>NC_142462.1:115457567-120457567 GCF_049115385.1 Moschus berezovskii
ATCATGCAAGATAAGTATTATTTTAATTGTTTATACACCTGAGGGGAACTGACTTGCCCAGATCTCATACATTACTGTCAGACAAGGAATCAGACTCAAGTCTGTCCTCAACACCTATGGTCCTTGCCCCCCTTATAACTGTCCTCCTATAGAACAAACATGTATACATGTTTTAAAGCAGTAGGCTCACATAGTTGCTAAGGCTGGTAAGTCCCCAAACTGGATACTGGGCTGGTGGTACTGAAGACTCAGAGGGAGCTGAGTTTTAGTTCAAAAGCTGAAGAACTAATGGTCCAGTTTGAAGGCCATCACCTGGACAATTACCTCTTACTTGGGGAGGATCAGTCTCTCTGTTCTATCCGTGTCTTCACTGGTTGGATGATGTCCACCAACATTATGAAAGGTCATCTGTTTACAATGTTACAATGTTAATCTAATCTCATATTAAATTCTGCCTGTTTACATGTTAATCTCTTCTAACAATATCTTCATATAACACCCAGAATAATGTTTAATTAAAAATCTGTGGCATAGTCAAGGTGACACAATATAATAGCATATTCCACTGGTGTGTAAGTACTTAATAAGCATGAAATCCCTGGCACATAACAGCACTCTGGACTTCTTGATTCCCTTTGCTAAACTCTGACAGCCTCTTTTACCATTTCCTAGGTGCAAAGGTAGAAATGGACATATGTTACCTTGAAATCCCATAGTTGAGGGTATCAGAAGTGACAGGAAAAAATTATTTATGACTGATGAGTCATCACATGAAATTAACAAGAGTGTGTAATATATCTGCCTCCTCAGATATTTTAAAATGTGAATTATATGTGTGTGCTCAGTTACATCTGACTCTTTGCGACCCTAAACACTGTAGACAGCCAGGCTCCTCGTCTATGGGATTCCCCAGTCAAAATACTGCAGTGGGTTGCCATTTCCCTCTCCAGAAAATCTTCCTGACCCAGGGATCAAATCCACATCTCCTGCAATGGCAGGTGGATTCTTTACCACTGTGCCACCTGGGAAGCCCTATTCAGTTCAGTTCAGCCACTCAGTCGTGTCTGACTCTTTGCGACCCCATGAATCACAGCACGCCAGGCCTCCCTGTCCATCACCAACTCCCAGAGTTCACTCAAACTCATGTCCATCGAGTCGGTGATGCCATCCAGCCATCTCATTCTCTGTCGTCCCCTTCTCCTCCCGCCCCCAATCCCTCCCAGCATCAGAGTCTTTTCCAGTGAGTCAACTCTTCGCATGAGGTGGCCAGAGTATTGGAGTTTCAGCTTTAGCATAAGTCCTTCCAATGAACACCCAGGAATGATCTCCATTAGAATGGACTGGTTGGGTCTCCTTGCAGTCCAAGGGACTCTCAAGAGTCTTCTCCAGCACCACAGTTCAAAAGCATCAATTCTTCGACGATCAGCTTTCTTCACAGTCCAACTCTCACATCCATACATGACCATGGGAAAAACCATAGCCTTGACTAGACGGACCTTTGTTGGCCAAGTAATGTCTTTGCTTTTTAATATACTATCAAGGTTGGTCATAACTTTCCTTCTAAGGAGTAAGCGTCTTTTAATTTCATGGCTTCAATCAGCATCCGCAGTGATTTTGGAGCCCAAAAAAAAAATAAAGTCTGACACTGTTTCCACTGTTTCCCCATCTATTTCCCATGAAGTGATGGGACCAGATGTCATGATCTTTGTTTTCTGAAAGTTGAGCTTCAAGCCAACCTTTTCACTCTCTTCTTTCACTTTCCTCAAGAGGCTTTTGAGTTCCTCTTCACTTTCTGCCATAAGGGTGGTGTCATCTGCATATCTGAGGTTATTGATATATCTCCGGCAATCCTGATTCCAGCTTGTGCTTCTTCCAGCCCAGCATTCCTCATGATGTACTCTGCATAGAAGTTAAATAAGCAGGGTGACAATATACAACCTATGGCCTTTAACCCATGTAGGCTTTAGGATCCCTGAAACATCCACAATGCCATAATCAAAACTTTGTGTATAGCTTCACATTCAACTGTCTGTATGTGGGATTCCAGGTCTAGAGATTCAACCAGTCAAATTGGGCAGTACCATCAGTTCAGTGCAGTCACTCAGTCATGTCCGACTTCTGAGACCCCATGGACTGAAGCACGCCAGGCTTCCCTGTCCATCACCAATTCCTGGAGTTTGCTCAAACTCATGTCCATTGAGTCAGTGATGCCATCCAACCATCTTATCCTCTGTTGTCCCCTTCTCCTGTCCTCAATCTTTGCCAGCATCGGGGTCTTTTCCAATGAGTCAGTTCTTCACATCTGGTGCCAAAGTATTGGAGTTTCAGCTTCAGTCCTTCCAATGAATATTTAGGATTGACTTCCTTTCGGATTGACTGGTTTGATCTCCTTGCAGTCCAAGGGACTCTCCAGAGTCTTCTCCAACACCACAGTTCAAAAGCATCAATTCTTCGGCACTCAGCTTTCTTTATGGTCCAACTCTCACATCATACATGAGTAATGGAAAAACCATAGCTTTGACTAGACGGACCTTGGTTGGCAAAGTGATGTCTCAGCTTTTTAATATACTGTCTAGGCTTGTCACTGTTTTTCTTCCAAGGAGCAAGAGTCTTTTAATTTCCCTTCAGTTCAGTTCAGTTCAGTTCAGTCGCTCAGTCGTGTCTGACTCTCCGCGACCCCATGAATCACAGCACGCCAGGCCTCCCTGTCCATCACCAACTCCCGGAGGACACTCAAACCCATGTCCACAGAGTCGGTGATGCCATCCAGCCATCTCATTCTCCGTCATCCCCTTCTCCTCCCGCCCCCAACCTTTCCCAGCATCAGAGTCTTTTCCAGTGAGTCAACTCGTCGCATGAGGTGGCCAAAGTATTGCAGTTTCAGCTTTAGCATCAGTGCCTCCAATGAACATCCAGGATTGATCTCCTCTAGAATGGACTGGTTGGATCTCCTTGCAGTATAAGGGACTCTCAAGAGTCTTCTCCAACATCACAGTTCAAAAGCATCGATTCTTCGGCGATCAGCTTTCTTCAAGTCCAACTCTCACATCCATACATGACCACGGGAAAAACCATTGCCTTGACTAGACGGACCTTGGTTGGCAAAGTAATGTCTCTGCTTTTTAATATACTATCAAGATTGGTCATAACTTTCCTTCCAAGGAGCAAGCGTCTTTTAATTTCATGGCTGCAATCGGCATCTGCAGTGATTTTGGAGCCCAAAAAAAAAGTCTGACACTGTTTCCACTGTTTTTCCATCTATTTCCCATGAAGTGATGGGACCAGATGCCATGATCTTTGTTTTCTGAATGTTGAGCTTCAAGCCAACCTTTTCACTCTCCTCTTTCACTTTCATCAAGAGGCTTTTGAGTTCCTCTTCACTTTCTGCCATAAGGGTAGTGTCATCTGCATATCTGAGGTTATTGATATTTCTCCCAGCAATCTTGATTCCAGCCTGTGCATCTTCCAGCCCAGCGTTCCTCATGATGTACTCTGCATATAAGTTAAATAAGCAAGGTGACAATATACAACCTTGACGTACACCTTTTCCTATTTGGAACCAGTCTGTTGTTCCATGTCCAGTTCTAACTGTTGCTTCCTGACCTGCATACAGGTTTCTCAAGAGGCAGGTCAGGTGGTCTGGTATTCCCATCTCTTTCAGAATGTTCCACAGTTTATTGTGATCCACACAGTCAAAGGCTTTGGCATAGTCAATGAAGCAGAAATAGATGTTTTTCTGGAACTCTCTTGCTTTCTCCATGATCCAGCGGATGTTGGCAATTTGATCTCTGCTGCCTCTGCCTTTTCTAAAACCTGCTTGAACATCTGGGAGTTCACAGTTAACATACTGCTGAAGCCTGGCTTGGAGAATTTTGAGCATGACTTTACTAGTGTGTGAGATGAGTGCAATTGTGCGGTAGTTTGAGCATTCTTTGGCATTGCCTTTCTTTGGGATTGGAATGAAGACTGACCTCTTCCAGTCCTGTGGCCACTGCTGAGTTTTCCAAATCTGCTGGCATATTGAGTGCAGCACTTTCACAGCATCATCTTTCAAGATTTGAAAATAGCTCAACTGGAATTCCATCACCACCACTAGCTTTGTTCATAGTGATGCTTTCTAAGGCCCACTTGACTTCACATTCCAAGATGTCTGGCTCTAGGTCAGTGATCACGTTATCGTGACTATCTTGGTCGTGAAGATCTTTTTTGTACAGTTCTTCTGTGTATTCCTGCCACCTCTTCCTAATATCTTCTGCTTCTGTTAGGTCCATACCATTTCTGTCCTTTATCGAGCCCATCTTTGCATGAAATGTTCCCTTGGAATCTCTAATTTTCTTGAAGAGGTCTCTTGTTTTTCCTGTTCTGTTGTTTTCCTCTATTTCTTTGCATTGATCACTGAGGAAGTCTTTCTTATCTCTCCTTGCTATTCTTTGGAACTCTGCATTCAGATGCTTATATCTTTCCTTTTCTCCTTTGCTTTTCGCCTCTCTTCTTTTCACAGCTATTTGTAAGGTTAGTAAGTATTTATTAAAACATCCACACATAAATGGATCCACTCAGTTCAAACCAGTGTTGTTCAAAGTTCATCTGTAAATACCATAAACATTACACACTGTATAATGGACTGATATATGCATGTGCCATGCAACATCCAACCTATTACAATAAAGAACATTTCCATCACCAGAAAGTTTCTTCAGGCCCCTTTCCCATGCCTCTCTCCTTCGCTGACTACCAATAATATGATATCTGTTGCCAGAGATGTGTTTTACTCAGGCATCTTTTCACTGAAAATATAAGCTCTATACCCATAAAACAATTCCCTTTTAGGCAAGCGTAAAATATTGAAGAAAGTTACATGCTCCTGGAAAGTCTTATGGTTAAAGAAGTGCTTGAAACCATGTGAGCACCACATCCATGTCAGGGACTATCCTATCTGGAGATGGATGGCTTGGTAAAGCGACAATTAAAAGGTCATGCCAGCTGCGACAAACTATTTTTGTAAAATTTATTTACTCACTTTCATAAATTTGTTCTCATGAACCCATTCCCTGAAATCACTTGATAATGATATTTTGACAAGAACTTATCACTTCCCAGGAACTGATGTTGAGATTCCATGAGACACACACATAGCTAGTTTTCATGCTCACTCAGTGTGTTCTCCCCTGGCAAGACCGTGGGCACTAGGAATTTTGGTAAGAGACCATTCCATGTTGAGACATGGGTCCCCTTTGCTTTGACCATAAGTATCCAAGACACAGGCCTTGAGCTGGAAAACCACTCTTTCTCTTCTGGCGTGGCCTGGGCAAGAGTCTCCTGTGCTGTGTGCCCTGCTGTCTTCTGGAAGAAAGAAGTTCTGAGCGTAGATGTGGAACCACTCATGGGCTTGCCTGACCCCAGTTCAAGTCTTGCTGCTGTGGTTATAAATTCAGACTCCTTTGCTGCTTCTGACTTTAGTTTCTGTGCCTTTCTCTCCCAGGTCCCAGGAATGCAGCATTACCCAGACCCCAGACATATGGTTGGGATCAAGGAAAACCAGCACATCAGGAGGTCATCACAGGTCCAAAACCATGTAACCTAGGACCAGCTGCATAATTTGCAGGGCCCATGTTTCAGCTGTTGTTGAGTGTTTGAAGATCACAACAGCAGAGCATTGCATCAAGTACAGGGTCCTTCAAAGTGGGGGGTTATGTGTAACAGGATAGTTTGGGGTTCTCTGATATCTGTTAATTAAAATCAGGCATGCTACATAAGGGTTTCCCTGATGGCTCAGATGGTAAAGAGTCTGCCTGCAATGCAGGAGACCCAGGTTCAATCCCTGGGTCAGGAAGATCCCTTGGAGAAGGAAATGGCAATCCACTCTAGTATTCTTGCCTGGAAAATCCCATGGACAGAGGAGCCCGGTGGGCTAGATCTAGTGCATAAGGTTGCAGAGTTGGACACGACTGAGTGACTAACACTTTCACTTTCGTGTATGCTACTTAGGGAGTTAATTCCATGGAATGGCTGTCTCAAATAAAAAGGGAGCAGTTTTCATTTGCTCCGAGTGTGCCACCTCCTCCCAGTCCCTTCTGCATCTGTATTCCTTTGTGCTCCCATGTCATTCACGGTGCTGAGCAACCATCTACTCTTCTCAAAGAAAGATGGGTTACAGGCGTGCTGCTCCCCCCATTCAGACATGGGAAGCATGTGCTCTGGTGAACATGAAGGAGCTGTAGCCACATTCAGCAAATGCCCAGTCTATCAGCGAATTGCTAAGAAAAACACTCAAAGGATTCCTCAAATGTTGATGAGCCTGCCCCAAGGTTGGGGAATCAGATACCAGAGGAATCAGGTGGAAGAATATATACAATTGCGGTCAACTAAACAAAGTAGAGAAGGCAATGGCAACCCACTGCAGCACTCTTGCCTGGAAAATCCCATGGGCGGAGGAGCCTGGTGGGCTGCGGTCCATGGGGTCGCTAAGAGTCGGACACGACTGAGCGACTTCACTTTCACTTTTCACTTTCATGCATTGGAGAAGGAAATGGTAACCCACTCCAGTGTTCTTGCCTGGAGAATCCCAGGGACGGCAGAGCCTGGTGGGCTGACATCTATGGGGTCGCATAGAGTTGGACACGACTGAAGCAACTTAGCAGCAGCAGCAGCAAAGAAAGTAGAAACTGACACTTGAAGGCATAGGTAGATGCAAGAGTCATAAAGGGCAGCAGAAGGCTATCAGGACTTTTCCCCAAGAATCAAAACTAAGAAATCACATTGCATATGTAAAGTAGAAAGCTAGTGGGAAGCTGCTGTACTGCACAGGGAGCTCCGCTCTTTTCTCTCTGAGGATCTAGAGGGTCAGAGGGAGGGAAGTTCAAGAGGGAGGGGATATATGCATAGTAATGGCTGAGTCACCTGGTGTACAGCAAAAACCAACACGCTTTATAAAGCAATTATACTCCAGTTAAAAATAACTTTAAAAAGGCTACATAAATATGTGGATAGATAAGACAAATATAAGTTTAATGAAGAATTATTTCTGGAAGTATACATAAAGTTGCAAACAGTTTATAGGTTACATCAACTTGTAAGGCTTATGCCTATTGAGCTGGATGGGTCTTCCTGTTGTGAACAGTTCTCTCAGGTTCATTTCTGATTTGAGCCTTGAGCCTCTGGGGGAAGGGGCGTGGCCCCTGAGTGACAGGTTGGCTCTGGGGCCTGGCAGGGACGGTGACATCTCAGAAGGACTGCCTGGAGAGCCCCTCTCCCCTCTCATCCACACTCACACCAGAGGGCCCTCCGCCTGCCCCACCCCTGCCATGAGCCCCTGCCTCCTGGGCTGTGTGGTCTTTTGTCTCCTGCAGGCAGGTGAGTCCTGGGGGGCAGGGTCCCCTTGGGGGTGCCAGCACTAAGCCTGTCCGCTGTGACTGCAGCATTGGTCCTCCTTCTCCACAGGGGCGGTCCGTGCTGGGGTCACTCAGGACCACAGATTCCAGGTTGTGAGGACAGGGCAGAGCGTGACACTGAAATGCACTCAGGATATGAACCACGATTATATGTACTGGTACCGACAAGACCCGGGACACGGGCTGAGGCTGATCCATTACTCAGCTGGCCCTCCCACCACGGAGAAGGGGGATGTGCCTGAGGGCTACAGCGTCTCCAGACCCAGCACAGAGAACTTCCCTCTCACGCTGCAGTCCGCCAACCGCTCCCAGACATCTGTGTACTTCTGTGCCAGCAGTTACTCCACGGCGCTGCACTGCCACCTCCTCTCTGTGCAAAAAGGCAAGGCAGCCCCTTACTTGTAGGCTCCTAGCACCGGGAGCCTCAGGGCTCTGCTGCCACGTGCCTGCAGCATGACCCTGAGTGTGTGGTCTGTGCTGGTCCAGACCTCACTCCAGGCCTTGCAGACATGTGTCCACCATCCATTGCTGTCTTTTCTCTGTATCCTCCCCGTGAACCAGGAGTTTCCCCAGCTCTGACTCCTAGTCATCACCTGAGCCTGAGACCTCGAAGAGGGAAGGTTGTTGGTAAATTGGATAAAAATAGGCCCTCCTGTCTCACCTCAGGTAGCTCATCG
This sequence comes from Moschus berezovskii, assembly GCF_049115385.1. Taxonomy (NCBI): domain Eukaryota; kingdom Metazoa; phylum Chordata; class Mammalia; order Artiodactyla; family Moschidae; genus Moschus; species Moschus berezovskii. Next base: position 115,465,636 of record NC_142462.1, read on the forward strand.
CTGTCTCTCTGGAAGTTTCTCCCCCAGCCTGGCTCTCACATGCTCTCTCCTCTTGCCCACCTTTCTGGGTGGGTAAATCATTCCTCTCCCCACCTCCCTGGCATCAGCTTCCTGGCCCTTTCTACCGCAGCCACACTGTTCCTCCCTCATCTGGGTCATGAAAGTGAAAGTCGCTCAGTCATGTTCTCTTTGTGACCCCATGGACTGTATAGTCCCTGGAATTCTCCAGGCCAGAACACTGGAGTGGGCAGCCTTTCTCTTCTCTAGGGGATCTTCCCAACCCAGGCATCAAACCTAGGTCTTCCACATTGCAGGCGGATTCTTTACTAGCTAAGTCACAAGGGAAGCCCAAGAATACTGGAGTGGGTAGCCTACCCCTTCTCCAGCGGATCTTCCCGACCCAGAAATCGAACCAGGGTCTTCTGCATTGCAAGAAAATTCTTTACCAACTGAGCTGTGGTCACATCCCTTCCCAAATCACAAGGTATTTTTTAAAGTGGCCTGTCTGCGTGGTCTGCTTTGAGCAAGCTGTCTGGAGTCATCAAAGAGAAACCAACTTCAGTTAATTATCAATCATCCAAAACTTCATGTGAGTCCATTGAAGGAGGACAGACTGTGTGTGTTCTCCCCCCGGCCCCCCGACTTTCTTAGCATCATACCTAACCTAGGCCAGGTTGGCCCACCTCCCTTATCAAAATCTTCTCAGAGTCAAAATATATCTTCCACTGCCTCATTATATCAAGATTTTATAAGTGCAGAAATAAATGAGTCTATATATACAAAACGTCTTTATAAGATGCATTACCTGGAATTTGGTAATAAGCTCAATTTCAGTAGGAAATATGGAAACATATGCATCTGATTAATCATAAGTAGTTATGGAATACATGTTTCCTGGTGGATTCACTTGAGAGCTTCAGAGTATTTATTATATGGTCATGTATTTTCATGTACTGTCTTTGTAGAGGTTCAATAGTTACTTCCTTCTTAGTAAAAATGTCAGACATACAGTCTTTTACCTCCAGAGGATAAGAGTGGATTTGAGGATCAACCACAATTCTGTCAGGCTGGGAAGGCAGTAGATCAGGGGTGTGTATTTGTGTGTCTGTGTGCATGTCTGTGTGTAGAGGGGCTGCAGGTGGGGTTGTGGGGAATATCTATTCTTTTTCTTTTTTAATTGTGTCTTTTAATGAAAGCTCCAACTCATATGTGAACACAGCTGGTTAAAGCACAGCACAGCAGGCTTGTAAGTTTAAATTCCTGCAGACTTTATTAGAATCACAAGGAGGGCCACTGCTCAAAAGCTTTTCCCCTTTAAGACCACCTTTGATCTTTAGAGTATACTTTGGCCAAGGCGGGGGAGGCAAAATGTCTAGAGCCCAACAAATTTTTCATTAGCCCAAATTTCTCGCCAGCTTATTTCCATTTTACAGCCATAGAAAGCTTCAAGGAGTTCCACGACACATTCATCATCTCTTTGAGGCCTAAGGCCCAGAACAGTCTATAGCAGTTATCATAAAAGGAGTGCTTAAGGAGTGTACTTATCAGATTAGGAGTAAAAGTTAGTCCAGTAGTTTCTTTGCCATGCATCTCTCAACATGCACTTCTGAGTAGTATTCTTCCATGAATGACGGGAGCAGGATGGGCAAGAATGAAACGCAAGAGTGCTGAATAGGCTAGTCTGTTACATCCCGCAGAAAACTTAAGGAATCACCCCCACCACCCTATCCAAGATCAACTAAAGAGGCCATCTTCTACTTGAACAAACGGTAATTAACGCACCCTTCTCCAAAAGACTTCTTTCTTTAAAGGAATGGATTTTGAAGAGAAAAAAAAAAACATGGGCAGAGAGGTATGGAATAGAAAATAAATGCAAATGTAAGCCATTTTGCTAATTGCTTTATAACCACAACAAACCAGTACAGAGAATGCCCTGTGCAAAACCCAATAAAGGTTCAAAGATGGAGGTGTTCCCTTAGGCAGGGCTGAAGACTTCAGTCTCTGGTATTTGGACGTTAGGCTGCAGTCCTGGTTTTTGGATGGATCACCAGGTGTGTGGCACAGTCCATGCTTTTAACCAGATTTGAATAGGAGATTGGCCACTTGTCCCAGGTAGAAGCAGATGAAGTCTTTGGTTTCATATGTCACATAAATACAGAAGTTCCTCCCCACGATGCAGTGCCAGATGGGGTTGTACTTCTTGTCAAACTCCCTCTTGATGTGGGCTGCGATGTCTTCTCTGCATTAGACTTCTCCAGTGCCTCAGTAGCACACTCCACCAAGTCCCGTTGCATCTCCTCCGACATATCGGCATTCTTGATCACGGCCTTTCAGTCACACATGGTCACCAAGGAGCAGGGGCTGACCTTGGTCTCTTGGGGAAGGCGCTGGCTAGGCTCACACCTGCACAGAGAGGTGGTCACTACCAAAGCCATGAAGCATCTAAATTTCTATTCTTGATTTAGACAGAAGGCACAGATCCGTTAGACTGTGGACCATTGGCCACTAGGAGGCTCTGTGGGCTCATGGTAAGCGGGATGTGCTGGGAGGGGTTGAGAATCACCCTGGAAAGGGAAACTTAGGGGAACCTTGGCTACATGCCTGCATCAGGGAGCAGGTTTGCGTTCCCTAAGTGGTCCAGGGTCATGTGGAGCCAGCACAGAATCCTCACTGCCCAGGGGAGTGGGGACATGCCTGGAACCTCAGGATGTGCCCAGGGGGTCGTCTCCTGGAGCAACATGTGAAGCTAAAGGTGAAGGGATTAGTGTGGGGTGACGGCTGGTGATGAATGTCAGGCAGCAACAGGAAGAAAAGAAAAAGCCATGTTATGGGCATATAGGGACATGGGGACAGTGCTCACCTCACACCCACCCTTTGCTGAGGGGCTGTGCAGGACAGGGAAGGGCATAGAGGAGCCAGCCCTGTGTCCTCCCAACGAGTCCAGGGGACAAGAGCAGCCTGCAGAGGCACAGAACAGTGACATCATGGGGAAATGCGCCAATCGGAGAAGCAGGAGGGTCAGCACTTTGCACCACTTACCCCAGGAGCCCTGCCCCCAGCCAGCAGCAGTCCTGGGTTCCTGATGCTGTCATGGGCTCCAGGCTCCTCTGCTGTGTGACTGTCTGCCTCCTGGGAGCAGGTGAGGCCTGGACACAGTCTGGGAGCTTCTGAGATGTCTCTGCCTCCTTGAGATAGAAGCCTGGCGATGAGGGCTGCAACAGGAGGCTTCCCCTGTGCTCTGCCCTCAGCTTCCTTCCATTTCCTTCCCAACAGGCCTGGTGGATTCTGAAGTCACCCAGACCCCCAAATACCTGATCAAATCAAGAAAACAGCAAGCGACTCTGAGATGTTCCCCTGACTCTGGACACTTCTCCGTGTACTGGTACCAACAGGCCCTGGGCCAGGGTCCCCAGTTCCTCGTTCAGTATTACAACCAGAAAGTGAGGGGAGAAGCACACCTCCTGGATCGATTCTCAGGAAAACAGTTCAGTGACTCTCGCTCTGAGCTGAACTTGAGCTCCTTGGAGCTGATGGACTCCGCCCTGTATCTCTGTGCCAGCAGCCAAGACACAGCCCTGCATGATCAGATGCCCCTGGAACAAAAACACTCCTACCCCAGCTCAGGAAGTGGTTGCCAGGGTGTCAGCTGCCAGCTAGCAAGACCCAGGCCCAGGTAGAACTAATAGACTTTCCCAGACATTCTTTCCTTGGTACATTTTAATGCTCACAGAGATCATGCAAGATAATTTTAACTCTTTATACATCTAATGGGAGGTGACTTGCCCAGGTCTCACATTTCCTAACTGTCAGACAAGGAATCAGAATCAAGTCTGTCCTCAACACCTATGTTCCCTGCTCCCCATTGTTTAAAGGAATTTGCTCACATACTGTTACAGCTGACAAGTCCAAATCTGCAGGCTGGACTGGAGATACTAGAGTTTCAGGGAAAGCTGATGTGTAAATTCAAAGGCCCGGGAACTGATGGTCCTGTTTGAAGGTCATCAGCTGAATGGTTCTCTCTTACCTGGGAGAGGATCAGTCTTTTTGTTCTATTCTTGTCTTCACTGGTTGAATGAGGCCCACTAAAACTATGGAATGGAAGGTCATCTGTTTGCTCATTAAAATGTTAATCTAATCTAATGTTAAAATATACCTATTTATATGTTAACCTCTTCCAAAAACACCCTCAATTAACACCCAGAATAAAGTTTAATTAAATGTCTGTACCACAGTCAAGGTGACACATTCAATTAGCCATCACACCATCTTCCTGGGTTGCATAAGTATTTAATAAGGGTGAAGTCCCTGGCATATAACAGGACTCTGGATTACTTGATTCCCTTTGCTAACCTCTGACATCCTCTTCTATCGTTTCCTAGGTGCAAAGGTAGAGATGGACACATTTTACCTTGAAACTCTTTAATTGAGAACATCAGAAGTTATAGGGAAAGGAAGATTATGCCTAATGATTCATTACATGAAATTAAAAAGAGCATGTAACATATATCCCACCTCAGATATTTTTAAATCTATTTTATTGATATTTGAACTGTAGTTTACTTCTAAACAATGTAGGGTCCCTGAGAAGTCATGAAATTAAAAGACTCTTACTCCTTGGAAGGAAAGTTATGACCAAACTAGACAGCATATTGAAAAGCAGAGACATTACTTTGTCAACAAAGCTCCGTCTAGACAAGGCTATGGTTTTTCCAGTAGTCAAGTATTGGTGTGAGAGTTGGACTATAAAGAAAGCTGAGCACTGAAGAATTGATGCTTTTGAACTGTGGTGTTGGAGAAGACTCTTGAGAGTCCCTTGGACTGCAAGGAGATCCAACCAGTCCACCCTAAAGGAGATCAGTCCTGGGTGTTCTTTGGAAGGACTGATGTTGAAGCTGAAACTCCAATACTCTGGCCACCTAATGCCAAATGAAGAGCTGACTCATTTGAAAAGACCCTGATGCTGGAAAAGATTGAGGGCAGGAAGAGAAGGGGATGACAGAGGATGAGATGGTCAGATGGCATCACCAACTCAATGGACATGGGTTTGGGTGAACTCTGGGAGTTGGTGATGGACAGGGATGCCTGGTGTGCTGCAGTTCACGGAGTCGCAAAGAGTTGGACATGACTGAGCAACTGAACTGAACTGAACTGAGCCTCCTACAAGCTTATAGTCTGTGGGCTTCCCTGACAGCTCAATTGGTAAGGAATTTGCCTGTAATGTAGGAGACCCCGGTTCAATTTCTGGGTCAGGAAGATCCGCTGGAGAAGGGATAGGCTACCCACTCCAGTGTTCTTGGGCTTCCCTTGTGGCTCAGCTGGTAAAGAATCTGCCTGCAATGTGGAAGACCTGGGATGGGAAGATCCCCTGGATGTGGGAAAGGCTACCCACTCCAGTATTCTGGCCTGGAGAATTCCATGAACTGTATAGTCCATGGGATTGCAAAGAGTCAGACACGACTGAACGACTTTTACTTGCACATTCAACGGTGTATCTGAGATTCCACATCCATGGATTCAACCAATCACAGCTGTTCAGTACCTTCAGTTCAGTTCAGTTCAGTCGCTCAGTCGTGTCCAACTCTCCGCAACCCCATGAATCACAGCACGCCAGGTCTCCCTGTCCATCACCAACTCCCGGAGTTCACTCAAACTCATGTCCACAGAGTCGGTGATGCCATCCAGCCATCTCATTCTCTGTCATTCCCTTCTCCTCCCGCCCCCAACCTTTCCCAGCATCAGAGTCTTTTCCAGTGAGTCAACTCTTCACATGAGGTGGCCAAAGTATTGGAGTTTCAGCTTTAGCATCAGTCCTTCCAATGAACACCCAGGATCGATCTCCTTTAGAATGGACTGGTTGGATCTCCTTGCAGTCCAAGGGACTCTCAAGAGTCTTCTCCAACACCACAGTTCAAAAGCATCAATTCTTCGGCAATCAGCTTTCTTCACAGTTCAGTACCTTAGTACCGATTTATTAAAATATCCACCTACAAGTGGACCCACTCAGTTCGAATTTGTGTCGTTCAAGGGTCAGGTGTATATTCACACTGTGTAATGAATATATCTACTGTTTGATCAATGTATACATATACTCTGATGAAACATCTGTCCCATTAAGACAGAGAAGATTTTACCACCAGAAATTCCCTCAAGCCCTGGACCGAGTCCTCCCAGGACTCTCTCCTTCCCTGACTACCAACAGTGTGATTTCCGTTGCTGTAGATTTGTTTTGCTCATGCATCTTTTTAGTGAAAACTTAACGTCTATACCCATCAAAACAATTCCTATTGAGCCTGGAGCTAAATATGGAAGACAAGTAACTGCTCCTGGAAAGTGTTATAATTAACAAAGGGCTTGAAAACATGTGAGACACCATTTCCGCGTGACGGACAATTCTAACTGGGGATGGACGGTTTGATAAAATGACCATCAAAGGTCTTACCAGCTGGTCCAAGCTGTTTTAGTAAAATTTATTTACTCAATTTCATAGGCTTTTTTTTTCCTCATGAACCCTTTTTATGAAATCATTTTATAATGATTTTTGCTAATATTCTATGAAAAACAACATAGCAAGGCTTCGGATTCACACACTGGGTGCTGGGCGGGCCAGACCACCAGCAGTAGTTACTTCAGTGAATGATAGATAACTCCATGTCGGAGAAGGGTTCCTATGACTTGATCCCAAGGATTCAGGCCACAGGCCTTGAGCTGGAAAGACCCCTTTCTTCTGGCCTGGCCTGGGTATGACCCCCTTTTACTGTGTCTTTCTGTCTCCTGGACCAGAGAAGTTCTGAGCACATGTGTGGAACCACTCGTGGGCTTGCCAGGCCCAGATTCAAGGCTAGTCATTGTGGTTATGACATGAGGTTCCTTCTTTATTTCTCATTTTAGTTTCGTGTGGTCATGCGAAAGGGAAACCGACCATCAGGAGGTCACAGCAGGTCTAAAATCATGTAACCAGGATCTGGTACATAATTTGCAGAGTCCATGGTTCAAAGACTATTAAGAATTTGAAGATCCCAATAGCAGAGTATCGCTCTAAATACAGGGTCCTTTTGAGTGTGCGGTTTATGCAACAAGATACAGTCTAGGGTTCTAGGATATCAATTTACTAAAGGCAGCTATGCTTCACAAGGAAGTATTCCCATGGAGTGGATGTCTCACATAAAGTCAGAGCATTTTTCATTTATCCTGGAGTCCGGCACTTCACCCCAAATCCCTCTCATATATATGTTCCTTTGTTCAAAAATGTAATCTGCCTTGAGCAACCAGCTTCTGGCCACAAAGAAAGTTCTGTCTTAGGGCTGCAGTGGTTCTACTTGCTGCTTCTCCTCCCTGCGCCCTCTGACTCGGGAAGCACATACTTTGGCGAACATGAAGGCTCTGTACCTGCATTTGGCAGGTATCCTGTCTGTTAGTGAACTGAGAAGAAAGAGAGCCAAACGATTTCTCAAATAGTGATGAGTCTGCCCTGTAGTTGAGGAACCAGACACCAAAGAATCATTGTAGGTGAGAGGACAGGAGCAGGGCTGTGGTCAATTGAGCAAAGTGGAAACAACACTTGAGGGAGTATTTGGGATGCATGGGTCAAAAAGCACAACAGGAAGCCCCAAGGATTTCCTCTGAGATAAAAAACTAAAGAAATATGTAGACAAATAAGCTAATATACAAATTAAGGAATTATCTCTGGAGTAAAATATACATGAAGGTGCAAACTACTCTAAGGAAAGGTTACAACACTTTGTAAGACTTACGTCTGTTCAAACCATGTCCAAAAATTCTGTCCAAGCCATTTCCCTGTTCTAAGCTACATATTTAGAATCAAATTTGATTTGAGCCTCTAGGGGAAGAGACGTGGCCCCCTGAGTGACAGGTTGGCTCTGGGGCCTGGCAGGGACAGTGACATCTCAGAAGGACTCCCTGGAGAGCCCCTCTCCCCTCTCATCCACACTCACACCAGAGGGACCTCCACCTGCTCCAGCTCGGCCATGAGGCCCTGCCTCCTGGGCTATGTGGTCTTCTGTCTCCTGCAGGCAGGTGAGTCCTGGGGGCAGGGTCCCCTTTGGGGTGCCAGCACTAAGCCTGTCCGCTGTGACTGCAGCATCGGTCCTCCTTCTCCACAGGGGCAGGCCATGCTGGTGTCACTCAGGACCCCAGATTCCAGGTCGTGAGGACAGGGCAAAGCGCGACACTGAAATGCACTCAGGATCTGGGTCATAACTATATGTACTGGTTGCGACAAGACCGGGACACAGGCTGAGGCTGATCCATTACTCAGCTGGGCCTCCCACCACGGAGCAAGGAGACGTGCCCGAGGGCTACAGTGTCTCCAGATCAAGCAGAGAACTTCCCTCTCACGCTGGAGTCTGCCCACCACTCCCAGACATCTGTGTACTTCTGCACCAGCAGTTACTCCGCAGCGCTGCATGGCCACCTCCTCTCTGTGCAAAAAGACAGGTGAGGCCCTGCAGCCCGGAAGTCAGAGATCCTCTTGCAGGTTCCTAGCACCGGGAGCCTCAGGGCTTGGTTAGCCACGTACCTTCAGCGTGCCCCTGGGTGTGTGGACTAGGTTGATCCAAACCTCACTCAGGGACTCTGAGACTTGTGTCCACCATTCAGATGTGTGTTTTCTGTGCATCCTCCCTGTGAACCAAGAAGATGCTTCTCCAGCTCCGACTGCTAGTCATTGCCTGAGCCCGAGAACTCTAGGAGGGTGTGTGGCTGGTAAATTAGATACAAATAGATCCCCTGTCTCACTTCAATGCTCTCTCTCTGGAAGGCTCTCCCCAACCGGCTCTCACGTGGTCTCCGCTCTTGCCCACCTTCCTTGCGTGGGCAGGACGCTCCCCTCCTCACCTCCCTGCCCTCTCTGCACACGCATGCTGCTCCTCCCTCATCTGGGTCATGTCCCTTCCCAAGTCACAGGGAAGCTTTTCAAGTGCCCTCTCCACGTGGTCTGCTTTGAGCAAGTTGTCTGGGGTCATCAAAGAGAAATCAACTTCAGTTAATAATCAGTTATCCGAAACTCATGTGAGTCCATCTGAAGGAGAGACTGGCTTTCTGTGTTCATCCTCGTGACCCTGACTTCCTCAGGAACTCACCTAACCTCTGCCAGGCTCTCTCATCAAAATCTTCTCAAAGTCAAAATATGTCTTCCATCGCCCCCTTTATATCAAGATTTTATCAGTGAAGAAATATCTGAGTTTGTATATATAAAACCTCTTTATAAAATGTATTAACTAGAATTTGGAAATGCTTAATTTATACAGGAAATCTGGAAATACATGCATCTGATTAATCAGACGTAGGTATGGAATACAGGTTTCCAGGCAGATTCACGTGAGATCCTCAGAGTGTTTATTTTACTGTCATACATTTCCAACTTAGCTAACTACCATCACTGCAGTGGCGCAGCAATTCTTTTCTTCTTAGTAAAAATGTCAGATCATTGAGTCTTCAACTTCTAGAGGCTAAGAATAGATTTGAAAATCAACCCTAATTCAGCCGGGATGGGAAGGCAGTATAACACTAGAATGTGTGTGTGTGTGTCTGTCTGTGTGTGTGTGTGTGTGTGTGTGTATTCAGGTGGGGGTTTTGTACCCTTGCTTTAGACCGAGGCTGCAAGTCCATGAGACTGTGGCCCACTGGCAACTAGGAGGCACTGTGGCCCCTATAACCAGGCTGCCATGGGAGGGGTTGAGAGTCACCTACGAGGGGGCAGCTTTAGGGAACCTTGACTACATGTCTGTGTCAGGGAACAGGCTTGAGTTCCCTGAGTGATCCTGGGACACATGGAGGCAGCACAGACTCCTCAGTGCCAGGGAAGTGGGGCTGTACCTGGAGCTTCAGGATGTACTCAGGGGGGCCATGCATGGGAAGGGGAGGGTGAGGGGTTCAGGTGGCTGCTGAGGGCTCGGTGATGAGTGTCAGGAAGGAGCAGAGAGGAGAACAAGCCATACTGTGGACGTATGGAGACATGGGGAGAGTGCACTCTTCACACCCGCCCTTTGCTGAGGGGAGGGCAGGACAGGGAGGGGCATAGCGGAGCCAGCCCTGGGTTACCCAAGGGGTCCAGTGGACAAGAGCAGCCTGCAGAGACACAGAGCAGTGATGTCATAGGCAAATGCTCCAATCAGGGAAGCAGAAGGGTCAGCACTTTACACCACTCACCCCAGGAGCCCCGCCCCAGCCAGCAGCAGTCCTGGGTTCCTGATCCTGCCATGGGCTCCAGGCTCCTCTGCTGTGTGACTGTCTGCCTCCTGGGAGCAGGTGAGGCCTGGACACAGTCTGGGAGCTTCTGAGATGTCTTTGCCTCCCTGAGATACAAGCCTGGCAATGAGGGCTGCAGCCGGAGGCTTCCCCTGTGCTCTGCTCTCAGCTTCCTTCTGTTTCCTTCCCAACAGGCCTGGTGGATTCTGGAGTCACCCAGACCCCCAAGTACGTGATCAAATTAAGAAAACAGCAAGTGACGCTGAGATGCTCCCCTGAGTCTGGACACCGTTTTGTGTATTGGTATCAACAGGCCCCGGGCCAGGCCCCCCAGTTCCTCGTTCAGTATTATGATGGGGGAGTGAATGAGAAAGGAAACATGCCAGATCGATTCTCAGGAAAACAGTTCAGTGACGCTCGCTCTGAGCTGAACTTGACTTCCTTGGAGCTGGTGGACTCTGCCGTGTATCTCTGTGCCAGCAGCCAAGACACAGCCCTGCGTGATCAGGTGCCTCTGGAACAAAAACACCCCTGCCCCAGCTCAGGAAGTGGTGCCCGTGTGTCAGCTGTCAGCCCGCCAAGACCAGTCTCTGGTACAATCATACACTTTCCCAGACATCCACTTCTTGATATGTTTTAATGCTCACTAAGGTCATCCTGATAAGCATTATTTTAACTGTTTGTACATCTGAGGGGATGTGAATTGCTCAGATCTCATACTTCATAAGTGTTACAGCTAGCATTTGGGCTCAAGTGTGTTCTCAACACCCGTGGTCCCTTCGCTCATGGAACTGTGTGTGTACAGAGCAAATTACATATACGCATTGTATTTTGTGTAACAAGATACAGTTTGGGGCTCTGTGATATGAACTGTTACTCAATGAATGGCATCCACACTTCACAAGGAGGTATTCCCATGGGAGGAATGTCTCAAATAAAAACTGAGCATTTTTTGTTTACCCTGGCGTCTGCACCTCCTTCTACGCCCCTCCTATATCTGTATTCCTTTGTGCCAAAACGTCATCCTATGCCAGGATGCACAGGACCCAACTTCTCTCCACCCAGAAAGGTGGGTCACCGGCCAGAGGGGCCTCTGCTTGCTCCCTTCCCCCCCAGCACAGGAAACCCGGGTTCATGTGAACATGAAGGAGCTGTACCTGCGTTTGACTGGTGGACCGTCTGTCAGTGAATTGATTAGAAATAGACCAAACAGTTCCTCAAATGTTGATGAGCCTGCAATGAGGCTGGGAGCAGAAACCAGGAGAAAAACGGTGGGTGGGGGACATTCTCAGGGCTGTGGTCAATGTTGCGGAAATGGAGCCTTGAAGTGCTGCTGCTGCTAAGTCGCTTCAGTCGTGTCCGACTCTGTCCGACCACATAGACGGCAGCCCACCAGGTTTCCCCGTCCCTGGGATTTTCCAGGCAAGAACACTGGAGTGGGGTGCCATTGCCTTCTCCACTTGAAGTGCTATTGACACATATCATAAAGGGAAGCAGGAAGCCATAAGGGTTTCCCCAGGATTCAAAAGTGCAGAAATATGTAGATAAATACAAGTAGTATACATGTTAATGAAGACTTATCTCTGGACTAGAACATACAAATCACTTAATCAGTTTAGCATTTATGGAAAAAATCTTTAACATTTACAGAAAGGTTACAGCAATGTGTGAGGCTTATGTCCGTTGATCTGGATGGTTGTCCATGTTGTGAACTGCTCAGTTCAGTTCAGTTCAGTTCAGTCGCTCAGTCGTGTCCGACTCTCCGCGACCCCATGAATCACAGCATGCCAGGCCTCCCTGTCCATCACCAACTCCCGGAGTACACTCAAACTCATGTCCACAGAGTCGGTGATGCCATCCAGCCATCTCATTCTCCGTCGTCCCCTTCTCCTCCCGCCCCCAACCTTTCCCAGCATCAGAGTCTTTTCCAGTGAGTCAACTCTTCGCATGAGGTGGCCAAAGTATTGGAGTTTCAGCTTTAGCATCAGTCCCTCCAATGAACATCCAGGACTGATCTCCTTTAGAATGGACTGGTTGAATCTCCTTGCAGTATAAGGGACTCTCAAGAGTCTTCTCCAACACCACAGTTCAAAAGCATCGATTCTTCGGCGATCAGCTTTCTTCACAGTCCAACTCTCACATCCATACATGACCACGGGAAAAACCATTGCCTTGACTAGACGGACCTTGGTTGGCAAAGTAATGTCTCTGCTTTTTAATATACTATCTAGGTTGGTCATAACTTTCCTTCCAAGGAGCAAGCGTCTTTTAATTTCATGGCTGCAATCAGCATCTGCAGTGATTTTGGAGCCCCAAAAAAGAAAGTCTGACACTGTTTCCACTGTTTTTCCATCTATTTCCCATGAAGTGATGGGACCAGATGCCATGATCTTCGTTTTCTGAATGTTGAGCTTCAAACCAACCTTTTCACTCTCCTCTTTCACTTTCATCAAGAGGCTTTTGAGTTCCTCTTCACTTTCTGCCATAAGGGTAGTGTCATCTGCATATCTGAGGTTATTGATATTTCTCCCAGCAATCTTGATTCCAGCTTGTGCTTCTTCCAGCCCAGCGTTCCTCATGATGTACTCTGCATATAAGTTAAATAAGCAAGGTGACAATATACAACCTTGACGTACACCTCTTCCTATTTGCAACCAGTCTGTTATTCCATGTCCAGTTCTAACTGTTGCTTCCTGACCTGCATACAGGTTTCTCAAGAGGCAGGTCAGGTGGTCTGGGATTCCCATCTCTTTCAGAATGTTCCACAGTTTATTGGGTTCATTTCTGACTTGAGTCTCTGTGAGGAGGGGCGTGGCTTCCTGAGTGACAGGTTGGCTCTGGGGCCTGGCAGGGACAATGACATCTCAGAAGGACTGCCTGGAGATCCCCTCTCCCCTCTCATCCACACTCACACCAGAGGGCCCTCTGCCTGCCCTACCCCCACCATGAGCCCCTGCCTCTTGGGCTGTGTGGTCTTCTGTCTCCTGCAGGCAGGTGAGTCCTAGGGGCAGGGTCCCCTTCAGGGTGCCAGCACTAAGCCTGTCCGCTGTGACTGCAGCATCGGTCCTTCTTCTCCACAGGGGCGGTCCATGCTGGTGTCACTCAGGACCCCAGATTCCAGGTCGTGAGGACAGGGCAGAGCGCGACACTGAAATGTACTCAGGATCTGAGCTTTAGCTATATGTACTGGTACCGACAAGTCCTGGGACACGGGCTGAGGCTGATCCATTACTCAGCTATCCCTCCTGCCACGGAGAAGGGAGACATGCCCGAGGGCTACAGCGTCTCCAGACCAAGCACAGAGAACTTCCCTCTCACGCTGGAGTCTGCCCACCGCTCCCAGACATCTGTGTACTTCTGCGCCATCGGTTACCACACAGCGCTGCATGGCCACCTCCTCTCTGTGCAAAAAGATAAGGGAAGCCCTGCAGCCTGGAAGTAGGAGAGCCCCTTGCAGGCTTCTCACACCCAGAACTTTGGAACCCAGGGCCACATGCCTGCAGTGTGACACTGAGTGTGTAGTCTCATATCACGCCCAGCTACATCGACGTTAAATATAGTGGACAGTTGGTTTTTTTTCCAAACTTTTATAACTTTAAAAATAAATGAGTTAATATATATATAATCTCTGTATATGAATCCATTACCTAGAATTGGTAATACTTAATTTACATAGAAAATCTTGAAATATGTGGATCTGATTAATCAGAGGGATGTACGGAATGCAGTGTCCCAGGCTGTATTCACCTGAGCTCATCAGAGTGTCTGTATTGACGGTCTGTGTGATTCCACCCTAGCATGCTACAGTCAATGCAATTATTTTCTTCTTAATGGAAATGTTGGTTTCTACAGTCTTTTACCTCCAGAGGCTGAGAGGGAATTTGAAGATCAATCTTAAGTCAGCCAGGTTGAGAAGACAGTAGAACAAGTGTGTGTTGTGTGTGTGTGTGTTCAGGTTTTGGGGTATTTGCATTCTTGCTACAGACAGAAGGCACAAATCCACAGGACTGTGGACTGTTGGCCACTAGGAGGCACTGTGGGCCCACGGTAAGCATGGGGTACTGGGAACGGTGAAAAGTCACCCTGGGGAGGGTAGCTTTAAGGAACCTTAGCAATGGCAACCCACTCCAGTACTCTTGCCTGGAAAATCCCATGGGCGGAGGAGCCTGGTAGGCTGCAGTCCATGGGGTTGCAAAGAGTTGGACACGACTGAGCAACTTCACTTTCACTTTTCACTTTCATTCATTGGAGAAGGAAATGGCAACCCACTCCAGCGTTCTTGCCTGGAGAATCCCAGGGACAGAGGAGCCTGGTGGGCTGCCATCTATGGGGTTGCACAGAGTCGGACACGACTGAAGCGACTTAGCAGCAGCTACATGCCTGAATGAGAAAGCAGGTTTGATTTCCCTGAGTTTCTGAGGTTCCAGGACACATGGAAGCAGTACAGACTCCTCACTGCCCAGGAAAGTGGGAATGTGCCTGGATCCTCAGGATGTGCCTAGGAGATGGTCTCCTGGAGCGGCAAGGGAAGTGGACGTGAAGGGGTTGGGGTGGCTGGTGAGGGCTGGTGATGGTCAGCTGATTGACTGATGATTGACAGCCAGGTGATTGCCTGCCTGAGTGTCAGGCAGAGACAGGCAGAGGACAACAAGTTATGTTGTGGGCATACTGGGACATGGGGATGGTGCACCCTTCACACCCACCCCTTGCTCAGGGACCGAAGGGCAAAGAATGGCATAGAAGGCTCACATTTGGTCCTGGCAAGGAGTACAGTGAACAGGTCAACCTGCAGAGACACAGAGCAGTGATGTCATAGGGAAATGCTCCAATCAGGGAAGCAGGAAGGTCAGCACTATACACCACTCTCCCCAGGAGCCCCGCCCCAGCCAGCAGCAGTCCTGGGTTCCTGATGCTGCCATGGGCTCCAGGCTCCTCTGCTGTGTGACTGTCTGCCTCCTGGGAGCAGGTGAGGCCTGGACACAGTCTGGGAGCTTCTGAGATGTCTCTGCCTCCCTGAGATAGAAGCCTGGTGATGAGGGCTGCAGCAGGAGGCTTCCCCTGTGCTCTGCCCTCAGCTTCCTTCTGTCTCCTCCACAACAGACCTGGTAGATTCTGGAGTCACCCAGACCCCCAAATACCTGATCAAATCAAGAAAGCAGCAAGTGACGCTGAGATGCTCCCCTGAATCTGGACACCGCGCTGTGAACTGGTATCAACAGGCCCTGGGCCAGGGCCCCCAGTTCCTCGTTCAGTATTTCAACAGGGAAGTGAATGAGAAAGGAAACATGCCAGATCGATTCTCAGGAAAACAGTTCAGTGACTCGCACTCTGAGCTGAACTTGAGCTCCTTGGAGCTGACGGACTCCGCCGTGTATCTCTGTGCCAGCAGCCAAGACACAGCCCTGCATGATCAGGTGCCTCTGGGACAAAAACACTCCTGCCCCAGCTCAGGAAGTGGTGGTGAGCATGTCAACAGTCTACCTGACAGGCCCAGGCCCTGGTGGAGTAGACAGTTTTCTCCAGATGTGCATTTTTTGATATGTTTTAATGCTCACAAAGATCATGCAAGGTAAATATATTTTAACTGTTTATACATCTGAGTGAACATGAATTGCCCAGATTTCATACTTCATAATTGTTATAGCAAGGACTCTGACTCAAGTCTGTTCTCAACACCTATGGTCCCTTGCCCCAACGAGACTGTCTCCCTACAGAAAAAATTAGATATGCATGTGGGTTGTGTGTAACAAGATAGAATTTGGGGCTCTATGATATGAATTGTTATTCAATGGATGGCAGCCACGCTTCACAAAGAGGTATTCCCATGGGAGGAATCTCTCAAATAAAAACAGAGCATTTTTCGTTTACTCTGGAGTTTGCAACTCCCTCCATCTCCCTCCAAAGTCTGCATTCCTTTGTGCCAATAAGTCATCCTGTGCTGGGCAACCAGCTTCTCTCCACCCAGAAAGGTGGGTCACAGACCTGAGGGTATCTGCTTGCTCCCTCCCCCGACATGGGAAGCTGGGGCTCCTGTAAACTTGAAGGAGCTGTACCTGCCTTTGGCTGGTGGACCAATAGTCAGTGAATTGGTAAGAAACAAACCAAACAATTCCTCAAATGTTGATGAGCTTGTGATAAGGTTAGGATCAGATACCTGGAGAAACATGGTAGGTGGGGGGATATTATCAGCACTGCATTAAATTAAAGTGCAAATGGGCCTTGAAGTCCTGTTAGGACACATGAGTCATAAGGGGCAACAGGAAGCCAGAAGGATTTCCCCAAGACTTAAAACTACAGAAATATGCAGATAAATAAAAGTAACACATGTGTTAATGAAACATTATCTCTGGACTAGAACATACAAAAGATTTGATCAGTTTCACAGAAAGATTACATCAACTTGTTATGCTTATGTCAGGTGAGCTGAATGGGTTTCTCTGTTCACTCAGGTTTGATAGCTTACATTGAAAGGTGTAGGATTCATGATTTAGCTTTGGTACCAGTCTTGATCATTCAAGAGATTTTGTGTAGCTGAGTTTTATTAAAGTACAAAAAGGGACAAGGAAATCTTCTGACATAGACATTGGAAGGGGGAGGGAGAGTACCCCCACTTGCTAGTCTTATCAAGGTCTTATATATTTTATCAGACCCACTCACAACATACATCTTATATTAACAAGATTCAGTTCAGTTCAGTTCAGTTCAGTCACTCAGTCGTGTCCGACTCTTTGTGACCCCATGAATCACAGCATGTCAGGCCTCCCTGTCCATCACCAACTCCCGGAGTTCACTCAAACTCATGTCCATTGAGTCGGTGATGTCATCCAGCCATCTCATTCTCTGTCGTCCCCGTCTCCTCCCACCCCCAATTCTTCCTAGCATCAACTCTTTTCCAGTGAGTCAACTTGACGCATGAGGTGGCCAAAGTATTGCAGTTTCAGCTTTAGCATCAGTCCTTCCAATGAACACCCAGGATTGATCTCCTTTAGAATGGACTGGTTGGATCTCCTTGCAGTCCCAGAGACTCTCAAGAGTCTTCTCCAGCACCACAGTTCAAAAGCATCAATTCTTCGGCGATCAGCTTTCTTCACAGTCCAACACTCACATCCATACATGACCACGGGAAAAACCATAGCCTTGACTAGACGGACCTTGGTTGCCAAAGTAATGTCTCTGCTTTTTAATATGCTATCTAGGTTGGTCATAACTTTCCTTCCAAGGAGTAAGCGTCTTTTAATTTCCTGGCTGCAATCAGCATCCTCAGTGATTTTGGAGCCCAAAAAAATAAAGTCTGACACTGTTTCCACTGTTTCCCCATCTATTTCCCATGAAGTGATGGGACCAGATGCCATGATCTTTGTTTTCTGAATGTTGAGCTTCAAGCCAACCTTTTCACTCTCCTCTTTCACTTTCATCAAGAGGCCTTTGAGTTCCTCTTCACTTTCTGCCATAAGGGTGGTGTCTTCTGCATATCTGAGGTTATTGATATTTCTCCCAGCAATCTTGATTCCAGCTTGTGCTTCTTCCAGCCCAGTGTTCCTCATAATGCACTCTGCATATAAGTTAAATAAGCAGGGTGACAATATACAACCTTGACGTACTCCTTATCCTATTTGGAACCAGTTTGTTGTTCCATGTCCAGTTCTAACTGTTGCTTCCTGACCTGCATACAGGTTTCTCAAGAGACAGGTCAGGTGGTCTGGGATTCCCATCTCTTTCAGAATGTTCCACAGTTTATTGTGATCGACACAGTCAAAGGCTTTGGCATAGTCAATGAAGCAGAAATAGATGTTTTCCTGGAACTCTCTTGCTTTCTCCATGATCCAGCGGATGTTGGCAATTTGATCTCTGGTGCCTCTGCCTTTTCTAAAACCTGCTTGAACACCTGGAAGTTCATGGTTCACATACTGCTGAAGCCTGGCTTGGAGAATTTTGAGCATGACTTTACTAGCGTGTGAGATGAGTGCAATTGTGCGGTAGTTTGAGCATTCTTTGGCATTGCCTTTCTTTGGGATTGGAATGAAGACTGACCTTTTCCAGTCCTGTAGCCACTGCTGAGTTGTCCAAATTTGCTGGCATATTGAGTGCAGCACTTTCACAGCATCATTTCTCAGGATTTGAAATAGCTCAATTGGAATTCCATCACCTCCACTAGCTTTGTTCATAGTGATGCTCTCTAAGGCCCACTTGACTTCACATTCCAAGATGTCTGGCTCCAGGTGAGTGATCACGCCATCGTGATTATCTTCGTCATGAAGATCTTTTTTGTACAGTTATTCTGTGTATTCTTGCCACCTCTTCTTAATATCTTCTGCTTCTGTTAGGTCTATACCATTCCTGTCCTTTATCAAGCCCATCTTTGCATGAAATGTTCCCTTGGAATCTCTAATTTTCTTGAAAAGATCTCTTGTTTTTCCTATTCTGTTGTTTTCCTCTATTTCTTTGCTTTGATCGCTGAAGAAGACTTTCTTATCTCTCCTTGCTATTCTTTGGAACTCTGCATTCAGATGCTTATATCTTTCCTTTTCTCCTTTACTTTTTGCTTCTCTTATTTTCACAGCTATTTGTAAGGCCTCCTCAGACAGCCATTTTGCTTTTCTGCATTTCTTTTCCATGGGGATGGTCTTGGTCCCTGTCTCCTGTACAATGTCACGAACCTCCATCCAGAGTTCATCAGGCACTCTATCTATCACATCTAGACCCTTAAATCTATTTCTTACTTCCACTGTATAATCATAAGGGATTTGATTTGGGTCATATCTGAATGGTCTAGTGGTTTTCCCTACTTTCTTCAATTTAAGTCTGAATTTGGCAATACGTAGTTCATGATCTGAGCCACAGTCAGCTCTGGTCTTGTTTTTGCTGACTGTATAGAGTTTCTCCATCTTTGGCTGCAAAGAATATAATCAATCTGATTTCGGTGTTGACCATCTGGTGATGTCCATGTGTAGAGTCTTCTCTTGTGTTGTTGGAAGAGGGTGTTTGCTATGACCAGTGCGTTCTCTTGGCAAAACTCTATTAGCCTTTGCCCTGCTTCATTCCATGCTCCAAGGCCAAATTTGCCAGTTACTCCAGGTGTTTCTTGACTTCCTACTTTTGCATTCCAGTCCCCTATAATGAAAAGGACATCTTTTTTGGGTGTTAGTTCTAAAAGGTCTTGTAGGACTTCATAGAACCATTCAACTTCGGCTTCTTCAGCATTACTGGTTGGGGCATAGGCCTGGATTACTGTAATATTGAATGGTTTGCCTTGGAAACAAACAGAAATCATTCTGTCGTTTTTAAAATTGCATCCACGTACTGCATTTCGGACTTTTTGTTGACCATGATGGCTACACCATTTCTTCTAAGGGATTCCTGCCCACAGTAGTAGATGTAATGGTCATCTGAGTTAAATTCACCCATTCCAGTCCATTTTAGTTCACTTATTCCTAGAATGTCGATGTTCACTCTTGCCATCTCCTGTTTGACCACTTCCAATTTGCCTTGATTCATGGACCTAACATTCCAGGTTCTTATGCAATATTGCTCTTTACAGCATCTGTCCTTGCTTCTATCACCAGTCACATCCACACCTGGGTATTTGTTTCACTTTGGCTCCATCCCTTCATTCTTTCTGGAGATATTTCTCCACTGAGCTCCAGTAGCATACTGGGCACCTACCGACCTGGGGAATTCCTCATTCAGTATCCTATCATTTTGCCTTTTGATACTGTTCATGGGGTTCTCAAGGCAAGTATACTGAAATGGTTTGCCATTCCCTTCTCCAGTGGACCACATTCTGTCAGACCTCTCCACCATGACCCGTCCCTCTTGGGTGGCCCCACATGGCATGGCTTAGTTTCATTGAGTTAGACAAGGCTGTCTAACAAGATTAGAACTGACAATAGAAAGGTCTCACCAAACCCACTTCCAAATATACATCTTAAGATAACAAGATTAGTTAGAAGGTTCTTGTTAAGGAGAAACATGTCCATGAGCAAGATACATTGCTATATTGACTAAACAAGGGACTGTAGAAAAAATGTTTGTTCTTTTCTCCTTGAAAGCCCCAGAGCCCTTTTGCCTTCTAGAGAACTCTAGAACCCTTTCTCCTCGGGGACCCTGTACTTCTTATCAGTTGGCCTAGGAATTGACTCTCTCAGGTTCATCTTTGATTTGAGCCTCTGGGGAAAGGGGCGTGGCCCCTGAGTGACAGGTTGGTTCCAGGGCCTGGCAGGGACAGTGACATCTCAGAAGGACTGCCTGGAGAGCCCCTCTCCCCTCTCATCCACACTCACACCAGAGGGCCCTCTGCCTGCCCCGCCCCCGCCATGAGCCCCTGCCTCCTGGGCTGTGTGGTCTTCTGTCTCCTGCAGGCAGGTGAGTCCTGGGGGCAGGGTCCCCTGGGGGTGCCAGCACTAAGCCTGTCCGCTGTGACTGCAGCATTGGTCCTCCTTCTCCACAGGGGCGGGCCATGCTGATGTCACTCAGGACCCCAGATTCCAGGTTGTGAGGACAGGGCAGAGCGCGACACTGAAATGTACTCAGGATCTGAGCTTTAGCTATATGTACTGGTACTGACAAGTCCTGGGACACGGGCTGAGGCTGATCCATTACTCAGCTGGCCCTCCCACCACAGAGAAGGGGGATGTGCCTGACGGATACAGCGTCTCCAGACTAAGCACAGAGAACTTCGCTCTCATGCTGGAGTCTGCCATCCACTCCCAGTCATCTGTGTATTTCTGCGCCAGCAGTTACTCCACAGCGCTGCACGGCCACCTCCTGTCTGTGCAAAAAGGCAGGGGTCCACGTGCAGGCTCCTCGCACCAGGAGCCTCAGGGCTTTGCAGACACGCGCCTGCGGTGTGACCCTGCATGTGCGCAAGTGGCTGGCCCGAACCTCACTCCTGGGCCTTGGGAACTTGTGTCCACCGTCCGTCTCTGTCTTTCTGGAAGGTTCTCCCGCATCCTGGTTCTCACCGGGTCTCTGCTCTTGTCCACCCTTCCCAGGTGGGAAGGACATTCCTCTCCCCACCTCCCTGCATCAGCTCCCTGGCCCTCTCTACCACAGCCACAAGTTCCTCCCTCACCTGGGTCAGGTCCCTTCCCATGTCACAGGGAGGCTTCTGAAGTGGCCTCTCCTTGTAGTCTGTTTTCAGCAAGATGTATGGAGTCATGAAAAAGAAATAAACTTTAGTTAATCACCTATCATCCCAAAGCTCACTTGAGTCCATCTGAAGGAGGACAGATGGCCTTTGTGTGTTCTCGACACGCACCCCCCACCTCCTGACATCCTTAGCTTCTCACCTAACCTAGGCCAGGTTGGCACCACCTGGCTCCCTCTTCAAAATCTTCTCACAGTCAAAATATATCCTACATCGCCCCCATTATATCATGATTTTATACGGGCAGAAATAAATGAGTTCATATTTCTAAAACTTCTTTATGAAAAGTTTTATCTAGAATTTGATCATGCTTAATTTAAATACAGAATCTGGAAATATATGCATCTGATTAATCAGAAGTAGTTACGGAATACATGTTTGTAGGCAGATTCACTTGAGATCCTCAGAGTATTTATGTTATGATCATATATTTCCATCTTAGCTAACTACTACCATTGTCAGTTCAGTTCAGTTCAGTTCAGTCGCTCAGTCGTGTCCGACTCTCCGCGACCCCATTGTCATGGACCCGCAATTATTTCTTTCTTAGCAAAAAATTAGGATCATACAGTCTTCTGCCTCAAGAAGCTGAGTGAATTTGAAGATCAACCCATCAGCCAGGCTAGGAAGGCAGTAGAACGTGTGTGTGTGTGTGTGTGTGTGTGTGTGTGTGTGTGTGCTCAGGATGCTGGAATTTTTGTACCCTTGATTTAACAGATAGGACTTTCCTCATGTCTCAGATGGTGAAGCAGCTGCCTCCAATGAGGGAGACCTGGGTTCTATCCCTGGGTCGGGAAGATCCTCTGGTGAAGGAAATGGCAATCCACTCCAGTACTCTTGCCTGGATAGTCCCATCGACAACGGAACCAGGTAGGCTACAGTCCATGCAGTTGCAAAGAGTAGGACAAGACTGAGCAACTAAGCTTTCTTTCTTTTAAACAAATGCTGCAAATCCATGAGACCCTTGACCTTTGGCCACTTGGAGCACTGTTCCACGATAAGCAGGGTGTGCTGGGAGGGTATGAGAGTCACCCTGGGGAGGGCAGCTTAGGAGAACCTTGTGTATATCATGCCTGCATCTGGGAGCAGGTCTGAGTTCCCTGAGTGATCCGGGGACATGAACCCAGCACAGATTCCTCACCGCCCAGGGAACTGGGGACGTGCCTGAAACCACGGGATGACCATAGGGGGTTGTATCCTGCCTCAGCATGGGAGGTAGAAGTGAAGGGGCTGGGGTGGCTGGTGAGGTCTGGATGATGAGTGTCAGGCAGGGTCAGGCAGAAGAGAACAAGGCATGTTGTGTGCATATGGGACCAGGGGACGAGTCGCTTCACACCCAGTCTTGCTGAGGGGCTGTCAGGACAGAGAATGGCATAGAGGTGTCAGCCCTGCATATTGGTAAGGGGTCCAGTGGACAACGGCGACACAGAACAGTGACGTCACAGGCAAATGCTCAATCAGGGAAGCAGGAGGGTCAGCACTTTACACCACTCACCCCAGGAGTCCCACCCCCAGCCAGCAGCAGTCCTGGGTTCCTGATGCTGCCATGGGCTCCAGGCTCCTCTGCTGTGTGACTGTCTGCCTCCTGGGAGCAGGTGAGTCCTGGACACAGTCTGGGAACTTCTGAGATGCCTTTGCATTTGCCATCCCCAAAACACAAAGACTGCCAGACAGAGCTGCAGCAGGAGGCCTCCCCTGTGCTCTGCCCTCAGCTTCCTTCTGTCTCCTCCCAACAGGCCTGGTGGATTCTGATGTCATCCAGACCCCCAAATTCCTGACCAAATCAAGAAAACAGCAAGTGACGCTGAGATGCTCCCCTGAATCTGGACACCGCTCCGTGCACTGGTACAAACAGGCCGTGACCCAGGGCCCCCAGCTCCTCCTTCAGTATTTTGATGGGAAAGTGTATCAAAGAGGAAACATGTCAGATCAGTTCTCAGGTCAACCGTTCAGTGACGCTCGCTCTGAGCTGAACTTGAGCTCCTTGGAGCAGATGGGCTCAGCCGTGTATCTCTGTGCCAGCAGCCAAGACACAGCCCTGCATGATCAAGTGCCTCTGGAACAAAAACACTCCTGCCCCAGCTCAGGAAGTGGTGGTGAGCATGTCAGCTGCCAGCCAGCCAGGCCCAAGTCCTGGTAGAGCAGACAGCCTTTCCCAGACATTCATTTCTTGATAAGTTTTAATGCTCCTAAAGATTATGCACAATAAGTATTATTTTAACTCTTTACACATCTGAGGGGGAGTGGCTTGCCCAGATCTCATATTTCATAACTATCAGAACAAGGAATCAGACTCATGTCTGTCCAGTAACTGTGGTCCTCGCCCCCACTGAATGATTCTCCCATAGAACAAATATATATATTTGTGTTATATATATATATACACATTGCTTCTATGGGATATATATCATTTAAAGGAGTTGACTCACATAGTTGATAATAGTGGTAAGTCTAAGTTCTACAAGCTGGACTTATGGTATTACAGACCTAAGGAGAGCTGATGTTTAAGTTCAAAGGCTGTTAGGCAGGAAGAAGTGACAGTCTAGTGAAGGCCATCAGCTGGATAATTCTCTCCTACCTAGGAGAGGTTTAGGGTTTTTGTTCTGTTCATATCTTCATCTGATTGGATGAGACCCACTACCTCATGGAAGTTCATCTGCCTTACTAATAAAGATGTTCATCTAATCTGCTTTTAAAATCTATTGATAACTTTTCACATATTTATCGCTCACCAAGACATCCTCACAGGGACATTCAGAACAATGTTTAACTAAATATCTGTGGCCTAGTCAAGGTGATACATTAAATTAGTTATCCCAACATCTTCCAAGCTTGCTTAAGAATTTAGTTAGCATGAAGTCCCTGGCATATAACAGGACTCTGGATTTCTTGATTCCCTTTGCTAATCTCTGACAGCCTCTTCCACCATTTCTTAGGTGCAAATCTCTGACAGCCTCTTCCACTGTTTCTTAGGTGCAAATAGAGATGGACACATTTTGCCTCCAGCTGAGGCCTTTAGAAATCACAGGAGTGAAAATATTTCTGCCTGATGATTTAGTGCACAAAATTAGCCAGAGCATGTAACATACATCCCTCCTTAGGCATGTTAAAATCAAGTTTATTGATGCATGGATTGTAGTTGACTCTTGAACAATGTGCTGTTTAGTCACACTGAGTAACCCCCCAACCCTGCAGTTGGAGATCTGTGTATAACTTCACATTTGACATCTGTATTTGAGGTTCTATATCTGCAGATTCAACCAGCCACGGATCATGTAGTACTGTAGTATGAATTTATTAAAAAGTAGATCCACACAGTTCCAGTCTGTTGTTCAAAGGTCAGGTCTATATATAATAAACATTACACATTATATAATTGATAGGTTAATGGTTTAGATCAATATATACATTATGTGCTCATGTAATATCCACACCACTAGGATAGTGAACATTTCCATCACCAGAAAGTTTCTTCATATCACTTTCCTATGTCTCTCACCATCCTTCATCATCAACAATACGATATCTATTCCTATAGCTTTGTTTTTCTCAGTCATATTTATAGTGAATATTTAAGTTCTCTACCTATTAAACCACCAGGTTTCCAGGTGGCACTGCTGGTAAAGAATCCATTGCAATGCAGGAGACATAAGAGACAAGGGTTCCATCCCTGGGTCAGGAAGATCTCCTGGAGAAGGGCAGGGCAACCCACTCCAGTATTCTTGCCTTGAGAATCCCCATGGACAAAGGAGTCTGGCAAGCTACAGTCCATGGGGTCATAAAGAGTCGGACACAACTAAGGGGACTTAGCACGTTTGCACACACCTATTAAAACAACCCAAGACATGTGGTCTTACTTAGTGAAAACCAGCACATAAGGAGGTCACCACAGTCATGCACTCAAGACGAAATACATGATTTGCAGAGTCCACACTGTGAATATTATTGAGAATTTATTGTTGTGAAAAGGCAGAGGCACCAGAGATCAAATTGCCAACATCCGCTGGATCATGGAGAAAGCAAGAGTGTTCCAGAAAAACATCTATTTCTGCTTCATTGACTATGCCAAAGCCTTTGACTGTGTCGATCACAATAAACTGTGGAACATTCTGAGAGAGATGGGAATCCCAGACCATCTGACCTGCCTCTTGAGAAACCTGTATGCAGGTCAGGAAGCAACAGTCAGAACTGGACATGGAACAACAAACTGGTTCCAAATAGGAAAAGGAGTACGTCAAGGTTGTATATTGTCACCCTGCTTATTTAACTTATATGTAGAGTACATCATGAGGAACGCTGGGCTGGAAGAAGCACAAGCTGGAATCAAGATTGCTGGGAGAAATATCAATAACCTCAGATATGCAGATGACACCACCCTTATGGCAGAAAGTGAAGAGGAACTCAAAAGCCTTTTGATGAAAGTGAAAGAGGAGAGTGAAAAGGTTGGCTTGAAGCTCAACATTCAGAAAACGAAGATCATGGCATCTGGTCCCATCACTTCATGGGAAATAGATGGGGAAACAGTGGAAACAGTGTCAGACTTTATTTTTTTGGGCTCCAAAATCACTTCGGATGCTGATTGCAGCCATGAAATTAAAAGACGCTTACTCCTTGGAAGGAAAGTTATGACCAGCCTAGATAGCATATTAAAGAGCAGAGACATTACTTTGCCAACCAAGGTCCGTCTAGTCAAGGCAATGGTTTTTCCCGTGGTCATGTATGGATGTGAGAGTTGGACTGTGAAGAGGGCTGAGCGCCGAAGAATTGATGCTTTTGAACTGTGGTGCTGGAGAAGACTCTTGAGAGTCCCTTGGAATGCAAGGAAATCCAACCAGTCCATTCTAAAAGAGATCAATCCTAGATGTTCATCTGAAGGACTTATGCTAAAGCTGAAACTCCAATACTTTGGCCACCTCATGCAACTAGTTGACTCACTGGAAAAGAGTGATGCTGGGAGGGATCGGGGGTGGGAGGAGATGGGGACGGCAGAGAATGAGATGGCTGGATGGCATCACCGACTCGATGGACATGAGTTTGAGTGAACTCCGGGAGTTGGTGATGGACAGGGAGGCCTGGCGTGCTGTGATTTATGGGGTCGCAAAGAGTCGGACACGACTAAGCGACTGAACTGAACTGAACAGAAGGAAATGAACAGGACTGTGGTCAATTAGAAAAATAGATACAAGCACTTGGGGGAGTATTTGTGATGCGTGAGTCATAAAGGGCAGCATGAAGCCAGAAGGATTTTTTTTTTTTTTTTAGTTTCAAATCTACAGAAATATGTTGTTGCTCAGTTGGAAAGTCCTGTCCAACTCTTTGCAACCCCATGGACTTCAGCCTGACAAGCTTTGCTGCCCTTCACTATTTCCCTTACCTTGCTCAAACTCATATCCATCGAGTTAGTGATGCCGTCGAACCATCTCAACCTCTGTCATCCACTTCTCCTTCTGCCTTCAATCTTTCCCAGCATCGGGGTCTTTTCCAGTGAGTCAGTTCTTTGCATCAAGTGGCCAAAGTATTGGAGTTTCAGCTTCAGCATCAGTCCTTCCAATGAATAATCAGGACTGCTTTCCTTCAGACTGGACTATCGGATCTCCTTGCAGTACAAGGGACGCTCAAGAGTCTTCTCCAGCAGCACAGTTTGAAACCATCAATTCTTCAGCATTCAGCCTTCTTTATGGTCCCACATCCATGTTCATACATGACTACCAGAAAAACCATGGTTTTGACTAGACAGACATTTGTTGGCAAAGTAATGTCTCTGCTTTTTAATATGCTGTCTAGTTTGATCATAGGTTTTCTTCCAAGAAGCAAGCATCTTTTAATTTCATGGTTGCAGTCACCATCCGCAGTGATGTTGGAGCCCAAGAAAATAAGGTCTGTCACAATTTCTATTGTTTCTCCATCTATTTGCCAAGAAGTGATGGGCCTGGATGCCATATTATTAGTTTTTTGAATATTGACTTTTAAGCCAGGTTTTTCATTCTCCTCTTTCACCTTCATCAAGAGGCTCTTTAGTTTCTCTTTGCTTTCTGAATAGGGTGGTGTCATCTGCCTATGTGAGGTTACTGACATTTCTTCCAGCAAGCTTGATTCCAGTTTGAGCTTCATGCAGAGCGGCATTTCACATGATGTCCTCTGCATAAAAGTTCAATAAGCAGGTGACAATATACAGCCTTGATGCACTCCTTTCCCAAATTTGAGCCAGTTCATTATTCTACAGAAGTATGTAGATAAATAAACATACATTGTAATGAAGAATTATCTCTGGAATACAACACACTTAAGTTGTAAACTGTTTACAGAAAGGATACAACCGTTCATAAGGCTCATATCCATTGAGTTGGATGGGTTGTTTCTGCTGTGAAATGTTCACTTAGGTTCATTTCTGATTTGAGTCTCTGGGGGAAGGGGCATGGCCCCCTGAGTGACAGGTTGGCTCTGGGGCCTGGCAGGGACAGTGACATCTCAGAAGGACTCCCTGGAGAGCCCCTCTCCCCTCTCATCCATATTCAGACCAGAGGGCCCTCTGCCTGCCCCGCCCCCGCCATGAGCCCCTGCCTCCTGGGCTGTGTGGTCTTTTGTCTCCTGCAGGCAGGTGAGTCCTGGGGGCAGGGTCCCCTTGGGGGTGCCAGCACTAAGCCTGTCCGCTGTGACTGCAGCATCGGTCCTCCTTCTCCACAGGGGCGGTCCATGCTGGTGTCACTCAGGACCCCAGATTCCAGGTCGTGAGGACAGGGCAGAGCGTGACACTGAAATGTACTCAGGATCTGAGTCACGACTTCATGTACTGGTACCGACAAGACCCGGGACACGGGCTGAGGCTGATCCATTACTCAGTTGCTGCTCCCACCACAGAGAAAGGAGATGTACCCGACGGGTACAGCGTCTCCAGATCAAACACAGAGAACTTCCCTCTCACGGTGAAGTCTGCCAACCGCTCCCAGACATCTGTGTACTTCTGTGGCAGCAGTTACTCCACAGCGCTGCACAGCCACCTTCTCTCTGTGCAAAAAGGCAGATGAGGGCCCTGCAGCCTGGAACTTGGGGAGCCCCTTGCAAGCTCCTAGCACCTGGAGACTTGGAGCCCACAGACACATGCTGGCAGTATAGCCAGCGGTTTTTGATCTAGGCTGGCACAGACCTGACAACAGGGCCTCATGGACATGTGTCCACCCTCATTCTCTGTCTTGTCACTCTAGCTGCCACGTGAGCATAAAGATGCTACCCAGCTCTGACTCCTAGTCATCAGTCTGAACAGGAGGCCTCCAGGAGGGAAGGTTGTTGGGAAATCAGATACATCTAGACCCTCTTGTCTCCCCGGGCACCACGTTCCTGTCGCTATGGAAGGTTCTCCCCAGGCTGGCCCTTGGGTGGTCTCTGCGCTTGTCCAACTTCCCCAGATGTGGGTCTTTCCTCTCCACCTTCCTGGCCCTTGTTCCCACCCTTCTCTACTTCAGCCTTGCTGCTCCTCCCTCAGCTGGATCATGTCCTTGCCCATCACCCAGGGAACCTTGTAATGACCCCTAAGTGGGGGTGTTTGAGCGGGCTCTCTGGGGTCCTCAAAGAGAATGCAACCTCTGTTAATTATTAATCATCGTAAATTCTTTGGTAGTCCCTCAGGAGAAGGAGAGACAAGCTGTGTGTGTATGTATTCTCCACCACTGCCTGTGTTTAGCATCTAAATAGCTTAGACCCTGATGCTGGGAAAGACTGAGAGCAAAAGCAGAAGGGGGTGGCCGAGAAAGAGGTGGATAGATAGATAGCATCACGACTCAATAGACGTGAATTTGAGCAAACTCCGGGAGATACTGAAGAACAGGGGAGCCTGGTGCGCTGCAATGCGTGGGGTCTCAAAGAGTCGGACTTGAGTTAGCAACTGAACAGCAACATCACCAACAAAAACTAACCCAAGTTTGTAGCATCTCCCTCATCACAATCTTCTAAAAGTCAAAGTATTAAATATTTTCTGCATGAGCACATTTCTTTTCTCTTATAATACAAAATCATAAATCAGCTATGGCTGACTGGTGTGTTTGTTTGTGTTTCTAATTGTATCTGTATCCTTTAGAAAAACAAAACAAACAAAAACACAGTTCAATCGGCAAACAGTGAAATGTTTTCTAATATGAACACATCCCATGACTATTAAATCTGGGCAGACAATCTTGGTTTCCATTCATAGATCACATGGGGGCGCTGTGGAACTGCCAAACTCCAGAAGTTTCTGGGCAGAGCAAGCAGACAGAGCAAGTGCCTGGGACAAGGAATGTTAAGAGAAAGCTCTATTTGGTGTTTTTATCTCTGGAAGCCTTAGTAGCATAGGCACTAATTTGCAGGCTTGCTGTGCCAGTGGGAGCCATGAAGTTCAACTATGCAGTGCTGAGGGATTCTCTGAGGTTGCAGAAAAAGTGAAGGGTATGGAGCTGGGAAAGGGCAGGAAAGAGAAACAGAAAGAGAAACACTTGCCTGAAGAGAAAAGCGGAGGAGCCATGGGGAAGGGCCTCGGGCATAAACGCAGCCTCGCCTGGACCAGCAGTCCAGCCCACATGTCTTCTAAGAGACTTTGCAGGACAGAGCAGGGCTCCTGGATCAGCTGACCTGAACGAGAGGTCAGATTCCTGGGACCCAGCAGAGGCAATGACATCAGAGCAGTGACGTCACTGCCTCACCTCCAATCAGAGGAAGGAGGCTCAGAACCCCAGCTCTCAGAGAAGCAGAGCTCTGAGCAAGGAGACGCCTGCCCAGCTCTGCCCCTCCTGCCATGGGCTGCAGCCCTGTGTGTTGTGTGGCTCTTTGTCTCCTGGCAGCAGGTGGGTCCTTGGCACAGGAGAGAATCCGTGTTCCTAGCCTGACTTTGCCTGAAACCAAGGCACCTTCGGGTTCTCTCCCGCATTTTTTCTCAGCCCCAGTCTTCTTCCCCAACAGGCCTTGTGGATTCTGGAGTCACCCAAACCCCAAGATACCTGATTAAAGCAAGAGGACAGCAGGGGACCCTGAGATGCTCCCCTGAGTCTGGACACCTCTCTGTGTACTGGTACCAACAGGCCCCAGGCCAGGGCCCCCAGTTCCTCGTTGAGTATTACAGCCAGGAAGTGAGGGGAGAAGCCCAGCTCCCGGATCGATTCTCAGGAAAACAGTTCAGTGACTCTCACTCTGAGCTGAACTTGAGTTCCTTGGAGCTGACGGACTCCGCCGTGTATCTCTGTGCCAGCAGCCAAGACACAGCCTTGCATGATCCGGTGCCTCTGGTACAAAAACTTCCTACCCCAGCTCAGGAAGTGGCTGTGAGGGTGACTGCCTGCCTGTCAGGCCTACATAGATTCGATAAACTCTCCCAGACATTCTTCCTCTGCTGTGTTTTAATGTTCCCAAACATCACCCTAGGTAGTATTATTTTACCTGTTTATACATCTGAGGGGAACTGACTTGCCCAGATCTTATATTTATTACTTTCAGAGCAAGGAATTTGATTCAAGTCTGTCCTCATCACCTGTGGTCTTTGCCCCCATAAAACTGTCCCCCACCAGGAATAAATAACACACACACACACACACACACACATACATATACACATAGAGTGTAAAAGCAATTGGCTCACATAGCTGTTAAGGCTGGTAAGTCCAAAAGCTGCAAGCGTGTCTGGTGCTACTAGAGACTGAGGGGGAACTGATGTTCAAGTTCAAAAGCAGAAGAACTAATGGCCCAGTGTGAAGGCCGTTAGCTGACAATTCTCTCTTACTTCGGGGAGGATCAGTGTTTTCGTCTATTCCCCTCTTCCCCTGGTTTCATGAAGCCCACCTACGTTATGGAGGGTCATCTGCTTTACTAATTTAAATGTTAATCTAATCTATTATTAAAATATTCCTATTCACATGTTACCTTTTCCAAAAATACCCCTCTTAGGAGCACCTAGAAAAATAAAGCTAAATATCCACGGCAGAGTCAAGTTGACATACTGTATTAGTCAGGACACCATCTTCCAGAGTTGCACAGGAATTTAATAAGCATGAAGTCCCTGGCAGGTAACAGGACTCTGGATTTCTTGACTCCCTGTGCTAATCTCTGACTGCCTCCTCTAGTGCTTCCTGGGTATGAAAGTAGATAAGGACACATATTGACTTCAAACCCTATACTTGAGGACTTCAGATCTCATAGGAAAGAAAGTAATTATGATTGCTGGTTCAATCCATGAGATAAACAGTGAATGTAACTTACCCTCAAGCGTTTTTATATCAACTTTATTGGCATATGAATTATAGTTAACATTTGAAAAATGTGAAGTTTGGGGGCCCTGAACCAGCCCTAACCCTGCTGTAAAAGTTTGTTTAAAATTCAGTCAACCCTCTCTATGATTCCACAACCGCAGATTCAACCAGCCACAATTGTGTAGTACTGTGAAAAGTGAAAGTGAAAGGCACTCCGTTGTGTTCGACTCTTTGTGACCCCTATACTGTCCATGGAGTTCTCCAGGCCAGA
The DNA here is from genome assembly GCF_049115385.1 of Moschus berezovskii. Lineage (NCBI taxonomy): Eukaryota > Metazoa > Chordata > Mammalia > Artiodactyla > Moschidae > Moschus > Moschus berezovskii. The sequence continues at coordinate 115,497,464 of NC_142462.1, forward strand.
ATACTGGAGTACGTAGCCTTTCCCTCCTCCAGCGGATCTTCCCGACACAGGGATCTAACCCAGGTCTCTCCCATTGCAGGCATCTGCTTTACTAGATGAACAAAGGTCTGTAGTTACTATCTATTAAAAATTCCACACAAAGCTGGACCCATGAAGTTCAAAAAAGTGTGGTTCCAGGGGTCCGCTGTGTGCATAACATTACACGCTGTACAGTGAAGCAATGAATGGTTTTGATCAACCCAAATGTATGTGCCCGCGGACCGTTCGCCCACAAAGACTGAGACCATTTCATCAGCAAAAATTCTCTCAGGCCCCATTCCCAGGCCTGTCTCCTTCCCTGACAACCAGCAGTATGATTTCTGTTGCTGTCATTTTGTTTTAAAGTCCTCTTTAGCCCAGAGTTAAATATTTAAGACATTGCTCCTGGAAAGTCTTATGGTTAAAGAAGTTCTTGAAAGCATGTGAGCACCATATCCATGTCAGGGGCGATCCTATCTGGAGATGGATGGTTTAGAAAACGACCATCCAAAGGTCTTCCCTGCTGGTACAGGCTTTTTTAAAAAAAAAATTTATTTATTCACTTTCATAAATTTCTTTTCTCATGCACACATTGTCTGAAATTATTTTATGATGCTATTTTGACAGGAAGTCCTCATCTCCTAGGAAATTACTTTGAGGTCCTATGTGACACACACACAGCAAGGCCCACACTGGGTGCTGGGACTGAGCAGGCAACCAGCAGCAGCGATTTTGGTGAAAGATCATTTCATGTCAGGAGAAGGCTTGCCTTTGATTTGACCCCAGCGTCCAAGTCACAGGAGTTGAATTGAAAAGTCCGCCTTTCTGTAGCGGCCTGGCCTGGTCACTAGTCTCCTGTACTGTGGGTCCCAATGTCTCTTGGAACAGAGACATTCTGAGCACAGGTGTGGATCCCATGGACTTGCCAGGCCCCGATTCAAGGCTTGTTTTTGTGGCTACAAAATCGGGCTCATTCACTGATTCTGACTTTAGTTTCTGTGTTTTTGTCTCTGAGGGCCCAGAAATGGTTCGTCCCCCAGACCCCAGACGTGCGATCGTGTCCATGGAAACCAGCACATCAGAAGGTCACCACAGTCACCCACTCACAACCAGGTGCATCAGAAATTATTAAGAATTTGAAAATCACAGCAGCAGAGCATGGCAGCTAGTCCTTCTAAATGTGAGGTTTGTGCAAGGTGATACAGTCTAGGGCTCTAGGATATCGGTTACTGAATGGCTGCCGCTCTTCACAAGGACGTACTCCCAAACAATGGATGTCTCACTTAAAATCGGAGCATTTTTCCTTTACCCCTGGGTCAGCCATCTCTCCCGACATCCCTCCCACGACTGTACTGCTTTGTGCCAACATGTCATCCGTGGTGCTGGTCAACCAGCTTCCCTCCTCAAACAAGGTGGGTCACAGGCCTGAGGTGGTTCTCCTTGCTGCTCCCCACCCCTCAGACACCAGAAGCACGTGCTCCGGTGAATGTGGGGCGCTGAGCCTGCATTTGACAGGCACGCTGTCAGTCATGAATTAATAAGAAATAGAGCCCAAGGATTCCTCAAGTGTTGATGAGTCTGCTCTAAGGTTGGGGAACCAGATTCCAGAGGCATTGTGGGTGGAAGGACATGAACTGGACTGCTGTTAATTAAACAAGGTGGAAGCATGAGGGATTATTTGGGACACGTGAGTCATAAAGGGAAGCAGGAAGGCCTGAGGATTTTCCCCGAGATTCAAAACTGCAGAAATAATAAACTACAGATCAGTAAACTGAGTGTATTCATGAACATCTATGCCTGAAATAAAGTGTAGATAAAGTTGTGAACAGTTTTACGGAAAGTTTACAACAAATTGTAAGGCTTCTGTGCGTTGAGCTGGATAGGTCTCACTGTTGTGAACTGTTCAGTTCAGCTCAGTTGCACAGTCCTGTCTGACGCTTTGCAACCCCATGGACTGCAGCACTTCAGGCTTTCCTGTCCATCACCAACTCCCGGAGTATACTAAAACTCATGTCCATCGAGTTGGTGATGCCATCCAGCCATCTCATCCTCTTTTGTCCCCTTTTCCTCCTGACTACAATCTTGCCCAGCATCTGAGTCTTTCCAAATGAATCAGTTCTTCACACCAGGTGGCAAAAATATTGAAGTTTCAGCTTCAGCATCAGTCCTTCCAGTGAATATTCAGGACTGATTTCTTTAGGATGGACTGTTTGGATCTCCTTGCAGTCCAAGGGACTTTCAAGTGTCTTTTCCAACACCACAGTTCAAAAACATCAATTCTTCAGTGCTCAGCTTTCTTTATACTCCAACTCTCAAATCCATATATGACTACTGGAAAAACCATAGCTTTCAAGACAGACCTTTGTTGGCAAAGTAATGTCTTTGCTTTTTAATATGCTGTCTAGGTCAGTCATATGTGAACTGTGCATTCGGGTTCATTTCTGATTTGAGCCTCTGGGGGAAGGGGCGTGGCCCCCTGAGTGACAGGTTGGCTCTGGGGCCTGGCAGGGACAGTGACATCTCAGAAGGACTCCCTGGAGAGCCCCTCTCCCCTCTCATCCATATTCAGACCAGAGGGCCCTCCGCCTGTCCCGCCCCCGCCATGAGCCCCTGCCTCCTGGGCTGTGTGGTCTTTTGTCTCCTGCAGGCAGGTGAGTCCTGGGGGCAGGGTCCCCTTGGGGGTCCCAGCACTAAGCCTGTCCGCTGTGACTGCAGCATCGGTCCTCCTTCTCCACAGGGGCGGTCCATGCTGGTGTCACTCAGGACCCCAGATTCCAGGTTGTGAGGACAGGGCAGAGCGCGACACTGAAATGCACTCAGGATCTGGGTCATGACCGCATGTACTGGTACCGACAAGACCCGGGACATGGCCTGAGGCTGATCCATTACTCAGCTGCTGCTCCCACCACAGACAAAGGAGATGTGCCCGACGGATACAGCGTCTCCAGACCAAGCACAGAGAACTTCCCTCTCATGCTGGAGTCTGCGAACAGCTCCCAGACATCTGTGTACTTCTGTGGCAGCAGTTACTCCACGGCGCTGCACGGCCACCTGCTCTCTGTGCAGAAAGACAGGGGGCCCATGTGCAGGCTCCTCGCACCGGGAACCTCATGCCCTTGGGACCACGTGCCAGCACTGTGACCCGGGATGTGTGAGACAGGAAGGCCTGGATCTGACCGCGGGGCATGGACGCTCATGTCCACCGTCAGTCTCCATCTTTCCTCTGCACTCACCTGGATGCAGCTCAGAACGCGTCAGCTCTTTTTGTGTTTCTCACTTTTTTTTTATTGGAGGCTAATTACTTTACATTCAGAAAACGAAGATCATGCCATCTGGTCCCATCACTTCATGGGAAATAGACGGAAAAACAGTGGAAACAGTGTCAGACTTTATTTTTTGGGGCTCCAAAATCACTGCAGATGCTGATTGCAGCCATGAAATTAAAAGACGCTTGCTCCTTGGAAGGAAAGTTATGACCAACCTTGATAGTATATTAAAAAGCAGAGACATTACTTTGCCAACCAAGGTCTGTCTAGTCAAGGCTATGGTTTTTCCCGTGGTCATGTATGGATGTGAGAGTTGGACTGTGAAGAACGCTGATCGCCGAAGAATCGATGCTTTTGAACTGTGCTGTTGGAGAAGACTCTTGAGAGTCCCTTGGACTGCAAGGAGATCCAACCAGTCCATTCTAAAGGAGATCAGTCCTGGGTGTTCATTGGAAGGACTGATGCTAAAGCTGAAACTGCAATACTTTGGCCACCTCATGCGACGAGTTGACTCACTGGAAAAGACTCTGATGCTAGGAAAGGTTGGGGGCGGGAGGAGAAGGGGACGACGGAGAATGAGATGGCTGGATGGCATCACCGACTCTGTGGACATGAGTTTGAGTGAACTCCGGGAGTTGGTGGTGGACAGGGAGGCCTGGTGTGCTGTGATTCATGGGGTCGCGGAGAGTCGGACACAACTGAGCGACTGAACTGAACTGAACTGACTGAATTACTTTACATTAATATATTGGTTGTTTTTGCCATACATTGACACAAATCCGCCCTGGGTGTACATGTGTTCCCCTTCTTGAACCCCCCTCCCACCTCCCTCCTCCCCATATCCTCCCTCCAGGTCATCCCCGTGCACCAGCCCCAAGCATCCTGTATCATGCGTCGAACCTGGACTGGTGATTCATTTCATGTATGATATTATACATGCTACAATGCCATGCTCCCAAATCATCCCACCTTCACCCTTTCCCACATTAACAAACTGAAAAATAAAAATCATATGATTATCTCAATAGATGCAGAGAAAGCCTTCAACAAAATTCAACATCCATTTATGATAAAAACCCTCCAGAAAGTGGGAATAGAAGGGACATATCTCAACATAATAAAAGCTATATATGACAAACCCACAGCAAACATTATCCTCAATGGTGAAAAGCTGAAAGCATTTCCCCTAAAGTCAGGAACAAGACAGGGTGCCCACTCTCACCACTACTATTCAACATAGTTCTGGAAGTTTTGGCTACAGCAATCAGAGCAGAAAAAGACATAAAAGGAATACAAATTGGAAAAGAAGAAGTAAAACTTTCACTGTTCGCTGAAGACATGATCCTCTACACAGAAAACCCTAAAGACTCTACCAGAAAACTGCTAGAGCTAATCAATGATTACAGTAAAGTTGCAGGATATAAAATCAACACACAGAAATCCCTTGCATTCCTATACACTAATAATGAGAAAATAGAAAGAGAAATTAACGAAACTATTCCATTCACTGTTGCAATGAAAAGAATTAAATACTTAGGAATATATCTACCTAAGGAAACAAAGGACTTGTACATAGAAAACTATAAAACACTGGTGAAAGTAATCAAAGAGGACACTAATAGATGGAGAAATATACCATGTTCGTGGATTGGAAGAATAAATATTGTAAAAATGAGTATACCACCCAAAGTAATTTATACATTCAATGCAATCCCTATCAAGCTACCAACGATATTTTTCACAGAACTAGAACAAATAATCTCACAATTTGTATGGAAATACAAAAAACCTCGAATAGCCAAAGCAATCTTGAGGAAGAAGAATGGAACTGGGGGAATTAACCTGCCGGACTTCAGGCTCTACTACAAAGCCACAGTCATCAAGACAGTATGGTACTGGCATATAGACAGAAATATAGATCAATGGAACAAAATAGAAAGCCCAGAGAAATGCATCCAGTTCTATAGTTCTGACTCTTCCTCATCAGCTTAAGACCTCCAGAAGGGAGGAATATTAGTAAATCAGCTATACATAGACCCTCTTTTCTCTCCCAGCACCTCATTGCTGTCTATCTGGAAGTTTCTCCTGCAGCCAGGCTCTCAAGTGCTCCCTGCTCTTGCACACCTGAGGGGCAGGTCTTTCCTCCTTTACTGTCTTAGCCTCAGCTCCCCTGCCCTCTCTACTCCAGACACACTTCTCTCCCCTCATCTGGCTCATGTCTCTTCCCATGACACAGGGAATTTTGTAACCACACATAAGCTGTCATGTTTGAGCAAGCTCTTGGGGTCATGAAAGAGAAAACAAACTCAGTTAATTAGAAACCATCCAAAATCCCTTGGGAGTCCATTCCCGGGAGGAGAGACAGACTGGGTTTGTGTGTTCTCCCTTCCTGCCCCTCTTTCTTATCATCTCAGTTAACCTGGACCAGGTTTCCACCATTTCCCTCAGAGAAATCTTCTCAAAGTCAAAATATTTCCTCCATGGTATCTTATTATATCAAGATTTTACAAGTTCATAGGAAATAAATAGGTTAAAACACATAAAGCCTCTTCATAAAATGCACTGGCTAGATTTTGGTAATGCTTAATTTAAATATGAAATCTGGCAATATATGGATCTGATAAACCAGAAGGAGGTCTGGAATCCAGGTGTCCAGGCTGGCTTCATCAGAGATCGTGAGAGCGCTGATTTCTGTTGTCCGTATTACTGCAGTTTAGCTAACTACTCTCATTGTAGTGGTGCAGCAATTATTTCCTTCTTAGTGGAAATGTCTGATCATACAGTGTTTTACCTCCACAGGCTAAGACTAGACTTGAAGATCAACCCTAATTCAGCCAGGCTGGGAAGGCAGCAGATGAGGGGTGTGTGTGTGTGTGTGTGTGTAGGGGTTGGAAGTGTGGAGTGTGGGGAATTTGTATTCTTGTTTTAGGTGAAAGGCACACACCCATGAGACCTTTGTCCACTAGGAGGCACTGTGGGCCCATTGTAAGCAGGGTGTGCTGGGAGGGGTTGACAGTCACCCTGGAGAGGGCAACTTTGGGGAACCTTGGCTACATGCCTGCATCAGAAAGCAGGTTTGAGTTCCCTGAGTGGTCCAGACACATGGACTCAGCACAGACTCCTCACTGCCCAAGGGGGTAGGGACGTGCCTGGAGCTTCAGGATGTGTCCAGGGGTTTGTCTCCTGGAGCAGCATGGGAAGGGGAGGGTGAAGGGATTATTGCGTCTGGTGAGGGCTGGGTGATGAGTGTCAGGCAGGGATAGGAAGAGAAAAAGCCATGTGATGGGCAAATGGGGACATGGGGTCAGTGCTAACCTCACACCCACCCTTTGCTGAGGGGTTGTGCGGGACAGGGAAGGGCATAGAGGGGCCCACCATGGGTCCTGGCAAGGGGTCCAGTGGATCAGGAAACAGCCTGCAGAGACACAGAGCAGTGACGTCATAGGCAAATGCTCCAATCAGGGAAGCAGGAGGGTCAGCACTTTACACCACTCACCCCAGGAGCCCCACCTCCAGCCAGCAGCAGTCCTGGGTTCCTGATGCCGCCATGGGATCCGGGCTCCTCTGCTGTATGACTCTCTGCCTAATGGGAGCAGGTGAGGCCTGGACACAGTCTGGGAGCTTCTGAGATGTCTTTCCTCCCTGAGATAGAAGCCTGGCGATGAGGGCTGCAGCAGGAGACTTCTCCTGTGCTCTGCTCTCAGCTTTCTTCTGTCTCTTCCCCAACAGGCCTGGTGGATTCTGGAGTCACCCAGACCCCCAGGTTCGTGATCAAATCAAGAAAACAGCAAGTGACTCTGAGATGCTCCCCTGAATCTGGACACCGCGCTGTGAACTGGTACCAACAGGCCCCAGGCCAGGGCCCCCAGTTCCTCGTTCAGTATTATGATGGGAAAGTGCTTACAAAAGGAAACATGCCAGATCGATTCTCAGGAAAACAGTTCAGTGATGCTCGCTCTGAGCTGAACTTGACTTCCTTGGAGCTGGTGGACTCCGCCATGTATCTCTGTGCCAGCAGCCAAGACACAGCCCCTCATGATCAGCTGCCTCTGGAACGAAAACACTCCTGCCCCAGCTCAGGAAGTGGTGGTGAGTGTGTCGGCTGCCAGCCTGCCAAGACCAGTCTCTGGTAGAGCGATCGACTTTCCCAGACATTTACCCCTTGGTATGTGTTAATGCTCACTAAAGTCATCAAAATAAGCATTATTTTAACTGTTTGTACATCTGAGGAGACGTGAATTGCCCAGATCTCATACTTCATAAGTGTTATAGCTAGCATTCCGGCTCAAATCTGTCCTCTATACCTGTGGTCCCTTTGCTCATGGAAATTCTCTGTACAAGCAAATTATATATATGTGTTGTGTTAGGTGCAACATGATTCAATTTAAAGCTCTGTGATATGAATTGCTACTCAATGAATGGCAGCCACACTTCACAAGGAGTTATTCCCATGGGAGCAATGTCTCAAATAAAAACAGAGCATTTTTCATTACCCTGGCATCTGCACCGCCCTCGACGTCCCTCCTACTTCTGAATTCCATTGTCCCAAAACATCATCCTGGTTCACAGGATGACGGGGGTCACAGGCCTGAGGGGGCTCTGCTTCCTCCCTTTCGCCCAACACGGGAAATGGGTTCGTGTGAACGTGAAGAAGCTGTACCTGCATTTGACTGGTGGACCGTCTGTCAGTGAATTGATTAGAAACAGACCAAACAATTCCTCAAATGTTGATGAGCCTGCGATGAGGTTTGGAGCAGAAACCAGGAGAAACATTGTAGGTGGGGGGACATTCTCAGGATTGTGGTCAATTTTGCAGAAATAGAGCCTTGAAATGCTGTTGGGACACATATCATAAAGGGCAGGAGGATGCCAGAAGGATTTTCCCAAGATTCAAATCTGCAGAAATATGTAGACAAATACAAGTAATATACAGGTATTAATGAAGACTTATCTTTGGACTAGAACATACAAATCATTTAATCACTTAAACATTTACGGAAAAAATCTTTAATATTTACAGAAAGCTTACAGCAATGTGTGAGGCTTATGTCCATTGATCTGGATGGGTCTCCCTGTTGTGAACAGTTCTCTCAGGTTCATTTCTGATTTGAGTCTCTGGGGGAAGGGGCGTGGTCCCCTGAGTGACAGGTTGGCTCTGGGGCCTGGCAGGGACAGTGACATCTCAGGACTCCCTGGAGAGCTCCTCTCCCCTTTCATCCAGACTCAGACCAGAGGGCCCTCCACCTGGCCAGTCCCCACCATGAGCCCCTGCTTCCTAGGCTGTGTGGTCTTTTGTCTCCTGCAGGCAGAGGAGTCCTGGGGGGCAGGGTCCCCTGGGGGTGCCAGCACTAAGCCTGTCCGCTGTGACTGCAGCATCGGTCCTCCTTCTTCACAGGGGCGGGCCATGCTGGGGTCACTCAGGACCCCAGATTCCAGGTCGTGAGGACAGGGCAGAACGCGACACTGAAATGTACTCAGGATCTGAGCTTTAGCTATATGTACTGGTACCGACAAGTCCTGGGACACGGCCTGAGACTGATCCATTACTCAGCTGGCCCTCCCACCCCGGAGAAGGGGGATGTGCCCGACGGATACAGCGTCTCCAGACCAAGCACAGAGAACTTCCCTCTGGCACTGGAGTCCGCCAACCTCTCCCAGTCATCTGTGTATTTCTGACCCAGCAGTTACTCCATGGTGCTGCACAGCCACCTCCTGTCTGTGCAAAAAGGCAGGGGTCCACGTGCAGGCTCCTCGCACCAGGAGCCTCAGGGCTTTGCAGACACGCGCCTGCGGTGAGACACTGCATGTGCGCAGGAGGCTGGCCCGAACCTCACTCCCAGGCCTTGGGAACTTGTGTCCACCGTCCGTCTCTGTCTTTCCCCTGCATCCTCCCTGTGAACCAGGAAGATGCTTCCCCAGCTCTGACCCCTAGTCATCACCTGAGCCTGAGACCCAGGAGGAAGGTTGTTGGTAAATTAGATCATCTAGTCACTCTTGTCTCACCTCAGGCAGCTCATTGCTGTCTTTCTGGAAGGTTCTTCCGCAGGCTGGCTCTCACCGGGTCTCTGCTCTTGTCCACCCTTCCCAGGTGGGCAGAACATTCCTCTCCTCACCTCCCTGCATCAGCTCCCTGGCCCTCTCTACCACAGCCACAAGCTCCTCCCTCACCTGGGTCAGGTCCCTTCCCATGTCACAGGGAGGCTTCTAAAGTGGCCTCTCCATGTGCTCTGCTTTGAGCAAGATGCATGGAGTCATCGAAGAGAAACAAGCTTTAGTTAATCACCTATCATCCCAAAACTCATGTGAGTCCATCTGAGGGAGGACATACTGCCTTTGTGTGTTCTTGACACGCACCACCCACCTTCTGACATCCTAAGCTTCTCACCTAACCTAGGCCAGGTTGGCACCACCTGGCTCCCTCTTCAAAATCTTCTCACAATTAAAATATATCCTGCATCACCCCCATTGTATCATGATTTTATAAATGCAGAAATAATTGGGTCCACATTTATAAAAAGTATTACATGGAATTTGATAATGCTTAATTTAAATAGGAAATCTCAATATGTATGCCTCTAATTAATCAGAAGTAGTTATGAAGACATGTTTGCAGGAGGATTCACTTGAGATCCTCTGAGCATTTATTTTATGATCATATATTTCCATTTTTAGCTAACTACCATCATTGTACTGGTACAGCAATTATTTCCTTCTTAGTAATACAGTCAGATCATGCAGTATTCTACCTCCAGAGGCTAAGAGTGGATTTGAAAACCAACCCTAATCAGCCAGGTTAGGAAGACAGTAGAATAGGTGTGTGTGTGTGTGTGTGTGTGTGTGTGTGTTCAGGGTGTGGGATTTTTGTACCCTTGCTTTAAACAGACGCTGCTAATCCATGAGACCCTTGACCTTTGGCCACTTGGAGGCACTGTGTTTCCATGGTAAGCATGGTGTTTTGGGAGGGCTTAATGGGTGAATTTAACTTGGATGACCATTATATCTACTACTGTGGGCAGGAATCCCTTAGAAGAAATGGAGTAGCCATCATGGTCAACAAAAGAGTCCGAAATGCAATACATGGATGCAATCTTAAAAAGGACAGAATGATTTCTGTTCGTTTCCAAGGCACACCATTCAATATTACAGTAATCCAGGCCTATGCCCCAACCAGTAATGCTGAAGAAGCCGAAGTTAATTGGTTCTATGAAGACCTACAAGACCTTTTAGAACTAACACCCAAAAAAGATGTCCTTTTCATTATAGGGGACTGGAATGCAAAAGTAGGAAGTCAAGAAACACCTGGAGTAACAGGCAAATTTGGCCTTGGAGTACAAAATGAAGCAGGGCAAAGGCTAATAGAGTTTTGTCAAGAGAATGCACTGGTCATAGCAAACACCCTCTTCCAATAACACAAGAGAAGACTCTACACATGGACATCACCAGATGGTCAACACCGAAATCAGATTGATTATATTCTTTGCAGCCAAAGATGGAGAAGCTCTATACAGTTAGCAAAAACAAGACCAGGAGCTGACTGTGGCTCAGATCATGAACTCCTTATTGCGAAATTCAGGCTTAAATTGAAGAAAGTAGGGAAAACCACTAGACCATTCAGATATGACCTAAATCAAATCCCTTATGATTATACAGTGGAAGTGAGGAATAGATTTAAGGGACTAGATCTGATAGATAGAGTGCCTGATGAACTATGGATGGAGGTTCGTGACATTGTACAGGAGACAAGGACCAAGACCATCCCCATGGAAAAGAAATGCAAAAGAGCGAAATGGCTGTCTGAGGAGGCCTTACAAATAGCTGTGAAAAGAAGAGAGGCGAAAAGCAAAGGAGAAAAGGAAAGATATAAGCATCTGAATACAGAGTTCCAAAGAATAGCAAGGAGAGATAAGAAAGACTTCCTCAGTGATCAATGCAAAGAAATAGAGGAAAACAATAGAATAGGAAAAACAAGAGACCTCTTCAAGAAAATTAGAGATTCCAAGGGAACATTTCATGCAAAAATGGGCTCGATAAAGGACAGAAATGGTATGGACCTAACAGAAGCAGAAGATATTAGGAAGAGGTGGCAGGAATACACAGAAGAACTGTACAAAAAAGATCTTCACGACCAAGATAATCACGATAACGTGATCACTGACCTAGAGCCAGACATCTTGGAATGTGAAGTCAAGTGGGCCTTAGAAAGCATCACTATGAACAAAGCTAGTGGAAGTGATGGAATTCCAATTGAGCTATTTCAAATCCTGAGAAATGATGCTGTGAAAGTGCTGCACTCAATATGCCAGCAAATGTGGAAAACTCAGCAGTGGTCACAGGACTGGAAGAGGTCAGTCTTCATTCCAATCCCAAAGAAAGGCAATGCCAAAGAATGCTCAAACTACCGCACAATTGCACTCATCTCACACGCTAGTAAAGTCATGATCAAAATTCTCCAAGCCAGGCTTCAGCAGTATGTAAACTGTGAACTCCCAGATGTTCAAGCAGGTTTTAGAAAAGGCAGAGGCACCAGAGATCAAATTGCCAACATCCGCTGGATCATGGAGAAAGCAAGAGAGTTTCAGAAAAACATCTATTTCTGCTTCATTGACTATGCCAAATCCTTTGACTATGTCGATCACAATAAACTGTGGAACATTCTGAAAGAGATGGGAATCCCAGACCACCTGACCTGCCTCTTGAGAAACCTGTATGCAGGTCAGGAAGCAACAGTTAGAACTGAACATGGAACAACAGACTGGTTCCAAATAGGAAAAGGTGTACGTCAAGGTTGTATATTGTCACCTTGCTTATTTAACTTATATGCAGAGTACATCATGAGGAACGCTGGGCTGGAAGAAGCACAAGCTGGAATCAAGATTGCTGGGAGAAATATCAATAACCTCAGATATGCAGATGACACTACCCTTATGGCAGAAAGTGAAGAGGAACTCAAAAGCCTCTTGATGAAAGTGAAAGAGGAGAGTGAAAAGGTTGGCTTGAAGCTCAACATTCAGAAAACAAAGATCATGGCATCTGGTCCCATCACTTCATGGGAAATAGATGGAAAAACAGTGGAAACAGTGTCAGACTTAATTTTTTTGGGCTCCAAAATCACTGCAGATGCTGATTGCAGCCATGAAATTAAAAGACGCTTGCTCCTTGGAAGGAAAGTTATGACCAACCTTGATAGTATATTAAAAAGCAGAGACATTACTTTGGCAACCAAGGTCCGTCTAGTCAAGGCTATGGTTTTTCCCGTGGTCATGTATGGATGTGAGAGTTGGACTGTGAAGAACGCTGATCACCTAAGAATTGATGCTTTTGAACTGTGGTGTTGGAGAAGACTCTTGAGAGTCCCTTAAACTGCAAGGAGATCCAACTAGTCCATTCTAAAGGAGATCAATCCTGGATGTTCATTGGAGGGACTGATGCTAAAGCTGAAACTGCAATACTTTGGCCACCTCACGCGACGAGTTGACTCACTGGAAAAGATTCTGATGCTGGGAAAGGTTGAGGGCGGGAGGAGAAGGGGACAACGGAGAATGAGATGGCTGGATGGCATCACTGACTCTGTGGACATGAGTTTGAGTGTACTCCGGGAGTTGGTGATGGACAGAGAGGCCTGGCGTGCTGTGATTCATGGGGTCGCGGAGAGTCGGACACGACTGAGCGACTGAATTGAACTGAACTGAGAGTCACCCTGGGGAGGGCAGCTTAAGGGAACCTTGGCTACATGCCTGCATCTGGGAGCAGGTTTGAGTTCCCTGAGTGGTCCTGGGACACATGGAGCCAGCACAGACTCCTCACAGCCTAGGGGAGTGGGTACCTACGTGGAACTTCAGGATGTGCCCAGGGGGCTGTCTTCTGGAGCAGCATGGCAAGGGGATGGTGAGAGGTTGGGGTATCTGGTGAGGGTTGGGTGATGAGTGTCAGGCAGGGTCAGAAAGAGCAGGACAAGAGAGTTGTGGACACATGGGACCAGGGGATGAAACTCACCTCACACCCATCCTTGCTGAGGGGCTGTTCAGGGCATTGAAGGGCATAGAGGAGGCAGCCCGGGGTTCACCCAAGGGGTCCAGTGGACAAGGGCAGCCTGCAGAGACACAGAGCAGTGACATCTTAGGGAAATGCCCCAATCAGGGAATCAGGAGGGTCAGCACTTTACACCACTCACCCCAGGAGCCCCGCCCCCAGCCAGCAGCAGTCTTGGGTTCCTGATGCTGCCATGGGCTCCAGGCTCCTCTGCTGTGTGATTCTCTGCCTTCTGGGAGCAGGTGAGGCCTGGACACAGTGTGGGAGTTTCTGAGATGTCTTTGCCTCCTTGAGATAGAAGCTTGGTGATGAGGGTTGCAGCAGGAGGCTTCCCTTGTGCTCTGCCCTCAGCTTCTTTCTGTCTCCTTCCTGATAGGCCTGGTGGATTCTGGAGTCACGCAGACCCCCAAGTACCTGATCAAATCAAGGAAACAGCAAGCGACTCTGAGATGTTCCCCTGAGTCTGGACACCGCTATGTATCCTGGTACCAACAGGCCCGGGGCCAGGGCCCCCAGTTCCTCGTTCAGTATTTCAACAGGGAAGTGAATGAGAAAGGAAACATGCCAGATCGATTCTCAGGGGAACAGTTCAGTGATTCTCGCTCTCAGATGAACCTGAGCTCCTTGGAGCTGACAGACTCAGCCGTGTATCTCTGTGCCAGCAGCCAAGACACAGCCCTGCATGATCAGGTGCCTCTGGTACAAAAACACTCCTTCCCCAGCTCAGGAAGTGGTTGCCGGGCATCGACTGCCAGCCAACGAGACCTAGGCACTGGTAGAGTGGACAGCATTTCCCAGACGTTCTTTCCTGTAGTTTTTTAATGCTCACAAAGATTTTGCAGGATAAGTCTTATTTTATCTGCTAATTTATCTAAGGGGAAGTGACCTGCCCAGATCTCATATTTCTCAACTGTTAGAGTGAGGAATCCTACTCGAGTCTGACCTGATCACTTGTTTTCCTCACCACGCCCCCAACCGACCCCTGCAGTAATGATGCGTCACCCAGGCCTGTGACCTGTGGTCGTGCTCTGGAGAAACCAGCATATCAGAGGTCACCACAGGTCCACAGTGACCTGTAGCTATTTCACCAGGAATAGCTACATGATTTTTGGGGTCCCTGGTTTCAACTACCATTGAGAATCTGCAGAGAGCAGAGCACTGTAGCTCGTGTGGGGCCCTGCTATGTGTGGAATGATGCACAACAACATAACAGTTTGAGGAGCTCTATGATATTTGTTACTCAATTAAGGCAATCCCCGCTTCACAAGGAAGCGTTCCCATGGGATGGATGTCTCACACAAAATCAGAGCACTTTTCATTTAACCTGGAGTCTGCCACCTCTCCCTGCATCCCTCCCACGTATAAGTTCCTTTGTGCCAATATGTCATCCACTTGTGTGTGTGTGTGTGTGTGTGTGTGTGTGTGTGAGTGCTCAGTCGCTTCAGTCGTGTTTAACTCACTGTGACCCCACGGACTGTAGCCAGTCAGGTTCCTCTGTCCATGGGCTTCTCCAGGCAAGAATAGTGGAGTGGGTAGCCATGTCCTCCTCCAGGAGATTTTCCCAACCCAGGGAGCAAAACTGTGTGTCCTGTGTCTCCTGCATTGGCAGGCAGGTTCCTTACCACTCTCACAATCTGAGAGAAGCCCATGTCATCTGTGGTGCTGGGCAACTGCCTTCTCTCCACAAAGAAAGGCGCGTCCCAAGCTTGAGGCGGTTCTGCTTGCTGCTCCCCCTCCCACTTCAGAAACTGCAAGCCCTGTGTCCAGTGAACAGGATGGGAATGTAGATGCATCTGGCAGGTGACCCGTCTGTTGGTGAATTGATAAGAAATAGAGCCAAAGGATTCCTCAAGTGTGGATAAGTGTGACCTGCGGTTGGGGAAGCAGATGCCAAAAGAATCATCGCAGGTAGAAAGATACCAACAGGACTGTGGTTAATTAGCGAAGCAGAAACACTTTCCCAGGTGACGCTAGTGGTAAAATTCCTTTCTGCCAATGCAGAGACGTAAGAGACTTGGGTTCCACCCCTGGGTCTGGAGGATCCCCTGGAGGAGGGAATGGCAGCCCATTGCAGTATTCTCGCGTGGAGAATCCCAAGAACAGCGGGGCCTGGAGGGCTACAGTCCATGGGGTCACAGAGAGTCAGACGTGACTGAGCAACTATCACTAATACTTAGACACCTGAAGACATATTTGGGATTCATGCGTCATAAAGGGCAGCAGGAAGCCCAAATGACCCCCCTGAGATTCACCGTCACAGAAATATGCAGGTAAAAGTAATACACGTATGAATGAAGGATTACCTCTAGAAAAAGTACATAAAGTTGCCAAATGTTTACAGAAATATAACAACAACTTGTAAGGCTTATGCCCACTGAGCCGCATGGGTCTCCCTGTTGTGAACTACTCACTGTGGTTCATTCGTGATTTGAACCTCTGGGGGAGAGGCATGGCCCTCTGAGTGACAGGTTGGCTCTGGGGCCTGGCAGGGACAGTGACATCTCAGAAGGACTCCCTGGAGAGCCCCTCTCCCCTCTCATCCACACTCACACCAGAGGGCCCTCCGCCTGTCCCGCCCCCGCCATGAGCCCCTGCCTCCTGGGCTGTGTGGTCTTTTGTCTCCTGCAGGCAGAGGAGTCCTGGGGGGCAGGGTCCCCTGGGGGTGCCAGCACTAAGCCTGTCCGCTGTGACTGCAGCATCCGTCCTCCTTCTCCACAGGGGCGGGCCATGCTGGGGTCACTCAGGACCCCAGATTCCAGGCCGTGAGGACAGAGCAGAGCACGACACTGAAATGTACTCAGGACTTCCTGGGTGGCTCAGATAGTAAAGCATCTGCCTACAATGCAAGAGACCTGGGTTAAATCCCTGGGTCAGGAATATCCTCTGGAGAAGGAAATGGCAACCCACTCCAGTACTCTTGCCTGGAAAATCCCATGAATGGAGGAGCATGGTAGGCTACAGTCCATGGGGTCACAAAGAGTTGGACACTACTGAGTGACTTCACTCTGGGTCATATCTATATGTACTGGGACAAGACCTGGGACATGGGCTGAGGCTGATCCATTATTCAGATGGCCCTCCCACCGCAGAGAAAGGAGATGTGCCCGACAGATACGACATCTCCAGATCAAACACAGAGAACTTCCCTCTCACGCTGGATTTTGTCAACCGCTCCCAGACACCTGTGTACTTCTACACCAGTAGTTACTCCACAGCTCTGCACAGCCACCTTCTCTCTGTGCAAAAATGCAGATGAGGGCCCTGCATTCTGGAACTTGGAGAGCCCCTGCAGGCTCCTAGAACCCAGAGACTCGGAGCCCACAGACACATGCTGGCAGTATAGCCAGCGGTTTTTGATCTTGGCTGGCACAGACCTGACAACAGGGCCTCATGGACATGTGTCCACCCTCATTCTCTGTCTTGTCACTCTAGCTGCCACGTGAGCATAAAGATGCTACCCAGCTCTGACTCCTAGTCATCAGTCTGAACATGAGGCCTCCAGGAGGGAAGGTTGTTGGGAAATCAGATACATCTAGACCCTCTTGTCTCCCCGGGCACCACGTTCCTGTCGCTATGGGAGGTTCTCCCCAGGCTGGCCCTTGGGTGGTCTCTGCGCTTGTCCAACTTCCCCAGATGTGGGTCTTTCTTCTCCACCTTCCTGGCCCTTGTTCCCACCCTTCTCTACTTCAGCCTTGCTGCTCCTCCCTCAGCTGGGTCATGTCCTTGCCCATCACCCAGGGAACCTTGTAATGACCCCTAAGTGGGGGTGTTTGAGCGGGCTCTCTGGGGTCCTCAAAGAGAATGCAACCTCTGTTAATTATTAATCATCGTAAATTCTTTGGTAGTCCCTCAGGAGAAGGAGAGACAAGCTGTGTGTGTATGTATTCTCCACCACTGCCTGTGTTTAGCATCTAAATAGCCTAGACCCTGATGCTGGGAAAGACTGAGAGCAAAAGCAGAAGGGGGTGGCCGAGAAAGAGGTGGATAGATAGATAGCATCACGACTCAATAGACGTGAATTTGAGCAAACTCCGGGAGATACTGAAGAACAGGGGAGCCTGGTGCGCTGCAATGCGTGGGGTCTCAAAGAGTCGGACTCGAGTTAGCAACTGAACAGCAACATCACCAACAAAATCTAACCCAAGTTTGTTGCATCTCCCTCATCACAATCTTCTAAAAGTCAAAGTATTAAATATTTCCTGCATGAGCACATTTCTTTTCTCTTATAATACAAAATCATGAATCAGCTATGGCTGACTGGTGTGTGTGTTTGTGTTTCTAATTGTATGTGTATCATTTAAAAGAACAAAGCAAACAAAAACACCGTGCAATCGGCAAACAGTGAAATGTTTTCTAATATAAACACATCGCCTGACTATTAAATCTGGGCAGACAATCTTGGTTTCCACGCATAGACCACATGGGGGCACTGTGGAACAGCCAAACTCCAGAAGTTTCTGGGGCAGAGCAAGTAGATAGAGCTGGTGCCTGGGACCAGGCGGGTTCAGAAGAAGCTTTATTTGGTGTTTTTATCTCTAGAAGCCTTAGTAGCATAGGCACTAATTTGCAGGCTTGCTGTGCCAGTGGGAGCCATGAAGTTCAACTATGCAGTGCTGAGGGATTCTCTGAGGTTGCAGAAAAAGTGAAGGGTATGGAGCTGGGAGAGGGAAGGCAAGAGAAACAGAGAAACACTTGTCTGAAGAGAAAAGCGAAGGAGCCATGGGGAAGGGCCTCGGGCATAAACGCAGCCTCGCCTGGACCAGCAGTCCAGCCCACATGTCGTCTAAGAGACTTTGCAGGACAGAGCAGGGTTCCTGGATCAGCTGACCTGAATGAGAGATCAGATTCCTGGGACCCAGCAGAGGCAATGACATCAGAGCAGTGACTTCACTGCCTCACCTCCAGTCAGAGGAAGGAGGCTCAGAACTCCAGCTCTCAGAGAAGCAGAGCTCTGAGCAAGGAGACGCCTGCCCAGCTCTGCCCCTCCTGCCATGGGCTGCAGCCCCGTCTGCTGTGTGGCTCTTTGTCTCCTGGCAGCAGGTGGGTCCTTGGCACAGGATAGAATCCATGTTCTAAGCCTGACTTTGCCTGAAACCAAGGCACCTTCGGGTTCTCTCCCGCATTCTTTCTCAGCCCCAGTCTTCTTCCCCAACAGGCCTTGTGGATTCTGGAGTCACCCAAACCCCAAGATACCTGATTAAAGCAAGAGGACAGCGGGGGACCCTGAGATGCTCCCCTGAGTCTGGACACCTCTCTGTGTACTGGTACCAACAGGCCCCAGGCCAGGGCCCCCAGTTCCTCGTTGAGTATTACCGCCAGGAAGTGAGGGGAGAAGCCCAGCTCCCGGATCGATTCTCAGGAAAACAGTTCAGTGACTCTCGCTCTGAGCTGAATTTGAGCTCCTTGGAGCTGACGGACTCCGCCGTGTATCTCTGTGCCAGCAGCCAAGACACAGCCCTGCATGATCAGGTGCCTCTGGTACAAAAACTTCCTACCCCAGCTCAGGAAGTGGCTGTGAGGGTGATTGCATCCCTTCCAGGCCTACATAGATCTGATAGACTCCACCAGACATTCTTCCTCTGCTGTGTTTTAATGTTCCCAAACGTCATCCTAGGGAAGTATTATTTTACCTGTTTATACATCTGAGGGGAACTGACTTGCCCACATCTTATATTTATTACTTTCAGAGCAAGGAATTTGATTCAAGTCTGTCCTCATCACTTGTGGTCTTTTCCCCCATAAAACTGTCCCCTACAAAGAATAAATAACACACACACACATACATATACACATACAGTGTAAAAGCAATTGGCTCACATAATTTTTAAGGCTGATAAGTCCAAAAGCTGTAAGCTGGTCTGGTGCTACTGGAGACTGAGGGGAACTGATGTTTAAATTCAAAAGCAGAAGAACTGACGGTCCAGTGTGAAGGCCGTTAGCTGACAATTCTCTCTCACTTCGGGGAGGATCAGTGTTTTCGTCTATTCCTCTCTTCACCTGGTTTCATGAAGCCCACCTGCATTTTGGAGGGTCATCTGCATTATGAAATAAAATGTTAATCTAATCTACTATCAAAGTATACCTATTAGCATGCTAACTTTTCCAAAAATTCCCCCTTAGGAGCACCCAGAAAAATAAAGCTAAATATCCATGGCAAAGTCAAATTGACAGTCAGTCGTGTCTGACCTTCTGCAACCGCTTGGACTGTAGCACTCCAGGCCTCCCTGTCCATCACCACTCCCAGAGTTTACCCAAAAGCATATCCATTGAGATGGTGATACCATCTAACCATCTCATCCTCTGCCGTCCCCTTCTCCTTCTGCCTTCAATCCTGCTCAGCATCAGAGTCTTTTCAGATGAGTCAGTTCTTCCCATCAGGTGGCCAAAGTATTGGAGTTTCAGCTTCAGCATCTGCCCTTCCAGTGAATATTCAGGATTGATTTCCTTTAGGATGGACTGCCTGGATCTGACTCTCAAGAGTGTTCTCGAACACCACAGTTCAAAACCATCAATTCTTTGTATAGGCCAACTCTCACATCCATACATGACTACTGGAGAAACCATAGCTTTGACTAGATGGACTTTTGCTGGCAAAGTAATGTCTCTGCTTTTTAATATGCTGTCTAGGTTGGTCATATGTGAACTGTTCACTTAGGATCATTTCTGATTTGAGCCTCTGGGGGAAGGGGCGTGGCCCCCTGAGTGACAGATTGGCTCTGGGGCCTGGCAGGGACACGGACATCTCAGAAGGACTCCCTGGAGAGCCCCTCTCCCCTCTCATCCACACACAGACCAGAGAGCCCTCTGCCTGCCCCACCCCCACCATGAACCCCTGTCTCCTGGGCTGTGTGGTCTTTTGTCTCCTGCAGGCAGGTGAGTCCTGGGAGCAGGGTCACTTCGGGATCCCAGCATTACAGAAGTCACCTAGGATTGCAGCATCAGTTCTTCTCCACAGGGGCAGTCCATGCTGGTGTCACTCAGGACCCCAGATTCCAGGTCGTGAGGACAGGACAGGGCGCAACACTGAAATGCACTCAGGATCTGGATCATAACTATATGTCCTGGTACCGACAAGACCTGGGACATGGGCTGAGGCTGCTCCATTACTCAAATGGGCCTCCCACAGCGGAGAAAGGAGACGTGCCCGATGGGTACAGCGTCTCCAGATCAAGAAAAGAGAACTTTCCTCTCACACTGGTGTCAGCCAACCGCTCCCAGACATCTGTGTACTTCTGCGCCAGCAGTTACTCCACGGCGCTGCACGGCCACCTGCTCTCTGTGCAAAAAGACGGGGGGCCCACGTGCAGGCTCCTAGCATCAGGACCCTCAGAGCCCTGGGGACCATGTGCCAGCACTGTAACCCTGAATGTGTGACCTGGACAGGCCTGGAACTGACCCCAGGGACTCCGAGACACGTGTCCACCATCAGTTTCTATCTTTCCTCTGCAGCCTCCCTGGATGCAGTTCGGAATGCATCCAGTTCTCACTAGCTCTGACTCTTCCTCATCAGCTTAAGATGTCCAGAAGGGAGGAATATTAGTAAATCAGATATATCTAGACCCTCTTGTCTCTCCCAGCTCCTCATTGCTGTCTGTCTGGAAATTTCTCCCCCAGCCAAGCTCTCAAGTGCTCCCTGCTCTTCCCCACCAGAGGGGCGGGTCTTTCCTCCTTTACTGCCTTGGCCTCAGCTCCCCTGCCCTCTCTGTTCCAGACACACTGCTCTCCCCTCATCTGGGTCAAGTCCCTTCTATGACACAAGGAACATTGAAACCATGACTAAGCGGTCCTGTTTCAGCAAGCTCTTGGAGTTATCAAAGAGAAAACAACCTCAGTTAATTGGAAAACAGCCAAATTCCCTTGGGAGTCCATTCCCTGGAGGAGAGACAGACTGGGTGTGTGTGTTCTCCCTTCTTGCCCCTCTTTCTTATCATCTCAATTAACCTGGACCAGGTTTCCACCATTTCCCTCAGAGAAATCTTCTCAAAGTCAAAATATTTCCTCCATGGTATCTTATTATATCAAGATTTTACAAGTTCATAGGAAATAAATAGGTTAAAACACATAAAGCCTCTTCATAAAATGCACTGGCTAGATTTTGGTAATGCTTAATTTAAATATGAAATCTGGCAATATATGGATCTGATAAACCAGAAGGAGGTCTGGAATCCAGGTGTCCAGGCTGGCTTCATCTGAGATCGTGAGAGCGCTGATTTCTGTTGCCAGCATTACTGCAGTTTAGCTGACTACTGTCATTGTAGTGGTGCAGCAATTATTTCCTTCTTAGTGTAAGTGTCTGATCATACCGTGTTTCACCTCTGCAAGCTAAGACTAGACTTGAAGATCAACCCTGATTCAGCCAGGCTGGGAAGGCAGCAGATGAGGGGTGTGTGTGTGTGTGTGTGTGTGTGTGTGTGTGTGTGTGTGTAGGGGTTGGAAGTGTGGAGTGTGGGGAATTTGTATTCTTGTTTTAGGTGAAAGGCACACAGCCATGAGATCTTTGTCCACTAGGAGGCACTGTGGGCCCATTGTAAGCAGGGTGTGCTGGGAGGGGTTGACAGTCACCCTGGAGAGGGCAACTTTGGGGAACCTTGGCTACATGCCTGCATCAGAAAGCAGGTTTGAGTTCCCTGAGTGGTCCAGACACATGGACGCAGCACAGACTCCTCACTGCCCAGGGGAGTGGGGACGTGCCTGGAGCTTCAGGATGTGTCCAGGATGTGTCCAGGAGCAGCATGGGAAGGGGAGGGAGAGGGGATTAGTGTGGCTGGTGAGGGCTGGGTGATGAGTGTCAGGCAGGGACAGGAAGAGAAGAAAAAGCCATGTGATGGGCAAATGGGGACATGGGGTCAGTGCTAACCTCACACCCACCATTTGCTGAGGGCTGATGGGGACAAGGAAGGGCATAGAGGAGCCCACCATGGATCCTGGCAAGGAGTCCAGTGGATCAAGAAACAGCCTGTAGAGACATAGAGCAGTGACGTCACAGGCAAATGCTCCAATCAGGGAAGCAGGAGGGTCAGCACTTTACACCACTCACCCCAGGAGCCCCGCCCCCAGCCAGCAGCAGTCCTGGGTTCCTGATGCTGCCATGGGCTCCAGGCTCCTCTGCTCTGTGACTCTCTGCCTCCTGGGAGCAGGTGAGTCCTAGATACAGTCTGGGAGCTTCTGAGATGTCTTTGCCTCCCTGAGATAGAAGCTTGGTGATGAGGGCTGCAGCAGGAGGCTTCCCTGTGCTCTGCCCTCAGCTTCCTTCTGTCTCCTTCCCAACAGGCCTGGTGGATTCTGGAGTCACCCAGACCCCCAAATACTTTATCAAATCAAGAAAGCAGCAAGTGACTCTGAGATGCTCCCCAGAATCTGGACACCTCTATGTATCCTGGTACCAACAGGCCCCGGGCCAGGGCCCCCAGTTCCTTGTTCAGTATTATGATGGGGGAGTGAATGAGAAAGGAAACATGCCAGATCGATTCTCAGGAAAACAGTTCAGTGACGCTCGCTCTGAGCTGAACTTGAGCTCCTTGGAGCTGACGGACTCCGCTGTGTATCTCTGTGCCAGCAGCCAAGACACAGCCCTGCATGATCAGGTGCCTCTGGGACAAAAACACTCCTGCCCCAGCTCAGGAAGTGGTGCCCAGAGTGTCAGCTGCCAGCCTGCCAAGCCCAGTCTCTGGCAGAGTGATAGACTTTCCCAGACATTTACCCCTTGGTATGTTTATACGCTCATTAAAGTGTTACAGCTAGCATTCCAGCTCAAGGCTCTTCTCTATACCTGTGGTCCCTTTGCTCATGGAAATCTCTGTACAAGCAAATTACATATACATGTTGTGTTATGTGCAACACGATACAATTTGGGGCTCTATGGTATGAATTGCTACTCAGTGAATGGCAGCCACACTTCACAAGGAGGTATTCCCATGGGAGAAATGTCTCAACTAAAAACAGAGCATTTTTCATTACCTTGGCATCTGCACCTCCCTCGATGTCCCTCCTACATCTGAATTCCTTTGTGCCAAAACGTCATCCTGGTTCACAGGATGTTGGGGGTCACAGGCCTGAGGGGGCTCTGCTTCCTCCCTTTCGCTCAACACGGGAAACGGGTTCGTGTGAACATGAAGGAGCTGTACATGCATTTGACTGGTGGACCGTCTGTCAGTGAATTGCTTAGAAATAGACCAAAAAGTTCCTCAAATGTTGATGAGCCTGCAATGAGGCTGGGAGCAGAAACCTGGAGAAACACGGTGGGTGGGGGGACATTCTCAGGGCTGTGGTCAATGTTGCGGAAATGAAGCCTTGAAGTGCTATTGGGACACATATTATAAAGGGTAGGAGAACGCCAGAAGGGTTTCAGGGTTCAAAACTGCAGAAATATGTAGATAAATACAAGTAATATGCATGTTAATGAAGACTTATCTTTGGACTAGAACATACAAATCATTTAATCACTTAAACATTTATGGAAAAAATCTTTAACATACAGAAAAGTTACAGCAATGTGTGAGGCTTGTGTCCATTGATCTGGATGGGTCTCCCTGTTGTGAACAGTTCTCTCAGGTTCATTTCTGATTTGAGTCTCCGGGGGAAGGGGCGTGGCCCCCTGAGTGACAGGTTGGCTCTGGGGCCTGGCAGGGACAGTGACATCTCAGAAGGACTCCCTGGAGAGCCCCTCTCCCCTCTCATCCACACTACACCAGAGGGCCCTCTACCTGCCCCCCCCCCCCCCCCGCCATGAGCCCCTGCCTCCTGGGCTGTGTGGTCTTCTGTCTCCTGCAGGCAGGTGAGTCCTGGGGGGCAGGGTTCCCTGGGGGTGCCAGCACTAAGCCTGTCCGCTGTGACTGCAGCATCGGTCCTCCTTCTTCACAGGGGCGGGCCATGCTGGGGTCACTCAGGACCCCGATTCCAGGTCGTGAGGACAGGGCAGAGCGCGACACTGAAATGTACTCAGGATCTGGGTCATGACCACATGTACTGGTACTGACAAGACCCGGGACACGGCCTGAGGCTGATCCATTACTCAGCTGGCCCTCCCACCACGGAGAAGGGGGATGTGCCCGACCCATACAGCGTCTCCAGACCAAGCAGAGAGAACTTCCCTCTCGCGCTGGAGTCTGCCAACCGCTTCCAGACATCTGTGTATTTCTGACCCACCAGTTACTCCACAGTGCTGCACGGCCACCTCCTCTCTGTGCAAAAAGGCAGGGAGGGGTCCACGTGCAGGCTCCTCGCACCAGGAGCCTCAGGGCTTTGCAGACACGCACCTGCGGTGTGACCCTGCGTGTGCGCAGGAGGCTGGCCCGAACCTCACTCCCGGGCCTTGGGAACTTGTGTCCACCGTCCGTCTCTGTCTTTCCCCTGCATCCTCCCTGTGAACCAGGAAGATGCTTCCCCAGCTCTGACCCCTAGTCATCACCTGAGCCTGAGACCCAGGAGGAAGGTTATTGGTAAATCAGATACATCTAGTCACTCTTGTCTCACCTCAGGCAGCTCATTGCTGTCTTTCTGGAAGGTTCTCCCGCAGGCTGGCTCTCACCGGGTCTCTGCTCTTGTCCACCTTTCCCAGGTGGGCAGGACATTCCTCTCCCCACCTCCCTGCATCAGCTCCCTGGCCCTCTCTACCACAGCCACAAGCTCCTCCCTCACCTGGGTCAGGTCCCTTCCCATGTCACAGGGAGGCTTCTAAAGTGGCCTCTCCATGTGCTCTGCTTTGAGCAAGATGCATGGAGTCATGAAAAAGAAACAAACTTTAGTTAATTATAAATCATCCAAAGACTCACATGAGTCCATCTGAAGGAGGACAGATTGCCTTGGTGTGTTCTCGCCACGCACCCCCTACACCACAACATCCTTAGAATCTCACTCAACCTAGGCCAGGTTGGCACCACCTGGCGCCCTCATCAAAACCTTCTGAAAGTCAAAATACATCCTGCATTGCCCCCATTATATCATAATTTTATAAGTGCAGAAATAATTGGGTCCACATTTATAAAACTTCTTTATAAAAAGTGTTACATGGAATTTGATAATGCTTAATTTAAATAGGAAATCTCAATATATATGCCTCTGATTAATCAGAAGTAGTTATGAAGACATGTTTGCAGGAGAATTCACTTGAGATCCTCTGAGCGTTTATTTTATGATCATATATTTCCATCTTTAGCTAACTACCATCATTTTACTGGTGCAGCAATTATTTCCTTCTTAGTAATACAGTCAGATCATGCAGTATTCTACCTCCAGAGGCTACGAGTGAATTTGAAAACCAACCCTAATCAGCCAGGTTAGGAAGACAGTAGAACAGGTGTGTGTGTGTGTGTGTGTGTGTTCAAGGTGTGGGATTTTTGTACCCTTGCTTTAAACAAATGCTGCTAATCCATGAGACCCTTGACCTTTGGCCACTTGGAGGCACTGTGTTTCCATGGTAAGCATGGTGTTTTGGGAGGGCTTGAGAGTCACCCTGGGCAGGGCAGCTTAAGGGAAACTTGGCTACTTGCCTGCATCTGGGAGCTGGTTTGAGTTCCCTGAGTGGTCCTGGGACACATGGAGCCAGCACAGATTCCTCACTGCCTAGGGGAGTGGGTACCTACCTGGAGCTTCAGGATGTGCCCAGGGGGCTGTGTTCTGGAGCAGCATGGCAAGGGGAGGGTGAGAGGTTGGGTATCTGGTGAGGGCTGGGTGATGAGTGTCAGGCAGGGTCAGACAGAGCAGGACAAGAGAGTTGTGGACACATGGGACCAGGGGATGAAACTCACCTCACACCCATCCTTGCTGAGGGGATGTGCAGGGCATTGAAGGGCATAAAGGAGGCAGCCCTGGGTTCACTCAAGGGGTCCAGTGGACAAGGGCAGCCTGCAGAGACACAGAGCAGTGACGTCATAGGGAAATGCCCCAATCAGAGAAGCAGGAGGGTCAGCACTTTACACCACTCACCCCAGGAGCCCAGCCCCCAGCCAGCAGCAGTCTTGGGTTCCTGATGCTGCCATGGACTCCAGGCTCCTCTGCTGTGTGACTCTCTGTCTCCTGGGAGCAGGTGAGTCCTGGACACAGTCTTGGAGCTTCTGAGATGTCTTTGATTCCCTGAGATAGAGCCTGGCGATGAGGGCTGCAGCTGGAGGCTTCCCCTGTGCTCTGCCCTCAACTTCCTTCTGTCTCCTCCACAACAGGCCTGGTGGATTCTGAAGTCACCCAGACCCCCAAATACCTGATTAAATCAAGAAAGCAGCAAGTGACTCTGAGATGCTCCCCAGAATCTGGACACCGCTATGTATCCTGGTACCAACAGACCCTGGGCCAGGGCCCACAGTTCCTTGTTCAGTATTATGATAGGAAAGTGCGTACGAAAGGAAACAAGCCAGATCGATTCTCAGGGGAACAGTTCAGTGATTCTCGCTCTCAGATGAACCTGAGCTCCTTGGAGCTGACAGACTCAGCTGTGTATCTCTGTGCCAGCAGCCAAGACACAGCCCTGCATGATCAGCTGCCTCTGGTACAAAAACACTCCTGCCCCAGCTCAGGAAGTGGTGGTAGGGCGTGGATTGCCAGCCAATGAGACCCAGGCACTGGTAGAGTGGACAGCCTTTCCTAGACATTCTTTCCTGTAATTTTTTAATGCTCACAAATATATTGTAAGATAAGTCTTATTTTATCTGCTAATTTATCTAAGGGGAAGTGACCTGCCCAGATCTCATATTTCTTAACTGATAGAGTGAGGAATCCTACTCGAGTCTGACCTGATCACTTGTTTTCCTCACCACGCCCCCAACCGACCCCTGCAGTAATGATGCGTCACCCAGGCCTGTGACATGTGGTCGTGCTCTGGAGAAACCAGCATATCAGAGGTCACCACAGGTCCACAGTCATTTCACCAGGAATAGCTACATGATTTCTGGGGTCCCTGGCAATGGCAAGCCACTCCAGGACTCTTGCCTAGAAAATCCCATGGACGGAGGAGCCTGGTAGGCTGCAATCCATGGGGTCACTACGAGTCAGACATGACTGAGCAACTTCACTTTCACACATTGGAGAAGGAAATGGCAACCCACTCCTGTGTTCTTGCCGGGAGAATCCCAGGGACGGGGGAGCCTGGTGGGCTTCCGTCTATGGGGTCGCACAGAGTCGGACACGACTGAAGCGACTCAGCAGCAGCAGCAGGTTTCAACTACCATTGAGAATCTGCAGAGAGCAGAGCACTGTAGCTCGTGTGGGGCCCTGCTATGTGTGGAATGATGCACAACAACATAACAGTTTGAGGAGCTCTATGATATTTGTTACTCAATTAAAGCAATCCCCGCTTCACAAGGAAGCGTTCCCATGGGATGGATGTCTCACGCAAAATCAGAGCAGTTTTCATTTAACCTGGAGTCTGCCACCTCTCCCTGCATCCCTCCCACGTATAAGTTCCTTTGTGCCAATATGTCATCCACTTGTGTGTGTGTGTGTGTGCGTGCTCAGTCGCTTCAGTCGTGTTTAACTCACTGTGACCCCACGGACTGTAGCCAGGCAAGAATAGTGGAGTGGGTAGCCATGTCCTCCTCCAGGAGATTTTCCCAACCCAGGGAGCAAAACTGCGTGTCTTGTGTCTCCTGCATTGGCAGGCAGGTTCCTTACCACTCTCACAATCTGAGAGAAGCCCATGTCATCTGTGGTGCTGGGCAACTGCCTTCTCTCCACAAAGAAAGGCGAGTCCCAAGCTTGAGGCGGTTCTGCTTGCTGCTCCCCCTCCCACTTCAGAAACTGCAAGCCCTGTGTCCAGTGAACAGGATGGGAATGTAGATGCATCCGGCAGGTGACCCGTCTGTTGGTGAATTGATAAGAAATAGAGCCAAAGGATTCCTCAAGTGTGGATAAGTGTGACCTGCGGTTGGGGAACCAGATGCCAAAAGAATCATTGCAGGTAGCAAGACACCAACAGGACTGTGGTTAATTAGTGAAAGTAGAAAGGGACAATTTCCCAGGTGGTGCTAGTGGTAAAGATTCTGCCTGCCAATGCGGGAGATGTAAGAGACTTGGGTTCGATCCCTGAGTTTGGAATATCCCCTGGAGGAGAAAATGGCAACCCATTGCAGTATTCTTGTGTGGAGAATCCCATGAACAGCGGGGCCTGGTGGGCTACAGTCCATGGGGTCACAGAGAGTCAGACGTGACTGAGCAACTAACACTTACTTAGACACTTGAAGACATATTTGGGATTCATGAGTCATAAAGGGCAGCAGGAAGCCCAAAAGACCCCCCTGAGATTCACCATCACAGAAATATGCAGGTAAAAGTAATACACGTATGAATGAAGGATTAGCTCTAGAAAAAGTACATAAAGTTGCCAACTGTTTGCAGAAATATTACAACAACTTGTAAGGCTTATGCCCACTGAGCCGCATGGGTCTCCCTGTTGTGAACAGTTCTCTCAGGTTCATTTCTGATTTGAGCCTCTGGGGGAACAGGCGTGGCCCCCTGAGTGACAGGTTGGCTCTGGGGCCTGGCAGGGACAGTGACATCTTAGAAGGACTCCCTGGAAAGCCCCTCTCCCCTCTCATCCACACTCAGGCCAGAGGGCCGTCGGCCTGCCCCGCCCCCGCCATGAGCCCCTGCCTCCTGGGCTGTGTGGTCTTCTGTCTCCTGCAGGCAGGTGAGTCCTGGGGGCAGGGTCCCCTGGGGGGTGCCAGCACTAAGCCTGTCCGCTGTGACTGCAGCATCGGTCCTCCTTCTCCACAGGGGCGGTCCATGCTGGTGTCACTCAGGACCCCAGATTCCAGGTCGTGAGGACAGGGCAGAGCGTGACACTGAGATGCACTCAGTATATGCACCGTGACAGTATGTACTGGTACCGACAAGACCCGGGACACGGGCTGAGGCTGCTCCATTATTCTTCCGCCACTGACACCACTTACAAAGGAGACGTGCCTGACGGCTACAGCGTCTCCAGATCAAGCACAGAGAACTTCCCCCTCACGCTGCAGTCCGCCAACCACTCCCAGACATCTGTGTACTTCTGTGCCAGCAGTTACTCCACAGCGCTGCAGGGTCACCTCCTCTCTGTGCAGAAAGACGGGGGAGGCCCTTGTAGGCGCCTAGCACCAGGAGCCTCAGGGCTCTGCTGCCATGTGCCTGCAGTGTGACCCTGGGTGTGTGGTCTGTGCTGGTCCAGACCTCACTCCAGACCTTGTGGACATGTGTCCACCATCCATCTCTGTCTTTCTCTGCATCCTCCCTCGGAGCCAGGAAGATGCTTCTCTAGATCCGACTCCGGGTCATCACCTGAGCCTGAGGCCTCCAGGAGGGAAGGTTGTGGGAAGTCAAATCCATCTAGACCCTCTTGTCTCTCCCTGGGCACTTCATTGCTGTCTTTCTGAAACTTCTTCATCAACCTGGCTTTCATGAGGTTCCAGATCTGGCCCATCTTGGCCTGGAGGGCAGGGTGTTTCCACCCTTCATCTCTCTGGCCTCAGCTCCCCTGTCCTCTCTTCTCCAGTCATGCTGCTCCTCGCTCACCTGGATCATGTCCCTTCCCTTCTCAGAGACACCAAAAACGCATCCTGTGCCCTGCGGAGGGATCCTGCCTTTCCTAGTGATTAAGTCCTACCTGTGATCCCATTCAAGGTCCCACTGTGTGGTCGGGCACGTCCAGGTACACCTGTTTCCTAGATGAAGTGTGAGTACAAGTGGGATGTCTTTCTTTTGACTTTTGAGTCCTAGATGATGAACTTTTGTCTCCTGAATGTGGTCTCCAACTACTCAGAAGCAGGGCTCTGTCCTCCGTGTGTGTCTCCTCCTTGAGCTCCCGTGATGATGGAGCTGCATGGGCACTGGGACAGCTGATCCGTGTGACAAGACCAGTGGAGACAAGTGGGATGTAACCTCGCCTCTGAGTACCCTCCTGGATCCAGGTCAGTAAAGACACAGAGCTACAGAGCGTCCCCCTCCTGGACTCTACAGCCTTACTCTCCACCCCTCACTCACCGCTGGCCCTGCTCCCTCCTCCCCCTGAAAGAGAGGATGTTTGTAATGACCATTAGCCTGTGAACAAATGACTTTTGAACAAGCAGATGCTCTGATAGCAGTGAAAGTGAGAACTACATTACTTTTGCAACATAGCCTCTTAGGTTTCCAGAAAAACAGAGTTATTATTGTATTGATATATTACACACCAGTGTTTTAAAGGTCAGTGAAATTGGGTCTTCTGTAAAGAAGCTCTGAGGAACCTGTGTTTTAATGAGTGGTGACTTAGATGAATGTGAGGCTCTGCTGAGGGCTGTGGAGACATGAAGGTGCATGGAGATTGAGGAAGACAGGGACAGGACAATTGGTCTTTGACCCGCAGAAGGGAATAGAAGCTTCCAGCCCAGGTCTCTTCCCGGGGCATCATTTCATCCCTTGTTTCTCTGAATATGTCAGTGACTTCATCAGGCTTCTTGGGCCAAATCAAGTCAACCCCTCCATTGCCCACCCTTGCCTAAGAAGTGAATACCATGGAGCCTGTATGACTCCATGGGACCTTGTGGCGGGGGTGCTGGACTGGGTCAGAAATAGGGGTACTCATGGGAGACCATGATGGGCAAGTAAGAAAAAGAATTCACCACCTGGTGTCTGGCATTGGGGGCTTCCCAGGTGGGACTAATGGTAAAGAACCCACCTGACAATGCAGGAGACTTGAGACGCAAGTTCGATCCCTGTGTAGAGAAGATACCCTGGAGAAGGGAATGGCAGCCCACTCCAGTATTCGTGCCTGGGAAATCCCATGGACAGAGGAGTCTGGGAGAATAGGGTCGCAAAAAGTCAGACACAACTGAAGGTGCTGTTGACCCTTTGAGTGAAAGTGCCTGCAGGCAAGGGGAGATGGAGGATGAGAAGATTAAGGTAGAGATGCAATAACATGTGAGCCCTGAGGGAAGGCAGCCCTAAAATCCACGCATGACTGTGAAGAAAGCTGATCGCCGAAGAATTGATGCTTTTGAACTGTGGTGCTGGAGAAGACTCTTGAGAGTCCCTTGGACTGCAAGGAGATCCAACCAGTCCATTCTAAAGGAGATCAATCCTGGGTGTTCATTGGAAGGACTGATGCTAAAGCTGAAACTCCAATACTTTGGCCACCTCATGCAAAGAGTTGACTCACTGGAAAAGAGTCTGATGCTAGGAGGGATTGGGGGTGGGAGGAGACGGGGACGACAGAGAATGAGATGGCTGGATAGCATCACCGACTTGATGGACATGAGTTTGAGTGAACTCCGGGAGTTGGTGATGGACAGGGAGGCCTGGCGTGCTGTGATTCATGGGGTCGCAAAGAGTCGGACACGACTGAGCGACTGAACTGAAACTGAACTGAAGTCATGGCATTGGCAGAGGCAGTGATGTCACCGTGGGAAGTGCCCTGTGGGGACAGGTGACACTGCTCCTCCTCTGCTCATGCTCGCAAGGACCCTGAGCTGGTGAACCTCCCATTGCTGCTCTGTCCCTGCCATGGGCTCCAGGCTCCTCTGCTGGGCGACCCTCTGTCTCCTGGGGGTGGGTGAGTCCTCAGAAAACCAAGCAGGTCCAGTGTGTGTGTGTGTTTGTGTGATGATTACAAATATGCTCTACCTGACTGACCCCACTTCTGTCCCCACAGGTCACACAGGAGCTGGAGTAGTGTCCCAGTCCCCCAGGCACAGGGTCGCAGGGAGGGGCCAGACTGTGAATCTTAGGTGTGATCCAATTTCTGGTCATGTTTCCCTCTATTGGTACCGACAGACACTGGGGCAGGGCCCAGAGTTTTTTACTTACTTTCAAAACGAGCAAGAAGTAGACAAATCAGGGATGCCTAAAAACCGGTTTTCTGCTGAGAGGCCTCAGAAAACATACTCCTATCTGAAGATCCAGCCAGCAGAGCCTGAAGACTCGGCCGTGTATCTCTGTGCCAGCAGCCCAACCACAGCGTGGCACAGTCACCTCCTTCCTGTTCACAAACCTCATCCTTCTCTCTCCTTGCAGCTCCCAGAGCCCCTAAATAGGTTGTTTTTTGCTTTCCACTCACCAATATGTGGCACTAGTGGTAAAGAATTTCTGTGCAATGCAGAAGACCCCAGTTCCAACCCTGGGTCAGTAAGATCCTCTAGAGAAGGGAATGGCTACCCACTCCAGTATTCTTGCCTGTAAAATTCCTTGGACAGAGGAGTCTGATGGGCTATAGTCCATGAGGTTGCAAAGAGTTGACACAACTGAGCACACACACACACCCCAACAAAAATAGGTAGATTTGGACTCAGCTGTTCTTTGGATAGAAAGAGACCATAGATTAACTCCTGAGATACTGCAGCCATAAATGTTGGTGGATAGAAATCATTAAGGCTCACTGGGTTCTAGCAGTCCCAGGGCCAGCTCAGTGCTCCAAGGCACAGGCCACAGGCTTCTATGGGTCCTGCAGGTGTTTGCCCACACATGAGACTTTAGCTGCCTATGTTCGTAGTGAGTTCCCCTCGGTTGTTGTTGGCAACTGGAAAGTTTTCAACTACCTCATATTCTTTCTTCTAAAGTCCCTTCCATCCCTGTCACAGGTGGCACTAGCAGTAATGAACCCAATTGACAATGCAGGAGACTTAAGAGACTTGGGTTTGATCCCTGGGTTGGGAAGATCCCCTGGAGGAGGGCCTGCAACCCACACCAGTATTCTCGCCTGGAGAATCCCATGGCCAGAGGAGCCTGGCAGGGTACCATCCATAGTGTCACACAGTCGGACTCGACTGAAGTGACCGAGCACACACGTCCCTGTTACACTGCAAGTTTTCCACAACATAGCATCAAGACTATCTTCCTGTTTGAAGTAAAATCCTTACTACTTCTGGGCCAGTTAGCTGACAAAGTCAGTGCTGAAAACAGTAAGACTTTATTTCCTTTGCCTCATTTGAGCAACACACTGTCTCTAGTTTGTTTTCATGTTTTCACTGCTGCAGTCCTGACAGTGAGACTAAAGCATCCTTTCACAACCTCTCCAGTTTCACCCTGATTCCCTGAATAAATCTGTTCTCTAGAGGTGGTTGTAATTCACACCCTCGGCTTTTGATTTGAAATAATTTCCCTGAGGTCTTTAACTCAAGAAGACATGATATTTTCTAATGCCTCTATTCCTTTTTATGTGTTTGCTGTATTATATATTGTTATACACATTGGTTATAAATATAAATACCTATATTGTAAACAACACCTTCTATCCATCTTCACCCACAGATGAATCTATGAAATCTAAAGCCCTGGTCAGAGTGGATGTGATTGTGGGTCATGGTTTCTGGGAGTCCGAAGAGATAACCAGATAACTCTGGTGGGTCAGATAGAAAGAACCCGTCTGTAATGCGGGAGACCTGGGTTCGATCCCTGTCTCGAGAAGATCCCTGGGAGAAGGGAATGGCAACCCACTCCAGCACTCGTGCCTGGAGAATCCCATGGACAGAGGAGCCTGGCAGGCTACAGTCCTTGGAGTCCCAAAGAGTGGGACAGGACTGAGCTACTAACACTTTCACTTTTCAAGAGGTAACCCAGCTGTAAGACTGGGATTGAATGGCGTAGGCTCGGCCATGATAGGGGCACCCTGAGCCTTGCATAGAAGGTAAAGGGAATGACAGTCACCCCCAATCTACTTATTAGAAACTGTGGTCACTCAGGACACCAAGGTTCTTTCCCAAGAGCATGAGTGCCCTAGGAAGGGATTTTCCTGATCTTTGATTGTGGTATCAGCAAAGCTTTCCTGGCTCTGGAGAGCAAGGAAGGCCAGATACACATGAGAATTCCCTGCTCTAGCAATCCCATTTGAAGGACTCCCTTTCCAGATTCTCGTCTTCAATTTTTTTTCCCCCATTTTCCCCATCTTTGCCACATGAACCTGGCAGATTCAGCTTCCTTATAATACTATTTTGTACTGCTGTTTTCATATCTTCCAACTCCACTGCTTCTTCCAGAACCATCTGTTCCCTTCCTGCTGCTCAAAGTGGCACAGTGTTCAAGTTAATCATTTAGTGGAGACTGTTCCTGGCTGATCTCAATTTCATCCATCCTTATCTCCCCATGAGATACTGTTCCTTCGTGATGGCTTACGGCTTTATAAGGTGTTCTTTTTTGTTCTTACATTCCAATTTTACTTTTTATTCAGACGCAATTGACCCCATCTCGAAGGCAATTTCCTTATCTTCTCAGTCCTTTGCTGATCTATATTTTGGAGTTAATACTGATTGTCATTTTTAAAAGCAGTTTTGTTTATCTTTAGTAATGAAGATAAAAGAATCTCCTTACACTTCAACTTGTGAGTTTCTCTTACTACCTTTAAAAAACATTTTCTTTCATTTCTCCCATTCTATTCCTCTCCCTTTCAGAAGACAATTTTAAGAAGGAAGATCTCAGTTGGACTATAACGGCCAGATAATGAGATAGAGGTTAAGTATAATGAAGATTACCTATTAAGCGTGATAAATCAAAGGAATAGTTAGGGTTAGAATTAGTGTTGGGATTAGAATGGAAGGAAATTGAGTATAAAATGTGATCACGCAGACATTTCCCAGCACCCCTTGGACCACTGCGGAAGCAACAATGGTGAAGCTTCGGTTATCGGCCACAAGGTGGCACTGTGATGCCACTGAGATCTGAGGGGCTCTGGGCAGGGTCTGGGAGAGAAACCTGGGAGGGAAAGTGTTAAGAAACACAGGCAGGGATCCAGCACTAAGCAGCTGTTGAAGAAGTTTTCAGTTATTTCCAGGCTACCTAACAACTATGGAAGAAGTGGGAGGCCCCTCTAAATCTTAATGAGATCAGCAGTTGAAGGGTTTGGGCAAAGCAGCTTTGATGTCAGGCAGGGGCAGGTGCAGTCTGAGGAGCAACTGTCTCAGAGGAATACTAGGGACCCAGGGGCTGAACCCATGCTCCCAAACTCGGTACATTGCAGCCCCGCCCATCTCCCCTGAAGCAACATCTAAGCCAGGAGGAGCTCGTGTGCCTGAGCCAAGTCACAAGGAACCCTGGGAGAATCTGCAGGGGTGAGGGGTGACATCCCAGACAGGCCCATCTGGCCTTCGGAGAAGAGCCCCCAGCTCCCTCTCTCAGACCTGTGGGTCAGAGGATTTAGCAGGGACGGTCCTCCTCGCCCTGACCCCAAACTCGCACGAGCCCCAAACTCTGCGTGATTCCTTGTCTCCTAGCATCAGGGGAGTTAGGAACTGGCTGAAACCTCTGTAGGGTTTGCAGAGTCCTAGCTCCAAGCCATCTCTTTTCTCCTCAGGCCCAGGTTACTCTACTCACTAAGTCTTATCTTTGCTGTGTGTGTCTGCCTCTCCAACAGGACCGGTGGATGTGGCAGTCACCCAGAAACCAAGAGACCGTATCATACAAACAGAAAACAAAATGGTCCTCGGATGTTCTTAGCATATGAACCACTTGAGAATGTTCTGGTACTGGCAAGACCTGGAACAGGGGCTAAGGCTGATCCATTATTCAAACGGTGTCCACGACACTGGCTGGGTGGGGGTGGGGGATTACAGAGGGATACAGTGTCTCCCGAAGCAAGAAGGAGCATTTCCCCATCCCTGGAGTCAGCCAGCACCAACCAGACCTCCTTGTACTTCTGTGCCAGCAGAAGTGGCATAGCCAGCTGCTCTCTGCACAGAAAGGGCAGCCACAGGCATGAGGCGGACCCTTCTTCCTGAGGCCACGTCTCACCAGGGGAGAAAACTCCTCATTTTGAAGATCTCATGCGACTAGTGTAAACTGAGCTCCATCAGTGTGAAGTGTACGTGTGTGCTCTAATTAAAAAAGACACATGATCTCATTGTTCACTGCAGCACTATTTACAATAACCAAGACATGGGAGCCACCTAAATGTCTGTCGACAGATGAATAAATGAATGAAGATGTGGTACAAATGTAAGTAGAATATTACTCAGCCATAAAAAGAATGAAATGACGCCATTTGCAACAACATGGATGGACTTGGAGATTATCATAATAAGTGAAGTCAGACAGAGAAATACAAATACATGATATCAATTTCATGGAATCTAAAAATGATATAAATGAATTTGTTTACAAAACAGAAATCACTCACAGACATGGAATACAACCTTACAGTTACCTGAGGGGATAGCAGGGTGGGAGGGAGATATATTAGGAGACTGGAATTAATATATGCACACTACTAGAAATAAAATAGACAAAAAGGACCTACTGTATAGACACGAAACTGTATTCTATGTCTTATAATAGCCTATAATGGAAAATGATCTGAAAAAGATTATATATATGCATATATAATCGAATCACTTTGCTGAACACCTGAAGCTAACACAACATTGTAAATTAATTATATTGATACTTCAATTTAAAAATGGTTTAAAAAAGTAAATTCAAATAGCACTTAATGTTACATCTCTCAATTGAGAATATTCTGGTAATTGAGCAAAGCCAAGGAACAGTAGCATCCAACATGAAATTTATATTTCTCTTTCTTTTTTTAAGCAGAAAGCACCCAGGCAGCTTTAAATTCCCTGAGTGATCTGAGCTCTCCCATCTTGAAACTGTTACATAAAACTGCTTGGTGCTCACTGAACACCCGGCAAGAATTCTCCAGAGGAAAAAAAATCTCAGTAATAAATTATAAAATACACAAGTAAACAAAACACTTAGGAGAATTTAGAATTTAGTAGATGCGTCAAACAGCTGCATTAAACCCCAAGATGATCAACTGAAGAATTATCAAAATTGGATGACAGACTAAGTCTCTCTTGTGGGCACAGGGCAGTATTTTGCATCTTCTCCGGTTACAGGTCTTCTGAGGTCACAGAGACCATCTCACGTTCTCAATATTTTATACATATGACTATTCCCATAGTCTCTTACTTGTGTGTGATTCATTTCTAAGTTGAACTGCATGGAACACAAGCATAAAATTGTACATGACTCCAATTTGTATGCAATTTGTTAATTAAGAAAGAACTTCATTTTTTATCATCCATTTGATTTGGATTAAAATCTATGAGTTTTTCAATTTTTTTCTTGTAAAATATAAAATTTTTATTGGGCAACAATTTTATTCACCCCTAGGCCGTATCCCTCCTCAGCTCCTTACAGCTGGAAGGCCACACACAAAGAGCAGAGTTTCTTCACATGGGAAACATTGACTCCAAGACTGGGGGTTCACAGCTGGGTTTCACAGGAAGGCAAACCCCAAGTGCTACTCACCCCTTGACTTCCTATGCCATATACACCCTGGGACAGGGGAACACCGGTTGACCCAGGTCCTGATCACAAACAAGAGAGCAGGCTGCTTGCTGGCAAAAACTCCACTCACTAATTGGCCAATCTGCTGAAAGTCTAAATGGTGAAACTGATGAAAAACCAATGTTGACAAGTTATGGTGTTTACAGCAGTTCAGGATGCTTGGAATGATTTCAACAGCCTTTGGGGTTCTTTTCTTTTGAAGTTTTTGATTAGCTACAGCTTTCTTTCAGCCATTGATCCTCAGCTGTTTCTGGGCAAACTTGTCAGTCCAGCTTATTTTGAGGTCAAATTTGGATGTTGCATACTTCAGTCACTGAGGACTTTTCACATTCTCAATATTTGATGCATGTGATTGTTTTGTCTTCTCTTACTTGTGTGTGGTTCACTTGTAAGGTGGGTTGCATGGAATAGAAGCAAAAACATGACCCCCTTCTCCTGTGTAACTGTATATTTATGTTTTAGGAATACTTTAAAGTGTAATTAATAGAGAGAAAATGCTCTAATTAATATACATAATGCTCTAATAATATCTAAATATACAAAATAATATACAAAATGCTCTAATATAATATACGCTCAATCATGCCGACTCTGCGACCCCATGGACTGTCCATGAAATTCTCCAGTCCAGAATACTGAAGTGGGTAGCCTTTCCCTTCTCTAGGGGATCTTTCCAACCTGGGAATTGAAGTCAGGTCTTCCACACTGCAGGCAGATTCTTTACCAGCTGAGCCTCAAGGGAAGCCCAAGAATACTGGAGTGGGTAGCACATCTTCCTGACCCAGGAATCGAACCAGGGTCTCCTGCGTTGCAGGTGGATTCTTTACCAACTCAGCTATAAGGGAAGCCCACAATAATATACATATTTCTGGGTAAGTTTTGACAAAGGCATATACCAATGCAACCATAATAGAAATCAAAATAAAGAACATTCCCTTCAACCAAGAAAATTTCCTCGTGCCTCTTCCCAGTTCATTTCTGAGAAAATCACTTTTCTGACTGTATGATTATAGTTTTCCAAAGTGGCTGCACCAGTGTACAGCACCAAGTGTAGGGGTTCCCATGTACCTCCATCCACACCAATATTTGGTATTCTCCTTTTTACTGTTAGCCATTCTATTGGGTTCACAGTGATGTCTCATTTACACTTCATTAAGGTTGGGGGCGGGAGGAGAAGGGGATGACAGAGGATGAGATGGCTGGATGGCATCACCGACTCTATGGACATGAGTATGAGTGAACTCTGGGAGTTGGTGATGGACAGGGAGGCCTGGCGTGCTGTGATTCATGGGGTCACAAAGAGTTGGACATGACTGAGCGACTGAACTGAATTGAACTGAATTAGTAATGATATTTACTTTTACATATCTTCCTATCTTTTTTATAATGTGCCTGCTTTTAAATTTGTTCATATTTAAAAATCATTTTGCTTTATATTACTGATTTGTAGAGGATATTTTTATATCCTAGATAGGAGCATTTTGACCATTAAATAGATTGAATCTGTCTTCTCCCACCTGGCTTGCCTTCTTGCTTTTTTAATGTCGCCTTTTGGTAAATTGAAGATTTACATTTTTTAAGGCCTAACTTATCATTTTTTTTCCTTTTCACTTGGTGCCCTTTGCATCCTGT
Organism: Moschus berezovskii; assembly: GCF_049115385.1. Classification (NCBI taxonomy): domain Eukaryota; kingdom Metazoa; phylum Chordata; class Mammalia; order Artiodactyla; family Moschidae; genus Moschus; species Moschus berezovskii. Next base: position 115,536,625 of record NC_142462.1, read on the forward strand.
TTGCCTATCCCAAAGTTACGATCCTTTTCTATTTCTTTCTCCACTGCTTCACTTGAATAACATCATTCCCTGTTCCTTGCCGTCAGCTGGAAATGACCCACCTCCAAAATGACGACTTAAACACCTCACTCTGCCCACAGCTTCCTGTCCTCCCACACCTATTCTTTGACGATATCAGGATCTCCTATCCATTGGTAACTGGTCTTCCTTCCTTCTATTCCTTAGGGTCCTTCCGTATTTTCATCACCTCCTGATAGAGTAGATTTGATGATGTTACATTCTTTTAACCCTTCCTTGCAAATATTCCTTCTTTGGCCATGACCTTTTAGGTTGCCCTCACATTACAGAAACCCAAACCAGAGCAGAGGCATTGATCTCTCCTTTTCACAACAGCAGCTGAGAGCTGTCACAGTAAGTCACACCTGCACAAACTAGTATCTAACATGAAAAATCGAGTCACTAACCTTACCGGCTTTTACATCTCTGTTTTGAGATACCAGTTGGCTCACTCGCTCACTTTCCAAAACACTATTCCTAATATTTAAAATGCTTTCCACTCTCTGTAAAATGTGTCCACTTCTTGCCTCTTAATTCAAGGGTGAATCCTACAGCAGAGGGCAGTGCCCTTCAAGGGGGATCTTTGTGGGGTCCCTGGTCTCTACCGAATATATGAAGAAACCCATCCTGCTGTAGACTTCCCTGAGTAGAGGTAGGTGAGGAGTGGAGTCTGACTTCCCTGGATCCCCTTCAGAGTCTATGTCGCTAAGGCACACTATTTATTTTCACACTGCATATTCCTCTCTGCTTCTGCTGCCTGTCTCAGCAATGCTAATTGCAGAACATTAGAAATTTTGTTACTGCTAATTGCAGAATGTTGGAAATTTGTCATTGCTAATTGCAGACAGTTAGAACTTTTGTTACTGCTAATGGCAGAATGTTAGAACTTTCTCTTTTTTTAAGGCAGAATACATTCTCTGAGCTCATTTCCCCGTTTTCACCTGGCTACATCTACTATTTTACTCCGCAGGGTGATGGGAAGTTGAGGAGGACCAATGAAGATCCTATTTATAAAGGTGAGGCAGGGTTCAGGGAAACCAGTAAAGGAAGGAGAAGCGTCCTAAGGGTGGCATAAATGGGTGGCTCTTATCCTCACAGGCCTGAAAGTTGGGGGCAGGGTGCTGTTTCCTGGGCAGTCAGTTCAGTTCAGTCGCTCAGTCGTGTCCGACTCTCCGCGACCCCATGAATCACAGCACGCCAGGCCTCCCTGTCCATCACCAACTCCCGGAGTTCACTCAAACTCATGTCCACAGAGTCGGTGATGCCATCCAGCCATCTCATTCTCCGTCGTCCCCTTCTCCTCCCACCCCCAACCTTTCCCAGCATCAGAGTCTTTTCCAGTGAGTCAACTCGTCGCATGAGGTGGCCAAAGTATTGCAGTTTCAGCTTTAGCATCAGTCCCTCCAATGAACATCCAGGATTGATCTCCTCTAGAATGGACTGGTTGGATCTCCTTGCAGTATAAGGGACTCTCAAGAGTCTTCTCCAACACCACAGTTCAAAAGCATCGATTCTTCGGCGGTCAGCCTTCTTCACAGTCCAACTCTCACATCCATACATGACCACGGGAAAAACCATTGCCTTGACTAGACGGACCTTGGTTGGCAAAGTAATGTCTCTGCTTTTTAATATATTATCAAGGTTGGTCATAACTTTCCTTCCAAGGAGCAAGCGTCTTTTAATTTCATGGCTGCAATCAGCATCTGCAGTGATTTTGGAGCCCAAAAAAACAAAGTCTGACACTGTTTCCACTGTTTCCCCATCTATTTCCCATGAAGTGATGGGACCAGATGCCATGATCTTTGTTTTCTGAATGTTGAGCTTCAAGCCAACCTTTTCACTCTCCTCTTTCACTTTCATCAAGAGGCTTTTGAGTTCCTCTTCACTTTCTGCCATAAGGGTAGTGTCATCTGCATATCTGAGGTTATTGATATTTCTCCCGGCAATCTTGATTCCAGCTTGTGCTTCTTCCAGCCCAGCGTTCCTCATGATGTACTCTGCATATAAGTTAAATAAGCGGGCAGTAGGGTGCTGTAATTTAAGGAGCCAGGTCTGGCCTGGATGAAATGTAGGGAGAAGGAAGCCACGGGGAAGACATTTATTATAAACCAGGACAGTGGTGCCCTGCTTCCCTTCACTCTCCTGCCATCATCTCCTATAAACAAAACCCAATCTAGAGGAAGCCCAGTTACTAGAATCCATAAATGTCAGAATCACAGGGTAAGACGAGTCCATAGGGATAAACAGTAACTCTCCAGAACTGAAGATGGGTTTGAAGACAGTAAACCCCAAGTTAGCTAGGTCCCTGCCCATAAGTCGATCACAGCTGAGACCTGTTTCTGGAGGACCTTCACTCCCAAGAATTTATAGACAACCCAGACCCCCTGCAGACCCAGTCAGATGGACTGCATCTTAGAGTCTCTGCATTACTGGCCAGTCAGAACAGGGGGACCGCCCAGGAAAGGAAAATATCCAGACGAGGCTTGGTTTGACCCCGGCATCAACGCGACGAGTGCGAACAGGCGGAGAGGGACCTGGAGGCTTCCTCACAGACCCTCCGCCTCGGCTGACGTCATGGTGGGTGGGCTTCAGCACCGAGACCCGCGAGCAGAGTCCGTGGGGCTAAGGAAGGTGAGCGGAGACAGGGTTTCCTGGTTGCTGGTGGGGGTGGGGGCGGGGGCAGCAAAGGGGCACCCGCCTCACAGAAACATCAGCACAACTGCGTGGAGACTGAGGTCGCCCTGAGCCATCTTCCTGCTTGGCTTCCGGAAGCACACGGGGCAAAGGGGCGGGGCTATCAGGATAATCCTCCAATCAGAGAGCGCGAAGCCGGAACTCTGCTCTCACCCAGCAGGACCAGACAGCGCTCGGCGCCTGCCGCCCACCCCCGGGTGCCATGGGCTCCAGGCTCCTTCCCTGGGTGATGCTGTATCTTCTGGGAGCAGGTAAGTCCCGTGGACAAAGAGATGATTGCCCTCCTGAGCTTGCCGACTGCCGAACGCTCCACCTCACCTTGGGGGTAATCGTCAAGCTCTCTCCAGCGTTCACTTGATCTCTGTGGTTCCCACAGGCCCTTTGGAGGCTGAAGTCACCCAAACTCCAAGATACCTGATCAAAACGACGGCACAGAGAGCGACCCTGATATGTTCTCCTATGTTGGGGCACAGCAGTGTATCATGATACCAACAGGCCCGGAGTCAGGGCCCCCAGTTCCTCTTTGAGTTGTATGAAACTCTGCAAAGAGCTAAAGGAAACTTTCCAAATCGGTTCTCAGCAAAACAGTTCCACGACTTTAGCTCTGAGCTGAACGTGACCTCCTTGGAGCTGACGGACTCAGCCCTGTACCTCTGTGCCAGCAGCTTGGCACAGCTGTGCTGAGTCACCTGCGCTCTGCGCACAAACCTCTCTGCCTTGGCTTGAGCAGTGACAGAGCGGTGCAGCCTCCCACCCAGGTTTCCCTCCTCCGAGGGATGTTTTTAGCCGCTTCAGATTTGCTTCTTGTGCCCTGCTGAGCTCACAGCACTCCCGGAGAAGAGCAAGCAGGGTCTCCTCAGTGCACTGAATGTTTCCCATCCCACAGCATCAGCCAAGTACCGGGAATCATCAACAGAGGGGGACACCTGAGCCCTTCGCTTGTGCTAGAGTCTCTGTATACCATACCGTTGGAAGCTCTGTGACAATCGTGCAAATCAACTATTCTTATACCCACTTTATAGATAAAAGAGCTCAGGGACATTAAATCATTTTCCCAATGTCTCATGATTTAGAAGACGCAGAACTGGGAGACAAACATGTCTGTTTACAAAATCCATACTTCCTCCATACGCCCAGCTGTTCCATCATTAGCCTCTTCGACCCCATCAGTGAGAGCAGAGGCAGGGCTGGATCTTCACCTGTCCTGCTAGTCATCAGTGGAAAGCTGATACCTCGTCAGGAACATCACCATGGCCTCCTCCTTGGCAACACTGAAGAACATAAGATTTCACGCAGATTCATTCTCATTTGTATGCAGCCCTCTCATTTTTTTTTTCAGGCTATAATGCACGTCTTCATTTTTTACAGTCTGTTTTGATGGACAAAAGTTTAATGCAACTGACATTATAGTTTTCTTTGTGTCTCAACTAGACGAATGCTTCCTCAAACAAGTGCCTGGAAATAGTCTTAATTTAGTCTAGTAAATTTAAATTTTACTTTTCATAAGTAATAAAATATACATGAAATATATTTTCACGTAGGGATTAAGTAGAGATCTGGGCCTATAAGGACGGAATATATTTGCAGAAATGTGGATGGGCCTAGACAGGGTCATACAAAGTGAAGTAATTCAGAAGCAGAAAAAGAAATAGCATGTATTAACGCTTATAAGCGGAATCTAAGAAAACGGTGCAGATGAACAAATCTTTTTCAGATAAATTAGAGGTCACTGGACCTGGTCCACTGAACTATGTGGTGGATGTCCACTTGCACGGATCACTGGGCAATGCCAGAGACACAGAGCTGAGGATCACTCGTCCTCAAACCCCAACCTCCTCCAGCCCTCACCCTGCCTGTGGGATGGGTTGCTAGGCAGGGCTTTATCTGGGCTCCCCCTCTTCACCCTCAGCCGTTTCAGAAATGCTGTTTGTGGCAGCAAAGCCTCCATTTATAGAGAGGCCATGTATTAGTCCTTGAATAATTGTGTGAGTCTTTCTGGGCAGAAATAATCAAATATACAATTGCCTAGCATGGCCCAAGGATAGACCAAAGCCCTGGTTTCGCCTGAATGATTCACATCAATGCTTTAAAAACTAATGCAGCTTCATCTCCTTAGGCAGCGAAGACTAAAAACAGACTACTCATTTCATAGAGTTGAACCTTAGAAAGACTGGAGTTAGAACATGTGCCCTGGGGACAGCATCCCTTACTACCCTTTGGAGAAAGCCGTGAGCTGCTGCTGAACACTGGAATAACATCACGACCGACACTGGAGTGAGTAATACTGTTACTTGAATTATAAGTAAAGGAGGAACATTTCTAGACCAATGAAAATGTTAACATTTTTTTAAATTGAGTTTGGAAATGCAGGCACTAGGGGGCGCTCATTTACCTTCCTTCTCAAATAAGGATTATTCAAGGCTTGTTCTAGAATGAGGGGTCAGAGGCTCCCCTCCAGGTGCTGGCCAGTTCTTGTACAAGCAAAAGCCACATTAATCTGCATTCAGCACAAAATGAAGTCACCATCGACCTCATCATTCCACCCACTTCACCGGTCAGGGTATGTCAATATGCACAGTTCACTTGGGTTCCTTCACCCTTGGCTTATGTTTTAAAATAAGCATTTATACTGTATTCCACGGTCAATGCCTCTCTGGATATTGCCTATTTAGACACCACAGATTCTGCAACCTGGTCAAGGATCTGAGTTTAAAGCTGTCATGTGATTAGGCTGTTTTTGTTTTTCAGTAAATCGTGGTTGATTATCTATTTTATGTATAGGAGTTTGTATCCATTAATCCCTTACTCCTAATTTGTCCCTCCTTCCCTCGGTTTCCCTTTTGGTAACCATCGATTTGCTTTCTATGGCTGTGAGTCTGTTTTTGTTTTGTATATACATTCGTCTTATTTTTTAGATTCCACATAACAGCCGATACCATGTAGTATTGGTCTTCCTCTGTCTGGCTTATTTCACTAAGCATAATGTTTTCTAGGTTCATCCACATTGCTGCAAATGGCAATATTTCATTCTTTTTATAGCTGAATAATATTCCATTGTATATATACAATATATAATATATATATATTATGTAATGTAGCATATATATGAAGAATGCAATGGCACCCCACTCCAGTACTCTTGCCTGGAAAATCCCATGGGTGGAGGAGGCTGGTAGGCTGCAGTCCATGAGGTCGCTAAGTGTCGGACACGACTGAGCGATTTCACTTTCACGCATTGGAGAAAGAAATAGCCCACTCCAGTGTTCTTGCCTGGAGAATCCCAGGGACAGCAGAGCCTGATGGGCTGACATCTGTGGGGTCACACAGAGTCGGACACGACTGAAGTGACTTAGCAGCAGCAGCAGTGTATGGACAGGGAGGCCTGGCGTGCTATGATTCATGGGGTCGCGGAGAGTCGGATACGACTGAGCGACTGAACTGAACTGAACTGATGCGCCACATCTTTGTCCATTCATCTGTTGGGTTGCTTCTATGCCTTCTTAATAATGCTAAGCTATGTTCTGTAGTTAGGGCTTCCCTGTCGCTCAACTGGTAAAGAATCCGCCCACAATGCAGGAGACCTGGATTCAATCCCTGGGTTGGGAAGATCCCCTAGAGAACGGAATGGCTACCCACTCCAGTATTCTTGCCTGGAGAATTCCATGGATAGAGGAGCCTGATTGGCTACAGTCCATGGGTCACAAAGAGTCAGACATGACTGAGTGACTAATACACACAGACGTTTTACAGCTAAAAAAAAAAGCATCAACAATGTATAAAGACAATGTTAAATGTTAATGATCCCCCTCCCTCTCCAGACATACCCCTATCGAATCCCATCTTCAGGGTGTGTTTCTTACCTTCTCAATGTTGATGCAAACCCATCTACCCAGATACACCCACAAAAGTGGGGCCACCTGTACACATTAACTGCCGCTTGCATGCTTTCTTCTCTTAGTATACTTCGGACATTTTTTTCAGATCAGTAGATAAAGATCTAACTTGCTTCTATTAACTGCTTCATATTGCATAATGGAGGTGGACAGGTAGGTTAATGGCCTCATGCATGGTCTCAGAGCTGATAAGTGATAGAACCAGATTACAAAGCACAGTTTGTCTGCATCTGTGTTGGAGGGCATGGGAGCTATAGGATCACTGTGGGAATCAAAAATACAGAACCACTGGGGGTTTTCTGTCTTCAGGTCAGACACCAGAGGTGAAAGGGTCTGAGCATTTCTTATAGTATTGCAGGTAAGAGCATCATGGCACAGGAGAAGTGTTAGAGGGGGCTGACTGGGGCTAAGCCCCAGAAAAGCCAAACTTTGAGCAAATTATTCTAATCCCAAGATGCATCAGAGACACAAATGTAAATAAATTAGGGAAGGAAACTTTGTGAGAAACTATTGTTAAAATGAGAAGTGGGGAGAGGCAACTGAGTGGTTGCTTAACAAACATGAATGCAGAGGAATACAGTGTTAATTAACTAAACTCCACGCTGGTTCTGATCAGTTTTGCTTGTTAAGGCGGGTGGAAATGGGATAATTTATTGCAAAGGTGAAGTTACCATCTGGACTACTCCGTTTCTGCCAATGAAGGCTAGTGACAAAGGGAGAAGTGGTGGGGCTGGGACCACAGCTTGCCTGTTCAGTTGTCGTTCGTTGTGCTCTCTCTGCATCGTGTCTGACTCTTTGCAACCCCATGAACTGCAGCACGCCGGGCGTCCCTGTCCTTCACTATCTCCTGGAGCCTGCTCAAACTCATGTCCATCGAGCCATTAATGCCATCCAACCATCTCACCCTCTGTCACCCCCTTCTCCTCTTGCCCTCAATCTTCCCCAGCATCAGCACTTGTTCAGTGGGGCGCACTAATAAATCATGCCCTGACCAAGGAGACTCTCAGGGTCTGGACATGGGTCAGTTTTCCTGCATAATAAAGTTGGAGGAAACTTATCATCTGGAAGGGATTGTGATTCTTGTTCCTTTTATGAAGGCATGGTCTGCATAAGGGCATGCTCAGTTGTCTCCAACTTTTACGACCCCATGGACTGTAGCCTGCCAGGCTCCACTGTGCATGAGATTTTACAGGCAAGAACACAGGCGTGGGTAGCCATTTCCTCCTCCAGGGGATCTCCCCAACCCATGGATCAAACCTGCATTTCCTGTGTTGATCAGCAGACTTTTTACTACTGAACCATGTGGGTAGCCCACAGGCATCTTAGATATACTGAATTGATTCCTATCAGTGAGACTCAGTGATGTCACCCTGGGAAGTGCCCTGTGGGGACAGGTGACACTGGTCCTCCTCTGCTCATGCTCGCAAGGACCCTGAGCTGGTGAACCTCCCATTGCTGCTCTGTCCCTGCCATGGGCTCCAGGCTCCTCTGCTGGGCGACCCTCTGTCTCCTGGGGGTGGGTGAGTCCTCAGCAAACCAAGCAGATCCAGTGTGTGTGTGTGTTGATTACAAATAGGCTCTGTGTGTGTGTGTGTGTTGATTACAAATAGGCTCTACCTGACTGACGTGTGTGTGTGTGTGTGTGTGTGTTGATTACAAATAGGCTCTGTGTGTGTGTGTGTGTGTTGATTACAAATAGGCTCTGTGTGTGTGTGTATGTGATGATTACAAATAGGCTCTACCTGACTGACCCCACTTCTGTCCCCACAGGTCACACAGGAGCTGGAGTAGTGTCCCAGTCCCCCAAGCACAGGGTCACAGGGAGGGGCCAGACTGTGAATCTTAGGTGTGATCCAATTCCTGGTCACCAAGTCCTTTACTGGTACCGACAGATGCTGGGGCAGGGCCCGGAGTTTTTTACTTACTTTCAAAACGAGCAAGAAGTAGACAAATCAGGGATGCCTAAAAACCGGTTTTCTGCTGAGAGGCCTGAGAAAACATATTCCTATCTGAAGATCCAGTCAGCGGAGCCCGAGGACTCAGCCGTGTATCTCTGTGCCAGCAGCCCAACCACAGCGCTGCACAGTCACCTCCTTCCTGTTCACAAACCCCTACGTGCTCGCTTCTCCTCATGGTTCCCAGAAATCCAAGACAAAGGAGTTACCGTTCTTCCCTCTGCAGGGGGAGTAAGTAGATTTGGGGCTTCAGCTGTTCTGATAGTAGGAGGTCAAAAAATTACCTTTGAAAGACTAGAGCATCTGTAGGGTAGTCATAATTTTCCCTTATGGGTTTCTGAGATCCCTTTATATAGGAACTATAAAATTCTATAATTGGGCTAGAATATCAGACTTTAGTCTCAGATAGAGTGAAATACACTCTTGTAAAACTATGTCATTTTAGCACATTTATAATAAACTCTTGATACTGAGTGTCAGCAACTCAGACCACACAGTGCCCAGATGTAGGCCAGCCAATGCAGAACATTTTTAAGGTCATCTGTAGCTGCTAGTCTTAACAATAAATAAATTAGAATCCTAAGTGACAATGGCCACTGATATAAATTATCCACAAGGAATTGTCATCCACAATAATGTATGCTAATGTATGTCCATATATTGCTTTTTAGTTCTTAAAAATCCTGAAGTCATTTTGTGTTTAATTTCCTTCTTCTCTAGTCTATCTTTTAAAAAAATAGAAACTCAGCTTGGTTTTCATAAAAGATAACCCTACTTGAGAAGATATCAAAGGAGAGTGGTTAAAAAAGATTGAAATAAGAGTCATGTCAACCATTCAGGGTTCTTGGAGGTTTCCAATTTATACTCCCACCAGAAGTATATGAGCCTTTCAACTGGTTTATACAGACACACGAACATGCATGCACACACACTCTGTGGGTTATTTTTCACTCTCTTAATGATGTCTTTGATGAGGAAAACTTCTTAATCCAAAATTATTCCATCACCACCCTCCCATTTGTGGTTTGCATTTTGTATTTTACTGTCTAGGAATTTTTTTCCTATTTCAAAATGATCACGTTTTCTTATATTTCCTTCTAAATTCTTTATGCTTTAAACTTTTACATTACAATCTAATCCAGCTGGAGTGAATTCTTTGTATATGCAATGAGGAAGAGGCCAAGTTATGATATTCCATGTAGATATTAAATTGACCCAGTATTATTTGTCGAAGCGTAGTACTTTTCTTACCACTCTGTAATGCCACTTTTGTCATATATCAGTCATCGCTTATGTGTTAGTCTGTTTTGTCAGTTCTTGCACAAATAATACACTGCCTTATTTACTGTAGCTTTATAATTTACCATATCAAATACTATAAAAGGAAAACCATACAATCACGTGTACAGATGTTCAAAATAAGTTTGATAAAATCTAACATCCATTCCTGATTTTAAGAAAAAAACTCTTAGCAAATTAGGAATAGCTGGAAACTTCATAATAAAGAGCATTTATGGGAAGTGTTATTCACCCGGTTGTATCAAACTCTTTGTGACCCCGTGGGCTGCAGTCTGCCAAACTCCTCGGTCCCTGGGATTCTCCAGGCAAGAATACTGGAGTGGGTTGCCAGTCCCTTTTTCAGGCGATTTTCCCAACGCATGGATCAAACCCAGGTCTCCTGCATTGCAGGCAGGTTCTTTACCATTTGAGCCACCAGGGAAGCCCACTTATGGGAAACCTATGGTTATTAGAACCTTTCTGCAGATGGACTATGATAAGGTAAAGATGCATATTGTACTCTCTAGACCAAACACTGAAAGTAGCACAAAGAGGAAAAAAATAATCTTTTTAACAAATGGTGCTGAAAAAAGTGTGTATCTTGTGGGAAAATAATGGCTTTCGATCTTATCTCAGTCCATGAACCAAGGCTGGACACACTGTGGTCCACAGGCCAAACAGGGCCTCTTCTATTTTTATACAGCCCAGGAGCTAACAATGGCTTTTGCATTTTTAAACGGTTAAAAAATACAAAGAATAATATTTTGTGGCAGATGATTATATGAGATTCGTATTTCAGTATCCATAAGTAAAGTTTTGTTGGAATAAAGCTAAGCTCAATCTTTCGTGTATTACTTCTGGCTGATTTTGCATAGCAATAGCAGAGTTGAGTAGTTGTAGCAGAAACTTCACGGGGTGCACGAAACCAGACATATTTACTATCTGATTATTTACAGAAAAGGTTTGCTGATCCTTGCCAAAAGCAAAAATTAATATGAGATGGAACAATATTCCCAATGATCTTAAAGCTTCTGAACTATAAAGTTTCTGAAAGAAAAAAGAGGATAAAAAATGTTCTAATTTTTTAAAGTATTAAATTTTTCTTTATCAAAGTTTTAAAAATTGTATTCATCAAAAGATACTAAGAAAATTAGGTAATATACGGAGAGAGGAGCCTGGTGAGCTAAGGTCCACCGGGTTGCAAAGAGTCGGACAAGACTGAGTGACTAAGCACAGGACAGCACAGATAGATGAGAAGGAGTATGTGTTCATAATGTAAAGAATTCCTACAAATCAATACTTACACTGACAATTTTAATCGAAAATTGTAAATCAATTTTTAAAAGATTTGAATAGGGTGTTCAGATAAGAGAAGATGGGCTTGTTTCCCTGGCTGCTTGGAAGATGTTTCGGTTGATCTCCACTGGCAGCCTCTCTTGGAATTATCTTTGGTTAAAGAGAAAGCTTTGCTCCAAGTCCCACCTCTTCCCATGTTTGTGTGCATAGTCGCTCAGTCGTGTCCAACTCTTTGCGACACCATGGACTGTAACCCACGAGGTTCCTCTGTCCGTGGACTTCTCCAGGCAAGAATACTGGATTGGGTTGCCATGCCCTCCTCCAGGGGATCTTCCCAACCTAGGAATCAAACCAGGGTCTCCTGCATTGCACGTGGATTCTTTACCAGCTGAGCCACCAGGGAAGCCTGGCATCTAATGACTGGCCAGTATCCCGTCTCCTGGAACATTAATTAATGAGGTTTAGAATTTTTATTCTCTTCTGGAAAAGTGTTTGCTTCGTGCCTCCCTCACTACCATGTGCAGTGGGTGAGCCCAAGACAGATAAACAGCAAGTCAGCAAGACCTGTGCCTTGAGTGCCCTGGCAGATTCTGATTCCGATCCTAGTTTAGATAGTATCGCAGCAGCAGCCTTCTTTGGCTTCACGGGTGGCGCTGGTGGTAAAGAATCCACCTGCTAATGCAGGAGACACAAGAGAGATGGGTTCGATCCCTGTATCTGGAAGATCCCCTGGAGGAGGGCATGGCAACCCACTCCAGTATTCTTGCCTGGAGAATTCCATGGACAGTGGAGCCTAGTAGGTTATAGTCCATGGGGTCCCAAAAGACACTCCTGAGCGAGCGTGCGCACACACAGACACACAAAGGTCTGTTAGCTTCTTCAATAGCATTACTGCACAACAGGCCACTTGAGGGCGCTGTGGATCCACTGAGTGAGCCTCCGTTAGCCTCACCTGGGAGAGGCTGGAGAGAGCTCGAGAGGGAGGGGAGGGGAGGGGGTGTCAGGTGAGACTCAGTCCTGGCCTGGTCCCTGAGTCAGGGAGGTCATTTGATGATTAAGTTACTGCTGGCATTTAGAGAGTTGATCCTAATCTTCTTGCATTAACAGATATGCCGGTGTGTTTGTAGCAGCAGGGAGCCATGAACTTTCCCTGGCGGGGAGTAAAGGCCTCTCTTTCTTGGAGGCTACGTTTAGTACAGAGTGTGCTGGGGCTTCAGTGGGGCAGCCTGGAGAACACAAACCAGATGTCTCCAAGGGCAGAGAGAGTCAGCGGGGTGGTCACCCGGCCCAGCCCTACACAGCGAGCGCTACCTGCTCCCCGGGGGCGCCCCCGGGGGCGCCCCTGAGGGCTCAAGGGTAAAGAACCCGCCTCCAGTGCAGGAGTCACTGTTTTGATCCCTGGGTGGAGAAGATCCCCTGGAGGAGGAAACGGCAACCCACTCCAGGATTCTTGCTTGGAGAATTGCATGGACAGAGGAGCCTGGTGAGCTGTCCTCCACAGGGTCACAGAGAGTTGGACACGACTGTGCAACTTAGCACAGGGTGACAGGACAGAAGAGAACATTCTCAACCAGCTGAGCCTGATCGGCGGGAGGTGGGGGTATGGGGGTGGGGCAGAGTGCCTGCAGGAGCCCACAAGGACAGGGATATCTGAACAGTGATGTCACAGGTAAGCCTTTCAAATGGAAAAGGCGGGGATCACACATCTGCTTTCTCACCCCAGAGACCAGAGCCCCGAGTAGGGAGAAGCCCAGTGTCCTGCCGGAGCTGACCAGGATGCCCTGCTGTCTCCTAGGAGCAGAGGAGCTCTGAGCTCAGCGGCACAGCCCTGGACCCCAAGGCTTTCACTGTTGCTGGCGTGTCTCCGATCACAATAAACTGTGGAAAATTCTGAAAGAGATGGGAATCCCAGACCACCTGACCTGCCTCTTGAGAAACCTGTATGCAGGTCAGGAAGCAACAGTCAGAACTGTACATGAAACAACAGACTGGTTCCAAATAGGAAAAGGAGTACGTCAAGGCTGTATATTGTCACCTTGCTTATTTAACTTGTATGCAGAGTACATCATGAGGAACGCTGGGCTGGAAGAAGCACAAGCTGGAATCAAGATTGCGGGAGAAATATCAATAACCTCAGATATGCAGATGACACTACCCTTATGGCAGAAAGTGAAGAGGAACTCAAAAGCCTCTTGATGAAAGTGAAAGAGGAGAGTGAAAAGGTTGGCTTGAAGCTCAACATTCAGAAAACAAAGATCATGGCATCTGGTCCCGTCACTTCATGGGAAATAGATGGAAAAACAGTGGAAACAGTGTCAGACTTAATTTTTGGGGGCTCCGAAATCACTGCAGATGCTGATTGCAGCCATGAAATTAAAAGACACTTGCTCCTTGGAAGGAAAGTTATGACCAACCTTGATAGTATATTAAAAAGCAGAGACATTACTTTGCCAACCAAGGTCCGTCTAGTCAAGGCTATGGTTTTTCTAGTGGTCATGTATGGATGTGAGAGTTGGACTGTGAAGAAAGCTGATCACTGAAGAATTTATGTTTTTGAACTGTGGTGTTGGAGAAGACTCTTGAGAGTCCCTTGGACTGCAAGGAGATCCAACAAGTCCATTCTAGAGGAGATCAATCCTGGGTGTTCATTGGAGGGACTGATGCTAAAGCTGAAACTGCAATACTTTGGCCACCTCATGCGACGAGTTGACTCACCGGAAAAGACTCTGATGCTGGGAAAGGTTGGGGGTGGGAGGAGAAGGGGACGACGGAGAATGAGATGGCTGGATGGCATCACCGACTCTGTGGACATGAGTTTAAGTGAACTCCGGGACTTGGTGATGGACAGGGAGGCCTGGCGTGCTGTGATTCATGGGGTCGCGGAGAGTCGGACACGACTGAGCGACTGAACTGAACTGAACTGGTGTGTCTCCTGCTTCCTCCTCCTTCCTCCAGGGTTCAGTGGATGCTGGAGTCACCCAGTCCCAAGACACCTAGTCAGAGGCAGTGGGAGAAGGCTGTTCTGGAATGCTGTCCCATCTCTGGACACAACAGTGTGTGCTGTGTGTCAGCCGGCCTTGTGGCAGGGCCCCAGGCCCCTTAGTATTATGGAAAGGCACAGAGAGACAAAGGAAACATCACTGATTGCTTCTCAGCTCAACAATTCAGTGACCATAGCTCTGAGCTGGACATGAGCTCCTTTGCCGCTGGGAAACTTGGCTTCATGCCTCTGTGCTTGCAGCTTAGCACAGCCCTGCAGAGTCCCTGGCTTTCTGTACTCAAACCTTCCTGTCCCAGCAGAAGATATAACAGGGAGAAGGAGGGGGTTCTTAACCAAGTTCGGGGGATGTTTTGATTTCTTTTCTAACACTCTCTCTGTCCTGCTGAGCTCAAGCCAAAGCACTCCTGAACATTCAGACCCCAGATTCACTGAATATTCTCACCCATTTCTAGCAAATGGTAGGTGCTTCTCCTCTGTGCTAGAGTGGAGGAATCCACTATGTGTTTTAATGCAAGATAGTGGTGCTGGAGAAGACTCTTGAGAGTCCCTTCGACTGCAAGGAGATCAAACCAGTCAAGCCTAAAGAAAACCAGCCATGAATAGTCACAGGAAGGAGGATGAGATGGTTCAATAGCATCACCAACTCAGTAGACATGAATTTGAGCAAACACTGGGAGATAGTGGAAAACAGATAATCTGGCATGCTGTAGTTCACGAGGTCACAACGAGTCAGACATGACTTAGTAACTGAACAGCGACAGCAAACATGGGTATGTCCACTGTGGAGATGAGAAAGGGCTCAGTACCACATGGGATAAACAGCATGCTCATGGACTTTCCAAATGTTTCCTGTTTTAACGTATTAGAGATAGGATCCAACCTACATCATCATGCTTCCAGAATCAATGTTCTCCTAAAATTCCATGGGGTTTCCTGGGCTGTGGTCAATAAGATGTAGCAGAACACTGTCTCTTCCATCTCAAGCCTGGCTGAGCTGTAGTGGGTGGTCACACATCATGGTTACTACAAGCTTACTACCTGTGAACTTCTAGGGCATTTGACTTCAGGCCAGAGAATGTGTTTGTTCAGATGTAATTCCTTATAGAATGAGGCATGATAGCTAGCCCCGATACAGGAACTAGTGACTAGAAAGAGGGGGATTTCTAATCTATTAGAAAATTCAGTAAAGGAAACTGAAACCCTCCATGAATCTTCAGCAGAATGGGAGTGAATACAGGGAATTCATGCTTCTAAATCATGGGTGGGTCTGGTGAAGGAAGGGTCTCTGAAGGTTGCAGCTTGTTCTCAGGTGGACCGCTTTTGATCAGAAAATCTGAAATTGCTATTTTTGCCCAGATCAGTCACTGCAGAAAATAGCCAAGAGTCACAGCTACTAGATGCATGGTGTCACCACTTACAGATCGCAGGCACAAGTTTATTAGTGAATGCAGACTGCTTTTAGTCTGCTTGGTGAAGTTATAGAAAATTCTTTTATTTATCCTTCATTTTCTCTGTGCCATATACATTATTTCAATTAGTGTTCTTAAAAACCATATGAGATAGAGCAGTGTATCCACATTAAGGTGAAAAAACTGACTCCTGAATAGTTAATTTGCTAAAGCAGGCACAGCTAACAACAACTGGGACTCAAACCCACTCATGCTTTTGATCCACTTCTGTATTTTGGTAGCAGGAGACATCTCCTGCATCGAACCACTGGCCCAAGTCTCTTTCAGAAACACTAACTCTGACACAAGTTATCATCACATCTTTCAAAGGGGAGGCTAAAAGGACAAGAGTTCTGACTTCAGAGACCTTGGTCTGTTCTGCCTTTGACTATTCTGACCTGCCTTGAGCTGGTGACTCAGAGAAGCTTTGGCTGAGTTTTCCCATTTGTAAACTGAAGCCAGTGATACGTGACTTGCAGAGATTTTATGCAAGAAGATGAAACACTGCCTAATGCAAAGTAGAGGCTTAAGAAACCTTAGTTCTCTGTTAACTCTCTGACAGATCTCTGGCCTAGCACAATTACTGACTGTGCCCAATTCTAGGATCAAAAACAAGAACGGATTACTCTTGTCTGAGTCACCTGTGTTCTAGACACAGTCATTTGAAATGCAAATACAGTTGGCTGATAATTTATTATGTGAAACTGGCTACAAAGACTTGCCTCTTAAGCAAAAATGAAAAGGGAACCCAGGACAGCCTTTCCTGTTTGATATTAAGTCTGATATGAAAGAAGGCGTGGTGCTTCCAGAAAATTCCAGTTTCAAAGCCATTAGCAGTTATGCACAAGATTTGCTAGAAGAAGGGACGGTTCTTTCACCTGAAGAGCGGCCATCATGGAGCTTCTAGGGTTTTCCATCACATCCTCGACCCCTCTCTGATTTCAGCCTCAACTGCAGTGAAGGTTACGTGCAAGTCTGGATCCATTTGCCCCAAGCTATGAGAGACTTTATTTGGGGGTCTCCAAAATCACTGCAGATGGTGACTGCAGCCGTGAAATTAAAAGACGCTTGCTCCTTAGAAGAAAAGTTATGACCAACCTAGACAGCATATTAAAAAGCAGAGACATTACTTTGCCAACAAAGGTCTGTCTAGTCAAGGCTATGGTTTTTCCAGAAGTCATGTGTAGATCTGAGAGTTGGACTATAAAGAAAGCTGATCACCAAAGAATTGATGCTTTTGAACTGTGGTATTGGAGAAGACTCCTGAGAGTCCCTTGGATTGCAAGGAGATCCAACCAGTCCATCCTGAAGGAGATCAGTGCTGGGTGTTCATTGGAAGAACTGATGTTGAAGCTGAAACTGTGATACTTTGGCCACCTGATGTGAAGAGCTGACTCATTTGAAAAGACCCTGATGCTGGGAAAGATTGAAGGCAGGAGGAGAAGGGGACGATAGAGGATGAGATGGTTGGATGGCATCACTGACTCAATGGACATGAGTTTGGGTAAACTCTGAGAGTTGGTGATGGACAGGGAAGCCTGGTGTGCTGCAGTCCATGGGGTTGCAAAGAGTCGGACACGACTAACCGACTGAACTGAACTGAACAGTCTCCTTCCATGCATGCTGGGAGTCCCTCCCTCTGCTTTCTGCCCCAGGGTCTTCTGTGATGTCCTAGGAGCCGCCGTGGCTCCAGAGCAGGCAGAGCTGTAGGGGCACTAATGCTCCTGGTGGGACAGAAGTCAAGGGACACAACTCTAGTGTTTCCATCAGGGATAGTTTAGGGAGGCATGCCCTGTGCTTCTTGAAAGGTCCTAATGGAATCTATCTTCTATTGCCCAGCACAACCTCAGTAGGGTGCCTTATCCTGGTTTTCTTCCATGCTTCATTCTGCCTGCTCTCTGACAGGAATGGAATGACGTCATCAAGGGAGGCCTCTTGGACGAGACCGCCATTTTCCTTTTCTTCATACTGCCATTCAGTCATTCAGTTTTATGGTAGCCTATATGAATGAATCTTTCCTCGTTCATTTTGGTTGATTTTGAATTCCCAACAGACTCACATAGTCTCTGCTCCCTTAAAGCTCTGAATCTATTTGCAACTAGAATTACATTACAAAAGTAGAGTTGGCTTGAACTCAGATAGTCATTTTTTTTCTTCAGTCATTCAACAAACACTTGTTGAATGCAGAGTAGATCCAGGTTTTGTAGGACCTCAATCTTATATAAAGAATAGAAATCTTTTAAAAGTCTTAGATTCTGTGCAAATGAGAAGGCCTGTAGTTATTTTATTCTTCACTGACTTCATGGTCGATCTACTATTTACTGCTCACCGTATCTGGGTTCTGTTCCATACTGTTCTGGGTGCTTGGAAACACCAGTGCAAAAAACAAAAAAAGCCCAAACCCCCAAACAGACAAAGCTTCTAGATGAGGTGTATGTTTTCAGCAATACCAAAGTTGAAACTCAGTTATTAATTTAAAAATAAAAAGAAAAGTTTCTGGCAAATACTCATCTCCCTAAAAAAGTCAGAATGTTGTTGAAAATACTAGTATCAGAGGTAGGTCATACCTTATTGTGAGAACAATCCTCAGCTTTCAAGAATCCCATGCACCCTACCTCAAAGAATGTGAGTCTCAGCTGAAAAACTCCCTTTTTGGCACTAACTCAGCCATAGGAAGTAGGCTGCTTTGCTGTGAGGCTCTTGGTCCCTGGGACCAAGTGGGTCCTGAGAAGAGGTGGGAAAATCTTCCCCAAGTTTGCCAGGCCCCAGTCACAAGCTTTTCCATGCCGTTCTACATCACCCTCCTCCTTGTCTGATTTTGGATTCCATATCCTTCCTGACTGTCATGTGATCATAGGGATTCCCCATCCAGATATCACCAAGATAGGTGATCACAGAAATAGGGGAGCCATCCCTGCACACATCCATGACCTATATGTGACTTAACAGGAAGCACCGATATTGTCTAGCTGTAAGTTTTGCACTATAGCCAATTTATGATTCAATCAATATGCTCTCATTTGATGGCTATAACACCTGCCACATGGAGACGGAACATTTCCCCGTGGCCCTGGAGGCATCAGGTATGTGTACATCTGGACGAGTATTTTATCCACATTGCTAACAAGCCTCATTCCTTTTTCACAGAAAATACAGTCATGGAAGTCAGTGATCTAGCTCTCCATGGCCTCCTCTGGAACAAAGGGAGGAGTCTGACCCCCCAAGGATACAGAGACCTGAGCATGGATGGTGGGGCTCCCATCATAAATAGTTCTTGAAATTCCCATGACTTTGACCTTGAGACTGAAAACATTCTGGAAATCTTTTTCAATGAAAGATCTCTGTTGGCTGATAGTCAAGTATCTGGAGTTTAGGCAAAAAAGAGAAAAACAACTAGTAAAATTCTGAGCACAGAAGTCACAAAAGTACCAGGACTGCCAAGAGAATATTTCTTAGTCCACAGAAGCATGAAAAAATTTTAACAGTGTCCAAATAAGGAATATTATCATTTTGCAGAGAGGAAAAAAAAGTCCTTACTAAAAGGTTGAGGGAAAGCTCATAGATAGAAGATTTCTTTTTAAAGCAGACTTACTAATTCTTCCTGTTCTGAGATGTTCAGCTTTATATAGTTTATTGACTTGCTCCTGTGGGAAGGTCTGAGCTTTGCAGCTCCTGCGTGTATCAAGGACAGTGACATCATCAAGTTACTGAAAGCCCAAGTTCTTTTTTTAATTTTTGGTGGTGTCACATGTCTCTTGGGACCTTAGTTTCCCAACTAGGGATTGAAATTGGCTCCTGGCAGTGAAAGCACCAAGTCCTAACCACTGGACCTCCAGGGAATTCCCAAGAGCTCAAGTTATATTTCCGCGAAACAGAGCTGAACGATACGAGCCTCTGTCCTAGGCCAGAAATGGTCATCAGGCACTCCTCCTGTGTGACTTTTTATCTCCTGTGGGCAGTCAAGTACAGGTGGGGTCTCTCCCTGGAATTCTCAAGACCTCGATACAAGCCTTCCTCTTGGGATGACAACAGCAGCCCTGTCTATCACAGGACCCGTGGAGGCTGGGATCATCGCAGATACAAGATCACAGTGACAGGCGAGACAGTGACTCTGGAATGTCACCAGACTGTTAACCATGACGTATGTACTGGCACCAACAAGACCTGGGACACGGGCTGAGGCTGATCCATTACACCTATGATGCTGGCAACACTGAGAAAGTTGAAATCTCCAACGGGTACAGCATCTCGAGATCAAATACAGAGGATTTCTACCTGACCCCGGAGTCTGTTATCCCCTCCCACTCATCCGTGTACTCCTGTGCCAAGAGTAACTTCACAGCGCTGCGTGGCCACTTCCTCTCTGCACAGAAGGGATGGTTAGAAAGACTGAGGCTTGACTGCACATGTGAGGTCTGGCCCAAACCCCTCGAAGTCCCTGTCTCCATCCAAGTCACAGAGCTCTTGCCAGCCTGGGGGCTTGACTGCAGTGGGCAGTGTGACCCTCAGTGCTGAAGTCTGCCCCACGCCAGTCTCAATCTGGCTGCAGGTCACCCCAACACCTTAGCTGGCTGGTTCTCTCTTCTGAAGTCCCTCTGCTTGCAGAAAGGAAAATGCGTCTTTAGTTGATGTACATGAAGAGCCCCTTGGTATTCTGAGTCCCACCATCTTCTCTCCCCTGTGGGCTTTGCAGCTTCTTCATCTACTGCTTACCCCACTCTACTATCCTTCACCTAACAAGTCACCTTCACTCACATGGCCTCTGCTTCCGACTGCCTTTCTTTCGGGCAGCAGTCCTACAAATTCCTATAATGTTTGCCTTCCTTCTGTCCCTCGCCATCATTCTGCATGAGCTTCCCCTGACTCTTCCTGCTCCAGCCATAAGCATCCACATTTAGTTATTTCCTCCTCTGTGTCATGTTCCTTGTCACTCTAGGATCTTTTTTATAGACTATTTCTTCTGCACTAAACATAAATTCCCTCCTTCTTATTTCTAGATCTCTGCTTCATTCTTTACATGAAAATCTATTTCAGGTATTTGTGCCTGCTTAGTCACTCAGTCGTGTCCGACTCTTTGCAACCCTTTGGACTGTAGCCCACCAGACTCCTCTGTTCATGGGATTTTTCAAGCAAGAATACTAGAGTGGGTTGCCATTTCCTCCTCCAGTATACCTAATTGTAATTGTGAAGAGCAAAATCAAATTTTACTAGGAGAAATGAAGGAAAAATATTTGGGGGCGTTCATCTGCAAAAGGATTTTTTTGTTTTTTTAAGAGAAACACAAAAGAACACAAACTACATGAACTTTCCTAGTGGTCCAGTGGCTAAGAATCAGCCTGCCAATGCAGAGGACATGGGTTTGATCCCTGGGTTTGGAAGATTCCACATGTCATGGGGCAGTTAAGCCCATGCACCACAACTACAGGCCTGCACTCTAGAGCCTGTGGACACAAGAGAAGCCACTGCACTGAGAACCCATGTGCCGCAATGAGAGAGGAGCCCCTCCATCGGGAACTGGAGAAAACCCGCGTGCAGCAATGAAGAACCAGCGCAGCCAGAAATAAATAAAAGAAGAAAAAAAAGAACATAAGCTGCAAAGAAAATATTTGTAATGTGAGTGCAATCAATTAAACCCTTGTACATAAACACACTGTAACACACAGTTAAAAAACTGAAAAGGTAAGCTGCAGACTAGGAAAAGACATGAAGGCTGCAGACAAATGATCCAGAATCAGTGTGACAGAATCTAACCCTGCTCTCAAATTCCCGTGGCCCCTCTGTGATTCCAGTATCACTTACGGTTGGAGGGTTGGGAACCTAAGACCTGATTCTGAGCAATGGGATGCGTGTAAGCCAGTTATGTAAGTCAATTTCCAGCCTTGCCCTTATAATTTTCTATGGCACTATGATGGGCTCCCCAAATATCCTCCCACTTGGAGATTTCCTTTAAAGACTCATCAGATATTAAATAAACGTGTAGTCATGGCTAAGATTTATTAGTTTACAAAAGAAATATTCAGCAGCAGATCATCAAGGAAAAAGACAGAGTTTGGAAGAATCCGAACACAGGCTTCCTTATGCTCTCTTCCTCCTGGGAGGGCTAACACAGCACAGAGCTCACTGTCCCTGGGTCTCAAAGATGCAGCAACATGGGTGTGATGATCCTGCCAAGGGAGCCCATTGAGTACTCTGCAAATCTGGACTCTGGCTGGCATCTGGGAACTTGGCTGGTGAACAGCTGTCTACATTGACAGAAATTTTTCTTGAGAAGAGTATCTCATTGTGCCCCACCATTAGTGTGAACAACACAGCTTACTCTGTAAACTGGATTTCCTTCTGGGAGACTAGATTTTTTTCATTGGTGGTAGGCAGAGCATGCCTATGGGATCAGATCCCCCCAAAAAACTTGGGCAGAGTTCTCAATGGGCTCCCTTGGCAGAAGTTAGCCAAATTCTCAGGAACCCGTGGAATGGAAAACAACTACCTTGGGAGACCATCAGAGAAACCCTAGAGACGCACGTGTACCCCAAACATAACCCCTTCTAGTTGTGTGCCCTAGATATTGTGTAGGATGATGCAAGAGAGATTCAGGGGAGGAGAGTAGATAATTCTAGACCTTGTCTAGGCTAGTCTTGAATTGCTCACACTGGTGACACTGCAAATATCCTTTATAAGAATCAGATCAGCCAGAAAGCCAGCCTGTCCTCCTCTGAGCAGTGAGATGCCCCCTTCCCGCTCCGCCTGGATTTTGTCTTGGATTTGTTCCATTTTGCGGCCCAGGAAGCAGGGGAGGCCGGGAACACAGTGGGGATTTCTTCTGGGAACGTGCACACCTCAACTACAAACATTTCGAATGCAGCCTGAGAGGGCCCCGTCTCCAGTCACCCAGGTCACCGCCCACCATGAATGATGCTGTCACTCAGAACCTTTAGCCCCTGGGTACAAGGATGGGACATGTAATGACACCTCAATGTGAAGAAGCCTCCCATCAGGGGTGATTAACTGGTGCCAACATAAACTGGACTCAGACCACTGGCTTTTCTACCTCAATAATAGAGAATTTAAGAGGGAAATGGATGTGGATGGGCCTAATAGTTCTACATCTATGGGTCTTAAATGGATAACATTGGCATGTAAGCCCTAGGGTTTGAGTCCTCAGAAGATTATCTCAGAGAATATGACTCTCCTGCTTCCAGCGCTCTGACACACACTTCCTTGTTTTGTTATTTCATACCAACTCTCAGGGCCTTCTTCAGTCCTCCAACCCTTTCAGCCTCACCACTCAGACAATGAAGAACATGATTCATAACAAAAAACGAAAAAAAAAAATTTTTTTAAAGATATTAACCACTGAAATTCAATTGTACATCTGCTATGCATTTTTTTTATTCCAGAATCTCTGTTCAATTTTGCATTTATTGTTATTGTATCCATCTTGGTACTTCCAGGGATAAGGGGGTTCTCTGCCTTCTCAACTAAGATTAAAGGTATTGCATTGATGACCTTGACGTACAGGCAGCACTGTGTCAAAGGCTTTGATACATGACACATCATGGAGAATAGCAAAAACAGAGGAAACTGATCTTTGACCTTCGGATAGAACAAAAGCTGCCAACTCAAATCTACACCCAGGACATCATTTTATCCCTTTATCTTCAAGTGTGTCAGTTAGTCCACTGTGCTAGAATAAAGCTGTGGCAATTACTTCAGCTTCCACCTTCTCTTGGGCTTCGGTAGCTCAGTGGTCAAGAATCCGCCAGCAATGCAGGAGACTAGGGTTCAATCCTTTGGTTGGGAAGATCCCCTGGAGGAAGAGGAAATGGCAACCCACTCCAGTATTCTTGCCTGGGAAATCCCATGGATAGAGGAGCCAGGCGGGTTGCAAGAGGTCAGACACGACTGAGCATGCATGCACACACACCACCTTATCTAAGCTCATCTGATTGGGAAAATAGAGAACCTGGTGAAAGAGACATCTCCGAAGAGAAGGATAAGTACAGATAACAGAAAGAGGGCATTAACTGATGCCTCAAACTTGAGTCGTCTCTGACACATCCAAGTAGCAACATCCAGCAGAGAGTTAGACGATGGTGATGGGCGATCCACTTACTCAGGTTCTGGATTGATGGGTGAGGATGCTTGGATGAATTCACCCCCACTCTATGACATTCAACAAACTCTAGATATGTTTTAGTTAATAGCAGTTGGCTTTGAAGGCTATGGGCCTTTACAGAGGCAGTGATGTCACCTTGGGAACTTCCGGTGGGGCAAGGCCCCTACCCCCACCCCACCCCCGCTCATGCCCACAAGGACCCTGAGATGGTGAACCTCCCACTGCTGTTCCTACCTGTCATGGGCTCCAGGCTCCTCTTCTGGGTGACCCTCTGTCTCCTGGGGGCGGGTGAATCCTGGGAACATCAAGCTCTCACTGCATTTTTCTCTTTCCAGTTAAAAGTTTCAATCATCTCCTTTTTCCATTTTCAAGTTCTATCTTTCCCCCCAACCTTGACAGAACTCACAGAAGGTGAGGGTAGCCCAGTCCCCCAGACACAAGATCACAGAGAAAAGAAAGACCATGGCTTTGTGATGCGATCCCGTTTCTAACCACAGTGTCCTTTACTGGTACCGTCAGACCCTGGGACGAAGTCTGGAGTCACTGATTCTCTTTGAGGAAGAGACTGAAATAAACATTATGCAGTTGCCTGAGAATCGATTTTCTGCAGAGAGGCCCAGAGGCGCAGACTCCATTCTCTGCATCCAGTCTGCAGAGCTGGGGTACTCGGGATGTGTTTTTCTGTGCCAGTGGCTCAACCATAGCCTCACAGAGACCCTTCCTTTCTGTGCACAAATTTCATGATTCTCCCTCTTTGTAGCTCATGGCAGCTCCAGACAGGCTCCCCTGCACCACCATTATTCCTCATTATGCCAGGGGCAGGCGTGGGTTTGCAGAGATAAGCTGTGAAGCATATAAATGGAGAACACACGCTTTTGCTTAAAACACAAGAGTTGAAATTGTGGTTTGAAAATCATTAGGACTCAGGGATTAGAATCATTTCATGGTGACAACTCAAGAATCCAAAATGAAAGTACTTGTTACAGATTCAGGGGCTAGAGACGGTTGTTCTGTAATATGCAATCGAAAAGCATGTCCAATAAACTTTAATAATACAGGTGGTGATTCTGTGAGTGCAGCAAACAGCAGGCTGTCTGAGGTTTTTACATCATCTGAATGATTCAAGTTTACATCCTTCTCTTTTTGCTTTTACTTAGGAAGCTTTAGGCATCGAAGTCTCAACACAGAGTATGTGTTTGGAAAACCCTCCCCCCCCCATTTTTATGGGGGGATAATTATGATGTTGATGGTGATGATAATTTAAGCTATTTTATTCAGCCGTTTTTCGGCTTCAAAGAAATATATACAAATAGATATCCTGGTAACCAGTCTTAAATCCTATCCCAAAACAAATTCTTACTCTGGAATTATCTAAGTTTTTACGATAACCAACACAACTCAACACTCTATATAGGTTTGTGACTTCCCTGGTGGTCCAGTGGCTAAGACTCCACACTCCCAATGTAGGGAGCCAGGGTTTGATCCCTGGTTGGGGAACTGGATCCCACGTGCCACAACTAAGGATCTCATGTGCTGCTACTAAGGCCTTGTGCAGCCAAATACGTAAGTGAATAAAAAAAAAACACAAGTGTAGGTAGGCTTGCGCCAGACATTCAGAGGCTACTGAGGACATTTCCAGTTGTCTGGCTTAGTACGTGAAAGTAGTTCCTTAGCACGTTAAAATATTTTTTAGTAAGAACTTCTAAAACAATCAATTGCCCTGATCCAATTGCCCCCTCTGATGCTGTATTCTCTAACTTATGCCTGGGTTCTCGAAGATAATTATAGAAATCATTCTGAAGCATGGGTTGGAACTATTTGGAAAGCAACTTACTGAGATCCTCCTGAAGGCGTGGTCACTACCCCTCAGCCTCTGTTGGTGTCACTTCTCTCCTCGTCCAACCAAGACTGCAAGTCATAAAACTTATTAATTCACTCAGTGCACATTCCTCTCCACAAATCTGCCCGTTTCTCCATCCAACTTGCTTGTCTGATAAAACTTCAGTCACTGATGACCATCTCTTTGCTGTTGTTGATTAGTTGCTAAGTCGTGTCCGACTCCTTTGTGATCCTGTATATCCACATGTATACACATACATGTATCCTCTCTTTTCTGGATTTCTTTCCCATTTAGGTCACCATGGAGCATTGAGTAGAGTTCCCTGGGCTGTACAGTAGGTTCTTGTTACCTATTTGATACACAGTGGTGTATATATGTCAATCCCGATCTCCCAATTCATTCTATCCCCCTTCCCTTCTTGGTATCCATAAGTTTGTTCTTTACATGCATGGGTGTGTGCCAAGTCATTTCAGTCATGTCTGACTCTGTGTGACACTATGGACTGTAACCTGCCAGGCTCCTCTGTCCATGGGATTCTCTAGGCAAGAATGCTGGAGTGGGTTGCCTTGCCCTCTTCCGGGGATCTTCCCAACCCAGGGATCGAACTCTTGTCGCTCATGTTTCCCCTGTGGGCATGCAGGTTGATCACCAGTAGTACCGCTCAGGAAGCCCATTCTCTACATCTGTCTCTATTTCTGTTTTGCAAATATATTCAGTTGTACTATTTTTCTAGATTCTACATATAAGCAACATTATACAACATTTGCTTTTCTCTTTCTCACATACTGTACTCTGAGGACTGTCTCTAGTCAGTCCATGTCTCTGCCAATGACACAACCTCACTCCTTTTAATGGCTGAGTAATATGCTAAAGCTGAAACTGCAATACTTTGGCCACCTCATGTGACGAGTTGACTCACTGGGAAAGACTCTGATGCTGGGAAAGGTTGGGGGCGGGAGGAGAAGGGGACGACGGAGAATGAGATGGCTGGATGGCATCACTGACTCTGTGGACGTGAATTTGAGTGAACTCCGGGAGTTGGTGATGGACAGGGAGGCCTGGCGTGCTGTGATTCATGGGGTCGCGGAGAGTCGGACACGACTGAGCGACTGAACTGAACTGAATATTCCATTGTGTGTGTACTCCGCATCTTCTTTATCCATTCTTCTGTTGATGGAAATTTAGGTTGCTTCCATGTCCTGGCTATTGTAAATAGTGCTGTAATAAACATTAATGAATTGAAGCTTGATTATTATTTTTACCCAACTATTTAGATTAAACAAAGAAGGGTTGACTTGAGAGCTCTCATCCATAAGTACTAGAATTAAAGTCAAAAGAATTTTATTTGGAATTTTAAATAAAAATTAATCAATGTTAGATTCTTAATATGAGATTGCTTAGATATTTAGCTTAAATGACCTAGAGATGTTACACTTAAATTTTAATTTTAACCAAAGTATTTCTTTTAAAAAATTAGAGTATTTGTAATCAAATTGAGACATTGGCTTTGTCATTTTATTATTGATGTTTTAAAATGTTTTCTTTTTTTAACCTTTATTTATTGTATGACTTCTGATGTTCCGCTGGACCCCGTGGCAGGATGGGAGATGAAATAGGGAGTGGATATTTAGACTTGATCACAGAATATAGAATAAATTTGGGATTTGTTTAATTGTTGCAATGTCAGGACATATATGTGCTGTTTTCTTAAGTACACTGGAGGAACAATGGTTGGATTTGGGGAGAATAACTGACATGTTTCTGTCTTTTCACCCCCCCTTAAAATTCAGTCCTCTAGGACAATACTTTATTTGATATTCCCCATGTTTGGGAATTTGATAAGGTTATCCTCCTGTTCTAATCTTTCTGTTCCTTGCTGAATCTACTCTATGGGAAGAGAAATAGATAATCTTATTTAAGCTCTTTTTCTGCTTTAGTCTCTCATCTCTTTGGCTTCTTCTTGCTGGCTATCTACACAAGAGATAGATGCTTTGGTGTTTTCTCAACATGCACCAAGAATAGCAAAGAACTTTCTGATCCATACAGGGTCCTCCTGTAGTTTGGAGGAGAGAGAAAATGAATTAAGTTCCTATTCAGCATAGTGTAAACCAACCCTTTGGGTTTCACATCTGAGCCCCGTTATTACCAATATCAAAACTGATAATTATTATCTTTGCCTGACTCCAATGTCTAACTCTCAGGTGGTTCCATCTTAGGCCATAAGACAATATTATTCATTGTCCCTCTAACACCAAGAAATCGTAATACCCATATGTCCTGTGCTTAGTGAAACAACACAAAATCCCCTTATGTTTTCAGTTAGTTCAGTCGCTCAGTCGTGTCTGACTCTTTGTGACCCCATGGACTGCAGCACGCCAGGCCTCCCTGTCCATCACCAACGGCCGGATCTTGTTCAAACTCATGCCCATCGAGTCGGTGATGCCATCCAACCATCTCATCCTCTGTCGTCTCTTCTCCTCCTGCCTTCAATCTTCCCCAGCATCAGGGTCTTTTCCAATGAGTCAGTTCTTTACATCAGGTGGCAAAAGTTTTAGCTTCGGCATCAGTCCTACCAATGAATACTAAGGACTGATCTTCTTTGGGATGGGCTGGTTGGATCTCCTTGCAGTCCAAGACACTCTCAAGAGTCTTCTTCAACACCACAGTTCAAAAGCATCAATTCTTCTGCGTTCAGCTTCAGTTCAGTTCAGTTCAGTTCAGTCGCTCAGTCGTGTCCGACTCTCCGCGACCCCATGAATCACAGCACGCCAGGCCTCCCTGTCCATCACCAACTCCCGGAGTTCACTCAAACTCATGTCCACAGAGTCGGTGATGCCATCCAGCCATCTCATTCTCCGTCATCCCCTTCTCCTCCCTCCCCCAACCTTTCCCAGCATCAGAGTCTTTTCCAGTGAGTCAACTCGTCGCATGAGGTGGCCAAAGTATTGCAGTTTCAGCTTTAGCATCAGTCCCTCCAATGAACATCCAGGATTGATCTCCTCTAGAATGGACTGGTTGGATCTCCTTGCAGTATAAGGGACTCTCAAGAGTCTTCTCCAACACCACAGTTCAAAAGCATCGATTCTTCGGCGGTCAGCCTTCTTCACAGTCCAGCTTAGTGAGAGCATATTTGTGCTGCTTCTGCCCACTGGCCACTAAGAGGCGCTGTGGCTTCGTTGTCATCTAGTGTCTATGGTGGTGCTGCCTGGAAGGATGGCATTAAGGGAAACCAGAGGGCTGGATTTAGAGTTAGGGAGTCACAGCTGTCTTGAGTAAACGCTGAGCGTGAAGGAACTAGAGACCAACCCTTCTTCCTCTGTTGTGTAGGTGGGTTTTGCTCTGACTGGGCCTCTGAGTGCTCACTCGCTTCAGCAGTGTCCGGCCCTTTGTGACCCCGTGGCCTGCAGCCCAGCTGCACCTGCAGAGTGGGCGTTGCTCTGAATTTGCTGGAGTCATGGCTGCACAAGGGACTGGGTCCTGGAGCTGGCAGGTTCTAGGTGGCAGAAAGCAGAGAAGCAGTTTGAGTGTCAGAGCAGCCCAGCCTAGCGAGACAGAGCTCAAGCCAGCAGCTCTGCTGAACTTAGAGGGCTGGGCTGGGAGAAGGGAAGCTGCTAACCTGGACCTCATCAGGGGGCCCTGGCCCCGGGGATCTGACAACCACAGGGACACCACTGGCAAACCCACGTGTCAGGCAGGGACTGGGTGGATCAGAGCAACAGAATTTCTCCCCAAGAATTTTGCTCTCAGCAGGAAGATACGTAATGTAGTTTTGCTATTCACTCCAGATTCAAGTGTCCCTTTGAAGCAGATGAGATCTGGCAGAAATGAGAATTTTTTTGTCTGGGCTACCTTGGTCTAATCTCAAGTTCTTTCTATGGGACTGCATCAGTCTCCCCTCTGTAGCTCCTATCTAGCTGTGGCATCTTTCAACCAGGAGCCCCATATACTGTGATTGATTAGATTCCTATTGCTGTTCTAACAAATTACCATACATTTTGTAGCTTAAAACAATACAAGTTTATTGTCTGATGCTTTTGAAGGTCAAAAGTCTAAAGTGACTGTGCTGTGCTTAGTCGCTCAGTCGTGTCTGACTCTGTGTGGCCCCGTGGACTATAGCCCGCCAGGCTCCTCTGTCCATGGGATTCTCCAGGCAAGAATACTGGAGTGGGTTGCCATGCCCTCCTCCAGGGGATCTTCCCAAGCCAGGGATCGAACCCCGGGCTCCTGGATTACAGGCGGATTCTTTACCAGCTGAGCCACCAGGGAAGCACCAAAATGAGTCTAAGTGGGTTAGAATCAAGGTGTCAGCAGGGCTGCCTTCCTTCTGGAGGCTGGAGGGGAGAATCTGTTTTCTTGCCTTTCTCAGCTTCTAGAGGCCACAGGATTTCTTGGCTCATGGGCGTTTCCATCTTCAAAGCCAATGATGACCGATCAAGTCTCTTCTCATGCTGCATTGCTGTGAGCCTTACTCTTCCTTCTTTTTCCACATTTTGCAGTCCTTGTGATGACATTGGGCCCACCTGAAAAATCCAGGCTTGTCTCCCTACATTAAAGTCAGCTGATTCCGTTCCGTTCCGTCACTCAGTCGTGTCCGACTCTTTGTGACCCCGTGGACTGTAGCCTACCAGGCTTCTCCGTCCATGGGATTCTCCAGGCAAGAATACTGGAGTGGGTTACCGTTTCCTTCTCCAGGGGACCTTCCCGACCCAGGGATCGAACCCAGGTCTCCCGCATTGGAGGCAGACGCTTTAACCTCTGAGCCACCAGGGAAGCCCAGTCAGCTGATTAGCAACCTTAATTCCATTGAGAACCTGGATTCCTTCCCCTGTGTAACATAATATAACATATCCACAGTTCCAAGGATCAGGCATTGAAATCTCTGGGGAGCCATCATTCTGTCTACCATACCCTAGGTACCATAAGAAGCAAGGAACAAACAATGATCCTTTATAAAAATATCATAATGGCCTCAGTTTTATGTTTAGGATCCAACAGAAACCAAAGGGATGGACTCTGCAAGGGGAACAGGTGCCTCTGGTAACATAATGTAGCCTGTAGACTCTCTGCTCTTTAAAACTGGCATGTGCTCAGAGTTAAAGAACCTGCTTGCAATGCAAGAGACCCGGGTTTGATCCCTGGGTCAGGAAGATCCCCTGGAGAAGGGAATGGCAACCCACTCCAGTACTCTTACCTGGGAAATCCCAGGACAGAGGATCCTTATGGGCTACAGTCCATGAGGTTGCAAAGAATCAGACATGACTGAGTGACTAACACTCCGTGGTTCAGAAGACTTAGTAGTGCGTCTCTGTGTTAATCACAAAATAAGGACGGAACTGGTCCTTCTTCTTGGTTAACAAATAACTCACTTGAATAACCCAGTAAATATAGGCTTGCTTCTCTCAGTTTTCTGTAACCTCAACCATGAGGGGAAGTGGGTTTGCAGCACAAGACCCCTTTTATGGGGAAAAGGTGAGATGCTAATGTAAAAACATTGAGTTTTTCCAGGAATAAGGATAGTATATAAATCAATGCTAGAAAATTTTATTTGCAAAGAGAGCATGAAAATCCTCTGCTTATTTCATGGCAGGGATAGAGAAATATGGGAAGTTCTATGCTGGGGTTTTGAGAATTTAATAGAACTTGAGGATATATAAACTCAGAAAGATCTTTCACTGCAAAAAGAGATTTCAAATTGAATCAGTTCTCAGGGCATCAGTTCAGCCCCGGAAGCCCTAACGAGGCAGTTGCTATTCTTGTTTATCTTGGAGCGCTCAGAGCCAATCTCCTAACTGATGGATGAGTTTGAGTGTGATATGACCAGGGTCATCTAGCCACTGGTGAGAGGAATATGAAGGTTCATGGAGAAGCTGGATTGCAGTGAGACAATGAATTCATCTTTAAGCACTTGGAGTTTGAGATTCAAGTGGAAATATCGGGTTGGCAAGCTCTAGCTAAGAGAGAGTATAGAGAAGGCACTATAAATTGTTGATACCAGAATAAATCTGTGGGAACCCCTGTCTCGTATCAATTATAATTGAGTTCAGTCCTGCCTGATTCATCTCTCAGAGATGCAGCCTTCTCTGAAGGGAGCTGCCGAGTTGGAAGTGGTGGCTTGTTCAGTGATGTCACTGACAGACACGTCTTGCCAGGACAAGCAGTCCTGAACACACGTCTCTGCTCATGCTCACAAGGGCACTGATCTGGGTAGTTCCCCACCATTCTCATCCTGCCATGGGCACCCGAGCCCTCTGCTGTGTGGCCCTCTGTCTCCTGGGGGTAGGTGAGTCCTCGGAACATGCAGTGACCTCCTGCTGGTTTGCCCTATCGTGACTCCAATATTTTTCTTATTCTGTTTCCAAATTCTTTCACAGGAACCATAGATGCCAACCTAGGAGTCACCCAGACCCCTAGGCATGAGGTGACAGAAAAGGGACAGGCAGTCAATCTGAGTTGTGAGCCGATTAAAAGCCACACTGCCCTTTATTGGTACAGACAGACCTCGGTGCGGGGACTGGAGTTACTGATTTACTTCCGCAACGAAGCTCCTATCGACGAGTCGGGGATGCCCAAGGACCGATTCTCAGCTAAGATGCCTAACGCGTCGTTCTCCACTCTGAAGATCCAGCCCACAGATCCTGGGGACTCGGCCACGTACCTCTGTGCCAGCAGCAAAGACACAGCGCTGCAGAGTCGCCCCATCCCGAGCAGAAAACCTCTGCTTCCCCTTCCGGCTCAGCCCCCAGCCTTCTAAGTCATCCCTACTTCTCTTTCACAGAGAGAAGTGAGTGGGTTTGGGGCTTAACAAGAACATAAAATAAGGTATCAACATAAGCGATCTTGTATAGGAAATCCTGTGGGTATGGGGTTCAGGGATTGCTCCGAAATTGTCAATGGGCTCAAAATTCACCCCACGTATAAGATAAGCTTTAATTACTCAGATCATAGAATTTCCTGCCTTCCTGCACTTGCCACCCCAATCTGAATGGAAGAAGCTCCAGATAATGGCTGCTCAGCATTCTCCACTCTTTTTTGACTCTAAGTTGTTAACAGAATCCTGCCCCACCCCAACACAAGCTTTTTTGATAAGACCCTCTTTATTGTGATTATGAACATCCCATGCTAATGGTAATAACATAAATAGGACTTTTTCAATACATTTTGGGTAAAGTAAACAATTCATTACATGTAAGTTGCCACTCCTTGAATCTTGGTATTTATTTATCTCTCTCCTGCCTAGGAGAGATATTGATATTGAATATCAATATCACAGCAATCCAAGTCTAAGCCCTGATCAGTAATGCTGAAGAAGCTGAAGTTGAACAGTTCTATGAAGACCTACAAGAACTTCTGGAACGAACACCCCAAAAAGATGTGCTTTTCATTATAGGGGACTGGAATGCAAAAGTAGGAAGTCAAGATACACCTGGAGTAACAGGCAAATTTGGCCTTGGAGCACAGAATGAAGCCGGGCAAAGGCTAATAGAGTTTTGCCAAGAGAACGCACTGGTCATAGCAAACACCCTCTTCCAACAACACAAGAGAAGACTCTACACATGGACATCACCAGATGGTCAACACCGAAATCAGATTGATTGTATTCTTTGCAGCCAAAGATGGAGAAGCTCTACACAGTCAGCAAAAACAAGACCGGGAGCTGACTGTGGCTCAAGTGAAAAAACTAGATAGCGTATTAAAAAGCAGAGACATCACTAAGTTTACCAAAGTTAAGAGGCAAATTCCACTTGCAGTTGCCCTAGGTTTGCCATTCAGGGGCCCTAACTTTCAAGATGGAAGCTCGGTTTACTCAGTTTACACCGAGAGGCATAATCTGCTTTTGTGTTTGATTTTAGCACTGTCTTTGGCCTCCCGGCTACTCCCCACTGCTTCTAGATGGCTCTTCTCCCTCTTGCTTTAAAACCCAGCCCCTTCCACACACCTGACATGAGCATGCCCCCTTCATCTACCGTTGCACTTACTTCATTCCCATCAGACCTCGCCTTCTCATCCCGTCCCCCCACGATTAATCCTGTGACCGTTCTTAGTGATTTCATTGTCATTGTAGACCATTTACACTTTGTTTTGGTTTCTTAGTTTCTGACCTCCTCCTTCAGATGATGTTTTGCCTCCAATCTTTTTCAGGTCAAGGTCCATATTGACAGACCATATAATGAACAACACAAGTTCCTTCCAATGTTTCTGTTTCAATCAGCTATGCTCCTACCTTTACCTCCTTTCTTTCCATCTCATGAACTCTGGTTCCATTCCTCCTACCATCCCATCCACTGAATCTCAACCCCTAAATCCAACAGATATGAAACTCCCATGTTCTTAATTCTCACATTGTTTAAAACAGAGTTCAAGGTTTAGGACTATAATTTCAATCCTGGTTGAATCTAATGGGTTAAAATATCTGTTTGAGATACTTTTTAAAAAATTATTCAGTTATTTATTATGGTTATGCTGGGTCTTCTTTGCTGCTATCAATAAAAAAATGGATAAATAAATTCTTGGAAATTCATCCAATTATTTTATACTAAACCAAATGTAAATAAACTAATCTATTGGATAAAATAGATAAGTACGTAAAACAAATTTTAGAAATGCAAGTCCAATATAGCACCACTTGATTTCATTTTAAACACAGGTAAAAGAACACTCTTTATTGGCTAACGCTGTAGACTGCAAGATCATTTACTAAATATGTCACCATGGACAGTTACTTCATCTCTCATCATGTCGGATTGCTCATCTTAGAAGCAGGAATAATAATTATAAATACAAGGAAATTTATGAAAAACACTTAAAATAATGGCTGAAACTTTCAAGCTTTCAACACATATACCCATTTATTTTCATTATTGTGTTTGATAAAATCCATATGCAGTAAAAGTATAAAAGCAAGAGAGAAAATAGACTCACCAAACTCAGACTAATTGTAACATATTAGAAGGAAAGAAAAGACCAAGAAGAGATAGTAAAGAGCAGCTTACCTGATTTTCTGTTATTTTTCTCTAATTTAAACAATGCAAAACTAACTGGTCAAATGTTTCAGTTCAGTTCAGTTCAGTCGCTCAGTCGTGTCTGACTCTTTGCAACCCCATGAACCACAGCATGCCAGGCCTCCCTGTCCATCACCAACTCCCGGAGTTCACTCAAACTCATGTCCATCGAGTCGGTGATGCCATCCAGCCGTCTCATTCTCTGCCGTCCCCATCTCCTCCTACCCCCAATCCCTCCTAGCATCAGACTCTTTTCCAGTGAGTCAACTCTTTGCATGAGGTGGCCAAAGTATTGGAGTTTCAGCTTTAGCATAAGTCCTTCCAATGAACAGCCAGGATTGATCTCCTTTAGAATGGACTGTTTGGATTTCCTTGCAGTCCAAGGGACTCTCAAGAGTCCTCTCCAGCACCACAGTTCAAAAGCATCAATTCTTCGGCGATCAGCTTTCTTCACAGTCCAACTCTTACATCCATACATGACCACGGGAAAAACC
The DNA here is from genome assembly GCF_049115385.1 of Moschus berezovskii. Classification (NCBI taxonomy): domain Eukaryota; kingdom Metazoa; phylum Chordata; class Mammalia; order Artiodactyla; family Moschidae; genus Moschus; species Moschus berezovskii. The sequence goes on from NC_142462.1 coordinate 115,571,693, forward strand.
ATAGCCTTGACTAGACGGACCTTTGTTGGCAAAGTAATGTCTCTGCTTTTTAATATGCTATCTAGGCTGGTCATAACTTTCCTTCCAAGGAGCAAGCGTCTTTTAATTTCATGGCTGCAATCAGCATCCGAAGTGATTTTGGAGCCCCCAAAAATAAAGTCTGACACTGTTTCCACTGTTTTCCCATCTATTTCCCATGAAGTGATGGGACCAGATGCCATGATCTTCGTTTTCAGAATGTTGAGCTTCAAGCCAAACTTTTCACTCTCCTCTTTCACTTTCATCAAAAGGCCTTTGAGTTCCTCTTCACTTTCTGCCATAAGGGTGGTGTCATCTGCGTATCTGAGGTTATTGATATTTCTCCCAGCAATCTTGATTCCAGCTTGTGCTTCTTCCAGCCCAGCGTTCCTCATGGTGTACTCTGCATATAAGTTAAATAAGCAGGGTGACAATATACAACCTTGACATATTCCTTTTCCTATTTGGAACCAGTCTGTCATTCCATGATTAGAGATTTAGTGCATTAAGAGTTGAAGAGATTATGGTCTGCACAATTCCTGTTGGTGTATCAAATCTTACTATTTCTAAGGTCTCCGAGTCACTCCGAAGTGTGGTCATTAGCTCTTATTGAGGCTAATCCACTAGTCCTTGGTCATTCTTGGACCCATAAGTTCAAATTCAACAATATTCTTTCCCCCAAAATGTAATACTAGTTGCTTCACATATTAAAAGAATACGTCATTTTAATCTTCCAAGTAGATTGTTATAATTACGTGTTAATAAGCTGATTGCCGAAGAATTGATGCTTTTGAACTGTGGTGCTGGAGAAGACTCTTGAGAGTCCCTTGGACTGCAAGGAGATCCAACCAGTCCATTCTAAAGGAGATCAATCCTGGCTGTTCATTGGAAGGACTTATGCTAAAGCTGAAACTCCAATACTTTGGCCACCTCATGCAACGAGTTGACTCACTGGAAAAGAGTCTGATGCTAGGAAGGATTGGGGGTGGGAGGAGACGGGGATGACAGAGAATGAGATGGCTGGATGGCATCACCGACTTGATGGACATGAGTTTGAGTGAACTCTTGGTGATGGACAGGGAGGCCTGGTGTGCTGTGATTCATGGGGTCGCAAAGAGTCGGACACGACTGAGCGACTGAACTGAACTGAACTGAACAGTTCTATTCTCAACCCTATTCCCCAGTTCAAATGCAAAAGATGCGTTTTGGATGATCCAGTTGCAAGCTAGGGTTTTTCCATTAAATATAGAGCTATACAATGGCAACTACTCTTGGCTGGATATTTTCTGAGATCCTGGTTGATTACAACCTCCCCATTCTTGGTCAGAGATTAAAAACTTCAAGATCAAGCTTGATATTGAGTCTTCAGACAGTGAAAAGAAATTCATAGAAATAGCCTTTTTAGGTGGATCGTGATGGGAAAATCTATATTTCCAAGGTTCTTCTTGAAATCAGAGTGAACTATCAGTAACTAATGAACTCTCAGACAGAAATAATTTACAGTATGTGATAATAAGCACGACTGGCCAGGCCCTCTCTCCTGAAGGAAAAATGAATGGGGAAGACTCTTAAGGTGAAATGGAATAGATCCCGTTCACAGAGAAATCCCAAATTATTCAACATAATTATTGCAAAAGCTTAGAGAACACTTAAAAGAGCACTTGTACCCGAAACCCTGTCACAGGGAATTTAAAATTGCTAAGAGAACGGATGAGACATTACAGTGGTTTGAAGTTATTCTTCCTTCTTGCCATCAGGATAGGAAGAGAGGAACCATATCTACAGTAGAAAGTTCTTATATGCTTCTTCCTATGTGACGGGCATTCCACTAGATGCTGAACACATTCCGTTAGCACCCCATTTTACAGACAAGGAAACTAAAGAAGAAAACTTGTATGTAATTTTCCAAAAGTCACCCAGGTAAAAAATGGTGGAAAAGGACCCAAACACAAGAAATTTGAGACCAGATTCTTTTTAATCATTTGCAAACCACTAATAAACAAAATTAAAAGTATAGGTTCACTAAACTGGAGAAAGAAAGATGCCTCTTTAGGAAAAGTGCTAAAATCTTAGAAGGTTCAGTGTTCTTATGCGGAAGGAAAAGGCAGCCTCCAGTCAGGAGAGACAGATTTTAAAGGGAAGGGGGAATGCATCTGGGCTCACCTGCTCTCAAAGTTATTAGAAAAGACAGAACTGTTTTCTTAGTTGTTACCAAGGTTGACAAGATAACTGGGCCCCCCAAAGCCCTTTGGGAAGATCCTCTGGAGGAGGGCATGGCAACCTACTCCGGTATTCTTGCCTGGAGAATCCCCATGGACAGAGGAGCCTGTTTTGTTGTGGTCCATGGGGTTGCAAAGAGTGGGACAAGACTGAGCTACTAAGAGCACACAAAGCCCTTGAGAAATAAATGCACAATCTCAGAGGTCACAGGGAAGATAGGCATGACTCTGAAACTCAACCCAATTGAAGGGCTAAGTACAATCTGGACAGTATTGGCAGGGATTGAATTGAAAATATTCACATTATTGTACAAACATTATCTATAGGCTATTTTAAAGGGCCATGACTAATACACTTACAAAATTACGATTCCTATGAAAGGCTTAGGAAAAAATGGGATGTATTAAAGCAAAAGTATGCAAAACAAGAGAATGCCTTGTAGATGGGGTTACTCAACAGAGGAAATTGAAAATATGCAATATTTGTTTTAATAGTGCTTGTTTTAGAAGACTCCGAGCTTAATTTCACATTTCTCACTAGGGAAGATAGCAGAGATAAAATCTAGATGAACATATTAAAGAGAGTAATGATTTGGGCCAGGATATAAACATAACATTAAAGAAGGTATTCAGTTCCAATGACTGCGGCTAACACCGCTGTGTCTGAAGAACGACAGAATGAATTTTAAAGGCATTTAAAATTTTGAGAACTTCAATTAAATCTTTCTTAAAGGATTAGGTAATCACAGAGGAAAATAAAATGATTAAACTGAGATCTTTCTTGTAGAAATAAAATGCTGTAATGGAAATACTATTCAAAGCCTGGAGCATTCCAGATTTGAAAAGAGTGTGAATTGATGAAAAAAAAATTAATGACTTAGATTGTTGCTTTCTAGAATTTCATAATGGAAGTAGTACTTATTTAAGTTTGGGCAACTTTGAGCTTTGGCATAAGGAAATGGCAACCCACCCCAGTGTTTTTGCCTGGAGAATCCCAGGGACAGGGGAGCCTGGTGGGCTGCCGTCTATGGGGTCGCACAGAGTTGGACACGACTGAAGTGACTTAGCAGCAGCAGCAGCAGCAGCTCATCACGATGTCATTTTTTTTAAAGATTTTTTTTGGATGTGGACCATTTTTAAAGTCTTTATTGAATTTGTTACAATATTGCTTCTGTGTTATGTTTTGGTTGTTTGGCCCTGAGGCATGTGGGATCTTACCTCCCTGGATAGGGATCAAACCCATAGCACCTGCGTTGGAAGGTGAAGTTTTAACCACTGAGCAACCAGGGAAGACCTTATGATGTCATGTAAGTGTGTCATCGAACCTCTGTTTGGTCATAAAATACAGCAGGAGAGGCTGGAGAGGGAAAGGGAAACTGAGAGCTAATTCCCAGTGTTTCAGCGAGCCTGGCCTGTGAGTTCTTTAATTACTATGCTGCTGTGCACCATTTCATGTCCTCTGAGGCCCCGCTTAATTGCCCCTGTAGCTCCAGGAGTATATCCCAAACAGCAGTAATTAATGCTGCCGGGGGGAGCCCCTTAAGAAGCTGGGAACAGAGTTGTCCTACAGTTGGCTCATCTCTTGTCAATCGTAGTTACAATGGTCAAGTTCAAGGTGTTGAGAGAACACGAATCTTAAGAGTCTTGGGGGGAACATCTATTGCCCACCTTCGACTCTGGGAGTTCTCTGGAGCAATATCCTAGCCCCTCTGCTGTTCCCTCCCTCTTCTCTTTGGTAAGAGAACCTAGTTACTGATTAGAGATTTTTTAAAGGAGGAACTCACCAGGCTCAGACCAAACCTTCCTACTTCTATCTTGTGTTTGTCTGTGTGCAAGGAAGATGCTTTCTATTCTCCTGGCTCAGAATTATGGTAAAATTAGTGAACAGACTATTCAGTAAGGAAGACTGGCTGCTGGGGAAAAAGTAGTCGGAGGTGTACATTCATCTCAGAGGATATGAGCTACCACTTGGCGACACATCCCACCTTTACTGGCGTCAGTGTTGACGTTTGAATTTCAGTGTGACTTCAGTCTCTCTCTCTCTCTCAAGTATTTTATCTGAGAAAGAGGAGTATTTTTGAACTTCTAAAACACGAACACAGATAACTCCCCATTGTCCATCTACCAATGTAACAGCACAGTTCACCTTGGGTCTTGACAAAAGGCTCCTTTCTAGTGACACTGCCCAACTGGCCACCAGGAGACGCTGTGGTTCCACATTCCTCGGTGGCTTGCTGGAGGAACTGGGAGAACTGCCGGAAGGTGGGGGTTAGAGAGAAGCTCTCTGGTCTCTGAATCATGAACCTGATTTGCAGATGCTGAGCAGCTGTTGGAGGCAGAAAGGTAGGGGCCAGTTCTATTCTTGTGCAAATGGGTTAAGACCCATAGTGAACTCGGACTTACAGGCAAGCCTGGGATGGACCGTGTAGCCCATGGGGTTGCAGAGAGCTGGACACGACTGAGCGACTTTCCCTTTCATTTTCACTCCCTGAGATGGTTGCCATGTAAAGGAGCCACTGATACACAAAACGTTAACACCATGCAGCCCACATTAATGTGTGTGTGTGTGTGTGAGAGAGAGAGAGAGAGAGACAAGTGCAGAAGAAACAGAACCCGTGTGACTCCCATCCCCCTTTATCCACAACCCAAGTCTCATTAACCCACAGAGATGTGTGTTGAGGTGGGTCACAGGCAGATCGCAGAGAGTACGGCCAGTATTCTAGTAGATGCCTCGTGACGCTGTAAGTACTCTGTGGAACAAGAGGGCTGAGCAGGGACATCTCTGTGACTTCAAGAGATGTCCCCTTCATGATTAAAGAAATGGCCCTAGTGGAAAGGATGATCTTGTTTTTCTATAAGCTAATGCAAACCATCGAGCCAGCTCTCTGCTAAATTACTGAAAAAATTTAGAAAATAAGTCCCCAAGGTCATTTCTCTCTGCTCCAGGGGGGCACCTCTTGAGCCTGTCAAGATGTGGGCGGAGAAGGAGACAGTTGGTAAGTTTTTGTGTCCTGATAAAAGGAAAGCAAAACAGCTCCTGTGTCAGGACATAAGAGAAGCTGTTGGAATAGACTGCCCTCTAAACACAGCTTGGTCCTTCCTACCAGAGGGCCTTTACGGCAGGGCCCCAAGGAGGACGGCCTGACTATGTTCTAAGTCAGAGGGGCCCTGAGCCTTTAGAAGTCCACAAGTAGGTCTGTAAAGGCAGAAAATGTACCAGGGCCTGGGGTGACCCTAAGACTGATTTTTCTCTCCACTAGAGGTTGGAACACTTAGGAGGTAACTGGCTCACTCATATTATGAACTTGTTATAGTCTCACAGCTTCTCTGTTTCACAACATTTTGTATCCTATAGAAGATAAGTCCTGGACAGGAGTCAGAAAATCCACATCCTGAACTCTGTGTCCTGATTTGCAATGTTTTCTGTTTGTCTCTGCTGTTAATGCCCCTCCTAAAGAATCTGCCTGTCAGTGAAGGAGACATGGGTTTGATCCCTGGATTGGGAAGATCCCCTGGAGAAGGAAATGGCAACCCACTCAGTATTCTTGCTGGAAAATCCCATTTACAGAGGAGCCTGGCAGGCTGCAGTTCAAGGGATTGCCAGAGTCAGATACGACTTCGCAACTAATCAACAGCAACAAAAACCGTGTGTCCAGCTCTGTGTTCTTCAATCTCAGGTTGCAAGATGCTCTCCTGAAGCAAGTAAACACTGGCTCAGGGAGTGGGCACTGTTGATTCTATAAAACTAAGAAAGTTTCACTATAATATTTCCAAGTAGTCAGTCATATGCTTCTCTCTGTCTCTTGACAGACTCCCAAGTTTGGGGAGTTGAGGAATGTGTGTCTGTGCCAACAGCCAAGACATGGAGCTAATGTGTTCCATTTCCTCTGTAAACAGAAATCTTACTACTCTCCATACCCCCAAGAACTGGGTCATTTTCCAGAGTCTCCTCCTCACCACCAGAAAGAGTTCATTTATGAGTATTGGTTGCCTTAGTACAGGGAGAGTCAAGTGTTAACCATCAAAGAACCTTCTAGAGCTTTGCTAGGGGCTGAAGAGGATTAGAATGAACTGAGAGTGCTTTATCATGGTTCCTCGAAGAAGGCTGAAGCCCTCATTTTTCACTGCACAAGCCACACCAGGACCTGCAGGATTAAGGCAATTCTGAGGAGTCGGACGTGACTGAGCGACTGAACTGAACTGAACTGACTGAGGTTCATCACAGAGGTAAGATGGCTTCCCTGGTGTCTCAGAGAGTAAAGAAACCACCCACAGTGCAGGAGACCCAGCTTCAGTCCCTGGGTTGGGAAGAACCCCTGGAGAAGGAGACGACAGCCCACTCTAGTATTCTTGCCTGGAGAATTTCATAGACAGAGGAGCTTAGCAGGCTATAGTCCACGGGGTCGCAAAGAGTCAGACACGACTGAATGACTAACATTTCCTGTTTCTCTTTATGAGGTAAGATGGAGCCTCTTCATGGAAAAGGTGCAGACGTACAGAGGCCCTATGCTGCGGGCTGGGGATTATGCAGCAGAGGGGCATTGGTCTCTAGCTTTTGCTGGGAATAAAATCTTCCCAAGCCAGTCTCTTTCCAGGGCTTCCATTTATGCCCCTTAGAGATGAGCACGGTGGCCTAGTACAAAGGCTTTGGGAGGAATCTGTGGCAAAGCTCTAACTCGGCAAGGATTTATTTATTTTGATTTTCTATATCCAGGTGATAGGGAATGCCAGCAAGAGGCATGTTGAAAGTCTTAATATGTAAAGAGTCATTGACTGATGTCTGGAATTTGTGGTGCTGGTGGTACATTTAAGCAGAAACATTCAATGGACCGTTGACATATGGCACATCAGAGAAGGCCAGAAGGGTGGGAACACCAGGGCTGGGAGAGGCGACAGGTGCTTGGGGGGCCTGTGAATGAGCCAATACACCTTAGAAGAGTTGGGACCTGTTCAGGTGGTGTTTTGCAGAGAACGAATGTTCACCTTTGGAAGGAGGTCCCCTGAGCAGGGTCAGAGTGTAATGTCCTTGCCAGGTCCCTCTCCGCCTTGCGGAGGACTCAGAAGCCCCGCCTTTCTGTTCACACTCACAAGAGGCCCATCTGGGTGAAGCTTCCTCCTGTTGGCATTGCTATGGCCACCAAGCTCCTCTGCTGTGTGGCCCTGTGTCTCCTGGGAGTAGGTAAGTCCCCAGAAATAATCTGCACTCTTGGATATTTCCCGTTATGATTCCAATTATGCTTCTTATTCTGTCCCCAAACTCTGTCCTTCTCCACAGGCCCCACAGATGCTGGAGTCACCCAGACACCTAGGCATGAGGTGACAGAAAAGGGACAGGCAGTCAATCTGAGTTGTGAGCCGATTAAAAGCCACACTGCCCTTTATTGGTACAGACAGACCTTGGTGCGGGGACTGGAGTTGCTGATTTATTTCAACAACCAAGCTCCTATCGACGAGTCGGGGATGCCCAAGGACCGATTCTCAGCTAAGATGCCTAACGCGTCGTTCTCCACTCTGAAGATCCAGCCCACAGATCCTGGGGACTCAGCCACGTACCTCTGTGCCAGCAGCAAAGACACAGCGCTGCAGAGTCACCCCGTCCCGAGCAGAAAACCTCTGCTTCCCCTTCTGGCTCAGCCCCTAGCGTCATCAGCTGTCTTCCTAAGCTCCTCTCCTAGCAGCCCAGTGGTTCAGTGTTCTAATGACCCTAGGGAAGGCAAGAATAGAATGAAACAACCCATCACATTAGGAAACATTTGGGGGGAGGCAGTAGAGGGCTTGGTTTCTGGCATTTCTCACAACTTTTTCATAGAAGGTGACAGCCCATTTGTTGTTGCTGTTGTTCAGTCACTCAGTCATGTCCGACTTTTTGCGACCCCATGGACTGCAGCACGCCCGGCTTCCCTGTCCTTCACTATACCCCGGAACTTGCTCAAACTCATGTCCATTGAGTCGGTGATGCCATCCAACCATCTTGTCCTTTGTCATCCCCTTCTCCTCCTCCTGACAGTCCATGGCTAAGGGTAAATGTCACCCACTGGGCTTTCAAGTGATTATATAACCATCAGATAAACTCAGTGTGAAAGGGCTTCTATAAAACACTTGACTGGTGATCCTCAAAAGGGCTTCCCAGGTGGGGTGCTAGTGGTAAAGAACCTGCTTGCCAATGCAGAAGACATAAGAGTCGTGGGTTCGATCCCTAAGTTGGGAAGATCCCCTGGAGAAGGGCATGGCAATCTACTCTAGTATTCTTGCTTGGAGAATCCCGTGGATGGAGGAGCCTGGTGGGCTACAGTCCATAGAGTCGCACAGAGTTGGACACGACTGAAGCGACTAAGCATGCACACATGATTCTCCAAAGTGTCAAAATCATTCAAAACAAGAAAAGACTAAGAAACTCTCATGGCTTGAAGGAATATAAGACAGGTCATCTAAATGTTCTGTGGTGTCCTGGATTAGATCCTGGAACAGAACAGTAGAAAAAAGAGGGAAATCTGAGTTTAGCCCGTAGCTGACTTATGCGTATGTTAAATCCTTGGTTCTGAGCAAAGAATCATGCTTATGCATGATGTTTACAACAGGGGAAGTTGGATGAAAGGTAGAGAGGAACCATAGTATCTTTACAACTCGTAGGAAATAGTTCTCCAGTGTTGGGCCTCCAGAGTCCCTGTTAAACCAACAAGGGATGTTGCTGTTAAGTGTCCTTGTTCCCCTGGCTCAGAGCACTCAGACAGATCCAGACTCAGCTGCTGCTTCTTGGTCTCCGCTCCATTGCTTCCTGAACATCAGGCAGGGCAATGTAGGCTGAGCAGAAGCCTACAATGCAGAAGTCCAACACCATAGCTGGCCCACTGCTTCTCTGAGGCTTCCATTCTGTCTCCTCTGCACAGCACCGCCAGGCACACTGGGGTCACTGACTCTGCCATTGCTAGCTGCTGCGAGTTGACAAACACTGAAGCTTAACTGTGAAGAGAATGTGTTGCAGATTTATATACAAAGGGCTCAAGTTGATTCATTTAGTATTACGGGGAAATGACACAGTAAAAATTTCCCAACTGATCAGCAGAACATTTTGTATTGTGTGGCAGGCTGAATAACGACCTCCAGCCCACCCCACCATCCCAAAGATGCCAATATATTCATCCCTGGAACCTGTGGATGTTGCCTTAGATGGCAAAAACGGACTTCATAGATGTGATTCAGTTAAGACTTTGTGAAGGGGCATTTATCTGGGATTATCCAGCTGGGCCTTAATGAGACCATATGTATCTTTATCAGAGCAAGGCAGAGGAGATTTGATACCGATAGAAGAGGAAGAAGCAAGGTATCCACAGAGGCAAAGGTCGAACCCATACGAGGTCAGTACCTAGTCAAATGCATAAACAGGGCAATTTTTTTGGTGTCAGATCACCCCTCAAAGGCAGCCTTCTTTGGGGAAAAATAAGCGTGCTCTTTGTTCTATGCTTCTGTTTCCCTAGAGGGAGCCACTGAGACTGTGGACGCCTGCTCACAGGGTGATGTCTGTGCCGGCAGGCACCGTATAGGGCCCCCGAGACATGGATCTGCTTTCATTTCTGCTACTACACACAGGTCCCCTCATCTGGGAAAGCTCTCATTTTCATCTGGATCCTGCCATGCTCTCCAGTCTTCTCCGCTTAGCGTCGCTGTGTCTCCTGGGAGCAAGTGAGTCCTTAGAAACACGAACATCTCCACTGGGCACTTTGCCTGCCTATCCCTGTCACGTATGTTCTCGTCTTCTCCCACAGGGTACATATCAGCTGAAGTCGCCCAGTCCCCCAGCCACAGGGTCATAAGAGAAGAAACAGGCTGTGAATCTGACTTGTGACCCTATTTCTGGACATGATTCTCTTTTTTGGTACTACCATGCTGTGGGGAAAGAAATGAAGCTTCTGATTTACTTCCTAAGAGACTCTGCGCAGGACAACTCAGGGATGCCCAAAGGCCGATTCACAGCAGAAAGGACGGAAGGGACATCTTCTACGCTGAGGGTCCACTCTGCAGAGCTGGGTGACTCGGGAGTTTATTTCTGTGCCAGCAGCTGAGACACAGTGCTTCAGAATTCTGTCCTTGCTGTGCAAAACCACATCCTATCTGCTCCTCTCAAGTCAGGCAGCCCTGAACAGAAGTCTCTCCTTGTGCCACCTCCCCAAGGAAGAGAGGAGGGGAAGAACTGGAATTAACCATTGAAACTCAAAAGAGTATTTTTAAAAATTTTAACTGGGGATATCTATAACTTGGGAGACTCCTGGGGCTCCTCACACAGAACTCAATCTATGCAAATCTATTTGTTTTATCTTATTGAATTATAGATGATTTACAATGTTGTGTTAATTTCTACTGTACAGCAGGTAACTATTACACACACACACACATATATTTACATTCTTTTTCATATTCTTTCCATTATGCTTCATCACAGGATATTTAATAAAGCTCCCTGTGCTGTACAGTAGGATCTTTTTGTCTATCTATTCTATACATACTAGTTTGCATCTGCTAGTCCCAAACCCCCAATCCATATGCAAATCGACTGTGTGTGTCTGTATGTGTGTGTGTTATCCCTGATGTAAAGCACAGTGGGTTTCTTGCCTACCTTGCTGCTCTGATCTAAAAAGAATTGTGATGCTGATTGTAGCCACATCTTTATATTCCTTATTACATCACAAAAAAGTGTCCCTGATAGAAATAAAAATCGTGAATCAAAATGCATTTACTCTTTTAGTTTGCTCCCTGATAATGGAGATGATCAGTTTAAGTTACATTTATCTAGCACACATCCATTATCAAATACTTTAAAAAACCTCATTTTTGAGTGGAATAACCAGGTCAATTATCATCAAGATAATTTTCCTTTATCTGTAGGGTCTGATTTATCTAACATTAAAAGCACGGGTTAGTGCTAAATTCTAACGTGTGTCAGCCCATCCCGACCATTTGTGAGGTCGGGTCCAGTGGCCACACTAGAGCTCTGGCATCTTGGTGAGGCTGATTCAATGGTGTGGTGGCCTGAGGCTTCCAGGTGCAGTCAGAGCAGAATGAGGGACTGGATACATCTCTAAACCCTGCTGGGTCTCACCCTCACCCTTCGCCCAGATTTGCTCGGGCCGGTGTAGAAAGGCTGCTTCTAGGCACATTTCTACTGGCCATAAGGAGGCATTCTGTTGTCACTGATGGCTAAAAGGTGTAGATAGTTTCTTTGGTACTCTCTGAAAAGTGGTCATAAATAGAGGGACTCCAGGACCTGACTTCTGCATGGTAAGGAGAGGATAGTTTACAAACATCAGTCACCCACCCATCTGTGATGCGGAGGGCAAAACACAAAGACAATATCTCAACAAGACTTCAGCAAAAGCTATTCACGTGTTGGGGGCTTCCCAAGGTTGCTGGTGGTTAGAACCTACCTGCCAGTGCAGGAGATGCAAGCGATGTGGGATCGATCCCTGATTTGGGAAGATCCCCTGGAGAAGGAAGCGGCTACCCATGCCAGTACTCTTGCCTGGAGAATCCCATGGACTGAAGAGCCTGGTGAGCTAGAGTCCATGAGGTCGCAAAGACTCCGACACGACCGAGCGACTTAGCACAGCACACACATTCACATGCTGAGGAACCTCTGCACTATCTTATAGGAAAAAAGAAATGAGGAGTCAGAGGGAGAGGCCAGGATGAAATGGGGCAGACGTAGGAACAGGGGCAGATAAGGGAACATCATCTCTACTTTGTACTGGATCCAGCCAAGCCTAGATCCCCTGTCAAGCAGGAAGCCATGTATACTATCAGTGAGGGCGTCCTTGTTCTGGTGACATTGACGTCACAGGCAGACCTGCCTGTCTGTCTCTCAACCCAGAGGCCAGAGTCTGGAACAGAGGTCTCCTTCCTGTCCCAGCCCTGCCATGGAGACCCGGCTTCTCCACTGTGTGGCTCTGTGTCTCCTGGGAGCAGGTAAGTCCTGGTCAGGAAGGACGTCTCTAACTAAAGCTTGTCCCCAGTTCTGTGCCTTTTATTTACAGCGGCAACATGACTCTCCTGCACTGTCTCTAAACCTTCCTCCTCCTCCACAGGTCACATGGGAGCCATGGTCGTTCAGAACCCAAGATACCTGGTTACCGGGATGGGAAAACCAGTGACCCTGAGCTGTTCCCAGAATCTAAATCATGATGTCATGTACTGGTACCAACAGAAGCCAAGCCAAGCACCAACACTGCTATTGTACTACTATGATGAACAAATCACCAAGGAAAAAAGCGCCTCTGAAAACTTCCAGTCCAGCCGGCCTAACACCTCTTTCTGTTCTCTTGACATCCGCTCGGCAGGCCTGGGGGACTCAGCTGTGTATTTCTGTGCCAGCAGCAGAGACACAGAGCTGAAGCCTTCCCTCCCCTCTGTTCATAAACCTCTGTTTCCCAGAGCCAAGAGTCCCTCTAGACCTGCCTCCCCTCTGGCAACCATGAGAGGAAGTGGTTTAAGGCTGTCATTATCTCCTCTGTAGATAGAAGTTGGATCTAAACCTACAAAAACCATTAACAGTTATGTCAGGAGTGGAAAAGCGGTTACTATTACCCAACATTCAGTTGGTGGTAATTTCCCAGGATCACCCCTTCTGTTCTCTTCAGTAGAGTAATAGAATCTTTTTTCTTAGTTGTTTCTTTTAAAGTCTGAGTGGTTGACTCAGAAACATGTTTAAGGGCAGACCCAGGCAAGAGGTAGCACCACTCCCCTGAATTCTCACCATGAGGAAACTGCCCTCATAAGCGTGTGAATGCAGTCTCACTGTTTTCTTATCAAGTAAGGAAGATTGATGGTGATGGTCTAGCTGCTAAAGCGTGTCTGACTATTGCAACCCCGTGGACTGTAGGCCAACAGGCTCCTCTGTCCATGGGATTTCCCTGGCAAGAATACTGGAGTGGGTTGCCATTTCCTTCTCCTCTTCCCAACCTAGGGGTCGAACCCAGGTCTCCTGCACTAAACTGGGTCTCCTGCATTGCAGGCAGATTCTTTACCAACTGAGTCACCAGGGAAGCCCAGGGAAAATTAGAACTGCTAAAAATTTGTGTCAGATTTGAGGACATGTGGATTGCCTAGGACACGCATTATGCATAATGTCTCTGTCTATTTTTCCTGATATAAATCCATCTATGAACCATTTAAGTGGCAAATAGGTCTCTTGTCAAAACCGAGAAGCAGCACTAAGGAAGAATGTATTAAAATTACTAGAGTTTGCCCTATCTTTTTAATATTAATAAAAATACCAATCACCACAGCTTGTTTGAAACAAACGGGACTTCTGCACTCTACTATGAAAAGCTTTCTGAAAGTCAGTATGTGTCTTTTGTCCTTTACTAGGGTGAAATATTTATGGTGACTGATTAAATAAGTGGATGCATGAGTGAATAAAGTTCATCAGTGCACAAAGGAATTGGCATCTGCTAGCTCTGAGATGCCTGATTCAGAAGATGAGGGTGTTTTACTGTTGTGTCCCTGTTTTAATGCTAAGGACACACATATTCTCACTATGCAATAATGTGTTACATCACTGCATATAGTCATCAGTATCACGGGTGTCCAAGTCTTTAATCAAGAGACCAAGAAGTACTGCCCTAGATCCAACTCTGGTGATGTTAGGTAAAAATCAGAGAAGCTGAAAACTGGCATCTGAGCCACCCACCATCTGACTTCCGTGTTCTACTTTCCTCTTTCTTAACCCACCGTACATTTGCACTGCTTTTCCTGTGAGTGATTAAACCCTTTGTCTCTTTATTCATCTACATAGATGTCAAATTCTCCTATAAAACGAGATGTTGGGCCTAGATTAATCTAGGGCCACTCACATTTTATGGCTCCATGGTACAGTCTAGACAACTGACGCACCTTGAGTGCAATGGTCAAAGAAGTCCACCCGGGGGCAGAAGATGAGCACTCCCTCTCCTTCCGCAAACAAATCTGCCTCCTCTTGAATAAAAGGAGGGGAGAAGTGAAAACCATAGGCTCATCTCATTTCAGGCCCAGGTGAAAGGTGGACACATGATACGAGCCAACGAAAGAAAATAAAGGAACGAAAGATAAAAAGCGGAGAGGGGAGTGGCTCGAACTGATTCGGAAGCTAAGGGTAATGAAGGTTATTCATCTCTCAACACTGTCCCCCATACGGACACATTCTAAACTAGGTTGTGTGTATAGTGAAGAAAAGATGCTCCACTCAACTGATGTACAAGATTAGTTCTAGAAACAATATTTTTTTAGAGAAAATGCCTGTTGAGGGGAAATGGGAAGGAAGCCAAGGGGGCTGGGGAGGCCATCTGACTGGGATGCAGGTCTGACCTCGTAAGGAGAGAGCGAGGGAAGGAAGGAGGAAGGGGAGGAAGAGAGAGGAAGGAAGCAAGGAAGGAAGGAACGCAGGGCTTCGGCTGCCCTTCCTGAAGTCACAGTGCAGCTCTGAAGCTCTGTGTCGTCAGGGCCTGCCGCTCACCATGGGGGCAGGGACAGTGGCTCGCTTCTCTGGGAATGACACCCTTCTGCTCTCTGAGCGGGTCCCCGGGTGGGGTCTTCTTGATTTCGCCCCTTTCCCGCAGAGTGGAACCTCCACCCTATGGGCAAATCAGAAAGAGGACGACTGGGGCTTTGTGTTCTTGGCCTGTTGTTTCTGGAACAGAGTCCGCCCTTTGAATAGGTGCCGGTGGAAGGAGGGAACACAGACCTCTGGGCTGGACTGGCCAGGAACAGAGTTTCTACACCGCCGATCTGGAGGGGAGGAGCACTGCTGGCAGCTGGCCCCTCCCCAGGGGAAACTCGGGGATCCTTGTGTTCTGGACCACATCCCCATGGGCTAGAGCTTCTATCAGAGAGCGACAGGGCAAGAGTCATGGCTCAGTGCCACCAACTCACGTGGCTTCTCCCAAGATTTAGAAGGTTTTCTTGTGCAGCTGTTTCTCCATTTGCTGTATGCTCTTGGGACCATTTTCAGAGGCTGCAGATGCTTGTTTCTAAATGTCCAGCCATCATGCCGCTTTCTTTGGAAATCAGGTATTCAGAGCTGCTCACGCTGTCATCCTGGAAGTGCTTCTCACCGCGGTACAACTGCTCACATAAACAGGTGGCCAGGCCCTGGGTTATAATATCCCCACCCCTGCTTGAGGTTCATTTTGTCCCACGACGAAGCATGGCCGTTCTGGGAGTACTGGTGAATCTTTCCTGTGCTTGCTCTCGAATGTTTGTTGGTTCTGTTCTACAGAGACACAGACTACTCCTGAGTCAGAGGTTTATTATGATCCCTACAAAGGTTTCTGGAGTTTTCTGCGTCGCTTCTTCCTCTCTGGTGGTCTTTGTTCCCTCTATCTTCTAACCTCTGTCTCATCACAACATTTACCTTCTCTGTTTTTCCCTCCACACTTGTTATGTGTCCGATTCTTTGTGACCCCATGGACTGCAGCACGCCAGGCTTCCTTGTATATCACCAACTCCCGGAGTCTACTCAAATTCATGTCCATCAAGTCAGTGATGCCATCCAACCGTCTCATCCTCTGTCATCCGCTTCTCCGCCCACCTTCAATCTTTCCCAGCGTCAGGGTTGGCTGCTCGCATCATCCCTCCTCGCTGTGTACAGATTTTCCCCCATTCTTTTCTGGTTTAGGAATAATCACACTTGTGCTGTCTGTTTTCCAAAGACTGAGTACAGTTGTTTCCTATATTCTATTTTTTCACTTGTGCAGAGTAGGATTCTAAATTTAATGGATAAATTTAGGTTCTGGTGATTGCATTTAATAAAAGACAGGAAATGAGAAATCTAATGGGAGATGATGTGAATGAAACTGAGGGAAGAGATTTCCAGGACCTAGTGGATAGTCTATAGTCAATGCTTTCAAATGCTTCAGAGAGAGCAAGCAGGCAGAGAAACAAAATTAAGTTTGGGAGCTTCCCTGGTGGCTCAGTGGTAAACAATCCACCTGCCAATACAGGAGACATGGGTTCTATCCCTGATGTGGGAAGACCCCACACACTGTGGAGTGACGATGCCCAGACACCACAACTATTGAGTCTGTGCTCTAGAGCCCCAGAAATGCAACTACTGAGCACATGTGCTTCAGTCACTGAAGCCAACGCACCCTTGAGCCTATGCTCTGCAGCAAGAGATGCCACTGCAATGAGAAGCCCACACACTGCAACCCAAGAGTAGCCCCCATTCTCTGCAACTAGAGAAAAGTCCGCCCAGCACAGCCAGAAACAAATAAAATAAAGCAATTTCAAAAAATGTTTTTGTCCTAGTAAATATACCATACTAATCTGTAGAGGAATAGTTTTATAAGCATAGAGAGAGTGGAAACACACCATGATAAAGCTGAAGATGGCATCTAAAGGAGTGACTTCTTTGTGGCAAAAGCAGAACGTCTTTATGTAAATTTCACTGGGTTCCAGGAAGTGATCACATCACAGAGAGCCGCTCACAGGGGATGAAAGAGCCTCAGAGAAACCCACTTGCCTCTGCCCTTCTCCTAATGCTGCCATGTGCCCCACATTCAGCTGCTTCACAGTCCTTTGTCTCCTGGGTGCAGGTAAGTCCCTGTTTTGATCTGGTCAGTGCCCTGCTCTCAGCCTTTCATCCAGGTCATCAGACTCCCTCCAGGGCTAAGTTTCCAACTTCTGTGTGCTTTCTTCACAGGTTTCCTTGAGGCAGAAGTCACCCAGACTCCAGGGCACCTGGTTCAAGGGAAAGGACTGGAAGTGGAAATGTATTGTGTTCCCAAAAAAGGACATATGTATGTTTTCTGGTATCAACAGATCCTGGCAAAAGAGTTCAAGTTCTTGATTTCCTTCCAAAATGATAAAGTCTTGGATGATAAAGAGATGCCCAAGAAGAGATTTTCAGCTGAGTGCCCCTCAAACTCACCTTGTAGTCTGAAGATCCAGCCTACGGAGCCGCAGGACTCAGCTGTGTATTTCTGTGCTAGCAGTGATTGCACAGTGAGAAATATTGGCTAACCTTAATACACAAAGTTAACCCAGGCTCAGCTCAGGAAGCAGGTGGTATGGAAACAACAGACAAGAACTAGAGAAATCTTAAGCGATATGGAAATTTCTTGCAAGGCTAACTGTATTATTGTACATCTTATAAAATCTTAAAACAAGAACATAGGCATTCTTCTGGAATAAAGTCCCAAAACTGTGACGTGGCAGATTTGATAACTCCTTTCTTTTTCCAACTTGTTGGCTTCATTTATTCTCCCTTATTATAAACTGTCTCCTCTATTTCTTAGATTTCATAGAAAGCTGTTGTTCAGTCACTCAGTCATGTCTGACTCTTTGTGAAGTGGACTACACTCCAGGGACTGCAGCATGCCAGGCTTCCCTGTCCTTCACCATCTCCCAGAGCCTGCTCAAAATCGTGTCCATTGAGTCAGTGATGGCATCCAACCATCTTGTCCTCTGGCATCCCTTTCTCCTCTTGCCTTCAGTCTTTCCCACGTCAGGGTCTTTTCATAGTTAGTAGAAGATTATAGATTCAGATGTCAGCCCTCCAGCCACATTAGGGACCAACTTTCTCTCATGTTAGATTCCAAATCTAGAAAATCGGGGAAAAGATGATTCTGTTTTACTTGAAAACATGCTTTTGGAAAATACATTAGCCAAAGGGGTTGGGCTGTTTTGAACAACATGGCAGCTGAGGCTCTGTCACTTTGACTTTATAGATCAAAAATAGCAAAGAGAGGAATTCTTTAATTAGGAGACAGGACATCCAAGAGATGGTCATCACACATGAGGTGTGAAGGATCAGTTTAGTTCAGTTCAGTTCAGTCGCTCAGTCGTGTCCCACTCTCCGCGACCCCATGAATCACAGCACGCCAGGCCTCCCTGTCCATCACCAACTCCCGGAGTTCACTCAAACTCATGTCCACAGAGTCGGTGATGTCATCCAGCCATATCATTCTCGGTCGTCCCCTTCTCCTCCCACCCCCAACCTTTCCCAGCATCAGAGTCTTTTCCAGTGAGTCAACTCGTCGCATGAGGTGGCCAAAGTATTGCAGTTTCAGCTTTAGCGTCAGTCCTTCCAATGAACACCCAGGATTGATCTCCCTTAGAATGGACTGGTTGGATCACCTTGCAGTACAAGGGACTCTCAAGAGTCTTCTCCAACACCACAGTTCAAAAGCATCAATTCTTTGGCGATCAGCTTTCTTCACAGTCCAACTCTCACATCCATACATGACCACGGGAAAAACCATAGCCTTGACTAGATGGACCTTTGTTGGCAAAGTAATGTCTCTGCTTTTTAATATACTATCAAGGTTGGTCATAACTTTCCTTCCAAGGAGTAAGTGTCTTTTAATTTCATGGCTGCAATCAGCATCCTCAGTGATTTTGGAGCCCCAAAAAATAAAGTCTGACACTGTTTCCACTGTTTTTCCATCTATTTTCCATGAAGTGATGGGACCAGATGCCATGATCTTTGTTTTCTGAATGTTGAGCTTCAAGCCAACCTTTTCACTCTCCTCTTTCAAGGATAATTAATGCATTTGCTGGACACAGAAAACCTAGGGAAACAGAAAGAACTAGAGAAGGGAGCAGATCCTTAGTTTCTAGAATAATGTCAGCCTAAGTGAAGACTCTGGTTAATATCTTTTTTAAGGCATTAAATTCAGGTAACACAAAAAAACACATTAATTTTAAGTGTGACCATGTCAGACCCCACAGTAACTAATTATTTTCTATGGAGTTGACAGAGGAGACAGATTAATATGTTCTCAGCAAAAAAATACCTGATGTGCAGACAACTGAAATCCAGATAATTGAAAAACCCTCAGGTATCTGACCCAAGTTGTAATGAGGGACAATACAATCTACATCAGTGTAAGTGAAGGGAGCTGGGGAGGTCATTGCCGTGACATGGAGTAGTTAGAGATTCAAAATCCCTCTGTTAAAATTTAATGATCTATTCTTTTTACAAATCTGATCATTTAGCACCATAACAAAAGTTTATTTCCTCTTTCTAGACATATCTGTTCTTATTTCAGTATAAGCTGAACCAACTGTTATTCCCACAAGTCCAAATATAATTTTTTTTTCTCAGGCAAAATTTCATTCTGACCCCCTAAAACAGAAACTCAGAGAAATGCTCCTTAGTGTCCATTTTAGTTCCTCTCCAAATCCAGTCTTACTCTTGATCACCAGCACTCTTGTTTTTGTCACAGAAGAGTCACTCCTTCGAATGCTATCTTCAACTTTTTAAGGGGGTATTCCCATTCTTATGAAACTATTAAATATTAGAAACTCCTAAATATTAGAAGCATATATTTTGCTTGAATAAAGACTTATTTTTGTTTCTCTACTGACTAATCTATTTGAAGCATTTGACAATACTGACTATACCATAGGCCCTGGAAATTTCTCTTCCTTCAGCTTCATTCATATCATTTTCAATTAGGTTTCCTGTTTCCTATCTATTTTTTAACGCAATTTTCAGGACATCTGTCCATTAAATATTCCCTTTCCCAGGCTTCCCTGTAGCTCAGACAGTAAAGAATCTGCCTGTAATGCAAGAGACCCAGGTTTGGTTCCTGGGTCAGGAAGATCCCCTGGAGAAGAGAATGGCAACCCATTCCAGTATTATTGCCTGGAGAATTCCATGGACAGAGGAACCTGGTGGACTACAGTCCTTGGGGTCACGAAGAGTCGGACATGACTGAGTGACTAACACTACTACACTACTTCCCAGGAAATTCGTGTTCTACTTAAATTTTAACATGTAATTTAATTCATTAGGTATCTTTTTTAGTTAGTTTAGCCTATCAAGAATCTCTGCTTGAAAAAAATGTAGTGTGATCTGAGACAACTTGCCTCACCCACGGGACAGAATAAACAAGTAAATTCTAGGACAGCATCACAATTTCAGAGGCAAAATTTCTGGGGTGGGTTATCGGACTGCACATAATTTTGCCAAAACCCTGGTGATTTTTGTTCATATTAAAATTTGAGAATGTATGTCAAGAGAACTTTATAAGATGGATAGACTAGCAACCCTTGTGCAGAACTCTACCATTCTCGTCTTGGACTTTTTAAAAAATTTTCACTCTCTTCTTTTCCCTTTTCTATTTCTTCTTGCTTCTTTTTGTTGTTGTTTTGTGGTTGTTAGAATGATTTCTATATTCAATACATAACAGGATGTCGGTAAGATAGTTCCCCATGAAAGGAGAGACGTAATTACAGCTAAATAATTTCAAATCCTAGACCAGTATTAAAGACACCCACTCATTTCTGATGAAAATTTTGCAGCATGTGCGTTAGTGTCAAATGAAAAAATATATTCCAGAATTGCTGAAAGAATCACTTCCTGATTCTCCTCCAGGTCTTCAGGGGTCCTGTCTGCCCCAGTCTTGTTCCAGGTTGATGTCAGAGGACTCAGTTGGCAAGTACTGTGATTCCATGACCCAGCTACTCTGGAGCGATGGGGCCAGGGTTTGGAGGCAGTCTTTGGACTCAGATTGAATTAAATTCAACAGAGATGTCTCATACCTGCTAGTGTTGGAGGGTCTCCTGTGGAGGTGTGGGTTGGCAGGGGCTCATCACAGGGACAGGGTACTGCCAACAGCAGTCCTGGAAGGTACCCCTTGGCATAAGCCCTCCTGAAGGTAGCCATCAACCCTACCATAGAGTCTGCAGACCCTAGGGCTGGGTCACCCAGGGTCAAACAACCAATAGGGAGGGAGTAAAAACTTCTTATGGTTTTCTTAAACTTCAACTTTCCTAAGAGCCCTTAGGTGGGTTTGGAGCCTGTTCACATCGTCCATGTAACAAAATAAACAAGAGGTGAAACATTTGGACTGAGGGGTCCCCGTCTCCTGCAGAAGGTGCCCCTCAGGTGTGGGTGTTGTCAATGGGGCCCATGGTCTGCAATTCTCTTTGCTGCTGTGGATCAGAAACCATTGCTGGGAAAGCTCTTCCTACTCTGATCCTGCCATGGACACGAGGCTCCTCTGCTGGGAGACCTGCTTCCTGGGGGAGGGGAGTTCAGGGGTGCATGAGGACCTGTGTAGATGTTTCCTGGAGCTACAACAGAAGCACTCTCTGGGCTTCTCTTCCCACAGGACACGCAGACCCTGGGGTCAGCCCAGTACCACCCACTGGATCACAGAGATGGGATGGGGTGAGCCTTAGGTAGGATCCAATTTCTGGTTATATCAGTTCAGTTCAGTTCATTTGCTCAGTCATGTCCGACTCTTTGCAACTCCATGGACTGCAGCATGCCAGGCTTCCCTGTCCATCACCAACTCCTGGAGCTTGCTCAAACTCATGCCCATCAAGTTGGTGATGTCATCCAACCATCTCAACTTCTGTCTTCCCCTTAGCCTCCTGCCTTCCATCTTTACCTGTTGCTGCTGCTGCTGCTAAGTCCCTTCAGTCGTGTCCAACTCTGTGTGATCCCATAGATGGCAGCCCACCAGGCTCCCCGTCCCTGGGATTTTCCAGGCAAGAACACTAGAGTGGGTTGCTATTTCCTTCTCCAATGCATGAAAATGAAAAGTGAAAGTTAAGTCGCTCAGTCGTGCCTGACTCTTCGCGACCCCATGGACTGCAGGCTCCACCATAAATGGGATTTTCCAGGCAAGAGTACTGGAGTGGGTTGCCATTGCCTTCTCCGTCCATCTTTCCCAGCATCAGGGGCTTCTCCAGTGAGTCAGCTCTTCGCATCAGGAGGCCAAAGTTTTGGAGCTTCAACTTCAGCATTAGTCCTTCCAGTGAATGTTCAGGATTGATTTCCTTTAGGATTGACTGGTTGGATCTCCTTGTAGTCCAAGGGACTCTCAAGAGTCTTCTCCAACACCACAGTTCAAAAGTATCAATTCTTTGGTGATCAATTCTTTATTGTCCAACTCTCATATTCATAAGTGACTAATGGAAAAACCATACCTTTGACTAGGTGGACCTTTGTTGGTAAAGTAATGTCTCTGCTTCTTAATATGCTGTCTAGGTTGGTCATAGCTTTTCTTCCAAGGAGCAAGCGTCTTTTCATTTCATGGCTGCCGTCACCATCTGCAGTGATTTTGGAGCCCAATAAAATAAAGTCTGTCACAGTTTCCATTGTTTTACCATCTATTTGCCAGAAAGTGATGAGACTGGATGCCATGATCTTCGTTTTTTGAATGTTGAATTGTCTCGTCATGTATTTGTTGAGAATGTCTGGATGGATTTTCAGCCGAAAGACCTAAGGGCACCCATTCCCCACTGAAGCTCTGGCCTGCGGATCCAGGGGTTCAGCTTTGCATCTCTGAGCCAGGTGGCCCTGGTGCAGTGTGGCTGAGTCAGTTTCCTCTGGTGCAGGCTCCCTGGCCTCTCTTCTCCCCATGAGCTCTAGGAAGATGTTTGAAAAGGCCCTTCCTCATCTTTCTGCCTCAGAGGAAAGAAGTAGCTTAGTGGCTGTGACTCCAGCTGCTACCGGCAGGGAGCCAGACTGTAAATTCTCTCTTAAATTATCCTGATGGATATGCTTTGGGACTTGGGATTCTGAAATTCCTAAAAATAATGCAGAATTAGGCAGCCTGTGATTAGAATTAGGTTCAGTAGTAAAGACCCCCATCCCAACAATTTCAAGTACAGAAACTAGACAGCTGAAGTCAGTATCTCAGAAATGCTAAAAATTCCTTCTGAGTTTACCTCAAACACAATTCCCCTGCAAACTCTTTCTCCATCAACATACCCTCCCAAGATGATGACCTCCACGTCTTTGGAACCACGGACAGTTGACAACTAGGGGTTTATAATAGTCCTTTTATCACAAGTCTGTCTCCTCCACAGACTGACAGACCCTTAAAGGCAGTGATTATATAGGAGTAACTGTGAAGTAACAGCAAATACAGTCTTCTTGAGAGGAAGGAAGTCAGATAAACACTAATTAGTGATCCTCACTCAGAGACACTTCCAGGAAAATCAAATCTCAATCCTTGTGCAGCTGCCCAGGAAAGCATGAAATGATACTCTATGCTATCAAACCCTCAGCTCCTCCATTCTCTCTCTTATAGGCTCCAGGTCTTTTAGGAAAACTGCTTCCTAATTCTAATTCTGGGACTTCCTGGTGGCTCAGTTGTAAAGAGTCCATCTGCCAGTACAGGCGCTGCAGGAGACGCGGGTTTGATCCCTGGATCGGGAAGATCCCCTAGAGAAGGAAATGGCAACCCATTCCACTATTCTTGGAGAATAGTGGAAAATCCCTGGAAAATCCCATGGACAGAGGAGCCTGGTAGGCCACAGTCCATGGGGTTGCAAAAGAGTTGGACACAACTTAGCACTAAAACAACAACAACAATCCCAATTCTGGCTTTTATTTGAAAAAGCCGTAAGATGTTGGCAGATGTCCTCGACTTTCTCAGACTCAGTGCTCTCTTTAAAATTAGAGACTTGCATCACTTACTTGTTCTCCAAGATCTGACATGACTATTATTTTTTGACTCAGGATGTATCTCCATATTTTTTCCCCACACCTGGGACCACAGGGATTGCTGGGGCAGACATGTCACAACCATCTGGAAGTAACCAAGCATAATTGTGCATGTGGATATGACTGATCCAAGAACATCCACTTGGAAGGGGCCCTGTGGAACACCCCTGCAAGCCTCAACGTGAATTCTGACTTGAAATGTGTTCCTATCAAAGAAAACAGTGTATATTCTCTGCAATCTCCCCTGATGCTGCCAGCTAAAGGAGTGTGTCAGAAGGTCCACCACCACAGAAATTGGTCAGACCTTCTGGTGTACATGGCAGCCCTGATTCAGACCCGTCATCCTGGGCTCATTATAAAGAGCATCTTTTTCACATACTAAAGGGTTCCGTTTGGGACAACAAATACATGGCCGTTGTAGATCAGAACACAACTTGCAGCTTCCCTCTGCGAAGAGCAGACCATTTATCGTGGTGAACTGTGTCAAAGAAAAGTTTACTCAGACAGTTATTACAAGGATAAGTCAGACTTTATTCAGTGAAACCACAGCTATGGGGTTTTGCAGTGGGGGAGACAGATTGGGCACAACTCAAATAAACAAAGAAAAGTTTACTTTATAGTCAAGGAGTAGAAAGGCAGAGGGGTTCAGTAGACAGAATTACTCAGAGGAAACTTCAGGAATAACGGGAGATACTGGCTAAACTGAGCTACCTGGGTTGTTGCTGAAGGCAGGTCAGGATGATCAGACATCATCTTGGGGAGTTGGAGGGTGTAGGAATTAGGTTAGATACCAAGGGTATCAGATATTGAGGGTGGGTATTCTGGCTAACGGACTTATGAGGGTTTTTGCTAAAATTGGGCTCTTGAAGACTGCCCAAGAACAGGGCCTACTTCAAGAAGAGAAGGGATTCTTAATGTAGAGAATGGACAGAATTTAAACACATTTGTTGAAAGAAATGAAGGAGCATGATGAGGTGAAGAGACAAATATGACTCTTAGATTTTAATAGCTACGGGGTGTTCACCAAATCCAGGAATCACAGATAAAAGAGAACATTGAGTGAACAAGTTCAGTTTGGATCACTTTTGAAATTGTGGTACGTTTGAGGTGTCCACATGGGTATCCTTACAACCGTCCCCTGCCAAGAACCCCTCTTTTTTTCCTTTTTCCATAGCCAGTGACCTCACCCACTGCTGCCCCACATTTCAAGGCTAACACACACACATGCACACACATGCACACACGTACACATATGCTAAGACATCCATTTAAAGCACACATCAGCTCTTGCTCTCCCCACCTTCCCCAGCAGAGGGCAGTATCAGATTTAAAAAGCAGTCATCTATTTTGATTTTGTTTTATTACTGTCCTCTCTTATCTAAATCTTGTGCATAACTGGAACACTATTCCAGTGAAGTAAAAGCAAATCCATATTTCCATTTTTACTATTAAGATGTATAGTAATGAACTAGAGTTTCTCTGGGGCCTTATGCATCAAAATAATAAAGCATCTAGGAAAAAATTTAATAAAATGAAAACTATTGACTGAAAAGGACAAAATATTGCTTGAAAGAAATTAAGGAAGGTCTCAATAAATGGAAACCTATCCCAGGATCATGGATTGGAAGAGTTAATATTGTTGAGAAGGAAAAACTGAATTCCAAAATTCCAACTACCTTTCTTGGCCCGGAAATTGACAATTCAGTTCAGTTTAGTGGCTCAGTCATGTCCGACACTTTGTGACTCCACGGACTGCAGCATACCAGGCCTACCAGTCCATCACCCATTCCCGAAGTTTACTCAAACTCATACCCATTGAGTCGGTGATCCCATCCAATCATCTCATCCTCTATCATCCCCTTCTCCTCCTGCCTTTAGTCTTTTCCAGCATCAGGGTCTTTTCAAATGAGTCAGTTCTTCATATCATGTAGCCAAAGTAATGGAGCTTCAGCTTCAGCTTCAGCATCAGTCCTTCCAATGAATATTCAGGACTGGTTTCCTTTAGGATAGACTAGATCTCCTTGCAGTCTAAGGAACTCTCAAGAGTCTTCTCCAACACCACAGTTCAAAAGCATCAATTTTTCAGAGCTCAGCTTTCTTTATAGATCAACTCTCACATCCATACGTGACTACTGGAAAAAACAAAGCTTGGACTAGATGGACCTTTGTTGGCAAAGTAGTGTCTCTGCTTTTTAATATGCTGTCTAGAAATTTACAGGCTGATGCTAAAATTTATATGGAATTTTAAGGTACTAAAATTAGTCAAAACAGTTTGAGAGAAGAAAATTTTCAGATGACTCACATGTCCCCATTTCAAAACTTGCTGCACAACTACAGAAATCAAGACAGTATTGTGCTGGAAACAGGATAACCACATAAATAGATATAATTTTTATTAATGATAAAATTACTAAAGTCAATATATTAATTAATAAAATCAATGGTATTAATATAATTCTATTAATATAATAGAATTGAGAGTCATCCAAAATAAATCAATATATTTATTTGGAATTGATTTTAGATAAGAGTGCAAAGGCCATTAAACTAGGAAACAATATTCTTTCTAATGAACGGTACTAGGAAAACTGGATATCCATGTACAAAATACAGTTGCATCCCTTCCTCATGCCATATACAAAAATTCACTCAAATGTATCAAAGAGCTAAATCTAAGATCTGAGATTATTCTTAGAAGAAAACAAAGGTGTAAATCTTCATGATGATGAAATAGGCAATGATTTAACTATCACACCAAAAGCACAGGCAGCTAAGAAAAACTAGGCAGGCTGGAATTCTTTGAACTGGAAAAAAAAAAAAAAAAGTTTGTGCTTCAAAAAGCACTCTCAAGAGAGGTAAAGATAACCTCCAAAATGAGAAAACACTAATCATATATCTATGATATATATATTTTAAAAAAGCTTACAACTCAACAATAAAAAAGACAAATAATCCAACTTTAAAGTGAGCAAAAGATCTAAATACACATCTCCAAAGAAGATATGTAAGTGGCCAATAAATGTAGCAGATAGTCAGCATCATTAATCATTAAAGAAATGAAATTAAAATCACAGTAAGATGCCATTTCACATCCACTCAGCTGTAATGAAAACGACAGACAGCAACAAATTTGGGGGCAGCTGGGGAGGAATTGGGAGCCTCGTGCATTGCTAGTGGGAATGAAAAATGGTACAGCCACTGTGTAAAATGTATGGGCAGTTCTTCGAAAATTAAAGTGGAATTACCATATGGCCTTGCAATTTCAATCGAAAGCATGTGTCCACACAAAAAATTTTCATGTGTATGTTCAGGCAGCATTATCTGTAATAGCCAGAAAAGTGAAGAGATAACTCATTTCCCCACTGCCCTAGCAGCCTGAGGATTCCTGGATCTGACAGCATCCTGAAAGAGTCCCTTCAGGCTAGACGTCTGTATTCAGTGATGGGCATTTTTGTCAATAGCATTAGTGAACAACTTGGAGTATTTTCAGGAGAAATGACTGAGCGGATTCTAAGTGGTGATGGCAACTAAGTTCTTATTGGATAATATAATTGGGTAAGCCTATGAATACCTCCCACAATAAGAGAGACCCTTTGAAGAAGGCCTTAGGATCCTGCTATTATAAAAGAAGGCCTTGAGCCATGGTTGTTTGGACACTAAAAGTTACTATGATCTTATTTATTCTTTGAGGCCTGAAGCACCCGTGATGTACCAGTTACATGTCCTCCAGAGAGCCTGTAAATTCTAAAAGGGAGGGATTGTGTCTCATTTCTCTTTGCCTCTTCTTTCATATAATTATCTACTGTCACAAGGTAGGAAAGAAGGACAAAAGCATGGAAGGAAGATCCCTCACACACAGGTATTCCATTTGTGATTAAAGAGATTAATACAAATAAAGAGAAATGAGACAAAAGGCTTGAGAGGGAGTTTACACTTTTTCTAGTGACTGTTCTTTGCATTACTTACATCAAAAAAATCAAGTAGGATAATAACAGGGGAGAAAATGGATTAGGAACCATAAAGTAAGGTTCCCTCAAGATGCTTGAGCCTTGCTTAGCTGAAGTGGCGGAAAGAAAGAAACTGAGTCAAATCATTTTCTGTCTCTATTGTTTTTTGTTAGAAATTCTGGTCTCCACTTCCCTGCCTCTCAACAAACACACCTAAATATCACATGTGGGCACTACCTCTACTCGGTAATGGAAAATGGAAAGACGATACAAGCCAATGAAAGAAAATAAAGGAATTAAAACTAAAAAGTGTGCAGAAGTGGCACAAACTGTTTCAGAAGCTAAGGACCGATAATGAAGCTACTCATCTCTCAACACTATGTCCATACTGAAATATTCTAAACCAGGTTGTGTGCATAATTCAGGGGAAAAAAAGACTAATCTTGTACCTCAGTTCCATTTAACTGAGGTACAAGATTAATTCTGGAGACAATAGGATGCACTGGAAATGGTGACCTCACAGGAAGACCCACCTCAGAGAAGCCAGCTTTGAGCTCTAGCTCCCCGAGCTGATGCAGTAAGTACCCTTCCTGGTCCTGCCTGCAGGCTCCCCTTCATGCCCGACCCTTCCATGGGCACCAGCCTACTCAGCTGAGGGGTCATCTGGCTCCTGGTGGCAGTGAGTTCTGAGTTAATGGATCAGCATCACTGGACTCTATCTGTGGGTCAATAGTTGCATCTCAAATATGCCCTGGACCTCCATGTTGCCCAGAGGTTTTCTAAAAGGTATTAACATTCATACCAAAGCAAATAATCACATTTTGGAGTAAAAAGCAAAATTCCCATGAACTTTTAAATGAATGCAGGAGACTTCAAACAGTTTTGAGCTCCCCTTGCCTTGCTTCATTGGAAGGCACTCACATTCCCTTCTATTAAAACTCTGTCTCATGCAGCCCCTTCTGCTCTGAGGTCCCATGAATGTTGGCATCACCAGGAATCCAAGACGCCTTGTCGGGGGTGAAGAATAGGAGGCAATGCTGAGATGCAGCCCAGTGAAAGGACACGGTTAAGTTTACTATCAGCAGCTCCTGGAGGAAGATCTGAAATTCATGATTTACCTTGAGGAAGTGAAAAATCATAGATAAGTCAGGAATGCCAATGGAGCGCTTTTCTGCTGAATTACCCAAAGAGGGACCCGGTGTCTTGCAGATACAGTTGGTGGAGCTGGAAGACTCTCCAGCGTGTGTCTGTGCCAGTTCCTGAGCCATATCAGCGTAGTCACGTCCTTCGCTGCACAGACAGTCTCCAGGCCTCATCCCAGAAACGGCCGTGGGCTGGGGGAGCTGACATGTCTGATTAGTGAAACTGGCTACAAAGCCGTCTGAGGGATGAAGATGGAAATAGGAGAGGACTGGAACATGCCAACTGAGGCTCAGGGCCGAAGCCTCTGCTACCCCAAAACAGGAACGTAATTTAGAACAGCATCCTTTGTCATGGTAAATATTCATTGCCTGATGCTTCTCTTTCCTTCAGACTCTATTTCAAGTTCTCTACTGCATGCTTTAAATATAGGATTTTGTTTAATCACCAAGACAAGCAAAGGCACAATTTTCTTCATTTTCAACATAGGAAAATACG
Organism: Moschus berezovskii; assembly: GCF_049115385.1. Classification (NCBI taxonomy): domain Eukaryota; kingdom Metazoa; phylum Chordata; class Mammalia; order Artiodactyla; family Moschidae; genus Moschus; species Moschus berezovskii. Next base: position 115,600,951 of record NC_142462.1, read on the forward strand.
GTTTCAGGAGTTCACTTTTTCTTTCTCAAGCTCAAAAAAATGGGAAGTGGGCTGTGGAGAAACAGGGAGAGAAAACACAGGTTTGTTTGGCCAAAAGGGTTGTGCTCTTTATACCAACCTGGCAATGGCAAGCCACTCCAGTACTCTTGCCTAGAAAATCACATGGACAGAGGAGCCTGGTGGGCTGCAGTCCATGGGGTCGCTACTAGTCGGACACGACTGAGCGACTTCACTTTCACTTTTCACTTTGATGCATTGGAGAAGGAAATGGCAACCCACTCCAGTGTTCTTGCCTGGAGAATCCCAGGGACGGCAGAGCCTGGTCGGCTGCCATCTACGGGGTCGCACAGAGTCGGACACGACTGAAGTGACTTAGCAGCAGTAGCAGCATGCTGCTGCTTATTCTTTCTGGAACGTTCCCTGCCTAGTGCTTGTGCAGGTAGGTATGGACGCCAGGATTAGAAATGCTTCAAATGTCTATAGTACATCCCAGAGATGGTGGGAATAGAGTTGGATAAATTGGTCTGGAATTTAAGAGATCCTGAAATATTATTCATTAGAAACACATCATCTCAGATTTTCATCTCAGTGAACTTTTTTATTTATCTTCATCACACAAAAAATGTTGGACACCTACAGAACACCGTTTTGTTATCATTTTCTTTGATGAAACAATTGCAGAAAGTCAAAAAGCAGATGAACCAACAAGGACCTACTATACAACACAGGCAACTCTGCTCAGGGCTATGTGGCAGCCTGGATGGGAGGGGAGTTTGGGGGAGAATGGATACAAGTATATGTATGGCTGAGTCCCTTTGAAAACATCAAAACATGGTTAATCAGCTATACTCCATTGCAAAATAAAAAGTTAAAAAAAAAAACAAAACTGCATTCTTGTGTGAGCAGAGCATCTACTGTGCTCTCGCTGTGATCAAACTGCAAGGAGGAAGGTGGCCAATCACAGTGAGGCTCTGGCCTGGGCCAGACAAAATGCAGAGTTTGGGGGAGGGAGGCACAGAGGAGGTGCAAGTGATTCAGATCTCTGTCCTCAGTCACCTCATCTGCCAGATTAGGGAGCCCCTCTTGAACTGAATATCTACAGGATCCTGTCCAACTCTCCTTTCTGGCCTTCTGATAGATTCCACACATTCAACCAGGGGGAGCCCCATAGCTAAGTTTCCTTCCTCGAAAGTCTGTGCTGGGGGCTACGAGGAGAACCCCCTTCCCACTATGGGCAACCAAGTGATCTGCTGCGTGGCCGTTTGTCTCTTTGGAGTAGGTGAGTCCCTGGTTCAGAGAGCAGATTCCCATCCTAAAGACGCTGAGCTCCAGAGCTAAGCCTTTCCCTCACGGCAGCAGCATTGGCTGCCCTCTTGGGCCATGTTTCCCAAACCACTCCCTTTACTCCATAGGCACCGTGGCTGGTGGGGTCACTCAGACTCCTAAATACCTGCTCAAAAAAGAAGGCGGAGCTGTGACCCTGGAATGTGAACAGGATTTTGACTACGACTCAATGTACTGGTACCGACAGGACCCAGGTCTAGGACTGAGGCGGATCTTCTTCTCGCAAGTTGTAAAGGATGTTCAGAAAGAAGACATAGCTAAAGGCTACAGTGCGTCTCGTGAAAAGAAGCCATTCTTTCCTCTTACTGTGAAGTCGGCACAAAAGAATCAGACGGCTCGGTATCTCTGCGCTGCTAGTAGAGACACAGTGAATCAAAACCACCTTCTCTCTGCACACAAATGAGTCCTGCTTCCCCACCAGGTGGCGGGACTTTTCTGTGTTTAGTACCCCGGGCAGTCGGCTTCTTCCTCCTGAACCAGGGACCCAAAGCAGCTGCTGCAGCAACACGTCTTGTGCAATGGTACAATCACAATTCAGCAGTCCACCAGGTTGATTCTTAAAAAATCACACCTATCTACATTAGGGGGCTTCCCAGGCGGCACAGCAGTAAAGAATCTGCCTGCCAATTCAGGAAATGCAAAGATGTGGGTTCGATCCCTGGGTCAGGAAGATCCCCCAAAGAAGGAAATAGCAACCCACTCCAGTATTCTTGCCTGGACAATCCCAAGGACAGAAGCACCTGGTGGGCTACAGTCCATGGGGTTGCAAAGAGCCAGATATGACTTAGCGACTAAAACAACTACTGAAAGGATACGGTTTCCTCCTTCCAGTGAAAGAATTTATGACAAAAAAGCAGATGGGCTTCACTTGATTTTAAAACAGTCACTGTAAAACTATTGAACTCTTTTTTATTTCACGGTGGTCCTAGTACTAAAAAGAACTCTTTAACTATAAAATTTCATAATGGCCCCCATTCCCATGGCCAAGTTGTAAGAAATTGACTGTATGAAAGTCAAAAAAGTTAAACTATCACTCAATGTTTTCTTAGTGTTAAGAAGCCATTGCATTAATTACCTTGGAAGAACAACTTCTAGAAAAATACAATCAAATAACTATAATGTTTCTTGGACACCATACACATAGTTTCTGAATTTAAAAATATACTAGAAAAAATAATGAGTAAATTAGACAAGTCAGAAAACCAGTTTAATTGTATAAAAACTTAAATAGTCCAGAATTCTGAGGAAATAGAAAGGGATATGTGAGAAAAACCTACTGTCATGGCAGCTCTATTCATGGTGACCTCAAACTGGAAAACACCCAAATGACCATCAACAATAAGCTGAACAAATAGCTACACTTAGTAATAGAATAAAATCTAGTAGAAAAGCAAATATTATTTGTGAAATCATGGATGGATTATGGATCTCTTCTTGAAAAAGAAGCCAGAACACAGACTGTACAAAGTTAAGATAGCAGCTATTCTGAGGGCATTTTTAATTTACTTGTAGAGAAGCATGATGGAGGCTTCTGGGTTATGAAAATGTCCTATATCTTGATCTGGGTTGTAGTTATATAGATGTACTCACTTGTGAAATTTCACTATGCTGTATACTCAAGATTTGTGTACATATATGTGGATTTTATGTCTCATTTTAAAAGCTTAGAAAAACGACAGTAACAACAACCGCCTCAAAACGTAGTGACTTTAAACATATATTGTCTCTCATGGTTCTGAGGGCTGAGTGGGCCTGGCTGGGCAGTTCCCATTTGGGGCCGCTTATGCTGTCATGGCGACGCGAGAGACGCCGGCCCCGGCGGCGCAGACGCGACGCGAGAGACGCCGGCCCCGGCGGCGCAGACGCGACGCGAGAGACGCCGGCCCCGGCGGCGCAGACGCGACGCGAGAGACGCCGGCCCCGGCGGCGCAGACGCGACGCGAGAGACGCCGGCCCCGGCGGCGCAGACGCGACGCGAGAGACGCCGGCCCCGGCGGCGCAGACGCGACGCGAGAGACGCCGGCCCCGGCGGCGCAGACGCGACGCGAGAGACGCCGGCCCCGGCGGCGCAGACGCGACGCGAGAGACGCCGGCCCCGGCGGCGCAGACGCGACGCGAGAGACGCCGGCCCCGGCGGCGCAGACGCGACGCGAGAGACGCCGGCCCCGGCGGCGCAGACGCGACGCGAGAGACGCCGGCCCCGGCGGCGCAGACGCGACGCGAGAGACGCCGGCCCCGGCGGCGCAGACGCGACGCGAGAGACGCCGGCCCCGGCGGCGCAGACGCGACGCGAGAGACGCCGGCCCCGGCGGCGCAGACGCGACGCGAGAGACGCCGGCCCCGGCGCAACGAACCACGCAAAGAGGTGCGGCCGTGAGGAGCTACCCCACGCCTGAGGCCAGGGCCGGCGGCCGAGAGGAGCTACCCCACGTCCAACAGGCGGTGGCTGCGCGGGCGCAGGAGGGCCGAGAGGACCTACTCCGCGTTCAAGGTCAGGAGGGGCGGCCTTGAGGAGATACCCCTCGTCCAAGGTAAGGTACAGCGGCTGCACTTTGCTGGAGCGGCTGTGAAGAGATTTTCCACGACCAAGGTAAGAGAAACCCAAATAAGACGGTAGGTATTGCTAGGGGGCACCAGAGGGCAGACAAACTGAAATCATAATCACAGGAAACTAGCTGATCTAATCACATGGACCACAGCCGAATGTGGTCCCCTGGAGAAGGGAATGGCAAACCACTTCAGTATACTTGCCTTGAGAACCCCATGAACAGTAACAAAGGGCAAAATGATAGGATACTGAATGAGGAATTCCCCAGGTCAGTAGGTGCCCAGTATGCTACTGGAGCTCAGTGGAGAAATAACTATAGAAGGAATAAAGGGATGGAGCAAAAGCAAAACCAATACCCAGTTGTGGATGTGACCAATGATAGAAACAAGGTCCGGTGCTGTAAAGAGCAATATTGCATAGGAACCTGGAATGTTAGGTCCATGAATCAAGGCAAATTGGAAGTGGTCAAACAGGAGATGGCAAGAGTGAACGTCGACATTCTAGGAATCAGTGAATTAAAATGGACTGGAATGGGTGAATTTAACTCGGATGACCATTATATCTACTACTGTGGGCAGGAATCCCTTAGAAGAAATGGAGTAGCCATCATGGTCAACAAAAGAGTCCGAAATGCAGTACTTGGATGCAATCTTAAAAATGACAGGATGATTTCTGTTCGTTTCCAAGGCAAACCATTCAATATTACAGTAATCCAGGCCTATGCCCCAACCAGTAATGCTGAAGAAGCCGAAGTTAATCGGTTCTATGAAGACCTACAAGACCTTTTAGAACTAACACCCAAAAAAGATGTCCTTTTCATTCTAGGGGACTGGAATGCAAAAGTAGGAAGTCAAGAAACACCTGGAGTAACTGGCAAATTTGGCCTTGGAACACGGAATGAAGCAGGGCAAAGGCTAATAGAGTTTTGTCAAGAGAATGCACTGGTCATAGCAAACACCCTCTTCCAACAACACAAGAGAAGACTCTACACATGGACATCACCAGATGGTCAACACCGAAATCAGATTGATTATATTCTTTGCAACCAAAGATGGAGAAGCTGTATACAGTTAGCGAAAACAAGACCAGGAGCTGACTGTGGCTCAGATCATGAACTCCTTATTGCGAAGTTCAGACTTAAATTGAAGAAAGTAGGGAAAACCACTAGACCATTCAGATATGACCTCAATCAAATCCCTTATGATTATGCAGTGGAAGTGAGAAATAGATTTAAGGGACTAGATCTGATTGATAGAGTGCCTGATGAACTCTGGACGGAGGTTCGTGACATTGTACAGGAGACAGGGGCCAAGACCATCCCCATGGAAAAGAAATGCAAAAGAGCGAAATGGCTGTCTGAGGAGGCCTTACAAATAGCTGTAAAAAGAAGAGAGGCGAAAAGCAAAGGAGAAAAGGAAAGATATAAGCATCTGAATGCAGAGTTCCAAAGAATAGCAAGGAGAGATAAGAAAGCCTTCCTCAGTGATCAATGCAAAGAAATAGAGGAAAACAACAGAATAGGAAAAACAAGAGACCTCTTCAAGAAAATTAGAGATTCCAAGGGAACTTTTCATGCAAAGATGGGCTCGATAAAGGACAGAAATGGTATGGACCTAACAGAAGCAGAAGATATTAAGAAGAGGTGGCAGGAATACACAGAAGAACTGTACAAAAAAGATCTTCACGACCAAGATAGTCACGATAATGTGATCACTGACCTAGAGCCAGACATCTTGGAATGTGAAGTCAAGTGGGCCTTAGAAAGCATCACTAGGAACAAAGCTAGTGGAGGTGATGGAATTCCAGTTGAGCTATTTCAAGTCTTGAAAGATGATGCTGTGAAAGTGCTGCACTCAATATGCCAGCAGATTTGGAAAACTCAGCAGTGGCCACAGGACTGGAAGAGGTCAGTCTTCATTCCAATCCCAAAGAAAGGGAATGCCAAAGAATGCTCAAACTACCGCACAATTGCACTCATCTCACACGCTAGTAAAGTCATGCTCAAAATTCTCCAAGCCAGGCTTCAGCAGTATGTAAACCGTGAACTCCCAGATGTTCAAGCAGGTTTTAGAAAAGGTAGAGGCACCAGAGATCAAATTGCCAACATCCGCTGGATCATGGAGAAAGCAAGAGAGTTCCAGAAAAACATCTATTTCTGCTTCATTGACTATGCCAAAGCCTTTGACTGTGTGGATCACAATAAACTGTGGAACATTCTGAAAGAGATGGGAATCCCAGACCACCTGACCTGCCTCTTGAGAAACCTGTATGCAGGTCAGGAAGCAACAGTTAGAACCAGTCATGGAACAACAGACTGGTTCCAAATAGGAAAAGGTGTACGTCAAGGTTGTATATTGTCACCTTGCTTATTTAACTTATATGCAGAGTACATCATGAGGAACGCTGGGCTGGAAGAAGCACAAGCTGGAATCAAGATTGCTGGGAGAAATATCAATAACCTCAGATATGCAGATGACACTACCCTTATGGCAGAAAGTGAAGAGGAACTCAAAAGCCTCTTGGTGAAAGTAAAAGAGGAGAGTGAAAAGGTTGGCTTGAAGCTCAACATTCAGAAAACAAAGATCATGGCATCTGGTCCCATCACTTCATGGGAAATAGATGGAAAAACAGTGGAAACAGTGTCAGACTTTGTTTTTTTGGGCTCCAAAATCACTGCAGATGCTGATTGCAGCCATGAAATTAAAAGACGCTTGCTCCTTGGAAGGAAAGTTATGACCAACCTTGATAGTATATTAAAAAGCAGAGACATTACTTTGCCGACCAAGGTCCGTCTAGTCAAGGCAATGGTTTTTCCTGTGGTCATGTATGGATGTGAGAGTTGGACTGTGAAGAAAGCTGATCGCCGAAGAATCGACGCTTTTGAACTGTGGTGTTGGAGAAGACTCTTGAGAGTCCCTTATACTGCAAGGAGATCCAACCAGTCCATTCTAAAGGAGATCAATCCTGGATGTTCATTGGAGGGACTGATGCTAAAGCTGAAACTCCAATACTTTGGCCACCTCATGAGACGAGTTGACTCACTGGAAAAGACTCTGATGCTGGGAAAGGTTGGGGGCGGGAGGAGAAGGGGACGACGGAGAATGAGATGGCTGGATGGCATCACCGATTCTGTGGACATGAGTTTGAGTGAACTCCGGGAGCTGGTGATGGACAGGGAGGCCTGGCGTGCTGTGATTCATGGGGTCGCGGAGAGTCGGACACGACTGAGCGACTGAACTGAACTGACTGATGCTGTCATGGTCAGATAGTCCCTGAGGCAGGAGACGCCTGAGGCTCCAGTCGCCTGCACATCCAAGATGGCGTCTTTCCGCACATGGCTGACCCCTGCGCTGGGGTGCCTAGGACAGCTGTGGACCAGCTTAGCCTGTCTGTCTTTCTACCCTCAGCCCCTCAATGTGGCTAGGTGGGTTTCCTTGCAGAACGGTGGCCTCGGGGTAGTGAAAATGATTATCTTGTGGCTGGCTTCCCCTAGAGTGAGCATTCAAGAGACCCTGGAGGGATCTACAAGGTTACTTATGACCCAGCCTCAAAAATCAAAGCATCACTTCTTTATCACATTCATAATATGATAAAGAGATGTATGTTTATATAATACATAGATATGTTTAGTATTCAGTCCATTATATCAGGGGATTGGCATAAGATGCTCATGAAATAAGTACCTCGTTGAGAAGATGAAGTGTTTTTATCAGTGTGAAGAAGCATTGAGCTTCTAGCTTAGTAGTCCTTATGTTCATCTATGGTTCTAGTGGTTAACAAGCATGTCTTGATTACTTTGAGGATACATTACAGAAGTAAAGAATTAACAATAAGGTCATTTACTACACAAATATAGCCATTTCCTTACATAAGGCTAAGAAACTAATATCATTTCAATGATCTAGGTCTCAGTTTCTGTCCTATAAAATTGAGAGTTGGGTTAGAACATCTCTGAGGTTCCTTCCAACAATGTTTGAATGGTTCTTTTATGGAAAAGGGCTTCCCTGGCACCTCAGACAGTAAAGAATCTACCTGCAATGCAGGAGACTCAGGTTCATTCCCTAGGTTGGGAAGATCCCCTGGAGAAGGGCATGGCTATCCATTCCAGTATTCTTGCCTGGAGAATCCTATGGACAGAGGAGCCTGATGGGCTATAGTTGGAGAGGTCACAAAGAGTTGGACCTGACTGAGCAACTTTCACTTTCACTTGATAGAGAGAGGGGTGGATCCTGCATCAGTGGCAATGATGACCACCAGGAGGCAGATTAGAGCATCCTTAGAATTATGCAGACAGTCAGCCCTCCTGGGGGTGGAGAAAGAAAGGGCAAGGTCATATCTTTCTTCTGAGAGGTGTGGTGTGAGGCCAGTTCCTGAAGATGCTGGTGCTTCTGCTGCTTCTGGGACCCAGTACGAGCCTTATTAGCTAAGTAGCTTAGTGTGTGTGTGTGTGTGTGTGTGTGTGTGTGTGTGTTGGCATGAGTGAAGTGATAGTCAGGGATTGTGGACTTCTATAATTTTTGAAGATTTTTTGCCTGCTTAGTTTGTGGGATCTTGGTTCCCCCACCAGGTTTTGAACCTGGTCCCTGGCAGTGAGAACACTGAATCCTAACCACTGGGCCACCAGAAAATTCCTTAAGATTGTGGATTTTTTTTACACTGAACAAAATGAGAGGGGACATCCATCCTATCTGGAGGTGTAAAGGGTAAGGTGAGGAGCCACCAGTCAGGAGAGATAGGGGATCATAAGCCTAAGAATTAGGACAGGATGATTTCACAAAACAAGCAGGATCCCCTTGGAGCTGGGAGAAAGGTGAGGCTGTGGTTTTCTGCCTGTGGTCATGTCTTCCTGTCCTGCTGGGCTCTCATCTCCTTGACCTCTGTCTCAGCAGGCTCTGGGCTTGGCGCTCTCGTCTCTCAGCAGCCCCGCAGGGCTGTCAGTAAGAGTGGAGCCTCTGTGACCATCCAGTGCCGTGCAGTGGACTTTCAAGCCACAACTGTGTTCTGGTACCGTCAGTTCCCGAAACGAGGCCTCGTGCTGATGGCAACTTCTAATGTGGGCACTAATGCCACATATGAACAAGGTTATAACAAGGATAAGCTTCCCATCAGTCAGCCAAACCTAACATTTTCATCTCTGATGGTGAGAAGCGTGGATCCTGCAGACAGCAGCCTCTACTTCTGCGGTGCTAGAGACACAGCGCTGGGTGGAGATCAGAGACCCAGACAAGAATCTTAGTAGCAGCCCCCTTTCCCACCCCACTGAACCATGGGGCCCCGAGGAAGGCGGTGTGGAGAGAGAAAAGCCACAGCCTCTCTGACCGAGTTATCTGTGGCTGTGTGTGTACAGAGAGAGAGAGAGAAAATGGCTGAGTACAGAGCAGGGAGAAGGTATGGTGTTTGAGAACTAGCCATACGGGAATGGAGCTAGGCCTACAAATGGCCAGCCAACCTGGAAAGCTCCCTGGGCTGAAAATTATAAAATCTGAATTTTTTCCCCCTAATTCTCCCGTATGCTAATCATATGCTCTTAGATAAACTGACATATAATCCTATAGGTAGATCCCAAATACTTCTATAATGGGCTTCCCTGGTGGCTCAGACAGTAAGGAATCCATCTGCAATGCAGGAGATGGGAGTTTGATCGATCCCTAGGTTTAGAAGTTCCCCTGGAGAAGGGAATGGCAACCCAATGCAGTATCTTGCCTGAAAAATTCCATGGACAGAGGATCCTGGAAGGCTATAGTCCATGGGATCACAAAGAGTCAGACATGACTGAGTGACTAACACTTTTATAATAAACACTGGAGTTTTTCCTCCAAGAAAATTCAGCACTGTCTTATCACCATCCTAGACTCTCAAGACAAATGGGATCATTAGGCAGCCAAATAGAGATGCTCACTCATGAAAGAATCCAGAGATGTGCTATATACAGTATTGAGGCTGATGAAAGAACAGAGTAGGACTGGGTGGGGCAACCCTCTACACCCAAGTACAGAGCATGCGCAGAACCTTCACAAAGAGATCAGAGAGAGGAGAAGACAGGATAAATAAGAAAGACTTCAGACAAGGCTCGTCTGCAAAACTAGAAAGTTCTGTTGGAAGCCACAGGATAATAAGCGAAGCACTGAGTTTAAACCCCTAGAAAAATCCTTTTCTAGGAAAAAGAAAAATCATACATTGACCGTAAATCTTGTATAGCCCAGTAAAAATAAGCAAAAGATATTAACATACACTTTGGAGAAGAAACATCTGTAATCAATAAACATTGATTTATTGGTGATCAAGAAACATGGAGAAAGATACAATTATATGTAAATTGATACCCATTTGATTAGCAAAATATAAAAAGCCTAGAAATAAAGAGTGTTAGAGAGAGTCTTTCAAATTGTGGTGCTGGAGAAGACTCTTCAGAGTCCCTTGGACTGCAAGGAGATCCAACCAGTCAATCCTAAAGGACATCAGTCCTGAATATTCACTGGAAGGACTGATGCTGAAGCCCCAATATTTCAACCCCCTGGGGTGAAGAGCTGACTCTTTGGAACGACCTTTATGCTCGGAAAGACTGAGAGCAAGAGGAGAAGGAAGCAAGAGAAGATGAGATGGTTGGATGGCACCAGCGACTCAGTGGACCCAAGTTTAAGCAAACTCAGTGAGATAGTGATGGACAGGGAAGCCTGCTGTGCTGCAGTCCATGGGGTCACAAAAGAGTCTTGGACACGACTTAGTGACTAAACAACAACACGCATGTGAGATCACAAAGGAGAGACAATAAAACAAACAACTGAAGGGATATTGAAGCTAGGACGATGATGGTGGCAGTGCGAGAAATACAGGGAAATGAGAGTTTTAAAACATAATTAGGAAATAAAAGCAAAGACCTGGGTAACTGATTCATCACGAGAGGCTATAGATGGAGAGCAAGGTTTGGACTACGAGTCAGATGAATCTGGAGGACCATGTGGGAAGAATATCATGACTTTCTTGACACTGGGGATGCCTCTGAGACAGAAATCTCACCAGAAATATGCAGAAAGCAGTGGTACGTACGAGTCAGGGGCTCAAAAAATGGACCTGGGTGAAGGTAAAAATTTGGGACAATTTCCATGATTGGAAGAATGAAAGTGCCTTCTTGATCCCTTGATGACGGAATATACAAAGAAAATATCAAAGAACTGAAGACAGAGATCTGAGGAGCCCACTCACCTTGAATGTGGCCCTAAGAGATTAAATTTAATTAACTGATCAATGACACCAAGCAATACTGGATTAATGACTGTGTAACTAAGTACTAAGTACTAATAATGAATCTCTGCAGTACTCCAGAAGGTCACCACACAGATGGCTGTATGTTCCTAGTCCTGATGATTCTTGGGGTGTCTGGCTGCCACTCTGCAGTGTGGAGAAAGCAACTCCCCACTCGCCACACAGGAGGTGAAGACCGCCTGAGACCAGAGGGCCTGTGGGAAGTGTGCCCCTTGACCATCTAGTCAATCAGTCAGAGTTATCAGGGCTTCCCTTTGGCAAAGAATCCTCCTGCAGTGCAGGAAACTCCGGTTCAATTCCTGGGTTGGGAAGATCCACTGGAGAAGGGAAAGGCTACCCACCCCAGTATTCTTGGGCTTCCCTTATGGCTCAGCTGGTAAAGAATCCGCCTGCAATACAGGAGACCTGGGTTCGATCCCTTGGTTGGGAAGATCCCCTGGAGAAGGGAAAGGCTACCCACTCCAGTATTTTGGCTTGAAGAATCCCATGGACTGTATGGTGGTTGGGGTCGCAGTCAGACATGACTGAGAGACTTTCACTTGACCACTAGGGGGTGATGTGGGTCTTTCTGTAAAACACTTCAGAGCATAGAGAGCAGCACTGACCTTCCTTCATTTGAGAAGTTGTCTGATACTTCTGGAAACTCAGGTTAGATCTTTCAGGTAGTGGTTGTGAAAGCATGAGTAAGGATTAATCAAATCCATTGCACTTGCCTTCACTAATCACGGTCGTTTTAAGACTTGCTTGGCCTCCAAGTGGCATGTATCCTGAATAAGACGTTTGCCTGAGTTATTTTTCAGGAAACTGCTGGTAGTGCAGCAGAGCCCAGAGTCAGCTGTGTCTAGTTTGAGCCGAACTGGTTGAGACTGGTTAGAACCAGCGACCCTTCTCCTAGGGAAGGACAAGTGTCTGCTTGGGGACCTTTTGACCTCAGAGGATCCAAGACTCCATTCTCAGATCTTGCTGAGCACTTCTGTGGTGAACGGGCAGAGGTTATAGCTCAGTTACCCCAGCAGAGAAGGACAATGTATGCACATTTTTTCAGTCACCTTTCCCCAAGCTTCCCGGGCGGTAGCTAAGTCGTGTCTGACACTTTGCGACCTCATGGATGTAGCCCGCCAGGCTCCTCTGTTCATGGGATTCTCCAGGCAAGAATACTGGAGTGGGTTGCCATTCCTTCTCCAGGGGATCATCACAACCCAGGGATCGAACCCGCATCCCTTGCATTGGCAGGGTGGATTTCTTTACTACTGAGCCACCAGGGAAGCCCATATCTCAGACCATCAGGTCATGCTTCATTCATGACCCTGTAAATACCCTGTGCCCCTTGACTTTGCGGAGGCGGATTTGAGGTCTTATTTTCCCTGGTGGCTCAGAGGTAAAGAACCCACAGGCCAATGCAGGAGACGGGTTCAATCCCTGGGTCGGGAAGATCCCTTGGAGAAGGAAACGACAACCCACTTTAGTATTCTTGCTGGGAGAATCCCATGGGCAGAGGAACCTGGAAGGCTACAGTCCATGGGTCACAGAGTCAGCCCAACAGGGTAGGGGAGCAGGGTATACTCTTGCTTGGCTGGCTTGAGAAGAAGCCCTTACTTGGCTGCAAACATCAGAATCTCAGCAGTTTGGCTCCTTGTACTTAGGGCAAAATGAGCCTGGTAACAGTTGGGAGAATGATTTGCAGCTATCCTGGGATGACAATAGGTCTTGAGAATAGCAGGATCTAATTTTACACTCCCCAACCCCCAGAGCATGTATGACAGTATACAGTACCTGTAGTTGTTCTGGTCATATGTAATTGATAAGTAAGTCAATGAATGTCATCACTATTTCTATTTCACGTTGTGCTGAATTTCCAGCCTGGTAAAACAAGAATAAAGCATGAAAATGAAAAAAGAAGAGGGAAAGAGTGATTATAGACAGATGACAAGTTTACAAGGCACAAAAGGAATCTAAAGAAGCATTGCATTATTTATAATAACATTTAATAAGTTAACAAAAATTAACATAAAGTCAGTTTATTCCCATATACTAGCAATAGATTTTTAAAGTGAGATCATTTAGTAACAGAAAATATAAAAGATAATAAATCTATACAAAGATAAACAATTCATAAATTTATTAAATTTCAGAGGAAGGCATTTTAAAATCTGAAATAACTGAAGCTGCGTGCCATGATTGTGAATAAGTTAAACCAATATGGGGTCGCGGAGAGTCAGACACGACTGAGCGACTGAACTGAACTGAACTGAACTGAACTGAAAAGCAGTCCAATTTCAGCACTATCATCTGTGTATTCACTACAGAGCTAAACAACGTCACAAAAGGGGTTTCATGAAATTTGACAAAAGTAGTCAAAATTGAAGTGGAAAAAAGAGGAAAGAATGCTCAAGATAATATTCAGTTCAGTTAAGTCGCTCAGTCATGTCCAACTCTCCGCGACCCCATGAATCACAGCACGCCAGGCCTCCCTGTCCATCACCAACTCCCGGAGTTCACTCAAACTCATGTCCACAGAGTAGGTGATGCCATCCAGCCATCTCATTCTCCGTCGTCCCCTTCTCCTCCCGCCCCCAACCTTTCCCAGCATCAGAGTCTTTTCCAGTGAGGTGGCCTCATGAGGTGGCCAAAGTATTGCAGTTTCAGCTTTAGCATCAGTCCTTCCAATGAACACCCAGGATCGATCTCCCTTAGAATGGACTGGTTGGATCTCCTTGCGGTACAAGGGACTCTCAAGAGTCTTCTCCAACACCACAGTTCAAAAGCATCAATTCTTCGGCGATCAGCTTTCTTCACAGTCCAACTCTCACATCTATACATGACCACGGGAAAAACCATAGCCTTGACTAGACGGACCTTTGTTGACAAAGTAATGTCTCTGCTTTTTAATATATTATCAAGGTTGGTCATAACTTTCCTTCCAAGGAGTAAGCGTCTTTTAATTTCATGGCTGCAATCAGCATCTGCAGTGATTTTGGAGCCCAAAAAAATAGAGTCTGACACTGTTTCCACTGTTTTTCCATCTATTTCCCATGAAGTGATGGGACCAGATGCCCTGATCTTCGTTTTCTGAATGTTGAGCTTCAAGCCAACCTTTTCACTCTCCTCTTTCACTTTCATCAAGAGGCTTTTGAGTTCCTCTTCACTTTCTGCCATAAGGGTGGTGTCATCCGCATATCTGAGATTATTGATATTTCTCCCAGCAATCTTGATTCCAGCTTGTGCTTCTTCCAGCCCAGCGTTCCTCATGATGTACTCTGCATATAAGTTAAATAAGCAAGGTGACAATATACAGCCTTGACGTACTCCTTTTCCTGTTTGGAACCAGTCGGTTGTTCCATGTCCAGCTCTGACTGTTGCTTCCTGACCTGCATACAGGTTTCTCAAGAGGCAGGTCAGGTGGTCTGGTATTCCCATCGCTTTCAGAATTTTCCACAGTTTATTGTGATCCACACAGTCAAAGCCTTTGGCATAGTCAATGAAGCAGAAATAGATGTTTTTCTGGAACTCTCTTGCTTTCTCCATGATCCAGGGGATGTTGGCAATTTGATCTCTGGTGCCTCTGCCTTTTCTAAAACCTGCTTGAACATCTGGGAGTTCACGGTTCACATATTGCTGAAGCCTGGCTTGGAGAATTTTGAGCATGACTTTACTAGCGTGTGAGATGAGTGTAATTGTGCAGTAGTTTGAGCATTCTTTGGCATTGCCTTTCTTTGGGATTGGAATGAAGACTGACCTTTTCCAGTCCTGTGGCCACTGCTGAGTTTTCCAAATCTGCTGGCATACTGAGTGCAGCACTTTCACAACATCATCTTTCAAGATTTGAAATAGCTCAACTGGAATTCCATCACCTCCACTAGCTTTGTTCGTAGTGATGCTTTCTAAGGCCCACTTGACTTCACATTCCAAGATGTCTGGCTCTAGGTCAGTGATCACGTTATCGTGACTATCTTGGTCGTGAAGATCTTTTTTGTACAGTTCTTCTGTGTATTCTTGCCACCTCTTCTTGATATCTTCTGCTTCTGTTAGGTCCATACCATTTCTGTCCTTTATCGAGCCCATCTTTGCATGAAATGTTCCCTTGGAATCTCTAATTTTCTTGAAGAGATCTCTTGTTTTTCCTATTCTGTTGTTGTCCTCTATTTCTTTACATTGATCACTGAGGAAGTCTTTCTTATCTCTCCTTGCTATTCTTTGGAACTCTGCATTCAGATGCAAGATAATATTAAAGAACTACAAAGTGATGTGAATTTGCAATCTAATAATTGAATTATTTTATAATTTTGTATAACTAAGTGGACAAATGGAAAATCATAAATTTAAAATAGCACTATGCCTATATAGGCACTTAATATATGGTAAAGCCACCACTGCAGGTATGTAGTGGAATAATGTAGTACACAAGTTCTTCTGGGACAAGTAGTTCTCCACAGGAAGAAAAATTAATCTAAACTCTTTCTCACAGCATAAGCAAAAAAGAAAGAAATTCTAAAAGGATTAAATGCTTAAATACAACATTTAAATTATTAACTATTTGGTAAATATTATAGGAGTATATTTTTATGAACTTGAGCTATGGAAACATTGCTTACAAAGAATTAAAAAATTCACATCTTCCCAAAAAAAAAAAATGATAGACTTTACTAAATAAGAAATATCAACAAAAAATTTACAAAGAGCTAAAACACAAGTCACAAATTGAAAAGATATTAGCATACATGTAAATGACAAAGTTTATATCTGAGATATATGAAGAACCGTTACAAATAAATGATAGTTAATCTACTAAAAATATGAGAAAAGAGCAATGTACAGAAAAACCAGTGGCCTATAAATGTATTAATTCAGAATATCAATCTCCTTAGCAGTCATAAAAATGCAAACTAAAGCTATAGTGAGATACCACTCTAACCTAATAGACTGACAAAATTAAAAGAACAGTACGTGCCAATTGAGTGCTAGATGAGGAACATTTGAATATAATTCATAAAGTGTTGTGGGACTATTTATTTGCTTAATTAATTTGGAAACCATTTTGTCTTGCTATGTAAAATAGACATGGTGACCCTAAGGCTCAATTTTTACAATCCCAGGTATAGAGAAACTTTACACCTAAGTATGTAAAGAATTGTGTAAGAATACAGTCCTATTTGTAGTAATATTAAAATCTGGGTAAAAAAAAACAACGAGGGTGCATGAGGTTAAATGGATAATAGATTCTCACAAACTAATAAATGGAATCCTATATATTAGTGAAACTGATTTATCTAAAACTACATGAGACAACATGATTTAATATCATAGGCATATGTTGAATGAAAAAAGAGCATGGCCAAGAAAAAGAACTCCCACTAAAAAATTTAAAAGACATACAACAGTGATTAATACAAAATTTGCAGATTCTTACATAAATGAGAAAAACTAGTGAAAAGCAAGTGAATAAAAACATGAACTTCAGGAGTGTAGTTACATGGAGGTGGTAAGTCTTCATGTATAGATAATGAAGTCTATAAAAATAACACAGGGGCTTAAAAATTCTTAGTGCTAATCTAACTCCTAAGCTGATTGGTTCAAACAAGAGGATTTGTTTTATTTTTTCCCTAAATATTCATCATAAATATTATTTTGCATAAGTTCAACATTTAAGTTTTTAAAGAAGCAGATATATGATTTTTTAAGTGCATTGAAAACTATGATTGATAACAGCAAGCTGTTCATTGTCTGAGAGGGAAGGGAGGAGGCAAATCTCCAAGTTAAAAAAGGAAATAAATGGTTAAAATGTAAATAACTTTTATTTTTAACCAAATAGTGAAAGAGCAGAATCAGGAAAAAGAAAATTAAAGCAGTTTGAAATCCACACTAGTTGTTTTACCAGCTTTCTCTGCCCTCCCAGGCTGTGCAATGTTAGTCTCATTTTCCATATGATGACCACAAAAAGTAATCACGTCACAAGGAGGTGCTGAAGGGGGATGAGGAGCCTTAGAGAAAAAGTCCCTGCCCTGCTTTCTCCCTGAGCCAGCCATGTGTTTCTGCCTCTTGTGCTGTGCATCTTTTTTATCTTCTGGAGAGCAGGTGAGGTGAATTTATTGGATTCAAGTTTCAAGGCTTTCTCCTATGGCTGCAAAATCAGGCTTTCTCCTGAGCTTTCACTACACTTTCTGTCTCTTTCCTTGCAGGCATGGACACTCAGGTCACCCAGAGCCCCAGTCATCTGGTCAAAGGGAAAGACCAGAAAGCAAAGATGGATTGTGTCCCCATAAAAGGACACTCTTATGTTTACTGGTATCGCAAGAAGCTGGAAGCAGCGTTAGAGTTTTTGGTTTACTCTCAGAAGCAAGACATTGTGGAAGATACATCCATGTTCAAACAGCGATTTTCCGCTGAGTGCCCTGAAAACTCACCCTGCAGCCTGGAAATCAAGTCCACCGAGGCAGCGGACTCAGCTCTGTATTTCTGTGCCAGCAGCCAGTCCACAGCGCAGCATGTCAGCTCTTCTTAGAACACAAACTCCCTGTGGACTCAGCTCAGGAAATCAGTGGTGTCGTAGAAGGGTAGGCATTAACAGAAACCCACCTTGAAAGAGCATTAGCCAGAAGGAAAAATCTGTAAATGGCCACACTGGATGAGCAGAAAGAGAGGAAGAAAACAGCTGGTGGGAACATAAACCCAAGGATGGGGCAGGAAGCTGTAAGGGGTCTCAGGTTCCCCAATTGGCAGGGTATCTAGCAAAGGAGACACAGGATGTGACCTTGATGGATTAATAACGATCTTTATTAAAGCATGTAGTTCTGTGTTTTTCACCTGATAAAGCTGTGCCTTCAGGAATAAGGATAATCGGCAGGTCATCTGTCTTCCCTGGGCACCCTGATCTCCTGGCTCTGCACATTCATTGATCCAGACCCAGAGACTCCTTAGGGTTCATCACTGCTTCTCTCAGCTATCCCTGCCAGAGAAACTGAGCAAGAAACTCAGCAACTCCCTTTGTCCAGATTCCTGCAATCATGCAACTTTTAAAAGCATCTTTGAGGCATAACATACCCACAACAAAATGCACCCATTTAAGGCACATATTGATGTCTTTTGACAAGTTTTTGCACTCATGTAACCAGCATGACAATCAAGACACAGAACATTTCCCCCTTCCCAAAATACCCCTCATGGTATTTTACTGAGGTCCTTTTAACTTCTCTTACTATTGCTTTGTATATTTCTCTTTATCAATCATGTTCTGTACACATTTTGTTGAATTTTTCATAGTATTTCCTGAAATTATTTTAAGAGATATATTATGAATGCATTTCTTAATACTCATAAGGAATTTATTTATTAAAATATTTTCTGCAAAGACTTTACATTTTCCTACTTTGATTTAGTCTTTACATTTCTCAGTTGATGTCTCAACCTCAGTATAGAGGTTTATAGAAAAGGACCTTTTCCAGAAGTTAGTGTTTACAGCAACCAAAACTGAGATCACAAAAGTAGCCTCATTTTCTGTGTGCCCAACTGTTAGTACTGCTCTGCTTTAAAGTAAAAGAGACTAAATCAAACATATTGTTAAAGTTAAGAAGAAATATATTTTGCTTATGAAAATAAGCTAGTGAGTTAAGAATAATTAAGGAGAATATTTAACAAAGCACATGATTTGCAAAGAAAAATTTGGATGCTGACTCTCTGCTGGTCAAGTCTGTGAATACATTTCTTATTTTTCCCATTGGCCATTGCTACAATTAATATTGTTAAAAGGTCTCTACTACAGATTTACTGAAGTCTCTGTCAAAATGCCTATGAACAGAACTAAAACAAATAGTTCTAAAATTGGAATGAAACCACATAAGACCCCAGATAGTGAAAGGAATCAAGAGAAAAAAGAATAAAGCTGGAGATATTACAATCTCTGATGTCAGTGAATGCTCCAAGCTATACTAATCAAAACAGAATGGTACTGGCGCAAAAATGGACATAGAACTAAGAGCCCAGAAAGAAACCCAGACATGTATGGTCAATTAAACTATGGCAAAGAATGCAGGAATATACAGTTTGGAAATGACTTCCTCTTCAATCAGTAGTACTAGTAAAACTGGACAACTACATAAAAGAATGAAATTAGGACATTTTCTCACACCATACACAAATATAAACTCAAAATGGATTAAAGACCGACATGCAAGGCCAGAAACCATAAAACTCCCAGAAGAAAACCCAGGCAGAACATTCTTTGACATCTACTCTAACAATATCTCTTTTGATCTGTCTCTACAAAGGAAAGAAACAAAAGCAAAAATAAACAAACGGGACCTAATCAAGATTAAAATCTTCTCACAGAAAAAAAGAAGAGACAAAAAAACAAAAAAAGTTATCGAAACAAAAATCCAACCTGAAGAATGGAAGAAAATACTTACAAAAAATAAAACCAGTAAAACAGTAATATCCAAAACATCTAAACAGTTCAGGCAATTCAATTTAAAAAACACAAAACAACCCAATTAAAACTTGGGCATAAGATCTCTCATCTCCTTGCTTTGTTGCTTACAAACAAACCTCTTCTTGCTCCAAACATGGGCATCTAGTGTTTTGTCTTCCTGTGGGTCAGCCAAGATGAACCTGGTCCAGTAGCACTGGGGATAATGATCTGCAGATATCCTGTCATGCCAGTAACTCCTTTAATAGTAAGATCTAGTGTTACACTTTGTAACCCCCATAGCACCTACCACATATCCAGTGTCTGCAGTTGTCTACGTCAAACATAGCTGATGAATAAGTAAATGAATGGGGCCACAATTTCTAGTCAAGATTGTGCTGAATTTCAAATCAGCAGAACAAGAGAAAAGAGTGTGAATAAGAAAAGGAGGAAAAAAGTCATTAAAGACAGATGGCAAATTTGGAAGAAGAACCAAAGGAATCCAAAGAAGCATTGCGTTATTAACAACAACAAATTTAATAAGTACTGAATTTAACATGAATATAAAAAGTCAGTTTATTTCTGTATTCTAACAACAGTTAAAAATATTTTTAGGGAGAGACCACTTACAAATTCTAAAATAACATATAAAATACATAAAAACAAATTGATTAGGTAAATGAGACTTTAATACAGAAAAATATTAAATCTTAAAGAAACATTTAAACAATCTGAAATAAGGGAAGATTTACACCATGATCATGAAAAAATTAAGCCAGTAGTGTTTCTGCACTGTTATCTATGAATTCAATGCAGCACAAAACAAAATCACAACAGGTATTTTCATGAAATTTGATGCAAGTAAACTGATATTTATGTGGAATATAGAGAATAGGGAAGATAATATTGAACAAGTAGAAAATAAGGTGGTTCCTCTTTGAGTCACCAAACCATTTCCTAATTTAGGACAATGAAAAGGGCATAAGAATTTACAAATGGAAAATCATAGACTTGAAAGGGCAGCATGCTTATATAGGCATATTATAGATGATAGCACCATCACTGCATGTATGCAGAGGAATAAGGCACTACACAAAATGTTCTTCTGGGACAAATTGTTATAAAAGATTTTAAAAATTAAAATTCCATACATTATAAAAGAATTAAATGCTTTAGTGCAACATTCAAAATGTCAGCTGTTTGATACATAACTTGTGAATTTATCTTTATGACCTTGAAGTATGAAAGCATTGCTTATAAAGAATTAAATGTGTATACTCCATAAAAAGAATGCAGACCCAACTAAATTAGAACTATCAATAAAAAACATTCCAGGCACTTCCCTGGGGTCCGTTGGCTAAGACTCGGTGTCCTCAATGCAAGGGGCCCAGGTTCCACCCCTGGCCAGGGAACTCGACCCCACAGGCTGCAACAGTGAGCCTGTGTGCCACAGCCAAGACCCTGAGCAGCAAAGAAATACACAAACATATTTTTAAAAAATTAAAAAGAGTGAAACACAAGCCACAAAATCAAAAGGTATTGGTAACAAATGTAACTGACAAAATATATAAGGAACTGTTACAAATAAATAATAGCTACCAAACAAACAAAATATATATATATATATATGGGCATGTACAGAAAACACTAGTGGCCTGTAAACAGAAAAAAATATATTCAACCTCCTTAACAATCATAAAAATGCAAACTAAGACTACAGTCAGATACCATTTTATCCTAATAGACTGGCAAAAGAATTGTGCCAGTTGAGTCCTAGATGTGGAACACTAGAAAACACACAATAAAATGTTCTTGAGATCATTTGACTTAATTAATTTGAAAAGCATTTTGTCTTCGTATGTAAAGTTAACATGGTGACCCTAAGGCTCAATTTTTATATTCCCAGGTATAGAGAAATATTACAATTTGATTTATAAAGATTCATGGGGTCGCAAAGAGTCGGACACAACTGAGCGACTGAACTGAACTGAACTGAACTGATAAAGAAAGGTATGAGAAGGCAGTCCCGTTTGTACTAGTACCAAAATCCAGAAGAAAAAACTACTGTGAATAAATTCAAGAATGGATAATAAATTCTGACAAACTAATAAATGGGATTCTATTTGTTTTCTATTTATTAATGAAATTGAATTATCTAAAATTATGTGCAAAACATTAATTATTGGTACAGACACACTATCGAATAAAAAAGAACATGACCAGAACAAAGTATAAACAGAATGAACCCCTTAGATAATTTTCAAAGATATAAAACACAGATTAATAAATAGTTTACAGATTCTTACATAAATCTAAAAGCGGTAATAGAAATTGAGTAAACATTTGAACTTCGGGATTAGGTTACCTAGACCTGGTAGAAAAGAATGATAGAACCTAGAAAAATAACAAGGACTTATAAATTCTCTGGGAAAATCTACCTTCCAAGCTGATTGCTTCAGGCAAGATCATTCATTTTATTGTTTGCCTAGATCTATTGCAGGTCCATCACAAATATTTCTTTTGTATAGTTCAAAATTTGGTGTGTTAACATAAAATAGCTGCTATACCATATTATAAGTGCAACAAAAGTTATGATTGACATACCGCAAGTTATATGGTTCATTGTGGTCATTGTGTAGTCTGAGAGGGAAGGCAGAAGCAGAGGGGGCAAACTGACACATTTAAAAAGCAAACAAATTATTCATGAGAAATGATTTTTATATTTAAAAAAGTGATGGAAGAGCAGAATCAGGAAACAGAAAGTTAAAGCAGTTTGGAATGCATGCTGGTTATTTCACCAGCTTTCCTTGTCCTGTCAGCCTATGAAATATTATAGTCTCAGGTACCCAGGGACTGTGATGACCACAGGAAGAGACCACGTCACGAGGAGGTGCTGAAGGGGGATGAGGAGCCTGAGAGGAAAAGCCACTGCCTGCTTTCTCCTGGAGTCAGCCATGGGCCTCAACCTCCTGTGCTGTGTGGCTCTTTTTGTCTGGGGAGCAGGTGAGGCAAATGTATTGGATTCAAATTTTAGGAATTTCTCCTATGGCTGTCAAATCTAGGACTTTTTGTGAACTTTCTGTCTCCTTACAGGCTCCATGGATACTGAGGTCACCCAAAGTCCAGGTCATCTGGTCAAAGGAAAAGGCCAGAAAGCAAAGATGGATTGTGTCCCCATTAAAGGACATATTAATATTTACTGCTATCACAAGAAGCTGGAAGCATTTGAGTTTTTGGTTTATTTGTGGAATGGAAAAATTACAGAAGATACAACTGTGTTCAAAGAGCGATTTTCAGCTGAGTGCCCCCAAAACTCACCCTGCAGCCTGGAAATCAAGTCCACTGAGGCAGCGGACTCAGCTCTGCATTTCTGTGCCAGCAGCCTGTCCACAGTGCTGCTCGTCAGCTCTTCTTAGAACACAAACTACCCGTGGACCAAACTCAGGAAATCAGTGGTGTCGTAGGAGGGTAGGAATTAACAGAAACCCACTTTGAAAGAGCATAAACCAGAAGGAAAAATCTGTAAATGAGCAACACTGCTTGAGCAGAAAGAGAGGTGGAAAATAACTGGTGGGAACACAAACCCAAGGACGAGGAAGGAAACTGGAAGGGGTCTCAGATTCCCCAGTTTGCAGGGTATCTGGCAAAGGAGACACAGGATGTGACCTTGATGGGTTTCTAACCATCTTTATTAAAACATGCAGTTCCGTGCTTTTCATCTGGCAAAGCTGTGCCTTCAGACACAGGGATAATTGGCAGGTCACCTGTCTTCCGTGGGGACTCTGATGACCTGGCTCAGTACATTCATTGATCCAGACCCAGAGACTCCTCAGGGTTCATGGCTGCTTCTCATCTGTCCCTGACAGAGCAACTGAGCAGAAAAATCAGCATCTCCCTTCAACCAGATTCCTGCAATTGTGCAACTTTTAAAAGCAACTTTGAGGCATAACATACCAAAACAAAATGCACCAGTTTAGGTCTGTATTTCAATACATTGTGACAAGTTTTTAAGCCATGCAACCAGCATGAGAATCAAGACACAGACTATTTCTCCATCCCCCAAAATCCCTCCATGCTATTTTACTAAGGTCTTTTTAACTTCTTTTACCATTACTTTGTATATTTTTTATTGACTATGTCCAGCACATATTTTGTTTAATTTCTTTTTAGTTTTCTCTAAATTTTTTAAGACATGTATTATGAATGGACTTTTTAATACTCATATGGAATTTATTAAAATATTTCTTCCAAGACTTTGCATTATCCTACTTTGATTTAGTCTCTACATTTCTCAATTGATTTCTCAACCGCAATATATTATAGAAAAACACCTTCTCCAGAAATTAGTGTTCACCGGCAACCATACCTGAGATCACAAGAATAGCCCCATTTTCTGTGTACCTGTTAGTATTGTTCTGCTTTAAAGTAAAAGAAACTAATTCAACCATACTGGAAGAGTTAAGAAGAGATACACTTTGCTTATGAAAATAAACAGTAAGTTAACTATATTTAAGGAGTTATTTGACTGCAAAGCACATGACTTGCAAAGAAGAATTTCAGTTGTTGCATCTCCACTGGTCAAGTCTGTGAATTCATTTCTTGTTCCTCTCATGGGCCATTTCTAGAATTAATATTGGTAAAAGGTCTGTACTACAGGTTTAATGCAGTCCCTATCAAAATGCCTACAACAGTTTTCACAGAACTAGAACAAATAGTTCTAAAATTTATGCAAAAAGCACAGAAGACCCCAGATAGTAAAAAGCATTCAAGAGAATAAAAAAATACCCACAAAGCTAAAGGTGTCATACTCTCTGATTTCAGTTAATACTATTAATACAGAGTTATAATAATCAAAACAGAATGGTGTCGCCACAAAAATGGACATACAATTGAGAGTCTGGAAATAAACACATGAAAACATGGTCAGTTAAACTATGACAAAGAATGCAAGAATATACAGCTTAGAAAAGATTGTCTTCAATGAGTAGTACTGGTAAAACTGGATAGCTACATAAAAGAATGAAATTAGAACATTTTCGCACCTCACACACTCATACAAACTCAAAATGGATTAAAGACTGACATGCAGGCCTGGAACAACAAAAGTCCTATAAAAAAACACAGTCAGAACACTCTTTGACACCTATTGTAGCAATGTATCTTCAGATCTGTCTCACTGGGGAAAGAAAACAAAAGCAAAAATAAACAAATGTGATTGAATTAACCTTAAAATCTTCTTACAGCAAAAACAAACAAACAAAGAGAACCACTGATGAAAGAAAAGATAACGCGCTGAATGGAAGAAAATATATGCAAACAAAATAATCAGTAAACCATTAATATTCAAAATATATACACAGTTCAGGCAACTCAATATGAAAAACACAAACAATACAATTTTAAAAATGGGCAGAAGATCTTTCACCTCTTTGCTTGACTGCCTTGCAAATAAACCCCTTCCCTGATGCAAATGGGCTTCCCTTGTGGCTCAGGTGGTAAAGAATCCCCCTGCAATGCAGGACACCCCAGTTCAATTCCTGGGTAGGGAAGATCTGCTGGAGAAGGCCCACTCAAGTATTCTTGGGCTTTCCTGGAGGCTCAGCTGGTAAAGAATTCACCTGCAATGTGGGAGACCTGGGTTTGATCCCTGGGTTGGGAAGATTCCCTAGAGAAGGGAACTGCTATCCACTCCAGTATTCTTGCCTGGAGAATCCCATGGGCAGAGGAGCCTGGCGGACTACAGTCCATGGGTGGCAAAGAGTCAGACACAGCTATCACTTGCACTCCCACCTTGGCGTGCGGATGACTCCTTTAATAGCAGGATACAATCTCGTACCTCATAACCCTTATGGCATCTACCACATATTGAGCACCTGTAGTTCTGCGAGTCAAATATAATTGATAAATAAGTAAGTGAATGGCACTAGTATGTCTAGTGAAGATTTTGCCAAATTCCGGCCAGTAGATCAAGAAAAAAGGCTGAGAATGAGAAAAGGAGGGGCAGATAAGTTTCAAAAGACAGATGGAAAGTTTAGAAGAAGAACTAAAGGAATCTCAAGAAGCATTGCATTATTAATAATAACAGATTTAATAAGTTTATTGAATTTAACATAAATATAAAACGTTTATTCCAAATATTATCAACAGTTAAAATATTTTTTAAAGAGAGATCATTTTAAAATTCTAATGTAACATGTAAAATACATAAAAACAAATCTATTAGGTAAATGAGACTAATTCAGAAAAGGATTAAATTTTAGAGGAAAACATTTAAAAAATCTGAAATAAGTGAAAATGTATACCATGATTATGAATGACTAAAACCAATGGTAAGAGTATTCCTAATTCTGCACTATCATCTGTTTGTTCAGGGCTGATCAAAATCACAAAAGATATTTTCATGAAATTTGATGAAAGTCATCTGAGATTTAAGTGGAAAACACAGAGAATAGAGAAAATAATGTTGAACAGGGACAAAGTACGGTGATTTCTCCTTGAATTATCAAATCATTTCTTAATTTAGGATAATGAAAAAGGCATAAATAAACAGAAAAACGAAAATCATGGATTTAAAAGGGGAGCATGTTTAAGTAGGCATTTTATATATGTTAAAGCCAGCGCTGGAGGTATGCAGGAGAATAATGCAATGTTCTTCTGGGACAAGCTGTTATCCACAGAAATAAGTATGGATCTAAATTCATTTTCACAGCCTAAGCAAAACTAGTCATTATTAAAGAATCAAATGCTTACACACAACTTTAAAATGTTAGCTATCTGGTAAATAACTTGTAAATATATCTTTATGATCTTGGGGTTCAGTTCAGTTCAGTTCAGTCGCTCAGTCGTGTCCGACTCTCCGCGACCCCATGAATCACAGCACGCCAGACCTCCCTGTCCATCACCAACTCCCGGAGTTCACTCAAACTCATGTCCACAGAGTCGGTGATGCCATCCAGCCATCTCATTCTCGGTTGTCCCCTTCTCCTCCCGCCCCAACCTTTCCTAGCATAATTATAAAGAATTAAATGCATACTCTCCCCAAAGAGAATGTAGACTCGACTAAATTAGGAATACCAACTAAAAATAAAAGGCATTACAAAGAGTGAAAGACAAGCCACGGAGTGAACAGACACTAGCAGCACATGTAACTGACAAAGTTTGTTACCAGGAATAGGTAAGGAATAAGGAATAGCTGAACATTCAAAAAGAAATATGGCAAACGGCAGTGTACTAAAAACACTAGTGGCCTATAAACAGAAAAAATATATTCAATCAAAAAGCAAAAGAATTCCAGAGAAAGGTCTACCTCTGCTTCACTGACTACACTAAAGTTTTTGACTATGTGGATCACAACAAACTGGAAAATCCTGAAAGAGATGGGAATACCAGACCACCTGATCTGCTTCCTGAGAAACTAGTATGCCTGTCAAGAAGCAACAGTTATAACTGGACATGGAACAACAGACTGGTTGAAAATTGGGAAAGGAATACATCAAGGCTGTAGATTGTCACCCTGCTTATTTAACTAACTTATGCAGAGTACATTGTGTGAAACGCTGGACTGGATGAAGCACAAGCTGGAATCAAAATTTCTGGGAGAAATATCAATAACCTCAGATATGCAGATGATGCCACCCTTATAACAGAAAGCAAAGAGGAGCTAAAGAGCCTCTTGATGAAAGTAAAAGAGGAGAGTGAAAAAGCTGGTTTAAAACTCAACTATCCAAAAACTAAGATCAATCATCGTATCCAGTTCCATCACTTCCTGGAAGATAGATGGGAAAACCATGGAAACAGTGACAGATCTTATTTTCTTGGGCTCCAAAATCAGAGCAAATGGTAACTCCAGCCATGAAATTAAAGACTCTTGCTTCTTGGAAGAAAAGCAATGACCAACTCAGACAGCATATTAAAAAGTAGAGACATTTACTTTGCCAACAAAGGTCTGTCTAGTCAAAGCTATGGTTTTTCCAGTAGTCATGTATGGATGTGAGAGTTGGACTATAAAGAAAGCTGAGTGCCAAAGAATTGATGTTTTTGAACTGTGGTGTTGGAGAAGACTCTTGAGAGTCCCTTGGACTGCAAGGAGATCCAACCAGTCCATTCTAGAGGAGATCAATCTTGGGTGTTCATTGGAAGGACTGATGCTAAAGCTGAAACTGCAATACTTTGGCCACCTCATGCGACGAGTTGACTCACTGGAAAAGAGTCTGATGCTGGGAGGGATTGGGGGTGCGAGGAGAAGGCGATGACAGAGAATGAGATGGTTGGATGGCATCACCAACTCAATGGACATGAATTTGAGCAAGCTCCGGAAGTTGGTGGTGGACAGGGAAGCCTGGTGTGCTGCAGTCCATGGGGTCACAAAGAGTCAGACATGACTGAACTACTGAACTGAACTAAACTGAAAAATCATAAAAATGCAAACTAAAACTAGAGTGATATACTATTTTATTCTAATAGACTGGCAAAGTTAACAGAACAAAGTGCCAGGACTTCCATGGCGGTCTAGTGGTTAAGACACTGGGCTTCCCCTGCAGAAGGCACCGGTTCTATCCCTGTTTGGGGTACTAGTAAACTTCATGCCACCTGACACAGCCAGAAATTTTAAAACTTAGAAAGAATAGTACCAACTGAATTTTAGATGTGCACCCCAAGAAAACACACAACAGCTGCTGGGATTATTTATCTGGCTTAATTTGGAGCTTCCCTGGGACTTTCCTAGTGGCTCAGATGGTAAAGCATCTGCCTGTAATGCTGGAGACCTGGGTTCAATCCCTGGGTCAGGATAATCCGGTGGAAAAGGAAATGGCAACGCACTCCAGTGTTCTTGCCTGAAAAATTCCATGGATGGAGGAGCCTGGTAGGCTTCAGTTCATGGGGTCGCAAAGAGTTAGACACGACTAAGCAACTTCATTTTAATTTGGAAAGCATTTTGTCTTAGTTTGTAACATTGACATGGTGATCCTGAGGCTCAATTTTTATATTCCTGGGTATAGAGAAATATTATACCTTGGTGTGCAAAGAAAGGTATAAGAATGCCAACCTGTTTCAACTAGCACAAAAATCTAGAGGAGAAAACTAGTGTACATTAACTCAAGAATGGATAATAAGTTCTGACAAACTATTAATAATAAATAGAACCTCATATATCAGTGATGGCTCAGGGGGTAAAGAATTCAACTGCTTTGCAAGAGACACAGGAGACGCAGGCTGGAATCCTGGGTCGGGAAGATCCCCTGGAGGAGGACATGGCAACCCACTCCAGGATTCTTGCCTGAAAAATCCCAGGGTACAGAGGAAACTGGTGGCCTATACAATCCATGGGGTCACAAAGAGTCAGACACAACTGAGGGAATGAGTAGGCATGCACATATGAGCAAAAGTGAATTGTATAAAATTATCTGCAAAAACATAAATTATTATCACAGACATAATGCTGAATAAAAATTGACACAGAAAAAGTATAAACAGAATAAATCCCTTAGATAAATTTCAGAGACATAAAACACTGATTAATACATAATTTACAGATTCTTACAGAAGTCTAAAACTGATAATGGAAGGAAAGTGAGTAAACACTTGAACTTCAGGATTATGCTTTCGTAGACCTGATAAAATCTGGAAAAATAACACAGGGACTTAAACATTCTCAGAGAAAATCCTCGATTTTTCAGAGAAAACCTAAAGATCAGAGAAAATCCAAAGATCAGAGAAAATCCTAAGCTAACAGTTTCAGGCCAGATGACTCATTTTATTATTTCTCTAGATGCTTTATACATCCATCACAAATACTTCTTTTGTATTGTTCAAATTTTGGCTTGTTAACATAAAATAGCTACTCTATTAATTTGCAAGTGCAGTGGAAGCTAAGACTGACATACAGTGAGTTGCGTATTTCATTGCCTGAGAGGGAAGGGAGGAGGGGACGAGGCAAACTGACAAGATAAAAAGCAAGTAAGTTATTGATGTGCAACTGATTTTTATTTTTAAAGAAATGATGAAAGAGCAGAATCAGGAAAAAAGACAACTGAAAGTCTGGAATCCGCGCTAGTTGTTTCACCAGCTTCCCCTGCCCTCCCAGTTAGATTCTCAAGTACATGGGCTGTGATGACCACAGGAAGAGACCACAACGTCACAAGGAGGTGATGAAGGGGGATGGGGAACCTTAGAGGAAAAGCCACTGCCCTGCTTCCTCCTTGAGCCAACCATGTGCCTTGGTCTCCTGTGCTGTGTGGCTCTTTATATCTGGGGAGCAGGTGAGGTGAATTTCTTGCATTCTAGATTCAGGACTTTCTCCTGTGACTGCAAAATCAGGCTCCTTCAAGGGCTTTTTGTGAACTTGCTGTCTCTTTCCTTACAGGCTCCGTGGACAATGAGGTCACACAGAGTCCCAGTCATCTGGTCCAAGGAAAAGGCCAGAAAGCAAAGATGGATTGTGTCCCCATAAAAGGACATCTTAATGTTTACTGGTATCGCAAGAAGCTGGAAGCATTTGAGTTTTTGGTTTATTTGTGGAATGGAAAAATTACAGAAGATACAGCTGTGTTCAAAGAGCGATTTTCAGCTGAGTGCCCCCAAAACTCACCCTGCAGCCTGGAAATCAAGTCCACCGAGGCAGCGGACTCAGCTCTGTATTTCTGTGCCAGCAGCCTGTCCACAGTGCTGCACACCAGCTCTTCTTAGAACACAAACTCCCCGTGGACCCAGCTCAGGAAATCAGTGGTGTCGTAGGAGGGTAGGAACTAACAGAAACCCACCTTGAAAGAGCATAAACCAGAAGGAAAAATCTATAAAAGGCAAAACAGGATGAGCAGAAGGGGAGGTGGAAAACAGCTGGTGGGAACACAAACCCAAGAATGGGGAAGGAAGCGGTAAGGGGTCTCAGATTCCCCAGTTTGCAGGGTATCTGGCAAAGGAGATACAGGATGTGACCTTGATGGGTTCCTAAGCATCTTTATTAAAATATGCAGTTCGGTGCTTTTCATCTGGCAAAGCTGTGCCTGCAGAAACACAGATAATTGGCAGATTATCGTCTTCCACGGGCACCCTGATCACCTGGGTCAGCACGTTCATTGATCCAGACATAGAACTGAGTGTCTAGAAATAAACCCACACAAATATGATCAACTAAACTATGACAAGGAATGCAGGAATATATAGCTTTGAAATAGACATTCTCTTCAATAAGCAGTGCTGGTAAAACTAGACAACTATATAAAAAAATGAAATTGGAGCATTTCCTCATACCATACACAAATTCAAACATGGATTAAATTCAAAATGGATTAAAGACAGACACGTAATGCCAGAAACCATAAAACTCCTAGAACAAAACACAGAACACTCTCTGCCATCAGTTGTAGCAATATATGTTTTGATCTGTCTCCTCAGGGAAAGGAAACAAAAGCAAGAATGATCAAATGGAAACTTATTAAGCAAAAAACCTTCTCACAGGCAAAAACAAACAAACAAAATGTTGACAAAACAAAGACAGCCTGCTGAATGGGAGAAAATGTTTGCAAATGATATAACCAGTAAAGCATTAATATCCAAAATTTTCATATTAAGTTCAGTCAACTCAATATGAAAAACAGAAACAACACAGTTTAAAAAATCGGCAGAAGATCTCTCATCTCCTTGCTGGGCTGGCCGCCTTGAAGACAAACCTCTTCTCTCCTACAAACCTGCGCATCTCTTGTTTTGGCTTTCCTGTGGGTCAGTCAAGAAGAATCTGGTCCAGTAAGAGTTGGGAGAATGATTTGCAAATATGCTGGCATGCCAATAACTCCTCTAATCTTACACTTTTTAACCCTCCATAGCATCTACCACATATCTAGTACCTCTAGCTGTCTGGGTCAAACATAATTGACAAGTAAGTAAATGAAGTCTTCCACTATTTCTGGTCATGATTATGCTGAATATCTAGCCAATAGAACCAGGAAAAAGAGCGACACTGAGGAAAGCAGCAAAGAAATGATTAAAGACAGATGGAAAATTGAGAAGAAGAACCAAAGGAATCTAAAGAAGCGTTGCATTATTAATAAAAACAAATTTAATAAATTTACTGAATTTAACATAAACTTTAAAAGTCCATTTATTTCCATATATTAGCAACAAACAGTCAAAAATATATTTTTTGAAGAGAGAGACCATTTACAAATTATAACAACATATAAAATACATTAAAAATATATTCAGTTCAGTTCAGTCGCTCAGTCGTGTCTGACTCTTTGCGACCCCATTAGGTAAATGATTATTTAATTCAGAAAAGTATTACATTTTAGGGAAAACATTTTAAAAACCTGAAATAAGTGAAGCTATATACCATGATCATGAATAAGTTAAACCAATAGAAAGAGTATTCCTTTTTTGGTACTATCACCTATGTATTCAATGCAGCACTAATCTGGTCCCATCACTTCATGGGAAATAGATGGGGAAACAGTGGAAACAGTGTCAGACTCTATTTTTTTGGGCTCCAAAATCACTATGGATGCAGATTGCAGCCAGGAAATTAAAAGACGCTTACTGCTTGGAAGGAAATTTATGACCAACCTTGATAGTATATTAAAAAGCAGAGACATTACTTTGGCAACCAAGGTCCGTCTAGTCAAGGCTATGGTTTTTCCCGTGGTCATGTATGGATGTGAGAGTTGGACTGTGAAGAAAGCTGATCGCCGAAGAATTGATGCTTTTGAACTGTGGTGTTGGAGAAGACTCTTGAGAGTCCCTTGGACTGCAAAGAGATCCAACCAGTCCATTCTGGAGATCAATCCTGGGTGTTCATTGGAAGGACTGACGCTAAAGCTGAAACTCCAATACTTTGGCCACCTCATGCGTCGAGTTGACTCACAGGAAAAAGAGTCTGCTGCTAGGAAGAACTGGTGGTGGGAGGAGACAGGGACGACAGAGAATGAGATGGCTGGATGGCATCACCGACTTGATGGACATGAGTTTGAGTGAACTCAGGGAGTTGGTGATGGACAGGGAGGCCTGGCGTGCTGTGATTCATGGGGTCTCAAAGAGTCGGACACGACTGAGTGACTGAACTGAACTGAACTGAATCAAAATCACAAAATATATTCTCATGAAATTTGATGAAAGTCATTGAAATTTAGGAAGAGAAGAGAGAATAGGAAAGATAATGTTACAGTTATCAAGATAGGTAGAGAAAGAAAGATAAGAATCTAGAAAAATAACACAGAGACTTGAAACTTCTCAGTGAAAGTCTGTCTCCTAAACTGATTGTTCCAGGCAAGATCATTCATTTTGTTATTTCTCTAGATGTATTGCATGTTCATCACAAATATTTGTATAACTCAAAATTTGTGTTTTTTTTTAACATAAAGTAGCTGCTATACGATTTTGTAAGTGCAATAGAAGCTATGAGTCACATATAGCAAAGTGTATCGTTCATTGCCTAAGAGGGAAGGGAGGAGGGGAAAAGGCAAATTGACAAGTTAAAAAAACAAATAAATTATTGATGTGAAATGACTTCTATTTTTAAAGACTGATGAGAGAGAAGAATCAGGAAAAAGAAAAATAAAGCAATTTCAAATTCAAACTAGTTGTTTCACCAGCTTTCTCTGACCTCCCAGCCTATGAAATGTTAGAGACTCGTGTACACAGGGATTGTAATGACCGCATGAACCGAGCACGTCACGAGGAGGTGCTGAAGGGGGACGAGGCACCTTAGGGAAAGAGTCATTGCCCTGCTTTCTCCCTGATCCAGACATGTGCTTCAGCCTCCTGTGCTGTGCAGCTTTTTTTTTCTTCTGGGGAGCAGGTAAATCCCTATTGTGAAGTTGTTGGATTCCACTCTCAGGACTTTCTCCTGCGGCTGCAAAATCAGGCTTTCTCCTGGACTTTCACTGTACTTACTGTCTCATTCCTTACAGGCTCTGTGGACAATGAGGTCATCCAGAGCCCAGGTCATCTGGTCAAAGGAAAAGGCCAGAAAGTAAAGATGGATTGTGTCCCCATAAAAGGACATGTTCGTGTATACTGGTATCACAAAAAGCTGGAAGAAGCATTCGAGTTTTTGGTTTATGTACAGAATCAAGACATTGTGGAAGATACAGAAGTATTTCAACAGCGATTTTTGGCTGAGTGCCCACAAAAGTCACCCTGCAGCCTGGAAAGTCCACCGAGGCAGCGGACTCAGCTCTGTATTTCTGTGCCAGCAGCCAGTCCACAGTGCTGCATGTCAGCTCTTCTTAGAACACAAAGAAGACCCAGCTCAGGAAATCAGTGGTGTCGTAGGAGGGTAGGAACTAACAGAAACCCACTTTGAAAGAGCATAAATCAGAAGGAAAAATCTGTAAATGGCAAAACAGGATGAGCAGAAGGGGAGGTGGAAAACAGCTGGTGGGAACACAAACCGAAGGACGGGAAGGAAAACTGTACAGGGGACTCAGATTCCCCAGTTTGCAGGGTATCTGACAAAGGAGAGACACAGGATGTGACCTTGATGGGTTCCTAACAATCTTTATTAAGAAATGTAATTTTGAGATTTTCACCTGGCAAAACTGTGTCTTCAGAAATAAGGATAATCAACAGAGGCACCCCGATCACCTTGCTTAGCACATCAATTTATCCAGACCCAGTGACTCCCCAGGGTTCATGGCTGCTTCTCTCAGCTGTCCCTGCCAGAGGAGCTGAGCAAGAAACTCAGCAACTCCCTAGGTCCTGAACACTACAATTACACAAGCTTTAAAAGCAACAATTCTGCAATAAAATTCACCCAATTTGAGTATACGTTTCAATACTTTTTGAGGAGATTTTGTGCCTGTATAGATAGCTGGCAAGACAATCAAGACACAGAATACTTCTCCCTCCCCTAAAAGTCCCTCCTTGCTATTTTCCTGAGGTCTTTTTAAGTTCTTTAAGCTTGGCTTCTTATTTTTTAATCATAAGATCATAGCATCCAATTCCATCACTTCATGGCAAATAGATGAGAAATTGGAAACAATGAAAGATTTTATTTTCTTGGGTTCCCAAATCACTGCAGATGGTGACTGCAGGCATGATATTAAAAGATGCTTGCTCCTTGGAAGCAAAGCTATGACAAACCTAGATAGCATATTAAAAAGCGGAGACATTATTTTGCTGATAAAGGTCTGTCTAGTCAAAACTATTGTTTTTCCAGTAGTCATGTGTGGATGTAAGAGTTGGACTATAAATGAAGCTGATCACCGAAGAATTGATGCTTCTGAACTGTGGTGTTGGAGAAGACTCTTGTGGTGCTGGAGAGCTCCTTGGACTGCAAGGAGATGAAACCAGTCAATCCTAGAGGAAATCAGTTCTGAATATTCATTGGAAGGACTGATGCTGAAGCTAAAGCTCCAATAATTTGACCACCTGATATGAAGCCCTGACTCACTAGAAAGGACCCTGGTGCTGGGAAAGACTGAAGGCAGGAGAAGTGGGTGACAGAATATGAGATGGTTGGATGGAATCACCAACTTGATGGCAAGCTTTGGGAGTTGGTGATGGACAGGGATGCCTGGTGTGTCCATGGGATCACAAAGTGTTGGACACGACTGAGCAACTGAACTGAACTAAACTGAAAAATCATAAAAATGCAAACTGAAACTAGAGTGATATACTATTTTATCCTAACAGACTGGCAAAGTTAACAGAACAAAGTGCCAGGACTTCCATGGAGGTCTAGTGGTTAAGACACTGGGCTTCCCCTGCAGAAGGCACTGCAGGGTACTAGTAAACTGCTCTGTTCAGGGTACTAGTAAACTGCATGCCACCTGGCACAGCCAGAAATTTTGTGACTTAGAAAGAATAGTACCAATTGAATTTTAGATGTGCAACCCTAGAAAACACACAACAGTTGCTGGGGTTATTTATTTGGTTTAATTTGGAAAGCATTTTGTCTTAGTATGTAAAGTTCATGTGGTGACCCTAAGGCTCAATTTTTATATATACAGGCATAGGGAAATATTATACCTTGGTATGTAAAGAAAGGTATAAGAATTCAGTCCTGTTTGTACTAGCACCAAAATCTAGAGAAGAAATCTAGTATACGTTAACTCAAAATGGATAATAAATTCTGATGAACTATTAATAATAAATAGAACCTTATATATCAGTGATGGCTCAGGGGGTAAAGAATCCAACTGCTTTGCAGGAGACACAGGAGACGCAGGCTGGAATCCTGGGTTGGGAAGATCCCCTGGAGGAGGACATGGCAACCCACTCCAGGATTCTTGCCTGAAAAATCCCAGGGACAGAGGAACCTGGTGGCCTATACAATCCATGGGGTCACAAAGAGTCAGACACGACTGAGGGAATGAGCAGGCATGCACATATGAGCAAAAGTGAAATGTATAAAATTATCTGCAAAAACCTAAATTATTATCACAGACATAATGCTGAATAAAAAAATGACACAGAAAAAGTATAAACAGAATAAACCCCTTAGATAAATTTCAGAGACATAAAATACTGATTCATACATAAATTACAGATTCTTCAGTTCAGTTCAGTTCAGTCACTCAGTCGTGTCTGACTCTCCGCGACCCCATGAATCACAGCACGCCAGGCCTCCCTGTCCATCACCAACTCCCGGAGTTCACTCAAACTCATGTCCACAGAATCGGTGATGCCATCCAGCCATCTCATTCTCTGTTGTCCCCTTCTCCTCCCGCGGCCAACCTTTCCCAGCATCAGATTCTTACAGAAGTCTAAAACTGAAAATGGAACGAAAGTGAGTAAAGGAACTTTGGGATTGTGTTTTCCTAGGCCTGGTAGAGAAAAAATGATAAAATTTAGAAAAATAACACAGGGACTTAAAAATGCTCAGAGAAAATCTGTCTCCTAAGCTAACAGTTTCAGGCCAGATGACTCATTTTATTATTTCTCTAGATGCTTTATACATCCATCACAAATACTTCTTTTGTATTGTTCAAATTTTGGCTTGTTAATATAAAATAGCTACTCTATTAATTTGCAAGTGCAGTGGAAGCTAAGACTGACATACAGTGAGTTGCGTATTTCATTGCCTGAGAGGGAAGGGAGGAGGGGACGAGGCAAACTGACAAGATAAAAAGCAAGTAAGTAATTGATGTGCAACTGATTTTTATTTTTAAAGAAATGATGAAAGAGCAGAATCAGGAAAAAAGACAACTGAAAGTCTGGAATCCACGCTAGTTGTTTCACCAGCTTTCCCTGCCCTCCCAGTTAGACTCTCAAGTACATGGGCTGTGATGACCACAGGAAGAGACCACAACGTCACAAGGAGGTGATGAAGGGGGATGAGGAACCTTAGAGGAAAAGCCACTGCCCTGCTTCCTCCTTGAGCCAACCATGTGCCTTGGTCTCCTGTGCTGTGTGGCTCTTTTTATCTGGGGAGCAGGTGAGGCGAATTTCTTGCATTCTAGATTCAGGACTTTCTCCTGTGACTGCAAAATCAGGCTCCTTCAAGGGCTTTTTGTGAACTTGCTGTCTCTTTCCTTACAGGCTCCGTGGACACTGAGGTCACACAGAGTCCCAGTCATCTGGTCCAAGGAAAAGGCCAGAAAGCAAAGATGGATTGTGTCCCCATTAAAGGACATATAAATGTTTACTGGTATCGCAAGAAGCTGGAAGAAGCATTCGAGTTCTTGGTTTACTTTCAGAATCAAGACATTGTGGAAGATACAGAAGTGTTCAAAGAGCGATTTTCAGCTGAGTGCCCCCAAAACTCACCCTGCAGCCTAGAAATCAAGTCCACCGAGGCAGCGGACTCAGCTCTGTATTTCTGTGCCAGCAGCCTGTCCACAGTGCAGCATGTCAGCTCTTCTTAGAACACAAACTCCCCGTGGACCCAGCTCAGGAAATCAGTGGTGTCGTAGGAGGGTAGGAACTAACAGAAACCCACATTGAAAGAGCATAAACCAGAGGGAAAAATCTGTAAATGGCAAAACAGGATGAGCAGAAGGGGAGGTGGAAAACAGCTGGTGGGAACATAAACCGAAGGAAGGGAAAGAAAACTGTACAGGGGACTCAGATTCCCCAGTTTGCAGGGTATCTGACAAAAGAGAGACACAGGATGTGACTTTGATGGGTTCCTAATAATCTTTATTAAGAAATGTAATTTTGAGATTTTCACCTGGCAAAACTGTGCCTTCAGAAATAAGGATAATCAACAGAGGCACCCCGATCACCTTGCTTAGCACATTAATTTATCCAGACCCAGGGACCCAGGGTTCATGGCTGCTTCTCTCAGCTGTCCCTGCCAGAGGAGCTGAGCAAGAAACTCAGCAACTCCCTAGGTCCTCAATACTACAATTACACAAGCTTTAAAAGCAACAATTCTGCAATAAAATGCACCCAATTTGAGTATACGTTTCAATACTTTTTGAGGAGATTTTGTGCCTGTATAGATAGCTGGCAAGACAATCAAGACACAGAATACTTCTCCCTCCCCTAAAAGTCCCTCCTTGCTATTTTACTGAGGTCTTTTAAGTTCTTTAAGCTTGGCTTCTTATTTTTTAATCATAAGATCATAGCATCCAATCCCATCACTTCATGGCAAATAGATGAGAAAAAATTGGAAACAGTGAAAGACTTTATTTTCTTAGGCTCCCAAATCACTGCAGATTGTGACTGTAGGCATGAAATTAAAAGACGCTGGCTCCTTGGAAGAAAAGCTATGACAAACCTAAACAGTGTATTAAAAAGCAGAGATATCACTTTGCCAACAAAGGTCCATATTGTCCAACTATGGTTTTTCAGTAGTCATGTACAGATATGAGTTGAACCACAAAGAAGTCTGAGAGCCAGAGAACTGATGCTTTTGAAATATGGTGCCGGAGAAAACTCTTGAGAGTCCTTTGGACAGCAAGGAGATCAAACCAATCAATCCTAAATGAAATCAACTCTGACTATTCATTAGAAGGACTAATACTGAAGCTGAAGCTCCAATAGTTTGGTCACTTGATGTGAAAAGCCAACTCATTGGAAAAGACCCTAATGCTGAGAAAGATTGAAGACAGCAGGAGAAGGGGATGACAAAGGATGAGATGGTTGGATGGTGAACTCCAGGAGTTGATGGTGAACAGGGAGGCCTGGAATGCTACATTCCATGGGGTCACAAAGAGTAGACACAACTGAGCAACTGAACAATAAAACCCCCTGCATATATTTTGTTAAAGTTTCCCAAAGATTTTCCTGATGTAAGAATCATTTTATGAAAGTATGTTTAGATACTCATAAGAAATTTATTTATTAAAATATTTTCTGCCAAGATTTCTCATTAGTGCTAATCAATGTAGTATTTACCTTTCTCAACTGATGTCTCAATCTAAGCGTCAATCAACAGATGAAGGCATATATTATATATATAATATATGTATGTACTTTACATATATATATATAATAGAACACTACCTAGACCTTAAAAGAAATAAAATTTTGCCATTTACTGGTTGCTGATGTCTGTGGAGAAGGGGGATATGGGGAGTTGTTAAATTGAAATTTCATGAGGACGAGATGGTTGGATGGCATCACTGACTCGAAGGACATAAGTTTGGGTAAACTCCGGGAGTTGGTGATGGACAAGGAGGCTTGGCATGTTGCAGTCCATGGGTTCACAAAGAGTTGGACATGACTGAGCTACTGAACTGAACTGAACTGATGCTAACTCATTAAACTGTGTACATTAAATATGTGCAGTTTTGATACATAAATTATATTCAATGAAGCTGTTAAAAATAATTCAGTTCAGTTCAGTTCAGTCGCTCAGTCGTGTCTGACTCTCCGCGACCCCATGAATCACAGATGCCAGGCCTCCCTGTCCATCATCAATTCCCGGAGTTCACTCAAACTCATGTCCATAGAGTCGGTGATGCCATCCAGTCACCTCATTCTCTGTCGTCCCCGTCTCCTCCCACCCTCAACCTTTCCCAGCATCAGAGTCTTTTCCAGTGAGTCAACTTGTCGCATGAGGTGGCCAAAGTATTGCAGTTTCAGCTTTAGCGTCAGTCCTTCCAATGAACACCCAGG
Source organism: Moschus berezovskii (assembly GCF_049115385.1). Lineage (NCBI taxonomy): Eukaryota > Metazoa > Chordata > Mammalia > Artiodactyla > Moschidae > Moschus > Moschus berezovskii. The sequence continues at coordinate 115,640,505 of NC_142462.1, forward strand.
ATTGATCTCCTTTAGAATGGACTGGTTGGATCTCTTTGCAGTCCAAAGGACTCTCAAGAGTCTTCTCCAGCACCACAGTTCAAAAGCATCAATTCTTCAGCACTCAGCTTTCTTCACAGTCCAACTCTCACATCCATACATGACCACGGGAAAAACCATAGCCTTGACTAGACGGACCTTGGTTGCCAAAGTAATGTCTCTGATTTTTAATATGCTATCTAGGTTGGTCACAACTTTCCTTCCAAGGAGTAAGCGTCTTTTAATTTCCTGGCTGCAATCAGCATCTGCAGGATTTTGGAGCCCCAAAAAATAAAGTGCAGTTTAGTAAGAACAGAAACCTTCCTCTGCTGTTGCTAAGCAACAGAAGCTCATAAGTCTTCTTTCTAAAAGACAGGCATAAAATGCCTCAGCAACCGTTACTTTCTGTGTCTATGGCTCTGATAAAGTTTCATATTCATGAGAAAAAATATCTATTGGGATCTGGTGTCCCTTCTATCACTATCAGTGGGACTTGGGCAGGGTATTATTTGAACCCAGTTGCTACTTTTTATGACCCAGGGAGACTTAATAGATTTACAGAGACGTTTCCTTAAAGAAAATCGTGTTTACAATGACATCCTAAAGATGGGTTGGAGTTTACAAAGTGGGACTGGGGATAGAGAACAGACAGGCATGGATGGAAGGTCTGGTGCAAAATTGTCCAGGTAGGAAAGAAACTGGTGTGCTTAATGAATGAAGATGCAGCGATGTGAGAGGAGCAGGGAGAGGAAGGAGGTGAGCAAGAGGTGAGACAGGAGAGAGGCAGGCAGGCATCAGCCATCAGACTGTCCACGAACTTGCAAATCAAAGGGCACGCTGTGGAACTTAACATACAATTTAACATGAGTCATTGAGCTCTTTCGCAGCCTTCATTTCCCAGAACAGTTTCAAGTTCACAGAAAAGTTGAGCAGAAGGTACAGAGTGTTCTCAGATGCTTCTTGCCCTGCCATTAAGATTTTAGGTATTTGACTTCTGTAGTAATCATGTTAGTATTTGTTGATGTGGGTGTGCATGCACATGTGTTTTTTTCTTTAAATCATCCTAGCTATAGTATGAAACTACAAAGGACAAAAAGCAAAGGCTCAGAATACAGTTGTAAATGCAGTGGCCTAGGCAAGTGAGTGAAGTCGCTCAGTCATGTCTGACTTTTTGCGACCCATGGACTGCAGCCTATCAGGCGCCTCCATCCATGGGATTTTCCAGGCAAGAGGACTGGAGTGGGTTGCCTAGGCAGGTGACAGTGTAGTTGTTCATGCAATGATGATGATGGTAGTGAAAGAAATACACAGAAATGAGAGATTTAAAACATAATTAGGAAATAAAATCAAAGGACTTCGTAATTGGTTAGACTCAGGAGGCAACAGAAGGGGAGAACTGAGAGGACTAACACAGCCATATAGGATGGATGGTGGCTTAGATGGTAAAGAATCTGCCTGCAATGCAAGAGACCCAGGTTCGATCCCTGGGTTGGGAAGATTCCCTGGAGAAGTGAATGGCAACCCACTCCAGTAGTCTCGCCTGGAGAATCCCATGGCCAGAGGAGTCTGGTGGGCTACAGTCCATGGGGTCACAAAGAGTCGGACAGGAATGAGCGTTTGTCACTCACTCACCACAGCCACAGGTTAGGACCAAGTGGGAAGATTTGCAAAAACTTTGACCACTAGGGGGTGATGTGGATCTTTCTGTAAAACACCTCTGAGCACAAAGCTCAGGCACAGAAAGACCTTCCATCTGAGTTGTTGGGTGCTGGAACTCAAGTGAGATCTCTTAATAGTGGCTGTACAACTGTGGGCAATGATTAGTCAAAGCCCCTTCACCTGCCTTCAGTCCTTTTAAGACTGGCATAGTCTCCAAGGGACAAGTAAGTCTCAACAAGGAGATGTTTGTCCCATTTGTTTTCCAGGACCTGGAATCAGCTGCCTGTAGTTCAACCGTGTCTATTTCCAGTTGAGCTGGTTAGGAATGGATATTACCAGAGACCCTCCAACTGGAAGTGTCTGCTTGGTGACTTTTAACATAAGAGGACCAAAAACTTCACCCTTAGATCATGCTGAGAGACTTCATTTATGAACCTGCAGAGGCTTGTAAGCTTAGTTACCCCTGTGCAGGATCAGGATTACCATACCTTTTCCCAATCACCTTTCCCCATGATCCCCAAGCTCCTCACACCTGAGACAGCCCTGTTTCTTTATTCTTGATCACATATGTGCCTGAGTCCCTTGGCTGCAGAGAGGGGGATATGAAATCTGCTCTCCCATCTTCTTGCTTCTGTTCAGTTCAGTTCAGCCACTCAGACGTGTTCGACTCTTTGTGACCCCATGGACTGCAGCACACTAGGCCTCCCTGTCCATCACCAACTCCTAGAGCTTGCTCAAACTCATGTCCATCGAGCTGGGGATGCCATTCAACCATCTCATCCTCTGTCGTCCCCTTCTCCTGCCTTCAATCTTTCCCAGCATCAGGGTCTTTTCCAATGAGTCAGTTCTTTGCATCAGGTGGCCAAAGTATTGGAGTTTCAGCTTCAGCATCAGTCATTCCAATGAATACTCAGGACTGATTTCCTTTAGGATTGACTGGTTTGATCTCATTGCAGTCCAAGGGACTCTCAAGAGTCTTCTCCAACATTCTTGTCTTCTCCAACAGTTCAAAAGCATCAGTTCTTCAGCACTCAGAAAGAATAACTTTCTTTATGTTACAATTCTCACATCCATACATGACTACTGGAGAAACCACAACTTTGACTATACAGACCTTTATCAGTAATGTCTCTGCTTTTTAATATGCTGTCTAGGTTTATCATAGCTTTGCTTCCAAGGAGTACATGTCTTTTAATTTCATCTTCTTGCTTGGAGTCTTGCAAACAAACCCCTTCTCTGCTGCTAACCTGAGCATCTTGTGTTTTGACTTCCTGTGGGTCAGCCAACATGAGCTTAGTCCAGTGATGGCTAAGAGAATGATTTGCAAATACCCTGGCATGCCAGTAAGTATTTTAATAGCAGAATCTGACCTTACACTTTGTAACCCCTATAGCATCTACCACATACCAGTATCTGCAGTTGTCTGGGTCAAACATAACTGATCAATAAGTAAATGAATGCAACCACAATTTCTAGTCAAGGTTGTATTGAGTTTCCAGCCAGTGGAACAAGAAAAAATGGTGATAACAAGAAAAGGAGGGGGAAAAGTGATCACAGACGGCAAATTCAGAGGAACCAAAGAATACAAAAAAACACTGCGTTATTAACAACATTTAACAAGTTTAACATAAATATTGCCAACAAAGGTTTTTCCAGTGGTCATGTATGGATGTGAGAGTTAGACTGTGAAGAAAGCTATCACCAAAGAATTGATGCTTTTGAACTGTGGTGCTGGAGAAGACTCTTGAGAGTCCCTTGGACTGCAAGGAGATCCAACCAGTCCATCCTAAAGGAAATCAGTCCTGGGTGTTCATTGGAAGGACTGATGCTAAAGCTGAAACTCCAATACTTTGGTCATCTCATGCAAAGAGTTGACTCACTGGAAAAGACTCTGATGCTGGGGCGGGAGGAGAAGGGGACGACAGAGAATGAGATGGCTGGATGGCATCACCGACTCAATGGACATGAGTTTGAGTGAACTCCGGGAGTTGGTGATGGACAGGGAGTCCTGGCGTGCTGTGATTCATGGGGTCGCAAAGAGTTGGACACGACTGAGTGACTGCGTTGAACTGATGGTTACCTGGATGGGGTAGAGAAAGAATCATAAAAACCTAAAAAAAAAAAAGTACAGGAATTGAAAAAGTCTCAGGGTTAATCTAACGCCTAAGCTGATTGGTTCAGGCAAGATCATTCATTTTTGTGTTTACCTAGATGCATTGCTTCCCTTTGACTCAGTTGGTAAAGAATCCGCTTGCAATGTGGGAGACCTGGGTTTGATCTCTGGGTTGGGAAGATCCCTTGGAGAAGGGAAACCCTACCCACTCCAGTATTCTGGCCTAAAGAATTCCATGGATTGTATAGTCCATGGGGTCACAAGGAGTCGGACAGGACTGAGCGACTTTCACTTTCAGATGTATTGCATATTCAACAGAAATATAATTTTTATAAGTTCAACATTTTAATTTAAATAGCGGCTGTATGATTTTGTAAATGTGGTAGAAGCAGCTATGAGCGACACAGAGCAAGTTGTATGTTTCATTGCCTGAGAGGGAAGTGAGGATGGGAGGGGGCAAACTGACAATTTTGAAAAGCAAATAAATTAATGATGTGTGATTTTATTTAGAAGATACTGAAAGAGAAGATTCAGGAAAAAAATTAGAGCAGTTTAAAATTCAAGCTAGTTGTTTCACCAGCTTTCCCTCCCCTCAGCCTAAGACACGTCAGAGTCTCAGGTACCCAGGGACTGTGATGACCACAGAAAACAACGTCACAGGGAGGTGCTGGAGGGGCACGAGCCCCCTTAGAGGACAAGCCACTGCTCCGCCTCCTCCCGGAGCCAGCCATGCGCCTCGGCCTCCTGTGCTGTGCGGCCCTCTTCTTCTGGGGAGCAGGTAAGTCCCTGTTGTGAAGTTGTTGGATTCCACTCTCAGGACTTTCTCCTGCGGCTGCAAAATCAGGCTTTCTCCTGGGCTTTCACTGCACCATCTGTCTCTTTCCTCACAGGCTCCATGGACACTGAGGTCACCCAGAGCCCCAGTCATATGATCAAAGGAAAAGACCAGAAAGCAAAGATGGATTGTGTTCCCAAAAAAGGACATGCTTACGTTTACTGGTATCGCAAGAAGCTGGAAGAAGCATTTGAGTTCTTGGTTTACTTTCAGAATCAAGACACTATGGAAGAAACAGCTGTGTTCAAACAGCGATTTTCAGCTGAGTGCCCCCAAAACTCACCCTGCAGCCTGGAAATCAAGTCCACCGAAGCAGCAGACTCAGCTCTGTATTTCTGTGCCAGCAGCCAGTCCACAGTGCAGCATGTCAGCTCTTCTTAGAACACAAACTCACCGTGGACCCAGCTCAGGAAATCAGTGGTGTCATAGGAGGGTAGAAACCAACAGAAACCCACCTTGAAAGAGCATGAAGCAGATGGAAAAAATCTGTAAATGAGCAACATTGCATGAGCAGAAGGGGAGGTAGAAAACAGCTGGTGGGAACACAAACCCAAGGATGGGGCAGAAAGCTGTAAGGGGTCTCAGATTCCCCAGTTTGCAGGGTATCTGGCAAAGGAGAGATACAGGATGTGACCTTGATGGGTTCCTAACAATCTTTATTAAAATATGTAGCTCTGGGCTTTTCATCTCCCAAAACTGTGCCAGCAGGAATAAGGATAATCAGCAGGGGTACCCTGATCTCCTGGCTCTGCACATTCATTGATCCAGAGACTCCTCAGGATTCATCACTGCTTCTCTCAGCTGTTCCTGTCAGAGAAACTGAACAAGAAACTCAGCAACTCCCTACGTCCTGAATGCTACAATCACACACATTTTAAAAGCACTTTGAGGTATAACATAGTCACAATAAAATATACCCATTTCAAGTATATATTTTAACATATTTGATAATTTTTTGGGCCCTTGTAACCTACATGATAGGGCTTCCCTGGTGATTCGAACAGTAAAGAATCTGCCTGCAATGCAGGAGACCTGGGTTCGATTCCTGGGTTGGGAACATCCCCTGGAGAAGGAAATGGCTACCCACTCCAGTATTCTTGCCTGGAGAATCCCATGGACAGAGGAGCCAGGTGGGCTACAGTCCACGGGGTTGCAAACAGTTGGACATGACTGAACTATACACACACACACACACACACACACACGGGAGACCTACCTGATGGGCTTCCCTGATGACTCAATAGTAAAGAATCCGCCTGCCAAAGCAGAAGACAAGGATTTGATCCCTGGGTGGGGAAGACCCCCTAGAAGAGGAAGAGGCAACCCACTCTAGTATTCTTACCTTGGAATCCCATGGGCAGAGGAGGCTGGCATGCTACAGTCCATGGGGTCGCCAAAGAGTTGGACACTCTTCATTGAACACGACTTAGAAATTAAACAACAATAACAAGCATGATACTCAGGATACAGAATATTTCCCCCTTTCCAAATGTCCCCACATGCTGCTTTATTGAGGTCTTTAAATTCTCTCAGTGTTGCTCTGTATTTTTTATCCAACACATCTTACATATATTTTGTTGATTTTTTCCTGTTTTTCCTAAATTTATTTTTTAAAATATATTATAAGTGTATCTTTTAATACTCAGAAGGAGTTTATTGATTAAAATAGTTTCTGCCAAGACTTCACATTAGCCCACTTCATTTTAGTCTTTCCAATTCTCAACTGATATCTCAACTTTAGCATATTATATAAAAACACCTTCTCCAGAAGTGAAGATTCGTGTTCACCAGCAGCCACACCTGACATGAGGTATCACCTCATGTCTGTAAGAATCATATTTCCAGGACTAGAACACAATCTTAGTAAGTCCTGTTCTTGTCATAATTTAGGTCTGTCAATCAGTCTAAAAGTGTTCTATTTTTTAACCAAACCCCTTTAACAAATCTGAACTTGCACTGTAGATAAAATATTTCTCAGAATACATGAACTTCCTAATACTTCTTGTCCATGTATTTTATCATTAATAATATTCTCTTCTAAAGCAGAAATTTTTAACCTGGGACCCATGGATCTCCAAGGGGTCCAAGGATAGAATTCAGGAATCCATGAATCTGAGTGGGAAAATGAATCTTTATTTTTACTAATGTCTAACTAAAATACAGCTTTTAGTTCATGATAGACATAGTGAATAAACCAGAGCAGTGTTAGTAGGACCTGTGACAAAGTCAATAATGGAAATCACAGAGTATTTGCATACATTTTTTGTCTATTATAACACCTGATGTGTAATACAGTTGATATGAAATTTTCAGATATTTTCATATCCCATTACATAGGGTAAATATCATTACTCTTCTCACTCCCTGCTTGGAAATCTTGCCAGTTTTCAGATATATTTCAGAATATATATGTATTTTTTCAACATTTACTTATTTATTTGGCCGCATTGTGTCTGCTTTCAGCATCAGAGATTGTTTGTTGGGCTCACAGTTTTCTCTGTGTTGTGGCACACAAGCTTGGTTGCCCCATGGCAGGTGGGACCTTAGTTCCCAGACTAGGGATCAAACCCATGTCCCCTGCATTGGAAGGCAGATTCTTAACCGCTGGACCACCAGGGAAGTCCCCCAGGATATGTTTTATTAAATGAATTTTGAAGTTGTATATATAGCATAAATTTCCTTGAAAATATCTTGATAACATTTGCATTTATCCTGCATTTCAGAATAATTGGTGTCTTTTGTAATACTGTATATCCTACTTTATGAGTTTAAAACATTATTCTCAGAAGCAGTGCCTAGGATTTAACAAATCCCCAAAAGTGTTCATGTGTGAAGAATGAGATCCTCAGCTTCACAGATGTGCTTTTCAACCTCAAGCCTGGACCCAATGTTTGGAAGTGAACTCTCAGCCAGCATTCTTTCTCAGAGTTCTACCCCAGGGCTGCACTTTCTCATCGTTTGCATTCTAAATCATACTTCATTTCCTTTCCCTTTGTATCTCTCTCTCTCTCTCTCTCACACACACACACTCACACATGTACCTTTCTTCCAGAAAGTGGCAGCGACAGTGTCTGAACCACCAGTTCCAACCAAGTTTCACCATAAAATTGTCTTTTATCACAGATGACCCCAGATATAAAAATAAACATTTATCTACCAAAATAACAATATTTGATAAGAAATAATCTATGACCACATTATCATTTATCTAAGATTCTGGAATAAATGATTTTATGCAACGAATGTAAACTTATTGCATAAATTTCAGCTCAGTGCTGGGAAATGATATGTTTGGGAGCTTGCACAATCCCATGTCAGTAAATATCTGAATTTCCTGGATGTAGTATTAGCTTCCTAAATCCTCTTAATGAAATAAAAAGTCCAGAAAATAATAATAGCGAACACAAATACGGTGCTTATTCTGTGTTAAGAACTGTTCTAGATTCTTTATATAATATTTAGAACAACTTTTCAAGCAGATGCTCATTATATCCATTTTACAGGTGAGAAAATCAAGGGGAGGATAAGAGACTTGCCCAGTGATGTAGCTGCTAGTTGGCAGGGCCAGAGTTCAAGCCCAGGCTGTCTCCCAAGCCCTTGCTCTAATCCACTGACATGGGGGTGGGGGTGGGTTTAGGGCCCTTTGCTTTTTGCTAAAATTACCAAACTCAGCTCTGCTTCATCTCTACTGTATCAATTTGCTGTTGTTGTTGGGTCTCTAAGTCGCGTCCGTCTCTTTGTGACCCCACAGACTGCAGCACACCAGGCTTCCCTCTCCATCACCAACTCCTGTATCTTGCTCAAAATCCACTGAGTCACTGATGCCATCCAACCATCTCATCCTCTGTCATCCCCTTCTCCTCCCGCCTTCAGTCTTTTCCAATGTCAAGGTCTTTTCTAATGAATCAGTTCTTTGCATCAGTTGGCCAAAGTGTCTGAGCTTCAGCATTGGCTGAGGTAAATATATCAATTACTTGTAATAAATACAGAGGACAGAGAGAACTGGCTTTATTTTATAGCAAAACCTAGGAACCTCTTCTTGTGTTTGGAGTTCCCCACTAACAGTATTAGTGGGAAATCGAGTCATTGATAGGCAATAGACTCTGAACATGGTAGTTATTTCCCTTTCCTAGTTTTCATCACGGTGAATGCACAGGCACAGTGTGTTTGTGACTCTGACCAGGAAATGGGAGATTCAGTCTCCTCACCACTTGGCATTTGTCCGTTTAGAAGGGATATAAAGAGCTCTGTTAGGCGGAAGGGAAACTGCAAATGTCTTGATCTTTCTCAGTGTCTCCATGTGCGAACTCAGCTGCAACAGTCACTTGACAGCAGTGACAAATTCTGCATATTGAGCCAGGGGGAGCTCTAGGTTCCAGCCTTTGCCCTTGGCCTCCCTATACTTTGTTTGGGGTTTTACAAAGACCCAGTCCTTGCCATGGGGAGCTGGGCCGTCTACTTGGCCCTTTGTCTCCTGGGAGCAGGTGAGCCCAACATCCAGTCAGCAAAGTCTGGTCCTGGATGAGCAGACCCCCACCCACTCCGGCACCCTCATCTCACAGTAGTGTCTGGCTCCCTTCTAGGAGTCATCACCAGCCTTTGTATCTTTATCCTACAGGACCCACGATGCTGAAATCTACCAGATAAGATTCCTGCTTGCTGAGACTGGCCAGGATGTGACCCTGGAGTGTAAACAGAACCTGGGCTACAATGCCATGTACTGATACTGGCAGGACCCAGGGCAGGGTCTGAAGCTGATTTATTACTCTGCGATTGAAAAGGATATTCAGAGAGGAGACCTATCTGAAGGCTACAGTGTCTCTCGAGAGAAGAAGGAGCTGTTTCCTCTCACTGTGAAGTCGGCTCACACCAGCCAAACAGCCGTGTGCCTCTTCTCCGGTAGCACCACAGCGGAGCGCCGCCACATCCCGCCTGTGCACAAACCCACTCCAGCCCTACAGCCCCCGACACAGCCTCCATCAAAAAACTTGTGAAGCATCCTTTCCCTTCACCCTCTGAATTCCTAATCAGGGACTCATCAGAACAGACCCAGAGGATACACTTTTTTCCTTTGTCTTTTCATGACTCCTTGTACGCTTACCAATAGTTTTCTTGACATTTTCCTGTGTCCCGCTATTTTTCCAAATACACAGGGTACAAAGCTTAGCAGAAGACAGATCTTTTCTCTAAGGAGCTGACAGCCTAGTAAGGAAATAATTATAATGTATTTGAATATAATAATCTGTAAAATCATATAGCATATAATATTATAATAGCAATACTATAATCAGAAATCCCATAGGAGCTCTGAGGAAGACATGCCAGTTCTGTCTAGTTGGATTAGAGAAAGCTAAGAGCATTTGAGCTTCATGAGATGGATCTGATTGTGAGTAGTACATTCATATTAATGAGTCAAACTTTGAAAAAATTACAGAAGTTAATCAACAGATACAATTTTTATCCAGTAGAATAATTTTGAGAGATTGATGGGATGGAGTTTCTTAACAAGATGAGTTTCTGGTTTCATGGATGTAAGTGTAGAAGTGTATGATAGGTTGTTGCTCAAAAGAGGGAAACAAGAAAAATATTCAGTTGTCATTAGCAGACAGACGATCAATACAATTTTTTAATGGTCTTTGTATGACTTTGGTTCTTTTTTTTTTTAATTTATTTTATTGGAGGCAAATTACCTTACATTAATACATTGGTTGGTTTTGCCATATATTGACATGAATCCGCCCTGGGTGTACATGTGTTCCCTTTCTTGAACCCCCCTCGCACCTGCCTCTTCCCCATATGATTTTGGTTCTTTACAAAGCTGCAATGTCAGACAAAATGGGACCATGTTATCAGTAGCAATTCCCATTTGAGATAGTAGCATTTGAATTGCTTATTGGATAATGAGATAAAAATTGGAAGTAGGCCGTTGTATATACAGACGTCAATAGAGCTGGGTTAGCGATATAGGTTCTGCAGAATTCAGCCTATAAAGGATTAAACTATGGCACCAGAAAAGTCCACCCAAAATACAGATTTTCAGTTCAGTTCAGTTCAGTTCAGTCGCTCAGTCGTGTCCTACTCTCCGCGACCCCATTGGAAATAAATATTGTGGCATTCTAGTTCCTTTAGGAGATAAAAGAAGACAGGAATGAAGTGTATGGGGATTGATCAAGGCATGGAATGTTTGAGAAAAAAAAAGAGGGAATTAAGATAGAACGTGAGGGGCTTCCTTGGTGGTCCAGTGGTTAATAATCTGCCTGCCAATGCAGGGGACACAGGTTTGATCCCTGGTCTGGAAAAATACCATATACCACAGAGCACCAAATCCCTTGCACCACAACTAGTATTATTTCTGTTAGTAAAAATAAATATAAAATAGCTTAAAAATAAACATTTTAACAAATGCAAACTTTAATTGAATGAAATATAAACTAGTTATATTTTCTGAACTAGGATACAAGCTTTTCTTCTGATACCATGAAATGTTCTGCCCAGTAACATGACGATTATGAGTCTACGAAGTGATCACATCACTCGAAGGTTGCTGATGGATATTTTAGAACCTTACCCTTGTGCTTCTTCGGTGTGACCATGGGCCACAGCTTCTCTGCTGTGAAGCTCTTTGTCTCCTGGGACCAGGTGAGTCCTGAGCACAGACAAAAAGTCCTGCTCTGGGCTTGCCAACTCCCTCAACCAAGTGTTCTCCTTGTCAGGGTCCCTCTTGGATTTTGTCTATAGTTTCTCTACAGGTTCTACTGATGTCAGAGTCATCCAGACTCTAGGACACTTGTTCAAAGCAAAGGACAGAAAGCAAGGATGGAGTGTATTCAAAGGACATCGATTTTTTTAATCAGTATCAACAGATCTAGAAAAAAGAGCTGGAGTTTTTTATTTCTTTTCAGAAAGAACAAGTCCTTGATCAAATCAGGTTGGTCCAAGAAGCAATTCTCAGTTACATGTTCCCCAAACTCACCTTGAAGCCTGGAAATCCAGTCCTCTGAGGCAAGAGACTCGACAGTGTATTTTTGTGCCAGCAGTCAATCCACGGCACTGACGAGTTACTTCCTCTTCATGCGCAAACTCACCATGGACCCAAGTCAGGAAACTGGTAATTTATTACATTGGAAGGAAGTAACAGAAGTTAACTGAAGCTAGCTTAAGCACAATGCAATTGCATACAAGGCTAAGGGGTGCTTAGCAGAAACGAAGGAGTGATGGACAGACAGTGCTGAGATATACTACATTCTAGTCCCTTTTCTCCTTTAAACGGTGAAATACCGCCTCCCTGTATGGCTTCATCCGCATCCCAGGCTTCAAAGAACCGCTGAGTGTGGGGAAGAGGTGGACTCTCTTCTTGGGCAGCTTAGCTGTTCCCGGACGCCCGCCTTGTTTTCTCCCAGTCTCAGGTCCCCCGCACATCTAGACTGCGGTCTCTTCCACCATCACTCTTGTCTTTGTGTGGCACAGAAAAGCGCCCAACCACTGCTGCATCCAACACTGCCCATCGCTCATCAATAATTACCCATTCATTTGGAAATTCGGAGAAAATGCTTCAGTCCATTCGGCTATGCTTTTTGCGCCCTGGAGTAAACTTCATTCAGACTAATTTCTCCCCCTCCATTTTTCTAATTCTAACTGAATTCTACTCCAAGGGGCAGCAGAAATACACACATCTTTCTTATCTGTCCTCATATTATCTTTTTCAGAGTCAAATCCCATCCAGTGAAATCACCAATTTCATCAGACTCTTGATAGGCCAGCTGATCCATTTTAATTCCACCAGTGCTTCCAGAACAACCCTCGTTCACTGAGGCTTAACACAACTGAGAAATTTGGTTAAATTCCATGGAGTTTCAGTCTCTGGAAAAAGAAAGGACTGAAAGGAGCCATGAAAAATATATTTCAAAGAATATGCGTACTTATGGCACATTATGGATTTTAAATGAAAAACAGGAGAGGGTAATATGCTGTTTGAAGTGCACTTCTTCTTTAGATAACTTAAAGCAAATTTCTGAGAAATAAATTTAGGAAAACAAATTTTAAGTGATATTTAGAAACCATCAGTGTTGACTATGAGGGTGAAGGTAAGAATTTAAGAAAAGAAAAAACCAACAATTTAATAGGAAAAGAGAAAATACATAGACAAAATTTTCATGTAAATCTGGAAAAAAATATTTGTGAAAAAATGCTTTGAAACACTTAAAAAATGAATTATGTTATCCAGTTTCATCAAGAGACTAGCCAGAGGGTTACTTGTGGCTCACACGGTGAAGAATCTGCCTGCAGTCCCGGAAATCCAGGTTCAGTCCTGAGTCAGGAAGATCACCTGGAGAAGGGCATGGAATTCTTGCCTGGAGAATTCATGGACAGGGGAGCCTGGTGGGCTGCAGTCCATGGGGTCACAAAGAATTGGCTGAGCAACTAACACTTTCACATAATGATGTCCGTTTGACAGCAAGAATCAAGAACTTTTAAAAAAAATGCAATAAGCAGTATAAAGATTCTACAATTATAATAAAGATAACTTGGGAATTTGACTTCAGGTCAAAATGGATAATTGTTACTTAATTGCCCTACCTCCATAAATCACTGTAGGACCTGATAAACTTACTTACTTTTCTTCAACATTATACTGGAGGTCTTAACCAGTGTCATAGGGCCAAACAAATATGAAAAAGAAATCCTAAATATTGTAAAGGAAGATGTGAAATTGTCACTATTTTCAGATTACATGATTATTTATAGAGGGTTACTTGTGGCTCAGACGATAAAGAATCTGGAGACCCGGGTTCAGTCCCAGGGTTGGGAAGATCCCCTGGAGAAGGGAATGGCAACCCACTCCAGTATTCTTGCCTGGAGAATTTCATGGACAAAGGAGCCTGGCAGGCTACAGTCAGTCTGCAGGGTTGCAAAGAAGTGGATGATTGAGCAACCAACACTTTCATGCTTTCAGTTTCACTGATTGTTTATATAAGAATCAATGAACCACAGATAGAATTAGCAAATTTCAAAAGATCACAAGATACAAAATCAATATAAAAAAATCAAGTGTCTTTACACTAGTTGCAAACAATTGAAAAATAAACTTCAGGAAACAATTCCATATATGATAGTATCAACAACAGAAATAAATTTAGCAAATGATGTTCCATCACAAAGGGAAACTAAAGAAAATTTTAAAATGGAAAGATAATCCTTGCTTATGGATTGAAAATTTCAGTGCATTCAGGTAGCAATTTACTCAACAAATAATGTTGAGGTAAATGGATGAGCCTAAATGCCAGGTTGGATAAAGCATGATTGCAGCCATGAAATTAAAAGACGCTTACTCCTTGGAAGGAAAGTTATGACCAACCTTGATAATATATTAAAAAGCAGAGACATTACTTTGCCAACAAAGGTCCGTCTAGTCAAGGCTATGGTTTTTCCCGTGGTCATGCATGGATGTGAGAGTTGGACTATGAAGAAAGCTGATCGCCGAAGAATTGATGCTTTTGAACTGTGGTGTTGGAGAAGACTCTTGAGAGTCCCTTGTACCGCAAAGAGATCCAACCAGTCCATTCTAAGGGAGATCGATCCTGGGCGTTCATTGGAAGGACTGATGCTAAAGCTGAAGCTGCAATACTTTGGCCACCTCATGCGACAAGTTGACTCACTAGAAAAGACTCTGATGCTGGGAAAGGTTGGGGGTGGGAGGAGAAGGGGACGACAGAGAATGAGATGGCTGGATGGCATCACCGACTCTGTGGACATGAGTTTGAGTGAACTCCGGGAGTTGGTGATGGACAGGGAGGCCTGGCGTGCTGTGATTCATGGGGTCGCGGAGAGTCGGACACGACTGAGTGACTGAACTGAACTGAACTGGAATCAAGATTGCCAGGAGAAATATCAATAACCTCAGATATGCAGATGACACCACCCTTATGGCAGAAAGTGAAGAGGAACTGAAGAGCCTCTTGATGAAAGTAAAAGAAGAGAGTGATAAAGCTGGCTTAAAACTCAACAGTCAAAAAATGAAGATCATGGCATCTGGTCCCATCATTTCATGGTAAATAGATGGGGAAACAATGGGAATAGTGACAAACTGTATTTTCTTGGGCTCCAAAATCAGAGCAGATGGTGACTGCAGCCATGAAATTAAAAGATGCTTACTTCTTGGAATAAAGCAATGACCAACCTAGACAGCATATTAAAAAGCAGAGACAATACTTTGCTGACAAAGGTCCATCTAGTCAAAGCTATGGTTTTTCCAGTAGTCATGTGTGGATGTGAGAGTTGGACTATAAAGAAAGCTGAACACCAAAGAATTGATGCTTTTGAACTGTGGTGTTGGAGAAGACTCTTGAGAGTCCCTTGGACTGCAAGGAGATCCAACTAGTCCATCCTAAAGAAAATCGGTCTTGAATATTCATTGGAAGGACTGATGCTGAAGCTGAAACTCCAATACTTTGGCCACCTCATGCAAAGAGCTGACTCATTGGAAAAGACCCTGATGTTGGGAAAGATTGAAGGCAGGAGGAGAAGGGGACGACAGAGGATGAGATGGTTGGATGGCATCACTTACTCAATGGACATGAGTTTGAGCAGGCTCTGGGAGTTGATTATGGACAGGGTAGCCTGGTGTGCTACAGTCCTTGGGGTCACAAAGAATCGGACATGACTGAGTAACTGAACTGAACTGAAATGGATGAGCACATGGAAAGAAATGAACTTTACTGATACCTCATAGCATAAACAGGAGAAGGCAATGGCACCCCACTCCAGTGTTCTTGCCTGGAAAACCCCATGGGCAGAGGAACCTGGTGGGCTGCAGTCCATGGGATTGTGAAGAGTCAGACACAACTGAGCGACCACTTTCACTTTTCACTTTCATGCATTGGAGCAGGAAATGGCAATCCACTCCAGTGTTCTTGCCTGGAGAATCCCAGGGATGGGGGAGCCTGGTGGGCTGCTATCTATGCTGTCGCACAGAGTTGGACACGACTGAAGCAACTCAGCAGCAGCAGCAGCATACCATAAACAAAAACAAATTTCAGATGGATCAGAGGCCTAAGTGTGAAGGCTAAAGCTCCAAATCTTCTAGAAGAAAGCTTAAGAAAACACCTTTGTGAGTTGAAGGTAGGCAAAAATATCTTATGACAGAAAGCAGGAACCAGTAGTAAAAAACCCTTTCTCCTTTGGCATCCTTTTTACCAGAGGATGCTTGTTATACAGATGAGTAATTACAAGTGAAGAGTGTTTTCAGCATCTGTAGGATCACATTTATGGACACACAGCGCACAGCTGGCAAAGAGCATGGTACATGGGTGAGAATGACAGGTCCATGCTCTGAGAGCTCTGCAGATAAGTCAGAGGAAAAGTGGGTTATAAATAAGATCTGAGAGTCACACGAGCCACCCGGAGTAGGGGAGCTATTGGTCCATGCCACCAAGGATCCTCCTGGTTGCCCGGAAATAAGAGTGTCTTTTTCAGTTCCTTTCCCGTCCAATGTATGCCTCTCCCATTCATTCTTCTGATCATTGTAACTCCCTCCTCCTCAGACATAGATTCTGCCTCACCTCTGTCATGGGTAACGCCAAACTTCTCCTGTAGGACTCTGTTGGACCCGGGTCCCCTGTTCTCTCAACTGATGTGACTCCCAACAATACGTTATTTTTGCTTTTGTTGCTAAGTTGCTTCAGTCATGTCCAACTCTTTGCAACCCTAGGGACTGCAGCCTTCCAGGCTCCTCTGTCTATGGGATTCTCTAGGCAAAAATACTGGTTGTCATGCTCTCCTCCAGGGGATCTTCCTGACCCAGGGATTGAACCCTTGTCTCTTGAATTGGCAGATTCTTTACCACTAGTGCCACCTAGGAAGTCTGATAGCAGGTTATCAGTTCAGTTCAGTTCAGTCACTCAGTCGTGTCTGACTCTCCGCGACCCCATGAATCACAGCACACCAGGCCTCCCTGTCCATCACCAACTCCTGGAGTACACTCAAACTCATGTCCATCAAATCGGTGATGCCATCCAGGCATCGCATTCTCTGTCGTCCCCTTCTCCTCCCGCCCCCAACCTTTCCCAGCATCAGAGTCTTTTCCAGTGAGTCAACTCGTCGCATGAGGTGGCCAAAGTATTGCAGTTTCAGCTTTAGCATCAGTCCTTCCAATGAACACCCAGGATTGATCTCCTTTAGAATGGACTGGTTGGATCTCCTTGCGGTACAAGGGACTCTCAAGAGTCTTCTCCAACACCACAGTTCAAAAGCATCAATTCTTCTGCGATCAGCCTTCTTCACAGTCCAACTCTCACATCCATACATGACCACGGGAAAAACCATAGCCATTCACCTCCTAAATCTCTATTCTGGTCAAATCACTGCCTACAGCAGGGGGCAGCAAAACATTAAACTTAAGAATTGCAAATTAGGGCAATTATATTTTTCCCATTAAGGACAAACCAGAAGTGATCATCTTTATTATAATTACCCTGTTTGTGTTAATTGAACACTAGGATAAGCAATTTACTGGAATGAATCCACTTTTCTGTTGGCATGATTAATGGAGACCTCTCTACCAGAAAGAGAGAGAAGGAAGATAACACTGGGGTGTGTCACATGGAATGGTGCACCAGCTGGGAAATGTGGTTGGGTGCTCCTAAATAAACCAGGAACTGTGCAAAATAACAAAGGAGAGAGAGAAGCAAGTGGGGAATAAATGAGAGAGGCCATGAGCTGGCAATTATTATTATTTTTATGCTAATTTAAAAACTTTTTTCCCCAGTCTTTCTATTTAGCTGCATCAAGTCTTAGGATCTTTATTGGCATAAGGACTCTCTAGCTGTGGTGCATGGGTTTAGCTGCTCCACAGAATGTGGGATCTTAGTTCCCAGACCAGGGATTGAATCCTTGATCTATGCATTTGCAAGGCAGACTCAACCACTGGACCACAGGAAAGTCCCCATGAGTTGGTAATTATTGAAGCCAGGTAATGTGGGGATGAAATTAAAAGATGCTTGCTCCTTGGAAGAAAAGTTATGATAAATCTAGACAGTGTATTAAAAAGCAGAGACATTACTATGCCAACAAAGGCCTGTATAGTCAAAGCTATGGCTTTTCCAGTAGTCACATATGGATGTGAGAGTTGGACTATAAAGAAAGTTGAGCACTGAAGAGTTGATGCTTTTGAACTGTGGTATTGAAGACTCTTGAGAGTTCCTTGGACTGCAAGGAGATCAAACCAATCAGTCCTAAGGGAAATCAACCCTGAATATTCATTGGAAGGACTGATGCTGAAGCTGAAGCTCCAATACTTTGGCCACCTAATGCAAAGAGCTGACTCATTGGAAAAGACCCTGATGCTGGGAAAGATTGAGGGCAGAAGGAGAAGGGGACGACAGAGGATGAGATGGTTGGATGGCATCACTTACTCAATGGACATGAGTGTGAGCAGGCTCTGGGAGACAGTGAAGGACAGGGAAGCCTGGCGTGCTGCAGTCCATGGGGTCGTAAAGAATGAGGCATGATGAGCAGCTGAAAAACAGCAGATGTGGGGACATGGGAGTTCATTATATGATTCCATCTGCTTGGCATATGTTAGAAACTTTCATAATCAAAAGAAAAATCATTAGAAAGAAGGCTTGCCCAATGTGCGATGAAGCGGGGTTGACTGTTGTGGGATGCCATGATTATCCACAGATTGGGTGGAGCCAGGACAAACTCAAACAGCAAACACCATTTGCTTATTATGTCACAAAGGGCTTCAGATCATCGTAGCTTATGGTATTATCTGTAGTATGTTGCCTTGAAATACTGAGCCCTTGCCTCCTAAAATCAGGAACAATTTATGTTATGCCAAAATTCTCTCTCTTGAAGGACCCATTTACAGTTATTCAAAATATGAGTGAAGATGTTAATATCTCTTTGAAATCTATGCCTATATAAAGAGACTATCTCCCTGCCATCCGCCAATCAGTTCAATTCAGTTCAGTTCAGTCGCTCAGTCGTGTCCGACTCTCCACGAGCCCATGAATCACAGCACACCAGGCCTCCCTGTCCATCACCAACTCCCGGAGTACACTCAAACCCATGTCCACAGAGTCGGTAATGCCATCCAGCCATCTCATCCTCTGTTGTCCCCTTCTCCTCCTGCCCCCAACCTTTCCTAGCATCAGAGTCTTTTCCAGTGAGCCAACTCGTCGCATGAGGTGGCCAAAGTATGAAAGTGAAAGAGGAGAGTGAAAAGGTTGGCTTGAAGCTGAACATTCAGAAAACAAAGATCATGGCAACTGGTCCCATCACTTCATGGGAAATAGATGGAAAAACAGTGGAAACAGTGTCAGACTTTATTTTTTTCAGGCTCCAAAATCACTGCAGATGCTGATTGCAGCCATGAAATTAAAAGACGCCATCCGCCAATACTTTCAGTAATACTTTCAGCACCTTGAAAACATTGACCAGAAAAGCATCAGCCATTTAAAGAACTGCGGCAATTTAAAACAAAGTTATCATGTTGCCCTTCTTTTAAAAGAATTCTCAAACTTCACAGTGCATATATTCAAGTTGCAAAACTTATCTAGACCCGAGTTAGAAAAAAATAAATGCAGAAAAATAGAAAAGTCACACAAACTTCCAGTGAGACTAGACTCCTTTTGTTTGAGAGGATTCTGAATGTTGTCTGTTGCCTAGCCAACTGGGAGGGTGAAGCTTCCTTGAATGACTGAAATAGATAAGGTCTGAGGAGAGACACTGCTCTCTGATAGATGGCAGAGAAGAGGAAGGAGTAAAAATTTCAGCACCTGCTGATATGATATACAACAAGCCAAAGCACCACCTAAGAAGTAAGGGAGTGAAGAAGGTTAGGCCCTTGGGGGATGTGATGGGAAAGGGTGTGGCTGCATCTTTCTCTGAGACTTGCCAAGTTGGGAGGGGCAATGACATTGCTGATAGAATCCTTACAATTTCCTATTTCCATGCCCTGTTCCCCCAACACTCAAAACTGAGACCATCTTCATCCTGCCTATCCCCACCATGGGCTCCATGCTTCTCTGCTGTATGGTCTTTTGTCTCTTGGGAACAGGTGAGTTTGGGAAACATGGGACACCCTTGCCTTAAATTTCCCCGGTTGTGGCTGAAGTGTCTCCCTTGAGATTGTGGCAAGGGGTCCCTTCCTAGGCTTTGTCTCTAGTTTCTCTCTGGTTTCCTCACAGGCTCCATGGATACCGGTGTTACCCAGACCCCAAGAAATAGGATCGCAAACACAGGAAAGAGCACTCTTCTGGAATGCTCTCAGACTAAGGGCCATGAGTCTATGTACTGGTATCGACAAGATCCAGGACGGGGGCTCCGGCTGATCTACTTCTCCTACGATATCAATGACATTAACAAAGGAGATGTCTCTGATGGGTACAGTGTCTCTCGTAAGGAGAAGGCAAAATTCTCCCTCTACCTAGAGCCTGCTACCCCCAACCAGACGGCCATTTACTTCTGTGCCAGCAGTATTTGCACAGTGCTTCCTGGCCACCTGCTCTCTACACAGAAAGACCGCTGTGTTTGCTTGGAAGGGCACACAGACTTCCTCGATGTGGGGTGTAGGTTCCTTAGAGATTGTTTCTATACTGTGTGAGCCTCAGTCTGAACTTAGGGCCACCTTGGGTCAGTGTCCCCAGGCCATGGGGTGATTCCTAAACCACGGACTAGACTGATCCTACCTCCCCTGCCTACTGAAACGCTTATTTTTTTTCTAGTGGTAGTGGCCAGCCCAATACTGTCCTCCTTGGAGAATGAACCTGAGTGTTTGGAACACCATCATGATTTTTAATAAAGGCATTTCTTATTAGCTTATCCACATTGTGGCTTTTAATGGTCCTTTGGTATCTGTCTCCACCTGCCTTGCAATATCCTCATCCACTCTGTTAAACCTGGCAGCCCCTTTACCCTGCCAGCCCTTTCTCATCCCATTCCTTCCAAGCCTACTCTTTAGGTCTGCAGTTGCTTGCCTTTATACCAAGAACAAACTGACTAACTTGTTTTCTAAAACTTCATTCTAAGTAAATTTAATCACCATTAAATCTGACTCAGAAGATGAAGTTAAAGTCACTGGAGAAAGTGATCTATAAAAGTTATCTTTCACCTACTGCCTGACACATGGACCTCTGCTGAGATCAATCTTAACCTGCAGGAGCAAATAGACTCGCTTCATTTTCTGGATTTACTGAATTCCAAAATACTTGCCTGCTGTCCAGCACGGAGCCAAAGCTAGGAGCTTGGAGACTGCCCTTTCTCTCAGGACTTCGGAAAAAACCCTGACTGCCCTGTGGGGAGGAACCTACTTGGAGCCAGTGAACTCTAGACACAAAAGTGCTTAATCAAAGGCTGCTAAGTATGATGCAAAAGTCTGCCTGAGAATCAGGTCGAAGCCTTCCTTAAGGGCTTTGGATTATTAACTCATATACCTCAGTTATTTCCACAGAAGAATCCACAGGACCTGATAACAATTCAGACACAAAGAGCTCAGTTTCTTTTATTTTCTACCTGTCCTAATTGGGGGAAAAATCACAGTTCTTTGTTTCATTCTCCTTTATGAGTTCTATCTCATCTGCTATCCCTTTAAAAAAGAAATCAGTTTTCTGTGGACTTTTGTTCCCAGCTTTTCTATGCACACTTCTTCAGCAGTCTCATCTGTAATAATAATTTATCTTTATTTCATAAACTGTAACTGTTCGTCTACTGAACATTTTTAGTAGCAGATTTTCCTAGACTTTTCTTCTGCCCTCTTTTTTCCTCAGTATAAATATTCATCCTTAACCTTCCCATGGGCTTCCCTGGTGGTGCTGGGGTAAAGAATCTGCCTGCAATGCAGAAGACCCAGGTTCAATTCCTGGGACAGGAAGATGCCTTGGAGAAAGGAATGGCTACCCACTCCAGTATTCTTGCCTGGAGAATTCCATGGACAGAGGAGCCTGGTGGGCTACAGTCCTTAAGGTCTCAAAGAGTTGGACACGACTGGGTGACTAACACTGAACCTTTCCATCCATGATCACGACAGTTTCTTTCATAAGTTCCTAACTGGTAAATCCAACCTTCTACCAGCCACTTCCATCTGGATGCTCCACAATTCAAAGTCAAGTAATTTGTTGCTGAATTGGCTGCCTTTCCATCTCGACCTGCATCCATTCTGGCCCTGTATGGTATTTCTGTGTCAGTGATTGGAGCAGTGCCTCTGAGCGCCTCTTTTCCATTAGCCCTCACATTCCATTGCTTGATAGATCTATTACTTCTATATGGCACATTGTCATAGATTTGGTTTCCTGGAAAATGGACATTGCAGGGGGTATTGATGTGCAGGAAAGTTATTAGAAAGTGACTTATGAGCCACATGGATGGAAGGAAGAAAGGGAAGTGGGGCTCCCTTGCAGCCTCAACAAGGGCCTAAGCTACATCCCCAGGGGGCTGGGAAGCTGGGTGGCCCTAGAACCATCCAAAGTTGCAGTGAGGGGCCCAGGTCTTAAGCTCATTTCCACTGCAGCCATGTCACTGGATGGTGGCCCTGAGAAAAGGCATGCCCTCGGGGGAAGAGGTGCCTCTGTAGCCAAGACAATCCACAAGGAGGGTGTTCAGCCAGCAGCGCTCCTACAGATGGGGGAGAATGTCCTTCGTGCCTGAAGTGGGAGACAGGAGACCGTCACAGTCTCTGATACACACGTTTATCAGACTCAGCTGCTCCTTTCCTCCCCGTTGCTTCTATTTCATGCAGGCCCTCGTCACCTATGACCGAGGAGAGATGCACCGCCCTTCTCACTGCCACCCCAGCCTCTTCCTCTATCTGTTTTTCTTCCATCTTGGACATTCCCACCAGCCTGACTGAGTCTGTCGTTCTATACTTGGCACACAAAGCCCTCTATAAATGAGTGTCTATCTAAAAATATAGCCAAGTTTTCCAAATCCGCACTCACTCCAGTACTCTTGTCTGGAAAGTCCCATGGACGGAGGAGCCTGGTAGGCTACAGTCCGTGGGGTTGCAAAGAGTCGAACACTACTGAGCGACTACACACACACACACACACACACACATACACACACACCTTTGCTGAGCGACTTCACACACACACACACACCTTTGCTGAGCGACTTCACACACACACACACACACACACACACACACACACACACCCCTTTGCCCATACTCTCTCCTTTGTCTGAAATGGGTGATTGCGTCTTGACCACTGGGCTCACTCCTGAGCATCCTTTCATTCTGAGCTCAGAGATTAGCTTATCCAGAGGCTCTCCTGACTCCTACAGAGAAGTCTCAGCTCCTATCTATTTCAAAGCTACTCTTCCCGAGACTCTATATTCTTCAGTTTCAGAGTAATGACCCTCCAATTATGTATCCCTAGACTGAGTGCAGTGTTTGACTTAATGAAGAAAAGATAGAAGAAAAGGAGGGAGGGAGTCAGGGAAGGAAAATAGACTCAAATATGTCTCAAGTAGTTCTTCATGATTTTCTTCCAGGTGGTATGTTTTCTGAGTTCTGGTGCATGTATATTTAAGTCCTCCGCACCCCCTGACCTACCAGTCCTTTTAAGCAGAATTATATAAGAAGACAAAGAAGAGTGGAAGGTGGGAGAAGCTGGACCAAAAGTGTATAGAGATGTAGGCAACAATTATGGCTGATGATTCCTGTATCCTCAAGGGCTGACATTTAGAAATTCTCGGCAGTTGCTGCGGAGACCTCCCTGGGGGTCTACTCAGTTGTTCAGTTGTGTCCAACTCTGGGACCTCATGGATTGCAGCCCACCAGGCTTCTCTGTCCATGGAATTTTTCAGGCAGGAATACTGGAGTGGGTTGCCATTTCCTACTCTAGGGGATCTTCCCGACCCAGGAATTAAACCCACATCTCTTGCATTGGCAGGCAGATTTTTTACCACTTAGCCACCTGGGAAGCCCCAGAGACTTCCTTAGCTATACCAAAAAGGTAAGTCATGCATGAATTACTCTTGAATTGAGAAACAAGGGGTAGATGTTTCATCCCTGCCTTCAGGCATCCCTTCACTTGAGGACCTGAGCTTATCTCATATCTTCTCCCACCCCAACTTCTACCCCTGTCATTCTTCCCTCTTTCTTTAATCACTTGTACTGTGAGGTACAGATTTTACATCCAGTCACTGCTGAGAACTTTTACCAACTCATCACTTACCCAAAAACCTTCTCACACTTGGAACAACCGCAAGTCTCTCTCCTTCCTGTTTCTTTAAAATTCATCAGAAAGAATCCTCCCAAACCTCTAAGTATCTGTTCACCAATTCCACCTTATTTTCAGCAGGTGGCAGTAAAATTTCATTTACTTTTCTCTTGCTGACTACTTTCTATTAAAGTAAGATCAACTTCAAGGTAAAAGCAAAGGATAAATGCCACTAATGATTTGAATGATAACCCTTGTCTTAAAGGAGCCCCTAATGGAACAAGAGGTTTGGTCAGGGTTTGGTCAGTTATACTTGTTATATTTCTTCAGGACATATGAGAGAGCCAGAGTGAGCAGGAGCCTATAGTTGTTACATACAACAAGTGAAGACTGAAGAGATGATCCTCAAACTGTTGTTTTTCTCTGATTCTCTTGCGACCCCATGGACTGTAGTCTGCCAGGCTCCTCTGTCCATGGGATTTCCCAGGCAAGAATGCTAGAGTGGGTTGCCATTCCTTTCTCTAGGGGATCATCCCACCCCAGGATCAAACCCATGTCTCTTGCATTGGTGGGAGGATTCTTTACCACTAAGCCACCTGGGAAGCCCTGATCCTCAAATAACAAATCCATAATAGTCAAAATCCAAAACCCCAGGGCAGCAGCGTCTATGCAAGAATTTTATTGAATGTCAGCTGTGTATTCTAATGACCTGGGGTAAAGGGAACAGACAAAGAGGGAAAAGATCCTGGGATTAACTTCTGTGACTCACAATCAAAGCTAAAATTTTTTCTTGAGATTAAATGAAGAAAAGAGAGGAGAGAGGAGAGTAGAGTGGTTTGGAAGCTGTTTACTGAAGCAGCACCCATAAATTTTTAGCCAACATTACCAAAGTCTGTACTGGAAAAAACCGTGAATCTCAATTTTCTGTTCTGATGCAATTGACGATGCAGTTAAAAGAAAGATGAACTTAATATCATGAAGCCTCAGTTAAGAAAGTGGATGAAATCTGAACACCAAGCAGTGAGAAATGAGACAGAGAACAATGTGTGGTTATCACACAAAAATAACAACATATTTTCTGAGAACTCAGTGACGGCCAGTCACTGTTTTAAATGCTTCGTGTGTATTGCCTCAATTAATCTTCACAACATGCTCTCCTGCATCATGTTTGACTGAGCCACTCTGTTCCCTGAATGTTCTTCTCGACCAATTCATCCTTCCAAACTCATCTCAAACATCACTTCCTTTTCTAACCTCCCTAATTAGACAAACATCCTCCTATTGTAAGCTTTCAGAGCTTTGGTGTCCTCATCTTCATAGTTTGTAAAACAGGTGTGATTTAATGTTTCGTAAAAATAGAGACTTAAGATTAAGCCAAGCAGCTAGTCTGTTGTGGATGAGAGAAGTGAACAAAAATATCAGTCTTCTGATGGGTAAAGGGATATACATAACGGTATCAACAGGACGTGGGGCCCAGAAATGCAGCAACATTGTCATCACAGTCTTGATGACTTCATCCATTGCCCATCCCACTTCCCTGGACCTGGGAGGCACTTTCCTGGCCCTGACTGTGGCATGGCTGTCAGGCTGCTCTGCTATGTGGCCCTTTACCTGTTGGGTGCAGGTAAGTCACAGACGAAGAATTCCCTAAAATCAAAAAGTAATATTTTCCTCTGTGCTAGGTTTGCTTCCGGCTTCAGGATTAAGGCCCATCTTGGACTCTGTGACCAATTTTTGTCTTTTTCTCTCAGGCTTCATGGATGCTGACGTTTACCAGACCCCAAGACACCGTGTGATAGGGACGGGAAAGAAGATTACTCTAGAATGTTCTCAAACAATGGGCCATGACAATATGTACTGGTATCAGCAAGACCCAGGAATGGAACTGCAGCTGATCCATTATTCATACGGTGTTAATACCACGGAGAAAGGAGAGCGCTCTTCCAGGTCGACTGTCTCCAGAATCAGCAAAGAGCATTTTCCCCTGACGCTAGAGACCGCCAGCTCCTCACAGACATTGAGCTACTTCTGCGCCAGTGGTGACTGCACAGCACGACACAGGCCCCCACAGACTGCACAAAAAGGTAGTCACAAAAGCGAAGAAGTCCCACCTGCTTAAACCTCACCTCAAACTAGAGAAGCTACCACAAATCTCCCAGACACCTCAGCCCTGAGGGGCCAGAAAGCAATCCCTGGGTCAGAGTTTCCCAAGTTGGGGAAGGGCCCAGTCAGTCAGGACTGACGTCCCCTCTGCCTCTGACTACACTTCCCAGTGAGACTTGAATAAATTGTGTCCCTCAAGATAAGTGGGATATTAACTTCATAGTTGCCTAACAGACACCTGCAGGGGAGCCTTTGCTAGCTAAGAAATAGGAAGCACTTTCCTTTGGCTTCTTCCACAGACTGTCTCTCTCTGGTCAACGGTTCCTTCCTCACATTAGACTCGTTTCTTCACACACAGCGACTCAAAGTCCTTTCCTTCCCCCACTTCAGTCTCCCCTCACAGCTTCAGGTCTCTTTCTACGATTTTGAGCTTGAAATAATAGAAGGATCTGAACTGATTATTTTCACTACTCTGTGTTGCTCAGTCACATCCAGCGCTTTGCGGCCCCATGGACTGTGGCCCGACAAGCTCCTCTGTCCGTGGGATTTTCCAGGCAAGAATACTGGAGTGAGTTGCCATTTCCTCCTCCAGGGGATCTTCCCAACCCAGGGACTGAACCCACGTCTCCGGCATCTCTTGCATCGACAGGAGGATTCTTTACCACTGAGCCACCTGGGAAGCCTACCTCTACCTCTAATTTAATGGAATTTTAACAAAATCTACATGAGGCATAAGGAACAGAAATGGTGCCTGCAAAGAAAACCCTCCAAACTCTTCTCTTTATTCAGCCCTGGATTTCTTCGGCGACCACCCTGACCACTGGGAAGCCATTTCACAGGTCAATGCTTCTTCTTACTTGGATGCAACAAATCCCAGGGATGTTGATTTTTATCTGCATGGGACCAGACCTGGAACCTTGAATAGATCTGTTGCTACTCAGGCAGTGGGCAAAAATGCAGTTGTCCGTGACAGACAAGTGAAATCATCACATTCTATCAAGTCTAAGAGGTTTTTCACTCCGTTTTG
The DNA here is from genome assembly GCF_049115385.1 of Moschus berezovskii. NCBI lineage: Eukaryota > Metazoa > Chordata > Mammalia > Artiodactyla > Moschidae > Moschus > Moschus berezovskii. The sequence goes on from NC_142462.1 coordinate 115,667,420, forward strand.
AAGCAGTGGGAGAAAAGGGTGTGGTCTCGGGCCAGGAAGCAGATGAAACATGTTGGTTTCAGAGACTAAATTCTTCCCAGGGGCAAATAGCATTCCTCATCTGACGCTACCATGCGCAACAGGCTCCTCTGCTGTGTTGTTCTTTTGCTTCTCAGAGTAGGTGAGTCCTGATCACAGGTGAGGAACCATGGTCACTGGCTTCCCAGGCTCCGGTGACAAAATGTCTTCTCAGGACCGTAGCATTGGGCTCCCCTCCCTAGCCTGTCCTTATGTCATCCCTGCTTTATCTCCCACAGGCCTTAAGGATGCTGAAGTCACACAGTTCCCAAGGCACAGGATCTTGGAGATCAAAAAGGAATTCATTCTACAGTGTTCTCAGAAAATGAATCATTATGCAATGTACTGGTATCGCCAAGATCCGGGATTTGGACTTCGGCTGATCTATTACTCAACTGGCCAAGACACCTTTAATAAAGGAGATGTCCCTGAGGGGTATCACGTCTCTCGAGATGAGTTGGAACATTTCCCCCTGACCCTGAAGTCCGCCAGCCGCAACCAGACATCTGTGTACTTCTGTGCCAGCGCTGAATCCACAGCATGGCACGGCTGCTTCCTCTCTGCACAAAAAGAGATGCAGACTTAGGTCCTCAAGATTCCTGACCCCAACTAGAAGTTTTTCAAAAGCCTGCACCTAAGCCCTGCTCTGACCTTACTATTCTTTACTCCCCTCTTCCTATTCTTGTCCCTCTAACTCCATCCCTATTGTAATCAGAACCTTTGCTTCTGCTTGATATTCCACTTGAGATGGCTGGATGGCATCACCGACTCTGTGGACATGAGTTTGAGTGAACTCTGGGAGTTGGTGATGGACAGGGAGGCCTGGCGTGCTGTGATTCATGGGGTCACAGAGAGTCGGACACGACTGAGTGACTGAACTGAACTGAACTGAACTGAACAGGCTCTTAAACCAATGTGAATATTTTCTAAAACAGACTTCAATTTTCAGATTCAGACGTAAGGAAATTTTGTTGAAATTGAATTCTGTTCAATTAAGGAAAAAGAGCCCTAAGATCTTCAAAGATTCTTCAGTGAATCTCTCAACCAGTTATCATGTTGTATACGAAAATAGGTAGGGGATTGAGATGACCTCAGACATGGAAAGGCTTCCCAGGTGGCTCAGTGGGTAAAGAAACTGACTGCAATGCAGGAGACACAGGCAGATATGAGTTCGATCCCTGGGTCAGGAAGATCCCCTGGAGGAGGGCAAAGCAACCCACTCTAGTATTCTTGCCTGGGAAATCCCATGGACAGAAGAGCCTGGTGGGCTACACCCCGTGGGGTCACAAAGAGTCAGACACGGCTGATATGACTGAGCATGCATGCATACCCAGACATGGAATGGCCTGAGTATAAGTAAGAGTATCCAGAGGGTAGTGAAAAGTTTTCAGACAATGCGTGGATTTAGGACCACCAAAAGAGAGGAAAAACTTACTTTGTGTGTGAGGGGAAGGAGTAGGAAGTGAAAAAGAAAATGAAATATGTTTGTTTTCAGGGATTATTAAGGAGCAGAACTTTAAGTTTACTGTGTAGTTCCCCCAAAGAAGTGTGTTTGATGATAAGCAACTGTCCATGCCCTAGTCCTTGGAACCTGTGAATATGTTCAGTTCAGTTCAGTTGCTCAGTCATGTCTGACTCTTCGACCCTATGCACCGCAGCACACCAGGCCTTCCTGTCCATCCCCAACTCATGAGGTTCACCCAAACTCATGTCCATTGAGTCGGTGATGCCATCATCCTCTCATCCTCTGTCGTCCCCTTCTCCTCCTGCCCTTAATCTTTCCCAGCATCAGGGTCTTTTCAAATGAGTCAGCTCTTCACATCAGGTGGTGAAAATATTGGAGTTTCAGCTTCAACATCAGTCTTTCCAATGAACACCCAGGACTGATTTCTTTTAGGATGGATTGTTTAGATCCCTTACAATCTAAAAGAGAATTAGATTTGTAGATGGATTGTTTAGATCCCTTACAATCTAAAAGAGAATTAGATTTGTAGATGCAGCTAAATTTGCTAATCAGTTGACCTCGAGATAGGGTGTCGCCTGAATCATCCTGTGGACCCAATTAGATACATAGGCCCTTAAGAGCCCCTGGCGTCCGTGTACTTTGAGGAGGGTTCCATCTGCTGTTACTGGCTTTGAAGATGGAGGAAGGGGTCCAAGGGACGTGGGTGGTCTCTAGGAACTGAAAAAGACAAAGAAACAGATTCTCCCCTAGAGCTCCGGGAAAGGCACAAATCCCTGAATAGTTTGATTTCAACCTAATGAGACCCATGTCAAGCTTCTAACCTATGGTAAGTAGTTAATTTGTGTTCTTTTAAGCCACTGAGTTCAGATAATTTTGTAACAGTGAAGAGCCAAACCTGACTCCAGGTTGGGTCTTCTTCTTTGACTGAAACCTTTGCTTTTTGTTGTTCTTATTATAATCATACATAATGGCCTGACTCTGGGAACCCTGCCCTTCTGCCTGAATGCTAAACAAGTGGCTTCGTTCAGCTCACTGAACAAAGAGACAATCTGATTCTGCCCACAGGTTTCCCAGTGGCGCTAGTGGTAAAGAACCTGCCTGCCTATGCAGGAGGCATAAAGAGACGCAGGTTCAATCCCTGGTCGGGAAGATCCCCTGGAATAGGAAACAGCAACCCACTCCAGTATTCTTGCCTGGAGAAGCTCATGGACAGAGGAGCCTGGAGGGCTACAGACCATAGGGTTGCAAAGAGTCAACACTACTGAAGTGACTTAGCCTGCAGCACCTGTGAATGGCTATAAGGAAAGCAGAAATTAAGACACTCCTCCCCACCTCCATGCTGGCCAAGCCAGGCAAAATGAATGGCCTTTTTACTTTGCTTCCTCCCCTTCTCTGTTCTGTAAAAGAAACTGGCATGCAAACCCTGATAATATGATTTTGGGGGTGCATTAGTCTGCCATCTTCTTGGTCTGCTGGCTTTCCAAATAAAGTCTCTATTCCTTACCTCAACACCTCGTCTCCTGATTTATTCACAGATCCTGTGGTGAGCAGCGTGGGCTTGGATTTGGTAAACATTTGTTATAGCAGGAATAGAAAAACTAATACAGAGCCCTACTGCCAAGCAGCTGCAAGAAGAGGGCTGATGAAGAAAGCTACTCTGCAGTCGGCCTAAGAGGCAAAGGGCTAGGGATGGGAGCTTGAATCAGATGATGCACTTTTAAAGGAGGATGCCACCAATTTCTGCTCTTGACAAACTCCATTTCTGCTAATGCCTCATCTCCGCAGGTTTAGGATTAGAAAGTTCCAGCAGCGAGCCCCACAGTCATTGCTAGCTTCAGGGAGGTACTGTTCTCCTGGGAAGAATTCCTTCCTTTGACCTGACAGTCTCTGCTAGGTAGTGCAGAGCCACCAGGGTGCTGCTGTCAAGGAAGGCAAGGAGGTGTGACACATGAAGTCACCCTCCAAACAGCAGAAGATTGGAATCTGCCCTTGTTATTGAGCCTATCAGAAGTCCATTCACTTTTCTGCTTCATTCCACTGTAAAGTGACCACGCAAACACACTCATATACAGAGGGGGAAAGAGAGAGAGGGAGACGGAAATTGGGAAAAAGAAAAGAAAGGCTCAAAGTCCCCTTTGTGAAATGAAAAATATCTCCCGCCATATCAATAAACAAGAAATGTCAGAGCCATCAGCAATTTCTGGACTCAATAAGTGAATCAGTTCAGTTTAGTCACTCAGTCATGTCCTACTCTTTGCGACCCCATGGACCACAGCATGCCAGGCTTCCCTGTCTGTCACCAACTACCAGAGCTTGCTCAGACTCATGTCCATTGAGTCCGTGATGCCATCCAACCATCTCATCCTCTGTCATCCCCTTCTCCTCCTGCCTTCAATCTTTCCCAGCATCAGGGTCTTTTCAAATGAGTCAGTTCTTCGAATCAGGTAGCCCAAGTACTGGAGCTTCAGCTTCAGCATCAGTCCTTCCAATGAATATTCAGCACTGATCTCCTTTAGGATGGACTGGTTGGATCTCCTTGCTGTCCAAGGGTGTTGGCTGTGTTGGAGAAGACTCTTGAGAGTCCCTTGGACTGCAAGGAGATCCAACCAGTCTATCCTAAAGGAGATCAGTCCTGTGTGTACATTGGAAGGACTGATGTTGAAGCTGAAAATCCAATACTTTGGCCACCCGATGCAAAGAACTGACTCATTTGAAAAGACCCTGATGCTGGGAAACATTGAAGGCAGGAAGAGAAGGGGATGACAGAGGATGAGATGGTTTGATGGCATCACCGACTCGATGGACATGAGTTTGAGCAAGCTCCAGGAGTTGGTGACAGACAGGGAAGCCTGGCGTGCTGCAGTCCATGGGGTTTCAAAGAGTTGGACATGACTGAACTGAACTGACGGTAGCTCTGTTTTCAGCTTTTAAGGAACCTCCACAATGTTCTCTATAGTGGCTGAACCAATTTACATTCCCACCAACAGAGTATAAGGGTTCCCTTTTCTCCACACCCTCTCCAGCATTTACTGTTTATAGAGATTTTGATAATGGTCATTCTGACTGATGAGGTGATACTTCATTGTAGTTTCAATTTGCATTTCTCTAATAATTAGTAATGTTGAACATCTTTTCACGCACTTGTTGGCATTCTAAATGTCTATTTAGGTCTTCTACCCATTTTTTGACTAAGTTGCTTGCTTTTTTAGATACCGAGTTGTATATGCTATTTGTATACTTTGGAAACTAACCCCTTTCAATGGCATTGTTTGCAAACATTTTATACCCGTCCATAAGTTGCCTTTTTGTTTTGTTTGCACGTTCCTTGCTTTTTCTAATAGTTTTACCACATCACGCCACACATTTTTAGTGCTGGTGATTGTATTTGTTTTCTGTTGCTTCTACAGCAAGTTACCACACACTCAATGGCTTAAAACAACCCAGAATTTATTATCTTACAGTTTTGGAGGTCAGAAGTCCAACTCGGGTCTCACTCAGAATCAGTCTATTGGCTAAACTCCGTTCCTTTCTAAAGACTCTCCTTTCCTATGGCTCCCTTCCTCCAGCTTCAAAGGCAGCTTCAAAGACCCTTCTTCCAGATGCACGTCTTCCTCTAAACTCAGCTGGGAAAGGTGACCTGCTCCTAAGGACCCAGGTGATTCAGTTGCTCCCACCTGGGTAATCCAGTGTACTGTCCATAGCTCAGGACCAGCTGATTAGCAACCTTAATTTCTTCTACAACCTTAATTCCCTTTTGAATATAAACCTTCACCAATTATGGGGATTCAAACTTGAACATCTTTAAGGAGCAATTACTTTGTCTCAGTTCAGTTCAGTCGCTCAGTCGTGTCCGACTCTCCGCGACCCCATGAATCACAGCGCGCCAGGCCTCCCTGTCTATCACCAACTCCCGGAGTTCACTCAAACTCATGTCCTTTGTCTACTGCAGTGTTATTCCACTGCTGCTGCTGCTGCTAAGTCGCTTCAGTCATGTCCGACTCTGTGCAACCCCATAGACAGCAGCCCACCAGGCTCCTCTGTCCACAGGATTCTCCAGGCAAGAATACTGGAGTGGGTTCCAGTTCCTTCTCCAGTTATTCCATTGCTGCTGCTGCTGCTGAGTCGCTTCAGTCGTGTCCGACTCTCTGCGACCCCATAGACGGCAGCCCACCAGGCTCCCCCGTCCCTGGGATTCTCCAGGCAAGAACACTGGAGAGGGTTGCCATTGCTTTCTCCAATCCACTAGAGGGCACTAATATGTTCTTTAATAGAAACTTCCGTCTAGTCAAGGGCATGGTTTTTCCAGTAGTCACGTATGGATGTGAGAGTTGAACTATAAAGAAGGCTGAGCGCCAAAGAATTGATGCTTTTGAACTGTGATGTTAGAGAAGACTCTTGACAGTCCCTTGGACTGCAAGGAGATCCAACCAGTCCATCCTAAAGGAAATCAATCCTGAATATTCATTGGAAGGACTGATGTTGAAGCTGAAACTCCAATACTTTGGCCATCTGATACAAAGAATTGACTCATTTGAAAAGACCCTGATGCTGGGAAAGATTGAAGGTGGGAGGAGGAGGGGATGACAGAGGATGAGATGGTTGGATGGCATCACCGACTCAATGGACATGCATTTGAGTAACCTCTGGGAGTTGGTGATGGACAGGGAAGCCTGGTGTGCTGCAGTCCATGGGGTCACAAAGGGTCAGACACAACTGAGCAACTGAACTGAAGGGGACGTATGTATATATATGGCTGATTCACTTTGCTGCAGAGCAGAAACTAACACAACATTTTAAAGCAACTATACTCCAATAAAAATTTATTTAAAAAAGAAAGCTCTATACAAATATCTCTCACTAGGTTTTTGAAAGTTAATCGTATAGTATAGGAAAATATATAAGATAGAGTGACTTCCTCAGAATCGAAAATAGCTAAAGCAGAAGTAAAATAGGATTTGAAAGGTGGTGAAAATTCTGTAGTCTGTTTCTATACTCAAGATCATCCAGAGGTTAAAAAAAAATGCTGTGTATTTAAAGGGACAAACGTGTTCTACTTGCAGGGATGTTAAAGAGATATTTCCTCAATTGGGTAGAGGCAGGCATGATTATTATTGTCAAGAGATTGTCAGCCAGGAGGAGGATGAGAGATGCAGCAGAGTTTACTAAGCAGAGCCTCAGAGGGGAGGCTGAGAGCAATTACTGAAAAGGCTCAGGGAAAGACAGAAAGAGATGGACAGTGCTGAGTAAAAGGTGTTGCGTTAAAGTGCAAAAGATGGAGGGGCTGTTTCGGAGCTCCGGGACATCTCGAGGACTCTGTTTTCTCCTCACTCCCTTTGTTAGGGACACAGGAGCCTGGCCCATACTGGGAAACTGGAGTTCGCAAACCTCTTGAGTGTGCTGGCCTTGGGAAGGCACAATCAGAGGGAAGTTCTGAGAAGGAAGGGTGAGGAGGTATAGGAACTGGTTCCTAGTACAAGGATATGGGGGACTCAGGTCAACAGCATCACTTCAGTGTCCTGCTTGATGATGAGAAAGAAGAAACCAGAGCAGCTTCACAGTCAATAGGACAGGGATGGGGGAAGAAGCATGCGTCTGAGAGTGCTTGGCTCTCATGGCTTGGTAAGAATATAGAAGCAGCTGCCTCCTATATATTGGGTTAATCTAATGTAGGACGTGCTTGGGATAAACTGTAAATCTTTGAGCTGTAATTGTCCACTTCTATGAGTGAACCCGGGAGTTGGTGATGGACAGGGAGGCCTGGCGTGCTGTGATTCATGGGGTCGTGGAGAGTCGGACACAACTGAGCGACTGAACTGAACTGAACTGATGGTGTTGAAAGTACCATGGAATTTGGAAAATCCAATGGATAAAGGTATAAATACATAGTCAGTTTATCTTTGTGAATGTAGATAAACTGTGAAAGATTTGGAAAGATGCAGTTTGGAATGATTTTACTGAGTTTACTGGAAAGGTTTTACTGGAAAGGTTTACTGAGTAATACAAAATTATTTACTTGAGGCAGGTTCATGAGAATTAAAACTACTTATATTTTCCCCCTTCGAGAACACTTGTGCCCATAGCTAGGGTATGGAGGACTGCCTAGGACTGAAGTAGAGCAAATTTTGCTCCCCGCCATCTTTTCCAAAAAGAAATAGCACAGGGCTAGTTGTCCAGTGGTTAAGAATTCACCTTGCAATGCAAGGGACACCGGTTCAATCCCTTGTCTGGGAAGATCCCATATGGCGCGGGGCAATTAAGCCTGTGGACCACAGCTACTGAAGCCTGTGTGCCCCTGGAGCCCGTGCTCCACAGCAAGAGAAGCCACCACAGTGAGAAGCCTGAGCACTGCAACAAAGACTCAGTGAAGCCAAAAATAATTAATAAGGAATGGCACAGAAATAGAAAAAGAAAGCAGACTCCTCCTCATAGCAGAGTTAATGTCATGATAGCAGCTGCATCTCCCTTACTCGTACGGAAGAGGGACTGTTGGCCCTGAACTCACTCCACCATGAAGGGGACTGAGAGCAAGAAAGCCATCTCTGAAGTTTGAGATGAGGATCCATTTCTTGCCTGGAGATGACAGTGATTCAGCAAAGCTCTAGCTGTGGCTGAAGCAATTAGGAGGATGGGGCAGTGTCTTTCCTTCTCCTCTTCCTGCCCAAGAATACTTCGGTTCCAGCAAAGCTCAAGAAAATCTCAAAGGTGTTCAATGCAGGGAAATATTCTCAGCAATCCCAGGAAAGTCACCTCAATGCAGGAAGGACATTGTGTCCTGGAAAAGGAGCGATATGTGAGTGGCTGGAGGAGCTAAGAAGATGCTATGACACCCCGGTTATACGCAGAGCTCCCCATGACTGCGATCCAGAGCAGAAAACACAGCCTGGCTACAAGGCAATATCCAGTGACAGAACCCTCCCATGTGGAGCCCCATCTGGAGGCCACAAAACAGGAAAGCCACACTGCACAAGCAGCAAAGCAACTGAACTGGCTGGTAAAAGTAAGAGGTTATTGAAGAAGGCAGACCTCTTTTCTGCCTTTCACAGCTCCTGTAAGAGGAGAGGAAAGAGGAGAAGGAAGGAAGATCCACCTAACACCAGCCTGGAGAAAAGAAGTTATTTACACTGTTGCTGCTGTTCAGTCACTCGGTCACGTCTGACTCTTTGTGACCACAAGGACTGCAGCACGCCAGGCTTCCCTGTCCTTCACCATCTCCCGGAGTTTGCCCAAACTCATGTCCATTGAGTCAGTGATGCCCACTTACACTGGCTACTACTAAATTTAATCTGCTAACGAGAGAAGAGCCGACTCTAGGATCTTGAACTGAATACAGATTGATAAAATAACCCATGAAGTGGATTTGGCTAACTTTTTACACAGGAGATACTTTCAAAAGGTCGTGGCTAAAAAATACATCGATGGATAGTCAAAGATAGGCATAATCTTGGATTTTTTCCTACAGAGTAGAAATGAGAACTTCTGAGATAGAAAACTGTTGCTTTGATGATAGTGGAAGTTTCATGTTCTCACATTTCTAGGTGATGATCAAATATGTTACACCAATTTTCATGATAAAGATATAAAAATACAGACATATTTTTCCACTTTGACAAGAGTGCACTAGTAAGATGTCAAACAGATAGAAACCAGCAGTCTCAGAGAAGGGCAAGGAAAATGCCAGTGACTGCAAGCCTTGCCAGCCCACATTGGCCAGGACCGATCACCTGTGTTACCCTTCAGCCCTGTAAGGAAATGGGAGTGGCTACTGTCCTGAAAATGAAGGTCAAGTAACTGCACAGAGAAACCAACTAGGGCCCCCAGGGCAGGCAGAGCCTGAGTGACGTTGCCATGGGCCCCCGGCTCCTGGGCTGTGTCCTGTTTTGTCTCCTGGGAGCAGGTGAGTCCCAGAACCCGTGGGACTAGAAACCTTGACCATAGCGTGCCAGTTTTAGCTCAAGACCTTCTCTGAAGATTGCAGCACCAGCTGCCTCCTCAGCTTTCTCTTGCTCTACCTCCTTCCTCCACAGGCCCTCTGGAAGCTGATGTGACCCAGAGCCCAAGATACCACATCGCAGAGACCAGAAAGAGGGTGACATTGACTTGTTCTCAGAATATGAACCACGATGCGATGTACTGGTATCGACAAGACCCGGGGCTGGGTCCAAAGCTGATCTACTTTTCAAGGAACGTTAGGTTTGTTGAAAAGGGAAATATCCCTGATGGATACACTGCCTCTCGAGAAGAGAAACCAAACTTCCCCCTGTTCTTGGAGTTGGCCAGCACCAACCAGACCTCCTTGTACCTCTGTGCCAGCAGTGAATCCACAGCGTGACACAGCCAGCTGCTCTCTGCACAAAAAGGGCAGCCACAAGAGGAGGCCTCCCTTGGGAGGCCCCACCCAGCCAAGAGGACAGACTTCCCCACCATCAAAGACCCCAGGAGTCCTCGCCTGCCTCCCCAGCTTTGGGGAGTCTGAGCCAGGCAGCCCCTTGGCATCGCGTCCCCGTCTTACTTCCGGTACCCACGAGCTTTTCAAAGTGCAGGCAGGACACGCTCCCTGTGTGAAGTCTAGCACCAAGGGTAAAGAATTTCTCTCCTAGAAAAGGAATTTTATGCATACTGCAATCCTTCGTCCTCACTGAGCTTCACTGTAGCCCAAACTGAAGATTTCATTTTCAGCCCAGTCACTCAACCAAATTTCAATCCCACCTTCCAGGACCTATTCCTGGAGGTTTTGACGCTTGGGGAGAATAGCACATCTGAATTGTTGACTAAATCTAATATCTCTCCCATTTCCCTCATCTCTGCAAGTGGTTTGCCATCCAGCCAAACGCACAAGCCAGAGATGTAGGAATCGTCCTCACCGTCAGACACTCTCCCTCCATACTTAATCCAGCACCGTCGCCTGCACGCTTCTCAGTATTAAATTCCTTGCAAATTTTGCTAATTTTTCTGATCTCATTGATAACACTGTGATCTGATATGGGGTCTCACACCACCTTCCAATGTGCTTTCTGCCCCCACCCACAAACCACTCTGGAGCCTAAAACCCATCAGTGTCTCATTTACTTAAAGTCACAAGTTTATGGTCGTTCACAAGCTTCTCAACACCCTCCAGGATGCAGTCTTTGCACCTGTCTTCCTTCCTAATTGGGCTTCCCAGGTGGCACTTGTGGTGAAGAAACCCCCTGCCAATGCAGGAGACATAAGAGATGCGGGTTTGATCCTGGTAACCCCACTCCAGTATTTTTGCCCGAGGAATCCCATGGAGAGAGGAGGCTGGTGGGCTACTGTCCATAGGATCTCAAAGAGTTCGACATGACTGAAGTGACTTAGCACACACGCATGCACTTTCCTAACTGGAGAAGGAAATGGCAACCCACTCCAGTATTCTTGCCTGGGATACCCTATGGACAGAGGAGCCTGGTGGGCTTCTGTTCACGGGGTTGCAAGAGTTAGACATGACTGAGGGACTAAACCACCACCTTCCTAAGAGGAACATCCTCTTTCAGTGACCACATCTGCTTTCCATTCAAGGAAACAGTTCACCTCCCTCAGGTCCCCACATATGTCCTACGCTGACTCACTCTTGGATCTTCACCAGTAATGTTCACTCTCCCAGAGTCCTCTTCCTCTCCCTCTTCCGTTCCCTCTCTGCCTGGACACCTAGCTGATGATTTCTCTGCATACCAATTCAGAAGTCTTTTCCTCCAGGAAGATTTCCTCAAATCCTTAATGGGATTATTTCCTCTACTATGTGCTCTAGTGAAGTGAAGTCTCTCAGTCGTGTTCGACTCTTTGAGACCCCATGGACTGTACACTACTAGGCTCCTCCTTCCATGGGATTTTCCAGGCAAGGGTACTGGAGTGGGTTGCCATTTTTCTCCAGAGGATCTTCCCAACCCAGGGATTGAACCCAGGTCTCCTGCATTGCAGGCAGTCACTTTACTGTCTGAGCCTCTAGGGAAGTGCTCTAAAGATAGCTTAAACTGTTGTTCTCAGGGTAATTAACACACTCCATTGTTTGCTATTTGAAATTTATATGAATAAAGGCAAAGTCAATGAGAGCAGGGACTGTGCCTGTGCTGGCTACTCTTTTCCCTGTACTTACCAGAGTGCCTGAAAAGAGTCCTGTTATATGCATAAAATACTTTGGCCACCTCATGCGACGAGATGACTCACTGGAAAAGACTCTGATGCTGGGAGCGATTGGGGGTAGGAGGAGACGAGGATGACAGAAAATGAGATGGCTGGATGGCATCATCGACTCGATGGACATGAGTTTGTGTGAACTCCGAGAGTTGGTGATGGACAGGGAGGCCTGGCATGCTGTGGTTCATGGGGTCGCTAAGAGTCGGACATGACTGAGCGACTGAACTGAACTGAACTGATATGCATAAAGGAATTGGTCTTCTCTTCAATCATCTTCCCAATACCTCCCTGACTTGTCCAGGATCTAAGTCCCCAACAAAGTCCTCTCCCACACCTACCTTGGGGAAATGCCAGGGGTTTCCACCTGGGTGTGTAAACAAGATAAATCATGTCCTCTGGTAGTTTTATTCTTCCTGGATTGCAGTCCCCATTTACTCTGTGCTATATGTCACCCTGACAAGGATGTTGCCTCTCTTGGGTACCGCTGTATCCATTGGATTCTTTTCTGTTGAGTCCTAAAATACCTGTCAGCCACTGCAGATGCTTCAGCTTTGCAGCTCAATACAGCAGACCCTATTATTGTTCTCAGTGGGTTCTATCATCACACCCAGGTAGAGTTTCCTGCCGAGTGGCACCTCTATTGATGAAATACAAGAGAAAGTCTTTGGCTCAACCTTTTCTTTGTCAGTGCTGAAGGGGCAAGACTACAGATCTGTGTCTTGATCTCCAACATCTTACTGAGATTTTAGCACACAGTTTCATTCAATTTCATACATTCCAACCATTAAAATAATAATTTTAACTTGAAGCAAGGGAAGGCAGAGGACCTCATCCAAGACACAAATTCAGGCAGTAAAACCCAGCTGAGCTTAGAATCTGCTCATCTTTTCAAGAATTATGGCTGTAATACTGGGTAAGTTTATCCTGCCAGGCTCCATGCCTACCCTTACTTCAAGGTGAGCTCTCTCCTGGGAATATCACACGCTGTCATACACAGAGACTTCCAGGGGACCGTTCTCTCCTTTTGGCAAGACTTACCCACGTATTTCTGAACTACAAAAATTGTTACTCTTTAGGTCCAAGCTGGATTATACCTTTTATTATGGCTGTGCTGTGTTCAGTCATGTCTGTAGTACACTAGGCAGGAATACTGGAGTGGCTTGCCATGTCCTTCTCCAGGGGATCTTCCTCACCCAGGGATTGAAGCCCCATGTCTCCTGCATTGGCAGGCTAATTCTTTACCACTGGTGCCACCTGGGAAGCCCCACTTTTATTATATTCTCAATATAAATAGAATTATACTAATTAAATCAAACGCATCAGTGGAGACTGATACCCAAAGACCGCTTCCTGTGAAATAGAGTCTATATCCAATAACTTATTCTTAGTTCCTGGAAGTCATCACAAGTGAACCCCATCTCATGAGAGACTCTGAGACAATGATGTTGATAGACCTCTTTGCACTTATATAGAATCCACAAACCCAGTGTCCTCCATTGTATCAGAGCCTGGAGCTGCTACTCCTGCTGCTAACTCGCTTAAGTCACGTCCGACTCCGTGCTACCCCATAGACGGCAGCCCACCAGGCTCCTCTGTCCCTGGGATTCTCCAGGCAAGAATACTGGAGTGGGTTGCCATTTCCTTCTTCAATGCACCCATGCATGCTAAGTCACCTCAGTTGTGTCCGACTCTGTGAGACCCTATGGACAGCAGCCCACCAGGCTCCTCCATCCACAGGCTTCTCCAGGCAAGAATACTGGAGTAGGCTGAGCCTGGAGCTGGCATACCATTATTCTTGACTTAGACCTGCCCTAGGGCACCAGTTTTCTCGTTGTTCCCATGACCAGGAGAGTTCTAATTTAAACTGTTCCGTAAAGGAATGCAGTCTTGGTCTTTCTTATGGAATCTTTCTCTGGTGCCTAACTTCTATCTCAAATAATTGCTCACATGCTAAAGAAATATCTACGAAATTGGGTGGATTTTTAGAGCTAAAACATGCTATGGTCTGGATGTTTATGTTTCCCCCTCTAACCTGAATTTATGTTGAAATTCTAGTTGCAAGTGATGGTATTGGGGTGGGGCCTTTGAGAGATGATTATTGTGTGCTTCGGTTCAGTTCAGTTCAGTTCAGTCACTCAGTCACGTCCGACTCTCCGCGACCCCATGAATCACAGCACGCCAGGCCTCCCTGTCCATCACCAACTCCCAGAGTTCACTCAAACTCATGTCCATCGAGTCGGTGATGCCATCCAGCCATCTCATTCTCTGTCATCCCCTTCTCCTCCCATCCACAACCTTTCCCAGCATCAGAGTCTTTTCCAGTGAGTCAACTTGTCGCATGAGGTGGCCAAAGTATTGCAGTTTCAGCTTTAGCATCAGTCCTTCCAATGAACACCCAGGATTGATCTCCTTTGGAATGGACTGGTTGGATCTCCTTGCAGTCCAAGGGACTCTCAAGAGTCTTCTCCAGCACCACAGTTCAAAAGCATCAATTTTTCAGCAATCAGCTTTCTTCACAGTCCAACTCTCACATCCATACATGACCACAGGAAAAACCATAGCCTTGACTAGACGGACCTTTGTTGGCAAAGTAATGTCTCTGCTTTTTAATATACTATCTAGGTTGGTCATAATTTTCCTTCCAAGGAGTAAGTGTCTTTTAATTTCCTGGCTGCAATCAGCATCTGCAGTGATTTTGGAACCCAAAAAAATAAACTCTGACACTGTTTCCCCATCTATTTCCCATGAAGTGATGGGACCAGATGCCATGATCTTTGTTTTCTGAATGTTGAGCTTCAAGCCAACCTTTTCACTCTCCTCTTCCACTTTCATCAAGAGGCTTTTGAGTTCCTCTTCACTTTCTGCCATAAGGGTGGTGTCATCTGCATATCTGAGGTTATTGATATTTCTCCCAGCAATCTTGATTCCAGCTCGTGCTTCTTCCAGCCCAGCGTTCCTCATGATGTACTCTGCATATAAGTTAAATAAGCATATTGCTGAAGCCTGGCTTGGAGAATTTTGAGCATGACTTTACTAGCGTGTGAGATGAGTGCAACTGTGCGGTAGTTTGAGCATTGTTTGGCATTGCCTTTCTTTGGGATTGGAATGAAGACTGACCTCTTCCAGTCCTGTGGCCACTGCTGAGTTTTCCAAATCTGCTGGCATATTGAGTGCAGCACTTTCACAGCATCATCTTTCAAGATTTGAAATAGCTCAACTGGAATTCTATCACCTCCACTAGCTTTGTTCGTAGTGATGCTTTCTAAGGCCCATTTGACTTCACATACCAAGATGTCTGGCTCTAGGTCAGTGATCACATTATCGTGATTATCTTGGTCGTGAAGATCTTTTTTGTACATTTCTTCTGTGTATTCTTGCCACCTCTTCTTAATATCTTCTGCTTCTGTTAGGTCCATACCATTTCTGTCCTTTATCGAGCCCATCTTTGCATGAAATGTTCCCTTGGAATCTCTAATTTTCTTGAAGAGATCTCGTTTTTCCTATTCTGTCGTTTTCCTCTATTTCTTTGCATTGATCACTGAGGAAGGCTTTCTTATCTCTCCTTGCTATTCTTTGGAACTCTGCATTCAGATGCTTATATCTTTCCTTTTCTCCTTTGCTTTTCGCTTCTCTTCTTTTCACAGCTATTTGTAAGGCCTCCTCAGACAGCCATTTTGCTTGTTTGCATTTCTTTTCCATGGGGATGGTCTTGGTCCCTGTCTCCTGTACAATGTCATGAACCTCCGTCCAGAGTTCATCAGGCACTCTATCTATCAGATCTAGTCCCTTAAATCTATTTCTCACTTCCACTGTATAATCATAAGGGATTTGATTGAGGTCATATCTGAATGGTCTAGTGGTTTTCCCTACTTTCTTCAATTGAAGTCTGAATTTGGCAATAAGCAGTTCATGATCTGAGCCACAGTCAGCTCCTGGTCTTGTTTTCGCTAACTGTATACAGCTTCTCCATCTTTGGTTGCAAAGAATATAATCAATCTGATTTCAGTGTTGACCATCTGGTGATGTCCATGTGTAGAGTCTTCTCTTGTGTTGTTGGAAGAGGGTGTTTGCTATGACCAGTGCATTCTCTTGGCAAAACTCTATTAACCTTTGCCGTGCTTCATTCCGTGCTCCAAGGCCAAATTTCCCTGCTACTCCAGGTGTTTCTGTGTGCTTAGTCACTCAGTACTGTCTGACTCTTTGCGACCCCATGGACTGCAGCCCGCCAGGCTCCTCTGTGCATGGAGATTCTCCAGGCAAGAATACTGGAGTGGGTTGCCATGCCCTCCTCCAGGGGATCTTCCAAACCCAGGGATTAAGCCCAGGTTTCCTGCATTGCAGGTGGATTCTTTAATGACTGAGCCATCAGGGAAGCATAGGGAGATGATGAGGTCAAAAGAATAGAGCCCTCATGGATGGAATTAATGCCAAAAGAAACCCCAATGAGCTCCCTAGCCCACCACGCTCCACCAGGTGAGGTTATAAGAAGTCTACAATCAGAAAAGAGCACCCACCAATAATGCAAGCACCCTGATCTCTGACTTCCAACCTCCAGAACTGTGGGAAGTAATTTCTGTTGTTTATAAGCTACCCAGTCTGAAGTCCTGTTAAAGCAGCCGGACTAAGGCAGAATACTGCTCATGATTTGTTTTAATCTTACTCTTTGCTTCACTCACCATCAGTGTCCTTGGTAGACCACTATTTCTGTATTCTTCCATTAAATCGATTTTTTCCAATATTCCATTTTCTCTCTTCTCATTACTTTATGCACTTTCTCAGAACATCATTCAATTTCATCACTTTAATAAAACTCTCTGTTCTAACAACTATCAGATTCAGAATTCTAGTCAGTTACTTAATTTGAGCTTCAGCCCAACTTACACGACTTTTTACATGGCAATGTCACTTGAAATCTCCATTGGTACTTCAAACTCAATTTGCCATGTTCTACAAACTTAATCTTTCTGCCAGTCTTGATGAAAACCAATTCATTCAGTCTTGAGTAATCAAGGAGTTTTGAAGGGCAGTCAGAGAGCAGTTTTGTAGCAATCCTTAAAAACTGGTTCCTGCATATAATTGAATTTTGATGTGCTTCATATTCGAGAAAAACACAAAATGTAATTAAAAGTAAATATACCCTAATTGCAAGCAAAAATAAAGAGGAATATACACATACATAGAATGACACACAATTACTAATACATGGACACACACACATATATGAAATGTGAGATTTTCCCTGGCCATCCAGAATCCAAGTCTCTCTGCTTTCAGATGGAGAAGCCACAACTTCCCAGTTTCTTACTTTGGGACTGACGACACGTTCCTCAAGTATGAGAGGTAGACATGAGATATGTTCTTAGAAACAAATGTATGAAAAGTGAAAAGAAATGTATAAGAATAGAAGATGAAAGTATGAAGCAGAAAGCATATTGCAGACCTGAGTTAAGCTAGGAGAGGGCTTCCTTGGTGGCTTGGGGTAAAGAATCATCCTGCTAATGCAGAAGATGCAGGTTTGATCCCTGGGCCAGGAAGATCACCTAGAGAAGGATATGGCAACCCACTCCAGTATTCTTGCCTGGAAAATCCCATGGACAGGGGAGCCTGGGCAGACAACAGTTCATACAGTCACAAAAAGCTGGACATGACTTAGTGACTCAATGACAGTGATGAAGCTAGGAGAACAAAGTCATCTCAATGTTTGGACTAAATAAAGGACAGTTACAAAGACCACACAATGATTGTGCAGCAAAATAGACAGCAGAATGGTGATGTAGATCTGAAGAAAGAATGAAAGAGAAAAGAGCTGTGGAATAACAGTCATTTCCCTTCTTCTGCATCATAGTCCTCAATAAAATTGACCTTAGGGGCTCAGGGCGAGGAGAATTTTGGCATGCCCCTCACCAAACGGAATCACTGAAGATGGGAACCTTTGTAACTGGAGCTTCAGTGGGATGAATATAAACGTGCAGAGTTAGGTAAATTGATAAAAGTAATTTTGAGGAGAGGTTTAGAGAGACACTAAGAATGATGAAGAATCCTAAGGATCCAGACTATGGTAATAGTGAGAAAATTCAATTATGTACTACTGAATAATTGTGATGCTGAAATAATAATGTGTGTAGAGATTTAAGACGCGGGAGACGCCGGCCCCGGCGGCACAGACCAGGCAAAGAGGCACGGCTGAGAGGAGCTACCCCACGTCCAACAGGGGGTGGCTGCGCGGGCACAGGAGGGCCAGAGGAGCTACTCCACGTTCAAGGTCAGGAGGGGCGGCCTTGAGGAGATACCCCTCGTCCAAGGTAAGGTGCAGCAGCTGCGCTTTCTTGGAGCAGCTGTGAAGAGATATCCCACGCCCAAGGTAAGAGAAACCCAAATAAGATGGTAGGTATTGCGAGGGGGCATCAGAGGGCAGACACACTGAAATCATAATCACAGGAAACTAGTCGATCTGATCACATGGACCACGCCGAATGTGTTCCACTGGAGAAGGGAATGGCAAACCACTTCAGTATACTTGTCTTGAGAACCCCATGAACAGTATCAAAGGAAAAAATGATAGGATACTGAATGAGGAATTCCCCAGGGCGGTAGGTGCCCAGTATGCTAATGGAGCTCAGTGGAGAAATAACTCTAGAAGGCATGAAGGGATGGAGCAAAAGCAAAACCAATACCCAGTTGTGGATGTGACTGGTGATAGAAACAAGGTCCGGTGCTGTAAAGAGCAATACTGCATAGGAACCTGGAATGTTAGGTCCATGAATCAAGGCAAATTGGAAGTGGTCAAACAGGAGATGGCAAGAGTGAACATAGACAGTCTAGGAATCAGTGAATTAAAATGGACTGGAATGGGTGAATTTAACTCAGATGACCATTATATCTACTACTGTGGGCAGGAATCCCTTAGAAGAAATGGAGTAGCCATCATGGTCAACAAAAGAGTCCGAAATGCAGTACTTGGATGCAATCTTAAAAACAACAGAATGATTTCTGTTCGTTTCCAAGGCAAACCATTCAATATCACAGTAATCCAGGACTATGCCCCAACCAGTAACGCTGAAGAAGCCGAACTTGAACGGTTCTATGCAGACCTACAAGACCTTTTAGAACTACACCCAAAAAAGATGTCCTTTTCATTATAGGGGACTGGAATGCAAAAGTAGGAAGTCAAGAAATGCCTGGAGAAACAGGCAAATTTGGCCTTGGAGCATGGAATGAAGCAGGGCAAAAGCTAATAGAGTTTTGCCAAGAGAACGCACTGGTCATAGCAAACACCCTCTTCCAACAACACAAGAGAAGACTCTACACATGGACATCACCAGATGGTCAACACCAAAATCAGATTGATTATATTCTTTGCAGCCAAAGATGGAGAAGCTGTATACAGTTAGCAAAAACAAGACCAGGAGCTGACTGTGGCTCAGATCATGAACTCCTTATTGCCAAATTCAGACTTCAATTGAAGAAAGTAGGGAAAACCACTAGACCATTCAGATATGACCTCAATCAAATCCCTTATGATTATACAGTGGAAGTGAGAAATAGATTTAAGGGACTAGATCTGATAGATAGAGTGCCTGATGAACTCTGGACGGAGGTTCGTGACATTGTACAGGAGACAGGGACCAAGACCATCCCCATGGAAAAGAAATGCAAACAAGCAAAATGGCTGTCTGAGGAGGCCTTACAAATAGCTGTGAAAAGAAGAGAGGCGAAAAGCAAAGGAGAAAAGGAAAGATATAAGCATCTGAATGCAGAGTTCCAAAGAATAGCAAGGAGAGATAAGAAAGCCTTCCTCAGTGATCAATGTAAAGAAATAGAGGAAAACAACAGAATAGGAAAAACGAGATCTCTTCAAGAAAATTAGAGATTCCAAGGGAACATTTCATGCAAAGATGGGCTCAATAAAGGACAGAAATGGTATGGACCTAACAGAAGCAGAAGATATTAAGAAGAGGTGGCAAGAATACATAGAAGAACTGTACAAAAAAGATCTTCACGACCAGGATAGTCACGATAATGTGATCACTCACCTAGAGCCAGACATCTTGGAAAGTGAAGTTAAGTGGGCCTTAGAAAGCATCACTACGAACAAAGCTAGTGGAGGTGATGGAATTCCAGTTGAACTATTTCAAATCTTGAAAGATGATGCTGTGAAAGTGCTGCACTCAATATGCCAGCAAATTTGGAAAACTCAGCAGTGGCCACAGGACTGGAAAAGGTCAGTCTTCATTCCAATCCCAAAGAAAGGCAATGCCAAACAATGCTCAAACTACCACACAATTGCCCTCATCTCACACGCTAGTAAAGTCATGCTCAAAATTCTCCAAGCCAGGCTTTAGCAACATGTGAACCGTGAACTCCCAGATGTTCAAGCAGGTTTTAGAAAAGGCAGAGGCACCAGAGATCAAATTGCCAACATCCGCTGGATCATGGAGAAAGCAAGAGAGTTCCAGAAAAATATCTATTTCTGCTTCATTGACTATGCCAAAGCCTTTGACTGTGTGGATCACAATAAACTGTGGAACATTCTGAAAGAGATGGGAATACCAGACCACCTGACCTGCCTCTTGAGAAACCTGTATGCAGGTCAGGAAGCAACAGTCAGAACTGTACATGGAACAACAGACTGATTCCAAATAGGAAAAGGAGTACGTCAAGGCTGTATATTGTCACCTTGCTTATTTAACTTCTATGCAGAGTACATCATGAGGAACGCTGGGCTGGAAGAAGCACAAGCTGGAATCAAGATTGCCAGGAGAAATATCAATAACCTCAGATACGCAGATGACACTAACCTTATGGCAGAAAGTGAAGAGGAACTCAAAAGCCTCTTGATGAAAGTGAAAGAGGAGAGTGAAAAGGTTGGCTTGAAGCTCAACATTCAGAAAACGAAGATCATGGCATCTGGTCCCATCACTTCATGGGAAATAGATGGGGAAACAGTGGAAACAGTGTCAGACTTTATTTTTTTGGCTCCAAAATCACTGCAGATGCTGATTGCAGCCACGAAATTAAAAGACTCTTACTCCTTGGAAGGAAAGTCATGACCAACCTAGATAGTATATTAAAAAGCAGAGACATTACTTTGCCAACAAAGGTCTGTCTAGTCAAGGCTATGGTTTTTCCCGTGGTCATGTATGGATGTGAGAGTTGGACTGTGAAGAAAGCTGATCGCCGAAGAATTGATGCTTTTGAACTGTGGTGTTGGAGAAGACTCTCAAGAGTCCCTTGGACTGCAAGGAGATCCAACCAGTCCATTCTAAAGATCAGTCCTGGGTGTTCGTTGGAAGGATTGATGCTAAAGCTGAAACTCCAATACTTTGGCCACCTCATGCGACGAGTTGACTCACTGGAAAAGACTCTGATGCTAGGAAAGGTTGGGGGCGGGAGAAGAAGGGGACGACAGAGAATGAGATGGCTGGATGGCATCACCGACTCTGTGGACATGAGTTTGAGTGAACTCCGGGAGTTGGTGATGGACAGGGAGGCCTGGAGTGCTGTGATTCATGGGGTCGCGGAGAGTCGGACACGACTGAGCGACTGAACTGAACTGAACTGAGAGATTTAAGAAATTTAAGAAGAGACAAAAGATAAGAATACACCACTATAAACCTGTGGAGACAGAGGGCACTACCTGCTTTTCATTCTGAGTTGACCAGTTGTAGATTAAAATCATATTTGATGCTATGCAGAAAATGAGTATGCCTTCTGGTCTTTAGAAGAGGGTTCTGAGCATGGGCAACTGGCAAACAACATATCATAGACTGACTCCTTGGTAGCCAAGTCTCATTTCACAAACTCCAGAGTTAAAACAGAGATCTTGCCAATGATCTCACCTTCCATGAACACTGGGGCTTCTCTGCTGTGTAGCTGTTTGTCTCCTTGCATTCGGTGGTTCACGGGCACAGGTAGAATGCTCTTGAGCTTGGTTTGCCAGACTCCCACACTAAGCCTGTCTTTGGTGGTACGTTGGCTCTCTACTGAGCTCCCTCTCAAGGTACCATCTTTCTTTATCTACCATGTCCAAGGGTGCTGATGCCATTAAAGTCCCACTTTTTATCAGGTTTCATGGTCAGGAAAGAACACGACTCTGTGGTGTAACCAAAATATGCACTGTGACCCATATGTAATGATCCAGACAAGAGCCAGGAATAGGGCTGTGTGTGTGTGTAAGTCACTCAGTCACGTCCAGCTCTTTGCAACCCCATGGACTGTAGCCCGCCAGGCTCTTCCGTCCATAGGGTTCTCCAAGCAAGAATACTGGAGTAGGTTGTCATTTCCTTCTCCAGGAGATCTTCCTGACCCGGGGATCGAACCTATGTCTCTTGTCTCTTAGGTCTCCTGTATTGGCAGGTGGGTTCTTTACCACTCGCACCACCTGGGAATAGGGCTACAACTAACATATTGCTCAGTTGGTGCCAGGAGTACCAACAATGGGAGTCTCTGAGCGATTCCTGCCTTTTGAAATAAGGCTGAGCGTTTCTCACAAACCGCAGATGTCCAGCCCCTCGCAGACGCCTCTGCCAGTGGTTACCCCCACCACCCTGCACAGCCACTTCCTCTCTGCCCAGAAAGGAGGTCGCAGGAGAGAGGTGACTCCGCCTTCCCGGGTCCTGCCCTTATGGGGGAAGCTACCACCCACAGAAGCCTCTCTCAACCCTCTACCCGGGATATTTGGTGTTCCAGGGCCCCAGTCAGTAGGAGTCCCTCCTCGGCTCACACAAAGGACAATGTCTGTGGGTGAGCTCTCACTGTGCTCTTTTCCTTTCTTCTCTTCTGCTGTTGCAATAGGCCACCTCCACCCAGACCCTTTAACAAGAGCCACTGACATCACTCCATCTTCCCTGACACCACCTGCTACAGGGCGCACCTTTCTACCTGACATGCTCGGTCTTCAAGGACTCTCCCCGAGGCCCCTCAGGCCTGTCCAGCCCTTTGCATTTCCCTGTCTCCCCCCACCCTCTCCCCACAACAGCATGGAGTGTCCAGCTCTACTCCATCACAAACAAGCTGCCTTTGCAACTGTAGGTCCTGGCCCCTGGATTTCACTTCCTCAGGGCTCATCACTTTATTCAGAGTTATTTTATATTTGCTTTTCACCACCTGTCTACCAAGATAACCTTGAACTGCCCCTGACCTTTCCTCTGCCAGGTCCCCCCGCAAACTCCTGGTCTGGTCTGGATCTCATGATGGCGTCCAGGTTCCTCCAGCCTCTGGCCTTCTACCGAACACAACACGCGTTTTACACATCTTAGTTTTGCAATAGTCCTGGTCAGGTAAGTTTTTGTTTGATATAAATCTCCCTGTTTTACGTGATGTACAGATGATGAATTGAAAGGAAACTCTGTGAGGCACGGAGCATGCCTGTGGTCCATGGCTGTGTTCCCAGTATCTGGCATATGCTGCTGCTGCTGCTAAGTCGCTTCAGTCGTGTCCGACTCTATGCGACCCCATAGACGGCAGCCCACCAGGCTCCCCCGTCCCTGGGATTCTCCAGCCAAGAACACTGGAGTGGGTTGCCATTTCCTTCTCCAGTGCATGAAAGTGAAAAGTGAAAGCGAAGTCACTCAGTCGTGTCCGACTAGTAGAGACCCCATGGACTGCAGCCTACCAGGCTCCTCCACCCATGGGATTCTCCAGGCAAGCGTACTGGAGTAGGGTGCCATTGCCTTCCCCATCTGGCATATAGCAAGGGTTCAATAAATATAAGTGCAAGGATTCTAAGATGCCTTCCAGAATTCTAGTCAGAATATATGCTTCTTATCTCTCTTTCCAGCTTTGTTGGTTAGTCAGTCAGTCAAGTCCAACTCTTGCCACCCCATGGGCTGCAGCCCACCAGGCTCCTCTGTCCATGGGATTTCCCAGGCAAGAGTACTGGACCAGGTTTCCATTTCCTTCACCAGGGCTCTTTCCAGCGAAGAGCCCCTTTTATAAGCAGCTTAGGTAACAAAACTGATGAGAAAGATTTCTAAGGGATGTTTTTCACATGATGATGTTATTATTGAGCAGAGACACTGCCGGTTTCCGCTCTAGACTCACCTATTTCTGTAAAACCCTCACCATCGCAGGTTCAGTCACAGCATTTTCTGGTCATGGACTCCACAATCGTCTCCAGCCCCAGAGAAGAGCCATGCTGACTTGGGGTAGGAGGGGAATTCACCTGGGGAGAGGACTTGCCATGAGCTGCTGGGGTCACTGGGTTCAGAGCAGGCATGTGCACCCCCTGCCCCCAAACTGCTGCTGTGGGGACAGGAAGGAGCCTGGGACAGAGGGACTCTGTGCAAGGAATCTTTTCCTGAGTAGCTCTTGGTTTGGAATTTCTCTCCTTCACAACAAATTACAAAAAGGCCCAGAACCCTTTTCCTTCTGCCATAGTTTGGCTAGTCTATTTGTCTGCCAGAGAAATAATATGTTAGCAGGCTCCTCCCCACACCCCTAAATAACAATGTTTTCTCTTTAACTGTCATGTAATAATCACTAATGATCAACATATTCTTGATTTGGTCTTTAGATTTAATAATAAATCAGCAATTGCAAAATAAGACTATATTAATGCCTTTCATTAATATTAATATATATGAATATGTATTCATGAATATGCATAATGAATACATATCCATGTTTTTAT
Organism: Moschus berezovskii; assembly: GCF_049115385.1. Taxonomy (NCBI): domain Eukaryota; kingdom Metazoa; phylum Chordata; class Mammalia; order Artiodactyla; family Moschidae; genus Moschus; species Moschus berezovskii. Next base: position 115,691,722 of record NC_142462.1, read on the forward strand.
TAATATTAATGTATATAATATTAAAGCATTTAAAATCTTATTCAGATTCAATAAAATATCTCAAGTATGAACCAAAATTTGTATTTGTCAAACAGAAATCTTATAATTCACAGTAAATATTGTTTCACTGTTTAAAATTTTAAACATAAGTAATCTAAAATTGCTCATAGAGTATGACCAAAGTGAACAAGTTCCATTTCTTCATCTTGACAAACATGAGACTGTTTTTAACCTGATGCTTAAGTTAGACCTGGAGGGGCTGGGGCAGAAACTGAATGGAACATGAATGATTCCAAACTTCAGGGAACTTAACTCTTGAAACACTACTTGTAAGTGAGCCTGAGTGTGCCTGGGGAAGTTGTGTGACTGGAAATTCTCCAAATCAACTTCTGTGGAGAAACAGTGCTTATCAAGAGATAACTTACATGTGCACACACATACACACACGTGCATATATGCACACGCACAAACACACATATGTGTGTGTTTATAAAAAGGGTATATGAACATGGAAATTGTTTATAACTTAGACCAATGAAAGATTTTTTGGGGAAGAGTGTTTTTTTTTAATAAAGGAAAATTCTTTTATTTACTCTATGTGCCATGGCAGAATTTTAATCTTAGTCTAATACCTTTCATCTAGACATGTCAGATTAGGAGGAATCTGTGTGAGACATCCATATGTCCTCCCTGTCCCAGGAAGGTGCTCATTTTCACCCCAGCAATGAAGATCCAACAACTTGTGTGTAATGTTTCTGCCCAGAGATGCCTGTTAGAGACTCAGCATCTCAGATATTTCAGGAGGCTGGAATCGTGGACTGAATTGTGTCCTCTCAAAATTCAAATGCTGGGGCTTCCCTGGTGGTCCAGTTGTTAGGAATCTGCTTGTCAATGCAGGAAACATGGGTTCGATCCCTGGTCTGGGAAGATCCCACATGCCACGGAGCAACTAAGCCCATGCACCACAACGATTAAGCCTGGGCTCTAGAGCTCATGATCCACAACTACTGAGCTCACACACCACAGCTACTGAAGTCCACGTGCCCTGGAGCCCATGCTCCACAACGAGAGAAGCCACCACAATGAGAACCCCATGCACTGCAACTAGAGAGTAGCCCCTGCTTGCCACACTAGAGCAAGTACACAGCTGCGATGAAGACCCAGCACAGCCAAAACTAAACTAATTAATTAATTTAAAAAAGTCATGTACACCTGGGGCGAATTCGTGTCAATGTATGGCAAAACCAACCAATATAATATTGTAAAATAAAAAATAAAAATAAAAAAAAAAGTCATTTGATGAAGGCCTGACCCTCAGTACCTCAGAACGTGACTCTGTTTGGAGAGGAGATCTTTAAAGCAGTAATCCACGTTAAATGAGGTCACTGGGATGGGCCCTTCGCCAGTATGGCTGATGTCCTTACAAGAGGAAAAAATGAGGATACAGAAACACACAAAGAAGCAAGACAACGTGAGGACGGGGCGGGGGGACGACGGCCACCAACCCTCCAAGGACAGAGGCCTCAGGAGAAACCAACCCACCAACACTTTGATCTTGAACTTCCAGCTTCCAGTTCAGGGAGAAGATAAATCTCTGTTAAGTCGCCCCTTCTACGGAACTTTACTAAGGGAGCCCCAGCAAACACAGCTCACAGGCCCTTGCTGTCTAGCACATACTGAATTCCAGACTCAGAGAAACACAACAGTGCTCGGCATAAGCTACATTGTTTGTGCAAGCACTCTAGGTAGAATGAATCACAGTCACCAGTTATCAAATGGTGAGAAAACTCCAGAAGTTCAAGTTCCCAGGCCGACTGGGATCAAGCCGAATACCAACCTTGTAAGCAGGCCCTTCCACAGATCAGACAATGTTGACTTTTTTCTACACACACACACACACACACACACAAACCCCACAAGGGAAAGTGTTGGCTTTCCCTTTGGCACCTCCTGACTCTCTAGAATCTTGAGTGGCTGAGGGACCATGAGCTTGGGCGGGACCATGACTTCATTGCCCATCCACCTATAACCTGGGTCTGGGAGAGGACCCTCTTGCCTTGAACCTGCCATGGGAACCAGGCTTCTCTGTGCCTTCTGCTTCCTGGGAGTAGGTGAGTCCAGAAAGTTGGTGGCAAACCCCCGTCCCATTGCTTCTAGACCCTGAATACAAGATTTTTCTCTCATCAAGCTTCCTGTGTGTGCCTGCGCGCTTAGTCATGTCTGACTCTTTGTGACCCCAAGGACTGTAGCCCGCCAGATTTCTCTGTCCATGGAATTTCCCAGGCAAGAATACTGGAGTGGGTTGCCATTTCCTTCTCCAGGGGATCTTCCCCGATCCAGGGATCGAACCCTGGTCTCCTGCACTGCAGGCAGACTCTTGACCCCTGAGCCACCTGGGAAGCTTCCGATGGCCTCTTTGTTCACCTCCTCCGTCCTCCTTCACAGGCCTCATGGATGCACAAGTAACCCAAACTCCAAGATATCTGGTCAAAAGGAGGGGAGAGAAAGTTGTGATAGAATGTGTACAGAACATGGACCATGAGAGAATGTTCTGGTACCAACAAGACCCAGCTCTGGGGCTGCGGCTGCTCCATTTCTCAATCGATGTTGGCATGGTTGAGGAAGGCGATGTGCCCCATGGGTACAGTGTCTCCAGAAAGAAGAAGGAGAGCTTCCCTCTGACCCTGGAGTCTGCCACCACCAACCAGACATCTGTGTACCTCTGCGCCAGCAGTGAATCCACAGCACGGCACGGCCACATCCTCTCTGCACAAAAAGGGCAGATGCAGGAAGCGGGGTGGGGGGACCCTGAGTCATGGCCCAAGTTATGCTGCTCCTGCGGCACATGTGTGCCCATTAGAATAAAAGGCAGATAGTAGGGAGGGACCAAGCCCACAGCCACACTTCTTGGCCAGGGCAGCACAGGCTAGTTTTCAAGCCCCCATCACCACTCTTTTCCAAGTCAGGGGCATTCAGGAGTGGACCTGCCCAATCTTCTATGTTGTTCCCAACCTAAAGTCATGAAACTCCATCCACACCGGAAGAAGGACTCCTCTCTCAGATCCACACGAGGGAACTTCTCCCCTACCATTTTTTTTAAAATTAATGTATTAGTCTTCAAAATTCTATTTAAACCGTAAGGGTCTCAGGTTATGAAAAGTGGTGATATACTTTTTTAAGCATCTATTTAGAATTTTTACAAAGGCAAATTAGAGCTTCGTTGCTGCTGTGCTTGTGCTCATTCATGTCTGACTCTTTGAGACCCCCGGGACTGTAGCCTGCCAGGCTTTTCCATCCACGGAACTTACCAGGCAAGAATGCTGCACACAGAAATGAAGACCCAGCACAGCCAAAAACAAAAATAAATAAATAAAATGTTTAAAAATTATAGTTTAACATTTAAAAAAAATTTATTGGAGTATAGCTGTTTATGCCCTGCTGCTGCTGCTGCTAAGTAACGTCAGTCATGTCTGACTCTGTGCGACCCCATAGACGGCAGCCCACCAGGCTCCTGTGTCCCTGGGATTCTCCAGGCAAGAACACTGGAGTGGGTTGCCATTTCCTTCTCCAAGGCATGAAAGTGAAAAGTGAAAGTGAAATCACTCAGTCTTGTCCAACTCTTCGCGACCCCATGGACTGCAGCCTACCAGGCTCCTCTGTCCATGGGATTTTCCAGGCAAGAGTACTGGAGTGGGGTGCCATTGCCCTCTCCGCTAGCATTGGTTAAATCCTTTTTTTCCATTCCTTTCCTATCCTCTTTCTTTTACTATACATTTGGTACCCTACTCACTATCTTTGCACTTTTAAAAAATATTTAAAAAATTTTTATTTGCTTATTTATTGTTTTGTTTTTTAAATTTATTTTTGGCTGTTCTGGGCCTTCATTGCCGTGCAGGCTTTATCAGTTGCGGCAAGCCGAGGCTACTCTTCACTGCCATGTGCAGGCTTCTCCTGGCGGTGGCTTCTCTTGTTTCAGACCTCGGTCTCTAAGCACACGGGCTTTGGTAGTGGCACGCACGGGCCCAAAAACACGGCTCAGCAGTTGCGGCACACAGGCTTAGCTGCCCCGAGGCATGAGGGATCTTCCCAGACCAGGGATCCAAGCTGTGTCCCCTGCATTGGCAGGAGAATTCTTAATCAGTGGACCACCAGGGAAGACCTGAGTAGCTTTACTCTCCACTGAGGACAGTCACACATTGTCAACCCTTCCTTGAGATAAACTTGACCAACCATGTGATTGATTCAACCATGTGGCTGATTCCAGAGAATGTTTAGGGAATCCAAATTCTGTTCATTCAGCCTATAAAGGAAAACTGAGAAAAAGGAATCTTTCTCCACATTCTCTGAATGGTCAGTACTGACAGAAGGAATAAGCTAGGATGCAGGAGGTGGTAAGAATCCGGTTGTATCTGAGGTCACATCAGGGCTCCCTCACTTTCTCCCTCACCTCCAGGAAGAAGAGAGTTACTCCTAGAAGTTGACCCAGAATAATGAGAAAAGCTTTTCCCAAAGGCCCTGCAACCTCTCATAGCATCTCATCGACCTGCATTATGTCTCATGTTCCTCCCTAAACCAATTACAATCAGGTTATGATGGTTTTGATTTACTGAAATGCATCCAGGTTTATTCATGGAACAGGAAACAAGGTCAGAATTGCCTAACTTAATGGGCAGCATGGGAGACAGATAGATAACTAATCAAACTTAGCATTCTCTTAGGAAGGAGACGGAGAAATTTGTATCGTGTGGGTGACTAACAATCATGAGGGCTTCCCTGGTGGCTCAAACAGTAAAGAATCTGCCTGCAATGCAGGGGGCCCAGGTTCAATCCCTGGGAAGATCCCCTGGAGAAGGGAATGGCTACCCACTCCAGTATTCTTGCCCGGAGAATCCCACGGACAGAGGAGACTAGCGGGCTACTGTCCATGGGGTAGCAAAGAGTTGGAAACAACTGAACAACTAACACACACACTCGTACACAACAATCATGCCTACATATTTCTGACTTCCCCCCTTCCTGACACATGATGGGATTGTACTTCCTGGCTTCTGGAGGTTGGGGGTGGGGCAGGGCATGAGACTTGTTGCCGAGAATGAGCATTAAGTACAAGTGACATGTGACTGCCAGGCCAGAAAGTTATAGCATCCAATGCAAAATTTCCAGACCTCTCTTTAGTTCTGCCTGAGAGATGAGCGAGTTCTGGAGACGGTGGCTTCCGAGGGGCCATCGCCTTGCAGTCTCTGAGGCAGCTGCAGTCAAGGACTCAGACCCCGGGCCAGCCATTGGGAATGACGCATACACACTATTGATGCTATGTATGAAAGAGACAGCTAATGAGAACCTGTTGTATACGGCACAGGGAACTCTGCTTAATTGCACTGTGGGAAGGAAGTCCAAAGGGAGGGGACACGTACCCTTATAGCTGATTCATTTTGCTGTACAGTAGAAACTACATTGTAAAGCAACCATACTCCAATAAAAAACAATTAACAAATTAACATTTTTTAAAATTCTTTTTCAGGATTTCTCTGGTGTTTCAATGGCTAAAACGCCACACTCCCAAGGCAGGGGGCTGGATCCCTGGTCAGGGAAACAGATCCTGCATGTTGCACCTAAGAGTTCGAACACCACAACCATGATTGACGATCCCATGGATTTCAACTAAGACTTGGAGCAGCCAAATAAATAATAAATACCATTTTTAAAAATATATATTTTTCATAGTATTTGCATCCCTAGTCCTGGAACTGCATTCCTAGGTCTATTTCGCTGAGGCCTTGGGCTTTGGGTGGAGGATTTTCTCAGCCCCCCTGCTGAGGCCTCCTCCTAGGAGAAAGAGGGGGAATCTGGGGACACTTTCCCTCTAATTCAGCTCCAGGTACTTCTAAATCCTAGCTCCCTCTCACAACCTCCTCCCCACCTCAGGGCTCAAAGAGTGTTTTGTCTGGAGCTCTCTCAACGGTGGGAAGACTCCCACTCCTGTGCTGATCCACCTGACCCTTGAGCAGCGCCTCATTACATCTGGGAAATGAAATAGGGAGTCATGGCTTTTAGACTCTTGTTTATGCCCTCACAGTAAATCATTAGGCAATTGTCTGAAGAATTTAAAATTGCTAAAACAGAAAAAGACTGGGTTATTTTAGAAGAATGTTTGAAATATTTGACCAAGAGATTTTAATGTATTTAATGTTTCATGTCAAGAAAACATTGGATTATTCTATACCTTTTACCTGGTAGCTCGGCTGACAAAGAATCTGCCTGCAGTGCAAGAGACTCCGGTTCAATTCTGTGGTCAAGGAGATCCACTGGTGAAGGGATAGACTACCCACTCCAGTATTCTTGGGCTTCCCTGGTGGTTCAGACGGTAAAGAATCTGCCTGCAATGCGGGAGACCTGGGTTCAATGCCTAGGTTGGGAAGATCCCCTGGAGAAGGAAAAGGCTACCCACTCCTGTATTCTGGCCTGGAGAATCCTTGGGGTCACAAAGAGTCAAACACAACTGAGTGACTTTCACTTCACGTACCTTTTACCAGGATGCTACTTGGTGGGGTTTATTTGGAACTACTGTTTCTAGCATCTGCCATAGCTGTAGAGGCAACACACACACACACACACACACACACCCCACATAGGAAAGGGTTACTAGAATATTGTTATCCCTAACATACAACATTTCCTCCTTTTTAATATAAATTGTTTTTCACAGTTTTACTTTTCTAAAATATTGGCAAATCCCATAATCAATGTTTATTACTAATATGGCAGAATTCACCACCACCTCAAAACAACAAAATTATTTTAAAATACATCTTACAATCAATGGCATCTCAGAATCAAAAAAGTTAGTTTTGCAGGGATCTCTTCCTAGAGATTCCTCATTTCCTTCCGACTACTAGGCCTATAGTTGTCAGTCATCCACCAGCTTCTGCTCTACTAAGGCACGAGTAACTGAACGTGAGGCAACCTCTTGTGGTACCTATGCTAGCTTTCGAGCTTCGGTATCACGCACACATGGATCTGTGTCCTGCTTCTGCTGCTTAGTCACCAATTATGTGAACTTGATTAGGTTACATACAAATCTTTGGGATGAGATGGTTGGATGGCATCACTGACTCAATGGACATGAGTTTGAGCAAGCTCCGGGAGATGGTGAAAGACAGGGAAGCCTGGAGTGCTGCAGTCCATGGGGCTGCAAGGAGTCGGTCACAACTGAGTGACTGAACTGAACTAAATCTATAAACTTTCCTAATCTGTAAAATATGGGATCATAGTTGCCTAAGTAGCCTAATTTATAGATAGTCTGAAAGGACACGTGTAAAACAGAGTAAGTGTTCAAAAATACTGGCTTAGCTTTTACACAAGTGTTAAGCTGTTTCAAGAAGTTGCATGATAGAGGAAACAACTGGATGATGAAAATGGACCGTAGCACCGTGGCCAAATTTTACAGACAGATATCTGTTTTATAGTCCATAGTGAGCTGCATTATAATAGAAGAAACCTTATTACAAATAGCCATTAAGCAAAGAGGAACCAAACAGTTATGACTGATGGCCAAAATGAGGAGATGTGAGAGATGATAGGGGTACCGTGCATTTAAGTTGTGAATTAATAAATGAGGGAGGTGAGAAGAAAAGAGATGATGAAGATGAACTTCTGAACCTAGACAACAGGACAAGTGGGGGTACCGTTTATTAAGAGGAATGAATTCAGGAATAGGAGTCAGTCTACCGGAATAGGTATCAGGGAAAGAAAAATAAGTTCAGTTTGGAATAACCAAAATACTCAGCCAACAGTTGCAATTCTGAGTTACCCGAGTATTCTAAAATCTTACCTTTAGTTATCTGAGGTCAGTACTGCATCCCATTCTTGCTTCATGCCGAGGAGTAGAACATGAGTGGTGCTCAGCAATGATGGATGGGCAGTGGCGGAGGCTGCCGTTGCAGGCTGGGAGCCTAGTGAATGAAGATCCAGCCCAAGTGAAGAGCCACACAGCTCCACTAGGGGGCAGACGAATTGTCTCCATGTTCTGCAGTAACTAGGCTTCCTGCCACAGGCGATGAAGAGTCGGTAGGGAAGAGCTACACGGTGGTGAAGGAAGAAGAACTTGAATCTGATGTGTTAGTGCCTTTTCTCTGCAGAAAGGCAAGGCTGTCACCTAAAGATGTTGACTCTTCTGCTGCTTCTCCTGGGACTGGGTACGGCCTTATCCTGGGGGGAATTTGGGGTGGAGAGTCCCTTGGACTGCAAGGAGATCCAACCAGTCCATTCTAAGGGAGATCAATCCTGGGTGTTCATTGGAAGGACTGATGCTAAAGCTGAAACTCCAATACTTTGGCCACCTCATGCGACGAGGTGACTCACTAGAAAAGACTGATGCTAGGAAAGGTTGGGGGCGGGAGGAGAAGGGGACGACAGAGAATGAGATGGCTGGATGGCATCACCGACTCGATGGACATGAGTTTGAGTGAACTCTGGGAGTTGGTGATGGACAGGGAGGCCTGGCGTGCTGTGGTTCATGGGGTCGTGGAGAGTCGGACACGACTGAGCGACTGAACTGAACTGAACTGAACTGACTGATGCATGCTGAGGAGTGGAGGGTCAGTGCATGAGATGATGAGATGACCCCGGTTGAACAGCGGAGAGATGTTCAATTAGGGAATCCTAACACGGTAACTGCTGGAAGAACAAAACCAGAGCCGAGGCAGTGCTCCAGGGCTGATTGGGGGCCAAGGTGAGACTGCAGCAAATGACCCTCCTGCCTGGGGACAAGCTTGCAGCCCTCACGGGTGTTTCTGTCTCTCTGGATCTAGGTTCTGCATTCGGTGCTCTCCTCTCTCAAAAGCCAAGCAGGGCCATCTGTCAACGCGGGACCTCCATGACGATCGAGTGTCAGGTCGATAGCCAGCTCACCATGATGTACTGGTACCGTCAGCTTCCAGGACAGAGCTTGGTGCTGATGGCTACTGCCAATCAGGGCTCCAAGGCTACTTATGAGAGTGGGTTTACTGAGGACAAGTTTCCCATTAGCCGCCCGAACCTGGCGTTCTCAACTCTGACTGTGAGCAACACGAGCTCCGAAGACAGCAGCTCTTATTTCTGCAGCGCTGAAGACACAGTGCTGGGCACACATCAAAGGTCTCAGCAAGAACCCCTCTCCCTCCCACCCAGCTCCCAGCTCCCATCCAGGTGGGCCTGAGAACCCTGGAAGGCAGGCTGGAGCCGGGAAACCACAGAGGCAGCTGCCTGCGTGCTGGTGGGCGGGGGTCGGTGTGAATGGGTTGGTTGGGGATGAGGGGGGAACTGGGGGATCCGCTGGTGGACTTCATCCACAGACAGGAAGGGTGACTACTGGAGGCCGAGGATAAAATCTCTCCCAGATGAGTGTTTAGAAATAGTGAAGACAATCAGATACAATTTGCCTTCAAGTGGCAGAGTCAGAAATACGCTTTAAGTATTTTATCTCTGAGCTATATTTAGCCTGTTCTCTATTAATATAGTTCAAAACGCACTTAATCATATTTACATCATACTGGTCCATTACACTGATGACATTATGCCGATTGTTCTTGGCGAATGGGAATTATAAAGCCCTCTAGATGCCTTGGTATGACATATGGATGGCAGACCTATGTAAATCTGCAAAAATTCAGGGATCTGCCCCCTTGGTGAGCTTCTGAGTAGTCCAGAGGTGTGAGGTATGCTGGAATGTCTTCCAAAGTGAGAGGCGAGCTGTTTCCAGACACGGAGAAAGAGGCACAAAGCTTCGTGGGACCCTCTGGATTTTGGAGGTAACATATACTACTCTTGGGTATGCTTCTCTGGTCCATTGACTATGCAATCCATAAGGCTGCGCCGTGCAAGGCAGAGCTCAGTAGCAGAACGAGGCTCTGATGGAAGCTTCTCAGCCACCAAGGTCATAAACAAAGCAGGCTCAGTTGTTCTTGAAGTGCCCATGGCAGATAGCGATGCTCTGTAGAGCTCCTGACATTCCCCAGTGAGAATTGCGAGGCGGATGCACAGAGCTCTGTGTTATGCTATATTCCCTTCTACCTGCCAATGACTCTTCTCCCTTTGAAAAGCTGCTCTTGGCCCTTTTACTAAATGCCTATCATGGCATTCAGAGCTGGACGTCAGCAGACGTGCAAAACTGTAAAGTTGGAGACACTCGGAGTATTCTCTTACAAAGTGGGAAATGCATAATCAAGGCCAAATTCTAGCACAGCTACAAAGACGCACCATTCAATTGCAAGAGCAAGTCCCAGTTTCACGATGTATACTCCTATTGCACCCACACCTTACCTCCAGTCTACAGTTTTGTGGGAATTTCCCTGTTCCCTAGTTGAAAAGCCATGAGCCTGTTTTCTGGATAGGCTTGCACTTTATTCTGGAATCATCACTACATTTTAACACAAGTGTGGTTCTGAAAGGTGGCGGTGAAGGAAAATCTTCGCAAGGTCCATAACTTCAGTCCCGAAGGACAGATTTAGACAGTGTTCAGCTTTCTTTCAGTGTCATCTAGACTCTAGCCATTCATTCACATTTCCCCCCATTTTGCTTCTCTCTGCTGTGACGGGGTCATTCCTTTAGACTCTGTCCCATTTACTGATTCACACCTTAGCTCCAATAACCTGTTTCACCTTCCAATCGACTTTTTAAAATACATTTTCATTTCTAGGAAATCCACATGGGTCTTTCACATATATGAGCCATCGTTTTTTTAAAAGGCTGCACTGGTTCTTCATTGCTGCATGTGGGCTTTCTCTAGTTGCAGCATGAGAGCTTCTCCTTGCAATGGCTTCCCTTGTTATGAAGCCCAGGCTCTAAGGCACACAGGCCTTCAGTAGTTGCAGCATTGGGTTCAGTAGTTTCGGCCCATGAGCCCTAGAGCACGTTGTGGAGTATGGGCTTAATTGCTCCACTGCACGTGGGATCTTCCCAGACCAAGGCCTGAACCCATGTCCTCTGTATTGGCAGCCAGATTCTTAACCACTGGACCACAAGGGAAATATGATGAGTAGTCATTTTTAAAGAACCTTGTTCCACACATATTTTGTTTCTCTAAGGATAGGTAGCACAGTGGTAAAGAATATGCCTGCCAAGGTAGGAGACGCAAGAGAGACAGGTTCAATGCCTGGGTCAGGAAGATCCTCTGGAGTCAGAAATGGCAACCGACTCCAGTATTCTTGCCTGGGAACTCGCATGGACAGAGGAATCTGGCTACCTACAGTCCATGGGTTTGCAAAGAGCTGGACACGACTGAGCACTGAAGAAAATAAAACTTCTATTTGGAATTTTTATCTATTCATGCCAACCTCAGTTTTCTGGTGGTTTCTGCTGCCTGTCACTCAGAGTGGCTTATTTCTTACGCATTATGCAATTTGATATTATAAATTTATTGTTGGGAATCCCCTAAATCTTGGAGTAAAGGTAGGCTTTCCAGGAAATATATATTTTTGGCTCCGTCAAGCAACTGGGATGCAATCAACTTGATGTTTTCTTTTGTAATTCTTAGTGTCCATCTTCATGGCCATATAGTGTCTATGTGAAACCCCAGTGGGCTGACTACTCAGTGGCCATGAATATTCAGAGGAAACTATTTATAATCCTCCAGCCTGGTAGGCTGCAGTCCGTGGGGTTGCTAAGAGTCGGACACGACTAAGCAACTTCACTTTCACTTTTCACTTTGACACATTGGAGAAGGAAATGGCAACCCACTCCAGTGTTCTTGCCTGGAGAATGCCAGGGACGGGGGAGCCTGGTGGGCTTCCGTCTATGGGGTCACAGAGTTGGATACGACTGAAGTGACTTAGCAGCAGCAGCAGCCAAAGCCAAGACCGAGAAGAATAATAGTCCCTGTCAATTGCCTGAGAGGCTAGCTTCATAGTTTGCCGTTTCACCACGTGTGTACTCTTCCTGCATCCTGGCTGAGGAAGGAGCAGTTCCCATCACGCTCCGAGTGCTACGCAAGGTTCAGAGGGTCTCACCCAGTTTCTGCACGTGCTGACTCTCCCGGCCACCAGGATCAATATGTGCACCTGTTTGAGCGAATGGATCAAAAATGCTGGCTTCCCTTCCTGCTTCCTGCTCCCATTTCCCTAGGAAGTGGGCAAATTCACCCACAGATAAGCTTTGGACTGTGAGTCTCCTCCTATAGGATGGCAACATTTTCTCCTACAAAGCAGTAAAAACACTGTGGTTAGGAACTTGATCTCTGTCCTCAGGCAAACCTGAATTTAAAACTTGGCTCCCCTGCTTCATCACCAGGTATAACCTTGAACAAGTTACACAATCTCATTGTCATACATATAATATTCTCATATATAAAATGAGGATAATAGTGATGCAAAGATACAAGGAATGGGATTCTCATAAGAGTGAGATAGAGTCATCCATGTAAACCACACAGCACTGTGCCTGGTAGAGACAAAACACACAGTTTAATTAATATCTAAATTTATTTCTCACTGTGGTACATGACATTTTACCCTTAACAATTCCATCCTCAAGATTAAGTATTGCCCTCTCTGAGCAATTTTTATTTATTATTATAACTGTTTCTCAAGAGGCAGGTCAGGTGGTCTGGGATTCCCATCTCTTTCAGAATGTTCCACAGTTTATTGTGATCCACACAGTCAAAGCCTTTGGCATAGTCAATGAAGCAGAAATAGATGTTTTTCTGGAACTCTCTTGCTTTCTCCATGATCCAGCGGATGTTGGCAATTTGATCTCTGGTGCCTCTGCCTTTTCTAAAACCTGCTTGAACATCTGGGAGTTCACGGTTTACATACTGCTGAAGCCTGGCTTGGAGAATTTTGAGCATGACTTTACTAGCGTGTGAGATGAGTGCAATTGTCCGGTAGTTTGAGCATTCTTTGGCATTCCCTTTCTTTGGGATTGGAATGAAGACTGACCTCTTCCAGTCCTGTGGCCACTGCTGAGTTTTCCAAATCTGCTGGCATATTGAGTGCAACACTTTCACAGCATCATCTTTCAAGACTTGAAATAGCTCAACTGGAATTCCATCACCTCCACTAGCTTTCTTAGTAGTGATGCTTTCTAAGGCCCACTTGACTTCACATTCCAAGATGTCTGGCTCTAGGTCAGTGATCACGTTATCGTGACTATCCTGGTCGTGAAGATCTTTTTTGTACAGTTCTTCTGTGTATTCCTGCCACCTCTTCTTAATATCTTCTGCTTCTGTTAGGTCCATACCATTTCTGTCCTTTATCGAGCCCATCTTTGCATGAAATGTTCCCTTGGAATCTCTAATTTTCTTGAAGAGGTCTCTTGTTTTTCCTATTCTGTTGTTTTCCTCTATTTCTTTGCATTGATCACTGAGGAAGGCTTTCTTATCTCTCTTTGCTATTCTTTGGAACTCTGCATTCAGATGCTTATATCTTTCCTTTTCTCCTTTGTTTTTCGCCTCTCTTCTTTTCACAGCTATTTGTAAGGCTTCCTCAGAAGCCATTTCGCTCTTTTGCATTTCTTTTCCATGGGGATGGTCTTGGTCCCTGTCTCCTGTACAATGTCACGAACCTCCGTCCAGAGTTCATCAGGCACTCTGTTAGAACTGGACATGGAACAACAGACTGGTTCCAAATAGGAAAAGGTGTACGTCAAGGTTGTATATTGTCACCTTGCTTATTTAACTTATATGCAGAGTACATCATGAGGAACGCTGGGCTGGAAGAAGCACAAGCTGGAATCAAGATTGCTGGGAGAAATATCAATAACCTCAGATATGCAGATGACACTACCCTTATGGCAGAAAGTGAAGAGGAACTCAAAAGCCTCTTGATGAAAGTGAAAGAGGAGAGTGGAAAGGTTGGCTTGAAGCTCAACATTCAGAAAACAAAGATCATGGCATCTGGTCCCATCACTTCATGGGAAATAGATGGAAAAACAGTGGAAACAGTGTCAGACTTTGTTTTTTTGGGCTCCAAAATCACTGCAGATGCTGATTGCAGCCATGAAATTAAAAGACGCTTGCTCCTTGGAAGGAAAGTTATGACCAACCTTGATAGTATATTAAAAAGCAGAGACATTACTTTGCCAACCAAGGTCCGTCTACTCAAGGCAATGGTTTTTCCTGTTGTCATGTATGGATGTGAGAGTTGGACTGTGAAGAAGGCTGATCGCCGAAGAATCGATGCTTTTGAACTGTGGTGTTGGAGAAGACTCTTGAGAGTCCCTTATACTGCAAGGAGATCCAACCAGTCCATTCTAAAGGAGATCAATCCTGGATGTTCATTGGAGGGACTGATGCTAAAGCTGAAACTGCAATACTTTGGCCACCTCATGCGACGAGTTGACTCACTGGAAAAGACTCTGATGCTGGGAAAGGTTGGGGGCGGGAGGAGAAGGGGACGACGGAGAATGAGATGGCTGGATGGCGTCACCGATTCTGTGGACATGAGTTTGAGTGTACTCCGGGAGTTGGTGATGGACAGGGAGGCCTGGCGTGCTGTGATTCATGGGGTCGCGGAGAGTAGGACACGACTGAGCGACTGAACTGAACTGAACTGATAACTGTTTCTCTTTAACTATTTTTTAACAAAATTAATGCATATTCTAAAATAAATAGATTATTAAACTGAGGAAAATTAAAATCACTATTTAAATGAGATTAGATAATATGATATGTATTTTATAATTTATTCTCTTAACCCAACAATATTTCATAAATGTCATTTTATGGCAAAAGAGTTTACATTAACTTGTAAGAATATTTCAGTGTATCGATGACCCTCTTTTAAATATAACTTTCTACATTAAAATTAATACCAAGGTGAAGTATCCATCTGCTAGATGATTGGGTAATTTAATTTAAAAAGCAGTCATTGTTCACTGTATTTGTCAACCTCTCTCTCTCTCTCTCTCTTTTTCTTGCTGTGCCATGCAGCCTGTGGGGTCTCAGTTCCCCGACCTGGAATCAAACCCTCGACCCTGCTTTGGAAGTGTGGAGTCTTAACCACTGGATCACCAGGGAAGTCCCTGTGTCAATTTATTTCTGTTGTAGACTGGGCAGGGAACGAGGAAAGCACACCTTTCCCACCTTCACAGGACTAACATCTTGTTGTCCAAGTCTCAACTCAAATACCATCTCCCCAGAGAGAGCTTTCGTGACCTTCTATGTTCACATAGTACCTGTGGACCCAGCCTCTAGTTAGTTACTCACATTTATTATCACTTTATCCTATTTCAGTAACACCTAATTATCAGTCAGTTCAGTTGCTCGGTCATGTCCGACTCTGCGACCCCATGGACTGCAGCCTGCCAGGCTCCCTTGTCCATCACCGAATCCCAGATCTTGTTCAAACTCACGTCCATCAAGCCAGTGATGCCATCCAACCATCTCACCCTCTGTTGTCCTCTTCTCCTCCTGCCTTCAATCTTTCTCAGCATCAGGGTCTTTTCCAGTGATCTGATGGACAGGGAGGCCTGGCGTGCTGTGATTCATGGGGTCGCGGAGAGTCGGACACGACTGAGCGACTGAACTGAACTGAACTGAATCATTAGAATATAATCAATTAATCATCATAGTTTTATATAAATAGTTGATTCTTGAACTAGGTACAGATTAGGGACACTAACCCTCTGCACAGTTGAAAATCTACATGTAACTCTGTAGGCACTCCTTTGTATCTAAAGTTCCACATCCTGTATTTGAAGGTGAAGGTGAAGTCGCTCAGTTGTGTCCGACTCTTTGCAACCCCATGGACTGTAGCCTACCAGGCTCCTCTGTCCATGGGATTTTCCAGGCAACAGTACTGGAATGGATTGCTATTTCCTTCTCCAGGGGATCTTCCCAACCCAGGGCTCGAACCTGGGTCTCCCGCATTGTAGACAGATGCTTTACCGTCTGAGCCACCAGGGAAGTCCCAACCAACCTCAAATCATGTAATACTACAGTAGTTATTGAAAAAAAATTCCACGTATAAGTAGACCAGTGCAATTCAAATTCCATGTTGTTCAAGGATCAACTGTATATATTATATACACATCATATATATATAAAGATATATTTTTTAATGTACTCTCTGCCTCTCACAGTTATATCTCCTTCCATATGTGTGGACACACACATACATAAATACACATTGTTGTTGTTTAGTTGCTAAGTTGTGTCCTACTCTTTGCAACTCCATGGACTGTAGTCAGCCAAGCTCCTTTGTTCATGGGATTTCCCAGGCAAGAATATGGGAGTGGGTTGCCATTTCCCTTCTCCAGGGGATCTTCCTGACCCAGAGATAGAACCTGCATCTCCTGCATTGGCAGGTGAATTCTTTTACTGCTGAGCCACCAGGGAAGTCTGTAAATACACCCAGATGCCATGAAAGAAAGGACCTTTTACTATCATCTTCCTTGCTGTTTAGAAAAATTACAGGAACATCACAGGAATATGGTAAATATTTCCTTAGTGTTATGGACTGAACTGTGTTCCTCCAGAATTCATATGTTGTAGTCCTAACTCCCAGTCCCTCAGAATGTAATAAAATCTTTAAATAAATAATTTAATTGAGGTCATTAGGGTGGCCCTTAAGCCAATCTGACCTTGTCCTTATCAGAAGAGATTTGGATATATAAGGAGAGCCACTAGGGAGGTACCCACAGAGAAAAGGCCATGTGAAGTCAGTGATAAGATGACCATCAGCAACCCAAGGAGAGAGACCCCTGGAGAAACCAACCCTGTTGACACTGTTGACAAAAATAATAAACGATCTGAAATAGGAATAGAAACAAGTTTTATTTAAGCCTTACTGAAGCCTAGAACCCGAAAGGCAGCCTCTAA
Organism: Moschus berezovskii; assembly: GCF_049115385.1. Taxonomy (NCBI): domain Eukaryota; kingdom Metazoa; phylum Chordata; class Mammalia; order Artiodactyla; family Moschidae; genus Moschus; species Moschus berezovskii. The sequence continues at coordinate 115,708,514 of NC_142462.1, forward strand.
GACAACTCTGAGGAGCTGCTCCAGAGAAGCAGGGTTTTCAGTCCAGTTTTATATCTTGGCAGAACAAAGAACATTAAGCAAGACAGGAATACATTCCCTCCAGGTTTGAAAAAATAGATCAGCAGGAACTCAGTGAGTCAGTATGGCGCTGGCCCCTGGGAAGGGAGTCTTGTCATCAAAGGAGCATCAGCAGTGGTGTCCCAGGAAGGGAGGCACTTTATCTTTTAACACAGATATCTCTTACTTCTGGTCAGTGTGCCCTTTTCTTTACAAAGTAAAGCAGATGTACAGTGTATGTTTGATAGGCCACAAATAGGCTGTTTTAGTGAATATAAAATTCAAGTTAACTCATGTATAAGCCAGAATGACTTCTCCATGGCTCAATATATGAAAAGTTTCTTCTATCAACACCTCCCTTGATCATGGACTTCTCAGCTCCCAAAACTGTAAGAAAATGGATTTCTGCCATTATTTTGTTGTGGTGTCCCTAGCAAACTAACACACTGAGTCAATAAATAGGATTCAGAAGAAAGAAAAATCTGCCTAGCCATGTGGACAGCCATGGAGAAGAGCTCTACAGAAAGCGTCTGAGTTTAGGCAATGTAATTCCACTAGAAATGAACCAAGTCATTCTAACAGAGAGGGGACAGAGGCTCTTACCTTTCTATCTGAGCAGAATGGTGGCCCAAAACATGAGCTGGCCCCTCTGCCCCCAACCTTCACCCCGCAGGCTGGGAAAAGAAACAGATGTGACGCTTCTCATCCTCTAAAGCCAGGCTTCCTATGAAGACCCCAAGACAAGGGGGAAAAACAAAATAGCACATGATATTTCTGCAAAAAAACCCCTCTGTGATAGAGGCTTCACAACCTGGGTGAGCACAACCTGCCTCTGACGTGGCCCAGAGGGGCCCAAGGCCATGGCAAGGTGGGGCTGGTGGAGGGGGCCGGGTGCCAGATTAACTCAAGCTTCTTTCTCTGCCAGGGAAGCCAGCATCAGGAGGGATCCGGATGTAGTTTGTTCCCTGGCCTGACCCCTGAGCTGCCATCTGCAGGGATTCCCACACTTCACAGCACTTTCCCTGTCCTCCGGCGGCCTTGAGATCGGTCAGCTCTGCCATTTTTTAGGTCTATATTCTCAGGCAAGATGGAACCTTTCCGACGCCTGGTCTCAACCTCTATAACAGGAAATAATGTTGTTCTGCGCACCTTGCGATGAAAACATGAAAAGCGAAGCCTGAAATTCAACACAAAGGAAAATCAGCATACCGCCGCTGCTTGTGTGTGTGAAAGCTCTTTAAAAGCTGTTGGGCGCTCTGCCACCTAGAGGGGAGCCCGTCAGGGATTAGAGGGTGTGCAGCTCTGAGGCGGGGGTGTCCTGTTGTGGAGAAGCTGGCTTCCAGCTGTGCCAGGCAACAGACCAGAAGACACCCTGTGGGTCCCTCTCCATCCAAGAGCCCGCCCCCCACCCTCCATTTCTCCCAGTTCGCTCTATTTCCATTTGCTCTGTCCTTCCAGCCTACTTCCTGTCTTGCCACCAGACTTCTGAGCTTTTCTGACTTTGTTCACCACCTTCAGAACATTCATTCATTTTTACCTTTCTGAGAGTACCTATATAGATTGCCCACTCCTGCCCATCAGGAGCCCCGAGCTCAGAGGAGGTGAGCAGGAGAAGCCTCTTCATGGGAAGGCTTGTCGACCTGGCTCACAAGGTTAGGTTCCAGCACAGACACCTAGTGACACCTCTATACCCCTCTGGCCAAGTGGGGCCTCAATAAATTACAAGATTCTGTCTTGACAGGCATGGCAGGTTGCAAATTGAGATCATTTCCAGGAAGATTCACTCTGCACTGAGCCCAGGAAAAGAGGTTCACTGCATTAAAAAAAAAAAAAAAAATAGAAAATCTCAGAATCCCCCCACCTTCAATGTTGTTTTTAATCACTCAATTTCACGGACAGAGGAGCCTGGTGGGTTGCAGTCTATGAGGCTGCAGAGTCGGATCGACTGAGCGCATGCGCACACATTCTCAACCTTTATCGTGCGCCAGTTTCTCTACCTACTGCTGATTCTCTGATAAGGACCGAGATTTACCATTGTTCAAACCTTTTTTTCTAAAACCTGATCCGGAACATATCATTCTGGCTCAGGCTGTCAGCTCCTAGCAGGTGGGGGCAATTTTCATCACGGTCAGTGGAGGCTCCCAGCAGACCAGGAGGCTGCTTAAGGAGAGCCCAGGGCTGCCTGAGCGATGAGAAAGACAAGCGTCTTGACGGTGAGGAAGAGGAGGAATAGGACACTGGTCTCTTGTTACCCCGGGGCATCAGGGAAACGCCTACTTAATCCTTGGCCTCTCCTCCCTCCAAATGCCTCCTCCCACCTCGTCCCTCAAGCCCTGGTAGGAAAGAGAGCCAGCTTGAAGGCCCAGACTCACAAGAAACTCTGTCTCTCCCATCTCATCACTTCTTGGTGTTGGGGTCCTGGTTCCCTAAGGCTTGGGCTTTGACCTTCTGACCCCGTAGTTTAGACTTGACCAGGGTCTTTTCATGTACAGGTATGACATAGGCAAGACTTCTTTCCTCTCATGGGACTTCAGGATACCAAGCGGCCAAGTTTGGTTAATATCAGCCCTTCCTTAAAGTAAGTTGAGTAAATCTCCATGACGTCAGAGGATCCCCAGGGTCCCAGGTCATTCTGCCTTCCCTTCCTCCTCATTTCTACCATCTGCTCGGTTTAAGAAGGCTCAGCTGTGTGTGGGAAGCAGGGTCTTGGCTTCCCCTGTGTTCCTCACCCCAGAATATCCTCCTAAGAGTCAGCTAGTCTTCCTCTGTGTCCTCAGAAAGTAAGTTTCCTTATCACCTGGAAGTCATGAATCCACAGAGTGGCCAAACACAGCAGAACTGATGCAAGAGTCCAGGACAAGGGAAGCTGCAGGTGTGTTTGTCCTGGAAGGGGCAGTCCCCCTCCACCCCCTCCCTCTCCTCGGGAGGTATAAAGGCTTGCCATCAGCCACTCAAGCACACTTCTCCACCATGCATCCTCTGCTGATCCTTGCCTTTGTGGGAGCTGCTGGTGAGTCCCACGCATCGCTTCAGGTTCCAATAGCCCCTCTCCTGGTAGAGATATGCGCTTCACTATTCCTCCGGCCTCTCCTATTCTACCTGTGTGTGGTCTCCCCTCCCTGGCCAGCACCCCTCCTTCCCACCCTGGGGCTCTCTTTAACCTTCCCTTCTCTTACCTTCTGCCAGGTTCCACTCCCATCCCTCTCATCCATCCATTTCGGGGCTTTGTTGGGAGAGGCGAGAAAGGCAAACCAGGTGGAGAAGGTCTGTGAAATGAGCCAGGCCTTAAGGCTTGGCTGTGACAACCGTAGATAACTCCACTCAAGCTGTTCCTAGCCTTCAATGCTCCTGGGGAGACAGAAGGTGACTCACAGCAGAGTCCTGTTTATTGGCCTGGGGGTGTGACCCATGCACTGACTTTTTAAGCTTCCTGAGTAGTTTTAAGATTCCCAGATGTATAGCCACAGCTGCGAATCACTGTTCTATTGGCCCATAACAGTAGCCACCTTTATCCTGTGCAAAGGGTGCCTGGGCTCCCTGCTCAGGTGTGAGCTATGGGAGGAGCTGGTACAGCAAAGCCAAGGCTTTGCAGCCACATCTCCCTAGTGAGGCCAACCCATCGTGACAAACTGGGGCTGAAACTGCAGCAGGAGTAGACGGTGATGAATAAAAGGGAGAGAAGCAGCCAGTGGGTGAGAGGACCACATTCAGACCCTACAATGCTGCCGTGGTGCCCCCAGTGGAAGTCTGAGCCGGAGCCCCTGCAGGGTCCCTAGCCCTGTGCCCTGCAGACACACAGCGACTTGGGAGAACTACCCCCTGTGAGACCAGCCAGGGCTGCTCCCTGGTGGCCTTCCTCCCCTCCCCTCCTCGGTCAGGAGACCTAATTAGCAGAGTCCAGCCACAGGGCTTGGGGCTCCACCCTCCTGCTGAATCAGCCTCTCCTCCCCTGTTTCCACTCTAGTGGCTTTCCCCTCGGACGATGATGACAAGATCGTCGGGGGCTACACCTGTGCGGAGAATTCCGTCCCTTACCAGGTGTCCCTGAACGCTGGCTACCACTTCTGCGGTGGCTCCCTCATCAGTGACCAGTGGGTGGTGTCTGCGGCTCACTGCTACCAGTAGTAAGTGCTGGGCCCCTGATGACTAAGCCCACTGCCCAGGGCCCTCTGGAAGAGCTGGGGTCCGTCCAGGGCGCAGAATGATGATGGGGAAGAGAAGCAGCGGGAAACAGCAGCTGACTCGGCCAGAGCTGTGCGTGAAGGGGGGCACCTGCCAGGCTCCTCTGTCCGTGGGCTTCTCCAGGCAAGAATACTGGGGTGGGTTGCCATGCCTTCCTCCAGGGGATCTTCCCGATCCAGGGATCGAACACGGGGTGTTATGCATTGGCTGGCACAGGTTCTTTACCACTGGTGCCATCTGGAAAGTCCCATAAAAAGTAGGCACAGACTATTTTGAAGGTGGAAATAGCCAGTGGGAAAAGCAGGGAAAGACCTCACACAAATAATCTTTGCCAGTTGGCTACATGTTAAAACCTTGTAAGATATTTTTTTTTGTTTGCTTAAAAAAAATTATTATGATTTCTAGTTCCCATTTAACTCAGAATTTTTAGGACAAGTCTGAATATTGGTGAGTTTGCAATATGCTCTGCCTCTGGCAATTCTATACCCCTGGGCAGAACTGAGAATCACTGCCAAAAGCAAGGATTCTCCAACCCGAATGCATGTAATAATCACCTGGAGGGCCTGTTACAACACATGTTGCTGGGTCCCTCCTCAAGGGTTTCTGATGCAGAAACCCTGATGCAAGGGTCTGAGCAGAAGAGAGAATTTGAGTTGCTAACTTGTTCCCAGGTGACTGATGGTGCGGGTCCTGTGGCTGTTCTTTGAGAAGTGCTGTATTAGATCACAGATAGCGGTAGTGGTAAAGAACCCACCTACCAGTGCAGGAGATGTAAGAGACGCAGGATTGACCCCTGGGTGGGAAAGATCTCCTGGAGGAAGGCATGGCAACCCACTCTAGTATTCTAGCCTGGAGAATCCCATGGACAGAGGAACCTGGTGGGCTACAGTCCAGTGAAAGACTTAGGATGGACAGACGGACAGACAAATCAGATCACATAGGATGGTGGCCCTTACCAGATCAAGAAAGGAGGGAGTAAAAGTGACTGCCTGTAGTTTGCAAGGTTGCAGAGGTTGAAGGGTGTCTAGGGAAGTTGAAATGGTGCATTTGCACCCAGGGCACTGGGCACTGAATGCCCAGCGAGGGGTGTGGGAAAGGCGGCTGGAAAAATGCGTGAGGGGTGTGGGAAAGGCGGCTGGAAAAATGCGTGAGGGGTGTGGGAAAGGCGGCTGGAAAAGCAGATGGTCCCTCGCCGGACCCCTTCACTGCATCCCTTCTCCACCGCCAGGCCCCCTGAAGCACGGAGGTTGTTGTTCTCACACCTGCACTGACCTACCACCCCTCTACGGCCCTTGACATTCCTACAGCCCCACCTGCAAGCAGGGAGATCCCCTGGGGGACGTGGGCCTGTGGACAAAATGGCCTTAAGTGTGCTTGCCCTCAACAGCCGCATCCAGGTGAGGCTGGGAGAATACAACATCGACGTCGTGGAGGGTGGCGAGCAGTTCATCGACGCGTCCAAGATCATCCGCCACCCCAGGTACAGCAGCTGGACTCTGGACAATGACATCCTGCTGATCAAACTCTCCACGCCTGCGGTCATCAATGCCCGGGTGTCCACCTTGGCTCTGCCCAGCGCCTGTGCACCGGCGGGCACCGAGTGCCTCATCTCCGGCTGGGGCAACACCCTGAGCAGTGGCGGTGAGTGGGACCCTCACGTCTGCACTCTCTGACCTACCCACCTACCCACACTGCCCAGAGCCAGGCTTCTCCTGAGCTCGGTTCCAGTCTTTGCTTCCAATCTACAAATTCCCACAAGTACCTGCTACACATACAGGACTCTGTGCTGGGTACCAGAGCGGGGCAAGTGTCCCGGACTTGAGCCCAAGAATCAAAACACAGGACAGATGTGGCCCCAGCTCTCAGCACCTTTAGAGAGGGGTCCGCAGTGAGCCTTCCGGGAATTGAAACTCAATGTTCGTTGGGAACCTCTCCTGGCCACCCTCAGGGTTCAGCCCTGGGTTACCATCCCCCTTCCCATCCTAATCCACATTTTCCTTTCCTTGATCTCTTCCTGTTCCTCAAAGTCAACTACCCGGACCTGCTGCAATGCCTGGAGGCCCCGCTGCTGAGTCATGCTGAATGTGAAGCCTCGTACCCTGGGCAGATCACTAACAACATGGTCTGCGCTGGCTTCTTGGAGGGAGGCAAGGATTCCTGCCAGGTGAGACGCCTGCCCAGACGTGGTAGCCTCCCTGGGGGCAGGATGTGAACGCCCAGGGCCGTGGGCTGATGGTCCGCTGGAGAAACAAGGGAGGCTTAACTGTGGCCTCTCTTGACAGTGAGAGGGGCGTGGGGCCTAGAGCCAATGGGAACAGGGTCTTGTGAGGTTCAGACTGTGTGTGGCTCCTGTTCCCTTTTCTTCTCTTTATAAAGCTTATCTCAACACTTCCTCCCCAGGGTGATTCTGGTGGCCCTGTGGCTTGCAACGGACAGCTCCAGGGCATCGTGTCCTGGGGCTACGGCTGTGCTCAGAAGGGCAAGCCTGGGGTCTACACCAAGGTCTGCAACTACGTGGACTGGATTCAGGAGACCATTGCCGCCAACAGCTAAAGCCCCGCCCCTCTGCCATCACCATGCTAATAAAGCGACTGTGCCCTACCTGCCCAGGTGTGCACCTTCTTCGTCAACCCCCACCCCTACTCTGGGAAACAGCCTCCCACCTGAGGTCAGGGTGGGATGAGTGGAGCACCCCACTTCCCAAATGCATTCCAGGGCATCCTGGTGTAACAGCAAAGTGAAAGTCGCTCAGTCGTGTCTGACTCTTTTGGGATCCTGTGGACTGTAATCCACCGGGTTCCTCCGTCCATGGGATTTTCCAGGCAAGATTACTGGAGTGGGTAGCCGTTTCCTTCTCCAGGAGATCTTCCCAACCCAGGGATTGAAGCCAGGTCTCCCGCACTGCAGGCAGATTCTTTACCATCTGAGCCACCAGGGAAGCCCACATGTAAAGAGAAAGAACGCAGAGAATATCATCAGGGGGAGGGGTCCCTGGAGAAACTTCATTCCAGAAAGGCTGCATTCTCGTTGGTTGGTCTCTGGGTCATGAGTGTGGGGCTGATGTGTGCACATGCTTGCACACTTGTACACATGTGTGGGGGGCATGGTCTGTAAGATCCCACACCTCCTCTCACCGGTCCCCATGCCTAGGGAAGCACCTGCCAATCACCTTGGCCTTTTCTGAGTCCCGTCCGTGTCCCCAGCAGATGTTCCCTCCAGGAAGCAGGAGGCCCCACTGGCCCCTGTTTTCCCAGGACCAGCTCATGAATCTGAGGGAGATGAGAGCTCCCTGGGTCTCTCTCCCTCCCACTCCTGAGAAACCTGCCTTCTGTTCTTCCCACGTGATGATACGAACACCCTCCTGAGCCCTTGATAGGCACTTTGACATTTAGTTCCCTCTACCTCTGCAGTGTTTATTATTCCGGAGATACAGACGAGGAGACAGAGGTTCAAACAAGGTTGTCAGTTCACCCACACCCTCGTCCAGCAAACAACAGATCTGGAGTTGGGCTCTATTTGCCCAGCCCCCAAGCCCAACCCCTGCTTCCTCTACCCTACCTCGTGGCCCCTCCAGCTGCAGTCCGTCAGCTCTGCTACTCAGCATCTCTCCAGCTCATCCCCTGCCTGCAGCACTTCCTAAGGGGCACTTATCTCCTTACAGTCTTCTAAGCCTGTGCTCAGAGGGATCCTGTGTGTTGTTCGCTTTCTGGTTAATACCTTTCCTGATGCCCCACAGCTTTCGAAGTAAAAACCAAGCTTCTCATCACAGAGACGCATGGTTTTTCCTGCTCTGGCCCTGCCTGTGTTTCCAGCCTGGGTTTCCTCACACCTCCCTTCCCCTGCAGTGCCAAAGGGCTCAGAAGTGCTGGGGGTTCTTCCAACATGCTGTGTACCTCTGACCTCCAGCTCCGGACACTATTGCTCCATTTGACACGATGCCCTGCCCACCCACCTGTTCACCCTCTTCAGAAAAGTCCTCGACTCCTCCTGCTCCCCGTTCTCTTCCCCACACCCCGGCACTGGCTCCCTGACCCTCTGGTCTGAGTAAGGAGTCCTTGTTCTCTTCCACGCTTACTTCTTCCACAGTTCTGCTCATGTTGCTTAGTGTGTATGGATGTGCCTACCGTGGCCTTCAGCCATGAGCTTCTTATAGAAGACATATTGTCTTACTCATCCTGGTATGTCTACTGATTAAACAACAGTTGCGATATAATAGGCAGCCAGGGGTTGAGTGAATGAAGTATAAGCTAGAAGAGGAAGCAAATATACTGAAGAAAAGGCCTTCCAGAAGAACAGTTCTCAAAGTGCGGTTCTGGAGCAGCAGGACCAGAATCACCTGGGAATTGAGGAGAAACGCAAATTCTTAGGCTCCACCCCAGACCTACTGAGTCAGGAATTCTTAGACAGAGCCCAGCAGCTTGCTTTTAACAAGACTTCAGAGGCATCCTGATGGATGTCAGAGCTTGGGACCCAATGTGGTAGAAAGAGAGCCCTAAACCAGTACTGTCTGTGAAAACAGCATTCACCAACACCTTGACTAACTATATGCAGTTCAGTTCAGTTCAGTTGCTCAGTCGTGTCCGACTCTTTGCGACCCCGTGGACTGTCTTTTTGCATGTGTGCACGCTAACTCACTTCAGTTGTGTCCAACTCTTTTTACCCCATGGACTGTAGCCCGCCAGGCTCCTCTGTCCATGGGATTCTCCAGGCAAGAATACTGGAGTGGGTTGCCATGCTCACCTCCAGGGGATCTTCCCAACCCAGGAATCGAACCCAAGTCTCTTATGTCTCTTGAATTGGCAGGCGGGTTCTCTACCACTAGCACCACCTGGGAAGCCCAATAAACCTTTAGGTGTATTATTTATGTCTCACAAGAGCTGCATAAGGTAGGTCTTATTGGATCATCATCATTCCCATTTTACAGTTAAGGAGCGTTAGTGTTGGTTGCTCAGTCATGTCTGACTCTTTGCGACCCCATGGACTGTAGCCCGCCAGGCTCCTCTGTCCATGGAATTCTCCAGGCAGGAATATTGGAGTGGGTAGCCATTCCCTTCTCAAGGGGATCTTCCTTACCCAGGGAACCCGAGTCTCCTTCATTGCAGGCAGAAGGAGACTGGAGTTTTTTAAAAATCCAGTAACTTGCCCAAGGTTTGAAGCAGAGGGCGTGGGAGGGAGCTCTCAGCATGGCTACTGGAGGTGAGATTGCCGGAGGAGCAGGGCCCCAGGGCCCAGGAGCAGCACCTATGAGAGTCCCGGATCTTAAATGAGGCCAGAGTGCTGGTTCCAGCCCTTTCTCCTTGTCTCCTGCCACTTTGGGGGACCCTTTAGCCTCTTCAGACTTCAGTTACATCTGGGAAATTAGGAGATGAAGTTGGGGTTAAAAAGGATCAGTTCACATGCTTAAAAGGTTTAAAACATTACACATAGACATTATTTGCAGGTCTCCTCCCTACATCCCAACACCCACCTTGAGAAAGGCACACAGGTAACCGGCAAGCTTTCCCTTGGGTCCCCTGAGCACTATGACATTCTTCTTGCCCCCTCAAGTGGCCACACTGAGTGCCGCTGGTTAAGTCGAACAAAAAAATGAGGAAAGGCTGCCCCCTGCTGTCGAAGATGAGGAAAGGCTTCACATGGCACCTGCCTGACCCGTCTAAACTCCTTTCACCAAACAAAAACTTCGTGGGCCCTTGAGCTGCTAACAGTGTGACAAAGTTGAGACAATCCCCATGAGAACCAGAGGTGGTTGTGGAACCAAGAAAGGGTGGTGTTCTTTGAAAGTTTAAGTTGGCAGGAGAGTCCCCAGGTCAAAAGGAAACTCTAACTTAGGGAGTAAATTACTGAAATTTAAATACCCAGGGCAATTCTGTGCCTAATTGTTTATTTAAATACAAATTCATAAACCTAGAGACTTGGAACTCTGAATATCCTGGGGATTACTCAGAAATATGTGTTTTTCAGCAGGCTCCTAGGTGACTGGAGATTCATTCAGCAAATTCGGTACCATGAAACAGCGTCTTATATAAACTGTTCTTCTTTGAAAAAAATGACTTTGCAAATGAAGCAAGTATTTTATTTTTTTACAGTGGTAGATTTCAAAATATCACTTAAAGTAGTATTTTGTTTTTCTTTTAAAATTTTATTGTTTTACTTTAACATAAAATTGTTTGAATTTGTATGCAAAAGTAATTACAGGATAAACTCCCAAAGGTGGAACTTCTGGGTGAAAAAGTAAGAACATTTGTATTATTTATGGTGGTGGTGGTATTAGTCACTAAGTCACGTCATAATATTTATAGATAGTTACAAATTGCTCCCATTAAGAGTTGTGTTATTTAGCATGTCAGAGCGTGCTAAGTTGCTTCAGTCGTGTTCAACTCCTTGCGACCCTATAGACTATAGGCCTGCCAGGCTCCTCTGCCCTTGGGATTCTCCAGGCAAAAATACTGGAGTGGATTGGCATGCCCTCCTCCAGGGGATCTTCCCGACCAAGGGATCCTACCCTCGTCTCTTTTGTTTCTTGCATGAGCAGGAGGGTTCTTTTACCATTAGCACCACCTGGGAAGCCCGTTGATAGAATGGTCTTCCACTATTCGTCATCAAATTGGTGAAAACTGACATTTCATTGCCATTTTAGTTTGCATTTATCATTGCAAGATTTTTTTTCCCCTATGGTTAAGCACCATTTGGATCTTTTCTTCTGAACCTTCTCATTTTTATTGCACTGCTGGATTATTTTCTTATTGATTTCTAGAAGTTCATCATCATGAGATCAGCCCTCATGATGAGAATTGCTAATGCTTTCCCCATATTGTCATTTATCTTTGATTCTATGTATTTTCCCCCTGCAAGTTATCATTATGTGGTCAAGTTTGTCTTTTTTGCTTCTAGACATTGAGTCCGAAAGGCCACAAAAGGAAGCGCCATCTAGTGAAATGCGGTCGAGACTACTCAACTGGAGTTTCAGTTTCAAGGTCATCTTGTGCAGGGAAAATCAAATTTCTGGCAAAAGTTTAAAATGCTTCTGCCCTTTAGGGAAAAAGAGGGAGATGACCTTGACTATGATCACGCGCCCAAGCGATTGTATTTAAACATTCCGGAGGCTGTATTCACCCAGTTCTCCGCCTCTGTTTCCCAGAAAGCCCTTTATCGGACCCTGATGTCCGAAGTCCGCCATGAGAAGCGAGGCAGCTGACGACGCACGTGGCTCCCCCCTCACCTCACACTGATTAGAAATACAGCTCTCCCACCACCCCCATCGCACCCTCAAGGTCATCGCAGTGCACTGAGCTGAGCGATAGCTGATTCACGTTGCTGTACAGCAGACACCAAGACAACACTGCCAAGCAATTATCCTCCAATTTAAAAACAAAATGTCTTTAAAGTGAATGCAAAAAAGAAAAGAAATACAGCTCTCAGCTATGACTTTACCCCTGGGAAAGCTCTACCTCTGTGTACCTGGCGGCCTGTTCTCTGGACCACCCTGGAGGTTCAGAGTTGGGCCGAAGGGGCAGAGTCTGGATTCTGCGGGACCCCATTCTCAGATGAAAGGTGTGATCTCTGGGTGCCTGGCGTCAGGGGCAGGCCGGGGATCAAAGGGGCTGCTTCTGTGAGGACAGCCTGCAGAGGGGTGGATACCAGGGAAACCAGCCCTGACACAAAGGCGCACAGCTCGGAGGATCTGAGAAGGTCCCGAAGAAAGGGCTCGAGGTGAGGAGGGAGCCCCCCGGCCTTGTCCGTACCCCTCCCCCTGCCACGCACCCGGAGCGCTGATGTCACCTCCTCGCCCTCCAATGTCCTCAGAGGGGCCACTCTCTGGTGGATCCTCCTAGACTGCCTCTCCGAGGGGCGGGCCCATGGGAGGGGCCGTTTTTGTATAAAGCTGTAACGTTGTGGGGACAGGGGGGCCACGGTGATTCAACCCTATGGGAATCCTTTACAAAAACCTTTCTGCCTGTCCCAGTGCCCACCATCTTTCGCTCTTCTCCTGGGTCACCGGCACAAGGGTAGCTTGGGTTGGAAGGCCTCCACCTTCCCCCACCATTCACCTGTCAAGCCAAAACCACGGAGCAGGACAGGTCTGGATCGGAGCTGAAGCTTCCAGGCAGAAAGGCCAGATGTAAGGAGATGCCTCTGTGGCCTCACGGATGAAGGACTCAGGGAGACCCTTTATCCCACTCCCGCACTCCCCGCTCCCTGCCCAGGGCAAGGTCAAGGGGAAGGTGCGTGGGAGGTGACCCGCTCTATGAAACAAGAGGTCAGCAATATGCCAGCACCCACCCATGGATGCTCATGGGTGTCTGGGACCCTGCCCACCTCCCCAGGCCCACATCCTTGTGATGAACCCTCAGGAAGAATCAAAGCAGGTGCGCAGGGCCCTGTGGATGGACTCTGCCCATGCTCAGTGGCCCCAAGAGTCAAGAGTCAAAAATATTCTTTCGTGCAATATCCATAAAGCACAGGAGAGGACTCCTAGTTCCAGAGTCCACCAGATACCAACCGAGACCCTGTCCACTCTGCCCGCCTCTAATTGCTTTCCTCCTTGCTCCGCTTCACTGTGTGAACACTGAGGTTTTCTTTGGAAAAGGCACCAGGCTCACGGTTGTAGGTAAGACACAACCTGGGTCTTTCCTGGCCCCTCGGAGGGGAGGGTGGGTCCCAGATGTGCGTTGTAGGGTGGCTGTGTTCTGATGTGTTATGACTATCAATTCGGCCCAGGGACCAAACTGACGGTTGTAGGTAAGCCTGGGGTCTCCAACTGGGTTCCGTGAGGGAGCACTCCCTCCCGGGAAATGTGGGAAGCAAGGGATGACCCAGCTCCCAGGGTCCTGGGGCCCTGGAAAGCTCTGGAAGGCTATGCAGGGTGTTTGAAGGGGGCTGGTGTCTTTGGGAGGGAAGAGACCCTTGAACGCCCCAAACTCTCCCCGAATCCTGGCTGTGCTCAGCACAGGAGAGGAGGTTTTGAAGTGAATCCTGGAGGCTTGGCTTTCGAGACATCTACTTTTGGCAGGCAGGGAAGACGACTTGCTGTTGTAGGTAAGCCAGCCAAGAAGGGAGGGCTGGGAACCTGCAGGGAGGGCAGAGTCCAGATGGAGCCTCCGTCTTGGGTGCCTAGGTTAAAGCACGTGTTTATCAGAAAGATCTGAATTCCTGTCTTGTTGAGTTCTTGTCTTGATGAGGACAGCCTCCATCTCCAGTAATTTCATGGGCGGGCTTGGCTAAGCCTGGTTTTCCTACCGAAAGGCAAGTAATCTCAATTAAAAAGGGGTCACCTTGTCCATCGCCTGTATCCTTGGAGGATGCACATCGAAGCCATAGTAGATGGGACAACTTCTGGCCCCGGAGCTGTCAGTCCTGCCATTTTTCTCCTTCACGCAGAAAGGAGATGGACACAGGACAGGCAGGTGGGGAGTCACACAGTATACAGTTGTAAACCCCCTCCACCTCCGGGAGTTAAAGTTCTGCTAAGGAAAGGAACAGGTGAGCTGCAGGCAAACCGAGGGAGGAAGGGTTGGGAGGTGCAGGCGAGTTTCCCTACCAGGCTTTAGGGTTGTGTGACTAATGACAGACTCTATTTCGGCAACGGGACAAAGCTTTCCGTCTTGGGTGAGTACAGGTCTTACCTGGGGATGGTGTGCTGTGAGGCTGGAGTTCTAGAAGTTCCCCTTAGAGAAGGCCGGGACTGAGAACACAGCGGGGAAAAGGCTGAGGGTGAGCGGAGAAGGTGCTAGAACCCCCAGAAGTCCTGGGGGGAAGGTCGTCTCTGGAAAGAAGGGCCCCATGTTACCAGCCACTCTGGGCTTTGCCACACTCGCGTTGTTCTGTGGAGCAGCCGGGCACAGCACTTTGGACGAGGGACCCGGCTCACCGTCCTGGGTAAGATGCAGGACCCGGGAGGTAGGGTCACTGTCTCTGGGACCTGAGTGTCTGTCTCTCCTCCCTGTCCTGATGGAAGGGGGTCGACTAAACTCTGATCCCCGTGGGGCTTCCGAGGAGCTGGGTCTGCCATCTCTTTATTTTTTTTTTAATATTAATTTTATTTATTTGTGGCTGTGCTGGGTCTTTGTGGCTAAGCGGGCTTTTCTCTAGTTACGGACAGCAGGGGCTACTCTCTAGCTGTGGTGCGCGGGTTTCTCATTGTGGGGGCTTCTCTCCTTGTGGAGCCCCGGCTCTAGGCATTTGGGCTCAGCAGTTGTGGCACATGGGTTTAGTTGCCCCACAGTATAGGGAGGAATCAAACTTACGTCCCCTGCATTGGCAGGCAGACTCTTAACCCCTGGATCCAGGGAAGCCCCCTGCCCTCGCTTTAGAGGCAGCTTGGTTGATGCCTGTGTTTCTCCTCTGAGTCTTCTGCCCGCAAGCTCCTCACACTTCTAAGCTCACCCCTCCTTCTTACATGCAGGGATCAGCTCCTCCGAAGTTTCTCCCTCTTTCCCCCTTTCCCCAGAGTGTGCCTAGGCCTTTCTCCTAGAGGCATCCCTTTAGTCCAGCGCCATGCACCCAGGCAGGAAAAAAAATGGCCATTCCCACTCTCGAGGAGCTAAGACTTTTGCCCTGCCTGAGGTTTCTGGGGGTTTTGCCACAGCCGCCTGCAGCTGTGGGCGTATAATTCGCCCCTCCACTTTGGCATCGGCACCAGGCTCACTGTGACAGGTATCGGGCGGGAAGCAGGGTGCGAGGGCGTGGGGGGTCAGACGCACCTTCCCCTCCCGAGGGAGCATCTCCAGCTTGCGTCTGATGCGACTCCTCGGCACAGGGCTCTGAGGAGCTCTGCTTTGTCTCCAGCCTTGTCTCGCTCTTCTTCTCGTTCTCCAGGACTCCTCTGGTCGCTCCTGTTTGGGCAGGTGTGCTGTTTGGCTTCCCCTTTCTTATCTGATCGTCTCCATTCCCACCCCCATTCTAACTCTGATCCTGCACTGTTGACCCCCTTTTGGCGAATAGCTCTGTCTTCTCTGTTAAAACCTACCCCAGCACCTCCCTGGAGGGGCTCAGAATCCTGTGCTTGCTTTCCTTGTCCTTTGTCTGCCCTTCATCCTTTCTCTGTCTCCAGCAGTCTCCAAGAGCCATGTGAGCTGGTTTAAGAGACCAGGAGGCAGTGGGGAGCAGCTTGGTGAGACTGAGTTGGTCTGAGGGGGGCTCCTGAGCTCTGAGGGCAGAGGTCCAGGTCAGCATCACTTGAGCTTGCAGGAGTGTCCCTGGGGAGCACTATGCTTGGTGGGGGTCAGAGGAGGTAAGTCTGAACAAGCTGTTAACAACTGGAAACTTACACCCTTTTAGCAAGAGATAAGGTAGAAGGAGGAGAAATAGGTTGGAGGCCCCACTGTGTCAAACCTCAGGATCTGTGCTGAGATAATGGAGTCAGTGGCTCATGATTAAACACTAACCCACCATCACCATCCTCGGGAGGAAGCGGGCAAGGGTGAGGTGGGTCTGGGCTGGAGTTGTAGACACGGCCAGAGCAATGGGCCACCGAGCTCCTACCAGACTGGTCAGCTGGAGCAGGCTTTGCCCTGCAGATGGGAGCACGTGCCAGGGAGCGTGATGGAAATTGGAAAGTACAGGTCATCGGGATTCAAAATGCATGAGTTCTGAGGGAAGGGGGCTCTTGTGCAATTTGCAAAGTGACCTAAACTGTCTCAGGCCCTCTGAGATGTAAATATAAAACAGAGATGACAAGGGTGGTCTCTTGGAGTTCTAAGATTGTAAGGGACTAAATCCTTATGGCAGGAGGAGAAGGGGATGACAGAGGATGAGATGGTTGGATGGCGTCACTGACTAAATGGACATCAGTCTGAGCAAAGTCTGGGAGATAGTGAAGGACAGGGAAGCCTGGCGTGCTGCAGTCTGTGGGGTCACAAAGAGTCGGACACGACTGAACAGCAACAACAAGTCGTGTGCAAATCCTCTGTAGAAGACTCAGAGGATGCCGCCATCCCTTGCATTCCTGTTTATCCTCACTGTGTCACAGACTGTCTTTTTCCAAACCGGGACTCGATTTTCTCAATAGAAACATTCCCTGAACTTGGATAAGATAGAGATATCTGGGTTTGCCACATTTCTGCTCCACAAACTCGCTCCCAGAACAGAGCTAAACAGAGGTCTCAGTGCATTTTGGCAACACGGAGGGTGCTTGAAAGGTGGATGTGGTTTTACTTTACCCCTCCACGTCCTCACACGAGGGCCTGCCTTCCAACAATTTCAGAAATTCTCTCCCATCTGTCAGGCATGAGAAAGGGTCTGGAACCCTCTGATGAAGTGGGCTTCGGACTTGGGTTTGTTCATTTCAACGCTTTTGCTGCTTTGAATATAATGCGTGACTGGAAATAGGATTCCAAAGTCGGTAGGGAGGTTTGGAAATAAGAAATAAGATAGGGTTCAACCTCAGAACAGTGTCTTTCATGGGGTTCCAGCCATCCTGGAAACTCCCACACACCCCAGCACCCATGTAGGAGTCAGTTTGAAACATCAGAGAGGATAATAGCCAAAGGCACATAGGCTTCACAAAGCAGGTTACACATAAAATCAAAACAAAAGGTGGGTTCAGTATAATACAGAGAAAAGCATATGTCAGATACTGGAAAAGTATCTTTTCTAGGGAAGAATATGCACACGTGCTAAGTCACTTCAGTCGTGTCCGACTCTCAGCAGCCCTATGGACTGTAGCCTGCCAGGCTCCTCTATCCATGAAACTCTCCAGGCAAGAATACTGGAGTGGGTTGCCATTTCCTCCTCCAGGGGATCTTGCCCACTCAGGGATCGATCCACGTCTCTTATGTCTCCTGCATTGGCAGGCAGGATCTTTACCACTGAGCCACCTGGAAAATCCTAGGGAAGAAAGGCTAATTCTAATTAATATGTGTTATCGCTCAAGCAAGTAAACACATACACCCTGCAGAAACAGAAAAATAATTATTAGACACAGTCTAGTTTCCAGGTCATGTTCTTTGGAGGAATCTTCTGCCTCAAAATTCAGGCTTATTTCAGTTCAGTTCAGTTCAGTTGCTCAGTCGTGTCCGACTCTTTGCGACCCCATGAATCACAGCACGCCAGGCCTCCCTGTCCATCACCAACTCCCGGAGTTTTTACCAAAATACATATCCATTGAGTCAGTGATTACATCCAGCCATCTCATCCTCTGCCGTCCCCTTCTCCTCCTGCCCCCAATCCCTCCCAGCATCAGGGTCTTTTCCAGTGAGTCAACTCTTTGCATGAGGTGGCCAAAATATTGGAGTTTTAGCTTCAAGATTGGTCCTTCCAATGAACACCCAGGATTGATCTCCTTTAGAATGGACTGGTTGGATCTCCTTGCAGTCCCAGGGACTCTCAAGAGTCTTCTCCAGCACCACAGTTCAAAAGCATCGATTCTTCGGCGATCAGCTTTCTTCACAGTCCAACTCTCACATCCATACATGACCCCTGGAAAAACCATAGCCTTGACTAGACGGACCTTTGTTGGCAAAGTAATGTCTCTGCTTTTTAATATACTATCTAGGTTGGTCATAACTTCCTTCCAAGGAGTAAGCATGGTGGTGACCCCTAAACAAACAGAACCTCCTGCTACATAATTTTATGATGATGCTATGGCCCCTTTCCTTGCTTCCCTCAGTTCACACACACTCAGCCCCTTCCACGCCAACCAGCTCTCAGACCAGCCCTTGCCCCCACTCCTGTCCTTCCAGATGATCTGAGCCAGGTCCACCCGCCCAAGGTGGCTGTGTTCGAACCCTCGGAAGCAGAGATCTCCCAGACCCAGAAGGCCACGCTCGTGTGCCTGGCCACGGGCTTCTACCCCGACCACGTGGAGCTGACCTGGTGGGTGAACAGGAAGCAGGTCACCACTGGGGTCAGCACGGACCCTGAGCCCTACAGGGAGGACCCCACGCGGGATGACTCCAGATACTGTCTGAGCAGCCGGCTGAGGGTGACCGCCGCCTTCTGGCACAACCCCCGCAACCACTTCCGCTGCCAAGTCCAGTTCCACGGGCTCACCGACCAGGACAAGTGGGAGGAGGAGGACAGGGCCAAGCCCGTCACCCAGAACATCAGCGCCGAGGCCTGGGGCAGAGCAGGTGAGCCGGCCGGGAGGGAGTCAGAGCCGACAGGGGAGAGATCTGGGGAGAGGAGCGGGAAGGCTGGACAGAGAGGCAAGGGTGGGTGGGGGCCCAGCAAGAGGGTGGACAGGGCACCTCCTCGGGCTAACTCCTCCCCCGGATCCTCAGCCCAACTCAGCTGTGCGGGTGGGTCCCCTCCCTGCCCGCCTGCAGAGCTCAGGGTCCCAGTGGTGGGTCCCCATCCCCTTCAGTGCTGCCTCCTTCTGTGACCCTGAGGATGCTGTGGCCACGTTGGCACAGGCAGTGCTGGGACTCTGATCAGAGGCTGCTCTGAGCCTGGGGGTCAGTGCTGACTAAAAGCTAGCTCAGTAGGTCTTTTTCATTTATTTGTTTTGTTTTAAGCATCTCAAAATACCAACATATTTCTTATTGCCTAGTTTTAATGTATCAGGAATCTGGGCATAGCTTAGCTGGCTCGTTTATTTCAAGATGCTACAATCAGATGTCAGCCAAAGCTGGAGTCTTATCTGAAGGCTCAGCTGGGGCAGGATCCACCTCCACGTTCATGTGGTTGTTGCCAAGATTTAGCATCTTGCCTGCTATTGGACTGAGGAAGGCTGGCTTAGCTGTGACCCTGCTTTAGAAGATGCAGGCTCTCATCCATTTCCCTTCCCCTTTTTTCTTTCAGACTGTGGCGTCACCTCCGGTAAGTGGCCTTTTCCTCCTAAGTCCCCATCTCCTATTATCTTTGCTTTGGAATCAGAGAATTCCGAACCCTTGGACCCTGGTGGGGGCTATGAGGGAAGGAGGCCACAGATGACCAACTCACAGGTACCTACCTGCTCTCCCTTCCTGCCAACAGCGTCTTATCAGCAAGGGGTCCTGTCTGCCACCCTCCTCTATGAGATCCTGCTGGGGAAGGCCACCCTGTACGCTGTGCTGGTCAGCACCCTGGTGCTGATGGCCATGGTAAGGAGGGGGCCAGGATGGGGCAGGCAGGTTGGAGGTGACACTTGAAATGCAGCAACACAGACCTAGGAATGTAGAGACCCCACCAGGACCACAGGTGGGCAGAGAGGAAGAAGGGGTTCACCCGCATGCCTCAGAAGACACCTTGCACCTCTGTGATCACACTGGAAGAGCCGGCTGGGAAGGAGGAACTGGGGTCACCAGAAAACCCAATGGATGGATGTTGGGAGGAGACCTGCATTTGTCTTGTCAGTGGGACACCCTACTTCCTCTTGCTCCCCAGCACTCCTGGCTCCTTGTAACCCTCACACCTTCTCATCCTCAGGTCAAGAGAAAAGATTCCTGAGGCCAGCTTAGAAGTACAGGAGCTTCCAGCCTGTACTGCCCTGATGTGAATTCTGCTTTTCCCATTCCTACCCAGTGCTTCTGAAGAGCTGCCCTCATCTCTGGACTCAGCCCAGCGTCCACCCCCATGTGCAGGTGCCCCAAACTCTCAGGACCAGGATCTCCCTAACCCAGGGGAGACCCGAGGGGGGCTGAACTTACTGAACCAATAAAAATGGCCTGTTCTGGCTTGACTCTGCCTTGTGAGTATGTAGATATCTCTTCTGTCCATCTCTGAAGTCCCATGTGACTCCAGTCAGGGTGCAAACAGGAGGTCTCCAGGGAGAGTCCCCTGCAGTCCCTTCAGGTGGGAGGTGGGAGGGACCCAGCCTGTGACTGGCACTGCTCCTCCTTGTCAGGGAAACTTAAGGACGTGTGAAAGAGGGTGACTGGTGAAGAGACAGGCTTACTCTGGAGCAGTCTAGAAAAATGCTGCTGTTAACTCTAGGCATTTTCTGTCCTGCTTAATCAAAGGTGCTCTGAGGAAGAGCTGAGCCACACAGGTGTATCTACCTGCTGAGCGGCCATGACCTCATGATCAACAAAGCTCAAAGTCATTTGTGTCAGCTATGCAGCCTCCCCGAGGGCACTCACCACTCAGCTTCCTTCACCACCAAGGAGTGTTTCCAGGAGAGAAGAAAAGTCACTGACTTGGGACTCTGTTCTCAGTAGCAAATGTGTCTTCTAGTTTAAGTTATAAAGCCAGTTATAAATTTCACTCAAGTGAATTAAGTAGATGTGAAAATGTACCCTGATGAGTCCTCGGAGGGTGGAAAATAAAGTTCCCTAAAACCAAGGATCAGCCCTCTTGCTGTTTCTAGAAATCCTTCCAAAGCTCTTTATTGTCACATGGTCACCATGGTGACTTGACCCAAAGCCCTCAGAATGGCATGAAAGAACCACCGTTGTTCTCTGTCTCTCTGTCTACACTCGCCCCCACTCCTGTCACCCCGAACCCCCTGAGCCACTGGCTTGCAGTCATCTTGCACTCCTGTACCTGGAATGATATATATGTAGGCTCCTACTGATCCCTGAAGATTTACCAGTGATATCTTGCCCTATAAGAAGCTTCTATCCCTCTTACACCACCCCCATGATGTTGGATGAAATGCACCATGCATTTGGCTACCACAATGCCCTGTGCCCACCTCCTTCCTACCACTGACCACACTTGATGTGAAAGGTACGTTGCTGAATCACGCAAAGACGCTGGGATCCTTGGCCTCCGGAGGAGAAGAATTCAATCCGGGGCCAGAGACGAGGCTTGATAGCTCAGAGCTTTTGTGTAATAAAGTTTTATTAAAGTATAAAGAGATAGAGAAAGCTTCTGACATAAACATCAGAAGGGGGTAGAAAGAATACCTGCTTGCTAGTGTTAGCAATGGAGTTGTATACTCTTCAATGAATCCAAAGAATGTCTGGAGGTTGTAAAGACCAGACCTACTCCCATAATTTGCATTTTAAAATAACAGGATTAGCTAGAAGGTTTAATCCAGAGACTGTTCTCAAGCAGGATACATAATCCTAAGGAATATAGAGGAAAAAAATGTTTGTCCTTTCTTCCTCCTTGAGAATTCCAGACCCTCTCTCCTTGGGGACCCCTAGACTTCTTATCAACCTGCCTAGGAAATGACTCTCTCAGATGGAAACTACCCCTTTTCTTGTCTCTACTTGGAGGTCACTCCATGATGGCAAAGTTGTGTTTTATTACAGTAGCCTTGGGATGTGGCATAGTACCTAGTTCAGTGTGTGTGTGTGAGTTGCTCAGTCTTTGCAACCCCATGGACTGCCACCTTCCAGGCTCCTCTGTCCATGGGGTTTTCCAGACAAGAATACTGGAGTGGCTTGCCATTACCGTTCCCAGGGGATCTTCCTGACCCAGGGATGGAACCCAGGTCTCCTGCATTGCAGGCAGATTCTTTACCATCTGATCCACATGGGAAGCCCACGTTCAGTGTACGCATCCATTAAATTATCTTGGAATCAATGAAAGAATCAGTGAGTTCAACCACAGTGACCCAGTTCAGGAGCAGATATCGCCCTAAGGCCTGCCTGAAACAGACAGCAACCCGCCCCTCCCAGCCCCGCAGCACACAGCCTTCTCTATGGCAACACATGCGTGCATTCTAACAGGGTCTCTCGTATACAACCACATGCATGTACACACGTCTCTGTATATGTATGCATGTGAGTAGCCAACCACTTGCTAAGCACATATCATTGCCGTGTTTGCTATTAACCTCCAAGAAAATAAAGACGTCAGAGTCACAGTCCTCAAGAGTCTTCCCTGTTCATTAGGGGATAATTCATGGATAGAAAGAGTTAATACACGAGAATGCGAGTTGCTATAATGCAGGCAGAGGCTAGCACTCAGTTTCTGACCGGGACCATCAGGGGAGGGTCTGGGAAGGTGGCAGACTCTTCACAGGAAGAGTTGGTCTCAGTTATCCAAGTGGGAGAAAGGTCATGAGAATCAGACCTATGAACGGGATAGGAAAGTACAGGGTCAGGGACCTTGCACTCAGCACACAGGTCCTTGCACTCATCTGGCTGCGAGGTTCAGAGATGGCAGTCATAAGCTGTAAAGGTAGGTTGGGGCTTCCCGCTCGGAGAGTGGACTCTATCCTTGTCACAGCATGAGGAGGGCATATAGTAGACGTGCACTAAACATCTGTGAGCTAGTGAAGGGAGAGGAGTCGGGCCCCATCCAGGAAGCCAAGGGCAAGTGCGGAGCTGTGAGTCCTCCCGCCCTGAGCTGACATCACCTGCTCTGTGGATGGTCCTCCCACCCACCTCTTTATAAATGCCAGTCTGCACAGGTAGGCAAAGATAGTCCCACAGGGGAACCCTGATGACACAGGAGAGCTCCTCAGGGTGGCATCTGTTCTAGGAGGGGCCTCTCTGCCCCCCGCCCCCACCACTAGCACCCTGCCCCTCCCCCGGCCCCTCCCACTCTCGGTGTACCCTGAGTCTGTCTCCTGTCACTCCACTCAGTCAGACCAGCCTCTGCCACCTGCACTTCCTGCCTCTGCCCAGTGGTGGGAGGAGGGCAGGGGAGGAGAGGACATTTTTGTATCACAGTGCAACATTGTGGGGACTGGGGGGGTGGGCACGTTGATTCAGTTAGAGGAAGTCCTTTTACAAAAAGCCCTGCCTCAGAAAATAGATCCACGCAGCCCACCAGCAACCTAACCCCCAGCTTAAGATGGGGAGAGTGGCTGGGAGAAGTCCCTGGAGCAGGTCCCTCTGTGTTCTCGCAGGGACCTGGGCTCTGATCATCTCTGCCTCTCCCTGCTCCACACTCAGCTTCCCAGGAACACGAAGAATCAAGCCGTCAGAGTGGGATCTTCACAAAACTTTATCTTGGACAAAGTACTTGCAGCTGTGTTATTTGTTAAGCACTCACAACAACCCCCTGGGGAAGATATTATCCCATTTTTCAGATGGAGAAACTAACGCCAGGGAGGTTACAGGTCACAGAAATAGTGGGAGGCCAGGTCTAGCCCGAAACACTTCCCAGTCCAGCAAAACCTCCACCCCTAGTGCCCCTTCCAATTTCACAATCATGTCAGCCCCCAAGTCAAGCTCATTCTCTGCAAAATTGGGGATGACCTCATGTCCAGACCACTTGACCACTAGTTCTGGAGGCAAGTTGGGAGGAGAGAAGGAGGGTGGCCCCAGACTGTTTAGGGGAGGAGGGGAAGAGGGAGGAATTAATTCTTGGCAGCCCCTTCCCACTGTGCTCCTATGGAGAGCTGCACTTCGGGCCAGGGACCAGGCTCACTGTGCTAGGTAAGAATGCTTCTGCAGGGGAAGGGAGGGTGGAATGCCCAGACTATATGATCTCCCCAAACCCTGGCCTTGGGGGAGTGGTCGCTGGAGCCTCCCGGGTTGCTCTCCGAGAAGGCAACGTTTGCGCCTGGGTCCCCAGGGCTGTGTGAACGCCCAGCAGCTGTACTTTGGAGCTGGCTCCAAGCTGACTGTTCTGGGTAAGGAGGGCAGCTGGAGTCCCTGAGCGTTCCCTCGGGCGGGACGCAGAGAGGCGGGCAGCTGCCCATCTCCCTTCAGGGCTGCGCTCAGGGTCGGTGGGCACCTGGGCTGAGTCTGGGCATCAGAGAAGGGCAGCGCTGGTTTTTGTCCTGGGTCCCCGGGCTGTGAGCCAAAGCACTCAGTACTTCGGCGCGGGCACCCGGCTGTCGGTGCTAGGTGAGCGGGGACCCGGGGGTGAGCGGCGGGTTTTTGCGCGGGGCTGGGGGGCCGTGACTCAGAGACGCTGTACTTCGGGCCGGGCACGCGGCTCCTCGTGCTAGGTGAGTGCGGGCGGCGCGCCTCGATTTTTGGGGGGCGCCCCGGCGCCGCACCGCCCTGACCTCCGGGGCCGGCAGCGGGCTGACCGCGGGGGGTGAGTGTCCGCGCCGCGAGCGGTGGGGTCAGGGCGGGTCGAATTCGGGCACTTGGTCCTCTCCCTGCGCTGGAGCCGGGCTCTGGGACCCGGAGGGCGAGCAGCTATGCTCTGAGGGGTTTGCTTGCGGGACTGGGACTCTGTGAGCCAGTGAGCGGTATTTTGGCGCCGGCACCAGGCTCATGGTCACAGGTGAGATCTGAACGCCTCCCTGCCTTCTAATCGCCGCCCCTCTTGCCCCCGGAGATGGGTGGGGTGGGCTGGAGCGTATGGCCACGTTGTCCACCTGTGGAGTCAGCTCTGCAAGGGGTGGAGGGGCCAGGATTGGGGTTCTCATAGTCCTGGAACAGAGAGGTAGGCAAGGGGGCTTTGGTCTTTTTGTTTTTTCCCTGAGATATTAGGGACCTGGTGAGCCATGGCGAAAAAGAGAATTTATTAGGATTCTGAGAGCTGCTTGATTGGAGAAAAAGACTGAGGAGGGCGATCTGGGCTGAGGGGAAGGTAGAAGTGGGTGTAGCAGCTGCAAAGGGGAAAATGACCTGGGGGTGGGGGGCAGGAACAGGCAGGGATGAGTCCAGGAGGGTGGGCCCCCTGCAGACCTGGCTCCAGGCAGGAGGAGATGCAGGCTTCCACTGAATGGCCCAGGAAGAAAAGGATGATGGAGGAACGTGGAACAGACTTGAAAGAGACAGATAAACACAAGGCAGTGAGGGAAAGAATACCAAACAGGTGGGGTTTGTCGATTTACTGTTTGGAAGTTTGGATTTAAATTTCGGTTTCAAACCTCTTCCTCCCTTCTTAAGTCCAGACCCCTGCTGGCCAGGCTGTGTGTACAGCACAGGCGGGCTGGGTGGGAACCTGGGCCACTGGGGGCGTTTACTTACCAAATGGAGCCCCCTCACCGCCCCCCACCCCCAGCCTGAAATTCCCCTCCTCACCAGGGCTTCCGGTTAAACAGCCAGATGTAGCAGGACATACATTCAAATAGACATATTTTCCTACTGAGACCAGGAACATTCCCAAGGGGATCTTAGTGCTGGAAAGGGATCTTCACTCGAAGCACTGAGCTTCCAGAGGGGAACAACCCCTCAGGACCAGTGTGTTTACTGGATGATATGATAACAGCAAGCGTGTCTGTAGTTAGACTTGCTAGGTTGGAGCCAGTGGGGGCTCCTTTCGAAGTGTTTGTTCCCAATGACAGCTGGGTTCCTGTGATCAGCCAGGGTGGAGAAGAGCAGGAGACCTCAGAACAGGTAGACCTGGGTCCCAAGCCCTGGTCCTTTAATGATCTGATGACCTTGGGCAAGTGAATCTGTAGGAACCTTCCTCGGATTGAAAATTATCAAGATGTACTGCTAACACTGCTCTGAGGATGACAGGAGCAGTTGCGTGGCGAGTATCTTAGAGTACCTAGCAGACCAGTTGTAATTCAGTGGTCTCCCACCGACCCTCCCAGACCCTCCCCTAGGCGGTCACCGGGGTAGCAGGGGAACCCAGTGCCAAGGGAGGGGCAGGATTAGCATGGGGAGGAGGGCTGGCTATATGTGCGAAGTGAGCTGGGAGCAGGACAGGTAAACTTCAGAGTTCTGTCTGAGGCTCTCCAGCCCACATCCAAGCATACACCACCAAAGCTCACCAGGATACACACAGGTGCACCCACCTGGGTGAGCCCACCCACGGGGACTCACAAACAGGGAGTGTAAACTGACTGACTCCTCATCGTGGGGCCATGTAGTCAGCGCTTCAACGTGTAAGGAAGGTCCTGCTTCCTTCTGCCCAACACATCAACATCACAGGGAGCACTGCACATGGCTCAAAACCCGTCTGTAATTTTTCCAGTAAGTTCTGAGTGTTTGCTGGATGAGGGGGTCAGAGGAGTCAATTCTGTAACGCCCCTGGAGGGCTGGTAGAACCCCGGGGGCAGGGACTCTGCAAGAGAGTGAAGAACCAGACCGAGAGCAGAAAGCCTGATGGAGCCAGTGCAACGCAGACAGGTCAGGAGATTCCATTTCAGTTCCGGTCTGCCAGTAAAGCCCCCGGGACAGAGGAACAGTCACAAGTCGGGAAGTGCAGCACAGGGCCGCCGGCCTGACGGAAGGCAGAAAGTGAAGTGAAGTGCTAGTTGCTTAGTCCTGTCTGACTCTTTGCAACCCCATGGACTATAGCCCACCAGGCTCCTCTGTCCATGGAATTCTCCAGGCAAGAATACTGCAGTGGATTGGCATTTGCTTCTCCAGGGGGTCCCCCTGATCAAGGGATCGAACCCAGATCTCCTGCATTGCAGGCAGATTCTTTACTGAATGAGAACCAAAGAAGTCCAGTGCGACCTCAAAATGAACACGTAACACTTTTGTTTAAAAAATTATTTAGAATTTCACAGTGGTAACACCAGCACATTATATCAAGCAGGGGGGCCTTCTAAGTGTGAGGTCCTCTGTGACTACACTGTTCACACCCCCATGAAGCCAGCCTTGAAGTTAAGTCACGTCCATGGAAATAGCAAGTGTCAGAATTTTTTTTTAATCTTCTAGGCTTAACTAACGGAGAAGGCAATGGCAAGCCACTCCAGTACTCTTGCCTAGAAAACACCATGGATAGAGGAGCCTGGTAGGCTGCAGTCCGTGGGGTCACTAAGGGTCGGACACGACTGAGCGACTTCACTTTCACTTTTCACTTTCACACATTGGAGAAGGAAATGGCAACCCACTCCAGTGTTCTTGCCTGGAGAATCCCAGGGACGGGGGAGCCTGGTGGGCTTCCGTCTATGGGGTCACACAGAGTTGGACACGACTGAAGTGACTTAGCAGCAGCAGCAGCAGCAGGCTTAACTAAAATCCCATGGATGGAGGAGCCTGGTAGACTGCAGTCCGTGAGGTTGCTAGGGGTCGGACACGACTGAGCGACTTCACTTTCACTTTTCACTTTCACACATTGGAGAAGGAAATGGCAACCCACTCCAGTGTTCTTGCCTGGAGAATCCCAGGGATGGGGGAGCCTGGTGGGCTTCCGTCTATGGGGTCACACAGAGTCGGACACGACTGAAGTGACTTAGCAGCAGCAGCAGGCTAAACTACATCTCTTCAGAATGAAATGTCTTCCTTTTAACAGAATTGCTCAGAAACAAACAAAAATCAATACTAAGCAAAGAACAGGATAAAATAAAGGTTTAGAGGGTCCAGAAGCAATAAGATAGTCAGATGAGAAGTCCGCAGGGGCTTTAACTGGAATGCCTTCAGCTGGGGCCCTCCGGGATGCCACACACCAGAGGCTTAGCTGGATGAAGACAACTGCAAGTTGCTCTGATGACCTCAGAGGCATACTTAGGAAGCTAGCCAGTAGGGAAAAGTAGAACATATGGAATCAAAGGGACAAAGAAAGTTGAAGATGCCTGAATTTAAAAGAAGGGGAGATAGTGATTTCTCTGAGCTGAGGCAACTCAGGGGTGCCTGGAGGCAGAGGAATGGCTAGGTTGACCTGAAGCACTGGAAAGAAAGCAAACCTCCCATTCTGATGAGTATGCCCTAGGACAAATGCTGTCTTCACGTGAGCACGCAAAAATACATCATCAGTGCATTGTCATCTGAAAAAATAAAGAACAGCCATCAAATAAATTCCTTATCCCCAAGTCATCTTACTGGTCAACCCCTCAGGCTCACTCCCAGCAGAGGACAGGGCTTTCGGCACCCATAGATCAGGTCATGTCCACCCCTGCTCCGGACAGTCAGTGTTGGCTTCTCCTTTCACAAGCAGGAAAAATGATGCAGAGACATCCCAAGACTGTCTAAAGCCACATCCAAGCTTCAAATTCTATTATTCATGTTCCATCCGGTGCTCTAGTTAAATAACCGCCATATATTATGGTGAGAAGTAGAGAAATAAGCTCCCCATGGTGAATAACAAAACAATAATGTAAGAGAAGAGAATTTGCTCAGAGGTTGGGTGGTGCCATTTGTAAAGTCACCTTTGGGGCTGGAGACACAGGAGATGGGCACAGGCAGGCAGAGGGAGACCGAAAACAGAGGCGTGGGGTGGTGACCCCCCAAACAGACAGGCCATACTGCTTGTGTGCATGCTCAGTCGATCAGTCGTGTCTGACTCTTTTGCGACCCCATGGAGCCTAGCCCGCCAGGCTCCTCTATCCATGGGATTTCCCAGCCGAGAACACTGGAGTGGGTTGCCATTTCCTTCTCCAGGGGATCCTCCCAACCCAGGGATCGAACCCACGTCTCCTGCATTGGCAGGCGGATTCCCTCTGAGCCACCGGGGTAGCCATACTGCTACATGACTTTACTGTAGGATGACCCTGAGCCTCCCTTCCCTGCCTTCTCATATTCATATACTCACACACACACTCAGCCCCTTCCACTCCAACCAGCTCTCAGGCCGGCCCTGGCCCCACCCCTGTCCTTCCAGACGATCTGAGCCAGGTCCACCCGCCCAAGGTGGCTGTGTTCGAACCCTCGGAAGCAGAGATCTCCCAGACCCAGAAGGCCACGCTCGTGTGCCTGGCCACGGGCTTCTACCCCGACCACGTGGAGCTGACCTGGTGGGTGAACAGGAAGCAGGTCACCACTGGGGTCAGCACGGACCCTGAGCCCTACAGGGAGGACCCCACACGGGATGACTCCAGATACTGTCTGAGCAGCCGGCTGAGGGTGACCGCCGACTTCTGGCACAACCCCCGCAACCACTTCCGCTGCCAAGTCCAGTTCCACGGGCTCACGGACCAGGACAAGTGGGAGGAGGAGGACAGGGCCAAGCCCGTCACCCAGAACATCAGCGCCGAGGCCTGGGGCAGAGCAGGTGAGCCGGCCGGGAGGGAGTCAGAGCCGACAGGGGAGAGATCCGGGGAGAGGAGCGGGAAGGCTGGACAGAGAGGGAAGGGTGGGTGGGGGCCCAGCAAGAGGGTGGACAGGGCACCTCCTCGGGCTAACTCCTCCCCCGGATCCAGATCCTCAGCCCAACTCAGCTGTGCGGGTGGGTCCCCTCCCTGCCCGCCTGCAGAGCTCAGGGTCCCAGTGGTGGGTCCCCATCCCCTTCAGTGCTGCCTCCTTCCATGACTCTGAGGATGCTGTGGCCACATTGGCACGGGCAGTGCTAGGACTCTGATCAGAGGCTGCTCTGAGCCTGGGGGTCAGTGCTGACTAAAAGACTGACTTAGCTGTGACCCTGCTTTAGAAGATGCAGGCTCTCATCCATTTCCCTCCCCCTTTTTTCTTTCAGACTGTGGCGTCACCTCCGGTAAGTGGCCCTCTGCTTCTTTGTCTCCATCTCCATGGTCATTGCTCTGGAACCAGAGACAGAGACTCCATGGACACTGGTTGGAGGGGTAAAGGGGGTGGAGGCCAGAGATACCTGCTCACAGGTACCTACCTGCTCTCCCTTCCTGCCAACAGCGTCTTATCAGCAAGGGGTCCTGTCTGCCACCCTCCTCTATGAGATCCTGCTGGGGAAGGCCACCCTGTACGCTGTGCTGGTCAGCGCCCTGGTGCTGATGGCCATGGTAAGGAGGGGGCCAGGATGGGACAGGCAGGTTGGAAGTGACACTTGAAATGCAGCAACACAGACCTAGGAATGTAGAGACCCCACCAGGATCAGAGGTGGGCAGAGAGGAAGAAGGGGTTCACCCGCATGCCTCAGAAGACACCTTGCACCTCTGTGATCACACTGGAAGAGCCGTGCTGGGAAGGAGAAACTGGGGTCACCAGAAAACCCAATGGATGGATGTTGGGAGGAGACCTGCATTTGTCTTGTCAGTGGGACACCCTACTTCCTCTCACTCCCCAGCACTCCTGGCTCCTTGTAACCCTCACACCTTCTCATCCTCAGATCAAGAGAAAAGATTCCTGAAGCCAGCTTAGAAGTGGAGCCAGGAGCTTCCAGCCTGTTACTGCCC
Source organism: Moschus berezovskii (assembly GCF_049115385.1). NCBI lineage: Eukaryota > Metazoa > Chordata > Mammalia > Artiodactyla > Moschidae > Moschus > Moschus berezovskii. The sequence goes on from NC_142462.1 coordinate 115,738,455, forward strand.
TGATGTGAATTCCGCTTTTCCCATTCCTACCCAGTGCTTCTGAAGAGCTGCCCTCATCTCTGGGCTCAGCCCAGCGTCCACCCCCATGTGCAGGTGCCCCAAACTCTCAGGACCAGGATATCCCTAATCCAGGGGAGACCCGAGGTGGGCTGAACTTACTGAACCAATAAAAATGGCCTGTTCTGGCTTGACTCTGCCTTGTGAGTATCTAGATATCTCTTCTGTCCATCTCTGAAGTCCCATGTGACTCCAGTCAGGGTGCAAACAGGAGGTCTCCAGGGAGAGTCCCCTGCAGTCCCTTCAGGTGGGAGGTGGGAGGGACCCAGCCTGTGACTGGCACTGCTCCTCCTTGTCAGGGAAACTTAAGGATGTGTGAAAGGGGGTGACTGGTGAAGAGAGAGGCTTACTCTGGAGCACTCTAGAAAAATGGCAGAGTTGCCTCTAGGAACTTGCTGTCCTACCTGGACAAAGGTGCTCCGAGGAAGAGCTGAACCACACAGGTGTGCCCACTGCCAAGGGGTCACGAACCCTGGCGCTCATTTCAGCTCCCTCACTGAGAGCATTACTAGACTCCCTTCACTGCCAAAGAGTGTTTCCAGCTGGGAAGAAGAAACATCACTGACTTGGAAATTCCTGCTCAGTAGCAGATGCGTCTCCAGGTTAAGTGACAAAGCTAGTTATAAATTTCACTCAGGTGAATCAAAATGCAAAAATGTCCTCTGATCACTCCTTCACTCACTCAGTCGTGTCTGACTTTTTGTGACCCCATGGACTGTAGCCCACCAGGCTCCTCTGTCCATCTTCATTCCCAGGCAAGAATACTGGAGTAGGGTACTATTTACTACTCCAGAGGATATTCCCAACCCAGGGATCGAACCCACGTCTCTCATGTCTCCTGCATTGGGAGGTGGGTTCTTTACCACTGTGCCAACCTGGGAGCCCTGCAAGATACCTGGGAGGAAGCCACCGGGGAGGATGGAAAATAAAGTACCTAAAAACAAGGGTCAGCCCTACTGCTATTTCTAGAAATCCTTGCAAAGCTCTTTATTGTCACACGGTCACCATGGCGATGCAGCCCAGCGTCCTCAGGATGGAATAAAGGACCCAGCGTTGTCCCCTCCTCTTCGTCTGCACTCACCGTCACTCCTGTGCCGCTGAGCCTGCTGAACCACTGGCTCACAGGCCATCCTGCCCTCCTCTGCCTGGAACAACACCTACACAAGCTCCCACTCATCCTTGCAGACCCAGAGATGACATCTTCCCCAGCTGGTAGCCTTCTCTGGGGCATCCTTGCCCCTTACTCCATAAGACTGCATGAAGTGCCCTCTGTGTTTTGCTATCACAGTGCCTTGTGCCCACTTCCTTCCTGCTACTAACCTCACTTGATGGAAACTACCCCTTCTGTTGTCTGACACCCCCACTTGAAGGTCACCTTCTTAAGGACCAAGTAGTATTTTATTGCAGCATCTTTGGGATGTAGCATAGTATCTTGGTTCAGTGTACTCACCCAATAAATTATCTTTAAAGAAATAAATCAGAGAGCTCACCCGAAGTGACCCAGTTCAGGAGCAGATATCACCTTCAGGCCCTCCCCCGGGCCTGCAGCACACAGCCTCCTCAATCTATTGCATGCATGCATGCATTCTAGCACAAGTGTTTGCATATATGCCAACAAACATGCATACATATTTGTCAGCATCTGTGCATCAGCAGAGGAGACTACATATTAAGTACATGTCATTGCAATGTTTTTCATTAACCTTCAAGAAAATAAAGATATCCAAGCCATAGCCCCCCAAAAGTTTCCCTATTCTTTAGGGGGATAATTCATGGGTAGAAATGCTTAACATACAGCAGCAATGTCTACACTTAACACTTGAACAGCAGCAATGTGAGTTGTGTACTGAAACGCAGGCTAGCATCAGGGGAGAGTCTAAGAAGGTAGCCAGCTCTTCACAGGAAGAGTTGGTCTCAGATACCCAAGTGGGAGAGAGGTCATGAGAATCAGACCTATGAACAGGATAGGAAAGTACAGGGTCAGGGACCTTGCACTCAGCACACAGGTCCTTGCACTCAGCTGGCTGCGAGGTTCAGAGATGGCAGTCATAAGTCTGTAAAGGCAGGCCGGGGCTTCCCGCTCGGAGAGTGGACTCTATCCTTGTCGCAGCATGAGGAGGGCATATAGTAGACGTGCACTAAACATCTGTGCTCTAGTGAAGAGAGAGGAGTCGGGCCCCATCCAGGAAGCCAAGGGCAAGTGCGGAGCTGTGAGTCCTCCCGCCCTGAGCTGACATCACCTGCTCTGTGGATGGTCCTCCCACCCACCTCTCTATAAACGCCAGTCTGCACCTGAGCACAGAGAGTCCCAGAGGGGAGCCCTGATGACACAGGAGAGCTCCTCAGGGTGGCATCTGTTTCAGGAGGGGCCTCTCTGCCCCCCCCCACCACTAGCACCCTGCCCTTCCCCAGGCCCCTCCCACTCTTGGTGTGCCCTGAGTCTGTCTCCTGTCACTCCACTCAATCAGACCAGCCTCTGCCACCTGCACTTCCTGCCTCTGCCCAGTGGTGGGAGGAGGGGCAGGGGAGGAGAGGACATTTTTGTATCACAGTGTAACATTGTGGGGACTGGGGGGGTGGGCACGTTGATTCAGTTAGAGGAAGTCCTTTTACAAAAAGCCCTGCCTCAGAAAATAGATCCACGCAGCCCACCAGCAACCTAGCCCCCAGCTTAAGATGGGGAGAGTGGCTGGGAGAAGTCCCTGGAGCAGCTCCCTCTGTGTTCTCGCAGGGACCTGGACTCTGATCACCTCTGCCTCTCCCTGCTCCACACTCAGCTTCCCAGGAACACGAAGAATCAAGCCGTCAAAGTGGAATCAACAACCCGTGCTTTCCATAAAACTTGCCTTTTGACAAAGTCCTTGTCGTTCAGTCGCTAACTCATGTCCGACACTTTGCAACCTCATGTACGGCAGCACGCCAAGCTTCCCGAGTTTGCTCAAACTTATGTCCACTGACTCAGCGATGCCTTCCAAGCATCTCATTCTCCGTTACCCCTTTCTCCTCCTGCCCTCAATCTTTCCCAGAATCAGACTCTTTACCCATGAGTCGGCTCTTTGCATCTGGTGTCCAAGGTATCGGAGCCTCAGCTTCAGCATCAGTCCTTGCAATGAGTATTCAGGATTGATTTCCTTTAGGATTGACTGGTTTAATCTCCTTGCTGTCCAAGGGACTCTCAAGAGTATTCTCCGGTAGCACAGTTCGAAAGCATCACAGGTGTAAAATTCATTAAGCACAACAATCCTGCGGGAAAGATATTGTCCCATTTTTCAGATGGAGAAACTAAGGCCAGAGAGGTTATAGGTCACAGAAGTAGTAAGAGGCAAGGTCTAGCCTGAAACACTTCCCAGTCCAGCAAAACCTCCACCCCTAGTGCCCCTTCCAATTTCACCACGTCAGCCCCCAAGTCAAGCTCATTCTCTGCAAAATTGGGGGTGACCTCATGTCCAGACCACTTGACCACTAGTTCTGGAGGCAGGTTGGGAGGAGAGAAGGAGGGTGGCCCCAGACTGTTCCAGGGGAGAAGGGGAAGAGGGAGGAATTCTTGGCAGCCCCTTCCCACTGTGCACCTATGTGGAGCTGCACTTCGGGCCAGGGACCAGGCTCACTGTGCTAGGTAAGAATGCTTCTGCAGGGGGAGGGAGGGTGGAATGTCCAGACTAGATGACCCCTGTGAACTCTACCTTTTGGAGAGTGGACGCCTTACCCTGTCCTGGCTGCACTCAGGGAAGGCAAAGTTTGCGCCTGGGTCCCCAGGGCTGTGTGAACACCGAGCAGCTGTACTTTGGAGCTGGTTCCAAGCTGACTGTGCTGGGTAAGGAGGGCAGCTGGAGTCCCTGAGTGTTCCCTCGGGTGGGATGAAGAAAGGTGGGAGGCTGCCCATCTCCCTTCGGGGCTGCGCTCAGGGTTCGTGGGGACCTGGGCTGAGTCCGGGCTATCCATAGAGGGGAGCGCTAGTTTTTGTCCTGAGCCTGCGGGCTGTGAGCAATAATCCTCTGTATTTCGGAGAAGGCACTCGGCTGTTGGTACTAGGTAAGTGGGGTGCTCTGGGGCGCTAGGAGGGAAGTGGGGCGATCAGATGTCAGTAGGGTCGCTGGACCTATATTTTTGTGCTGAGCCCTGAGGCTGTGAGCACAGACGCGCAGTACTTCGGCCCGGGCACCCGGCTGTTGGTGCTAGGTGAGCCGGGAAGCAGCTGGGGACCCGGGGAGCAGCTGGGGACCCGGGGAGGATACGCGGCGGGTTTTTGCGCGGGGCTGGGGGGCCGTGACTCAGACCCAGTACTTCGGGCCGGGCACGCGGCTCCTGGTGCTCGGTGAGTGCGGGCGGCGCGCCTCGATTTTTGTGGGGCGCCCCGGGGCTGTGCTTTGCAGGGGCCGCCCTGACCTTCGGGGCCGGCAGCCTGCTGACGGTGGTGGGTGAGTGTCCGCCGGCTGGCCGCGGGCGGCGGGGTCAGGGCGGGTCGATCCGGGCACTTGGTCCCCTCCCTGCCCTGGAGCTGAGCGCTGGGACAGGGGAAGGGAGCGGGAGCCGCTGGGAGCTGCGGAGGTCGGGGGTTTGAGTGCGGGGCTCCTCCTCCGTGCTCATATGAGCAGTATTTCGGCTCAGGCACCAAGCTCACGGTGGTAGGTGAGATCTGGACTCCCCCCTCCTTTTGGCGCAGCTCCTTGCTTCCCCGGAGATGGGTGGGGTGCGCTGGGGCTGGGGCGCCTGGCCAGTTGTGCCTCTGGGGGGTCCGCTCTGCAAGGGAGGCGGGGAGTATTGGGTAGAGGTACTGGGGAGGGATACTTTAGTCCGGGAACGCGGACAGATGGCAAGGGGGGGCTTCAGTCTCTTTTTTTCTGGGGTATTTGGGGACCGGGTGAGCAATGGAGAGAGGATTAATTAGGACTCTGAGGCTGGCTTGATTGGAGAAAAAGCCTGAGGAGGGCGATCCGGGCTGGGGGAAGGGTAGGAGCCGGTGTAGCTGCTGCAAAGGGGAAAATGAGATGGGGAGGGGGCAGGCAGGAGGAGCTCAGGATGGTGGGCCCACTGCAGAGCCCAGCTCCTGGGAGATGGGGATGCAGGCTTCTGCTGAAGGGAGAACCACGATGACCAGCAGGAACGGAGAAGAGACATGAAAGAGACAGACCCACCGGAGGCAGCGAGGGAAAGAATCCAGACAAGTTTGGATTTCAATTTAGGTTTCCAACCTCTTTCTTTCTACCTAAGTCCAGACCCCTGGCGGCCAGGCTGTGTGTACAGCACACACGGGCTGGGTGGGAACCTGGGCCACTGGGGGCATTTCCTCACCAAATGGAGCCTCCTCACCGCCCCTCAGCCTGAAATCTCCCTCCTCACACCAGGACGTCTAGGTTAAACAGCCAGATGGGGCAGGACATACATTCAAATAGACATATTTTTCCTTCTGAGACCAGGAACATTCTCAAGGGGATCTTAGTGCTGGAAAGGGATCTTCACTCGAAGCACTGAGCTTCCAGAGGGGAACGACCCCTCAGGACCGGTGTGTTTACTGGATGATATGATAACAGCAAGCCTGTCTGTAGTTAGACTGGTTAGGTTGGAGCCAGTGGGGCTCCGTTTGAAGTGTTTGTTCCCAGTGACAGCTGGGTTCCTGTGATCAGCCATGGTGGAGAAGAGCAGGAGAACTCAGGGTCCAAAGCCCTGGGCCTTTAATGAGCCAGTGGCCTCGTGGGAGTGAGTATGTGTGCATAGGTCACACACCCAGGAAGCCAGCCCTAAAGTTCAGCTGTTGTCATCATCGTTCAGTCGCTAAGCTGCGTCAGACTCTTTTCCAACCCCATGGACTGTAGCCCCCACCTCGGCCCCCTCATCCAGGCTCCTCTGTCCATGAGATTTCCCAGGCAAGAATACTGGAATGGGTTGCCATTTCCTTCCCCGGGGAATCTTCCTGACCCAGGGATCGAACCGGTATTTCCTGCAGCTCCTGCATTGCAGGCAGATTCTTTCCCACTGAGCCACCGGGGAAGCCCACCCATGGAAATGTGGTGTCACAGGAACTTTTTTTTTTTTTTTCATTTCTTCCAGCCTAAACTAGGCTGGAAGAAATTGATTCAGACTAAAGAAATTTAGATTGAGACGTCTTCCCTTTAACAGAGTTGCTCAGAAGCAAACAAAAAAAAATCCGAATAATGCAAAGAGCAAGATAAAATGTATGTCAAGAAGGTCCAGAAGCAATAAGCCAGTCAGATGAGAAGGCCGCAGGGGCTTTAACTGGAAGGCCTTCACCTGGGGCCCTCCGGGATGCCACACACCAGAGGCTTAGTTGGATCAAGACAACTGGGAGCAGAAGTTGCTTGATGATCTCAGAAGCATATTTAGGAGGCTTGCTGGTAGGGAAAAAGAGAAGATGTGGAATCAAATGGGCAGAGGAGGTTGAAGATGCTTGGATTTAAAATATGAGGAGAAGGTGATCTGTCTGAGCTGAGGCAACTCAGGGGTTCCTGGAGGCAGAGGAATGGCTAGGATGACCCGGTGAGACACCAGAAAGAAAAATGCCTCCTGTTCTCATGAGCACATCCTGAGACTAAAGGCTGTCTTCACGTGGGTGCACAGAAATATGCCATCTGTATGTATCTGAAGAAAAACCCCAACCCCATAATGAGCCCCTTACACGCAAATCCCCTCTACTCCTCAGCCCCCTAGGCTCACATGCAACTAGCCCCGCTGATGGCAGAAGCTTCCTGCATCCTTATGTCAGGGCATCTCCGCCCCCACTCTGGACAGTGTTGGGATTCTCCCTTCACAAGCAGGAAAAATGATGCAGAGACATTCAGGGGTTGTCCCAAGTCATGTTGGTGGGCAAAGTCACTGTCAGGCTTTGACTTCTGTTATTCTGGTTCCAATCCAGCTCTCTATTTAAATAACTGCTATAAATTATGATGAGAAAAAAGACAGGTAAGTTTTTCTCGTTGAATAAGAAATCAAATAACATGAAAGAAGAAAAATTGCTGAGATGTCAGGCAGTGCCATTTGTAAGGCCACCTCAGGGGGTTAGAGACAGACGAGACGGGCTTGTAGGGTGAGTACAAGGGACAGGCAGACAGAGGGAGAAAAACAGAGAGTGGGGTGGTGACTCCCAAACAAACAGGACACACTGCTACATGACTTTACTGTAGGATGACCCTGAGCCTCCCTTCCCTGCCTTCTCATATTCATATACTCATAAACACAGACACACTCACACACACACACACACACACACTCAGCCCCTTCCACTCCAGCCAGCTCTCAGGCCGGCCCTGGCCCCACCCCTGTCCTTCCAGACGATCTGAGCCAGGTCCACCCGCCCAAGGTGGCTGTGTTCGAACCCTCGGAAGCAGAGATCTCCCAGACCCAGAAGGCCACGCTCGTGTGCCTGGCCACGGGCTTCTATCCCGACCACGTGGAGCTGACCTGGTGGGTGAACAGGAAGCAGGTCACGACTGGGGTCAGCACGGACCCTGAGCCCTACAGGGAGGACCCCACGCGGGATGACTCCAGATACTGTCTGAGCAGCCGGCTGAGGGTGACCGCCGACTTCTGGCACAACCCCCGCAACCACTTCCGCTGCCAAGTCCAGTTCCACGGGCTCACGGACCAGGACAAGTGGGAGGAGGAGGACAGGGCCAAGCCCGTCACCCAGAACATCAGCGCCGAGGCCTGGGGCAGAGCAGGTGAGCCGGCCGGGAGGGAGTCAGAGCCGACAGGGGCGAGATCCGGGGAGAGGAGCGGGAAGGCTGGACAGAGAGGGAAGGGTGGGTGGGGGCCCAGCAAGAGGGTGGACAGGGCACCTCCTCAGGCTAACTCCTCCCCCGGATCCTCAGCCCAACTCAGCTGTGCGGGTGGGTCCCCTCCCTGCCCGCCTGCAGAGCTCAGGGTCCCAGTGGTGGGTCCCCATCCCCTTCAGTGCTGCCTCCTTCCATGACCCTGAGGATGCTGTGGCCACATTGGCAAGGCAGTGCTGGGACTCTGATCAGAGGCTGCTCTGAGCCTGGGGGTCAGTGCTGACTAAAAGACTGACTTAGCTTTGACTCTGCTTTAGAAGATGCAGGCTCTCATCCATTTCCCTCCCCCTTTTTTCTTTCAGACTGTGGCGTCACCTCCGGTAAGTGGCCCTCTGCTTCTTTGTCTCCATCTCCATGGTCATTGCTCTGGAACCAGAGACAGAGACTCCATGGACACTGGTTGCAGGGGTAAAGGGGGTGGAGGCCAGAGATACCTGCTCACAGGTACCTACCTGCTCTCCCTTCCTGCCAACAGCGTCTTATCACCAAGGCGTCCTGTCTGCCACCCTCCTCTATGAGATCCTGCTGGGGAAGGCCACCCTGTACGCTGTGCTGGTCAGCGCCCTGGTGCTGATGGCCATGGTAAGGAGGGGGGCAGACTGAGAGGGATAAAAGGAAAGTGTGATAAAAGGAAAGTGTGGAGCATCATGCAAGAGAGCTGAGTGATCTCAGAGTTGTGTCCTGACATCTCCATGGAGTCACAGTGGGGCTGCCAGACTGGGGAGAAAGTACAGAGATCATCACAGACAGAACGCAGCTTTGAAAGACGGGGAGAGCCTTCCCCAAAAATCAGCATCCTCTGACCCAGTCCTACTGTTCCATGGCCCCTGGCATCCTGATGACGTCCTCTCTTCCTCAGGTTAAGAAAAAGGATTCCTGAGACCAGCTCCAAAAGTGCGTCCCGAGTCATTCTTCGCTGAGGCCTTGGGCCCTCCTTAACGTCCTTTCAGCCTGTGACCCTCAAGAGTTTCTCTCCCGCTCTCTCGTCTCCTTCCTTTACGGATGTTGCCCCTCCTCTCAGCTTCCCTGCAGGTGGAGTCCGAACCTGAAATTGACTGAATCAATAAAAGTGTCACGATGGGCTTGACTGTGTCCAGGAGTGTCTGTGCTATCTTGCCGTTCATTGATCTACCTCTGATTTGGGGAAATCACCACCCCTCAGGCTCGGTAAAGAATCTGCCTGCGGTGCAGGAGACCCAGGTTCAATCCCTGGGTCAGGAAGATCCCCTGGAGAAGGGTATGGCAAGCTACTCCAGTATTCTTGCCTGGAGAATCCCAAGGACAGAGAAGCCTGGTGGACTACAGTCCATAAGGTCACAAAGAGTCGGGCATGACTGACTCACACACACACACACACACACACACACACACGCAAATGGAGTGACAGATCCTCCTCTCTACACACACACACACACACACACACACACACACACACGCAAATGGAGTGACAGATCCTCCTCTCTGACCAGTGCCGCTTCCTCTTGTTTATTTCACACACACACACACACGCAAATGGAGTGACAGATCCTCCTCTCTACACACACACACACACACGCAAATGGAGTGACAGATCCTCCTCTCTGACCAGTGCTGCTTCCTCTTGTTTATCCTCATGGGATGCTGTTGTCCACATCTGGGCACTCTGGGCCCCCGTATGCAGGGCTAGTCTGAAGGGCAAAAAGCTGGGCTCTGGAAAACCTGCATATTGAGGGCAGATGGTGGCTCAGATGGTAAAGAATCTGCCTGCAATGCAGCAGACCTGAGTTTGATCCCTGGGTTGAGAACATTCCCCTGGAGAAGGGAGTGGCTACCCACTCCAGTATTCTTGCCTGGAAAATTTCATGGACAGAGGAGCCTGGCCAGCTACAGTCCGTGGGGTCACCAACAGTTGGACAGGAATGAGCAACTAACACTTTCACTTTTTTCAAGAATGAATGGAAGGGAACCATAACCCCCACCTCAGTGCTGGACAGAGGACAGGGCCACCTGTGGGTTGGAATGCCTGGTCATTTCTCAATTTCAAATTCAAGTTTCACTACCTGTGCATTTAGGGTTTATCTTTGTTTCTTAACACTTCCATCTTATCTGGGTTCAGAATTTGGGCTTGAGATTTAGTTCTATTCTGTCGGTCTAGGTTAGAATCCTAAAGATAGCATAGAGCTGACAACACTGAAGCATGAAGCCTGGAGATTTCACAGACGTGGGACACATGGGGGCTGACATGCCTCCATGGGGGGAGGAACAGAGATGAGAGGGTCCAGTGTGGGTTGGGTGCTATACCCCTGAAGCCCTTCTAACAGAAGCTCCTTCTCTCATTGGGATGGAGGCCAGGCCACCCTAAATGGAGCGTGTTGAGTGCAGACAACTCTTCGGGGAGACAGTTCTCTTACTGGGGCAGGTGCTACCTGAAGGTTACAGTCACTGTGGTAGAACAGTGCACCAGGCATGGGTTTGGGAGGGGGACGGAGGAGGGGAATGCCATCAGGGGACAGAGGCAGACCAGTGAGAGGCCCTGGGTAAGTTAGTTGAGGCAGAATGTCGGGAATGAGACAAGCTCCAAAATCTGGAAGATGGTGGGAAATCTTCCAGATCTCAAAGATCGCCTGCTTTGTTCCAGGCTGGGCCCTGGCACACGCATTGTCCCAGTCAATCCCCACAACCATCCCACAACAGGTATTTTTTTCCTCCCAACTTCATGGGTGAAGAAACTATAGTTTATGGGTCAAATGACTAGTAAGCTGTGAAACTGTAGCACATTCTTCTAAAGAGGACAGTTCAGGAAGCTTTGCCCAAGTGGTGACCAAGAGTGTGCGGTCGCTCACAGAACCTCTGGGTGACCCTAGAGCAGGTGCTCCTGAAGGCCAGGGCAGAACCCACAGCAACAGACTGGAGACACCTTGACTCCTCAGTATGTTTATTCCTTAGTGCTGCTAAGAACCACAGACTTGATGCTTTAAAGCAATCGAAATGCGTTCTCACAGTTCCAGAGGCCAAAAGTCAAAATCAAGGTGTTGGCAGGGCTGCACTCCCCTCCAAAACTCTAAGGGAGAATCCTTCCCTGTTTCTCTCCAATTCTGACAGCTCCTAGCCTCCTGGGCTGAAGGCAGCATCACCTTTGCCTTCTATCTCGGTCTGCATGTGTCCTGCTTGCCCATGTCTGTGTGTAACTTCCCTCCTTTCACTTACCAGGACACAAGTCGCTGGATTTGGGACACACGCTCAGTTCAGAAGGAGTTCATCCTGAAAGTCTTAACAAATTACATCTATAAAGATCTTATTTCTCGGGTCACAGTCTGAAGTTCTGGGTGGGTGTGAATTTGGGGTGACATTACCCATCCCCCTACACCCCGTATCAGGAACGGGAGATGAACGGTTCTCTGGACCTGATGCACACAGGCCAGGAAAGGACATGGCCCGGGTGAGGGATGGCCTGGGAGGCTCATCACATGCTTATAACTTCCCAACAGTCAGGAGTATCTCAAGATTTCTCAAACCGCAGACAGATTTTTTTTTTTTTTGCTGTTGCTGTTTGCTTGTTTTGGTGGTGACTTAAAAAATCCCAGAACAAAGGAGACTGAGTTTAGTCTCTAGACCAGCACCCACAAAAGCAGCACCTTGCACTCTTTAGACACGTGTGGTGGTCCCTCACAAGGGTAGGATGGGGAGATGAGCAGCTACAGGAGAAACAAATGCCTCGGAGAGAACAGGGCGTTTCCTGGATGAGTAGGAGCGGACTGAGCAAGGAGTGCTGGAGGCAGGGTTTGTGCAACAGACCTGTGAGCGGGTGGGAGGATGTGGGGGGGGGGGGGTGATGGTGGGCACCTGGGGTGTGTCAAGGTGAGGAACGAATGTCCTCTGGAGGATGCATGACTTGGTGCTTGTCACCTTCTCACGCCTGCAAACATCACAGAGATGGAGAAACTCCACCTGGTCTCCACCCTCCCTTGACCCTGGGAGGCCCCTCTTCCCAAACCTTTACAGTCCTTGCCTCATCTCTCTCAGACAACCCTGCCCCCAGCATTCAATTCACAGGAACTGGGAAGTTAATCTCTTCCTCCTCTGCCTCTTTCTCGAGAATCTAAATAGAGCCTTCTGGACCAATTTTAGTCAACCCCTCCTTTTATTCCTCAGGTGAAACTGAGCAAAGATGGGTAAGATACAGGACAATCGCACTGCTGATTGTGCAAATGGGGGTGCTACTTTGGGTGAAAGATGAGATGCTGAGACAGGAGGGGTAAGCCAGGACGGTCCTGGCAAACCAGAACCCACGGCCACTCCGATTAAAGGGGCTCAGAGGAAGTTTCTGAGACCACAGTCATTTCTGGAATGGAAAGCACTAAAGCAATTCCTCATTGACCTGGGCCTGTCAACTTTTCCAGTCTCAAAGCTAATCCAAGCCTCATTCCATTAAGGAAATTTGTGGGCAGAGTGTAGACCAGGGGCAAACTCCATAAATCACACACAGCCCAGGGGCAAAGCATGCTTACTGATTGAAGAGACTTACAAACCAAGTGTCTCTAGAAGAATGCCTGTGATTCCCCGGGTTTTTGCCATTCCAAGGGCACAGCTGGACTTCCCATGGGTAGCTCTCAAGGAGAGGAACCTCAACCCTATGACTTTTAGAGATTTACTCAGAAATTAGGAGAGGAAGGAAAGTATCCAGCTGGTCCTGGTGGGTGACGTCCTGGTGGGGGACACGACTCCTGTGAGAAGGGCTGCTTGAGTCACTGTCACTTGCCAGAAGAAAAATGTTCCTATTAGCACAGTTCAGTTCAGCCAGTTCAGTCCCTCAGTCATCTCCGACTCTTTGTGGCTCCATGGACCGCAGCACGCCAGGCCTCCCTGTCCAACTCCCCGAGTTTACTCAAATTCATGTCCATTGAGTCAGTGATGCCATCTAACCATCTCATCCTCTATTGTCACCTTCTCCTCCTGCCTTCAATCTTTCCCAGCATCAGGGTCTTTTCCAAGGAGTTAGTTCTTCACATCAGGTGGCCAAAGTATTGGTGTTTCAGCTTCAACATCAGTCCTTCCAATGAATATTCCGGACCAATTTCTTTTAGGATGGACTGGTTGGATCTCTTTGCAGTCCAAGGGACTCTCAAGAGTCTTCTCCAACATCACAGCTCAAAAGCATCAATTCTTCGGTGCTCAGATTTCTTTATAATCCAACTCTCACATCCATGCATGACTACTGGAAAAACCAAAACTTTGACAAGATGAACCTTTGTTGGCAAAGTAATGTCTCTGCTTTTTAATATGCTGTCTAGGTTGGTCATAGTTTTTCTTCCAAGGAGCAAGTATCTCTTAATTTCATGACTGCAGTCACTATCTGCAGTGATTTTGGAGCTCAAAAAAATAAAGTCTGTCACTGTTTCTATTGTTTCCCCATCTATTTGCCATGAAGGGATGGGACCAGATGCCATGATCTTAGTTTTCTGAATGTTGAGTTTTATGCCAACTTTTCCACTCTCCTCTTTCACTTTCATCAAGAGGCTCTTCAGTTCTTCTTCACTTTCTGCCATAAGAGTGGTGTTGTCTACCTGTCTGAGGTTATTGATATTTCTCCCAGCAATCTTGATTCCAGCTTGTGCTTCATCCAGCCTGGCATTTCACATGATGTACTCTGCATATAAGTTAAATAGGCAGGGTGACAATATACAGCCTTGCCGTACCCCTTTCCCAATTTGGAACCAGTCTGTTGTTCCATGTCCAGCTCTAACTGTTGCTTCTTGACCTTCAAACACATTTCTTAGGAGGCAGGTCAGGTGGTCTGGTATTCCCATCTCTTTCAGAATTTTCCGCAGTTTGTCGTGATCTACACAGTCAAAGGTTGTATATTGTCACCTTGCTTATTTAACTTATATGCAGAGTACATCATGAGGAACGCTGGGCTGGAAGAAGCACAAGCTGGAATCAAGATTGCTGGGAGAAATATCAATAACCTCAGATATGCAGATGACACTACCCTTATGGCAGAAAGTGAAGAGGAACTCAAAGGCCTCTTGATGAAAGTGAAAGAGGAGAGTGAAAAGGTTGGCTTGAAGATCAACATTCAGAAAACAAAGATCATGGCATCTGGTCCCATCACTTCATGGGAAATAGATGGAAAAACAGTGGAAACAGTGTCAGACTTTATTTTTTTGGGCTCCAAGATCACTGCAGATGCTGATTGCAGCCATGAAATTAAAAGACACTTGCTCCTTGGAAGGAAAGTTATGACCAACCTTGATAGTATATTAAAAAGCAGAGACATTACTTTGCCAACAAAGGTCCGTCTAGTCAAGGCAATGGTTTTTCCCGTGGTCATGTATGGATGTGAGAGTTGGACTGTGAAGAAAGCTGATTGCCGAAGAATTGATGTTTTTGAACTGTGGTGTTGGAGAAGACTCTTGAGAGTCCCTTGGATTGCAAGGAGATCCAACCAGTCCATTCTAAAAGAGATCAATCCTGGGTGTTCATTGGAGGGACTGATGCTAAAGCTGAAACTGCAATACTTTGGCCACCTCATGCGATGAGTTGACTCACTGGAAAAGACTCTGATGCTGGGAAAGGTTGGGGGCGGGAGGAGAAGGGGACGACGGAGAATGAGGTGGCTGGATGGCATCACCGACTCTGTGGACATGAGTTTGAGTGTACTCCGGGAGTTGGTGATGGACAGGGAGGCCTGGTGTGCTGTGATTCATGGGGTTGCGGAGAGTCGGACACAACTGAGCGACTGAACTGAACTGAACTGAACTGAACACAGTCAAAGGCTTTGGCATAATAAAGCAGAAGTAGATGTTTTTCTGGAATTCTCTTGCTTTTTCTATGATCCAATGGATGTTGGCAATTTGATCTCTGGTTCCTTTGCCTTTGATAGCTCAGTTAGTAAAGAATCCACCTGCAATGCAGGAGACCCCAGTTCAATTCCTGGGTTGGGAAGATCCGCTAAAGAAGGGATAGGTTACCCACTCCAATATTCTTGGGCTTCCTTTATGCTACAGCCGATAATGAATTTGCCTACAATGTGGGAGACCTGGGTTCGATCTCTGTGTTGGGAAGATCTCCTGGAGACGGTAAAGCCTACCCACTCCAGTATTCTGACCTGGAGAATTCCATGGACTGTATAGTCCATGGGGTCACAGAGAGTTGGACACGACTGAGCAACCACCAAGTAGGAACTCTTATTGTCTTTATTTTACAGCTGAGGAACACGAGGCACACAAAGAGATTAAAGAAGCTGTCTAAGGGAGTCAGACACGACTGGGCGACTGAACTCAACTGAACTGAACTGAACTGAAGGTCACTCAAACTAACAAGTAGTAGATTCATGTTTAATTTAGAACATCTTTACCCAAAAGCATACTTTAGTGCTCAGCTGATAAAGAATCTGCCTGCACTGTGGGAGACCTGGGATCGATCCCTGGGTTGGGCAGATCCCCTAGAGAAGGGAAAGGCTACCCACTCTGGTATTTTGGCCTAGAGAATTCCATGGACTGTATAGTCTCCATGAGGTTGCAGAGAGGTGGACACAACTGAGTGACTTTCACTTTGTCACTGACAAAGGTAATAAATGTCTCTTTAGTCCTGTCTTAGTGAATTTATAATAAAGGTGAGTCCAAACCACTTCATATTACTACTATAAGGATACAAGGAAAAAGATAATTGATAATAATTATAGATATTCAAAGGCTACCTATTTCCATATACAGACTGTAATTAGTGTAAGTTTTAGTTTAATATAATTCCCAACTTCACTTGGTATCTCATGCATAAGCCACCATATATAAGCCAGTGATATTAGATTACCTAGATCCTGAGTAAAATTTACTCTAATGACTACCATCTCCAGTTTGTCTTTTGTCATTTTGTAGTGCTTCTCTCTTACTTCCTTGAAACTTTCTTGCTTCCTGGAAAGTCATCTTTACATAAGCTCCATAAGGATAAGAATCTTTGAACAATGCATAGTACATAGTAAGTGCCCAGTGGATCTTCGATGAAAAAATTTGGGAAAAAAATCTGTTTCCCCTTTACAAATCCTTGTCAAATAAGATGATGAGATCTGGTGCTATAAATCCCATTGACTGCTTCTTAAACTTTCATCACCACATTCCCTTCTTCCATGTCCATGGAGATGGCCCTGTAGCCATATAGGAAGACTCACAGTGCAGAAGGCCACCAAGCCTGGCAACAACATTAACTGCAATTTATTCTTGCTATTTGTGGCAGAGTCCAGCAGTTTCCAGAAATGTGATCTCTGGGCCTTGAGACCGCATAATGTGACATGTCATCCTTTCCATCCTGGCCACCCAAATAAAGCATTTCCTGCCTCAGTCTAGCATTGGCTATCCACCCCTCCCATCCTGAGGACTTTCTTCTCTTTGTGGATCTGAAGTCCCTGGGTGCTTAGCCACCACGCTCTCTGCCTCTCCTGGGGATTGACTGACAGTGCTTGGCTGAGTCCTGAATTGCCACCCTGCAACACATGACAGGTTCTTTGCTCACCATACCCCTCCTTCAAGATCCCAGCTGTGTGTCTTTCTCTTCTCTCTCCGTCCATTTTTGTACCTGGACTCCTAGGAGGTCTTCCTGGGGAAATGGGGTCCCAGAGATGTGGATAGGTTTATACATCGGCAAATAGAACTGAAAAAGAGCCAACAGCTGTGACTATTTCCACGGAAGTTTCCTCTACTTATCTCAGCTGACCTCTGTTAGCGTGAGGGCTGGTCTTCACAGGAAGACTGCACTACAGGACTTCCCACTGACCCACCCCCCCACCACAACATGACCAGACTTGCTGACATAAGGAAGTGGATTTTTAAATAGTGACTTGATAGTGGTCCTGGGTGTGACACTCCTGCCCAAGTTGTAGGCCACTCCAGCAGCTGCTGCTCAGCCTGCTGTACCCTCATTCCCACCAGGGGTCTTGACCTTGACTGGATCTTGGACTCACAGATACTCTGGTGGTAAAGAAGCATAAATTGCAGAATTTTGAATTCCCCTGGTTGTGCTTGATCTGTCCCGGGACAGAGAATGCTCAACCTGTCTGGATAGGTCACTTGATCACCGGACAGCACTATGAAGAATTTTGTCCGCTTTCAGTTCAGTTCAGTTCAGTCACTCAGTCGTGTCCGACTCTTTGCGACCGTCCCATGAATCACAGCACGCCAGGCCTCCCTGTCCATCACCAACTCCCGGAGTTCACTCAAACTCATGTCCATCAAGTGGGTGATGCCATCCAGCCATCTCATCCTCTGTCGTCCCCTTCTCCTCCTACCCCCAATCCCTCCCAGCATCAGAGTCTTTTCCAGTGAGTCAACTCGTCGCATGAGGTGGCCAAAGTATTGGAGTTTCAGCTTTAACATCAGTCCTTCCAACGAACACCCAGGACTGATCTCCTTTAAAATGGACTGGTTGGATCTCCTTGCAGTCCAAGGGACTCTCAAGAGTCTTCTCCAACACCACAGTTCAAAATCATCAATTCTTTGGCAATCAGCTTTCTTCACAGTCCAATTCTCACATCCATACATGACCACGGGAAAAACCATAGCCTTGACTAGACAGACCTTGGTTGGCAAAGTAATGTCTCTGCTTTTTAATATGCTATATAGGTTGGTCATAACTTTCCTTCCAAGGAGTAAGCTTTAGGTTTAGGTTTCCATAAATCTCATTGTCGCGCCTAGCATTGGTCATAATTATACTCTTAAGAAAGTTCTTCTTAAGACAACTAGCATGCCCATCTCTAGTTGAGTCTGCAAATCTATGAGAAACAGAACAAGCAGAACCTTTAAAAGTTTGACTTCGCAGAATGGAAAAAGCATGCAGTAGATAGATGAGCGCATTGTGACAACAAAGAACATGGACGTTAAAGCCAAAGAGACACAGCTCCAAGCCTTTATAAGCACAGTTCCAAGCCTTTAGATCTGCCTTTATAAACTATGTGATCTTGGGCAAATGACCACCTCTGAGACTCAGCTTTCCTGCCTATAAAATGGGCCTAATCATAACCCCAACTTTGTAAGGTGGTTTCATCTTATTTAATTCACACAACAGGAATAGCTGTTATCCACAGTGTCAATAAACATTAGCTGCTATTATGATCATTATTAGCCTAAAACTTCGGTTTTCAACCTAAACGTCTCCAATTCTCAATTTTTTGTCTCCTATGGCACAGTTTTGAGTACTACTCTCCCCACCGCCCAGCCACTCTCTTCTGAAATATTTCCATTTGTTTCTATCTTCCTGCTTTCCTAAGTGAGCTGTTCTGAGCTTCAGAGGGGAAGAGGGAGCTGCACTTCCTGTTCACCATACCGTCTGCTTTGGTCCCATTAGGGCAACTCTTCAATGTCTGGACCCACTCACCCCATTGACTCACAGAGCTCACTTTTGACTTAAACCCTGAGTCTTCACCACATGCACTGCTTGTGAACACATAGTCCCTTTCCTGTGTTCAGGCATTCGGATTCCTGATTTTTGTGGGTTGGGGGCGGGCAAGGTGTCAGGGAGTGCTCAACTTTATCATGTTTCTTCAGCTCATCTCTGCAACTCTCTAGTTTCTGCAGGATTCTAACTCTGCAGTTCCTCACTGTTACCTCCCCATCCTCAGGCCACCTCAGATCTGATCATTGTAACTTGTTTATTCTTACACAAGTGGTTTGTAAAATTCATAATAAGATCACTGTTTCACTCAGCTCACGTTCCCCTAAGCTTTGCCTGAGATCCAGAAGCTGCTAAAACACGGGGCTTTGGCTTCTGGCCCTCCATAGCTGCATAGCACGGACTACTCATTTTTCTTCGCTGGGCTGCAGTCAGTCGCCTCCTCTGTGAAGTGAGGAGACTGGATAAAAATGATCTCTAAGGAATCTGGAGCTCTGCTCTTCAGATTCAGTGGTTCAAAGTCTATAGGCCTCAAATCACCATGATAAAGGTAATTCGGGCAATCTAAGCTGGATGGCATCACCGACTCTGTGGACATGAGTGTGAGCGAACTCCGGGAGTTGGTGATGGACAGGGAGGCCTGGCGCGCTGTGATTCGTGGGGTCGCGGAGAGTCGGACAGACTGAGCGACTGAAGAAGAAGCAGCTCCTCCCAGACACAAACCATTCATTCACATGCATTACAGTCTCAGAGGCTGCCTATGGTGTCAGGGAGTTGGTGCTGACCCAGGAAGCCCAGAGTTAACTAAGGGCACCTGGAGCCCTGGCACCTGCAAAGAGGGCCAGCTCCTTGAATGAGGAGAAAAAAAAAATAGTGTTTAAAGGAGAATGGGTTTGAATCAAAGGCCAGGAAGTAAAAGCAGCAGGTTGGGGTCTTTTAGAAGACAGTGAGGGAGGAGATGGGGTGTCTGAGCCCAGCGCTGGCTGTCAAGCTGTTTATCTCTGAGTAACATCAGTATAAGCAGCAACAGTCACACACCTGCCCCTGCACCGTCTTGGGGACTCACAACAGGATGTGGTCTGACATTTACCAGGTCCTGCATCTGGGGCGCCTGTGAAAGTCCCTCCCCTCCAACCCCCACCTTCTGAGCTTCTCGAATACCACACTCACCACATCCTGGCTCACCTCTTCCCATGTGGTCCTTTCTGCCTGGGCCTCTGGTGAGCACCCAGGCAGCAGAAATAGAACTACAGGAGGAAAGGGGAGGGTCTCTGGAGGGAGATCCAGGCACCTCAGCTGCACGTGCAGACCCCCGCCCCTCCCCCAACACAACTCCCACACCTGCTGGAGGTTACGCCCTACATCAGAGGCTGCAGGGAGCATCTTGGAGACACTGAAGGAGGCAGAGCAGCTGCCATAACTGCTGGGACCCCACTGGGGTGCCTTCTGGACCCACATCCTTCAGGCAACTCCCTCCCCCCACCCTCCACACAGAGCCTCCCACTTCCTTCCACTCATCTCAGGAGTGGGTGCTAATGACTCAGAGGAAAGGGAGCCCTAGGTCATCAACAGACTAAGAAAGGGACGGTCCCTGGCTATCTGCTCTGGTGTCTGCGTGCCCTAGTGACCGGGTTTCCCTCCCTACTGCTGAGGCCTTGTGGTTCTGTGTGATGGGCAAGGTCCATCCCATCTGGGCAAGAGAAGGAGGGAGAACACAGCCCAGAGAGAACAGAAAACCACACAGCCATACACAACACCTCCAAGAAGAGAACAGGAAACAACCAGATAAGTAACAGGGCAGATGTGCTTTACAGCAGCTCCAAGAGCCATAGCATCCTCAGCTCAAAGCGTGTAATCCTGGGCACAACCAGGAAGTCACCCAATTTTATCTCGCTAGCTTCCCAAACAAGGGCCTTCCCCAGATTCCCCAAGCCACTTAGAGCCTCCAGGGTCTCTCCCTATGAATCCCACGAGTGGCTAAGATCCAGATGTGAAGGGAGTTCTGGCCACCAGCCTGTGGCCCTGGATCTTCCACGTGCCAGTGGCCAGGGAATGACATGTATGGGAAGAGTTGTCCGGACACACCTACAAAGTCAGAGTCAGGGGTGCTGGAAGGTCTGCTCAAAAGAGACAGTCCCATCTCTCCAAGGGGGTGAGTAAGATTGATGAATTCCAGGCAGGAAAGCGCATTTCTGAGTAGAGGCCTCTGTCCTGCGCTGGTTTCATTTGTCTCCTGACATTACAATGGTTGTAGATTTCTGATGCCCAGAGACTGTGGAAGCAGTTATGGGAGTAGGACACTTCTTTATGAATGGGACAGATATCATGGCGGATAGTAACTTGTTCTGATGAATTTGGATGGCTTGCAGGCCTCTCCTTAACTAGCCTCCCTTTACCAATGAATGCAGTCCTATCTCTCTATTGCCCTGTGCAGTGATCTGGACTGCTTCTTCACTTTCCATATTAATGGAGATCTCCGCATTTCTATTCAAACTGACTCTCCTGCTGGGAATGTCATTTTGCTTATGTAAATACTAGCCTCTCCCCAAACTCAGCCTCGAGATAAAGTTCTCTCCTTCTGAAGCTTTCCAGAACTTTTCTGAATTTCTAACAGAAATAATCTGTTTTATACCTTCTACCAACTCTCCTTGAATAGTACAACTCCCCTTGAATAGTAGTGAGTCCCTGGAACACCTCACTGTTAAGAAGCATTCTGGGTCTACATAAAGGCCCAACAGGCCCAACAGAAAAGATGAATATCTGAACAAGCATAGCATAGGGTACAAGTTTCATATTTTTACTATTAAAGTATTTTTAGCACTTTAAAATACTAGTAATTCTACAAAGTTTAAATTTTTTAAAGTTTTTTTTAAAAAAAAAAAAAAAAAACAAGTCTTTTGGGATTTCCCTGGTGGTCCAGTGGTTAAGACTTTGCCTTCTCATGCAGGGGGTCTGGGTTTCATCCCTGGTTGTGGAGCTAAGATCCGATGTGCCTCATGACCAAAAACCAAAACATAAAATAGAAGCAATATTATAACAAGCTCAGTCAAAGACTTTATTTTTTTTTTATAATTATTAATACCTTTTACTTCCTTAAAGAAGAGATCATCACACTAAATGAAGTAAGCCAGACAGACACAATCATACAAAATCACATGTAAGTATAATCTTAAAAAAAAAAAAATGATACAAATGCACTCATTTACAAAATGGAAAGAGATTCACAGACGTAAGAAACAAACTTATGGTAACCAAAGGGGAAAGGATGGGGAGGGATAAATTAGGTGTTTGGAATTAACAGATATTAACTCTATGTAAAACAGATAAGCAACAAGGCCCTACTGTATCTCACAGGGAACTATATTCAGTGTCTTGTAATAATCTATAATGGAAAAAATATCTATATATACACACACATATATATTAGCTGGAATCACTGTGCTATACACCTGAAACAAACACAGCATTGTAAATCAACTGTAATTAAAAAAAAAAACAAACCCACTGAACCTTCAACAATGTAAGTTGCTGCTGCTGCTACGTCGCCTCAGTCGTGTCCGACCTTGTGTGACCCCATAGACGGCAGCCCATCAGGCTCCTTTGTCCATGAGATTTTCCAGGCAAGAGTACTGGAGTGGGTTGCCATTTCCTTCTCCAAATATAAGTTGAATGCTATACAAAAGATGACAATAGTTGGTAAACATTATTTTTACATTGCATACTGGGGTACTGATAAATGATACATACTCTTAAGAATTCATGGGAAGTACATATTTTCAAGGATATCTTTACAGTGATAAAACTTAGTCACCCTAATTTTCTAAGACTAAGACTGTGCTTCAGTCAAAGATTTTAAAACTCAGAGAATTTAAAAAAAAAGCAAGTCTTTCTTTCGGGTAAAGTGAAAGTCGCTCAGTCGTGTCCGACTCTTTGCAACACCATGGTCTGTATAGTCCATGGAATTCTCCAGGCCAGAATACTGGAGTGGGTAGCCTTTCCCTTCTCCGGGGATCTTCCCTACCCAGGGATCAAATCCAGGTCTCCCACATTGTAGGCAAATTCTTTACCAGCTGAGCCACAAGGGTGGCCCAGGAATACTGAAGTAGGTAGCCTATGCCTTCTCCAGGGGATCTTCCCAACCCAGGAATCAAACCAAGCTCTCCTGCATTGCTGATGGATTCTTTACCAACTGAACTATCCGGGAAGCCCTCTTTTGGGTAAGCTGTAATCCAAATATCTTGTAAACTCAGAGACAAAAATAATGTCTGTTGAAATGTAGACCCTATAATAGGGCTTCATAACATAAATGCCATCTAATTCAACACACTTAATGATCCAATAAGGAAATTTTCACAGGAGAGGAAGATGAATCCCAGAGAGATAAGAAAATGAACACAAGGTCACAAGAGCTAGTAAATTTAAACTCAAAACCCAAAGGCCTTAAAAATATAGTGACAGTGAAAGATTGGTGGTTACCAGGGTTTGTAGGGAAAGAAGAGACAAATTAGTAGACAAGCCCAGAGGATTTGTCAGGCAGTGAAACTATTCTGCATGACGGCTGTTGACAGTGGTAATGGTTCATAAAAGACACGACACGCCTGTCAAATGCCACAGAAATGTACAACACAGAGAGTGAGTTCTAATGTAAACCATGGATTTAGTCAATGATAATATATCAATAATAAGCATACCACACTCGTATAAATAAGATATTAATAACAGGGAAGACTGGGGAGGAAATGGACATATGAGAACTTTATTATCGTCTCAGTTTATATTAATCTATAACTGCCCTACATATTAAAATCTATTAACTAAACCTATTTCAGGGAGAGATCTGTTTCTGCTTATATTCAATGATCAACTAACATCCAAACACTGGCTTAAGATGCTGTTTATTGCTAAATATGAACCAAACTTGAGTTGTAAATGCATCTTTATTTTTATGACTGTAAGCATTGCTGATTGACTTAGTAAATTTAAAATTTCACACGTGGGGGGGGAAAAAAAACAAATCAAGTGCCTTGATTGTTTTCCTGCAACTTCTGTTTTTTATTCTTTTTCTTGAAATACAGTTGATTCACAATGTTGTGTTAGCTTCTGGTTACAGCAAGGAGACTCAGTTATACAAAAATATATATCCTTTTTCATATTCTTTTCCATCATGGTTTATTATGAAATATTGAATACAGTTCTCTGTGCTGTTTAGTAGGACCTTGGCATTTGTCTATTTTATATGTAGTAGTACGCGTCTGCTAATCTCAAATTCCGAGGGTCTTAACTACGCCATGCTGTGACCATGCCCAGCACCATCGTGTGTTTCATTTCTCTTTTCAATCCCTGTGTTGGCTCTGAGTGTCCAGTACGTATACAGCTCAATACATGGTAGACCTTAAGGTGCAACAGAACCCTTGGGCATTATTCAATACTGACTTGATTGCTTTGTGTCTCTGTCTGATTTTATTCTGCAGATTAAATGGTACTGAAAACAAACACATGTCTGAATTGTCCTAAATGAAATGATGCCAGGAACAGAGTATTTTAAGACTTCTTGTGCCCCCTCGTGGAACAGAAGGGACATTAGAAAAGAAAATCTTTTTAGGAATGAGGAGGAGGAGGGAGGGCTGAGGGGCTGTGGGATGAGGCCGGAGGCTCAGTTGCCGAGGTAACTGTGGGATCGCTTTCCAGCCATCCCCATAAGCCCTTCTCCTTTATTTCCACCCTAGTAATTTCTCTCTTTCAGGGTTTTGCCTTTACACACACATGCTCTCTTTATCCGGTCTCTTGCATCTCTTTGATCACCATCTGCTTCTCTGCTCCCTCCATTGCTATGAGGAGAGGCAGCAGACACAATAGAATGGGAATTTTTTAAAAATCTAAAACTCAAAACAATAATCAGTGTTCTTAAGTGCACGTTTCTGATACTAACAAAATCACTCTTGGAGCCCCTACACTAATATCTTGCTCCTTACCCGGCCCAAAGCCTCATCCCAGCCTCCACAAGATGTCTATTCTCCGCAGAAAGCGCAAGGACAGGAGACTTTTCCGGGTGATGAAAAGCAATAATTAGGTAGCCTGAGTTGGCATCCGCAGAGCTGCTCACTGGTCCCCATCACATCACATCCCAGTGCGGGTGCATGCTATCCCTCTCGTCTCTCGTCAGCATAGGCACCACCTCAGCCCCCAGCGTAGACCCTCAGGAATGTGGGAGAGGAGGGTGATGGGCAAGGAGTAGCACACTTTCAGGGCTGAAGCGTGATACCCTAGACTAGACATCCGCACGTCAGGAACTTGACCGTGGGCCTGCATGTCACAGGTTCTCCACACATGAATCTTTTCCCTTCTCCCTACGAACGTGGTAGGGCTTCCCTGGTGGCTCAGTGGTGAAGAATCCACCTGCCAATGCAAGAGACGTGGGTTCAGTCCCTGGCTTGGGAAGATCTCTTGGGGAAGGAAATGGCAGCCCACTCCAGCATTCTTGCCTGGGAAATCCCACGGACAGAGGAGCCTGGCGGGCTGCAGTCCATGGAGTTGCAAAGAGTCAGACACGACTAGGTGACTAAACAAAAACCAAGAACGTGGTAAAGTTCTTTTGGAGACTCTGGCTTGAGTCTGTCGCCCTCACGTTGGCTGACAGTCAGAAACCCAGTGACAAACGTCCTCTGCCTAGTCCCTGAGTGAGGGCTTCTGGAGGGGGTGATGAGGCCGTGGGAGAGGGTGGGGTTTTTGCACAGATGTCTGCCCCACCCAGCTCAGTGTGAGACTCCAGGCGCAGAGGTAGAAGCCAGAGTTACTGAGCTGCAGCTTCTTAGAACTCAGGGTAAACTGGCCGTCCTGGGGCCTGGAAGCTTCGAAGTTCTGGAACTCCCTAGGATCTATCTGGTCAGCACCAACAGAGTAGAAGAGCAGCTGGAGGCTCCCCCCTGCCTCCTGCCGGTACCAGTACAGGCTGGGGCTTGATGTCCCCTTCACAGTGCAGTTCAGAGAGAGAGGGCTGCCTACAGGCTGCACCCTGGTGGATGGCCATTGATGGATGGTCTGAGCTCTGACACCTGCGGGAAGCATAAAAGGCCATTTAGATGGAAGAAACCCGTCCCAGCTCACCTTCCCATCCTGAGAGAGGGATGGTTCAAAGCCCTTCCATGGCTCAGGCATACAGAAATCATCATGGGGAGTAGACTGGGAGGGTCCATGGGCAAGAAGAGACCAAGAAAGCAAACTCCTTCCTGGAGATAGAGGAAACGAAGACGCAGCACACCAGCCGCTAAAACTAAACTCCCATATTCACTCCAGACCGTTGAAGGCATGTACCAGACGGAGTCAAACCAAAAGCTAAGGCTCTGGATTCAGAGAGTGAGCTCTTGAGAGGAGAACCCACCTAAGAAAGTGCCCAGAAGAAGGGCCAGCAGACAGCAGGGCATAACTATAGGCAACCTCCAGTTCACAAGTGTGGTTGACACTCCTCCTCTGGGCCCAGGGGTGGCCAAGTCCCTCCCACTTGGAGATCACAGAGTACAGAGCATGTATCCCCTCAAGCTGGGGAGGAAATGAGGCTTGTCTTTTCTTAAACATGTGATGAATCATCCGTCCTCCCTGGGAAGCAGCTTCACCCTGCACTAGTTATCTTTATTGAAATCCTGCTGAAGTCCTGGTGTGTAAATATATTTCATGACTCATTATTTACCTGTAAACAAGAGATGACTCCCTGGGTCCCCTAGGAGACCGGTGTTGTAATCATCAGAGAAATGATGCCAGCAGGATGATTAAAGGGGATTTTAGTCTGTCTGAAGCCAGAAGCCAACTAGAGGACATGTCACCTGGATAGCTGAAAAGTAGATAAAAGCAGATGGAGGCTCTAGAGATTTAGGTCTTCAGGGTATTCAAAGCAAAAAAGCTCAGCTCTGAGGGAAGGAAGCTGCTCTGACAGCCAATCAAGGGATCTGCATCTTCTTCAACTCCAGCAGACAGGACTGGAGACCTGGATGGGCAGAACCAACGACTGAACAGATTAAAGTTGGCTTCTGTGCTTCATGTGCCTCTAACAGCCTCACTAGATCGAACTATCCTCTAAAAGCCGACTCATTGGAACAGACCCTGTTGCTGGGAAAGATTGAAGGCAGGAGGAGAAGCGAACGACAGAAGATGAGATGGTTGGATGGCCTCACCGATTCGATGGACATGAGGTTGAGCAAACTCAGGGAGATAGTGAAGGATGGGGAAGCCTGGCGTGCTGCGCAAACTCACGTGCTTTGAGTTGGTGATGCAGTCCCATGGGGTCACAAAGAGGCGGACACGTCTTAGCGACTGAACAACAGCATGGGCAACACGGGGCAGAGGAAAATAGAGGCCTTGGAAGCAAATAGATCTGGGTTCTTAGGGACCCTCAAGAAACACTCACCCTCAGTGCTCTCATCTGCAAAATGAAAAGGACTGTAATACAGAAAGTCCCCTACGTCCGAACCTTTGAGGTGTGAACTTTCAGACATGCGAGCGTGCATTCCATCAGCACCTGGCATGAGTGCCACCACAGCTTGCCCTCTGTCTCCTGCTGCCGACGACCCTGCAGCTCTGCCCTCTCCCGCCTCCTCTTCCTCCTCCAGCCAGCTCACTCCGTCCCGCCTCCTGCTCACTCAGCGCCAGCCCAGGTGCGCCTGCAGCCCTACCGCACTACTGCACCTTTCAAGGCGCCACACTGCAAGATTAAAAATGCTCACTGTAACTACACTACCCTTCTTGTGGTTTTTTCTTTCTATTGGTTTCATTAGTATTCTTCTGCAACAACCTTTTTGATTTCAACTTTTGAACATGGATGATTTGGTTTTTTAAAGAATAAAGTCTCAAATTTTAAGACAGTTTATTTTTTGTGTTTGTTTTGATGTATTGTACGTGTGAAAAGTATTGTACACCTATTCCAGTGCAGTTTCATACAGCTGATCGTGTTACCCACCTACCTAGGGTAACTTTGTTGGACTTACGAACAAATTGGACTTAACAAACATGCTCTTGGAACAGAACTTGTTCCTATGTCAGGGACTTGCTGTACCTACAAATGGTTGAACATGCATCTTGCCTGAAGCACTCTTACAAGTGTTGGCTGTTTGGGGTACCTCAGTGACTTTGGTAAAGAGTGGGCGACAGACCATGGGATGGGATGGAGGGTGGGGCTGGGAGAATGACAGAGACATGAGAAGCATTGCCAGACCACCAGTTCACAGCAGCTAAGGATGAGAATCTGCCTGGCAGCTGGTATAACCTCATTCTATTGAGGTCCTAGACACAGGACCCCAAGATCCCCGGAGGACAGCCAACGGGTCCCTGGTAACCTCCACTCCTCTCTGCCTTTGCCAGGACTGTCCTCCAAAGGATTCATTTTCAAAACGCTTACTCAGTTTGGACTGGATGTGGTGGAATGGTTTAAGGTGAGTCCCTGGGAAAAGGAGCCATGGAAGTGGCCTAACAGGGAGAATAAACCCAAAGCCAATCAGGCATGTGTGATGCTTCCCCATTTCATCAGGGTAGGGATGCACAGAGTTCCCTGGTGGCTCAGCTGGTAAAGAATACACTTGCAATGTGGGAGACCTGGTTCAGTCCCTGGGTTGGGAGGATCCACTGGAGGAAGACACGGGAACCCACTCCAGTACTCTTGCCTGGAGAATCCCAATGGACAGATGAGTCTGGTGGGCTATAGTCCATGGGGTTGCAAAGAGTCAGACATGGCTGAATGACTAATCACAGCCCAGCACAATGATGTGCAAGATTTGTTATTGTCACTGAAGCTGCAGGAACACAATTTAAAATTAATGTTGGGGTTCTTGCTTCTAACAGAGTTATGGTCACAGCACATGTTTTTGGTTGGCATTTGAATGCACCATATTTGTGGGAAAGTGTCTTGGCTTTTGATATTTTCCAGATTTAATGAGCCCTTTAATGCTACTGACGTACATGATAATCAATCAAGAGGTAAGCATAGTGTGGATTCCATGAACACTTGGAACGTATGATGAAAAATAGCTATAGCCAACTGCAGTTGTTCAATCTCAGTTTTTACCAGCCTGTTAATGGGACTCAATATGCCTCTGTGCTTGTCAGGTTGGCATGGTTGAACCCAAGAGGGGGTATGTGCCCACACGCCCAGACACAGCCTCTTCTCTCCTTTTCTGTCCTTTCTGCCCTTCATCCTTGCTCCTGGGATTTTTGTTGAGTTATTCTGAGTGGGGCGGTGGACAGAGGGAGGGTAGACGGAGGGTGGCAGCAGATACAGGAAGCGGAGACTTGTTCTTGCTTTGGATGGGACCACGTCATGCCCTCATTCGGCTGGCAAGCTCTCACTCCAGCAAAAGCTGTGTGGGTCCTGCTGAGCCCACGAGAGCTGATGTAACTCATGGGCTGCCTTGGCTCAGCGCCACCGCCAAGCTTAGAAAGCGCTGCGATCTTCCTCCCTCGAGATGGCACGGCAGATTGAAGAGAGTTATCAGTCAGATGAGAGTAGCCAGCTGGCTCCTGACTCCCTAATCGTTGTCACAACTCAGTAGCTTGGAGCCCCTTCCATATGGCTGATGCCACAGAAAAATATCTCGTCATTCTCCAATCCCATCTGCAATACTGCTTATTCATTCAACTTATCCAAGTCATTCATATATTGAAATGTGGATGGGGATATGGTCCCTCTACTCTGACAGGAGATCTCCTAGAGCGGGGAGCCCCATCTCTGGCCCCTGAAGATGGTCACCCTGAGAAGCTGGGCTGAAGGTCACGTTGAGCTCTGACAGCTCTCTCCTTGCCCTTCCCCTGGATGCTTTTATGGATGGGTGTTCTCTCTGGCAAGCCTCCCTCAAAGCCTTTGGTTACCATGTTGGGTTTCTCTCCCCAACACTGAATTCTTAATGACAGGATGAAGTGCTATAGATGAAGAGAATGGCAATAAATTGGAACTCTTCCCTTTTAAATTTAAAAACTGAAATCTGTCTCTAAACAACAGAGTTGGAAGATATCAGAAGATACTTTGAAGGTCTGTTTGTTCCTCTACAGAAGAGGTAAAAATTATATGGGCTGAGGGGAAGAGAGGAGAGTCACCCAAGGAGATGTTCTTGTGCTGCCCCTACCTGGCTGTATCTTGTTTAGTTTTGGGGGTGTGTGTGTGTGTGGATAACTTTTATTTCTTTTAAATGATGAAAGTATGATAACACATTGACAGGAGATGTGGACAATGCAGAACAAGGTTACATATGTTGCATTATATAGTACAATTAATTTTTTAAGTAGATAAATTGGGTTTTTTCATTGGAGATTTAACATCAAACCCTCAAAAATTAATAGAATGAATATACAGATAAGTAGAAGGATATTCTGTGCTGTTCTTAGTCGCTCAGTCATGTCTGACTCTTTGTGACCCTGTGGAACCTGCCAGGCTCCTCTATCCATGGGAATTCTCCAGGCAAGTATACTGGAATGGGTAGCCCTCCTCCAGGTGATCTTCCCAACCCAGGGATAGAATCCAGGTCTCCCACATTGCAGGCAGATTCTTTACCAACTGATCCAACAGGGAAGCCCAAGAACACTGGAGTGGGTAGCCTATTCCATCTCCAGGGGATCTTTCCGACCCAGAAATCAAACCGGGGTCTCCTGCAATACAGGTAGATTCTTTACCAGCTGAGCCATCAGGGGAGCCCATAGAAGTATACAGTAGACCTGAAAAGCACTGTGAATCAATTCAATATAATTAAGATCTATATAATTTTCACACAACAGTAGGATACAAATTCTATTCAAGTTCCCATAGACTGTAAACTACGACACACTGGAACATATCCAGTATTTTATGTACAAGGACATAAAACAGTGCAAAACTTTCATGGTCTAAAGGTATTGAAATCATGCAGAGTCTGTTCCCTTACCACTGTGCAATTATGGTCTGGCTACATCTTTTTTAATATTGATTTTTATTTATTTGTCTGCACTGGGTCTTAGTTGGCACGTGGATCTTCGATCTTCATTGCAGAGTGTGGCATCTCTTAATTGCAGCATGCCGGATCTAATTCCCCGATCAGGGATCGAACCCAGTCCACCTGTAGCAGGAGTGCAGAGTCTTAGCCACTGGACCACCCGGGGAGTCCCTGGCTACATCTTGCTCAGGGAAAGAGATGGGAGAGAGGTGAGGAGGGCAGAATTGGAAGCTCAGAAGTTCAGAGGGCAGATAATTATGCTAATATCCAGGGTGGGGAGAATAAGACTCTGGGTTCCTGTTTGCTGCACCAGAGATCAAAGCAGAATAATGCCTCCCAATGATGTCAACCTCCTACTTCCCAGAACCTGTAAATATGCTGAGTTACACTGTGAAGTGGAATTCAGGTTGAAGGTAGAATTAAGACTTCTAATCAATTAAGTTTAAAACAGGGGAATTATCTTGGATTATCCAGGTGTGCTTTATATAATCGTTGGATGTCATTAAGCCCAAAACCTTTGAGCAAGAAAGAGATTACTCCCAATTATAATGATCTTACTTTCATGTAAGAGAAAGACTGAGTCGGTGTAGAATTTAAGACTGAGAAAAACAAGAGAGCAAAAAACAGGAAAGGAGGAAAAGGTTGACAAAGGTACACAGGCTCAAAGTACAGGACATAGGTGAAGAACAGGAAAAGATTGGTTGAGGGGGAGTGGAAAATAATGCAAGAAGATAGGCTACAGTAAAATAGTTTTGAGAAATTGGACAAGTGGCACAAGACAAGGATCCCTAAGAGAAATGAAATAATGAGGTGACCCTATGATAGCCCCAGCTTACTGTCTTGAGAAATATTTCAGGTATCAGTGCTGAAAACTGGAAACTGACTGTCTCTCTGAGTTAAGAAGACTCGAGTTTGGAGTTTAAAGAGTGGCCAGAATCTAAAGTGGCTAAAATCCCAGGACAGAGAGAGGAAAGCTGAAAGAAAAAGAGCTCCAGAATCCACAGAGGGCTCTTAATGATTCCTCAGCTGTTGTGATAAGTAACCTGCATCTAAGGAAACTACTGTCAGGTAGGGAAAAGCCACTGAAAATGGTCACGCAGAACCGTCCCAGAGCTCGCATAGAGCTCAAAATAGAGGATGTTTCTACCAGCAAGAGTGGAGGGCATTGAGTAGAATTCTCAGAAGAGTATTGCTCAGTTCAGTTCAGTTCAGTCAGTTCAGTCGCTCAGTCGTGTCCGACTCTCCGCGACCCCATGAATCACAGCACGCCAGGCCTCCCTGTCCATCACCAACTCCCGGAGTTCACTCAAACTCATGTCCACAGAGTCGGTGATGCCATCCAGCCATCTCATTCTCGGTCGTCCCCTTCTCTTCCCGCCCCCAACCTTTCCCAGCATCAGAGTCTTTTCCAGTGAGTCAACTCGTCGCATGAGGTGGCCAAAGTATTGCAGTTTCATCTTTAGCATCAGTCCTTCCAATGAACACCCAGGATTGATCTCCTTTAGAATGGACTGGTTGGATCTCCTTGCAGTACAAGGGACTCTCAAGAGTCTTCTCCAACACCACAGTTCAAAAGCATCAATTCTTCAGTGATCAGCTTTCTTCACAGTCCAACTTTCACATCCATACATGACCACGGGAAAAACCATAGCCTTGACTAGACGGACCTTGGTTGGCAAAGTAATGTCTCTGCTTTTTAATATACTATCAAGGTTGGTCATAACTTTCCTTCCAAGGAGTAAACGTCTTTTAATTTCATGGCTGCAATCAGCATCTGCAGTGATTTTGGAGCCCAAAAAAGTAAAGTCTGACACTGTTTCCACTGTTTTTCCATCTATTTCCCATGAAGTGATGGGCCCAGATGCCATGATCTTTGTTTTCTGAATGTTGAGCTTCAAGCCAACCTTTTCACTCTCCTCTTTCATTTTCATCAAGAGGTTTTTAGTTCCTCTTCACTTTCTGCCATAACAGTAGTGTCATCTGCATATCTGAGGTTATTGATATTTCTCCCAGCAATCTTGATTCCAGCTTGTGCTTCTTCCAGCCCAGCGTTCCTCATGATATACTCTATATATAAGTTAAATAAGCAAGGTGACAATATATAGCCTTGACGTACTCCTTTTCCTATTTGAAACCAGTCTGTTGTTCCATGTACAGTTCTGACTATTGCTTCCTGACCTGCATACTGGTTTCTCAAGAGGCAGGTCAGGTGGTCTGGTATTCCCATCTCTTTCAGAATTTTCCACAGTTTATTGTGATCCACACAGTCAAAGGCTTTGGCATAGTCAATAAAGCAGAAATAGATGTTTTTCTGGAACTCTTGCTTTCTCCATGATACAGCGGATGTTGGCAATTTGATCTCTGGTGCCTCTGCCTTTTCTAAAACCTGCTTGAACATCTGGGAGTTCAGAATGCACTGGTCATAGCAAACACCCTCTTCCAACAACACAAGAGAAGACTCTACACATGGACATCACCAGATGGTCAACACCGAAATCAGATTGATTATATTCTTTGCAGCCAAAGATGGAGAAGCTGTATACAGTTAGCAAAAACAAGACCAGGGGCTGACTGTGGCTCAGATCATGAACTCCTTATTGCCAAATTCAGACTTAAATTGAAGAAAGTAGGGAAAACCACTAGACCATTCAGATATGACCTAAATCAAATCCCTTATGATTATACAGTGGAAGTGAGGAATAGATTTAAGGGACTAGATCTGATTGATAGAGTGCCTGATGAACTCTGGACGGAGGTTCGTGACATTGTACAGGAGACAGGGACCAAGACCATCCCCATGGAAAAGAAATGCAAAAAAGCAAAATGGCTGTCTGGGGAGGCCTTACAAATAGCTGTGAAAAGAAGAGAAGCGAAAAGCAAAGGAGAAAAGGAAAGATATAAGCATCTGAATGCAGAGTTCCAAAGAATAGCAAGGAGGGATAAGAAAGCCTTCCTCAGTGATCAATGCAAAGAAATAGAGGAAAACAAAAGAATAGGCAAAACAAGAGATCTCTTCAAGAAACTTAGAGATTCCAAGGGAACATTTCATGCAAAGATGGGCTCGATAAAGGACAGAAATGGTATGGACCTAACAGAAGCAGAAGATATTAAGAAGAGGTGGCAAGAATACACAGAAGAACTGTACAAAAAAGATCTTTACGACCAAGATAATCACGATAACGTGATCACTGACTTAGAGCCAGACATCTAGGAATGTGAAGTCAAGTGGGCCTTAGAAAGCATCACTACGAACAAAGCTAGTGGAGGTGATGGAATTCCAATTGAGCTATTTCAAATCCTGAAAGATGATGCTGTGAAAGTGCTGCACTCAATATGCCAGCAAATTTGGAAAACTCAGCAGTGGCCACAGGACTGGAAAAGGTCAGTCTTCATTCCAATCCCAAAGAAAGGGAATGCCAAAGAATGCTCAAACTACTGCACAATTGCACTCATCTCACACGCTAGCAAAGTCATGCTCAAAATTCTCCAAGCCAGGCTTCAGCAATATTGCTCAGTAGTGGATGCAAAGTAGGTTTCGACTAAAGTCTTTTCTAAAGCTATGACAAGCCTAGACAGTGTATTAAAAAGCAGAGACATCACTTTGCTGACAAAGGTCTGTATAACCAAAGCTACAATTTTTCCAGTAGTCATATACTGATATCAGAGTTGGACCATAAAGAAGGCTGAGCACTGAAGAACAGACACTTTTGAATGGTGGTGAGGATACTCTTAAGAGTCCCTTGGACTACAAGGAGATCAAACCAGTCAATTCTCAAGGAAATCAACACTGAATATTTACTAGAAGTACTGATGCTGATGCTCCAATATTTTGTCCACCTGAGATGAAGAACTGACTTATTGGAAAAGACTCTGATACTAGGAAGGATTGAGGGCTGGAGGAGAAAGGGGCAACAGAGGATGAGACGGTTGGATGGCATCACTGACTCGATGGACACGAGTCAGAGCACACTCTGTGAGATCGTGAAGGACAGGGAAGCCTGGCGTGCTGGGTTACAAAGAGTCGCACACGACTCAGAGCCTGAACAACAAACAAGGCTGTTCTAGACACAACTTACAAAACTTCAAAGCTAGGCTTGGAAATATCAAACTGTTTCCATAGAATTTAATTGTGTCATAAAACAAAGTTCACAATTTTTAAAAGAAATGCAAATATACCAGCATCTAGCAACATAAAATTCAAATATCTGACATCCAATATTTAAAAAAAAAATCAGACCCTCTTCAGAAGATCCACATTTAGTGTTTAGCAAAGTACTCTCAGAGCATGAATATAAGGAAACTATATGAAACTGGGAAAATAACTCCCCCCAAAGATTAAGGAAACCAGGACCTGAATTTAACTCAGGGCCAGGAATATTGCATATACGAACCAAAGTGTTAGTTGCTCAGTCATGTCTCACTTTTAGCGACCCCATGGGCTGTAGCTTGCCAGGCTCCTCTGTCCATGGGATTTCCCAAGCAGGAATACTGGAGTGGGTTGCCATTCCCTTCTTCAGGGGATCTTCCCGACCCAGGGATCGAACCTGTATCTCCCACATTGCAAGTGGATTCTTTACTGCCTGAGCCACCAGGGAAGCCTGACTATACTAATCAGCCAGACTAAAAAAAAAAAATTTAGATTCATGGGGCATTGGGTAGAGAACTCAGAAGTGTTTTGACTTAGAAATGGAAAATATCCTAGGCTATATGCTGCTCTGGTCCCACCTAACAAATATTTAAAGCCAGACAATTAAAAAAAAAATCACATTGTTTCCAAGTGACTTCACTGTGTTCTAAAACAGAGCCCCAAAATATGTATAGGAATATAAAAATTCCAACACAAAGGTAAAATTCAATGTGTGGCATGCAATAAAAAAACTACCAGGCATGCAAAGCAGAAAAATATAATTCATAATGAGAAAAATGAATTAATCAAAACTAACCCAGAAGTGACACAGATACCAGAATTAGAAGACAAAGATGTAAAAATGGCTATTGTAACTGTGTCCCATATGTTCAAGATGCAAGAGGAAAGACTGAACATGCTAAGTAGAGACATCGAAGATATTTTTTAAAGCATCAAATCAAGTTTTCTGGAGAGGAAAACTACAATGTCTGAGATGGAAACAAGTGCACTATGTGAGATTAATAGCAGATTAGACAATGCAGAAGAAAATACAAAACTTTAAGGTAAAGCGTTAAAAACAAGCTAAAATGAAAGAGTTTTTGAAAAGTAAATAGGCCATCCAGAGTGGTAGGACGACTTCAAGTAGCCTAATACACTTGAAATTGGAGTCCTAGAAAAAGAGGAAAGGGATGAGAAGAAAGAAAAAAATTTGAAGAAATCATGACTAAAAAATTTCCAAACTGGATGAAACTATAAATCTGAGAAGTCTGATGAAACCAAGGACAAGAAACACACATATGCAGCAAAGAATACCATTATCAAATTGCTCAAAACTGTTGTTAGAGAGAAGATCTTAAAGGCAGCCAGAGAATAAAGACACGTTTTATACAGTGGAACAAAGTAAAGAAGACAAAAGAATTCTTGTCCTATTTCTTAAAATAGTACAAGTGAGAAGACAGCAGAGTTACATCTTTAGGGTGCGGAAGGAAAAATATGGTCAATCTATCATTCTCTACGAAGTGAAAAGCTTCATAAAACCCTTCTTAAACACATCTGTTCTTTTGCCAAATTTCCATTCTGGATACCAGGGGCCTGTTACCTCCTCTTTCTTTCCATGGCCTCTCCCATCCTGAATTGTTTCATTCTGAACTTCTCCAAACAAAGAGCTCTTGAAGGGAATAGCCAGTAAAACAAAAGTGTGATGGATCAGTCTCACTTAGAAATTAATTTCATGACCAACTTTTTTTTAATATAAGCTTGATCTTTTCTGATGTTACCTTCTCATCTAGCCTCCTTCAGGGGATGTGAGTCATCAAAGTGTTTAGTAGGCAAAATAAATGTCTATGAAGGGAGAATTCTGTTACTTGGATAATAATATTTTCTTCTTCTTGTTCCCTACAATAATTTATAAAATCACAAGGATTGATTCAGGAGAGAGGGAAATAATAAGTGTAATTTAGTGCTCTGAACTTGAAGTTACAGAGGTCTGATTCGAGGGGGAAAGCACAAAGAAAGAGTGGATTTTTAATGACACATTCCTGGGTCAGGAAGATCCCCTGGAGAAGGGATAGGCTACCCACTCCAGTATTCTGGCCTGGAAAGTTCCATGGACCATATAGTCCATGGGGTCACAAAGAGTTGGACATGACTGAATCACACTTTTAGGACTGGGGATAGTGATTTGAGAGTCATTTACATGGAGACAACAGTTAAAACTTTGGGAATGGGTGAGATTTCCAAAGTAACAGGTGAAGGTAAAGCCCAAAGTTATAAAAACAGAAATAGCTAAAAATCCATGCTTTTTTGGCCAAGAAAAGAAAAAAAAATGCTTGAGAAAGAAAGAAGGTAATCTTAGAGGTAAGAAAGAATGGGAGGGTGTCACGGGAGCTATGCTGCTGCTGCTGCTAAGTCACCTCAGTCGTGTCCTCAGAAGCCCACCAGGATCCCCCATCACTGGGATTCTCCAGGCAAGAACACTGGAGTGGGTTGCCATTTCCTTCTCCAATGTGTGAAAGTGAAAAGTGAAAGCGAAGTCGCTCAGTCGTGTCCGACCCTTAGCGACCCCACGGACTGCAGCCTACCAGGCTCCTCCATCCATGGGATTTTCTAGGCAAGAGTACTGGAGTGGCTTGCCATTGCCTTCTCCGATGGGAGCTATGAGAAGATGCTAACTAAAAAGAGATGGCATTGGTACTTGCTGCTGCTGCTAAGTCGCTTCAGGCGTGTCTGACTCTGTGCGACCCCATAGACGGCAGCCCACCAGGCTTCCCTGTCCATGGGATTTTCCAGGCAAGAGTACTGGAGTGGGGTGCCATAGCCTTCTCTGGGCATTGTACTTAAAAGAGCATAAAACCATCAACTAAATCAGGACTGAGTGAGCTCACTGGTATCATTGACTAGAGGAACAGGTGTGGAGTGTTCATCCGTCAAGCAAAGGGGTGGAGAGAACAGGACAGGAGTTAAAAGGAATGGTACAGTCTTTATCCCAAGATAATTGCATCTGATTAGGTTTGAAAACCAAGAGGATTAAATCTGTGAAGACAGGAAAATTGAAGATGCTAAATAAAGAAGTTAATTGAGAAACAAGGAAAACCTGAGGAAATTAATCCTTGGGTACTGAGGGGCGATTTCTTTCTCTGAACTGGGAGAAAAAGAATAAAAAATGTATAAAGGATAGATTTGCAGTGGAAAAGCCCAGGAAAATACTGAAAGATGCTTAATCTAACTAAAGGTCAGTGAAATGTGAATTTTAAAAAACCACCATTTCACCCATCAGACTAGCAAAATTAAAAGAATCAATAATATCTGACACTGGTGAGCATGTGGGCAAATAGACTCTCCCTCACAGCTGGAATATAAACTCAAACGTCTTTGTGGAGGGCCATTTGGCAACGTTTATTAAAAACGCGCAGAAAATTTTACTCAACAATTCCCTTCAAAGAAACAATTCCGAAAGAATACATGTGTAAGGTCGGACCTCAGTGGCCATTTTGGCCTCTTCCCTTCCCCCCTTCTCTTCTTCCCACTGGCAGAAAAAGGCTGACTATTGTGCTCTGTTCCCTCATTCCCTCCCCCATTGCTAGAGTGTCCTTGAGGTACCAGTTCCTGGTAGAGATCAACCCTCTCCTAACCTCCCCCTCCTAACCTTCTGTCCAAAAACAGCAAGAACTATTCCGCTGCGTCAGCACAACCTTGAGCAGATCGGGCAACCAACCCGGTCTTGCCCCCCGGCTAACTGACCTATGAGAGACCAACACTCGAAATCTTGCCTAAAGTTATATAAGTTGCCTCTTGCCTTTGTTCGGCGCGGACTTCCTGACCTCCCTCTGTTAGGTCTTGGGGTTCCTCCCAGGGGTGCGCAGCCATTAAAGCCTGTTACATTATTTATTTGGCGTTTGGGTTTTTTTGTTTAACATCATTGGGCCGTTTCAACCTTACAACATGTACATGGAGGCAGAAAATTTTGCCAGGATTTGTGGGATAGCATTGGTTATAAATGGCAAAATGTAGGAAATATGTAAATACCCATCAGTATAGTAATGGGCAAATAAAAACCCATAACATACGATGCTACACATCAGTATTGTTGAATAAAATAGAGCAATATGTGGTATCATGGAAATATTCCCAAGATATGATGTTAGGTAAAAAAAAGCAAGCTGCCAAACAATATGTATAAAGCAATATGATTTATATCAAAACACATTCACAATCCCATATGCAAACAAATTTATTTGTATACACACACACATACATCTACATATTGATTCATCCAACCAGTAGTAAGTGGGTGCCTCTAGACATTTGCACGTGGTTTATTGTGATAAGGGATTCAAACGTATGGTGGGGAAACGGGTTGGAAAAATGCACACTGGATTGATAATAATGATCATCTGTGAGAAATAAAGCAGGAGGGGGAAGTGTCAAGAGAGTTTTTGTTTGTTCAGGAGTGTTGTATTTTTGAGGCAGATATATGTATTGAATACCAACAGCTGAGCCCAACTCAGTTTAAGTGAATTACAGTCATTAGGTTCAATCCCCATCTTTTTTTTTTTTTTTACTTCAGTCCTTACTAATAGCCTATTGAGTACAGCATCAAAAAAAAGGTGCCTGAGTACTTCAGACTGACAGAAAGTCAGGATGCCCAGTGGGGGACAAACATGTGAAAGACAGAGGAAGAACAGCATGAGGGAGTGATCCAGGAGAGGGAGATGTTGACTAAAAGAATACACACAACCTTAGAGTGAGAGGCTTCACTGGGTGGAAATGTTAGGACTCCAGCCCAGGAGACGGTATCTCAGGTGACCCCGAGAGGGCTGATCTGCGGAGGCGGGGGAGGAGTAAGGCTCTATACAAGTTTGCAGCAAGGGGCAGGTTCTCTGAATATTAAAAGATTACTCTTAATTAAGAAAAGTCAAATCTCTCACTTGAAGAGATTTAGCCATCTTCTATGTACGGGAAGGGGGCTTCCCAGGTGACCCTGCTGCTGCTGCTAAGTCGCTTCAGTTGTGTCCGACTCTATGCGATCCCACAGACAGCAGCCCAGCAGGCTCCGCCGTCCCTGGGATGGATTCTCAAGGCAAGAACACTGGAATGGGTTGCCATTTCCTTCTCCCTAGTGGTTAAAAAACAAAAAACAAAAAATCTGCCTGCCAATGCAGGAGACATAAAAGATCCTGGTTTGATCCCTGGGTTGGGAAGATACTCTGAGGAGGGCATAGCCATCCAATCCTGCCTTCTTGCCTGGAGAATCCCCATGGACAGAAGAGCCTGATGGGCTACGGTCCATAGGGTCATGTAGAGTTTTACACAACTGAAGCAACCTAGCACGCACTTCACATGTTTGGGAAGATGCAAGCATCTAGGCTTGCTGAAATCATTTGTTTCATCTAGCTATCTGGGGCCAATCCTCCTTTCTTTATTATTCACTTCCTAATTCACTGGGCTTCGCCTTCATTCATATGGCTCAGCGGTAAAGAATCTGCCTACAATGCAAAAGCCACAGGAGACACACGTTCAATCCCCGAGTCAGGAAGATCCCTTGGAGAAGGGAATGGCAACCCACTCCAGTACTGTTGCCTGGAGAATTCCATGGACAGAGGGGCCTGGTGGGCTGCAGTCCAAGGAGCCGCCAAGAGTCAGACACAGACTGAGCGACTTTCACTCACTCACTCAATTCGTCGTTTACTGTAAGAGATGACTAATGTGGCTGATCCCCACACCCCACCCCCAACTCCTCAGCCCTTACTGGCCAGGAAGTAGCTAATAGCTTCCAAATAGCTGGCTTTGTTTCACCTGGGCTCATAAATTTGCATTTGAAAAAGGCTTGTTTCCTGGTAGAGAGTAGAACCAAAACTATTTCATTTCACTGGGAGAAATACATGGAATATTGGAAATGCTGATAGAAAAGATGCTGTGAGAGAACTCTCTGGTAAGATGAAGGCATTCAGTGTTTGGCCCAAGTGGTGTAAGATCTAAGATCTTGAGAGATGATTCAGTAGGCAGATCGAGCTCATTAATGAATGCCAGAGGGGAGAGTAGAGAAAAGAACACAGATCGGTCACTCAGTCATCTCTGTTTGTGAAAATGGGTCAACCGAGGATGCTAAGCTATAGACTTCAGGAGCGCTGTGGACACAAATGGCAAAAACTTCCAATACTGAGGAGCAGAGGAACGGTACCAGAAATGGCCCAAAGTATGGTCAGTCCCACCACCACCTCTTATGATGCTGGCCTGGGGGAGCTCTGAATGGAAGAGAAAAGTTGGAGGAACAGTATTGAAAGAGGAGGACTCCGTAGGACAAGGATGTAAATCTAGAAATAAGCTGAGGGAAAAAAGCAATATGAGCAACAGGGCAGACGCCACCTGTGTAATGTGAACACCACGGGGTTGAGGCTGGGTGCTCCCAGTAGGTTGGCTAAGAAGCAAGTCAAGCAGCCAAGGAGAAAGGGTGGTGTCCTGAGCTCCGGGTGTGGTTAACTGGGAGAGTGGAGACTCCTGAGCAGGTGGCAAGAAGGAGACCATTCAAGGGAAAATCAGAATGAGAACTGGGGTGTCTAGTTGCCGTCACTCCCAGGGCAAGGTGCTTCAACGCAGGGAAGTCAAGTTCAAGAGGGGAGAGGCCAATGGCTACACTCACACACACACACACTTTTGCACAGACACTGTAAGATTCCAAATGCAAGACCTGCAATGAGTCACATCAATAGCAACAATTAGTTGACCTGTCAGGTATGTTTATTCTTGACATTACTAGCAGCAGTGAGGATGTGGGAAAGCTTCATTCTTATCTCCCTTTAAAATCTTGCTGTGCTCTATTGAAGGGTATATACTAGACTAGAATTCTGTTATCGTCTACTGAGGGAAGTTGAGACAGCAGTTTGGAAAAGTTTCAGGGAAGTAAGGAGATATTTTAAGACAGTGTCATAAAGGGGACTTCCATGGTGGCCCAGGGTTTAAGACTTCGCCTGACATGCAGGAGGTGAGGGTTCAATCCCTGGTCAGGGAACTAAGACCCCACATGCCTCCTGACCAAAACTAAAACAGAAGCAATATTGTAACAAATTCAATAAAGACTTTTAAAAAAGAGTCATAAAAAAAAGCTTCATGTGCCAATTGAAAACAA
The DNA here is from genome assembly GCF_049115385.1 of Moschus berezovskii. Taxonomy (NCBI): domain Eukaryota; kingdom Metazoa; phylum Chordata; class Mammalia; order Artiodactyla; family Moschidae; genus Moschus; species Moschus berezovskii. Next base: position 115,779,852 of record NC_142462.1, read on the forward strand.
ATGATAAATTCCCAAAACAAGTTTAAAAAATTAGTGGACTAAAGAGATGGGGGGTGGGCTTCCCTTGTGGCTCAGCTGGTAAAGAATCTTCTTGCAATGTGGGAGACTTGGGTTCGATCCCTGGGTTGGGAAGATCCCCTGGAGAAGGGAAAGGCTACCCAACTCCAGTGTTCTGGCCTAAAGAATTTCACAGACTATACAGTGCATAGGGTTAAAAAGAATCAGACACAACTAAGCAACTTTCACTTTGACTTTCAAAGAAATACAAGAACTCCCCTGTTGCTCAGGCAGTAAAGAATCTGCCTGCAATGTGGGAGACCTGGGTTCGATCCCTGGGTTGGGAAGATCCCCTGGAGAAGGGAATGACTACCCACTCCAGTATTCTTGCCTGGAGAATCCCATGGACAGAGGAGCCTGGCAGGCTACAGTCCGTGGGGGCAGAGAAGAGTTGGACACGACTGAGCAACCAACACTAACCAAAAAGATATAGGGAATGGGCAATTTCTTTTTTCTGACAGATAACATGTTTTGAATACTTGCTGTGTCCAGGTGCCATTGAGTTGTTTTCACATCTTGTCCTCCTTAAGGTAAAGTTCCACCACCCTGGCTGGTGGCTGGCATTTGTCCCATTTAACAGACGAGGACACGGAGGCTTAGAGAGACTCACTCATGTGCCCGAGGTCACACCACACCGTCAATACCTGGACTCCACCTAGTGCTGACTGACTGCAAAGCTCCTGTGTTGCATCGCCTACATCATTCCTCATCACAGGGCAGAGACTGACGATGCTGCTGTGCAGACAGGTACTCATCGCCCCCTGAGAGCTATTGGCGCTTATTCTTCCTCCAGCACTGTTCTCAGTGTTGAAATGTTTAACAACTCGTCCTGACAAAGGCCCTCTGCTGCAGGTGATTTCATTATCCATCAGCCCCCTCTAAGGGGCTTCCCAGGTGGAACTAGTGGTAAAGAACCTGCCTGCCTATGCAGGAGACTTAAGAGATCCAGGTTTGATTCCTGGGAGGAGGGCATAGCAACCCACTCCAGTGTTCTTGCCTGGGAAATCTAATGTACAATCAATCCTAAAGGAAATCAACCCTGAATATTCATTGGAAGGACTGATGCTGAAGTTCCAATACTTTGGTCACCTGATGCGAAGAGCTGACTCAACAGAAAAGACCCTGATGCTGGGAAAGAGTGAAGGTAGGAGGAGAAGGGGGCAACAAAGGATGAGATGGTTGGATGGCATCAGTGACTCAACAGATATGAGTTTGAGCAAGCTCCAAGAGAAGTGAAGGACAGGGAAGCCTGGCGTGATGTAGTCCATGGGGTTGCAAAAAGACAGACACGATTTAGTGACTTAACAGCAACAGCTCCCTCTCCACAGATAAGAAAGCCCAGGCACAGATGAGTTAGATAATTCTGCCCATGGTCATGAGATTAGCAAATAGTTGAGCCATGAGACCAGGGCTTCCCAGGTGGCGCTAATGGTAAGAATCTACCTGCCAAGGCAGCAGACACAAGAGACCCGGTTTGATCCCTGAGTTGGGAGATCCCCTGGAGAAGGAAATGGCAACTCACTCCAGTATTCTTGCCTGAAAAAAATCCCCAGTACGTAAGAGCCTAGTGGGCTACAGTCCATGGGGTTGCAAAGAGCTGGACACGACTGAGCACTTGTCAGTAGCAGCAGAGCCAAGAGACCAAGCGAGGCAGCCTGGCTCCAGAGCTCATCCTGTGGTGGGGTGCACAGCAGGCTGAGGGGCTGGTTTCGCTTCCCCCATGGAGACAGAAACAAGCAAAAGCTCAGATCAGCGGAAAGAGATGAAATATTTTTTTAATTTTCCTCTTCACAAGACTGTTTAGGAGACAAAGGACAACAGAACTGGGTTTTCTGGTAGCATGGATATTGGCAGTCTGAAGAAGTTCAGATATGTGAAAGACAACGGGGATTTCATAGAAATTGAGAATTTCAGGATTCCCAGATGACTCTGTGAACCAAGGGCCTCTAAATGAAGCCAAATAGGTCAGGAAAAGTGATGGGATCAAGGAATATGAGAAAGAGAAGAAAAATCTAAGGTAAGTTGAATCAAAGTACAAAATAAAATTAAAAATCAGAATAAACATTTCCTGAGTAATCATTATATGCCGGACATTGTTATAGATAACATTCTGCCCCTGGGCTGAATGGTCAGTAAATACCCTCAGACCCTCCTTCAGAACAAGGAATCAGCAGCTAGTGGATGAAAGATTAGATTAAATGACCTCTATCTCTGCAAAGGCAGTTCACTTAAAAATGTTATTAAGTAAACGCAGGCCTATTCTTTGAATGATTCTAATCCTATGATTCTAAGAATAAAGCAAGATTCTAAGAACACAGCAAGGGAAACAAATTGCTTTTAGAGCTGCTTATAATAAAGCAACGCAAGCACACACACACATACACAGAAATCTATACAGAAGATACTCATTACATGTTTATGCAGAATTTAGAAAAAAAAAAACATACGGTCAGGGTTACACAAAGCAGAGAAAACAATATTTCTGGGAAAATTTTCTGAAGAGTACCAGCTGATCTAATGAGGCTCAAGATGCAGCTGGAAGTCAGTATCAGATCTACCCAGGGCTCAGAAAGGGCCGAGGGATCTACACTGTGATAAAGAACCTTCCTCCACTTTTTCTTTTCCCTATTGTTAGAGTCCGGAGTCGCCCTTCCCTCAAAGGAACAGAGGACACTCACGATAATGCAAGACACACAGCGAGGTTTATTTCCAGCTAGCTGGGGTCCAAGTGTCCGCCCGACGCAGCAGGTTTCAACAAGGACCCCGAGCACTCAGAGCCAACGGGTTATATAGCATTTTCAAATCATGATATTTCTAAATTACCTAACTCACAGGAATTTTTTTATTACACACACACACAGCTGTGCCTATCTCTCTCCTGGGGTCTTAAGGAGATAAGTTTATCAGACCTGTTTACCTAATTTTCAGTGTCAAAGCCGCCCACATTCTTGGTGTTTAAGATTAACTTGCCTTCCTGGTACTTGAGATTAACTTGTCTTCCAGGTTTTATCTAGTTCTTCTTCCCTCAAGTCACGTACTCAGTAAAAATGGTTTTTCCGGCCTCTAAGATGGATAAGTTCTTATGCTAACCTATTCTTACACCCATAAGCTAGAGGTCTCCTAAAAATGTCATTACTTTATTTGATCACAGTGGTAAAACAAACAATGGGCATTGTATCTGAGTATGTCTGTGAAGCCTTACTCATTAAAGAATCTATTGGAAGTATATTTAATTGTAATATCTCTCTACCCATAAAGACATAAATATTATATTGAATATGACCTATTGCTTGATGGAAGCAAAAGGACTGATTGGAATCACCTAGGAGTTCCTACATTGCTAGTGTCTTTGGAGGAGTAAAGCTCCATCTTTCCCTTGGGATTTTTGAAAGGTAAGCAGTCAAGGTGAGGCGCTTGACTAATGGATTAATAAAGAGATCAATAAGATGTTAGTGATAAGGTCTTCCTCCTCCAGTTTGCCTCCAAACCATCCCTCGGGTCCTTGGTGAAATAGCTGAGGCAGGCTTTGCAGGCTTGGGAGGCTGTGTCACCATACAGGAAACACACACACACCCAAGAGAGTGTTCACTTCTGTATGTTTCATAAAAGCCCTAGGTGTGGCCACTACACCTCAGTTTAATCAAACTATAATTATATGCTGCTGCTAAGTCGCTTCAGTCATGTCTGACTCTGTGCGACCCCATAGACGGCAGCCCACCAGGATCCCCCATCCCTGGGATTCTCCAGGCAAGAACACTGGAGTGGGTTGCCATTTCCTTTTCCAATGCAGGAAAGGGAAAAGTGAAAGTGAAGCTGCTCAGTCGTGTCAGACTCTTAGCGAGCCCAAGGACTGCAGCCTACCAGGCTTCTCCGCCCATGGGATTTTCCAGGCAAGAGTACTGGAGTGGGTTGCCATTGCCTTCTCCGAGGAGAAAAAAAACTTTAAGAAGAAGCCCCAATTGTGGTATTTTCACTAACAGCAGAAGCTTCTCCAGGTCAGGTGAACTCCAGTATTTCTTCCTAACAATGTCTCAAGCCTAAGGAAAGGTAAGAAGATAAAGATTAAAGAAAGAAGCTGGCACTGTACAACAAGTCTAGACTTCAAATGTTTCAATGTAATGAAAAACCAAGAAAGAAGGAATTTAAAAATATTTATAATGTGCCTATGGCATGTTATTTACATTTGGCAGGTATCTAACATTTATATATGTTACAGATCTACCATTATGAGAATGTTAGAATCTGTTATAGAGACAAGAAAGCAAATACAGAGGATAAAGAAACTTAGAGGCAAGCAGCTGGAGACGTTGGCAGTGTTCATAAGATGCATTGAATATAGATAAATAAGTCAGTAACCTCTGAGACGCATACAAGCAGATAAAATGCAGCCTGAATGTGCCAGACAAAGATAGAAAGGGATGAGGGATAAGGGAAAGGGAAGAAAGGGCGCAAGGGGGAAGGGAAGGATGGAGAGGTATGGGAAGGAAAGGCGGAAGAAGAGAAGAAGGAAAGGAGGAAAGAAGGATGGAGCTGGTGTGAGTGACATTGACCACAGAGAGCCAGGCCTTGGGAGCAGTTTCCAACTAAGGCAGCATAGCGAACACAAGCATACAGTTGAAAGAGGCCTTGGGAGGGTGAGTGATTATGACTCTCTCATTAAAGGAGTGGCCCTGGTCAGCAGGGCTTAGAAGAGGGAGGGCTCTTGGCTCTTAACACAGGAAATTATTACAAAGCATTACCTATTGTCCCTAGACTAAATAAATAAAATGATTACTATCATTTTCAAACTCCTGAATTATATTTACGTTGAAATGAAATCATCTCTTTGGTTGATTACCTTGGGAACTGTCCGTCTTGGTGAATCTTTCCAGTCCAGCCATGAATCCATAGCTTAATTAATCCAAGTTAATTCCCACCCCAGGAGGTCCTCATAGCTCATTAAAGTCAACTCATTATGTTTATGGATGGAAATAATGAGTTCTAAAGTTGATAAACAGTTTTCCTCATTGAACACTCATAGCTGGGTAGAGACAGGATTTGAACCCGTGTGCTCACGGAATGAAAAAGCAGGACTCGAGAACCTAACATAAGGTATAGTTGAAACAGGAGCCAATGAGTGTAAGGAAAGAACAACATTACTATTTGGAAACAAGCTTTGGATACAAAGAACCACAAGGAGAATCACAGAATGTCCAAGAAGCCCAGGCAAAGGGATCAAGGGCAGAAGACAACTTCATGAAGCCCACATTCCCCAGTTTTTGAGACTAAGGTTTAACTCCCTTTAAAACACATTAAGGAGTTGAGAGGAAGGCAGATAAGGAGACTGGGACACTGTCAGCCATCTGACACGGCCAGCCTTGTGCTGACCACCGAAGGCTTTCTTTTGGTGCCACACACCTTAGTGAAGTGATCACAGCCCAAGCTGCATTTGTGGCTTCCCAGGCTCATCCACCTGGACCCACATAGAAAAGGCAGATCAGCCTCTTTTGATCTATTTGAGTTCAAGGAAAATGTTGCTGTATAAGTTAGAGTGCCAATTTATGAATTTAAAATTTGATTATGAAAATTGTAATTGTCACAGGCTCTGGGGAGATATTCTTAAGCCTGCATATCCTTTTACTTGGGAGAAGGGATAAGAAGGTCACTCAGTACAGGTGGTTTGAATGGTTTATTGTATCACAGTGGGTTAATCAGATGCATAGGAGAAGGCAATGGCAAGCCACTCCAGTACTCTTGCCTAGAAAATCCCATGGATGGAGGAGCCTGGTAGGCTGCAGTCCGTGGGGTCGCTAAGGGTTGGACACGACTGAGCGACTTCACTTTCACTTTTCACTTTCACACATTGGAGAAGGAAATGGCAACCCACTCCAGTGTTCTTGCCTGGAGAATCCCAGGGACGGGGGAGCCTGGTGGGCTTCCGTCTACGGGGTCACACAGAGTCGGACACGACTGAAGTGACTTAGCAGCAGCAGCAGCAATCAGATGCATCTCCTGGAGCAATAGAGATCCTCCTGTATCAAGGACTGTAAATTCTTAGTTGCAGCCTGTGGGATATAGTTCCCTGATCAGGGATCGAACCTGGGTCTCCTGCATGGGGAGAGTTTGCATGCTGCAACTGAGGATTTTGCATGACCCAACAAAGATCAAGGATCCCAGCGTATGGTAGCTAAGACCCTGCGCAGCCAAACAAATAAATAAATGCATTTTTGGGAAAAGGATTACAATTCATTTCTGGGCACATTCATCTATTCCTCCAGTGTATACCTTTGATATTATCATTCCACATGTGACATCCTGTTAGCTACCTTCTAAGTCCATAGAAGCTCCCCCGACAGTCTGAGAGAAGCTCTCCCTGCAGCATATTAAACATGGGATAACCCTCACTGGAAAGAGGAAGCCAATTAGCATGTGGTGGTAGAGTCTTTTTCATCAATTTATTTTTACTGAAGTATAGTTGATTTGTGCTTAGTCGCTTTAGTCAAGTCCGACTCTTTGCGACACTATGGACTATAGCCCGCCAGGATCCTCTGTCTATGGGATTCTCCAAGCTAGAATACTGGAGTGGGTTGCCACTTCCTCCTTCAGGGCACCTTCTCGACCCACAAATCGAACCCGTGTTGCCTGTGTCTCCTGTATTGCAGGCAGATTCTTTACCCACTGAGCCACCTGGGAAGACAGTAGTTGATTTACAATGTGTTAATTTCTGCTGTACAGCAAAGTGATCCTCTTATACATACATAGATACATTTACACATTTTTAATATTCTTTTCCATTATGGTTTATCATAGGATATTGAATATAGTTCTCTGTGCTATACAGTAGGACCTTGTTTATCCATTCTACATACACAAGTTTACATCTGCTAACCCCAACTTCCCACTCCATCCCTCCCTCAGCCCCCCCCTCCCAGCAGCGTGGTAGAGTTTTAATAGATAAGCACGTAGGTCACTTACTCCCTCTCCTAATTAAGCCCAATGCTCCCACATAATTATATCACTATTTATATAAAGTCTATTAATTACTTTTGTACCTCTAAGCAATATTCACACATCCTTTCATCTTTATTCCTTTATCCTTTAAAAATGCATTGCTCACTTTATAATATGATGACATTGCTACCCTAAACCTTTGTTTCTTTTTCTTGCTCCCATGCACTTAATTTATCATCTATAATTTTACTTCGACATTGTCAAGGTTGATATCACTTACATTCCATCTGGTAGCATAATCAGGTGTGTTGTGCCATGTCTGTAAGTTGACTCTGAAAGATGAAAATTAAAAGGGTGTTTATATTATTATGACTTCATAAGTAATTGTCTACTGCAAAGTCATGCAGCTATAATTACAATTACTCTCTTTATAATTCTTATTGATTTCCCTGGATTAAAATTCTGTTTTCCTTAAAGTGGTTGACTTTATCATCTCCTTATTTATTTATCCCTGCTGTCTACCAAGTAAAATATTCTATTATGGCAGAAACTGCTAACTGTCTCCCAATATCTCCTCTCTACTTCTTCTACTCTCATAAATCACAGTTAAGTTTAGTTGGGTACATGGAAACCGGAAATAAAAATTCTCTTTTCCAGATTTGCTTATAACAAGGCATAATCAAATGATGGAGCCCTGGTGATGAGATGTAAGGGCCAGTTGTATGCAGCTTTCACTAAAAGTCCTTAAAGGAAGTCAGTATGACCATTTGTTCCCTTTCCTCTGTTCTGCTCCCTGGTATGTCAGTGGGATGCCTTTCACTCAATCGTAGGCTATTAGTACTCCAGGTCCCCAGCCTCAGAGATCTCATGCCTGATAAGCTGAGCTAGAACTGACATAATAATAATAAAGTACACAATAAATGTAACACACTTGAATCATCCCCAAACCATTCCCCCAACACCATCCATGAAAAAATTGTCTTCTGTGAAACTGGTCCCTGGTGCTGCAAAGGTTGAGGATTGCTGATGTAGGAAGTACAAAGCAGAAAGTCATTCTGGGTCACAGATTATCATGCAGTTTCTACAACTGCCCTGAACTACTTACGTTCACGTTTTTATGTGAAAGAGAAATGTCTTTCTTGCCAAAAGCCCCACCCCATAGCCTTTTTACCAGCTCTAGGCTGCCTCCCTCTGAACTTCTTTTATGCACATTTTTTAAAAACTGGGTTTTTTAAGCCATGATGATTTAACATCTCTTACCAGCAGAAGAATGCGTAACCTGACTGATGTAAACTCAGAAAGGACATCTTTGTTTTAGACACTTGCCTTGCTCATTGACTGTATAAGACAACACATGGATCGTGCTCACAGTTAATTTCAGGGCACACACGTAGGAAACACAGGGGGACAGAAGGACTGCTGGAGTGGGTCTAGTGACAATTATTCATAATCAGATGTATTATAGAGCTGAATGTCAGTGCAAAACAATGGCTGCTTTCAACAGACCAGGGTGCATTCCAGGACAGGAAGAACAGAGGGAAAAGAAAAGAAGAGAATAAATCTGCTAATGTAAAATGCTCAGTGTAGCCAATGTTTCATCCCAAAGATCCCAAACTTATAGAAAAAGTCAAGGCAGAGGCACACCTGGACAACTGTTTCACTTGTTCAACCCATGTTTTCTTTGTCCCGTGATTTCCGGCTCTAGCTTTCTAATAATTGTAATATTCACCTTTTCATATCCACAGCTATCCCTTTAAATACCCTCCATATTTATTAAGCTAGTTCTTTCCTCTTTATTCTTTTCAAAGCTCTGTCCCTTCCTTCCTGCCAACTCATTATCAAAACCCTCAGAGCTTCTGAGTAAGCCAGAACCAGAAACATGTCCTCTCAGCACCCAGAAGGTATTCATAAAAAGATTTGGTGAGGGTGGGGAACAGAAAATCACTTAGCCACAGGGATGGCTACAGGGAGGAGAAGATGGCAGTCTTGTGGATAAATTGCTCACACACAGATGCTCAGATAAATCTGTAATTAAAAGGAAATGTGAATGCTAGGCCAGGAGAAATAAATTCCCTGAGGCCAATCCTTTGTTGGTCTCTTTGATCTTCTACAGTAATGGGTCAATCAGACCACCTGCCTGAAGCTCAGATTATGTCCATGTGATGTGCTTCCTTCCCCTGTGTCCTCACTAGCGCCTGGGGGTTCAGATCACTCTTGCATTCAAGAGGCCTGGATTAGAAAGAGAGAGCCCAACAATACTTAACACTTAAATACTACATAAATACCACACAGGGAAGGAAATCTTTTCCCTTCTTCTATTCTAGGTCCTTTGGCTGGTCTAGCAATTAAATTGGCATCAGACAGATCAACAGAAGAAAAAAATAAATTTCATACATATGGGAACCCCAAAGATAGGAGGCTCTAAGACAGGCAACTGAAGTTTACATGCCATTCTGAGCAAAGAAGAAGGGGGTAAGTGTTTGGGGACTTCAAAGGGGAGGAAGACAATTTAGGAAGATGAGGAGAGCAGAAGTTTGCCATGCTCTGCAGCTAAGTCTTTCTGATCTAAAAAGTTAGCCCTGGGGTTTTCCTGGTGGCTCAGTGATAAAGAATCCACCTACCAATGCAGGGGATGCAGGTTTGATTCCTGGTCTGGGAAGATCCCACACGCTGTGGAGCAACTAAGTCCTTGGGCCACAACTATTAAGCCTGTGCTCTAGGTAAGAGAAACCCAAGTAAGACGGTAGGTGTTGCGAGAGGGCATCAGAGGGCAGACACACTGAAATCATAATCACAGAAAACTAGTCAATCTGATCACACAGACCATAGCCTTGTCTATCTCAATGAAACTAAGCCATACTGTGTGGGGCCACCCAAGACAGACGGGTCATAGTGGAGAGGTCTAACAGAATGTGGTCCACTGGAGAAGGGAATGACAAACCACTTCAGTGTTATTGCCTTGGGAACCCCATGAACAGTATGAAAAGGCAAAATGATAGGATACTGAAAGAGGAACTCCCAAGGTTGGTAGGTGCCCAATATGCTACTGGAGATCAGTGGAGAAATAACTCCAGAAAAAATGAAGGGGTGGAGCCAAAGCAAAAACAATACCCAGTTGTGGATGTGACTGGTGATAGAAGCAAGGTCCAATGCTATAAAGAGCAATATTGCATAGGAACCTGGAATGTTAGGTCCATGAATCAAGGCAAATTGGAAGTGGTCAAACAGGAGATGGCAAGAGTGAACAGTGACATTCTAGCAATCAGCAAACTCAACTGGAATGGGTGAATTTAATGCAGATGACCATTCTATCTATTACTGTGGGCAGGAATCCCTTAGAAGAAATGGAGTAGCCATCATGGTCAACAAAAGAGTCCAAAATACAGTACTTGGATGCAATCTCAAAAATGACAGAATGATCTCTGTTCGTTTCCAAGGCAAACCATTCAATATCACAGTAATCCAAGCCTATGCCCCAACCAGTAATGCTGAAGAAGCCGAAGTTGAACAGTTCTATGCAGACCTACAAGACCTTTTAGAACTAACACCCAAAAAAGATGTCCTTTTCATTATAGGGGACTGGAATGCAAAAGTAGGAAGTCAAGAAACACCTGGAGTGACAGGCAAATTTGGCGTTGGAGCACAAAATGAAGCAGGGCAAAGGCTAATAGAGTTTTGCCAAGAAAACACACTGGTCATAGCAAACATCCTCTTCCAACAACACAAGAGAAGACTCTACACATGGACATCACCAGATGGTCAACACCGAAATCAGATTGATTATATTCTTTGCAGCCAAAGATTGAGAAGCTGTATACAGTTAGCAAAAACAAGGCCAGAGGCTGACTGTGGCTCAGATCATGAACTCTTTATTGCCAAATTCAGACTTAAATTGAAGAAAGTAGGGAAAGCCACTAGACCATTTGACCTAAATCAAATCCCTTATGATTATACAATGGAAGTGAGAAATAGATTTAAGGGACTAGATTTGATAGATAGAGTGCTTGATGAACTATGGATGGAGGTTCATGACACTGTACAGGAGACAGGGATCAAGACTATCCCCATGGAAAAGATATGTAAAAAAGCAAAATGGCTGTCTGGGGAGGCCTTACAAATAGCTGTGAAGAGAAGAGAAGCGGAAAGCAAAGGAGAAAAGAAAGATACACCCATTTGAATACAGAGTTCCAAAGAATAGCAAGGAGAGATAAGAAAGCCTTCCTCAGTGATCAATGCAAAGAAATAGAGGAAAACAACAGAATGGGAAAGACTAGAGATCTCTTCAGGAAAAGTAGAGATACCAAGGGAACATTTCATGCAAAGATGGGCTCGATAAAGGACAGAAATGGTATGGACCTAACAAAAGCAGAAGATATTAAGAAGAGGTGGCAAGAATACACAGAGGAACTGTACAAAAAAGATCTTCACGACCAAGATAATCACGATGGTGTGATCATTCACCTAGAGCCACACATGCTGGAATGTGAAGTTAAGTGGGCCTTAGAAAGCATCACTACAAACAAAGCTAGTGGAGGTGATGGAATTCCAGTTGAGCTATTTCAAATCCTGAAAGATGATGCTGTGAAAGTGCTGCACTCAATATGCCAGCAAATGTGGAAAACTCAGCAGTGGCCACAGGACTGGAAAAGGTCAGTCTTCATTCCAATCCCAAAGAAAGGCAATGCCAAAGAATGCTCAAACTACCGCACAATTGCACTCATCTCACACGCTAGTAAAGTCATGCTCAAAATTCTCCAAGCCAGGTTTCAGCAATACGTGAACCGTGAACTTCCAGATGTTCAAGCTGGTTTTAGAAGAGGCAGAAGAACCAGAGATCAAATGCCAACATCTGCTGGATCATGGAAAAAGCAAGAGAGTTCCAGAAAAACATCCATTTCTGCTTCATTGACTATGCCAAAGCCTTTGACTGTGTGGATCACAAGAAACTGTGGAACATTCTGAAAGAGATGGGAATACCAGACCACCTGACCTGCCTCTTGAGAAACCTGTATGCAGGTCAGAAAGTAACAGTCAGAACTGGACATGGAACAACAGACTGGTTCCAGATAGGAAAAGGAGTACATCAAGGCTGCATATTGTCACCCTGCTTATTTAACTTCTATGCAGAGTACATCATGAGAAACGCTAGACTGGAAGAAGCACAAGCTGGAATCAAGATTACCAGGAGAAATATCAATAACCTCAGATATGCAGATGACACTACCCTTATGGCAGAAAGTGAAGAGGAACTCAAAAGCCTCTTGATGAAAGTGAAAGAGGAGAGTGAAAAGGTTGGCTTAAAGCTCAACATTCAGAAAACTAAGATCATGGCATCTGGTCCCATCACTTCATGGGAAATAGATGGAAAAACAGTGGAAACAGTGTCAGACTTTCTTTTTTGGGGCTCCAAAATCACTGCAGATGCTGATTGCAGCCAGGAAATTAAAAGACACTTACTCCTTGGAAAGAAAGTTATGACCAATCTAGATAGCATATTAAAAAGCAGAGACATTACTTTGCCAACAAAGGTCCGTCTAGTCAAGGCTATGGTTTCTCCCGTGGTCATGTATGGATGTGATAATTGGACTGTGAAGAAAGCTGATCGCTGAAGAATTGATGCTTTTGAACTGTGGTGTTGGAGAAGACTCTTGAGAGTCCCTTGGACTGCAAGGAGATCCAACCAGTCCATCCTAAAGGAGATCAGTCCTGGGTGTTCATTGGAAGGATTGATGCTAAAGCTGAAACTCCAATACTTTGGGCACCTCATGCGACGAGTTGACTCACTGGAAAAGACTCTGATGCTGGGAGGGATTGGGGGCAGGAGGAGAAGGGGACGACAGGGAATGAGATGGCTGGATGGCATCACCGACTGGATGGACATGAGTCTGAGTGAACTCCGGGAGTTGGTGATGGACAGGGAGGCCTGGCGTGCTGTGATTCATGGGGTCACAAAGAGTCAGACACGACTGAGCAACTGAACTGAACTGAACTAGAGCCTGCGAGTGACAACTTCTGAAGCCCATGCACCCTAGAGCTTGTGCCTAGAAACAAGAGAAGCCCCTCACAAAGAGAAAGACACGCACTGCAACTAGAGAGTAACCCAGCCCAGCACAGCCAATAAAGAGCGACCTCTTATACTAGCTCTCTGCCTGGTACAGGCCCTCTATAAATTCTTTTAGGCAATAAGGGGAAAGGAAAACAAACACATATACCTCTTCCTGAGTCTGTGAGGCACCTTGCTTGTCATCAGTTCATAACAATCCACATGATAAAGTAGTATATTTTGGGGTCACATAATCCACTCCCCCTGAAGTCACTTCTGTGTAATTTTATATATAGTGTCTCCTTTAATCCTCGTAATGATTCTGAGAGGCAGATATCTGGTACTTTTAATTGTTTAAATAATTCATTATTTTTAAAATTTACTGTATATTTAGATTGTCATAGACATGTATGAATGCTAATATTAATGCTAAGTCACTTCAGTCGTGTCCGACTCTTTGCTATCCTTTGGACCGTAGCCACCAGTCTCCTCTGTCCATGGGATTCTCCAGGCAAGATTACTTGAGTGGGTTGCCATGCCCTCCTCCAGGGGATCTTCCCAACCCAGGGATCAAACCTGTGTCTCTCACATCTCCTGCATTGGCATGTAGATTCTTTACCATGAGTGCCACCAGGGAAGCCCAGACATGTACAAAGTACCTGTTTAATTGTTATAAGACTCATACTTAGACCATTTTACAGTTGAGGAAATGAGCACTTTCAGTTCAAGATAACAGTTTGAAGAAAATATATTTTTGCCCTTCACATCCCCAAAAGAGCAACAACCTATTGAAATATAAGTTTTGGTAACGAGCATAAAAGAGAAGAAATTAATATGCTTGTGAATACTGGAAGGAAAATACCAGCAAATCAAGATTTTATGAGTTTGTGAAAAATCAAAGATATGCATGCATGCTAAGTTGCTTCAGTCATGTCGGACTCTATGTGACTCCCTGGACTGTAGCTCTCCAGGTTCCTCTGTCCGTGGGATTCTCCCGGCAAGAATACTGGAGTCGGTTGCCATGCCCTCCTCCAGGGGATTTTCCCAACTCATGGATTGAACCCATGTCTCTTACATCTCCTGCACTGGCAGGTGGTTTCTTTACCATGAGTACCACCTGGGAAGCCTAAGAGCAAAGATGGCTACAGCCAAACTGAGATATGAGGGTAAAGAGAGACACAGCTGAGCACAGGGAAAGGAGAAAGTCACAGCTGAGGGAGGACTTCAGTCCCTCCTTGAGTCCACAGGGATGGAGGCAGTCAGAGCCTGAGAAAGGACTTAATACAAGACAGTTGGTGTCAAAGCTGTATACTCAACGACTGCTGAGTCAGAGCCTCCTTTCAGACCTCTGCACATATGAATGTGTTTGAGGAAAATGTCTGTAACATAAAGCTGGAAAAATATCTTTCAGAGGAATTAAACTGTTAAGAGGCGCAATGACTTCAAGAGAAGAAGTTGCCAGCTTGCTTATCTTAGAGTAAAGCCTGGTAGCCCACATGCCACACCCACAAAGAGCATGTGCAGTCAGTCTTCTCATGCAGGAGAGAGACCACACTATCAGAAGAAATGCTGTCAGATGCAGGTCACTTATGCTTATTTCATGAACATGGTCGGACGATGGCGTATCAGCGTGTGTGTCTGTGTCCTCAGTATCAGTAGATATTTGGTCTTCCAAGAAAAACAGCTATGGCAATGACAATGCTATAGATTTATCATACCATTTTATTAACCTCTTGGGAGTATAGGAAAATAATGTCTCCCAGATCCCTTGCCTCTAGATCCAGCCAGACAACTAGTTCTGAATATGGAGTGTGAGCAGAAACATGTGCCATTTCCAGGCTTGGCCCCCAAACCAAATCTCCCATGGGTGGTCCTCTTCTCTCACTGTTGTGACATCAGTGGGAAGGTTTGTGTGGCCATGTCCTGTCCAGGTAAGCTTCCTGACCAGGAAGATATGCACTGGACATTACATGAAGAGGAAACTAAGCAAACAAACACAAACTTCTACGGGGTTAAAGCACTAAGAATTGGGGGATTGTGCCACAGGTGTTATCAATTACTCTTACTTATGTGGTAACATAAAGGCAAGGGAAAGTGTGAGTCAGTTATGTCCGACTTTTTGTGACCCCACGGACTGTAGAACATAAAGGAAAAGACCAAGTCAAAACAGACTATTAATTCCAGAGGAGACAGATAATTCAGGCTGTTTGCACAAACAACCAATAAACACTCTATAATAAGAACAGAAGAAAGTTTTATTCAAGCTAAACTGAGGACTACAGTTTGGGAAACAGCCTCTTAGCAGCTCTGAAGGGGCTGCTCCAAAGAGGTAGGGAAAGAGACAGTATATACATGAATTCCTTTGGCTGTAAATACCCATACTCTGGGACTTCCCAGGTTGTTCAGAGGTACAGAATCCACCTGCCACTTCAGGAGACGTGGGTTCGATCCCTGGGTCAGGAAGGTCCCCTGGAGAAGGAAATGGAAACCCATTCCAGTATTCTTGCCTGGGAAATCCTAAGGACAGAGGAGCCTAGTGGGCTACAGTCCACAGCGTCGCAAAAGAGTCAGACACCACTTAGTGACTAAACCACAACCCATAGTCTAACACACATCCTGGTGAAAGATTGCTGGTGAAGGATTTCAGTGTTTTTCTAAGTATGAGAAGAAGCAAGAATCTGAGATCACTGAAATTCTTCCTTAGATATGCATCTTAACTATGTAGGAGCCAGAGTCTATAAATTCAAAGCACAGACTGCTTCATCCTGTTTTTCCGAGCCTGAATTCCCCTCAAGGCACACTGTTGGTGAATGATTGCAGTGGATCGCAACATAACTCTTTGTAAAACTGGATGAGTGACAATCTTTCCTTTAACATTAAAGTAGATGCATAAGTTATGTTTGTCAGGCCATAATACAGGCTGCTTTAGTTCGCATAAAGTACAAACCAAATTGTGTATAAGCCACAATGACTTCTCCATATCTCAAAATTTCTTATATCA
Source organism: Moschus berezovskii (assembly GCF_049115385.1). Classification (NCBI taxonomy): domain Eukaryota; kingdom Metazoa; phylum Chordata; class Mammalia; order Artiodactyla; family Moschidae; genus Moschus; species Moschus berezovskii. The sequence continues at coordinate 115,795,883 of NC_142462.1, forward strand.
AGGGCAAAGACTAGGACTGTAACTGAAATCCAAGTCTCTCTTTTTCTTTTCAGAAATATTTGAGCATATATTATGTCCACTGGTTAACAAAAGGATAAAAGAGGAAAAAATCAACAAGAGAGAGTCATTAGAAGTGAAAAACTTTTACTAAAATGAAAATTTCAGGAGGGAAATTGAAAAATGTTGGCCCTTCAAAAAGCAAACAAGCATATTAAAAAAGATGAAAAGCACGAGGGGGAAAGTGAAGCAGTAACGGGTACATATTTTTGACATATATTCATAAAGTGGCCCCTGTGTTAGCTTGAGTGAATGGTCCCCATGACCAGAGGGGAGTCTGGGGGTTGTTACACAATGATGTTGACCAGGACTGTGCCCGGAACCCAGAGCAACACCGGAGTGCCTCTATTGTTTCTCTGTCCAGTACTCGTAGACAGTGAAGACTGCAGCTCCCCGCTGAAGCCAGGACTCTACGGGCTCAGATCCCCTGGGAATGAAGCTGTGATTCATCCAACCAAAAAAGAACTCTGTCTTGCTAAAGTGCTGGTGGAGGGTCAAGTGAAAGTGAAATGGAGCAGGCAGTGTGTAAGAAGGGTGCAATGACTATTCATTTAGACCTCATGACCAGCTATAGAAGCAAGGGCTGAGGCAGCCATGTTTGGGGTTATTCAGTGCTTTCTTTTCCTTCCTTCCCTGCAACATACTCATAACAGGAAGAGCTCTGGAATAGGGGCTGACATGTTGGTTTTCAAGCACGTCCCAGTCAAACCACTGCTCCATATGCTAACAAAAAGATAACTGTCTTCTCTGATCCTTGGACCATGGCATACACATGAACAATCGCTAACTTCTCCATAGACCAGTAGAGTATATCAGTTAGGATAACATTCCTAGCTGTAACAAGCAAACTCTAAACTTCATAATGGCACATCCATGGTAGAAGTTTCTTTCTTACTCAGGGAAACTCCTAAATGGGCTTCCCAGGTGGCTCAGTGGTAAAGAATCCACCTGCAATGCAGAAGATGTGGGTTCAGTTCCTGGGTTGGGAAGATCCCCTGGAAAAGGAAATGGCAACCCATTCCAGTGGGAAATCCCACGGACAGAGGGATTCAGTAGGCCACAGTCCATGGCATTGCAAAAGAGTTGGATATGACTTAGTGACTAAACAACAAAAGTCTTCAATGGGTATTCCATTCCTTAAATGGCTAGCACCTCTCAAAGGAATAATTCAGAGACTGGGGTGTTTTTATTTTTCTCATCTTCCTTTTTTAAAAAATCTGATTCCCAAGATCCTTCTATTGATTTATATCAGGTCAGTAAAATGGCATCACCAACTCAATGGACATGAATTTGAACAAACTCCAGGAGATAGTGAAGGACAGAGAAGCCTAGCTTGTTTCAGTCCATGGGGTCACAGAGTCAGACATGACTTAGTGACTGAACAAGAAAAGAGACCACAGATAAAGAATTGTTGTGTGCATGCTCAGTTGTGTCCAACTCTGTGCAACCCTTTGGACTACAGCCCACCAGGCTCCTCTGTCCATGGGATTTTCCAGACAAGAATATGGAGTGGGTTTCCATTTCCTCCTCCAGGGAATTTTCCTGACCCAGGGATTGAACTCAGGTCTCCTGAATCTCCTGCACTGGCAGGCAGATTTTTTTACCACTGTGCCACCTACCTGCCTATTAAGCTTCTTCACAGGAGGTGACACAGGTTATATCTAGTTGCAAACATTATGATGAGCTGCAAACTCAGCACATGGCTCCTCTCCTCTGAATTCTCTCCCTTCTGCTTTCCGTTCCGTTCCGTCGCTCAGTCGTGTCCGACTCTTTGCGACCCCCTGGACTGTAGCCTACCAGGCTTCTCCGTCCATGGGATTCTCCAGGCAAGAATACTGGAGTGGGTTACCGTTTCCTTCTCCAGGGGATCTTCCTGACCCAGGGATCGAACCCGGGTCTCCCGCATTGGAGGCAGACGCTTTAACCTCTGAGCCACCTTACTGTCTCTTTTTCATTTCCCGAGATCCTCCTCCTTTTATCTCAGTGTGCACATTAAAGTCTTCAAGTGGCCCTCCAGGCAAAGTTATATGGTGATTTTTACATTTTAGGGAAAAGGAACATGGGTACTAACAGATATGACCATTTTCTAAAGAAAGGTAACTCGGGGGTCTTTGCATCCTTTTTTTAAAGATAGATGCCTGCCTGTACTGAGAGCAATAAGCCTTATCTGCCAATGTTTTCTTAAGGGACCTGGTTTGCTTACACTTTTGCTTCATTAGTAAATTAGAAATAAAATTATTCTTTAATATCTTAAATAAGACAAAAATAATCGTTAGGATATCCCTGGGCCGTCCAGTGGTTAAGACTCTGCTTCCAATGGATAGGGTGCTGGCTCAATCCCTGGCCCAGGAACTAAGAGCCCATGTGCCTCAGGGCATTAAAATAAAAAAAAAATTGTTAAGGGATTTCCCTACAAGACTCCTGGGAAACAAACGTTTAGGGTCCTGCCCCAGGGAGAGTAGGGAGAGTAGCCTTTATTACCATGATACACCCGCCTTTTTGTAGACAGGAATCTGAGGAGATGGAGCTGTGAGGCCACCACCAACACCTCTGCTGTCATTATTCACCCACTGGTGCCCCCTGCCCCGCCTCTGCCCTCCCCTGCCCCATCTCAAACTGATAAACCCAGAAACAGGAAGTAGTGTTGCTGACATCTGCATTCTTGACCAGTACATTTCATTGAGAAGAAAGTGTGGTATCATGAAATTTCCACCTAACTGCTATTTTAGAAGTAATTAAATATAACCCCCTAAACACTCACCCCTTTATTATGTAAAGCAATTTAGCCTTGCTCCTGCTGCTATACCCGAATTTACATAAGCATATAATTGTTGCTGTTGTTCAGTTGTTAAGTCATGTCCAACTCTGCAACCTCAGGGACTGCAGCATGCCAGCCTTCCCTGCCCTTCACTATTTACAGGAGCTTGCTCAAACTCATGTCCATTGAGTCGATGACGCCGTCCTATCATCTCGTCCTCTGTCGCCCCCTTCTCCTCCTGCCCTCAGTCTTTCCCAGCACTAGGGTCTTTTCCAATGAGTCGGCTCTTCGCATCAAGTGGCCAAAGTCTTGGAGCTTCAGCATCAGTCCTTCCAATGAATATTCAGGGTTGATCTCCTTTAGAATGGACTGGTTGGATCGCCTTGCTGTCCAAGGGACTCTCAAGAGTCTTCTTCAGCACCACAGTTTGAAAGCATCAATTCTTTGATGCTCAGCCTTCAGCCAAAAAATTCAAAGTGACAGCCACCCTGATGTAAGATTTGGATTCAGGGCGCAGCTTGGGAGCAACTTGCTGTATCTGAGTATACACGATGCAATTGCTCTTCCCCCAAATAGCTCACCAACACATTTCCTCCAAACACAACAAAACAAAACTTTCCCCAAAGAGAATTTTCAAACCAGCTGCCAAGAGGAAAAAAAAACCCCAAACATTCTCTATCATATTATACTAATTTCTATTGCTTGAATGTTGTTTCTCTGCCAACCAGTTTCTCAGCAGCCTTTTTGTGAAACTATGCAATGGCATTTAGCAGATGGGAAAACCCTAGATCACAGAGAAAGACACACATCATAAGCATACACAAACTTATTAGAGCCCCAACAGAAACAGTCTTAATCATTTATTTACAAAAACATGAAATTGTTTCTATTTGGAAAAACAGACTAAGTGGCACAACAAGAGAAAGCACTTCTTAATAACAAAGCAGATTAAGAAAGAATAGGCGCACAGTAAAATAACATCAATATAATGTGAACTAGAGAAATTTTCCATTTTAAGCAGCACTGAATCTACCAGCCTCACCAGCATTATCATTACTACTAAAAAAAGAAAGAAAAACATTTGACTAGAAGGAGATTTGATTTTTAAGTATGCTTACAGAATAATGTTTGTCAATATTCTGCCAGGTATTCAGAATCTAAAGCATCCAGCAAAGAAACTATTCTTAAATCTTAAACTCTAGTAAAAAAAGAAAAAAAGGAACAAGTTTCACTTTTCTTTGTTGTTTATCCCTTGAACTGTTAAAAACTTCTTGAAAACTTTTCTGCAAGTTATCAGGTGTATATATCCATAATACTTCCCACTCTGTTAATTTAAAGCTAGACAGTGTATTAAAAGCAGAGATATCACTTTGCCAACAAAGGTCTGTATAGTCAAAGCTATGGTTTTTCCAGTAGCCATGTATGGATGTGAGAGTTGGACCATAAAGAAGGCTGAGCACCGAAGAATCGATGCTTTCAAACTGTGGTGCTGAAGAAGACTCTTGAGAGTCTCTTGCACAGCAAGGTGATCAAACCAGTCAATCCTAAAGGAAATCAGTCCTGAATATTTATTGGAAGGACTGGTGCTGAAACTGAAGCTTCAATACTTTGACCACCTGATGCAGAACCGACTCATTGGAAAAGACCCTGATGCTGGGAAAGATTGAGGGCAAGAGAAGAGGGCAAAAGAGGATGAGATGGTTGGATGCCATCACAGTCTCAATGGACATGAGTTTAAGCAAACTCAGGGAGATAGTGAAGGACAGGGAAGCCTGGCGTGCTGCAGTTCATGGAGTCGCAAAGAGTCGGACATGACTTAGCAACTGAACAACAACAACAAAATATGTATATTTTCAGAGCAAACTTTGTTTATTTACCATGATTCTCACTCTTCAGATGAATCACCTAAAATCAGAATGTGTGGTCATCAGTTCAGTTCAGTCGCTCAGTCGTGTCCGACTCTTTGAGATCCCATGAATCACAGCACGCCAGGCCTCCCCGTCCATCACCAACTCCCGGAGTTCACTCAAACTCATGTCCATCGAGTGGGTGATGCCATCCAGCCATCTCATTCTCTGTCGTCCCCGTCTCCTCCCGCCCCCAATTCCTCCCAGCATCAGAGTCTTTTCCAGTGAGTCAACTCGTCGCATGAGGTGGCCGAAGTACTGGAGTTTCAGCTTTAGCATCAATCTTTCCAATGAACACCTAGGATTGATCTCCTTTAGAATGGACTGGTTGGATCTCCTTGCGGTACAAGGGACTCTCAAGAGTCTTCTCCAGCACCACACTTCAAAAGCATCAATTCTTCGGCGATCAGCTTTCTTCACAGTCCGACTCTCATATCCATACACGACCACGGGAAAAACCATAGCCTTGACTAGACAGACCTTTGTTGGCAAAGTAGTGTCTCTGCTTTTTAATATGCTATCTAGGTTGGTCATAACTTTCCTTCCAAGGAGTAAACGTCTTTTAATTTCATGGCTGCAATCAGCATCTGCAGTGATTTTGGAGCCCAAAAAATTAAAGTCTGACACTGTTTCCTAAATCACTCAATCCCTATCAAGTTCAGGTTAAAGAAAATGATGTCTCAGAGAGCATTAGGAATAATCGTCCTTTCTACAACCTATAATTTGATCATGAATAATTATGTGATGTAACAATAGAATAATTGGACTTGTTTCTCGGTGTTTCTGTGTGGCCTAGTCATGCCACATTTGCTAAATTATATTTTTAAATGACCTATTAAAATTAGTCAGCTTTATAAATGTCACGGCTAGAAAAGATTTAGATAATTGCAAAGCATGTGGTTCTCAAGATTGTATTTTAGTTTTCTTCCATAATACTGGAAAAAACAATTCAATAAAAACTTTTACACCAAATTATTTCAATGAGCTAGATACCACTGGAGATAAGCAAACCTGATAGGGGAATCATTATGGGTCATACGGTCCCAGGGAAGAGAAAGACATTCCTTAAACCCCCACAAGTAAATACGTATTTACAAATCAGGATAATGTGATGAAAGAAAAAGCATAGTCATCAGTGAGTAAATATAACAGGATTTCAGAAGTTTTCCCTAAACCAGCCATCTGTGAGCTAAGATTGTTATATTGTTATAAAATATATGTAACTTCACATTTATCATTTTAATCACAATTCAGTAGCATTAAATACATTCACCATGCTGTGTAACCATCACCACTCTCTACGTCTAAAACTTGTTCATTTTCCCCAAGGAAACTCCCTACCCATTAAGCAATAATTCTCCCTCCCTCTTTCCGAGCCCCTGGCAGCCTCTATTCTATTTTCTGTCTCTATGAATTTGCTTTTTCTAGCTACCTCAAAAAACTGGAGGAGAAGGGTACGACGGAGGATGAGATGGTTGGATGGCATCACTGACTCAGTGGCATGAGTTTGAGCAAGTTCCAGGAGATGGGGAAGGATGGGGAAGGACAGGGAAGCCTGGTGTGCTGCAGTCCATGGGGTCACAAAGAGTCAGACAGGACTGAGTAACTGAACAACAAAAACTTGTACAATATTTGTCCTTCTATATCTGGCTCATTTCACCTAGCTTAATATTTTCAAGGTCCATCCATGTAGCATATATCACAGTGTCATTCTCTTTACTGGTTGAGCAATATTTAATTATATGTATATACCACATTTTGTTTATCTGCTCATTAGTTGATGGACACTGGAATTGTTCCAACCTTTTAGCCATTGTGAATAATGCTGCTATGAACATTGGTGTACAAATATCTATTCTAGTTCCTGCTTTCAATTTTTGGGGATATATTCTTAGAAGTTAAATTGCTGGGGCATGTGGTAGTTCTATATGTCACTTTTTATAAAACCACAAAATTGTTTGCCACAGCTGCTATATCATTTTACATTCCCTACCAGCAATACACAAGCAGTCCAATTTCTCCTCAAGCAACACTTTCTATTTTCCATTTTTAAAATTATAGCCATCTTAGGAAATATGAAGTGATATCTGATTGTTGTTTTTATTTGCATTTCCCTATGACCAACCTAGATAGCATATTAAAAAGCAGAGACATTACTTTGCCAACAAAGGTCCGTCTAGCCAAGGCTATGGTTTTTCCAGTGGTCATGTATGGATGTGAGAGTTGGACTGTGAAGAAAGCTGAGTGCCGAAGAATTGATGCTTTTGAACTGTGGTGTTGGATAAGACTCTCGAGAGTCCCTTGGACTGCAAGGAGATCCAATCAGTCCATTCTAAAGGAGATCAGTTCTGGGTGTTCACTGGAAGGACTGATGCTTAAGCTGAAGCTCCAATACTTTGGCCACCTCATGTGAAGAGTTGACTCACTGGAAAAGACTCTGATGCTGGGAGGGATTGGGGGCAGGAGGAGAAGGGGACGACAGAGAATGAGATGGCTGGATGGCATCACCAACTCGATGGAGGTGAGTTTGAGTGAACTCTGGGAGTTGGTGATGGACAGGGAGGTCTGGTGTGCTGTGATTCATGGGGTCGCAAAGAGTCGGACACGACTGAGCTACTGAACTGAACTGAACTGAAAAACGAATGACAATGAATATTTTTTTCATGTGCTTATTGGACATTTGTATATCTTCTTTGGATAAATGTCTATACAAGTCCTTTGCCCATTTTTGAATTGGACTGTTAGGTTTTTGTCGTTGAGTTTGAGGAGTCCTTTATATAATATGGATAATAAACACATCAGATATTTACTTTGCAAATATTTTCTTCCATTCTTTACATTTACATTCAGCTCAAAGCTGAGACTTTTAAGAATAAATAAGAGTTATCTAGATGACAAGAGAGAAAAAAAAAAATCTCTCTAAGTAGAAAGATTAGTCTAAGCAACTGTAAATATTGCTTCCCCCCGCCCAAGGAATGTAGCCTTGATGTCCCATTTATCTATTCCTCTTACATAGACTGCATTAAATTAATGTGATATCTCTCCGGGAGTTGGTGATGGATAGGGAGGCCTGGCGTGCTGTGATTCATGGGGTCGCAAAGAGTTGGACACGACTGAGCGACTGAAGAACTGAACATTTCTTTGGGGAGATATGCTGAGTTATTTACTTTACTCTGGGGTCATCAACAGAATAATACAGGGTAGCACTAAATCCACCCTCCACTTCATCTTGCAAACAAAGTGAGTCATAAATGTGCCACTTCGATTTTTCTTCCAGTATCCAATAGGTAGTGGTGATTCAGAAAAGCACAACTCACAAGACCAAACATTAATTCTCATAAAAAGCACAGAACAAAAGTATAAGGAGAAAGAACCTAATTATCTAACAATTAGTAAAGCCCACCTTGCCCATAATAGAATTAGTAATTGCATCATTATGAAGAGCAGTGTTAGAAAAGGCCCTTCTAGGCAGTTAAAACATTTATGGGAGGGGAGAAAGAGGAAGTTGGTGGAAGGGGAAGCTAATGAGTGTTAACATGGTAACTTTTTGTAATTTACACTAGTTTTATTAAACATTTTACATGATCTATCAGATGTCTCTACTTCATTAATCTATTTTGAATGAAATGAATGAATATAATCCAGTTAGGAAATGTACTCTATTTTCCAGTATGGAAACAATCTCATGTTTTCATTGAAAGTGATTAAAGTCTTAAGCCTCTATTTTTGTTGAATTTGAATATGACTATTACATGATTTTTTAAATCATCTCCCCCTTTCACTCTGCATTCTGTTGGGTTTATAATAAATAAAAAGTGAGCTCATTTCTAAGCTTTATCCTTTTTCATGATTATTGCTTTAGCTACATAAAGCCTCAGATGAAGCTTTGAAATTATTGCTTGTAAGAGCCTAATAAATGGTGCAGACAAGTCAACATCATTTGGTATTTCTCTTTGGGTTGTGAAGGTTCAGAGAAAGAGGAGCGTAGAGGAAGAAGAGAGGTGGGCAACAAGGACAGCAGTGTTCCCCGTCCCTGTGCAGGCTGGGGTGGGAAAGAATCTGTATATTTAAATTCCATGTTTTAAATATTTCAAAATTATGTATTTAATTTTAACAGTATTACTTTGCACGGTTACTGATGGTTCCATTTCTATTTGAGAAATTAAAGGGCCATGCATGCCTGCTAAGTCACTGCAGTCTTGTTCAACTCTTTGCGACCCTATGGTCTATAGCCCAGGCTCCTCTGTCCAGGGGATTCTCCAGGCAAAAATACTGGAGTGGGTTGCCCTGCCTTACTCCAGGGGATCTTCCTGACCCAGGGATCAAACCTGGGCTTCCCACATTGCAGGCAGATTCTTTACCACTAGCGCCACCTGGGGCCAAGGGCCCCCCAAATACCATCTATTTATATATATAAACATTTCCAGCAATGCAAAAGACAGCAATTCATTGAAGTATATTACAAAACGTGAAAGACTTTTTGTTACTTACTACATGAAGAAATTTCACAACGTACTTATTCCACTGATTTACCATAGAGATTGTTCTAGAATATTACGCCTATTAGGACATTGTATTTGGTTTGACATCTGTCATTTTAATTATGTTTTCTCTATTTTAACACTTCCTTCTTATCTTTTGTATATTTCTCCTTTGCAAAGATGTATTGATTTACTTGGTATCAATTTACTTTTATCTTTTATCTATGGTTTGTAAGGTTAACACCCTATTTTAAAGGTAATCTTACATGATTATCTTAAAATATTAAAATTCTTTATACCTAATTATGTCAATAATTGACTTCCTCTGATGACATCCAGGAAGTGAACACTGATGACATGCCAATTTTTGCTATTTCCCTTTCATACTTTGGATTATGCTAATCTGGAGCTTAAAAATCTCATTTCAGAAAATTTTATTTTTATATTTACATTGACTGTTTTACTTTCGTTCCCATAATTACTCTCAATTACCTAATTACCTTATTGCTTAGTGATTTGCAAGTTTGTACTTTGTTTTGTATCTTATTTATCCTACAATTTTAGTTTCAATGATTATAACCACTTTTTCCTCAATCACCGTTTCCCTAATGAAGAATGCAATTGCTTATTCATCTCTTAATTGTTCAGAGTACATGTGCTGTATGTCTTGCTGGAAAAGACTTGAGTAGTAAATGTTCCAAGAATTTCCAGATTCAAGAATTGACCTCATCTTGCCTCTTGAAAAGAATAGTTCCTTAGCTGGGGATATAATACTTGAGTCTATATTCAATAAAGTATGAAGTTGCAGGTAACAAAAATCACAGTTATAGGTGTTTATTTTAATTTGTGTAACAAGAAGTGTTTGTGGTTGCTGACTTTGGCTCAGCTGCCAGTGTGGACGCTGTAGCTACAGCCATCATATCTGTGGTACCAGAATAAAAGTCCCCAAAGATATCCACATCCTAATCCTTGGCAACAGGGAATCAAGGTTGCTAATTCCTAACTGGAGATAGAAAGAATTATGTGGGTGGATCCAATATAATCAGTGATTATAAGTGGAAGAGGGAAAGGGTAGAGAGTCAATGAAAACATAGCCCAACATTGCTGGTTGTAAAGATAGAGAAGGATATGAGTTATGGAATGCAGTTGTATCTAGAAATGGCACTAGAAAAGGCAAGGAAACAGTACCTCCAAAAGGAACACAGACCTGCCTACATCTTGATTTTCTTTCTTTGCAGCAGACCTAGTTCAGACTTCTGACCTCCAGAACTATAAAATAATACCTTTGTGTTGTTTTCAGTCACTAAGTTATTTTTTCTTTTGGGGAGTGTGTGTGTGTGTGTGTGTGTGTGTGTGTGTGTGTCCAAGGGATGATTTCAAAGCAACAGAGGGGAAAGGCCCACATCGGCCAGATCTGTGTCTTTTAATCAGAAATCCAAAGGCTTTTTCAGAAGTGCCCCCAGTTCCTTTTCATGAAGTAGAATTCAGTTTGGGAATCTGCTTCTAACTGTAAGAAAGACTAGGAGGGCAATTACTGAAGATTTTCAGCCTCTACATTTCAGGTAGCTAAGGAGAAGAGTTGGAAATGGCTTTTTAGGAGATGATCAATTGTGTTTTATCCTTTTCTTCTGAACACTCTGAAGGTATTATTCTACAGCTATGGACCATCTCATTAATCAATGCCCCAGAAAAGAAATATGAATGGATCTTGACTTTGACTCTTGTTAAAAATGAATTCTGTGTATAAATTTATAAGGTACTCACTGAAAAACCTTTACCAGAATATATCTTGGTATTGACTTCTGCCCATCAGTTTTGCTTAAAAGATGGCAAAATCTCTCAGCCTCATGACTCTTTGAAGTTAACTCAACTGTGTCATAAATACTCGTTAAGAACTTAGCATGTGCCAGATACTAAAATAAATTTTGTTAAATTTGTCTTTTTCTTTCTCTTGTGTTTTTGATCTGTCTTCTCATTCTGGTATTATTGTCATTTTAAGGGTAGAATTCCTTTTTGTATTTTTCAGACATCTTACCTTCTCTGTTATTTAAAAGAGAACTATGTCTCACATGGAATGTCTTCCTAGGTTCATGTCATATTTCACTAGTTTGTTTTCTGGAGTTTTAAGTCACTTTTTTTTTTTTTCTTTCTGCATGACTGAGATGTTATTTCAGCTATTGTGCCTTTCTTTCTTTTTTTTTTCACACTCCCTTTTCATCCCAACCTTTAAAAATAGGTTCTGTATCTGCTTTTAACTCACTAAGAATATAAAGTGAAAACTTTTTCTTTAAACTCTTACATCATTACTCCTTTTTCACTTTGCCTCAGATTTTTAAAATATCTCAAGTTTTGTTGTTTACTTGTTCTTAACACTGACTTGCTCCCGTTGTTGCTGCTCATGCTGCTAAGTCGCTTCAGTCATGTCCAACTCTGTGCGACCCCATAGACGGCAGCCCACCAGGCTCCGCCGCCCCTGGGATTCTCCAGGCAAGAACACTGGAGTGGGTTGCCATTGCTTTCTCCAATGCATGAAAGTGAAAGTGAAGTAGCTCAGTCGTGTCCGACTCTTCGTGACCCCATGGACTGCAGCCTACCAGGCTCCTCCGTCCATGGGATTTTCCAGGCAAGAGTACTAGAGTGGGGTGCCATCGCCTTCTCCAGCTCCCATTGTTGCTGGTGCTTAAAGGTCTGGTGAGATGATTCCAGAATCCCGTATGTATGGAGAGAGAAAGAAAGTGAAAGTCGCTCAGTTGTGTCTGACTCCTTGTGACCCCATGGACTGTATAGTCCATGGAATTCTTCAGGCCAGAATACTGGAGAGGGTAGCCTATCCCTTCTCCAGTGGATCTTCCTGATCCAGAAACCGAACCAGGGTCTCCTGCGTTGCAGGTGGATTCTTTACCAGCTGACTATCAGGGAAGCCCATGTATGGAGAGCTATGGCCTAAGACAAGGGAACATTCTGAGAACCAGGAAATGCCCCAGCCACATCCATAGCTATAGGCAGGTCCTGCAGCAACACAGGTCACCCCTCCTATCTAGGGGGATGAGGATGTTTTCAGAAAACACAATCTAGGACTAGAGTTAGAGGACAAGACTACGTTTGGCCGGAAGAGCAGACAGTGGGACCATCTGCTCCATGTTGCTGATCACTGCATCTTATCTGGATCCAAAGGGAGAAGAACACAGCCTATGCAAGGGAAGGGACAGAGTGGTGTGGTGCACTTGTAAACCCTGTCCTGCACATGGGGACTGCTTAATTCTTATTAAAATCTGAGATGTTTTCAACTTCAACTCTTATCTTTTTTGGCCACATCATTCGGTATATGTGATGTGGGATCTTAGTTTCCTAAGCAGAGATCGAACCCATGCCTCCTGCAGTGGAAGCACAGAGATCTAACCATTGGACATCCAGGGAAATCCCTTAACTGGATGTAAATCTTAGTAACTGCAGAGGATATTTCTTTTGAGATGGTGTCATATTTATTTTAGCAAGAAGAGGAGCCTAGCATTCCATTCACTCCATTAACTTCCTAGAAATCATCTTTGACCATTAAAAGTATGTAACAAAGATGATGCTTTGGAAGGACAGGGCTTCAAGAATGTCTTATGGAAGGCTGTCCTCTTCATAGATTATAGGAAAAGTAGGTAATTGTGATCATATCAGCTCATTTGTGATGGAGACTGCTGGTTGCTGGTCTAACATGCTTCCCCTTCTTCCTCACTAACAGATCTTTAATTTTATTTGGTACACATGTATTCCCTGGCCAATAATACACAAGGAGAAGTCAGTGGGTGGAATGCTCAGAAGGGATCTTTAAAGGGCCTTAACTCAGCTGAAACGATGCCCTTTATTCTGTGCCCATCTTCTATTTCTTGACTGAAACTAACAGACATAACTGGAACTCTGGCTAAGGGGCCAGTGACCTGAGAGCAAATGCATGTGGGCCGCTCAGTTGCTCAGTCATGTCTGACTCTTTGTGACACCATAGTCTGTAGCCCACCAGGTTCCTCTGTTCATGGGATTTTCCAGGCAAGAACACTGGAGTGGGTTGCCACTTCCTCCTCCAGGGGATCTTCCCGACCTAGGGACTGAACTCACATCTCCTGCCTGTGTCTCCTGCATTGTTAGGCAGATTCTTTAATCACCTGAGCCCCCTGGAAGCCGCCTAAAGATGGAGGAGCAGAAACCTAAGTCTCGTTGACCTGGGGCTGCCATAGCACCCCCGGATTCCTCGGTTTGTCTAAAGCACATCTGTACAACTTCCCCTGACATGCAGCTGACACCAGTCTCTAACCGATCACCCATCCTATCAGGAAAGAAGAGCCTTTTTTTTTTTTTTTTTTTTTGTGCACTAACACCTATGAATGTCTTTTTATTGTTTTCCAGTTAAAGTGATGTCAAAGTGTAAGACTCTGATGGGTAAACTTTGAAGATCACTCACATCCAACAAGCATTCAGGTTATCAATCACCATTGGTGTACAAATCAGTTCAAACTAGATTTGTCTTTTGAACAAACCAGTCCTGCAGGTTTACTCTAGAAGTTTCTAAACATAAAAAAAAAAAAAAGGCATAAATTGAGTTTTTGATATTTCATTGGACAAAATGCTTGGAGATCAGACTCCAGCTTTTGGGAAGACTGCCCCTAGAGGCCATACGGCCTGGACGAGCCAGAGACCCTGTGAGCTTGTGCGTCTGGAGCAATGTAACACCTGTCTTGGATTAAAGGTCCACGGGCTCAGCAAACTCCTTTATTGCTTTTCACAAGATTATCACTGAAATGAGTTATAAAGCTCTTTGTTTATAATAACATCAGCTTACACTAGCCATTCTGAGGGAAATATAAAAGGAGAAAACTGCACATCCTTGGGGAGTGGTAGATGTTGGAGAGAGAAAAACCCAAGAAGGAGGCAAAAACAAGAAAAAACAAACAGACAAGCAGAACCGGCCAAAAAACCATCTCGAATTACCTGGAGGCTTCTACTCAGGACCTTCTTTTGGCTCCAAATTTACATTGTAGAAGGGCTTCCCTGACAGAAAGTGAAGTCACCCAGTCGTGTCCGACTCTTTGTGACCCCATGCCCACCAGGCTTCTCCATCCATGGAATTTTCTAGGCAAGAGTACTGGAGTGGGTTGCCATTTCCTTCTCCAGTTGGTAAAGAAGCCACCTGCAATGCAAGAGACCCTGGTTTGATTCCTGGGTTGGGAAGATCCCCTGGAGAAGGGAAAGGCTACCCACTCTAGTATTCTGGCCTGGAGAATTCCATGGACTGTATAGTCCATGGGGTCGCAAAGAGTTGGACATGACTGAGCGACTTTCACCTCACTTACATTGTAGATGATTGTGTCCAAGATAATGAATTCTGTGAGCCACAGACTTTACTAGGTCCTAGCCTTCTGGATGGAGAAGGAAATGGCAGTGTTCTTGCCTGGAGAATCCCAGGGACAGCGGAGCCTGGTGGGCTGCCGTCTATGGGGTCGCACAGAGTCGGACATGACTGAAGTGACTCAGCAGCAGCAGCCTTCTGGATGGAGCAAATTAAATACTATTATTTTTTATTCACTTATTCTAAAATACTTCTAAGCACCTAATGTGTGCCAGGCAAGGCACTGAATATATTTTAGAAAGGATTTATGTCCAACTTTAAGAATATATTACTTTTCTTTTTAATAGCTGCAGGTGGCAGCACCACTTAACCACACACTGTATGCCATCCACCTGCTTTTAAAATTCAGTTTGATAACACATAGGAAATTATGATACAGGGCGAATTGTCACCACAAAATTAAACCTCTTTGCCTCCAGGGTACAATGAAGCTTTCTTTGAAGTCTGAATGCCTCTCACTCTTTATTAACAAAAGAAAAATAACTAATTACATAAGCCTCAAATAACAAAAACTTCATTTCACATTACAGGCAAATAACAGGCAGTATAAACAATGAGCTATGTCAGACAATAGAAAGGAATAGAATAGAGATATTTTTGCTATAATGTTAATACATGATGGATTGCAAATCACTACTGGAATTTCTGGGCTTATTAAAGTTACTTCTGTGTTTTGGTTTGATTGATACTTTTATTTTTAACATAATTTAATCATCTGCCTTTTTTTTTTAAGTTTCCAAGATACCCATAACTGTCTGACAATCAAATTATTACTGTATCTAGGATCATGAGTTATGTAATACTGCACATCATGTGAAGGTAAGTTTCTTCACAAAAGTCTCTCAAGGCCTTAGAGAGAACTAATTTGGAAATGAAGGCCACAGAGTTTCAGAGCAAAGAGAGGACACAGATAAACTCACCAGTGTAAGGGGACTTACTGTTTGGATGTTCAAACGCAGAATCCCTCAACGGCATTAGGCTTGTTAATTGACTCAGATGCTGCCAGTGAACAAGCCCCTTGCCCAGCAAACACTTGTTCAGCCGCCTTTATTTCTCTCTCTCTCACTCATTCACCCAATTCATTAAAGCCTGTATCTCCCAGGTGCGTCCTGAAGAGTTTCATTGTTCTGGCTATTGTACTTGTTGGCTCACAGGCCTCTTTCACAATTTTCCTGCGTTTCTGAACGCGCCTTGAGTACCAGTTTTGACCAACCCATTTGCAGCTAGTGCTTTAATAAAGGGGTCTTGAATAAACGGGGATGATAGGAGACTGGCGAGGGACAGGGTAATACGAAGAGTTGGGGCGGGGGAGGCCAGACTCCCCCTGATGCTTGTGTTCTTTGAAAGAGCCAGCAGGTGGTAGCAACACTTCGCGGGAAGACCTCGGCTCTGCCTTGTGAGGACCGAACAATGGACCCGCCCCCCCCAATCCCATCCCGGGTTTGAGAGGAGGCTACCGGTGGGCACGAACATTTTTGTCCTCGCGGTGCCCCCCCTCGGTTTCTCAACGTTTCCGGGCACCCAGCGAGGACCTCCCACCGCCTCTCACTGCGTGGGGAGGCTCTCTCTAGGGAGCGGACCAGGGAGGAGGCACCCAGAGGTGCAACGACTTGCCCGGGCCGTGTAAGCGCCTGGCAGCGACCTCAAGACCTCGCCTTCCAGACCCAGGCTTCCCGGCCCAGGGGGGAGAGGGGAGGGCGGGGGAGCGGGGTCAGAAGCCCCGGAGCCGAGCAAGATCCGGGGTCACCGGCGCCCAGAGGAAGGCTCATCAGAGCCACCGTCACCCCTGCCTGCCGATCCAGCGCTCCCCGCCCCGCGCCCGCCCCCGCGCCCTCCAGATTCTCAGTTTGTCTTTCCCTCCACCCACTTTCTTCTCTTTTTCTCAGCTCACGCCCACCTTAATTCAAATCTGAGTGGGAACTAAAACAGTGGGTTTAGTTCCTAGAGTTGAAGCAGAAGAGCAGGGGAGGCGAGGGGGCGCGGGGGCCCCTGCCCTGCCCTGGGTACCAGCGCGTTGCTCTCCGGCAGCCGGAGCCCGCACGCCCGCCCCGGGGTCTAACACCCGGCTCCCGGCCGCCGGCCCCAGGCCCGGCCGGTCTGCACCCTCCGCGCCCACGCCCCCCGGCCGGGCGCACGGGCGGGCCCCGCGCCGCCGCCCCGCTCTCCCCCGCGCGCCCGGGCCGCGCACTCGTTGCCGAGGCCCGGGAGGGCGGGCTGGGCGCCCCGGAAGAGGGGAGCGGGAGGGCGGCCGGAGGGGCCGGAGAGGGGCGGGCCGGGCTGGGAGGGACGCGCAGGGGGCGGGCCGGGCTGCGCTCGCTGCAGCCGCCGCTCGGGCGGAGAGCGGCGGGCGCCGAGCCCCGCGACCCAGCGCGGCGACGACGAGCGCGACGCGGGCCCCGCACCGTCCCCGGCGCCCCGCCTCCGGAGCGGCCCCGGCCGCCGGCCGCCGCCCCCGGGCCGCCTCGCCGCCGCGAGACCCTCGGCGCCGTGCGGACCCTGGCCGCCGAGAGGGGTGGGGGTCCCCGCGCCCGAGCGGAGAGGCGGAAGGCGCCGGGCGAGCGCCCAGAGCCGCGGCTCCAGTGCGGGGCCTCGGGGAGGGCGCAGACCTGCGGAGCCTGCGGCCGGCGCGAAGGTGAGCCTGGGGGTCGCGGGCGGCGTTGGGGGGCGGGGGCCGGCGTGCCGGGGGACAGGGATGCAGAAGTCGAGGGCCCCTCCAGACAGGGCCTCTGCAGATCCCGGGGTCCTCCTGGGGGAGCGCTGAGTATTCCCCACCCCACGCGAGAGCGAGGTTTGTGATGGGTGCGTAACTGGCCCACCTGGCTCCCACCCCATCCCACCTCTGCCTGTGCCCAGCCGTAGTGACACCCCCATAACCCTGCTGCTGCTGTCCCCCACTGTGTTTCCGGAGACACTTGGTTGGTTCTGACATCGGGGGTCCTGAGCTAGGGGTCCCGGAGGAGGCTGCTCCCAGCCTTCTGAAGAGGCTTGCCCACCCCCTCTGACTCCGATGGCATCTCTCCAATCCCAGTGGAGCTGGGAGGAGCATGGAGGTTGAATGCGCACCTGCCCCCAGCTCTCCGTAGCCTATCCTGCCCCCCACCCCCCTCACCACCCAGGAGCCTGGAGTGGAGGGAAGGCTGGGTTCCTCCTCCCCAGCCCTGAACCCCAACTTGCAACCAAAGTCACTGCTCGCTGCTCCCCAGACTCCACCCCCCTCGCTTTACATCTGGGTGCGTGGCCCTGCCTGCCCAGCACCTGCACCCACCAATCTTGGCTGTCTGGCACCTTCTCTCCTCCCATCCCTGGGGGAGCTGGCAGGGGCCCAGCCTAGCTGATGTTGTAATGTCCCTGGCAGTGCCCAGGGAGAGAAGCAGCTGGGCCTGTTGCCAATCAGTTAACCCCGGGCCCTGCGCCCGCCTGGGCAACTTGACTCAGGCGCTAGAAAGGGGAGATGCTGGTTCGGTGGGAAAGGAGCTGTGGGATGTGGGCAGTGCAGGGAAACTGCCCAAGTCATGGGCGCTGGGGTGCTCAGATTTGCCAGGTACTGTTCAGAAGGGCTTTTTCAGGGCAGTGCACATTTTTGGTACAGGAAGATCAGAGTGAGGGCTCCTATGTACCCACCTAATGGCCTGGGGAAGAGGACTCCTTCAGAGTCTATTGGTTCACGGGGGGCGCAAGAAGATGGCCAGCACTGGTCGCTCTCATCAGAGTGCAGGGGAGCAACAGGCAGTGGTGGGCTGGGCGTGGGAAGGGCAGGACCACCCCTCCTTCCCCTCCCAGCTGATCACTGTCTCCAGACCCGGGCCCTGAGCCTTGGGTCCCCAGCACACTCCTCCCTAGGTGGAAAGGGGATGCTGAGTTCTGGGGGGGGCTTTGAGCCTGAGGTTTCTCTTTCTCCTTGCTCCCCTTTTACCTTCCTCTCCTAATCCAGGTGTTTCCACAGAAGCAGCTCCTGGGACAGAACACAGTTGAGACCCTGACTAGGGGCGGAGCAGGGGCAGACCCAGGGTGAGAGGGTTGGGCTCATGGGTGTCTGCCACCAGCATGAGGACCACTTGGGATTCACAGGGATGTGCCTGCTGACACACAGACACGCACACAGACAGACAGACACACACACACACACACACCCAGCATGTACTCTCCTGCTGCACACTTGGGATCCACAGGGATGTGCCTCCTGACACACAGATACACACACACAGCATGTACTCTCCTGCTCCACACTTGGGATCTGCAGGGATGTGCGGGCTGACACACACACACACACACACACACACACACACACAGACACACACACACCCTCCTGCTCCGTACCCGTCTCACCTCATATACACTCTCACACTTGCGCTCACAGGCACTGGTCCTGGCACTCATGGGCTTTCTTCCACCATCTTCCACTCACTCATCTCTCCTGCATATGTACCAATGGCCCCAACACCCTCCTTTATGCCCTTTTCCTGGGGCCACGCGTGTCCCCCGGCCCCCCTCCAGCATGGTACAAGCCTGAGTGGCTCATTCTAAGTGGCTGTCTGGCTAGACCTAGACACTGCCTGCATCTTAAAAGCCTCCCCCAGCTCCACAGCCATCAAGGGAGTGGGAGGCACATTTCTCTGCATCTACGTGCTCTGGGGGACATTCTCTGGGGCTGCAGGCCTCGGGAGACCCAGCACTGTCCTCTGCTAGGTAATCCATGCATCAGCTTCTCCGGCCCCAGGCGGCAGGGGCTAGAGGCACCGGAGGAAAGCCACCTCCTCACTGTGGGGTCTAGATGTCTCCTTAAAGGCCACCAGGATCCTTTTTAAGGTGGGTGGCCGGAGCTCGGAGAGACAGCTACCGAGCCCATATCCAAGGTGGAGATTAAGGGCAGAGGCTGCAGCAGTAAGCTGAGCAAGGATTATACTGGAATTTCCTGGGCGTTTAACAGCTGCAGAACAGGACAGAGGACAGGGCCCATGGTGCTGACCCCTCCCACGCCAGCCCTGCGACTAACAGGTGTGCGGACCAGCTCAGCAACCACAGCAGACACACCAGCCACTTAAAACCATTGGCCTCTCTGCCCTGGGGACCTCGTCTCGCCGTGCTGGCAGGCAGGCTGCTCTGCCTCCCTGGGTTCCCTGTTCAGTGATGCCCCGTGTGTGTTCTGAGCCTCTCTTTCTCTTTGAAGTTGCAGGCCTTGACATCATTGAGACACGGTTGATGTCATCAGTGCTTGATGTCATTGACAAACATGGCATTATCATGGGACAATTTCAATTTCTTGGGAGAGAAGCTTAAAGGGATAAAAGTTATTTTACTTTTATTGTTGACATCCTTTCACTCATTCGTTCCCAGATCCTACTGCCTCTCTAGATCTGCTTTCACCAAATATCTGAAAATTTCTAGATATTTTGAAAGCTAAAGGGCAAAGGCGGGGAGATAAATTGTAAAGATGTTATACTAATCGAGGTTTTATAAATATTTTCCTTTTTTGTTTAGATTCTAACTGTGAGATTTTGCTTTTATTACAGAAATAAGATACGCTCATTGTAACAAGAAAATTCAAGTATGTATAAGAGACAGTTCATAAGAGCACTCCCGGCCCCCTCCTCCATTTCTACCCCCTACAGTAACCAGTTTTAATGGCCTGATATATCTTTTGCCATACCTTCCTCCAAGCTCATTGGGCTTATATTACTTTTTACAAATTTGCTTTATGAATCCAGGTGCCTAAATTATGTTTAAGTCAGCTTGGTTTGTTCATAAATTTTCACATTTAGCATTTTAATGTGAGCACAGCTAACTTTTTAAATTCTTACAGGTTTACTCATGTATTTTTAAATCTTTCATTTTTATAGAAAACAACTCTCGTAAGCTATGATTTATAAGCCTAGACTCTACACATCTTTAATCTTTGCCAGTTTGTGAAAACAAAATACAATCCCGATGTTACCAAACTGCCATGTTTTTTGTAAACTAAAAAAATGTAGCAAGTGTGCGGCTGTAGTGTTCCTACTATATCCAAAAGATAGAAAATGGTATAACCAGAAAAGGAGCTGAGACAAAAAAAAAAAGATCTGGTCATGGAATGCAATTTTTATCACAAGAAACTTTGTCTAATCAGTCTCATTTTCTGAGCTATCATTTTTCATCCACATTTCTGCTGCTCCTGGTGTTTTTATTTTTAAAGCCAGAATACATCTGAAATGTGAATGTTTTCCTGATGGAGATAAGTCTTCTGCTTTTTCAGAGGTTGGAGGATTTCTAAACCCTGACCGGTTCCTCTCCTGAGCTGGAGAAGACAGAGAAATCTCAAACAGGTTGCAGGGAGGAGGATGAGGGGGCCTGACCTTGCGGAGGCCTGTCTCCCTCTGTGTGGCAGCCCAGACGTGATCGGCTGCTCCCAGGGCACCCTCCTGGACCAAATGCTGAAAGATGTCCTAGTCCTCAGCCATTGAAGGCACCTTTGAACATCAAGTTCTAAGTCCTGCCTGTTTTGTATTCCAGGCGTGTGATGGAGCTGCATGTTCTTGTCACTTACATTTCTGCCTTTGAATCTTGTTTCAAAAGAATCTGCAGTGGCAGGAATTAGTTGACAGCAGTTTCTCCATATCTTGATAATGTTACCTCTATCCTTATTTTTATCCTTGCCATAGAGATACACTCAGTTTCTTTTTATACATTAAAAAATAAAAGACTTGGATTTATCTGGTTGGTTGGATACATAAGAGACGACCCAACTTCCTAATCTCACTCAGCAACAATTTCTTTCTGAAGAAACTTATTTATAACCATCCGTCTTCTGGATCCGAATCTAAAAGAGGTCCTCATCAAACAGTAAAAGTACACTTCTGGGTACTTGAAAGTCCTCAACCATTTCTTTTTAATGAATACCTTTGTTCTTTGTAACATTTCAAAAAATTACTTGCGGCAATCTACATGTGATGTCTCCACTTCATTGTTTTGTTTTTTTCTCCTGATTCCTCTTGACATTAGCAACTGAGTGGCTTTAGCTTGTTTTATAATTGCTTCTGTTCTTTTCTGGATCTTCTGGACAGAGGCCAGCTTCATGTTGTCATCTAGATGCATACTAAAGCTATGCAGACACCCTAGTGTAGCCACAAGCCATTTACTTGTATTGTGGGTCATCAAAGCAAATGCTTGGCCATTCATCTTCTGGGATGTTCCATACTTCACAGCTGATGTGATTGGCAGTGTGCATCTTTTTCTCTCATGTTTCTCTGTCTCTCCAAAAATCCCTTGGGACATATCCAAAGTGTTCATTAGTCCTTCTTCATGATTATTTGTCTAGTTATAAGAAGACACAGTGCTTATAGTCTCTTCTTTGTACAGATTCCAGATTCCATCCGTGTTCTGACTGAAAGAGTCTATTTTAAAGAATATCTGCTGGCCGAATGGTATAATAGCCTTCACTGTTTAAAGACGTCGTGCTGGCATTTTCAGTTCTTGATAACAGCCTTCCTAAAGACTCTGTGACAGAGAGTGGGACAGAATCTGGTCTGCTCTAGTGTGTGAAGCATGTCTTCAAATTAAGCCATTAAGATTGGGGGTGGGGGGTGTACCCACAACATGAATTACTTTAGGATATTTCTTAAGCAGCCATTGTATTTTTTAAATTCTTTTTGTGCAAAATTTCCACTTATTAGTTTTGTATTTGGATTTATACAAAAGACTGAAATGTGGAAAGTATCAACATTTAAACAGCCATTGTTGATGGGACTATGCTTTTTACTTTACCATCTCCTGGTGGTTCTTTGAAACGTTAATCTCTGAATGATTTTTGTAGCATTTGGGACAGTATTTGCAAAGAACTTCTGCTTCTTAGTAATAATCTGCTATATGGAAATGCTTCTTTCCACCCCCCACCCCAAGCTTTAAGAATGTGAAGTCGCTCAGTCGTGTCCAACTCTTTGCGACCCCATGGACTGTAGCCCACCAGGCTCCTCCATCCATGGAATTTTCTAGGCAAGAGTACTGAAGTGGGTTGCCATTTCCTTCTCCCGGGGATCTTTCTGACCCAGGGATCGAACCCAGGTCTCCTGCATTGTGGACAGACGCTTTACCATCTGAGCCATTCAGTTCAGTTCAGTCCTTCAGTCGTGTCCAACTCTTTGCGACCCCATGAATCACAGCACGCCAGGCCTCCCTGTCCATCACCAACTCCCAGAGTTCACTCAAACTCATGTCCACAGAGTCGGTGATGCCATCCAGCCATCTCATTCTCTGTCGTCCCCTTCTCCTCCTGCCCCCAGTCCCTCCCAGCATCAGAGTCTTCCAGTGAGTCAGCTCTTCGCATGAGGTGGCCAAAGTATTGGAATTTCAGCTTCAGCATCAGTCCTTCCAATGAACACCCAGGACTGATCTCCTTTAGAATGGACTGGTTGGATCTCCTTGCAGTCCAAGGGACTCTCAAGTGTCTTCTCCAACACCACAGTTCAAAAGCATCAATTCTTCGGCAGTCAGCTTTCTTCACAGTCCAGAGCCATACTGAGATACAAGTGACATATAACATTGTGTAAGTTCAAGGTATGCTGCTGCTGCTAAGTCGCTTTAGTCATGTCCGACTCTGTGCGACCCCGTAGATGGCAGCCCACCAGGCTCCCCCATCCCTGGGATTCTCCAGGCACGAACACTGGAGTGGGTTGCCATTTCCTTCTCCAAGGTATACAAGGTGGAAATTTCCAGATGCTCCTTACTTGTCTCCATATGCCATAAACTGAACTCTTCATTTCTCATATGGTGTTCTGGAGGCCTGAAAGGTAGATTTTAGTGGCCACTTGGCAGACATCCACTCATGTCAGGCCATGCAGATGCACAAACAGTGTCTTTTCATGAAAACCACCTGGAGATAATGCTGAAGGCTTCAGCCGACAGCACAGCCAGCATTAACTGAAAACAATGAGACTGGTAGGAATCAAATCATGATTTTCACATTTGTCAAAGTAAAATGTCGTTTAAGAGTTTGGTCTCAGTTTCATTGTGAAATGTGTAATTATTTTTGGTTCCAACTTCCAATTGGCTTTTTACTCTCAGTCTTTTGAGTCTTTTGAGCAATGTGCCTCTTGTTTTCTTCTCAAGAGAAATCAATGGCCTCTACTTCTCTTGTCCATGCAACTCACAGGCTTTTGAAACTCAGTCACAGGGAGAGAGAGAGCTTGCCTTAGACCAGCTGACCTTAGACCAATGAGCAAAAGAAAGGTCTGAGCCTGTTTTCCTTCACCGTGACCCTGGAGGCAGCCACGGCTCTTGGTCCAGTGTTTGTGAGCTGCAGTGTTGTGCTTCTAAAGGCTGGAGAATGTTTTATATAAAAACATAGCTTATCACATAGTCCTGAGAAACCATTTTGAGGGCATGAACACTGTTTTGATTCATTTTACATTTTACAGTTATTATTTTTATATAATAATCGGGCTTCCCTGGTGGCTCAGATGGTAAAGAATCTCTGTGTAATGCAGGAGACCCGGGTTCCATCTCTGGGTCAGGGAAGATGCCCTGGAGAAGGGAATGGCAACCTACTCCAGTATTCTTGCCTGGAGAATTCCATGGGCAGAGAAGCCTGGTGGGCTATAGTCCATGGGGTCACAAAGAGTCAGACTTGACTGAGCAACTAACACTTCCACTTTTCACTAAACAGTTATTATTTACAGATTTAAAATTTTAATGATTTCACTGAAAAATAATATACATGCAAGATTTTTATCATTAATAGTTTTATCTTAATTTATTTATGGCCATTTCCTTTGGCATGTGGGATCTTAGTTCCCCCACCAGGGATCAAACCCACACCCCCCTGCATTGGGAGCAAGGAGTCTTAAGCACTGGACCACGAGGGAAGTCCCAAGATTTTAAACTGTACAAACTAAAGGTTTGTATAGCAAGTTCCCATTAGCTGTCTGTTTTACAGATGGTAACGCATACGCTTCAGTGCTGCTCTCTCGATTCCTCCCACCCTCTCCTTACCCCTCTGTGTCCAAAGTCTGTTCTCTGTCTGCATCTCTATTCCTGCCCTGCAAACAGGTTCATCAGGCCCATTTTTTGACATGGTACTCTGTGACAAGCTAGAGGGGTGGGATGGGGCAGTTTCTAGAGGGAGTGTACCTGTGTATACTTATGGCTGATTCATTGAGGCAGAAATCAACACAATATTGTAAAGGAATTAGCCTCCAATTAAAAAGAAATTTCTAAAAACTTAAGGACAAGAAAACAAAGAGGATATGAGACTAAATGTTTCTTGCATTGTTCCTCATGCCTTCCCTCTCCCTTTCTTCCCAGATTTTGTCTACCTTTCTTTAAGATCCTTACATACATGTGTGTATGCTAAGTCACTTCAGTCAAATCCAGCTCTTTGCAGCCCCATGGACCACAGCCCACTCGGCTTCCCTGTCCATTGGATTCTCTAGGCGAGACTACTGGAGTGGGTTGCCATGCCCTCCTCCCTGGGATCTGCCCAACCCAGGGATTGAACCTACATCTCTTTTGTCTCCTATATTAGCAGATGGGTTCTTTACCACTAGTGCCATCTGGGAAACCCCTTTACAAACCTATGTGTTATATATATAGGTCCTTCTTAAGTTACCAATCAGGAACATACTGTATATGACTCTGCAATGGACTATGTACTTTCACTTGGACATTATTTCCATATCAATACATAAACACTAGCCCTTATTCCCTTTGGAGGCTGTGCCATAATTTTTTCATCATTTTTCTATTGATGAACAGTTACTTTGCTGTATTTTCCCTTACCAACAATGATGCAATAAATATTCTTGTTCGAACATCTGTGCAAAGGGATCCAGGTATAGATAACTGAAGGACAAATTCTTAGACATGAGGCTGCTAGACACATCACCAATGGTCCTTCTAAGAGTAGACACCAACTCGAACCCATAAGAGTATACACCAACTCGAACCCATAAGCCCAGTGAATACAAGAGAGCCTATTTCTCACACCTTCTCCAACTCAGGCATTGTTAATTTCATAGAACAAATGACATGCCTCCCTTTCATTGTGAGTAAGATATATATATAAGGGCATACATTTATTTTTCTGTAAGCCAGAGAAAAAACGTGCCGCTTGTAGAGACAGGACCTACATAGCTCCGTCCCTTCTCTATCCTGGCTGCTTTAACAGGCAGAATCTTTCTGCCTTTGTTCATTTTCGTGTCTGCTCTCGCACCCTCCCTCCCTTCATACCCCACAGCTCTCCTTCTGCGGTCCCTCTCGCTTCACTGCCTCTCTGAAATGTCCTAGAGTGTCCAAGTCTGATGGGGGTTGGGAGGTGTTGGGGAGAGGGGACCGTGTGTCCCCCCAGGGAAGGAGTAGCTTGTAACTCCCCTGCTTTTAATGAAAAGCATCTTCTGACTTTCCATACAGGGTGGCCTTAGGAGGAAGGGAGGAGAATAAATGAGGAGAAAGAACTGGAATAGCTCCTTCCAGGAGAAAAGGGGTACAACTGGCTCAGAGCTACCCTCTGCTCTAAGTTGTCTAGCTCAGTCGTGTCCAACCCTTTTGCGACCCCGTGGACTGCAGCCCGCCAGGCTCCTCTGTCCATGGAGATTTCCCAGGCAAGAATACTGGCGTGGGTTGCCATTTCCTTCTCCGGGGGATCTTGCTGACCCAGGAATCAAACCCGCGTCTCCTGCCTTGCAGACAGATTCTTTATCACTGTGCCACCTGGATCAGGGAAGGCCATGAGCAACAGATGCTCAGAGATCGGTCACCTGCACAGTGTAGGAGGTAGGCCGACTGGGCACGTGGTCCCCCAAGATGGTGGACTCGACACAGGTCAGGAGAGATTCGGCTTCCTGCTGGTGCCAGCCGTGGTTAGTGCTGGGGCACTTTGAGAGCTTCAGGGGGAGACCCAGGGCCAGGTTTTGGAGCCTGTACCAACTGTGAAGCAATGCAGTTCCTTCTCACTGGCCTCTTCTGTTCCTTTGTATCTGAAAGCAGGCTTGGCTGCAGACTCCAGCCTTGCAAAGCGGCAGCCCCACCTGGGAGCAGGGTGGTCGCAGAGCCATGGTGGGAGCCCTGAAGATGCCTCATGGCTGCTGAGGGGGCTGCCCGGTCAGGGAGCAGAGCGGCGGGCATGGTCGGCAGCCTGTGGGTTCTAGCGCTGGTGTCCTCAGTCCTGGCTCTGGAAGGTAAGCAGGGAGGGGAGACAGAAAAAGCCCCACCTTCCAGTAGAGACCCAGCACATGTGGGAAGTGGGAAAGATTCAGAAAAGAGTGAGACATCAAGGAAAAGAAACGGGGCAAGTTTCAGAGAAGGGTTCCCAGGAGACAATCAGGCTCCTGTTGGTCAGTTAAATGAATCTGGGAGGAAAATTCTCTTCCCAGTGGGGCTGGGGTGGGATTAGCCCTGCCGGGGAAGGCCTGGCCGCTGAGCGTCCCTTCTTGTCTCTGGGCAGAAGTGTTGCTGGACACCACTGGAGAGACATCTGAGATTGGTTGGCTCACCTACCCACCAGGTGGGGTGAGTATCACTCTTCCATTCGGAGCCGGCCGCCCCCTCCCCGCCCCAATCAGAAGCTCGGTGATTCCGGGGAGGAAACCCTCAGTGGAGATGGCTGGACTAAGAGGTTTGCCCTCCAGACGAGCAGGACTTCCAGGCATCCTCAGCGGCTTTGCATGTGCTTAATTCTAAGATGGGCTGGAAGGGATATGCCCCACCTCCCTGCCCGCTACGGACCCGGGAGCCGCTAACCGTGCCTCTGTGGTTCCTCCCTGCAGTGGGACGAAGTGAGCGTTCTGGACGACCAGCGACGCCTGACTCGGACCTTCGAGGCATGCCACGTGGCCGGGGCCGCTCCAGGCCCCGGGCAGGACAATTGGCTGCAGACACACTTTGTGGAGCGGCGGGGGGCCCAGCGGGCGCACATCCGACTGCACTTCTCGGTGCGGGCCTGCTCCAGCCTGGGCGTGGCGGGGGGCACCTGCCGGGAGACCTTCACGCTTTACTACCGCCAGGCCGAGGAGCCCGACGGCCCCGACAGCATCTCCTCCTGGCACCTCAAACGCTGGACCAAGGTGGACACGATCGCGGCGGATGAGAGTTTTCCCGCCTCCGCGGCCTGGGCGGTGGGCCCCCCGCGGCCCGGGCAGCGGGCGGGGCTGCAGCTGAACGTCAAGGAGCGGAGCTTCGGGCCCTTGACCCAGCGCGGCTTCTACGTGGCCTTCCAGGACACCGGGGCCTGCCTGGCCCTTGTGGCGGTCAAGCTCTTCTCCTACGCCTGCCCCTCGGTGCTCCGCACCTTCGCCTCCTTTCCCGAGACGCAGGCCAGCGGGGCCGGGGGGGCCTCCCTGGTGGCAGCCGTGGGCACCTGTGTGGCGCACGCGGAGCCGGATGAGGATGGAGCAGGGGGCCAGGCAGCGGGCAGCCCCCCCAGGCTGCACTGCAACGGGGAGGGCAAGTGGATGGTTGCCGTGGGGGGCTGCCGCTGCCAGCCAGGGCACCAGCCTGCGCGGGGAGACAAGGCCTGCCAAGGTGAGAGAAAGCCCCGCTCCCTTGCACTTGAGATCGCTCCTGAAAGGGTCCACACTTGATTTTGTCCCCCCCACAAAGGTCAACAATAAGCTATTTTAGGAAAGGACCCGATTTCTTTGGATTTATTTCCTAAAGCACCCAGGCTTGCTTTCATCCACTCCTCTGAAACTTCTGGAACCTTCTGGAGAATTCCACAGCATTTCCTGGGGCTCCCGGGGCTACAGGCCTGTGAAGGGATGGAGATGAAAGGCGTTCAACTCCTGGGCTGTCGTGGGATGGGGCCCTTTGTCTGCATTTGCTGTCTAGCTAGGGATGGATCATCCCATGGCGAGGATTGTCCCAGGAGGCATTGGGTACAACTGAACAGGGCGATTCTGCTGTGAGTGCAGGCTGCAGGCGGCCTCTGCAGAGGGAGGTTCCGAAGGCAGGCCAGGCCCTGCCTCTAGTGCCTGGCCTGCTGCAACCCCCACCACACAGGACTTTTTCCATCAATGGAAATGTAATTCCGCCCCCAGCAAAATGGCAGAAGTCGTGTCAGGGTCTGCCTGAAGGAGCCGGAGAGGGAGGAGAGGGGTCAGGAGAGGCAGATCTCGGGAGGAACGGCAGGCCTGGGGGAATGGCCGTGCGGTGTTGGGGGTGCTCAGGGTGGCAGGGTGGACCTGAGGCTGCTCCCTGCTCTGGTCCTCAGCCTGCCCTCGGGGGTCCTACAAAGCCTTGGCTGGAAATGCCCCCTGCTCACCATGCCCTGCCCGCAGCCACGCCCCAGCCCCTGCAGCCCCTGTGTGCCCCTGCCTGGAGGGCTTCTTCCGGGCCAGTTCAGACCCCCCAGAGGCTCCCTGCACTGGTGAGTCCCCCACCCACCCCAGGGATGGAATCGGGATGCGAGCCTGAGGGCACATAGGGTGGCTGGTTGGCATTTGCAGTGACTTTTTCCTCCTCTGTCCTTGCTTTCCCTCCCCACCGCCTTTCCCTGACTGCTCCCCTCCCGGCCACCTGCTTCCTCTCTCCACTGCCTCCTTCCTCCTTCCTTCCCCATCACCCCCGCCCCACAACTCCCTAATCCCTGGCCCTTGTCCGCCCTGCGCGCGCGGTCTCCCCAGGCCCCCCGTCAGCCCCCCAGGAGCTGTGGTTCGAGGTGCAGGGCTCCGCCCTCATGCTGCACTGGCGCCTGCCTCGGGAACTTGGGGGCCGTGGGGACCTGCTCTTCAATGTCGTGTGCAAGGAGTGCGGAGGGTCCGGGGGCCAGGGCCCTTGTCGCCGCTGTAGGGATGAGGTGCATTTCGACCCCCGCCAGAGGGGCCTGACCGAGAGCCGCGTGCTTGTCGGGGGGCTGCGGCCACACGTACCCTACATCCTGGAGGTGCAGGCTGTCAACGGGGTGTCAGAGCTCAGCCCCGACCCTCCCCAGGCTGCAGCCATCAATGTAAGCACCAGCCATGCAGGTGAGCCTCAGCCACCCCTAAGCTTCCAGTTTCCTCCTTAGAATGCCCCCACGCCCCACTCCTGCTCTCTAGCCCGTGGAAACCCCACTAATGTCACCCCCACGCCAGTTCCCTCCGCAGTCCCTGCCGTGCACCAGGTGAGTCGGGCCTCCAACAGCATCACCGTGTCCTGGCCGCAGCCTGAGCAGACCAACGGAAACATCTTGGACTATCAGCTCCGCTACTATGACCAGGTGGGGAGCAGAGGGTGCCCCTGGTGGGGCTGGTGGGAGGTTCCAGGGGCCCCACAGTGGGGCGAGAGGTGGGGGGACCGGGCAGGGAGTGAGTGGCTGTCGCCCCCCTCCAGGCAGAAGATGAATCCCACTCCTTCACCCTGACCAGTGAGACTAACATGGCCACCGTGACCAAGCTGAGCCCGGGCCACATCTATGGCTTCCAGGTGCGGGCGCGGACAGCCGCGGGCCACGGCCCCTACGGGGGCAAGGTCTACTTCCAGACGCTGCCTCAAGGTGAGGGGAGGCCTGGGTGGGGTGGGGGAGGCCCAAAGGGATGGTGAGGAGGGCTCCAGGGACCATCCAGACATTGCACCTTCACCCTGACCCTCCAGACCAGGAGAGTGTCTGCCCCTTGATCTTCGGTTCCATGGCGGGGGGGTTGGGGGTTGCAGGTAGGTGGTTGCATGAGGGAAGGATGCTCCGGCATGTGGGATCTTACTCAGCTGTGTCCCTGGGCGGCTGGTTCTCCAGGTGAGCTGTCCGCTCAACTTCCCGAGAGGCTCTCCTTGGTGGTTGGGTCCATCCTGGGGGCGCTGGCCTTCCTCCTGCTGGCGGCCATCACTGTGCTGGCTCTCGTCTTCCAGAGGTGAGGCCCTCCCTGCCATGGCCGGATACCAACCCTCCACACGGCCCCAAGTCCTGACAGCCCTGGAGTTCGCCGGGGAAACCCCCACCAGCACCCTCTACCCCCAGCAGCCCCCAGCCCTTGGGTCTGGCTGTCTCCCGCCCCGGAGCCCAGGCAGGACCTTGGCCTCTGCGGGGTGGACTGGGGAGGGCACAGGCGGGAGTGTGACTGCAGGACTGTGGTTTTTGTCCCCCAGGAAGCGGCGTGGAACTGGCTACATGGAGCAACTGCAGCAGTACAGCAGCCCAGGTTGGGGTGGGGCTGGGGAGTGGGGGGCGGGGGAGTTGGAATCAGAGTGGCCTGGGAAGAAAGGATGAAGACCCCAGAGATGGGGCAGGAGTGGGCGGAGGAATGGGGCAGTGAGTCCGGGACAGCTGAGAACTGTCCAGGGGTACCCCCAGGCGGGGCCCAGCCCCCCGGGTGGTGGGTAGCTCCTTGGCACCGCCTTTGGAAGTGAGAGAGCAAGCCTGGGGTGTGTGGGCACGTCCCCTCGTCATGGACCCCCCCTTACGCCTGCAGGGCTCGGGGTGAAGTACTACATCGACCCCTCCACCTACGAGGACCCCTGCCAGGCCATCCGCGAATTCGCCCGGGAGGTCGACCCCACATACATCAAGATCGAGGAGGTCATTGGGGCAGGTACCACGTGGGGGCAGAGGAGGGCATGGAAGGGGTTCCCAGGAGGGTCCCTTCTGAACAGGGTAGGACACCTCGAGTCCTTCCTGGGGACCCCGCCCCCAGCCTACACCTGCTCCCCCAGGCTCCTTCGGGGAGGTGCGCCGGGGCCGCCTGCAGCCCCGGGGACGGCGGGAGCAGGCCGTGGCCATCCAGGCCCTGTGGACCGGAGGCGCCGAGAGTTTGCAGATGGCCTTTCTCGGCCAGGCCGCTGTGCTGGGCCAGTTTCAGCACCCCAACATCTTGCGGCTGGAGGGCGTGGTCACCAGGAGCCGGCCCTTCATGGTGCTGACAGAACTCATGGAGCTGGGCCCCCTGGACAGCTTCCTGAGGGTCAGTCAGGCTGGTGGTGAGGCGGTGCTGGTGGGGGGAGGCTTGGGCCAGGAAAGTGGGCAGTTCTCAGCTGTCCGGGACTCACAGCCCCATCCCTCAGCTCCCTCCTGCCCTCACCTTTGGGGTCTTCAGCCTTCATTCTCAGGCCACTCTGATTCCAAATGGCCCTTGCCCTTGGGTGCCAGTGTGTCTGTGTGATATGTCCAGGTTCACCCCGCCTGCTTTTGCTGACCTCTGACCCCCTGCATTGTCCCCCAGCAGCGGGAGGGCCAGTTCAGCAGCCTGCAGCTGGTGGCCATGCAACGGGGTGTGGCCGCGGCTATGCAGTACCTCTCCAGCTTCGCCTTTGTGCACCGCGCGCTCTCTGCCCACAGCGTGCTGGTGAACAGCCACCTGGTCTGCAAAGTGGCTCGTCTCGGCCACAGTCCTCAGGTGAGAGCACTGCCTCGGGGGCCCGGCCTCTCTCGGGGCTGGAGGGCAAGCTGGGACTGAGGGCGGTGGATGCCTCTGGTGGTGTACCTTAGAGTCTGAAGGTCACCTGTGTGATGGAGCGAGCCCCGGGCAAAGGGGCACAGCGGGACGTCAGGGATGGCCTAAGGACACTGAGGGAGAAAGGGGAGTCCTCCTCGAACCACCTCCTGCCCTTCCCTAATGCTGACCAGAGTCAGAATCCCTGGGTACAAATTCACACACCACCCGCAAGCTCTGTGGCTTTGCACACGTTTGTTTTTCTCTACGTCTCAGCCTCTGTACCTGCGAAATGGAGATAACACCATCGGTGATACAGGGTCATTACGGGGTTAAAGGAGATGCTTGCTGTGAAACCCTTGATACACATCTGAGCACGTAGTAGTTGATCAGTAACTAGGATCACGGCTCTGACTATTGCTCTTGTTACTTTCAACACTACCCCTCAGGGCCCAAGTTGTATGCTTCGCTGGGCGGCCCCAGAGGTCATCGCACACGGGAAACATACAACATCCAGTGATGTCTGGAGCTTTGGGATAGTGATGTGGGAAGTGATGAGTTATGGAGAGCGGCCCTACTGGGACATGAGTGACCAGGAGGTGAGCTCATGACCTGGACACTGAAGATTCCCCACCCCTGTCCATCCAACCCACCTGCCTCACAAACTCAAACGTTCTAAGCCCTCCATCCTGGAGTACATTCACGTTCTAAGATCTCATGGGTCTCATAGCTCCTTTCCAACCTCATGCTTACCTAACGATACATTCCTTTCCACTAGCAATAGCCTCTAAGCACCATCTTCTTCCTCTGATCCCCAGGTGTTAAATGCAATAGAGCAGGAATTCCGGCTGCCCCCGCCTCCCGGCTGTCCGCCTGGACTGCACCTGCTTATGCTGGACACTTGGCAGAAGGATCGTACCCAGCGACCTCACTTTGACCAGCTGGTGGCCGCATTTGACAAGATGATCCGCAAGCCAGACACTCTGCAGGCTGGCGGGAGCCCCGGGGACAGGTCTGGAGCTTTGGCGTTAGAGCCCGGGACAGCCAGGGACGGTTGATGCAGACCCACCAAGGAAACTGAGGAGAGGGGCAGGATGAAGAGGAGACTTTGACATGCCTGCCCCTCCCTCCCAGACCTTCCCAGGCCCTGCTGAATCCCGTAGCCCTGGACTTTCCGTCTCTGGACTCCCCTCAGGCCTGGCTCTCGGCCATCGGCCTAGAGTGCTACCGGGACAACTTCTCCCAGTCTGGCCTCTGCACCTTCGGTGACGTGGCTCAGCTCAGCCTGGAGTAAGCCAGGAGGGTCTGGGAGGGGAGCCCAAGGCCAGGGGTGGGCCCGGGGTCTTGGAGACACGGGCCCCCATTTTTTTCCCTTCTGTCCCCCACTAGAGACCTGCCTGCCCTGGGGGTCACCCTGGCCGGCCACCAGAAGAAGCTGTTACACCACATTCAGCTCCTGCAGAAGCACTTGAGGCCACCGGGCCCCGTGGAGGTCTGAGGTCTGGGCAAGAGGCTACGACGTGAGGATGCCCGTAACCAAGTCCTGGATGAGGGTCTCAGGGGGGCCAAGGGAGATGTGAGCCTGGCTCCATGCCCGCCAGCCACACACTAAACCCAACCCTTGGGACGCCTCCCTCCCTGGTCCTCCACTGCCCTCCCCACATTAAAGGGAAAGAAGGGATTTTGCACGTCGGAGGTGTGGTGAGGCCCTGCGGTCTGCATGGAAGGATGGAAGGGGCGGGAGACCCCACCGCAGAGAAGCCTGCAGGAGAAGAGGCGAGGCGAACAGGAAGTTACTTTATTGGAAGGCGGGAGGCGGTGTCACACCCCACCCCCTCCCAGTGGTACCCATCTGCTCGGCACATCTCCTGAACCTCCACGGCTGTCTGCAGCTGTGACCCTGGATGGAGGCTGGTGCCTGAGGTGGCACCCCAGCCTTTTGTAAAGTGCTTGGCTCAGACAGGGCGGTAAGGCCCGGGTGGGCGAAGCTGGGTCCCTATTCGCGCTGGGCCCTGTGCTGGGGGCGAGGTGTGAGCCTGCTCCTCGGTTTCCCTGTATTCTGTTCTGCCCCCGGCCCTGACCTGGTGGGTGAGAGATCTGGACTTCGGTGGGAGGTGGGCTCAGACCTGGTACTCCCAGCCCTCCCCGTCTTCCAGAGCCTTGTTGGCCAGCCCCCTCAGCTCTCTTCTCATGGTGCCTTGCCGCAGCCGCTCCCAGTTGTTGCTGCTGCGGGAGGTACTTCGAGACACTGAGGGGGTAGGAAGTGACAGGCGGGCGCCGAAGGGGCCGCCCAGCCACAGTCTTTCTATGTCATCCCCCAAGCCTGGCTGGCAGAAGGCCTGGGCGTAGCGCCGGACACGATGCTGGTTGATATCCTGCTTCTCTTCCACCCTGTTGGGGGAGGGGGGAGTACGGAGGAGGTGATGGAATGGCTGACCTTGGACCCGCCCTCATCTCTGGGCCCCATCCAGCCCTCCTGCCAGTGGCCTTTCGCCTTGTGTGCAGCCTGAGTGGGCACAGGGGATGCCAGGCTTTGGGAAGCAACAGAGAGCTGGGTCCAGGGACAACACGGATGCTTTCAGGGCCACCCCCTGCCCCTGCGCCTGGCAAGTTCCCTTCCCCCAGTGAGGCTGGAAGCCCAGGGAACGCACCGGCCTGTACAACAAGCCTGCCAGCCCATGCTGTCACTCACCGCAGGAACCAGCGTTCCCCCAGCCCGAACTTGCGCCCGCAGATCCCCGAGCGAGGCCACAGGCAACGTGGCAGCTTCTTCTCTAGCATCACAGTGGTGGCTACAACCTGTGGGAGGGGACGGTGGCAGAAGAGGATGAAGCCAGAGATGGAGTGCAGACCACTGGGAGAGTGGAGAGGACTCCAGGCAGAGGGACCACAGTGTAGCAACAGCTGGAAACCCATGGTTTCCCAGAGGGGACCACACCCCTGTGCAGAGGTTGGTAGTGTCAGCTTTGCCACCCCTTTTCTGCAGGAGAGGGTGATGGGCCTTTAGCCCCACGACACTTCACCCAGTGACCTGGCGTCCAGGCCAGGCCAGGCCTGCAGGAGGTGGGGAGCCCTCTCTCTGAGGATCAGGAAGGTGGGCAGAGCAAAGAGCAGGGTCCTCAGGGCTACGGAATATTTTGACCCTACAGATGTAAAGGCTACTTAGAAACACAAACATTCTGCAGAGAAATTTCCTACCAATACATTTGCATTGAAAAAATCTTTTCATGAGCAAACCCTGTGTCACCAGCTTTGGGCTTTTTTTTTTTAACTCCACTTTTACACAACACAGTTAAATGCCATGCAGTTGGAGGGATTTCCCATTTACGTTGCTGAAATTATTTTTGTTGAGATAAATTCTTTTGTAAGTACGTTTTTAAATGATGATTTGATCCAGTTCATGCTTTTGACCCCATCACAATGATCTGACTGAAGATAGTTTCTGCGACTACAGAGAGTTTGTGTGGCGTACACGTCCAGTTTTCCTGGGTCAAATTTTGAAGACTTAAATATTGCCCAAAAGTTGATACTTCAGTTTTTATTCAGTAACAAAATTTCGTGAATGCAGTTGTAGCTACTGTGCGTGTGTGTTAAGTCGGTTCAGTTGTGTCCTTCTCTTTGCGACCCCATGGACTGTATAGCCCTTCAGGCTCTTCTGTCCATGGGATTCTCCAGGCAAGAATACTGGAGTGGGTTGCATTCCTTCCTCCAGGGGATCTTCCTGACTCAGAGACCCAACCCGCATCTCTTGAGTCTCCTGCATTGGCAGTCAGGTTCTTTACCACTAGCACCACCTGGGAAGCCCACTGTCACTACTCCTGAGGTTCATTTCTTACTGATGATTCTAGAAAAGACAGATTCGACTTTTTTGAGAAAACAGGAATTCTTTTCAGCTGTTCCAGGGTTGCTTGATTGTATTGCTGATCCAGTTCTGCACACTTTGTCAATTTTGCCTGTGCAATTACCCTCCAGATGCACTGTGGGGAGGGGGGAGGGGTGGGCGGCCAAATGTCCTGCTTCTGAGTTTGGCCTGGCCCTTGGCAGGAAGAGGGCGACTTGCACTAACCCTCCCGCCACCAGGGGGCTCACCTGGGCTCTCCAGAGCTCATCCCGCTCGTGGGCTACACGCCAGTGAGTGTCACCCATCATAGCGATGAGGAGGTTGAGCATGAGCAAAGCAGCGATGATGGCGAAGGCAGCGTAGGTGATGCTGTACATGAAGGGCAGATCCACGTCGTAGTTGGCGGGGCCATCGATGATGGTAAGGAACAGCTCAAAGGTGCTGAAGAGTGCCATGGGGTAATTGTAGAAATGGCCCAGCTCATTGGGGTCCTCTGTCTGGAAGATGATAAAGAAGGCTGCTCTCACCCAAGGGGGTGAGAGTTCCATGTGATTAAACCGCAGCCTGCTCTCTGCTACCCACCTCAGTCCTGTCTGCTTCCTCTGCAGTGTTAGCATCCCAGCCCTCCATCACTGCGTCCTGTGGGTTCTTACATTCCCCGTTTTCCATACGATTCACTCTCCTGATCCCGAGAGCCAGCTCTCCCCCTTAACACACCCCATCCTCAGACACTGGTGCCTCCTCCTGCCTCACTCTCCCCCCAGGTTAATCCAGAGGCATCTTGTGCTTTCTGGTTTCCTCCAGCCCAGGGCCCCTATCTCAGATGATTTACCCGAGGCAAAGCCCAGGATGACCACAGCCATCAGCCAGCAGAATCTCATCAGATCGCCAAAAATCATCTAGAGGGAAGGAAGAGAAGGGAGACCAGCTCCACACCAGTCCTTTGAGCAACTGCCCCTTACAGCCTCTAAGAGGTCTAACCCTGAGAAGTCCAACAGCTCCGCCCTCTAGCATAGGGTAGGGGCTGGCCAACTATGGCCTGCCGGCCAAATCTACTGGATCGATTTTGGTATGGCCCTTGAGTAAGAATTTTACATTTTTTAGATGATTGAAAAAAAAATTAAAAGGGGGAAGAGAAGAAGAAAATCAAAGAGATTATATACACGTTGGCCTTGCAAGTCTGGTAGGGAAGATTCCCTGGAGAAGGAAATGGCAACCCACTCCAGTGTTCTTGCCTGGGAAAACCCATGGTCAGAGGAGCCTGGCGGGCTAACAGTCCATGGGGTTGCAAAGAGTCGGATATGACTTACAGACTAAACCACCACTGTAAGCCTGAGGTCTCTCTGATCTGATGCTTTTCAGAAATGTTTGCAGCCCCTGCTCTGAACCTTTCTCTAGAAAGTTTGGGAGGAGGCACCGACCTTCTGGATCATGATGGTGAAGGGGCCCAGCATCTGGAATCCTCGCGCAAAGTACATGACGCTGCACCAGCCCAGCACCAGGGCGAAGGACATGGGTACCACCTCCCCGCTGGTGCTGTTGAGCCGCATCACCATGGTTACCAGCACCATGCAGGAATAGGTGATGCTGCGGGGAGAGTGGGGAGGGAGACTGGGGTGATCCTGAGTATCCAGGAGCGAGGGGGTGATGGAAGTGCTACCCACACACTCCGCTTCAAGCTCCATACACAGGGTCACACACACTTCACAGCGAGGCCTCTGGAGCTGGGGTTCTCCAGAGGCCAGGGATCCAGGGAGTTAAACTGGAGCCGTAGTGAGGAAAGAAGTGGGGGGCGAGAGGAAAAGAGACTCACAAGAGGATGTGGAATGGTCCTCCGAGGATGGTCTGTCCGAAGAAGCGACTGACCCCCACTCGGAAGATGTCTGTAATCTGGGGAGAGGCCGGGAAGACACACAGCACTTGTAGACTGAAGCTCGAACTGGACCCCTGGGGCACAAAGCCTCACCCCCGGATCCCCGCTGCACCCACCTCTATGAATAGGATGATGACCGCTCCAAAGACGCTCACCAGCTCCCCCACCAGTCGGAGGTGGTCCTGGTGGGTCACATAGGCCTCCTGAAAGGAGGGGCGTGGTCAGAGGACTCAGGGCTTCCCTCCATCTGCCCTACCACCCTTGGGGGCAAGTCCGCATCCTTGTCTAGGGACACCAGCTGCTCAGATTCTTTTCAGCCTGTGAGGTTTGGCTCTCTCAAACTCTGCTCTTAGAGCATGTATGTTTCTGTGTGCATGTATTTGAGTTTGTGCCTATGTAGTTGAGATCTGGGCAAGGAGAGAAATGTGAGTGTTGAGCTAGGAATGTGACACACGTCTGAAGAATGACAGAGAGCTGGATACCCGCCACCCCCAAAGCTCTGCTACTCCTCGGGGGTCACCTGAAGTGGCTTCTGCTGGCAGAGGGTGTTGTCCCTCGGGTCAGTTTCATTGTCAGTCCTGGGCTTGAGGGGGCGGTACACACAGCACATGGTGAAGCAGACGATGTACAGCAGGTATGTGGCTGCCAGCACACAGAAGTACGGCCGCCCGTATCTCTTCCACTTGAGGGTCACCAGCTCCTTCACTGGTGTCTGGTCTAGGATCTGGCGAGCCTGCAGCAGAAAGAGAAGGCAGTAAGCAGCTCAGAGCCCCTGACTCCCTTCCCTAGCGGCTCCCTGGCCTGAGGACCAGCCCCTCACCACCCACCGTACCTCCCGCTTCTTGGAGGTGACGATAAGTTCCAGCAGGGATAGCTCCTCCCCCGAGGAATCGATTTCCGTGAGGTCGTAGAGAGTGGAGGTCAGCGGTCCACACGTCCACTGGATGTACTTCCGCTTCTGCACCAGGTTCTGGAACATCTAAGGTTGGGGATGGGGGGGCAAGCGAGTGAGGAGGAGCAAGCCAAGGGGACCGTCCTGGGGTGTGGATGGGAGGCTTGCCCAGAAGGACCGCTGCACCCATGAAAGGGGCTCGCTCTTCACCCAAAGACCGCAACCTTGTGGACAGAAGAACCCTTCTCCATGTCATCTTCCTAGTTCATCCTCTTCCCCTGTAACTCCCTCTAGAGCTTGGAAAGAGGAGGTGCAAGGAGGCAGGGCAGGGGGACACGGGCATTACAGGCCACCCCAGGATGGGGATCTAGACCCTCACAGCCCCTAACGACTCAGGGCAGAGAAAGTGGGAGAGAAAGAAGATGCGAGACGGGGCAGAGAAGGAAATTCCAGATGAAGCTGAAAATAGGACCTCGGCATCGGGGAGGACCATTCGCGTCTACTTCCTCAAAGGGCCAAAAGTGTAAGAAGAAGGGTCAGGAGAAGGACCCCCGTGGGGCTGGGGGTGGGGCCCTCACCACAGTGTTGCCCTCCACTCCGGCCAGCTTGAAGGGGGTGAGGCCCTGGTGATTGAGCATGAGGTCCAGGGGCTGCAGGTGGTCCCCTCGCCTGTCGTAGGACAGCAGCAGGTTGTACATCTGGCAGGCAAAGGTTTTGTTGGGCTGGAGGATGAGGATGTGCAACACTGTGTTTCCTGGGAGAGGACACGGGGTGTCACGTGACCCCTGGGACCAGAGTGCCTGCTGTTCCCCAGGCCCAACCCCCCCGGGGGGCCTGAGGGCGGTCCCAGCCCCTCCCCTCTCCCCGGCCACCCCCACCTCCCCGCGCCCCTGCAGCCCAGCTCTTACCCAGGGAGTCCTGGGCCCGGATGTCCGCGCCGTGCTCGATGAGCAGCCTCACGATCTCCTCGCTGCCCATGCAGGCGGCAAAGGACAGAGGGTGCTCCCCTGGGGAGGAGAGGCCCGGGCGGGCGTGAGATGCAGGCGCGGAGGGGCGGGGCCTGGGGACCCTCGGCAGCAGGCCCGGAGGCGGGGATGCTGGAGGGGGCCCTGGGGTGGGGGTGGCGGCCTGGCTCTGGCCTCCTCAGCCCGCCCTCCCGTGACGGCTGCCCTCTCCTCGTCCTCGCAGCCCCGGTCCTGCTCTCACCAAAGTAGATGAGGTTGTGAGGACTGAGGCGGAAGGCGGCGCCTACAGCCCTCGCAGAGACGCTGGCCCCGTGGGCGAGCAGGGCTTTCACCAGGTTCAGGTTCTGGTTCATGACCGCTATGTGCAGCGCCGTCTGACCTGGACAAGAGAGTCTTGGCTTGGGCTCTGCCCCCAGGATCCAGCTAGGGGTCCCTCCTATCTTCATGTGGTCCCCCATCTTCACAGAATCCTGCAGGGGGACCCTCCTGTCTCCACGAGGTCAGCCTTTCTGGGGGAGGATGAGACAGGGGTAGGGGCCTGGGGGGGCTCCCAGGGGAACCCGGTGCTGCCTGCCTCTCCCTACTCTATTGGTTTAGTCGCCAAGTCGTGTCTGACTCTTGCGACCCCATGGACTGTAGCCCGCCAGGCTCCTCTGTTCGTGGGACTCTTCAGACAAGAATACTGGAGTGGGTTCCTGTTTCCTTCTCCAGGTGATCTTTCCGATCCGGGAATCAAACATGGGTCTCCTGCATTGCAGGCAGATTCTTTACCTACTGAACGACAAGGGAAGCCTTCCTACCCTAGGTCTCTCCATTTCAGAGGTTAGTGCTCCAACGAGGGGCACTGAGAATGCCGAGGAAGAAGGGACAGAAGAGGGGGATGAAGGGAAGGGGGCCCAGATTCCCTCTTGGTTTCCCCAGATTATCCACCACCAAGGTCACTCTTCCCTCCATCCCAGACCCTCGGCCCCTCACCTTCATACAGCTCAGAAGTCATGGGCTCTTTGACCAGCTCCGGGGCAGCCTCCATTAGCACCATGGCAGCCTCCAGGTTGTCATAGAGGGCGGCCACATGCAGTGCTGTCTCCCCGACAGCTCCTGGCATTGACAGAAAGCAGAGGCACGTGGCCTCTCTGGAGCAGGGGAAGGGGGCCCATAGAGAATTGGAGGCCCACAGCAGAAGGTCCTGGGCTATACTAGCAGGAGGAAGGGGAGGAGGGCCATGGGCACAGGGCTGACCCAGCTGGAAACGCTCCTTACCTTTCTGGTGGACATCACAGGCCTCATACTTGAGCAGCTTCCTCAGAGCCTGGACGTCATTCTCTTTGGCGGCTAGCAAGAGCGGGGACTCCCAGATCCTATGAGGGAGGGGAGAGGGCCCGGTTGGGAAGCAAGGTGGGCGGCCTTGCTCCATCTCACACCTCGGTGGCAATGAACCCCGAACCTGGAGGTCCCTCATCCAGAGAGGTGGGGCTGCTATCAGGGGAGGGGCTGCCTGAGCTCTCAGCTCTCTTTCTCTGCCCCATTGGTTAATCCAAGGCAACTTGTTCATCGTTTGCGTGACTTAAATCCAACGCAAGTTTTTCATAGTTTGCGTGAGTTAAATCCAAGCCAACTTTCCATAGTTTGTCTGTGGGTGAATGTCAGGACAGCTTTCCTTTACTCAGTGTGTGTGTGTGTGTGATCTGTGCAGATCAGGTGGAGAGGAAGGAGTTTCAGCTAAGTACTTGTTTACCTCCTGACCTATTTGGCCTCTGGAGCAACCCCTTTTCAGCTTCCCCTGAAGTCCTGAGGTTACCCTCCAAAATAAGCCTTATTTTCATGGACTGAGGGTGTGAAGAAATGCCTCCCTTATCTTTATGGAGGAGGCCGACATGCAGAGGCTGGCGGGTGTTTCACCTGTTGTGTGATGCTCCCCTTCCTCAGGAAAGCCCTTTGATTCTGGCCCTTTCTTCCCTGCGACAGCGTCTCTGGGGCTCAGTCCGAAAGCAGCCATGGGTCCTTTCTTCTGGCCCCTGTGTCAGGTTATAGTCTTCCCCTGCTTCCTGTCTGCGTGGCCCTTGTTTTAAGCGAATCATCTCTGACTTGCCAGTTTTATGCCTACAATGAACTGCGCACTTTCTGTAAGATCAAAAGTTACCCCAACTGAGACACATGGGGTCCCTTTATTTACTTTTCCCTGCTGGCCCAGAGCTACTTGGTCTTTCTACAGGAGTGAATGAAATAACACTGTTTATCCACAGAGGGTCAGTTATGTGAACAGGAGCTCGTACACAAAAAAAGGCCATAGTAGCAGGAAACGGACTCCAAGAACTGGGGGTGGAAGGGGTGATCGGGAGAGGAGGAGAGAGCGTGACTTGTCCGTCTCCCCGAATGCTGGCCCCAGGCCCCCGCATCAGGCCGCGGGCAGCCACCTGTCAATTCAAGGTTTCTCCCAACTCAGTCCCTGCCTCCTCATTCCCACTGATCCCTGTTAATCCACGTCGTCATTCTCTGGGCCAGGATTAACAGTCTTCTTCTGACGAGTTCCCCTATACCCTATTTACCCCCAATCCATCCTTCTGGATGCTCCCAAAACATTCTCTCTAAACAGCAAATGCAAGCATAGTTTACAAAAGTCTCTTAAGTGGGTCCTTAAACGCCCAAGGAGAAGAAACTCAGAAGTCCTCTCCAGACTTTGTGCAACTATTTTTCCGTGCTTTCGTCCTCCCGCTGGCCCCTGACACCCAGCAGCTCGGCCTCGGCACTGCAGGACACACGGTGCCCCGTGGCTGTGCTGTCTCTCTCCTTTCACCTGGAATCCGGCCCCGCCCACCCCAGTTCCTCTCTGCAGTGCGCTCCCAGCCTCGGAGTGTGCCCAGCGCAGCGGCAGATGCTCATCCACTCTCTGTAGAAGGAGTCAACTGTAGCAATGCCAGACGGCGGTTTGGCTTTACCGCCCCCCCACCATTAGCTCCATCAGCCACCTCCTAAGTCAACCTTAGGCAAACATATAATCTAAGTAAAGAATAGGATGCTTGGTGTGCTCACACAGCTGCAAAGTTTGCAGCACCTCGCACCACTTTCCTCATCACCCCAGCCATCATCACCCCCACACCCTCCACCCTCATCCCATCACCCCATCACCCCGACCACCATCATGACCCCCACCACCACCATGACCCCCAGCACCATCACCACCCCCACCATAACCCCCCCCCCCCACCACACACACACACACACACACGGCAGGAAGTTTTCCGCCCTCTCCTCTGGCCTTACTTTTACCTCGGCGTTCTCACTGGGTGCTGTGATTAGTATCTGTCTCTTCCTCTTCTAAGGGCACTTGGAGGTCAGAGGTCAGCCACTTTCTCATCTTTTATCCTTTCTCTGCCCTCCTCCAATTAGCTTCTAGTTTTTGCTGTTTTATTTTGCTCCTAGTCTGTGCCCTGTTTGCCCAAGGTTTAATGGCGAAGCTAGAAATGGGTTCAAAGGGGCT
Organism: Moschus berezovskii; assembly: GCF_049115385.1. NCBI lineage: Eukaryota > Metazoa > Chordata > Mammalia > Artiodactyla > Moschidae > Moschus > Moschus berezovskii. Next base: position 115,838,827 of record NC_142462.1, read on the forward strand.
TCTAACCCGAGTGCAGAGTCCACTCCCTGCTTCCTAGGACATAAGTGGGGAGGCTAGTCAGTGGCAGCCCCAAAGACACCACGCTTGGTTCTCTGACATTTCTCTGATGACCATAAATGTCCCTCTCAAACCTCTAGTCCCCACACGTTCTGTTTCTGGCCTCCGCTGCCTGCCCTAGTGGCCTGGTAAGGGCAGGAAGCTACCATTTGAACTGGGATGGCTAGATTTACAAAATGAAAACATGGGGATGCTCAGAGTTGAATTTTAGATACACAACAAATAAGTTCTTGTTTTTTTCTTGGCTGTGCCATGTGGCTTATTGTATCTTAGTTCCCCAACCAGGGATCAAACCTGGGCCCTCGGCAGTGAAATCACAGAGGCCTAACCCCTGGACTGCCAGGGAATTCCCCCCAAATAAGTTTTTAATATTAATATGTCCGTGCAATATTTAGGGCAAACTGAAACTGACAATCTATTCATTGTTTATCTGAAATTCACATTTAACTCTGTGTCTTGTATTTTATTTGGGAACCTCAATCAGATCACACTCTGGATAATGAAAAGGCTTATGACCCAAACCAGCAAGGTTTGTAGAGACCTGGCCTCTCTTGGCGGCAAACTCTGCTGCTGCTGCTGCTAAGTCACTTCAGTCGTGTCCGACTCTGTGTGACCCCATAGACGGAAGCCCACCAGGCTCCCCCTTCCCTGGGATTCTCCAGGCAAGAACACTGGAGTGGGTTGCCAATTCATTCTCCAGCAACCTAGGATCCAGCAAAAAGGGAGGGCAGAGTCTACATGGTTCCCAGAGAGTCAAGCAGAGGTATGACTTGCAACAGCATCACATGGCCACAAGGGGGCAGCCAAGAAAGCCCTTGCTAACACCCTGGGCAGTAAGGCAGAAAAGACAGCGTTAAGTCGTGTCCCATGCTTGGGATCTCACGAACTGTAGCCTGCCAGGCTCCTCTGTCCTTGGTATGCTCCAGGCAAGAATACTGGAGTGGGTTGCCATTTACATAAGGCAGAACTCCCCCCAAATAGCTGCCTACGCTTACACCCCATAAAAAAGACGGACCCCATAAAAAAGAGCAGACCCATCCAAAGATTCTTGTGCCTGGTAAATAAATAGTTTGTTCCAAAGAAACCCAACGCAGAAGTTTAGATCTGGAGTAACATCTATGCATCATCACCAGACATCTCCCTAGGGCAGAAAGAAGAGGAGATACTGCCAAAATGTCTTCTGATTTTAATGGTTAAATTATACTCCCTGTGTTCCAGGGGACAGTTTCATTTTATTTAGAAGCATACGTAACTTTACTACCAGAATCTCTTATTTACAAACAGTGATTTAGAATAGTGGTCTTTCCCAGGTGGCTCTGTGGTAAAGAATCCTCCTGCCAATGCAGGAGATGCAAAAGTTGCAGGTTAGGTCCTTGGGTGGGGAAGATCTCCTGGAGGAAGAAATGGCAACCCACTCCAGTATTCTTGCCTGGAGAATCCCATGGACAGAGGAGCCTGGTGGGCTACAGTGCATGGGGTTGCAAAGAGTTGAACACAACTGAGCACACACACCTTAACCAGGGACAGCTCCCTGCCTCCTTCCAAGGGATTTGGAGACATTTTTGGTTGTCATGATTGGGAGAGGGGTGAAACTGGCATCTAGTTGGCAGAGGGCAGGGGTGCTGCTAAGCTGCTTAAACAAGGCAGCTTCTTGTAACAGAGAATTATCTGCCCAACATGTCAAAAGGGTCAAGGCAGAGAAGCCCTGACCTCAGTGTATAAGTATTCATAATCTGTTTTTTTAAGAAAGGATTTTTCACATTAAATAGAATGAGAAATTCTGTCCATGTTTTCTTCCAAATCATTAAATGCTCAACTAAGAAACAAACAAACAAAAAAATGAAGCCTTTTAAGCACCTTCGGATTAATTATTTAACAAAAGACAATGAAAGGAATGAGAAGATCTGAAATGATAAAGATATGAAAGTTGTTTCCAGAATTCAGACTGTCTTATTTCGCTTGACTGTTATAAAATTGGACGGTCTGGTTCAGTACTGGACTAGCAGAAACACTGCTACAGGATTTCTGGCATAAACCCTAGCACAGGTTTTACAGAGCGGACGAGTCATGTGGACCCTCAGGGCCCCCTGGCCCCGCGGGTCTGCCGCTTGTGTCTCTCCCTCTTTCCTCCACCCCGTCCTCTCTGCTGCACGTTCTCGTCTGATCACGTCTGTGCGAGCACACGCGTGTGTGTGGACCTGCACGTGTGAAGCTTTGCATTTGGTTGCTGGGAAATGGGCAGGATCAAGCGTGTCCAAGAAGAATTCAAATCTGAATTTTAGAGCTAGAAAGCCCTGGAAACCTAGTCTGATCTGTCCATATGGAGAAAGAGGCCTGGAACCCTGGGGTGTCTGTTCAAACAAGTCAAAGCCAGCGCCGGGACCCCGCTGGTCATTTCCCTGTTCCTATTCTCCATGTTCATCAGGATCTGAAGAGGGGTCAGAGGAGGCATGGGAGGTGGATCCACACGTGTGGGTCCTGCTGGTTTCTCCACCAACCCCTCTCAAAGAAGCGTGTCAACTGGACAGAGGTTACACACAACCCCTGGGGCTCAGAGTCTGGCTCTTGGATGACTCCAGCTCTGATGGGAGGGAGCTCACAGTCCCTCCAACTCCTGCTGTCAATGGAAGCTGCCTTTAGACTGTTCTTGTGTTCTTTTTAATCACAGTGGTTTCAAGTATTAAATGTGCTTTTCAGCTTCCAAAGCAGCTTCTCACCTACTATTACATTTGCTCTTTACATGGGCTGAATAATTCTCTTATTTTTCTGCCAATGAAGCCAACCTAGATCCAGAAGATCAGACAGAATTCAAGATGGAATGCTTGGCCAAGAACCTAGCCCCCAGGCTCTCACCACTCAATTATGTGGTTCTTCTAGTTCTCTGCTGCTGCTGCTAAGTCGCTTCAGTCGTGTCCGACTCTGTGAGACCCCACAGACGGCAGCCCACCAGGCTCCCCCATCCCTGGGACTCTCCAGACAAGAACACTGGAGTGGGTTGCCATTTCCTTCTCCAATGCATGAAAATGAAAAGTGAAAGTGAAGTCGCTCAGTCGTGTCTGACCCTCAGCGACCCCATGGACTGCAGCCTTCCAGGCTCCTCTCTCCATGGGATTTTCCAGGCAAGAGTACTGGAGTGGGGTGCCATTGCCTTCTCCCTTCTAGTTTTCTAGCTCTTCCCAATTTTTCTTGTGTTGGGGTGAGGTTGCGGGGAGCAGCTGGAGCGTGACCACGGAGAGGAGGAGGTGTGCAGTGGCTACTTGGGGCAACCTCCCTGCAGCTCACGTTCTGGGCAATGGGATGACGAAGCCAAAGCTCAGGAAAGTGGCTAATTCCAGACCTAGCTGCCCTTCTAAGTGCCCAAACTGCATCTTTCAAGTACAGGATGCATGCACCTGCACATGTGTTTACTGAAGCAGGAAGTTCCAGAGTGACCCAAGGTCCCAGCCCTCACTTCTGACAGGTATGCCATGCCAGCCCACAGATACTAATACAGGGATCTATCTAAACAGAAAAGAACCCCTGGAGCTCACTGCCTCCTGCCAGCTACCGGGAGGATGGCCCTGCCAGCAAGGGGATCAGGGTGAGGATCACATTAGGCAGACCCTGGAAGCTACCCAGCACAGTCCACACCAATCAGAATCGGGGCCTGCACTGTCCTCAAGGCTCCCACAGTATTTGTTCACAGCCTTCTTAGGACAGTCACCAAGCTCACTTTTAACCCAAGTCGATGCCTACTGGTGTGTTTGGCCCCTGAGAACGTGAGCTTCTGGAGAGCAGAGAACGCATCATGTTCATTTTCGCAAACCTAGCTGAGCGTTTTAGAGTCAACACCTAGTACATCGCATCTCAGGAATTAAGACGCGTCAGGAAGATCCCCTGGAGAAGGACATGGCAACCCACTCTGGTATTCTTGCCTACAGAATCCCATGGACAGAGGAGCCTGGCAGACTACAATCTACGGGGTCACAAAGAGTCAGACACGGCTGAGCGGCTTAGCACGCACACACACACGCAAAGCCCCAAGATGATGCAGAAGAAACGAGAGAAAGATGATGGTAAAACTTGGATTCCACCGACACGGATTTAAGCCGAGGCAAAGGCAGCTAAGACCCAAGAAAAGTCAACCAGAGAGAGAAGAATGCTGGGTTCCCCATGTTCCTGGAGAGACCTGAGCACCTCCCTTCTCCTGGAGTCCCCTCTACCCCGCCCGGAGCCCCAACTCTGGGTCTGCCTCATCCCCGGGGGTGGGGGGGTGGTGACAGCCCTGCTCACCTGGCCATGTTGTCCTCACTTACATGGTCAGCGCATGTGTGTCCAGCCGCCCACAGATCGCCCTTTAAAGCTGAGTGATGACACTGCCTTGGACACTCCCCTCCCAACACTTTCAGGTCCTTCTGGGGAGTAGCCACCCAGTAGGGGAATCAAGGTTCCAGGGCCCTGGTGTCCCGGAAAAAGAGGATTGAGAAAACTGTGGAATCTGACAGGGGACATTAGGAAGAGGGGAGAGTAGCCCTCTGAGTGGTGAATCAGGCTTTCCTAGCCCAAGGCTGTGAGAGAAGGCCCATCAGATGTCGCTAAGACATAGGGACGGAGAAGATTCCGGGGAGCAGCCCCGACTCCAGTGCAGGCCCTCCCCTCTGCCTCCGTCACCACTTCCAAGCCCCGGGGGCCTCTCTGTGCTCCTGCCCGGCTTCCCCAGCCCCAAGGCCCTGAGACTGGACGGGGAAGAGTGGAACCACTGACGGTCCCCGTGTCCAACAACAATATCGTTCTGTTGCCTCAAGATGTCATCAGCCAAACATGTGCTCAGCCCCCACTCTCCCAGGCCCGGGGGAGAGAGGTGGGCGGCAGCTGTGAGAGCCGGGGAGCCAGACCTCAAAAAAAAAGAAAAGAAAAAAAAGGAGCACACCCCCAGCCCTGAATCCTTGAGCAAGAGGAAGGGAAACAACAGGAATTCCAGATAACCCCCAGCCTCAGGCAGGCCCCCACGCTTCGAGATGCAGAGAGACCCTCAGACACACACGCTTTGGACTTTCCCCTGTGAACAGATGTATTATCTGCCTCTTAGGGACCCAGGAAAGTCCCAGGAGGAGGACTTCCTGCTAGCCTGCCGGCCCCTGGGTAGGGAGACCCACAGAGGCTCTGGAGGAGAAACCACACACAGGGATGGCCTCAAGCTTCCTCCTACCTCCTCCCAACTCCCAGCTCTGAGCACGGACCGAGGTGGGGGCACCATCGCATGAGTCTGGGGCAGTTTTCAGGGGTGGAAGCCTTAAGTGAGATGCACTTCGGGCTCACACTCTAGAGCTTCTCAAATTCCTCAGCCTGCCTTCGGCAGTGAATTCTAAGCACCTGGTATTTTGGCCCACTGCCCATGGCCCTCTCCTGCAATGGAGGGTAATAAATTCCAGGGCTGGGTCCCAGCTTTGTTGTCTCCACACACAGCACCCCTCCTCGACTCCCCCACTCCGAGAGCCGGACTCCGTCAGTGGCTCCTGCGATAAACGCACAGAGTGATGACCGCCCCTTGCCTTTGTTTGTGGTTACTGATGGCTGCAGTTCTCTCCCTGCCCCATTCACTGCTTCGCTCCCACATGTGCACATATACGTCCCGTGTGTTTCTGCCCAAGAGGCTGTTCTAGGAGCGGGGAGCAGAGATGTAAAGAATTGTCCTAATCCAGCAGCACCTCTGGGCCTCCCCGGTGGCTCAGCTGCAAACAATCCACCCGCAGTGCAGGAGGCACAGGAGACTTGGGTTCAATTCCAGGAGGAGGGCACGGCAGCCCACTCCAGTCCTCTTGCCGGGAGAATCCCGTGGACAGAGGAGCCTGGCGGGCTACAGAGGGGGTCCCAAAGAGTCAGACACAACTGAACGACTGAACACACACACACCGCAGCAGCAGCACCTCCGGGGTGCAGGTCTGTGATGCCCTAATCCTTCCGGTGGGCTCCAGGAAAGTGCTTATGAGAAAAGCTGCCTAACTGATGGGCTCTTAAACATAGGGAGCACCTGTGTTACCCATGCCAGCCCCTCCTCCCCTTTCACCTGGTGCCAACCCCACAGGCCCAGACTCTTGAGACAAAGTGCTCCAGAGGGGCCAAGCCTAGAAGAAAGGTCTTCCCAGCAGAGGTGCCCTTGAGGGGAGGGGGAGCCCCAGGGGGAAGGGAGGGGTGAGGGGCAGCAGCTCTGAGGCTTACCTCTTCTGCTGCAGCAGGTTCTGCTCGTCCCGCCTCTGGGCCCATGACTCCTGCCTCTGGAACCATCTACAGAGCTTTCTCCACAGGCAGAGAATGTGCCCCTTCTCCTTGGGCAGTGGCAACCCCATGGAGTGGAGGGCCAGCTCCCTGGGGGGCTGGGGCCGAGGCCAGACCCCACCTGGACTCAGCCTGGGGGCCACATGGGCAGCCCCAAGGCCCGGCCCGCCCTCTTCCCGGAGAGGTGCCGTCTCGGGGGGGCCCTCCCAGGCCCCAAGGAGACTCCCTGAAGTGTAAGCAGCCAGACACAAGAGGCCTCCCTCGCAGGAGTTCCTTACACTTGGCAGAGCTGGGACTCCTCCACTAAGCTCCCTGGGCAGGAGCTCTCCTCCTGGGAGACGCAGGAGCCCTGAAGACACTCCCTTACTCCTCCCAAATTACCTGCGATTTAAAGAGACAGGCCAGCAGCTGTGGGGGCCTGGGAAAGCTCCCTCTCTCAGCTCCCCCCCCACAGCCAGTCCAGGGAGGGAGGCCTTCTGAGAGAAGGGACAGGACTCCCTGGACTTTGGGACACCTGGCAACCTTTTATAGAAAGGCCTGGACGGGTCAGTTGAGTCTCAGGGACTCTAGTCAGTTAGGGAGAAGGGGGCGGAGCTGGGCAGGGCACTGGGTCTGAAGGGCCAGGATGCCCACCTTCCTCGCAGGGTGTCTCTGGACCTCTCTGCCCCACAGGTGTGATTTTGCTTCATCTCTCCCCTGGCCCACGACAGGTGCATAAGTATTGAAAACTCTCAGCCCCCTCAGCAACTGTGGGTCAGCAACTTCTTCTATAAAAGGCCAGATAGTAAATGCAAGTATTCTGGCCTTTGCAAGCTACACACGGGCATACAGTGTCTGATACACATTCTTCTTTGCTTGCTTTTATAGCCCTTAAGAGGTGAAAAATACATTCTGAACTCACAAACTAGAGCATAAAATGGCACCCCTGGACCGTGTGTGGCCCCCCTAAACACAGTTCTCAGACTCCTACTCCAGAATTTTAGAGACTGTCCCTAACACTACACCGGTGGCTCAGCGGTAAAGAATCTACCTGCAATGCAGGCAACTTGGGTTCGATCCCGGTGTTGGGAAGATCCCCTGGAGAAGGAAATGGCTACCCACTCCAGTCCTCTTGCCTGGAGAATCCCATGGACAAAGGAGCCTGGTGGGCTACAGTCCAGGGGGTCGCAAAGAGCTGGACACGACTGAAATGACTTAGCACACTTGCAAGGAGTGGTTGCCAAGTAAAAGACAGGATGCTCGACTCAATTTGAGTTTCAGATAAACAGCAAATATTTTTTTAGGATAATTATGTCACAAATATTTTCCCTGGCAGCCTCCAGTGGAGACAGCATTTATTTATCCACTCCTGCCTGGCAGGGGCCCTTAACCAAGACTTCCCGTGTCAGCTCACATCAGACCTGCGAGGCAAGCAATAATATCTGCATTTTACCAATGGAAGAAGGAAAAAAAAAACGAAGCTCAAAGTGGTAAAGTGAGTCCCCCAAGGTCATAGAGCCAACTTTATAGCCAAGGCCAGATTCAAGCCCATTCCCCTGATGCCGGAGCCCCCTGTCTTTCTTCCCGACCACAGCTGGCAAAGAATGTTCCAGAAGGAAGGGACCTGCACAGTCGCACTGGAGAGTGGTGACAGGAAGCCCAGCCCCTCTTGGTCCTGCCAGAACTCTGACCAGAGCAAACTGAGTGCCCTGGGAAGATCCTCTTCCCACAGAAGAGGAACGGAGGCCCTGGCCTCAGCCCAGCCCACAGAGAGCCAGGACCCAGTGGCCTGGGGCATGGGCGGCAGGCTTGGAGACGGAGAGGTATGTGTGGATCACTCCCAGGCTTCGGAGTCTGTCTTTCCCTACCTGTCTCTGATTCAGAGAGCTGGAGGGAGCAGCAAAGAGCGTGTGTGTGTGTGTGTGTGTGTGTGTGTGTGTGTGTGTGGTCTGTGCACTGTGTGTGCACGCGCGCGCTATGTGTAGGGGAGAAGGCAAGCTCGGGTGCAGGTCTGGGGTGTCTCCACGGAGAGGAGTGGAGGAGGGCCACCCTCAAATCTTAAGAGAAAGCAGCTGCACCAGGGAGCAGTGCCTGAGCAAACAGTACAGCTGATTAGTTGAGTTCCCCACCCACCCTGGGGTCAGCAGGTTCGGCCGGGTGGCGGGGAAGACGCTGGAACCCAAACCTTGAACCCCGGACCTTTGTGCCCATTAAGCCAGTGTTTGCCTGCCTGCCAACCCACCCACCTTCTCTGTCCCACCAGGCTCCAGGCAGAGACCCTCATTCAGGATAAGGCGTTGAGGTATTTGTCTCATGGGATAGGTCGGGGGGTGGGGGAGGGTTGCAGGAAGATGTGGCTGCAGTTACCAACTTTCCTTTCCTTTCTCACCTCCCGCCACCCAGTGCCAACTCTGTAGGGTCACCAGGGCCAATGGGACTCCAGCACAGACTCCAAACAGGTGTGGAAGGCAGTGGTCCAGCCCTGACCTGGCCTGACCGGGAGCATGGGCAACGTGGGTACGGGGTTCTCTCTTGGGGACACGGGTCCTCAAACTGGCACGACTGATATTTTGGAACAACTAATCCTTTCGTGTGGGGGCTGTCCTGCCTGTCATAGGGTCCATGCGCGGGCTGACAGCAGAACCCACTCTGCTGAGCTGTGACCCTCAAGAGCGTCTCTAGGCGTTGCCCGAGGCCCACCAGCGGGAAGTAAAGCCATTTTCCCTTGAGAACAACTGATTTGGGGCCCCAAAGTGTCTACATATCATTTTCTGTTTCTGTCTGCTTTTCCCTCTCTAGCTGCTCCTGTTCTTTCTACAGTCAGGTCTGCCCCCTCCGTCTCTGTGCTGGTGAGTGTGGGGTTTGTGTGCTTGTGTGTGTGTGTGTCGGGGGTTGTGGTGGATGCTATGGGGTGTGTGTGTCTGTGGCGATAGCCTGAGTGATATCTCTGTGGGACTCTGGTTTCTTTCTCTTCTTTCTCTCAGCCTCTGTCCCTGTGTTTGTTTCCCCGTCCAGCTTACTGCGTCAGCGCATCCTTGCCCCCCTACCCCCCGAGTCCTTTCAGGGGGCGTCTCCTTAGCTGAGTTGTCAAGCGGGAGGCCGGCAGGGCAGACCAAGAGGCTGCGAGGATGGAGCCGGGCTGGGGCATGGAGATCAAAGCCACCGCTCGCTCAGCTTGGAGTTTGTTCCAGTCACTGGGTTCACAAGCCCCCCCTGTGTGCCAGCTCATAAAACCGGCAGCGGATGACATGTCAGCAGGTGAACCCACATACACCCACACCCACACACGTCACGGACTCCACCCAGGCCAGGATGGCGTGCGGATCTGGTGTCTTAACTGAGAACCAGGTGAGCCGGGCTCTAGTGCCGAATCTCTCTGGCTGCCTGGATGGCAGTTGGTGCTAAAAACCCTCCAAGGTCCTTCCCAACTCAAACATCCTGTGATTCGTAAGAGAAGCGAATCAAGCGGGCCTCGGCGTGCACACACGGCCACCTCGGCCTGCTCAGGTTAAGGGGTCTGAATCGCGGCAGAGCCCCAGGCGCGTTTCCCCACTTGGTGACCTTAATCCTGGTGCTCTCTTTTCATTCCAGTTGCTGATTGCCGCTCCATCGCTTTGCCTGTCCTTCCCACAACGCCTCCCTCCTCAGAGCCAGCTGCGCGCTCACACCATGGGGTCATCGTGCGGGACCTGCTGACCATCTGCTCTCTTGTAGGGACCTGGGGAAGGACTTGCAGCTGGTCCCACCTTCCCGGATAGGCATGTGCACATTATTTGACACATTTCTGCCGGACGTGTTTTACATTGCGTGGGTGCGTGCCTGTGTACTAAGTCTCTTCAGTCATGTCTGACTCCTTGCAACCCTGTAGACTGTACCCTGCCAGGCTTCTCTGTCCAAGGGGATTCTCCAGGCAAGAATACTGGAGTGGGTTGCATGCCCTCCTCCAGGGGATTTTCCCAACCCAGGGATCAAACCCAGGTCTCCTGCATTGGCAGGCAGATTCTTTACCACCTGGGAAGCCTGTGTTACACATTAACTAAATCAATATGTCACAGCAATGTTTCACAACAGTCGTTTATGTGTGCATATGTGCCTATGTGGCTGATGCTGAAGCTGAAACTCCAATACTTTGGCCACCTGCTTCGAAGAACTGACTCATTGGAAAAGACCCTGATGCTGGGAAAGATTGAAGGCGGGAGGAGAAGGGGACGACAGAGGATGAGACGGTTGGATGGCATCACCGACTGGATGGACATGAGTTTGAACAAGCTCCAGGAGTTGGTGATGAGCAGGGAGGCCTGGCGTGCTGCAGTCCATGGGGTCGTAAAGAGTCGGACACAACTGAGTGACTGGACTGAACTGAACTGTTGTGTCTGTTTCCTGGCTTCCTTGAAATTGTCTGTAGATTTAAAAATTCACAGGCATTGGTCCTCCTGGACTCTCACCCCTTTGCAGAAGGTACCCCAAAGGCATAGGTGGCGACACGGACATAAGCCTCTTCTCTCCTTGTCCATTTCCCTCCAGCATGGGTCAGTTCTCTCCCTTCCTGCCCCACCTCTGTAGGAAGATTGTTCAGCCTCGAAAGTTCTCACCGGGTTTGCAACCTCCTCCTGCCCCTCAGTGATTCGGAATGTCTTGTTTCCTAAACCACCCATCCAGGAAGTGGGTGCTAGTTTGGGGAGAAGTAGGTTCTGGCTCTCATGGTTTGTAAGAGGTCTGGAGCTTTAGAGGAAGCCCTGCGGAGCTCTGACTCAAATCCAGCTCTCTCTGGAGGTCTCTGCAGGCTGGAGTCAGGACTCATAGTCCTAGTGTGGCCCCTCTGGAAAGTGAGAAGGATGCAGAAGGGTGTCCAGAGCCTTCCTGGGGCAATGCCTCTGGTCCTGTTGGCCTGGTTTCCTGGAGCCTTTTTTCCCTCCCTCTCTTCTTATCCGGACCCCAAGGCCTCTCCCCTTCACAGCCAGACCCCTCTGCTCTGTCATTTCCCTCTATCTGTTCTCACCCACCTTACCTGATCAGAGGTACTCTGCCTGCAGACCCGGAAGTCACCCAGGAACAAAGCCACTGAAGGTGTGCCGCTCACAAAGGACCTTCCAAATGTACCTGAGAATGCCTGGCTTCTGGAAGAGCAACCAATGTTGAATAGCTGCGCTCTAGCTCCTGTTCGGCCAGAAATCATGGTGGGACCTCGGCCAAGTCACTTAACCTTTTTAGTGTCCTGATCTGCAAAACTAAGCACTCGAGTTTTTAAGATCTCCTGTTCCTTTCAACCCTCTCTGCTCCCCCAGGAAGCCCCTCTCAACTTCCACATGCAGAGAGAATGGAAGTCAGAAGGGACCACTTTTCAGAAAAGGCTCTTGTGTCTCAGGTGAGATCTGACTCTGAATCTCAGGGCCAGATGCTCCACTGAGCAGAGAGCAGAAAGGAGAGGGAGGCAGAACACGGGGACACACGGCTTCTGATCACCCTTAGCCTGATTTGTGGCAGGATTCTGTGGTCTTGAGTGGGGAGAAGGTAAAGCTCTCCCAGCTCCAGTACTCCCAGGGCTGTGGACAGCCAGAGGTGGGTCTGGGGGCCAGGTGTGTGGTTCTTCTGACCTCTCTGCTCTGGGCAGAGTCCTTGGATGCTGGACTCAGGGTGTATGGGAAAAGGAGCCATGAAACCATGGTATCTAGCCAATATGTCTGATCAGATCATTGCTATTAAAAACCCAAGCCCATGAGTGATTGAGACTGACACATACACATTGAGTGAGTGAGTGAAGCCGCTCAGTCGTGTCCGACTCTTTGCCACCCCATGGACTGTAGCCCACCAGGATCCTCCATCCGTGGGATTTTCCAGGCAAGAATACTGGAGTGGGTTGCCATTTCGTTCTCCAGGAGATCTTCCCGACCCAGGAATTGAACCCAGGTCTCCCGCATTGTAGGCAGATGCTTTACCATCTGAGCCACCAGGGATTTTATACTACGTATAAAATAGATAATGAATAAGAACCTACTGTATAGCACAGGGAACTCTACTCAATACTCTGTAATGACCTACATGGGAAAAGAATCTAAAAAAGAGTGGGTATACGTATATATATGGGCTTCCCAGGTGGTTCAGTGGGTAAAGAATCTGCCTTCAATGCAGGAGCCACAAGAGTCGCAAGTTAGATCCTTGGGTCGGGAAGACCCCCCTGGGGGAGGGAATGGCAACCCACTCCAGTATTCTTGCCTGGAGAATCCCATGGACAGAGGAGCCTGGCAGGGTCCACAAGCAACGGAGCACACACGTACACGTATAACTGACTCACTTTGCTGTACAACAGAAGCGAACACAACACTTTAAATCAACTATATTCCAATAAAAAATTTTAAAAAGACAATAAAAAACCCAAGCCTAAAGCAAAACCCTTTCCTTTACCAGAAACGGTAGCCTTTCCCCACAGTCCTTCAGGGGCACTTTTTATTGGCGCTCTTCCCCCAGCTTGTCCCCACCTGCACTTTTTGGTCTCTTTCTCTCCCCACTCAAAAACAAACTCAGGGAAACAGCAAACACGGTGATGATAAGAACTCTCAGATTCTATTTGTTTAGCGTGATCACTCACCCAAACACCCTACCACCTGTGTCCTTTTCACTTTCATGAAAGTCAAGTCTCTCCATCATGTCTGACTCTTTGCTACCCCATGGTCTGTGGCCCACCAGATTCCTCCATCCATGGAATTTTCTAGGCAAGAGGACTGGAGTGGGTTGCCATTTCCTTCTCCATCTGTCAGAAAAAGCAAGCAAAATGCCAGACTGGTCATAAAAGTAGGGACCGCAGTTGAAGACGGGGGAGGAACAGTGGGAGCAGGCGGGCACTCTGTTGCCTGAGTCGGGACAGGTATGGAGGGAGGGCCCTGGGGGCCAGCGCCCAAAGACCCCACCCGAAAGGCAGGCCTGACCTGGGTGGAGGGAGCTCTGGGCCTCCTCTTCACCCCTTGATGGAGAGGCAGCCAGGAGAGGGGGTGGGGCTCCCCTTAGGGACTGCAGGGCAGCGCCTGGCAGGGGCACTAGGAACCGGGCAGATTCTAAGGCAAATACTTGAGTGAACTGGGGTGGGGCAGGGCACAGTGGGAGGTTACGAGAAGGAGGGAGAGGCCAGACCAGGGGCCTGGAGGTAGCCAGCGGCTACTATGGATGGATGGAAGCCAAACAGTGCCTTGTCTAGACAGACAGCTCTTGAGCAATTCTGACCCTCCATAGGCAGATCCCCTGGTCAGGCCACAGTAGTAAGAAGAACTGGAAAACAGAGAAAATGACTTTCACCACCTCGCCTTCCTCCATTCCCCTGCCCAAATGCCTAGGCTTCAAGGACCCAGTGCCCTGAGAGGGTAGAGCCCCACCGGCCCCGCCCATAGAGGGTGGCCATGGGCTCTGCGTCAGCACATGTGAGTCTGGATCCAGACCGGTGGACTGCAGTCCACGGGGTGGCAAAGAGTCAAAGACGACAAGCGACGAGGCACGCACACGCGTATACGCATAACTTTGCCGTTCAGCAGAAACTAACACCGCATTGTAAATCAACTGTATTCCAATAACAATTTTTAAAAAAGAGCAGTAGAAAACCGAAGCCTAAAGCCAAACCCTTTCCTTTACCGAGAACGGTAGCCTTCCCAGCAGTCCTTCAAGGGCACATTTTATTGTCAGTCTCCTCCCAAATTGGCGTCTGCTAGAGCCCCTGGCAGAGTATCCAGTGAGCTCCTGATACAATCAGTTCACAGGCCAGGGGGCATCAGTCTAGCATCAACAGGCTGCCTTGGGGGCAGTTCTCAGGCCACCGGTTCCCTCCCCTGCCCCTCCCCACTTCTCTAGGACAGGCTGATTTCCAACTCCAAGAGCTAACTCTGATGTGTCCCCAGGCTACAGGAAAAAGCCCAGAAACCAGCAGGCCATCCGGGCTGTCCTGGAAATCTCTGCACAGGAGCCGGAGTGTGGGAAACCACAGAGCCCCAGGCTGCCGTTGGAGTGCGCACTGGAGGGGCTGGTGTGTGGTCTGTGGCCAAGGTTGTGCCCACCGTGGCAGCTGGCGGGTGGGTGAACCAAAATGTTTACTGTCAGGGATGTCCCTCTGGGCTTTAGTGACCTTCTGGAGAGGAACAGCAGCAGCTAATGGGTTAGGAGACTCAGCGGGGCGGCCATGGGGGGTGCCTGGCCAGAGGCAAATGTACAGTCACAGCCTGTTTTTATCCTCTTACTCCTCTCATCTGCGGCTGTCTCTGTCCTGGAGCCCTTTCGGTGACCAGCTTACCCTTCCGCGGCCACATTCCCTCCTGGGATCAGCGCCCAGCCAACCGCTGCCTGTGTCCCCCACACAGTGAGGTTTCTGTATCATTCATCCGATGGACCTCATCCCTTCTCCCTCCCAAGAGACTGTGTAATCAGGCCCTCCCTGGCAGTCCTATGGTTAAGACTCCATTTAACCCTTGGTTGGGGAACTAAGATTCCATGTGCCTCTCACTATAGTCAAAATAAACAAATAGAATACTTTTAAAGAGAGACTGATTACATCAAACTCTTATTCACCAATGAATTAAGTAGGGAGGAATTAGGGTCTGTGGCATTCCCCCACCACCATCTCTGTAACCATGTCAATCCTGCCCCAGTTCAGGAAGATGCTGTACGTTAGGAATTCAGTCAGTTCAGTCACTCAGTCGTGTCCAACTCTTTGTGACCTCATGGACTGCAGCGTGCCAGGCTTCCCTGTCCATCACCAACTCCCCGAGCTTGCTCAAACTCATGTCCATTGAGTCAGTGATGCCATCCAACAATCTCATCCTCTGTCATCCCCTTCTCCTCCTGCCTTCAATCTTTCCCAGAATCAGGGTCTTTTCAAGTGAGTCAGTTCTTCTCATCAAGTGGCCAGAGTATTGGAGTTTCAGCTTCAGCATATTCCAATGAATATTCAGGACTGATTTCCTTTAGGATGGACTGGTTGGATTTCCTTGCAGTCCAAGGAACTCTAAAGAGTCTTTAACACCACAGTTCAAAAGCATCCATTCTTCGGCACTCAGCTTTCTTTATAGTCCAACTCTCACATCACATTAGGAGTTATCTGATCTTAAACTCTATCACATTAGGAATCATCTGATTCTTAAACTCTAGCTCACAGCTTGAAGCTCAACTCCAATGTCACGTTCTCCCTTTTCTTCTCTCTGTATCCATCCTCACGCTGCCAGGCAAATCCCAGCCCATCTTCTCTTCTTCATGCCCTTCTTGCAAAGAAGTGCACTGAATTAAAACCATCTCTTGACCTGACCATGCCCTGCTTATTGCTTGCAGAGCCTCGGAGGAAGAGGTTAAATTACACCATGCTCTTCTGTCGCCCCACTCAAGTATATCTTGGACTGTGTTTTATGGACAGTGACTGATACCAAGGAAATTGCAAATTATTTCATTTCTCAGGCCCCAAAGGCTAATGTTGGGCTCAGTGTGCAAGAGCCAGAGCCAGAGGTGACAGGGGAACAAGGGAAGGTGGCAGGGGACCGACTGTGTGGATGGGGTACATCAGACCCCAGCCAAACACAGAGAAAACAGCATCTGCTCCCCCAAAGGGGCTTCCCCAAGGGTCAGAAAATGCCAGCAGTGTGGGAGACAGAATCTGCCAGCAATGTGGGAGGCCTGAGTTTGATCCCTGGGTCAGGAAGATCCCCTGGAGAAGGAAATGGCAACCCACTCCAGTATTCTTGCCTGGAGAATTCCATGGACAGAGGAGCCTGGAGGACTACAGTCCATGGGGTCTCAAGGAGTCAGACACGACTGAGGCCCCTGAGAGGGTGATGGACCCACAGAAGGTAGGCAGTGGGCAGCAGCTGGGAGGAAGGGAGGGTGTGGCATGCATGCAGCCTGCCAATCCTGAGCGTGGGACTGGGGGTGCTGACAACTGACCATAGTCATGGGGCCTGGGAGCCACCCCTGTCTTGCCTACTAGGTTTCACCCTCAGTGGGAGAGAGAAGATGAAGGGCAGAGACTTCTGGGAAAAGGAGGACCACTTGGCAACTGTTTCCTCTGACCTGTGAGACCAGGGTGCTGGGCATCTGAGAATCCCTGGAGGAGAAACTAGACATCCACCGTAGTCATGCAGTGGGACCCAGGGGCAGGAAACAGTCTTCAAGGCCTGGGTCAGAGGTCAGCTTCATACCACTCTCTGCAGCATCTGTCTGGCTCCCTTACCTTCTTATTTCTGAATCTGGGGGCCCTGACCAGAGAGAGATGAAGAGCAAAGGCCTGAGAGAGGAGAAATAGGGGGAGGCAAAAATAATGCGATCATGACTGCCTCCATTGCTGAAATGCTCGTGCCTCCATGTGTGTGCTGCTGTGTCATGGTCCCCATCATGGCAGGCAGACAAGTCAGAAGTCATCAGTGGAACTTCCCTGGTGGTCCAGTGGTTAAGAATCCTCCTGCCAGTGCAGGGGACATGGGGTTCGATGCCTGGTCCGGTAAGATTCCACATGCCACTGGGCAACAAAGCCCATGCTCCACAACTACAGAGCCTGTGCTCTAGAGCCCCAGGGGCCGAAACAAGGGAAGAATCGCAATGAGAAGCCAACCCACTGCAACTAGAGAAAGCCCTTGTGCAACAGTGAAGACCGAGCGCAGCCCAAAATTAAAGTCAATAAAGAAGCCATCAGCTAACCCCATGGTGGAATGGGCCCCTGAGACTGGGTTTTGACCTGCACCCATCACCCTGAAGGGGCTCTGGCTCTCCAGTGGGGATGAGGAAGTCAGCAGAGGACAGTGGAGAGGCCAAAGGTTAGCTCAGAATACAAGCAGGCCAGCCCTGGTCGATGGAGGTGGAGGTGGTGGGGGGCAGGGAGGCGGCAGAGGTGGTGCTCCTTGGAGGAAACTTGGGCTGGCCCCACTCAGTCGACTCCAGCGCTTGATCAGGAAGGGGTCAGGCAAGCAACAAGCAGGAGGAAGAAAAGCAAACACTGGCACCTGTGTGCACGTGGCAGACCCCTCCTCAGATGCCTGCCACACTGCTCAGGTGAGTGGGACCCCCACCCTGGGCCCCACCCTGGACGGCAGCCTGGCCTTGCATAGCCCCGCCTTGGCCCCGCAGCCAGCTCCTCAATGCCACGGGTAACAGAGAAGTGGTGCAGGCCATGGGAGACCAATGGGTTCAGCTCCACCCAGATGGCTCCCTCCTGGCTGCCCTCCTGGGGGCAGAGGGAGGGGACCCTTGACCCAAACTCCCTGTCAATGTGACACCACTCAGTGTGTCAAAGTAGTTCTTTCCTTGGCACATTGTCATATTTTTTATTAGCCTTAAGAAACTGCAGATGGTGACTGCAGCCATGAAATTAAAAGACGCTTACTCCTTGGAAGGAAAGTTATGACCACCCTGGACAGCATTAAAAAGCAGAGACATTACTTTGTCAACAAAGGTCCGTCTAGTCAAGGCTATGGTTTTTCCAGTGGTCGTGTATGGATGTGAGAATTGGACTATAAAGAAAGCTGAGCGCTGAAGAATTGATGCTTTTGAACTGTGGTGTTGGAGAAGACTCTTGAGAGTCCCTTGGATTGCAAGGAAATCCAATCAGTCTATCCTAAAGAAAATCAGTCCTGAATGATTCATTGGATATGTTGAAGCTGAAACTCCAATCCTTTGGCCACCTGATACAAAGAGCTGACTCATTTGAAAAGACCCTGATGCTGGGAACGATTGAAGGCAGGAGGAGAAGGGGATGACAGAGGATGAGATGGTTGGATGGCATCACCAACTCAATGGACATAAGTTTGAGTAAACTCCGGGAGTTGGTGATGGACAGGGAAGCCTGGCGTGCTGCAGTCCATGGGGTCGCAAAGAGTCGATACGACTGAATGACTGAACTGAACTGAACAGAAATAGGTGGGCCTAGCCCAGAGAGGTCGATAATGCTAGCTCCCATGCCAAAGCCAAGACATTTTCTCCAATTTTGTGGAGCGATCTTGAGGCAGGAGGGGCCTTGTGTGCTGCCTCCTGTGCCTCCAATCTCTGCTCACAGGGCCCACAGAGGCAGCCCAGCATGGGGGTGGGAAGTCTGGCCCCTGCCCACTCTTCTCTGGCTGCAGGGTTGTGCCACCATGTCACCAGAACTCAGAACCCTGTCAATCAAATACTTAGCAAACAGCTGAGAGGTGATACGTTTTTTAAATCCAGAGCTACCTGTCCTCCCATCGCCTGCCCGCCTCTGGCAGGTCAGGTACATGGGAGCCAGACTGTTCTGCTTCTCTATTCAGGGCAGGGGGAGAGAAGGAGGGACATGGTAAGTGTTTGTGGGGGGACCTGAAGACCTCCCAAAGCAGGGACCCCGGTATCTTCTCTCCTCTGTCCCCCAGCTCGTCCAGCCTCTGCGGTCTCTGCAACCCATGAGCCTGGCAGCTTCACCCCGTCATGTTGGGCCTAAAACGCCTGCCAGCTCCTTAAACCCTCCAGCACCCAGGGGATTCTCTTACCGCACCTGTCTTGCTGCACAGCGATGCCTGGGTGTCTTTCTTTTCATGTCATACTCGGGCTTCCACAGACAGATGTAGAAGCTCATAGAATAGAATCCCATAGATGTAGAATCTCAAGAATCTCAGATGCCTTGAATATTTCTTACAGTGGGTACCGCATGCCTCAGGTTTCCCAAGCTTTGCCTCAGAGCATTGCTTCTGGAATCCTTCCCTCTTTTTCTCCTTCTTCATAATATTCCACATCCTCTCCTCTCCCCTGCTCCCTTTCTCTCTCTTTCTTGTCTATCTCTTGAACACACGAAAGTATATATAAGCAGAGAAAATTTTCCAGTGATGACTGATGTTAGCATTTTTTTTTTTTAATCCTTTGCAATGTGCTTCCACCCCTACGATGTCTTTAACTATTGCAATCCTACACAAAGGCCAGTATTTTTCTATTACCTTTGACAGGTGAAAGAAATATCTGAAATATGTCCATAGAAGAACTTAGAATAAAAACAGGTCACTCATTCATAGATTTGATTAATGAATATTTATTACACACTACATTGTACCAGAATTTATGCCAAGCACTGGGAACACAATACTTAATAATATGGGCATCACACTCTGCTCTGTGGAGCTTACAGTCTGTTAAGGAAAACAAATGTTTAAAAAAGTGAGCACCCAAAGTTCAGGATGTATAATAAAAAGAAACTGTAGGTGGCTTGGAAACTGAACAGGCAGACTCCAATCTAGCCTATGGGTCAGTCCCCCACGCTCACCCCCTGTCCACCAACATACACACACACAAACACAATATACAGTTGTTGAGACTCATAAGAGGAACAGAAGTTACAAAGACGGAAGGGAGGATGGGTGCAGAGAGGTAGAAAGATCCAGAAACTGTGAATGCTGAAAAGAAGGGAAAGAGAGGAGGAACCAACAATGATTATCCTGATGAAAGAGAGGCCCAGAGATTACAAGGGTGAAGAGGCAGGGAGGTTGCCGGGTGTCGGCTCAGGGAAGGGCTCCCAACCACAGGCTGAGACAGGACTTGCATCTGACAAAGATCAGTGTGGCTCCAGTGTGGATGGTGGAGCGGAAAAAACCAAGACTGCCATGGAAAAAACCAAGACTCCAGGAACCCACTCCAGTGGGGAGATCGCAGGGGCCTGTTTCGGAAGATTAGCAAAAGGGTAGAGACAAGCGCAACAGTCTTCAAAGAAGTGAAAAAAGCAAGAACTGTTCTTTTGACTACACTGTACTATATTGCATGTGTTTTTAAAGGCATGCATACATCAGAATACTGGAGTGGGTGGCCATTCCCTTCTCCAGGGGATCTTCCCAACCCAAGGATCAAACCCAAGTGGCTTGCATTGCAGGCAGATTCTTTACCTTCTGAGGCAGCAGGGAAGCCCATACATAGGTAGGCTTGGACATGCCTAAAGTATTTTTGGAAGGATAAGGAACAAACTTACTACTGAGTGTCCCTGAGGAGGTGGATACTGAGGGGCTGGAATAGAGGCAGCAATGCTTTTTTCTCTGTATATCTTATGTGCTTTTTGAATCTCGGGCCATGCAATGTATCATCTACTCCAAAGTTACTCTTTTTCAAATGAGATGTTTTAGGGAGTAGAATCCACCAGACCTGAGAATGACTGCAAATGAGAGTTGAGATGGATGTGTGGAGAAAGACGCCTAGGTTTGTGGCTTAGGCAATTTCACTTGCTTTTATTTGATTGGAAATACTGGTGGAGGAGCAGGTTTGGTGAGGAAGAAAAGCTGTTCAGTTTGGGACATGTCGAGTTCCAGATATCTGTAAAATATCCAGGTAGAGTTGTCTAATAGAGAGGCATCTGGGCTGTCTCCTGGAGCTCAGGAGACAGAACTAATGCCAAGATAAGAAGTCCTGAATCACAAACGTGTGTGTCAATATCATCCATGGAGGCAGCAGGAACTTCCTAGGTGGTGAGGAAAACAGAGATCTTCATGGACCAAAACTATTTAAGAGATGGGGAGAAGAGAAGCAGGCAGAGTGGGAGGTGAGCATGGAACTAGGGGCGTGCTGAGAGGGGGTGAGTGGTCCAGTGGTATTGAACCCTACAGAGTTTGCGCAAGACTCAGATGGTTCCATGGGGTTAGCTATGGGGAAGTGGCCTTGATGAGAGTCCTGTCAGTAACTGGAGAAGCAAGGCCAAACCACAATGGGGTGGGGACTCAGTGTGAGTTCAGCAGACAACAGAGTCTCCTTTTAAGAACTTTGGCCTTGAAAAGGGAGTAAAAAGATAGGGCAGGAGACGAAAGGAGAAATTGGAAGTCGAAGGAAGGCAATTACAATCTCTTTGAGGATAGGAAAGAGCAGAGCGCGGTTATTTGCTGACTAGCATCGCTCGGGGAGAGAGAGAGGTTGAAGTCAGAATAATGAGAGGAGTTAGAGGATCCAGTGGTGGACAGAGCTGCCTGAAGAGACAGAAAGAAAACTGTATCTGGAGTACAGATGGGAGTTTAGTTTTACACAGGAGAGGGGGAGCTTCCATTGTGAACGAAGATAGGAATCACGCTGAGTGAGCACATTTGTGTGTGTGTGTGTGTGTGTGTGTGTGAGTGTGAGTTATCCTGTGCATGTCTGTGTGAGAGACAGAGTTATCCCTCACCATCCCACACTCACCTGGCCTTGTGTGTGTATCTGGATGAACCTAGGGGCAGTTTCACAAATCCCACTTACCTTTTTGCTCTTCCAGATCACAGTCCTCTTAAAAAGTTGCTACGGCTTTGTGGTGAGGGTGTTGACAGGGCTGGGATGGGAAGGGCTGGAGACAGAAGCGAGGCTGTGATGGGTACCCCAGACAGCTAGTTTCCAGTCTCCTTCCTGGAAGGGATGGCCCATCCTCTATGATTGCTGTCCACCCCACACCTCGGTGCAGGGGCAACGGAGCTGGGGGCAGAGGGGAGCTGTCACAGGAAACATAGCTGGAAGCCTGCTGCCTCCAGACACAAGGGTGAACAGCTGCTAACAGGCACCCTGAGCGACAAGCCAGGGATGGTCCCATTAAATAATTGATGGGGTCATCCACGCAGAGAAAGGAATACTTTACCACCCATATTTAAAAACACACCAGGATGCAAATGAGATACACTTTAGACTCTTAAGTCTCAAAAAACAGGATAAGACAACTGAAAAATAGCAACCCCCAAACCGCCAAAACAAACTGGACAAAGGACTTGAAAAAACATTTCTCCAAGAAAAAAAAAAGATATACAAATGCCAGTGGGCACTGAAAAGATGCTCAATGTTGTTACTCATTGAAAGTGAAAGTCGCTCAGTCGTGTCCAGCTCTTTGCGACCCCATTGACTATACAGTCCATGGAATTCTCCAGGCTAGAATACTGGAGGGGGTAGCCTTTCCTTTCTCCAGGGGATCTTCCCAACCCAGGGATAGAGCCCAGTCTCTGGTATGGCAGGTGGATTCTTTACCAGCTGAGCCACCAGGAAAGCCCAAGAATACCAGAGTGGGTAGCCTATCCCTTCTCCAGAGGATCCTCCCAACCCAGGAATTGAACCGGGGTCTCCTTCATTGCAGGTGGATTCTTTACCAACTGAGCTATCAGGGGAGCCTTGTTAATCATTGGGGAAATGCACAAAACCACAATGAGATACCATTGCATAATCAAAAGGATGGCTACTATAAATTAAAAAAAAAAATCAGAAAATCACATGTTGGTGAGGATGTGGAGAAATTGGAATCCTGTGCATTGCTTCAGGAAACGTAAACCAGTACAGCTGCTGTTGGAAACAGGATGGCAGTCCCTCAAAAAATTTAATAAAGACTTGCCCTAAGATCTAGCCATGCCACTTCTAGAGAACTGCTAGAAGTTTCACAAAACGGCTTTCACTTATCTTTTAATTGGCTGTTTTCTCTTTCCTACTCACCCACATTCCTCCCACCATCACACCCCCACACAAGTCCTACTACCCTCCAAATCCTGAATGTGCAGCCCTTTGGGTCTCTATCCCAGTTTATCCTCCACCTTCCTCCACTTCCCTTCATTTGATCCTAGATGATCAATGGAAGTTTGGAAGTTTTCAGTATCCAAAGAAATTGAAAGCAGGAACTTGGAAAGATAGTTGTACACCAATTTTCATAGCAGTATGACAACAGCCAAAGGTGGAACAACCCAACTGTGGAGGGATGGATAAACACAAAGTGATCTAAACATACAATGAGATGTTATTATATTTGACTTTTCAAAGGAATGAAGTTCTGACTCACTCTATAGCATGGGAGAATCTTGAAAACGTTATGCTACATCAAATAAGCCAGGCACAATGGGACTAATATTGTATAACTCCACTTATATGAGGTAACTAGAAAACTTAAAATCATAGACAGAAAGTAGGATATTGGTTATCAGGGACCATGGGGAAGGAATGATGGGGAGTTCGTGTTTAATGGGTATATGATTTTCGTTTTAAAAATCTCCCTAGATGAATAGTGGTGATGGTTACCCAACAATGTGCAGGTACTTAAAACCACTGAACGGTACAGCTAAAAAATGCTTAAAATGGTAAATTTTATGTTCTGCATATCATAATACATTTTTTTTAAAATAAAGGAAGGATAAACAACCTTCCTTCTTGAAGTCTTCTAGTGTGGGTTTGGCTGTGAGATGGGGAGAGGGTCCTACGAGGTACAGGAAGAGGTGAGCCTTACAACCTCAGGGCCATGCCCGGCTAGTGCTTCGTGAAGCCCTGAGAGACATCACAGCTCACAGTCTAGCGCCTCATGAGGCGAAAAAGGAGATGACCCAGCCTTTGGCCTAGCATCCCTACCTGGTGTCTTTAGTTGCCAAGCCTAACTCTGCTTGAACAGATACCCTCTTTTCCCAAGATGTGGGACTTCCAAGAAGCCAGAAGGTACTCATTCCTGGGAATGCTGAGGTGATGGGTGAGGTATGGATGGCCTGGGAGAATTCTTCCGTCCACCCCTCACAGGATTAACAGGCAGGAAGGGCAGATGCTTCACAAGCAGTGTCTCTCTGTCTCTCTGCCTTCACCCAGGCCCACCTGGAGTCAGGACGAGAGTAACAAGGGTCCTGATCATAACTGATAAACCCGATCCTCTCCATCCCCCTCCCCAAGGTCCAGTCCGAGATTCACGTGTCCCAGGGTGTTGCGACGAATGATCTCCCAGCCTCGGTGACTGCCGCTGCTTCGAGAGGTGGTCCGGGACAGGGAGGGGGTCGGGAGGGCCAGGGAGGCTCTGGCCAGAAGCCCGCTTTCAGTCACCGAGGGCCGTTTCTCAGGGGGATGCCCTTGTCCTTCCTCCTTGTCTGAGCCCTTGAAGGCTTCCACGTAGCGACGCGCTCGCAAAGTATTCTGGTCTTGGTTGGTCTCAACTCTGAGGAGGCGAAAAAGGAGAAAGGCTCAGCTGGTCTGGGGAGAGACCGGGCCATGAGAAGCCAAAGGGAACGCGGCACAGGTGGGAACCGGAAATGAGAGGAGAGCGGGAGGAAGCGAGCAGCGTTGGAGCCGGAAGCCCTGCTAGGATCAAACGAAGGGAAGTGGAGGTTAAACTGGGAGAGAGGCCGGAAGTGCTGCGCCTTCAGGATTCGGAGGGTAGCAGGGCCTGTGTGTGGGGGGTGTGATGGTGGGGGGAGTGTGGGTGAGTATGAAAGAGAAAGCAGCCAACTACAGGATGAGCGTGTCACACGGGTGAGGAGATGCAAGTCAGGTAATAAATGAGAGAGGCAAGCCACGTCAGGAGGTTGAAGGTAGGGTGTGAAGGCGCAGCTTAGCTTGCAGGCTAGACTAGAAGCTCTAAGAATACACTAGAGGGCTTCCCCAGGGGCTCAGTGGTAAAGAATCCGCCGGCCAAGGCAGGAGACCCGGGTTCGATCCCTGGTCCGGGAAGAATCCCCCGAGCCACGGAACAACGAAGCCCGTGTGCCACAACTACTGAGCCTGTGCTCGAGAGGCCGGGGGCTGCAGCTCCTGAAGCCCACACGCCCTGGAGCCCGTGCTCCGGAACGAGAGACGCCCCCGCAGTGAGAAGCCCTTGCCCTAGAGGAGCCCACCGCTTTCCGCAACTAGAGGAAAGCGCACCAGCAATGAAGACCCAGCACAGCCAGAAAAAAAAAAAAAAAAGAAATCTACTAGAAGTGGGCGTCGGGTGGGAACAAGACTAGACCCGTTTGAGGAGCGCATGCCCACAGTGGAGTGTGGACACGTCACTGCCCTTCAGACCTCACAGCTGGCGCTATCTCTCCACACCCCTCCCCCGAATAGTCTAACACAATCTCACTTCAGAGAGCGATGACTTCCTCTCCGGGTCCAACTTGGGATCCCGAGAATGGAGAGGAGGGTCAAATGTGCAGAACCAGGCACCCTGGCTCCCACGGCCTCGCACGGGTGGACAGTTCACAGGTCTCCATGGTCACTCACCGCAGGAACCAGCGGTCCCCCAGCCCATACTTGTACCCACAGATGCCAGAGCGCGGCCACAGGGTGCGAGGCATCTTCCTCTCCAGCATCACCGTGGTGGCCACGACCTAGGAGGAGAGGAGAGACAGGGGAAGAACCCAGAAAAACTATGAGACTGAGCGGACCTTGGGGCTACTGACAGAGGGAACCCAGAGGGGAAGGAGGGCACCAGATCATAAGGGATGCATGTCAGCCACCATCTACCCTCTTGCCCATGTGAAGGGCTGTGCTACTGCTTTCCTCATCACTCACCGCAAAAGGAAACTATTTTATGAGAGTTTTTAATAAAACAGTGACCCCTGCATTACCATTCAGATTCACGGAAAATGAGCCATCCCATTCAAACTAATATCTTTCCTTTCTTCATAGGAAAGCCATAGACCGATTATTTGGATTTATATAAAATGATTAAATAGAATTTCTGTGATCTTGGGGATGAAATGATAACTGCTGATGTTAGGGAATCTGCAGTGAAATTAAAAATACACCCATATCCTAAGAAGGAAAAGAGTGGATTAATGACTCCAAACTTGGGAGGAAAATTCTACTGGCATGGCATGTGTCCTGTCCTTTACCCAGCCCTCATTAATAACTTAGATGAAACATAAGACAAGATTATCAAATATGCCTGTGACACAAAACTGGGAGGGATATGTAATAGGCACGATGACAAAGCAATATAAAAATGATCTTACCAGATTGGAATGCTGGTCAAAAACCACTAATGTGAAATTTAAGTAAACCCAATGCAAGGTCCTACATTTATAAGACTAAAGTGTCAGTGTTAAGCACAGGAAAACCTGGTAAAGGGGCTTAGTCAAATCAATCATGTAACAAAGATGTGAAGGTTCTCTTTGATCATGAGCCAATTGCATATTTGATAAGAGCCAACTGCATATTTACAAAAAGACCTGACTCCATTTTAGGTGCTATTTATAGTTTAGTGTTCAAAGCCAGAAAAGGGATGATCCCTCTTCATGCTGCTTTCCTCCAATCACGTCAATATTGTTCTAGCTTTGAAAGGCCTAGGATCTAGGTCTGAACAGAGGGTAATTCAGGATGGATTGGGTCTAGGGGGCTTGACTGATGGAACGAACTAGGAATCCCTAAAATAACTTAGTTCTCCACTTCATCTTCTTCTGCTCCCATCTTTCTCAGCACTTCATGATTCTCTTGGTCTGCTCTCTGCTGTGCCAAGTTCCCCCATCCTCAGGACTTTCAGTCATTCCATTTCCTTTCCCTAGATAGTGCGTTTTCTTTATCTTGAAAGGGACACTTATTGTTTCTTCTTGCACCATTATTCAGCCTCCCCATCTTCTGGGAACAGAGCCCATCTGATGTTTAGAAAATCACTTCTTCTCTACTGTCAGTCCATCAGTTAGAACAGACTGGACCTCACACAGTCCTGGTTGACTCATCCATTCTCCCCAAAACTCTACCACCACCACTGCCACCGCCACCAGTTCTCCAATCCTTGGCCTCAGCCTTAAATGGAAGGATCCACCTATGACCAAACTTTTTGCGATGAAATGGGTTCAGCGGACAGAAGGAGATGCTCTTTTCAAGGCTACAGATCCACAGCATCAGGAGTCACACAGAATGCAGTAAGAATGGGGCCCCTTGAGACTTTCCTGGTGGTCCAGTGGTTGAGAATCTGCTTTCCAGTGCAAGGGACTCAGGTTGGATCCCTGGTCAGGAAAGTAAGATCCCACATGCTGCAGGACAACTAAGGTCACTGCAACTACTGTGCCTTGGAGCTGTAGAACCCTTGCTCTGGCAACTCAAGAGGCTCCCATGCACCACAACTAGAGGAAGCCCCCATGCAGGAACAAAAATCCAGTGCAGCAAAAAAGAAAAAGAATAAATAAAAAGAGTGGGGCCACTGGAATGGGTGTATCCACTCACTCCTTGGTCAGTTTAGAGCTTCTTTAAGCTATCTCAGCAACATGATGAAAGAGACTGACTTAGAGGAGTCAGGACAAAAGAGAACAACAGAGAAACTCAGGTAAGGGGTGAGATGGAGATCCAGGTTCTGGCCAGATGTGCCTAAAGCTATTTTAATTCCTTAAACGTTCCAGTTATGAGGATCAGCACATCTTCCCACTGTCTTTTTTCCCCAAATCTATTTGAGTTTGGTTTTCTGTCCCTATAGCCAAGTGTCCCTATGGATAAAAATCCTAACTCCTATTCCCTCCCCTTATTCTTCTTTAAAAAAAATATTTATTTGACTGCACTAGGTTTTGGTTTTGGTATGTGGGATCTAGTTCCCTGACCAGGTATCTAACCCTGGCCCTCTGCATTGGGATCACAGAGTCTTAGCCACTGGACCACTCAGGAAGTACCCCCTTATTCTTCATAATTGATGAATTATTACCCATGTTTAGGGACTCATCTTAAATGTCAGTCTATCAGGAAAGCACTTTCTAACTTTCCAGTCCAATTCTTCTCTTGCTTCCTGTTCTTAGCATTTTCACTTCTCTACAACACATTTGCTCTTCTAATTACATGGCTTTCTATGAAGTTTTAATGTCTGTCTTTCCAGCCAAACTGTAAGCCCCATGAAGGCACAGACTACGTTATCTTGCTTGTGCCGCCAGATCCCAAATATTTCCCAGCACAGGAGAAGGCTCCAAATAATTAGCGCTAATGAATGGAAAGTCCGAGGGGACAAACAATGGCTCTCTTCAAATATTTTAATGGTGTACTGAAGGGAGAATGTGTTGTGCATTATATAAGAGGAAAAAATGGAGGCCAAAGGGTGGCCTAGTTTTTCTATCTTACAGAAAGATAGGTCTCAGCTCAATACAGTATGGACTTTTCTAATAACAAAAGCTTTGGAAATATGAAAAAGCTCTCTCCCCCACAACCTGTACCCAAATCCACATGATAATAAGGTCTTACCTGGCATTAAAGTAGATACTGAATTACCCTCTGACCAATAAATGAGTATACGAGTATACGGTGGGTAGGAGCTCAACTAGAAGACCACTAAAGACACTACCAACTCTAAGATTTTATTAGGCTATGGTGATATAAAGAAAAGATCATAGAAAAACAGTTATAAAAGCAAACACAACATAAGGTTCAAATGAAAAGCTAGAATACATAGGACAAGAAAGTTAAAAGGTGAAAGATTTATACCATCTGAAGAGAAATCAGAGTATAGAATACATAAGAAGAAAGTTTCTAGTTGCCTCTGGAGTCAAGGATGACTACTGAATCTACCCTTCTCCTGTGGTCAACACACAGTTCCTGGGTGTTGATCCTAACCCTATGCTACCATCTTATCAACTTCTTCTCCTCCATTTATTCAAAAATTCCTCTGTTGAGATGACCACCCCCATTGGGTTGTTCCATAACTCTCCTAAGAGTCATCTACCATGACATATTCCACTTTGATTTTTCTCTCCATCCCCAGACCCTCAGTAAGACTAACACTAACAAACTCACCTGGGCCCTCCAGAGCTCATCCTGTTCGTGGGCCACCCGCCAGTGTGTGTCACCCATCATGGCGACCAACAGGTTGATCATAAGCAGTGTGGCGATGATGGCGAAGGCAAAGTAGACGATGCTGTACATGAAGGGCAAGTCCACATCATAGTTGGCGGGCCCATCGATGATGGTGAGGAAAAGCTCAAAGGTGCTGAACAATGCCATGGGATAGTCATAGAATTCCCCCAGAGCAGATGGGTCCTCTGTCTGGAAAATGATATAGAACGCTGCTCCGCCCAGGAAGAGGGCATGGAGATCAGGAAACAGGGAGTTATCACAATAAGCCTGGACCTGGTCAGTATTCATTCTACCTCCAATATATATCTCCATACAATTATACACACGCACATGCATGCATGCGTGTGCATGCTTGCTCAATTGCTCAGTCATGTCCAACTCTTTGCAACCCCATGGACTATAGCCGGCCAGGCTCCTATGTTCATGGAATTTCCTGGACAAGAATACTGGAGTGGGTTGCCATTTCCTACTCTAGAGGATCTTCCTCACCCAGGGATCGAACCCATGTCTCCTACATTGGCAGGTAAAGATACCACCTGGGAAGCCCACATACATGCACACACACACACACAAATGTAGTTGTGTAAATTATACATATTATATGTCACATTTTCCCTGTGTACTTGGCTAACTGTGAGATATCCTATGAAAGTTTGTCACTCTGGATAATGGCAATACTCAGAATTTAGCTAACATCTATCATCTATCTATCTGTCAATAGATATACATAGCTTATGTCACCTAACTGGTTTTTACATTTTAGAACCAAATATTTAAAAGGCAAATTGTTACAAGAATGCATGAAATCTCCAACAACTTTAAAGAACTGAGCACATAAAAGTCTAAAAGAAAATAACCTAAGGGAAAAAAAATCTCAGTGTCTCTAGATAATCATCCATTACTCTGAGATTTCCTGAGTGTTCTTGGACCATTGCAAAAAATGTGATGTGTAGACTACTGGATGGTATTAGGTATCCTGGAAACTTACTACAGCATCAGAACCTCTGCAAGCCTCATCCCTGTGTGGGGAATGGAAATCTAAATAAGGTGACCCCAAGAGCAGAGCTAGGGTCTATGACAAAGCATGGTTTTGCAAGAACCAAGAGCAGATGCTTTGGGAGATCTGTAGAAAATGACTCTGCTACATCCCCTCATTCTGCATACATACAGATGAGGGCGGGGAGGAAGGGAGCATGAGGAATCCTCCAAACAGACAGACTAAGTTTTACCCTCTCAGAATTCCCATCTTGGTGTAGTTTTTCCGTCTACTGTTTTCTGGGAACCCCCATTAAGCAAGGGAATGCCTAAGACAGGAATGGCATCCTTTGTACTAAAAGCCCGGGGTTGGGGTCCTCACATGTCACCCTGTACATCCACCTGCTTTCCAGAGGTTCAGCCGCAGACATGGCGAGCTGGATTAGAGACACCAGTGTTTGCTGTTCCTTCCTCTCTCTGCCTTCCCCGAAGAACTTTCTTTTCCCTGTTCACTTGTGCTCTCCCTCCCTCTGCTCTGTTTCATCTACCCTGTTCTGGATGTTTCCTCTCCTCCTTTCCCTGGAACCCTTCCCCCTACTCCTTGGGCCATGACTGGGTCCCCACTGGCCACTGTGCTTCAAGCCTCTCTTCACAACTGTTCTGTTTTCCTCTCTCATCCTTCAAACCCTCCAAACCCTTTTGTTGTACCTCCTTCTCCAAATTCCTTTCTTTTCTTTAAACTTTGACTACATAAATGAAAAAAAAAAAAGGGCACTTGATGTGTTCTTGAGTGCTTTTCATTTATTCTTCTGAAATGTCAACATAGAAGAATTAGATACTGAACAGTTTGCCTATGGCACCTTTCACAACTGGCCCATCTTTCCTGTTTCATATCCGTCTCTCTTCAAAGCCCTTTCTCTATCTCTCCTGTAAAGATGCTGCAGGGCAGTTAGTCAACATAAACATGATTGACCCAGAACTTTAGAGCACATGAGTTCATGCTGTAGGCCAACCTGAGTGACCCAGATCCTAAGCATATGAGCATGTTCTTCAATTCACTTTCCACTAGGAGGAAAATAAAAAAGCAAAAGGGAGTGCAAACAAGCAATAAGTGAGAGCAAGAGTGAGAGAAAACCTTCTGGAGAACTGAATCCTACGCTCTGGGGGAGAAGAAGTGATGTTCTCACCTGAGGCGAATCCCACGATAACCACAGCCATCAGCCAGCAGAAACGCAACAGGTCTCCAAAAATCATCTACAGAGAACAGAGAGGGGACGGAGGGTGGGGGACCATATCTCCACCTGCCTCTCAGCAGCTACTGCTGCTAGATTGGAAGTCACTAGAGTTCCACCAGATCTAGTAGGAGCCTCATTTATTTTTTTTCCTGTTGCTCCTACTCCCTCCCTTGGTCTGGGAAAAGTCCAATGTCTGAAAGCAAGAGAAACTGTGGGGAAAGCACTTTTTAAAAAAAATTTTTGCTCCCACTCCCTCCCTTGGTCTGGGAAAAGTCTGATGCCTGAAAGCAAGGGAAACTGGAGAAAGCACTGACCTTCTGGATCATGATGGTGAAGGGGCCCAGCATCTGGAATCCTCGTGCAAAGTACATGACGCTGCACCAGCCCAGCACCAGGGCGAAGGACATGGGTACCACCTCCCCGCTGGTGTTGGTGAGCCGCATCACCATGGTTAGCAGCACTAGGAAGGAATAGGTGATACTGGGGGAACAGAGGGGAGGGGGCCATGAGAGGAGGGCCTGGGACTATTCTAGGTCCCTTCCAGCATGGCGCTGACTTGCCCAGAACCCACCGCTCAACCACCTAAACACATATACAGTCACACCCACGAACCCACTGGAGAAAAGTCCCTGAGGGCGAGGGTCCCAAAGAGGGATAGGGAGACCTGAAACGTTTCTGGCAAGCGAAGGCAGAAGGCGGAAGGAAGAACACTCACGTGATGACGTGGAATGGCCCCCCGAGGACAGTCTGTCCAAAATAGCGGGAGAAACCGACCCTGAAGATATCTGGGATCTGGAAAAGGCCAGGGGGGAAAAATGTAGCCTTCAGTTCAATAAATCACAGCAACATCTTTTTAAATCCATTTCCCAGAATAATGGAAATAAAAGCAAATATAAACAAGTGGGACCTACTTAAACTCAAAAACCTTTGCACAGAAAAGGAAACAGAAAACAAAAAGACAATCCATAGATTGGGAGGAAATATTTGCAAATGATGTGACTGATAAGGGATTAGTCTTGAAAATTTACAATCAGCTTATGGCACTTAGCAGCAACAAAACAGAAGGAAATGGCAACCCACTCCAGTATTCTTGCCTGGAGAATCCTGTGGACAGAGGTGCCTGGAGGGCTGCTGTCCATAGGGTCACACAGAGTCGGACACGACTGAAGCGACTTAGCATGCCTGCATGCATTGGAGAAGGAAATGGCAACCCACTCCAGTGTTCTTGCCTGGAGAATCCCAGGGACAGAGGAGCCTGGTGGGCTGCCGTCTATGGGGTCGCACAGAGTCAAACACGACTGAAGTGACTTAACAGCAGCAGCAGCAGCAGCATCAAAATGAACAATTTACTCAAAAAATGGGGAGAAGACCTGAATAGACATTTCTCTAAAGAAGACAATAGGCACGTGAAAAGATGTTCAACATAGCTAGCTCTTAGAGAAATGCAAATCAAAAACTACAATGAGATATCATCTCACACTGATCAGAATGGCTATCACCAAAAAATCTACAAACAATAAATGCTGGAGAAGGTATGGAGAGAAGGGAAGCTTCCTGCATTGTTGGTGTGAATGTAAACTGGTCCAGTCACTGTGGAGGAAAATATGGAGGTTCCTTAAAAAACCAAAAATGGAACTACCATGTGACTCTGCAATCCCACTCCTGGGCATATATCCAGAGAACAACAGGATCTGAAGGGATACATGTACCTCAGTATTCATTGTAGCACTGTTTACAATGGCCAAGACATGGAAACAACCTAAATGTCTGTCAACAGAGGAATGGGTAAAGAAGATGTGGTATACACACAGACACACACAGGAATATTACTCAGCCATTAAAAAGGATGAAATGAGGCCATTTGTGGCAACGTGGATAGACCTAGCGAGTGTCATTCTGAGTGAAGCGAGTCAGATGGAGAAGGAGAACTATCATATGACATCCCTTATATGTGGAATTGAAAAAGACATGATACAAATGAACTCACTTGCAAAAGAGAAAGAGACTCACAGACTCAGAAAGCGAACTCATGGTGTGGAGGAACTGGGGGTCGTTGGGGACTTCAGAAAGGTCATGTACGCACTGCTCTGTTTAGAGTGGATAACCAATGGGAATCTACTGGACAGCACAGGGAATTCTGCTCAAGGTTACGTGCCAGCCTGGATGGGAGGGGAGTCTGGTGAAGAACAGATACATGTGTATGTATGCTGAGTCCCTTCACTGTTCACCTGGAACCACCACAACATTGTTGATTGGCTACACCCCAATACAAAATGTTTTTGGTGTTTAAACAAAAAAGATAAAAGACTTCAGTTCAGTCTGAGGGCTCAGCTGCACCTCACCTCTAGGAATAGGATGATCGCTGACCCGAGGACTGTCATCAGCTCCCCCACCAGCCGGATTTTATCCTGCTGAGTCACGTAGGCCTCCTGTGGTAAGACATTCAGGATCAGAAGTGCTTTCTGATGGACTGAGAGGCAAATCTTTTTGAGTAAGTGGTCTAAAGCGACTCAACTCTATCCAAGATGAATGAGAGCCACCTTACCACCACCATCAGCACCCACCCCGCTGTATTTGTCATTGCAGCTTCGTCTGTGACCGGGCACGAGTCTAAGTAAACCAAGATGCGATATACCGGGCTGGCCAAAAATACATTCGGGTTTTCCCGTACCATCTTATGGAAAATCTGAATGAACTTTCTGGCCGACCCAACACAATATATATGTTCCATATGCTAACAGCTTGAGTTACCACCTAACAGCTCACTTCTTATGCTGTTGAGTTGTGACTTACGATGATGTGTGTACTGAGGGGCTGAGGTCACATTTCCGTGCATCAAGTTAAGAAAGTTAAACCAACAGGAAGAGTTAGTGGCTTGGGCTGGTTTCAGCTATGCTGAAAGGCGAGCTTTCCAACCTTGCTGTGGTTCCCAGCAGGTAGAACATAAACACACCACAGAACTCGGGTACTGGGATGGACCCAGAACCTGTTAGCTCCAGCTGGACTTTGAATCAGTCACTAAAACTCCCTGAGCTTGGGATGTCTCATCTGTAAAATGGATACTATAATGGTTACCTCCTAAGGTTATTGTGAAGACCAAATCAGATGATGTATTTGGACATATTATAAGCCACAGAGCACTATAGATATATTCATGCTTTGTGCTAAGTCACTTGAGTCGTGTCTGACTCTTTGTGACCCCATGGGCTGTAGCCCACCAGGCTCCTCTGTCCATGGGATTCTCCAGGCGAGAATACTGGAGTGGGTTGCCATGCACTCCTCCAGGGGATCTTTCTCATCCAGGGATCAAATATGTGTCTTTTATATCTCCTGTGTTGACAGGTGGGTTCTTTACCATGAGCGCCACCTGGGAAGCTCCATAGGTAAATTCACTGTGGTTTTATTATGATTCAGCAATATAGAAAAGGGCTAGAGACACTCTGTGGTTTTCAATTCTAAGGAAGGACTCTGTCTTATCCTGGATGATAGGTGTCAAAGGTATAGGCCTAAGGTCAACACAAATAAAAGCCATCCTCCTCTGCACAACTTGCTTCACAGTTAAAAGCTTGCAGTGTTACCCAGATGCAGCAATCAAATTCTACAATAATGCTCCTTAACTTTTTTGAAGTTATGAGCCCATCTGAGAATATCATGAAGACCACAGGCCCTCTTTCTGGAAAACTGTTCACGTATATATAACCTCCAGATGAAATTATACAAATAATTTCAACACATGCGAATACCCCTTAGACTTTTGGGAATTCTGTTCTCCAAGGTCATGGCTTTGAATTGCGCACGCAAGACAGGACTTGAGAGTCCCTGAGGATGATCTCCGCTGAAGAGGATGGGATCCCCCATTAGGCATGAGAATCACCAGTTGTCTCTGTTCTACTGATAAACGGAACCTCTATGGGCTACTTCAGTAGTGTACTCACTGGTCCAGTGAGGGGCATAGCTTTTGAAACAGGAAGAGATGCTATGTAGTAGGAGGTGCTCATGGCTTCCCTGGTGGCTCAGTCAGTAAAGAATCTGCCTGCAGTGTAGGAGACCTGGGTTCGATCCTTGGGTCAGGAAGACTCCCTGGAGAAGGAAATGGCAAGCCACTCCAGTACTCTTGCTTGGAGAATTCCATGGACAGATCAGCCTGGAGAGCTACAGTCAATGGGGGTGGGGAGTCACAAGAATCAGATACAACTTAGCAACTAAATCACCACCTCAGGAGGTGCTCTAGGGTATAAAGAAGGCACCCATTAAGTATCCTGTGGCCTCTAAGAGGATGTGTGTCAGCTCAGAAGAAGCCAAGGATATAGTCTTTAGGGAAAAGTAGAACCAGAGTTACTAAGAGACGGTAGACATGTTTCAGAAAAATCATATGGGACCAGGGAAGAGCAGGAAAGGAACTGATGACTATGTACCTTTAGTAAACAACATTCTCTAAAAATATGTGACTAGACTTCAGTTCTTTTGCTGTTGCTGTTCCTTAAAGAACTGATGTCTTGCCAACTTTCTGATGTTTACTTCTCTTGAGAAACTGGACAATTTTATTTTATCATATAGTGAGTGGTTTCCCTTTTGCTTTGCTTCCAAGGAAGCTCAGAGGTCTTTTTTTTTTTTTTTTAATATCCAGCTCTAGCAACTGTCTTTGAATACCCTCCTCTCCATCCAAAGATTCAGATCATAGATCTTGTTCTTTTTCTTTACCTTAATGTTCCTGTTGCATCTGTCTTTCACTGTAAAACAGCCCAACTCCTTTTGAGAAGCAGGTAGTAGGATAAATAATAAGTTCGTTAATTGTAGGGACAAAATAACACTAGATGTAGAAATAAAATAATGGCATCTGTGCCATATATGTATCTATACACAATTTTTAAGAAAACTTTGGACCTTGGTTGCATGAAAGTGAAGGTAAAGTCAGTCACGTCTGACTCTTTGCGACCCTATGGACTATAGAGTCACGTCTGACTCTTTGCGACCCTATGGACTATAGCCCACCAGGCTCCTCCATCCCTGGGAATTTCCAGGCAAGAATACTGGAGTGGGTTGCTATTTCCTTCTCCGGGGGATCTTCCCAACCCAAGGGTCAAACTCGAGTCTCCCACATTGCGGGTAGACTCTTTATCATCTGAGCCACCAGGGAATCCAGGACCTTGGTTGCATATAACTGGAAAATTGTCACCAACTTTTTCTTTGGCTCTACTAAGAAGAGGAGGGTACCTGTTGTCCAGGAGCTTTGTGGGGATTAGAGTGTCCCCGGAGAAGGCAATGGCAAGCCACTCCAGTACTCTTGCCTAGAAAATCCCATGGATGGAGGAGCCGGATAGGCTGCAGTCCGTAGGGTCGCTAAGGGTCAGACACGACTGAGCGACTTCACTTTCACTTTCACACATTGGAGAAGGAAATGGCAACCCACTCCAGTGTTCTTGCCTGGAGAATCCCAGGGACAGGGGAGCTTGGTGGGCTTCTGTCTGTGGGGTCACGCAGAGTCGGACACGACTGAAGTGACTTAGCAGCAGCAGTAGCAGCAGAGGACAGCAGGAGAATAGTATCAACCCTCTTCCTCGGGATGAAAATGTAAAAACCCAACTAATGAAGAATACGGGGACAGTTTTGTTTACCATATACTCCTCCTGGGTCTGCCCTTCATGAGCACCACTTTGCTTGTTTAACATATTCCTTTCCGAGCAGGAGTTCCCCTGCTCAAGTTCACTAGTAACAGAGGTGTCCAGAGAAGCCAAGCCTTGGCCTCTGTTCCACTTGGTTTGGGGTTTCCCTAGTGGCTCATCAGTAGAGAATCATGTGCAATACAGGAGACCTGGGAAATGTGGGTTTGATCCCTTGGTTGGGAAGATCCCCTGAAGGAGGCAATGGTAACGCATGCCAGTATTCTTGCCTGGAAAAATCCCATGGACAGGGGAGCCTGGTGGGCTACAATCCATGTGGTTGCAAGAGTCAGACATGACTTAGCGACTGGACACACACATGCACTTGGTGTCCGACTGCCCTAAAGTAGCTGTCTCCAGCTCTCTGTCCCCTAAAGTAGCTGTCTGTATCTCTCTGTCCCCTAAAGTAGCTGTCTCCAGCTCTCTGTCCCCACAGGTCCTTTCCTTTAAAGCAGGCTGCAGAGCACCACACTCTCCTGCAAGCCCCCTTCCTTGCTGCTCTCCAAGACCACCACACAGACCCTTTCATAAGGTTGCCTGTTTTTTTTTTTTTTAATAAAACTGCTCTCTCTGGAAAACAAAGGGTAACATGCGTGTGTAAAAGTTGCAATAAAAAGAACAGCAGTTCATACAGCTCAGTAGCAAAAAACCCAAACAATCCGATTAAAAGCTGGATAGAGCACCTGAACAGACTTTTTTCCAGGAAGACATACAAAGGGCTGGCATTTGTATGCCAGAGGTGAGGTACAGAAAAGATACTCTGCATCGCTAATCATCAGGGAAACGCAAATCAAAGCCACAGAGATGCAGAAAAGAAGAAATCCTTGCACCCTATTGTACACTATGTAAATTCGTGCAGCCACTGTAGAAAACAGAAGGGAGGACCCTCAAAAAGTTAAAACGGAATTACTACATGATCCAGCTTCTAGGTATATATCCAAAGGAACTGCATCATAAAGCAATTATCCTCTAATTAAAAATAAATAAAAAAATAAAGTAAACGAAAATAGAATCTGAAAGAGATATCTGCACTCCTGTGTAAACTGCAACATTAGTCACAGTAGCAAAGGTCTAGGAACAACCTAAGTGTCCATCAATCAATAATGGATAAAGATGTGATATTTATATTACACACACATGTGCACACGGTAGTGCGAGTAGACAAGAACCCGCCTGCCAATGCAGGAGACATGAGAGATGCAGATTTGATCCCTGGTTGGTGAAGATCCCCTGGAGTAGGAAATGGCAACCCTCTCCAGTATTCCTGCCCGGAGAATCCCATGGACAGAGGAGTTTGGTGGGCTATAGTCCATAGGGTTGCAGAGTCCAACACGACTGAAGTGACTTAGCACACATGCACACACACACACATTTATGTATACATACAGGTACACATATATATGTGTATATATATACACACACACACACCAGAATATTATTCACCTATAAGAAAAGAGGAAATCTTGTCATTATCAACAATATGGAAGACTTGACGGCATTAAGCTAAGTGAAATAAGCCCATCAGATTAAGATACTGAATGGTATCACTTACATGTGGAATAAAAAAAAAAAAAAGGCAAACTCCTAGAAAAAGAGAGTAGAAAAGTGGTTGCCAAGGGCTGGGGACACAGACAAAATAAGGAGAGATTGGTAACAGGATACAAAATTTCAGCTATAAGGGGAATAAGGTCTGATGGTAAAACAAGGTGACTATAGTAAATTACACTGCATTATACAACTGAAATTTGCTAGGAGAGCAGAACTTATTCTCACCAAAATAAATAAATATGTGAAGTGATGAATGTGTTAATAGATGATAGGAATCCTTTCACAATGTATATGTATATCAGATCCCTGTGATGAACACTTTAAATACCTTACAATATCAATTGTCAATTATTCTCAGTAAAGCTGAAAAATAATGATAGTACTGAACTGAACTGAACTGAAAGCTGAAAAATAATGATAGTACTGAACTTTTAAAACATTTTCTTTTTCTCTGATTTTGAGAGGAATTCTAGTATTTCACACTCGTGTGTAATGTTGGCTCTTGTTTGGAAGAGATACTCTTTTACAAAGTGGAGAAAGGTGTTTTAAAAATGGACAGGGGCACTGAATTATAATGAATGACTTTCTTAGGTCTGTTAAACTGACAATCAGAGTCCCCTTTTCATCAACCACCCTTGCACTTCTAGAATTAAACCCTAAACTCAAAGTGGTAATAAGTTTTTCTTTGAATTTTTTAGAATTTTATTCTTTGGGGATTGCATTCAAGATTTCCTGTCTACAAGGAGAGACCCGTCTGCAGCTCTCTAGATTTGTGGTTCTTATGAAAACGTTTGGGGACCAAGGGTATATTTAGCAAAGTGAATTAACTGTAAACTCAGTTTACTAAAATCCTGTTCATTTAGCCTCCCAAATTCTCTCAAATGCTCCGCTGGCTCTCAATCCATAGCTGCTGCTAAGTCACTTCAGTCGCGTCCGACTCTGTGTGACCCCATAGACGGAAGCCCACCAGGCTCCTCCGTCCCTGGGATTCTCCAGGCAAGAACACTGGAGTGGGTTGCCATTTCCTTCTCCAATGTGTGAAAGTGAAAAGTGAAAGTGAAGTCGCTCAGTCGTGTCTGACCCTTAGCGACCCCACGGACTGCAGCCTACCAGGCTCCTCCATCCATGGGATTTTCTAGGCAAGAGAACTGGAGTGGCTTGCCATTGCCTTCAATCCATAGCACCACTGCCTTAAAGCAAACCCATGGCACCCTATACCCACTGCCCGCTCATTCAACCCACTCCTTACCTTGTTTTTGCACTGACCTTTTCAAATGCATATATCACGACCTGGTTTCTCTGCTTAATACCTTTCCTAGTTCCAGCATGTCTTTGGAATAAAAATGAGGAGGGGAGATGGGAGTGATGAGTATTCTCTAAATCTGTATCATAGTAGAAATTCAATAGCTAATGTCTAAATTTAGTTAATGAATAGAGATAGAAGTGTATTATTCAGTGGTACAGAGGTAACAGCAGGGACCAAGGGCCTAAAGAGTTAAACTGGTTGCCTCCAAGAAGTAAGGCATGAGTGAGGTGGGCAGGCCAGTGCGCTGTTGGTCTTCGTTATACCTGCCGTTGGATTTTTTAAGTCATGGGCATGTATTCTTTACTTAGAAGTGCTCACTGTGAAACAGGAATGAAAAATATTCAGACTACCACGCATGATGCCCAGAACCCTTGCTGGGGTTGCACATGTGTTCTTTTAGTTAGAAATGTGCTTTGCAAGATAAGAATAAAAACTAAGAGACTCTGCTGCAGGTTTAGTGGTTGAGACTCTGCACTTCCATTGCAGGGGGCACAGGTTCAATCCCTGGGCTGGGAGTCAAGATCCCACATGCCATCAGGTGAGGCCAAAAAAGAGAAAAAAAGTCTTACATTTTATTCTTTTTCCTCTGTTTTTAAAATATAAGACTCAGCACAATGGCTTTGCTGGTCTGGTTCCTGCCCTGGGTCCCCACACTCTGTGTCAGCTCCAGCCATGTTGATTACTAGGGTCCTCAGCTGGTAAGACAGGTCTCCGCATGAACTGCAGCCTATTCTCAGAATGCCTTCCTCCACCAGAGTTTTCTGGTTCACCTTTAGCCTTAAGACCCAGGTCACAGCATTCCTCCTGGGTCTCCTTCCCTGCCCCTCTGCCCAGATCAGCTGTCTCCCTGCAGAAACACGGTGTCTCTAGTCACAGCCCATCTCCAGCACACTGCAGTCATCTGGACATTTCCTGTTGCACCAGGAATCTCAGAGCTCCCCTAAAGCCGGGACCTCTAACTCCTTCGTTTTATCCACAGTGCACACACAGTAGATGCTGCATTCACAAGGAAGGAAGGAGAGAAGGGAGCAGGTAAACAGAGAGGTGCTTGCTGAGCATGATCTAAGAGCTGGAGGGAAGCAGAGGGGAACCAGGAAGCGAGAGCAGGGAGGTAAATGGAGAAAGGATGACGACGAACTGGGCTAGCCTGGAATTTCCAGATTCCTAGCTCAAGGTCACCTAAGCAGGCTTAGTTAATAATGCACTGAGAAAATTCTCCCCCCAGCTCCTTTAAAAAATAAGCGTCTTTCAGCAATGACTAGAGTTCTTAACCTCTTTGTATGGCTTAGAATTTCAGGAGTTGTCAACGGCCAGAGCCCCTTGGAGGCCGACTGGCCTCACTTTGTTAAGAATCAGCTTACAGAGAGCGTCCCGCTTACCAGCTGGTTGAGCTCATTGTCTTGAAGGAAATGCCCAGAGAAGGGTGGGCCTAGCAGGGCCCAGGTACCACTGTGGGGAAGGGTGGGGAGCAAGCGCAACCACTAGGAGGGGGAAGGCACTGGGAATCAGTTGTCAGACCCCATCTGAGACCCTCTCCTTCTCTCCAAGATTCTTGGAGAGGAATGACGCTCCCAGAAAGAGACCTGCTTGGTCATCATTCACACATTCCTTCTTCTCATCCTCTAAATTGTGCAGCGATTCCTGACCAGGTTGCCCATCAGAATCAGCTGCAGAGGGAGGGGGTGGTACTTGTGATCTAGTGGATGAGACTCCATACTCCCAATGTAGGGAGTCCAGGTTCAATCCCTGGTTGGGGAACTAAGCAACTGCAACCGACTACTAAGCCCGCACCTGCTCACTGCAAAACTAGAAAAGCCCGAGCGCTACAACGAAGACTCAGTGCAGCCAGAATATATACATATACACATACACATACACACACACACACAAACACACACACACATTCATACACATATATATATACACATTCATACACACACACACTCATACACACACATACAAACATACATACACATACATTCACAAACACATACACACAAACATACGTACACACACTCACACACAAACATACGTACACACACTCACATACAAACACATACATGCACACACATATATACACACATGCACACACACATACACAGACACACACACATTCATACACACACACTCATACATATACACATATACACACACACACACATTCACACACAAACACATGCATATACACATGCATACACATATATACACATACACATTCACACATACATACACACATTCACACATAAACACACACATACATACACATGCACACACACACAAACACATGCATGCACATATACACAATACATACACACATACATACACATACACGCTTGCATACACACAAACACATACATACACACATGCATGCACATATATACACATACACTCACACACAAACACATACATGCACACACATACACACATGCACACATACATACACATATACATACACTCACACACATACACATACATTCACACACAAACACATACATACATACACATACACATACACACATACACATATACATACCTACAAGAATTGGCTGGGAAGCTTGGTCACAACACATATGCCTGAGCCAACCCTGGAGACTAATTTGGTGCAAGAACCAAGCATCTTTTTTTTTAAGATGTAAATATTTCTACCACAGATCCCCACGTGAGAACCACTGGGCCTAGAAGGGAGGAAGGTCTCATGGTTCCCTTCTAAGTAACTCTACCTTCCTCGGGCTTATCTCGTGTCCTAGTCTCTGCGGTTTCTCAGGAAGATTAACCCAGCAGATGTCTTCTCTCTACGGAGACATTCTTATCCATTCCCACAGAAGCAGGGCTTACCCTAGCCACCAAAAGGTTAATCACATAAAAACTGGGGCCCATGTTGATCAACAACAATTTGAAGAATTGATGCTTTTGAACTGTGGTTCTGGAGAAGACTCTTCGGAGTCCCTTAGACTGTAAGGAGATCAAACCAGTCAATCCTAAAGGAAATCAGTCCTGAATATTCATTGGAAGGACTGATGCTGAAGCTGAAACTCCAATACTTTAGCCACCTGATGCGAAGAACCGACTCATTGGAAAAGACCCTGATGCTGGGAAAGATTGAAGGCAGGAGGAGAAGGGGATGACAGAGGATGAGATGGTTGGATGGCATCACCGACTAAATGGACATGAGTTTGAGCAAGCTCTGGGAATTGGTGATGGACAGGGAAGCTTGGTGTGCTGCAGTGCATGGGGTTACAAAGAGTCAGACACGACTGAATGACTGAACTGAACTGAACTGATGATCAACACTAGAGCACAGGCAGTAGCTCAGTGGCTAGTGGTCAGAGGCAATTCCACGTCTGACTGACTCCCCACTCCTGCACTCCAGCACAACACCTCTTATCTTGCCGGGGAAATATCAGGTATGCCCAGGTACAGGTGAGTGTGGCAAGTGCTGGCTTCCTATCGAAGCCTGGAAACAGGAGTTCCTCAAGCAGTGGGTCCCTCTGAGGAAGAAACCTGGAA
Source organism: Moschus berezovskii (assembly GCF_049115385.1). NCBI lineage: Eukaryota > Metazoa > Chordata > Mammalia > Artiodactyla > Moschidae > Moschus > Moschus berezovskii. Next base: position 115,881,780 of record NC_142462.1, read on the forward strand.
TCCAGCATATTTCTCTGGTGGGAGAAATGACCTGGCTTTGTATTAAAGATGAAGCTTCTTAAGTGAAGCAGACCGGAAGCCCAACCAGCACTGCCCTTACTAGCCTAGCATCTTTATCAAAGTACTTAACCTCTCACGACCTCAGATTCACCACCTTTAAAATGGTTATAAGAATTTCATTTACTTATGAGGGCCATCTATGAGGATCACCCAGTATAATACATTAGCATCCAAAATGCGGTCCACAGAATCACAACACCAGCCTCACCCAGCAGCAAGTCAGAAACGCAGAAACTCAGGGCCCACATCAGCTTTCTTCTCTGAATCTGCCCTTTCACAGGATCTCAGAAGCACCGGCAAATGCATGGCAAGTAAAGCCAGTGCCCAACAGATGTTATTTTTACCTCCTGGGCTCTCTGCTTCTCCCACCTCTGTCTTCTCTTTAATTTGCTGTGCTTGTTCCAAAGAGAGCTGGGTAGGACCCCCAAGTAAAGCAGTGTCGAGCTGGCGTACAGCTGGGTTTCAAATCACTATGGCAGTTTGAATAGCGGAGTTTGTGAAGAATTGCGACATGTAGGAAAAGCAGTCTCACTGACCGTGACAGGTAGAGAATGATTTCAGTAAAAAGAGCCCATGAGTCACTCCTGCCACGTCCTCTCCCTGACTACCTGCATCCCATCCATTGTATAGTAGTGATGACTCTACCTTCAATAAGTGCCCTGATGCCAACCCTTTCTCTCAAGTCTCCCCATCACATCTTGAGGCCAATCCACCACTATTCTCTTTCTTCACTGAACTGTAATAGACTCTTAGCTGGTCTCCCACATCTTCCCTAGCCTCCTCAAACCTGTTCTCCACCCTACAAACAGAAACATTGTTCTGAAACAAAAGTATTATCAAGTGTCTCCCCTGTTTAAAATCCTGAGCCTCCCATTAACTTTAGGATAAAAAGTAAAATCCTGGGGATGGCCAGCAAGGTCCTACATGATTTGGGAAAGATCTGCCTGGACAACCTAATCTGGAGGCTCCTGCCCCAGCTCCCTCTGTTCTAGCCCGTCTTCTTTCAGTTCCTAGACATTCCAAGACTCTTCCTGCCTCAGGGCTTTTGGATATACATTGTTTCTGCCTAGAATTCACTTTCCACCTTGAATTCATCACGAGTGCTCAGTTGCGTCTGACTCTTTGTGACTCATGGACTGTAGCCTGCCAGGCTCCTCTGTCCATGGACATTTCCAGGCAAGAATACCGGAGTGGGTTGCCGTTTCCTCCTTCAAGGAGTCTCTCAGCATCCTGTCTTCTGATCGTAAGAAAAACTTATGTGACCTGTAACAATCACAGTTTGCAATGAAATATCTATTCATTTAATGAATGTCAATCAGTCTGCAAACACCAAAAGGCAGAGGTGAAGTGTGTTTTGCTCAGACCAGGCTGAGTTTCCAATACCTACAATAATGCTTGGGGCACCCTTAGGCTCTCACTAGTGGTTTGTTTAGTGAACGAATTAGCAAAGTAATTTTAAGCAAAGGGCATTGGAGAGATCAAGGAAAATCATCAAAACACAGAAAGAAAATCTGATGATGGGAGATCAATGCCCTCTTGCTGAACAGCAAATCAGGGGTCTAAACAATCAGAGTGACCGGTTTCACCTTAGAAAGCTTAGCAGATTTCAAGCCAAGCTGAGTATGAGAATCAATCAAGGAATTTCTTTAAAATACCATTACCAGGGGCCACCATTTCAGACATTCTGATGCCTCAGGTATGGGGCAGCTTGCTGCTGCTGCTGCTAAGTCACTTCAGTCGTGTCCAACTCTGTGCGACCCCATAGACCGCAGTCCACCAGGCTCCCCCGTCCCTGGGATTCTCCAGGCAAGAACACTGGAGTGGGTTGCCATTTCCTTCTCCAATGTATGAAAGTGAAAAGTGAAAGTGAAGTCGCTCAGTCGTGTCTGACTCTTAGCGACCCCATGGACTGCAGCTTATTCAGCTCCTCCATCCATGGGATTTTCCAGGCAAGAGTACTGGAGTGGGGTGCCATTGCCTTCTCCGATAGACAGCTTAGGGATCCTTAATTTTTTTTTTTAACCAGATTTCCATGTTTCTAATGTGTAGGTGTTGTTGTTTAGTCGCTAAGCTGTGTCCGACTCTTTGTGACCCCAAGGACTGTAGCCCATCAGGCTCCTCTGTCCATGGGATTTCCTAAGCAAGAATACTGGAGTGGGTTGCCATTTCCTTCTCCAGGGGATCATCCCAACCCAGGGATCGAACCTGTATCTCCTAAATTGGTAGACAGTTTCTTTAGCACCGAGCCACCAAAGAAGCCCTAATAAGTAGTCTTGGTTAAAAAAACTACTGATCTAGCAAGAGATAAGATCTGCTCAAGTCAAATAGCTATTTGGTTTTAGAGTTAGGACTTAAATCTAAGCCACCTAGTCCCAGACTTCGAACTTTCTGCTCACTTGGCAGTCTAGGAGAACTAGGATTATAATGCATTTTGTTCTGCCTAAACCAAGTAAACACTGAATGAAGACAGGAAATTAGCTCATTAATTAAGAGAGTTCTTGGGAAGTCCGGGAATAGCATAAATTTTATGGCTGAGCAATGAAGCATCCTAGAGTGAAGACATTTCTTCAAATATCTCCCAAACTCCACCCTTTCCTGTGACTGCTTTTGCCTAGTTTACGCCACCTTGTATAAATAAAGGAGTATTTTCTTTCCTTTCCAGTGTTTTGAGATGGTGCTCTGGGCTACTGTCATGGAGTCCAATGACTTTTCTAGATCCCATGAGACCCACATAGAAAATCATACAGTGACTGAGAGCTCTGTGTGTCCAGATTTAGAATTTGATATAAAAGTACTCATTTATCTAAGAAAAGGCTCTGTAGGCTAATTAATATGGCAACAACTGCATTAATCAAGTCAAGACCCTATGTTGGTACATTTTCATATTTCTAAGACTCTCAAGTAATAGAAATGTAGAAAAAAAGAATTCCATATTATTCAGTAAATGTGGTGCCTCATGAAAGCAGAATTTTTCAAGTCATGGTGATAAATCTGGGAGCTCCTGATCTAATCCCAATTGACTTCCTACTAAGAGGAACACATGGGCCCCATCAACTCAGGACCAAGGCCCAAGGCCCAAGGGCTCATGCCGAAAAAACACAGACCTTCGTTGATGCTCTTCCCTATTCAAACTGCTCACAGCTGCTTTCTTAAGCCCCACCTACCCAACCAAGAAAAGAATATTTGAAAATCATGAGGCTTCTATTTGGGCTAAAGTAGATTTTATCAAATTGAGCGAAAGGGTAAAAATGCTAAAGGGGGAAAAGAAAGGAAAAAGAGAGAAAATGGAAAGAAAGTTAGAGCATTTAGCTATAATTATGCTTCATTTAGTCCTGAGGCAAGGGGAAGTAGCTGCTAATAATTTAGACTATCTAGACTATCTGGGTCAAAGGACCATTATGTTCACAGGGACATAATTAGTCCTCCCCCAGAGAGAAAGAGACACCGTGGTAAGAAGAAGGTAAGAAAGAGCCTTGGTGGTAATCAGTTGCTCAGCATCACCCAACTCGTTGGCTAGAAGGCTATCTACATTCTGGATCTGCATTCTAGATCCAGAAAATCCCCCCAGTCAGCCTGAAACAAAGGAAGGTTGGGAAAGAATGCATCTGAGGACTCAGAGTCAGGAACACTGGAAATGTCCAGCCACCCCCATGTTTATCCATTTCCTTCATTGTTATCGCTGGCCCATCTCAGTTGGCCATCCCTTCCATGTCCTTATTTCCTGGTGTATGGTCTCCACACCAGGGACAACCTTCATGTCCCATTTGAGACGCGGGGAACCCAGCTTCCCCCGAATGCACCTATGCCCACCTTGAACAAGGCAGCCCCACCACACTCAGCCTTGTGTTCTGCAGGCAGAAAACGCTGCTTTGTGAGAGTCAGAGCCTCTGGACATGTAGGCACACTGTATATACACCAAGAGGCAACTCTAAAAGCTTAGAGTGACTTGACCTACTTCAGCATTTAGTAAGGCTCTTTGCCCTGTCCTTTCTTTGAGTATCCACCGCCTTTGAGCTAACTCGACTCAGGTTATTTGTTCCTTAACTCCTCCAAACTGCTCCTCCCCAGGTCCAGGTTGAGCTATACCTCTAGCTGACCCATTCTGCGTTGAGCATAAATCTCTGGCCACTGAGCTCTTACTTGCCTGGCAAAATTGTTCCTCCTGTGTCTTTTGCTTTCTGCCCACATGCCTGCGCTCCCTTTTAGGTATTTTCAGGTCACTAGGACAAGGATTTTGGTTACCTATTAAATGAACCCAGTGCTGATGTACATGTCTAGAAGCACTCATGAGAGCCTGCTCATTCTGTCACACCAAGGAGCCTGCTCCTTTCAACAGCAGACATGGACATCTACTCCACATCTCTACTCAGCCATCCTCTCCCCAGGTCTCTGAAGGTGACTCACAGAATTGGAAAGCTCACCAGAGTAAAAGGGACCCCAGAAACTATTTCCTTCCAACTGCTACCCAATCTAGGTATCCTCTGCAGAACATTTGACAGGTGGACTGAAGCGACTTAGCAGCAGCAGCAGCAGACAGCTGATACCTCACTTTCAATGCACTCATATTGACTGTGTTCAGAAGCGAATGCAGGTCAGAAGAATGTCTATGTTACCCTAACAGATCACAGGCAGACTCAGAAAATGGACCTGGAGCACACTCTTCCTCCCTTTAGAGCAATAAGGCTTCTGTTGAAGGTCACATTTACAAAGGTCTGGTCTACAGACCTCTGTGAGCAACAAGGGATTTTGCAAAGGAACAGGTAAACTAAGTGTTCTTTCAAAGTTCACAAGAAAGCCATCACTCCCTGGACAAGTCCATTTGTATTCATTAAGCCCCAGCTTTGGTCCCCTTAACTCCCGCCTAATTTCTGTCCAGGTGATATGCCAGAGTCAAGGGAGTGGCATATTTCCTGGGCAGCGTGGCTCCCAGTGCCATCACCCCATGCTATCAGTCCCTCGCAGCCCCTCTAAGAGTCACCTGGAGCAGCTTCTGCTGGAATATGGTGATGTCTCGGGAACCTGTGCGGTTTCCACCACGAGCCTTGAGAGGGCGGTGGATGCAGCACATGGTGAAGCAGATCATGTAGAGCACGTATAAGGCTCCCAGGATGCAGAAGTAAGGCCGCCCGTACTTCCTCCACTTGAAGTTCACCAGCTGCTTCACTGGGGTCTGCTCCAGGATCTGACGAGCCTGCCACAGAAGGAGAGGGCCGCGGGGGGTGACCAGCAGAGTGAGCTGCAGCACCAGCTTCCCCACAGGGTCCCAGACAGGCAGCGTCATGATCAGCACGAGTGTCATTCATTCAGTTCACCTTTTCCTTCATTTCTTTTACAGGCGGCTGGTCAGCTTCTACTGTATGTGGTGCCTCACGCTAGTGCTGCAGATAAACCGCAGCAGAAGTAAACACCAGGGTCTCTGAACTCCTCAGAGACTCTGAAGGATAAGACATAGATGGCTGGGGTAGTTGAGTGAATGGAGAGTTAGGCAAGGTCTTTCATAAAGTAGCAGCAGTTGCCAAGGCAGGAAGGGGTGAGAAGACATTGGCATGTGAGTGGGATATGGCAGAATCTTTTGGAGGGCGCAGGGATTATCCTGTACGAAGCAGCTGAGGTTCAGATCATGGTCCCTCATGAATGCCAAGCTAAGGAGTTGGACTTTGTTTTCTGAATGCAATGGAAAACAATTGGAAGGTTCAAGCAAGCAGGTAGTCAGATTTGCTCTGCAAGTATTATGGACGTGAGAGGAGCAACAGAGGACTCGGAGAGTGGGGTGTGGCCATAATCTAAGCTGGGTGGGTTAATGCTCAGATCTAAGTAGCCAATGAGACATTAAAGATGCTCCCGAAAGAGGATGATAGATGGCGTGATGCATCTAAGAAAGTAGGAAAAGGCAAAGTCAGAGCTTAGCTGGAGGGATTACCCACGAGCAGAAAAAGTACCTTTTCCCATCAAGCCTAGAGAGTAGGAGAGAGACAGGGGGGCAGTTTCTAGACCTGCTGGGCAGAACAAGGCAGGAAGTTGAAGAAACTCCAGTGAGATGAGAAAGCCTCTATTTTCATCATAATGAACATATCTTGGTTGCCCGATAGAACTGAAGGTGAAGGCTGGGCTTCCAATCCCCAAGAAATCCTACTCTGAAGAAGTCCATACCAACCAGTCGCTTTGTTCATCAGAACCTCTGATAAACCAGATCCTCTGTTCGTTAGTACCAGCGATCATCTGAGTTTTGTGGCTCTAGAGGGTTCCTCGGAGAAGGAAATGGCAACCCACTCCAGTATTCTTGCCTAGAGAATTCCGTGGACAGAGGAGCCTGGTGGACTGCTATCCATGGGGTCACACAGAGTCAGAGATGACTGAAGCGACTTAGCATGCATGCATGCATTGGAGAAGGAAATGGCAACCCACTCCAGTATTCTTGCCTGGAGAATCCCAGGGATGGAGGAGCCTGATGGGCTGCTGTCTATGGGATTGCACAGAGTTGGACACGACTGAAGTGGGTTAGCAGCATCAGCGGCAGCAGAGGGTTCCTAGGAAATTGTTGGGTGGCAGATAAACAGTAAGAACTGTATTTTGCCACCATCTTGGAGGTTCCAGAAAGCATCAGTATTTTCTTCTCTTTATAAATCTTTAACAAACTTTCCTTTCCCTTGTATCACCCAGTCCAATACTGTCTGAATGACCCATGCATTTCACCCATGGGTTTTTCCCCTCTGGAAAGCTCTCTTTTTCCTCATCTGCCTGGTGATTCCCAATTCCTCGTAGAGGCCCCAGCTCAAGCACATCTCCTGTGACATCTTTTCTGGTCCATCCAAGCCAAAGTAAACCGACCTCCATTCTGTTGCACCATTATGCACCATTCATAGTAGAGACCCCAGTGATTGTTTATCTTGAACGCTATTATAGTTACTGAGAACAGGGATGGGAAATTGACAAAGCTGTCTGAAAGGAACTGTTTTTAATTTATTTCTGTATTCTCAGTTCTTGGTACAGTGTCTGGGACCCAGCAAGAAGCTCGATATGCTGAACGAATAAGTGATAGGAAGCAACATCTATATGGAAAACTCCTCATATGCAGTGTTAGTACGAGAAAGGTAAGCAGAAGGGACCAGAGCTAAGCAGAGAGAGCAGAGTTAGGGAAGGGGTAGTGATCAGCATTTTCTCCCAAAGTCCCAGGAGTCTATCCTCACCCCCATCTATTACAGGGAAGCCTCTGGAACCGAGGATCTTGGTAAACAGACAGGCTCTGCACAGACACCTGACAGCCCTAATCCTCCATGGTCTCCATACCTCCCGTTTCTTGGAGGAGACCACAAGCTCTAGAAAGGACACATCTTCTCCCCAGGAGTCGATCTCTGTGAGGTCATAGAGAGTGGAGGTCAGGGGGCCGCATGTCCACTGGATGTACTTCCGCTTCTGCATCAGGTGTTGGAACATCTGGGTGGACACAGGGGTGAGACGGGCATCAGCATGTAAGGAGCAGGCCAAGGGCAACAGCATGGCTGCTTACTCCTTGGATCTGATGGACAGCTGGGAACTGACAAGCCTCTGTTGACCTGAACCTTTTAATTTAGTGCTGTCTTTCCTTCCCACAAATCCTATAAAGATCTGAAAGGAGAGACTAGGCAAGGGGAGTGAAACTTTGGGTTACCATAGCTGATGTTCTCAGGTAAGATTCTGTAATCCCCCTGAGTCAAAAATTCCTGAGGCTGAGGATTTTAGTGATAGAGATGGAGGTAAGGGACCACCACCCTTTTGGGGAGTTTGGGAAGAAAGGTCAGGAGAAGGACCCCCATGGGGTTGAGGGAGGGGCCCTCACCACAGTGTTGCCCTCCACTCCGGCCAGCTTGAAGGGGGTGAGGCCCTGGTGATTGAGCATGAGGTCCAGGGACTGCAGGTGGTCCCCTCGCCTGTCATAGGACAGCAGCAGATTGTACATCTGGCAGGCAAAGGTTTTGTTGGGCTGGAGGATGAGGATGTGCAACACTGTGTTTCCTGGGAGAGGACACGGGGTGTCACGTGACCCCTGGGACCAGAGTGCCTGCTGTTCCCCAGGCCCAACCCCCCCCCCGGGGGGCCTGAGGGCGGTCCCAGCCCCTCCCCTCTCCCCGGCCACCCCCACCTCCCCGCGCCCCTGCAGCCCAGCTCTTACCCAGGGAGTCCTGGGCCCGGATGTCCGCGCCGTGCTCGATGAGCAGCCTCACGATCTCCTCGCTGCCCATGCAGGCGGCAAAGGACAGAGGGTGCTCCCCTGGGGAGGAGAGGCCCGGGCGGGCGTGAGATGCAGGCGCGGAGGGGCGGGGCCTGGGGACCCTCGTCAGCAGGCCCGGAGGCGGGGATGCTGGAGGGGGCCCTGGGGTGGGGGTGGCGGCCTGGCTCTGGCCTCCTCAGCCCGCCCTCCCGTGACGGCTGCCCTCTCCTCGTCCTCCCAGCCCTGGTTCTGCTCTCACCAAAGTAGATGAGGTTGTGAGGACTGAGGCGGAAGGCGGCGCCTACAGCCCTCGCAGAGACGCTGGCCCCGTGGGCGAGCAGGGCTTTCACCAGGTTCACGTTGCGGTTCATGACCGCTATGTGCAGCGCCGTCTGACCTGGACAAGAGAGCCCTCCGTCAGGGTGGCTCTTCCCAGCTCTCTCAGAGACACGGCATCCCCCCAGGCTTCCAGGAGATCCCTGACATCCTTGCATGGATTTTCTCCCTTGACTCAGCAGAATGGTGTGAGACTGAGCCCCAGATGTCCCTCAGGCAGGTTCACTTAGCTGTCCCCTCCTCTTGACTACTGGGGATGGCGTATAAGGGTAATCACTCTAGTGCAGCTATGAAAGAGAGAGAGAGTTCTGTTCTTCACGGAACATGAAAGGAGTTGAAGGGAAATAACAAATGGCTAAAGCAGATCCCAGACACTCACAGCCAAGGCCAGGACCTCTGCCTTCCTCCCACACTCCTGAGCAACCATCACTCCTTCCCCGACCTACCCTCAGAGGCTCATTGTAGGAGGTGACTTCAGACTCTCCCCTACTTGGTCGACTTTGAAAAACCGTGAAAGCACCTCACCTACAAATGGCTCACAGATGGCAGGCTCCTTGACCAGCTCCGGGGCAGCCTCCATCAGCACCATGGCGGCCTCCAGATTGTCATAGAGGGCAGCCACGTGCAGTGCCGTCTCCCCGACGGCCCCTGGAGTGGAGGAGACAGGGGCATCAACATTTCCCAGAGACATGCTCCACCGCTCCTCTGCAGAAACCCTCAGAGTGCCTTGTGGGGCACTTTGAACTCTGATCCCACCTCGTTGCCGGAAGTCACAGTTTCGGTCCAGCAGAAGTTTCTTCAGGACACACAGGTCGTTGTTCTTGGCTGCCCGAAGCAGAGGAGACTCTCGAATCCTGGCAGAGGATGAACGGGAGTCAGGCAGAGACAGAACGGCAGAGAGGCCAAGAGCAGAGAGGAAGAGAGACAGTGTCTGTCTGGACAGACAGTGGCCACACGGAATGCGCGGTAACACGTTGCAGCGTTGTCTCCTGGACTCTAGCTCAGGGTCAGATGGGGGCAAGAGTCTGGCTCAGGGTCCCCGTGGGGTGGCATCGCTACCTGTTCCCACTGGTGGTGGGGGGACTCCTGGCTCAGTTGACTAAGTGGCAGAGTGCCTGAGGGAGGGGGGCCCGGGGGAGGGAATGGGTGGTCCTGGTGGGCCTGGCCAAGTCAATCTATCTGAGTTCATGTTTCAGGAACTTGGAAATCAGGAGCGGGTGGAGAAGAGGGAATTTTTGCCTGGTTTCATCCCTGCTCCTAGGCCTGCTGAACCGGCTCTCTTTAGCCGAGAGGAGCCGGAGAGACCAGGAGGGGGCTGAGAGAGAGGGCAGCTGTTAGGACTCGGAGATTTGTGAGCTGCTGGAGTTCTGACTCCCCGGGGGCTGTCCAGATGCACATTCCTGCTGTGGGGAGGGAGAGTTCTGAGATGGACTACGAAGGATCCATCCCTCCCTAAGGGTCACCCTTCGACTCAAGAGTCTGAACGCGCTGTCTGCGGCCAAGCAAGAGCATGGCTGTGAGCTTCTCTGAGTGTGTGCATCTCGGAGTGGGTGGGAGGAGCCCCACAGAGATACTCCTCCTGTGGTACCTCTGCGGGTTAATCTTTGTCTCTCCCCTGCCTGGGCGAGCCATACAAGAGATAATGCCGAAGCCGGTTCCTGCTGGGCAAGTATGTGTTGGCTCTGAAGATGGACACACGATGGCAGGTTGAGGGTCAGGAGGGGAGAGGTGAAAGGCCAGTAAACAGACTGACGGTGGGCGGTTCCTGTGATGACCCCTAGCCCCCAGTTCCTCTCTTCCAATGGTCCCCCTGAGCCAGGGGAAAGAAGCTTTTTATCTGAAGAAGCTTTTGATCTCAAGGTAGGGCTCAGGTCCGCCCCTCACCAAAGTTCTTTCTAGAGAGAATGAGTGGAGTGGGGACCAGCCTACTGCCCATCTCACTGAGATCCTCAGCGTGAGTGCGCCCAGCTCAGGACAACCAGGGCCAGGACTGCAGAGTCCAGAGGCTCTGCACGCTGCCTCGGTGCTCCAGCCTCTGGCCTGGAGAAGCCACTGCCCATGAGTCTAGCCCTGGTTGCCAGCTCAGTTCTGCTAACGGCAGCTCTCTGATGGGAGCCAAGTCCCCCGAACACCCTGAGGGAGAAGCCTGCTTTCAGGATGGGTCCCTGCCCCCATTAGTCTTCTGGGGGTCTGGACCTCAAGGTTGACCATGAAATGCTCTGCCCCTCCCGGAGACAGGCTCAAGCCTCACTGTCTGCTCCAGATCCAGCACAGCCTGCACACAGGAGACTCAGGAAATGCAGATGGGCTCTAGGAGTCCCCACTGGGACTCCCCAGGGTCGCCTGGTTTCCACAGTCAACTGGTCAGTTCCAGGTGTTTCACAAACCAGAGCTGTCCCCTGTTGCCAGGTCATCAATTTCATTCTCATTAACAGTAACTCCTCACTCTTTCTTCACCCAATGAGTGTCCTAAAACCCCTTCTCCAGCACCCCATTGCCCACCAGCCTGCACCCGCCCTGCCCCACTCACCCCTGCCATACATGCTGGCTTCTCCCGTCTGGTATCTTTGGGTCCCCAGTTCCCCTACCTTCACTAGGCGAGAGCCCAAGCATCATCCTGCCCCAGCCTTCCCGGGACCCAATGCCACACCCCTCCTCCACTGCTGACACAGGAGCTCGGGTTCCATAACAGATGCACGGGCCCATCCCAGCACCAGGCACTGAACTCTGGGGTGCTCTGGTGGGCAGGGCAGACTGACCCAAGTGGGCTGAGGGCTTGAGGCTCAGGGAGAGGGGGGCAGCCTACTTCTTCTGCTGCAGCATGTACGTCTCATCCAGACGCTGATCCCAGTCTTGCTGTCCCACCAGCCAGGAGGTCAGCAGTTTCTGAAGTTGGATCGAGAGACCCCTGGCCTTGGATGGAGGTGCTCCCATGTCTTCTCCTTCCGGGCAGTGGCCAGTCACGGGGAGGTGGTGGTTCAAGGGAGCAGGGCTAGGACTCAGCCGGCAGCTGAAGTGGAGACGAGGAGGAGGGATAGGTCGCGAGTGGATCTGGCGTGGCGCTGTGCAGGGCGTGCACGTGGGGACTGGGGACTGGGGACTGGGGGCCCTGCCAGGAGAGAGAGACTTTACCTGGATGGGAGGAGCTCTTTCTAGAGAAAGCCCCTGGGGCACACAGCCTGCCTCAGAGCCAGCGGGGAGGGAGCTCGTTCCTATCAGTGAGCTAGGGCGGCTGAGACCGGGCCAGGGGAGGGGTGGGGCCCAGGAATCTGACCCGCGAGCCGGGATAGAGCCCAAAGGTGGGTCCTACAAGCTCGCTGAGCAATTACCTCGGATGCAGGAGAGTGGAGCAGCAAAGGCCTCCAGCTCTGCAGTCAGGCGGGTCTGGGTTTGAATCCTGGCTTTCGGTCCTCTCAGGTCAGTTAGGTGAGATTTCTGTGCTTCAGTCCTCTCATCTGTAAAATCGGGGTGATACTTACATGCTCTCACAGCAGAGTCTGTGAAGCATAGTCATTAACAGCGCAAGGACAGTTGATTCCTCTTCCACAGAGGGGCTCAAAAGCCCCCAGAACTGCTTGCTCTGCCTAGTATCCCGCAGCCTCGCAGCCAGCAGGTCTCCTGGCTGCCCCTCCTTCTGGAGAAGCCCAGGGCCTCCTCTTCCGTTCCAGCTCCTCCCTTCCAAGCAGAGGAGACCCCAGCGAGCCCTGCACGTCCACAGAGGCTGGGCAGCAGGGACTGAGCGGCAGTGGAGGAAATCACAGGGCTCCCTCCAGGAGTGAGTCAACAGGAGCACGAGAAAAGATAAGACAGTGTTAAATTATTTTATGATATAACAGTTTCCATTTTTCTTCCTGATTGTTTTCAAGGAGATATATTCAGATATATCTCCTGAACTGTAGTCATTCAAGAAATCCCCAAGTTCCCTGGGTGCAGGCTGAAGCTTCTGTAGCTCCTAAGTGAGAAGAAGGAGCAGAGAGAGGTGTGTGTGACTCCCCACAGCTGGTGGGAGGCAAAACTGGAGCTGGCTTGCCAGGTGGAACCTCAGGTCCAAGTCACCCATCAGACCTCACTGCTTCTTGGGAACCTTCTGCTTATAAAGATGAGAGGTGTGGGTGGAGATAGGCTGGGGACCCTCCACCTTGGGGGTCTTCAGGGGCAGGGACCCGTCACTTCCTTTGCTGTAGGAAAGAGAGAACACTTCTCTAGAGACTGAAGGATGGACACAACCACCTTTCGAGAAGGATGAGAACTGAAAGGAAAATAAGAAAAGAAAGAGGAGGTGCCTGAGACAGCAGGAATCATGGGCTCCCCCAGGGAGGGGGCAGATGCCGGCTGGGAAGGGGGAGGGGTCATCTTGCGGGACATTTCTCTGCTTTGCTGGGGGGTGGGGCAGTGTGGGGCTGTAAAGATCTCCGAAGCCTTGAGACTTCCAGTCTAAGGAGATGGAGGGAGCGATAGGGGTGAGGTGGGGGTGTAGATATGCTGATAAGCAAGGCTGCAGAGGAAAGGAGCGCCTGCCCAGTAATACTCAGCCCATAATGCTAGTCCTGGAGGGAGTGGGGGTGGGAGGGCCCGGTCAGAGCCGCACAGAGCAGGTGCACAGGCTGGCCACCACGGGCACGGCCCTTGGGTCCCGGAGGAGGGAAGGGGCCCTCCACCTCTGGGTCTTCCCGTCCCACTTGCACACTCCTTTGCACTGTTCTCTTCAGTGGAGGGATGGGGAGGACAGGAATGAGCCTCCTAAAGGAGACCAGACCTTCCCCTCCTCCCCCCTGGTAGGCTGGGAATTCAGACATGACTTGCTGATCTCTGGGTTTCCCTGGTGGCTCAGCTGGTAGAGAATCCGCCTGCAATGCAGGAGACCTGGGTTCGATCCCTGGGTTGGGAAGATCCCCTGGAGAAGGGAAAGGCTACCCACTCCAGTGTTCTGGCCTGGAGAATCCCATGGGCTGTATAGTCCATGGGGTCACAAGAGTCTGACATGACTGAGTGACTTTCACCTCACTTATCTTCAGGGAGCTCTCTCCTCTTCTGTCCTCTGGCTTCTCTCCCCAGTCCTCCATCCCCTTTGTCAGGTCCTGCATGGCCACCCTCTCCTCCCTTCTCTCATCAGTCTTCATCCTCCGGGAGCTTTCTGCAAACAAGGAGTCCTACAAGCTCCCTCCCGCAGGCAGATGCTTCCCTGCATGATGGTGATGCCCCAGGGTCTCACGAGAGTAAGTAAGAGCTGGCCCCTGATAAAACCTCACTGTTTTATCTCAGAGCCCGTTGGCATCAAAGGCACCAAACCTCTTATTCTGATACGATAAGGAGCGAAGTGTGAATCGTTCACTTGCGTCCGACTCTTTGCATCCCTATGGACTGTAGCCCGCCAAGCTCCTCTGTCCATGGAATTCTCCAGGCTATACATACTGCAGTGGGTAACCATTTCCTTCTCCAGGGGATCTTCCCAACCCAGGAATCGGACCCAGGTGTCCCGCATTGCAGGCGGATTCTTTACTATCTGAGTCACCAGGGGAGCCCAGAAAGGAGGACAACATATAAACCTAGATTTCAATATTTAGGTCATACACTCCCACCCTACCTGCCCACAGCCCTGTAGGGAAAGAATTTGAATACTGTCTTTAAAAATATGAAGAGGAATTGTTATTGGATGCTGGAATTATTTGCCTTTTTCCCATAATTTTTAAATATACTTTTGTAATAAGAAAAAAAAATCATGAAGGGATTTCTGCTTTCCTATGAAAATTTATCTTCTAGATACAGGGCATCGGGCAGGTGTCTGGTGAGGAAATTAGAGTTGTGGTGCCAGCCAGTTGGTCCTTTCGGTTCTACCTGCTCCCCTAAGGCAGGCCCAACCCCAGCCACCCATCCCATCCAAACTCACAGAGTTGGAGATGGCTTCTCAATTAGCCAGGAACCCAGAAGCTCCTCCCCCAAATAGCCAGGAGGAGGTTAGTGATTTCTTTCCATGCAAGCAGCATTTCCTGGACCTGCAGGTCAAGGAGTGCAAGAGAGGGGTGAACAGGGTCACCCGCGTACTGAAACTTGCCCCTCCCATCGTCAGGTGGCCTCCTATGCTGCTCCCCAGTCACCCTGTCACTGGGCTTGGATCACGGAAGTATATAGAAGGCTGTTTCAGCCGTCCAGGAGAGCGTCTCCCAGTAAGCCCGGCGGCTGGCACGGGCGGCATCCTTGGGAAGGAGGCTCTGCTGTCCCTGCCGTTGAGCCGTCTGCCCCCTTTGAGGAAGAGCACACATTTCTGGACACGCCTCACCCCTGCATTTGATGGTTCATTCGGGCGGGCACGTGCGGATGCCGGGAGTGATGTGGGCTCCCGGTCCTGGCGCCTGGCTGTCCCTCATGGTCTGTGTCTGTCTCTGGTGTTCCAGAGCTGGCCTTCATCCCGTCTCCCCAGCCCTCTGCTCCAGGAAGCAGATGTCAGTTAGCCCCAGCCTATTACTGCCAACGGGTCTGTGCTCACCAGGGTTATGGGCAGGGCGGGCACTGGGACGTGAAGGCAGGTTTCTTGAGATCCCTTACTTGGGATCCTCGCCTCTGCCATGCTGGTTTTTCTATGAAGACTCTTCCTCCCGCCCTTTGGAGACTGAGTTTAGACACTGAGTCTTTAAGAGCTTTGTCTGAGTACAGGAGGATGTGAAATGAAGCAGGATGCATTCAGTCTGTCAGTACAAGAGGGCAAAGCTAGAACTGAGGGTAGTCCAGGGGAGCACAAGGAATGAGAGTGTGGTTCCCCTTGGGTCCAGAGTACTCTGCTCTCACACCAAAGCAGGTACCTACCTCCGCCTCCGATTAGGTCCTTCCCTGCCCTCATTTTGGATGGACCTGAGTTTCACGCACAGCCCAGGACTTGAAGAGACTCGTTTCGACATGGGTCTGGGGCTCAGTTTATGCAAGTCACTTTCCTTTGAGAAAGGCCTCACAGAAGTGTGGGGTGGGAAGGTGTCACCTTTTAAAGAATCAGCAAGAGCCCTGCTCTGCACCTTATTATCTGTGTGACCTTCGATGGACAAGTCATTTCTCTTGTGAACCTCAGTTTCCTCATCTATATAATGGGTATGGCGATGCCGTGACTTTGAGTCCTGGCTGCCACATGGATCTCATGACATAATGGCCGTGAAAGGACTGCACGGACTCTTAGGTCACTGCCGTGGCCCTCCACTGCTGAGGTCCACTGCGGTCCTCCCCGGAGCCTCTATTGTCCCCTGCGGACTACTCTCCATGCTCCTGCCTGCCAGTGGAACTCTCCAGGGAGCTGGGATGAGGGTCGAGCCCATGGCTGTGATGTCACAGAGCTCATGACGTCACAGGTCCTCTGGAAGAGAAGGGAGAAAACAGTGCTGGGAAGGGCCAGGACAACGGACAGGGGAGGGGGGGCAGGAAGCCAGCTGGGCACTGGGACGAGGGAAGACCGACGGCAGCAGCTGGGCAGGCCCATGAGTTCCTTGGGCTCCCGGCTCTGCAGGGCAGCATTCCTGGGCACCCTTCTGCTGCTGCTGCGAGTCAAGGGGGTGAAGACGCAGAGAGGGAGCCCAGGCCTAGATGAGAGGAGTCAGAAAGAGAAGACACCCTCTACAGGTAGGGGAAGAAGGAGGAGGACGCCTGGAGCTGGGGATCAGACCTCTGTGGAGCCAGATCACTGGTCAGGCCAGAGGGGAAGCTGAGCTAGGTTAGGATTATGGATGATCCCCCTGGGCCCTGTTGTACTGCTGCAGTGTGAGTGTCCTGTAAACGGTCTGAGCCACGTTCCTGGCCAGAGCCATGTGCAGGGCATGCTCGGGCCAGTTGATGTGCATGGGGCCCTGTGGAGATGGAAAGAGGGTCTTTGAAGTTCATCCTTCTCTAAGATGGCCCCTCACTCCCCGAATGAGGTAACGCTTTGGAGGAGGCAGTTTGCATTGGCAGCGGGATGTGTATGTCCTTGAGTGGGGACTCTGACTGCACCCCACCCCCCGCCAAGAGCATCACCTCTGTGGTCAAGGACAAGGGTGTGGGCCGATGGGTACCCACGTTCCCCAACTCCTCCTCGTCTCCAGGGCAGTGCAGGGGCAGGGAGAGGGCAGTCAGAACCCCTCCTTTCGTGCCATCCCCTTGCCCCATTCCAGAGCAAGATCGAGAACAGTTCGAAGAGCACTTCATGGTCTCCTCGGTGGGTGAGACGTGGCAGGTGGTGGACATGGCCCAGCAGGAGGACGACAAGACCTCGGAGGTGGCGGCGATCCGTGACCACCTGTTTGACCTCGCCTTCTGCTTTAACATGGCCAGCATCATGGTTTTTTTATGAGGGACGTTGAGGCGGATGTGGTGGCCTGGTTCCTGGATGAGGACCTGGATATCTACCTCCGCTTTATGATAGCTTACTGACCCTCTGCCCCCGGGGCTCCAGTGCGCTTCTCCCAAGGGAGATAAACATGTGGCTTTCTGGCTTCTGCCAGCGGCCCTTTCCCTCTCGCAGCATCAGAGAGACCCCTTGCTGGCCTGTGGGCCGTCCACAGCCACTGCCCACCTGCCTCCCCATGCTCTGAGTGCCATCTCCAAGAGCTGAGACAGCAGACCCCTGCCCTTCTCGCCCCTAGCCTCTCCTGGCTCTATTCAACAGACCAGGAAGAGGAGGCAGCAACAATAAAAGTAACAACAATCAATTCCTGTAAACAACTGGGGGCAGCTTCAATCTGTTTCTAACCAGTTTGCTTAGTTGCGCAACCTTTGGCCCACCAACCTTCAGCTCAGTGATTGCTTCTTTAGCTCACGTGCATGGAACTCTGCTTGGCCTTCTCTCATTTTTTCTGACTTCTAGGCACAAGGCATAGCAGGAAAGTGTTCTTAAGAGACAGGCAGAAGCCAAGGGCCAGCTTTTATTTTTGGAATGGAAGGGCAGAGGAGGTGTTGTCCTGATTCCAAGGATGGGGCGCAGAGATGCCGATGCACCTGTACTGAGATCTCTTTGGGAGCCGGCCAGGTTACCAGAGTTGGCAGCGGCTGGAGGGGTTCAGGAGGGCCCCCTCGGGACAGCGGAAGTGTCTGGTGAAGGCCGGACTGTCGCTTAGGGGCCCGTGGACTCGCAGGGTAGGAGGGCTGTGAATGTCCTGAGGATCCTGGGTGCTGGGGTCCCTACACATCACCTGGGGAGAAAAAGAGGTCCACACAGGGTGAGGAGAACAGCAGGAGACAGCAGACCTGGGGACCAGGCGATGACAAGGGAGCGGACAAAGACAAGCGGGACAGCAGTGCTCCAAGGGCCTCGGGAGAAAGAAGATGTGTGCCACTTGGAGGTCACGGAAACTGGCAGCGGGTATCTGGGGAGGGTGGGGCTGTGTCATACCGTTTACAAGCGCCCTAGAGGCGGGGCTGTTGTGAGAACCCTGTGGGGGTCTTCAAGTGTCCTGGGGAACTGGGGACAGTGTCTTGTGAGGGAATACCTGGCACTGGGGAGGGGTATGTTGGGTGGGGACCCCACCTAGGGGTGGGGTCTCCAAGGAGGAATATGATCAGTGGATCGTCTGTTAAGGCTCTTTTGGAAAGGGTCTGTATTTCTAGAAGAAATGACAGAAGACAAAAGTTGGTCTCATCTCAAGAAGGAATTTAGGAATGAAGTTTATTTTTTTTTTCCTTTTTTTTTGAAGGGAGTGCTAGACTCAGTAGAAGAATTTATAGTAGGATGAAGGATGGTCCCCAGGGCACATGTGTGAAAGGGTGACAGTGTGGATTTGTGCAGCAGAGGGTTGGGGACGTTGCGGGGAGATGTTTCAGGCAGGAGGGATTCTCTGAGCATTAACGGGAGGATATTAATTTGATGTGGATTAAGCCCTGGTGGGAGATGTTGGCAGCTTACCTGGGCATAGCTTCGGAAGAAGAGTTGCCTGGGGCTCAGGTCTAGGCTGGGCAGGATGGTTTCCCCACGGAACAGTACTAGCCTCTTTTTGTATGCCTGGATATGGGGGTGGGATGGAAAGTTGCCCTTAGGTTCCAGACCCGTACCCAACTGGAAGTCTGATGCCCTATGTACAATATCCAAAACCAGCTCCTGGTCCTTCTTCCAAAGTTCAGTCCTGACACACTGATCTGAGCCAGGAGAAAACATCCTTGCTGTAAGACCTATGGATATCCTCGAAAAGAGGGCTTGTGGAGTGGGTGGGGGAGGGGGTGGAGTCCTCAAGTTGCCAGCTGTTCAGTAGGGATGTGAAGGGCAGAAAGCTTTGCCATGTTTGCATGAGGGATGGTGGAAGGAAACGCTGGTGACAGGCTGTCTGTTCTGCTGGTAAAACTAGATTCCAGCCCTTGGGATGTGTTACCTTCAGCGCGATGGCCAGTGCCCCGGTGTCTGCAGCATCTTCCAGGAGCGTGCTGGAGGCATCCAAGGAGGTTCCCTTGGGTGATGGAAAGGCAGAGTAGAGGCGTTCCAGGCACAGCAGCGCCTTCTGCAAGGCATGGGTGTCACAGGCCGGGCAGCCCCCAGGGAGTACTGTTGGAAATGGGGCAAACAGGGGGAATGGTGAGGCATGATGCTGGGGTGAAGACGCGGGACTTCTGCAAACCGCGCTGGCTCCTGGTAGAGCTGCAGAAGCTCCAGGACACACCCACCTGGAGCCCTGGCACGGCCTCCCTGCCTCCTCCTCTGGGTCAACTTTGGGGACCTCACCCGCCTTCCCAATGGCCCCACCTGCCAGTGGCCTGCTGCTACTCACAGATCTGGTTAAAGATGTGCAACAGCTCGCGGGCCATGATGCTGCCAGCGGCACCAAAATTCACTGCTCTAGGGAGACAAGGGCTCATCTGACCCTCAGAATCCTTCCAAGGCTTGGCCCCAGGTCTCCAACCACAAGTCTGTCTATCATTCATCATAACACTGGTCCATGACTCTCAGGAGACTTCCTGCCCACCTCAGAGAATGGCCCATACCTGGGGTAGCCAGGGTGGAAAAATGGGGGTTGGAGGAGTCCGGCTGGAAAGACCATCACGTGGTCAGGTATTGAATAGTATGCCTTGAGGCCCCAGGGGGGCACCTGCCACCTGTGGGAAGAGCACACCTGAACTCCAGCTCCATCATTTACCTGCAGTCCTTCCTGCTGTCCCCCTGAACCTCTGTTTCTTTCCTGGGAATTGTGGACAGCTGTCTCTGGGATGTGGTGTCTGTATCTCCCTGGCTTTCATACCTGTGATTGGAGAAAGGCTGCAAGAACCCCTGGATGACTCTGGCTTGGCGGGAGCGGATGCAACTCAGGAAGGTCTGGAGGAAGCTGGGTCCAAGTTGTACCTGGGAGGAGCCAGGACGTGACTCAAATACATGGAGACAAATGTAGACGCACACTGATACACCCTGATGTGGTTGTCTGAACCAGACAGATAAGCCCTGACACAGAGACATCCCCACAACAGCGGAAAGCGAGCGCCAGGACACCACCATGTGTTGCTGCAAACCTGCTTCACGTGTATCAGCACACACACACACACACACACACACACACTCAAGCAAGTCATACAGATGCATGGCTGTGAGTGTGCAGACACACTCACCATTACCTAAAAAGGTTCTGTTCTTCTGCTGGCAAAGCCTACAGTGTGGCTGTGTGTGCTAAGTCGCTTCAGTCGTGTCTGACTCTTTGTGACCCTACAGACTTTATAACCCACCAGGCTCCTCTGTCCATGGGATTCCCCAGGCAAGAATACTGGAGTGGGTTGCCATGCCCTCCTCCAGGGGATCTTCCCCACCCAGGGATCGAACCGGTGTCTCTTATGTTTCCTGCATTGGTAGGAAGGTTCTTTACCACTGAGCCACCAGGGAAGCCCCAGTGTGTGGCTGCTCGCCTATCAAGCCCAGTCAGCACCAGGGCAGGGAAGGGGTGGGTTAGGGTCAACCAGGGAAAACGACTGCCTGCTACTCAGATAGCGCAGAGGATGAGGAAGCTGAGAATTAGAAAGGACCTGGCAAGGGCAGGGACTCACGTCGTCGTAGTCCTGTCTGGCCGGGTCTGGCTTCAGGGCCCATTCCGAGGGCCCCATCTTCACCTGCAGTTGGGTAAGCTGGGAAGGGACGTGAAGGGAGAGGACTCTAGCGACCTTGGGTCTATCGTAAGGACTTTCTCCTGTTCACTGCCCTGTCCCCTCCTCTCGTAGTGTCACCAGGATGTCCTTGCGGCGTGTTGGTGGTTACACTTGCCTCGTGCCCTGAGCACCTCCCCCAGTCACTGTGCTTTCCTGATCCCACACTCCGCTGACACCCACTGCACATCTCCACGCTGTCTCTTTCCCCTGGCCTTACCTTGTCCTGGGCCTCTGCCTGGGTCTCTCCATCCATCCAGGGAACCGTATGAAGGTGAGTGATGAAGGTATCCTTGATGGCAGTGAATAATTCCGTGGCCTGCAGACAGGAGGGCGCAGGGAGAAGAAAACAGGATCAGGATCAGTCTCAGTCCTGGGTCCTGCCCGCCAGCCCCCCAGGAAGGGGCCTCAGCCCTGAGGAGCTACCGGGAAGAGGAAGACCTCAGAGGAAGTGGTATCTGCTAGGTGAGCAAAAACTCAGGGCACAGAGAGCTGTGGAGATAGAACTGACGGGGGAGACAGTTCCTTTCTGTGGGGAGACCTCAGGCTGCAGGGGAGACACCATCTTTTCGGCCAGGCAATCCATTCAGAAAGTTTGGGGAGGAAGAGAACCACCATCCCCTTCTCTGCTCTCAAGAGCCCTCCTCACGCCATCTTTCTGAAGGCCGGCATTTCCTCTCCCCATTTTCCTGGGTTCAGTGGCTTCCCAACAAGCTAAAGCCGTCCCAGTCATGCACCCTGACTGTGGAGTTATCACTTTCTCCGCCGTCTACCATCCTGTGCATTTCCTGTCTAGATGGAGGAAAATAGATGACAGCGTCGGCAACCTGAGTTCAAACCCTGACTCCACTATTTGGGGTAGCTGTGTGGTCTTGGGCAGATCAGTTAACCCCTCTGCGATACCAGGAATTAAAGCAGTTAGTACAAATCGCTTGCAAGAGTACCACGCACATGGTAGCCACGGCAAAGTATTCAGTAGTTACTTTGGGTGCTTCTTACAGCGACAGCATGCCACTCTTATGTCGTTTCACAAGCCGTTCAAAGATCATAGACAGACAAGGAGTAGGCTTAGAGGTCACGGAGCTCAGTTTTCTCATTTTATGGTTGAAGAAACACATGAGCAGTAAAGCCGGTGGCTTGTTCAGGTTAGTGTGTGCCGCGCGGACTCTGTGTCTCGGAGCGAAACTGTGCAGACTCCAGGGGTGCGGCGTGTCCCTCTCTGGATTCTCTAACTGCCTGGTTCTCTGACCACGGAAACCATCAAGAAGGGCAAAGTCGAGAAGATGGGTTGGGTGGGAAGGGGTGGGGGGACGTCGGCTGAAGAGGAGCCCTCACGTACAGCACTTTGGGTGCTGGGTCTGAAAGTCTCCCGGATGAACAAGGTGGCCAGCGTGGGCTCGAAGAAGGCTTCTGTCTTCTCCACACACATCATCCAGCGAGGATGGACCGGCTGCAGAGACAAAGCTGGAATGAGCGTCTCCTGTCAAGGATTCTTCCTCATCCACTTTTCCGGGCCAGTCTTGCCTAGACCCTCTCCCCCAGGGGACATTCTCTTTTCTGGACTTCCTGGGTCTGTCTCCCTTTGGTCTATAAACCCTTTTGGTGACACACATGGGGGTTTGCTGCTTAGCGCAAAGGGGCTCAGAACTTCTCCAGCATTAGTCATGGCCTGGGCTGGGCAAACTATCCTTGTTTATTGCCTATTGAATCTGAAAGCAAGGCCTCTGGGAAGCATCCTTCTGGATAACTAAAGGGCTCCTGGGAAGGACAGGACTAGATTCAACCCCAGTAGCTCAGACGGTAAAGCATCAGCCTGCAATGCAGAAGACCCCTGGCTTGATCCTTGGATCAGGAAGATCACCTGGAGAAGGAAATGGCAACCCACTGCAGTATTCTTGCCTGGAGAATTTCATGGACAGAGGAGCCTGGTAGGTTATAGTCCATGGGGTCGCAACGAGTCAGATGCAACTGAGCCACTAATACACACACACAGAGCCAGCCCTCTCACTTTGGCAGGTCTGTTTGCCACCTCGTCCCTGCCCACCACACACCCCTCCCACCATGTGCATGGCTCAGGTATCCCAGTGAAGGCACCCCTCCTCCCAAGCTTCTTTACCTAAACTAGGAATTGAAGAAGGAAATTTTTCCCCGCCTCCTGCCTTCCTCCCCCACTCTTCAAATGGTAAGACCTTCTCTTATAAAGAAGAAAGTTATCAGAGTGAAATTGAGTTTTAGATACCATATTGCTTGGTAGGAGAAGAGGAAAAAAGAAAAGACTAAATATATGCAATTCGGAGAGATAAGGAGCTTTCTGCCAAATCAGGGAAAAGAATATAGGATGAGGGGCTTCCCCGGTGGTCCAGTGATTAAGAATCTCTGCCTTGCAATGCAGGGGACGGGGACGGGGGTTCGATTCCTGGTTGGGGAACTAAGAGCCCGCATGTCACAGAGCAATGAAGTCCACACCACAAACACTGAGCTTGCGTGCTCTGGAGCCCACACCGCAGCTAGAGAGTCCAAGTGCCACAACTAGAGATCCCACACGATGCAACGAAGATCCCGTGTGCTGCAACTAAGATCCGACACAGTCAAATAAATAAAATAAATATTTTTTTAAAAAAAATATAGGATGAGATGATGGACATCTTCAAAGGTGGAGAAACAGAGAGACAAAAACTCAAAGAGGACTTTGGCAATCAGGGTGGTTTTACACAGCAGGATGGAAAGAATAAGGAACAAGAGAAAGCTGCTGGTGTGGATGGTGTTGAAGAGATGGCGCAGGGCAGGCGAGAGACAAATGGCGCAGGGAAGCGAGAGTAAGGAGGGCTGAGCAGGGACTTAGGAAAAGCATATCAATATGCTAATTTGGGTTGAGTGGCATGAAGTCACAAGACTTCGTTCCTGTTACTTCTTTACCCCCCGGGGCCTCCTGGCAGGAAAATGACATAGGCTGCCACCATACATTCTGGTCCCAAGATTGGAGATTGCTTATGGGGCTTCCCATGGAAGCAGAAAGGGAAAGGAAAGCCAGTACTGTTGTTGTTGAAGACACTCCTGAGCCTGCCTATTAGAACAGTTACCGTTTTGGAGGTTGCTCCAGACCCAGTTGCCCACGTCTCCGTGTTCCTGTCTGCCCCCTCACCATGAAGTCTATTAAGGACCTTCTCCTGGTGAGGAGGGACTCAGACACTTTTGATACTGTATTAGTTGGTGCTCTGAAACTCACAAACATGAACAACAAATAGAAAGGCCCCTGGGTCTGACAGCAATGCCGGGGACAGGTGCAGACTCTGCTGGCCACCTTTGGGTTCATCTCCTGCAGCCTCCTGAGGACAAGCTCAGTTCTGAGACTGCTTCTCAGCAGACAGCTGAAACGGGTGGAGGGCTGCATCCAGGACAGCAGCGAGCACATGAGCCTTGAGCTTGATAAGGTGGATCTGCCTGCCCTGACTGCCCCTCCTGGTTCTTGAGTTATTTCCTGATCCCTTTTGCTGAAATTTGCCCTTAGCAGCCTTTGTCAGCTCCATGGTAGGGTCCATAGCCTGAGCCGTGGTAGACCCTGACTTGGTTCCTGAAGCATATGGAGACCACCTGTGCCACTGCTGTCCCTGTGCCACTCTGCGACTCTTCTGGTCACAACTGTGCTGAGTCGTATGTTCTATATGCAGGAGAGTAACTTCCAGGATCTATAAATGAATGTTAAGTCTCAGGGGTGGAGGTTGACAGGTTATGTATTCATCTGCTGGGGGTTATCAGTATCTGAGTTATCTCTCGAGACATGAGATGATAGAGTATACAGTATTAATTGTAGAGAAAGAGAAAAAAACCACTGTTAAAATATAAAGGAAGAAATAACTTCAAATTCAAGATAATGAGGCTCAATAGATCAAGAAACACACAAAAAATTGTAGGGACGGGAGTAGGGAAGAAATGGATTGGGAGTTCAAGATTAGCAGATGCAAACTATTATATAGAGAGTATATAAACAAGGTCCTACTGTAGAGCATAGGGAATTATATTTAATATCTTGTGATAAGCTATAATGGAAAAGGATATGAAAAACAATGTGTGTGTGTATATATATATACACACAGAGCTGCTTGGGAGAACAGGGGAAATACTACCCAGAACGTGCTCTATAAATTATATATATAAAACTAACTCAGTTTGCTGTACAGCAGAAATTAAAAAACACTCTAAATCAGCTCCACTTGAATAAACTAAATTTAAAAAAAAAAGAAAAATATTTGCAGATATAACCTTTGAACCATGAGTAATGACAAACATGACAGAAATCAAGAAAAACTCCAAGAGTCTGGAGGGAAGCGGGTTTCTGTGCAATTTTCAGTAAGAGGAAAGTAGATTTTAGAGATTGCAGGTGAGCCAGGAACCCTTAGTGCGCATTTGGAAACACAACTCTACAATGAATCATTAAACCGACTGTTTTTGAACACTTGGAAAATAAAGTGTAACTTCTGGGGCCCCTGGCAGCTTCACCGGTGACTCAGACAGTAAAGACTCTACCAGCAATGCGGGAGACCCAGGCTCAATCCCTGGGTCTGGAAGATTACCTGGAAAAGGAAATGGCAACCTACTGCAGGATTCGGGACACGGCTGAGTGACTGACACTCTGAGGGCCAGTGTAGGATAACTGGGGATGAATAATGTCAAAATTATTTTCAAATGTCATCAGTTTCGGGGTAACCAACAAGGACCTAGGGCTTCCCAGGTGGCTTAGTAGTAAAGAATCTGCCTGCCAATGCAGGAGTCACAGGAGGCGTGGATTCAACCCATGGGTTTGATCCCTCAGTCGGGAAGATCCCCTGGAAGAGGAAACGGCAACTCACTCCAGTATCTTTGCCTGGAGAATCCCCTGGACAGAGGACCCTGGCAGGCCACAGTCCACAGGGCTGCAAAGAATTGGACACGACTGAGCAACAAGAACCTACTGTATAGAACAGGAAACTCTGAACAGTGCTGTGTGGCAGCCTGGATGGGAGGAGGGTTTGGGGGAGAATGGATACCTGTATATATATGACTGAGTCCCTTCGCTGTTCACCTGGAACTACCACAGCAGTGTTAGTCAGCTATAGTTCAATATAAAATAGTTTTTAAAAGCAATGTGACTGTATGAATAAATATATTTACAACACTAAAAATAAATGTCATCATTTTTAAAGGGCCACTAAATTAGAATGAACAGTAGATCGAGAGTCACAAACTCAAATAGGGGCCATGAGGTACCATGAATGACAGAAGCAGCCCAACATCAGCACCCCAGGACCAGGAGGGGTGATGGCAAACCCATATCCAGGCCTACTGGCTGCATCCCTCAGTTCCAGTCACTTGTTGCCCTGGGAGAAGGCTAATTTCAGCACTCACGTTGAAAGCAACAACCAAAAGGGCTGGAACTCTCTTCGTGTGTCATCACCTAATTTTTGAAAGTCAGCCATTCATTAAAAGTTTGTAAAAATCTTTAGAGTCCAGCAAAACACACCCATGAGCCAGATTCATCCTCCAGG
Source organism: Moschus berezovskii (assembly GCF_049115385.1). Lineage (NCBI taxonomy): Eukaryota > Metazoa > Chordata > Mammalia > Artiodactyla > Moschidae > Moschus > Moschus berezovskii. The sequence continues at coordinate 115,907,946 of NC_142462.1, forward strand.
ATCACGGCGGTTTTCCCTCCGCATGGAGAATTCAGCATTTACTAACTGTGAATGACTATAATAACTTACACCCTCGCACTTCAATTACACAAGCCGTATATAGGAGCCTAATGCCTGTTCTGCCTAGCTCACAGAGCTGCTTGGGAGAACACGGGAAATGCCACACAGAACACGCTCTGTGAATTCTAAAGTTCTACTCCGTTCTGTCGGTGCTCTCTTGTTTTCAAGATACCATCTGGTAGAACCGTAAGTTAGGGCCTTGTGAAATCGATGGAGAAATCCATGTTAAATAACAGTGTTGTTTGAGTGGATTCTGAACTGGCTGACCCAGAAGGGAACGTCAGTGATTAATGTCTCCAATTGAGTATGAGCTTCCCTGACTGCCCCACTGAACACTGTAACATGTCCACAATAGGTATCTCTCGCCCTCCTTCCTTTTTTATTTTTTCATAACACTTAATACCATCCCCTGGTGGCTCAGATGGTAAAGAATCTGTGTGCCATGCAGGAGACCTGAGTTTGAATCCTGAGTCGGGATACCCTGGAGAAGGGAATTGCTATCCTCTCCAGTATTCTTGCCTGGAGAATTCCATGGATGGAGGAGCCTGGCGGGCAAGTCTATGGGGTTGCAAAGAATGCGACGTGACTGAGCGACTAACACTTTCACTTTTTTTCAATACCATCCAATGTATTTTATTTAGCTTATGGTCTTTCTGTCTCCATTAGAATAGAAGCATTTGAGGACAGAGATTTCTATCTATTTTGTTCATGAAGAATGCAGAGTCTAGAGAAGTATCTGGCATATAATAGTGACTCAATTAATATTTGTTGCATAAATGGATTGCTGACTACTCTTCAATAACCTGAATCAATACTCTTTCCTCTGCAGAATCTTACCAGTAATCTAGATGAACACTTAGTAAATAAAACCAGAAATGACCCAGGGCAAAAATCACAGATCACTGAAACAAAGGCTAAAATCCCCTGAGTAAACACAAAACATAAAGAGTTTACCCTTAACAAACACAAATGTGAAGTTCTGCTTTTAATTTCCCAAACTCAGCTTCTCAAGTTTAATAAGAGAAAAGCTTAATTAACAGCCATTGTCAATGACTACATATACCCAAAATTAATAAACAAAATATGGTCAGATGAGACCTGACAGTCCTCTGAATAAGAGCATTACAAATTGGAATTCATTCAGAAGAACATGGTGAGACATCTGTTATTCATGACCATTGGATAGAAACACACATTTTGGCCCAATTAAGGTCAAAAGCTCTGCGGTGTCTTTGACTCCACTCCCCATCTCACACCAAACATCCATCAGGAGACAGCTGCTTACCTACAGAATATGTTCTTTTAAAACATAAAACAGTTAAATCCTTCTACAGGCCCCTGTTACATGCAGAGAAAAACCCAAGACCTTACAGTGACCAGCCAGGGCCTGGTGTAATCCCTTCCTCCCCTCTCTGATTTCCTCCTCCCCCACTTACCTCCACATCCCTCCCCACTTCCAATGCTTAGTCGCTTCACTCATGTCTGACTTTTTGCGACCCCATGGACTGTAACCTCCCAGGTTCCTCTGTCCATGGGATTCTCCAGGCAAGAATACTGGAGTGGGTTGCCATGCCCTCCTCCAAGGGATCTTCCTGACCCAGGGATCGAACCCATGTCTTCTGTATTGCAGGCGGATTCTTTAGCCAACTGAGCCACCCGGGGAAGCACTGATTTCCTCCCTATTCTTACTCTATTTGCTTTCTCTGCTTCAGTTGCACTGGATTCCAGGCTGATTCTCAACCCCCCAGGCAAGCAGGACAGCCTCCCAGCAAGCCCTGTCACCTCTTCTCAGCCAGAGCCACCAAGAGGGTCCCTCACACTGCACCAAGCCTCAACTAGCCTTCCCTTGTCGCAGTGAGATGACAGTCTTTCCTTTCCCGGAAAACCCTTTCCTCTCCCTAGACACTGCTTCCTTACATCCTACCTCCTGCTCAGCTATCTCACTGACCATTTAAACCCTGATCTCTCCCTCTTGGGAATTCTGAGAGCATCTAAACAAGACCTTTCTTAGAACACAGCTACATCCATTCATTTACTGAGCATATGATTGCTCTTATGTTACAAGGACAGAGATGAGTGGCTGTTACACAGCTCACACAGACCACTAAGCTAAAAATATTTACTATCTTTATCTTTATAGAAAGAATTCGCCACAGCATTTTTTGTTACCACCCACTATTTCTCAACCCTGCAGTCTGTGGTTAAAATGTGACCTCACAGGTCAGGCAGACCTGTTTTGGAGTCTATTTCTTCACTTATGAGGTGTTTGGTCTTGGGAAAGTTACTTGTCCTTTTGAGGACCTCAGAGCATTTCTGAGAGTAGTAAATAAAATAAACACTGCCTGACATAGACTAACTACTCAACATATTTCAGCTATTATTATTATGCATCATATTTGGTGCCATTCCAGACCAGGGAAAGGGCTTCACCAATTCACAGAACTATCTGTTGGTAGAGTCTGACTCAGCTTTTAAGTCCAAGGACAACTACACATCCTAAAAGCTTCCCTGGTGGCTCAGTGGTAAAGAGTTTGCCTGTTCAGTGCAGGTGATATGGGTTTGATCCATAGGTCAGGAAGATCCCTTGGAGAAGGTAATGGCAACCCACTCCAGCATTCTTACATTGGAAATACCATGGACAGAGGAGCCTGGCTGGCTACAGTCCATGGGGTCGCAAAAGTCAGACATGACTTACCAACTAAACAACAACAAATGGAGAGAGATAAGGATTATATAATATATATAAAGGATATATGTGTGTATAAAGGGTGATGACTTTAGAAATTCACAAGTCTTCGAAATTTTTTAAGTGTGGATGTCAATACTGGCATTCTTACACCCTTCAAAAAGCACTACCAGGCCATGGTTCTGGAATTTACAAGAAGTTGTTTGTTGCCAGGGATTTTCTAGCAACCCCAACTACGAGGGCTTGGGGCTCTGTCTCATCTGAGTCAAGAGAAAGACTGGGCAGAAGGCTCTTGGGGACTAGCCCACCTGAGAGAATATCCTAGGGAATTTTTTTGTTTTGTGTTTTGTGGTTTTTTGTTTCTTTGATTTTTGCAATGATTAAGCACACAGATGCTGAAGCCAGAATTCAAATACTAGCTCTAACAACCTAGCAGCTATACCACCTTGAGTGAGACCCTTAACTTTTGGGTCTCAGTTTATCTACCAATAAAACAGGGACAGCATGGTCTGTCCTCCTCATGGAACTGCTGTGAGAATCAAATCAACTCCTATATTTAAAGGGCTTAGAAAAATGCTTAGCACAGTTTAAAGTGTACATAGGCAATAACTACATTCCAGTCCCCGTGTTTACAAATCCCTTCTTCAAATTCTATAGATAGTTCAGATTTGCCAAAGCCACGAATTCCTCCAAGGAAGAGAAATGATCCACGAGTCACTAAGAAAAGAAACCCAGTGAGGAACCAGATCGCCCTGAAGCTTCACAGAGACTGGAGGGCATCTAATGTTCTAGATGCTTCCTCTTACATTGGGATGTGTCCACCTAGGATTTCAAAGTTCACAGTTCTGAGTACAGTCAGAGTGGACTTTGGTTAGTGGAGCGCGTTTGGTACACAGCCCCGTCCTCTGATATATCAGAATCGGCACCACGAAGCCCACAGAGCAGTCGACAGACCCCAGGGATATCAGTGATGAGTTCTTGATGAAGCACTTCTGGACACATAATACTGGAACCTCCTAGACAGAGCGAAGGCTCCTGCCCACCGCACCGCGTCTCACTCTAGTGATCCCTAGCCTGTATGTCCAGCTCTTCAAGTCACAGTGCTCAAGATAACCCGGCAAATAGTCTAGGGGTCATGACAAAGGAAAAGCAGTTCTTGATCAGCTTAGAGCTTTCTATCTAGATTTTAATACTCAATAAAAGGCCCTGGAGGTAGCCAGACATGTGCCCAAGGGTCTGCTTCCTGGCATCCCAGCCCTCAGTGTAAGCACTGAGGGCTTCTGCGGAAGGCCCAGATGTTGGGGGGCATCTAGTTCCCACGCCCCTTCCCTAGGGAGCTATGTCCACATGTGTCCCCCAAGATGGCAGATGCTCCATTAACACCCCACCTGGGGGAATTCCTCCCCTGCTCTCCTCACCATGGGTGGGCGTCCTGTCAGCTCCCCCACTTTCTGGCTCAGCAATCTGCGTGCCTCTTGGAACTGACTGTCCAGGGCTGGAGAAAGTGTCCTCACCAGCCCGAAGATCATGTGGCTTTGCAGGAAGTCCCTGTGGAAAGAAAAGAGACCAACGATATACCCCCAGGCTCTGGGAAAGCCACCAGAAAACCCTCCCTTTGTACGGGTGTGAGTGTGTTAGTTGTGCCCAACTAACTCACGCTCAGTTGTGCCAAACTCTTTGTGAACCCCATGGACTGCAGCCCACCAGGGTCCTCTGGCCATGGGATTCTCCAGGCAAGGTTACTGGAATGGGTTGCCATTTCCTTCTCCAGGGAATCTTCCTGACCCAGGGATCGAACCCAGGTCTCCTGCACTGCAGGCAGATTCTTTACCATCTGAGCTATGAGGGAAACCTTAGTTATAGAGAATAACTACTCAACATGTCAACATGTCAAGAAGAGCTTTTCTTTTTTCTTATTTACCCTAATTTGAAAACACTTCATTGCTAAAAAAAAAAAAAATTCCAAAATGATTGGGATAGTAACATCAAAGCTCATGGACCACAGATCACTTTAGCCATTAAAATAATACTGAAAAAGGGTGAGATATCACGAGAATCACCCAAATGTGGCCCAGAGACGTGAAGCCAGCAAACGCTATTGGAAAAATGGTGCCCCCAGACTTGCTTGACACAGGGTTGCCACAAACCTTTAATTTGTTAAAAAAAAAAAAAAAACAACAAGCAACAACAAAAGCAAAAACAGAATCTACAAAGTGAAATACAGCAACGCAAAATCAGATGAGCTCTGCCTGTAACACGCTATCAGCTGTGGTCGGCCTATTATGTTGGGTTGGCCAGAAGGTTCGTTCAGGTTTTGCCATAGTGTTGTTGTTCAGTTGCTCAGCCATGTCCGACTCTTTGTGGCCCCATGGACTGCAGCACGCCAGGCTCCCTGTCCATCACTATCTCCCAGAGTCTGCTCAAAGTCATGTCCACTGAATGAATGATGCCATCCAACCATCTCATCCTCTGTCGCCCCTTCCCCTCTTGCCCTCAGTCTTTCCCATAAGATCTTACAGAAATACCAGAACAAACTTTTTGACCTACCCAATACACTGGATCTTGAGAGTGTTCATCTTATAACTGAAAGTTGGCACCCTTTCACCAACCTTTCTCTATTTCTCCACCCTTCAGCCCCTGGCAACCACTGTTCAAAACTTTTGTCTATTTTAAGAAGAGTTTTTCTATCCTGGTAGCTCAGATGATAAAGAATTCACCTGTAATGCAGCAGACCTGGGTTTGATCCCTGGGTCAGGAAGATCCTCTGGAGCAGGAAATGGCTACCCACCGCAGTATTCTTGTCTGGAGAATCCCATGGACAGAGGAGCCTTGGTGGGCTATGGCCCATGGGGTCACAAAGAGTTAGACGTGACTCAGTGACTAACATTAACACTTGCTTGATGTGGGTTGGCTTGGCGGTGGAGAATGACAGAAGAAAGGACCAAATGAAGAGGGAGACCTCTCAAGTCACCGTGGGGAGAAGGCTGGACTTTGATTTAATGAAACGGATTCAAATTCTTCCACAACCAAGACACCTCAGCTACTCTGAAGAGGCATTTTCTAAGACCACCAAAGCTGGGACCCAGGACCTTTCTCTGCCCTGCTGGCAACTCTCTCACTGGGTTTGACTTTTGTCCTCACACAGACCTGTTCGCACCCGTGTGAACGGTTGTTTGCTTCCCTCTGAAGGAACTTCTAGGTGTTGCTGCCACTGAGTTACTATGAAGAAGGGATTTGAACCCAAGGTCCCGGGAGGAAGCCACTGTATCCAAGGGGTGGCCACATAGTCTCAGGGCCATCAGTGAGCCCAACATGGAGCCTCACTCTCCCTCTCCCGACCTTCAGGGTCCATCAAGACTTCCCTGATCTTTCCCACAAGGGGCCCAGAATCCTTGAATGCAGCTGAGGAGCAGCCTTTCCCCAGCTTTCCCCAGCCTTCGTCTCTTCCACCAACTCCTCCATATGCCTCCTTCTCCCGCCCACACCCCTCAGCTGCTGACAAGACACAAATGCAGCAACTGTCCTCTGCTCCATTCAGCACACCCTGTGTCTTGTTAGTTACCTGGATCCCTCATTTCATGTGTGTTTTCCCTACCCATGCCCTCCAAGCCCCTCTTCCTGTTCCCTCTATGCCCTCCTAGGCTGTCCATCCCACCCCCTCCCTGACCTCACACGGCCCTGGATCGCTCCCATCTCCCTGCAAGGCCCTTACTAGCCTGCCTCCTCCAGTGTCCTTTGTCTCTGAGACCTCCAGGTCCTCAGACCTTCTTTCCATCACCACCCCCGACGTGGGGCAAACCTGTGCTTCAACAGCTCCTTCTCAAGCAGCTGTGACATATTTTTCAAATACTCCAGGTCATGGACTGCAACGCGATAAGAAGGGCTCAGGGACATCGGTGCGAACGTCGCTTGCAAGCAGGACAACCAGTCGATGGCAGGGGCCACTCTCTTAAAGGAGAGAGAGACAGAGGTTGAGGGGGGACAGGAAAAGAGAGGGGCTTCCCCTCCCTCAGGACAGAAGAGGGATTGGGAAGGGGGTGGTTGAGGAAAGGATGGAGTCAGGAAAGTTAGGGGGTGGACTAAGAATTAAGGAAGTGAAGAGAAAGAAGACACGAAGATCAAGAAAGTTTGGGAGCGAGACCCTCATGCCCATCTTCCCCCAGTCCCTGGCTCGAGGCACCTGCAGCTGGTCAATTGTGACCATCTCGAAGACCTTGCCCTGGGCCCGCTGCTGCTCCCCAGGCCTCAGGATCTGGTTCAGCTGTGAGTTAATGAAGATGGAAAAGGAGGCGTGCTCTTGCACTTGGCTTGGGTCTCCTCCAAGCAAGGTTACCAGGCGATTCAGGTAGGTCAGGTATTCCCGCAGGATCTGGCGGAGAGGCAACGTCAGTCACAGCCACCATTGACCCCTGCCTTTCTCCAGCGTCAGAGGTTAGGACCTTGGTCTGCGGCACCATCTTACCTGGGCATAGTTCGGTTCCTGTTTTTGCTTGAGGAGAACGTCAAACTCTGGCTGGTCTATCTGGACACAAGAGAGGCTGAGACAAGTGGGGAATGTGGAGGAAGGAGAGGCCAGGTGTGGGGCTATGGGGATGGACCAGGAAGGGAGACGCAGGAAATGGACTGCAGGGGGCCAAGAGGAGGAGTGGGAAAGCCAGAAAAGAGAGAGACTGGGGCTAAGGGACAAGGGGAAGAGTACCAACATGCAAATGTACAAAGAGGGTATTTCAACCACTTTGGGGTGCTCAGCAAGAGAGAAGCATAATAACCCCTGTCCTGTAGGGAACTGTTGTCTGTGCCAGAGCCAGGTCTAGGATAAATGGCATGAGATGTCCATATTGGGTGCAAATAGCCAGGACATGGAAGCAAGCTAAGTGTCCATCCACAGAGGAATGGATAAAGAAGTTGTGGTACGTATATACAATGGCATATTACTCAGCCACGAGAAAGGAATGGAATTGGGTCATCTGTAGTGATGTAGATGGACCTAGAGTCTGTCATATAGAGTGAAGTAAATCAGAAAGAAAAAAAAATATCATCTTGATGCTTTTGAACTGTGGTGCTGGAGAAGACTCTTGAGAGAGAGTCCCTTGGACTGCAAGGAGATCCAACCAGTCCGTCCTAGAGGAGATCAGTCCTGGGTGTTCATTGGAAGGACTGATGCTAAAGCTGAAACTCCAATACTTTGGGCACCTCATGTGACGAGTTGACTCACTGGAAAAGACTCTGATGCTGGGAGGGATTGGGGGCGGGAAGAGACGGGGACGACAGAGAATGAGATGGCTGGATGGCATCACCGACTCGATGGACATGAGTTTGAGTGAACTCTGGGAGTTGGTGATGGACAGGGAGGCCTGGCGTGCTGTGATTCATGGGGTCGCAAAGAGTCGGACACGACTGAGCGACTGAACTGAACTGAACTGAAAGAACACATATATATGGAATCTAGAAAACTGTTGCAGACGAATCTGTTTTCAGGGCAGGAACAGAAACACAGACATAGAGAATGGACATGTGGATAGCAGTGGGGGTGGGGGAAGGGGAGGATGGGGCAAATGGAGAGACTGGGATTGACATAAATACACTACCATGCGTAATATAGATAGCTATTGGGCACCTGCTGTATAGCACAGAGAGCTCATCTCAGTGCTCCGTGATGACCTATAGGAGTGGGATGGGGGCTGTGGGAGGGAGGCTCAAGGGGGAGGGGATATATGTATACATTCAGCTGATTCACTTTGTTGTACAGCAGAAATTAATGCAACATTGTAAAGCAGTTATGCTCCATAAAAAAAGAGAGGTACTGAAAACTCAGTAATCAAGATCAATCATATTTTCATTGAAATCTCTAAAATCTAAATTAATGCTTTAAAAAAAAACATACAGAATGTAACAGTAAAACTTTGCTCATCATGCATTTCCCCCTAAAATCCACAATGTATTTTTGATCATTTTTTAAAAATCATAGATATCTCCCCAAAAGTCTGCAATAGAGTTTTGATCCATTATGGGAAGAAAAAAAATTTTTTTTAATTCACAGTGAACAAAAATGTGATATTCTGTTCATCGTGGGTTTTGCATTTTGACATTTTAAAAAGTATTTATGGAAATACTATTTGATTAGTGAGTTTTTAGTCCCCTCTCAAATTCTGCACCCAAGGAAAATAGCCCACTCCCTCATGTGCCTCGCCCTAGGTCTGGCACTGGTGTGTCCTTATCTCTGTCTTGAAGATTTTTCCTCCCATGTTTGTGGCTTGTCTTATCTGACTTCAATCCCCTACTTCTACCTGGAGCTATAAACTTTTCTGCTGTCTTGAAGAAAGCTTTCACTTGACTCTTGTGTCACATTTCATGTCCAAACTTTAAAAAACTAAGTCATCTATGCGTCTACTTCAACTTCCCTCCTTCCAAACTCCATGCAAGCTGAATCCATTTTCATGATGTTTTGACGTTATGTCTAGAAAATCAAACCAGTCAATCCTAAAGGAAATCAACCCTGCATATTCACTGGAAGGACTAGGGCTGAAGCTAAAGCTCTAATACTCTGGCCATCTGATGGGAAGAGCCGACTCATTGGAAAAGACCCTGATGCTGGGAAAGACTGAGGGCAGGAGAAGAAAGGGGCAACAGAAGATGAGATGGTTGGATGGCCTCATCGACTCGATGGACGTGAGTTTAAGCAAACTCTGGAAGATGCGGAAGGACAGGGAAGCCTGGTGTGCTGCAGTTCACGGGGTCGCAAAGAGTCAGACAAGACTTAGGGACTGAACAACAACAACTAGGTTTCCAGTGGTGTCTCCTCATTCCTTACTTTTCTGAGCTCAGAAGTCTCTGGAATCAAAGATAACGCCTCCCTCCTGAAGTGGCCTCTCCCCTGTTCTTTATGACTCAGTGGAACTGGTTTGACTCCCACTTCCTGGCCCTTCTGCCGCATCTCTGGCCCCACCTCGTTGGGGTATCCCTCTTCAAGTCATTTTCTCCACCTGCATTTCCGCTCAGAGACCATCTAGTCTCACGGTAACGGGAGCCGCCTTCCTTGCATGCACACCAAACCAGCTCTGTGGGGTCCTTTTCTGATTTCTCCACTTCTTTTACTGATGTGCAGTCAGTCACCAGGTCCCCTTGAATCACCATGGACCATCAGTCACCACTAGGATGAAGCTGTCTACATCCTCCTGGCCCCAATTTCCATTTCCATCTCCATTTGGAATCAAGGTTGCTCAACTAGATTCCTCAGCACCTCCAGGCTGACCTCAAAAACCGCTGACTCTACCTGGGCATTATGTAAAACCATCACCTCCATAGCTCTCTCTCTTTCTCCCCCCATTATATCAAAAGTTATCACCTCGGTCTGATGTTGTAGGCTGGGAAGAGTCAGGTTCAGCCTCATGTCTTCAGCCTTACTTTTGCCTCCCACCTCACCCCACCCCAACCCCAAATCCTCTATTCAACAGACCAGCCTCCTCGCTGACCCGCAGAGGGGTCACACTGTTCCTGGCTCCTCCCTAATCTCAGGACTTCCCTACAGCCCTTAAAAGTCCCTTTAGCTTCACTGTCACCAAGGCGAATCAACCAGGCTTCAGGTCTCAGCCCCCATTCTCCCTTCTGAGCTTCTCCTTAACCATTTCAGATCTTAACTAATTTCCCAAGGCTCCACCAGTTACACTCCTCAGCACACCCTGAGAGCTGAACTTGAGAATACCTCACAAGGTTTATCAGTTCTTGTATATTCATGCTCGAGTAATTTTGTGGAATTTTGGAAAGTAGGGACCAAATATATAGCATCACACTGCCTCCCACAATACCGATGCCTCCAAAGTTTTAATTTATTAACCCACTCAACAAACACCTGGAGTGGGCCTCTAGCTGCCTGGCCCTGCACCAGGTCCCGAGGAGGAGAGATTAATAAAGTGTGAGCCTGTCCTTAAGGGGTTTAGTCTTCAACACAGGGTTCAAGGCTGAGAGCACGTGAAATGGGAGAACAGAGAGGCCCACCTCCATTGCAGCCAGGGGGCACAGTGAAGACATCCTGGAAGGGATGGTCATCAAAACCAAAATGTGAAAAATAGGAATTTTCCAGGCTGAGTGTGCAAATTGAGGAGTGGTGTTGCAGGCAAATGGAGCCATGTACCCGAAGAACCGAGAACTATCCTTGGAGCTATAAGCACATGAGCTTGCCTTGGGGCATAAGGAGGAGATAAGGCTGGAGGAGTCTGTAAGAGGGAGACTTGCAAGGCTTCCTCAAGGATTAAGAAGCGGATCCTGATGACCCAGTGAGCCATTTAAGGCATTTAAACAGAGACAATAGCATAATTAGTTCTTGGTTTAAAAAGCTCCCTCCGGGGAAACTGAAAAGTAAATAAGAGAAGAGCAGTACAGGCCACAGGGGCAACGAGTCCAGTGTTTCAGGGATGATTCAGATAAGGAACAAGGAAGACCAGAAAAACGGTCTTCCCAGAACTGGCCCTGCTGCCCTCTTCCCTAATCTCATTTCAAGTCCCTGGTTCCAACATTAATTAATGTCCCTAAAGGTAATGGTGTGGTCACTCACCTAGAGCCAGACATCCGGGAATGTGAAGTCAGGTAGGTCTTAGAAACCATTACTACCAACAAAGCTAGTGGAGGTGATAGAAATCCAGCTGAGCTATTTAAAATCCTAAAAGATGAGGCCATTAAAGTGCTGCCCTCAATGTGTCAGCAGATTTGGAAAACTCAGCAGTGGCCACAGGACTGGAAAAGGTGTTTTCATTCCAATCCCAAAGAAGGGCAATGTCAAAGAATGTTCAAACTACTGCACAATTGCACTTATTTCACATGATAGCTAGGTAATTCTCAAAATCCTTCAAGCTAGGCTTGAACAGTATAAGAACAGAGAACTTCCAGGTGTACAAGCTGGATTTAGAAAAGGCAGAGAAATCAGACATCAAATTGCCAATATTCATTGGATTATAGAGAAAGCAAGAGAATTCCAGAAAAACATCTACTTCTGATTCATTGACTATGGTAAAGTCTTTGACTGTGTGGATCACAATTAACTGTGGAAAATTCTCAGAGATGGGAATACCAGACCACCTAACCTATCTCCTGAGAAATCTGTATGCAAGTCAAGAAGCAACAGAGCCTTACATGGAACAACTGACTGGTTCAAAATTGGGAAAGGAATATGTCAAGGCTATATATCGTCACCCTGCTCATTTAACTTATATGCAGAGTACATCATGAGAAATGCTGGACTGGATGAATCACAGGCTGAAATCAAGATTGCTGGGAGAAATATCAACAACCTCAGATATGCAGATGATACCACTCTAATAGCAGAAAGTGAAGAGGAACTAAAGAGCATCTTGGTGAGGGTAAAAGAGGAGAGTAAAAAAGCTGGCCCTAAAATCAGTATTCAAGAAACTAAGATCATGGCATCTGACCCCATCACTTCATGGGAAATAGAAAGGGGAAAAGTGGAAATAGTGACCGGTTCTATTTTCTTGGGCTCCGAAATCACTGTGGACAGTGACTACAGCCACAAAATTAAAAGACATGCTCCTTGGAAGAAAAGCTCTGCCAAACCTAGACAGTGTATTAAAAAGGAGAGACATCACTTTGCCAACAAAGGTCCATATAGTCAAAGGTATGGTTTTTCCAGTAGTCATGTAGGGATGTGAGAGTTGGACCATAAAGAAGGCCAAATGCTGAAGAACTGACCCTTTTGAATTGCAGTGCTGATGAGTCTTGAGAGTCCCTTGGACAGCAAGGAGATCAAACCTGTCAATCCTAAAGGAAATCAACTCTGAATATTCATTGGAAGGATGGTGTTGAAGCTGAAGCTCTGATACTTTGACCACCTGATGGGAAGAGCTGACTCATTGGAAAAGACCCTGATGCTGGGAAAGATTGAGGGCAGCAGAAGGGGACGACAGAGGATGAGATGGTTGGATGGCGTCACTGACTTAATGGACATGAATTTGAGCAAGCTCCAGGAGATAGTGAAGGACAGGGAAGCTTGGCGTGCTACAGTCCATGGGGTCTCCAAGAATCAGACAGGATGTAGCAACTGACCAATAACAGCAACAAAGTTAAGTCACTTTCCTGGATTGCACATTTTTTGGTCTAAAAACAAATTTGAGGCAGGCCTGCCTTTTTGCCAGCACATCCCTCACCTGGATGACTGGCAGGTATGGAGGCGTGGGAAGAGGTTGCAAATAGGCTCTGAAGAATGGGAAGTGACCATATTGACTCATCAGAAGGCTCAGAGTTTGGTTAAAATCTAACGGAGTCCGGTTACCGGAGATCGGCCAGCCACCAAGCTGGGAAGAAAAGAAACAGCGCTCAACACAGGGATACAGTCTCTCAGAACACATTCCTCACCACCATTGCTACATCCTGACTTCTACCCTGAGTCCCCTGCCCCTTCTAGGGCTCCAGCTTTGTCCCCCTTTTCCTACCTTCAGCCAAGGTCTTGATATGTCCACAGGTCATTGCCATGTCCACCTCCCTCCCAGACCCCTAGGAAAGAGATCCATCCTCTATGGGGAAGGAAAAATGGCAGCCCCGAGCACACATTGGTCTTGCGTGCTTCCTGCATCCAGAAAAGTACATGCGCCAGTCTCACCTCCTCAATAACCTGTCTGAGGGGACCGGCCCCTGCTGCCTCAATGGCACCCGTGTTCATGCAGGAGTTGTAGAATCCAAAGGCTTTCTCCTCCCCAGGGGCCAGGTGCCAGGAACCTGGGGTTTCTAGAAAGGAAGCGGGGCAGAAAGAAAGGAATGAGGCAGCTTGGAAACAATCAGGGACGGTGGGAAATGGAAAGGTTATAGGAAAGGAAGGGAGGATTCCCAGGGAAAAGGAGGGAAGGGGAGGACCCCAGGGATGAGGATGAGGGGAGCAACTTTTTTTCTTTTTTGCTCTGATGGGTTCGTGAGGTGTGTAGGCTTCTTTAGTTGCCCCATGGCATGTGGGATCTTAGTTCCCCAACCAGGGATTGAAGGTACATTCCCTGCCTTGGGAGACAGACTCTACCACTGCACCACCAGGCAAGTCATGAGTTGGATCAATTTGTTGGAAGAATAAAAACATGGAAAAGACAAAGAGGAAGATAAAGAAAAGGTGAGGAAATTCCCTGGTAAGGACTGCATCCTCACTGCCAAGGGCCCAGGTTCAATCCTTGGTTGAGGGCGGCGGGTGTGAGTAAGATAGATCCCATATCCCACAAGACGAATGGAATGGCTACCATAAAAAAAAGAGAAAAAGAATAAAAGGAAAAGAAATGTAAGAAAGGCAATAAAGAGGAACAGACAAGGGTGTGGGGGAAGAGACGGAATAACTGGAGCATGGAAAAAGCAGAAAGAGCAGAAACGAGGCGAGAGGGAGATGAACGAAGGAGTTAGAAAAACCGGGGAAGTCAGAGAACTTGCAAGGGACTGGAGCGGAAGAACATGAGGAAGTGTTCGGCAAAGCCAAGAAACCGGTGCGGGCTCCCCTAGTCCAGACTCTCCCCTCTCTCTGATCCCAGGAAACAAACACACACATGACAGTTACCCAAACACACACCACTGGACCCCTCCACCCTATCTAACCCCACTCACTCAGGCCCCCTGATATCTTTTTGTTCTATTGTGGGCCACAGAATCTGTCTGCAGGGTACATTTTCTTTTTATCTCTGTACCTTACCTGAAAGCCTGGCCCTCTGCTATGCGGGGAACACTCACCTCCACTCTTTCCCATCAAAAGAAGAAGGGCAAAGCGATGCATTTATTTCTTCCAAATTCTGACTGATACTGTCAACAGGTTCTCTGGGCTCCCTTATAGAGAAAACGCACCTCCTTGGTTGCATTCTCATTCCCCAGTCCTCCTCATCATCCACCAGCATCCTGGGATCACCCTTCTTCCTGGCTGGCCTGGGTTCCTCCCTCACAGTTCGCCTCTCGGTTCTTTTCAACAGAACTGCCATCTACAGAAATCTTCTTCCTCCCAGGGTTTTTAAGTCGGTCCTCCCCTTCCTCCAGCATGTCTTCTGTGTCCTTCTGTATTCCCTCCTTTACACACAACCAGATAAAGTCCCTCCATCACTTCTCACCCACTCTGCCACTTCTTTCCGCCCACCATCGTCTCCAGTCACCCACCTCTGGCACCCCAGTTTCAGCTTCCTTCCAGTTCAACCGGCACGCCATGGTCTAAGGTTTCAGGGAGGACAGGAGATAGCATGAGAACGGGGATCTGGGGAATGATGGGAGTGAGAGGGTAACACCCACAGGGGAGCATTAGGGGACAAGAAGGATTTGAAGGCTGGAGAATGAGGGCAATGGGGAGAAGGATTACAGTGCAATGGATGCTGCGGAGACGCCAGCGCGGGAAGACATCGGGCACAGCATAGAAACTGAAAATCTAAGGGAGATAACAGATACCTGTGGATGGATGGGAAAGGTGAGGGGCTAGGGACCAGGTAAAGAGACGAGGACGAGAGGGACCAGAAGAGATGGAAGAGAGGCAGGATCTGCCATGAAACGTATGGCGATGGAGAAGCAAACCTAGCAGTTCCCGAGGAGCCGGTGGAGCTGGCTGTTCCCCAGCCACACAGGCTCGTGATCATTCCAGGCTCCGTGGCACCTATAGCAAGAGAACCTTCCATCCTGATTCCCTTACCCAGGATTCTTCGAACTCGGCGCTTGTTCTCCTCTGCAAGAGCCTGAAAAGGACTGCCGATCCTGTTGGTGTTTCCACAGGCGAAGCTAAAGAAATCAGTGCAGGGGGCCACGCTGCTGTTCCCAGAGGCCAGGTAGAGATCCAGGAGGTCCTGACACACAGGCGTCTTGCAAGGGACTGTGGGGAAGAGCTCAGAGCTGCCAAAGAGGAAGCAATGAGGACTCCCCCCAAGGGGCTAAGCAAAGAAGTGTCTGGTTAAGGAAAGGGACAGAGACCCTGATGAGGAGGAAATGGTCTGACTGATGGGCAGGAGAGGGATTCATGGGGCACAGGGCTGGGAACCTGGGGCCCTCAGGGGTCAGAATGCGTGGTGGGTCTTGGGAGGATGGATGGGTAGATGGAGAGTGGGCTGTGGGGGGATCTAGGATCTCGCTTACAAGGACCACAGCCCTGAAACACGTAGCCCCAAAGCAGCAGAGAAACACCAAGGATTATACTGAAGAGCAGAAGGGTCTTTAGCGCCCGCAAAGTCTTTTGCCACCATCCATCCTGTGCAGGGATTGGCTCCTCTTCTGGAGATCTCTGTGCCGAGAACCAGGAAATAAAAAACACATGATGGAGAGAATTGGGATGGGGGAGGGAGGGGAAAGGAGGAAGGAACAGTTAGTTGGTGCCGGGGCCCCCTGACCCCTTTTTCTCCCAATCCAGCCTTCTTTGATCCCCTGGGAGCTGGAAGGGCTTTCAGAACGCTGCCCTGCGCACTTACCTCGCGTCTCCTGCGTGTCCCCGAGCCACTCGCTTGCTCAGTCCGCATGGCTCTCCCCACCGACTGTTTGTGTCCACCCTCCTGACCTGGATGAGGAGGAGGCAGGACAGACAGAGAAGCTGGTTCAGGAAGGGGGCGCATCACAGAGAGTTATATCAGGTCATTTTGAGACCTCTTGCCCAGCTACCCCGCTAGCTGCGCCCCCCCACACACATACACGTATGTTCATCCCAGGGCAGTGCTCCTAGGCGGGCTTCAGAATGAACCTCTCTTCCTGAGGTTCCCCCCTCCCTCCGTCTCCCATCACCTGCCTCTCCTCTCCGGTTCCTACTCTCCAAGTCCCACATCCCTCCTCTCTGGAGGGGGACAGGGGATGCGCGCACACACACAAACACACACACCAGCCGGCTCCACCTCCCACCCTAGGCGTCTGACTCCCAAAGGGAATGGGCTTCTCCAGGGGACTTGCCGTCTGTCTGGCCGTCTCTCCTGCTCTCAGAATCCGTCCTGCTTCTGCTCTAGGTGCTGAGTCTGAGGACGGGGATTCAGGAAATAGCCTCGCTCTGACCCCCACCCCAGTTCCTTTTTCCTGGAGAAAGGGCGCATGTGCCACCCGCAGTCCCTGTCCCCTCACACACGCTACTGGCCTCTGGGTGGAGCCTGTTTATCGGTCTGGAGACACCCCAGCCTCTCCTGGCTCCTTTATCTCAGCCTCTCAGGGGAGGCAAAGGGAGGCAGTCTCCATTCCCCAAGCAATCCTGCCCTGGGCAGCTCCTCTTGCCTTGCTCTGCTGCTGCTGCTTACAGACTTCCTTTATTTCTGGAATATTGTTTCTTCTCTCCTTTCTAATATGATGGAAACATCTTGAGCCTTTTAATTCTCAGGTCAAATGTCCCCTCCCCTGGGAGGTCTGCCAGCTCCATGCCCATTCCCTCTGCTCCCAAGCACGCTTGATTGCTTCCCTGGGAGTATCACAGCCCTGCAGGTTGCAGGCAGAACAATCCAGGAAAAGAACAGCAAGCTAGGAGACCCTAATCTGCTCATTACTAGCCCTGTGACTGTGAATGAGCACTTAAACTCTCAGGCAGGTAAGTTCCACCATTTGGAAAATGAGGATGATATTTCCCTTTGAATACCTCACCCGGTCTCACACCTTCCACAAAGAATGAAGTGTGGACAAAGAACGTCACCTGTCATATTGGTAAGCAAAGGATGCTTCAGCCATTAAGTTATCAGCCACTGCAGCTGCCCCAGTGGTGCATGCTGAGAGGATTCAGCATGGAGGAAAAATAGGATACTGGCCCTAGATAATACAGTACATATCAAAGGAATAATGTCAACAAGTCCTGACGACTGCATCTTCCCATACACAGACAAGCACTGAAGTCATGAACTTGAGATGTATGGTTTTTCTTTAATTAGCAGTAATCTTTTGATGGCTTTCCCAGGTAGCTCAGTGGTAAAGAATCCACCTGCAATGCAGGAGACCTGGGTTCGATCCCTGGGTCGGGAAGGTCCACTGGAGAAAGAATGGCTACCTACTCCAGTATTCTTGTCTGGAGAATTCCATGGACAGAGGAGCCTGGCGAGCTGCAGTCCATGGGGTCACAATGAGTCAGGCACAACTGGGTGACTAACATACTTTTGATATTCTACTACCTTTTTCATTGTTGCTGTTTTTGCAACAACTCTTATATAACCTGGCTCCTCCATTACATCTTTGGAACAGTCCCTCAGAGCTATCTAAGAGGCTGCACCCTGGACTTAAGTCCTCATTAAGTTCACCAGATAAAACATAATTCTCAACTTTCAAGGTGTGCATTTTTTTTTCCAGTTGAGAGAGGCATGATTGACCCTCTTATGCTATTACCCAGTTGCCTTGTATGGCAACCCACTCCAATATTCTTGCCTGGAGAATCCCATGCACAGAGGAGCCTGGTGGGCTACAGTCCATAGGGTCGCAAATAGTCCGACATGACTGAAGCGACTTTGCAAGCTTGTATATCATCTCTCTATTGATTACAAACTCTTTGGTAACAGGAACAAGGTTCCTTTCTCTTTCAAACCCTCATAAGATGTCTCGTAAACACTTGTAGGATTTAAATGCATTCTAAGCCAGAAATTCTCTTTCCCACATCATACTGAGTCCTCACCTGGGGTCTTAGCACATTTCTGAAAGAAAGTGTTTCACCACCAGCCTTTGTTTCCCCATCTCAGGTAAAATGGGATTCACTAGGACAGTCACACTAATGATACCTCAGCAATATTTCCTGACCAGTACTGTGTTATGGGGCATTTGCTGGGATGTGGGTAAGGACGGATGGCTCCATGGCTGGAGATGAGGAATAAAGCTCTTATGTTGACGGATACCATATTTTAAAGCATCATGAAAACTTCGAAGAAAAGTCACAACTTCAACATCAAAAAAAAAAAGGGGGGGGACCAAAGGCTTTTGAGGAAGAGTGTGACTAGTGGAGGTGATGGAATTCCAGTTGAGCTATTTCAAATCTTGAAAGATGATGCTGTGAAAGTGCTGCACTCAATATGCCAGCAAATTTGGAAAACTCAGCAGTGGCCACAGGACTGGAAAAGGTCAGTCTTCATTCCAGTCCCAAAGAAAGGCAATGCCAAAGAATGCTCAAACTACCACACAATTGCACTCATCTCACACGCTAGTAAAGTCATGCTCAAAATTCTCCAAGCCAGGCTTCAGCAATATGTGAACCGTGAACTCCCAGATGTTCAAGCAGGTTCTAGAAAAGGCAGAGGCACCAGAGATCAAATTGCCAACATCCGCTGGATCATGGAGAAAGCAAGAGAGTTCCAGAAAAACATCTATTTCTGCTTTATCGACTATGCCAAAGCCTTTGACTGTGTGGATCACAATAAACTGGAATATTCTGAAAGAGATGGGAATACCAGACCATCTGACCTGCCTCTTGAGAAACCTGTATGCAGGTCAGGAAGCAACAGTCAGAACTGTACATGGAACAACAGACTGGTTCCAAATAGGAAAAGGTGTACGTCAAGGCTGTATATTGTCACCTTGCTTATTTAACTTATATGCAGAGTGCATCATGAGGAACGCTGGGCTGGAAGAAGCACAAGCTGGAATCAGGATTGCTGGGAGAAATATCAATAACCTCACATATGCAGATGACACTACCCTTATGGCAGAAAGTGAAGAGGAACTCAAAAGCCTCTTGATGAAAGTGAAAGAG
This sequence comes from Moschus berezovskii, assembly GCF_049115385.1. NCBI lineage: Eukaryota > Metazoa > Chordata > Mammalia > Artiodactyla > Moschidae > Moschus > Moschus berezovskii. The sequence goes on from NC_142462.1 coordinate 115,927,316, forward strand.
GAGAGTGAAAAAGTTGGCTTAAAGCTCAACATTCAGAAAACTAAGATCATGGTATCTGTTTCCATCACTTCATGGGAAATAGATGGAAAAACAGTGGAAACAGTGTCAGACTTTATTTTTTTGGGCTCCAAAGTCACTGCAGATGCTGATTGCAGCCATGAAATTAAAAGACGCTTACTCCTTGGAAGGAAAGTTATGACCAATCTTGATAGTATATTAAAAAGCAGAGACATTACTTTGCCAACCAAGGTCCGTCTAGTCAAGGCTATGGTTTTTCCCGTGGTCATGTATGGATGTGAGAGTTGGACTGTGAAGAAAGCTGATCGCCAAAGAATTGATGCTTTTGAACTGTGGTGTTGAAGAAGACTCTTGAGAGTCCCTTGGACTGCAAGGAGATCCAACCAGTCCATTCTAAAGGAGATCAATCCTGGATGTTCATTGGAGGGACTGATGCTAAAGCTGAAACTGCAATACTTTGGCCACCTCATGCGACGAGTTGACTCACTGGAAAAGACTCTGATGCTGGGAAAGGTTGGGGGAGGGAGGAGAAGGGGACGACAGAGAATGAGATGGCTGGATGGCATCACCGACTCTGTGGACATGAGTTTGAGTGAACTCCGGGAGTTGGTAATGGACAGGGAGGCCTGGCGTGCTGTGATTCATGGGGTCACGGAGAGTCGGACACAACTGAGCAACTAAACTGAACTGAATGACATGATGAAAATAATCCCTACAAATGGCTGATCCTGGGATTCTGGATCAATAAAAGACAAGAGACACAGTGCTGGTTCTATGGAACAGGAGTGATATAGAGAGGCCTGGCCCTGAGTGAGGGCAGAGGGGAGAACACATGGAAAGAAAACATTTTCAGAGGAAAACAAAGTCATGGAAACCAATTAAATGGGGGTGAGGTGGGCTGGGAGTCAGTGGATAGCAGCCACATATGAGCATTCCCGTTTTTATTCTGGATGTCTAAGAGAACAGTGATCCACTGAGTTGATTCTTAAAATTACATCTGTCTACATTAGGGGGCTTCCCTGGTGGCTCAGTGGTGAAGAATTAGCCTGCCAGTGCAAGGAGACACAGGAGATGAGGGTCCAATCCCTGGGTTGGGAAGATCCCCTGAAGGAGGAAATTGCAACCCACTGCTGTACGCTTGCCTGGAGAATCCCACAGACAGAGGAGCCTGGCGGGCTATAGTCCGTGGGGTCACAAACAGTCAGACAACTGAAAGCCTGAGCACACCTGCAGAACAGTCAGGCCAGCAGGTTAAGGATTGAGAACAAAATGATGACTCAGGACTTTGAGAGGTTTTGGTCTGTTTAGATACAAATCCACCATGCTTTCTCTGTTCCCTTCCCTTCCCCCAAAGTCCAGTTCTCTACATTGGACTTCTAGCTTCTTTCACACCTACCCCTCCTCCCTGATCCTTTTCCACCAACCAAGTCCTCTGGGCTGCAGTTTCTTGAGGAAATGATAACAAGGACAATTCAGATTAGATAAGAGCAAACTGAGGCACAAGTGTACCCTATAACCAGCCCTGTAAACAGTCACTCAGGCTCCGGGCCAACCTCGGAGATAAGGCTGCCAGGCCACCCCTCCCCATCCCGCTGCCTTAGTGAAGGCGGAGAAGCCTCTGCTCCGGCGGCTGCCTCTGGAGCCTAAAGCACCTTATCTTCCACGTTGCGTCATCACCAGCATCCACGCCTCCCCAGCCACACCCAGTCCCTAAACACCCTCGACTGAACTCCAAGGCAAGGCGGCTCCAGCTCACAACCAACAAGGCCCAGGGAGCAGACGCACACTTATCATCGCTGACACTGCCTCTGGATTGCTTTCATGGTTCTGTGCATTTCAATCCCAGGATCTTTTGTTTGATACCATAATGATGTCAAAAATCATAGCAGCCACATTCAGAACACAGTTTTTACTGAACACTTCCTACTATTTAGGGGCTACAATAAACGCTTCGTTTCCATATATGTTCCCATTCAGTCTTCACAGTAATTCCATGAGGGAGATAAGATCTTTTTCCCCTCCCATCTTATAGATGAGAAAACTGAGCTACATGGAAATACAGTAAACTTTGGTCAGTTTAGTTCAGTCGCTCAGTTGTGTCCAACTCTTTGTGACCTCATGGACTGCAGCACGCCAGGCTTCCCTGTCCATCACCAACTCCCGGAGTTTACTCAAACTCATGTCCATTTAGTTGGGGATGCCATCCAGCCATCTCATTCTCTGTCGTCCTCTTCTCCTCCTGCCCTCAATCTTTCAAACATCAGAGTCTTTTCAAATGAGTCAGTTCTTCACATCAGGTGGCTGAAATATTGGCGCTTTAGCTTCAGCTTCAGCGACTTAACATGCATGCATGCACTGGAGAAGGAAATGGCAACCCACTGCAGTATTCTTGCCTGGAGAATCCCTGGGACAGAGGAGTCTTGTGGGCTGCTGTCTATGGGGTCGCACAGAGTCAGACATCACTGAAGCAACTTAGCAGCAGCTTCAGCATCAGTCCTTCCAATGAATATTCAGGACTGATTTCCTTTAGGATGGACTGGTTGGATCTCCTTGCACTCCAAGGGACTCTCAAGACTTCTCCAACACCACAGTTCAAAGGCATCAGTTCTTCAGCGCTCAGCTTTCTTTATAGTCCAGCTCTCACATCCATACATAACTAATGGAAAAACCAGGGCTTTGACTAGACGGAACTTTGCTGGCAAAGTAATGTCTCTACTTTTTAATATACTATCTCAGTTCAGTTCAGTTCAGTTCAGTCGCTCAGTCGTGTCCGACTCTTTGTGACCCCATGAATCACAGCACGCCAGGCCTCCCTGTCCATCACCAACTCCCGGAGTACACTCAAACTCATGTCCACAGAGTCGATGATGCCATCCAGCCATCTCATTCTCCGTCGTCCCCTTCTCCTCCCGCCCCCAACCTTTCCCAGCATCAGAGTCTTTTCCAGTGAGTCAACTCGTCGCATGAGATGGCCAAAGTATTGCAGTTTCAGCCTTAGCATCAGTCCCTCCAATGAACATCCAGGATTGATCTCCTTTAGAATGGACTGGTTGGATCTCCTTGCAGTATAAGGGACTCTCAAGAGTCTTCTCCAACACCACAGTTCAAAAGCATCGATTCTTCGGCGATCAGCTTTCTTCACAGTCCAACTTTCACACCCATACATGACCACGGGAAAAACCATTGCTTTGACTAGACGGACCTTGGTTGGCAAAGTAATGTCTCTGCTTTTTAATATACTATCAAGGTTGGTCATAACTTTCCTTCCAAGGAGCAAGCGTCTTTTAATTTCGTGGCTGCAATCAGCATCTGCAGTGATTTTGGAGCCCAAAAAAATAAAGTCTGACACTGTTTCCACTGTTTTTCCATCTATTTCCCATGAAGTGATGGAAACAGATACCATGATCTTAGTTTTCTGAATGTTGAGCTTCAAGCCAACCTTTTCACTCTCCTCTTTCACTTTCATCAAGAGGCTTTTGAGTTCCTCTTCACTTTCTGCCATAAGGATAGTGTCATCTGCATATCTGAGGTTATTGATATTTCTCCCAGCAATCTTGATTCCAGCTTGTGCTTCTTCCAGCCCAGCATTCCTCATGATGTACTCTGCATATAAGTTAAATAAGCAAGGTGACAATATACAACCTTGACGTACACCTTTTCCTATTTGGAACCAGTCTGTTGTTCCATGTCCAGTTCTAACTATTGCTTCCTGACCTGCATACAGATTTCTCAAGAGGCAGGTCAGGTGGTCTGGTATTCCCATCTCTTTCAAAATTTTCCACAGTCTGTTGTGATCCACAAAGTCAAAGGCTATGGTATAGTCAATAAAGCAGAAATGGATGTTTTTCTGGAACTCTCTTGCTTTTTCCATGGTCCAACAGATGCTGGCAATTTGAACTCTGGTTCCTCTGCCTTTTCTAAAACCTGCTTGAACATCTGGAAGTTCACAGTTCATGTATTGTTGAAGCCTGGCTTGGAGAATTTTGAGCATGACTTTACTAGCGTGTGAGATGAGTGCAATTGTGCGGTAGTTTGAGCATTCTTTGGCATTCCCTTTCTTTGGGATTGGGATGAAGACTGACCTTTTCCAGTCCTGTGGCCACTGCTGAGTTTTCCAAATTTGCTAGTGTATTGAGTGCAGCACTTTGACAACATCATCTTTTAGGATTTGAAATAACTCAACCGGAATTCCATCACCTCCACTAGCTTTGCTCATAGTGATGCTTCCTAAGGCCCACTTGACTTCACATTCCAGAATATCTGGCTCTATGTGAGTGATCACACCATCGTGATTATCTGGGTCATGAAGATCTTTTTTGTACAGTTCTTCTGTGTATTCTTGCCACCTCTTCTTAATATCTTCTGCTTCTGTGAGGTCCATACTATTTTTGTCCTTTATTGAGCCCGTCTTTGCATGAAATGTTCTCTTGGTATCTCTAATTTTCTTGAAGAGATCTCTAGTCTTTCCCATTCTGTAGTTTTCTTCTATTTCTTTGCATTGATCACTGAGGAAGGCTTTCTTATCTCTCCTTGCTATTCTTTAGAACTCTGCATTCAGATGCTTATATCTTTCTTTTTCTCCTTTGCTTTTCACTTCTCTTCTTTTCACAGCTATTTGTAAGGTCTCCTCAGACATCCATTTTGCTCTTATGCATTTCTTTTTCTTGGGGATGATCTGATCCCTGTCTTCTGTGCAATGTCACAAACCTCCATCCATAGTTCATCTGGCACTCTGCCTATCAGATCTAGTCCCTTAAATCTATTTCTCACTTCCACTGTATAATCGTAAGGGACCTACCAACCGGGGGAGTTCATCTTTCAATGTCCTATTTTTGCCTTTTCATACTGTTCATGGGGTTCTCAAGGCAAGAATACTGAAGTGGTTTGCCATTCCCTTCTCCAGTACAATAAACTTACCCAGAGTTATAGTCAATAATTATCAGAGCTGGGAATGGAACCAAAGCCCTTAACAATTAAATCTCTCAGTCACCAAGATTTAGTGTTTGGAAATCTCTTCCTAGTCAGTCTTTTGTCTAAACTGTTTGAACTATCTATCCTTGCTGACTTGACTTTATTCTGTGACTGCCTTGAGGGCTGTTATTCTCCAAACACTCAAACATCTAATCTCCCGTTTGGAAAATCTGCAATCAGCCACCATCCAATGGTTAAGGCATCAAAGTCAAGAATGTGCCATTTGTCTACACGTGATGGCACTCTCAGGTGTATCCATGAGTTGCAGTTATCTTCTGAGACTGCTTGATTTTGGCCCTAACAACTAAGAAGCTACCTCCTAAGGGGCAATAAACCTGTTTCTGAATGAGCAAGAGGAAGCCTTGATGTTATAGGCAGTGCTGAGGAGTTTGATAAGACAATGAAGAAACACATTCTTGGATCAGTTTGGGGCATTCTAACTGCTCTTTCCAAAAGAGGCCATTATTGAGAGTTGAGGATCACATCTGGTAAAGCAGAATTTATGGCTTTTAAAACAATTTAAGTGGCAAGAGAAACCTGTATGCAGGTCAGGAAGCAACAGTCAGAACTGTACATGGAACAACCGACTGGTTCCGAATAGGAAAAGGAGTGCGTCAAGGCTGTATATTGTCACCTTGCTTATTTAACTTATATGCAGAGTACATCATGAGGAACGCTGGGCTGGAAGAAGCACAAGCTGGAATCAAGATTGCCGGGAGACATATCAATAATCTCAGATATGCAGATGACACTACCCTTATGGCAAAAAGTGAAGAGGAACTCAAAAGCCTCTTGATGAAAATGAAAGAGGAGAGTGAAAAGGTTGGCTTGAAGTTCAACATTCAGAAAACAATCATGGCATCTAGTCCCATCACTTCATGGGAAATAGATGGAAAAACAGTGGAAACAGTGTCAGACTTTATTTTTTTGGGCTCCAAAATCACTGCAGATGCTGATTGCAGCCATGAAATTAAAAGATGCTTGCTCCTTGGAAGGAAAGTTATGACCAACCTTGATAATATATTAAAAAGCAGAGACATTACTTTGCCAACAAAGGTCCGTCTAGTCAAGGCTATGGTTTTTCCCGTGGTCATGTATGGATGTGAGAGTTGGACTGTGAAGAAAGCTGATCGCCGAATAATTGATGCTTTTGAACTGTGGTGCTGGAGAAGACTCTTAAGAGTCCCTTGTACCGCAAGGAGATCCAACCAGTCCATTCTAAAGGAGATCAATCCTGGGTGCTCATTGGAAGGACTGATGCTAAAGATGAAGCTGCAATACTTCGGCCACCTCATGCGACGAGTTGACTCACTGGAAAAGACTCTGATGCTGGGAAGGGTTGGGGGCGGGAAGAGAAGGGGACGACCGAGAATGAGATGGCTGGATGACATCACCGACTCTGTGGACATGAGTTTGAGTGAACTCCGGGAGTTGGTGATGGTACAGGGAGGCCTGGTGTTCTGTGATTCATGGGGTCACGGAGAGTCAGACACGACTGAGCGACTAAACTGAACTGAACTGAACTGAAGTCTACTGTCTTAGTCAACTAACGCCATAATAATGCCTGATAACAAATCATGCAAAATTTAGTGGTTGCCAAAACAAGCATTTGTTCTCATGTTTAAAGATCTAGTGTGTCTCCACTGATGTAAACCATGTTCATCTGTGCTTTGGGCTGTATTTGGGATGGGCCTAGATCTAGGCTACATGTTTCTGTAGGTCTGCTGCATATGTGTTTCTTCCAGGGCCCAGGCTGAAGGGGCAGAAGCTAAGCAAGCCATGTTTTCCCATAAAGAATCACCAGAGTGCAAGGTTCACGCCAAACCATACAAGCAATAAAGACTCGGGCATCCCAGGTGGGTGGCTCAGTGGTAAAGAATCTGCCTGCAATGCAGGAGATGCAGTTCAATCCCTAGTTTGGGAAGATTGCAGGGATCTTGGAGAAGAAAATGGCAACCCACTCCAGTATTCTTGCCTGAGAAATCCCAAGGACAGAGGAGCCTGGTGGGCTACAGTCCATCGGGGTTGCAACGCACGACTTAATGACTAAACAACAACAACAATTAAGACGCAGTTTTTATTATGTTTATCAGGGTTCCTTTGGTCAAAGTTAATCATACGGCCAAAGTCAACATCAATGGACCAGGAGGGAGAACACTTTGCACATAGGAGAGGAAGAATAATTAATATCAGCTAAATAATAATCCAAACCATTGCACCTACTTTATTGAAAACCTCGCATACTTTCTAGCTGGTGTGAGAGGGTTTGGTATCACCTGTGTGGTAGCAGAAATATTAACACCTAAGTGAAACCAGCAAAAACAATCCAGGAAAGAAATGGCAGGAACCTAAATGGGTCAGCCTTCTACATGAGGACACGTAGAATGGTGCCACATTTATGCCACATAAATGGTGGCTCTTGTTCTGCCCTCAGGCACTGCAGGGCATCTCAGGACATGTGGTGATGTGGCATTCCTTTGTCCATGAAACTTTACACCAGCATGTCCACTCATGCAAACGCCACCCTACTTCCGCAGAAAAAATTTTCTCCAAAACTTCCCAATTTAATTTAGACCTGGATCACTTAATTTCTTTCTGGTTCTCTGCTGACTCTCGGCTCTGTCCCCTCTCTTAAGTCTAGCACACATCCTTCACCGCTGATCTGTGAACTTGATCTGCTGCTGCTGTTGTTCAGTTGCTAAGTTATATCCAACTGTGTGACCCCACGGATGTAGCACGCCAGGCTTCCCTGTCCTTCTCTATCTCCCAGAGTTTGCTCAAAGTCATGTCCATTAATTCAGTGATGCTATCTAACCATCTCATCCTCTGTCACCCGGTTCTCCTCCTGCCCTCAATCTTTCCCAGCATCAGGGTTTTTTCCAATGAGTTGGCTTTTCACATCAGGTGGGTCAAGTGTTGGAGCCCCAGCTTCAGCATCGGTCCTTCCAATGAATATTCAGGGTTGACTGAGCTTGATTATGCAGATTTAAACTTGTACAAACTGTGAGAATTTTGGCTTACATTCATGCCTTGGATCTTCAGTTGCCAGCAGAATCAGGAAAGGTCCTATAGTCTACTCCACACCCAGATGGCTTTATTCTCAGTCTGCAGCCCTGGTTGGATAATACCCCAGGTGGACCATAAATGGGGATTACAGATGGTGGAGATTCTTTGGAAAACATGAGTAGAAGAACTCCAAAATCAAGGCCAGGTCATCAGTAAGCTGTGTTGAGTTCAAGAACTAGAGATGGAATGAAGCTGCCAGGGGTTGGCAAGGAAATTAAGCTCCAGAAGAAGGTATCCTGACAGGTGGTTCTTGGTTTTTGAAATTCCTTTTTTGCGATGCAAGTGCCTGACTTAACATTGCCTAGGCATCCATTTCAAGTGGTGTCCAATTCAAAACCAACTATCACCAGCCATAGATAAAGAGCCAGGCCACTTCCCCTACTGAGGATGCTTTGTACTAGAGATCCTGGTTGATTTCAGTAACTGACCATTTGGGCTACTTGTTTTATTCCTCTTCCCACGCTTTAAATTCTCCCTCTTATGTTTTAAATTCACCAAATAAAGAGCAAGCCAGAAAACCCTAGTCCCCTACCCTTGACCTCAATAAAGCAGAACCCCAAACTCCTGCGTTCTCTCTCTTCCTAATCTCAACCTCAACATGTGGCCCCAGGTGTGCTATGTAATTTCCAGGTCTTGTAAGTAATAAACCTTTATTTTTTTCAGAGCTTCTTGGTTCAGTTCAGTTCAGTCGCTCAGTCGTGTCCGACTCTCCGCGACCCCATGAATCACAGCACGCCAGGCCTCCCTGTCCATCACCAACTCCCGGAGTACACTCAAACTCATGTCCACAGAGTCGGTGATGCCATCCAGCCATCTCATTCTCCGTCGTCCCCTTCTCCTCCCGCCCCCAACCTTTCCCAGCATCAGAGTCTTTTCCAGTGAGTCAACTCGTCGCATGAGGTGGCCAAAGTATTGCAGTTTCAGCTTTAGCATCAGTCCCTCCAATGAACATCCAGGATTGATCTCCTTTAGAATGGACTGGTTGGATCTCCTTGCAGTATAAGGGACTCTCAAGAGTCTTCTCCAACACCACAGTTCAAAAGCATCGATTCTTCGGCGATCAGCTTTCTTCACAGTCCAACTCTCACATCCATACATGACCACGGGAAAAACCATTGCCTTGACTAGACGGACCTTGGTTGGCAAAGTAATGTCTCTGCTTTTTAATATACTATCAAGATTGGTCATAACTTTCCTTCCAAGGAGTAAGCGTCTTTTAATTTCATGGCTGCAATCAGCATCTGCAGTGATTTTGGAGCCCAAAAAAACAAAGTCTGACACTGTTTCCACTGTTTTTCCATCTATTTCCCATGAAGTGATGGGACCAGATGCCATGATCTTTGTTTTCTGAATGTTGAGCTTCAAGCCAACCTTTTCACTCTCCTCTTTCACTTTCATCAAGAGGCTTTTGAGTTCCTCTTCACTTTCTGCCATAAGGGTAGTGTCATCTGCATATCTGAGGTTATTGATATTTCTCCCAGCAATCTTGATTCCAGCTTGTGCTTCTTCCAGCCCAGCGTTCCTCATGATGTACTCTGCATATAAGTTAAATAAGCAAGGTGACAATATACAACCTTGACGCACTCCTTTTCCTATTTGGAACCAGTCTGTTGTTCCATGACCGGTTCTAACTGTTGCTTCCTGACCTGCATACAGGTTTCTCAAGAGGCAGGTCAGGTGGTCTGGGATTCCCATCTCTTTCAGAATGTTCCACAGTTTATTGTGATCCACACAGTCAAAGGCTTTGGCATAGTCAATGAAGCAGAAATAGATGTTTTTCTGAAACTCTCTTGCTTTCTCCATGATCCAGCGGATGTTGGCAATTTGATCTCTGGTGCCTCTGCCTTTTCTAAAACCTGCTTGAACATCTGGGATTTCACGGTTTACATACTGCTGAAGCCTGGCTTGGAGAATTTTGAGCATGACTTTACTAGCATGTGAGATGAGTGCAATTGTGCGGTAGTTTGAGCATTCTTTGGCATTGCCTTTCTTTGGGATTGGAATGAAGACTGACCTCTTCCAGTCCTGTGGCCACTGCTGAGTTTTCCAAATCTGCTGGCATATTGAGTGCAGCACTTTCACAGCATCATCTTTCAAGACTTGAAATAGCTCAACTGGAATTCCATCACCACCACTAGCTTTGTTCGTAGTGATGCTTTCTAAGGCCCACTTGACTTCACATTCCAAGATGTCTGGCTCTAGGTCAGTGATCACATTATCGTGACTATCTTGGTCGTGAAGATCTTTTTTGTACAGTTCTTCTGTGTATTCCTGCCACCTCTTCTTAATATCTTCTGCTTCTGTTAGGTCCATACCATTTCTGTCCTTTATCGAGCCCATCTTTGCATGAAAAGTTCCCTTGGAATCTCTAATTTTCTTGAAGAGGTCTCTTGTTTTTCCTATTCTGTTGTTTTCCTCTATTTCTTTGCATTGATCACTGAGGAAGGCTTTCTTATCTCTCCTTGCTATTCTTTGGAACTCTGCATTCAGATGCTTATATCTTTCCTTTTCTCCTTTGCTTTTCGCCTCTCTTCTTTTTACAGCTATTTGTAAGGCCTCCTCAGACAGCCATTTCGCTCTTTTGCACCTGGAGTAACTGGCAAATTTGGCCTTGGAGCACGGAATGAAGCAGGGCAAAGGCTAATAGAGTTTTGTCAAGAGAATGCACTGGTCATAGCAAACACCCTCTTCCAACAACACAAGAGAAGACTCTACACATGGACATCACCAGATGGTCAACACCGAAATCAGATTGATTATATTCTTTGCAACCAAAGATGGAGAAGCTGTATACAGTTAGCGAAAACAAGACCAGGAGCTGACTGTGGCTCAGATCATGAACTCCTTATTGCGAAGTTCAGACTTAAATTGAAGAAAGTAGGGAAAACCACTAGACCATTCAGATATGACCTCAATCAAATCCCTTATGATTATGCAGTGGAAGTGAGAAATAGATTTAAGGGACTAGATCTGATTGATAGAGTGCCTGATGAACTCTGGACGGAGGTTCGTGACATTGTACAGGAGACAGGGACCAAGACCATCCCCATGGAAAAGAAATGCAAAAGAGCTTCTTGGTAGTTATTGCTAAAAGGCAAGTTGCCATCATAGTAAGAACCATAAGAGCTGGTTTAACCACGTTAGTTACTGATAGGCTGGGACAACACAAAAACAGTGTCTAACTTTAGAGCCTGGAGAAATTTGCATAGATAGCAGTCAGCTGTGTGTGGTGTCTTTGGTGTCCAAACAATCCCCTTTGTCTGGCCTGATGCCTTGACTTGGTTCCCACCGCAACCCCACTTCTAGTTTTTTTTTGTTGTTGTTGTTTTGTTTTTATTGATACATAACTGACATACAGTACTCTCTAAGTTTAGGATGTATAATATAATGATTTGACTGATGTATGTCATGAAATGATTATCACAGTAAGTTTAGTAAATATTCATCATCTCATATAAATATGTCAACCGGAAAAAGATACACAGAACCTAAAAGTTGAGAGTTTGGTTTTATTTGGTGGGAATGATAGGACTTGGGCCCAGGAGACAGTATCTCAGGTGACCCTGAGAGAGCTGACTCTGAGGAGGCAGGGGAGGAGCCAGGCTATTTACAAGTTTGCAGCAAGGGGCAGGTAGTCTGAATATTGAAAGGTTAAGTAAGAAAACCTAAATCTTTCACATGAAGAGATTTAGCGATCTTCTATGTACGGGAAGATGCAAGTGTCCAGGCTTGGTGAAGTCATTCTTTCATATGCATCTAGCTATCTGGGGCCAATCCTGCCTTCTTTGCTATTCACTTCCTAATTCCTTGTTTACTATAAAAGATGGCTGATGTGGCAGATGGCTGAGACTCACATCCCCCCAATTCTCAGCACTTACTGGAAAGGAAGTAGCTGATGCTTCCAAAGTAGCTGGCTTCTTTTAACCTGGGTTCAGAAATTTACATTTTGAAAAGGCTTCTTTACTGGTAGAGCATAGAGCAGAAAATATTCCACGTCACAGATACAAAATTAAAACAACAGGAAACTACTGTTTAGCACATGGAACTTTGCTCAGTGTTATGTGGCATCCTGGATGGGAGGGGAGTTTGGGGGAGAATGGATATATTTATATTTATGGCTGAGTCCCTTCTCTGTTCACTCGAAACTATCACATTATTAATCAGCTATACCCCAAACAAAATAAAAAGCTTTTAAAAATAAATAAAAGGAAAAGAAAAAATACAGAAATTGGAAACAAAATTTTGCCTTAGGATTTTTTTATTCTAATAATTTTTATATATAATATGCAGCAGTGTTAATTATATTTCTCATAGTGTATATTCCATCTTTAGTACTTATCTACCTTATAACTGGAAGTTTGTACCTTTTGACTACTTTCGTCCAATTTCCCCTCCCCCACCTCAGCCTCTGGTAACCAGAAATTCAATCTCTTTTTAAATTAGTTCGTTTGTTTGTTTTTGAAGTATAATTGACCTGCAACACTATGCTAGCTCCTTTTCTACAACATAGTAATTCAATATTTCCATGGATTTCAAAATGATCACCATGATGAGTCTAGTTACCACCTGTCACCACACAAAGACATTCCGTTCTGTTCCGTCGCTCAGTCGTGTCCGACTCTTTGCGACCCCGTGGACTGTAGCCTACCAGACTTCTCTGTCCATGGGATTCTCCAGGCAAGAATACTGGAGTGGGTTACCGTTTCCTTCTCCAGGGGATCTTCCCGACCCAGGGATCAAACCCGGGTCTCCCGCCTTGGAGGCAGATGCTTTAACCTCTGAGCCACCAGGGAAGCCTGGGTATTAACTATATTCCCTACACCGTACATTTCATACCATGACTCTTGCTAGAAGTCTGTACGTTTTAATCTCCCCCACCTGCTTTTTTTCTTCCTCCCGACCCCTCTCCTCTGGTAAGCACCTGTCTGTTCTCTGTATCTATAACTCTGTTTCTGTTTTGCTATGTTTGTTTCATTAGTTTTGTTTTTTAGATTCTGCATATAGATGACTTCATACAGTATTTGCCTTTCTCTCTTTGACTTATCTCACTCAGCATAATACCCTCCATCCATATTGTCACAAGTGGCAATATTTCACTCTTTTTTATGGCTGTTTTGTGGTTGTTTAGTCCCTAAATTGTATCTGACTGTTTGGCAACCCCGTAGACTGTAGCCCAGCAGGCTTCTCTGTCCATGGCACTTCCCAGGTAAGAATACAGGAGTAGGTTGCTTCTCCAGTGGATCTTCCTGACCCAGGGATCAAAACCATGTCTCCTGTATTGCAGGCGATTCTTTACCACTGAGCCACCAGGAAAGCCCTTTCGATGGCTGAGTAATACCCAATCGTGTGTGTGTGTGTGTATTGATATATGTATATATCTGTCTATATACAGCTACAGCTGCATATGTGCATGTGTATGCCGCATCTTTTTTTACTGACACCTGATTCTTAAGTTAGAGCGTCTGCTACCAATATCATTTGCTAGCTGTCGATTAACTGTATTGTCACCCAAAAGGGGACGTTTACTCTGAATTGAAATTGTGAATCACAGTCACATCTCCAACCTGGGAAGCTATTCCCTTCGCTCTTTCTCCTCCTTTGTTTCTCCCTAAAATTCAGTTAATCCCTTTACCTCTATTGAAACGCATACATGCACACACATAGAACATCATCTAAAAAATATCATTTCCTGGATTGTAGTTTTCTGTTTACTTTATTTTTAAAGATCTGCCTTTAGCTGGAACTGTTGACAGACTGTTTAGATCTTCTCTCCCTTTTTCCTTCCCAGCATCAGGGCAATCAGAGAGGCTGGCATCTCAATATGTCACATCTTTTCTGTGGTCTAACATCCCCCAGCTCCCTGTTTGTCTTGCTTCTATCATTCTTCATCTGACAGCCTTAGTAAATACATTCAGTGTATTTTGCAATAGAAATGATGTGGTCTAGTGTAAAGCAGGAATTTTAGCTCTAGACACGCTGGAATTGATTTGAATCTGGGTTCTACCAGTTACAGTCATGCAATCTTGGGAAAATCTCTTAATGAATCCGTATCTCTAATTCCTGTAAATCGTCTTACCTTCCATGACTGGGGCTGGAGCTGTCACTGGAAGGAAGGAGAAGGCTGAAGCTGAAGCTCCAATACTTTGGCCACCTGATGCGAAGAACTGACTCATTTGAAAACAGCCTGTTTCCGGGAAAGATTGAGGGCAGGAAGAGATGGGGATGACAGAGGATGAGATGGTTGGATGGCATCACTGAATAAAATGGGCGTGAGTTTGAGCAAACTCCAGGAGATAGTGAAGGACAAGAAAACCTAGTATGCTGCGGTCCATGAGGTCATGAAGAGTTGGACAGGACTTAGCAACTGAACAACAACAACATCTTTCATGACAGATTACCATGAGGACTAAATAAAGAAAGGTGTGTTTTGCACACTGCCTTGCAAACTGTAGACCAACAACAAGTGACTGCCATCACCACTTGCACATGTTTGTTTATATCATTTCAGAGTTTCCAAGAGCAATGCAATAGTATCAGATCATCTGTGCAGTGAAGGATAAAAGATTCTGAACCTGGTTGTTCCACTTCTGGTTTGTCTTCAGATCCTGATGGAATATCAGACAAGGCTAAGAATTTGCTGAAAGGTTGAATGTCTTCTCTAAAAAGAGTTTGGGGACACTGTGGGTTTTTCCTTGCCTCGCCATGAATCATGTTTACTACTCACTTTGAGCCAAATATGGAGATAAAAGAGAATGATTTGAAGAACTTGAAATGTCAGGAAATAGCTAATGACTTGTGCCTGAACATTATAAAGATGGAAGAATTTGTCTGGATACCTGTACAGCAAAGAACACTGCCGTGGACACAGGGGCACTCTTACAGATGTCCACGTTCAGTGCGCCTGTGGATCCCGTGGAAAGGAGCAGGCCAGGAGCTGATATGAAATGTACATGATGCAGGGCTTCCTGCCAGAAAAGGGACTGCCCAGAAGGAAGAGGATGGACAGGCACCTTTGGAATTAAAAATAAAGGCAAGATTATGAAGGGCAGGAAGCTCAGTTGGGAAAGAATCCATCTGCAATGCAGGAGACCTCAGTACAATTCCTGGGTCGGAAAGATCCATTGGAGAAGGGATAGGCTACCCACTCCATTATTCTGGGGCTTCTCTGGTGGCTCAGCTGGTAAAGAGACCACATGAAATGCGGGAGACCTGGGTTCAATCCCTGGGTTGGGAAGATCCCCTGGAGAAGGGAAAGGCTGCCCACTCCAGTATTCTGGCCTGGAGAATTTTCATTGACTGTATAGTCCATGGGGTCACAAAGAGTTGGACACGACTGAGCAACTTTCACTTAGACTTCCTTGCTTAAGCCAGGGGAAGTGTAATTCAGTTTGGATGATTTGAGGCAGATGTTTTTAGTGAAAATAACTCCGAAGAGCCCACAAAGGAATCCACGAGAGAGAAAGCTTTGGATATCTGCCTCATCCAGAGGGCTCTAGCACCAGATTAAAAGTGAATCCTTTTCCATTCCTTACTTCTCCTTCCTTCCCAAGCATCAGCCTACAAGGAACCAAAGCTGCAGTTGCAAGTTATAAAGAAGACAGGCAGAGAGAGAGACCATAACCTGACCGTGACCTGCATCTGCCACTGTAGCCGTGAAGCTTGAGGCAAGTGAAAACTTGGGAAGGGGAAAAATTTTGAAAGCAACAACAGTCCAAAGTTTTGGGGGTAGATAAGAAACTGCAATACTTTGGCCACCTCAGGCGATGAGTTGACTCACTGGAAAAGACTCTGATGCTAGGAAAGGTTGGGGGCGGGAGGAGAAGGGGACGACCGAGAATGAGATGGCTGGATGGCATCACCGACTCTGTGGACATGAGTTTGAGTGAACTCCGGGAGTTGGTGATGGACAGGGAGGCCTGGCGTGCTGTGATTCATGGGGTCGCAGAGAGTCGGACACGACTGAGCGACTGAACTGAACTGAACTGAAGAATGCCCTAGTTATTAGCTAGAAATAACTGGAGAGCTTCTTATTACCTAAAGTAACTGAAAAACTACTGGACTTCCCCAAGATTTTACCCAGAAGTGAAAATTTTCACCCAGTTGTTATGAAAAGGCTAAACAGAGCAGGTTTTATGGGAACAGTTGTAAGACAGAATAAAGGCAATTGATCTTGGGCCTTGAGGAGTCTAGTTCCTTTATTAAACCAATTGAATTAGCTGCATGAACAAAGACAAGGAACTTGACTTTTCTTATCATGTGAAGAGTGAGAGAACTATACTTACACATGAAAAGTGAAAGTGAAAGTCGCTCAGTCGGGTCCATCTCTTTGCAACCCCATGGACTATACAGTTCATGGAATTCTCCAGGCCAGAATACCAGAGTGGGTAGCCTTTCCCTTCTCCAGGGGATCTTCCCAACCCAGGGATTGAACCCAGGTCTCCCACATTGCAGGCGGATTCTTTACCAGCTGAGCTACCAGGGAAGCACACACTCATGCATTGATCTATCTTAATAATATGAATGCTATAAAGCATTTTGCATGGACTTGTCCTATTTAATGCTCAGTGAGTATTCTGTTTTGCTTAAAGGATTGGTGAACAATTTTCCCACTTGGAACAACAGAAAATAGGAGAATGGAACACATTATATGGTCTTCCTTTGTGAAGCTTAAAAAAAAATTCCACAAGAAATATGATTGATTGGCTCATTAAGAAATATACCAGTTATTTGTTGTTCCATAGTAAACAATGTCCAAATTTGGTGCCTTAAAAAAATGTATTGTCTCTCCATTCTGTGGCTTGGTAAATTACAAGTTAGAGTGTACAGTTAGAGTGTCAGCTGTGCTCATTTATGTGTTTGGTTTCAAATGGCAGCTCAAGGCTGCCTTGTCCAGGATGGTCTCACTAACCTCTTTGGTGGTTGGCTGGGGTTGTTGACCAAGGCATCTTTAATCTTCTCCATGGGACCCCTCTAGAGGCCCCATGGCAACTGGATTCCAAGAAAACTAGAGGGGAAGCTGCAAATCTTTGGATACCTAGGCTTAAAATTCATGTATCACTTCTGCTGTATTCTCTTGGTCAATGCAAATCTCAATGCCTGCCCAGACTCAAGGAATAGAAAAGTAAACCCCACCATCTGAGGAGAGAGCCTGCAGCTGAATTTCTGGCTCTGGGCTTCCCAGGTGGTTGAGTGATAAAGAATCCACCTGTCCAAGGTAGGAGCCGCAGGAGACACAGGTTCTATCTCTGGGTTGGGAGATCCCCTGGAGGAGGAAATGACAGCCCACTGCAGTATTCTTGTCTAGAAAATTCCATAGATAGAGGAGCCTGCCAGGCTACAGTCCATGGGGTCCCAAAGAGTCAGAGACGACTGAGTGGCAGAACAACATGCCACAGGGAAAACAAAGAACAGCCTTCTCCATGAGGTGACACATCATGAAGAGACACAGAACTAGGGGTCAAAAAACCTGGTTTTCAATCTTACATTTCTTATAAACTAGCTGTGTGATTTTTACCTAAATTTCCACAACTGTAAAATCTAATCCTCAAAGTTTGTGAGTCTAGCTTTCTGTTTTAGTCTCTATTTCTTCCTTCTCTGGAGGTCTTAGAAGTCTCTTTGGATACAAGGTCAGAGCATCAGCATCAGCTTATAGGAACTCTTTCTCTTTTCCCCTTAAAAATAAGCAAAAACCAGAGAAGGAGCAAGCTAGGCCCTCCCACTCCGACTCTTGGAAGTTCTGGCCAAAGGTTACCCAAGCAGAAGTGTCATGTGGTAGCTATTTGAAATCTTCCTTAGGAGATATTTGGCATTTTCCCATTGCCTATCCCCTCCTCCTGCTTTTTTTGGTCTTTCCTTCCAGTCTGCTGTCTGGAATGGTCATGCTTCATGGATAGTAGGATTAAGTTTCACACTTGAGACACAGCAAATTGGTGAACTAGAAGGAATCCAGTGTCTGGGTGGCTGTGGACTTTGTGGAGACGATGATCCATACCAGCCCTGAACTGCATCCCTGCAGACTTATTTTTTAATACTGAATATTGGTTTATTTGGGGCTTCCCAGGTGATGCTAGTGGTAAAGAATCCGCCTGCCAATGCAGGAGACATAGGAGATGCTGGTTTGATCCCTGGGCCTGGAAGATCCCCTGGAGGAGGGCAACCCACTCCAGTATTCTTGCCTGGAGAATCCCAAGGACAGAGGAGCCTAGTGGGCTACGGGTCTGTAGGGTCGAAAAGAATTGGGTATGACTAAAGCAACTGAGCACACCCACATTGGTTTATCTTTTTTTTTTACTTTAAAAATTGTTTAGGGGCTTCTCTGGTGACTCAGTGGAGAAGAATCTACCTGCCAATGCAGGAGACACCGGTTCAGTCCCTGATCAGTCCCTGATTAAAGAAGATCCCACATGCTGTGGAGCAACAAAGCCCATGAACCACCAACTACTGAGCCTGTGCTCTAGAGCCCAGGGGCTGCAAACACCGAAGCCTGCCTGCCCTAGAGCCTGGGTTCCGCAATGAGAAGTCTGCACACTGCAACTAGAGTGTAGCCCCTGTGTGCAGCAGTGAGAGAAAAACCCATGCAGCAACAAAGACCCGGCACAGCTGGAGATAAATAAATACAAATTTCAAAACCGGTCAAGTCTTAAAAGAAATATGTTGAAATCACCAAAGTAGTTGATAATTTTGAAAAATGCTCCATTATGAGGTTTTTGTTGCTGCCGTTTTTTAACTTCAGTTAACAAAATAATCCATTTCCATTTCACAGCTACTTAAACACACAACTTGTTTGTTCGTCTTCAACAGCTGTTTGTTCCCATGGGTCCTCAGAATCTGTCTTCATACAGCCCACTGGATACATTTACAATATGACATCCACTTTCCATTTGCATTCTTCACACTACACACTTTTTTTTTCACCCTACACACTTTCACATGTGAGAAAATTACTGTTTTATTTAGATTACTGTTTTTATTTTATTTTTTTTCTATCTCTCAGAGTTGACTTTAGTCCTACTAATCCCTAACCAAATGTCACTAACCAAGAAAAATGATGTTTGGGCAGTATCTACCTACCCAAGTTTGTTAGATACAGGGGACCATGTTGTGAACTGCACAACACTAAGGAATGCCAGGTATACGGAATAGACTGGTTTTTCATATCATTGTGTCACAAGGCGACCCTATACTTAACAACTAACATAATCTGAAAGAGGAAGTAGATCTCATATTGCCGAGTTATGCCTATACTGCTTTATGGTTCACCAAGAGACCTGATGTCCTTGTTCAAACTGTTCAACTTGGCATTATTTTTATAAGAACTTTTAATATTTGGAGTCCTCCCAGGAAAACAGAAACCACTCTAGATATTCCAAACAGGAAACTTGATACATGTAAATGGATGCACAGATGATGCAAGAATTGAGAAGTTGAATGGAGGGGGAGGGGAAACAGACAACCCAAAAATGAACATCAAGAAGTTACTACGATCCTTTAGGCTTGGAGAACAAAGGGATGAAAGTTACCAGAGACTTGGAGTTGGGGCTGCCCAGCAAAGATGGAGTCACATTGGACTGCTCAGCAAGCTTGGGCAATAGAAGAAAAAGCAGTCCCGTGGGAGCTGCAGCCACAGAGGAGATACAGCTGGTACTGGAGGTGCCACCTGGAGCTGAGAGAGAAGGGTAAATAGCCTGGCGTCAACTCCACCTCCACCCTCTTCCTCCTAGCTGCATTTCCCTAAAATTCACAGAGGAGGGAGCCTTAGGAATCTTAGATCCTTATGATGCAGAGAATGACAGTAGGGTCAGGTAACTGATCTGCAAACAGAATCAAGTGATTTGAAGAGTATTTGGCTTTTGCAAGGCACTGGGCACATGCATTGTTGTTTCAAGGCCCAGATAATCAATGTTGACTCAAAGCTGGGAAGAAAATTCTGTCTTCTCTTATACAAATCTCATGAGTAGCTTGAGATTTAGATGTTTTTCATCATCTAGAAACAGCATCCTTCAAATCAACATGGTTATTCCTCTGATATTCTGCAACCTACAGATGAGATACAATCTCTATCAAAATTCCAATGACATTTTCTTTTACAGAAATAGAAAAAGCAACCCTAAATTTCATATGGAACTACAAAAGGCCCAGAGTAGCAAAGTGACCTTGAGAAAGTAAAACTAAACTAGAGGCATCATGCTTCCTGACTTCAAAATATATTCAAAACATCATGGCACTCCATCAATGGACAAGTGGAGTTAAAAATGCAATAACATTTACATCAGTACTCCCCCCCTCCAATAAATACATAGGTATAAATAGGACAAAATATGTACAAGATCTATATAAGGGAAACTACAAAACTTTGATGAACAAAATCAGAGAAGAACTAAATAAATGAAAAAGCATTCCATTTTCATGGAGAGGAAAACTCAACATTGTCAAGACGTAAGTTCTTTCTGACTGATCTATAAATTCAGTGCAATCTCAATCAAAATCCCAGCAAGTTACTCATGGATTGACAAATTGATTTTAAATTTATATGGAGAAGCAAAATACTCACCATCATAATATTGAAGGAAAAGAACAAAGTTTGAGGACTGACCTATTTCAAGACTTAGTATATAGCTACAATAATTAAGACAGTGTGGTGTTGGTGAAAGAATAGAAAAATAAATCAATGGAACAGAATAGACAGCCTAGAAAAAGACCTACATAAATATAGCCAATTGATGTTTGATGAAGGAGCAAAAGCAAGAGAATGTAGCAAGAGACTCTTTTTTTTTAAATTTGTATTTTTTATTGAAATATAGTTGATTAACAACTTTATGTTACTTTCAGGTATGCAGCAAAGTGATTCAGCTATACATACACACGTATCTATTCTTTTCAAATTCTTTTCCCATTTAGGTTATTACAGAATATTGAGCAGAGTTCCCTGTGCTATATAGTAAAGTCTTTTCAACAAATCATGACAGAACTAGAAGATATCCAAATTCAAAAGAACAAAAAAAGAATCTAGACACAAACCTTATACTCTTCACAAAAGTTAACCCCAAATTGATCACAGACCTGAATATTGAACTTGAAGCTATAAAACTCCTAGAAGATAACACAGGAGAAAACCTAGATGACCCAGGCTATGGCCTGGCAATAGCTTTTTAGCTAAAACACCAAAGGCATGCATGATCTATGAAAGAAATACTTGACTGAGACAGAGTTCATTAAAATTTAAAACTTTTGTTCTGTGTAAGACAGTGTCAATGGGATAGAAAGATAGGCCATGGACTAGGAGTAAATATTTGTCAAAGACATATCCAACAAAGAACTATTATCCAAAATGTACAAATAATGCTTAAGAAATCAAGCAACCTGATCAAAATACGGTTTTGCTGGAGAGGGTGTGGAGAAAAGGGAACCCTCTTACACTGTTGGTGGGAATGCAAACTGGTACAGCCACTATGGAGATTCCTTAAAAAACTGGAATTAAAACTGCCATATGACCCAGCAGTCGCATTCCTGGGCATACACACTGAGGAAACCAGAATTGAAAGAGACACATGTACTCCAGTGTTCATTGCAGCACTGTTTATAATAGGACATGGAAGTAACCTAGATGTCCATCTGCAGACGAATGGATAAGAAAGCTGTGGTACATATACACAATGGACTATTACTCAGCCATTAAAAAGTATACATTTGAATCAGTTCTAATGAGGTGGATGAAACTGGAGCCTACTATACAGAGTGAAATAAGCCAGAAAGAAAAAACACCAATACAGTATACTAACGCATATATATGGAATTTAGAAAGATGGTAACAATAACCCTGTATATGAGACAACTAATCTTTGAATGTATAGGCATAAGTTGTTTCTATTATTTATATTCTTAATGCTTCTATGAGTAATTCCCATTTTGAGTATTGTTTATTTGCAAGATTTTTCTTATTGATTATTGTTACCTGATGTTTCCCTTTTTAGAGAAGCTTTTTAAGGCAGCTTTAACTCTGTTGAGCCTCTCAATTTTATCTTTATTTTTATTGCATTAATACCTGGTATGTATTAGTTGCTTTCTTTTCTTTATGATTATTCTGTTTATTTTGCTAACTTCTTAAACTGGCTGTATACCTGTATGCTCATTGCTTTTCCTTTTTATGTAAGGTCTACTACATTGAAGGCCTCAGTGGATAATGTTTTTCATATCCCGTAGGTTTTAAGACTTTGTATTTTTGTTATCTTTCTGTAATGATGTTGTTTTTAAATGCCATGCACTCAGCGAGTGATATAAACACATTGTAAATTTCAGTTTTCTAATAAAAAATTTTATAAAAACAAAACAAAATGTACAAATAATGCTTAAGAAAACAAGCAACCTGATCAAAATACGGTTCCAAAATCTTAAAAGACACTTCACCAAAGAAGATATACAAATGGAAAACAAGCATTTGAAAAGATACTTCACGTTACATGTCATTCAGTTCAGTTCAGTTCAGTCGCTCAGTCGTGTCCGACTCTTTGCGACCCCATAAATCACAGCACGCCAGGCCTCCCTGTCCATCACCAACTCCCGGAGTTTACCCAAACCCATGTCCACAGAGTCGGTGATGCCATCCAGCCATCTCATTCTCTGTCGTCCCCTTCTCCTCCCGCCCCCAATCCCTCCCAGCATCAGACTCTTTTCCAGTGAGTCAACTCGTCGCATGAGGTGGCCAAAGTATTGGAGTCTCAGCTTTAGCATCATGGGCAATACAAACTGAAGCAGCAGTGAGATACCACCACACACCTAGCAGAAAGGCCCAAATCCAGAACACTGACCGCCCTGAACGCTCACGAGGACGCCAAGCAGCAGGAACTCTCATTCACTGCTGGTGTGAATGGCACAGTCCCTTTGGAAGACAGTTGGCAATTTCTTACAAAACTAAACATTCTCTTACTCTATGATCCAGCAATTGTACTCCTTGGTATTTACTCACAGGAGTTGAAAACTTTTGTGTTTGTTCAGTAGCTAAGTCGTGTCCAACTCTTTGTGACTCCATGGACTGCAGCATGCCAGGCTCCTCTGTCCTTCATTACCTCCCGGCATTTCCTCAGATTTATATCCATTGAGTCGGTGAAACTTATGTCTACACAAAAGCCTGTACAACATATGTTTATAACAATTCTATTCATAATTGACAAAGCATGGAAGCAGCCAAGATGTTCGTCAGTAGGAGAATGGATTAAAAAGCTGTAGTGTATCCAGTCAATGGAATATTATTCAGCACTAAAAAGAAATGAGCTAGCAAGTCATGAAAAACCATAGAGAAACCTTCAATGCATACTACTAAGTGAAGGAAGTCAATCTGAAAAGGCTTTACTCTGTATGACTCCAATTATGTGATATTCTGGACAAGGCAAAACTATGTAGATGGTAAAAGGATCGGTGGCTGCCAGGGATTTTGGAAGAGGAAAGTAGGATTAATCAGTGGAACAAAGAGAAATTTGAGGACAGTGAAACAGCCCTGATGAATACATGTCATTACAGTTTCGTCCAAACACATATAATATACAATGTGTGAACTCTTGTAAACTGCAGATTTTGGATGATTGTGATGTATCAATGTAGATTAATCAATGGTAACATATCACTCTGGTAGAGGATGTTGAAAATGGAAAAGCTTTGCTTGGATGCGGTAGGGAAGTATGGGAAATCTCTGTATTTTAGTTTCAATTTTGTTGCGAACTTAAAACTAAAACTGCTCTAACAAAATAAAATCTAAAAAAAAAAAAAACCAGTATGATACTGGCATAAAGACAGGCATGCAGACTATTAGGCCAGAATAGCCAAGCCAGAAATTAACCCACACATATATAGTCAACTGATCATAGACAATGGAGTCTAAAATTCACAATGGGAAAAGGATAGTATCTTCAATAAATGGGATATCCACAAGCAAAAAAAAAAAAAAAAAAAATGAAGTTAGATCTTTGTGGGAAATCCTTAAAGAGATAAGTATACCAGACCACCTGACCTGCCTTCTAAGAAATCTGTACGCAGGTCAAGAAGCAGTGTTAGAAGTGAACATGGAACAACAGACTTGTTTCAAATTGGGAAAGGAGTCCATCAAGGCTGTATATTGTCACCCTGTTTATTTAACTTATATGCAGAGTACATCATGAGAAATGCTGGACTGGATGAAGCACGAGCTGGAATCAAGATTGCCGGGAGAAATATCAATAACCTCAGATATGCAGATGATCCTACCCTTATGGTAGAAAGTGAAGAAGAACTGAAGAATCTCTTGATGAAAGTGAAAGAGGAGAGTGAAAAAGTTGGCTTAAAACTCAACATTCATAAAACTAAGATCATGGCATCTGGTCCCATCACTTCATGGCAAAAAGATGGGAAAACAAAAGAAACAGTGACAGACTTTATTTTGGGGGCTCCAAAATCACTGCAGATAGTGACTGCAGCCATGAAATTAAAAGACACTCCTTGGGAGAAAAGTTATGACCAACCTAGACACCATATTAAAAAGCAAAGACATTACTTTACCAACAAAAGTCCATCTTGTCAAAGCTATGGTTTTTCCAGTAGTCACATATGGATGTGAGAGCTGGACTATAAAGAAAGCTGAGTGCCGAAGAATTGATGCTTTTGAACTGTGGTGTTGGAGAAGAGTCTTAAGAGTCCCTTGGACTGCAAGGAGCTCAAACCTGTCAATCTTAAAGTAAATCAGCCCTGAATATTCTTTGGCAGGACTGATGCTGAAGCTGAAACTCCAATGCTTTGGCCATTTGATGTGAAGAACTGATTCACTGGAAAAGACCCTGATGCTGGGAAAGATTGAAGGCAGGAGGAGAAAGGGACGACAGAGGATGAGATGGTTAAATGGCATCACCGACTCAGTGAACATGAGTTTGAGCAAGCTCTGGGACTTGGTGATGGACAGGAAAGCCTGGCATGCTGCAGTCCGTGGGGTCACAAAGAGTCAGACACGACTGGTCGATTGAACTGAACTGAATTGCAGTGATAGATGTGTTATATATGTTGATTGTATCAATGTCATACCAACATCAATCTCCTGGCTGTGAAATTTTATTACAGTTTTGCAAGATGTTACCATTGTGGGAAACTAAGTAAAGGGTACATGGATTTCTCTATGCTTTTTCATACTACTACTTGTGAATCTTGAGATATCTTGAAATATAAAATTTAATTTTACGATGATTGCCAAGTTGCAAGATAGGTCCAAAGTTGTCTCATAGAACAAACTGGATAATGAAGCAATTTGATTCCTTATTATAAGCAACAGAATTTATTCTAGATAGTTTAGTCAGAAAGAAAATACTCAAAGATATTGAGATATCAGAGATAGGCAGAGTCAGAGTCTATGCAGCAAAAACACTAGGATCACCATGCTCTGGCCAAAGTACCCCCTCTTGCCACCACTGCAGCCAGGATTCTGTGGCCACCATGAGTGCTGCTGGGGACAGACAGCAAAAGCTCTACACAACATTTGCCCAAAATTGACCCACACTCTGCACTCTTTCTCCTATTATTTATTTTGTCACTAATATCTGGTACAGGTGTCTCTGCTGTGCCTGACTGCAGGAGAGTCTCGGGGAGCATGACCTCGGTTCTACCCTAGAAAAGAGGGGTTTATAATCTGGGAAACTCTCCCCAAATAGTAAGGTGTTCAAAAGATACTTGTCAGACCCAAACATGGCAAATGTCTACCCCAGTCATAATACCATGTTCTGCCAAAAAGGGATTATTTACTTTTTGAAAATTTAAAGAAAATTTTCAAATTCTATTGAACAGGGTAGGTGAAGGAAGGAAGTTACACATTGTCCCTTTCATTTCTTTTTATTCCTTATATCTTGATTCAGTATTGATATATTGTATTTTTATTAACAAGGCATTCATTTCACTGACCTTTTTGATTGATTTCAGTGTGCCTAACATTCCTTAGTTTCAACATTTTTTCCATTGCTACAGATTCTCTTTAGTTCTAATTTTATTTTTTATTTCAGCTCTTTTTTTATTACAAAATACAAGTTCACTGGAGCCAGTTTGAAAATAAAAAAAAACCCTAAGAAAGAAGACAGAAGTCATTTGAAATTTAGCATCCAGTAATAACTTCAATGAATTCCTCAATACCTATTCTACTCATATCCCATGGTAAATGCAGTTTAGGTGAAATTGACACTTACCACCATACTATTTGACCTAAGGCAATCAGAATGATTTCACACACACAAACACACACACACACACACTCCAAAGCCCCGCCAAGGTGATTAGTTCAGTTCTCATCAAACAGCCCTAGACATTCCTCTGGCCACAGATTGGTTCAAGAGCGCATATGACCTGTGCTGTGCTGGCCACAGATTGGTTCAAGAATGAGCATTTGAACTAAGTTGGTCCAGTTTTAAGAAACCCAAGACTCGTATTTTTTGGAAGTCTTCTTCCTTCTACTTCCATCCAGGTCTGACTAGTGTAATGGAGAAAACACATAGCCCCAGAGCTATAGGAAGCCCATATGAAAATAGAGCTTATATTCAGGAGATGGAGTTAAAAGTAGAGAGATAAAAAGTGTCCTCATCCCACCATTAGACCAGATTCTCATAAGTCTACTCCCAGGTGGTTTTCACTTCTCAACAAAATAAGATTTTCAGCTTTGTCATATGACAACAAGAAAATGTGTATTTTGCCTCCATCCCTGCTTTAGATCTACTTGTGTGATCGATTATCTTGGTAAGGGCATTTCAGGACAACTCTTTCCCGGGGACTGGAGTTGCCCAACCAAATGCTATTCTGACATGAAATTCTCTTACTTTGCTTTCCAGATTGTCCTCTACATTTTCTAAAGCCTGTGGTCCATAAATATAGAACTGGCGGATGTAGCTTGATTTCAGTACAGCAGTTTGGGTTTTGGTGCCAATGCTATGTTTGAAATGCAAGAATGTTGCTGGATTTTTACAGTCTATATTTAAAAGACTAGTAAGTTAAACTGTGCTTGGAATGCTTCAGTTCAGTTCAGTTCAGTTGCTCAGTCGTGTCCCACTCTTTGCTTAGGCACTCTTGATAAGGGTCAGAACCACACTCTGTGGTTCTCCTGAAAAGAGGTGATCCAGAGGCTGCCTGTCTGTGGATATTTGAAGCCACGGGACATACACCTCTGTGCAGGCTACTACGCCTGATCTTCCTGAGGTTCATGAAACATACAGCCAGCTTCCCGGAGGGCGTGCAGACCATCAAGATGATGACTCCCAAACTTCTCTCCCAACACTTCCATATATTGTCTGTCGCTGGAGTACTGAGAAGTCATAAAATAATTCTCTCATCCTTTCTTTGGTCTAAGTTTCTCCCCTGAAAGGTGATTAAAGCTGGCATACTTTGTTGACACCTTGAGATGCACTTAGAGAAATACACCCATTCTGGCTCCGCCTCAGTCACTTCAGTCGTTCAGTCATGTCTGACTCTTTGCGAGCCCATGGACTGCAGCACACCAGGCTTCCTTGTCCATCACCAACTCTCGGAGCTCACTCAAACTCATGCCCATCGAGTCAGTGATGCCATCCTGCCATCTCATCCTCTGTCGTCCCATTCACCTCCCGCCTTCAATCTTTCCCAACATCAGGGTCTTTTCCAATGAGTCAGTTCTTCACATCACATGGCCAAAGTATTGGAGTTTCAGCTTCAGCATCAGTCCTTCCAATGACTATTCAGGACTAATTTCCTTTAGGATGGATCTCCTTGCAGTTCAAGGGACTGTTAAAACTCTTCTCCAACACCGCAGTTCAAAGGCATCAGTTCTTTGGCACTCAACTTTCTTCATAGTTCAACTCTCATATCTGTACATAACTACTGGAAAAATCATAGCTTTGACTAGATGGACCTTTGTCCGCAAAGTAATGTCTCTGCTTTTTAATATCCTGTTTAGGTTGGTTATAGCTTTTCTTCTAAGGAACAAGTGTCTTTTAATTTCATGGCTGCAGTCACCATCTGCAGTGATTTTGGAGCCCCCAAAATAAAGTCTCTCACTGTTTCCATTGTTTCCCCATCTATTTGCCATGAAGTGACCTCAGAACTAGAAAATCTAAGCCAATGACCTTCAACTCCAATTCTCTTATTTATGGATTGCAGGGAGCACTTCCAGGCCTTGCCTATATTTCTAGCAGGTATTCACTATTACACTTGTTTTCAACTGAGGTCATAGCTTCTTAATCTTGTGTAAAAACTCTAACCTCTAGAGTGTGTGAAACTACTGTGCTCATTTTACCTGCCTCTGACCATGACACATGGAGGCTTCCCACAGCTTCAGACCTATCCTAACTTCTAGTTTTCCATGCCACCTTTCTGCCTGTTTTTGGAAATTGTTGTCTCTAGATTTTTTTTTTTTTTAAGTATTAAAGGTGGGGCAGGGGCAGGGTGTATGCAATGCTATGGCGCCCAGAGGGACAGATAGGCAGATAATAAATAATATACAAGTAAATACTGTAATTTTAGGTAGTTATAACAGCTATAACTGTTTTTGGTAGCTATAACTGTGAGCAAAAGTGAATCAGGAAAAGGGATTGGAGAGAGATGGGGAGGCTGGTGGTGATGAAGTTCCACTTTTTGATAATGTGTTCTGGCATTAGATTAAAGGAGTCAGTCAGCTATGCAAACAGAAGATTTCGAACTTTCCTTTATGTCTGATGGGAAGACATTGGAAAGTTTTTTAAAGAGTCACCCAGTCTCCTGGTGGGGGAGGTGGTACTGAATAGAAGCAGGAGGCTGTTAGAATCATTGCAAAATCCAGGCAAGAGATGATGAAGATATGGATTAAAGTGACAGCAACAGAGGTGGTAAGAAGTAGCTGAAATCTAGATATATTCTAAGACAGTGCCAATAAGATGAATTGATGGATTCCATGTGCAATGAAATGAGAGAGAGAGGTGTGTCAAGCATAATGCCTAAGTTTGATACCAGAATAGCTGGATGAATCATGGTGTCATTTCCTAAGGGAAAGAGCATTGAGAGAGGAACAAACTGTGAGTGGGTGCCTGGAGAAAGATATTAGCCATAGACGCTGAGATGTTGAGTAGAGAATTAAATATAAACATCTAGAGATCTACGGGAAAGTCAAGATAGAGATAACACGTTGCAAATTTGAATTTTCAAAGACTACCTTTAATGCCAAGAGACTAGAGGACATCACACAGGGATCGATCGAAGATCACACAGGGATCGATCGAAGAGATGAGAGCACGGGCCTCTTCAGTACTTGATGACCAGAAAGAGAAGAAGCCAACAAAGAAGATTAACTGGGGGGGAATGTTACGATTCTTCATCTGTGTGTGAGCTTGTGCCCTCATGTGTGTGTGTTCTTTGATATTTTTAACAGGCAGATGCTGCAACAATCTAAGAGATGGGACAGGAGATGTGTGGGCATCTATCCATATTTCTCTATGCACTAGAATTTATCAGAAGTTTATTAATTTTCCCCTCTTTAAATAACTAGTTCTTAATTTTATAAATAATTTACACCAGTTATTTTCCATGTTATTCATTTATACTTTTACATTATTTTTCTATCTTGCTTTAAATGTAAACTTCATTCTGTTCTAGAATTTTACCATATCATGGTTTTTCCCTTAATATCTCTTTTTAAACATTTCTTCTTATTAAAGACCTTTAAATGAGTACATTTTCTTCTAAACACTGTTCTGGCCACATCCCAGCACATTTTGATATGCAAAATAATATGTTTATTATTACTTTAAAATAGTTTTCATTGCATTCTTAATTTCTTTCCTAAGCCAATTACTACTTACTAAAAGTATTTTTTAATATACCAAGAAATTAAACAATTTGTTAATATTTTTATTATTCATTTCTTCTTCAAATGGATTATGGTTAGAGAATTTCTTAGCAGAATTCCCGCTGTTAGGAGGTTGGTGGCTGATATTTTAAAAATACATCTATGGCTTGTTTACAGTTTTTTGGGTGACAGTATATGCAAATGTAGTCTGTATTTTCTCATCTAATTTCATAAGCATTTATTTAAATTGCCTGAATAATTGGACCCTCCACATCTTTAATATTATCATTTATTATTTTATAATGTTGGTATTGTCCATCTCTGTCTTTCCTGTCTCTAAGAATCACCATCCTGTGAGGTAATCCTAACCAATAAGATTCAGTTGAGTTCAGTTCATTTCAGTCGCTCAGTCGTGTCTGACTCTCCGCGACCCCATGAATCACAGCACGCCGGTCCTCCCTGTCCATCACCAACTCCCGGAGTTCACTCAAACTCATGTCCACAGAGTCGGTGATGCCATCCAGCCATCTCATTCTCGGTCATCCCCTTCTCCTCCCGCCCTCAACCTTTCCCAGCATCAGAGTTTTTTCCAGTGAGTCAACTCGTCGCATGAGGTGGCCAAAGTATTGCAGTTTCAGCTTCAGCATCAGTCCTTCCAATGAACACCCAGGATTGATCTCCTTTAGAATGGATTGGTTGGATCTCCTTGCAGTATAAGGGACTCTTAAGAGTCTTCTCCAACACCACAGTTCAAAAGCATCAATTCTTCGGTGATTAGCTTTCTTCACAGTCCAACTCTCACATCCATACACGACCACGGGAAAAACCATAGCCTTGACTAGATGGACCTTTGTTGGCAAAGTAATGTCTCTGCTTTTTAATATACTATCAAGGTTGGTCATAACTTTCCTTCCAAGGAGTAAGTGTCTTTTAATTTCATGGGTGCAATCACAATCTGCAGTGCTTTTGGAGCCCAAAAAAATAAAGTCTGACACTGTTTCCACTGTTTTTCCATCTATTTCCCATGAAGTGATGGGACCAGATGCCATGATCTTTGTTTTCTGAATGTTGAGCTTCAAGCCAACCTTTTCACTCTCCTCTTTCACTTTCATCAAGAGGCTTTTGAATTCCTCTTCACTTTCTGCCATAAGGGTAGTGTCATCTGCATATCTGAGGTTATTGATATTTCTCCCAGCAATCTTGATTCCAGCTTGTGCTTCTTCCAGCCCAGCGTTCCTCATGATGTACTCTGCATATGTTAAATAAGCAAGGTGACAATATACAACCTTGACGTACTCCTTTTCCTATTTGGAACCAGTCTGTTGTTCCATGTACAGTTCTGACTGTTGCTTCCTGACCTGCATACAGGTTTCTCAAGAGGCAAGTCAGGTGGTCTGTATTCCCATCTCTTTCAGAATTTTCCACAGTTTATTGTGATCCACACAGTCAAAGGCTTTGGCATAGTCAATGAAGCAGAAATAGATGTTTTTCTGGAACTCTCTTGCTTTCTCCATGATCCAGCGGATGTTGGCAATTTGATCTCTGGTGCCTCTGCCTTTTCTAAAACCTGCTTGAACATCTGGGAGTTCACGGTTCACATATTGCTGAAGCCTGGCTTGGAGAATTTTGAGCATGACTTTACTAGCGTGTGAGGGAGATTGATCCTGGGTGTTCATTGGAGGGACTGATGCTGAAGCTGAAACTGCAATACTCTGGACACCTCATGCAATGAGTTGACTCACTGGAAAAGACTCTGATTCTGGGAAAGGTTGGGGGCAGGAGGAGAAGGGGACGACCAAGAATGAGATGGCTGGATGGCATCACCGACTCTGTGGACATGAGTTTGAGTGAGCTCCGGGAGTTGGTGATGGACATGGAGGCCTGGTGTGCTGTGATTCATGGAGTCGCAAAGAGTCAGACACGACTGAGCGACTGAACTGAACTGAACTGAACTGAGATGAGTGCAATTGTGTGGTAGTCTGAGCATTCTTTGGCATTGCCTTTCTTTGGGATTGGAATGAAGACTGACCTTGTCCTCTGGCCACTGCTGAGTTTTCCAAATTTGCTGGCATATTGAGTGCAGCACTTTCACAGCATCATCTTTCAAAATTTGAAATAGCTCAACTGGAATTCCATCACCACCACTAGCTTTGTTCGTAGTGATGCTTTCTAAGGCCCACTTGACTTCACATTCCAAGATGTCTGGCTCTAGGTCAGTGATTACATTATCGTGACTATCTTGGTCGTGAAGATCTTTTTTGTACAGTTCTTCTGTGTATTCCTGCCACCTCTTCTTAATATCTTCTGCTTCTGTTAGGTCCATACCATTTCTGTCCTTTATTGTGCCCATCTTTGCATGAAATGTTCCCTTGGAATCTCTAATTTTCTGAAGAGATCTCTTGTTTTTCCTATTCTGTTGATTACATACAAATATTTGTACAATGACAGTTTGAGAGGAGTGCTCCTAACAGATGGTTTGTGGTGCCTGGATGAGCTTCCTGGGTCACCACTTTCTTACCCTCTACAATGACCGATGCCATAGAACTTCTGTGTCCATTTCTGTCTGTGATCCCCACCCACTAGGACTGCTGTTTCCTGGGAAGCTTGATCCTGCTCCCTGAACCCTCGGCTCTCAATGAATAGATGAGCCAATTATCATTATGTGTCCCTGGTTACTACCTGGTGCTAACACATCCTGCATTTGAGTCCCCATTTGGGACCTTCTCAAAGTGCTGAACTCTGCTTCCCCCAAATCTATGCTTGCCCCTGGGATCTAACCACCTTGGAAAGTCACTAGGTTGTTAAGTCTAATTCTCGCTGCCTTCTGCTGCCACATCTAACACGTGAAGCTTTAGCATGCCTGCTACTGAACTTGCTAAGGTCACCTGTGTCCTAATACTAGGCACTCTGACAGTATTGAGTACTGACTAAATATAAAATACAATTCAAATGCATTGTTTTTTCACCCTCTCTGCCTCTTATCCTTCTCCATCAGAGGGCAGACAGACTGAAAGCCACAAACACAGAAAACTAACCAGTCCGATCACATGGACCACAAACTTGCCTCACTCAATGAAACTATTAGCCATGCTGTGTAGGGCCACCTACAGATGGGTCATGGTGGAGAATTCTGACAAAACATGGTCCACTGGAGAAGGGAATGGCAAACCACTTCATTAGAGAACCCCATGAACAGTATGAAAAGGCAAAAAGATAGGACACTGAAAGATGAACTCCCCAGGTCAGTACTACTGCCCAATATGCTACTGGAGATCAGTGGAGAAATAACTCCAGAAAGAATGAAGAGATGGAGCCAAAGCAAAAACAACACCCAGTTGTGGGTGTGACTGGTGATAGAATCAAGGTCTGATGCTGTAAAGAGCAATATTGCATAGGAACCTCGAATGTTAGGTCCATGAATCAAGGCAAATTGGAAGTGATCAAACAGGAGATAGCCAGAGTGAACATTGACATTCTAGGAATCAGTGAACTAAAAGGACTTGAATGGGTTCATTTAACTCAGATGACCATTATATCTACTACTGTGGACAAGAATCCCTTAGAAGAAATGGAGTAGCTCCATAGTCAAAAAAAGAGTCTGAAATGTAGTACTTGGATGAAATCTCAAAAATGACAGAACGATCTCTGTTTGTTTTCAAGGCAAACCATTCAATATCACAGTAACCCAAGTCTATGCCTGAACCAGTAATGCTGAAGAAGCTAAAGTTGATTGGTTCTATGAAGACATACAAGACCTTCTAGAACTAACACCCCTAAAAAGATGTCTTTTTCATTATAGGGCCCTGGAATGCAAAAATAGGAAGTCAAGAGATACCAGGAGTAAAGGGCAAATTTGGCCTTGGAGTACAAAATGAAGCAGGTTAAAGGCTAACAGAGTTTTGCCAAGAAAACACACTGGTCATAGTAAACACCCTCTTTCAACAACACAAGAGAAGACTCTACACATGGACATCACCAGATGGTCAACACCAAAATCAGATTGATGATATTCTTTTCAGCCAAAGATGGAGAAGCTCTATACAGTCAGCAAAAACAAGACCAGGAGCTGACTGTGGCTCAGATCATGAACTCCTTATTGCCAAATTCAGATTTAAATTGAAGAAAGTAGGGAAACCATTAGACCATTCAGGTATGACCTAAATCAAATCCCTCACAATTATACTGTGGAAGTGACAAATAGATTCAAGGGATTAGATCTGATAGAGTGCCTGAAGAACTATGGACAGAAGTTCGTGACATTGTACAGGGAGCAGTGATCAAGACCATCCCCCAGAAAAAGAAATGCAAAAAGGCAAAATGGTCGCCTGAGGAGGCCTTACAAATAGCTGTGAAAAGAAGAGAAAGTGAAAATGAAAGTGAAGTAACTCAGTCGTGTCTGATTCTTTGTGACCCCATGGACTGTAGCCTACCAGGCTTCTCTGTCCACGGGATTCTCCAGGCAAGAATACTGGAGTAAGTTACCATTTCCTTCTCCAGGGGATCTTCATGACCCAGGGATCGAACCCAGGTCGCCCTCATTGTGGCAGATGCTTCAACCTCTGAGCCACCAGGGAAGCCAAGACAAAGGAGAAAAGAAAAGACATACTCATTTGAGTACAGAGTTCCAAAGAATAGCAAGGAGAGATAAGAAAGCCTTCCTCAGTGATCAGTGCAAAGAAATAGAGGAAAACAATAGAATGGGAAGACTAGAGATCTCTTCAATAAAATTAGAGATACCAAGGGAACATTTCATGCAAAGATGGGCTCAATAAAGGACAGAAATAGTATGGACCTCACAGAAGCAGAAGATATTAAGAAGAGGTGGGAAGAATACACAGGAAAACTATATAAAAAAGATCTTCACGACCCAGATAATCACCATGGTGTGATCACTCTCCTAGAGCCAGACATCTTGGAATGCAAAGTCAGTGGCCTTAGGAACATTACTATGAACAAAGCTAGTGGAGGTGATGGAATTCCGGTTGAGCTATTTCAAATCCTAAAACATGATGCTGTGAAAGTGCTACACTCAATATGCCAGCAAATTTGGAAAACTCAGCTGTGGCCACAGGACTGGAAAAGGTCAGTTTTCATTTCAATCCCAAAGAAAAGCAATGCCAAAGAATGCTCAAACTACAGCACAATTGCACTCATCTCACATGCTAGCAAAGTAATGCTCAAAATTCTCCAAGCCAGGCTTCAACAGTGTGTGAACCATGAACTTCCAGATGTTAAAGCTGGA
Organism: Moschus berezovskii; assembly: GCF_049115385.1. Taxonomy (NCBI): domain Eukaryota; kingdom Metazoa; phylum Chordata; class Mammalia; order Artiodactyla; family Moschidae; genus Moschus; species Moschus berezovskii. Next base: position 115,962,394 of record NC_142462.1, read on the forward strand.
TTTAGAAAAGACAGAGGAACCAGAGATCAAATTGCCAACATCTGTTGGATCATCAAAAATGCAAGAGAGTTCCAGAAAAACACCTACTTCTGCTTTACTGACTATGCCAAAGCCTCTGACTGTGAATCATGGCAAACTGTGGAAAATTCTGAAACAGACGGGTATACCAGACCACCTGACCTACCTCCTGAGAAATCTGTATGCAGGTCTTCTTGTTCTAGAAATAGTTAGAACTTGATATGGAACAATCAGTTCAGTTCAGTTCAGTTGCTCAGTTGTGTCCGACTCTTTGCGACCCCATGAATCGCAGCAAGCCAGGCCTCCCTGTCCATCACCAACTCCTGGAGTTCACCCAAACTCATGTGCATCGAGTTGGTGATGCCATCCAGCCATCTCATCCTCTGTCGTCCCCTTCTCCTCCTGCCCCCAATCCCTCCCAGCATCAGGGTCTTTTCTAATGAGTCAACTCTTTGCATGAGGTGGCCAAAGTATTGGAATTTTGGCCTCAGTGTCAGTCCTTACGATGAACACCCAGGACTGGTCTCCTTTAGGATGGACTGGTTGGATCTCCTTGCAGTCCAAGGGACTCTTGAGAGTCTCAAGAGTCTTCTCCAACACCACAGTTCAAAAGCATCAATTCTTTGGCGCTCAGCTTTCTTCACAAACCAACTCTCACATCCATATATGACCACTGAAAAAACCATAACCTTGACTAGACTGGTTTCAAATAAGGAAAGGAATACATCAAGGCTGTATATTGTCACAGTGCTTATTTAACTTATATGCAGAGTACATCATGAGAAATACTCGGCTGGAAGAAGCACAAGCTGGAATCAAGATTGCGAGGAGAAATATCAATAACCTCAGATATGCAGATGACACCACACTTATGGCAGAAAGTGAAGAACTAAAGAGCCTCTTGATGAAAGTGAAAGAGAAAAGTGAAAAAAGTTGGCTTAAAGCTCAACATTCAGAAAACTAAGATCATGACATCCATTGCCATCACTTCATTGCAAATAGATGGGAAACAGTGGCTGACTTTATTTTTCTGGGCTCCAAAATCACTGCAGATGGTGATTGCAGCCATGAAATTAAAAGACGCTTACTCCTTGGAAGGAAAGTTACGACCAACCTAGACAGCATATTAAAAAGCAGAGACATTACTTTGTCAACAAAGGTCCATCTAGTCAAGGCTATGGTTTTTCCAGTGGTCATGTATGGATGTGAGAGTTGGACTATAAAGAAAGTTGAGTGGCAAAGAATTGATGCTTTTGAACTGTGGTGTTGAAGAAGGCTCTTGAGAGTCTCTTGGACTGCAAGGAAATCCAACCAGTCCATCCTAAAGGAGATTAGTCCTGGGTGTTCATTGGAGGGACTGATGTTGAAGCTGCACCTCCACTTTGGCCACCTGAAGAGCTGACTCATTTGAAAAGACCCTGATGTTGGGAAAGATTGAGGGCAGGAGGAGAAGGGGACGACAGAGGATGAGATGGTTGGATGGCATCACCGACTCAATAGACATGGGTTTGGGTGGACTCTGGAAGTTGGTGATGGACAGGGAGGCCTGGCCTGCTGCGGTTTATGGGGTCGCAAAGAGTTGGACACGACTGAGCAACTGAACAGGAACTGAATGTATACCTTTCCATGCTACTCTCTCAGTTAGCCCCACTCTCAAGTTTTTAAATTAAATTCTGCACATTATATATAGAACAGTTGAGACTGAGGTTGATAGCATTTATTCCTCGAAATTGGCAAGCCTTCTTTGGAGGGGGATCCACTTGTAAGTTTGAGGGGTCCAGTTAATCTGATAAGGAAACTGAGCTGGATTGGAGGTATTTTATTACCTTTAGTGAACTGTGCTGGAGAAGACTCTTGAGAGCCCCTTGGCCTGCAAGGAGATCGAACTAGTCAATCCTAAAGGAAATCAACCCTGAATATTTATTGGAAGGACTGATGTTGAAGCTGAAGTTCCAGTAAAAGATCCTGATGCTGGGAAAGAGTGAGGGCATGAGAGGTGGGTGACAGAAAATATGTCTGGATGGCATCACCAACTCAATGGACATGACTTTGAGCAAACTCTGGGAGATAGTGAAAGACAGGGAAGCCTGGCGTGTTTCAGTCCATGAGGTCGCAAAGAGTTGGACACAGCTTAGCAACTGAACAACAGCAACAACAACAGGTTTTAAGGCTTACATTGACCGAACGTAAAATTGTTGAAATGTTCTCTTTTTATTGTGCCTTCTCAGTATGTAATCAGTGACTATTATGATTAATAATTTATGCATTGTCTTCTAGTATATTGAATGCCATTGCACTTTTTCTATAAATTAGTAGAAAAAATAGATTTCTATTTCTAAACTTCATAAATTGGCTTTGCTTTTAAATATAGAATGAGACTTTTCCTGAAAAGTGAATTTTATCTTTTTGAAAAACAGTAGTTAAGCCTGAAATCCACTCTACTAAATCGTTTTTCTCCCTTATCTACTTGTCATTTTGTTTTGCTTTAACAATTATGCCTTTTTATACATAGACTGCATTTACATATACTATTTTCTAAAATGGGTTGAAGATAGCTTTATTTAATTCAATTCTAAAAGGTTAAACAACAAAAACATGCTTATCTCTATTCACATTAAACAGCAGAAACAGGAACTTTGGACTCCATTCTCTGACATGAAGCTTCGCACTAATTGTGCCATGTCTAAATGTGTGTTTCACTTATTCCCTTTTTTGATCTCACACATTCTTTCAAGCTTAGCATTACAGTGTTTATGATATTCACTTAGCAGTTGTTTTTAACTTAGTTTTTTCACACAGTAAGCTGCTAAAAGTAACTTTTAAATTTATTTAGAGATGAGATATGTCGTCAGAAGATCTCTCCCCGGTCGATGAACCCGTGATTATTCATTCTACTATTTTCCCCCAAATGATTGATTACTCAACTAGAAAAACGGTCTTTGGGGAAACGGATATTCTTTAAGAATATAAAAATACTCCCCTATTCCAGAATTTTATGATTTAGATATTAAAAGTTATAGTTATCCTAATCTGTCGACTTGTGAATATTATCGGCTCCTTTTTAGATTCACATAGTGGTAAAGAACCCACCTGCCAATGCAGGAAACATAAGAGATGTGTGTTTGATCCCTGGGTCAGGAAGATCCCTGGGAGTAGGAAATGGCAGCCCACTCCAGTATTCTTGCCTGGGAAGTCCCATGATCAGAGGAGCCTGGTGGGCTACAGTCCATGGGGTCGTAAAGAGTCGGACATGACTGAAGCAACTTAGCATTAAGCATTATTACGCTGTCATCGAAATGAAGTTGGAAGCAAATAAATGTATTAGTGTAGCCATCCTTTTTTGTTTTGTTTTGTTTTAGTTAAATGGTATGTTTTTGATTGTGAAGGACAGAAACTCAGCTTGAACTAACTTAATCAAAAAGGAAAAGTTTTCCCTCATGTAACAGTGAGAAGGAATGCAAAGCAGTAGTTATAGCTGGATTACTTTGCTCTCCATCTTTCTTTACGGCTTCTTTCTAATATTGGCTCCGTGATCTCGTGTGGCCTGGCCTCCTTCACATGGGTAGTTACAGTTCCAAGGATACATGTCCCTTATTCTCACTGTCAAAGAAGGAGTGAATCTCCTCCTCCAAGTCCAGCTTGAAAAGTGATGAAAAAGAGCTGTGATTGGTCTCGCCAGGGTCAACTAGATACCTATATGATCAATTATAATTAGGGTGAGGTGGTTGGTTACATGATTGACTCAGTTTGGATTAGATACCTGCCTTTTGGACTGACTACTATGTCTATGGGGAGCTTGAAGTTGGAAAGAAAATTGCATATTTTGTAAGCCAAATGTTTGCAAAGGGGAAAGAAACATTTACCAAGAGAAACTGGGGCTGCCTCAGAGAAAGGAGGGAGGAGTTTTAGACAGACGAAACAATCCTATTCATAATAATAACTTCTACTGATTTAAAGGAGAAGTTATTATCCTGGAGAAGACTCTTGAGAGTCCCTTGGACTGCAAGGAGATCAAACCAGTCAATTCTAAAGGAAATCAACCCTGAATATTCTTTGGAAGGATTGATGATGAAGCTGAAGCTCTAACACTTTGGCCACCTAATGTGAAGAGCCGATTGGAAAAGACCCTAATGCTGGGAAAGATTGAGGGAAGGAGGAGAAGGGGATGACAGAGGATGAGGTGGTTGGATGGCATCATTGACTCAGTGGACATGAGTTTGAGCACACTCTGGGAGATGGTGAAGGACAGGGAAGCCTGGTGTGCTGCAGTCCATGGGGTTGCAAAGTGTCAGACATGACCGGGTGACTGAACAACAATAATAACTGATTTAAAACCACCTATTCAGGAATTCTTTTTAAAGCCAAGACATATTATTATACACCATCCTCAAGCTCAATTGCTCTTATTACTTCATCTTACTACAATTATAGGTTGGGTTTAATTTCCTAATCTATCCCATCAATTGAACTTTTAAGAATTAACAACATCCTTCTTTCAAAACACTTAAAAATAATTTTAAAAAATCAAATAGTATTGCTATGGGTAAAATAAAAGACAGTTTCTGGTCTGTTGGTCCATTCTCCCAAATCTCCAATCAACTGATGTAACAGTGTGATATGTATCTTTCTAAGTTTTTTCCCATTCATATCCTAACACACAAGTGTATGGACACATACACACACACACACACAATACATACACAGAGAGATACTTTTTTAATATAATACTGTTTTACATAATATTCTGCAACTTATCTTTTGATTTTAAAGTGCTCAGTTTTATACATCAGTGTAAATACAGTATTCCCTGTTTAATGACTACATAGAATTTTATTGTATAATTTTATTTTATTGTATATATTGTATTGTATACAATACAATTTTATTGTATTCCATATTGAAAGTTATTGTAAAGCATAACTTGTTTAAAGCCCCTTTTCAGTTAGTAGTCGAGTTATCCTAGATTCATTATTCCAAAGCAAAGGATATGTATGTTTCCAACAAGGGTGCACATATCCTTGTGACCATATGTCTGCACCATTGTTTAAGTATATCTAAAAGAGCAATTCTTAGAAATGGATAGTTAGGTCAAAGAGTATGCCAGTAATATTCTTAATTACCCTGTAATAGTTAATAATTATGTTTCTGCTTATCTCTAACCTGCCCCGGTTTCATGACTCCTACAACTCCACTCATATCTTTGCTCAGAGGTTTCCATTCCCTACACTTTTTCATGATTTTTGAAGTTATTCCATTACAAAGGAGTTAGAATTTCTTCTGGGCTCTTACGTATTATGTGACTGTTTTACTGTGCTAGAATATTGTTCTTGCCTCATTTTTGCGTGAAAGTGAAAGTCGCTCAATCATGTCTGATTCTCTGCTACCCCATGGACTTTAAGGTCCATGAAATTCTCCAGGCCAGAATACTGGAGTGGGTAGCCATTCCCTTCTCCAGAGGATCTTCCCAACCCAGGGATCATACCCAGGTCTCCCACAATGCAGGCAAATTCTTTACCAGCTGAGCCACCCGGGAAGCCCATCCACTGTGAATTTTAGATATTGATGTTTTCATTTGTTGAGAATTTGTGTTGGAATTTTCTTGTGTTCGTTAGAAAAAGAAATCTCTGATCAGTTATTATGCCATTCCGGTGACAGAATAAGCATTTTTAAATAATATACTCCAAACACCACCAATATGAAATCTACCATCTCATTTTCCAAAGAGCCTAACTTTTAAACTCTTTATTGTCAAAAGCTTTTCTATTTCACTTAAACTTCAGGTATGAAAACCATTCTCAGCAGATCCTGCTGAGAGTAACTGAATGTGATTTGGTCCCTTGTGACCACCGTTAGAAGCTCATCGTCACAAAGATTTGATCTCCGAGGTTTGTCCCTGCACAGAATGAACCAGTATGTTGCTGTCTTGGGTCCTGAGATTAGCTTTGTAGAGCTTTTCCTTTCAACATGCCTCTTGGAATGTGAGCTAACAATCTCAGGGCTTTCAGTAGACCCTGTCCCTTTCTATCGATTTGCCATGAGTAAATCATATTATCAAGCTTTTATAATTATCTTGAAGAAATACATTAAATTGATAGAATGAAGGAATCCTAATAGACTTCTGGTGAGTGACATGCCTCAGTTTTATTTTGTACATGGACTCAGACACCTAATTTGCCTGCTCGATAGCTTATTTTTCTATTTCCTGATCATAGCTCGGATCTAGAAAGGGAAGGTAAAACTATAGTTGAATTTTGGATGAATAAGATCTTACTATACATATAAATTAGCAAACCTAGAGAACTAGGATTACAGGATATACCAGACGTAGAATTTTTAAGCGTCAGAATATCAAAGGAAGATATAACCATGTTCAACTATTAAAGCATCAGAGTATAATATATTCACATGGTTCAAAATTCAGAAAATATTTTGAAACATTTTTCTTCCCATCTGTCCCCATCCATTTGACTCCCCATCCCCCACAGTCAGTCAGTGTTATCAAGGTTCTAGTGTACATTTATAGAAATATTTTAAGCATATATATGCAAATACATTTTCCTTTCTTGTACAAATGGCAGTATATTAAACATATGTCCTACCCCTGGCTATGGGTTTCCCAGATGGTGCTTTTGGTAAAGAACCCACCTGGCAATGTAGGAGACATAACAGACACGAGTTCCATCCCTGGGTCAGGAAGATCCACTGGAGGAAGGCATGACAACCCTCTTCACTATTCTTGCCTGGAGAATTTGATGGACAGAGGAGCCTGGTGTGCTACAGTCTGTAGGGCCGCAAAGAGTCGAACACAACTGAAGTGACTTAGCATGCATGCGCAAACATCTGGCTACATATCTTGCAAATTACTATATATCCATAGATGGAAGGCTCCCTCTTTTTCTTTTTTCCTTTATCAATGGTTCCAAACCATTCCATCATACAGATGTGCCATTATTTATTTCCCTACTGATAAACATATAAGTTGTTTTCAATTTGTTGCTTTTATAACCAATGATGCATTTAATAATCAAATATAGAATTCATATCCTCATGTCAGAACAGCTGTGTGACAATTCACAGAAGAGGAATTGCTAGGTCACAGGGTATATTTGTAGCTTTGATAGATTACAAATTACAAAATTGCCCTGTTTTCAGGTTATTTCACATTACCTATATTCCCACAGTGTGTTTTAAAGCCTTGATATTTGCCAATTTAATAAGTGGAAATGGTATCTCAGTGTGGCTTTAATTTTCATTGTTCCTTTTTGAGTGAAGATGAGGTTATTCTTGCATGTTCTTATTTTTTGAATATTTTTTCTACTAGATTGTTATACATTTTCTTATTGATTTGTAGGAGCTCTTTATATATTAGTCAAATTAACCTATGATATGGTTTCTTGGTTTGTCATGTTTCTTGGTTTGTCATTGTCTATTTACTTTGTTTTTGGTGGTCTACAAAGGTGATTACACTAAAGCCTTTGACTGTGTGGATCACAACAAACTGTGAAAAGCTCTTAAAGAGAAGTGAATAGCAGACCATCTCACCTGTCTCCTGAGAAACCTGTATGTGGGTGAAAAAACAACAGTTAGAACCCTGTATGGAAGGACTGATTGGTTCAGACTGAGAAAGGAGTGAAAGTGAAGTTGCTCAGTCATGTCCGACTCTTTGTGATCCCATAGACTGTAGCCTACCAGGCTCCTTGGTCCATGATATTTTCCAGGCATGAATACTGGAGTGGGTTACCATTTCCTTCTCCAGTGGATCTTCCTGACCCAGGGATCGAACCCGGGTCTCCTGCACTGCAGGCAGACTCTACTGTCTGAGCTACCAGGGAAGCAATACAGAAAAGAGTATGACAGGGCTATCTGCTGTCACTGTTTGTTTTTCCTATATGCTAACCTAGCAGCATATTAAAAAGCAGAGACATTCCTTATCCAACAAAGGTCTGTCTAGTCAAGGCTATGGTTTTTTCCAGTAGTCATCTATGAATGTAAGAGTTGAACTATAAAGAAAGCTGAGTGCCAAAGAATTGATGCTTTTGAACTGTGGTGTTGGAGAAGACTCTTGAGAGTCCCTTGGACTGCAATGAGATCCAACCAGTCCATCCTAAAGGAGATCAGTCCTGGCTATTCATTGGAAGCACTGATGTTGAAGCTGAAACTCCAATACTTTGGACACCTGATGGGAAGAGTTGGCTCATTGGAAAAGACCCTGATCCTGGGAAAGATTGAAGGCAGGAGGAGAAGGAGATGACAAAAGATAAGATTGTTGGATGGCATCACCGACTCAATGGACATGAGTTTGGGTAAACCCCGGGAGGTGGTGATGGACAGGGAAGCCTGGCCTGCTGCGGTCCATGGGGTTGCAAAGAGTCGGACACGTCCGAGCAACTGAACTGAACTGGGCACATCAGGAGAGACAGCTGAATGAGTTACAAGTTGGGATTAAGACAGATAGGAGAAACGTCAACAACCTCAGATATGAAGATGATATCACTCTAATGGCAGAAAGTGAAGAGGAGCTAAAGAGCCTCTTGATGAGGGTGAAAAAGGAGAGTGAAAGAGCTGGCTTAAAACCAAATATTAAAAAAAACAAAGATCATGGGGTCCGGCCCCCAGTGAAAGTGAAAGTGATTGTCACTTAGTCAAGTCCAACTTTTGTGCCCCAAGGACTATACAATTCATGGAATTCTTCAGGTCAGAATACTGGAGCAGGTAGCTGTTCCCCTCTCCAGGGGTGCTTCCCAACCCAGGGATCAAACCCTGGTCTTCTGCATTGCAGGCAGGTTCTTTATCAGCTGAGCCACAAGGGAAGCCCAAGAATACTGGAGTGGGTAGCCTATCCCTTCTCCAGTGGATCTTCCTGGCCCAGAAGTCAAACCAGGGTCTCCTGCACTGCAGAAGGATTCTTTACCAGCTGAGCTATTAGGCAATCCCTTACTTCCCACCTAATCCCTACATGGCAAATAGAAGGGGAAATGGTGGAAATAGTGACGATTTCCTCATCTTGGGCTCTAACATCACTGCAGGTGGTGACTGCAGCCCTGAAATCAGATGATTGCTTCTTGGCTGGAAAGCTATGACAAACCTAGACAGTGTATTGAAAACCAGAGACATTACTTGGCAGACGACAGTCCGTATAGTCAAGGCTATGGTCTTCCCAGTGGTAACGAATGGTTATGAGAACAGGATGGTAAAAAAGGCAGAGCGCCGAAGAATTGATGCTTTCAAATTGTGGTGCTGAAAGACGCCTGAAGGCCTTTGAACAGCAAGGAAATCAAATCAGTCAATCTTAAGGGAAATCAGCCCTGAATACTCATTGAAAGGACTGATGTTGAAGCTGAAGCTCCAGTATTTTGGTCATCTGATGTGAACAGCCAACTCATCAGAAAGGTCCCTGATGCTGGGAAATATTGAGGGCAAAAGGAGAAAGAGCATCAGAGGATGAGATGGCTGGAAGGCATCACCGATACAACGGATATGAATTTGGGCAAACTTTGGGAGATGGTGAGGGACACGGAGGCCTGGCGTGCTGCAGTTCATGGGGCTGCAGAGTCAGACATGACTGGGCGACTGAAAAACAGGAACAATCATATTTTTTAAAATTCTTAAAATCAGATTTGTCGATCTTTTCTTTTGTGACTTCTATGTTTTATGTCACACTTAGAAAGGGCTTGTCAATTCCTATAAGCATTCTTTCATTTCTTATGCTAACTTTATGGTTTCTCTTTTATATTTACACCTTTGACTCATTTGAAATTCATCCTGGTGTAATGTATGCAGGAATGGATTTAACCTATTTTTTTCCTAGATGGCCACCTAGTTGCCTCACCATATACAGAACAGTCCACCTTTTACAAATGATCATAGTTGAGTATTTTAATTTATAGCTACATGCTCTTCTTTTACAGGCATTCTTCCTCATCACTCTCTTTCTGAACATTTTTGGCTATTTTTTCCTTATATAATCATATACAAATTTTAATCAGATCTCTTGCTTAAAAATTGCTGTCATTTTTAATTGAAACTTTATAATTCTTATGGATAAACTTACGGGAGAATTGATATTTTTGCATTTTGAGTTCATCTTTCCCTTTGTTCAAGCCTTCTGGTGTCTCTCAGGAGCAAATTACTTTATGTAGACCTTGAACTTAAATTACAAAATTTATATAATAGTTACATTTCTTTGTTGTTGTTACTTTTGTAAGTGAGGTCCTTTTCCTTCATCCTGTCACCTAATCAGATTTTTTTTTTTTTGGTATATGTGAAGAATTTTATTTCTGAATATCAGTTTTATATCCTGCCATATCACTGAGTCATCTTACTGGATTTTAGTTTCTTTTCTTGAGTTTTTCAGACAGCCAATCAAATTATTTGAAATCAAGGTTAACTTTATCCTCTCCTTTTTAATATTTTATATCTGCATTTTTTCCTCTTGTCTAATTGCATTGGCTAACTTGCCAGAAATTTTCATTAACTTACTCACTTACAAGGGAAGTATATAAATTTTAATTTAAGGCCTGTCATTTCATGAGACATATAACCTCTGATCCATCCCTTCACCAGGAGCACAGGCAGCTGTGAAACTCTGGGAAGAGGGCCAGAGAAAGACACAAGTCCTGAAAGTAAAAGACCTGTATAAATCCTAGGTGAAAAGGTAAACATCCCTTCCTAGCCAACCACTTTGCCTCTAGGGGATGGGGAAGACTGATATTACTGTCTTTGCTGACCTCTTCTGGAAAATATGAAATCACTCAGAAGATGGCATGTTTGAATATTTTACCCAAGAAGTAACTGCATTTTCCTGGCCTGCCTGTCTGAAAGGATTTTTCAATATCCTGAAAGCAATTTTTAAATTCTATCCTTTCCTTTAACTTCTCATATTTTTTACCTCCTCCTTTTCTCCCTTAGATTTTTGGCTGTTCCCACATTCCTGTATCCACAACTATCATCCCTGGTTGACTTTACTTCTGAGCTCCTAACTCACACAATTATTAAAATAGAGCAGTTCAGAAGACAATGATTGTCTTGGCTGGAGCAGTTTGAGTGCAGTGGGTGACGGGTCCATCTTGCTGTGAGTGAAGAAATGAATGAAAAGTGTGGGGGAAATAATAGTGGATTGCACTTCAGAGGAATAACAGTGGATTGTACTTCAGAGAAACCCACCAGGCTTTTATGTCCATGGGATTCTCTAGCAAAAATACTGGAGTCGGTTGCCATGCCCTCCTCCAGGGGATCTTCCTGACCCAGGGATAAAACCAACATCTCTAACATCTCCTGCACTGGTGGGCAGGTTCGTTACCACTAGCATCACCTGGGAAGCCCAGGTAAACCAAAGGCATCTGAGTAAAATCAGTGGACTCTAAGGCGCCAACTATCATACCATCCTGCAGTTTTGTTTCTTTTATGGAAATGTTGCTCATTTTCTGATTGTCTCTATAATGACATATTGAATGGACATTTCATTTCCACAGAGTTTTAAAGGCCAATGCTCAGCAAAGAGATGCTAAATATCACAAATTCTAAAGGAGAAATGACTGATGCAACTCTGTAAGGCTTACTAAAAGTGGAATGACAATCCACTGACCTTCATTTCACCTTCCATCCAGGCTATAAAAAGAAGGCTATTGTTACTAGAGGGAAGAGATTTATAGGGACAGAGTTCTATCCTATATAGTTCTTCCCCCACTCTTGTCCCTCATGCCCTAGGCAAGTAGAGGCAATCTCCAAGATAAAACCAGTGTGGAGATTAGAAATGCAGGCATGGTCTATTATTTATCCCACTGCCTGGTTGCATGCAAAACTTCATGGGCCCATTCTGGTGCCATTAGAACACCATGGTGACAATTTTAGAAAGAAACTGCTGACTTAAAAAAATGTGCACCATGAGAGTTGCATGTTGAGTTTTATTGGGGGCAAAATGAGGACTATAGCCTGGGAGACAGCATCTCAGATAGCTCTGAGAAACTGTTTCAAAGAGGTAAGGAGCAGAAGGTCAGTGTCTATGTGATTTTGGTGAAGGCAAAGAGTTTGTGCAATCAAGCGTATAGTTTTTGCAGGTTTCTGCTAGTTACAAGGAGCAGCTGTCACCATGAAGGACTTTAGTGCTTTTCTAGATATGAGGAGATATAAGAACTGAGCTCATAAAATCGGCTCCTGAAAATACCTAACTATCTGAAGACCTGTTCTGCCAGTTTTTCTGCAAGCACAGAGTGCTTCATTTCTGCCCTCCACCCTGAACTCCTCTTAGGGGGTGTTGAAAATCAGCAGCTGCAGCAGCACAAGATTTAATCCTTGTCGAGGAAGGTGGCAAATACCAATTTGTAGCTGACAAAATGAACCAACTATCCTCAGAGTTTGAGACAGCAGGGAAAACTCTTGCCTCATCAAGTATGGCAATGAGAGCAAGCCTTCATTCCTATCACTGATATGGCCAAAGGGGCCAAGTAGATACTGTGGAAAATATGAACCATCTTCAAGTTTCCTGGTCTAAAAGGGCTACCTCCTGGGATGAGGAGCTCCTGGCACTGACAGGCTGTAAATGAACAAGCCACACATGAAGCAGAGAGGATCACTAAGCAATGTGAAATGCAGATGTCATTTAGGGATATTTAAAAATCCACAAGTGTGCCCAAGAAAGACATGTTATTTGGACCCCTACCCCACAAAGGGAATTAGTAGCTTCAGTTCAGTTCAGTTACTCAATCATGTCCAATTCTTTGTGACCCCATGAACTGCAGCACACCAGGCTTCCCTGTCTATCACCAACTCCTAGAGCTTACTCAAACTCATGTCCATCCAGTTGGTGATGCTGTCCAACCATCTCATCCTCTGTCATCCCCTTCTCTTCCTGCCTTCAATCTTTCCTAGCATCAGGGTCTTTTCCAATGAGTCAGCTCTTCACATCAGATGGCCAGTGTATTGGAGTTTCAGCTTCAGGAGCTGAGGAAAGGACAAACAGCTCCAAACAAGTGAAAAAAAAATACTCCAGTCCCCTTCCCCCTAACCTCTTCTTCCCTGTCCTGACATCAGAAGATCAGGGCAGAGATGGAGAATAGAATTAGATCATCAAGGAGGACAGAATGAGCAAACTGTTCCTGCTCTCCACCTGTAAGGCTCAAGTCACAGATCAAGCACGACCAAGGGAGAAGAAACACTTTAAACGACATGCAACGCTGAAATCCTAACACAGACTGGGACGCATGGTTTAACACCAGATAATGGGTCTTCAGGAACAATATGAAGCTGTCTTTATAAGTGAAGGGACTAGAAAAGTGCAGGAGCTACCCTAAATGTCACACAGAAGGGAAGGGAGATCTGAAGGAAATAAATGTTTGGGGTAAAATAAAGCTGTTTCCTTTTCCTATTCCATTAAGTTTATAGTTAATTTAATAAATCAGCTACACACACCTTGAAATGTCCTTGCATAAAAAAAGCATAGATGAAAAGATCCAGGCTAACTGAGTTAATGAAAGTGTTGTCAGGGCCTCTCGAGGGAGTCCTAGGGACAAGGGTCTTCCCGAACCAGGGCCTCCTTCAATTTTGTGGACATTGGATTGCATAATCCCCACATACACTGTGTTCTCTAAGAACAGGGCTCAGGCAAGGATGAGGAGGATTCTTTTTTAATCTCAAGAATTCTTTGTGGTTTGTTTTTTGATTCTGTAAGACCAACCATATTCATTCCGATATGGCCGGAGCTGTATACAGTAAGAAGTATGAAAAAGCATACTGTACTAGTTAATCATCACGTATTATGTTAAATATTAGTTGGTTACAATAAATTAATGGTTGCTTGGCAACCAAGGAGCTGAGATTTAGAAAATAAATACTCCATTCTTGCTCAAATTGGAACAGCAAGATTGCTTTGGAACATTCTGAGTTCTGTCGGATTCTTTCTGATGGAACCAAACCTTGGAGCAAAGGGAAAAGCAAGGGAAACTCACATTTTACAGCTTAGTTAATTTTAGGAAAGGAGAGGGGAAGTAAATTGCATCTCATCTCCTGGCTTGGGTTAGAACTGCCCGATTTGAGAACAAGTACTAATTAGCTGAAAGTGAAGCTCAGCTGTGACTTAGCTAAAAATGGGAGATCTTGCAAAAATGTACTGTAAAGCCGAGTGTGGTGGATCTGATTCACTTTGCATTTGAAAACTGGACTCATACTGACAAAACAACATGTGGGAAAAGAGTTTTAGAGCATCTTAAAAACTTTAAGACATTTAGTTGGAGAAATGACCAGCTAGCTGACTCATAATATAATCCAGAAATAAAATCAGACTTCATTTTGGGCTCAGATTGCTTGATGAGAGTGTCGTTAGCTAAAATCAACTTGATTGAATAAGGGTCTATCTAATAACCAAGAAAAGGATTCGGGAATAAGAACAGTTTTAATTAAAAAAGGAGAGAAGGGATACAGACTCTGGGTGATTTGGAAGTTTTGCAACAGGGTGTTGAGAATGTATATAAGCTTTAGTGAAAAATTAAGCAATCATTTTAAAGCCTTACATTAGTTGTCAATCAAAACTATTCAAGTGAGTGAATGAAATGAATTACATTTATTTTTAAAATACTCTATACTTAATTTTGATTGAATTTTAAAGTCTATTGGAGCAGGCAAGGGAGTTTTGATTTTGAGGCTTAAATTAATTAACGTCTTGACTTTCTGCATTAATCATAAAATTTGCTCTAACACTGAAGACTCGATCATTTTGCTGTTACCATTTCTTAATTACACATGTGGATAAATACTCTGGAGAGGTATAGAGGAGGTGGGCAAGAGAGGAATGCCTTAGGAGGGGGAAAGGAAGGTTGGGGCAAGAAAGAGACTGCTTTCACTTGCCCTTTTTGTTTTCATTTGATTTTCACTTGCTCTTACACTTTTAGGCATTTTGAACTTTATACCGTCTGAGCTTATTAATAATTCAACAAAGAAGTACAATTTAAAATAAACATTAAAATGCATATGGGTCAAGGAAAAGCAACATGATGTGGTGGAGAGAATGGGATCTGGTATTACAGATCTGAATTTGAACCCCACCTTGACCTCTGAGTACTTAGGAGAGTGTAGGCAAGTAGTTCAGACCCCTTTAACTCCACATTTCTCATCCTTAACATGGGGCAACACACTCAGTAAAAACAGTCTGACGTCTACATGTTTATAACCAGCCCAGCTAAATACGTGTCTGAGAAGCTGATTTTCCCAGACGTGGCACCTGGGGTTTTACAGTTGTAACCATTTCACCAACATGAGTCCCTAGTTCTTCCGCTCATTTGGAGGGCATCAAAACGATACAGAATCTCCTTCAGTTATTCTACTTTCTTAACCATAGTTCAATCCAGCTGCTAAAAGTCGGTCAATTGTATTTTCCTGTTCATGGAAATAAACCATTCTTCTCAGGCAGTCTCTCTGCTCATAAATCTCCCTCAATTTCTGAAAATCTAATTTATGTCAGAAATAACTAACAGTTTATTATCAAGTTTTCAAAAAACCGTTCCTAAAATTATCTTTCTTTTCTTCACTCCTTTCCCTCCTCCGGAAGAAGGGCATATGTTCTGGGTCTCACTTTTCCCTATGACGTCATCCCTGGACCCCACTTGGCAGACGATCGCCTGAGAGATCAGCACTGCCGCTGCATTACTTAGCGCCGCCACTAGGTGGGAGTGTACACACATTTCTGAGAAGGTACACACCTGTGATACTTGGACTCGATCTCTGAAGATTCAGGTTCTTAATTCGGAAGGTAGGCAGTAACAGTAATAGTTTATTAACATTAATTAACTTGGACAAAATGAGATAAATATGATGAATATGGGGCTCCCCAGGTGGCTCGGTGGTAAAGAATGTGCCTGCCAGCGCAGGAGACCTGGGTTTGATCCCTGGGTGGGGAAGATCCCCTGGAGAAGGGCGTGGCAACCACTCCAGTATTCTGGCCTTGGAGAATCCCATGGACAGAGGATCCTGGCAGGCTACGGTCCATGGGGTCTCGAAGAGCCGGATTTGACTTAGCGATTAAACAGCGACAAGAATGAAGATGCCTATAATCAAGCAGGAACCATTTCAAGCCAAACACATCTCAAATCATCTCTGGTCACTATTGTTAAGAGCATTCAGGTTCTACTGAAGCAGTCGAGACTCAGCCCACTTGCCTTTCTTTGTCATTTATTCCATAATGTGTTCCTTGTGCACCACACAGTCACACACCTGTGTAAAGAATACGACACATTTTTTGCACACGAAAAGGGTGCACGCTCTGTGCCTGATATCGGTCTGCAGCTTATACACAACCTGGGCTAGCGTGGCTGGCTTGGGAAAGGCAGACGCAGCCCTTACGTTATGAGACTCCTTTTGAAACGGTAAAAATTATGAAAATCCCCCACTTGACACTAAAAATTATAAAGCAGATCATTTTAATATCCCCTAGTTAAGAACCCCTGAAGGTCACGGGGTTGCAAAGAGTCGTAGATGACTTAGCGACTGAACAACAACAAATTGAGAAAATTTTTACAATACGAAAAAGCAAAATCCCCTGGAGAAGGAAATGGCAACCCACTCCAGTATTCCTGCCTGGAGAATCCCATGGACAAAGGAGTCTGGCGGGCTACGGTCCACAGGGTCGGAAATGGGTCAGACACGAACGTAGTGACTGAATAGCGACAACAACGCAAGGAGGACATTATGCAAATCACATTACATGTACTGTTTCATCGAATTAAATATGATCTTCCCGTAACAGACTTAGTCATTACTCCTGTATATTCAGTCTTGATTTTTCCCCGTCTTTAGCTTACTGGATAGTTTATTTGGAATAGTTTTCCAAGTACAGGTAAAAAAAAAAAATGTTTGGTGCCTGCATGAGGCATCATGAGATTTGTAATATTGTAGAAATGAAGATGGCGGACCATAGCAAGTTTCACAGTAGAATAAAGAGCAAAGCCATAGCTTAAACATGGAAATAGATTAATGGTCTCTGGTTGAATTTTGTCAGTTTCCAAAAAATAACATAATTTTTTTAGGTCGGAGGTTTGGAAGATTGGCCCTTCCAGAAAAAGAAATAGAACACATTATTAGATCACACATTCTTGGAAAATAATAACCCTTTATAATTGTACCTGGTTTTATGTCATCATTTCAGTCGCTCAGTCGTGTCTGACTCTTTGCGAACCCATGAACCGCAGCACACCAGGCCTCCCTGTCCATCACTGACTCCCTGAGCCCACCCAAACCCATGTCCATTGAGTTGGTGATGCCATCCAACCATCTCATCCTCTGTTGTCCCCTTCTCCTGCCCTCAATCTTTCCCAGAAATCAGGGCCTTATCAAATGAGTCATCTCTTCGCATCAGGTGGCCAAAGTATTGGAGATCATACATATTACTAAAGATGACATGCATAGACAATTTTTATATATGGAATCTATTTTGTGTTGGATTTTAGAGTCAAGATTTCAAACCATAGTGTCAGACATACAAGGTGAAACTCCAAGAAATGATCTAACCAGGTTATGCAAGAAATGGATGGCAGAGCTGGAACTTAGGTCTCAAGATCTTTAGTTCAAATGTTTACACAATCGTATTTCAAGTGATCCTACAGAGAAAATTTTTAGTGCATAATAAAAATTTAAAAACTTTGAAAAAATAAATAAAAAGCAAAATCATCAATGTTTTTCAATAGATGGGTATTTCATTTATCTGGGGCTTCCCTCGCAGCTCAGTTGGTAAAAAATACGCCTGCAAAGAATCCACAAGAGACCCCGGTTTGATTTCTGGGTCAGGAAGGTCTGCTGGAGAAGGGATCAGGCACCCACTCTAGTACTCTTGGGCTTCCCTTGGGGCTCAGCTGGTAAAGAATCCGCCTGCAATGCGGGAGACCAGGGTTTGATCCCTGGGTTGGGAAGCAAGGAACAGCTACCCACTCCAGTATTCTGGCCTGGAGAATTCCATGGACTATAGTCCATGGGGTCACAAAGAGTCGGACATTACTGAGCGACTTTCACTTTCACTTTCGTTTATCTGACCAATCAGTCCATACATTAAACATAGCCGTATTATTTGTTCACTCTACACATTTCATGGTCTTAAGTGATGATATCTAGTCACTATCACATCTCTTCCTTGACTCTGCAGTTTCCTGTTCAAATTTACACCCACACATAATACTTTAACTCAAGAAAAAGAATTACAATTGTCAGTTTATCGTGCCATTAGACATAGTCAACCATTCTCTAATTTTTTAATTTCTCTAAACTTCTAACACATTATTCCTGTACCCCCAACTTCTTTCAAAATGCTTATTTGGATAATTCATCCCATAGAATTGAAGTCTATCTAGACAGCTTACACTCTGTCTCTCATACGTACAGTGTTTTAGAAGCATTGCTCACCATCACTACCACCTCCCTTCCTTAAGAGGTCCCCAAGTCATGGTAGAAAACATTTTTGGCGTTTTTCTTTCTGACTTATAGAGTATATTAATGCATATATATGGAATTTAGAAAGATGGTAATGGCAACCCTATATGTGAGACAGCAAAAGAGACACAGATGTAAAGAACAGACTTTTGGACTCTGTGGGAGAAGGTGAGGGTGGGGTGAGTTGAGAGAAGAGCGTTGAAACATGTGTATTACCATATGTGAAATAGATCGCCTGTCCAGGTTTGATGCATGAAACAGGGCACTCAAAGCTGGTGCACTGGGACAACCCAGAGGGATGGGGTGGGGAGGGAGGTGGCAGGCGGCTTCAGGATGGGGGACACATGTACACACGTGGCTGATTCATGTCAATGTTTGGCAAAAACCAACGCAATACTGTAAAGTAATTAGCCTCCAATTAAAATAAATTTTAAAAAGAAAAAACTTAATTGTGTATTGTGGCAGATATCAACTAAGCTTATTGTGGTGATCATTTTGCAATATATACAAATATCAAATCATTATATTGTACATCACTCAGTCTTGTCGGACTCTTTGCGACCCTATGGACTATATGGTCCATGGAATTCTCCAGGCCAGAATACTGGAGTGGGTAGCCTTTCCCTCCTCCAGGGGATCTTCCCAACCCAAGGATCGAACCCAGGTCTCCCACAGTGCAGGCGGATTCTTTACCAGCTGAGCCACAAGGGAAGCCCATATTGTACATCAGAAACTAGTAAAATGTTTCATACTGATTATACCTCAATAAAAAGAAATAAAATTAAACTTAAAAAGAAAACATTTTTGGTCTGGTTCCCTTTCCTTTTAGCATGGTTTGGGCCTTGAGCGTCTCACTTATAAAGAAACAAATCTTAGGACACTTAGGAAGAGAACAACCGTCACTAGGCTTACCAGTAAACGTCGTCTCTGCACCGTGGACTCCAGCCTCCTACTCCCATCGTGTCTGCCTGTGTTCTGAGAGAAGAGTCATCTTACTCTGAGTCTGTACTCTTGTCTACAGAGTAGTCAATCAACCCCTCCATCTATCGCCATTCATCTCTTCTGCTTTTTTTTCCTATTGTAGCTTCGCTTCTGTTCCCCAGAAAATTCCTTTCAGGATTTAAACATGAATCTTCCTGTTTTCTACTGGGTCCCTAAGGAACTTAATCCATTCATAGTTTTTCTTACCATCAACTTGCACAGTAAGTGAGTACACAACTTTTGTTCCCAGTCTGCCTTCTGTTGTAGCCCAAAGATCCAGGTTTAATTTGTATCATGGACACTGACTAACCATGTAGATTTGGACAATGATTTATGTGCAAGGAAAGTATGGATGATCTCTAACAGCTGTTCTACCTTTGACATTACTGAGAATCTGATATGGACCTGTTCCTTCATGTATTGTACTTTTATTTTTCTCCAACTGTCTAAGAGTCTGACCCCATAATACTCAGAGAGAGGTTGAATACTGCCCTAGAATCATACAACTCAGAGATGGTAGAGTAAAGACTTGAGCATGAGTTTGGTTATAAGTTCCATGTTTTTCCATTAATCATCTTCCAAAGGCAAGATGGAATTCAGGAGAAAGAATTTGGGCTACTAGGAAGCCCTTCTGCACTGATAGCTTCTTGAACAGCAGTTTTCTGCTCAAATCATAGAATATTCTGGGAGACTTCACGAAGGTAGTTCATCTGTAAGAATGAAATAAAGGAATCTGGCAGAAACCAGTTATTTTCTAGAATCCAAGTTCCTGGAGAGAATTCCCTGCTTAATGATGGCTTTTTCAATGCTCTTATTGTTGGTCGAAAACCAGCTGCATCTTCCATGAAATGTCTATTTTCATGGTTAGAAATACAAGCCAAGAGGTTAACCTTGAAATCTGTTAGGTTCTAGTGGAACATGAGCATAAGAACACAGGTGAAGGTAAAGGTGTTAGTTGCTCAGTTGTGTCCAACTCTTTGTGACCCCATGGACTGTAGCCTGCCAGGCTCCTCTGTCCATGAGAATTTCCAGGCAAGAATACTGGATTGGGTTGCCATTCCCTTCTTTAGGGGATTTTCCCGACCCAGGAATCAAACCTGAGCCTCCTGCACTGCAGGCGTATTCTTTACCGTCTGAGCCACCAGGGAAGCCCTAAGAACACAGGGGATTCCTCATTTTCTGCCTGATAATGTTCACTTTTCTTTCAAGAATGAAGCCAGACATGATTGATCTGAGAAACACCTCCTTATCTATCCCCTCCTGGCCGAGTTGGCGCT
Source organism: Moschus berezovskii (assembly GCF_049115385.1). Classification (NCBI taxonomy): domain Eukaryota; kingdom Metazoa; phylum Chordata; class Mammalia; order Artiodactyla; family Moschidae; genus Moschus; species Moschus berezovskii. The sequence goes on from NC_142462.1 coordinate 115,983,075, forward strand.
TCCCCCTCTGTCCTGCCATACCCCCTTTGCATGACTCTGTGGGGGAACTTACTACAATGTGCTGCTCACCGATGCAGCCGTCTCCCTTCCTTCAAGATGAGTGATCTGATGGAAGAATCTAGATTTCATCTCTTTCTCAGTGCCTAGCACAGTGAGTGCTGCAGAATGAGTGTTTATTATTACCGTGTGTGTAAGAGATGGGGCTGGGGGTGGTGAGAGGAATCTGGAGAAGTAGAGGAGGAGAGGAAAGGAGAAGGTGGAGAGAGGGAAAATGGAGAAGAAAAGAGAGGAGAAAAAGGAGAAAGAATGTTAAAAATGGACGGGTCCTACGGAACCACTGTGAGATGAATCTGGTCCCGTATTCCATTAATTAGATAGATGTACAAGTTTCCCAAATAAGGGGAGCATAGGCGGTATTTTTGATCCCTGAGTATGAGCGTCAACTCACATACTGTATCCCACAGCTCTTAAAATACATGAATATTTTATGTATTCATAACCCCTTTCCTCAGCGATGGTTCCTCAAGTGAATGGTTGCAGGTTTGGGAGCAAATCTGACAAATCCACCAGATATACTGGTCGTGTTATTACAGGGCCCAACTTTTGGCACCTCAGATTCTTACATTTGATGTTACTGGGTCTGAGGACTCATTCCAACATGAAGACTGGTCAAAGGGATTGTGACTTCACTGGGGTTGGTGGTCTGAACTTTCTTCTCATTCATTATTGATTTCTTTCGACTGTGTACACCACACAGTCTTTGTGTTGGTTACTCTTATCTCCTTCCCTGTGGGTCCTTCCAGCGCCCGGCATGGGGTCCCCTCTCTCTCTCTTTCTCCTCTCCTGCCCTGTAACGCTCCAAGACAGAAGCCAGAGACTGAGGGGAGCCTCGGCCTCAGCAAGAGAGCCGCCCAGGATTAGCCCCTCTGGGGGTCTGGGTCTGAAGGAGCAAGCCCCAAAGAAGAGGTGAGGGGGCCGCCCGCCCCACAGCCTCCCTTGCCCGGAGAGAGACACTCAGATGCAGCGGGTTCTGTCAAGGCAGCTCCAGTTTTATTGGTGTAAGCTTCTGGTATATATAGGCAAACGTGGGGCAAGCGCGGGACTTTTGAAAGAGGCTTTCCAATCACATTAAAGCATGCAAGGGGAGGTGTTTAGGAGCCAATCAGAACCTTTTGTGGTTATCTGGGGCTGCGCCCTCCTGACATCTGTCAGGCGCCATCTTGTTGTGAGCACATGTAAGGTGCCCTGGCCATTCCCTCCTGACATCTGTCAGGCGCCATCTTGTTGTGAGCACATGTAAGGTGCCCTATACTTCCCCATGAACACCACTCACCATGCCCAAAGGTCTATGAAATCCAGGCTCCTCATGCTTGCCACTTCAACCTTGCTGACTAATAAAACACGTAGGTATCCTATGCAGCTGACAGTTAATTTAAGTGCTGCCCCCTGGCCTCTGCATTCCAGTTACTTGCATTCCCACTGCCACTAGGAAGCCCAGTTTGGTAAAAGCATCTCCTCACAGCAGGTTCAGCTGTGTTTACCTTAGCCATGCATTTTTATCAACTTGCTAGCAGAGTGCCAAGCAGGCCTCACTTCCAAAGAAGGTGGTCAACTGGTGGGTTTTTCAGCCCTATATAACACTCCATTGTACTATTTCCACTTATATATGGCTTTTCTCCCTTCCTTCACAGTCTTATGAGACAATTTTAGGCATCTCTAGTTAACTTAATTAGGGCTCCAATATCACTGTGGGCATTGACTGTAGGCACAAAATTAAAAGATAACTTGCTCCTTGGAAGAACAGCTATGACAAACCTAGATAGCATATTAAATATCAGAGATATCACTTTGCCAACAAAGGTCCACAAAGTCAAAGTCATGGTTTTTCCGGTAAACATGTATGGATGTGAGAGTTGTACCATAAAGAAGGTTGGGAACTGAAGAACTGATGCTTTCAAACTGGTGCTGGAGAAGACTCTTGAGAATCCCTTGGACTGCAAGGAGATCAAGCCAGTCAATCCTAAAGAAAATCAATACTGAATATTCATTGGAAGGACTGATGTTGAAGCTGACACTCCAATACTTTGGTCACTTGATGTGAAGAGTCGACCCATTGGAAAGACCCTGATGCTGGGAAAGATTGAAGACAAGAGGAGAAGGGGATAACAGAGGATGGGATGGTTGGATGACATCACTAAATCAGTAGACATGAGTTTGAGCAAACTCCAGGAGACAGTGAAGGACAGGAAAGCCAGGCATGCTGCAGTCCATATGGTCACAGAGTTGGACACAACTTAGCAACTCAACAACAACACCATTTAACTTAACTTTTTTTCAAAATTCCACGAGTCAGGAGATAGCTTATAGCAGACCCATTTCCCAGGACACTTGCCAAGGTATTAATCCTGTATGATGAAGAGTGGCTCCAAATTGACAAGCTCTCCCTTATTTAACTTTACAGTCCAACTATCTCCAGATTCACCATCCTCTAGATTCACTCCTGGGATTCCCTTCTGACTCAGTGGTAAAGAATCCATCTGCCAGTGCAGAAGACATGGGTTCAATCCCTAGGCAAGGAAGATCCCCTGGAGAAGGAAATAGCAACCCAATCCAGTATTCTTGCCTGGGAAATCCCATGGACAGAGGAGCCTGGAGGGCTACAGCCCATGGGGTTGCAAAAGAGTCAGACATGACTTAGTGACTGGACAACAACTGATTCATTCCAGGCAGTGCCTGCTAGTGTGTGTTACACAGTTCTTACAGCAGCTTTGATGTACATTATTCTCTTTTCTCTTAGCAGCCTTAGCACATTTGTGGCCTTGGAAACAAGAGAAAATAAATTTCAGAGAAAGGGAAATAAAAATATTGTTTCACCAAGACCAGACTCTCTCAGCAACAATTGTTTGAGAACAATGACCAGGGCATACAGAACTATTGCTCATGCAAACATATCTATTTGGCCAGAGCAAGAAAATATCAGCAGTGTCAAAAAGAGCTGTGATAACACTGGAGGATTTTTAGTATTTCACAAATGTAAAGTATTAAAGCAATCATTGTTTTGTGTTAAATCCAAATAATGTATATACCCCTTCTAGAAACTCTAAGGTCAAGACTACAGCCCATCAGTAAAGACATCTGAAGTATTTCTTCTTGTTGTTATTTAGTTGCTCAGTCATGTCCGACTTTTTGCAACCCCATGGACTGCAGCATGTCAGACTGCCCTGTCCTTCACTATCTTCCAGAGTTTGCTCAGACTCATGCCCATTGAGTCAGTCATGCCATCCAAACATCTCATTCTCTGTCTCCTACTTCTCCTCATGCCCTCAATCTTTCCCAGCATCAGGATCTTTTACTGGCACTTCAGCTTCAACATCAGTCCTTCCAATAAATATTCAGGGTTGATTTCTTTTAGGATTGACTGGTTTGATCTCCTTGCAGGCCAAGAGGCTCTCAAGAGTCTTCTCCAGCACAGTTCATTAAAGGTAACAAAATATCCCCAATCCAGCTCAGCCTCCTCATCAGATTAACTGGACCCCTCAAACTTACAAGTAGATCCTCCTCCAAAAAAAGGCTTGTCAATTTTGACGAATAAATGCTATCAACCTCAGTCTCAACTGTTCTATATACCATGTACAGAATTTAATTGAAAAACTCGAGGGTTGGACAAATTGAGAGAGTAGCATGGAAACGTATGCATTACCATATGTAAGACAGATAGCCCGTGGCAATTTGCTGCATGACTCAGGGAGCTCAAACCAGTACTCTGTGACAACCTAGAGGGGTGGAGTGGGGTGGGAGGTGGGAGGGAGGTTCAGGAGGGAGGGGAAATATGTATACTTGTGGCTGATTCATATTGATGTAAGGCAGGAACCAACACAATATTGTAAGGCAAGTACCCTCCAATTTTAAAAAATAAAGTTAGAAAACCTTATGAGACTCATTCAAACACACAACAACCCATTTTCTTTTTATTTATTTATCTTTTTAAATTGGAGGATAATTGTTTTACAATATTATATTGGTTGGTTTTGCCATACATTGACATGAATCTGCCCCGGGTGTACATGACTTCCCCTTCCTGAACCCCCCTCCCACCTCCCTCCTCCCTTTATCCTCCCTCTGGGTCATCCCTGTGCACCAGCCCCGAGCATCCTGTATCATGCGTCAAACCTGGACTGGTGATTCATTTCATATATGATAATATACATGTTTCAATGCCATTCTCCCAGATCATCCCACCCTCGCCCTGCCCACAGAGTCCCAAAGACTGTTCTATACACCTGTGTCTCTTTTGCTGTCTCGTATACACGGTTATCATTTCCATCTTTCTAAATTCCATATATATGCGTTAGTATGCTGTATTGGTGTTTTTCTTTCTGGCTTACTTCACTCTGTATAATAGGCTCCAGTTTCATCCACCTCATTAGTACTGATTCAAATGCATTCTCTTTAATGGCTGAGTAATACTCCGTTGTGTATATGTACCAAAGCTGTCTTATCCATTCGTCTGCACATGGACATCTAGGTTGCTTCCATGTCCTTGCTATTATAAACAGTGCTGCGATGAACATTGGAGTACATGTGTCTCTTTCAATTCTGGTTTCCTCGGTGTGTATGCCCAGGAGTGCGATTGCTGGATCATATGGCAGTTCTATTTCCAGTTTTTTAAGGAATCTCCACACTGTTCTCTATAGTTGCTGTACCAGTTTGCATTCCTACCAACAGTGTAAGAGGGTTCCTTTCTCTCCACATCCTCTCCAGCATTTATTGCATGTAGACTTTTGGATAGCAGCCATTCTGACTGGTGTGAAATGGTATCTCATTGTGGTTTTGATTTGCATTTCTCTGATTATGAGGGATGTTGAACATTTTTTCATGTGTTTGTTAGCCATCTGTATGTCTTCTTTGGAGAAATGTCTGTTTAGTTCTTTGGCCCATTTTTTGATTGGGTCATTTATTTTTCTGGAGTTGAGCTGCAGGAGCTGCTTGTATATTTTGGAGATTAATTCTTTGTCAGTTGTTTCATTTGTTATTATTTTCTCCCATTCTGAAGGCTGTCTTTTCACCTTGTTTATAGTTTCCTTTGCTGTGCAGAAGCTTTTAATTTTAATTAGGTCCCATTTGTTTATTTTTGCTTTTATTTCCAATATTCTGGGAGGTGGGCCATAGAGGATTCTGCTGTGATTTATGTCAGAGAGTGTTTTGCCTATGTTCTCCTCTAGGAGTTTTATAGTTTCTGGTCTTACATTTAGATCTTTAATCCATTTTGAGTTTATTTTGGTGTATGTTGTTAGGAAGTGTTCTAGTTTCATTCTTCTACAAGTGGCTGACCAGTTTTCCCAGCACCACTTGTTAAAGATACTGTCTTTTCTCCATTTTATATTTTTGCCTCCTTTGTCAAAGATAAGGTGTCCATAAGTGTGTGGATTTATCTCTGGGCTTTCTGTTTTGTTCCATTGATCTGTATTTCTGTCTTTATGCCAGTACCATACTGTCTTGATGACTGTGGCTTTGTAGTAGAGCCTGAAGTCCGGCAGGCTGATTCCCCCAGTTCCATTTTTCTTCCTCAAGATTGCTTTGGCTATTCGAGGTTTTTTGTATTTCCATACAAATTGTGAGATTATTTTTCTAGTTATGTGAAAAATATCGTTGGTAGCTTGATAGGGATTGCATTGAATGTATAAATTACTTTGGGTAGTATACTCATTTTCACAATATTTATTCTTCCAATCCACGAACACAGTATATTTCTCCATCTATGAGTGTCCTCTTTGATTATTTTCACCAGTGTTTTATAGTTTTCTATGTACAGGTCTTTTGTTTCTTTAGGTAGATATATTCCTAAGTATTTTATTCTTTTCATTGCAACAGTGAGTGGAATAGTTTCCTTAATTTCTATTTCTATTTTCTCATTATTAGTGTATAGGAATGCAAGGGATTTCTTTGATTTTATATCCTGCAACTTTACTGTATTCATTGATTAGCTCTAGTAGTTTTCTGGTAGAGTCTTTAGGGTTTTCTGTGTAGAGGATCATGTCATCAGCGAATAGTGAAAGTTTTACGTCTTCTTTTCCAATTTGGATTCCTTTTTTGTCTTTTTCTGCTCTGATTGCTGTGGCCAAAACTTCCCAAAACCTCTGGGACACTGTAAAAGCAGAGCTAAGGGGAAGGTTCATAGCAATACAGGCACACCTCAAGAAACAAGAAAAATGTCAACTAAATAACATAACTCTACACCTAAAAAAACCAGAAAAGGAAGAAATGAAGAACCCCAGGGTTAGTAGAAGGAAAGAAATATTAAAAATTAGGACAGAAATAAATGCAAAAGAAACAAAAGAGACCATAGCAAAAATCAACAAAGCCAAAAGCTGGTTCTTTGAGAGGGTAAATAAAATTGACAAACCACTAGCCAGACTCATCAAGAAACAAAGGGAGAAGAACCAAATCAATAAAATTAGAAATGAAAATGGAGAGATCACAACCGACAGCACAGAAATACAAAGGATCATTAGAGAATACTATCAGCAATTATATGGCAATAAAATGGACAACTTGGAAGAAATGGGCAAATTCTTAGAAAAGTACAACTTTCCAAAACTGAACCAGGAAGATATAGAAAATCTTAACAGACCCATCACAAGCACAGAAATAGAAGCTGTAATCAGAAATCTTCCAACAAACAAAAGCCCAGGTCCAGATGGCTTCACAGCTGAATTCTACCAAAAATTTAGAGAAGAGCTAACACCTAATCTACTCAAACTCTTCCACCAAATTGCTGAGGAAGGGAAACTTCCAAACTCATTCTATGAGGCCTCCATCACCCTAATCCCAAAACCTGGTAAAGATCCCACAAAAAAAGAAAACTACAGGCCAATATCACTGATGAACAAAGATGCAAAAATCCTTACCAAATTCTAGCAATCAAAATCCAACAACACATTAAGAAGATCATACATCATGACCAAGTGGGCTTTATCCCAGCAATGCAAGGATTCTTCAATATCTGCAAATCAATCAATGTAATACACCACATTAACAAACTGAAAAATAAAAATCATATGATTATCTCAATAAATGCAGAGAAAGCCTTTGAAAAAATTCAACATCCATTTATGATAAAAAACCCTCCAGAAGGTGGGAATAGAAGGGACATGCTGCTGCTGCTGCCAAGTCGCTTCAGTCGTTTCCGACTCTGTGCGACCCCATAGACGGCAGGCTACTCTGTCCCTGGGATTCTACATGGAGGCAAGAATACTGGAGTGGGTTGCCATTTCCTTCTCCAATGCATGGGAGTGAAAAGCGAAAGTGAAGTCATTCAGTCGTGCCCGACTCTTAGCGACCCCATGGACTGCAGCCTACGAGGCTCCTCTGTCCAGGGATTTTCCAGGCAAGAGTACTGGAGTGGGTGCCATTGCCTTCTCCGTGGATGTCTGCTAGGCTCCTGGTATTCTGGTCTTTCTGCTACATGCTTATCTTCGAAATGATATGTGGTCAGAAGCCTATTTTATGATATTCCCAAGATTTAGAACCTGGGCCATTAGGTTAAAAACTATAGGGACGTAAGGTCTGTTTTTATTTCTCCTAATTACCAGTAATTCATTCTAGAATATTTGAAGAAAAGGCACAAACAAGAGAAACATCACCTACCATTGTTCCACCCTTTGACAGATATTACAAAAATTTATTTTACATATAAAGTTTTAATTACAAAACTTAAATCCTACTAAATCTACTGCTTTATCTATTTTTATTATGTGTTCTATTTTTACATGATTTGTCATGTTTTTTAGTTGAGCCTCCACTGCTGGATATTTAGGTTGTTTTCAACATTTCAACTTACAGATGACCTTGAGGGGAGTCACCCAAAGGATGGTGGGTTGACCGGGGCAAGTGTTGAAAGAAAAGGAGACATTTAGCCTGAGAAAGACTAGATTCATGCGGGAAAATCATAGCTTTCCTCCACTATTTGAAGGTTGGTATTTTAAGGAAACTTGGTCTGTGTAGTCCCAAACGGTACAATTTAGAAAGAGTGGGTGGACAGTGTTGGGCAATCAATTCATGGTGTATACAGTTCAGGGAAGGTGAGGGCAGGAGGAGAAGGGACAACAGAGGATGAGGTGGTAACATAATAAAAGCTATATATGACAAACCCACAGCAAACATCCTCAATGGTGAAAAACTGAAAGCATTTCCCCTAAAGTCAGGAACAAGACAAGGTTGCCCACTCTCAGCACTATTATTCAACAACAACCCATTTTCAAGAGAAAAAACTACAGAACTAAACTCAGAGCAGATCCAGATACTGCAGCTATCAGTGAGGGACTTTAATATAACTGTGACTTATAGGGAATCTCCTCAGACTGACTGGCTAGTTGGACAGGCATAATTCTTGGGAATTATCATTTTTAAGAAACATTTAATATCTCTGGAAATTGTATTAAAGGCATATACAAATGAAGAAATATTTATCAAGAGAATCTACTAAAATTTGCTTAAAACAGCAGGAGTCTGTGGCACTTGAATCATGACCTACTATCTTCCTCTTCTCCTCCCAATTCAGTGTGATGGAAACCCACTCCAGGCAGGTACAGCTGGTTGTTTTCCCCCAGTTTCAAGTCAAGGGCAATGGTAAATTCCCATAAAAAGCAGGTGGTCAGCATTTCTCATCCCTCTTGCACAACTCTAAGCTGCAGAAGCTAATTTCCAGGAGAGTGCAGACAAAGGGTTTGGGACTTCCTGCCTCTATAATACTCAGTTTCCATCTATAGAACAGAAGTGCTACCTTATGAGTGGCACCCTGAGAATGGCAATCACCCTTCATCAAGCTCACATGTAGGATGAAGGTTCCACACCAGGAGAGGCAAGCCAAGAAGTTCAAAGGCTACTGCCAGTGCCCGGCACCCGGCAACTAAAGCAGGGTTATCACATAGAATTGTACCATTGTCCCCATCCCCAGCTCCAGAGTCATAGCTCAGATATTTTTCCCAAAAGGAGAGCCAGCTCTGAAAGAAGTGACTTTATTTGAAACAGAGTGTAGGGAAGGGTACTCTTAATAACAGTGAAGGTTTTGGTGGTGAGCAAAGGAGGAAGCTGGTAACTTCATGACAAATACAAGGCAAACTATGGGCCAATTAACTTAACAGGGAGGATCAAAGAGAGAGCTAAGAAATACCTTCCTGAGGTCAGAATAAACCTCAAATTCTTACCTTAAAGAATATCTCTGTAAAGGAACCCAAATATAATTGGATAAGACTATGAAGCAATTTATGCCCCAGGACATTGTCAAAAACAATAGAACAGTTTTCCAATAATTAGTGGATCTTAACAAGTGGGTGTGATCAGGGGAAGAGACAAAGAGATCCCTGTTAAAACCAGTGTCACTTCAAGGTGATTGTGTGTTTGCCTAAGAATTTGGTCTCTGAGGAGTGACACTGAGGGTGCACACTGCCAAGGAAATTTGACTTTATTAAAATAGTCTAGCCAGGACACTAAATAATTCAGCAAACAAACTGCAATAATAAATCCTAAGAGTGGTGTACCATATAACATCTAAACTGTTTAGTTCTCAATAAAATATTATAAGACATGCAAAGAAACAAGAACTATGACCCACTCATAAGAGAAAAAGCACAAGACGGAAACTTCTTGTGAAAGAAACTGATGTCACATTTAACAGGCATAGGCTTCAAAGCAGCCATTATAAATATGTTCAAAGACCTAAAGAAAAAAGGTGGTTAAAGAAGTTAAAGAAGTACAATGACAATGTTTCTCCCTATCGAAGATACCAACAAAGAAATCAAAATTATGTTTTAAAAGGAGCAAATGAAAATTCTAGAGTTGAAAATAAGTGAAAAGAAAAATTCATTAGAACTCAACACTAGAATTTTCCTGACAGAAGAAGGGTGGGATGATTTGGGAGAATGGCATTGAAACATATATGTTGTCATATGTGAAACGAATCACCAGTTCAGGGTCGATGCATGTTACAGGATGCTCGGGGCTGGTGTGCGGGGATGACCCAGAGGGAGGATAAAGGGAGGAGTGAGGTGGGAGGGGGGTTCAGGAGGGGGAGCTCATGTACACCCAGGGTGGATTCATGTCAATGTATGGCAAAACCAACCAATATAATATTGTAAAATAATTAGCCTCCAATAAAAAATAAATAAATAAAAAGAAAATATATTAAAAAAAAAAAGACTATCATTTCCACACTAAAAAAAAAAAAAGAAAATCTAAAGACAGATCAATAGAAATTATGCAATTTTAAGAGTTAAGAGAAAAAAGATTATGAAAAATTAACAGAGCCTTGGAGATGGAGATGTATGGGACTCCATTAAGTACACCAATATGCATGAAATGAGATGGCCAAGAGCATAGGAGAGATACAAAAGAGCATAAAAAATACTCAAGGAAATTATGGTTGAAAACTTTCTAATTTTAATGAAAACATCAATTTACACGTCCAAAAAGGTAAATAAGCTCCATGTAGGATGAATGCAAATGATCCACAAGCAAACATACTAATGTTAAAACTGCTGAAAGACAAAGAGAAAAAAAACTTCAGAGCAGCAAGAGGGAAATAACTTCTCAAGCACAATAAGAGGAAACTTGATAAGATTAACAGCTGATTTATAGGAAACGATTAAAACCAGAAGATAATGGGATGATACATTCAAAGCTCTAAAAGAAAAATCATGGTCAATCAAGAATCTTATACCAGTAAAATGCTCTCTCAAAAATAAAGGTAAAAGAAAGATATTCCCAGATAAAACAGATTTTCTTGCTACAAGATTCACCTTAATAGTAATACTAAAGGAAGTTCTTTTAACTAAAAGCAAGTGACCCAGAAAGTGACTAGAATCCAGGCTCATGCACACAAAACAAGCATGGGTAAAGGTCATTCTGTAATTATAAAATATGGTACACTGTGGTTAGTCGATCAGTCCTGTCTGACTGTTTGTAACCCCATGGACAGAGGGATCTCTGACATCCATGGGATTCTCCAGACAAGAATACTGGAGTGGGTTGCCATACCCTCCTCCAGGGGATCTTCCCAACCCAGGGATTGAACCCAGGGGGTCTCCCACATTGCAGGCAGATTCTTTACCATCTGGGCCACTAGGGAAGTAAATGCCTATTTTTTCTCCTGCCTTCCATTAATTTATTTTAAAAAGCAACTGTATAAAACATGCAGTATATAATTATATTCTTGAGTGGGTAAATAAAGAAATGTAATACATTTGCCAATAACACCACAAAGGAAGTGAGTAGGAACAAAGCTGTTTTGGAATAAGGAAATGGCACCAGAGGTCAACTTGAATCTGAGGAATATTTAAAGAGAACCAGAAAGGTAAATGAGGCTCATGTAACAGATAATATATATATTTACTTGCTCTCTTTTCTTCTTCCAGCTTCTTTAAAATTATATAAAATAATAATTATAACAATGTATTGTTTAATTTGTTACTATATAGATGGAAAGGCTTCTCTGGTGGCTCAGATGGTAAAGAATTTGCTGGCAATTCAGGAGACCCAGGTTTGATCTCTGGGTCAGGAAGACCTGGTGAAGGGAATAGCTACCTACTCCAGTATTCCTACCTGGAGAATTCCATAGACAGAGGAGCCTGGCAGGCTACAGTCTACAGGGTCACAAACAGTAAGACATGACTGAGTGACTAACACACATATATAGATTGAAAAAGAATACAGCAGCACAAAAAGGGGTGGTGGTGAAATAGAGCTTTGCAAGAGTAAAGTTTCTGTATCTAACTTGCACTGTTAGTATAAATCTGAAGTCAATTCTTACTTAAGATGTATATGGTAAGCCGTGGAGTATCCATTAAAAAATTAAGTGAAAAGTGGAAAAAAAATAAAGAATTTTAAATTATATACTAGAAAATATTTACCCAATTCAAAACTAATATAACTATGATTAATATGTTATATGATTTAGTGGAAAAGGTGGATAAATGCAAAAGCAAGATAGGAATTGCAGAAAAGAGATTAAAAATTGTAAAAGAATCAAGTGAAAATATTATAAATTAAGAAACATTGTCTGAAAGATCAAGTATTCCTTTCATGGGTTTGTCAGTAGACACAACACAGATAAAGAAAGAATCAACTTGAAAATATGTCATAGTATATACGCAGTTCATGTTTACTCATTTTGAAACTTTGTAATACACAGACCATAATATTTTATTCCCATCAGAAATGAATTCAAGTCTGTTTTCCAGAATTCACATTAACACTTAGTATTCCCAGAGCTTTACTTTTTTCCAATCTGATGGATGTGATATGGTTGATAGCTGAGAAAACTTCAGCAAGTTACTTAACCTCTCTGACCTTCTATTTCTCACTTGTTAAATGCACATACTACTACTTATCTACAGGATATTGTCAGAGTTGAATAAAAATATAGAGAAATTACAAGGTACTTCAGTTCAGTTCAGTTCAGTCGCTCAGTCGTGTCCGACTCTTTGCAACCCCATGAATCACAGTACGCCAGGCCTCCCTGTCCATCACCAACTCCCGGAATTCACTCAAACTCATGTCCATCGAGTCGGTGATGCCATCCAGCCATCTCATTCTCTGTCGTCCCCATCTCCTCCTGCCCCCAACTCCTCCCAGCATCAGAGTCTTTTCCAGTGAGTCAACTCGTCGCATGAGGTGACCAAAGTATTGGAGTTTCAGCTTTAGCATCAGTCCTTCCAATGAATACCCGGGATTGATCTCCTTTAGAATGGACTGGTTGGATCTCCTTGCAGTCCAAGGGACTCTCAAGAGTCTTCTCCAGCACCACAGTTCAAAAGCATCAATTCTTCCATGATCAGCTTTCTTCACAGTGGTACTTAGTATACTATTAATACTGTTCCCTTCTACCTACATGCTTTCAAAGTATTTAACAAAGCTAATTTTATGCAGTAGATATTCAATATATAAAGTGCTTTAAAATATATAAAAATTCAATATATAAAAATCAATCATATGATGTAAAAGTTATATTCAGTGTCTCTACTGAAAAAATTAATGAGAGAACAAAATAAAGAGGTTAAGAGCAAACTTTAGAGTCAGACAAACCTGAGCCAAATGGTAGTTTTCTTTAGCTTTGAGAATTACTATCAATCTTAATATGGGAGGCCAATAAAAAACTGGAGATTTTAAATTAGGCACAAAATTAATATTTGGGGTGGTGATCCAGAAGGCACAGAAGTTTTGATTACAATACTACTCTCTTCTTATTCTTTAATTCCTGATTAGAAATATTATTATCAAGAAGAAAATTGAATATTTTACTTTGTATCATATACATCAAAATTTAGGCATCATCAAGTATGGGTATAGAGGAATACCTAAAGAAAATGAAACAGGAAAAGGGACTGTCTCATCAAACTCATGTCACAGATATCTATCTAGGCAGGCATTTTGCTTTAGCCAAGGAGTCTTTCTAGAAGAGAAAATATTAAAAACTTGCTTGGTTGGAAGTAATCTTCTCTCTAGTTCTATTTTGATTTTTGTTCATGACATATCACTAAGAACACAAAGTATATATTAACAGAGATCAGTGTTTATGTGAAGCAAAAAATAGCAGTGTATTCAATCTGACATACCTAAAATTATACATAAGAATATTTTACAGTGTGGTAATTGTGCGTGCATAAGAAATTCAGAGAAGTCTCTAATTAGTATTTCATTTTACATACTTATGTTTACTACAGCTGTGTACATTTGTAAGGAATATAGAGAAAAAATTAAGTGGAACGAAAAGCTACTAAGCTTTCATAGTGGACCTGAAGCATTTCATTTTACTTTTATAGAGGAGGTGCTTACAGCTTGGGAAACCTGAGCCCCCAGTGGACACACATCTGTCTCTCAGCCTCCAGTGTGAAGTCAAAGTAGACATTCTGGATGAGAATAAGCTTGTGCTGTAGGAGCAGAGTGATAGTGTTAGAGCTTGAATGTTTGTATCCCCCAAAATTCATATGTTGAAGCTCTAACTCTCAGGGCTACTGTGTCTGTTGTTGGGGCCCTAAGGAATTAATTAAGGTTCAGTTCAGTTCAGTCGTTCAGTCATGTCTGACTCTTTGCGACCCCATGAATCACATCACGCCAGGCCTCCCTGTCCATCACCAACTCCCGGAGTTCACTCAAACTCATGTCCATTGAGCTGGTGATGTTATCCAGCCACCTCATTCTCTGTCGTCCCCTTCTCCTCCTGCCCCCAACCCCTCCCAGCATCAGAGTCTTTTCCAGTGAGTCAACTCTTCGCATGAGGTGGTCAAAGTATTGGAGTTTCAGCTTTAGCATCAGTCCTTCCAATGAACACCCAGGACTGATCTCCTTTAGAATGGACTGGTTGGATCTCCTTGCAGTCCAAGGGACTCTCAAGAGTCTTCTCCAACACCACAGTTCAAAAGCATCAATTCTTCAGCTATCAGCTTTCTTCACAGTCCAACTCTCATATCCATACATGACCACTGGAAAAACCATAGTCTTGACTAGACGGACCTTGGTTGGCAAAGTAATGTCTCTGCTTTCTAATATGCCATCTTGGTTGGTCATAACTTTCCTTCCAAGGAGTAAGTGTCTTTTAATTTCATGGCTGCAATCTGCATCCGCAGTGATTTTGGAGCCCAAAATAATAAAGTCTGACATGTTTCCACTGAGGTCATAAGACAGCTTCCCTGGTGGCTCAGTGGTAAAGAATCTGCCTGCCAATGCAGGAGATGTGGGTTGGATTCCTGGGTTGGGAAGATTCCCTGCAGAAGGAAGTGGCAACCTACTCTAGTGTTCTTGCCTAGAAAATCCCATGGACAGAGGAGCCTGGCAAGCTGCGGTCCATGGGTTCACAAAGAGTCGGACACGTCTGAGTGACCAAGCACACACACATGAAGTCATAAGGGTGGATCCTAACTGTGTAAGATGAGTGTCCTTATAAAGGAGACTCATTCTCTTCTACGCATGCCCACTACAAGAAAGGCCCTGTGTGGACATACAGAGAAGGTGGCTCCCTACAAACCAGAAAGAACAGCTTCTTCAGAAACTGAATTGGTCTAAACCTGCATCTTGGATCTTTCTAGCCTCCAAAGCTGTGTAAAATACATTTCAGCCGTTTGTCACCAAATTTCAAGCTGAAGTCTGTAGCGTTTCATTATGGCAGCGCAAGCAGACTAATACAAATAGACTCACAGATTCTTTTACTCACAGCCAAAGACTAAACAGAAAAACCTGGTTACAAAACATGATTTTAGTCCCTATCATTAACCCCTTCACCTGGAACTCTCCTGCTCCTCTCGTAACCTAGACTTGAGGACAGATTCATCTGAGAAAGTCAGCAAGGTGACTAGAGTGCTGAGAGAGAGGCTGTTTGCAAACTGCTGACTGAGGAGGAGGAGGAGAATGGGCTGTGGGAGGGGAGAGGGGAAGGAAGAGGAGTGTGTCAGCAGCGGGAGGTCAGAGGTCAGACTCCTGGGCCAACATGGGGAGTGGAAAGAAGGAGAGAGAGAGGCCACTGAGACCTGGAGAACAAAGGAGACGAAGGAGAGTCAGGGAAGGTGGTGGGTGAAGCTGAAACAAGAAAGGCAGGGAGTGAGGGGCCTGGTGATGGCAAGTGGGAAGCACTGAAGCATTTCTGAAATGATGATGCTCGGTGCTCTTCACTGAGCGCTGGGGTCCAGGTTGTGAGGCGCTCTTCACTGGCCTAACTTGCCTCCAGCATCAGGGGACAACCTGCGACACAGAAAGCTTTTGTGCAAATTGGAAAATCACAAGCAAACGAGAACAGTGGGGTTCCTCTAGTGAGGACGGACCTCATGAAATGAACCGGGGCAAGGGGTGCCTGCCTTTGAGCCTCCAACCCTTTCTCAGCCAGCGGTGGCTAGCAGAATATGGGCTTGTTTGACCCATCATCTCATCCTCAGTACAAATAATTCAGTAGACATGGTGGTTTTGCCTCTGCTCACCAACAGGAAGGCATCCTCACACAGTGCTCTCAGGAAACCTCAGAAACCCCATCACCTTCTGCTGGGCAGCTTAGCCACCACTCTCAGTTCAGGGCTGGCAGAATGCGCAGCACATCATCATTTCAGTAAACTCCCACCTCCAAAGCCTTTCTCCAGCAACATGAAATTTTGACAATTACACTGCCAAACTTCCATGCTCTGAAATTGCCTAGGAACTGGGAACCAAGTGGGGGGTTCTTCGCTGGTTATAGTCTGTCCACAGAGCAGACTTAGAAAGGTGCTGACCCTTGGATTTGGAAAACAAAGAACCAGAAGGCATTATGCAGCCTGATGTCTGAGAATGGGAGAGGTCTAGACAGAAACAGTTGCTTTCAACAGCAGCAAAAGCAGGATACTCCTTCCAGAATTAGTCACTTTGCTCTTCCCAGTCTCTATCACATACACACCTCAAAGGGGAGAGGCTAAAGCAACACCCTGAAGTTTAGTGAATGGAACTTTTCCCTTCTTCCAATCCCCCGGTGGTCACCAAGATTTGTCAAATGAGAAGCATTCCAATCCCCACATCACCACTCCAGGTTCATTTTGTGGCAAAGTGTATATAACATTATATTTACCTCTCAGTAGCAATGGAGCTGAGAAAGCAAGAAAAACAACCAGAGGGAAAGGGAAACATAGGGTATTTTAAAGCATGTGGGCACCTTGTCAAAAATTTCACAAAAGTGTCAGAAAAGAAATAGCAACAGCTGCTGAAGAAATGAAGTGAACATCTCTGACTTTGGACCTTGATTATACCATATATCTCACTCCACACTGCCCCCATTTCATTCCTCCCCTGGGAAATATATCTTTAGAGCTTAAAAGGAAGCCAATAATTTGAACAACAGGGCTCCTACAAACATGTACTTGTTTACTTTTTTTGATTCTTCCCACATCACAAGAATATGGTTCTCTAAGTTCAACAGTGGAAGTATAAATAGAAACTAAGGAGATGAGATTCTAGTGAGCAGACAGTGGGTATCATTTTTACCGGCTCTTCCTATCTCCATAGCCTTACCAGGAGTCATACACACTACTTCACTTTTCTAATGGTGACAGTGATTAAAGAGGGAAAAATTAGTGTTTTCTAGGTTCCTGAATAATCCATAATGTTGAACACACCACAAAAAAGGACTGAGAGAAGAGTTAATCCTTGAGGAGTTGACAGCAGCTTTTCACTCCATCTCGAGGGGCCTGTTTGCCTTCGTCGTTCCGGAGAGTGAAGATGAAAGGGTTCAGCAAAGGGGTTAACACGGAAATCAACAGGGAGACTGTCTTATTGTACTCAACTGCCTGAGTTTGCTTCGGTTTCACGTAGAGGAACAAGCAGCTGCCATAGCCGATGATAACAAAGGTGAAGTGGGAGGCACACGAAGAGAAGGCTTTCCTGCGGCCAGAGGCGGTGGGGATCTTGAGGATGGTGGAGATGATGTAGGTGTAGGAGACAATTGTTGGGGCCAGAGAACCAAGGATAATGAAAACAGCCATGAAAAACAGAACAAACTCTATGAAAAGAGTGTCATCACAGGACAGTTTGAGCAACTGACCTCGGTCACAATAAAAATGGTCTAACACGTTTGATTTGCAGAAGGTAAACTGAAATGTGGTGTAGACTGGCCAGATTTCAGAAGGGAACCCAAACACCCATGACCCAGTCACCACTGAGAGGCAGGTGTGGCTGTTCATCATGGTATTGTACCTCAAAGGATTACAGACAGCCATGTAACGATCCACAGCCATTGCTCCCACCAGTGCAAACTCTGTGGTCCCAGAGCAAGGTACAGAAAGAGCTGGGCCACACAGGCAGTCAGAGATATTGTCTGCATCTCATGGATCAGCAACCTCCTGAGCATCATGGGACGATAATAGATGTTGTCAGCATTTCCACAGCAGAGAGATGACCAAGGAAGAAATACATGGGGGAATGTAGATGCTTATCAACACAGATAATCACGATGATGACAGTGTTCCCCATTATTGTCACTGAGTAGAAGAGAAAGAAGACAGCAAAAAGAATGTGGTGCAATCCTTGGGACCCAGGGAACCCTGAAAGGCAGAATTCAGTGGCACATGAGGGATTGCTCGTCATCCAGTCCTTGTTTCTGCTCCTTGGGAAACCTAGAGATCAAAAGAGAAGAAACACCGCTCCACACGGTCCTGCTCTCAAGAGAGAAGGACAGCCTAGGATGAGGAACCATGTCCAACCTGGGGGCCAGGTGAGCCGCCCCTATGAGGATGCTCTGCACAAATCAGACCTAAATGTTGTCACCTCCAGTCCCACTGAAGTTCACTGCCTGGAATGGATGAAGATACCATCCTCTCCACTTGTGTGAAGAACACCTCTCTTGTCTTTTTTCCCCACTAGATGTCCTTTCTCACAGGGCACAAAGGTTACGACTTGAAGGAGACCAGTTTTGATGCTGAATCAGCCTCTTGGATCTGGGAGGTTTTCTTTCCACTTAGGTTAACTGTAGCAGGTGACATAGTAGCATTTCAGAGAATATACAAAAGTCTGAAATTTACCCCACCCTTCATCCTGATTGGTGCTGCAGAGACCCAGCAGAAAAAAAGCAAAGGGTCTAAGAACAACATCCCTGATTTTCCCAGCTTTTAGAATCTCCATATGACAGAGCAGCTAGTGTTCCAAAACAATAACTCTTTGAGCCTGAGATAATTTTCCAGATAGATTAATTCTTCTCTAACTCCATTTGCCTTCCAAATTTTGGCAGGAAGGAAAGATAGCACCCAGCTTTGACAAGTTTAGATCTAAGGCTCTTAGGCACTCAGGATGCCTGAATCTCTACCTCTCACTTCAACCATCCCACTACACTAATGTCATCTCATCAGAGGACTCTTTCCAAAATCACCCTCCTTAAAATAAGTCCGACCTGCTCATTTTTGTACTTCAGTTTTCCTCGCAGCTCTTATTGCCTTATATTATGTTAATATTTAATTGTTTATTTCATTCCTTAATTGAACATGAAGCAAAGGCAGCAGTGAACAAAATAAAACTTGTGGCTGGGTAGAGCTTACATTTAAGGCGGGGTTCAAGGTCATTCTGCAAACAAGTAATTAAAATATTGAAGATGTTAGTTTACTAAGAATGCCATAGGAAAAAAAGCAAGAAACAGGACATGAAATTTCATTTTATTTGTTCACTGTCCATGTGTGATGATGGAATATAAGCTCCATGAGAGCAAATGAATCTTCTATATAGTATACATAATTGTATATATTATTTATTTGGTTTCACCGGGTATTATTTGTGGCATGTGAACTCTTGGTTGCAGCATGTGGGATCTAGTTCCCCACCCAGGGATCAAACCTGGGCCCCCTGCATTGGGAGAGCAGAGTGCTAGCTACTGGACCACTCGGGAAATTAAAAATTATGAAAATTCCCTGAGAGTGTTGGTCGACTCTCTGCAACCCCACAGACTATAGCCCACCAGGCTCCTCTGTCCATGGGATTTTCCAGGCAAGAATACTGGAGTGGGTTGCCATGCACTTCTGCAGGGAATCTTCCCGACCTAATATATTTAAATATTTAAAATATATTCTTAACACCAATAAGTAGGGATGAAAATCTGACATCTCTGGCAGAGGAAGGATGTATGAATGCAGAGTATATGATTTAAAAGTATGAGATCCTGACCAAGACTCATAAGCCGTATTTCCCCACCTTATTGCTCTTGGTTTGCCTTCCTTCCTCACTTTATGATTTTCCCTTCCTCTCATCCCTTCCTGAGACTTCCCCGATACCTCTGTAAATCTTTCACTGATTGGAATCCAGGCCTCAAAGACAGAACTTTTGGGAAATCTCTGTGGTCTGCTTCTCCCCAGTTTCCCGTAACCACTAGTTGAAGAAACACGAGAGAGGAGCCTGCTGACCGACATAAGGAGCTGAGCCTGCACGAGCTCCGGGTCAGAGAAGAGCTGACTCTGCTCTCCGCTCTGCAGGGGGATTAGGAGAGGAGCCGCTTCCCAGCTGCTCCCCTGCCCAGTCTTCAGACTCTCGGTGTCTTCCTCTAGAAGGCAGCCAAGCCAGAACTCCCCGTCCTCATCCTCTCCGACACTTTCCCTTGTACAGAGGATCCCTGAGAAGACACTCACCTCGATGCAGGGGCTCCTCTGCCACTGCTGATGCTCTCTGGGGCTCGGGCAGGGCTACTGCTGTCTGGCTACTGCTGAGCTGAACACAGGGGTCAGAGCTACTTGGTGCTGCTTCCACGCATGGTGAAGAAGAAGGAAACTGTCCTCAGGGAGGGGCTTAGGAAAAAAAGTCCACAAAAAACAGTGCTGTGGGGAGCTAAGTGTTGCACGCCCTCTGTCTCTCTCCTCCCCTCCTTCCCAAGGGGACTTAGTCTTGGTTATTAGCTAGCCCAGGCTCAGAGCATCCTTCAGCAAGCAGTCTGGAGAGAGCAGAACAAACTTTTTAGTTGTTCCTATTCTGAAATTAAATTTCAGAGCTTTTTCACCTTTTTGTTTAATGGGAAACCTAAAAGCTCCAAAATCACTGCGAATGCTAGTTGCAGCCATGACATTAAAAGACGCTTACTCCTTGGAAGGAAAGTTATGAAAAACCTAGACAGTATATTAAAAAGCAGAGACATTACTTTGCCAACACAGGTCCGTCTAGTCAAGGCTATGGTTTTTCCCGTGGTCATGTATGGATGTGAGAGTTGGACTGTGAAGAAAGCTGATCGCCGAAGAATTGATGCTTTTGAACTGTGGTGTTGGAGAAGACTCTTGAGAGTCCCTTGGACTGCAAGGAGATCCAACCAATCCATTCTAAAGGAGATCAGTCCTGGGTGTTCACTGGAAGGACTGATACTGAAACTCCAATACTTTGGACACCTGATGAGAAGAACCGACTCCTTGGAAAAGACTCTGATGCTGGGAAAGGTTGAGGGCGGGAGGAGACGGGGACGACAGAGAATGAGATGGTTGGATGGCATCACCAACTTGATGGACATGAGTTTGAATGAACTCTGGGAGTTGGTGATGGACAGGGAGGCCTGGCATGCTGTGATTCATGGGGTCGCAAAGAGTCGGACATGACTGAGCGACTGAACTGAGCTGAACTGAATAAGTTACAAATACAATTCATGAAAGTGAAAATGTTAGTCATGTCTGACTCTTTGTGACCCATGAACAGTAGCCTTCCAGGTACCTCTGTCCATGGAATTCTCCAGGCAAGAATACTTGAGTGGGTTACCATGCCGTTCTCCAAAATATAATTCATAGACATATTCAACAAGCTATGTACATGACCTAAACACTTAAAACTGTAAAACACTACTGAGAGAAATTAAAGAGGTGAGGTGAAGGGCTTCCCTGGTGGCTCAGTGGTAAAGAATCTGCTTGCCAATGCAGGAGATGTGGATTTGATCTCTGGGTTGGGAAGATTCCCTGGAGAAGGAAACAGCAACCCACTCTAGTGTTCTTACCTGGGAAATCCCATGGACAGAGGAGCCTGGCAAGCTACGGTCAATGGGGTCACAAAGCACTGGACACAACTGAACACACACGCACAAGTAGAATCTCCCTGTAGGGTGGATGTGGAAATGGGAGAACCAAAAGAAATGTAGGAGGAGGAGGGGTTATGAGTAGCTCTGGTGGATATCAGAGTGTGACAGGCAACTCCCAGACCTTTCCATAAACACATGTATCTCCGGCCAAGTTCTATCAACTTTTTCTGAAAACATACCTGAGGTGAATAGATACTTTTTTTTTTTTTTAACAAAAACTCTGTAAAAAGGAAGACCAGTATCTCCCAGCAGTAGAGCTTATAGAATTGAGAGTACAATCTTTAAGTGTACAACTAACTAAAAGTGAAAGGATTTCAAACTAGTGTAAGGTCATGGATAAATCACTGAAACTGGAATCAGGAACCTGAATGCCAATACCGTTTCCAACTTATAAAATGTGTCTTTGATTCAGTGTGAGCTCTCACCCCCTCTGATTTGAGTTTTCTCATGTGAAATGTCAGGGCATGCTGTCTGTTTTCCTCATTTCCAACTTGCCCAAGGTGAAAGGGGCAAAGAGTAGAAATGGAGCTGGTGCGCTAGTTCTTAATGGCACCCTTATCCTCTCAGCCCCAACTGAGACTTCCTCTCATTCCCTTTTGTCATGGAACCCCTCTGAGAAACTAACCTTTTTGTCAGACTCAACTCTTTCCAGATAATATCATGGGCATTTATAGGCTACAACAAGCCCAGGACCTAAACCCAGTCTAAATTATTAGGTTTTACAGGTGAGTAAAACTGTTCAGTGAATATGCAAACTCAAACCTGGCAGAAACTCAAGGCAATACCATGTCTATAACTGACTTTCCCACATAAGCACAATGGGGACACAGATAAGACAAGAAGTCATCCCAGTCCAGAGAAAGAAAGAGCCGTTTTGATGACCCAGTGGAATAAATGGAGCTATTACCTGAAGCATAAAGTTCCTACCCACGGAAGAGAGAATGAAGGAATAGTCCTCTCTTGACTGCCTCCCCTGCCCCCTCAATGACCTTCATTCCACCTCTGCTTCCCTCTTTGTTCTCCCCACAGGAGTCTGAGAGATGTTTTAAAACACAGACTGGATCGAGTCTCTCCACTGATTAAAAGCTTCTCAGTTCTTTTTGGTCAAAGTCTTATAAAGCCCTGAATGAGTTCTAGAAAATGCTTTTTTTTTTTTTTCTGATTTCATCTTGTGCTACTCAATCTTCATCCTATGCTTCCAGAAACACTGATATGCTTCCAGTTCTTTCAAAGGTTTTACTGCATGCTGCTCTGCTTCTTTGAATGCTCATTCCATCCCACGCAGCTCAGCAAGTTAGAACCAGATGCCACTTAATGATCACTCTCTTGCAGATGCTTCCCTACTCCCTCAGGCATGTTCAGAGTCCCTGCCAAGTGCTCTCCAAATACCTCATAGTAAATGGCTGTGTGCATTGCCCAGACCCATTTCAGGATTAAGGCCTTTATTCCTCCAGCCCACAGCTGAGACTATCCCCAGAAATTGCCTTCAGGAGAGAGAAATACATCTTCTAAGATGATAGGCCTTCCCCTAAGGCAGCTGGGGCTCCCCTGGTGGCTCAGTTGGTAAAGAATCTGCCTGCAATGCAGGAGACCCTGGTTCATCTCCTGGGTTGGGAAGATCCTCTGGAGAAGGGATAGGCTACCCACTCCAGTATTCTTGGGCTTTCTTGGTGACTCAGCTGGTAAAGAATCCGCCTGCAATGAGGGAGACCTGGGTTTGATTCCTCGGTTGGGAAAATCCCCTGGAGAAGGGAAAGGCTCCCCACTCCAGTATTCTGGCCTGGAGAATTCCATAGACTGTATAGTCCATGGGATCACAAAGAATCAGACATAACTGAGCAACTTTTACTTTAAGGCAGCCAGGATCCAGTGGCTGCTGGTGCAGTAGTGCAAATGCCCAACCCCTAAGTTTCAGGTAGGGACACAAATCAGGACACATTTAAAGAGCCATCCTAAACCCAGAGCTTCCCCTGAGATTGAAGCCTCTGTTGCAACACAGCTCAGCTCTTCCTCCTCTGCCCAAATCTCCTTCCTCACACCCAGACACAGAGTTCTCAAAGAGCTTGCTGCTGCTGCTAAGTTGCTTCAGTCGTGTCTGACTCTGTGCGATCCCATAGACGGCAGCCCACCAGGCTCCCCCGTCCCTGGGATTCTCCAGGCAAGAACACTGGAGTGGGTTGCCATTTCCTTCTCCAATGCATGAAAGGGAAAAGGGAAAGTGAAGTCGCTCAGTTGTGTCCAACTCTTAGCTACCCCATGGACTGCAGCCCACCAGGCTTCTCTGTCTATGGGATTTTCCAGGCAAGAGTACTGGAGTGGGTCTCCAGTGCCTTCTCCACTCAAAAAGCCTACACAGACCTAAAGAAAACTTATAGTTTCTTTATCAAAGTGATTCTTAAAGATTCACTTGTAAAAGTATAGGTTTCTGCTTGTGTGAGTGAGTGTGTGTGTGTTATTATGGAAGGTAATAAAGTGAAAGTCGCTCAGTCATGTCCGACTCTTTGTGACCCCATGAACTATACAGTCCGTGGAATTCTCCAGGCAGGAATACTGGAGTGGGGAGTCTTTCCCTTCCCCAGGAGATCTTCCCAACCCAGGAATCAAACCCAGGCCTCCCACATTGCAGGTGGATTCTTTACCAATTGAGCCACAAGGGAAGCCCAAGAATACTGGAGTAGGTAGCCTATCCTTTCTCCAGGGGATCTTCCCCACCCAAGAATTGAACAGGGGTTTCCTGCATTTCAGGTGGATTCTTTACCAACTGAGCTACCAGGGAAGCCCATGGAAGGTAATATTCTTCCTCAAATATACTCTATCAAAGAGATCATGTCCACTATGTTCACTGATATTATTTTCAGCCCATTCTCTGAAAAATAGCTATTATTTGAAAAACACTATTGCTAAATTTCCAATCTTTAATTTTAAACATGTTTAACTATTTTCAGTGTTTTAAAAACAATTTATGCTTGTCTTTATTGAACTTATGAGTTTATAAGTGAAATTTTCGTCCATATAAAATTACCTTTATTTCATGCTTTTATTTTTACATATTTTTTCACACATAAAATTCACTCTTATGTAGTTAAATTTAACAATTTTTAATACACAGAGATCTGTGTTTCCCTTAGAAAAACCTATTTATATTTCATAGAAATTTAAAAAGAAATGAAAAAAATGAACAAAGCTTCAGAAGAATATGGGACTCCATTAAGTACACCATCACATATGAATGTTACTAAAAGAACAGGAGAAACACAGAGGAGAGAAATAAATGCTTAAGGAAATGATGGTTGAAAACTTTCCAAAGTCAATGATGTAAAATAAAACATTGTAAATAAAATACTTTACATAAAACAATGTAAACATTACTTTACAAATCCAAGAAAGATAAATCCAGATCCACACAGAAACACATAATATTAAAACTGCCAAGAGACAGAGGAAAAAAATCTTCAAAGCAGCAAGAACAAAATGACATTGTATGTATAAGAGACCCAATTAAGATTAATACTGACTTCACATCAGAACGAGTAAGACCAGAATGCTATGGGATCATATATTTAAAGTGCTGAAGGAAAAAAACAGACAGTCAAGATTCTTATATCCAGGAAAGTAGTCTCTGCAAAGTGAGGGCAAAATAGAAGCATTCCCAGATCAACAAAAACAGAATAAATTTTTACTAACGTTCAGTTCAGTTCAGTTCAGTCGCTCAGTCGTGTCTGACTCTCCGCGACCCCATGAATCACAGCACGCCAGGCCCCCACCCCCTTACAAGAAATACTAAAATAAGTTATTTGATTAAAGGCAGATGACCTCAGATGATAATTAGAATCTCTACAAGGCAGAAAAAGTACTGGCAAAGATAATTTAGTAATTATAAAAGTCAGTGTGGGTGTATACTTTTCCTGCTTTCCATTTGCTGATCTAAAAAAAAATCACTATATAAAACAGTAACAATGTAAATGTTGAGTGGATAACAAATGGAAATGTAATATATTTTCCAATAATAGCACAAAGGAAGTGAATAGAGGCAAAGTTGTTTTGGAATAAGGAAATGGTACTAAACGTCATCTTCAGTCTGAGGAACAAAGGAAGAGAACTAGAAAGAGTAAGCAAGGTTCATATAACAAATACTAAAAACGTGCACTTGCTCCTGTTTTCTTCCAACTTTAAAAAGTACATACAGTAATAATGGGAACAATACAAGGTTCAGTTCAGTTCAGTTCAGTCGCTCAGTCGTGTCCGACTCTCCGCGACCCCATGAATCACAGCACGCCAGGCCTCCCTGTCCATCACCAACTCCCGCAGTTCACTCAAAGTCATGTCCACAGAGTCGGTGATGCCATCCAGCCATCTCATTCTCCGTCGTCCCCTTCTCCTCCCGCCCCCAACCTTTCCCAGCATCAGAGTCTTTTCCAGTGATTCAACTCATCGCATGAGGTGGCCAAAGTATTGGAGTTTCAGCTTTAGCATCAGTCCTTCCAATGAACACCCGGGATTGATCTCCTCTAGAATGGACTTGTTGGATCTCCTTGCAGTACAAGGGACTCTCAAGAGTCTTCTCCAACACCACAGTTCAAAAGCATCAATTCTTCGGCGACCAGCTTGAGATGCAACATGCATAATAACAGCACAGAAGGGAAGAAGGAAATAGAGCTATACAGGAGGAATGTTTCTACACCAATGGGCATTGTGAGTATAAATCCAAAGTCAATTCTCAGTTAAGACATGTTTGGTAAACTCCACAGAATCCACTAAAAATATGACTCAATAATTGAAGGAAAAAAATCAAGTATTTAAAAGGATTTAAAATATTATACTAGAAAATATTCAGCTAGTGCCAGAGTAGCTTATCTATGATTATTATGTCATGTGATGCAGTTGAAAAGGTAAGAGGCATATACAAGAGAGGAATTTTAGCCAAGAGATAAAAATTGTAAGAGAGAATCAAATGAAAATGTAATAAGTTAAAGAACATTGCACAGCAGATGGAGAATTCCTTTCATGTGCTTACCAGCAGACTGATCACATCTGAAAAAGAGTCAGCTTGAAAATAGGTCACAGCATATACACAGTTCATGCTTATTAATTCTGTTACTCGCTAATTACACAGACCGTAATATTTTATATTCACATCTGAAATGAATAAAAGTCTATTCTCTACAATTGACATCAACTCTTAGTATCCCCATAATTTTATTTTTTTCCAATCTGATGAATGTGATATGGTTTATGGCTGAGTAAACTTTGGCAAGTTACTTAACCTATTTGACCCTCTATTTTCTAATTTGTAAAATGACATCATATCACTTATCTTACAGACATATTACCAGAATTGAATAAAGATATAGAGAAATTACAAGATATTTACTATACAATCAATAACTGTTCCCTTCTACCTACATGCTTCCAAAGCATTGAACAAAGTTTATTACATGCAGTAGGTATTCAAAATATAAAAATCAATCATATGATACAAAAATTATGTTCAGTGTCTCTACTGAAAAAATCATGAAACAAAATAACATTTTATTTATTTATTTCTGTGAGAAATAAATCTTGGTATTGAAGCCACCCAGGCAACAGAGTTCAATCAGGCAGTCCAATCAGACTAATGCAGTTCATAAGCTTCTTTCATTCAATACCAAGACCCAAAGAGAAAAACCTGGGTACAAGAAGCGTTTAATGTTCCATCCCAAGGCACGCTGCCTGGACTCTTCTTCTCTTACATCCTAGAGTCGAGGGAAAGGGATGTCCCCTCCCTCCTTGGACAGATTCATCTGAGAAAGTGAGGGAAACAACAGGGGCCCTGCGAGAGGCTGTCTGGAACCTGACTCATTGAGGAGGAGGAGGAGAATGGAACGTGGCGGGAGGGGACCAGGAGGAAGGGGAGGGTGCCAGCAGGGGGAGGTCAGAGCTGGACTCCTGGGGAGATGGGGGAAGGGAAAAAAGGGGGGAAAGAGGACGCTGAGAACTGGAGGACAGAGGGAGAGGACCAAGAGACGGGGCAGTGGGGTGTAAACGTCAGACAAGCCAGAGTCACTGTGATGACGTGTGGAAGAGGCGAGGAGACTGGAGGCCAGGCCAAGAGGCTCTCCTCCCAGACGTGAGCTGCCGCCAGCAGCCTGAGGACAACCTGGACAGAGAAAGCCTTTGTGAGAATTAGAGAAGAAGTGAATGAGACCAACGGGGTTCCTCTAGTGAGCACAGACCTCGTGAAATGAATAGGGCAGGGGCTACCTGTGTTGGAGGCTTCGATCCTTTCTTGGCCAGCGCACTCCCACCAGCGATGCTCAGCTGGTAGCAGAGCATGGCTCGGACTGAAGGACTCATCACCACCTTGTCCGGAGCTCCTATTCAGTACAAGTAACTTAGTAGACACAGTGGTCTTGCCTCTGCTCCCCAACAGGAGGCATCGTCACATAGTACTCTTGGGAAACAAGGGAACCAATTAACCCCTGCTGGGCAAGTTGTTTGCCTCTCTCAACTGAGGGCTGGAAAGACCTGTAGTGCCATCATTTCAGTAAACTTCTACCTCCAAAGCCCTTCCTCCAACAATATGAAATTTCAACTACTACAGTGCCTAACAGCCATGCCCTGGAATAGTTGAGGAACTGGGAATGAAGTGGGTAGTGACTCATTTGTTATAGTCGGCCCACAGAGAAAATCTATGAAAGCTACACTTGGACTGGAAACAAAGAATCAGAAGGCATTATGTAGTCTGAAGTCTGGGTCTAGGAGAAGTCTAGACAATGTTCCTTTCAGCAGTAACAAACAGAGGATACGCTTTCCAGAATTAGTCACTTCACTGTCATGTGTCTCTATCACATACAATGAATGCAGAGTTCCAGAGGAAAGGGAAGGAAAGATAAGAAGGCCTTCATAAATAAACAGTGCAAAGAAGTAGAAGAAAACAATGCAAAGGGATTCATAAATGAACAGTGCAAAGAAATAGAAGAAAACAATGCAAAGGGAAAGAAATCCCTTCATAATATTGGAGATACCAAGGGAATGTTTCACGCAAGGATGGGCACAATAAAGGATGAAACAGTAAGGACCCAACAGAAGCAGAAGAGATTAAGAAGAGGTGGCAAGAATATACAGAAGAGCTGTACAAAAAAGGTCTAAATGATCCAGAAAACCACAATGGTGTGGTCACTCACTTAGGGCCTGACATCCCTGCAGTATGAAGTCAAGTGGGCCTTAGGAAGCATTACTACAAACAAGGCTAGTGGAGGTGATGGAATTCCAGCTGAGCTATTTATTTATTTATTTTAAATTTATTTTATTGGAGGCAAATTACCTTACATTAATATATTGGTTGGTTTTGCCATACATTGACATGAATCTGCCCCGGGTGTACATGTGCTCTCCCTCCTGAACCCCCCTCCCACCTCCCTCCTCCCCATATCCTTCCTCCATGTCATCCCCGTGCACTAGCCCCAAGCATCCTGTATCATGCGTCAAACCTGGACTGGTCACTTATGATAATATACATGCTACAATGCCGTTCTCCCCAATCATCCCACCTTCACCCTCTCCCACAGAGTCCCAAAGACTGTTCTATATGCCTATGTTTCTTTTGCAGTCTCGTATACAGGGTTCAGGTTACCATCTTTCTAAATTCCATATATATGCGTTAGTATACTGTATTGATGTTTTTCTTTCTGGCTTACTTCACTCTGTATAATTGGCTCCAATTTCATCCACCTCACTAAAACTGATTCAAATGCATTCTTTCTGATGGCTGAAAAATACTCCATTGTGTATATGTACCAAAGCTTTCTTATCCATTCATTTGCAGATGGACATCTAGGTTGCTTCCATGTCCTGGCTATTATAAACAGTACTGCAATGAACATTGGAGTACATGTGTCTCTTTCAATTCTGGTTTCCTCGGTGTGTATGCCCAGGAGTGCGATTGCTGGAGCGTATGGCAGTTCTATTTTCAGTTTTTTGAGGAATCTCCACACTGTTCTCCATAGTGGCTGCACTAGTTTGCATTCGCACCAACAGTGTAAGAAGGTTCCCTTTTCTCCACACCCTCGACTTTTGGATAGCAGCCATTCTGACTGGTGTGAAATGGTATCTCATTGTGGTTTTGATTTGCATTTCTCTGATTATGAGGGATGTTGAGCATTTTTTCATGTGTTTGTTAGCCATCTTTATGTCTTCTTTGGAGAAATGTCTGTTTAGTTCTTTGGCCCATTTTTTGATTGGGTCACTTAGTTTTCTGGAATTGAGCTGCAGGAGCTGCTTGTATATTTTGGAGATTAATCCTTTATCAGTTGCTTCATTTGCTGACATATTGAGGGTAGCACTTTAACATTATCATCTTTTAGAATTTTAAATAGCTTAGCTAGGAATTCCAGCTGAGCTATTTAAAATTCTAAAAGATGATGATGTTAAAGTGCTACCCTCAATATGTCAGCAAATTTGGAAAATGTGGCAGTGGCCACAGGACTGGAAAAAGTCAGTTTTCATTCCAGTCCCTAAGAAGGGCATGCCAAAGAATGTACAAACTACCATACAATTGCACTCATTTCATATACTAACAAGGTTATGCTCAAAATCCTTCAAGTTACGCTTTAGCAGTACTTGAACAGAGAACTTCCAGATGTACAAGTTGTATTTAGAAAAGGCAGAGGAACCAGACATCAAATTGTCAACATTCACAGGATCATAGAGAAAGCAAGGGAATTTCAGAACAACATCTACTTTGCTTCATTGACTGTGCTAAAGCCTTTGATTGTGTGGATCATAACAAACTGCAGAAAATTCTTAAAGAGATGGAAATATCAGACCACCTTAACTGTCTCCTAAGAAACCTGTATGAGGGTTAAGAAACAACTGTTAGAACCTTACATGGAACAGCTGACTAGTAAAAAATTGGGAAAGAACTACAAGGCTGTATATTGTCATCCTGTTCATTTAATTTATATGCAGAGTATATCATGCCAACTGCTGGGCTGGATGAACCACAAGCCAGAATCAAGATTGCTAAGAGAAACATCAACAACCTCAGATATGTAGATGATACCACTCTAATGTCAGAAACTGAAGAGGAACTAAAGAGCCTTTTGATGAGGGTGAAAGAGGAGAGTGAAAAAGTTGGCTTAAAATTCAACATTCAGAAAACTAAGATCATGACATCTGTTCTTATTGCTGCTGCTGCTGCTGCTAAGTCACTTCAGTCGTGTCCGGCTCTGTGTGACCCCATAGACGGAAGCTCACCAGGCTCCCCCGTCCCTGGGATTCTCCAGGCAAGAACACTGGAGTGGGTTGCCATTTCCTTCTCCAATGTGTGAAAGTGAAAAGTGAAAGTGAAGTCGCTCAGTCGTGTCCGACTTGTAGTGACCCCACGGACTGCAGCCTACCAGGCTCCTCCGTCCATGGGATTTTCTAGGCAAGAGTACTGGAGTGACTTGCCATTGCCTTCTCCATCTGTTCTTATTACATCATGGCAAATAGATAGGGGCAAAGTGGAAGTACTGACAGATTTTCTTTTTTGGGATCCAAAATCAGTGCAGATAGTGATTGCAGCCATGAAATTAAAAGTTGCTTGCTCCTTGGAAGAAAAGCTATGACAAACCTAGACAGCATATTAAAAAGCAGAGACTTCACTTTGCCAACAAAGGACCATCTAGCTAAAGCTGTGTTTTTTCCAGTAGTCATGTATGGATATGAGAATTGTACTACAAAGAAGGATGAGCACCAAAGAACTGGTGCTGGAGAAGACTCTTGAGAGTCCTTTGGGCTGCAAGGAGATCCAACCAGTCAATCCGAAAGGAAATCAGTCCTGAATATTCATTGGAAGGACTGATGCTGAAGCTGAAACTGCAATACTTTGGCCACCTTATGTGAAGAGCTTACTCATTGAAAAAGACCCTGATGCTGGGAAAGATTGAAAGCAATAGGAGAGAGCGCAGCAGAGGATGAGATGGTTAGATAGCATCACCAACTCAATAGTCATGAATCTGAACAAATGCTAGGAGACAGTGAAGGACACTGAAGCCTGTTGTGCTGTAGTCCGTGGGGTCGCAAAGAATCAGACGTGACAGCGACCAAACAATTATAACATCGCATACACACCTCAAAAGGGAGAGGCTAAAGCAATGCCCTGGGGTTTAGCAAACAGAGCTTTTCCCTGCCAATCCCCAGATATTTCCATCTTATTTAGGTCACCAAGATTTGCCAGAGAAGAAGGACTCCGATCCACATGTCACCACTGTAGATTCTTTTAAGGAATACATATCTCATATGCATTCTTTTGAGGCATACATCATACATTCTTCCCAATAGCAACCAGGTCAGTATAGCATGTAAAACAAGCAGAGGAAAAGAGAACCATAGGATACTTTAAAGCATATGGACATCTTGTCAAGGAATTTCACAAAAATATAGGAAAAGGACTAGTAATATCTGATAAGGAAACAAGGAGAATATCTGTGCCTTTGGACATTGATTATGCCATATATCTCACCACAACACCTCATGTCATTTCTCCCCCAGGAAATAATCTGACCAACAGAGTACAGAGAAACATGGATGTATGTCATTTCTCTGGTTGCTCCCACATCACAAGAATATGGTTCTTTGAGTTCAACAGTGGATGCAAAATAGCGGTTTAAACTAAGGCAATGAGATTCAAGTGAGCAGAGAATGGGTTTTATTTTTACCTGTCTTTACATGGCCTGATCAGAAGTTGCACATCTTATTTAATTTTTGTGATAGTTATGATGGTAAAAGAGGAGAAAAATTAGTGTTTTCTAGGTTCCTGAATAATTCCTAATGCTGACTGTTCCACCGAAAAAAGGAACTGAGAGAAGAGTTAATCCTTGAGGAGTTGACAGCCACGTTTCACTCCATCTCGAAGGGCCTCTTTGACTTTGTCATTCCGGAGAGTGAAGATGAAAGGGTTCAGCAAAGGGGTTAACACGGGAATCAACAGGGAGACTGTCTTATTGTGCTCAACTGCCTGAGTTTGCTTCGGTTTCACGTAGAGGAACAAACAGCTGCCATAGACGATGATAACAAAGGTGAAGTGGGAGGCACACGTAGAGAAGGCTTTCCTGCGGCCAGAGGTGGTGGGGATCTTGAGGATGGTGGAGATGATGTAGGTGTAGGAGACAATTGTTGGGGCCAGAGAACCAAGGATAATGAAAACAGCCATGAAAAACAGAACAAACTCTGTGAAAAGAGTGTCATCACAGGACAGTTTGAGCAACTGACCTCGGTCACAATAAAAATGGTCTAACACGTTAGATTTGCAGAGGTAAACTGAAATGTGGCATAGACTGGCCAGATTTCAGAAGGGAACCCAAACACCCATGACCCAGTCACCACTGAGATGCAAGTGTGGCTGTTCATCATGGTATTGTACCTCAAAGGGTTACAGACAGCCATGTACCGGTCCACAGCCATTGCTCCCACCAATGCAGACTCTGTGGTCCCCAGAGCAAGGTACAGGAAGAGCTGGGCAACACATGCAGTCAGAGATATTGTCTGCATCCTGGGGAGCAGCAACCCTCAGAGCATTGCAGGGACGATAAGGGACGTGATCATGATCTCCAAGGCAGAGAGATGACCGAGGAAGAAATACATGGGGGACTGCAGATGTTTATCAACACAGACAACCACAATGATGACCATGTTGCCAATTATTGTCACTGTGTAGAAGAGAAAGAAGACAGGAAAAAGAACGTGGTGCAGTCCTTGGGACCCAGGGAACCCTGAAAGGCAGAATTCAGTGGCACATGAGGGATTGCTCATCATCCAGTCCTTGTTTCTGCTCCTTGGGAAACCTAGAGATCAAAAGAGAAGAAACACTGCTCCACTTGGTCCTGCTCTCAAGAGAGAAGGTGCACAAATTAGGATGAGCAACTATTTCCTATCTGGTGACCAGGTGAGGTGCCCCTACTCAGATGCTCTGTACAAAGTCAAACCTAAATGTTGTCACCTCACATCCAACTAAAAGTTCACTGCCTGGAATGGATGAAGATACCATCATCTCTATGCTGTGAACAAAACCTCCCTTGGCTTTTTCCCCCCAACTAGATGTGCTTTCTCATAGGAAACAAAGGTTAAGCTTGAAAGAAGCCACTTTTGATGCTGTGTCAGCCCCTTGGATTGGGTTGTTCTTTTATCTTATATTGCAGCAGATGACATAGTAGCATTTAAGAAGATGTTCAAAGGACTGAAATTTACCCTATGCATCATCCTGATTGGTACTACAGAGACCCACCTTGGGGTCAGCAGAAGAAAAGCAAGGGTGTCTAAATCTGGTTTCTCCAGATTTAAAATTTTCCATATTCCCATTAGTGCTCCAAATGGAAACTCTTTGAGCCTGGGATAAATATCTAGGTAAATTCATTCCTATTTAACGCTATTTTTCACAAAGTTTGGGGAGGAAAGAAAGATGGTGCCCAGCATTGACAAGTTTAGATCCAAGGCTCTCAGACACGCTGCATGCCTGAATCTCTACCACCTCATCCATCCCGCCACACTAGCGTCATCTCATCAGGGGACTCGTTCCGATTACCCTCCCTCACATTGGAAAGACATGGTATTCTTACACTTCAGTTTTCTTCCTAGCACTTATTATTACCTGATATTTTTGTGTTTAATTATTTATCCCAACCTTACTTGAATGTGAAATAAATGAAGCAGTGTACAAAACAAATATCCCTGCACTTTGGAGCTTATATCCAAGGGGGCAATGGAGATTATTCTAGACACAAAACAAAGAAGGGAAATATTTAAGATGTTAGTTTACTAACCAGGCCATAGAAAAATAAAGCAAGAAACAGGGACAGGAAGTTTAATTTCATTTATTCATGGTCCATGTATGATGTTAGATGTAAACCAATGAGAGCAAAGATGCATCTTCTATGTGTTATACATAATCATATACAGAAAAATACATTATATGTAAGCTATTCTTGAGACAAGTAGTGGTGAAAATACGACAATTTCTGGTAGAGGATAAACGTATGAATGTTTAATATTCGGTTTAAAAGTACAAGGTCCTGGCCAAGGCTCTTAAGCCATGTCCCCTCCATCCTGTTATACTTGGTCTGCTTTCCTTCTTCTTGTTACCATTTCCCCTTCCTCTGTCTCCTTCCTGAGACCTCCCCAATACCTCTGTAAATCTTTCATTGATGGGAATACAGGCTTCAGGGACAGAACTACTGGGAGATCTCTGTGGTCTGCTTCTCCCCAATTTTGGGTAACCATCACTAGATAAACACGAGAAAGGAGCCTGCTGACTGACATCAGGAGCTGAGCCTGCACGAGCTCTGGGTCAGAGAAGAGCTGACTCTGCTCTCTGCTCTGCAGGGGGATTAGGAGAGGAGCCCGCTTCCCAGCTGCTCCCCTGCCCAGTCTTCGGACTCTCGGTGTCTTCCTCTAGAAGGCAGCCAAGCCAGAACTCCCCATCCTCATCCTCTCTGACACTTTCCCTTGTACAGGAGAACCCTGGGAAGACACTCACTTCGATGCATGGGCTCCTCTGCCACTGCTGATGCTCTGGGGCTAGGGGGGGGCTACTCCTGTCTGGCTACTGCTGAGCTGAACACAGGGGTCAGAGCTACTTGGTGCTGCCTCCATGCATGGTGAAGAAGGAAACTGTCCTCAGGGAGGAGTTAGGAAAAGCATCCAGAAATAACAGAGTTGTAGGGAGCTAAGGGTCTCTCTCTCTCTCCTTCTCTCCCACTTCCTTCCTTCCCAAGGGGACTTAGTCATTGAGGACCCTGTTTTTAATTAGCCCAGGCTCAGGGCATCCCTCAGCAAGCAGTCTGG
This sequence comes from Moschus berezovskii, assembly GCF_049115385.1. Taxonomy (NCBI): domain Eukaryota; kingdom Metazoa; phylum Chordata; class Mammalia; order Artiodactyla; family Moschidae; genus Moschus; species Moschus berezovskii. The sequence continues at coordinate 116,018,401 of NC_142462.1, forward strand.
GGAGAGCTGAATAAATTTTTATTAATTCCCATCCTTGAGCAATTAAGTTTCAGAACTTTTTCAAATTTTTTGTTTAATGGGAAGCCTAATATCTCTCCAGAGCCTTCTCAATTCAAGGCTACCTTCTCAAAGGCCCCAAATCTAGGCTTCCAGAAGATGTCTCAAACACTGAGCAGATCATCCTTTCTGCTCTTTATCCTACACTCTCCCCAGGATTCACTTAGATAATTGGAGTCAAATTCAGCTCCATCACCCTCCAATAGGAAAATCCATAATTAACCTCTAAAATATGCCCCAATATACACAAAAGGATATTGGTCTCAGTCAAAACATAACTTCAACAAAAATCCCCTGAGGGACCCCCAAAAGCCCATGGAAAGTTTCTACCCCTATGTCTAACTGTTCTAGACTATTTCTCTAATGTCCACTCTTCTCATACGTATGCCTTTGTATGATTCCAAGCAAGGTTCTTGCAGATGTTTATCTGCATGGCATGTCCTTGATCACCAGTTGGCCAATTCCACATAGGAAGACTATAAAAGCAGGTATTTACAACCTGGTACAACTGGCAAATATAAATTGGTGCTGGAATGAGACAGACATGTGAAAGTTACAAAGAATTTATTGAAATTTGTATTTCATTTTATATATACTTGTTAAATCTGAGAATGTCACTGTTACAGAAGGCTATAAATTGAGAATAATATTCTTTCCATCCTTCAAGCCAGATTGCAATATAACCTTAGACAATCTTAAGAAATCTTGTAAGCAGATATTTATATATTCCTTTGAGGAAAATGCTGCAAAAATCTGTTATACACCATTTTCCCTTTCATTTAACAATACAGAAGATACTCTCCCATTTCAACACATGCTTCTCTACTTCTCTTTTTTGCATAGTGTTCCTTCATATGGATGTCCTGGTCTTTATTAGGCAGCCCTCTGTTGATCAACTTCATTGTTTTCATTATAAAAATTAAGCTACACTGTTTTCAAAACTTCTAAGTCCACAAAAACTTTTATATATGGAAAAATCCCTAGAGTTAAAATTTCTAGGTGAAGGAATTCCATGCGTGTTGTACCTACAGCATTTCATTGGCACTGAATACTCTAGAGATTTGGGGTTGATTTGAACAACCATGAGGACCATATGGTAGGAGAGCTCTTGATCTCCTGATGTAATTCTCATCTAAAATATAATCAGAATTTTGGGTTAACTTTAAATTAAAAGATAAAAAATAAGGCATATTTAAAAAGAAAACAAAACCCAATGAAATGGTAAAAGTTCTGTAAGATAAACATTACCAACACTGACTCAAAAAGAAACTGAACAACCAGAAATTTCTAAATATGTTCAATGAACTGAATTCATTAGAATTGAACTGAATTAGAAACATTCTCAGGGCTTCCCAGGTGGCTCAGTGGATAAAGAATTCTCTTGCAATGTAGGAGACATAGGAGACGTGGGCTGATCTCTGGATCGGGAACATAACCTGGAGGAGGGCATAGCAACCCACTCCCTATATTCTTGCCTGAGAATCTCTTCAACAAGAGAGCCTGGTGGGTTTCAGTCCATAGGGTTGCAAAAAGTCAAATATGATTGAAGCAACTGAGCACAAGCAAGATAAACATTCTCAGAAAGGAAACTAGAGTTTCAGATGGACTTACTGGTGGATTCAATCAAATATTTAAGGAAAAAATAGTATCACTCTTATACAAAAACTTCCAAAGATTAAGTAGAAACAACTCTGCTCCATTCCTCTTATTATCTTATTATTATACCACCATTATCTTGGTATTGAAGACACCACAGAAAAAGTAAATCTACAAACCAATATTCCTCATAAATAGAAATGAAAAAATCCTCATTAAATACTTGAAAATTAAACTCAACAACTATGTCAAAAAAATTAGGGATTTAATTTCAGAAATGGCAGATTGATTTAATATGTACAGATCAATCAATATAATTCATCATGCTTAATAGTATTAAAGATCAGTTCAGTTCAGTCTTTCAGTCCTGTCCAACTCTTTGTGACCCCATGGACTGCAGCAGGCCAGGCCTCCCTGTCCATCGCCAACTCCTGGAGTTTATTCAGACTTATGTCCATTGAAGCAGTGATGCCATCCAACCATCTCATCCTCTGTCATCCGCTTCTCCTCCTGCCTTCCATCTTTCCCAGTATCATGGTCTTTTCAAAGACCTGAGCTAGTTCTTCACATCAGGTGGCCAAAGTATTGGAGTTTCAGCTTCAGCATCAGTACTTCCAGTGAACATTCAGGACTGATTTCCTTTAGGATGGACTGGTTGGATCTCTTTGCAGTCCAAGAGACTCTCAAGAGTCTTCTCCAACACCACAGTTCAGAAGCATCAACTCTTTGGTGCTCAGCTTTCTTTATAGTCCAACTCTCACATCCATACATGACCACTGGAAAAACCATGGCTTTGACTAGACAGATCTTTGTGGGCAAAATAATGTCTCTACTTTTCAATATGCTGTCTAGGTTGGTCATAACTTTCCTTCCAAGGAGTTTAGTTCAGTTCAGTCACTCAGTTGTGTCCGACTCTCCACGACCCCATGAATCACAGCACGCCAGGCCTCCCTGTCCATCACCAACTCCCGGAGTTCACTCAAACTCATGTCCACAGAGTCGGTGATGCCATCCAGCCATCTCATTCTCTGTCGTCCCCTTCTCCTCCCGCCCCCAACCTTTCCCAGCATCAGAGTCTTTTCCAGTGAGTCAACTCGTCACATGAGGTGGCCAAAGTATTGGAGTTTCAGCTTTAGCATCATTCCTTCCAATGAATACCCAGGATTGATCTCCCTTAGAATGGACTGGTTGGATCTCCTTGCAGTCCAAGGGACTCTCAAGAGTCTTCTCCAACACCACAGTTCAAAAGCATCAGTGTCTTTTAATTTCATGGCTGCAATCACCATCTACAGTGATTTTGGAGCCCAGAAAAATAAAGTCAGCCAATGTTTCCATTGTTTCCCCATATATTTGCCGTGAAGTAATGGGACCAGATGCCATGATATTAGCTTTCTAAATGTTGAGCTTTAAGCCAACTTTTTCACTCTCCTCTTTCACTTTCAAGAGGCTTTTGAGTTCCTCTTCACTTTCTGCCATAAGGGTAGTGTCATCTGCATATCTGAGGTTATTGATATTTCTCCTGGCAATCTTGATTCCAGCTTGTGCTTCCTCCAGTCCAGCATTTCTCATGATGTACTCTGCATATAAGTTAAATAAGCAGGGTGACAATATACAACCTTGATGTACTCCTTTTCCTGTTTGGAACCAGTCTATTGTTCCATGTCCAGTTCTAACTGTTTCTTCTTGACCTGCCCACAGATTTCTCAGGAGGCAGGTCAGGTGGTCTGGTATTCTCATCTCTTGAAGAATTTTCCACAGTTTGTTGTGATCCACACAGTCAAAAGCTTTGGTGTAGTCAATAAAGCAAAAGTAGAATAATTTCTTTGCTTTATTCCCTTATAAAACTTTAGAATTATTTACTTTAGAGTAACAGAAAGCAGCCTGAGACTGGGGTTAGAGCTGGGGACTGACTTCACAAGGAAGCAAGGAAAGATTCTGGCTTGGATATAAACATGTTTAAAAATCTGGTTGTTGTGGTGATGAGATGTAACTTTAAGCAGTAACTTTAATAAGGTTGAAACTATTTTTAGAATACATTCTGAATATATAACAGAGGACACAGCTCACCACTGAGGGACTGATGGGAAGAATGTGTAAGGCGAAATGAAGGCTAAAGGTAACAATGGAATGACTCAAAAGGCTATTACTTGAAGTGAAGGAAGCAGAATCTTGCTGTGGGTTGGGTGGGGGAATAGGAGAACTAGAAGAAACACAGGCGGCAGAGGAGGAGCGGGTATTAGTGATTCTGATGGATGTGTAGTGTGACAAGTAATTCCCGGAACTTTCCTAAACAAATAAAATTCTCTGGCCAAATTCTATCAACTTTTCTGTGATTGTGAAAGTGTTAGTCGCTCAGTCATGTCCCACTATTTGAAACCCCATGGACTATAGTTCGCCAGGCTCCTGTGTCCAGGGAATTCTCCAGGCAGGAATACTGGAGTTGGTAGCCATTCTCTTCTTCAGGGATAAACTTTTCTATAACTCTCTGCAAACATATCTGAGGTATGAAAGTGAAAGTGGGAGTCATGTCCGACTCTTTGCGACACCATGGACTGTAGCTAACCAGATTTCTCTGTCCATGGGATTCTCTAGGCAAGGATACTGGAGTGGGTTGCCATTTCCTTCTCCGGGAGATCTTCCCAATCCAGGGATCAGACCTGGGATTCCTGCATTGCAGGCAGATTTTTTAACATCTACTAGGGAAGCCCTTATCTGAGGTATAGAAACTTTTATTTATAAAATAGAAGACAGGTATCTCCCACCAGTAGAGCTTACAACATTGCGAGCACAATCATCAATTGTACAACTTAGTGAAAGTGAAAAGATTTCAAACTAGTGTAAGGTCATGGATAAATCACTGAAACCAGAATCAGCAGCCTGAATGTTAATTCCTTTTCAGACTTATTGCTGTTGTTTAGTTGCTAAGTCATGTTGGACTTGGTTTTGACCCCATGGACTATAGCCTGCTAGGCTCCTCTGTCCATGGGATTTGCCAGTCAAGAATACTGGAGCGGGTATAGCATTTCCTTCTCCAGCGGATCTTCCAGATCCAGGGATTGAACCCATGTCTCCTGCATTGCAGGCAAATTCTTTACCACTGAACCACCAGGGAAGCCCTTCGGACTTATTAGCTGTGTCTTATTCACTGTGAGCTCTTGCCCCTCTGGTTTGGGTTTTCTCATGTCAAATGTCAGGGCATGGATGCACATGCTGTCTGCTTTTCCTCATTTCCATCTGCCCAAGGTGAAGGAGTAGTGATGGAGCTGGTTCACTAATCTTTAATGACACCCAGATCCTCTCATCCACCCCAGTCACACCCCTACCCTCAGGCTCTCCACTCAATACCTTCTGTCATTCTGAGAAGCTAACCTTTTCACCAGACTCAACTCTTTCCAGGTAATAGCATGGGCAGTTATAAAACACAACAACCCAGGACCTAAACTCAGTTTACATTATCAGATATTAGAGGTGAGCAAAAATATTTAGTGAATATCCAAACTCAAACTTGGTGAAAACTCAAGGCTATCTCATGTCTATACTTGACTTTCCTACATAAGCACAATGGGTTCACAGATGAGAAGTCATCACAGTCCAGAGAAAGAAAATGCCATTTTAATGACCTAATAAAATCAGTCAGTTCAGTTCAGTTCAGTCACTCAGTTGTGTCCAACTCTGTGCGACTCCATGGACTGCAGCATGCCAGGTCTCCCTGTATATCACCCCAGAGTTTACTTAAACTCATGTTCATTGAGTCGGTGATGCCATCCAACCATCTGATCCTCTATCATCCCCTTCTCCTCCCGTCTTCAATCTTTCCCAACATCAATGTCTTTTCTAGTGAGTCAGTTCTTAACATCAGGTGGCCAAAGTATTGGAGTTTCAACTTCAACATCAGTTCTTCCAAAGAATATTCAGGACTGATTCCTTTAGGATGGACTGGTTGGATCTCCTTGCAGTCCAAGAGACTCTCAAGAGTCTTCTCCAATACCACAGTTCAAAAGCATCAACACTTCGGCACTCAGCTTTGTTTACAGTCCAACTCACATCCACACATGACTACTGGAAAAACCATAGCTTTGACGAGATGGACCTTTGTTGGCAAAGTAGTGTCTCTGCTTTTTAATATGCTGTCTAGATTGGTCATAACTCTTCTTCCAAAGAGTAAGCGTCTTTTAATTTCATGGCTGCAGTCACCATCTGCAGTGATTTTGGAGCCCCCAAAAATAAAGTCAGCCACTGTTTCCAGTGTTTCCCCATCTATTTCCCATGAAGTGATGGGACCAGATGCCATGATCTTAGTTTTCTGAAGGTTGAGTTTTAAGTCAACTTTTTCACTCTCCTCCTTCACTTTCATCAAGAGGCTCTTTAGTTCTTCTTTGCTTTCTGCCATAAGGGTGGTGTCATCTGCATATCTGAGGTTATTCATATTTCCTGGTGAAAGGTTGTTGCGGAATGACACAAAGACACTGGGATTTTGGCCTCCGGAGGAGAAGAATTCAATCCAGGGCCAGAGACGAGGCTTGATCACTCAGAGCTTTTGTGTAATAAAGTTATTTATGCTTTTGAACTGTGGTGCTGGAGAAGACTCTTGAGAGTCCCTTGGACTGCAAGGAAATCCAACCAGTCCATTCTAAAGGAGATCAATCCTGGGTGTTCATTGGAAGGACTGATGCTAAAGCTGAAACTCCAATACTTTGGCCACCTCATGCGACGAGTTGACTCACTGGAAAAGACTCTGATGCTAGGAGGGATTGGGGGTGGGAGGAGACGGGGACGACAGAGAATGAGATGGCTGGATGGCATCACCGACTCTGTGGACATGAGTTTGAGTGAACTCCGGGAGTTGGTGATGGACAGGGAGGCCTGGCGTGCTGTGATTCATGGGGTCACGAAGAGTCGGACACGACTGAGCGACTGAACTGAACTGAACTGAACTGAAAGGAGATAGAGAAAGCTTCTGACATAGACATCAGAAGGGGGCAGAAAGAGCACTCCCCTGCTAGTCTTCAGCTGGATGTTATATAGTCACTAGCAGTCTGTTAATGAAAGAAAGGAATGTCTTAAGGCTCAGAATGGCACCAGGCCCCTCACCCATAAGATGCATTTTGGGATAATTTTGACACCGGAGGATTCATTCCGGGCCATAAAATGATTAGCTTGAATCTTGTAGAAGGGCAGATTACCATACAATTAATTTCATTTTACATAGATTAAGGGAACAATATCTGAGTATAACATAGAGGTTTGTCAAGTAGGTTCTGAGCCATTTGGCGGAACCAATTGAAGATAGAGTCTGGGGTAAATGCATAGTACATTAACATAGCTTAAGACCAACATTTCCATAAGAAAAAATGCATTGGTTAACTCAAGATTTGAGAATAGTTAACTTCAGGTGAAACCAGATGTCATTATGGCAGCGCAGTATTTTAAGAGAAACTTCCTTTTAAATTTGTATAGAGAAGAAAAAAATATCGTTAGTTTGTTTCCTCCTGCCGCTTAAGAGAGAGAAAAATGTCTGACACCTGCAGGCTATTTCCTCTGCTTGGAGACCCCTGGCCTTCTTGCCTGTTACCCTCTCACTGGCAAGCTTGATTCCAGCTTGTGCTTCATCCAGCCCAGCATTTCTCATGATGTACTCTGCATTTAAGTCAAATAAACACACAGCCTTGACATACTCCTTTCCCCATTTGGAACCAGTCTGTTGTTCCATGTCCAGTTCTAACTGTTGCTTCCTGACCTGCATATAAATCTCTCAAGAGGCAGGTGAGGTGGTCTAGTATTCCCATCTCTTTCTGAATTTTCAACAGTTTATTGTGATCCACACAGTCAAAGGCTTTATCATAGCCAATAAAGCAGAAATAGATGTTTTTCTGGAACTCTCTTGCTTTTTCGATGATCCTTCAGATGTTGGCAATTTGATTTCTGGTTCCTCTGTCTTTTTTAAATCCAGCTGGAACATCTGGAAGTTCATGGTTCACGTATTGCTGAAGTCTGGCTTGGAGATTTCGAGCATTACTTTGCTAGCATGTGAGATGAGTGCAATTTTGTGGTAGTTTGAACATTCTTTGCCATTGCCTTTCTTTGCGATTGGAATGAAAATTGACCTTTTCCAGTCCTGTGGCCACTGCTGAGTTTTCCAAATTTGCTGTCATATTGAGTGCAGCACTTTCACAGCATCATCTTTCAGGATTTGAAATAGCTCAACTGGAATTCCATCACCTCCACTAGCTTTGTTCATAGTGACGCTGCCTAAGGCCTGCTTGACTTTGAATTCCAGGATGTCTGGCTCTAGGTGAGTGATCACACCATCGTGATTATCTGGGTCATGAAGATCTTTTTTGTACAGTTCTTCTGTTATTCTTGCCACCTCTTCTTAATATCTTCTGCTTCTGTCAGGTTCCTACCATTTCTGTCCTTTATTGAGCCCATCTTTGCATGAAATGTTCCTTGGTATCTCTAATTTTCTTGAAGAGATCTCTAGTCTTTCCCATTCTACTGTTTTCCTCTATTGCCTTGCATTGATCACTGAGGAAGGCTTTCTTATCTCTCCTTGCTATTCTTTGGAACTCTGCATTCAAATGCGTATATCTTTCCTTTTCTCCTTTGCTTTTGGCTTCTCTTCTTTTCACAGCTATTGTAAGGCCTCCTCAGACAGCCATTTTGCTTTTTTGCATTTCTTTTTGTTGGGGATGGTCTTGAAGAACTGTACAAACAAGGTCTTAATGACTTGGCTAACCATAATGGTGTGGTCACTCACCTAGAGCCAGACATCCTGGAGTGTGAAGTAAAGTGGAACTTAGGAAGTATTAGTATGAAAAAAGTTAATGGAGGTGATGGAATTCCAGCTGAGCTATTTAAAGTCCTAAAATATAATGCCATTAAAATGCTGCCCTCAATATGTCAGCAAATTTGGAAAACTCAGCAGTGGCCGCAGGACTGGAAAAAGTCAGTTTTCCTTACAATCCCAAAGATGGGCAATGCCAGAGAATGTTCAAGCTACTGTACAATTGCACTCATTTCCCATGCTAGCAAAGTTATGTGGAAAATCCTTCAAGCTAGGCTTTCGCAATATGAATACTGAGAACTTGCAGACAGACAATCTCGGTTTAGAAAAGGCAGAGGAACCAGAGATCAAATTGCCAACATTCACTGGATCATGGAGAGAGCAAGGGAATCCCAGAATAAACATCTACTTCTGCTTCATTGACCATGATAAAGCCTTTGACTGTGTAGATTGCAACAAACTGTTGAAAATTCTTAAAGAGATGAACTACCAGGCCATCTGACCTGTCTCCTGAGAAAACTGTATGCAAAGTCAAGAAGCAACAACTGACATGTACATGGAACAACTGACTGGTTCAAAACTGGGAAAGGGATATGACAAAACTGTATATTGTCACCCTGCCTATTTAACTTATATGCAGAGGGATGTGCATGCATGCTAAATTGCTTCAGTCGTGTCTGACTCTTTGCAACCCTATGGACTGTAGCCCACCAGGCTCCTCTGTCCATGGGATTCTCCAGGCAAGAATACTAAAGTTGGTTGCCATGCCCTCCTCCAGGGCATTTTCCATCCCAGGGATTGAACCTGTGTCTCCTGCAGCTCCTGCATTGCAGGTAGACTCTTTACCACTGGGCCCCCAGAGAAGCCCATATGCAGAGTACATCATACGAAATGCAGGGCTAGATGAATCACAGGCTGTAATCAAGATTTCCAGGAGAAATATCAACAACCTCAGTTGTGCGAATGATACCACTCTAATGGCAGAGCATGAAGAGGCAGTAAAAAGTCTCTTGATGAGGGTGAAAGTGGAGAGTGAAAAAGCTGGCTTGATATGCAGCATTCAAAAAACTAAGATAATGGCATACAGTCCCATCACTTCATGGCAAATAGAAGGGGAAAAAGCAGAAGCAGTGACAGATTGTCTTTTCTTGGGCTCCAGAATCACTGCAGACGATGACTGCAACCATGAAATTAAAAGATGCTTGCCCTTTGGAAGGAAAGCTATGACAAACCTGGACAGTGTATTAAAAAGCGGAGACATCATTTTGCCGTCTAGTCACATCTATCTGTTCAAAGCTGTAGTTTTTCCAGTAGTCATGTATGAATATGAGATTTGGACCATAAAGAAGGCTGAGCACTGAAGAATTGATGCTTTTGAACTGTGGTGCTGGAGGAGACTCTTGAGAGTTCTTTGGACCACAAGGAGATCAAACAAGTCAATCCTAAAGGAAATCTATACTTAATGTTCATTGGAAGGACTGATGCTGAAGCTCCAACACTTTGGCCACCTGATGTGAAGAACCAACTTGTCGGAAGAACCCTGATGCTGGGAAAGACTGAAGGCAAAAGGAAAAGGTGCTGCAGAGGATGAGATGGTTGGATGGCATCACCAAGTCAATGGACATGAACTTGAGCAAACTCCAGGAGACAGTGGAGGACAGGGGAGTCTGGGATGCTGCAGCCCATGGGGTCGCTGAGAGTCAAACATGACTGAGTGACCGAACAACAATAGGAAAATTAGTAAACCAGTGTACGGTGTGTATACTATGACATATTTTCAACTTGAGATTTTCTTCAGCTTTGTTGAATTTTTTGATAAGCCCATAGAAGGAATTCTCCATCCCTCATGCAATGCTTTTTTTTTTTTGATGGGCCATAATTAACCATGTTTTTATTTTATTTTATTACTATTTTAATTTTTTTTATTTTTTAAATTTTAATTGGAGGCTAGTTACTTCACAATATTGTATTGGTTTTGCCATACATTGACATGAATCCACCCTGGGTGTACATTTGTTCCCCATCTTGAACCCCTCTCCCACCTCCCTCCCCATATCAGATACAGATGTATAGAACAGTCTTTTGGACTCTGTAGGAGAGGGTGAGGGTGGGATGATTTGGGAGAATGGCACTGAAACATGTATATTATCATATGTGAAACTAATCGCCAGTCCAGGTTCAATGCATGATACAGGATGCTCGGGGCTGCTGCAATGCTTTTTAAATTTAATCTTTTCATTTGATTCTCTCATATTTTTATCTCTTTACTGAAATTCCTCTCTTATCTATTCCTGTTACCCACCTTTTCCACTACATCTTTAACATGTGAAGGATAGTTATATTACTTTGGCATTAGGTGAATATTTTCTAATATGATATTATAATTTTTTATTAATTTTTTTCAATTTTTAAGTCACATTTTGTGGTAAGTCCTCTGGGCCTTAATATATACGTCTTAACTTATAACTGAGTTCAGATTTATATTCACAATGCCAGTTAGATATAGAAACATTACTTCTATATAGCTCTGTTCTCATCCCCGGCTTCTGTGCTGTTATTGTATTAATACATATTATGTCTCGATAGTTATAAACTTAGTGTATATTGTTATAGCTATTACTTTATATATTTTTTAAAGCCGCTGGGTGAAGAGAGGAGTAAGGGTGTATTTTTAGCATTTGTTATATGAACCGTGCTTACGCTCTCTGGTTCTCTTCATTTGTGCCTCTGACTCAAGCTGACATTTGGTGTCATCTGCTTATTCTGAAACAGCTTTTCTTCTATTCACTTCCTTTGTGCTGTCATTGGCAAATATATTACAGTTATATATGTTATCCATTTAATATTCATTTATATAGCTGCTGTTTTATATAGTAATTTTTTAATCAGCAAATGGAAGTTCAGGGGAAAAACAGGCTTTCATACTGACTTTTATATTACAATTACCAAATTAGGTTTATACTCTTTTTCTACATTGCATAGATTCTAATTACCATCTTGGGTCATTTGCTTTAGTCAGAAGAATTTAGTATTTTTTGTAACGAAATGGGTTGAGCAATGCTAGCAAAAAATTTTTTTTGTCTTAGTTGATCTCTTTTGCCTTCACTTTTGAGAGACTGTTTTGCTGGATATAAGAACCATGACTGACCATATTTTTTTCTTTCGGCACTTTAAATACGTGATCCCATAGCAATCTAGTCTTATTTGTTCTGATGAGAAGTCAGTATTAATCTTAACTGGATCTCTTACACATACAATGTGGTTTTGGTTTTGCTGCTTTGAAGATTTTTGTCTCTTGTCTCTTGAAAAATTTACTGTTATGTGCTTGTGTATGGATCTCTTTGGATTTATCCTTCTTGGATTTATAAAATAATGATTTTCATCAACTTTGGAAGATTTCAACTATCATTTCCTTAAGTAACTATTTCTCTCCTTTGTAGTTCTTCTATTCTGGTGCTATCATTCATTTGTGAGGTGCACTTAATGGAGTCCCATATTTCTCTGAAGCTTTGTTCAGTTTTCTTCATTTCTTTTTAAATTACTATGAAAAGAATAGGCTTTTCTAAAAAAAGCACATATCCATGCATATTGAAAACTGTTAAATTTAACTCCATAAGAGTGAAATTTTAGGTGTAAGAAATAGGTAAAATTAAAAGCACGAAACAAAATTTTATTTTATATGAACATAAATTTCACTTATAAGCTGAGTTCACTAAAGACAAATTTAAATTGTTTTAAAAACACATGGGAAATAGATGGAAAAACAGTGGAAACAGTGTCAGATTTTATTTTTTTGGGCTCCAAAATCACTGCAGATGCTGATTGCAGCCATGAAATTAAAAGACACTTACTCCTTGGAAGGAAAGTTATGACCAACCTTGATAGTATATTAAAAAGCAGAGACATTATTTTGCCAACCAAGGTCCGTCTAGTCAAGGCAATGGTTTTTCCCGTGGTCATGTATGGATGTGAGAGTTGGACTGTGAAGAAGGCTGATCGCTGAAGAATCGATGCTTTTTAACTGTGGTGTTGGAGAAGACTCTTGAGAGTCCCTTGGACTGCAAGGAGATCCAACCAGTCCATTCTAGAGGAGATCAATCCTGGATGTTCATTGGAGGGACTGATGCTAAAGCTGAAACTGCAATACTTTGGCCACCTCATGCGGCGAGTTGACTCACTGGAAAAGACTCTGATGCTGGGAAAGGTTGGGGGCGGGAGGAGAAGGGGACGACAGAGAATGAGATGGCTGGATGGCATCACCGTCTCTGTGGACATGAGTTTGAGTGTACTCCGGGAGTTGGTGAGGGACAGGGAGGCCTGGCGTGCTGTGATTCATGGGGTCGCGGAGAGTCGGACATGACTGAGCGACTGAACTTAACTGAACTGAAAATAGTTCAACATGTTTCAAATTGAAGACTGGAAATTTAATAATACTGTTATTAAAATAACAGCTATTTTTCAGACAATGTGCTTAAAATGTATCAGTGAACACAGTAGACATGGTTTCTTCTCTGACAGAGTATATTCAGTTCAGTTCAGTACAGTCGCTCAGTCGTGTCCAACCCTGTGACCCCATGAACTGCAGCATGCCAGGCTTCCCTGTCCATCACCATCTCCCGGAGCTTGCTCAAACTCATATCCATCGAGTCGGTGATGCCATCCAACCATCTCATCATCTGTCATCCCCTTCTCTTCCTGCCTTCAATCGTTCCCAGCATCAAGGTCTTTTCCAATGAGTCAGTTCTTAGCATCAGGTGGCCAAAGTAATACATTACATAATAAATAAATAAACACACACACACTTAGATAAATACATGCATCTGTTATTGTAGAGAATCATTTGAGAAACAAGCTATTAGTTTGCCTTAGGTCTGAATAGGCGCTTGGAACACTCCCTTTACTGGTGTGAGGGAGGAAATATTTGACAGAGAGGAAGCTGAGTAGTGTAGCAACAAAGGTTTCCATCCCCCAAGGAGCTCTTGACTTAGGACAGCTCTTTAAATGTACTCTGAATTATGTCCCTACCTGAAACCCAGGGGCTGGGCATTTGCACCCCTGCGTTAGCAGCCACTGGTTCCAGTTTCCTTAGTTTTACAGTTTTAGTTGCTCAATCTAAGTCTGTTTCAGGCACTCAGTTGTGTCCAACTCCTTTGCAACCCTATGGACCCTAGTCCACCGGGCACCTCTGTCCATGGAATTTTCCCAGCAAGAATACTGGAGTGGGTTGCCATTTCCTCCTCCAGGGGATCTTCCTGACCCACGGACTGAACCTGTATCCTCACATCTCCTGCATTGCAGATGGATTCTTTTACTGTTGAGCCACTGGGGATGGCCAATTAAGGACAATTACTTGGGACAGTCTTAGCTTTGGGCTGGGAGATTGAATGTCTTAGTCCTGAAGCAGATCTGGACAATGAACACAGCCATCTGCTACAAGGGTATTTGGAGAGGACCTGGCAAGGAACCTGAACATGACTTTGAGGTATGGAAGCATCTACAAGAGGGTGATAAGTGGTATTTGATTCTAACTTGGCACAGCTGGATAAGAGATGGGATACACATTCTAAGAAGTGGAGTAGCGTGTACCATTGCCCTTGAAGAACTGAAAGAATGTCAACATTTCTAGCAGCACAGGATGAGGGTTGAGTACCACCAGATGACATTATAAAAAAGCATTTCTAGGAATCTTGCAGGGCTTTATAAGACTTGGGATTTTGACCATAAGAAACAGAGAAGCTTTTAATCAGGAGAAAGATCCGATCTAGTCTGTGTTTTAAAACCTCTCTCAGACTGCTGAAGAAGAGAGATAAAGAGGGAAGCAAGGGTGTAATGAAAGTCAGGAAGAATAGGAAGGACTATTTTCTCTATTCTTTCTTTAGTGGATAAGGTTCTGACCCTTGGGGTAATAATTGCATCTGTTCTACTAACCAGCCCATCCTAAAGGAAATCAGTCCTGAATATTCATTGGAAGGATTGATGCTGAAACTGAAACTCCAATACTTTGGCCACCTGATGAGAAGAACTGGCTCATTTGAAAAGACTCTGATGCTGGGAAAGATTGAAGGCAGGAGGAGAAGGGGTTGACAGAGCATGAGATGGTTGGATGGCATCACCAACTCAATGGATGTGAGTTTAAGTAAATTCTGGGAGTTGGCGATGGACAGAGAAACCTGGTATGCCGCCATCCATGGGGTTGCAAAGGTATGGATATGACTGAGTGACTGAAGTGAACTGAACTTTGTTCAAACTAATACTTCCTAAGTTCCACTGCACTTCACACTGCACGATGTCTGGCTCTAGATTAGTGACCACACCATTATGGTTAGCCAAGTCATTAAGACCTTTTTTGTACAGTTCTTCTGTGTATTCTTGCCACCTCTTCTTAATCTCTTATGCTTCTGTTAGGTCCTTACCATTTCTGTCCTTTATTGTGCTCATTCTTGCATGAAATGTTCCCTTGATATCTCCAATTTTCTTGAAGAGGTCTCTAGTCTTTCCCATTCTATTGTTGTCCTATATATATATATATATATTTTTTTTTTTTGCATTGTTCATTTAAGAAGACCTTCTTGTCTCTCCTTGCATTCTCTGTAACTCTGCATTCAGTTAAATGTATCTTTCCCTTTCTCTATTACCTTTTACTTCTCTTCTTTCTTCAGCTATGTCTAAGGACTCCTCAGATAACCACTTTGCCTTCTTACATTTCTTATTCTTTGGGATGGTTTTGGTCAGTGCCTCCTGTGAAATGTGACAAACCTCTGTCCATAGTTCTTCAGGTATTCTGTCTACCAGATTTAATCCCTTGAATCTATTCATTCAGTTCAGTTCAGTTCAGTCGCTCAGTCGTGTCCGACTCTCTGTGACCCCATGAATCACAGCACGCCGGCCTCCCTAAACATCACCAACTCCTGGAGTTCACTCAAACTCATGTCCACAGAGTCGGTGATGCCATCCAGCCATCTCATTCTCGGTCGTCTCCTTCTCTTCCCGCCCCCAACCTTTCCCAGCATCAGAGTCTTTTCCAGTGAGTCAACTCGTTGCATGAGGTGGCCAAAGTATTGCAGTTTCAGCTTTAGCATCAGTCCTTCCAATGAACACCCAGGATCGATCTCCCTTAGAATGGACTGGTTGGATCTCCTTGCGGTACAAGGGACTCTCAAGAGTCTTCTCCAACACCACAGTTCAAAACCATCATTATCTCCACAATATAATCATAAGGGATTTGATTCAGGTCATACCCGAATTGTCTAGTGGTTTTCCCTCCCTTATTCATTTTAAGCCTGAATTTTGCAATAAGGAGCTCATGTTCTGAGACACAGTCAACTCCAGGTCTTGTTTTTACTGACTGTATAGAGCTTCTCCATCTTCAGATGCAAAGAACATAATCTGTATTTAGTATTGACTATCTGGTGATATCTAAGAGTAGACTCTGTAATTACCTTGACCACAATATTTTATATTCTCATAAGAAATGTATCAAAGTCTATTCTCCAGAATTCACAGCAACACAATATTCCCAGAGGTTTACTCTTTTCCAACCTGATGAATATGATACGGTTGATGATGGAGTAATGTTTGGCAAGTCACTTAAACTCTTACCCTCTCAATTTTCTCATTTCTCATTTGAAATGGACATCATACTATTTATCTCACAGGATACTGCCTAGGGATTCCTCTAGGAAGAAAAGACCTCCTGAAATGAACCTGAGAAAAGGGGTACCTGTCTTTGAGTCTTCAACCCTTTCTCAGCCAGCACAGTCCCACCAGGGCCCCTTTGCTGCCAGCAGAGATGGGTGGGATTGAAGGCCTCACTCACCACCTTCTCTCGGGGTCCTATTCAGTACAAGTAATTCAATAGGCAAGGTGGTCTTGCCTGTGCTCACCAACAAAAAGGCAGCCTCACACAGTACTCTTGGAAAATGTAAGTAAGCCCATCAACCTCTGCTGGGCAGCTTAGTTGCCCCTCTCAATTCAGAGCTGGTAGGATGTACTGATTGCCATCATTTTCAGTAAACTCCTACCTCCAAAGCCCTTCCTCCAACAATGTGAAATTTCAATCATTACACTGCCAAACAGCCATGCCCTGCAATTGCTGAGGAACAGGGAATGAAGTGGGTAGTGACTCGTTTGTTATGGTCGGCCCGCAGAGAAAACCTACGAAAGGGACACTTGGATTTGAAAACAAAGACTCAAAATGCGTTATTCAGCCTGAAGGCTGGGTCTGGGAGAGGTCAGAAAGAGCTATTTTCAACAACAGTGAAACACAAGATGCCCCTCCAGAATCAGTCATTTCAATCTTACCTGTCTCTCCCACACACGCACCTCAAAAGGGAGGGCTAAAGCAATGCTCTGAAGCTTAGGGAAAGGAAGAGTTTCCTCCTTCTGACCCAAATATTTCCATATCCTCACATCACCAATATTTGCCAAGTGAGGACTCCCATCTCCCCATCACCCCTCTAGATTCATTCCGTGCAAAATGGATATGACATCACATGTGCTTTGTGGTGGCAAGGAGTCCAGGAAAATATGAAACAAACAGAGACAAAGAGAAGCAGGACGTTTTAAAACTTATGGCCATCTTGTCAAGAAATCTCACAAAAATATAGGAAAAGAACTAAGAAGATGCTTATTAGGAACCACAGTGCACATCTCTGCCTGTGAATTTATTATCCATCTATCTTACCCCCTCACACACCCATTTCTTTACTCCCCCAGGAAATACATTTGCAAGATGAATTATGAACCGATAAGAGTCCAATAGAACATCTATGAAAATGTATGCTTTTCTTTTTTCTAGGTCTTCCCACATCCTCAGAATATGCTTTCTTGAGTTCACAGGGGAAGCAAATAGAAACAAACACTGTGAGTTTCTAGTGAGCAGAGCACAGATCTCATTTTTACATGCTTTGTCTACTTCCATGGCCTGATCAGGAGTTGTACATTCCATTTTATTTTTGTAATGGAGACAATTGTAAGGGTAGCATTTTAGAGGTAACTGAGTAATCTTGAGTCAAGATCATATCATCTAAATTGAGAGAAGAGTTAATCCTTGAGGAGTTGACAGCAGCTTTTCACTCCATCTCGAGGGGCCTGTTTGCCTTCGTCGTTCCGGAGAGTGAAGATGAAAGGGTTCAGCAAAGGGGTCAACACAAAAATCAGCAGGGAGACTGTCTTATTGTGCTCAGCTGCCTGCGTTTGCTTGGGTTTCACATAGAGGAACAAGCAGCTGCCATAGCCGATGACAACAAAGGTGAAGTGGGAGGCACACAAAGAGAAGGCTTTCTTGCGGCCAGAGGCGGTGGGGATCTTGAGGATGGTGGAGATGCTGTAGGTGTAGGAGACAATTGTTGGGGCCAGAGAACCAAGGATAATGAAAACAGCCATGAAAAACAGAACAAACTCTGTGAAAAGAGTGTCATCACAGGACAGTTTGAGCAACTGACCTCGGTCACAATAAAAATGGTCTAACACGTTAGATTTGCAGAAGGTAAACTGAAATGTGGCATAGACTGGCCAGATTTCAGAAGGAAACCCAAACACCCATGACCCGGTCACCACTGAGATGCAAGTGTGGCTGTTCATCATGGTATTGTACCTCAAAGGGTTACAGACAGCCACAGAACGATCCACAGCCATCACTCCCACCAGTGCAAACTCTGTGGTCCCAGAGCAAGGTACAGGAAGAGCTGGGCAACACATGCAGTCAGAGATATTGTCTGCATCTCACGGATCAGCAACCTCCTGAGCATCATAGGGATGATAATAGATGTTGTCAGCATTTCCACAGCAGAGAGATGACCAAGGAAGAAATACATGGGGGAATGTAGATGCTTATCAACACAGATAATCACGATGATGACAGTGTTCCTCATTATTGTCACTGAGTAGAAGAGAAAGAAGACAGCAAAAAGAACGTGGTGCAGTCCTTGGGACCCAGGGAACCCTGAAAGGCAGAATTCAGTGGCACGTGAGGGATTGCTCGTCATCCAGTCCTTGTTTCTGCTCCTTGGGAAACCTAGCGATCAAAAGAGAAGAAACACTGCTCCACATGGTCCTGCTCTCAAGAGAGAAGGACAGCCTAGGATGAGGAACCATGTCCAACCTGGGGGCCAGGTGAGCCGCCCCTATGAGGATGCTCTGCACAAATCAGACCTAAATGTTGTCACCTCCAGTCCCGCTGAAGTTCACTGCCTGGAATGGATGAAGATACCATCCTCTCCACTTGTGTGAAGAACACCTCTCTTGTCTTTTTTCCCCACTAGATGTGTGTTCTCACAGGGCACAAAGGTTAAGACCTTAAAAAGAGGCCAGGTTTGATGCTGAGTCAGTCCCTCAGGTCCAGGGTTTGTTCTTTCCTCTTAGCTTACCTGTAGCAGATGACATAGTGACATTCCAGAGGATGTTCAAAAGAGTGAATTTTATCCCACCCTTCATCCTGATGGGTATTACGGAGGTCCCCCAGGGTTCAGCAGAAGAGGGTCCTGGAGCACCATCTCTGCTCTGCCTGAATTTAAGATCTCTATGTTACAAATCAGGTAGTATTCCAAATGGAAACTCTGGAGCTTGGGATGATTTCCCTGAACAGATTCAATCTTTCTTACACCATTTCCCCCCCAAAGTCTTGACAGGAAAGAAAGATGGTACCGGACTTTCACAAGTTTAGGTCCAAGGTGCTCAGTTGCTCGGGTTGCCTGGATGTCTGCCCCTCACTTGGTCTGTCCCACCATGCTAATTTCATCTCCCGGGAGGACTCTTTCTACTCACCTTCCCCAAAACGTGAACGACCTGTTCATTCTTGACAGTGGGCTTTCTTCATAGCACTTCTTACTATCTGACATTATGTTATACATTCAATTTCTTACTTCACTCCTTCATTTAACATTAAACAAACGGTGCCGTGAACACAGCAAACTAAAAATCCTTGTGTGCGGTGCTTAGATTCAAGGAGAGAATGGAAGCTATTCCATAAACAAGTATATAAAATAGTTCATTCATCATGCCATAGAAAAATGAAACAAGGAAGCAGGAGAGGAAATTACATTTATTTTGTTGAACTATGATGCTGGAATGTAAACTCCAAAGAGGCAAGGAAATGTCCTCTGTATATATTATATATACATATATAAACATTCTGGAGCCAAATAAATGCTGAAGATTTTTGACAAATGATGAGTGAATGGACACAGTCTTTATGACTGAATACCACATTGTCCTGGTCAGGGTAGTAAGGCCATAGCTCTGCAATCCTACTGTTTTTGGTTTGCCTTTCCTCCTCACATTACCATTTTCCCTTCCTCTTATCCCTTCCTGAGACTTCCCCGATACCTCTGTAAATCTTTCACTGATTGGAATCCAGGCTTCAAAGTCAGAACTATTGGGAAATCTCAGGGGTCTGCTTCTCCCCAGTTTCCCGTAACCACTAGTTGAAGAAACACGAGAGAGGAGCCTGCTGACCGACATCAGGAGCTGAGCCTGCACGAGCTCCGGGTCAGAGAAGAGCTGACTCTGCTCTCCGCTCTGCAGGGGGATTAGGAGACGAGCCGCTTCCCCGCTGCTCCCCTGCCCAGTCTTCAGACTCCCCATCCTCATCCTCATCCTCATCCTCTCCGACACTTTCCCTTGTACAGAGGATCCCTGAGAAGACACTCACCTCGATGCATGGGCTCCTCTGCCACTGCTGATGCTCTTTGGGGCTCGGGCAGGGCTACTGCTGTCTGGCTACTGCTGAGCTGAACACAGGGGTCAGAGCTACTTGGTGCTGTCTCCATGCATGGTGAAGAAGGAAACTGTCCTCAGGGAGGGGCTAAGGAAAAACGTCCAGAAATAACAGTGTTGTGGGGAGCTAAGGGTCTATCTCTCTCTCTTTCTTTCTCTCCCACTTCCCTCCTTCCCAAGGGGACTTAGTCACTGAGGACCCTGCTCTTAATTAGCCCAGGCTTAGGGCATCCAATCTGGGGAAAGCAGAACAAACTTTTAGTCCTTCCTGTCCCTGAGCAATTACATTTCAGAACTTTTTCAACTTTTTGTTCAATGGGAAACCTAAAATCTCACCAGAGGCTTCTCAATACCAAGGCTGCCTTCTCAAAGCCCCTAAGTCTAGGTTCCCAGGAGATGTCTCAGACTCTGAGTAGGTCACCCCTTCTGCTCTTTGTCCTAAGCTCTTCCCAGGATTCTCTTAGATAATTGGAGTCAAAATCAGCTCCTTCCTCATCCAGCTATAGGAAGCCCCCACGATTGACTCAAAAATATACTCCATGTTTAAGGAAAGCCTGCATTTGGATCTCAAAGCTTAACTTCAGTAAGCGCCCCATCCCCCTGTCCCACCAAAGCCGTATTTCTCCTTGGCTCATTATACAGAGGCTCCTGAAAATAACCCTGTAGACTCCTGAAAATCCCATGAAGAAATTCCACCCCTAAATCCAACTCTGTTCTTCTCTACTGTCTCAGATGTCCACTATGCTCATACATGTTCACCTATTAGCACTCAAGCAACGTGTTTGCAGACACTTACCTCCGTGGCATGTCCCTAATCACCAGGTGGCCACTGTGTAGGAAGAGTTTAAGGACAGCCTAGTGGAGGTAGTTATATTTAAAACCTGGAATGATTGACAAAACTTAAAGTGAAAATCTGCTTAGTGCTGGAGTGAGACACACATGTGAGACTTACAAAACATTTATGGAGATTTTTGGATTCCAGTTTAAACACACCAGTTAAATCCGAGAATTCCAACTGGTATGGAGGAGTATAATTTGAGAATAATATTCCTTCCATTCCTCAAACTGTCTGATCGCAACCCAGTTGCCCATGTAATCTCAGAAAAATTTCCTAAGCAGGCATCTACATTTTCTTTGGAAGAAAATGCTGTAAACATCTGTTTTACAACTTTCGTTGTTGTGTTCAGTCGCTCAGTAATGTCCGACTCTTTGCAACTCCATTACTCTCTCACTTAGCAACATACAAAAGAGTCTCTCCCATGTCAACACGTGTTGCCATATTGTTTTTACATAGTTTTTCATTTTATACATGTCCTTATTGGCAAGCCCTCTATTAATGAGTTTCTGTTGTTTTTTCTGTTTTTCTTGTGAGAATTGATGTTGTAAGTAGTCAGACATTTATAAGTCAATACAAATTTTTTTATATGGAGCAAATCCATAGAGCTGAAGTTTTAGTTCAAAAGTTAGATATATTTTAACTATTGCTTTCTATTTTGACCAAGTTACAGGCTATAGATTCTGGATTGGTTCTCAACACCACTATGATATGTGAGTTGTTGATTTCCAACCAACCCAAGGGACAATCAAAATTTCATTTCAATTTTAAATTGAATGCAACAAAAATATCTCAAAAGAGGAATCAATTGGTAATCAATGGGCAATCTTTTATTTTAATCAAAATTACTATAACTAACTAAAATGAAATTGAACAACTGATCCCACAACTTATCAAATAAATTAATTCCTACTTAAAAACCTTCCCACACAGACAACTACAAGTTTAGATGGGTTTGCTGGTGAATTCTACCAAACATTTATAGAAGAAATAACATGAACCCTATACAAAATCTTTTAGCAAAATTGAGGAAAAGAGAACAATGTCCCATTCTTCTTATCAAGCCAGAATTATTTTGATACTAAAGGCATCACAGGAAAATAAACCTACAAACCAATATTCCTCAGGAACATAGAAGCAAAGTTCCTTAATAAAAATATTAAAAATTCAAATCCAGCTGTATGTAAAGAAAACAATATGCCATAACAAAGTGATGATTTTATTCCAGAAATGCCAGGTTGGTTTATATTAGGAGATTAATCAATATAAATCACCACGTTAACAGAAGTAAAAAGAAAAACTACATGACCACTTCAAAAGGGGCAGAAAAGCTATTTACCAAAAAAGAACCACATTTGATTAAAAATTCTCATTCAGCTAGGAACCAAAGGAATCTTCCTCAAACTGAAAGCTCTAACAACAGCGTAGTGCTAATATGACACCTGATAAGAGACAATGCCTTCTTCTAAGGTATGTCATGTGCTTTGGGAACATGACAAAATATCTGTTCTCATCACTTCTACTCAGCTTCATACTGGAAGTGTTAGCTAATACAACACAGAAAGAAAATGAGATGGAAAGCATACAGTTAGCAAATGAACAAAATTATTTATTTACAGACATAATTCTATTTGTAGAAAATCCTAAGAAGTACACAAAAAAGTAACTAGAACTAATAAATGATTATCAAGGTCACAGGATAAAAGCTCAATATACAAAAATTTCTTGCATTGCTCTAAACTAGCAATGAACATTGCAAATGGAAATAAAAAATATGTAGCAATAATATGCAAAAACATGAAAAACTACAGAACACATTAAACAAACTATGTGCATGGCATGTATACTTAAAATTGTAAAACATTGCTGGAGAAATTTAAGAGATCGAAAGAGGTGAATATTCTATTTTCATAAATCAGAACATGCAACTGCAATTATGTTAGAATTTCAGTTCTCTCCATATTAGTATATAGACTCAATACAATTTCAATCAAATCCCAGGAGGTTTTTTTTAAAAAACATTGTAATCATGACTCAAAGGTTTCTATGAAAATGTGGAGGACCTAGAATACCCAATAAATTTTTTAAAAAGGAACAAAGCTGGAGGACTCACAGTACAAATTAAAAGACTTAGTATAAAGCTACAGTAATCAAGACAGAAGACTTCCCTGGTGGCTCAGTGTTAAAGAACCTTCCTGTCAATGCAGGAGACACAGGTTCAATCCCTGGGTTGGGAAGATCCCCTGGAGAAGGAGCAGCAACCCACCCCAGTATTCTTGCCTAGAAAATCCCATAGACAGAAGGGCTTGGCAGGACACAATCCATGGGATCACAAAAAAGAATCATACATGACTTGGTCACTAAACACACACAAACAATCAAGACGGAATGCTATTGACATAACATCATGGAGATGAAGGGACATGCAGACCAATAAAATAGAAAATTCAGACACAGATTCAAACATATATCTTCAATTGATTCTTTTAATTTTAATTTTTAATTAAATTTTTAAATTAGACTTTTAATTAGATAATTACAATATTGTGATGGTTTCTACCATACATCAACATGAATTGGCCATAGGTATACCTATGACATATATATACATATGACATAGGTATACAGATGACAAAGAGATTAAAGGGATTAGATCTGATAGACAGCCTGAAGAACTATGGACGGAGGTTTGTGACATTGTACAGGAGACAGGGATCTCCATCGCCAAGAAAAATAAATGCAAAAAGGCAAAATGGTTGTCTGAGGAGGCCTTACAAATACCTGAGAAAAGAAAAGAAGCAAAAATAAAGGAGAAAAGGAAAGATATAAGCATTTGAATGCAGAGTTCCAAAGAATAGCGAGGAGAGATAAGAAAGCCTTCCTCAGCGATCAGTGCAAAGAAATAGAGGAAACAACAGAATAGGAAAGACTAGAGATCTCTTCAAGAAAATCAGAGATACCAAGGAAACATTTCATGCAAAGATGGGCTCAATAAAGGACAGAAATGGTAGGGACCTAAAAGAAGCAGAAGATATTAAGAAGAGGTGGCAAGAATACAAAGAAGAACTGTACAAAAAAGATCTTCATGACCCAGATAATCACGATGGTGTGATCACTCACCTAGAGCCAGACATCCTGGAATTCAAAGTCAAGCAGGCCTTAGGCAGCGTCACTATGAACAAAGCTAGTGGAGGTGATGGAATCCGGTTGAGTTATTTCAAATCCTAAAAGATGATGCTGTGAAAGTGTTGTGCTCAATATGCCAGTAAATTTGGAAAACTCAGCAGTGGCCACAGGACTGGAAAAGGTTAGTTTTCATTCCAATCCCAAGGAAAGGCAATGCCAAAGAATGTTCAAACTACTGCACCATTGCACTCATCTCACATGCTAGTAAAGTAATGCTCAAAATTCTCCAAGCCAGGCTTCAACAGTACGTGAACTGTGAACTTCCAGATGTTCAAGCTGGATTTAGAAAAGGCAGAGGAACCAGAGATCAAATTGCCAACATCTGAAGGATCATCCAAAAAGCATGAGAGATCTAGAAAAGCATCTACTTCTGCTTTATTGACTATGACAAAATCTTTGACTGTGTGGATCACAACAAGCTGTGGAAAGTTCTTAAAGTGATGGGAATACCAGACCACCTGATATGCATCTTGTGAAATCTATATGCAGGTCAGGAAGCAACAGTTAGAACTGGACGTGAAACAATGGAGTGGTTCCAAATAGGGAAAGGAGTACATCAAGACTGTATATTGTCACCTTCCTTATTTAACTTAAATGCAGAGTATATTGTAAAAACCACTGGGCTGGATGAAGCACAAATTGGAATCAAGATTGCTGGGAGAAATATCAATAACCTCAGATACGTAGATGACACCACCCTTAAGGCAGAAAGTGAAGAGGAACTAAAAAACCTCTCGATGAAAGTGGAAGAGGAGAGTGAAAAGGTTGGCTTGAAGATCAACATTCAGAAAACGAAGATCATGGCATCTGGTCCCATCACTTCATGGCAAATAGATTGGGAAACAATGGAAACAGGGACAGACTTTATTTTGGGGAGTTCCAAAATCACTGCAGATGATGACTACAGCCATGAAATTAAAAGATGCTGACTGCTTGAAAATAGCAATCCACTCCAGTATCCTTGCCTGGAAAATCCCATGGACAGAGGAGCCTGGTGGGCTACAGTCCATGGGGTCGCAAGAGTCGGACAAGACTTAGAGACTAAACCACCACCACCACTCTTTGGAAGAAGAGTTATGACCAAACTAGACAGCATAGTAAAAAGCAGTCATATCCCTTTGGCAACAAAGGTCCATCTGGTCAAAGCTATGGTTCTTCCAGTCGTCATGTATGCATGTGAGAGTTCGACTATAAAGAAAGCTGAGCACCAAAGAATTGATACTTTTGAACTGTGGTGTTGAAGAAGACTCTTGAGAGTCTCTTGGACTGCAAGGAGGTCCAATCAGTCCATCCTAAAGGAAATCAGTTCTGAATATCCACTGGAAGGACTGATGCTGAAGCTGAAACTCCAATAATTTGGCCACCTGATCCAAAGAACTGACTCATTTGAAAAGACCCTGATGCTGGGAAAGGCTGATGGCAGGAGGAGAAGAGGACAACAGAGGATGAGATGGTTGGATGGCATCACTGCTTCAATGGACATGAGTTTGAGTGAACTCTGGAAGCTGGTGATGGACAGGGAGGCCTGGTGTGCTGCCGTCATGGGGTCAGAAAGAGTCGGACACAACTGAGTGACTGAACTGAACTGAGCTGATACGTGTGACCCCTCCATATTGAACCTCCCTCTGCATCCCATTCCTCTATGTTGTCTCAGAGCACTGGCTTTGGGTTCCCTGCATCTCACAGCAAATTCCCACTGCCATCTATTTTACGTATGGTAATATATTAATATATGCTTCAATGCTACTCTCTCAAATCATCTCACCCTCTCCCTCCTCACTGAGTCCAAAAGGTTGTTCTTTATGTCTGCTTCTCCTTTGCCTTCTTGCAAGCAGGATCATACACAAAGATAAAATCAAAATGGATTAGAGACCTAAATATAAGATCAGAAACTATAAAATTCTTAGAGGAAAACATAGGCAGAAAAGTTTGACATAAATCACAGCAACATTCTCTATGATTCACCTTCTGTGTGTGTGACAGAGAGTGTGTGTGTTAGTCACTCAGCTGTGTCTGACTGTTTGTGACCCCATGGCCTATAGCCTGCCAGGCTCTGTCCATGTAATTCTCCAGGCAAAAATATTGGAGTGGGTAGTCATTCCCTTCTCTGGGGTGTCTTCATGACTCGGGGATTGAAATCAGGTCTCCTGAATTATAGGAAGATTCTTTACTGTCTGAGCCATCAAAGAAGCCTGACCCACCTCTTAGAGTAATAAAATAAAAACAAAAATAAACAAATGGGGCCTAATTAAGTTTAAAATCTTTTGCATAACAAAGGAAATAATAAGCAAGCTGAAAAGACAACCCTCAGAATGGGAGAAAATAATAGCAAATGAAACAACTGATAATCTTCAAAATATACAAGCAGCTCATGCAGCTCAATACCAGAAAAACAACCTAATCAAAAAGTGGGCAGAAGACCTAAACAGACATTTCTCCATAAAAAGACATAGACCTGCCTAATAAACACATGAAAAGATGCTCAACATCTTCAACTGATTTTGAAATTGTTGGTGAAGAAATGGAGCAACTAGAACTCTCAGACACTGCTGGTGAGAATGCACAGTTAAACATACACTTACTGTGGTGGTGATGGTGGTTTAGTTGCTAAGTCATGTCTGACTCTTGTGACCCCATTGACTGTAGCATGTCAGGATCCTCTGTCCATGGGATTTCCCAGGCAACACACAATTCCACTATTAGATAGTTTCCCAGGATGACTGAAAACATATATCCACCAGACATGCTTATGAACATTGATGGTTTTACTTACAATATACTGCTGACAATCCAATGACAATCATTAGGTTAATGAATAAATAAATGGTGGCTCATCTAGACAGTGGAACACCACTCAGCAATAAAAAGGAATGAACTGTTGATGGATGTATCATCACCACTAAGTCTCTACATGGTTGTGTTAGGCAAAAGAATCAAGACATAAAGTCAATACTACATTTTTCCATTAATAAACTTTAGAAATGCAGTATCTACTTTACAGTAACAGAAATCAGCCTGAGGGGCTTCCCTGGTGGTCTGGTGGTTAAGACTCCACACTTCCACTGCAGCGAAGTCTTTGCTGCAATGTAGCTCAGTGTCCCCCTCTGCCCAAATACCTCCTCCCTCACATCTATACAGGCATTGTTCCAAGAGCCTACTCAGACTTAAAACAAACTCACAGATTCTTTATCAAAATGATTTTCTGCAATAATAGAGGTGCATGTTTGTGTGTGTGTGTGTATGTATATTTGGCAATTATGTAAGATAATATTCTTCATCAAATATAATCTGTCAGAAAAAAGACCATGTCCACTGTGTTCACTGATAAATTTTCAGGACATTGTCTGAAAAACAACTGTTATTATACAATATTGTTAAATTTCCAGTCTTTGATTTTAAATAAGTTGAACTATTTTCAGTGTTTTTTGATTTTATTTTTATTTTCAGTGTTTTAAAAGCAATTTATATTTGTCTTTAGTGAGCTTATCAGTTTAGAAGTAAAATTTATGTACCAATAAAATAAACTTCTATTTCACATTTTTATTTTTATGTTTTATTATTTTCATGCATAAATAGTTTTATTCTTATGTAGTTAAATTTAACAATCTTTCAGCATTCTGGGATCTGTGTTTCTTTATAAAAGCCCACATAAATATTCAGAGGTAACTTAAAAATAAGACAATTTCATTTGTTGATTTTTGTTTTTAAATCCATTTGAACCACTTAGAATTTATTTTAAAGCATGCCATATAGATCTAGGGTTATGGGTTTTCAGATATTTTGTGAGTCCAATAAATATTTCTAAAATAAAGGGAAATGAGGGAGAAAGAGAGACAGATCAACAGAGGGAAGGAGAGGGAAGTAGATGGATGGAGGCAGGGAAGAAAGAAGAGAAAGAGAAGAACCAGCTTAGGGCAGAAATTCTCCTCCCTCTGGGTTGGGGCCAGGAAAGCCATATTTGGAGGTAAAAGAACAAGAGATTAGAATGACTAGTGATGTTACTAAGGGTCAGAGACTTTTGGAGAAGGAAAGAAAGCATCTTTCACAACTGTATCTACATATGATGAGCCTGACACCCAGAGAAACTGAGGAACTGGTTCAGTTCAGTTCAGTCACTCAGTCGTGTCCAGCTCTTTGCAACCCCATAGACTGCAGCATGCCAGGCCTCCCTGTCCATCACCAACTCCAGGAGTTTACTCAAATTCATGTCCATTGAGTCGGTTATGCCAACCAACCATCTCATCCTCTGTCATCCCCTTCTCCTCCCACCTTCAATCTTCAGTGTCTTTTCCAATGAGTCAGCTCTTCACATCAGGTGGCCAAAGTACTGGAGTTTCAGCTTCAGCATCAGTCCTTCCACTGAATATTCAGGACTGATTTCCTTTAGGATTGACAGGTTGGATCTCCTTGCAGTCCAAGGGACTCTCAAGAGTCTTCTCCAACACCACAATTCAAAAGTGTCAATTCTTCGGCGCTCAGATTTCTTCATAGTCCCACTCTCACATCCATACATAACTACTGGGGGAAAAAACGTAGCTTTGACTAGACAGTCCTTTGTTGGCAAACTAGAGGAACTGGTTAAGGTCACAAAAAATTTACTAGCTGAGTTACAATGAATGACTACGGACTCCTGGGTGCTGGATTAGCCTTCTACGGAGTAGAAGTAGCTGCTTTCAGCAGGGATTGATGCACTGGGGAGGTCCCAGAAGGACCTCTAAGGATCTTACCAACTCTAAGATTCTAAGACTCAAAAATATACTTTTCAAGACCTGTCCACAAAGGTTTCATAATCAAAGACAGGTACTTTGAGTTGAATAAATTGCAGATAGGTACAAAGTAGATGTTCAGTAAATATCAAATCAATGAATGTGGATTGCATTTCCCATAATAATAATTATTAGTCCATGAGCTTAAGCGTGTGGCTACAACAACCTCAGTGTCTATGATAGCTGAAGGTGTGCCAAGGGCAGTTAGCCTCATAGGAGCTGGGGAAGCAGGCAGAATTCACAGCTGGGCACCCTGAAGCTTTAGGCTCTGATTCAACCAATAACATTGCTCAGATGGCCAAGGAGGCCAGTGGACAGGAAGAGCTGGGAAAGGACTTCTTCCACTTCCCTCACTCACTGGTTCCAACTTATTAACACTTGCCACATTTTTCCTGTGTTCAGGGTAGACCTATATTAGCGCTTTGCTTGCAATTGTCCTTGATTCTGAAAACAACCTCATGGGGGAGATACTACTACCCACACTTTACACATGAAGAAACTAAGATGTATTTATTCAGTGAATAACAAGTACTGTGCAAATGGCAGAATTCAAAACTAGACCTTCATTCAACACCCATCCCCAGACACATTCAGCCCACAGCTCTTGTCTGTGTGCTTCTGGAGACCTGGGACAGACCCCCCTGCCTCTGGGTGTTACTCTGAGCAAATCAGCTGTATTATACAAACCCCAGTGGCTTGTTGCCTACCTTGTCATGCCTATAAAGAGCACCTGCTGGAATCTAGCTTCCCATCCAGTCCAGTTCAGTTCTGAAACTCAGCAGGCCTTCTAAGATTAGAACAGGGTAGACAGAACCAGGTACCCTCATCCTCTGAAACAAGGGACAGCAAGAGAGCTGTTTTCATGTGGTTTCCCCCATAGAGCTCATTCTCTCTTTCCAGCCCTACATCAACCACACTGCTGCCCTATGTTACTGGATAGAAACTATGAGTATTAAATCATGGGCTCAACATAAGTCTTGGACACATTTTAGCTGTGTGGGTCACTTGTCCCATCCTTAAGGGTCTCTTATCTCCATGTCAGACTCTGGGTACCACAGGTAGGAGGCTCCACTAGTGGACGTCCTAAGAATCTCTCACTGCACTTCAGGAACTAAGACTCATCACAGGGGCCAGGGATTGAATGAACAAGGAATAGTGCAAAAACAGAACTGGGTTTAGAT
This sequence comes from Moschus berezovskii, assembly GCF_049115385.1. Taxonomy (NCBI): domain Eukaryota; kingdom Metazoa; phylum Chordata; class Mammalia; order Artiodactyla; family Moschidae; genus Moschus; species Moschus berezovskii. The sequence continues at coordinate 116,048,521 of NC_142462.1, forward strand.
TCAGTCATAGCAGCTGTCAGAAGCTGGAGAAACCAAGGAGCCTCCAGAAAGAGGCACAGTTCCAGCAACCTTCTGATTTTAGCCTCCTTAGGCCTGTAAGAGGACTTCCCTGGTGACTCAGATGGTAAAGCGTTTGCCTGCAATGCAGGAGACCCAGGTTCGATCCCTGGGTTGGGAAGATCTCCTGGAGAAGGAAACGGCAACCCACTCCAGTACGTTTGCCTGGAGAATCCCATGGATGGAGGAGCCTGGTAGGCTACAGTCCATGGAGTCGCAAAGAGTCAGACATGACTGAGCGACTTCAAAAAAAAAAAGACCTGTAAGAGGACTTCCCTGGTGACTCAGTGGTAAAGAATCTACCTGCCAATGTAGGAGGCTCAGATTCTATCCCTGGGTCAGGAAGATCCCCTGGAGGAGGAAATGACAACCCATTCCAGTATTCTTGCTGGTAAAATCCCATGGACAGAGGAGCCTGGCGGGCTACAGTCCATGAGGCCACAAGAGTTGGACTTGACATCAATTAAGTAGCAACAACAAATACCTGTATAGTAAGAAATGTAGACATATAGAGTCTTAAGATAATAAATTTGTAGTGTTTAAGCTACCAAATGTCTAGCAATTTGCTACAGAAGCAATAGAAAATACAGCCATGAGGCCTACACAAGCCCAGCAGTGCACTTGCTTGTCAGTTCTCAAGTTCTGCTTTGACTGGGCATCCTGTCTGTCCTTCTGAGCTCCTCCCGGTAATGATTCCGTTCATCTATCATCCCCCCATTTCTGTCTAGAATCATCTATAAATCTTTTTTATTATCAATGGCTCTGTCTTAAAAATTTAGTTCTGGATTCAAATCCTCCAGCAAGGTCATCTGGGAAGCTCCTTTCAGCCCTTGTGGTTCTTTAACTCAGAACCGCTGGGCACTGTCCCGGCTGGAAAGCTTTTGCTTGCTGTCTGTGTCATCATGTCCGTCTGGTTGGGGTGGCAGGGGGCGGCTAAGCCGGGTGGTGCACATAAAGTCTGAACTTCCCCGAGATGAAGGACTGTGACTCAGTTTATCAGGGAGCTGGATCCACTACCATCTTGCCTTCACTCACCCCCCAGGTGTGCATTTTCCCAAAGGACTCAGACCAGCCCTTTTCAGTCTGGTCAGCTCCCAAGATGTGTCTGTCAGGGACTCTGCCTTGAGGGGAAGGTTTCTCCTCTTAAGCTTACACCCCTAATTCCCCACCTCCCCCGATGACATTTTGGAAAATTCAGACAAGAGGGTACTGCGATCCAGGGTCTCCATTCCCTGTCTGCCCAGTCTCTGAACCTTGGATCTGGGGGGTGCAAATTCTCCAATTGGCAACTCTGGATCTAACCCTAGCCAGGCATCCAGTCTGCCACAATTTTAGTCCAGCTTCCTCTGCACTTTTTCCACAATCTCATTTTCCCCCCACAGTCCTGGGAGGAAGGCAAGGGCCAGGAACCAATCCTAAGCCATTGTCTCCTTAGAGGTATCTTGGTCTCTCTCCCTCTCCTCATTCAGAGCTCTTTCTCAGATGTTACTTCCTCCGAGCAGCAAGCCCCTCATTAATCTGAGGAGTAACACCAGTGTCTCTTCATCCCCAGAGGGCTCCTTGCTTTCCTATCATCCCCACAGACGACACTTTGCCGGAGTCTGAGTTCCCATCCAGGATAAGCTCAGCTGTAAACCACATCAAGAAGCCAGGGGCAAGAGGGAGCACCAAGAACACTCATCCTTGGGGAAGAAGATACAGTGTTTTCCTCTGGTCTCAAGAAAGCCTTCTTTCCCACCTTCAGGCCCCACATCAGTGCTGCTGCACTGGGCTCTATGACACAGGGTAAGCCTTTAACTAGGAAATTCATGTAAGGGTTAGAGATGTTTCAGCTTGTAGAGCTGCTCACCCCACAGGGCACCCCCACTCCAGCTATGCACAAGCCCCTGTCCACCCCTGCCAGCTGCGACCCACTAACCCAGGGTGATGGACTGCAGATCACACCTCAATCATGTCACAGACTGGACCCAATAGGCAGGAATCTCTAGACATGGATTTCTTCATGGGAGCAGCTCAAAAAGAAGATGTAGTGCTTAGAGGCTAAAGTGAGCGACTTGGGTTTGCTTGGGGGTCAGGCTTGCAGAGAGCACAGACATAGGACTGGGTTTGAATTGAGTAGTGCTGGGTATAGATTTTAGCCCTGCCATTAAGGTTAGCCGGACTTCCCCAGTGGCTCAGCAATAAAGGATCTGCCTGCAAGGCAGGAGACACAGGAGGCACAGGTTCCATCTCTGGGAAGATACCCTGGAAGAGGACATGGCAGCCCATTCCAGTATTCTTGCCTGGAGAATCCCATGGACAGAGGAGCCTGGTGGGCTGCAGTCCATGGGGTCACAAAGAGTTGGACACAGCTGAGCACACACTCACACACAAGGTTTTCCAGTGGGTACAAGGCTGACGGAGGGACAGCCCCTCTTCTTTAAATTGGAATGCCATGGCTGGTGGCCAGGACACAGCTTCAGATGAAGCTCTTATGGGGCCAGAGAGAAGGCCAGAGTTATGTCTACACACATCTTGAATCTTTCCACTTCTGATCATTTGTACTGCAAAATTTATTTTCCTTGAAAATTGAAGATTTTTTTTTTTTTAAAAAAATCCTTTTAGTGAACTGAAATTCTAAAGGACAGCATAAAGTTTGGAAATTTCACACACCCCCACTACACACACCTTCACACACATATTGACTCTAAAGAATCATGGGTCCAAGAAAATTTAAGTTCATTGGCGTCACATGATGACAATGATTACAATGACAACGACTGATTTCTGAGCCCCTGGTCCATGCCCATCACTGTAACTAAGCAACTGACTCATTTAATCTCTGTCTTAGCTCATGAAGCTAGTACTACTATTATCTTGATTTTATATGTGAGTAAGCTAAGCGCCGAAGAATTGATGCTTTTGAATTGTGGTGTTGGAGAAGACTCTTGAGAGTCCCTTGGACTACAAGGAGATCCAGTCAGTCCATCCCAAAGGAAATCAGTCCTGAATATTCATTGGAAGGACTGATGCTGAAGCTGAAACTCCCATACTTTGGCCACCTGATCCGAAGAACTGACTCATTTGATAAGACCCTGATGCTGGGAAAGAGGGCAGGAGGAGAAGGGGACGACAGAGGATGAGATGGTTGGATGGCATCACCGACTCAATGGACATGGGTTTGGGTGGACTCCGGGAGTTGATGATGGACAGGGAGGCCTGGCGTGCTGTGGTTCATGGGGTCACACAGAGTCGGACACGACTGAGTGACTGAACTGAACTGAACTGAGGCTGAGGCTAACAGAGGGAAGTAATAGAGAGCAGCAGATTTATGTTTGACAAACATCAGATCAGTATCCAACCTAGGTCCAGAGCTTATGCTCCAAACCACTAGGGTTGAGTGGGCAGAGTCAGGATGTGGCAAGGGATGGGATGGGGAGGGGGGCACTGCCTCATCTGAGCAGTGCCCGCCACTGGCTAGAACGCTGATGCTCTTCTAGTCTCTGTGCCCTCCTGTGTTCCTTCTGCTCCCCATCTTTGCATACATACACCAGGGGGTCCTCCCCAAAGGATGCTAATTTATTGGCTCAAAACTCTGACTTCCCATTCATTTCATGATTGTAACTGCAGAAATGTAAGTGATGGCGGGTCCTCACCAGGGAGACAGCCCAGAAAGACAGAAAGGGAGCTTGAAGAGGGCTCTCAGAGCCTCTGGGTCATGACACAGACCCCCAGCATCACCCGGCACTCAGGGCATCTGGATGACTGACGCAGATTCTCTCTTTCCGTGTTCCCTCCTCTCCGCATCCTTTCCTGCTTCTCCCTCTCACCTGTTGGGTATTCCTCTCCTGCTCCTCCATTTCTGCTTCATTCCATTCTTGCCTTCTCTCTAAATGTCCGTTGCTGTGTTCTCTTTCGTCATCTGCTCCTGTCTGTTTTCCTCTCTTCTTATCAGCCGATTTCCATGTTTTTCTTCTATGATTCCCGGTTTCTCAGTGATTCTCCTAGTCCCATTTATTTCTCTGTCTCTCCTTCTGTTAACCCATGGCCACCTACTAGCCTCTCTTTCTCTGCCTCTAGCCTTGTTCCCGGAGAAGGCAATGGCAAGCACTCCAGTACTCTTGCCTAGAAAATCCCATGGATGGAGGAGCCTGGTGGGCTGCAGTCCGTGGGGTCGCTAAGGGTCGAACACGATGGAGCGACTTCACTTTCACTTTTCACTTTCACACATTGGAGAAGGAAATGGCAACCCACTCCAGTGTTCTTGCCTGGAGAATCCCAGGGACGGGGGAGCCTGGTGGGCTTCCGTCTATGGGGTCACACAGAGTCGGACACGACTGAAGTCACTTAGCAGCAGCAGCAGCAGCCTTGTTCCACCGGAGAAGGCAATGGCACCCCACTCCAGTGCTCTTGCCTGGAGATTCCCATGGATGGAGGAGCCTGGTGGGCTGCAGTCCGTGGGGTCGCTAAGGGTCGGACACAACTGAGCGACTTCACTTTCCCTTTTCACTTTCATGCACTGGAGAAGGAAATGGCAACCCACTCCAGTGTTCTTGCCTGGAGAATCCCAGGGACGGGGGAGCCTGGTGGGCTTCCGTCTATGGGGTCGCACAGAGTCGGACACGACTGAAGCAGCTTGGCAGCAGCAGCAGCAGCCTTGCTCCACAGTCATTGTCTCTCTCTGTCTCTCCATCACTGACTCTTGTTTCCTTTCTCCTCAAGCTCCCAGCCCCCGGATCACGGCAAATCGGAGCCACTCTTCTGAATGTATCCTCTTGGGCTTCTCCCCTCTTGGTGAACTGCAGATCCTGCTCTACGGGCCCTTCCTTGTGCTTTATCTTCTTGTGTTCATAGAAAACACAGTCATCATCGTCACGATCTTTGTCGACACCCACCTCCACACGCCCATGTACTTCTTCCTGGACAACTTTTCCCTGCTGGAGATCCTGGTGACCGTGACTGCCATGCCCAGGATGCTCTCTGACCTGCTGGCCCCCCACAAGGTCATCTCCTTCACTGGCTGCACGGTCCAGTTCTACTTCTACTTCTCCCTGGGCTCCACCTCCTTCCTCATCCTGTCCGACATGGCCCTGGACTGCTTTGTGGCCATCTGCCACCCCCTGCGCTACGGCACTTTGATGAGCAGGGCTGTGTGTGCCCAGCTAGCAGGGGCTGCCTGGGCAACTCCTTTCCTGGCCATAGTGCCCACTATCCTCTCCCAGGTTCATCTCAATTATTGCCATGGCAACGTCATCAACCACTTCTGTGACAACACACCTCTGCTGCAGCTGTCCTGCTCGGACACCAGGCTGCTGGAATCCTGGGACTTTGTGATGGCCTTGGCCTTCGTCCTCAGCTCCTTCCTGGTGACCCTCATCTCCTATGGCTACATCGTGAGCACCGTGCTACATATCCCCTCTGCCAGCGGCCGCCAGAAGGCCTTCTCCACATGCGGCTCTCACCTCACCCTGGTCTTCATTGGCTACAGCAGCACCATCTTCCTCTATGTCCGGCCTGGCAAAGCACACCCTGAGGAGGCCAACAAGGCTGTGGCCCTGGTGACATCCGTCCTCACCCCCTTCCTCAACCCTTTAATCCTCACCCTCCACAATGAGACGTTCAAGGCCAGATGCAGAGGCTGAAAGGCCTCCTCCAGGCACAGGGAGGGGCCTGAGGGACTCAGCCCGGCTTGGTCAGCCAGGTCGTCCTGTGAGGAGGCAGGGCACCAACCTGGGTGGGATGACCCCTGTTAAGTTTCTTTTGGATTTTCCCTCTGCACCTGAGAGTGGTAACCACAATGAGTCCTTGGTAGCACCCTCGCTGGCTTGAAGGTCTCAAAGAATTCCTCCCCTTATCCACTAGCAGTTATGAGAACTCGGAATGTAGCCTGGGGAACCACAGTGGGGCTTTTAATAAAGGGAAGTGCATGAGCTTGCCATTCAAAGAAGGGCAGACAGAAAGTTTTCTCTGATTAAGAAGTACTACCCAGCCCCAGTGTGTGTGCGTGTGAGTGTGTGCACATGTGTGTGTGCAGACGTGTGTGTGTGTGTGTACACACATGCACGTGCCCACTGCAAAGTGTGTGCACCATGAGTGCTTGGTCTACATGGAACTAAGCTGAAGAGCCACCCTTAACCAAAGTCATTATCTTTGACGTGTACAGAGTTCATTGCATAGGAATTCATCTCTTCATTCATTTCACCAGCGCTGAGTAGACTCTGTGTGTCGGGTACCACAACTGTGTCAGGTGCAGGGTAAAATGTAAACAAGACATTGATAGCTTTCAAATCTCTTAGCTCTATGAAGGGAAAGGACGGTATGATAAAGAGCAGCTTGCAGGGACCTTGCTGGCAGTTCAATGGTTTAGACTCTGTGCTTCCACGGCAGGAGGTGCAGATTTGACTCCTGGTCAGGAAACTAAGATCCTACATGCCATGAGATGTGTCAAAAAATCTAAAAAGATCTGCTCATGCAGCAGGTGACGTGTAACGATGGATTCAAAGAAAGGTTTATGGGAGCAGATAAGAGGAACATTGAGACCAGGCTGAGGACTGGGGGACAGTTTCCTGATAAGGTGATGCCCGAGTAACACTTCGAACATAAGGTGGACAGTGTGAGAAGGCAATCCACCAGCTCAGCCTTGTACAGAGAAAATAAATTTAAAGAGAGCAAGATAAATCTTCATTAGTATAAGAAATAAGAACAAATCTTTCAGGAATTGTATGCCTTCTCGGGAGGAAATATTAAGAGATTTTTGTCACTGTTTAGTCACACAGTCATGTCCAATTCTTTGTGACCCCATGGACTGCAGCACACCAGACTTCCCTGGTCTCCCTGGTCTTCACCATCTCCCAGAGATTGCTCCAACTCCTGTCCACTGAGTCGGTGATGCCAACAGAGACTTTCAGAAAGATAAACGATTCCACCGCATGATTAGAAGCATTCACCTGCTTGAAGGCAGAAGATTGTGGTGAATACAGTAAATTCCTTTCTCCAGTCATACTCACACGCACACACACACACGTGTGTGTAAAGTTCCCAAAAGCCTCTTAGGTTCCATATTCCCTCAGGAATGAAATCTCAGCTCCCACTGAGTTTCCCTCCCACAACTCATGTGTGAAAATTTCCAAACTCTTCAGGTACATTCTCCTCAGAATCATGTTCTCTTCGCTTTCGTTCTATCTGGGATTTTCTGAAAGAGCCCCAGTGTAAAATATTCTGCAAGCTATTTCTGTAAAAACAGTTAAATTTACCAAATGGCATTTCCCAGTAAACGTCAATGAGTTCACTCATCAAGAGAGTACTCCTAGCCCTGCTTATAGGATGAAAACAAAAATGACCAATTTACCAGCAACCTCAAGCTTAGCTCTGCTGTGTGGGAGTGAACAAGGTTGGGTCTGTGGGCTACTCTGGTGGGCACAGAGGCTCTAGCTTTGGAGCCGTGGCTCCCTTAGTAGTCCCTAGTGGTCCATCGGTGCCACCCCAGGAGACCCCCTTCCTAACTGAACTGCCCCTTTCTCTGACTTTCTGAAAAGATCTTTTCTGTCTCACTGAGATGCTCATCACCCAAGTCAGAAGATCTCTTTAGGTACCTCATTTCATCTTCTGCTGGAAAATCTGACTCATCCAGTTATACATCAGAGCAGTGACTCTAGTGTTTGCTATTGCTGTTGAAACAATTGTTTTATTTTTTTCTAAATCATCCTCCTTTTACCACCTCAAATAGTAAATAGCTTCCCTGGTGGCTCAGCTGGTAAAGAATCCACCTGAAATGTGGGAGACCTGGGTTCGATCCCTGGGTTGGGAAGATCCCCTGGAAAAGGGAATGGCTACCACTCCAGTATTCTGGCCTGGAGAATTCCATGGACTATATAGTACATGGGGTCGCAAAGGGTCAGACACAACTTTCACTCACATAACATAAATAAAAACATAATGAACGAATTAAAGATCATTCTACTGATAATATGTTACCATGTTTTTTCACACTTCATCGACTATTTTTATGCATTTTTTTCCACCTGCTTTTATTCTCAGAGTAAAATGAGGTGAAAATACACAGATCACTCAACACCAGCAATGTACTCTACTCAGTGGCTGGTAAAGATCAAAGAAATGTGGATTCTAAATTCAAAGCCTTCTCCAACTGCGTGAGAGAGCAAGAAGTACAATCAATTCTACCACATTTTAATAAAGGGTTCTCCTACTAGTAACAAGTGCTGCAAGAGCCCAGAAGGGAAATACCGATTCTCGGGTTACAGTTGAGCAGTACTCTTTAAAAAACATTTTTAAAAAAATATTTGCTTATTTATTTGGCTATGTCTGGTCTTAGTTGTGGTACCAGGACCTTCACTGCATTATGCAGCATCTTTCACTGTGGCACACGGACTCTCTATCTGTGTCCTGCACAGCCCCCCACGGGCTTCAGTAGCTGATACGTGTGGACTTAGTTGGTCCAAGGCGTGTGGGATCCTAGTTCTGCAACCAGGGATCAGACCTGCATTCCCTGAACTGCAAGGTGGATTCTTAACCACTAGACCACCAGGGAAGTCACACAAGGAGTGCTTTCTCACCGTCTAATAGATAAAGTAGTCAAGGCTGAGTGAAAGAATGAGTTAGTCAAAACAGTGACAGAACTGACAGTAGCATCTGGTTTTTCAAACTTCTTTTCCATCTCTCCATCCTCAGAAATTCTCCTGTCCAGATCAAAGCTGCTGCTGCTGCTGCTAAGTCACTTCAGTCATGTCCGACTCTGTGCGACCCCATAGACGGCAGTCCACCAGGCTTCCCTGTCCCTGGGATTTTCCAGGCAAGAGTACTGGAGTGGGTTGCCATTTCCTTCTCCGCCAGATCAAAGCTAGATTAATTAAAAGTTGGAATCTCCAGAGTCTGAAGTCCCTCAGTATAGACTCCTCTAGCCCTTTTATTTGAAGAAGGCAATGGCACCCCACCCCAGTACTCTTGCCTGGAAAATCCCATGGATGGAGGAGCCTGGAAGGCTGCAGTCCATGGGGTTGCTGAGGGTCGGACACGACTGAGCGAGTTCACTTTTCACTTTGATGCATTGGAGAAGGAAATGGCAACCCACTCCAGTGTTCTTGCCTGGAGAATCCCAGGGATGAGCCCGGTGGTCTGCCATCTATGGGGTCGCACAGAGTCAGACATGACTGATGTGACTTAGCAGCAGCAGCAGCAGCCCTTTTATTTAATGTGCATTCATCAAGTTCCCATCAAATTTATAGACTGATAAATGGCAATTATTCTAGTAACTCCTTCACAATAGAACTGCATGTTTACACTCCTTGCCTGAAAGGAACACTTACAGTTAGAAAATAATGATAGATTCAGTGCCACTTTTAAAATCTTTTGTATTTTATTTACCACAATAGAATCCACAAACACTTGAAAGAAAATAACACATATTCAATTATAAATAAAACGCATATGCAAGAAATAATTTTATTCAGTCTAATTGCAATGTTAATTTTTTGCTTTACCATTTTCCCCAGGAAATGGAAACAATTGATATATTTGTTAGTCCACGTAAAGGCACTTGATTTAAGGTCATTTCACTGAAGGCAATAGCCTTCCCATTCCACAGTAGTAGCTTACACTGGAACATAATTGCCAGCAGGCAGGGTGAGATTGTAATATCGAGAGCTAATTTATGAATATATATATATATATACAAATATACATCCATATACATACTTTGGCCACCTGATATGAAGAACTGACTCATTGGAAAACATCCTGATGCTGGGAAAGATTGAAGAAAGGAGGAGAAGGGGTTGACAGAGGATGAGATAGCTGGATGAACATGAGTTTGAGCAAGCTCTGGGAGTTGGTGATGGACAGGGAAGCCTGGCATGTTGCAGCCCATGGGGTCGCAAAGAGTCAGACACGACTGAGAGACTAAACTGAACTGATATATATACATACACACACATACACACACATACACACAAACACACATTGTATTTCCCTGGTGGCTCAGACAGTAAAGAATCCGCCTGCAATGCAGGAGACCCGCTCGGTCAGGAAGATCCCCTGGTGAAGGTAATGGCTACCCTTGCAGTATTCTTACCTAGAGAATCTCATGGACAGAGGAGCCTGGTGGACTACAGTCCATGGGGTCGAAAAGAGTTGGACACGATTGAGTGACTAAGCACAACGTTGCCTAAACATATATATATGTACACTGCTGCTGCTCCTGCTAAGTCACTTCAGTCGTGTCCGACTCTGTGACCCCACAGACGGAAGCCCACCAGGCTCCCCCGTCCCTGGGATTCTCCAGGCCAGAATGGGTTGCCATTTCCTTCTCCAATGTGTGAAAGTGAAAAGTGAAAGTGAAGTCGCTCAGTTGTGTCTGACCCTATATATTTATTCTAGGAATCTTTAACTTTGCATTTTACATTTAGGTCTTTGAGCCATTTTGAGTTATTTTTTGTGAAAAGTATAAGGTAAACGTCTAGATTTTCTGTCTCTTCATATGAATGATTTTTCAGATTTTATATTGGAGTACAGTTGATTAGAAATGTTGAGTTAGTTTCAGGTGTAGAGCAGAGTGATTCAGTTATACACATACATGTATATTCTTTTTAAAATTCTTTTCCCATTTAGGTTATTATAGAATATTGAGCAGAATTTCCTGTGCTATACAGCAGGTCCTTGTTGGTTATCTGTTTTAAATATAGAAGAGTTTACGTGGTCAATCCCAAATTCCCAATCTACACCTCTCCACCTAGAGCTAACTTCAGTTCAGTTCAGTCGCTCAGTCATGTCTGACTCTTTGCGACCCCATGAATCACAGCACGCCAGGCCTCCCTGTCCATCACCAACTCCCGGAGTTCACTCAAACTCATGTCCATCGAATCGGTGATGCCATCCAGCCATCTCATTCTCTGTCGTCCCCTTCTCCTCCCGCCCCCAATCCCTCCCAGCATCAGAGTCTTTTCCAGTGATTCAACTCTTTGCATGAGGTGGCCAAAGTATCGGAGCTTCAGCTTTAGCATCAGTCCTTCCAATGAACTTAAATACAGGTAAAAACGATGGCAGGGTTTCCTGACTCTAAAATGCATGCCCCATCTTCCCTTTATGTGTCCAACATTTCAGCCTCAGAGATACAATGTCCTAGTGAGCAACCGTTAGAAATATAAGGTTCTGAAATGATAGCACAAGAACACATTGTCATGAATGTAAATCCCAATGAGAAATGAAAGTAGATTCATTCCTTCCAGCTGAAGGGACTAGGGAGCAAGAAACCACGGATAAGGAAGTTTTGATGCAGACAATAAAGGAATTAAATCATTTTCATATAAAAGTCAGGCCTCATTCCTAGAATGGCCAGTCATAGCATGAAGGCCCTGCATTTTAGGAGTCAGGTGAGGTGCAAAACTTTCTAAGGCCAAGGTGGAAATTTTCAGCAGTGCCTATGGAGCACCATGTTTTTATCAATCTAGTTCCACCAACTCCTTAAACTTTAAATTTCCTGTTGTAAATAGGATCCTTGCAACCATGCCTGATGAATACGGAAGAAAAGTGATAGTGACACAGTGGCCTGCTGGTAAATATTAATCTCTGGTCCTCCAGTTGTAGCACTTGCTGACTTCCAGCTTTCACCAGTTTCCATGCTGTCAGTTTCCCTCCCGTCATGGCTAATTCCAAGCTACCAAGACGACATCACTGAGCTTGGAGAAATAGCTGTGAAAAGAAGAGAGGTGAAAAGCAAAGGAGAAAAGGAAAGATATAAGCATCTGAATGCAGAATTCCAAAGAATAGCAAGGAGAGATAAGAAAGACTTCCTCAGTGATCAATGCAAAGAAATAGAGGAAAACAACAGAACAGGAAAAACAAGAGACCTCTTCAAGAAAATTAGAGATTCCAAGGGAACATTTCATGCAAAGACGGGCTCGATAAAGGACAGAAATGGTATGGACCTAACAGAAGCAGAAGATATTAAGAAGAGGTGGCAGGAATACACAGAAGAACTGTACAAAAAAGATCTTCACGACCAAGATAGTCACGATAACGTGATCCCTGACCTAGAGCCAGACGTCTTGGAATGTGAAGTCAAGTGGGCCTTAGAAAGCATCACTACTAACAAAGCTAGTGGAGGTGATGGAATTCCAGTTGAGCTATTTCAAGTCTTGAAAGATGATGCTGTGAAAGTGCTGCACTCAATATGCCAGCAGATTTGGAAAACTCAGCAGTGGCCACAGGACTGGAAGAGGTCAGTCTTCATTCCAATCCCAAAGAAAGGCAATGCCAAAGAATGCTCAAACTACTGCACAATTGCACTCATCTCACATGCTAGTAAAGTTCTCCAAGCCAGGCTTCAGCAGTATGTAAACCGTGAACTCCCAGATGTTCAAGCAGGTTTTAGAAAGGGCAGAGGCACCAGAGATCAAATTGCCAACATCCGCTGGATCATGGAGAAAGCAAGAGAGTTTCAGAAAAACATCTATTTCTGCTTCATTGACTATGCCAAAGCCTTTGACTGTGTTGATCACAATAAACTGTGGAACATTCTGAAAGAGATGGGAATCCCAGACCACCTGACCTGCCTCTTGAGAAACCTGTATGCAGGTCAGGAAGCAACAGTTAGAACTGGACATGGAACAACAGACTGGTTCCAAATAGGAAAAGGGGTACGTCAAGGTTGTATATTGTCACCTTGCTTATTTAACTTATATGCAGAGTACATCATGAGGAACACTGGGCTGGAAGAAGCACAAGCTGGAATCAAGATTGCTGGGAGAAATATCAATAACCTCAGATATGCAGATGACACTACCCTTATGGCAGAAAGTGAAGAGGAACTCAAAGGCCTCTTGATGAAAGTGAAAGAGGAGAGTGAAAAGGTTGGCTTGAAGCTCAACATTCAGAAAACAAAGATCATGGCATCTGGTCCCATCATTTCATGGGAAATAGATGGAAAAACAGTGGAAACAGTGTCAGACTTTATTTTGGGGGGCTCCAAAATCACTGCAGATGCTGATTGCAGCCATGAAATTAAAAGACGCTTGCTCCTTGGAAGGAAAGTTATGACCAACCTTGATAGTATATTAAAAAGCAGAGACATTACTTTGCCAACCAAGGTCCGTCTAGTCAAGGCAATGGTTTTTCCCGTGGTCATGTATGGATGTGAGAGTTGGACTGTGAAGAAAGCTGATCGCCGAAGAATCGATGCTTTTGAACTGTGGTGTTGGAGAAGACTCTTGAGAGTCCCTTATACTGCAAGGAGATCCAACCAGTCCATTCTAAAGGAGATCAATCCTGGATGTTCATTGGAGGGACTGATGCTAAAGCTGAAACTGCAATACTTTGGCCACCTCATGCGACGAGTTGACTCACTGGAAAAGACTCTGATGCTGAGAAAGTTTGGGGGCGGGAGGAGAAGGGGACGACGGAGAATGAGATGGCTGGATGGCATCACCGACTCTGTGGACATGAGTTTGAGTGTACTCCGGGAGTTGGTGATGGACAGGGAGGCCTGGCGTGCTGTAATTCATGGGGTCGCGGAGAGTTGGACACGACTGAGCGACTGAACTGAACTGAACCATAACAATACAGATAACAGACAACTTCAGTTGTCTGTAAAACAAAGTAAAAGGCAGTAAAATAATGAGGAGCTTTGAGTTTTGATCACCTTTGTTTTTAACATGATCTACTTCATTAAACATGTCTATTGTTTAATTTTTAATAATAAGTATGTTTAATTCCTGAAATTTTAACTATCAGTTTTCAGGAGGGCTCCAGACCATCAGCGTAGCATTCCGCTTGGGTTTTCCCCTTAGATCTTGTTCCCTATTCAACCTAGCATCTTTGCCATTCTCCTTCCCTTGAGTGTGACAGGCATCATATCTTATGGAAGGGAACCTCATGGAACTTTAGTAGAACTATTCCTAAACTCTTTATGAACTTACTTAGGTCTTCTTCAAAATTGAAGGCAATAAAATTCCAGCCCTGAAGGTAAATAGTACCTTTGTGAATATGGTAGAACTGCCCTAGCATGCAAAGGTTTCCATAGAAAGCCCTCCATATCCACTACAAAGTTCACCATCTTATGACTTCAGTAAGTGAAGCATCTTTCAGAGGATACTTGGAACCCCCTTCCCCCAATCAAGAGACCTGGATTTGATGAGGTGAAGAGACCCATGGCCACTCTCCAGGGATCGTCCATTAATTCCATCTCTCCAGACTTGCACTGCCCACGCGATAGGCCATTTTTATGTCTATGTTACTTTCTACATTAAGTTGCCTCCCTGGAATTCACTTTTCCCCTTCTTGGCACTTGTGAAGCCTCAACTCAAATGACACAATGTTTGAGAAGATTCAATCTAACAAACTCCTTCCCCGTATTCCCAGCATGCTCTGCATATTCTAGTATTAATATCATCACTTCTCAAATATAACTGTGCATGTGAATCACCCAGGGGTCTTGTTAAAAATGCAGATTCGGGTTCTGAAGGTCTGGGGTGGGGCCCAGATTTTGCATTTCCAAAAAGCTCCCAGGAGATGCCAGTGTGGTTCCAGGGATCACAATGTGAGTAGCAAGGGACCACAAGCAAGTTTGTTATGAATGTCATTCCTGTGAGATGCTGGCTATGACAGGGCAATTACTATGGAGGAGCAAAGCACTTTACACCTTCCCCAAAACTGGTGAGTCAGAGAGCCCATTCCTATGGAATACTGTGAAAAACGGGCAAAAGGCTGCTGCAGGCTGTTGGTTACTCTTCTTTTGTTACTGATTATTATACTAAATTAATTTCTATTGGAGTATAATTGCTTTAAAACTTGTGTTAGTTTCTACGATACAGCAGAGTGAGTCAGCTATAGGTATGTATCAGTTCAGTTCAGTCGCTCACTCGCGTCCGACTCTTTGCGACCCCATGAATCACAGCACGCCAGGCCTCCCTGTCCATCACCAACTCCCGGAGTTCATTCAACTCATGTCCATCGAGTCGGTGATGCCATCCAGCCATCTCATTCTCTGTCGTCCCCGTCTCCTCCCACCCCCAATCCCTCCCAGCATCAGACTCTTTTCCATTGAGTCAACTCGTTGCATGAGGTGGCCAAAGTATTGGAGTTTCAGCTTTAGCATCAGTCCTTCCAATGAACACCCAGGATTGATCTCCTCTAGAATGGACTGGTTGGATCTCCTTGCAGTCCAAGGGACTCTCAAGAGTCTTCTCCAGCACCACAGTTCAAAAGCATCAATTCTTTGGCGATCAGCTTTCTTCACAGTACAACTATATACCCCCTCTTTTCTGGATTTCTGTTCCATTTAGGTCATTTAGAGCACAGAGTAGAGCCCCCTGAGCATATAACAGGTTTATATCAGCCATCTCTTTCATACATAGTGTCAACAGTGTGTGTATGTCAATCCCAGTCTCCAAATTCCTCCCCACTTTGGCCTGTATACATTTGTTCTCTACGCCTTCGTCTCTTATTTGCAAAACAGAAATTGAGGCACAGATGTAGTTTTAAAGTTTTAGAGGGAGGATGCCGAGATGAGAGTCGCAGGAAAGAGCTCTCAGGAGGAAACCTAATCGGATTTGTGTGCTGATTATCTGAGAAGCAAAAAAGTTGAAGGAAAGTGTTTGCATATCAGAAGGAGATAATTGCCTCCCACTTAGTTTTTCAGTTTTTTTTTCCCCAAAAAGTTTGCTAGGATGGTAAGTAATTAGTCCCTTGAGACTTAGAGGAGAGAAAGTTCTCAGAATGAAAAAAAAGTTTTCCCAGTGGGCCTTTACTGCAGAATTAAAAGTACCTGCCCACTTTTTTTGGAGCGGCCCACAGATGGGAACGTGTCCTATGGTAGTTATTTATAAAAAAAAAAAAAAAAAGGTGAATTGGAGACCAAGCTTCCTGGTCAGAACAGGAGACTCAGGCCCCCAGACCACATTCCCTGGGACACTTGTTCCTCCCACCGCCTCCTTTCTTCACAACATTGGGTTAGAGGGGTGGCCCCCACACTGTGACTGTCTCCACTGTACATGATGACTAGGGCCTCTCTAGAACCCTTGGACAGAACTAGCTCCAGAAGTCAGGGGAAGTCTGCATCTACTCTTTGTCCTGTTTTGTGAATTCCAGGGCAGTACAGATTGCATCTGGTATAAGAGATCAGATGCCAAAGCCATTTCTACTGGCACTATCTTTCCATGACACCCTAAACCATTTCCAGTTTTCCAAGGACAGCTTCCTTCATCCGCCCTCCAGCCCACTCACTACCCACAACACCCATCTTGTGCCATTTCCTCCACATCTGCCTTCTCCCACCTCTGTCTTCCCTGCAGGGCCGCTGGCAGTCACCCAGCCAGGCGACTTCCAGGAACCCCAGCCTCAGAGGGCCTTCCCTCTGGGTTCTGTGGTTCTGTGGGATCTGCAGTTCTGCAGGAGTGGAGAAAAGCTAGCCCTTGAGAAGGGGGAAGTAGCGAGTGTAGGGACAGCAACCTACCTTTCATCCCCTCTTTCCCGTGTGCAGAGGAAGGATTAAAAAATTTTAAAAACGTAAAGGGCATGCCCTTCTTTCTAGGCATGGAGCCCTCATGACCTTGCTGTGTAAGAGGGATGGGAAAGTGGCCCCCAGAGTCACTTCTGTTTAAATGTCAAGAGGTCTGGGGGTCAGGAGAGAGCAGTGGGCAGCCCGGGTGTGAGTGATGCTTCTGCTGCAGGAGCTGTCCCAGAAGGGGGTCCCAGGAGCTGTCCCGGATGGGGTCCCGGCAAAAGGCACATAGTTTTTTCCATTTTGAGGATGCCAAAACATTCTGCTCTTTTCTGAGAACCTCCCACTTTCAGGACCCCAGCCTAGATTCTGAAACCAGTTCCTGAGAAAGGAACACACCCTAAAAAAAGACTGCACACAAAGAAGACATAAAGGAGTGAGAACGAAGCCATAGAGCAGGGCCTCGGAAAGAGAGTTTAATAGCACTTTCATAACAACAGCTGTGTTTACTGAGTTCTCCCTACATTCCAAGTCCTGTGCGAAGACCTTGATCTGGATTAACTCTTTGAATTGAGACTGCCTGTGGCTCAGTCGATGAAGAATCTCCCTTTAATACTGGAGACTTGGGTTCGATCCCTGGGTAGGGAAGATATCCTGGAGAAGGGAAAGGCTACACACTCCAGTATTTTGGCCTATGGTTCTGAGGCTTCCCAGGTGGCTCAGATGGTAAAGAGTCTGCCTGCAATGCCGGAGACCCAGGTTTGATCCCTGGGTTGGGAAAATCCCCTGGAGAAGGAAATGGCAAACCACTCCAGTATTCTTGCCTGGAAAATCCCATGGACGGAAGAACCTGGCTATAGTCCATGGGGTCACAGAGTCGGACACGACTGAGCGACTTCAATCAAACAATTTTACAATTTGAATTGACATCATCACACTGTTTTCACCCCCAGCTGCCTTGAAATCACCCTTTCCTTAACTAGCGCAGGCTCACAGACGCCTGCCTTTGAGACATTCGGGGATGTGAACTCATCCGCTCCCTGTGGAGAGTGAACAGTGACTTCAGCGGGGCGGAGCGGGCAGGAGAGACTAGGGAGGAGACCGCACCTGATTGCCACCCACAGTGGACGGCCCCCCTCCTTGCTCTCATCTGAGGGTGGCTGGGTGTCTGAGGAGGATCCTTTTGGACGTATCCTCCGTGACCTTTTGGACCTTGTCATTCCGGAAGGTGAAGATGAAGGGGTTGAGGAACAGGGTCACCAGGGCAGTCATCAAGGCCACCACCTTGTTGGGCTGCGCGGAGGGGCCCTTGTCTGGTCTCTGAAGAGCAAGGCCAGGAAGAAGTCCGCGAGCTCGACGTGCTGGGTGTCGGAGCAGGACCGCTGGAGCAGCGGGGCGGAGTCACAGAAGTGGTGGTCAGTGACGCTGGGGACGCAGAACCAGAGCTGGGTTTTCTGTGGGGTCGCGGAGATGACGGAGAGGAACCCCAGCACCCCGCAGACCAGCACAAGCTTCACACAGACTGGCCTGTTCATGATGGTCGGGTAGTGTAGAGGGCGGCAGATGGCCACGGAGCAATCGAAGGCCATGGCTGTGAGGAGCAGGAAGTCAGTGGAGCCCAGGGAGAAGTAAAAGAAAGACTGGGTCAGGCATTCAGCCAGGGCCATGGTCCTGCGAGGGGACAGCAGGTCAGCCAGCATCCTAGGGACCACAGTGGAGGTGACCGGCAGCACCTCCATGAGGGAGAAATTGCAGAGGAAGAAGTGCATGGGTGAGTGGGGGTGGGGGTCCAGGAACGTGAGGGTGACAATGGCCAGGTTCCCCAGAACTGTCAGTGCCTATATCAATAGGATGAAGCGAACAGGAAGAACTGGAACGCGTGCAGATGAGAAAACCCTAGCAGAACAAACTCGCTGACGATGCCGAGGTTACTCGTGGCACTTGATGTCCCTTCTCTGGACTGCCTGTGAGACGCCAGGAAGTCTTATTGAGAAATGGCCACCAGCCTCTCTCTTGAGTTTGCTCCCTGATGGCTGGCCTGGCTTCCCAAGCAGACTGGCCTGTATGCATAGTCAAATTCAACGTCCAGGAGACGCATTCCCAAGGGCAGGAGGTTCCAAGGGGCAAGGAACAGATTGGTTCTGCTGGACAGAGTTAGGAATTGGCCAGCTCCACAGTACCATCCAGTCTTCTTGCCTGGAAAATGCCGTGGACAGCAGAGCCTGGCAGGCTGCAGTCCAGGGGGTCACAAAAAGTCTGACTCAACTTACGACAGCACTCACATACATCACCGTCACTCCTAAACACTTAACGCTTTTGTCTCCTACTCACTCTTTACTTCATTCAACACATTTGTTAAGCTCCATCTCTGGGCAAGACATTTGGCTGGGTCTGGTAAACTCTTCCTCACTGCCAGATGTGATAGTTGTTTAATCATAATAACACCTGCTATTAGCAGAGTTCTCCAACAGTAAAGACTCTGCCTGCAACACAGGAGACCTGGGTTTGATCTCTGAGTCGCGAAGATCCCTGGATAAGGGAATGGCTACCCACAGCAATATTCTTGCCTGGAGAGTTCCACGGACAGAGGAGCCGGGTGGGCTGCAGTCCAGGGGGTCACAAAGAGTCAGACGCAGCCGAGCAACTAACACTTGCACGTCTCGGGACCTGCGCCTTACACGTGACTTCTTCACCCTTTGTGCCTCGTCTCGTCCTTCTTGCCCTCCCGGCGGCATTTCAGGCTGCGAATCACGCGGTTCCCACCCTTGACTGTAGAGCCACTCTACTCTCAATTCTCTGACAGTTCTGACTTTTCTTTGGCTGGCCCCTTCTCTAGCTCCTGTTCTTCTATTTTCTAAATATGAATGTCCCCACATCTCCCTTCCAATCCATTTTTTGTCTCTCTAGTCTCCCCTTCAGAAAACTCATCTTCACCCTTAACCAGAGAAATCTTGAAAATGTAAATGAATCTTGAATCTGCCCTTTTGTTCTCGGCCATCTCACACCACCACATACTCAAAATGGGTAAGAGAATATACACGCAGTTGTCCCCTAGAGCTAATATGGCCATTCTCCCAAAACCGCAGTCACCCTGACTTGAAACCCGGAAGGTATGTCTGAGTTTTCCTTCTTCCTCTGAACCACTTGAATGGCTGTCCTTTTAAATACAGTTTTTTTTCTCATCCTGTCCCCTTTCTTTTCTCATAGCCACCACCCAGGTTCAAGGATTATTGCATCTGAATCACCACACAGCATTTTTAATGGCTTTTTTATTTGTGCCTATCTGTATATCCAACCTATCCATATACCACTGTTATTTTCTACAGTATTATGTCCAAAGGCTGTTTTTCAAATGATCTGAAGCAATGTGGTTTCACTTATTCATTACCCACAAAATTAATTAATCAAAATAGCTAAGTCATCTACCTTTAAACAGAAAAAGTCTGCAAGGACTCATTTTAAAATATTAACAATGGAGACTGCCCTGGTGGTCCAGTGGTTAAGGATCCACCTTACAATGCAGGGGATGCAGGTTCCATCCTTTACCTGGGAACTAAGATCCGACATGCCATGGGGCAACTGAGCCTGCACATGCAACTAGAGAAAGCCTGCCCACTGCAACAGGGAGCCCAGTGCAGCCAAAAAAGATTTTAATTAAAAAATAAGTAAATAAAATACCAAATGAAATAAGCAATAATTTAAATTAATTAATTAATTAAATATTAAATAAGTAAATAAAATAAGTAAAATAAAATATCAACAACAGCTCTCTCTAGGTGTGGATTATGAGCATTTAAATGTTTTCATATATGCATGTGTATATATATATTAATATATTTTGTTTTTCAAGTTCTTTTTATTTGAACACCTATTATTTTAGCAATCAGAAAAAGAAAATATTTTAAGCAACATCTATCCCTTCCCTTGTCTGCTAAATTGAGCACAAACTCCCCCTGGCGGTCCCAGCTTTCTACCATCCTGCGCATCTTCCCCTCCAGCCTCATCCTCAGCTCCTTCTTACCACACACCCTGTGCCTCCACCAAGCTGGACCACTTACTATTCTCCAAACAGTTAATTCCAGCCTCTTTCACACCTCTTCCTTACTGCTCCCTCTGCTCAGAATACCCCATCCTTCATCTTCGCCTGGCACATTCCTACCCACATTTCAAATGTCCCACCCTTATGAAGCTTCACCCTCTCTCCAAGAGTAAACCCGTCCTGCCTGGAATCCCAACCAAGGAAGACAGCATGCTCTTCCTTGTATATTATAAGTTTTCTTGTGCCACCCTCATCCCAAGCACTAAATTCCTGGTATCTCAGTGGCGGGTCTCTCTTTTCATCTTTGCAGCCTTCACAGCACCTAGCAACACATCTTACAAAGTATAAGGACTTTGTAAATGTTGATTAAACAATTGAATGAGGTCATCTATTGAGTTTTCATTCCTAGTCTTGAGCAAAAAGATTTTGAACATGGAAATTCATGTTTTCTTATATGATTATTTGTGTATGTGCATTTTAGACTTTAACAGAAGGTAATGGAGCAGTCATGGCCTGACAATTTCTCATCAGACAGATAAAATGGGGACTTACCTGGCTGTCCAGTGGTTAAGACTCCCCCTTCCAATGCAGGGGTGTGGGTTTGATCCCTGGGTGGGGGGCTAAGATCCCACATACTTCAAGGCCAAAAATCCAAAACATAAAATGGAAGCATTATTGTAATAAATTCAATAAAGACTTAAAAAATGGCCCACATCAAAAAAATATCTTTAAAAACAAAGAGAGAAAGATAAGGTGAGAACAGGTGTGTTTCAGAATCCAATCCCAGAAGGGTCTGGCATACCCTGGAATCAAATACATTACTGTTTCTGAAGCAAAGTACACAAACATTCACACTGAACAGAATAAGGAAAGGCAATAAATAGCCTCCCAGTTAAGTTCAGATTAGGTTTCACTATCTAGTTAGTAAGGAAGTATGTGGCTCCGTTGTCTGACTCTTTGCAACCCCAAGGACTGTACCCCACTGGGCTCTTCTATCCGTGGGATTCTCCAGGCCAGAATAGTGGAATGGGTAGCCTTTCCCTTCTCCAGGGGATCCTCCCAACCCAGGGATTGAACCCAGGTCTCCCACATTGCAGGCGGATTCTTTGCAATCTGAGCCACCAGTGAAACCCAAGAATCAGGCCGGACACAAAATTAAAAAAGAACTTCTGGTTGCTGAGGAATTTTTGACTACAGCATTGTGGACCAGGGGCTGGGGATGGGCAGAACTCATTCACCCAGTGCCCACCACGCACTGGCTCCTACAGTGCAAAGTGACCATGAAAGTTTTCATCTCCATATCACAGGTGATTAAAAATCTCAAAATGTGTAAGGATCTCCATCCTAAGTCATATAGCCAATAAATGCACAGCTGGGGTTTGAAACCAGAGTCTTCTCACTCCAGTACCTACTTGTTTATAGTAACAAAAATGCCAAGTACCGATTTCTGAACACAGGATTCAAAGTCTATTGCTTAGGTCTGCAAACATTTATTCTTTAATAAATGGTTGAAAAAAAAAGAATGTATTAAAGAGTAAAGTCCCATGATTGGCTGTTGACCATCCGTGATGAGTAGGAGGTAGTGATGGGTAGAAGACAGGAGAGTGTCCCTTTTCTCGAAGAAGGGATCTCACTTGGGTCTCACATGTTACTGTGGAACCAGAGAGAGGTCCAGCCTAGAGTGTTACATCACTTGCGAAGAATTCATGACAGTCGGTCTCCTAGGAGGCCACAGCTCCTCCACGTACCACTTCCCTGATTGTGATCTCGCCTACTGGGCCCCTTACTGACGTGTGTCACATTCAGCAGGTGTTATAAATGCATGAGTGAGAAAGGAATTTAGCCCATGGGCCTATTTTATGTTTTATTCACTATCACTGCCACCCAGAGAGCAAGGTCTTTCTTACCCAATAGGTTTCCATGACATCACATCCTGAGACGGTACATTCTAAGATATTTGAAGTCTTGAAATGAGAGGGGAGCGGGTTCGTTCAGGGATGACCCTGGAGTCAGGAACACTCCACTTGGTGTTGCAGGCTTCACTCCCCCTCACGCCAGCCAGCAAGCTTCTCAGATCGGCCTCCCATTACACCCTCTGCTCAGGCCACCTCATCTCCCTCCTGCCAAGACTTTTCACCTTCGGTGGCCCCTCCCTGTTCATGGTCTTGCCTCCCCTCTCAGTGTCAACGACTGGTGTTTCCGCTTTGTCCACAAGGCTCGCCTGGCCCTTCACGTGAATTCAACACTCTGAACCATGGCTCCGCAGAGGCCAGCTCAGGAAACTGGAGCCCACAGCTCAGGCCAGGCCTCCTGGGTTATGTCACAAGGCCCACTGTACTTGTGGAGTAAATTTTACATTACAAGTTTGTATTTCCAATACTGCCAAATTAACACAGGTGAGGTTTCAGAGGGATGCAGAATCAACTTTTCTCTGCATCAGGGTCTCCTACAGACTATAACTTCCTCTGTGGCAGCCTTTGCTACAGAACAGACCCTCTCTCAGGCCCATAGACCCAACGCTGTGATCCAGGCAAACTCAGCTTCAGTCAGGAGATGACATACTGCCCCGTCAAAGCAGGTGTCGCCTTACCATTACTGGCTAAGGCCTTGGTTCGCCATTCAGTGCATCCTTTGGGCCAGCCCCACATTGTCTGTACTTGACAGGCTGAGGTCCCCAGTGTGTCCTCAGTTTCCCTTACTTATTCCTGGTGAGGCTCCTCACTGGTAGGAGATTCTGTTCATCTCTATCCAAATCCTTCATGCCGTAGGTTTTAACAGATCAGGTTTCTATTAAATGTCAAAGATCAGATATAATAACCTGTTGTTTTCATGTAATAACCTCCTAGAAACTTGGGACCAATCTGAAAGCCCCCTTCTGGCTAGTCATCTTTCTTTCTTGCCACATTAACCTTCTCAATGATCCTGGCTGAATAATTTTATGTGCTTTGACTTCTGAAACCACTTCCTACCCCAGAAAATGGCTCTTTCAAAAAAATAATCGGGAATTCCGAGGAGGGGGACAGTGTCACTACCAGGGGTTTTTGTAGCAATGATTCTGACCATCGGTGTCTTAGGACGTGTTAAGTTTCTCAGGTGAATGAAAAAGAGGGGATGAGGCCTGGGACAGAGGGATGGACAGAGTGACCGCCTGAATATCTCCTTAGGATTCATGGGCCTTTGCAAGGGGCAGGTGACAGAGGGAAGACAGAGGCAAACAGTACCCCGGCCAGCAGCAAGAACTGGAGTCGAAGTGATGCAAGAGGAAGATGTGCCTTTCAGTGAAAGGTCTACAAAAGCTCGAAGAAGGACTTCCTTGGTGGTCCAGTGGCCGGGACTCTGTGCTCCCAAGGCAGGGGGCTCAGGTTCAATCCCTGGTCAGAAACTAGACCCTGTTTGTTGCATCTAAGATCTGGTGCAGCCAAATAAGTAAATAAAAATAAAATATTAAAAAAAAAAAAAGCTCAAAGAGAGGACAGAGACACATCAGGAAGGAACCTTGGCTGACTTTCCCTGTACCCAGGGCCCTCAGGAGGGAGCGAAAAGAGTGGGTGGCACAGAAGACTTTGTTTCTCCCCAAGAGGAAGGGCAAGCTGAGACCAGTGCAGGGAGGGGAATCTTGTCAGCCGGACCTTCGCGGCTGAACCCCAAATCAGGAATAGCAAGAGGACACAGGCAACTTAAATCACTCATCCTCACTCATTCATTCAGGAAATACTGAATGACTCATTAGACCCTATCAGGGTCCCAGACATACATCGTGAACAAAATAACCCCAGACCTCAGAGGCAAGTTGGGGAAACTGACAGTCAATAAGGTTGAGATGACCAACCTTGATGACAAGTGCTGTGAAGGCTTTGAGAGGGGCAGGGCAGAGACTGGAGGGAAGGCGGGGACTCACCCAGGCCAGGTCCCATCCTGCCACCCAGGTCCAGATGCAGGACTTGACCATGGTGGCTGTACCCAGGGGACAACAGCGCAAGTCTAGTGAGTTGAAAGGAGCCACAAGGTCCCTCCACACTCCCTGCAGGCAGAGGTCCCAACCCCAGCACCCCTGAAGACATCCACAGTGACAGAAACGGCACAACCCCAAGATGGAGACAACCCACCCTGCCGGGCCCCTGTCTCTGTATCCCTGCAGACCTGGTGGGTGACCTGAAACCAGAATGCACTGGGAAGGTGGCTGCCTCCAGCTCTCCTTGGTGCTGACTCTGGGCTCCAGCATGTTCGAACAGAGCACAACAGGGGCTCTGAAGGAGCAGCTGTCACCCCTGGGGAGTGAGCACATCCTAGCATCATCCTTGGCTGGGGAGACGTGAGCCCCAGGGAGCAGGCAGGGACCACCCAGGGACCTGGGACCACTCTCTCTCTCTCCCCCTCTGCCATCCCCGGTGGACGCGGGGCTCAGAGCAGCCTGACAGCGCTGGGATGGGCACTCTGGGGTGAGGAAGTGAGAAAGGGGGGCAAAGAATTGGGCCCCAATTGCTTTAGACACAGACGATGCAAGAGAAAAGACAATGAGCTAAGAAACTGCATCATTGCCTGTGGCCAACCAAGAAGGAAAAGCTGGACCCAACTATCTTCTTACAAACTGGGAATGAGAGAGATGGTGGAAGCAGTAAAAACACCTCTTTTAGAAAAAAAAGGAACCACCAGGACCTGCGTGTCAAGCTTTGGGTGAGGTTTACTCTCTTGCCCAAGGATGATCTTTTGAGCATCTTCTCCCAGGACCTCAATTTCCCCATTTAAGCAGGGGAGATGAGTCCCAGATGCACTTTTCTAAGTTGGTACTGAGGGGAGAGGAATCCATGGATGAAGGAATCAAGACATTAAGTGAAACCAAAGTAAGAAATCGAGGACCTGTTTACAACTGTGAAATAGTAATTATGCATTCAGACACAGGCACTGTTTATAGATATCACACAGGTTTATGGAGACATGAAAAAATATGGCAAAGAAACACTTTAATGGAGGTAGAATTCCATTCTTGTGAATACCAAAACAGATTCTTTACCATCTGATCCACCAGTGAAGCCCCTAGAATTCCATTCCTGCGAATACCAAAAACAAAGGCATTTTGTATTTCTTTATCAGCTTCCCTGACTTCTTCATCAATCCGAGGATATACATCCCCTCCAGTGCCTAAGGACTCAGGGAATTACATACATTTCTCTTACTCCTGCCTGGAGAATCCCATGGACAGAGGAGCCTGGTGGGTTACCGTCCGTGGGCTCGCAAAGAGTCGGACACGACTGAGCGATGGAGCACACACACTCTTGTTCCTGATCTCTCACAGCAATAACACCATTACCATGTGCTTCCCACAGGCACTGTCTCAGCTGATTCACTAAACAACCTCATGAAGGAGCTGTTATTGGTGTCTTCATTTCCCTGCTGATAGTACAAAGGAAGCCTTACTGTAGGATGCGCCTAGTAGGTAGCACTTGGATTTGAGCTCTCAAAGAGGAGAAAACAAGCAATCTTTGATTTGTGTACTTCACACTTTTATAGACATGACCTTGTTCATAGTCTACATTGACATACCTAACTCACCTGTCACATAGCCAAGTTCACATATCTACGATCTATGAACATTTCAAGGATTTCATATAGCAGCCTGTTAGGGACAGTTCAATTTTGTCTGTGCAATTGCTGAAGTATCTTAATGGGAAAATAATAAAAAGAAAACATGGAGAGCTGAAAAATGATGATACCGATGATAAAACAAGCATCAAGCTATAAACATAATCAAATAAAGCAATGTTGGCAGTCACCAGGAGTAGTAAGAGTGGGGCATTTTTTGCTACAATCCAAAGCTGTTTGATTGTTTGTTCAAACATAAGAGAAAAGAACAAAATTAAATAACATTTTTTAAATCCTAGAAGGCATAATCTAACCAGGTAGATTAGCTGATGGATCAGCTAGAAATAGTTGGAGAGCAGAGAGTGTCTTTTTTGGTGAAATTCATCAATAGCAGTAGAAAAGGAAGAAGACATCACACTAAAGATGTGAGGAGATGAACTCAAGAAAGGCCAGAACCCCGTCTAATCGGATTCAGTGACTAAGCTAAGCTTTCTCTGTCCCCAGATCGCCTCATATACAGCTGAAGTCCTGTCATCCAAGCGGTGTGTTAACTTCTATTACTTGGGCAAAGAGCTACGCAGATGGAGCCCAACAGGAAGTAGCAGGTGCCCAGAATTGCACATTGTGAAAAGAACACCCCACCTACTCCTTGACTTCCCAAGTGTTAGAAACCAAAAGCATAGCTAAGGAGAAGTAAGAGGAATACACTTCCATGAGATCATGCAACAGAGAGGCAAGGGAGATCTGATAACATTTTATGAACGGAAAGTGTAGGCATGTTGGCTGTTAAGGCCGTGATGGAAAGGTGACATAAGGTGCAGAGTGAAGGCAAGATCATGAGTTGTGCCCACGGGGAGCCTTCTCTGTGCTTGCTACCCTCCAACTGAAGATTGTAGACCATTCTCAGCCCCACCCTCAGAAATAGAGATACCACTGAGTAGTCATTTAGGGATGTCCTACTCAATTTCATCACAAAAACAGAGTAGGTTTTCAATCCTGGTACTTAACTTGCTCTGGACGTATTTTCTTTCTCCAGCTTTCTTCAATTACATCCCTAGTGATACACTTCTCTTATTCCAAGATTCCTTGAACTTTCCTGGCAGAACCAAAGAGGAACTTTTTGGTTTTTCATTATGAGGTTTGTACATATATCCAGAAGATACAGTTTGGTTACACCTGACATCACATTCTGTGTACATCCAATGGGACAGCTTCAAGTTGTAGGTAATAATGAAACAGTTGATTCGTCAAAAGGAACCATAGTTTGGAGTCCATTGCTGATAATTAGAATTCCCATCAAGGCTTCCTAGTCTTGCCTTTTCTTCTTTATTCTCCACCCTCTATTCAAAACTCTTCTGTTTTACATTTGGTTTCTCTTCTCTTGGTCTCCTATATCACCCGTTTTGCTCTTCAACCCCCTATAACCTGATCTAGAATAGATCTTCCCACCCAAAGATTTGGTTTAGAGAGTATGTTCCCCCTAGATCTGTGAGGGAAATATTCGAAGCTTAGTGAACATCTATTTGCATAATTTACGTAAGAATTTTGGGGTAAAAAAGAGTACCTGTATCGCAAAGACTGATTCTAGGACAGCGTTCCTTGAAGTTGTGTCTAAGCTTTGGAAGAAAGAATCCAAAGGAAGAATTTAAAGGAAATATGACAGTCTGCATCTGTGAAATATCTATCATTGCCTTTTCCTAGAATTCTCATTCTTTTGCCCAATCTATGGGATTGAAGCTAGAGTTGCAAATATCTCATTAAGTTCATGAGCACTTGAACGTGTGGATGGGCAAAATTATCATACCTTTAATGTTCAAGTGATAATGGGTAATAAAGACGGAGAGGGCTTTGAACCCCTAAATCATTTATAAGGAGTTCATAACATATTTTATATGTATCTAAATGCTATGAGTGATCCGTCTGAGGCTAAAGGAATGGTTGTAGAGAGAGACTGAGGTGAGGTGGAGAATTTGGGGGAGAGGGGATTGTTTAAAGAAACTGGATTTAGAAAACAAAAAAACACAAGAAGAGCTGAATAAAGTGGAGGTGCTGTGATAATCATCCTGAAAAAAAAAATACCAAAGATAGGACAACAGAAAAACAAATGGAGAAATACTACCTTTGAGATCCTGATTTATGCTGACTAAGGTAAGACACCTGGCAAATTGAACATAAGTAACCATTCTGAGTGCCCGGATTCTGAAGAGATGCTGATTAAAAGTCCAAGGAAATGTCTGAGGGCAGAGCTCACGGATGGATTTGCAAGCAAGAAAAACATATTTTTCTTATAGATTCGGGAAGAGGAAGAGAAGGTTAGAAAAAGAGTGAAAGCCAAACAGAGAGAAAAAACATTAACAGATAAACAAGCTTTTCCTGAACGTGAGGGTGAGTGAGGTCCTAACTAAAAATAAATAAATAAGTAATGACCCCAAGCCACACTAAAGGAGAAATGAAAGCAGGGAGCCCACCAGTGGCCTCTTTGAGCTTATGCTTAGTAAAGATGAGGTGCCTGTAATTTATCTCAGCTGTACGTGGACTCTGTCTACATTTTCTTAAGCTGTTGTGCCTGCGAGACGATCCTGAGCTTTGTGCACTTGCTGGGGTGTAGTGGAGAGTCGGGTAAACTGTAAACAAGAGAAGTGGAGAAAAGCCAGGAGTCATAAGACACTGCGTTAGCAAAAGAACACCATCCTCTGGCGTCTTTCCCCTTCCTAAGGTACAGACAACAGACAAATGTGCCAAAGCTGATGGGATGAAAATCTACCTGGAAGCGAATCTTGAATTTGGGGCTGCTCAGGGAGATTGTGGTCAGTTTCTAGCCTTCTTGGAGGGGAACATATAGTAGGTAGGTAAATGTGAAACCAAGGGTAGTTATCAGATCCATTAAACTGTAACCTGCTTAGTAAATAATGAGCTGCGACCCGCCTTCACTGATCAATCTCACTTTAACTGCTGCTACAAAAACCTTGCAAGTCCTTCAAGCATCAGATAGCCTAAACAATAAGCAGTTTGTCCAGGCTGTTTTCCTGGAACTTGCAGTCAGCTGTCCAGTTCAAGCTTGGCTGGCTGAAGCTGGTTGGAACCACTGACCCTCCAACTGGGCATGCTTGGGAGCCCGTCTTGGTGACCTTTTGACTTCAGAGGGTGAGCAACTCCACCCTCATAACATGTTAACACCACCATTTTCTGAACACGCATCCCACACAGAAGCCTGCGGCTCATTAGCACCTGCACAGAATGACAGTTACGAAATAGAGTCCTGTGACTAGTTTATGATTTAATTAAGAATAATGCCTACATTTCTGTTTTTGTTCCTCTCATCCCTCTTTTATTCTCTTTTGTCCTGGGCCCCATTTGGTCACATGTTTGCCTAATCAATAAGGAGTAATGAAGGTCGAGTGTCTCGAGCCACTGATTTCTGATAAGCATCACTGTTTATGTGATGTTCTGAGTTAGCTTTCAGGGCAAAGCGACTTTCATGGATTAAGTAGGGGCAAACCTCAGGTCCAAGGCCACCAGACCAAAAGCACGTAACAGGTTAAAGAAACAGCATAAGATGATGATTAATCACCAGCTTCTTTGCTCTTCCCCTTAAAAAACTCTTGACCCAAAGATCAAAACAGTGAATCTGAGACTGCCACCCCCTCTCTTGGTGCCCTGCGACAAAATCCTTACTTTGTATGGCGAACGGTATAGAGGCTCCTTAAAAGAACTAAAAATAAAACTACCATATGATGCAGCAATCCCACTCCTGGGCATATACCCAGAGAAAGTCATAATTCAAAAAGACAAAGCACTCCAAAGTTCCCAGCAGCACTATTTAGAACAGCCAGCACATGGAAGAAACCTAAATGTCCATCAACAGAGGACTGAATAAAGAAGATGTGTTCCATGTACATAATGGACTATTACTCGGCCATAAAAAGGAACGAAACTGGGTCATCTATAGGGACATGAATGGACCTAGAGACTGTCGTGCAGGGTGAAGTAAGTCAGAAAGAGGAAAACAAATATTGTATATTAATCCCTATTTATGGCATCTAAAAAAATGGTATAGATTATCTTATTTGTGAAGTGGAAGTAGAGACATAGACATAGGGAACAAATATATGGATATCAAGGGGGAAAAGCAGGGGGAGGAACTGGGAGACTGGGATTGACATATATACACTATTGATACTATGCATAAAATAGTTAATG
Source organism: Moschus berezovskii (assembly GCF_049115385.1). Lineage (NCBI taxonomy): Eukaryota > Metazoa > Chordata > Mammalia > Artiodactyla > Moschidae > Moschus > Moschus berezovskii. The sequence goes on from NC_142462.1 coordinate 116,078,826, forward strand.
AATGAGAACCAGTATACTGTATAGAACAGGAAACTGCTCAATGCTCTGAGGTGACCTAAACAGGAAGGAGATCCAAAAAAGAGAGGATACATATATACGTCCAGATAATTCCCTTTGCTGTACAGCAGAAACTAACACAACACTGTAAAGCAACTATACTGCAATACAAATTAGTATTAAAATTCGCTCACTTCCCTTCAGACTCCTGTTATCAGGAGTCCGACTCTCTGTGCCATGGGCTCACAAGCTCCTTGCTTGGTTTCCATCATCTCCCTTGTTTCTTACTCCCACTCTCCTTTCCCCACACTCTCCAGCCTCAGCTCTGCCTCATAAATCTCATGTACACCTCACCTTAAGGGAAGCGGATTTCAGATTTGTCTTCCCATCTCCTCTCTTGGTTGCCTTGTGAATAAAGTCTTTTTCTCTGAAAATCTGAGTCTCAGCATTTGACTTGCTGCACTTCAGACAAATGCAACTTGCTCAGTTGTAAGTATCATGGTTGAGCATTACCTTAGGAATTGGGGGGGCGGGTAGCCAGTGGTTGAGGAACAGCAGAGATGGGCCCATAAATGGGTACAGTCTCTATGCTCTGTCTCTCAGGGACTAATGACTCTCCCTTCGTGTAGACTTAGAACCTAAAGAAACAAGCGCAGGCAATGATCCCCTCTTAGATGGAACACATCTTTGCATATTCAGTCCTTCTGAAGTAACAATCCTCCCCCAGTGACCACCCTTCCATCTGAACTCTTGTGCGCACAAGCACATTTAATTCCACCTTCTCCCTGGAGCCCTGTATCTTTACCCACATGGGCTGGTTTGAGCCCAAGACTGAGTCATGAGATGTTCCTTCCTCCACAGTCCATGAAGCAACCTTCAGCTCACAGTAGCAGCATCACCAGCTCAAAACTGATTTGGGGTTCTTATTAATCCTCAAATCAAATTCACAAGACTCACTCTGGTGGACGCTCTATGATAACTGTCTCCTTACCAGTCTCTGATCCAGCAACATCCCTCATTCATGTTCTTGTTCCTTGTCACCCACAGAATCTCCATTCCTGTTCAAGCCAATCAGCTTATCTTCTTTATTATGATAGGTTCTTTCCTTCCTTGGAACAACCATTTAATTGTATCCTCCTCCTCGAAATTCTGCATCACAACATCTTCCCTCACCTCACATTCTACCATGCATAAAAAAATTTTCCAGTCTCTTTCCATCATCATAAAAATCTTAACGGCTGATGTCATTTCATTTTGATCCTCCATTTAACACTTAGGGGTTTAGATTACATAAGAGTCAAACGCACTTTAACATTGTCTAGAGGAGGAGGCAATGGCAAGCCACTCCAGTACTCTTGCCTAGAAAATCCCATAGATGGAGGAGCCTGGTAGGCTGCAGTCCATGGGATCGCCATGAGTTGGACACGACTGAGCGACTTCACTTTCACTTTTCACTTTCACACATTGGAGAAGGAAATGGCAACTCACTCCAGTGTTCTTGCCTGGAGAATCCCAGGGACAGGGAAGCCTGGTAGGCTGCCGTCTATGGGGTCACACAGAGTCGGACACGACTGAAGTGACTTAGCAGCAGCAGCAGCAGAGGTGATACAGGAAGGAAGGAGGAAAGAAGAAAATGCAATTAGCAAGAAATTATAATTGATAATAATTCATAAAGAAGCTAGTGTATTGCTCTTCTTAGATATCCAGAAAATTAAATTATCTTGTAATGAGAATAAAGTGCTTATTAAACACTTTCCCCATCCAAAGCAATCCATAGATAGACCCTCCTGAGAGGCAGGCCTCTGCAGCTCTTCACTAAGCTCTCAGTTACCAATCCATGATCCTATTTCTAACAGAGTAAAGCATCCTTATCACCATATGTTACACATCCTGACAGTGAAATTGCTGCCAAGAAGCTATGCTTTCCCAAAGGGGTGCTAAACACCAATGGCAGCAAAATGTGTACATCTGCCTGTAACTTTTTTTTATAAATAATTGAACATTATTTAGGAAATACACTTAGAAATAAATGGAAGGCAGACTTCCCTAGTGGCTCAGATGGTAAATAATCTGCCTGCAATTCAGGAGACCCAGGTTCGTTCCCTGGGTTGGGAAGATCCCCTGGAGAAGAAAATGGCTATCCACTCTAGTATTCTTGCCTGGAGAATTCCATGGACAGAGGAGCCTGTTGAGCTACAGCCCATGGGGTCACAAAGAGTCGAACAACTGAGCAACTAACACTTTCACTTTTCAAGAATTTAAGGCAATAACAGTTTTGGTTCAGGATCTCAACCCTGATCTCAAGTCCTCCTAACATGCTCATCTCTCCTCTTGTAGAGGCTGAAATGAACAACTAGCTGATAAGGACTTTTTTCTCTCCACGGAGGAGCTTTGCATAAACCATTGCCTCCCAACTCCCCAAGTTATTTTTCATCCCTTATAGTCCTCAGGCATTCTTTGTCACACTAACATCACAGTAGGTCTTCTTTCGTCCCACACCTTGTATAAAAATTTACTCAAAATGGATCGTACACAAAGATAAAACATAAAACTATAAAGCTCATAGAAAAAGTATAAGAGAAAGTTTTTCAGGAGCTAAAGCTAGGCATAAAGAGGCCTCAGACTTGACACTAAAAATAAAATCCATAAAGAGAAAACAGGATAAATTGGATTTCATCAAAATTTAAACTTTTGCTCTGGAAAAGAATTTGTTAAGAGGATGAAAAGTTAAGCCATAGACCAGAAAAAGATATTTGTGAACTACACATCCTCAAAAAAGGCTATAATCTAGAATATATACAGAACTCTCAAATCCAACAATAGAAATATAAAAAAAAAAAATCCAATTAGAGAGTTAGAAAAACATGAAAATGTACGAATCAAAAAGGATATAAAGACAGAAATAAAGCATATGAAAAGATGTTCAACAATATTAGTTGTTGGGAAAATAGAGTCATAATGAGATATAACCCATCAGAGATTTACTTATCAGAGTACCTAAAATAAAAATAGTGTCAACACTCTATGCTGGTGAGGATGCGATGAAACTGGATCATTCATACATTGCTGGTGGGAAGGTAAAAAGGCACAGCCATTATTAAGTAAAATAAGGGTTAGAGCACAAGGATTCAACTTTCACAGCCTAAGGGTTGAACACAAGCACTGTCATACCATGACAGTTGATCTGACAACCAGGTCAGCTACTAAACGACCAACGGGTGTGATGCACAGGACAAATGGGTGGTTCACATTTTGTCAGAGCAAACTTTCATCATGCTACTCAGAATAATGCACAGTTTAAAACTCACAAATGGCTTACTTCTGGAATCTTCCACTTAATATTTTTAGACCACACAGACCATGGGTAACAAATCATAAAAAAGCAAAACTGTACTTGGGGGTGTGGGGCAGGGGGTTACTGTATAGTTTTCTAAGAGGTTTCCATCGAGAATCTGGGTTAAGAGAAAATGGGATCCTCTGTACTATTTCTCAGAAATTCTTGTGAATCTACTATTATCTCAAAAAATATATATATTAAAGAGAGAATTCCCTGGAGGTACAGTGGTTAAGAGTCCATGCTGTCACTGCCAAGAGCCCAGGTTTGATCCCTGGTCAGGGAATTAAGATCCTGCATGTCTCGCATGCCACTCAGGGCAGCCAAAAAGTCATTAGAGAATAAATAAGAGCATTTGCACATAAAGCATGATGATACGTTTTCCCAGAACACATACAGAAAGCAGACACAGCAGATTAAACTAACCACATGCTTGTAGGAGAGATAGGGAGAATGGAGGGAGAAATGAGTATAAAAGATCTATCTTGTTAATAGGCAAAAAAGTTTTACATTTTAAAAGATATTCTTAATTCAGTGGGTTCACACTGGCTCATTACAGGCTATCTGACTAGCCAGGAGTAGCCTGTGACACAAGACCTATAACTCCTTATTGAACACATTCAAAGTAATAAATGAAGGATCACAGACAAAACGAGATCACTCTATGAAGATATGATATCCATGGAGTTCCAGATATACTCATGCATGCACGTGTGGTTGCTCAGTCATGTCAACTCTTTGCAACCGTGGACAGTAGTGCACAGGCTCCTCTGTCCATAGGATTATCCCAGCCAGAATACTGGAATGGGTTGCCATTTTCTCCTCCAGGGATCTTCCTGATCCAGAGATCAAACCGGCATCTTCCACATCTCCTGCACTGGTAGACAGATTCTTTACCACTGAGCCACCTAGGAAGCATATATATCTAAGCATGATATACAAAGATATCATATAATTGGCTCAGGTAAGTATGAAATATATATGTCCATTTTGGCTCCAGGTGTCAAGTACAGACACAACCACTAATGTAATTTAAGTCATCATGTCACCACAGTAACCAGTAAGTTTGCATTTCCCATGTTTGGGGCAGTTATGCTAACTGGCTTATTTTAGTTGTTTAGATAATTTTTCGGCGGAGAAGGCAATGGCAAGCCACTCCAGTACTCTTGCCTAGAAAATCCCATGTACGGAGGAGCCTGGTGGGCAGCAGTCCATGGAGCCGCAACAAGTCAGACATGACTGAGCGACTTCACTTTCACACATTGGAGAAGGAAATGGCAACCCACTCCAGTGTTCTTGCCTGGAGAATCCCAGGGTTGGGGGGGCCTGGTGCACTGCCGTCTGTGGGGTCACACAGAGTCGGACACGACTGAAGTGACTTAGCAGCAGCAGCAGTAGCAGATAATTTTTCGGAGAAGGCAATGGCAAGCCACTCCAGTACTCTTGCCTAGAAAATCCCATGGATGGAGGAGCCTGGTAGGCTGCAGTCCGTGGGGTCGCTAAGGGTCGGACACGACCGAGCGACTTCACTTTCACTTTTCACTTTCACACATTGGAGAAGGAAATGGCAACCCACTCCAGTGTTCTTGCCTGGAGAATCCCAGGGACAGGGGAGCCTAGTGGGCTTCCGTCTGTGGGGTCACACAGAGTCGGACACGACTGAAGTGACTTAGCAGCAGCAGCAGCAGCAGATAATTTTTAGTTGTTTACTAGTGGTAAAGAACCTGACTGCCAATGCAGGAGACACAGGAGACATGGGTTCAATCCCCGGGTCAGGAAGATCCCCTGGAGAAGAAAATGGCGAGCCGCTCCAGTACTCTTGCCTGGAGAATTCCATAGACAGAGGAACCTGGCTGGCTACTGTCTATGAGTCACATAGAATTAGACAGGACTGAATGACTAATTAAGTATTGCCATTAAATAATAAATCAGGTTAAGCTTAGTAAAGTAATACTATTTTTAGTTTTTAATTGAAGTATTGTTGTTTTACACATGGACAGGGAGGCCTGGCGTGCTGTGATTCATGGGGTCGCGGAAAGTCGGACACGACTGAGCGACTGAACTGAAATGAACTGAACTGAACTGAATTTCTTTTGTTCTTTGCTCAGTCACTAAACTGTGTCCAACTCTTTGCAGCCCCATGGACTGCAGCACTCCAGGCTTCCCTGTCCTTCACCATCTCCCAGAGCTTGCTCAAACTCATGACCATTGAGTCAGTGATGCCATCCAACCATCTCATCCTCTGTCACCCCCTTCTCTTCCTGCCATTGAGCTTTCCCAGCATCAGGGTATTTTGCAATCAGTAGGGTCTTCACATCAGCTGGCCAAAGTATTGGAGCCTCAGCTTCAGCCCTACCAATGAACATTCAGAGTTAATTTACTTTATGATTGACTGGTTTGATCTCCTTGCTGTCCAACAGACTCTCAAGAGTCTTCTCCAGCACCACGATTGGAAAGCATCAATTCTTCAGCGCTCAGCTTTCTTTATAGTCCAACTCTCACATCCGTACATGACTACTGGAAAAAATAGTTTTAACTATATGTACCTCTGTCAGTAAAGTGATGTCTCTGGTTTTTAATATGCCATCTAGGTTTGTCATAACTTTTCTTCCAAGGAGCAAGCGTCTTTGAATTTCATGGCTGCAGTCACTGTCTGCAGTGATTTGGAGCCCAAGAAAATAAAATCTACACTGTTTCCATTTTTTCCCCATCTACTTGCCATGAAGTAATGGAACCAGATGCCATGATCTTAGTTTTCTGAATGTTGAGTTTCAAGCCAACTTTTCACTCTCCTCTTTCACCTTCATCAAAATGCTCTTTAGTTCCTCTTTGCTTTCTGCCATTAAGATGGTATCATCTGCATATCTGAGGATGTTGATATTTCTTTCTTTCTACAATAAAGTGACTCAGTAATACATATATACACTGTCTTTTATAATCTTTTTTGTTATGGTTTATCACAGAATAGTAAATATAGTTTCCTGTGCTATACAGTAGAACCTTGTTGTTTATAAACTAATATTATTGTTATGTCTTAGTTCTCACTTAAATTTTCTGTAAAAGCATTAGATCTAAAGAAAGAAGAGGATTGTTTTCTGCTAAGGATTTTTAGCAGAAATCCTTAGATTTTTTAGGATTTTAAAAGTAGATATTTTAAGTAAGAAACTACAGGGGAAAATGCTTGCAAGCTTCAGACCTGAAGCTCTGAGAAGACTATCAATCCTTTTCTAGGTGTATGAGAAAACAGAAAGTTTAACAAACTCAGGCCCATTTGATCTTTAAGAATGTATTCAATTAATAAACTTTGATTCAGCAACTCTATATGCCAAGAACAACATCAGATACTGGCGAAATATATAAATCAGACATAACCTCTATCCTCAAAGAGCTCAAAATCGAGTACGGAAGATAAGTGAACAGAAAATTATGATTTAATGTGGAAAGGAATAAATAAAGATGTCAGCAAAATCCTGGTAAAAGTGAGCAAAGAGTGGGTAGTAACCTGTTCTGAGGGAGTCAAGCAGAAAGTGATATTCAAACAGCTTGAATATCACTAAAATGAAGACAGTGTTTGAGTGACAGAGAGGAAATGTAGTGCATTTGAGATCGGGGACAGGCATATGCCCGACTTTGAAGACACGACAAAAAAACCCGACATCTTTCTCACCGAAGGTTCTAAATCAGAGTTCTAGTTAAGGTTTTCTGGTTGCTTCGCAGTCTAGGGAAACAGCTCAGCAAGGTGACGAATCCCGGCATCTCCGAAGGCTGGCCATCTTTCCCTCTCTCGGTCTCCCACGTCAGTCTTCTGCTTCTCTCACTGCTGTTTCAACCTCTTCCCTTTCCTGACCATTTGCCTCTGAGTCTCTCTACCTCATAAATCTTCATGACCAGAAACTCATAACAACCACTGCACCCCAACTGATCCTAACTTTCAAGTCATCCATATTTGGATGCCTTCAAATTCCTGACAGATAAAATCTAATTGGCCCACTCTGTTTTCAGCCATGTCCACTGAACGTCATGAAGATGTCACGTGGTGATGATGACCCAGAAGACCCAGCATCTCATGCGGATAAAGGAGGCATAGTCTCCCTTTCCACTCTTCCTTCAATACCGAGGTGCCTTGCCGATGGTTCCGGATTCATATTTCCAGATTGAGGGGTTCCATCATTTCAGTGTTTTGCAACCCTGGCTACACGTTACAACAGTACTAAGATGTATTTTAAAATACTGATGCCAAGGCACTGTCCCCAGAAATTCTGATGTAATGAATTGGTCTTGGAGTAAGGTTCCCCAAGTGATTTTATTATGTACACATATCAAGAAACAGAACCTTTGTGCACTGTCGGGAAGGAGATGATCAGCTTCCTGGCCAGTGACTAATAAAGTCCTTCCAGCTTTGCTCACTGTCATCAGCCACATACCAGGGGCTCTTTGACAACATCCAGCTGATCCTTCAATCTCTCAGGCACATATTGTCAAAAACAGACACTATTACCTCAAGGAAAGGAAACAGTATGATTTCTCAAACCTGCATCGCTCCCTTTGGAAACACAGACGTGAACAGAGAATAAGCTAATGAAGAAGGCAGGACAGTGTGTGATGGGCTAACTCTCACTGGACTTCCTGTACTCTATTAACCGGTGGTGACATTAGCCATTTATGGCTTATGCAGGGATCCCGGGTCACCTGATCTTGACCAGCACCCTTCCTCCCCACGACCTCGCCTCCCTCTTTGGCTCAGAAACAGTTCCTTCAAGGCTCAGTGAGGGACATCTTCTATCTCATTCTAGCCCCTAACAAGGTCATAAAAGTAAAGAAACAGGTTGTCATCTCTCCATCTAGATCATCCACCTGGTTGAAAATACTATGGGGGGAGGAGCAGGGATGTTTCCTGGGGTGCCCCTCTCAGGAGTTTGAGAAACAGTGCCTTCCTCAGTAACGAGGGGCGTGACACAGTCCTGTCAAGACTATGCCAGGACCGGCAGTCACAAAGTTAATTTTCTGTCCCAAAGGCTCATGTCTCCTGAATCATCCAAAAACAACACTGTGGACTAACCCAATGTCCCAAGGTTTCTTGGCATAGCCCAGCAGCCGGATATTTATTCTGGTCTTGGACTTTCAGGGTCAACGTATGCAAGTGAGACAAAGCAGCAGACACACAGTTCTGCAGAAAGACCCCAACTTATGTTAACAACTCCAATACACAGAACCACACTCGGGCACATCAGACTTGATCACTCAGCTAACACGGGAAGTCACACACGTGTGCTTGAACTTCATTCCCCACCCCCCGTCTCATGACTCATCATCAACGCTTACACAAATGTGTGTCAGAGGGGAATATGGGGAGCAACTGAAGCTGTCTACATCTCCTTTCTCCCCTCCTTAGATATAATCCTATCCATCCAGAGACATAATGCCTTTGCTATGGAGGAGGCAGTGTACTTCCTTCAGGAGTGACCTAGCTCGTCCCACTGCTCTTCTCTCCACCTACTGGAAGAAAGGGAAGGGAAGGCACCTCCTGGCATAGGAGTGAACCCACATGGTGAAGGCAGGAAGTAGGGCTCAGACATTTCAATGATAAGAAAGATTTTTCTCAAGTTCTCATCCCTGCCACTAGATCAACATTGACCACCATGGAAGAAAGCTAAGAATCCTATTTCAATACACCTCTCCCTTTCAGCCTTCTCATTTCCTTTATTTGCCAGAGGTCATCTCATTTATCCACTTCCAGGAGTTGACATTTGCCACTGTGATGACAGGCATGCTGCCCTGTTCTCTCCTTTCATCCTTTCCAAGATCTCCCTGAGATTAAGGAAGTTCATCAGACCAGACAACAATCACTTCCCTATGCCTGAAGGTCACAGCTGGGCCATGCTCAGGAAAATTCTAGGAACTGAACACCGACAATATCCTGAGTTAATGTTTAGCTTTCCCCAGAACCTAGGCAAACTGTCCAGTTAGGGGACAGACTGCCTGATGCTGAAGCTGAAACTCCAATACTTTGACCACCTGATGCAAGGAACTGACTCATTGGAAAAGACCCTGATGCTGGGAAAGATTGAAGGCAGGAGGAGAAGGGGATGACAGAGGATGAGATGGTTGGATGGCTTCCCCAACTCAATGGACATGAGTTTGAGTAAGCTCCAGGAGTTGGTGATGGACAGGGAAGCCTGGTGTGCTGCAGTCCACGGAGTCGCAAAGAGTCAGACAAGACTGAACTGAACTGAGACTGCCTGTAATTAGGATCTCCTCTCTGTCTCCTATTTTCCACCTTATACAACTGGTCATCTACAGTTTATGCCGAGGTCTGGGCTGGGGGGAGATAATGAGGGCTCAGAACCCATTGCTGAGTGCAATGACAACCCACGCTGAGTGCAATGAGCTGTCCGCCTTCCACGATTCAGGTCCCAACATTTCAACAGAGACCTATTGTTCTCCCAGGTCTCACGATCATATATGCATCTGTCCCAAAAAGAATTCTGAGCTCTACTCTACATCCAAAACTGGAGATAGGAAGGAAGATTATAGCACAGAACTTGACCTCCGGGAACTCAAAGTATTATGTGAAGCTCTGAGCTTATATTCTTTTAAGTATAGTTTGAATTATTTTTCATTATGAGTACTCATTACTTAATCACATCCATCTCATTAGCCACTTTGTTTTCTATTCATTAATCTTGAAAGTCATTCTTACAGTTAATTACCATCATCAACTTTAACACTCACTAATTGGATAGAAAAGTCAGTTCAGATTGAAACAGTGAGATGCAGGATTCTAAGATCAGTTCCCCAGAAAAAAGTGTTTCCATGGATTATATGATATGATATCTGATATGTGAAGATATGAGGAAAGAATTTAAAGTAGGTATATAGAAGTTCATGCAAATGGAAATAAAACATTAGTTTTATTCTGAAAAAAACAAAAACAAAATCCAAACCAGAAAAGGAATAAAACCATACTTAACTCCACAGTGAATGAAATTTTCATCATAATAATGATATAATCACTGAACATTGATTTAACTAAAATAGCAATAATTTAGGGGAGCATGAGAGGGAGAGATGGTGTCCAAAAGAGTTAAATCCACAGCTATCTCAACATAAAATGAATTAAAAATTTTAAAACTGATAAATCAGTTGATAGCAGTATAATCCTATCATCAAGTTTTGTGGAAGTAATTATTGGAAAAGTTAAAAGCTATTTTCTCTGTGAAATAGCACTGGCTATGTGGGAGGGAAAGGGGTGGTGACTTATAGTTTTTTAGTTCAGGTCCTTTAGCACTATTGGCGGAGAAGGCCACTCCAGTACTCTTGCCTAGAAAATCCCATGGATGGAGGAGCCTGGTAGGCTGCAGTCTGTGGGGTCGCTAAGGGTCGGACACGACCGAGCGACTTCACTTTCACTTTTCACTTTCACACATTGGAGAAGGAAATGGCAACTCACTCCAGTGTTCTTACCTGGAGAATCCCAGGGAAGGGGGAGCCTGGTGGGCTTCCATCTATGGGGTCACACAGAGTCGGACACGACTGAAGTGACTTAGTAGCAGCAGCAGCAGCACTATTGGATTTTCAAAACATGCATAAGACCTATTTTTCCTTCCGGGTGACTATTCTAACTACACGGGACTCTGACATGCTGCTGAGATTCAGGATGTTTGAAGCATCAGTAACTGAGTGACCAGTATTGGGTTCTGACAACTTTAGCCAATCGTAAGTTCTTGACCACAGAAACCAAGGTCAAGGAAAGGGCAAATAATTATTAATATGTACTTTTCCTGCAAATGACAAAGCATAAAACCATGGTCCACAGAAGAATAATGATATTCAAAGGCTGCCTATGCCTCACTCAATATATCGGAAATTCAGTCTGGGCTACTGTCAAAGACAGAACTGTCAGAGGGTTTGGATGGAAGGTCCAGTAACAAGCATGGCAGGCTGCTGCCCTCTAAAGATCTCCTGTGGGCCCAAACCAGCCTGTAATTGGAGGAAACAGAATATAGAGACAACAGTCACAAGCTATTCTAGTAACCAAAGTGAAAACTTTTGAGGGTGTGAACTAACGTGACCAAGAAAGACATACAAGAAGGCTGGGGGCAGGGGGAAAAAGGAAGGTCTCCAAATGAGTTGATGGCTATGATCTATCTTTCTATCTCTCTTGCTCTATACAAAGAAGAGGCTCTAGTTTTCATACCAGGTATGCTGGAGAAATGATGTTAGCAGCAAGACAAAAAGATTGAGTAGGGCCTGTTTGGGGTACACTGAGTGACAGCATTAATGACACATCCAGATGGAAGTGAATGGCAGGCAATTGGAAAGAGGGTCAGGAGCTCAGTAATGAAGTCAGGTCCGGACATTGAGATACTTCAGTACCAAAGGGATACTTCAGACAGGAGAAAGTATATACACAGAAAATATCCACAAATAATAATTTTTTCCCAAACTTAAAATTTTTAATTTTGTGTTGGGGTTTTAGAAAAGGCAGAGGAACCAGAGATCAAATTGCCAACATCCATTGGATCATCAAAAAAGCAAAAGAATTCCAGAAAAACATCTACTTCTGCTTCATTCACTATGCTAAAGCCTTTGACTGTGTGGATCAAAACAAACTGGAACATTCTTAAAGAGATGGGTATACCAGACCACCTTACCTGCCTCCTGAGAAATCTGTATACAGGTCAAGAAGCAACAGTTAGAACTGAACATGGAACAACAGACTGGTTCCAAATTGGGAAAGGAGTACATCAAGGTTGTATATTGTCACCCTGCTTATTTAATTTATATGCAGAGTACATCATGAGAAACGCTGGACTGGATGAAGCACAATCTAGAATCAAGATTGCCGGGAGAAATATCAATAACCTCAGATATGCAGATGACACCACCCTTATGGCAGAAAGTGAAGAGGAATTAAAAAGCCTTTTGAAAGTGAAAGAAGAGAGTGAAAAATTTAGCTTAAAGCTCAACATTCAGAAAACTAAGATCATGGCATCCGGTCCCATCACTTCATGGCAAATAGATGGGGAAACAATGCAAACAGTGAGAGAATTTATTTTCTTTAGCTCCAAAATCACTGCAGATGGTGATTGTGACCATGAAATTAAAAGACGCCTACCCCTTGGAAGAAAAGCTATGACAAACCTAGACAGCATATTAAAAAGCAGAGACATTACTTTACCAACAAAGGTCCATACAGTCAAAGCCATCATTTTTCCAATGGTCATGTATAAATGTGAGAGTTGGACTATAAAGAAAACTGAGCACTGAAGAATTTATGCTTTTGAACTGTGGCGTTGGAGAAGACTCTTGAGAGTCCCTTGGACTGAAAGGAGATCAAACCAGTCCATCCTAAAGGAAATCAGTCCTGAATATTCATTGGAAGGACCGATGCTGAAGCTGAAACTCCAATACTTTGACCATCTGATGGGAAGAACTGACTTTTTGGAAAAGACCCTAGTGCTGGGAAAAGTTGAAGGCAGGAGGAGAAGGGACGACAGGATGAGATGGTTGGCTGGCATCACGGACTTGATGGACATGAGTTTGAGCAAGCTCTGGGAGTTGGTGATGGACAAGGAGGCCTGGCGTGCTACAGTCCATGGGGTCCCAAAGAGTCAGACACAACTGAACAACAATTGAAGCATAGCCGATTAACAAGGTTGTGGTAGTTTCAGGTGAACAGTGAAAGGATTCAACCAACATATACATGTATCCATTCTCCCCTAAATGCTCCTCCCATCCAGGCTGCGCATAACATTGAGAAGAGTTAGTGCTATACCCTAGGTCCTTGTTGGTTATCCATTTTAAATACAGTAGTGTGTACAAGACCTTCCCAAAGTCCCTAACTATCCGTCCCCCCAGCAACCATAAGTTTGTTTTCTAAGTCAGTGAGGTTCTATCTGTTTTGAAGTAAGTTAATTTGTATCATTTCTTTTTAGATTCTACCTATAAGGGATGCCATACCATAGTTCCCCTTCTCTGTCTGACTTACCTCATTGAGTATGACACTTTCTAGGTCTATCCATGTTGCTGCAGATGGCATTATTTCATTCTCTTTAATGGCTGAATATTATGTAATAATATCCATTCCTTCTTTACCCATTCCTCTGTCAATGGACATTTAGGTTGCTTCCATGTCTTGGCCATTGTAAACAGTGCTGCAAAGAACATTGAGGGACATGTATCCCTTCAGATCATGTTCTCTGGATATATGCCCAGGAATGGGATTGCAAGGTCATATGGTAGCTCTGTTTTTGGTTTAAGGAACCTCCATACTGTTCTCCATAGTGGCTGTACCAATTTACCTTTCTACCAACAGTGCAGGAGGGTTCCTTTCACTCCACACCCTCTCCAGCATTTATTTGTGGATTTTTTGATGATAGCCATTCTGACTGGTGTGAAGTGATATCTCGTTGTAGTTTTGATTTGCATTTCTCTAAACCCTAGCAATGCTGAACATGTTTTCATGTGCCTATTGGCCATCTGTGTAACTTCTTTGGAGAAACAGGAAAGCCTTTGTTTATGATGTCAGGGAAAGAGAAAGTCCTAATGTAAAGTGATCCTTCTCTTCTTGCCATGGTGTTTGCTATTGTTGCTGGCTGGCTATTGTTGTTTTGGGTGTTGTTGTTGCTGTCCCATTCATTTATTTCAAAGAGAAGGAAAGCAAACAAGTGGGCCAATTTTGTCATCTTGAGCTGAAAGGTCATGCTAGCAAAGACCCTAATGGAATTGTAAAGGATAATAGCCCAAAGGAGAAGAACAATTCTGGGATTTGATTATTTTAGCACTTCCCTGGCACTGCCTCATTTTTAGCCAGTTGAGGTCCCTGGAAATTATCCATGAGCTAAAGGACATAGTGAGCTAGAAGCTGTGACAGAGGGGAATGGGGTTTGCCCTGGTTTGCTTGGGAATAAAGGGCTTCCCCAGGACACAAGACTTTCAGTGCCTGGACTGAGAAAGTTCTGGGGAAAACAGGATGAACATGTCACCTTCAATGGGGGTGAGTAGCAATGCCATAGCTCTCATACAAATGATTTCTCCAAATTCCCTCAAAATTCATCCAGAGGTGGGAAGCAGACATTTAAAGGGAAAGTGTGGGTAAGTTCTCTCTGTATGAAACTAAGATGGTCAAAATTCGTGTTCACTGGGAGGTTTGACCAACAACCTTTCACTAATGGGATCAGAGCCCCAAAGACCTAATCAGGGAAAGGGTCTGGAGGAGGGGACAGCAAGAGGACCCAGCCACACACATACATGGATCCACTCTCCCCTAAACTCCCCTCCCATGCAGGCTGCCGCATAACACTGAGCAGAGTTCCCTGTGCTAAGTACTAGGTCCTTGCTGGTTATCCATTTTAAATATAGCAGTGTGTACATGTCAGTCCCAAACTACCTAACTATCCCTTCCATTGTCAATCAGCTATATTTCAATATAAAATAAAAAGTTAAAAAAATAAAAGAAAGTGTCTGGACTCTAATCCTTACAGATTCCACAAGGCAGAAGACAGGGTTGGGTAAGGAGGGCAAGGGGCTTGGATTGGGACAGTGCCAGGCTGGCAAATGGAAAGCTGAATAATGGTTTCACACAACTGAAGTGGTTAAAATGGTAAGGAAGCCAAGACAGGTGGATTAAAATGACCTCTGACACAAGGCCATTATTTAGTGTGTAAAACCAGGAAGAACAGCCTGTCTCCTGTCCTGGGACATATTCATGACATGTGCCATCCTGAAGATCCTGTTGATTTTTCCTGTAGAGGCAGAATCTAACCATGTTGAAAGGTTAAGAGTCCCCGAAGGGAATTCCAAACCACTGCTTACTTCCAGCCCTTCAGAAACTCTGCAGGGCAAAGCAAGCTCATCCTCCTGAGCTTAGCTGAGCTGCTGGGTTAGACTTTAGCCTAAGGGAGCACAGGTTGGCCACCAAGATTAAACTGGAGCTTTAAACTGTGAGAGGCAGCACAGTATAATGAGAAGAGGCTGGTTTTTACGATTAAAGAGATCCAGACATTAATCTGGTCTGGCCACTTTCTACCTGCGTCATCTTAGGTAAACTGACTTGTAACACTGGTTTAAAAATACATATCTCAGGGTGGCAGGTGGGAGGGAGAGTCAAGAAGGAGGAGGGGACATATGTACATCTATGGTTAATTCATGTTGATGTATAACAGAAATCAAACCAATATTGTAAAACAATCATCAATCAATGAAAAATAAATAAATATAATATTTTAAAACACGCATGTCTCATAGGTGGCTTTGTGGAACAGAGACACAACCATATGAAAATGTCAAGCTGGTGCTAACATGTAAGGAAGGGAACCTCCCTTCTGCCTCCACAGAGTAGCCCAACTCCCTGAATGTGTGTGACGGTGGGATTGTGATTGCAGGAGTGTGGCTGTGTGTGTGTATGTGTTTGATTTTGTGTATGTGTGTGAGACAGTGTACTTGTGTGCAGCTGTATCTCTGTGTGCACTTTGCTCTGCACACAATACACTCACCAGGAACCACAGGACTCCCACGGCACGTGGAAAGGATCAACACTTTTCTGGACCTGAAAGTCGGTGTATTTATGTGTATATGTACATGCTTATGTGTATGGAACTGTGGGGGATGACTGCGTATGTGGTGACTGTGTGGGGCTGTGGGTGTGGAGGTGGCTGTGTGTGTGTGACTATATGTGTGACTGTGTGTGGATGTGGCTGTGGGTGGGACTGTGTATGTGTGTGACTGTGTGTGATTATGTGTGTCAGTGCTGACCACATGATTGTGACTGTGTGTGATTGTGTGTGTGTGTATCTTCAGAGGACACCCTGGCTGAGCATCCGAGTGGGCAGCAGAAACCCATTCTTCCTCCTCGTCATTCCTCAGCAGCCATCTGTCCACTGGTTGCTGCAGCTCTGAGACCAAGGCCAGAAAAGCTCAACTTCTCCATCTCCACTCAGACTCCCAGCTCAAAAACACACTGGTGGCTCCCACCCTGCTGTGAAAAGGGCTGGAACACATTTCTCTCCCACTCCAGAGGGACAGGAAGCTCCCTCCACGTCTGAGACATTCTGCTCCAGAGCCTTCTGTCACAGTTGGTCTACAGGTCAGCAGTAACCCCCCAAACCCCAGAGACGTGGTTCCCCTTGATGAAAAGGCGCCAGAGGCCCTCTTCCTTCCATCCGCCTCGAGCCCTGCCTCTCGGTCCTCACCTGTCTTCTGCGTGCCCCTTGCTCCACATACAACACACTCATCAGGAACTACGAGACTCCCACGGTACATGGAAAAGATCAACACATTTCTGGAACTGCAAGTTCGAAGAAACTCTTTAGAAGAGCAAGCTTACAGCACAAAGCTACTGAAAGGAAGAAATTCTTGCACCTCCCAAAACAGCAGAGTCTAGAACTAGAGAGCTTCACGTCTCCACCTGGCTCCCTGGCCTCCTTGTGGCTGGGCAGGCGGGACGTGGATGCGAGACATGACAAGAAACAGCCTGCTTCACCGGTTTCTGGACAATCAGACCTTTGTTTCAAGGTTGCTGACCTAGGGTGCCGGGAAAGAGCCAGATTCTGGAAGGGAAGAGGGGTGGAGGGATGAATGTGAAATAAATACACACCTACCAGAGGTGGAGAGCCAGTCCCTTAAACAGGGTTAATGGAAGGTTCCATTCTCCCAGACAGGGCTGGCTGGGAGGGGAGGCAATTTTACAGCTTTCTTGGTTCTTCTGCATTTGCACATGACAGGTTCTCTTAGGTCTCCATTTCTTCTCATTTTTTTTTGTTTTATTTTGTTTTAATTTTTATTGGAGGCTAAGTATTTTACAATATTATATTAGTTGGTTTTGCCATACATTGACATGAATCCGCCCCGGGTGTACATGAGTTCCCCTTCCCGAATCCCCCTCCCACCTCCCTCCTCCCCTTATCCTCCCTCTGGGTCATCCCCGCACACCAGCCCCGAGCATCCTGTAACATGCATCGACCCTGAACTGGCGATTCATTTCACATATGATAATATACATTTTCCAATGCCATTCTCCCAAACCATCCCATCCTCACCCTCTCCCACAGAGTCCCAAAGACTGTTTTATACATCTGTGTCTCTTTTGCTGTCTCGTAAACAGGGTTATCATTTGCATCTTTCTAAATTCCATATATATGTGTTAGTATATTGTAATTGTGTTTTCCTTTCTGGCTTACTACACTCTGTATAATAGGCTCCAGTTTCATCCACCTCATTAGAACTGGTTCAAATGCATTCTTTTTAATGGCTGAATAATACTCCATTGTGTATATGTACCAAAGCTTTCTTATCCATTCGTCTGCAGATGGACATCTAGGTTTCTACCATGTCCTGGCTATTATAAACAGTGCTGCAATGAACATTGGAGTACATGTGTCTCTTTCAATTCTGGTTTCCTTGGTGTGTATGCCCAGGAGTGTGATTGCTGGATCATATGGCAGTTCTATTTCCAATTTTTTGAGGAATCTCCACACTGTTCTCCATAGTGGCTGTACTAGTTTGCATTCCCACCAACAGTGTAAGAGGGTTCCCTTCTCTCCACACCCTCTCCAGCATTTATTGCATGTAGACTTTTGGATAGCAGCCATTCTGACTGGTGTGAAATGGTATCTCACTGTGGTTTTGATTTGCATTTCTCTGATTATGGGGGATGTTGAGCATTTTTTCATGTGTTAGTTAGCCATTTTTATGTCTTCTTTGGAGAAATGTCTGTTTAGTTCTTTGGCCCATTTTTTGATTGGGTCATTTATTTTTCTGGAATTGAGCTGCAGGAGCTGCTTGTATATTTTGGAGATTAATCCTTTATCAGTTGCTTCATTTGCTATTATTTTCTCCCTTTCTGAAGGCTGTCTTTTCACCTTGCCTATAGTTTCCTTTGCTGTGCAGAAGCTTTTGATTTTAATTAGGTCCCATTTGTTTATTTTTGCTTTTATTTCCAATATTCTGGGAGGTGGGTCTTGGAGGATCCTGATGTGATTTATGTCAGAGAGTGTTTTGCCTACGTTCTCCTCTAGGAGTTTTATAGTTTCTGGTCTTACATTTAGCTCTCTAATCCATTTTGAGTTTATTTTGGTGTATGGTGTTAGGAAGTGTTCTAGTTTCATTCTTTTACAAGTGGCTGACCAGTTTTCCCAGCACCACTTGTTAAAGAGACTGTCTTTTCTCCATTTTATATTCTTGCCTCCTTTGTCAAAGATGAGGTGTCCATATGTGCGTGGATTTATCTCTGGGCTTTCTATTTTGTTCCATTGATCTATATTTCTGTCTTGATGCCAGTACCATACTGTCTTGATGACTGTGGCTTTGTAGTAGAGCCTGAAGTCGGGCAGGTTGATTCCCCCAGTTCCATTCTTCTTCCTCAAGATTGCTTTGGCTATTCGAGGTTTTTTGTATTTCCATACAAATTGTGAGATTATTTGTTCTAGTTCTGTGAAAAATATCTTTGATAGCTTGATAGCGATTGCATTGAATGTATAAATTACTTTGGGTAGTATACTCATTTTTACAATATTTATTCTTCCAATCCACGAACATGGTATATTTCTCCATCTATGAGTGTCCTCTTTGATTACTTTCACTAGTGTTTTATAGTTTTCTATGTACAAGTCTTTTGTTTCCTTAGGTAGTTATATTCCTAAGTATTTAATTCTTTTCGTTGCCACAGTGAATGGAATAGTTTCCTGATTTTCTCTATTTTCTCATTATTAGTGTATAGGAATGCAAGTGATTTCTGTGTGTTGATTTTATATCCCGCAACTTTACTGTATTCATTGATTAGATCTAGTAGTTTTCTGGTAGAGTCTTTAGGATTTTCTGTGTAGAGGATCATGTCATCAGCGAACAGTGAAAGCTTTACTTCTTCTTTTCCAATATGTTCCTTTTATGTCTTTTTCTGCTCTGATTGCTATAGCCAAAACTTCCAGAACTATGTTGAATAGTAGTGGTGAGAGTGGGCACCCTTGTCTTGTTCCTGACTTTAGGGGAAATGCTTTCAGTTTTTCACCATTGAGGATAATGTTTGCTGTGTGTTTGTCATATATAGCTTTTATTATGTTGAGATATGTCCCTTCTATTCCCACTTTCTGGAGGGTTTTTATCATAAATGGATGTTGAATTTTGTCGAAGGCTTTCTCTGCATCTATTGAGATAATCATACGATTTTTATTTTTCAGTTTGTTAATGTGGTGTATTACATTGATTAATTTGCAGATATTGAAGAATCCTTGCATTCCTGGGATAAAGCCCACTTGGTCATGATGTATGATCTTCTTAATGTGTTGTTGGATTCTGATTGCTAGAATTTTGTTAAGGATTTTTGCATCTATGTTCATCAGTGATATTGGCCTGTAGTTTTCTTTTTTTGTGGGATCTTTACCAGGTTTTGGGAATAGGGTGATGGTGGCCTCATAGAATGAGTTTGAAAGTTTCCCTTCCTCAGCAATTTTGTGGAAGAGTTTGAGTAGAATAGGTGTTAGCTCTTCTCTAAATTTTTGGTAGAATTCAGCTGTTAAGCCGTCTGGACCAGGGTTTTTGTTTGCTGGAAGACTTCTGATTACAGCCTCTAGTTCCGTGCTTGTGATGGGTCTGCTCAGATTTTCTATATCTTCCTGGTTCAGTTTTGGAAAGTTGTACTTTTCTAGGAATTTGTCCATTTCTTCCAGGTTTTCGGGAAAGGTTGGGGGCGGGAGAAGAAGGGAACAACCGAGAATGAGATGGCTGAATGGTATCACTGACTCTGTGGAAATGAGTTTGAGTGAGCTCCGGGAGTTGGTGATGGACAGGGAGGCCTGGCGTGCTGTGATTCAGGGGTCGCAGAGAGTCGGACACGACTGAGCGACTGAACTGAACTGAAGTGATTCATATTATTGCCATATAATTACTGATAATATTCTCTAATAATCCTTTGTATTTCTGTGTTGTCGGTTGTGATCTCTCCATTTTCATTTCTAATTTTATTGATTTGGTTCTTCTCCCTTTGTTTCTTGATGAGTCTGGCTAGTGGTTTGTCAATTTTATTTACCTTCTCAAAGAACCAGCTTTTGGCTTTGTTGATTTTTGCTATAGTCTCTTTTGTTTCTTTTGCATTTATCTCTGCCCTAATTTTTACGATTTCTTTCCTTCTACTAACCCTGGGGTTCTTCATTTCTTCCTTTTCTAGTTTTCTTTAGATGTAGGGTTAGGTTATTTAGTTGACTTTTTTCTTGTTTCTTGAGGTGTGCCTGTATTGCTATGAACTTCCCCCTTCCACTGCTTTTACAGTGTCCCAGAGGTTTTGGGTTGTTGTGTTTTCATTTTCATTCACTTCTATGCATATTTTGATTTTTCTTTTGATTTCTTCTATGATTTGTTCATTATTCAGCAGCGTGTTGTTCAGCCTCCATATGTTGGCATTTTTAATGGTTTTTCTTCCTTAATTGAGATCTAATCTTACTGCATTGTGGTCAGAAAAGATGCTTGGAATGATTTCCATTTTTTTGAATTTACCAAGGCTAGATTTATGGCCCAGGATGTGATCTATCCTGGAAAAGGTTCCGTGTGTGCTTGAGAAAAAGGTGAAATTCATTGTTTTGGGGTGAAATGTCCTATAGATATCTATTAGGTCTAACTGGTCTATTGTTTCATTTAAAGTTTGTGTTTCCTTGTTAATTTTCTGTTTAGTTGATCTATCCATAGATGTAAGTGGGGTATTAAAATCTCCCACTGTTATTGCATTGTTGTTAATTTCCCCTTTCATACTTGTTAGTAATTGTCTTACATATTGCAGTGCTCCTATGTTGGGTGCATAAATATTTAAAATTGTTATATCTTCTTCTTGGATTGATCCTTTGATCATTATGTAGTGTCCTTCTTTGTCTCTTTACACAGCCTTTGTTTTAAAGTCTATTTTATCTGATATGAGTATTGCTACCCCTACTTTCTTTTGGTCTCTATTTGCATGGAATACCTTTTTCCAGCCCTTCACTTTCAGTCTGTATGTGTCCCTCGTTTTGAGGTGGGTCTCTTGTAGACAACGTACATGGGGGTCTTGTTTTTGTATCCATTCAGCCAGCCTTTGTCTTTTGGTTGGGGCATTCAACCCATTCACGTTTAAGGTGATTATTGATAAGTACGATCCCGTAGCCATTTTCTTTATTGCTTTGGGTTCGAGTTTATACACCTTTTCTGTGTTTCCTGTCTAGAGAAGATCCTTTAGCATTTGTTGGAGAGCTGGTTTGGTGATGCTGAATTCTCTCAGCTTTTGCTTGTCTGTAAAGCTTTTGATTTCTCCTTCATTATTTGAATGAGATCCTTGCTGGGTACAGTAATCTGGGCTGTAGGTTATTTTCTTTCATCACTTTAAGTATGTCTTGCCATTCCCTCCTGGCCTGAAGAGTTTCTGTTGAAAGATCAGCTGTTATCCTTATGGGAATCCCCTTGTGTGTTATTTGCTGCTTTTCCCTTGCTGCTATTAATATTTGTTCTTTGTGTTTGATCTTTGTTAATTTGATTAATACGTGTCTTGGAGTATTTCGCCTTGGGTTTATCCTGTTGGGGACTCTCTGGGTTTCTTGGACTTGAGTGATTATTTCTTTCCCTATTTTAGGGAAGTTTTCAACTATTATCTCCTCAAGTATTCTCTCATGGTCTTTCTTTTTGTCTTCTTCTTCTGGGACTCCTATGATTTGAATGTTGGAGCATTTAACATTGTCCCAGAGGTCTCTAATATTGTCCTCATTTCTTTTAATTCGCTTTTCTTTTTTCCTCTCTATTTCATTTATTTCTACAATTCTATCTTCTAGCTCGCCTGTTATCCTGTCTTCTGCCTCTGTTATTCTACTGTTTGTTCCCTCCAGAGTGTTTCTGATCTCATCTATTGCATTATTCATTGTATATTGCCTCTTTTTTATTTCCTCTAAGTCCTTATTACACGCTAGTAAAGTCATGCTCATAATTCTCCAAGCCAGGCTTCAGCAGTATGTAAACCGTGAACTCCCAGATGTTCAAGCAGGTTTTAGAAAAGGCAGAGGCACCAGGGATCAAATTGCCAACATCCGCTGGATCGTGGAGAAAGCAAGAGAGTTTCAGAAAAACATCTATTTCTGCTTCATTGACTATGCCAAAGCCTTTGACTGTGTGGATCACAATAAACTGTGGAACATTCTTAAAGAGATGGGAATCCCAGACCACCTGACCTGCCTCTTGAGAAACCTGTATGCAGGTCAGGAAGCAACAGTGAGAACTGGACATGGAACAACAGACTGGTTCCAAATAGGAAAAGGTGTACGTCAAGGTTGTATATTGTCACCTTGCTTATTTAACTTATATGCAGAGTACATCATGAGGAACGCTGGGCTGGAAGAAGCACCAGCTGGAATCAAGATTGCTGGGAGAAATATCAATAACCTCAGATATGCAGATGACACTACCCTTATGGCAGACAGTGAAGAGGAACTCAAAGGCCTCTTGATGAAAGTGAAAGAGGAGAGTGAAAAGGTTGGCTTGAAGCTCAACATTCAGAAAACAAAGATCATGGCATCTGGTCCCATCACTTCATGGGAAATAGATGGAAAAACAGTGGAAACAGTGTCAGACTTAATTTTTTTGGGGCTCCAAAATCACTGCAGATGCTGATTGCAGCCATGAAATTAAAAGACGCTTACTCCTTGGAAGGAAAGTTATGACCAACCTTGATAGTATATTAAAAAGCAGAGACATTACTTTGCCAACCAAGGTCCGTCTAGTCAAGGCAATGGTTTTTCCCGTGGTCATGTATGGATGTGAGAGTTGGACTGTGAAGAAAGCTGATCGCCGAAGAATTGATGCTTTTGAACTGTGGTGTTGGAGAAGACTCTTGAGAGTCCCTTATACTGCAAGGAGATCCAACCAGTCCATTCTAAAGGAGATCAATCCTGGATGTTCATTGGAGGGACTGATGCTAAAGCTGAAACTGCAATACTTTGGCCAGCTCATGCGACGAGTTGACTCACTGGAAAAGACTCTGATGCTGGGAAATGTTGGGGGCGGGAGGAGAAGGGGACGACGGAGAATGAGATGGCTGGATGGCATCACCAACTCTGTGGACATGAGTTTGAGTGAACTCCAGGAGTTGGTGATGGACAGGGAGGCCTGGCGTGCTGTGGTTCATGGGGTCGCGGAGAGTCGGACACGACTGAGCGACTGAACTGAATTGAACTGAAGTCCTTATTAAACCTTTCTTCCATCTTCTCAATCCTTTTCTCCAGGTTATTTATCTGTAACTCCATTTTGCTTTCAAGATTTTGAATCATTTTCACCATCAAAATTCGAAATTCTTTATCAGGTAGATTCCCTACATCTTCCTCTTTTGTTTGTGTTGGTGGGCATTTATCTTGTTCCTTTACTTGCTGGGTATTTCTCTGCCTCTTCATCTTGCTTATATTGCTTTGCTTGGGGTGGCCTTTCCCTCTTCTGGCCGTTTGTGGAGTTCTCTTTATTGTGTAGTTTCCTCTCTGTGTGTGGGGTTGGACAGGTGACTTGTCAAAGTTCCCTGGTTAGGGAAGCTTGTGTCTGTGTTCTGGTGGGTGGAGCTGGATTTCTTCTCTCTGGAGTGCAATGAAGTGTCCAGTAATGAGTTATGAGATGTCAGTGGGTTTGGAGTGACTTTGGGCAGCCTGTATATTGAAGCTCAGGGCTATTTTCCTGTGTTGTTGGAGAATTTGTGTGGTATCTCTTGCTATGGAACTTGTTGACCCTTGGGTGGTGCTTGGTTTTAGTGTAGGTATGGAGGTGTTTGATGAGCTCCTATTGATTAATGTTCCCTGGAGTCAGGAGTTCTCTGGTGTTCTCAGGATTCGGGCTTAAGCCTCTTGCCTCTGGTTTTTGGTCTTATTCTTGGAGTAGTCTCTAGACTTCTCTATTTGTCATTTCCAAGATGGTTCCCTCTGCTTTAGCTTCTGTTTGCTGGTCTCTTCAGTGTCTAATTTCCGCCCTGATACTAGGGGGCGGGTGGATACTTTTAAAGGCTCAGTTGTTCAGTCCTGTTCTGGGAAGGGAGGAACGCTGCAGACAAATATCTCTGGCATCTGTGGGGAGTGCTTGCAGCGTCTCGGCCACACTGGGTTTGCCCCCACTCACAGCACGTGTGTTGTCCCAGTCTACACTGCACAGGCTCTAGGTTGCTCTGCCAGGAACTGTCTGAGGCCTGCACTGGACTGTCTGCACTTCCCAGGTCTGAGCATCTCAAGTTCATTTTCTCGGGTACTCCACTGAGCGACTTCACTTTCACTTTTCACTTTCCACTTTCACACATTGGAGAAGGAAATGGCAACCCACTCCAGTGTTCTTGCTTGGAGAATCCCAGGGACGGCGGAGCCTGGTGGACTTCCGTCTATGGGGTCACACAGAGTCAGACACGACTGAAGTGACTTAGCAGCAGCAGCAGTAGCAGCCACAAAGACGCAGACTTGGCTGGGTCTGCGTTTTGTGCCTTCTCCGGTCCTAGCAGCTCAGGTGACCAGGTGTTTGGCGAGCGCATTCGCTGGGACTTATGCCTCCCCAGTCCCTGCCACTCGGTTTTCTGGGTGTACAACCGGCGCACCTTCTCAGGTGGATATCGACCGGCCCGATCCCAAGAAGTCTTGATTAGCAACAAGCCTGCCTGCAGTTTGTATCGGATGCCTTTCTGGGGCTGCGATTGCCCACTCTGGCTCTGGCTGCCCTCCCTGCCTGTCTCGGCGGGGGATGGGGCATGGGGCGACCGCAGCTGGCTCGCTCTGCTCAGCTCTTTGTTCTGTGAGCGGGGCTGGCAGAGTCTTAGGTTAGAGCTTTCCACCTTTTCATGGGGAAGCTATCCAAGTCTGCTTTGCTATCCCCTGTTAGATCTCTCAGATTGTTCTCACGGCATTCAAGCCCAGTCCTCTCTCTAAGCAGTTCAGCCAGCTCCTCCCTGCCCAGCCCCTGCTTGGCTAATGGCGTATGCAGGCGTCTGCACTGCTTCTCCACTGGGAGTTACCGTTTGGTGGGTAATCTGTGGGTTTTAATTATTTCTTTCTTTTTTCCTCCTGGTTATGTGGCCCTCTGAGGTTCCAAGACTCGCTACAGACTAGCTAGTGAGAGTGTTTCCTGGTGTTTGGAAACTTCTCTCTTTTTAAAGCCTCCCTTCCCGGGACGGAGCTCCATCCTTACCTCTTTTGTCTCTCTTTTTATCTTTTATGATTTTTCCTACCTCCTTTCGAAGACAATGGGCTGCTTTTCTGGGTGCCTGATGTCCTCTGCCAGCATTCAGAAGTTGTTTTGTGGACTTTACTCTGCGTTCAAATGTTCTTTTGATGAATCTGTGGGGGAGAGAGTGGTCTCGCCGTCCTATTCCTCCACCATCTTGTTACTTCTCCTCCATTTCTTCTCATTCTCCTCCTTGGGCATGAACAAAGTCTGGGGAAGATTGCTTACCAACCCAGAGGGATCTGAAGGGTAGGGTGCATGGAGTTCTCAGCAAACACCCCCAGGAGATGCCAAAAAGCTTCTGGGTTACACTGAAATCGTCAAGATTGTCATCAATTTAACAGTTTCTGTTCTCTGCCCTCTGGAAAAACAGGAAGTGAGAGATAGAAATTCCTCGACCCCTAAGACTCATATTGTATTGTAGGATAAATCATGAAGAAATACCTAGTAAAATGCTGGGGAATAAGTGTGATGGATAAAAATAAAGCATAGCAAAGGGTGAAGAGCCTGGAAGTGATCATTTAAACAAAGTTATGGATGGAAGAGCTCCCTCAAAGTGAAAATTTCAGCAGTGAGCCAGTCATTCACGTAACTAAGGGAGAGGTTGTTGTGCAGGACAGAGGCTCCTAGGCAAGAATTTGCTTTGGTTTGTTGAAAGAAGAGCAAGAAGGCCAAGGCAAATGAAGCAGAATAAGGAAGAGGAAGAACAATAGGTGATGAGATTGGAAAATTCTGCAGTGACCAGATCTCCCAGGTGTCTCTGGCAAGGAGCATGAAGACTAACATTAAATCCTTTCCACTTTTGCCTGATTAACCCAACAGGAACAGCATTTGAATGGAAGCAAGCATTATTCCAAGTAGAGGTCAAGAAGACTTAAAGTCATCCCAAAATGAAATGCAACATTTTTGACAGTTTAAATTGCTTCCTAGTACTGAAGAGGGAACAAGTGACATATCCAGACTGTGGGTGGGTCGGTACCCTATTCTCATATAACACCAAACATGTTCAGTCACTCAGTTGCGTCTGACTCTTTGTGACCCCATGAACTGTGGCACACCAGGCCTCCCTATCCTTCACCATCTTCCAGAGTTTGCTCAAACTCGTGTCCATTAGGTCAGTGATGTCATCCAATCATCTCATCTTCTGCCATCCCCTTCTCTTCATGACTTCCATCTTTCCCAGCATCAGAGTCTTTTCCAGTGAGTTGACTCTTCACATCAGTGGCCAAAGTATTGGAGCTTCAGCTTTGGCATCAGTCCTTCCAATGAATATTCAGGGTTTATTTCCTTTAGGAATGACTGGTTTGATCTCCTTGCAGTCCAAGGGACTCTCAAGAGTCTTCTCCAACATCACAGTTTGAAAGCATCAATTATTCAGTGCTCAGCCTTCTTTATGGTCCAAATCTCACATCCGTATATGACTACTGGAAAAACCAGAGCTTTGACTATACAGACCTTTGTCAGCAAAATGATATCTCTGCTTTTTAATACACTGTCTAGGTTGGTCACAGCTTTTCTTCCAAGGAGCAAGCATCTTTTAGTTTCATGGCTGCAGTCACAATCTGCAGTGATTTTGGAGCCCAAGAAAAAGTTTGCCACTCTTTCCATTGTTTCCCATCTATTTGCCATGAAGTGACGGGACTGCCAAACATGCAGTGTCCTGAAATGTCAATGTCACACTCAGGAAAATATAAATCCTTGAAGCAAAACAGTTCCTGAACTTAGTCAATATCTGTACAGATTGAATAAATCTATGCAGGTCAGGTTGTGTTGAGAATCATGCTCTATCCTTCCCTAGGAAATATACAAGAAGAAATCTTGAAAATTCTAACAAAATATTCATAGAAGCACAAACTTTTAATGACAAGCAACTGCTCCTGATTTTGTTACCAAGGCACATCTCTGAGTTATTCAGGCACACTACTCTGCAGTTGGAATCCTGTAACTACTATTAAATACTTGACCACACACTCAAATCTGAAAAAGTTTCCAAGACTTTTTGCCTTAATAACTATTCTGGTTTCAATGTGAGATAATCATGATATACTTTCTTCATGAAAATTATGGCACTGTTATACATTCATGTGATGAAACTATGAGTTTCCATTAAAATAGGGATGAATAACATTTTTGAGTATTTAATATGAAAAGTAAAGAAATCAGAACAGAATTACAGTAGTAGTTAGAGACAGAAGAATGCTTTAAACTCAAGTCTACTTGATTCAAAACGTGTTCTTGACTACTCTGCTGTTTGCCTAATTCCAAATGAATAAGAATATATTAATAAAAGATTATATAGATATTCTACAATCAAGTGTGTACAGACGGGCAATAATCTTATGATAATGGCCTCATTTCTATTCATCCCTGGGTAAATACAAATAAAAACTACCATGGCATTCAATTGCACATATTCTAGAATAATTAAGGAAAAAAGTATGACAAAATTGTGTCGGTGAGGATGTGGAGCAACTGACCTTCATATGCATTGCGGGTGGAATGAATACTGAGAAGTTTTTTGGCAAAAGCTAACTTCTAAAAGACTCTGATGCTGGGAAGGATTGGGGGCGGGAGGAGATGGGGACGACAGAGAATGAGATGGCTGGATGGATCACCAGCTCGATGGATATGAGTTTGTGTGAACTCCAGGAGTTGGTGATGGACAGGGAGGCCTGGCGTGCTGTGATTCATGGGGTGGCAAAGAGTCGGACACCACTGAGCGACTGAACTGAACTGAACTGAACTGATGCCGAGTATATCAGGTGAAATGCCAGGCTGGATGAATCAAAAGCTGGAATCAAGAT
This sequence comes from Moschus berezovskii, assembly GCF_049115385.1. Taxonomy (NCBI): domain Eukaryota; kingdom Metazoa; phylum Chordata; class Mammalia; order Artiodactyla; family Moschidae; genus Moschus; species Moschus berezovskii. Next base: position 116,107,143 of record NC_142462.1, read on the forward strand.
TGCCTGGAGAAATATCAACAACCTCAGATATGCAGATGACACCATTCTAATGCCAGAAAGTGAAGAGCAACTAAAGCACCTCCTGATGAGGGAAAAAGAGGAGAGTGGAAAAAGCTGACTTAAAATTCAGCATTCAAAAAACAAAGATCAAGGCATCGGTCAAATCATTTCATGCAAATAGAAGGAGAAAAAGTGGAAACAGTGACAGATTTTATTTTCTTAGTCTGCAGATGGTGCAGATGGTGATTACATCCATGAAATTTAAAGACACTTGCTCCTTGGAAGAAAAGCTATGACAAACCTAGACAGTGCATTAAAAAGCAGAGATCTCACTTTGCCAACAAAGGTCCATAAGTCAAAGCCATGGTTTTTCCAGTAGTCAGGTATGCATGTGAGAGCTGGATCACAAAGGCTGAGCACTGAAGGACTGATGCCTTTGAATTATGGTGCTGGAAAAGATTCTTGAGAGTCCCTTGGACAGCAGGGAGATCAAACCAGTCAATCCTAAAGAAAATCCAAACCTGAATATTCATTGGAAGGACTGGTGTTGACACTGAAACTCTAATACTTTGGCCACCTGATGTGAAGAGCCGACTCATTGGAAAAGACCCTGATGCTGGAAAAGATTGAGGGCAGGAGAAGTGGGTGACAGAGGATGAGATGGTTGGATGGCATCACCAACTCAATGGACATGAATTTGAACAAGATCCAGGAGATGGTGAAGGACAGGGAAGTCTGGCGTGCTGCAGTCCACAGGGTCACAAGCATCTGGACATGACTTAGTGACCGACCAACAACAAAGCTGAACATCTGGATACCCTCTGAATCTAGATGTTTCAAGATTGGTCTATTCTATTCACGAATACAATCAATTATGCAGTTTAACACTTGTTTTGAAAACTTGAATTTCTTTCAGTTTGATTGATATTTTGGAAAATAATTTGAGCATAATGAGAATTTCACATTTCCTTGTAGACAGCTTCATCAGCAGGTAACACAAGGTAAAGTAGAAACTGTACTCAGCTGAACCAATCCACACAGGAAAACACAAAACACACTCACAAACCTCAAAGATCTAGTAGCTATCCAGTTCTCTGGGTATATTATCCTACAAGGCTGTATTTCATTATCCCTTTGTATTTGCAAAATTTTCTATACAAATAAATACACACTCAACATCCCAAACATATCTAAATAGCCTCGCTCAAATGCCAAGCAATGCAAACTAAGAAAAAAAAAAAGGCAGTGCTATTTACATCTGAGAACTTTAAAAAGAAATTACCAAATTATGCAGAAGTGGCCCCTTTTAGTGTTATTAGTTGCTAGCTTGATGACTTCAAATAGCACTACAATTTTCAAAACATTCAGTTTCAGGTGAAACCATGAATACAGATGAGAAAGCCACAAAAGAATTTCCAGCATTGATACTAAAGTTAATTGAAGAAGGAGGCTACAAATTGGATCAAAAATTATAATTTTGAAAGTCTGCAAACAATAAATGCTAGAGAGGGTGTGGAGAAAAGGGAACCCTCTAACACTGTTGCTGGGAATACAAACTAGTACTGCCAATATGGAGAAAAGTGTGGAGATTCCTTAAAAAATTGGAAATAGAACTGCCATACGACCCAGCAGTCCCACTGCTGAGCATACACACCAAGAAATGAGAGAGACACGTGTACCCCAACGTTCACTGAAGCACTGTTTAAAATAGCCAGGACATGTAGGGAACCTAGATGCCCCTCGGCAGATGAACGGATAAGGAAGTTGTGGTTCATACACACAATGGAATATTACTCAGCTATAAAAAAGAACACACTGGAGTCAGTTCTAATGAGGTGGATGAAACTGGAATCTACTATATACAGAGTGAAGTAAGTCAGAAAGAGAAACACCAATACAGTATATTAACACATATATATGGAATTTAGAAAGATGGAAATGATGACCCTATATGCAAGACAGCAAAAGAGACACAGATGTAAAGAACAGACTTTTGGACAATGTGAGAGAAGGCGAGGGTGGGATGATTTGAGAGAACAGCATTGAAATGTGTATATTACCATATGTGAGATAGATGACCAGTGCAAGTTTGACGCATGAAGCAGGGCACTCAAAGCCGGTGCTCTGGGAAAACCCAGAGGGATGGGGTGGGGAGGGAGGTGGGAGGGGGTTCAGGATGGGGGGACACATGTACATCTGTGGCTGATTCATGCTGATGCATGGCAAAAACCAGTAATTAGACTCCAATTAAAATAAATAAATTTCTTTAGAAATTACAAATTTTAAAAGAGCAATAATCCAAAGCGGGGAAAAAACACGCTCAAGGATTTAAAGGTTGTAAAAGTTCAGCAGCCTACACCAAAGCAAGGACAATGAGTCACACCCACTTACCTACAGTGTCACAGCTTTCTGTCTGATTTCAGATAACCCTCCTCCCATCCTTTCACAATGACTCATAAGCTGTCACCCTGTGACACCTACTTCCACAAGCAAACACTGTGTCTTTTTTAAGGCAAAGTGTTACATTTATTACAGTAACCATCTGACATATGTAATATTTTACCATTCTTTTACTAGGTTCCTCTATGTATTACTGACAATGTTTTTGAGTGTTATGAGAAAAATGGGAGTAAGGGCATAAGTCTTATGGTTTTGTTGTGACATTTTGCATAGTGTAGCAATTTTTAGGAGTACATAAGTCACATTACAATAGATCTGACTATTCAAGATAAATGAGTGGATTTATGGCAGTGGGTGGGGTCTAGGGCTGGGCTCTGAGCTGGACCTGGGCAGGGCTGCAGGAAGCTTGTAGCTGTTGCAGCTAGGTCCTGATTTGCCCTAAAAGCATGTTTAAAAAAAAATAACAATTTTCTTCAAAATATCAAAAATGGAAAAAAATTGCACATCAGTCACACAATGAAACAATAAATAGTGGTACATTTATGTAATATTAAACAACAATGGAAAATATTGAATTACTGCTAAGTGTAAACATCTACAGAAACTATGCTGAAAGAAAGAATCCAGATGCTAACAACTGTAGATAGATAGACAGACAGACAAACTCTATATGATGCTCAGGGAAAGAAAGAACACAGTCTCGAGTGATAGAAATAGGAATTTTTGAATAACATTGGGGATATTGAGTTGAAGGGGGAATAAATGAGGTTTCTAGTGTACAAAAAGATAATCTGTATCTTAATTCAGATGGCAGTGTGTGTGTGTTAGTTGCTCAGTCATGTCTGACTCTTTGCAATCCCACGTACTGTAGCCCTCCAGGCTTCTCTGTCCATGGGATTCTCCAGACAAGAATACTGGAATGGATTGCCATTCTCTTCTCCAGAGGACCTTCCTGACCTAGGGATTGAACCCTGGTCTCCTGCATTGCAGGCAGATTATTTATCATTTGAGCTACAGGCAAGTCCCTTCAGAGGGATATTCCTTTGTAAAAATTCATCAAGATCTACTTGTTTCCTGGGCATTTTATGGGTGTTATATCTCAGTAAAAATGTTTATAGGAAAATTTTGCTTAAAAATATGTAGAGAGAATTAAAATACACTGCAACAATGGCATACAAAGTTGGGAGTACAGGTAAAATGATCTAAGGCTTTATATTGTTCAGAGAAAGACTCTGCCATGTTACATATGCATGATAAAATTTCTAATATAATCATATCATATAGTAGCATATATAACATATAAGCTAATATAAAAGAGAAACTTAATAATGAGAAGTATTATCCATTCGAAAGAAAGCAACAAAAAAATAGAAAAAGGAGACAGAAAAATGTTCTTCAGTCACCCAGTCATGTCCAACTCTTTGCAATACCATGAACTGTGGTACACCAGGCCTCCCTGTTCCTCATCATCTCCCAAAGTTTGCCCAAGTTATTGTCCATTGCATCGATGATGCCATCCAGCCATCTCATCTTCTGATGCCCTCTTCTCCTTCTGCCCTCAATCTTTCCCAGCGTCAGGGCTTTTCCAATGAGTTGGCTGTTCACATCAGATGACCAAAACACTGGAACTTCAGATTCAGCATCAGACCTTCTGAGTATTCAGGGTTGATCTCCCTTAAGACTGACTTGTTTGATATCCTTACTGTCCAAGGGATTCTCAGGAGTGTTCTCCAGCACCACATTGCAAAAGCATTAATTCTCTGGTGCTCTGCCTTCTTCACTGTCCAGCTGTCACAACAGTACATGACCACTGGGAAGACCATAGCCTTGACTATACAAATTATATGTCATATTAAAACCCAAATATATCATAAATTAAATGCCTAGATTAGAAGACATATTTTCAAACTGTATAAGCATCCCCAAGTTAATTACACATTGCTTATTAAAAACTTATCCCATATATAAGAATATGAGAATACTGAAAATAAAAGCATATAAGAGGACTTAACAGGCAATAACTAACCAGACATAGCTTATGTCACTATGTTAACAAGAGATAGAATAGAATTTACCGCCAAAAAAATTGTTAGAGTTAAAAAAAAAAGTTTTATTAACTAAATTTAGTTCAACAGGAAAATATAACTAAACTGAATGCTATACCTAATAACACCTACACAAAATACAAAAAGCAAACTTTTACATAATAAGAATAAATAAGAGAAATTAAAATCTTTGTAAAAATATTCTAACACACCACTCTCAACAATTTTTTAGGAAAATTAATAGAAATTCAGGAAGTAAATAGACAATTTGATGACAATTTTCTAAAACTTGATGTATTCAGTTTAGTTCAGTTCAGTCGCTCAGTTGTGTCCGACTCTTTGCAACCCCATGAACTGCAGCATGCCAGGTCTCCCTGTCCATCACCATCTCCCGGAGTTCACTCAAACTCATGTCCACTGAGTCGGTGATGCCATCTAACCATCTCATCCTCTGTCGTCCCCTTCTCCTCCTGCCCTCAATCTTTCCCAACATCAGGGTCTTTTCAAATGAGTCAGCTCTTCACATCAGGTGGCCAAAATACTTTCAGCTTTAACATCAATCCTTCCAATGAACACCCACACCGATTTCCCTTAGGATGGACTTGATGTATTAGATATATGAAAAAATGATATTCAAAAATACACACTTTTCGATCATATGTATAACACTACAGAAACTTTAAAAAATTTTCAGTATGGATAAAATGATGGAAATTATGGAGCAAATATTAGTTTTACAACACTGCTATAACAAGTTACCATAAATCTAGTGGATTAAAGCAACACAAATTTTTTTATCTTACAGGTCTTGGGCTCCGAAGTCCTAAATTAAGGTGTCAGCACCCTGGAGGCTCTAGGGGAGAATCTTTTTCCTTTTCCAGATACTGGAAGCAGCCTTACTCCCCTGGCTTATGGAGCCTTCCATGTATCACGCTAACCTCTGCTTCTGTCTGTCTGTCTCCTCTCTCTCTAACACTTCTGCCTCATACTTTCCCTTATAAGACCTTTTGTGATTACAAAAGGCCCCTCAAGGTCACCCAGGATAATCTCCCCTTCTCAAGGCCTATAATTTAATGATATCTAGAAAGTCTTTTCTGCCAGATAAGTCAGCATACAGGTTCCAGAGATTAGGACATGGACAACTGGGGGTGCCATTAATTTTTCTACTACTCACAGTATACGCTTAAATTCAATAAAAATATGTATGCAGATCAAGAAGCAACCATTAGAACTGGACATGGAACGACAGACTGGTTCCAAATAGGGAAAGGAGTATGGCAAGGCCGTATACTGTCACCCTGCCTATTTAACTTATATGCAGAATATATCATGCAAAATGCCGGGCTGGATGAAGCAGAAGCTGGAATTAAGATTGCCAGGAGAAATATCAATAACTTCAAATATGCAGATGACACCACCCTTAAGGCAGAAAGCAAGTGTTAGTCACTCAGTCGTGCCCGACTCTTTGCGACCCCATGGACTGCAGCCCACCAGGCTCCTCTGTCCATGAGATTCTCCAGGCAAGGATACTGGAGTGGGTTGCCATTTCCTTCTCCAACGCCTAGTGATATTTTTACTTTCTTTTTTTTTTTAAATGCTAAAGGTAAAGAACTCTGTTCTTTCAACACCCAAACCAGAGCAGAGAGACAGCAGTATTTATAAAATGTGGATGGAGGAGTTAACACCCACACCTGGAGATGGGGGAGGCAGGGAGGGGAGAAGGGGTAGGTTTCTGTGCTATTGCATTGGCAGGAGAGCTAAGCAGTCTTAAAGAACATTCTAGGCGTCTAGGTTTGCCAGAAGGGGTATCACAAATCCCATCGCCCACCACCTATCCCTTCTCCTCTTCTCCGAGGGCACATACCTTACTGTAAGTCACTACTGGTAAGTTGTTTGTGTGACTGCTGGGGGAGATTTACAGAGTTCTGTGAGAGTCTATTCTCATCTTGCTCGGTTTGGTCAGGAGCAGGAGCCCATGTGTTTTTGCTGATCGAGTCGAACTCGGAACCCCCAGGGTCTTTTAAGTTGTTTTCATCTGATTGTTGGTTCTTTGGGGGAGAGGCAAACGGGTTGAAGTTTCCTCCTATCTTGTGATGTGGCTGTGTGTTGAACTCCGTTTCAAATGATGACAGCTGCTGCGTGACTCCTAAAAGTCCACCCACTTCCACACTGAGAATGACCCAGATGACATCTCCTCTAGCAGTGCCACCACCTCCGCCTCCATGGCAGAAAGCAAGGAAGAACCAAAGAGCCTCTTGATGAAAGTGAAAGAGGAGAGTGAAAAAGTCGGCTTAAAACTCAACATTCAGAAAACTAAGATCATGGCATCCGGCCCCATCATTTCATGGCAAATAGATGAGAAAACAACGGAAACAGTGAGACTTTATTTTGGGGGGCTCCAAAATCACTGCAGATGGTGACTGCAGCCATGAAATTAAAAGACGCTTGCTCCTTGAAAGAAAAGCTATGACCAACCTAGATATCATATCAAAAATCACTTTGCCAACAAAGGTCCATCTAGTAAAAGCTATGGTTTTTCCAGTAGTCATGTACGATGTGAGAGTTGGACTATAAAGAAAGCTGAGCACTGAAGAGTTGATGCTTTTGAACTGTGGTGTTGGAGAAGACTCTTGAGAGTCTCTTGGACAGCAAGGAGATCAAACCAGCCAATCCTAAAGGAAATCAGTCCTGAATATTCATTGGAAGGACTGATGCTGAAGCTGAAGCTCCAATACTTTAGCCACCTGATGCAATGAACTGACTCATTGGAAAAGACCCTGATGCTGGGAAAGATTGAAGGTGGAAGGAAAAGGGGATGACAGGATGAGATGGTTGGATGGCATCACTGACTCAATGGACAAGAGTTTGAATAAGCTCCAGGAGTTGGTGATGGACAGGGAAACCTGGCTTGCTGCAGTCCAAGCGGTCGCAAAGAGTCAGACACAACTGATCAACTGAACTGAACTGAACTTGTGCATATGTCTAAACTCATAAAATTGCATAATTAAATATGGGAAGTGTTTTTTGTATATCAACTAATTTGACTCACATTGCAATACTTCAAAACTCAACTTGGATGCAACTCCTCTGGAAATTCATTACACCCTCAGTATGAGTTAAATGTTCTTTGTGGAAGTTCCATAATGTAAGTTAGTCGTTATGAGTACCAATTCTAGATTTGCTTCTATCTGGGTTTGAATATCACCTTTTTATTTTAACTTTTTATCTTTTCTTGAAGTATAGCTGATTTACAACATTTCAGATAAAAATTTAAAATGAAAAAGGTGATATTCAAAACTGGACAGAAAAGAATCTGCCTGAATTGCAGGAGACCCGGGCTCGATCCCTGGGTCAGGAAGATTCCCCTGGAGAAGGGAATCCCTACTCACTCCAATATTCTTGCCTGGGAAAATCCCATGGACAGAGAAGCCTGGCAAACTACAGTCCATGGAGTTGCAAAGCGTCAGACAAGACTGACCAGCTAACACTTTCATTTTCATATATATATATTCTTTTTCAGATTTCTTTCCATTATAGGTTATTACAAGATAGTGAATATAATTCCCTGTGCTATACAGTACGTTCTCATTGGTTATCTATTTCATATACAGCAGTGTGTATCTTTTAATCCCAAATTCCTAATTTATCCCTCCCCCACCTTTCCCCTTTGGTAACCATAAGTTTCCATGTCACTGTGTCTATTTCTGTTTTGTTAATAAGTTTATTTGTATCATTTTTTAGATTCCACATCAAAGTGATATCACATGTGGTTATCACTTTTTTATTCATTGGCTGTATAACTTAAATAAGCAATTAAACCTCTCTTGAGTTTCCTTTCCTCAACTGTAATATTGCTACATTAAGAGACAGTAAATGTGCTCAATGTTTTGTCTGATATCAGAAAACTTAAGTTTGAAACCCAACTCTGTACGTTACTCACTTTGCAACCTTGAGCCAGTTACCTTATCTCTCTGGGCCTCAAATGCCTCATCCATAAAATGGGATAATACTTAAATTACATGATTTTTAAGGAATAGGTAAATTAATACGTTAAGCACTTAGAGTCTGACTTACAGCAAGAGCTCTGGAAATATTCGTTCTTAGTGTTGCTTTTGGTATTTGTAGAAGCTATACATGGTAATTCTGGGGTGTGTGATTCTCATGAGAAAAAGAAACAAAAGAAAGTGAGCTCTAATTCTGAGGTCTTCCACAGCAGGAGGGAGGGTCATATGTTAAAAGTACTCAGTGTATAAAAAAGTGATAAAAATGGGGAAGCATCATGATGTGGAAACACTACATGGTAAGAGAGACAAGAAGAAGTCTCCAGCAGCTACCGTTAAGAGAGAAATGCTGGAATCAGGGCAGACATTAGAAGTGTCAGTGGAATATACGGAGAAGGCAATGGCAACCCACTCCAGTGTTCTTGCCTGGAGAATCCCAGGGACGGGGGAGCCAAGTGGGCTGCCGTCATGGGGTCGCAGAGAGTCGGACATGACTGAAGCGACTTAGCAGCAGCAGCAGCAGCAGTGGAATATAAGATGTAAAACTTCTCCATCTCCCCTAAAAGAATAAAGATCTATGACATTATTCCAAACTTGCAGTCAAATTCATATTTTACTATTGTAGGTATGTTTGTTTGGATGCTTTTTAAAATATATGGACAGAGAGAAACAGGTCTCAAACTTGCCAGTTTCATTTAGTTGTTTTTTTTTTTTAAAGACTTTTTTATGTGGGCCATTTTTAAAGTCTTAATTGAATTTGTTACACCATTGCTTTTGCTTTATGTTTCAGTTTTTTGGCTTCGAGGTATGTAGGATCTTAGCTGCCCAACCAGGGATCGAACTCACACCCCATGCATTAGAAGGGGAAGTCTTAACCACTGGACCGCCAGGAGAGTCCCTGCCATTTAGGTTAACCCGGCAAAATCTTTAGTAATCCTCAATAAACAGAAACTATTAAATCAGTGCTGATCATGACTTATTAAATTTGTGTTTTGACTCTTCTCCCCCACTGTCCTCTGTCATATTCAACTCCGAATGCCCATCAACTAAAGCCTCTTTGTAATGATAGGTGCTTAACCAATATTTGTAGACTGGATTAACTGAAGGGATTGCGAGGATGATGGATGGAGAGATGAACAGACAGAAGAAAGGATGAATGCTGACATTGTTCACATCAGCTTTATGGAGAAACACGCTAGCATGGTCAGTCTTATAGAAGGCAAAACACATGCTTACAGTAGATCTTGTATCTCCCCATTCTGGAACTCTCCCTTTGGGTAGCCTCACCAGGGCTTTGTACTCGCCAGGAGACAGTGGAATCACTAAAAACTCAGGGTCTAAAACCAGATGCCCTGTGTTCAAATTCTGACTCCATCCAGAGATATATTCACAGTAGAATTAGTGACACGAAGGTTCAGGGCCCTTCACCAACAGCCTCTTCCAAGGTCCTGTACCTGTATTCCACATTTGTAAATGTGTATTCTATTTGTGAAAGAGGTTCCCAATCCTACAAAACAAAACTTTCAGATTCCACAAACCTGGATCTAAAGTTGGCTCCTCCAGTTACCAGCAATGTGACCTGGGCTCCATGTATTTATCTGCTATGTGCCTCCATTTCCCCGCTTGGTAAGTGGATTAAAACTGGAAACCTACTCTGTGGGGATATTTTGAAGATGAAGTGAGTTATATGCGAAATACTTAGCATGATGTCATGCACATAGTACGTGCTCAATGTGTGCTGGCTTCTGTAACTCCCTTTTCAGGTTGTTCCTTAAATTCCTGCCTGTCAGGTCCAGGGTAATCTTTCTCTTTGCAAATTTAGCCTGTGGCAAACTCCTCCCTAATCCTTAATCCCTTCCCCTGCACTTGAGCATATTCTCTGCTGTGAGCCTCCTGGGTGGTTTACAATCTGATTTTATCAACCTCTCTTTGATTTCTTAAACCTACTATACTTGTTCATTACTTAAACATGACAAGTTGGCATTTTTTTCTCTTTAGGAGCCATCTGCTTAATGGGTTTTCTGAACAGTAACACAGGGAAAACGGTAGCATTATCCTGAAAACTTTTGTTATAAACAGCATTTTGAAAACACTCATACATACAGAACTGTGGCCACTAATTAGATTCTATCTTGCCCCTGAAATATTGATCTTTTCAGATATATTCAGCCCCATGAATGTGGATACCTCTATGTCAACTGTGGAGCAGGCTTGGGACACATGGATTTTTGCCTGATATATTTGTCTAGTGGGTTTCTCAGGCAGTGCTAGTGGTAAAGAACTTGCTTGACAATGCAGAAGACATAAGAGACACAGGTTCGATCCCTGGGTCAGGAAGATCCCCTGGAGGAGGGCATGGCAACCTACTCTAGTAATCTTGCCTGAAGAACCCCACGGACAGAGGAGGCATTTGCCTAGTTCCTGATTTAAAGCTAAACCCAGTGAAAATGTATAAGAAAACACTGCTGCCCCGTTTGCCTGATACTCTTCATCTTCATCCAAATCTTCTATGCAGTTTGGATAGCAGTTAAGGGAACAACGTTGTGGTGACTGATCGGCTTAATGGCTCTCAAACCACATCATTTTCTAGAACAGACAGTCATTGCTGTTTAAATCAGGATTATTGAACCAATATCTGCAAACGTTCAAGTGAGGTTAAGATACCCAGGAGTCCTATAACCAAATATACATGACGGAGTAAAAGACAAATGATGGTCATTCATACTGGTCCTTACGTCATCCTCACCATGTTTCATTATTCCGCGGCCATCATTTTCCATGGTATCTTGACAAATATGTGACCATTGCTTTTTCTTCTCTCTCTCTTTTTTTTTGGCCTTACCATGTGGCATGTGAATCTTAGTTCCCCAACGAGGAATTGAACCCACACCCCCTGCATTGGAAGTGTGGATTCTTTTTTATTGGTTTTCAATCTTGAATATTTATTGGAGGGACTGCTACTGAGGCTGAATCTCCAGTAACCGGCCACCTGATGCAAAGAGCCAACTCATTGGAAAAGATCCTGATGCTGGGGCAGATTGAAGGCAGGAAGAGAAGGGGATGACAGAGGATGAGCTGGCTGGATGGCCTCACCAACTCAATGGACATGAGTGTGAGCAGACTCCAGGAGTTGGTGATGAACAGGGAAGTCCGGAGTAGTCAACGGAGTCACTTGCAAAGAGTCAGACACGACTGGGTGACTGAACAACAACGAATTAATTAATTTGACTGCACTGAGTTATAGTTGAGGCACAGGGGATCCTTGATCTTTGCTGAGGCACGCAGGGTCTTTAGTTGGGGCATGTGAACTCTTAGTTGTGGCGTGTGGGATGTTCCTTGATGAGGGATCGAACCCAGGTCCCCTGAAATGGGAGTATGAAGTCTTAGCCACTGGACCTCCAGGGAACTCCCATGTGACCATCACTTTAAAAATAATAATAATTTTATACTAAAATAGAGGTAAATATCATTGTATAGTACCTTTCAAAATTATGTTCAACAGGCAATAACCTGTCTTACATCCCAGGACTTCCCCACATGATAAAGTTACACTGAAACATCCTGAAGCCCGGTGAAATGGCACTATACCCTGAGTTCAGAAAGCAATTTTACCCCACAGTTTCAAATATACTTTTAACCAATATGAATCCCAACACTTTCAACCTGTACTATCCCTTTCCAAACACAGTCTGTACTAGGATTTTCGAAAGAGAAACAGAACCAGTAGGGTGTATATTGGGGAGAGGGGGCTGGTTGTTGGGGTGTGTGAGTGGGGTGTGTGTGTTGGGGTGTATAGGGGTGGGTGGGTATTGGGGTGTGTCTGGAGTCTCTGTGGGTGTGTGTAGGGGGTATGGGTGTGTGGGGTGGTGGGTATTAGGGTGTGTGGGGGTGTGTGGGGGGGGCTGTGTGTTGGGGTATATAGGGGTGGGTGGGTATTGGGGTGTGTCTGGGGTCTCTGTGGGTGGGTGTGTGGGGTATGGGTGTTGGGGTGTGTGTTGGGGTGGTGGTGTGGGGGTGTGTGTGGGGGGCATGTGTGGTTGTGGGTGTGTGGGGGTGGGTGGGTATTGAGGTGTGTCTGGGGTGTGTGTGGGTGTGTGTGGGGGAGTGTGGGTTTTTGGGTGTGGTGTGGATGTGTGTGTTGAGGGGTGGGTCTTAGGGTGTGTGGGGGCATGTGTGGGGGTGGGTGTGTGGGGGTGGATGGATATTGAGGTATGTCTGGGGTGTGTGTGGGGGAGTGTGTGTAGGTGGGTATTGAGGTATGTCTGGGATGTGTGTGGGTATGTATGGGAGTGGGTGGGTATTTGGTGTGTCTGGGGTATTTATTGGGGGGGTGGGGGTATTGGGGTGTATGGGGATGCATGGGGGTGTGTGTGTGGGTATATGTGTGTGGGGGGGTGTAGGTGTTGGGGAGGTGGGTATTAGGGTTTGTGGGTTATGTGGGTGTGTATGGGGGGGTGTGGGTGTGGGGTGTGTGTTGGAGTGGTGGGTGTTAGGGTGTGTGTGGGGGTGGGTGGGTATTGGGGTGTGGGGTGCGTGGGTGTGTGTGTGTGGGTGTGTGTATGTCTGAGAGAGACAGAGAGAGTTTTTGTGGTTTTTTTTAAGGATTTGATTCATATAATTGCAGAATGGCCAGTTTGAAATCTATGCGGCAGGTCAGCACACTGAAGACCCAGGAAAGAGTTGATGTCACAGATCAGGTCTGAAGGCATTCTAGAGGTAAAATCTCTTCTTCCTTGGGCGGCCTTGGTCCTTTCTCTTAAGGCTTTCATCTGATTGGATGAGACCTGCCCGCATTATGGCAGGTAATTAGCTTTACTCAATGTCTGTTTATTTAAAAATAGATTCACAGTAAGTCAGAGAAAGAGAAATATGGTATGATATCCCTTACACACAGAATCTAAAAGAAATGATACAAATGAACTTACAAAACAGAAACAGACTCACATATTTAGAGAAGGAATTTATGGTTATGGGAGGAAGGGGGAAGAGATAGGGAGTATGGGATTAACATATACACATTGTTATATTTTAAATGGATAACCAACAGGGACCTACTGTACAGCACAGGGAACTCGGGCTCAATGTTATGTGACAGTCTGGATGTGAGGGGAATTTAGGGGAGAATGGATACATGTATATGTTGTCGCTTTGCTGCGCACCTGAAATTATAATACTGTTAATCAGCTCTACTCCAGTATAAAATTAAAAGTTTAAATAAAAATAAATAAAAATTAAATTTAGAAAATAAAGCTTCACAGTGACATCGAGACTTGTACTTAACCCAAAACTAGGTACTTTAGCCAAATTGACATACAAAATAAAACATCAAATTAGCCATGACATGCACAATACATAAGATACTTCATGTGCAGTGAAGGTTCTAGATATTGTAGTTTCCTATGGCAACCCACTCCAGTATTCTTGCCTAGAAAATTCCATGGACAGAGGAGCCTGGTGGGCTACTAAAGTCCCTGGGGTCCCAAAGAGTCAGACACGACTGAGCACACACGCACGCATTCACGCTGGCCAATGGGAGAACACAGAGTCAATAGATTCTCTTAACTCATCAGCTGTCCCTTTTGGAAAACTGCTTTGTCGGAAATATGTTAGAGGTAGGTCCTCAACGGAGGTCCTCAACGACGACCCGCCTATGCCTTGAAAGGGAGTTAAACCTCAGCAGGGAGTTCTTCCTGGATTTCCCGTGGAAGAGAATGGACACTTCTAGATTCTTTTGCCCCGATTCATCTTTGATCTCAGCTAGCAGGTCCCGCTGATGAAATTTATACAAGCAAGTAAGAGAAGGAGCAGGTGCAAAGAAAATTACATTGTTGAAGAATGTTGAAAGAATGCAGATGTACAGAAAATTACAGTGTTGCAGAAGGAGGTCACCGTGACCAGGGCGAGGTGGAATGAAAGCATTGTTCTTGAGTACACAGAATGGAAACAAGAAAGCATGTGACCACAGTAATAGCTGGAGTTATCCGTGAGGAATGACATGAGTAATAAGTTCGGAGGAATAAGTAGGGAAATGCAGGAGTACAATAAGCAGACAGAGCCGCCCACAAAGATATATTCAGAAATAGAGGCATACACCTGGACTTTAAATCTGAGTTCTGGCTCTAGAGATATACACAGGCAACTCTCAGAACCCTGATTTTCACCTTCATGCCAGGGAAAGTCTTCCCATACTGCCATCTGTCATGCAAAGGATAGGAGCAAATTCCACAATGTCATGACATCATAGGTAAAGGAATAGATTTAACTGAATAAAAACTATCACAATGTCATGACATCATAGGTAAAGGAATAGATTTAACTGAATAAAAACTATCACAATGCCAGTGCCATCAAGAGCCAGTTTCCCTCTCACCCCAGAGGAGAATCTCTCATTCCTGCCAGAGCAATCTCTGGACACTGTGTGGGTTCTGTTCTAATGGAGACAATCCTTCCCATTGTGGGTCTTCCTGTGTGCCTCCTGCTGTAACACAGCAGTAAAAAAGTGGCCACCTCAATAGTGAAATAAGAAGACTCTTCAGTGCTGAGATGTCTGATTTAGGGATGCCAGCTATGTACAGAAATTGTCTAGAGTTAAAATATTACCTGCACTGGGGACTCTGGGGCAGCTGGGGATCTTGGGCTGTAGGACGAATCATTAACTCTGAAGTTAAGAAGGACTCTACAATCACAAACATCTTCAAGTCACCCAGTGTTGTGACCTCAATTTTCCATGATCCAGAGCAGTCTATCTCTAGTTCCCCCCACCATATGATTTTTGGTGGCCCTTGGGGAGACATTGATCACCTTAGTTTCTGAAGAAAGGATTTGAGAATGTCCTGTTGAACTTAATAAGGGGAACAAGTAAATGTGACCCAGACTGAGATCTGAAATCTGCTCCCATAGCTGGATTCTCTGGCTCCAGAGACTATCTAAGCAGTGACTGAAGCTAAGGCCATGTAGAGCCGGACAGACAGGCGTGGAAGGGTGAGGAGAAAGAAATCGTTTCTGTCAACTAGGGAAAGTCTGGTATATCTTTTGAGGTCCTGGCCATTCTGAGAAACTCTGACAGTGAGAAAATGAGGAAGGGTAATCTAATTCCTCTCCCAGACTCCTCTCAAGCTGAATGTTGACTTTTTCCATAGAAAAACAAACGTTAACTCAACAAGGAAAGATCATGAGTGGGGAGGATAAATGTATGATTGACAACATGGATCTGCTTGGCAGCTCTCCACTTCCTTGATCTGCGTATAAAGACTGTGCTGAGCACCTGGGATCCTACTTCGCTAGGACATCACATTCTGTCTCTTTCAGCATGTACTCTCTCCATCTCCTGCTCAGGGCCAGCCCTGCTGCCCTGCTTCTGATTCTTTGCCTGCAACTGGGGACCACCAAAGCTCAGGAAGACACGTGAGCCAAGACTTTCTCCTCCTCATTAAAAACAAACAAAAAATTGGGTGGGGAGGGGGTTCCTCCACTCCTACTCTAGAAATCTGCATATCCGTTCCTGAAAACTTTTTCAACTTCCCAGAACTCTAGTCCCAGGAACTCTCATGAACCCCAGGCCTAGCTCCATTTTTCCCCTCTTAGGGAGTGTCATCAAATTCCCTGACATTTCCACTGGGTGCTTCTAGGTTGCCCATGGAAATAAGGCTCACAGTGTTCAAACAGGCTGTAAGGAGCTGTTGTTGTTGTTTAGTTGCTAGGTTGTCTATATTTCTCTTGCGACCCCATAGACTGTAGTCCACCAGCCTCCTCTGTCCATGGGATTTCCCAAGCAAGAATACAGAAGTGGATTGCCACTTCCTTCTCCAGGGGATCTTCCTTACCCAGGCACCGACCCTGAGTCTCCTGCATGTAAGGTGGATTCTTTACCTCTGAGTCAAAGCTCTGATCCACATCCTGTCCATAGTCAATACCTTTGTTAGAATTCTGCTCAGAAAACCGCACCTTCTCATACCTTCCCTCCTGAAAGAGAAGATGAAGCAGGTCAGAGAGTTCCAACAATAGCTTTAGGAAGCTTTGGGCAGGACTCAGGAAAGGATTAGAGGGTGTGGTCACAGATCCTTGGCCCTTTGGCACGAGACTGCCCTGACCCAGCAGCTTAGACATTCTCCCTATTCTTAAGACCAAAGATGGAGACAAGGACTGCTTGCCCCAACACACACTGATACCAGGAAGCACAGGCTTAGAAGCTGGTTCACTGAGGGTCCATGTTTGACAGAAGCAAGAAACTGGGCAAGCAGAATGGAGTAAGTAGGAAATGGAGCTAGGGACTGGGGAGGAACAGAATCACTCAGCAAATCTTGGAAGTTTTCTGTATAGGAGGAGAGTTTGGAATGCTGGGTTTCTGGATTATGATTCTGGTGGTGTAGTGTGACCAGATGTCCTATCCTGGAAAAAACCACTCAGGATTTTGAGAAGCTGGTATAATGTGGAGGCACCAAGAAACACTGAGTGAGGACAAGTTCAGATATAGATACTACTCTGTTCAGCCCTGAGGCATGGCAAGTTGTTGAAATAAGCTGAGCTAATTAAGGTGACCACCCAACCCAGTTTGCTCGAGAATTTCTTGGTTTTAGCACTAGAAACCCCCTCATCCCAGGCAGTTCCTTGCTTTGGGGCAAACTAGGATGACCAGTGGAAGGAAAGAAGATGCTCAGCTTTAAAATAAAGAATTTGAGTTGCTTTAGTAAGCACACCTAATTTGAACAAAACAACCCCAAATCAAAAGTTCTCAGGAGACTCAGATGCTGAGTGATTGATCCTGGTCTCATCATCTCCTTCCTCTGCACCTTCTCTGTCCCCTTGGTTCTGCTGATCGCAAGCCCCGTGTCTCATGGATTGATTGCTGATCTCCAACCTGCTTCTCTCTTCCCAGAACTGATCAACAGTTGATGACAATGGACCTGCAGATGCTGCAAATAAACGGGAGTGAAGAGGCCACCGTGGTGCTTCAAGTTTCAACAGGACTGAGGGAATGCATGGTGGTAAGTAGAGGCCCACTTTGGGAAAAATCTGATTCCTAATTACGAATATGGTTAAATCAAGCTCTGACTTCAATATCGCATAATGTAATTAATAAGATAATGAACCCCCACCCTCCTGCTCCCAATGCTTACATAGATACTTGAGCCTCAGAATAATTATGGGGGCTCAGGGCAGATGACTACTGTCATTTTACAAATGAAGGGACACCCCCCAATCCAGACAAGTGTGGGAGGGAGGAGAGAGAAGGCATGACTGGTGGGAGAAGCACAGCTAAGAGGGAAGAAAGAAAAACGCGTGAGAGGTGGGGGAGAGTCCCTCCCCAGGTCCTGGGTCTGACCGTTTGAGATGCAGGACAGGAACGTGGTGAGCCTCAGAAGGAAAACCCACAACCCCATCTGGGAGGCTGAGGCAAGTGGGGAAACGAGACGCAGGGCCAACGACGGGCAGGTTAGGAACCCTCCTCCTCAGGAAGCCCTGAGCAGAGTCTGCTTTCTTCTCACTCCTCTGCTCTCTGGCTGTGTCTGCTCTTTTGTCAGAAGCTGACTGTTGTCCCAACCTCTCCTCTCTGATAAGGAAAGCATACCCTTCTCCTCCCTTTCTCCCAGTTCAGCAGTGGTGAGAGGGAGGATCTAGACCAGAGGATCTCCAAGGATAACGTGCTTTAGGCCTCCTCTTGTCTGACTGCCCTGGGTCCCATGGAAAGGACCTGTGCAGGTTGGACCCACAGAGCTTCCCCTCCCACCCCAGGAAGAGTGCGTCCTTCTCCACCTCACTGACCGTCTCCTCTGCTGTTGTCACGAAAGCACGATCCTCCCTCGCTAGGGGCTTCCTCAATGTTCAGCGGGTAAAGAATCCACCTGTAATGCAGGAGACACAGGAGATGCGGGTTCCATCCCTGGGTTGGGAAGATCCCCCCGGAGGAGGAAATGGCAACCCACTCCAGTATTCTTGCCTGAAAAACTCCATAGAAGAGGAGCCTGGTAGGCTATAGTTCATGGGGTCACAGAGAGTCGGACACAACCGAGTGACTGCACACACACACATCCCTTGTTAGCCACCTCTGTTCAAGGGCCAAGATCCATGTATCTGCCCTATCTCATTCCAGAAAGACATCTCTCAAGAAGCACAGGTACCTTCTGACAGCTTTGGAATTCAAATTAGATTTGAAAGTGAAAGTGTTAGTCTTTCAGTTGTGTCTGACTCCTTGCGACCCCATGGACTGTAGCCCACCAGGCTCTTCTGTCCATGGGATTCTCCAGGCAAGAATGCTGGAGTGGGTTGCCATTCCCTTTCCAGGGGATCTTTCTGACCCAGGGATCGAACAAGGGTCTCCCACATTGCAGGCAGATTCTTTACCTTCTGAGCCACCAGAGACTTTAAGGACAGTGACTAAATAGAAAACAAAATTGGGAGTGTGAGGATTGTTATTCATTATACTGCATTCTAGAAATGGCTCCACATCTATAGGAGAAAGATTCCTGATCACTGAGCAAAGAGTAATACAGCTGCTTTATCCAATTTTTCTGTTTACAATCCAATAATATGAACTATGTATACTAATTAGAGGTGGGAGGGAGAGTGAGTCATAATTTTTCAATTTTGTGTTTTATTTATCAAAAGCACAGATGAAAAAAGAATGGGCATAAAAGTTTTGTGATAATGGTAATTTCTAGTGGTGACAGATTATGAAAGTCCAATTCCAACCCTGAGAATGTAACAGGTGTAAAAAAAAGTGTGTTTAATCAACAATTTGACACCTGATATAATTTTTTTCCACTGTGATTAATAAAATCGTTTTAAGAACAATGCTAGTACAACAAAATAAAGCAAACTTTTTAAAACTTAACCAAGTACAAGTCAAAGATAAAGAACTCCACAGAATGAATGATGCTGCAAATTAGAAAGATTTATGTATAACTATAAAATAAATGTGAGCTGGCCAGGTGGTGCTAGCAGCAAAGAACCTGCCTGCCAGTGCAGAAGACATAAGAGATGAAGGTTCGATCCCTGGGTCAGGAAGATCCTCTGGAGAAGGAATGGCAACCCACTCCAGTATTCTTGCCTGGAGAATCCCATGAACAGAGGAGCCTGGCGGGTTATAGTCCATGGGGGTCACAAAGTGTCGGACACAACTGAGCAACTTAGCATGCAAGCATGAAATAAATGTATAACTATGAATACACCTTCATATTTTTAAAACTTTGGAAAAAAAATAATGTTGTAGGTGTGATGTTTCCAGAACCTAATATTCATTTTCTACTAATTATAATGTTTATGTAACTAAATTCTTGATCAAGTGAGGTATTAAAGATCATAAAGATGAGTATAGAATAGGTTGGGATTTCCCTGGGGGTCCAATAGCTAAAACTCTGTGCTTCCAAGGCAGGGGACCTGATCAGGGAACTAGATCCCACATGCTGCAACAATAGATCCCTTGTGCCACACCTAAGATCTGGTGTAGCCAAATAAATAAATACAAATAAATATTTTTTAAATGGAATAGATTATATCCTCAAACATGTGTTTGAATATAAACACCATATAATCATTTAATGTTGAAGAAAATGTAGGGCTAACCAAGTGCTTAAACATTTGTGGTCTGGACCATTTTGCTGGTCTTGGAGCTCTTACCAGAAAATTGCTCTGAATTTGTAAATAAAATGCACTGATTACAAAGGAAAACAGACATATTAAAGAAAAATGATAAAATTATTAAAAAAGTAAACTTGTGATACAGCTATATGTGTGTTTCCTTATGGGCACACTAGCTGAAAGGCAATATACTTAAATATAAACAAGTTACATTTTATTTTCTAGAGATTATATGATGGCTGTCATCGTGAAGCTTGAGTAAAGACCTTAAACTGTACACTACCATTTGGCAACAAATCACAGCTGTTTTGTTGGACATCCAAGGGACTAGGAATGTTTTGTTTTGGTTATTCAAGTAGTGAAAATCCTGATTCATAAAGATTGTTGTTGCTCACTTCTTAAGTCGTGTCCGACTCTTAGAGATCACATAAACTGCAACACTCCAGGCTTCCCTGTCCTTCACTATCTCCCAGAGTTTGTTCAGACTCACATCCATTGAGCTGGTGATGATATCTAATGGTCTCATCCTATGCCGCCCCCTTCTCCTCCTGCCATTGATCTTTCCCAGAATCAGGGTCTTTTCCATTGAGTCAGTTCTTTGCATCAGGCGGCCAAAGTGCTGGAGCTTCAGCTTCACCATCAGTCCTTTCAACGAATATTCAGGGTTGACTTCCTTTAGGACTGACTGGTCCAACTCTCACATCCATACATGACTACTGGAAAAACAATAGCTTTAACTATACAGACTTTGGTTGGCAAAGTGTTGTCTCTGCTTTATAATAATTTGTTTAGGTTTGTCATAGCTTTTCTTTCAAGGAGCAAGCATGTTTTAATTTTATGGCTGCAGTCATCATCCTTAGTGATTTTAGAGCTCAAGAAAGTAAAATTTTTCACTGTTTGCACTTTTTCCTCTTCTGTTTGAATGAAGTGACAGGACTGGATGACATTTTGTTGTTGTAGTTTTGTTCAGTCACTCAGTCATGTCCAGGTCTTTGCTACCCCATGGACTGCAGCACCCCAGGCCTCCCTTGTCCTTCACCATTTCCCAGAGTTTGTTCAAACTCATGTCCACTGAATTGGTGATGCCATCCAACCATTTCATCCTCTGTTGTCCCCTTCTTCTCCTGTTTCAATTTTTCCCAGCATCAGGTTCTTTTCTAATGAGTCAGATCTTCACATCAGGTGGCCAAAGTATTAGAGCTTCAGCTTCAGCATCAGTCCTTCCAATGAATATTCAGGATTGATTTCCTTTAGGATTGACTGGTTTGATCTCCTTGCAGTCCAAGGGACTCTAAAGAGTATTCTCCAACACCACAGTTCAAAAGCATTATTTTTCAGTGCTCAGCCTTGTTTATGGTCCAACTCTCACATCCATGCATAACTACTGGAAAAATCATAACTTTGACTATATGGATCTTTATCATCAAAGTAATGTCTCTGCTTTTTAATATGCTGTCTAGGTTTGTCATAGCTTTCCTTCCAAGGAGCTAGCATGTTTTAATTTCATGACTGCAGTCACCATCTGCAGTGATTCTGGAACCCCAGACAAATAAAGTCTGTCACTGTTTCCATTGTTTCCCAATCTATTTGCCAGACCAGATGTCATGATCTTAGTTTTTTGAATGTTGAGTTTTAAGCCAGCTTTTTCATGCTCCTCTTTCACACTCATCAAAAAGGCTCTTTAATTCCTCTTTGCTTTCTGCCATTAAAGTGGTATCATTTGCATATCGAGGTTGTTATTTCTCCTAGAAATACTGATTCCAGCTTGTGAGTCACCCAGCCCAGCATTTCGCATGATGTAGCTAAAGAAGTTAAATAAAAAAAAATAATAAATAAAGAAGTTAAATAAGCAGGGTGGCAATATATAGCCTTAACATACTCCTCTCCCAATTTTGAACCAGTTTGTTGTTCCATGTCCAGTTCTGTTGCTTCTTGTCTCTCAGGAGACAGGTAAAATGATTTGGTATTTCCATCTCTTTAAGAATTTTCCACACTTTGTTTTGATCCACATAGTCAACGGCTTTTGTGTAGTCAATGAAGCAGATGTTTTCCTGGAACTCACTTGCTTTTCTATGATACAACAAATGGTGGCAATTTGATGTCTGACTCTTCTGCCTTTTCTAAACAAAGCTTGTACATCTGGAATTTCTCAGTTCACATACTACTAAAGCCCAGCTTGAAGAATTTTGCATATTACTTTGCTAGCATATGAAATGACTGCAATTGTACTGTAGTTTGAACATTCTTTTGAATTGTCCATTTTGGGGATTGGAATGAAAAGTATTCTTTTCCAGTCCTGTGGCCACTGTAGAGTTTTCCAACATTGCTGACATATTGAGCGCAGCACTAGAACAGCATCGTCTTTTAGGATTTTAAATGGATCAGCTGGAATTCCATCACCTCCACTAACTTTGTTCACTCTAATAATTCCTAAGGCCTGCTTGACTTCACCCCCCAGGATATCCGTCTCTAGGTGAGTGACCATGCTATCATGGCTATCAGGTTATTAAGACCTTTTTGTACAGTTTTTCTGTGTATTCTTGCCACCTCTTATTAATCTCTTCTGCTTCTGTTAGTCTTTACCGTGTCTAAGGTATTCTGTCTAAGGATTTCTGCCCTTTATCATGTCTATCCTTGCATGAAATATTCCCTTGATATGTTCAGTTTCTTGAAGAGATCTTGTCTTTCCTAATCTGTTGTTTTCCTCTATTTCTTTACATTGTTCACTTAAGAAGCCTTCCTTATTTTTCTTTCCTTGCTATTCTCTGGAACTCTGCATTCAGTTGGGCAAATCTTTCCCTTTCTCCTTTGCCTTTCGCTTCTCTTATTTTCTCAGCTATTTGTAAAGCGTCCTCAGACAACCATGCTGCATTCTTGCATTTCTTTTTCTTATGGATGGTTTTGGTCACCGCCTCCTGTAAAATGTTATGAACCTCTGTTCATGGTTTTTCAGGCACACTGCTATCATATTTAATCCCATAAATCTATTCATCACCTCCACTGTATAATCATAAGGGATTTCATTTAGGTCATACCTGAATTGTCTCTTGTTGCTCCCTACTTTCTTCAATTCAAGCCTGAATTTTGCAACAGGGAGCTCATGATCTGAGCCACAGTCAGCTCTAGGTCTTGTTTTTGCTGACTGTATAGAGCTTCTCCATCTTCAGCTGCAAAGCTTATAATCAATCTGATATCAGTATTGACCATCTGGTGATGTCCATGTGTAGAGTTGTCTCTTGTGTTGTTGGAAAAGGGTGTTTGCTATGACCAGTGAGTTCTACCTTTGCCCTGCCTCATTTTGTACTCCAAGGCCAAACTGGCCTATTACTCCAGATAACCCTTGACTTTCTACTTTTGCATTCCAATCCCCTATTATGAAAAGTACATAATTTTTTGGTGTTAGATCTAGAAGGTCTTGTAGGTCTTCACAGAATTCTTCAACTTCAACTTCTTCGGCATTAGTGGCTGGGACGTAGACTTGGATTACTGTGATGTTGAACAATTTGCCTTGAAAATGAACTGAGATCATTCTTTGTTTTTGAGATTGCACCCAGCACTGAATTTCAGACTCTTTTGTTGCCTCTGAGGGTTATTTCATTTCTTCTAAGGTATTCTTGCCCATAGTAGTAGATATAATGGTCATCTGAGTTAAATTCACTCATTCCTGTTTCCTAAGATGTCAAGGTTCATTCAGGCCATCTCCTGCTTGATCATGTCCAATTTGCCTTGATTCATGAACCTAACATTCCAGGTTTCTATGCAGTGAAGTTCTTAGTGGCATCAGACTTGACTTTCACCACCAGACACGTATACAACTGAGTGTCATTTCTGCTTTAGCCTAGCCTCTTCATTCTTTCTGGAGCTATTTCTCTGCTCTTCCCCAGTAGCATATTGGACACCGTCCAACCTTGGGGGCTCATCTTCTGGTGCCATATCATTTTGCCTTTTCACAATATTCATGGGGTTGTCAAAGCAAGTATATTGAAGTGGATTGCCATTCCCTTCTCCAGTGGACCACGTTTTTTCGGAACTCCGCACTATGACCCATCCATTTCGGGTGGCCCTGTACAGTGTGGTTCATAGCTTCATTGAGTTACACAAGACTCTTTGCCGTGACAATGCTGTGATCCATGAAGGGGAATAGATAAAAATATATTGTTGTAAAGGTAATAAAAAACTAAACAAGGCAAGGGTAGATTTCTCTATAGCAACACCAGGATGTCCAAAGTATTCTGAGTAAAATTCTAAGGGTGAGAACATTTGAATTCACTGTTTGGGGGCTGACAGGCCATTTAGCGCAGAGCTGTCAGTTACCTGGAGAAGCTTCAGGAAACAGGCTGATGGCCCCAGCCATGACTATGCATGTCAGTCTGATAGAGCACAAAGGCAGTGATGAGGAGAAAATATTTCAAGATCTCTAAAATTATAATTAGTGCAAACATATCTATGTCTCTCTTCTGGATAAGATCACGGATACTGCTAATACCACCACGGATTACTGATGACCTTTGTAACACAAGTGCTCAGTTTCAATGAGAGTCTAGTAAAAATAAAGATAAAACTTCTCTCCACCTGAATACACAGACTCACTGAATACTATCCACAGATCTTTCTGGGTTTATGGACCCCATAATAAAACTCCCATGCTGAGCACTAACTAGACAGAAGCTTCTTGACTCCACTGAAACGTACATATGCTATACTCTGGGATCTTCGTTTTTTTAGCTTCTTAATTTTGGCTGTTCTGGGTCTTCCTTGTGTGGCTTTTCTCTAGTTGCAGTGAGCAGGGGCTACGCTCCAGTTGCAGGGAATAGGCTTCTCGTTGCAGTGAATTCTCTTGTTGGGGAGAATGGGCTGTAGAGCCGTAAGCTGAATAGCTGTGCTGCATGGGCTTAGTTTGCCCTGTGGGATGTGGGATCTTCCTGGCCCAGAGACGGAACCCGTGTATTCTGCATTAGCAGGTGAATTCCTTACCACTGAGCCACCAAGGAAGAAGCCCGTATACTCCGGGATCTTAAGTTGTAAAGTGCTCTCGATTTGAAAAAAAAAAAAAGGAAAACTAACTTCAAGATCTCAATCTCATTTGGAGCCCATTGGTAGCAGCCAGGGTTGGTGAGTAATTGCTTTCACCTCAGAACTGAGGAAAACAAGAGTGAGACACGTCACCCTAATTATGAAAGGTCACTAATTACCGGAAGTCACAGAGTTTTAGAGGAACACGGCTGGGACTCAGCCACAGTCTGGCAATGGGGCCTGGCATTGACTTCCACACACAGTCAGCCAGGCTGTGGTCACAGCCCAATTCCGGACAGCCTTGACAAGGGAAGCAAGGCAAGCTTGCTCCCCAGATGATCAACTGCCCCAAGATGACTTATCCCAGCCCTGTGAACTCACTTACCTCTTTCCTCCCAAGCCCTAGACCCACGCTGCTAAAGCAGGAATCTGAGGACATGAGGACAGAAGACCTTCTGACCTAGACGACACCACATAGTCGACTCCTCCTGCCTCTGACCCACATCCATCCCTGCTTTTCAGTCACTAAGTAGATCTTCCTCCTCCCTCTGCACCCTTTCTTGTCTTTCACTTTTCCATCCTCAAGCTAACACTGGGTCCTCTCTCCCCAGATTAAATCTTATCTTCTAAGCAACATTCCGATTGAAGGCAATTTTAATTATAAATTCACCTCCTGCCTCTGTAACAGTTACCCAAGGAGATTCTTCTGGGATTTGCAAACCAACAGTAAGTACAGGAGATGCCAAGGGAAGAACTATCCTCCCGGGAGGGAAAAAACACAAGAAAAACATGGCTCCAGATCTGGATCAGAACCTCCATGAGGAAGGGCAGAGAGGAAGGGAGGGAAGAAGAGGCAGAGAGAATGTGGGGACTCCGCCCAATTCGAAAGGTGAAAGGTTTGGGAGAAAAGTGAATAAGAAACCTATATTTGTAAATGATTTGAGGAAACTGAATCCCAGTGGGGAAATTCCTGGTGATGGCAGAAAAGTCAAGGCATTGGGGTTGGAGTGTTATCAGAGATGACCTTTGTCCTTCCTTATCTCTTTCAGGTACTATAAAAGTAACAGCAGTGGTTGACGTTGTTCGTCAACTAAATATCTGCCCGGATGACTGGGCAGTGATACCTATTAAAGCAAATAGGTTTTTTATCACTAAGAGCCTACCATAGTCTGATCTAAATGGAAGCCTTTGTCTCTGCACATCCCAACCCCACCAGCAGGGGATTTCCTCCAAGGAAAGCTGGTTGGGGTCAACTAGATAACTTTAGTCTCTAAAATAAACTTCTCACAAGCTTCTCTGACTTCTCCTGTGTCTTTCCTACAAAATCTACCCAAAGGAATCTCAGAACAGCCAGAATTTTTAGGCTTCTGCTTTTTCAAAGGACCTTTACTGAGGAGAGTTTTTGGGCTTTCCCTGTCCATGAAATACTCTGGCCACCTCATGCGAAGAGCTGACTCATTGGAAAAGACCCTGATGCTGGGAAAGATTGAAGGCAGGAGAAGGGGAGGGCAGAGGATGAAATGGTTGGATGATATCACCAACTCAATGGATGTGAGTTTGAGTAAACTTCGGGAGTTGGTGATGGACAGGGAGGCC
Organism: Moschus berezovskii; assembly: GCF_049115385.1. Lineage (NCBI taxonomy): Eukaryota > Metazoa > Chordata > Mammalia > Artiodactyla > Moschidae > Moschus > Moschus berezovskii. Next base: position 116,133,775 of record NC_142462.1, read on the forward strand.
TGGCGTACTGCAGTCCATGGAGTTGCAAAGCGTTGGACACAACTGAGTGACTGAACTGAACTGAACTGTCCATGAAAGAGAAGATGAAAGAGAGAGGGGCTATTCTCATAGAAAGGGCAAGTGGTGGCCCTAAAACTCATAGCAAGTGATGGGCAGAATGTGGACAGGAACCTCAAGGCCCCCTGTTCCCTGGCCCTCCTACATCCCACTGCTCCGCACACCCTCCTCCCCCCAGGAACTGCTTCAGATCAGGAGATGGGAGTCACCCTGCCTCTGGCGGAGTCAGGGGCAGAATCTATGGACCCTGGGATAAACAGCAGCATTCTGCTCTATTCAGTTGCTCCTTTTCAGACAGTGAAAGATGGTGGGCTAAAGGACGTCTACTAGACACTGGGCCGCACAAGAAGCATAATATGCTGAGAGGCAGAGGGCACCCCAGGGGTTCCACCAAAGAGGGCGAGTGAGTCCTTCCTGAGACAGGGGGATATGAGCTAGGGTCGGGGCACACAGCGGGCAGAGGACATTGTGGCCAACGGAATAGCAGGCGCCAAGGGGCCAGAGCATGAAACAACAGCAAGATCAGGGTCAGTCAGCACTTTAATATCAGGCAGGATTAAGAGCAAGTCAGGAAAGCTAGAAAGGGGGCCGACAAGGAGACGGGAATGAAATCGCTGCATCTGGACAAGAAGGCGGGACCATAAATGACTATCAGAATCCAGGGCAAGAAAACACAATTATTGGGAAAGATCACTTGATACACTAATTAGAGTAGTACAGTGCTTGCGTGCTTAAGATGTATCAGAAAAGCACTGAAGATTTTTATATTTACATGCTTTACCACGTGCCTTATTAAAAAACAACCTCAAGCTATATATACATGTATACACACACATACACCCACACACATACATAGGAGTATTATTCTGTCATGGGAAAGAATGAAATCCTGCCATTTGCAACAACATGGATGAAACCTGAGAACATTATGCTAAGTGAAATAAGTCAGACAAAGAAAAATACTGTATATCACTTAAATGTAAGATCTAAAAATGCTGAACTCAGGAAGTGGGACAGAAGGCACAGTAAGATGATCCTGGACTCACCTCCCAGGGACACACCAAATGACAGCTACATATAAAGAAGCTCTCTCTGGGAATGACCTGGAGACTAGCAGAAAAGGTTTTCCACAACTAAAGATAAGAAGGAAAAGCCACATGGAGAAGGATAGGAGGAGAAGAAGTGCAGTCTGGTTGGGACCAGTCCTGGGGGGTCTAACCCATTGGTAGGAAGGATATCACAGCCTGGGAATCTTACCTGAGGACTCTGAACACACTAAGGCCCCCCAGCCCAGGAGACCTGCAACAGGAAGACAAGCTCCCATACCATCTGGCTTTGAAAGCCAGGGAGCTTGACACCTGGGAGAGCCAGAGGGCTGTGGGAAGCTGAGACACTACTCTTCAAGAAAACTCACCAAAATTCGTTCCCTTGGAGTGTCGCACCAAGGCAGATGTTTCAAAATCTCTTACCTTGAGGAGAATTGTTGACTACTTTTCAAGGATGTGCCAGAGCAGCAGGGATCATGGAACTTTCAGGGGTGTAGAGAGGCTGGCAGGTGCCACTTTGATGGCAGTTTTCTTGTGGTTCACCCTCTACTTAGCTGGTCCAGCACTAATGGGCACTATCTGTGACTCTTGCCATTTAACTTACTAGCACTGCTTGTTCCATCCTGGGTTCACCTGTGGACCCAACACATCTGGCAATCTTCCAAAGCAGCACTCCAACCCTGCAAGCCCCAACAGACATCCTCAACCAGCGGCGAAGCCCCACCAGACCTGGCAGCAACTCTGGAGCTACACCAGAGTCCCTCCAAAGCAGCCTGCCACCCTCCCAGTTTCAGCAGACACCATCAGCCAGCACTGGAGACCCTCCAGAGCTCCCCCCATACCCAGTGACCAGGCTAAGTTGGCACCAGACTCCCTCCAATGTGACCTCTCACCCCACCAGTCCCAGCAGGCATTTCTGACCAACACCAGAGTCCCTCCAAAGCAGGCCACTGTTCCATCTTACCCAGTGGATACCCTCAGTTAGCAAAACAGAGCCCCTTCAAAGCAGACCCCTGCCCTGCCAGTCTTGATGATCACCCTTCGCTGGCAGCACCATCTGAAAGCAGCTTCAATCCCAGGGACCAGCTGCACACAGCACAGCACCAACAATGACTGGTGCCAAGCCTTAGAGGCAGCCGCAACAGGGTCAGTCCTTCATACTAGCACATCTGTAGTAAGCATGGCCTAGCCACAACATGAAGACAGACAGTAGATCTAAATCATACCAGGCATCTTTTCTGATTAGAGACAGAATTAGAAAAAGAAGAACAAAGAAATCTCAGAGTCAGCAGAAGAAAGGAAATAATAAAGATCAGAGAGAAAATATATAAAACAGAGGTTTCAAAAACAATAGGAGAAGAATACTACACCACGATCAAGTTGGATTTATTCCAGGTTTACAAGGATGGTTCAACATTTGCAAATCAATTAATAGGATCCACTATGGATGTGAGAATTGGACTGTGAAGAAAGCTGATTGCCGAAGAATTGATGCTTTAGAACTGTGGTGTTGGAGAAGACTCTTGAGAGTCCCTTGGACTGCAAGGAGATCCAACCAGTCCATTCTAAAGGAGATCAGTCCTGGCTGTTCATTGGAAGGACTGATGCTAAAGCTGAAACTCCAATACTTTGGCCACCTCATGTGACGAGTTGACTCACTGGAAAAGACTGATGCTCGGAAGAATTGGGGGCGGGAGGAGACGAGGACGACAGAGAATGAGATGGCTGGATGGCATCACCAACTCGATGGACATGAGTTTGAGTGAACTCCGGGAGTTGGTGATGGACAGGGAGGCCTGGCGTGCTGTGATTCATGGGGTCACAAAGAGTCAGTCATGACTGAGTGACTGAACTGAACTGAACTGAACCGATGTTAACCTATATTAACGAAAGGAAGAAAAAATCACATAATCATCTCAATAGACACAGAAGAAGTATTCAGCAAAATTCAACATATATTCATGGTTTAAAAAAAATCCCTTATCAAAGTGGGTATAAAGAGAACATATCTCAACATAATGAAAGCCATTTATAACAAACCCATACTCAGCATCATACTCAACAGTGAAAAGCCGAAAGACTTCTCTCTAAATACAGGAACAAGACAAGGATGTCCACCCTTGTCACTTTTATTTAACATGGTATTGGAAATGCTAACCACAGCATTCAGATAAGAAAAATAAGAAGCATTCGAATTGAAAATGAAGAAGGAAAATGGTTAGTGTTTACAGAAGACTCGATACTGCATATAAACACCCAAAAATCTACTAAAACTAATACATGAATTCTGCAAAGTTACAGTGTGTAAAATTAATATTCAGAAAGCTATAGTGTTTCTATACACTAACAATGATCTATCAGAAATTTTAAAAATAATCCCATTGACAATTGCATCTAAAGAGAATAAAATACCTAGGAATAAACTTAACCAAAGAAGTGAAAGATCCATACTCTAAAAATTATAAAACGCTGATGAAAGTAACTGAAGATGACACAAATAAAAGATATACTTGGCTTATAAACTGGAAGAATTACTACTACTAAAATGTTCACATGACCCAAAACAATCCAGAGAGTAAATGCAATTCCTATCAACATACCAAGGCATTTTTTCATGGAATTAGAAAAAAATAATCTTAAAATTTGTATGGAGCCACAAAAGATACCAAATAGCCAAAGCCATCTTGAGAAAGAAGAATAAAACTGAAGATATCATGATCACTGATTACAAGCTACACTATAAAACACTGCACTCCTGATAAAAAGGAAACAAAAGACACACAGATCAAAAGAAGAGATTAGAGAACCTGTAAGTAAAACCACTCTTCTGTAGTCAGTTAATCTACAACAAAGGAGCCAAAAATATAAAATGGAGTAGACAGCTTCTTCCATAAATATTTCTGGGAAAACGGGACAGCTACTTGCAAAAGAATCAGACTAGACCATTTTCTTATATACAAAATAAACTCAAAATGGATTAAGGACCTAATGTAAGACCTGAAACCATAAAACTCCTAGAAGAAAACATAAGCACAATGGTCTTTGACATCCGTCTTGGTTTTTTTTTTTTGGATTTGTTTGCTCAGGCAATAGAAATAAAAGCAAAAATAAACAAATAGGATTACCTCAAACTAAAAACGTCTTGCACAACAAAGGAAACCACAGCAAAATGAAAAGGCAAACTACTGAATGAAAGAAGATATTTGCAAGTGGTATATTCAATGGGGTTAATATTCAAGCCAAATTTTGTAGAAAAAGCATGTATCTCAGTATAAAAAGATCTAACTTAGAAAACATCCAGAGTACCTGTATAGACATTTCTCCAAAAAAAGACATGGAAATACCTAATATGAGAAGATTCTCAACAACACTAATTTCCTGGGAAATGCAAATTTGAAACGCAGTAAGATATCACCTCATATCTGTCAGAATGATTGTCATCAAGAAAACAACAAATATTATGTGTTGGAAAGGGTATGGATAAAGTTAACAGTCACGCACTGTTGGTAAAAATGTAGACTGGTGCATCCAATGGCACCAATTTACATTTAAATCTACCAATCTACACCAATCTGATTGGTGCAACCAAAATGGAAGACAGTATGCAGGAACCTCAAAAAATTAATATAACAAACTATCATATGATTCAGCAAGTCCATTTTCAGATATCTACCCAGAGAAAGTAAAAACACTAACTTGAAAGTATGCATGCAGCCCTATGACCATTGGGCATGCTAAGTCTCTACAGTCATGGATGATTCTTTGTGACCCTATGGACTATAGCCTGCCAGTCTCCTCCGTCCATGGAATTCTCTAGGCAAGAATACTGGAGTGAATTGCCACGCCCTCCTCCATGGGATCTTCCCGACCCAGGGATCAAACCCACATCTCCTACTTTGGCAGGCGGGTTCTTTACTAGTAGAGCCACCTGGGAAGCAAAATGTTCATTGCAGCAAGATATAGAAGCAAGCTTGTTATTGTTGTTCAGTTGCTAAGCCATGTCCAACTCTTTGCATCCCCATGGACTGCAGCATGCCAAGCTTCCCTGTCCTTCACCATCTCTCGGAGTTTGCTCAAACTCGTGTCCATTGAGTCTGTGATGCCATTCAACCATCTCATCCCCTATAGCCTACTTCTTCTCCTGCCCTAAATCTTTCCAGCACCAGGGTCTTTTCCAATGAGTCAGCTCTTCACATTAGGTGGCCAAAATATTGGAGTTTCAACTTTAGCATCAGTCCTTCCTGTGGATATCCAGGGTTGATTTCCTTTAGGATTAACTGGTTTGATCTTGCTGTCCAAGGGTCTCTCCAGAACCACAATTCAAAGGTATCAATTTTTTGGTCCTCAGTCTTCTTTATGGTCCAGCTTTCACATCCAAACATGATTACTGGCAAAACCAATGTTTTGATTCTACAGATGGTTACAGTAACTAGTTAACTTTGGAATCAACCCTCATTAGGTAAGACTAAGGACTGAATATAATATTTCTTAATATTTATTGATTTATAGAGAGTTCCAGAAAAACATCTATTTCTGCTTCATTGACTATGCCAAAGCCTTCGACTGTGTGGATCACAATAAACTGTGGAACATTCTGAAAGAGATGGGAATCCCAGACCACCTGACCTGCCTCTTGAGAAACCTGTATGCAGGTCAGGAAGCAACAGTCAGAAGTTTACATGGAACAACAGACTGGTTCCAAATAAGAAAGGGAGTGCATCAAGGCTGTATATTGTCACCTTGCTTATTTAACTTATATGCAGAGTACATCATGAGGAACGCTGGGCTGGAAGAAGCACAAGCTGGAATCAAGATTGCTGGGAGAAATATCAATAACCTCAGATATGCAGATGACACCACCCTTATGGCAGAAAGTGAAGAGGAACTCAAAAGCCTCTTGATGAAAGTAAAAGAGGAGAGTGAAAAGGTTGGCTTGAAGCTCAACATTCAGAAAACAAAGATCATGGCATCTGGTCCCATCACTTCATGGGAAATAGATGGAAAAACAGTGGAAACAGTGTCAGACTTTATTTTGGGGGGCTCCAAAATCACTGCAGATGCTGATTGCAGCCATGAAATTAAAAGATGCTTACTCCTTGGAAGGAAAGTTATGATCAACCTTGATAATATATTAAAAAGCAGAGACATTACTTTGCCAACTAAGGTCTGTCTAGTCAAGGCTATGGTTTTTCCCATGGTCATGTATGGATGTGAGAGTTGGACTGTGAAGAAAGCTGATCGCCGAAGAATTGATGCTTTTGAACTGTGGTGTTGGAGAAGACTCTTGAGAGTCCCTTGGACTGCAAGGAGATCCAACCAGTCCATTCTAAGGGAGATCGATCCTGGGTGTTCATTGGAAGGACTGATGCTAAAGCTGAAACTGCAATACTTTGGCCATCTCATGCGACGAGTTGACACACTGGAAAAGACTCTGATGCTGGGAAAGGTTGGGGGCGGGAGGAGAAGGGGCCGACAGAGAATGAGATGGCTGGATGGCATCACCGACTCTGTGGACATGGGTTTGAGTGTACTCCGGGAGTTGGTGATGGACAGGGAGGCCTGGCGTGCTGTGATTCATGGGGTCGTGGAGAATTGGACACGACTGAGCGACTGAACTGAACTGAACTGATGGTTGAACCAGGTCTTATTTGAAGCACATGGGATCTTCAATCTTCATTGAAGCACGTGAGAACTTTGTTGTGGCATGAAAACTCCTACTTTTGGCATGTGGGAACTGGTTCCCCAGCCAGGGATCAAATCCAAGGCCCCTGCAGTGGGATCGCATAAACCCAGAACCACCAGGGAAGTCTCAGCACTGAATATTTTTGAGAGAAGAAATTTAGGTGACTTATCCCACGGCTAGAGCATAACTGGTTTCCAATGAATGACAATTTGAAGCAACAAAAAAAGTAAATGAATGAATGAGCAAATATATCAATGAATTAAGAAGTGGACAGAGTTTTAAGAGAAGGTCTACACGTGAATCAGTACTAAGAGGCATCAGATACAGTTTTCAAGATGACATGTATGTGTCTAGTGAGATATATCATTGAGATTGCCTTAGCACAGATGTCAGGCTTTTTAGAAAGTTTCTAGACTTAAATATCGGAGAAGGCAATGGCACCCCACTCCAGTACTCTTGCCTGGAAAATCCCATGGATGGAGGAGCCTGGTAGGCTGCAGTCCATGGGGTCGCTGAGGGTCGGACACGACTGAGCAACTTCACTTTCCCTTTTCACTTTCATGCATTGGAGAAGGAAATGGCAACACACTCCAGTGTTCTTGCCTGGAGAATCCCAGGGACGGGGGAGCCTAGTGGGCTGCCATCTATGGGGTCGCAGAGTCGGACACAACTGAAGTGACTTAGCAGCAGCAGACTTAAATATTAATTTTTTTATTGCTGGCCTAAGAAATTCTCACAAATGTAGTGACTTTAAATAACACAATATACTATCTTATAGTTAAACTGAACACATCTCATTGCACTAAAATCAAGGCATCAGGAGGATGGTGTTCCTGTTAGAGGACCTAGAGAAAAATCATTCCCTAACTCATTTTAATTGTCAGAATACACACAGCTGTCTACGTCTCAGAACAACATCTAACCACAAAGACAAGAGCTAGAACTTGAAGCAAAGCATTGAACTGCTCTACATAGCATTGAAAAGTGAGAGTGAAGTCACTCATTAGTGTCCGACTCTTTTGCAACCCCATAGACTGTAGCCTACCAGGCTCCCCTGTCCATGGGATTTTCCAGGCAAGAGTACTGGAGTGGATTGCCATTTTCTTCTCCAGGGGATCGTCCCAACCCAGGGCTCGAACCCAGGTCTCCCCCATTATAGACAGACGCTTTATCGTCTTAGCCACCAGGGAAGTACATAGCATTGAACTGGACCATAAAGAAAGCTGAGCGCCAAAGAATTGATGCTTTTGAACTGTGTGTTGGAGAAGACTCTTGAGAGTCCCTTGGGCTGAAAGGAGATCAAACCTGTCCATCCTAAAGGAAATCATCCCTGAATATTCATTGAAAGACTGATGCTGAAGCTGAAACTCCAATGCTTTGGCCACCTGATGTGAAGAACTGACTCACTGGAAAAGACCCTGATGCTGGAAAGATTTAGGGCAGGAGAAGAAGTAGGCAATAGGGGATGAGATGGTTGAATGGCATCACACCAGACTCAATGGACATGAGTTTGAGCAAACTCCGAGAGATGGTGAAGGACAGGGAAGCCTGGCATGCTGCAGTCCATGGGGTTGCAAAGAGTTGGACACAACTGAGCAACTGAACTGAACTGAACTGATCTCCCTTCACCCTCCTTCACCACAGCCAAAAATAGTTCTCAGCTTTTAAGGACTCATGTACATAAATGGAGCCCACACAGGTAATCCAGAATAATCTCTCCACCCCAATATCTTAATTACATCTGAAAAGTCCCTTTTCCACATATAGTAACAGCCACAGTTTCCTAGGATTAGGGTCTGGATATCTTTTTAAATATCTTTTTTGAAAAACTTTTTAAAAGTCTTTGTTGAATTTGTTACAGCATTGCTTCTGTTGTTTATGTTCTGATTTTTTGGCTGGGAGGCATATGGAATCTTAGCTCCCCAGCTAAGGATCAAAGCAGGACCCACTGCATTGGAATGAAAAGTCGTAACAACCAGACAATCAGGGGAGACACTGGATATGCTCTAGGAGCCATTATTCTGCCTCTCAGAGATGGGTAGTGAAGAGTGCCACAGAAGTGAAGTTAGAACCATATGACTTGTCCCAAAGAATTCTCTATACTTTTTTATGACTGTAGCTTCTATTCCCACGCAAATCAACTGTTTCCTCATACGTGATAGGATTATTAGCACTTTTACATGAACTATCATTGACCTCTCCTTGCCCTTGGCCTTTGCCATTGTATACATAACTCTATGTTCGCTTTAATTATTAGAAACTTTGCCCTTGTTTTGTAAATCTAGATTGAGAAATGCATGTCTCTGAGTTTCCCCCACAGTGTGCTTTCCCGGCATAGCAGATTTGCTGATTGACATGAGTCATCCTCAATTTGCTTTGTGTAGCTTACTTTGCCACTAACAGATTCATAATATGTAAATTACTTCAAAAGCTTTGGCACATTCACTTTTATTTTGTTCCAGATTGGAGGCTATGTCTGTCTTTTAAAAACAAAGGAGGAAATTGACTGTTCTTCCAGTTGACCAAAATAAACAAAGAAATTTACATTCTGAATCACGGTTGTCAGCTCAATAGGTTTTCATACTTTTAGAAAAAATTCAAGGCCTTAAAATGTTCCTAAACATAATACACACTGAATAAATGTTTTTGTTTAATTATGTGAATTAAGATGTACAGATGGATACCCAGGGGATAACTGAATTTTTTTTAAAATGATAGTTCTGCTTCCAAATTGTAATAGCTGGTTTTAGCCTACGTTTTCATTTTGCTTCCTAAACCTCCTAGCCAGAAATTCTCCACTTCAGGAGAAAGTTTATTGAGTGGATGCAATAGGAATAACTTATGAAGGAAATTTTATTTTTGAGAGTCATAGCAAAATGTATTTACCCATTTTGGAATAACAACATGTAATAGCATTTGGAGGTGGGGAGGCCTGGAGAGAAAAAAAACCAAGTAAAATCTTAAATATGAGAAAGAAATTTTTTCTAAATCCAAGAGATAAAACTAGTAGGAATGCAGCAAGGAATATTGGATGAATTAATGACAATAAATAGGATAAGAATCAGTTCATAAGATGGTTATGATGACTTAATTTCAGGGTTAATGGTCAAGGAAAAATAGGTTTATGGGAACCATCTGTAAGTATTTGTAAGGAATTAATTACTGTGACCATCAGAGATTGTGAGATGAAGGATTTAAGGTATAAATGACTTCTACTGTTCAAGTTATATTCTTTTGTACTTTGAATCTATGTCAAAATAAAGTGACTCCTCAAAAAGAGAAGCCAATAAAAATTCTAGAAGTGAAAATGACAATAAATAAAAAATGCAATGAATAGGTAAGGGGAAATTTGTGAAACTGAAATAAATTGGAAAAAATTACAGTGAATTACAGAGAAAGATGGATAATATAAAAAAAGACAATAAAAGGCAAATGGGATATGATGAAGAATAGGATAAGAGGCTCAGAAGGAGAAGAGACAGTGAACAGAAAAGAAGTAATATTTAATATATAATGGCTTAGAATGTTCCAATGGAGAAGGGAATGGCAACCCACTCCAGTGTTCTTGCCTGGAGAATCCCAGGGACGGGGGAGCCTGGTGGGCTTCCGTCTATGGGGTCACACAGAGTCGGACACGACTGAAGTGACTTAGCAGCAGAATGTTCCAAACCTGACAAAAGACATCAAATCTCAAATACAGAAAACTAGAACTTTAGCCAGGATAAATGCAAAGAAAATCACATTCAGTTAATTATCATGTGGGCCTACTGAGAACCAGAGATAAAGAGAACATTTAAAGTGAAGTCAAGGGGGAAAAAAGGCATTTAAACTTCAAATGCCTAACAATAAGAATAATAGCTGACTTTAAAACAGAAACAGCGGAAGCCAGGAAAATGTGGTACAATATCTTCAAAATTCTAAAAGATAAACTGCCAATCCAGAATTTTATATTAGTAAAACCATTCAGTTCAGTTCAGTCGCTCAGTCGTGTCCGACTCTCTGCAACCCCATGAATCACAGCACGCCAGGCCACCTTGTCCATCACCAACTCCCGGAGTTCACTCAAACTCATGTCCACAGAGTCGGTGATGCCATCCAGCCATCTCATTCTCTGTCGTCCCCTTCTCCTCCCGCCCCCAACCTTTCCCAGCATCAGAGTCTTTTCCAGTGAGTCAACTCGTCACATGAGGTGGCCAAAGCATTGCAGTTTCAGCTTTAGCATCAGTCCTTCCAATGAACATCCAGGATTGATCTCCCGAAGTATATTTAAATACAAAGAGTTTTTAAGGAAAACTTGTATTCAAATTATCTACTTCAACTGATACAATGTTTTAACTCATTGGTTTTCAGATTGTTCATTTTCTTTGTTCCTTACATAATTTATCTATAAATGATATATAAGTACTTAAAACTTTAAAATCTTACAAAGTTTCTTAAGGTACATTGTAAAGAAAAAAGGTAGTAACCTTAAAGGTAGTAACCTTTGTTGCTTTTGAAGCAACAAAAATAGTTACATATATATATAAACTTGAAAAAATACTATGTAAAAATTACAATATTGATTTAAATCAAATATTTCTGTTGCCAAATAGGTTGTTAAAACTAACTTCAGAAGAAAAAATCTGGTTGAAAGAGGAAAAATACAAATATATATATATATATATACACATATATCACATAAGCCTATCAAAAGGTACTTGACTTCACTCTTCATGAGAACAATGAAAATTTAAACTACAATGGGATAATATTTTCACCTGTCTAATTGATAAAATGTAAAAATATTGACAACACTTTTGGTTGGTGAGACTGTGGAAGAAAAGACATTTTCTAACATTTCTGATTGATATGCAAATATAGTACACCACTATGCAGAAAAATTCTACAATACCCGCCAAGTTTACAAATGTACTTCTCTTTGACACAGCAGATATACTTTTAGGAAAATTCTGCAATACCTGCCAAGTTTACAAATGTATTTCTCTTTGATACAGCATACTTTTTGGAATTTACCCTACAGAAAAACCTAAAGAATTCAAAATTGTTAATGAAATTGTTATTGATTACAACACTATTTGTAAAAGTAAAAATTTGGAAAGTAACATACTCTCTATCAGTAAAAAAGATAATAAAATAAATTATGGTTTGTAAGCACAACTAAATGCACAGCTGTACATATAATGAAGGACGTTTTACATTCTATAGTGAAAGGTCTCCATATCATAGTGTTAAACAGAAACAGAAAGGCAAAGCAGTGTGTGATAAATTTTGTGTCAGAAAATTAGGAACAGAGTAATACTGCTTAATAATTCAGTAGCTTAAAGAAACACTAGAAGGATACACAAAACTAATAAAAGTGTTTCTCTAAAAAGTAAGAGTGATAAGTGAGTTGAAGCTTTAAATGTCAATGTGTGTCCTTTATTTAATTTTTATTGTTTTTACCCTGAGCATCTATTATTGAGTTGAAAAGTAACATTTTAATAAATAATAAATTATTGGAAGGGAAGGGAATAGGAAAAAAAATAAATTTAATGACTAGAGAAGAAAGGGGTCTTAATGACCTGTATAACCGCAATGGTGTGATCACTCACCCAGAGCCAGACATCCTGGAGTGTGATGTCAAGTGGGCCTCAGGAGGCATTAATACTAACAAAGCTAGTGGAGATGATGGAATTCCAGCTGAGCTATTTCAAATCCTAAAAGATGATGCTGTGAAACTGCTGCACTCAAAATGCCAGCGAATCTGGAAAACTCAGCAGTGTTTTCCGGTCACAGGACTGGAAGAGGTTGCTTTTTATTCCAATCCCAAAGACAGGAAATGCCAAAGAATGTTCAAACTATTGTACAATTGCACTCACTTCACATGCTAGCAAGCTTATACTCACGATCCTTCAAGCTAGGCTTCCATAGCATGTGAACTTCCAGATGTACAGCTTGATTTCATTGACTATGCTAAAGACTTTGACTGTGTGAATCACAACAAACTGTGGAAAAGTATTAAAGAGATGGGAATCCCAGACCACCTTACCTGTCTTTGAGAAATCTATATGCAGGTCAAGAAGCAACAATTATAACCGAACATGAAACAATGGACTGCTTCAAAATTGGGAAAGGAGTATGTCAAGGCTGTACATTGTCACGCTGCTATTTTAATTTCTATGTGGAGTACATCATGTGATATGCTGGGCTGAATGAATCACAACCTGGAGTCAAGATTTCGGGAGAGGTAGAAACAACGTCAAATATGTAGAAGACATCACTCTAATGGCAGAAGACAAAGAGGAACTGCAGCGCCTCTTGATGAGGGTGCAAGAGGAGAGTGAAAAGGCTAGCTGAAAACTCAATATTCAAAAAACTAACATCATGGCATCTGGTCCCACTCAGTTCAGTTCAGTCGCTCAGTCGTGACCGACTCTTGGCGACCATTACTTCATGGCAAATAGACAGGAAAATTGGAAACAGTGACAGATTTTATTTGCTTAGGCTCCAAAATCACTGCAAATGGTGACTGCAGCCATGGAATTAAAAGATGCTTACTCCTTGGAATAAAAGCTATGACAAACAGCATATTAAAAAGCAGACATCACTTTGCCAAAAAAAAAGTTTCTTATAATCAAAACTATCATTTTTCCCGTAGTCATGTATGGATATGAGAGATGGACCATAAAAAAGCCTGAGCACCAAAAAAATTGATGCCTTCAAATTGTGGTGCTGGAGAAGACTCTTGAGAGTCCCTTGGACAGCAGGGAGATCAAACTAGTCAATCCACAGGAAATCAACCCTGAATATTCATTGGATGGACCAATGCTAAAGCTGAAGTTGCATTACTTTGGCCACCTGATGAGAAGAGCTGACTCACTGGAAAAGACCCTGATTCTGGGAAAGACTGAGGGCAGGAAGAAAAGGGGGCAACCGAGGATGAGATGGGCTTCCCCGATGGCTCAGTGTGTAAAGAACTGGCCTGCAATGCAGGAGACACAGGAGATGCAGGTTCGATCCCTGGGCTGGGAAGACCCTCTGGAGAAGGAAATGCATGAGATGGTTGGATGGCATTACTGACTCAATGGACAGGAGGATGGACAAACTCTGGGAGATAGTGAAGGACAGGGAAGCCTGACATGCTGCAGTTCATAGGGTCAAAGAGTCGGCTACATCTTAGAGACTGAACAAGAGAGAAAACAGAGACGAAAGGCATAGTGACCCAGTCAGCAGAAGACCTGCTGGAAAGCTCCTGGAGCTAGAGAGAAGCCCCTCCTGATTCATAGACAATATTGCATAAAATACAAATGAAGAATGAAAGCAACCTTCCCTGGTCTTGCTCTAGACTTTAGGCATCTCAAGGTCATGCTTAGCTTCAGCACTCTAGTTCTCTGAGATACCCTTTAGGAGTAAGAGTGAAGCACTCTCAGCTGCCCCAACTCATTTACTCTTGGACTTTACCTCCCCATCTGATGCAAAGACCCTCAGCTTTCCCATGGTTCTCACATTTCCATGTGTTCCCTAGTCACCCTAATTCTGTTTCCTCAGATACCATTTTCTCCTGTAGATAATTAGAGATGATCATAAAAGTCCTTCAAAATGGGCTTTTTAAAAATCTATCCTTACAACTTTATTTCTTGCAATTAGAACAGACAGAGCAGTAACTGAAGCTAGAGAAGCATAGAACTGGGATGACAGGACTTTTTCTGAGACACTTCAGGAGAGCAGCATCCACAAAGGTAATGTGAATTTAAGGCTCCTAACAAACCAATGTATGGATGTGAGAGTTGGACTGTGAAGAAAGCTGATCGCCGAAGAATTGATGCTTTTGAACTGTGGTGTTGGAGAAGACTCTTGAGAGTCCCTTGGTCTGCAAGGAGATCCAACCAGTCCATTCTAAAGGAGATCAATCCTGGGTGTTCATTGGAAGGACTGATGCTAAAGCTGAAACTGCAATACTTTGGCCACCTCATGCGACCAGTTGACTCACTGGAAAAGACTCTGATGCTGGGAAAGGTTGGGGGCGGGAGGAGAAGGGGCCGACAGAGAATGAGATGGCTGGATGGCATCACCGACTCTGTGGACATGAGTTTGAGTGAACTCCGGGAGTTGGTGATGTACAGGGAAGCCTGGCGTGCTGTGATTCATAGGGTCGTGGAGAGTTGAACACGACTGAGCGACTGAACTGAACTGAACTGAACTGAACAAACCAATCCAATCACAAAAAGGCATTTTATCCAGCTTCTTGCTTGTTGGCAGTATCATAAGAAATACACATGTATACCCATGGCTGATTCATGTCAATGTATGGTGAAAACCACTATCATATTGTAAAGTAATTAGCCTCCAATTAAAATAAGTTAATTAATTTTTTTTAAAAAAGAAATGCACACCATGTATATCTGGTCTCCCCTAGTCTCATCTGAGTTTTTCCATGCCCATGGATTACATTCTCTTTAAACATACTTTATACCCAGAGATGATTCACTGAACCAAAAATGCAAATCAGAGAAGATAGGAGTAGGGACATTAGTTTCATGGCATCCACTCTACATCTAAAATCTATAGCAAAGTTTAGGGCTAAGGCGTTGAGAGGAAGACAAGACACGGGTCACACACAGGACAAAGGGAAAGGACACCTCATGGATCCTTACACTTAAAGCAAGGATTAGGAAGTAGGACTTAGAAAAGGAAAGAATCCTGTTTAAAACAGTTAAGGCAGGATCTATCTTAATGAACCAGGAACACTTCAATGTTGAAAAACAAATGGAAATGGTCCAATTCATTCCTTCCTCTCTCTTCTTAAGTTCCAACTAAACATTGACCTTTCTCACACACGATAAGAAAAAGTTAACAATGAGGGAAATCCCTCAGGTGTGATGATTTTGGCCAAGTGAACCTGTCCCAGTAGCTCCAGGGTCATTCTGCTAGAGTCATAAAGAACCATCCTGCTCCCTGGGAACGGTCTTCTTGGGCACCAAATTCCTCCAGCATGCGTGCTCTTCAGCTTCTCCTCAAGACCAGCCCTGCTGCCCTTCTCCTGGGTCTCTGCCTGACACTGTGGACTGGCACAGCTCAAGGACAAATGTAAGTCATCTATTTTTCCTCCCTACAGAGAATCTTCCATGAACGACACTTTTGCCAACCCAGAAACCCACATTATGCACCTAAATATTATTTTCCTGCTCCAAGAGGACCATCCTGGGAGTCCTCACTATTTGTGTCTCATGTCTCACTTTCTCCCTGTTCAGAACCTGTTGGAGAGTTCACCGAATCCATAACCTGCAGCTACTTTGTGTTTTAACTCAGTTTTTTATCCTTTTATCAGTCTCTCCTTTTGCCACAAAAGAGAAACATAGGCAGGAATCTGAGCTTGGTCTATAGCTGTGGGTTAAACTTTGAATAAGATGTTTGAGCCGTACAAGAAGGGCCATGTCCCTGGTCACTACTCAATAAAAAGGGCTGTTCTGATCCACCAGCCGAGATAATCCTTGTCATTTCATTGGCAACAGTCTCGTCTTCTTTATATGGTCCTCCTCATACATGGTGTATGAGGAGCATGAGATCTGAGCATGGTTCTCTAATCAAGGAACAGGAGAAGCAAGCTCTGCGATCCTGCCTTTCCCTGGACCTGTTCCTATATGCAGAGCCATGATGTAACAAGAGTGGTCTCCAGTTCTATCATTCGTAGATGGAGAGGCATTGAAAGGGGACTATGTATTTGCGAAGAGGAGGGCACTGAGTTTCAGAAAGAAGTCAGGAAGGCCTAAGGAAACACAGGCCCGTAACAGAATGTAGAGAAAGGCGATTTAACAGACAGGAATGGAGCCTTGGAAATTCTGATAGAAGGATTCCTGAGAAGTTTGGGGATTTCTCCAAGGGGAAGAGAGGCAAAGAGGGCAGAGGCTGTGTTTGGGGTATGTGTGTGGGGGGTGGTGCATGCCAAGTTGCTTCAGTTGTCTCCAACTCCCTGCGACCCCATGGACGAAAGTGAAAGTCGCTCAGTTGTGTCCGACTCTTTGTGACCCCATGGCCTATGCAGTCCACGGAATTCTCCAGACCAGAATACTGAAGTGGGTAGCCTTTCCCTTCTCCAGGGGATCTTCCCAACCCAGGGATCGAACCCAGGTCTTCCACATTGCAGGCAGATTCTTTACCAGCTGAGCCACAAGGGAAGCCCAAGAATACTGGAGTGGGTAGCCTATCCCTTCTCCAGAGGATCTTCCTGACCCAGGAATTGAACCGGGGTCTCCTGCATTACAGGTGTATTCCTTACCACGTGGATTATAGACCATCAGTCTCCTCTGTCCAAGGGATTCTCTAGGAAAGAATACTGGGATGATTGCCATGCCCTCCTCCAGGTTATCTTCCCAACCCAGGGATCAAACCCATGTTTCTTATGCCTCCTGCATTGACTGGTGAGTTCTTTAGTACTAGCACTACCCGGGAAGCCCATGCGGGGTATATTGGGAGTCAATTCTTTTAGGCTAACTAAGTAGTACTTCCAGGTTCCCCTCAATTTAGGCCTGAGGAACAGTAGGTTGATGAACAAAGCTGAGCTAAATGAATCCTATTAAAACTTAATTCATTGATATAATAAATATTTCAGATTCTTAGAGCTTCATATCCTTCCACTAGTGGAGGAGAAGGAGTTTCCCTGGATTATGGGATGATTTCACAAGAAAAATGGAAGGAAGCGCATCATAAGCTAAAATAAACCGTGCAATCAAATCACTTCTACCTCAAATAGAACCGCTGCGATTCAGTCAGGAATTTTTAATGAAGGGAAACCAGCTCTTTCAGCCCACATCTCTGCCCTCATTAGTTGACAGAAAAAAACCAAAATGTAAATATCCTATGTTGATTTCTAGGTATCCAAATAAGTAGACTTCCTAGGTGGTGCTAGTGTGGGTTCAATCCCTGGGTTGGGAAGATCCCCTGGAGAAGGGAATGGTGACCCACTCCAGTACTCTTGCCTGGAGAATCCCTTGGACAGAGGAGACTGGTGGGCTACAGTCCATGTGGTTGCAAAGAGTCAGACATGACTGAAGCAACTTAGCACGCATGCACATCCAAATAGGTGTGTCTTGGCTGGACACAGAGAGACTGCAGGTGCGGGTCATGCAAAGTAGATCCTTAGGAGTGATGGCAGTGATGCCTCTGTATCTTCCTTACTCCTTTCATCCCCCTGCTCTCTCTGCCTCTCCTGTTTCCATATTACCTCCCAGGCTACCTCAATCCTGGACTTTGATCTGACTTTGGATTTCTGCCTCTTTTGCCATATCTAGACAGAATGTAATCTCAGCAAATCTGACAACTTCTCAAATTGACAACTCAACGGGCTATGTGATAACACTTGCAGTTTCAAATCTCATATCTCAATGCATAGTGGTAAGTGAAGAACTGGAGGTTATGGTAAGTGGGGAGGAAAAAGAGAAATTCCCTCCTAAACAACTTCAGTCATCACTAATGATATGAAGTGAAACATTATCTTATAAAGAAGTCACCTACAAATGCTTTTGCCTTGAACTTCAGAGCAACCCTGTTTGGAATATGTGTATTATTATGTCCATTTTAAGGCAGTGATTTTGAAGCTTAAGAAAATAAAATGTCACTGTTTCTACTTTTGCCATGAAGTGATGGGACCAGATACCATGACCTCAGTTTTTTGAATGTTGAGTTTTGAGCCAGTTTTTTCATTCTCCTCTTTCACCTTTAGCAAGAGGCTGTTTAGTTCCTCTTTGAATTCTGCCATTAAAGTGGTATCATCTGCATATCTGAGGTTGTTGATATTTCTCCCGGCACTACTAATTCCAGCTTGTGAGTCATCCAGCCTGGCATTTTGCATGATATACTCTGCATATAATTTAAGTAAGCAGGATGACAATATATAGCCTTGATGTACTCCTTTCCCAATTTTGAACCAGTACATTCTTCCATGTCCAGTTCTAACTGTTGTTTCTTGTCCTGCGGACAGGTTTATTAGGAGTCAGGTAGGGTGGTCTGGTATTAGGGATAGAGTATCAGTTTTAGTTCAGTTCAGTTCAGTCGCTCAGTTGTGTCCGATTCTTTGCAACCCCATGGACAGCAGCACACCAGGATTCCCTGTCCATCACCAACTCCCAGAGCTTACTCAAACTCATGTCCATCGAGTTGGTGATGCCATCCAACCATCTTAGCCTCTGCCACTCCCTTCTCCTCCTGCCTTCAATCTTTCCCAGCATCAGGGTCTTTTCCAATGAGTCAGTTCATTGCATCAGGTGGCCAAAGTATTAGAGCTTCAGCATCAGTCCTTCCAATGAATATTCAGGACTAATTTCCTTTCGGATTGACTGGTTTGATCTCCCTGCTGTCCAAGGGACTCTCCAAGAGTCTTCTCCAACACCACTGTTCAAAAGCATCAATTCTTTGACAGTCAGCTTTCCTTATGGTCCAACTCTCACATCCATACATGACCACTGGAATAGTCATGAGTATCAGTTTAGGAAGGTGAAAAATTGAAAGATGAATGATGGTGACAGTTGCATAACAGTGTGAATGTACTTAGTGCCACTGAACTGTATTGTGAAGTATGGCTAAAATAGTATGTTTTATATTATGTGACTTTTACCATAATAAAAACTTTTAAAAAAATGAATTGATAGTATACAGAGAATAAATTAGTGGAGGATTAAAAGCATGTCAGGATACTTCACTTCACCAGAGGAAGAGAAGAGAGAAGAAAGAAAAGCAGTAAGAGTGGGGATAAAAACAAAGATGGATAAGACTGAGCGTCAACGAGGAAGGAGCTTCTTGGAAGTGAGCCATCCACGTCCCCACCACCATCCTGTGAAGTGATGAGCTTGAGGGAGACTATGCTCAGGAGGCCATGGCAGATGAGAGAGAAGCTGCAACAATGAGGCAATCATGGTCTCCCTCACAGACCGGAGACTGCCTGTCAGACCAGAACTGGCTTTCCCAGTCCCTACCTCCAATACCTTTCCCTGCTGGCTTCAATGACTCTTCATGTCAGATCCTAGACCTCTCGCTTCTCCATATTTGATAGCAACCCCCAGTTCCTTCAAGGCCTCCTTAGGGGTTTTAGGAAACAGATACAAACAGATGGGAAAGTTGCACAGTGACCAAAAACCCTATGAATTACATACAGTATCTGATATTTATTAAAATATAAATGATGCAACAAATGCTGTTGAGCATGCCTTTTCCAGAGTTCATCTCTGAAGCTTTTTTCAGGAAGCTTTTGGTACTTTCTTGTCTCAGGTATTACTTCAGCAGATTTCTTCTCCCATCTGAGAATCTCAGTCATTCCTTAGAGTTTGTATCTGAGTAAAGGTTTTATAATCCTATTTGGGGAGGAAATCAGGCACCAAGTACTAGTTGCCCAAGTGCTTTCAGACTCCAAGTGTGTATTATTTGTACAATACACATAGTACCTTACCTTTATAAAGCTCTTTGCTGCTAAGCTAAGTCACTTCAGTCGTGTCCGACTCTGTGTGATGCCATAGATGGAAGCCCACCAGGCTCCCCCGTCCCTGGGATTCTCCAGGCAAGAACACTGGAGTGGGTTGCCATTTCCTTCTCCAATAAAGCTCTTTACCACACACAAAACACAGAAACCTGTGGACTCACAGATTAGATATGTAAGTATCAACACCTCCATCTCATAGAAGTAAAATGAGAAGCTCAGAGGGATAAATGCCACATCACAAAGCTGGAAAGCAGGATACTTGGGACAATAAACCCTGTTGTATTTGTTTGGTGAGCTTTTTCACCACCACATCAGAGCAGACAAAATAATGTTTCCAATCTCCGTGACCATCTTGGTTCACCAGACGGAAGACAAGTTCACTGAAATCATTTCCTGCCTACTCCAGTTTGGGAACTTCAGTCCAGAACTAAACACAGTCCAACCATGGTGACCCCCTTACTCGCCCATTCCTCAAAACAAAGAACATTTCACACATCAGTTGATGAGTTAAATGCTAGCCAGACCCTCAAGGTGGGTTGACTCCCACACCAGGGGACAGAAACAAGTGTGGTATCTGAGGATACCTTCAAACCCAACTTTAAAACTTTGACATTCACCACATCCAAGAAGACATCTTTTTAATAATTCAGGTTAAAAGTCAACAGAGCCGAAAAAGAGAATTACCAAAAGTTCATTAAGGTCAAGTCTGGCCCTGAATATATTAACTGGTGATGTCTGGGGGAAACCCCTGGAACCCCCTTCAGTGTAGGCCTCGAAAATGTTCACTTTGCTTAATGGTCACTCCAGGACTGCCTCAGCCAGGTCAACTCTCATTAACCCTTTCTCATCCTCTTCTCTTCAGGTTAAAAACACATTGGAGGTCTCTGACACGGTCTTTTTTCTTTACGGTAATTTTCGTTTTACCAGCTGTCTGTGTGGTATTAGTACAAGAAGATTCTTTTGGGAGATAGAAGCACCTGGTAAGTGAAGAAATTGCCTGCTGAGCATTCATGTTAGAGAAGGGGAAATGTGAGGAGAGGGAAAATTGTCAAGGTGGAACTGAGACATGGCAGAAAGCAAAAGGAATAAGGTATTGGAGTAAGAAGGAAACACAAGACACAGAGGTAGGGTGGGTGATGATTCGATGCGGCAGACGGGAGAGAGGCGCCTAACAGCTGTGAGCCTGAGAAACGGGGCCAAGCATCAGACACAGTAAAAGGCAGGATAGGATGGCTTTATGTGGAGTCCAGTTGCCTGACACAGCTTTGCTTCTTCTCTCCAGAAAATGGGATCATAACAGGGAAGGCTCAAGTTGTGTCAGAGGAGAATATATGCCCTCCTGGTGTGAATATCTCCACCCCTGTTTATGAAATTGCTATCACACGTGATGTCATTATAACACTCTGATCTGGAAAATCTGCCATTTCTGAGTTTGTGGGCATCTGTTTAGACTGGAAAATAAACTTCCTACTGACTTCTCACTGTCCTATCTGTGTTCTTTCCCCAAAACTCAGAACTGTGTCTGCTCAGACATCCCTGGGTCCTAAGGAACCAGTATTTTTAAGAAAACTTCTCAGGTATGATTATGTGAGTATCCACTCCCTAGCCAATGATGAGAAAAAGAAGATAGGAACTATTCTCACCATTTGACTCAGGAGAGGAAATGTCCAGAGAGAGAGAATTGTCCCTAGTGATACAAATTAAGGACAGAAGTGACCAACGGTTCTAAGTTTCCCTGTTATTTCAGTCCAGGTGCATCCAGCTGTCTCTCCCAGTTATCTGAAAGTTCAACGAATCTGAAGCTCTAAATTATTACATCTTGCTCCTCTTCAACTGATAGCAAGGAAAAGATTCACACGAGCTCACATGAGCTGGGTTCCTATGCAGGATGTACCGTCTCTGTGCCCAAGTTCTTTCATCACAGTAAGGCAAACTCAGAAATCAAGGAGAT
Source organism: Moschus berezovskii (assembly GCF_049115385.1). Classification (NCBI taxonomy): domain Eukaryota; kingdom Metazoa; phylum Chordata; class Mammalia; order Artiodactyla; family Moschidae; genus Moschus; species Moschus berezovskii. The sequence goes on from NC_142462.1 coordinate 116,155,959, forward strand.
ACCTACTATAAGCAGGGATTGAAGGGTCACAGGGAACTATTCAGAGCTCCAAGTGGGAGTGTGTAACATGTGGCCATCTGGAGAACTACTAGTACTTAAATTATTTATGTACCTACCTTCTGACCCAACACTTCCATAACCAGAAGTGACAGTAAGAAAGACCATTTTTGATTTGTGGGCTTCTAGGGCAATCTATTTTAGCTATCATATAAAAAGAACTACTGAAGAACCATTATTTCAGACTACATGCACATCTTGAAGGACATCACCATACTCCCTAAAGAGTGTGACTCCCGAGTAATTTCCTTAATGCTTATGTATGAGCTTTGTGTAGCATACCATAGGGTCAAGAGTTTCCTGATAATGAAAGTAATGAAAAATCAATACATATCTTGATCATGTGCCTGTACTGGAAACTCTTTCATATAAAAGAAGAAAGATTCCATTGATCTAAGGAGATATTAGATGGGTCTAGTAATCAGATTGCAGCCATGAAATTAAAAGATGCTTACTTCTTGGAAGGAAAGTTATGACCAATATAGATAGCATATTAAAAAGCAGAGATATTACTTTGCCAACAAAGGTCCATCTAGTCAAGGCTATGGTTTTTCCAGTGGTCATGTATGGATATAAGAGTTGGACTGTGAAGAAAGCTGATCGCTGAAGAATTGATGCTTTTGAACTGTGGTGTTGGAGAAGACTCTTGAGAATCCCTTGGACTGCAAGGAGATCCAACCAGTCCATTTTAAAGGAGATCAATCCTGGGTGTTCATTGGAAGGACTGATGCCAAAGTTGAAACTCCAATACTTTGGCCACCTCATTTGAAAAGTTGACTCACTGGAAAAGACTCAGATGCTGGGAGGGATTGAGGGCTGGAGGAGAAGGGGAAGACAGAGAATGAGATGGCTGGATGGCATCACCGACTCAATAGACATGAGTTTGAGTGAACTCCGGGAGTTGGTGATGGACAGGGAGGCCTGGCGTGCTGTGATTCACGGGGTCGCAAAGAGTTGGACACAACTGAGCAACTGAACTGAACTGAGTAATCAGATACTCTGTGAACCCTGAGAAAGTGATGCTGGCTAAGACACAGCAGGCAGGAAAGAGATCCATACCTAGAACATGTATCAATGTCAGTAAAGACAAAATACTGCCCTCTCAGGAATCAAAAGGATCCTGTGTAATCATTATCCTCTCGAATGGTCTCCTTGAGAAATAGTACACTATTGAGGTCACAAAACTAGTCGTTGTTATTGAAAGGCCAGTGGCTGCAACATCTAAGTTATTTATGGGAAGAAGTGCATTTTTTTTGTATTTTAGCATATAACTTATTTATTGAATTCAGTTTTATATATATACATATATTTTTTTTTCAGATTCTTTTACCTTATAGGTTGTCACCTAATATTGAGTACAGTTCCCTGTGTAATTTTAACATCTCAGGGCATAAGTCAAGTCAACTGCAGTGATAGAAGTGTTTATTTTGTATCAGCCACCACCATTTTGGCCATCACATAAGGACTTGGATAGCAGAGGACAGGAGCTGCTGACACCCATAGAACCTGCCCTCATCCTGCCCTCTAATTGTTCAATGCCTCCTCTGTGTTACATACTTTCTTATAAGCACTTTCATGAGACCCCAAGAACCAAACATTCTGTTCAAATGTATTGGTTCTTTCAGATGGCTCTTCTCTAGAACTTCTGTGTTAAAAATACGCCAACCTTGTTCCTACAAGGCTCCAGACCAACAAGCCAAAAAATATGCCACTCCCCAGGAGTCCGTGTATATCTTTAACTCAAGATACTTTTCCAGCCTCACAGAACTGATGACCAGGTATATTGCTTGCAGCTCTGCCCACTAAGATTATTTCCCCCACCTGTGTTTTTCTATTGCATACCCGAGCAAAGTTTTAGTTTGGCAATCATCCAACTTTAGTTCACAAAAACATATTGAGCTAACAAATCACATGGGGCTGATTTCCTCCAAAATCTAAACAAAGGACCTCCCCAACCCATGAGGCTGTAGGGACAATCTGAAGACAAGAAAGTGGGGGCTGGTATCAGTGCAGCCAGAGTAGGTGACATAGGGTCTGAACCATGTTTTTCTGTACCACAGGCCCTTTGGACCAAGTTGGGTTCATACTTAACTGTGGTATTTTCATTGTGTGAGGACTGCTGCTATATTCACTCAAATATATTATTTCTGGGTCTACTAATGCCTATGTCTTCTCCAGCACCACAGTTCAAAAGCATCAATTCTTCAGCGATCGGCTTTCTTCACAGTCCAACTCTCACATCCATACATGACCACAGGAAAAACCATAGCCTTGACTAGATGGACCTTGGTTAGCAAAGTAATGTCTCTGCTTTTCAATATGCTATCTAGGTTGGTCATAACTTTCCTTCCAAGGAGTAAGTGTCTTAATTTCATGGCTGCAATCAGCATCTGCAGTGATTCTGGAGTCCAAAAAAATAAAGTCTGACACTGCTTCCACTGTTTCCCCATCTATTTCCCATGAAGTGATGGGACCAGATGCCATGATCTTCGTTTTCTAAATGTTGAGCTTCAAGCCAAACTTTTCATTCTCCTCTTTCACTTTCATCAAGAGGCTTTTTAGTTCCTCTTCACTTTCTGCCATAAGGGTGGTGTCATCTGCATATCTGAGGTTATTGATATTTCTCCCAGCAATCTTGATTCCAGCTTGTGCTTCTTCCAGCCTAGTGTTCCTCATGATGTACTCTGCATATAAGTTAAATTGAGAGTCCCTTGGACTGCAAGGAGATCCAACCAGTCCATTCTGGAGGAGATCAATCCTGGGTGTTCATCGGAAGGACTGATGCTAAAGCTGAAACTCCAATACTTTGGCCACCTCATGTGACGAGTTGACTCACTGGAAAAGACTCTGATGCTAGGAGGGATTGGGGATGGGAGGAGACGGGGATGACAGAGGATGAGATGGCTGGATGGCATCACCAACTCGATGGACATGAGTTTGAGTGAACTCCAGGAGTTGGTGATGGACAGGGAGGCCTGGCGTGCTGTGATTCATGGGGTCGCAAAGAGTCGGACACGACTGAGCAACTGAACTGAACTGAACTGAACTGAATGCCTATGTCATAAAGGGGAACTCTGGTCTCTTGGTGTTTTATTGTCAGAAATTGCATCTATTTAGTGTCCAAAAGAACCTTTAAAAAATATTAGTTTTCTGCTGCAGAGAGAATAGACTTACTCCAGAATCCTGTTGGTCTAGTCTGCAACTCTCAGCCTGAGGCTAACCAGAGAGTACAGTCAGCGATCTTAATCTACCCTGGATCTCTGCAGCACCATAGGATCTGCCAAGTGACATGGCCAAAATAAAGGATTCATGTTAGCTCAGATTGCCATAACAAAATACGATAAATTGAATGGCTTAAACAACAGAAATCTATTTTCTCACAATTCTGGAAGCTAGAAGTCTGAGATCAGGATGCCACCACCATGAGGTTCTAGGGAGGGCTCTCTTCCTTGCTTACATACACCCACCTACTCACTGTGTCCTCACGTGGGGTAAAGAGAGCAATGGCGCTTCTTCCTCAGCTTATAATGGCACCACTTCTGCGTTCCACCATAATGACCCCATTTAACCAGAATCACCTCGTAAAAGGCCCCAAGACGGTCACTTAAGGGGAAGGGAAGGAAGGCATCAACGTATTAATTTGCAAGAAACACAATTCAGTCTTAGCAAAACTGTTCAAGCTAATAGAACCCCTTTTTTCCTCTGGATACCACTCAAAACCGGCATCCTTTGGAGTTACCCAATGATGTCACTTTATCATTCCCAGTTTAGTAAACTCTGCCTGCAAAATCCAAGGGCTTCCAAGAAGGGTGCCATGTTTTTGGTGGTAAGTTGTTCAAGATTCAATAAATATCTCCACTTGGAAAACATATTGCAACAAGCGCTAGACCACTAAACATCTGAAAACTGATGTGGCATCCCCCTAAGTATTTGTATTTGTAGGGATAGTTTGAAATACAAACTATCCCTAAAAATTGAAGAGGAAGAAATACATCCAAATTATTCTGTGAAACCAGCATTTGTTGTTGTTCAGTAGCTCAATCAGGTCCAGCTCTTTGTGACCCTGTAAACCACAGCATGCCAAGCTTCCCTGTCCTTCCCTTTCTCCCAGAGTTTAAACAGCTCCATTCATGTCCATTATGTCAGTGATGCCATCCAACCATCTCATCTTCAGTTGCCCCCTTCTCCTGCCCTCAGTCTTCCCCAGAATCAGAGTCTTTTCCAATGCGTTGACTCGTTGCATCAGGTGGCCAAAGTATTGGAGCTTCAGCTTCAGTGTTTCCAGTGAAAACTCAGGGTTGATTTACTCTAGGGTTGACTAGTTTGAACTCTTTGCTGTCCAAGGGACTCAGGAGTTTTCTCCAGCACCACAGTTCAAAAACATCAATTTTCTGCCACTCAGCCTTCTTCATGGTCCAACTCTCACATCCATACATGACTACTGGAAAAACCATAGCTTTGATTATAGGGACTCTTGTCAGCAAAGTGATGTCTATATTTTTTAATATGCTGTCTAGGTTTGTTGTAGCTTTCCTTCCAAGGAGCAAGCATTTTTTCATTTTGAGGCTGCCACCCACAGTGATTTTGGAGCCCAAGAAAATAAAATCTGTCACTGCTTCCACTTTTTCCTAACCTGTGTGACATGATACAATGGGACCAGATGCCATGACCTTAGTTTTCTGAATGTTGAGTTTTAATCCAGCTTTTTCATTCTCCTCTTTACCTTCATCAAGAGGCTCTTTAGTTCCTCTTCACTATCAGTCATTAGAGTGGTATCTTCTGCATATCTGAGGCTGTTGATATTTTTTCCAGTAATCTTGATTCCAGCTTGTGATTCATCCAGCCCAGCAGTTTGCAAATAAGTTAAATAAGCAAGGTGACAATATACAGCCTTGACATACTCCTTTCCCAATTTAGAATCAGTCTGTTGTTTCATGTCTGGTTCTAACTGTTGCTTCTTGTCCTGCATACAGGTTTCTAAAGAGACAAAACACCCAGGAATAAACTTAACCAAGGAGGTAAAAAGAGAGGTGTTCTGAAAATTATGAGATATTGACCAAAGTCATGTAAGAGTACACAAATTAAAAAATGTACTGTGTTTACAGATTGAAAGAATTAACATTCTTAATATGTTCTTACTTCTCAAAGTAATCTACAGATTAAATGCAATCTCTATAATATATCAAGGCATTTTTCTGCAGAACTAGGAAAAATATGCCTAAAATGTGTAGAGAACCACAAAAGACCCCAAAAAGACAAAACTTTCTTGAGAAAGAGGAACAAAACTGAAGGCATCATGCTCACTGATTTCAAACTATTACAAAACTCTAAGAATCAAAACACTATGATACTATTAAAAAGCAGATACATAGATCCATAGAACAGATGACAGAACCCAAAAATAAGCCCACACTTACATAGTCAATTAATCTACACTAAGAAGGGAAAATTATAAAATGACGTAGAGAGCTACTTCCATAAATAACTGGGAAAACTGGACAGCTACTTCAAAAGAATCAGACTAGAACATTTTCTTATGTCATGTACAAAATCAACGCAAAATGGATTGAGGACAAAACAAAAGACCTGAAGCCATAAAACTCTGGAAGAAAACATAAGCAGTGTGCTTTCTGACATTGGTCTTAGCAATATCTTTTTGGCTCTGATTCCTCAGGCAAGGGAAACTAGAGCAAAATAAACAAATAGGACTCCATGAAACTAAAATCCTTTTGCACACGAAGGACACCAACAGCAAAATGAAAAGGCAAACTGAACTACTGAATGAAAGAAGGCATTTCCAAACAATACATGCAATAGGGGTGCATTGCTTAATTAGATAATGGAGTCATATAACTCAATAAAAAAAAACACCAACCTATTTAAAAACAGGCAGAGTGCCTGTATAGACGTTTCTCCCAAGAAGACAAAGAGATTGCTAAGAGACACATGAAAAGATGTTCAACATCACTAATTATCTGAGAAACCCTAATTGAAGTCACAATGAGATATCATTTCACATCTGTCAGAATGACTGTCATCAAAAAGACCACAAATACTAGTATTACCAAGGATATGGAAGAAAAGTAATACCCATGCACCGTTGGTGCATATGTAGATTGGCACAACCACTGTGGGAAACAGTGTGGAGTTTCCTCAAAAAGCTAAACATCAAGCTGTCATATGATTCAGCACTGCTGAATCATAGCACTGCTAGGAATTTACCCAGAGAAAGCAAAACACCGATTTGCAAAGATGCATGCACCGCTATGTTCTTTGTAGCGATTATTTGCAATAGCCAAGATATGGAAGCAACCTAAATGTCCGTCAATAGATGAATGTAAAAAGATGTGCTGCACATAAACAGGAACCACGCAAACATAAAAGAGAATGAAACCTTGCAATGTGCAACAACATGGATGGACTCGGAGGGTGGTATATTGAGTGAAATAAATCAGAAAGGGAAATACTGCATGATCTTGGTTATATGTGGAATCTAAAAAACAAAGCAAACAAAAGAACACAAAAACAGACTTACAGACACAGAAAGCAAAGTGATGGTTTTCAGAGGCGACGAAGGTGGGGCTTTGGCAGAAAAAAGTGAAATGGGTTAAATGGTACAAACTTCAGTTATAAAATAATAAGTCACAGGAATGTAATGTATCGCATAGGAACTACAGTCAATCATACAGTAATTATTTTATACGGAGACAGATGGTTACCAGACTTACTGTGGTAATCATTCTGCAATGTATAATCCTTGACTGTTGAATCGTTATGCTGTACACGTGGAACTACTACAATATTGTACTCAACTGGACTTCAACTTTTAAAAATTAAAAATAAAAAAGCTAAACTGAAAGGAGATCCAACCAGTCTGTTCTAAAGGAAATCAGTCCTGGGTGTTCACTGGAAGGACTGATGCTAAAGCTGAAACTCCAATATTCTGGCCACCTCATGCGACGAGTTGACTCACTGGAAAAGACTCTGATGCTAGGAGGGATTGGGGGCAGGAGGAGACGGGGACGACAGAGGATGAGATGGCTGGATGGCATCACCGACTCGATGGACATGAGTTTGAGTGAACTCCGGGAGTTGGTGATGGACAGGGAGGCCTGGCGTGCTGTGATTCACGGGGTCGCGGAGAGTTGGTCACGACTGAGTGACAGCTGAGCTGACTGAACTGAAACTGACAGAAACAGAGAGCAGAGCTATGGGTTTCAGGGGCTGGGTGGCAGGGGAGGAAGGAACTCGGGAGATGAGGGTCCAAGTGTATAAACTTTCAAACATAAGATGCAGAAGTTCTGAAGATCTAAATATAGTACAGCAAATACAGTTAACAAGATTGAATTATATACCTAAAAATTGCTAAAGAGTGGATCTTAAATGTTCTCACCACCAAAAATAAAAGGTAACTATGTGACTTGATGGAACTGATAGCTAACTCTATGGTGATAATCATTTTACAATACATATATGCAAAAAATCAGCACATTGTATACCTTAAATTTACACAATGTTTTGTCAGTTATATCTCATTAACACTGGGCTTCTCTGGTAGCTCAGCTGGTAAAGACTCTGCCCGCAATGCAGCAGACCCCAGTTCCATTCCTGCATGGGGAAGATCCCCTGAAGAAGGGATAGGCTACCCACTCCAGTATTCTTTGGTTCCCTGGTAGTTAGCTGGTAAAGGATCCACCTGCAATGCGGGAGACCAGGTTCAATCCCTGGGTTGGGAAGAGCCCTGGAGAAGGGAACAGCTATCCACTCCAGTGTTCTGGTCTGGAGAATTCCATGGACTGTATGGTCCATGGGGTCGCAAAGAGTTGGACACAACTGAGTAACTTTCACTTTCTCATTAACACTAGAAAAATATTTTAAAATAAATAAAACCTTTAAAACCACCTGCCGGACTTCTCTCATGGTATGGTAGATAATAATCCACCTACCAGTGCAGGGGACAGAGGTTTGATCCCTGTTTCAGGAATACGTCACATGGCGTGGAGCAACTAAGCCTGTGCTCCCCAACTAGACTCTGCGAGCCACAACTACCAAACTGCCATTCACCAACTACTGAAGCTTGCGTGTTCTGCGATCTTGGGCAACAACTGCTGAGCCCCTGTGCTTGCACATAGAAGCCCTTGCACATAGAGCCTGTGCTTCAGAAGTGAAGACACCACAATGAGAATCCCGAGCACCACTACTAGAGTGTAGACTTCACTCGCCGGAACAAGAGAAAGCAAAGCAACAAAAATCCAGCCCAGCCACAACTTAAAAAAAAAAAAATTAAATAATGATAAAAACCATTCATGCATTATGTATTCATTCACTCAATAAATATTTATCAAATACCCTATGTGCCATTCCTTATTTTAGGTCTGTGATTTATAGAAATGATGGAGAAGGAAATGGCAACCCCCTCCAGCATTCTTGCCTGGAGAATCCCACAGACAGAGAGGAGCCTGCCGGGCGACAGTCCATGGGGTCGCAAGAGTCGGACATGACTTAGCAACTACATGACCACCACCGCCACCTTACAGAAGTGAATCAGGAATTTTTTATCCTGATTTTATAAAGCTTATATTTTTCAGGGGAGATAGACAAAACAAGTGAACACTATTTTTATCCTAAAGGAATCCTAAAGGAAATCAACCCTGAATATTCATCGGAAGGACTGATGCTGAAGCTGAAGTTCCAATACTTTGGCCACCTGATGTGATGAGTCAACTCATTAGAAAAGGCCCTGATGCTGGGAAAGGTTGAAGGCAGGAGGAGAAGGGACGACAGAGGAGGAGATGGTTGAATGGCATCACCAACTCGATGGACATGAGTTTGAGCAAGCTCCAGGAATTGGTGATGGACAGGGAAGCCTGGCGTGCTGCAGTGCACGGGGTCACAAAGAGTCGGACATGACTGGGCAACTGAACTGACTGAACTGACTATTTATTAATATATTCAACTTCATTGATGAGAAAACTGAGATGAGAGAAGGCAAATTAATTTGGACATGGCTACTATGTAGCAAGCTGGGATTTGCACCATGCAGGCAACCTGACACAAGAGCCTATGTTCCTGGCTTGTACACACACATATATTTATACACACAGGCAATCTTATGTGGGCCCCCGAAATCTCCACCAAATAGCATTATAAAATCACAAATTTTAGCTCCTGTACTAGTTCTGTACACAGTTTTATTTCCTTTGTCCTCAAAGCAGCTAGATACACAATTTCCTGGAGTAGCACTGTCCAGTTAAAATGAGGGGGAGGAATTCTCTGGCGGTCCATGGTTAGGACCTGGTGCCATCACTGCTGAGGTCCTGAGTTGAGGAACTAAGATCCAACAAGCCCTAGAGAGAGGCCAAAAGAGAGAGAGAGAAGGAAATATATTTTAAACTACATGAATAATGCTGAACTTTCTATTAGTGACATTTAAAAAACAACAGGTGAAGTTAGCTTGATAATGACCACCTCATGCGATGAGTTGACTCACTGGAAAAGAGTCTGATGCTAGGAGGGATTGGGGGCGGGAGGAGACGGGGACGACAGAGAATGAGATGGCTGGATGGCATCACTGACTCTGTGGACATGAGTTTGAGTGAACTCCGGGAGTTGGTGATGGACAGGGAGGCCTGGCGTGCTGTGATTCATGGGGTCGCAGAGAGTTGGACACAACTGAGCGACTGAACTGAACTGAACTGAACTGAATATAACCTAAATATCATTTCAAGACATAATTACCACACAACAAACTGGAAAAATTATTAAAGAGATGGAATACCAGACTACCTTACCTGTCTCCTGAGAAACCTGTATGCAGGTGAAGAAGCAACATTTAGAACCAAACATGGAATAACAGATTAATTCCAAATTGAGAAAGGAGTACATCAAGGCTGTATATTGTCATCCTGCTTATTTAACTTATATGCAGAGTACATCATGCGAAATGCTGGGCTGGATGAAGCACAAACTGGAATTAAGATTGTCAGGACAAATATCAATAACCTCAGATATGCAGACGACACCACCTTTATGGCAGAAAGCAAAGAGGAAATAAAGAGCCTTTTGGTGAAGGCGAAAGGGGAAAATGAAAAAGCTAGCTTAAAACTCAACATTCAGAAAACTAAGATCATGGCACCTGGTCCCACCACTTCATGGCAATTAGATGTGGAAACAATGAAAGACTTTATTTTCCTAGGCTCCAAAATCACTGCAGACGGCAACCACAAAATGAAAAGGTGCTTGCGCCTAGGAAGGAAAGCTATGACAAACCTGAACAGTATATTAAAAAGCAGAGACATTACGTTGCTGACAAGGTTCCATCTAGTCAAAGCTGTGGTTTTTCCAGTAGTCATGTACGGATGTGAGAGTTGGACCATAAAGAAGGCTGACTGTCAAAGAACTTAAGCTTTCAAACTGTGGTGCTAGAGAAGACTCTTAAGAGTCCCTTGGGCAGCAAGGAGTTCAAACCAGTCAATCCTAAAGGAAATCAGTCCTGAATATTCATTAGAAAGACTGATGTTGAAGCTGAAGCTCCAGTACTTTGGCCACCTGATGAGAAGAGCTGACTCATTGGAAAAGTCCCTGATGCTGAGAAAGACAGACACAGTGGAAAGGGATTCTCATCTCTTGAAGAATTTTCACAGTCTGTTGTGTAATTATATCTTAAAATATTATTTATGATACATTAGGCTAAATCAAATATATTATCAAGTAAACTTCACCAGTTTCTTCGGGAGGAGAAGGGGATGACAGAGGTTGAGATGGTTAGATGGCATCTCCGACTCAATGGACATGAGTTTGAACATGTTCCAAGAGATGGTAAAGGACAGGGAAGCCTGGCGTGCTGCAGTGCATGGGGTCACAAATAATCGGACATGACTGAGCAACTGAACAGCAACAACAACAATAATTACTATTAAAAAATCATTTGTGAGATATATTACATTCTTTTATCCATACTAAATCTTTGAAATCCACTGGGAAGTTGACACTTACAACAAATCTAAGATGGACTGACCCCATTTCCTGGCTTCAGTGGCCACTTGTGCTATGCGGACAGTGCAGTTATTGAACAGTTCCACTGGTCCAAAACGTGCTGTTGGACAGAGGCAACCCAAAACCTTTGCAGACTAAGTTTTGCTGCCAGCCCTCATCCTAAAGCAGCACACAACTTCCTGCAAATACCACCACGTTAACCTAGTGTCTCAATACTACTGAAAAAATGAGAGCTTGCTATGATAACAGGTTTTCTGCTCAAATTTGCTACTAATTGCTACATTCATTTCCAATTCTTTGGCAAACCCGCCCCTGATTTTATTGGAGCCCTCTGGGGTTACATCCGTTCCGTTCCGTTCAGTCGCTCAGTTGTGTCCGACTCTTTGCGACCCGTGGACTGTAGCCTACCAGGCTTCTCCGTCCATGGGATCCTCCAGGCAAGAATACTGGAGTGGGTTACCATTTCCTTCTCCAGGGGATCTTCCAGACCCAGGGATCGAACCCGGGTCTCCCGCATTGGAGGCAAACGCTTTGACCTCTGAGCCACCAGGGAAGCCCCTGGGGTTACATATTTCTTAATAAATACTTGAAACATCATTTCATCCCATAAAGGTAATTTGTAGTCTGCTGAGTATTTGTGAAAGTTTATCAGAAGAAGTAACTAAAAGTGTCACATCAGAGAAATTAACTAAAAAAATTAGTTTTAAGCACCAGTTTCCAACCTTGATATAATTTGGATTTTTTTTACCATGAAAATATATTATTTAGTTGAAAATAATATTTCAATAAATAAGAATTTAATGGAAGGCAAGGTATTGAGAGGGAAAGAAATTTAATGAGTTTAGAAAAAACAGAGATGAAAGGTAGACTGACCCAGGAAAGAGAAGACCAGCCATACAGCACCTGGAGTTAGAGAGAGGCCCCTCTTGATTCATAGACAATATTGCATAAAGTACAAATGAAGAGATGAAAACAACCTTCTCTAATCTTGCTTCAGCCTTAAGGCATCTCAAGGTTCTGCTTAGATTCAGCACTCTAGTTTTCTGGGATACTCTACAGAGGTAAGAGTACAGCACTCTCAGATGTCCCAGTTCAATCACTCTCGGACTTAACCTCCACATCTGATGCAAAAGCCCTCAGCTGTTCCCTGGTTCTCCCATTTGCATGGTAGATGTGAAATTGCGTGAGCTCCCTAGTCACCCAAACTCTCTAAGTGGTTCCACAGATACCATCTTCTCCTGTAAGATAACCAAAGATGATCACAAAGGTCCCCCAAAGATGGGATCTGTCATCTGTCCCCACAACTGAATTTCTTGCAAGTAGAAGCAGGCTGAACAGTCACCAAAGCCAGGGAGATAGAGAGCTGGGATGACAGGACTTTTCCTGAGAAACTTCAGGAGAGCAGCTTCCACACATAGAATGTGAATCCAAGGCTCCGAAAGGAACCAGTCCATCCATAGAAAGGTCACTGAATACAGCTTCTTGCTTCTTGGTAGTGCCATAAGGAATACATGCCGTGCATGTCTTGCCTCTTCTAATCTGATCTGACTTTGTCCTATGTCCATGGACTAAATGCTCTTTAAACACACTCTGTACACTTTGGGGCCACCACTTATTAGAGATGATTCTCCGGACCAAAAATGCAAATCAGAGAAGGTATGATTAGGCACATTAGTGTCAAGGCATCCATTCTATTAATATAATCTAAAATTCCACATCTGAAATCTACAGCAAATTTTAGAGTTGAGGCATTGAGAAGAAGACAAGACATTTGTCATCCAGAGGACAAAGAGACAGGACGCTTCATGGATCCTACAAACTCAGAGCAGGGGTTAGGAAGTAGGGCTTAGTAAAGGAAGGAAACATGCTTACAGCAGTTAAGACAGGATCTATCCTAAGGATCCGGGAACATTCTAATGTTGGGGGAAAAAAATGATAATGGTCCACCTCCTTCCTTCCTCTCCCTCTCCTCAACTTAAAGTTCTGACTACTTGTGAATGGGTAAATGAGATCAGGCACAGCAAAATAAAGTTCCGGCCAAACACTGACCTTTCTCAAAAAAAAAAAAAAAAAAAAAATAAGAAAACAACTGAGGTAGCAAAAAGGAAATCCCTCAGATGTGATGATTTTGGCCAAGTGAACTTGACCCAATAGCTCCAGGGTCTTCCTGCTAGAGTTATAAGAGCCATCCTGGCTCCCTGAGGACACAGTCCTCCTGAGCTTCAAATTCTTCCAGCATGCGTGCTCTTCAGTTTCTGTTCAAGACCAGCCCTGCTGTCCTGCTCCTCATTCTCTGCCTGAGACTTGGTTCAGGTGCAGCTCAAGACCTAGTGTAAGTCATGTATTCTTCCTCCCTGCAGAAAATCTTCCAGGGGAGGACACTTTTGCCAACAAAGAACTCATTCTCTCCCTGCTCAGAAACTGATGGGAGAGGTTACCAAATCTATGATTTACAGCTCCTTTGTGTTTTAAATCTGTTTTCTATCCTTTTATCATTCTCTCCTTTTGCCATGAAAGAGAAACATAGTTGGCAATGTGACCGTGGTCAATAGCTGTGGTATAAACTTTACATAAGGTGCCTGAGCTGTACAAGAGGGGCCATGGCCCTGGTCACTGCCCAGAAGAAAGGGTTGTGCTGATCCACCAACTCAGATGATCCCTGTGCTTCATGGGCATCTGTGCTCACCTCAGGTGTGTGTCATGCAAAGTAGATCCTTATGGCATTGATGCCTCTGTATCCCTTTTATCCCCCTGTTCTTTCTGCCTCCCTTGCTTCCATATTTCCTCCCAGGTTACCTCAATCCAAGACTTATCTGACCTTTTTTCTGCCTCTTTTTCATATCTAGACAGGAGGTGATTTCAGCAAAACTGACAATTGATCCAGTTGAAAACTTAACTAACTATTACGACGTAACAGTCACAGTTAAAAGTCACGTGGCCAAATGCATAGTGGTAAGTGAGGATTTGGGGGTCATGGTGAGTGGGGAGAGAGAAGAAAATATCCTCATAAATGATTTCAATCCTCACTGTTGATTTGAAGTGAAACATCATCTTACAAAGTCACCTACAAATGCTTTTGCATGCATTAGCCATGCACTTCAGAGCAACTCTCTTAGGAAAGTATGTGTTATTATTTCCATTTTTAAAATGAAGAAGTGATGGTAAAGATGGAATAGTCAAATTCATAAATTCTGAAAGTACATTGGTAGCTTCCAGGGCCAAGGTGTATGGGAATGGGGACGTTAGTGTTTAATGGGGACAGAGTTTCAGTTTAGGAAGCTGAAAAATCTGGGAAATGGGTGATAGCCAGTGCTGCACAACAATGTGAATGGACTTAGTGCCACTTAACTGTACAGCTGAATGTGGTTAAGATGTTGTTTTTTATTATGTCACTTTTACCACAAGAAAGAAAAAGCACTAAAAAACAGAGAAGAATGTAACGGTAGGCAGAGGATTAATGAGAAGAGGCTTTAAACCATGTCAGGACTCTTATATTCCCCAGGGGAGAAGCAAGGAGGAGAGAGAAAAGCTATAAGAATAGGGATGAAAACAAAGATGAATAAGACCGAGTGACAATGATTAAGCAGCGTTGCTGGACCTGAGCCATCCACGCCCCTGCCACCATCCTGTGCAGTGGGAAGGCTGAGTCAGGGAGACTCCATTCAATAGACCATGGCAGATGGGAGGGAAGCTGCAAGAATGGGGTGATTACGGTCTCCCTTACCGATGAGAGACTTACTGTCAGACCAGGACTGGCTTTCCAGCCTCTACCTCCATCACCTTTTCTCACTGTCTTCACTTAGCCTTCAGATCCCCTAGGCCACCAGCTTCCCTATATTTGACAGCAATCAGCAACCTCCTCAGTGAGGTTTTTAGAAAACGACACAAACAGAAGGGAAAGTTGCAGAGCTACCAAAAACCCTAAATAAATAAAAAGAAAATAAAAAAGAAATACATGTGGTATCTGATATTTACTCAAATATAAATGATGTTAAAAATGCCTTTGAGCATCCCCTTTCCAAACATCTTCTCTGTTTCTGTCTCAGGAAGGTCCTGGGACTTTCTCTTCTCAGGTCTGACCTCAGTAGGTTCCTTCTCCCATCTGAGAATCTCTGTCATTCCTTTCATCTTGTATCTGAGTAAAAATTTTATAACTGTATTGGGTAAGCAAACACATACTAAGTACTAGTTGGCCAAGTGCTTTCAGGTTCAAGGTGTCTTTATTTGTACAATACACATAGTACTTTACCTTCATAAAGAGCTTTATCATACACAAAACTCAAAAAATTATGAACTCATACCGACTAGATAGCTAGATTTCATACCTTGATTTCACAAAGGTAGAATGAAAAGCTCAGAGTAATAATGTCATGTCACAAAGCCGGAAACCAGCACAATAGGGACAATGAACTCTGTTTTGTTTATCTGGTGGGTTTATTCCCCACCACATCAGAGCAGACTGCTTTTTACAATCTCGATGACACTCTTTTGAGTTTAACCATAAATGTGTGAAGGGGTGATGTCTAGGGGAAACCTCTGGTGCCCTCTGCCTGTGTTGACCTAAAATATGCTTATTTTGCTTAATGGTTACTCCCCAGCTGCCTCAGTCAAATCTATGCTTTTTCCTCAGGTTAGAGTCACACTCGAGGACATCAGCAACATCATTTTTCCTTATGGTAATTTTGTTTACACAGCCTGTCTGTGTAATTTCAGTACAAGAAACTTCTTTTGGGAAGTACAAGCACCAGGTATGTGCTGAGACTTCCTGCCAGGGCATTAATGTCAGGTAAGGGGAAATGTCATGTGAGGGCGAAGCTTAAAGGGAAACCAACACACGGCAGAAAGCAATATGAATAAATTACTGGAGGAAGAGTGAAACTCATCACATAGAGGCAATGTGGGCAAGGGGTTCAAGGTGGAGGAAGGGAGAAGGGCTGGTAAACATCTGTGTCTTGTATAGGAGCCTGAGAAATGGGGCTGAGTTTCATACACAGTAAAAGGCAGGATACGATGTTTTGTGGGTGGGTCTGGTGTAAGAAGACCAGCAGTGGAATCCAGCTGTCTGACACAACATTGCTTTTTCTCTCCAGAAAATGGGATCATAAAAGCGAAAGCTGAAGTTGTGTCAGAAGAGAATATATGCCCTTCTGATGTGGAAATCTGCTCCCTTGTTTACAAAGTCTGTATCAAGCGTGAAATCATCATAAGATGCTGATCTCAAAAGTCTGCTGAGTTTGTGGGCATCCGTGTAGACAGGAAAATAAACTTCCTATGGGCTTCTCAGGCTTCCTGCCTGTGTTCTCTCTCCTAAATTAGTATTGTGTCTGTTCAGACACCAGAGGATCCTAATGAACCAGTATTTTAAGAGGACTTCGCAGGGATGATACATGAGCATCTACTTCCTAGCAACTGAGAAGAAAGAGAAGACAGAACTAACTATGCTAACCATTTAACACAGTGGGGAACATGTCCAGAGAGAACTGTCCCTAGGGCTAAGATTAAGGGTAGAACTGAGCAACGATTCTAAGCAGCAGTCCCGAATCAGTTTAAACCAGGAACCAGTTTTGTGGAAGACAGTTTTTCCATGGACCAGGAGTTTGTGGCAGGGGGAGGTGAGGGATAGTTTTGGGATGATTCAATTGCATTATATTTATTGGCGATTTATTTCTATTTTTATATCATTAGCTCCACCTCAGATCATCAGGCATTAGATCCCAGAGGTTGGAACCCCAGGATTAAGTTTCCTTCCTATTTCAGTACAGTTATATGCACCTGCCCCTCCCAATTATCTGAAAGTTCAATGAACCTGAAGTCTTAAATTATTATATCTTGCTCCTCTTGAACCAGCAAAAGACTAGCAGGAACTCAGGTGTGCTGGGCTCCTGACCAGCATGTCCCTTCCCTGTGCCTAAGCTCTTTCTTCACAATAAGGCAAAACTCGGCCAGCAAGGAGATACCTATTGTGAGTGTTGAGGAGTTATGGAGACCATTCATCACTGCTGCTAATGGGCATGTATAAATAGGTACAGCCATCCAGAAAATCACCTGATGTTACTTAAATTAATTGTGTACATACCTTCAGACCCAGAACTTCCACAACCAGAAGTGATGGTCAGTTCAGTAGAGTTCAGTTGCTCAGTTGTGTCCGACTCTTTGCGACCCCATGAACCACAGCACTCCAGGCCTCTCTATCACCAACTCCCGGAGTCCACCAAACTCATGTCCATTGAGTCGGTGATGCCATCCAGCCATCTCATTCTCTCTCGTCCCCTTCTCCTCCAGCCCCCAATCCCTCCCAGCATCAGGGTCTTTTCCAATGAGTCAGCTCTTTGCATCAGGTGGCTAAAGTATTGGAGTTTCAGCTTCAACATCAGTCCTTCCAATGAACACCCAGGACTGATCTCCTTTAGGATGGACTGGTTGGATTTCCTTGCAGTCCAAGGGACTCTCAAGAGTCTTCTCCAACACCACAGTTCAAAAGCATCAATTCTTCGGTGCTCAGCTTTCTTTATAGTCCAACTCTCACATCCATATGTGACCACTGGAGAAATCATAGCCTTGACTAGACGGACCTTTGTTGGCAAAGTAATGTCTCTGCTTTTTAATATGTTGTCTAGGTTGGTCATAACTTTCCTTCCAAGGAGTAAGCATCTTTTAATTTCATGGCTGCAATCACCATCTGCAGTGATTTTGGAGCCCAGAAAAATAAAGTCAGCCACTGTTTCCACTGTCAGAGAGACAATTTTGATCCCTGGGCTCCAGGGCCAATCTACTCTAGCTATCAAAGACAAAAGGCCACTGAAGAGCCATTGTTTTAAAAGACATGTACATCATGAAGGACTTTTCGTGACCCCATGCACTGTAGCCCGCTAGGCTCCACTGTCCATGGGCTTTTTCAGGCAAGAATACTGGAGTGAGTTGCCATTTCCTTATCCAGGGGACCTTCCTGACCCAGGGTTCAAACCTGGGTCTCCTGCACTGCAGGCGGATTCTTTACCAGCTGAACCACCAGGAAAGCCCTCATAATTACAGCTTGTGAAGAACATCACCATACCCCTAAAGAGTGTGATTCCCAAGTCATTTCCTTAGCAGCTCATGTCTGTGCCTTTCCTGGCATGCCACATGTCCAGCAGTTTCCACATAGGCAATGAATGAAACTCAGTATATATCTTGAACATATTATTCCCATTGTAACAACTCTTTCACTTAAAAAAATTATTCCATTGATTTAAGAAGATGTTAGATGGACCTAGAAATCAGATAGTCTGTGAGCTCTCAGATAGTGGTGCTGAATAAACACTGCAGGTAGGAAAAAGTTCCATGCCTAGAATGTGCATCAAATTCAGTACAGACAAGATGCGTGCATGAATGCTAAGTCACTTCAATGTGTTCAGCTCTTTGAGATCCTATGGAGATACTGCCCCCTCAAGAGTCTAAAGGATCCAGTGTAATCATTATTCTATGAAATTGTCTCCTTGAGAGATGGTACATTATTGAGATCTCAGTATTAGTTTTTGTTGTTGAAAGGCCAGCACCTGCAACATCAAACTCACTTATGGGAAGAAATGAATTTTTTTAATTTTACCAAATATTACATTTTTAAAGTATTTTTAAATATTTATTTATTTAGCTGCTCTGGGTCTTAACTGTGGCACACAGAATCTTAGATCCTCATTGCGGTACATGGGTTCTTTGCTTGCAGCATGCAAACTCTATGTTGTATATGGTATCTACTTCCCTGACCAGAGATCAAACTTTGGCCCCCTGTATTGGGAGCACAGAGTCTTAACCACTGGACCACCAGGGAGGTCTTTAGCATATGCTTTATTTTTATGGAAGTATGGTTGATTTGCAATAAGTTTCAGGTACACACCACAGGAATTCAGTTATATACACATGTATATTTATATTTATTTAGATTCTTTTCCCTTATAGGTTAAGGGAAATAGTTATAGGTTAAGTACATAATGGACTTATGTACTATTTCCAACTTATGAAGGATGGCTGCTGTATCCACTCAAAAATATAATATCTGAGTCCTCCGCGTCTAAGTAATAATGCGGAACTCTGATTTCTTTGTGTTTCACAGTCAGAAACTGGGTTTCCATAGTACTCAAGTCCACCTTTTAAAAAATTAGTTTTCTCCTGGAGAGAACATAGACTTATTCCAGAATCCTGTTGATCTATCCTGCCACACTCTAGTGAGACTTAACAGAGTCGACACTCAGAGTCCATCATATACCATGAATCAGTGTAGCACGTTCAGTTCAGTCACTCAGTCGTGTCCGACTCTTTGCGACCCCATGAATCACAGCACGCCAGGCCTCCCTGTCCATCACCAACTCCCGGAGTTCACTCAAACTCATGTCCATCGAGTCGGTGACGCCATCCAGCCATCTCATTCTCTGTCGTCCCCGTCTCCTCCCGCCCCCAATCCCTCCTAGCATCAGAGTTTTTTCCAGTGAGTCAACTTGTCGCATGAGGTGGCCAAAGTATTGGAGCTTCAGCTTCAGCATCAGTCCTTCCAAAGAACACCCAGGACTGATCTCCTTTAGAATAGACTGGTTGGATCTCCTTGCAGTCCAAGGGACTCTCAAGAGTCTTCTCCAGCACCACATTTCAAAGGCATCAATTTTTTGATGATCAGCTTTCTTCACAGTCCAAATCTCACAGCCATACATGACCAAGGGAAAAACCATAGCTCTGACTAGACGGACCTTGGTTGGCAAAGTAATGTCTCTGCTTTTTAATATGCTATCTAGGTTGGTCATAACTTTCTTTCCAAGGAGTTCAGTTCAGTTCAGTTCAGTCGATCAGTCGTGTCCGACTCTCCGCGACCCCGTGAATCACAGCATGCCAGGCCTCCCTGTCCATCAGCAACACCCAGAGTTCACTCAAACTCATGTCCATCGAGTCGGTGATGCCATCCAGCCATCTCATTCTCTGTCATCCCCTTCTCCTCCCACCCCCAATCCCTCCCAGAATCAGAGTCTTTTCCAGTGAGTCAACTCTTCATATCAGGTGGCCAAAGTATTGGAGTTTCATCTTCAACATCAGTCCTTCCAGTGAACACCCAAGACTGATCTCCTTCAGAATGGACTGATTGGATCTCCTTGCAGTCCAAGGAGTAAGCGTCTTTTAATTTCATGGCTTCATCACCATCTGCAGTGATTTTGAAGCCCAAAAAAATAAAGTCTGACACCGTTTCCACTGTTTCCCCATCTATTTCCCATGAAGTGATGGGACCAGATGCCATGATCTTTGTTCTGAATGGTGAGCTTCAAGCCAACCTTTTCACTCTCCTCTTTCACTTTCCTTAAGAGGCTTTTGAGTTCCTCTTCACTTTCTGCCATAAGGGTGGTGTCATCTGCATATCTGAGGTTATTGATATTTCTCCCAGCAATCTTGAAAACAGCTTGTGCTTCTTCCAGCCCAGCGTTCCTCATCATGTACTCTGCATGTACTTATAAGTTAAATAAGCAGGGTGACAATATACAACCTTGACGTACTCCTTTTGCTATTTGGAACCAGTCTTGTTCCATGTCCAGTTCTAACTGTTGCTTGCTGACCTGCATACAGGTTTCTCAAGAGGCAGGTCAGGTGGTCTGGGATTCCCATCTCTTTCAGAATTTTCCACAGTTTATTGTGATCCACACAGTCAAAGGCTTTGGCATAGTCAATGAAACAGAAATAGATGTTATTTTTTTCTGGAACTCTCTTGCTTTCTCCATGATCCAGCGGATGTTGGCAATTCGATCTCTGGTGCCTCTACCTTTTCCAAAACCTGCTTGAACATCTGGAAGTTCATGGTTCACATACTGCTGAAGCCTGGCTTGGAGAATTTTGAGCATGACTTTACTTGCATGTGAGATGAGTGCAACTGTGCGGTAGTTTGAGCATTCTTTGCCATTGCCTTTCTTTGGGATTGGAAAGAAGACTGACCTCTTCCAGTCCTGTGGCCACTGCTGAGTTTTGCAAATTTGCTGGCATATTGAGTGCAGCACTTTCACAGCATCATCTTTCCGGATTTGAAATAGCTCAACTGGAATTCCATCACCTCCACTAGCTTTGTTTGTAGTGATGCTCTCTAAGGCCCACTTGACTTCACATTCCAAGATGTCTGGCTCTAGGTCAGTGATCACGTTGTCGTGACTATCTTGGTCGTGAAGATCTTTTTTGTACAGTTCTTCTTTGTATTCTTGCCACCTCTTCTTAATATCTTCTGCTTCTGTTAGGTCCACACCATTTCTGTCTTTTATTGAGCCCATCTTTGCATGAAATGTTCCCTTGGAATCTCTAATTTTCTTGAAGAGATCTCTTTTTTTTCCTATTCTGTTGTTTTCCTCTATTTCTTTGCATTGATCGCTGAGGAAGGCTTTCTTATCTCTCCTTGCTATTCTTTGGAACTCTGCATTCAGATGCTTATATCTTTCCTTTTCTCCTTTGCTTTTCGCCTCTCTTCTTTTCACAGCTATTTGTAAGGCCTCCTCAGACAGCCATTTTGCTTGTTTGCATTTCTTTTCCATGGGGATGGTCTTGGTTCCTGTCTCCTGTACAATGTCACGAACCTCCGTCCAGAGTTCATCAGACACCCTATCTATCAGATCTAGTCCCTTTAATCTATTTCTTACCTCCACTGTATAATCATAAAGGATTTGATTTAGGTCATATCTGAGTGGTCTAGTGGTTTTCCCTACTTTCTTCAATTTAAGTCTGAATTTGGCAATAAGGAGTTCATGATCTATCGATCCTGGGTGTTCATTGGAGGGACTGATGCTAAAGCTGAAACTGCAATACTTTGGCTACCTCATGCAACGAGTTGACTCACTGGAAAAGACTCTGATGCTGGGAAAGGTTGGGGGCGGGAGGAGAAGGGGACGACCAAGAATGAGATGGCTGGATGGCATCACCGACTCTGTGGACATGAGTTTGAGTGAACTCCGGGAGTTGGTGATGGATAGGGAGGCCTGGTGTGCTGTGATTCATGGGGTCGCGGAGAGTCAGACACGACTGAGCGACTGAACTGAACTGAACTGAACTGATCTGAGCCACAGTCAGCTCCTGGTCTTGTTTTTGGTAACTGTATACAGCTTCTCCATCTTTGGCTGCAAAGAATATAATCAATCTGATTTCGGTGTTGACCATCTGGTGATGTCCATGTGTAGAGTCTTCTCTTGTGTTGTTGGAAGAGGGTGTTTGCTATGACCAGTGCGTTCTCTTGGCAAAACTCTATTAGCCTTTGCCCTGCTTCATTCCATGCTCCAAGGCCAAATTTGCCTGTTATTCCAGGTGTTTCTTGACTTCCTACTTTTGCATTCCAGTCCCCTATAATGAAAAGAACATCTTTTTTGGGTGTTAGTTCTAAAAGGTCTTGTAGGTCTTCATAGAACTGTTCAACTTCAGCTTCTTCAGCATTACTGGTTGGAGCATAGACTTGGATTACTGTAATATTGAATGGTTTGCCTTGGAAACGAACAGAAATCATTCTGTCATTTTTAAGATTGAATCCAAGTACTGCATTTCGGACTCTTTTGTTGACCATGATGGCTACTCCATTTCTTCTAAGGGTTTCCTTCCCACAGTAGTAGATATAATGGTCATCTGAGTTAAATTCACCCATTCCAGTCCATTTTAGTTCACTGATTCCTAGAATGTCTATGTTCACTCTTGTCATCTCCTGTTTGACCACTTCCAATTTGCCTTGATTCATGGACCTAACATTCCAGGTTCCTGTGCAATATTGCTCTTTACAGCATTGGACCTTGCTTCTATCACCAGTCACATCCACAACTGGGTAGTTGTTTTGCTTTGGCTCCATCCCTTCATTCTTTCTGGAGTTATTTCTCCACTGATCTCCAGTAGCATACTGGGCACCTACTGACCTGGGGAATTCCTCATTCAGTATCCTATCATTTTGCATAGGATCTCCCAAATGATGTGGCCAAAATAAAGGATTTATATTAGCTCAGACTGCCATAACAAAATACCTTAGACTGAGTGGCTTAAGAAACAGAATTTTATTTTCTCATTGTTCTGGAGGCTAGTAGACTGAGATCAGGATGCCAACATGACAAGGTTCTAGGGAAGGCTCTCTTCCTAGCTTGCAACCAGTTACCTTCTCACTGTATCCTGATACAGGGAAAAGAGAGCAATGATTCCTTTTCTCACCTTATAATGGCACCAGTTCTAGAAGGTCCACCCTTATGACCTAATTTAACCTGATTCACCTCTTTAAAGGCCCTAATAGACTCACTTGAGGGAGGGGAGGCAGAGCAACAAAAAATAATTTCAGGAAACACAAATTCGGTCTCAGCAAGACTGCCCACACCAAACTTTGAACCTGCTATTGAACCCCTTTTTTGCTCTGGATACCACTCAAAACTGGCATCTTTTTGGGTCATCCAATGATGATTTGTCAGTCCCCAAATTAGTAAACTCTACCTCCAAAGTCCAAAGTCTTCCAAGAATGGTGCCACTTTTTCAGTGGTAAGTTGTTCAAGGTTCAGTAACTATCTTTACCTTAGAAAAGAGCTTCCCAGGTGGTGCTAGTGGTAAAGAACCTGCCTGCCAATGTAGCATATGCAAGAGACAAGGGTATGATTCCTGGGTTGGGAAGATCCCCTAGAGGAGGGCTTGGCAGCCCACAGTATTCTTGCCTGGAGAATCCCATGAACCAAGGAGCCTGGAAGGCTACAGTCCATGGGTTCGCAAAGAGTCAGAAATAACTGAAGAGTCTTAGCACAGCACCTTGGAAAAGATGTTCCAACATGCCCTGGACCACTATACCCCTAAAAACTTCACTAATGTGGAAGCCCCTTAAGAATTTGTATTTTTACTAATAGTTTGCATTTCAAAGTGTTCCGCAAAACTGAAGAAGAAACACTTCCATATTATTCCGTGAAACCACCATTATCCTGATTCCAACCACTAGAAAAAGAATCCACAGAAAAAAAGAATATTATAGGTCAATGTTCTTGATGAAAATAGGTACAAAAATCCTTAACAAAATATTAGCAGGTCAAATTCAACATTATAGCAAAAGGATCCTACACCACAGTCACCTGTGGTGAATATTACCAGATATTCAAAGATAATTCAATGTCCACAAGTCAATCCATATGATAAAACACACTAACAAAACTGAGGATAAAAATAATATAGTCATCTCAATACAGGCAGAAAGGGTTTTTCACAATAGAAAACAGCCGTGTATGATTTTGAAAACTCTCAACAAGGTAAGTGTAAAGGGAACATACCTCAACATAACATCAGTTCAGTTCAGTTCAGTCGCTCAGTCATGTCCGACTCTTTGCGACCCCATGAATCATAGCACATTTCTTTCATCTTCTATCTAAGTTACATTTCTACTGGGGGAGGAACAGGCATGAAGTCCTAGTTGGCCAAGTGCTTTCAGACTCCAAGTGTCTTTATTTGTACAGCACACATAGTACTTTACCTTCACAAAACTGTGTCACACACAACACACAAACCTTATGAACTCACACAGACTAGAGAAGCAAGCATCAACACCTCAACCTCACGATACCTCCCAGAATGAGAAGCTCCGAGGGATGAATGCCACATCACGAAGATGAAAAGCAGGATACATGGGAAAACAAACCCTGTTTTATTTGTTTGGGGGATTTTTTTTCCCACCACATCAGAGCAGACAAACTGATGATTCCAATCTCCGTGACCCTCTTGGTTCACTGACAAGCTCATTTAAATCATTTCCTATCTACTCCAGGTGGGGAGCTTCAGAACTAAACACAGCCCAACCATGCTGACCTCTTGGCACTTCCATTGCTCAAAATAAAGAACATTTCACATATCAGTTGATGAGTTAAAGACTAGGCAGACCCTCACAGGTGTGTTTCTCCCCACGCTAGTGGACAAAACCAAGTGTGGTATCTGATGACACCTTCAAACCCAACTCTAAAATTTAGTCACACAGCAAGCCAATAAAGTATCTTTTTCACAACGCAAGCCAAAGTTGAAAAGGGCAGATAAGTAGAATTACCAAAAGACTGACTAAAGTTGAGTCTGGCCCTAAATACATTAGGGGTGATGTCTGGGGGTAACCCTAGTGCCCGCTCTGTGTTGGCCTGAAACAAGCTTATTTTGCACAATAGTTACTCCAAGCCTGCCTCAACCTGAGCCTCTTTACCCATCCTCTTCTCCTCAGGTTAAAGCCACACTCGAGGGCTCTGATGATATACAGTTTCCTTATGGTAATTTTGTTTACACGGTCTGTCAGTGTCCTTACTGTTCAAGAAATTTCTTCTGGGACATACAAGGATCTGGTAAGTGAAGAAGCTTCCTGCCTGAGTATTAGTGGCAGATAAGTGGGAACGTGAGGAGAGGATAAACTGAAAAGGGGAAATCAAGACATGGCCGAAAGCAGAGAAATAAGGGAGTGAAACAAAAATGAAACACAAGACATACAGGCAGTGTGGGCAAGGGCTCAATGCGGAGGAAGTGAGAGTGACTGGTAATGGCTGTGTCTTACATAGGAGCCTGAGAAATGGGGCTGAGTGTCACACAGTAAAATGCAGGGTAGAATGGTTTGTCGGTGGAGTCCAGTTGTCTGGCAGAACTTTGCTTCTTCTCTCTAGGAAATGGGATCCTAATAGGGAAGGCTGAAGTCGTGTCAGAGGAGAATATATGCCCTTCTGGTGTGAAAATCTCCACCCCTGTTTACAAAGTTTGTATCAAGCGTGAAATCATCATCACACTCTGATCTGGAGAGTCTGCTAACTCTGAGGCTGTGAACATCTGTGTGGAGCAGAAAATAAACCTCCCACTGGCTTCTCACTGTGCTGTCTCTGTTGATTCCCCAAATCTTAGTACAGTGTCTGCCCAGACACCACAGGGTCCTAATGAATTAGTATTTTAAGAAACCTTCTCAGGGATGATAAATAAGCATCCATTTCCTAGCAGATGAGAAGACAGAGAAGACAGGAATTACTCTCACCATTTAAAGTGGGACAGGAAATATCCAGAGAGAGAACTGCCCCTAGGGCTTAAATTAAGGGCAGAACTGAGAGATGGTTCTAAGGAGCGGTACCCAACCTTATTGGAATGAGGGACCAGTTTTGTGGAAGGCAATTTTTCCATGGACCTGGTGGTTGGGGATGATTTGGGGATGATTCAAGCACATTATATTTATTGTACACTTTATTTCTATTATTATACCATCAGTTCCACCTCAGATCATCAGGCATTAGATCCCAGAGGTTGGGAACCCCAGGATTAAGTTTCCCTTCTACACATCCAGCTGTCTCTCCCAGTTATCGGAAAGTTCAATGAATCTGAAGTCCTAAAATTATTACCTCTTGCTCCTCTTGAAATGGTAGCAAGGAATATACTCACAGGAGCTCAGGTTTGCTGGGATCCTGACCATGATGTTCCTTCCCTTTGCCCAAGCTCTTTCATCACAATAAAGCAAAACAGAAAGCAAGGAGATACATATTGTCAGCGGGAATGAGGGGCTATGGGAATGATTCAGCTCTGCTAGTGGGAGTATATAAACAGGTGAAGCCATCTGGAGAACCACCTGACATTACTTAAATTATGTACATACCTTCTGATCCAGCACTTCCATAACCAGAGGTGATGGCAAGAGAGAGCATTTTGATCCTTGAACTCCTAGGCCTCTCTGTTCTAGTTATCAAAGACAAAGGACCACTGGAGTGCCACTGTTTCAAAATACAGTCCATATCTTGAAGGATATCACCCTACCCCTAAAGGGTGTGATTCTCAAGTCATTTCCATAACTGTTCATGTATGAGGTCTTCCAGTAGTTTCCCAACAATGTAATTAATGAAAAATCAGTACACACCTTGATCATGTACCTGTTGTAAGAACTCGTTCATTTAAAGAAAGGATTCCATTGATCTAAGGAGATATGAGATGGGTCTAGAAGTCAGATACTCTGTGAGCCCTCAGATAGTAATGCTGACCAGGAGCTATCTCCATCTCATTTAATACCTGTGGTGGAGTCTTTGTTGCACTATCACAGTGGATTGATCCATCTCGGTCAGTTCACCTTTAGTGAGGAAATGAGACATGAACTGGGAGACAACACAGAGTGAGCTGATGAATAGGTTTTCAGCTATGGACAACTAGAACCCAAGAATGCTGGGGTCTCTGAAGTTGTCCCTTTTGAAGGATAAATAGCAAATTTTTCCTTTGGTACCCCTCCACTGCTGACTGATCAGTTTTCCAAAGAGCATTAACTCCCAGGCACACCGTGCCCTGCATTTCAAGAGATCTTCCAAGGGTGAAGTTGCAGGTGTCTTCAGCAAGAAGCCTTAGAGATACTGACAGTTGCTTTTTCACATCCCTCAAGCCCTATCGTTTCTGTGTGAGCTGATCAACTCAGCCATTTCCTGTATATTGAGGAGAAACTCATTCTTTTATGTATTAGGGGAAAAAATGCAAAGGTCTCCTACTGTGTTTTTCTCCTGTGTGTCTCCTTTATTTTTATACTACTACTACACTCACAGAGAACACTTCTGTCACCAAATGGGTAGGATTTTGCCCATATCAAGCAATTTCCTGTGACACTAGGTGGGTGTCTGACAATTCAACCCAGTACTGACACTATCTACTCAGAGATAACACTCAGTCTCACGAGAATCAGTTCCACAAGATTCTTCCATCCTGGCTTGCAATGCCAATCACAAGTCTCAGATGCCAGGTTTCTACCTGTGCTTCTGACCTCAGTTCAGTTCAGTTCAGTCGCTCAATCGTGTCCGACTCTCTGCGACCCCATGAATCAAAGCACACCAGGCCTCCCTGTCCATCACCAAATCCCGGAGTTCACTCAAACTCACCTCCATCGAGTCAGTGATGCCATCCAGCCATCTCATTCTCGGTCGTCCCCGACTCCTCCCGCCCCTAATCCCTCCCAGCATCAGAGTCTTTTCCAGTGAGTCAACCCTTCGCATCAGGTGGCCAAAGTATTGAAGTTTCAGCTTCAGCATCAGTCCTTCCAATGAACACCCAGGATTGATCTCCTCTAGAATGGACTGGTTGGATCTCCTTGCAGTCCAAGGGACTCTCAAGAGTCTTCTCCAACACCACAGTTCAAAACCATCAATTCTTTGGCTATCAGCTTTCTTCACAGTCCAACTCTCACATCCATACATGACCACGGGAAAAACCATAGCCTTGACTAGACGGACCTTGGTTGGCAAAGTAACGTCTCTGCTTTTTAATATGCTATCTAGGTTGGTCATAACTTTCCTTTCAAGGAGTAAGCGTCTTTTAATTTCCTGGCTGCAATCAGCATCTGCAGTGATTTTGGAGCCCAAAAAAATAAAGTCTGACACTGTTTCCACTGTTTCCCCATCTATTTGCCATGAAGTGATGGGACCAGATGCCATGATCTTAGTTTTCTGAATGTTGAGCTTTAAGCCAACTTTTTCACTCTCCTCTTTCACTTTCATCAAGAGGCTTTTCAGTTCCTCTTCACTTTCTGCCATAAGAGTGGTGTCATCTGCATATCTGACGTTATTGATATTTCTCCCCACAATCTTGATTCCAGCTTGTGCTTCTTCCAGCCCAGCATTTCTCATGATGTACTCTGTGTATAAGTTAAATAATACAGCCTTGACATACTCCTTTTCCTATTTGGAACCAGTCTGTTGTTTCATGTCCAGTTCTAACTATTGCTTCCTGACCTGCATATAGGTTTCTCAAGAGGCAGGTCAGGTAGTCTGGTATTCCCATCTCTTTCAGAATTTTCCTCCATAAATCGGAGGTTCAATTAATTTGCTAGAACAGCTCACAGAACTCAGGAAAACTATTTACTCATGTTTTTCAGTTTAATGTAAAAAGATATGATAAAGGATATAGATGAACATCCAGGTGGAGAGATGTGTAGAATAGACTAGATGTGTAGAATAGAAGAGATTCAAGGGATTGGAGCTGGCAGACAGAATCCTTGAAGAACTATGGATGGAGGTTTGTAACACTGTATAGGAGGCAACAACCAAAACCTTCCCAAAGGAAATGAAATGCAAGAAGGCAAAATGGTTGTCTGAAGAGGCTTCACAAATAGCCTAGGAAAGAAGGGAAGTGAAGGCAAGGTAGAAAGGTAAAATATATCCAACTGAATGCAGAGTTCCAGAGAATAGCATGGAGAGATAAGAAAGCCTTCTTAAATGAACAATGCAAAGAAATAGAGGAAAGCAATAGAAAGGGAAAGACTAGAAATGTCTTCAGAAAGTTGGAGCTATCAAGAAAACATTTCATGCAGGACGAGCACAATAAACGACAAAGAGTGTATGGACCTAAGAGAAGCAGAAGAGATTAAGAGGTGGGAAGAATACACAGAAGAACTATCCAAAAAAGGTCTTAATAATCTGGATAACCATGATGGTGTGGTCATTCACCTAGAACCAAACATCCTGCAGTGTAAATTAAGTAGGCCTTAGGAAGCATTACTGCGAACAAAGCGAGAGGAGGTGATGGAATTCCAGCTGAGCTATTTCAAATCCTAAAGATGATGCCGTTAAAGTGCTGCATTCAGTATGTCAACAAAGTTGGAAAACTCAACAATGGCCATAGGACTGGAAAAGGTCAGTTTTCTTTACAATTCCAAAGAATAACAATTTCAAAGAATGTTCAAACTGCTATACAATTGTTCTCATTTCACATACTAGTAAATTTAGGCTCAAAATCCTTCAAGCTAGGCTTTAGCAGTACATGTACCAAGAATTTCCAGATGTACAAGCTGGGTTTTGAACAAGCAGAGGAACCAGAGACTAAATGGCCAACAATCATTGGATCATGGAGAAAGCAGAGGAATTTCAGAAAAACATCTACTTTTTCTTCACTGATTATGTTAAAGTCTTTGACTGTGTAGACTAAAACAAACTATAGAAAACTCTTAAAAAGATAAGAGTACCAGACCACCTTACCTGTCTCCGGATAAACCTGTATGCAGATCAAGAAGCAACAGTTAGAACCAGACGTGGAACAATTGACTGGCTCAAAATTGGGAAAGGAGTACAACATGGCTGCTTATGTGCAGAGTTCATCATGCAAAATGCTGGGCTGCATGAATCACAATCTAGAATTGAGATTGCTGGGAGAAATATCAACAACCTCAGATAAGCAGATAATACCACTTTAATGGCAGAAAGTGAAGAGGAACTAAAAAAGCCTCTTGATAAGGGTGAAGAAGAGAGTAAAAGAGCTGGCTTGAAACTCTACATTTAAAAACCTAATCATGGCATCTGGGCCCATCACTTCATGGCAAATAGAAAGGGGAAAAGTGGAAGCAGTGAAAGATTTTATACTTGTGGGCTCCCAAATCTCTGTAGATAGTGACTGCAGCCATGAAATTAAAATATGCTTGTTCCTTGGAAGGAAAGCTATGACAAATTTTGGTGTTGCTCCTCAGTCGCTCAGTAGTACTTGACTCTTTGTGACCCCATGGACTGTAGCACGCCAGGCTTTCACGTCCTTCACCATCTCCTGAGTTTGCTCAAACTCATGTCCATTCAGTCAGTGATGCCATCCAATCACCTCATCCCCTGTCATCTCCTTCTCCTCCTGCCTTCAATCTTTCCCAGCAACAGGGTCTTTTATAATGAGTCAGCTCTTCAAGTCAGGTGGCCAAAGAACTGGAGTTTCAACAACAGTCCTTCCAATAAATATTTAGGGTTGATTTCCTTTAGGACTGGTTTGATCTCCTTGCACTTCAAGGGACTCTCAAGAGTCTTCTCCAGCACCACAGTTCAAAAGATTCAACTTTTCAGCACTCAGCCTTCTTTATGGACCAACTCTCACATACATACATGACTACTACTGGTAAAACCATAGCTTTGACTATACAGACCTTTGTTGGCAAAGTAATGTCTATGTTTTTTAATATGCTGTCTAGGTTTGTCATAGCTTTTCTTCCAAAGAGCAGTGTCTTTGAATTTGACGGCTGCAGTCACCATCTGCAGTGGTTTTGGAGCCCAAGAAAATTAAATGTTAATGTTTCCATTGTTTCCCCATCTAATTGCCATGAAGTGAGGGAAGAGGATGCCATGATCTTAGTTTTCTGAATGGTGAGTTTTAAGCCAGCTTTTTCACTCTCCTCTTTCACTTTCATCAAGAGTCTCTTCAGTTCCTCTTCACTTTCTGCCATAAGGGTGGTGTCATCTGCATATCTGAGGTTATTGATATTTCTCTCTGCAATCTTGATTCCAGCTTGTGCTTCATCCAGCCTGGCATTTCGCATGATGTACTTTGAACATAAGTTAACTAAGCAAGGTGACAATACCAGCCTTGACATACTTCTTTCTCAAATTTGAACCAGTCAGTTGTTTCATATTTGGTTCTAACTGTTGCCTCTTGACCTGCTTACAGGTTTCTCAGGAGAAGGGTAAGGTGGTCTGGTGTTCCTCTCTCTCTTTAAGAATTTTCCTCAGTATGTTGTGATCCACACAGTCAAAGGCATTAGTGTAGTCAGTGAAGCTGAGATTTCCAAATTTGCTGGCATATTGAGTGCAGCACTTTCACAGCATCATCTTTTAGGATTTGAAATACCTCAGCTGGAATTCTATCACCTCCGCTAGGTTTGTTCATAGTGATGTTTCCTAAGGCCCTCTAGACTTCGCATTCCAGGATGTTTGGCTCTAGGTGAATGATCACACCATTGTGGTTATATGGGTCATTAAGATCTTTTCTGTATAGTTATTTGTGTATTCTTGCCACCTCTTCTTAATATCTTGTTTCTGTTAGGTCCATACAGTTTCTACCCATTATTGTGGCCTTCTTTGAAAGAAATGTTCCCTTGGTATCTCTAATATTCTTGAAGAGATCTCCAGTGTTTCCAATTCTATTGTTTTCCCCTGTTTATTTGCACTGATCACTTTGGAAGGCTTTCTTATCTCTCCTTGGCTGTTCTTTGGAACTCTGCATTCAGATGGATATATCTTTCCTTTTCTCCTTTGCCTTTAGTTTCTCTTATTTTCTCAGCGATTTGTAAGGCCTCTTCAGACAACCATTTTGCCTTTTTGCATTTCTTTGTCCTGGGGATGGTCTTGATCACTGCCTCCTATAAAATGTTACAAACCTCCGTCCATAGTTCTTCAGGAATTCTATCAGATCTAATCCCTTGAGTCTATTTGTCACTTCCATTGTATAATCGTAAGGGATTTGATTTAGGTTATATCTGAATGGTCTAGAGGTTTCCCTGACTTTCTTCTATGTAAGTCTGAATTTTGCAATAAGAAGTTCATGATCTGAGCCATGTCAGCTCCCTAGACAACATAGGGACATATGACAAATCTAGACAGCACATAAAAAACCAGCATCATCATTTTGCCAGCAAAGATCCATATAGTCAAAGCTATGGTTTTTCCAGTAGTCATGTATAGATGTGAGAGTTGGACCATAAATACTGAGCACTGAAGAACTGATGCTTTCAAACTGTGGCACTGGAGAAGACACTTGAGAGTTCTTTGATTGTAAGATCAAATCAAAAAGGAAATTAGCCCTGATGGATGGCATCACCGACTCTGTGGACATGAGTTTGAGTGTACTCCGGGAGTTGGTGATGGACAGGGAGGCCTGGCGTGCTGTGATTCATGGGGTCGCGGAGAGTCGGACACGACTGAGCGACTGAACTGAACTGAACTGATTCATTGAAAGGACTGATGCTGAAACTGAAGCTCCAATAGTTTGACTACCTGATGGGAAGAGCAGACTCATTGGAAAAGACCGTGATGCTGGGAAAGATTGAAGGTAAAAGGAGAAGGGGATAGCAGAGGATGAGATGGTTAGAGAGCATTACCAACTGTATGGACATGAGCTTGAGAAAACTCTGAGAGATAGTGGAGGACAGAGGAGCCTAGCATGCTGTAGTCCATGAGGTCACAAAGAGTCCTGTAGGACTTAGTGACTCAACAACAACAACCAATTTACTGTAAACAGATATGATAAAGGATATAGATGACCATCAGATGGAAGAGATGTGTAGAGCATGGTATGCGGAAAGGGCTACAGAGTTTCCAAACCCTCTGCAGGCACTACTCTTCCAGCACCTCACATGATCATCAACCTGGAAGCTCTTCAAACCCCATCTTTGTGGGGTTTTATGGAGGAATCCTTACATGGGCATGGTTACTTATTGACCATTGGTTATCGATTCAACCTCCAACCCCTGACTGCTCCCCAGAGGTTAGGGCAGCTGGGGCTAAATGGGGAAGAAGCATGGACGAAGACCAAAAATATATGAGAAATGCTTTTTCATCTAAATGACCAAATTTGTTTTTCTTATAAATCACAGTATTGCAACCTGTATCTCTGTCCTGGGAGGTTTTATTCCAGAAATGTGGAAGACCACTCTGCCCATACACAAGGCAGGCTGGAAGGGTTGGGTGGGAATGGGAACAGGGTCAACCCTGAGGACCAACATTCAACCCATGACTGATGGAAACTGGCACAGATGTGCCCACACTCTTATGCCTCTGGGGGTCATCATTATGAGCCACGTTTCACAGCATTCCTCTCAGGATTATGCTTCTGTCTTCCACTGGCTTCATAATGTACCTTTTACTTATTACACTCCTTTTAGTATATTCATACCCACACCCCCATGCCTCTGTTTCCAAAATTTTCTAAAAAGCTACAAAATACTTCCATTCAAGTCTTGATCTCAATGTCTGCCCATGGGGGAAACACAAACTCAGGTAAAGATTTCAGTGTGTTCAGGAATAGTGATTGCAGAGGACATGTGACGAGAGCACCAACAGCAACTCCTGGGAAGGAGGGGAAGAAAAAACTGTCACAGCACAGCGGATGACAGTAAAAGTGCTCATCGCTCAGTCCTGTCCAGCTCTTTGTGACCCCGTGGAATGTAGTCCACCAGGATCCTCTGTCCACGGAGTTCTCTAGGCAAGAATACTGTGCCCTAAAATGGTTCCAAAACATTCTGATGTCTCTTTTGGTGTAGTCACTTTAGATAAGGTCACATTTTTATGGCACCTAACAGCAAAACAGTAATAAAACATTAAAATTGTAGCCATTTATTAGGGTCAGAAATGGGGTGAGGGTTAAGAGGAGAAATCATTTTGAAGGTAAACTACATAAAACCAGGAGCCAGTTACCCAAAATATACACACTAGAAAGGGCCACAAATCACAGAGCCAAAATAAACCACAGTATCAAGAATATTAGAACCGGGCAAGAATTCTAGTTCTGGACTGGGAAATCGGAGGTCCAGGAAAAGGTAAGTTAAAGGCTGCAAAACTGCTAGAAAGAGAGAGGTAACCACCAACAGAGGAGAGACTTCCAGGTTCAAGATGAAACTCCACACCCAGTGTGGAACACATACAGACCCTAATCATCGAGCAGACAGTTTCAGTTAATAAAGATGAATAAGCTCTACAGAACTTCTGTTCAAATTATACCTAGAGTCAGGATTACTACCTTGTGCACTTAAAAATTTGTTGAGGGTAGCTCTCATATTAAGTGTTCTTGCTACAGTAAAATGTTTTTAAAAAAGAATCAAACACCAACTTAGTGTTAAACTAACAGAACTCTCTTAAAAAAGGCAGAAATTAAACAATAAGAGATAAACAGGAGAAATAACCAACTGGAAACCTTGCAAAAATGTACATGTACTTACAGAAGTTTTCAAAGGTTTTGTTTAAAAAGGACAAACTGTCAAATTGACTCAATAGATTGAGTATTTGTAAATTAGAAGATAGCATTGAAGAATTCATCTAGTGCAAGAGAAGAGCTCTGTGAGTGTATCGGTTTATGCCTTTTGCTCCAACACCCTAGTTCAGCATTGCTCCTGTATTTTAATTTTTTGATTATTTGTATTAAAACATGCCAAGATGGAACTGTCCCACAGCCCATTGGTTAAGACTCTGCTCTTCCATTGCAGAAAGCATGAGTTTGAGCCCTGGTTGGAGAACTAAGATCTCAAACGCCACACAGTGGAGGGAAAAAAAAAAAGAATTCTAAGACAGGCTTAGTACTTTCACTTTACCTTCTGCCAACGTCTTCTTTAGTAGAATATGAGATGTCTCACTGAGAACCTGGCTGGTTTTTCTCTACACTTTTCAGAAATGGCAGGACTAACCAATACCTCTTTTTAAAGGATGGTATCCAGGGAACCTGATGCAAAAACAAAGTATACTCATTAATGAATGGCTTGGGACCACTGACTCCTTACAGCCTTTGGTGGCGGCCTGAGAAAAAACAAGGCTACTGCTCTTGTCAGCTCTGCCCACCAGCTGAGCATGGCTCAGGCTGTGGCATGAGATTTGCATGCAAGCATCAGGCCACCAGTTGGTAGGGACAGTGTGGGGAAGGAGAAATTATAGCTTGGGTGCAAAGTGTATAGGAAATGGAGGCTGAGCATTTCTGCCACGGAGCAAGTAAAGAGGAGTCTGAATGTCCCTGCTATGGTATTTTTGTCATTTTCTGTACAGTATAAATCTTCAAGTACTTTTACTATTTGACTTTTTTACAATAAACCTGTTGGCATAATGAGCTCAAGGAAATAAGGTGTATGGTAATAAAAAAAATTAAGTATTGAATTTTTATTTCTCAGAAAAGTCGATAATGAATATGTTGTCATTTACCATCTATTGTAGGGACTGTCTGCTCGGTGGCTCTATGGTGGGGCTACTGGTGACCTGCAAAAGGGCTTCTACCACACTCTGTGAGACCCAGGTCTGCTGCAGCCGGAATCCCTGTCGCTGTGGCAGGCCAGTGCTGACCTGTGGCCTACAGGAGACACTCAAACACTCGGAGGCAGGTCTGGCTCAGTCTCTGCAGGGTCTCAGGGTCCTGGTGCGCACAGGGTTTTGTCTGAGCCTGCCAAATGTCTCTTGCAGGTACGGGGTTTGATTCTAAACATGGTTTCGCCCCTTCTACCGTCTTGTTGGGGCTTCTCTTTGCCCTTGGACGTAGGGTATCTTTTTCTGGTGGAATCCAACATTCTCCTGTTGACTGTTGTTCAGCAGCAAGGTGAAATTTTGGAGTTCTCGCAGGAGAAAATGAGTGCACGTCCTTCTACTCCACCATGTTGGTTTCCCCCAAAGGTCCGTCTAGTCAAAGCTAGGGTTTTTCCAGTGGTCATGTATGGATGTGAGAGTTGGACTGTAAAGATAGCTGAGCGCTGAAGAATTGATGCTTTTGAACTGTGGTGCTGGAGAACACTCTTGAGAGTCCCTTGGACTGTAAGGAGATCCAACCAGTCCATCCTAAAGGAAATCAGTCCTGAATATTCATTGGAAGGACTGATGTTGAAGCTGAAACTCCAATACTTTGGCCACCTGATGCAAAGAACTGATTCATTGGAAAAGACCCTGATGCTGGGAAAGACTCAAGGCAGGAGGAGAAAGGGTCGACAAAGGATGAGATGGTTGGATGGTACCACCAACTCGATGTACGTGAGTTTGAGCAAACTCGGGGAGTTGTTGATGGACAGGGAGGCCTGGCATATAGCCAGGTTCTTCCGTCCATGGGATTTTCCAGGCAAGAATACTGGAGTGGTTTGCCATTTCCTTCTCCAGGGGATTTTCCCAACCCAGGGATTAAACCTGGGTCTCCAGCATTGCAGGCAGACTCTTTACCATCTGAGCCACCTGGGAAGCCTCATGCTGCAGTCCACGGGGTCACAAAGAGTCAGACACGACTGAGTGACTGAACTGAACTGAACTGTGGGGACTGTAATTATATCTCTGGCCACATGAAAACCACAGACCTAAATCTGCTGTACTAACTTCAGCATCTACTTCAAAAGTTAGTTGTTACTCTGAAAAGACTAAACCTAAAGATGGCATTGGTGTACATGTGGATAAGGTACATTTCATTCATAGCTCTCAGGAGAGCATGACATTTCATTTTGGTCAAAAAACTAGCAAGATTAAGAAAAACAGAGAGACCAAATAAGTAAACTCAGATAATAAATAAAAGCAGGAAATTAAAAAGACCATAAGAGACTACCATGAACAAGTGTGTGTCTGTGTGTGTGAGAGAGAGAGAGAGGAGAGAGAGTCACTCAGTCCTATCTGACTCTTTGTGACCCATGGACCGTAACCCGCCAGGATCCTATGTCCATGGGATTTTTCAGGCAATAATACTGGAATTGGTTTCCATTTCCTCCTCCAGGGGACCTTCCCAACTTGGGGACAGAACCTGTATCTGTTGCATCTCCTACATTTGCAGGTGGATTCTTTACCACTGAGCCACCTGGGAAACACCACAGACAATTATATGCCCACAAATTAGATAACCTAGAAAAAAATGGATAAATTTCTAGAATCATACAATCTATCAAGATTGAAACATGAAGAAATAGAAAATCTGAACAGATCAATAGCAAATAAGGAGATTGGACCAGTAATCAAAACCTTCCAACAACAAAAATAAAGGACAGGCCCACATGGCTTCTGCGGTGAATTCTACCATGCTTTCAAAGAATCCTTTTAGAGTAACAGGGAAACTTACATTACCATATGTAAAATAGATAGCCAACCAGAATTTGCTCTATGGCTCAGGAAACTCAAACAGGGACTCTGTATCAACCTAGAGGGGTGGGATGGGGAGGGATATGGGAGGGAGATTCAAAAGGGAGAGGATATATGTATACCTATGGCTGATTCATGTTGAGGTTTGACAGAAAACAACAAACTTCTGTGCAGCAATTATCCTTCAACAAAAAAATATAAAAAAAAAAGAATCCTTTTCAAATGCTTCAAAAATTAAAAGGAGGGGCACTTCCCTGGTGGCTCAGTGGTGAAAAAATCTACCTGCCAATTCAGGAATCACAGGTTTGATCCCTGGTCGGAGAAGATCCCACACGCCAAGGAGCAACTAAGTCTGTGCATCCCAACTATTGAACCTGTGCTGTGGAGCGCGGAAGCTGCAAAGAGAGAGTAGCCCCCGATCACCGCAACTAGAAAAAGCCTATGCACAGCAATAAAGACTCAGCACAGCTAAAAATAAGTAAATTAATAAAAATAATTTTTTAGAAAATTCAGTTTAAGAAAAAATTTAGAGAAGGTAACACTTCCAAACTCATCTTATGAGGCCAGCATTACTCTAAAGCTGGGCAAAAACATCGCCAAGAAAAAAAAGAAAACTAAAGGCCAATATCTCTGACAAACGCATATATAAAAATCCTCAACAAAATACTAGCAAACTAAATTCAACAACACAGTACAAGGATTATAAGCCATGCTCAAATAGATTTATCCCCGGGATACAAGGATAGTTCAACATAAGCAAATTAATAAGTGAAATACACTACATTAACAGAATGAAGGATAAAAACACATGATCATCTCAGGAGATGCAGAAAAAGCATTGAACAAAATTCAACGCTCACTCATGAGAGAAACAGTCAACGGACTAAGTATAGAAAAGAGTTCATCTCAACATAGTGGAGGCCACATATGACAAACCCACAGCTAACATCACACTCAATGGTAAAAAAACTGGAATAATACAAGAGGGCTTCCCTGGGGACGCTGTGGATAAGAATCCACCTGCCAATGCAGGGGACTCAGGTTCAATCCCTGGTCCAGGAACATTCCACATGACCTGGGGCAGCTAAGCCCACATACCACAACTACTTACCTCTCGAGCAGCAACTACTGAAGCCTGCGTACCTAGAGCCTATGCTCTGCAACAAGGGAAGACACTGCAATGAGAAGCCCGTGCACCGCAATGAAGACCCAGCAAAACCGAGAACAAAATAAATAAATTTTAACAACTAAAAAAAAAAAAAAGGCGTAACACAAGAATGCTCACTCTTGCCACTTCTATTAAACACAGTACTGGAAGTCCTAGCCAGAATGATTAGACAAGAAATAAAAGGCATTCAAATGGGAAAGGAAGTAAAATTCCTTTAGTAAGGTTTACATTAAATTAAGAAGTCTGTGAAACAGAAAGGTAATTGTAATCTTCAGTTCAGTTCAGTTCCATCGCTCAGTCGTGTCCGACTCTTTGCGACCCCATGAATCACAGCACGCCAGGCCTCCCTGTCCATCACCAACTCCTGGAGTTCACTCAAACCCATGTCCATCGAGTCAGTGATGCCATCCAGCCATCTCATTCTCTGTCATCCCCTTCTCCTCCTTCCCCCAACCCCTCCCAGCATCAGAGTCTTTTCCAGTGAGTCAACTCTTCCCATGAGGTGGCCAAAGTATTGGAGTTTCAGCTTTAGCATCAGTCCTTCCAATTATAATCTTGTACACATATGATTCAAGTAGCTTTCAAACTAGCTGAGACACTTCACCAATCAAAACAGAAGCTGTAGTTGATAAGCCTTGCAAACATTTTTGTACAAGCAGAAGTTTATATAGCTTATGAAAGTTTAAAAACTAAAAATTTATATAATGAATCCCAGATATCAAAAAATACTTCAGCATGGCAATACACAATTTCTCCCTTTGCTCCTTCTCATTAGTCACACTTTAGATATGTTTGAATCTCTGATGAACTGCTTCATAAATGAACATACATTGCCTACAATTACCTTGAATGTTTTGATAAACAACTCCCATAAATTTGGATTACTTTTGTGGGAAATCAGAGGAAAATACATAATCAAAGTGTTAAAGAAATGGAGCAAAAAATTTTTCAGCCTTTAAAGCTCTTTGCAAAATATGATTGAAACAACTTATAAATAGGAAAACATTGACATTTATCCCTACAGAATGGGAAAACAACTAAACAAAATAAATTATGAGTATTCAATGGTATAGAAGATTTAATTTCAAAATTTAAAAATTATTCTTTATAATATCTCAACTTCTAGTTAGTAATTTTTATTAAGTAAGTGTATATTCACCCAATAGAATAAAATAAATACCCTCAATGAAATAAAATTAAGAAATAGAATTATGCAGAATTTAAAGCTTGTGGAACATTCAAAGAATTATAGACAGGAAAAAAATATTTGAGTTTTGTCTCATAGAATATTTTGAAGAAAACTTGAGTGGAAAGTAAAATATTTATATGATTCAGTACCAAAAAAGTTAGAATTGAGAATATCCTCCCTTTAACAGAATTTGCTTAGCATGTACGAATTATCTCAGTATCAATAAAGACTATTTTCTTCATATTCAGAGGCACACCATTTGACGGTATCAACAATTTTGAATGTATTAGTCATAAAATGCAACTTTGAATAATATTGCAGGTAGTTTTATGAAGAGAGACAGATATTAAAATATGTTATTCAGAAAAATATCAGTGGCATAGTATTAGAAATAAATATGACTAACAAGTTCATTAAAATGCATGAATATACAACTAAATTATTTACATTATTCGTGATGTTTAGTTAATCAATATAAGGAAGTAATTTTTACTTTGCTTTAAAGTAAAGATGAAAGTTATGAGAGATTTAGAAAGATTTTTTTAAGTACTTTCTGAATATTTTATCAACTTACAAAACAAATAATTTAAATGTTTCAGTCATAAATTCATATTCAAATAATTAAATTAATTTTATCATTGTAGCACACTTTTTGACTCCAAAAGTGTCCCGTTGTAATCATAAATTACATGGTTACCCTACATGGAAAGAAGAATAAGAAGACAAAAATATCAAAAACTTGAAATAATAGTAAAGAGAAACTGGGTCTAATAAGAATTCCAGGTAAAGAGACTGGAGGCAACATCAGAAGGACAGATTTAAAGATACTGTCGTTGTTGTTCAGTTGCCCAACTCTTTGCAACCCCATGGACTGCAGCATTCCAGGCTACCCTGTCCCTCACCATCTCCTGAAGTTTGCCCAAGTTCATGTCCATTGCATTGGTGATGCCATCCAGCCATCTCACTCTCTGAGGCCCTCTTCTCCTTCTGCCCTCAGTCTTTTCCAGCATCAGGGACTTTTCCAAAGAGTGTTGTGGCCTTGGCAATTGTGTGAAAAGTGAAAGTGAACTTGCTCAGTCACGTCCAACTCTTTGCGATCCCATGGACTGTAGCCTACCAGGCTTCTCTCTCCATGGGATTCTCCAGGCAAGAATACTGGAGTGGGTTGTCATTTCCTTGGCAATTGTGTACCAAGTGTCAGTTTGATACTGAATATTTCCCAGTTCACATGAACTTGAAATCCAAATTTAGCTTAATTTCTCTTTCACTTAGAATTATTTGCTTTTAAGTGCCTAATTCTCTTTAAACCAATTAAATAGAGCTCATTTATGAATTAACCTCAGCAACAATATCCAAAATAAAGACACATACTGAGACATGTTGTTGCTGATCAGTCACCAAGTCACATCTGATTCTTCTAGACTCCACGGACTATAGCACACCAGGCCTCTCTGTCCCTCCTCATCACACAGAATTTGCCCAAATTCATGTCCAATGAACTGGTGATGGCATCCAACCATCTCATCCTCTGTCACCCTCTTCTCCTTCTGCCCTCAATTTTTCCCAGCATCAGGATCTTATCCAATGAGTTAGCTATCTACATCAGGTGGCCAAAGTATTGAAGCTTCAGCTTCATACATATAGACATACATGCAATAGTACCTTCATGCATATACAGAGGATTGTCTGGTAGCTCAGCTGGTAAAGAATCCACCTGCAATGCAGGAGACACTGGTTCAATCCCTGGTCTGGGAAGATCTGCTGTAGAAGGGATAGGTACCCACTCCAGTATTCCTGGGCTTCCCTGGTGGCTCAGCTGGTAAAGAATCCACCAGCAGTGCAGGAGACCTGGGTTTGACCCCTGGGTTGGGAAGATCCCCTGGAGAAGGGAAACTCTACCCACTCCAGTATTCTGGCCTGGAGAATTCCATGGACTGTATAGGAAGAGTCAGACACGACTGAGCAACTTTCACTTTCATGCATATAGTAAGACACAGACATTATTATAAAGGAGCATTCAGAGGGGAGGAAAAACATGAGGAATATAAAATATTATAGTGAAAATGAAAACACGCAATGGAATGGTTGGACAACAAAGTCAAGGAAATCTTCCAGAACACAGTGCTAGAGAGATGAAAAATGTTAAAGGCCAACACTGAACATTAGGAATTCAGAAGAGAGGGAAGAGAGAAAACAAAATAAAAAGAATCATTAAATAAATGACCAATAGATTGTCTAAATTAGAGGATGCAATTTTGCAGATTAAAATCACAATCCAGTGGGTAAAAAAGGCATGCAGCAAAGCATATCATGAAATGAAAATTCAGGATACTAATAGACAAAGAGAAGGTATTCATGATTCCAGAGAAAGAAAAGTAAAGTAAACACAAAGGAACAAGACAGGGGTTAGACTCTTCAATAGCAACCCTGGAAGCTGGAAGAAATTCCAAGGGAAAATGTGTCCCAACTCAAAATTCTATTCACAGCCATACCATTAATCAGGAAGTTAGAATAAACATTTTTAACACACAAATTTGAAAAAAAAAAGTTTCTCTCATGCACCCTGGCGACCTACTACAAATACTGCCAGTTATTTCTCCAGCCAAAAAAAAAAAAAATGGATTTATTCAGGATTAGCAAAGAATTGGGCTTCCCAGGTGGCACAGTAGTAAAGAATCTACCTGCCAACACAAGAGACTCAAAAGATGCGGCTTGATCCCTGGGTAGAGAAGATACCCTGGAGAAGAAAATGCCAACGCACTGGAGTATTCTTGCCTGGAAAATTTCATGGACCAAGCCTGGCGGGCTACAGTACATAGGGTCACAAAGAGTCAGATACAACGGAGCGTGCGCGCACACACACACTTAGCAAAGAATTATA
Organism: Moschus berezovskii; assembly: GCF_049115385.1. NCBI lineage: Eukaryota > Metazoa > Chordata > Mammalia > Artiodactyla > Moschidae > Moschus > Moschus berezovskii. The sequence continues at coordinate 116,198,744 of NC_142462.1, forward strand.
TATAATTCAAGGTCTGCAACTATGGCGAGTCACCTGCAAGTCCTCCACAGAAATAGAGAGGATGACTCTTTTAAACAGGGGGTAAAGAAAGCTGAGAGAGCTATAGGAAGCCAGAGAGTGGCTTTTCATCGGCTGAGCTGTGATTGTCTCTTCATGATTAAACTCTTAACCAGAAAGAAAAGGAAATCTTTTTTCCTTCCAGTTTGGGCTCTGCTATCATCATGGGTTATGAGTGCTCCCCCTTGTGGCCTCCTGACTCTATTTTAATTGAGGTTTTTGTTAATTTTTACAATCCTTTCTCAGGAAGCTATTGGAGTATGTGCTCTGCCAAAATAAGGGAGTAAACCAAGAAAGAAGAAAAATGGGGACCAGAAAATGGAATTTACCATAAGACAGAAGCAGAGAGCATCAACAGGATAATGGGGATGGGAGAGGTATGAGCAAGACGAGAAAGAACCAGTCCAGGTTGGAGCAAGCAGGAGGGAGTATGGGGCTATGCCTACAAGATACAGAACATCTGATGTGGCTGAGCATATTGAAAAAATATTTGGAAATTTAGGGTCAAATATGTAATAAATTGGTGACAAATACATTAAAAACTAAGAAACAAAGTCTCTTTGTTATTCTCTCACAGGATCTAGCAGTTAGGATTCCTGGTTTCATGAGTTTGAGCAAGCTCCAGGAGTTGGTGATGGACAGGGAAGCCTGGCATGCTGCAGTCCATGGGGTTGCAAAGAGTTGGATACAACTGAGCGACTGAACTGAACTAAAGGAGAATAAAAAGATGCATATGAAATAAAAAGTAATCACAGGGTATCTCAGGGATCAATACAAATTATATTTGCATTGTCATAACAAGGTAAAAATTGAGTATCATTTTAACTAATACTAAAATGTATGGGAAGTATGGGGACTAGAAAGTATGTGTGAGTGTCATGTGCCTGTGTGTGTGTATATGTTTACTAAGCTGGAGTGTAGAGAATGAAATAGATAAAGCCTCATCCTGGACTTCCCTGGTGGTACAGGGGATAAGAATCTGCCTGCCAGTGTAGGGGACACGGGTTTGCTTCCCAGTCCAGGAAGATTCCACATACCATTGAGCAACTAAAGCCCATACCCCACAACTACTGAGCCTGTGAGCTGCAACTACTGAAGCCCAAGCGCCTAGAGTCTGTGCTCTCTAACGAGAGAAGCCACCACAGTGAGAAGCCCGCACACCCCAACGAAGAGTAGCCCCTGCTCAGCACAACTAGAGAAAGCCACGCACAGCAATGAAGACCCAGGGCCAACAATAAATAAATGAATGCCTCATCCTCCTAATTGGAAGTAAAAAAAAAAAATTGCCCAAGACTGGGGGGCCGGGGGGGAATCAAGAGTAGGAGAATAGGTATGTTATTCAGAGGCATGGAGAAAAATATCAAATAAAACAAATAAAGAAGATGCAAATGGATTCCTCTGAGTAGGGAAAATGAGGTGGTAACAGAACATAGTTTTTTCCTATATAAAAACCCATATAAAAATATGACTTTAAATTATGCATACACTGAAAAAACACTGTAAACACTAAACTAAAAATACGTGACCGAATTGCATTATTTTTTGCTGTCAAGGTAACTGTTTACAAGATCACTATCTGAGGTTAGCTGTACCAGGAACAAAGAGGGGTGATTTATGCACACACATACTAGACATTAATCATAGCCTCATCTGACCAGGTTCATCTTGCCAACCACTGAAGGCAACGTGATCAGTAAACATTCAGGCTGATGCAGTCAGAGACCTACTTAACATGAAACACGCATGCCACTAAGAGGAAATACCTTTGATACCTGTGAAAGCTTTAAACATTGATCTTTAGCACATCCTGAGGGTAGGTGTGTCTCATTTCTGTACCGTGCATGACAGCATAAAATATGTGCTCAAAAATACATTACTATGTGCATGTTTTACCTATTCAAAAAGTTCTCAAAATGGAAATCATAAAGGAAGCTACAAAATATTTAGAAACATGTGAAATTATACAGGGTTCATGTAACCTGGTACTTAGAAGTAAGTGTATATACTTCTTTATTTAAAAAAAAAATAAGAGAAACTGAAAATGAATTTGTTAGATGCTCATCTCAAGAAACTTTAAAAACCTGACAAAATAAAACTAAAGGATGATGGAAAATTATATTAAAGATAATTGGAAAAATTAATTCAATAGAAATCAAAGAAACAATGGAGGATAAATAAAACCCAGAACTGAATCTTCAGGATAAGGATGGGAAAACTAGTTAAACAAGCAAACCTTTAAATAGAAAGCAATAAGAAAAGACACAGACAATATTAGATAGAAAATAACATGTAATAAATATAGATATAGTAGAGATTTACTATGTGAGGTTTACCAAATATTCAGGGAAAAAAATAATCCTTAAATAAACAGTTTCAAAGACTAAAATAAGAGAAAGCTATCCAACCATTTTATGAAATAATTATATCCTAAGTAATGACAGTACAAGAAAAGAACATTAAAAATAAGTCTAAGGTATACAAATGAAAAAATCTAAATAGAATATTAATGAATTTAATTCATCAGTATATTTTTAAATATATTATGATTCTAGCAGACACTGCTAGTTTTTCCTCGATATTCATTTTCCTTTATCCAGCGTAAAAGAATTTTCAACCAGATACACAACTACCTATAAACAGATTGCATTTCCAAGCTTCCCTTGCAGATAAACATTGCAGTATGACTAAAGCCAGCCAGTGGTATGCAAGAACCGCCACTCTGTAGTGTGCGGGAGTCTTACTTTAGAGGTAACATTTTTTGTCTCTTCTTCTTTGCCCTTCTTCCACACTACTACCCTAACTGCAAATGCCACGATCTTGAATCTGAGGAGCAATGACCTGGAAGAAGTATTGTCTCTGAGGACTTGGTGAAGGAGAGTTTCTGTCGTTCATCGTGGACCATTTACCTCCAGACATAAGTATAATACAGACTAAGCCACTCTTATTTAAGTACTGCTTGCTACTGCTGTCATTATTATGCAAATAATGACTTCAGATGAATTACTCTTAAGAACTGCAAAATGTGAAATGTTGGTTTTGGGGAACCTGCCTCATGGTCCAGTGGTTAAGAATCCACTTTGCCTGTGCAGGGGACTCAGGTTCAACCGCTGGTGGGGGAACTAAGATATCCCACATGCTGTGGAGCAACTAAGCCCCTGGGCCACAGCTACTGAAGCCCACGAAGTACAACTGGAGATCCACGAACCACAATGAAAGATCCTCCATGACGAATGAAGACCCTGCATGCCACAGCTAAAACCCAAGGCAGGCAAATAAATAAACTTTTAACTTGGCCTTTTAATAGCACATCTGAACCAATTATAAAATACAACCAAATGGCTTTTATCTGGGACAAAATGTTCATGATTCTTTCATTGCTTTTACAAGAAATTTTAAAACAATATATGTAGAAATTAGGTATATAAAAATACTGAGTATAGTGGTCATTTCTGAGTCATAGAATCATGAGTCCTTTTCATTTTTTATTTAAAATGTTCTGCATTTTTCACACAAAAATCATTATTATCAAAACTATAATTGATTACATAATATATTTTTATTGAATTCCTATAAATAAGAGTCATAGCATGCACACTGGAGGAAAAATAACACAAAAACAGAGAGCTTATTACATAATGAAATGATCATTGTGCCATAAGGGAAACAAAAACCTTAACAACAAGATAAACTATGAGGAATTCTTCAGTCCAGTTCAGTTCAGTCCAGTCACTCAGTTGTGTCCGACTCTTTGCAACCCCACGCACTGCAGCACACCAGGCTTCCCTGTCCATCACCAACTCCTGGAGCTTGCTCAGACTCATATCCATCAAGTCAGTGATGCCATGCAACCATCTGATCCTCTGTCGTCCCCTTCTCCTGCCTTCAATCTTTACCAGCGTCAGTCTTTTCCAGTGAGTCAGTTCTTCGTATCAGGTGGCCAAAGTACTGGATTCAGGATTGATTTCCTTTAAGATTGACTCCCTTGAGCTCCTTGCAGTCCAAGGGACTCTCAAGAGTCCTCTCCAACACCACAGTTCAAAAGCATCAATTCTTTAGCACTCAGCTTTCTTTATGGTCCAACTCTGACATCCATACATGACTACTGAAAAACCATAGCTTTGACTAGATAGACCTTTGTCGGTAAAGTAATGTCTCTGCTTTTTAATATGCTGTCTAGGTTGGTCATAGCTTTTCTTCCAAGGAGCAAGTGTCTTTTCATTTCATGGCTGCAGTCACCATCTGCAGTGATTTTGCAGCCCAAGAAAATTAAGTCTGTCACTGTTTCCATTGATTCCCATGAAGTGATGGGGCCAGATACCATGATCTTAGTTTTCTGAATATTGAGCTTTAAGCAAGCTTTTTCACTCTCTTCTTTCACTTTCGTCAAGAGGCTCTTTAGTTCTTCTTCACTTTCTGCCATAAAGGTGGCATCATCTGCATATCTGAGGTTATTGATATTTCTCCCTGCCATCTTGATTTCAGCTTGTGCTTCATCCAGCCTGGCATTTTGCATGATGTACTCTGCATATAAGTAAATAAGCAAAGTGATAGTATAGAGCCTTGACGTACTCCTTTCCCAATTTGAAACCAGTCTGTTGTTCCATGTCCAGTTTTATCTGTGGCTTCTTGACCTACACACAGATTTCTCAGGAGGCAGGTAAGGTGGTCTGGTATTCCCATCTCTTTAAGAATTTTCCACAGTTTGCTGTGATCCACACAGTCTAAGGCTGTAGCGTAGTCAATGAAGCAGAAGTAGATGTTCTTCTGGAATTCCCTTGCTTTTTCTACAATCCAGCAGTGGTTGGCAACTTGATCTTTGGTTCCTCTGCCTTTTCTAAACCCAGCTTGAACATCTGGCAGGTCTCGGTTCATGAACTGTTAAGTCTAGCTTGGAGTATTTTGAGCATTTTGTAGAGTGCAATAAATGTGAAATGTAAACCTCTATTATCTTACAATTACCAGTCTAGATTATCACTTGCCTCTGGATTTATAATGATACAAATATAAAAAAAGAAAGAATGGGCAAGTTCCTGGCCATCCAGTGGTTAAGACGCTATGCTTCCACTCCAGAGGTAACAGGTTCTATCCCTGGTCCCTGGTTGGGGAACTAATATTCCGCATGCTGTGCTGTGGGGCCACAAAAAAAGAAAGAAAGAAAGAAGAGAACGTTGCTCTGCTTTTTACTTCAGTTCAAAAGGCAGCTGAAAGATATGGCAGTTTCTGTGGCCGGAAACAGAAACCACAGGAAGAAAATGCTCCTTTGAAACACTATGGTGATTACTGCTGAAAAGCATCAGAACCTCCACTCACAGCAAAATAACTCTGAAAAACTTCAAGAAATTTGGAAGATTCACACTATCCAATTTCAACACTTATTATAAAGTTATAAAATGTATTATAATTAATACAGGGTGTTATTTACGAAAGGATAAGCACACAGATCAACAGAATGGAAGAAATGGTTGAGAAGTAGACCCACACAAATACAGACAACTGATTCTGGACTAGGGTGCCAAGGCAATTCAATGAAGAAAGAACACTTATGTCAACAAATGGTTCAGGAACAGCTGGCTATCTGTGTGCAAAAAGCAAAACGAAAACCTCCACACATTCTCCACATCCTATACAACAGTTAAGTCAAAACAGATCATCAATCTAAAAACATAAAAGGTAAAATTATAAAACTTCTCAAAGAAAGCAAAGGAGAAAACCTTTGTGACCTTGTGTCTAACAAAGAGCTATTCAACATAACAACAAAAGCATAATTCATAGGATAAAAATTAATAAATTGAAACTTACCAAAATGTAAAACTTTCATTGTGTGAAAGACTTTATTAAGAGAATGAAAAGCTAAACCATGGGCTGAGGGAAAATATTTGCAAAGCACACAGGTGATAGAGAACTTATAATCAGAATACATTAAAGAATTTCTAAAATTCAACTATAAGCAACCAACTCAATTTTTTTAAATAGGCAAAAATCTGTAAACACTTGACCAAAGAAGGTATGCATGTGTCCAATTAGTGTATAGACAGATGTTCAACATCACTAGCCATTAGGGAAGTGCCAATTAAAATCATGAGGAAATACTACTACACGTTGGGTTGCCATTCCCTTCTCCAGTGGATCTTCCCAGCCCAGGGATTGAACCTGGGTCTCCCAAATTTCAGGCAGATTCTTTACTGTCTGAGCCACCAGGGAAGCCCAAGGAATTTACCCAAGTGAAATATACACATATATAAGTGAATGTTGATAGCAAGCTTATCAGTTAGCATTGCCAAAAACTGTGACTCAGATGTCCTTCAACAGAGAAAATATTCAATAGATAAACAAACTGGTTTATCCAGACCATGAAATACTACTCAACGATATGTGGCTCAATTATCAATTCACACAGCCGCATGTTGAAATCTTAAATGCATTTCAGTAAGCAAAAGAAGTCAGACTCAAAAAGCTATCTAATGTATAAATTCAATTATATGGCATCTAAGAAGAGCAACTCTCACATCCATACATGACCACGGGAAAAACCATAGCTTTGACTAGACGGACCTTGGTTGGCAAAGTAATGTCTCTGCTTTTTAATATACTATCAAGGTTGGTCATAACTTTCCTTCCAAGGAGTAAGCGTCTTTTAATTTCATGGCTGCAATCAGCATCCGCAGTGATTTTGGAGCCCAAAAAAATAAAGTCTGACACTGTTTCCACTGTTTTTCCATCTATTTCCCATGAAGTGATGGGACCAGATGCCATGATCTTTGTTTTCTGGAACTGTGGTGTTGGAGAAGACTCTTAAGAGTCCCTTGTACTGCAAGGAGATCCAACCAGTCCATTCTAAGGGAGATCGATCCTGGGTGTTCATTGGGAGGACTGATGCTAAAGCTGAAACTGCAATACTTTGGCCACCTCATGCGACGAGTTGACTCACTGGAAAAGACTCTGATGCTGGGAAAGGTTGGGGGCAGGAGAAGAAGGGGATGACCGAGAATGAGATGGCTGGATGGCATCACCGACTCTGTGGACCTGAGTTTGAGTGAGCTCCGGGAGTTGGTGATGGATAGGGAGGCCTGGCGTTCTGTGATTCATGGGGTCGTGGAGAGTCGGACACGACTGAGCGACTCAACTGAACTGAAGAAGAGCAAAATATTGGGACAGAAAAGGTAGTGGTTGCTAGAGACGTGGGGATAGGGCTGGGTGAACAGATTAGACAACTCCAGGCTAATCATGAAACACGTGAGACAAATCCAAATCAAGAAATACTCTACAAAATACATGACCAGTATTCTTCAAAGCTGTCATGGTCATAGCAAGAAAAAATGAAAGACCAAGAATTTATTACTACAGACTGGAGGAGACTAAAGAAACATAATGACCAAAGGCAATGCAGATCTCTAAATTAGATCTTGGAACAAGACATTAGTTGAAAACTGGAAAAATCCAAATCAAGCCTACAATTTAGCTAACAGTACTCGACTGAACTGAACTGAACTGAACTGTAATTAAACTAATTTCATAGTTTTGATCACTGTACCATGGTTATTTATATAAGATGTGAGCATTAGGGAAGCTGGATGAAGGGTATATGGGAATTCTCTGGACCATCTTTATAAGGCATCTCTACATCAAAAACTACTTCAAAATAATAAGTAAAACAGATAGCTAATGGGAAGTTGCTATAAAACACGGGGAGCTCAAGCTGGTGCTCTGTGACAACCTAGAGGTGTGAGATGGGGTGGGAGGTGGGAGGCTGGTGTAGGAAGGAGGGGACATACGTATACCTAAGGCTGACTCATGTTGATGTACGGCAGAAACCAATACAACATTGTAATGCAAGTGTCCTCCAGTTAAAAATAGACTTTAAAAAATAATAAGTAAAAAATATAACCAAATAAACTGGACTTTTTAAAGCCATTCTTTAAAAAGACCTAATGGTTCAGTTTTCTCCATCAGATTTCCATGGCTAGAAATCCACTTGAATATATCAGGATATATTTAGCAAACTGGATGTCCATTTAGATAGCGGTCCACCAGTACTACTTTAAAAGACCACCTCTTCACCTAGAAAGGTTACTTCACCCTGCTTCAGACTACCCCTGGGAATTCCCATCAACAGTATTCTTGGGACTTCCCTGGACGTCTGGTGGTTAGGACTCAGCACTTCCACTGCAGGAGGTGTGGGCTTGCTCTCTGGGGAGGGAACTAAGATCCTGCATGCCGTGTGGTGCAACCAAAAAAAAATTTTTATTTTTCTTTCCGTTGCAGGAATCAACGTTGCCAGAAGCTATGGCAAACACAGCCTCTTCTAAAATGCTTTTGATGATTGCAGCAACATGAATGCAACTAGAGATTATCATACTAAGTGAAGCAAATCCAAAAGAGAAAGACATATACCATATGATACCACTTATATATGGAATCTAAAATATGGCATAAATGAACCTATCTACAAGACAGAAACAAACTCACAGACATAGAGAACAGACGTGTGGTTGCCAAGAGGAAGGGAGTCGGGGAGCAAAGGAGTGGGAGTGTGGCATTAGCAGCTGTGAACTATTATATACAGGATGGATGACAACAGGGGCCTACTGTATAGCATAGGGAACTATATCCAATATCCTGTGATAAACCACAATGGAAAAGAATATTAAAAAAAAAAAAAGAATGCCTGTACAAGTATAACTGAGTCACTTTACTATATAGCAGAGATTGGCACAACAGTGTAAATCAACTATGCTTCAATTTTAAAAATTAAACTAAAAATGCCTTTGATGGTGTGCATGTCCCTGCTCTTGCCCACTACCTCTCTGCAGGACCCAACACTGTGAAAGCCAGCCCCAAGCTGAGGTCGCTCCGCCCTGTGTCCTTCCTTTGTCCTCTCTGCCTCCCACCGGTGCTTCTCTCACAGAAACACAGAGAACTGCTGTGTTTTCACTCAGTCTCACTGCCCCTGTCCCCATGCTTGATTTGGGCATCAGACCTGCAAGAGTCCAAGACTTAACACGTGGAAGAACTGCCATTTCTCGGCCTGTCTTTCAGTATCGAGAACTTCCCTAAAATTCAGAACTCACTGGTCTGGTCATTCATTCACCGGCAAGTATCCAAGTACTGGGGGTCAGGCTCTAAGTTAGGAGCTAGGAATGGCAAGCCACTCCAGTACTCTTGCCTAGAAAATCCCATGGATGGAAGAGCCTGGTAGGCTGCAGTCCGTGGGGTCGCTAAGGGTCAGACACGACTGAGCGACTTCACTTTCACACATTGGAGAAGGAAATGGCAACCCACTCCAGTGTTCTTGCCTGGAGAATCCCAGGGACGGGGGAGCCTGGTGGGCTTCCGTCTATGGGGTCACACAGAGTCAGACACGACTAAAGTGACTTAGCAGCAGGAATGAGATACAGTTGTTAGAAAAAAGAAACAATCCCCGAATGGAGTCACCTATGCTAGGTCCTACATCAGCAAACTGAGACCTTAGATATTAAGTCTGCCTCTCTCAGAAACGTGACTTTAACCAATCAATCAGCACTAGTGAGGTAACCTACCTGATAGCTTCCCCACCTTCCATCAAAAGAAAGGTGACCTTATCTGAAACATGCCACTCTTAGCCAGAAACTTCCTTTTTCTAGCCACTCTGCCTATAAAATTCTTCCCTTTTGTACAGCTTCTCTGAGCTTCTTTCTACTTGCTGCCTGATTCATTTATCACTGAGTAGGGCCAATTCCATTTCCAAATTTACTCAGTTTGAATTTAATTTTTTTCATACAGTAATGAACAAAACAAATGAGAAGAGAGGCATCAAACTCTTCAGATAGTGTTTTCCATTATCCCTCATGCTCTTGGAAGCCTGGATCAGCAGAAGAAGAAGAGAGTCGGTGACAGGAAAAGGTTTCTTGAAAACCAAATAGGAGGTCCCAAGGTGTTACAGACCTACTTATACAAGTGAATGGAAACAAGCAGGGGAGCAGTTGTTTACGACACTGTATTCAAGGAAAGCATTTAGAGTCCAGAAATAGAGATGTAAAGATACAATGGTAAAACTCATAACAACTTGTCTAAAATTATTAAACAGGGCAGGAAACTTTCTGAAATTTTCTGCCTTGTTTAAAAAAGTCCTGGACTTCCCTGGTGGTACAGTGAATAAGCTGGAGGAGGCAATGGCAACCACTCTTGCCTGGAGACCCATGGACAGAGGAGCCTGGCGGGCTACAGTCCATGGGGTCGCAAGAGTCGGAAACAACTTAGTGACTAAACCACCACCACCACCACCACAATGGATAAGAATACGTCTGCCACTGCCAAAGACACCGTTTCAAGTCTTGATTCGGGCAGATCCCACATGCTGAAGAGAACTTCAGCCCATGTGCTGCACCTACTGAAGCCCATGTGCCCAGGACCTGTGCCGCCCCAGAGAAGCCACTGCAATGAGAAGCCCATGCACTGCAGCTAGAGAGCACCACCCCTCTCCGCAACTAGGGAAAGCCTGGGCACAGAAACAAAGACGCAGAACAAACAAAAATTAAAATTAAAAATAAATAAAGAAGTCCTGAGTAAAGAGAAAACTACATTATGATGAATATTTTCAGAGACATCTCACCCATCAGCCTTCTCCTTACTGGAATGACTACTATTGCAGAGTTACATACACTCGTAAAAGTTAACTGATTCTGAGTTTAGAAGTCCATTTTATCATCCTGTGTACTGCACTCACATTTTAAAATCAGAAACAACCTCCCCGAGATAAAACTGATTCTTTTTTTCACTTCTTTTGGTTTTAATATTCCCAAAACAGATTACAGGACTCGGGGTGCTGTTTTCACCCCATGGTGATTTGCCTACCTTGTAAAGGAACAAGGAACTCTTCCTTCAACCCTCATTTTCCTAGTAATTTAAGATGAAAGGTAAACACGTGTTTGTGTGCATACAAGTGTGTGTGTGCAACCATTTGTATATAAATAGATTTATTATCTCTCAAGTCATTTATTGTGTAAAAACATTGGCCTCTGTAAAAAAACTGTCTCTCAAAATCAATGTTTTCTGGTTTTATTATTCTAATATGATGATTTATAATAAGAAATACACTCGTCTTTATCCCCCTTTCTGGCACAGAATTCCTACAACCCTTGGAATTTCCTAAGTGACAAGGTCAACAAAAATGTCTCTTGTTGGGACGTCCCTGGTGGTCCAATGGCTAAGACTCCACGCTCCCAATGCAGGGGGCCCTGGGTTGATCCCTGGTCAGAGGATTAGAACCCTCATGCCGCAACTAAAAAGAGATCCCGTATGCCGCAACAAAGAAGACGCTGAGTGCCCAAATGCCACAGCAAAGACCCAGCACAGCCAAATAAATCAAAATACTTTTAAAACAGCCTTTTGCTATGTTACAAAGTGACTTTTGGAACACACCCCAAGAACGGGCACCAATTGCCAGGGGAATGAACTGCAAATACATGGTTGGAAATTTCAGTCCCAATTTCTGGTTTCCAGGACAGGGAGAGAGGCTGGAGGTTGAATCAATCACCAGTGGTCGATGACTTCATCACTTGTGCCTGGCAACAAAGCCCCTATAACACCCCAAAAGGACAGGATTCAAGAAGCTTTCAAATTAGCAAACATACAAGGTTCTGGGGGGTATGGCACCCCAAAGAGGGCACGGAACTTCCGTGCCCCGGGTCCTCAACCTCGCTGTTTGCATCTCTTCCATCTGGATGTTCATCTATCATCATATCCTTTTATAATAAATTGGTAAATGTAAATAAGCTGTTTTCTTAAGTTCTATAAGCCACTTCAACAACTGAACCCCAAAAGGGGGCCATAACTCTAACTTAGAACCAATAAGACACAAGTATGGGTAAGAACCTGGGCTTGGGACGGGCATCTGAAGTGAGGACAGTCTTCTGAGACTGAGTCCGTAACCTGGGGATCTGATGTTATCTCCAAGTAGAGTGTGTCAGAACTGAGTTAAGTTGTAGGACACTCAGCTGGTGTTGCAGAACTGTTTACTATGGGGGAAAAAAAACCACATGTTTAGTGACCAGAAGTGTCCAAAGGGTTCTGAGTAGTTAAAAAAAATAATAAACCAACTCACAGGTGGGGTTTTTTTCAACTCAATTATTCTTTCCTTAGGTAATGGGGCCACCACAAAAGACCTTTAGGATAAGACATCACAGTGAAGCCAACCCTGCATCTAGCTTTTGGGGCACACAAAAGGATCCATACGTGTGGGCAGTATCATACAGCGGGTAGGAACAGAGTCTCTGGGGCCACGTGACTCGGGTTTGAATCCCAGCTCTCTCCTTCTCTCTCTCTCTCTTTGACTTTGGACAAGTTATTTAGCTTCCTGACCTGAAAAATGGAGAAAATAAAAGTACATTCTTCATAGGGCTGTTGTAAGGTTCAAATTTCATAATGTATATGAAAGCATTTGGACAGTGCCTAGCACATAAGAACTATATATATATACAGAGAGAGATAGATATTTGAAGTTATTACTATTTTCAATCAGTTCCCTGAGGTCACAAGTGAAACAGTTAAACTGGGACTTGGCGAACAGATGGTTGACTTAACTGGAGCTATTAAGAAACACAGCTCTCAATTCTGTGTTAGTGATTTATAAAGGGGAGTCTTCTCAAGTTCTCCCTTGGGCCCCACGATTGAAATAACACACCAGCGCATCCAAAAATATATGGGAGGGGACAGGAAACAAATCCTTCCATCATTTGCAGCTCCAGATTTAGAATTTTAAAATAAACAAATGATGTAGATTTGGAAATGATGCATCAACTGCTTCCTCTCATAACATGACAAGTGGGAGCTATCACAGACCCGCACATGAAGCGCTAAGGAGACACTTTCCTCCAGACATCGAAGAAGAGCAACCACTCGGGATGACCCAAACCTGCAGTTCCTCGGAAAAGGATCTGTCACCATCTCTTGTCACTTTGATGTTAATAATTATCAGCACGGAATGCATCCTTGGTATCCTCGCAAATGGGTTCATTGCGGCGATAAACGCAGCTGAATGGATACACAATAAGGTACTCTCCACCAGTGGCAAGATCTTGCTTTTCCTGGGTGTATCCAGAATAATTCTACAAAGCTTCATGATGCTAGAACTTACCTTAAGCTCAATATCCCCACAGGTTTATAATGACGACATCATGCATCATACATTCAAAGGATGTTTCATGTTCTTAAATCACTGCAGCCTCTGGTTTGCCGCCTGGCTCAGTGTCTTCTACTTCGTGAAGGTGGCGGATTTCTCCCACCCTCTTTTCCTCAAGCTGAGGTGGAGACTTTCCGGACTGATGCCCTGGCTTCTGCAGCTTTCAGTGTTTGTTTCCTTGGGCCAGAGTGTGCTCTTCTTCCAAAACATCTATACTACGAAATGTAACAATCTTTTTTCTCTCCTCTCCTTGAACTCCACTCAGAAAAAGTCCCTCGTGGAGGCCACTGTGGTCAACCTGTTTCTTTTCCTTAACCTGGGGATCGTCATCCCTCTGATCATGTTTATCCTGGCGGCCACCCTGCTGATCGTCTCTCTCAAAAGACACATCTTCCACATGAAAAGCAATGCCACTGGCTCCAGGGACCCCAGCATGGAGGCTCACCTGGGGGCCATCAGAGCTATCAGCTACTTTCTTATTCTCTATATTTTGAAAGTATTTGCTCTCTTTCTCTACCTGTCCAACTTCTTTGACATCAATAGTCCCTTGAATATTTTGTGCAAAATCATCATGGCTGCCTACCCTGCGGGCCATTCCATTCTATTGATTCAGGACAACTGGGCTGAAAAGAGCCTGGAAGAGGCTTCAGGCTCAAGTCCACCTTTATTTTAAAAAGTAGTCTCTAAGATTCACACTCAAAGCACCTGCCGCAACCAGCTCTGCCTTTTCCTCATCTAGACCTCTCTCTTCCTACCTTCTTTCTTCCCCAGGCCTGATCTGATCCTTTCACTTGGTGTGTTTTTGGTATTGTAGGTGGATCTTCATTTCTCTCTTTTGCTTCATGTGCACAATCTTAGTGACGCTTGACAAATTCTTCACCTGAGTCTTCCATTTCTACCCCGCCCCCTTTATCTGAAGCAGTGATTGTGGAGACTGGCCACACATCAGAATCTCTAGAGGAAATTGTTTTTAAATACCAGTGTCCAGGCTGGCCACAAATCAATGAAGTCAAGATTTCCGGGGCTGGAACTTGGACAATTTTTTCAGTTCTCCAGGTGATTCTGATGAGCCTGAGTTGATGCAGCCACCAAAATAAAGCAAGGCTTTACAACTTGAACTTCTGGCAACTTCTCTCCTTCCCCATCCACATGTCTTTTAAACAGATTCAGATGATTCAGGAAGCTTTCTGAGTAACATCTGGAAATGCATTTTATCCCCAACCTCTAAAAACATAATCTGAGTAATTTGGAATATTTATCAAAATTAATGAACTGTGGTGTTGGAGAAGACTCTTGAGAGTCCCTTGGACTGCAAAGAGATCCAACCAGTGCATCCTAAAGGAAATCAGTCCTGAATATTCATTGGAAGGACTGATGCTGAAGCTGAAGCTCCAATACTTTGGCCACTTGATATAAAGAACTGACTCATTGGAAAAGACCCTGATGTTAGGAAAGACTGAAGGCAGGAGGAGAAGGGGATTACAGAGGATGAGATGATTGGATGGCATCACCAACTTGATGGACATGAGTTTGAGCAAGCTCCAGGAATTGGTGATGGACAAGGAAGCCTAGCATGCTGCAGTCTATGGGGTCGCAGAGTCTGATACAACTGAGTGACTGAACTGAACTGAATCAGAATCAATAATATATAAAATACCTTTCAGGGCTGCCCTGGTAGTCAGTGGTAAAAACTCCACCTGCCAATGCAGGAGACCCAGATTCAATCCCTGGGTCGAGAAGATCCCCCAGAGAAGGAAATGGCAACCCACTACAGTACTTTTGCCTGGGAAATTACATAGACAGGAGCCTGGATGGCTATAGTCCATGGGGTCACAAAAGAGACACAACTTAACAATTAAACAACAAAATACCTTTCAACCTAAAAATTATTGTCTAAGAACTTTCCCCAACGATTTGGTCATATACATACAAGTGAAGAAATATTTGCAGGAAGATTATCACTGTAGGACTATTCATCAATGAGAAAAATCATACTTCTGAAAAGGATACACATGCATTTTTAAAATGAAAGAGATGATTGTGTCATGAAATAAAAATATCACCAATATATTGTTAAGTTCAAAATTTAAGCAGATATTTTATGATTTCATTTATGTGTTTTAATGGAATATAATGCTTCCTGTATATATATATATCTGTATATATAATGTTTCTAGAAGGAAGTACCAAAAATGATTTAACATACGATTTCTGAATAGTCACATCAGGTGTCTGGGGATAATGAAATATTTGCACTCAATTTTAACCTTTTTCCATTGTTTGAACTACTTAGAACTTGTATGCACTAATTTTAAAATTATAAGATTTATGTTGTTTCTTTAATTTCGAGGGCTAATTTCAAGGGTAAAGAATCTGCCTGCAAAGCAGGAGACCTCAGTTCAATTCCTGGGTCGAGACGATCCGCGGAAGAAGGGATAGGCTACCCACTCCAGTATTCTTGGGCTTCCCTGATGACTCAGCTGGTAAAGAATCCACCTGCAATGTGGGAGACCTGGGTTCGATCCCTGGTTGGAAAGATTCCCCTGGAGAAGGGAACAGCTATCCACTCCAGTATTCTGGCCTGGAGAATTCCATGGACTATATAGTCCAAGGGGTTGCATAGTTGGACAGGACTGAGTGACTTTCACTTTCACTTTAATTACAAAGAGAACTAGGTAAGGGAGAAGTGTTATTTGGGAACAAACTATGTATCTTAATTAGTTGATTGAACCTCTGTTTATTTTTATTAAAAACACAGACCTCAACAATGATAAACTAAAACTCTCCACTCCTATCACTCCCTCCTGTTCTTCATTTTATTAGCTCAGGGGCTCCTGTGGAGTCACCAGCTTTCAATCCACAGACATGGCTAGGTTCTCTGTCCTTCTAAGGGCCCCTCCTCTTCACTTTCCTTCATATCAGTTTGGATTCCTGGTTAATCATACCCACACCCTTAAAAAGGTTTTCAGCATTTACAGGTGAAATGAAATGATACCTGAGATTTGCTTTGAGATAATTTAGCAGAGGATAAAGGAGTAGAGAGGTTTAGATGCATCATATGTTGTTAAGTTTTTTCAAACAAGGAGGACTCAGGTACATGGTGGCTTTTCATACTAGTCTATTTCAGGGTGTGTTTGAAATTTTCCCTAATATTCTTGTATAAATAAATTATAAAACCTTATTAAACACTTTTGATTTCCTGGCCCCTGTTTGCCATCATGAATCTTCATCCCCATCATGTGGAACAATGGCACATCTAGCTGAACCTGACTGTTCAGCACCTCACATTTACTTCTAAGCAGCCTGGTATTGCTTTAGATATCACTGGATAAAGTTACATTTCTGCAGATTCATGCTCTTCAGCCTCAAATGAGTAACATCATTGGGCATTTCCATCTGTAGTTCCCTAAAGAGGTCTCCATTAACTACCCATAAAGATTAGCTCATTTCTTTTCCTCAGTCCTGAACATCCAGTTTGTCATCTCTCTTATTCTCATCTGATGAAGTTGCCTTTACATTTTTTTTGATAGAAGGAATTCATTAGGAAGTCATTCCTTCACCTTCCCCTTAGCAAATTTGTAGATTTCTCCTGCATTCCTAAAGTTTCAATGGAAAGAATGTCCCTTTGTGAACATAGATACAGAGAACAAATTGGTGGTTGCATGAAATGGGGAAGGTAGAGTGAGAAAAATGGGTAAACTGGGTTTTTTTTAAGTTTAAATAAAATTTAAATTCTTTAAATAAATAAATCCAGGCAAAAGGAGATATTACAAGCAGATCATAATCATGAATTTGTATGTGGTACTCAAAGCTGAAACTGCAATACTTTGGCCACCTCATGCGACGAGTTGACTCACTGGAAAAGACTCTGATGCTGGGAAGAGTTGGGGGCGGGAGGAGAAGGGGACGACAGAGAATGAGATGGCTGGATGGCATCACTGACTCTGTGGACATGAGTTTGAATGAACTCTGGGAGTTGGTGATGGACAGGGAGGCCTGGCGTGCTGTGATTCACGGGGTCGCGGAGAGTCGGACACGACTGAGCGACTGAACTGAACTGAACTGAACTGAACTCAAAGTTCTAAGAGCTATTTTTCGATGTCCAATTTCAAAATATACATGTTTAACACATGAGTACATTTCTGTTCAACATATAATTAGTAGTGAAATTTCACAGTTGGAGAACATGTGTATCTTCAGCTTTTACGGACAACACTCCCAACTGTTTCCCAATAAAGTTCATTGCATTTTCATACACAGTGAACCACTACATAGGACTGGAAGAAATTCAGATAAATCACAAAAATGAAATCTCATAAACACAGATGCAAAAGAGGATAGATGTTACAGTGCATTTTTAATAATGTAAGCACTACCAAAACTACTCTGCAATTTTAAGACAGGATATGTGGGGTGGCTATTGTCTGGAAAGAAGTAAAAGGGGACTTCTAGGTGCTAATACTATGGTAATATTTTGTTTCATGATCTGGGTGCAATTTACATATTTTTAGCTTGTGAAAATTAATTTTGGGGCACTAATGCTATGGAAGGACTGATGTTGAAGCTGAAACTCCAATACTTTGGCCACCTGATGCGAAGAGCCAACTCATTAGAAAAGACCCTGATGCTGGGAAAGATTGAAGGCAGGAGGAGAAGTGGATAATAGAGGATGAGATGGTTGGATGGCATCACCGACTCAGTGGACATGAGTTTGGGTAAACTCCAGGAGTTGGTGATGGACAGGGAAGCCTGGCATGTTGCAGTCTGTGGGGTCGCAAAGAGTTGGACACAGCTGAGAGACTGAACTGAATATTATGGTAATATTTTATTTCATGATCTGGGTAAAATTTACATATTTTTAGTTGTGAAAATTGCTTATTTTTAGTTTGAGTTACAATGCAGCTTCAATAAAGAGTTTAAAAAATTAAGTGCCTATAAATGTATATGTATATCTGTGTATAAACACTTCAATTAAAAGTTTTAAAATCCTAAACAAAAAAATTAAAAAATAAACAGGATGAATGAGATGTGGTAGCGGTAGTAGTATTAGATCAGTTAGATCAATTAAATCATTAGATCTAGCCATGAAGGGTCTGCATGAGTAAATAATATTTAAAAAATAAATAATTTTAAAAATTATAAATCCAAGAATTTAGAAAAATGATTACAAAATAAATCTAAGCAAACCAGAAGGAAAGCACAATTTATAAACATAATTCATTAAATGTTCATGAAAGATCAAAAGGGGAGGATTATAAATGAATATAAGAATTGGTTCACTGAGAAAAAGAACAAAATTAGTAGTGTTAACTTTAGTTGAGACAGGCATAAACACACTAATTTTTTAAAAAAGGAAAAGTTACCACAAATTGGAAAAATTGCAATATTTCTTAAGAATCTGTCTTGTTCAACTTTAACAAGAGTTTGAAAACCAGGTTAAGATAGATGTTTCTAGAAAACCTGTAGGTTACTAAAACTGACTCCAACAGAGGTAGAAAATACAAGCAGAATTAGTCACTGTAGTTGAACTACAGAAAGTTGTCAAGACCACTGCCTCAAAGCACTGAGAATAGTTTTCAAAAGGGAATCTTAAAAAGCAGACTTTTTAAAAGCAGGGGCTCGATAAAGGACAGAAATGGTATGGACCTAACAGAAGCAGAAGATATTAAGAAGAGGTGGCAGGAATACACAGAAGAACTGTACAAAAAAGATCTTCACGACCAAGATAGTCACGATAATGTGATCACTGACCTAGAGCCAGACATCTTGGAATGTGAAGTCAAGTGGGCCTTAGAAAGCATTACTACGAACAAAGCTAGTGGTGGTGATGGAATTCCAGTGGAGCTATTTCAAGTCTTGAAAGATGATGCTGTGAAAGTGCTGCACTCAATATGCCAGCAGATTTGGAAAACTCAGCAGTGGCCACAGGACTGGAAGAGGTCAGTCTTCATTCCAATCCCAAAGAAAGGCAATGCCAAAGAATGCTCAAACTACCGCACAATTGCACTCATCTCACACGCTAGTAAAGTCATGCTCAAAATTCTCCAAGCCAGGCTTCAGCAGTATGTAAACCGTGAACTCCCAGATGTTCAAGCAGGTTTTAGAAAAGGCAGAGGCACCAGAGATCAAATTGCCAACATCCGCTGGATCATGGAGAAAGCAAGAGAGTTTCAGAAAAACATCTATTTCTGCTTCATTGACTATGCCAAAGCCTTTGACTGTGTGGATCACAATAAACTGTGGAACATTCTGAAAGAGATGGGAATCCCAGACCACCTGACCTGCCTCTTGAGAAACCTGTATGCAGGTCAGGAAGCAACAGTTAGAACCGGTCATGGAACAACAGACTGGTTCCAAATAGGAAAAGGAGTGCGTCAAGGTTGTATATTGTCACCTTGCTTATTTAACTTATATGCAGAGTGCATCATGAGGAACGCTGGGCTGGAAGAAGCACAAGCTGGAATCAAGATTGCTGGGAGAAATATCAATAACCTCAGATATGCAGATGACACTACCCTTATGGCAGAAAGTGAAGAGGAACTCAAAAGCCTCTTGATGAAAGTGAAAGAGGAGAGTGAAAAGGTTGGCTTGAAGCTCAACATTCAGAAAACAAAGATCATGGCATCTGGTCCCATCACTTCATGGGAAATAGATGGAAAAACAGTGGAAACAGTGTCAGACTTTGTTTTTTTGGGCTCCAAAATCACTGCAGATGCTGATTGCAGCCATGAAATTAAAAGACGCTTGCTCCTTGGAAGGAAAGTTATGACCAACCTTGATAGTATATTAAAAAGCAGAGACATTACTTTGCCGACCAAGGTCCGTCTAGTCAAGGCAATGGTTTTTCCCGTGGTCATGTATGGATGTGAGAGTTGGACTGTGAAGAAAGCTGATCGCCGAAGAATCGATGCTTTTGAACTGTGGTGTTGGAGAAGACTCTTGAGAGTCCCTTATACTGCAAGGAGATCCAACCAGTCCATTCTAAAGGAGATCAATCCTGGATGTTCATTGGAGGGACTGATGCTAAAGCTGAAACTCCAATACTTTGGCCACCTCATGAGACGAGTTGACTCACTGGAAAAGACTCTGATGCTGGGAAAGGTTGGGGGCGGGAGGAGAAGGGGACGACGGAGAATGAGATGGCTGGATGGCATCACCGACTCTGTGGACATGAGTTTGAGTGTACTCCGGGAGTTGGTGATGGACAGGGAGGCCTGGCGTGCTGTGATTCATGGGGTCGCGGAGAGTCGGACACGACTGAGCGACTGAACTGAACTGAACTGAATGTAGTTTTTTTAACAGCATAAACATTAAGAGAATTTTCCAAATTTATTTCATAAAATCAATATAATTTTGATATCAAAACAATAAAAACTGTCTGTCAGAAAACTACAGACCAACCTCACTTACCAATTTATCAGAGACTTAATATTAAAAATAAATGAATACTAGAAGAAAAGCTTGGAGACTTCAAAATTAACTTTGGAGTTGAGGAAGACCTTTCTAAAAACAATAAAAGAAAAATAAGCCAGAAAAGTTTATTAAACCTGATTACATACAATGAAAAGATTCTACATGGCAAAATGTACCACAAGCAAAGTCAAAGACAAATAAACTGGAAAATATATTTCTTGCTCACAACCTAAAAGAGGGTAATTTTGCAATTTTTTAAAGTTTTTTAATTTTCACATGGAGGATAATTGCTTTACAATATTGTGTTAGTTTCTGTTATATATCAACATGAATCAGCCTTAGGTATACATATGTCCCCTCCCTCCAGAACCTCCCTCTCTCCTCCCACCACATCCCACCCCTCTAGGTTGTCACAGAGCACCAGGGTTGGGCTCCCTACATCATACAGCAAATTCCCATTGGCTATCTATTTTACATATGGTAATATATATGTTTCAATGTTACTTTTTCAATTAGACATTAAGAATCTTGGTGGGGGGGGCGCTTATTTTGTTTTGGTTTGTTTTGTGGTCAACATCACATGGCTTGTGAGATCGCAGTTTCCCAACCAGAGGTTGAACCTAGGCCATGGTAGTAAAAGCCCAGAATCCTAATGACTAGGCTACCACGGAACTCCCTGATTTTGCTAATATATAAAGACCTCATACAAATTAATAAGACCAATTACTAAATTCAAACGTTGGGAAAGAATATGAACTGGAAGCTACGGAAAATGAAATAAACACGGCTCTTTAAAAATTAAAAGCTGATTAATGCACAAAGACCGGTTCAAAATTGGGAAAGCAGTACATCAAGGCTGTATATTGTCACCTTGCTTATTTAACTTATATGCAGAGAACATCATGCAAAATGCTGGACTGGCTGAAGCACAAGCTGGAATCAAGATTGCCAGGAGAAATATCAATAACTTCAGATATGCAAACAACACCACCCTTATGGCAGAAAGTGAAGAGGAACTAACAGCCTCTTGATGAAGGTTAAGAGGAGAGTGAAAAAGCTGGCTTAAAACTCAACATTCAAAAAACAAAGATCATAGCATTGGGTCCCATCACTTCATAGCTAAGAGACAAAGAAACAATGGAAACAGTGACAAATTTTATTTTCTTGGGCTCCAAAACCACTGTAGAGGAGACTGCAGCCATGAAATTAAAAGACGCTTGCTCCTTGTGAGAGAGCTAACTCTTAGTTAGGTTGATAAGGAGATCAGGGCCCTTGAGGAGGAGAAAGGGATGAACATTTTTTTTCTACATTGCTTTGTCTTAGTCACATAAGACATTTTTTTCTTAAACTTTGAGTTGTTATGACAACAATCTTTAAGACTAACTAAAAAGCTGACTTAAAACTCAACATTCAAAAAACAAAGATTATGGCATCCAGTCCCATCATTTCATGGCAACTAGACGGAGAAACAATGGAAACAGTGACAGACTTTCTTTTCTTGGGCTCCAAAATCACTGCAGGGGTGACTGCCACCATGAAATTAAGACACTTATTCCTTGGAAGAAAAGCTATGACAAACCTAGACAGCATATTAAAAAGCAGACATTCTTTTGCCGACAAAGGTCCATATAGTCAAATGAAAGTGAAAATTGCTCAGTCGTGTCTGACTCTTTGCCACCCCATGGACTGCAGCCCACCAGGCTCCTCTGTCCATGGAATTCTCCAGGCCAGAATATTGGACTGGGTAACCATTTCCTTCTCCTGGGGATCTTGCCAACCCAGGGATCAAACCCAGGTGTCCTGCACTGCAGGCAGATTCTTTACCATCTGAGCCACAGCTATGGTTCTTTCAGTAGTCATGCATGAATGTAACAGTTGGACCATAAAGAAGGCTGAGCACCAAAGAACTGATGCTCTTGAACTGTGGTGTTGGAGAAGACTTTTGAGAGTCCCTTGGATTGCAAGGAGATCAAACCAGTCAATCCTAAAGGAGATCAATCCTGAATACTCATTGGAAGGACTGAGGCTGAAACTGAAGCTCCAATACTTTGACCACCTGATGCAAAGAGCTGACTCATTAGAAAAGACCCTGATACTGGGAAAGATTGAAGGCAGGAGGAGAAGGGGATGACAGAGGATGAGATGGTTGGATGACATCACCGACTCAATCCACATGAGTTTGAGCAAATTCCGGTAAATGGTGAAGGACAGGGAAAGCCCAGTGTGCAGCAATTCATGGGGTCACAAAGAGTCGGACATGACTGAGTGACTGAACAATGCACAAAGGTATAGAAATAAAAACTGTGAAGCACTCGTTATCCTTCAACCCCGAGACAACTTTTCCTAATATTTTTAAATGTATATATGTGTGGTTGAACAAAATTGGATTTATACTGAAAATACATTTTAATACACTGTCTAGGCTTGTCATAGCTTTTCTTCCAAGAAGCAAGCATCTTTTAATTTCGTGGCCGCAGTCACCATCCACGGTGCTTTTGGAGTCCAAGAAAATAAAATCTGTCATTTTTTCCATTTTCCCCCATCTATTTGCGGTGAAGTGATGGGACCAGGTGCCATGATCTTAGTTTTCTGACTGTCAAGTTTTAAGCTTTATGAAGACTCTTTAGTTCCTCTTGACTTTCTGCCATTAAAGTGTTATCATGTGCATATCTGAGGTTGTTGATATTTTTCCTGGCAATCTTGATTCCAGCTTGTGATTCATCCAGCCAGGCATTTCTTACATCTCATCTCTTATGTCTCCTACATTGGGAGGTAGGTTCTTTACCACTAGCTCCACCTGGGACTTCCTGGGGGCTTCCCTGGTAGCTCAGCTGGTAAAGAAACTGCCTGCAGTGCAGGAGACTCAGGTTCATTCCCTGGATCAGGAAGATCCACTGGAGAAGCGAATGGCAACCCACTCCAGTATTCTTGCCTGGAGAACCCCATGGACAGAGGAGCCTGGCAGGCTACATACAGTCCATGGGGTCGCAAGAGTCGGACACAAGTGAGCAACTAAGCCACCACACCACACCACCACCTGGGAAGCCCGAGGTGGAGTTTGCTTATGTGAGTGAAAAATATTACCTGCCATATCAGTAAACAAAGGATGCTGCAGCCAGCAAGCCATCACATTACGGTCACTCCAATGGTGAGCCCTGTGGGAACTCAGGATGGAAACACGAAGGCCACCATCAAACCATTAGACACTGCAACCATCATCTAACAGTGTACCCTGAGAAAACTCAGGCTGAGCAAGCACAGGATACTGGCCCCAGAGAGCTGAGGTCCATGTCAGAAGAATGATTTCAGTGAACCCAGGCTCCTGCATATTCATGGAAAAGTGTTAAATTTCTTGAGATATCTGTTTTCTTTAATTAACAGTAATCTTTTGATGTCCTGACCTATTTTTGTTGCAAGCACTGCTATGTACCCTGGCTCCCTCACCATCTCTTAGAAGCAATCTTTCCGAGTTAAGCTGTGTCCCAGGCTTAAGTCTTCAGTTTTGCTGCTGAATAAAACATAACTCTCAACTTTTCTATTTTTTTAAAGTTTTTTTGAAAATAATTTTATTTATTTACTTATTTATTGGTTGTGCTGGGTCTTCGTTGCTGAGTGGGCTTTTCTCTAGTTGCAGTGAGTGGGGGCTACTCTCTAGCTGCAGTGCACGGGCTTCTCATTGAGGTGGCTTCTCCTGTTGCTAAACACGGGCTCCAGGTATGCAGGCTTCAGTAGCTGTGGCTCCCAGGCTCTAGAGTGCAGGATTAATAGTTGGGGTGCACATGCTTAGTTGCTCTGCAGTGAAAGAGTCAATTCCTAGGTAGGTTGATAAGAAGTGCGGGGTCCCCAAGGAGGAGATAGGGGTCTGGAGTTGTCAAGCAGAAGAAAAGGACAATTTTTTTTTCTTTAAGCCCATAACTGATGATTATAAAACAAAGCAACTCAGCTTAAACTCTGTACTAAGGATTATATAACAAGAATGTATCCTGCAAAGGACATGTTTCTCCTTCTTGAGAACCTTCTGACTAATCCTGTCATCTTAAAATGTACATTATGAGAGTGAGTCTGGTGAGACCTTTCTATTGTTAGTTCTAATCTTGTTAATTTAAGATGTATGTTGTAGGAATGGGTCTAGTAAAAGCATATAAGGCCTTGATAAGACTAGCGAGTGGGGCGCTCTCCCCCTTCTGATGTCAATGTCAGAAGCTTCCTCTGTCCCTCTTCTTACTTTAATAAAACTCTGCTACACAAAAGCTCTTGAGTGATCAAACCTGGCCCCTGTTCCCAAAGCTAAATGTTCTTCAGGGATCATGAATCTGACACTGTTCACCATAAGCTATCAGCAGCACGTGGGATCTTCCAGGACCAGGGATCGAACCTGTGTCTCTTACATTGACGGGCAGATTCTTTACCACTGAGCCACTGAGGAAGCCCAACTTTCATCTTCTAGGCTATGGATTTTTTTCAGTTGACACTTATAAATCTAAAGTGGAAAACATCTCTCTGAGTCCTTTCTTTTCTATATACAAAAAAAAAAAATTCTAGTTTACCATCACTGTCAATATGACAAGCCCTGGAAAGCTAGCTCTCATTTCCAGAACATTTGTGATAAAGGATCATGCCCCATATTGTGTGCTCTTTTTTAACAGAAAGAATTTATTTTACTCAGCACTGGAGCAAGGGTAACCTATAGTCAAGTTGCAAAGGACAGACAGAGATACATGTAAAAACTAGAGATGAACTAACTGAAAACAAAATCTGAGGAAACAGTAATTAAGAGTGCTCAAAGAAGAAAACTGGGTCGAATCGTTTTTAAAATTGGATTAGTTAGCAACAATAGTGGCAACGGTGACAGCACAATACCCACAAGTGTGGCCAGGGTAAGGAATGGTGAAAACAGCCTGCTTGTCCCTGATCAAACAGTTAATCTTTCTAAATGTTAACTTTGGAAAGATCCTTCGAGAAGGAAATGGCTACCCACTCCAGTATTTTTGCCTGAGAAATCCCATGGACAGAGGAGCCTGGCGGGCTACTGTCCATGGGATCATAGATTCGGACATGACTGAGCAACTAAACAAGGCAAGGAATCTATAAAATAAGAGGGATAACAATGCTGATTTTACAAGGGAGTCCAGAACAATAATTAATTACAATAATTAATTACAATTATTATAACAATAATAATTTATACATAGTAAACGAATGATACAAGACAGCCATTTTGTTAGTTTTTTATAAAGCCACATCTGGGGTTGCAACTAAATTAAACCACCAATCTCCAGAGTTTCCAAGATAAATTCACCAAATAAAACTTATTCCACCTTCTCTTCCTATTTTGAAAAGAACTAGGTTAAATTACTTCTGAAATAGAGGCACTATTTCTTTTTCATGTCAGGTAAAAGCAGAGGCTTTTCCCAAGGGTCCCATTTTCTGAACTTCAACAGCCATGAACATGTAAGAAGAGAAAAATAAAAGTAAAGAGTAAATTCAATAAAGACCTTGAAACTCTCAAGCCATTAAAGAAATGCTACAGATCACTCAAATCTATTCAGAGCAGGTCTGAACTTTAGACTGAGTCATTGATGATGACCTAGAATGGAAAGAGTCACTCTCCTGAGAGAAAAAAGGGTGAACTGTGGTGCTGGAGAAGACTCTTGAGAGCTCCTTGGACTGCAAGGAGATCCAACCAGTCCATTCTAAAGGAGATTGGTCCTGGGTGTTCATTGGAAGGACTGATACTGAAGCTGAAACTCCAATATTTTGCCACCTCATGCGAAGAGTTGACTCACTGGAAAAGACTCTGATGCTGGGAGGGATTGGGGGCAGGAGGAGACGGGGACGACAGAGAATGAGATGGCTGAATGGCATCACTGACTCGATGGACATGAGTTTGAGTGAACTCCGGGAGTTGGTGAAGGACAGGGAGGCCTGGCGTGCTGTGATTCATGGGGTCGCAAAGAGTCGGACACGACTGAGCGACCGAACTGAACTGAACCCTCCCTCATTTCGTAACCAGTCTAGAGGACCATCTATAAACATGGACACCTCAGGGATATCCTCACTGGGCTGAAGACTTGGCTGCACTGGCCAGCATTCCTCACATGTGCCGTCCCTAAAAGCCATTAATAAGTAACACGACTTTTTGTTGACACCATAAAAGTGTCCACAAAGAACCATGACTAGACCATGTTACTATCAGTTAGACGTAACCCTCCCCTTTGCTCCTCCATAAGTAGCTCCCTCAAAGTCTTTCGTTCTCTTATTCCATTCTGGAGAAATGGTTCCTAACCCTGACTCACATTTGTCATCACTGGAAATTCTTTCACTGAATGTCTTTGATATATCCATCAATTGTTTCCTAGATCTCATGTCTTACTCTTTTTCTAACTGACATATGTTTGACGCATAACATTGTGTCAGCTTAAGATGTACATGTTAAATTGATACATTTATATATTGTAATATGATTGCCATTGTAGCAATAATTAACACATCTTTCATGTTACATAATACATAATTATTCTTTTGTTAGCAGCTGGAATCATTAAATTCTAGTCTCTTCTTAAGATTAATGATTATGATACAAAATTGTTGTCTATATTCACTATACTGGGCATTAGATCTCTAGGGTTTATTTACTACTCATTATAAGTTTGTACCCTTAAACAATATTTGTCCAGTCCCCCCTGACTCCCAATCTCCTGGTATTAGAACACATTCTCAAGTCACTTCCTTGGAAAGCAGACCATAAAAAAGCGAATTCTCTCAGTCCTTGAATGGTTGGAAATGTTTCAGGTTGGTGGGTTTCTTTTTGGTTTTGTGTTTTTGTTTGTTGTCGTCACTCTTGACTGGTGGTTTGATTAATTCTCAGCCTAAAATTATGTCCCCTAAGTACTTGGAAGAAATTTCATTATCTGTGAGGATTCATTGATACTAACTGGAAACCAGGCAACATGTGCCTTTGTCCTTTGTAGGTGTTTGCATTTATTTTCTATCTCTAGAAGTTTTCAGGATCTTCTTGTCCTGAGAGACTCACTAGAAGGGCACTACATCTGGATTTAACAGAAAGCAACCATGTAATGACTAATACTTCTAGCATAACACCAAGTCTAGAGGCTAGAGAAAACACTCTAGGAAGTGATTAAAAAGCTTGGATCCTTCTAGCTTCATCTCCAATCCACCCTTATCACATTGCTGAGCCTCTCATTCATGGTCACAAGAATGGCTACGACACTGAGTTATCACCTCTATATTACAGGCAAAACTTTGTATGTGGACACCCTCCCCCAGGAAATCTGCAGAAGAAATGATTTTTACCTGTGTGTGCTTTTACTCTAAAGAAA
Organism: Moschus berezovskii; assembly: GCF_049115385.1. Taxonomy (NCBI): domain Eukaryota; kingdom Metazoa; phylum Chordata; class Mammalia; order Artiodactyla; family Moschidae; genus Moschus; species Moschus berezovskii. The sequence continues at coordinate 116,226,710 of NC_142462.1, forward strand.
ACCAGAGAACTACTAATGAGAAAGAGGAGAGAACGATCTTGGCTTCGGTTCAGTTCAGTTCAGTTCAGTTCAGTCGCTCTGCGACCCCATGAATCACAGCACGCCAGGCCTCCCTGTCCATCACCAACTCCCGGAGTTCACTCAAACTCATGTCCATCGAGTCAGTGATGCCATCCAGCCATCTCATTCTCTGTCGTCCCTGTCTCCTCCTGCCCCCAACCCCTCCCAGCATCAGAGTCTTTTCCAGTGAGTCAACTCTTCGCATGAGGAGGCCAAAGTATTGGAGTTTCAGCTTTAGCATCAGTCCTTCCAATGAACACCCAGAACTGACCTCCTTTAGAATGGACTGGTTGGATCTCTTTGCAGTCCAAGGGACTCTCAAGAGTCTTCTCCAGCACCACAGTTCAAAAGCATCAATTCTCCAATGTTCCATTTGGTGAAAATCATGGAAGACCCAATTCAGGGCTTGTCAATCAAGACACCATGTCTTTGATCAGCACTAAGAAACCTTCTATTTTTAAAAAATAATTGCTTCCTTTCCATTTTCTCTAACTTTGCTCCCTGAAACTCCATTCAGTCAGATTCTAGACCTCCTGGATTAAACATCTGCGTCTCTTACCCTTTCTGTTCTCATTTTTATCACTGATTTTTGCTCTGCTTTCAGAGGAATCACCTTGACTTCATCTTATTTTTACTAAAGTCATATATTAACTGAATGCAATTTTAAATTACATTGTTAATTTCTAAAAGTTTATTTTCAAGTTCAATAGCATCCTCTTCTTATTTTATGGATACTATATTTTATCTGCCTTCTCTGAGGATAGAAGTTTGAATTTTTAGGTGTTCTTTGATCTTTATTGCTTCAGGGCTCATTTGCTCTGAAACTTTATCTTTGTCTTCTCATTCAAGCTGTGGATTTTGCTATTTCTGATAATCCTTGATTGCTAATTCATGAGGGAAGATGAAAGGCTGTTTTGCACAAGAAGTGTTATTCCCCAGGACTGTCCCTTGAATAGAAAGGCTGATGAAGAACTCTGCTTTGTAAATGGGTCATCCTCCATCCAGTGCATCAGAATTTTCTTCTGACAAGTGGCTTTTCTTTTAGGTATGAGAGGGAGGAATCTGACATCAGCCTGGAACTCTAAAACCTCATAGTAAGAAGAGATTTAATCTATGAGCCACCACCAGCACTAGAAGCTCAGGTTCTGAGAAATGTATTCAATTTGTCTAGAGAAGAATTGTCAGTATGGGGGCAGCCAATGGTTCTGTGTGCAGTGGTGGGGAAAGGTCGGAAGGGAGCACTGAAGCAGCTACTTGGCAGACAAAATTTTAATGACACCTCTGGTGTGTGCCATGCCTCGTTATCCAAAGCTGGGAACTCCACATGCGGGGTTCTGGATCTGGCAAGACATCCCCAGAGGTCTACCACATTCAAGTTCTGAGCATCCTCTCCCCAGTTTGCCTACAGTACCTTTTCACTGATGATCCACATCCAATAAATGGGATGAAATCTCTAGTCTACTGTTGGCCATCCCCACTCCTCTCCCTTCATTATTAAGGATTTTCCCCAAATGAAGTCTCAAAAGTAAGGGAGGGGGTGCAAATGCATCTGTTTGATTTAATATTTAAAACTGGTAACCTTCAGCAAGTGTTTTTATTATACAAAAACCTCAAAGTATATTTTAGCAGTTTAAGCTTTGATGTCTACAATACATTATCATGGACAATTTTGTTTTGCCCAAATCTTCATTTTGGATCATCAAACACCCCCAAACTGGTTTTCTACATGGAATTTCTAAGGACATTTTTGAACTGAAGCATTAAGCCCATTGATAACAGGCTTACTTTGTTTTTGTTTTATGCCAGCATTTTTCTCACCTGTTAACAGACCTGCTACTTCCATTTTGTGACACCGCTCCTCCCTGGGAAAGTTTATCAACCCTTTAAGTTGATGAAACAGTGGCAGTTCCAAATTCCCTTTTCTCAGTGGTTTCATAGCAAATTTTCAGAAAGCTTAAATTCCTGAAAGCTGATTACTGGGCTGAAGATGAGAAGTTTTATGCATAAATTAAGTCATTAGTTAAATGACTAGTTTAGAGAAAAACACCCACATGGGACCTCTTAGCATGTGCTCTCCACGACAATGTGTATGTCCCTCACCATTATCTCAGGCATTATCTCATAGGAGCTTAAGAACAAACGGAGAAGACAGAAAAGCAGAATGCAGGTCACCCAGCCAACTGTAAACTGCCTGCCAAGTATATAAGAAGGCATGGCGGCTGATTCCCTGAAGTCTTGTGCCTGTATCACCATGGAGACACTCTCCCAGCCATCAAGCAATGGGATTCCGCTTGTTCCGCGCAACAAACCTAGCTGAACACAAAGATGGAGCTACTAGTGCCAGGAGAATGAGCAAGAGAAGCGGGCAGCTCAAGGGACAAGAAAAGGTGACATACTGGACATAGGTGTCACTGTTAGAGGAAAGAGGGTGCAGGTAGCAACTCCACAGATGGGAAGGACAAGCAGGTGACTGCACATTTGCTTGGGGTCCACCTTCTACCTTTAACTGGCAGCCAGGCTCAAAGCAGGAGAGAGTATCTTGAGTGGGATGAGAATAACATGCCATGAGTGCATTTTCTCAGAATTATGTTTTCATCCACCAGGTGGATGGGGGCGGGCGGGGGGGACTACTTGACTATTAAACCAATTACTTCTAAAATGTAAGTTGCTTTTTCGCACCCTCGATTTGCAAATTTTAAAATTCATTCCTACTTCCTGTGGGAGCTCATCTGGGATTTCACAAATTCCTTGCGGTGCATACATTTGCACATAAACCAATTCCAAACCCTGGACTAGAATATGGAATAAAGTCATCTCCAGGCAGGGCCCAGGATCAGTGAGAGGCAAGGAACAGAGGCTGATAAGTGATGAGAATAGATGACAGGGACCCTCAGAAGGCATTGTGGATATTAGAAATGGGGATGATTTATAATGAGACTTTGAAAGAGAACTCCAGATGCTCAAAAAGCCCAAAGCAGATTCATGTTGCACTTTTCTCTCTCTCCCTGAGCAAACTCTTCCATTCTCATTATTCAGTAAGACCCTCAAAAAGTCAATGACCTCTAAATCTGTCTGCCCCATATCTTACTCTTGAAACCAAAGCTGTCTCTATCCCCCAAAGTCTTTTATTTCCTTTTCGGATCCAGATTTTTGCTAAACTAATAACTCTTCTCTCTAACTATCCTCTGCCTTGCAAATGAAAGCTCTTTCCATTTTAAGAACTATTACGGCCTTGTATTTATATCTGAGATTAAAAATAACCTTCACCAAGCTGCCTGGAAGATGTGGTTTTCTGAGAACCTGCAGGCCTTGAGAATGCAAATCAGAAAAGGATTCAATTGCTACCAACACTTCTAGAGAAAACTGCCATTTGCATCTGCATGCCAGATCCCACAAATCAATCAGTGGGTCGTTCAAACCAGAACCTAGACGCAGATGGAAAGCTCACATGGAGGTGGATTTGGAAAGAAGAGTGGAAAGGACACAGCTCTGGAAATTGGGATGAATGAGACCAAGTCCCCGTCAGAAGAGAAGGGAGCAGTGCATTCCTCCATATCTAACCCCAACCTGACTTTGAACTGTCTTCACAACATCCCTTTAAGTTCAATGGGTGCCATTTGTAACAGCTAACCCTCCATCCAGGGCTTCCCTAGTGGCTCAGTGGTAAAGAATCTGCCTGCCAATGCAGGAGATGCGAGTTTGATCCCTGTGTCAGGAAGATCCCCTGGAGAAGGAAATGGCAATCCAATCCAGTATTCTTGCCTGGGAAATCCCATGGACAGAGGGGGCTGGCGGGCCACAGCCCATGGAATCGCAAAAGAGTCGGACATGACTTAGCAACTAAACAACAACAACACCCTTCTCACCCACTTTTGTTGAGGAGGGGGAAGATTGGAAGGGTTAGCAGTTTCAAAAGACACCCACTGAACTAAGGGAACGTTATCAATACAATTCAAACTCTCATTAACTACATCCTTTTTAACAATGTCATTGTTGCCAGGGACACATTGTCAGGCCTGGAACAAACAGAAGTCATTTTTCTGGAAACACGTCAGTGTACTGTGATAGTAATAGCTCACCATAGGCACAACATGGAAACAGAGTCTGGCTTTATCTTGCTTCAGAAAGGTTTTCCTGAAGTCACTTCTGCCTGATCTCAGGTGGCCTCAGCCTGCAGCAGCTGGAATCAGGGTTTCCGTTTCCAGCCAGAGACTGAGTCTGGGAAGCGGGAGCACTGAATCCTAGCCACCAGACCACCGGGGCCAGTGGCCAGTGGCAAGGCCCTACTAGCCCATCAGCTGTGTAGAAATGAGTTTCCACATAGAGACAAAAAGCAGTGAAGCAAGTAAAACGTTTACTTGCAGGTAAAAAAAAGAATATGTGTGGATAGACACATGGGCAGGCTCAGGGAGAGAGTCACTCCCCATGGTAGTTTGAATCACTTTTATGAGGCATTTCTTCCAGGTTTCCTTTGATCAGTCATCTTGCTGGCCTGTCCTGAGTTCATATTTGATATCTCTCAGGATCCTCATGTGTACATCCACATCTTTTAGCCAAGATGGATTCTAGTGAAGAGGCCTATGGGTAGTTGACATTACTTACTATGAGGTGGCATCCCCTCTCTCTTGACCTCCAAGGAGCCTTGCTGCACATATGTAGTCAAGAAGGTCTCCTTAACCTTAAAAATGAGGAATATGTGCTTGGTAGGGTTAATGGCAGCCTCCAGGAGGGCTTACGCCAAGGGGGACCTTCTAGACTACTGCTGCCAGTGGCCCTGTCCCTGCGGTGGACCCCTGCTGACTCACACCTCACAGGAGACCCTCCAACACTAGCAGGAAGAGATGAACACAAGTCCTTCTACTCCATCATCTTGAATCAGAAGCCCAGACTGCAACTGACATCATCATTATTCCTGACGCTCAGTTCTTTGGACGCAGACAGGAATTACACCACCACATTTGCTTGGTCTCTAGCTTGCAAGTAGAAGACTGTGGGACTCTTCAGCCTGCATAATCATGTGAGCCAATTCCTCTTAATAAATCTCTATGTTTAAAAAAATGAGGATTATGTGGCCTTTTATCTCTTATTTATGCAGGACCCAGCCTCCTCCATCATTTTGCTTTTAGGGAGTTTCTGCTATTATGGAGTTTCTCTCCACAGGGGAGAAAGTCTTCAGCCTGGGGCTTAACTATCTCCTGCCTCAAATCCCCCCCAAGAGATATGAACCCAGGAAATCTTCACTGGGAAGATGAAGGACAAAGGTCTGTCTTCTGTAGCTTCTTCAGGCTGGCAAGGGGCTTGTAGACCCTACCTAGCTGTGGTCACAGAGCTCTCGCCCTGTCTTGTTAAGAGACCCAGGATGACTTCTGTTATTATTCCAGCAGGATCTTTTCCAAGGGGTGGCCAAATCTCTGCATCACCATCAGCTGATCTGGGAAATCATTGTGTCCTTAGAAAGAACAAATTAGACAAGTAGATTAACAAGGCAGAGGCCAAAGATCAGAAAAAGAATTACTGTAACCAGGGGCCCAAGCAGGAGTGAGAACCAGGTTACATTTCATAGCGATTTTGATCCTGGTCCAAGTAGAGTAAGTACTTGGGTTACCTTGTCCAAAGGAATGGAACTGTTTGGCATGTACAGCTTTTATGTCCTCTTCTATTAGCCCAGTATGATTGATGTAGGTATAAAGAACCTAGCTAGAAGTAGTTGGACAACCTGAATAGACAAAACAGACGTCACTTCGTTTCAGGAGAATAAGTCTGAAACCCAGTCTTGATCTGGCGCTTTGGGGAGACTTGTAGCCAGGTAGCCAGTTGTCTAGTTTTAACTAAAGTAGGTTTTACCTTTTGATGTGCTATTAACACAGAGATAACAGGTGCTTTTTGTCACTACACATGTGTTTCCTTTTCTAACATATGATTCAAAGACATGTCACTGTCTAAAAATATAATAGCTACAAAAGGAGACCTTTAAAAGGTAAGGTTGTAGTCACCAGTTGCTAGCAGACATTGAGAGTGACTGGTGGCATCTCAAGTCTGATGCATCTCAGAAAACTCAAGCTCTTAGCAATGCAAGAACTTGTCTGAAACCACAACCTTAGTGTCACCTAATGATTTCCTTGACTGTCAGAACCACAGCTACACCATTTTGACTTTTAATTGTAATTTTCTCCTTAATAGCCAAAGCAGATGTCACCATCAATGATGTTAGTGTTTCTCTAGGTAAGAGAATATGCAAGAATTGGGACTCATAAAATCTTCTCCTGAAAATATCTAACTATCTAAAGGCCTGTTCTGTCAGTTTTTTCCAGAGCACAGAGTTCCTCATTCTGATCTCCACCCTGAACTCCTTTTAGGGGATGTTGAAGGTCAGCAGCTGCAGTGGCCATGATTTAACCTTTGGAGAGGTAGATGGCAGTGCCAGTTTCCAGCTGGCTGACCCCTTCAGGGTCATAAATACGACCACAATTTGGGGGGCATTTCATGACTAATTTGTCCCAAAGTGCTAGGAATATTTATTCTAAGGTCTGGGGAAGATTTCACTAATAGGATACTCCATGTGGTGTTACTGGACTTGGCCTTGTAAGCAGCACAATCTCTGAACCACCTACCTTACAAGCCTCTTAACCACTTACCTTACAAGCCTCTTATGGTCCAGGAAAAGATTCCCTCTTGTTGCTTCTCTGCATATCTAGAGTTACACTGTTTCAGTTCTTGATCTCATATGGAACTACATATCATCATTTTATCAGAGGCTCAGTCACACATTTGGTAATGTAAGAAACAGCAAATTTCTGAAACAGGCAGAATAGAAAATAATATAACTAGCAGTATTATTAAGGTCATAAAGGAAAATTTAAGTCAAGAACTTCCATTAGGTATAGCCCAGGGTATCCCCAGTACGACCTGACTTAGTCTGTTCTCTACTAATCCTTATCTTTAAGGACAATTATGTATTGGCATTGTCCATAGGCACCCAGCTTACTTTCCTAATGTTACTAGACTGATAATCTTTAGTATGATTTAATTGCTTCCAACACAGAGGAGTTTTTAAACTTAAATTAGCATAGCCTGGTGTTAACTACATAAATCCATCCCCTAATTGTGCAAGGTTTAATTTTTTGGCTAAAATTTTGCCTGTTACTCTGATTGAAATTGAGTGAAAGAGGAAAATTCGTAGTTATGGCCAAGGTTAGAGCAGGTATTATTAATTGGATGAGTGAGGGAATCCCACCTAGTAATATCAATAGTCACCTAAAAGGACTATAATTTTTTTAAATTAAATTTCCTTGAGGCCAATGAGTTAGAGCCTAGGAGTGGAGAAATCCCCCAAGGTAACCCAGAAGTACAACACACAGATAACTGGCTACAAACCCAAAAATTGGACTGACTTTTTTAAACTAACATAGGATCAAAGTGAAAGTTTCTCAGTTATGTCCAACTCTTTCTGATACCATGGACAATACAGTCCATGGAATTCTCCAACTATTCTCCACAATACTGCAGTGGGCAGCCTTTCCCTTCTCCAGGGGATCTTCCCAACCCAGGGATTGAACCCAGGTCTCCCACATTGCAGGTGGATTCTTTACCAGCTGAGCCACCAGGGAAGCCAAGAATACTGGAGTGGATAGCCCATCCATTCTCCAGTGGATCTTCCAGATCCAGGAATCAAATCTGGTTTCCTGCATTTCAGGCAGGCTCTTCAACAACTGAGCTATCAGGGAAGCCCGACATAGGATCATGCCGATGATAGAAAATCATTTCATTCATGCTCAAAGGTCCAAGAAGTCAAGAAAACATTATAAATTATCATATGAATCAGAAGGAATTTGGGCAAGCCGTCTACTTTTGATGTCATTTTCTTCTCAGCCTGGCGTGAGTGTCATCTCTCCTCTGAGCATTGTTTAAAGGGGATTTTGAAGTCAGCCATCTTCTCTATAGGCCAGGCCAATGCATGGGGCCTTTTGTGAGTGGAAATTAATCCAAGAGTCGATTCCTGTCAGTTTCAATGTGCATGAGCTAGTTAAGAGAACCAAATAAGGGTCCTGCAGTCCAAGTTGAAAATTGTCCTTTCAGTTCAGTTCAGTTTAGTTGCTCAGTCGTGTCTGACTCTTTGCAAGCCCATGAACCGCAGCAAGTCAGGCCTCCCTGTCCATCACCAACTCCCAGAGTCCACCCAAAATCATGTCCATTGAGTCAGTGATGTCATCCAACCATCTTAACTTCTGTCGTCCCCTTCTCCTCCTGCCCTCAATCTTTCCCAGCATCAGGGTCTTTTCAAATGAGTCAGCTCTTCGCATCAGGTGGTCAAAGTATTGGAGTTTCAGCTTCAACATCAGTCCTTCCAATGAACACCCAGGACTGATCTGCTTTAGGATGGGCTGGTTGGATCTCCTTGCAGTTCAAGGGACTCTCAAGAGTCTTCTCCAACACCACAGTTCAAAAGCATCAATTCTTCGGTGATCAGCTTTCTTTATAGTCTAACTCTCACATCCATACACAACTACTAGAAAAACCATAGCCTTGACTAGACGGACCTTTGTTGGCAAAGTCATGTCTCTGCTTTTTAATATGCTATCTAGGCTGGTCATAACTTTCCTTCCAAAGAGTAAGCATCTTTTAATTTCATGACTGGAATCACCACCTGCAGTGATTTCGAAGCCCAAAAAAATAAAGTCAGCCACTATTTCCACTATTTCCCCATCTATTTGCCATGAAGTGATGAGACCAGATGCCATGATCTTGGTTTTCTGAATGTTGAACTTTAAGCCAACTTTTTCACTCTCCTCTTTCACTTTCATCAAGAGGCTCTTTAGTTCTTCTTCACTTTCTGTCCTAAGGGTGGTGTCATCTGCATATCTGAGGTTATTGATATTTCTCCTGGCAATCTTGATTCCAGTTTGTGCTTCTTCCAGCCGAGCATTTCTCATGATGTACTCTTCTTATAAGTTAAATAAGCAGGGTGACAATATACAGCCTTGACATACTCCTTTTCCTATTTGGAACCAGTCTGTTTTTCCATGTCCAGTTCTAACTGTTGCGTCATGACCTGCACACAGATTTCTCAAGAGGTAGGTCAAGTGTTCTGGTATTCCCATCTCTTTAAGAATTTTTCAGAGTTTATTGTGGTCCACACAGTCAAAGGCTTTGGCATAGTCAATAAAGCAGAAGTAGATATTTTTTTAGAACTCTCTTGCTTTTTTGATGATTCAATGGATGTTGGTAATTTGACCTTTGGTTCCTCTGCCTTTTCTAAATCCAGCTTGAACATCTGGAAGCTCACAATTCACATACTGTTGAAGCCTGGCTTGGAGAATTTTGAGCATGACTTTACTAGCGTGCAAGATGAGTGCAATTGTGCAGTAGTTTGAGCATTCTTTGGCATTGGAATGAAAACTGATCTTTTCCAGTCCCATGGCCACTGCTGAGTTTTCCCAATTTGCTGGCATATTGAGGGAAGCACTTTCACAGCCTCCTCTTTTAGGATTTGAAAGAGCGCAACTGGAATTCCATCACCTCCACTAGCTTTGTTCATAGTGATGCTTCCTAAAGCCCACTTGACTTCGCATTCCAGGATGTCTGGCTCTAGGCTGGTGATCACACCATTATGATGATCTGGGTTGTGAAGATCTTTTTTGCATAGTTCTTCTGTGTATTCTTGCCACCTCTTCTTAATATCTTCTGCTTCTGTAAGGTCCATAACATTTCTGTCCTTTATTGAGCCCATCTTTGCACGAAATATTCCCTTGGTATGTCTAATTTTCTTGAAGAGATCTCGAGTCTTTCCCATTCTATTGTTTTCCTCTATTTCTTTGCATTGATCGCTGAGGAAGGCTTTCTTTTCTCTCCTTGCTATTCTTTGGAACTCTGCATTCAAATGGGAATAGCTTTCCTTTTCTCCTTTGCTTTTCGCTTCTCTTCTTTTCACAGCTATTTGTAAGGTCTCCTCAGATAGCCATTTAGCTTTTTTGTATTTCTTTTCCATGGGGATGGTCTTGATCCCTGTCTCCTGTACAGTATCATGAACCTCCATCCATAGTCCATCAGGCACTGTATCAGATCTAGTCCCTGAAATCTATTTCTCACTTCTACTGTATAATCATAAGGGATTTGTTTTAGGTCATACCTGAATGGTCTAGTGGTTTTCCCTACTTTCTTCAACTTAAGTCTGAATTTGGCAATAAGGAGTTCATGATCTGAGCCACAGTCAGCTCCTGGTCTTATTTTTGCTGACTGTATAGAGCTTCTCCATGTTTGGCTGCAAAGAATAGAATCAATCTGATTTCGGTGTTGACCATCTGGTGATGTCCATGTGTAGAGTCTTCTCTTGTGTTCTTGGAAGAGGGTGCATGCTATGACCAGTGCGTTCTCTTCACAGAACTCTATTAACCTTTGCGCTGCTTCATTCCGTGCTCCAAGGCCAAATTTTCCTGTTACTCCAGGTGTTTCTTAACTTCCTACTTTTGCATTCCCCTATAATGAAAAGGACATCTTTTTTGGGTGTTAGTTCTAAAAGGTCTTGTAGGTCTTCATAGAACCCTTCAACTTCAGCTTCTTCAGCATTACTGGTTGGGGCACAGGGTTGGATCACCGTGATATTGAATGGTTTGCCTTGGAAACGAACAGAGATCATTCTGTTGTTTTTAAGATTGCACCCAAGTACTGCATTTCGGATTCTTTTGTTGACCATGATGGCTACTCCATTTCTTTTAAGGGATTCCTGTCCCACAGTAGTATTACATATAATGGTCATCTGAGTTAAATTCACCCATTCCAGTCCATTTTAGTTCACTGATTCCTAGAATGTCGACACTATTTACCTGGAGGCTAACTATGGTGGAGGTAATGAAGATAATGCTGGCCTCCCTCAAAAGATCCCTTGCATGTACTGCTACACTCACTGCCCCCAACCCTGCAGCCGGCCACCACCAACCGACACCTCCACCAGAGACTTCCGGACAAACACAGGCCAGCCCGGGACAGTCTCCTATGGGGTCACTGCTCTTTTCTCCTGCGTCCTGGTACACAAGGTTCTGTTGTGCCCTCCAAGAGCCTATTTCCCAGTCCTGTGTAAGTTCTGGTGGCTCTATGGTGGGGTTAATGGTGACCTCTTCCAAGAGGGATGATGCCATAACCAAGTCTGCTGCACCCAGAGCCCCTGTCCCTGCAGGAGACCACCACCAACCCGTACCTGCACAGGAGATGCTCAAACACAGTTCTGTCTCAGTCTCTGTGGGGTCTCTGTGAAGAAGAACTAAAGAGCCCCTTGATAAAGTGAAAGAGGAGAGTGAAAAAGTTGGCTTAAAACTCAACCTTCAGAAAACTAAGATCATGGCATCCAGTCCCATCACTTCATGGCAAATAGATGGGGAAACAGTGACCGACTTAATTTTTTGGGCTCCAGAATCACGGCAGAAGGTGACTGCAGCCATGAAATTAAGATGCTTACTCTTTGGAAGGAAAGTTATGACCAACCTAGATGGCATATTAAAAAGTAGAGACATTACTTTGTCAACAGAGGTCCATTTAGTCAAGGCTATGGTTTTTCCGGTAGTCATGTATGGATGTGAGAGTTGGACTATAAAGAAAGCTGAGTGCCGAAGAATCGATGCTTTTGAATTGTGGTGTTCGAATTGTCGACTCTTGAGAGTCCCTTGGACTGCAAGGAGATCCAACCAGTCCATCCTAAAGGAGATCATTCCTGGGTGTTCATTAGAAGGACTGATGTTGAAGCTGAAACTCCAATACTTTGACCACCTGATGCGAAGAGCTGACTCATTTGAAAAGACCCTGATGCTGGGAAAGATTGAGGGTAGGAGGAGAAGGGGACAACAGAGGATGAGATGGTTGGATGGCATCATCAACTCAATGGACATGGTTTGGGTGAACTCCGGGAGCTGGTGATGGACAGGGATGCCTGACGTGCTGTTGTTAATGGGGTCACAAAGAGTCAGACATGACTGATCGACTGAACTGACTGACCATTGGGTCCCTGGGTCATGGTGCGCACAAGGTATGTTTGAGCCTCTGAGCATCTCTGGCAGGAATGGGTTTTGATTCTAAAAGCAAATTCGCCCCTCCTACCATCTTGCTGGGGCTTCTCCTTTGCCCTTGGACGTGGAATATCTCCTCACAGCTGCTCAAGCCCCTACCGTCTTCCTGGGGTTTCTCTGACCTTAGACGTGGGGTATATCCATACAGCCAGTCCAGCGAAGCATAGGCGCTGCTCCTGACCTTGGACCTACTGTATAGCACATGTAACTCTGCTCAGTGTCATGTGGCAGCCTGGATGGGAGCGGAGTTTGGGGAGAATAGATACATGTGTATGTATGGCTGGGTCCTTTCATGGTACACCTGAAACTATCACAGCATTGTTCGTTAATCAGCTATGCCCCAAGACAAAATAAAAAGTTTAAAAAAAAAATTTCATGGCTACTCTTAAAAAGGTGAATAGGTGCAATTTTCCTGTAAGAAAATCTTTAGTTTATAATATACCATTAATACTTTGATGATTTTTATCAAAAATCTTGATAATTTTTCCCTTCAGTAAACACTGATAAATATACTGGGACTACCAAACCACTGTGAAGTAGCTACAATTTATCTACAAATACTGTATTTTTTTTCACTTGAATATAGTATTTGTACATTTTAAGAAAACATGGTATAAAAAAGGTCATGTAAAGGAAAGCCTCACAGAAACATGTCACTAATTTCTGAACTGATGTGACCAAAGACCACAGTAAATAGAAACATTTCTAAACATGATGCAAACATAAGTGAAGTAGCGCAAAACATCTAGGCATTCACATCTACAATATTTCTATTTTCATCCTTAATGTATCATTCTACATAGCTTTTTCTTTTGGGAAGAGTAATATAAGTATATTAGTCAGGGCAACAGCAATCTCTTCTGGGGCCACAGAATGTAGATAACAACCCCCACAAAAAAAATTTATTTAAATCAATAAATAAAAAGCAAGTGCAGGGCACAAGGTGAATAGCATCAAACACCGAGACAGATGGGGGAGACTGAGGCTCCAGGGAGAGAGTGATCTTAAAGCAGGGCAGTAAATGAAGAAAGCAAAGGGCCTCTTGGATCTGACTGATTTATGCTCCCAGAGAAAGGCAATTAAGCAACTCTTAGGGAGGGTCACATTACAAGAGTCCCGGAGCTCATTGGCATCTCATTCCATCTTCATGGTAACATTTCTTACCCTCAGTCACACAGTAATGTTGGTTCTACTCCTCCCACCACAAACCTTGAAAATCTGGCACCGAAATAACCTCCGTGCTTCCTCCATCACGACCCAAAGCCTTGGCACTCGCTCCTTGGCACTTGCTTCCCAGAGCTGAACTGTTCCATAACTTTCTGATGCAAATCCGTGTGATGACACCCCCAGCCCACATCTAAAGCATGACTTTATCTCTTGCCTTCTTCCCGCCTTCCTCCTTCTCTCCTCTTTCCTTCCTACTCTTCTTCCTTCAACAAATCACTTACCAAGAGCCTCACATGTGGCTGGGCACAGTCTCCTTAATTTAGAAAGTAAGACTTTACCACGTTCAATTTTAAAGTAAGAGGCACCCATTTCCAGGAAGGTAGCTAGAAATACAGACAGACAGAACCCAGCTTCAGCTGGATATTTCTGCCCACCCACTTAAGGAGAAAGGAAAAAAATCCAGGTTTTTTTTTTTTTTTCATTGCCCATCCTGGGTAGAATCTTGGGCATGAAGAAGACAGCGTGCACCCCCAGGGGTAGATACATAAGCAACATCCTACTTCCTGTATGTGCCAAGCACCTGGAGTAAAGCTTTAAAAGTTCATTCCTGGGATTCCCTCATGGTCCAGTGGTTGAGAATCCACCTTGAGAAACCTGTATGCAGGTCAGGAAGCAACAGTTAGAACCGGTCATGGAACAACAGACTGGTTCCAAATAGGAAAAGGAGTGCGTCAAGGTTGTATATTGTCACCTTGCTTATTTAACTTATATGCAGAGTACATCATGAGGAACGCTGGGCTGGAAGAAGCACAAGCTGGAATCAAGATTGCTGGGAGAAATATCAATAACCTCAGATATGCAGATGACACTACCCTTATGGCAGAAAGTGAAGAGGAACTCAAAAGCCTCTTGATGAAAGTGAAAGAGGAGAGTGAAAAGGTTGGCTTGAAGCTCAACATTCAGAAAACAAAGATCATGGCATCTGGTCCCATCACTTCATGGGAAATAGATGGAAAAACAGTGGAAACAGTGTCAGACTTTGTTTTTTTGGGCTCCAAAATCACTGCAGATGCTGATTGCAGCCATGAAATTAAAAGACGCTTGCTCCTGGGAAGGAAAGTTATGACCAACCTTGATAGTATATTAAAAAGCAGAGACACTACTTTGCCGACCAAGGTCCGTCTAGTCAAGGCAATGGTTTTTCCCGTGGTCATGTATGGATGTGAGAGTTGGACTGTGAAGAAAGCTGATCGCCGAAGAATCGATGCTTTTGAACTGTGGTGTTGGAGAAGACTCTTGAGAATCCCTTATACTGCAAGGAGATCCAACCAGTCCATTCTAGAGGAGATCAATCCTGGATGTTCATTGGAGGGACTGATGCTAAAGCTGAAACTCCAATACTTTGGCCACCTCATGAGACGAGTTGACTCACTGGAAAAGACTCTGATGCTGGGAAAGGTTGGGGGCGGGAGGAGAAGGGGACGACGGAGAATGAGATGGCTGGATGGCATCACCGACTCTGTGGACATGAGTTTGAGTGAACTCCGGGAGTTGGTGATGGACAGGGAGGCCTGGCGTGCTGTGATTCATGGGGTCGCGGAGAGTCGGACACGACTGAGCGACTGAACTGAACTGAACTGAATGCAGGAGACTCGGGTTCAATTCCTGGTCAGGGAATTAAGATCCCACATGCCATGGAGCGACAAAGCCCTTGAGCCACAGCTAGAGAGTTCCTGCGCCACAAAAAATGATCCTGTGTGCTACACCTAAGACCTACGCAGCCAAATAAATATTCAAAAAAAAACACTTCATTCTTATTTGAACCTGAAGAAAGGTGAATTCTGCTTCACTACTCCCTGCCTCTCCCCACACCACTCCTTTTTTTTAGATTTATTTGTTTTAATTGGAGTATAATTACTTTACAATATTGTGATGGTTTTTGCCATACATCAATCTGAATCGCCCATGGGTACACACGTGTCCCCTCCCTCCTGAAACCCCTTCCCCTTTCCTCCAGGCTGTCACAGAGCACAGGGTTTGGGTGCCCTGTGTCATACATCAGACTTACACTGGTCATCTGTTTTACACGTGGTAATGTACATGTTTCAACGCTACTCTCTCAAATCATCCCACCCTCTCCTTCTCCCACTGAGTCCAAAAGCCTGTTTTCCGTGTTTCTTTTGCTGCCCCTACGCCACTCTCAAGCTGTGTTTCTCCTCTCTGGACCTGGAGCTCAGCTGAGGGCTGGGCCCACTTCTCCAGCTCCGTATTTCCCCAGGCCCTCCACTGATGCGGAAGGAACAAAACACGTTTGTCTTGTCTTACTGCCTCGTCATCATTTCCTGCTGCACTCTTTCCTGACAACTCCACTCCATTCAAACAGACATCCCAACAGCTCTTCTCCTGCACAAAATGTGCCTCTTATTTTGCCATCATCTCCAAAATAGCAACAACAAAAACAAAACCATCTGACCCCAGATCATTCTCTCTCTCCTTCAGAAAAAACTGTTAATATCCCAGTCATTTCTGACTGCTTCACATAGTCATTATAATCACATATAAACATCCTGTACAATTAAAAATGATGTGCACTCACAGTTTTTAGTCTTTGTCCCCGGCCGGGTCCACCGTGTTCCAGGAAAAAGGCTTCTCCAGCCACAAGGAGAGAAACTCGGGTTTCACTGTCTCCTTGGTGTCCTTAGGAAGCCCACGAAGATTTCTGGTGGTGGTTTCTGAGTTTGGTCAGGCCATACATTGACGTACTGGGAAGCATGTTGATTGGGTTGGGAGCTACAGAGGTGTGACCTGAGCCCTTCCTTTGGGGCCACATGCCCCAGTTTATCCTGCCAACACAGGCTGGAAAGACTGTTTATTTCTCCTTCCCCGTGTAAATGCCAGTAGTCATCAGTCCATGTCTTTCCAGCCTTCTCCCTCTCTTCTCTCATCTCCCATCCCCTCCTTCCTTCCCCAGATTTCTAGGTGAGAGAAAAACCATCTGGGAAAACCATGGGCTTTCCGAGGAATCCTGGTGCAGAAAGGTCCCCACTCAGCCGCCTCTCAGTTCTAGGAAGAGGGTTCATGGGGTGAGTCGGCAGAATTTTGAAAGCCCGCGTCCCTCAAGATCATCTTGGACCACATTTCTTCAATGAGCTGGATTTTTCAAGGGACCCTGGGAAGTGACATTCTCTTGCCCCATCACTGCCTGTGGTTTTACAGTCTAAACAGTCCTTTTAAAGCCTTGAGCAACCTTCCAGGCAGAGCCCGTGGCTTTCCAGACAAGTCAGGAATTAAAATAGTATACATTCAGTTCACTCAATTGGTTCCGACTCTGCGACCCCATGGACTGCAGCACGACAGGCTTCCCTGTCCATCACCAACTCCCGGAGCTTACTCACACTCATGTCCATCAAGTTGGTGATGCCATCCAACCATCTCAACCTCTGTCGTCCCCTTCTCCTCCTTCCTTCAATCTTTCCCAGCATCAGGGTCTTTTCAAATGAGTCAATTCTTCACATCAGGAGGCCAAAGTACTGGAGTTTCAGCTTCAACATCAGTACTTCCAGGGAATATTCAGGACCGATTTCCTTTAGGATGGACTGGTTGGATCTCCTTGCAGTTCAAGGGACTCTCAAGAGTCTTCTCCAACACCACAGTGCAAAAGCACCAATTCTTCGGTGCTCAGATTTCTTTATGGTCCAACTCTCACATTCATAAATGACTACTGAAAAAAACCTAGCTTTGACTAGATGGACCTTTGTTAGCAAACTAATGTCTCTGTTTTTTAATATGCTGTCTAGGTTGATCATAGCTTTTCTTCCAAGGAGCAAGTGTCTTTCATTTCACAGCTTCAGTCACCATCTGCAGTGATTTTGGAGCCCCGAAAATGAAGTCTGCCACTGTTTCCACTGTTTCCCCATCTATCTGCCATGAAGTGATGAGACCAGATGCCATGATCTTGGTTTTCTGAATGTTGAACTTTAAGCCAACTTTTTCACTCTCCTCTTTCACTTTCATCAAGAGGCTCTTTAGTTCTTCTTCACTTTCTGTCATAAGGGTGGTGTCATCTGCATATCTGAGGCTATTGATATTTCTCCCGGCAGTCTTGATTCCAGCTTGTGCTTCTTCCAGCCGAGCATTTCTCATGATGTACTCTTCTTATAAGTTAAATAAGCAGGGTGACAATATACAGCCTTGACATACTCCTTTCCCAATTTGGAACCAGTCTGTTTTTCCATGTCCAGTTCTAAATGTTGCTTCTTGACCTACATACAGATTTCTCAGGAGGCAGAAAAGGTGGTCTGGTATTCCCATCTCTTTCAGAATTTTCCACAGTTTGCTGTGATCCATACAGTCTAAGGCTTTAGCATAGTCAATGAAGCAGATGTTCTTCTGGAATTCCCTTGCTTTTTCCATGATCCAGTGGATGTTGGCAATTTGATCTTTGGTTCCTCTGCCTTTTCTAAATCCAGCTGGAACATCTGGAAGTATTCGGTTCATGTACTGTTGAAGCCTGGCCTGGAGAATTTTGACCATTACTTTACTAGCGTGTGAGATGAGTGCAGTTGTGCGGTAGTTTGAGCATTCTTTGGCATTGCCTTTCTTTGGGATTGGAATGAAGACTGACCTTTTCAGCCCCGTGGCCATTGCTGAATTTTTCCAAATTTGCTGGCATATTGAGTGCAGCACTTTCACAGCATCATCTTTTAGGGTTTGAAATAGCTCAACTGGAATTCCTTTACCTCCACTAGCTGTGTTTGTAGTGATGCTTCCTAAGGCCCACTTGATTTCCAGTTCCAGTATGTCTGGCTCTAAGTGAGTGATCACACCATCGTGATTATCTGGGTCTTGAAGATCTTTTTTGTATAGTTCTTGTGTGTATTCTTGCCACCTCTTAATATCTTCTGCTTCTGTTAGGTCCATACCATTTCTGTCCTTTACTGTGCTCATCTTTGCGTGAAATGTTCCCTTGGTATCTCTAATTTTCTTGAAGATATCTCTAGTCTTTCCCATTCAATTTTTTTCTCTATTTCTTTGCATTGATCGCTGAGGAAGGTTTTATCTCTCCTTGCAATTCTTTGGAACTCTGCATTCAAATGGGTATATTTTTCTATTTCTGCTTTGCCTTTCACTTCTCTTCTTTTCACAGCTATTTGTAAGGCCTCCTCAGACAACCATTTTGCCTTTTTACATTTCTTTTCCTTGGGGATGGTCTTGATCCCTGCCTCCTGTACAGTATCACAAACCTCCATCCATAGTTCTTCAGGCACTCTATCAGATCTAATCCCTTGAATCTATTTGCCATTTCCACTGTATAGTTGTAAGGGATTTGATTTAAATCATACCTGAATGGTCTAGTGGTTTTCTCTATTTTCTTCAATTTAAGTCTGAATTTGGCAATAAGGAGTTCATGATCTAAGCCACAGTCAGCTCCTGGTCTTGTTTTTGCTGACTGTATAGAACTTGTCCATCTTTGCCTGCAAAGAATATAATCAATCTGATTTTGGTGTTGACCATCTGGTGATGTCCATGTGTAGAGTCTCATCTTATGTTGTTGGAAGAGGGTGTTTGCTATGACCAGTGCGTTCTCTTGGCCAAACTCTATTAACAAAACCTTCAGTGAAAAGAAAAGTTCAGTCCCATTCTCATCAAAACCAGTATCTCCCACTTAATTTAAATTGGGTCCTCTCTCCAGCTGGGCCTGCACCCCACAGCTGCTTGCTCCAGGGATGCAGGAAGAGAGGGGTGAAGTCTCCAATTCAGCCTCATTTCCCACCAGCTCAGCTGCCCCTCATTCCTGGGAGGAGCCAGGAAAAAAGGAATAGAGTCAACCCTCGGTATCCCCGAGTTCCTTATCCACAGATTCAAGCAAATTCAGATGGGAAATATTTGAGGAAAAAAATTTCCAGGAAGTTCCAAAAACCAAAACTTGAATTTGCTAGGCTGGGTGGGGGAGAAGGAAATAGCAACTCCCTCCAGCATTCTTGCCTGGGAAATCCCATGGACAGAGGAGCCTGGTGGACTACAGTCCATGGGGATGCAAAGAGTTGGGCACAACTGAGCTCTTGAGAGTCCCTTGGACTGCAAGGAGATCCAACCAGTCCATTCTAAAGGAGATCAATTCTGGGTGTTCATTGGAAGGACTGATGCTAAAGCTGAAACTCCAATACTTTGGCCACCTCATGCGAAGAGTTGACTCACTGGAAAAGACTCTGATGCTGGGAAAGATTGGGGGTGGGAGGAGACGGGGACGACAGAGAGTGAGACGGCTGGATGGCATCACCGACTCGATGGACATGAGTTTGAGTGAACTGCGGGAGTTGGTGATGGACAGGGAGGCCTGGCATGCTGTGACTCATGGGGTCGCAAAGAGTCGGACACGACTGAGCGACTGAACTGAACTGAACTGAGCGACTGAGCAGAGGAACTATTTACGAAGTATTTACATTGTATTACTCTGCCTTTCTACACAAGGGACTTGGGAATCTACAGATGGCTTAGGGCAGGATGTCAGGAGTGGGGCAGGAGGCACAGAATCTCAAGACCAATCAATCGAGAGTGGTGGAAACTTGGATTTAGTCAGTCATGTCAGACTCTGCGACCCCATGGACTGTGGCCCACCAGGCTCTTAATGTCCATGGCATCTCCCAGGCAAGAATACTGAGTGGGTTGCCATTTCCTTCTCCAGGGCATCTTCCCAACCCAGGGATTGACCCTGGGTCTCCTCTATTGTAGACAGATTCTTTACCGTTTGAGCCACCAGAGAAGCCCTTTAGTGGAAAGTAGAGGGTATTATTTCACTAGTGCTGGAGCAATCTGACTACTCAGTGCCCAAATATCGACTGTCATTGGCAGAATAATGCCTTCCCCAACTATAGTCACGTTCTAACCTGTGAAACCTGTGAGTACATTACTGTGGATGTGATAAAGTTTAGCATCTTCGCTTGAGAAGGACTGGCCTGGATTATGCAGGTCGGCTTTATAACGAGGAGGCAGGAGGGTCAGTCAGAGAAGGAGATGTGATGATGGTGAAGAAACAGACAGAACAGGCTCTGCCTTGAAAGCAGGACTCCATCTTGGGCCAGACTGTGGACTTTGAGCTATATGCCCAGTATCTATTGAAATGACAGACCAACTGGAAAAAACCAGGCCCCCAGAAGGAAAAGCCCCAGGGCTCGTACCTAGACGCTCCAGCGCCTCAAAGAATACCCTAATTATCTGTGTAACTGAATAGAATCATGCATTCTATTATGCTTATTGGGGTATGACCACAGGCCTATTAATAATTGTCCACTGTTGTTAACTACCTCAGCTTAAGGCATATGAATCACAGTTAACTTTCTTTTCCTTTCTTCAGACTAGTTTCGGGGAATTTGGGGAGGTCGGTTTGGGCACGTACACTTAGGGTATGTAAGGTTTTCACAAAAACTGGTTGGGGTCCTTGGCTAAGAGGAGACTCTGCCTTGGCCCCACCGGTGTAATAAACTGCACTCCACGATCTGCATTGTCTTTCTGAGTGAGTTTGTTTCCCAGAACGCTTGGCTCCAACGATGGAAGCAGAGGTCAGGTGACATCCTTGCCAGCTGGGAGCTGGGAGCCAAGGAAGGGGAGCAGCCTTAAATAGTTGGAAAGTTCAAGGACAGAAATTCTCCTCTCGAGCTCCCCAATGAAACACAGACCTGTTTAAACCTTGATCTTAAGTGAGATCCATGTTGGACGTCTGACCTCTGGAACTATGAACTCATGAATGGGTGCTGTTTTAAAGCACAAGTTTTGGGTAACTTATTACAGCAGCAATAAGAAACAAATGTGTTGACTCACGGGGAACCTCCCAGACTTCCACAGTGGGATTCTTGGCATGTACTATACAGCCATGGATAAGGAAATGGCAACCCACTCCAGTGTTCTTGCCTGGAAAACCCTAAGGAGAGAGAAGCCTGGCATAGTCCACTGGGTCACAGAGTCGGACATGACTGAAGCGACTTAGCACTACCATACAGCCAAGCCACTCAGGGTAACCGTTCTCTTGTTCCGTGTACATCCCCTGCTCACCTGTTTCTCTTACACCCTACTCGCATGACTGACCTTCCTACATACTTGCCCCAGGCCTCAGATAGTGGTTGTTCTTATCAAACGGGCCATGAAGGGTGTGCCCCTCTGCTGATTTCCCTGGTAACCAGTGAGTCAACCTGACATTGATTTCCCCATAACTGGCAATTTCTCTCCCTCCACCACCATCCCCCCACCCCCATTCCTTCTGCTGCCCCACCCCACCTCCCCACCCTGGAGTATCTGAAGACAGCCCCCCCGTCCACCCACAGTCCACTGCACACAGTGGGGTGTGGCTCCAGTACCTTGCTTCAGACATGTGTACATGTGCTTAGTCACCCAGTCCTGTCTGATTCTTACCCCATGGACTGTAGCCCACCAGGCTCCTCTGTCCATGGGGATTCTCTAGGCAAGAATACTGGAATGGGTTTCCATGCCCTCCTCTAGGGGATCTTCCCAACCTAGGGATTGAACCCAGGTCTCCCGCATTGCAGATGGATTCTTAACTGTCTGAGCCACCAGGGAAGTTTAGACATGTGAGATCCACCATCCGTTAAACCATTGATGTCTCTGTTGTTGCCTCTGGGTTCTTTCTTCAGTCTTGAAGCTGGCAGAGACCAGGCCTTGTAGACCCGCAGGGTACAGCCCAACATGTACCTTTCTTGAAAGCAGTGCTTCTCAGTCAGGGACACTTTTTGCCCACCCACCCCCAAGTTGTTGTTCAGTTGCTGAGTCATGTCCGACTCTTTGCGACCCCGTGGACTGCAGCTCACCAGCCTTCCCTGTCCTTCAGCATCTCCCAGAGTTTGCTCAAACTCAGCTCCATTGAGTCAGTGATGCCATCCACCCATCTCATCCTCTGTCATCCCCTTCTCCTCCTGACTTCAATCTTCCCCAGTATCAGGGTCTTTACAAATGAGTCAGCTCTTCATATCAGGTGGTCAAAGTATTGGAGCTTCAGCATCAGCCCTTCCAATGAATATTCAGGGTTGATTTCTTTTAGGATTGACTGGTTGGATCTCCTTGCAGTCCAAGGGACTCTCAAGAGTCTTCTCCAACACCACAGTTCAAAGGCATCAATTCTTTAGCACTCAGCCTTTTTTATTGTCCAGCTCTCACATCTGTATATGACTACTGGTAAAACCATAACTTTGACTAGCAAAAGGACCTCTGTCAGCAAAGTAATGTCTTTGCTTTTTAATATGCTGTCTAGGTTTGTCATTGCTTTTCTTCCCAGGAGCAATCGTCTTTTAATTTCATGGCTGCAGCCACCATCCACAATGATTTTGGAGCCCAAGAACATAAAGTCTGTCACTGGCAGAATAATGCCTTCTCCAACCATAGCCACATTCTAACCTGTGAAACTTGTGAGCACATTACCTTCCACTGAAAAAAAGGAGTTTGTGGATGTGATGAAGTTTAGCATCTTCATTTGAGAAGGACTGGCCTGGATTGTGCAGGTTGGCTTTATAACAGGGAGGCAGGAGGGTCAGAGTCAGAGAAGGAGATGTGATGATGCAATACCACACAGTTTCTATTGTTTCCCCATCTATTTGCCTTGAAGCGACCAGATGCCATGATCTTCATATTTTGAATGTTGAGTTTGAAGCCAGCTTTTTCACTCTTGTTTCTCACCTTTATCAAGAAGCCCTTTAATTCCTCTTCACTTTCTGTCATGAGGGTAGTGTCATCTATGTATCTGAGGTTAAGTATTTGATAATGTCTGAAGATATTTTAAATTAACATAACTGGGGGGTGGGGGTTGCAGTGGTTTTTAGTGGATGGAGGCCAGAGATGCAGCTGACCATCCTACCAAGCACAGGACAGGGTCCTACATGTATCAAGTCCAAATAGTCAGTAGGGTCAAGGCTGGGAAGTCCTGATCTAAAGCAAGCAATGGATTTTTGGCTACTTAGAAATCTCTCTTCTGTCCAACAGACAGCCCCCATGCAAGAGGGTCCTTTCACAATCACTTGAGATTCACTTCTACTGCCTGTGCCTGAGGTTCAGGCATTACCCTTCTTGGTTCACCAAATATTTCCAATTCAGGCAGCCCCTACTGAAGGATCCCCTTTTTTTTAGCCTGGAGGTAGGGGATTGTACAGTTCTTGTCATAACCAATGCCATCTTGGGCCCATACAGTTCCTCCAGTCCTTACACTGATCCTACCTAGGACCTACCTTCTCTGTCACCAAGAGCTTTGTAGTTAATAAGCATATTTTAATAATCATCAGGACCAGATGACCTTGATGCTCTGTTAGTCCCCAAACAATGATGAAGAACTTCACTGATGTGTTCTCAACTCCCAAAGTTAAGAAAGAAAGAAAGTTAGTTACTCAGTCAGGTTCGACTCTTTGTGACCCCATGGACTGTAGCCCACCAGGCTCCTCTGTCCATGGACTAATCCAGGCAAGAATACTGGAATGGGTTGCCATTTCCTTTTCCAGGGGATCATCCCGACCCAGGAATCGAACCTGGGTCTCACACATTGCAGGCTGATTCTTTACCAGCTGAGCCACAAGGGAAGCACCCATTCAGAAATCTTGGCTTAGGAATACACAGGCTGTTTCTTTCCATGCACGTATTCCCATAACCCTTTTTAAAGTGATTTTATTTATATTTGGTTATGCCGGGTCTTTGTTGCTACACGGGCTTTTTTCTAGTTGCGGGGAGCGGGATCCACTCTCCAGCAGTACACGGGCCTCTCAGCTGCGGTGACTTCTCTTCTTGCAGAGCATGGACTCTGCGGCACATGGGCTTCAGTAGTTGCGGCATGTGGGCTCTGGAGCACAGGCTCAGTAGTTGTGGCTCACGGGCTTAGCAGCTCTGCAGAATGTGGGATCTTCCTGGATCAGGGATCAAAGCTGTGACTCCCGCACTGTCAGGTGAGCTCTTTACCACTGAGCCACCAGGAAAGCCCTCCCACACTCTTTTATATGTTAATTATAAAACTGTCCCAATGGCCCCTCAGGTTTGTAGAGTGCGGTTTCAAATGCTTCTGGATCGTTGTCTACCAAGCTAACCTGTAAAAAACTGATCCACTGATGATATGGAGCTGCCTGTTTACATGGTATCAGTCTCAAGATACCTTCTCAGTTCAGCGGGCGCTTTTCATTCCCTCCATCCTCCAACAGAGATGAATTCAGAATTCTCTCTAGATTACATGGCCACTTATCACCAATTGTATTCCACTTGAATGGTTTAGAAAACACTCAAGAGCCTCACTTAACATCCTGTTACACACCTTTCTTCAGACAATTAAGGCATTGTTAGAGCTTAGAGACATTTCTGCTAACCAATTCTGCAGGGAAGTATTGTAAGCAAGCATTTCCATGAGATAATGATTTTCATTTCCTGACTATGTCTTTCACACAAATCTGTAGACTTGGAATGGGTAGAGAGACACTCTAACATTGTGTATATGAGAAAAGACATATGCAAACAAAAGAAGCAAGGAGATCACACCAGTCCATCGTAAAGGAAATCAACCCTTAATATTCATCGGAAGGACTGATGCTGAAACTGAAGCTCCAATACTTTGGCCACCTGATGCGAAGAACTGACTCATTTGAAAAGACCCTTACGCTGGGAAAGATTGAAGGCAGGAGAAGGGGACGACAGAGGATGAGATGGTTGGATGACATCACCAACTCGATGGACATGAGTTTGAGCAAACTGCAAGTTGGTGATGGCCAGGGAAACCTGGTGTGCTGAATTCCATGGGGGTCACAAAGAGTCGGACATGACTGAGCGACTGAACTGAACTGAAACAAAAGAGAATAGGGAACACAGCAAGGTTTGTGTGCTTCATTTAGTCATTCATGAATTCAACAAATATTCTGTTCGAGCATGACCTTCCCATCAAAACTTCCCCGATCAGTCTTTAAAATAACCCACTATGGGACTTCCCTGGCGGTCCAGTGGCTAAGACTCCATGCTCCCAATGCAGGTGGCCCAGGTTCAATCCCTGGCCTATTTGGGGAACTAGATCCCACATGGACCAACTAAAGATCCCACTTGCCTCCACTAAGATCCAATGCAGCCAAATAAATAAATAAAAATAAAATTACCCACTACCACCATTTGCCCACTTTCCACTCTCTTGCCCTTTTTCTTTTTTTTTTCAAATTGAGATTTAACCCCATGACATAAAATTCATTCTTTTAAGTGTATAAGTCAGCAGGTTCTGGTACACTTACAAGATGGTTGCAACCATCACTGCTATCTAATTCTGGAATATTTTCAACACCCCAATAGGAAACCCCATATCTTTAGCAGTTATTCCACATTTTCCCTCCCCAGTCACAATCAATCACCAATCTACTTTCTATCTCTGAATTGGCCTATTTGGGGCATTTCGTATGGATGGAATCAGGCAATATGTGACCTTTTGTATCTGGCTTCTTTTACTTAGCATAATGTTTTCAAAGTGTATCCAGGGATATACCTGAATCTTCATTCCTTTTTTGTGGCTGAATATTTTTTTGAAAGGATATACCATATTTTCAAAAAATTCATCAGACATCAGGCCATTTTCTCATCTTGACAATCATATAAATGCTGCTATGAACATTCATGTTTTGGTCCACATATGTGTGAACATATGTTTTCAGTTGTTTTATCCTACCTAGGAGTATAATTTCTGAATCATATGGTAGCGTTGTATTTAACTTTTTGAGGAACTGCTGCACTGTTTTCCAAAGTAGCTGCACCATTTTAAAGTCATACCAGCAAAATATGAAGATTCCAATTTCTCCACATCCCTGACAACACTTGGGATTGTCTTGTATTTTTGCCATCCTAGTGGGTGTGAAATGGTAGCCTCTTGTGGTTTTGATTTGCATGTCCCTAAGACTAATGCAGCTGCATGCTTTTTTTTCATGTACTTACTGGCTATTTGCATATTTTCTTTAGAAAAAGTATCTTCAAATCCTTTGCCTGTGTTTTAATTGAGCATTCTTCTTATTGTTGAGTTGTAAGAGTTCTTTGAATATTCTAGATACTAGACTTTTATCATGTATATGATTTGCAAACATCTCCTCCCATTATGTGAGTTGTCTTTTCACTTTCTTAATTGTGAAACCTTTAAATTTTTACAGTTCAATATTTGAAATTCTTCTTTCATTTCTTGTACTTTACATGTCATATCTAGGAAAACTTTGTGTAATCCAAGTCACAAAAATTTACACTTACCTATTTCCTCTAAGAATTCAATCGTTTTAGCTCTTACATTTATGTCTTTGACCCATTTTGAGTTACTTTTTGTGCATGGTATGAGACAGAAGTCTAACTTCATTCTTTTCCACGAGGATATTCACTTGCTCCATCATTTTTTAAAAGACTATTCTCCCCACCTTTAAACAGTTTTGGAACCTTTGTTGAAAATCAATGCTTTATTTTCTTTATGGCACTTATCACCACCTGAAATTATACAATCTGCCCTGCTCAAATACCCTCACGCCTCTCCCCCAAAATTTCCTACACATACACACACACACACACACACACACACAGACTAAACTAAGTTTCACAAATTTGTCTCACTTACTGTTTATATCCGATACCTGTGATATAGTCTGCAATTAATCAACATCTGTTGAATGAATAAATAAACGAGACTCCATTTTTTTTTTTAGAAAAATAATGGCCACTACACTTCCTAAGTGCAAGGAGTCATTTAATTTAAGGCAAAAGAGAGTTGAGTAATGGGTCTAAATGAGATTGCATTACCTCTTCCTGGATTGGATGAGAAGAACATAACTAAACAAGCAACTACCCACCGGTACAGAGAAAGCCTGCAGAGAACTTGAGTAGAAATCCAAAGGCAGGTGTAAAGGGACTATCCAAGATGCATCACTTGATACTCAGCAACGTCCTCCTGCCCTAAGGAAGTCCACTCATCTCGGAATGGAGGGCTCAATGTACTATACCAGCTGTCCGGCCAAGCACAGTGTGTACTGGTTTTCCAGTATTCTGATGTTCGGGGTTCTTTAGAAATAGACTCTGTCATCATCGAAAGTTAGTCTATTTAAGGAATGTAGTTTTTATTTGCAATATGTCTTTCAAAAATAAATATTAACCAAAATGCTAATTAAAAGATACATTTTTAAGAGATGGATATGAATTTTCTCAAAAAAGCTTTATTTCTGACCATGAAGAAAAAGGCTCAGAAACAGCCCCAAAAGTGAGTAGGTAAAACCCTTAGTCAACCACCTAAAATATAATAGAAAAGGTTTTTAATACCTTCCTGAGGCTCCGATTTAGAAAGAAAGAGCACGTCCTCCCACTAGTGGAAGAATTAAGTAATTGCTTCATTTTCCAAGAAGGATTCACAGGCTCCATCTTATGGTGAAAAATGTTAGCTAAGCTTTAGAGCCACTACAAAATGCATTGCCTGCGCAAAGACAAAAGTTGAAAAAAATCATTGAAAACTGCAGAGTCTACAAACGCCAGGAACATAAAGGTCTATGTCGCTGGTAAGAAAAATAAGTCAACTGCCAGGAAATAACCAAACTATTTTTCTGAACTATGACTGCAACCAAGCCACATAATACACGCATGTATGATATTAACAACTGTATCTCAAATTCAGAATTGGAAAAAAAAGTTAAGCTAAAAATAGGAATATTCTACTTCTAATATTTTATTTCACAATTCACTGACTTTTATTTTGCAACCAGAAATTTGCAACTTTTTCTTTGGCACCAATATGTCATTGTAAATCTTGTTTCAAGTCTGATATGAACACAGAATTCAACCTTGACAGATAGTCTAGACAAGAAGTGATGTTTAATATTGAAAAGGAGCTATTGAAAACCATAGGCATTTTCAAAGAGTTTCAAAAAAAACTTTGCACAATTGCTAAGATGTTTGCTAGAGTCTGACTTTCCAGTGTCACTGTATTAAATTTTCCATCCTGTAGGATACAATGGATCATCTTCCATGTTATAGGTAAGGACTGACAAAAATGCACAGAACAGTGGGAGACTGGCTTCAGAATTTGAGATCAATAAGCCCTGTCAATGGTCAGTGTATCCATCACAGAATTCAGGCCATCAATTATAGTTCCACCAACTAATTCTAGCACAGAAAAGAGGACCAGATAACACTATGCCAGATAACTGTCTCCATGTTTTAGAACTACTGTGGATGGCTTTGCAGGGAAATATTCCAAGCATTTGTTAACCCAAAAGGCCAGCTATGTGGTAACAATCTTTGCTGCTTAACATAAGCAAAGATTTTTTTTCCCTCAGATGATGTGAGTTTGTTTCAACAGTTCACCATTTCTCCTTAGCTTCAGCTATGACTTAGCCTCTCCATCTACCTGCAGGGAGGAGACTGCCATGCTATGTGTCCAACTCATCGAACAGAGCTTGATGGTCCAAAGCCTAGAAGGTTATCCAGCTTACATGTGGTGGGCTCTGTGTCTGTGATGTGTTCCATTTTTAACTTCTAGCAGAGAGCAATTCCTGCTGAATAATGCAAATGAGTAGGTGTAATGACTGTGTCCTTAGATAACTTGCAACATGAAACTTACCTTTAAGGGCAAGTTCAATATTAGCATCACCTTCTATCCCAGAAACATTATCAACATTAAATTGTTTTAAAGTTTCCTCTATTACAAAAATGAATTTCTTAATTGCTTCCCCGTGTTGTGCCTGTCGTGGGCACACTGTCCAAAATATTTTCAATCATAAAAATTCTCAAACCCACAGTGAATAAATGAAGCTAATTATTACATCTTAGTACTAGGAAATATGTACTCTTATCAGCTGCAATAGCAAATGTCACAACATTTAAAACTTTTCCCACAATTTATCTTTTCATTTCCTAGCCATATTCTCAGGACCTTGAGCAACAGTATTTCCAGTTACACTTACATTTGAGCATGCTTCTGTCTTTTCAGGACTCAATTTCCGCTACATTCAAAAGACACTCTTTTACAACTTGCAGTCTGTGAAGAATGTGATGTCCCAAGCAGATGTTTCACTTAAATACGTAACCGCTTATTTTATGAACAACCAGAACAAGCCTTGTTGACATTTCAGTTCTCTCAGGAGCCCATTAGGTTTTGATCACGTCTCTTCCACATCCCTGGCCTTTGTTCTTACAGTGGTTCATTTCATGGGACATCTAGGCTGTTTTCTTTCATTACAACTGTCAGGGAAAGAAAAAAAAAAAAGGTGCACACCCTAAAAGTTACAGGTTATATTTTCTTTCAGGGACATCAATGAAAGACTGGCTATAGCCTGGGAGGCAGTCTCTCAGACAGCGGTAAGGAACTATTCCAAAGAGGTAAGGGAAGAGCCAGGGTATATAGGAGTTTTTGTGGGGGAAAAAAATATTTAGCTGAACATCAAAATATTATCACTAATCACACACACATACAAAATAGATATCACTAGTTAATGATTTTAGTGCTTTTCTATTTTGGGGAAGATGCTTTTCAAGTCTGGGCTGATTGAAATTATTCCTTTGATACACATCTTGACTATCTAGTTATGAGGCTTCCCTCATAGCTCAGTTGGTAAAAATCCGCCTGCAATGCAGGAGACCACAGTTCAATTCCTGGGTCAGGAAGATCCCCTGGAGAAGGGAGAGGCTATCCACTCCATTATTCTTGGTCTTCCCTTGTGGCTCAGCTGGTAAAGAATCCGCCTGCAATGCAGGAGACCTGGGTTAGGTCCCTGGGTTTGGAAGATCCCCTGGAGAAGGGAAAGGCTACCCACTCATTTTCTGGCTTGGAGAATTCCATGGACTGTGTAGTCCATGGGATCACAACGGGTCGGATACGACTGAGTAACCTTCACTTAACTATCTAGGGCGTATCTTTTTTTCCTCCATCCGAAATTTCCCCTCAGGGCACACCTTCAGGGGTGGCTACTGTGGCTGATGGCTTAATGGTGGGCATAATTCGTTGTTTGCTGAAATGGCAGGCAATATATTTTTTGTACACATATCCTTTGCCAAATAAGCATATAGGAATTATTTTAAGTTTATGAAGAACATTTGACCCTCTAGGTTTATCTTCTTTTTCTTCCTTTTCATAGACATGAGAAATATTTTTGCTTTTCTAACAGTATACAGTAAAAGTGATTTTCACAAGAACAAAACTCAGTTTTTAAAAATACTATAATTTTTTATAATTCAGCCTCCAGATCTGGTGTCCCTTTACCTGATGAAGAACTGGCCCTCTTAGTCTCCCCCAGGAAGTTATTTGGTCAATTCCACACAGATGTTGAGAGGCTGAGTTCCTGTTGTCCCAGAATTGACCCTAGAGCCACGATAAACCAGACAAGAAAGTACCCCTTACCTGATGTGGTGGTGATTGCTGTTGAGTTGCTAAGTCATGTTTGACTCTTTGTGATTCCATAGACTGTAGCCCACCAGGCTCCTCTGTCCATGGGATCTCCCAGGCAAGAATCCTGCAGTGCATTGCCATTTTCTTCTCCAGGGGATTTTCCCATCCCAGCTATCAAACCTGCATCTCCTGAATTGGCAGGAGGACTCTCTACAGCTGAGCCACCTGAGAAGCCCACCCCTTACTTGCAGTGATTCTCAACCTTCCCTTGCTCCATGTCAGACTTGCCATGGGGGAGCTTTGGAGATGCCAACGCTCAGGTCTTCTCCAGAGCAATTGCTCAGAATTTCTGAGGATAGGACCTGGCTATGGATATTTTTATAAGCCCTTCAGGTAACTCAGGCAATTCTGCTATGCAGGCAGGATTGAGAAGAACTGATTAAAGAAGAAATGCCAAGAACTAAGATTACATGCTTACCTGAAAAGTTGACCAAAAGGTGGAAACACCAGCCCTTCTGTAATCAGCCAGGATCACAAGAGCAACCCTCCACCTAGGTCTGTGCTTTAAAAAAAATGAGGAGGGTTCCTGGGATTATACATCAGCTTCCCACTGGCTATCTATTTTACATATGGTAATGCACATGCTTCCATGCCAAAGCCGGTGCCCTGAGACAACCTAGAGGGATGGGATGGGAAGGGAGGTGGGAGGCGGGATCAAAGGGGAGGGGACACGTGGCATACCTATGGCAAATTCATGTCGATATACGGCCAAAACCATCAGAGTACTGTAAAGTAATTATCCTCCCGTTAAATGAATTAAGTTTAAAAACAAAAAGCGGAGGGGAGGGAGGGAAGAGGTGGGTGGTGTGAGCCACAGGCAGCACGCTGGGGAGTCACCGCAGAGTTCTCTGAGAAACTTGCTCAGGGTCCTCAGCAGACAGCCTGTATGCGGATCCCTGCTCCCAGAGGCATCATGGCCAGATGGTGTCACAGGAGCAGCAGCATCCAGGGAGCACACCACGCCACCAGGAGAATAGTGAGACATCCCCAGTCCCCTCTCTCCCATGCCAGGACCCTGGAGGAAGAGGAAAGAGAAACAGGTTTCCCCATTCCCACCCAACCAACCCAAGCAGATGGGGTCTCAGCTCAAGCTGTGCTTGGGGAAAAGCAGAGAAGATAAGGTTCAAACCAGTATGAAACAAAACTGGATTGAGTCAAAGAACACTAGAAAAGATTCAACCTGCCTAAGATATCACTATGGGATTGAAACCGACCCCATGGGGTCCTCCCAGGTAGGAAACCCTCTCCATGTCCCCTCTTTCTTGTTTGTAGGGAATGGTTTTAGACTCCTAGGCCTTTCTCTGAGTTTCAAAGAGCAGATATAAGCAGTTCCAGCTAGGGAAGTGAGGGAAAGCAGAAACAAAGGAAAACAAGCCCAACAAAGTTAATTTAACCTAATGTCTTGATTTATGACCCCACACTGCAGAGACTGCATCCTGTGGCTTAAACCGGCTGCCCCAAGTGGACTTGAAATTGATGGCACCAGGAGGATCAATTAAGATCAATTGGAAGCTTCTGAACCATCACAGAAGCTCTAAGTAAATAATAAAATGCTTCAGCCATGGCTTCTGCTTTCTCCTGGAAAGAAGTTGCTACATCACAAGACCATGATTTACTAGTCGGCTTTGCAGGCACACATAGATCAGTCGCAATCACCAAGGACACCTCGAATCACAAGACGGCACTGGGAAGTCTGCAGCTGAGGCCTTATCAGGAAGATGAAATCACAGAGACGTCTTCTTCTTTACCTTTTTGCCTTTAAAAGCCTTGCATCCCAGCCAATCAGATGGATCTGAGATGAGTCTAGGTCTCCACCTTCTGAGTTGGCACCTCCTCTACTAATAAAAGTACTGGAAGTCTTCCCTGGTGGATCAGATGACAATGAATCTGCCTGCAATGCAGGAGACCCATGTTCAATCCCTGAGTCAGGAAGATTCCCCGGAGGAGGGCATGGCAACTATTCTTGCCCGACAAAGAATCTGCCTGCAATGCAGGAGACCCATGTTCGACCCCTGGGTCAGGAAGATCCCCTGGAGGAGGGCTTGGCAACTATTCTTGCCTGGAGAATCCCATGGACAGGGGACCCTGGCAGGCTACAGTCCATAGGGTTGCAAAAGAATTGGACATGGCTAAGGGACTAGCACACTACTGATAAATCTTTCTCTGCTCCAAACTCTATTTCAGTTTGGCCTCACGGTACCTCGGATGCAGGAACTTGGGTTCAACAACAGGATGAGAAAAGATTCACAGGCACAGGGTTGAACACTCTGATTGAAGGGAAAATCTTGTTCATGTTTATCCCTCTCACCGAGTTGATGCTGAGCCCCAAACCAATGATACTTTAGTGTTTTCTCAGTCATACTAAGCTTAAATAATATGATTCTAAAATTTTTTTAGGATTTCTATCCTCCCTGAGGTGACATATATGTCGTTTGGAGATCACACAGAGACTTGGAGGGGGAAGGGAGGTGGAGAATCTCTTCCATGGAAGTTCCTCTGTCCTTGCATTGGTTTCATCTGTACCCAAGCTTGCAAGACCTCCTTGGCAGGAGACTCCAAGACTACAGACTCCCCTGGAATCTACTGACTCCTTCGGCAAATTTCCAAACTCTTTTTGTGAACACAAGGCAGAAACAACATTCTCCCAAGGGTGGATGGAGGGTGGGAGAGCTGGAGTATGCCTGCAAAGCCCTCTCTGCCACTGACACCCCCACACAGCCATGAGGGATGTGCCAAGAAGTAGGGCCCCTTTCAGAGAGATGCTTACCCCAGTAACTCTTCCCTCCCCCCCCTCATTCCTCTTTCTTGGAAAAGCATTTTCTAGTCTGTGTGGTGGGGCTTGAGAGAGAAGTGAAAGGAAAATGGCTCCCTAATCATATGTCCTTCCAAAGTTGCTCTGTCCTACACCTGGACCAGTTTTTGAACTTAATAGCTCACAGTTTGAAACCTTTGGTATCTGGTTCCACTATGAGAGTTTCCCCAAAATAAAGGTGCCTCCATTCTAGCTCCCCAAATGAGAGTCAAAAAAACAAATAATAAGCTGACCCCACACCCTTATAAATACAGTGCCTGTCCATCAGCCTCCATTGCTCTAACCTCTTAAAATCAGAGAAAAACAGGAATGAGCACCAAGAGGAGATGGTACCAGATCAACAGAAATCAAGGATTATTGCAAGAAATTTGGGGAGATCTTATTTATTATAAATTTGTATAAGTTGGGACCAAAAAAACACAAAAAATGAATTTGTTGCTTTGTAATGGGCCTTAGGAAGCATCACTATGAACAAAGCTAGTGGAGGTAATGGAACCCCAGTTGAGCTACTTCAAATCCTAAAAGATGATGCTGTGAAAGTGCTGCACTCAATATGCCAGCAAATTTGGAAAACTCAGCAGTGGCCACAGGACTGGAAAAGGTCCATTTTCATTCCAATCCCAAATAAAGGCAATGCCAAAGAATGCTCAAACTACTGCACAATTTCACTCATCTCACATGCTAGTAAAGTAAGGCTCAACATTCTTCAAGACAGAATTCAACAGTACGTGAACCATGAACTTCCAGATGTTCAACCTGGTTTTAAAAAAGGCAGAGAAATCAGAGATCAAATTACCAACATCTGCTGGATCATCAAAAAAGCAAGAGAATTCCAGGAAAACATCTACTTCTGCTTTATTGACTATGCCAAAGCCTTTGACTGTGTGTATCACAATAAACTGTGGAAAATTCTTCACGAGATGGGAATACCAGATCACCTGACCTGCCTCTTGAGAAATCTGTGTGCAGGTCAGGAAGCAACAGTTAGAACTGGTCATGGAACAACAGACCAGTTCCAAATCGGGAAAGGAGTATGTCAACTCAAGGCTGTATATTGTCACCCTGCTTATTTAACTTATATGCAGAGCATATCATGAGAAATGCTGGGCTGGAAGAAACACAAGCTGGAATCAAGATTGCCGGGAGAAATATCAATAACCTCAGATATGCAGATGACACCACCCTTATGGCAGAAAGTGAAGAAGACCTAAGAGAAGAGTGAAAAAGTTGACTTAAAGCTCAACATTCAGAAAACTAAGATTGTGGCATCCGGTCCCATCACTTCATGGCAAATAGATGGGGAAACAGTGGAAACAGTGGCTGACTTTAATTTTTTGGGCTCCAAAATCACTGCAGATGGTAACCTCAGCCATGAAATTAAAAAACGCTTACTCTTTGGAAGAAAAGTTATGACCAACCTAGACAGCATATTAAAAAGCAGAGACATGACTTTGCCAACAAAGGTCCGTCTAGTCAAGGCTATGGTTTTTCCAGTGGTCATGTATGGATGTGAGAGTTGGACTACAAAGAAAGCTGAGCAGCAAAGAATTGATGCTTTTCAACTGTGGTGTTGGAGAAGACTCTTGAGAGTCCCTTGAACTGCAAGGAGATCCAACCAGTCCATCCTAAAGCAAATCAGTCCTAAATGTTCATTGGAAGGACTGATGTTGAAGCTGAAACTCCAATACTTTGGCCACCTGATGCAAAGAGCTGACTCATTTGAAAAGACCCTGATGCTGGGAAAGATCGAAGGTGGGAGGAGAAGGGGACGACAGAGGATGAGATGGTTGGATGGCATCACTGACTTGATGGACATGAGTTTGAGTAAACTCCAGGAGTTGGTGATGGACAAGGAGGGCTGGCGTGCTGCAGTCCATGGGGTCGCAGAGTCGGACACGACTGAGCGA
This sequence comes from Moschus berezovskii, assembly GCF_049115385.1. Lineage (NCBI taxonomy): Eukaryota > Metazoa > Chordata > Mammalia > Artiodactyla > Moschidae > Moschus > Moschus berezovskii. The sequence continues at coordinate 116,262,116 of NC_142462.1, forward strand.
CTGAATTGAACTGAACTGAATATGTGAAAGCTGCTGACATATATGACTCTCCTCTATTAGTAGAAGTAAGATAAGTTAATGATTCTGTTACTGAAGATGCAGGACTCGTCAAAGAATCTTATTTCTTGTCTCCAGCTATTATGAATAAATAGTCATTCGTGTACCAGTCTTTGGCTTGACATGAATTTTCACGTCTCTTACCAATGTTTTCTTAATTTTGTAATATACGGCTGTGTCTGGTGCTATTTTTATACAAATATGATTTAATAATACAATTTTATAATAAAAGAAAAATCTCTATATTTGAAATAAAATTAATTTGGGGTTGTGGAAATCCATTTTATTACTTCTCCATTACACTGGCATGAAGCCTCAGGGTCAAGAAGACATTAGGAACTGGTGAATGTGTTAGTCGCTTCAGTTCAGTTCAGTTCAGTCGCTCAGTTGTGTCCGACTCTCCGCGACCCCGTGAATCACAGCACACCGGGCCTCCCTGTCCATCACCAACTCCCGGAGTTCACTCAAACTCACGTCCATCGAGTCGGTGATGCCATCCAGCCATCTCATTCTCTGCCGTCCCCTTCTCCTCCGGCCCCCAGTCCCTCCCAGCATCAGAGTCTTTTCCAGTGAGTCAACTCGTCACATGAGGTGGCCAAAGTACTGGAGTTTCAGCTTTAGCATCCGTCCTTCCAACAAACATCCAGGACTGATCTCCTTTAGAATGGACTGGTTGGATCTCCTTGCAGTTCAAGGGACTCTCAAGAGTCTTCTCCAGCACCACAGTTCAAAAGCATCAATTCTTCAGCGATCAGCTTTCTTCACAGTCCAACTCTCACATCCATACATGACCACTGGAAAAACCATAGCCTTGACTAGACGGACCTTTGTTGGCAAAGTAATGTCTCTGCTTTTTAATATACTATCTGCTGCTGCTAAGTCACTTCAGTCGTTTCCGACTCTGTGTGACCCCATAGACGGAAGCCCACCAGGCTCCCCCATCCCTGGGATTCTCCAGGCAAGAACACTGGAGTGGGTTGCCATTTCCTTCTCCAATGTGTAAAAGTGAAGTCGCTCAGTCGTGTCCGACCCTTAGCAACCCCATGGACTGCAGCCTACCAGGCTCCTCCATCCATGGGATTTTCCAGGCAAGAGTACTGGAGTGGCTTGCCATTGCCTTCTCCAAATATACTATCTAGGTTGGTCATAACTTTCCTTCCAAGGAGTAAGCGTCTTTTAATTTCATGGCTTCAATCACCATCGACAGTGATTTTGGAGCCCAAAAAAATAAAGTCTGACACTGTTTCCACTGTTTCCCCATCTATTTCCCATGAAGTGATGGGACCAGATGCCATGATCTTTGTTTTCTGAACGTTGAGCTTCAAGCCAACCTTTTCACTCTCCTCTTTCACTTTCCTCAAGAGGCTTTTGAGTTCCTCTTCACTTTCTGCCATAAGGGTGGTGTCATCTACATGTCTGAGGTTATTGATATTTCTCCCAGCAATCTTGATTCCAGCTTGTGCTTCTTCAAGCCCAGCGTTAGTCGCATAGTCGTGTCCAACTCTTTGCGACCCCATGGCCTGTAGCCTGCCAGGCTCCCCTGTCCATGGGGTTCTCCAGGCAAGAATATTGGAGTGGGTTGCCACTGCCTTCTCCAAAGAACTGGTTGAATACTATAACACTAAAAAGCACATACATACGTTTTGCATAGACAGCCACTACTCTGCTTCAAACGATTCACCATGAAGACCTGATAATGCCCAGTTTTCTAATTTTTCAGAGAAGACAGATTTTTGTGTGTACATATAGGCAGTCTCCTAAATTTAGATGTTGGCCTATAGGATAAAAAATCAAATGCCAGTGAACCACTGCTACCCAACATCAGGCACTACAAGATAAAGTACAGCTTTAGACCAGATTTGACCCAAGACCCATTGAGCTCTAGCTAAGACCTTGGTTCTCAATGGTGACTGTGAGATCTCTTAGCTTTTTAAAAATACAGCATGCCTGGGCCCTGTCTCTCTGATCCTTTTCCTCATTTTCTTGTGCTTTATTCTAAATGCTTCCTAGATGTTATGTTTTTTTTACAAATTGAAGGTTTGTTTAACCCTTTGTTAATCATGTCTATTAGTGCCATGTTTCTTTTTATCTCCCAGATTCTGACTAAATAGGTTAGGAATGAATCCTGGGCATATATATATATAATATTTTATTTTATGCTTCATTTATTATACTTTATATTATATTTTATTTATTTATATATTTATGAAAGTGAAGGTATTAGTTGCTGAGTCACATCCAACTCTGCAACCCCATGGACTATAGCCCACCAGGCTCCTCTGTCCATGGGATTCATCAGGCAAAAATACTGGGGTGGGTAGATAGTCTTTTCTCCAGGGGATTTTCCCAACCCAGGATCAAACCTGGGTCTCCCGCATTGCAAGCAGATTCGTTACTGTCTGAGCCCCCAGGGAAGCCCATATATATTTATAAATATTTTCTATTTTATACACATATATATGTTCCAGAGTTCATTCTGTTACACAGGGCAAAGAAGTAGGGAATTAAATTTCAAGTAATGATGTTTTGTCACATTTTCCAATTTCAACACTGTTCAAACCCTCTGAAGGCTTCCCAGGCTAACTCTACCTGATTCTGGGCACAAATAGTGCCATGGATCTTGGTAAATTAGAATTGGTGATAAACACACAAACAATGAAAACTGTCATATGGGAGTTTTTTGTCTCTAACCCAAATGACAGCCAATTTTGGCTTTTCTGAGTACAGTTTGAGGACACTATAATAGCTAGCTTTTCTGAAAGAAACTTGATTCTAAGTAAAAATTATCAGATATGAGCTGATGGGAAATTCTGACTCATAAACTCACCATAGGAAAAAAGCCTCTACCCAAATAAAAGAGATAACAAAGGAAGCAGGAGAAGGCAGAGCAAAAGAATCTGTTCACATTTTCATGGATAATTTAGCAGGTAACATGTCTTGTGAGATAAGAAAAAAAGACTGTGATTCCTAAACTGGGACTCTTGCCCTGTAAAGTCAGTAAAATATGGACTTAAATAAGGTAGGTAGGTAGTTTGGAGACGAAAATAGCAACTCACTGCAGTATTCTTGCCTGGGAAATCTCATGTACAGAGGAGCTTGGCAGGCTACAGGCCATGGGGTCACAAAGAGTAGGACACGACTGAGTAACCAAACAACAACAAAGGTAGGTAAGGTAGGAGGGTGCTGGGATAGGAGCCTGTCTAAATCTTTTTTCCAATGAGCTCCTGAAAGCCCAAGCCAAAGGGGTCTTGATGAAAAATGGAGACAGCCAGCAACCAGATACTCTCATCATTTGCATTTCAAGCCTCTATCTTGTGGTCATGTGACAAGCAAATGAAGAAAAATTGGCAATAGCCATTAACTGGAAAGAAAAAACATAATTACACTGAATCAGGATTAGACAGTTGCAGAGAAGACGTACCAGTTCTTCGGGCAGAAATCTGAACATCAGAGCCAAAGAGGATGGTGACAGTGAACACAGATGTGACAGATAAAGACACGACCAGGTTTAAGATCGTCTTCACCTTGGTGGTCTCTGCAAGAGAGTGCATCATTGGCATCGCTGGGAATGGCTTAATCACCGTCATCCACGGGGCCGAGTGGGTCAGAGGCAAAAGACTCCCCGTTGGTGACTGCATTCTGCTCATACTGAGCTTTTCCAGGCTCTTGCTACAGATTTGGATGATGCTAGAAAACACGTACAGTCTGCTGTTCTGGGTCATCTACAATGAACAAAGAGTATACATACTTTTCAAAACCACCGTCATGTTTCTGAACTTCTCCAACCTCTGGCTTGCTGCCTGGATCAGTATCTTCTATTGTCTCAGAATCGCAAGCTTCACTCACCCGTGGTTCTCCGTAATGAAGAGGAAGGTCATGGGGCTTGTGAGGCTGCCCTTGTTCTTCTCCTCCTGCTCCAGCTTTCCCTTCTCTAAAGGTATCTTCGATGTGTACGTGAACAATTCTGTCCCCGTCCCCTCCTCCAGCTCCACTGAGAAGGTGTACTTCTCCGAGACCAACATGGGCAACTTGGTTACCACCCTTTATCTGGGGATCTTCATCCCTCTGATCATGTTTATGCTGGCGGCCACCCTGCTGATCATCTCTCTCAAAAGACCCACCTTCCACATGAAAAGCAACGTCACTGGCTCCAGGGACCCCAGCATGGAGGCTCACCTGGGGGCCATCAAAGCCATCAGCTATTTTCTCATTTTCTACATTCTCAATGCAGCTGCTCTGTTTCTTTGCATATCCAGCATATTTGCTGCCAACAGCTCCTGGAATATTTTGTGCAAAATCATCATGGCTGCCTGCCCTGCTGGCCACTCAGTGCTACTGATCTTGGGCAACCCTGGGCTGAAAAGGGCATGGAAGCGGTTTCAGCACCAAGTTCATCTCTACCTGTAAGGGCAAACCCACAGGGGACTGCAGGACCTGCTGCAATCCACCTCTGGCTTCTCCTCTCTTTGACCTCTCTCCCCACCCATCTTTTCTTCCCTAATCTGCTCTGACACTTCTCAGGTAACTGGATTCATTCATCAATGTGAAGCTGAAATTTTTTACTTGAGATTCTAAGTAGAAGTAGCTAAACCACTCTAAGATGGATTTATGAAAGCTCCTTAATCTATGGTCGTTTGCATCCTGTCCTTACCTCTTCTCTACTTCCTCCCCCACTGGACCTTAAGGAGAGGGTGACCAGGCATTTCTGTTTGCCTGGGATGAGCTCTATTTGTGCCTGTTGGCACTTTTCATCCTTTAATTCCCAAGGATAGCTTGGTCTGGATGAAAAATTATATGGTCACCCTACTTAAGGAACCCCACTAACCCACAGTCAAGAAAAAGGAGGGCTAGTGACAAGCATGGTGTGCATCTCAAGGAGAGAAAATCTGGCCAAAATTTTCAAGTGGTGTAGAATTTTCAAGGAAAATGAAGAGTGAATAAAAAGGCTTTGGACTTGGCTAAAAGAAGGTCGGGCTTCCTTGGTGGCTCAGTGGTAAAGAATCCTCCTGCTAATACAGGAGACAGGACCCCAGTTTGATCCCTGGGTCAGGAAGACCCCCCTGGAGAAGGAAACCCAATCAAATGGCAGGCAACCCACTCCAGCATTCTTGTCTGGAAAATCCCATGGACAGAGGAGTCTGGCAGGCTCTAGTCCCTGGGGTCACAGAAGAGTCAGACACAAGTGAGCGACTAAACAGCAACAACAAAAGGTTAAGGATCCAGTGGCACTCAGATCACAGGAGTTTCCAGAAATCACGCAAATATGAAAACAGTGAGGCATTTTGTAAAGCCCAGTCTTTCAGGAGGCTGTTTGGAGGTAACGATGAAGCAGAGCGTAGCAGGTGTGTAGTGGTGGCTGGTCAATCGGATGCTCTATGTTTCCAAATGATAAGGGACAACTCAAGAAGAAAGGAAAGGAAGAACAGAGTAAACAGAGAGATGTGAGCAGGAAGGAGAAAATAGAGAGAGGCCAGGCTGGAGGATCATCTCTTTTGCTTACCTCCTGGGTCTGTGACAATAAACGCGGCAACGGTGCCTCTGGCTTTACCAGTTTTGGGTCAGCGGGCAGAGCTAGCAGGGCGGGGCAGCGCATCTTGGAGGGGCTGCCGGACGAGGAAACACTACTTACTGCTCACTGTCGCCCTCCAGAATGAGACCCGCAGCAGAGCCTCCAAAGGCTGATCACAGAATAAGACAGCCCTCCTCCCAGATATCTTGGGACCAGAAGTTAGGAGACTGGGTTTTCTTACATTGGGTATTTTTAAAATCAGAATTACTAAGGTAACTGGGGGGGAAATGCTATTGATCATATCAAGCTTAAGAGGCTAAGTGAAAATGTGAGGTCATCGGCAAATGCTAAATTCTGAGTTCCTGGACCTTTGAGCACTTTTTTCAGAGAGTCCCTTACCTCCTAAGTGGCAAAAAAAAATCACACATACACACACACACATATTCACTCACATTCATCCCTTTATAGTTCAAGTAGCTTGGTACTTACTCAACTGGAAAGGAAAATGTTTATAGAAAACACACTCTTTTGATAGCTTTCCTAAGTGAAATTTATTTAAAACTGTTTAAGGTTGGCATGACAGTTATCGTAAAAAAAAAAAGATTTTGAAGTTTCATTTCAATGCCTAAAGAAAAGAAAAATATACATTTTTCCCTGAGTACAATACAAACACTCATACCTATTGAAAAATAGAAAACGGATTCAAAGTCATCATGTCACTAATATGAACACTGCCAAGAAAATAAACTGTATAATCCCTCTCCGTGCTTATTATGAAGAAATAGTATCTCATTTGCAAAAGCCGAAGGAGGCAGAGAGCTAACAAGAGCTTTAAGGATGATGACATCCTTATCAATACTGTATGTTGCCCTACTTCAACCAGATCAAATTCTCTCCTCGATACTCCTCCCTCCCTCCCTTTTTTTTTCTTGCTTTCTGTAGAATGCACCTGATGTTCCACAATGGGCCAGACTACCCTGCCTTCGAATTGGTTGGCTTTGGAAAGAAACCAGCATTCCTAGGGGATCCACTTTGCAAACTCTGCACAACACCCCTGTCCCCTGGGAGCAGTTGAAAGTTATGGCAGGAAGGATTTCTTTACCCACAAAGTCACACCACCCCCCCAGCATTTTCCACCACGTGGAGCAGTCTCTACTGAATAAGAGACAAGAAAGCAGAAGTTCAATCAACCGGTAACAAGTCTTGAGATGAGCGAGGTGGGGCTGAAACCAAGGGCAGAAATCAGAAGCCATCAGGGAAGGGCAGGAAGAGACACCAGGAAAGAAGGGGGCCCTCCACCCAAAGTCCCTGTAGACTTTCCTCTCAAAGTTCCACTCCTTACAGGAAGGTGGAGAACGGAAATATCTTGCACACTCAGAAAGGAGGGTTTGTGGGAAGAGGTAGGACAAACAAAGTGGGGAGCCAGTCCTCAGTGTGTGAAAGTTGGGGGGCTCTCTGGACCCCTTCTCTGGACCGAGAGGCATTGCCTTTTACAGGAGACGTGATGGTTGATGGGGAAATGGCCAGCTCCAGGGTGCTCTGCAGGGAGCTCACGGGTTATCGGCAATTCGAAGTTTCTAAGAAGGAAGATGGATGCATTCTGGAGCCAGAGACGTGACCCAGATGGCCCAGGCAGGGCAGACTCAGGGAAGAAAACAGCAGTGCCAAGGTAAGGGTGGAGAACAGAGCCGCAAGCACTCAGGGAGGGAAGGTGTGAAGGTGCTGAGCTCCGAAGACAAATTTGGCCGGTCTCCCTGGGAGAAGGGCTCTTCTGCCCGGGCCTCCAGAGAGTACTCCCACAAACCAGGGAGCAAAAACCTCTTCAAATGCTTTCCAGAGGAACTTCCTGGACGAGACCCTTCCCAGGGTGGGGTGTGGTATGGTGGGGGTGCTCTGTCTGCAAAGCTAGCCTGTCCACCAGCCTCGCTGGGGGGAAACGGGTTGTTTTAAGTTTTTGGTTTGTTTCTCATTTGGGTTTCCTCCTTGCTTTTAGTAAAGGGTCTAAAGAATGTTCCACCCTCACTCAGCTGCGTCAGGAGAAAAGAAGAGAAAAGTAATTTTGAAGTCAGTCCAGAGCAAAACAGAACCAGTAATCCCCTGGGTTGGATTTGGTCCGGGTGTGGCAGAAGCAGTCAGAGGGGAACCAAGGGAGGAAACAGACTCATAGACTTAAGAGAAGGAACTGTGGTTGGGTGTGGGGTGAGGGATGGTTAGGGATTGACACCTACACATTGCTACATTTAAACCGGATAACCTCCAATAATCTACTGTATAGCACTGGGAACGCTGCTCAGTATTATGTAACAACCTAAATGGGAAAAGAATTTGAAAAAGAATAGATACACGTGTGTGTGTAACAGAATCACTTTGCTGTACACCTGAAACTGCCTCAGTTCAGTTCAGTCGCTCAGTCGTGTCCGACTCTTTGCGACCCCATGAATCACAGCACACCAGGCCTCCCTGTCCATCACCAACTCCCGGAGTTCACTCAAACTCACCTCCATAGAGTCGGTGATGCCATCCAGCCATCTCATTCTCTGTCGTCCCCTTCTCCTCCCACCCTCAATCCTTCCAAACATCAGAGTCTTTTCCAGTGAGTCAACTCTTCGCATGAGGTGGCCAAAGTATTGGAGTTTCCGCTTTAGCATCAGTCCTTCCAGTGAACACTCAGGATTGATCTCCTTTAGAATGGACTTGTTGGATCTTACTACAACATTGTAAATCACTGATACTCCAGTAGAAAATAAAGTTTTTTAAAAAATCAAAATAAAACATTTTTTAAAAAGAAAACAGCCATAAAACGTTTTTAAAAAAGAATCCCAAGGTGGAACAGCTGCACGCCTCTCCCAAGTCCTACCCTCCTCTCTGCCACCCTGCGGTTCCCAGAGTCAAAATGACTTAAGCGTGGGGTCCTGGCTCAGCTACTTATAGGTGTGTGACTCAGGCATGCTACTGCCTGTCTCTGAACCTCAGTTTCTATATCTGTAAAATAAGAATAATGGTAACACTATCGACCAACTAGGATTTTCTGTCTCATCCTCAGAAATGAGTGAGAGAAAACACTGGCCCAGAGTAAGCTCTCAGGGACCATTGGCTGTTCGTTGTCTAAAGGTGAGGGATGGGAGGCTGAGAGGCAGGGTATTGGAGAATGAGGACACTCAGAGCAGGCCAGACGTGAAAAGGCCACAGCCCAGACTGAGGCGGATGCACACAGAAGACCAGTCCCAAACCAGGGACTCCGGCAGAACACAGCTTGGTCTGGAGCAGCTCACCCGCCCCAGGGGGTAGGGATGAAGAGGGGGCACCCTGAAGGGCCCAGCTCCTGCAGCCACTCCTGACAACATCAGCAAGACTCCAGGGGTGAGCCCGTCGCCAGTGAGTCAAGTCTCTGTTTGGAACAAAATGGGGCACTAGGTCAGGGGTCAGCAAACCCTCAGTCAAGCCACACAGTAACTCTCTGAAGCTCTGTGGGCCCCTGTCACGAGTCCTCCAGGTTCTTCTGTAGCACAAAACCCACCAGAGGCAACATGTATGGCTGTCCTCCAATAATATTTGATTTACTGGCACTGAAATGTGAATTCCATATAATTTTTCACATGTCAGGAAATATTCTTCTGATGTTTTTCAACCATTTAAACATGCAAAAAGCATTCTTGGCTCATGAGCTCTACAAAAATAGACGGTGGGTCGGATTTGAACCCCCAAACCCTAGTTTGCCAACCATGCACTTGGCACTTTCTCCAACCCAAGGGGGCAGCGAAACCCACCACCAAACTCCACTTATCTTCACTGTAAACCAGAGACTCGTCATGACAACTTTCGCCATGTTTCAAACACGGCAACTTTCCGAATATTTTTGCCACTTCCAATTTCTCCAGCTTTCATCCACCGCTTTGCAATTCTTAAAACACAACCCTTTAATTGTTTGTGAAAAATAAAGACTCATCTAACGCCCTGGTCCCACCTTCCCCACCACTTCCCCCATCACCACGATGCTGTTAAGGACAGACATACAGGCCCCAAGTGAGTTTTTATCTAAAGCTCTGAGAGGGACCACCCTGAAGCTATTCAATCGATAACAAGGAGTAAAGGCTGGCAGACAGGTTCCTACAGAGTCCCTGGGAATGTTGTGGAGGCTATGTCTCCAACTCTGAAATGATCACACTCCTACAAACTCCCAGTCAGACTGGACCCTTGGCTGCCCTTCTGTTCATGGATCTGATCCAGGGGCAGTGTTTACATCTTTGCATTCTTTCAAACGGTAGGTAACTGGCTGGTTTATTATACGATGGCAGGAGAGGCCGAGCGTCTGTGTGGCACCAGAGAAGGACCTGGAAGATCCTTAGTGTCAAAGATCTAGACTTGAGTCTCCACTCGGGTAATCTTTGGAAAGTCACTAAACCTTTCTCAGCCTCAATTTCCCTGCTCAGGAAACAGCGATGATGGGAATATTCACTTCAAGGGGTTGTTTGGAGGTTCAGAGGAAATAATACATTTGTGCATAATAAACCAGAAACCTCCATATGAAGGTAAATGCATTTATTCATTCAACAAAAGTGTACTGTGTATGGGCTACTCCCTGAACTGGAGGCTGAGGACGCAAAGGTTAAGGCAACAAAACTTTCACCTCCCTGAGCTCAGAGGCTGGGAAAGAACAACTCGTTAAACTACAGTGTGGAAAACACTTCAGGGGAGGTCTGTGTACTGCGGGGTCAGCGCTGTGCCTCAAACTGCAAAGGTTCATAATTAAAACCCCTTCTCGACAAAATATTACAAGTCCTGATCTTCCTGATTATCTCCTTCTGGGCTGGAGAGAGAGGAACTCAGAATAGAACGCTTATCTCTCAGTCTCACTGGCCAGTAGGAAAGATGAGGGCGGAGGGAAGAAATGTCCCGCTGAGCATCTTTGGAGATCCCTGTCAGTGCCTAAGGATGCAAAACACAGGGGTCCTGTTACCTGCGGCCCTCCCTCGGGAAAGCTGCTGTTTGCCTTTCCTCCCCCAGAGCCCTCTGAGGTTGCAAATAAATCCCTGGTTTATTCAAACCAGATGCTACAATATATCATGGTTGGAAGCCCTGAGTGCACCTGGGACCATGAGTGACAGAAACGCTTCACAGGGAGAGGATGGCAATTCGACTCTTGGGAAAGACAGGAAACCTCATGGGATCCCGGTTTGGCTTCTAATCTCATCTGACTTAGTGGAACAGGCCCTCAACCCACATTCTACTCATTAACACAGCAAGAAACAGGTGCTTGCCTATGAATTCAAAGGCCCGGAAAGATGCCTTGGAAAACTCAGACAAGCCACGTGGAGTGCTCATCTGTACAGGGGCCTGCAGCCACCCTCCAGCACTTCCTCCTAGTCATGACTTGGCTTCCCAAGGAAGAACAGAGTATCTGTCAGGAGATTGGTGTAGGGGTGTGGGCGAGAGAAGCTGGACTCTGGATCCTTTGTTCAGGTTGGAGACAGAAGGAACCATGGTTTAACTCCTACCCTCACCGCTCACTCCTCGCCTGCCACCTCTGATCACCTGCCTGAGCAGGGGACCTATCCCAGGCTCCCCACCCGACCTGTGTTAGTTGCTTAGTCGTGTCCTATTCTTTGGGACCCCTTGGACTATCGTCTGCCAGGCTCCTCTGTCTGTGGAATTCTCCAGGCAAGAATACTGGAGTGGGTTGCCATTCCCTTCTGCAGGGGATCTTCCCAACCCAAGAACTGAACTTGGTTTTCCTGCACTGCAGACAGATTCTTTACCATCTGAGCCACCATGGAAGCCCTCACGTTACCTGAGATGACCCTTATAGGCAGCAGCATCAGGAAGCAGGACTGGGTGAAGTCCTCTGTGCTCGTGGAGGGTGTGGAGACAGCAACAGAAAGGAGATAAAGTCACAGGCAAGCTCTGGCCACGGAGGGATTGAGATACAAGAAAGGAAAGGCCATGTGACCCGGTGGGTCTGGTTGAGCAGATGATGGAACAATGGTCCAGGGAATCAGTACCCAGACAGCTTGGTGGATGAAGCTCAAAGTTCAAGCTGCAAACAGACAGTCGGATCTACTCTCCACACTGCCTGAGGCAGCCTGCTGACAAAGGAAAACTAGCCACAGTCATATTGAAAGACTAACTCGTCTATCTCTTCCCTAAAACCTTGGGTCAGGACCTCTATCACATCACAGCAGAATGAAGGCTAAGTGGACTCCATCCATCAGTTAATTATGGTGAGGAAGATGAGCAAGGAGGCTAAAATGATTTGCTCTGGAGTGTATTCAGTTAGCTGTGTGTTTATGTTTTATAATGTTTATTTTTGACTAAGATTTGTTCAACTTTATGTGAGATTTAGGTTAATGAACAAAAATCAAATATCTCCAAATACTGCAAGCTATGGTTTTAACCTCTGGGTGAACTAATCAAATTATTAGTAACTAAAACGCCTTTGCCTCTGCAGTTTATCTTAGCATGAATTATTTAATTTCCGTATCTGTATCTTAATATCAAAAACTACTAATACAGTTTAATGTTTTGGCACTGATTATATTCATTGTACCTGATGGCAGAAATTTTTGTTTTTTTTTTTTATTTCAAAGGCTAAGTAGTAGCTGAAGAAAGTATCTGTCAACTGATCTGAAGAGGTCATTCCACAAAGTCAAACCCTATGGCCTGAGTCTCCTTCCTCTTGGGACCCCCATGGCACAGGGCTTTGTGACCACCCCCTCTTTTAAAATTCTCCATCTTCAACTTCAGATCTGTTCAGCTGCCTGGTTTTTTCCCTGTTTCCTTATCCATCAAGCGTCCTTCAAACACAGAACTTGTCACCATTTGTGCCCTTCATCTGCCACCATCACTAAAGTGACCAACCAGGCAGGTTTCAAAGCTGAAATTCCCAGATCTCAGAAAACCCTTGGCGTCTGGGCAAACCAGAGCAGCTGGTCACCCTAGCACCACCCAAATGACTGAGGCTACATTCAGGTTTCAGGTGCAGTCATGATATTCTCTTCTGCGCCCTTCCTTTACAAGCAGATATACACACACTTGAACTTCACACTTGCACCTGCTGAAAAGCCTCCTGTTACTATAGATCTTCAGACTGGCAAACGAAGCCCTGCACACTGCATCTCAGGCCTACCTTTTCTGAAAGATCTTGCTGCTTTGTTTTTTTGTTCAGTCTACAAAGGATAATCATCTACAGGGCCTAAAGGCTTGGTTCTCTTGCTAAACTTCAATTATGGAAACTTTCCAACATACAGAGAAGAGGAGGAACAGTACGAAGATGCTCTGTGTTTCACAACTTCAAGTTCTACCAACATTTTACCAGCAGTCTATTGAAAGTATTTGTGCAGGGTTATTCTATGACTCAAATATGTCCAGTAGCCTTAACCCAAAAGATTCTGTGGGTTCTAAATCAGGCAATTGAGGCGACTTTGTGTCATTTCCCCTAAAGGCCAGGGCCATTCTCAGTCTATGTTTTGATTGCCTTCAAATTGCCATTGGTCTGTTTGTCCTATGACTTTTGGCTCTTCCGGTTCTACTTTGCCAATGTCAACAATGGTTATATAGGCTCTGATGCACTTAACTGGCTCAGTTGCTTCGGTCATGTTCCATTCTTTTAGACCCTATGGACTGTTGCTCGCCAGTCTCCTCTGTCCATGGGATTCTCCAGGCAAGAACATTGACGTGAACTGCCACACCCTGCTCCAGGGGATCTTCCCTATACAGGGATCAAACCTGCATCTCCAGCATTGCAGGTGTATTCTTTACCCACTGAGCCACCTGTGAAGCCTGAACTTAGCTTCAGTTCAGTTCAGTTCTGTCGCTCAGTCGTGTCCGACTCTCCGCGACCCCATGAATCACAGCACGCCAGGCCTCCCTGTCCATCACCAACTCCCAGAGTTCATTCAAACTCATGTCCACAGAGTCAGTGATGCCATCCAGCCATCTCATTCTCTGTCGTCCCCGTCTCCTGCCACCCCCAATCCCTCCCAGCATCAGAGTCTTTTCCAGTGAGTCAACTCTTCGCATGAGGTGGCCAAAGTATTGGAGTTTCAGCTTTAGCATCAGTCCTTCCAATGAACACCCAGGACTGATCTCCTTTAGAATGGACTGGTTGGATCTCCTTGCAGTCCAAGGGACTCTCAAGAGTCTTCTCCAACACCACAGTTCAAAAGCATCAATTCTTCGGCGATCAGCTTTCTTCACAGTCCAACCCTCACATCCATACATGACCATTGGAAAAACCATAGCCTTGACTAGACAGACCTTTGTTGGCAAAGTAATGTCTCTGCTTTTTAATATACTATCTAGGTTGGTCATAACTTTCCTTCCAAGGAGTAAGCGTCTTTTAAAAAGGGTTCTGCTTATTTTTCCTGATTCCTCTGTCTCTTTGGTCATTTATAATGAGTGCTCAGCGATACAAACCCTGCAACTGTTCTGTTTTCTCATAAAGCAGTTGGGTAATTTCACATTATTCTTTATTTTAAGGAGTTATACATTAGTCCTAAACTACCTGTTTCTGTTCTCATTTAAAAAAGTCAGGAAGGAAAATCTTAAGATCCCTTTGTCCATTTTTTTCCTCTCAAAACTAGGTTTTAACTACTTTCCAAATCTCTCTTCCAGCTTTCCTAAAGAAATCTTAGGGCTGTATTTCTGAATTCTCAGACATTCTTACCCAGCGTCTACTGGCAAACTTGTTCTCTGGAGAAGAAAGGGAAGAAGGAAGGAAGGGATATTAGGAGGAAGGGAAAGAGGGAGGGAAGACAGGAGACAAAGAAAAGAAATCCCTATGTGTAGAATTCTTTTAATTTCCATTGTGTAAATTCACCCACCGTGATGGAATTTGAACTAACAGGGAGATGTCACTGGACCGGAAATGGGAGGAAGAGATGCACACCATCCATGCCCTCTTGCTGTAGGAATCAACTACAACCTCATACTCTTCTCAGGCAAAATAGAAGAAAGATTGAACTTAATGATTCCAGAGCTACACAACCCAGATTTCAAGACAGCACTAGCTCTGTGACCTTGGGCAAGTTGCTTAGCTCCTGGGAGGCTCGACTTGCGCATCTTTAAACTAGAGGTAACAGACATCTCTGTCTCATGGGGTTACTGCTGTAACAAGCGAAATTCTTAGAATAGCGCCTTGCATACCTCAGCCACTATAATGCGTTTCATGTTATTATTCGGGACCGAAGATCAGATGGTGTTATATAGGCTTACCGCCACTAGGTGTCACCCTCCTCATTTCTGCAGCACAAATCTTTTCTGCAGAGATTTGCGACTCAATACGCAAGAAGTCATTCATTCGATCATAGGAGAGAACTGACATTTTCCCCCCTTTCATCTCCCAGTTTAAGCTTCATATTTTCCTTTGAAAATGCATTCAGTTCAGTTCAGTCGCTCAGTCGTGTCCGACTCTCTGCGACCCCATGAACCACAGCACACCAGGCCTCCCTGTCCATCACCAACTCCCGGAGTTCACTCAAACTCATGTCCATCGAGTTGGTGATGCCATCCAGCCATCTCATTCTCTGTCGTCCCAGTCTCCTCCTACCCCCAATCCCCCCTAGCATCAGACTCTTTTCCAGTGAGTCAATTTGTCGCATGAGGTGGCCAAAGTATTGGAGTTTCAGCTTTAGCATAAGTCCTTCCAATGAACACCCAGGATTGATCTCCTTTAGAATGGACTGGTTGGATTTCCTTGCAGTCCAAGGGACTCTCAAGAGTCTTCTCCAGCACCACAGTTCAAAAGCATCAATTGCATTAGGAACCCAGGTAATGCTCCTTGAGTGCAGCCATCTGTGAAACTCCAGGCAGAAGTTATTTTCAGTCTCATAAGAAATAAAACCAAAGTTACAGTAGTTCTTTTTAGAGAAGGGTCAGCCCCTGATACTTGCCTTCCCTGCCTCTCTCCTCTTGCTCAAAAGAAGACAAGATGGCTTCAAGTGTGACGCCACTTATCACATCAGCTGATTCCCTGAAACGATCTCCCAGAAAGGAGACCGACCTAAGTCACTTGAACAACAGTTCGCATCTCTATTTACTGAGCTGCTGTATGTGTGAGATACTACGGCAAGCAGTAACAATATAAGGTGGATAAGAACCAAACAGAGAAGAACCTACCTATCACAAATTTAAATCTTTGTAGAAATAAAACATTAATTTTTCATGAACCCAACAACTTACTTTAAAAACTTACACAGAAGAGTAAAAGCATGTATGGTGGCACTAACAGTAAAGAATCCACCTGCCAAAGCAGGAGACGTAAAAGACACGGTTTCAGTCTCTGGGTCAGGAAGATCCCCTGGAGGAGGGCATGGCAACCCACTCCAGTATTCTTGCCTGGAGAATCCCATGGACAGAGGAGCCTGGTGAGCTACACTCTATGGGGTCACAAAGAGTCGGACACGACTGAGTGTCTGAGCAGTAGACAGTAAGGCATACTAACCTCTCCCAGATATGAAGACATACTGCTAAGTTATAGTCGGACTAATAAAACAGGAAAATGAGATGAAAATGGACTCATTTATCCATAGGAACTTAAGATATGATAAAATGTGAACCACCTGAAAGTGGGCAAAGAATAGATTATTCATTAAATTATACTGCGGATGAGGCTCACTGGAAGAAAATAAAGTTGGCTTCCTTCCTCTTACTTTATACAAAGGTATCCAAGTGGATAAAAGACCTAAATATGGAAGGTTAAATTACAAAATCATAGAAGAAAATACAGAATAATTTTGTGACTAAAGGGTGGGCCAAAAGCTCAAAAATTGGTTGGAGTTCCAGCCAATGAAAAACACAGATGACTGTCAAGGAGAAGACGTTCACAACATAACAGACCATTAGCTGGACTACACAAGGAAAACCAGGGTACACACACACACACAGAGGCAGAGGAGACTCAAGTGGATATCAGGAGAGGTCCTCACTCTCATTTATAACCAGAAATGTCCAACAATAAGACACTATTCTGCATTCATCAGAATGGCCCCAAATCACCAAATGTTGGCGAGGAAGTGGAGAAAGGAAAGCGTGGTGTCGCCAGCTGGAGTGTGAAGCTGTACCCTCATCCTGGAGAGCAATCTATAAAGACTTGGTGAAATAAAAGATTCACATACGCTCGGGCTCAGAGTCGCACTCCTGGGGACGTTCCCAAGAGAAACTGTAGCACAAATTCAGGGGGACAGAGATGAGGATGTTCCTCACAGCACGGTTTATGGAGGTAGGACTCTGAGCTTTCACTGTTGGGATGTGATTTCAGTCTCTGATTGGGGGAATTAAGATCCCTCAAGCCTCTAGGTTCCGATTAAAAAAAAGGCCTCTTTAAGAACAATTCCCCAAATTGCGTATTGTCAAGTATGTGTACATTAACCTAAAAGCCTGAAAATACATGTCCTCACTGGTTTGTTTAGAGCTCTTTTGCAATTCTTAGCAAAGGAACAGAGCAGACAGCGATATTAAACCAGAAGGGAGTGAAGACCGTGCAGGCCTTTAAAATCAGGAGGACTAACCAGGCAGATGCAAAGGGTCTTTTGAGCAACTGGGCAGTGAAAGTGAAAGTCGCTCAGTCATATCCTACTCTTTGTGACCTCATGGACGTACAGTCCATGGAATTATCCAGGCCAGAATACTGGAGTGGGTAGCCCTTCCCTTCTCTGGGGGATCTTCCCAACCCAAGGATCAAACCCAGGTCACTCACATTGCAGGTGGATTCTTTACCAGCTAAGCCACAAGGAAAGCCCAAGAAAACTGGAATAGGTAGCCTATCCATTCTCCAGCAGATCTTCCCGACCCAGGAATTGAACCAGGGTCTCCTGCATTGCAGACAGATTCTTTACCAGCTGAGCTATCAGGGAAGCCCTAAGTTGCTGCCAGTCGGCAAACATATGCCACTATCGACTTGTGCACTGTTGGCTACCATAGGCTGCATTAAAAAAAAAAAAAAAAAGAATCCACCAGGCACACGTGTCGAATCAGAAGCTAGAATGTTATTTTGTTTTAAGAAGGTGGTTCTGGGTCCAAGAAAGGGACTCGACCACTGGAGAGTTTAGAAATCCCAGTTGCAAAATACTCACTAGGTTTGTTCATTTTTCTCATGGAAGGAACACAAAGATAAAAATACTTGAGTGGCCTGAAATGTGCTTAGGGAATGACCTTGGAATAAAGAAGGAAAAGGACATCATAGACATTCTTTCAGGCACAGTTCCCACGGACAGAGTTGAATAACAAGTTCCCTAGCAGTTTTGAAACTGAAATCTGGTCAGGGAAAGGTGATCAGGTGTCCTCTTTGAAAATAACTTCCAACCCAGGACGCGGCCACCACAGTTTAGTGGCAAGTTCACAGAGGTCAGTAGCTAGAATGTTATTGTGTCCTAAGGAGCTGGTTCTGGATCCAAGAAAGGCACTCAACCACTGAAGCGTTTAGATATCATAGCTCCAATTTCCACAGGTTCAGTTCCCACCTCCACCACTTATAGCTTTATGGCCTTATGCAAGTTTCTGAATCTCTCTGTGCCTCAGTTTCCCCATCAATAAAACAGGGACCGTGGTGATAATGAACAGCCGTTTTAGACGACAGTTTTGTCGGCTTCTCACAGAACTGAACATAAACTGAGTGTTGGACCCAATTATTTCACTGCCAGGTATCTACCCACGAGAGAGAAAAGCTTTCTCGTGCTAAAACATGTATGTGAACATTGCTGGCAGCATTGCTTGCAATGGCCAACAACTGCAAATATCCCAAATGCCCATCAAGTGGTGAATGGATAAACAGAATGTGGTATCTCCATGCAATGCAGTAGTTCAAACCCCTCAGGAGACATCTAGTGATTGTATGACCTCAGAAAGTTCCCCGGTTTTCAGACAGTTCCCACTTCTACTCCCAGCCTCCGGGAGAAACCACTGCTGTTTTCTACCTTCCCTGACAACTTCATATACATGAAATCACATGATATGGAGTCCTTTGCATCTGTTTTCTTTCACTGGGCATTATCTTTTGTCACAACTGGAGTTGGAACATGCTACCGGCATCTAGCGGGGAAAAGTCAGAATGCTATACAATGCTACTAAACATTCTATAGTGTATAAGAAGCCCGCCCCCCAGCCCCCCCCACATCCCCACCCCCCCACACACAAAGAATCGTCTGGTCCAAAACATCAGTAGTGCTGAGGTTGAGAAATTCAGCACTATTGGGAAGTGTGAATTGATGAACCAATGAATCATTCTCTAGTCTTGCATTTAAGGATTGTCCTCTCAAATTCTGAGAAAAATCTCTAGAAGTATTTCCACACTATCTCCCCTTGCACAATTTGAAATTGGTCTCTCTACTAATAATATTTTTAAAGAAGTCCCCGGGATGGGAGAAATATCACAATTATTATATCAGAGGCCCTGTGACACTCTGCACAGATTCCCTTTCAGACATGACCAACCCCCAGCACATAGGGTGTTGCCAGCAGACAGCCATACCTCAGTCAAGGTCAAGCCCTCTTCTAAGGGCAGCTCACACCCTATGACAGCTTTACTGCAGGGTTGGGGCGGGGGCGGACAGGAGATGGCAAGTAAAGAGCAACTCTGAAGGACCATCCTAGCTTCAGAATTCCTTGAAGGTTGGCTGGGACTTTGTTCAGCATCACAGCCCAGGGTCTTTCTCTCCTCCCCCTCTCGCCTCTTCCTTTCCAAAGGGGACGATCATGAAGTCTATTCCCAATGAAGTCCCTCCTTTCTAATCTCTAAGAGTCAGCCTTCCAACTGTGACACCTGGAAACAATAACTCTGGCTTCTCAAATTTATTTTGAAACATGAAGATTTTTAATGTACATAAAAGACATCTAATCCAACAGTGACAGAAAAATTCATGCATACTAACCTCTAGTGACAGAAAGCCATCACTGGTTATTTCAGGATGGAGGTGGGGGGGTATTGCCAAGAGACACGAGGCACTCTGGGGGTGACAGGTGTATTCACTCTCTTGATGGTGATGGTTTCACAGGTACATGCGTATGTCAAAGTTCATCAAAGATTATACTTGAAATATGTGCAGTTTGGGGCTTCTCAGGTGGCACTAGTGGTATAGAACCCACCTGCCAATTCAGGAGACATTAAGAGATTCGGGTTCAGTCCCTGGGTCAGGAAGATGCCCTGGAGGAGGAAATGGCAATCCACTCCAGTATTCTTGCCTGGAGAATCCCATGGACAGAGGAGCCTGGCAGGCTACAGCCAGCCCATGGGGTCTCAAAGAGTCGGACACAACTGAAGCGACTTAGCATGAACACACACATGTGCAGTTTATCATATGTCAGTTATACCTCGATATAAAGCTGTTTTAGAAAGAAGGGGGGAAGAAAGAAATGATCAAAGCCTGAGAGGGACTCTGAGAAATTAAGAAAAGTATGTATAATCTCTACTACAGATATTTTCAGTTTTTCCACTGGTTTTTGTTTTTATCCATGTCCAGTATGTATGTATTTTATCAAGGTATGTGTGGGTTAAGTTGCTTCAGGAGTGTCCAACTCTTTGCCACCTGATGGATTGTAGCCCACTAGGCTCCTCTGTCCATGGGATTATGCAGGCAAGAATACTAGAGTGGGTTGCCATTTCCTCCTCCAGGGGATCTTACTTACAAAGGGATAATGACAGCATATATAAGCTGTTCTCAGCTACAATGTTGTCACACTGGTTTGTCCTGATGACCTGCAAGATGTTCCGACTAAATTTGTTATTAAATCATGTTGAAAATACCCAGTTTGCCAAGATTTACTTCTTTTAATATAGCACGACATACCCAAGATTAGAACCACAATAATGCCAATTTGAGTCTCTTGCATTTGGCTGTGGTTTCTTATGCAAGGAAGCTAGCACACAGAATTTCACATCACCCTTGGCAAATCCTTAGGAAAATGTCAGGCACTGAGAACCAGTGATGTAAATACTCTCTTGTATCTTGGTAAATACAGTGACCTTCATAATTGACATTTTCCTTAAATCAAAATAAAATATACAAATGTTCATAAATCATATAAATAAATCTCCCCTCTTCTGCCAGTACAAGTTCCTAAAGGCAAATTTCTTCCTTTTTAAATTTTTCTTCCTGACTCCATCTCTCTGCCCTTCTTTCCTGATTGTCTTCCTTTGTGGGTAGATAATACACTCCCATGGGTCAAAAATCAAAAAGTGTTAAACATTAGCTACAGCAAAAACTACATTACATACAACAAAAACTCTCCCCTTGCCCTGCTCCCAGGCCCCTAGCTTCCCTCCTCAAAAGTGACTGGTTTTATTGGGTTATTTTCTATCAGTATCAATGAACAGATATATGTGTATGGTATATCCACAGACCTAGAGATTATTTAAACCCTTCAAAAAAAGATAACAAATTATTTGCACCTTGTTTTTCCCTTTTTAATATATAGGCTATCTTCTTATTAACACACAAAGAATTTCCAAATTCTTTTATAGTTGAAAATATTATAAATATTGGTTTAATGACATAGCCCCGTATGGATGAATATTTAGGGAGTTTTCCAATCTTTTGTTACTATAAACAATGCTGTAATAACCTCACAGCTCTTCACACTGCATGAAAATAAACATGTTTATAGTATAAATTCTTAAAAAGGGAATTACTAGGTCAAAGGTTGTGTGCATGTTTAAAACAGAAAGGCACTGCTAAATTGACTTACTCTCCCACCACTTACATAAGACAATGGTTTTCCACAGATCCCTGCCAACACCCTGAGTCATAAACCTTTTTGATCACTGCCAACTTGATAGATGAAAACATAGCATAGTGTAATTTTAACTTGCAATTTTCATGTAGACAAGCAGGTTTGTGTTTGAGAGCCATATATTTGTCCATTTCTGTGAAGGCTCTGTTCATATGATTTGCCTGTTTTCCCATGAACTTCTTTTACTTTGTTGATTTTTTTCAACTCTTTCTACACTAGGATAACTAGCTTTTTGACTGCGAAACGAACCCAAATATATTTTTTTTTTGACTGGCTGGATTTTGCCAGAATTTTTTTTTTTTTTATTTTATGTAATTGTATTAAGTGCTCTCTTTTTACCAGAGACGAGGATGAGGCAGGCTGGGACCTGGAATCGTTTACTGAAGTGCTGCAATGCTTCCACCTAGACACACCTCTCCTGGAGCAACGAAGAAACTATATGGGACTAAACATAACTGCATGTATTCACAGGTCAAATTCTGGACAAAAGACACAAAGAGACCAAAAAAACCCAACTGCCACTTCTAAAGGGCCTGGAGCAAAAGCTGGGGTTTGGAACCAAGAGCTGGGTACTGAGCACGCCCCCTACACACAAGACCACCTAAAGGGTGAACAAACCACCTAAGCTACCCCTCTGCCCTGATCCCTGGATACATCCCTACCTCACCCCATATTAGGAGCAAGCTTGGTGTTCGGGGGCGGGGCACACTTGGGAAGTGAGCAAGGGAACCTGTGGTTTGTTCTGGAACACCTCCTCCCCCGACCCCGCCAGCAGGGGACCCAATAACGCCTTGCCTGTATTTTTTATCAGGCCTCTGATCCATTTCTATTGCATAAGAAGCACCAGTGGTCAAGAACCCACCTGCAACGGCAGGAGACCAAAGAGGCAGCTTCATCCCTGGGAGGGGAACATCCACTAGAGTAGGAGATGGCAACCTACCCCAGTATTCTTGCCTGCGAAATCCCACTGACAGAGAAGCCTGGTTGGCTACAGTCCATGGGGTCACAAAGGATTGGACACGACCGAGCACGCTCCCACGCAGCAGTTCGAAGGAGGCCAAGAACTGGTCAGTAACAAGCCTTCTCTGGTTCAGAGAGAGCAACAGGCTTGCAGAGGTGCACAGTTAAGAGAGAGGCGAGCATCTCAAACCTCGCCCTTTGCCCCACACTCCTCCCCAGGGCAGGGTAGTCACGCCCCCATCTCCCCGAGCAGAGCGGGTGAGCACACCTGCGAGCTCCCCCACCGTCGGCCCCTGCGGGCGCCCTCGATGAACGCCCGGACACAGGAACCGCGCACCGGACTCTGTCCCGGGCACGGGTTCCCCCGGGAGGAGGCGCGGCCCGGGCGGGTCCGGGGCGGTGCTCCGCGGAGGCGGGGAGCGGGGCGGGGCCGCCGCGCTCCGCAGGAAGGACGCACGCGCCGCCGGCTTCCGGGGGCCGAGCCCGCTTCGCGATCGCGCGTCCGCAGCATGGGGCTCAAGCCGCGAACGCTCGAGCTGTTCTACGACGTCCTGTCCCCCTACTCCTGGCTGGCCTTCGAGGTGACGCCGGGGGAGCAGCTTCGCCCGGGGCTTGGGGAGAGGGAGGCAGCGGGAGGGGTCAGCAAAGAGCGCGGGGACCTCGGTCTCGTGAATTTCCTGGCAGCGCCCTACGCGGTTTAGGGCAAGCAGGTAGAGCCAGGACTGAAGGTCACTTTGATGATAAACGGAATATGATCGCTGGCTCCAGGTGGACCCTTTATGTCTTAAGGCTGGGGTTTCCTATACTGGCTTGGAAGATGAGCAACTCCAAAGAATCCAGAATATAATCCCTCCGATGTCAGTTTTGGCAGGTGGGGTGCGGAACAGATAAAAACTGTCCACAGGAGCAGAGATCCTGGACTCGATAACTAGGAATTGAGAGACTTTTGCCCTTTCACACCAAATTTAGGGTGTCTTTCTAACCATTTCTCCGCACCCATAGACTGGCTGATCAGTGCCATGAAACACCCTTCTCTCCCTCAGCCCTCTTCACTCTCCGTGAAGGTCTCTGCCCCTCCCTGCAGGTCCTGTGCAGATATAAGAACATCTGGAACGTCAACCTGCAGCTGCAGCCGACGTTAATTGGAGGGATCATGAGAGACAGCGGTAGGAAGGCAGCGGCGTTTTTGGTGGGGATTTGAGGGAAGACTAACTTCAAACGTCCAGGGGAGCATCCCCTCCACTGGGTTTCCTTATTGGCCGCAGCAGCTAGTAATAGGACCACTGCCTGAAACCCAGGTAGGTTCATCGCCGGCCTGGGACCTTCAAGTGATCTCTCATCAGTAAGCCCAACTTTCCACTTGCAGGAAACCAGCCGCCAGCTATGCTTCCCCGCAAAGCCGTATACATGAAAAGTGACGTTAGGCTCCTGAGCCAGCATCTCCAGGTTCCCATCCACTTCCCCAAGGATTTCTTCTCTGTGATCCTTAAGAAAGGTGAAGAGAGTGGGATATGGATGTAGCATAACGTTTAAGCAGTGGATTTGGAGATGGCAGGGCTAGAAAGGAGGGGTTCTGGAGATTCTGTTAAGTGAAGGAAGCTTTGGGAAAGCTCAGCCTCACAGCTGATCGTGCAGAAGGTTGTGGAGACAGAAGCACAGGGAGAGCGGGATGGATCAGTGATCAGAAATGCGAACAGGAGGCTGAGGGCGATGGAGCACTGGTGCGTGGGGGGCTGGGGGAGATAAGAAGGAGGAAAAACCTGCTCTTCATGGGAAACAAGCTAGAGAAGACCCCCTCCGAGTGCCTCTGCCCCACAGGAAGTTTGACAGCCATGCGCTTCCTCACTGTGGTGAAGATGGAGCACCCAGGGATGCTGGAGAAAGTGTCCAGAGAACTGTGGATGCGCATCTGGTCACGGGTGAGGGCTGGGTCCTGGGCACCCACTTTCGGGGAGACCCTGGATGACTTGTGACCCTCCCCTAGGCCTAGAGTCCAGGTCCTGCCCGCCTCCTTGTTCACTGACCTGGTTCACAGGCCGCCATCTTACCCCTCACCGTGCCACCCCCTCATACTGACTGTCCTCCTCTTCCCAGGATGAAGACATCACGGAGCCCGCGAGCATCCTGGCCGTGAGTGTTCCCACTCCTCTCCTGGGGAATCTGAGGACAGTTAACCTCTGGGGGCAGAGAGGACATCGTTTATTATTGGGTGGAAGTGGTCATAATTACTGGGGGAAAATGGATGTTTGAGAGGCCAAATTGCTAAAAGGTATAACCTCAGATATGCAGATGACACTACCCATATGGCAGAAAGTGAAGAGGAACTAAAAAGCCTCTTGATGAAAGTGAAAGAGGAGAGTGAAAAGGTTGACTTGAAGGTCAACATTCAGAAAACAAAGATCATGGCATCTGGTCCCATCACCTCATGGGAAATAGATGGGGAAACAGTGGAAACAGTGTCAGACTTTATTTTTGGGGGGCTCTAAAATCACTGCAGATGCTGACTGCAGCCATGAAATTAAAAGACGCTTATTCCTTGGGAGGAAAGTTATGACCAACCTAGATAGTATATTAAAAAGCAGAGACATTACTTTGCCAACAAAGGTCCGTCTAGTCAAGGCTGTGGTTTTTCCAGCGGTCATGTATGGATGTGAGAGTTGGACTGTGAAGAAAGCTGATCGCCAAAGAATTGATGCTTTTGAACTGTGGTGCTGGAGAAGACTCTTGAGAGTCCCTTGGACTGCAAGGAGATCCAACCAGTCCATTCTAAAGGATATCAGTCCTGGGTGTTCATTGGAAGGACTGATGCTAAAGCTGAAACTCCAATACTTTGGCCACCTCATGCAACGAGTTGACTCACTGGAAAAGACTCTGATGCTGGAAGGGATTGGGGGCGGGAGGAGACGGGGACAACAGAGAATGAGATGGCTGGATGGCATCATCGACTCTGTGGACATGAGTTTGAGTGAACTCCGGGAGTTGGTGATGGACAGGGAGGCCTGGCGTGCTGTGATTCATGGGGAGAGTCGGACACGACTGAGCGGCAACTGAACTGAACTGAAGAAGACTCTGGAAAGAATGTATCATGGGTGAAAAAGGAAACATGATTTTGACGAAAGAAGTCAGTGGGAGAGAGGTGGTACATGTGGGCACCTGCAGATGGGGAGACATACTAACAAGCCTTGGCCCTAAAAACTGCAACACAAACCTCACCGTCATATCCAAGAGATAAAAAACAGGCTTTGCAAAGACAAAGAAAGATAACTCACTCAAGCCAGAAGTATTCAGAACGTCCAAGTAAGAAAAGTGGAAATAGCTCCAAATGTCAAAATGTGTGCCAGCCATATTTAGATATAAAAAAGTTTTTCTTCAGGATTAAATCAGGAAATTCAACACCACATTTTTTCCCCTTATGAGTTTTCCCCCTTCAGCCACAAGGGTTTCCCTTGTGGCTCAGCTGATAAAGAAATCACCTGCAATATGGGAGACCTGGGTTCGATCCCTGGGTTGGAAAGATTCCCTGCAAAAGGGAAAGGCTACCCCCTCCAGTCTTCTGGCCTAGAGAATTCCAGGGACTGTATAGTCATGGGGTCGAAAAGTGTCAGATACGACTGAGTGACTTTCACTTTAAGTTTACAAAATATAACTGAGGCATATTCAAATGTAATATATAAAATACCAGGTCACAAAAAACATTAAATGTGTAAAGCCCGCCCAGTATATCCTCCTCTGTTTTCATTCCTGCAAAGTCTATGCATTGGCTTGCTTTTTCACTTAATACTTAATATCATTTCCCTTCTCATTTAAAACTGCTGGAGAGAATAATTGTTAGATTCCACACAGCGTTCCATTTAGTGGGTGTCCTTCTTTTCATGTAACCAGTTCCCTGTTGTTAAGCACTTGGGCAGAATATGCTTCTCTGATGTAACCGGGTCACAGACAAGAAGTCAGGCCTGACTTCGTATTTCGCACTCCGGGTGGAGGGGTCAGGTTGCAATGCCTGTCAACCCCAGCTGTGTGTTAAAGTCACTTGCAGCCCCTGGACACCACCAGCCCGAAGTTCCCATGTAATTTGTTCTCGAGGATGACAACCAAACTGAGATTTTCAAAGGCTCCCCCAGGATATTCTAATATGTGCAGCCAAAGTTGAGAATCACTGATCCCAGCAAACCCCAGACTGAAAGCTTTAACAGTCTCTTGAAGCCAGACACTGGTGACTGCAGCCATGTGCCCTGCCCAGAGTCCTCAGGAAATGTTATGGGAATGAGGGCCCAGCCCTTGGATTCAGGAATTCTGAGAAATCGGAAGCCACAGGCCCCAGCTTAACGTCAGGGGACTTGGATTCTAGCATTGGCTCTGCTACTAACTAGCTCTTCAACACTGACAAAAATACATACCATTTCTGGACTGGAGGCTCCTTATCTGTTTTGTTTTGGCTTTTTAAATATTTATTTATTTGGCTGCACCAGGTCTTAGTTCTGGCATGTGAGCTTAGTTGCAGCATATGCGTTCTGGTTCCCTGACCAGAGATCGAACTCAGGCCCCTTGCACTGGGGCACAGTATCACCCACTGGAACAGCAGGTAAGTCTCTCCTGATCTGTTAATGAAGTGGTTGGGAAGCTGGCCTCTCAAGATGCCCTCTGGTGTTAAATTTCTACAATTATGCCTCTTTGACACCCGCTCTTTCTACCAGTCTACTGATTTTGAAGGCAAAAACATAGCCCCTCTTGGCAAAGATTAGACCTCTACTCATGGGTAGATAAAAGTTCTGCCAGGATAATGGGGCAAAAAATAAAATGACCCAAGTTTTCCCTGAGATTCCCACGTGCACTAACACAGACACATGTCTCTTCCCTACCACATCCCTTCAGGCTGCAGAGAAAGCTGGCATGTCCATGGGACAAGCCCAGGAACTTCTAGAAAGGGTCTCAACACCACAAGTGAAGAACAAGCTCAAGGAGACCACTGACACAGCCTGCAAATATGGGGTGAGCAATTCTGTCCCCACCCCCGTGCTGAGACAGACAGTCTTGACCAGGTCCCCAAGCTCCTGAGCAAAAGTTACTCCCCAACTGTGAGTCCTCCTAGATCTCCAAGATCACCCTCATCCTCTTCCTTCCTTTCCCTGGGCCCAAGGAAAGGAGGCAGAGAGCTAGATGGTGAGACAGGAGGCAGAAAACTCTCCTGAGAACCCTGGAACCTCTCACAGAATACCTCTGGCTGCTTTGTATCTATGACCTCAGAGCAGTATTGACTTGCAGCCTTCAACCACAGCCCTGTAACCACCTGCTCCGTCACCCCCCTTCCTGCCCTGTAACTTCTCCAGGCTTTTGGGCTGCCCATCACTGTGACCCACCTCGATGATGAAACCCACATGCTCTTTGGCTCCGACCGGATGGAGTTGCTGGCGTACCTGCTGGGTAAGTTACAGGCTCATGCTGACCTGCCCTTACCCCATCCCTGCATTACATCAGTTGCCCAGAAGGATGGATTCTAGAATTTAAAAAAAATGTTCTAGGCACTTCTGATGATGGAACCTCATACAGAGGTAGGTGTGCTTGAGGTGGAGCGGGGAGGGGCCACCTTCTTCTGCAGGAAAGAAGGAAGCCTTCTGTACCCAGCACCCAGGAGCTCTTCCTGGAGAGAACCCCTGGGGGCTTGTGGGGCCAGCCTCTGACTCGTAATCTTTTCCATCCAGGAGAAAAGTGGATGGGCCCTGTGCCTCCAGCTGTAAACGCCAGACTTTAAGGAAGCCCAGAGGAAGCAAGATGATTGGTATTAAAAAGCAGACCATCTGCTTACCCCTCCTCCACCGTGGGGCCCTGGGACTCTGGTTTCCTATCTGATAGAGGTTCTTGTCCGGCTCTGGGGTGTGCTGGGGGGCGGGCAGGAAAATACACTGTCTGCCTGTAGTCTCACAAGTGCCTCTGAGAACCTCCAACTCTGCTTCCCACAGAATAAACCTAACGCCATCAGGCATCATTA
Source organism: Moschus berezovskii (assembly GCF_049115385.1). Lineage (NCBI taxonomy): Eukaryota > Metazoa > Chordata > Mammalia > Artiodactyla > Moschidae > Moschus > Moschus berezovskii. The sequence goes on from NC_142462.1 coordinate 116,290,348, forward strand.
CTTCTGGGTCTGTGTGCTCCCTGGTGTGTGTGTTCTTGTTCCTACAGCCACATCCTGGCCACTCTCGGTGTTTGAGAAGAACAGTTCTTGTGTGCCCCCAGCCCTCTGCCCCACTTTGGGGGGGCTTACATGGAGGGGGCAGGAAATAGTCCCTCTTTCTCTTCTGCAGAAGCTTCTTAACTCTTTCAGAGACAGAAAGCTAAGCCAGATGGATTCTGCTACTAACCGGTTGGGTACTGTCTTCTGACTAGTCACGGTGCCTGAGACAGTGTCTGGGCTGGAAGTCCAGGGAGGCTGGCAAGAAGCCCAGCGTGGCTGAACTTGCATCCAGATGTTTAAATGGGATCTGGCTACTCTGACCAGCAGGGGCTGGGAGAGGCTGTGCTGGGAGACTAGCCAGAGCTGCCAGGGCTTGAAGAAGTTGCTCATCCGCTGGGGTTTCCTTCCCCTCGCACACAAAGCAGATCCCAAGGAAAGGCCAGGCCGCTCTCCCTGGCCCACTATGACCCCTGTTCCCTCCCCGACAAACCTCTGGCTCTCTCACTCCCCCCAGTTATTCAAGCCCCTGCCCCTTCTGCGCCCACTGTGCAATCATTAGTATGCCTTGTGTTTCAATAGGGTCTGGACTTCTTTGAGCGACTTCCATGCCTCAGAGGGCTTTCAGGGTTAGATGCCTCTTCCCTTTGCTGTTTTCTCAACTCATATTTGTCATCTCCTATCCCACATTCCCCTCTTTTCTCCCATCACTTTCCGTCTTCCTCCTCTCCCCCTTTTTAACATTAATCCAGTACACTCCAGGACTTCAGCTCATCCTGACCACGCATAGCTGTAACATAATGTCACAAGCATATCCCCAAATAAGCACTCTGTTTCTCCAAAGGAGATCTGTGACAATGTGCAAGTAACACAAAATGAAAATATGAGAACCATAAGGGCAAATTAAAGCAAAATAGAAGGGCTTCCCTGGAAGTCCAGTGGTTAAGACTGCACTTCCAGTGCAGGGGGCACAGGTTCAGTCCCTGGTTGGGGAACTAAAATGCAACATGCCGAATGGTGCGGCCAAAGAGTAAAAATTAAAAAAAAAAAACAAAACATTTTCTAATGGAACGTTCCTTATATTGAAGTTAAATATATTCAGCTGTATTGAAGTCCTCATACATGTTGAGTCTGAGTAGAGACAAAGCTTTGTGAATGAACATGCTTGTCTCACCACTGCCTGTTGTATCACATGAATGTCCAACAGGAGGATTTTTGAATAAATTATGGTACATCCAGGATGTAACGTTTCATAGCCACCAAAAATTATATTTGTGAAGAATTTTTGGCAACTTCCAGGAACTTTGGAAATTCTGAGAATATAATATTGATTGGAAAAAATGATGAAACTGCACAGTACGGTCTCAATTATGTCTTGCATAAAGATATATTAAACAGGACATTAATGTGGAATAAATCTGGACTATTAATCTGGAATAAAATATACCAAAATGTTTCCATTTTATTTGTATACATTTTTAGAAGATTTATTTATTCATTTTTGCCTGAGCTGGGCCTTTGCTGCTACAACTGGGGGTCACTCTTTGTAGGGATGTGCAGGCTTCTCATCGCCACAGCTTCTCTTACTGCAGAGCATGGACTCTAGATGCGTGGGATTCAGCAGCTGTGGCTCACGGGCTCTAGAGCTTCTTTGTAGGGATGTGCAGGCTTCTCATCACCACGGCCTCTGTTACTGCAGAGCATGGACTCTAGATGCGTGGGATTCAGCAGCTGTGGCTCACGGGCTCTAGAGCTCTAGCTAGCAGTTGTGGCTCACTGGCTTAGTTGCTCCACAGCATTTGTGATCTTCCCGGACCAGGGATTGAACTCGTGTCTCCTGTATTGGCAGGTGCGTTCCTAATCACTAAACCAGCAGGGATGGTGACTGCAGCCATTAAGTTAAAAGATGCTTACTCTTTGGAAGGAAAACTATGACCAACCTAGACAGCATATTAAAAAGCAGAGACATTACTTTGCCAGCAAATGTCCGTCTAGTCAAGGCTATGGTTTTTTTCTGTACTCATGTATGGATGTGAGAGTTGGACTATAAAGAAAGCTGAGTGCTGAAGAGTTGATGCTTTTGAACTGTGATGTTGGAGAAGACTTGAGCATCCCTTGGACTGCAAGGAGATCCAACCAGTCCATCCTAAAGGAGATCAGTCCTGAATATTCATTGGAAGGACTGATGCTAAAGCCGAAACTCCAATACTTTGGCAACCTGATTCGAAGAACTGACTAATTAGAAAAGACCCTGATGCTGGGAAAGATTGAAGGCAGGAGGAGAAGGGGACGACAGAGGATGAGATGGTTGGATGACATCACCAACTCAATGGACATGAGTTTGAATAGACTCTCAGAGTTGGTGATGGACAGGGAGTCCTGATGTGCTGCAGTCCATGGGGTCGGAAAGAGTCAGACAGGACTGATCGACTGAATTGAACTGAACTGAAACCACCAGGGAAGCCCCCTTATTTGAAGAGTTTTTTAAAAGATTCAGTTCAGTTCAGTCGCTCAGTCGTGTCCGACCCTTTGCGACCCCATGAATCATAGCACGCCAGGCCTCCCTGTCCATCACCAACTTCCGGAGTTCACTCAAACTCATGTCCATCGAGTTGGTGATGCCATCCATCCATCTCATATTCTGGTTAAAAAAAAAAAAAAAACTTAAAGAATATATCAGTTCAGTTCAGGTCAGTCGCTCAGTTGTGTCCGACTCTCTGCGACCCCATGAATCACAGCACGCCAGGCCTCCCTGTCCATCACCAACTCCCGGAGTACACTCAAACTCATGTCCACAGAGTCGGTGATGCCATCCAGCCATCTCATTCTCCGCCGTCCCCTTCTCCTCCCGCCCCCAACCTTTCCCAGCGTCAGAGTCTTTTCCAGTGAGTCAACTCGTCGCATGAGGTGGCCAAAGTATTGCAGTTTCAGCTTCAGCATCAGTCCTTCCAAAGAACATCCAGGATTGATCTTTAGAATGGACTGGTTGGATCTCCTTGCAGTATAAGGGACTCTCAAGAGTCTTCTCCAACACCACAGTTCAAAATCATCGATTCTTCGGCGATCAGCTTTCTTTACATTTATATACAATTGTGTATACCCTTCTCAGTTTTCTAAATTTGTATCAGTTGCTTAATGTTGAATGCTCAGTCCAGTCCAACTCTGTGACACCATGGACTGTAGCCCACCAGGCTCCTCTCTCCATGGGATTATGTCCATGGGATTACTCTGGTAAAAATACTGGAGTGCATTGCCATATCCTCCTCCAGGGAATCTTCCTGACCCAGGGACCAAACCCACATCTCTTGTAGCTTCTGTATTGCAGGCAGATTCATTCCCACTGAGCCTCCTGGGAAGCATCAATTGCTTAACTTAATCCTAAATCTTATCTCAGTGTAATGTGGGATAATCTCATTTTAGAGGCAGATTTTGCAGCCCTGGCCACTCCTCCTTCAAAGGCTCTAGAATACTCTTTTTCTGACCCAATAGCAGAATTTAATCTTCTCTGAAGGAATGAGACAATTTCTAGACTAATCCTTTCACATGTGATCTAGGTTACAATGTCTGAATTTATGGCAAGTAGAACAAAAATTGATTGTATTAGTTCAGTTCAGTTCAGTTCAGTTGCTCAGTCCTGTCCGACTCTCCACGACCCCATGAATCACAGCACACCAGGCCTCCCTGTCCATCACCAACTCCCGGAGTTCACTCAAACTCATGTCCACAGAGTCGGTGATGCCATCCAGCTATCTCATTCTCTGTCGTCCCCTTCTGCTCCCGCCCCCAACCTTTCCCAGCATCAGAGTCTTTTCCAGTGAGTCAACTCGTCGCATGAGGTGGCCAAAGTATTGGAGTTTCAGCTTTAGCATCAGTCCTTCCAATGAACACCCAGGACTGATATCCTTCAGAATGGACTGGTTGGATCTCCTTGCAGTCTAAGGGACTCTCAAGAGTCTTCTCCAACACCACAGTTCAAAAGCATCAATTCTTCGGCGATCAGCTTTCTTCACAGTCCAACTCTCACATCCATACATGACCACAGGAAAAACCATAGCCTTGACTAGACAGACCTTGGTTGGCAAAGTAATGTCTCTGCTTTTTAATATACTATCAAGGTTGGTCATAACTTTCCTTCCAAGGAGTAAGCGTCTTTCAATTTCATGGCTGCAATCAGCATTTGCAGTGATTTTGGAGCCCAAAAAAATAAAGTCTGACACTGTTTCCACTGTTTTGCCATCTATTTCCCATGAAGTGATGGGACCAGATGCCATGATCTTTGTTTTCTGAATGTTGAGCTTCAAGCCAACCTTTTCACTCTCCTCTTTCACTTTCATCAAGAGGCTTTTGAGTTCCTCTTCACTTTCTGCCATAAGGGTAGTGTCATCTGCATATCTGAGATTATTGATATTTCTCCCGGCAATCTTGATTCCAGCTGGTGCTTCTTCCAGCCCAGCGTTCCTCATCATGTACTCTGCATAGAAGTTAAATAAGCAAGGTGACAATATACAGCCTTGACGCACTCCTTTTCCTATTTGGAACCAGTCTGTTGTTCCATGTACAGTTCTGACTGTTGCTTCCTGACCTGCATACAGGTTTCTCAAGAGGCAGGTCAGGTGGTCTGGGATTCCCATCTCTTTCAGAATGTTCCACAGTTTATTGTGATCCACACAGTCAAAGGCTTTGGCATAGTCAATGAAACAGAAATAGATGTTTTTCTGGAACTCTCTTGCTTTCTCCATGATCCAGCGGATGTTGGCAATTTAATCTCTGGTGCCTCTGCCTTTTCTAAAACCTGCTTGAACATCTGGGAGTTCACGATTCACATATTGCTGAAGCCTGGCTTGGAGAATTTTGAGCATGACTTTACTAGCGTGTGAGATGAGTGCAATTGTGTGGTAGTTTGAACATTCTTTGGCATTGCCTTTCTTTGGGATTGGAATGAAGACTGACCTTTTCCAGTCCTGTGGGCACTGCTGAGTTTTCCAAATTTGCTAGCATATTGAGTGCAGCACTTTCACAGCATCATCTTTCAAGATTTGAAATAGCTCAACTGGAATTCCATCACCTCCACTAGCTTTGTTCATAGTGATGCTTTCTAAGGCCCACTTGACTTCACATTCCAAGATGTCTGGCTCTAGGTCAGTGATCACGTTATCGTGACTATCTTGGTCGTGAAGATCTTTTTTGTACAGTTCTTCTGTGTATTCTTGCCACCTCTTCTTAATATCTTCTGCTTCTGTTAGGTCCATACCATTTCTGTCCTTTATCGAGCCCATCTTTGCATGAAATGTTCCCTTGGAATCTCTAATTTTCTTGAAGAGATCTCTTGTCTTTCCTATTCTGTTGTTTTCCTCTATTTCTTTGCATTGATCACTGAGGAAGGCTTTCTTATCTCTCCTTGATATTCCTTGGAACTCTGCATTCAGATGCTTATATCTTTCCTTTTCTCTTTTGCTTTTCGCGTCTCTTCTTTTCACAGCTATTTGTAAGGCCTCCTCAGACAGCCATTTTGCTTTTTTGCATTTCCTTTCCATGGGGATGGTCTTGGTCCCTGTCTCCTGTACAATATCACGAACCTCCATCCAGAGTTCATCAGGCACTCTATCAGATCTAGTCCCTTAAATCTATTTCTCACTTCCACTGTATAATCATAAGGGATTTGATTTAGGTCATATCTGAATCGTCTAGTGGTTTTTCCTACTTTCTTCAATTTAAGTCTGAATTTGGCAATAAGGAGTTCATGATCTGAGCCACAGTCAGCTCCTGGTCTTGTTTTTGCTAACTGTATAGAGCTTCTCCATCTTTGGATGCAAAGAATATAATCAATCTGATTTCGGTGTTGAGCATCTGGTGATGTCCATGTGTAGAGTCTCATCCTATGTTGTTGGAAGAGGGTGTTTGTTATGACCAGTGCGTTCTCTTGACAAAACTCTATTAGCCTTTGCCCTGCTTCATTCCGTGCTCCAAGGCCAAATTTGCCTGTTATTCCAGGTGTTTCTTGACTTCCTACTTTTGCATTCTAGTCCCCTATAATGAAAAGGACATCTTTTTTGGGTGTTCTAAAAGGTCTTGTAGGTCTTCATAGAACCGTTCAACTTTGGCTTCTTCAGCGTTACTGGTTGGGGCATAGGCCTGGATTACTGTAATATTGAATGGTTTGCCTTGGAAATGAACAGAAATCATTCTGTCATTTTTAAGACTGCATCCAAGTACTGCATTTCGGACTCTTTTGTTGACCATGATGGCTACTCCATTTCTTCTAAGGGATTCCTGCCCACAGTAGTAGATATAATGGTCATCTGAGTTAAATTCACCCATTCCAGTCCATTTCAGTTCACTGATTCCTAGAATGTCGACGTTCACTCTTGCCATCTCCTGTTTGACCACTTCCAATTTGCCTTGATTCATGGACCTAACATTCCAGGTTCCTATGCAATATTGCTCTTCACAGCACCGGACCTTGCTTCTATCACCAGTCTCATCCATAACTGGGTATTGGTTTTGCTTTTGCTCCATCCCTTTATTCCTTCTAAAGTTATTTCTCCACTGATCTCCAGTAGCATACTGGGCACCTACCGACCTGGGGAATTCCTCATTCAGTATCCTATCATTTTGCCCTTTGTTACTGTTCATGGGGTTCTCAAGGCAAGTATACTGAAGTGGTTTGCCATTCGATTGTATTAGTGAGGGTTGTCAAAGAATAAAACTAGGAATGAATAGGATATTGAACTTGGACTCTCAGGCCGTTGAACTTATACTGGAACTGATCCCCCCACCAGCTTTCCTGGGCCTCCAGTTTGCAGATGGCAGATGATAAGACTTCTCAGCTCCCATAATCATGTGAGCCAACATTGATTGAGCTAATCTCTTCTGGAAACACTCTCATAGGCACGCCCAGAAACTATGTTTTACTAGCTCTCTGGCATCTGTTGTCGTTCAGTCGCTAAATCGTGTCTGACTCTTTGCCACCCCATGGACTGCAGCACGCCAGGCTTCCCCGCCCTTCACTGTCACTCAGAGTTTCCTCAAACTCATGTCCATTGAGTTGGCGATCTGTTAGCACAGTTAAATTAACAAGTGAAGTAACTATCAAGGGGAGGAAAGGAAAAGCCTCCAAATGCACCTTTTTTTTTTTTCCCAATAAAGGAACACTTCTAATTGAAGCAGTTTCATAGTTAGTTTCTTCCTTTCCTCATCTTCTGATCAACAGTTGTCACACAAAATTTGCCATTAGGTCAGTGCTCAGAATTAAACACTGAAACACTTCCTTGTGTTGTAATTCAAATTCCATGCTTACTAAATAGTGTTATGCTTCCAAAATGCAACGTTTTTAGGTAAAGTTCTTAAAAGGGATACTTTGTTTATAGAACCAAAATACAAGCCGTAATTACAAACAACAAAGTATTGCATGCATGTGGTAAAACAAAAACACCCAGCAAACTATGACTGTGAAAAGTGAAGTCATCCCTTTCCTGTTTTCCACTCTTCTGTATATGCTTCCAGAAATGCTTATGTCTGGGTGGGGAGTTTCGGGGAGAGTGGATACATGTACATGTATGGCCGAGTCCCTTCCCTGTTCAGCTGATGCTCTCACAATATTGTTTGTTAATCAGCTATACTCCAATACAAAATAAAAAGTTTTTTGTTTTAATGCCCATGTCTTTTAACACAAATGTCAGGCATAATACAGAGATTCTATATACCCTTCATCCAGTTTCCCCAATGACAACATCTGACATATCCGGTAGAATAACAACCAGAAAACTGGCATTGGTACAGTCCATCAAACCTCATTCAGATTCCACCAGTTTTGCATGCACTCATTTCTGTGTGTGTATTTAGTTTCATATAATTTTATCACCTGTAGGCGCAAGTGCTGGAGAAGGACAAGGCAACCCTCTCCAGTATTCTTACCTGGAGAATCCTATGGACAGAGCAGCCTGCCAGGCTACAGTCCATGGGGTCGCACAGAGCTGGATATGACTGAAGCGACTTGGCATGCATGCAGACGCGTGTGAACACAACCACAGTCTAGTTTAGATACTGAATGCTTCCAAACTTAAGGATCCCTCAATGCGCTTTTCATAGCTACAGTCACCGCTCTCTTCTTCTCCCCACTTTCTAACCCCTGGCATCCACTACTCTGTTCATATAGTTCTTATTTTACAAGGGCTGTATGAATGGAATCAGAATGGCTTGTTTTCATTTAGCCTAACTCCCTGAGATCTACCCCCAGTGTTGTATGTATCTGTAGTTTGTAGTTTGTTCGTTTTTACTGCCAAGTCATCATGTTCCTTGATATGGATGTGCCAGTTTGTTTAACCCACTGAAGGACACTTTGGTTGTTTCTAGATTGGGGCTGAAAATCAGTTTCTGGACTAAATTCCAATGTGTGTGTGTGTAAGCTTCCTACACCAACCAGCAATTTTCAGATGCCAGCAAGGTGTCCAAGAATTCAACTCTATTCTAACACTACCCAGAAATAGCATCACATTCCATATGTAAGACCACCCTCCACTTCAGATGCTAGCTGCAAGTCCAGGTTGTCACTGGTTCTTCTGACAGACTGCCTATATAACCCATGACCCCTTCTTTGGGTTTGATTAATTTGCTATAAAAACTCACAGAACTCAATAAAACCTGTTTACTTACTAGATTGCCAATTTATTATAAAAGTATATTAGAGGATATGATTCAAAAGAGATGAAGAGATACATAGGACAAGGTCCTGAAAAAGCTTTTGTCCTCACGGAGCTTGGGAACCAGCCCAGAGGCATGTGGAATCCTCCCAGCTTCCCAATGTAGAATGAAGTGAAAGTCCCTCAGTTGTGCCCAACTCTTTGAGAACCCATGGACTGTAAAGTCCATGGAATGCTCTAGGCCAGAATACTGGAGTGGGTAGCCTTTCCCTTCTCCAGGCGATCTTCCCAACCCAGGGATCAAACCTAGGTCTCCCACATTGCAGGCAGATTCTTTACCAGCTGAGCCATTAGTGAAGCCCAAGAAAACTGGAGTGGTTAGCCTATCCCTTCTCCAGCAGATCTTCCTGACCCAGGCATCAAACTGGGGTCTCCTGCATTGCAGGCAGATTCTTCACCATATGAGCTCAGGGAAGCCCAATGTAGAAGCTCTCAGAAAATGGGGTTTTTATGGAGACCTCATTACATAATCATGATTGACCAAATCTCTGTTGTTCAGGTGCTCAATCGTGTCCGACTCTTTGTGATCCCATGAACTGCACCATGCCAGGCTTCCCAGTCCTTCACCAGCTCCTGGAGATTGCTCAAACTCATGTCCATTGAGCCGGTGATACCATCCAACCATCTCATCCTCTGTCGTCCCCTTCTCCTCCTGCCCTCAGTCTTTCCCAGCATCAGGGTCTTTTCCAATGAGTCAGATCTTCTCATCAGGAGGCCAAAGTATGGGAGCTTTAGCTTTAGCATCAGTCCTTCCAATGAATATTCAGGGTTGATTTCCTTTAGGATTCACTGGTTTTATCTCTTTGCAGTCCAAGGGACTCTCAAGAGTCTTCTCTACCACCACAATTCGAAAGCATCAATTCTTCGATGCTCAGTCTGCTATATGGTCCAACTCTCACATCCATATATGACTACTGAAAAAATCATAGCTTTGACTATATGGACCTTTGTCAGCAAAGTAATATCTCTGTTTTTTAATATGCTGTCTAAGCAGAGACATTACTTTGTCTAAACATTGAGAATGATAAAGGTGTTTTTAGTGAATGAAGTGACTTTTATAAGCACCTAAAGGTGGGGGGTCTGGTTGCCAGAAGAACCAACCAAGTGATCAGTGAGTTGTAATTCTCAGTTCTACGCCCTGATTTCTGGGGAGGAGAGAGGAGCCTGAGGTTGAAAAGCCCATCTTTCAGTTCAGTTCAGTTCAGTTTAGTCACTCAGTCGTGTCCAACTCTTTGAGACCCCATGAATCACAGCACGCCAGGCCTCCCTGTCTATCACAAACTCCCAGAGTTTACTCAGATTCATGTCCATCGAATCAGTGATGGCATCCAGCCATCTCATCCTCTGTTGTCCCCTTCTCCTCCAGCCCCCAATCCCTCCCAGCATCAGGATCTTTTCCAATGAGTCAACTCTTCCCATAAGGTCTTCTGCAACACCACAGTTCAAAAGCATCAATTCTTTGGCAATCAGCTTTCTTCACAGTCCAACTCTCACATCCATACATGACCACGGGAAAAACCATAGCCTTGACTAGACTGACCTTTGTTGGCAAAGTAATGTCTCTGCTTTTTAATATGCTGTCTAGGTTGGTCATAACTTTCCTTCCAAGGAGTAAGCATCTTTTAATTTCATGGCTGCAATCACCATCTGTAGTGATTTTGGAGCCCCCCAAAAAATAAAATCTGACACTGTTTCCACTGTTTTGCCATCTGTTTGCCATGAAGTGATGGGACTGGATGCCATGATTTTAGTTTTCTGAATGTTGAGCTTCAAGCCAACTTTTTCACTCTCCTCTTTCACTTTCATCAAGAGGCTTTTCAGTTCTTCTTCACTTTCTGCCATAAGGGTGGTGTCATCTGCATATCTGAGGTTATTGACATGTCTCCTGGCAATCTTGATTCCAGCTTGTGCTTCTTCCAGCCCAGCGTTCCTCATCATGTACTCTGCATAGAAGTTAAATAAGCAGGGTGACAATATACAACCTTGACGTACTCCTTTTCCTATTTGGAACCAGTCTGTTGTTCCATGTCCAGTTCTAACTGTTGCTTCCTGACCTGCATACAGGTTTCTCAAGAGGCAGGTCAGGTGGTCTGGTATTCCCATCTCTTTCAGAATGTTCCACAGTTTATTGTGATCCACACAGTCAAAGGCTTTGGCATAGTCAATGAAGCAGAAATAGATGTTTTTCTGGAACTCTCTTGCTTTCTCCATGATCCAGCGGATGTTGAGATTGCTTCTAGAAGTCACTTCATTCACAAAAGACATGTTTATCACTAGCAATGCTTACAGTTTCGAGGCTTTTGGAAGCTGTGACCCAGGGACTATGGACTAAAGCCACATGTAAATGAGAAACATATTTTGGTCATCTGAATATCTATCTCTGTATCTATCTATCTATATACTGTGATCAGTCCTGTCTGACTCTTTGAGACCCCATAGACTGTAGGTTGCCGAGCTCCTCTTTCCGTGGAATTTTCCAGGCAAGAATAATGGAGTGGGTCACCATTTCCTCCTCCGGGGAATCTTCAGGACCCAGGGATCAAACCCACATTTCCTGTGTCTCCTGCACTGACAGGCAAATTCTTTACCACTGAGCCACCTGGGCAGCCCTATATATATTATCAATCACAATATCACAGGGGCTACTACAAGTAATGTTGCTGTGAATATGTACATACAGGTTTTTATGTGCGCTTAAATTTTCATTTCTCCAGAGTAAATGCCCAGAAGTACAATTGCTGAGTGCCGTGGTAAGTGAATGTTTAGTTTCGTAAAGAAACTACTATATTTTTCCAGAGTGGCCTTACCATTTTACCTTAACACCAGCAATTCATGAGCAGTCCAGTTTCTCCACATCCTCACCAGCATTTGGTGTTACTACAGTTTCTTATTTTACCTTTTCTATTGGTGTGTAGTGGTAAATCATTGTGATTTTAATTTGCATTTCTCAACCAGTCCATTCTAAAGGAGATCAGTCCTGGGTGTTCACTGGAAGGACTGATACTAAAGCTGAAGCTCCAATACTTCGGCCACCTCATGGGAAGAGTTGACTCACTGGAAAAGACTCTGATGCTGGGAGGGATTGGGGGCTGGAGGAGAAGGGGACGACAGAGGATGTGATGGCTGGATGGCATCACCGACTCTATGGAGGTGAGTTTGAGTGAACTCCAGGAGTTGGTGATGGACAGGGAGGCCTGGCGTGCTGTGATTCATGGGGTCGCAAAGAGTCGACATGACTGAGTGACTGAACTGAACTGAACTGAAGGACTAATAGGGGCTTCCCTAGTAACTCAGGTGGTAAAGAATCTGCCTGCAATACAGGAGACCCAGGCTCTATACCTGGGTCAGGAAATGGCACCCATTCCAGTATTCTTGCCTGGAGAATCCCATGGATAGAGGAGCCTGATGGGCTTTGGTCCACCGGGTTGCAAAGACTTGGACACAACTGAACGACTAACACACACACACACACAAGGGCTAATAATGTGAAGTATCTTTTTGCCTATAGGGTTGACCAGGAAGGGGAATGATGGAACTTTCTGGGTGTTAACAATGTTTCTTGTCTTGATTGGAGGTAGGTTATACCAATGTAAGTTTTAGCCAGACTTGTGGAATGCTCCTCTTAAAATCTGTGCAATTCATTGCATGCAAATTTTACTTTAAAAAAAATGGTTAACTGTAAGGTAATATTTAACTCTAGGTACTTTTACGCATGCTGAAGTAGCCAGGTGGAAATGTGCTGATGGCTCTGCAGCCTACTTTGAAATGAATTTAAAAAAATAAGATATATCAGGACTTCTCTGGTGGCACAGTGGATAAAAATCTACCTGCCAATGCAGGGGACACGGGTTCAATCCTTGGTTTGGGAAGATCCCACATGCCTTGGAGCAATGAAGCCCGTGTGCCACAACTACTGAGCCTGAGCTCTATAGAGCCTGGGAATTGCAACTGCTGAGCCCAAGGCCTGAAACTACTGAAGCCCGTGTACCCTCGAGCCCATGCTCTACAACAGGAAAAGCCACCATAGGGAGAAGCCCACATGCCACAACGAAGAGGAGCCCTTGTTTGCTGCAACTGGAGAAAGCACGTGAGCAGTGACAAAGATCCAGTGCAACCAAAAATAATAAATAAAAACGTGTTATTTTAAGTGTTATATTTCCTGGGTAGATAACTTTAGTGATTAGCAGAGGGTGATGGACAATAAACAGATGCTCCACAGTGAAAGAAATCCAGGCCCTGCGACAGGATGGTGGCCCTGTGGTGGGTCCCTGGGTCAAAGCCAGGCTGAAGGAGCAGAATGGGAAAGGAGTGATAAGCTTGGGCTTATTTTCACCTTTACAAAGTAGAAACTGAAGCCCCGAAAGGTTAAGCACTTACCCAAGGTCACACAATAAATGGCAGAACTAAGATTTGGAACCTAGTTTGGCCATCTCTAAAAAGTACATAATCAACTACAATTTGTCTCACTCCAGTATTCTTGCCTGGAGAATCCCATGGACAGAGGAACCTGGCAGGCTACAGTCCACAGGGTTGCAAAGAGTTGAACATGACCGACGCAACTTAGCAGCAGCAGCAGTCCGTTTTCTCACGTGTGGGGACATATTACACGGGACACTGTTGCCACTATCTGTAGACATTTCTAATCAACATGGTGCTTTCTTGGGTCACTCGGCAACCACCACACTCAATTTCTCAGATTCCAGTATTGCTTTTTGAGGCTTGGTGCTGAACACATAACAGCACTGAATCTATTCGCTCAGTTCATTGCCAGTGAGCTTCATACCACGTGATAATTAGCTGGTGAGCACAATATTTATCCTGACATATTTGAGGATTCTTTGAAAGCATTTCTGCCCTCCCAAATATCAATGTTTCTGATTTACTTCCTATTATATCATTTAACCGGGGCTTCCATGGTGGCTCAGCGGTAAAGAATCCACCTGCCAATGCAGGAGACTCCGGAGTCGTGGGTTCGATTCCAGATCTGGGAGGATCCCACATGCCGCAGAGCAGCTAAGACCATGTGCCAAAACTATTGAGCCTGTGCTCTAAAGCCCAGGAGCCGAAACTACCGAGCCCGCCTGCCACCACTACTGAAGCCCGTGTGCCCTGGAGACTGTGCTCCGCAATGAGAGATGAGCCCCTGCTCACTGCAACTAGAGAAAAGCCCTTACAGCAATGAAGACCCAGCTCAGCCGTAAATAAATAAATACAGTTATTTTTTTAAAAAAAGATTCTGAGTTTGATTCTAACTAAGGAAATCATGGACTTTCTCTGAGCTGGTTTCCTCCTCTGTAACACGAAAATGATAATCAGATCTACCCCACAATTGTTACTAAGGATCAAATGACATCGCGGATCTGTTTCCACAATGTTTGTCGTTTCTACCATTAACACCTTGTCAGAGGATTCTAACAGCTCTTCAGTTAAAGTGTTATTTTTATAATCGGGCTGAATTAGCTCATAAAAGATGAGCATCCTGATAGTGCGTACAATCTTAATTCCCCAATCTTGCTTTATAGCTCGATAACCTTCTTTATCTCCTGATATTCTCTTTTGCTGCCTTTACTATCTGAAAAAGCAGTCTTTTCCCAAGATGGCAAACAATGGGGAAAACAGCCTCTAACTACTCTTCCAGAGAGGACCAGGGTAATGATCTTAGAAAGTTATAGGAGTTTTGTTAAATCATCATTATCAAGCAGCCAAAAAAAAAAAATTGTTTAGAGTTGGATGACATAGCAGTTAAGAGCCAGGGTTCTGGACTGGGATGGCAGGTTCAAATCTTGCTCCCACCTCACCTACAAAATGATATAATGATAGTAACTCCCCCTTATTCCATTATATTTTAAATCACCTAATTTTGTATGTACAAAAGAGAGCATATGTGCAAAAGTTCAGAGAGCAGTAGGTACAAAACACTCTACATGGGCTAGCCATAAGCACAAAGCAGACCCAGGTTCAGAAGTACAAGACCACAGAAACCTGGGACGCAGAAGCGCACAGCGGTAGACACCCAGGACCCTTCCCAAGAAGTCTGTGCATTTTCTCCTCTTCTCCCTCTTCCCCTGACCGCCCACTTTCCTGCACCCGCACCCTCCAAAATGAGGCCACACAGTGGGCCAACCAAGAGGGGTGCTCCAACCTCCAGCAAGGTGGTTTGCGGAAAGCAGGCAAGTAGAAAGTGGAAAGACAATTGAATTAAATGATAAACTAAGTTGATAAAGAAAAAAGGAAAGTAAAACCTCTGGAAAGGAGTTTGGCTTCATGCATTCAGGGCAATAAAAACTTTCACCTGGCTCATCTCAATAATGTTGTTCCTCAGAATTCAACTGGAGGAAATAATGCAAAAAGAAGGAAAAACTATACCTAAGAAGATAGTATTATTTTTTAAAACAGCTTTATAAACATATAAGTCACCTTTTTAAAGTGTATAATTCACTGGGTTTTTTTTTTTTTTGTATATTCACAGAGTTGTACAAGCATCACTATTACCTAATTTGAAAACATTTTCATTAACCCCCCAAAATAAATCCTCCATCTCTTCAGACCCTAGCAACCATTTTACCTTTTTTTGTCTCTTAAAGCATTATTTTTGATGATCAAAAGAAAAATTGAATAAAATATACTTGATGCTATTGAATAAATACAAAGGTATGTTAAATGATGATACCCCCATTCATTAAAATATTGTCCAGCTGTTAGAAATCATTACAATAAAGACTCTAGCAAAAGGCAAACTATCTAAGTTACAACATTTAAAAAAAATATTTTTTAAGATAATGAAATGGTGAACATACTCTGATCTCAACTAAAGTATATTCTGGTTCGTGTGCGAACAGATTGGTAGAAATGTGCAGAAATTTAAGTGACCATGTTAGGATACTTAGATTGTGGATACTTTTTCTTCAGCCTTTAAATATTCTCTGACATTTTATATTTTTTAACAAATGGAATTTTTAGAAAATCTATTTAAAATGATTGGAATAGATAACATACTGTAGGGCACAGCCGGACAGCAGGCCAGCCCCATGACTTGGATCCCGTTCTTGCCTAACAAATCTTGCTAGCATACGTTCGCACTAGCAACTAAGAGCCCTAGGCCTCAGAAGTCCCGCCTCACCGGGACTGCCTGACCTTTCACACTGCAGACATTCAGGCCTTCACCCTTTGGCCCTCGTGCCTGTCAGCCAGCCCTTCCCGCACCCTCCGACCCAGAACTCAGTCCTTAACTCAGTTCTCTTCCTTATCACGCAAACCAATGACTCGGCCGATTTCCTGCTATTAACATATTTTCTGTGGATCCAAGTCCTTCTGATCCCAACTGCTGTACATTCTCCTTGTAGGAGATGAATAGTAAGAAAATCGGCAGAAACAAAATAGAGGCATCTCTCATCAAACTCCGTGAGATGGTGAAGGACAGGGAGGCCTGGCATGCTGCAGTCCACGAGGTTGCAAAGAGTCAGACCCGACTTAGTGACTGAACGAGAACAGCAACAACAGTACTGGTGGGGGACTGGTTCCATTCCATTCCGTTCCGTTCTGTAGCTCAGTCGTGTCCGACTCTTTGCGACCCCGTGGACTGTAGCCTACTAGGCTTCTCTGTCCATGGGATTCTCCAGGCAAGAATACTGGAGTGGGTTACCATTTCCTTCTCCAGGGGATCTTCCCGACCCAGGGATCAAACCCGGGTCTCCTGCATTGGAGGCAGACGCTTTAACCTCTGAGCCACCAGGGAAGCCCAGGGGATTGGTTAAGGAACCCCAAATGCTACGAATGTGGAAAAGCCTTCATTCAAAGCGCATCTCAGGACGTCCCTGGAAACTCAGCGGTAAAGAATCCGCCTGCCAATGCAGGAGACACAGGTTTGATCCCTGATCTGGAAAGATCCTACATGCCACAGAGCAACGAAGCCCTTGAGCCACAACTACTGAGCCTTTGCTCTAGAGCCCGAGCGCCGCAAATGCTGAAACTCCCCAGGGCCCGTGCTCTGCAACAACAGAAGGCACCGAAACGAGGAGCCCACGAGCTGCAACTAGAGTGTAGCCCCCGCTCACCACAGCTAGAGAGAGCCCTGCAGCGACGAAGACGGCACAGCCAAAAGCGATAAATCAATGAAGTCTTTAAAAGATTAAAAAAGGAACGCTTACATCTCACTGCAAGCTCATTGTGACCAGAGTGTACTGCTGCTGAAACCCTATAAACACTCCAGTCTCTTCGGAGAAGGCAATGGCAAGCCACTCCAGTACTCTTGCCTGGAAAACCCCATGGATGGAGGAGCCTGGTGGGCTGCAGTCCGTGGGGTTGCTAAGGGTCGGACACGACTGAGCGACTTCACTTTTCACTTTCACACATTGGAGAAGGAAATGGCAACCCACTCCAGTGTTCTTGCCTGGAGAATCCCAGGGACGGGGGAGCCTGGTGGGCTTCCGTCTATGCGGTCACACAGAGTCGGACACGACTGAAGTGACTTAGCAGCAGCAGCAGTAATGTGCATGTAACTTGCTACATCCTCCTATATACCTTCAATCATCTCTGCTACTGCTAAGTCACTTCAGTCGTGTCCGACTCTGTGTGACCCCATAGATGGAAGCCCACCAGGCTCCCCTGTCCCTGGGATTCTCCAGGCAAGAACACTGGAGTAGGTTGCCATTTCCTTCTCCAATGTGTGAAAGTGAAAAGTGAAAGTGAAGTCGCTCAATCGTGTCCGACCCCTAGCGACCCCATGTACTGCAGCCCACCAGGCTCCTCCATCCATGGGGTTTTCCAGGCAAGAGTACTGGAGTGGCTTGCCATTGCCTTCTCCGTCAATCATCTCTATGTTACTCATAATACCCAATAAATGCTATATAAATAGTTGCCAGTACTCAACTAATTCAAGCTTTGCTTGTTGGAACCTTCTACATTTCTTTTCTGAATATTTTCTACGCTAGTTGGGATGAATCTGAGTGAACGTAGAACCCGAGGATACAGAGAGCTGATAGGAAGCAGGTCTCTTCCCACCCCCTATCCCCATTTCCTAGACAGACAGCTCATTTAGACTACCACAGCCTTCCTGTTACACTGATCACCTCTGTCTCTTCTCTGTCAACCAGGAACAGAGAATCAACATTGACACCCCACCACTACACACACACACACACACACAACCCCAGACACACTCACTCTTTATCCGTGACTTCACTCTTGTTCTCCTTTTCTCCCCGCCTCCCGCCCCACACTCCACACATCCTCTGCTGAGGCAGTCCTGGCCATGCCCCAGCACTGCTACCCCTCTGGTTGGTCCACTGTCAACACTCTGAAGGCACAGAGTCCAACCTTGCCTCCAGAGCAAAGTACTCCTCCAGCCACTCTGCACCTCCCAGCACCTGCCTCACCCAGACTTACCACCAGATCCCAAACAGAAAAGAATGGATCCCAGATCTCCAGTCTGTGGCGAGGCCAGTTGGATCGGTAGCCTTCTAATGAGAACATTCAACTGTGCTCGGTGAGCACCTACCATGTGTCAGGAACAGTGTTAGATTCAGAGATTCAGAGAATGTTGAAACTAATCAGTCACCTTGAGACACTCACAGCGGAAGTGTTGCCCAACACAGGTTCGCTTCTGACCCACAGTGAGGCCAGACAAACTGCGACGTGGGAATCTGGGACAGAGAAAGGTTTATTATAGGGGCCACATAAAGAGAGTGGGCGGTCCATAGTCAAAAGACCCAGTGGTCTTTTGATGGTTTTGGGAAAGAGTTTTTAAATGCAAAATAGGAGGTGAAGGTTGTAGGGTGTGTGACTTTCTTCTAATTGGTTGGTGGTGAGGTAACAGGGCGGTGCTCCAGGAATTTTGTTGCTGTTGTTGATCAGTACACAAGTCTGTACTGTACATGTTTCAGACTCTTTGCGACCCCATGGACTACAGCAATTCAGGCTCCTCTGTCCACAGGATTTTCCAGGCAAAAATACTGGAGTGGGTTGCCACTTCCTTCTCCAAGATATCTTCTCTACTCAGGGATCGAACCTGTGTCTCCTGCATTGATAGGCAGATTCTTTACCACTGAGCCACCAGAAAAACCCTAGAGCTATTTACCAATCTTTTAGCTATTTCTCTTCTGCAAACCTACAATTAAAATTGTCTAATCTTTTGATTTCATTTTTGTTGTTCAGTCACTAAGTTGTATTCGACTCTTTGCAACCCCATGGACTTTAAGGTTGCTGCTGCGAGCGGTGTGCTATGCCAGGATTTGTGACCTCCAGAGAAGAGGATTTTGATCCAGGGCCAAAGACCAGGCTTGACCACAGGAGCTTTCTGTGTAACAGAATTTAATTAAAGTATAAGAGAGATAGAGAAAATTTCTAACGTAGACATCAGAAGGGGGCAGAAAGAACGCCCCTTTGCTAGTTTTTAGAAAGATGTTTTATGTCTGTTAGCAAGCTCTTAATCAGATAAGAGAGACACGTCAAGGCTGAGGGAGTTTCACCAGGCCTGTCTCCTACAATATGCATTTTTGAGATAGAATGGCACAAGGTGTGTCATCCCTGGCCATAAAACAATTGACATCAATACTGGTTTGTTAAGCCATTATCAGCCCAAGGTTTGAGAAAAGAAAACAAGGTTAGTCTTCAGTTCAGTTCAACCGCACAGAGGTGTCGACTCTTGGCAACCCCATGGACTGCAGCACGCCAGGCTTCCCTGTCCATCTCAAACTCCTGAAGTTTACTCAAACTCATGTCCATCGAGTCAGTGATACCATCCAACCACCTCATCCTCTGTCATCCCCTTCTCCTCCCGCCTTCAATCTTTTCCAGCATCAGGGTCTTTTCAAAGGAGTCAGTTCTTCACATCAGGTGGCCAAAGTATTGGAGTTTCAGCTTCAGTATCTGTCTTTCCAATGAATATTCAGGACTGATTTCCTTTAGGATGGACTGGTTGGATCTCCCTGCAGTTCAAGGGACTCTCAAGAGTCTTTTTCAACACCACAGTTCAAAAGAATCAGTTCTTCGCCGCTCAGCTTTCTTTATAGTCCAGCTCTCACATTCATACCATGACTACTGGAAAAACCACAGCTTTGACTAGATGAAACTTTGCTGGCAAAGTAATATCTCTGCTTTTTAATATGCTGTCTAGGTTGGTTACAGCTTTTCTTCCAAGGAGCAAGCGTCTTTTAATTTCTTGGCTACAGTCACCATGTGCAGTGATTTTGGAGCACACAAAAAAATAAAGTCTGTCACTTTCCACTGTTTCTCCATCTATTTTCCATGAAGTGATGGGACCAGATGCCATGATCTTAGTTTTCTGAATGTTGAGCTTCAAGCCAACTTTTTCACTCTCCTCTTTCACTTTCATCAAGAGGCTTTTTAGTTCTTCTTCACTTTCTGCCATAAGGGTGGTGTCATCTGCATATCTGAGGTTATTGATATTTCTCCCGGCAATCTGATTCCAGCTTGTGCTTCATCCAGCCCAGCATTTCTCATGATGTACTCTGCATAAATAAGCAGGGTGACAACATACAACCTTGATGTACTCCTTTCCCAATTTGGAACCAGTCTGTTGTGCCATGTCCAGTTCTAATTGTCGCTTCTTGACCTTCCTTCAGATTTCTCAGGAGACAGGTCAGGTGGTCTGGTATTCTCATCTCTTTAGGAATTTTCCACAGTTTGTTGTGATCCATAAAGTCAAAGGCTTTGGTGTAGTCAGTAAAGCAAATTCCATGGACAGAGGAGCCTGGCAGGCTGCAGTCCATGGGGTCGCAGACTTGGACATGACATGTTCTCCTGGAACTCTCTTGCTTTTTCGATGATCCAACAGATGTTGGCGATTTGATCTCCGGTTCCTCTGGCTTTTCTAAATTCAGCTTGAACATCTGAAAGTTCACAGTTCACGTACTGTTGAAGCCTTAGGTGGAAGGTTAGTCTTAGGTGGAACCATTTTGAAGAAAGGTAGATTCCAAAGCAAATACATCATTTCATTACCATAGCTTAAGAAAAACTTTTCCATAAGAAAAACGCATTGGTTAGCTCAAGGCAGAACCAGGTGTCATCAACACATAATTAAAAGAAGCCTCTTTAGTTTTGTGTAGAGAAGGAAAACACTACCACTTGCGGTTCATTTCCTCCTGCTGCTTGGGGATCTGTGGCCTTTCTACCTGTTCCCCTCTCAGACTGCAGCAGGCCAGGGTCTTCTGCACTATCTCCCCGAGTTTCCTTAAATTCACGTCCTCTGAGTCAGTGATGCTTATCTAACTGCCTCGTCCGCTTCAGTCCTTCACCTTTTGTCTTCAATCTTTGTTGTTCTTGTTCAGTCGCTCAGTCGTGTGGAACTCTTTGCGACCCCAGGGACTGCAGCACGCCAGGCTTCCCTGTCCTTCACTGTCTCCTGGAGCTTGCTCAAACTCACATTTATTGGGTCAGTGATGCCATCCAACAATCTCATCCTCTGTCATCCCTTTTTCCTCCTGCCTTTACTCTTTCCCAGAATCAGCGTCGTCTTTTCCAATGAGTTGACTCTTTGCATTATGTGGCCAAACTTTTGTGCTCTGTCTAAAGTTACCATCCTCCACCTAGGTGGGGGCCTTGAAAGAAGTGAAAAGTGAAAGTGAAGTCGCTCAGTCGTGGCCGACTGTTTGTGACCCCGTGGGCTGTAGCCTACCAGGCTCCTCCATCCGTGGGATTCTCCAGGCAAGAGTAGTGGAGTGGGTTGCCATTTAAAAGACTCAAAGATATATTGTTACTATATCCCTTGAGGAGAAACCAGGACTCCATTTAATCATGAAACTATTGTTTCTTGACAGCTCTTCCTTTGTTTCTACATTTCTTTACTTCCCTAATTAGAAACTGTTTGAAACTGCCCTTTGAAACTTAGGGAAGGTAGTTTGCCATTTTCTTGGTAAGCCAACTTTCCAAATAAAATTGTATTCTTTACCTCAACATCTCGTCTTCAGGATTCATTGGTCTGTTGTGCAACGCGCAGAGTGAGCTTGGACTTGGTAACAAAGTAGGGGCTTCCTCAACAGCTCAGCAGTAAAGAATCTGCCTGCAATGAAGGACACACCAGTTAGCTCCCTGGGTTGGGAAAATCCCTTGGGGGAGGAAGTAGCAATCCACCCCAGTATTCTTCTTCCCTGGAGAATCCCCGTGGACGGAGGATCCTGGGGGGCTACAGTCCATGGGGTCGCAAAGAGTCAGACACGACTGAGCATGTACACACTTACACAGCACATAAAGTACTATCCCATCATCCTCAGCAAAATTTATAGCATTAAAATTTAAAACAAAAAACAGTTAACTGAGCAAAGCAGCATACACACGAACACATCTTACAGGTCTGCAGAAAGCAAGGAATTTATAGAAATGACACTTTGGCAGGGGAAGCAGGACACATCATTCTGTACCAGCAGTAGTGCCCACAGTGGGCAAATGACACACGGAGAGTAAATAAACCACCGTCTCTGCTCTGCTTGTTGCCAAAATCTTGGCCGTCTGCGCACCAATGCCAAACATAAATATGGAGACAGTTATGGAGGAGAAAGAAAGAATGGCTGGCCACAAAGTAACAGCGGGGTCTCAGGAAATGTGACCCACTCCGGGATGAGTAGGGAGAGGTTATATAGTTGGGCAAGGGTGTCTGATAAGGGTCTAGGCAGTAACAGTCTTGCATTCCTTCTTCAACAAAGTTTCAAAAGGGTGAGGTTGTATTCAGGGTCTTAGGCGGTTGTGGCTCTTAACCTTGAGCCTCTCTGGTCCCTTTAAAATTGCCTCAGGTGGTTTGCTGACCGTTCCTCCCCTGATTAGCAATTGTTCTGCTCTTTGGAACTCAGAGGTCATGGAGGCTGGAGTTTTGACTTAAGAAATGGGGGACAAAAAGACCTCCGTGCCCAGGAGCCCTGCAGGGCCCAGCTTGACATCTTGCTCCCAGGCACAAAACATTATTAGCTAAATATAATGCAAACTGCTGGGAATACGGAGAAGGAAATGGCAACCCACTCCAGTGTTCTTGCCTGGAGAATCCCGGGGACGGGGAAGCCTGGTGGGCTTCCGTCTATGGGGTCACACAGAGTCGGACACGACTGAAGTGACTTAGCAGCAGCAGCAGCAGCTGGGAATACCAAGCGCCTTTTCATGGGGTCGCAGAGAGTCGGACACGACTGAGCGACTGAACTGAACTGAACTGAGAAGAAGGGAGAAGGAAAGATGAATTTAAGTCTGATTCAAAGTACAAAGATCACTGGGGGTGAGGTTGGGGAGTACTCTCTCTAGGGCTCTGTGGGGGTTGAGGGGTTGGAGATGGAGTAACTAAGAGCCAGAAAAATTCCAGGTGGGGCAAAAGTAGTTCAGCCTCCAGCAGAAAGAGAAGGAGGAAGCCTGCGCAGGAATGTAGGGATCTGGGCACAAAAGTGGGTGGAACTAGTGGGCTCCGCCCCGTCTCCTCCACCCTCCTCCTCGCCCTGCCCCAACCTACTTACTGCCGAGTGGGCTGAGACAGGTGTGGAAGTCCTAGCGCAGGTAAGAGGGCGGGAGGGTCGTGCCTTTGGGGCTGGGGTGTAAGGAGGGCCTCTGGCCCCTTTCTAGAATCTGTGACTGCTTCCTGTGCAGAGTTCAGGGGACTCCTGACAGGCTGCCTGGGAGTTGCTGCTGTGTTGCAGAGCAAAGAAAAGGCTTCTCCCCACCAGCCTCGGAGCCCCTTCGGTAATGACTTCAGGCAGGACACTTGAAGTATGAGTTTGCTGAGTTAGGGCCCATAGAGGTTGGTGGACCCTGCTGACACACGTGGGACGGGGAGAGGTCAAGAATTAGCTGGGCCGAGGTCCCGCGCTCAAGACTCTTGTCTGTAAGACTCTCGTCTGTAAGACTCTCAGGGAGTTGTGTCCTGTGTCTGTGTACGCTTTTCTCCCTCCGACTGGAGCATGGGCTGACTGGAGGAAATAGGAAGAGGGAGGCAAATAGGGTAAGGCTGAGGTCAGACTGAGGGCTTGGGACTAGGGAGGTGCGGGGGGGGGGGGGGGGGGGGCGGGATTTAGAGCCAGCAAAAATAAGGGCGTGGCCTGCCCATCACCTGGATTCCTGAGATGCCAGGGAGCACGGAGAGGCCCCAGGCAAGGCCTACCCACTACTGGGACCTGGAAGGCATAGAAATGTAGAGCTGGAAGAGAGATCACAGGGAAGAAAGAAAAAGGAAGGAACTAGGGGTCATGGCACAGCAAATACACTCACACAGGGGCTGGGAGTCAGAACTGCTGTGCTGGTTTCCTGGCTGTTCCACATATATCGACACCCTGGGATCATACTCCTAGGTGATCCTAGAGAAAACTCCAGAGCTGGGGGTGGGGGGACCCTGCAGATCATTTCTTTGGGCCATTTATTTTGATTTGAGATGGAAAGAACAAAGCCAGACAGGTGTCTGACAGGCTTACTTTGAAATCTGACCCAGCCGTGATGCCAACTGCTAGTTTGGACACAACAGCTGTGTGTCTTTTTGCAGGAGCCTGGGGAGGGGCCATGGTGCCAGGCCAGCCGTGGGGGAAACTGGAGAAGCCGCTTCTCTTCCTGTGCTGCACCTCCTTCCTCCTGGGGCTGGCTTTGCTGGGGATACGGCCGGACATCGCCCCTGTGGCTTATTTCTTTCTCAGCTTGGGTGGCTTCTTTTTGTTGGTCTGCCTCCTGGCCTGTTTTTTGGAATGGGGGTCTCGATCAGGGCAGACCGAGAGCCCAGGGGCCTCCAGCAATGCACGGTGAGTTGAGGGGTGGGCAGGACTGGAAGGATACATGTGGACCCATTCTCCCTTTGTGCTTCTGGCCTCCAGGCAGATTCTGCTTTCCCTGGTCACTGGTAGCAGGGAGCGGAGGAGTCTTTCACTGGTAGAAGACAGAAAAGGGAAGAAAGGCTCCTTTCAGGTAGCCACCAATAGCCTTATTTCTTCACCCCCACCCCCACTCAGGGACAATGAAGCCTTTGAGGTGCCAACTTATGTCGAAGCCACAGTGATGGAGCCACAGCCCCACTCCCAAGAGTTGGACCAACCACCCTCTTACAGCAGCATTGTAATCCCCCCAGGACTTGAGGAGGGACAGCCTAACCATCCAGAGGAGCCCAGGAGAGCCAGACTGGACAGGCGAGTGGGCTCAGAGGGGTCTGTGACCTCAGCAAGTCCTAGAAGACCTCCAGTCAGCCTACGGCTTCGGTGGTCACGGGCTGCATCCACTGTTCCTGATCTGCAGACCTTGTGGACGCCCCCAAGACTGGAACCTCTGACTCCACCCCCTGCCTATGAAGTCAGCTGTGGTCACTCTGATGATGATGTTTTCTATGGAAACAACTGGACACCCCCCTAAAGGACTTTCCAAGGATATATCATCTTTCGGCACCAGACCCACTCATTCTTTGGACCATTGCTTCCCAGTGCCTGTCATGTGTCAGGAACTGTGTCCCCACCTGGACATCACAAATGCAGACTTTGACCCAGAGAGGAGTCGGGCTGTGGTGAGCCCTGCCTGGTTTTGAGACGGCCCATCCCAGAGATGCAGGCGGCACAATTTGAGTCTTCAGGGAATATTCAGCAACCTACCCCATATCCAGAGTTAGATTGAGGGTAAGATGAAGAGGTGATCCAGAGAATCTAGGGAAAGAAGAAAAGAAACAATATCTGAGTGACATTCTGATGCTTCTATTCCGGGTGCTTTGGCTCTATTAGATCACAAAAATGAGGTGTTATTGCCCTCATTTGTGAAATGAGGACCCTAATGGTCAGAAAAAAAAAAAAATTGATAATTTGCACAGGAGCACTCTGCTAGTAAATGACAAAGTCTTGAACTTTGTTCTTCAGATCTCATTGCCTCTGTCTTTTCTTTTTCCTTTCTCTCTTTTTTATTAAGTTGTTTTATTTGGGACAAAATGAGGATAGCCCAGGAGATAGCATTTCATATAGTTCTGAGAAACTGCTCCAAAGAGGTAGAGGGAGAGACTCAGTATATAAGATTTTTTTTTAAAAGTTTAGTTGAGGATAATTGCTTAACAGTGTTTGTTGGTTTCTGCCATACAACGTGAATTAGTCCTAAGCACAGAAGATCCCCTGGAGAAGAAAACGGTAACCCACTCCAGTATTCTTGCCTGGAGAATTCCATGGACGGGGAAGCCTGGTAGGCTACAGTCCACGGGGTCGCAAAGAGTCGGACACGACTGAGCGACGGAAAGGAAAGAAGGACAGATATATCCTTCTGTCTTGAGCCTCCATCCCACTCCCCTAGGTTGTCACAGAGCACCACACGGCAACTTCCCACTAGCTGTTTACACAAGATAATGTACATGTTTCAGTGCTACTTTCTCAGTTCATCAATCCTCTCCTTCCCCTGCTGTGCTGCTCACAAATTCATTCTCTACTTCTGTCTCTGTTCCTGCCCTACAAATAGGTTCATCGTTACCATTTTTCTAGATTATGTGTATATAGATAGATAGATATACCCAGGTGGCATTAGTGGTAAAGAATCTGTCTGCCAATGAAGGGAGACACAAGAGATGCAGGTTCAATCCCTGGGTTGGGAAGACTCCCCTGGAGGAAGGCATAACAACCCACTCCAGTATTCTTGCCTGGAGAATCCCATGGATGGGAGCCTGGCAGGCTACAGTCCATGGAGTTGCAGAGTCAGACACGACTGAAACTACTTAGCATGCACAAACATGCATTAATATACACTATTTGTTTTTCTCTTTCTGATTTACTTCACTCTGTGTAACAGGCTCTAGGTTCATCTACCTCAGTTGGTATTTTCAGTACAAAGCAACAGAAGCCAGTTCTTCCAAGCATCTTTGTTCCCGGCCTTGGTCAATGGCTGGTGAGGGGGTGGAGGACTTCCTGTATACAGAATGGGGGACCACTGTGTCTGCAGACAGGGCAGGCTGAGTGTACCAGGAGTGCACCAGCCTCCTAGAGGAGCAGAGGGAATTGCAACTGCGATGGTCCCTGTTCCAGAAAGGGAGCAGTTCCTCTGCCGTGGGGCTGGGGGGCTGAGGGGGCTGGAGTGAAAGTGAAAGTCGGTCGTGTCAGAGTCTTTGCGACCCCATGGACCATACAGTCCATGGAATTCTCCAGGACAGAATACTGAAGTGGGTAGCCCTTCCCTTCTCCAGATGATCTTCCCAACCCAGGGACTGAACCCAGGCCTCCCACACTGTAGTAGATTGTTTAACAGCTAAGCCACAAGAGAAGCCCAAGAATACTGGAGTGGGTAGCCTATCCCTTCTCCAGCGGATCTTCCTGACCCAGGAATCAAAGCCGGGTCTTCTACATTGCAGGCAGATTTTTTATCAGCTGAGCTATGGGGGGGGGGGGGGGCGCTGGAGAGCAGTTCCCAATGCAGGGTCCCCATCTGATGGGGAAGCAGCGGGTTAAACTGCCCCAGGGGGAGGGGCTTCTGATTTTCAGGATGGGTGGATATGATGATCGACCCAACCTTCTTGGAGAGAGGTGGTGGAATATCCCAGAAAGAAAGAAAGTGAAAGTTAAGTCGCTCAGTCGTGTCCGACTCTTTGCGACCCCATGGTTTGTAGCCTACCAGGCTTCTCCGCCCATGGGATTTTCCAGGCAAGAGTACTGGAGTGGGTTGCCATTTCCTTATCCAGGGGATCTTTCTGACCCAGGAATCGAACCTGGGTCTCCCGCATTGGCGGCAGACGCTTTTACCGTCTGAGCCACCAAGGAAGTCGAATATTTAAGGATCCCTCATAAATCATCTATTAAATGAGGCACTGGAGCCACTTGAGCGCTGTCTCCGATTGCTTCAGCCTCAGCCCTGCGCTGTGACGCTGGGTTTTACCCCAGGCTCCCTGACCGCCTTCCTCAGATCCAACAGAACGCCAGCTTCTCCGTAATCACGGTGAGAGCCTGTGACACAGGTTTGAGCCCAAGGGAGCTGCTCAACCATCGCTGACCCACTCCTCTCACTCTTTGCGCGGGGAATCTGTCTAGCGCCTTCTAGTGCTTTCCTACTCCTCCATACCCTGGTCCCAGCAGTTCCATAAATTGAAAAGTCCGGCCACACCCATCTCCACAGAGTTCTCGCAATAGGCGGGTGAGGAGAGGTGGGCGGTGCCGGGGAGGGAGCTGTGATTTCCGCGGGAACCGTCGACCAATCGGATGGCCACGTGGGGCGGGGCGGTCCCTCGCTTCCCCTTCCGCCTAGCGCGCTCGCTCGCCCCATTGGTCAGCGCGCCCAGCGTGCGGGTTCTGCGCCTGCGCGCGCTGCTGCGGCCGCTCCGGCGGGGCCGGCCCCGCGTGGGGGGCGGAGCTAGAGGAGGCAGTGCGCAGGCGCGCTGCCCGCCGGCGGACGGGGGAGGGATGCTGAGGCCCCGGAGGCTCGCGGTTTGTTTGGGCTGTCTGGGGTGCGCGCACAGCCCGGGACAAGCGGGAAATGGCGGCGCCGAGCGCGGGCTCCCAGTCCGCCCTCCAGCTAAAGGAGCAGATGACCGCTGATAGGGGGCGCAGGTGAGTGGGGAGAGTCCGGGGGTCCTTAGTGGGTCCGAGGGGAGGAACGCAGGTTTCTGGCGTGTGGCCCTGGCGCCCCCTCACCTTGGAGCCCCTAGAAGCAGCTATATTCACGCTTCCAGCCAAGGAAGCAATGACCGAGGGGAGCACAGGCGGGCGAATCTCTTCTGGGCCTTGTCCCTCTCGTGCACAGACTCCCCAGCCTCCATTACTTCAGCGCACGGGGCTGTGAACCAGGGGAGCTCTTTTCAGTCCGGCCAAATCTCGGCTTCTCTTAAAAGACTCTTTATAGTTTATGTTTCGTGGCTCCCTTTTTAGGAACTAAATTGCTCTCTTAAAAACCTGCGAGACCTGCAGACTTCTGTCTGGTGTGCATTTGTTTTAGGTCGAATAGATCACGATCTGTATTGCATTGGGTGTAATGACCAGATTTTCAAAGCATTCCACAGAGGTTGGGATTTGAGTATGAAACAAGGAGGTACCCGAGGCTCCGAGTGTGCCTCGGTCTCTGCCCTAGGTAAATCCTTTCATGGCAGACCCAGATTAACTGAGGGCTTTGGAACCAGACCTGCAGAAGGACACAGAATCAGGACTTTTAAGACTCGCTTTTGCGTCCCTTTTCTCCACTGTCTCCCCTCTTTGCAGATGTGTCTTAAAGTTCTAAGTGATTTTGGTAACTTCTGAAAAGTCCATGTTTGAAACTGCTCAAGATATGGAATACTGGACGGAGCAGGTGTGTGGAGATGGATGATGCTTCAAATTAAACCCTAATGAGTTACTGATTGAAAATTTAAGTCCAGAACTTGGAGTTAAGAACTGAGTGTCCATTAGTGAATTGTGTGAATGAGATGGAATGGGGAGAGACTTTGAGAGGAGAGGGATTGTCAACGTTTAAGGGCAGACCAAAGGTCCTGTGAAGGAAAACAGGGACCTAGTAGGGAGAGAGGGAAGGTTGGAGAGAATGGTGTCATGGAAACCAAGGGAGGATAAAGTTTCGAGGAGAAAAGACTAGTTTACTCAACTAGTAAACTGCCCCACCATTGGTGTGTATCCTGAGGAAATATCCAGTATCCAGCTGTGATGTTATCTTGCAACTGACCTGTTAGCACTTATTTTTATCAGAGTTTCATGGATGTCAGCTTTGGTGTGTGTTCCAAGGTGATTCTTTTTAAAAAAAAATGTATTTATTTCTTTCTGGCCGTGCTGAGTCTTTGTTGCCGCACCGGGGCTTTTTCTGGTTGCCGGATCTGTCATTGCAGTGCTTTCTCTTGTTGAGGAGCTCAGGCTCTAGGGTGCGCTGACTTCAGTATTTGGGGCAGGTTGACTCTCTAGTTGTGGCTCCTAGGCTCTAAAGCACAGGCGAAGTAGGTGTAGCATTCGGGCTTAGTTGGTCTGCACGTGGGATCTTCCTGGACCAGGACTCGAACTGTGTTTCCTGCATTGGCAGGTGCCAAGGTGATTTCTTAATGACATTTCTGATTTCTCTATAGATTGTATTGTTGTAGCAGGTTTTTAATGAATATATGGGGTAATGGGAGTATTACGATAGAACAGAAACAAGAAATTAAAGTGGAGTTTCAACCATCACTGTCCCAAACCCCAGAATCAATGAAAGTTGGCTACCCATAACCCTGGGCCCTGGAGAAGGAAATGGCAGCCCACTCCAGTATTCTTGCCTGGGAAATCCCATGGACAGAGGATCCCAGCAGCTACAGTCAATGGGGTCACAGAAGAGTTGGACACAACTTAATGACTAAACAGCACAACTCTGGGAGTGTTTCACTGGCTGGTTCCTCTGCCTTTGGATTTCTTGTGCCTCAGAAGCTCTTCCAAAGCTGCTTTTCCCTCCTCCAATCTAGAATTAAGCCATGGACATTCTACAAATGCATGGTATTCCACTGATTCTGAGATGTATGTCCCCCTCACTCCAGTATTCTTGCCTGGAAAATCATGGATGGATGGATGGAGGAGCCTGGTAGGCTACAGTCCATGGGTCCCAAAGAGTTGGACACGACTGAGAGACTTCACTTTCACTCACCTTCTACCCCTACACAAACACATTTTAACATCTTTGAAATCAGTATGCATTTTAAAATAGATTTTTATGTTGCAAACTGAAACTGTTAACCTTTCTTACTGCCATCAGATCCTCACTCTTGTTATGTATTTGGAAACTGTAACTGAGCAGGCTGGCAAGTCTGGGAATTAAATATGCTAGGCATATAGATGGTATATATCGGAAATAGGATTCTTTTAGTTCATCAACAGAAGCTGATCTCTTTCCAAATGCGTAGCAAAATGAAGGCGTCCTTGAAGGCATCCCTCATAAACTAAATTACCAAAATAATTTAGCCTTTACAGGGATTAACCCTGTAAGTGATTTCAAGTTATATTGATTGTTTCTGTCATTGGCATTTATCTGCTGTCACTTACTGTCAGACTTTCTACTTAATTCGGTTCTTATAGGATTCTGGTCATTTCTGGTGTCATTTTGTCACAGGAGCTAACAGTTTTAAAAAAACATAGTTTTAGTTGGTATAAATGGGCTTCCCAGGTGGCGCTAGTGGTAAAGAACGTGCCTGCCAGTGCAGGAGATGTAAGAGATGGGTTCAGTCCCTGGGTCAGGAACATCCCCTGGAGGAGGGCATGGCAACCCACTGCAGTATTCTTGCCTGGAGACTTCCACGGACAGAGGAGCCTGGCAGGCTTATAGTCCTTTGAGTACAAAGAGTCAGACACGACTGAAGCAAATAAGCATGGCACATAGCATAATACAGGCTTGAGAAGAGGTGTGTGTGGTTTATTTTCTATTAAAGTTGTCCGTTGAGTTTTTGCCATTGTTTTAAATTATTTTATTTCTCACAGAGGATTATTTTAAAGTCAGTCACTGTCAGCAACTTAGATAAGTAATGTGAAATGTTTTCTGAAGTACTCCTTAATTAAAGTTGGTCTGTCAGACAGAGGAGTATTCCTTATTGTGAATACGTGTACTTGTGTGTGTGTGATTTTTGTCACGATAGACATTTGTTATTCTAGTCAGAACACAGAAGATGATCTCAGCTGAACATCCTCTGTAAAGGATTGTATATCATTTGCTTATAATCAATGTGTTACTGCCTAATAATACTTCTGTGATTTTAAGCAGATTGAATAAAGTATGTCTTACTTATCGGAAACCCTGTTCTTTATGTTTTTCCTACCGACGCCTCTTGCACCCCACTCCTCTGTGCCAGATATTATATTGACGGCTTTTCTGTCCGCCTTTTATCTGCAGGATGTTGAGAGGGTGTGGCATGCATCCTGACCATCAGGAAGCTCTCAAAAAGAACCGAGTGGTGCTGGCCAAAGAGCTGCTGCTGAACGAACTGTTGGAACACCTCCTAGAAAGGGACATTATCACCTTGGAAATGAGAGAGCACATTCAGGTATCTGGAGGCAAAAGAGGAAAGCCAAGGAGATACATTGGTGGTCAGAGCAAGAGCAGAGCATGCTGCAGTGGGGGAAGATGTTGTGCTTCACTAGGCAGTGAAAATGCATGTCTGCCCTCAAGCATCTGACAGAAAAGACAGAATCCATGAGTAACGGGAAGGCATTCACACATCCAAGGAGTTCTTGAGACGGATGATGATGTTAGTGGGAAGCTCGCCTGGAGAAACAGGATTACAGCTGGGTGAGTAAAGGTGACGTCGTGTTTTATTCCTGTAGGCCAAGACGGGCAGTTTCGGCCAGAACGTGGAGCTCCTCAACTTGCTGCCCAAGAGAGGCCCCCAGGCCTTTGATGCCTTCTGTGTGGCCCTGAGGGAGACCAAGCAGAGTCACTTGGAGGAGCTGCTGCTCAGAACCCTGTCCGGTCTTCAGCCTGTAGTCCCGCCGGTATGGAGCCCTAGGCTGTGTGTGTTGAGAAGGGCTAGTTTGGTGGGAAAGGCATCTTTGAGACAGTGGGGATGGGTTGGGGTAGGGGGACTCGGGTTCTGTATTGCTTGATCTGAACCCGCTCCCCTGAGCCTGGCTTGGTGGGTCCTGCTCTCTTACAGTTGAGCTGCGACTATGACCTGAGTCTCCCTTTCCCAGTGTGTGAGTCCTGTGCCCCCCACAAGCGGCTCCGCCTGTCTCCAGGTAAGAATTGATGACGTAAAATAGCACAACCCACCCCACTCCACCCCCCACCTCAAACAGTCCCGCCTTGCAGATTGACTTCCGTTTCCTTGACTGGTATCTGACTTTGCCTAGTGTGATACCTATTTTTGTTCATAATTGGCACAGTTTCCTCAGTGCACTTGTTAGGGACTAGCAGGACAGTTTAGGTGGGGGTGTAGGTTGGACCTGTTTTCCTTCCATCACAGATGATTTTTTTAATGGTGATTGGCCCTTGGAGCAGCTGGTGCAGGTCGGAGATTCCTGCACGTGATTGGTCTGTGTTTGTATAAAGCTGAGTTACTTCGCAGCAAGGAAAGACTCCACTGTGGGCCTCTTGCCTGCTGACTGATTAGAATAAGACTTTGATCAGATACCCCATTCAGTCACTCAGTGGGTTGAGCACCTGCTACTATAGGCAGATCAAGTGCAGAGGATCCCGTGGTCAGCACAAGCAAACAGGGTCTCTGTCTCCGTAGTGCTTACAGACCAGGGGACTGAGCGAGACCAAAGGGTACCTGAAGTTATATGAAAACACTAAGACTGCCAGGTAGACGATAAGCTAGTTTTTCTGCTCTGTGTGCCACAGATGCAGTGGAACACTCCCTAGACCACGGAGATGGTCCTCCCTGCCTTCAGGTGAAGCCCTGCACGCCTGAGTTTTATCAAACACACCACCAGCTGGTGAGTCTTGGAAAATGGCAAGAGGAAAGGCACTGGGAAACGAGATACCCTTCCTGGGCATCTGAATGTAGCTAGCTTGCGCGTACGTCATTTCCTTCTCACCTTGTGAGTCCCAAAAGCGTTGCCCGTTGTCTGTCTTCTGTGGGCATTTCTATATTTTGATACGAAGAAGAATGTGACGTCTTAGTTTTCTTGAAATGTCTCATTTTGGAGGGGGAGGCATAGTTTCTGTCCTCACAAAGCTGACGGTCTCATCGGGTGCCCCTCCCCAGGCCTACAGATTGCAGTCTCGGCCCCGCGGCCTGGCACTGGTGCTGAGCAACGTGCACTTCACTGGAGAGAAAGACCTGGAATTCCGCTCAGGAGGGGATGTGGACCACAGCACTCTTGTCACCCTCTTCAAGCTCTTGGGCTACA
Source organism: Moschus berezovskii (assembly GCF_049115385.1). Classification (NCBI taxonomy): domain Eukaryota; kingdom Metazoa; phylum Chordata; class Mammalia; order Artiodactyla; family Moschidae; genus Moschus; species Moschus berezovskii. Next base: position 116,323,778 of record NC_142462.1, read on the forward strand.
AAGTTCACGTTCTTCTTGACCAGACCGCACAGGTATGTACCTGAGGCTCAGGGCATGCTGACGTGTGCATCAGAGAGCTGGTGAGACGTGGGGGCTAGACACATCCGTGCTCCTATGCCAGGCGGGCTGGGCTTTATTAGAGTTATTCTCTCTCCCTACTTTTTACTTATTGTATTCTGTCTCCCACCTTGCAGTCTAGTTTTTTTTTTTTTTTAAAAGAGGGACTTCCCTGGTGGCCCAGTGGTAAAGAGTCCGCCTGCCAGTGCAGGAGACATGAGTCCGATCCCTCACCTGGGAAGATCCCACGTGTCTCAGAGCAACTAAGCCCACGTGCCACAGCTTCACAGCCTGTGCTCTAGAGCCCGGGAGCCACAACCACTGAGCCCAACGGCCCTGGAGCCTGTGTTTCACAACAAGAGAGTAGCCCCCTGCTCTCCTGAATTAGAGAAAAGCCCTCCCAGGAAGACCCAGCACAGTCAAAATAAATACATGAAGTTTTAGAAGGAGAGAGAGAAAGATCTGGGGCCAGCTGGCTGCTGCAGTGTTGACCTCCCAGGGTGGCTGTGCTCCGTGAGTAAGATGGTCCAGGATCGGGTTCTCCCAGCTAAGCAACTTGTTTCCCAAGCACTCAGGAGGGGAGGAGACAACCAAGGAAATTCACACATAAGTCAGGACTACACAGGACAGTGACTTCTGGATGGATACTGCTGCTTGGGGCTCCAGCTATGTTCTCATGATGATGTTGGCCGATAAAAGTTTGCTAGAATTGTGATTGTAAAATAGTTTTGTTGCTGTTTCATGGATTAACATGACCTGTTGTTGTGAGTTGTGTGACCACAAGACAGATCTTTGGGTAGATAACTTCTGAACTAGATTCCTGCAGGACATCAGCATTTTTGTGATCAGTTAGTCTCCGTTAGCCTCAACTATTGGCTGTACCACTGACTTTTTTACCTTTAGGGAGTTCCGTTTTGAAACCGAAAATAGTCCATTGGTAAATCGATACTAATTCTTTCATTTGATTTCAGGAAAGCAATACTCTCCTAAACTTGCCTTTGGGAATGTCCATGGTAAAATTAAGGTTTCTAGGAGATTCTCTTTGATCTGTTGAAGTAGGGTGGTCCCTGTCTGTCTTCAGCATTGTCTGTGGATTGCATTTCTGTTCCTTAGTTACTTCTATGAAATAGATTACATATCTGCTAAACTTCGGGTCAGGCCAGTTTCAGTGGTTGATACCTGAATGCTGTCCTTTACGTGCTGTTGCCAGCTTCTCAGTGATAGCAGCTCCCGCAAAGAAGTAAACTCACCCTTGCTTCAAAGCCATGGTTAGAACAGGTTCTTTGATCATCAGGTACTTTCCAGAGAGTCTCCTGGGCTTGGAGTAAGGGTGGGACAACAGTAATTCTTTCAGAGGGAGTCCTATTAGAAGGTCATTTAACAAAATGAATGCTATTTACATTTCTTTAGTGGTTTTGGCCTAATCATTCCTTTTACTAGTGATTTATTCTGTCTTTGTTTTCCAAATTTTATGCAGTTGATAAAGGATTTTATGTGCCTGATAGTTAAAAAGATACGTCCCTAATCACCAAGTCAGCTGTGGGCTCCTGCTTCTTGGTGCCGTTCAGTAGCTGTGATGGGCCTATGAGCCCACTTCACAGATCTCATTCCCTGATGCAGATTCAAGGACCTGTTGGATTCTGATTCTCTGATTACATTGTTCCATGACTTGAATTGCAGCAGAGTTCAATTTTGAGCCCGTTATAATGGGGAACTATGTGCACTGCCAGAGCTTCCCTGATCACTCAATAGGTGAAGAATCTGCCTGCAGTGTAGGACCTTGGTTCAATTCCTGGGTTGGGAAGATCCCCTGGAGAAGGGATAGGCTACCCATTCCAGTATTCTTGGGCTTCTCTTGTGGCTCAGCTGGTAAAGAATCCGTCTGCAGTTCGGGTGACCTGGGTTTGATCCCTGGGTTAGAAAGATCTCCTGGAGAAGGGAAAGGTTACCCACTCCAGTATTCTGGCCTAGAGAATTCCATGGACTATATATATAGCCCATGGGGTCCAAAGAGCCAGACACGACTGAGCAGCTTTCACTCTAAATTTTGAGACCCTTATAATGGGGAACTATCTGAACTCTCAGAGATTTTTTAAAATGTGAACCTTGAATTCAAGGGACCTCAGTTAGATGAGAGTCTTGACTTCAGTTAAAAAAAAAAAAGCAGCAGCACGTCCCCTAATGTTCCTGAGACAACAGAAGATTAGAGACAGTGTCTTCTGCAGTAGTGAAGAGGAAGAAGCCACAACCTGGGTAGACGTGGTCGGGGGGAAATTGAGAGGTCAGGAGGGTGTGAGACTTCAGCTGTCCTTGGAGGGCGGATGCTGCTGAGGAGAGCGGAGGGGTGAAGGGGTCCTACACAGGGGGCACAGCATACAGGTTAGAGCTGTGTGTGATGCTCAGGACCCTGTGGTGAACCTAGTGTCTGGGACCCAGGAGGGCCAAAAACACGATTGGAGGTCAAGGGACCAGAATGCCCAGGGCCTTGAACGTCTTCCCAAAGGAATTGGACTTCCTTGTGTTGACACTCCAACATCAGTAGTAGTTTTTGAATAGAAAGGTAATGCATTCACAGTGATGATTCAGGAAGATTAATATGATTCCATTGTAAAGAATGAGGTAGAGGGCTTCCCTGGCGGTCCAGTGGTTAAGACTCCATGCTTCTAAGCACAGGGTGCAGGTTTGATCCCTGGCTGGGGAACTGAGACCCCACATGCTGTGGCGTGTGGCCAAAGCAAAAGAGTGAAGTTAGAGAACAGTGGCAGGGAATGCAGTTTGGAGTTAATATATTAACTCCATCTCATCTTGGTATAAGATGGCAGGGGTTCTGAACAGGATAGTGGACCAAAAGGAAAAGAACACATGTGAAAAATAATGTAATGGCATGATTGTACTGTCAGTGCTTTGTGACTGAATAACTACATATGGAAGAAGAAGGAAAACATAAGGAATTGAGAGCCTCAGAGGAAGTCAGGACCAAAGATGTGAATTTGGGAACTACTTGTATAGGAAAAAGACTTTTAAGTAATGAGAGCCTGTGATCTTCGAGAAGGAGCCAAAGGGCTGGGATTGAACCTTGAGGGTATCACCCTCCCCACGTATCTGGTCCTCAGCCGCTCTGGAGGTGCACAACAGGGGACAATGCAGGGTCAGTTTCTGACAGTGGCCAGGCAAGCTTGCAGGCACAGTTGAAACCAGATGATGGCAGTGGGTGTGACCATTTGGTGCAATGGGCATTTGCACAGGAATACTTTCTTCCTGATCAAATGTCCTCAGCAGGCCAGAGACAGAACCAAGAAAATTTAGATCCTCTTTTTCTCCCCCTATTATTATTTTTTTGCTTTAGAGATAATATCACTTAAAAATCTGAGATGGTGTAATCTTGAAGAATTGTCTTATGCTGACGGTGCTGGCGAGCACGCTGGTATCTTCCCTGCCCATGGAGGTGTTCAGTGCTTCTGTTCTTCATCAGAGTCTGTTCTCGTTGCTTCCACCTCGTGAGGTTACTAGTTCTAGAATTACAGTTTATTGTATGTTAGGCAATGAGATACCCTTTAAAGTGGCAGATTCTATTTCACCGGGTATTGGTTTATAGCTTGCATTTGGTCACAGATGGCTTTTAGAGTATAGTGATAAGCGCTGTGGGTCATCTCTGGAAAATGCAGCTGCCCATAGGATTTTGTGTGTAGTTTCAGGGAGTTCACAGGTTATTCCCTTCTTCTGAGTCCCCCAGCCAAAAACACATACAAGTGTGAAGAGCCCTGCTATTTATAGAAGCACTGTTATTTTATCAAAAATAGATCTCAAGATCCTATTTTAAGCTATGCTGCTTTCAGAAAAATTCCCCCAAATGACTAAACCCCATTTATTCAGTGGTTTAGTCTTATTAAATTCAGTTACAGAGCCTGTCTATTCTTACTTTGAACTTTGTTGTCTTCTGTTTACTGATGTAATAACCTCAGTTAAGTTCGAAATGCTCCTGAGTGCCAAACCTATACTTTTATTCCCTTGGAGCAAATTTAGGTTCCACTGTTACGTGTTAAATTCTGTTATAGTCAACTCCAGAGGAGCAGTCATAACTTATATGTATTCTCTGGAGATTATATATTATTGAATGAATTTTGGATATCTTTTATTACCTTAAGATCTCCAGGATTATGATTGGGTTCTGTTTGCTCAGAAAGTATGCATGCCCTTTCAACACAGCCAGTTTCTCCATTTCAAGTGAAATTGCAGACTTTCAAGTCTTTTATGAAATCTCAGTTATCTGCAAACAGAAATGTTCCAAACAGCAGATAAGTTCTCACATGTTAGCACATCAGACTCACATGGAGGGCTTGTGGGAGGCTCAGCTTGCCGGGAGCGAAGGCATTTCCTGCAGATTCCAAGGTGAGGCTGATGCTGCTGTTTGAGAGGTCACACTTGGAGAGCCACTGCAGTCTGTTAATACAAGTAGGAGCTGGGTATGGTGCTGTTAGATACATGTGTACTGAAATTGCTCTGCTTTATAGCACATTCTTCATTATATTTTGGTCAAATTCATAGCAAAATGAACTCATTTTCTCCCTGCTAGTCTCAGAGATAGTCTTGACATTTTGAGTTGTAGTGGGAGACGTCATTTTAACAATTTGTATTACATTGGTATGGATACACTATTAGATGTATTGCAACTTTCCATTGTATAGAGCAAATGCTTAAGGCAGAGTGTTACTTATATATGGCAGTCTGGTGCAAGATCAAAAAAATTCTTAAGCTGGACTACAGCGTTTCTTTGGAAAAATAATATTGCTCCCCTTCATTAGACATGCACAGTATGAAGGCAGATCTTGGCAGTGTGTGCCAGGCGTAGTGATAAGCCCTTTCTATGCAATATCTCGGGGCTTCCCTGGTGGCTCAGTGGTAAAGAACTCACCTGCCAATGCAAAAGACGTGGGTTTGAGCCCTAGTTTGGGAAGATCCCCTGGAGAAGGAAATGGCAACCCATTCTAGTATTCTTGCCTGAGAAATCCCATGGACTGAGGAGCGTGGCAGGTTACAGTCCTTGGGATCACAAAAGAGTTGGACATGACTTAGCCACTAAACAACATCAGCAATGCAGTGTTTCATTTAATCTTTACAAACTCGGAGAAAGTTTACTCTCAATTGTTTTCTTACAAAGTGGATATTAGAGCCTGTTCTAATTTATGAACCCAGGGGTTAAACCTAGGTCTCTCTGATCCGCCAGCTCATGTAGGTAGTCGTGACCCTGTCCAGAGTTCTCCGTAGAGTGTGTTCTTCTGTGAGCAAAAGCATTTTTGTACAGACGTCATCGTTGTCTCTGGAAGCTTCATTTCTGAGACAGAAAACTACATAGAAGTTGCTGTTCTCTACTGTCACGATCCTGTAAGCCCGGGATCACAGAGCAGTTCTTAACGGCTGTTACTTTCTTGTAAGTGTGTTACTTACTCATTCACAGTTTACCTGGCGGTCCCTTTTGTGCCATTAGCATACAAGGGCACATGCGCCAAAGAAAGAGCTGGTTGATGCCTAGAGAGTGGGTAAAGTTAACTAGCATCTGCATGATTAGCTTCATTAATAACTTGGCTTCACTCCAGGAGTTCTTCACATGAGCCTGTAATGAGCTTATGAATCATTATCTTCAGTACTTTGTCTAAGTAAGTGAGTGTCAGTTGCCCAGTCATGCCCAGCTCTTTATGACCCCATGGACTGCAGCCCAGAAGGCTCCTGTGTTCATGAGATTTTCCAGGCGTGGATACTGGAGTGGGTTGCCATTTCCTTCTCCAGCGAATCTTCCCAACCCAGGGATTGAACCCAGGTCTCCTGCACTGTAGGCAGATTCTTTACCGACTGAGCTAAAGTCGTGTAGTTTTCTCATGCTTACTTAGCTTCTGACTTGGTAGAGAACACGTTTGATTTTCTAATAGCTTAGGGCTTCAGACACCAAAAGGAGGCTTGTATAGGTGCTGACTCTAGTGAGCAACCCTGAAAGGCATCTTTCTCCTAGGAAATGCAAGAGAAACTGCAGAATTTTGCCCAGCTCCCGGCTCACCGAGTCACTGACTCCTGCATAGTGGCGCTCCTCTCCCACGGCGTGGAGGGCGGCGTCTACGGCGTGGACGGCAAACTGCTCCAGGTGCGTGCCGGTCTGTGGCCTCGGCTGCTGAGCCTGGGCCACGCCACTGCCCGCTGCCCGTCTCTCCAGGGATGGCTGCTGTTTATGTGTACAGGACTCAGGGGTCCCGCTGACACCAACCCCCTCTTCTCGCTTATTTCTCTCTGGCAGCTACAAGAGGTTTTTCGACTCTTTGACAATGCCAACTGCCCGAGCCTACAGAACAAACCGAAAATGTTCTTCATCCAGGCCTGCCGTGGAGGTGAGTGCCCCGGCGGACCGGCAGCTGGGTGTGGCTCCCGGGCAGCCTCCCACCAGCTCTCACTTTCCTGTTTGCTCCTCTCAGGTGCTAGCGGACCCCTTGGGCACCTCCTTCTGTTCACTGCTGCCACCGCCTCTCTTGCTCTGTAAGTGTCTCCCGACGCATGGGGTGTGCTGGGACCTGGGCCGCCCCTGGCTCTCAGGCGGTCAGCTCTCTGCGCGCCGCTGCGTCCGCCCCAGGATGCGCTCGGCCAGTGCCTTCGCCTTCTTTGTTGAGAACGCTGCCTTTGTTCCTGTGCTTATTAACCCTGGCGCTTTTCTCATTGCTCTTTCCGGTTCAGGGTCTGCCAGCTGCCTCTGCTTCCTCACCCTCTCACTTGATCCTCTTCCTCTTTTTCTTTCTCCACCTCTCCTCCCCTTTCCGCGTTCTCCTCCTCCTCCTCTTCTCCCCCACACCCCAGTCTCTCCTCCTCTCCTGTCTGGGTCCCTCCTGTGCCGCGCGGGAGAGCAGCGTGGAGGCCCCATGTCAGCCTTTGGCTCCTGCTCTTCCGCGAGCTCCTCCTATCCCCCTTGCATGCACTCTCTTTTCACCCCTTGAAAAGCCAGGACTCCCTGATTACGCTCAGAAGACATGCTGAGAGGTGTGCCTCTCATCTCAGAGGAAAAGAGTAATGATTGAAAGCTCTAAACGTGGAGTCAGATTCTGCCTCTGCTGCTGACTAGTCATGTGAAGTTACTCCATGTCCCTTCACCTTAGTTTTCTCAGCATAAAGTGTAGGTAATCACACGTCCTAAGGTCATGTTGTTGTGATGGTTAGGTGAAGTGGTTCATATGAAAGTGGTTCTTAGCTCAGTACATGGCAGCTCTGACTGTTACAACATGGTTTGTGCCCTTAAGGGACTTAGAGTTTGACGTAAAGGTCCCTTTGTCCAAAGATTCAAATAACATATTTTTTACATGGGTATAGCAGAGAATCCTGGAAGGAAATGGCAACCCTCTCCAGTATTCTTGCCTGGAGAATCCCATGGACAGAGGAGCCTGGCGGGCTACAGTCCACGGGGTCCCGAAGAGGCAGACACGACTGAGCAACCAACACATAGCAGAGAGTAGGGCTTCCCTGGTGGCTCAGTGGAGAATCCACCTGCAGTGCAGGAGCCCAGGAGACACGAGTGTGATCCCTGGGTGGGGAAGATGCCTCTGGAGAAGGGCATAGCAGCCCACTCCAGTATTCTTGCCTGGAAAATCCCGTGGACAGAGGAGCCTGGTGGGTGCAGACCGCAGGATCGCAAAGAGTCGGACACAACTGAAGTGACTTAGCACGCACGCATAGCAGAGCATAGCAGTGGACTAGCAGGTAGAGCCCTTCAGGGAAGGAGGGGGAGTGCATTGTGACAAGCACACCAGGATTAAAAGGACACCCCTTCCCCTGCCCCAAAGTGGGCTGAGCCAGAAGTGTGCCTGCTTCTCCATCTGCGTCAGTCACTTGTAGTGAGATGTGGCTGACCACGTGAGACAGATCCTAGTGATCATAAACCTGTAGTCACAGCTGAGATTTTGGGCTTTGACAGGTAATAGTACAGAGGAAGTGCAAGTAAGAAACAATTGGATAATTCCCCCCGCCCCCAGGATGATTACAGGGAGCAGTGCTGAGAAAAAGTATGTGTGAGCAAGAACTTCTTTATGTCCCTGCTGTATCCCCAGACCCAGGGCACTGCCTGACACGTAGTAGCACATCATAAATAGTGGCTGAGTAGATGGAAATTCAGTTCGTTTCAGTCACTCAGTTGTGTCCGACTCTTTGTGACCCCATGGACTGCAGGACGCCAGGCCTCCCTGTCCATCACCAACTCCCGGAGCTGGCTCAAACTCAAGTCCATCAAGTCGGTGATGCCATCCAACCATCTCATCCTCTGTCTTCCCCTTCTCCTGCCCTCAGTCTCTCCCAGCATCAGGGTCTTTTCAAATGAGTCAGTTCTTCGCATCAGGTGGCCAGAGTATTGGTGTTTCAGCTTCAACATCAGTCCTTCCAATGAACATCCAGGACTGATCTCCTTTAGGATGGACTGGTTCGGGCTCCTTGCAGTCCAAGGGACTCTCAAGAGTCTTCTCCAACACCACAGTTCAAAAGCATCAATTCTTCGACGCTCAACTTTCTTTATAGTCCAACTCTCACATCCATACATGACCACTGGAGAAACCATAGCCTTGACTAGATGGACCTTTGTTGGAAAAGTAATATCTCTGCTTTTTAACATGCTGTCTAGGATGGAAATTAGTCTGCCTAAAAAGTGGAGCAATAATACAGAAAACAGATACAGGGATATTGTGAGAAAAGAACCATTCGTTGATCAATAGATCTGAGACACAGGCAGGAGAGGCGTCTCCTTTCTCTTGAGGGACACATGCAGCTTGGCCTGTTTCCTGTAGGAGGCATCACTGGCAAAGTGAAGTGCACATGTTCATGATCATTTTCTCCTGTGTTCAGAGATTATGTACAAATACCACACCTGGGTAGGGAAAGATGGCGCCCTCCTGGGCTAAGTTGAATCTTTTCTCTAAAACCAAATCCTCCAAGGGATGACCAGTAAGCCAGCTGTTCCTTTAAAAGTCTGAGCTCACCTGTCTTCTGCTGTACTTAGTTAACATAACTGATGCCTCTAAAAAGGACCCTGCCCTGGTTGACTGACTCCTAAACTGGAGTGTAAGCTCCATGAGGATGGGGACTTTCTCTTCACTGTATCCCTTGGGCTTAAAACAAAAACAGTGCCTGGTACGTGGCAGTTGCGCAGTAAATTTTTGTCGGGTCAGTGAATCTTGGTCATTTTCTGCACAGACCTTCAAGCTTTGCTCCCCTTTAAGGCTCTCTTGGGTGTTACTTGGAGCAGGAGATGTAAAGAAAAAGAAAGCTTACATACTCTGTTACCTTTGGCTTGACAAGCTGTGTGTCCTTCTGTCTCTTTCCTACCACTCCCAAACAACAGCGTCAGAGAAAGAACATGTCTGGGGGTAGATAAGGCCGGGGTCAGAAGGTTGGGCATGTGCTCAGGGGATGTTGAAGACCTGCTGCTAATAATTGAATAATAATGTTCTTTTTCCATTGTTTAAGAGAAAACAGTTGATTATCCCAATTTTAAGTGTCTCTTAAATTTTGCATGCCAGCTACAATTTGGCTTATGAAATTAACAAATAATAAGTGGTTTAGAAATATCAAAAACACCCTGGAAACAGCTGATCATACTTAGTTTTATAATGTGTTTATTAAAAACATAGAATTTGTGGTGGTTTTCATACAGCATACTTGTACTAATTATATTTTCGGTTTATTAACTTGTTTCTCTTTTTTATGTAGTAAAACTATCAGTATTTTATCACGTATTGCAATAAGCAGCACTTTGACTTCCAGGTATACTTATAATTGGACAAGTGAATCATGGACACAGATGGCTTTTCGTTCTGTTTACAAGGAGTATTTGATTGAGCGCTTTGCCTGTCTTACACAGAGTGGACTAAGCTCAGACCACATGTCTGTGCGTGTGCGTGGGCACCCCTGCGTGATCGCTGCACACTGGCAGAGGAGCCGGAGTCATGGTGTTTGTTTTCCTTTTTTCTTAATTAATTCATCAGCCATAGGTTGGAGGCAACATCTGGAAATGGCTCTTCCCCATCCCAGTTGCAGGGAAAACTTGGGCTTGCCTATGACAGGCCCAAGAGAGGTGGGAGGAAATAACGTCTTTGTCCACTCTTACCTGCCTTTATACAGATGAAACGGATCGTGGGGTCGACCAGCAAGATGGGAAGAACCATGACCGATCCCCCGAGTGCGAGGAGAGCGATGCCAGCGGAGAGGAGCTGCTGAAGACGCGGCTGCCCACCCGCTCGGACATGATTTGTGGCTTCGCCTGCCTCAGAGGTATTGTGTATCCCGAGGAGTGATCCCCAAGGCAGCAGGCTCTGTCACGCAGGGCTCTGACCAGGCAAGCTGCGGGGGAGATCCATCTGCTGGGGAGGGTGCCCGTGGCCTTCAGTCGGCACCCGCTGCTGCTCTGGTTGCAGGGACCGCTGCCATGCGCAACACCAAGCGGGGCTCCTGGTACGTGGAGGCCCTCACGCAGGTGTTCTCCGAGAGGGCCTGTGACATGCACGTGGCTGACATGCTGGTAAAGGTAAGCGCGCTCCGCCCAGCCCCGCAGTGTTCCACCCTCCTCCTCCCTCGCACTGGTTTTCAGTCTTCCACCACCCTTCCGCTTGTGCTGGGATTCTGAAAACACCCGATTCTCAGACCCCGGCCGCTGGGTTTCTGCCTTGGCAGGTGAACGCGCTCATCAAGGAGCGAGAAGGCTACGCCCCGGGCACGGAGTTCCACCGCTGCAAGGAGATGTCCGAGTACTGTAGCACCCTGTGCCGCCACCTCTATCTCTTCCCGGGCCACCCCCCCACGTGATGCCAGCCCCCCGGCCCCCGTTCCCACCCCGTTACCGGGCCACGTGGAGGCTGCTGGGCCTGAGGAGGCGAGGTAGAGCCTCTCTCTCCAGGATGTGTGGCTTCTGTGCCTCCCCTCAGGGATTGGGACTCCCCCAGACTCATTTCTCACACCCACCGTCTCCGCCGGTGACCTCGGACTGCCAGCTCCTCCCGTGCACAGCTCTCCCATAGAGCCGCCTCTGGCTGGACTCGTTGCCAGGAGCGTGTGGCCTCCGTTGAGGGACCTGGCGAGTGACACTGCACGCAGTATCTTGACAGGGAGAGGGCGTGTGGGTTTCCTCGATGTTTGTGTTCAGCTCCTGCCCCCAGCCCTCTTGGAGGAAGCGCTCTGGCAATCGCTTTTGTTCCAGGAGCTGAGATGTCCCAGAGGTCACGCCTCCCATCTCTCCTTTCATGTCCCAGCCCCATTTGTCCCAAAGTGGGAGTTTCAGTTCAACGCAGACAGTTTCCATTTGGTTTCAGAAGGCCAAGCACCCTCTGCTACTGTGGGTGGGCCCAGACCCGTGCGCTTGTGCCCTTTGGTTCCAGAAGGTCTCCCCCAGGAAGGACTGTCTTCTCAGCTCAGCTCTTGGCTCCTTGGGGCTCAGGGAATTCAGCCTTTCAGCGGAAGTCAGAGTTTGGATGCCTCGTATCTGTTAACTTGTTGATCTTTGCCCATGAAAGCTTCCTAGATCTTTTCCTGGGTTGTGGGTGCCCTGAGCTTTGTACCTGAAGTGAGCCTCACAGGGAGTGTCTGCGGAGGAGATAAGGGTGCTCTGCTTGCTCATGCCTGGCAGTCTGCCGCCTTATCCATGAGGCGCCCCTCCTGGGAAGCTTCCTGGTTGTCAGCTCTCTGCCTCCTCCTCCTCCCCCTTCACCTTTGCCTCACTCTGCTGCAGCCGCAAAACCGTCTAGAATACAGCTTCACTGGATTGTTTGGCTGCTCACGGATGGAACGTAGTACTTTGTTCTGGCCTGCTGCTTCCGTGTTAAATCCCCTCTGGATTCTATGTGTTCTGTTTCCCCTTCCCATTGTGACTGTCCATTCCGGGGAGGTCATGCTCTATATATGTTATTTATTTACCCTAGGAGCCACCTTTATATGCACTTACATGAAGCCTTCTAGTCTTAAAGGCCGACTTTTTTGCCATATGACAATCTAATCTCTGTATGACAGATTTTGATTTTGGTTTTTAAGTGTAAATCTGATCCTCTTACTCCCCTGCTTGGAACCCTTTGGTTTCCTGTCACACCTCAAACCAAATCCAGACTCCTTCCCTTGGCCTGTAGAGCCTCATAAGTGCTGATTTCCCTGTAAGCGACCCCTCAGTGGTGTCCTGGGTTTCTCCAGCATTCTGAGGTCTTTCCTAGCCTGGACCGTCAGACACCCTTCCTGGGTCCGCTGAGCCCTTCCCCTCGGCACTCTTGGCCGTGGTGGCTTCTTTATCCTTCAAGTCAGAGCTCAAAGGCCACCCTTTTGTGGAGGCCTTCCCAAGCCATTCTATTAAAAATCGAGTGTTGTTTTTAGCTTTATTTCTGTCTTCTGTTTGATCCCCTCATTGCGCTTATCACACTCTAATCTCACGTGCCTGCGTGCTTCACGTGTTCATTGGCGTCTCCCCTTGAAACTCCATGAGGGCGGAAACCCTGTCTCTCTCGGTCACTAATGCGCGCCCAGTGCCTTCCACGTCATCGGTCTTCAATAAATGTTTGCTGAAGAAAGGAAGCCGCCCTAGCTAGAATTCTATTCTTCGACGAAATTTCCCTTTTGGCAAAAATACCCAGTTTAGTGTTTGTGCTCCGTATCCTCCCGTGAGTTTTGTTTCACCCACTGGTATTATTAGCTCCCAAGGACGGAAGTCACATGCAGGGCGACTTCCTCTGTGTCTCCCGCGGCGCCGGGCACAGCGCCCAGGCTCTGGTAGTTCAGGTGCTCAGTAAACACTCGTTCTGTGAGCCGGGGGCTTGGAGACTTGTTGCCAAGTCCTGCCCTTGGCTCCGTGTCATCTGGAAGTACTTAGGTGATAGAACCTTTCCAGTTCCCACTGCCAGGATTTTGTATTGCCATCTGGTGCCAAATAAATGCTCATATTTATTACCCATGTGTGCCTGATGTCTGTAGATAAATCCGTGTTGGGACGCCCACTTACTTCCTTGGTTTCTTACAGCGCTCCCCGCCACCTCACAGGGCACGCCCAGAGCGGGACACATCTTGTTTGGCTGCAAAGTCTTTGTGATACCACCAGGTCCACATTTCGGAGGAGCCCACCGCCATTGTCATGGCCACGGCAGCTGCCCCAAACACAGCTACCAGCACTGGGATTCCTCGTGGTCCCAAGAGATGGAAGAGTCAAGTAGCGTTGGTCCTGGATTATTCAGCTGATGAGATGGAGGCTAGAGAAGCAGATTGAGTTGGAATGGGAGGAGATGCCAAGGATCGTAGAACTCCCCATCTCGCATGGTCCAATTTGGATTTAAGGTTTTCCAGGCTGGGTGTAGATGGTAAGAGAATTCTCGGGCAGTGGACTGTGTAACCTGGGGGATTCTCAGGTGCGATGTGTCGACACCTGGAGAGGCAGGTGGGCTACAGAGGGTTAGAGAGGGAAGTTCTGTAGGAGCTTTGTGGTGGGAGAGCTGATGAGGGCCCTGGGGGAGGGAAGCTTGTCTATGAACCTAGAGGAGGAAGAACAAAGAGGGATGAAGCTGAGCTGAAGCATTGGCTGAAGAACACTGAGGGCAAAGGCCTCAGGAGCAGGCTGGCCCCGGGTACCTCTGGAGGGAAGGGCCCTGGAGCAGCAAGTGGGAAGACAGCCTGTGGGAGGTGGGTGTGTTCAGGGCTTACAGAGCAGCATCTGCTGAGCTGGACTCCCTGTCCTCCCCGTCCCGCCCTTGGATAAGGGCGTCAGGTTGAATTTCACAGCTCCGTGTCCTCTGCCAGGGGATTCTCTTCTAAAATTATCCCCCTTCCAGAACTGGGGGTGGTTCTTTGCTGCCCTCCCCCCCATCCCGTCTCCCATGATAGGGAAGAGAATAACAGGAAGAAATGGAGCAAGTGGGATATTCCGGTAGAAGGAGAAAGTGGTCTGAGGCAAAGATGTTAACAGCTCCAGCTGCCCGAACACTCAGTGCGTCTCCCAGGCCCTGTGCTTGCAGCTTTACACCATCCTCCCACAAGCCAGGAGGGTGCCTTCGCCCTGGTTCTTCAGAAGTGGAAAATGAGGCTCAGAAACTTTATACAGAAGAAAAAAGAAAAGCTAGCTTTATGGACACAGACTCCAGAATTAAATAGATTTTGAATACTGGCTTGTTCTTTTAAGGTATCAGAAACCTTGGCTAAGGTACCTAACCTCGCCCTTATTTAAACACGGGTAAATCGTTGCTGCCTTGAAGGAAAGATGCTACCCTGTGAGGATGAGGCGGGAGGGTGCGTGGTATATCACTTGGGGTTAATGTGTTACAGATGCTGCTACCATCTCAGCGTGAACTTCAGTTTAACAACACAAGTTAACATTCAGCACTCACTTTGGGGCAGACACTGACTTTTAACGTCCATTCTTTTCTCTCCATAACCCTCAAGTTAACTGCCTTTCTAAGGAAACAGAGGCCAGGATGGGTAATAATCTGTTAGCTTGAGTTCAACAATTTTGCTTCTGTGACTTTTTTTCTTAGCAAAAGGTTTTTTTCTTTTTCCTCCCTCCTTACTTTTTGGGCCTATAGATTTTCCCCGTTGAGTTGTGAGAAGGAGCCTGAGACCAAAAGAAAGACTATTCCATTTTAGCCCTTGTTGGGCAGAAAACAGGGGGAAAAGTGTACTGTGTTCAAAAATCCAGAAGAGGGAGAAAGAGCCCTGTCCAGTGTTAGGAAGGCGTCATATGCAGGGGAGGGAAGGGACCAGGCATTTTTGAAAGATCTGGCAGGCAAGGTTCAGTAAGCATAGAGGAGAAATGACTACCAGTGAGGACACCTACAGAGAAGTGTGTTCAGAGGAAGTTACAGTTGCCTGGAGGAAATTTCAGGAAGTTGGTGGTCAGGCGTCCCATGCTAGGCTTGATGTGGAATGGGCAAGTCATGACTAAAAGCCCCTTAAGAATAATACGGTGTATTGTCCAACAGTTGGAGAGCCCAGACTTTAAGAGGTGGGAATCTGAAAACAAGGGTGTCACCCAGGGAGAAAGTTCCTGCTTAAATTGATACGGGGAGTCCCAAGGAGTTGGGTCATTCACAACCTCCTATACCCCAACACACTCCCACGCACCTGTGTCCCGGACGGTCATTTCAGCAACCTTCCTTCAAATAGCAATTCCACAAGCCTATAGGTTTATAAGTTTTAAGCTTGGACCTCAAAAAATTCTATTAAAACCCCAAAGAATACATACCTTATTCAGTATACATACCATAGGTAAATGCATGGTTGTGAACTTGTTTCCAAATTTAGGAGCTTTTCAAAAGACTCCCCAGAAACCCATCAGTGGCCTTCCAAATAAAAGCACTGAGCCCATGGGGTGTTGGGGGTGGGATGGGCACAGTTTATATTTTATTTTATTGTTCTCTTGCAGGATGATAACCCAGGAGATTTTAATCTTTGAGCTAAGACTCAAGATCCTTACTCTCAAATGCTTACCCTTCAGAGCTAGCAGCTGGAGAGCTCCTTGACCCTCTTGATTTCAGAGTCTGGTTTTTAGAATTGCAGCTGGTGCTTCCAGGTGGCTTGGTGGCCTGGGAGGGTTTTCTTAATGCCCATGATCTTGCCTTCAAATTTTGGGATCCACAACCAGGACCTGATTTTCTCATGAACACTGGAGAAATAACAATTGTGTTAGATACTTGTTTCTTGGAATTATCAAGTTCCTGCAAAAACTGACTACTTTCAGGGGAGCCATCTCCACAAAGGGGTGGAAATCTTTTCTGTTTCTGAAGCCCCCCTCCCTGCCAGAAAATAATTTCATTTTGGCAATCTATTTTCTTTTTTCTTGGCAATCTATTTTCTTTATTAAAGTTTTTCTTTGGGGGACTGTCCTAATGGTCCAGTGATTAAGAATCGCCTTGCAATGCAGGGGACATGGGTTCGATCCCTGGTCGGGGAACTAAGATTCCACTTGCCACAGCGCAGTCAAGCCCATTCACCACAACTGAGCCTGTGCGCCACAACTGGAGACTCTGTGCCACAACTAGAGACTGTGCCACAACAGAAGATTCTGCATGTCGCAATGAAGATCCCACATGCTGCAAACAACACTCGACACTTCCAAATAAATAGGCACATTTAAAAAAAAAAAAAAAGCTTAAAGTGTTTCTTTCATCTCACACCAACCCATTAGATCTCTTTTGTTTTCTGCCTGGAGAGAAGGGAGATGTTACAGTACGTCCAGGGCCTCAAATGATACACATTTGTCATCTTTGTGGGTAGATTACAGGTCCTCAGATTTATGTTAGCAAAAGTGCTCTTAATGGTATTCATCTTTCCACCTGCTTTGGACAGTCCCATTTAGCCCGGGACAAATTTCAGTTGTACACCAGACGTTCATTGTCCCTACCCTGCAGTCCCTGGGACAGAGCTTGCTTGGTGATGGATCCCAAACCACACATTGGCTCATGTTTATAGCTTTCCTTCAATAGTGAATAGTTCACAAGGGAAGGACTGTACTAGGAAAATTGGTCTAAAAAAAAAAAGCATAATGCCAGATAGAGTAGTTTGGCCTTGGCCAAAAATTATTTATTGGCCTGAAAAGGGAAGAATAGCAGGGTACTTCCCTGTCATCTCATGCCTGCCGGGCTCATCATGAGGAACGCCCACCCCCGTCTCTCTGTGGGCTCCCCTGTTCCCTCGCCCCACTTCCCCTCCTCCCCTGTTATCTCACCTGCCCTGATAGCCCTCCCAGGGATGCTTGTGCTAAATGGAAGCTCAGTCCCTTCCTGAACATCCAGGCTGCTGGCGTGGCTGTCATGTATCAGTCTGGGAAGTAGGAGAAATGCCAGAACCCAGGGCTATTACCCCTGCGCCCCACGCCCAGCGGTGATAAAGGTGCGGTCAAGGGTATGACCCCAAAGCATCACTAGCAGCCTCTGGCAGACAAGAAAAGGCAGTGCTGGAAGAGAAAGCTGAACATCGGTTGGGTTGGGAGAGCTGGTCTGACAGATGAGAACTAAACCTGGGGGAGACCCAGAGCTGGAGACAAGCCCACAGGAGAAGCCGGCAGAGAGGCACCGCTTACTCGCCCAGGTGAGCTCCTCCCCAGTGTTTCCGGACCCAGAATCACTCCACCCAGCTCCCAACCGCTATGTCCCCACGGAAGAATGGACTGATGCAAGAAAAGAGGTGGGCTGCTTCGAGGGTGCAGACTCGGGGAGCACACAGGTCCGAAAGCACTCCAAGCAGCCTTCCACCCTGATCTGGACGGTATTTATAGCCAGACCAGTGGCCTGGGGCTGGAATCCTCTTCGTGACGCAGGAGGGGGACGGTGCCTGTCCTGCTGGGGGAATTCCCTGTGGGACTGCCCCCCAGGTTCCTGTCCCCACTCCTCCCCCGCACGGCTCTCACACCTGCTTCGACCCCAAGCAGATCAGATGTGGCAGTGGGGGGGTCATGTGACGGAGAGATGGCTATAAATAGCCGGGGGTGGGCACGCTGCCCCAGACGCCTTGGGGACAGGCAGGAGGACAGGCTTAAGGAGCTGTTCTAGGGGGAGGGTGGGGGCCGGCAGGCCGAAGCCTGGCCGGGGGCGGGAGCATGGAGCCGTCGGGGGCCCAGCGGCATGGGGTCGAGCCCAGCTGGTGGGGTAGCGCCCCCCAATACCAGTACATGCCCTTTGAGCACTGCACCAGCTACGGACTGCCCTCCGAGAACGGGGGTCTGCAGCACAGGCTCCGGAGGGACGCAGGCCCCCGTGCCAACACCCACCCCACACAGGTAAAGTCCTCAGCGGAGGGGGCAGTGGAGTCCAGGAGCCAGAGGAGCCATGGATCGGGGGAAATGGAGAGGCAGGTGGCGAGAGGGGGCAGTGTGATCTTCTAACTTAAGAAAGTACATGGTTGTGTGTTCCAAGTATGAACATTCTTTAAAGGTCTGGGTTCAGCCCGGTGGGCACCTTCTGTAGAGACACACGTGTTCCTGAACACAAGCTTTACTAACTGAACCCCCCGAATCTGGGGGGAGAAGGCAGAGCCACACATGGGTGCCCAGCCCGTGCTTACATAACCTCCACGAGGGGACTGGCAGAGGAGCCCACACCTCTGTGCCTGAGCCGTCCTCACACCCTCTCCCTGCACACAGGCGCCGCCAGATTCTCCCTTCCCACCCTCGGCAGAACACACACACATCCGCACTTCCGCAGAAGCAGAAAGGTGGGCGTAAAGGGAGGAAATGGACAGAAGAGCATGGTCAGTGACCCAAGGTAGACCAGTGTCAGATGAGCCAAAGGGATGTAACCAAACTCACAGGTGGGAGGCTTCATCAAGTGGGGCCCCACGAGGCGGTGGCACCTGGAGAGACACGGAGCTCTGATTTCGGTGAGGTGGGAGGGGTGCTGCTGAACTAACCAGGGGTTTGTTGTTCAGTCGTTCAGTCACATCCAGCTCTGTGCGACCCCATGGACGGCAGCACGCCAGGCTTCCCGGTCCTTCTCTGCCTTCTGGAGTTTGCTCAGACTCACGTTCATTGAGTCGATGATGCCATCCAACCACCTCATCCTCTGTTGCTCTCTTCTCCAGCTGCCTTCAATCTTTCCCAGCATCAGGGTCTTTTCCAATGAGTCCAGGGTAAATGTCTGTCAGGTGTAGACATTGAGGAAAGGGCAGTGATGGTGGGGGCATCCCTGAAGGACAGATTGAGAGTTTGTTTCAGATAAATACAAAGGTTAAGATCCGCAAGTGAACATGTCTGTAGAGGGACAGGATGGAACCTGTCGGGGGGAACCAGGAAATCAGGATTTAAAAATGTTTTAGCTGATGAGGGGTGGACTGTGTTCGTTTAACATGGGGGTCTA
The DNA here is from genome assembly GCF_049115385.1 of Moschus berezovskii. NCBI lineage: Eukaryota > Metazoa > Chordata > Mammalia > Artiodactyla > Moschidae > Moschus > Moschus berezovskii. Next base: position 116,342,653 of record NC_142462.1, read on the forward strand.
GGCAGGGTAGGGAAGCTGAGGGCTGGGCTGGGGACCTCTGTGCTAGGGGTCCAGAGAATCCAGGTCTCAATCCTGACCTGTCCTGAGGATGGTGGGTGGGGGCAGTTCCTGGAGAATCAGCTGGAGGGGGAGGGGTGAGGGCACAAAAGCCAGGGGAGGCTCCAGTGGTGAGTCAGAGCAGGCTTCCTGGATAAGGTAGCCTGGAACACAGTTCTGGGTTGGACAGAAAGACCCCTCCTCGTGGCCCTGGGCTCTCTGTCACCAGGTATGTGGTCTGAGAGGGATGTCAACTTAGTAAAAGGTACGGTTACGGTGCCTTCTGGTGATGGCGAGCAAACTGAGCATGCCAGCACAAAGCTGAAGGGACTCGGGAAGTCAGGTTGGGCAGGTGCAAAGAAGGGGAGCTCGGACTTCCGTGTTTCTATGCTTAAATCTTACTATGGAAATTTCACACTTATACAAAAATAGTATAGTGGTGTAATGAATCCCCAAGTACCCCTTGCCCAATGATTAATTACTGTCAGCATCTTTGCATCCATCCTCCCATCCCCGGCCCTACACTCACGAATCCAGACAATATGCCCCTTTCAGCCTTGACTTCTCTTTCCCCTCCCAGCCCTGCTCAGATGGTGAGCCCTAGTCCAGCCGGCACAGATTTATCTCTTATTTTTATTTTATAAATGTATTTATTTATTTGACTTCGTTGGGTCTTAGCTGCGGAACACGGGATCTCTCGTTGTGGCACACAGACTCTCTGGTTGTGGCTTGGGCTCTGGAGCGCCTGCAGGCTCAGTAGTTGTGGCTTAGCGTGTGGGATCTTGGTTCCCTGACCAGGGGTTGAACCTGAGACCCCTGCGTTGCAAGGTGGCTTCTTCACTACTGGACCACCAGGGAGGTCCCCAGATGGGACTCTTTTAGTGTTTCCCAGCCCAGGTTTGGTATGCAGCACCCGCTTCTCATCTCCTCCAGCCTGGGACCTAAGGTGGGTTGAGGCAGCCCATGTGCTGGCCCCCGTGGGAAGTATCTTCTCTCGGGTCTGGGGAGGGCATGGAGGAAAACACGGCTCCCTTCGGTCACTAACCTCATCCCAGAGCAGGGTATTAGTGTCTCCTGCTCAGGATTCAGGCATAAACTCGACTGCTCGTATTGTGAAATCAGATCTCTTCCACTCAGGCTCTCCGAGAACCAGCAACGTGGCCTGGCCTGACCCTGGCCCCAGAGGACAGAGTTAGTGCAGTGGAGGTGGGGCAGGCTAAAAGGAGTTAGCATACCGTGCACACACACCCACACCCCAAACACACATGCACACCCCAAATACACATGCACATCCCGAACACACACGCACACCCCAAACACACACGCACACCCCAAACACACACGCACACCTCAAGCACACACACTCTACTTCGGGAAGAAGTAGACTGACCTTCCTTTTGGAGGCTGGGTCCAGTCTGTGCCTACAAGCACACGACAAGGGGACGTGGATGGGTTTTCTCTGAGCCTGGCAGGGCGTCCAAGGAGCCTCATTCAAGCTAGACACACCAAGGCAAAGAGCCACCAGGAGTCACCTGCTAACCTGTCCATGTCAGTGTGAGGGGGGTCCAGGGAAACAACAGAGGGGCCAAGAAGCAGGAAGCAGTGACACACAGAACATGTCATTGACGCAGTTCTCGTATCCTTGCTTCAGAGTAGAAATTGGTTCCCTTGCTGAAGGCTGCTGTTGAGAGAGATGAGTACAGATGGGCAGGGGTGTGGATGGACGGATAAGGGCGAGGAGTGGGAACTGTGTACCTGGATGGTAGGGAGTGGAGGGCACTGATGACCCAAGTGACCCTGCATGAGGCCGTCAACACCCAGGGTTTTAAAAAGTCTATTTATTTCTGATTGGAGGATCACTGTTTCACAATGTTGCGCTGGCTTCTACTGTACATCAACATGAATCAGCCACAAGTGTGCATATGTCTCCTCTGTCCTGAACCTCCCTTCCACCCCCCCACCCCATCCCACCCCTCTAGGCTGTCACAGAGCACCAAACACCCAGGATTTTAAAAAGCTGTTTGTTCGATTTATCTGTGGGTCTATATGAAGTGAAGTTGCTCAGTCATGTCTGACTCTTTGTGACCCCATGGATTGTAGCCTACCAGGCTTCTCTGTCCATGGGATTTTCCAGGCAAGAGTACTGGAATGGGTTGCCATTTCTTTCTATATACTTCCTTCTATTTCTTTTGACTCTTCAATGAGACAGACCTTTCCCATCTCCCTCTATCCAGATCTATGGCCATCACAAAGGGCAGTTCTCAGGCAAGGAGCAGGAGGACACCGAGATGCCCAAGACGATGGGCTCCAGCGCTTCCATGGACAGCAAGGATGAGGATCACTATTCTAAATGTCAAGGTGACAGGGGAATGGAGGTGTCTGGAGAGGAAAGACGTACAGGGTTTAGGGCAGTAACTCTAAAGACTCGTTGAGTATTTCTGATTCACGGTCCCCATCTGCGCACCAAAGCCCTCCTCCAAGGAAAAGACATGGTTCCTGAGTCCTTCCCACCGTCCCTCCCACACAGCCCCAAGAAACCAGAGTTTAGAAGGGAATCAAGTAGCCACAGGGGAATTGGACTCTGGTGCCTTCTGAAGGGCAGAGAGGTGAGGAGAAACTCAGGGAATGAGACATACAGACAAGACCCCTAGAGGCCACCCGCTCGCAGCCCTAAGCCACACACCCAGAGCAGTGACTAGTTACCTGGTCCTCTGTCCTTTCTTTTCCTAGATTGTATGCACCGCCTGGGACTCGTGGTGAGAAGAAAGTTAGGGGAAGACTGGATCTTTCTGGTGCTTCTGGGGCTCCTGATGGCTCTGGTTAGCTGGTGCATGGATTATGTCAGTGCCAAAACACTTCAGGGTAGGTGTAACGTGGCCCTTTGCCCCCCTAGCCCTCCCCATACTGCGGTTGTTCTAGAGTTTCCACCTAGGGTAAGCTGGGGGAGCTTTGGGATGGTGCTCAGAGAAGAACAGGTGTGACTCTAGTCCAGGGACACCAGACCCAGATCCATTTTCCCTGCCCCTTTCTATCAGCCAGGCTGTGGGCGCCACTCTCGTAGGGTGACCAGCTTGTGCTAGTTTTCCGAGGGCTTTGCAGTTCGGGCAACTGGAAACATGTGGAGTCCCAGGAGCCCTTCGTGCCAGAGCCTCTAAGGAGGTGCCCACAGACTGTGGTTTGCTGCACTGCCATCCACTCGACCTCCCACAGGTGGTGGGAACTCTGATGGGTCATGTCACCTCCCCCGGCTCAGATCCCCCCACAAGTCAAATGAGAATAGAGCCACTTCTGAGGTCCAATGGGGACAGTGGCCACTCGAGCATGCTCTTAGCACGGCTCTCCCTGCTGCGGGCATGGGGGCAGCACCGACACGCCGTCCATCCTCCTAAGATTGAGCCCGGACGCCTGTCTCCGCAGCCTACAAGTGGTCCTACTACCAGATGCAGCCCAGCCTGCCTCTGCAGTTCCTGGTCTGGGTCGGCTTCCCCCTAATCCTCATCCTCTTCAGCGCCCTCTTCTGCCAGCTCATCTCTCCCCAGGCTGTCGGTGAGAAGTTCCCAGATCCCACTGCGGATCACCATCACCATAACCCACAGCATCTCAAGGGCCTGTAGACCTCGCATGCCCCTCCTCCCCTCCCTCCCAGGCCTGTTCTCGACTTTGCCACTGTCCCGCTCTACACGCTCACCACCCCCACCCCCACCCCCCGCCGCCACCACAAGACCTCTCACTCCATCCCCATATTCACTGTCTGGATGTCTATCTACCTTTAACCTCCAGCTTAAACTTGCACAAAATCACTTAACAACAACAACAAAACAACAACACGCTTTTAGGCTCTGGAATCCCTGAAATGAAGACAATTCTTCGCGGGGTGGTCCTGAAGGAGTATCTCACCCTCAAGGCCTTCGTGGCCAAGGTAGTGGCTCTGACTGCAGGACTGGGCAGTGGCATTCCTGTGGGGAAAGAGGTAAGACTCCAGTTCCTGCGGTGTGAGCTGGGCAGGCCCTCCAACAGAGGGCGCCACAGAGTCTAGAGGGAGCTGGTGGGAGTGGGGAGGTTGGGACCATGGGGATTTCTAGGCTACCAGGGAAGGTCCTCAACCTGGGACACAATGACAAAAACATCAGAGCTGGGAGTAGCTTAGGGCAGTCTCACCTTTGGGGCACTCACTGCTGGCATCTGGGGCTGAGTAATTCTTGGATCTAGGCGGCCATCCTGTGCATTTATAGGATGATTAGCAAGCTCCCCGGCCTGTCCCTCCTACAAGCCAGCAGCAGCCCCACGTTGTGACAATCGGAAAGTCTCCAGACATTGCCAGATGTCCCCTGGGGGCAGAATCTCCCCCAGCTGAGAACCACTGCCTTAGCAATCCAGACAAACCCTGTGAAAACTGAGACCTAAAAGAGGCTCTGCTTTTCTTCAAGGTTACTTGTAACCTTGTAAGAAGTTACATGTAACTTCTTGCCCTGCTGCAACCAGAGTTATCTTTTTGAAATGGTATCAGAAATAACTGCCCTCTGGTTAGGAACTTCAAATGACTTTTCTTTTCTTTTTTTTCTTTTGGCCATTCGATATATGGGATCTTAGTTCCCCAACCAGGGATCGATCCTATGCCCTTGTGGTGGAAGTGCAGGGTCTTAACCTCTGGACTTGCCCCCGCCCCCGACAAGTCCCTCCATTCCTTTCAAAATGAAGTCCAAACTTAACTTCCCAGAGCCTGTGGTGATTAGGCTCCTCTCTGTCCTCCGAGGCTACTCCTCCTTCCTGGTGCTGGAGTGACAAGGAACTTTCTGCCGCTCAGCCACCAAGTCTGCCCCGCTCCAGGTTCTTGCACTTGCTGTGCCCTCAGCCTGGAACATTCTTCTACTGAGAACCCCACGGCTCCTGCCTTCGTGTCCATCAAGGCCCTACTCAGCCATGACCTTCCCCACCCCAACCTTGTCTTTTCTCTCTTTTTTCTCGTGTTCAGCCACTCAGTCGTGTCTGACTCTTGGCAACCCCATGGACTGCAGCATGCCAGGCTTTCCTGTCCTTCCCTGTCTCCCAGAGCTTGCTCAAACTCATGTCCATCGAGTCGGTGATGCCATCCAACCATCTCATCTTCTGTCGTCCCCTTCTCCTCCTGCCTTCAATCTTTCCCAGCATCAGAGTCTTTTCCAATGAGTCAATTATTTGCATCAGGTGGCCAACGGATTGGAGTTTCAGCTTCAGCCTCAGCCCTTCCAATGAATATTCAGGACTGATTTCCTTTAGAATGGACTGGTTGGATCTCCTTGCAGTGCAGGGGACTCTCAAGAGTCTTCTCCAGCACCAGTTTGAAAGCATCAGTTCTTCAGCACTCAGCCTTCTTTATGCCGAACTCTCACATCCATACATGACTACTGGAAAAACCATAGTTTTGACTAGTCAGTTTCTTCACAGCCTCTAGAATTTTCTGAAATGATAATGTGCTGGACATCACCGCCCTTCCTCCCTGGGTTGAACCTCTGCGAAGGCACAACTTCTATCTTAGCTGTATTTCTAGCCCCTGGTACAGTGTCCGGAGCAACCGATGTCTGTCCAAGAATGCTACCAAGCCCCCCCACCCGACCCCTGCCCCTGACCCCTCGTCCCCTTCCTCTCTCCCAGGGCCCTTTTGTTCACATTGCCAGCATCTGCGCGGCCATCCTCAGCAAATTCATGTCGGTGTTCTGTGGGGTGTATGAGGTAAGGCTGAAAAGGGCAAAGGAGGCGGGGCTGGGGCGCGGGGCTGGGCTGCCTTGGCCGCGATGCTGAGCCGGGCACTGCGCTAACCCCCGCTCCGCAGCCTGCATCGAGGTGCCCCCGGCCCGCCTCCTCCAGCCACGCGATGCCGCTGTTTAAGCCCTTGCCGGTCCCTTGACGCCCTCCCTCCACGATCCGGCCGCTGCCTCGGGGTTGGGGGAGGTCGCCCATGGTCCGCTCCTCCGCCCCGTGTCAGTTGCCCTCCGCGATTCCCTTGGGGGCCGCCCCGTCCCTTTGTCGGTCCTGGTCCTGCGCCCCGCGTCTTGTGCGCTCCGGCCGCGCCCTAGCCCTCCACCGCCTCGTCCGCGCGCTCCTCTGTTGCAGACCGTGCCTGGGCAGCTTGACCTCCTGGTGTCGGCCTGCGCTGTGGGCGTGGGCTGCTGCTTCGCAGCCCCAGTCGGAGGCAAGTTTCACTTCCTCCCTATCCCAGTTGGCCTGAGGGGTTGTGGAGAGGGGTGCTCTCATAAGCTTTGGGGTGGGGGTGGGGCTGCTTGCGGAAGGGGGATGGGGTGGGCCGTTCAGGGAGTGACCCCGAATCACATCCCGAATCGCTCATTTTCTTACACCAGAGGGCTGTGTGTTCTTTTAGAAGCTGCTGGCTCTTCCTTGCCATTTGTCCAAAGCCCTTTCCTGTTAACACTTATGGTCCTGTTAACACCAGCCCCCCTCTCTGGTGACCATTGAGGCTTACCTGCCATCCTTAAATTTGCCTAACCGGTTCATTTTCTATGTTTGGCTTTGCGCTATGAGTTCACTTCCTATTTGCCAAACTAACTGAGTTTCTCTTGGCCTGGGAGGGCACTGGGGAGATGGGGCCCCTGTGGTGGATTCCCTGTGACTCAAGTCTCTCCTTCTCTGTCCCCCTCCTTGCCTGCCCGCCTTCCTCTCCTGCCCGCCTTCCCCTCCCTGCCTCTCGCCCTCTGTCTGTCCCCTAGTAGCAGCCATACTATTACACTGACATGCTGACGGTGGGCTGTGCCGTGGGAGTCGGCTGCTGTTTTGGGACACCTCTTGGAGGCAAGTGATGTACCCGCTTCTGCATCAATGCACTTGCCTGTTCTTGCTCCCAAAATGGTTACTGCCAGCATCCCCAAGTTTGAGTATTACCAGTTTAGACAAGGGTGAAGCCAGATAGCTTTTAGTGAGCATTTACTATGTGCAGGCAGTGTTCTAAAGACTTTACATCCTTCCTGCCCACAGCTGTATGAGGTTGATATTAAAGAGAGAGAGTCAGCGACTTGCTGTTAGTAAGTGGGAGAACCAGGAAGGAATACCGAGGTGGCCTCTGTGGGACCCCTACTTATATTGTGTTTGTGAGTGCTCAGTTGTGTCCGACTCTTTGCGACCCCATGGACTGTAGCCCTCCAGGCTCCTCTGTCCATGGGATTTCCCAGGCAGGAAAACTGGCATGGGTTTCCTTTGCCATTTCCTCCTCCAGGAGCTTTTCTGGACCCAGATACTGAATCCACGTCTCTTGCGTCTCCAGCATGGGCAGGCGGATTCTTTACCACTGTGCCACCAGGGAAGCTAGATAGCCTTTTGTATTGTTGGATATTTTTGCCCTTCACTTATTATATCTTCTAACAGGGGACTTCTGTGTACTTTTTTGCTCTTTAATCATTCATTTTTTTGTTGTCATTTTTTAAATTGAAGTGTAATTGACATCTCTATATAGTTGACGTCTGTATGTATTTTCTTCTCCAAAAGAAGACTTACCTTTCCTTGTATATTGTTAAGGGCATGGGAGTTTCAGTTCAGTTCAGTCACTCAGTTGTGTCCGACTCTTTGCGACCCCATAGACAGCAGCACTCCAGGCCTCCCTGTCCATCACCAATTCCTGGAGCTTACTCAAACTCATGTCCGTAGAGTTGGTGATGTCATCCAGCCATCTCATCCTCTGTCATCCCCTTCTCCTCCCACCTTCAATCTTTCCCAGCATTAGGGTCTTTTCAAATGAGTCAGTTCTTCGCATCAGTTGGCCAAAGTATTGGAATTTCAGCTTCAGCATCAGTCCTTCCAATGAATAGTCAGGACTGATTTCCTTTAGGATAGACTGGTTGGATCTCCTTGCTGTCCAAGGGACTCTCAAGAGTCTTCTCCAACACCACAGTTCAAAAGCATCAATTCTTTGCCACTCAGCTTTCTTTATAGTCCAACTCTCACATCCATACATGACCACTGGAAAAACCATAGCCTTGACTAGACGGACCTTTGTTGGCAAAGTAATGTCTCTGCTTTTTAATATGCTGTCTAGGTTGGTCATAGCTTTTCTTCCAAGGAGCAAGTGTCTTTTCATTTCATGGCTGCAGTCACCATCTGCAGTGATTTTGGAGCAAAAAAAAATAGTCTGCCACTGTTGCCCCATCTATTTCCCATGAAGTGATGGGACCCGATTCCATGATCTTTGTTTTCTGAATGTTGAGCTTCAAGCCAACCTTTTCACTCTCCTCTTTCACTTTCATCAAGAGGCTCTTTAGTTCTTCTTCACTTTCTGCCATAAGGGTGGTGTCATCTGCATATCTGAGATTATTGATATTTCTCCCAGCAATCTTGATTCCAGATTGTGCTTCATCCAGTCCAAAGTTTCTCATAATGTACTCTGCATATAAGTTAAATAAGCAGGGTGACAATATACAGCCTTGAGTTGACAACTCCTTTCCCGATTTGGAACCAGTCTGTTGTTCCATGTCCAGTTCTAACTGTTGCTTCTTGACCTGCATACAGATTTCTCAGGAGGCAGGTCAGGTGGTCTGGTATCCCCATCTCTTGAAGAATTTTCGACAGTTTGTTGTGATCCACACAGTCAAAGGCTTTGGCATAGTCAATAAAACAGAAGTAATGGCATCACCAACTCGATGGACATGAGTCTGAGTGAACTCCGGGAGTTGGTGATGGACAGGGAGGCCTGGCGTGCTGTGATTCATGGGGTCGCAGAGTCGGACACGACTGAGAGCCTGAACTGAACTGAACTGAAATGTTTTTCTGGAATTCTCTTGCTTTTTCTATGATCTAATGGATGTTGGCAATTTGATCTCTGGTTCCTCTGCCTTTTCTAAACCCAGCTTGAGCATCTGGAAGCTCACGTACTATTGAAGCCTGGCTTGGAGAATTTTGAGCATCACTTTGCTAGCGTGTGAAATGAGTGCAATTGTACGATAGTTCGAGCATCCTTTGGCATTGCCTTTCTTGGGAGTTTAAGTGGACCATATTTAGGTTGATGTGTGTGTGTGTGCTCAGTCGTGTCCAACTCTTTGCAGCCCCATGGACTGTGGCCTGCCAGGCTCCTTTGTCCATAGCATTTTCCAGCAAGAATACTGGAATGGGTTGCTATTTCCTCCTCCAGGGGATCTTCCTGACGCAGGGATGGAACCTGTATCTCCTGCATTTCTTGCACTGGCAGGCAGTTTCTTTACCACTAGCACCACCTGGAAAGACATTGAATGAATAGTCAGCTTTATTTTTATTTTGGCCATGCTGCACAGCACACGGGATCTTAGTTCTCAGACCAGGGATTGAACCCGGCGCCCTGCATTGGCAGTGCAGAGTCTGAACCACTGAACCACCAAGGAAGTGCCAATGGTCAGCTTTAGATGAGGACTACACTTGAGAATTAAAGGCTCATTTTTCCTTGACTGCAATGTAAAGTTGAGTTTAGCGCTTTGGGGACAACGGAGAATGAGATGGCTGGATGGCATCACCGACTCTGTGGACATGAGTTTGAGTGTACTCCGGGAGTTGGTGATGGACAGGGAGGCCTGGCATGCTGTGATTCATGGGGTCGCGGAGAGTCGGACACGACCGAGCGACTGAACTGAACTGAACTGAACTGAACTGAACTGTTAGACAAAGGGTAACTTTTCAGACTTTTTCCTTGTCCTGGATGACTAACAAGTGTGCATGGTCAGAGACAGCTGCTGTATCTGTTTATTTACTCATTGGTAACAGTTGTAACCAGATTAACAGAGCAAGGATTATATAGATCACTGGTTGGATTCGTTGGTGATAAAAAAAGATACCATGTTAACAATTGGAGAAGCAGAATTGCAGGAAAGGCATCTGCTTCATAAATGCACCAGCTGTTAGAGGTATCTTTCAATTATGAAAATATAATCAGTCCTTTCATAGAAGAGTCTTCAGGAAACCAAGATGACTTGGCTCAGGAGTGATACGTGTATAGACATTAACAGTTAATGAAAATGTACCATGCTCACTTGAACTGGTGCTAAAGCAATGCACACAGCATAAGGGAGAAAGGTTGGCAAACGAGTTAGCTGGCATCCTGCTTGCACTACTGTTGTCAGCTCTTGTCATTAAAGTCAATGTCCCCAGCAGTGAAGGCTAGCCTGTTGGAATTTCTGCACAAGTTTACATGTTCACACTTGCATTTATACCCACTCTCAGCTTTACTGAGTCTTTTGCCTTACAAATCCACAAGGTCTGAAGAATACTTTTAGAAGGGTAGCATTTTTTGTTGTTTTGTTTTTAATCCAGATTCTTTTAAAGTGAAGAGAATATGATTTTTTTTTTTGCATAAAACTAGAACTTCTGGGATGAATGAAGAAGGTTCTTCATGATCCTGTCTAGACACTGGGAGAGGCAAATAGTTAAGTTACAGATAAAACATGGCTCTTGACATAAGTTGACATAAGAAAATGTTAAGCATTGAAGTTAAAATGTTTTATTTTTAGGATGTTTGTAGTAAGTGGCAAATATTAAATGAAGTTGCAGATAACCTTATTCGATAGCTATATTTTACAAATACGGATTAATTCTAAAAGAAAAAAAAGTAGTATTAGAGTAATTTATTCACTCTGTAGTCAACTCTTAATGCCTTACATTGATGAAATCTACTTCAACATTTGGCTAAAACGACAAGGATGTTTTTGTTTCCATATATGCCCTCTGCCGTGAGCAGAGGCAGCACCTCTGGGTGCTATGCTAGTTACTCTGCTCGCAGGTAACCATGGCAGAAAGGGTAGACAGGAAGGCCAGCAGACCATCACAGCCCACTCAGAGAAGCATCCCAGTGGCAGCCTGGGCAAAGTGCAAAGAATACTCTGGATAGAAGAAACAACATTGCACAGTCAAGACATACAGGAATAGAATGTCAATACATGAGCATTGCTAGAGGGCACAGGGGAAGAAATGACAGGAAATGAGTCTGGATAGGTACCTGGGGGGTGATTCATGAAGGTCATCATAGGAAATGCACAAGAACGTCAGTTTCATTCTCCAGGCTAGAGTTTGCCTGAATGTGTTGTGCAGAACACAGCTCATGGTGTTAGTAGACATAACATGTAAACAGTGTTCCAAGATCAGATACATTGGAAAACACTGTGTTGAATAGATAGTTTTTTAAACAGGAAGAGTTCTCAGAGCGTTCAATACGCTGACACGCCCTGTGACTATCCCACGTGTGGCTCAAAGTCAGTGTTTCCCGCAGAATCCTTTTTGCAAGGACCCTCTTTAGGGAACTCGTAGTATCTCATGGACCCGACTTTGGGAAATGCTGTCATGGGTGAAGGGGAGTCGGGGAAGAGTTTCAAACAAGGTAGTGTTGTGTCCAGCTTTGGCCGCACAGAGCTGGCCTGTGGATAAACAGGATTTATCCAGGATTAACAAGAAGACTATTGTCACAGTCCTTTTGATGCTAGATGGTGAGAGACTGAACTGGGCAGAGGCAGACGAGATAGAGAACAGGATGATATATAAGGGTGATAGAAAAGAAAATGGATGGCACCTGGTGGCTGATTTATGCGAGGTTATGAAAAATAAGAAAGGAGGAGGAATCTAGGCTAACTTTCGGTTTTATAAGGAGGAACACACAGTGGATAGTGGTGTTGCAAGCAACATAGGGAATATAGGAAGTGAAACAGGTCTAAGACAGTTGATAAATTTCGCTTTGAATACATTGAGTTTGAAGTTCCTGCGACATCTCCAAGTGACGTCAAATAGGCAGCTGGCTTGCTGAGTCTGGAGTTCAGGAACTGAGCTGAAAGCATGGCTTTGTCAACCCGTCGGTTAGCATGGGGGTGGTAGTTAAAGCCATCGGCATAAATGAAGTTGAAAAAGTGGATCTACGAGTCGCAAGAGTCAGAGACCAAGGCCCGTGGCGCCAGAGGAGGAGACAGAGCGGAGCCTCCAGGGTGGAAGAGAGAGCGACATTACAGAACCTAGGAGACCAGAGAGTTTCCAAGTGCTGTTTGTGTTTTTTCATGCTTTGTTTCCTTTTAGCGGCACATTTTCTGTTTGGCTCAGGCGAACATGAAAATTCACTCTCATTCCGAAGTACACAGTGACAGACTGTTAGAGAACGCGTCCCAGAACTCGGGAAGGGAAATCTAGCCTAGGATTTCAAAATCTGGTCGTCAAACATTCGTAAGTTGGATTGTTTACATTTCGACAAATCAGAGCCAACTTTGGTTTTGTTCAGTTCAGTTCAGTTGCTCAGTCATCTCCTACTCTTTGTTACTGGTGAAGAAAAGGAGCAGTTTGTTCTGCCTGATGCCCCCTCAAATCCCCCCGACTCCCCAGATCCTCCTTTTAGGCCAAGAGAGCAGCTCCCGAACCTGATGAGATTTGGGGAGCAGGGGCGGGCCAGGGGTGGTTGGCAAAGGGCTGTCTCCCAGATTCCCCGTTTTCTGAAATTCCACCCACCTATGATCCCTTGCTCTTTTCCTTCCTTCCCCTGTCCCCCATCTCCCCTCCTCTGTCCTCTCATCCACAGGACAAGGCTTTGAACCCTGATGATGTACCAGGCACATAGGTCCTAGGTGTTGGGAATCCAAAGAACCTTCAGTCCCAGGGGGACCTCAGAGATGTAAATAGAGAACTACCTCTGAAAGTGCTAACAGGTGCTCTGATGCCCCAAATTCCTAGAAAACAAGATAAGGGAGGGACTGTTTTCACCTGCAGCGGGAGACTGGGGATCCCAGAGAAGGGGAACCACAAGGTATCCTCTGCCCAAGTACAGCAGCTGTTCCACACGGGAGCAACCATTAGGCCACCCTTGCTGTGGCATAAATGACTTCCTATCACCATTGACTGTCACCTGCAACAGAAAGGGCTGGAATCCTGAGACATCAAGAGACGTGACTTTTGGAATCTAGAACAGGGGGCAGAAAATGGCTTGGATGTGAGAGGCCACCGGAAATGGGAAGCAGGTGGTGGGGTTGGGGGGTGGGGGGTCTCAGCCAGCCAGTAGCCACAGAGAGCAAGGGACAGGAACCTGACCTAGTTCACAGGCTTTCCTGGGGCCAGGGCTCTTTCCACTCATACAGTTATACGCTGCATTTCCTTGTTTTCCTTCTTCAGCTCTGATAAAGATGAGGCTTAGCCAGGTGTTAGGTAATTCTGTTGTCAGTTTCCACTTTGCGTTTAATCACAGTCTTCTCCCTGATTCGCGGTATGTGTAAAGATTATTTTCATTGCATCTCTTGAGTCTTTTATGCCCTTGTTAGCTTCCTTCTTTTGTTTCCACCAGCTCTTGCTATTTTTCTGTTTATTTACCTTCTCATTTCTGCTCCAGCATCTACTCTCACAAACAGGACAACTTAGGACTCTGAATTAGCTTGCCTTCTACCTCACCCTCCTTTCTTGAGCATAATGGTTTGTAACTTCTTTGAGCTTCTTGGTTTCCCCCCTTCTCCCCGATCTGGTCCTTTTAAGTCAGGTTTTTTACATTTTAATTAAAAAGAATATTAATGAATCCTCTTTTGGAATACTGAGTACTGTCAGCTCTTACGAAGTCCCTTCCTTTTTGTTTTTCTAATTTCTTCCCTAAACGTTGCAGGGTACATGGCACATGGGAGAAGGGAGGAGAGATTGTGGCAGGGTTGGGGGCTGTTATGGGGAGTCCCCATAAATCTTGAGTTCTGCTTGGTACTCTGGCGAGCAGTCACTGAAAGCTTTCCCTCTTGGAACTTTTCTGCAGAAAATTTTCAGATCCCTGTGGATATCAGACAACCACGAATTCCACCCAGCCCTGATTTCAAAGGGGTGGAACAAGCACATGTCGTGCGTTAAACCCTGCTCATTTTCCATCCCCTCTGTATCTTGTTGAACCGTCTCTCTGGTCTGCAAAAACTGCTAGCAAGGTATATGGTTTAGAGCAGGGTATATGCCAAGACACCACCCGCTCCCACTACTGCTCCCCCCTCACGACTCAAGGAGCCAAAGGTCCTGGGGTGCCTGGGGTGGGAGGGTGGGAGAGAGCCTCACCCTGGCCTGCACCTGACTCGACTTCCTTGCCCATAGGAGTGCTGTTTAGCATCGAGGTCACCTCTACCTACTTCGCTGTGAGGAACTACTGGCGAGGATTCTTTGCAGCCACGTTCAGCGCCTTTGTTTTCCGAGTGCTGGCCGTGTGGAACAAGGACGCTGGTAACATGGGCAGCATCACTTGGAAAGTGGGACCAAGGCCCAAGGGTATATACAGGGCAAGGGTACAGGTCGTGGAGTAGGGGGGTGTCTCTGCCAGTTGTTGTTTAGTCGCTAAGTCGTGTCTGGCTCTTCTGCGACCCCATGGGCTGTAGCCCGCCAGGTTCCTCTGTCCATGGAATTTTCCAGGCAAGAATACTGGAGTGGGCTCCCATTTCCTTCTCCAGGGGATCTTCCTGATCTAGGCATCGAATCTGCATCTCCTGCCTTGGCAGGCGGACTCTTAACCACTGAACCACTAGGGAAGCCTGTCTCTGCCAGTAGTGTTAGGAAAAAGAAATTAAATAGAGGGGATGGTGGGTTTGGAGGAAGCTTTAATCCTTAAGGCTGATGACCTTGGGTCCTTCTCAATGGCTTCTGTGACACTCCCACCATGACCTTGGCCTTTCCATCCTGTAGTCACCATCACAGCCCTCTTCAGAACCAATTTCCGAATGGACTTTCCCTTTGACCTTCAGGAACTCCCAGCCTTTGCGATTATCGGGTCAGTGGCTACTCTGGGAGTCGGGGGGGGGCCAGAGCTGGGGCAAAGCTTTGGATTGGAAAGGACCCAAGCTGGGAAGTTGGCGTGGGCATGGGTAAGGTGGAAATTGTTGAGGGGGGTGGTGGGTAGAAAGGGCAGGTGGATGCCTGGTATTTGCTTCCTGCAGTGGCCAGGGCCGAGGGATGAGGGTTTCATTTCTGTATGGCTTACACCCTCAGGATTTGCTGTGGGTTCCTGGGAGCCTTGTTTGTGTATCTGCATCGCCAAGTCATGCTCGGTGTCCGAAAGCACAAGGCCCTCAGCCAGTTTCTGGCTAAGCAGTGAGTCACCGCCCTACCCGTTTACTCTCTGGTTTCTCCAAGAGTTCCTCCCTTTTAATCTTGGCCAAAGGCGTTAAATGCCTTTTGGTGGCTTGTGATAAAATATAGAAGCCCGGATACCCTCCTAGGGATGAGCGGTGTGGTTTCCCCTTTAAAGATTGCTTATTGGGGGAGAGAGTGCTCCGTCTAATGGCCTGAGACCACAGGGGACGCCAAGAAACTTCAGATTTCCAGGGTCCAGTGTGGCATCCTCTGTGGGTTGGCCAAATTAGGATGAGGATTAATTCTAAGTAATTAATCCTGTTTCTTTTCCAGCCGCCTGCTCTATCCTGGAATCATCACCTTTGTCATCGCCTCCTTCACCTTTCCACCAGGAATAGGGCAGTTCATGGCCGGAGAGGTCAGCTCCAAGGGTGATCTCTGAGGGTGGGGGTCAGGTCACTGATCACGTGACTGAGACTAAACTAGGATGGGGCCACATGGCAAAGAGGAAGCAGCGAGGTGGCCCTCAGGCTTCTGAGCGTAGGTGCTTTTGCCCATGGATGGCTTCTCTCCCTGAGAAAAAAGCGGAAAGGGACCCATGAAAAATGAGACCGGGGCATCGGTTCTCTTTAAAAAAATGGAAGTACTGAACATCCCTGGAGAACTGCTCCCTTTTGCTTCCTCCTCTCACAGCTGATGCCTCGGGAAGCCATCAGTACCCTGTTTGACAACAATACGTGGGTAAAACATGTCGGGGACCCCGAGAGCCTGGGCCGGTCAGCTGTGTGGATCCACCCCAGAACCAGTGTTGTTATCGTCCTCCTCCTCTTCTTCATCATGAAGGTACCTCTCCCTACACCTCTGACTCCCTGAGTTTCTGTTTTCAACCTAGGAACCAGGGTTTGCATAAGGGGTGTGTGTGTGTATGTGTATGTGTGTGCGCTCCTTTGCATCTCTTTGCGACCCCATGGACTGTAGCCCACCAGGCTCCTCTGTCCATGGGATTTTCCAGGCAAGAGTACTGGAGTGGGTTGCCATGTCCTTCTCCGCATCTGTAGTCCTCTGCATTGGTAGGCAGATTCTTTACCACTAGCGCCACCTGGGAAACCCTTTACCATCTGAGCCACTTAGGGAAGCCCCTTTGCATAAGGTAGGGAAGGGTAAAACTTGGCCTGGCCTTTGTCCAACCTAAAAAGAAAGAACTTGGAAATCAGAGCCTAAGTATTAATAAGTTGCTCATCTAGAAAACTGAACCAGTATCTGGGTTAATGTTCCATTCATGTCAACTTCATGATGTTGTCATAATTATGATAACTCTTCTAAAGGTTCCACTTGCTAAATTATTGAGACATCGCAGCCGCTAAGTAAATAGGGACAAGACAGAGCTTAACCAATACAATAACTGTGTAAAGACCTCAGATAAATTAACCAAATCTCCCCACATATTAGATAATTAGGTGCTTCATCTCCAGCATCTGATTATCCATTTTCAGATGATTTGCATATTCGTTTTTCTCCCAGTCTGGTGGATAATCTCTTCTCTAGGAGTACAAAAGGGATAAAATATTTAAATCCATTTTATTGGTGACTATAAATAATTTTTACAATATTATTATTCTCTATTGAGGTGGCGAGGCTGTGAGGATTTTGCCACTCTTAAACCATTTTCTTCTAACTTCAGCTAGGAAACAAAGCTGATCTTTTTACTTACATTGGTTCTTTCTCATATCTTCCCATCAAGGATCACATGGTTATAGACTTTTCAGTTACTGCCTTGTACTAGGTTATTTTTATTTCCACCCCTGGTTGTGACATCTGTTATAATTGCTGTTTGTCTTTTTCTCTCTTTTTGATGATTGCCTCATTATTAATAGTATGTCTTGTCTGAATAGCCCATGATTTTCCTGTATATATTTGGAGAAGAAAATGGCAACCCACTCCAATATTCTCACCTGGAGAGTCCCATGGACAGAGGAGCCTGGTGGGCTCCAGCCCACGGGATCGCAAGAATCAGACATGACTTAGCGACTAAACCTTGTCTGAATAGCCCATGATTTTCCTCTCTATATTAGGGTTTTCATTTGATTTTTTTTTTAACAAATCCAAGTAACGATTCTATTTTAGTCTATAGCACAATTTTTTACATACATTTTAGTGGGTTTGACAGTACTTTTGGGCAGACTTTAGATGAATCCACAAAAGTTGATGTTTAAAATAAAATATACATAATAAAGCAAGAGGCATCTAGATGTTCAGAATCATGCATAAGGAGTGTTCTGGTTGGTGTTATCACTGGATACCTTGCCTATTAAGAATTCACCAGCAAAAGGCAGTTCTATTCTTTATTCCCATATAATTTACCAAAGTCAGAGAATTCTATCCACATTGAACTTTCATGTTTATTAAGTTATTCTTTTTTGAAGAGAATCTTTTTTAAAAGTTAATTATCTTTGGCTGCGCTGGGTCTCTGTTGCTGCGCCTGGGGTTTCTCTAGTTGCAGCGAGTGGGGGCTACTCTCTAATTGCGGTATGCAACTTATTCTTGACACTTACTGTGGAACTCGGTTTCCATAGGGTATGAGTCACTAAGTTACATTGTAATAGCCATAGTGGGTCCTTTCATCCGTTTATTCAGTAAGTGTTCTGATGCTCCTGCTGCTGCTGCTAAGTCACATCAGTCGTGTCCGACTCTGTGCAACCCCATAGATGGCAGCCCACCAGGCTCCCCCATCCCCGGGATTCTCCAGGCAAGAATACTGGAGTGGGTTGCCATTTCCTTCTCCAGTGCATGAAAGTGAAAAGTGAAAGTGAAGTTGCTCAGTCGTGTCCGACTCTTAGCGACCCCATGGACTGCAGCCCACCAGGCCCCTCCATCCATGGGATTTTCCAGGCAAGAGTGCTGGAGTGGGGTGCCATTGCCTTCTATGATATTTTAAATATAAAAGCATCCACTGATGTAAATCTGTATTACCTAGTTATCACTGCTTCCAGTATCTTTACTCTCCTATCACTGGACATATAACCATACCCTTATTATTTCCAAAATGTGGACAGTAAAGGTACCTAGCCACATTAAAACATATAATTGACTAGAACTATTTTTTCAGGCGAATTTAAAATTTAGCCCATGTGGTCTTCCGGCAGTATCCGTGTTCACAGGTAGGATTCTCAGTTCAGCTCTTTTATAACATTGATGAAGGGAACTTCCATCTTCTCAATTTTAAGACATGGAAAGTTATCATCTTGTTGTGAGTCTGGTGTGTCTCTAATGAGTATGAATATGATTACAACATCTCCATTTCCTTTTTAATGAGTCTAACGTTATTAGCTAGTATCACTGAGTTCTCAGTACAGCCCGAGGCTCTGGAGAATTCTTGCCTAATCTTTCT
This sequence comes from Moschus berezovskii, assembly GCF_049115385.1. Lineage (NCBI taxonomy): Eukaryota > Metazoa > Chordata > Mammalia > Artiodactyla > Moschidae > Moschus > Moschus berezovskii. The sequence goes on from NC_142462.1 coordinate 116,361,068, forward strand.
GTGCTTCCTCCTTGTGAAGCATCTAAATAAAACACAATCTGTGAGAAGGGGGTCTCTAGTTTCCCACTTCTCTAGAACTGGGGGCTTAAAATCTTGGGAGTAATTTGTGTTACAGATCACTTGCCCTGCTTCTGGATTTTCCCTTTTGTGTGCTAACAACTCAAAAAGTTTGCTCGTCTCAAGCGTCCACCTCTGTGCTGCAGGAGTGGATAACTTTCAGCGTCCTGTGATGCTGAGCCTCTTCTTATACGTATCTTGGAGGATAATCTAAAGTTCATCCTCTGAAATCAGACCCATCGGCCACCTATTATCTGTATTACTGGAGCTTTCAGATTAACCTGAGCCTACAAAATCCCTTGTGGCTTTCATGTACTTATTCCAAAGAGATAGTACAGAATAGTTCAAGAGGTCTCCAAATGTTATGAGTCAGGATCCCTTAAGAAGCTTAAACTATCAGCATCTAGAACTCTGTCTCCAGACAGTCCAGTGGGGTAGCCTTCGGTGATGTCTGTTCATCACAGTTCAAACAAGTTCCCCTGCAAGCATTACTGGTGGGTGTTTTAAGCAAATATTAGCTCTGAGAAGCTTTTCTGCTTTGTATGAATACTGTTTGACCAAACTCTTCTTTCTTCCTTCCTGCCTACTTAATTTACCTTCCTACCTCCTACCTACCTACCTACTACCTACCTACCTCCTACCTGCATTTACTGAGCAGTGTGCTGGTACTGAGAGAAGGCAGAGACAAGGCGAACTCTTGTTACACATGCAAGGAATTTGCCATCTGCAACCCTCTTCATTTGTACATTTAACTCTGCTATTCTCGGTGGCTCAGAGGTTAAAGCGTCTGCCTCCAATGCGGAAGACCCAGGTTCGATCCCTGGGTCGGGAAGTTCCCCTGGAGAAGGAAATGGTAACCTACTCTAGTATTCTTGCCTGGAGAATCCCATGGACGGAGAAGCCTGGTAGGCTACAGTCCACGGGGTCGCAAAGAGTCAGACACGACTGAACGGAACGGATTCTCAATTTTGCTGTTTTAAACAGTTCTGTTCTGACAATTGTAGAAGGAAATGACAACTCATTCAGGTATTCCTGCCTGGAGAATCCCATGGGCAGAGGAGCCTGACGGGCAATAGTCTATAGGGTGGCAAAGAGTTGGACACGACTGAAGCGACTTAGCATGCACACGTGCATTCTGACAAATATGTATTTTGCCTGATCTCAGAGCTTCTGGGACAAAGGCTTCTCAGAGCCTTTATCATTGTCTTTTTTTTTAATTTATTTTTAATTGTGGGCAAATTGCTTTATGATGTTGTGTTGATTTCTGCTGTATGTTTATCATTGTCTTCTGAGGTCAGCCCTGGCTCAAGGGAATCTCTCTAAGGTTCAGAAAGTGAGAAACTATATTTCTCAATAGTTTCCAATAAAGTTGGTACAGTTTTTCATCTTTGTGACCCCATGGGCTATACAGTTCATGAAATTCTCTAGGCCTGAATACTGGAATGAATAGCCTTTCCCTTCTCCAGGGGATCTTCTCAACTGAGGGATCGAACCCAGGTCTCCCACATCGCTGGCAGATTCTTTACCAGCTGAGCCACAAAGCCCATATTTGCAGTAGAGTAGGCAAAAGAACTGAGAAATAGAATGGGGAAAAGACTGGTGATTGAACTTTTGAAATATCTGTAAAAGAAACAAAAATATGCTACATAATATATAAATTAAGCAACAGGTTTACAAATGACTTCCAAAATAAGTAAACCAATCTTAGAAAAAGGTCTCAAACTAATTTGGTAAAAGATGACAGCAGCTAAGGGTCAAAACAAATTACCAGGATAAAAATATTTACAACTGAAAACGGCACTAACTTTATTGTAAACTAATGAGAAATAAAGCTTCTCATTTTCTGAACCTTAGAGAGAGTCCCTTGAGCCAGGGCTGACCTCAAAAGACAATAATAAATGTACGGCAGAAACCAATGCAACATCGTAAAGCAATTATACATATTACTTTTGCTAAAATCATCCCAATTCCTTTTGGAATATTAGCTTGGCCTTGGAGTTCTTTTCTATGACACTGGCTGGCTTAGCTGGCTCTTGCAATGTGCTCTTGCAGGCTGGTCCAGACAGATCTGATTTTCTGATCTTTGTTGAAGGTGATTTGATGTTAAAGAAAAATGTTAAAGCAAATGTCTCAGGCAGGGCCGTGTTCATTCCAGGCTCCCTTGTGAGGTTTGCATGTAAATGGCCTTGTAAATGACCTTACTGAAGCTAAGTCAGTCATACAGTAAGTCTGCCACTTGGAAATGAGGTTCTTTTTCAGAAACATAGTCTGGCCAGGAAAAGATATCCTCCAGGTTCAAAAGCTTCAAGCTGCTCTGCTGAGGTGACGTTTTGGGGTTAAGAGGACACAGTGGGCTAGGACCCTTTGAGGGCAGTGACAGAGGAGTCCCCTGGGGCCCCAATCCTTGTTTTGATTACCTAAAGGCAAATATTGTCACTCCAAGTAGGAGTGATTTGGGTTAACTGCCTGGAGGAGCCTTCTTACAATGTTGTCTTTGGGATATCTTACCCTGAGTGCTCCATGCTTTTTTTGGTTCTGGGGGGAGGTGACAGACAAGATGACTTCCAGAAGGATTAGCTCTCCTAGGATTTCTATACCTCTTGGAACAAGAAGCAGGAAAGTAGTGGAAAGGGAGTTGTGAGCGTGAGTGTGTGTGTGTGTGAATGTGTGTGTGAGTGTGTGTGTGTTGGACACAGTCTAGAGGGTGCGCTGACGCCTCTTTTTACCCCAGTTCTGGATGTCCATCGTGGCCACCACCATGCCCATACCCTGCGGAGGTTTCATGCCTGTGTTCGTGCTCGGTAAGTTCTGATGAGAAGCCTGGTTCAGGCTAGGGTACTGCGAAAATAAGGAAAGGCCTGGAATGCTGGGGGCTTGTGTTCAGTCTTAGCACCCAAGGAGGCATTGGCTCTTAAAAAATGGAGGCTAAAGACCTTGCATCTCTCAACACCTTCCTTCCTTTGGTCTCTCCCTAGGAGCTGCATTCGGAAGGCTAGTAGGAGAGATCATGGCCATGCTTTTCCCAGATGGTATCTTATTTGATGACATCATCTACAAGATCCTACCTGGGGGCTACGCAGTTATTGGTAAGACACACCCCACCCTCCTGTAACCCCAGACACCCACACTCAGACTCTCCCATGACATCTGCATTCCAGGCTATACAATAACGGTCTTCATTTAATGCCATTTAATTCAACTTTTATTTAAATAATCAGCCCTTGGCTCTGACTCTAATTAGCTCTCATTAAACATCTTTGAGGCTCCCTATTTCTTCACACAGAATAGGGATTTTAGGGATTAAATGAGATAATAAGGATGAGAACACCTAGGACTGCCTCTGAGTGTTCGGTAAGGGCTTTTTCTTTTTCTCCAAAGAATCGTGGAAATGACAGTGCTTGTGACTGGCTCGAATACTCGTACCTGCAGGTGTGCTCATGTTGACGAGACTTAGGAGCACATGACTAAGAGCTCAGAAGTGTGGGTTCTGGTCTCATCCCCGCCTCTTGTCACTGGATGGCCATGGAGCAGATTGCCTGCCTTTCTGCTTAGTTTCTTTATTCGAAAATGACTTCTGAGGTATCTAACATTTTGAGAGTCTGAGGTTATCTTTTTCCATTACATGTATAGTCCCTTCCACCCAAAACCCATGTCTAACAAAATGACCAGGATGTTCCCTAGAATTACTATGCTTCCTCCTTCCCTCTCCTCTTTACCAAAATCCAATGACGTCTAAGACCACGCTTCCCTCTGATATAGAAGAACTAATCAGCTTTATAGAACATACAGCGACCTTAGTCCCCCATCACAGTTCTGTACAAAAACTTCTTGCATCTGCTATTATTCCCTGTCTTAACGCCTCTCAGATATCCCTTCAACCTCCCTGGTAGTCATTTCCCTTAGCATGTATGCGTGCTACGTCACTTCAGCCATGTCCGACTCTTTGTGATCTTATGAACTGTAGCCCACCAGGCTCCTCTGTCCATAGGATTCACCAGGCAAGAATACTGGAGTGGGTTGCCATGCCCTCCTCTAGGGGATCTTTCTGACCCAGGCATCAAACCCATGTATTCTGTGGCTCCTGCATTGGGAGGTAAATTCTTTACCACTGAGCTACCTGGGAAGCCCATTATATATACATATATATATATATATATGGACTTATATATATATATATATCCTGTGTTAATATTCTGTAATATATTGCATACACTATCCAGTAAAACCATTCCTCCCAATCTTTATCTTTTGTGACTTTTTCTTATTCTATTTTCATGTATGGCTTCCCCAGCATCTTTTCTTATAGCATATATTCCCATGTTTAAATAAGAAATAAAGTTAATGCACTAGGGACTCTTTGGCTGATGGGAAATCATAACCAAAAACAAGTAAGACAGATTCTATCTTCAAAGAGCTTATGGAATTATAATGTTTTAGACCTGCAAGGGCCTTAGAACTTATCTAATGACCCCTTTCACCTTAGAAATGAGAGCATGGGGTTCCAGAAGGATTAAGTTCTTCTCATACAGTTGAGAAATAGAATCAGGATCTCATTGCTCTAAGCCCATGGCATGATTTTTAGGTTTGAGTACGCTTATAAATTGTTGGCATCAGAACCTGAGGCCCCAAATAAAATGCTATAAATAGGTTTCTAAAATGCTCAGTTAAGAGTGATCCAATTGTTCAAAAGCAAGGAACAGATAGCACATTACTATATTTTATAAATGAAAATTTGGACACACAAAATTTTTTAAGTTGCCAAAGGTCATAGAATGAGATCAAAATGATTTTCTAACAGCTCAGAATTCTAGCCTCTACTTGACAGAGGGTCATCTCAGGAGTGCTGGCACTGCCCGGGGTCACATCTCCCCACCCTGGGTTACTCCCGTCACACACCGCACACACACAGCTGCCACACCAAGAAGGCCAACCCTAACCCAGGGTGCTCGTCTGTGTCTGATTCCAGGAGCAGCGGCGCTGACTGGCGCGGTGTCCCACACCGTCTCCACGGCTGTGATTTGCTTTGAACTAACGGGTCAGATTGCTCACATCCTACCCATGATGGTGGCTGTTATCTTGGCCAACATGGTGGCTCAGAGCCTGCAGCCCTCCCTTTACGACAGCATCATCCAGGTCAAGAAGCTACCCTACTTGCCTGACCTTGGTTGGAACCAGCTCAGGTCAGGGGCACCAGCTGGAATTAGTTCAGATCTGATGGGGTTGGGGTGGAAGGTTCTGAGATTGAGAATGAAGTTAGGGTTGATGTCTGGATGCACTGCGCTTTTTTACTTGTTTTTATATTCCCATGTACTTAATAATTTTATGAGTGATCAAAGGCATGGTAAAAACTTCATGGGAGGAGTGGAAGGGACAGCCAAGGGACAGGCCTATATGGTGGGGCTAACCTCCCCGGTGCTTTCTCCCTCCATAGCAAATTTACAATCTTTGTCGAGGACATCATGGTACGGGATGTGAAGTTTGTTTCGGCTTCCTGCACATACGGGGAGTTGCGAAACCTGCTCCAGACCACCACTGTCAAGACTTTACCACTGGTTGAATCGAAAGGTCAGTGGGAGGGAAGGAAGCAGATTCCCGGCGCCACAGAAGTACAGGCAGTACTGGGGTGAGCACTTGTCTGTAGGGCCATCCAGTCTGCTACAGGTCACCCAGGCTCTGCTCCTTAGGGAGCATGATCGATCGATCATCTTCAGGGAAGGAAAAGCACAAGCGCAGGAAGACAGTTAAAAATCCAGTGAAAGAAATACAGTCGATTCTCATTATTCCTTGTAGTTATGTTCTAAAAACTTGCCATGAACACTGAATTAGGGATACTGTAATTATGAACCTTGTGGCTCAGCTGGCAAAGAATCTGCCCGCAATGTGGGAGACCTGGGTTCGATTCCTCGGTTGGGAAGATCCCTGGAGAAGGGAAGGGCTACCCACTCCAGTACTCTGGCCTGGAGAATTTCATGGGCTATATAATCCATAGGGTCGCACACAGTCGGACACAACTGAGCGAGTTTTGTTTCACTGAACCATTGCTCCCAAAGGAAATTCAAGGTGAAGTTCCTGCAAGCCTCTGGTCACATTTTCTTCAAGTAGTCAAAGCAGCATACACTTGTCTTAAATGTGTTTTTCCTTGCGCACGTGGTAAGTTGCTTCAGTCCTGTCTGACTCTTTGCGACCCCGTGGACTGTAGCCCACCAGGCTTCTCTGTCCATGGGATTCTCCAGGCAAGAATACTGGAGTGGGTTGCCATGCCCTCCTTCAGGGGATCTTCCTGACCCAGGGATTGAACCCATGTCTCTTACGTCTCCTGCATTGGCAGGCGAGTTCTTTCCCACTAGTGCCACCTGGGAAGTCCTGTGTTTCTCCTTAAAGACAACTTATTTAATATCTGTTGTTAATTCATTAATTTGGAACTCACCACGACCAACAGCAAGGTAGCTCATGGCTAAATAAAGCTTATCTAACACATATATTTTCTCCATAAGGCACATCACAGCCTTCTTGCTTGGGGGCAATTGTAAACAACAAAATCACCATCATGAAACACAAAAATACAAAAATCATGGCATTCATTGGATCATGAAAGGAACATTTGTTTATAATATGAAGCTAGAAAAAAAAAAAAGGCAGCCTATCACTCTGTTCAGACTCAACTGGGAACATGTGGGTGGGGCAGCTCAGATAATTTTGTTGCTTTACATGTGCCTGTGAATGATGGGGAAAGCACAGCATGTATTGATTTGGGGTTACAAATATACTTGAGCCAGTGAGTGAATTCACAAATAGGTAATGGTAGTGGTTTAGTTGCTAAATCGTGTCTGGCTCTTGCAACCTCATGGGCTGTAGCTCACCAGACTCCTCTGTCCCTGGGATTCTCCAGGCAAGAATACTGGAGTGGGTTGCCATTTCCTTCTCCAGGGGATCTTCCTGACCCAGGGATTGAACCTTGGTCTCTTGCATTGTAGGTGGATCCTTTACTGACTGAGCCATCCAGGAAGCCTTCACAAATAGGGAATCTGTGAATAATGAGGCTCAGCTGTAAATCTTACACCCCCCTGAGGTGGCTCTCTTTGCCCCATAGCTAAATGACAGCTGTTCTATAATACCCAATTTAAGCAGCAGATGAGACTGTTCCATGTGAAGGAATAAACGTGTTTGATAAGTAGTGATTTCACCTCCTTCATCGTCCTTTCTGCCCACCTCTGACACTTAATCTTGCTTCGTATTACTTCTTATTGTGGTTTCTATATCCACGTCTTATCTTCCTCACTAGGTTCGGTACCCTTTGAGGGCTGAGACTATAACATCTGTCTCCCTCAGATTTCTTCCTTATAGGTATTTACCAGATATTAAATAAATCGTTGTCTAATGTTTGAATGACACGACTGAGCGACTGAACTGAACTGAATGTTTGAATTAGTGTGATGGAACCATACGGCCGTTTGAAGCCATTTAAATTGTTAGTTCTAATTTCAGATGATTAGAATATCCAAATTACCTTAGTTTTCATATTTTCCCAAATCCCAAATACCTTTCAGTGGCCTCTAAAGCAGTGGCTCCTCATTGGAACAGGGGTACAGCTGATGGGTTGCAGGATTTTAATAATAATGACTAATTCTTAACAGTGGTAAAGAACCTGCCTGTCAATGCAGGAGACATAAGAGATGCAGGTTCTATCCTTGGGTCAGGAAGAACCCCTGGGGGAGGGCCTGGCAACCCAGGGGGTGATCGAGCTGCCCTCAGGCCAAGCCTGGGTCTCCCCCAGATTCAATGATCCTGCTGGGCTCCGTGGAGCGGTCAGAACTTCAGTCCCTCCTGCAGCGTCACCTGTGTCCTGAGCGGAGGCTGCGGTTGGCCCAGGACATGGCGAGGAAGCTGTCCGAGCTGCCCTTCGACGGGAAGGTGCGGCCGGCTGGGGTGGGGCGCTCTGGTGTCTGGCCCCAGGGTCGACCCGAGTCCTTCGCCTTTGTGGATGAAGATGAAGATGAGGATCTCTACGGGAAGCCCGAGGTAAGCGGGCTGGGAAGGGTCAGGGGAGCGGGGCAGATGGGACAAAGGGAAAAGAGGAAGAGAGAAGGAAGATGCTGATCATTGACAAAGGCTAAGAGATCGGTGCCCCTGCGTCCAGGGACTGAAGGAGATGAGGTTGCAAATTTTGGAGCCATGAGAATTCAAAGAGCTCTGAGGACTTCTGAAGTGGAAAGAACAAGAGCTTTAGATAGGTTTCCCAGGACACCAGCTGGTACAGGCAGGACAAGGTAGCCTCTTCTCGAAGACTGAGAACTTTTACTATTCTCTACAGATGCCTTCTCTTCCTCCTCCTCACCCCCTTCCTACTGATCCACTGCCCCTCGAAGAGCCCAATGGGCCCCTGCCCAGCCACAAACAGCAGCTGGAAGCACTGGAGTCTACAGGTAAAGATTCTCCCATCATGCACCTCACCCTTGCCTCACACCTTGTGGGTTGTCTCTGCATGCTCCTCAACCTAAGGGCTCCTATTATTAGGAGGGATGAGGCCAGGGGATGGTGGGAGGGGATTTCTATTCTTTGAGTCCAATGTTACTGTCCCAAAGTCAGGGGGCAAGGGCTGGATTAGGAGGGTGGGAGAGGGGAGGTCCTATAGAGGTGAGACACCTGGAAACGTGGGCCTGTTGTGACAAAGGATCAGGACCACTTGGGGCCCCTAACCGTTTCCTCCCAGGATGGATAGTGCTTTGTCTGCATTTCCATCCACTCACCACTCCCCTCAGGTCCAAGACCCTCCATCTTTCGGTCCCTGCTTCGCTGCTTGCTAGGCAGAGCTCACCCCAAAAAGAAGAAAATGACCCAGGTGAGAGAAGATGCATTGAAGTCGGCAGGGGGGAGCCTGGAAAAGGGAACTTGTCTTTGAGGAGTGAGAAACTCATGATCCTTAAGGTGGGAGGGAAGAGGTCCCACCAGGGAGGAGAAGCTTCATCATATGGAAGGGATGATGGGACGGAAAGAGGCAACTGTGGCCTGGCCAAGAAGTGGGTATGGTTCTATGAGGAAGAAAAGGGAAGGAACTTGGACCTATGTCTTTCTTCTCTAGGATTCAACGGATTTAGTGGATAACATGTCTCCTGAAGAGGTAAGTAAAGGAAACAGGAAGCTGGGGTGAATCGTTTTTCTGTTTTGTTTTGTTTTGCTGACTGTGCTCTGTGACATGCAGAAATCTTAGTTCCTTGACCAGGGATAGAACTCATGCCACCTGCATTGGAAGCGTGGAGTCTTAACCACTGGACCACCAGGGAATTCCCTGTTCTGTTAAGTGAAGATATTGCTCTTTCTCCCCCTCCGCCCCAATCTTCTTCATTGTGTTGTTGTAAGAATAAGATGTGAAGCTAGGCAGAAGAACACTTTGAGAGGCTGTTAGTGAGGTTTGACTACGGAGTGGTGCTGGGCACATTGCTTGGAGTTGGGGAAACATGGTGGTGTTCTCATGGGGACGAGTGTCATTTCAGAAGAAGGAAGTTTCGAGCCTCTGTGTATAGATGGGCCAATGGTGATAGGATGAGCCTTAGAGCTTTGAGATGTTAGGGGTGCTCTGAACCAGGCAGATGCTATGTGGGAAGGATGACGTTTACCTACAGGAAAATGGCACTGGGCAGCCAACTCATACAAATGGAGGTGGAAGGACAACGTCAAAACTAAAATGGGGAAATCAGTGCCTGCTGAGGTCGATCTGGTCCCTGAGACAGTGGACAATGGGAAGATTCCAGGAAGCGAGACTGGGAAGAACCACAGACTGAGGGCAAATATCGACAGTGGTGCCTCCTTGGGACAAATGCCTATTTCCGCAAAGAGGTGGCTGTTGAGTCCATGAGAGAGAAAATCAAGCACTGGGTGGAGCAGGTTGTGCTGAGTGACCAGAACATGGCACAGGAAACAGATTGGGAACACACGGCCAAGCTGTGCAGATCAGAACTACCCTGGGGTGTGGAGAGACACCAGTAAAATCCATTAGCAACGATTCCATTTAGTAAAAGAAAAGGCAAGCTTGCTGCAAAGGCTGAAAGGTAGAGCTTTAAAAGTATGTGGCTGAAATATCAGCCTTTTTAGCCTTCACAACTATGTAAGCCAGTTCCCCAATTCCTGCTCACCCACCCAGCCCTCTCTCTCTCTGAAATTTGACGTTGCCAATGGTTGAACATTTTGAATGTACTAAAAGCCACTTAATTGTACACTTAAAATGATTCAAATGGTAATTTTCATGGGAAACGTATCTCGATATTAAACTATAAAATTAGATACGCAAAACGAGCAAACAACAAAAAACATATAGCCGATAAAATACCATAATATATATTATCTTCAAAGAAACATCTACTGGATGTCCAGAATATATGCATCCTTGCATGCTTATTTGCTCAATTGTGTCTGACTCTTTGGAACTCTATGGACTGTAGCCCACCAGGGTCCTCTCTCCATGGGATTTCCAAGGCAAGAATGCCAGAGTGGACTGCCATTTCTTCCTCCAGGGGATCTTCCCGATCCAGTGATCAACCTGAGTCTCCTGAATCTCCTGCATTCCTTACCACTGAACCATCAGGAAAATCCCATCCAGAATATATATGTGCTAAAAATTAAAAGTACTCAAGATTGGAGGAGAGGGTGGTTAGTGACAGGAGAGAAAGGCAGGTCTTCCCCTTCTCCCCTCGACACCCCTCAAGACACATGACATTTCTGGATAAATGACCTGAAAAACCAAATGGATAATCACAGATGAAAAAATTTGAACTATTCCTTCTACCCACAAGTAGGAATCAGATAACTATAATGAAGGAGTGCTTTACTAGGTGGCTGAAACCAATAATACTTTTTTTTTTTTAATGCACAAAGAAAGCCAGCTAGTTGATCAATGAGGTTATTTAGTAACCGCAGGAAATAAAGTGCAACTAGGGATAAAAAGAAGATAGATGATACATTTTTAGCTGATATCTGTCTCAGGGAAGACTTTAGTTCAGTTCAGTTCAGTTCAGTCGCTCAGTCGTGTCCGACTCTCCGCGACCCCATGAATCACAGCACGCCAGGCCTCCCTGTCCATCACCAACTCCCATCCAGCCATCTCATTCTCCGTCGTCCCCTTCTCCTCCAGCCCCCAACCTTTCCCAGCATCAGAGTCTTTTCCAGTGAGTCAACTCATCGCATGAGGTGGCCAAAGTATTGCAGTTTCAGCTTTAGCATCAGTCCCTCCAATGAACATCCAGGATTGATCTCCTTTAGAATGGACTGGTTGGATCTCCTTGCAGTATAAGGGACTCTCAAGAGTCTTCTCCAACACCACAGTTCAAAAGCATCGATTCTTCGGCGATCAGCCTTCTTCACAGTCCAACTCTCACATCCATACATGACCACGGGAAAAACCATTGCCTTGACTAGACGGACCTTGGTTGGCAAAGTAATGTCTCTGCTTTTTAATATACTATCAAGGTTGGTCATGTAGCTCTCAACTCCCATGGGACCCACCATGATTCTTTTGAAGGATAAGATACAGTAGGAGTCAAACTTCAGGATATTTTGAACCGCATTTTCAGGCTGGATACAAATGACACCCTTGATAATATCAAGATGACACCTTTGGGAATAGTCAAATAATTCAATTCTAGGTCACCAGAAGTCTTTGATATGACTTGTCTAATTCCTCCACTCTGTTAGGAATACACACCCGTTAGAGCCCCGATTTGTAACTGATGCTAAGCTTTTTAAAGTCATGGATCATGTCAAACCTAGAGCAGATGAAAACTGGGGTTGCTGGGAAATGATGGGCAGTCAAGGTCAGAAGCCCACCTCTGTGTAATCTTAAGCTTTTCAGGACAAACACTTAGACACTCTGGTCCTCTGTTTTTCCGCATCTGTAAAATAGAGATAACCATAGGGCAGAGGATTTGAGGAGTGAAGCAATGACCATAATGCTTGGCACAAAGAAGTGCATGGTGTGTGTGCACAGGAAATGGTTCTGCTACTGTTGTTTCCTGAGGACAGGGAAAATGGAACCAGGGAGGCCAGAAATGATCAGAGCACACTGCAGGAGGGCAGCACCAACCAAACCAGCATCGGCAAGGGTCTCGCTGCCTGTCATATAAGTAAACCTTGTCTGCAACATACCTGCTAAGTAGTCATCCATCCTGGCTGTGAGTGCTGCCCAACTTTGGGTGGACCTTTAGTCAGGGAGGGTGAAAGTTTGGAAGAGGTGTGATTGTAATCAGGAAAAAGCAGGATGGGACAGATGGGGAGAGCACAGCCCTGTGGACGAAGCACTGGATGCGAGAACTGGGGGATGACCTTCAGTGACGTCCTCTGAAGCTTGAGACGCGTAGATCTGAGCAAACTGAAAAACAAAGAAAGTAGAACCTCATTCAGAGGTTCTTGTTCAGTCACTCAGTTGTGTCCAGCTCTTTGCGATTCCATGGACTGCAGCACAGCAGGCTTCCCTGTCCTTCACCATCTCCCAGAGCTTGCTCAAACTCATGTCCATTGAGTCAGTGATGCCATCCAACCATCTCATTCTCTGTCGTCGCCTTCTCCTCCTGGCTTCAATCTTTCCTAGCATCAAGGTCTTTTCCAGTGTGACGGCTCTTGACATCAGGTGGACAAAGTACTGGAGCTTCAGCTTCAGCGTCAGTCCTTCCAGGGAATATTCAGGGTTGATTTCTTTTAGGATGGACTGGTTTGATCTCTTTTCTGTCCAAGGGACTCCTGAAAGTTTTCTCTAGCACATTCAGAGGGGACTGAGAACAGGTTACAGAAAATTTAAAATTCATTTATGAGAGCCACAGTGATACTGCATTATTTGGAACCTTGGGGATTTGGGCATGCACATCTAAAATCCAAAGCACAGTTGGACTTTGCCTTATTGCTTTGGTCACAGACAAAGCAATACAATGTAGAACAAACCAACCAAACACACACACAAAAGCGGCTTGTTTGAGTCAACAAAGTGCCACATGACCCAGAACAGCTCTTTAAATCCAATAAAGTTTCTCCAAGATCTGCTTTGTAAAAGGTCAGCCTGCAGGTTTCCTTATAACACACAACGATGGTTGCCTCACAGCGCTCTAAAGGAGTTCAGTCCAGAGCTAAGGCAAGTCTAAGATGGATGGATGTCCCTGGTGGCTCAGAGGTTAAAGCATCTGCCTCCAATGCGGGAGACCCGGGTTCGATCCCTGGGTCGGGAAGATCCCCTGGAGAAGGAAACGGTAACTCACTCCAGTATTCTTGCCTGGAGAATCCCATGGACGGAGAAGCCTGGTAGGCTACAGTCCACGGGGTCGCAAAGAGTCGGACACGACTGAGCGACGGAACGGAACGGAAGATGGAGCAAGACCCACTCTGGTTCTCCCAGAATTTGCTCAGGCTCATGTCCATTGAGTCAGTGATGCCATCCAACCATCTCATCCTCTGTCGCCCCCTTCTCCTCCTGCCTTCTATCTTTCCCAGCATCAGAGTCTTTTCCAAGGAGTTGGCTCTTTGCATCAGGTAGCCAAAACATTGGAGCTTCAGCATCAGTCCTTTCAGTGAATATTCAGGGTTGATTTCCTTTAAGACTGACTGGTTTGATCTCCTTGTAGTGCAAGGGACTCTCAAGAGTCTTCTCCAGCACCACAGTTCAAAAGCATCAGTTCTTTGGTGCTCAGCCTACTCTATGATCCAGCTCTCACAGCCATATGTGACTACTGGAAAAACCATAGCTTTGACTAGATGGACTTTGTTGACAAAGGGGTGTCTCTGCTTTTTGATACGCTGTTTAGGTTTGTCATACCTTTTCTTACAAGGAGTAAGTGTCTTTTAATTTCATGGCTGCAGTCACCATCCTCAGTGATTTTGGAGCCCAAGAAAATTACAGGAGTAGTAGAAAACAAGACTGGAATAGCAAGCATTTGGGGCACCAGGAAGAAGGGGGCATGTTTTGAGCACCTGAAGGTGAAGGTTGATTTGGGGCTGGAGGAGGGAAGAGAATTTATTGGGGCAAAGGGAGGTGGGCTAGCAACCTGGAGGAGCTGTGATTGATAGCTTCACAGCCTATTTCAGGTTTCTGGGCCAGGAATTGGAGGGCTGCTTGGGATCAAGGATCTGGGGTTTAAGGGGGCTCCGATATTGGGTGACGGCCCTCCTCTCTGCAGATTGAGGCCTGGGAGCAGGAGCAGCTGGGCCAGCCTGTCTGTTTTGACTCTTGCTGTATCGACCAGTCCCCCTTCCAGCTGGTGGAGCAGACGACTCTGCACAAGGCAAGTCCTTGCCCACCGCCCACCCAGCAGGGCCTCCGGGAGGACCGGAAGGGGTGGAGCCACCGTGCTGACCTTACCTACCGCTCTGTCCTTGCAGACCCACACCCTCTTCTCCCTCCTGGGCCTCCACCTTGCTTATGTGACCAGCATGGGAAAGCTGAGGGGCGTGCTGGCCCTGGAGGAGGTAAGAGCAACATGTCCCCCCGCCCCACCCGTTGGAGCGGCAGTGGGAGGAATGGTGGGGAGGGCCTGGTTCTAACATCCAGGGGGTGCTCCGGGTTTCCCACCTGCTTCTCATGCAGAGACTGGAGGGGGTCAGGGGTGGCAGCCCCCGATCTTCTCAGGATGGCATGGGCTTAGAATGGGGGTGCACGGTCTCATGGGGGTGCCGCTGTGGAGGGGCGTGGAAAGAGCGGACAGATGGGACATGGCTGAAGGCGGCCTGAGGGTTGGGGACAGGGCGAAGGAGATCCTGGGTCAGGGCTCTTGAGATTTCACCGCTCTGCAGGTGAGGCTCTTTGTCCACTATGCCCCCGTTTTCCCTTTTCTGTCTTCTCCCTTCAATTCATCCCTGCCACGCCGTATCTTTCCCATTCCGTTTCCTTTGATTGTCCGTTTCTCCGCTGCTCCTGTCTTCTCGTCTTCTTTCCTTCCCCGTGTCGTACCCTTTCTCCCCTTTCCTGTGCGCTCCAGCTGCAGAAGGCCATTGAGGGACACACCAAGTCTGGGGTGCAGCTCCGCCCCCCTCTTGCCAGCTTCCGGAGTACAACTTCCACTCGGAAGAACACCGGGGTCCCGCTCCCTCCTGCAGAGGGCTGGAGCCTGCCTGAGGACGGAGCTGGGGCCACTGGGGCAGGGGACATGACCCCTGCCTCCCCAGAGACCCCTGTGCCACCCCCCTTCCCGGAGTGCCCCCTCTCCCTGGCTCCGGCCAAGGCAGAGAGCGAGCTGGAGGAGCTGGAGCTGGTGGAGGGGCCGGGGCCCGAGGAGGAGCTGGCTGATATCCTGCAGGGCCCCAGTCTGCGCTCCACCGACGAGGAGGATGGGGACGAACTGATCCTTTGACTGCATCCCGCATCTCCTCAAGAAGACTGTCCAGGGACCCCGGAGAGAGTGCACAGGGTGCCCCGTGTGGGAGAGTGTGCTTCCTAAAGCTGGTGGGGATCACATCAATACATGGCCTCTCCTCGGAGTTTTCAAAAATGTGATCCTTGGAGGAGGAACTGGAAGTTGGGCTGGGGGTAGCCTTGGTCAGTCATTTGGGCCATGCCCTCCCATCCCCAGATAGGCGGATCTGTGTGAATGGCCCCTGCTATTCCATGGCCTTCCTGAGTTTGCCCGTGTGTGGGTGGGGAATACCTGCCTCTCCCATGCATCCCCCACAACCCGCCCTCCCCCTGCCCCCAGTGTTCTTGTCCCAGTGTCTTCCCGGCCTTTCCCATCCTCCCATCAGTTCCCCAGGGGGTGTGTTAAGGGAGACCCAGGATGACTGTGGTCCTGCCAGTACCATGTTGGAGGAGGAGACGGGACCACCTCATGGCCTCATGGACTGATGACCCTTGAATATACTCGCAACTGTCCACAGCGCCTTCTCTCAGAGCCTTCCACCCTGTCCTCTACTTGCCCACAGCCACTCCCTGAAATTTGCCTCCAGACTCCATTCTGGCACCTACTAGAAAGTGAAGTCGCTCAGTTGTGTCGGACTCTTTGCAACCCCATGGACTGCAGCCTACCAGGCTCCTCCATCAATGGAATTTTCCAGGCAGGAGTACTGGAGTGGGTTGCCATTTCCTTCTCCAGGGGATCTTCCCGACCTGGGGATTGAACCTGGGTCTCCCACATTGCAGGCATACACTTTACCATCTGAGCTCCCAGGGTTCGGCCTCAATTCCTCTGGCGGGAAAAGGCCATTCCTACTTCCCCCTCTGTCCTCCATTTAGGCAGTGAGACATGGATACAGAGCCTATTGGGGGAAAGAGCCTAGAAGAGGGACGGTCACAGGAAGGCTCTGTGTGGAAGGGGCAGTACCTTGTGGCTCAACAGTCACGCGGCCCTAATGGATTTGTTTTACTCCCTCTGGCATCTCACATTACAGCTTCCTCACCCTCCGGTTTCCAGGTCGCTCTCTCCCAGTCCTTGATCTGTCCTGCCCAAGGGTCAGCTCTGTCCTTGAGCTGATCTAGCCAGGGCTTCTCCTGCCCAGAACAGGGCTGGGCCACCGGTTCACCCCCACGCTTCTTCGGGGTTCGTCCTTTGTTTTCCTCTCCTAGAGGTTCAGTGTTGAAATGGCCCAGCTCTTTGATGCCTCCCGCACTGGAAAGTCAGAGACACTTATCCTCCCCAAGCCAGCGACAGGGAGCCTGCCCTTACCCTGCTTTCTCTACAAGTGGTCCCAGGAGCTCTTGATCCCACCCCCAAGGCTTTCGTCCCTCCCTTCTTTTCAGTTCAGTTCAACCGCTCAGTCCTGTCAGACTCTGCAACCCCATGGACTGCAGCACGCCAGGCTTCCCAGTCCATCACCAGCTCCCGGAGCCAACTTTTATGCCTCCTTTAATTCTTTGTTGTGCCCATCCCTGGCATCCTCCTCCTTCCCACCCCATGCCCAGCCTCCACCGCCCCTCAAATAAGACACTCATAGCCAAAGATGCCAACACAGTGTTTAGTGCCATTGAACACAGCCTGGAACCATTGCCAACAGTACACCCCTTCCACCTCCCCAGGGCCAAGAGAGAGAGGCTGCAGCCTGGGGAGGGGGCTTAGCAGTGGGCCCTGGAGCCCCTGCTCCTGTGTATATAATCTATAATATTTATATATATTTATATATAATTCTCTCTGTAATATATGTCATAGAATCTCTCTTGGGCCTGGGGTGGAAATGTCACATTAAGAAAACATGCTAAGACTGGCCGTAAAAATGGATATTTCCCAGACCTGGAAGACGGAGTATGGGATGTAGGTGGGGGGCGGTGGGGAGGAGAGGTAATAACTCATTCACCAAGATTCCCTCCTTAAGAGGAAGGTGTGGGGGTGGGGTGGGGGCATGGGGGGAGGGGAGGAATGGAAGATTGCGGTTTTCCTTTAATAAAGTGAATTGAAAATGAAAGTGCACCCCCCCACCAGAAGAAAATAATTTAGCAAGAGCAGTTTCATTCACAATGATATAAAATCAGCCCCGTTCTGGGGACTGTCCTAAAACGTGCTGCACAGCCTTTAACCCCAAAGAAAAAGCAACCCTCCCCCACCCCCAGCAGCCTCTTCCGGCACATGCCCCTCCCCTCCCCCTAAAATAGGCTACAAGCAAACCCCATGCACCCTGACCCCCAGCACCAGAGAGGCAGTCCCTCCCTTGGAAGAGTCCTAAGAGAATCCCAGGCCAGCTCCTCCGGTCTTCTCCCTCTTCAGAGCGGAGGGGGAGCTGCTTGCAAAGTGCAGACCCCACCCCACCCGACCTCTGGTCTGCAGCGTAGCCAACGCCCCGCAGAGGCTGAGCCCCCTGCTCATGCTCACATCTGAACTCTGCTAGAGTCCTTCATTGTTTTAGCCATCTTTTGGCAGGACTTTCAGGGACCGCTGGGCTTCCTCGGGGAAGGAGGAAGGAGAGATCGCTGCTTTAGATGACCTTTCCTGACTCCACAGGGCCCTGAGCGGAAAAGGAACTGTTGATGAATGAACCCGCTCCCTGGACTGGATGTCCCCTGTGGTCTGGGGATGGAGGATGGGGCAGGAAGCGGGTGAGAGTACAGAGAAAAGGATGATGCCTTAGAGCGAGGGCAGGGCGCACAGGTGAGGAAGCAGGGACCCATTAAGAGGAGGAAACCGTGACCCGCAAAACCCCGAGGACCTGCAGCAGGGGGTGCAGGGTGGGGCCAGCAATGTCCGGTCATATGATCACACACAACCCGCGCTTTGGACGAGGTGAGTTCACCTACCTGGCTCACCCTGCCCACCCTTGTGAGAACTGACCTCAGAGGGTGGCCATCCTCCCCTCCCCCGGAAGACGTGGGACGTGGCCTCGGTTGCATTTCAGGGGCACGTGTGTATGACAGTGGGGGCTTGATGGAGGGCAGGGTCGTACATGGACAGAGCCACCCCAGCGCTCAGCCTCCTCATTCTGCAGCTGGGGCGGGGGTGGGCGCTCCACTCTACCCTCAAACCGAGCCACCTGCCATCAGGCTCTGAAGTCCTGGGGCTTCACCGGCTGCCCAGAGGTTCCCCCCATCCCCACCCCCAGAATGGAGAGTCGGTGTGGGAGGGCAAACAGTTTCAGGGCTGTATGCCTCATTGTAAACCATCCTGGAAGGAAGAATACCGACTTCTCCTCTCTTCTTCCTCAGGTCTGGGGAGGGAGGGGGACACCTGTGAGGTCCTCCCGGGAGTCCTGGGAGGAGGCGAGGAGGGGCACAGGGGGCCAAGCACCCACACCCACGCTGCTCCTCAGCCAACACTACCCCCTCCCCCGCCCCAATCCGGGGGTGCCTGACAGCACCAGACCCCCCTCCACCCCCACTCAACCCTGAGTCCCCAAGAAGTTATAAAAATGTAGAAAAGGCAAAGAGAAAAGTGTAAACAGCTCCAGAGAATTAGGGCTGGATGGAGGGAGGCAGCTTCATGCTTCCTGTCTGGCCAGGACACCAGCATTCCGCCTCTCCCCTAGTGGGGGGCGGGGGGCGGGCCGGGGCTCCCAGAGCAGGGGATGGAAGAAGGCAGAAAAAGGGAAGAAGAGCTGGAGCAGCCAGCCCTGGTGGGGGTCCCTTCCCAGGTCCGTGGGATCCTCCGTTCATCCACTAGATATACTCAAGATCTCAAAGCACGCGGTCTCACCAGTGACCACCGGGCCCCTGTGCGTCCCAGCTGCCATGTCCATCTCCTCCGCGACCCCTCATCTCAGAAGCCAAGTTACCTCAAAGGGTAGACTCTCCACCCTCCAAGGAGACGTGGTCTGTACATTGCTTCCCCCCGCCCCAGGTCCATCGAATCGCATCCAACAGCCCCGCAGGTTTGTGCCTCATAGGAGGGCTGAGCCTGGGCCACAGCCAGAGAAAAGAGTCGGGACGAGCAAGAGTGACGTGGAGAAAGGAGGCCTTCAGATAGCCACAGTGGAGGCTTCTGGAAGACGACATCAAGGAGCAAAGAATGGCGACCCAGGGGACGG
This sequence comes from Moschus berezovskii, assembly GCF_049115385.1. NCBI lineage: Eukaryota > Metazoa > Chordata > Mammalia > Artiodactyla > Moschidae > Moschus > Moschus berezovskii. The sequence goes on from NC_142462.1 coordinate 116,380,532, forward strand.
CGCTCCTGTGCTCGGGATGCACACGGGAGCTCCGCTGCCGCAGACCCAGAAGCCCGCAGGCAAGCGAAGTTCCGGGCCATCTCGGTTGCCGGGCCTCAATTCCTGGACTTGTGGTCTCTACAGCATAAGCCCGGATCAAATTCCACCCCGGCCCTCCATTTTGCTGGCGAGGACGCCTGGGCTCATCAGGGTCTTCTTGCCCAGGTTTCAGGCGCGCTGCTAGGGGAAGGAGGAAGGTGTGGTTGCAGCCAGGCCCCTCAGACGGGAGTGGACGGCTGGGCGAGCAGTGGGAGGAATCTAGTTGTTGGCCTCGCCCTCCTCCTCATCAAAGGACTGCACGCCTGAGGATGTGACGTCAGACACCTTCCGGCTGAGAGTGGTGGACATCTCGGGGTCCTCGCGTGGGGAGAGGGACTCCAGGTCCCGGCATCCCGCATCCTCTTCCTCCTCAGGGGCCAACGGCCTCTTCTCCTCGGCAGCGGGGCCCCCGGCCAGGTCCACCTCGCCCACCCCGGGAGACCAGTCAGTGTCCCCCCGCAGCAAAGACGCCGGCTCCTGAGCAGAGTATCCCGAAGCAGCTTGGGAAGGTCCCATCTCATGCGGGCTAGGCTGTAAGTCATCAAATGCAGGCCCGAGATAGGATCCCGTGGCCGGAGAGGCAATGAGGGACTGGTCGCTCGCCTCCCAGGCATCCGATGACCCCAGACAGTACATGCCCTGGGACACATAGGAATGAGGCCAGCCGTCCATCGGGGCTTGAGCGAGGGCATCTGGAAAGAGAATCAGGAAGGTTGGTGGGGTCCCAGAACATCATCAAAGGCAGTGACAGCAGCACAGAGAATTGAGGGTGAGATGGGGGTGGGGTGTGGCAGGAAATAGGAAAGCTGATGTGAACCCAAAGTCTTAGAGATGAGTGGAGGTAGCCTCTGGGGTCAGATTCTGGAACCGCTCCTCACCCTGACTCTCCATCAGCTCCTGGTAGTTCTCACTGTAGTTGCAGCCCAGTGTTTCCTGGGCGGAGTTGACACTCATGTCCTCACCATCCATGGAAGACCAGGCCATGAGAGTGGCCTCGGAGATAGCAAACTGTTCCATGACACCTGGGAGAAGAAAGGTAGTTAGTACAAGATACCTCCAGGAAGACTTAGACACATGCCTGGGGAGGGGCCATCAGTGCGGTGCTGTTCAATAGGAATATAACATGAGTCATTTGTGCAATTTAAAATTGTCTGCTGCTGCTGCTAAGTCGCTTCAGTCGTGTCTGACTCTGTGTGACCCCATAGACGGCAGCCCACCAGGCTCCCCCGTCCCTGGAAGTCTCCAGGCAAGAACACTGGAGTGGGTTGCCATTTCCTTCTCCAATGCATGAAAGTGAAAAGTGAAAGTGAAGATGCTCAGTCATGTCTGACTCTTAGTGACCCCATGAACTGCAGCCCACCAGGCTCCTCTGTCCATGGGATTTTCCAGGCAAGAGTACTGGAGTGGGGTGCCATTGCCTTCTCCCTTAAAATTGTCTAGTAGCCATATTAAAATGAAAAAAAAATAGGTAAAATTAATTTTAATAATACATCTTTAACCTCATCTATATAGAACTGTCATTTCAATGTGTAATCCATATACAAATTATTGAGATATTTTACGTTTTTTTATTCACACACAGTCTTTGAAATCCAGTTGATAATTTGCACTTATAGAATGTCTCCGTTTGGACTAGCCACATTTCAAATTCTCAGCCACATATGGCCAGCGGCTACTGTATCGGACAGCACAGTTTTTATATATGCCCTAAAACAAGGCAAAATCATGGGTGACTTCCCAAGTCATACTTAGAATTCCCAGGGGAAAGAGTTGGGGGTCTTCTGGTGAGATATCATAAGGGATTAAAATTGAGGATTTTCAGAAGTTTATCTTCAGAATTTTTCAGGAATGGTGCTTGGAGAATCCCAGGGACGGGGGAGCCTGGTGGGCTGCCGTCTATGGGGTCGCACAGAGTCGGACATGACTGAAGCGACTTAGCAGCAGCAGCAGCTAGTGCTAGGTAGTCAAGGCCCGGAGAAGGCAATGGCAAGCCACTCCAGTACTCTTGCCTAGAAAATCCCATGGATGGAGGAGCCTGGTGGGCTGCAGTCCGTGGAGTCGCTAAGGGTCGGACACGACTGAGCGATTTCACTTTCACTTTTCACTTTCACACATGGGAGAAGGAAATGGCAGAGGAATCTAAATGGGAGGGGTTGTAGGTCCACAGTGGTATCAGGCTGAAAGTTTAAGATGTGGGACGGCAAGGGAGTAGGGATAGAGTGATGAAGTGCATAGACTTGGGGTTCCCATGCTAGTCAAAGCCATGAGTAAGTTGAAGCTTACTTTGCTAGCTGCCTTGCATTACCTCCTACCTGTTCATCTTCCCTCCCCACTGGGATTTCTTCTGCCACGAACACCACCAGAGCCCAGATCTATTGTTTTTTCCGAAGTATCTTATTGAGATCTGCCACCAAGGCTTGGCCAATATTGATGTTATTTAGTTGCTAAGTTGTGTCCAACTCTTTTGCGATCCCATGGCTTGTAGCCCACCAGGCTCCTCTGTCCATGGGATTTCCTAGGTAAAAACACTAGAGTGGATTGCCATTTCCTCCTCTAGTGGGGGGTCTTCCCCATCTAGCGATCAAACCCATGTCTCCTGCATTGGCAGGCAGATTCTTTACTTCTGAGCCACCAGGGATGCCCCTGGTTAGTGTTGTAAGAACATCATATGCCTGCCTCCTACCTCTACCGAATAAAAGCTCTTCTGTACACACCCTCTCCTCACCCAGGTCCCTTGATCTTCTGGTGGTTGTACAAGTAAGTTGTCTGTAAGTGAATCCATGACAGCAAAGTGCTGATGGGCAAAGGCTAGAAGAGAACCCCAAGGCTTTTCTTTCTTTGTCATCATAAAACAAGTAGAGTCAGAGACTATTGAAGTCTAAGGCCCCTGGTTTTTTCCCCTGTAAGAGGGAATCCAGAGATTGGACGGTCCTACCATGTGGGAGAGAAGGCATCAGGTGGACCCACAATCTCATGTTAATTTCCCTCAACTTCTGAGATGATAATAAAAAATAAGTTTGAGGGACTTCCCTGGTAGTCCAGTGGCTAAGACTCCGCACTCCCAATGCAGGGGTCCAGGGTCTGATCCCTGGGAACTGAAATCCCACATGCCACAACCTAAGACTCAGTGCAGCCAAATAAATAAATATTAAAAAAAAGTTTGAGAGCACTTATCAGAATGAACAAGTCAGAGTCCTTGAAATTCGAGCTAGCTGGGAAATGAAGTCTGATGGTCATCATATGGATAGAGCCACTCCTAGCACAGGGGACCAGGTTGAAGAGTGGGTCTCGGCCATCCTGAAAATGTGTCTCTCAAAGGGCTGGGGAATAAGTACCTGCGAGGAAACGGGCCTCCTTCTCGCCGTCGCTGAGGTCAGAGTAGGCATCCGTGTCCCTGCGGACGGCCTCGTGGCTGTGCTGCGGCTGAATGGCTGGTGCCTTCCCCCAGCCCTGCCACTCGATCATGTGGGCCACCCGGCCCTGCCCCATGGCTGTGGGCTTTGTCACGTGGTCCTTCATGCTTCTCGAAATCCCTGAGGGGCCAGACAGTCCCCACGTCCTCCAGAACATCACACGATACCCGAACCAGATTCCCTCCGAACCCCATTATCCCCACCCTAGCCCCATGGGATACTGAAAAGGGCAGGTTATGCCCTAAGACACCGTATATAAGGGTGGCCTGGAGGGTTGGAGGGGCTTGACAGAAAAGGCAAACAGGCCCGGAGTATGGGGATGAGGGTGTGTTTTCCAGGCCTGAAGCGGCAGGGAGCCTGAGGCCAGGAGCCCACAGGTAGTGTCCTGTCTGAAAGCATCCCCAGGTGGGGAGTCTCACCTGAGAACGATGACTTGGCCAGGGCCCCAATGCCATAGGCGTTCGAGTTTCGCTTAAGCTTCGGAAGGATGGAAGTGGTGTCCTCCATGGAGAGCTGGGAGGGGGACGTGGGAGATGGGGTAGAGGGGGAAGAGCGTATGGGATGCTTGTATGTTCAGGAAGAATCTGAGCTAGGACCGGTGATAGGACACCCTGATACCCAGGGGCCCATCTCCCAACCGCTCTTGGAAGTTTGGGGGTGGGTAAAGACAGTGAGGGCTTCTGGGGCCCGCTGGAACCAGGGAGTTCTTTGTTCTATGGGAGGCCTACGGGATAGGAGTTAGCGGGGAGGGGGAAGGCTGGGGGTTTGGGGATCTGCACTCACATTGATGCCATCCCAGGAGAAGTCTGTCCGGGTTTGCTGCAAGGAGAAGAGAAGAGGGAGTGGGTACCCGGGGCGCTTGCTCAGAGGGCCTTCCGGAAGTGCGTGGTGACGTAGGGAGGGCTTTTCTGAGAGTCACACCGGGAACTTGGGGTCTCGGTGTGGAGCATTGGGCTTGTATTTGAGGAACAGAGGAGAAACTGCTGTGAAAGGGTCAGTCTGGGAGCAGGTCTGGGATGTTATCCTGGAATTCAGGAAGATGGCTGAAGAACCGGGTTTACGCATGGTGGTTCGGGGGCCTTTTCGAGGTCTTCCGGGAGGGCAGCTGAGCACAGCGGTTGCGGGGTGCGCACCTCGGTGGATGGCCGGTGAAGGCTGCTCCCGTGCAGCGAGCTGCTGCTGTCCATGTTGAGTTGGTCCACCTCTTTCAGGCCCTTCCAGTCCACAGCGATCACCTCATTTCCTGCGTGGCCAGATGGTGAGTTGCGTCCCTTTCACCGCACTCCCCACCGCCCCATGCCCACCCCGATGGCCCCTCCTTATTCTCTTCCTCCAGAATTCTGATGCCACAAGTGGGGGGCCAGTACCCCCTCCCCTCCCACAACCACTCTCTCTTCCGATTGCCTCTTCTCCTCTACATCTCCCCTCACCCCCAGTTTTTGGCAGGAGAGATAACAACGCTGAGTTCATTCAAGAACAGCACACTTAGGAAAAGGGTCCCATGAGCTTATTTGTTGCTCTTGTTTAAATGGAAGGGCTGGGTTTTAGCAGGAAAACAGTTCTCCATTCTGTCCCAAGGGATCTCTGAGGGTTTCTTTATGGGATTGCCTGGGTTCTGTACTTTTCCTCTATTAGGTCTCTACAAACAAGGGCAGAACTTTTCCTGGGCCAAGCTTCCCTCCGTGTTGGCTTTATTCCGTGTGAGGTGGAAGGATTGCATCTTCCCTGATGGACCCTCCATGGGAGCGGGTGGATTTGTATGAGAGGAAGGAGATTTGGTGAGGATAGAGGTGAGAGCTGGGTGTGTTCACCTAGAAGCAATGAGAGCAGAGAAGCAAAGGGATGGGATCATTCTACCTGACTGTGGGAGCCGCCGGCTAAATGAATGGGGAGAGAAGGGGGCCAGAGGGAGGAGAGCAGGGGACTTTGAAAAACAGAAACTAAGGGAACAGGAATTCAAGTCAGAGAGAAGACAAAAGACAATGGGAGGGAGTGAACGGGGTTTGACGGCTGACAGGGAAACTGGAGGGCCTAGGAGGACCGTCATTGCTCAGCTCAGGCCAGAGTTCCTTGTACAGGGAGACTGCTGGTGTGAGGGCAGGGTGTGCCTCCCGGAAGGCTGGGGGAAGAATCACTTGGCTGGTAGATGCTGGGCATTCAAGCATAAAGTTTTCTGATTTGGAGTTTAGGATTAGGGGTCCACGCTTGAGAAGGGGGGAATTGAATGAGATCTTGGGCGGCAGCAGGAGGTAATGGGCGTGTAGGCTGACAGAGATGCTGCAAGCAGAAGGGCTGTGGTTGGCAGGTCTGAGAGAAGAAGGACCCCTACAAAGCGGGCACTTTCTCCCTGGGGCTACAGGCGAATAGTGCCACGGGTCAGAGCAGAGGAGGTGGCTGGGAGGGAACGGGAAAGACGGACATCTGGGCGAACAGAGCGGGAATGGGGCAGGCAGGGAACCACCTCTGAGGGGAAGGGAGATGGGGAGGGCAGAGTGGGAGAGAGGGGTGGGGGGAGGTGGCCTTTGCAAGAGAGGGAGAGCTGAGTCAGAGCCGCGGGGGGCAGGGAGGGGGAGGCAAAGAACCCCGAGCAGAGGTGAAAGCAGAGCGCGGGGTGCGGGGCCGGGAGGCGGGTAATCCATGGTAATAAATCGGGTCTCAGAGAAATCAGGCTTTTGGAGAGTGAGTTCGTTTGCAATAATAATACGAATTATTCTCTCAGCCTGAGGTCACTGGGGCGTGCAGGCGGGAGAAATTGGGAGTTGGAAAAATTGGGGGGTTGGGGAGAGGGTTGGGTCAATCTGTTGAGCTGTGAGAGCGGAGTGGGTGCACAGGGTAGGGGAGAACGGGTGGTAGAAGGCAGAGGGGAGAAGTCTTAGGAGGCGCCTCGCTTCCTTCCTCCAGCCAAAGGTAAATAAAGAGCCGGCCCCGCCCCGCCAGCCCCGCCGACAGGTGCAATCGGGTCCCCGGTCCCCTCCGCCGCCGGCCCCACCCTCCGGGGAGCCGGCTCCCGACCCCTCTCCGGCCCTCTAACCGCCCCCCGCCTCCTCCGATGTCCCCGGCTCGTCCCCTCTACCCCAGCCCGGCGCGGCCCCATTCCCTCCGGGCGTGGAACCCGTTGCCCTCCCCGAGGCACCAGGCTCATCCCGCCCCCGCCCCGGAGGGAAAATGCACGTGAACAAAGCAAATCGGGGGAGGCAGGGACGACGGAAAAAGGCAACGGAGAAGGAAAGAGCTGGGGGCCAAACAGCCAAGCCTGATGGAGGCGGGGTGCGGTGGGTGGGTGGGTAGGGGGCGCGTGCGAAGGAGACTCGGGGCTGAGACTGAGGCTGGGGGGTCCTTCGAAGGGGGGGCTGCTCCGGACACGGAGTTGGGCGAGGAGGCGCTGGGGAAGGCAGGGCCTGGAGGTGGGGGGTGCGGGGACGGGGGAGTAGGGGAGAGCCACGGAGAGGATGCCGGCGGGGGTATGGTGGAGAGGGACCGCGCCTGGGGGAGGGCGGCGGAAGGAAGCTAGAGGGAGACGGATGCAAAGAGCCCGGAGGGATGCAAGCCCAGGAGGCGCGCGCGCGGAGAGCGGGGAGAGGTGAAGGCAGGGACCGCGAGGGCTCGGAGGGAAAGTGGAAGCGAGGCCGGAGCGGGCGGGTGCGGAGAGCGGGGTCCCCGGGAGGGGCGCGGGGCGCGGTGGGGGAGGGGGCCGCAGGACCCGGCCGGGCCGAGCCCCGCCAGCGCCCGCGTCCGCGCCGCCGCGGTACCCACCCACGGTCCGGGAGCCGATGCAGCCCATGGCTCCGGGCCTCCAGGCCGGGCCCTCACCGACGCGGGGCGGGCGCCGGGGGGAGCGCCGGGAGCCGCGCCGCCGCCCCAGCCGCTCTGCAGCGCCGCGGCCGTCTCCGCTCGGCGCCGCTCCCCCCTCCCCTCTCCATCCCTCCCCGCGGCAGCCTCCGTCGCCGCCGCCGCCGCCGCCGCCTGGCTCCCCCGCCCCGGCTCGGCTCGCGGCGGCGGGGAGGGGGCGGCCCGGGGATTGGCTGCGCCGGCGCCTCCCGGCCCTTCCCCCGACCCCGCCGCCGCGCTCCCAGCCGCGCTCCCTGGGGGAGCCTCGCCGCCGCTTCCCTCCCTCGCCCTTCTCCAGCCCCGCGCGGGGGGCTGCTCGCCGGGTCCCCGCCGGGCTTGGGGCGGGGTGGGCGGGCGGAGGCTGATGGAAACCCGGAGGATGCCCGCCGGGGGTCGCATGAGCCGGGCGGAGAGCCCCGGGCCCACCCTTCGGATCTGGGGGATTGATTTTGAGGGTCGAGCTTGGGGATGCCTAGAGAGAAAGTGAAATGAGAATAAAGCCTGGATTTATTGGGCCTTGGCCGCCAAATTCCGCAAACACTTGTTTTCTTCCCGGGGTGGCCTCGGGGACAAACGGGAGCTTGGTTGGATGCGATTGGAGCTTCCTGTTCGCTGTTTTATGCACCCGAAAAGATCGCGAAGTCTTTGCAAGCGGATCGTGTGTTAGACTTCCCAGGGCTCGGCGCTCGCCGGAAAGTCGGGCATGCGGGGACGGTGCAGATGACCTAACTCCAGGTCTGATTGGGGAGGGGGAAATAGAAGATCCTTCAGTCCCATCTCCAGGGAAATAAAAATGTCAGGACCCGAGGCTAGCTAGAAGACAGTTTTATATCCAATGTAACTTTTCTGAGCCACGGTCTTCTCTGACAAGAGAGCACAACCGTGTCAGAGGCGGTCAAGCCCGGAGGATTGAGGTCTGGCTGGTGGGGTCGGATGAAGTAGGTACTAAGGGTTTCCTGGGTGACAAGAGTCAATGGACACCATAGTTACAGCAGGGAAGAAGTGGAGTCCAGAAAAGTCACCTGAGAAATGAAGGAGAGACCCGTTTATGTAAGCCCACCTCGGTAAGCACAGATGTCAGAAGCAAATAGCAAATCCAGGGGCTGCTTTCATGTGCCTCCTGAGGTTGAACAGGCAGCAGGGCAGTGGACCAGGGGACTCTGGTGTGGCCATGGGACAGGGAGAGAGACAAGTCTCGTGGGTACAATCTTTTAAGCTTTAAATTATGAATCGGAAGCTAAACGTTAGTGTGAGTACCACTACATTCTGTGGAATCCCAGATGAGAGATGGGGGAAAGATACTAATTTAATTGCAGATCTGGGCGATAGGATGATGGAGACAGAACTTATCTTTAGTCTCTGTGCATGAAGAAATAAACCGGATCTGCATCTACAGAACCACAAAAGAGAAGACAGAACAGTGGTCAGCAGGCTTAGATTTTAATCGCCCTGTGTATTTTGTGGCAGGATTTGCTATCTTAGTTTGGCAGTGGAGGGAATTAGAAAGTATTTTTCCCCTGGTCAGCTTTTGTTGGTTATACACAAGTACAAAGTGGATTTTGCCCTCCTGAAGTATAGTGTCTAGCTGCAAAGGAAAGAAAATAGAAAGATGGTTTTTTAAAAAAAGATGAAGAAACAGGCTCCATTACTGTAGTAATGCTCGCAAACCCCTGTTTGAGCAGAGAAAGCACTGGCTCTCCAGGTCAGAAGTCTTGAACCAGGTGGCCAGCTCTGCATACGCCTTCTCACCTGAAGCTGTTCTTCCCTTGGAGTGCTTTCTGATTCTGCTATTCTCATGAGCACTCTGCTCCAAACATGGATACAAACTCCTCCCTGGGTGCCCTTAGCACAACTGCATATGGCTGCTGTTGTTGTTCAGTCACTAAGTCGTGCTTGACTCCTCTCAACCCCATGAACTGCAGCATGCCAGGTTTCCCTGTCCTTTACTCTCTCCCGGAGTTTGCGCAAACTCATGTGCATCGAGTTGGTGATGCTATCTAACCATCTTGTCCTCTGCCACTGCCTTCTCTTTTGCCTTCAATGTTTCCCAGCAAAAAGGTCTTTTCCAATGAGTTGGCTCTTTGCATCAGGTGGCCAAAATATTGGAGCTTCAGCTTGAGAATCAGTCCTTCTAATGAATATTCAGGGTTGATTATTTAAATCAAGTCGACTCTAAATCTTGAAGATTCAGTCCCATCCCATATTCTGTCTTAAAGGTGTTTTCAGCATCAGAGAAAAGGAATCTATCAGAGGCACAACACTAATATGCTTCCTTCCTTCTTCTTGTACTGAATCATCTTACTTCTCACCATTTAGAGACATTCTCCCAGTCTTTTTGCCATCTTCTGAGCCAAGGTCAAAGACTCTAGTTCTGTTATGAACAGAAACAACCTTTCTGGAGGACAATTTGACAGTGCAGATCAAAAAAATCTTTAAAATATGCATTACTATTCTTACTAAATTGTGACACAGCAATTCCATTTATAGAAATAGTCTAAGAAAATAAAAATAGAATGTGGACAAAGATTTACAGCACCCATCAGAGCACAATTTCATAATAATTATAAAGACTGTACACAGCCCACATGTTCAAATGTAGGGATGAATTAAATAAATCATGCAATATGCCTATAATAGAATATTATGCAGCCATTAATACTATCTTATAATTGTATTTGTTGAAAATTACTCATGATCTATTGTAATATTATAAAAAAGCAGGCTATAATAATGACAGTATATCAATTTTTGTTTGAAAATCACACATACACACACAGATTCTTCTCCTACCTTTTGTCAGGATTTCCATCCCGAATAATTTATGGGATTCCTTGAAGAAAGCCTATGTTTTACAAATGTCCAATTCCACTCATCAGTTACATTTTGACTCTCAATGAAATTACAATATTAATCAGTCCATTTCCAAAGTCTAAAAATATAGGACTTTGGCAGAATGCCCCAGTAAGGCACTGGCATGTCCTTATTGGTTCCCTTTGGGGCAGAGCCCCAAGGTGAAGTTATGTTTCTTTCTTCACTGTGGTTGCTGCTTTGTACTCCTAATCTCTTGTGGATAGAACTTGGATGGAAGGAACAAACCAAGTTTAGAGAAAGTACTGCTGAAAATGGGGACTCTCACCCCAGGATCCATGGACAGAATCCACAATCCATAACCTTGGATGGGGAAAAAAGGTGTTATGTTCACTAACTTGTCATAGAAATTCTCTATGCACTTGTTAGGATTGTAGGCAGCAAATCGTGGTAGTATTAGAAGTGCTGTACTGTGTCTTTATCAGCCATGAAAAGTGCAGATGCTTCTATGTTGTTGTACAGTCGCTAAGTCCTGTCTGACTTTTTGTGACCCCCATGGACTGCAGCACAGCAGCCTTCCCCATCCTTCACTGTCTCCTGGAGTTTGCTCAAACTCATGTCCATCCTGTCGCCCGTTTCTCCTTCTGCCTTCAATCTTTCCCAGCATCAGAGTCTATTCCAATGAGTCAGCTGGCCAAAAGTGACCATCAGGTGGCCAAAGTATTGGAACTTCAGCCTCAGCATCAGCATCAGTCCTTCCAATGAATATTCAGGGTTGATTTCCTTTAGGATTGACTGGTTTGATCTCCTTGCAGTCTAAGGGACTCTTAAGGGTCCTCTCTACCACCATAATTTAAAAGCATCAGTTCTTCAGTACTCAGCCTTCTTTATGGTCTAACTCTCACATCCATATATGACTACTGGAAAAAATCAGCTTTGACTAAAGAGACCTTTGACTAAATGTTAGCAAAGTGATACCTCTGCTTTTAATATGGTATCTAGGTTTGTCATAACTTTTCTTCCAAGAAGCAAGTATCTTTTAATTTTGTGGCTGCAGTCATCTTCTGCAGTGATTTTGGCATTCAAGAAAATAAAATCTGTCACTGCTTCTACTTTTTCCCTATCTATTTGCCTTGAAGTGATGGGACCAGATGCCATGATCTTAGTTTTTTTGAATGTTGAGTTTTAAGCCAGCTTTTTCACTCTCTTCTTTCACCTCTGTTAAGAGGCTCTTTAGTTTCTCTTCACTTTCTGCCATTAGAGTGGTATCATCTGCATAACTGAGGTTGTTGATGTTTCTCCTGGCGATCTCGATCTCGATTCCAGCTTGTGATTCATCCAGCCCAGCATTTTGCATGATGTACTCTGCATATAAGTTAAATAAGCAGGGTGACAGTATACAGCCTTGACTCACTCCTTTCCCAATTTTGAACCAGTTTGTTGTTCCATGTCCAGTTTTAACTGTTGCTTCTTAACCCGCATACAAGTTTCTCAGGAGACAGGCAAGGTGGTCTAGTATTCCCATCTCTTTAAGAATTTTCCATAGTTTGTTGTGATCCACACAGTCAAAGGCTTTAGCTTAGTTGATGAAGCAGAAGCAGATGTTTTTCTGGAATTTCCTTGCTTTTTCTGTGATCCAACGAATGTTGTCAATTTGATCTCTGGATCCTCTGCCTTTTCTAAATCCAGCTTGTACATACAGAAGTTCTTGGTTCATGTACTGTTGAAGCCAAGCTTGAAGGATTTTGAGGATTACTTTGCTAGCATGTGAAATGAACACAATTGTATCATAATCTGAACATTCTTTGGCACTGCCTTTCTTTGAGATGGAATGAAAACTGATTTTTTTCCAGTCCTGTGGCCATGGCTGAATTTTCCAAATTTGCTGGCATATTGAGTGCAGCACTTTCACAGCATCATCTTTAAGATTTTAAGTAACTCAGCTGGAATTCCAGTACCTCCACTAGCTCTGTTTGTAGTAATGCTTCCTAAAGCCCATTTGACATCACACTCCAGGATGTCTGGCTCTAGGTGAGCGATGGTTATCCGGGTCATTAAGATCTTCTTTGTAGTGTTCTTCTGTGTATTTGTCCCACCTCTTCTTAATCTCTTCTACTTCTGTTATGTCCTTGCTATTTCTGCTCTTTATTGTACCCACCTTTGCATGAAATGTTCCCTTGGTGTCTCCAGTTTTCTTGAAGAGATTGTCAACTACAAATTGGTGCTTGCCAAGGACATTTGCTGTCTGCCTCTGTGGAGACTGAGTCCTGTGCTGCTGCAGCTCTGAAGGGAGTTCAGGGTGGAGAAAGAAGCACTCTGTGCTCTAGGGAAACTGGTGGAACAAGTCTTAAGATAGATATTTTAGAAACTGATTTCATAATCCCAATCTTCACATCTCCTCATATCTAGAAAAACACTAAATCCATTCATGGTGATCTCAGCTTTTTGTGACTAGTAGAAAACCTTTTGTAAGATATGTGCTTGACTGAGTGAACTCCCCCTTCCCCAAAATCACATATATTGACCTTCCCCCAGTACCTCTTTGAAACAGTTTCTTAGAACTATCTGAAGTGCTATATCCCAGACTGCAGTCCTCATTTTGCCCCAAATAAAACTTGACTCAGAACTCTCACATTGTGCATCAGTTTTTGGTCAAGACTTGTGGTGACTGATGAAGTGATCCAGAGTGGACTTCCCTCCTTCCCCTGAACTCTATGAGAAAACAGAGCTTTGGTACCAGCAGCAGCCCCTTTCATCCATCTGCCTGCTCAGGGAGGGAGACCAGATGAATTTGGATAATTGTCTCCTGGTTCTCAGACCTCCTGTTTAGTTAATGATTCTGAATTTTACTTGGCAGTGGAGCAGGTTACGTGCCACCTTCCAGTTGAAAGATACTGGGGCATACCTACTCATGATCTAGCTACCGAGTGGGGCTTGGTTGAAAAATATCAAGGTTGCTCAATTGCAGGAGACTGAGTGGTCTGTGCTGAGTAGTTAGGTAAGAGGCTGATTGGATGCTTTTCCTCAGTGCAGCCCGCAAACACAGAAGCAAGAGGCATTAGCAAGCAGCCACTAACACTCCAGCCAGGGCTATGTATGTACAAAATTAGTACTTGCAAGTACCTATTTCACTGAGGAAATTATACTAAAGGAGATCTCAACCTAAACGATCCAAATTTGGGGTCCTTTTGGTATTCCAAAATTGATATTTTTGCATGCACAGTTAGAAGGAATGCTTACTTTGATATCCAGAAGAGCCTAAAGGAGGAAATGATAGAGTAACTACTTTGCAGGAAACCAATGAGAAGTTGCTTGAAAATATATCAGAACTAAAACTGGCCACTAGCACTAACTCTGCCAGGTCACAGGTCTAGAAGGACTGACTGGGAAGTCATGTTTGGGAGATTTTTGCCATTTGGCTTTTGATTTCCGGGCATCTCTTTGCCATTTGTTTTATTTGGAGTGTGACTTCCAGCTGGTGAGGATCTGGCTTGGTTGGTTTGGTTTGGTTACTTTGATTTGAGCACACAGATTGGTTTGAGCACACAGAAATCTGGTCCAAACTGCATGAGTTAAAAATGGGAAGCGCTTCCTCTAAGGTTCTACACCCTACCTGGGAACCTCTTGGGAACAATTCTAAATAACTGGTTAACCTATAGCCAACAACAAGAGTGGGAAAAACAAGAGATCTTTTCAAGAAAATTAGAGATCTCAAGGGAACATTTCATGCAAAGATGGGCTCGATAAAGGACAGAAATGGTATGGACCTAACAGAAGCAGAAGATAAGAAGAGGTGGCAAGAATACACAGAAGAACTGTACAAAAAGATCTTCACAACGAAGATAATCATGATGGCATGATCACTCACCTAGAGCCAGACATCTTGGAATGTGAAGTCAAATGGGCCTTAGAGAGCATCACTACGAACAAAGCTATTGGAGGTGATGGAATTCCAGTTGAGCTATTTCAAATCCTGAAAGATGATGCTGTGAAAGTGCTGCACTCAATATGCCAGCAGATTTGGAAAACTCAGCAGTGGCCACAGGACTGGAAAAGGGCAGTCTTCATTCCAGTCCCAAAGAAAGGGAATGCCAAAGAATGCTCAAACTACCGCACAATTGCACTCATCTCACACACTAGTAAAGTCATGCTCAAAATTCTCCAAGCCAGGCTTCAGCAATATGTGAACCGTGAACTCCCAGATGTTCAAGCAGGTTTTAGAAAAGGCAGAGGCACCAGAGATCAAATTGCCAACATCCGCTGGATCATGGAGAAAGCAAGAGAGTTCCAGAAAAACATCTATTTCTGCTTCATTGACTATGCCAAAGCCTTTGACTGTGTGGATCACAATAAACTGTGGAACATTCTGAAAGAGATGGGAATACCAGACCACCTGACCTGCCTCTTGAGAAACCTGTATGCAGGTCAGGAAGCAACAGTTAGAACTGGACATGGAACAACAGACTGGTTCCAAATAGGAAAAGGAGTATGTCAAAGTTGTACATTGTCACCCTGCTTTTTTAATTTATATGCAGAGTGCATCATGAGGAACGCTGGGCTGGAAGAAGCACCAGCTGGAATCAAGATTGCTGGGAGAAATATCAATAACCTCAGATACGCAGATGACACCACCCTTATGGCAGAAAGTGAAGAGGAACTCAAAAGCCTCTTGATGAAAGTGAAAGAGGAGAGTGAAAAGGTTGGCTTGAAGCTCAACATTCAGAAAATGAAGATCATGGCATCTGGTCCCATCATTTCATGGGAAATAGATGGGGAAACAGTGGAAACAGTGTCAGACTTTATTTTTCTGGGCTCCAAAATCAAAGCAGATGCTGATTGCAGACATGAAATTAAAAGATGCTTACTCCTTGGAAGCAAAGTTATGACCAACCTAGATAGCATATTAAAAAGCAGAGACATTACTTTGCCAACAAAGGTGCGTCTAGTCAAGGCTATGGTTTTTCCCATGGTCATGTATAGATGTGAGAGTTGGACTGTGAAGAAAGCTGATCGCCGAAGAATTGATGCTTTTGAACTGTGGTGCTGGAGAAGACTCTTGAGAGTCCCTTGGACTGCAAGGAGATCCAACCAGTCCATTCTAAAGGAGATCAATCCTGGGTGTTCATTGGAAGGACTTATGCTAAAGCTGAAACTCCAATACTTTGGCCACCTCATGCAAAGAGTTGACTCACTGGAAAAGAGTCTGGTGCTGGGAGGGATTGGGGGTGGGAGGAGAAGGGGACAACAGAGAATGAGATTGCTGGATGGCATCACCGACTCGATGGACATGAGTTTGAGTGAACTCCGGGAGTTGGTGATGGACAGGGAGGCCTGGCGTGCTGTGATTCATGGGGTCGCAAAGAGTTGGACACGACTGAGCGACTGAACTGAACTGATGATCCAATGACAAAGAAAAATGGCTTAAAAATATTAGATCTTTATTGCCATAGTATCGGAAAATGGATTGAAGTTCCCTTATGTCCAGGACTCTTCTCCTGTAATCAACAGTCTGGGGCTGATCAAATTAACCTTGACTTTCAGGGACACTTATCTAGACCATCTCTAATTCCTGAATCTGAAGGGGAAAAAAGAAGGGAAAGAAGCCTTTAAAAATTTGTCTTATTCTAACTGTTATAAACTAGTGAGCTTTGTATTGTGATATCTAATTCATGGCTAAGTTTAGAAAACAAAGCTATGAGATCTCTTGTTGTTTCTGTTTGGATATATGTATGGTGGGAAAAATATCAACAACCTCAGATATTCTGATGATACCACCTAATGGCAGAAAGCTCAGAGGAACTAAAGAACCTCTTAATGAGGGTGAAGGAGGAGAGTGAAAAAGCTGGCTTAAAACTCAATATTTAAAAAAACTAAGATCATGGTATCTGGTCCCATTACTTCATGGCAAATAGAAGGGATTAAGGTGGAAGCAGTGAAAGATTTCCTCTTTGGGGCTCTAAAATCACTGCGGATGGTGACTGCAGCCATGAAATTAGAAGACAATAGTTTCTTGGTAGGAAAGATATGACAAACCTAGACAGTGTATTAAAAAGCAAAGACATCACTTTGCTGACAAAATGTCCATATAGTTGAGGCTATGGTCTTTCCAGTAGTCATGTACGGATGTGAGAGCTGGACAGTAAAGAAGGCAGAGTGCCAAAGAATTGATGCTTTTGAACTGAGGTGCTAGAGAAGTCTCTTGAGAGTCCCTTGGAAAGCAAGGAGTTCAAACCAATCTTAAAGGAAATCAACTCTGAATACTCATTGGAAGAATTGATATTGAAGCTGAAGATTCATTACTTTGGCCACCTGATGTGAATAGCTGACTTGTTGGAAAAGACCCTGATGCTGGGAAAATTTGAAGGCAGAAGGAGAAGAGGGCGACAGAGAATGAGACAGTTGGATGGCATCACCAATTGGACATGAACTTGGGCAAACTCTGTGGGATGGTGAGGGACAGAGAGACCTGGTGTGCTGTAGTCCATGGGGTCTTAAAGAGTCGGATGTGACTTGGTGACTGAACAACACGTCTCAGTATGTGTCTTTATTTTGGATATCATTACTGAGGTTAATTCGTAAATGAGTTCTATTTAACTGGCTTAAAGAAAAGTTGGCACTTAAAAGCGAATAATTCTAAGTGCAAGAGAAATTAAGCTAAATTTGGATTTCAGATTCATGTGAACTGGGAAATATTCAGTATCAAATTGGCACTTGGTATTAACGTTTGTTTGTTGATGTATATGTGTCGGTACTCACACTGACAGTTGAGATGTCTTTGGTAACTAACAAGACAGAGCTCACATGTGACACCAGAGAATGCTTCCTTATTGCCTCAGGCTCTGCCTGTGGTGGAAAACTGGTTGAGATTTAATGGACTTGAAAGTACACACTTACAAATTAACTCTATAGAAAATTGGCCAAGATAAATTTTAGGACTCATCATATGGGAAATATTCAGTACTGAATTGATATCTGCTATTGAAGGTGGCTTAAGCACGTTGATTTGATTAATATAGACATGTCTGCTGCTAAGTCGCTTCAGTCATGTCCGACTCTGTGCGACCTCATAGACGGCAGCCCACCAGGCTCTGCCATCCCTGGGATTCTCCAGGCAAAAAAACTGGAGTGAGTTTCCATTTCCTTCTCCGATGTATGAAAGTGAAAGTGAAGTCACTCAGACACTCTTCGAGACCCCATGGACTGCAGCCCACCAGGCTCCTCCGCCCATGGGATTTTCTGGGCAAGAATACTGGAGTGGGTTGCCATTGCATTCTCCATAGACATATCTAGAGTTATCCATATTAAGTATTCTATTCCTGTTGTACGTAAGTTTCAGTTCAGTTCAGTTCAGTCACTCAGTCCTGTCCAACTCTTTGCAACCCCATGAATCACAGCACGCCAGGCCTCCCTGTCCATCACCAACTCCCGGAGTTCACTCAAACTCATGTCCACAGAGTCGGTGATGCCATCCAGACATCTCATTCTCTGTCATCCCCTTCTCCTCCCACCCTCAATCCCTCCCAGCACCAGACTCTTTTCCAGTGAGTCAACTCTTTGCATGAGGTGGCCAAAGTATTGGAGTTTCAGCTTTAGCATAAGTCCTTCCAATGAACACCCAGGATTGATCTCCTTTAGAATGGACTGGTTGGATCTCCTTGCAGTATAAGGGACTCTCAAGAGTCTTCTCCAGCACCACAGTTCAAAAGCATCAATTCTTCGGCGATCAGCTTTCTTCACAGTCCAACTCTCACATCCATACATGACCATGGGAAAAACCATAGCCTTGACTAGACGCACCTTTGTTGGCAAAGTAATGTCTCTGCTTTTTAATATACTATCTAGGTTGGTCATAACTTTCCTTCCGAGGAGTAAGCGTCTTTTAATTTCATGGCTGCAATCAGCATCTGCTTTGATTTTGGAGCCCAGAAAAATAAAGTCTGACACTGTTTCCACTGTTTCCCCATCTATTTCCCATGAAGTGATGGGACCAGATGCCATGATCTTCGTTTTCTGAATGTTGAGCTTCAAGCCTTTTCCTATTTGGAACCAGTCTGTTGTTCCATGTCCAGTTCTAACTGCAGAGTACATCATGAGGAACGCTGGGCTGGAAGAAGCACAAGCTGGAATCAAGATTGCTGGGAGAAATATCAATAACCTCAGATATGCAGATGACACCACCCTTATGGCAGAAAGTGAAGAAGAACTCAAAAGCCTCTTGATGAAAGTGAAAGAGGAGAGTGAAAAGGTTGGCTTGAAGCTCAACATTCAGAAAACAAAGATCATGGCATCTGGTCCCATCACTTCATGGGAAATAGATGGAAAAACAGTGGAAACAGTGTCAGACTTTATTTTTCTGGGCTGCAAAATCAGATGCTGATTGCAGCCATGAAATTAAAAGACGCTTGCTCCTTGGAAGGAAAGTTATGACCAACCTTGATAGTATATTAAAAAGCAGAGACATTACTTTGCCAACCAAGGTCTGTCTAGTCAAGGCAATGGTTTTTCCCGTGGTCATGTATGGATGTGAGAGTTGGACTGTGAAGAAAGCTGATCGCCAAAGAATCGATGCTTTTGAACTGTGGTTTTGGAGAAGACTCTTGAGAGTCCCTTATACTGCAAGGAGATCCAACCAGTCCATTCTAAAGGAGATCAATCCTGGATGTTCATTGGAGGGACTGATGCTAAAGCTGAAGCTGCAATACTTTGGCCACCTCATGCGACGAGTTGACTCACTGGAAAAGACTCTGATGCTGGGAAAGGTTGGGGGTGGGAGGAGAAGGGGACGACGGAGAATGAGATGGCTGGATGGCATCACGGACTCTGTGGACATGAGTTTGAGTGAACTCCGGGAGTTGGTGATGGACAGGGAGGCCTGGCGTGCTGTGGTTCATGGGGTCGCGGAGAGTCGGACACGACTGAGCGACTGAACTGAACTGAACTGAGCTTCAAGCCAACCTTTTCACTCTTCTCTTTCACTTTCCTCAAGAGGCTTTTTAGTTCCTCTTCACTTTCTGCCATAAGGGTGGTGTCATCTGCGTATCTGAGGTTATTGATATTTCTCCCGGCAATCTTGATTCCAGCTTGTGCTTCTTCCAGCCCAGCGTTCCTCATGATGCACTCTGCATGTAAGTTAAATTAGCAGGGTGACAATATACAACCTTGACGTACCCCTTTTCCTATTTGGAACCAGTCTGTTGTTCCATGTCCAGTTCTAACTGTTGCTTCCTGACCTGCATACAGGTTTCTCAAGAGGCAGGTCAGGTGGTCTGGTATTCCCATCTCTTTCAGAATGTTCCACAGTTTATTGTGATCCACACAGTCAAAGGCTTTGGCATAGTCAATGAAGCAGAAATAGATGTTTTTCTGGAACTCTCTTGCTTTCTCCATGATCCAGCGGATGTTGGCAATTTGATCTCTGGTGCCTCTGCCTTTTCTAAAACCTGCTTGAACATCTGGGAGTTCACGGTTCACATATTGCTGAAGCCTGGCTTGGAGAATTTTGAGCATGACTTTACTAGTGTGTGAGATGAGTGCAATTGTGCGGTAGTTTGAGTTACTTTGGCTAAATGAATAACTATTGTTTCACAATGACCCATGCTTCTATCTGAGTGTCCTGAACCCTTATGATATTTATTGACAAAACTTCCTTAATCAAATTCTAATGAAGTACTTTTGACCTCTAGCTAAGATTGGTATGCTTCAAAGGGCCTCTGAAATATCCCAAAGAGAGATATTAAACTAATTAGGTTCATCTGGTATGTTGAATTGCATGGGAAGTATTATGAAATGAGTATTAAGTCTCCTCAGGTTATATAGTATGATAAATGTTACTAATATAGATGTCCTAGAAATCATAAGGAATTCCTAAAATTCTAATATATCCCGGTAAAATGTTCAGTCATAATTCTAGTTATTATCTTAAAGTATTGTCACAGCCATAATCAAGTATCTTTGTCAATTGCATTGTAATCAGATTTTTAAAACATGCCTTAAGTCTTTTGTCATTATTGACAGCTATGGTTTTATTCTCAAGTTTTTGCAAAAATGCTTCCTCTTCAAGAAGATTTATAGAAAGGACCTTTGGATAAATACAAGTTTCTGACTTTCAGACCATAAAGCTGAACTGGGTAAGAAATAAAAAAGTAATGGAAAACTTGATAGCTTCACAAAGATTAACAATAGGACTGAAGGAACTGGTGAATATGCTTATAACTTTCATAGTTTCTATCTGAAAAATTACTGGTTTGAATCTTTGTTTTTCAAGTGTAATAAAAAATCTTCTCAATTTAATTATGACTTACAGAAATTTGTTAACTTTTGTAAGCAAAACTGAAACATTTATCTTTTCTCTCTATCTTATCTGTCCAGAGATTGGAAACTGTTAGGTTTCCAATAGCTTTAAGTTAGGAAGGCCATCTCACTAATAGGCACAGAAATCTCAAGGAATTTTGGAGACCTTGAGAAGGGAGGAGTTCACCTAGATCTGTTAGACAAAAGCCCTTAGCTTTACTTTCCTAGCTCTGAGAGTTTTGTTTTTTTTTTAAGTTTAGTCTGACCTTCTTTATAAAAGTTTCAGCAAAACACACAAAAAAAGTCAATGATCAGTTATGGTTATGTAAATCATCATGTTGAGTTTATTGAAACCAGACATTTAGCAAACAAACTAGTCTTAATTTGGTTATATTTGGTAAAAGCAGTATCAAAAGGCAAAATGATAGAATAGTGAATGAGGAATTCCCTAGGTCGGTAGGTGCCCAGTATGCTACTGGAGATCAGTGGAGAAATAACTCCAGAAAGAATGAAGGGATGGAGCCAAAGCAAAACAAATACCCAGTTGTGGATGTGACTGATGCTAGAAGCAAGGTCCGATGCTATAAAGAGCAATATTGCATAGGAATCTGGAATGTTAGGTCCATGAATCAAGGCAAATTGGAAGTGGTCAAACAGGAGATGGCAAGAGTGAACGTCGACATTCTAGGAATCAGTGAACTAAAATGGACTGGAATGGGTGAATTTAACTCAGATGACCATTATATCTACTACTGTGGGCAGGAATCCCTTAGAAGAAATGGAGTAGCCATCATGGTCAACAAAAGAGTCTGAAATGCAGTACTTGGATTCAATCTTAAAAACGACAGAATGATTTCTGTTCGTTTCCAAGGCAAACCATTCAATATTACTGTAATCCAGGCCTATGCCCCAAACAATAATGCTGAAGAAGCCGAAGTTGAACAGTTCTATGAAGACCTACAAGACCTTTTAGAACTAACACCCAAAAAAGATGTCCTTTTCATTATAGGGGACTGGATGCAAAAGTAGGAAGTCAAGAAACCCCTGGAGTAACAGGCAAATTTGGCCTTGGAGCACGAAATGAAGCAGGGCAAAGGCTAATAGAGTTTTGCCAAGAGAACACACTGGTCATAGCAAACACCCTCTTCTAACAACACAAGAGAAGACTCTACACATGGACATCACCAGATGGTCAACACCGAAATCAGATTGATTATATTCTTTGCAGCCAAATATGGAGAAGCTGTATACAGTTAGCAAAAACAAGACCAGGAGCTGACTGTGGCTCAGATCATGAACTCCTTAGTGCCAAATTCAGACTTAAATTGAAGAAAGTAGGGAAAACCACTAAACCGTTCAGATATGACCTAAATCAAATCCCTTATGAATATACAGTGGAAGTAAGAAATAGATTTAAGGGTCTAGATCTGATAGATAGAGTGCCTGATGAACTCTGGACAGAGGTTCGTGACATTGTACAGGAGACAGGGACCAAGACCATCCCCATGGAAAAGAAATGCAAAAAAGCAAAATGGCTGTCTGAGGAGGCCTTACAAATAGCTGTGAAAAGAAGAGAAGCGAAAAGTAAAGGAGGAAAGGAAAGATATAAGCATCTGAATGCAGAGTTCCAAAGAACAGCAAGTAGAGATAAGAAAGCCTTCCTCAGTGATCAATGCAAAGAAATAGAGGAAAACAACAGAATAGGAAAAACAAGAGATCTTTTCAAGAAAATTAGAGATATCAAAGGAACATTTCATGCAAAGATGGGCTTGATAAAGGACAGAAATAGTATGGACCTAACAGAAGCAGAAGATATTAAGAAGAGATGGCAAGAATACACAGAAGAACTGTACATAAAAGATCTTCATGACGAAGATATTCACAATGGCGTGATCACTCACCTGGAACCAGACATCTTGGAATGTGAAGTCAAGTGGGCCTTAGAGAGCATCACTACGAACAAAGCTAGTGGAGGTGATGGAATTCCAGTTGAGCTATTTCAAATCTTGAAAGATGATGCTGTGAAAGTGCTGCACTCAATATGCCAGCAAATTTGGAAAAGTCAGCAATGGCCACAGGACTGGAAAAGGTCAGTCTTCATTCCAATCCCAAAGAAAGGGAATGCCAAAGAATGCTCAAACTACCACACAATTGCACTCATCTCACACGCTAGTCAAGTCATGCTCAAAATTCTCCAAGCTAGGCTTCAGCAATATGTGAATCGTGAACTTCCACATGTTCAAGCAGGTTTTAGAAAAGGCAGAGGCACCAGAGATCAAATTGCCAACATCCGCTGGATCATGGAGAAAGCAAGAGAGTTCCAGAAAAACATCTATTTCTGCTTCATTGACTATGCCAAAGCCTTTGACTGTGTGGATCACAATAAACTGTGGAACATTCTGAAAGAGATGGGAATACCAGACCACCTGACCTGCCTCTTGAGAAACCTGTATGCAGGTCAGGAAGCAGCAGTTAGAACTGGACATGGAACAACAGACTGGTTCCAAATAGGAAAAGGATTACGTCAAGGTTGTATATTGTCACCCTGCTTATTTATATGCAGAGTGCATCATGAGGAACGCTGGGCTGGAAGAAGCACAAGCTGGAATCAAGATTGCCAGGAGAAATATCAATAACCTCAGATATGCAGATGACACCACCCTTATGGCAGAAAATGAAGAGGAACTCAAAGGCCTCTTGATGAAAGTAAAAGAGGAGAGTGAAAATGTTGGCTTGAAGTTCAACATTCAGAAAACAAAGATCATGGCATCTGGTCCCATCACTTCATGGCAAATAGATGGGGAAACAGTGGAAACCGTGTCAGACTTTATTTTTTTGGGCTCCAAAATCACTGCAGATGCTGTTTGCAGCCATGAAATTAAAAGACGCTTACTCCTTGGAAGGAAAGTTATGACCAGCCTAGATATCATATTAAAAAGCAGAGACATTACTTTGCCAACCAAGGTCCGTCTAGTCAAGGCTATGGTTTTTCCCATGGTCATGTATGGATGTGAGAGTTGGACTGTGAAGAAAGCTGATCGCCGAAGAATTGATGCTTTTGAACTGTGGTGCTGGAGAAGACTCTTGAGAGTCCCTTGTACTGCAAGGAGATCCAACCAGTCCATTCTGGAGGAAATCAATCCTGGGTGTTCATTGGAAGTACTGATGCTAAAGCTGAAACTCCAATACTTTGGCCAACTCATGCGACGAGTTGATTCACTGGAAAAGACTCTGATGCTGGGAGCGATTAGGGGTGGGAGGAGACGGGGACGACAGAGAATGAGGTGGCTGGATGGCATCACCGACTCGATGGACATGAGTTTGAGTGAAGTCCGGGAGTTGGTGATGGACAGGGAGGCCTGGCGTGCCGTGATTCATGGGGTCGCTAAGAGTTGGACACGACTGAGCGACTGAACTGAACTGAACTGAACTTGGTAAAAACAAGGGTAATTTTAGGGAGAAAAGATGTTTCAAAAATGTTAAATCCCAGTTTGTTAATGGAGGTGTTAATCTACTAAGACTCATTTCCTGGATAGTTCTTTGTTCTTACGGTGTGTGTGTGCTCAGTCACATTAGTCTGTGACCCTAGGAACTGTAGCCAGCCAGACTCCTCTGTCCATGGGATTCTTCAGACAAGAATACTGAAATGGGTTGCCATGCCCTCCTCCAGAGGATCTTCCTTACCCAGGGATCAACTTGGGTCTCCTGCATTGTAGGCAGATTTTTAAACTGCTGAGCCACTGGGGAGGCCCTGTTATTGTATATTATATGTAAATTTTTGATTGAATTATTACAGGACACTCTAAGTTTGTTTCTGAAACTTATCTCAGTAATGTTTGGATGAAGATCAGATGCCTCACAACCTGCAACGAAGACTCCAACCAGGATGGAAAGACGTTTTTATCAGATACTCTTAACTAGCTCATGCACAGTGAAATTGAAGGGAATTTGACTGTTGGATTAATTCTCACTTCTAAAGGCCCCTGCACTGGACTGGTCTATGGAGAGGACGGCTGACCTCAAACTCACCTTAAAACGACACTCAAACAGAAGAAACTGCAGTATACTAGCAAGAGAAGAAGATGACATCAGAAGTAGACAGCTTAGCCAAGAAGCTGGACCTGATTTTTATGATCATTTATAATGTTTTCTTGGCTTTTTTGACCTTTGCTTATAAATAAAATATTTTCTATCATGGACAGGATCCTATGTTAGTTTTAAAACTCAACCCAATTGTTGGGTTTGTGGCCAATTATCTGTATCTAGTACTTCTGAGTTGCCTTGATGGATTTCTTTCCTCTCAGCCTCTTATTGGAAATTTCCCTTAGGAAATTTATTTTAGAAGAAAGACTGTTTGGTCCTGTTTTGTCTACTCATGATATTATTAAATGGGATCCTCCCACCTGGCCAATTAATAATGCCTGCTCTGACCCTGGTCATAGATTTATATTTTCTTTTAGGGTCACACAAACTCAGTCAGAACAACGACCTAAGTCTCAATCAAAGACTGTAACCTTTGATCTATTTAAAGGAAAACTCCCATAATAGTGGGATGGATCTATATGGTTTACACCAGGCTGTGGTCATTTAACTTTTAAGACGCCCCCCTCCTTTCTCTTGGGAACAGTTAAATTATACTAAGGAGAATCAGCCTAATAGCACTAGGAATTTAAACTGAGTGTCTTATGAACAGTGCCAATATATAATTTTCCTAAAAACAATAAAGATTGGTACAGAATAGACTAAGTAAAATGATCTAAGGATGGGCTACACCTAATGGAAGTTCTTGCCTAAATTCTCACTTATGACTTTAATAATACTGTCAGTTATGTTACTTTTTTTTGCCAGTTTTACAAGATTGTTGTTTACTGCAATTACCAAATATGTAACAGAGACTGCAGTGAAAATAATGATGACTAGGTGACTTGCAGCTGTTGGTGAAATATATCGTTCTGTATACAGTCAATGACTGTAATAGTGTGACTCTGGATATGGGAAGATGCAATAACAGATTAATTATAAATAAATGAAACCATTTAATAATAAAACCATTAATAATATGGTTTTCCTGGACCTTAACTGGAAGATAGATGTCCAGAGATCGCTGGTTATTAAAACATAGTCCAGTAATAGCACATTGAATGACCTATCAGCAAAAGCTTCTCCAGAACTAGGAAGGAGCCTTCCTAGCAGTGTGGGACAAAATGGTCATGAAATGCCTTCCAGCATATGGTCAAATTTCTAACCATGAGGGGGCCCTGTCAACTGCAAATTGGCACTTGGCAATGGCATTTGGGGCTTCCCTGGTGGCTCAATGGTAAAGAATACACCTGCAGTGCAGGAGATGCAGGTTCAATCTGGGTTAGGAAGATCCCCTGGAGGAGGGAATGGGAACCCAATCCAGTATTCTTGCCAGGGTATCCTATGGACAGTGGAGCCTGGCGGGCTACAGTCCATGGGGTCACACAGAGTCAGACAACGACGAAGTGACTGAGTACACAAGCATGCAAGGGCATTTGCCATCTGCCTCTGAGGAGACTGAATCCTGTGCTGCTGCAGCTGTTGACCTTTGACCCGCCCTGAAGGGAGTTCCCCGTGTGCTCCAGGGAAACTGGTGGAACAGGTCCTTAGATAGTTAGATATTTTAAGACCTGATTTCATGATCCCAATGCTTGCATCTCCTCATATCTAGAAAAGCACTAAATCCCTTCATGGTGACATCAGATCCTTGTGATTAGCAGAAAACCTTCTGTAAGATATGTACTTGATTGTGTGAACTCCCCCTTCCCTCAAATCAAATATATTGATTTTGAAATATATTTTGAAACAGTTATGCCCACTGGGTATAACTACCTTTTGAAACAGTTTCTCAGAGCAATCTGAGGTGCTCTCCTGGGCTGCAGTCCTCATTTTGCCCCAAATAAACTTAACCTGAAACTCTCACATTGTGCATCTTTTTTAGTTGACACTATAATGCAATGATTGTTGCAGACTTTTTTTTTTACAATGTCCTTTACATTCATCACTACTTTGAAATTATAGTAGTATTGAACCTGCCTCTATGTTTCCTTATTTAATACTTTTATAAATAAGAAGATATACTATATTATATCACAATTTTATCATAACTATGTTTTATATAAGTGGTTCCCTTAGTAATCTATATTTTGTTTTACACATTTAATATTATTCTGATACTGAAACCATGACTTTTTCAGATTGCCAAGGGATCCAGGGCACATAAATGTTTAAGAACTCCTGGCCTCTAAATACATGTTTGGTGGTGATGAAAGTGAAAGTCACTTAGTCATGTCCAACTCTTTGCGACCCTATGGGCTGTAGCCTACCAGGCTCCTCTGTCCATGGAATTCTCCAGGCAAGAATACTGGAGTGGGTGGCCATTCTCTTCTCCGGGATCTTCCCAAGCCAGGGATCAAACCTGGGTCTCCTGCATTGCAGGTGGACTCTTCACCATCTGAGCCACCAGGGAAGCCCCATAGTGGTGGTGAGGGTCTCCCACCACCACTCCTGCAGAGCTAAACAGTCCTGTTAATAGTAAAAAATTTAAAGGATCAAGCAAGACACTTAAAGATCCCATTTTGAAGACCACGTCCTCAAGACAAAGATATGTCCCTTTTATCTGCAGGACTGAGACACATCAAAGACATGCTTGCCCTCAACAAATGCAGAGAGAGGCAGCTCTAAAACTCGACAGCTTAATAAAGTGCCACTTTTGTTTTAATGGTAGACATCAGATCGTAATTAAGGGATTATGAGCAAGAGGAAGAGGGTCAACATATCAGAGAGGTAGATTAATTGATACTGAGCAAGAATTCCTAAGGCAGTCACAGGGATATGAGCAAAGTTCAGGGAGAAAGATTAGGCTTAGATGGAGGTGTCCTGCTCTTCTTTTCTGGAAAGAAGGTTGGAGCAGATTCTGGTAGGTTGTGTGTTTGATGTTGGGAAATGAAGGGTCTCTGTCTGGTGGTGTCTGTTCACTCTGAGAAATAGAAAGTAGGATCTAGGGATGGAGGAGATACAGAATAAAATAATAATCAATAATATACGAATATCACTTTACAGTTGACAAGGAGTTTTCAGTCTCTTAAGACAACAGTCCAATAAGGAAGCCACTATCTTTGCTTGCAGTTCAGAAAACTGGGGTTAGAGGCCAATTCACTTTCTTTCCTCCAGGATTACCCAGCTGGAAAGAGAAAGATCTGGAGCTTAAACTCAGCCCCTTGGATGAAAAATTCATCCTGGAGACCATAGGAAAAAGGTTTATTTATGTGTTTACTCATTTTTTAAAAAATAGGTAGTGTGACTTGATTCTGGAAATTTTATTTGATATACATTTTTTTCACTTATCTTTCTTTTTTAAGGTGGGGCCATTAGCTAAAGAGAGGGATACTTTTATTTACATTCCTAAGGTGCAAAATGCAATGAGTGTTCCTCAGGGTGCCTTGCAGCCCCTGCTACAGGTCTTGGTACTGTCACAAAGTAGTGGTGACAGGAACAATTCAGTTCCTATTACCCCTGTGTATCACGTCTGAGTCTGTATCTGGAGGTGACAAGGAGGTGATTCAAACTGCCATCAAATTTACTCAACTTGAGGGCAGCCCTTCGTGGCTCACAGGAGGCCCTATTTGCTTAAGGCACCAGATATAAGCATGCTGGTACTGGGACAACTTGGTTAAAGGGCTGGGGTGGATTGTTGGGCAGAGCTTACCTGGAATAGCAGGGGGTCTGTGTGGAAATCTAAAGACTCTGAGGCGGGTGATGGAAGTCTCAGGCAGCTCAGTCGTGTCCGACTCTTTGCCACCCCGTGGACTGCAGCATGCCAGGCCTCCGTGTCCATCACCAACTCCCGGAGCTTGCTAAAATTCATGTCCATCGAGTCAGTGATGCCATCCAACCGTCTCATCCTCTGTCGTCCCCTTCTCCTTCTGCTTTCAATCTTTCCCAGCATCAGGGGCTTTTCCAATGAGTCAGTTCTTCGCATCAGGTGGCCAAAGGATTGGAGTTTCAGCTTCAGCATCAGTCCTTCCAATGAATATTCAGGACTGATTTCCTTTAGGATGGACTGGTTGGATCTCCTTGCAGCCCAAGGGACTCTAAAGAGTCTTCTGCAATACCACAGTTCAGAAGCATCAATTCTTCAGTGCTCAGCTTTCTTTATAGTCCAACTCTCACATCCATGGAAGTCTGGCTTCATTTAAAAGGGATTAATTTCCTCAAGATCCAGTGAACAGGAAGGCAAAGAATGGGACTCAGGGGTTGGGTTGCTGACACATGGAGTCAGACTCAGAGATCAGTCTTGGATGGGTCTGTGGTGGGAGTGTTTGTAGTGTGTCAGCTGTGTTTCCACAGAGGAGGAAGTGGCCACAGAATCTTTGCTGGTGGTCAGTGGTACTCTCTTTCCCACACCCTCATCCCTGGATTGCCAGTATCATCAGTAGATGAGGTTCCTGGCTGTTGTGCTGGGGCACGGTTTTCCTGGACAGAGTACGTTTGCTGAGGAAGGAAGGACTTCTCAGGGAAGCTAGTTATATATAATGACATGGTCCATAGCAGAAATGCTGTACTTTCATATGAGCCCAAAGGCCTCATTTGACCAATCTCCACTTTGTTGGACACCGAGGAAGATAAAACCTTTAACACCAGCACAGGTCATTTTGAGTTTGACTTCTAGGCGAGGTATGAAACCTTTGCAAAGTATTGGGGATTTAAGGTGAGCTCGTTCCGGCATGGAGGATGATAAAGAAGCTTAGTAGCATGGGCAGTGGTGGCAAACTCCCCACTCACTCCTGCCCACCTTGGTGCTGTCCCCAGACACATACCTCCATGAATGAGCCAAAGCTTCCACGGGCAGGTCAGCATGACTGCCTCCACATTACACAGGAAGGATCCTGTGGTTCCCATTCAGCGGAAAAGAATGCTTGAACAAATGTTTCCCTGGTGACTCTCCTAGTCTATTCTTTAGATTATCAAGGGAATGCATTTGCCCGGTCTTTCCTTGGAGAAACAGTTCTGTGGGAAAGTCTGAAACAGAATCACTTCAGATTCGGGGTAGTATCCAAACATCGTGATGAGAAAAGCCAGGCCAGAGTTCTGTACTGATGGGCCCAGGGGCATCAGGCTGAGCAGATAAGCTGGAGTCAAGCAAAGAGACTGAGAAATATGGACAAAGAAGACTGAAAAAAAGTATGAGTATATGACGTGCACAAAGTCAGGCAACAAATGTTTCACCAAGGAGAGAGCAGACAACGGAATCAAATACAGCTGATACGTCAAGAAAAGTGAGAACTGAGAGTTTTCCATTGAGTTTAGCAATATGGAGGTCACTGCTGACCTTGAGAAAAGTAATTCTGGTGAAGTGGTAGGGGTAAAAGATGACCACAGCAAGTTAAGAGAAAATAGAAGATAAATTAGAGATAGCAAGTATAGAATACTCAAGAAGTTTTGCTGCAAAAATGAGCAGAGAAATGGAGTGGTAGCTGGAGAGGAAATTTTTTTTTTATGGTGGGGCAAACAATAGTATTAAATTAAAAGACACTTTTAAAATAAAAGAATATTAAAAGACAAAATTAAAAGACGCTTGCTCCTTGGAAGGAAAGCTATGACACACCTAGACAGTGTATTAAAAAGCAGAGACATCACTTTGCCAACAACAAAGGTTTGTACAGTCAATGCTATGGCTTTTCTACTAGTCATGTGCAGATGTGAGAGCTTGACCATAAAGAAGGCTGAGCGCTGAAGAATTGATGTTTTCAAAGTGTGGTGCTGGAGAAGACTCTTGAGAGTCCTGTGGACAGTAAGGAGATCAAACTAGTCAATCCTAAAGGAAATCAACCCTCAATATTCATTGGAAAGAATGACACTGAAGCTGAAGCTCCAATACTTTGGCCACCTGATACGAAGAGCTGACTCTTTGGAAAAGACCCTGACGCTGAGAAAGATTGAAGGCAGGAGGAGAAGGAGATGACAGAGGATGAGATGGTTGGATGGCATCACTGACTCAATGGACATGAATTTGAGACAATTCTGGGAGATAGTGAAGGACAGGGAGGTCTGGTGTGCTTCAGTTCATTGGGTCGCAAAGAGTTGGACACAACTTAGCAACTGAACGACAACAAAACGAGAGCTTATCAGTATACTGATGAAAAGGATCCAGTAAGAGGGAAGACTGAAATTCAAAGCAGTGCGTTAATTGCTGGGGCAGCCTCCTAAAACAGGTGAGAAGGAACAGAATCTCATACAAGGGTGGCATTGAAGGCTTTAAATAGGAATATACTTATGCTGCAGTAAGAGGAAGAAAGAGAAAGGGCAGGTGGGAGGGGGGCTGTCAGGGGAGCCCAGGCAGTCTTTTCAATTCCTTCAATTTTTCCAGTGTGACAGGAGGCAAGATCGTTGGCTGTGTGTGAGGATGAGGAAGGAGAAGTTGAAAAGAGAGAAGTCTTTCGAAAGAGTGGGAAATGAGTGGACGGGAGAAATTGGTATGTTTCCCGGAAGTAGATTTTCTGGGTGGCACCTGAAACTCATCACGAATTGCCAATGAGACTGGTCAGGAGGTCTGTGTGTTTTCCTCCAGCCCCACTGAGCTGCCTGGGTGCAGGTGTGGGGTTGGTAGAGTGGAGTTGAACCCAGGTTTGGCTTTGGTCCAGTAAGTACCAAAGAGTGAGAGAGAGGCACAGATCTTAGATTCAAGGGAGGCGGGGGTAGGGGATGAGTCTCCTGACTGCCTAAGGAATTGAAACGGGGTGACGAGGACATGATGGGACGGGAGAGAGAGAGAGAAGGTCTCACTGGATCCAAAGGTTATTGGGGTTAAGGTAAAGGAAGGGAGTGAACCGGAAAGACAGAAGGAGTTGGTTGGGGAGAAGGTTACTTAAAGTTAAGATTGTGAAGGAGTGGTGCAGGATCTGTTTAGAACTGGGACCAGTGCAGTAGCCACTAGCAATGTGTGACTCATCCAAACTGAGGTGCACTTACCGTAAAGTTCATACAGAATTCCCAAGACTTAGTGCCAAAGACAGTGACGTATTTTATCGATAATTTAAAGATACTGATTATATATTAAAATGATGATATTTTGGATATATTGAGTTCAGTTCAGTTCAGTCGCTCAGTTGTGTCTGACTCTTTGTGACCCCACAGACTGCAGCATGCCAGGCCTCCCTGTCCATCACCAACTCCCGGAGCTTGCTCAAACTCATATCCATTAAGTTGGTGATGCCATCCAACCATCTCATCCTCTGTCATCTCCTTCTCCTCCTGCTTTCAATCTTTCCCAGCATCAGAGTCTTTTCCAAAGAGTCCGCTCTTCGCATCAGGTGGCCAGAGTATTGGAGTTTCAGCTTCAGCATCAGTCTTTCCAACGAACACCCAGGACTGATCTCCGTTAGGATGGACTGGTTGGATCTCCTTGCAGTCCAAGGGACTCTCAAGAGTCTTTTCCAACACCACAGTTCAAAAGCATCAATTCTTCACCCTCAGCCTTTTTCATAGTACAACTCTCACATCCATACATGACTTAAACTATTCTATTAAAATTAATAGTTTCTTTTTCAGTTTCTTTTAAAATTACATATGGGGCTCCCTGGTAAGGAATCTGCCTACAATGCAGGAGACCCAGGTTCAACCCCTGGGTCGGGAAGATCCCCATTCTGGCCTGGAGAATTCCATGGATAGAGGAGCCTGGTGGGCTACATACAGTCCCTGGGCTGGTAGACACGACTGAGTGCCTTTCACTTCACTTCACATGGGGCTCACACCATATTTCTACTGGTCATTGTTGGTCGAGGTATCACCAGGTTCCGGCGATGATTTCATGTCCTAAATAGCCCTCTAATCTGTCCACCTTGTCCATCTCCACAAACCTTCCCGTTGCACCTGGAGCTCTACCGTAGCCTCTGAACTGGCCTGACCACATCTGCACTGGACCTTCCTGTTATTTTCCACATTGTCCCAAGATATCCAGCCTTGGGAGGTTTTCAAAGCTCTCAAACCTTTTCATGCTGTTCTTTTCAACCTGAAACTGCAGCAGTGCCCTGCTCTTCTCAGAACAAAGACAGACTCCTTCGGCATGACCCGTTTCTCTGCACAGCCAGCCACCCCTCCGGCTCCCTGGCAGTGCATGCTTGTACCTCATTCTCAGACACCCAGGTCACACTTGCCTCCCTCGGTGTAAGCAAGGGGCAGGTTGTGCTCACAGCCATCACAGGGCTCCCAAATGCTGCCCCTCCCCCTCTGTCTGGTCAGCTCCTCCTTATCTTGCTGATCTCAGCTTGGACATCCCTTCCTTGAGCTCCCCAAGCATGACACATCTCCCAGTTACGTGCTCTATCACTTGCGTCATCTATTTTTCCCCTGAAGGCCTTGGCAGTTTTACATTTTGCTTGTGATTATTTGGTTAACATCTCCCCTGGTCAGCTCCCCAAGGGCATGGACTCTTCATGAGAGCTTACGATCCTATTCTGGTTTTGCAAGTGTCCCACACATAGTAGATCCTCAATAAATACTTTTTGAGTAAACAAGTGAATGATCCAAGATGTTCTAAAAAGCCTTTAAAGAAAGGGAAGTCGCTCAGTCGTGTCCAACTCTTTGCGACACCATGGACTGTAGCCTACGAGGCTCCTCTGTCCATGGGATTTTCCAGGCAAGGGTACTGGAGTGGGTTGCCATTTCCTTCTCCAAAAAAGCCTTTAAACTTTACCAAATGCAGGGTCTCCCTTGATCTAGTATGAGATTTCAGTGGTTCTGGAGCTCTGTTTCAGTCAGAAAATGTATATGAGGTCCTGGCTTGATGGTAGGCAGTCTGCCAGACCTCCTAAGCTGCTGGGACTGAGTAGGTTGCTCCGTGGCATGAATGTCTTCTGGAAGCATCTCACACTTGGTCGACAAAGGCCTGTCTCCAGCTTTCTCAAGCAAGTTGGGAAGCTTTGGAAGGGAGCCATCTGCTGCTCTAGGTGGATCCCCTTCCCTTTTTTTTTTCTGAAACTGAGGGTCCATTTGGCACACTCACCACATGTCTGGATGACAAGGGCAGGAACAACTAAATGGGTAGCAAGAAGGTGCCCGAGGAAGCTCTTGCAAGCTGAGGGTTGGCTCAAGGGCACTCACTTCCTGCATCAGGGCGGGCTGGTGGGTTTCTTTACATTAGGACCACCGTGTTAAAGGAAGTGCGGCCAGGTGGAGGAGCCACTGGAGAAAGCTAAGGACGTCTCATCTCAAGCAGCTAGATTGTCTGTCTATATTTAACCTTCCCACTCACTGACATGTTTACTTCCTGTAGTGACTTCTTCGGCTATTTTCAGTGATAAACAATCGAGCTTCTCACCCTGGCTCTCTCTGAATGTTGGCTCTCCCTGGGTTCTCGGTGCCAGCAACCTGCCTGTGCTGCTGTGGGTGCCCTGGGTCTCTTTTCCTGTCTGCCCTTCCCATTTCCCTCAGCTGCTGACTCTTCGCCATCTGACCATCTGCTTTGCTCTGCCCCCCACAACCACCACATATTTCTGGCTGGCTGATGCTTGCAGAGTCTCTGGGTGCCCATCTGGCTCGACCTGGGGATGTATGGAGATGTCCCTGCCTCCTCTGACCTCTGTTTTCTAAACACCCTATGCAGGTTTGGCTCCCCTGGTCCTGGAATCCTCCCTGCTGCTCAGACCTGGTGGGATAATAATAACAATGAGGTTTAAACAGTGAGGAGATGTTGGAAAAAAATAAAAAATAAAAAAAAAAAATAAACAGTGAGGAGGCCACTCAGCTATTGCAATTGGTGTAGCCACGTGAAGCCAGCAAATGGGTGGGTGAAAACTTTGTAATCTAATCTTAATACTTTATTATGCTAAAATATCTATTTAAGTGTTTCTACTCTAAATGAAGAATGCCTAGAAGGAAGGGATTGGGCTTATTTATCTTTATATCCTGTGTCCTGTAATAAAGATGCTATTGGTAAATGTTGGTTGAACTGAGGTTTGGGAATGGAAGAGAAAAGTGCACAGAGGCTGATGTTCTGATGTCGGGAAGAAAGGAGTAAAAGCAGGGTATTTGTGGTTTTAAGTTCATCCCTTCCGTAGTAGAGGTGGGGGTAGGGTAGGGGATGTAGGGTGGGTACCCCTGCGCACCGCAGGAAGCTGCTCTCCCTTGGCTTTGCCACAAAGATCCTGGGTGTTTCTGGGGGCTTCACCCGCCCCCATTCTCACTCCCACCCTACCCTCCATCATGCCTGAAGTCCCACGGATTCTTTTGTCCTGACAAGCAAATGCAAGTGGGACCAAGAGAGGAGTAAGTTTGGGAGGAAGTGGGAAAGCTGCTGACCACAGTTCCCAGTGTTCAATGGGAGGAAACACTATGCCATAAGCAAAAAGAGATGACAGCTCTGTCATTTCTCTTCTTTCTTTTCCTTTTTTTAAAATGATGGAAGTAATACTTGTTCATGGAGAAAAGGACAGTTATAAAAGCCTGTTGTTGTTTAGTCACTCAGTGTGTCCAACTCTTTTGTGACCCCATGAAGTGTAGTCCACCAGCTCCTCTGTCCATGGGATTCTCCAGGCAAGAATGCTGGAGTGGGTTGCCATTTCCTTCTCCAGGGGATCTTCCCGATGCAGGGATCAAACCCGAGTCTCCTGGCAGGAGCTTCCCTGGTGGCTCATATGGTAAAGAATCTGCCTGCAATGCGGGAGACCTGGGTTTGATCCTTGGGTTGGGAAGATCCCCTGGAAAAGGGAATGGCAACCCACTCCAGTATCTTGCCTGGAGAATCCCATGGACGGAGGAGGCTTGTGGGCTACAGTCCGTGGGGTTACAAGGAGTTGGACATGGCTGTGTAACTAACACTTTCACTTTCACCTGGGTAGCCCAAAACCTCTGCCTTCCTCCACTTCTATATCCTAACACCAACTAATGTTAGCAACTCTTTGAGAGGGAGCTGGAAATGTTCTATTATAAACATATATATTTGTATGATATATAATTATATATTGTATAGTATACTATTATATAAATATATCATACAAATATATATGTATATATGATATATATCATACAAACATATACATACATACATATCTCACATATACATAACATGTGTATATAAACACATGCAGATGGACAGATTGGCAGACAGATACAATTTCACGGAAAAAGAAAATGGTGGCTCAGGGAACTGAAGTGAAGGATGGAGTTGGAGGTTGACCTGAAGAGGGTGTCCATGTACCTGGCTGGGGCTCCCCAGTGAGCAAGTGATGCACCGCAAGGTTATGTAAGTAGGGAGTGGGGGTGTATTCAAATAATTATATACTTGCATTGCAAAAATCTTTTGCAGTTTAGGAGGTGGGAAGTCTAACATCCAGCTGGCCTCAGTTTCCTTAACTGAAAAATGGGATAATGTACATTTCTCACGGGTTTATTTTGAAGATTAAGTGGGGTAACAAGTACTGTGCCTAGCACCCCTCCTAAACTTGATCTGTGTGTGCTTTTGTTGCTGTTGTTGCGATGGTTGCTGTACTTGCAGGCCTAGCACAATGCTCGGCACATGTTTGATCCTCTGCCCATCTGTAGTCCACATACAGTAAGAACCTTGTGATTGCATTCCTCTTTTCATTTAGGAATTTCTTTTTTTTTTTTCATTGTCCTTATTCTTTTTTTTTTTTTTTCTTTACTGCCTATAACTTCTTACTTTATGTTGTGAGACCTTGAAGAAAACTTTCTGGCACCTGATGGATATAAATCCTTGGAGGTGTGTGGAGATATTTCAGATAGCAAAGGTGCCTGCCCATTTTCTTACTTCCTCTCTCTTGCCTTGCTCCAAGCTGTTGGAAATGATTAGGTGGGAACATCTACTTACTTGCCAGAGGAAGAAATGTTGTTGAAGCTGAAGCTCCAATACTTTGGCCACTTGATGCGAAGACCCGACTCTGGAAAAGACTCTGATGCTGGGAAAGATTGAAAGCAGGAGGAGGAGGGGGTGTCAGAGGAGGAGATGGTTGGATGGCATCACTGATTCAGTGGCACAAATTGGAGCAAACTCCGGGAGACAGCGAAGGACAGGGGAGCCTGGCGTCTTGCAGTCCATGGGATTGCAAAGAGTTGGACACAACTTATGACTGGACAATAACAACATCTACTTACTCACTACACTGTTACACATGTTACCGGAGGAGATCAATTAGAATCTCTTACTTAAGAAAAATACCTAAAACTCATTAGTACTGCTCCGACTCATTGTGTACATTTTCTTTATTTAGGTTGTGTACATTTTAAAAGCATTGACCTTGCAGCTCCACTTGAGACATCATGACCTAGTGAGTCTGCCCTTCTGAGATACTCTGTGTACTCCTTGTATTTAGAATGCTTGGCTTTACACTCTTAGCTTTAATATTCTGCATCCCGAATGCTCTTAGTTGTCAGTAAAATTGAGCCTGCCTACGCACTCTTCTATTCTTGATTTATAAATAGGTTCAGCTGCCTAACAATGAAATAGACTATATTTTGCAACATGCACATTCCTTAAGGAGATAGAGGGCAGATGGCTTTTACTCTTATGATGCTATCTGGAAACCATCCTCCTAACTTTCCTAAGTGCGTATGTTTTGAAGGATTGGCAAGGAGACTTTTGCTCTCACAGGAAGTCTAGTATCAAATTTCTAGCAAATCTTCACAGGGACAGGCCAGGACCAGCTTATGCTGGTCAGAGAAGGTCTGCGCTGCATGCTTGTATTAAACATGGCTACACATGCTTGTGGCTGTGAGGAATACCAGTGACAAAGGCAATAAGACACCGAGAAAAGAAAGATCAGTGGGATCTGAGGAGACAAAGATGTAGTCCTTAGGTAGAATCAAATATCTGAGAAGGTTGAAGGAAGGTGAAGGCATGCACATACCAAGGCCCATGAGAGATGTCCCTGGCAACCTAGAAGAGGACCTATGGGGGAAATGGCGTCAAGATAACCTGTCAGAACTGAGACTTGAATAATAATACGGGGTGTTATACAGCACTTTCAGATATAATATTTATTTTTCCATATAATGGGCTTCCCTGGTGGCTCAGACAGTAAAGAATCTGCCTGCAATGCAGGAGACCCTGGTTTGATCCCTGGGTCAGGTAGATGCCCTGGAGAAGGGAATGGCAACGCACTCCAGTATTCTTGCCTGGAGAATTCCATGGACAGAGGAGATTGGCGGCCCACAGTCCATAGGGTCTCAGTTGGACATGACAGAGCAACTAACACCTTCACTTTCACTTCCATGTAATACAATGCATGCTGTGCTGTGCTAAGTTGCTTCAGTGGTGTAATGCAATGAGTGCTGGGATTAAGTATCATCACTTTTTCTTTTGTTTCCGTGGAGAAAATTATGTGAAGAGAAGGAAAAGACTTGTCCCTTAGTTGGGGCCCTCCAACTGGGTCTCAGCCCCACGCCTCATTCAGCTCTCCTATATCCAGGGTTACCCAACCCGGATGTAGTGGGTGAGGAATTAGATCAGACATCAGAGCCCTCAAAGACTCTAGTCTACCTGCTGCAGCCTACTGGGCATGACCCTGGGCTGAAGTCCTAAGTTCCCAGCCTGTTTTCTCACAGTAAATGTAAGGGGTGAGTCTGGACAATCTCTAGAGTGTAGCCCAGAGGCTGGCTGACAGTAGGGTGTAGCCGATTCGGAGGGCCAGGGACTGTAAATACTGAGTAGCTTGTGCAAACGGGGACTGCCTTAGATGGCAGTAAAGGCTGGGAACAGAGTCCAGGGTGAGGCACTGGACTCGCAAAACTCGGGAATCCCGTTTGCAGGTAGTGAGTGTGGCAGAATTCAGTTGGCGATTTGGTTAAGTTTCCACGTTCAGTTGAAAAAAGGAAAAAAGAAGGAACATAGGTCTGTCCCTTTCCTAGCACCTGGGGCACAAGATGGCTGAGAAATCCCGTCGGACCAATGGGGGGCTCCACCGAGCACAGTCTGCGAGGGCCGCCCCCACCGCGCGCAGCTTCCTAGAGGGTCGGTCCTGGTGGGCGCTGAAGAACCGGCAAAGAGGGGTCGCCCGCGCCCACGTCCGTCCTCCCAGCCCCAAGTGTGCGGGGGCCGCCCGCGCCTCCGCCCCGCTCCCCCCATCGCCATGGCCTTGCCTCGCCCGCCTCGACTCCGATCCGCTGGCGGGGGCGCGGGTGATAAGAATTCCTAGAAGCCTTAAGTAGCTGCCCGGGATGTGAAGTTAGGATTCCCCCAAAGGATCGCTGCGGTGCGCACTCACCCACCCCCCACTCCCCACCCCTACCCCAGGTCACAGAGAACGCCTCTCCCCGTCCACCTAGAAGGCCAGTCCCATCCCAGTCCTGCCAGTCTGGGCTGCGCCGGAGGGGATCTGGGCCGCGGGGCTAGCGGCTGGGTGGGAAGGCGGAGGAACAGCTGGAGGTGGCAGGGAACCGCAGGCCGGGCGAGGAGGGGGCCGGGCCGGGGCGGAGGGGCCCCGGGGCCGCTTGGGCACCTCTGGGGCAGCCGCCCGACCTCCGCCGGCTTAGCCCGGAGTGGGGACAGTGAGTCAGATCTCGGGCACCCTCGGGTCGGGCGGGGAAGGAGGGCAAGTCAGGAAATGACATCAGAGGCCTGTGTTTGGGGAGGGGGTGGTCGGCGCCCGGCCGGGGCGGCGGGGACCGAGGGGCCCGCCTGCAGGGGCGGGGGCCGGGCCGGGGGCGGGAGCTGGGGCGGGAGGACAGAGCCGCGGCCGGGGGCCGCTCGGGGCCCCTTCCCGGGGGCGTTCCGCGCCGCGGCCGCCGCCCCGCCTCTCCCCGCCCCCTCTCCGGGCCGCTCCTTGTATGGTCTGCGCGCCGCGCTCTCCCCGCCCTCTCCCTCCCGCCGTCTTCCCTGCGTCCCTCCCCGCCCGGCTGGACCGGGACGCAGAGTCCGCGGACTCGGCTGCGAGGCGGCCCCGGGCAGACGCGGCGCGCACGCTCCGGCCCGCGGTGAGGCGCGGGGAGCCGCCCGGCGGCCGCCCGCGGGGTCGGGGAGCTGGGGCGCGGGGGGGAGCCGGGCCGCGGCGCCGGGGGCGGGGGGCCGGTCCTCTGCCCGGCTGGGCGCTGCGTAACCCCGGCTCCCCCCGCCCCCCGCAGCCCGGCCTGGCCATGGCGGCCCCCCGCCCGCCTCGCGCGATCTCCGTCTCGGCTCCGGTGTTTTACGCCCCGCAGAAGAAGTTCGCCCCGGTGGTGGCCCCGAAGCCCAAAGTGAATCCTTTCCGGCCCGGCGACAGCGAGCCGCCTCCGGCCGCTGGGGCCCAGCGCGCACAGATGGGCCGGGTGGGCGAGATCCCCCCGCCGCCCCCAGAAGGTAGGTGGCCGGGCTTGGGGGCTGGACCTCGGCGGGCGCCGGCCTGAGCGGGGAGGGCTTTCGGGAATTCGGGGGACGTCTGGAAGGGTTGCGGCGGAGGGGGCTGGGCGCAGACACCCAGTCCCAAGCAGATGTTCTTAGCTCATCGCGGAGCTCGTGGCTGGGAGCCAGGACTCCTGGGACAGTTCCAAGTCCCCTCGCCTGGGGGTGGGAGGCGGGAATGTGGGGCACGCGTGTTCCCCTCTGGGTCCGTTTTCCGAAGTGAAAGGGGAGATGCACCCCTCCTTTCCTGACCCGGGGCTCTCAGGGCGCCCTGCGAGCACTCCCCCCCAACCGCCTTTACTTTCTTTCCCGTACGCTCCGGGACCCACGAGAGACTTCTTGGGTTAGAAGTTAGGGGTTAGAACCGCTTCTTCAAGGAGGGGAACTTGACGAAGGGTCGGGGGGCCCCGACTGACCGCCCTCCGTCTCCTTCCAACCCCAGACTTTCCCTTACCGCCTCCTCCGGTGGTCGGGGAGGCAGACGACGCCGAGGGCGCCCTGGGAGGTGCCTTCCCACCTCCGCCGCCCCCGATCGACGAACCGTTTCCCCCCGCGCCTTTGGAGGAGGAGATCTTCCCTTCCCCACCGCCCCCGCTAGTGGAAGAGGGAGGTCCCGAGGCCCCCACCCAG
Organism: Moschus berezovskii; assembly: GCF_049115385.1. Lineage (NCBI taxonomy): Eukaryota > Metazoa > Chordata > Mammalia > Artiodactyla > Moschidae > Moschus > Moschus berezovskii. The sequence goes on from NC_142462.1 coordinate 116,420,930, forward strand.
TTCCCATCGCAGGTACGGAGGCCCGGGAAGGGCAGCTACAGCGGTCACATCCCCAGGGAAGAAGAAGGAGGGTCCTTTTCTGCCGACTTTGGCGGCATCTCTGCCCTCCGGGAGGGCAGGGTGGCGGTGGGGAACTGAGATGGGGCGCTCTGACCGCTGTCCCTCTAGCCCAGGGAGAAGGTGAGCAGTATTGATCTGGAGATCGACTCCCTGTCTTCGCTGCTGGATGACATGACCAAGAACGATCCCTTCAAAGCCCGGGTAAGGGGCTGGAGAGCAGGGAAGGCAGGGCAGGGAGGAAGGGCGTGGGTCTGGAACTCCCACCAAGGGTCACAGCCTCCTCTAAGGCACTTCTCTCCCTCTGCCTCCCTTCACAGGTGTCATCTGGATATGTACCCCCGCCGGTCACCACTCCATTCATTTCCAAGTCCAATACTAAGCCTGCAACTGGGGGCACAGCACCCCTGCCTCCCTGGAAGTCCCCTTCTAGCTCCCAGCCTGTGTCCCAGGCTCAACCTCAGAGCCAAACACAGTTCCATGTTCAGTCCCAGCCCCAGGCCAAACCCCAGGCCCCTTCCCAGCCTGTTCCTTTGGCCACCACCCAGCCTCGGGGGCCCCCAGCCCCATCTCCAGCCCCTAAGTTTTCTCCGGTGACTCCCAAGTTTCCCCCTGTGGCTTCCAAGTTCAGCCCTGGAGCCCCAGGTGGACCCGGGTCCCAGCCCCATCAGAAGTTGGGGCCCCCTGAAGCTCCCTCTTCCACTGGCACAGGCTCCCCTCAGCCCCCCAGCTTTACCTATGCTCAGCAGAAGGAGAAGCCCCAAGTGCAGGAGAAGCAGCACCCAGTGCCCCCACCGACTCAAAACCAAAATCAGGTGAGGGATGAAGGGAGACTGGGCTGATTCCCCGGGGGCTGGAGGCCAGGGATGCAGGGAGACGAGGCTGAGCCCTGGGGGCTGGAGCCAGGGCTAAGTCTGGGATCCTGCGCCTGAGTGGGGTATGGGGTGGTGGGATAGTTTTCAGCCTCTAGGGTTGGATGGTGGAGAAAGTGCTTCTGGGGGAAAGCCTGGCAGGGTTTGAGGCTGGGTGGGGCCTGACTGGGAGTGAGGTGAGCAACACAGACTGTGAGTTAGGGGGAGGATTTAGTGCACATTCCCCTTTGCTCTGCCCCAGAAAGTTAAAGAGAAGGATGAGATCATCAGCAGTCCAACTTCAGATCTTGAGTTAATCTCTGCTCTTCTACGCGCTTTCCCTGCTCGAGGGCCCATCTGGTGATAAGAGCCACTGGCAATAAATGCTGGTAAACACTGGCTGAGGCAGCCAGCTACTGCTCAGTGCCAGGCACTGTGCTCTGTACTCAGGAGGGAAGAGACCTCAAAGAGCTTGAGCCTAAGGGAGTCAGGGCCTGTAACAGAATTCCTCGCTCACAAGACCCCAGGCAAGTTAGGTGAACTTTGAGCCTCAGTTCGCTCCCTACCTTCACAATGGTGATGAGGATTACCTGAGCCAGAGCTGATGCTGGGGGTCTGCATTGAGCACGTGAATGCTCAAGATAGAAAAGTTAATTATCACTCCTGTCTGGCCATTCGCGCCTTGCAGTTCAGGAGACTGATCTTCTGGGTTTAAGGGATCTTGCCAGATACCTGGTCCAAACAACCATGGAGTTAACTGACAGCATGGATTTCTCTGTGTGTGTGTTTGTGTGCGCAAGACACAGTGTAGGAAGAGATGCCAAGTGCCAATGAGTTTTGCAGAATTCCATTGTTAAAACTCCAAACAGGGAGCCAGTGTGGAGGCCGGCACGTTAGGAAAGGCATCAGGGTGCTGGTGTGCCTTTTAATGATGGTGGGATTTAAGAATCCAGAGAGGAGAAGGGAGGGCATTCCAGTGGGAACAGCACGAGCAAAACTCAAGGGCACAGATACGCCAGGAGTGTCTGGAGGACAGAAAGTGGAAGGCCCCTGGGGGGAAATTGTAGAGCTATACTTAGAGAGGTGGGTGGGGATTTGGGGTTGGGTCAGCGGGGATGAAATAGTGCACCCAGGAAGCCTGGGGGTCCTGGAGAGGCTGTCTGAGTAGAGGTGTGGCTGCATCCGGAGGTTTTGGGGAAAGTTTTTCCAGCAGAGGTGTGGACTAGATGCGGGAGGTCAGTGATGCGTGGGGGTGAACTCCTGGGTGATGGTAACACTGGCAGAAATGAAAAATATGGCCCAGATCAGAGAGCTTTTATAAAGGAAGCGTCTCCAGGCTCAGTAGCTGATAAGGAGTTGGAAAAGGATGGGAGAGGAGTTTAAAAAAAAAAAAAGCCCGGATGTGTTGGGGAATGACAGCGTTGCTGACAAAATAGAGAAGTCCAGAAGGGGAAATGGTGTGGACGGGAAGGGGAGGGTCCGGCTGTCAGCATGTTGAGCAACGGGTTCCAGGAGGATCTCCTTTCAGCTGAAACTCATTCAGTCAGAAAGGGGTGGGGGTGGCAGGAGAGGGCCAGGGCGAGAGGTGTGTGAACGCACTGTGGTCGTGTGCAGTGTGTGTGTGTGTGTGTGTGTAGGGTTGACATTAGGGGAGGAAGGCTCAGGTGTGTGTGTGTGTGAACCAGGAGGAAGAAGCCTGTGGAAGAGAGGGCTTGGGGTCCCTGAGAATTGGAAGCACCGTTGGTGCCAGCTCCACCCTCAGGGCATTTCCAGCCCAGAGACCTTGATCGGAGTGGCCGCAATCAGGCTTTTGTGATGAGGGAGCTTGGGCTGGCCGACTTCCAGCTCCTGGGTCACGTAGGAGGTGAGGTCATCTGAGAGCGAGGGGGCAAGGCCACGGCGGGCTGGAGGCGATGGAAGGGTTTGGAACAGCTGCTCTGGGGCAGGCAAGACTGGGAACCCGCAGCAGCCAAATGCCAGCCAGCCATGCCTGGATGGAGGGTGCGAGGCCCCGCAGTGTTTGGTGAACTCCCTCTGCAGTCTTCTCCCCACCTACTTTCTGCAGCTGGGAGGCAGAAACAGGAAGCGGGCGGTGGCGTGGGCCCAGGGTTGATTGAGATCGGACTAGATAAGCAACAGTAGCCGACTGGTGGCAAGGGTGGCTGTGAGAGCCTTGTGGAAATCAATGGTCAAGGGAACTGGGCTTGCGGGGAGGCCAGACGGAAGGAGCGGATACAGAAGGCATGTGGGAGAGGGTTGGAAGTCAGAAGTGCCAAGGTTTTTCCAAGCAGGTTCCTTCAGGAGGTGAGAATGGGAAACGGGGAGGAGGTGGGATCAGGAGGTCGAGCCCAAGGTCTTAGAGGTGGTGACCAGTAAATCTCAGGTCCAAGAGGTCCCACCGTGGAAGGTGACTGAGCTGGAGGGATGTTTGGAGCTGTTGGAGTTGAAGAGGCCTGAGTGCCGTGTGTGTTGAACCTGGGACGTCGGTGCTGGCAGGCAGAGAGGGGGAACAGTGGCTGGATTGTGTTGTGGAGGAGCATGGATACCCAAGGGGAGCTGATACTTCCAAAGAACGGAAGAGGCATCTAAGTGGCACCAGAGAGCAGGGCTGGCTGTATCCGCTTCCTCTGTCCCCAAGATGCCAGGAGGGGAAGACTGGGAGCCGAAAAGGTGAAGCTTACGTAGAAGAAGGGGCTTGCAGGAGACTCCCACAGTCAGTTAAAGATAGGAGGAGGCCAGGGAAAATGGCTGAGAGCTGGAACGTCTATAGCGGATGCAGCTCTTGATGCAGACAGGTGTGAGGGTGGTGGAGCCAGGGCTGGGGGCAAGGTGACCATGGGAAGAGGGAACTGGGTGGCTTTGAGGTCCCCATTTAGGGACTGAAGGTGTTGGCAGGTAGAGCGTTCAGTGGTGGGGCCACAGTCCTGGGTGGACTTAGCAGTGGAGACCAACTCGGCACTCCTGGGGGACCATGTCATGGAGATGCTGCTACACGTCCCCCGTGGGGCCTCCTCCCGGGATGTCTCAGGGTTACTGGCCCTGCCGACCCCCTAACTTCACCCCCACCCCCAATCTGCAGCTATCTCAGGACCCCCTGAACAGGAGGGGCGGGCTGGCCGGAGAGGGGCCACTGGAGAGGGCCCTTCTCTGAAACCTCCTGGGGAGGGCCTGGGGTCAGCCAGGAACACCCCTCGAGGGAGGGACCCTGGGACCTCTGCATGGGAACTGGGGGCTGGGCTCCTGCAGACGGCGCTGGGGTTTAACCTGACTCCCGCTGTGTTGTACCCTCACGCTGACAGGGGCTGCCGGGCAGCCGGCGGGACGGGTAGGTGTGTGTGTGCTGCGCGGGGTTACACCTGCCACCGCGCGCCGGTCTCTCCGTGGGGGCCGTGTCCTAGCATGCTCTGTGGGGTTGACGCGTGGCCTGGCGTGCTTGGTGCTTCCGTGACCTGAGCTGCTGTGTGCGTGGCCTCCGTCCGCTCAGTCGTTCCGGCCTGTCTGTGTGTTCTGGCAAAGCGGGTGGCAGGGTCATCCTTGTCCCCTGATTTGTGTGGTGCTGGGGGGTCGGTCGGGGAGGGAGGTTGAGCTTTGGGGGTCCCACCAACCTGAGTATCTGGAAAACAGGAGACGGGGCGGGGGGCAGGATTAGTCCTTTACGGGGAGAAAGCAGAGAAGCCAGCTGGGGTGGGTTCTTGGAGGGCGGTGACCCTTGAGAGAGAGAGAGGGCATGAAGAAAGTGTCGGGATTTCAGGTGCGTCCCGCTGGGGCCCCGGGGCCTCTGACACTGAAAGAGGTGGAAGAGCTGGAGCAGCTGACGCAGAAGCTGATGCAGGACATGGAGCATCCTCAGAAGCAGAGTGTGCCGGTCAATGGTGAGAACCCACTGCCCCGCCTGGAGGGACAGCCCCTCCGTTTCCAGGCTGTTCCCAGGCCTGCGGCTCCCGGCCCCATCTGTCTGACGCCAGCTGACCCCTGGCGAGCTCTTTTTGTGCTCTCTCTCTTGTTTCATCTCCATCCTCTCCGGCCTCTCCAGAGTCCTGTGGCCGGTGTCACCAGCCCCTGGCACGTTCGCAGCCCGCGGTTCGCGCGCTGGGGCAGCTCTTCCACATCACCTGCTTCACCTGCCGCCAGTGTGAGCAGCAGCTCCAAGGCCAGCAGTTCTACAGCCTGGAGGGGGCTCCGTACTGCGAGGGCTGCTACACTGTGAGTCCTGGGTTGGGTGTGGGTGAGGGGCGGCACTCGGGGCTCAGCCAGGGTTGGGGCGGGCGCAGGGCAGACAGCTGGCCCTGGGGTGCCGGTTCCCTGCCCCACTCCAGCTGCTGCCCACCCCCTCTGCAGGACACCCTGGAGAAGTGCAGTACCTGTGGGCAGCCCATCACCGACCGCATGCTGAGGGCCACAGGCAAGGCCTACCACCCGCAGTGCTTCACCTGTGTGGTCTGTGCCTGCGCCCTGGAGGGCACCTCCTTCATCGTGGACCAGGCCAACCGGCCCCACTGCGTCCCCGACTACCACAAGTGAGGATCGCCCCCCGTCCACCTCCAGGCCCTTCTCTGGGTGCCAGCGATGGTTTGTCTGGGAGCCAGGCTGCCCCTGACCTCAAGACCACTCTGCAGTCTCTGGGGCTTGCTTGCCATCCCCACCTCCTGTCTGTGGCTAGCAGGGACCGATTCATCTGGACTTGGCTGTCCAGTGGCCTTTGGCCTGCTGGCTCGTCCCCTTACTCAGCCCCTGGCTCTCTGAGGTTTCTTTCGGGTGTGGTCTTGCATTCAGGGCTGGGCCTGAGTGACTTCATTTCACCTGTATGGCATTCTCAGAGCGCCTTTGGCGTTTAGCTGTTTGGAGCTCCGGGCTTCCCCTTAGAAACGGTGTTTACAAGATAGCTACTTTCTGAGGCCAGCGGCAAGGTTCCCATGATAGAACCAAAGGACGGGAAAGCTGCAAGCTCGGACCCCCACCTCCGAGTGTGAGTGGGGTGTAGGTTTCCAGGGCTCCATATCCCTCTGTGCCCACCCCCCCCAGGAACCGGGCCCAGGCACGCATGTGACAGGGGTTAGCGAGGGCCGGGGGTCTGGGTTGGGGTCCCGGATATGGGGTCCTCTGGGAGTGCTTTGGGCAGGGGCTGCAGTGCGTGTGGTGGGTGTGGGGAAGGACTTGGCCACGGTTCCTGGGGAGAGGTGGGACGTTCCGATGAGCAGCCAGCCTTTGGCCTTTCTTTTGAGCCTCCTCCACCGAGGGTTGTGGAGCAAGATGTGCAAAGCCGTCTGCCATCTCATTTCCCTGCGATCGGGCGGGGTTAGCGCCTGGCGCCCGGTCCTGACGCACACCGGCTTTCCGCCCCGCAGGCAATATGCCCCCAGGTGCTCTGTGTGCGCGGAGCCCATCATGCCGGAGCCTGGGCGCGAGGAGACCGTGCGCGTGGTCGCTCTGGACAAGAACTTCCACATGAAGTGCTACAAGTGCGAGGTCGGCTGCACCCCCCGCCCCGAGCCCCTCGGGGATGGGAGGTTGGTGGGACGCTGCTCACGGGTCAGGCGGGGCACGGTGCTGGCTTGCAGGACCCGGGTGCTGCAATTTTGAGGGTGGGCAGTGGAGGCGCCCACACCCCCCCCCGCGAACAGGAGTCCTTGGCTTCAGGATGGCGGTTTGGGGTTCTCTGTGAGGTCACTGAGTGATACAGCAAGGAAAGGGGCCGACCCACGGGAGGGAAGGGTGCGGCTTTGTCATGGGAGGTTGGGGGTCTCTGCGAGGTTAAAGGAGTCGGAAGAGAGGTGAGGGAGGTGGGAGACGCTCCACTGGAAGCAACCACTGCCCATCCTGGGGGAGAGTCCTGGGGCATAAAACTGTGGGTGAGAGGGTTGGGGATAGGAGTTGGGGGCGGCTGTGGCTGGGCCGATGCAGAGAGAACAGGGATGAGCCGTGACACGTCTGGCCTCCCGATGTAAAGATGGAGGTGGGGCGCGTGGGTGGGGGGCCTCCCGGCCAGTGCTCTCTCTTTGCTTCTCCCAGGACTGTGGGAAGCCTCTGTCCATTGAGGCGGATGACAACGGCTGCTTCCCCTTGGATGGCCATGTGCTCTGCCGGAAATGCCACACCGCCAGAGCCTAGACTGAGTGAGGACTGGCCCCCTTCTCAGACCGCAAGTCCATTCCCCCATCAGCAGACCGCCCACGATGAGACCACATCCCCTTCAGCCGCCCCACAGTTATTTTTTGACGTCCAGCCCCTCCCTCCATACCAAACCCCACCCCAGTCTCCCTTGTGCCCTGATCCAGGGCCCCTACGTGGCCTCGGGGCTGCAGAGTCCCAGCCCTGGGGTCCAGTCCCCCCAGTCCTGCAGGGACCACCCACCATCGTCCAGGTAACCCCGCCTGAGGGGGCACCGGGCTGAGCACTGCTGCTTGTACTGCTGCACCAACGCCCTCAGCCTGCCCTTGAGCAGCCCCGGCCTCTGCTTGCTAAGGGCCAGGAGATGCCCACACCCGACGTTCTGGAAGGCTGGGCTGGGCTCACCAGCCTGGACATTCCCCCCACGCCCCCAGCCCCAGCCCCTGTGCTGCCAGGTTGTGGCTACAGCTACAAATAAAAGACAGTGTTTTCCAGAAGGCTTAGTAGTTGACTGTTTTGTACCTACAGCCCTTGATGAGGAGATGTTTAATCACTCAGTCGTGTCGACTGACTCTTTGTGACCCCATGGACTGTAGCCCGCCAGGCTCTTCTGTCCATGGATCTGTCCATGGAATTTCCCAGGCAAGAAGACTAGAGTGGATAGCCATTTCCTTCTCCAGGGGATATCCCTGATCCAGGGATCGAACCCAGGTTTCCCTCATTGCAGGCAGACTCTTGTACCATCTGAGTCATTGTGTCTAACTCTTTGTGAGCCCATGGACTACTGCTCACCAGGTTCCTCTGTCCATGGGATTCTCCGGGCAAGAACACTGGAGTGGGTTGCCATACGCTCCTCTAGGGGGATCTCCCATATCCAGGGGTTGAACCCACGTCTCCTGCATTGGCAGATAGATTCTTTACCACTGAGCCATCTGGGAAGCCCAAGATGGAGGAGACAGAGGGATTAAAAAAATAACAAAAACCTGGGACGAAGTTTCTGTTTATTTACAAAAATATATATGTATATGTATATAATATATATTAAGCCCTCCCCCAACTCCCACAATTCACTTTTTTACTTCTACCCCACCTCCCTTTTTAAAACAAAGAGACTTCAGACAGCTTCAGAGGCCGTTCCTCGGGAAGCAAGCAGGAGCAGCACCGCCGTCCTGTGTCTGGCAGGTCGAGGGACCTGGGTCCCATCCTTGCTCCCTGAGGACAGTGTCGGGGAGGGGAAGGCTCAGTCCTTGAAGCCCTGAATACTGTAAAGAATGCGCTTCTGGTGGCCCGGGAGCGTGATCCCCATCTGTGCCAGGTCCCTGTGGGCAAGGAGAGGTGCTGGGTGAGTCCCGGGGCTCGATCCCCAGCGGCCCCGCCCTGCCCAGGCCCCCAGGGTCCTCACTCAGCCGTCAGGTCCAGCACGCACTCCATGGTGTCCAACCCGGCGGAGCGGAAGTGCAGGATGTAGCGCTTCATTCGGATGGACTCCAGCCACTCGGCCACGCTTCGGTAGGGGATCCCGTCAGAGCCGCTCAAGCTGGGCAGGCGAAGGGTCACCCTGTGGGGCATTGGGGGGACCCCTCAGTCGCATGCAATGGGAGATGCAGGGCTTTCCTGAAACTGGGGCTCAGCCTCCGTGCCTGTGCGGCCGGCCTGCAAGCCGGGCATCTGACACAGAGATTATCTGGACTTTGCGGGTTAGCCTGGCCATTGTCTCTGAACCCATTTCCTGGCCTGTTGCCTGGCAACAGCCACGGGGCAGACCTGCAGCACTGACAGGAGGCAGCCTCGGCGGTCCAGACAAGAGACCACCAGCCGCCAGCACCACAGTGGCCAGCTCTGGGCAACTGATGGCCGGTTAAGATGCGAGGATCAAGTATCCTGGCTGAGAGGAAGCAGGAGGAGAACAGAGGCCCCGGAATGTGGATGTGGCCTCGCCTTTTCTCAGGGTGGCTCCCGGGAGTTCTGGGAGCAGCCCCCAGCTTGCCTCCTCCAACCTTGGCTGTTATTTTTGCACTCTGACCCCCACAATACAATGAGTGTTCCTGTCCTGAAGCCATCCAGGGCCAAAAACCATTAGCAAAGTAAATCTGCTCGGGGAAAAATATCCAACATTCCAGAAAGATTAGCACATGCGGTCTCCAGTGCACGAGGGAGTTGTGCTCCAAAAAGATAGTTTCAAAAGTTGGAACTGGGCGCACGTTTTCTCCCAGAAACAAGGTTATATATGGCGGTCTGATACAGAGGCCAGCACACCAGAGTTGCTTTACCCGATAAAGCATTTGAAGCCGTGCCCGTCTCTCCCATCTCACCCCCTCAACCAGTAGATTCTCTGTATTCTGGCACTGTTTTCGGTAAAATGTAATTCTGACCATGTCCCTCCCATGGACAGTTTAAAAAAAAAATTGGTCAGGATCAAGTCCAAGCTTCTCTGCACCCTGCATTATTTGCAACTGGCACACCCTCAGCTCCCCAAGCCTTGCTGGCTACATGAGCCACATGAGCCTGGGAGCCTTCCCAGACCCCACAAGGTTGCCTCTCTCAGTCAGGACATGCATCCCCCGGCTGGCTCCTGTTGGTTTCTCTGTCTTCCCCTCCCCATTCTCAGGGACCAAGCCCCCTGGAGCAGGTAGCAGATTGGCAGCCACTTGCATTACTTTCTATCTCAGTGTGCTTGCTTCCTGTGCTGTGCTTAGTCGCTCAGTCACATCCGACTCCTTGCAACCCTGTGGACTGTAGCCCGCCAGGCTCCTCTGTCCATGGGGTTTCTCCAGGCAAGAATACTGGAGTGGGTTGCCATGCCCTCCTCCATGGGATACCCCCAACCCAGGGGTTGAACCCAGGTCTCCTGCATTGGCAGGCAGATTCTTTGCCACCTGAGCCACCAGGGAAGCCTCCATCAAACTAGAGCTATCAAGGCTGTGACACTGCACCTCCTCCATCAGAGCTGACTCTTCTCAAAAGTGCAGACTGGAATCCTGCCTCTATGTCTGACTCTTGGGAGCTCCGCGGGCCCGGCTCTCAGTGCATATGGCTGCTGCCCATTTCCATTCTCCCAGACCTGCCCTCCCCACCCAGCGTGGTTACCTGGGATCGAAGTTGGCAATGGTTCGCAGAGAGTGGGGGTTGGCATGCAGGTGCTCCAGCTGTGCCTTCAGGCGGTGGAAGGGGGGCCGGCGGGCACGGTCGTAGGCCCAGCAGTTCTTCATGAGTTCATAGAGGGGGGCAGGGCAGTCCACAGGTGGGGGTAGCCGGTACCCATCCTCAATGCTCTTCATTACCTACAGCGAGGAGGAGGGCAGGAAGCTAGCCTGGCAGCCCAGGAGGAATACCTCTGTGCACACGAGATCATTGCCACGGAGCCTCTGAAACCCCCTGACCAGGATGGGTGTGGTCAAGACAACAGGGCATGAGGTGAAGGGGACCAGAGAGGATAGTAATGCAGATAAAGGGGCAGAAAGAAGAAATCAGGGTATTTGCAGGAAAGAGCTGTGGAGGATTTGGGGAGGTGACGGGAGGTGTGAGAAACACCAGGCTCACCTCCTGATTGCTCATCTCCCCATAAGGCTTGTCCCCGAAGCTGAGCACCTCCCACATCACGATCCCAAAGCTCCACACGTCGCTGGCCGTGGTGAAGATCCGGTGGGCGATGGCTTCGGGGGCTGTCCAACGGATGGGGATCTTCCCTCCCTAATGGGGCACGTGGGGCAGAAAGCTGAGGAGTCTCAGCACCGAAGGGCATGGGAAGCTACTGTGTCCCCATGACCAGGCCTCCTGTGCTCTGTACGTACTGACTGCTGTACGTACAGCGTGTAGCTGTGGGTGTGAATGTGTGTGTCATAGGCATATAAGGCTCTAACCTGGGTTTCATAGGTGCCATCAAAGTTGTCCAGGAGGCGGGTCAGGCCAAAGTCAGACACCTTGCAGCACAGGTTCTGACTCACCAAGATGTTCCTGGCGGCCAGGTCCCGGTGGACATAATTGTGGTCACTGAGGTAGTTCATGCCGGATGCTATGCCCTGCAGCATGGCCACCAGCTGCCCAGGCACTAGCTGGTCCTCCCGCTCCTGCAGCAGAGGGGTGGGAGAAGTCAGGGGCCGGGCCGGGTCTCCTCTTCCCAGAACCGGGGTCCATGCCCGGGCGGGGCTCTGTGGCCAGTCCCCCTTCCAAGCTGGTCCAGTACCCTCCTCACCCTTAGGAAGGCATCCAAGGCTCCATTCTCCATAAACTCCGTGATGATCATGATGGGTTTTCCTGAGACACAAAGCACACATCACCCCAGCAGCCTCCACCCCTTCTCCACCCAGAACCAGACTTCCTGCCTCTGACAGCACAGCCTCCCTCCACTTCCGGTGGTCTCAGGCCTTGCTCCCACCCCCTCCCCCGGCCCCTGCAGCTCTCTTGGACCCCACCCCTCATACTCTTTGTGACCACGCCTTCCAGGTGCAGAATGTGCGGGTGGTTGAACTGGCCCATGATGGTCGCCTCTCGAAGAAAGTTCCACCACTGGCCATCGGGAGATGTATCTTTCAAGGTCTTAATAGCCACAATCTTGCAATCCTGGCTGGGGAGTCTCAGGGACCCCCGATACACTTCCCCAAACTCTCCTGGGTGGTAAGAAAATAGGGTCACGGCCGGATACACTGTCAGGCTCCTGAGGGGGGACAGGCAGCGACCTCCCCAGTCCTCCAGTTCCCTTTTCTTCTCTGGCCCAGAGGATCAGAAACATAGTGTACCCTCCTCCCCGAGACAGGGCTTGGCTGTACTTCCCAGGGCTGGGGGGCCAGGAGCCTGGAACAGGAGTGCAGCTCTGTAACTATCTAGCACTATCTCCCCACCTAGCACAGTTCTGGTGCTCAGCAGACACTGGGCAAGGGGGTACTGTGCGGTGGGGCTGGACTGTGTTCACCAAGGGCAGGCTGGTCAGGGTCAGTACACAAGTGACCAGGGAGGCTGACCACTGCTGCCTCTCTTCCACAAGCTCCTCCGGTCACAACTCGGCCAGCTTGGCCACACAATCGGCCAAGACACTGCCGAGCTTTGTTCTCTGTTCAGATCCATTTCCCCCGGTGACCTAAGGGATCAGGGCAGCCCAAGGACACTGGGCCCCTGGTGGGGTGGAATGCGGGAGGCCCTGAATCCCTCCCATGTTTGGGAACCCTCTGAGAAGAGCCTGAGCCCGGGCACAGTGACCCCCTCTCTTGACAGAAATGATGTGTCTAATGCTCTTTATCAGAAATTCCATAATCACAGAGACAGATGGTGCGGGAAGTGGGGGCCACTCCATGACACCTGATAAGGGGGTTACAACGTGAACATGGTAGTTTCAGGACACAGGGTACAATGGGGAGGAGACTCATCTGGAGCTCCTGGGCCAGAGGAGAGGCCAGCTGGGCTCTGCAGGGAAGGGCCGGAAGGAAGGGGCCTGCTGGCAGCTCTGCGCTGCCACACAGAGGGAACCACAGGGCTCACCTTCCCCTATGACGGTGTCCACGACCAGCCAGGCTGGGTCGAGCTCCTGGGTGAAGTCCAGAGCTCCCTGGGCAGGGTCTTCATATGCCTGGAGGTCGACGTAAGGCTTCAGCCACAGCTTGTCCTCTGCAGGCAGAACAGGGTGGACTCAGTCCAACTCCAGGGGCTCAGGAGTACTGGTTCAGGAGAGGCCAGCAGACCCCAGAGTCCTGGCTCTTCTGACCCCTGAGGAGCCCTTTCCTGGCTGAAGTGAAAGACAGTCTCCTCCCTCAGCAATGAAGCCTCCATAGCGCAGTCACTCTTCCTGTGTCTGCATGCAAAGCTTGCGTGTCCTCGCCTCCCAGGGCCCAGAGCAGCGAGCTGGAAGCCAGACCCGAAACGTGTTCACGGCCTTGACTGACCCAATCTTCCCGAGGCTCCTTGACCCTAAGTCCTGGTCTCCCTCCTCCCCGCAGCTCACCACCCCACTCCGGTCGCTCACAGCTCATTCACATTCCCAGACAAGCCTGGCTCCGGCCCCGTGACCCGGATGGGCCCCAGACTCCTCCTTTGGTGGGGCACCTAACGAGGTGGCCAGCGGGAAGCCCACATGCCTGGAAGGAGCCTTTTCCTCCCGCCCGGCCTCAGCCCACAGACCCAGCCAGGCAGGGCAAGGAAGGTGGCTCAGAACCTGGGCATTTTCGTACGGTGGCTCTGACAGCTCACAGGCAATTGCACAGAGCCTCTGGGGGACTATTAGTACGGAGTTAATTAACCAAAATTAATTAAGGAGCGAAACACCACAGCCCCAGAGACAGGAGAGCCCACTTGTGCCCCCAGAGCTGCGCAAGCAAATCTGGGTCCCTGGGTCCTGTCCTAGGGCCACCTCCCAACACGCATGCGCACACAAATGTGTGCACACAGGTGCTCCCGGCTCACCTCGGTCCCCGTCAGTGATGCGATCTCGCTGCCTCTGCTGCCTCTGGTGCCGTCGCCGCTGAGCTCTCCTGTCGGGGTGGGGACCAGGGTCTTACGGGCCCAGGACCACCTCAGGGGCCCAAATGCTCTTCAGCTGAGCTCTCCCCAGAAACAACAGGGGGTTGGGGGGGCACAGGAGTTTTGGGACTAGGGGGTGGGAAGGCTGTGGGGACTGCATTCAGGAGCTTCTGACTGGGCACGGGAGACCCAGGGCGGGGAGAGGGGTTGGGGGCACAGAAGAAACACCTGGAACGGAAGACCAGCATCCCAAGCAGCAGAGCTACGCCCAGAAGCAGCCCGAAGATGATGGCCACGATCTCGCCTCCAGTCAGGACCCTGGAAACTGCAGGCACACGGGATGAAGAAGTCTGGGGGTGCTTAGAGCCCCCAGGGATGATGGAGGCTAAGAGGGCACATGCAGGGGGGTACGAGTCCCCCAACCAGGGAGATGGGTACGTGTGTGGGTGAGAAAGCCTGTGGGAAGGGCCCCATCCAGGGACCATCAGCTTGGGCTGCCAGCCAGTGGATCCTGACCTGAGAGGTTAGGAGACTGGACAGGATGCCGGCTGGCAGTATACGGCATTAGGATGTATGTCTGAGAAGGAGGTGCAGTGTGAGTCTGTACGGAGCTGTCCATCCAGGAAGCTTCTGTATGTGCGTGTGTGTGTGTGTGTGTGTATACAGGAAGGAGGTCACTAACCAGAACAGGGTCTGAGAAGCCTCAGGGGGATGACAGGTACGTATGTGTCTGGGACAGAACACAGAGTGACCCACTGACCTGGTGGGCTGGTCCGAAACTCGTGGTCTGCGGAGAAGGGGCCGGGGCCCAGAGGGGTCACCGTGCGGACTCTGACTATGTACGTGGTGTCGGGCTGCAGTTCCGTCAGCAGGACCCTGGGCTCTAGAACCATCTGGTACCGCTCTTCGTCCTGCGGATGGCGGGGGGAGGGGGCTCATGTTATCTGGGCCGTGCCACACCAGACCTGGTGGAGGGGAGATGGGCAGTCCTGGGAACATGCGGGAGGGGAGGCTGGGGAATGGTCAGGGCAGGGCTCTCGACAGGGTTCTGCCCTGAGACAGCCACACCGGTCACTGCGGGCAGTCTGCTCCCATCCTGCACCCCAGGCTAGGAAATGTCGGGTGCGTCCAGGAACAGACACCGGAGACGCTGTCCCATTCTCACCTGGTTCAGCACGTGCAGCTCGTAGCTGAGGTTCCCCCCAGGGCTGCGGGGCCAGGACCCCGCCCAGGTCAGCTCCAGCTGCCGAGGTGCCTTCTTCACCAGTCTCAGGGACAAGCCTGACAGGGACTCTGCGAGTTCGGAGGGAGGAAATCACTTACGTAGCTTCTGCTGGCTTCTCACCCATCAGCTTGTCCCCGGGGCCCTATGCCCTCCCACCCCCATCTTCTCCAGGCCCTGCTGGCCCCCAGGCCCCTCACCTGCAGACCCCATGTTGATGGTGAGTGAGGCGCTGGCGGGCTTGGAGCCACCGAACCCCGACACTGCATTCTGGGCTTCCACATTGAAGGTGTAGTTGGCGTGGGGCTCGAGACCGTCCACACGCACCGAGCATGCGGTGAGCCCGCTGGGGCCTCCAGAGAAGCGCACGCCTGCCCCACAGGGCTGGCAGGGTCCCCCATCCAGCGCTGACCCCTGACACTGAGAACACTCCACGTTGTATCTGACATCTTCGCGTTCCCCCAGGTCTGCTGGGGGTTCCCAGCGCAGGGAGAGCTGAGTCCCTGAAACGGAGAAGCTCAGATTTCGGGGGATTGAGGGGGGACCTGTAGGAAAAGACAGGCCATCAGTAGGGGCCAGCGTTGCTCTCTTCTCAAGCTGCTGGCTCCCAGCTTCCTCCCCAAACCAGCCAGGATTCTTGAAGTCCTCCAAAGGTCCTGCCAGGAGATTTGATTCCTAGTGAGGAAAAGGTAGCTTAACCACATCTCTGTGCTCTTCTAAGAAAGCAGGGGTGCGGGCATTAAGTGGCTGGCACCCTGGATGGTCCCCAGTATCTTACAGACCCTGGAAAGTTCTGACTCAACGCAGGCTTAGCCACAGTGCTGCACCCCCTCACAGACGGCCAGGCCCTGGCCCCGACTCACGTGTGCATGCAGCATGGGGGCCCTCCCCAGGAGCTCGGTAGTGCCCACTCTCACAGGCACACTCCGTGGCCCCTTCAGCCTCAGCTGTGCTATGCTGGGGGCACTTGAGACACTGGGGCGCATCCACATCACTCCGATAGGAACCGCTCGGGCAGGCTGGAGAGAGAATGCCACAGAGACAAGATTGTCCAGCATTTTACAGACAGAATCATGTCCCTCCCTCCAATCCTTTGTGCTAGAAACACCCCGGCATGTGTCTCCCTGGGGCCTTTGGACACTCAGTGTAAAAGTCAACCGAGATGGAGCATTGGCTTCCTTCCAGCCCTTGGCACCTGGGAGTCCTCCCAAAAGGGGCCCCTGCAGGTTCTCCCCACCTCGTCAAGTCTTCTTACCGAGGCATTCCTGAACATCGCTGCTGCCCTCCTCATACCCAGGCTCACAGTGGCACCGCCCCACCGGTACCAACCAGTCGCCGTCGGGGCTGCAGTGCATGCGGGGTGCACCGGAAGGGCCAGGGCTGGTGTGTGCATGGGGCAGGCAGGTCCCCGCCACTTCAGCCAATCCCCCAGGTCCGGGCAGAGTGTCGGGGAATCGGGCCAAGCCATGCACAGTCTCAGGGCAGCGCTGGTAGAAGACCCGGACGGACACCAGGGCCACACAGGCACCCGGGTTGTGGAAAGCGAGGTAGAGGCCTCGGCGGGTCAGGCGGCCCAAGGAGCAGCGCTCCATGTTCAGCTTCACGGCTCTGGATGCAAGGTCTCGGACGGTGAAGCTCTGGTCAGCGGCCACTGTGGTTACCTGGGAAGGAGGTAGGGGAGGCGGGAACAAGGCAAAGTCATGCTTCATTCCCTCATCACAGAAGTGACTGCTTGCTTGACACTTCACAATTCATACAGCCATCAACGGAGGGCTGATTACGTGGGAGCTACTGAACCCAGCATTTTTATGTGCATGAATCCTGCAAGGTGGAATGGATCACCTTCCCCATGTGACAGATGAAGAAATTAAGGCTAAGAGAAGTAGAAGAAACTTGGATAAAATCACACAGCTACCCGCTGGTGGGGCTGGGATGGGAACCCAGGCTTTAGGGCCCTACAGCTCTGCTACTTCCCACTATTCACATGTGTTCCCAACCTCAGTGGCAATGAGGTAGTCACTTATAAAGTGTGTCATCATTCATTTATTACTAATGACCAACTTTACAACAGCTGCTCTTTGGAAAAAAAATGAGAGTACATCCTGTAATAATATGCCCCCTTTTCTTTCACATTCCAGTATGTTTTCTGGGGTAGGAAAGAAAGGGAAAAGATTAGAGAGCAGCCTGCAGAGAACTGTCTTCTTACACAACTCTCGGTATTCTCATGGGTGTGTGTCACACACAGCTGTGGTAAGCACTGACGTAAAAAGTCCGAATACCTCTCCCCTGCCCCTACCATGTCACACTCTTATCTCAGTGGATGCTCATAAAGGCCTCTAAAATAGATGAGGCTGGCACTCATGAATAAAATATTTTTATCACCATTTCAAGACAAGGAAAAGCTCAGAGAGGTTAAGTGACACTCCCTGTGTCGGGACACAGCTGAAAAGGTACTCGAATCCAGCCCTTCTGATTTCTAGTTGTTATTCCACACCTACACCCTCTTCCTGTTTTTGCCACCTTCTCTTTCTCTGAGCAGAGCAGGGTCATGGAAGGGAGTGGGGCAAGGATGAGCATCAGGGCTGAAATGGCCATGAGGGGCAGGCGCACCTTCTGGAACAGGGGCCGCCGGAGCTGAATGCCCACGTCCTGGTCACTCTCCATGTACAGGAGGTTGAAGGTCTCCTTGCAACCCAGAGGCCCTGCTTCCCCGGGGAAACTCTTGCAGTCCCGCACGGTAAATTGCAACTCCACGTGGATGCGTGAGGCCTCCTCTCCCCGGTAGATCCAATTGGTGCGAAGCCAGTGGTCAGTGTCTCTGCCTTCTTCCACGGGGCAGTCCTGGTACATGTACAGGGGTGTCCCATTCAGTATCTGCTGCACCTCGCTCCACTGTGAGAGGAAAATCAGAGTCAGCCTCCAAGCCATCATCACCTACTCCGCATATACTCACTTTCTAGAGTGGAGGCGAGGAAGCTGGTGTCAGAGCTCCACAGGTACACACTCCTTGTCCTGCTCTCTCTCAACCCCCAAGCACCAGGATAGTAGGGTAACTGCTTAAAGTTGGGGACTTATTTGGATATAGCATAAGCAAGACAATGGGCTTCCCAGGTGGTGATAGTAGTAAAGAACTCGCCTGCCAATGCAGGAGATGAGAGATGTAGGTTCGATTCCTGGGTCAGGAAGATCCCCTGGAGGAGGGCATGACAACCACTCCAGTATTCTTGCTTGGAAAATTCCATGGACAGAAGAGCCTGGTGGACTATGGTCCAAATGGTTGAAAAGAGTCAGACACGACTGAAGCGGCTTAGCACATATGCAAGACAATACCTCCTTAACAATCCTGGCAAGCCAGCCCTGGACCCTTTAGTGAGCCCATTCCAACTCTAAGAGTATGAGTACCATTTTCACCTATTTCATCAGCAAAGCTGTCAGATACCCCAAAGGCAGATTTTGGTAGCAAAAGCTCATTCACAGAATCTTTCTGCCTATTTGTTCAGAGGAGGGGAGACGACGTATGATGTGAAGGCTCCTGACTTTTGCAGGGCAAGAGCAAGCATTGAACTCTTCTATGTGAGGGAAACTCATCCTCTCCAACGTTCCTTCCAGTTATGGCCTCTATCAAAATCAACAAAGGAAAGAGCTGGTTGGACTCCTAGACATCATCCAGTTCACCTTCCTTAACTCTTTTAACATTAAAAAAATGTTTAATCTTAGTAATAAAAATGATGGCCAGCACTAATATAGTGCTTATCATGGGCCAGTCACTATTCTAAGCATTTTGGATGAAGAAGCTGAGTAACAGTTAGTTTAAAGGACTTACTTGCTCAAGGCATCAGCTATTAAGAGGAGGAGCTGGGAGGTGCACCCAGGGATTCTAGGCTCCAGAGTTTATGCTCTTAATCATCATGTTTCTATGTGCTTATTACAAAAAGCCAAAGAATAAAAACCTATATAAAATTAAAAGTGAAATTCTTCTCGTCCATCCACCCATTCTTAACAACTTGGAATAAAACTTCCCAGATAATGTTCAGTGCTTCTAGAGAAGTACTTGAATGTTTTCTCGTGTGCATGTTTTTCATGTAAGTTTTTTTAAACATATGCATTTCATTTTATAACCTACTTGTTGCTTTTTAACAAATAGTCTTTGAAAGATGTCCACAACAGTGTATCAATCTACCTAATTCTTTTCAGCAATTCATAAAATAGTATCTCATTGTATGGATGCACCATAATTTATATAATTATTTACCTATTGTTGGATATTCAGGTAACTTTTAGCTTTTTTAAAAAAAACTTTTAAGTAAATATGTTTAGATTTTTATGATTTCTGTAGAACTGCTATATCAAAGGGCAAGGACATTATAAAGTTTATAAAGGATGTTTATAAACTTTATAATGAAGATGTTGCCAAATTGTCCCTCCCAGAGGCTTTGTCAACTTACACGTCCACAGTGCAGCAGGTACGTTTTCTCAAACCCCACTAACACTGGACACTAATGAGCTTTCTACTTTTGGCCGATCTTATGGGCAAAACAGCTTCTGGCCATTTTAATCTACCTTTCTTTGGGGAGGAGGTTGTGGCACTTTTCTTTTGTTCATTGTCTATGGGTATTTTTATGCAGTTATGTTTTTATAACTTTGCCCAATATTCTACTGTCATCTTTTGATTCCTTTCAGTATGCATTTGGATAAGTTTTTTTTTTTACATTATAGATATTAATCATTTGTTTGAAATGTATATTTCATATATTTTCTCCATCATACCATTTAATTTTGCTAATGATGTCTTTTAAAATTTTTATATAATAACATTTTTTCTTCTTTCCTTTTTCTCTGTTACGTAAATATTTTGCTTGGGAAGCTCTCCCATCCCAAATTATAAAGATCTTCTATATTTCTCCTAACATTCTTATAGGTTTGGTTTTTAGGTTTAGATTTAAGCTTCCTAGAATTAATTTTTGTGTGTATAATGGACTTCCCAGGTAGGGTTAGTGGTAAAGAACCCACCTGCCAATACAGGAGAGGCAGGAGATGTGGGTTCGATCCCTGGGTTGGGAAGATCCCCTGGAGAAGGGAATGGCAACCCACTCCAGTACTCTTGCCTGGAAAATTCTATGGACAGAGGAGCCTGGCAGGCTACAGTCCATGGGGCAGCAAAGAGTCAGACGCTGAGCAACTGAGCACATAGTGTGAAGATGTAACTTTACTTTCTTCCTTTAAAAAAAAATTATGGACACTGAACTGTCAATTTATCAACTAGGCTATACCTTGCACATTGATTTGCAATTCCAATGTTATCACAGACTAAAATCTCAAGTATGCAGGTTTGTTTGGGGACTTTCTATTCTGTTGCGTTGACCTGAATATTCTTGTGCAATACCAAGTGTTTTAATTATAACTGACGTATAGTATGTTCTGATATCTGGTAGGACAAGTTTCCTAGTTCATTATTCTTCTTTTTCAAAAGAATTCTCAGCCATTCTTAAGTATAATCTCTGCTAGATGAATTTTTAAGCACTCAAATTCTATACAATATTTCAGTGATATTTTGGCTGCAACCCCCTTATTGTATAAAGAAGAGACTGAGGCCCATAGCAAGTTCACTTTCCTGAGGGTTTTAATCATTACTTGCAGTGTTGGAAAAGGCGAGGAAAAATGCCATGAACTTAAAAGTTTGGGGTGGTGTGGGGCAGGCGCAGAAGCATACATCGCTGTGAGGCACGTATTTTTGTGTTAGGGTAGGAGGTTCAAAGATAGAACAAGGGGTGTCCCGGCTACAGCGATGGAAGGCAGCGAGAGCCTGTTCTTAGGGAGTTGTGATGGGGAAGCCAGAGTGGAAGGCTTAGGGTGGAGGTCAGGTGGTAAGGTGATGGGTGGTTAACGCACAGCTCATTAGCTAGACCGCCAGGGCTGCAGCTGGAGCCAGGAGAAGCAGATGTTCCCAGCTGTAACTCTCTTCCCCTGGTTCCAGCAGTGACAGATGTGGGAGAAGCAGCTGCCCGGGATCCACAGCAAGGATCCTTTCACTTATCACTCTTGTTGCTGGCTGCTACATAGGTCTGTTCTGGGGAGGCTGAATCTGAATGCGTGTGTGTGTGTGTGTGTGTGTGTTTTGAAAAGATGGGGAGGAAGGGACGCGGCAGACAGTGGAAATGTGCCTGCTGCTGTCTTCTTGCCTTCCTAGTACAAAGCTGTTTAGCCTGAGCTGCAAAAGGGGCCTTGCTTCCACTCCAGCCCAGTTAGGGGAAACTTATTTGGGTAGGGAGTGGCAGGGGTAGCCCGTGGGAGCCTGCAGACGGACCTGCAGCCCTCACTGTGGAGTGATGAGCTGGTTTATGAGATGCAGCACCTATTAGAGCTGGCCTACTCCAGGATTTTCTGAGCAGCCCCTCCTGTAGGATACATTATGATTTAGTCTATTAATTCTAATTACAGGCCACTCCACGGGAGAGCCCAGAGTGGAGCCAGGACCCTGTGACCCAGAGGGAAAGAAACCAAGTAACCCCAACGCCAGAAATGGAGGCTGGATTCCCACTGCCATAGGAAAGAAAAGGGGACACCCAGAGAACAGAGTCCAGGGCCAGAGGGAAGAGGCCTGAGGCCAGAGTCCTGGAGGCTCTGGTGCTTGCGGAGGCTCCTGTGGTCCCAGGCCCAGGTCTGCTGAGTAGCAGCTCCGCTCTGGGACTCACAGGATCCTCCCCTTGCTCACTGGGTCTTTGGAATATCCAACAAGGAAGGGGCTTAGAATGCATGGTGTGCCTGGGCTGGGGAGAACGGAAGGGCAAAGGGCTCTCTAATGGGGCAGCTTTTAACTTTGGGAGAGTCAAAGATGCTTTGAAGAAGGTGATGAAAACTCTGGCTCTCCTTTTCCAGAAAAAAAAAATGTCCACATACAGCTACCTAACTCTGAATACTCTTTGATGGGGGCCCCTGACCCCCTGAAACCTATCTGCACAACTCCACTGGAATGGATGGACCCCAGATTGAAGACACTCTTCTGTGTCTGGGTCTCAGCCCCCAACCATCCCAGGGATGGTCCATTCTCTTCCTAGGGGCTGTCACTCTTATCTTCCTCCAAGTCCTCGTGCAAGTATTGAACCCTCCCTCGATGGGGCAGGGAGAGGAGGAGCCAGGCATTGAAGTTTTCCCTATGGGGTAAATCCTGACCACCCCCCACCCCCCCATTCAGGAGGCTCTGACTCACCTCCCCTCCCCTTCCCCTCCCGGAGGAGACACTTCCAGTTTTTCCAGCTCTTTTCTCCACTCCTCCACCCACCTCACCATCCCATTTCCCAGTGGCCTTCAGCCTTGAGCCACCCCAGATGCCCCCTGACACTCACCCCATCCTCTGGGGGATCCAGGAGCCAGCCCAGCTCTTCCTGTGCCTTGCTAGTATCCATCAGAGTGACTGAAGGTGGAGAGAAAGGGGGCTGTCATCTCTGGGGGAGGCCCCACACGTGCAACTCCCATTCCTCCTCCTGGGCCCCCAGCCCTGAGGCTTCAGCATCCTGTACCCTCACAGCTGTGAGTTCGTGAGATTTAGGGGAGGAAAACCTCCCCGGAAGGAGGACTGAAGAAGAGCTCCAGGGCTTAGTCTGTCTTCCTCCCGAATGTGAAGGGAGAAAGGCAGAGTGGGGCAAGGGTTGGAGGGCTGAACCTTCGGCCAAAGTCAACGGCAGGAAGAGCAGTCAGTCCCAGAGAGGCTGGGCAGCCTCTCACTCGGTAGGGACCGTCAGGTGTAGAAATGGAGTGGCAGATGGACAAGAGAGGAGCTTGGCTGCTGGGGGGTCGTTGAGTGGGTAGGATGTGGACAGGGGACTCTGGAGGGGCATCCTGGGTGGGGAGCCTGCCTCCCCCTGGCAAAGGGCCTGGCCTGCCCGTCATTGAGGTGGTGGAGTGGGGTACAGGCACAGCCAAGAGTCGGGGAAGTGGGGATAGCAGGATCACAGAGCATGCAAGTGTCCACAGGAAAGGCTTGACCTCTGCAGCCAGGAGCCCTTGCGCCTAACCCACCCCCAGCCGCAGGTCCCTCTGTCCCCGGGGTTAAGATGGCATAAGGGGACTTCCACCTCCGATTTCCGAAGGTTCAGATCTCTGGGTTGGGAGCCTGAGGCTGGGACTGCTTGGGAATGGAGAGTCCCCAAGATTGCTGGGGTGGGAGGCAGCTTCCAGCAGAAACTCACTCTCCACCCCCACCCCACCCAGGATCACACTGCTGGCCAGCAGGGAAAGGGGTGAGTGACCCGGGAAAGCAGCTGTTTGGGGTTAAAGGCCAAAGACTGGCCTGGCCAGTCGATCGCCTGGCAGCCGGGCAAAACAAGAGCGCTGGAGAGGGGCTGCGAGGAGAGGGCCTCTCTGGAATGCCGGCTCCCGGAGGAGGAGCGGGTGGGGCGGGGCGGGGCCGGGCGGGGGTCGGTACCTTCCACGGCGCGCGCCCCCGGGGGCAGCGGGGCGCAGAGCAGCAGCAGCAGCAGCAGCAGCCCGAGCCCCAGGGGCCAGCGCCGCTCCATGGCGCTGGGCCGGGACCTGGGACCGCGGCCCGGACGGCGGGGCCAGGTCGCGAGAACTGGGCTAGCCGGGCCGGCCGGGCGGGGGCGGGGCGGGGGCGGGGCCGGCGCCCGGGGCGGAGTCCCGGCCTCACCTGGATCACCTTCTTAAAGGGACAGGAGGGCAGGAAGGAAACTTGTAAAACAGGCCATAAACTTCGGAAAAACCGGAGGCGCCTTGACCGGAACGAGACTGCGGGCGCCGCCTAGTGGGTGGGATCGGGAGTCGACTTGGCTCCGTGCTCTTGTGGACCCTAAACCCATCCCTGTCTCCAACCGGCCTTTGGCCTAACTACACCCTGGTGTCCCCTCCCTTCTTCCTTTCTTCAGGGCCCAGCGCTGTAATAGACACCGAGGGGAAAGCAGGGTAAAGAGACACGTCTTGATGTTCCCGTCGGGGAGGCTTAGGTGACCATCATGCAAGGCGAGGATGGTTGGAAGCAAGTCCGGGCGGGGCTCGGAAGGTGAGTCTTGAGGGAGGAGACTTGCGTGAGCTGGGTTTTCTGGGTGGCGGAGATTGGGCAAGGCGTGAGCGAGGGCCCGAGGGCAGGGAGCCTCAAGGTGCCTCTGGGAGTGGTGAAGGGACCAGTCTGACTGCTGGGCTCAGGACTGTCGTCCTGGGAACCAGGCGGGAAAGGCAGGTGTGGGCCCAGGCAGGGAAGGTCTTGGTAAACGCATGAAGGAGTTTGCACATTACCGTGCACTTCACAGAGCGATGGGAGAAACTGGTGAGGGCTTCTGAACGCAGGTGGTAACAGGAGCTACTGGTGGAGACCCACGGCCCTCTCCCCCGTTGGAGGCTGTTGTTTTACTTGCTCAGTCGTGTCCCACTCTTTGTGACCCCACGGACTGTAACCTGCCAGGCTCCTCTGTCCATGGGATTTCCCAGGCAAGAATACTGGAGCGGGCTGTCATTTCCTTCTCCAAGGGATCTTCCCGACCCAGGGATCAAACCCTCCTCTCCTGCATTGGGAGGCGAATTCTTTACCACTGAGCCACCTGGGAAGCCCCTGTTGGAGAGCGCCTCCCAGTGTATTCAATACATGTTTCTTCAGCTTCTACTCTGCTTGCGAGCAAGCTCTGAAAGCGTCAAAGAAGAATCCTTGCTTTAAACAAACTATTGTCTGAGGAATGTTTGCAGGGGCTGGGGCATAAAGCAAGAGCAGAGATGGCTAAAGTGACAGACGGGAGGCACACATTAGGGGTGACGGTGGCTCCAAAGGGAGTGATCACCCACTGAGGACCAGTGGCCAGTCCCATGCCTGGGGCCTCTCCTTCCTGCAGCCCTCTCTGGCTCCATCTCATCTGGCTGACTCATTCATAGTTTTTCTATCATTTGAATTGTTGCATGTTTTGGTCACCGTGGGGGAAGGGAGGTGGTGCATTTTAGGTGCTTATTTTGTTTCAAAAAACTAATCCTTCTCATGTTTCTTTTCTTACATACAGATAAGGACAGGAGGAAAATGGCTCATAATTTCCTGGCCCAGCTAGCCTCATTGGCATAAATAAATAAATGGAATCCAAGTACATTGGTTGGAAAATTCACATGGAACAGAAATGAAACAAAATGGAAAGTAGAATCCTCTCTCCTCCCACCCTCCAGTTCCTGACCCCAGAGTTACCCACCATCAGTTGTTTCTTGTTCACCCAAGATGTTTTCTCTATGGTTTTGTTGTTGTCGTTCCGTCACTAAGTTGTATCGGTGTCCGACTCTTTGTGACTGTAGCATGCCAGGCTCTTCTGTCCTCCACTATCTCCCGGAGTTTGCTCAAATTCATGTCTTTCCCCTGTGGACACACCGTCATGTACCTCTCGTCTCCTTCTGCCCCCACGGCCACCCTATCCCTCACCCAGCACATACACATGCTTTTAGAATATATATACAGAGGGAGCCATAGGATACATAGGCTCTGCACCAGGGGCCTCTTTCTAAAGTAAAGGACTTTGGGAAGGAGGGGGAGGCTCCTGCAGGCTCCAGAGGCTCAGAGCTTTGTGATTTCAGCGGGGAGGAATGGGCGAAGGGTGCACAGCCAACAGAGGGGGGAAATGGAGCAAACTTTGGACAATCGTGCTAGGAAATAAGCCAGCCTGCGGTGAGGTCATGCCTGTGCTCCGTGGTGTGGTTCATTAAAGTTACAAGACTCTTGGGACTCAAGGGGGGTGGGGTGGGGGCTGCCCATGCAGGGAGAGGTGGAGTCCAGAGGAACCTGGCTTTTGTGGTCGGACTGTTTCTCTGTCTTGAGTCTGGAAGTGTGGAAGAGGGGGAGGGAAAGCCCACGTCCAGCTGCATTCAGGATGAACCCCAACTTGACAGTTCCTTGTTCCCTCTGTTGTGGGAGGAGGCACGCCTTCAGTTTTGGCCTCTGTCCTTAACTAACAGTGCAGCTTTTTGGAGTAATTTCCACTCTCCGGACCTTAGTTTTCTTAGACCCAGATGATCTCTGAGACCATTTCCAGGAAAGATGATGGGATATAGAGTCAGAAGATGAAGGCCAGCTCGTTCAGTGTCTCTGTTTCCTTAGCTACAAAATGCGATTAACCATGCCCACCTCCTAGGGTGGGTGTGATGATCCCAAGGGGAGAAAGTACTTTGCTAACTGGAAGGTACTGAGCAAACATTACTGGGCTTGGAGAATGACAGAGGCCAGGACTTTCCTGACCTTCTCTTACCGGCCGCCCAGGTTACTCCCAGAGTGGAACAGCCACAATGACTAAGACATCAATTTTTCTTTTCTTTTAAAAGCAACCTGATTGCAGATGCT
Source organism: Moschus berezovskii (assembly GCF_049115385.1). Lineage (NCBI taxonomy): Eukaryota > Metazoa > Chordata > Mammalia > Artiodactyla > Moschidae > Moschus > Moschus berezovskii. The sequence continues at coordinate 116,446,926 of NC_142462.1, forward strand.
TTGCATAAATCACACCCAACCCGAGAGTACAGGTCAATGGGTTCTGACAAATGCATATGCCCTGGTAAAAACTGGCTCAGTCAAGTTACAGAACACTTTCTTCACCTAAAAGCATCCGTGCCCTTTGCAGTCAGTCCCACCTCTGGCTCCAGGCTTTCTCTTTTGCCAGATTCAAAATTTCACGTAGTCTCCAGAGTCTGGTTTTCTCCCTTCAGTGTGACACGCATGTTACGTGCATCAGTGGTATGCTTCTCCTGTATGGGTACCCTGTGACGTCAGGTAACAATACAATGTGCAGACCGAACAGTGTACCCCTGCTCTGTTCTCCCGGGAGCTGTAGGCCTTTTAGTGATTAGGCCTTCCCAGAGGGATTCCTGTCCCTTCTCTCAGGTGAAGGGAACCCAAGTTGTCTGGCTCTGTTCTCATTCTGCAATCAAGAAGGGAAGTCTGCATGTCCCTACAGCCTTGGACTTGTGATCCCTGGCTTCTGTCTTACAGCCCAATCTTAACACCATCCTGTTGAAGTTGTTCCCTGCATACCAGCTCATCTGGCTTCTTGGGGATACTGGCATTAGGTGAGATCCACCCAGCCTGGGGTCAAGGCCTTGGACGTCCATAATGTTCTGGATAACATGCAGTTTAACCACGAGGGGAACCCAGTAAGCTGCCAGCGACCACTGTGACAGAATCAGTACAAATTGGTTTATCAGATTAGGATCAGGTCCCTAGCGAGGGCCAGCGCGGATGGGACCAAAGCAGCTTTTGTTTTGGCTGCATGGGGCTGGCCTGCGCTTGTCGGCAGCTGGATCCGCAGACTGTGTGGGCAGTAGGAAAGGGAACAAACAGCCCTCTCTTTGTGGCATTCGGGCAGATTCTGCGCATCTTTGATCACCAGGCTAATTCGGCCCTTCCCTTTGCTTGTGCCTGGGCTCTTCCCCATCTGTTCTCTGATCCTGCTTTACCATCAGGCAACAGGGGCAGGATAATCATCATTACCATTTATTACAGCACCTACGCATGCTGCCAGGGCATTTCACATACATTATTTCATTTACTTCTCACACCAACCCTTTGAGGAAGGTATTATTAGTCCCATTTTATAGATGCAAAAACCCGAGGCGCTGAGATTTAAGTTACTTGTTTAAAATCACTCAGTTGCAGAGCTAGGATTTGAACCTAGGTCTGCCTGACTCTGGGGCCCATGGCCTCTACTCAGGGTTTCCAGAAGCAAAGAAAGTGGGGGACCCCTAAATTGTTTTACTTTCCTCCATCCCCCACTCCACCCCTGAGAACACCACGGATTAGGTCTGCCTGTTGCCAACTTCATACAGTGGAAACATCTGATATGTATTCTTTGGTGTCTGAGTTCTTTCATTTCCTCTGCTGCTTGTGAGATTTCTTTATGCGGTTGTGTGCTGGTTCATTCCTCTTGCTGTGTGGTATTCATGTATCAGGAACATCTTATTTTTGAAGACCTCTTGACTTGTGGTTAAAGTACTGCACTTGAATTGCTATACTGGGCAACTCCCAATGTTTATCCGGCTTGTCTGGGTGTCTCCGAGAGAGGCTTAATCTGCCCAGAAGGTACTTCCGCTTATGAAGGAGTTTTGCTAGCCTCATGGCTCCTTAATTGATTAAATACATGCAGAGGTGGGCTGTGCGCAATACCACCGACCCAGTCACCCCCTCGGCCGCCTCCCCACCCCCCGCTCCTCCCTTCTTCCTTGTCATATTGCCAAGAGGAAAACACCTGATGTTGTTTAAGTAGCTGCAGCTCTTTGTACCAGAAGTAGGACTGTTTCGAGATAAAGGCCGTTTGAGGTTTTCTCTGAGATGTCAGAGCACATCTGTCTACTAGAAAGTTCTAACATTGTCACTTCGTAGTTATGTGCTGTGCTGCTCAGTCACTTCAGTTGTGTCCAACTCTTTTCGACCTTATCATCTGTAGCCCGCCAGGCTCCTCTGTCCATGGGATTTTCCAGGCAAAAATACTGGAGTGGGTTGCCATGCCCTCCTCCAGGGGATCTTCCTGACCCAGGGATCGAACCCTGGTCTCTTGTGTCTCCTGCATTGGCAGGCAGATTCTTTACCACTGAGCCACCAGGGAAACCCTTATAGTCATGTGATCTTGGGCAAATCATCTAGCTTTCCTGAGCCTCAACTTCCTCATCTACATAATGGAAGAAATGGTGATCATGATGTTGGTTCTAAACAGCTACCCCATGGTAAATGAGAGTATACAAATGATATCGCATGCAAAAGGTTATTCCTGGCACCATGTAACTTAAGGACACTTCCTTTCCATTTTTGTGTCCTCCTATACAGGGTTCTTAGCGGCTCAGTGGTAAAGAATCCACCTGCCAATGCAGGAGATACAGGTTTGATCCCTGGGTTGAGAAGATCCCCTGGTTCAGAAATGGCAACCCGCTCCAGTATTCTTGCTTAGGAAACTCCATGGGTAGAGAGGCCTGGTGGGCTACAGTCCATGGGGTCACAAAAGAGTTGGACATGACTTAGTGACTAAAATAGCAACAAAAATACAGGGTTATTTGCAAGACAAACTTGGGAGAGTCAAAGGATAAGTCTGCTGGAGGATGGAAAAGTCTGAGTAGTGTCAGTCCCTGAATTAATAAGGATGGTTGGCTGTAGTTCAGATCTCAAGAGGCAAGAGAAGAATAAAGACAGGCCTGGGAGAAATTGATTGTGAGCCATTTAGACTGTGAGGTGCTGTGGGAATAAATACCACTCTAACACTTTCAGGCTATGTTGCACTTCTCCCTGCACTCAGAAAAAAAAAAAAAAAAACCCCATCTCTCTTTGCAATATTAACATCCTCCAAAGCATTCTGTTTGTTTTGGAGGAAAGAAGGTGGTGGAGAAGCTGTGAACCTCCATTGCATTGCAGCAAGGGCCACAGAGGAGCAGAAACTTGAAGAATGGATAGTAGCAGCCACCAAGAAGGAAGTCAGATTGTTCCTGGTGCTGATGGGAGAGGCAAAGTGGGTGAAATGGGAATTCTCATGGGTTATACATTCCATCCAAGTACATACTTAGGTACAAGCTTGACCACACCTTCCTCATTCCCATTCTTAGCTGATCTCACTCCAAAGTAAAAATGAAAGCAATTCACAATCATCCTATTATTTCCTTTGGCTTCTGGAGCAATGACAGGAACTTGTAGAAGGGTCAGTCATATGAAGGGGCCCTGACTCAGAATTCCTTGTATACTCATAAGTGTGTATGTCTCATGAGAAACGGTGGTGCTTCTACCCTACCTTGTTGGCTTGACTGCCTCAGAAACTGGTGCTGCTGACCTCAGAAGTTAATACTCTGCGTGAATGCTTGGGCAGGTAGGAGGGAGGGATCGAAGGAAGAGAACAAATGAGTCTCAGTGAACTGGGGCATGTCAGAAATTCAATAAGAACAAGTTGAGACAAGTGTTAAACCAGAATCCCCTGAGAGAAGAGATAGGTTGGTCCTTGTCAAAAAATGTCTGCAGGTTAGACCGCAGGAAGGGAAGAGAAAGAGGTAAGCTGTGTAGCTAGTAGGAGGGAGAAGTTCGAAAGGAATCGTCAGATTTGGTTAACAGAGCTGATTTGCAAAGCTTCCAATTTTACTTTTAGCCTAGGCTGGGAGTTCTGGGGAACTAATCTCCAGAGAGGTCAAAACCCACACTTACGCTTTTCATTTACTGATCCTGTGGCCTGGAGGCAATACTTACTGTTGTCTTATAAAAGAAGTATTTGATAAGTATGGGCCCTGTTAATTGAACGCAAATTTTGATTCCTTTTAAATTTTGCTTTGATGAAGTTCTTAATAGAGGGATTCTAATAGGACAATCTATAACATCTTCTAACAAATTCTAGTTATGAAGTTACTGTTAGAAATGTATGCACACAGAAACATACATGTTTGAATGGTACAGTTACCAGCCTCCTCTGTTATAAAAAGTTAACGCACACTTCTCCAAATACATCGCTGAGTCTGGACGGTACCCAGACCCCAGGCCATAAAATTTTGGCGCCACCTGGTGAGGAAAGTGGGTAACTGCCTCTGTATCTTCAAGTATGCGATCAACAGATAATTACTGTTTATAAAATCTTAGAACATCCTGGGAATATTCATCAACATGACATGAAAGTGACAGTGATGTTTCTAAAAGTTCTAATTATTATGATAATGATAATGGGTAGGCTTTAGGCTAGAAAGTAGCTTTCTTAGCTTGTCCGAATCATCCCCGTAATGATGGCCTCTGAGAGGAGGGAAGGTAAGACCCAGCCGGGAAAGAAAGAAAGAAAGGGAAAGAAAGGCTCGCAGTGGTGTGATGAGGCACTTGTCTTACTTTCAGGCTTCAGTTCAAGACACACAAAAGAGCAGAAACCAAATTATCTATGAGGTGCTGGCTGGGAAGAAGGAAAGACCATTATTTGCAAGTGTCTGTTGATAATATCTGGGGAGAGAGGCTTCACCCGGCTTTCACCTCCTTACTGCGAAGCTGCCGTCTCTGGACCGAGTCTCTGAAGCAAGCCTGAGGACATACTAAGCCAATGTGGCAGTATGGTTTCTTTTCCTTTTCTTTCTTTCTGCCACTCCTCCTCCTTCTTTCTTTCTAAATAATTCTTGGAAAGTGCTATTCGTGAGACCAAAGTTAAGAGCTGTGCTCATTATCTTGGGTGCTTAAATTAAAAATTAAAAAATTCCTGTATGTTTTTGACAGGCACTGAGGGTTACTGGAAGGGATGTTTAGATCCAGACTGACCTAGTTAGTGGACTTTAGGACCAGAAACTAAAAGTCGCTTGCTCCTTGGAAGAAAAGTTATGACCAACCTAGACAGCATGTTAAAAAGCAGAGACATTACTTTGCCAACAAAGGTCCATCTACTCCAAGCTATGGTTTTTCCAATAGTCATGTATGGATGTGAGATTTGGACTATAAGGAAAGCTGAGTGCCGAAGAACTGATGTTTTTGAACTGTGGTGTTGGAGGAGACTCTTGAGAGTCCCTTGGACAGCAAGGAGATCCAACCACTCAATCCTAAAGGAAATCAGTCCTGAGTGTTCATTGGAGGGACTGATGTTGAAGCTGAAACTCCAATACTTTGGCCAGCTGATCCGAAGAAGTGACTCATTTGAAAAGACCTTGATATTGGGAAAGATTGAAAGCAGGAGGAGAAGAGGATGACAGAGGCTGAGATGGTTGGATGGCATCACCGACTCAATGGACATGAGGTTGAGTAAACTCCAGGAGTTGGAGATGGACAGGGAGGCCTGGCGTGCCGCAGTCCATGGGGTTGCAGAGTCTGACACGACTGAGTGACTGAACTGAACTGAGGTCCAGGTTGACTTAGAGTAGAATTTTGGCATTCTGCCTCCCAGGTGTAAGGTACGGAGGCGTACGTGTGCATTTTTCTTAACCTCTCTAAGACGCAGTTTCTTTACATGCGTATGGTTCCTTTACCTTCTAGGGAACCTCTCTGTGTGTTCTTTTATTTTTTCGGGTGGTGCCCCCAAGTGGAAGGCAGTTCCCTTTAGCCCTAAGGTGGAGACAGAAGCAAACAGCCATAGAATACAGGATATTGATGTTGACAGGAATAATATGGGGAAAGAGTGGCCTTTGCGTTGGGCCTGGCAGTGTGACTTCAATAGGGCACTTTGTTCATTCACTCAATAGCAGTTTATGGAGCTTCTGTAACGAGCAAGACATCATTTTCGGTGCTGGGGATCCACCTGTAAACAAGGAAACAGAAATAACCAACTCTGCCCTGCCCTCACTGAGCTCACATTCTAGGGGGAGAAGCCATATTGCACACATATAATGAACTATGTATGTTTTTTAGATAGTAAGAAACTTTGGGAGAAAAATTAAAACAGGGTAAGGGGAGTTGACTCACTGGAAAAGAGTCTGATGCTAGGAGGGATTGGGGGTGGGAGGAGAAGGGGACGACAGAGAATGACATGGCTGGATGGCATCACTGACTCGATGGACATGAGTTTGAGTGAACTCCGGGAGTTGGTGATGGACAGGGAGGCCTGGCGTGCTGTGATTCATGGGGTCGCAGAGTCGGACACGACTGAGCAACTGAACTGAACTGAAGGGGATAGGTGTTATACCAGAAAGTCTTGATTTCATACTGATAAGTGAGTTTGGGACAGAGAATTGAAAAAGAGAAGGGAATGTACCAGATAGATCCAGGTGGGAAGTAAAGGCAACTCACACAAAATAGTGTTGCTGCAAATGGCATTATTTAGCTCTTTTTCACGGCTGAATAATACTCCATTGTATCTATGTGCCACATTTTCTTAATCCATTTCTCTGTTGATGGACATTTAGGTTGTTTCTGTGTCTTGGCTATTGTGAATAGTGCTGCTACGAACATGGATGTGTGCTCAGTCAATTCCGTCATGTCCGACTCTTTGCAACCCTATGGACTGTAGCCCTCCAGGCTTCTCTGTCCATAGAATTCTCTAGGCAAGAATATTGGAGTGGTTTGCCATCCCTTTTTCCAGGAGATCTTCCCAACCCAGGGATTGAACTCACATCTCTTACGTCTCCTTTATTGGCAGGTGTGTTCTTTACCACTAGCGCCACCTGGGAAGCCCAGATCATATGGTAGCTCTATTTTTAGTTTTTAAAGAAACCTTCATACTATTCTCCATAATTGTTGTACTGATTTGCATTCTCACCATCAGTATGGGAGGGTTCCCTTTAAGGGGGATAAACGCTGTGGCTCATCTTTTCAAGGAGTCACTCTGGGCAGTGTGCAGAGAATAGATAGGTGTGTGGTTCAGGAGGAGGGCCAAAGGCAGAATCAGTGTCAAGTTAGGAGGCTTGATCTTAGTCCTAGTAAGAGATGGGAGGGCTTGAGGCAGGGTGTTGATGGGTTGTGCGGGTGCTGGGGAGAGTCAGTGTGTAGCAAGGGTGTTTCAGGTCCAGGCAGGCAGCAGCTGGATAAGGGTACAGTATGGGAAAATGGTGCTCTGTCCAGGAAATGGCCCGCGATGCGTTGTGTTGGGCTGGGCTGGGGTGAGGAGCGAGAAACAGGAGACAAGCTCAGGAAGGCAGGATGGTGTTGGCTTGGTGAACAGCTTATAGAGTTTGAACTTTCTTCTCTGTATAATCTGGAAGCAGCAAAGTTCTGTACATAAGAGCCATGTGATCAGACAGGGTTTTGAGCTCTGGTGGCTAATGGAGGTAAGGCTACAGAGGGAGCAGAGAATTAGAGACAACTGTCCTGGGAAGAATAAGGTTCAGACTTAGGCGGTGAGTGGAAAGGATGTAGGAGTGATGTTTCACCAGGGGAGCAACAGCAAAGTGAGGAAGTTTACCAACTGATACATGGTTGACCCTCGGACAACACGGGGGTTAGGAGGCACTAACCCACCGTGCACTCAGAGAGTCCAAATGTAACTTTAAAACTGGAGCTACATACCTGCGAGTCTGCACCTGAGAATTCAACCAGCCTCAGACGGTGTAGTACGGTGAAAGGGAAAGTTGCTCAGTTGTGTCGGACTCTTTGCGACTGTAGTACATATTCATTGCAAAAAAGAAATCAACATGTAAGTGCATCTGGGCAGTTCAAACTCGGGTTCTTTAAGGGTCGACTGTATAATCATTGATAGGGGCATATTTTTGATTAAAAAAAAAAAACGTATCTCAGTGTGGAAGTAGGTGTGCTAGAATGAATGCCTGCTCTTCTCCTCCTTCTCCCTCCCCCCATTCCAGGTTAAATGCTTTAGAGAGAATGCTGATGCATCAGTGTGATATTGTAATTTAATAAGGAATATATATTTGGTCTTTGTCCCTGCTTCTGGCAAGCTTCTAAAACTCTTGGAATTTCTTACGCAGAGGATGATTTAAATGTCTTTTGTTATGTTAATGAGACAGTTGTTGAAAAGCCCCTAGGGTAGTCTCATGGTGGGGGAGGGGGTGGTTGCCCGGAGAACCCATCTAGTGATTAGAAGGTTGGAATTTAAGGTCCCACCCCAATCTCTGGGGAGAAGGGAGGGGTTGGTCATTGGATCAGTCATTGATAGCCCACAATTTAATCAATCATGACCATATAGTCAGTTTAGTAGCTCAGTCGCGTCCGACTCTTTGCAACCCCGTGGACTGCAGCATGTCAGGCCTCCCTGTCCATCACCAACTCCCACAGTTTACTCAAACTCATGTCCATTGAGTCCGTGATGCCAACCAACCATCTCATCCTCTGTTGTCCCCTTCTCCTCCCGCCTTCAGTCTTTCCCAGTATTAGGGTCTTTTCAAATGAGTCAGTTCTTCACATCAGGGGGCCAAAGCATTGGAGCTTCTGCTTCAACATCAGTCCTTCCAATGAATATTCAGGAATGATTTCCTTTAGGATGGACTGGTTAGATCTCCTTGCAGTCCAAGGGACTCTCAAGAGTCTTCTTCAACACCACAGTTCAAAAGAATCAGTTTTTTGGTGCTCAGCTTTCTTTATAATCCAACTCTCACATCCATACATGACTACTGGAAAAACCATAGCTTTGACTAGATGGACCTTTGTTGGCAAAGTAATGTTTTTGCTTTTTAATATGCTGTCTAGGGTGGTCATAACTTTTCTTCCAAGGAACAAGCATCTTTTAATTTCATGGTTGCAGTCACCATCTGTAGTGATTTTGGAGCCCCCCAAAATAAAGTCTGTCACTGTTTCCACTGTTTCCCCATCTATTTGCCATGAAGTGATGGTACCGGATGCCATGATCCTAGTTTTCTGAATGTTGGGTTTTAAGCCAACTTTTTCATCTCCTCTTTCACTTTCATCAAGAGGCTCTTTAGTTCTTTTCTCTGTGCCATACAAATGGTGTTATCTGCATATTTGAGGTTATTGATATTTCTCCCAGCAATCTTGATTCCAGCTTGTGCTTCATCTAGTCCAGCATTTCTCATGATGTACACTGCATGTAAGTTAAATAAGCAGGGTGACAATATACAGCCTTGACATACTCCTTTCCCTATTTGGAACCAGTCTGTTTTTCCACGTCCAGTTCTCACTGTTGCTTCCTGACCTGCATACAGGTTTCTCAAGAGGCAGGTCAGGTGGTCTGGTATTCCCATCTCTTTCAGAATTTTCCACAGTTTGTTGTGATCTACACAGTCAAAGGCTTTGGCATAGTCAATAAAGCAGAAATAGATGCTTTTCTGGAACTCTCTTGCTTTTTCCATGATCCAACGGATGTTGGCAATTTGATCTCTGGTTCCTCTGCCTTTTCTAAATTCATCTTGAACACCTGGAAGTTCATGGTTCATGTACTGTTAAAGCTTGGCTTGGAGAATTTTGAGCGTTACTTTACTAGCATGTGAGATGAGTGCAACTGTGTGGTAGTTTGAGCATTCTTTGGCATTGCCTTTCTTTGGGATTGGAATGAAAACTGACCTTTTCCAATCCTGTAGCCACTGCTGAGTTTTCCAAATTTGCTGGCATATTTAGTGCAGCACTTTCACCACCTCATCTTTGAAGATTTGAAATAGCTCAACTGGAATTCCATCGCCTCCACTAGCTTTGTTTGTAGTGATGCTTTCTAAGGCCTACTTGACTTTGCATTCCAGGATGTCTGGCTCTAGGTGAGTTATAACCCCATTATGATTATCTGGGTCATGAAGATCTTTTTTGTATATTCTTCTGTGTATTCTTGCCACCTCTTCTTAATATCTTCTGCTTCTGTTAGGTCCATGTCTGTCCTTTATCGAGCCTATGTTATGTGTGTGCTAAGTTGTTTCAGTTGTGTCTGACTCTCTGCAACTCCACGGACTGCAACCCCCCAGGCTCCTGTAATCATGGGATCCTCCAGGCAAGAATACTGGAGTGGGTTGCCATTTCCTTCTCTAGGGGATCTTCCTGACCTAGATTCAAGCCTGCGTCTCTTACACCTCCTGCATTTTCAGGCAAGTTCTTTACCATTAGCTCCACTTGGACTATAATGAAGGCTGAGGGCTGAAGAGTCGATGCTTTTGAACTGTGGTGTTGGAGAAGACTCTTGAGAGTCCCTTGGACTGTAAGGAGATCAAACCAGTCAATCCTAAAGGAAATCAATCTGGAATATTCATTGTAAGGACTGATGCTGAAGCTGAAGTTCCAATACTTTGGCCACCTGATGCAAAGAACTGACACATCTGACAAGCCCCTGATGCTGGGAAAGATTGAAGGCAGGAGGAGAAGGGGACAACAGAGGATGAGATGGTTGGATGGCATCACTGACTCAACGGACATGAATCTGAACGTGTTCTGGGAGATGGTGAAGGACAAGGAGGCCTGGCGTGCTGCAGTCCGTGGGGTCGCCAAGGGCTGGACACGACTGAGCGATGGAACAACAACAAACGCAACCTGGGAGGGCGGAGTAGGTCAGGAAGCCTCCGTGAGAACCCAAAGGAGGGGTCTGGAGAGCTTCTGAGCCGGTGATCACGTGGAGATTCTGGGACTGGTGCCTGGAGCAGTAATGGAAATGCTGATTTCTGTTCTTGAATTGTATCGTTTTATAATAAACCAGGAAACTAATTAATAAATTCTTTCCCTGAGTCTCTGAGCCGTTCTAGCAAATTAATCCAACCTGAGGAGGGGGCTGTGGAAGCCTCTGCTCTATAGACCTACCATGGGTGTTTGAAGTGGTGGGGGAGTGAGGGCTGGGGTCTGGAGGGAATGAGCCCTTTCCCTGTGGAATCTGATGCTGGCCCTGGCTAGACAGTGTCCGCATTCAGCTGAACTGTAGGACATTCAGCCAGAGTTGAGGAGTCGCTTGGTGGCGTGGGAAAACACACATAGGAATCGGGTTCAGAACCATAGCTGGACCCAGAGTCATTAACTGGGATTTTGTTCGGCTGAGTGGGGTATGCTAGCGGGACAAAATAAAAAAAAATGGGACTGGCAGTGGCAAGGGGAGCCAGAGAAGCCTTGGGAAAAGGTGGCTTGAGAGAGAACAAAAGAGCAAGCAGAGATGAGGCAGGCACCTTCTGTTACCCTTCCGTGTCAGTCCCAACAAGGTTTCTCTTCTCTGGTGTCTCTTGAGCTGATAAAATGAGGCCAAGTTTGGTTCCGAAGCAAAAGAAAGTTTAGTTTCTGATCAAAAATGGAAAGATGTGAGTTCTCCTTTAGGGTACACACGCTCCCCTAACAGACTGGTGGGTGGGGCTGCTTTATATGGGTTTCCTCAGAGGGAAGGGAGGGAAGCGGGCAGAGTTCTCCTCCTTCCAGTGTAGTGGTACTGCTCAGGGCTCCAGATGTCAGTGCTCCGAGCAGCCTCTCTGCACACGCCCCCTAGCCTCCATCTTGGATTGCTGTGCTGTGAGCAGCCTCTCTGCACACGACCTCCAGCCTCCATCTTGGATTGCACTGCCGTGAGCAGACTCTGAACCTGGGCCCCAGCCTCCATCTTGGATTGCCATGCTGTTAATAGCCTCTCTGCACACGGCCCCCAGCCTCCATCTTGGGTTGCAGTGCCGTGAGCAGACTCTGCACACGGCCCCCAGCCACCATCTTGGACTGCTGTGCTATGAATAGCATCTCTGCACATGGCCCCCAGCCTCCAGCTTGGATTGCAGTGTCCTGAGCAGATTCTGTACACGGGCCCCAGCCGCCATCTTGGACTTTGAAACCACCTAGCTGAGGTGTTGGCATAGGCATTCCGCAGGAGGAACTCTGGTCTGAAGAGCCAGGTGCAAGGCCTCTGCACTTGGCCCCCTGTGAGCACGTGAAACCAGACTAGCACAAAGGGGAATGAAAAGGTTAGGTTTTATCTTATTACGCAGAGTCTATTTGTTTCCCCTGTGAATTGTTAATGGGCTGTGCCAGTGACCCTTCCGGGGCAGAACACTGGTTAAAAACGGCCCAGATACTTCAAGGGGGCATTTGTAAGGCTGTGCAGTGAGCTGTGGTGGGGATTGCAGCCGCCTCCTCTGTCTCCCCAGAGAGGCTCTGCAGAAGTAAAGTTGTCTTATGGGGCTCTGGATTCAGACCTCAGTTTTCTCAGAGGAGAGGGTGCCAAGGGCAGGTGCCGAGGAGCATACCTGCCTTTTGTTTGCTCTGCTGCCAGGATCCTGGTAGGAGAATGAAGCGGATGGATATTGCAACCACATGCTGGTATTTTCTCTAATGTATCCTGTTCCTGCTTCTGCTCTGCTATGAGGCCGTGGATCTACGTCCCTCAGCCGTCCAGCTGGGCTGAAAACAAATGTTAGTCTTCCTGCTCCTTTGTCCTCCAGCGTGCTTCCTCGGGCTGGCTTCTCCGCAGTCTCCCTGTAGGTCTGGCCTTCTGCCTAAAGCAGCGATTTGTCCTGGGAGGCACCACAGTTTACTCAGTGCTTTACTTGCCTTTGCTTCCTGGTGAGGATTTGTTTTTGCTCCCTCTTCCTTCGTTACCTTTCCAGATTGAAATACATGCCTCACTGCCGTTTTGCGATTCTCAGACTTAGAAAGAAAGTCAATGGGAAAATAGGAAAATGGCATTAGCCTGTTATTATTGTAATTACCATTCCCTTGAGGAAGCATCTAATTGTCTTAACTGGCCTGTGGTGAAAACAGTGAACAGGCATAGTTTTTATACAGAAATGCCCTTGGTTCTTGGGCTTCCCCGGTGTCTCAGATGGTAAAGAATCTGCCTGCAGTGGGGCGATCCGGATTTGATCCCTGGGTTGGGAAGATCCCAGGGAGAAGGGAATGGCTACCCAATCCAGGATTCTTGCCTAGAAAATTCCATGGACAGAGGAGACTGGTGGGCTGCAGTCCATGGGGTTGCAAACAATTCGGACATGACTGAGTGAGTTTCACTTTTTTCTTTGAACATTAAGGGTTTGATACCAAGAACCATGGACACTCATATACAGTGGAAGTGACCAAATGTCTTTATTTTGGGGGGTTGATCCTGACTTCTTTTTGTCTTTAACTCCCCCATCTTTTACTCTGAGACTCTAGGTCTGTCTCTTGAATTCTCTTGGCTTCAAGTAGGGATAATGAGATCTTATCAGAAGTCAGGGGCTTCCCATTTGGTGCTAGTGGTAAAGAACCCACCTGCTGATGCAGGAGAGATAAGAGACCAATATTTGATCCCCGGGCCAGGAAGATCTCCTGGAGGAGGGCATGGCAACCCACTCCAGTACTCTTTGCCTGGAGAATCCCATGGACAGAGGAGACTGGCAGGCTACAGTCCATGGGGTCATAAAAAGTCAGACACAACTGAAACGACAGCGTGCATGCACCTGATGTCAGCCGCAGAACTGCGTGATCTCTGAAGGCCCTTCAGTACTAAAATCCACAATTCTATGAATACTCTTTATTCAAAGGTCCCCAAAACAAAGTCCAGCAGAATTTCAGAATTTCCACTCTCCAAAGAAGCCTTATGAGAATAGAAAACAGTGTTAAAGAAATGAGATAACATATCCGAATGTTACCGTTGTTTAGTCACTCAGTCGTGTCTGACTCTTTGTGACCCCACGAACTGTAGCCACCATGCATCTCTGTCCATGGGATTTCCCAGGCAAGAATACTGGGGAGGGTTGTCATTTCCTCTTCCAGGGGATCTTTCCAACCCAGGGATCCAACCCTCATCTCCTGCATTGCTGGGTGGGTTCTTTACCACTGAGCCACCAGAGAAGCCCATACATCAGAATACAGGTCTCAAAAATATGCATCGCTGCGTTGGACAGCTGCAGTGCGGGCTTCATAGCTCTTTACCAGGTGCCCCTGGGACAGAAGTGTTATATGAACCAGGACTTGTTAACCACTTCATATATGTTGCCATTTAATGTTTTGATGAAACTTGTGTGGTGTGCACATTTAGAAATGAGGAAGCTGGAATCCAGGAAATTAACTAACTCAAGCTAAGTAATGGTAAAGATGACCTTCAAACTCAGTTGATCTGACATCAGTGCTCACACTGTAAATCACATTTAATACTTGTCTCTCTGTGTAGACACCAGGAATCTTATTTATGGGAAGAGTCTGTTAGTGATGGCTAGGTTCTGGGAACTTGTGCATAAAAAATTAAGAATCCATAAAGAATGTCACCTAACCGGATGCTTGGAAGTCAGAGGGGTTTGGAGAGAGTGGAGGTGTGTGAGCTCTTGTAGCACTCTGGTCTTGCCATCAGAAAAGCTTTCTCAGGTGTTCTGGTCCTGAGCTACCTGTTTAAAGCATGTCTAAGGTTGAAGGTTGAAGTTAAGAGCGTGCTCCTTGGAGGCAGGACTGTTCCTCTGGGAACTGCAGGGTGTGGTGGTGAGGTGAGGACACGGTCAGGCAGAGCAGCGGCCGGATGGACGGCAGCAGCAGGGAGCCTGACAGCTGTCGGGGCAGAACCCTGCACAGCTGTCTGGGGGCGTGGAGGCCCTCGGGGCTGGGCATGGAGATCCACAGAGCAGGCTGGCAGGGCACACAGAGCCTAGTGCCATTGCGATGTGTCATCTGTGATCCAGGCTGCTAGGACTTGGGGAAATGACTGTTACCTTGCATGCAGATGGATCTGTTATGTTTAGAACATCTTCCTCCCAACGGGCTGTCTAAATGTACCCTTCTACTGCTGTAGCTGCCTTTCCACAAGGTGAGGTCCAAGTTTTCCGTTGTGTTTAGGGTAGACAGTGAGCCCAGTGAACTTTAGAGAGGGGGCCCTTTGTGCTGACCATAACCACCGAGCATTATGACTTAGTCCCGTGGCACTGGAGGGACTGATGTTGAGGCTGAAACTCCAATACTTTGGCCACCTGAAGTGAAGAACCGACTCATTTGAAAAGACCCTGATGTTGGGAAAGATTGAAGGTGGGAGGAGAAGGGGATGACAGAGGATGAGATGGTTGGATGTCATCTCTGACTCAATGGACATGCATTTGAGTAAACTCTGGGAGTTGGTGATGGACAGGGAGGCCTGGTGTGCTGCAGTCCATGGGGTCGCAAAGAGTCAGCCACTGAGTGACTGAACTGAACTGGACTGAGCTGTGAGATCAGGTACGCACTTTCCTCCTCAGAGGACACTGAGCCCTTGACCCTGTGGTGATGGCAGAAGGCCCAGGGGTTCATTGCAACCCTTCTCTGATGCTCTTGCCCCCTTCCTGTTGTGCGACTGGGGTCTTCTGATGCTTCATTGAGTCTTGGTCTGCAGCAGAGGGAGGGAGCCCCGTTTGGCTCCATCCTTTCTGGATGGCTGCATGAAGTTGGCCTTACTGTCTGGTGTAGAAAGCCACAAAGCCAGGAGGCCTGTGTCAGGGCCTCCTTTGTAACTGATGGTGCTCATGCAGTGATGCTCCCTGGAGGGGAAGCCTTTGGATTGGAACACCCATTTCCCACTGGTATTGGGCTCAGTGGAGGGCTTCTCCTGGGCTAGGGGTGGATCCCAGGACAAATGTCTTCTCCAGTCTTCCGTGCAAGATGCAGGTATCTAGATGTGGCCAACTGTTGCCAAGGGACCCACAGAGCATTCAGATTTCCTGGCACAGGTGAAGTTCCTCTGCACAAGAGGCTGGCTCCTGGGGTGGTGGCCCAGCTGTGCCGAGGCTACTCCTGCCTTTGGCCTCCCTGAAGTTCAGGTCAAGTACATGGGGCTGACAACACTGGGAACTCAAGCATGGCTTTTTCCCCAGCAACTCTTTACAAAATTTTAATTTTAGCAATTTTAAATTATGAAATGGACTCCTGCATACACTCTCTGGAGACTTTTAAGCTTTACAAAGTGGAAATCTACCTTGACTACCATTCCTGATTCCATCTCCTCATCATCAGTTGATTTTATGGACCTTCAGAGGTTTCCTCCATGCATTTTTTCTCTGTATATGCATATGTCATCCCACACAGTGTGGTTGTAATTGGTATCAGCTGTACATGCTGTGTAAACTTCTTTGAAACACTTTCTTCACTCAACTATCTTAGCAGTTTTTCCAATCAGTATATGTGTGTTTAGTCGCTGAGTCATGTCCAACTCTTTGCAACCCCGTGGACTGTAGCATGCCAGCCTTCCCTGTCCTTGATTATCTCCCAGCGTTTGCTCAAATTCATGTCCACTGAGTCAATGATGCTAACCATCTCATTCTCTGCCACTGTCTTCTCCTTTTGGCTTGAATCTTTCCCAGAATCAGGGTCTTTTCGATTGAATTGGCTTTTCACATCAAGTGGCCAAAATATTGAATCTTCAGCTTCAGCATCTTCCACCTTCCAGTGAATATTCAGGGTTGATTTACTTTAAGATTGACTGGCTTGATCTCCTTGCTGTCCAAGGGACTCTCAAAAGTCTTCTCTAGTGCCACAGTTTGAAAGCATCAGATATTTGGTGCTCAACCTTCTTTATTGTCCAGGAGGAGATGGTAAAGGACAGGGAAGCCTGGCGTGCAGCAGTCCAGGGGTTGCAAAGAGTCAGACATGACTGAGCAACTGAACAATAACAACACATCCATACATGACAACTGGAAAAACCATAGCTTCAACTATATGAAACTTTGTTGATAAAGTGATGTCTCTTCTTTTTAATACACTGTCTAATTTTTTCATAGTTTTCCTTCCAAGGAGCAATCGTCTTTTGATTTCATGGCTGCAATCACCATCTGCAGTGACTTTGGAACCCAAGAAAAGAAAATCTGTCATTGCTTCCACTTTTTCCCCTTCTATTTGCCATGAAGTGATGGGACCAGATGCCACGATCTTAGTTTTTTGAATGTTGAGTCTCAAGCCAGCCTTTTCACTCTCTTTTACCGTCATCGAGAGACTCTTTAGTTCCTCTTCACTCTCTGCCATTAGAGTGGTAATTATCTTAACTATTGCAGAGTATTTCATAATATGTCATATTAAGGATACTCTGGACCAATGCCCACTTTTTATGAAAATATTGGAGAATACCTCCATACTGTCCTGAAATGAAATTCATAAATAATATGTTTATAATATATGATTAAAAATCAATATAATGTTCCAACTGTAATAAAAGGATACAAAGAAAAACAATGTATAATAAATTAACATATACTTTGATATACAAATGACTGGGCACACTGAAGCAGATGACATCATCAAGTAGACAGATGCTGTACCTCTTTATAGATTCAAGTGAGTGCTACAGTCCCCAGTGCAGACAGATTTGGGTGTGATTTGATGCTAAATTAAACACCCTGGATGACATTGCCAATGACTTCATGATTTTTCTGAGATGATGAACAACTCATGGTAAAGATTCAAACTAAACAAAGTTCCAATGTGTCTCAGTTTATTTGGTGGTTCCATTCTTAGAAATCATCATATATTAAAATTGTGCAAAAATTGGTTTGTGTTTATGTGTAGTGGAGTTAAGTTTTTGGGTCAGATGTTTTTCACCAACAAGACTGTGGCAGAACACCCAGAATCCTTGATGGATGTGGAAAATTCTTCATTGCATGAGACACGTTGTGGCCCCCAACCAATCTGTCCCAATAGTAACCCCAAAGATCGTGACAGTCAACACCTGCATAAATTTCCTAAACATCTCCTGGAGGGATGGTACTGAGAACCAGTCATTTAATGGAGACATTTATGCTTTTATTTTTGCCTCTAGGTTTTTGCTATTATAAACAAAGTAGTAAAGAGCCTCCTTATATTTTCAGTCTTGTGCACATGTCAGAACAGGTTTTCCCAGAAAGATAAATCCCCTAGTCACTTCAACTGAGGGGCCCTCACAGGTTGGCTGGGGTGTGACGTGTGACTTCTCTGCAGGATGGTTTTCTGTTCCACCTTTTCTCCTTCCCAGGGAACCCGCAGCCTGGGTCAGAGCTAGTTCTTGTTCACTGGGAAGATGCAGAGCCATGACTTCCCCTCCATCTCTGGAAAGACAGCCCTCCTCTGGATCAGCTGTTCTTGCCTGTCCTTCTTTTTTTAAATAATAATTTTATATATTTATTTTGGCTGTGGTGGGTCCTTGCTGCTGTGTGCAGGCGTTCTCTAATTGTGGCGAGCGGGGGCTGCTCTTTCTTGCAGTGTGCAGCCTTCTCACTGCGGTGGCTTCTCTTGTTGCCGAGCACAGGCTCTTGGGTGCATGGACTTCAGCAGTTGCAGCACGCAGGCTCAGTAGTTGCGGCTCTCAGGCTCAGTTGCTCCTGGGCATGTGGGATCTTCCCAGACCAGGGCTCAAACCCGTGTACTCTGCATTGGCAGGTGGATTCCCATCTACCGTAGCACCAGGAAAGTCCTTCCTGTCCTACTAACAAAGGCAGCACCTTCATGATTTCCAAGAGTTCGCCCCACTCTTCCCACATATCAGATTCAGAATATGAACAGAATTTGTTATTGCCAGATTGATTTTTGGATTAATGAGGTGTCTTCATTGTGCATATTGGTAGTGATGAGTTGCTCTAAGGCGTTTCTTGGAGAGAGGGCAAAGTTGGACATTTTCTCAGAGAGACTTATGGAAAAGAAAGAGGTAAGAAGTTCTCCCACGGTGACTGGGAAAGAGAGAGAAGAGTCAGGAACAGGGACTCTCAGGTAGGCAGAGAACTTGGAGGAGAGTTTGTCTGAATCTTTGATGTCCATTCCATGAGGGAGACCCCTTAGGAATTCTCGGATGAAGCAGGTGCTGCTGAATGTTCTGAGGGAAAGCAGCAGTTTCAGAACCTTACAAAGAAGATCGTGCAAAATTTGAGATTTGTTCTTTAGTAAAAAGGCAATGGCAACCCACTCCAGTACTCTTGCCTGGAAAATCCCGTGGGCGGAGGAACCTGATAGGCTGCAGTCCATGGGATTGCTAAGAGTCAGACACAACTGAGCGACTTCACTTTCCCTTTTCACTGTCATGCATTGGAGAAGGAAATGGCAACCCACTCCAGTGTTCTTGCCTGGAGACTCCCAGGGACAGGGGAGCCTGGTGGGCTGCCCTCTATGGGGTCGCACAGAGTCGGACACGACTGAAGCGACTTAGCAGCAGCAAGAAGCATAAAAGGCTTTTTATTTATTTATTTTTAATGAAAGTCATTGGAACAGGAAAGTTGTGAAAATAGGTTTCCCTTCAGAAAAGGACAACGTAGAAAACTTGAGTTTGCATTTTGTTTCTGCTGTTTTGTCTGCATCCTCATTTGCGGGTTTTGTGCTTGTTTTCCTAAATAACTAATATGCAGGCCTCACTAATGGACAAAATATTATTATGTATATTGCCTGGTCTAAAATTCACAAACTTGCCAAGGATTTATTGTTAAATTGTATACGCTGAGGTTGAAAGCGAGAAGGAGATTTAATCCAATGTTACATGTGGAGAGACTGACAGAAGTAAAATCAAGCCAAGGTTTTCTGAAACTTAATTATATGCCCTTTACAAGAAACTGGCTCTACGTTCATTTAACTTGGAGAATGTTAAGATGAGCATTTATTTTTGTAACTTTCTTTGGAATGTCATGATAGTTTCTTAGATTCTCGCTAATGTTTGCCTGTTTGGGCATATTTATTCATAGCCACCTGTTGGTAAATAAGAAATATTATGGGGAAGAGTAGAAACAGGGAGATGACAAAGCACTTGTTAGTTACTCCAAACAGCAATCTTGGTTCAGAAATTTGAGATTTCAGTCACTGAAAAATGGCAAATAGATAGAGCTGGTTTCTTCTGGCCCCATTGGGCAATGGAAAACACTGTCAAGCAACGTGGCTTTCTGATTTTCCATCCAGGGTAAAGGCAGAGTTATAAGAGCGTCATATTTTCCTGAGTGGGGGGAAAAAACAACAAAGGCATAGACAGTGTATCTAATAATAAAGAGCAAAATCTGGAGCACACATGGCATCCTTAAATAAGATTAAATGAGAAAACGCTGTATGCAAACATGCTTAGCTTAATGCTAGCCACAAATTAGGTTTTCAATGAACGTTGGTTCAATCTGAGGTTATATTGCTTTCCTAGAACTCCCTACTTAATAATCTGTGATTTAGAAAAATATTTCTCTCCTTTTTTTTTTTTTTTTGGCCTCACAGCTTGCAGGATTTTAGTTCTGAAACCTTGCCCTTGGCAGTGAAAGCAGAGTCCTAACTACTGGACCAGTGAGGAATTCCCTCTCCTCTTACTTTTATTACTGGTCTGATGGGGAAAAACTATCTAATCCAGTAACCTGCCTGCCTGGGAGGCCACTGCCCATTCCCTACTGGTTCTGCACTCACCCAATCTTCCGGCCACCATTCTGCAATTCTTCCCTACCTTCCAACCCAGTTGGAAAGCTATCACAGCTGCCAGTTGAAATCCCTTGTTTTCCTTCATTTCTGCAGATGCAGACAAAGTGACGGGAATTTTTTGTGGGAATTGTCAGGAGGAGATGGAAAATTGAGAATGCCTTTTATCTTCCAGTTTATTGAGATATAATTTGTGCACAGCACCGTATTAATGTTTGTTTAAGGTACACAGCATAATGTTTTGACATACAAATGTCATGAAGTGGTTATCACATTAAGTTTAGTGACCATCCATCATCTCACATAGATACAAAATTAAATAGAAAAATTTGTTTCCTTGTGGTGAGAACTCTTAGGATTTACTCTCTTAACTTTCATATATAACATACTACAGTGTTAATTATGTATTTATTATGTTGTACTTTATATCCCTAGCACTTATTTAGCTTATCACTGGAAGTCTGTACCTTTCAACCACTTCTGGGTAACTACTTCTGATCTCTTCTATGAGTTTGTTTTTGAAGTATAATTGACTTACAACATTAGGTTGGTTCCTGGTCCACAACACAGTGATTCAATATTTCTATACATTTCAAAATGATCACCATGATAAGTCTATTTACCACGTGTCACTGCACAAAGATATTATATAATTATTGACTATTTTCCCCACACTGTACATTTCATTCGTGTGATTCATTTATTTTGTAATTGGAAGTTTGTACATATTAACCTCCTTCACCTATACTTCCTGATCCCCACCAACAATCACATGTTTGTTCTCTGTACTTATGACTTTTGTTTCCACTTTGTTATATTTGTTTATTTGTTTTGGTTTTTTAGATTCTATATACAAGTGAATTATACAATATTTGTCTTTCTCTGAGTTAGTTCATTTAGCATAATACTGTCTAGGCCCATCCACGTTGTTGCAGATATCAGCATTCTTTTTTATTTTTGGCTGCATTGGGTCTTTGCTGTTGTGCTTGAGCTTTCTCTAGTTGTGGCAAGGTGGGGCTAGTCTTCATTGTGGTATTTGGGCTTCTCACTGTGGTGGCTTCTCTTGTAGACCATGGGCTCTAGAGCTCATGGGCTTAGCTGCCTCATGGCATGTGGAATCTTCCCAGACCAGGAAGTGAACCCGTGTCCCCTGCATTGGCAGATGGATTCTTAACCACTGAACTACCAGGGAAGTCTGCAACATTTTTTTAATGACTGAATAATATTCCACTAGATATATCACATTTCCTTTATCTGTTCATCCTTTGATGGGCACTTTGGTTGCTTCCATATCTTGACTGTGTTTTTTAAAAAACTATTTCTCTTCTCCATTGAAATTAAGAGGAAATATGTGAGCTTCCATTTCATGTGGGAACACATTGGAAGAACACACTATGTTCTTGCCTCTTTATCTTATCCCCAAATTCCCACTAATGGTAGTATATAGGTCAGCACATTTTGACCTCATCCCAAGAAGTGTTTCACAGTCTCTGCCACCAACACTCCCTTCACCCTACACCTCCAGGAAGTTGAATGGTGCTGAGTGGTGGAGGTGGCGGTGTTCAAGGATATGAGGAGGCACAAGATGGAAGGGGGTTGGAAAGAAAAAATCAGGAGAAAAATCACCATTTGAAAAATTGAAATCTTAGATTATGATTTTTTGAAGCAAAATGATTAAGCCATTTTAGAAACATGACTCATATTGACTTCTACCCTTTCTGCCTCCAAAATATTATGAAAAACACATACTTGGAAGATTTTAATAAAATTATGAGTAATATTAGATCATTTTAATTCCTGTTTATGGAGGACAGCAGTCCAATACTTAATTGCAAGAGGAAAATGAATCTGTGCTTCTAAGAAGCACTGCCGTTTACAAAAACCAAGGAAGACTCACTGGCTGTTTTAGTTTATAGCCTTCTACTTATTGCCTTTTCTCACTTTTCCTTAAAATTTCATCAAAATAGTGTGTTTCATTTAAAGAGCCAGATTTCTACCAATTTGTTTTGAAAAATAGTGGTTCTTGCTCCCATCTTCTTCCATTCCCCCTTTCCCGAGGCAACTACTTTCACTTCTTTTCACACGTGTGCGTGTATGTGTTTATGTGTGTGTTTCTGTCCTTGTCTCTAAACTAAATGTTTGCATTGCTGCTGCTGCTGCTGCTAAGTCGCCTCAGTCGTGTCTGACTCTCCCCTGTCCCTGGGATTCTCCAGGCAAGAACACTGGAGTGGGTTGCCATTTCCTTCTCCAATGCGTGAAAGTGAAAAGTGAGAGTGAAGTCACTCAGTCGTGTCCGACTAGTAGAGACCCCATGGACTGCAGCCCACCAGGCTCCTCTGTCCATGGGATTTTCTAGGCGAGAGGACTGGAGTGACTTGCCATTGCCTTCTCCGGTTTGCATTGCTACTTTTGATTTTTCAGTCTCAGGCATTCATTCCACTATGGAATGCCTTCTTTCCTTCATTTTCATGGCAGATCCTTTCATCCCACTTTTCAATATAATTTGTGATGTTGGCTAGATCAGTTTTCAGTGTTTGAAATATTATGACTGTGACATGATAAGAAATACCTATTTGGTCCCTGCCTGCAGTTCCTGACACAGGATTCCTAAACTCTGTACAAGGTTTCTAAACTTTGTAATTTCCTGCGTGTTAGGGGTGCTAGGAGCATCTTTTGTTCTCATACATGGTCTTTGATCCCAATTCCTGACAAAGGAGTTTCTAAGATCCTTGGCATCTCTGGAGTGATAAGAGTGACTCTGTATGCTAATGAGAATGACCGGGTGCACCAGCTTCAGGATGGGAATGGTCACCAGAAAGACCCAGGCTTGATTAGAAGACTGGAATTTTCAGCTCCCATCTCCAACCTCGGGGAGAGGGGCTGAAGAATGAGTTAAACACCAGTAGTCAAGGATTTAATCCATCATACCCACATAAAGGGATTCTCTGGTGACACAAATGTAAAGAACCCATCTGCCAATGCAGGAGATGCAAGAGATTAGGGTTTGTTCCCTGAGTTGGGAAGATCCTCTGGAGAAGGAAATGGCAACCCACTCCAGTGTTCTTGCCTAGAAAATTCCATGAACAGAGGAGCCTGGTGGGCTACAGTCCATGGGGTTGCAAAGAGTCGGATGTGACTGAGCACTCACAAACCCACATAACAGAACCTCATGTGTGCTGGAACAATGGGTAACTACACTCAGAAGCTGTCTGCATCTCATCTTGTTAAGAAGAAACTGGTTCCGAATGGAGTCATTGTGTTAAGGCCCTATATCAGCAAACCAAGACTTAAATACCTAACCTAACCACAGTTACAACCTCTCCCAGAGACTTAACCTCTAACCAGTCAACCTGGAATCACCTGGTCAATAATAATGAGATATTCCACTCGATGGGCCCCTTGTGTTTCCCTTAGGAGGGCAACTTTGCCTGAAACAAAGCATTCTTTCTGTTAATAATTTTCCTTTTTTCCTCCTCCTCTCTACTTTTAGAAACCTTTACTTTTCTATCTCTGGGTGGAACTTTTTTCTACTGCTAGAATAGATGGCATGATGTCTGATTCATTGTTTAATAAAAAATTCAATTTTTTGAGTTTTTTCAAAAAACTTTAAAATTATTCAATTAGATCTTAAATTTTACTCTGATAAATTTTGTTTTTTTAACAGTCCTATGTAGCTTTTCATCTAACTGTTCATATGAATCCTTTATAATGAACCCATAAATGTAAGTTAACTGTTCCCTTAAGTTCTGTGAGCTGTTAAAGCAAATTTCTTGATGGCTCAGCTGTATAGAATACGCCTGCAGTGCAGGAGTCATGGGTTCAATCCCTAGGTCAGGAAGATCTCCTGGAGGGTGAAATGGCAACCTACTCCAGTATTCTTGCTGGGAAAATTCCATGAACAGAGGAGCCTAGTGGGCTACAGTCCATAGGGTTACAAAGAGTTGGACACAATTGAGTGACTGAGCATACATTAAACCTAAAGTGGTGGTGTGGGAGCCCCTAATTTATAGCTGGTTGGTCAGAAGTACAGATGACAAGTGAGGAGCAGTCTTGTGGGACTAAACTCTTAACCTGTGGGTCTGCACTAGCTTCAAGTAGTCCCTGTGAGAATTCAACTGTAAAATCTCCAGATGATGACTGGAGACTGGAAAACTGGTTGGTATGAGACCCTCTCTCATCACCCCACTGCCTCAATTTGATGTCAGAAGTGTGGTGAGTGGAGAAACATGTTTTCTTTTCATGTTTATGTAAATATTATTCATGATGGAACCATGTATTAACAATAGTTTTTCCTCTGGCTTTCTGTTCAGCTAGTAATTGCCTTGTTTTGTTTGCTTTTGCTCTCAAACTCTTTATCAGTGGTTTAAATCTTTCTCAACAATTTTGGACTCATCTGATATTCCAAGATTTTATTTGTCTGAGAAAGTCTCTCCTGGAGCCTCATGTCCTGCTTCTAAATGGACATGTTCCCGTGCCTGGTGCACCTCCATCCATTTTGAGATCTGTCTTCATTCATCCCGGTGACTCCTTTACGTCTCTCTTATTTCAGATCTTGCACTGTCTGTGCCCCGTGTCTTCTTTTACCATAGCGTGCTCACTCGCTCTGGAAGAGCAGTTCCCAGAGAAAGTAAATTTTTATTGAAATTGGCTTGTCAGAAAAGTCTTTATTTTGCCCTTGCACTTGAATATCCAGATAGCCTAGGTTAGAGACAATTCTTACATTGCTTTCTATCTTAAGAAACTGCTTTCAAGAAGACTAAAATTACTCAGTTTCTAATATTCTGGATTTGGTGTTCTCCTCCCTCTTTAGAGCATATAGGATCTTCTCAGTATTCTGAAATTTTATCATGATGTGCTAGATACTTGGTGGATCCTTTAATATGAAGATCCATATTCTTTAGTTCTGGGAATTTCTCTTCACTTATTTTGTTAATGATTTTCTGCCCTCCATTTATTATTTCTCTCTCTCTTTTTTAGAATTCCTATTACTTGTGCATTGGATATTGTGGACTGGTGTTCTCTTGTTTTTCAGCTACAGATTTTTTTGGCTGGACTTTCTGAGATACTTCATAGATTTTATTTTCCAACTCTTCTACTGAGTTTTAAATTTCAGATGTGCTTTTAATTAAAAAGATCTCTATTTTTGAAAAATTTGAGTGTTTCTTTTAAACAACATTGCATTATTTTATATGGTTTTGTCATTTTCTCTTAATTCTCTGGGAATATTGATATTGGGGAGTGGAGGGAGGGTTATCTTACTTTTTTTTCTCTCCAAGTAGCTGTTTTATTTCTTTGTTTTGGTTTTCTCTTCCATCTTTTCCCAGATGTCCCAAACTCCTCATCGTCTGTTCTGTTGAATAAGGGACGGAGAGGTTGGTTGGGAACCAAGCTCATGAATGGGACTTGCTGATATTCACTGTAAAGTGAGTAGTATTTGTCTACCAAATTTTCCAGCTTTTGATATATCTTTGCCTCATGTGTATTTGGTATACACCCAGCTCAGAGATCCTGAGAAAACACCTCCAGTGTTTTCCTGGGATAGGCAGGAGCAGTTGCCCAGTTACACCAAAGGGGAGAAGTGATCTCAGAATCTGAACCTTAAATTGATTTTTTGGCTAATTTTTGCCATTTTTCTTTGATGGTTCCTGGTACTAAAAATCCTGAGTAAAAGATTATTTCTTGACTTTTCCTTCTGCCTACACAGAGTTCACTTTCCTCAGCTCTGCTCTATTTTACCACTCTTCCATCTACACTCTTTCCAGCCTCTCAAATGTTTGTGCTGTCATTATGAGTTGGTGCGTTGAAAATAATTTTTTAACAATTCTCTTACAGTCAACTTAGAAGAGTTTTGGAAGGGAGTGAAAGATGATGTGTTGACTCCATCTGTCTTTTTCCTTTCAGTAACTTTTGATCTAGAACTGTAGTTTCAAATTTTTTTTTTCCAGTGGAGTTCTGTCTCCAAAATGAGAAACTGTGCCTCTACTTTCTCACTTCTCCTTTCCCCTTTTACTGCTATCTTAAGCCCACGGGAGGCATGCCTTGTAAACCACAGATTAGAAGTTGTTGAACATGATCTCTCTCTCCAGTAGACATTTGAGTGAAGTTTATGGCAGTATGGAAGGAGCATTGATTTATTCCTTAAGAGATTAGTTGTATGGATTCCAATTTGTTCAAATGGCGGAAGACAGAAAGAAATATTCAAAAATTTTTGACTTGGAATAAAATTGGACTCTGCACCTACCTGCTTGTGGGCTAAACTCATCATCATAAAAACAACTTTAACATGTTATTTTTATTTGAAAGGAAACTGTGTAAATTTATTTAAATATTAAGCAATGTTTAACTTGCTTATGAATGTGAAAGTGAAAGTCGCTTAGTTGTGTCTGACTCTTTGCGACCCCATGGACTATATAGTCCATGGAATTCTCCAGGCCAGAATACTGGAGTGGGTAGCCTTTCCCTTTTCCAGGGGATCTTTCCAATCTAGGGATTGAACCCAGGTTTCCCGCATTGCAGGCAGATTCTTTACCAGCTGAGCCACAAGGGAAGGCCAAGAATACTGGAGTGAGTAGCCTATCCCTTCTCCAGTGGATCTTCCTGACCCAGGAATTGAACCATGGTCTCCTGCATTGCAGGTGGATTCTTTACCAACTGAACTATCAGGGAAGCCCAATTTGCTTATACCTTTTGTTAATTGAGGATGTTGGAAATTCCCAAATTACATTCAGAGAGCTAAAATGCTGTTTCATACTGGATTGTTATCAGATTCAATGTTTTATCCCAAATTATTTCCCTAAATAGAAGAGTAAAAGGAAGGCTGTAGTGTCAGAAAATTAGAACTTATTGTGTATGAACAGCATTAAAACCGTGCATGATTTAGCTTCATATTTATGTGCAGTCTCATCATTAAAAGCATTGCTATTTCCTTCCTTTTCCACCCTTCTGTGGCATAGACCATCAATTACCTGATGAAACTATGGAAGAATATGGGGGTTTTTGCACACTGAGTCATTCAAAGGTCCAGTGGGGAAAGGATACCAAGATTTACAAAACTTGCCAAATAAAATGTGTATTTTCCCATGTCTCTAAGATGACTCAATGGCTATTTGAGTGTAATAAGAAAAAATAAAAAATATATAAGCTAATGAACAGAAACCAAAAAAATTCCTTTGCAAGTGTAGACCACCAAAAAGAAAGAAGTGCAAATAGATCTTTCCAGAATCACCCATTTGGAATCTGACCTTCCAGTGTTACTGGTTTGACACTAGCATCATTTTACAGAAGATTCAGGCATCATCTTAAAAAAAATATTGACAACTGTGCTACAAGAAAGGATGTTTAAGTTTCATTTGCAAGCATGAGACACTTTTAGAAGGGAGAAACACGACCAAAACTTGTGAGAAGCACTTGGTATTTTGTTTACTTTTGTGTATTGGAAGGGTTCTCGAAAACAACTTGAAGTGTTGCTCTACTTGTGGCCTCTTTTGAGGGAGGCCGTGAATGGGATGTCGGTTCAAAATTATTCACAACCTAGTGATGGACAGGGAAGCCTGGTGTGCTGCAGTCCATGGGGTCATAAAGAGTTGGACACAACTGAGTGACTAAACAACAACAGCAACCTAAAAGTTGAGAGTTATGCTTAATTCGGTGGGAGTTTTTAGGACTTCAAGCGTGGAAAGCAGGATCTCAAGTCCCCTGAGAGAACTGCTATGAGGAAAGGGGTGGGGGCAGGATATTTAGGCATTTTGCAACAAAGGGTGGGTAGTTCGAACATTGAATGGTTATTGTTAAAGAAAATAAAATATCTCAAGCTAAGGAATTTAATGCTTTTCTATACATGGGAAGATGCAAAAGTCTGGGCTCACTGAAATCATTCCTTTGATTCACACCTCAGCCATCTGGGGCCAGTATCCTGTGTTTTTCATATCCTGAGTTTCCTCAGGACTCCTTGTAGGGAGTGGCTGCAGTCTGATCACTGCTAGCTGGCAGGTATTCTTTTCCTTTCTGAGTTTCTCAGGGCTTGCCAGCTCATTATCGATTGGTGGCTCTAATCGTTGATGACAGTGACATCCTTTGTTCACTGATGTGGTAGGCAATATTCCATTTATTGGGGACATGGGACCTCTCTAAGATATGTCTGGTGGAGCACGGAGAGATGGATGAGTAGGAACCTGAAGAATGGTATCCTTTCAACCTTTTTATAGAAGAGTATTGAAATGGGAGAAAGCGTTCACTTTATGTAGAGTCTTTAAGGTAGAAAAGGAGAAGTCTTGGGAAAGACTGTTTTTGACAAAGCATAAGCTTTGATGACTGTGCAAGTCACATGAAGGGTGCCTGAGAGAGAAAGCACAGAGAACCCTTGGTTACATGTGACCACACCAGGGTGTGTGTGCCATGGCCTCAACTTGCTTCTTGATGACATCATGAAGCTGGCCTTCCACCAAAGGACTCAGAGAAGAGCCAAAATGTTGTGAAACATGCAGAAGCCACTCATTGCTGCTGTCTTTGAGGAAAACCAGCAAAGAACTAAATCAAGTCACTGAAGTTGTGCTGCAAAACCATTGATCAGATTGGATGATCTGCTCTTTGATTATCTTCTGAGAAAAATGAAGAAGTTCTTCAAGCAAGTGCCATAATCTCTTTTTTCCCGAAGTCTCCACTATAAATAATTAACCATGGTTTTAATTACTTTAAATCTTTTACACATAGACCACTCCCCGGTGGAATCTTGAGTGAGACTACGTAAAGTGGGAAGCAAGGCTATTAGCTATAAGTTGTCTTGGGGCGGGGCAGGCAGGGCCGGAAGGACCCTGACTCCAGAATCTTCCCTGCTTCTCCACTTATACCTCTGCTGTCCTGTACCCTCCTCTCTGTTTTCATTTGGCCCCTTTTTGTTTGTCTGTTTTTCACGTGCATAGGCATCCTTGCCTTTTACGACCCACTTTAGCTGGAAACCCATTTATCTTTTTTAATGGTTACCTGACCCTGGGTTGGCTGATCTGAACCAATGTCCCTTTGTGTGGCTGGCGGTGGCAAAATGTAACGTGTGAAGCCACTTTATAAATGGCAAGGTGATGTTCTAACAGGTTGGTTGTTATTATCTTCAGCATTGTTATCGAGTGTGGTTCGTCCTACAGATAGCCGTCTCTCCCTGAGGGCTCATTCTGAGCATTGTTCTCCACTCCCCTGACCATCCTACCATCTCTTGCTCCCCTGGCTCTTACTGTGATGTCCACTCTGGATCTCATCTCCCTGTTGACCTCCTCTGTCTTTCCCTTCTCATTATGATGTATCTACTTCCTCGCATATCCTCAGAGGCTTCTGAGGAAATGATTGATTTTGATTTTCCAAACACATTGAAGTTAAAGTGTTAATGGCTAACAGATTTGATGTTAACACATCAGAAAAACTCAGGTTTTGAGTCGAGACTCCTTGAACTTCAATGTGGAGCCTGCCAGTGAAATTTTAGGCTGCAAGAGCAGTCACTGGAGGGGAGATGGAGCCTCTTCTTAGTGTTCCAAGACTTGTGCAAATAGATGGGTCTTAGAAGGGTCATGGAAGTTTTGTGGTTATGGGAAGGAAACAAGCAAAAGGACATCTTTTAAGGAAAAGTTAGGAAATAAATAGTATAGTGAGAAATAAAGCACAAAATATGAATATTCTCAATCACCCTTGGAGCCTTTATTCTGTTACCATTTGCCTACATCTGGCTCTGATAAAAAACAGGCAAATACAGGTCATGCAAACAGACAGGATGTCATTGATCTAGGAGTGATTTGCATGCCAATTGCAGGGAACCTCTTTTCAAATCCTGGAGGACTGATGGGAGTGTGATGGGTGTATGGGAGGAGGGGAGGGGGTGCGGTGATGATGTTTGCTGGTAGCTCTGCTTTTGCCTGAATCCAAGGAGAGAGCCTCTGAATTTGGTCTCAATAGAGTGGCTTGGCCAGAGAGACTGTACTTTCCTGTGGATGTACCTGGAGTAGAAGCTGAGTCTGAGCAGAGCCTACCTGGAGAAGATGCCCCCCTCGCCCACGTTGATCTTCAAGCTCTTCTTTATCCTGGAGTCATTGGCTGCCATGCTGCAGAATGGCTTCATAGTTACCATGTTGAGCGGGGAGTGGGCGCGAAGCCAGATTCTGCCCACCGGTGACATGGTTGTGGCTTGCCTGGCCGCCTCCCAGTTCTGTCTGCACGGGATGGCCCTCCTGAACAACCTCATGGCCTCCTCTGGCTTTTGTTCCAAAATCTACTATTTCAGCGTCCCCTGGGATTTCATCAACTTCCTCAGTTTCTGGCTGACTGCCTGGCTTGCTGTCTTCTACTGTGCGAAGATCTCCCTCTTCTCTCATCCCATCTTCTTCTGGATAAGGTGGAGGATTTCTCGGTCAGTTCCCCAGCTGCTGCTGGGCTCCTTGATCTTTTCTGGTCTGACCGTCATCTCCTCGGCTGTTGGGAATACAGTTCTTGCCCAGATGACGGCTGCCCAAAGTTCCCGTGGAAACGACACCCTGGCTGGTAGAATACTTGCTGTCTATTTGCACTTTTTTCTACCTCATGTAATTCTCACGTCGTTGGTTCCATTCCTCGTTCCTGGTGTCCACCCTCTCGCTCATGTCCTCACTACGCCGGCGCCTCTGGCAGATGCAGGACCGCAGACCCAGCCCACGTGATCCCAGTACCCGGGCTCACACCACGGTCCTGAAGTCACTTGCCTTCTTCCTTACCTCTACGTTATCACTATGTGCATCCCAGCCCTCCGGAAACACTGGCACTGGGCCTGTGAGGTGATGACCTACGCGGGCATCTGTCTGCACGCCAGCATCTTGGTGCACAGCAGCCCCAAGCTGAGAAAGACCCTGAAGAAGAGGCTTTGGTGGGCCCTGGACAAGGACCACTTTGTCTCCAGTTATCGGTATCAATAGCTACTATCACCGAAAAAGGCCTGAGTGGCAAGAATGCACAAGGTTTGGGCGCTGTCTTTCACGCTTTTTCATCTCCCTCTTTTTTCCCCACTCTTTCTACGTCCCATTAATTCTTTCTCCATCCCTCTCTGTTTCTTCCATCCCTTCCACTGCTCCTAGTCTCTCGTCTGGGTCTAGGATGGTGGCCTCATTTCCACACAGGCCTCTCTCACTCTCTACACAAGGAGCCCTGATAATATTCTCCAGACCGTACTATCTTTACAGAGAACTGTGATGGTGGTCAGTTGTTCTGTGGTCAACCTAAAGGGTTTTTTTGTTTCGTTGTTGTTTTGAATGGTGGCTTCCCCAGTGGCTCAGACAGTAAAGCGTCTGCCTGCAATGTGGGAGACCTGGGTTCAATCCCTGGGTCAGGAAGATCCCCTGGAGAAGGAAATGGCAACCCACTCCAGTACTCTTGCCTGGAAAATTCCATGGATGGAGGAGCCTGGTGGGCTATAGTCCATGGGGTTGCAGAGTCAGACACGTCTGAGCGACTCCACTTTCACTTGAATGGTGATATAGGTTGTCCCACACACATCAACTGCCCTCTGCATCCCTTCTCTGCTCTCAGAGCTCACTGTCTCACTGCAGCCTAGGAAGCTTCTTTCTGTCGCCCCACAGGCTCTTTCCCGCAGCCTGCTGTCTTGGCCCATCTGGAAATTCCTTCTTTCCTTTCTCTGCCATTCTTAGCCATTGTTTTCTTTTGTGCCCTGCTTAAGATCGGTCCCACTCAAGGAACTTTTTTGAACCGTTGAAGTCTGAGGGCATATATGAGTTTTGTGCCACTATAGATCCTGCCTGTGATTCTGTGTATTTGCTGTATGTTGAATTAAAGCAAATTGTCTGATGTGGCAAAGCTTTTAGGTCTTGGCCAATAGAAGATGGGAAAGGAAAACAAAGGGAATTTGCTATAGTTCTTAATTTTGAGAATCTTACTCTTCCTGTCCGCTCACCCAGGACGCTGGCCCCGGATGCTGATGTCTAGGATAGTAGTCTGTAAATTATGGTGTTTGCATCCCAGAGTGTGTGCAAAATGATCCACTGGATGGAGAAAGGAAAATGTGACAACTTCAACGTATTTTTACCCTCATCTTTTTAATTGAAATTTTAATATGTATTTTATGATGTATTAATACATAACATGTGAGCAGAGTATTACAAGCATATAATTAAAATAAATAAATATGCATATGGTGGAATTCATGTTCATAGTTTTTTCAACTGATGGAGTTTCCTATAAAAAAGTTTGGAGATCAAGAGACAAGAAAAGATTGGGAAAAGCATCCCACATGGTTAACAGATTTATATGTCCAAGCTAATCAAAACAGGAATAACAACAGAACAGAAATCATTGCATTTAATGTAAGTTGTCCAACAATCGTGGGAAACTGAGACCTCAAGACATTGTAATACTACCTAGGGGCTGAAGTACGGCAAGAGGAGAGAAGAAGAGGAGCTAGCCGAGATGAGCTAAGAGGGTGAGGCGTTTTCACTTAAAAGAAGATTAAGGCTTTAAAAGAGAAGATCCCTAAATTACAGGAGAGGAGCTTAAAGGGTTTCCCAGAGAAAGGACACAGGAAACTGGAAAGCCGGGACTATCATCAAGAGATCTTTTCCTTTTTTAAAAAAAGAACAACATGAGTGAGCTGGGAAAGCAATAACAAATTACAGGGACTGAACTTTGGGGCTTAAGCCACAGAGGGCTGAGTGGAGGCAGAAAAGACAGAAGCTGCTGCTGCTGCTGCTAAGTCACTTCAGTCGTGTCCGACTCTGTGTGACCCCATAGACGGCAGCCCAGCAGGCTCCCCCATCCCTGGGATTCTCCAGGCAAGAACACTGGAGTGGGTTGCCATTTCCTTCTCCAATGCATGAAAGTGAAAAGTGAAAGTGAAGTCGCTCAGTCATGTCTGACTCGTAGCGACCCCATGGACTGCAGCCTACCAGGCTCCTCCATCCATGGGATTTTCCAGGCAAGAGTACTGGAGTGGCTTGCCATTGCCTTCTCCGAAAGACAGAAGCATCAGCAATGTACCTGAAGCACTGGCTTTCCCTTGGTCAGAGCTGCGGAACTTAAATATCTTGGGTGGGAAGGGGATGGTCGTGTGACTCCCATGTTCTGCAGCATTTTCACGGTCTTTTGAGTTATGCCAGGTCTACTGGGCTTATCTCAGTACTTTTTAATTGGTCGATGTTCTCGTCCTCCTTTTCCTAGGCTCTAGCTCATAAGAGACTATAAACATTTAGTGGCTCCATCTTGACCAAAGACACAGGCTAATATCTCATCCTGACTTTCAAGACCTTCTGGGATCTCTCCCCAGTCTACCTTTTCAGCCTGATATGCCACCATTCCCTTATGGAACTCCTCTGCTGTAGCCAAACTTATCCCTGTGCTAGACATACTCACACTGCCACCTCCTTTACTGATGTCATCTCTCTGTGCTTTCAACATACAAGGCACGTCTTTGCTCTTCCACAAAAAAGCGGCTGTGGCTGCTACTGAATCCCTCTCAGAATTCTTGGGATGGAAATAGGATGACACATACGTTTAGAACCACAGCCTGGGTGTTCTCCTTTTTTATCCTCTGAGAGACAGAACCGAGCTGTTTCCCACTCAGGGAATCTACTCAGGATTCCTACCTCTACCGCCCTCATTATCATACATATAAAGACTGCCTGTTAGAATTTCAACGTTCTCAGACTTGACTTCTACCAGATAAAGTCTGAATACGAGAAAGCAAAGTGTAACAAACAGAAAGCACAAACAACAAAAGAATCACCATAAAACACAACTGTGTATTAAAATACAAATGATTATTCACCCTTTTGGATTAACTTAACTCTCAGTATATATATGCCTAGTAAATGTTTGTGGTTTATGATAAGTGTATGAAAACACTTTCAGGGCAGATACTTATTAACATCTCATTGTTACAGCCTAGCACCTTTCACAGCGTCATTGCAATATATTGGAGATGCTTTCTAATTATTGTTAATTGAATTGAAGAATAACAGCACATCTTTCTCAGTATATGAGCCATCAAACGTGTAGGAGGCAGATGGGAAAATATATGAGTTTTCCATATTGAGAGGACAGACTCCAGAACTATAAGCTCAAAGTTTGCTTTATTGCTCCACGTTTCAGAAGCAAACAGCCGAATGCCACTCAGATGAATGTGGGTGGCAATGCAGAGAGCAGTTGGGAACTCCAGCCCATGAAGTTTTGCATCTTCTCAGAAAGGCAGAGTGAATGAGTTACCTAAGTTCACCTTGGCTTTCCCCAGGAAGACAGTGTTCACTGCAGCAAGGCTTCTGTGTTTGAAGAACAATTCTACCTGGACCTTTGTCCCAGGTGAACTGGGAACCAGAAAGAGATGCTAGTGATCTGCATCCTGTTCTCTCTTGGTAGGGTTCTGCACTTGGAACTGGTAGGATATGGTGCTGTCAGGAGGTGAGTGTACTATCAAATACTCCCTCTCTCTTCTGTTACTTGATCGTGAGCCTTCACCATTGCTGTATTTGACCCAGAAGAATTTCTACTTGCCTTATTCCCTGTGACATATTAACCTGCTTACACTAACCTGAGTACATAAGCACTCATCTGATTGCTTTTTTTTTGATTCTTTGGATGTCATTCCTGTTGAAAATGTGGCTTTTGCTTACTCCACCTACCTCTAATTAAGGTAGATGTCCAATATTTGGTGCCTTGGACCTCTATTGTATCCATGATGCTTTCCTGACTTCTTCTAGGACTATTTGCCACACCACGGGATGGAGGTCATTATAATAACAATTGTCATCATCACCTTACTTATTTCTTATGAATGTGTAGAGATTTATAGTTTACATATACACATCCTTATATATGTATATAATATATTCATGTTTATTTGTGATCCATATTTTACAGGTGAAGAAATAGGGGTTCAGAGAGATTAAATGACTAGTCCAAAGATCCGTAGATAGTGGCTGTTAAGTTTAGTTCAGTTCAGTTCAGTTTAGTCGCTAAGTCATGTCCCACTCTTTGCGACTCCATGGACTGCAGCATGCCAGGCCTCCCTGTCCATCAACAACTCCCAGAGCTTGCTCAAACCCTTTTCCATCGAATCAGAGATGCCATCCAACCATCTCACCCTCTGTCATCCCCTTCTCCTTCTGCCTTCAATCTTTCCCAGCATCAGGGTCTTTTCCAAGGAGTCAGTTCTTTGCATCAGGTGGCCAAAGTGTTGGAGTTTCAGCTTCAGCATCAGTCATTCCAATGAATATTCAGTACTGATTTCTTTTAGGATTGACTGATTTGATCTCCTTGCAGTTCAAGGGACTCTTAAGAGTCTCCTCCAACACCACAGTTCAAAAGCATCAATTCTTTGGCGCTCAGTTTTCTTTACGGTCCAACTCTCACATCCATACATGACTACTGGAAGAACCATAGCTTTGACTAGAAGGACCTTTGTTGGCAAAGTAATGTCTCTGCTTTTCTGTATGCTGTCTAGGTTGGTCATAGCTTTTCCAAGGAGCAAGCGTCTTTTAATTTCATGGCTTCAGTTACCGTCTGCAGTGATTTTGGAGCCCAAGAAAATAAAGTCTGTTACTGTTTCCATTGTTTCCTCATCTATTTGCCATGAAGTGATAGGACCAGATGTGATGATCTTAGTTTTTTGAATGTTGAGTTTTAAGACAGCTTTTCACTCTCCTCTTTCACTTTCATCAAGAGGTTCTTTAGTTCTTCTTTGCTTTCTGCCATAAGGGTGGTGTTATCTGCATATCTGAGGTTATTGATATTTCTTCCAGCAATCCCGATTCCAGCTTGTGCTTCATCCAGTCCAGCATTTCTCATGATGTACTCTGCATATAAGTTAAATAAGCAGGGTGACAATATATAGGCTTGACGTACTCCCAATTTGGAACCAGTCTGTTGTTACATGTCTGGTTCTAACTGTTGCTTCTTGACCTGCGTACAGATTTCTCAGGAGGCAGGTCAGGTGGTCTGGTATCCTCATCTCTTGAAGAATTTCCCACAGTTTGTTGTGATCCACACAGTCAAAGGCTTTGGTGTAGTCAATAAAGCAGAAGTAGATGTTTTCATGGAACTCTTGCTTTTTTGATGATCCAGCAGATGTTGGAAATTTGATCTCTGATTCCTCTGCCTTTTCTAAAACCTTAGTTCTTCAGGCACTCTGTCTATCAGATCTAATCCCTTGACTCTATTTCTCACTTCCACTGTATAACCGTGAGGGATTTGATTTAGGTCGTATCTGAATGGTCTAGTGGTTTTCCCTACTTTTTTCAATTTAAGTCTGAATTTGTCAATAAGGAGTTCATGATCTGAGCCACAGTCAGCTCCCAGTCTTGTTTTTGTTGATTGTATAGAGCTTGTCCATCTTTGGCTGCAAAGAATATAATCAATCTGATTTCGGTATTGACCATCTGGTGATGTCCATGTGTAGAGTCATCTCTTGTGTTGTTGGAAGAGGGTGTTTTCTATGACCAGTGTGTTCTTTTGGCAAAACTCTGTTAGCCTTTGCCCTGCTTCATTTTGTACTCCAAGGCCAAATTTACCTATTCCTCCAGTTATCTCTTGGCTTCCTACTTTTGCATTCTAGTCCCCTGTGATGAAAAGGACATCTTTTTTGGGTGTTAATTCTAGAAGGTCTTGTGGATTTTCATAGAACTGTTCAACTTCAGCTTCTTCAGCATTACTGGTTGGGGCATAGACTTGGATTACTGTGATATTGAGTGGTTTGCCTTGGAAATGAACAGAGATCATTCTATCATTTTTGAGATTGCACCCAAGTACTGCATTTTGGACTCTTGTTGACTCTAATGGGTACTCCATCTCTTATAAGGGATTCTTGCCCACAGTAGTAGATATAATGGTTATCTTAATTAAATTCTCCCATTCTAGTTCATTTTAGTTCACTGATTCCTAAAATGTTGGTGTTCACTCTTGCCTCCTCCTGTTTGACCACTTCCCATTTGCCTTGATTCATGGACCTAACATTCCATGTTCCTATGCAATATTGCTCTTTATAGCATCGGACTTTACTTCCATCACCAGTCACATCCACAACTGAGTGTTGTTTTTGCTTTGGCTCCGTCTCTTCATTGTTTCTGGAGTTATTTCTCCACTCTTCTCCAGTAGCACAGTGGCCTGCCACAGGGGCAGGGGCTCTGGGGGCAGCAGACCTGAGCCACATAGCCTGTGGCATAAGCCCTCTTGGAGGAGGTCACCATTAACCTCACCATAGAGCCATTGAGCAGACGACTCACAAACTGCAGAGCAATTACACCAAACAGTGGCTGTGACAAGACTCAAAACTTGGTCTTCTGACTTCATCTGGGGATGAAGAAGATAGGAGTACAAGATGTCCTGCCAACTGTGCAAGGATTTCTGGTCTTGGAGTCAGCTAGGGTCTTGGTCTTCCCTCCATTTAACTGTGACTTTAGGAGAGAGTTTTAATCTGTAACTTGAGGCTTCATTTATTTCATTAAATTATTTAGTGTCTTCTTTCACTCTGAAAACTGAGATTCTAGTCTTAGAATCCAGTCTTATCCTGTGCATTAGAAAAAATGATACTTTTCACATCTTACAGATGAAGAAACTGAGGCACAGAGCAACGTGCTGACATACCCAGTACCTCACAGTGATGGATGGAACTAGGACTAACACCCGCCTTGATTCCTAGCCCAGGGTTCTTCTTGCATTGGACATTGGTGTTATAGCTGTCATAGTTGCGTTTCCTGCATGAAATGCCCTTTGAAAGTGAAAGTTGTGTCTGACTCTTTGTGACCCTATAGATTGTAGCCCGCCAGGCTCCTCCGTTCATGGGATTTTCCAGGCAAGAATACTGGAATGGGTTTCATTTCCTTTTCCAGGGTATCTTCCCAACTCAGGGATTGAACTCGGGTCTCTCACTTTGCAGTTAGACTCTTTTCCATCTGAGCCACCAGGAAATCCCTAAAGTGAAAGTCGCTCAGTCATGTCCAACTCTTTGCGACTCCATGGACTATACAGTCCATGGAATTCTCCAGGCCAGAATACTGAAGTGGGTCACCTTTCCCTTCTCCAGGGGATCTTCCCAACCCAGGGATTGAACCCAGGTCTCCTGCATTGTAGGAGAATTCTTCACCAGCTGAGCCACAGGGAAGCCCAGAGATGCCCTTTAAAGGTCACTAATAAAATATGGTTAAAAAATTCACTTGCACGTGCATTGCGTGCTCAGTCATGTCTGACTCATTGTGACCCCATGGACTGTAGCCCGCAAGCCTCCTCTGTCCATGAAATTTTTCAAGCAAGACCACTGGCGTGGGTTGCCATTTTCTACTCCAGGGGATATTCCGGACCCAGGGATTGAACATGCATCTCTTGCATTGGCAGGCAGATTCTTTACCACTAGCACCACCTAGGAAATCCTTTATTATGTATAATTGTCTCCTGTGTTCTATTTGATAGTAATGGTCCCTACAAGTAATAGGATTTGAGTTAACCTAAGTAGAAGTGTTGCTCAGTTTATGTCGGAGAAGGCAATGGCAAGCCACTCCAGTACTCTTGCCTAGAAAATCACATGGACAGAGGAGCCTGGTGGGCTGCAGTCCATGGGGTCGCTACTAGTTGGACACGACTGAGCGACTTCACTTTCACGCATTGGAGAAGGAAATGGCAACCCACTCCAGTGTTCTTGCCTGGAGAATCCCAGGGACAGCGGAGCCTGGTGGGCTGCCGTCTATGGGGTCGCACAGAGTCGGACACGACTGAAGCGACTTAGCAGCAGCAGCAGCAGCAGCAAGTAGAAGTGTTGCTCAGTTTTATGCCTGTCAAAGGAGTTTTCTAAAGTCACCTGCTTCATAGGGTCATTGTGAGAACTAAGGACAGCAAAGATCACTGAGAACAGTGCCCAGAACACACCAACCAGCCATGGATGTGAGCTCTGACTGTCAGATGGGGGTGTGCCCACCAGATTTCCTCATGGGGCAGCCAGCAGGTGTGTGGTCATGTCTTAGGTGTCAGCTTCGAGAGGTGTAAGTTCCCACATGAGGGATGCTAAATGCAAGGACCTGATATAGTATCCATACCGGTGTTGACACGGGCAGAAAGTAGGCAGAGGACGGACAGGCAAATTCATGGACAGGCAGGGGGACTTCTGAAACTGAGCCTTAATGATATTTGCATCTATTCTGAGAAGAAAATGCCTCCTCACCCTCCTCAGATAGCCCACATCCTCGACTTGATCCTCTGTACTGGGGCAGCTGGAGGGACCAATATTATCCAGGACCTTCCAGAACCGCCCTACAGGAAAAGACCTTGAAGTCTGCAGGAAAGATGAGTGGAGAGGACATGGTTCCAGGACCTCAGTTGGTTGATAAGACAGCCCTCATCTTCATTATTATTTTATTCCTTTTGTTCCTGGTGGCATTGGTAGGTAATGGCTTAATCATCGCGGCACTGGGCAGCGAGTGGCTGCAGCGGAGAACGTTGTGGCCCTGCGATAAGTTATTGGTCAGCCTGGGGGCCTCTCGCTTCTGCCTGCAATGGGTGGTGATTAGTAAGAACATTTACATTTTCCTGAATCCAACGGCCTTCCCATACAACCCCGTGTTCCAGCTCCTGGCCATTCAGTGGGACTTCTTGAACTCTGCAACACTGTGGTTCTCCACCTGGCTCAGTGTCTTCTACTGCGTGAAAATCGCAACCTTCACCCACCCCGTCTTCCTCTGGCTAAAGCGGAATGTATCTGGGTTGGTTCCTTGGATGCTACTCAGCTCTCTGGGGTTCTCTACCTTTACCACCGTTCTGTTTTTCATAGGCAACCAGAGAATGTATCAGAACTATTTAAAGGGGGGTCTGCAATCGTGGAATGTCACTAGGAATGCTGTGAGAACGTATGAGAGCCTCTGCCTCTTCCCTTTGAAAATTGTTACCTGGACCGTCCCTACTGTTGTCTTTATTGCAGGCACGGTTTTGCTCATTACATCTCTGGGAAGACACACCAAGAAGCTCTTCTTCTCCATCTCAGGCTTTCACAGTTCCAGGGCCCAGGCACACATCAAGGCTCTCTTGGCTTTCATCTCCTTTGCTATCCTCTTCACTTCCTCTTTTCTGTCACTGGTGCTCACTGCCTCAGGTATGTTTCCCTTTGGGGAATTCCGGTACTGGATATGGCAGACTGTGATTTATCTGGGTACAGCAATCCACCCCATTATTCTTCTCTTGAGTAACCGCAGGCTGAGAGCTGTGCTGAGGAGGGGCTGCTCCTCAGCACATGGGACATCTTGAATTGCAACTGATGAAAAGCCTCAGATTCTACTGCAGGAGGCCTGCCTGGATGGAATGGGCTGTTGCTTCTTTAAATTTCTTTGCCATGTTTAATCACATTTAATTCTCTTTCCTTCTTTGCTATGTTTCATGATTAGAAGAATAACGTCAGTGAAACAGGATTAAAGATGAAATAGAAGGTACTGAAGTAGTGGCCCAGTATCACTGACTTGTATCAATACTAGCAAGGGTGTAGCTGATACAGTTAATGTTCCCTGTGGGACCTGATGTGGCCAAAGCAGCAGGAAACTTTTATTTCCCTGTGACTAAACTTTTGGTGTTTTTAAAATTATCCTCCTGGAAACTGAATGCAAGGATCCTGATACATGATTCATTTTTTATCTGTTAAATCAGACTGGAGAAGATTTTTGGAACATCAGTTTTCCTCTGACTTCATCCTGTAAAACCATGTTTCCTTTTCAGCCTTAACTGATTTCCAACCATCTAGTGCAATGAAATTCTCTTTCCTTTCATGCAAGAGTTCCTGGTGTCTGAACTCCCTTTACAGAGCATGGTGTAATCTGTGCGTGTGTGCAGCTGTGTGTTACCTGGGACTTGTATATTTGCAGATTACCTTCTGAGAACTCCTGAATGCTGGGAGTTTATGATTTATGTTCTCTATTATAGTCCAACTGGTTAGACTGCTCTATAAATGATAAGGCTCATGAGCCAGATGTGACTTCTTTTATGTTGCTCTTGGGATCTACTAAAACTTTTGACATGGAGAGATTCATCCGTATCTGATACAGATTTAAGAAACTCCTGGCTTGGTTTGGTGAAGCATGTAGACTGCTTTTCTGCTTTCCACAGGTCTTCTCAAACTCTCCTTAAGATCAGTGATCTTTTGAACCATTCAAACTGAGATCCCTCAATGTCCCTCTGTTTGCTTTAAAATTTCTCAGCCTCATTTTTTGTTTTTCCTCCCTTTCCCATCTGTATGAGAAGACAGGTCCCTCCCTGTTTTTCACTTTTCAAGGCTAATGTTCACACTCTCCTAGCCTCCTTTCTATCTCCTGCTCAATCAAGAATTCCCACTCCGCCCATCTTCAACCTTTTCCTCTTTATTGTTCTTCCATTCTTCATTAAATGTGCCCCTTACTCTCTTCCCTAAAAAAATAAAGTAAATCCCCTCCATGCTCTTATTGTCTCAAGTGATCAGCCTGCTTATTAGTCACTTGCTAAGAGTCCCCTCCCCCTGCTCCTCCCCACCCCTCCTCCACAGACACACTCTTCTATGCTCTTTCTGTTGAGATGTGCTTCTAAAGGACACCCGTGAGCTCCTGATCCCTAAATGTGATATCCTCAGCCCCCATTTTCCCATGTTTCTATAAAATTTGTCCCTCTTAAGAAAAAATGATTTCTTCAAAAAATCTGATTAAAATATTTTACAAAAAGTAATATCTGATTTTGGAAGGAGGTTTTAAAACAGGAAAATCAATGTCACCCATAATTGTTTACCCACACGTCTTCCTAAAAATCTTTTTCCTCTTGGCCTCTGAGATGCTGCACTAGGTTTTGTTCCCTGCTCTGTGGCTCCTTTTATGTCTTCTTCACTATCTGCTATTTGTCTGACTCGGTTTTTTCCTTAGCCAGCTCTCTCCCTTCCTGGATGTGAATCTTCTCCCTTTTCCTTCATGTTTACATCTATTTACATATCAATAGCTTCACTTATGGAGAAGGCAAAGGCACCCCACTCCTGTACTCTTGCTTGGAAAATCTCATGGACAGAAGAGCCTGGTGGGCTGCAGTCCATGGGGTCACTAAGAGTCGGACACGACTAAGCGACTTCACTTTCACTTTTCACTTTTATGCATTGGAGAAGGAAATGGCAACCCACTCTAGTGTTCTTGCCTGGAGAATCCCAGGGACGGGGGAGCCTGGTGGGCTGCCGTCTATGGAGTCACACAGAGTCGGACACGACTGAAGCGACTTTGCAGCAGCAGCAGGTTCACTTATGACCTTCGTGTGAATAATCACCAAAGTCTTGACTTTCTCCAAGACTCTCTCTAAGCCTATATTTTCTTCTGCTTGCTGAGCATTTCTATGAGATAATACCATGAGCACTTCAGACTTAGCAAGTTTGAAACGGATCTCCTTTTTTCCTCCTCCTCTTTTTTTCCCTCCACCACCCAGCTGAATCTACTTTTTCTATTACTGATATTCAGTAAGTCAGACTTACCAACTCTGAGTTAGTTTTCACTCCTCACTCTTCACTGAACCCTTCCATCTAATCAGCAACTTGTCTAAAATTGGTAACCCCACACTGTCTCTATTATCCGTTCCTCTCTTCCTGTTCTAGAAGATCCTTTCTTAGATTAGACTGTCCTCTTCTCCCACCTGGACTGCCTATATTTACTTTTCACCACTTACTTTATTACAGTGACTCCCCACCTACCGCCAAGTCAAAAGTACCGTTACCAGATTAATCTCTTGACCATTTCACCCATACCCTTTCCACTGCTCGGTGCCTATCAGTTGAAACACAGGTTCATAAATTGGCATGCACCACAACGTGGCAACAGTTTTATCTTTGACATGGAAAGATTCATCTGTATTTGATACTTAAGATTTAAGAAAACTCCCGGTTGTGTCTAGTAGACACAACCCTATTTTGCAGCAAAATTTGGGTTTTCATTATTCTGAACATGCCTGGAGTTTCCTCCATGACGTACTAAATGTGGTCTCTTATCCCACATCTACCTGTCAAAATTCTATTAATTTTTTCCCCTGTTTAATTTTTAAAGGTTAATTCAAACGGCTTCTCTTCTGGGAAGCTTTTCTGGATGTGCCCCCACCTCAAACTTTGATCTCTTTCACCTTGGAGGACACATAAATGAGGTGTTGCTCAGTTGTGACATGAATTCTGCATTGTAGTGGTATGCTCTGCACATTCATTTTATCCTTGTGTGTGTGTGTGTTTGTGTGTGTGTGTAGTTTCTCAGTTGTGTCTGACTCTATGTGACCCTTTGGACTGTAGCCCACAAGGCTCCTTTGTCCATGGGATTCTCTGGGCAACAATCCTGGAGTGTGTTGCCATGCCCTCCTCCAGGGAATCGTCCTGACCCAGGAATTGAACCCGCAACTTCTGTGTCTCCTGAATTGCAGGTGGATGTTTTACCCTCTGAGTCATCAAGGAAACCCATTTTATTCTCAGATTTTAAAGTTCTTAGAGGTGTGGGCTGCCTCATTCTCTTCCATGTGTCCCAGGAAGACTTACAAATTCTTGCTGCATGGAATGGACTGGTTCTGTTGCACCTGGAATCCCGCTGTAAGCACATGCATTTTTGTCTGTATATATATAATCTGGGCTACTTACTACTACCAATTTTATTTTTATGGTTATATTTGAGCTGTATGTGCTTCACTGACTGGCTAGCTTGCTTTTGGAGATCAAACATATATCCTATTTCTCTTGAGTTATACACAATGTAGGAATAATAAATGGGTGAGAGAGTAACATTTGCCTGATTTTTTTTTTTTTGATGCCTTTCCTTTCTTTCTTGCGTTTACATGTTGCTAGGCAACCGTGAAATGCCCCTCTGGAAATTTGCATGAAGTGCTATTTCTCCCCTTTGTTACTGACCCAATGGCTCTTTCCTAGCACACTCTATCAGTTACTCTTTGTTCCTTCCACTGTTTGTATTGTTAGCCTAAGAGAATTAAGCATCTACCCCAATCTGAATGATCTCCCCACAGGAGAAGAATGATCTTCCTTATAGGAGGAAGTTCTCTTGGAACTTTTTAAAAAAACTTTTTATTTTATATTGGAGTATAGCTGATTAGCCATTAACTGAAGAATAGATGCTTTTGAACTGTGGTGTGGAGAAGACTCTTGAGAGTCCCTTGGACTGCAAGGAGATCCAACCAGTCCATCCTAAAGGAGACCAGTCCTGGGTGTTCATTGGAAGGACTGATGCTAAAGCTGAAACTCCAATACTTTGGCCACCTCATGCGGATAGCTGACTCACTGGAAAAGACCCTGATGCTGGGAGGGATTGGGGGCAGGAGG
This sequence comes from Moschus berezovskii, assembly GCF_049115385.1. Lineage (NCBI taxonomy): Eukaryota > Metazoa > Chordata > Mammalia > Artiodactyla > Moschidae > Moschus > Moschus berezovskii. The sequence continues at coordinate 116,491,303 of NC_142462.1, forward strand.
AGAAGGGGATGACAGAGAATGAGATGGCTGGATGGCATCACCGACTCGATGGACATGAGTTTGAGTGAGCTCTGGGAGTTGGTGATGGACAGGGAGGCCTGGCGTGCTGTGATTCATGGGCTCGCAAAGAGTCGGACATGACTGAGCGACCGAACTGAACTGACTTTGGGAGTTGCAAGCTTCAGACACAACTTAGCGACTAAGCCACCACCAGAGCTGGTTAACGATGTTGAGATAGTTTCAGGTGCATGGCAAAGGGACACAACCTTACATATACATGTATCCATTCTCCCCAGACCCCTCTCCCATCCAGGCTGCCACATAAGGTAGAGCAGAGTTCCATGTACTATACAATAGGTCCTTGTTGGTTATCTATTTTAAATATAGCCGTGTGTATATGTCCATCCCAAACTCCCTAGGTATTCCTTGAACACATGGGGAAATAGAAGAGAGATAGTGTCTGTTGTATTTTTAAAATGCCTAGTAATATTACTATCATTAATTTTTTACCTACAGTCTAATTTCATTATGCTTTATGATGGTATTAATGGCAATCGTTTATGAATGCTTATTTTGTATGAGTGATGGGGCCAGAAAATTTATTTACTTATATGCTTTATCCATTGAATTCCTAAAACACCACTGCAAAGTAGAAACTGAGACTTAGAGGAATTTACTGAGGTCTCATGACCACTGTATGATATAATAGAATTGGGATGTGTGTGTGTGTGTTAGTCACTCAGTCGTGTCAAACTCTTTGTGACCTCATGGACTATACCTGCCAGGCTCCTCTGTCCATGGAATTCCCTAGGCAAAAATACTGGAGTGGATCCCTTCTCCAGGAGATCTCTCCAACCCAGGGATCAAACCTGGGTCTCCTGCATTGCAGGCAGATTTTTACTATCTGAGCCACCCGGGAAGCCAAGAATTGGGATACTTTAGTGCTATGATATGTAAACCAGTGTGATATTGGTGTAGGGATAGGTAAGTACATCAGCAGACAATCCAGATAATAGTTACATGAAAAGTTATATTTAATAAGTAAAGCATTTCAAATCAGTGAGGGAAAAGACAGTCATTTAATAGTGTGGCAGCAAATATAGAGTAAACATTTTATTTTAGATTCCAGACATATGATCTTTAATGTAAATGTTATTTAATTTTTTTAAAGCTCCCCATTTTGGATAATTTAATTTTCCAATATTTTTACTCCATAAACATTGTTTTTATATTTTACAGAAATGTTGACTGTTTTCTCCCTACCTTTTTAGGTGTCATTGTAGACTATGTATGTATTATCCTTCAGCTCCCACAATTCAAAATCCCTGTTTTCATAGGCCGTCTTAAGCCAGACTCAAAATACCAACTCATAATGGAAATAATTGTAAATTTGCCTATAGAAAAATTTAAGACATTTTAATAAATTTTTATAATCGTAGGGATCACCGAAATCCTTTTCAGTTTTAAAGGACAAGGAGTAAAAAGATAAAAGCTAATATCTCTATGTATAAAGAGCTTCTACCAATCAGTAAGAAAACCACAGAAAAACTGACAAAATATTGATTAAATGACAAAAATAGATAAAGATTGCCAAGTAAACATGTGAAGTTTATCATCACTGTTGACCAAGCTAAACAGTAAGACTTCTGCTACGAACACAGCTGCATAAACCAATGTTTTCCCCGACTTCTTTCCCTGGAAAGCACATAAAAGCAACAAGAAAGTTGAAAAAGATTCTGAAAACTACATTTTAAATAAAGCTAAGAGACAGATAATCCAGAAATTTCAAGTTATGCAGTGTCACAGATGAGATCAGGTAGAGTCAAGAAAGAAGACGAAAGGAAGTATGAAGAGACATGAGAGGACCCAGTGGGGACAGAGAAAATATTCCAGCAAAAACACACTCTTCAGAGAAGAGATAACTCGAAATGCAAAAGCCCCTTAGTATGCACATGATAGCTATCTATTGATGCATAACAAATGCCCCAACAGTTACTGGCTTAAAACAGCCTCACTACAAACTCATAGCTCCTGTAGATAAGAAATCTAGGTCTATCATAACACCGTTGAGAATCTCAACTGTATTTTCTGGCTCTGGGTCTCTCACAGGCTACAGTCATCTCCAGGCTCAACTGGGAAGGAGCCACTTTCCAACTCACTCACAGAGTTATTGGCAGGAGTCAGTTACACATGAGTTGTCGGACTGAGCCATAAGGTCCTCATGAGCTGTTGGCTGGAGGCCTCTTTAAGTTGCTGGCCACAAAACCCTCTCCTTAGACCAGCGTGAACAAATGGGAAGGCAGAAGGTGTCAGCAAGAAAGAGAGAGCCAGCAAGACGGGAGTAACAGACTTTGTAACATAATTCATTTTTCTCATTATTATTCATGGGTGATAACCAACAGATTGGGTCAAAAGTGTGAGGAATGAGAAAATTATATAAAATTATATTTATAAAAGTAAGCACTAGAACAAAAAAGCCATACTTTTCTTTGAATTAATAGAGCCACAAACAAAACTGAAGAAACACAATAAATATAAATACAATACAGATCCTAAAAAAAACACACCCTTTCAAAAACAAAACATAAAGCATAAAACAATGTGCTAGAACTAAGACTAAACATATTGGTATATAATTAAATAAACATGGGCTTTACACCTAAAAACACTGGTCTTCGGATTATCTAAAGAGCAAACCACAACTTTGTGATATTTTTAAGACCCATAAAAAAGAGAAAGTTTGAAAATAAAAGAATGAAAAATAATATGTCAAGTAAATGCCAACAAAAGAAATGTACACCTAAATGATCAATGAGATAACAAGAAAAATTTTTAATATTAAGAGGTAAAATGCAAAATTAAGATAGAAATGGTATAAATATCTACATGACAAAAAACATAGCAGTCTTATTTATGGGAGCTTTCCTCATGGCTCAGACGGTAAAGAATCTGCCTTTAATATGGAGACCTGGGTTTGATCCCTGGGTCAGGAAGATTCCCCTGGAGAAGGGAATGGCTACTCCCTCCAGTATTCTTGCCTGGAGAATTCCATGGACAGAGGAACCTGGCAGGCTACAGTCATAATTATAAGAAATATAAGCAGAATTACTAAAAGACTTCAGTTCAGTTCAGTTCAGTCGCTCAGTCGTGTCCGACTCTCCGCGACCCCATGAATCACAGCACGCCAGGCCTCCCTGCATTCTTTGTCAAATAGAGAAAAAATTAAATATAACCATATGTTAGCTTTTATTGATAAATGTCAAACTGAACACATTCAGAAAACACAACTTCTTTGTAAATACCAGTAGAAAAGTCATGAAAATGAATCTAACAAAAATTGCATAAAGTAGTTACAACATGATCTCACTTAAGCAAACAAAATCCTAAAAAAAAATTAGAAAGCAATGTCCAACAGTACATTAAATCATTATCAAATAGAATTTAATACGGAATTCCTGGCTGTCCAGTGGCTAGGACTTTGCACTTGCACTGCCAAGGGCACGGGTTCAATCCTGGGTCAGGGAACTAAGATCCAGCAAGCTGCTTGGTGTGGCCAAAAACAAAACAAAACACATAGAGTTTAACCTGAGAATTTAAGGATGATTCGTTATTAGGAAATCCATTACTATAAACTATCTCATTAACAAAGCTAAAGGAAAATTCATATAATCAACTCCCAAAATACTAAAAGGCACTTGAAAAAGTTTAATAGAAATTTTTGATAAACTACTCAATATACATATATTCAATAACATGACACATATATCTATCTCAACCCAAACCTGCAGCGTATTTGACATTCTTACAAAATTCAAAATATTAAAAGAATGAATATTGTCACCACTATTTTCATTTTAACATTATGATATCAAATAAAATTAAGAGAAATTAGTTATAGACACTGAAAGTAGGTAAAAATATATGTCTGCATAGTTGAAAAATCCAAACATAAATCCAAAAATAAAAGCTACTATAGAACAATAAGAATTTTGTAAAATTGTTGTTGCTGTTCAGTCGCTCAGTCGTGTCCAACTCTTTGTGACCCCATGGACTGCAGCATGCCATGTTTCCCTGTCCGTCACCATCTCCAGGAGTTTGCCCAAACTAATGTCCATTGAGTCGGTGATGGCATCCAACCATCTTATCCTCTGTCATCCCCTTCTCCTCCAGCTTTCAATCTTTCCCAGGATCAGGGTCTTTTTAAATGAGTCAGCTCTTCACATCAGGTGGCCAAAGAATAGTGGGGTATAAAGTAAATGCATGGAAATAAAAAATTTCTAATACATACAAATAATCAAAACTCAGAAAATAGAGAGATTCTATTTGCAATAACATCAAAAGTAAGATACTTAGAAATAAATTTTACAAGAAATATGTAAGACGTATGTGAAGGAAACTTCAAATTACTCAAGAGGACGTGGAAAAAAAATATGAATCAATGAAATGTGCTTGGATGAGAAGAATCAGCACTGTAAAGATGTCAGCTACTCGAAAGTTGATTTCTTAATTTAATATAAGAACTATAAAATCAAAATTTACCCCCTCTTTCTAAACCTGTAAAAAGAAGGTGCTAACATTCTAAGGTTAATATGGAAGTTGGAAGAACCCTCGTCACCAAAAAATGGGTAGATAAGGTCTATCATACATTAAAAGGCATGATTTAATTTGCCGTATGAACTTCAAAGTTTAAAAAAGGTGTGTGACTCTACAATAGTAGAATAGATAGTCCAGAAAGCAAACATTTATAATATGGGAATTTAGTATAAATTCAGTAGGTAAAAATTATATTTTAGATCAGGAATAAATGGATTATTCAATAATTGATATTGAGATAACAAGATGGCCATCTGAAAAAAAATTAAGGTGCTGCCATATAGTGAGATAAAGTCCAAGCGGATAAAATATTTTAATGTTAAAAACGATAAAGTTACTGGGAAAAAGTGAGAGGATGAAGATTCTTTTAAAACCTTAGGGTGTGGAAAATCTTTTAAACTCTTAAAAGATCGATTAATTAAAATTAAATTCTGCATGGTAAAAATTCATAAGAGATTTGCAAAAAAAAACCAATCTTTGAAAATATATGCATTCATAGCCAAAATTTGGTTCTTTAATGTATAAAGAGCTCTTAAAAATGATAGGAAAAAGATCAACAACTCCAAAGCAGGGCTTTCCTGATAGCCGAATGGTTAAGCTTTTGCCTTGCAATGCTGGGGCCATGGGTTCAATCCCTAGTCAGAGAATGATCACATATGTCTGGAGCTCACGTGCCACAAGGAAAAATCCTGCTCAAGGCAACAAAGATCCCACGGGCCACAACTATGACCCAAAGCAATCAAATAAATAATAAATATTTTTAAAAAAAGAAGAAAAGGAGAAGAGTCAGGTGATAATGAATACATAATCACTGAGAAGGAAATACAAATAGTTCTTAAAAACAGGAAAGGTAGTCAAGCGAATTTATAACAAGAGACACACAAGTTAAAACTATACTGAGATACTGTTTTTAACTATCCATTTGGTAAAACTCCTAAATTTTGGAAGTACTTTTTGTCAAGTTATTGGAGAAATATGTTTTCTGCACATTGCTGATGGAAGTATAAATTAGTAAGCCTGGTGGGCTTCCGTCTATGGGGTCACACAGAGTCGGACACGACTGAAGTGACTTAGCAGCAGCAGCAGCAGCATGGCGGGCAATTTGGCAATATCTGTCAAATTTACTGGGCTTCTCTGGTGGCTCAGTGGTAAAGAATCTGCCTGCAAATGCAGGATACATGAGTTCAATCCCTGGGTTGGGAAGATCTCTGGAGAAGGAAATGGCAACCCACTCCCGTATTCTTGCCTGGGAAATCTCATGGACAAAGGAGCCTGGTAGGTTACAGTCCATAGAGTCAGACATGACTTAGAGACTAAGCAAGAACAACCAAACTTACTTACGTGTGCACCCTTGATTTGCAATCTCCCCTTAGGATTTTGGTGTATATTACCTTCTCATGGATCACAGTTAATGTCTTACCCTCTTGGGCATGCTGGGCTTGAGTGTGGTTATAGTTCTAGAAGTAATGAGGGGAGAGAGAGTGTGCTACTAGTAGGCTCAGTAATACCTTTCAAGGAACTACCACAGAGGCGTCCATGACGGGCTCTGCGGGGATGGGGCGACTAGCCTACTCAGATAAGGGAGGAAGAGTTGCCTCTATTTATAAAGAAGATTTGACAGAATTTAGGGATTCAAGTTTCTAGCAAACTACACTCCAGATCTTCCTATAGTATCAGACAAAGATGACACCTGATGTAAAGGGCCGACTCATTGGAAAAGACCCTGAAATTGGGAAAAAGTGAGGGCAAGAAGGGAGAAGGGGGTGACAGAGGATGAGATGGTTGGATGGCATCACTGACTCAGTGGACATGAGTTTGAGCAAGCTCCAGGAGATAGTGAAGAACAGGGGAGCCTGGCGTGCTGGAGTCCATGGGGTCAAAAAGAGTTGGACATGACTTAGTAACCAAGCAACAAAGAGGATATTAACCTTCAAACTCCCTGTTGCTGTTGTTGTTGTTGTTTTTGGTCTAGCTTCTTCCCCTTGCCCTACCTTGTATCTCTTAATTTTCTATAGAAAATTTAGATATCTATAAAAATCACTTGTACAGGGACCTTCATTACAGGCTCTGATTCTGGAGAGCTTGATCTAAGTGGTTTGATCTTCAGATTGTATCTCTCTGATCTACATTTTGAGAGACGCCGGCTCTGGCGGCGCAGACGTGAGAGACGCCGGACTGGAAAAGGTCAGTCTTCATTCCAATCCCAAAGAAAGGCAATGCCAAAGAATGCTCAAACTACTGCACAATTGCACTCATCTCACACACTAGTAAGGTCATGCTCAAAATTCTCCAAGCCAGGCTTCAGCAATATGTGAATCATGAACTTCCAGATGTTCAAGCAGGTTTTAGAAAAGGCAGAGGAACCAGAGATCAAATTGTCAACATCCACTGGATCATGGAGAAAGCAAGAGAGTTCCAGAAAAACATCTATTTCTGCTTCATTGACTATGCCAAAGCCTTTGACTGTGTGGATCACAATAAACTGTGGAAAATTCTGAAAGAGATGGGAATACCAGACCACCTGACCTGCCTCTTGAGAAACCTGTATGCAGGTCAGGAAGCAACAGTTAGAACTGGACATGGAACAACAGACTGGTTCCAAATAGGAAAAGGAGTGGGTCAAGGTTGTATATTGTCACCCTGCTTATTTAACTTATATGCAGAGTACATCATGAGGAACGCTGGGCTGGAAGAAGCACAAGCTGGAATCAAGATTGCCAGGAGACATGTCAATAAACTCAGATACGCAGATGACACCACCCTTATTGCAGAAAGTGAAGAGGAACTCAAAAGCCTCTTGATGAAAGGGAAAGAGGAGAGTCTAAAGGTTGGCTTGAAGCTCAACATTCAGAAAACAAAGATCATGGCATCTGGTCCCATCACTTCATGGGAAATAGATGGGGAAACAGTGGAAACAGTGTCAGACTTTATTTTTTGGGGGCTCCAAAATCACTGCCGATGCTGATTGCAGCCATGAAATTAAGACACTTACTCCTTGGAAGGAAAGTTATGACCAACCTAGATAGCATATTAAAAAGCAGAGACATTACTTTGCCAACAAAGGTCTGTCTAGTCAAGGCTATGGTTTTTCCCGTGGTCATGTATGGATGTGAGAGTTGGACTGTGAAGAAAGCTGATCACCGAAGAATTGATGCTTTTGAACTGTGGTGCTGGAGAAGACTCTTGAGAGTCCCTTGGACTGCAAGGAGATCCAACCAGTCCATTCTAAAGGAGATCAATCCTGGGTGTTCATTGGAGGGACTGATGCTAAAGCTGAAACTGCAATACTTTGGCCACCTCATGCAACGAGTTGACTCACTGGAAAAGACTCTGATGCTGGAGGGATTGGGGGCTGGAGGAGATGGGGATGACAGAGAATGAGATGGCTGGATGGCATCACTGACTCTGTGGACATGAGTTTGAGTGAACTCCGGGAGTTGGTGGTGGACAGGGAGGCCTGGCATGCTGTGATTCGTGGGGTCGCGGAGAGTCGGGCATGACTGAGTGACTGAACTGAACTGAACTGATCTACATTTGTATATCAAACTTATCATGTGCAAATCTGAACTCTGGTATCTCACTCTTCGAGCTTTGGTTACTATCTTTCATGTTTCAGGATGCGGCCATTCATCTAGCTGCCCTGGATAAAACGTTCTACATTTCAGTCATGCAGCAGTTCTAATGTTAAGCCATTTAACCTAGAGGTAAACCATTTTTAGATAAACTGCTTTTGGGTTGAGTTCATATGCAATAAGCAGCTTCTTCACTGCAAATCTGTTGAAAGCCAACCCTTGACACAAGGGTTTGAAAAAATTAGGGTTAGAGTTCCTAATTCAACTTTCCAAATGAACTTGTACCATTTACCACCACCTTCATTGCTACCACTCAGTGCAAGCCACTATTATCTCTTGCTTGCTTTATTGCAGTGGCCTTCTAATGGGTCTTGCAGCTTTTACTCTTGCTTGCCTTTGGTCTATTTTCAACATAGGAGCTAACAAGATCCTTTAAAAATATGTCACATCTCTTTCATAATTCTCCACTTGCTTTTCAACCTGGAGCAAAAGCCTAAGGTTTAATGATGAACTAACATGCCCTTTATGATTTTGTCCTCCACCTCATACCTTTAAAGTCATATCCTGCTATTCTGCCCTCCTCTCACACTGCTCTAGCCACTTTGTCTTCCTTTGATGTTTCTTGACTATGCCTGGCATATATATGACTCCCCATGGCCCCTGTATTTGATGATCCCTGGTTGGGATGCTCTTCCCCAGATACTGGCATGGTTCACTCCCTCTCTTCTTTCTGGTGGTGTCATTGTCATCCAAATTACAATCCTCCATTCCCTGTTCTGCTTTCTCTCCTTAGTGTCATCTATTTTACTTATTTGTGTATTTGTTTTAATCATTTGTTTCCCTCAATCTAACATAAACTTCATAAAGACAGGGATTTGTATCTCTTTTCCCCCCACTGGCAAATGGTAAACCATAAATATTTATTGAACACATGAATGCCTTATTTTATCATAATTACCTAGACTTCTTTATTGTTGTAAAATTTCATTATTTCTATGCCCGTAGAAGTAACTATGGCTACTAGAAGCTGCATCATCAACTGATATTCTCTTATAAAGTGAGACACTTCAGTGATTTTTGCTGGGTCAGTAATAAAATAGACGTCACATTTTTTTATAGTTGTTAGGGGTAATTGCTGCCATACTTCTTTTACATTTGAACAAGATTTTATTGACCATCTAGACATGCAGATCTAGGTACATATCTCCCTGCTAAGTGAAATGGAGATATGAAAGTAGGATTTAAACCTATTGTGTAACATACTAAACCAGTTAGAGGAATATAGAACAGTTAAAAACTGTGGTGTTGGAAAAGACTCTTGAGAGTCCTTTGGACTACAAGGAGATCCAACCAGTCCATCCTAAAGGAGATCAGTCCTGGGTTTTCATTGCAAGGACTGATGTTGAAGCTGAAACTCCAATACTTTGGCCACCTGATGCGAAGAGCTGACCCATTTGAAAAGACCCTGATGCTGGGAAAGATTGAGGGCAGTAGGAGAAGGGGATGACAGAGGATGAGATGGCTGGATGGTATCACCGACCCAATGGACATGAGTTTGGGTAAACTCTGGGAGTTGGTGATGGACAGGGAGGCCTGGCGTGCTGCGGTTCATGGGGTCACAAAGAGTCAGACACGACTGAGCGACTGAACTGAACTGAACTGAAGAACTCAGCTGACCATTGTCAAGTACTAGTAGTTCATATAATAAAGAGAGAAAAGAGAGTTTTCAGTAGAGAGAATTCTAAAGTGGAAATTAATTAGACACAGTTGTCTAACATTATAATGTTTCAGTTCAGTTCAGTGCAGTTCAGTTGCTCAGTCGTGTCCGACTCTCCGCGACCCCATGAATCACAGCACGCCAGGCCTCCCTGTCCATCACCAACTCCCGGAGTACACTCAAACTCATGTCCACAGAGTTGGTGATGCCATCCAGCCATCTCATTCTCGGTCGTCCCCTTCTCCTCCCGCCCCAACCTTTCCCAGCATCAGAGTCTTTTCCAGTGAGTCAACTCTTCGCATGAGGTGGCCAAAGTATTGCAGTTTCAGCTTTAGCATCAGTCCCTCCAATGAACATCCAGGATCGATCTCCTTTAGAATGGACTGGTTGGATACAAATTTTATTTGTCTCGATTACATGATATTGGGGAGTTTCCATCTATCTTTGATAACAGTCTATTTGATTTTGACATTTCTTACTGTCACCAATGGCCTCCTTTCCTGAATTTTTATAGAATTTTAGCCTGTATCATTGGCCATTCTTATGTGATTCACTCAGGTGAAGGGTAATAATCTTGATATTAAAAAAAGTCATGGGACTTCCCTGGTGGTCCAATGGTTAAGACTGCAAACTTCCAATGCACGGGGCCTTATACGCTCCCTAGTCAGGGAACTAAGATCCCATATGACCCATAGCACAGGCAAAAAAATAGTCACAAGATCATGGGCCTGCGTGGGAGGAGAGTTGTGAAGGGAGATAAACAGTGAAATCAGATCAGACTTGTGAAGCAGGAGTGAGCCAGGATGTAGCTTCTGGTGGCTGCTCATGGGGTTGGCCTCTGTCACAGGCTTGTAATGAATCTAAGTTCCAGTGGTTTGGATGGTTGGCCTTGGTAACATAAAAACTTTTGAAGCTGGGCTTTAGCAGCAGGCAGCTGAATGCATTTTGAACTTTAGTAGGCTAAGCTGACTAACACATCTTTTAACTATAAATAATACTTTTCCTGGACTATAGTGATGAAAACTCAAGGCTTGGGGTGGTGGTGGTTGGCAGTTTTTTTCTTTTCTGGACTTTTATTTTCCTTTCAATGGACATGAGTTTGAGCAAACTCAGGGAGACAGTGAAGGACCGGGAAGCCTGATGTGCTGCAGTTTATGGGGTTGCCGAGAGTCAGACATGACTTGGCGAACAACAACAACAAATTTTCCTTTCAATAAAATTAAACCATTTTAAAGAAGAACTTGATACACTATTTACAGAATAGTATTCGTTCTCTGTTTTTCTCAAGATGATTTTTTTTTACTGAGAAAATACTCCTGTGTAATCAGATTATTCTATCGCATCAGAACTAAAGTGCAATAAATTTTGAAAGCAACATGGAAACTCTGCCTTCTGGGATAACTATAGTTTTCATAACATAAGGGACTAGGACTCCTTTTTTGAGGTAGGCAGCTTCCTACCCTGCTGACAAACTCATTGGGAGCACTGAGATTTGGGTCAACACCAAAAGTAGGATCTATTCAATCCCGTAGGGATCAGATTCAAGGAGACTTGTTGATCTTATTGCTGGACAGTTTCAAATGGAGAAGGAAAATTTAAACTTTTAGATTTAGATTCTATATTCAAAGATTTAGAACTGGAAAGCATTTGCATTCTGACTGATTTGTACTGTAACACAGAAATCCACCAGGAAGCTGGGGTGAAAGCTGCATTTCTCAAGTTAAAGCCAATGACTGTATTTATGTGAGTGAATAACAGTATACTTTCCTTCATCTGTGTTTGCAATGTTTTGTTACATGTATTATTGTAGTTGAGTTTTTACTAACCTGTTATTTTGGGGAAAAATCATCACCAACCTTTAGTAGCAAGACCAGACTCTCAGGGCTCTAACAAGTAAGGCTGAAAACATTTTTGTTTGTACAACATACGTGCTTCTTCTCAGCATTTCTAAGTTAGATATAAGCATTACTACTTCTATTATCATGGCACTTATATAAAGTCTTGCCAACTCAATCTCCTCAAAACACCAAATATTAAAGCACATAACAAAATATGCCAGTAATGCAATCTGTACAAGGGTGACACAAAGATTATTTTAAAAAGAAAAAGCAATCAAGCTCATTCAACAGATATTTATTTCCTGAGCACCCACTGTGTGGGAGATGTGGGGGTTGGAGATCACCGTCTTTGTTCTTTAGAAGAACAACATACCTTTCTGTTAGCCCAAAAGCAGTGTCTAACATTCAAGCATGCATTTAAAAGATTAAGACCTTTGCTGTGTCCAGAAAGTATTCTTTGAGAAAATACTTTTCTACCGTGGTAAGAATACACATAACATAGAATTTACCCTTTCAGCCATTTAAAGGTTTACAGTTCTGTGGCATTAAGTGCATTCACACTGTTATGCTGCCATTGTTGCCACCCATTTCCAGAACTTTTTCCACCCTCTCCAACTGAAACTCTGTGTCCATTAAACAATAACTTCCCATTTCCTTCTCCCTCCTAGTCCCTGGCAACCACCGTTCAACTTTCTGTCTCTATGAATCTGACTGCTTTAGGAACCTCCCATAAGTGGAGTCATATAGTCTTTTTGTGACTGGTGGTCATGTATGGATGTGAGAGTTGGACTGTGAAGAAAGCTGATCGCCGAAGAATTGATGCTTTTGAACTGTGGTGTTGGAGAAGACTCTTGAGAGTCCCTTGTACCGCAAGGAGATCCAACCAGTCCATTCTGAGGGAGATTGATCCTGGGTGTTCATTGGAAGGACTGATGCTAAAGCTGAAACTACAATACTTTGGCCACCTCATGCGACGAGTTGACTTACTGGAAAAGACTCTGATGCTGGGAAAAGTTGGGGGCGGGAGGAGAAGGGGACGACCGAGAATGAGATGGCTGGATAGCATCACCGACTCTGTGGACGTGAGTTTGAGTGAACTCCGGGAGTTGGTGATGGACAGGGAGGCCTGGCGTGCTGTGATTCATGGGGTCGCGGAGAGTCGGACACGACTGAGCGACTGAACTGAACTGAACTGAACTGAATATCACTTAGCCAAATATCATTAAGGTTTATCCATATTGTAAATGGCAACCCACTCCAGTGTTCTTGCCTGGAGAATCCCAGGGACGGGGGAGCCTGGTGGGCTTCCGTCTATGGGCTCGCACAGAGTCGGACACGATTGAAGTGACTTAGCAGCAGCGGCAGCAGCATGTGCCAGAATTTTCTTTTCTTTCATTCTTCTTAAAATTCATTTATTTGGCTGCACTTGGTTTTAGCTGTGGCACGGGATCTAGTTCTCTGACCTACTTTGGGAATGGGGAGTCTTAGCAATTGGACCACCAGGGAAGTCCCAGAATTTTGTTCTTTATTATGGTAGAGCAATATTCCGTTATCTGTATGTATCACATTTTGTTTATCCATTTATTTGTTGATGGACACTTGGGTTGTTTCTACTTTTTGGCCATTGTTTGTAGAAGAATAATACTTCTATGGAACACAGGAATTATTGTAAGTCAGTCTTTGCTGTTCAGTCACTAAGCCATGTCTGACTCTTTTCGATCCTGTGAACTGCAGTACTCCTAGCTTCCCTGTCCTTCCCTAGCTCCTAGAGTTGGCTACAACTCATGTCCATTGAGTCAGTGATGCCATCCATCCATCTCATCCTCTGTCTCTCCTGTCTCCTCTTACCCTTGATCTTTCCCAGCATCAGGATCTTTTCCAATGAGTCAGCTCTTTACAACAGGTGGCCAAAGTATTGGAGCTTCAGTCCGTCCAGTGTATATTCTGGGTTGATTTCCTTTAGGACTGACTGGTTTGAAGTCAGTCTTTAGATTAATATACAACTCTGCATAATAGTGGGACCTTGAATACTACTACCAGTTCTATCTACCCTGCCTTGTCCTACACTATGCCGGACCAGTCAACTCTTCCTAGTTTTAAATCATAGGGTTTTACAGGTCAAGGTTAATGTTGGAGACAAAGTAGTTATTTAGTCTCCTTTATTTAAATATACCACAAATGGTTTATTAGTTTTAAAACTTTAGTATTTTTTTGATAATATATGATTATTGTAGGAAACTAGACTATTGTAAAAAAAAAAGTTTAAAAATCACTCAAACTTAGGCTTCCCAGGTGGCTTAGTGGTAAAGAATCTGCCTGCTAATGCAGGAGATACAGTTTTGATCCCTGATCTGGGAAGATCCCACATACTGTAGGATAACTAACCCCGCAACAGAAGAGTAGCCCTTACTCATTGCAACTAGAAAAAAGCCCGTGCAGCAACAAAGACTCAGCACAGCCAGAAATAAATAAAGAAAGAAATAAACATTAAAAAAAAGTACTTTAACTTCAAACCTGACACTTGAAGGAAAATCCTAAATTAAAAAAAAAAATCACTGTGTCCTTTCAGATACTTTTTTCTCATATGGAGGTATATTTATATATGTGTGTGTCCACAGATATAAGTAACACTAATATCTCAGACATTTAAATAATTTTTGTAAAATTGGGGTAATGAATTTATATATTTTTATGTATTATGACTACTTTCTTTTTATGCAATGACAGACATAGCCTTTAAATAAGTATTGAAAGAGACTTTGGAATTTATAATGAAAAGCATGAAAAATATAATGAATTAATATAATGAATAATGAGAAAAATAATCATTAATTTTTCAAAAGGAATTATAATTTCTTTTCATAGATGGCAGTTTTCTAGGATGAACAAATATTTTGTGGAAAGTATGACTTAGAATATGAAGAAACCATAAAGCTTAGGAGTAAAAATATTTTATTCAAAAACTGAATGAGTGAGTTTTTATTATAAATCTTTACAGTGATTTTAAATGGAACTAGGACACAATAAACTTGGTGATGTTGTTTTAGAATTATTCCGTCACAGTGGTACTCATTTCCTAGCACCCAGCAGGGCAGTCTGAAAAGGCAGATTCTGTATATTTTATTGCAGGAAATATTTTTATATCTTTGCTTGTTGTTTTGCAATCTAAACTGTAATGACTGTCATTTTAAATGTTCCATTTCCTGCTTCAAAGAGGGAATCATGGGCCAGTCCTACCTAGAATCTCAGTCCACATTTTTTGGTATTATAGTTTTATGACCCAAGGAGCATGCCTTCATGTTTCTTGATATTTACTGTTTTTAGCCACTATAGACCAATGTTATATTCTCTAAGACTGTCCTAGGGACCATATTTGTTGTCTTTGCCACTTTGAGGATATTTATTATGATTACTCTATTTTGTGTAAAAAATTATCATTGATTCTCTCTTTCTTATATTGCAAATTATGTGTTTATCCTTGTTTTTATTCATCCTGTCGTAGACACCTATATTTAAATGGCAATATAATAGTTAAAAAACATCATATTGTTCTACCCTTCTTAGTTAACATTCAATTATTTTTTGATTGGCTACAGTCTTTTTTCAGCTTTCAGTTCAGTTCAGTTCAGTCACTCAAGTTGTGTCTGACTTTTGCGACCCCATGAATCACAGCACGCCAGGCCTCCCTGTCTATCACCAACTCCCAGAGTTCACTCAAACTCATGTCCATCGAGTCGGTGATGCCATCCAGCCATCTCATTCTCTGTCGTCTCCTTCTCCTCCCGCCCCCAATCCTTCCCAGCATCAGAGTCTTTTCCAATGAGTCAACTCTTCGCATGAGGTGGCCAAAGTATTGGAATTTCAGCTTTAGCATCAGTCCTTGCAATGAACACCCAGGATTGATCTCCTTTAGAATGGACTGGTTGGATCTCCTTGCAGTCCAAGGGACTCTCAAGAGTTTTCTCCAGCACCACAGTTCAAAAGCATCAATTCTTTGGCGCTCAGCTTTCTTCACAGTCCAGCTCTCACATCTGTACATGACCACTGGAAAAACCATAGCCTTGACTAGATGGACCTTTGTTGGCAAAGTAATGTCTCTGCTTTTCAGCTTTACTGAGGTATAATTGAAAAATAAAACTATACTATATATATAGTGTACAGCATGATGATTTAATGCTAGGCTTCAATATTATGTGAACCAAGAACTTCTAGATGTCCAAGTGGGTTTAGAAAAGAAAGAAGAACTAGAGATCAAATTGCCAACATTCACTGGATTATAGAGAAAGCAAGGGAATTTCAGAAAAACATCTATCTCTGTTTCATTGACTACACTAAAGCCTTTGACTATGTGGATCATGACAAACTGTGGAAAGCTCTTAAGAGAGATGGGAATACCAGCCCATCTTACCTGTCTCCTGAGAAACCTGTATGCCTGTCAGGAAGCAACAGTTAGAATCCCGTATGAAACAGCTGACTGGTTCAAGATGGAGAAAGGAGTACGATGGGGCTGTCTGCTGTCACCCTGCTTGTTTAACCTGTATGCTGAGCACATTGTGAGCAATGCCGGGCTGCATGAGTTACAAGCTGGAATCAAGATAGGTGGGAGAAACATCAACAGCCTCAGATATGCGGATGATCTCACTCTAATGGCAGAAAGTGAAGAGGAACTAAAAACACTCTTGAAGAGGGGGAGGGGGAGAGTAAAAGAGCAGGCTTAAGACTAAATACTAAAAAAAACTAAGATCATGGCATCCACCCCCGTTGCTGCACGGCAAATAGAAGGGGAAAAATGGAAGTAGTGACAGGTTCCCTCTTCTTGGGCTCCACAATCACTGCAGATGGTGACTGCAGCCATGAGATCAGAAGATAATTGCTTCTTGTCAGGAAAACAATGATAAACCTAGACAGTGTTTTGAAAAACAGAGACACCACTCTGCTGACCAAGGTCTGTATAGGCAAGGCTATGGTCTTCCCAGTGGTCACATATGGCTGTGAGAGCTGAACTGTAAAGAAGGCAGAATGCCAAAGAATTGATGCGTTCAAACTGTGGTGCTGGAAAAGACTCCTGAAAGTTCCTTGGACACCAAGGAGATCCAACCAGTCAATCTTAAGGGAGATCAACCCTGAATATTCACTGGAAGGACTGATGCTGAAGCTCCAATATTTCTGTCTGATGCGAACAGATGACTCACTGGAAAAGTCCCTGATGCTGGGAAAGATTGAGGGCAGAAAGAGAAGAGGGCGTCAGAGGATAAGATGGCTGGATGGCATCACCAATACAATGAACATGAATTTGGGCAAATTCTGGGAGATGATGATGGCTAGGGAGACCTGGAGTGCTGCAGTCCATGGGATCACAAAGAGTCAGACACGACTGGGTGACTGAACAACACAGCAACATACATTGTGAAAGCATTTCCATAATCAGGTTAATTACCATATCTCTCACTTTGTATATTTACCTTTTCTCTTGAGAATACTTAAGTTCTACTGTCAACAAATTTCAATTATACAATACAGCATTACTGACTATAGTCACCATGTGACTATATATTATACATTCAGATCTTATTAATCTTCTAATGAAAAATTTGTACTCTTTTAGCTTTTAACCCACTCCGAACCCTTGGGAACTACCATTCTACTCTGTTTCTGCAAATTCAACATTTTTTTTTAAGACTCCACATGTGAGTTCACACAGTATTTGTCTTTCTCTGGCTTATTTCAGCTAGGAGAATGCCCTTCAGTTTTACCTATGTGGTTGCAAATAGCAGGATTTCTTTTTTTTTAAATAAAAGGAGGAATAATACTCCATTGTATATTTATGTATATATATCTTTATATCTATATCATATTTTGTTAATTTACTCGTCCATCAATACACACTCAGGTTATTTCCATACCTTGGCTATTGTGAATAGCTGGCAATGAACATAAGAGTACAGTTATCTCTTCAGGTCAATGATTTAATTTACTTCGGATATATATTCCAGAAATAGGATTGATAGATCATAAGGTAGTGCTATTTTTAGATCTTGAGGACTCCACATACTGTTTTTCACAGTGGCTATATCAGTTTCCATCAACAGTGTCCAAGGGTTCCCTTTTCTCCATATCCTTGCCAACATTTGTCATCTCTTTAACTTTTTGAGGTGGCTTGGATAGTAAAGGATCTGCCTGCAGTGCAAGAGACCTGGATTTGATCACGGGGTTGGGAAGATCCCCTGGAGAAGTGAATAGCTACCCACTTTAGTATTATTGCCTGGAGAATTCCATGGACAGAGGAGCCTGGCAGGCTACAGTCCATGGGGTCTCAGAGTCAGACACGACTGAGCGACTAACACTCTCAGTCATTCTGATAGGTGTGAAGTGATATCTTGCGTTGGACTTGATTTGCACTTCCCCCTGATGCCTAGTGATATTGAGTACTTTTTCATGTAAGTCTTCTTTGGAAAAAAATGTCCATTTGGGGGTTTTGCCCATTTTTAAGTTGGAGCATTTGTTTTTATGTTGCTGAGGTGTGTGAGTTCCTTGCATATTTTAGATAAACCCCTTATGGGTTATATGGTTTACAAACATTCTCTCCCATTCCACAGTCTGTCTTTTGATTTTGTTGACTATTTCTTTACTGTGCAGAAGCTTTTGAGTTTAGTTCTACTTGTTCAGTTTTGCTTTTGTTGCTTTTGCTGTCAAATCCAAAAAAATATATTGCTAAAACCAGTGTCAAACAGCTTACTCCCAAAGCTTTCTTCTAGGAGTTTTATGGTTTCAAGTCTTACATTCAAGTTTTAATCTATTTTGGGTTGACTTTTATGTATGGTTTAAGATAGGGGTCCAATTTAATTCTTTTGCATGCAGCTATCCAGTTTTTTACAGCACAATTTATTGAGAAGGCTCCCTCTGCCCTGAGCCCAGAGATAGCTATGGGAAGTGCTTGTGTGACAATTTAACAACCACTTTGTTTTCCTGCAGTCCTGTGGGACTTGTGAACCCAAGTCACATTAGCCCTCAGAATGAGGTGATTTGAGGGGCCCTGTGCATCGGGGGGCAGCCTGAAAAGTTGGAGCACTAGACGTGTGTTCCAAACTCTGTTCCTTTGGGGGAAGCTGGTCATTGTGGGCTCCCTTGTTATTATAAGGCACTATGCCAGGATGGGGTTTCTGGAGACAGAGTGTCAGCCTGTTGAACCCATTTCCACGCAGGTATCTTCTTAGTCACCCAATGTGTAGGAGTCATTCAACTCGTTTCTGGGCTTCTTTCAAAGGGCTTGGTCCGGTCCAGATGTATATTTGTTGTATCCATGGAGGGAAGGAAAGTCAGGTCTCTTCTGTCTTCACCTTGGTGATGTCACCTTAGTTCTCTCTCTCACTCTCAGCCGCATGCACAGAGGTGCCAAGCAGATGAGAGCAGAGTGTAAGGGGACAGAGAATAGAGCTCAGAATGAGAAATCTCACTCGAAAATCTTCCTCTAGTGACCTTGAAGCAGTCACTTAAATTCTTTTGAAAAATTTACTTACTTAAAACACTTAATTTTGGCAAGATATGCACACCATAAAATTGGTCATTTTAACCATTTTTAAGTGTCCAGTTAAGTGGTATCAAATATATTCACATTGTCGTGTAGCTTCATTGAACCTTCCCTGGTGGCTCAGAGGGTAAAGAGTCTGCTTGTAGTATGGAAGACCCAGGTTCGATCCCTGGGTCGGGAAGATCTCCTGGAGAAGGAAATGGCAACCCACTCCAGTATCCTTGCCTGGAAAATTCCATGGACAGAGGAGCCTGGCAGGCTACAGTCCATGGGGTAGCAGGGAATCGGACACAACTGAGCCACTTCACTTGATCCTTGATCCTGATCTTGTCTTGCAGCTAATCTCCAGAACTCTTTCATTCTGCAAAATTGAAACTCTGTAACCATTAAACAAACAAAAAATCCTCCTTTCATGCATTTCCATCCCCCAGCCCCTGTCAATCACCATCTACTTTTTATCTTTATGAATTGAATTACTTTAGGTACTTAATATAAGTTAGTCACACATTATTTGTTTTCTGGTGATGGGCTTGTTTCACTTAGCTTGTTCTCAATATTCTTTCATTGTATGTCACAATTTTCTTCCTTTTAAAAGCTGAATAATATTTCATTGTATGTAAATGTCACATTTTTTTAATCCATTAATCTGTCCATTGGTACGTAGGTATTTCTGCTTTTGAGTTTTTATGAATGATGCTGCTGAGAGCAGGGGAGTACAAAAATCTTTTGAGATCCTGCTTTCAATTCTTTTGAGTGTATGCTCAGAAGTGGAATTGTTGGATCATGTGGTAATTCTATTTTTAATTTTTTAAGGAACTGTCGTAGTGGCTGCACCATTTTATACTCTCCCCAGCAGAGCATACAGGTTCTAATTTCTCCCCATTCTCATCAAACTTGTTATTTTCTATTTTCCACTTTTTTTTTTGCTAGAAGCCATTTCAAAGAGTGTGAGGTGGCATTTCTTTGTTGTATTGATTTGCATTCTCCCAATGATTAGTGATGTTGAGCATCTTTTCATGTGCTTGTTAGCCATATACCATTGTTAGTACATTAACAATGGGGAAATAACT
Organism: Moschus berezovskii; assembly: GCF_049115385.1. NCBI lineage: Eukaryota > Metazoa > Chordata > Mammalia > Artiodactyla > Moschidae > Moschus > Moschus berezovskii. The sequence goes on from NC_142462.1 coordinate 116,511,621, forward strand.
ATTTAGTCCTGATCCATTTTTTTTCTAGTTTTATTTAAATATAGTTGAATATAGCACTGTATACATTTAAGGTGTATCACACAACGATTTGACTTACATACGTCATGAAATGATGACTATAATAAGTTTAGTAAACATCCATTATCACATATAGATATAAAATTAAATAGAAAAATAGTTTTTCCTTGTGATGAGAATTCTTAGAAGTTACTGTCTTAACGACTTTCATATATAATGTAGCAGTGTTCTTTGTATTTATCATGTTGTATGTTACATTGGTTCAGTGGTAAAAAAACCCACCTGCCAATGCAGGAGATGTGGATTCTATCCCTGGGTCAGGAAGATCCCCCAGAAAAGGAAACGGCAACCTACTTCAGTTTTCTTGCCTGGGAAATCCCATGGATGGAGGAGCCTGGCAGGTTACAGTCCACAGGGTCGCAAACGAGTTGGACAAGACTTGGTGACTAAACAGCAACAACAATGTGGAACCTAGTTGTCCCAGCATCATTTTTGAAACTCGCTAAGTTTTAATGAGTTTCAAAAAATTAATTTCTATAAAGCACTTAGAATAGTACATAGGATGCAAGCAGCACTGCGTAAATACTAGTTATTACTACTTATTAAAAATAAGTTATATATTTATTATATATAAATCATCATTATATGTCTACTTGTCTTTCCCTCTCAAGACCACCTTGATCTTTGTACCTCCAGGCTTGTCCTAGCGCCTGACAGACAGTACATGCTACATGCTAAATGGATTTTGTTGAATGGACGAACAATAAATAGGACTTCTCTGAGGCTGCAGGTAAAGTACAGGGCAGATGCTAGTTTCAACACTGAAATTCTTTATGAACTGTGGGTCCCAACCAGATGGGCCTCTCAAGCTTAGAACATACTAACAGCGTCTGCCGTAGGGCATCTTCCCAGAGAGCATAGCACACAACCCCTTGATGCAGATCACCCTGGACAACTAGAATCTCTTTAGCATATTTATCATTTCCACATGGCCCTCCGCACTTGTTTGTTTGCCCTCCACTTGTCCCTGAGCATGAACTCAGGGAATGGAATCCCTCCCCGATATTTGCTTCAGCCAAACCTCCTCTGCTTTCAGCCTCTAAAAGTTGAAGGGTTCAAGGCTTACTCTCAGCACCTTAACTATTTCTGTCTACATTCTTTACCTACATGATCTCATCCGGTTTAATGGCTTTAAATACCACATAAGTGGTGATGACTCCCAAACTTGTTATTCCAGCCGTAAATCTTCACGGAGATCCAGACTTGTATTTCAATTGTCTTCTGCACGTCTCGTCTCAGATCTCTAATAGGCATCTCAAACATAACATAAACAAAACAGCTTCTTCCACTTCTTCTCTCAGTCTTCCTCATCTTGGTTGTTGTTGCTGTTTAGTTGCTAAGTTGTTTCTGACTCTTTTGTAACCCCACGGACTGTAGCCTGCCAGCCTCCTCTGTCCATGGAATTTCCCAAGAATGCTGGAGTGGGTTGCATTTCCTTCTCTAGGCAAAAGGCTACATAAAATTCTCCTGGTTGCTGAAATAAAAAGTTTAGGATTTGTCCCTGATTTTTTTTTCCTCCCCATATCAAGCAAATCCTATCAGATCTGCCTTGCAAATATGCCAGTATCTTATGCCCGATTACCACCTCCAAAGCTTCCACTTAAGGACAGGCCCTCCGCTTGTACTCGATTTAAGAGAGTAGTCTGTTACTGCTCTCTTCCACTCTAGCCTCTTTCAACCCCATTCTTTACATAATAGTCCAGAAAACGTTTGAAAACCTGTTATCCTGCTCCTCTGTTTGAAACCCTCTAATGGTTTCAGTTACATTAGGATGATATCCAAATTTCTTACCATTGCCCACATGATTTTCTTGATCTTGTCCTTTAAATAACAGCATGTTAAAGGCTGAACTTTCTACCAGGTGCAAAGATTTAATGAAAGGAGATTTAAAACTGAGTTGCCAGGTCACAGTATGCAGGAGTTCAAAGGAAACGGACATAAACCTTTCATAAGTCTTGAAACTCTTTAATAAAATAAAAGAGTTGAGACAGTAGAAGAGAGAAGATTTCGTGAGAAATACATAGAAAAATCCCATGTTTTGAGTCTAACGCTGTCTTCTACCAAGGAGGACTAGGAATGTCTCCTCCCCGCCTCAAACTTGGTGGTGGTCGTGCGCTTCCACGGGGCTGCGCACAAAACTCACTGGGTTATTTCTTCTGTTGAGAGACGGACTAGGGTCTTGCTTCTGCCTGTAGGACTAAGAGAATGAGAAAAAAGCTGGGTGATTTTGGGGACAGAGTCAGGAGAATATGGCTATATTAGGACTGGGGGGCAGGGTTAATGGCCAGCTGTGGGCCTCAAGAGGAGAGCTTGTGTGTGAGGGTGTCCTGAGATCTGACTGACAGGGCTGTCCAGTGGAGTGTGGAAGCTCCAGCTGCAACTCTTGGTGGTGAATGCCCCGGAACTGAGGAAGCAGTCCTGAGGGATCACTCAAAATAGAGATTTTTTGCCCCAGCACACAGAACTGCAGAGAGAGGGCTCAGTAGGGAACCTCCAGAGTCCTGAAAGTTCCCATGAGGGAGAGAGCATTAAACCTCTATCTGGCCTGGGAAACACAAAGCCAGATTACTTTGGTTCTAGTCCAGAAAAGACCCTTCCAGCTCCTTTACCAATCTCCGTCTGCATCAGCCAGTCTCAGAGGGGTTGAAGCTGTAGTTATCTAGTTTTCATCTACTGCATTGAAATGTCCAATTTCTGGCTTGAGGCTGTTTTGTACTTGAAGCAATCTTGGGATGACCTGTTTGACAAGAGTGAAAAGTAAATTCATATGACATGCTGGAGTTCTTTTTTTCTGTCTGGAGAAGTTTCCCTTGCTGAATAAAGTTGGAAGAAATAGTAGAAGAGAATGAATAAAACTCTGGTGTGATAGTATTATGGGTACATCCAGCTCCACATGGCAAAGGCTCTACTTGTTTGATCCCTCACATTATCCCCTGAGAAAGCCTTCCCCAGCCTATAGGTTGAAAGGAGCAACATTTTTTTCTCCACCTGTTCATCAGCAATTTTACTCCTCTTTTTTTCGTCAAAGCACTGACTACAGTGTGAAAGTATGTTGTTCAGGTGTTTGCTTGTTGTCAGTTGTCTTCCCTTGGTTCCGTGAAAGCAGGAATCCTTTCTCTTTGGCTCGCTGCTATATCCCCACTGACTACAGTAGGTGTCCTGAGTATAGAAGTGCTCACTAAGTATTTTTTGAGTGAATGAATGAATCAAAACTATAGGTCTAAGAGTGAGAAAAATGCACGTTCATCCCACTTCAATGGGGTTTTTACTTTCACACAATTCTTCATTCACCCTGTGGTGGTAACAATGGTCACGTTATTTGTATGACTAACTTTTTTAGTTGACACTCTCATGAAAAAGTCATATTATGAAAGGAAACACAGACATTAAGAAACATGGAGGAAGGACCAGTTTGCAGTATTAAACCAGAAACATTTGACTATAGATCGATTTGAATATATTTTTACTCAATAATATATTTTTACTTTTCAGCACCTCTCAAACATCTCTCTTTACTGTTCGTACTGGAGGGCAGGAAGGACTCACATATGCCCAGTAAGCTAAGGAATCTCAGTGTGGGGGACACACTCTAAATTGCCCCCCAGGACTCTCAGCCCTGGAAAGTGCACCTTTGTGGAACCCCCTTCCTATGAGTGTCCATGGTGACTGCAACTTCCTTCTGTCTAATAGAATATCTATTAGAATATGGTAATCTATTATGGTGGTAATCATTCCATGATTATGTTATGGTAGTTAACCCACATCTTTCTTCCAGCTCTTCTCTTAGGGACTCTCTTTGCTGGCTTGAGCTGTTATGTTGAAACAGTTCACTTGGTAAAGACTGAGGGTGCCCACCAGGATCTGAGGGCAGCCTTCAACTGACACCCAGCAAGAAGCAGATACCCACAATTCCACAACAACAAAGGAAGAAAGTCTCTTACTGGAAACATAAACTCCACTTAAACCATTATCAATCATTAACACTTCAGGGTCCATGAAGGATTTAATAAGAGGTTTGGTAAGGTTTGGTAGAAAGGTGGATCAAACAATCTGACCTTGAAAGGGATGACTGCTCATAGGTGAGAATAGATCTGTAACAGGAAAACTCAACTGGAGATATATTCCTCCAGCATCACCACTTTCCTAGGTCTTGGCCATATGAGTTGTTGCCCATATACTTAACGTCTTTACAAAGATCCGATGAGGAGAGGTGTGTTTATGGGGCCCAAAGGTGGAATAAGAGGAATGGGGTTGTCAACAGAATCAATAAACAGTCTATCATAGGAATTTAAAAGAATTTTATTCAAGCCAAACTGAGGACTACAGCCCAGGAGACACAGATTCAAGAAGCACTTGAATTGTGTTACTCTGGACTAAAATATGGGAGAGGCTTGTATATAGGCAAAATCCGCTAAGTTACATAAATTGTTTGTCAAGAATTAAGATTGCAAGTAATAGTGCTTATTAAGCAAAAATAGGTTGGGCTCTGAAATGGTTGTAAGGGGAAATCTTGAGACGGTTAAGATTGCAGTTGGCAGTTGTTAGCAGATACTGTTTTGAAAACCACTGTTGGTGTCCTTCGAATTTGATAGAGTTCATAAAATTCAAGTTCTTGGCAAAGCAAGAACGTGTTTGAAACCCCATCCACGGTGGCCACCCAGGTCCGTTTTAGATGCCTGAACCATAGTTTTTATCTTATCAGAACAAAGAACAAACATCAAATATGACAGGGGTACATTCCTTCAAACTTTCAGAAGAGGAAGAATAGCATGTACACAATGAGTCAGCAAGTCCTTGGTTCCTGGGAAGGGACCCTCGTTTTTGAACAAGTAACTAACATTGGCATCCTAGGAAGGGGGCAGGGCCTTTATTCCTATCTTCAAAGTGGACATTCTAAACAATCTGGTAAATGCACTCTTATTTTTTTTAATGCTTAAAGTAGGTATACCATTAGTGTCTGACAGGCCCTACAACAGGCTGTTCTGCTGCTGCTGCTGCTGCTAAGTCACTTCATTCGTGTCAGACTCTGTGCAACCCCACAGACGGAAGCCCACCAGGCTCCCCCGTCCCTGGGATTCTCCAGGCAAGAACACTGGAGTGGGTTGCCATTTCCTTCTCCAATGTGTGAAAGCGAAAAGTGAAAGTGAAGTCGCTCAGTCGTGTCCGACCCTTAGTGACCCCACGGACTGCAGCCTACCAGGCTCCTCCATCCATGGGATTTTCTAGGCAAGAGTACTGGAGTTGGTGTAAATTTCAAGCCAATCATGGATAAGCCAGAATGACTTCCCCATACCTCTGCTGCTGCTAAGTCACTTCAGTCGTGTCCGACTCTGTGTGACCCCATAGACAGAAACCCACCAGGCTGCCCTGTCCCTGGGATTCTCCAGGCAAGAACACTGGAGTGGGTTGCCATTTCCTTCCCCATACCTCAGTACATGAAAATTCCCTCCTTCAGAATTCAGTCACAGATACCCTGAACAGCCCTCCACATTGACACTAACCATGGCCATGTGCAGGCAAAACCAGAGAAGGCAAATAGGGGGCAGTCAGTGGGCCTGATGGTAACTGAGCCGGGGGAAATTTGCATCCTCACTGAGCTGAGATCACCTTCCTCTGCAGCCTGAGCATCCTCCTTCTAAGGGAGCTCTGGCTCAGATGCAGAGCCTGAGCTTTCTTCTCGCATCCCCAGAAAAGACGGACTCTTCTCACATTCCCTGAAACAGGGACTGTGGATGGAGCTGGCAGGAGGCCAGGGATCAAGGCCCAGGGTGGTGACCAGAGGACGGGTCAAAATGCATCCGGCGTTCACAGTGCTCTTCATGCTGCTGTTTGTCCTGCTGTGTATCCTGGGCCTCCTGGCCAATGGCTTCATTGCATTGGTGCTGAGCAGAGAATGGGTGTGACGTGGGAGGCTGCGCCCCTCTGACCTGATCCTCTTTAGCTTGGGACGCTCCCGCTTCTGCCTGCAGCGGGCTGGAATGGGGAATAACTTCTATTTCCTGCATCTGGCTGACTACCGCAGCGGTCCTGCCGGGCAGTTCTTCAGTCTACCCTGGGACTTCCTCAACTCTGTCACCTCCTGGTTTGGCTCCTGGCTCAGCGTCCTCTTCTGCACGAAGGTTGCTAACTTCTCCCACCCCACCTTCCTCTGGCTAAAGTGGAGGTTTCCCCGGGTCGGTGCCCTGGCTTTTGCTGGGCTGTCTCCTCACCTCCTTCATTGTCACCCTACTGTTTTTTTTGGGGGAACCGCGCTTTGTATAAAGGGTCCTTCACTAGAAAACCTTTCGGGAACATGACCTCCCATCATGGAGCAGGATTCTGGAAATGTACTATTTCCTGCCCCTGGAACTGATCACTCTTTCAACTCCTTGCTCTGTTTTTCTGGTCTTGATTGCTGTGTTGATTGACTCTCTGAGGAGACGCGCACGGAGGATGCAGCGCAGTGCTCACAGCCTGCAGGATCCCCGCGGCCAGGCTCACACCAGGGCTCTGAAGTCACTGGTCTCCTTCCTTGTTCTTTACACCCTCTCTTTCATGTCCCTGATCATTGATGCTGCAGGGTTCTGCTCCTCACAGAGTGACTGGTACCAGCCATGGCAAACTTTAATCTACTCGTGCACGTCCATCCATCCCTTTATCCTCATCCTCGGCAACCTCAGGCTTCGGGGGGCGTTTGGGCAGCTGATTTTGTTGGCCAGGGACTTCTGGTGGCCAAGGTGGTGTGATCCCCTTAACCAATCCATCAGAAAAGGCTCAAGTGAGGATGACAGAGCCACAGTCCAAATACATGAAAATGTCCTCAATATCTGTTGGGTCATATTGTGGGCTTTTTCCTTTGGGAAGAAGAGGAGGGGAGTAAAATCTGGGAACTCTTTGAGCATAATTTCTTCCTGGAACACTATTAAAATGTGGCCCCAGAGGCCCCGGAGAGCCAGCATCACCCAGAACGTCAGAATATAAAAATTCTGTGTTTCTCTCTCTTTGTATCCCCTCTGTTATGTGGAAGCCTTTGGTTTAAAAGTCTTAACTGCACTATCTTTAAAAAAAGTAATTTTGTGTATTTCTTTATTTTTGGCTGTGCTGGATCTTTGTTGCTGCACGGGCTTTTCTCTAGTTGTGGTACATGGGCTTCTCATGTGGGATCCTCCCGGACCAGGAATCAAGCCCGTGTCTCCTACATTGGCAGGTGGATTCTTTACCACTCAGCCACCAGGGAAGCCCTTTAACTGAACTATCTTATCTCAGCTGTCTGCTGGGAAATTAAGAATCGTGTCTGTTACTGAACTAGTGTGCGGCTGGGGAAGCAGTACCTTCCTGAAGATAATGTAATGATCACTCTGTGAGCCCCAAAGGACAGTAACTGTGGTCGACAGTGGCCTGGGCTGTGAGACCTAATAGTCCTTCTTTCTATGGGGATTCTTTTTCTCTTACCAAACTTGGATACTTTGATTTTAATTTTATTAAAACTACTAGGTTTCTTCACAACACATTTTCTCCTTAATATTTCTGCTGTTCTGGTTTTGATTTTCTCTAAGTGGTAGCCAGACTCTTCCCATGTTTATTCTTCCTTTGGAATCACATGCTGTGATTTTTCTTCTTTTTCAGATTGTCTCAAACTTTTTCCTAAAGCAAATGTCTCAAAGTCACATGTGAATTAAATAAATTAATTAAATAAATATGTACTTTTTGTTCTGGAAAAAAAAAAGAATTTTACTTAGTTTGTGTTCAAAACTGTTTAACTTCTTTTATTTTTTTAAAGAATCACCCCATTAAATCTTATGTTTAACTATTTGTTTAAAACAGTTTGTTTCAATTACTATGCAGAAATTTCTAGAAATAGTTTTGGGAAAAATTTTAACTAGAGTTAGGTGCCTCTAAGTCAGAATATAAAAAGTTTTTGCTAAAAGTATCAATGTGCATATTACAGAGACTAACCTGCAACTGGATTCCTGATAGAAAATTTAATTTCCACTGACAGTAAAAATAATTTCCTTACTGATCAGGGTATATGCTGCTGAGTGGATGTACACTCATGAACTAAAATCTTTGGGCAAATTATTTTACATTTTAGTTTTAGCTATTTTTTTAATAGGTAATATGTTTACATTGTTAAAAATTTGAAAAGTACTGAAGAGTATATATAAAAAATCTCTCTCCTACTTTCCCCTTCTGAGGTATTCTTAACAGTTTCAAGGCTGTGCTTCTATAATAAAATATGTCAGAAAGCCACGAACACCTAACAAACCTTTCAACTAAGTTACTTACTCCAGGTGCTGTGCTTAGTCGCTCAGTCATGTCCGACTCTTCGCATCCAACTAGCCAACCGAGTTATTACCTATCACCTGAGGCCTTTACACAAATGGCTGTACATGATTCATGCCTCTCTATACCTTACCACTTCTGTTTAACAATACATGAATCTTGAAGAGCTACACATATGCACACACATACATTTCCTCACTTTTTTTAGATGTACAGCAATTTTTAAAATCGTCACCTGTCTGTGGTTTTACTGTTATATTATTGAGCGCAATGGTGAGATGTTGACTGTCTCTTGTGCATATGTCTCTTGTACCTGCACAAATTAACTGCAGGATAAAGTCCATGAAACGGAGTTACTGGGTCAAATGGCGTGTGCATTTCTAATTTTGATGTATTGCCCTCTATAGGTTTGGATCAGTTTGCTTCCTGACTAGCAATTTATGAGTGTGCTTATTTTTACACTCTTCATTTTTTGGCCAAGCGGTGAAAGGTGGCACATTGGTGTAGTTGTAATTTGCAAGACTTATTTTGAGTAAGGCTTATCATTATTTTATATGTGCAGAGCCATTTGTTTTTATTCTCTGTGGAAAGCCTATATCTTTGCTTAATTTTGAATTTGGATTTTGGCTCTTTTCTTCTTTTTTCTTTTTGGCTGGACTGGATTTCATTGCTGTGTGTGGTCTTCTCATCAGAATGGCTTCTCTTGTTGCTTAGCACAGGTTCTAGGACATGGCAGGCTTCAGTAGTTGTATGGGGTTAGTTGCCCCACGGCATGTGGAATCTTCCCAGACCAGGGATTGAACTCGTGTCCCCTGCACTGTAGGTGGACTGTTAACCACTGGACCACCAGGGAAGTCCTAATTTTTTTCTTATTGGTTTGTAAGAACTCTTTATATCTTAGCAAAATTAGCTCTATTATTTGATGTGAATGGCAAAACACTTCCCCACCCTCAATGTTTTTATCTTACTTTATTCTTGATTCTAATGTTAATGTTTAAAAGCATCTTTATTTTGAAATAATTATAGACTCACAGAAAGTTACAAAGAGAGTAGAATCCTATGTACTATTCAGCCAGCTTTCTCCAATGATGACATCTTATGCAGCTATAGTACAATATTAAAACTGTTAACAGTTTCCACTATTTTTTTATCCTGCATTCAGAAAGGCAATGCCAAAGAATGCTCAAACTACCGCACGATTGGACTCATCTCATACGCTAGTAAAGTCATGCTCAAAATTCTCCAAGCCAGGCTTCAGCAATACGTGAACTGTGAACTTCCAGATGTTCAAGCTGGTTTTAGAAAAGGCAGAGGAACCAGAGATCAAATTGCCAACATCTCCTGGATCATCGAAAAAGCAAGAGAGTTCCAGGAAAACATCTATTTCTGCTTTACTGATTATGCCAAAGCCTTTGACTGTGTGGATCACAATAAACTGTGGAACATTCTGAAAGAGATGGGAATACCAAACCACCTGACGTGCTTCTTGAGAAACCTGTATGCAGGTCAGGAAGCAACAGATAGAACTGGACATGGAACAATACTCTGATTCCAAATAGGAAAAGGAGTATGTCAAGGCTGTATATTGCTATCCTGCTTATTTAACTTATATGCAGAGTACATGATGAGGAACGCTGGAAGAAGCACCAGCTGGAATCAAGATTGCTGGGAGAAATATCAATAACCTCAGATATGCAGATGATACCACCCTTATGGCAGAAAGTGAAGAGGAACTCAAAAGCCTCTTGATGAAAGTGAAAGAGGAGAGTGAAAAAGTTGGTTTAAAACTCAACATTCAGAATACTAAGATCATGGCATCCGGTCACATCACTTCATGGCAAATAGATGGGAAAACTGTAGAAACAGTGGCCGACTTTATTTTTCTGGGTTCCAAAATCACTGCAGATGGTGATTGCAGCCATGAAATTAAAAGACGCTTACTCCTTGGAAGGAAAGTTATGACCAACCTAGATAGCATATTAAAAAGCAGAGATTTACTTTGTCAACAAAGGTCCATCTAGTCAAGGCTATGGTTTTTCCAGTGGTCATGTATCAATGTGAGAGTTGGACTATAAAGAAAGCTGATCGCCAAAGAATTGATGCTTTTGAACTGTGGTGCTGGAGAAGACTCTTGAGAGTCCCTTGGGCTGCAAGGAGATCCAACGAGTCCATTCTAAAGGAGATCAGTCCTGGGTGTTCATTGGAAGGACTGATGTTGAAGCTGAAATTCCAATACTTTGGCCACCTGATGCTAAGACCTGACTCATTTGAAAAGACCCTGATGCTGGGAAAGATTGAGGGCAGTAGGAGAAGGGGACGACAGAGGATGAGATGGTTGGATGGCATCACGAACTCAATGGACATGAGTTTGAGCAAACTCCAGGAGCTGGCAATAGACAGGGAGGTCTGGCATGCTGCAATACATGGGGTTGCAAAGAATTGGACATGACTTAGTGACTGAGCAATAAAAACTAATTTTAGAATAATTGCGAAGATTTAATGTGTAATATATGTGTATGACATGTTAACAGTATTCATCATGATTTGTTAGTGGTATTATAATGATGCATAGTTACTGTTATTTTTAAAAATTATTTTCTATGTCTTCATCAGTATGAAAATAGTAGAGGAAACAGGGTGTGGCGAGGAGTTTTCTAGCCACCAGGAAAGACCAGGCTTTCTTTCTCTTTCTCTGACTCTTTTTTTTTTTTTCAATTTTTTGAATTGCCAGGCAGTGCAAATGTGCTGAGTGTGACTGAGATGAAGAAGAGCCGCTTGTGGTGGATAAGAAACCACTGAGAAGGAAGTCAGGTGGTGAAGAAGGCCCTGCCGGTTCCCTGGAGCCTGAGACTAAGAGAACGGCTTACTAAGCAGCATTTTGACATCGGCTGAGGAAGTAGGAAAATAAGTCATTTTTTCTCTATTTTTTCCTTTGAAGAAAGAAAGGAGAAAGGATGAAATTATAATGGAATGATGAGTGTTACTATACAATAGCTATTACCCTTAAACTTTATTCTATATTTTATTTTGTAAGGTTGCTGTGCTATGCCGTTATAGTAAAAACTGAAAAGACTAAAAAGGTTAGAAATCACGTTAGATCAATGGGAAATCAGATTGACTGGGGGACCCTTGATCACATGCTCTTTTTGGGCAATTATTTTTTAATGATAAGTTGGATTCTATGGACTTCCCAGATGGCACTAGTGGTGAAGAACCCACCTACCAATGCAGGAGACATAAGAGACGTGAGTTCAATCCCTGAGTCGTGAAGATCCCCTGGAGAAGGAAATGGAAATGCACTCCAGTATTCTTGCCTAGAAAATCCCACGGACAGAGGTGCCTGGTGGACTACAGTGCATGGGGTTGCAGAGTTGGACACAACTAAAGGGGCTTAGCATGCATACAAGTCCAACTCTATAATGTCAGGGAAGCTTGTCTAAAACCCCCATCTTATCAACCAGTGGCAAATATCACAGCTTACTACTAAAGCTTTTATAAAACATATTTTCTAAAATTTAAAAACATGTTAAAACTCATTACATAAACTGGGATGTGTTAACCTCTTGTGGTGGCCACAGATTCTTTGCGAATGTATCAGTTAACAAATATTTTTTGAGTGCTTACGTGTAGACAACGCCCTGAGCTGAGCATAAAGTAGTGAGTATCACAGATTAAGCTTCTAGCCCATGGGATTTTCCGTCCTGTGGAGAGTTGGGAATAGTGTCTAGTCATTCAGGTGAGCATGTCATTACAAACTGGGACAAGTGTGAGGATGGGAGACCATGGTGTCCTGTGAGTGTGTGTAGCAGAAGGACTTGGGCATAGAGCTGGTGGGGGGTGGGTGGGGTGGGAAGAGGCACAGACCAGCAGGACTTACTCAAGAAATGATAAACATGGGATGAGATATACCAGTTTAGCACACAATTCTGGGGGCTCACAGACCCCCAAACCTGTCGGTGAGCTCCAGACTAAGGAGCCCTGCTCTCTAGCAGTGTTCCTGCTCTCGATTGTGTAAAGCGGAGAATGCTGTGGAGGAGATTCTGTTCTGAGTAGACGTTTGTGTCCAAGGAGCAGGAGGTCCTGAAGTCAGGGGACCCTCTGTCTTGGAAATTTCCAGTTGGGTTCAGACAGATGTGATATTGTCACACTGGTTTGCTATCTCCCTTGTCTCGAAGTGATTCCAGAAATACTCTCTCAATCTGGCTTCCATTTTGGACCCTGAATTTTGTTTTCCTGGGGTTCATGCACTGATTTATTCTCCATGAAAAAAGAAATTGAAGGCTTTCCTGGGCTAGTGCCTTGGTGAGAGTCAGACTCATTTTGTGAACTGACATTAGAAAAACAAACTCCAAATCCCTCCGAACTGGAGCAGGACCTACCTAACCAGGGGGTTGTTGTCTAACCCCAAGACAGAAAACAGGGCTGTCATCAGAGCTAACATTTAAATAAAACACCAAGTAAGCTCTGTTTATTTTTGCTTGATCTTCAGCTATTACTCAGATGGCATGGTTATCTTCTCCATTAAAAAAAGGAAAATAGAAGGTGCTTTATCTATCATTATAACCTCTGTTCACTTATCAACTTCAAGACCTGATCATTCATTTTTTATTTCTAACATTTCTCTGTATTGTAAATAACTTCTGGTCTGTGTCCCCTAGCTTCCCAATTCCTGGTCTTTCAACCTTATCTTATAGTCTGCCCTAAATAAAGGAAGTTGAATTATAAACAGTTGATTACTTCCTCCCACTAGTGAAGCATGAAATAGAGAGTTTACTGGACTAAAAGAAGAAAATAGTTTGTCTCAGTGAGTCTAACAGGCCTGGTGGAGAAGAAGAGGATAATTTCTAGAATATTATATATTAGGTGTGCTATTCCCTACTTCAAAAACTGTGCTCTCTTGCTATTGCTTTTAATGCAAATTCCATGGTTTTGTTTTCAAAGCCCCACTATGCACACCACCCCCACTTTCCAGCCTTACTTCCTCTTCACTGACTCCCCAAAATGAAATCTTTGCTCTATCCAAGCTGGTTTGTTCACTCTTTCCCTGACAGACCTTGGTGTTTTCTATCTCCTCACCTGCTTGCATCATTTCCCTGTGAGCCAAGAATGAACTCTCTCTCTCTCTCTCCTTTCATCTGTCCAAGTTCTATCATTTTCTATGGCCATTTTAATTTTTCCTTCCCCATCAATTCTTTTGCAAACCACCTAGATTTTTCTTTCCTTCATAAGGGAATTTTGTGAATGCCATGGGCTTTAATGTCTATCTCATATTTGGCAGCTAACCAAATATTACCTAATTGTACTTTGTCATTACTGGCTTATGTTGCAATTTCTTTTTGGTATTTACCTGTTATCTTTTCATATAATCCCCAGGTTATGGGGAAGGACCTCATATTAGATTGGGTGTGTCTCCTACAGCACCTGGCATGGTGTATTGAACACAGTGGAGCTTGACAAAAATCTGTTTACCGATTGATATTTCTCTCCAAGTCCTGCACGGTGTCCAGGGCCCCATGATTTTCTCAACACTAGGAGGGAACACTGCAACATCCACACAGGCCACATGGTTCAGGACACAGTGCCCACAGGTGGGCAAGTGCATGGTGACTGCCATCTCCACTACAAAATTAGCCAGGCCCACAAACCAAGAGACTGCTGTCAGCCTCGGTCTGATTGCTGCTCCGCAGTGCAGGGGGGATCACCACATAGTGTTCATAGACCATTGCTGTCAGCAGTGAGAACTTAGTCCCTCAGTCCTGGGTGTTCATTGGAGGGAGTGATGTTGAAGCTGAAACTCCAATATTTTGGCCACCTGATGCGAAGAGCTGACTCATTTGAAAAGACCCTGATGCTGGAAAAGATTGAGGGCAGGAGGAGAAGGGGATGACAAGGATGAGATGATTGAATGGCATCACCAATTCAATGAACATGGGTTTGGGTGGACTCTGGCAGTCGGTGATGGACAGGGAGGCCTCGTGTGCTGTGTTTCATGGGGTTGCAAAGAGTCGGACACGACTGAGCAACTGAACTGACCCCCCCGCCCCCGACGCCAGGGCCAGGGAGAAGAAGTGCTGGGTACCACATCGGGTGGAGGAGATGGTCTTCTTCTTCAGGAGGAAGTGCGCCAGCATCTGGGGAACCCCGCTGGAGGTGTAGCAGATGTCCACTACGGAGAGGTTGCCGAGGAAGAAGTACATGGGCAGCTGGAGGCAGGGGTCCAGTGGATCAGGACGAGGATGAGCCCGTTGCCCAGCAAGGTCAGCAGATAGGCGGCCCCAAATAGGACAAACAGCCCAACCTGGGTCTGCCAGTCCCCGGAGACGCCCAGCAGGACAAGCTCACTTACCCAGGTCAGGTTGTCCCTCCCAATGGAGCAGGCGGGCCAGGCTGCCTGAGGAGGTGGTGGCTTAACGAGTCCAGAATCAGAATTCACAGTCTGGGTCTGAACATAGGACTTTAAGTAAGACTGCAAGTACTCGTAGGTTTTCTCCATTAGAGTCCAAGCTTCTTGAAGTCAGGGACAATTCCTGATTTTTCTTTGCATACAAACATTTCTAATGAATGTTTCGCCATAAAAAACTGTGTTGGGGAAATGAATAAGACAGTTTTCAAGTGCTAGTGTTGAGGATTACTATCTGATCCCAAAACACAAGGCTTGAGCTCTGAAACTTTCCCTTGTCCTTATCACTCATTCTGGAGCCGGTGGTTTTCCGGCTTCTCCTGTAATCCAGGCTGGGTCAGTGACGGAGGAAAAAAAATAATCCCTCATTTGGTTCTCAATGTACTGATTAAACAGGCTTAGTCCTAGGATGATAAGATCAAGGCCTCACTGTAGAACATTATACCAGCTATAATTATGTCTCAACTTTTTGTGATTATGCTATTTCCTTGGTGAAACTCTGGCATTCATTTGAATGTTAAACTAAGTGATTAATAAAAGATGAATGCACACACCACTTACTTGCAATAACAACATTTGGAAACTGACGGTGCCCACTGATGAAGTCAGTCAGGGAGTGCCTGTAAAGCCCTTGGAGCTTTGTTATGTGTAAATCCTTCCGTCATAGCAAAGACATGTTTGCCCTTGGAACACCTCCCTGTTTACTTTGCTGGTCTTTAACCTCTATCAAAAAGGTTAAAAAGACAAAGGTCTGTCTAGTCAAAGCTATGGTTTTTCCAGTAGTCATGTATGGATGTGAGAGCTGGACTATAAAGAAGCTCAGTGCCAAAAAATTGATGCTTTTGGACTGTGGTGTTGGAGAAGACTCTCGAGAGTTCCTTGGACTGCAAGGAGATCAAACCAGTCTTAAAGGAAATCAGTCCTGAGTATTCACTGGGAGGACTGATGCTGAAGCTGAAACTCCAATACTTTGGCCACCTGATGTGAAGAACTGACTCCTTGGAAAACACCCTGATGCAGGGAAAGATTGAAGGTGGGAGGAGAAGGGGACAACAGAGGATGAGATGGTTGGATGGCATCACTGACTCAATGGACATGAGTTTGAGTAAGCTCCGGGAGTTGGGGATGGACAGGGAGGCCTGGAGTGCTGCAATCCATGGGGTCGCAAAGAGTCGGACATGACTGAGTGAGTGAATTGAACAGTGGAAGTTTGAGAAGAAAAAAAAACTCCAGATTAAAGGGTTTGCCTATGAAAATCCCACTGGACCCATGGTGGGAACCAGAGCAGTGCTTTCCACATCAGCTATATCTTAGAATCACTGGGGTGCTTTGAGAACTCCAGAAACCCAGATCACACTCTGAAATAATTAAGACAGAATCTCAGGAGGGTAAAACCCAGGCATTCGTGTGTTAGTAACTTTACTGCTTCCTGGTAACTAAAGTGTAAAACTTTAATGACACGTTTGAGAATCACTGCTTTAGTGGGAAATTTAAATCTTATTTTTGAAAACTCAAGGCATAGCTTTTGGAGATAAAAACCCAGAAGGGTTTTTGAGGAGGAAAAATCTTTGACCTAAACTTCTCATTCTTTGCTTGAAAAAGTTGAGGCCAAGGGAGTTAAAATGACTTGCCTCAAATCCCACTGAATCAGTAAAAAGGTGATCCTGGATATCTTGCTTTTTGTGTGCTGGGTCTCCCCTTAGCTTTAGCTTCTAAACTGAAAGTGTTACTCACTCACTCCGACTCTTTGTGACCCCTTGGACTCCTCTGTCCATGGGATTCTCCAGGCAAGAATGCTGGAGTGGGTAGCCATTCACTTCCCCAGGGGATCTTCCCGACACAGGGATTGAACCTGGGTCTCTTGCATTGCAGGAAGATTCTTTACTGTCTGAGCACTAGGAAGCCCTTAACCTTCTAAGATATGGCCCAAAACAAATGTTTTAGAATATCTTAGGTATTCTAGTGTTAAATGAGTTAGTGTCAAATGAGATGATATGTGAGAAAGCTCTTCATAACTTCAGTTCAGTTCAGTTCAGTCGCTCAGTGTCCAGCTCTTTTCGATCCCATGAACTGCAGCACGCCAGGCCTCCCTGTCCATCACCAACTCCCGGAGCTTACTCAAACTCATGTCCATTGAGTCAGTGATACCATCCAACCAACTCATCCTCTGTCGTCCCCTTCTCTTCTCACCTTCAATCTTTCCCTGCATCAGGGTGTTTTCCAAGGAGTCAGCTCTTCACATTAGGTGACCAAAGTATTGACTTTAGTTTCAGCTTCAGCATCAGTCCTCCCAATGAATATTCAGGGCTGATTTACTTTAGGATAGACTGGTTTGATCTTGCAGTCCAAGGGACTCTCAAGAGTCTTCTCCAACACCACAGTTCAAAAGCATCAATTCTTTGGCCCTCAACTTTCTTTATAGTCCAACTCTCACATCCATACATGACTAATGGAAAAATCATAGCCTTGACTAGAAGGATCTTTGTTGACAAAGTAATGTCTCTGTTTTTTAATATGCTGTCTAGGTTGTTCATAACTTTCCTTCCAAGGAGTAAGCGTCTTTTAATTTCATGGCTGCAGTCACCATCTGCAGTGATTTTGAGCCCCCCAAAATAAAGTCTGCCACTGTTTTCACTGTTTCCCCATCTATTTGCCATGAAGTGATGGGACCCGATGCCATGATCTTTGTTTTCTGAATGTTGAGCTTTAAGCCAACTTTTTCACTCTCCTCTTTCACTTTCATCAAGAGGCTCTTCAGCCTCTTCTTCTTCACTTTCTGCCATAAGGGTGGAGTCATCTGCATATCTGAGGTTATGGATACTTCTCCTGGCAATCTTGATTCCAGCTTGTGCTTCCTCCAGCCCAGGATTTCTCATGATGTACTCTGCATAGAAGTTAAATAATCAGGGTGACAATATGCAGCCTTGACACACTCTTTTTTCTATTTGGAACCAGTCTGTTGTTCCATGTCTGGTTCTAACTGTTGCTTCCTGAGCTGCATACAGATTTCTCAAGAGGCAGGTCAGGTAGTCTGGTATGCCCATTTCTTTCAGAATTTTCCACAGTTGATTGTGGTCCACACAGTTAAAGGCTTTGGCGTAGTCAATAAAGCTGTTATTTGACCTGAGGCCAAACTCTGGTGGAGGAGATGAAGGTAATGGCGACTGCCTTCCAAAGGTCCCATGCATACACTGCTGCACCCAGTGCCTCCAGCCCTGCAGCAGGCCACCACGACCCACGCCTCTGCCAGAGACTCCTGGACACTCACGGGCAAGTCTGGGTCGGTCTCTTGTGGGGTCCCTGCTCCTTTCTCCTGGGTCCTGGTGCACTCAAGGTTCTGTTTGTGCCCTCCCAGAGTCTGTTTCCCAGTCCTGTGTAAGTTCTTGCAGCTCTGTGGTGGGTTAATGGTGACATCCTCCAAGAGGGCTTATGCCATACTGAGGTCTGCTGCATCCAGAGCCGCTGCCCCCGTGCAGTCCACTGCTGACGCACATCACCGCAGGAGACACCCAGACACAGCTCTGTCTCAGGCTCTGTGGGCTCTCCGAGTCCTGGTGCGCACAAGGTTTTCTTGAGCCACTGAGCGTCTCTGGTGGGTATGGGCTTTGATTCTAAATGTGATTTTGCCCCTCCTGATATCTTGCTTGGACTTTTTCTTTGCTTTGGGCTTGGGATGTCTCCTCAAAGTCTCTCCAGCACAGCGCAGGTGCCCCTCCAGTGCCACGTGGCAGACGTGGGGTATCTCCTCACCCTCGCTCCAGGGGTGCTCCAGAGCGCTTAGATAATGCTCACAACTTCAGAGCATTATCTAAATGAAAAGGATTTGTATTAAAGATACGCAAGATGGGCCATAGAATCTAATGAAATGGAAATGAAAGCAATTCAACCCAAGTCTTTCTAACCGGGTTTGAAGATAGGGCTCTGGCTGGATGGGGTGAAGAGGGCAGAGCAGCTTTATGCTATCCTCTGTCTTTCCTATCGAGTTGGAACCCACCCACTTCCTTCTTTTTTTTTTTTTCTTTACTGTTTTCTTTTTTTTAATTGGAGGCAAATTACTTTACATTAATATATTGGTTGGTTTTGCCATACATTGACACGAATCCGCCCCGGCTGTACACGTGTTCCCCCTCTTGAACCCCCCTCCCACCTCCCTCCTCCCCATATCCTCCCTCCAGGTTATCCCCGTGCACCAGCCCCGAGCATCCTGTATCATGCGTCGAACCTGGACTGGTGATTCATTTCACATATAATAATATACATGCTACAATGCCATTCTCCCAAATCATCCCACCTTCACCCTCTCCCACAGAGTCCCAAAGACTGTTCTATACACCTATGTCTCTTTTGCTGTCTCGTATACAGGGTTAAGGTTACCATCTTTCTAAATTCCATATATATGTGTTAGTATACTGTATTGATGTTTTTCTTTCAGGCTGACTTCACTATGTATAATAGGCTCCAGTTTCATCCACCTCATTAGAACTGATTCAAATGCATTCTTTTTGATGGCTGAAAAATACTCCATAGTGTATACGTACCAAAGCTTTCTTATCCATTCATCTGCAGATAGACATCTAGGCCACCCACTTCCTTCTTTCAGTCCTTTTGAGGCTGAAAGGTATCACTGTAGAAAATGCCAAAAATAGAAACTGGCTTTGGCACAATACCCAGCCCTGGCTTTCCACAGAGCCTATTTCTTTCATCAGCGCAGTAAGTAACCAAGCTGCGGTCCCCAAATGTGGTTCAGAACAGCAACTGAAATTCTCACCACGGAAGAAAGTAAAATGCACAGTGAGAGCCACAAAAAAGAATGAAAGCTGCGAGGAAACGTTAGGACCGCCATCTTAATCTTGATGGTTACAGGTGGGGAGCAGCATCACCATAGAATGAAATGCAGTACAGGTGTGATTTATAGGGAAGGGGGTGTCAGAAAACATGTAGTGTTTGGATGCTGCTCCTGGGGAGTCAGAGGGAAACTGAACTGCCATAAAGGGCTCCAAAATCACTGCAGATGGTGTCTGCAGCCATGAAATTAAAAGATGCTTGCTCCTTGGAAGACAAGCTGTGACCAACCTAGATAGCATATTAAAAAGCAGAGACATTACTTTGCCAACAAAAGTCCATTTAGTCAAGGCTATGGTTTTTCCGTTAGTCATGTATGGATGTGAGACTTGGATCATAAAGAAAGCTCAGTGGCGAAGAATTGATGCTTTTGAACTGTGGTGTTGGAGAAGACTCTTGAGAGTCCCTTGGACTGCAAGGAGATCAAACCAGTCCATCCTAAAGGAAATCAGTCCTGAATATTCACTGGAAGGACTGATGCTGAAGTTACAATACTTTGGCCACCTGATGTGAAGAACTGACTCCTTGGAAAAGACCCTGATCCTGGGAAAGATTGAAGGTAGGAGAAGGGAACCACAGAGGATAAGATGGTTGGATGGCATCACTGACTCGATGGACATGAGTTTGAGCAAGCTCTGGGAGTTTGTGAAGGACAGGGAAGCCTGGTGTGCTACAGTCCATGGGGTCACAAAGAGTTGGACATGGCTGAACTGAATGCAGGAAAACAGACTGAAGAGTCGTTTGGCCAGATCAGTGGACTGGAGGTCCAGTTTGCCGAGTAACAACTGACCTCTTTCCATTTTATCTATAAAAGAGAAACATCCACCCCATAGTGAAGTAGAAGGATGGAGCCCACATACCTGGACTCTCAACTTTCTCTGAAGCCAGGAGATAGAATTGGAAAACCGCCTCTGCTAAGCCCAGCTCTTTCACTCCCCTTTTCTGACTTCTAACAAACAAACTGCTTAAAGGATAGAGAGAGTATTTTCTTCTTTTTATTGTGCCCTTTCTAGTTTGAACAGAGACTGGCATATAGAGCTGGTGGACTGACTGAATGAATGAACATCATTTATTCATTGAGAAGTGGTTTCTTTAAATTTCATTGTCTTATCTAGGAGCTCCGTGTAGAACCTTACAATTGATGTTTTCACAGAGTTCAGTCTGTGATACCAGCTCAAGAATGACTCTAATCAGAAGGGTCTCTTGAAGGATAATAGTTTTTGCCTCCTGATAGTAAGTGTCCTTTAAATACATTGAGTTTCTCTTTAAAGACTCAAAAGGGCCAAAAAGACTTTAAAGGGTTGAAAAAAAAGTCCTAAAGCCCAAATAATGGAATGGGAGCAGAAAATAGGAAAAAGGAAAATATATGTACACTTTCCCCCTCTTTTCTAACCTATAATCTCATGAATTGGTATCTTCTTTGAATAAACTGCATGTATGCACTACAACTGTGGACAATAGAAACTAAGTTTTATTTACAGAAGATATGTTTTAATTATTAGGATTAGAAGGTGTCAATAGATTATTGTCCCAACTATATCATAATTTGATGAAGAATTATAGCTCAACAAGTATAGAACCAACATCAGTTGACCCCTTCCAACTTTTAATGGGTTTTTATCAAACCTCATTCACAGAGTCTGCTCATTCAACTATTTGATGAGCATTTTTGTAGGCAGGTTATGTTTGAAAGTGTATTAGCTCAAAGCTGCTTCCATAGACCTGTGATAAGGGTAAGGGGAAATATGCCAAAGTACAAGTGCTTTCGGTTTGTTCTCACTCACTGAGGAGGAAAAGCTCCTGAGGTTTCTTTGCTGCAGAAATCACAGACAATGGGCAAAGGGCAGGCAGATAGGTATCTGCCAAAGTGTGAAGGCTTTGGTTGGGGGAGAAACCTTTGAGAAGGAATAGAGAAAGGAAAAGGTAATCTGTTGATCTGAGGGGAGAAATTGATAATATAAAAATGAGAAGAGCCTGAAAACGAGAGTTAACAAATTTTTCCCAGGGGATAGGGCTGGGTGCCTCAGATGGGCATGGGAGTGGTAGGGAAAGGGGCTTCCTTAGGTGGCTTAAGCATTAGTGGTAAAGAACCCACCTGCCAAAGCAGGAGATACAGGTTCAGTCCCTGGGCTGGCAATATCCTCTGGAGGAGGGCATGGCAACCTACTCCAGTATTCTTGCCTGGAGAATCCCACGGACAGAAGAGCCTGCTGGGCTATAATCCACAGGGTCTCAAAGAGTTGGACATGACAAAAGCAACTTAGCACACACATACGCGGTAGGGGAAAGAACCAGGGAAGGGATTAAGGGGAGGATGGAGGCTGGTGGTCATGGTCTTAGGGGGAGAGGGTAGCGGAGAGGGGCTAAGACAAGGAGTGAGAGGAAGGGAAGGGAAGTGGAGGTCTTCAATAAAATTAAAGATGAAAGTTTTGCTAGATACTTCTCTAAAGAAGATACACAAATGGCCAATACACACATGAAAAGATGCTCAACATTTTTAGTCATTAGGGACATGCAAATTAAAAACACAATAACATATCATTTCATACACACTGGGGTGGCTATAGTCAAACAGAACATAAATGTTGCCAAGAAAGTGGAGAAATTGGAACTCTCATTTATTGCTAGTGGGAATGTAAAACAGTTCAGCTACGGTGAAGAGCAGTTTGGCATTTGCTCAAAAAGTTAAATATAGAATTACCGAATGACCCAACAGTTCCACTCCAGGGTATGTACCCAAAAGAATTAAAAACAGGTTTTTCTATTAATAACAAAAACTTGTACATGAAAGTTTATAGCACTACTATTCACAATAGCCCAGAGTCAGAAAAAACCCAAATGTCCGTCACCTGATGGATAGGTCAAAAAAAATGTGGCTATTTCCATACAAGGGAACATTATTCAGACATAAAAAGGAATGAGGCCATGCTACATTTGACAATATGGATAAACTTCAAAAATAATATGCTAAGTGAAAGAAGCCAGACACAAAAGATCGCATATCATATGATTCCATTTATATGAAATGTCCAGATCAGGCAAACCCATAAAGACCAGATACAGACTTGCGGCTTTAAGAGCCTGGGAGAAGGGAGGAATCAGTTCAGTTCAGTCGCTCAGTTGTCACTCAGTTGTGCCCGACTCTTTGCGACCCCATGGACTGCACCACGCCAGGCTTCCTTGTCCATCAGCAACTTCTGGAGCTTGCTCAAATTCATGTCCTTCGAGTTGGTGATGCCATCCAACCATCTCATCCTCTGTCGTCCCCTTCTCCTCCTGCCTTTAATCTTTCCCAGCATCAGGGTCTTTTCCAGTGAGTCAGTTCTTCACATCAGGTGGCCAAACGATTGGAACTTCAGCTTCAGCATCAGTCCTTCCAAAGAATATTCAGGACTGATTTCCTTTAGGATTGACTGGTTTGATCTCCTTGCAATCCAGGGGACTCTCAAGAGTCTTCAACACCACAGTTCAAAAGCATCAATTCTGCGCTCAGCCTTCTTTATGGTCCAACTCTCACATTCATACATGACTAATGGAAAAACCACAGCTTTGACTAGATGGACCTTTGTTGGCAAAGTAATGTCTCTGCTTTTTAATATGCTGTCTAGGTTGGTCACAGTTTTTCTTCCAAGGAGCAAGTGTCTTTTAATTTCATGGTCTCAGTCACCATCTACAGTGATTTTGGAGCCCCCTAAAATAAAGTCTGTCACTGTTTCCATTGTTTCCCCATCTATTTGCCATGAAGTGATGGGACCAGATGCCACAATCTTAGTTTTTTGAATGTTGAATTTTAAGCCAGCTTTTTCACTCTCCTCTTTCACAATCATCTAAAGGCTCTTTAGTTCCTCTTCACTTTCTGCCATAAGGGTGGTGTCATCTGCATATCTGAGGTTATTGATACTTCTCCCTGCAAACTTGATTCCAGCTTGTTCTTCATCCAGTTCAGCATTTCCCATGATGTCCTGCTTAAAGGGTGTGAGGTGCCTTTTGGGGGTGATGAAGATGCTATGGAACTGTATAAGCATGAGGTTCCATGACAGTGTGAATATACTAAATGCCACTGAATTGTACACTTTAAATGGTAAAAATCTTGAATTGTATGTGATTTGAATTTTACCTCAAGCTTGAAAAATTGTTTTACTAGGAACTTTCAAAGGTACTTCGTTTCTTTCTCCTCAATCTTTTGATTTTTTCTTAACAGACTAAGTTTGAATTATTCTCAATTTATATTATTTTTGTTTGTTGGCAAGATAAACCAGAGAGCTTAGGTAAGAGATGCTTCATTCTGATTTTTAAAAGTTGTTTTAAACATTTTTCTGGATAAAATGTCATGATCTCACTTTATATTCTAGGATGTTTCGAGCTCAATCTTTAATTTTTGTGTCAGTAGAGTGAAAGGATCACTAACAGGGAGTTGTGATCCCTTCTTTCTTAAGTAGCCTAATTTACCTCTGATGGTATGTGGCACAATTCTCAGGCAAGCATGAGTTCTGAATACATCCTTCTGTTTTCATAAAAGCATATCCTTAGGCTGATTATGTAGAAAGACGTTTGCGGTTATGAACTTTTCACTTTTTGGCCAGCCACTTGCCACCATGGCAAGTTTGAAAGGAAAATGAAAGGTGTGATACTCACTGACTCACATGGAGCCAGCCCTGCTCCTCATGGATGTGCAGATAATTACTGCGACTTTGGCTCCAGGTCCCCCTGTGAACTCCCCACCCTCGGAGCTGAGCGGGACCACTGGCCCAAGGCCTGTTTGATCCCATGGGCATAGTAAATCTTGTAAGTCACAACTTTTCCTCTCTTTTTTTCCCACTGATTTCAGAAAAGCTTGGACTTGTGGCTGCAGAATTTAGGAAATAGACTTTCTTGGCATAAATTCTGTGCACTGCCCAAGCTTTCGATTTAGTCTTCCTTTCAAATTCATATATACCAGTATATCTTTTTTTTTCATATAATTTTCTGTGGACTGTATGTATTTCTAAGTGGTTGTAATTCACATTTTTTAAAGACTAAGGGACCAAAAACAGAGCCCAGAGATAAAATTCCATCTCTCTGTGACTTCAAACGATGATGCAGGATTGTGGCCACTCCCATTGGATCACACACACACACACACACACATGCACTCACATGCCCACACACGTACAGGCACACACAGTAGGCGGCGAGCACGCTGCCCTGCCCACCGTCCTCAGAGCGAGGCCCTTGCATGACAAGGTCCCAGGCTACCGTTTTGATTGGGAGCTCCTCGTCAGAACCCGAGTCACAGCGGCCTTTATCTCCTTGTTCCTCAGACTGGAGATGAGCGGGTTCAACATAGGGGTCGCCACCGCGTAGACCAGCACCGCCACCTTGCCCTGCTTGGCGGAGGCGGTGGAGCGGGGCTGCAGGTAGGTGACCAGGGCCAGGCCGTGAGACATGGAGACCACGGGGAGGTGCGAGGTGCAGGTCCCGAAGGCTTTGCGGCGACCCCCGCTGCAGCGGATCCGCAAGACGGCGGCGACGACGCGGGCGTAGGACAGCGCGACCAGGCAGCAGGGCGCCCAAAGCATCACCACTCTGGACGCCAGGATGACCTCCCGGTTGAGGGGGACGCCCCCGCAGGCCAACCTTGACCGCGGTCTCCGCCGCCGCGTTCGTCAGGCCCGCGAGCCAGGAGACAGCGGCCAGCAGCAGGAACTCGGTGCCCCCCAGGGCGAGCGAGAAAAAGTGCTGGGTACCACATCGGGTGGAGGAGATGGTCTTCTTCTCCAGGAGGAAGTGCGCCAGCATGTGGGGAACCCCGCTGGAGGTGCAGCAGATGTCCACTACGGAGAGGTTGCCAAGAAGTACATGGGCAGCTGGAGGCGGGGGTCCAGCGGATCAGGACGAGGATGAGCCCGTTGCCCAGCAAGGTCAGCAGATAGGCGGCCCCAAACAGGACAAACAGCCCAACCTGGGTCTGCCAGTCCCCGGAGACGCCCAGCAGGACAAGCTCACTCACCCAGGTCAGGTTGTCCCTCCCCATGGAGCAGTCGGGCCAGGCTGCCAAGGGAGGAGCAGAGGCAGGGAAGGGCAAGTAAAGGTCACTCTTTCGGAGTCTGGGATTAAGCCATGGGCCAGGACTGGAGCTGGAAGTGGGGCACCTCTCCTCAGGCTCCTTAACCTAGGTGCTGAGGGACAATGCCATGAGGCGGGAGGGAAAAGGAGATTTGTGTTCTCACAGTGGACTCAAGGATAAAGTCCCTGTTCTGGTTGTCCTTATACATCTAGGATCCAACACAGTTACAATTACATAGGATATAAGCGATCAGTGTAAAAGGAAAGATAGAGGAAAACATGGTGGAGAGAAGGGAGGAAGGGTGATAGGAAAGAGAAAAGGAAGTAAAAGAGAAAGGAAAACTAGGGAAGGGAGGTAGGAAAGCAAAAATGGAGGGAAGGAAAGTGGAAGGCAGGGAAGAAAGGAAAGAGTCTTCAGTGTGCATGGCCAAAGAAGACACTTGAGGCCAAGAGGAGCGCCTCGGGGTCGACGCCTAAAAGTCTGAACTCATCTGCTCCTTGTGTTTTCTCTGGGGTCAGGTCTGGGTCTCTGCCTAGTCCTCTCACATAGCTCTGCTGCCCAACAGTCTGGATAAAGTTTAAATCAGCATCTCTAAGCCCCTGCTGTGCCACAGACTGTGCACGACATCAGACACCTGTCTGTGAAACAGACATACAGAAGCACAAGTTCTGTTCCTTTGGTTCCTATAATTTAATCAGGGACACAGACTAAATTAATAATTACAAAAATTAATTAAGTATAATTGTGCTAAGTGCCAGGAAGGAGAAGAACAAGGTTACTAGTTAGTTAATTAAATTTGCAGCTGTAATTAAATTATGACTGCAGTTGTGCCTTATTTCTCAATAATATGCAATTTATATAGTAAGTTGTGGGCATTTATTTAGGTGTTTAAATAAATGGTAAGCAATGTAATGAGAGCATTCATAAACTACTGATACTTACATGTTACTGAGTATGAAGTGACTGACATCCGCTGAATTTTTTAGGGGGGGTGAATTCTTTCTCAGCTAAGATTGCACTGGGTTGTTTTCCTTCCAGCACGTCGACCAGTCTTCTATAAACATAAATAAATGTCACCAGTTTTTTTCTTAATAGAAACAGAATCTTAAGCTGTATTTCTTGCTCTTAAAATAGTAAATTAATTAATTCAATTCAAAATATTTATTGAGTATATGAGTCACTATGCTTTCAACCAACCTCTGGGAAATACTGCCTTTCTATGTTAGGAGTTTGTTTTAGGAAATCAGCAGTGCCACAGGATCAAATAAATCTTAAAAATTGGATCTTGGTAAAGTCTATGAGAATCAAATGAGACAGTGTAACAAAGGACAAAGGCAATATATCAGTGTTAAGAAAACCAGAGTGGAGCCACATAATCAAATACAACAGAATTGAGAAAGGTAATCTAATTCAGAGTCTTTCTGGCTGGGAGCAGGGCCTGGACTCTGGTGGAGCAGAGAGCCAAGAGCCTGGATGAAGCAGGCAGCTCTTGCCTTCTGTTCAGCCCTGGGCCTGCAGTGGCCAGCAGGTGTCACTGTAGAAACTGAGAAGAGTAGAAACTGGCTTTAGGTTCTCAGGATTGGAACCCAGTTCTGCGGCCGGAGTGCAGTAGTTGGTAGCTGGGCTTCTGAGCACTGCCCCCTGTGGCTATCCGCAGAGCCTAGTCCTTGGGTCAGTAGAGAAAGCAATTCAGCTCTGATCTCCTACACTCAGAATCCTCACCTTCAGAGTTTCTGTCATGGATTCACATTCCCTCTAGAAGGTCCCTGTTACTGTATGAGAGAGTTAAAAATGTTAGAAAGGAAAGAAACCACAGAGATCAGGTATTGCATCCATTTCATTCTACAGATGAGGAAACCAAGGAACAGGGGTAAGGTGATTGACGCTGGTGTCAGATCTACCTGGGAACAAACCTGGAACCAGGCTTAACGCTGTGCTGCAGTCTCAGTTCTCACTGAGCCTGTTAGTGAGGGCTGGGAAGGGGTTCTGGAAGGATGTGGTCTAGGAAGGGAGGCACTTGAAGAATCTTAGATTGGAAACCCAGGACAGCTATCCTGCCATGCAGAGAAATGCTATGTGATGAGTAGGAAAATCTTTAAATGAGAAATCAAGGGACCCAAGTTCTAGTTAGCCTGCTGTGTGCCCTGGGCAAGTTAGTTGACCTCTCTGAACCTCAGTTTCTCCATTTGAAATGTGGTAATAATAATAATGCCTGTCTCACTGTATTTTGAGTAAGAACAGATAAAGACATGAATATGAATGTGCTTTGTAAAGTACTAAGTAAACACAAATGGCCATTTTATTATACTCAACAGGTGAGGTCCATTTGCCTAATGATAAGGGGATAAGAAACAATATGAATTTGTGCTATAATGGCCAGAAAGTTAACAGAATGTGGGCCATAAAGCCCCTTTGCATTAAATCTTCTTACCTAAGTCACCTAATTAAAATGATCCTGTTTAAATAAAATGAAGAATTAAGGTACAGTCTGTCTATACTCAGTGTGTATACCATGCTGCACATATGGTATAGGCACAATATCTTTTTTCCAGCAAAAATTTGATGTTTTTAGATGATGCTAAAACATTGATTTTATTAATAGATGACTTTGTTCCCAGCTTTTGAGGATAATTAGAGAATTACTTTCCACTTGGCTTGACTGAGTGAACATTTACTGAGCACTGAGTAGAGCCTGGACCAGTGGCAGGTGCTGAGGTGAGAAAGGTTGGTACAGCCTGGTTTCCATCTCCAGGAACTCAGCCTGGCAGGTGGATAGAGAGGATAAGTTACCATGATCTTACCAGAGAACATTTGAGTATCAAGTCTGGTAACTGGAGACATCAGTTCAGTCGTTTAGTCATGTCCAACTCTTTGCAACCCCATGGATGGACTGTAGCATGCCAGGCTTCCCTGTCCATCACCCACTCCCAGAGCTTGCTCAGACTCATGTCCATCGAGTTGGTGATCCCATCTAATCATCTCATCTTCTGTTGTCCCCTTTTCCTCCTGCCTTCAATCTTTCCCAGCATCAGGGTCTTTTCCAGTGAGTCAGTTCTTCGCATCCAGTGGCCAAAGTATTGGAGCTTCAGCTTTAGCATCAGTCCTTCCAATGAATATTCAGGATTGATTTCCTTTAGGATTGACTGATTTGATCTCTTTGGAGTCTAAATAGAGTTGGACCATGTAAATAGCTAGGAAGGTATGTAGAAATACTAATGTAGAAGCAAAGAAACAAACAGGGCATTTGTTTCTTGAAAAAGTAGATATGGTTTATGGCATATGTAGATTGATGGTAAGGAGACCTGGTTTTCAATTTGTATCAATAAACCATCTAGGTATTGTTGTAAGTCATTATGTTTTCGAGCTGTTATTTCTTCACCTGTAGAATGAGTGAGTTAGGTAAACACTACGATTTCTACCAACTCTAAAGCTCTGCAATAAGTGAATTTATGTAAGCTGCATGTAAGATCAAAATCTTTGCATCTGATCATTCTAAGTATGTGTAGCTAGTGAGACTATAGGAAATATGATATGTGTTACTAGTTTAGAGTTCAAAGCATTAATATCACACGTAACTGTTTGGGGAGGTGCCAATGAATGAGACCAGGTTGACTTGAAAACCAGAGGCTATGGAAATAGGGAAGAGACAAAACAAATAGAAATAATAGACCCACTTGGGTCAAGGCTGAAACACTTGTAGGCTTTAGTACACGAGTTTCTTTTCAAAGTTGGTCCCAGGTATTTCCTATAGCTAGGTAAGTCCTAAGACCAGATCAGGGTCTAAACCTAAGAAAGCAAGGAATCCATGTCTATCTTTGGTTCTTATACCAATCCTGCTTTCTCTGTTCCTCTTCAATATAATCCAAATGTCATAAAGCTAAGAAAAGAGTCTTATGTCTTTTGATCTCCACTCTTTAGCTCTTTGAATGTATGTCTGTATATACTAAGCACTTCAGTTTACAGGGGGGATTAGATGACTGACCAAGACCAAGGACTTTGTTGAGTGGGAAGAATCAAAGTGCCTCCAACTGCAACCAGTGAGAAAAACCCAGTGGAGGATCCCAGGACAGTCCTGGCTGCTCCCAGGGGTTTGGGTTCTATTTTCTCACCTTCCTCCTCTTTTTCTCTATGCAGAACTCACCAAGGCTGACTGCTTACCTTATGCATGGAACTCACTTAGATGAGGGGGAACCATTTTTCAGGAAGTCCTTGAAGCATCAAGGACTTTCCATCCTCTTCTTGGAAATGAAGCTTTACTTTCTCAGTCTTAGCGATAACTTTTCACAACTTGAGAATCCCCAGAGGGCAATTACTTGCTCTTGCTGTGCTTTTTCACTCATTCTTCCCCTCCTCCCACTCCAACTTAGTCTCAGCAACCACAGCTACCCACTCTTCTAAGTTCCCAATGGGATAAACATTCTGAAAATGTTTTATCCCAACTTTTAATTGTCCTTCTAGTTTGCAGACTAATGAGCTCTTCCCTGACTTTTTTGGATCTTTCACTGGTTTTCAAGGCTATGACATTGCTCAGGACTTTTGGCAGAAGTCAGGAGACAAGACTGTTTATACCTCTGACTTGAGGGGGAGGGATTACTGGGAAGAAGTAGAACTAAAATCCAATTTTGAACTCCTAACTTGGAGTTAGGATGAATGCATCTTCTCCCCTCCCTCCATGTATATAGTTTTAGTGACCAGGGAGTAGTGAGTACAGTAAAAATTGTCAAGGAGAACTGTCATGTCCATGCCCTGGAAGCCTTCGAGAATTCGCAAGTTCACAGTCATTAAAATACTCCCACAGTCTCCTTGGTGGTCTCCCATATCACATTACTGTTGAGTTGTATATTCTCATGCTATCAAAAACTTGTCTATTTTTCACTAAATTTGACTTCCCAGTTCTTAATCATCTTCCATGAAAGTTTCAATCTCTTCATCAGAATTACTCCCAGGAGCAGAGAAAACAGTGGGTCAGTGTGGGAGTTTTTCCCTATCTACTTACCCATTTCTGTAACAATAGAACATGATTCTTTAGTAAGACAAGAAGAAAAAAGAGAGACATGGTTAGTGAGTAATCCATTAGAGTTTTTCTGTAATCGTTGCCCAATATCAGCAAGGTAAATTTTTAATTATCTTGAAGGTTTGTCATGCTAATGACAATGGACTCAGGAAAGGTAGTTTCACTTCCTGCTCTTCCCTTTGTGCAGGACCTGTCCTGCCTCAGGTTCACCTCTGCTCCTTCTACCGTTCAGATAAACCCAGGACTCAAAGGATCTGAAGCTCTCCCAGCCTCAAGTGGTGAAAACCGATGGGGCCTTTTCACTGAGAGTTTGAACCAAAGGTTGAAGGGAGAGCAGAGGTGAAAAAGAAGTCTGAGGGTACCATGAGGGAGAAGAGGAAGGGAGACTGACAGCTGACAGGTGGGACTTTTGATGCATACCAGACAGACTGAGTTATAAACCAACAGCGGTGACTCAAGGGTAAAATAACTGCTGAGTACCATCTTTTGGGTGACATAGTGCATGATCATCTAATAAAAATATTTCCTTGCTGTCAAAGCAAAAATTCATCTTTCATACTTTCCCAAGCACCAAGGTTACAGATGACATGAAAAGAAAAGGTTAAAGATAGTAGGTTTAGTAAGATTCTAAATTAAAAAGTGTAATACACATACAGTTAGATGTGCATAAAGACAAACAGAGAGAAAGAACCAGAAGGATGATCATAAAATGTCAATGGATTTTCTCTGGTAATTGTAAGGCTGGACCCCGGTGGCCATCTTGGCTTCTCCTCCTGTTCCTTTCCCGCCTTTGGGAAAAAAGTCCCACCGGACTCTGACTATTGTACTTCCTCATTCCTTCTCCACAGCTGGAAAGTCTCTGATGTAACAGCTCTTGACGGAAATCAACCCCGGAAAATTCTGATGCTCCTTACTGTGAAGCTATGTAAGTTGCTCTTTGTCTTTGTTCGCGCGCGGACTTCCTCGACCTCGCTTGTTGGGTCTGGGAATCCCGCCTGGGAGCGTCTCGCCATTAAAAGCCTGCTAAACCATCTTCCGGAGAAGGCAATGGCAAGCCACTCCAGTACTCTTGCCTAGAAAATCCCATGGATGGAGGCGCCTGGTAGGCTGCAGTCCATGGGGTCGCTAAGGGTCGGACACGACTGAGCGACTTCACTTTTTCACTTTCACACATTGGAGAAGGAAATGGCAACCCACTCCAGTGTTCTTGCCTGGAGAATCCCAGGGACGGGGGAGCCTCGTGGGCTTCCGTCTGTGGGGTCACACAGAGTCGGACACGACTTAAGTGACTTAGCAGCAGCAGCAGCAAACCATCTTCCTGGTGCCTGAGTCCTTTTTACCTAACATCACGGGGTCGTTTTGACCTTACAGTAATAGGTTTAGAGGTATTTTTATTTTCTTTTTGCTCATCTGTAGTTTAAAAAATGTCTATAATAAACATAATGAAACCAAGTTAAAATTTGAAATTATTATTGATATATCACACAGAGTCAGGGATGCTGGGAAGTTAGGTTGCTGGCTTAATATCCCACACTACTGAATGGCCTTTGGACAAAATGGGTGAGTGTTAACGGGTGAAGAGAAGGAGTAATTAAAATTCTGCCTCAGCAAAGTAGATATGACTACAGGCTTTAAATCATTTATACCGTGAAAGGTAAATCTGTAAATATTCTATAACAAACACTCTGGACTGGGGATAGGATAATTGGTGTTTGCTCTGACTCCACTGAAAATAGCTCTATGACTTTGGGCACGTCATTTACTTTCCTTGTTTTACACTTGTGAAACAGAGATTCAGGGAGACTCTAGGGACCCTGAAGCTCTGGAAGTCTGTGTCTTCCAGGGTGGACGTTGCAGTATTCTCCTGGATACTGATGTCTGAGACTGGAGTCAGACCATCATGGGATCCACACTGTGGTCCATAGGAGTAATTACCTCCTTCCCGCCTGATTCCCATGAGGAGTTTCATTGACAGAACTGATATTTTATGTACTCTGTGGATCCCCAGCCCTTGGAGATAATTCATTTCCTGCAGTGAATTATCTGTGCAGCCCCAGGCCTGCTGCTTCCGTGGTCTCTCCCTTCTCTCTGATGAAACTGCCCCATCACTGCTGCTTCCCCACCCTTATTTCTCTCCCAGGCTATCTCCCTGACACAGGACTTTCCTGTTACTAGGAATAGTTTAGTTTATTCCCAGTTATCTGGTTCTCAGTTAAGCACCCCCTTTGAGTTCTTTCCACTCTTCTTTTATTTTTCTTAAAGAAGAGGTCTCTCTCTTTAAAATTTATTGATCTATTTATTTATATTTTTATTGGGCTGCACTGGGTCTTCGTTGCCGTGCACAGGCTTTCTCTAGTTGTGGCAACAGAGACTTCTCTTCATTGTAGTGCGTGGGTGGGCTTCTCATTGCAGTGACTTCCCTTGATGCAGAGCATGGGCTCTAGGCGTGTGGGCTCATTACTTGTGGTTTACGGGCTTAGTTGCCCCGAGGCATGTGGACTCTTCCCGGACCAGGGATGGAATCCCTGTCCCTTGCTTTGGAAGGTGGACTCTTAACTACTGGACCAATAGGGAAGTTCCCACTCTTTTTTTCTTAAACAGGACAAGCTTTCTCCCATGAAATGTCAATAGGCAACTTATAGGAAGCAGGTTACCTGGGTTGACGACCTCTACACTTGACAGTAGCTTAAACAGCTTTGGCTACAATTCATCACATTATCTCTGTCATGAGAGAGTCTGAACACCCTGATTCCTACCTCTCACACATTAAGCAATGTAAAATGACGTTTCTGTGCCTAGGTCTTCTCTCTGTGTATAATCAACTGTGTGACTTGAGGGAAACCACTTAAGTGGTAGTGGTGAGGATGAGAAAGAAACACTTGACAACTAATATTTAATGAGTTCAGTTCAGTTCAGTTCAGTTCAGTCGCTCAGTCGTGTCCGACTCTCCGCCACCCCATGAATCAAAGCACGCCAGGCCTCCCTGTCCATCACCAACTCCCGGACTTCACTCAAAATCATGTCCACAGAGTCGGTGATGCCATCCAGCCATCTCATTCTCTGTCGTCCCCTTCTCCTCCCGCCCCCAACCTTTCCCAGCATCAGTCTTTTCCAGTGAGTCAACTCGTCGCATGAGGTGGCCAAAGTATTGCAGCTTCAGCTTTAGCATCAGTCCCTCCAATGAACATCCAGGATTGATCTCCTCTAGAATGGACTGGTTGGATCTCCTTGCAGTATAAGGGACTCTCAAGAGTCTTCTCCATCACCACAGTTCAAAAGCATCGATTCTTCGGCGATCAGCTTTCTTCACAGTCCAACTCTCACATCCATACATGACCATTGGAAAAACCATTGCCTTGACTAGACAGACCTTGGTTGGCAAAGTAATGTCTCTGCTTTTTAAAATACTATCAAGGTTGGTCATAACTTTCCTTCCAAGGAGCAAGCGTCTTTTAATTTCATGGCTGCAATCAGCATCTGCAGTGATTTTGGAGCCCCAAAAAATAAAGTCTGACACTGTTTCCACTGTTTTTCCATCTATTTCCCATGAAGTGATGGGACCAGATGCCATGATCTTTGTTTTCTGAATGTTGAGCTTCAAGCCAACCTTTTCACTCTCCTCTTTCACTTTCATCAAGAGGCTTTTGAGTTCCTCTTCACTTTCTGCCATAAGGGTAGTGTCATCTGCATTTCTGAGGTTATTGATATTTCTCCCAGCAATCTTGATTCCAGCTTGTGCTTCTTCCAGCCCAGCGTTCCTCATGATGTACTCTGCATATAAGTTAAATAAGCAAGGTGACAATTTAATGAGTACTCAATGCTATATGAGTCATCTCCTTGAAACTTTATGTAATTTTCTTATTATGTATTAACATTGGGCAGGAACAGTACAGTCCATTTCTAGAAAGGAAGGCTTTCCTTAGTAGATTACTAGCACACACAGGGAGCACGGAGCAGCCTTTATTTCAAGATGGCAAAACAACTTTAAATACACTCTTCATGGATGTTAAATGAAAGTGTAGCTGTTTTCTACAGTGATCTTATCATACTAAGTCTATTTTCTGATGCTTAGTATGGGACAAGCCAAAAAAGCAAACAATATAATATGGCCTATTAAGGATATCGTTCCAGTAGTCATGTGTGGATGTGAGAGTTGGACCATAAAAAAGGCTGAGTGCCGAAGAATTGATGCTTTTGACCTGTGGTGTTAGAGAAGACTCTTGAGAGTCCCTTGGACTGCAGGGAGATCAAACCAATCAATCCTAAAGGAAATCAGTCCTGAATATTCATTGGAAGGACTGATGCTAAGGCTGAAGCTTCAATACTTTGGCCGCCTGACGAAGAACTGATTCACTCAAAAGTCCCTGATGCTGGGAAAGATTGAAGGCAGGAGGAGAAGGGGATGACAGAGGATGAGATGGTTGGATGGCATCACTGAGTCAATGGACATGAATTTGAGCAAGTTCTAGGAGTTGGTGATGGACATGGAAGCCTGGCATGCTACAGTCCATGGGGTTGCAAAGAATTGAACACAACTGAGTGACTGAACTGAACTATGTTAGTTTCCTACAATATAAACATTATCTTTTGACTAAAAATAATCTTTCCGGGTAAATAATTAAAAGTTTAGCCTTTGATAGGAATAGTTTCTTTCTTTTCTCAAGGCAGCTTCTGGGTATAAAAGAAAACTGCTACTATGGGACAACGTGGAATGTGGGATGAGGGTGTAGAGTCACTTTGTTTCAGGCTGGTCCTGGCACTGGTCTTTGCAGTTGGGTGATCACTCTTATCTGTGCATACACACGTGGCTGGTTTCTGTTGAGATGTGGTCAATCTGGATCTAGCCCATGGCATCCGCTATTGAAGTCTGTGGCCGAGGGTCCAATGGGCAGTTTGTTGTTTTGGCTTTGTCAGGGTTCAGTGGAAACCCTTTTGTTGAGATGGCTCCGTCTTAGAGTTTTCTGATGTGATTTCCCCCCACCTTCAAGAACACACATCACCTCCAAGAACTGACTGTGATTCCTCTTGGGGCCATGGCTTAGAGTCCACCTGGAGGCCTTTTTCTGTACCTGATCCTACCCTGGCAGGTCCTCTGGTAGAGCTTTCAGCTGCTTTCTGTACCTCTCATTTGAAATGTGCAGGAACTGGGACATCCAGTTCATGTTCTAGGAGCCAGGAACATGCCCTGAACCTATCTGGTGCCCTCTTCCCCTGCTGCACTGTGGCATCCCTGAACAGCTATCTCCTGTGAGGTTTCCAAATGGGGATCAAGAACACATTTCTACCTTTGACCCTCTCTTCCCCCTATTACTTCTCCATCCTTTAATCTCTGTGTTCCATAAATATCCCAGCCCTGATCTAGCATGCAGCTTCTCCTTCTTGGCCTTTTCCTGAATTTCCAGTCATTCTGTTCCATTCCATTCTTCCATGGATGCTATTGACTAGGACTGTGGAACCATCTAGGAAGAGGAAAATTGAAAGAATATACCAGGACAATTCTGACCACAGGACCAAGCAGCTACATGACAATCAGATTGTGATCACTAACCATAAGACCGGCTTCCCTCATAGCTCAGCTGGGAAAGAATCCACCTGCAATGCAGGAGACCCCAGTTCAATTCCTGGGTCAGGAATATCTGCTGGAGGAGGGACAGACTACCCACTCCAGTATTCTTGAGCTTCCCTTGTGGCTCAGGTAGTAAAGAATCTGCCTGCAATGTGGGAGACCTAGGTTCGATCCCTGGGTTGGGAAGATACCCTGGAGAAGGGAAAGGCTACCCACTCCAATATTCTGGCCTGGAGAATTCCATGGACTGTATAGTCCACGGGGTCACAAAGAGTCGGACACGACTGAGCAACTTTCACTTTCAAGCATAAGACATGTGAAATAGTTTGCTTCAAGAGCCTGTTTGGTTCTTTTTGAAAGTCCCTTCTGAGTTCCCCTAGCTTAGTATGGGCTTGACCCTAAAGGGGCTTGGGTATCTGCCATGTCGCAGGGAGTGAGGGGAGGATAACAGTGTTCTGTCAAATTCAGAACAACTGTGATACAGACTCGGCCGGAGCCAGGCTATTCGTAAAAAGCAGCTAAGATGAAAATTATCATACGTCTGACATCAAATCTTAGTCTCTTTTCACTAGACCTTGCTGCCTCCACTGTTCTTTTCCTTCTGAAATGAAGGGGTTGCAAGTGGAAGAATAGAGAAGTCTCTTCCTGCCCTGATGTTCTGAACTTCACTTCATAGAGGTCAGCAGAAGGGGAAGCAGTGTCTTCCCGAGTTGGGATCATTTCCATGCCCCAGTTAAGAAAACCAAGCCTTTCACTCAAAAGGAGCAGAGAAAAGTTCTGGCCGGATGTTTCCTGCTACTCTTAGATACAACTGGCTTCCTGGCTGTTTGATGAGGAAGCTGAAATGCCTTTTTCTCTAGAGTCTTCCTTCTCACCTCCAGGCCTCAACATTTGCCTCAATTTTGCCCTAACAAAGTTGGCTATTTTTGATATACTGAAATGGGGATGTTTAGGGAAATGAAAGTGATGTGAAACTTTATATTTTCTATGGGAACCAGGACATTATGCTCCATGCTATGGATTTAGCCCAAGAGTACCCTACAATGCAGATGTGAGGGTATGGAGGTGAGAAGGAATAAACTTATTTTCTGCTTATACCTTGAGAATTTAGGATGTTTGATGAGCCAGTTCCTCTTAGTTCCCTTGAG
Source organism: Moschus berezovskii (assembly GCF_049115385.1). NCBI lineage: Eukaryota > Metazoa > Chordata > Mammalia > Artiodactyla > Moschidae > Moschus > Moschus berezovskii. Next base: position 116,548,977 of record NC_142462.1, read on the forward strand.
ATCCGGTGGTCTAGAGCCTGGGGGTTCCATCCCAGCTGTGACCTTTGCCTAAGACTTTCAAACCTTTTAAAAGTCTCAAATGGACTCAATGTAGCAGAGGTGGTTTTATCTACTTAGCAGATCATGACCATGGCTGGAGGCGCAAAGCCTGGTGGCTAAGAGTGTAAGTGCCTAAACCTGAATGCCAGCACCAGAATCTTGACTCTCCACCTTGTGTATTGATGACACCGGGCAAGTTAAAGCCTCTTTTGCCTCAGTTTCTTTGAATGAAAAGTGTTGAGAATGATAATATCTGTCTCGTGTGGCTCTTTTGAGGATTAAATGGAGAACACATGTAAAGCCCTCAACACAGGGTCTTATTCTGTGGTGAATCCTCAACCAATGTTAGGTATTTTTATGTTTAAAATACTTTCAACACTTTAGAAAAAAGATGCTAGCCAAACCAGTGCTACAAATAGAAAACTACTTCTTCCCCTTCACGCATTTACGTCTATCCCGTTGAGCCCTGTAAACTCAAAATTTTCTTGTTTTCTCTTTTGCAAGATACAAGCTGTTCCCACAGTTTTCTGCATCAGAGTCAGACTGTTTCATGCCACTTTGGGGTTTTGTGAGAGATGTTTTGGAAGTACCTTTTAAGAAACGTCACTGGTTGGAACTGATGCTCATGCTTTGGTATACGTGTAGAGAACTTCTGAGCTCCTGTTCTTTGGGAGCTGGAGAGGGCAGTTGGGACTGAGCCAATGAAGAGGACAGATTCCAGCTCGAGAAGCCTTCTTCTGACCCAGCGGTGTGGGCACGGGGACACTGAAGCCTGAATGGAGTTCAAGAGGAAAGTGAGTGCAGGGGCCGGGAAGATAGATATGGGTGCAGAAGCTATTCACAGAGGCGACCAGCCCTTCCCATCTTGCCCCTGTTCAGGCTGATGGAGAACTTACTGCCAATGTCCTGAAGAAAGGGTGAGCAGGTGAGGATGCTGCCCTGAGAAACTGTCTTGCACACTTCCTCCCTCTCCTTTCTCCAAGTCCAGTGGAAAAAACGTTTAAAGAAATTCCTTCGGCTCCCAGAAGAAAGACAACTCTCCAGCTCCAATCTGGCTAGAAGGGCGTTCTCTTCTCCTTATCCTGAAAAGAGAAAAAAATAACTACATTTATATCATGCTTAATTACTTTCAAGCAGTGTCACAGATACGATCTCATCTGAGGAAGAAGAAAATTGAGGCTGTTAGGCTACACAAAAAGTGCCCATTATCAAGAATTTCCTAAGTCTTACTCCAAAGGTTGTATTAGGTTGGTTCTTTTAAGAGTTCTAGTGGGAGAAGTACTATAACCATGGTGATTATTATCACCATCTCAGACATATATTTCAAATCCTCCTCTACTAGTTTTTATAGCATTAACATCAGTGGAATGACTTTAAAGGTCTATTTTCACTCACCTGTTAAGCGAGCCTTAGTTTAGATGTGGGCAACTGCCTCATACATAGGGAAGTGTCATTAAAGACTTAACAAACATCTTCCATGCTCACTTCACCTTTCTTTTTCTTCTCTGGATGACTGTATTCTAGATCCCTCCCTCTATCCTCTTCTAACCAGCTTGTCCCTTTACCTACCCCAGGTGGGGAAGTAGTCATTCGTCTGACCACCACCTCGGTTGGAATTTGCCACTTCAAGAAAAGGACCTTGCAATCAAAGTAGTCAGAATTTTCCCATAATAAAGATGTTTATACACTTGAGTTCAAGGCATGGGAGATGTCGCAGTAAGTAATGTATGAGCTCTCTGAGGACGTAGATAAAGATGGAATCTGGAACCCAAGCAGAAGGATTATATTTATTCCACACACCAATCTCAGTCATCGTTTGTAGAGTTTGTGTTTGTATTAATCATGTCTTAAATTTGTCATGCTTTATGATGTTTTGACATCTTGGCCTTGCTGGTGGGGGTGGGCTGCCCCTCTCAGAGCTGGCTAATTCCAAGATGTTGCAAAGCACCTTCCTTTAGTGTGCGTTTCATATGCAGACCAGCCAGTCCAGGGCCCACATCCAGTCACCTTTATTTAACTCTCAGATACCAAGCCACCATGCTCTATCATCTCAGAGCCAGGTCAACTGGACTGGACGGCTGGAGACCCATCCTATGACCCAGAGCTGCCAGAATTACTCAAACTATCCAAGCCTAAGTTTCCTCCAGCTTTCCTAGACCGCCTCATCCAACCATTCCTCAGAAACCACACTAGTGGCTGAGGGTCGTGCTCTCTCCCTCTCCTTCTGCTTCCTAACTGACCAGCGCTTTCCCATGGCTGCCTGCATGGTGGGGCCACCCCCTTTCCTTGCTGAAGTTAATAAACTCTTCTTTCAAAGGCAGTTGTCTCTGTGTCTGTCACCTTACCACACTGGAGTAAAACAAATCCCAGGGACAGATCTTAAAAAGGTGTCAACGATTTCAGCATTAAAAATGAAAGCCAATGTTGCTTCCTACTCCAGCAAGTGATTAAACATGATTTGAGTTCATTTCTTCAGGACTGACTGGAGCCAGGCAGTCCCTGCATGATCTCTGGCTATACAGCATTTCTGAAAGTGGCCTGTGTAGTTTGGCTGCCAGGCCTTTGCACATGTTTTGCTGAGGTTTGTGCAGGTGAGCTTGGTGCCCTTAGGGCCAGATTAGACATCTCTAAAGTTATATCTGACTCCAGTATCATATTATTCTAGAAATAGGAGTATCATTTAGCACTGTTGATCCCTCTATCCCTGAAATTCTTTTTCCTTGGTTTCCATGACATCATATTCTCTTGGATTTTTGTCTTTTTTGACTGCTCTGTTTTTAAAAAAACTCCTCTGTGCATTCCTTTTCCTTTGCCTAGCCTTTATTTTGAAAGTATTTATTGAGTAAATAGTGTATATATGTGTTTAAGGAAAGTATTCAAAAAAAGTAAAAGTCTGCTCCACCTCTGCCGCTCAGTTGCCCAGACTCTTAATTTGATTATAATTTGTGTGTGTGTGTAAAACTATAGGACATATATAAGCACACACATATGTTCATACATACATGATATTCTTTTGTGAAATCATGATTGCTTTTATATGTGTATACTATCATTCCACAATACTTATTTATTCACTGATTTCTTTAACAACTTACTGCTGTTTACTAATGAGCAACTACTACATGCCAGACACTGTTTAGGCACAGGGAAGACCATGTGAGTAAAGCAGAAAATTTTAATAGAGTTTATAATTCTGTTGGGAGGAACAGGCAATTTAAGAGAAAGTCAGATAATTTTCAGTAATGACAGATGATTAGAATTTAAAGCATGCTCATGTGAGAGAGGGCTGAAAGATGACATTATATAGTGTGACTGAGGAGGGCCTCTAGAAGAGTTAATATTTGAGCCAGGATAGCATCTGAATGATGAAGAATAGGATTTCAGGAGTGAAAATAACATGGAAAAGACCAGAATCAAAGATGTGCCAGAATTAAGGATGACTCCTTAGTATATAGTCGTGCACCTTGCTTTTTCATTTAATAGCATTTATGAGAGATGGCTCCAGATCTGTCACAGATAAAACTGCGTCATTCTCTTTAGCAGTTGCATAGGACTCCCTTATAGGGCTAAACCACAATTTATTTAATCAGTCACATACTGCTATTTAAACAATCTTTAATCTTGCTGATGCAAGTAATGCTGAGATGAATATTTTTGAATGTACATATTTGCCAACAAGGCAAATACATTAGCAAGGTCAAATTCTTGAAGTAGAGTTACTGGAACAAATGATATGTCTTTTAATTCTAAATTATTTTCATTAATGTACCCAATTGGCCTCCATAGAAACTGAACATAGAAATATATTCTACCACCAACAATATATGGGGGAGACTGTTGTATCCTCCAAACTCTGTGTTCACATTTTTGAGGAGGAAATGCTTTAAATAACATTTTCTAATTTCATGTTGCATTTCTCTTGAGTGGGGTTGAAACTCTTTTCCTATGTTTAAAAGCCATTTCCCTTTCCTGTTCTGTGAACTGTCTTTTCATACTCTTTGCCCATTTTTCTTTGGGATTATGTATTAAGTCTTTTTCTCAACTGGCAAAATTTCCTTATGAACCTCTTTCATACATTAGATATGATCTTCCCAGCTTGTCTTCTTCTCATTTGGTTTAGGACAGTGTCCCAGGAGTAAAGTTTTTGCTTTATTAATGTAGTTAATAAATTATGCATTTTGTTTCATTCAGTCATCCATCCTTCATTGCTGATCTTCCTCAGAGTCCTATCTTGGAACTGCTCTGTTATTTGTCGGCTCACTCTCTGTGGACCATCTCAGCCATGCCAATTGCCACTGGTGTGTTAATGATTTCTAGATATGCTTCTCCTGACACATACTCACTGCCAACTATACATCTCCACAGCCCAAGTTAGCACAGTCAATACTGAACTCATTACTTTAGCTTTGTCCTGCATTCATACCGATTACTCTTTCTATGGACTCCATCTCAGCGAACCCAATTTTTCATTTTTTCCATATCAGAGTCTATATTATCAATGAATCCCTTTTCTATCTTATCCCTAACCATTAATCTGCAAAGTTATATTATATCTACCTGCTAAACAGTTCTTCAATCTGTCCATTTCTCTCCGTTTCCATTACCACTTACCTAAAGTGGGTCAACATCATCTCTAACCTGTGTTTCTACACTAGCTGTTTAATAACTAAACTTTCTGTCATGTCCTTCTCCAATTCATTCTTTAGATAGTAGTCAGAGTGTTCAGACTGGATCATATTCCTCCCCTACTTAAATATTTTCAATTCCTTCTCTTTTTTCCTTCTTCTCCTCTTCTTTCTACTTTTCTCTCCTTTCCCTCCTCCTTTTTCTCCTTTTTCTTTAGGGTAAAATACAAACTCTTTAATATGGTATACAGAGCTTGCATGATCTGGCCCACATCTGTACCTTTAGCATAATCTCTTAATACAAACAACATACAGCACTCCGCTCCCCATCACCATCAATAAGAATCAGTCCTCTTGACAAGTCCCTGGAATGAATCATGCTCTCTTCAGTTCAGTTCAGTCGCTCAGTCGTGTCCGACTCTCTGCGACCCCATGAATCACAGCACGCCAGGCCTTCCTGTCCATCACCAACTCCCGGAGTTCACTCAAACTCATGTCCACAGAGTCGGTGATGCCATCCAGCCATCTCATTCTCCGTCGTCCCCTTCTCTTCCCGCCCCCAACCTTTCCCAGCATCAGAGCCTTACCTTGGGAATATTTGCTCCTATTGTTTCCTTTGCCTGCACTCTCCTTCCTCAGCTATGTTGGTCAGGCTCTAGCTATCTCACTTGCCCTTAGATCTCACACGTTACTAAGTGAAGAGGAACTAAAGAGCCTCTTGATGAAGGTGAAAGAGGAGAGTGAAAAAGTTGGTTTAAAGCTCAATATTCAGAAAACTAAGATCATGGCACCTGGTTCCATCACTTCATGGCAAATAGATGGGGAAACAGTGGCTGACTTTATTTTTGGGGGCTCCAAGATCACTGCAGATGGTGACTGCATCCATGAAATTAAAAGACACTTACTCCTTGGAAGGAAAGTTATGACCAATCTAGACAGCACATTAAAAAGCAGAGACATTACTTTGTCAACAAAGGTCCGTCTAGTCAAGGATATGGTTTTTCCAGTAGTCATGTATGGATGTTAGAGTTGGACTATAAAGAAAGCCAAGCGCCTAAGAATTGATGCTTTAGAACTGTGGTGCTGGAGAAGACTCTTGAGAGTCCCTTGACCTGCAAGGAGATCCAACCAGTCCATTCTAAAGGAGATCAGTCCTGGGTGTTCATTGGAAGGACTGATGTTGAAGCTGAAACTCCAATACTTTGGCCACCTGATGCGAAGAGCTGACTCATTTGAAAAGACCCTGATGCTGGGAAAGGTTGAGGGCAGGAGGAGAAGGGGATGACAGAGGATGAGATGATTGGATGGCATCACTGACTCAATGGACATTAGTTTCAGTAAACTCCAGGAGTTGGTGATGGACAGGGAGGCCTGGCGTGCTGCGGTTCATGGGGTCGCAAAGAGTTGTACACACTGAGCGACTGAACTGAACTGAACCTTCTCCTGATAACTCCCACTGTCCCAAGTCCAGGCAAAACACTTCCAACAGGATCTTGTCATACCATAGTACTTGTTGCATGGTAATACAATGCCTATTTATTTGCCTGAATCCCCTAGCAGATTTCCAACTCCATATGAACCTCACCTTCATTCTTCTAATAATTTGGATTGTAGTGCCAGGTATATAGTGGCATTTTGATCAGAGTTGAATCCTTAAGTCTCTAGTCCTTGGCATGGAAACATCATTCAAAAAACATTTATTTGCTGCACATATGGATGGAGGAATAAATTCTTGAGTTTTCCTAATGTAGCCTAAGTTTTGTGCCAGTGTGTTCCCTTTACTATACCAGGATATACCGATGTAGTAACATTGTATAGAAATAGTCACCTCAAGGGAATCCATTTACTGTAGTCAATTTTACCAGGCAGTGTGGATTAGTAATTCTTCCTCTGAACGTTCCCTCACTTCATCGTTGACAGTAATATCTCCACCAGGCTACTGGTGGGTGAAAGCACCTCCGTGCCCTCCTTCTGTTGTACCACATGGGTGGAGTTCCCTGCCACTTCACTCCATACCTTTCAGGAGACAGCTTTCAGGCATTTATCCTGGGGATATACGGGTCAGAGGAGCCCCTCTGATTCAGTGAGAGGCTCCAATATTATTTGCCCTAAATAATAATTTTTATATGCAAGAGTAACACCCACTGAAAATTATTATGAGAAATTTGGAAAATATATAATTAAGAAAACATAAACCACCTATAATCTCATCACCTAGAGAGCAATGATCACTGCCTGATCTCGGTAGCGCTCTGCAATCTCAAATTCATCCCTCCTCTTGGCTCTCTGCCCTGAACTCTAGATTAGTGCATTTGCCTCCTTAGTTACTGTCTTCACTGGCTTGTCCTGGCCGCCCTTTGACGCCACATGTTCTAAGTCGAAACCCCCATCATCCCCACTTCTCCCTTGCACCTGCTTCTGTGTCCTTTTCAGCAAATTGTCCCACTGTCCACCTGGTGACCTAAATTAGAAATGATCCTTAGTGACTCTTTCTTCCTCACTCTTACACCTAACTAAGATGCTGTAGTTTCCTCTACCTGCATGTCGTTTGGCTCTTTCCATGTCCTTTAGTCACCAGTGTCACGACTCTGGTCCAGACTCCATCACCTCTCTCCCGGAATATGGTAGTGGCTTCCATGGGTCTCCATGTCTCCAATCCAGTCTCCACGCTGCGGCCAGAGAGACCACACAGGGAGGGGCAAGCTATCACATCGCCCCATGAACTCCAACCCTTCAGCTTTTTACGAGGTCCTTCCTCCAAATGCCCCCACCCCTGTTTAACCATTTCTATTTGGAGCCGCCTTCACTCTCCTCTTCATCGGCTGACCTCTTCCCACTGTCCACTTCTCCACTGAGCCATCTTTGTCCCCCAAGAAGCTTCGCCTGACTCCCCTCTTCCCAGGAAAGGTCTGGCATGCGCCCACTCCATCCGTCTCCTGTTCACTCCTCACGTCCTCTCTCTCTCTGTGAGCTCTCTGGGGCATGCGTTGTGGCTTCTTTGTCATCCCAAGCCCACGATCTTGCCCCGGCCCGGCACGTGGGACGAACTCAACAGGTATACTGCTGGAGCCACTAAGTGTCTAGGGTTCTCTTCCACATGGGAGGGGCGGAGGATGGAGCCACTGCTGGGAGGGTCTTCTTAGGCAGACACGCTTCCAGATTCTGTCTTCTGGATTCTGGTTCTTGAGTTCCCCGTGGGCACTCCACAATGCAGACACGTGCCGATGGGGGAAACTTGAGCGAGCAGAGCTGCCCACTCCGGCCTGGCCCCGGCCTGCGATCAGGGCTCACACAGACAGACCCTCCTGACCCGGGGCCTGGCGGGGTCGCCAGCGCCCCAGCACCTGGCGGATGGCCGCGGCGATCTCGCGGTTGCGCAGGCTGTAGATGAGCGGGTAGAGCAGCGGCGTCACGTGGGTGTAGACCAGCGCCAGCGCGCGGTCCCGCTGCGGGGAGTAGCTGGCCTTGGGCCGCGCATACATGAAGGTGGCGCAGCCGTAGTGGAGGAAGGTGACGGTCAGGTGCGAGGCGCAGGTGGAGACGGCCTTGCGGCGGCCCCGCGGGCAGCGCAGGCGGCGCAGGGCGCCGGCGATGGCGCCGTAGGAGGCCAGGATGAGCAGCGAGGGCAGCAGCAGCAGCAGCAGGCAGGCGCCCAGCAGAGGCAGCTCCTCGGCGTAGCTCCGCGTGCAGGCCAGGTGCAGCAGCGCCGTGATGTCGCAGAAGAAGTGCACCAGCAGGCGGGAGCCGCAGAAGGGCAGGTGGAAGACGGCCACCGTGAGCCCCACGGACACCGCCAGGCCCCCGAGGCAGCAGGCCAGGGCCAGCCGCGCGCACAGCCCGGGGGTCACCACCGCCGCGTAGCGGAGCGGGTGGCAGATGGCCACGTAGCGGTCGTAGGCCATGGCGGCCAGCAGGAAGCACTCGGCCCCGCCCAGGGCCACGAACATCTGCATCTGCACGGCGCAGCCCAAGAAGGAGATGGGGCTGCCTCGGCCCAGGCCCGGTGAGGCCAGGTCGGCCAGGCTGCGGGGGACCACCACCAGCGTGTAACCGAGCTCGATGGCCGACAGTTGGCACAGGAAGAGGTGCATGGGTGGCCGGCTGGGCGCCGAGGCCACGGCCAGCAGGATGAGCAGGTTCCCGCTCAGGGTGGCCAGGTGCAGGGCCAGAAGCAGCAGGAAGAGCGCCGGCCTCAGGTGCGGAAACTCGGCGAAGCCCTGCAGGAGAAAGCCGCGGGGCAGGCTGGCATTGCCGGGGCTGGCCATGCAACCGCCTCTCCAGGTCCAGAGGCACCTGTGGGAAAAAAGCGGGGGAAGGGGGAGTTTGTGGGCTCCGCTCCTCTGTCCCTGCTGGTGAAGAAAGGGCTGGGTGGAATTAAGAGGGTAGGAGCCAGTAGAGCTGCAGAGCCTGCCTGGGCGGGGGTTCATATGTTTATTTCCATCTCCCTCCCCATGTGGTTATTGGCTCAGTCCTGTTCGACTCTTTGTGACTCCATGGGCTGTAGCCCACCAGGGTCCTCTGTCCTTGGGGATTCTCCAGGCAAGAATACAGGAGTGGGTTGCCATGCCCTCCTCCAGGGGATCTTCCCAACCTAGGGATTGAACCCAGGTACCCTGCGTTGCAAGCGGATTCTTTACCCTCTGAGCCACCAGGGACGTCTTATTGTCTTGTTCTGAAAATTGGTCCAGTTTTTCCTGCCTCCTGGACTAGAATTCTTGCAACTCCTTTCTCAACATGCTGTTTGTAAAGAAACCTTGGTTTGAGACCCTTTCTTTACTTTGCATCTCTCTTGACCTCCACCTGGGAAGAATGCCCTTTCTTCGGACTCCACTTGCTTTGTGGGTCTTGCAGCCACCAGTATTAGTCGACCTCAGCCTCCGCCGGCTGCCCGGAGGCAGGCACTGTGTCTACAGGTTCTGCTTCTATTTCCTCCTTCCTGCCCTGTGCTGCTATTTCTGAGTTGCTTTCCTTGACCCGCGGAATTACAAAAACATAGATAGGGCTTCCCTAGTGGCTCAGAAGGTACAGAATCTGCCTGCAATGCAGGAGACCTGGGTTTGATCCCTGGGTCGGGAAGATCCCCTGGAGAAGGGAATGGCAACCCACTCCAGTATTCTTGCCTGGAAAATTCCATGGAAAGAGGAGCCTGGCAAGCTACAGTCCACGGGGTCACAGAGTTGGACACGACTAAGTGACTAACATTTTAATGCAGATTAAGATCTTAATCATCTCATTCAACCTCATAATTTTAAAGAGAAAAAAAAAAAAGCTGGGGAGGGACAGGATAAAGGGCTTAACTGTTGACGGATAATTAGAATCAGAATCTGCATTCCTGAGACTGAATCCAGAACTTCCCATGACCCTATATGAGGATGTGAAAGGTCCCTGGCATTAGTCAGCCAGTCCATACTGATTCAGCTTTAAATAGAGACCCAAGTCTGTGCCTGGTGTTAAGGCGGATACTTAACAGGCGATGGTTAGCGGAAAGGCCTGACTGGGCCGATCTGGAACAATACATCCTAACAGTCTTATTAGTACTGCGTCAGCAGGACAAAAAGCCCTGTACATCTGTTCTGACTTGCCCTTCAGAGGTAGCAGTACATTCCAGATCTGCTGTCAGAACAGAGTCTCTGAGTATTGTCCGGTGACTCATTGCGGGCAACAGTGGAGAGCACTGATGGCCTTAGGTTGGCTGGAGCTGTTACAAACATCCGGAGTCAGGGACCATCAAGTGCTAAGAAATTCAGAGCCATGCCAGCTAGAGGAGGACGTCTGATTTTTCCAATAGTTATTAATGGTATCTTTTTTAAAATCAATTTTAATTATAAGCTCAACTATTATTTCCTGTTAGTGTCTCTGAGTCACAGTTTCTAGTCGGTGTTGGAAGTGGAATTTGTTGTTATACTACAGAGTGCAACAGCGATAAAACTGGGGACACCGGCAACAGGTAAATTGAGACAAGAACAGGAAGGAATGCCAAGAGCTCGCTCTCTGCTACCAATGCTCCTTGTTGAAGAGAGTTCTGGGGACTTATATCTGTCAGTGTCAGCCCGTGCTCTTTTTTGTCATCTGAGGGGAATGCCTTGAAACAGATGTTTGCATTGTTCCAGTGATGGGGAGGAATAGGGTGGGGTTTGTGGGTGGGTCTGAGGGATGTGGAATCACTTCCCATCATTCCCTTCCTCGCCCTGCTGTGTTCAGTCATTTGAACAAATTTAACAAACCTGTGTTGAGTTGGCAGCCTCGTCCCCGCCAGGTGTTGTAGCTGTGGGTGTGACCGAGAGACAGAAGCCTAGTGTCCTGGAGGTTCAGGCAGGACGAAGCTGTTGCAGGGACCAGCACTCTTCACTCTGCCTCCGCTGACCCCCTCCGTCTTTTACTTCTTCCTTTTCATCTCCTTAGAGAAGCAGGGAGTGGAGGGCAGAGAGACACAAACAACCCGTTTCTTTCCCCCTCACGTTCATATGTCACAGAAATGGAGATGTTGTGAAAGGCTGGGTAGTGGCTCCAATAACCCCAAGCTCAAGGCGTGTCATGTTTACAAACAAGGCCATGGAAAGCAAGCCAGACAGCTCAGTTCAATCTAAAGGAGACTGAGGAGTGTTTCTACTTTGTCTAGAGTTTTTAGGAGGATTTCTCACAATGTCTGGGAATGTATGTTAGAAAAGTCTTTTCGCTGGGAGGGAGAAGGGAACAGACACTTTCACAACTGCAGTAGTTTGTTCAAAACCAGGCTTAAGCCTAGTAGGAGAAGCCACAGAGGGAAGAGAAAACCTCGCCTTCCTCCTTCAGGGCCAGAAGGGCCATATTCTCCCTCTTCAGCAACCATAGCTGAGAGAGTTGTCAGGCAAATGCGTGTACGGACTCCATACATTTAACTTGCTTAATCCTAGCAACAATCTAATGAGAGAGGTGAGCTTTTATTGTACTTATCTAACAGGTAAAGAAATTGAGGACTAAAGGAATTAATTGTCATGAAGCTAGTTGGTGGTAAAGCCAGGTTTTTACTCAAGCAGTCTAGTCCCTGCTAGTCCATGGTTTTATCACTGTAACTGTCTTCCCTCTTTATTAGTCTCCTAAAAATTCTTCTCACATAAGACAAACTCTGTCCCTCTACCCACATCTCCCACCTCCCCCTGCCCCTGCACCCTCCAAGACATTTCTGTCCTCAGATTTCCCTTTGCTGACATTTCTCTTGAGGACATGTGGATGTAAGCAGGAATACAGATGACCTAAGATTTAAAAAGAACTTCCACTTAGCCTTGACATTCTTCATTGCTATTGTTACTGTCCTGGCAGACCTGCTTGCCCGATTGTATAAGGTTCTGTGGAACACTCACAGATTAATGGCTGCCTGGTGGCCCAGGACGTCTGGATGTGGCTGGGCTGGGGACATAGATCTGGGGTTTGATTTTTCACTCTGTAGAATAAATAAAATTATCTGTAATAATGATTTTTTAGCTGGTCATTTTAATAGCCAGTTGAAGCACTTCGAAGGAGAGGTTGTGGGGAGATTTGAAAGGCAGGCAGGTCAGGCCCCTCTTGAAGATTCCATGAAATATGATACTGAACTAACTTGAAAGTCAAATGGTCCAGATCTTCATGTTACAGTGAGGGATGCTGCAGAGAGGTCATATAACCAGCCTGGGACCTCGCCACTATCTGTTGGAAGAGGAGCTGGACTCAGAACTCCTGTGTGATGGTTCTGTTTGCTGCCAGAATTGTCTTCCAGAGTAGACCTGAGTCCATTGATCTAGTATTATTGTTTACAAAAACACCAGGGGAGATGTCACAGAAAAAATCAGATCACTGTCCTATAAGAAATTAAATTTAGAATTGTCAATATGCCTGAATTTCCATTATTTGACTTAATAACCTGTCATAAGCATCTGGTCTATGAATTTACACAAATTATTCTGAAATCTATTTTCATCCAGTGCATCATTTTACAAAAAATACACACTGTGCATTCAAAGGGCTTCCCAAGTGGCACTAGTGATAAAGAATCTGCCTGCAATGCAGGAGACACTAGAGAGGTGGGTTCCATCCCTGGTCAGGAAGATCCCCTGGAAAAGGAAATGGCAACCCATTCCAGTATTCTTGCCTGGAAAATTCCATGGACACAGAAGCCTGGCAGAAAAGATTTTTTTTTTCTTTTCCTTAATCCTCAGTGAAGGAGAAAGACTCCCCACAGTCTAAATTTTTGCTTTGGTATTTGATGCTCGATTTAGGTTGTGGATGAGTTAATTAACATTCTGAAACCTTGCCTCCTTATGTTGAATGGGGGCAGCAAACGAGGGAAATGTGAGGGTTCTGTGAGATAACCTGTAAAAGCTAGCACAAAACCCACACATAGTAGATGCACAACAAGACTGAAAGCATTCTCATCCCTGTCCTTCATGCCTTGATGAGCTTAGATCAGATTTCTTCTGAATATTCTCATCTTTCCTTTACGAAAATCTCCTCACCCCTTGATTGTGTGGGATCCATGAAACAAAGGTGTGCATAGTATTCTGGATTTAGGGAAGAATGCTTTTCTCACAGGGAGAAAAGCAGAGATAGACATAATAGGTAAGTCTCTATCATCAGCATCATTTTTCTTTCCCCCACCTCTCTTTCTTTCCACTTGTTTCTCTTTGGTTTCCCATCATCTTTCTAAGCCTGTGCAGATTTCGGAAGAAGACATCTGTGAATTCAAATCCTGCCTCAGTCACTTACTAGCCACATTACCTGTGGTTGAGGTACCCAGTTTCCTGATTCTCCATCTCTGTACATCTCAATGGAGGTAACGGTGTCTAATTCCTAGGCATCCTACAAAGGAAGCTCACAGCACAGGGCTGGGCACAAAGCAGTCATGAAGAGATGGTTATGAATCACACCGTGCTGTCACCCAACTTCTACAGCATGTCAGCCTATGGGTGCCACCTGCAGAGCAACTGACAGCTATAATTACTATAATGAGTCTTTTTCCTATGTCATTGGTCTTTTCCTTGGTTTATGACAGGTAACGTGAACCTCATTAATTAACATATATTTGCATTATTATATATTTCAAATTCACATTTGTGTTCTAAATTAAAAAACTTGTTTACAAAAAAACTCATTTACCTTTTTCATGCTTTGTCATGCAAAATTACATTTTTGTGTGTGTATGTTTATTTTTGCATCAATTTGGTAATTTCTTTACTCAAAGGAGCTAAATATCATCTTTGGTTGTAGAGATTTCACTGTGCTCCCTCCTCCAACCATTTATGATCTCAGCCTCGACCCCTGGGATATGAGCCTCCTCTGGCATGATGTTTCCGTCTTGTGAACCAGTTTCTCTTACATGATAGAGCAGTCTACTGAGCCCCATGACTAAATTTGGTAAGATAGCTTGTCAAAGGCTTTTGAAAGTCTAAATAAAAGAAGTCCTTGCTAGTTTCTTTTTGGCATCTTTATCCCCTAAAACCATTTAAGTAGATTTAATGGGGAATGTTTTCCTTATACAAACATTCTTGCTTTTCCCCTTCTACATGTTATAAAAATGAGATGTTCTTGATATTTCCTGTGTCTGCTCTGGACCCCTTCTTAAAATGATAGTTACAATTCTGGATGTTTTAATTCTCCAGCTCTGGGTCAATATGTTACCTTGGGTTTTGCATTTTGGTCAACATTTTGTCCTCAGTTGCCTGACAATTCAGAATCATGACAATGTGTGCACCTGTGTTAAGAGTTCTGCTGTTAGTTGAATAGTTGCTGCTGTTAGTTCTTTTTTCTCCAAAAATCAATAGTGGGATTAGAACTTTGAGTGAAGTGTCATTTCAGGCTTGCCAGTCTCTCCACTTTCATCTGAAGAGGAGCTTTGAACCATACAAACCTAGGAGTCCTGCTGATTTTAGAGCCAGCTCTCTGCCTTTAATGCTTTTAAAGAAACTCCCTGTTTGAACGAAGCAGCACCCATTTAAATTAATATCTCTTCCACCAGAGGAAGAGGGATATGCTTCAAAAATGAGCATTTTAATCTTCAACATCAAAATTGTCTGGCAAGGAGACTGTCCCAGTTCTGTCCCCATGAAGGTCAGTTTATCACTCACAAATGTATGATCATTGTGCTGTAAATTTTAAAAAATATTCTAGGCCTTAGGGTCAGTTACTCTGTCTACTTGAGTAAATATTTGCATTTTCACGCTATAAAAAAATCTATTTTGTTCTCAAAATTTTTTTGAAAATCAACTATCGTTTTCCATGAAGTTGGTTTTATTAGGTTGGAAAATATTTTTAATTTCCAACTTCATCTGGTGCTATAAAATAGAGAAATAGATGGGGAAACAGTGGAAACAGTGTCAGACTTTATTTTTTTGGGCTCCAAAATCACTGCGGATGCTGATTGCAGCCATTAAAAGACGCTTACTCCTTGGAAGGAAAGTTATGACCAACCTAGATAGTATATTAAGAAGCAGAGACATTACTTTGCCAGCAAAATAGAGAGTTCCCCCCCAAACCCAGAAGACTTTCTTGTTGGTCACAGCCTGAGAGAGCTGGGACTAAGAAATGGGTGAAGAAATTGAAGTTACCTCTCTTCTGTCAGGATATTTTCATGATTCATTAAAATGCAAAAAAACCCACCGTGATTAAGGAAAAAATGTTGATTTCTTGAGCCAGCCACCTATCAGAAGACAGAGCTGCTGATTTCTTTGGAATATTGCCTCAGAAAGTCACAGGCATCTCAGGAAAACCATTATCTGCAAGAGTCGTGTGTGTATTTTTGGCTTCAGGACCTTTTTCCAATGGGACATCCCCCCACCATTCTCCTGCTTTAGAAGATTCCTGTGGTTGCTGAGAAGGAGCAACAAATTCCCAGAGGAAATAAGATAGAATGCACAGGATTTGGCCAGTCCAAAGGTGGGCTCTAATGCAAGTCTTCAAGGGGAGGCCCCGTGATTTGTGTGTCTGGGGCCCAGGGATTTCATTCTTTGTCCAGTATGGGAGGCGTCCATGGAGCCTTCCCTGTCATGGCATGGTCAGAGGTCAAGTTTTTGTGTTCCATGAAGTAAAATGATAATCACAGGTAAAATGTTCTTGAGTACTTTCTTTTCTGCCTCTGAGAGTTGAAGAAATCATATTTTCTTCCATTCTATTCTAACATGTTATTCTAGAGAACCGAAATATCATTGGATGTCTCTCACCGTGAAAACCTCTGTTCGTTTGATAAGACAGAACTCTCCCCTTTTTAGATGAGAAAGCTGAGGCAGGAGAGAGGCATTTGGGCAAATGCTGTTCAATAAAAATAGAAGCAGAACCTAACAGTGCTGGCATCTGTGGCCACCTCAAGTTTCTCAAGCCCCCTCCCCACTTCAGGGCACCGAAGGCTGAAGGGCTCCACAGGAGACAGCACCTTGAACATCGAGTGCTCCAGGGTTTACTGCTGTGGGGGCAGCAGATCTGATCCAAGGAGGGGGGTCTTTCTCTCACAAGAAGGGATCTCTCTGGGGCAAACCTACTTGGGAAGCATTCTGAGTCCCTAGTTCCCATGCTCTGCCCTTGGTGTTTCTCATCCTCTGCCCTCCTACCCCACAGGCTTCTCCTTACCTGGGCTCAGAGGCAGGGGTGGACAGGAGATTCAGACCATGGTGACCGGGGGTTAGAGAGATCACAGGTAAAATGAAGACAGCAGACTCCAGAACTGCAGCGGGCAGGTGTGGAGGAGGAGGAGGGCTGGAAAGGAGATGAGTGAGGATGGAGAGGCTGGAGAAGGGTGAGCACCCGGAGGGATTTGCACAGCGGCTTCTGATTAGCTGTGTCTGGTCGAGCCCTATAACCTTAGCTTGCTTTCTATCCCTGGAGAGCTGGGGAAATGGGGAGGAGAGGGATATACTAGTCCCTTCCAGAGGGAGGGTGAGAGCAAAAGGATCCTGTGATGAATTCTTTTGTCACAAATCCCTCCTCAAGGTTGGATACCTAGGAGGGCTTGGTGGCCACACAGTGCCTCTGCAGCTGTCCAGAGGGAAAGAGCTTCCTGTTTCATCCTGGCCGCCTTCCCAGAATGCACTCTGTCCACTGCTGCCCACTCACTCCCTGGAGGGTTGCATGCTACTCTGTCATCACAGCAATCCCCATTCCCATCTGTGCATGCTGGACCAGGGGGAAGTTCTAGAACCTGTGGAGAAGGGTCAGGTGCTCCATAGGTCTAAGATGTGTTACCCTGCCCAGTGTCTAGAGCAGGAGCTGGCTGTTGAGATGCATGAATGGATTGTCTTTATTAACGCTCACATGTGTGCAAGGACCCCAAGAAATTGAACTGGGCAGTTTCCACCAAAGGATACTCCTGACTCTGGAGTATGAACTTGAACTTGACTCTGGAGTATGGAGCATGAACTTGACAACACGGGCAGGTCCATCTAAGTTTGGGAGCTGAAGACTTGCTCTTGATTTTTTGATTATTATCCCTCCTATCCACATGCATATGTGCACCAGCCACATATGGCTTAGAGGTCATCTGTTCCAGTCCACTCACTCATTCACTTGTACTTTAACGAATCAGCACACATTTATTGAGTACCTACTATGTGCCACCTTTTGATCTAAGTACTGGCGTGTAGATCAAGGGGCAAAATAGACAAAAATTTCTGTCTTCATTATGCTTACATTTCAGGGAGATGAGAGAGACAGTAGCCAAATTAGATAAATTAGATGGTGTATTTGAAAGGAAGTCCAATGGAGAAAAATAAAGGAGGCTAGGAAATGTGACGGAGAAGGCAATGGCAAGCCACTCCAGTACTCTTGCCTGGAAAATCGCATGGACAGAGGAGCTTGGTGGGCTGCAGTCCATGGGGTCGCTAAGGGTCGGATACGACAGAGCGACTTCACTTTCCTTTTTCACTTTCACACATTGGAGAAGGAAATGGCAACCCACTCCAGTGTTCTTGCCTGGAGAATCCCAGGGACGGCGGAGCCTGGTCGGCTGCCGTCTATGGGGTCGCACAGAGTCGGACACAACTGAAGCGACTTGGCAGCAGCCGCAGCAGGAAATGTGAGGGGGTGACATGCAATTTTAAATAGGATGCTCAAGGAAGGCTTTAGTGGGAAGGAGACATTTGACGCAAAACTGGAAGGAGGTATAGCAGTGAAGCATCTGGATGTCTGCGGGAGCGGCGTTCCAGGCAGAACAATTAGCCAGGGAGAGATACGGAATGCGGGAGCAGGTCCGGTGGGTCTGAGCTACAAAGAGGAGCCCGGGGTGGCTGGGGAGCAGTGAGGACAGAGCGGTGGCGGATGAGGTCAGAAAAGGTGTGGACGGCCAGCAGGAGGTGGCTTGCAGGGAACTGGGAGAAACCGGCTGAAGTAACTGTTATTAAAAACAAACAAACAAAAATTTTAAAAAAAGAAAAACAGTCTCGCTGCTGTGCTGAGAATAAACTTTAGAGGGCCAGGTTGGGAGCAGAAATCAGCAATACAATAATCTAGATGAGAGAACGTATGATTTAGATGGGAAAAGCAATAGAAGCGGCGAGACAAGGCTGGGTTTTGCGTACATTTGATTTATCGATATTGTTTTATAATGCATTTTAAATGTAGAGGCAGCAGAATTTCCTGATGGATTGAATATGAGATGTGAAAGGAACAGGGGGGTCATGATGACTCTTTACCTGAGAAACAGAAGAATAGAGGCATCATTCCCTGAGGTGAGGAAGGCCTCAGGTGGCGTGACTTTGGGGAGAAAGAGCGGTCAGAAAGTCAGTGAGCGGCGTGTTAAGCTTGAGATGTCTGTTAGATGTCCCAGTGGATCTGTCTGCTCAACAGCTGGACGTGTGATCTGCATTTCACAGGACAGGTTCAAATTTGATGTCATCAATGATAGGTGATACTTTAAGTCAGGAAACTCGATGAGATCACTATGGGAATGAGCATAGTTTAGAGAGAGAAAAGGAAAGGTCCCCAGACTGATTAAGGGAGGGCTCCAAAGTTAAAGGTTTAGGAAGGTGAAAAGAGACCAGAAAGGGGAACGTGGTGGGGAGGCTACAGTCTCCGTTTTTCAGCCAGGTTAATCAAATACTTGTGTCTGCTCATCACAAATTTGCACATCTCCGTCATGGAATATTTACATGGAAAATGATTCCATCATAGTAAGATGTCTTCCCCCATTGATAACAAGCAATTATTTCACTCTCTACATAATTGTTCCATTAAAGGTGATGTGGAGGGTTGAATGATGGCCTTACAGGGAGCAGGGCATCTTTCCCTTCCCATTTCCCCTTCTTCATAAAGTATAAGGAGCGATTCCAGGGGCCGGAAGTGAGGGCAGAACCCAAACTCCGTGGAGAAGGAAAGACTTGGAAAGAAAAACTCTGGGTTCCAAAATGCTAGATTTCGTTCCCAAATTTGGTTTTGTTTGTTTAGCTCAGTATACTGAAGAAGTAATTTACCTTCTCTCAGCCTTAGCTCACATGACTTAAATTTAAAAATGATAATGCTGCTGCTGCTGCTGCTAAGTCACTTCAGTTGTGTCCGACTCTGTGCGACCCCATAGATGGCAACCCACCAGGCTCCCCCATCCCTGGGATTCTCCAGGCAAGAACACTGGAGTGGGTTGCCATTTCCTTCTCCAATGTGTGAAAGTGAAAAGTGAAAGTGAAGTTGCTCAGTCATGTCTGACTCGTAGCAACTCCATGGACTGCAGCCTACCAGGCTCCTCCGTCCACGGGATTTTCTAGGCAAGAGTACTGGAGTGGCTTGCCGTTGCCTTCTCCAAGAATGATAATAACTGTGTCTAATTAGCAGAGTTTGTTTGGACATTTTATTTTTACATAGTTTTGTTGAGGTATAATTAAAATACAAAAACGTGTACACATTTAATTTGTTCCATTTGATGTATTTGGACATATGCACGCACCTGTGACACCGTCACCATAATTAGATGCCTAACAAGGCAAAGAGTCGGACACGACTGAGTGACTGAACTGAACTGAACTGAACAACTCCCAGAGTTTCTTTGGGTCTCTCTTTCTCTTCTTTTTTTTTTTTTTTATGATGGCAGGAACATTTAGCATGAGACCTACCATATTAACAGAATTTGAAGTGCATAATACAATGTTGTTATCTATAGGCCCCATGTCGTACAACAGATCTCTAGAAGTTGATCACCAAATATAACTGGAATTTTTACCCTTTGAATGAAAACTCCCCATTTCCTCCATCTCCCTGCCCCTGGCGACCACTATAGTATTTCCTTCTTTTAAGAATCAGACTACTTTAGATTCCTCGTACATGTGTAATTAAACAAACTGATATTTCTTCCATCTTAAAGAAAATCTTTCTTGATCCCATTTTTCCATCTAGCCCTGATATTTTTGTACTTGGAGAAGATCCTCAGGAAAGTTGTGTGTCCTTTTGGTCTGTATTTTCTCTCCTCTTATTCTTTCTTTAAAAAAATAACACTTTATTGAAAAAAATTGCACTTTATTGAGGTATAATTGACATGTAAAATGCTGTTTGGAGATGAGATCTTACTTATGAAAACATTTTATAATTCTTAAAATACTCCATAAATGTCACTTATAATTATTATGATGTTGAAGAGCCGCGGTCAACGTATTTTCCAGTAGAGAACTCGAGCCGGCCTTTCCCTGGCACTGAGCTTCAGCATGTAGAGTGCCCTCCCCTTGTCATTCTTTTGATGCACATAGTTTCCCTGTAAGGAGGGAAGCAGCTGGGAAGGAACTCAGTCTGGACAGGCCTCCTTAGTGATCAGGACTCATGGATGTGGTGGTATTATTCATAAACAGCAGTGTAGTCATGGTTCAGAATTTTGGAAACTGCGCCAAGAGGCTCTTGGACATAATTTGCAGGATGGATAAGCCCTGACCTGAAGCTAAATGTACCAGTGACAGGGGTTTGGAGTTTTATACACAACATTTTCTTTGGCTGGAGTCTGGCTTTATTTGAAGGGTTGTGTCAACACAGGGATTGTCTGCTTGGGCCCAGGGATTCCTCAGAGTGGCGGTGCCTCTGTCCCTGCACGGAGGGCTGGGGTGAGTTTTCTCAGACTTGGAATCATGTGGGATCTATGTTTGAACAGAGACTGGAAATACTTACATCATCTCCACATTCCACAGCCATTTGTCACCAGATTGCAAATTGACTGGAGGGATGCCTGTTTCTAGGGAGAAAAGACACGGCTTCTTTCTGGCTTCAGCAGAGAAGAGATCATTTAGGTTACTGAGTTTAGTGAATATCTATGGCCCTGGGGAGGAAAAGTTAATTTCCTTGGGGGCTTCACAAAATTTGGGGGTAAATTTATAGAAATGTAAGTGAAAGGAAGAGAGTTATAAACTTCAAGTATCAAAAATAAATGAAATTATAATGATAAATTAAAAAATTAAAGGCACAGAAAAAGACCAGAGCAGATCATAAACAAAACCTCAAGTTGACTGAAGATTATAAAAAGACATAAATTTCTATAATTTTCACCCAGGAAAAGTGACAAAAGATACAAATGAATTAAAAAATGAAAAGGTAGAAGCTAAACTAGATGTAGTAGAGATTAAAAATAAGATAATATTGTTAAAAAGTATTTATGGTTGTAGTTGACACATCTAAAAATAAAAGTCTAACTGGCCCAAGAAGGAATAATAATTGTATATACAATTATGATCATTAATGACATTGCACTGTGGTGCTGGAGAAGACTCTTGAGAGTCCCTTGGACTACAAGGAGGTCCAACCAGTCCATTCTAAAGGAGATCAATCCTGGGTGTTCAATCAATCCTTCCAGATCAATCCTGGAAGGACTCATGCTAAAGCTGAAACTGCAATACTTTGGCCACCTCATGCGACGAGTTGACTCACTGGAAAAGACTCTGATGCTGGGAGGGATTGGGGGCGGGAGGAGAAGGGACGACAGAGAATGAGATGGCTGGATGGCATCACGACTCGATGGACATGAGTTTGGGTGAACTCCGGGAGTTGGTGATGGACAGGGAGGCCTGGCATGCTGTGATTCATGGGGTCGCAGAGAGTAGGACACAACTGAGTGACTGAACTGAACTGAACTGAATGACATTGAATTGCTACTGAAAACATAAGCCCTCTGCCTTTCTCACTACTCTCATGAAAAATTCTTTTACTGGTGGATTTTACCAGAGTTTCAAGGGGATATAAATATAATAATAAATGCAAATAAAATATACTATAAACTATATAATCTGCATTAGGCTTCCCCAGAGGATCAGCAGTAAAGAATCTGCCTACAATGCAGGACCTGCAGGAGATTTAAGTTCAATCCCTGGGTCAGCAAGAACCCTGGAGAAGGAAATGGCAACCCACTTCAGTATTCTTGCCTGGAAAATTCCATAGACAGAGGAGCCTGGAGGGCTACAGTTCATAGGGCTGCAAAGAGTTGGACACAGCTGAGCATGAACACATATAATCCACATATGTTATATGTTTTTCCAGAAAATGAGAAAAGAAAAATTGTCCAACTCATTTTATGATAGTTATATAAACTATATTAAAATAATTTTCATTAGTATATTATGTATAACATATACACTAATTTTATATATTAAAACATATTTAAATATTATCCGGGAAATTTAACTTTTTTTAAAAAAAAAGCAACGTACTTTTACCAAGGGGCAATTTTCTCAGGAACATACAAATGATTCAACTTCAGAAAAATCTATAAGTTCACTCTCACGTTGGTTGAGTAAAGAAAAACAAAGTTATCTCAATACACTTGGAAAAAATGATGAGAATTCTTAGGAAGCTAGAACTAGAGAGGAACTTTATAACCTAATAAAAACTACATATAAAAATTCTACAACAAATGTACTTAATGGAATCTAAGGCACTTCTTGTAAAGTTAGGAATAAGACTTAGCAACACAGTACTTGTAATTCTAGCCAATACAAAAGGAAAGAAAATAGTAATTGATAAAGAGGAGGATATATTATAATTATTTGCTGATGATGTGATCAGTTACATTTAAGGTCCAAGAAAATTAATGGGCAAATGAGTCACAGCAGTAAGAAAGTTCAGCAAGATTTCCTAATATAAGATTAACTTATAAAAATGAAGTTAATCTAAACCAGAAATAATCAGTTAGAAAATATAATAAAAATAAGATACCAATACAGCAGCAACACATGTCATAAAATATGTAGGAATTAATTTAATGAAACACACAAGAGATTTATAAATAAAAACTATAAGACTTTAATAAAGGACAAAAAAAGGAAATCTAAATAAAGGTCAGTTCAGTTCAGTTCAGTCGCTCAGTCGTGTCCGACTCTCCGCAACCCCATGAATCACAGCATGCCAGGCCTCCCTGTCCATCACCAACTCCCGGAGTTCACTCAAACTCATGTCCACAGAGTCGGTGATGCCATCCAGCCATCTCATTCTCGGTCGTCCCCTTCTCCTCCCACCCCCAACCTTTCCCAACATCAGAGTCTTTTCCAGTGAGTCAACTCGTCGCATGAGGTGGCCAAAGTATTGCAGTTTCAGCTTTAGCATCAGTCCTTCCAATGAACACCCAGGATCGATCTCCTTTAGAATGGACTGGTTGGATCTCCTTGCAGTCCTAGGGACTCTCAAGAGTCTTCTCCAGCACCACGGTTCAAAAGCATCAATTCTTCGGTGATCAGCTTTCTTCAAAGGTAGACAACTACCAAATTCATGAATGGGTGAAAAAGCCTTTTTTCCTTGTAAAAATGCCACCTTTTCCAAATTTAATATTATCAAATGCATTTTTGATAAAAATTATGATAGGAATCATGTGGCAAATTAGTACATTGGTTTAAATATATACAGAAAAATAACATAACTAAGAAAAATGTGAGATTTTGGACTAAGGAAAAGATTAAAGAGAATGAATACCCCTTCAGATGTTAAGACACACTGCAAAGCAGCAATTAGTAAAACACATTGATACACATTTGTATAAGAAAAAATAGGCATTTGGTGAAGGATTGACACCTCAGAAACAGACCCAAAAATTCACATGAACTTGGTAAAAAAAAAAATTGGTGGATTTGACTATATTAAAAATAAATATTTGTGTTGACAAAGGACAACCAATACAAGTAGAAACAATAGTTCAGGTAGCGATACTTGTACATTGATAATAAAAAGTACCTTGAGTTATATGAGGAAATATCACTAGTTAATTTTTTAAAAGACAAGAAGAAAAATACAGAAAGGATGTGATTAAGCTGTTCAAGAAGAGAAATTTGAATGAATAAGGAATCACTGAAGAGACTGTCAGCACTGTCTTTAGCCAGAGATAATAACATTTCGGGACTTCCTTTGTAGCTTAGTTGGTAAAGAATCTGCCTCTAATACAGGACGCCTGGGTTCGATCCCTGGGTCGGGAAGATCACCTGGAAAAGGAAATGGCAACCTACTCCAGTATTCTTGCCTGGAGAATCCCATGGACAGAGGAGCCTGGCAGGCTAGAGTCCATAG
Organism: Moschus berezovskii; assembly: GCF_049115385.1. Taxonomy (NCBI): domain Eukaryota; kingdom Metazoa; phylum Chordata; class Mammalia; order Artiodactyla; family Moschidae; genus Moschus; species Moschus berezovskii. The sequence goes on from NC_142462.1 coordinate 116,573,087, forward strand.
GGTCATGAGAGTCAAACATGACTCAGTGACTAAACCGCCCCCAATAACATTAAAATAGCCATGCTGTCCCTCTTTCATCTTTCTCCATTGTCCCTGGATGACTTGAATACTTGGCCTTCATTTTGTCTTCACATCAGCCTCTTAGGATCCAGTTGTCTTTTGTTAAGAAACAAAAGCAAAATTGTCCTATTTCTCAAGGGATTCATATAAAAATTACTAATCAGAGCAGGTACAATGCTGAGGTAAGACATGAAGAGTGAGGAAGCTGGGTTTACATGAAGACAGCATCTCACTTGTTTATCTCCATTGATTCCACGTTCCTACTAGAAGACTCTAAGCCAAGGACCTTTCATGTAACTAGTTACCATTTGGTGGAAAATGTAACCCAGTGAAGTTTTTTCCCGTTTTTTTTTTTTTTTTTTGAAACTTAAACACATGAGATACTTTTTGAACTATTTAAAAATAGTTTAAAATAATTTCCCCACAGTTTGTGAAATCTATTTACCAAATATGAGTTTGAAGCTACACCCCAACCTCAGCCAGATGGCTTAATGCATTAAACATCACACTTGCCACTTATAAGATGCTTAACAAACCATTGGATGAAACAAGCAAGAATAAATGAGAAACCCATTTATAGCTATCAGATTGGCAAAAATTAAAATGCCAGATAATATAAAGTACTGGTAAAGTTGTGGAGAAATAGGAGCCCTCCTGCGGTGAGAGTGGAGGTATAATTTGTGCAGTTTTTATGGAGAACAGCTTAATGATATTCGTGAAGTTGCCTCATGTTCAGTCTATGTCTTTGCGTTTTCTCTCCTGAGAATTTACCCCACACATACTCTTCTATAAAGAGAGGAAAGATAAGTTCTCAGATGTTTACTGTTGCATAATTGGAACCAACGAAGAGCTGGTACTTGAGTGCCCACTAGTAGAGAAAGAGATAGGAAAAGGTGCTTTTATGCAAATAATGGAATATCATTCAGGGGACTGCACTTTCCTGGTGACTCAGTGGTAAAGAATCCACCTGCCAATGCAAGAAACGCAAGAGACTCGGGTTTGATCCCTGGGTCAGGAAGATCCCTTGGAAAAGGAAATGGCAACCCACTTTGGTATTCTTGCCTGGCAAATCCCATGGGCAGAGGAACCTAGTGGGCTATAGTCCATGGGATCACAAAGAGTCAGACACGACCAAGTGAGTGAGTACAGGGGTATACACATACAGGGGGTTAGAAGTAAGGAACTAGAGTTAAATATGTCTACATTAATAAATCTAAAAATGTAATGAGTTAAAAACAGTAAGAAAAATAAATGTAGTATAATGCCAGGTATCTTAATTAAACACACGAGTGAGTACCTGAACAGAATAAGAATCTTAAAGAAGAACCTTGCGTGATCGATAATGCTATTGTGCCATTAAGTGATTATGGTCAAGTTCGTTTTTTGTCTTGCTCCCTGAGAAGTAGTTTTTCCCTTGATCCTCTGAAATGAGTGGGAATGGGAAAGATATACTGTTACAGCTAATTAAAATAAATAGTGATTGATCCTTCCCTTATTAATCAGTCTTCTCATTTGAGCTCTTTGGTATCACCAATTCATATCAGAAATTAGTGTCAACATTGTTAAATTTCTAAGATTACTTTTACCATCTATGATGATTTCTCCTAATAAAGACTATGTAGTGTGGGGATGCGGGCAATATTTTCAGCCTCCTTGCAGTCACATAATTAATTTTTTACATGAAGCAATAGCATCAAACCTCATCCCTCATTTTCCTGTCCATTCATCTTCTGCTGAATTTTCAGTGACTTCAGCCCTTAAGTTGTACTAACCATACTTCCCATCATTGATTATTTCCACCCATTTGCTTAACTAGTAGCCAAGAGGTGATGACTTCATGAATATCACCAACACTCCTCTAAGATAACATCTACTAAACCTTTCAACTACTGTAGTTGTACCCTTGTTTGTGTGGTATGACTGCCCGTGCTGTGCTGTGCTTAATCTCTCAGTCATGTCCGACACTTTGTGACCCATGGATTGTAGCCTGCCAGGCACCTCTGTCCACGGGGATTCTCCAGGCAGAAATATTGGAGTGGGTTGCCATGCGCTTCTCAGTATGACTGCCTACTTACCCCAGTGTCACCCAATCCACTAGCCCACTTTCTTTTTTATTTTTTTATTGAAGGATAATTGCTTTACAGAATTCTGTTGTTTTCTGTTAAACCTCAATATGGATCAGCCATAGGTATACGTATATCCCCTCCTTTTTGAACCGCCCTCCCTTCTCCCTCCCCATCCCACCCCTTTAGGTTGATTCAGAGCACCTGTTTGAGTTTCCTGAGCCATAGAGCATACCCCCATTGGCTATCTATTTTACATATGGTGATGTAAGTTTCCGTGTTACTCTTTCCATACATCTCACCCTCTCTTCCCCTCTCCCCGTGTCCATAAGTCTATTCTCTATGTCTGTTTCTCCATTGCTGCCCTGTACATAAATTCTTCAGTACCATTCTTCTAGATTCCGTATATTTGTGTTGCTAAGTCACTTCAGTCGTGTCCGACTCTGTGTGACCCCATAGACGGCAGCCCACCAGGCTCCCCCGTCCCTGGGATTCTCCAGGCAAGAACACTGGAGTGGGTTGCCATTTCCTTCTCCATATTTGTGTTAGAACATGATAAATATCATGTAATAGGTTCTAGGCTCATCTACCTCATCAGAACTGACTCAAATGTGTTCCTTTTTATGGCTAAGTAATATTCCTTTGTATATATGTACCACAACTTTATCCATTCATCTGTCAATGGACATCTAGGTTGCTTCCATGTTCCAGCTATTGTAAATAGTGCTTCAGTGAACAATGGGATACATGTGTCTTTTTCAATCCTGGTTTCCTCAGGGTATTATGCCTAGGAGTGGGATTACTGGGTCTATGGTGGTTTTATTCCTAGTTTTTTAAGGAATTTCCATACCATCTTCCATAGTGGCTGTATCAATTTACATTCCCACCAACAGTGCAAGAGCGTGCCCTTTTCTCCACACCTTCTCTAGCATTTATTGTTTGCAGACTTTTTCATGATGACCATTCTGACAGGTGTGAAGTGATATCTCATTGTAGTTTTTATTTGCATTTCTTTAATAGTCAGTGATGTTGAGCATCTTTTCATGTATTTGTTAGCCATCTGTATGTCTGGTTAGGTCTTTTTCCCACTTTTTGATTGGGTTGTTTGTTTTCTGGCATTGAGTTGTATTAGCTGCTTGTATATTTTGGAAGTTAATCCTTTGTCTGTTGTTTCAGTTCAGTTCAGTTCAGTTCAGTCGCTCAGTCGTGTCCGACTCTCCGCAACCCCATGAATCACAGCACGCCAGGCCTCCCTGTCCATCACCAACTCCTGGAGTTCACTCAAACTCATGTCCACAGAGTCGGTGATGCCATCCAGCCATCTCATACTCGGTCGTCCCCTTCTCCTCCCACCCCCAACCTTTCCCAGCATCAGTCTTTTCCAGTGAGTCAACTCGTCACATGAGGTGGCCAAAGTATTGCAGTTTCAGCTTTAGCATCAGTCCTCCCAATGAACACCCAGGATCGATCTCCCTTAGAATGGACTGGTTGGATCTCCTTGCGGTACAAGGGACTCTCAAGAGTCTTCTCCAACACCACAGTTCAAAAGCATCAATTCTTCGGCAATCAGCTTTCTTCACAGTCCAACTCTCACATCCATACATGACCACGGGAAAAACCATAGCCTTGACTAGACGGACCTTTGTTGGCAAAGTAATGTCTCTGCTTTTTAATATATTATCAAGGTTGGTCATAACTTTCCTTCCAAGGAGTAAGTGTCTTTTAATTTCATGGTTGCAATCAGCATCTGCAGTGATTTTGGAGCCCAAAAAAATAAAGTCTGACACTGTTTCCACTGTTTTTCCATCTATTTCCCATGAAGTGATGGGACCAGATGCCATGATCTTTGTTTTCTGAATGTTGAGCTTGAAGCCAACCTTTTCACTCTCCTCTTTCACGTTCATCAAGAGGCTTTTGAGTTCCTCTTCACTTTCTGCCATAAGGGTAGTGTCATCTGCATATCTGAGGTTATTGATATTTCTCCCAGCAATCTTGATTCCAGCTTGTGCTTCTTCCAGCCCAGCGTTCCTCATGATGTACTCTGCATATAAGTTAAATAAGCAAGGTGACAATATACAGCTTTGACGCACTCCTTTTCCTATTTGGAACCAGTCTGTTGTTCCTTGTACAGCTCTGACTGTTGCTTCCTGACCTGCATACAGGTTTCTCAAGAGGCAGGTCAGGTGGTCTGGGATTCCCATCTCTTTCAGAATGTTCCACAGTTTATTGTGATCCACACAGTCAAAGGCTTTGGCATAGTCAGTGAAGCAGAAATAGATGCTCTTCTGGAACTCTCTTGCTTTCTCCATGATCCAGTGGATGTTGGCAATTTGATCTCTGGTGCCTCTGCCTTTTCTAAAACCTGCTTGAACATCTGGAACGTCTGTTGTTTCATTTGCTATTATTTTCTCCCATTCTGAGGGTTGTCTTTTCACCTTGCTTACAGTTTCCTTTGCTGTGCAAAAGCTTTTAAGTTTAATCAGGTCCCACTTGTTCACTTTTGTTTTTATTTTTGTTACTCTAGGAGGTGGGTCATAGAGAAATCTTGCTTTGATTTATGTCATTGAATGTTCTGCCTATGTTTTCCTCTAAGAGTTTTATAGTTTCTGGTCTTACATTTAGGTCTTTAATCCATTTTGAGTTTATCTATGTGTATGGTGTTAGGAGGAGATGGAAATGGCAGCCCACTCCAGTGTTCTTGCCTGGAGAATCCCAGGGATGGGGCAGCCTGGTGGGCTTCCATCTATGGGGTCACACAGAGTCGGACACGACTGAAGTGACTTAGCAGCAGCAGCAGCATGGTGTTAGGAAGTGTTCTAATTTCATTCTTTTATATGTAGCTGTCCAGTTTTCCCAGCACCATTTATTGAAGAGGCTGTCTTTGTCCCATTGTATATTCTTGCCTCCTTTGTCAAAAATAAGGTACCCATAGGTGCATGGGTTTATTTCTGGGCTTTCTATCTTTCCATTGGTCTATATTTCTGTTTTTGTGCCAGTACCATACTGTCTTGATGACTGTAGCTTTGTAGTATAACCTGAAGTCAGGAAGACTGATTCCTCCAGCTCCATTCTTCTTTCTCAAGACTGCTTTGGCCATTTGGGGTCTTTTATGTTTCCATATGAATTGTGAAATTTTTTGTTCTAGTTCTGTGGAAAATGCCATTGGTAATTTGATAGGGATTGCATTGAATCTGTAGAAAGCATTTGGCAGTATAGTCATTTTCACAATATTGATTTCTCCTACTCAGGCAGATGGAATATTTCTCCATCTGTTTATGTCATCTTTGATTTCTTTCATTAATGTCATAATTTTCTGTGTACAGTTCTTTTTTCTCCTTAGGTAAGTTTAGTCCTAGATATTTAATTCTTTTTGTTGCAATGGTGAATGGGATTGATTCCTTAATTTCTCTTTCTGAGTTTTCATTGTTATTATATAGAAATGCAAGTGACTTTTGTGTATTGATTTTGTATCCTGCAACTTTGCTAAATTCACTGATTAGCTCTAGTAATTTTCTGATACCACCGTTAGGGTTTTCTATGTACAGTATCATGTCGTCTGCAAACAGTGAGAGCTTTGCTTCTTTTCTGATCTGGATTTCTTTTATTTCTTTTTCTTCTCTGACTGCTGTAGCTTGGACTTCCAAAACTATGTTAAATAATAGTGGTGAAAGTGGACACCCTTGACTTGTTCCTGATCTTAGGGAGAATGCTTTCAGCTTTTCATCATTGAGAATGATGTTTGTTGTAGGCTTATCATATATGGCCTTTACTATGTTGAGGTAGGTCCTTCTATGCCCATTTTTTGAAGAGTTTTAATCATAAATGGGTGCTGAATTTTGTCAAAGGCTTTTTCTGCATCTATTGAGATGATGATATGGTTTTTATCTTCCAATTTGTTAATATGGTACATCACATTGCTTGATTTGCATATATTGAAGAATCCTTGCATTCCTGGAATAAACCCAACTTGATCATGGTGTATGAGCTTTTTGATGTGTTGCTGAATTCTGTTTGCTAAAGTTTTGTTGAGGATTTTTGCATCTGTGTTCATCAGTGATATTGGCCTGTAGTTTTCTTTTACTGTGCTGTCTTTGTCTGGTTTTGGTGTCAGGGTGATGGTGGCCTCGTAGAATGAGTTTGGAAGGGTTCCTTCCTCTGCAATTTTTTGAAAGAGTTGTAGAAGGATAGGCAATAGCTCTTCTCTAAATGTTTGATAGAATTCTCCTGTGAAGCCATCTGGTCCTGGGCTTTTGTGTTTTAGCAGATTTTTGTTCACATCTTCAATTTCAATGCTTGTAATTGAGTTGTTCATAATTTCTATTTCTTCTTGGTTCAGTCTTGAAAAGTTGAACTTTTCTAAGAAACTGTCCATTTCTTCCAAGTTATCCATTTTATTGCCATATAGTTTTTCGTAATAGTCTCTAATTCTTTGTATTTTTGCATTGTCTGTTGTAACTTCTCCTTTTTCGTTTCTAATTTTGTTGATTTGATTCTTCTCTCTTTTTGTCTTAATGAGTCTGGCTAAAGGTTTGTCAATTTTGTTTATCTTCTCAAAGAACCAGCTTTTAGTTTTATTAATCTTTACTATTGTTTCATTTCTTTTTCATTTATTTCTGCTCAGATCTTTATGATTTATTTCCTTCTATTATTATTATTTGGTTTGTTTGTTTAGCCTACTTTCTGATCAGACACCTACCAAATTTTCCCAGTACCAGTGCCTGACTAACCTTCAAGTGAGTTCCTACAGATGCTTAATAATAGTCTGCTTATTCAATGATGAAATCTCCACAGCTTCCCTGTCAACCAACCTTCTTCTGTTTATGTTAAGCTTACTTCTGCTCACCTTATTCTTACACTGATATTTCTTACTGATTACCGCCATTGATGATCCTTCTAATTCCACCACCACTGCTAAAACAATAGCTTAGAAAAGTTCTTGGAATATAGTAAACACTCAGTAAATGTTTGCTGCTATTCTTACTATCACTGCTCCTACCAACTGCTGTTCTTACTATCACCACTCCTACCAACCTATTCAGTCTCCTAGGACTACCATATGTCAAACCATTATACATTAAACCTGGTGCCAAGTATTCTACATATATTATCTCACTTAATACATTTGTAATGAGAACATTGAAACCATTCAAGTAAAATCTTTAGGTCTTTCAAAATTGATCTCCTTAAAATTTGAGCCCTTCACTTATTCTATCTCAGAAAAGAGGTGTGGTCTTCCTCTCCCAAGCCAACACTTCAATATGTATTCATTCCCAATCCTTGTCTTCACTCCCAGGACCATGTTTTCTTGTTTTCTGACTCTAGATTCTTCAGTCTCCCCCTTTCCCCTGGCTCCTTTCTCAGCCTTCAAATATGCTCAGGTCTGCCTAACTTGTCCTGAAATCCCCAAGTTTGAATTGATTTCTGTATCAGATTCTATCATATTTTTCTCCTCATCATGGTACACCTCCTTAGGTAAGGTTTCAGTCTATCTTGCACCTCTTCTTGCCTGAATTCTATGTTCCTGGAATCCACCTCTATCATTTCTGAACTAATCACAGTTGATTTCCAAATACGAAAACCCTCTTCTAACTTCTCATTCTCATAGATTTTTCCAGCGAATTTGCCCCTTTGACCATTATATCCTTGAACATCTTCTTTGGTTTGAATGACAGGACAGATTTTTGATTCTCACACACATTTATATGCACATTCCTGACCTTTCCCTGCCTCTTTAAGGCCAGATGGTGAGCATCATGAGAGGGTATCATTTGAGGTATGTTGGAAACAAAGCATGCACAGAAGGTTGGGGTTGGGGCAGCAGGAGAGTCATTATTCACATTGTCAGAGGGAAGCCAAGAGTACATAAGAAGGCAGAGAAAGCCAGAAGGTTCATATTCCTGGCATCAATTGATAGCTGAGATAGCTGAAGTTGTAGGTGAAATATTATGAATGTTTGGGCACGATTGGTCAAAGGTTTATGAAAACTGATGGAGCTGGGGCAAGGAAGGGCAGAAGGATGCGTGTGGTAGTTGGGTAGGTGACAGGGAAGTAGGTTGGTTGATGGGGAGAAAAACAGATGGAGAGCAGGAAAAAAACAAGAATAAAGAAAAGGAGCCTTGGCACCTCTTACTTACCTCCTCCGGGTGAAATTAATCCTGAATTGGCCTTGCTCAGAGACCTGGGGGTAAGGATAGCATGAAGCAGCAGGCTGAATGATTGTGAGAGCAAGGTGAAGACCTGGGTTGGTCTGATTATTGGCAGTGGAAAGAGTGGAACCTGGCAGACATACAGTAAGCAAGGTACATGGACCATCACCATCCTTCCTCTGTAGTAAAAATAGAGTAGTATTCTACTCTATTAGATCCTTCTAATAGATCCTTCATGTATTCATTATCCAGTTCAGCAGTTATCAATATTTTGCCAGTTCGGTTTAATCTGCCTTTGCCCCACAATCTTTGAATATCTGTTTTAAAGCAAATCTAGAACATCCTATTATTTCACCCATAAATAATTTAGTGCACTGATTTATTTTGTATCTAAGCACCTGCACACACTGGTGCATTTTCCTCTTCTTTAGCTGTTCATGAAGTTTCTTCAGTTATGATATTTGAGTACCAGTTGAGTCTTAAAAATGAGTGTAGCCTAAGAGCCCAGTGGTGGTTTAGTTGCTAAGTCAGGTCTGACTTTTTGTGAGGAGCCCACCAGGCTCCTCTCTCCTTGGGATCTCCCTGGCAAGAATACTGGAGTGGGTTGCCATATCCTTCTCCAGGACATTTTTGTGCCCCAGGGATCGAACCCGTGTCTCTTGCATTGCAGGCAGATTCTTTATCACTGAGCCACCAGGGAAGCCCAAAATCCTGGTGATGGATGTAACAAGGATTCTGAAAGTAGTATCTTCTGCCTCCTTTAAATTTTGTGGCTTACGAGGTCCCACTAAAAACTAGAACTTACTCCTTAAATTAAAGCAAGTTCCAACTCAATGAATATGAGTTTGAGCAAACTCTGGGAGAGAGTGAAGGACAGGGAAGCCTGCCATGCTGCAGTCCGTGGGGTCACAAAGAGTCAGACACGATTGAGCGACTGAACATCAACAATTTATTTCTTAAGCAATCAACTTGGTCTTAAAATTTGTATTTGGGGTAGAAAAAACCTTGTTACTTAAAAGTCTCTGAGCTAGTCTTGCAGGCAACCTTAGACTCATTTATAATCAGCCTAAGTTATAAAGCAACTAACTCTAGGAGATAAATAAGTGTTGGAGATAAATGAGCCAAACTAGCAGGAGCATGAAAGAATAAAAGACATAATTAAAAATATAGTACTGCATACAGTGCCTCCAATAAGCAGTACAAAACAAGAGTGCTCAGTAGTTATAATGAGCCAACTATATAGATCATTACATCAATGTATTGCATTTAATAAAGGATATTTTTCTAATGCATGAATTTACTTACAATAGGAATCCCTCCAAAAAGGTCACATTTCATGCTATATTTGAATCATCCTTATTAAGGAGCATAAGTTGTATAAACCCAGGGTCATGTAGACAATCTGGGACAAGAGAGCTGAGCACTCAACAGGCTTAAGAAAGTTAGAGAAAGATAGTGTCGAACTCAAAGGTGGGACTTGATTTTGCTTGGTCAGGAGCCAATTTAAAGGCCAGGAGGGATTCGTATAGGATACTAGTGGAAGGTAAATTCAGAAAAAGAGCTGGAGGTAAGGTGGTGGATGTCATAAACTGTGTTTTGTGGAACATTAGTGCCAAGCAGATGTTCCTAAGTTTCCATCGAAAAAAGTGTTCTTTTCAAAAGCGTATTTTAAAACGCTGATTAAAAAATAGTTTCCAGTCTTGATCACATATTCAGGTTTTTAGGTAATAAGCATGTAAATGGAGAAGAGACAATAGAACAGGTAGATTTCTTTCTTTATTTTTTAAAAATAAAGCATATATTATTAACATCCAACACATGTGTTTCTCAACACATGGTTTGGGAAGCACCAAGTTAAGGAATGGAGAGTTACAAACAGTTTTTTTCGGAGACGAAGTGACATGTTACCAGGGTTACTCTGGTGTGGTTTTAAGATGGAGTGAAAAGGAAGACAAGGGAAACAAAGAGAAGGCTATAGTAACAGTTGAAAGGTAAAGTCCTGAGGGCCTGGATTTGAGCAGTGGTGTGCGAATAGAAAGAGAAAGTTCACCTATAGCAGATAACACAAGGAATGAACCTTTGTTTTCAATAGATACCCAAAGAGACTGGTGAGGGTGAGGGATAAGTCAAGAGCTATTCTGTTTTCCAGGGCAGGCAAAATTTGCAAACCATCGACAGAAATGGAGGTGTACACAGAGAGGGAGAGAGACAGCTAGTGGGCTGGAAAGCACACTGAGGTCAGAACTGGGCTCACTGAGCAGCACGCGGCCACTCAGGTGATGAGGCACAGCAGCTGCTGATGCGGGTATAAAGTCCCGGAGAGGACGGGCAGGGCAGGACAAGGAGGCTCAGAAATTGTTGTGACTGGGTTTTGAGTGGGGGAAGGCTGATATTCAGAGTCTAGGCAGACTTTGCAGGAAGTGTGGTATACTGGAAAGAATACGATGTCTGGAGTCAGGAAGTCTGGGTTCTCGTTCTATCTCTAACATGAATTCTTTACAACTTTGGACAAATTATTTATCTTATCTGAACCTCTCAGATAGATAGATGGATAGACAACAAAAATCCCAATCCCAAAGGACTGTTGTGAAGGTTGAATGAGATCGTATTTGTGCGGTATAAACTGTAGGGAGCTATACCAATATTAGTTACTACTGTGAGTGACAGGTCCAGAGAGTTAAAAAGCTAGATTCAGAGATCAGTTCTAGAGTAAGTGGGTAGAGACCATTATAGTTCATGTCTATACAAGTGCCAGGATCTGAGAAACTGAACTGGTATGGGGGATGTATAGGAGGGTAAAGTGGGCAAATAGTTTGTAAGAAGGAATTCTGATAACAATTATTAGAGATCTACTCATCAGGAATCTGGGGGCATGAGGGTGCCTGGTGCCCTACGTGAAAGAAGGAATCTAAGCAGCCAGCCTGGGCTGGAAGACAAGGACACTCACTCCCTTGGAATGCCAAGGGCAGTAGCAAGAGTAAGGCTCGCAACAGCCAGAATTCATCTGATAGTCAGGAGCAGAGCATACTTAAGGGGGTCCTTCAGTAGTAAAAGTAGAACAATAATAATTAACACTCTAGCACTTACTGTGTGCCAAGCACTATTATAAGCTTTCCCCTCATATTGGCTGAATCACTTGGTCCTCAGACAACCTTACTTCTTGTTGTTCAATCATGTCTGACTCTTTGCGACCCCATGGACTGCAGCATGCCAGCCTCCTCTTTCCTCCACAATCTCTTAGAGCTTACTCAGATTCATGTCCATTGAGTCTCATCAAAAAATTCAGTCTCGTCACATTGATTCCAAAATACTGAGAAAAACTCTTGTCTTAGACTGTTGACTTTAGGGCGGCATCTTCTAGCTCCTTCCTGTGATCTTCCTGGGAAAGCTGGCCAGTCCTTTGTAGCTCTCTGAAGGCTTCTCAGCAGGGTCTTCAGTTCAGTTAAATCACTTAGTCACATCTGACATCTAACCCGATGGACTGCAGCATGCCAGGCCTCCCTGTCCATCACCAACTCCTGGAGCTTACTCAAACTCATGTCCATTGAGTCGGTGATGCCATCCAACCATCCTGTCATCTGTCATCCCCTTCTCCTCCTGCCTTCAATCTTTCCCAGCATCAGAGTCAATTCTTTGCATCAGGTGGCCAAAGTATTGGAGTTTCAGCATCAGCATCAGTCCTTCCAATGAATATTCAAGACTGATTTCCTTTAGGATGGACTCGTTGGATCTCCTTGCAGTCCAAGGGACTCTCAAGAGTCTTATCCAACACCATAGTTCAAAAGCACTAATTCTTGGGCACTCAGCTTTCTTTATCGTCCAACTCTCACATCCATAATGACCACTGGAAAAACCATAGCTTTGACTATACAGACCTTTGTTGGCCAAGTAATGTCTCTGTTTTTTAATAAGGCAGGGTCCTTGGTCCTCTAGAAAAGCCCCATGAGGCACAGCTCTGTGGCTTCACCAGTGGTGTCTGGCAAGTCAGTCTGTAGCCCCCCTTGACAGCCTGCTGCATCAATCTTACCACATACCCAACTTCATCCTCAAGCTCCTGATTGGAAATGCATTTTTTTTTCAGTTGGAGTCTTACATTTTTTAAAATCAAAGTTAAAAAATAATTATGTAAGACTGAAAAAAAAAAGTCCCCTACTTTGTCCCTGCCTATCTCTGCTTTCTGCTCCTCAGTCCCAACTCTTTATTACCTCTTCAGGCAGTGTACTTAAAAAGCAACCTTAATCTATTATTGGTTAATTTTTTTTTTTAGTTTTACATATTTCTCAACTTTCTACTGTGGCAGATGGGAATCTGACTTTCTTACATTCTTCCCCAACACCAACACACACAAGACAAACACATATACTTCCTTTCCCATAGAATAATTACGTCATTGTCTTGGTATAGAACAATATTCACTTTTTACATTATTGTAATTACGTTAAGAGTGTTCAAGGGTGAGCCATGGATTATACTGTTAGTACCAATTGTTGCATTTCTTTTCTTGTAAAGCTTTCATTCTGCCTAGAGTTAATGATTACCTCATTTTTGTTTGTTTGCTTAGCTTTCTATGTAGCTATCACTACTTCACCCCCAGAGAACTGAGCCAGAAGTGTAAATCTCTGAGTACACGTAAACATACCAGCAATATGTCAGTTTCATCATTGTCATGGAGATGTGACGCCACTGGAGCCCCAGACTCTTGCACCAGCACGGCTCGTTGGTCTTTGCTCACTGTACATCTATTTTCCTAACACTGACCACCTTTCATCCACGTCCTGGAGGTCACCTTCACTTCCTTTGGGCCCGTTTCCTCGATGCCCAGTTTTCCCTGCCTCCTTTATTCCCTGGTTGTTGGAGAATATTCCCCTAGGGACTTCCTTAGGAATATGAGAAAAGAAAGTTGTTGATGTCTTTAATGTCTTGATAATGTCTATTTGTCCACAAAGTGGATTCATACTTTGGGTAAATATAACAATTCTCAGAATTGTGAAGGATCATTCTATTGCTGGCTTCCAGTGTTGCTCTTGAGAAGTCCATTCCTATTCCGATTCTCAACCTTTTTCATGTAACCTATTTCCCTTTTTCTCTCTGAAAACATTTGGTATCTTCTCTTTACTCAGAATAATCTGCCAAATCATTGCACTGTGCCTTTGCGAGGGTCATTTTAAAAATGAATCATGAGCTCTTTGGTGGGTTCATTCAACCTTGAAACAAAGCTTTCGTTTCCAGGAATACTCATTTCTTATGTTTTAGACAACATTCTTCCCTTCACTTTCTTTTTTCCTTTTTTTTTTTTTTGAAACTTCTACTCAGGTATTGAACCTTCTGGACCACTCCGCTTCCATTTTTTTTAAGTATGATTTTTCTCTAGGTTTTCCTCTATGTCTTTTTCTTTACTACAAAAGAGAGATTTTCTTGACTATCTTCCTACACTTTTATTGAAATTTGATTTCTACTGTCAAAGCTCTGATATTAAAGAACAGTTTATTCTCGGATGTTTCTTTTTCTTGTGTGGTGTTCCATTTGGTTTCATTTGATAGATGCAGTATCATTGTAATTTCTTTGGGGAAGATGCTTTATATACATTTTGTAATATTTTTCTTTCTCCTGAGATTCTTTTGTGGGTATATTTTCTCTAATATTAGAGGTTTTTAAAATGACTAGTGCTTCCTATCTTTTTGTCATATTTATGAGTCAATGAAACTGTTTAGAAGCACAGTATGTACAAATCTTGCTGATGGATGGGCTTCAACAACCGAGCTGTGCCTCAGCCACTCCAGCAGGGGACCTATAAACATTAGGGTCTGTAAATTTCTTCTACTGACTTGTCGGTATACTCAAAAAGAAATTCACTAATCTTTTGTCGGTATAGTATCGTCTGGCTGCCAGCATTTAGGTGAAAAGGATTCGAGGGTGAGATGGAGAAAAAGCCTCACTCAATGTCCCTGCTTTCAGCAGACGATCCCTGTTCTTCCCTGGTACTTCAGCTGCTAAAGAATCCGTCTGCAAGGGAGGGGACCCCAGTTCCATTACTGGGTTGGGAAAATCCCCTGGAGAAAGGAACGACTACCCACTCCAGTATTCCAGCCTGGAGAATTCCATGGACTATGTAGTCCATGTGGGTAGGAGAGGCTCATTGACTATGGATCTGACTGCAGACTTTTAAACCAGACCTTATGGGCTTCCCTTGTGGCTCAGAAGGTAAAGAATCCGTCTGCAATGTGGAAGACCTGGGTTCGATCCCTGGGTCGGGAAGATCCCCTGGAGAAGGGAAAGGATACCCACTCCGGTATTCTGGCCTGAAGAATTCCATGGCCTGTATAGTCCATGGGGTCGCAAAGAGTCGGACATGACTGAGCGACCTTCACTTTCACTATGTTCTTTAGCTTTCAAATCACAACTCTCTCCCAATTCCAGAGACTTTCTAGTAATCTACAGTATAAATCTAGCTTTTAGAGCTACTATATTTTCAGCTTCAGTTTCCGTTGATCTCCTACGCTGGTTACCATCTGTTTTGCAAAGACTAACATTGTGTTGCTTGTGTTTTCACTCCTCTCTTCTTGATCCTTAAAGATTTGCACCTTTTGTAATCCCTCCATCATCATTTTAATGAGATATGAGAGGAAGAAGAGTTAAATCTCTTGCATAAATGAAAGTTTCTTGAGAAGCACTTCACCATCTTCTGAAGGGTATGTGTGGTTACCAAGTATAGAAGATAGGTCCCCCCGCCCCGCCACCTTTTCATTTATTTTCCTTTTTGACAGTAGCCAGATCATCTTAGGATTTAACTCCTTTGTAGTCACATGATCACTGGTCCTGCTCTCTCCTACTCAGGGGACGGGGCACTTGGCCCCTGATGAGCCAGAGTGATTCTTCCTCTTGAGATTTCAATCATCAGAAGATGTAAGAAAAGTCCGAAGACATTTGCCATCCACCCATCCCATCCATGGCATCCTAACTAGATTTCTTCTTCTATCAGACAAGTTCTTGTTTTCTTGCTTTTTAGATTTCAGAAATGACCTTTATTCCTACTGGTTTCAAATTTGATTCTACGGGCTTCCTGTCAGTTTAACTAGCTTCTGATAGCACTTTAATAGTTTCACCCTTGATTTTGTCTTTACTCTGAGGCTGTGTAATAGTCACCATACCTTTGATTTGTTAAGAAGCTGCTTCATTCCCCAATGCTACACATTCTCAACTCACTAAATTTTTCTTGAATTCTTGCAAACTGTGAAGTTCTTTCCTTCGTTCAGCTCTTTCAGATAGCACCTTAATGGAGCTAGCAGCAGTCAGCTCATCTTTCAACATTCTTCTAGAAAACATCATTGCCTAATGCTATAGTTTTGTTAGTGACAGTTTGTCTTGCAAGTTATCGCAGTCATGGTTTATACCAAAAGTCTTTCTTCTGTATAAAACACAGCAGCGCTTTTTCAGCGCCCACCAATAGTCTCCTAGTAGCCTAAAGCTAATGATGTGTATTCCAAGCTTTGTTACGGAGACCCCCAAATCCGTGTTTCGGTTTCAGTCAGCTATCGCCATGTAACAGACAACCACAAATCTCAGTGATACATGACAAAATTATGTATTCTTCACTGAATTCCCTTTTTTACACCATATGAAAGATTAATTAACCATCTATTATTTTACACTGATTTATGTGTGTATACTTTTGTCAACATTGCACTGTCTTGATTAATGCAGTTTTATAGCAATCCTTGATACGAGGCAGTCCTCCAAGTTTGTCCTTTTCAAAATTGTTTCAGCTCTTGACTGTAGCCTGCCATGCTCCTCTGTCCATGGGATTTCCAAAGCAAGAATACTGGAGTGGGTTGCCATTTCCTCCTCCAGGGGATCTTCTCAACCCAGGGATCAAACCGTCATCTCCGGCATCTCCTGCATTGGTAGGTGGATTCTTTACCACTGAGCCCCCTGGGAAGCCCTATTATACTGCTACTGTTTGCAGTTTTTGGTTTCCATGGGTCATAAATAGAATATACACAGAAACATGATTGCTTTTATAATTAAATTGAACTTACATTGGCCTTCTATCCATTGACCTTGCTAAACTTATCTTTTATTAGCTTCCTTGTAAGTTCTTTGAGATTTTCTCAGTATATAACTTCATCGACTATGAAGAGAAAACATTTTTATGTCTTCCATTCCACTCTGTTTGTCTTCATGTCTTTTATTTCTATTTCATCTTTTATTGAAATGAATAAAACTTCCAGTATTATGTCAAATAAGAGTGGTGAAAGTGGACTTCCCTAGTCTTGTTCCTGATCTTAGGGGTAAAACATTTGTTGTTTCACCATTAACTATGATGTTAGCTCTTACATATGTATGCTCTTACATAGTTTTAAGAATTTCCCTTCTATTATTAATTACCTGAAAATTTTTTGTTTATGCTGAATTCTGTCATGATTTTCTGCATCTCTTGTGATGAGCATATGATTTTTTTTCTTCTTTTGTGTTCTGATATGGTTAATTAATTCAGTTAACTTTGAAATGTTCAACTATCCTTGTAAGTGAGAAAAACCTCACTTTACCATGATGTCTTTTTTTAAACATATTGTTGGTTTGCAATTGCTAGTATTTTATTGAAGAGCATTGAATCTATGTTCATGAGGGGCATTTGGTCTGTAGTTTTCTAGTAACATGTTTTTAATGTCAAGTAATTCCAGCCTCATAAAATGAGTTGGGTAGCATTCCCTCCTTTTTTATTTCCTAGAAAAAGATTTGTGTAGATTAATGTTATTTTTTGAAATGTTTGAGAAAACTTCATGGTACAGCCATCTGACCTGAAGAGCTCTTCTTGGAAGATTTTTAACCACATATTCAATTTTTAAAATATATGTTAGGATATTGAATGTATATATTTCTTCTTACTATTGTTTCATCTTTATGGTTATAAATGTCTGTAGGATCTGCAATGATGTTCCCGTCTTTGCTCCTCTAATTGGTAATTTATATCTTTTCTCTTTTTAAAAACCTGGGTCAATATAGCTAGACATTTAATAATTTATAATTTTTTTCCCCAAAAGACCAGCTTTTTGGTTCATTGATTCTTTCTTTCTCTTAGTCTCTCTTAGTGTTTTTCTTTTTTTTTTTTTTTTGGCTGCTATTTGTATCATTTCCTTGGAATTCTGGATAAATTTCCAGGAATCAATACTCTAGTTCATTGTATTTAAAACTTAAAAAAAATTGTGACATAAGAAATAGTCTTTACATTTTATCTTGATATGTGTATAAACAGCCTACACACATATAATTAAAACATATCTTCTTGTATTACATGTGATGAATTTCTTTTTCCTCTAATTTAATTCCTTTCTGTGCTAGTCTAGTTATATTCTCTTTCATTAAGAAAAACCTGTTCACAGCTTGCTAACTGTACTCACTGACCACTATATAGTTAGTGATACAAATTTGAGAAACTTTCCTGAAAATATTCTGATAACAGGTCATTTATACAACACTTGGTGAAGCTGGTTATCAATCCATGTCATTGATAAATAAGATAAGATATACTATTTAGTGCTACAGCGTATCCCCAGAAATCTATTGCCAGGTTGAAACAGAGCCACTGATGAATATACTTTGCATGTGGTGGTTGATCTGTTTATTCAACAAACACTGAACCCAGGTATCAATTTAGGTAATGTGGATACAGCAGTGAATAAAGCAGTCCTTTATCTGTAACATTTCTATCTTAGTGGGCAAAGTAGTTAATAAACAGAATGTATATGTATGTCAAATCATACTACATGCAATGATGAAAAGTAAAATAGGATAAGGGAGAAAGACACAGGGCGCCATGCTATTTTATTTGGCTTGGTCAGTGATTGTTTCTCTTAAAAGAGAAATGAAGAAATGAGAAGTGTCTGGAAAAAGGAGTGTTCCAAGCAGAGGAAAGAGCATGTGCAAAGGCCCTGGGGTAGGATCATGCTTAGAACTGGAAAGGAGAACACTGGGGGAAGAGAGTGGTAGAGATGGGAGCCACAGAGGTCATAGAGTCCAGGCCATGGATTGCTTTATAGGCCTTGGCAATGACTGAGTTTTTCTGAGAAAGGGGACACTATTGAAGTGCTTTTGTAGATGAGGTATATGATGTTATAGTTCTATAGTACAGTATTAATTGTTCAGTTGTGTTTGATTCTTTGCAACCCTATGGACTGTAGCCCACCACGCTTGTCAATGGAATTCTCCAAGCAAAAATACTGGAGTGAGTTGCTATTTCTTTCCCCAGGAGATCTTCCAGACCCAGGGATTGAACCCGGGTCTCCTACATTGGCAGGTTTATCCTTTACCATCTGAGACACCAGGGATGATTTTGTGGAGTTACACACTAAAAGACTCAGACTGCTGTGGGGAGAGTAGAACACAGGGAGGTAAGATGGGGCAAAGGAAGGTACTGCAAAACGGTGGTGGTGACTTGGATTAGGAAGATAGCAACAAAGGCTGATCTCTGAAGAATTGATGCTTTTGAATTGTGGTGTTGAAGACTCTTGAGAGTCCCTTGGAATGCAAGGAGATCCCACCAGTCCATCCTAAAGGAAATCAGTCCTGGGTGTTCATTGGAAGGACTGATGCTAAAGCTGAAACTCCAATACTTTGGCCACCTCATGCGAAGAGTTGACTCATTGGAAAAGACTCTGATGCTGGGAAGGATTGGGGGCAGGAGGAGAAGGGGACGACAGAGAGTGAGATGGCTGGATGGCATCACCGACTCGATGGACATGAGTTTGAGTGAACTCCGGGAGTTGGTGATGGACAGGGAGGCCTGGCGTGCTGTGATTCATGGGGTCGCAAAGAGTTGGACATGACTGAGCTACTGAACTGAACTGAACAAAGGTGGTGAGGAGTGATGGAATTCTAGGTGGTGAGGAATTCTACTTCTATTCTGCTGGTAATGCTCTTCACATCTGCTGATAAAAATTGTATGGGTGTTCAAAAGAAAGGAAGAAACCAACCTTTACTCCCTATGATTCCATTTTAGGTATATTTATAACATTAGTTACCACTGGAAAAGACTCTGATGCTGGGAGGGATTGGGGGTGGGAGGAGACGGGGATGACAGAGAATGAGATGGCTGGATGGCATCACCGACTCGATGGACATGAGTTTGAGTGAACTCTGGGAGTTGGTGATGGACAGGGAGGCCTGGCGTGCTGTGATTCATGGGGTCGCAAAGAGTCGGACATGACTGAGCGACTGAACTGAACTGAACTGAACAAAGGTGGTGAGGAGTGATGGAATTCTAGGTGGTGAGGAATTCTACTTCTATTCTCTTCACATCTGCTGATAAAAATTGTATGGGTGTTCAAAAGAAAGGAAGAAGCCAAACTTTACTCCCTATCATTCCATTTTAGGTATATTTATAACATTAGTTACCATTTATAATTACACTATATATTTTAAAAATAATTTTTTTTATCTATTTTATTTTTTGGCTGCATTGGGTCTTTGCTGCTTTGCACTAGCTTCTCTAGTTGTGGTGAGCAGGACTTATTCTGCATTCTGGTGCTAGGTTGTGTCTGACTCTCTTGTGACCCCACAGACTGTAGCCAACCAAGCTCCTATCTCTGTGAGATTTCCCAGGCAAGAATACTGGAGTGGGTTGCCATTTCCTCCTCCAGGGACTCTTTCGGATCCAGGGATAAAACCTGAGTCTCCTGCCTTGGCAGGCAGATTCTTTGCCACTTGAGCCATCTGAGTGCTTATTGCTAAAGACGCTCGTTACATATTTGCTTGTATGAATAAATGAAAGGAAGGAAATTTGACACCTGTATTGAGTCTTTAATATGTTTTTTGCTTTTTCACTCTCTAATTTCACATCTAGGAATCTATTTTGAGGAAACCTTCACAAAAGCAAAAGTTTATCCCCATAGTTACTCATCAGAGTGACTGACTCTAATAGTGAAAAATCAATCACATTCTAATTGTTCAACAAGAGGAAAATTTGGGGCACTTCCCAAAGATTCCAGGAAGACTTCCCCACTTGTAGGACAAGACAGTGGATGGCAGGAAGTAGCTCTTTCTGCCCGGGGCCATGGACCTGTGGGCAGAGGACCATGCCAGCTGGATGGCAGGGTGACATTAGTTCACTTCAAATCATGCATTCTAATTACAACTCTTAAAATCTCGAGGGTTTAATTTTAAAAGTTCTGCAGCAGGCTTTGAACCAGTTCTTGGAGCCTCATTATTGTCAGCTGTCTTCGCCATGGGCCTGTGCAGAGGGACTTAGGGGAAGGAGAGACGTAACGAAGGGAGGAAGGAGACATGCACATGAAGGGAAAACCCAAGGGAAAGTGGGGGCAGATCTTTAATTAAAACCCAGCTGGGCAATTTGCATCAGTGAGTTTAACCCTGAGAAGGAGAAGGCAGTCTTCGGAAATGCTATGGGAATATGGGCTTGCTTGGCCTCTCCGAGGTAACACTTCCCATAAGCCCATAAACCTTGCAGTAGCTGCTCATGGCAGGAACTCGGAGTCTTCCTGTGGGACTCATGCTTGTATGCTCAGACATGACACCCCGGCACGTACAGTTTTACTAATTAATGAAGCCTACTTTTATTATGAGTGCTGAGTGCTGGGGGAAAGAAACAAGATGTATTTATTTTCTCATGTCTATTTTTTCTCACTGAAGAAAGAATCCCTTAAAAAAAAAACTCCAAAAAATTAAAAAAAAAAACACCAAAAAAACCTCTGCACAACAGAGCTCTGAGTCCTAGCATTTGATCTTCAGTATATTTATTCCCAAATTAAAGAATTTCTATACTAATGCATATATATGGAATTTAGAAAGATGAAAATGATAACCCTGTATACGAGACAGCAAAAGAGACACAGATGTATAGAACAGTCTTTGGGACTCTGAGGGAGAGGGTGAGGGTGGGATGATTTGGGAGAATGGCATTGAAACATGTATGTTGTCATATGTGAAAAAAAAAGTTGTACAATAAAAAAATTACAAAAAAATAAAAATTAAAAATAAATTGTAATGTTAAAAAAAAAAGAATTTCTAATCTGAGCTATTTTGCCTCTTCATTTTATAAATTAGGAAGCTGATGTCCAGTGACTACCTCAAGAAAGTAGAGAAATGAAGAGAATGCTTTGTTTTCTGACCTTTCTTTCAGCCTTCACTTCATGATTCTGTACTTTTATTTTTTTAAATGGATTTATTTATTCAACAAATATTTACTGAAATCTTAGGTGCAATGAACTGGGTAGCATTGGGGAAAGATAAAATGGGAATTTATTCTATTTTCTAGAGATGTATTCTCTGGATGTACATGCTCTCACGCTCATTCTCTCTCTCTTCCCTCTCCCTGCCTCTAATACCAAGTTCAGGTGCCCAAGATTTAGATCATCAGGAGCCAAATAGGACCTGATGCAAAAGAGAAAGTGTAGATACCATCTAGGCTTCCAAAGATGCTAAGGTTGGGTGGAATTCTTGGAGGAAGAGGCTGTGAGGTTGGTCAGTGTCCCAGTGGACACAACTGACTAGCTACAGGGCTGAGGGGAAAATATATGCATTTGACCCTTTTAGCTCAGGCGCTATGTGGAAGGACAAGGTATCCCTACAGTTGTGGGTAAATCTAGTGTCGCACTCAGGGGTCTTGGCTGGAAAGGAACAGGACAGGAACAAAAAAGCCTTGAGTGACTTCTGCAAGAAAGGAATTTAATAGAAGTAATTAGGGCAATTCTTTTAACTGATGGCATGCATGGAGAACTGGGCCTGAATACACTAGGGACCAGCATCTAGACGTTCAGAAGCGTGGCAAAAATTACGGCACAAAAATAATTTGGTTGGGAGCTGCTGCAGACACTGGTCACTGGATGACAGCAACAGAGTTAATTCCATACTTCACACTCCCCTGTGTCATCTGCTTGCTATTCAGTGTCCCAGTGGACACAACTGACTACTCTAGCTACAGGGTTGTGGGGAAAATATACATACTTGGCTTTTTTAGCTCATGTGCTGTGAGGAAGGCCCTTGTCTTCGGCGGAGACTTGGACCACTTGATAAAGACCCCAAATAGAATGAGGATCCAAATGCTGAGCAGCTAGAAAAGGGGGGAAAATGCTAGAAAAGCCCCCTTGCCTGTTTAAAACTCAATATAATTGGGTTGAGAGCAAATAGACAATCTGGATAGTCACTGTGGATGGTGACTGCAGCCATGAGATTTAAAATGCTTTCTCCTTTTAAGAAAAGCTTAGACAGTGTATTAAAAAGCAGAGACATCACTTTGGCAACAAAGGTCTGTATAGTCAAAGCCATGGTTTTTCCTGTGGTCATGTATGGATGTGAGAATTAGACTATAACGAAGGCTGAGGGCTGAAGAATTGATGCTTTTGAACTATGGTGTTGGAGAAGACTCTTAAGAGTCCCTTGGACAGCACAGAGACCACACCAGTCAATCCTAAAGGAAATCAATCCTGAATATTCATTGGAAGGACTGATGCTGAAGCTGAAACTCTAATACTTTGGCCACCTGATGCAAAGAGCAGACTCATTGGAAAAGACCTTGATGCTGGGAAAGATTGAGAGCAGGAAAAGAAGGGAGCAACAGAGGATGAGATGGTTGGATGGCATCACTGACTTAACAGACATGAATTTGAACAAACTTTGGGAGATAGTGAAGACAGGGAAGCCTGGTTACAATCTGTGGGATAGCAAGGAGTCAGACATGACTAAGAGACTGAAGAAAAACAATCTGAATAAAGATTGTCCAAAGACAATCTGGATAAACTTAATCAGATATCCAGTTTTTCATCTATGGAAGGTTTTTAGGTATGAACTAATAAGTCTTTTGTTAATATTGCTTTATCTTCCACACCCAAAGCTGTATTGTGAAATAAGGTGGTATTATTAAGAGGACTCCCAGATATTTTACTATTATGAAAATAATCCCTGAGCTAATTAGATATGTTTAAAAGAAAAACACCTTTGTACACATTAGTCTCTTAAATATCAAGCATATAATAAATTTCAAATCCAACTGCATTAATAGGAGTTCTGGATGGACATGTACACATAGCCATATTTAAAATATAATAACCAACAAGGGCTTGTGAAAAATAAATAAACAAGAATAAATGAAAAAAAATTTTTTTTTTGCCTAAAAAGGAAACCAATATGGCAGTGCCTTCTAAACTAAACATGCAATTACCATACCATCCAGCAAGTGTGTTCTTGGGTATTTATCCCAGAGAAACGAAGACTTTCTGTTCACATGAATACCTGTACATGAATGTTTATAGCAGCTCCACCCATAATACCCCAAATAGGTGACTGGTTAAACAATCTGTGCTACATTCACACCCTGGAAGATTACTCAGCATTGGACAGGAGTCAACTATTGGCACATATCAACCTAATAAATCTGCAGGGAATTATCTGAGTGAAGAAAGCCAATCCTAACAGTTGCATACTCTAGGATTCCTTTTACGTGACATTTTTGAAATGGAAAAATATTTTGAATTTATTTTTTAATTGAAGTGTAATTGTTTTACAATACTGTGTTAGTTTCTGCTGTTCAACAATGCAAATCAGCTATACATATGCGTATATCCCCTCCCTCTTGAGTCTCCCTCCCTTCATCCCCTATCCCACCCCTCTAAGTCATCAGAGAGCACCGAGCTGAGCTCCCTGTGCTATACAGCAGCTGCCCACTAGCTAGCTATTTAACACATGCTAGTGTATATATGTGGAGAAGGCAATGGCAACCTACTCCAGTGTTCTTGCCTGGAGAATCCCAGGGACGGTGGAGCCTGGTGGGCTGCCGTCTATGGGGTCACACAGAGTTGGACACAACTGAAGCGACTTAACAGCAGCAGCAGCAGCAGAGTATATGTGAAATGACAAGATTTTAGAAATGGGGAGATAAGAGGTTGCTAGGGTTTTAGAAATAGGGTTACAGGTGAGAGGGAGGTGAGCGTGGGTAGAGAAGAGACCCTTGCAGTGACAAAATTGTTCAGTATCTTAAGAGAATGTATAGTTTTGCAAAATGTTGATCACTGGAGGAAAGTGGGTAAAGTATACAAAACATTGTCTCTCTATATATTTTATTCAAATTTCAGGTAAATCTGTGATCGTCTCAAGAAAAATTTCAGTTCAGTTCAGTTCAGTCTCTCAGTCATGTCCGACTTTTTGCAACTCCATGGACTGCAGCACATCAGGCTTCCCTGTCCATCACCAACTCCCAGAGCTTACTCAAACTCATGTCTATTGAGTTGGTGATGCCATCCAACCATCTCATCCTCTGCTGTCCCCTTCTCCTTCTGCCTTCAATCTTTCCCTGCATCAGGGTCTTTTCCAGTCGGTCAGTTCTTCACATCAGGTGGCCAAAGTATTGGAGCTTCAGCTTCCTCATCAGTACTTCCAATGAATATTCAGGACTGATTTGCTTTAGGATGGACTGTTTGGATCGCCATACTTAGTTGAAAATAAAAAAAGAAAATCACACTGGCTGACCTATGGATGATGTTCTATCTAATTTCTTTCCTTTCACTTGAAGACTACTTCATAATTTCCTATAAAACTAAATTTGATTTGCAGTCCTCTCTTTCAAGCACATGCCAGAATTTCTCTCTCGATTGTGGACTGTTCACATCTTCATCATAGAAATATTCTCTCACATTTCATTATCTTAAAAAACAACCTTTTCTCTTTGTTATTTATTCCTCCAGTTATCACCCTCTTTCTTTGCTTCCTTACCAAGAAAAGTGTGTCAAAATTGCTTAGATTATGGATTGTCTTTCCTCCCATTCTCCTCAACCTACCCCAACTGTTTTCTGACCCAGCCACCAACTACATTGACAAGATCACCAGCCGCATCCACAGGGACTGACCCCAAAGTTGCATCACCACCCTCATTTTATGTGACTTTTTCATGAGCATTCAGCAACTTGCCCGTTGACATCTCCCCCTTTCTTTGCTATAAAAGATATTTTCTTTTCCCCAGTTCTGTGATACTGTAATAAATTTGGGCTCTCTCCTTATCTCACCAAACTAGTCTTTCTCAATCTCATTTGTTTGCCTCAAAATAGTGGCTTGGGCACACTAGTGTTCTTCTTCCAAAGGAATTCAGTGTGGCCTAAAGTGCTGAATAGCATCTATATTCTAATGAGTGCTAAATTTATATTTTCAGACTCGACCTCTGCTCTGAAGTCTAGACTCATCTATCAAACTGCCTATCTAATATCGCCTCTTAATTCTGTGCTCCAAACCTCTGAAGTCTAGACGCATATATCAAACTATCTCATGTTTTCTCTCAATCTCGTGCTTTCATTTCCCACTATCTCAGTTAAGTTATGAAAAACACTGAGGGCTCATTTGCGGCAACAAGGATGGACCTGGACTTAGATAGAGATTTCCATATTAAGTGAAATAAGTCAGAGACACATACATCATATAGCTCGTATGAGGAATCTCAAAAAAAAAAAAAAAAAGATACAGGGTGCTCAGGGCCGGTGCACCGGGATGACCCAGAGGGATGGGATTGGGAGGGAGGTGGGAGGGGGGTTCAGGATGGGGAACACATGTACACCCGGGGCAGATTCATGTCAATGTATGGCAAAACGCACTACAATACTGTAAAGTAATTAGCCTCCAATTAAAAAAAAAAAAGATATAAACAAACTTATTTCCAAAACAGAGAGAGACTCACAGACATAGAAAATAAGCTCCTGGTTACCAAAGCAAAAAAGTGGAGAATAAATTAGAAGGTTGGGATTAATATATTCACACTGCTGCTGCTGCTGCTGCTAAGTCACTTCAGTTGTGTCCGACTCTGTGCGGCCCCATACATGGCAGCCCACCGGGTTCCCCGTCCCTGAGATTCTCCAGGCAAGAATACTGGAGTGGGTTGCCATTTCCTCTACAATGCATGAAAGTGAAAAGTGAAAGTGAAGTCGTTCAGTCGTGTCCGACCTTCAGTGACCCCAAGGACTACAGTCTACCAGGCTCCTCCATCCATGGGATTTTCTAGGCAAGAACACTGGAGTGGGTTGCCATTTCCTATATATCAAAAATATAACCAACAAGGACCTACGGCACTGTGCAGGGAACTATACTCAATATTTTGGAATGACCTATAAGGGCACAGAAGAGCTTCCCGGATGGCGCTAGTGGTAAAGAACTCTCCTGCCAATGCAGGAGACGTAAGAGATGCTGGTTCAATCCTGAGTTGGGAAGATCCCTGGAGAAGGAAATGGCAAGCCACTCCAGTATTCTTGCCTGGAAAAATCCCATGGACAGAGGAGCCTGGTGGGCTACAGTCCATAGTGTTGCAAAGCGTCACAGATGACTGAGCAAACACACATAAGGGAAAAGAAACTAAACAAGGACAGCTATATATACACACACATGCACACACATATAAATTGCTATACTGTAAGCCTGAAACTAGCACGGTGTTGTAAATCACTATATTTCAATAAGAATTAAAACAAACAGAAAACAAAAAACCACTGAGGGCTAAAGCCAAGAGCCTAGATGTCATCCTTGATCTCCCTTTACCTGTCCCCGCTACGTCCACTTCATCAGCTGTGTATTAGGTCCACCCCAAAATATAGAGGGTCATATTTTCTGAAAATGATGATTATTCTCCCCTTGCTTTCCAGTTTGTCTATTTTTCTTGTTCAAATGCATTAGTGAGGACCTCTAAGGATATGCTGAGGGTAGAACACAGAGTGCACGTTCTTATGTTCTTGAGTTTCAGGTGAGTGCTTCTACTTTTCTTGGAGTATAATTGCTTTACAATGTTGTGTTATCTTCTTTTTACTACTACTATTACTACTGGTATCTACTTTTTACCTAGTATTGCTTTTGAAACGTTTCTGCTGTGTACACAGTTCATTATAGGAAGTTTGTACTTCGCTGTGCTGCCAAATGTTTACTCATGGCTGTGTTTTGAATTTTCAAGCTATTTTTTGGCATGACCATAAAGTTCTTTTATTCAGTGAAGCTATTCCGTTCCGTTCAGTCGCTCAGTCGTGTCCGACTCTATGCCACCCCGTGGACTGTAGCCTACCAGGCTTCTCTGTCCATGGGATTCTCCAGGCAAGAATACTGGAGTGGGTTACCGTTTCCTTCTCCAGGGGATCTTCCCGACCCAGGGATCAAACCCGGATCTCCCGCATTGGAGGCAGACGCTTTAACCTCTGAGCCACCAGGGAAGCCCGTGAAGATATTAGATATAGTATAATTGCATCATCTTTGCGTTCCGGTGATTATCTGTTCCCCCAAGCTACTTTCTTCTGGACTCGGAGAACTCCTCTGGTCACTTCTGCTCTATAAGGCACTTTGCACTGGGCAGGTTCTTGGTTTTCTTTTACCTTGTGATAGCAGCTCTCCACTCTAGCATTCTTTCCTAGAGAATTCCATGGACAGAGGAGCCTGGTGGGCTGTAGTCCATGGGGTTGCAGAGTCGGACACGGCTGAGCGACTAACACACACACACACACACACACACACACACACCATCTCGCTGGATCTTTCAGGGGGAGCCCGCCTACTGGCTTTCCAATGCTGCTTGACAGTTTTAGAACAGATCTGGTCTTTCCAGTAATTCAGGTCCAGGGGTTGTAGACATTGGAACCTGTGCTTAGTGTGCCATCTTGTGGACAGACAGGAAACGACTGGGTTATTTTGGTTGATGATACCAAGAGATTTTGAATTATCCTGACTTGGAGGAATGCCCTTGATCCAGCATTTAATGACATACAGCAGGACTAGTGGAAGCGTTTATTCAGAGAAAAAAAAACAACCTCTCCGAAGTTAATGTTGGCTGAAGTTCAAGCGAGGAGAGAAGAGAAACAGGAGTGGGAAGAAGTGAAGCAGAGACCATAAAATGTCAAGACCTAAGGAATTCACTTAAAAGCTGATTATATCCCTTGAAAGTTTCCATCATAATTCCCCACGAAAATTTTGCTGAACACATTCTCATAAGTATCGCATCTTGAATACATAAGAGGGGTGGGGAGAAGACCAATGGAAAGTTCCCACACATCCAGTCTGGCCACAAATATGACCAAAATTTATGTAGACAGCTATGAGGTATCAAAAAATAGAGGAATAGCTTAAGTCATCTTGCAGCTTCCTTCTACAACGATGGAACAATTTCTTTGAATTTCAATAAAAATCACAGGGCTCTATGAGACATTCAGTGGGTACAGGTGTTGGGAGTCCTTAATCAATCTTATATGCCTTCATTGAGCCAAGAAGTACTTATTCATCAAAAACTTTGATGCATTAGGAACTGTGCTATGCCTTAGGGGTAAAGCTCTGAGAAATACAGACTTCAGTCTTGCCTGAATGAAATGTACAGTCACAGTAAGCATGTATTGGACGGGAATGTGATGAGAAGTGTTGGATGAAGCTTGGGTGGTGTGACTGCAGGTTAACAGTGTGCCTGGTCAGGACACAGCTGGGCATAGCATTTCTTCTAAGAAATGACCTTTAAACTGAGACCCAAAAGAGGAGCCAAAGAACCGTTGGTCAGTCTTTCTTACCAGACTTCTGTTTTTCCAAAGCTGGAAAAAAGCAAATTCTTTGTCTATCCTCTGTGTCCAAGTTCAGTCACACAGTTGCGTCCAACTCTTTGTGATCCCATGGACTGCAGCACGCCAGGTCTCCCTGTCTGTCCCCAACTCCCAGAGCTTGCTCAAACTCATGTCCATTGAGTTGGTGATGCCATCCAACCATCTCATCCTCTGTCGTCCCCTTCTCCTCCTGCCTTTAGTCTTTCCCAGCATTAGGGTCTTTTCCAATCAGTCAGTTCTTCGCATCAGGTTGCCAAAGTATTGGAGTTTCAGCATCAGTCCTTCCAATAAATATTCAGGATTGATTTCCTTTAGGATTGACTGGTTTGATTTCCTTGCAATCCTAGGGACTCTCAGGAGTCCTCCAGAACCACAATTCAGAGGGATCGATTCTTTGGTGCTCAGCTTTCTTCATAGTCCAACTCTCACATCCATGCATAACTACAGGAAAAATCATAGCTTTGACAATATAGACCTTTGTTAGCAAAGGTCCAAAGGTGCTTTTCAAAGGTATTGTGTCCAAAGATACTTTTAAAAATAAAAATTCCTTAGTGGTCCAATGGTTAGGACTCCACGCTTTCACTGCCATGGGCCTGGGTTTGATCCCTGGTCAGCAAGCTAAGAACCCACAAACCAGGCTGTGTAAAAGAAAAAAAAATGGAGTATGTGGTTTCAAAATCATGCAATTCCAGAGGCGAAGGCCTTGGTGCCTGTTGGTTATCTTCACCGTCAGTGGAGAACTGGCTTGTATTACCACCGTCTGGACTCAGGCAGTACTGCAGCTCACCCACTGAGCAGAGAGAGATGGGAAATCAGGAGCGTCTATTTCAGGCAAGTCCTGTCGGGGGAGACAGGAGTCACTGCTCTAACAGCAAGCTGGAGAGGACTTAAGGAAGGGGGAGTTTTTAGTTGGATGTTTCTGATGACAGATAATAGGAACTCAGCTCAAACGGGTAGAAACACAAGGAGGAATTAATGATTCAAGAAACAAAGATGTCTGGGCATTGACATGGAGCTTACAGGGATACTAGATCTAGATTCTTGAACAGTGTCCTTCGGGATATAGATGTTTGTCTTGCTTATCACTGTTTTCCTTTGTTTCATTGTTCAGAAGGTTTCATTGTTCTACAGGCTCTCTTTATACAGAGATGATAGTGCAAGGCAGCTCCTGACTTAAATGGCTCATAGAAACCGTGATCCCAGGGAAAAAAAAATCATTCTTCCAGTAATTTTATTACTTATCAAAAAAGGACACTGCCTGGTTCTACCTAAGTCGTATGAACACCCATGATCCGGTCAGCAGGTCCAGGAGATGGCGCACTCTGGGTGTCCATGGTCTTGTGCAAACTCTTTTGATGGGAATGCCGTGGTCCCTTGATGGATAACCCCTTCCAATCACAGAGAAGGCAGAGGCAGCTCCCAAGAGGAAGCTTCATAGAACAGATGAAAAAAGTAAACAAGTCCACTAAAGGAAGGCACATGTATGTATTGTATTTTTCCTCTTTGAGTTTATACTTGGCTCCAGTAATTAGAGGAAGAGCTGCAATGACCATGTGTTTTTTCAGTTAATCCATTGATGTTTTAAATTCTTGCTCTGTTGTCAGTTTTTCACTTCGAAATCTAAGTTTCCTGGTGTGCCAAGGAAGATTACATATGCATACACGGTTTAGCAATACTCCATTCATCATGGCTGTGCAACAATATTCATCTTCCAGCACAGAAGATTCTGACCAAAACGCAGCCATGCGTGCCGTGCAAAGCTTTCATCAGCATGCATGAAACAAGCCAACATTTCTTTTGTTCTTTTGGCTTGCATTGCTCTATCTTTCAGACACTAACATCGAATTTTCTCAGATAACAGACTTCCAATTGTCAGGAAATTGTTTGCTTGTTTCCTAAAGGAACCAAATGGGGTGTTTGGTAGGCTGCGTGGCAGCTCCTGTCTGTGGGGGTGACATGGACTGGTGTGGTCCTCTATGCTACAGAAATAATTCTAAAGATATATAAACCAGTACCTTCTTCCCCGTGCATATGGAATATATCGTTATGAAATTTAGCCTATTTTAACATTAGACCTTTAATTTCTGGGAGCACATTCTCCTACTTGGAACAGGGCCTGTGATAGTACCTAACTCATAGGGTCGCTGCAATCAGGAAATGACCTGGTGCAGTTAAAGTCCTTACTAGCTAGCACATAGTGAGTTCTCTACCATGTAGCTGTTATTATTCATTTTAACAAGTATCTGCTGACCAGCTACACTGTGTTCAAACCATGCAGACCAAAGATGTTTGTGAAATACACGAAAGGATTTTAGGATAAAGAGAAAGGTGCTCTAAAGGGATCCAGAGACATTCCTGCAGTTAAGTCTTTGGCACTGAGCCTCTCTGGTCATCCAATAAACCAAATGTAAAACACTCAACAAATCAGGAGAAATAATCTCTTAGGATTAAAAAATAAAACTAGAGAACGCATTGTTGAGTTACATGTAGTACTAATTTTGAAAACCACTGTCTAACTTAATCTCTATGTAGCAAAAGAATTAGGATATTCTGAACAAGATTAAGAAAAAGATAAAGCTGAAATTTGTGTGGATTACACGAGGATTAGATTTGTTGCACCCAGTGATCTGTTTTACAGAGAACATTTCTACAGTTTTTCACTCCTTTCTATGAGGTGCATGTGATTTCGTGGGGTTTTCTTCCCATTCAGGCAGACAGGCCAGGTTGGGAGCCATTTCCTTCTGGACAGGCCAGCCCCAGGCTTCAAAGAACAGAGCCAGTTTCTTCTGCACCTTTTCAGAGAACTTCCTCACTTGCAGATTCATCTTGCCAGGGTTGTCACTGGGGATGTCAGAGAGGGTCCGGTACTCAGCAAAGAGCTGGATAAACAGCTCCCACCCAAAGGCCTCCTGGAGCTGGAAAAGGAGGAACGGGCAGAATGAGATGTCTAGTTTACAAAAGCCACCTTCTCACTTACACACATACAATTATATATAATGCTAGTGTGTGTGTGTGTGCTCAGTCCCTTCAGTCGTGTCAGACTCTGCGACCCTATAGACTGTAGCCCGCCACGCTCCTCATTCCATGGAATTTCCCAGGCAAGAATAATAATACTAGAGTGGGTTGTCATGCCCTCCTCCAGAGGATCTTCCTGACCTAGGGACTGAACTTGAAACTCCTGCATTGTAGGTAGATTCTTTACCACTGAGTCACCAGGAAAGCCATTAGTCTACAAAAGCCACCCCCTCATAGACACACACAAAGTTACATGTAGTGCTTAGTTTTTATAAGCTACCTTTTAACACTGATTTAGTTCTTATTAGTGGCTCTCTTCTTCTCCATTCCCTTGACAGGTGTCGTAGCTCATTATGCCTAACTCCGGTCTGAAATAGAGTCTGTGCTTGCACTTTCTTTGGTCTGTAATGGGTTCTCAATAAGTGGTAGTTATTTCAGTATTATTATTTCTCTTACTCCTAAGATAAAGATGTTAATTTGAGAGAAATGAGGATCATCTTGTGTAGCTGAAAAATGGAAGCCTTCCCTTTGAAAACTCACAACCACCCAGACTTAATGATAACTCTTGGCAAGTCTGCTATATCATCTTATGGACATGGGCAGGTGTGTAACAGGAATGCATTCTTTCTGGGTAGAGCTAGGAAGAAGGGGCTTCCCAGGTGGCGCTAGTGGTAAAGAACCCATCTGCCAATGCAGAAGACATAAGAGACACAGGTTCGATCCCCAGGTTCGGAAAGATCCCCTGGAGGAGGGCATGGCAACCCACTCCAGTATTCTTGCCTGGAGAATCCCACGCACAGAGGAGCCTGGCGGGCTACAGTCCGTGGGGTCACAAAGAGTGATGACTTAGCACAGCATAGAGCTGGGGTGAACTCAGACACAGGGAGAAATGAGTGCTCAGAGACGGTTCCTGAAAGGCCCTTGAAATGGATACTCAAGACTGTAGAACCATAGAGCTAGAGAGGCTGTGGTCCTGGTCCATCTTTCAGGGATCTAAGACCCTGGAGGAGCACTGCCTCGGAGGCAAGTTAAAGGAGTATCTCAACCAGCACCACTATCATTCTTTCATTGTTGCGATCACAGACTGAGCCATTAGGAGACACTAATTATCATCAGCTTATTAAATTAAATTCCTTTAAAATTGAAATTAGTTAAATTGAATTTGATTAACTGACAACCTGGGGTCATTCAAACACAGATACAACAGGAGGCATGAATAAATAATATCTCAGAGGAATGTATTCAGGGAAGGCTTCCTGGAGAAGGTGACAATGATCTGATTTTGAAAGACGAACAGTTTTTCTGCTCTATAAAGAAGACAAAAGACAAAACTATTTCAGGGAAAAGGAGTAATATTTGTAAATGTACAGAGATACGTACCATGGTGATATGTTCTGAAAGCTGTAAACAGTTTGGATTTGCTGGAGGATGAGTAAGAAGGCAGAGCCTGGGCCCTGAGGCAGGAGGAGAAGGCACAGCCAGTTACTGAAGCGTCTGGCATTCCCTGGGACCTCATCTATCACGGTCTTTCAGCTTTCTCTCCCACCTCCCTCAGTGAGGACTCTGGTTTCCTTGGGAAATGTGAAGACAGCGTGTGATTTTTTTGTCTCTTTTTCTATAGAATCCCATTTTCCTCTTCCCTTCCTTCTCGTTCACCAACTGCCATTACAAAAATTTTAAATTACTCGAAGGCAGATGGAAAAGTGTATTTATTCTGTGAATGGAGCCTTTACCATGGAAGGCCCTGGCTGGTGATGGGTGGGGGGCCTAGAGAAATGAAACGTGGTTTTGCTGCATTTTGAAGTCTGGATGTGAGCAAGGACTTGTTGATAGGCGTGCTCTACTGACTGCTCAGCCTAACTCAACACTATCCTCTTCCAGTTTCCAAGGCTGCTGAAGAGAGGAGAAATCTGATCACTTTGAGAAGCCAGGAGGCTTGGCAAAATGTTTTCGTTTTAGCACCAGCCCAGACTGTGGAATATCACAGTTGATTGGTTTTCAAAGTTAAAAGGTCTCGTGTTCATCTGCAAGTCTGAGGCAAACCAGGAGTTCTCTGGGATCTGTAAGTGCCTGGATCTCAGATGAGCGAATATCCTCCCCAGTGGGTGTGTCCTTTGGTCAGTTAGGAATGAGATGGCCACAGATAAATGCAAAAGTCCTTTTATATGGATGAAGCAATCAATTGTTTTTTTAATTGAAGTATAGTTGATTTCTAATATTGTTCAGGTGGGCAACAAAGTGATTCAGTTATATATATATAATATACATATATAATATATTATATATATAATATATATATACATATAAAACATATTATATATATAATTTCAGATTATTTTGCATTATAGGTTATTATAAGATATTGAATATAGTTCCCTGTGTTATATAGTAAATCCTTGCTGCTTATTGATTGTGTGTATAGTAGTTTGTGTGGATCACAACAAACTGTGGAAAAGAGATGGGAGTACCAGACCACCTTGCCTGTCTCCTGAGACACCTGTACGTGGGTCAAGAAGCAACAGTAAGAACCGGACATGGAACACCTGACGGTACACAATTGAGAAAGGGTACGACAAAGCTGTGTAATGTCACCTGCTTATTTAACTTATATGCAGAGTGCATCAGGTGAAATGCCAGGCTGGATGAAGCACAGCTGGAATCAAGATTGCCGGGAGAAATATCAACAACCTCAGCTATGCAGATGCTACCACTCTAACGGCAGAAAGTGAAGAGGAACTAAAGAACTACTTGATGAAGGTGAAAGAAGAGAGTGAAAAAGTTGGCTTAAAACTCAACATTCAAAAAACTAAGATCATGGTATCTGGTCCCATCACTTCATGGCCAATAGAAGGGGAAAAAGTGAAAGCAGGGACAGAATTTATTTACCTGGGCTTCAAAACCACTGAGGATGGTGACTGCTGCCATGAAAATAAAAGAAAGAAGAAAAGCTACGGCAAACCTAGACAGTGTATTAAAAAACAAAGACATCACTTTGTTGACAAAGGTCCATGTAGTCAAGGCTGTGGTTTTTCCAGTCATGTACGGATGTGAGAGTTGGACCATAAAGAAGACTGAGCACTAAAGAACTGATGCTTTTGAACTGTGGCACTGGAAAAGACTCTTGAGAATCCCTTGGACTACAGGGTGATCAAATAAGTCAATATAAAAGGAAAAGAAAGAAAGTGAAAGTGAAACTCGCTCAGTTGTGTCTGACTTTTTGCGACCCCATGGACAATATAGTCCATGGAATTCTCCAGGCCAGAATACTGGGGTGGGTAGCCTTTCCCTTTTCCAGGGGATCTTCCCAACCCAGGGATCAAACCCAGGTCTCCCGCATTGCCGGTGGATTCTTTACCACCTGAGCCACAGGGGAAGTCCATCTTAAAGGAAATCAACCCAGAATATTCGTCGGAAGGACTGACGCAGAAGCTGAAGCTCCAATACTTTGGCCACATGATTGACTCACTGGAAAACACCTTGATGCTGGGAAGGATTGAGAGCAGGAGAAGAGGGATGCAGAGGATGAGCTGGTTAGAGACTGAGCAAACTCTAGGAGACAGTGAAGGACAGGGAAGCCTGATGTGCTTCAGTCCACGGGATCGCAAAGAGTTGGGCACGACTTAGCGACAGAACAAAAACAAGATACCCTAAACCTCTTGTGTAACACATGAAACTGTCCAATTTTCTGTGCCAGCCTGGATAGGAGGTGGGGTTTGGGGGAGCATGGGTGCATGTATATGTGTGGCTGAGTCCATTCAGTGTTCACCTGAAGCTAACACAGCATTGTTAATCAGCTCTACCCCAGAACAAAATTAAAAGTTTAAAGTTTGGGAAAAAAAAAAGATACCCTAAGAAGGGCAACCTGGAGTGGGAGAAGCTATCAGCTACATAAATATTAATAGCTGACCAGCGTTATCCTACAGAAAAATGCATGAGAATAAAATGGACACTTCAAAGCAAAGACAAAAAAAGCACAAAATCTAAATGCCCAATTAATACATGCAAAGCTGTTCAGCCTCACTAGAAACCTCTGTGCTGGATCTATGAACATGTGAGATGTTGTACGAGCTTTTAAAGCAGTCCCTGTTTCCTACAGCCCTCTGGCTCTCCTGTACACAAGCCCTGCTGGCCTAAAAGCCAGTGGGAGGTCACTAATTTACGCAGGTCCCCAAGAATTAGGCTGGAGAAGCCTGCCCAAATCTTGAATGGGCTACCTCTAGTTATAAGGCTGTTAATCTTTGTATTATTATATATATTAATACTTCTTTCTTAGAAGAGAAAGTGTGATAGAAAGGTAATTTTGCTGTGGGAGGATATTTCTCTGTGGTCTGGAATATCTATATATCTCTAGGGCCCCAACTGTGGTGTTGGAGAAGACACTTGAGAGTCCCTTGGACTGCAAGGAGATCCAACCAGTCCATCCTAAAGGAGATCAGTCCTGGGTGTTCATTGGAAGGACTGATGCTAAAGCTGAAACCCCAATACTTTGGCCACCTATGCGAAGACCTGACTCATTTGAAAAGACCCTGATGCTGGGAAAGATTGAGGGCAGGAGGAGAAGGGGATGGCAGAGGATGAGATGGTTGGGTGGCGTCACCGATACATTGGACATGAGTTTGAGTGAACTCCAGGAGTTGGTGATGGACAGGGAGGCCTGGTGTGCTGCAGTACATGGGGTTGCAAAGAGTCAGACACGACTAAGCGACTGAATTGAACTGAGGGCCCCAAAGGTATATTTTGAGAAGGACCTTGGGCTTGCTCTAATAAGCATTTATTTTATGAAAGTCACAAATTTAAAAAGTGTTAACTAAAACTTCATATGTACAATTGATAAAGGCAATAACTTCTGTATGCCAAGAAGCTAAATCCATTTTAACAACAATGTTAGCTAAACAGTGAATGAATTTGCTGCCATTCCAGTTCAAGCAAATTGATTTGGGTGATTTTTTTTAATGGGTATTAAAAGTGAAGACTGTATAAAAAAGTGAAGACCACATTGACCAATCTGTCCCTACATGGGAAAAGTCACATAAATATGTTTTTTTAAGTTAAAACTAAGACAGAAACTGAGTTTGCCTCCATCAGAATAATTTCACTGTTATAGTTGATGGTCAGGAGGTGCATAACTCAGTTGGTAAAGAATCCACCTGCAATGCAGGATGCCCTGGTTCTATTCCTGGGTCAGGAAGATACCCTGGAGAAGGGATAGGCTACTCACTTCAGTATTCTTGGGCTTCCCTTGTGGCTCAACTGGTAAAGAATCCACTTGCAATGTGGGAGACCTGGGTTCGATCCCTGGGTTGGAAAGAGGAAGGCTACTCACTCCAGTATTCTGGCCTGAAGAATTCGCAAATAGTTGAAGGTTCGCAAATAGTCGGAGACGACTGAGCGACTTTCACTTTCACAGGAGGTGCAAGGTTTTCTAGGTGGCCACAAGGGGGAGACAAAGAGTGAGCAGAGAATCAGATTTAAGATAGGAATCACATTAATTCCAGTTAGCACTGCTTATTGTTTCAACAGTATTCACCACAAGGATGAGGTTTTTTGGTTCCATTTACTGTGACCAATCACTAATTCTTTAACTTTTTTGGAAATTAACTACCTATCCTTCTAATCAGTTGGCAATATTATGCTTGTGGGGTAAGATAGAGGAATAGTCCTTTTTATCCTACTTTCTTTAATAATCCTACAGTGATTTGTTTCCTTTGTAAATTATCCAGTTTGCTAGAAGTTTGGAAATTTCAGATATTGGATCGAATAACCTATAAGAATGTATATGCTCCTTTGCCGCATACACATTCAGAAATGTATAACTCTCAGAAATGAGGATGGAAGTTTGGGTATCCTTAAGAGTGAGCAAAGGTCACTTAGATAAAAGCTCTGAGTTTAAGACGAGCTTCCTCCTAGGACTCCACCAAGCTGTTACATGAAGCATGGCTCTTTAGAATCCTCCAGGCTGGGTCGGGCAGGGTCTTGATGTTGAGGCTGTGTGGCTTGGATAAATGACCCTTGTGTGCGTGTGTGCTAAGTCGTTTCAGTCCTGTCCAACTCTGTGCAACCCTATGGGATGTAGCCCGCCAGGCTCCTCTGTCCATGGGATTCTCCAGGCAAGAATCCTGGAGTGGGTTGCCATTTCCTCCTCCAAGGGATCTTCCTGATCCAGGGTTTGAAACTGCATCTCTTACATCTCCTGCATTGGCAGGCAGGTTCTTTACCACTAGTGCCATTTGGGAAGCCCCTGAATAACCCTTATGGGTAAGCAATTCCTATTTGAGTAACAAGAAATAACCTGTTTGGATTTTGGTAGGTTTTTTTAAAATTATTTATTTTTCATTGGAAGATAATTGCTTTA
Organism: Moschus berezovskii; assembly: GCF_049115385.1. Classification (NCBI taxonomy): domain Eukaryota; kingdom Metazoa; phylum Chordata; class Mammalia; order Artiodactyla; family Moschidae; genus Moschus; species Moschus berezovskii. The sequence continues at coordinate 116,611,269 of NC_142462.1, forward strand.
TTATCTTGTGTTGGTTTCTGCCACTCATCAACATGCATCACCCACAGGCATACAGAGGTTCCCTCCCTCTTGACCCTCCCTCCCACCCCATCCTAGCCCTCTAGACTGTCACAGAGCACCAGGCTGAGCTCCCCGTTGCGCAGCAACTTTGCATTAGCCATCTGTTTGACACATGGTGATGCGTTTTCTCTCAATGCCACTCTCTCAGGCCGTCCCACCCTCTCCTGCCCCTGCTGTGTCCATTTGTCCATTCTCTTTGTCTGAGTTTAATTCCTGCCCAGCAAATAGGGAATTTTGGTAGTTTTCATCTGGTCATCTGGTGATTCAGCAGCCACACACACAGTTCCATGCAAGCAGAGCTGCAGGTTGTGACAGACCCAGTAACATCGTTCAGTATGCTCGCTAAAAACGTGGGTCCTGAGTGCAACTTTTGGGGGGAAATGTGGTTTCTGTGTCTCTGCTTCCTTCCCTGAAAAATGGAGACAGCCATAGTACTTATTCTGTAGGACTGTTGTGAGCATAAACAAGTAAAAAGTACTTAGAACAGTTCCCAGCAAATGGCATTTATTGATAATTCACCAGAACTGCACTGACATCCTTGAGAGCAAGTGTGCTCTGGAATACAGAACACTCGGAGTGTCCCGATTACACACAATGAATCCTGAACTTAGAAACAGCGGCAGAGACACAGTCTTCCTGTAAGAAGGAGAAGGGTGCTAGATCCCACTCCAGAGGACCTGGGGGAAGTCAGGTTTTGTGTTTGCCTCTGTGGCAACCTCTTCAACCAGCTTTATCCATTCCTTTACTCATCCTTAGTGTCATGGGTAAGAACGCCAGTTCTGGAGTTGAATTGCCAGAGTTCAAATCCTTTCTCTCCCTTTAGGGAGGCTAATCACATGCTGGGACAACTGGAAGATCAGGTACCGATACATTTTTGGAGGCTAAATTTGATATTTAATAAAAATTCAATAGTGAGCATGGATAAGTCCAAACTCTGTTGAACTTCCATTTTTCTAGGTGAATTTTTTTCTAAATGGAAAATTATCCATGGAAGAAAGCTCCACGAGTTTGTCATTGCTATGGGCTTCAGTCAAGCCCCAACTCTTCCTCTTACTGGCTTTGTGAATTCAGATGTTATTTAACGTCCCTAAATTTCTCATCTATGAAGTGGGGTAATGATACTACTAACTTCAAGAGGTCTGTGGTGAAGATTATACAAGTTAACTCATAGGCAATGCCTCTCACCAAGCCTGGGGCATAAAGAGTGTTCGTTACGTATTAGATGGCGTTACTGCTCCTTCAGTGAAGAAACGTTTATTGATTTATTCTCCCATTTTATGTTTTAATTGGAGGAAAATTGCTTTACAGGGTTGTGCTGGTTTCTGCCATCAGTTCAGTTCAGTTCAGTCGCTCAGTCGTGTCCGACTCTCCGCGACCCCATGAATCACAGCACGCCAGGCCTCCCTGTCCATCACCAACTCCCGGAGTACACTCAAACTCATGTCCACAGAGTCGGTGATGCCATCCAGCCATCTCATTCTCCGTCGTCCCCTTCTCCTCCCGCCCCCAACCTTTCCCAGCATCAGAGTCTTTTCCAGTGAGTCAACTCGTCTCATGAGGTGGCCACGCAAATCAGCCGTAATCATGCATATACCCCCTCCCCCGTCTCCCTCCATCCCGCCCCCTAGGTCATCGCAGAGCGCTGAACTCAGCTCCTTGCGTTCTAGAGCAACTCCTCACCAGCTGTCTACTTTACACTCGAGAGTGTCTATATGTCGATGCTGTTTTTCTCCATTCGCTCGTCTCTTTCCTTCCCCCACTGCGTCCACAAATCCGTTCTCTAGTCTGTGTCTATACTGCTTCCCTGCAATAAGTTCACTAATACCACTGTCTAGACTCCATCAGTTCAGTTCAGTGCAGTCGCTCAGTCGTGTCCGACTCTCCGCGACCCCATGAATCACAGCACGCCAGGCCCCCCTGTCCATCACCAACTCCCGGAGTTCACTCAAACTCATGTCCACAGAGTCGGTGATGCCATCCAGCCATCTCATTCTCTGTCGTCCCCGTCTCCTCCTGCCCCCAACCTTTCCCAGCATCAGAGGCTTTTCCAGTGAGTCAACTCGTCACATGAGGTGGCCAAAGTATTGCAGTTTCAGCTTTAGCATCAGTCCTTCCAATGAACACCCAGGATCGATCTCCCTTAGAATGGACTGGTTGGATCTCCTTGCGGTACAAGGGACTCTCAAGAGTCTTCTCCAACACCACAGTTCAAAAGCATTAATTCTTCGGCGATCAGCTTTCTTCACAGTCCATACATGACCACAGGAAAAACCATAGCCTTGACTAGACGGACCTTGGTTGGCAAAGTAATGTCTCTGCTTTTTAATATATTATCAAGGTTGGTCATAACTTTCCAAGGAGTAAGCGTCTTTTAATTTCATGGCTGCAATCGGCATCTGCAGTGATTTTGGAGCCCCCAAAAATAAAGTCTGACACTGTTTCCACTGTTTTTCCATCTATTTCCCATGAAGTGATGGGACCAGATGCCATGATCTTTGTTTTCTGAATGTTGAGCTTCCAGCCAACCTTTTCACTCTCCTCTTTCACTTTCATCAAGAGGCTTTTGAGTTCCTCTTCACTTTCTGCCATAAGGGTAGTGTCATCTGCATATCTGAGATTATTGATATTTCTCCCAGCAATCTATATCTATGTGTTAATATACAATATTTGCTTTTTTCTCCTTCTGACTTCACTCTGTATAACAGAACAAATATTTATTGAGCTTTTTTTTCTGTCAGAAATGCACCTGACGAAGGACATGGGTGAAATAAAAGGAAATTATCCTTGAATTGGGAGAAGGATGTGCTGACGGGCATCAGAGAAAGACAGTCCCCAGGTCCATGTGCCTGAGGGGCCACTGTGTCCTCAGCAAAGCTCAGGGAGTGATACTGAGAACAGCAAAACTATGGTTTAAAAACCAAGCTTGAGGAAAATGGCTCAGTGTACACGCCACTAATCCTGCAGATGAACCTCTAATTGGAACTCCACCCAGCCAAAGAGCCGGGATGGACTGGGATGAGATGATGAGAAAGTTCAGGGGACGCTGGGTTGCAGGGCGGTCAGTGAGTGTGGTTAACTTGCTCTGCTACACTTGGGATCCTGTTCCATCAGAGCCCTCTCAGCACGGCTGCTGTTGAGGACACACAGTACCTTGATTCCATGGTAACCAGAGGAGCCAGCTGCCTGTTTTGTGCCAAGAACCAACAGGCTGATGGACTTGGTAGGGCTGCTAGAGTGATTTTCACCTTCGGCTGGAGCAAAAGGACTCAAAGATGAAACTAACCAAGAAAACCAAACCCCAATAGCGTTGTCACCTCCAGCTTGAGTTCACACCATCTCATTTGAGTTTACACCATTCCTGGGGTGAAGTTATACCCCAGCATCCTTCCAGAGGCAAGAGAAAGGACACATAGGATGGGCTAGGATCTTGAAGACTATCACTGATACCACGTCTGGGCACAGCACTCATGTTCACTAAATACTCTCACTCAAGGACTGAATGCAAACCTCAAGGAGGTAGACTCTGAAGGGAGATTCAGTTTGCAGGATGCCCACATGAAACTGGGCAGACAGGTCGCTATCAGGCCTGGTGATAGCTGAAGAGCTCCCTTATGTGCACACAGGTGGTGTTCAAACATGTTAACCATCATCAAACAATAGATTTTTATCCCCAAGTCGCGAATGAGAATCCAGACGCACAGAGAGTTGAGTGACTTTCCATAGAACCAAAGCTGGTTCACAGCCATCTCCATTAGAGCAGCCTGTCTGTCTTACAATCAGAAAGCTTCTGAGAGCTGGAGAGAGGAGGTTTGTTCAGGGCCAGCTGGGGTGAGGGAGTGATATCAGAGTACAATGCAATCCAGAGTCTTTAAAATTATTGGTCATAAATAGAAGGCAAGAGCTTGCAGAAACTCAAGGAAACATCCTCTGCAGGAGGGCAAGGATGGTGAAGCAAGTCTCTGGGTGGCAGCGAGCATAGAGGCAGAGATACAAGAAAAGAAGCACAGCAGTGTTTTCCTGAGAAAGCTGGTTTCATTTTGTCTTAGCACCTTAAAGGACTTCCTGAGGACAGGCAGCAAAGGAGGATTCAGCCTTAGGGCACTCTAGGCAAGAAACACAGGGAGGTGGAGTGGGCGAGTGATCACCCCTGCCCTTCTGTGGTCACCCCCGTTCCAAACACACACTGCTGGATGACCAGTGTTTACATCTCAATCTAGACATACATCCTCATGGGGTTTTCTCCCCACTCAGGCAGACAGGCCAGGCTGGAAGCCACTTTCTTCTCGACAGGCCAGCCCCAGGCCTCAAAGAATGGAGCCAGGTTCTTCTGCACCTTTTCAGAGAACTTCCTCACCCACAGGTTCATCTTGCCAGGGTTGTCACTGGGGATGTCAGAGAGGGTCTGGTACTCTGCAAAGAGCTGGGTGAACGGCTCCCATCCAAAGGCCTCCTGGAGCTGGAAAAGGAGGAAGGGGCAGAATGAGGAATAAGTCTGTGAAATATTGCAGCATACATGTTCACGAGTGTATCTCATTTCCTGTGATTTGTGTGTGTGTGTGTGTGTGTGTTAAGTCGCTTCAGTTGTGTCCAACTCTTTGCTACCCCATGGACTGTAGCCCAACAGGCTCCCCTGTCTATGGGATTCTCCAGGCAAGAATACTGGAATGGGTTGCCATTTCCTTCTCCAGGGGATCTTCCCAACCCAGGGATCGAACCTGCATCTCTTACATCTCCCGCGTTGGCAATGGGTTCTTTACCACCAGCGCCACCTGGGAAGCCATTGTTAGCTTTGCTTCTTTACTTGCCCCTGTCTCCCCATCTTACTTCTGATCATAAACACGATTGTGTTGGCTCATTCCACTTCTTGGTCACAAACTCTGTATCCTCTGAATCTATCAGAGGGCTACACAAGGAACCTAATCGCTGAAAAGAGGTAAATCCTCAACAAATGACAGTTTTCTCTGTTATCTGTAATTTCTTTAATTAAAAAAACAACAACAGCCGTATTCTCAGTTAACCTAAGTGTTTTTTTGACTTAGGCATCAGACAGGTTTGAGCTCAACTGAGATGGAAATCGGTCCCCAAATCTGGGAACTTACAATATCTTTCAGACACAATAAAATCTTTTTTATTTTCCCAGCCATCTCAGACCTGTGACTATTTTCAAGGCTGCTGTTTTTCTCTACAGGACACTGCCTGTGGAGCAAAACAAGAAAGAAGCAGGTATGTCACAAGTGGCTCAACATGCAAGTGATTCGTACTTCACAGGGAAGAGCCTACCTGAAAGCCATGGGTGGGAAACTCTTATTTGCTAAGATTATAGAAATTTTTGATTCCATGGTGACTCAGATGGTAGAGAGTCTGCCTTCAATGTGGGAGACCCGAGTTTGATCCCTGGGTTGGGAAGATCCCCTGGAGAAGGAAATGGCAATCCAATACAGTACTCTTGCCAGGAAAATCCCATGGACAGAGGAGCCTGGTGGACTACAGTCCATAGGGTTGCAAAAGGTCAGACATGACTGAGTGACTTCACTTTCACTTTTCATAGAAATTTAGAGCTAGCAGTGATCTTGGAGTTTCCAAGATCTCCCCTTTTTGTGGCGGCGAATCCTCTGAGCCTGGGGTATGAAACCGCAAGGACAGGTGCACTTTGATCAGCTTCCCTGTGATCTCATGGCTGTGTCCTCACCGCCGTGGCCTTGTGAGTCCTCCTGCTCATCTCTATTAATATAGCACCTCATTGAACATATTATTACACATATAACATTATGAAACATTTACAATGTGTCAGGTACTACGCTAGGCAAAAATGATTAAGGTCTCTTGTTCTTCTGGAGGTCATTGGTCAACCGGAGAGACAGACGTGTAAGCAAACAAATTACAAAAGAAGTTGGCTTGTCCAGGAGATGATGTTGGGAGAAGAGGACAGGAGAGCTGAGTTTGGACAGGTGACATGACAGGAAACAGACAAGATGTTCACTTGCAGGAGGGGAAGCATGGGGAGACACAGAAGCTGAACTGGCAGATGTATTCCTAGGGGAAGCAGCTCCATAAACTGCAAGATAATCAAGGAGGTGGGAAACTGGGAGCTGGAGGTGTTGGTGAAGGTCTGATGATGAAGGGCCTTAGACACCCATCTAAGCGTTTCCCCTTTCTTCTGAATGTGAAGGAGCACACTTGAGGGACTTAAACATGGAATATTCAGATTATTTTGGAGTTGTTGTGGAAGGCAGACTGAAGGTGGTTGAAGCAAGAAGGGGGAAAAACTTAAGAGGCTTTTGGAGCAGAGAGGAAGATGCTGAGGATCTGTGCTAAGGCAACAGCAGGAGGAAAGAAAGGGAGAAGACCTCCCGCAGGTCGAGAAAACAGAAGGTGCCCATCTGTCCTGAGACCAAGTCTTGGACTCCAGGACAAGAGGTCTCCCCAGAACTTTTGCAGAATGATGCTCATAGCGAGTGGGTCAGCAGGTACAGGGAAATTAGGGCTTTGCCTTGCACTTCAGTGGCAACTACCATGTGGGGTCTGTTTCCCTGCAACCCTCAGATTGGCTCTAGAAGAATCCAGATCTGATGCAATGCAGTTATCTCATTGACTGGGGCCGTCTCTCACTCAGATCTTCAGAAAATGAATGAAAAAGGAAAAATCAAAGCGAGGGGTTGGAAGTGCAAAAGCCTGGGCTTGTCACTGACTCCTGACCGTAGGTTCTGGGCCCATCATTTAAATGTGTGATGTTGGTCAGGATGCTTAAACTCTTTAACTCAGTGTGGCTGTGGAAAGTGAGCCATGACCACTATTTAGAGGGTCATGGTAGACAGAGCAGGAGATCTGACTGGGGAGTGGCTGTCACAGCTTGAAAATAGTAAACTTCAAAGCAGGATGGGAGAGGGGAAAGGGATTTCTGCTTATTTCACAGGAAATCAACTCACTTCAAGACTTTGGTGTTCTTTTGTTGGGTTGGTTATTTACTTATTCATTCTGAAGACACTTTGGCTTCAAATGGGTGGTGGAAACCTGACAATTTCATCGACAGAGTTACCTCCTTAGAGGTCTTCTTGTGAGGCAGTTGCCCCTAACACTATGAAGGGATGCGACACTCACTAGACCCATAAAACTAAGGTGAGGGAAAGCAAAGCAAGATAATCACCATTTCTGAGGCACTCATTAGGGGACAAAGGACAAGCCAGTGAGTGGGAGAGACATGACTCAGTCTCGGGGTGTCTTACTCAGAGCGTCTGCTCTTGACTGACATACCCAGGGACTGTATGTCTCTCTAGTTATTTTCTTCTCATAATAGTTGTCATTTTCTCTTACATATACAAAAGCACAGGAGGTGAGTGGGGCAGGTGTCATCTGCATTTTAGAGATATTTGACCTGAGAGGCATCACCACGCAGCCAGGGGAGGTGGTGGGCAGGCTGGTGGGGGTGGAAAGGACTTGGCGAGCTCCTGGGATCTGGGATGCCTCATGATAGAGGGTCTGGGGGCCTCCATCTCCCTGAATTTCAGCTCAGTACCTGCAGATATGTTTCCAGAGCTGTCCACACTTCCCAGTTGCACAGGGGGGCTCCCTTTTCCAGGTGTGTTTTGATCCTATTCTCCCGTTCTGGAGGGCTCAGAGCTGGGTGGGCCTGAGCCCTGGGGATGCCCAGGACCGTTTCGTGTACATAGACCGACCACAGGTTGCAGGTGGCCTCGGTAGTGTGTGGAGGGAACTCCCACTTCTGCCGCTGCTGGTTGTGGCCCAGCTCGTGCACGGGACCCCAGAGCCCTCGGCTTCTCATGCCCATCTCATTGATAAGCTCCGGCACTGACTCCAGGTGGCACATGATGGGGTAGCCCGAGTGCATCCAGCCTGGGAAAGCAAAGAGAGAATGAGGCACGGGGGGGGGGGGTCCACCCACACCCATCTCCCTTCGCTCCTCTCCACTGGGTAACTTTTCCTCACCATCCTGCCCGCACCCAATCATTCCAGAATCTCCCTGCTGACTTAGAACGCTGATGCCCCCCTTGACTTGGTCCAAAGAGTGCCCAGCCTACTTCCCAGACTCCACTCTGGAGTTACTCCTCCCGCTTTCTCTGGCCCCAAAGAATATTAATTCTTTACACAGCCATTCCCACTATAATTCAGCGCTTCCTTTCGTGTGAGTTTCCTTTGTGTGCCAGTCTGCAACATTAGGTCTTGTGTCCAAATCTGAGATCCTTGAGGCTAGGCAGTGTTATTCCTTCTCTTGCAGAAACCACTGTTGTCCAAATTCATGCTTTTTAACAATGAAAATCTTGCCCTTTATTAAAAGATTAAAAATACGGCCAAAGGAATTTTTTTAATTTCCCCCCGCTTTTTTAAAACAAAAGATGTCCTTCTTTTTTCTAAACCACTAAATACTTAACATAAATCTCTTTACCCCCTCTTCATTGCCAATCTGAATTATAGTTGAAGAGGCTATTTCAGAGGTTTTAACCTCTCCTTGAAGCAACCCTCACCAGCGTCTTGAAATCCGAGTACCAGTTTTTCTGAGGCTGTTCCACCCATCTGTGAATTCTTACCCTGAAGGTGAACATGATTTACGTTTTTGCATGTAAACATCTTTTCATTTCCATGTCTTCAATGTATTTTTCTCCCCTTACTTTACCGGTAAAATTATGCCTTACACATATGGATATTTTAAAAGGCAAAATAAAAGTCAGCAGAAAGGAAGCAATGACGAAGATCAGGCAGAAAATAACTAAAACAGAGAGTCAAAAAAGAATGGAGAAGGTCAATAAAGCCAAGAGCCGAGTTTTGAAAGGACAGTCAACAAACTCTGGCCCGGCTCGCAGGAAGAGCAAGTGGACCCAAGCAAACAAAGTAACACATGAAAGAGGGGACGTACCACCGAGACACAAACAATCCTAAGAGAAGACTACGAACAGCTACATGCCGACAGACTGGACAAGAAGTGGACACGCTTCCTGGACCAGTTTCTAGAAACACAGCCTGTGCAAACTGCGTCAAGAAGAAACAGATAATTTGAACAGATCACTCACTCACTAGAAGTGAAACAGAATCGACATATAGAAAAATACCTCTGTACAAACAAACAGTCCAGGACTGGAGGGCTTCACGGAGGAACTCTACCCAACAAACACAGGAGAATTTATACCGATCCTTCTCAAACTCTCCCAAAAGACCGAAGCGGACAGAATCCACCCAAAGCCATTCTAGGACGCTGTCATCACTCTGATACCAAAACCAGAAAAGGACACTACAGAAAGGAAGGAAGAAAGAATGAAAGAAAGAAAACAACAGGCCCAAAGAAATGCAAAATAGTAAAGCAAAGCTGTCTACCCGCTAGGAGCATCCCTCTGGAGCACCTACCGGCTGAGATCTGCACATCAGCAACGATCCTCTCTGGACGGTGGAATGGGAAGGGCTGGGCCGCCAGCCTGGCTATAGCCTCCATCATCTCGTCCCAGAGGCGGAGCAAGGGCTCCGGGTCCTCCAGGGCCCGGAGGTCTGCAGTCGGCACGGTCAAGATGATGTTGTCCGTCGCCAGCTCTCCCCAGGGAGCCGGGCTCTCCTGAATACAGCTCCTCCACGCCTCCAGGGATGTCTCACCTGGGAACAAACATCACGGAACCTGTCACCCACTTCCTCCACCTCCTTTGAGCTGAAAAACACAATTGGAACCCAGGAGGAGGACACTGAAATAAGGAACGATTACCACGCACGTCTACATGCTGTGCAGAGAAGGATGGGTCCCCAGACCCTCCCCTCTGTTCTGCCCTGAAGTCTCCATGGACACAGAGATTTCTCACTCCTGCCTCCACTGCCATCTCCAGCAGTCCCTTCTCCCGTCCACCAATCCTTTCGCCTCCGCTCCTTGGCAACCAGCACTTGACTACACAGCATCCCCCGTTCTCCTCCTCCCCTCCGCCTTCAGTCCACTCACCCAGCTTGTAATACGGGGCAGGCACAGCCCTCTTGATGGTGATGGACACAGGCCCCTGGTTACAGCCCCTGGGCACGATGACATAGAGAAGCCCGCCCCAGAGGCTGGAGACCGACTGTTCGGTCCTGTCCATATGGCACTGGTGAGTCACCACAGGGGCTCGAGACAGCTTGCTGGCACTCATCAAGTCATCGGTGTGGCAGCCAATCTGTAACTGGAAAGGCGATTGCACCATGTGTGGGCGGAGCTGCTTCCCTGGGCTGTGGGTGCAGGGTTGTGTGTGGGACTGTGTGATGGAAGGAACTGAGAAAACTCCAGCCTCCCCTTTCTGTAAGTGACGCATGCAAACCACGAGATGGTAGCACTCTAAAAGTCGTATGTGCTGAATGGCACGTAGAATCGTATTTCTAGGGATTTAAACAGCTCCATAGTGGACTGACTTACCTGGTAGCTCAGTCGGTAAAGAATCTGCCTGCAGAGCAGGGGACCTGGGTTTGATCCCTGGGTTGGGAAGATCCCCTGGAGAAAGAAATGGCCAACCACTCTAGTATTGTTGCCTGGAAAATTCCATGGACAGAGGGGCCTAGCGGGCTACAGTCCACGGGATCACAAGGGTCGGACACAACTTAGTGACTACACCACCACCACCACCACCACCACAGTGGACCACCATTAGGCAGACCACACATAACCCTGAGGCTGATACTGACTAGCGGCTTGTGGTGCCTCTGCACTAGACAGAACCTGGGCTCCTACACCAGGGATCAAGCCCCTGAGTGGGTCTGATGCCGGGAATAAGGCAGAGGGAATCCTTGGCTGCACTTCATGCACAGTCAGGAGGCCCATCCAGACACAGTGGGACATGGGATGAGGGCTCATCTTGGCCTCCCTTTCTGCTCAGACAGATGGAGTGCGTATCGTTTGGAGGCCTGGGACTGCTTTTCTCAGGGTTACTGCAAGTGAGCGCGAGAAGGGAGACTGACCCCCAGGAGACCCTAACCGTGGCAGGAAGTGACCCGCAGAATTGAGGGTCACTTAATTTGGCATCATGGTCTATTTTTGTGAGTGACGGGGTTATGCACACCCTTTAGGGATGAAGGTAAAGACATAAAACCCAGAAAGGCTGTGCCAGGAAAATGCCTGAGGTCCAGAATATGTCAGGTGTCCTTTCCCCCACATTCCTGTCGGAAGGTGGAGAGCTGAGGGCCTGTCTTAGAGGACTGGGTCTGAGGTGAGGAGCTCTACACAAGTGCTCAGTTGTGTCCGCCTCTCTGCGAGCCCATGGACTGCAGCCCGCCAGGCTCCTCTGTGTCCATGGGATTTTTCCAGGCCAGACTACTGAGAGCGGGTAGCCATTTCCTTCTCCAGGGAGTCTCTCCCTTAGGCTCCCAGAAACTTAGCTGCTTCATCTGTAACGTGGGTAGGATGATGCCTTCCTGCACTCTGGTAGAAGAGCAGTGAGCTGGATGAGAAAGAAAGCGTGAGGCAGTGGCAGGGGTCCGAACCTTACCTTCAGGCCAGTGCAAGCTGCAGCTTCACACAAGGAGACTTCTGTAAGTTGTCCGTTTGGCAGGTAAAGCCCTGTACTCATCCAGGCATCATCGCCTGGGTGACAAAAGGCACAGCAAAGGCTGAGTTCTTCCCCTGCTCGATGCCTCGCAGCGCCTCCCAGAGGTACAGCCCTGCCCTGCACACCTCAGCTCATCCATGCTTCCTGCCTGAAGCCCACCCAAGCTCAGAGCAGAACCCCACTCCCATCTCCTTGAAAGTGCCTGATGGAGAAAGGAACAGCCCCACCGAACCTTCAGCCCCTACAAGATCCCATGGAGCCCACGAGCCCCCCGCCTGTCCCCATCCCCCACCCCCAGGCCCCTGGTGGCCTACCTGGGTTGCGCGCATTGATCTCCACTGTGTGCTCCAATGGGCACAGATTGGAGCCGCAGGACCAGGCTCCAAGCCCCTGTGCCAGCTCGGAGCAGTCAGTGCCGCAGCGCGCCAGCTCCGTGGCCAGGCAGAGCACCACCGCCTCACAGGAGTCACCGGCCACCGGGTTCTCCCGGCTCACAGCTGGGAACCCCGAAAGACGCAGCCGCTTCCTCAGGAGCCGGTGCAGGGAGGCATAGGCAGGGACCCCCTCTGCGGGAATCTGGAGGAAGGCGGCTCCATCCACTCTCAGTTTTGCCAGCCAGTTCTTCTCCAAGTTGCCACCCTCGAGGTTCAAGGTAGCTTGGAATTCAGACAGCGCCTTGCGGAAGTGGTAGTTCAGGCTGTCGGCGGAAGGGACCGGGAAACAGCCCGGGTCCATGGTCCAAGCTAGGATGCTGAGGCCAAAGGTGTTGAGTATAACATTACCAGGGAAATCAGCCAACGTGGAGCGGCCGGGGTTCTGGGAGGCCCACCACCAGGCGTGGCCCCCGATCAGCAAGCCCCCGCCCTCAGCCACAAACTCCTGCAGCTGCTTGGCCTCCTTGTCGCTGTAAGCTGTACAGCAGTAGATGCACACGTCACTCGTCAGATTGGGTTCAAGACTGCACTCAAGACCGTGCTCCGACAGCAGGGCGTGCAGTTTTCCTAGACTGGTATTCACCCCGACTTTGCCCGTCTGGCCTTTGGCCAGCCAGCGCACAGCATTGAGTAAAAAGGGTCCCAAACTGGGAGCAGAGAGCATGCCCTCATGGGCAGCCAGGACCACCCGGCCCTGGCCATAGCGGGCAGCTGCCAGGAAGCAGCGGAGAGAGGCATCTAAGCCCAGGGGGAAGGCCAGGGCCCCGTGCACCAGCAGCTGCGAGGGCAGTCCCCGCGTCCCAATGTCGAGCTCCGAGATCCCTTCCAGGAGCTGCTGCTGGTCCTGCCTGAGGTCCTCCCCGCACCTGGAAAAGGAACAAAGGGGCTGCAGTCAGATGCCGAACCATTGAGACCAGCTCTCTGAAGACAGAAATCTGGAGGGTGCAGAGGTCACACAGTCCACGCCAGCTTTCCCACTCTCACTAATAACACTGGAGATTTGAGTCACTCGTGTGACTTGCTTTATTGCAGTGGTCTAGAACTGAACTCACAGTATCTCTGAGGTATGCCTGTTATTGAACATAGAAATGAATGAAGTTAAAAAATAGATCTACTCTTCAGAGTAACACTTCTGTAAAGAAGGCAGTGTAGAACATCAAATCCCCCTCTCCACATGCTAGCTCTGATCTAGGAATGTGTTACAAGTAAACTCTTCATACTATACTTGAAGATTTAGACACTCTTTTTAAAGGGCTTCCCAGGTGGTACTAGTGGTAAAGAACCCACCTGCCAATGCAGGAGACATAGGAGATAGGAGTTCAATCCTTGGGTCGAGATCCTGCCATGTCTGTAGGAGGGCATGGCGACCCACTCCAGTATTCTTGCCCGAAGAATCCCATGGACGGAGAAGCCTGGCGAGCTACAGTCCATAGGATCACAAAAAGTCAGACACGACTGATGTGACTTAGCATGCACTCTTTTTAAAAAATGTCACTTAAATGTGATGACTGCTTTTACTACTTGTTACTGAGAAAAAGAAAGCTGACTGCCGAAGAATTGCTGCTTTTGAACTGTGGTGTTGGAGAAGACTCTTGAGAGTCCCTTGGACTGCAAAGAGATCCAACCAGTCAACCCTAAAGGAAATCAGTCCTGAATATTCATTGGAAGGACTGATGCTGAAGCTGAAACTCCAGTACTTTGGCTACCTGATGTGAAGAACTGACTCGTTGGAGAAGACCCTGATGCTGGGAAAGATTGAACACAGGAGAAGAAGGGGATGACAGAGGATGAGATGGTTGGATGGCATCACTGACTCTATGGACAAGAGTTTGAGCAAGCTCCGGGAGTTGGTTATGGGCAGGGAAGCCTGGCATGCTGCAGTACATGGGGTTGCAAAGATTTGGACACGACTGAGTGACTGAACTGAACTGAACACACACAGGGGGCTGACTCACATGCCATAGTTTGCCAATCTCTGATGTAGAATCTAAATCAAACTTCTAATTTACAAGAAATACAGGGAACAAAGGAATTTATTCAACTTCACCACAGGGATTCAGTCAGCAAAACACAGACTTTTTTGAAGGAAACACATTCTATACTATGGGGAACTGTTCAGGACAAAATACCTAGTTTCCTTAAGAAAAAAACAGCAAGAGAGGAAAAGAATTGGAAAGGAATTCCAATTCTTATATGAGACATAGAAGTCATATCAAGCTATCAAAATATGTTGGTTTTAATAAAAGATCAATTCAAAAAAACTGTGAAAAAATAAGACAATTATGGAAATGGATTATGACATTAAAAAATTATTACTTCTTTTAGATGTGATAATGGTAACTTCTGGTTATGTTTTCAAAACATAAACAAAACAAAAGGTACTTCAGATTCCGTGGCAGAGATGAAAAATGTAGGCGCAGATGCAGAAAAACAACAAAATAGGTTTAGTTTGCTGGATAGGAATCCTTCGAAACTATTAAGAGGAATTAGTTGGTGAGATTTACCTGTTTGTCCGTCAGACTTAAAGAGAAGTTGGAATGAATCAGATCCATCCTGGTTCTCTGAATAACTCATCACCTCCCAACCCTTCCAGAGGGAACCGAGTCTAACTGTGCCAGGCCTTGGGGCTGAAGACACTGCTAGCTGCTTTCTAAATATGTGTCTGACCTTCCTTGACTGGTCTGATCTCCAGTCAAGATCAAACAAGTCATTCCTAAACAAGTCAACCCTGAATATTTATTGGAAGGACTAATGCTGAGCTTCAATACTTTGGCTACCTGATGCGAAGAGTCAACTCATTGGAAAAGACCCTCATGCTGGGAAAGATTGATGGCAAAAGGAGAAGGGGGTGGCAGAAAATGAGATGGTTAGATAGCATCATCAACTCAGTAGACATGAATTTGAGCAAACTCTGGGAGAGAGTGGAGGACAGAGGAGCCACGTGTGCTGCAGTCCATGGGGTCGCAAAGAGTCAGACACAGCTTAGCAACTGAACAACATGCCCCTCCTTACAGCAGCATCTTGACTTCTTCAGAGGTGCCAGTGGCCATTTAAAAATATTCAGCCCTTCAGGCCCTCTGGCAGCTAGAGGTGGCCAGGTGAGCTAATTCTGGCCACTGAAACATTACAGAAGTCTGATGGTCAGAGCTCCCAGAAAACATATGTTACTATCTGCATTAAAAGAGACATATGCAGCAGGTATATTCATTCCAGCTTATTCTTGCCAAGGTGTAATTACATTGCCAAAAATAGTAGTAGCAAACTTGCAGTCATAAGGATAAAAGTGAAGCATCATGGGGGGGGGTGAGCGTGGGTCACGGAAGTGGTAAAGGGCAAGAGAGACAGAAGGAGATTGAGAGGGAGGGAGGGAGGGCAAGAGAGGGGATGAGTGAACACGCACGAGTGAGCCGGCGTTACCGTGAAGCAGGGAGCCAGTGCCACAGCCCTGACTATCTGCCTGGACTCTGTTACACGAGAGAACGAAACGACAGGATCTGTCCACTGCAGCAAGGCTTCTGTTACCCGTGGGCATGCACGGTGAGTCACTGATTTAACGAGTCACACAAAACCACAGCTATCCAAAGCTTCTGGCCTCCTCTAATCTTTCCTTTCCTAGTCCTGTACAGCTCCCTAAGTGGCAGCACCCGTCCTTAAAAGTATTTGATCATGGAAATCTTGACTCCTGTCTTCTCCCCTCACTCCAGTTCAGTCCACCAGCCAAGCCTGGAGGCAGGAAGGAGCCCAGGTACTTGTCTCCTTCAGGCTGTGTCTCTGGCCATCACTGTGTCTTCTCTGAGGCTCCAGTTCCCATCAGAGATGCCTCCATCTGGACTCCCAGCTCTCCTGCTGAACAGGCCTAGCATAGCTCCAGCCTTTACCATTGAGCCACCCGGGGAGACCCCCCAACCCAGGCACCAGACAGACTGACGAATAAGACAAGCACTTCTAAAAGACTGATCGTTGCTTTGGCCACAGACAGCAGGAGCAGTGAGAACCCAGCCCTTCCTGGGCTTCAGTGCATTACGGTTGTCTTTTCCTTTCTTTGTGGTGGTTCTGAAAAGCAGTAGAAAATCACATGTATTAAAGTGGAAGCTTCCTGATGAAGAGGAGCAGATTTATTGTGAATATGCATCAGACTCCTGGCGGGGAAACACCACTCACCTGACCTGGAGAGGGATCTTGGGCACCTTCTTGGAGACCTTGAAGCGGCCTTTGTCCCCATAGGTGTCAGTGAAGTACACTCCGGCCACACTGGTCACCCGGTTCCCTGGGAACTCGGACAGCACCTTGTCACTACCATGCTGACTGGCCCAGTACCAGGCCTGGCCCCCGATGAGCAAGCCCCCGCCACGTTTCACAAACTGGATCAGCTCCGCAGTCATGGTGTCATTGTAGGCACTGATGCAGTAAACCTCCAGGGGTCCTGCTGGTTCTGGGTGAACCTGTGCCTCCGCCCCGGAGCCCTCCAGGATGTGTGCTAGTGATGCCAGGGATGGGTGCACACCAACAGGTGCCCCAGGAGAGGGAGAGAGCCAGCGCACTGCATTGAGAAGAAACGGGGCCAAGCCGGCATCCAGCAGGTAGCCCTCGTGCGACACCACCACCAGACGGCCTCGGCCATAGAAGGAGGCCGCAACGAGGACCTGGCCTTTGTCGTTCACCATGACTGGGAAGGCGGCCTCTCCAGTAAGAAGGAGCTCACTGGGAACAGGGCCTTCGGGGACCTCCCAGCTTGTGACCCCATCCATGAGGGCCTCAAAGGCAGCTGCAGGAGTTGTCGCCATGGTTCAGTGAGCTGCAGGAGAAGAAATCAAAGACTCAGCTTGGTCAGAACAAAGGAAGAAACGTGTGCGGCAAAAAAAAATAAAGAAAGAAAGAAAACTAAATGCATCAAGGGACTGCCTTGGTATCCCAGTGGTTAAGCATCTGCCTTGCAATCCAAGGAACACAGGTTTGATCCCTGGTCTGGGAACTAGGATCTCATAGGCGGCAGGGCCATAAGCCACCCTTGAGCCCCAATAGTGAGCTGGTAGAGAGGATCCTACATGCCACAACTAAGACCTTCAGTTCAATTCAGTTCAGTTGAGTCGCTCAGTCTTGTCCGACTCTTTGCAACCCCATGAATCACAGCATGCCAGGCCTCCCTGTCCATCACCAACTCCCAGAGTTCACCCAAACTCATGTCCATCAAGTTGGTGATACCATCCAGCCATCTCATTCTCTGTCATCCCTGTCTCCTCCTGCCCCCAATCCCTCCCAGCATCAGAGTCTTTTCCAGTGAGTCAACTCGTCACATGAGGTGGCCAAAGTATTGGAGTTTCAGCACAGCCGTAAATAAATACATAAATAATGCATTCAGATGAAAACCACTTGTTAGGTCCCCGAGTGGTGGAAGGCCTGGGGGGTTCAGCAAGGAACACAACAGACAAGATCCCTGCTTTCACAAATCTAATATTTGAGAAGGGGAGGGGCGGTAATTAGGCAGACAAGCAGATAAAATGCAGCCATTAATAATCATTAGATGAAAATAAAACACAGTGACGTGATATCCAGAAACCAGAAAATTACTTTAGATGGGGTTACAGTAAAGGCCCATATGAGAGAGTGACATTGAAGCTGAGACCTGAGATTTAAGTTGAGACCTGAAATACTGCAAGCGAGCATTTTTTTTAAACTTTTTATTTTACATTGTGTTGTGGTATAGTCGATTAACAGTGCTGTGAGAAGTTTCAGGTGAACAGTGATGGTAAGGTAACTCAAGCATACACATACATGTATCCATTCTCTCCCAAACTCCCCTTCCCTCCAGGCTGCCACACAACATTGAGCAGAGTTCTCTGTGTCATACAGTAGTTGTTTATCCATTTTAAATATGCAGTGTGGACACATCCCTTCGAAACTTCCAAAGTATCCCTTTCTCCCATCCTTCCCTCTGGGAACTTTATAACAGAGAGAAGCCCCATGGGGGCTGGAGGAGCAGAACCTGAGTGGTGTGAGGGTGGGGCTGGATTCCACAGGAGCAAGAAGATCAAAGTGAGAGTTAGCCTGAGATGACTCAGTACATTATTTCTCTGGACAAAAAGGTCAGTTGACCTTTCAGAAACTAAATGTGTTCTGGTAGCTTTGACTAAATGAATTGGGAAACACCTCCCAGTATATTAGGTCTGCCCTCACTAGGGAGTTCCCCACCGCTACTTTGGGGAACATTCAGAGGTTTACTAGGACTTTAAAAATTTGGTGTGCCTAAAACTGGGTTCATTATCCCCTTCAGAGTAGCTCCTCTTGGATAAACTATTTATACGCCAGTCTCATTTGTATAAAGAGAATAGTACATCCCTTGGAGGATTGTTTTGGAAGATGAAGAGAATGTAGATAAAAATGTCCAGTATCAGGTATGCAAGGAGAACAGAAATCACAAGTGGCTGGCCCCCTGCTGTGCTTTCTGGCCTCTCCAAGCGACCAGAGCCAGGTAGCAGGTGAGCTGTGTGCCCCAGACCACCTCCATCCAGCAACAGCCCTGGAGGACTCTCCTAGGCACTGGGAGACCTTCTCACCTGGGCAAGTGCCCAGGAGCAGCCCTGAAGTGGTGGTGAGCTGATATGGGGCAAGCGCCCCCTGGGGTAGAGCCACCCTAGGTGCATTCTGGAGCCCCTCACAGCGTTACCCCAGGAATCGGGCTCCACCTGCCCACAGCAGTAAACAGCTCAGCGAGAAGTCCTTCCTTACTGGACCAGGGTCCTTCCCGCTTCCCTCCTCTCCACGTCCTCACTGTGCAGTTCTGGGCTCACTTCCCAAGTAAACTACCTGTGCTCAGGTCCTTCTATCAGGCTTGGCTTTGGGGAGCCACCGACACTGACAAACACCAAACCCTTCCCTTCCAAGGCATCTCCTCCCTCCTGTTTCCATATACTGCCAGCCACCTCCATTTTGCCCGTGTTTTCCCCACTTATCAAATACCACGCCCTTCAATTTACATTCCTATCCAGAGGAGACCAAGCTGGTTTCTGTCCCCAAGATGCACTCCGTAGTCTCTACAATCTTCCTCAGGCCTACTCATGACTCGTCCTCATCAGTTTCATCCACTCCCCCAGGTAAAGCTGAGGTGCCTCCCCCCTGGATTTTAAGCCTCCAGAGTCTGGACTTTGCACAGTTTTCTAGACTTTTTTTCCTTTCACTTTCTCCATCAATTCTCTAGAAGTCTTGGCTCCTTAAGCATGCCCAATATTCCCCGTAAAACTCCAGCTCCTTTTCTTTCTTTTTTTTAAACTATCCTTCCCATCTGAGGGGCTTCCCTGGTGGCTCAGATTGTAAAGAGCCTGCCTGCAATGTGGGAGACCTGGGTTGGAGCCCTGATCCAGGGATCCCCTGGAGAAGGGAATGGCAACTCACTCTAGTATTCTTGCCTGGGAAATCCCATGGACAGAGAAGCCTGGTGGGCTACAGTCCATGGGGTTGCAAAAAGTCGGACAAACTGAGTGACTAAACAACAACAACAACCCATCTATCACCTTACTCTGAATACTGCCCTCAGGAAAGTGAATTCACAAAAAAGTACCTGTCCCCAGCTGGAGTATGAAGCCAGAGGGTGAATGATTTCAGTATGTGGGTTTGGGGTGGAAAAGCGCAGCGAAAGATCAGGAAGTCTGAGGTCAAGCCTCTGACAAGACAAGGGAGCTCTTTCATGAATCCGAGCCTCCCTAGTTTTACAGGAAAAGCACCAAAAAGAAAAAAAACAAACAGGAGATGAGGAAAAAAGAGGTTCTCAGAACTCTGACTACAACTGTCACTGCGTTCGCATGCATGCACGCGCATCCACAAACACACCCCCATACAGCCACACAGCTGTCAAATTCTTGATCCAGAAATGCAAAGAGGCGAGAGGAAAGCGTTTCGAGACAAATCAAAATAGGGAAAGGAAGGGCGAGAGGAAACCAGACCGTGAACCTAGGGAGACCAGAGACACCGCCTGGAACGGTCTCCAGCCTGCATCTGGCACCCGGGGGCGCACCGGTCTCCCCAGGTCCTCAGCCCCCGCCCGAAGCCACCCACCCCACCCAACTGACACGCTTGGACCCGAGAACTCACGCTACGGCGGGGCGGGGTGCGGGGAGCGGACCAAGGCGCAGGTACAGATGCGGAGGCGCTTCCTGTGAGCGAGGACTTGTAGGCCGGGAGCGGGGCGGGTCCCGGGGGCGGGTCCCGGGGGCGGTCCCTCCCGGAGCCTCCGCCCCGCGGCCCCGCCCCCCCGCCGCACCCGGGGAGGTGCCCTGGGGGATGGGCAGCCCTGATCATGGGCACCCCTGGGGGCCAGAACCCCCCCGCTTCCACAGACCTCACGAGGGATCCTGCTGTGTGCGAGGGAGCTGCGCAGAGTTGCTGTCACGTTTGATAAGGAAAGCACATGCCAAGTCTCCAATAAGCCAGGCTCGGGGCGGACAGGCCAACAACACCGTGACCCACGACCCGGGGTCTGTTTTGGCCCCTCGTGGATCGGGGCCCCTTCCCCTCCAGTCCCGGGTGCAGCGCCCGAGGAGCGAGGCTTCCGCGTCGTCCCCACTGGGTTGCTCCTGCGTTGAGGGCCTGTCCCCTGGTGGTCAGTCTCCGGCCGTGCACCGCGTGCCGGGAGGAATTCGCGGGGATCCGGGGAACTCCATCAGAACCGTCTGGGACTGTAGACAGGAATGTTGCGCAGGCATGTGCTTGCTGGCAAGGAAGCAGCGTGCCTGTTAACGACACCAGACGCGTCCACTCCCGCTGACGCGATAGAGGGGCTGCGGCTTGGGTTTCTACCCAAGGGAGTGGGAAGGTCAAAACCAAGGTTAAAGAGGCCCAGATTTGCTGGGAATCTGATTTTGCACAGTTTTGCGCTGTCAATACACTCTTTTTACTTTTAAGGATTTTTTGTTGTTTGTTTTGTCTTGTTTGTAGAAGGAGAGAGTGGCAGTAGGGATGGGGCAACAGAGGTGGACTTTAGATCCCTATTTTATAACCTGTCTCTCCTTGGGCTAACACTGGTTATACGTATAAATCATTGCTCTGTTTATGGAGTTACCGGATGTGTCTGTTTTTCTTAAAGGATCATGACTGCCTGTTTACAAAAATTACTTAAAAGCATCCGTTAATGTCACATCCTCATTGAATTTTCACATGTACACCACGCTTCACTCATATTCTCTTCTGTCTCAGGGCCACTGTCTTCACCAGATCTCAAGTCTTTGTAAAATAGGTGTTATTTCCTCCAGTATCTTCCTATCCAGTCCCATTTTTTGTATTTTCATTTTTTAATTTATTTCTAATGTCTTCCTTGATAAAGAGACACTTGAGTAAACTCCATTTCTTAAAATATATATATATATATTTGTTGTTTTGTTTTCTTTTAGGGTATAGCCTATTAGCAGAAAATGGTGTGATAGTTTAAGCTGAAAGGTAAGGGACTCAACCATGCATATACATGTATCCATTCTCCCCCAAACTCCCCTCCCATCCAGGCTGCCACATAACATTGAGCAGAGTTCCATGTGCTACACAGTCGGTCCTTGTTTGTCATCCATTTTAAACACAGCAGTGTGTACATGTCCATCCCAAACTTCCTAACTATCCCCCCACCATCCTACCCCCATCCTTCCCCTCCTGGCAACCATAAATTTGTTCTCTGAGTCTCTTTCTGTAAGCAAGTTCATTTGTATCATTCTTTTTAGATTCAACATATAAGAGATGTCATAAGATGTTTCTCCTTCTCTGTTTACTTCACTCATGACACTCTCTAGATCCATTCATGTTGTCACAGTTCAGTTCAGTTCAGTTCAGTCGCTCAGTCGTGTCCGACTCTCCGCGACCCCATGAATCACAGCACGCCAGGCCTCCCTGTCCATCACCAACTCCCGGAGTACACTCAAACTCATGTCCACAGAGTCGGTGATGCCATCCAGCCATCTCATTCTCCGTCGTCCCCTTCTCCTCCCGCCCCCAACCTTTCCCAGCATCAGAGTCTTTTCCAGTGAGTCAACTCGTCTCATGAGGTGGCCAAAGTATTGCAGTTTCAGCTTTAGCATCAGTCCCTCCAATGAACATCCAGGATTGATCTCCTTTAGAATGGACTGGTTGGATCTCCTTGCAGTATAAGGGACTCTCAAGAGTCTTCTCCAACACCACAGTTCAAAAGCATCGATTCTTCGGCGATCAGCCTTCTTCACAGTCCAACTCTCATGTTGTCACAGATAGCGTTATTTCACTCTTTTTAATGGCTGAGGGGTATTCCATGGTATATACGTACCACATCTTCCATATCCATTCCTCTTAAACTCCGTTTCTTGCCTCTCTGTGTAGAACTTGTCATTTCTTCCCTGCAGGTCACCCTCTCCTTTGCCAAAAATGAGGTTCAAACTTCGAAATCCAACTTCTGATTCTACCACTTTGTTTCTTTCTCAAGGCCACTGGTGGACTCCTTTCCAAATCTAGTCTCCACCCTGCCTCCTGGCCTTCAGTACACATTGGGAAAGTGCTGACTGACTTCATTTTCACTCTTTGCTCTTTAACACTGAAGGAGGAAACAGACAGAACAGGCTCCATCTTGAAAGCAGGACTCCATCTTAGGCTGGACTGTGGACTTTGAGTTATATGTCCAGTATCTGTGGAAACGACCTACCAACTGGAAAACCAGACCACCCCCAACCCCGTTCCCCCCACAGTGGAAGAGCCCCAGGGCTTGTACCTAGACTCTCCGTTGCCTAAAAGAATACCCTAATTATCTGTTTAACCGAATAGAATCATAAATTCTATTATGCTTATTGGGGTATGCCCACTGCTGCTGCTGCTGCTAAGTCACTTCAGTCGTGTCCGACTCTGTGTGACCCCATAGATGGAAGCCCACCAGGCTCCCCCGTCCCTGGGATTCCCCAGGCAAGAACACTGGAGTGGGTTGCCATTTCCTTCTCCAATGTGTGAAAGTGAAAAGTGAAACTGAAGTCGCTCAGTCGTGTCCGACCCTTAGCGACCCCACAGACTGCAGCCTACCAGGCTCCTCCATCCATGGGATTTCCTAGGCAATAGTACTGGAGTGGCTTGCCATTGCCTTCTCCGGTTAACTACCTAGGCTTAACTACCTAGGCTTAAGGCATATGAATCACAGGTTAACTTTGTATCTTTCATTTCCTTTGTTCAGATTAGTTTCAGGGAATTTGGGGAGGTGGTTTTGGAGACGTACACTTAGGGTATATAAGGTTTTCAGAAAAACTGGTCGGGGTCCCTGGCTAAGAGGAGACTCTGCCTTGGGCCCGCTGGTGTAATAAACTGCACTCCACTATCTGCATTGTCCTTCTGAGTGAGTTTGCTTCCCGGAAGGTGTGGCTACAACATTTGGTGCATTGGCTGGGTAACGCCTCACTTTGAGGAGACAAGTCCCATTTGGGACTACTCCGAGGCCTTGTGACTTGAATCTTCTAGAAGAGGAAAGGTACCTTGCCCTTCTGGAAGGATTCTGCATCTCAGTGCCCGGAAGTGGATGGCAGCAGGGGAACTGAGCACTCAGGTGAGGAGGAACCCACCCGTCAGGGTGGAAGAGGGGCCTGATCACCCCCTGGGAGGGACTAGAAGGGGCACGGACCTGCAGGAGACTGGAATAGGCAGGTGGCAGTGATTGCTTGGTACACAGGTTGATGAGTGTGTTAGAGCTTAGGAAGGAAATTTGTGAATGTCATTTAGGAGGTGGTGTCCACGCTGTCCTGGGGAAAATTATTACCAAGAATTCGCCAGGGGGTTGTTAGAAGAAACTTGGTCTTTCTGTGCTTATATTCTGCCCTTCCCTAGGAGGCATCCTATCTGCTGTGAAATTCTTGACCCCCTCGGAATGGTCAGGCTAGAAGGAGGGGAATACTTCAGTGAGTACGAGTTGGCTTTTCCGGAGACGGCCTGGGATGTGGGAAACCCATCTGTGTTTTCATCCACACCCGGTCAAGCCACCAAGCCAGAACAGACTTTAAGGAGGATAAGGGGAGGTGGGAGTGGGGCTCGGGAGGGGGAACTGATGTACACCCAGGGCGGATTCATGTCAATGTATGGCAAAACCAACCAATATAATATTGTAAAATAATTAGCCTCCAATAAAAATTAAAAAAAATAATAAAATGAATCAAAACGCTAAAAAAAAAAAAAAGTTAAGGGAGAAACAGTCTTGGACCGTGTGGTGTTCTGGTTTGGCCATGCTGACAGGCAGGTGAAGACATGCCGATCCCCCTTCTCCCTCTGGGATCTGGCAGGTAAGGCTCTTCTCACCCCATTTAGGAAGGAGGCGGAATGGCAATATAAGTGTTTCATTGAGTGGAAATATCAGAAGTATATTGGGTACAGAGAACTTCATAGCATGAAAAGGAAAAGTAGAAGATGGTCTGAGAAGGTAAGCAAGATGGGAGGAAATGAATCTAAGGCAACTGTATTGGAGTGCATGATTAAAAACTTAAAGAAGGGATTTGGAGGAGACTATGGGGTGAAGATGAAGCCTAACTGCCTCCACAGGCTCTGTGAGGTCAAATGGCCCCCTATGGAAGTAGTATGGCCACCAGAGGACACCGTGAACTTAAAAATAGTGGAAGCAGTCTATACAGTAGTCACAGGAGAGCCGGGACACCCGGATCTACATCCATATATTGACTCATGGCTAGGGTTAGCTCAAGACCCTCCTCCTTGGACGAGGTTCTGTATCCAGAAGGGAAAGGGAAAAATATTAATGGCACAAAAATTGACTGATGATAAAAAAGAAATTCTACAGGATTTGGACAGGGATGACCTGTCCCCTCCCCGACACTGGATGATGACACGCCCGCCTCCCAGTGAGTGCTCCACCAGGACCGGAGGCTGCCTTACTGACGGATCCAAGGCCAGGTGAAGTTCCTGCAGCAGCCGCTGCTCCTCCAGCTCTCCCAGAGACTGTAGAGCCACTGTTTCTACAGGCTCCAAGCTCAGCGATGGAGACTTCTGGTCAAGGTCCCCAGGATTCCACCTCAGCTGGATTTCCAAGATTGTACCCACCTCTCCTGGTGAGTACTGATGGGAGGGGGAAGGAAACACAGCAATTAGAGGCTGTGCTCCGCCAAGGAACAGGGGAAAAGAACCCCACTACAGATGCCCCTCAGAGAGCTACATCTGCCTCCCCTCAGCCCCCTGTAGCCTATTATTACCAGCCATTTTCCTCTATGGCTACATTAACCTGGCAGAGACACGCTCCACCATACTCAGGGGAGCCACAAACCATGATTAGGCTAATGGAGACTATTTTTCGAACCCACCGCCCTACATGGGATGACATAATCCAACTGCTAGTCTCCCTTTTCAGCACTGAGGAAAGACACAGGATCCTGACTGAGGCCAGAAAATGGTTAAGAGAAATGGCACCTGAGGGTACTGCAAACCCCCAGTGGTGAGCAGAACTAGCCGCCCCTGATGAGAGGCCGGGTGGGGACTGTGACACAGGGAAGGGAGGGGCCCCCTGGAGAGAGATCGGGCGGCTACCTTACAAGGCCTCAAGAGTGGGTCGTGAAAATTTATGAGTATGCAAAACCCTCCAGAGTGATTCAAAGGGAAAGCGAATCACCCTCTGAGTTCTACAAAAGACTGTGTGAGACCTGTAGACTTTATCGATCCAGAGGCAGCTGGTCTCAGATGGTGATAAATGCAGCCTTTGTGTCTCTAGCCTACCACAAAAATGTCAGGTGGAGGGACACCAAGTGACTCATGAATTTTTATACATCCCTGAATGCCCAGTCCCTTAGTTTGGAAGAGAATTCCTGTCTAAACTGGGGGCACGAGTGACCTTTCCCCCAACCAAAGACCCACTCGTCGAGTGGGCTCAACCACCTATTCACTCTTCCTCTCGGTCACCCCTCAAGATGAGTGGAGGTTGCACCATCTCCCAGAAGGGAAACCGGCCAGGCTAAACAGTCAAGAGAGAGAGTTAACTCAACAATTCCCTGAGGTCTGGGTGGAAGACAACCCCCCAGGCTTGCAAAACAAGTCCCAGAGGTAACAGAACTCAAATCCAGTACAATCATGTCAGCACCTGCCTTAGGCCTGCAAGACCTTGCTAAGCTGTTTACTCTTCACGTGACTGAAAAGGGCAAGGTGGCTAGGAAAGTGCTGTCCCAGACGATGGGGACACAGGACAGACCCATGGCTTATCTCTCGAATCGGCTGGACAGTGTTGCCCCTGGGTGGCCGGGATGCTTATGGATGGTAGCTGTGGTTGCCTTATTGGTCTGGGAGGCAACCAAGCTGACTTTGGGCCAAGATTAGATCATAAAAGTCCCGCATGAGGTCAACATTCTCCTGTGAGGGGACCCCCATAAATGGCTGTCGACATCCTGGATTACTCAATATCAGGCACTGTTATGTGAGAACCCCCAAGTTACTATTGAGCCTTCTCAGGCCCTGAATCTGGCCACTGTCCTTCCTGTGGGAGAAGGTGGGCCCTCATATGATTACAAGGAAATCCTAGAAGAAGTTTATGCCCGCAGACCTGACTTGAGAGACCAACCAATCCGAGACCCAGATTTGGTCCTGTTCCCCAAAGGCACCAGCCTGGTGAAACAAGGACAACGATTGTCGGGATATGCAGGAGTCACGGAGGAAACCATCGCTGAGGCTCGCTCTCGGCCATCATACTGGTCTGCTCAACAGGCCGAACTATGTGCTCTAATCCGGCCCCTCCAGCTCTTGAAAGGCAAGAAGACGAACATTTACACAGACTCCAGGCATGCTTTTGCTACTTTACATGCACATGGGGCTTTATATGAAGAACGAGGTCTTAAAACAGCCAACAGAAAGGACATTAAAAACAAAGAAAAAATCTCGATTCTATTAGATGCTGTATGGGAACCTGAAAAGGTAGCAGTGATGCCTTGTTGGGGTCACCAAAAGGAAGACACCCCACAAACATGGGGAAATTTACTAGCAGATAAAGCCCCAAAACATGCTACTGAGAAATTTGGGGCTGCTGGTGGGGGATCTGTCAGAACCTTTGTACTCTCAAAAATGCCTGAGTTAACTCTGACTCTCCCACAGTATACACTGGCCCAAGACCAGCTGGCTGAAGCAGAAAGGGCCCCCCAAAATGAAAAAGGGCAATGCTGCCCCTGGACATAAACAAAAACCTCCAGGAATACAGTTAAAAGGCACTCTTAGTTCAGTTCAGTTCAGTTGCTCAGTCGTGTCTGACTCTTTGCAACCCCATGAATCACAGCACGCTAGAACTCCCTGTCCATCACCAACTCCCGGAGTTCACTCAAACTCATCTCCATCGAGTCGGTGATGCCATCCAGTCATCTCATTCTCTGTAGTCCCCTTCTCCTCCTGCCCCCAATCCTTCCCAAAATCAGAGTCTTTTCCAGTGAGTCAACTCTTCCCATGAGGTGACCAAAGTATTGGAGCTTCAGCTTTAGCATCAGTCCTTCCAATGAACATCCAGGATTGATCTCCTTTAGAATGGACTGGTTGGATCTCCTTGCAGTCCAAGGGACTCTCAAGAGTCTTCTCCAGCACCACAGTTCAAAAGCATCAATTCTTCGGCGATCAGCTTTCTTCACAGTCCAACTCTCACATCCATACATGACCAGTGGAAAAACCATAGCCTTGACTAGACAGACCTTGGTTGGCAAAGTAATGTCTCTGCTTTTTAATATGCTATCTAGGTTGGTCATAACTTTCCTTCCAAGACGTAAGCGTCTTTTAATTTCATGGCTGCAATCAGCATCAGCAGTGATTTTGGAGCCCAAAAAAATAAAGTCTGACACTGTTTCCACTGTTTCCCCATCTACTTCCCATGAAGTGATGGGACCAGATGCCATGATCTTTGTTTTCTGAATGTTGAGCTTCAAGCCAACCTTTTCACTCTCCTCTTTCACTTTCATCAAGAGGCTTTTGAGTTGCTCTTCACTTTCTGCCATAAGGGTGGTGTCATCTGCATATCTGAGGTTATTGATATTTCTCCCAGCAATCTTGATTCCAGCTTGTGCTTCTTCCAGCCCAGCGTTCCTCATGATGTACTCTGCATAG
Organism: Moschus berezovskii; assembly: GCF_049115385.1. NCBI lineage: Eukaryota > Metazoa > Chordata > Mammalia > Artiodactyla > Moschidae > Moschus > Moschus berezovskii. The sequence continues at coordinate 116,639,302 of NC_142462.1, forward strand.
AAGTTAAATAAGCAGGGTGACAATATACAGCCTTGATGTACTCCTTTTCCTATTTGGAACCAGTCTGTTGTTCCATGTCCAGTTCTAACTGTTGCTTCCTGACCTGCATACAGGTTTCTCAAGAGGCAGGTCAGGTGGTCTGGGATTCCCATCTCTTTCAGAATGTTCCACAGTTTATTGTGATCCACACAGTCAAAGGCTTTGGCATAGTCAATGAAGCAGAAATAGATGTTTTTCTGGAACTCTCTTGCTTTCTCCATGATCCAGCGGATGTTGGCAATTTGATCTCTGGTGCCTCTGCCTTTTCTAAAACCAGCTTGAACACCTGGAAGTTCATGGTTCACGTATTGCTGAAGCCTGGCTTGGAGAATTTTGAGCATGACTTGACTAGGGTGTGAGATGAGTGCAATTGTGCGGTAGTTTGAGCAGTCTTTGGCATTGCCTTTCTTTGGGATTGGAATGAAGGCTGACCTTTACAAGTCCTGTGGCCACTGCTGAGTTTTCCAAATTTGCTGGCATATGGAGTGCATCACTTTCACAGCATCATCTTTCAGGATTTGAAATAGTTCAACTGGAATTCCATCACCTCCACTAGCTTTGTTCGTCGTGATGCTTTCTAAGGCCCACTTGACTTCACATTCCAAGATGTCTGGCTCTAGGTGAGTGATCATGCCATCGTGATTATTTTGGTCGTGAAGATCTTTTTTGTACAGTTCTTCTGTGTATTCTTGCCACCTCTTCTTAATATCTTCTGCTTCTGTTAGGTCCATACCATTTCTGTCCTTTATCGAGCCCATCTTTGCATGAAATATTCCCTTGATATCTCTAATTTTCTTGAAGAGAACTCTTGTCTTTCCTAGTCTGTTGTTTTCCTCTATTTCTTTGCATTGATCACTGAGGAAGTCTTTCTTATCTCTCCTTTAATTCTTTGGAGCTCTGCATTCAGATGCTTATATCTTTTCTTTTCTGCTTTGCTTTTCACTTCTCTTCTTTTCACAGCTATTTGTCAGGCCTCCTCAGACAGCCACTTTGCCCTTTTGCATTTCTTTTCCATGGGGATGGTCTTGGTCCCTGTCTCCTGTACAATGTCACGAACCTCCGTCCAGAGTTCATTAGGCACTCTATCTATCAGATCTAGTCCCTTAAATCTATTGGACTTTAAACCCTGCTGACACTCATGATATGTACCTTCTCAGGATGGGTGAAGGTCTTCCCCACCAGAACTGAAAAAGTAAATGAAGTGGCTTGCTGTCTGCTTTGAGAAATAATCCCCAGAGTCGGGTTCCCAACCAGTATAGGATCAGACAATGGCCCTGCCTTTGTAGCCGACTAAATTCAACAGGTATGTAAAGCTCTAAATATCAAGTGGAAATTACGTACGGCATATAGGCCCCGGAGATCTGGGATGGTGGAACGAACCAACCGGACACTTAAAAGAGACACTCTCCAAGTGGATCATAGAGACTGACTCTCCCGGGTGGACTTGCTTCCAAAGGCTCTGCTCAGACTCAGCATGACCCCACAGTCCCATGGCTATTATCCGTAGGAAATTGTGTATTGGAGGCCCCCTCCCATAATAAAACAGATGTCAACAAATTTGCCTCAGATAAGGGGAGATGAGATTTCACAGCAGATGGAACAACTGGGTAAGGTAATAAATCAGGTAATTAAGTTTGTACAGGGCTTCCCTGGTGGCTCAGACAATAAAGCATCTGCCTGCAGTGTGAGAGACCCAGGTTCGATCCCTGGGTCATGAGGATCCTCTGGAGAAGGAAATGGCAACCCACTCCAGGACCCTTGCCTGGAAAATCCCATGGACAGAGATTTGTGCAAGAAAAGTTTGTACAAGTTTGTACAACAAAGGGTGCCATTCCCCCTTGGGGAAAAGATTCACGAATTTATGCCCAGGGATCAGGTGTGGTCAAGGACTGGAAACACGACTCCTTGGCCCCACATTGGAAGGGTCCGTATACTGTTGTTCTAACCAGCCCCGCTGCAGTTAAAGTTGTAGGTGTCACTCCATGAATCCACCACACGAGGCTGAAGAGAGCATACCACGCAGACCCAGAGGACGCTGAGTGGACCACACAAAAGGACCCCACTCATCCCCGTGAAATCAAGATCATCTTAAAGAAGAAAAAGAGATGAAGCTCTTCAATCAACTGCTACTACAAGGACTTGCTGTATCATCCTGAGACTAATCATAGTTTCAGCACAAGGAGGGACCTGTGCCATAATTAAAGTTGAATGTTGTGTATATATTCCTGATTTATCTGGCTATATATCCGCAACCCTAGATGACATGAACGGAGAAGGCAATGGCAAGCCACTCCAGTACTATTGCCTAGAAAATCCCATGGATGGAGGAGCCTGGTTGGCTGTAGTCCGTGGGGTCGCTAAGGGTCGGACACGACTGAGCAACTTCACTTTCACTTTTCACTTTCACACATTGGAGAAGGAAATGGCAACCCACTCCAGTGTTCTTGCCTGGGGAATCCCAGGGACGGGGGAGCCTGGTGGGCTTCCATCTATGGGGTCGCACAGAGTCGGACATGACTGAAGTGACTTGGCAGTAGCAGCAGATGACATGAAAGGTTATGTCTGATGAAAATCTTTCCTTTTGGACTTCGGTCCTGTCTTGGGTGAAGGGTGACTGGTGGAAAACTATATTTACCATTTTAACAGTTGCCTTGATAGTTCTGCTTTGTGGACCCTGCATTTTACAATGTATTATGAACTTTGTAACCCGAAGGTTGATGTCGTTCTCCCAAATTGGCGGTGGGAGAGTCAGGGTGCAATATATCCCTATGAATGATGCTAACACTATGAGTTAAGAACATCAAGAGGTGGGGAATGAAGGAGGAAACAGAACAGGCTCCGTCTTGAAAGCAGGATTCCATCTTGGGCTGGACTGTGGACTTTGAGCATATGCCCAGTATCTATGGAAACGACATATCAACTGGAAAACCAGACCCCCCAGATGGAAGAGCCCCAGGGCTCATACCTAGACTCTCTGTTGCCTAAAAGAATACCTTAATTATCTGTTTAACCGAATAGAATCATAAATTCTATTATGCTTATTGGGGTATGCCCACAGGCCTATTGATAATTGTCCACTGCTAACTACCTAGGCTTAAGGCATATGAATCACGGGTTAACTTTGATTGTATCTTTCTCTTCCTTTGTTCAGACTAGTTTCAGGGAATTTGGGGAGGTGGGTTTGAGCACGTACACTTAGGGTATATAAGGTTTTCAGAAAAACTGGTCGGGGTCCTTGGCTAAGAGGAGACTCTGCCTTGGGCCTGCTGGTGTAATAAACTGCACTCCACTGTCTTCACTGTCCTTCTGAGTGAGTTTGTTTCCCAGAACTCGTGGCTACAACAACATGCTACTGTATTATTTGTCTGTTTCCCTTTGGATCTCTACCAAAATATACTTTCAGCATTTTAAAGCAGTTTTTTTTTAATTCTTTGAGAGTAAGGGCAAGCAGGAATGAGGTGCTGATACTTATTTTAGTATGTTGTGAAACACTTCTTGTTTTGGGTGGGATTGTGTCTCCCCCAAATTCCATGTTGAAATCTCAATTCTCTGTACCTCAGAATGTAACCGTATTTGGAGGGAAGGTCTTTAAAGAGGTGACTGAATTAAAATGAGACCGGTGAGGTGGATCCCTAATCCAGTACGACTGGTGTCCCTGTGAGAAGAGGATGAGACATTGGGAATGCTCTCACAGGGAGGACAAACCATGTGAGCTCATGGCGAGAAAGTGAGGGCCCTAAGCTGCAGACAGAGTTCTCAGGGAAACCGAAAGTTTCCAGAACCACGAGAAGTGAATTCCTGTTCTTTAAGCAAAGGCAACTCACAATTACCTAACCAGTAAGTCCTAACTGTCAGTAAATTAGTGGTTAAATTAGTCTACACCATACAATGTGTCGACTAAAAAAAATGCACACTGTGAGAGTTTTCAGTTAAGTTTTTATTTTGAGCAATATGAGAACTGCAGCCCGGGAGACAGCACCTCAGAGAGCTCTGAGAAACTGTTCCAAAGAGGCAGAGGGGAAGGACAGAATCTATGTGATTCTGGTAAAGGGCGACTACAGGCAGTCTAGCACATGTCTTTTGTAGAAAGCTTCTGCTGGTCTCGTGAAGCTTCTGCTAGTCACGAGAAACAAACATCATCACAAAGGATTTTAGTGCTTTTCTAGAGATGAGAAGATAGAAGAATTGGGCTCATAAAATCAGCTCCTGAAAATATCTCACTATCTGAAGACTCATCCTGCCAGTTTTCCAGGAGCACAGAATGCCTCATTTTTGCTCCCCACCCTGAACTCCTTCAGGGGGTGTTGAAAATCAGCAGCAGTAGCAACAGGTGATTTAATCCTTGAAGAGGTAGATGGCAAGAGCAACCTGTAATTGACAAGTGGAACCCTTTCCTACTGTTTAAAGAAATAGAGTAAATCCGCAAGTACTAGTATGAAAATGTTGAAAAGCTTAATGTTTAAAATGTTTTGGTTATGGGACTTGCCCGGCAATCCATTGGTTCAGACTCCACTTTCCAATGTAGGGGGTAGGAGTTCCATCCCTGGTTGGGGAACTAAGACCTCTCATGGCTCACAGTCTAAAAACCCAAAACATATGACAGAAGTAACAAATTCAATAAAAGACTTAAAAAATGGTCCTTATAAAAGAATCTTAAACAAATAAAATATGTTGGTTAGTGTGTGTAATATTATCTTGTTAATATGTTATTAGAAAAAGATTTTATATAGATACACAGCTGTTGCTGCTGCGGGGTGTGTGTATGTGTGAAGAACTTGATAACCATGATTATCTCTAGGGTGTTTGGGAATAGAGAATACTTTTTATCTACTGTAGTTATTTTTTTAAATATAGTTTTTATTTTTCTTTCAGTTTTATTGAGATATAACAGATGTACAGTGCTATGTAAGTTTAGGGTGTGCAACATAATGATTTAATTTATATATATCATGAAATGATTATCACAGTAAATTTCTTGAACATCCATCATCTCATATAGATGCAAAACTAAAGAACTAGAAAATTTTTTTTTCTGTATGATGAGAACAGTTCAGATTTACTCTCTGAACAACCTTCATACATAAGGTATAAGCATGTTTACCATCTTTATCATATTGTACATTATATCTTATTTGTGTTATAAATGGGAGTTTGTACCTTGTGACTGCCTTCATCCAGTTTGCCCTCTTCCCATACCTGGCCTCTGGTAACCACAAATCTTTCTCTATGAGTTTGTTTTTGAAGTATAAGTGATCTACAACATTATGGTAGTTTTCTGTTATATGACATAGTGATTTGAAGAAAAGCTACAGTATTTAGTGGGGGAACTTGCCACCTGGGTTCCCAGGTGGTGCTTGCAGTAAAGAACCCACCTGCCAATGCAGGAGACCTAAGAGATGTGGATTCGACCCCTGGGTCAGGAAGATCATCTGGAGGAGGGCATGGCAACCCACTCCAGTATTCTTGCCTGGAAAATCCCATGGACAGAGGAGCGTGGTGGGCTACAGTCCACAGGGTTGCAAAGAGTCGGACATGACTGAAGCCACTTATCATGCACACATGCCTATATTTAAAATAATCACCTGGATAAATCTAGTTGTCATCTGTATATTACATAATTATTGACTATATTCCTCATGCTGTACATTTCATACCTGTGACTCACTTATTTTGAAACTGAAAGTTTGTATCTCTCAATCCCTCACCTATTCCCCCACACATCCCCTCTCCCCTCTGGCAACCACCTGTTTGTTCTCTGTATCTATGGCTCTTTCTTGGTTTAGTTATGTTTGTTTATTTGTTTTGTTTTTTTGTTTCCTCATATAAGTGAAATCATACAGTATTTGTCTTTCTTGTCTAATTTATTTTAGCTAGTATAATACACTCTAGGTCCATCCATGTTGTTGAAAGTGACAAGATTTCATTCATTCTATTTTATGGCTGGGTAAGGGAATGGCAACCCACTCCAATACTCTTGCCTGGAGAATTTCATGGACAGAGGAGTCTGGCAGGCTATAGTCCAGAGGTCACAAAGAGCTGGATACTACTGAGCGATTGAATTGACTGAGTGTGCAAAACTCCCTCCTACCGAAATGCAATCTCCTTCTCGTAGAAAATGACTCTTTTTTTTTTCTTAGTTCAGTCATCACTTCCTTAGAAAAGACTTTCCTAATCTCCAGACTATACTAAATCCTACTCCTGATACACTTACACTAAATACCTGTGCTTCTTAGATCTTATCCATGTTGTAATTTTGCATTCATTTGTATAATCATTTGAATAACATTATTCTTTCTCATAGGCTTGTATGCTCTGAGTGTAAAGTCTGTCTTTTTTTGCCCACTATTGAGTCTGTTTCATTTCTGGCATGTAGTATCTTACTGAATACATAAGTGTATGTTGAGTAAACATGTATACAAAGAATGTTCAAGAAATGTCTGTTGAATTTGTGAGTAAATAAGTCTTTTGTCACTAGTAGAAACCTATTTGGCAATCAGAAGCCTATACAAGGAAGACAATCAGATAAGACAGATGGGAATTTCTGAATACTTCAGGTTGGAAACCAGATGTAAAGTGGGGTTAGTTGTGATCTTGATCTCATACCAGGAAACAACTGAGCTTTGGGAAGCAAAGTGGAAAATGGACGGTGAGAGTGGTCAGGCAAGTTTTGTGTCAGTGCTGAGTTCAAGGTATCTTTTGTGAGTTTGTTCTTTTAAGTTTTAACTAATTTCTACTTATAGCAATCACAGTCTTTATGATGAAGTACTATATTTATTAATATTTTTACTAATGAGAATATTTTGGTGTTGATCTAATAGAAGAAAGGGTTTCAAACAAAGGTGGTTTTCCAGGGTCAGAGAGCAGAAGCAGGCCCATTATCACCAATGTGTCTACCATTTGGGAGCAAGGTTGCGGGAATGGAAATGAAGTGACACAAGGAAGAACATAAGGGTCCATTTAAAAAACTGGGAAATGAAAGATGGTGACCAGCATGGGTCCCACTAAGCCATGTGAAGGTGAGGACCCTCAGGCCTTTCCTCCCACCCAGGAGAACACAGAAACTGGTCTATGAAAATCAGCATATTCTCACTGGACACATATTCTGTGACACACTCTAGGAGATGGAGATGACACCGTGGTCAGTAAGTCTAGGGAGGGGAGAAGACGGGAAACTACGGTATCACATGGATTTATCTAGGTGCTGAATTGGCTGCAAATTAAGTGCAAGGGAACAGAAAGGAAGAAGCAATTATTTCTAATCAGGGTATCAGAAAAGAACTAACAGAGGTAACACTAAAACTTATCTTTGGAAAAATGTGCATTACAATGTGAAGCTGTCATAATCCACAGCATGAAGGAGTGAGGTGGAAAGCTTAGTCTGAGAAAGAGAAAATGTTCATTGTGAGGGAAGCTTGTTAACAAGCCATATCCATAGTGGTCACTCTACACAGCAGGGCCAGGTTTTAAGCGACTTTGGCTGGTATGATAATGAGTTTGGATTGTAGTCTCCAGTTTGTAGGAAAAGATTTTTAAGAAATGTCATGTAGGAAACCTTGAGGTTTCCTCCTCAACATCTATTTCCTATTTCACCTCTCTTGTCCTTTCTTACCCAATTCCAATTTTATTCAGATAATCCACCTCTTCCCTATGAGATTCAGGGCGATATGAAGCTAGGTCCAGTTCCAAGGTTAGAAATGAATTAACCCAAGCCAAGCATGCTGCAACGACTGGCTGTTTGTGGGTTATAAATAATATTTCATTGTCTAGCATATACAATAATCGTACACAAATCAGCACTGTCATTATTACCGGTGGCACGTCAGTCCATTTCTGTCAAATAGAGGAAGAAAATCTCCGCAGTAACTCGTTTCCCACATGCGCTTTCCAACTACGGGCTAGCATTAATAGTCACTGGTCTCCTGCTTTGATTATTTTCGGTTATGAGTTAAACTTAACGTGGTCCCATGTATTCTTTCCCTAAAGGGCCTCAAGGATTTGGAAAGGATTAGGCACACTCTAATTTAGGAAGAAAGATGGATGAATACCCCTATGTGCATTTACTGGTATGAGTCACTGGGGAGGTTAATTAAGTCAATGAAATGATCCAGAACAGGTGTCTATGGCTGTTTTAAGAACAAGTGCTTTGATGCCCATGAAAACGCACAGCTCAGCTCTCCAACTGCAGGGAGCGGGTATGCAGTTGACAGACGGCCCCAGCTGATGTGTTCTAGAATCCTCGGCGCCAAAGCCACACTGCCCAGGAGCTTCTGCTGGCCAGTGATTAATTATGGTGGGGACATTAAGGAGGGGGCCTTCCCAGGTGGCTCAGGGGTAAAAAATCTGCCTGATACAACTTAGCAACTGAGCGTGCACGCCAAGGAGACATGGCACGTATTTGGTGGGTGACTTTTGCTCAAGGACTCTCCAGAGGCCTTGACAAAACTCTCTGAGACCTGCACTGCAATGTAAGGCATTCCTTCGTTCACTGTCTCCTTCACGGCGGTTACAGTGACATCACAGTCTGATGGCCCTTCTAGTCTCCTCTGGCTCCCTCTCTATTTTCTCTCACAAGTGTTTCCATGAATAAACCTTAATAAACCTCCGGTATACCTGACCTTATCTGGCTTCTTTCTGCCTCTTGGAGGACCCAGGCTAATAGAAGTGGTTGTATCTCCTAACATTACAATGCTCAAGTTATTAAAATTGTGTTGTATTCTGCGTAAAGGGCAAAGTCATCAGCTTGAGAGTATTTAAGAGAGACTCATCCACTACATTTTCTTTCTGTAGTAAATGTATGATAACTTCTATTCAAATTATGGGGCTTCCCTGGTGGCTCAAAGGTAAAGAATCTGCCTGCTAATGCAGGAGACTCACGTTCGATCCCTGGGTTGAGAAGATCTCCTGGAGGAGGAAATGGCTATGCATTCCAATATTCTTGCTTGGAAAATCCCATGGACAGAGGAGCCTGGTGGGTTATAGTCCATTGGACCCTATGGCTACAGCCCATAGAGTTGCTCAGACTTAGCGACTTGAGTATGCACACATCAAATTATAGCATGGTCTATTTCCAAGGGCAAGTTTCTTCCTGCATATTTATTGTAGGAGACAGGCCTACAAAAGGCCTGACAAAAGAATTAAACAATCTTGCTGAGAGGACATGACTCAGTATGTGACTCCTGAAGGAATACAAGAAGGAACAGAAAACATCTTGAAAGCAAGATGTACGCCTGGGGATGGAAAGCCATCAACAGACTGTTCCTATCTTTGGCGTGTGGGAGGCACATAGAGATTTACTGGGTCTTTGTCCCTGGGGCAGAAAAACAGGGACAAGAAAATGTTAAATGTTAACTGCACGGGATTGTCACTGAAGGCCACCTGTCCTGCTATGCTCATGTAAACACATACAAGCAAGTCTCAAAAAGTATAATGAAGCAGACTTGAGATCAGTTTGGGCACCTTCACCCCGTGGTGGTGTTGGTCCCCGATCCCCGCTGTAACTTTCTTGAGTGTTTCCCATTCTTTCGCTGCACCGCACTTTTGGGAACCCGTGCTGTCTAGCTAGACTCGACAATTTATTTAAAGCAATGAAGCGAGAGTTTGCTGGCCATCTTGACAGGTGGCCAGCCTGAACTTAGAGCTATAAAGGTTTTCATATTCTCTTTGGTCTATTTGTGAAATTAATATGGGCTTATATTGGCTCCTGTTTAAATCAGAGACTCCACAGATAATAGGAGTGGGCATAGGTACAGGCTGCTATATTGTTGATGAGGAGGGGAGGGTATTCTATTTCTCTGGGTCCTCTTCTTAACTTGAATGTTTTTATACTGCAACCTGGATCATTTTGCCTTTCTTCCCCACTATCAGCACTGTCTCAGTTCTCAAGTTATTCTAAATGATTTGGCAATCTGTGAAAGTGCATATTATGTCCAAATTTAGGCAGTTTATGCAAAGAAATGTTTAATACCTTCATGCACATTTCTTAAATAATTATATATGAGTTCCTATATAGTGCAGATGAATGGAATTAACCGATGGCCCTCAGGTGTACATACTTGTATTAACACAATCCTTAGCTCCTGACACTGTCATCACTGGTCAATGCATACCTTATTTGTATTTTACTCATTTATTTATTCCTGATATAATGAGACCTATGAAGCCAACCACCTAACATGACACTAGAACATTGGAAATAACTTATGCTGCCCAAGATTTCCTTTCAAAGAAATGCTTCTCTTTATAGCATTTAAATCACAAGTATCCAGATAAGTGACATTTTTATAACTCTCTGGAATTAGAAGTGGAATTGTGTTTGTGTAGCTAGATGTCTGAGAAGTTCAGGATCACCCCCACCCCTTCTCAACAGCACTTGGAAGACTGACTCCAATCATGTGGGTCAGTGAAAGAAATCTGTTTCAAAATGGAAGCCAAGCAGAGGTCCAAAATCTTCGGAGGAGTAAAGAACAAGTCCTGAAAGAGTTACTTTTTTCAGCAAGGTGGCGCTACTGGTAAAGAACCCATCTGCCAAGGCAGGAGACAAGATTCGATCCCTGGGTCTAGGAGATTTCCTGGAGGAGGGCATGGCAACCCACTCCAGTATTCTTTCCTGGAGAATCCCGTGGACAGAGGAGGCTGGTGGGCTACAGTCCACAGGGTCGCAAAGAGTCGGACACGACTGAAGGGACAGCACGCACACAGGGCAGTATTTGATTACTTACTGGCCTGTTAAGTTATGTACATTAGTGAGGTTGTGACCTTGAGTGGGGACATTGGTTTAGTGACTAGGTAAATCAGAGAGTGATATTATGCAGAGGAAATATGAATGAGAAGGATTTCCAATACATGCAGCTGCTGAAGACTGGCAGTAAGGTCAGTACTCATTATAGTGCTCCAGTTGGCCTTGGAAGGTAGATGGTAGAAGAAAGTAAATGATGAAGAAGGAAGAGCCATCAAGAGACTAGGCATAGCAGTAGACATGAAACTTGTGAGCCCAAAGATGTCCACTGGATGGTTGACCGTTTCTCTCAACTGCAGGGATCCAGTAGTCATGTATGGATGTGAGAGTTGGACCATAAAGAAAGTTGAATGCCAAAGAATTGATGCTTTTGAGTTGTGGTGTTGGAGAAGACTCTTCAGAGTCCCTTGGACAGCAAGGAGATCCAACCTGTCCATCCTAAAGGAAATCAGTCCTGAATATTCACTGGAAGGACTAATGCCGATGCTAAAAGCTCCAATACTTTGGCCACCTGATGCAAAGAGCTGACTCATTTGAAAAGACCCCGATGCTGGGAAAGATTGAAGGCAGGAGGAGAAGGGGACGAAAGAGGATGAGATGGTTGGATGGCATCACCGACTCAATGGAACTGAGTTTGAGTAAGCTCCCGGAGTTGGTGATGGACAGGGAAGCCTGGCGTGCTGCAGTATATGGGGTTGCAAAGAGTCAGACATGACTGAGCGGCTGAACTAAACTGAACAAGGAAAAAAAAGCTGAAAATCAATTGTAACGTTGAGGCAACAAGGGAAAGAACATGTCAAGGAGACTGGCAGATGAATAGAAATCCTCTGATATCATCTGGTCTCACATACAACTTATCAAAACCATCAAACGATAGTTCAGGAAAGCTTACATCATGGTCTTGAAATGCTCCTAGATTAAGAGACAAACATCATGTACCTTCTTGAGAAAGAACACTTGTTGGCGATTTTCATGAACATTCACTTAACAGGTACTTAATCTGCAGACACATGGTGAGTTAGGGACAGGCTTTGCTTTCTGTAGAACACCTGTAAAAGCAAGGGAATGGGAAGTGTGTCTGAATAGTTGGAGGGTATTTAGTGTGGTTACAACTAGAGAGTAATGGGCAGATGTGATGAGCTTGGACACCTTGGATGGATCCAGTTACTTGAGGGCCTTATAAGCCATTTTAAGGGTTTTGATTGGATTGTATCTTAGTCAATATGTAGCCATGGAAGGATTTTTATTTGAGTTTATTAAAAATTTCTCAGAGTAATACATGCACAAGGTAAAAAATTAAATAGTACAGAAGGACTTAAAATGAAAAACACAGTTTCCCACTCCACCCTTTTAATACTAGTCCCATACCCTAGAGGTGATGCATTTAACAATTTCTATTTTTAGATATTCTGTTAACTAACTTCCTAACATTAAATAATGTTTGAACAATAATTTCTTGACTTATTAACTTTAGACAATCTTTAATAATTCCCCATTACAAAAGATAAGGATTTAACTTACACTATTCCCAACTTTCATCTGCCTATCCTTTCCCAGATTTTTGATAGATGTCACTTTTAATGCTTCTATTGGTTTATCATTTTGAACAGTAACTAATCCTTTAGTCCTTGTCCCATTAACTGTAGACTTTTCACCCCCACTTTGAATAGACAAGTAATTCTACTTTTCTCTCCACCACTCTTCCCTCAATGAATTCCCAACCTCTTTCTGCGTTCTTTTTCCCTTTATAAGATAGGTTACTTTCAGTTTCATTTCTGGATAAAAGATTAGGCCTCTCATGTTTTGTTTATAGGCTGATTAAAGCAATGAATGCCAATAACTAGTAGCTACATTATTTTGGCTTTGTAAATACTGTTTACTGAGAGTTGGTAGCTCAGCAGTAAAGAATCCATCTGCCAACACAGGAGACTTGGGTTTGATCCCAGGGTTGGGAAGATCCCCTGGAGAAGGAAATGGAAACCCACTCCAATATTCTTGCTGGGAAATCCCATGGATAGAGGGGCCTGGCGGGCTACAGTCCATGGGGTCACAAAGAGTCGGACATGACTTATCAACTAAACAACAACAAAGTAGAAGGTACGATATTTTCTTCCAAACATATTCAATGTCATGATCCCTATGTCACTTGAAATGAAATATACCTACCGCCAATGAAAAATCCAGTCTCTTCTTACATCCCGTGAGTAATCTCTGTTATCATTATCTCATAACTGGACTTGAATTTGACATATTTTTGTTTTCCTTTGTGTTTATTAAAGAATGCATCTCCTCCATTTCTCAAACATTCCAACTTCTCAAGAATAATGTCTATGTCACAGAGAGTCTGAGACCATGTACTCTCATCTGAAATGGGTCTCTTGGATAATGGTCACTCTGGATTGAGCCTTCCTGTTGGATAATGGTCACTCTGGAGTGAGACATCCTGGGTGAGGTTCACTGTCTTCTGGTTTCCATTTTTTCCTCTTTCCTGATTTTCATCCTTACTTTGCTGCAGAACTTCCTTAGTAGGTGAGAGAGAACTTCCTTTCCAAGTGCATAGAAGGTTGATGTTCTGAAAACTTGAAAGTCAGAAAATTTCCTTCGTTTGGCTTGCTGTGGAATTTGGGGTACAGAGATTTTCCATGTGTGAAGATATTCCTCTATTGGCCTATATCATTGTGTTGCTGCTGAAAAATCTCCCAATCTATTTCTCATCCCTTTTTAGTTGAGCTAAATGATGACCTAACTTTATCTTTTCTCTTGGCACTTCCAATATCTTTGCTCCATCCTTAATATTCTAAAATTTCACAAGATTGTGTCTAGATGTAGGTTGTATGGAAGTCTTCTCAATTTGCAGGCTTAGTTATTTCTGTTCAATTGTTTTTCTTTTTCTTCACATTTTCTGTGTTCTCTCTTCTAGAAACTCCTAACAGTTAGATACTGATTGTCTATGTCTTTTCCCACCCCCCTCTCTTTGTATTTCGTATTTCTTTTTGCTCCACATCTGGGAAGATTCCCTCAACTTTATCCTAGAGTCTATTAAATATTTTTGGCAGCCTTATTTCAGTTTAAGGGTTCTTCTTATTTTCAAGGTTTTCCCTTTTTTTGGAGCATCCTGTTTTTAATCTTACAGATGCACCTCACATCTCTCCAAAGATAGATATTTTAAGTCATTTTTCCCATGTTAACTGTTTCCCCCAGAATTTGTTATATTTTTCAAATCTCTTGAATCCATGCTGCATTCCTGGCCCCTTCTCCAACCACTTCCCCCTAAGGCTCAATGTCTGGGAATTCCTAGCCAACCATTTCCACTGAAGAATCAATATGACAGTTTTTTATAGAGTTGCTTGGGCTCCCTCTGCAGTTGTGTGGTCTGTCTGCTTCTGCAGGATGTCTTTCTGTGACTGAAAGCACTTGGTTACTTGAGTAGGGATCTTGGCTGTCAGCAGAGAATTAGCTAGCAGGCTAGGGGCTCATTTATTTCCATAAAAGAGAAATTTACTTTGGAGCACCAACTCCTACCTCTCCTCAAGCAGTTTATTCGATTCCTTTACACAAACACCACCAACAGAACCACCACAATAATAAGAGACTTGAAACCAACGGTAGGTGCCTGCGTTCTGTGCACAGAGGTTGGGGTAGAATGGGAGGGGAATCAATTTCACACCTGACATGATTCTTTAGTAAACAGGCTTTTCAGGCACCCAAATCTCTTTGGGGTCATGTGTCCAGATCAGCGTATATTCTTCCCGCAAGGAGCTGTACTCTGTCATTATTGTGTCTTCCACGTTCTCTCTTCCAGGAATGTGTTGAGATCTTCACTTACAACCAAATTCTTTCAGTTTTCTTCGCTGAGATGAGTCAATTCTCTTTTTTGTTTCTTGACTTCAGTTTCAGTGGGGCCTGGGGAGGGAGGGAAGTAAACTTACATGTTCAGTTCATCATCTTAAACTCAAAGTCCCGCCAGAAGCTTTTAGACAGGGCAGTGACATGGACAACTTGACATCTGTAAAAAGGTCCCCGGGGCTATACTGCTGAGAAGGGATTAAAGAGGGTAAGAATCAATATAAAAATAATTCTAAATGACTGAGGATCTAATTTTCTTTCTGAGAACATAGCAGGGTCTGGGACACTTGGGAGTCAAGATGCTTTACCACGATAGCCAGTCGCTGAAAATCCAATAAGCTAGTAGAACACTTTCACGGTGCCCTAGACAGGACTGAAACCCGGTGATCCCAGAACCCAGATAGCTGGGCTGATACCAAAGGGATCGTCCCAGCACTGTCCAGTGGGAAGCACTCCATTGGGAGCCGACCTCAGTCTTCCCCTGGACTGCCATTTGGGGTTAAAAAAAAAAAAGGACTTTCTGTTCTGATAAAATTAGATGGGGGAAAGTACATGCAGCCAAAGTGCTGGCAAGTAAGGACATAAAGGTCCTTCTATTTGCTGCTTCATTTCTTCATTTGCTCATTTATTTGCTTGTTCAAAGCACTGTAGTTACTAACACTCATTCTGTAATCAGAATGCCTGGGTTCAAATCCCAAATCTATCACTGACTCACAATAAAGGCTTGGGCAATTCACTCAATCTCCATAAAATTCAGTTCACTCATTTGTAAAATGGGAGCTGTAAGTTCCCATTCCATAAGATTATTCTGAGGATTAAATGAAACAACCTATACTTGGCACATACACAACAGCCCACTAATTGATGGCAGTGTTTTAAGTGCTGAATGAATATTCAGCATCTATGTTTAAAGAACCCATATGATAGATATTTGAGAAGGGAAAATAATTCTAGTATTGTGAAATAACACAATAAAAGAATCCAAAGAAAAATACCGTCTATGTCAAATCCTGTTGTCTACGCTTCCACCCATTTCCTAATAAAGCAAATAAAACAGTGTCTTAACGCAACTAAATCAAAAGATGTAGGAAGGAAAACTGACTGGATGCACACAGCTTTTATCCTGAAGCCCCAGCTCTAGATGAAACTACAAAGAATTTGGAGGTTCTCAGTAAGACTGGAAGAAAACTGAAGAAAATCTCTGAATGCACTATCATTAAATAAAATCTGGGTCAGTCGCATCCAGTTATCTAATATATTCCAGAGTAAAGATTTCTATTTGCGCACAGACTTTGTCTGCCAAACAGCGATAGGAATCTGTGTCAATACGGAAACACAAACACCACCACTTCAGCCGGCTGCTCCTTGTTTGCTAAGCACAAATATCCTCATGGTCTCGTTCTGGCTTTTCAAGTGATTTCCATGCTTAATCAAAGACGGGATTGTACCGGAGAGATGGAATTGAAGGAGACCGAACCCCAAGCAGCTTTGAAAAACCCCACCGTGAATACAGAGACCTGCCTTTAGAGCATAGGGCAGTGTACCAGAATCCATTCAGAGTCTGCGTAGAGGGTAGGGTGGGACAGGATTAATTCACTGCATCTGTAAAAATGCCATCACAAAGTGCAGCCCTGGTCTAAACTGATGGGAGTTAATTCAATACAAACAGTGGCTGCTCACATTTTCTCAGCGTCTACTACCTGCCAGGCACTGTCACTTTTAAAAATTTAATCCTCACAATAGTCCTATGAAATAGATCCCACTTTGGAGAAGAGGAAATTGAGACACAGAGAAGCTGAGGAGCTTGCCCAAAGTCATATAACTAACTGGTCAAAGACCCAGGACTGGGGGCAGGGGGTCAACTGTGACAGACGATGAC
Source organism: Moschus berezovskii (assembly GCF_049115385.1). Lineage (NCBI taxonomy): Eukaryota > Metazoa > Chordata > Mammalia > Artiodactyla > Moschidae > Moschus > Moschus berezovskii. The sequence goes on from NC_142462.1 coordinate 116,655,801, forward strand.
CTTAACTCCTGGGCTGCAGGCAGAGAATGTGGACCAGCAGGAAAGAAAACCGCCCCTTAGAGTGCACGCCCGGTGTCCACACCCCTCCTCAGAGTGACCAGTCTAGGCCTTCCCTGCAACCCAGAGACGCAGGGATTTTCACCCTCACCCCACACACAACAAAACGGGAGTTGAGAGATAAAACGCCTTTCCCAAGAGCTAACCCTGGTTATATGGGCTCTCCAAATGGCACTAGATGGCTTTTCAAAGGTTCTGGAAAACTACCCAAGACGCAGAATATACGAGTTCTCAGGGAGCTGTCTGAATATCATGGTCAATTAGTGTTTCCATTGAGTTCTATGGTCAGGTTTGGGGGAAAATGATAAAAAAACATCAAGTCCCAGGGAGTCCTCAGGGTGAATACCTCTAGCCAGCGATAGTGACCCATGGGAACAGAGGCCAGAGCTCTCAGCACTGGCCCAGCACAGGGTCAGGAGGGACTCTGACAGCCGAGAGCAGAGGAATGAGCTCATAAATGGAAGGCCATGCTCCTGAGGATTTCTGATTCCACTTTATGTTCTTAACCCACCCCCGGAGATGCTACTAGGATCTGGGGGCAATGAGCTGAGAGGGCAAGGCTAGAACTAAGAGACAGAGGTCGAGGAGTGAATCCCCATCTCTGCCTACCTCCCCAAACCTCTCTACCTGCCACCTCGCTGGGCACTCCTTACATCTGTGTGAGGAGGTACAATTTCATAATATTTTCCTTCCATTCAGGCAGATAGGCCAGGCTGGTTGCCACTTCCTTCTGGATCGGCCAGGCCCAGGCCTCAAAGAACGGAGCCAGATTCTTCTGCACTTGGTGGGAGAACATTTTCACCCACAGATTCATCTTGTCGACGTTGTCTGTGGGCAAGTTGGTCTGGTTCCTGTACTCAGTGAAGAGACGAATGAACGGCTCCCACCCAAAGGCTTCCTGGAGCTGGGAAGACAAGAAGCAAGCAGGTTGAGACATCTGATCGGCAAAACACCCACCAAACACTCTGAATGAATGAATGCCTTTAACCCCTTAAACCTCAGCTTCATACCTATCACTGGCCCTCTGCTCTTTTACCTGCTCACCTCGTGGGCTACTTTCATATTCTGATGATGAGAAGGGTCTCTGAGCCAGCACAGGGCTCAACTCAAAGCAGACCCTCAATGAATGATGGTGCAGTGGTCAAAACTGCAGGATTTACTACCAACATCATTATTCATCTGTCTCACTAGACTATGAAAGTAGTAATAGGATATTACATGAAGATTTGAAATTGGCTGAAGTGCAAAAATCCATTGTCTCTCACAGGTGTAGTTAAACCCCCACAACCTGGGAACTGCCACCGTGACCCTGACATAATCTGCACTAACAAGAGCTCTCTATCAATTTGCAAGGTGACCAACATGGTCTTCCAGTCCAGGAGAAGCAGAGGACAATACATAGTCTGTGTGTGCCCTGTGCTCAGTCGTGTCTGACTCTTTGCGACCCCACGGACTGTAGCCTGCCAGGCTCCTCTGTCCATGGGATTTCCCAGGCAAGAATACTTGGAGGGGGTTTCCATTTCTTTCTCCAGGGGATCTTCCAGATTCAAGGAGCAAACCCACATCTCCTGTGTCTCCTGCACTGCAGGTGGATTCTTAACCTGCGGAGCCATCTGTAGTCTAGGTCTCAGAGTTAAGAGTAAAGCAGAATTTTAGGAAAAGACTGCCATCTTGGTGCCACTGGAACCGCCCGCAGTAGGTCGGGAGCTCAGAGGGACATTAGCAGTTCCAACCTCAACTTGACTTTGCCGAGGAGGAAGTTCTGTCCCAACACAGGGTTACAGCGGTCTCTTAGCAGTCTCCCTGTCGTTTTCGTGGTGGAGGGAATCAACAGTGAGAACTCGAGCAGGTGGAGGGACCAGAAGAGGGTGCGGTTGGCCTGAGGCTGAGTTCCAGGATCCAAGGTGATAAAACCCTCCATAGTGAGCTGGGACCGGATCCAGGGGCTGGGGGGCTGGAACTGGGTGCTGGGTGATAACTGAAAGGCAGGGGCCACCCCCACGTCCAGTCCAGGGAGGAATCATGGCTTGCTTATAACATGGAAACCGAGGCACAGACAAGTCATAACGAGAAGACAGTTTACTCACCTAGGGAAAAAAACCAGCTCCTCTGCCACACACTGTGTAAGTGAATGTGTGCCCAGGGAAGTGTGACTGGCTTCACGGGGCTATTCAGACAGCAGTTTGCTTGCGCCTCAGGCATGCCTGGGTTTAGAGCCGTGACAGTAGCTATATTGGTGGTATTACCTTTGCCTCTACCATTTTGAACCTTTCTTGCCACTTTCTGTTATCGTTCAGTTGCTCACTCGTGTCCGACTCTGTGCGACCCCATGGACTGCAGCACGCCAGGCTTCCCTGTCCTTCACTGTCTCCCAGAGCTTTCTATCTACTCTCATGAATCTCTTCAAAAATCCCAGGGTGAATGGTGGGGCTCATGTAATTACATCCGCTTTTGGGTGGTGCATAGGGATGCTCTGAGGGTATCATCCACTAGGAACTTCACCCCTGGACTTTGTCAGAGCCTCCCTCGGCCTGGGGGTGAGGGGCAGATTAGTGAGAGGTGACCCCGGGCACCATGACACTGTCTGCCCAGGGTCCCCCTCAGTGGGGCTCCCACCGCGCACCTCCCCTCACCATGCTGGCCCAGTACCTGTAAGTACGTCTCCAGGGCCGTCCACGCATTCCAGTTTTTCACATTGGGACCCTTGCCCAGGTAAATTCGGACTCTCTTCTCCCGAACCGGGGGCCACAGAGCAATGTTGGCTCGTCCTCGAGGGATGCCCAGGACCGTCTCGTGCACGTAGACACACCACAGGTTGCAGGTGGCCTCGGTGGTGTGCGGGGGGAACTCCCACTCCTGCCGCTGCTGGTTGCGGCCCAGCTCGTGCACGGGGCCCCAGAGCCCCTTGGTTCTGATGAGCTTCTCATTGATGAGCTCCTGCACCGACTCCAGGTGGCACATGATGGGGTAGCCTGCGTGCATCCAGCCTGGGAAAGGCAGGAGGAGGAGAGGTTTAGGGCGCTCCCCACCCACCTAATTCTTCTCTGTACTGTATCTCCCCAAACACCCAGAATGCTCAGAAAGGCAAACCCAGACCTTTCCAGGCTTTTCTCCTTATCTTCTCATCCTGTAAGAATGCTTTCGTCCTCACTCTGACTGGCTAGAGGTACTGAGGCAAGTTTGGGATCACTGTTCACGTTACTATTCAGTTTTTTCCTGTTTCTCTGAGAGTGCTCTGTCCACGTGGAGCCATCATTATACTCTTTTCCTCAAAACTGAAAACCTATGGCTCTCTTTTCATTATTTACATATGGAGCTGTCCAGGCTGGCACTTCTTTATGCTGATTATCTGAGTACGCCAAGGACACTAGGGTCCAGAGGGGATTTCCGTGGTTCTTTAAGTTTCACACGCTCTTCATTTTTCAGCCCTCCTGACCCACTGGCAAATAGCCCTTTATTCAGTGCCTTCTCCCAACCCCTGTGACCCAGGAAGAGCCCCTCTGCTATCTTTCTCGACTCCCTAAAGTCCCCTGACGAAGGTCTGTGAAAGCCCAGCCCTTATTGTCTGCACCATTTCCACTGCTGGATAACATCTCTTGACATGCTGACTAAAGCTGTTACACATTTTAACATACTGTTAAACTGTACAGCTGTTTGTTGTTCAGTCACTCAGTCATATCCAACTCTTTGTGACCCCGTGGGCTGCAGCATGCCAGGCTTCCCTGTCCTTCACCATCTCCCAGAGTTTGTACATACGGTTCTAGGGCCTGCTTTTTTATATGTCACATAGCACTTCCCTGGTGGCTCAGACAGTAAAGAATCCACCTGCAATGCAGGAGACCTGGGTTTGACCCTTGGGTTGGGAAGATCCCCTGGAGAAGGGAAAGGTTACCTCCTCCAGTATTCTTGCCTGGAGAATCCCACGGACAGAAGAGCCTGGTAGGCTACAGTCCATGGGGTCACAAAGAGTTGAATACAACTGAGCGACTTTCACTAACTAATCTCATCATATTTACCTATGCCATCAAAATATCTCTTTAAATGTCTTCCTAGTGTCTATCGAAAGTATATTAATTAACCATCCTTTAACTGTTTCTGACCAGTCCATTCTAAAGGAGATCAATCCTGGGTGTTCATTGGAAGGACTGATGCTAAAGCTGAAACTGCAATACTTTGACCGCCTCATGCGACGAGTTGACTCACTGGAAAAGACTCTGATGCTAGGAAAGGTTGGGGGCGGGAGGAGAAGGGGACGACAGAGAATGAGATGGCTGGATGGCATCACCGACTCTGTGGACATGAGTTTGAGTGAACTCCGGGAGTTGGTGATGGACAGGGAGGCCTGGCGTGCTGTGATTCATGGGGTCGCGGAGAGTCGGACACGACTGAGCGACTGAACTGAACTGAACTGAACTGAAAACTGAACTATTTCTGATGTTAGGTAGTTTCTGATGTTTTGCTGGGGGAGACAGCCAATTCTCCTTTTTAATGTATTTTTTCCCTTTCCACTTAAATGGCAAGGATTACATTGCACCTCCGTCATGTCCGATTCTTTGCGACCCTATGGACTGTAGCCCACCAGATCTTTGGTCCATGGAATTTTCCAGGCAAGAATACTGGAGCAGATTGCCTTTTCCTCCTCCAGGGGAATCTTCCCAACCCAGGGATCAAACCCGCGTCTCCTGCGTCTCCTGCGTTGGCAGGCTGGTTCTTTCCCACTAGCGTCACCTGATAAAGCAAGGCCCTGAGGGGGCAACATGCACAGAGGTTTGCCCCGGGCACCCACCGACTGAGATCTGCACATCAGCAACGATCCTCTGAGGCAGACGCAGCGGGAAGGGCTCAGCCCCCAGCCGGGCCACGGCCTGCATCACCTCGTCCCAGAGGCGAAGCAGCGGCTCGGGGTTCTCCAGGGTGCGGAGGTTCGCGGTGGGCACCGTCAGGATGATGTTGTCCGTGGCCAGCTCTCCCCAGGGACCTGGGTTCTCCTGGATCTGCCGCTTCCACTCCTCCTGGGTTGTCTCCCCTGGAAGACAGGCCACAGGGCTTGAAACTCACTTTCCCAAGTCCCTCCCATTAACGCATACCACCTGAATCCCCCCAGGAGGAGAACACCAAGGCCGTCAATAACCACATACCTCTCTAACCTTCTTCTACAAAGGTCCCAGGGATGTGATGTGGTTTGGTCTTTATCTCCTTGGCCTCAAATCTAAGGAAGTGGACCTCCCTTCCCTCTGCCAGTCCAAACCTCTCTCCCTATACCAGGCAGCCCCAGAGGGCCTCCTCACCCCCAGCTCTTCCTGTGCCTTGGGGTTCGCTCCAAGGTGTCCACTCACCTAGCTTGTAGTAGGGAGCATGCACAGCTCCCTTAACTGTGACGGGCACGTTGCCCAGCTTGCTGCTCTGAGGCACGATGATATACAGGAGGCCCCCCCAGAGGCAGGTGATGGACTTGGTGGGCTTGTCCAGGCAGCAGCGGTTAATCACCAGGGGGCCTCGGAACAGCTTGCTGGCCCTGGTCAGGTCATCGGTGTGGCAGCCAATCTGTATCTGGAGCAGAGAGATCCCCAAGGAGTGACCCTGGGGCACGTGAAGGGGAAAGTACCCGGGACAGGGGGACAGGAAGGGTCATGGGCCCAGGAACCCCAGGTAAGTCCAAGCATCCCACCATTTGTAAGCCCTGTGTTCGAAACCCATGAAATTGTACCATCCCTCGAGGCTGTATGGAACAGACTCTGTAAATCTACTCACAAGGGGTCAAACAGCTCTACAAAGGGTCCTACTGAGACGCAGACGGGAGGGGCACCAGGTGTGATGCAAATGCTAATTCCTGGGAGAGCCACTCCCATACAGAGTCCCTTGGTGTCTCTGTAACAGAGAATCCTAGGCTGCCTGTTCCCCGGTGGTGAATCTGGCTTTGGGAATGGGCAGAGGACATCCTGCCTTCTGACCAGAGTGAAGGCCCAGTGCAGTGAAGGATTGATTCAGTTCTTCCTGCTCTCCAAGGGCCCTGTTCCTGGGCCAGTGGAGTGACCCCTATCCTCAAAGGCATCCTGGGACTGTTTTCCAGGGTTTATGCTAAACAAGTTCCAGGATAGATACAGGCACAAAATAGATGCTAACCATCACAGTGACCGTCAAGGGGGACAGAGCAGGACGGTATCTGAAGTTTGCAAACAGGGTGTGTGTGTGTGTGTGTGTGAAAGTGACACAGCCAGAGTGGACTGGGCAAGTGTGTGACGTCACAGGGAAGAAGCCTGAGCGTGTGGCACCTCACGCTTCCACGTGAGACGCACACGGGATGAAATGTGAACCGAGATTTACTGGATGCCACTGTATTCAAGGGCACCATCCATCTGCTACCTTTCTTCTCCCCACCTATGACATTTAAGCTAAAAGCACAGCACTTGAGCCGGAAGTAGGTCAGGGTTGAGCCCTGGGGCTCTGAAATGTATCAAATCCACACATTTAAATCAGTTAGATATTCTGCCCTTTAGCTGTTTCATCCTAAGCAACTACACAGGCAGAAATACATGCCCTGTATATACAGTTAGAGAGGAAAATGCAACCCACTCCAGTCATCTTTCCTGGAAAATTCCATAGACAGAGGCGCCTGGTGGGCTACAGTCCATGGGGTCGCAAAGAGTAGGACGCGACTGGAGACTGAACAACACTGCTAATAGGGTGTGTAGGAGAATTGAGTAAGATGCTGACTGTGAAAGCAGGAGCATCTGGCTTCTGTTTTATGTGGGGAGATGGGGCATGCCTTACCTTCAGGTCAGCAGAGGCGGCAGCTTCAGGCAGGGAGACCTCAATAATTTGCCTTCCGGGTATGTAGAGCCCGGTACTCATCCAGCAGTACCTGGTGCCTGCCAAGAGTCAGGGAAGAGCAGGCGTTATCCTCCCCGACACAATTTCATCTGCAGCCAGCTTCCAGAGTCCCTCCAGGAGCTCTGCCTCCCTGCCGCCTTGGCTCTCATCCTCCAAGCATTCCCTAAAACCCCAACCTCCACCTCATTGAGATTTGCACAGCAGAGGTTAGAGATGGCCCTGGAGGTGACCAGACCTCAGCTGAGCTGCGGAAGTCATCCCCCCACGTCCCCACCCGCTGGGCTCCCATCCACCCGTCCTTCCTCACCCGGATTGTTGCAGTTGACCTCCACGGTGATGGGAGATTCCGAGGGGCGCAGATAGGGGCTGCTGTACATGTCTTCAATTTCGGGGACTAACAGAGAGAGGTCGCTTCCCGAGTGAGCCAGCCCTGTGGCCAGGGAGAGCATGGCACCCCGGCAGCAGTCGTTGATGACGGGGTTCTCACGGGTCGCCACCGGGAGCCGATAGCGACTCAGCAGCTTCCTGAGGAGCCGGTGCACCGACATGTAGGCGGGGATCTCCTCGGCGGGGATTTGCAGAAAAGCCGCGCCGTCCGGACCCAGTTTGGCCAACCAGCCCTTCTCCACGTTCCCTCTCTTCCTGCCCATGATAACCTGGAACTCAGCCAGGGTGGAGCGGAAGTGGTAGGTCCTTATCCCTGCCTTGGGAGTACGAAAGGGCCCTGGGTTGAGGCTTTGGCTGGTGATACTAATGCCAAAGGGGTTGAGGAGGAGGTTTCCTGGGAACCGCGCCAAAGGGGACACGCCTGGGTTCTTGAAGGCCCACCACCAGGCCTGGGCGCCGACAAACAGGCCCCCGCCCTCGGCTACAAACTCCTGCAGCTCCTTGACGCCTACATCACTCACGGGCTCAAAGCAATAGACACTGGCATCGCTGGTCAGATTGGGCTCAATGCTGGTGTCTATGCCCCCCACGGCGAGCAGCCCACTCAGAGTCCTCAGTTCCGTCTGCACCACGATCTTGCCTCTGCGGCCCGCGTCCAGCCAGCGGACGGCGTTGAGCAAGAAGGGGCCCAGTTTACCCACGGTGAATAGGACCTTGTGGCCGGTCACGACCACCCGGCCCCGGCCGTAGCGGGCGGCCGCTATGACACAGCCGTGGTAGGAATCTAGCCCCAGGGGAAAGGCTAAGGCCCCATGCACTAGCAGCTGGGACGGGAAACAGTCCGAATTGGTGATGTCCAGCTCAGAAATCCCGTGCAGGAGCTCATCTCTGTCCTCTGAGAGATCATCCTCACAACTGCAAAAGACAAACGTGTTCTCTGTTACAAAGCGCTCAGCACAGCACCCAGCATGTAGCAAGTGGCAGATTTACTGAATATCATCTTCAACTCTTAGGAGAGAACTAGGAGGACAGACCTGAGCTCACTGGGTGTGGAGACTCCTTAGAGGGAAGACAGAGGGCCTCGACATTGATCCTGCTCTATCATTCTCTGTGTATTAACCCTCCGAAGGAAATCTTGAAAGAAGTCCTTCTGGGTTTACTCAATACTGTATCTTAAATAGTCTGGATTTAAGTGTCTGTTCAGCCTTTTAAGCACTATATAAAGAACTGAAGGAGAAACCATGGTTTCATTCTGCTAAGGGGGTTTGTTTATAATTTCATGCCACTAACTTTCTGCAAATAAAGCGAACAGAGTTGAGTGAGTTAGTGGCTCGAGTGAAGAACCACTATTATCTCAAAAGGTGGGGCAGGGAGCTGATTGGCCTCAACTCTTGTGAGACCCTCCTGTTACTTGAACCCAAGAGGACTGACTGTCTACATCCAGAATTCCATACATTCATTTCTGGCCCAACAGGAGTGATACATATCCGTGCTGTAAGGCTTTTCTCATCACCAACTGTTTCTGTGTGTGTGCATGCTTAGTTGTGTTTGACTCTTTGCAACCCTTTGGATGGAGCCCACCAGGCTCCTCTGTCCATGGGATTCTCCAGGCGAGAATATTGGAGTGGGTTACTGTTTCCTCCTCCAGGGGATGTTCTGACCCAGGGACTAAACCTGAATCTCCTGCATTGCAGGCAGATTCTTTACCTGCTGAACCACTGGGGAAGCCTCAACTGTTTCTATCTAGGGGTAAGAAACTCCTATAAGGCTTCAGGATACCTATAACCCCCAAATGGGGATTCAGCCCCAGACAGTGGGATTATGAAGGGAACGAGGTACAGTGATCTCTCTCTATGAGCTTGAGATCCCAGAGCTGGTTAAGCCCCTCTCATCGATTGTGTGACTGTGTGGTCAGAGGCAGCTGTAAGGAGACACTGGAAAAGGGGAGTCAGGCAGTAGCATGTTGGTAGGATTTGTGTTGTATTCTCTGTGGTTGGCAGAGCTGTAATAAACTGATGTGAAACTATAGTCCTCTTAGCAGGCCCAAACCTTTCCTGAAGATAAAGGTGTTACCCTAGGAGATGGCTCTCCAGCTCCTTGAAACACCAGCATTAAAACCACTCATCCAACTTTTCTTGCTCTGATTCCAAAATCACCAGACAACCTTGTGATTAAGATATTGCTTTCAGTGATCATCTGCTTAAAGAAAGAAGTCATTCTTTCTTTATAGAGCAGCCAGGGTGGTCTATTTTTTGTGACATTTATATTTCTCCAGCAACATCCTGGCATATCTTTAATTTGCTGATTTTATTATGTATATTAATAATATCATTATTGTATATAATAATTGTATTGTATATAATGTATATTTGTATATATAATACAATATACAAACAATATATAATATAATAAAATATAAAATTGCATTATATTGTGTACAAATAAATAAAATTATTATTGTATATAATTCATAATAATGTGTGCTTAGTCACTCAGTTGTATCTGACTCTTTGTGACTCCATAGACTGTGGCCCACTGGGCTCCTCTGTCCATGGGGATTCTCCAGGCAAGAATACTGGAGTGGGTTGCCATGCCCTCCTCCAGGGGATCTTCCCAACTCAGGGATTGAGCCCAGGTCTTCCACATTGCAGGTGGATTCTTTCCCATCTAAGCCACTAGGGAAGCCCAATTAATATTAATATATATATTAATAATATATATAATAAAATCAGCAAATTAAACATATACAAAGATTATATATACAAAATTAAGTAAAAAGTGTTTTAGGTCTTATAATGAGTTCTGTTCATAAATTTCAAGCAATTAATTATCTTACAGGTGTAGTCAGTAAAGAGATGATCTACATTGGCACTAAGGTTTATACACTAGCCTGTTACAACAAAATGAGAAACACTGAATGTGCCAAGCTGAGACCCAGACACTGTGTCAATAGCAGGGCTTCATCAGCAGGACCCTAGATGAGGTCCTGCTCACTGATGAGGCCGGGACATCGTCAGAGTTTTGTCTGTTATTTCCAACAGCCATGATTTATGTGCAGGAGAAGACAAATGATTGCTTCATTAAAAAACCTGAAGTGGATTTTTACTTTTCCTGTCCCTCTCTGTTCTGAAATGAAACAAAAGTTACATAAAAAAGAATAAAACCATGATAGTACTAGATTTCAAGAAGGGTGCTGTCCGCAAACTGGGACAGGAGGAATTAATAGGAAAGATAAACCAAATGAAATCAGATCGATCAGAAACCCATGAGGAAAGAAGAGTCTGGAACTACACATAAGTGAAAGAGAAGATCAAGAAAACAAAAACGACAGGGGTTATTACTTGTCCTGAGAAAATGTACTTCCGTAACCAATAATGACCAATCTAGAAATTCAATGCCATTTAACACTTAAACAGAAATAAAAAATATTTGATGAAAATTAATAGCATGAAATATAAGCACCAAACTAAACGAAGGGAAAACCAACTCCCTCCAAAATAAGTGATAACTGGAGAAGGTCCTAAATAAATATTGTATATCATTGGAGAGTTCTGAGATACATTATCTCTCTGCAGGAAAAATAAAAAGGGACAGGCTGCTATAAAAAGGTAATAATACCTTAAAAAATATATTACTGCCAAACAGATAATCCTATTTAATTGTATTGTGGGCAGAAAAATAAGAATTGATGTAGTTGAAGACTATACCCACTCCAGTGTTCTTGCCTGGAGAATCCCAGGGTCGGGGGAGCCTGGTGGGCTGCCATCTACGGGATCGCACAGGGTCGGACATGACTGAAGTGACTTAGCAGCAGCAGCTGAAGACTATGAATAAACCAACAGACAGGTTGAGTGAAGTGATTCATTAAGAGAAAATGAAGGATAAATAAGGAGACTAATGGCTAGCAAGAGGTTCTAAAAGCAAAGAACAAAGAAGAAATAAATTTGATGAAAATTTCTTTGTGCTGAAAAAAGATCTGAGTTTTTAGAATGAAATGACATTACCGACTCGATGGACATGAGTTTGAGAAGGCTCTGGGAGTTGTTGATGGACAGGGAAGCCTGGCGTGCTGCAGTCCATGGCGTTGCAAAGAGCTGGACACGCCTGAGCAACTGAACTGAACTGACTATATGAATGCAAATCAGTATAAATGAAATGGAGAAGGTCTGGTCAATTCATAGTAAGTTTATGAGCTTCAAAGTACAAGGAAAGGCAAAAACCAAATTACCTACAAAGAAAAAAGTGAAATCAGTGCCCTAAAAATAGTATTTCAGTGCAATGAAAATATTCCGTATGATACATAGCTGCAGCAAAACTCTTCACTGCATAGGGAATACTGAAAGTGTCAAAAGGATTTATGAAATTCACCACTCACTAAAGTTTTTCAGAGAAGTTACTTGAGGTTGTGCTGTAGGTCTAGAAAAACAAAAATGAATACAATACAGGAACAGATTGTCTACACGAAGCAGTGGTGGGCAAAATGCCAATGCATTGTATAACTCATGCTGAATAACTGCTGATAAAGTTCTTGTGATATTTGATGTGATTGGCAAGAAATCATTCTGAACTAATAGGAGCCACAATATTAAAAACAAAGCGAACAAAGCACAAGGATGAGAGAAATGGAATTCTTGTTCTGAGTGAAAAGGTAGATCATAAACACAAGCTAATTCTCAACTCAGATGGAAAAATATACGTTCGTCAAAAAGTTAAAGGCAACATGGTAAACATGGGTATTAATGTATAATAAAAGGTGGCATTTCATATTACTGGGAAAAGATGAACTGGACCTATAAGTCACCCAAATACATAGAAAAATTTTCAAATGTATCAGAGATATAAATTCTACAAATGAAACCACACATGCACTGAAAGAAACTAAGAGTGGAATCTTTCATTATCTTTGTTGTCCGTTGTTCAGTCATGCCCAACTCTTAGCGAACCCATGGACTGCAGCATGCCAGGTTTCCCTGTTCTTTTACTATCTAGGTGTGACAAAAGCATTCTAATTATGACCTCAAATCAGAGGTGATAACAGAAGATTGACAACTATTATACAGTGTTTTGATCACTTTAGCTTTCTAGTAAATCTGGAAATTATGTTAGTTACTTTCATTTGCATTTAATTTTAGAACCAGTTTGAACTTTGGTTGGGATTGCATTGAATCTGTAGATAATTTGGGGAAAAACTGACATCTTAAAAATACTGAGTGATCCATCAACATGGTGTATTTCACTATTTCCTTAGGTTTTATTTAATTTCTCCCAGTGATGTTTTGTGGTTTTCAGCATACATGTTGTGTGACACATTTTCTTAAATTTATTTGCTAGTATTTCATGATTTGGGACACTGTCTTAACAGATATTGTATTTTTAATTTCAATGACCAATTACTACTATATAAAAATATAATTTATTTTGTATATTGACTTTGTATGCTGAAACCTTGCTAAACTCAATTATTACAGTGGCTTTTTTTTTTGCTGAGTTTTAAGAATATTTTACTTAGAAAATAATATTTTTCTGCAAACAAACATAGGTGTGCTTCTTAATCTCTATGCCTTTTTACTTGCCTTACTGCACTGGCTAGAAACTTAAGTACAGTATTATATAAAAATATCCTTCCTGGCCTTGTTCTCAATCTCAGGGTATTTCACCAGAAAGTATGCTCTTGCTATCAGCTTTTCAAAGAGGACTCATCACACTGAGCAGTTTCCTTTTATTTCTGCTTTGTGGAAATTTTATCATGATTTGATATTGAATTTTGTCAGTTTTTTTCCTGTCCTGTGCAACTATTTAATTATATGATGTTTCTCATTTATTTTGCATTAAGAAAATAATTAAACTGTCAATTAATTTGATATCTAAATGTTAAACCAGCCAAGCATTCCTAGAATGAGCCTTGTCATGATGTATTATCCTTTTTACATATTGTAATCTATTTACAATATTTTATTAAGAATTTTTGCATCTATGTTCATGAGGGACATTGTTCTGAGTTTTCTTGTCTTGCAATGTCTTTCTTTGGCTTTAGCATTGGAGAAATACTGGTTTAATAAATCAAATTACAAAAACTTTCCTCTCCTCTTATTTCTGAAAGAGTTCATACAGAGTTATATCAAAAAAGACAGTGCAAACTGTAAGCAGTGATTATCTCTGGGCAGAAGAAGAATTGGTAGAAGGCAGAGGTGGGGGACGAAGGTCTTTCACTTTTTACTTTGCATCCTTTGGGACTATTTCCCTTTTTCCCAGTAAACATTTATTTTGAAATTGCAGAAGGGAAAATGTTTATAAAAAGGAAAAGAAAACTGAATTGTGATTTAGCAATTTCTTTTCTAAAGTGGCACATCTTCCTGCTTGAATTCACTCTCTAAAAACTTCTAGTTTATTTTGTGAGAACCAGTTAATACAATTTTATTATAAATGGCTAGGAATATAGTAAGAAGCACAGGGTTTGGTAAGTATGTATGTTCACCCCACCTCGCTGGGTCATGACCCTGACTTAACGTCGGCAGTTAGCATTCTATCTATTCTAGCAATGACTTCCAAGGACTTGTGGATCCTTGTTATTAATATCTGTTTAGATATTTTATCTGCCTGCAATGCAGGAGACCTGAGTTCAATTGTTTTCAGAACTACTTGGGGAGCCATATTCATGTTGATTATCTTCAGTAATCTGGCAGGTTACTTATTTCATGTAGATAGTCAATTTTCAAAATTCTGAAATCTTCTTAATCTGGAATTCAAAAGACTGTTTTATATATAATATCCCTTGACTATCTTTCAAAACGAAGTAGAGATTATCTATCTATCTATACGTGGCATCAGTTTCTAATGTCTGCCAATTCAGGATTCACAGGAGTGTTTTCAAGCCTAGGAATTTGCAGCATGTGGACATTTCAAAGCATGACTGTTGTTCTACATTCTTTTCTCTGCATCTCTGATGACTGTGAATATACACAGGTCACTGAGACGGAAAACCAGCCTCAACGGAGTAACAGCCGAAGTGAGGACAAGGGCCTTCAATTATACTCAAGTACTTCCCATTTAAAGGGAGAGAGTGGAGAGCACACGCTAAGTCACGGTGTACAGTTGCTAGCCGCAACCTCAGGTTTCTGAGTTCTGCTGAACCCGGATCTCACAGCCCTGTTCCTGCAACAGGCACTTGTTTTTTGCATTTCCTCCAAGCCTGCTTATTGGAGATGCTTCTGCACTTCTGATTCTCAGATATTTGGAAATCATTTTCTTGAAATAAGAAATAATGCCTGAGATTACAGCATATACTCAACAAAAACGTTGGCCTAAACGAATGGATGAAGGAACAAATACAGAACAAGAACTCTAACAGAAGCCCGAGATCTGTGTTAAAATGGGACAAGGGCCTTCTCATCCAAAAAATAGAGCAATCTATTGTGGCTGAGTCTCCCGGAACCTCCCTTAGACTGATTATCTAATGATATGTTTAATTAGCATCAAGTCTCTTTATTGGTAAAGCCAATTCCGTGTCTAGTCCTTGCTTAGGTTAAATGCATAACGAGGATAAAACATGGCAGCTGGTCCTGTGCCGCTGCCTCAGTTTGATGGAGGAAATAGGAAAAGTATCAGTTAAAATATCAATAGCTTATACAACTGGAGCAGAACACATGACTTGGGGCAAAGCAGCATAACGATGGATGCCAGGTGTATCTCAATGGTTCAAAATGATATTCATGACCTCATATGCTTATTTACTGTAACATGAAGGCTGATGTCAAAACAAAGTGTTTTAGCTACTTTGAATATGTTTCTTAATTCACTGAATTCTTACAACCACCCTTAAAGGTAGTCATTATTAATCTTACTTTAAAGACGAGGCTTATCTATGGCTCAAGGTTTTAGAGCTAGCAACAGACATTATTTAGGAAATTATTAAGGTTGGCCTCCACTAAAATGGTGCTTTTCCCAGTAGATATGAAATCTCCTACTAGAATCCTGAGTCTTGAAATGAGGCTGTGTTTATGACAGTGGATCCAGCATTTGTTCAGATGAATGCATAATAGAAAGAAGGTGCTCTGCGCACAAAGTACAACAGCCATTGCCCTCAGAGCTGGAGGTACAGCGGAGGCCAGTGAGGATAAGCGGAAGGAAGAGCAGACATCGCTCAGCGAACACTGTACCACTGGTGTGGTCATACAGACAACATGCTGGCCTCAGTTCAGTTCAGTCGCTCAGTGGGGTCCAACTCTGTGCAACCCCACGGACTGCAGCACGCCAGGCTTCCCTGTCCATCACCAACTCCCAGAACTTGCTCAAACTCATGTCCATCAAGTTGGTGATGTCATCCAACCATCTCATCCTCTGTCATCCCCTTCTCCTCTTGCCACATGGTGGCTAGCAGACCATGGTGCTTTCCAGGCAGGAAGTAAGGGCAGTGACTCTGAGGCTTGTGTCCTGACATTTGTGGGTGTTCTTACCAGGCTAAAAGTGGATCATCTGGTTTTGTCACTTAGGGTTTTATTTTTATGATCATAAAAGTAGTAATTTTTTCTGATGAAAATTTGATTCATTTTGATAAGACCTGTGGACAGTTTACTCTTAGAAAGTTTATCCTAAGATCTTATTTAGAATGTAATTTAGTAAAAAATGTGCAAGAAACAATGTCAACGCTATCTTAATTCACACTTGCATGTTAAAATGTGGGTTTAAAAATAAAGAATAAGACATTTGGGCAGAGTAACTAAATCCACAGGGACTTTCAACGTGAACTTGATGGCCAGTGATGGAAACAACCTCCCTACTTGAATTCTAATAGAAGTATGTTGGTGCCTAGTGTTGTCTAATTCAGTATTACAAAGGTACAAAATGACTGAAGAAAGATCCAAATCTTCAATAGTAGGCAAATGATTAAATAAATGAGGTATATATACTGGCATTTGCATAAATGCCAATTTTAAAGATTACACAGAATGTAATAATGTATAATTATATATTTGTAAAGATTTTAAAGATTACATAGAATGCAATCTTTCTATTTTATAACTTTAACAATTTTAAAGATTACACAGAATGAAAAATGTATATAAGCAGAATTCAAAATAGCATGTATATTAAGATGACAAGGGTGTAAAATTATGAATGAATAGGGAAGATAATGTGCAGAGATGAAAAGAGTTATATTGTGTGTTTATGATTTAATAATTTTAAAATGAAAATTAGAAAGTAAGGGATCCAGCAATATTGCAAAAGTAGTTTAAAACAGTATACCATGAAGAATAATCATAATTCAAAAATGCAGCTAGCCTTTGAACAACACAGGTTTGAAATGTGCGGGTCCACTTCTATGCACACACACACATGATTTAGCCAAAAAGGAAAAAATTTCAGATTCAGAGAGATATAGGCACAACCAAAGAAAAAACAGATATGATTTTGATAGAGAAAAACATCTTTTAAGGAAACTAACTCAACTAAGAGTCCCTTGGACTGCAAGGAGATCCAACCAGTCCATTCTAAAGATCAATCCTGGGTGTTCACTGGAAGAACTGATGCTAAAGCTGAAACTCCAATACTTTGGCCACCTCATGCGATGAGTTGACTCACTGGAAAAGACTCTGATGCTGGGAAGGATTGGGGGCGGGAGGAGAAGGGGACAACAGAGGATGAGATGGCTGGATGGCATCACCAACTCAGTGGACATGAGTTTGGGTGAACTCCAGGAGTTGGTGATGGACAGGGAGGCCTGGCGTGCTGTGATTCATGGGGTCGCGGAGAGTCGGACATGACTGAGCGACTGAACTGAACTGAACTGAACTCAACTAAAGGGGCTTATGCTGTTATTGGAATTAGGCTCAGGTTTTACCTTGCTGTTCCTTAGAATGGAGATCTTTGTCAGCAGAAGTTTGATCAACCTGATCAACCTGTGTCTCTGAACAACTCTTTTCTCACATGTGAGTATGGAGCTGTGGGGTATTCCAGGAGTGCCATGCCAAGGAGAGGCCACAGCTCTTCCCCAAGGTCTCTCTACTAACCCTGGTGTGCCCACCTTACCCAGTCCAACCTCACCTCGCTCTGCTCCCATCAGTCAGCAATACCTACGCTTTTTGCTCCAAGGATGCTGAGAGTTTTCATGTACAATATAGGGCCTGGCCTGGTGTGATTTTTCTACTGCTAGGACTACTCCAGCTTCTCATCTCTTTCTTCATCCATCCAATCATCCATCCAACACGTGTTTACTGGGCACCTACTAACCATGTTCAACACTGTATGAGGTGCTGGAGGACAAGGTGAATGCAGCAGGTTGGGTGATGCCCTCAAAGAACTTTCCACGGAGCCTGTCCCTGCACCCATCCCCTGCCTCCTTCATTCTCCATCATCACGTCTTTTGCTCCCAGAGACAAAATCATCTCTAAGATTTAAGATTAGCACATACGACTTGTGCCACCTTTCTGGTATCTCAGCTTTTGAATTCTCTAGCTCTTGCCGCTGCTGCTAAGTCACTTCAGTTGTGTCCGACTCTGTGCGACTCCATAGACGGCAGCCCACCAGGCTCCTCCGTCCCTGGGATTCTCCAGGCAAGAACACTGGAGTGGGTTGCCATTTCCTTCTCCAAAGCATGAAAGTGAAAAGTGAAAGTGAAGTTGCTCAGTCGTGTCCGACTCTTAGCGAGCCCATGGACTGTAGCCTACCAGGCTCCTCTGTCCATGGGATTTCCCAGGCAAGAGTACTGGAGTGGGGTGCCATTGCCTTCTCTAGCTCTTACTTCCATCCTAATCCCATCTGGCTGGATGTTTCAAAACCTTTCCCACAGCTCTCTAGAACTTTGTCTGTTTTCCTTTTCCTTACACTTCATTTGACCTATAACCTTCCTGGATCAGTCATGCCAACCCTGAGATTCAGCAATAGATACATTTTACTAGGTCTTCCCTGTAGCTCAAATGGTAAAGAATCTGCCTGCAACGCAGGAGACCTGAGTTTGATCCCTGGGTCAAGAAGATCCTCTGGATAAGGGAATGGCAATCCACTCCAATACTCTTGCCTGGAGAATCCCATGGACAGAGGAGTGTGGTGGGCTACAGTCTGTGGGATCGCAGAGCGTCAGACACAATTGAGTGACTGACACTACACATTTGACTAGATGCTGGGGGACACAATGGTTACTAAGAAGCTTCTCCCATCCAAGAGCTAAGTAATCTGGTCTGAAAAGGCAGCAGCAACAAGGGACCCTGCCCTTCCTGTGTCTCAGGGTATTTACTTTAACACTCTGGTTGATTTATGACGAATATGTGTTTGAATGCCAAATTCTCTTCTGTTAGCCTGGGGATAGCATGAAGATAGGAGCCATTTGTCTGCTTTTTAACCTGGGACCAACGTCCCACTGGGCTAATGCACTCACCTCACCAAGACTGGGATCTTGGGCATCTTCTTAGAGACTTTAAAGAAACTCATGTCCCCTTTGTTGTCGGTGAAGTACACACCGGCCACGCTGGTCACGAGGTTCCCCGGGAAGGTGAACAGAACCCTTTCATCATCGCCCTGGTTGGCCCAATCCCAGGCTTGGCCTCCAATAAGCAAGCCTCCTCCACGTTTCATGAACTTGACCAGCTTCTCAGTCATGGTTTCATTGTAGGCATCAATGCAGTAAACCCCCAGGGAGTCTTTCACTTCCGGCTCAACCTTTGCCTCCACTCCAGAGCCCTCAAGGATTTTGGCCAGAGGTGCCAGGGAGGGGTGCACACCTACGGGAGCCCCAGGGGAAGAGCAAAGCCAACCCACTGCGTTGAGGAGAAAGGGAGTGAGCTGGGCCTCCACCAAGTAGTCCTCGTGGGACACGACCACCAGGCGGCCTCGGCCATAGGAGGAGGCAGCGATGAGGACCTGGCCCATGTCATTCACCATCACTGGGAAGGACGCTTCCCCGATAAGCAGCAGTTCACACGGGATGGCGTCTTCGGGGACATCCCAGCTTGTCACTCCATTCATAAGGGCCTCGAAGGCAGCGGACGGAGTCGCCATGGCTGGACCGGCTTCTGCAGAGAGGAAAGCAAAGACTCAGCCTGGTGGAGAATCGGTAAACAAACAAACGAGCCAAGCAGTTCACTCTTCCCTAGCTGTCACCTCTTCCCACTGAGCAGATGAGATCAACGCTGTGAACAAACTCAAGCACTCACCAGGGCTGTCTGTCGGTGTCTCTAGCCCAGGAGACCCTGCTGTGCCCTGTCTGTTAACATTCTTACTGTCAAACTAAATGAGCTCCACGCATTTCTGTTACAGAAGGAAACAAACAGAAGTAAAGAACAAAGGCAGAACTGTGTCTCCAAAGGCATATGTTCAAGTACTAACTCCCAGTACCTGTATGACCTTTCTTGGAAATAGAGTCTTTGCAGATGTAACCACGTTACGGTGTGGTCATACGGGGTTGGAGTGGGTTCTAATCTAATGACAGGGCTTCCCTGATGTCTCAGCAGGCAAAGAATCCACATGCAATGCAGGAGACACAGGAGATGCTGGTTCAATTCCTGAGTCGTGACGATCCCCTGGAGAAGGAAATGGCGACCCACTCTAGTATTCTTGCCTGAAAAATCCCATGGACAGAGGAGCCTGGTGGGCTACAGTCCAAAGGGTTGCAAAGAGTCAGACACGACTGAGTGAGTAAGCACACAATTTAATGACTGGAGCCTTTAAAAGAAGAGGAAATTGGGACACAGGCCCCCAGGGGAGAGGCACACAGGCTATGAGAACAAGTAGGCAGGTATCAGGGTCTCTGTGATGTCTCTATGAGCCAAGGAATGCCAAAGATTGCTGGTGAACACCAGAGGTAGGCAAGATACATGAAACAGACTCCTTCAGAACTTCCAGAAAGAACCAAACCTGTCAACACTTGGATTTCAAACATCTAAGCCTCTAGAACTGCTACAGAATACATTTCTGTTGTTTTAAGCTACTCAGTCTGTGGCACTTTATTGTAGCAACCACAGGAAACCAACACAGTGGTGCAGCACGCTGCCTCCCCAGCCCCTCTCCATCCCACTCGGCGCTCACACTGATCATATTAATCTCAGCTTGGGTCCAGAAAACCAAAAGCAGAAAGTAATACATTATGAATTTACAACAGATTATTACTTGCACCCAGACATAGCAGAAAAAGGTGTACGTGTCGAGGGATATGCAATCACAAAAACCCTCTGCTTCTTCACCTTGAGCTCCCTGCTTAAGGTCACTCTGCAGTCTGACCTCTGTGTGCTCTTTACTGAAGCACTTCCCTCATGGACAGACGTGTTTAACAGTCAGGACAATCAGGCCTCACCATCCTCACTGACCACTCAGTGGCTCTGGACAATGCTGCTCCCTGGTCCCCGAGGCTCTCACCACCTCTAACCTTATGGCCAACCTCATTGTCTGCAACCTCTCAGGCCGCTTCCTTCCTGGCCTCCCCTTCCCTCTTCCGAAAATGCAGAGATTCCTTAGGTGTTTATCTTTGGCCCGGACCTCTTTTTCCTTGTCTCACTCAAGGTATTACGGCAAAGCAATTATTAATACAAGCTTAGGCTCTGGACTTAGGCTGTCTGGGTCTGAATCTCAGCTCTGCTGTTTACTAACTGAGATCAGGCAACACTTCTGAGAGTTGGTTTCCTCATTCATTAAGTAGGAAAAATGGCATCCACTACACAGGATTGTTTTGAAGACAAAAGGAATAGCATTGGTTAAGTGCCCTTCCATTATTTATTATATATATATATACATTGCCTAAAATTACTTGATCTAGAGTATATTTTCTATATATACAGATATATGTGTATATATATCTTTGCTTAAAATTACTAGAGTAAGGGGAATTTTATACACACACACACACACACACACACACACACTGTGTGGGCTACAGTCCATGGGGTTGCAAAACAGTTGGACGTAACTTAGCGACTAAACAACAAACTACTATATATATATAAAATGCATATAAATGCATGTGTGTGTGCTTAGTCACCCAGACTCTTTGCGACCCCATGGACTATAGCTCCCCCGGCTTCCCTGTGCATGAGATCCTCCAGGCAAAAATACTGGAGTGGGTGGCCATTCCCTTCTCTAGGGGATCTTCCCGGCCCGGCGATAGAACCCACGTCTCCTGCATTACAGACGGATTCTTTACAGTCTGAGCCACCAGGGAAGCCCATATATATATATATATATATATGTATCAATTATTTATTATACATACATATATATGTGTGTATACATGTATATATACATATATATATATATCTTTGCTTAAAATTACTCGATTAAGAGTAAATTATTTAAGTACGTGTATAATAGGGAATTCTTATAAAGTGAAAAAAATCTAATCTAATGTTAGATTTTTACCAACACTGGATTAAGTGTTTACTGACTCTAATTTTTACATGTTTCATATTCTAGAGTCAATACTAACACTAATGATTGTATTTAGTTAAGTATTTCGATGGGTTCTTGAAAAAAATCCTTGGCATAGCCCTTGTCTGTGCCTTCCCCAAGCCACGGATGCAAAGGCCCTCGTCCTGACATAACTAATAAATGCAAGACCCCTACTGAAAGCACATTCTGCCATTTGTAACTGTCTCTAAAACTACAAAGTTAACTTTTCCCCCTCCAAATTAGCTCCTCTTGGGTAAATTCCATAAGCTCGAGGTCCCTAGTTGGAGTAATCTGCACCCCACAGAGAAGATACAATCAGCAGACAGTTGGTTAATAAGGGCTTGTCCTGCCCCTGCTCCTCCCGGGGTCCACAAATAGCTGGGACAGCAAACCACAAGGAGTCACAGTTGTGTCTCCTCTCCCTCCTGCTCCACATCCAGCTGGCCACAGCGCTGTCCATCACGGTTTCCAACACACACTGCCACTAACCTAGTTTAGGTCCTCAGTAATTCATTCCTGGACAAAAAGCATCTGGCTCCCTATCTGTTCTCACCCTTATTCTTCTACAGTCACGGATTGTATTACTTCCCAGAAAAGAAGACCCAGAGCTTCATCTTTGCCCATAGGGGAAAATCTGACCTTCCTCCTGGGGTTTAAGGCCTCCAGGGCTGGTTGCTCCTTACTTTCCAGCATGTCTCCAGCAGCTTCCGGGATACTTGGCCTTCCTGGGCCTGCCCTGCTTTAACTTGAGATTCTCTTTCCATTCTCTTTCTTCCTGTTCCCGCTCCCACATCTTTCAAGCCACCGAAATCCTCCCCTCCTAAGAGAAGCTGGTCACAGAAGAGGAAACTTAAATAGCCAATTAATCTATGGAAATATGCTCGATCTCAGAGGAAACTGAAATAACATATATGTTTTCCATAAGCTTATATGAAAAGAAGTGGGGTAGGGGGCAAAGAAGAAAGAGGAGGAGGAGAAGAAGATGAAGATAGTTGACATCCAATGTCCCAGAGGCTCTGGGAACACTAGCACTGTCTGTGAAAGGCCCGAGAATCTGAAAGCAATCGACAGTGCCAACTCAGTTTCAAAGGTGTGCCCATCCTCAGACCAGCAAACCTAATAACCTCTTTTACAAAAGTCAGAGCAGCAGTATTAAAGACATACGTACAAGCTTGCTTCAGTTCAGTTCAGTTCAGTCGCTCAGTCGTGTCTGACTCTTTGCGACCCCATGAATCACAGCGCGCCAGGCCTCCCTGTCCATCACCAACTCCCGGAGTTCACTCAAACTCACGTCCATCGAGTCGGTGATGCCACTACACAAAACTACAAATGCAGATAGACACGTGACAAACCTAGACGTGCAGACAGACATATGACAAGGGAGGCTTCCCAGAACCATTTTTTGACTCCCGAGGGTGCAGGATTGCTGACCCAACCTCCCCGTATCCCCCAGGTAGGCCATGGTACCCACCGTGAGACCCTGGGGTGGAGCCCCCCACCCACCACCCATAGACACTCTGTAACAGCTGCCATACTGTCGGCGGCGTTGACACTCCAAACTCGCCGAGAGCAGGGGACTCGTAATTTTCTCTCTCTAGCTGTACTCTGAGCTGGTTCATGGGAGGAGAAATATCTGTCGAGAAGTGACAAAAGGGATGGACAGGTGGCCTGGAGATTTGAAAAGTAGGGAACAAGGGAGAAGAGGGGTGATTTCCTGCTGAGCTGGCTCCTGGGCTAGAGGGGTGGTGGCCTGAAGGGACTGGGGTTTGGGTAGAAACACTGGAGCACCCCCTCTCTGTCAGTTTTCCCCTTGCCTGCACTGAGGCTACCGTGTCAGCCCTGATCTGACAGCAATGCTGTGAATGTGGCAAGACAAGTTTTGAGAGGGAGAAATGTTCGAGTGAAGTATGATAATCGGTATTACAAAGCTATTACAAAGAATGGAGTTAAATCTAATTTTCATCTACCTAGAAGAATGTCCTAGATACATCTGACGTGAAAATTTCAAATCACTGCAATATGTAGGACACAAACCCACTTTTACATGGATAGAGATACTAATAATAGTAGAACTAGTAATTTTAGTAGTAGTAGCGATATAATGCTTACCAGGCTCCAAGCATCATTATAAACGCTTTATATACATTATTTAATTCTGACAATAAACCACTGAGGTATGTGCTATCACTATTCTAATGTTAAAAATAGCCAAAACCAAACAGCAAAGAAAACAGAAAACTTGATGGCCAGAAGATATGTTACTTGGTTAAGTCACATAAGTGGTAAGAGATCGATTTACCATTCAAACCCAGGAAGTCTAGTATTGCAGTCCATGTTCTTAAGGACCAGAAACACATAAGTCTGTTACTAGGAATTTTATTGTTGTTGCACAGTTGCTCAGTCATGTCCGACTCTTTGAGACCCCATGGACTGCAGCCCACCAGGATTCCCTGTCCTTTACTGTATTCTGAGTTGCTCAAACTCATGTCCATCAAGTCGGTGATGCCATCCAACTATCTCATCCTCTGTCGTCCCCTTCTCCTCCTGCCCTCAATCTCTCCCAGCATCGGTGTCTTTTCCAATGACTTGGATCTTCACATCAGGTGGCCAAAGTATTGGAGCTTAAGCCTCAGCACCAGTCCTTCCAGTGAATATTCAGGGTTGATTTTCTTTGAGATTGACTGGTTTGATCTCCTTTCTGACCAAGGGACTGTCAACAGTCTTCTCCAGCACCACAGTTCGAAAGCATCAGTTCTTTGGTGCTCAGCCTTCTTTATGGTCCAACTCTCACAGCCATACATGACAACTGGAAAACCACAGCTTTGACTATACGGTCCTGAAAATCTACGGATACGGTCCTGAAAATCTATGGATACGGTCCTGAAAATCTACGGAGGCCACACTTCAACAAGCTAACGCTGACTGCATAGGAAAGGAAGAGGGGAACAGCATTCTTTCTCCTTATACAAGTCTGTTGTTGTTCAGTCACTAAGTCGTGCCTGACTCTTGGTGACCGCATGGACTGTAGCACACCAGGCTCCTCTGTCCTCCACTATCTCCTGGAGTTTTGTTTTTAAATTAACTTATTTACTTTAATTGGAGGATAATTACTTTACAACATTGTGGCGGTTTTTGCCATACATCAAAATGAATCAGCCATGGGTGCACATGTGTCCCCTCATCCTGAACCTTCCTCCCACATTTCTCCCTACCCCATCCCTCTGGGTTGCTCTAGAGCACTGGCTTTGTATCTCCTGAAGTTTGCTCAGACTCCTGTCCACTGAGTCAGTGATGCCATCCAACCATTTCATCCTCTGCTGCCCGCTTCTTTTGCCTTCAATCTTTCCCAGCTTCAGGGTCTTTTCAAGTGAGTCAGTTCTTTGCATCAGGTGGCCAAAGTATTGGAGCTTCAGCATCAGTCCTTCCAATGAACATTGATTTCCTTTAGAATTGACTGGTTTGATCTCCCTGCTGTCCAAGGGACTCTCAAGAGTCTTCTCCAGCACCACAATTTGAAAGCATCAATTCTTTATCACTCAGCCTTCTTTATGGTCCAACTCTCACATCCATATATGATTACTGGAAAAACGATAGCTTTGACTATATGGATCTTTGTCAACAAAGTGATATCTCTGCTTTTTTAATATGCTTTCTAGGTTTGTCATAGCTTTTCTTCTGAGGAGCAAGCATCTACTTCCTTTGAATTGTTGTATGTATTACTATAATAATTAAAAATAGCATGTACATACACACTAAATCACTTCAGTTGTGTTCAAGTCTTTGCAACCCTATGGACCACAGCCCACCGGGCTCCTCTGTCCATGGGATTCTCAGGCAAGAATACTGGCGTGGGTTGCTATGCCCTCCTCCAGGCGATCTTCAAATCCAGGGATCAAACCCAAGTCTCATCATGTTTCCTGCATTGGCAGGCAGGTTCTTTACCACTAGTGCCACCTGCAAAGCCCCCAAATAGCACAGATAATATAAATTCAATCAAGTAAACCCATTAAACAATTGAATATATAAATGATTAGATTCATCAACTGATTCTATTTCACTCATCCTAAAACATCTTTCTTCATCTCCCGACAAGTTATGCATTTGTCCAACAATAAATCTGATTTCCTCCTCTGTGGAGGTTCCTTGAACTTTGCAGCTGATTCTATCCCCTCTTTAACCAGCTAACAGTGACCCCAACACTTGATTTTTAAACCAAATGCTTCTTTCTTGTGCTTGAATTCCTGTTTGCCCTCCTAGCTTGATGAGCACAGATGGACACAGCCTGGGGGAATCCTTATTTCTCCCCTTAAGTTCTTCATCCGTGGTCCTCCTTATGGATCTTGCTTTCTCTGCTTTCTCCAGGCCCACTAGCTAATGGAACCCAAGGTACTTCTAAAGCAGAAGGCATCTCGGGCACAATTTGTAACTTAGGGGATAGAGCTTTATAAGTCCCTTGCCTCTACCACAAAGAGGCCCCATGGTACATGCACAGGGTCTCCTTTTAAGAGCTGTATCTGTAAGGGAGAGAAGGTAGAGGGCTTGCTTTGGATACTGTACCACACCTACATTATAGCTTGATTTCAAATCCCCAAAGTAGAGTAAGTGTCTGAGGTAAGGGGACATGTTTTATATATTTGGATTCCACCCCCAGGAATGAACAGGTACTCCATGGATGAATGACTGAATGATGGATGTGGGTATTAAGGGCAAACCTGAGATCACTTCCACAGCATATAGCTACTCTGGCCTTGAAAAAGAATTCATATCACAGACACCAACTCTACAGGTCTTGGTCCATTTTTACCATCAGCCTCTTGTTTCTTTTTCTTTATATGTCTGATATCTTTTCCAGTGTCCACCATCTTCTGCTAATAGTAGCCATAATCAGGGTGGGTTCAACACCTTTCACATTCTGTTTTAGATATTACCAGTTCAATCTATTGATTTGATTTTCACTTAAAATGGTTTAATCTATACATTTAAAAGAATATGTAATGCACATAGAGGGCTTCCCAGATGGTATTAGTGGTAAAGAATCTGCCTGCCAGTGCAGGAGATGCAGGAGACCTGGGTTTGATCCTCGGGTCAGGAAGATCCCCTGGAGAAGGGAATGGCAACCCATTCCAGTATTCTTGCCTGAAAACCCCATGGACAGAGAAGCCTGGAGGGCTATCGTTGGAAGGGTCGCAAAGAGTCTGACACCACTGAACACACACACTAATGCACATGGAAGAATATGGATGTTAAAATAATCATAGAACAATACACAAAATTAAACTTCCATATACCAATCACCTAGCCTAAAAGACAGACCATTACTGATATCTTTCAAGGCACTCTTGTGGCCTTCCAGAATCAATTTCTTCCCCATCTCCATAAACGTAGGCATTCAAGACTTTGCTTTTTCTGTTCCCCCAGTTCAACCTTAATGCACTCTTTTCTTAATCCCAAGTTCCCTCCGGGGGCTCTCTGTCTTTCTCTCACTCATATTTGCTTACTTTTCTTACTCAATGGAAGAGTATGGGCCCAGGAATGAGACCTGAGTTTTTTGTTTTTAAATCTACCTGCTGCTTCTTACTGTTGATCAGCCTGCTTTCCAGGGTGTCCATCACATGGACAGTGTGGGAGAGGGCAGTCCTTAGCTCTGCGGCGGCTGTCAGCACTAAGTTCTGGTGTGGGATCCCTCTCCCACCTTCCCCTTCCAGGCTCTAGGTCGGCCAGATTTTCTTCCCTAGGCCCGGAGCCAGTCTGCAAAAAGCATGTCGGTGACGTCAGAGGAGCGGAGAGGGGGCTGAGTTGGGGGAAGCAGGAGGCGGAAGGGTGAGGGGAGGGGAGACCGCGGAAAAGCTCGCGTGCATTGGCATGGAATTCTCCAGGGCTGCTGGCAGGGAGCTCAGGGTGGGTTGGAGGGACTCAGATCATCCGCCCCTGTTACACACACACACACACACACACACCCCGCAACCAGTCTCGGGGAGGGGGGAGGGGGCAATGCGAGTGGGCGAGGGATCTCAGACCCAGAGACGGTGTTTGCAAAGACCAAAGGGCAGGAGGACAGAAGTGATGTTCCATCCCCAGCTCCCGGTGTGTTCCTGAGCAAGCCCTGCCACCACCCAGGGGCTACGGCAGGCTCAGCCGATAAAGCTGCGGATGAGAGGCTGTTTCTCTAAGTCCAGGCCTGCGCGTAACTCGACCACACAAAGCAGTTGAACAAACATCAGATGTCAGAACCCGGAGAGGAGAAGCAATGCGGCAGGAGGGACGCAGAGCCGGAGAGCCGAGAACAATCACTCACAGGAAGGCGGACGCAACAGCGACGGGTTCCGCCCCTCTTTTTAGGCACCCGCAACCTGGTCCCCCGCCGGGCCCGCGCCCCTCGGCCTCCGGCGCCTGCCTCCCCCTACCCGATCTCAGAGCACGGCCACCCGCCCCCAGTCCGGCCTGCGGGACGTTAGGAGAGGGCCACTCACCAGGTCACCCCTGCAGCTTCCACGGAGGCAGCCGGAGCAAGCGGGGATGCGTGCACAGAGGGGCCCTGGGTTCTGCCGGGAAGGGACGTTCTTGCAAACAGCTCTAGGCTAGCGACCTGGGCGGAGCCCGAGGGGGAGGAGGGAGGGGCTCCCGACCAGGCTCCTCCCCACCCCACCCCCGCTTCCTCCTGGGCGGGGCCGCGAGCCTGAGGGGCGACGCTTGGCAGGGGACAGCACTTCTTTGTGTCGCCGGCCCAGTGGGCTTGGCATTGCGGTGGCCCCCATCCGGACAGTGGGGAAGGCCGTTTTAATAAAGACGTATACTTCTCTGACTATTCATTAGTAAAGGAAAAGGCTGAACAAACCATAGGATACAGTCTACAGAATATTATTCAATTCTTATGAAGAGCTTAGATCTCCAATTCGTAGGAGAAATGAACTGGACATATTCCCTAGGGGGAAAAATGGTAGAAATTGTTGAATAGGCTCTCGTTTTTATAATAAGAAGTCTTGTGTATATTTGTATTATGGTACGTGAAAGGACAGATTCATCTCTCCCTGCTAATATTGTTTAATCTGAGGAATACTGAAGGTCAACTTTTACATACCTCTACATCATATGCACGGTTATGTTACTTTTGTAAATTAAAAATAAGAATATATTATGTGTCAAGCTACCAAAATTGGCTGAAATTTATTCTGTGTACCTTTCAAATCCTCTCTTTCTTAAAGTTCTTTCTGATGACCAGCTGACAGTTGCTTGTCCCTTCTCAGAACTGCAAGTTCCTACTTTGTGTGGTGACTTCCCGGAGCTCAGGTGGTTACTACACAATGCTTAGGAACTCAGACTGTCACCAGATGATCTGGAATCCATCTTAGTGCTATAGTTTACGGGTTAGGTGACTCTGCACAAGTTACTTAATTCTCTGTGCCTCAGTGTCATGACCTATAAAATGGGGATGATAAAATTGGTATCTATGCCACAGTCCAAGGCTTAAATCTGTGAATGAATACCTACAAAGTTCTTAGATCAATGTCTGGCAAACAGTAAGACTATGAATGCTTGTTAAATAAAATAAATACTCTGGTCATCCTAACACTTGATAGCATACAATGATCAAGGAAAATGCATACCTTTTAAGCTTGAGTAAGATTTTGGTCCAAATCGAAGTCATTTTTCTCTCCCCATCTCCCCTGAATCCCCTTTTCCTAAATTGAATTGCATGAACAATATTCAATAGGATCATGTGTGTTAGGTGAGCTCACTGGCAGGATTTACATAGAGGTAACACCAGGAACAGAAATCAAGGGATCCCAAATTCAGGATCCTGCTCAGTGGAGGGGTGATGGCAAGGAAGTCTTTTATCTTCTCCAGGGGCCAGCGTTCTCAGCTAAACAGGGAGGGTGGCTGACTTGTTTGCTAAGACCCTTTTGGGTCTGAAATACCAAGATTAGTAGCACCAAGATAAAAACCCCAAACACCGAGTTTCCTGAAAAATTTAAAATTCAAAACAAGAATGAATATATTCAGTTCAATTCAGATCAGTCGCTCAGTCATGTGTGACTCTTTGCGACCCCATGAATCACAGCATGCCAGGCCTCCCTCGCCATCACCAACTCCCCGAATTCACTCAAACTCATGTCCATCGAATCGGTGATGCCATCCAGCCATCTCATTCTCTGTCGTCCCCTTTTCTCCTGCCCCCAATCCCTCCCAGCATCAGGGTCTTTTTCAGTGAATCAACTCTTCGCATGAGGTGGCCAAAGTATTGGAGTTTCAGCTTCAACATCAGTCCTTCCAATGAACACCCAGGACTGATCTCCTTTAGAATGGACTGGTTGGATCTCCTTGCAGTCCAAGGGACTCTCACATACAAATAAATAATAGAAGAACAAAACTATACATGGGAGGGATACAACCTAACTTACCCGAGGATGGCGGTGTGAGAGTTGGTGGGGGAAAGGCTTTAAACGTCAGATTGTTTCTTAAAAAGAGATACACAGACCGAGCGAGGGAGTGATGTTGAGAGGAAAAGAGGGAGCTGAAGGAAAGGTGGTCTGATAAATCTGTTGTGTTGTTTTCTGTGCTTATCTGTTGTTTTGAAAGATTCTATTATGAAAAATGTTTGGAAAAGGTAAGAATGCATTAGACTCTTGATGGCTACCCTTCTGGATGAGAAATACAGCACTAAAGAAATAAGAGCCTGAGTGGTAGGGAAAAAAAAAAAAAGTAGAACCACATACAGACATGGAGAAACCTCAGGGAATCCTCTTTGAAAGATGTCTGGCTTTTTAGGCCCGAGTCGTCTCAGGCCGAAAAACCGATCGCTTTCTCAGCCCCGCTGGACTCACTCCCCCACGACCCCGGCCGCTTCCCTCTCCCAGCCCAGCCGCAGGGACCTCCGTCTGTGCTCCGTGGCCAGAAACCCTATCTGCACAAGACTCACCCGTTGTCCAGCAATATCCACACCCGTTACTTCAGAGGGGGGAGGGGCTCCTCTGCAGAGGTGTAACACGGAGAGGGGGCACACAGTCCAGGGAGACGGTGGTGGAACCTGCGGGTGAAGGTGGGCCGCGGTGGGAATGGGGGAGGGAGAAGGAGGCCGTCCTGGTAGCTGATTGGCGGACGCAACGGTGGGGGCGGAGCCTGGCCGCCTGGCCTCCAAACCGCAGAGGCCCGGCTTTGTGTTGGTTTCTGCGCGAAGATGCCCGGTAGATCCAGGATGGAGACTCTTGCCCCAGCCCTGGCGGGGAGGCAGGACATTTTGTCAAAGAAGAAATCCATAAGACTGTTTACCAGCCAGAGAGTTGGTTAATAAATAGTGATAGATCTTTATATAAAATAATACAGCTGTTTCAGTGAAACATTAATGATCCTACTTTTGTATGGTTGTTTTTCTAACAGGAAAAATAAGGATATATTTGGCTACCTTAGGGAGTGGGAAGGGTTGACAGGTAGTTTTTTTTCTCTAGAAATTTTGTATTTTTTAAGTGTTCTTGCCTGGAGAATCCCAGGGACGGGGGAGCCTGGTGGGCTTCCGTCTATGGGGTCACACAGAGTCGGACACGACTGAAGTGACTTAGCAGCAGTAGCAAATGTTAAAAAAATACTTTGAAGTAAAAAAAATAAGACTGTTTAGTAAAACTACTCTTAACGTATACATCCAGCAGAAATGCATACATATGTCACCAAAAGACATGTACTAGAATGTTCAAAGTAGCACCATACCATACTTAATAGTCTGCCGCCGCTAAGTCACGTCAGTCGTGTCCGACTCTGTGTGACCCCATAGACGGCAGCCCACCAGGCTCTGCCATCCCTGGGATTCTCCAGGCAAGAACACTGGAGTGGGCTGTCATTTCCTTCTCCAATGCATGAAAGTGAAAAGTGAAAGTGAAGTCGCTCAGTCGTGTCTGACTCTTCGCGATCCCATGGACTGTAGCCTACCAGGCTCCTCCACCCATGGGATTTTCCAGGCAAGAGTACTGGAGTGGGGTGCCATTACCCTCCCTGCTTTCTCACCCCTACCGCCACCCTGTTACTATCTTCTATTATAAGAGTCTTAAATATGTTTTCAGACCAACAAATATTGAGAATTTATCATCAAAAGTTCTGCTTCAAAACAAATTCTAAAGGATCTATCTCAAGAAGTAATAAAATAATCTTAGATAAATAATCTGAGATGTAAGACAAAATGGTGAGAGACTTTCAGTTTTATAATTGAGAAAATTCCTTGTTTGGAACAACCCTTCCATTAAAAACAGCAATAAAACTTGGGTAAAATATAGGAAACAAGGGAAGACTTTGAAGAGCAAACAATATAAACAGAACTTGAGAAGCTACAATCCTGAAGCAAGGAAAACACAGGATATGGACTGTACATTCGCTATGGCTTTTTCTTTTAGAGCATTTTCCAATTCACAACTCAGGATACTTGAGGCCAAGCAGGAAGTGTCAGTCTTACTGGTTCAAGATTACCAAATGAACTGGGACTCAAAGGGTGAAATTTCAGACAAGAAGAAACATCAGAGAAGTGAATCTAAAAATCTATGTACAAATTTCCCTTAAGTCACTGACTGATTTCTAAGCTATGCATGCACAGGGAGAGACCCAAAAAACTTGTAGAAAACAGTGACTAAAATGCCAATCAACTGAGCAGTCATTTCAGTAGTCTTATGGAAATATGGAGGTCAAGCCACATCAAAGTAAGTGATTCTTAACAACACTTTCTGCTTTCAGCTGAGACATAGAAAAACCATGGCATATGAATAAGAACAATGCATAAGACATAAGGTCTATGCTCTTGGGTAGAAGAAAAATCTGAAATGGATCAGTTCTAAGAAAGGAGAAAGCTAACCTTTGATACTATCAAAGTAATCTGTTACTTTATCTGTCTCCCACCTCAAAAAAAAATCCTCTTTGGAAAAAAATAACATCAACTAGAACTTCCTGATTTTTCATTCATGATGTCTGTGCCTAATCAAAAATTTAGAAGGAGGCTAAAAATAAGGATGAATTGTGAACTCAAGAGAAACAACAAAACATGGAGACAGACTTACAAGTGGTTCAGACATTTGCGTTCTTAGACAGGAACTGATTTTAAAATAACTGTGATTAATGGAATGTGTCTTATTCAAAAATAAGAGAAACAGGCTGGAGAATTCCAGTGTAGAATTAAAACTCATAAAATGTTAAAATAGAAATTTTAGAAATAAAAATAATCATTGAAATCAGGAATTCAATAGTTAGCTGTAATAGCATATTAAATACACGTGACCAAACAATTGGTGAACTGCAACAGGAACCAGTAGAAACAATTCAAAAATAACACAGAGAGGAAAGAAAGTATGATGCATAAGGAGATGAAAAGATATAGAAAGAATATAATAAGAATTATGAGACAAAGTAAAAGGCGTGCCGTGTAATTAGGCTCCCAGAAGAAAAGGACAAAGAATGAAACAGAAGCAATACACTGATAATTAATGACAGAAAGTTCCCCAAAGGGCTGAAAAACATCAAAATTCAGATTGAAAAAACCCTCCTCATTCCATAAGTAGAATAAATAAAAAGAAAACTACACCTAGGCAGATTATAATCAAATGCTAAAAACCAATCTTAGAGAGGAAATCTGTAAGTTAGTGAGAAATAAAGGATGATTTCCATTTAGAGGAACAATAATGCATAAGACTTTTCAAATGAAACGACAGAAACCCAGAACACAGTGGTATTGCTTTAAAAAAAAGAAAAAGAAGGTAATCGGCCAACCTAAAACTCCATGCATAGCAAAAATATCCCTCAAAAAGTGAAGGCAAAATAAAACAATTTTAGATAAACAAAAGCCGGGAGAATTTGCTAGCAATACAATATAAAAAGCAGTTCTTCAAGATTAAGAAAAATGACCCCAGATGGAAGTACATAACAATAGGAAGGAATCAAGAATCCTGGAAAGAGTAAATACATGGTCAAATGTATGTCAATATTGACTATTTAAATGATCAAAAGCATTTTATCTGATATAAAAGCATAAAAATATACAATAACAATAGCACAGCTGCAAGATAAACTGGAATTTGTTGCATTGAGCCTTACACATACCCTGATACCAAAGTCAGACAAGACTACAAGAAATGAATAATACAGGCCAACATCCTTGGTGAATACAGATGTAAAAATCCTCAATAAAACATTACCATAGTGAATCCAACAGAAAAAATCATACACCATCATCAGTTAGGATTTAGTACAGGTATGCAAGGATGTTTCAATATCTGGAAATCAACTTCATTTCAACTAACAAAACGAAGTATAAAATCATCTCAGCAGATGCAGAAAGAGCATTTGACTTTGTCGCCTAGGCGGAGGGCGATGACCCTCCTTGACAAAAATTGTGAACAAACTGGATATAGAAGGAATATACATCGACATAATAAAGGCCATATATAACAAGCCTATAGTTATCATACTCAAGAGTAAAAGACTGAAAGTTTCTCCTCCAGGATCAGGGACAAGATAAGGGGTTCCTCTCTCATTTTTTTCCCCAATATAGTACTTGAAGTTCTAGCCAGAGAAACAAGGTGAGAAAAACATATGCCATCCAAAATGTAAAGAAGTTAAATTATTTTTGTCTATAGATGTGTCTGTTTGCAGATGACTAAATTCATTTATTAAGCTTTTCTATATATAAATTTGCAATCAGAGACAATTCAGCATTATTAATTCTTCCAATCCATAAACAGAATATCTTTTTATCTGTGTCTTCAATTACTTTCATCAGCATTTTATAGTTTTCAGTGTACAGATCTTTTACCTTCTTGGTTAAATTGTTGTTGTTGGGTGTGTGCTCAATCATGTCTGACTCTGTGAGGCCCCACTGACTGTAGCCCACCAGGCTCCTCTGTCCATGGAATTTTCCAAGCAAGAGTACTGAAGTGGGTTGTCATTTCCTACTCAAACGGATCTTCCCTACCCAGGGATCGAACTTGTATCTCCTGCATCTCCTGCATTGGAAGGCAGATTCTTTACCACTGAGCCACCTACTTGCCTTTGGTTAAAGTGGTTCCCAAATATTTACTGATTTGATGCTATTATGAATGGGATTATTTTTAAAATTTCCCTTTCAGGAAACTGTTAAATCGCTGTTAGTGCAAAGAAACAACGGATTTTTGTAAGTTGATTTTGTATCCTGGAACCATACAGTCAGCTGACCTTCAACAAATGTGCAAAGCACACAAGATGTAGAAAAGATAGTCTCTTCAATAAATGGTGTTGGAATAATTGGATATTCACATGCAGAAAAACAAAGTTGAATGCTTCCCTCATACCAAATACAAAAAGCAACTCAAAATGCATTACAGACTCAAACACAAGATCCCAAACTGTAAAGGTACTAGAAGAAAACATAGGAAAAAGCTTAACACTGGGCTGCACAATAAATTTTTGGATATGACTCCAAAGCACAGGCAATAAAAGCAAAAATAAACAAGTGGGACTATGTCAAACTAAAATGTGTCTGTACAGGGTAGGAAGCAACAGTGTAGATGGACGACCAACAGGAGAATATATTTACAAACCATATATCCAATTGGAGTGAATAATATCCAAAATACATAAGGAGTTCAAACAGTTCAATGGCAGGAAAACAAGTAGTTCAATTAAAAATAAACGAAGGACCTGAATAGACATTTCTCAAAAGAAGATATACAAATGTCCAACAGATATATGGAAAAGTACTCAAATCCACTAATCATCATGGAGTTTTAAATCCAAACCACAAGATATCACTTCACACCTGTTAGAAGCATTACTATCAAAGAGACAAGAGATGAGAAGGGTCGGTGTGGATGAGGAGGAAAGGGAAACCGTGTGCATTGTTGATATGAATGCAATTGGTTCAGTAATTGTGGAAAACAGCACAGAGACTTGTCAAAAAATTAAACATAGAACTACCATATTATCTAATGATCCTAGTTCTGGGTGTATATTCAAAGGAAAATAAAACCAGTATCTGGAAATAACATCTGCACTGCCACACTCATTGCAGCTTTATTCACAGTAGCCAAGATATGGAAACAACTTTATTCGTTAATCCGTCTGATAAGTGTATCAAATGGATTAATGTATAGAGAAACTGTGGTATATATACACAATGGAATTAATTTAGCTATTTTAAAAAAGGAAATCTTGCTAGCTGTGACAGCATGGATGAACCTTGAGGGCATTTTGCTAAATTTTGAAATAACGCAGACAAAGAAAGACAAATACTGTACCAACTTCATTTATATGTGGAATATAAAGCAGTTGAACCGACAGAAGCAGAGTGGCATGGTGATTACTAGGAGCTGGGGAGAGGTTGGAAATAAAGAGATATTGTTAAAAGTTGCAAAATTTCAGCTATTAGGTTGAGTAAGTTCTGGAGATCAAATGTATAGCACAATGACTATTGGTTAAAAATATTGTATTACATACTTGAAATTTGCCAAGATAGTAGATCTTAATTGTTCTCACCAAAAGAAAATGGTAAACTATACAAGGTGGTCAATATGTTAATTAGCTTGATTGCTGCAATAATTTCACAATGCATACTCATATCTAAACATCACATTGTACACCTTAATATGTTTGTGTGTATGTGTGTGTGCTAATTTGCTTCAGTTGTGTCTGACTCTTTGCGACCGCATGGACTGTAACCCTCCAGACTTCTCTGTCCATGGGATTTTCCAGGCTAGGATACCGGAGTGGGTTGCAGTGCCCTCCTCCAGGAGATCTTCCTAACCTACGAATCAAAGCCATGTCTTCTGTGTCTCCTGCATTGGCAGGCAGTTTCCTTACCACTATGCCACCTGGGAAGTCCTCCCAAAACCTTAATATATGCACGTTTTATTTATCAACTATACTTCAATAAATGTTATGAGTTAAGTATGTTATACAATTAGCTGCTGCTGCTGCTGCTAAGTCGCTTCAGTCGTCAGTCTGCGACCCCACAGACGGAAGCCCACCAGGCTCCCCCATTCCTGGGATTCTCCAGGCAAGAACACTGGAGTGGGTTGCCATTTCCTTCTCCAATGCATGAAAGTGAAAAGTGAAAGTGAAGTCACTCAGGCAAGAGTACTGGAGTGGGGTGCCATTGCCTTCTCCGATATAATTAGGGTTACTACTAAAACATTTGACCTAAAACTTTAGAACATGTAACTTAAAAATAAGAGAAGGAGTAAAATAGTGGGAAATAAAGGAGAACAAAAGAAAGAATGGAAAGAAGTGAAAGAGATAAACCAGAAAAAATTAAGAGAAAATAATAAGATGGTAAAAATAAAACTAATTCTATTATTAATTACAATAAATATAATTGGATTAAATTATTCAATGTTAAATTATAAATTGTCAGACATTTTAAAAACCTAGGCTTAAAAAATACACATATGTTTATGATATATATACTTTTTAATGTATTGGTATCTCATTATGGTTTTTATTTTTTACTTATTTGTTTAAATTTTGCTTTACATTTGACTATAGTTGGTGTACAATGGCATGCTAATTTCAGGTATACAGCAAAGTGATTCAGTTATACATACACATATATCTATTATTTTTCAAATTCTTTTCGTGTTTGGGTTATTACAAAATATTAAGTAAAGTTTCCTGTACTATGCAGTAGATCCTTGTTGGTTATCTATTTTAAATATAGCAGTGGGTATATGTCAATCCCAAACTCCCAATTTATCTCTCCTCTCTACATTTCCCCTTTGGTAACCATGTTTGTTTTCTAAGTCTGTGAGTCTATTTCTGTTTTGTAAATAAGTTCATTTGTATCATTTTTTTTTAGATTCCACATATAACTGATATCATATATTAGTATTTGTGTCTGACTTACTTCACTTAGTATGATAATCTCCAGATCTTCATGTTGCTGCCAATGGCATTGTTTCATTTTTAATGGCTGAGTAATATTCCATTGTACACGAGTATCACATCTTTATACATTCATCTGTCAATGGAAATTTAGGTTGCTTCTATCCCTTGATTGCAAAAAGCACTGCAATGAACACAGGGGTGCCTGTATCCTCTGAAACCGTGGTTTTCTCTGGATATATGCCCAGGAGTGTGA
This sequence comes from Moschus berezovskii, assembly GCF_049115385.1. Classification (NCBI taxonomy): domain Eukaryota; kingdom Metazoa; phylum Chordata; class Mammalia; order Artiodactyla; family Moschidae; genus Moschus; species Moschus berezovskii. The sequence goes on from NC_142462.1 coordinate 116,693,521, forward strand.
CTGCTGGATCATATGGTAGCTCTACTTTTGGCTTTTTTAAAGGAACCACCATACTGCTCTCAATAGTGGCTATACCAATTTACATTCCCACCAACAGTGTACAAAGGTTCCATCTTCTCCACACCTTCTCCATCATTTATTGTTTGTGGACTTTTTGATTATGGTCATTCTGACTGGTGTTAGGTGGGACCTCATTGTATCTTTGATTTTCATTTCTCTAATAATTAGTGATGTTGAGTTTCTTTTCATGTACCTGTTGGTCATCTGTATGTCTTCTTTGGAGAAACATCTATTTAGGTCTTCTGTCCATTTTTTGAATAGATTGTTTTTTATATTAAGCTGAATGAGTTGTTTATATATTTTGGAAAGTAATCCTTTGTCAGTAGCATGTTTTGCAAATATTTTCTCCCATTCTGTGGGCTTTTCATTCTACTTATGGTTTCCTATGCTGTGCAAGGAAATGGCAACCCACTCCAGTGTCCTTGCCTGGAGAATCCCAGGGATGGCGGAGCCTGGTAGGCTGCAGTCCATGGGGTCGCTAAGAGTCGGACACGACTGAGCGACTTCCCTTTCACTTTTTACTTTCGTGCATTGGAGAAGGAAATGGCAAACCACTCCAGTGTTCTTGCCTGGAGAATCCCAGGGACAGGGGAGCCTGGTGGGCTTCCGTCTGTGGGGCTGCACGGAGTCGGACACGACTGAAGCAACTTCGCAGCAGCATGCTATGCAAGAACTTTTGATAAACAGATCTACAATGAAAAATTTAAAATCCACCATAGCAGTGAAAGATTTTAACGTGTCTATTCTTGTAATTGATAATTCAGGCAGATAAAAAATTGGTGGAGGTATGGCACATATAGATTGCATAATTAACACACTTGCTTTAAAGGAATATGTAGGACATTATATAATTAGAGACCATACATTATTCTCAAGCAAATAAAACTGACAATTTGCTAGGTTATAAAGCTAACTTCAATAGTCCAAAAGAACTGGTACATAATTCTCTGAATTAATTATAAATTAGCTAGACAACATTTACTAGAAGATGACAAAATATTCTTTATGAAGAGACTGTAAATTAAAATACACATTTTAAAAAATGCTTTAAATATTTATCATTTCATGGTTTCTTGTTTGAGCCATGAATTTTTTAAAATGTGTATTTTAATTTGCAGTCTCTTCATAAAGACTATTTTGTCATATCAAATCTTGTCAGATATAGCTAAAAAGCAATGACACAAATTTACAGCCTGAAGAGCATATGTAAGAACAACAGCTCAAAATTAATGAGCTAAGTATATAGTTTAAAAGCTCAGAAAAGAAATAACAGAGAAACTCAAAGAAAGCAGGAAGAAGTAATAAAATAAATAATAATTAAGAGAACAGACAGGGTTTTTTTTTTTGTATGTGTATGTGAACAGATGTGTGTGTATGTGAACAAAGTATTCCAAGTTCTGGCAAAATTAATTAAACCAAAAAGAGAAAGGAAATATATAAACATTAGTAATGAACAGGCAGTCATAAAAACAGAAAATATTTAAATAGATAATGAGAGAAAATGTGAACAAATCTGTTGCATTAATTTTGGTTAAATATTTTGGAAAATACAATTCATGAAAACTGGCTTCATAAGAAAACCTAAATAGTCCTATAATCCTTCAAGTAATTGGACGAACAAGCTTAATGACCTCTGACAAACTAAATTCCAAACCTTGAGTGTTTTGCTGGTGATTTGAAGCAATATTTGACCAGATGATTCCAATCTTGCACAAATTCTCCCAGAAAACAGCAACAGTGAGAATACTACTCATCTTATTTTATGAAAAGTTATTGACAACAGGTAAGGTTAGTACCATAAAGAATATTTACAGGCTAATCTCTATTCACACATACAGATGCAAATATCTAATGTTCATCATTATATCTATATGTAAAAGTTATTGCATATTTATCATAGTTTATTCCAGGAATGTAAAGTTGACTTAATATTAAAAATTGAATACTTAACCTCACCAAAATAACATACATAAAGAAAAAGTCATACGATAAAATCAATAGCCATAGTAGAAGCATTCAACAAAACATTTACTCACAATAAAATTGCTTACCAAAAGAATTGAACTTTCTTATCATTGGACAAAGCATTTAGAAAATAATCACCCTGAATGCAATATTTAAAGCTGATATGGTGACATCTTTTACTTTATTATCTTAAGGATAAAACAAGATGCCCCTCCCTACTTTTATTTAACATTACACTGGAGGTTCTAGCCAATGTAATAGGACAGGAAAAAGAAACAGAAAGTGTAGGATTAGAAAAGAAGAAACAAAACTGTTATTATTTTCAGAAGATATGACTGCTTTTGTAGCAAATGTGATGCTATAGGTAAATTTAGAATTATTAATGCAGGCTATCATGTTTGATACATAAACAATATATAAAAGGCAATTGGATTTCTATACACCAGAAATAATGAGCTACAAAATATAATCTTCATAAAACAAAACAGTGAGAATATATTGTACTTAGAAATAAAGTTAACAGAAGTGAGCAAAAGGGAACAATGAAAAATATTACAAAACATACAAAACACTAAAAAAACTAGTGATAAGCTAAATAAATGGCATTATATACCAAGTTCATAGGTGGAAAACTTCACTTTGAAGAGGCCATTTCTCCCCAAATTGATACACAGAATTAATGCAATGCCAATAAAAATTCCAACAAGTTTGTTTCCTTGCTTGTTTGTTTCCTGTTTTGAAGAACATGACAAGTTTGTTTAAATATTTATATGGAAGGTCAAAGCTCCAATAATTGATTTTTTTAAAAATCCCTTGAACCAGAAGAAAGATGTAAGAGAATATTTCCTACCAGATTTAAAGATTTATTATAAAACTACTGTAGTTAAAAGCAATTTTGTTTTGGTAGAGTTAGACAAACAGATAAAGAAAGAGAGTAGGCAGTTTAAAAGAAACTCATGTATATATGAAAAACGTGATTCATATAGATCACTGGTGCTGGGACAGTTGACTGTTCATATGGAGTATATAGTATAGCAAGAAACTTCCAGGTGGATTACCAGATTACCAAATTCAAAACTTTAAAAGTTTTTGGAGAAAAGTAAAGTAAAATTTAAATTAAAATTCAAACTTAATTCACTGGCAGAGATAGAAAGACATACAAAGAAAGAAAAGCTAAGCACCAACTAAAAGCAGATATTTGCAGCATATACAGTTAACTAGGTATTGATTAACATCCAGATTGTATAAAGAAAGCATTCCAATAAGACAATAAGAAAAAGACAAACAACCTTATATGAAAATGAATAAAAGGCAGAAAGCAGAATTTCCCAGAGAGAAAGCACAATAGCTCATCATCATATGAAAATATGGTCAGTTTCATTAGTTATCAGAGAAATGCTAATTAAAATAAAAATTGAATGCTATTTCATGCCTGCTAGACTGGCTAAAAATGAAATTTGATAATGCCAAATTGTGACAAGTATGTGTAAACAGAGGAACTCTCATCTGTTGCTGGAGAGTGCAAGCTGGCCTAACACTTTGGAAACAGTTTATCAATCACCTAATAAAGCTGAATATAAAGAAATCTTATAACCCAGTAGTATAACCTACGTATACACCCTAGGGAACAAGAGTGAACCAGAAGGCACGTACAAGATAGTTAGAGGGCATTATTTGTTAATATCCCTTGTAGTGTATATGTGTGTGTATATGTTAGTCGTTCAATTGTGTCCGACTCTTTGTGACCCCATGGACAGTAGCCTGCCAGGCTCTTCTATCCATAGCATTTCCCAGGTAAGAATACTAGAGTGGGTTGCCATTTCCTTCTCTAGGGATCTTCTCGACCCAGGGATTGAGCCCCAAGCTCCTGCATTGAAGGTAGATGCTTTACTCTCTGAACCACCATGGAAAATGGGCCCTAACAATCCCTGCCTCCAGATATTCATGGTCTTGTGTAACCCTCTCACTCTGAGTTTGGGCTGGAACTAGTGACTTACTTCCAATAAAAAGAAGATGGCAAAAATGATGGGATGTCACTTTTGAATTTAGATTACAAAAAGGCTGTGTTGTCTTTGTCTCTGGAAGCCTTCACACTGGTGGAAGCAAGCTGACTAGGTCTTATGCAGAGGCCCATGTGACAAAGGACTGGTGCGTCCAAAAAAAGCCAGCGAGGCCAAGAGATCTGCCAACACTCACATTAGGTGAGCTTGAAAGGGATTTCCTTCAGCCAGCTTTGAGATGACTATAGCCCCAGCCAATACCTTGCTTATAGCCAGTGAGAGACAGTGAGTCAGACTCCCAGCAAAGCTTCTCCTGAATTCTTGACCCATTGAAACTGTGAGATACAGCCTTTCTGTTTGTTTGTTTTGCTGTTTTAAGCTGCTAAGTGTTGGTGTAATTTGTTACATAGCAATAGATAGTATTAATAATACATATCCCAAATGAGCAACAACCAATAAATGCAGAATGGATAAATTAAAGTATATTGCTGTTCATTTGCCAAGTCGTGTCCAACTCTTTGCAACCGCATGGACTATAGCTTGCCAGGCTTCCCTGTCCTTCACTATCTCCCAGAGTTTGCTCAAATTCATGTCTATTGAGCTAATGACTCTACTCAAACTATAAGCAGTGAAAATGAAGAAATCATCACCAGGGGTGAACCTCAAAAACCCAAGAATACATATAGTATAATGCCATTAATGTGAAAGTAAAAAATAGGTAAAGTCAACACATATATGTGGTTTTGGAATATATTAGACACTTCCATTGTGGCTCAGAGGTAAAGATCTGCCTGTCAATGCAGGGGATGCGGGTTTGATCCTTGAGTTGGGATGATCCCATGGAGAAGGAAATGGCAACGCACGCACTCCAGTTTTCTTGCCTGGGAAATCCCATGAACAGAAAAGCCTGGTGGGGTACAGTCTGTGTGAAAAAGAGTCGGACACAACTTAAGCGACTAAAAAACAATAAAGGAAAGCAAGGACATGATTAATACAAAAGTCAGGATAGATATTATATTTCAGGGAAGAGAGATGGATGGGCATGACCGAGGATACAGAGGAGCTTCTAAGGTATGTTCTATTTCTTGACCTAGGAGAAATTCACTTTGTATGTTTTATATACCTTTTATTTGGAGAAGGAAATGGCAACCCACTCCAGTATTCTTGCCTGGAGAATCCCATGGACAGAAGAACTTGAAGGGCTATAGTCCATGGGGTCGCAAAGAGTTGGGCATGACTGAAGCGACTTAGCATGCACGCACACCTTTTATTACTGTTTTAAAAAATCAAACCGAAGAAAAAAAGAAAGCAAAGTATTGAAGTTAAGTCAATTCACAAATAAATATTTTGAGGAATGGAAGGATGGATGGGTGATTGGTCAGCTAGACAGATTCATTCTGCCCTTTTATGTCCAGTTGGACTGGCACTTCTTCCACGAAGTTTCTAAGATCATCTGATTCATAAATCTTTTTCTGCTATACGAAAGGCCTCCCATTGCAGGATGAACCAACTCAGTGGCCAGCTGGGGAATGTTTACCAGCACTGACTGCCTCAGGCCCAAAGCATTGCAGGCTAAGCTGTCCACCCGGTTCCCCGCACCCACTCTCTCGCATCTTGCCCTTTCCTCCTCTGCCGCGCAGAGACACTCAGCGCGGGATGTCGCCTAGAGCACTTGGGGAGGAGAGGACTTTCACCTTGGGTTTCTGCAGAAGCCAGCTACCCCCAAAGAATTCGAGAGCAAGTCCCTAGGAGGTGATATGCATCGCCTCCAAGGTTCCTTTCGGTTCAGATCTCCGTGGCTCTCTGCGGGAGCTCAAAAAAAGCACAAGAAAACCGGGGTCCCTCATCTCCAGACAAGCAAGGGTGAATAACAATGCAGCAAGAAGGGAACTGAGATGGAGCCCTTGGGATTCACCATGGAAGGGGCCGAGAGGTAAACAGCAAGCAACCCCCACGGACTCGTCCGCTGCCCTCCCCTGAGGGACTGCAGAGGCCCCGTGGCAGTCCCCAGGTCTCCCGGACCCCACACAAACGCAAGTCCCGGGCATCCCCCAACGTCGCCCCGACTCCCCGCGCGGCCACCCGCGCTGTGGCCTGTGTCACCGCCAGGCCTCTCTTGTCCAGAGCCCATCGCGGGCCCACACTCACCCTTAGACCCGCTATTCCCTGCAGCGCGGGTTGGGGGCAGAGGGAACCGGCTGGGAGGGGGCGGCCGCAGTTCGCAGGGGGCAAGAGCGCCTCAGGCGACTGAGTACAGGGACGTGGAAAGGACAGGGCGGGACGGAAAGGAGGCCGTCCTGGGAGCTGATTGGCGGCCGCGGTGGTGGGGGCGGAGCCTGGCCCGCCGCCCCGAATCGCAGAGGTCCCGCTTTGTGTGTTTCTGCAGGAAGATGCAGCCTCACATCCAGGATGGAGACCCCAGCCCCCGCCCTGGGAGTGCAGCGGGGCAATTTGCTGTAAATCCGTCGGACTGTGAACTAGTGAGCGGTTGAAAATGATAATGCATTTTCATAAAGGATAATGCACAATTATTTTCAAGGGCAAGTTAAATCTATGAGCCCTAGGCATATTTTTAATTAAAAGAATAAAGTCGCATTAAAATGGAGGGTATAGTTACATTCGTCCATAAGAAGAAATCAATCTCACGTTGCTTTTATGGAGAGAAGGGATAAGAATGAGGAAGTTGGCTATTGGTACTTATCTTCATAACCACTGGATTATTTTAAAATGTCACGATTTGTCTTATAAAACAACTAAAAGGGAATGTATGAAACATTTTTGCTAACCAACGGATAGGTGACAGATACTGGGCATGAGGGAGAGAAAGAAAGACATGGCTGTTGAAAACCTGGACTCTGACGTGCCTGCCTCATCTTCTACTTACTAGCCGGGGGTGCTTTCCATTCCTATGGATGCCCTGACAAGTGACCACAAACTCAGTGCCTTGAAACAACACGTTTGTTATCTTGCAGCTCTGTAGGTCAGAAGTGCAGAGAGTGAGCGAGCGTCTCACTAAGGTAAATCAAGGTGTAGGCAGGGCTTGTTGTTCCTTCCGGAGCCTCTAGCGGACTATCCATTTCCTTGCCTTTTCCAGCTTTGAAAGGCTGCCCAAATTCTTTGGCTTGGGGCCCCTTGCTCCATCAGCCAACAATCTCATCCCTTAATCTCTGTTTCTGTCGTCACATCCCCTTCTCTTCTTCCATTTATTTCAGAGCGAGTTTGACCTGTAAGTTCCTTTGTGCCCTGGATCCAATAGGCTTCCCTCAATTCTAAATTCTACTGCCCTTTTTATGCTCATTTCCCTTCGGTCTTTCTGTTCATCTCCTCCTTTTTGCATTGTTCATCTTTGTCTCCCAGATAATTTTTTTTTTTTTAATGTAGGAAGTGTTGTCGGTAGAACATGTTATCAAAACACTTGCCTTGTTCTCTTACTTCCACTCAAAAGTCTGCTGCTACTTGGAGCTCAGAGTTGTTGACATACATGTGACATGTGTGAGAAAGGACTGCTAAAATCCCGGGGGCCGTCAGTATAAGATTCCAGTCTTCCTGAGCTCCACTGCGCCTCCTTTCCTCCCCAGGCCCAGAGCCAGTCAGCAGAGGGCATGCTGGTGACGTCAGAGGAGGAGGGGTGAGGGGCCCCGGGTGAGGGGCAGCAGCAGGGGGAGGGGAGGATCTGAGCAGACCAGCCGGGTCCCCATTGGCTGGGAATTTGCTGGCTGAAGTCTGTGTAGTCTGCTTGTGTTTGCAGGCTGGAGGAGATTCACAGGCTGCCCTGGCCTTGTTTCCTGCCAGCCCCCCAAACACACACACACATACACACACACACACACACACACACACACACACACACATCCTAAAGCCTAGAGGGCCAGTGATCTTGGCCTCAGGGATTTTGTACTGAAGCCCTGTGGTCATACTCCATCCCCACTCGTGCTCACCCGTTCTGTTGCCTGTGTCTCAGTATTCCTTTCTTTTTTCTTTTTAATAAAGGTAGAAATTGGATGATATATTTTAGCTCTGAAACTCTGTGACCAATTGCACAGAAAAAACAACCCCAACCGAAAATGGTGGACTCTGCAGGTGTGTTGGTGAGCAGACATGTTGCTTGTGTGCTGTGCAATTTTGAGAGGAGGAGGGATATGGCAAGAGAGAAGTGCAGCCGAATGAGAGAGAAAGCTCAAGGCTCAGTCTGCAATCTCTCAACACCCATTGCATCCACCAGGTCCCTCAGCAGCCCTGCCTTTCAACTGTACATACCTGCCCAGACACTGGCTTTTTCTTCTACCCTCTCTGTAGTCAGAAACTATCTCTTTGGGCCTGGGTGGCAGGTTGCTCACTTCTGGAAACCTCTGAGAAGTCATCCCCCCCAACCCCTTGTCTGCCCTTCAACTCCAGAGCAGACTTTGGCAGGGAAGTGCCAAAGTCTTGTCTGTTTTCAGTAAAGGAGGCAAAGGAGAAGGGAGCAGAGGTTGTGAATGTAAACACAAAGGTTGACCCTGCCCTGAGTCAGGGGAATTCTTCCTGCCTTCAAACTGGGACGTGTGGCTTTTTGTCCTGCCTGTAAACTCCAGTTGAAACGTGGGCTCTTCCTGAGTGTTGTGCCTGTTGACTTTCAAAATGGAATTAACCATTAACTCTCTAGGCCTCCAGCTTCCAGACTCACCCTGCAGATTTTTAGGCTTGCCAGCCTTCATAATTGTGGGAGCAATTCCTAACATTAAATAAATCTTCATCTATGCATCTCTATGTGTCTATCTATCCAACCATTCATCTGTCTAGCCTATTAGTTTTGTTTCTCTGGAGAGCTCTAATACAGCCCTACCCTCCCCTGAGTTACTCATTTGGAACTTGCTGTACCCCTCTCAACTGCTTCCAGCCTCCACATGGCTCTGTTTCTGGAACTCCCGAATACAAGCCCCTCATAGGGGCTTCTCTTTATAGAAGTGAAGTATGAACTCAAGACAGGTCTTACTCCCTGTGTTTCCTTGTGCTGTTTTCCCCTTCACTGCCCCTTAGAGATCTATGTTGTATAGCAGAAGGGGAGATTTCAGTGCAATGATTGTAACTCTTCACTCTAGTCTGGGATAAGTAAGTAGGTGAAGTCGCTCAGTTCTGTCCGACTCTTTGCGACCCCATGAGCTGTAATCTACCAGGCTTCTCTGTCCATGGGATTTTCCAGGCAATCATACTGGAGTGGGTTGCCATTTCCTTCTCCAGCGGATCTTCCTAACCCAGGGATGGAACCCGGATCTCCCGCATTGTAGACAGACGCTTTACCATCTGAGCCACCAGGGAAGTCAGTCTGGGATAAAACTCATACATAAATCTACTCCTGGAGAGTCTTTATGGTTGCTTCCTTCTCTCCCCATTGTCTTCCTTATCTCCTCATATGACCCTCCCTAAAGTTCATACTTTTATAGGGACTGAAATAGATGTTTAAAATGGAATTATTACAAACACCACTGAAGAAAAAACTTAAAGCTTATGCTTGGGATATTTTGTGGTTTGAAATCAAGTTTTCTCAGTCTTAAGTAAGAACTTCACTGAGAAATAAATATAATTAAATTAGGAACAGTGGGAGGACGGGAGAAAACTGGAGGAAGACTGATTAAACTGGAGAATGTTTTTTTAAAAAAGAAATATTAAGTGCCATCTCTTTTTTAGGATAATGACTTCCTTATTTTTATGAAAGCAATGCATTGCATAAAGAAATGGGCATAAAGAAAAAATAATAAAAAGGATCATATTGTACACAGTATTTTTAATATAAAAGATATCAGTCTTAGATAGTTTGGGCAGCTATAACAAAGATCCACTGGGTGAATCAAGCAAGATGTTTATTTCTGGGAAAGACTGAAGGCAAAAGGATAAGAGGGTAGTGGAGGATGAGAGGGTTAGATAACATCACAAACTCAATGGACATGAATCTGAGCAAACTCTAGGAGACACTGAAGGACAGGGAAGCCTGAAGTGCTGCAGTCCACCAGGTTGCAAAGAGTTGGACACGACTTACCAACTGAATGACAACAATTTCTCATAGTACTGGAGGCTGGGCAATCTGAGATCAAGTTGCCAGTAGATTTGGTGTCTGGTGATAACCTTCATCCTGGTTCATAGATGTCTTCTTGATGTCCTCATATGGCAGAGAAAGCTCAGATTTCTTCATCCCCTTCCTAGGGCAGTAATCCCATTCCTGAGGGCTCCAACCTCATGACCTAATGACCTCCCAAAGCCCCCACCTCCTAATATCTTCACAGTAGTGTTTAAGATTTCAACATATGAATTCTGGGGGACACAAACATTCATTCCCTAACAGTATTATTTTTAACCTAAACTGAATTCAACAAAGAAGCTGAAGAACTGCTCAGGTAAATGTTTCACCACATCAAGAACATCTGAATATTGCTAAGTGTTCTGTACCAGGATTTCCTCCACTGGACTCAGTGTGACCTCTCTTCAGAGCATGATACGTTTGAACCCTGGGAGGCCTTGAGTGCTACAAGTTTCCTTGTTCTTTGCCAAGACCATGGTGGAGGTAGAGAGAAGTTTCTCTCAGATTGTACTCTGACTTTTTCCCCAGGCTACTCCCATGTCATTCCACAGACTCAGAACTAGATAATATCAGTGCGAATACTTAGCATTTGGTATACCCTTACCTTCTTTCCTTAGTACAATTTCTCAGTGATGGGGTTGTTGGAAATGTGAGTGAGAGTAGTGTTTAAACATCATTCCAGGATGAATCAGAATCTAATTTTTGTAGAAGCAGGATCTAGAACCTGGCTTCAAATACCCATTTTTATGTAAGACATGACTTGAAGAGAGCCTGATATATAGCAAGGGCCATGCATTTATTATTAAATTATGTTCACTTTCAGAAGTTTATGAAATGAGGTTGTGCCCCATTCCTTCTTTGCTGTATGTTAAGAAATATTTCTTTTGTGCCATTACACCTTTCTTTAAGTTAATTTCATTAGATATTGATGGAAGGGGATTTGGGGACCTGGCCTGTTTCTGCCATTTTTTCTTGGGAATTCCTCCAGTTACCATCTAACAGAAGTGAGCATTTATGTGAACCAGCACATTTCTGGAAAACATCTGTTTTCTTTTATAAAATTCTCAAGTGATCACACTTTTTACTTTAACTTTAAAAAGTCTTATGAGTCATTTTTCTCCTAGTCACTCAAATATGAAGTCTGCAGTCTCTTTTCTCTTGCTGTCTCTCCTCTAAATCCCATTTGGAAATTCAAGTAAAATGGTTTGGAGAAAGAAAAAATGAACTAACATCCCTCTAAGGGAAGAAAAGCTACCTATTTTAAAGCAGGATCAAAAAAAAAAAAAAAAATTAACACTCCTTTGGCCAAAGTTCAGGCTGGGACACTCCTGGGGAGACACTCTTTGACTTTTCCTGGCTTATTGATGATGGTACTACCAGAGGCTGGGAGTGTGGGAATCTCCAGATCTACTCAGTTTCTTCTAACTAGCTTTCTGCTAGGTAGGCATCCCCTCAGATTCAAGGCCTAGATTTCAGGCATGTAACCCTGGGCAAGGACTAATGCTAAAACTGAAACTCCAGTGCTTTGGCCACCAGACGCTAAGGGCTGACTCCTTGGAAAAGACCCTGATGCTGGGAAAGATTGAAGGCAGGAGGAGAAGGGGACGACAGAGGATGAGATGGTTGGATGGCATCACTGATTCAAGGGACATGAGTTTGAGCAAACTCCGGGAGATAGTGAAGGACAGAGGAGGCCTAATGTGCTGCAGCTCATGGGATTGCAAAGAGTCAGATATGACTTAGTGACTGAACAGAACAACAAATACTAAAATATATAAAATCCAGAATGAGTGAGGCATCTTATTCAATTTTTTCTGTTTTTTCTAATTGATCCTGTAGATTTCCAGATTTTAACTTCTTACGTTTGTGGAATGTATGTCCTTTGTTATAGTAAATTCTATTTTTAATAAGCTGTTTATATTTATTTAAAAATGGAACTTTTATTTCTGGCATACCTATTAAAATGTGTGGGACAGAGTTCTGTGAAATAACAACTGAGGACAAACTGGTCTATGGATTGCTTTTCTTGTTTTAAGTTTGCCAGGTTTAGTACTAGAGCTGTGTTAACTTTTTAGAACCTGGACATGAATAAAACTTTGTCAATATTTTGGTTTATTATATTAAAATAACATGTTTCATAATTAGAAAACTATCCTGTTCATTACAGAAAATTGGGAAAATATAAAAAATCAGAGAACAAAAATATTTAAGTCACCTAAATATATTCCCAGTACTAAAGATAACCGTGGTTAACATTCTAATCACTTTTAATTTATCTATATCTATACAGGTATCTTTCTTGGATTTATATATGTTCAGATACTTATGAAAAAAATTATTGTGTGTGTTGTATGCAGTTCTAAGTTGTATTCTTTTCACCACAATGTACCCATGACATTAAATGTTCTTTAAATATATTTTTAATAACTGTATAACAGTTCAGCTCACTGAAATTATACTTAGTTATTTTCCATTTTGAAATTAGGTGATTCCAGAAATTTACTGGTCAAAATAATCTTGTTAAAAGAATCTGTTTTACTTACATCTTAATCTGCATTTCTGATTATAGGATGGATTCTTTGAAGGAGAAGTAAGGAGCCAAAAGACACAGCATTTAGAAGATTTTTGATACACAGTGCCAGTTTATCCTCTAGAAATATTTTATATATTTATACTCTCAACAACCCAATATAAATGTATTCTTATGGACTTCCAGTGGACTATCTTCTTTTCTAAATCTTATATAAGCTTTCCACATATTACCTGAAATCCCTTTTGGTACAGATAGATACATGTGTGGCCTAACGGGCTTTCCTTTCCTTTCTTCTGAGTCCAACACATATAGAGCCTAAAATGAGAGAAAGACATATTTTCTAATATAAATCAGGGTATGGGGAGGTTTGGAGAAGGCAATGGCACCCCACTCCATCCAGTACTCTTGCCTGGAAAATCCCATGGATGGAGGAGCCTGGTGGGCTGCAGTCCACGGGGTCGCTAAGAGTCAGACACAACTGAGCGACTTCACTTTCACTTTTCACTTTCATGCATTGGAGAAGGAAACGGCAACCCACTCCAGTGTTCTTGCCTGGAGAATTCCAGGGATGGAGGAGCCTGGTGGGCTGCCGTCTATGGGGTTGCACAGAGTTGGACGTGACTGAAGTGACTTAGCAGCAGCAGCATGGGGAGGTTATGATGATTTACTAGCTTAAAATCAGATTTGCAGTTCATATATTGGGTTAGCCAAAAAGTTCACTGGGTTTTTAAAAAAAATAAAAGACACATTTTTTCGTTTTAACCAAGACCATTATTGAACAACGTATTCCCTAAGTGAACGAACTTTTTGGCCAACCCAATACCTGCTGCACAAGGCTCCAGATGGCAGCGCCAGGCAAGGCAGTCTCTGCACACGGCCCCTGGCACCATCTTGGACTGCAGTGTTGTGAGCAGCCTCTTTGCACACGGTCCCCAGCTGCCATCTTGGATTGCAGTGCCGTGTGAAGTGCTTCTGCACACTGCCACAGAGCTGAGCTGATGGTGGTAGCCGTTCCATACTAGCAACTCTGGTCTGAAGAACTGAGTATAAGATCTCTACATGAGGCCCCCTGTGAGCATGTGAAACTGGACTCAGCACAAAAGGAAAAAAAAAGTTAGGCTTTATCTTATTAACTAGATTCTATTTTTTGCCTGAAAATTGTTAATGGGCTGCGCCAGTGACCCTTCTGGGGCAGAACCCTGGTTAAAAATGGCCCAGATAGTTCAAGGGGATGTTTGTGAGGCTGTGCAGTGAGCTGTGGTGGGGGCAACACCACTGCCTGTGTCTCCCCAGAGAGGCTCTGTGGAAGCAAAGTCGGCTTATGGGGCTTTGGATTCAGACCTCGGTTTTCTCAGAGAAGAGGGTGCTGAGGGCAGGTGCCCAGGAGCAGACCTGCTTTTTGTTTGCTCTGCTGTCAGGATCCTGGTAGGAGAATGCAGTGAATGGATATTGCAGCCACACACTGGTGTTTAATATTTTCTGTGTCTAATGTGTCCTGTTCCTGCTTTTGCTCTGTTCTGCCATGAGATCTTGGCTTTGTGTCCCCAGCCCTCCAGCTGGGTTGAAAATGAAGATCACTCTTCCCCGTTCCCTTGCCTTCCAGCTTGCAGCCTCGGGACGGGTTCTCTGCAGTCTCCCCATGGGCCTGGTCTTCTGCCTAAAGCAGGGATTTGTCCAGAGAGGCATCAAAGTTTACTCAGCCCTTTGGGGTGTGTGTGTGTGTGTGTGTGTATTTAGTCACTCAGTCCTGTGAGACTCTTTGCCACACCATGGACTGTAGCCCTCTAGGCTCCTCTGTCCATGGAATTTTTCAGGCAAGAATACTGGAGTGGGGTGCCATTTCCTCCTCCCAGGGGTCTTCCCTACCCAGGGATTGAACCCACCATGTCTCCTGTGTCTCCTGCACTGGGGGGTGGATTCTCGACCACTAGCACCACCTGGGGGCACACTCAGTCCTTTACTTCTCTTTTCCTTCCTGGTGAGGGTTTTTTTGGCTCCCTCTTCCGTTGTCACCTTTCCAGATAAAGATACATCCCCCTCCCTCACTGTCCTTTTGCAATTCTCAGAACTAGAAAGAAAACCATTAGGAAAATCAGAAAATGGTGCTAACCTGTACAGAAATGCCCTTTCTTAGGGAGTTGAGGGTTTGATAAGAACCATGGATACTCACATGCAATGGAAGTGACCAAATGCCATAATTTTATTGGATTAATTCTAACTTCCTTCTGCCCTTGATTCCCCCTGCCCTGAAACTTTATTCTGAGACTCTAGGCAGGTCTCTTGACCTCTCTTGGCTTCTAGTGGGGATAATGAGATCTTACCTGAAGTCAGGGGCAGGACCATGGTCTCTGAAGGCACCTCAGTACTAAGATCTACTATTCTATGAATAGTCTTTAAATTCCCAGAAACAAAGTCACAATCCAACAGAACTTCAGTATTTCCACTCTCCACCAAAGTGTTCTGAGATAAGAAATGCTAAAGAAATGAGATGGTATATAAGTCAGAATACAGATCTCTAAAATAGGAAGGACTGAGAAAATGTATTTGCAGATTTCTATCAGTGAATGGGCAAAATATTCTAATTATAAAATGAAATTATACCGAATTTTCTGTAAGGCAATCATAAAGGCCCTAAAAATGTGGCCTGATTCAGCCAAGGCATAGACAGGAGGCATTTAGAGTCAAACACAATTGAATGACTTACTGGCGTAACCATCCTGGAAGCCATTTGGAGTTCTTTTTGCTAATGTATAATTGAAGTGGAGGAGAAGGAAGCCAAAGCCAGGGAGAAATATGAGACTCAGGATAGAATGGCTGAGGCCTCATTTTGGACCCAAGGTGAAGTTTCAGAGCTTGATGTCAGCCTGTCTGAAGCTGACAGACTGACAGCTTAAACTGAAGGTGGCTCTTTGCTTCTAAAGACAGAGAGAACTGAAACAGCAAGACACACCACTTGGGCCAGGAGAGGATGCAGGTAGAGAGGACATCTCAACTTTTATTATTCATGAAGACTGGATGGGCATGAGATCACAGACTTTACTCTCCTGGGCAGAATTCACAGGAAGCTAAACAAAGTCTTAATAGTCCATTGGATGATTTTGCTAAATAAAGTTTTTTGTTGTTCAGTCACTAAGTTGTGTCAGGCTCTTTATGACCCCCTGGACTGTAGCACACCAGGCTTCCCTGTCCTTCACTATCTCCGGGAGTTTGCTCAAACTCATGTCTATTGAGTTGGTGATGCCATCCAACCACCGCATCCTCTGTTGCTCCCTTTTCCTCCTGCCCTTAGTCTTTCCAGCATCAGGCTCTTTTCCAATGAGTCGGCTCTTCACCTCAGTTAGCCAGAGTGTTGGAGCTTCAGCTTCAGCATCAGTCCTTCCAATGAATATTCAGGGTTAATTTCCTTTAGGATTGACTAGTTTGATCTCCTTGCAGTTCAAGGGACTCTCAAGAGCCATTCTCTTCTTCAGGGAATCTTCCCAACTCAGGGACTGAACCCAGGTCTCCTGCATTGCAGGCAGATTCTTTACTGTCTGAGCCACCAGGGAAGCCCAAATAGAGGTTGGGCATTTGAATGAAAGTCCTGTCCGATTCATTATTGATCAGCCAACCTTCCTTGACCCTTGGGGATTCCATTATCTCCTCTGAAGGATTTGGCAGTACGTACTTTTTTAAGTGAAATTATTACCTGGAATATGTGGCTAGAAATGGTTTTGAATGCATCTTAATGACAAAATGAAATGCATCTCTGTCTCTCTGTGTAAATCTACCTGTATTAGGTCCTATAAAGCACTTGGTTGTTGCTTTACAAGAAAATATGGGAGTTTCTGAGTTTTTCTTGTTATGAACACTTGATTCATTTATGATCAATTTATTCTCCATAACTTGACTTAAATTTTATTCTATATAAACAAAAACTTCATTTCAATTAAAATTTCTATTGAAAGTTAAATTTCAGGGCAATATCTCTGAAGAAAAATGTAACTACAATTAGACTTCAAAATTAAATTTAAAACTCAACTTCTCATGTTACTATATATGTGAAAAACTCAACAAAGATGGCAAGGTGATTAAGGCCTATATTTCAGATGGGTAAATTTACACTCCTCTGCTTAGAAGATGGTAGTTTCTTTTGATATTTGATCCTTTAAAATGTGAAAAGAAACTAATTATCATTTTATTAGAAATATAAAGGAATATGTAAATTGGTACAAGGCATAGTGCTTTTAACTGTCATTATCCCTTTAGTCTTCTTCAATCTAGAAGAGTTCTTCAGTCTCTCACATTATGACCTTGAAACTTTTGAAGACTATGCCTGGAATTTTATATATCTTCAATCTGCTTTTCTCTGCTATTTCTTTGTGATAGTTTCAGCTGATGCATTTTGGCAAGATTATCACAGAAGTGATACTGCTCTTCATTCTGTTGGATGTTCCATGATTTCAATTTTTCCTTTTACTAATGATGTTTATGTTCATTGCTTGATTAAGGTGATGTCTGCTAAGCAGTTGAGAAGTTGTTTCTTTAGCAAAAATCCAATACCATCTTCCAATGCTATTTTAATTTAGTGCACTCCGCCTTATAACCCCACAAACATTGCTTCCAAATATGGTGGCAATGACATGTCTAAGGTCACTGACCTAGCTCTATTTGTATTTACACAGTTTTGAGGTCCTGTTTGCTTTCTTTATTTGATACTTAGAACACTTTTCTTTCCTTTTTTTCTTGATATACGGTATCACTTCTCTTTAACTTATATGTAGGAACATTGTACATTGGTTTCCAATATCTCACTTTGAACAGACACATTAATGTACAGAAAGTATGTTTCTTCAAGTTTACACAATCCATTATAGGGAAGGCTAATTAGAAAAACCCTTTTAGTCTCTATAAAAACAAAATAGAATTTATGTATAGAACTATTTGTCTAAAATAGGTTGTTAGGAAATCATATATGACATGCAATTTTAATTCTACAAAGAGATGAAGAAGCTGATGGGAGAGTAGGAAGAAATTGGGATGGCCAAAATAGACAAGGGGGGAAAGCTGTGTGCACATCTGCCATCATGAGTGGAGACTGTGCCTGGGTCTGGATGCCATGTGCATGAGTGCTGGGTGGTGATCACCATCTCCAGTCCCTCCAACAGGTATAACCAGGGCGTGAGAGTACTCAGCTCCAGAGGTTGTGAAGTAGAGAAAGCAGATAGAAGGTAGTGAACTTGGAAACTCCTGCCCGTGCCCTGTCTTTAATACCTGTGTGATGCTGTCCTTTTTCTTCTCTGGACCTCAGTTTTCATGCTGTGGGGGAAAAAGGGAATATTTCTCGACTGCAAGATGCTGAGATGAGAAATAAGGCACAAGAGTAACACAAAGGGAGTAAAACAGAAACAGATGATCAAGACAACTTTTGCCTGCTTTGGACTCACAGAGTCTTTAACCCATGGACACACCTTCCTGCGTCCCATGCATCCACAAAGATCTGAGATTCCAACCACAGAAGTGCTGTCTGCCTTCCTCCCCACCCAGAGCCAAGGAACTGTCCACCTGTCCTCTCATTCTTGACACCTATTAAGCAACTTGCTGTGTTCCCGAAACTCTTAGAGGTAAATGTTTCAGTCTGTGCTTCTGTTCCTGTTCAGAATGTGCTTAGAAGGAGATTTGTTGTCAGAGATGCAATGAGGAGACAGATAAAAAGTGCAGAGTTTAAAAAATAGGAAAAGAGAGTTAAAAAGGAGAATTATTGCACATAGAAACCTCTTTCATTCCTGCCAGGCTTCACTGAGACCTGAGGAGCTGGTGCTTTTGCTGTGGAGACACTTCTGATTCAAGAAGATTTATAGACACAGCTCATGAGGCCCTTATGCTTTAAAAACTCATAGAGGTGGGTGAAAAGAAATTACAGAACTATTAAAAAATATTTTAGTCTTGTTAAAATATGCTTTTTTTTTCTTTTAAAGGATCAAGTCTACGGCTTTCTCAGTGAAGTACTATAGGAGTCATGTGCACGTTTGAAGATGGTGAATTTCAACAGGCTTTTGAAAATTATCACAAGGGGCTTTCAGGCAAAGGAGCATACAGGAGAAGGAAGAGGTTGTTTTGCACTAAAATACATAAACAAGCACAATTAAAAAATTGAGCTGCCTTCTGGGAGTGGAGAGACTTAGTCATGGCCATGGGCTCCCCAATGGCATTAGGAACACCATGCACCTACCTGCTCACAGAACTCTGTTTCAGTGGGTGGCGCAAGGAGAAAATATTTCCTTTAGGCATACTAACACAAAATCAAACCTGTTCTTGCAGTGAGCTTCAAATGTCAGCCAGATAAGTTGATGACTGCAGTGGCGGAAGGCAGGAAAGCAGTTGGAAAAAGGCTGTCTAAACAGACTATAATTAGCAGTTTCCCTAATTATCCACAAGGTTCACCATGTTCCATGGATGGGCTCTCAGGTTAGTGCAGTTTGGGGCACAGCTTAGGGCTGGGGGTGAGGGAGAGTTGATATCTTTAAATTTCAAAGATTATTAAAGTCTTCCTTCTGTGGCAGGAAACTCAAAGAATATCCAAAGGAAAAATATGGTATGAACCCAAATTAAAGCCCAAAGTGAAATATTTCCATTAAGAATTTAAGGGTAGAAAAATAAAAAGAAATCTTCCCTCATTATGAGATCCAAAGAAAGCTACTCTTAACATTAAAATTTTTCTTCCTTCTCCTCTTTTTAAAAACATATTTTCAAATTGCATTTAGTTAATCAATTATTAAAAATAAGTCTTCGGAAATAATTGTACATTCACAGGAAGTTGTAAAAACTTTACAGAGAGTTTCTGTGTATTCTTCACCTAGTTTTCCCTAATGGTACATCTTATGTAATTATAGTACAATATCACAGTCAGGAAACAGACATTGGTACAATCCACAGAGCTTATTCCAACTTCACCAGTTCTGTAGTCACTCATTTGTGTGTCAGTTCAGTTCAGTCCAGTCACTCAGTCGTGTCTGATTCTTTGCGACCCCATGAATCACAGCACACCAGGCCTCCCTGTCCATCACCAGCTCCCGGAGTTCACTCAAACTCATGTCCATCGAGTCGGTGATGCCATCCAGCCATCTCATTCTCTGTCGTCCCCTTCTCCTCCAGTCCCCAATCCCTCCCAGCATCAGACTCTTTTCCAGTGAGTCAACTCGTCCAATGAGGTGGCCAAAGTATTGGAGTTTCAGCTTCAGCATCAGTCCTTGCAATGAACACCCAGGACTGATCTCCTTTAGGATGGACTGGTTGGATCTCCTTTCAGTCCAAGGGACTCTCAAGAGTCTTCTCCAACACCACAGTTCAAAAACATCAATTCTTCGGCGCTCAGCTTTCTTCACAGTCCAACTCTCACATTCATACATGACCACTGGAAAAACCCCAGTATGTATATATAATTCTGTGCTGTTTTTATCACATGTGTATATTCATGTAACCACCACAATCAAGATACAGAACTGCTCCATCACTATAAAGCTTCCACACGCCACCCCTTTACAGTCACATACACCCTAACAACATACAGTTTTAATTTTTGCACTCTTTCACTGTTATGGCCCTAGGAAAATATTACTGAACAAGCAAAAATCCTTGCTCTATTGAGAAAATACAGAAAATACAAAATTTTTCAAAATGAATACAGGTGTATCTTGGGGACATTGCATGTTCAGTTTCAGACCACCACAATAAAGTGAATATTGAAATAAGAAATAAACAAAACATGAATTTTTTGGTTTCCCAGTACACATAAAAGTTATGTTTACCTTATACTGTGGTCTGTTAAGTGTGCAATAGCATTATGTCTTAAAAAAGTGTGTGTGTGTGTGTGTGTGTGCAGGCACACCCTCAGTTATATCCAACTCTTTGAGACACCATAGACTATAGCCCACCAGTCTCCTCTGTCCATGGAATTTTTCAGGCAGGAATACTAGAGTGGGTTTCCATTTCCTACTCCAGGCGATCTTCCCAACTCCAAGATTGAACCTGCATCTCCTGTACTGGCAGGAGGATTCTTTACCACTGAAATCACTTGGGAAGCCCAAGAAGAAAGGCTTTCCCGCCCTTGATTAAAAAATTTTATTGCTTAAAAGATGTTAACCACCATCTGAGTCTTCAGGGAATCATAATCTTTTTGCAGTAGTAACATCAGAGATCACTGATCACAGATTCCCCACAATAAATATAAGAATAATGAAAAATGTAAAATATTGCAAAGATTAGTGAAATGTGACACAGAGACACAACATGAGCAATTGCTGTTGGAAAAATGGTGCCAATAGATTTGCTTGATGAAAGGTTGCCACAAAACTTAAATTTATATTAAAAAATGCATACCTGGGAGGCTCAGTAAAATGAAATATGCCTGTAGAAAAAAACCTAAAAGGACAGGGAAGCCTGGTGTGCTGCAGTTCATGGGAATTGCAAAGAGGCAGACATGACTGAGTCAACTGGAAAGTGCTACTCATGGGTGTTCATGATTTTAGGAAAGGCACGTCTCTACGAATCTGAGAAGCTTGTCTTCTGGGTTTCAGGCAGATGGGACAAAAGTACTGAGGAGATTGAGAGTGGGAAATACTAAGGATTTTTTCAGATAATGGAGGCAGATAGAAAAGCAAACCAAATAGCAAACCAAAATCAATTCCACTTAGCTCTTGGTGCTTAAGCTAGGAAATTGACTCTGGCAGGGACAGAAGGCAGGTGTTGAAAAATATCAGAGAGGCAACTGCTGACAGATAGCTTGAAGTACTTTTCCTGATTATCTGTGTGAGTCATCCTTTTATAGGTCAAAGTTATGCTCATGTTGGTGCATTCAGGTCAGGGCAGGACAGTGACCTGAGACTGAAGCCTTGAAGTTCCATGGGTTAATCTTTTTGACATTCTTTGAGGGTCTCCTCCCTATGGTTATAGCCTGGGCACAAGCTTTTTAAAGAAAAATCAAATAGACAAAAGAGGAAATTCAGTGTTTTATTTTTCTTTCTTCTCTTATAGCATTTTAACAGAAAACTGGAAAGAAGAAAAAAACCAGTCATAGCACTCCTGTTGTTTACCAAGTTTGTGCATATCATACTCATCCAGTGTTGATAGCTGAAATTTCATGCATGCTTAGTCACTCAGTCTTGTCTGACTCTTTGCAAACCCATGGACTGTAGCCCACCAGGCTCTTCTGTTCATGGGAGTTTTCAGGCAAGAATACTGGAGTGGAGTGCCATTTCCTCCTCCAGGGAAATCTTCTTGACCCAGGGATCTGATCTGTGTCTCCCATGCCTCCTGCATTGCAGGCAGATGATTTTCTGCTGAGCCGTAGGGGAGGTCAAGCAACAGATGGTAACTTCAGCTAATTAAAGCTGAAAATGCATCTATTAAGGGGTACAAAATAACTCATAGAGTCTCTGAGAATCAGTCTTGGAGTTGACCCATGTCTTGCAGAAGGGTCAAAGCTCATTCTGCAGAACAGGTCTGGTGAGGACACCACACCGCCGTCTTCCCTGAGCCTGGACGGTGTATTGTGTGTCGCAGATACCCCTGGGGCGGTGTCATCACTACTGATTCTAGAAACTGGACTTGCTACTGCTTCTAGTGCCAGCCTTTGTTGTCGTTCAGTCCCTAAGGTGTGCCCAGCTCCTTGTGACCCCCGTGGACTGCAGCACTCCAGGTTCCCTTGTCCTTCCCTGTCTCTTGGAGCATGCTCAAATTCATTTCCTCTGAGTCAGTGGTGCCATCCAACCATCTCATTCTCTGTCACCCCCTGCTCCTCCTGCCCTCAATCTTTCGGCATCAGGGTCTTTTCCAATAAGTCAACTCTTCCCACCAGGTGGCCAAAAATATTGGAGCTTCAGCTTCAGCATTTGTACTTCCAATGAATATTGAGGGTTGCTTTCCTTTAAGATCAACTGGTTTTATCTCCTTGCTGTCCAAGGAACTCTCAAGAGGCTTCTCTAGCACCACAGTGTGAAAGCATCAATTCTTCTGCACTCAGCCTTCTTTATGGCCCATAAAGAAGCTTTGGACCATAGCTTTGACTAGATGGATCTTTACCAGCAAATGATGTCTCTGCTTTTTTAACACGCTGTCTAGGTTTGTCATAGCATTTCTTCCAAAGCGCGAGGATCTTTTAATTCCATGGCTGCAGTCACCATCTGCAGTGATTTTGGAGTCTGAGAAAATCATGTCTGTTGTTGTTTTCATTTTTACCCCATCTATTTGCCATGAAGTGATGGGACCAGATGCTATGATCTTAGTTTTTTGAAAGTTGAGTTTTAAGCCAGTTTTTTCACTCTCCTCTTATACCTTCATCAAGAGGCTCTTTAGTTTCTCTTCGTTTTCTGTCATTGGGGTGGTATCATCTGCATATCTAAGGTTGTTGATGTTTTTCCTGGCAATCTTGATTCCAGCTTTTGATTCATCCAGCCTGACATTTTGCATGATATACCCTGTATATAATTTAAACAAGCAGTGTGGCAATATATAGCCTTGATATACTCCTTTTCCAAATTGGAACCAGTCCACTGTTCCATATCTGGTTCTGTTGCTTCTTGACCTGGGTACAGATTTCTCATGAGGCAGCTAAGGTGGTCTTATATTCCCATCTCTTTAAGAATTTTCCACAGTTTGTAATGATCCACCACAATCAAAGACTTTAACCTAGTCAAAGAAGCAGAAGTCAATATTTTTTTCTGGAATTCTTTTGCTTTTTCTATGATCCAATGGATGTTGCCAATTTGATCTCTAGTTCCGCTGACGTTTCTAAATCCAGTTTGCACATCTGAAAGTTCATGGTTCACATACTGTTGAAGCTTAGCTTGAAGGATTTTGAACATTATCTTGCTAACATTTGAAATGAGTGCAATTGTATGGTAGTTTGAACATTCTTTGGCACTGATTTTCCTTGGGATTGGAATGAAAACTGACTTTTTCTAGTCTTGTGGCCATTGCTGAGTTTTCCAAATTTGCTGACATATTGAGTGCAACATTTTTACAACATCATCTTTTAGGATTTGAAATAGCTCAGCTGGAATTCCATCAACTCCACTAGCTTTGTTCATTGAATATGAACAAAGATTTTATTTATATATAATTCTTGAAATGCTAAAATTATAGATAGTGAGAACAGATGGTAATAACAAGAGGTTAAGGAAGGAAAGTTATGACCAATCTAGACAGCATATTAAAAAGCAGAGACATTGTTTTGCCAACAAAGGTCCGTCTAGTCTAGGCTATGGTTTTTCCAGTAGTCATGTATGGATGTGAGAGTTGGACTAAAAAGAAAACTGAGCACTGAAGAATTCATGCTTTTGAACTGTGGTGTTGGAGAAGCCTCTTGAGAGTCCCTTGGACTGCAAGAAGATCCAACCAGTCCATCCCAAAGGAGATCAGTCCTGAATGTTCATTCAGGAAGAACTGATGTTGAAGCTGAAGCTCCAATACTTTGGCCACCTGATGCGAAGAGCTGACTCATATGAAAAGACTTTGATACTGGAAAAGATTGAAGGTGGGAGGAGAAGGGGACAACAGAGGATGAGATGGCTGGATGGCATCACCGACTCGATGGGCATGGGTATGGGTGGACTCTGGGAGTTGATGGATAGGGAGGCCTGGTGTGCTGCAGTTCATGGGGTCACAAATAGTCAGACATGACTGAGTGACTGAACTGAACTGAACACTCTTTCACTTCATGGTGACCTCTTCTTAAATGTTACTCCACCCCTTTACCTTACTTTCTGCTTTCTCATAGTAATTATTGTTTCTAGATGTAAATATATCTATTTCTTTGTCTAATCTCTTGATCAGAATATCAGCTCTAAAGGGTTTGATTCACTGTTTTGTCTCAGTGTTTCAAAGAAGGCTTGATGGTAGTTGGTGATGGACAGGGAGGCCTGGCGTGCTGCAGTCCATGGGGTCGCAAAGAGTTGGACACAATTGAGCGACTGAACTGAACTGAACTGAAGGAGAGGGTAGAGGCTGGATGGAAATAGATATGGCTATAAAAGGAAAACATGAAGGATTCTGTGGTGATGGAAATGTTCTGTATCTTGCCTATATAAGTGCCAATATGTTGTGATACTGTATTATTACATGATCATATTAATCAAGCCTCATGACTCAGTTCCATTCAGTTCAGTCGCTCAGTCGTGTCCGACTCCTTGCGACCCCATGGACTGCTGCACGCCAGGCCTCCCTGTCCATCGCCAACTCCCAGAGTTCACTCAAACTCAAACTCATGTCCATCGAGTCGGTGATGCCATCCAGCCATCTTATCCTCTGTCGTCCCCTTCTCCTCCTGCCCCCAATCCCTCCTAGCATCAGAGTCTTACCCAATGAGTCAACTCATCTCAAGAC
Source organism: Moschus berezovskii (assembly GCF_049115385.1). Taxonomy (NCBI): domain Eukaryota; kingdom Metazoa; phylum Chordata; class Mammalia; order Artiodactyla; family Moschidae; genus Moschus; species Moschus berezovskii. Next base: position 116,718,491 of record NC_142462.1, read on the forward strand.
GTGGCCAAAGTATTGGAGTTTCAGCTTTAGCATCAGTCCTTCCAGTGAACTCCCAGGATTGATCTCCCTTAGAATAGAATGGACTGGTTGAATCTCCTTGTAGTCCAAGGGACTCTCAAGAGTCTTCTCCAACACCACAGTTCAAAAGCATTAATTCTTCGGTGCTCAGCTTTCTTCACAGTCCAATTCTCACATCCATACATAACCACTGGAAAAACCATAGTCTTGACTAGACGGACCTTTGTTGGCAAAGTAATATCTCTGCTTTTTAATATGCTATCTAAGTTGGTCATAACTTTCCTTCCAAAGAGTAAGCGTCTTTTAATTTCATGGCTGCAATCACTATCTGTAGTGATTTTGGAGCCCCCCAAAATAAAGTCTGAAACTGTTTCCACTGTTTCCCCATCTATTTCCCATGAAGTGATGGGACAAGATTCCATGATCTTAGTTTTCTGAATGTTGAACTTTTAGGCAACTGTTTCACTCTCCTCTTTCACTTTCATCAAGAGGCTTTTGAGTTCCTCTTCACTTTCTGCCATAAGGGTGGTGTCATCTGCGTATCTGAAGTTATTGATATTTCTACCGGCAATTTTGGTTCCAGCTTGTGCTTCTTCCAACCCAACGTTTCTCATGACGTACTTTGGGTATAAGTTAAATAGGCAGGGTGACAATATAGAGCCTTGATGTACTCCTTTTCCTATTTGGAACCAGTCTATTGTTCCATGTCTAGTTCTAACTGTTGCTTCCTGACCTGCATACAGGTTTCTCAAGAGGCAGGTCAGGTGGTCTGGTCTTTCCATCTCTTTCAGAATCTTCCACAGTTTATTGTGATCCACACAATCAAAGGGTTTGGCATAGCCAATAAAGCAGAAATAGATGTTTTTCTGGAACTCTCTTGCTTTTTCAGTGATCCAGTGAATGTTGGCAATTTGATCTCTGGTTCCTCTGCCTTTTCTAAAACCAGCTTGAACATCTGGAAGCTCGTGGTTCACATATTGCTGAAGCCTGGTTTGGAGAATTTTGAGCATGACTTTCCTAGTGTGTGAGATGAGTGCAATTGTGCAGTAGTTTGAACATTCTTTGGCATTGCCTTTTTTGGGGATTGGAATGAAAACTGACCTTTTCCAGTCCTGTGGCCACTCCTGAGTTTTCCAAATTTGCTGTCATATTGAGTGCAGCACTTTCACAGCATCATCTTTCAGGATTTGAAATAGCTCAACTGGAATTCCATCACCTCCACTAGTTTTGTTCGTAGTGATGCTTTCTAAGGCCCACTTGACTTCGAATTTCAGGATGTCTGGCTCTAGGTGAGTGATCACACCATCGTGATTATCTGTGTTGTGAAGCTCTTTTTTGTACAGTTCTCCTGTGTATTCTTGCCACCTCTTCTTAATATCTTCTGCTTCTGTTAGGTCCGTGCCATTTCTGTCCTTTATCGAGCCCATCTTTGCATGAAATATTCCCTTGGTATCTCTAATTTTCACATGACTATAACTACATAATTACATTATGTATCATACCATTTTATGATTTTATACTGTAGCTTTCCCAGATGTTACCATTGGGGGAAACTGGTCAAAGGGTGTAAGAGATACTTCTGTATTATTTCATATGACACATTGATTTACAATCTAAGTACACACTTTAATTAAAATAAAGTTTGAAGAGGCATAGAAGTTTCAACCTTCTCTGTCAAGAATGTTGGATGACCTTATTGTTTTTCCATTTTTATATTTAATTGCTGATACTCTCTTTGTCAACCTTTTGTAGATTTAGATTTTATTTAATGTAAATATGATTTAGTGGCTTAAATAGGTGATTATCTTAATTTTTATACAATTTAAAGGTTACTTTCCATTTACAGTTGTTACAAAATATTGGCTATATCCCTCATGTTGTGCAGCATATCCTTAGGCCTATCTTCAGTTCAATTCAGTCACTCAGTTGTGTCAGATTCTTTGTGACCTCATGGACTGCAGCATGCCAGGCTTTCCTGTCCATCACCAACTCCTGGAGCCTACTCAAACTCATGGCCATAGCATCAGTGATGCCATCCAACCATCTCATCCTCTGTTGTCCCCTTCTCCTCCTGCCTTCAATCTTTCCCGGCAATAGGGTCTTTTCCAATGAGTCAGTTCTTTGCATCAGGTGGCCGAAGTATTGGAGTTTCAGCTTCAGCATCAGTGAAATGCCATCTAATCTGGAAAACTCAGCAGTGGCCACAGGACTGGAAAAGGTCAGTTTTCATTCCAATCCCAAAGAAAGGCAATGCCAAAGAATGCTCGAACTACCGCACAAATGCACTCATCTCACACGCTAGCAAAATAATGCTCAAAATTCTCCAAGCCAGGCTTCAATAGTACATGAAACATGAACTTCCAGATGTTCAAGCTGGATTTAGAAAAGGTAGAGGAACCAGAGATCAAATTGCCAACATCTGTTGGATCATTGAAAAAGCAAGAGAGTTCCAAAAAAAACATCTACTATTGCTTTATTGACTATACCAAACCCTTTGACTGTGTGGATCACAAACTATGGAAATTTTTTTTTTTAATTTTTTATTGGGGCTAATTATTTTACAATATTATATTGGTTGGTTTTGCCATACATTGACATGAATCCGCCCCGGGTGTACATGAGTTCCCCCTCCTGAACCTCCCTCCCACCTCCCTCCTCCCTTTATCCTCCCTAAGGGTCATCTCCGCACACCAGCCCCGAGCATCCTGTAACATGCATTGACCCTGAACTGGTGATTCATTTCACATATGATAATATACATGTTTCAATGCCATTCTCCCAAATCATCCCACCCTCACCCTCTCCCACAGAGTCCCAAAGACTGTTCTATACATCTGTGTCTCTTTTGCTGTCTCGTATACAGGGTTATCATTTGCATCTTTCTAAATTCCATATATATGCGATAGTATTCTGTATTGGTGTTTTTCTTTCTGGCTTACTTCACTCTGTATAATAGGCTTCAGTTTCATCCACCTCATTAAAACTGATTCAAATGCATTCTTTTTAATGGCTGAGTAATACTCCATTGTGTATATGTACCACAGCTTTCTTATCCATTCGTCTGCAGATGGACATCTAGGTTGCTTCCATGTCCTGGCTATTATAAACAGTGCTGCGATGAACATTGGAGTACATGTGTCTCTTTCAATTCTGGTTTCCTCGGTGTGTATGCCCAGGAGTGTGATTGCTGGATCATATGGCAGTTCTAGTTCCAGTTTTTTGAGGAATCTTCAGGCTGTTCTCCATAGTGGCTGTACTAGTTTGCATTCCCACCAACAGTGTATGAGGGTTCCCTTCTCTCCACACCCTCTCCAGTATTTATTGCATGTAGACTTTTGGATAGCAGCCATTCTGACTGATGTGAAATGGTATCTCACTGTGGTTTTGATTTGCATTTCTCTGATTATGAGGGAGGTTGAGCATTTTTTCATGTGTTTGTTAGCCATCTGTATGTCTTCTTTGGAGAAATGTCTGTTTAGTTCTTTGGCCCATTTTTTGATTGGGTCATTTATTTTTCTGGAATTGAGCTGCAGGAGCTGCTTGTATATTTTGGAGATTAATCCTTTATCAGTTGCTTCATTTGCTATTATTTTCTCCCATTCTGAAGGCTGTCTTTTCACCTTACTTACAGTTTCCTTTGAGGAACGCTGGGCTGGAAGAAGCACAAGCTGGAATCAAGATTGCTGGGAGAAATATCAATAACCTCAGATATGCAGATGACACTACCCTTATGGCAGAAAGTGAAGAGGAACTCAAAAGCCTCTTGATGAAAGCGAAAGAGGAGAGTGAAAAGGTTGGCTTGAAGCTCAACATTCAGAAAACAAAGATCATGGCATCTGGTCCCATCACTTCATGGGAAATAGGTGGAAAAACAGTGGAAACAGTGTCAGACTTTATTTTTTTGGGCTCCAAAATCACTGTGGATGCTGATTGCAGCCATGAAATTAAAAGACGCCTTCTCCTTGGAAGGAAAGTTATGACCAACCTTGATAGTATATTAAAAAGCAGAGACATTACTTTGCCAACCAAGGTCCATCTAGTCAAGGCTATGGTTTTTCCTGTGGTCATGTATGGATGTGAGAGTTGGACTGTGAAGAAAGCTGATCGCTGAAGAATTGATGCTTTTGAACTGTGGTGTTGGAGAAAACTCTTGAGAATCCCTTGTACTGCAAGGAGATCCAACCAGTCCATTCTAAAGGAGATCAATCCTGGGTGTTCATTGGAAGGACTGATGCTAAAGCTGAAACTGCATTACTTTGGCCACCTCATGCGACGAGTTGACTCACTGGAAAATACTCTGATGCTGGGAATGGTTGGGGGCGGGAGGAGAAGGGGACGACTGAGAGTGAGATGACTGGATGGCATCACCAACTCTGTGGACATGAGTTTGAGTGTACTCTGGGAGTTGGTGATGGACAGGGAGGCCTGGCGTGCTGTGATTCATGAGGTCGCGGAGAGTCAGACACGACTGAGCGACTGAACTGAACTGATAGTTTCCTTTGCTGTGCAGAAGCTTTTGATTTTAATTAGGTCCCATTTGTTTATTTTTGCTTTTATTTCCAGTATTCTGGGAGGTGGGTCTTGGAGGATCCTGCTGTGATTTATTTTGGAGATTGTTTTGCCTACGTTCTCCTCTAGGAGTTTTATAGTTTCTGGTCTTACATTTAGCTCTCTAATCCATTTTTAGTTTATTTTGGTGTATGGTGTTAGGAAGTGTTCTAGTTTCATTCTTTTACAAGTGGCTGACCAGTTTCCCAGCACCACTTGTTAAAGAGACTGTCTTTTCTCCATTTTATATTCTTGCCTCCTTTGTCAAAGATAAGGTGTCCATAGATGCATGGATTTATCTCTGGGCTTTCTATTTTGTTCCATTGATCTATATTTCTGTCTTTATGCCAGTACCATACTGTCTTGATGACTGTGGCTTTGTAGTAGAGCCTGAAGTCCAGCAGGTTAATTCCCCCAGTTCCATTCTTCTTCCTCAAGATTGCTTTTGCTATTCAAGGTTTTTTGTATTTCCATACAAATTGTGAGATTATTTGTTCTAGTTCTGTGAAAAATATCTTTGGTAGCTTGATAGGGATTGCATTGAATGTATAAATTACTTTGGGTGGTATACTCATTTTTACAATATTTATTCTTCCAATCCACGAACACAGTATATTTCTCCATCTATTAGTGTCCTCTTTGATTACTTTCAGCAGTGTTTTATAGTTTTCTATGTACAAGTCTTTTGTTTCCTTAGGTAGATATATTCCTAAGTATTTAATTCTTTTCGTTGCCACAGTGAATGGAATAGTTTCCTTATTTCTCTTTCTATTTTCTCATTATTAGTGTATAGGAATGCAAGGGATTTCTGTGTGTTGATTTTATATCCTGCAACTTTACTGTATTCATTGATTAGCTCTAGGAGTTTTCTGGTAGAGTCTTTAGGGTTTTCTGTGTAGAAGATCATGTCATCAGCAAACAGTGAAAGTTTTACTTCTTCTTTTCCAATTTGTATTCCTTTTATGTCTTTTTCTGCTCTGATTGCTGTAGCCAAAACTTCCAGCACTATGTTGAATAGTAGTGGTGAGAGTGGGCACCCTTGTCTTGTTCCTGACTTTAGGGGAAATGCTTTCAGTTTTTCACCATTGAGGATAATGTTTGCTGTGGGTTTGTCATATATAGCTTTTATTATGTTGAGGTATGTCCCTTCTATTCCCACTTTCTGGAGGGTTTTTATCATAAATGGATGTTGAATTTTGTCGAAGGCTTTCTCTGCATCTATTGAGATAATCATATGATTTTTAGTTTTCAGTTTGTTAATGTGGTGTATTACGTTGATTGATTTGCGGATATTGAAGAATCCTTGCATTCCTGGGATTAAGCCCACTTGGTCATGATGTATGATCTTCTTAATGTGTTGTTGGATTCTGATTGCTAGAATTTTGTTGAGGATTTTTGCATCTATGTTCATCAGTGATATTGGCCTGTAGTTTTCTTTTTTTGTGGGGTCTTTACCAGGTTTTGGGATTAGGGTGATGGTGGCCTCATAGTATGAGTTTGGAAGTTTCCCTTCCTCAGCAATTTTGTGGAAGAGTTTGAGTAGAATAGGTGTTAGCTCTTCTCTAAATTTTTGGTAGAATTCAGCTGTGAAGCCGTCTGGACCTGGGCTTTTGTTTGCTGGAAGATTTCTGATTACAGCCTCTAGTTCCATGCTTGTGATGGGTCTGTTCAGATTTTCTATTTCTTCCTGGTTCAGTTTTGGAAAGTTGTACTTTTCCAGGAATTTGTCCATTTCTTCCAGGTTATTCATTTTATTGCCATATAATTGCTGATAGTATTCTCTAATAATCCTTTGTATTTCTGTGTTGTCAGTTGTGATCTCTCCATTTTCATTTCTAATTTTATTGATTTGGTTCTTCTCCCTTTGTTTCTTGAGGAGTCTGGCTAGCGGTTTGTCAATTTTATTTACCTTCTCAAAGAACCAGCTTTTGGCTTTGTTGATATTTGCTATGGTCTCTTTTGTTTCTTTTGCATTTATCTCTGCCCTAATTTTTATGATTACTTTCCTTCTACTGACCCTGGGGTTCTCCATTTCTTCCTTTTCTAATTGCTTTAGATGTAGAGTTAGGTTATTTAGTTGACTTTTTTCTTGTTTCTTGAGGTGTGCCTGTGTTGCTATGAACTTCCCTCTTAGCACTGCTTTTACAGTGTCCCAGAGGTTTTGGGTTGTTGTGTTTTCATTTTCATTCACTTCTATGCATATTTTGATTTCTCTTTTGATTTCTTCTATGATTTGTTCATTATTCAGCAGCGTGTTGCTCAGCCTCCATATGTTGGCATTTTTAATGGTTTTTCTCCCGTAATTGAGATCTTATCTTACTGCATTGTGGTCAGAAAAGATGCTTGGAATGATTTCGATTTTTTTTGAATTTACCAAGGCTAGATTTATGGCCCAGGATGTGATCTATCCTGGAAAAGGTTCCGTGTGTGCTTGAGAAAAAGGTGAAATTCATTGTTTTGGGGTGAAATGTCTTATAGGTATCTATTAGGTCTAACTGGTCTATTGTATCATTTAAAGTTTGTGTTTCCTTGTTAATTTTCTGTTTAGTTGATCTATCCATAGATGTAAGTGGGGTATTAAAATCTCCCACTATTATTGCATTGTCATTAATTTCCCCTTTCACACTTGTTAGTAATTGTCTTACATATTGCGGTGCTCCTATGTTAGGTGCATAAATATTTATAATTATTATATCTTCTTCTTGAATTGATCCTTTGATCATTATGCAGTTTCCTTCTTGTCTCTTTTCACAACCTTTGTTTTAAAGTCTATTTTATCTGATATGAGTATTGCTACTCCTGCTTTCTTTTGGTCTCTATTTGCATGGAATATCTTTTTCAGCCCTTCACTTTCAGTCTGTATGTGTCCCTCATTTTGAGATGGGTCTCTTGTAAACAACATATATGGGAGTCTTGTTTTTGTATCCATTCAGCCAGCCTTTGTCTTTTGGTTGGGGCATTCCACCCATTTATGTTTAAGGTAATTATTGATAAGTATGATCCTGTTGCCATTTTCTTTATTGCTTTGGGTTCGAGTTTATACACCCTTTCTGTGTTTCCTGTCTAGAGAAGATCCTTTAGCATTTGTTGGAGAGCTGGTTTGGTGATGCTGAAATCTCTCAGGTTTTGCTTGTCTGTAAAGCTTTTGATTTCTCCTTCATATTTGAATGAGATCCTTGCTGGGTACAGTAATCTGGGCTGTAGGTTGTTTTCCTACATCACTTGAAGTATGTCTTGCCATTCCCTCCTGGCCTGAAGAGTTTCTGTTGAAAGATCAGCTGTTATCCTTATGGCAATCCCCTTGTGTGTTATTTGCTGCTTTTCCCTTGCTGCTTTTAATATTTGTTCTTTGTGTTTGATCTTTATTAATTTGATTAATATGTGTCTTGGAGTATTTCGCCTTGGGTTTATCCTGTTGGGGACTCTCTGGGTTTCTTGGACTTGGGTGATTATTTCTTTCCCCATTTTAGGGAAGTTTTCAACTATTATCTCCTCAAGTATTCTCTCATGGTCTTTCTTTTTGTCTTCTTCTGGGACTCCTATGATTCGAATGTTGGAGCATTTAACATTGTCCCAGAGGTCTCTAATATTGTCCTCATTTCTTTTAATTCGTTTTTCTTTTTTCCTCTGTTTCATTTATTTCTACAATTCTATCTTCTAGCTCGCTTATCCTGTCTTCTGTCTCTGTTCTTCTACTGTTTGTTCCCTCCAGAGTGTTTCTGATCTCATCTATTGCATTATTCATTGTATATTGCCTCTTTTTTATTTCCTCTAAGTCCTTATTAAACCTTTCTTCCATCTTCTCAATCCTTTTCTCCAGGTTATTTATCTGTAACTCCATTTTGCTTTCAAGATTTTGAATCATTTTCACCATCAAAATTCAAAATTATTTATCAGGTAGATTCCCTATATCTCCCTCTTTTGTTTGTGTTGGTGGTCATTTCTCTTGTTCCTTTACTTGCTGGGTATTTCTCTGCCTCTTCATCTTGCTTATATTGCTTTGCTTGGGGTGGCCTTTCCCTCTTCTGGCAGCTTGTGGAGTTCTCTTTATTATGTAGTTTCCTCCCTGTGTGTGGGGTTGGACAGGTGACTTGTCAAGGTTCCCTGGTTAGGGAAGCTTGTGTCGGTGTTCTGGTGGGTAGAGCTGGATTTCTTCTCTCTGGAGTGCAATGAAGTGTCCAGTAATGAGTTATGAGATGTCAGTGGGTTTGGAGTGACTTTGAGCAGCCTGTATATTGAAGCTCAGGGCTATTTTCCTGTGTTGCTGGAGAATTTGCATGGTATGTCTTGCTCTGGAACTTGTTGACCCTTGGGTGGTGCTTGGTTTTAGTGTAGGTATGGAGACGTTTGATGACCTCCTATCGATTAATGGTCCCTCGAGTCAGGAGTCCTCTGGTGTTCTCAGGATTCGGGCTTAAGCCTCTTGCCTCTGGTTTTTGGTCTTATTCTTGGAGTAGCCTCTAGACTACTCTATCTGTCATTTCCAAGGTGGTTCCCTCTGTTTTAGCTTCTGTTTGCTGGTCTCTTCAGTGTCTAATTTCTGCCCTGACACTAGGGTGCGGGTGGACACTTTTTAAAAGGCTCAGTTGTTCAGTTCTGTTCTGGGAAGGGAGGAACACTGCAGACAAATATCTCTGGCATCTGTGGGGAGTGCTCGCAGTGTCTCGGCCACACTGGGTTTGCTGCGCTCATAGCACGTCTGCTGTCCCAGTCTACACTGCACAGGCTCTAGGTTGCTCTGCCGGGAACTGTCTGAGGCCGGTGCTGGGTTGTATGCACTTCCCAGGTCTGAGTGGCTAAAGTTCAGGTTCTCAGGTACTCCACAAAGGCGCAGACTTGGTTGGGCCTGCGTTTTGTGCCTTCCCTGGTCCGAGCAACTCAGGTGACCGGGTGTTTGGCAAGCACGGTTGCTGTGACTTATCGCCTCCCCAGTCCCTGCCACTCGGTTTTCTGGGTGTACAACCGGCGTACCTTCTCAGGCGGATATCGACTGGCCTGAGCCCAAGAAGTCTTGATTAGCAATGAAGCCTGCCTGCAGTTTGGTATCGGATGCTTTTCTGGGGCTGCGGTTGCCCCCTCCGGCTCTGGCTGCCCTCCCTTGTCTGTCTCGGTGGGGGGATGGGTGATGGGCTGACCGCAGCCGGCTGGCTCTGCTCAGTCCTTTGTTCTGTGAGTGGGGGTGGCAGGGTCTTAGGTTAGAGCTTTCCACCTTTTCGTGGGGAAGCTATCCCAGTCTGCTTTGCTATCCCCAGTTCTCTCAGATTGTTCTCTCAGCATTCAAGCCCAGTCCTCTCTCTAAGCAGTTCAGCTGGCTCCTCCCTGCCCAGCCCCTGCTTGATAATGGCGTATGCAGGAGTCTGCACTGCTTCTCCGCTAGGAGTGACCGTTTAGCGGGTTATCTGTGGGTTTTAAAAAAAATCTTAAAAAAAAAAGAGGGTTATGTGGCGCTCTGAGGTTCCAAGGCTCGCCACAGATTTGCCAGTGAGAGTGTTTCCTGGTGTTTGAAACTTCTCTCTTTTTAAAAACTCCCTTCCTGGGATGGAGCTCCATCCTTACTTCTTTTGTCTCTCTTTTTATCTTTTATGTTTTTCCTACCTCCTTTTGAAGACAATGGGCTGCTTTTCTGTGTGCCTGATGTCCTCTGCCAGCATTCAGAAGTTGTTTTGTGGACTCTACTCTGCGTTCAAATGATCTTTTGATGAATTTGTGGGGGAGAGTGTGGTCTCGCCATCCTATTCCTCCTCCATCTTGTTCCTTCTCCTGGAAAATTCTTCAAGAGATGGGAATACCAGACTACCTGACCTGCCTGCTGTATGCAGGTCAAGAAGCAATAGTTAGAACTAGACATGGAACAATAGACTGGTTCCAAATCGGGAAAGGAGTATGTCAAGGCTGTATATTGTCACCCTGCTTATTTAACCTATATATAGAGTTCAGTTCAGCTCAGTTCAGTCGCTCAGTCGTGTCCGACTCTCCGCGACCCCATGAATCAAAGCACGCCAGGCCTCCCTATCCATCACCAACTCCCAGAGTTCACTCAAACTCATGTCCACAGAGTCGGTGATGCCATCCAACCATCTCATCCTCGGTCGTCCCCTTCTCCTCCCGCCCCCAACCTTTCCCAGCATCAGAGTCTTTTCCAGTGAGTCAACTGGTCGCATGAGGTGGCCAAAGTACTGCAGTTTCAGCTTTAGCATCAGTCCTTCCAATGAACACCCAGGATTGATCTCCCTTAGAATGGACTGGATGGAACTCCTTGAGGTACAAGGGACTCTTAAGAGTCTTCTCCAGCACCACAGTTCAAAAGCATCAATTCTTCGGCGATCAGCTTTCTTCACAGTCCAACTCTCACATCCATACCTGACCACGGGAAAAACCATAACCTTGACTAGACGGACCTTGGTTGGCAAAGTAATGTCTCTGCTTTTTAATATACTATCAAGGTTGGTCATAACTTTCCTTCCAAGGAGAAGGCGTCTTTTAATTTCATGGCTGCAATCAGCATCCGCAGTGATTTGGGAGCCCAAAAAAATAAAGTCTGACACTGTTTCCACTGTTTTCCCATCTATTTCCCATGAAATGATGGGACCAGATGCCATGATCTTTGTTTTCTGAATGTTGAGCTTCAAGCCAACCTTTTCACTCTCCTCTTTCACTTTCATCAAGAGGCTTTTGAGTTCCTCTTCACTTTCTGCCATAAGGGTAGTGTCATCTGCATATCTGAGGTTATTGATATTTCTCCCAGCAATCTTGATTCCAGCTTGTGCTTCTTCCAGCCCAGTGTTCCTCAGGATGTACTCTGCATAGAAGTTAAATAAGCAAGGTGACAATATACAGCCTTGATGCACTCCTTTTCCTATTTGGAACCAATCGGTTGTTCCATGTCCAGTTCTGACTGTTGCTTCCTGACCTGCATACAGGTTTCTCAAGAGGCAGGTCAGGTGGTCTGGTATGCCCATCTCTTTCAGAATTTTCCACAGTTTATTGTGATCGACACAGTCAAAGGCTTTGGCATAGTCAAAAAAGCAGAAATAGATGTTTTTCTGGAACTCTCTTGCTTTCTCCATGTTCCAGCAGATGTTGGCAATTTGATCTCTGGTGCCTCTGCCTTTTCTAAAACCTGCTTGAACATCTGGGAGTTCACAGTTCACATATTGCTGAAGCCTGGCTTGGAGAATATTGAGCATGAATTTACTAGTGTGTGAGATGAGTGCAATTGTCCAGTAGTTTGAGCATTCTTTGGCATTGCCTTTCTTTGGGATTGGAATGAAGACTGACCTTTTCCAGTCCTGTGGCCACTGCTGAGTTTTCCAAATTTGTTGGCATATCGAGTGCAGCACTTTCACAGCATCATCTTTCAGGATTTGAAATAGCTCAACTGGAATTCCATCACCACCACTAGCTTACATCATGCGAAATGCTGGGCTAGATGAAGCACAAGCTGGAATCAAGATTGCCAAGAGAAATATCAATAACCTCAGTTACACAAATGAAACCACCCTTATGGCAGAAAGCAAAGAAGAACTAAAGAGCCTCTTGATGAAAGTGAAAAAGGAGAGTGAAAAACTTGGCTTAAAACTCAACATTCAGAAAACTAAGTTCATGATATCCGTCTTATCACTTCATGGCAAATATATGGGGAAACAATGGAAACAGTGACAGGCTTTGTTTTTTGGGGCTCCAAAATTAGTGCAGATGGTGAGTGCAGCCATGAAATTAAAAGATGCTTGCTCCTTGGAAGAAAAGCTATGAACAACCTAGATAGCATATTAAAAAGCAGAGACATTATTTTACCAACAATGTTCCATCTAGTCAAATCTATGTTTTTCCATTAGTCATGTATGGTTGTGAGAGTTGGACTATAATGAAAGCTGAGCAGCGAAGAATTGATGCTTTTGAACTGTGGTGTTGGAGAAGACTCTTGAGAGTCCCTTGGACTGCAAGGAGACCCAACCAGCCCATTCTAAAGGAAATCAGTCCTGAATCTTCACTGGAAGGACTGATGCTGAAGCTGAAGCTCTAATCCTTTGGCCACTTGATGTGAAGAACTGACTCATTGGAAAAACCTATCTTACACCCAATAATTTGTCCCTCCTTTTCCTACACTCCTATAATGCCCCTCCCCATTTCTCCCACTGGTGACCACTGGATTGTTCTGCATGTTTGTGAGTCTGCTTACTTTTTGGTATATTCACTAGTTTGTTGTATTTTTTAGATTTCACATGTAAGTAACATGATGCAATATTTGTCCTTTGCTGTCTGACTTGACTTAGTATAATGCTCTTCAAGACCATCCATATTGCTGCAAATGGCAAAATTTTGGTTTTATTTGTGCTGAGTAGTATTCTATTGTATATATATACTTCTACATATATACCGCATATTCTTTATCTGTTCATCTGTGGATGGACACATTCCTATCTTGGATTTTTAAATCTATGTGATGCTATTGCTTTTGGAGCTTAAGTAGTGTCATGAGACATGTACTAGAATGTCCGTCATACTGGCTATGCTCACAGAACCCACGAGACCATGTGTGCATACATTAGGGGGCTGAAGCACATCACTCCTGTCTCTAGGAGAAGAAATAAAGGCTTCTGGAACTCAACGGGGGAGAATTGGTATTTACACTAGATTTAGATGCAGTCCCTGTCAGTTCTTCCTAGATTGGGAGACTGATGGTTAAAGTTTGGTTTGGGTAATGGGAGAACATCCTAAAATCTCAGTGAGCTGGCTTCTGTGACTTTTTAGAATGACCTAGGGCTGTAATGAAGATGTTGGTGGGAAAAGGATAGAGAATAGCCTTCCATAGGGGGAATGGCAGCATGGACCCTGCCCTTTTAAATTGGGAGTGGGAATAGCAATTACCATTCTAATGCATGAGGCCCCTGAGGGGAATCCATTGGTCCTGCATTGCCAGTGAAGCTGGTGCCAAAGCTCATTAGGTCTCTGTTGGAGCTGCTTTTGGAGCTCTTGTCAGCTTCCTCCCAGTAGTGTCCCTCACAGTCACAATTAGTCCCAGGTGACTTACTGGAGCCCAAGGAGTTTGGGAGTATCTATTCTATATGGCCCTTCCCTGTGTTGGAGGAGAAAACTCTTTACATCAACTTAGACACAGGTGGTAGCATAAGTGTGTATTTTGTCAGACGCTGATTAATGTTTGAGAGTCATCAGCAGCATGTGGGAGTGTGGGTTTAGAAGATATAGAAACAGAATTGAGGTGATTTGTTAAAGATTTTGGATTAGGGATGAGAGTGATATGAAACATGGCTGGCGAGCTCTTCTTATTCTAAGTATCATAGCAAAAGTATATAGTAAAATAATTCTGCTTTGCAAAGGCAAGAGGCTTGGATATGATATTTTTCAGCAGACTTCTCCCAGGTTTGGAACTGATACAAAGAGATGAAGACACTTAATGAAACCTTTAGTTAGATATTAGTATTGACAAACAGATGGCGGGAATACTAGCACATTACATTTTTAGACAAGAAAAGATAAATTGCTTTAAAGTCTCCTGTCTCAATTATTTGTGAAGAGTTTGATACTCGTGATACTATGCTTTTCCTTTTGATAACAGGCAAATTAAAATGTAAAGCAATTAATGGTTTGTGCAAAGACCCTTAGCATGTAGGGATAGGTTTGGAGTTAGGTCTAGGCCTCCTAACTCTCACCCTAGGGTTGGTTTCTCTAAAATTGGCTGCAGAGACTGCACTGTGGTGACTTGCCTGACAGAGGGAACTTGACTTCAAGAGAACCCTAGTCTTAGCAACAGGGGAGAAGACATATAAAGAAGGTGAGAATTCTCATAATGAAACCATAAAGATATTTCACTAAAAGTGAATGCTAGATTGCACATGTTTGAGAAACTGAATTTAAGACATTGGACTTGACTAAGTGAAAACTCAAGTAACCATATCAGGCTTAAGAGGTTAACCCAAAGAGAAAAAATAATTAAGTTAGCATGTCAAACCCATTCTTGAGAAATCAAGCACCCAAAGGGCCCTGGGCTCTCCGTTTCCCTACATGGAGATGACGCAGATACTACTTCTCAAGATGGATACACTCAATGTCTACATCAATCAGTTCTTGAGTTACAAGTCAGAAAACTCTTTCTTTAAATGAAAGTGCCGTGCCTATGGACAGCTCAGCTTTATAAAGGTATGACTTACTTTTTTTGATCAGCATGAAAGGAACATATCTGCAGGTATATAAGTATGTGGGACCCACAGTTGAGAATTCTGATTCTGTCCTCAGGACTTTCACTTGTCCTGTCCAGGACTGTTTAGAATCCCATAGATTCTGTTTAGAATCAAATAGGTTTAAGCTTAAATGGACACTTTTTCTTTCTTTAAACAAAAAATCATAACTGACTAAATTGAACTAGTTAGTTGTATTAAGTTACATAAAATATGTTGTATTAGGAATCTTAAAACTCATTTTCGGTTTCCACATTTTTTGTCATAGAGCAAAGGCATTTTGGTTCTATTTGTTTTATTAATAACTGGACTAGTGGGAGAAGGCATATGGAGATACTTTTAATCAGGGTCACCAAAGTTTATATTTTAACAATGAATAATTGGTCTTTGCTCTCTAAACATCATATGTGATTTTTCCTATAATTTCTGTGTTCCTCATCCGCCCCCCCCAACCCATTTCTAAGGGTCTCTGTTTTCTAGTGTTTCATGACCTATTTTAAAAGAGCACAATGAATTCAATTAATTCATATTTTAAAATCTCATTTAGAATAATTATGTCTAAACTTTTCACAAGGAAGACACTCAGTATAAAAGGAATAAATACCGATGCTGTATCTATTTTCTTAATCTACTAGGTGTCTAAGGAAGGACTCTATGACTATAGGAACCAGGAATATTTGGACATCATTGCATTAAAATTTAACTAATCCTAAAAACAAAACAATGGATTTTAGAAATAAACCCACTCTTTGATGCGTTAAATGTAATTTGCCAACTTATCCATAATAAGTGTTTAAGTATTAGTAGAGTCTTAATAATAGAATGCTTTGCTCTAAAACTTGCACAGGATATTGAATACTACAATTAATGTAAAATATAATGATTCTTCTACTCAGGATGTCTTAATTCTGTAAGCAATTACATATCAGAAGATCTGTTAGCTATTTAAGGCTATGATTAAATTTGCAATTTAGAATGATCAATCTGGTGAAGGACTATTGGCTGCTTTCCAGTAGACACAAGCTGAATAAGGGAGGTTCAAAAGGAATTTGTTGACCCTTGAGCTTTGCAACTTTGCATTGCGTGGGTCTCCTTTTATGCAGATATTTTCAGTGTAAATACTACAGTACAGTAAATGATACAGTACTGCACCATGAAAGTATGACTGAGTCTGCTGATGTGGAGGAAATGGGAATGCAGAGGGCTGTCTGTAAATTACACTTGGATATTCAACTGCACCAAGACGGGGCACCCTCAGCTCCTCATTCTTCAAGAGTCGATTGTAGATTCAAAGCAGGAACTATTAGGCTTTAAAAGTCACACTTTCCCTCACATGTGATGCTGACCTTCATGTGTAATCATGTGAGGGCTGGAGCAGAGAGATGTGCCGGTGAGTAAGAGGAACACAGGGAGAGTTGGGCTGCATGCTCTCCAGGCAGCTTGTACAGCGCAGAGGGGAACAGATAATGTACTCCTCTGTTGTCTACTTGGAGAAGGCAATGGCACGCCACTCCAGTCCTCTTGCCTGGAAAATCCCATGGATGGAGGAGCCTGAAAGGCTGCAGTCCATAGGGTTGCTGAGCGACTTCACTTTCACTTTTCACTTTCACGCATTGGAGAAGGAAATGCAACCCACTCCAGGGTTCTTGCCTGGAGAATCCCAGGGGTGGAAGAGCTTGGTGGGCTGCCGTCTATGGGGTTGCACAGAGTCGGACATGACTGAAGCAACTTAGCAGCAGCAGCTGTTGTCTACTACCTCCCAGAGTTTGTTCAAACTCATGTCATTGAGTCAGTGATGCTATCTAACCATCTCATCCTCTGCCAGACCCTTCCGCTATTGCCTTAAATCCTTCCCAGCATCCATCAGGGTCTTTTTCAGTGAATCAGTGCTTCACATCAGGTGACCAAAGTATTGGAGCTTCAGCTTCAACATCAATTCTTCCAATGAATATTCAGGATTGATTTCCTTTAGAATTGACCGGTTTGATTTCCTTGGTCAAGAGTCTTCCCCAGCACTACAATTTGAGAGGGGAAGGGTAATATTCACAATTGCAATTCCAATATCCAGGGAAGATGGCACTTCATCCATGTTTGTGAAATCATTCAAAAACAAAATATCTACTTATTATGCAGATCTGCTAAATACTCAAGAAAAGTTAAGATTTGTTTTCCTCTTTTAATACTAGGAAGCTTAAAGTGATATTTTCATACTATCAGTTTTACTGAGGTCATATATACACGCTAAATCATATATACAGGCTATGTATATTCCATAGGAAAATAAAAAGAGAAAGTCAGAATGAGTAAAAAAATAGGGCAGAAAAATAAAAAGAACAAGATAAAATTGCCCTCTTCCCCCTTCCAAAGATGGAAGACACCAAATCTCAAAGACTCATAATTGCCTGGAGTTTCAAAGCATTCAAGCCAACTTCTTAGACTTCAAATCTATTCAAGGTTTTACTTCGTTTATCTTCATGGCTGAAACTGTGCAGGGAACATGAGGAAAGCACCACATTGGATACTCTGTCTCTCACAGGTCAGAGCTCGTGCTATGCCTGGTAGAGTGCTACTACTTAAGGACGATGACAAGTCCGTTTATAAAATACTTTCCCCATGCTCTTGACCCATACATACCCTTTTAAGTTATGCAGCATTAGCAAATGGTATGCAAAAGTTTAAATTGCTAACCTAATCAAGCATCTAGTAAGTCATAAAGATTTACATTCAGGTTCTCAAATTCCAGATTTTTCTATCATTTGCCAGTCTTACTTGTTATATATCTGCCTCTTACAAATCCTTTAAAAACATTTTATTTATACATTTTACCATATTTTGTGTAGTAGGTACATAGAGGGAAGTCTGTGAACTTCAGACCATGTTTACCTTCATTGTTAATCATTTTACTTCCCATTGTCATCTGCAGTTCTCTCCTCTCTGGAAATTGCGGTAACTTAGAAAGATACAGAGCTTCCAAAAATCACTCAGCATTATTTCCAAGGCTTTAACTGACTCTAGGAGATCACATCATGTCCAGAGGAAAGGGCTAGCCTGTCTCTTATGTAGAGTAGATACAATACATAGTAGAATCAGGCCTGTCTTCTTAGTCCATAAATGATCTAGAATATCTGGTCAAGGTTGGCCAATCATTATGTTAAGCATTCTTCTAAGAAGTTATTCTTATGATTCTTTAATTCAACAGCATCTGTTATTTCTGACTCTCTCTGCAGATCAATAATCCTCTGTTTTATATGGGAGCAGATAACCAGACTTGGGTGAGAGAATTCATTCTCCTCGGCCTGTCCAGTGACTGGGACACTCAGGTCGCTCTCTTCATCCTGTTCTCAGTCGCTTACCTGCTGACCGTGCTGGGGAACGTCCTCATTGTTCTTCTGATCAGACTGGACCGCCGACTCCACACTCCCATGTATTTCTTTCTCACCAACCTCTCCCTTGTTGATGCCTCCTATGCCACAACCATCGTCCCTCAGATGCTGGTGCATTTTCTTGCGGAACATAAAGGGATCCCCTACGTGAGCTGTGCAGCCCAGTTATTCTTCTCCCTGGGCCTGGGTGGGATTGAGTTTGTTCTGCTGGCCGTGATGGCCTATGACCGCTATGTGGCTGTGTGCGACCCGCTGAGATACTCGGTCATCATGCACAGAGGGCTCTGTGCCAGGCTGGCCATCACATCCTGGGTCAGCGGCTCTGTCAACTCTCTCGTGCAGACCACCATCACCTTTCAGTTGCCCATGTGCATGAACAAGTATGTCGATCACATATCCTGTGAACTCCTAGCTGTGGTCAGACTGGCCTGTGTGGACACCTCCTCCAACGAGGTGGCCATCATGGTTTCTAGTATTGTGTTGCTGATGACACCTTTCTGCCTGATTCTCTTGTCCTACGTCAGGATCATCTCCACCATCCTGAAGATCCAGGCCACGGAAGGGAGACAGAAAGCCTTCCACACCTGCGCCTCTCACCTCACTGTGGTTGTCCTGTGCTATGGCATGACCATTTTCACTTACATCCAGCCCAATTCCAGCCCTTCTATGCTTCAAGAGAAGTTGCTCTCTGTTTTCTATGCCATTTTGATGCCTGCACTGAACCCCATGATTTACAGTCTAAGGAATAAGGAAGTGAAGGGGGCCTGGCAGAAACTTCTAGGACAATTATCTGGATTAACGTCAAAAGTGGCGACTTGATAAATCATGACCATCACTTAGACAAAAGAGCTTTGCCTGTGTGTTCTCCCACTTAACTCTGATATGAAGCTTCAACTTTATTGCCCTGGCAACCAGGATTTGGTGATGCTGGGTAGGAGGGTAATTAGTTGGGTTAGAGTGTGGGACATGGGCATATCTCTATGTCATGGCAGCATCTTTAGAGAAATAAAGCACTGCTGTAATAGAACTGTGCAGTCTCCATTCATATGACCCTAGAATAATGAAAAAAAATACCATGTTTTACTTTATCATTTTGTTTGTAATCATAGGCCTATTCATGGATCTTACTTTGGACTATTTGTTCTTTTTTTAAATTTAGAAATATGTGCTTTGACTTCCAAATGCATAACTTTTTTAAAAACTAGGTGACCAACTCAATTGACTAAAATTAAGAATACTGGTAGTGTTGAGTTCTGGTACAGATATGGAGCAACGTGAACTCATTGCTGTTAAGAGTATAAAATGGCAATTTCTGTTAAGGGTATAAAGTGGCAATTTTTTTTTTTTATAAAATTAGCCATATGCTTACCACATGACCCAGCAATTTTCCTCTTAGGAATCTTCCCAAGAGAAATGAAAATTGTCTACAAAATGACTTGTGTATAAATGTTTATAGTATTTTTGCTCATAACATCACTGGTCCTTATTAATCCAAAATTTTTTACAGCTTTATTGTGTTTTCATTGGGAACAGAAACATTTTTACCTTTTAGACTCATTAAAAGTAATGTGTGGGATATATATCCATATCCAGTAATTATATGAATTACTGTTCTGAGGAGAGAGTTCTATCAAGGCTGATTAAAAATGTTTTTGAGCTTGACCTTTGAGATCTGGAGATAAAACTCAACATTTGGGTCCCAGAGGTGACTCAGAAGAACAGTCAAGTAAAGGTCTTGTTTTACCTGGATAGAATATGACTAAAGGTGAATATGCACATGGCTAGGATTGGCCCAGGAACAGCTACATTTCAAACTCTTTCTGATAGTAATATAAACCGAGAGTAATTTAACCTCACAGTTTATGAAGAATTTGACAGGGTACCTTTTAAATGTTAAAACTCTCCAACTTATGAAAAATATATTAGCTCTTTTCCTAGACTTTAGACACAAAATAGGCATATAAAATTTGAAATAATGTATAAAATTTCTAAGATGTATTTAATCCAGTTAAGAAAGATTCCTCATCCAACACTGATGTAAAATAAGACAGACTTAATTTGGTGAACCAAGATGGTTGAGTCAGCTGTGCAGATGTCAGCTTCCAGTTTCCATAAAAACACCTTCTTCCATCCTTCCTCCTCCACACAACAGGGCTCTAGCTCATCTTTGTAAATTACTGAGCTGAATTAGTTTAGAGTAGACCTCACCTCTGAGAGAAAGCCTAAATAAAAAGGGGGAAAGTAGTAATTGTACAAGAAATAAAGGGAAAAGGGGAGAAAGAATATGACAGCAGCTCATTTCACAGTCCCTCGAAGACTTCTCAAAGTTCTTTCTTCCGTTGTCTCTTCTTTGAGTCAGTTGATGTGCAGTTCTTCTACTTGTGAACACACAATCTCAGTGTTCAAACAGAGTTGATATTTAATTGTACCTTAAAAAGAGAAAGGATCCAAGTGGAGACCATAATAGTAAGGGAAAGTTATCCAGATGGCAACAGTCCAAACCAAAGTGCAGACAACCTGGGAAAGGTGCAGAGCTAGGAGAGCATGAAAGTGCAGAAATGTCCCAAAGCCTCATTTGCAGCGCAGAGAAGATAGAAGATCGAGGCAGTAGTGAGGGTGAAGCAGGCAGGTAGGAAGTGTTAGGGTACAGAGGGCACTGATGCAAGATTATCTTTCAGCTTCATTTGAGACCAGTGGGGAGCTAGTAGAAGAAAATCAGTGAAAAATACAAGTATACGCGTGTCAGTTATACCCATGATGCTTTAAGAAGGGGCATTTCTGTGCCTGGTTGAGGTATCTGTGACTCTTATGCAGTCTTCATCTCATGACTCTTTTGCCTTCACCAGCCTTCACTTTGCTTGTCACCCTTTCTCCCAGCTTCAAGGTCAGCAGCACAGTAAACCTTTCTCTGAGTCTGATCCTCTGCCTCCATTTCCTTTCTCCCCACATATGCCTTAAGCACAGTTTATGTACTGTGCTTAGTCTCTTAGTCGTGTCCAACTCTTTGCAACCGCAAGGGCTATAGCCTGCCAGGCTCCTCTGTCCATGGGGATTCTCCAGGCAAGAATACTGGAGTGGGTTGCCATGCCCTCTTCCAGGGGATCTTCCCAACCCAGGGCTCTAACACAGTTTACCATATTTTAATTTTTTAGCACAGTTTACCATATTTTTATTTGTATGTATTTTTTTATTTTTTTATTATTTATTTTCAATCGGAGGATAATTGCTTTACAATATTGTGTTGGTTTCTGCCATACATCAGCATGAATCAACCATAGGTATACATAGGTCCCCTCCCCCACCATCGCACCCCTCTAGGCTCTGCTTCCATTTCACGTCTCTTTCTGCTGTCTCTGTTCCCATCACCGTGCTCTCTTAAAGATCCATCTTACTACGTGGGACCCCTAAGATTATCCAGAATAGCCTCCATGTTAAGATCCTTAATTTAAAATATGTGCAAGTAACTTTTAACATAAAAGGCAGCATATTCACACATTCTGAGAATCAGGGGAAAGACATCTTCAGGAGGTCGGTCATTACTTAGCTTATCACAGAACCTATTCAGACTGGACACTTAGTTTTTCCCCATGACCCCAGTAATCTTCAGTAGTTCTCTTACTTTTTGACGTGATACAATATACAATCCTATCTTTTAGATTTCCTGCCTTATAATGGGAATTATTTCTTCAAGAAGCCCTGAAGAATTCCATTATCGTTTCTTGAAATCTAGGTCTGCTGGAAAATATTCATTCAGGTTTATTTATTTGAAAAGGTCTTTATTTCTCCTTCGTTCTCAAAAGATATTTTCTCTATACAAAGAATTCTTTGATGACAGTCCCCCCTACTCACTACTTTAACTTTACCTCCTTGTCTTCTGTTTTGCATAGTTTTGGAGAAGCATTCTGCTTTACTTCTGTATGTGATGTAACTTTATTTCAGGCTCCCTTCTAGATCTTCATTCCTTTTTACCTTTTAGATAGAATGTCATATGTCCACGTTTTTGTTTTTCCTTATTTTGCTGAATTTCTTGGTTTTGTGCTTTCAGTTTCTTTCACACTGTTTTTTCAGTCACTGTATCTTCAAGGGTTTCTTGTGTTCCTTCTGTCTCTGGTTTTCTGTCGGGATTTTCCAATTTCACATATGTCAGCTTGCTTGCTATTGTCCCACAGTCCTGGAAGAGTCTTTTCTCTTTTTATCATGATAATATTTCCCTCTTTGTGCTTCAGTTTCGCTAATTTCTATCGGTTCATCTTTTTTCTTACTGATCATTTTTTGATCCTTTTGAGTCTACTCATAAGCCATCATTAGTTCTCTGACCATGTCCTTCACACCCAGCATTTCAACTTGATTTCTCGGTGTAGTTTGCAGTTTGATACTGAAATTTCTCAAGAATTTATGACAATGTTTATCCTTTCTTCTAGACCTTTTAACTTATTTATGAATCTTTTAAAAAATTTTTTATTTATTTATTTATTTTATTGGAGGTTAATTATTTTACAATATTATATTGGTTGGTTTTGCCATACATTGACTAGAGGGAGGATAAGGGGAGGAGGGAGGTGGGAGGGGGGTTCAGGAAGGGGAATTCACATACACCAGGGGCGGATTCATGTCAATGTATTTATGAATCTTATTTTAAACCCTTGTGTGATAGTTCTTGTAATACAAAAATATCTGATTTTCTTCTGCTAACCTTTTATTCAGTGACATTTACTTTTTTATTTTTTGCCTTTTCACCTGACCTTTAATTTAGATTTACAGCTTATGTTTTTCACATAGTATAATAGACTCTAACATAAATACTATAATGCCTTGAAATGGACACATTTCTTTAGTTTGACATATGTTTTATAGATAGCATGGGAATCAACACAGTCATGGGACGGGCTGGGTTTGAGTTTTGTGTTTCTGTGGTGATTGGTGGTATGAGAGTTCCTTCTGCTCACTGCAGTGGCTGTGGCTGCATTCTCCTAGACCTGCACCAGGAAGAAGGCTTTCTCTGGTTTTCCACTTTCCTGCAACATTCTTGCAAGGACTGTCCTAAATCTGTGGAGAAAACATTGAGAATTGGTGGAACTCCTCTTTTTGGTATGGCTCTCAGCCATTCTGTACTCACCACATCCCACACTTGAACTTTGGCAGTTTGTTGAATCAATTTTCACTCACTAGTTTGGGGGCCTATTTTCCTTCCATACTGTGATGCATGTAAGTCAGAGCTCACATCCTATCTTTTTCTGGATGGATTTATCCTTCTTGAGATTTATGCTATTTGGCTGCCTTGCAATCTCAGTTAACCAATGATTTCATGGGTAGTTATGATCTTGTAATTCACTGAAACGTTTCTTGTTTTAAGATGGAACTGATGTCCTTTCTAGCTTTCTGCAAACTAAGTGGAAGCTAGAATAATCTCAACTAATTAACTTGGTTCTTTTAGAGCAGTTTTAAATTCACAGCAAAGTGAAGCAGAAAGTACGGAAAATTTCCACATATGCCCTCCTGATCCTTCCACCCCTCAACACACACACAACCTTTCTAGCATAACCAATTTGCATCCGAATGGTATATTTTTATTTACTTTTTTACTTAAAAAATTTGGTGATTAAATTATCTTTAAAACTGAGGCATAATTGACATACAACATTATATTAGTTTCAGTTGTACAGTGTAGTGATTTGGTGTTTGTATATATTGCAAAATGATCACCACAATAAGTGCAGTTATCATCTATCACGATAGGTCGTTACTAAACTTTTTCTTGATTGAGTTATGGGTATCAAACTACCTTTGCATTCCTGAGATGATCATGGTGCATGACTCTTTTTAATATACTCATGTATTTCTTTCTCAGCAACCTCTCTGTTGCTGATGTCTCTATACCACAAGCGTTGTTCCTCAGATGCTGGTACATTTTCTTGCAGAACATCAAGTAATTCCTTATAGGAACTGTGCAGCCCAGTTATTTTCCTCCCTAGGTTTCGCTAAGTTTGGGCTTTTCCCTCTGGCAGTGATGGCCTATGATCACTATGTGTTAGTGTGTGATTCCAAGTTACTGATGAAGAAAACAGTCCTAAAGGAATATACTGTATGATTTTACTTATATATAATTCTTGAAATTCTAAAATTATAGATAAAACAGATGGTAATAACTAGAGGTTAAAAGGAGAGGGTAAAGGCTGGACAGAAACAGATGTGGCTATAAGAGGACAGCATGAAGGATTCTTGTGGTGATGGAAATATTCTGTATCTTGACTGTATCAATGCCAATATGCTGTGATATTGTATTACTACATTATCATATTATATTATTCATACCACATGACGGTAATTACATAATTACATTGTTTATCATACTATCTTATGATATTGTACTGTGCCTTTGCAAGATGCTTCCATTGCGAGAAACTGGTAAATCAGTATAAGAGGTATTTCTGTATTGTTTCTTATGATACATTAATCTACAATCTCTATAAATATAAACTTTAATTAAAATAAAATTTGAAGAAGTGTAGAAGTTTCATCCTTCTTTGTCAAGAATTTTGGATGACCTTATTGCTTTTCCATTTTTTTTTATTAATTGCTAAAGCTCCCTTTGTCAATTTATTGTAGATTTAGATTTTATTTAATATAAATATAATTTAATGGCTTATAGGTGCTTATCTTAATTTTTATACAATTAAAAGGTTACTTTCCATTTACAGTTGTTACAAAATATTGGCTATATTCCTCATGTTGTGCAGTATATCCTTAAGCCTATCTTACACCCAATAATTTGTGCCTCCTTTTCTTCCACCCTTATATTGCCCCTCCCCATTGGTAATCACTGGGCTACTCTCTATATCCATGAGTCTACTTATTTTTTGGTACATTCACTAGTTTGGTGTATTTTTTAGATTTCGCATATAAGTTACATGATGCAATATTGTCTTTTGCTCTCTGACAACTTAGCATAATGCTCTTCAAGACCATCCATGTTGCTGCAATGGCAAAATTTTGTTTTTTTAATGGCTTAGTAGTATTCCATTGTGTATATATACGTATACACCACATCTTCTTTATCCATTTATTTGTCTGTGGATGGACACTTAGATTGCTTCCGTATCTTGGATTTTTGAATCTGTCTATGTGATGCTATTGCTTTTGGAGCTTCAGTAGTGTCATGAGACATGTACTAGAATGTCTGTCATACTGACCATGCTCAAAGAACCCACGAGACCATGTGTGCACACATCAGGGGACTGAAGCACATCTCTCCCATTTCTAGAAGAAGAAATAGGGCATCTGGAGTCCAAAGGGGGAGAACTGGTATTTACACTAGATTTAGATGCAGCCCCAGTCAGTTCCTCCTAGATTGGGACACTGAAGGCTAAAGTTGGTTTTGGGTTATAGGAGGACATCCTAAAACCTCAGTGAGCTGGCGTCTGTGACTTTTTAGAATGACCTAGGGCTGTAATGAAGATGTTGGTGGGAGAAGGATGGAGAACAGCCTTCCACAGGGGGAAGGGCAGCATGGAGGCCATGCCCTTGTGAACTGGGAGTAGGGGCAGCAATTACCATTCTAATGCATGGAGCCTCTGAGGGGAATCTGTTGGCCCTATGTTGCCAGTGAAGCTGGTGCCAAAGCTCATTAGCTCTGTGTTGGAGCTGTTTTTGGAGCTCTTGTCAGCTTCCTCCCAGTAGTGTCCCTCACAGTCACAATTAGTCCCAGGTGACTTACTGGAGTCCAAGGAATTTGGGAGTATCTATTCTATATGGCCCTTCCCTGTGTTGGAGGAGAAAACTCTTTGCATCAACTTAGACCCAGGTGGTAGCATAAGTGTGTATTTTGTCAGACACTGATTAATGTTTGAGAGTCATCAGCAGCATGTGGGAGTGCGGGTTTAGAAGATATAGAAACAGAAGTGATGTGACTTGTTAGAGACTTTGGGTCTAGGATATGTAACCTGACTGGTGAAATTGTTCACCCTAAGTTTTGCTGCAAATGTATTAAAATAACTGCTTTGCTTAAGTTTTAGGCTTATGTATAATTTTTTCTGCAGGCTTCTCACCTCTAAGGTTTAGTATTGACATAAAGATGAAGCCAGAGAAGCCCAAAAGTATAAAATTTTTAGTTAGGTATTGATATTAACTAGCAGATGTAGGAATATTATATTATATTTCCAGATAAGATAACTGTCAATTGCTTAAAGTCTCATGTTTCAATTTTTCTGAAGGCTTTTTTACCTGAGATGTAATTTTCCTTTTTAATAATAGACACGACTGAGCGACTTCACTTTCACTTTTCACTTTCACACATTGGAGAAGGAAATGGCAACCCACTCCAGTGTTCTTGCCTGGAGAATCCCAGGGACGGGGGAGCCTGGTGGGCTTCCGTCTATGGGGTCACACAGAGTCGGACACGACTGAAGTGACTTAGCAGCAGCAGCAGCAAATTAAGATTTAAGACAATTAATGGCTTATGCAGAGACCTTAGGAACTCAAGACAGTGAACTGGAGTTAGGATCTAGGTCTCCCAACTCATCCCAGGCTTGGTTCCTCAAGAATTGTCTGTAGCGGCTGCACTGTGGGGATGTGGAGATGGCTGGAATGACCCTTCAAAAGAAAACCTTAGTGTTAGCGACAGGGGGCAAAGACAAGAGATGAAACTAAGGTGAGGATTTATCCATTGAGGCTGTAATGAAATTTATCACCCAAGGGGACTGTCAGCATTGCACATGTGTGAGAAACGGGGACTCATGATTGGTCTAAGATTGTGTGAAGTCAGGTCACCAAATCAGATTGGAAGATCACGGACTTGAATGAGAATAAATTAATTGTTCTTTCAGTGTGCCAAACCCATCTTTGAGATATCAGCCACCCTGAAGACCGTGGGCTCTCTGTTTCTACAGAGTAAGATGATGCAAATATTCCTTCTCAGGTATGATATGCTCGCTGTCTACATCAAGCAACTCTTCATTCACGAGTCACAGAAAATTTATGGACAGTGTCTATGAAAGCGTCTATGGACACTTCAGCTTTATAGAGGTATGGACTCTGAGCCATTTTGATCAACATGAAAGAAACACGTCTGCAGGTTGTGAGAGCTACCTTAATGTGTTTTTGTATTCAAGATTCTTACTTGTCCCAGCCAAGGTTGTCAAGGATGCCAACACTGAAGATCAAATAGCTTTAAGCTTAAATAAACACATTTCTTCACTTAAGTGAATCACAACCGAGTAAAGTTGAACTTTTTAATTTGTTGTTAAGCCACGTAAAATGAGTTGTACTGGGAATCAGAAAACTAATTTTTTAAAATTTCTCTGTCATAGAGAGAAGGCATTTTGGTTGTATTTGCTGTCAGTATTAATAACTGGACTAATGGGACAGGCACATGGAGATACTTTTACCTAGGGTCACCAAAGGGTATATTTTAACAACAAACAATTGGTCTTTGCTCTCCAGACCTCATAGCTGATTTTCCTTTAGTTTCTGTATCATTCCTCCTCCCTTCTCCATTTGTAAGGGTCTCAGTTTTCCTTCTTGCATCATCTAAAGAGTCACAAGATCAAGTAATTCACATCTTAAAGCCCCCATTTTATTCTAATTATATAAAAAGTTCAGGCTATCTCAACAGAAAAGGAATAAATGACTAATACTCGAGTTTCAAGCATTCATGATTGGGCAAGAGGGAGATAATTTGTAACACGCTATTTCAGTGGCACCTTCATATTATGTCACATAATATTGTGGCACAGTGATCTCCCTGCATCCACCACAGACCGTAAAGCACAGGCGTGAAGTCCTTCCTTTGTGTTGCTCATGTCTAAGATGAACCACAGGGTTCATTCGTCAATACTATGTTTTGAGCAAGTAGCTTTGATTATTTATTTTTGACTAGACAAAGAAAACTCAAAACATTTTGAGAGGTGTAGTTTGTGGAGTATGAGGAAGATATGTCCTAAAGTATGTAAAATAGCTCCTTTTCGTTAAAGAAGCATTGCGTGTATGTATGCTAAGGGCCCTAAAGGACCATTAGGTACCTGCAGAAAGATAAAGTGGCTAGAGTTGGGACAAGTACTGAAAAAAGAACCCAGACTGTCTTGTGGGGAAGGAAGCATTAACAAGACCAACTCTTAACTGTGTTTATCTTTAAACCTGGCTTTTGAACAAGAGCTGTGCTCCTGGTTCCATGTGAAGAGGGTTTTGCTCTGTTCTTTCTATTAAGAAAAGTGGAATAAATACCCACAAAAGTCCATTTTACCTGCTGACATCAATGAATAACACATGTTTACAGATAGCATCAGGCACCAGAGATCAAATTGCCAACACCCGCTGGATCATGGAGAAAGCAAGAGAGTTCCAGAAAAACATCTATTTCTGCTTCATTGACTATGCCAAAGCCTTTGACTGTGTCGATCACAATAAACTGTGGAAAATTCTGAAAGAGATGGGAATCCCAGACCACCTGACCTGCCTCTTGAGAAACCTGTATGCAGGTCAGGAAGTGACAGTCAGAACTGTACATGGAACAACAGACTGGTTCCAAATAGGAAAAGGTGTACGTCAAGGTTGTATATTGTCACCTTGCTTATTTAACTTATATGCAGAGTACATCCTGAGGAACGCTGGGCTGGAAGAAGCACAAGCTGGAATCAAGATTGCTGGGAGAAATATCAATAACCTCAGATATGCAGATGACACTACCCTTATGGCAGAAAGTGAAGAGGAACTCAAAAGCCTCTTGATGAAAGTGAAAGAGGAGAGTGAAAAAGTTGGCTTCAAGCTCAACATTCAGAAAACAAAGATCATGGCATCTGGTCCCATCACTTCATGGGAAATAGATGGAAAAACAGTGGAAACAGTGTCAGACTTTATTTTTTTGGGCTCCAAAATCACTGCAGATGCTGATTGCAGTCAGGAAATTAAAAGACGCTTGCTCCTTGGAAGGAAAGTTATGACCAACCTTGATAGTATATTAAAAAGCAGAGACATTACTTTGCCAACCAAGGTCCGTCTAGTCAAGGCAATGGTTTTTCCCGTGGTCATGTATGGATGTGAGAGTTGAAGAAAGCTGATCGCTGAAGAATCGATGCTTTTGAGCTGTGGTGTTGGAGAAGACTCTTGAGAGTCCCTTATACTGCAAGGAGATCCAACCAGTCCATTCTAAGGGAGATCAATCCTGGGTGTTCATTGGAAGGACTGATGCTAAGGCTGAAGCTCCAATACTTTGGCCACCTCATGCGACAAGTTGACTCACTGGAAAAGACTCTGATGCTGGGAAAGGTTGGGGGCAGGAGGAGAAGGGGACGGCGGAGAATGAGATGGCTGGATGGCATCACCAATTCTGTGGACATGAGTTTGAGTGAACTCCGCGAGTTGGTGATGGACAGGGAGGCCTGGCGTGCTGTGATTCATGGGGTTGCAAAGAGTCAGACACGACTGAGCAACTGAACTGAACTGAACAGATAGCATCAAATCCCTAGAATCTGTTTAGAGTTGAAAATACCAAGCTTTAGCTTTCTGACATCAAGCGTTTAGATATACACATGCTATCTACCAGTTATTTAATTGTGCATCCTGAGATCTACTAGGAATCTAGCTCTATTCAGCTGAAAGTTGATCTAAGGTAACACTAATGTTGGAAACAGTGTTCATTGCAGGTATGTGAAAACCATCAGACAAGCCCATTTCCCTCCTTTATTCAGCTATACATTTACAGATGTTATTTCTATATTCTTAGTCTACCAGGAGTCTTAAAAGGGTTTCCATGACTGTAGAAAATAAGAATATTTTAATATCAATTATTTTTAATTTAAATTATTTTAAATCAATGAAATTGCCTATATATATATATATATACACATACACACTTATGGGTTAAAAGTAACTAGCTGACATGTCCGTGAAAGGTATTTAAGTATTAACAGGTTGTTTTAGTAAAATGCTTTGCCCTAGAAAGCATGCATGATAATGAATGCTAAAATTAATAAATAAAACACAAAGCAGGTTCTAATGAATGGGTATTCAGACACTCACTGTCCATGATGTTCTTAATTCTGTAAGCACTTACACATCACAAGACTTGTTTGTGCATGAAAGAGGTATAATTATATCTGTATTTTAGGACGACCAGCTAATGAGGAGTGTAAGGTGAACTGCGGTGAGGGGAGTGCGTTTGTTTCTCTCCAAAGTGGAGCTTATGTTACAACCAGTACCTATTCTGTTCAAGTCCTGCCACCAGGAATAATTCAAAAAGTAACTTCCTCATAGATTGTTTACATTTGACCTTAAATACACGTACTAATTATAAAATGTGATCACATTCTCTACATAAAAGTTTAAATCTCTAACCCAATCACACATCTGGTAAGTTCTAACTTATCAGAAAACAAGATCTAACTTCAGATCTCTTCATGAGACGCTAGCCTTGTTTGTACTATCCATGTGCCACTTCTAAATCTTTTTTATTTTTTGGTAGGTTATTTATTCATTTCCTCATGTTTGGTGTAGCAGGTTTATGTAGGGTTATCTTTGACTTCGAATCATGTTTATCAGCATTGTTTATCAACTTATTGTTTATCAACGGTCATTGTCACTTACCATCCCCTCTTGTCCTGGAAACTAGTGTAAATTGGAAGGATATAAAATTGCACTGCATTATTGCCAGGCTATGAAGAACTCCCTCAGACCATTCTATACTTTAGAAGGCAATGGCTTGCATTACTTGTGTGGAGTAGATATAAGGCATACCAGAATGAGGCCTGCCATCTTGGCCAAAAACACTCTAAAACATCTGGCTAAGGCTGGAAGGTTGAATACAGTATGCGTTCTTTTAAGAAGTTATTCTCACAGTTAATTCAACAGCTTCTACAATTTTTGTCTCTGCAGATTAATAACCTTACATATATTTAATGGGAGCAGATAACCAGACTTGGGTGAGAGAATTCATTCTCCTCGGCCTGTCCAGTGACTGGGACACTCAGGTCGCTCTCTTCGTCCTGTTCTCAGTCGCTTACCTGCTGACCGTGCTGGGGAACGTCCTCATTGTTCTTCTGATCAGACTGGACCGCCGACTCCACACTCCCATGTATTTCTTTCTCACCAACCTCTCCCTTGTTGATGTCTCCTATGCTACAAGCATCGTCCCTCAGATGCTGGTGCATTTTCTTGCAGAACATAAAGGGATCCCCTACGTGAGCTGTGCAGCCCAGTTATTCTTCTCCCTGGGCCTGGGTGGGATTGAGTTTGTTCTCCTGGCCATGATGGCCTATGACCGCTATGTAGCTGTGTGCGACCCCCTGAGATACTCGGTCATCATGCACAGAGGGCTCTGTGCCAGGCTGGCCATCACATCCTGGGTCAGCGGCTCTGTCAACTCTCTTGTGCAGACCACCATCACCTTTCAGTTGCCCATGTGCATGAACAACTGTATCGATCACATATCCTGTGAACTCCTAGCTGTGGTCAGACTGGCCTGTGTGGACACCTCCTCCAACGAGGTGGCCATCATGGTTTCTAGCATCGTGTTGCTGATGACACCTTTCTGCCTGGTGCTCCTGTCCTACATCAGGATCATCTCCACCATCCTGAAGATCCAGGCCACGGAGGGGAGACAGAAAGCCTTCCACACCTGCGCCTCTCACCTCACTGTGGTTGTCCTGTGCTATGGCATGACCATTTTCACTTACATCCAGCCCAATTCCAGCCCTTCTGTGCTTCAGGAGAAGCTGATCTCTGTCTTCTATGCCATTTTGATGCCTGTACTGAACCCCATGATTTACAGTCTAAGGAATAAGGAGGTGAAGGGGGCCTGGCAGAAGCTTCTGGCACAGTTATCTGGATTAACGTCAAAATTGGCAACTTGAATTATGAGCATTACTTAGAGAAAAGAGCTTTGTCTGTCACTTAATTCTGATATGAAGAATTAACTGCATTGCCCTGGCAACCAGGAAGGTGATGACAGAACATGTACTGATGATGTTGGGTAGGAGGCTGAGTGGTTTGATTGAGGTGTGGGATGTAAGGGTGTTTTTATGTCACAGCAGGATGTTCAGAGAAATTAAGCACTGCTGTGGTAGAACTTCCCACACTTAATCTCCATTCACTTAACCCAAAATTAATGGAAAAAATAATTTGTTATTGTGAAATATCATATTTTTGCAATCATGGATCTATTAATAGATCTCACTTTGGATCACTTTTTCTTATTCATCTAAATTTTGTAGAAGGTTATTATGTTTCCACTGGGAACAAAAGGATTTTCACATTTTAGACTTATTGAAAATAACGCATGGTATATGTGTCCACATCTAGAAATTCTGTAAATCGCAATTCTGAGGTGAATGTTGTTATCAAGGCTGATTAAAATGTTTTATGCAGAGCCTCTGACATGTGGACATAAAGCCTTGTCTGAGCGCTGGAGGTAACTGAGTGGAAGAATCAACTAAAGCTCTTTTACACAGAAAGGATGTAACTAAAGGTGTTTGGACACATGGCTGTTACTAACCAAGGAGATGCTAAGTTTTAATCTCTCCTTGATATTATACAAACAATTTAAGAGGAATTTTAATGCATGCCTCAGGGGCACCATTCATATATTAAAACTGTCCAATCTCTGAACAAAGAATCTAATTCTTTCTCTAGGTTTAGATATAAAATTAACATGTAATATTTGAAATATTGTGTAAGATACCAAAGATGTAGTTTATCTATGACAGGACAGATTCCTCAAACGCAACTAATATAAAATCAGGCACATTTAATTTGGGAATAAGATAGTTGAGTCAACTGTGCCCATGTCAGCTTCCAGTCTCCATATAAACCCTTTCTCCCATCGCTCCTCCTCACACACTGCAGGGCCCTAGTTATAAATCTGCTGGGTTTAGAATAGTCTGGAGTAGACCTCGCCTCTGACAGAAAGCCTAAATAAAGTAAAAGAGGGGAAGAAGTAATTGCATAAGAGAGAAAGAAGGAAGGGGAGAAAGAATGTGGTAGCAGCTCGGCTTCACACCCCCTGACGACACCTCAGAGTCCTTTCTTCCCTTGTCCCTTCTTTTTTTTTTATTTTTATTTTATTTATTTTTTTTCCCTTGTCCCTTCTTTAAGTCATGTTATGCAGTTCTTCCACGTGTGGACAAATCTCAGTGCTCAAGCAGAGTTGAAGGCCCATTTAATGTTGAATTTTACCTAAAGTAATTTAGACCTATAATTTGTGTTTTAGGCAAGCATCCTCAGACATGTCAATATTAGTGGGCTAAAGTTCTCTTGCTGTTACTTAAGGAATGTTAATGGAGTGTACACTGTGTGTATGAGCATGAACTGTTTTTGAGATACAATAATCAACATGATGCACTTCTGGCAATAACACCATCCTAGAGCAAAGATGACAAATGATGAAACAAAATACAGTGTAGTAAGTGTCACAGAGAAAGCAAGTCTCCAGGGGTGATTTCAGGAGTCTTCTGTATGAAAGGACCAGAACAGGTCCAAGTGGAGACCAGATAAGGGAGGAAAAGTTACTCAGGGGACAACAATCCATGCAAAGATGCAGACAACCTGTGAGAGTCTCAGAACTGGGAGAGCATGGAAGTTCAGAAATGTCCCAAAGCCTCACTTGCAGTGCAGAGAAGATTGAAGCTGTACTGAGGGTGAAGCAGGCAGGTCATTAGGGGTCAGAGTATGAAGGGCACTGATGCCAAATTGTCTTTCAACTTTACCTGAGAGCAATGGCAGCTAGTAGAGGTTTTTAAGCAGGGGCATGGCTTGATAAAATTTACATTTCTGAATCATCATTTTTGCAAAAGAGTCCAAGGAGAAAAGATGAGAGACCAGGAGACCATCTAGGGGCCTGTTCTCATGACCCTATTGAGACATAAAATGAATCTTACTCAGGTTGTGACAATGGACAAAGAGAAAAGTAAAATCACATGATAAAAGAGACTTCAGAGGAATATTTCCTGTTTTCTTCGATTAGAGTTTTCTGTGGACCCACCACCTCCTCTAACATGTCATAATCCTGTGTATGAATGTTCTGTAAATTGTGTAGTAAAGAACAAAATTTGCCACCATGAAAACACACTATATAAAATGGTAGGGGGCATGATGAAAGGAGAAAATTAGTGAAAAATGCAAGTATACACATGTCAAATATATGCATGACAGTTCAAAAGGAGAATCTCTGAACATGCTGGTCCTGATTTCTGTGTCTGATTGATAGACTTGTGAGTCTTCTCCACTCTTCATCCCGTGCCCCCCTTGCCTTCACCAGCCTCCACTTCCTTGCTTGTCACCCCTTTTCCCAGCTTCAAGGTCAGCAGCCCAGAAAACCTCTCTCTGAGTCTGATCCTCTGCCTCCATTTTTACATCTTTTCTTCTGTCTCTGCTCCCATCTCTGTGCTCTCTTAAGGATCCTTCTTTATACATGGGACCACTAAGATTATCTGGGAGCGTCTCCACTTGAAGATCCTTCATTTAAAACACGTGTAAGTTTTAACATAAAAGGCAGCATATTCACACATTCTGAGAATCAGGACAAAGACATCTTCAGGGAGTCGGTCATTTTACTCAGCCTATCATAGAATCTATTCAGATTGGACACAATTTTTCCACATGTAAGACCCTAGTGGCCTGCCGTCTATGGGGTCACACAGAGTCGGACATGACTGAAGTGACTTAGCAGCAGCAGCAGCAGCAAGACCCTAGTAGTCTTCTACAGCTCCCAAGCTTTCTGATATCACACAATATACAATCCCATTTTTTACATTTCCTAGTTTATAATGGGAATAATTTCTTCAAGAAAGTCTGAAGAATTCCATCAACATTCCTTGTGACCTAGGACTGCTGGAAATGTATTCATTCATTTTGTCTTAAAGTACCTATATTTTTTCCTTCATTCAAAATGTGTTTGTTCTTTTTTTTTTTTTTTAGGTAATTAATTTATTTTTTATTAGAGGCAAATTATTTTACAATATTATATTGGTTGGTTTTGCCATACATTGATATGAATTTGCCCCGGGTTTACATAAGTTCCCCCTCCTGAACCCCCCTCCCACCTCCCTCCTCCCTTTATCCTCCCTCTGGGTCATCCCCGCATGCCAGCCCTGAGCATCCTATAACATGCATTGACCCTGAACTAGTGATTCGTTTCACATATGACAACATACGTGTTTCAATGCCATTCTCCCAAATCATCCCACCCTCACCCTCTCCCACAGAGTCCCAAAGACTGTTCTATACATCTGTGTCTCTTTTGCTGTCTCGTATACAGGCTTATCATTTGCATCTTTCTAAATTCCATATATATGTGTTAGTATACTGTATTGGTGTTTTTCTTTCTGGCTTACTTCACTCTGTATAATAGGCTCCAGTTTCATCCACCTCATTAGAACTGATTCAAATGTATTCTTTTTAATGGCTGAATAATACTCCATTGTGTATATGTACCACAGCTTTCTTATCCATTCATCTGCAGATGGACATCTAGGTTGCTTCCATGTCCTGGCTATTATAAACAGTGCTGCAATGAACATTGGAGTACACATGTCTCTTTCAATTCTGGTTTCCTCGGTGTGTATGCCCAGGAGTGCGATTGCTGGATCATATGGCAGTTCTATTTCCAATTTTTTGAGGAATCTCCATACTGTTCTCCATAGTGGCTGTACTAGTTTGCATTCCCACCAACAGTGTAAGAGGGTTCCTTTCTCTCCACATCCTCTCCAGCATTTATTGCATGTAGACTTTTGGATAGCAGCCATTCTGACTGGTGTGAAATGGTATCTCATTGTGGTTTTGATTTGCATCTCTCTGATTATGAGGGATGTTGAGCATTTTTTCATGTGTTTGTTAGCCATCTTTATGTCTTCTTTGGAGAAATGTCTGTTTAGTTCTTTGGCCCATTTTTTGATTGGGTCATTTATTTTTCTGGAATTGAGCTGCAGGAGCTGCTTGTATAATTTGGAGATTAATCCTTTATCAGTTGCTTCATTTGCTATTATTTTCTCCCATTCTGAAGGCTGTCTTTTCACCTTACTTATAGTTTCCTTTGCTGTGCAGAAGCTTTTGATTTTAATTAGGTCCCATTTGTTTATTTTTGCTTTTATTTCCAATATTCTGGGAGGTGGGTCATGGAGGATCCTGCTGTGATTTATGTCAGAGAGTGTTTTGCCTACGTTCTCCTCTAGGAGTTTTATAGTTTCTGGTCTTACATTTAGCTCTCTAATCCATTTTTAGTTTATTTTGGTGTATGGTGTTAGGAAGTGTTCTAGTTTCATTCTTTTACAAGTGGCTGACCAGTTTTCCCAGCACCACTTGTTAAAGAGACTGTCTTTTCTCCATTTTATATTCTTGCCTCCTTTGTCAAAGATGAGGTGTCCATAGATGCGTGGATTTATCTCTGGGCTTTCTATTTTGTTCCATTGATCTATATTTCTGTCTTTATGCCAGTACCATACTGTCTTGATGACTGTGGCTTTGTAGTAGAGCCTGAAGTCTGGCAGGTTAATTCCCCCAGTTCCATTTTTCTTCCTCAAGATTGCTTTGGCTATTCGAGGTTTTTTGTATTTCCATACAAATTGTGAGATTATTTGTTCTAGTTCTGTGAAAAATATCTTTGGTAGCTTGATAGGGATTGCAATGAATGTATAAATTACTTTGGGTAGTATACTCATTTTTACAATATTTATTCTTCCAATCCATGAACATGGTATATTTCTCCATCTATTAGTGTCCTCTTTGATTGCTTTCAGTAGTGTTTTATAGTTTTCTATGTACAAGTCTTTTGTTTCTTTAGGTAGATATATTCCTAAGTATTTAATTCTTTTCGTTGCCACAGTGAATGGAATAGTTTCCTTAATTTCTCTTTCTATTTTCTCATTATTAGTGTATAGGAATGCAAGGGATTTCTGTGTGTTGATTTTATATCCTGCAACGTTACTGTAATCATTGATTAGCTCTAGTAGTTTTCTGGTAGAGTCTCTAGGGTTTTCTGTGTAGAGGATCATGTCATCAGCGAACAGTGAAAGTTTTACTTCTTCTTTTCCAATTTGGATTCCTTTTATGTCTTTTTCTGCTCTGATTGCTGTGGCCAAAACTTCCAGAACTATGTTGAATAGTAGTGGTGAGAGTGGGCACCCTTGTCTTGTTCCTGACTTTAGGGGAAATGTTTTCAGTTTTTCACCATTGAGGATAATGTTTGCTGTGGGTTTGTCATATATAGCTTTTATTATGTTGAGGTATGTCCCTTCTATTCCCACTTTCTGGAGGGTTTTTATCATAAATGGATGTTGAATTTTGTCAAAGGCTTTCTCTGCATCTATTGAGATAATCATATGATTTTTATTTTTCAGTTTGTTAATGTGGTGTATTACGTTGATTGATTTGTGGATATTGAAGAATCCTTGCATTCCTGGGATAAAGCCCACTTGGTCATGATGTATGATCTTCTTAATATGCTGTTGGATTCTGATTGCTAGAATTTTGTTAAGGATTTTTGCATCTATGTTCATCAGTGATATTGGCCTGTAGTTTTCTTTTTTTGTGGGGTCTTTACCAGGTTTTGGGATTAGGGTGATGGTGGCCTCATAGAATGAGTTTGGAAGTTTCCCTTCCTCAGCAATTTTCCGGAAGAGTTTGAGTAGAATAGGTGTTAGCTCTTCTCTAAATTTCTGGTAGAATTCGGCTGTGAAGCCATCTGGACCTGGGCTTTTGTTTGCTGGAAGATTCCTGATTACAGCCTCTAGTTCCGTGCTTGTGATGGGTCTGTTCAGATTTTCTATTTCTTCCTGGTTCAGTTTTGGAAAGTTGTATTTTTCTAGGAATTTGTCCATTTCTTCCAGGTTATTCATTTTATTGCCATATAATTCCTGATAGTACTTTCTAATAATCCTTTGAATTTCTGTGTTGTCAGTTGTGATCTCTCCATTTTCATTTCTAATTTTATTGATTTGGTTCTTCTCCCTTTGTTTCTTGAGGAGTCTGGCTAGCGGTTTGTCAATTTTATTTACCTTCTCAAAGAACCAGCTTTTGGCTTTGTTGATTTTTGCTATGGTCTCTTTTGTTTCTTTTGCATTTATCTCTGCCCTAATTTTTACAATTTCTTTCCTTCTACTGACCCTGAGGTTCTTCATTTCTTCCTTTTCTAGTTGCTTTAGGTGTAGAGTTAGGTTATTTAGTTGACTTTTTTCTTGTTTCTTGAGGTGTGCCTGTATTGCTATGAACTTCCCCCTTAGCACTGCTTTTACAGTGTCCCAGAGGTTTTGGGTTGTTGTGTTTTCATTTTCATTCATTTCTATGCATATTTTGATTTCTCTTTTGATTTCTTCTATGATTTGTTCGTTGTTCAGCAGCGTGTTGTTCAGCCTCCATATGTTGGCATGTTTAATAGTTTTTCTCCCATAATTGAGATCTAATTTTACTGCATTGTGGTCAGAAAAGATGCATGGAATGATTTCAACTTTTTTGAATTTACCAAGGCTAGATTTATGGCCCAGGATGTGATCTATCCTGGAAAAGGTTCCATGTGCACTTGAGAAAAAGGTGAAATTCATTGTTTTGGGGTGAAATGTCCTATAGATATCAATTAGGTCTAACTGGTCTATTGTATCATTTAAAGATTGTGTTTCCTTGTTAATTTTCTGTTTAGTTGATCTATCC
This sequence comes from Moschus berezovskii, assembly GCF_049115385.1. Lineage (NCBI taxonomy): Eukaryota > Metazoa > Chordata > Mammalia > Artiodactyla > Moschidae > Moschus > Moschus berezovskii. The sequence continues at coordinate 116,757,261 of NC_142462.1, forward strand.
ATAGATGTAAGTGGGGTATTAAAATCTCCCACTATTATTGCATTATTGTTAATTTCCCCTTTCATACTTATTAGTAATTGTCTTACATATTGCGGTGCTCCTATGTTAGGTGCATAAATATTTATAATTGTTATATCTTCATCTTGGATTGATCCTTTGATCATTATGTAGTTTCCTTCTTTGTCTCTTTTCACAGCCTTTGTTTTAAAGTCTATTTTATCTGATATGAGTATTGCTACTCCTGCTTTCTTTTGGTCTCTATTTGCATGGAATATCTTTTTCCAGCCCTTCACTTTCAGTCTGTATGTGTCCCTCGTTTTGAGATGGGTCTCTTGCAGACAACATATATGGGGGTCTTGTTTTTGTATCCATTCAGCCAGCCTTTGTCTTTTGGTTGGGGCATTCAACCCATTTACGTTTAAGGTAATTATTGATAAGTACGATCCCGTAGCCATTTTCTTTATTGCTTTGGGTTCGAGTTTATACACCCTTTCTGTGTTTCCTGTCTAGAAAAGATCCTTTAGCATTTGTTGGAGAGCTGGTTTGGTAATGCTGAATTCTCTCAGCTTTTGCTTGTCTGTAAAGCTTTTGATTTCTCCTTCATATTTGAATGAGACCCTTGCTGGGTACAGTAGTCTGGGCTGTAGGTTATTTTCTTTCATCACTTTAAGTATGTTTTGCCATTCCCTCCTGGCCTGAAGAGTTTCTGTTGAAAGATCAGCTGTTATCCTTATGGGAATCCCCTTGTGTGTTATTTGCTGTTTTTCCCTTGCTGCTTTTAATATTTGTTCTTTGTGTTTGATCTTTGTTAATTTGATTAATATGTGTCTAGGAGTATTTCGCCTTGGGTTTATCCTGTTGGGGACTCTCTGGGTTTCTTGGACTTGGGTGATTATTTCTTTCCCTATTTTAGGGAAGTTTTCAACTATTATCTCCTCAAGTATTCTTTCATGGTCTTTCTTTTTGTCTTCTTCTTCTGGGATTCCTATGATTCGAATGTTGGAGCGTTTAACATTGTCCCAGAGGTCTCTAATATTGTTCTCATTTCTTTTAATTTGTTTTTCTTTTTTCCTCTCTGTTTCATTTATTTCTACAATTCTATCTTCTAGCTTGCTTATCCTGTCTTCTGCCTCTGTTATTCTACTGTTTGTTCCCTCCAGAGTGTTTCTGATCTCATCTATTGCATTATTCATTGTATATTGCCTCTTTTTTATTTCCTCTAAGTCCTTATTAAACCTTTCTTCCATCTTCTCAATCCTTTTTTCCAGGTTATTTATCTGTAACTCCATTTTGCTTTCAAGATTTTGAATCATTTTCACCATCAAAATTCGAAATTCTTTTTCATGTAGATTCCCTATATCTTCCTCTTTTGCTTGTGTTGGTGGGCATTTATCTTGTTCCTTTACTTGCTGGGTATTTCTCTGCTTCTTCATCTTGCTTATAATGCTTTGCTTGGGGTGGCCTTTCCCTCTTCTGGCCGTTTGTGGAGTTCTCTTTATTATGTAGTTTCCTTGCTGTGTGTGGGGTTGGACAGGTGACTTGTCAAGTTTCCCTGGTTATGGAAGCCTGTGTCGGTGTTCTGGTGGGTGGAGCTGGATTTGTTCTCTCTGGAGTGCAATGAAGTGTCCAGTAATGAGTTATGAGATGTCAGTGGGTTTGGAGTGACTTTGGGCAGCCTGTATATTGAAGCTCAGGGCTAGTTTCCTGTGTTACTGGAGAATTTGCGTGGTATGTCTTGCTCTGGAACTTGTTGACCCTTGGGTTTAGCGTAGGTATGGAGACGTTTGATGAGCTCCTATCGATTAATGTTCCCTGGAGTCAGGACTTCTCTGGTGTTCTCAGGATTTGGGCTTAAGCCTCTTGCCTCTGGTTTTTGGTCTTATTCTTGGAGTAGCCTCTAGACGTCTCTATCTGTCATTTCCAAGGTGGTTCCCTCTGTTTTAGCTTCTGTCTGCTGGTCTCTTCAGTGTCTAATTTCCGCCCTGGTACTAGGGGGTGGGTGGACACTTTTTAAGGCTCAGTTGTTCAGTCCTGTTCTGGGAAGGGAGGAACGCTGCAGTCGATTATCTCTGGCGTCTGTGGGGAGTGCTCGCAGCGTTCGGCCACACTGGGTTTGCCCCCGCTCACAGCACGTATGCTGTCCCAGTCTACACTGCACAGGCTCTAGGTTGCTCTGCCGGGAATGGTCTGAGGCTGGCACCGGGTTGTATGCACTTCCCAGGTCTGAGCGGCTCAAGTTCAGGTTCTCAGGTACTCCATAAAGGCGCAGACTTGGTTGGGCCTGCGTTTTGTGCCTTCCCGGTCTGAGCAGCTCAGGGGACCAGGTGTTTGGCGAGCGCGGTCTCTGCGACTTATCACCTCCCCAGTCCCCGCCACTCAGTTTTCTGGGTGTACAACCGGCACACCTTCTCAGGGGGATATCGACCGGCCCGAGCCCAAGAAGTCCTGATTAGCAACAAGCCTGTGTGCAGTTTGTATCAGATGCCTTTCTGGGGCCGCGGTTGCCCGCTCCGGCTCTGGCTGCGCTCCCTGCCTGTCTCGGCGGGGGATGGGGGATGGGCTGACCGCAGCCGGCTCGCTCTGCTCAGCCCTTTATTCTGTGAGCAGGGCTGGCCGAGTCATAGGTTAGAGCTTTCCGCCTTTTCGTGGGGAAGCTATCCCACAGTCTGCTTTGCTCTCCCCAGTTCCCTCAAATTGTTCTTGCGGCATTCAAGCCCAGTCCTCTCTCTAAGCAGTTCAGCTGGCTCCTCCCTGCCCAGCCCCCGCTGCTAATGGCGTATGCAGGCGTCTGCACTGCTTCTCCGCTGGGAGTTACCGTTTGGCGGGTAATCTGTGGGTTTTAAAAAAATCTTAAAAAAAAAAGAGGGTTATGTGGCCCTCTGAGCTTCCAAGGCTCGCCACAGATTCGCCAGTGAGAATGCTTCCTGGTGTTTGGAAACTTCTCTCTTTTTAAAGCCTCCCTTCCCGGGACGGAGCTCCGTCCTTACTTCTTTTGTCTCGCTTTTTATCTTTTATGTTTTTTCCTACCTCCTTTCGAAGACAATGGGCTGCTTTTCTGGGTGCCTGACGTCCTCTGCCAGCATTCAGAAGTTGTTTTGTGGACTTTACTCGCGTTCAAATGTTCTTTTGATGAATTTGTGGAGGAGAGAGTGGTCTCGCCGTCCTATTCCTCCGCCATCTTGCTCCTCCCCCTCGTGTTTGTTCTTCATATAGAATTCTTTGTTGACATCCTCCGCAACACCCCTCCCTGGGCTCTGAAGATGTCATTCACTTATCTTCTGCCTTGCACAGTTTCTGAGAAGAATTCCACTTTAATTTAGATCTTTGTCTTCTCTAAGGGGTATCTTTTATCTCTGGCTACCTTCAGTGATTTCACTCTGTTTTTGGCTTGTATACAATTAAAATGTCATGTGTTTACCTTTTTATTTTTTTAGTTATCCTATTTGGCTGAGTTTCTTGGATTTGTGCCTTGATTTCATTCATTTTTTCCCCAGCCATTATCTCTTTAGTATTTCTTGTACTTCTGTCTCTGTTTTCTGTTGGGACTTTCCAATTTCACGTATGTTAGAGTGTTTTCTTGTCTTACAGCCCTGAGAGGCTCTTGACTCTTTTTATCATTGTATATTTTTTTCTCTTTGTGCTTCAGTTTTGCTAATTTTTCTCGTTTATCTTTATTCTTACTGATTGTTTCTTGGCTCTGTTAAGGCTTCGCATGAGAAATCTTTGTTTCTGTGACTGCGTCTTCTCTGTTTAGCATTTTCATTTCATTCCTCCACATAGTTTTCAAGTCTCTATTGAAATCACTCAAGCATTTATGAAAACATCCATCTGTTCCACTAGACCCTTTATTTCTTTATGAGAGTTACTTTAATTCCTGTGTGGTAGTTCCTGTAATCCAAGTATATCTAATTCTGGTTTTTAAATTTCTTTGTTCAGTACAGTATAATTTTCCTTGTCTTTTTCTCTGACCTTTAATTTTGATTGGCACCCAGGCACTTTGTGTGTACAATGAGATAAATAATATTATACTTTGAAATGGAAACATCCCTACTGTTTATCCTGTAGTCTTGTGAAGACTGTTAGAATCAATGTAGTCATGGGTAGAGGTGAGTTTGAGTTTTGTGTTGTTAAGGTTATCCTCAGCAAAACAACAAATTCATTTTTTTCTATTATTCAGTTCAGTTTAGTCATTCAGTCATGTCCAACTCTTTGTGACCTGATGGACAACAGAACGCCAGGCTTCCCTGTCAATCACCAACTCCCACAGCTTGCTCAAACTCATGTCCATTGAGTCGGTGATACCATCCAGCCATCTCATCCTCTGTTGTCCCCGTTTCCTCCTGCCTTCAATCTTTCCCAGCATCAGGGTCTTTTCCAGTGAGTCAGTTCTTCAGATCAGTTCAGTTCACTTCAGTTCAGTCGTTCAGTCTTGTCCGACTCTCCGCGACCCCATGAATCACAGCACACCAGGCCTCCCTGTCCATCACCAACTCCCGGAGTTCACTCAAACTCATGTCCACAGAGTCGGTGATGCCATCCAGCCATCTCACTCTCCGTCGTCCCCTTCTCCTCCCGCCCCCAACCTTTCCCAGCATCAGAGTCTTTTCCAGTGAGTCAACTCGTCGCATGAGGTGGCCAAAGTATTGCAGTTTCAGCTTCAGCATCAGTCCTTCCAATGAATATTTGGGACTGATTTCCTTTAGGATGGACTGGTTGGATCTCCTTGCAGTCCAAGGGACTCTCAAGGGTGCAACACCACAGTTCAAAAGCATCAATTTTTCAGCATTCAGCTTTCTTTATAATCCAATTCTCACATCCGTACATGACTACTGGAAAAACCATAGCTTTGACTAGACAGACCTTTGTCGGCAAAATAATATCTCTGCTTTTTAATATGCTGTCTAGGTTGGTCATAGCTCTTTTTCCAAGGAGCAAGCGTCTTTAATTCCATGGCTCCAGTCACCATCGCAGTGATTTTAGAGCCCAAGAAGACAGTCTGTCACTGTTTCCATTGTTTCTCCATCTATTTGCTGTAAAGTGATGGGACCAGATGCCGTGATCTTAGTTTTTTGAATGCTAAGTTTTAATCTTGTGGGACATTCAGTCATTGGAGGGTATATCCAAGTGTCCCTGTTCCTCCCTTTGTCTTAAGCTACCCTGTGAGCCTGCATGTCCAGGACGTCTTTCCCATGTCTAACCCATGGTAAACTGCTGTTACTTGTTCCTCCGTTCTTGCTACTCTGGTGATGGAGGGACAATCTCTGTTGTCCAGGGTCTGTCTCACACTTAGGCACATCCTTGTCTCCGTGTCTCAGGGTTGGGGCTTTCCTAGTGGTCAGAGAGTCAGTTCCTAGGTAGCTTGATAAGAAGTCCAGGGTCCCGAGGAGGAGAAAGGGATCCGGAGCCCTTTAGAAGGTGAAAGGGGTCTGGGGTTCTCAAGGAGAAAAGGACAAACGTTCTTTTCCACATTGCTTTGTCTTAGTCAGTATAACAATGTATCTTGCTCGAGGACTTGTTTCTCCTTAACAAGAACCTTCTGACTAATCCTGGTATTTTAGAATGTATATTATGGGAGGGTTTCCCTGGTAGCTTGGACAGTAAAGCATCTGCCTGCAATGTGGGAAACCTGGGTTCGATCCCTGGGTTGGGAAGATCCTCTGGAGAAGGAAATGGCAACCCACTCCAGTACTCTTGCCTGAAAATTTCCATGGATGGAGGAGCCTTATAGGCTACAGTCCATGGGATTGCAAAGATTTGGACAAGACAGAGCAACTTCAAGATTCAAGAGAGATATTATGGGAGTGGGTCTTTTAAGATCTTTCTATTATTAAGTTCTAATCCTGTTATCCTAAAATATAAATTGTGGGAGTGTATCTGGTAAGATTTTTACAATCTTGAGACATTCTTTTGATTAATTGTAATAACCAATTTAAAAAGTATGTAAATCCCTTGCTAACACCAGCAAGGGGGGCATTCTCTGGACCCCTTCTGATGTCTGTGTCAGAAACTTTCTCTGTCCCTCTTCTTACTTTTATAAAACTCTGCTACACAAAAGCTCTTGAGTGATCAAGTCTGGTCCCCGGTCCCGAAGCTAAATCTTCTTCTTCAGAGATCACTAAATCCAACATCGTTCACTGTAAGATATCAGTGGTCTTGCCCCTTCTACAGAGTAAGAAGATAGATAGCTCCTGATCTGAACACAGAGCAGCTTCCAGTCCCAAGGACCCCTGCATGGGAATTTATTTATTTATTTTTCTGTTTTCCTCTTTAATGAATCTTCAGCTGTCTCTGAGGAAAACAGGGATTCTTGTCCTTTCCCCAGTGGCTTCAGGGTTTTGTTTCATAACGGAGATGATTTGGTGGTTGGAGAGTTCTTTCTGCTCACTGCAGAGGCTGCAGCTGCCTTCTCCTCAACCTGCCCTAGGAAGAAAGTTTTCTCTGGTTTCTACTTTCCCCCAAATATTCTTGTGAGGACAGTTCTAAGTCTATGGAGAAAATACTGAGAATTCGGGGGAACTTCTCTTTTTGACATGATTCTCAGCCATTCTATACTCACAGTATCCCACACGAACTTTATCAGTTTGTTAAAGCAATTCTTGGGCTTCCCTGGTGGCTCAGAGGTTAAAGCATCTGTCTCCAATGCGGGAGACCCGGGTTCGATGCCTGGGTCGGGAAGATCCCTTGGAGAAGGAAATGGTAACCCACTCCAGTATTCTTTCCTGGAGAATCCCATGGATGGAGAAGCCTGGTAGGCTACAGTCCACGGGATTGCAAAGAGTTGGACACGACTGAGCGACGGAACAGATGAAAAGCAATTCTCATTTGCTATTTGGGGTGGGGGGGGTGCCCTATTTTCCTTCCATGGTCTCATCCAGGTAAGTAAGAGCACACATCCTATCTCATTCTGGATGGACCTGTCTTTCCTAAGATTTCATGCTATTTGTTTGCCCTGCAATCTCATTTTACTGATGATTTCAAAGATATGATTTTGTAGATTATCGAAACTTCTCTCGTTTTGGGGAGGAGTCAATGTTCTTTCCAGCTTTCTACAACCTAAGTGGAAGCCAGAACAAGCTCAGGTACTTTACTTTATCTAAGTAGACTCTTTTTTTAGAGCATTTTAAAATGTACAGCACAGCTGAGTAATGACAGTTCTCACATATTCTATCTGCCCCTCCTCCCTGCACCAGACACAACTTTCCTATTATGAACATCCTGCAACAGAGTATTAGTCTTCTCAATTTTTAACAGGATTTTAAACAGATAAAGTAAACAGTGGGGGAGGTGGATGATAATTTACAGCTCAGGAATATATAACAGTGGTAAATGATGATTTTCGAACTAAAGAATTTTAAATCAGACAAACCAGTTTTCTCAAAGCACCTTAACCAAATTATTTGGAGCAAATAATTTATGTTCATGCCCTTCTTAAAAACCCAAGCCTAAGCATTGATCATATATTAGTGTGTCTGTTATGAATGCTTCTTGAAGGAACTATTTCAACTTCTAGGTAGATATCTATGAAATAAACTTTCTGCTTAGAAGAGAGAGCATCTCCCATTTGGAACTGCAAGAATTTTAGAATCATGGGGGCTCACATGGGAGAGAAGCAGGAAAACTCTTAGATTGTGTTTGACTTAAAAATTTGTTTCCTCTCAGATGATTGAGAGCTGGGATTAAATTCATTGGAAACTTTAGATCAAATATTGCGAGGTGAGTAGTTGTAGAATAAAGTGCTGCAGTGAAAGATTAATGTGGCAGAGGTCTATAGAGTGAACTGGCCCAGTAGCTCTTAAATTTTAATCTCCGAGAAACACCTGAAAAGTGTTTCACTCTATCAGAAACACCTGAGAGGCTCCTTAAACACAGTCTTGTTGTTGTACTCTGTCGTGTATGACTTTATGATCCCATGAGCTGAGAGAGCCGAGAGTCCTTGTTAGAAGCTTGGCATTTGGGAGTTCACCTCTGTTGTCTGCATTCGAGGGGAGAAAAACAGGAGTGATCTGAAGTTCTGGATACTGCGCCCAGAACCCTCACAGTAATGGAATTTTTCCAACTTTCCTGAGAAAAATATGCAAGCTATCTGTCAATTTTGTTGGAGGGTAGACAATCAGGTGAGGACTGAGAAGACTGTCTGCTTTCCCTTTCTATTGCCTGGGACATCACATAACCTTTGTCAGAGTCACTGGGTGCTGTAAAAGAGAAGCCGTGGGAACATGAGGGAGTGTGGATGAGCAGAAGGACGATACACTGAGTGAGCAAAAGATCTGGCAAGTAATTTATGTATATTAGGTAAAGAGATGAATTGGCATGTGAGGGAGGGAATGCAGAAATGGTTGGACTAGCAGTTAAGCATGGACAAGTGAATGTTGAGCTGGTTATAGACGGCTGGGTAAACAAGTGGTTATGTTAATGGTGGTGTTAAGAATTACTGGGTATATGACTTGGTAGATGAATAAATAAATGGATAAATGGTTCACTTAACAGATGCATGATGTCTAAAGAATATATCAAAGAATGATAATGTGACTGTATTCTGTCAGAATTACATTGAGACTTTTCATAAATTATCAAAAATTTGAAAAGGTTTAGAAAGTAAACCCGTGTTTAAAGGACTTGGATACTCTTTTTCCTTTTTTTCCCATGGAGACCATAAAACTATTGTGTATTTTGTTTGGATTTTTAAGTCTTTCTATACTTTGCAGTTACCATGAGCAGTGTACTCAAGTCCATTCAAAAAGCAGTGTTCATGGCAGCTTAGCCAACTCAGCACATATCTCAGGGGAATGTAAACAGCTCTCATGTCTCCAGAAGGAGAAGTTAGGTCATCATGGAGTAGAGGAGGGTAACTGGCTTTTCACCAGGTGGACACAGGCCTAGTCACTGCTCACCAGGATAGGAGATTGGGTGCAAGAAGTCAGTTTGGGCTGGAGAATATCCTAAAGCATCAGATATTCTGATGGCTTCAGTGCATTTTTAGATGACCTAAGCCACTCCAGTACTCTTGCCTAGAAAATCCCATGGATGGAGGAGCCTGGTAGGCTGCAGTCCGTGGGGTCGCTACGAGTCAGACATGACCGAGTGACTTCACTTTCACTTTTCACTTTCACACATTGGAGAAGGAAATGGCAACCCACTCCAGTGTTCTTGCCTGGAGAATCCCAGGGAAGGGGGAGCCTGGTGGGCTTCCGTCTATGGGGTCACACAGGGTCGGACGCGACTGAAGTGACTTAGCAGCAGCAGCAAGACTTCAGTGGATTGCAATCTGAGGAGGAATGGATTGCACAGGGAGAAGAAGGGTAGCCCCAAGGCCCTGCCCTTCAGGATTTGGAGTGGAGGCAGCAATTAACACTCTAAAGCATAAGGCTCCTGAGGGGAATCTGTCTGCCCACATTGCTAATTTAGCCACTGCTATACCTCATTATGGAGAAGGAAATGGCAACCCACTCCAGTACTCGTGACTGGAAAATCCCATGGACGGAGGAGCCTGGTAGGCTGCAGTCCATGGGATCGCTTGGAGTTGGACACGACTGAGCGACTTCACTTTCACTTTCATGCATTGGAGAAGGAAATGGCAACCCACTCCAGTGTTCTTGCCTGGAGAATCCCAGGGACAGGGGAGCCTGGTGTGCTGCCGTCTATAGGGTCGCACAGAGTCGGACACGACTGAAGTGACTTAGCAGCAGCAGCATACCTCATTAGGTTTGTGTCTGAGCCAATTCTGGTGCATCTGTGAAATTCCCAGCAGCTTCCCTCATAAATTAAACCTGTCCGAGGTGATCTTAGCACAGGAGCCAAGGAGTGTTGACCCCTCCAATCTCTGGTCTATCACCTTGTTGGGGGAAAGTACTCTTCAGAGAGCAACATAAACCTAGATGGAAGGAGATGTGCCTGTTTGGTCTGGCACTAATCAATGAGTGAGAGTTCTAACATATCCACAATGGGTCACGTGTAGGCAGAGGCTTCCACAGGGTCAGAAATAGAACTGATCTGATTAGAAGATCAGAGATATGAACTATGAATGCTGAAATCTTTTCACCCTAATAAGTATGGCAGACCTCAAAACAAAGGGAGAGATATGATTTGAGGTTTGTTGAGTGTGAGCATGATATGACACAAAAGATGTAAAATAGGATTTTGTTTTTTATTAAAGGGGCATTATGAACCTGGAATAGATGTGAATTAGCCCAAATTAAAACAATACTGGGAAGAAAATGACTTTTACAGGAGGACGAGCCAGATAGATCAGGCTCTTAACTGTGGTCAATGTTTAACTCTGGTTTTGAATATCAGTTGTGTGCCCAGCCCTGCACTATGAGGTTTTTGTTGTTCTGTTTACACAGACAAATGGACAAATATTCCCAGATTGTTCTCTTAGTTATTTGATCTCAATGAAAAACGTGTTTAGAGAGCTACACATTCCACAAATTAGTTTGGGCTAAGAAGACCATGCTTTGTCTTCCTGATAGGAGTGGTGAGGGATGAAGGACATTCTCAGGCACTGGTTCATTCTCCACCATGGGCCAGGATTGACACTCAGCTCTAATCCACTGGAGCCGACCACAAAGTAACATGGAGACAGTATTAACTTCAGGGAGGGTTAGAAGCATCCAGTGAACACATTTCCTCAGTTTGGCTTTCCAAATGCTGATGCTATTTCTATTTTCTTTATCTACAATGAGTCCCAGAAGGGGCTACATTGAGTGTGGATAAAAGGTGCATATGGATATTAATAAGTTTGAAATAAGACATGGTGTTTAAAAATGAATAGTAGTCTTGGGTTAAAAATAATCAGGTAACATATCAATGAAAGATTTCAGCTATTTTAATAAACTATGATAATCAAAAGATAATGAAATTTAGAAATAAGACAGGATAAGATTGTGGATTGTGTGGGAATTCTACTCAGGATGAACTTAATTCTGTGCACATTTAGGCATCATAGATCTGTTTGTCCATTAAAATGATGTGAATAAATTTGTGTTTTGCATCGTTGATGTGGAGGCAGTGTGTAGGATGTGTGGAGTGGGTTGAGTTTACATCAGGGAAATTTACAAAGAAGCTGTTACAGTTCATAAAGTGAGATTGATGAGGGCAAATGTAAGTGTGAGTGAACACTAAGTGAAGGCTGGAAGATGTGTAATTAAAACAAAGATTTATTTATTTAAGGATTAAATAAATGAGGATTTATTCTATGGAGTAGTGAGGAGGAAGAAAAAATCAATCATGATGTGTTAGAAGAGTGGGTGCACTTTAGTTCCATTGTCAGACGTGAAGTCAGGAAGGACATAAACACAGCATATGGGGAGAGGAACTGAGATGTTGGTGAGATATTTGTGAAACATTTGTTAAGCTGTTGGGAAAAACATCTGGAGCTTTGGAGGGAAGTCTAGAAGAAAAAGGGGCTTCCCCAGTGGCTCAGCGGTAAAGAATCTGCCTGCAATGCGGGAGACCTGGGTTCGATCCTTGGGTCAGGAAGATCCTCTGGAGGAGGGCATGCAGCCCACTCCAGTATTCTTGCCTGGGAAATCCCATGGACAGAGAAGCCTGGTGGGCTACAGTCCATGAGGTGGACATGGTAGTCCATGAGAAAGAGTTGGACACGACTGAAGAGACTGAGCACACATGCTAGGAGATAAATGTAGAATTGAGGGTGAGCTACATGTGAAAGTGTCAGTCACTCAGCTGACTCTCTGTGACCCCACGGACTGCAGCTCACCAGGCTCCTCTGTCCATGAGATTCTCTAGTCAAGAGTACTGGAGTGGGCTGCATGCCATCTTCCAGAGAATCTTAACACAGGGATCGGACCAGGTCTCCTGCATTGTAGGCAAATTATTTAATGTCTGAGTCACCAGGGAAGCCCCAGAAATCACAAAAACTCTTCCAGAAAGGAAAACTAGAAAGAAGAGTATAAATTGTAAGTAAGAAACTTGAAACATTCTTACAGTACTGGGGTAGGAGAATTTAGGAACTTTACCCAAGAATGCAGATGAGAAATAACAGATTGGAGGAAAATCAGATCAGAAGTAAATGACAGAGTTAAAAGTCAGAAAGAGGAATTAGTTAACGTTCTTCAAAGTTAGCAATGAAAAAGAAATGAAAGTCTCTGGGTTTGATGCCTAGAAGGCCATGAGTGTTTCCATGAATTAATGAAGGTGAAAACTCTATTTCCATGTCTTAAAGAATGAATGTTTTGAGGAAATGAACCCAGCAAGGGGACATCAATCATTTGAGAACTCGGTGTGAAAGCTGGATGTGAAAGAAAGAATTAAAATGGAAAACAGTGAAGATTTCTTTCTCCATGTTGAGAGATTTGTTTATTTTTTATAATGAAGGAAAAGTAGTTTATTAGGAGAAGGAAAGACCCCAGAATGATCAAAAGAGAGGCTGAATGATGGAATAAGATCATGCGAGAGAGAAAGTCTGGAATCAAAGCTTATATCAATTATCACAAACAAGTAGTGGGTATTTGTCCTATTAGGTCATTAGTATAGCAATGCTGGATCTTCAGCCCCTTAACTTCACCAGTGATCCTTTCAGTAGGCCAATATTACCCGCATTGTATAGATGAGTTATGAGACTCAGAGAGGGCAAGTGGCTTGCTTCAGGAAATGGAACAGAATGAATTCAAAGCAGAAACTATTAGACTCTGAAGCTCACGCCTGCACTGAGAGGAGACCCAGTCCCTCATTTGTGTTTGTAAGGAGACAAGCTGTAGTAGAGAGATGTGCTGGATGAGTTAGAGGAACACAGAGACACTGGCTGGCATGTTCTCCAGGCGGCTTGCGCAGACACCAGAGGGGAAAATGATGTGAGGATGACCTGTTTTGTGTCATTTCCTCTACAGATGGCTTAGGCCTTGAACACGGATAAGTGTAATATTCGTCTTGAAACACCAGCATCTAGCCAAGAAGAGACTTTATAGATATTTGCCAAATCAGTAGAAAAAGAAATGTCCACTTTCTGCTGAAGATCTGCTATGTAGTCAACAATGGTTCACAATTTTTTTTAAGTTAAATACTTTCTTGCAGTTTCAGAATTATATTTGACAGCCTTTTTTGAGGCAAGTAGATGTTTCTTTTCAGCCTGACCATTTGAAGAGAAGCAAAGCGAGGGGCGGTGCGGGACGTATCTTGACAGAAAATGAGAGGACAGCAGGTGTGTGGACATTCTGGAAAATGTATGTACCTGAATCGGGAAACCTATGGCCATTTCTAGACCTACTTGCTTTGTTTGTCCTTTAACAGCTTTTCAGTTTCAAAACAAAGCTGTTATTTTACCAGCAAGATGGGTTTATTTGGGAATAGCAAGAGGAATTGGAATTCAGGGCATGCAAGCTGTAGTAAAAGCCATTGTCACGTACCACAAACAAAGGAGAGGAAGCTTATAGAGAAAAAGGAGGGTGTTGGGAAGGGTTGTTTTGAACCAAAGTCTTTTGGAGAGAATTGAGAATTCAGGGTGATGACAGTTTCTCCCTGGCTGAGTTGCTGGGGTAGTTGGTTTCTAAAAGGAGATGCAATGTGTATATTGTATATGTTTTCCTGTTGATGTTTGCAACTGATGATTCTTTCCTATTGATAATTCTTCTCTGGGGCCTAGTAATTGATGATTCATCCTCTAATTTATGTTGCTGGTCTGCTTGAGACTTCCTATCTGAACTTCCTTACTTAGGGTTTTCCTTTATTAATTTTCACACAGGTAAGAGAGTTGAGTCACTGCTGCGGAAGTCAGCAGCAGCCGCAGCAAGAGAGTTGAAGCTTAGACAGTATTCAGTTTTCTGCTCAGAGACCCTACCCCAACCCCTAAGGGTTTGCCGATAACACAAGCAGCTCTGTTTCTGCCCTCAAGCCCTCTTAATGCCCTATCTCCTGCTTTATTTTGTGCACTGAAAGAAAAGGAAAGTTAATGAATTGGGCAGGCATGGAGAATAATACGAATGAATCAGTCCTATAAAAATATTCTTAAAAGTGTAAATGCCTACTTGTTAATATTCAAAATTGATATTATAACATATAATTCTACTGAAAAAAGCACTTTCTGGAAGAAAGAAAGCAAAAAGTCCACTTCATTCCTCTGTACATTTACACAAATTCATACCTCCTTCTCTGCCTTTGACAATGAAGAAAGGTTGCTAGGCATTTGCTTCCCTTTGTCTCTTGTAAATAAAAAGTCAGCCATCCATATTCTTATTTCCTTAATTTTGAACTGATATAAAACGGTAGATCTTTAACAGCTGCAAGTTGAAAGGAGGAAAATGAAAAGAACAAGATATAATTACAATCATCTATCACATTGTACCTCACTGAGGCCAAACAGACAAGCCTGTCAGGAAAACAAACAGTCCCCAGGTTCTCAAAGGGACAAACTATTCCTAAGCCCTCAGTGATATTAAAAATCGCCTCTAGTATTATTTGTGTCTGAATTGTTGTTGGGGGAGGGCCGGTGGGTTCATGAGAGAATCATATTTGCTACTTTATTTACCCCAAGGCAGAGATCATGCTACAACTAATACACTGCTGTAGTACTAAAACAAGTAGCACTTTACAAAGTACTTTCTCTATAAGTCACCTCCATTTGAACTTAAATGTACTGGTGAGTCTCATATACAAAATTTGCCACTGAACCAAAAATCACAGAGCTGATAAATAAAATCAGGTTTCAAACCTAGATTCTCTGATTTCAGGTATTTTCACAAGCACCTGCTTCTTTTCAACATTTCCTTTTATAATAGAAATATATAAGTCTATTATCATATCATGATGGGCCTAGTTGACATATTTAAGGTAAGTTTTGTAACTTTCCCACCAGCCTTTCTTCACAGTTTAAAAATTCACTTGTTATTGTCACCTACTGTCCTTCCCATGTCCTAGAATCTGAGGTAAGCTGGCAAAGATGTGGAGCTCCTAAAATCGTACTACACCATCTTCAGGCTTTAACTGGGTCTCCCGAGAACCACATTAAGTCCTTATGAAGGTACTGGCCTGTTCTCTTATGCAGAATGGGTACCATGTACATCACGAGGAAGCCTGTCATCTTGGCCCATGGGCGATCTGAAACATCTGACTCAGTTCAGTTCAGTTGCTCAGTCGTGTCTGACTCTTTGTGACCCCATGAATCACAGCACGCCAGGCCTCCCTGTCCATCACCAACTCCCGGAATTCACTCAAACTCATGTCCATCAAGTCGGTGATGTCATCCAGCCATCTCATCCTCTGTCATCCCCTTCTCCTCCTGCCCCAATCCCTCCCAGCATCAGAGTCTTTTCCAGTGAGTCAACTCGTTGCATGAGGTGGCCAAAGTATTGGAGTTTCAGGTTTAGCATCAGTCCTTCCAATGAACATTCAGGACTGATCTCCTTTAGAATGGACTGGTTGGATCTCCTTGCAGTCCAAGGGACCCTCAAGAGTCTTCTCCAACACCACAGTTCAAAAGCATCAAATCTTCAGCGATCAGCTTTCTTCACAGTCTAACTCTCACATCCATACATGACCACGGGAAAAACCGTAGCCTTGACTAGATGGACCTTTGTTGGCAAAGTAATATCTCTGCTTTTTAATATGCTATCTAGGTTGGTCATAACTTTCCTTCCAAGGAGTAAGTGTCTTTTAATTTCATGGCTGCAATCAGCATCTGCAGTGATTTTGGAGCCCCCCAAAATAAAGTCTGACACTGTTTCCAATGTTTCCCCATCTATTTCCCATGAAGTAATGGGACTAGATGTCATGATCTTAGTTTTCTGAATGTTGAGCTTTAGCCGTTTCTCACTCTCCTCTTTCATTTTAATCAAGAGGCTTTTGAGTTCCTCTTCACTTTCTGCCATAAGGGTGGTGTCATTTGCATATCTGAGGTTATTGATATTTCTCCCGGCAATCTTGATTCCAGCTTGTGCTTCTTCCAGTCCAGCGTTTCTCCTGATGGACTCTGCATATAAGTTAAATAAGCAGGGTGACAATATACAGCTTTGACATACTCCTTTTCCTATTTAGAACCAGTCTGTTGTTCCATGTCCAGTTCTAACTGTTGCTTCCTGACCTGCATATAGGTTTCTCAAGAGGCAGGTCAGGTGGTCTGATGTTCCCATCTTTTTCAGAATTTTCCACAGTTTATTGTGATCCACACAGTCAAAGGCTTTGGCAGAAATAGAGAAAATAAAGAAGAAATAGATGTTTTTCTGGAACTCTCTTGCTTTTTTAATGATCCAGCAGATGTTGGCAATTTGATCTTTGGTTCCTCTGCCTTTTCTAAATCCAGCTTGAACATCTGGAAGCTCACAGTTCACGTACTGTTGGAGCCTGGCTTGGAGAATTTTGAGCATGACTTTACTAGTGTGTGAGATGAGTGCAATTGTGCGATGGTTTGAGCATTCTTTGGCATTGCCTTTCTTTGGGATTGGAATGAAAACTGAACTTTTCCAGTCCTGTGGCCACTCCTGAGTTTTCCAAATTTGCTGGCATATTTAGTACAGCACTTTCACAGCATCATCTTTCAAGAACTGAAATAGCTCAACTGGAATTCCATCACCTCCACTAGCTTTGCTCATAGTGATGCTTCCTACGGCCCACTTGACTTCACATTCCAAGATGTCTGGCTCTAGGTGAGTGATCACACCATCGTGAATATCTTGGTTGTGCGGATCTTTTTTGTACAGTTTTTCTGTGTATTCTTACCACCTCTTCTTAATATCTTCTGCTTCTGTTAAGTCGACACCATTTCTGTCCTTTATTGAGTCCATCTTTGCATGAAATGTTCCCTTGGTATCTCTAATTTTCTTGAAGAAATCTCTATTCTTTCCTATTCTGTTGTTTTCCTCTATTTCTTTGCAATGATCGTTGAGGAAGGCTTTCTTATCTTTCCTTGCTACTCTTTGGAACTCTGAATTCAGATGTTTATATCTTTCGTTTTCTCCTTTACTTTTCACTTCTCTTCTTTTCACAGCTATTTGTAAAGCCTCCCCTGACAGCCATTTTGCTTTTTGCATTTCTTTTCCATGGGGATGGTCTTGATCCCTGTCTCCTGTACAATGTCACGAACCTCCGTCCAGAGTTCATCAGGCACTCTATCTATCAGATCTAGTCCCTTAAATCTATTTCTCACTTCCACTGTATAATCATAAGGGATTTGATTGAGGTCATATCTGAATGGTCTAGTGGTTTTCCCTACTTTCTTCAATTTAAGTCTGAATTTGGCAATAAGGAGTTCATGATCTGAGCCACAGTCAGCTCCCGGTCTTGTTTTTGCTGACTGTATAGAGCTTCTCCATCTTTGGCTTCAAAGAATATAATCAATCTGATTTCGGAGTTGACCATCTGGTGATGTCCATGTGTAGAGTCTTCTCTTGTGTTGTTGGAAGAGGGTGTTTGCTATGACCAGTGTGTTCTCTTGGCAAAACTCTATTAGCCTTTGCCCTGCTTCATGCCGTGTTCCCAGGCAAATTTGCCTGTTACTCCAGGTGTTTCTTGACTTCCTACTTTTGCATTCCAGTCCCCTATAATGAAAAGGACATCTTTTTGGGTGTTAGTTCTAAAAGGTCTTGTAGGTCTTCATAGAACCTTTCAACTTCGGCTTCTTCAGCATTACTGGTTGGGGCATAGGCTTGGATTACTGTAGTATTGAATGGTTTGCCTTGGAAACGAACAGAAATCATTCTGTCGTTTTTAAGATTGCATGCAAGTACTGGCTTGAATCTCAACATTCAGAAAACAAAGATCATGGCATCTGATCCCATCACTTCATGGGAAATAGATGGAAAAACAGTGGAAACAGTGTCAGACTTTATTTTTTTGGGCTCCAAAATCACTGCAGATGCTGATTGCAGCCATGAAATTAAAAGACGCTTACTCCTTGCAAGGAAAGTTATGACCAACCTTGATAATATATTAAAAAGCAGAGATATTACTTTGCCAACAAAGGTCCGTCTAGTCAAGGCTATGGTTTTTCCCATGGTCATGTATGGATGTGAGAGTTGTACTGTGAAGAAAGCTGATCGCCAAAGAATTGATGCTTTTGAACTGTGGTGTTGGAGAAGACTCTTGAGAGTTCCTTGTACCGCAAGGAGATCCAACCAGTCCATTCTAAGGGAGATCGATCCTGGGTGTTCATTGGAAGGACTGATGCTAAAGCCGAGACTGCAATACTTTGGCCACCTCATGTGACGAGTTGACTCACTGGAAAAGACTCTGATGCTGGGAAAGGTTGGGGGCCAGAGGAGAAGGGGACGACCGAGGATGAGATGGCTGGATGGCATCACCGACTCTGTGGACTTGAGTCTGAGTGAGCTCCGGGAGTTAGTGATGGACAGGGAGGTCTGGCATGCTGTGATTCATGGGGTCGTGGAGAGTCGGACATGACTGAGCGACTGAACTGACTGACTGACTGACTGCATTTTGGACTCTTTTGTTGACCATGATGGCTACTCCATTTCTTCTAAGGGATTCCTGCCCACAGTAGTAGATATAAGGGTCATCTGGGTTAAATTCACCCATTCCAGTCCATTTTAGTTCACTGATTCCTAGAATGTCGACATTCACTCTTGCCATCTCCTGTTTGACCACTTCCAATTTGCCTTGATTCATGGACCTAACATTCCAGGTTTCTATGCAATATTGCTCTTTACAGCATCGGACCTTGCTTCTATCACCAGTCACATCCACAACTGGGTATTGTTTTTGCTTTGGCTCCATCCCTTCATTCTTTCTGGAGTTATTTCTCCACTGATCTCCAGTAGCATACTGGGCACCTACTGACCTGGGGAATTCCTCATTCAGTAGCCTATCATTTTGCCTTTTCATACTGTTCATGGGGTTCTCAAGGCAAGACTACTGAAGTGGTTTGCCATTCCCTTCTCCAGTGGACCACATTCTGTCAGACCTCTCCACCATGACCCGCCCATCTTGGGTGGCCCCACATGACATGGCTTAGTTTCATTGAGTTAGACAAGGCTGTGGTCCGTGTGACCAGATTGACTAGTTTTCTGTGATTATGATTTCAGTGTGTGCCGTCTGATGCCCTCTCGCAATACCTACCATCTTACTTGGGTTTCTCTTACCTTGGTCATGGGGCATCTCTTCACAGCTGCTCCAGCAAAGCGCAGCCGCTGCTCCTTACCTTGGACAAGGGGTACCTCCTCATGGCTGCCCCTCCTGACCCTGAACGTGGAGTAGCTCCTCTCAGCCCTCCTGCACCGTGCAGCCACCACTACTTAGGAGTGCCCAAATTCATACAGTATGTATTGACAAAAGTGATTTTTATTGTTCTGTAATTCAGTAGACTCTGTTATTTCTGACTCTCTCTTCAGACTGATCCTTATATTTTTTTATGGGAGCAGATAACCAGACTTGGGTGAGAGAATTCATTCTCCTTGGCCTGTCCAGTGACTGGGACACTCAGGTCGCTCTCTTCGTCCTGTTCTCAATCGCTTACCTGCTGACTGTGCTGGGGAACGTCCTCATTGTTCTTCTGATCAGACTGGACCGCCGACTCCACACGCCCATGTATTTCTTTCTCACCAACCTCTCCCTTGTTGATGTCTCCTATGCCACAAGCATCGTCCCTCAGATGCTGGTGCATTTTCTTGCAGAACATAAAGGGATCCCCTACGTGAGCTGTGCAGCCCAGTTATTCTTCTCCCTGGGCCTGGGTGGGATTGAGTTTGTTCTGCTGGCCGTGATGGCCTACGACCGCTATGTGGCTGTGTGCGACCCCCTGAGATACTCGGTCATCATGCACAGAGGACTCTGTGCCAGGCTGGCCATCACATCCTGGGTCAGCGGCTCTGTCAACTCTCTTGTGCAGACCACCATCACCTTTCAGTTGCCCATGTGCATGAACAACTGTATCGATCACACATCCTGTGAACTCCTAGCTGTGGTCAGACTGGCCTGTGTGGACACCTCCTCCAACGAGGTGGCCATCATGGTTTCTAGTATTGTTATGCTGATGACACCTTTCTGCCTGGTCCTCCTGTCCTACATCAGGATCATATCTACCATCCTGAAGATCCAGTCCACAGAGGGGAGACAGAAAGCCTTCCATACCTGCGCCTCTCACCTCACTGTGGTTGTCCTGTGCTATGGTATGGCCATTTTCACTTACATCCAGCCCAATTCCAGCCCTTCTGTTCTTCAGGAGAAGCTGATCTCTGTCTTCTATGCCATTCTGACACCCCTGCTGAACCCCATGATTTACAGTCTAAGGAATAAGGAGGTGAAGGGGGCTTGGCAGAAACTACTAGGGCAATTATCTGGATTAACATTGAAACTAGTAGCTTGATGAATAATGAGCATCACTTGGAGAAGAGAGCTTTGCCTGTGAATTCTCCCACTTAACTCTGCTACGAAGCATTAACTGCATTACCCTGGAAACCAGGAATGTGATGACAAGGTGTGTACTGGTTATGCTGGGTAGGCGGCTGAGGAGTTAGGTTGAGGTATTTAATGCAGGAGCATTTTATGTCACAGCAGGATGTTCAGAGAAATTAAACACTATGGTAACAGAACTTCTATTACTTGCTTGGTCATTCATATGAACTGATATTATATTTTATAGTGTCATTTGCTATCTTGATTGGTCACATTGTTTGTAATCATGAGTCTATTCATAAATCTTACTTTGGACCAGTGATTCTCACACTGTACAAGGTTATTTTGTTTCCATTGGGAACAAAATCATTTTCACATTTTAGACTTATTTAAAATAATGTCTGTGCCAATAATTGTGTGAGTCATTGTTCCTAGGAGAGTATTGCTTTCAAGACTGGTTAAAATGTTTCATGCTGGACTTATGACATATGGACATAATGCCTTTGAGTGCTGGAGGTGCTCAGTGGAAGCATCAACTAAAGGTCTTGTTTTACACTGATATAAATGAAGGTGTTTCTACACCAAGCTATTACTGTTCAAGGAAAGCTATGTTTCAAGCTCTTTTTTTGATTTTGTGCAAACAGTTTGAGAGAAATTTTACTGCATATATAAGGGGTACCATTTAAAAGTTTAACCAATCCAACTTCTGAAACATCTATAGTTTCTTTTTTTGAGATTTTAGAAACAAATAAGTACATAAAATATAAAATCATATACATAAAACAAAAGACGTAGTTAACCTAAGAAGGACAGATTCCTGAGGCAATGGAGTGAAAGATAAGACAACGTTAATATGTATTTTGGGAATCAAGATAGTTGAGTCAGCTGTGCCCACGTCAGCCTCCAGTCTTCTTATAAGCCCCTTCTCCCATCCCTCCTCCTCACACACTGCAGGGCTCTAGTTGTTCTTTGTAAATTTGCAGAGCGTAGAATAGTCTGGAATAGACTTCACCTCTGAGAGACAGCCTAAATAAAGAAAAAGAGGCAGAAGAAGTAATTGTACATGGGATAATGAAAAGGAAATGGGGAGAAAGATTATGATGGACGCTCATGGCCTCACCCTCTTGAAGACATCTCAAAGTCCTTTCTTTCATTGTCTTTTCTTCATGTCAGTTGATGGGCAGTTTTCCCATTTGTGAACACGTTGTCCCACAGTCTCTGTGTTTAAACAAACTGAAGTTTCATATAATCCAAAATCCATTTGATGCATTAAATTTACCTAAAACTATCAATGCTAAAATTTGAAATGTTTTTCAGTCACTAAGTCATGTCCAGCTCTCTGTGACTCCGTGTTCTGCAGCACGCCAGGCTTCCCTGTCCTTTACTATCTCCCTGAGTTTGCTCAAACTCATGTCCATTGAGTCAGTGATGCCATCCAACCATCTCATCCTGTGTGCCCCCTTCTCCTCCTGACCTCAGTCTTTCCCAGCATCAGGGTCCTTTCCAATGAGTTGACTCTTGGTATCAGGTAGTCAAAGTATTGGAGCTTCAGCTTCAGCATCAGTCCTTTCAATGAATATTCAGGGTTAATTTCCTTTAGGATTGACTAGTTTGATCTCCTTGCTGTCCAAGGGACTTTCAAAAGTCTTCTCTAGCACCACAGTTCAGAAGCATCAGTTCTTCAGTGCTCAGCCTTCTTTATGGTTCAACTGTCACACCCATACCTGATTACTGGAAAAGCCATAGATTTGACTATATGGTCCTTTGTCAGCAAAGTGATGTCTTTGCTTTTTAATATGCTGTCTAGGTTTGTCATAGCTTTACTTCCAAGGAGCAAGTGTCTTTTAATTTCATCTGACTCTCTACAACCCCATGGAGTATAGCCCACCAGACCCCTTTGTCTATGGAATTCTCTAGGCAAGAACACTGGATTGGGTAGCTAATCCCTTCTCCAGGAGATCTTCCTGACCCAGGGGTTGAACCCAGCTTTCCTGCATTGCAGCCATATTCTTTACTGTCTGAGCCACCAGGGAAACAAATTTTGGAGTACAATCAGGCATTCCTGAAAGTTGTCATTGCTACCAGACTTGTTGTTAATTCAGAAATATCAGTGGAGAGTCTACTGTGTGTCAGTAGCATGAATAATTCTTGAGAGACAGCAGTTAATACAGAACAATCCTGACAGGGATATGGCCAAAGAGTTGGGATGACAGATAATGAAACAGATAAAATGCAGTGAGTGTGACGGAAAGAATAAGGCTTTGGGGGTGATTATAGAAATGTTCAATATGACGGGATCAGAAAACGTCTGGATGGAGACCAGAAAAGTGAGAACAAGTTATATAAATGATGATCAACCTGAACAAAGGGGCAACTTGTAAAAAGTGCTGAGTTGGAAGAGATCATGAGTGTTCAAAACTATCCTGGAGCCTGGCTTGCAGGGCAGAGCAGACTGAGAAAGTAGAGAGGGTGAAGCAGGGAGGAGTCAGGTCTTGGAGGCCGTGGAATGCTAAACTACTTTGAACTTTATCCTGACAGCAACAGGGAGCTAGTAAAGATTTTGAAATAGGAGCTTGGGTTGATAAAATTTACATTTTTGAATTATCACTGTGGCCAATGAGTCAGAGAAAGAAAAGATTAGAGACAAGGAGATCAGCTAGGGGGCTGCTCCAGTGGTACTACTGGGACATTAGGGGACTCTGAAGTTAAGATAGGCAGAGATCTTGCACATGCACAAGCTGGATTTAGAAAAGGCAGAGGAAACAGAGATCAAATGGCAACATTGGCTGGATCATAAACAAAGCCAAGGAATTCCAGAAAAACATCTGCTTCATTGACTTCATGAAAGCCTTTGACTGTGTGGATCATAACAAACTGTGGAAAATTCTGAAGAGATGGGAATACCAGACCACCTTCCTTGCCTCCTGAGAAACCTGTAGGCAGGTCAAGAATCAACAGTTAACACCGGCCAGGGAACAACTGACTGTTTTAAAATTGGGAAAGGAGTATGAAAAGGCCACATATTGTCATCCTCTTATTTAAATTTTATGCAGAGTACATCATGTGAAATGCCTGGCTGGATGAGTCACAAGCTGGAATCAAGATTGCTGGGAGAAATATCAACAAGCTCAGATATGCATATACTGCTCTAACAGCAGAAAATGAAGAGAAACTAAAGAGCCTCTTGATAAGGGTGAAAAGAGGAGAGTGAAAAAGCTGGTCTGAAACCCAACATTAGGAAAACTAAGATTATAGCATCCTGTTAACATCACTTCATGGCAAATAGATGGGGAAAAAGTGGAAGCAGTGACAGATTTTCTTTGGCTCCAAAATCACTGTGGACAGTGACTAAAGTCATGAAATTAAAAGAAAACTGCTCCTTGGAAGGAAAGGGATGACAAACCTAGACAGCGTGTTAAAAAGCAGAGCCATCACTTTGCTGAAAAAGGTACATACATATAGTCAAAGCTATTTTTTCCAGTAGTCATATAGAGATATGTGAGTTGAACTATAAAGAAGGCTGAGCACTGAAGAATAAAAAAATTGTGGTGCTGGAAAAGACAAGAGAAAGTCCCTTGGACTTCAAGGAGATCAAGCCAGCCAGTCTTAAAGGAAATCAGTCCTGAGTATTCACTGGAAGAACTGATGCTGAAGCTGAAGCTCCAATGCTCTGGCTACCTGATGCAAAGAGCCGACTCATTGGAAAAGACCCTGATGCTGGGAAAGACTGAAGACAGGAGGAGAAGGGGGCAGCAGAGGATGAGATGGCTAGGTAGCATCACTGACTCACAAGAATGAATTTGAACAGACATGAATTTGAGCAAACTCTGGGAGATAGTGAAGGATAGGGGATCTGGATGGGTACAGTCCACGGGTTCTCAAAGAGTCAGACATGACTTAGCAACTAAACAGCAAAAACAACAACAAGGGTTTTAGAAGGGTTATAATGTGGATGACTGATGGGTTGCATAGATGGTTGGATGAGCACATGAGCAAGTGATTGAGTGCTGAGATGGTTACTCTTGCTGCTGCTGCTAAGTCGCGTCAGTCATGTCCGACTCTGTGCGACCCCATAGATAGCAGCCCAACAGGCTCCTCTGTCCCTGGGATTCTCCAGGCAAGAATACTGGAGTGGGTTGCCATTTTCTATTGAGATGGTTACAGACAGGTAAATGAGCAGATGTGTTAATGATGCTAAGAATTTTATTTGGGAGATAAATGAGTAAATAATTCACTTAAAAGATGTGCAATGCATACAGAATATATTAGAGAATGTTAATGTGACTATATTCTGTCAAAATTACATTGAATCTCTTCATAAAAATTAAAGATTTGAAGAAGTATAGAAGTTCAGACTGCTGTGTGGAGGATTTCAGTTGGCCTTTTTCCTTTCCCCCCTATAAATTGTAAGGTTTTCTTCATTCCCTGTCTGGGAACTTATTTTGAGTCTTAAATCTTTCTGTATGGCATTACTGTCTTTAAAAGTTTAAAACCAATGTAAAATATGTACTTGGCTGTCCCTCTGTCCTTGCATTGCTCACATGAATCCATTAGATTCTTGGCATATATCTCAGGGGAGCTAGGCACAACACTATTTTCAGAAGGAGAGATGAAGGCATTGTGGAGCCAAAGGGAATAGCTTTTTTTATTTTGCCCAATTTTGGATGCAGGTCTAGTCATTGTTCATGAGGAAAGGTGCTCAGTTCAGTTCAGTTCAGTCACTCAGTGGTGTCCAACTCTTTGAGACCCCATGGACTGCAGCACACCAGGCCTCCCTGTCCATCCCCAACTCCTGGAGTTCACTCAAACTCACATCCATTGATTCAGTGATGCCATCCAACCATCTCATTCTCATTTATTATCCCCTTGTCCTCCTGCCTTCAATCTTTCCCAGCATCAGGGTCTTTACAGATGAGTCAGCTCTTAGCATCAGGTGGCCAAAGTATTGAAGTTTCAGCTTCAACATCAGTCCTTCCAACGAACACTCAGGACTGATCTCCTTTAGGATGGACTGGTTGGATCGCCTTGCAGCCCAAGGGACTCTCAAGAGTCTTCTCCAACACTACAGTTCAAAAGCATCAATTCTTTGGCACTAAGCTTTCTTTTCAGTCCAACTCTCACATCCATACATGACTACTAGGAAAACCATAGCCCTGACTAGATGGACCTTTGTTGGCAAAGTAATGTCTCTGCTTTTTAATATGCTGTCTAGGTTGTCTAGGTTGGTCATAACTTTCCTTCCAAGGAGTAAGCGTCTTTTAATTTCATGGCTGCAATCACCATCTGCAGTGATTTTGGAGCCTAAAAAAATAAAGTCAGCCACTGTTTCTACTGTTTCCCCATCTATCTGCCATGAAGTGATGTGACCAGATGCCATGATCTTAGTTTTCTGAATGTTGAGCTTTAAGCCAACTTTTTCACTCTCCTCTTTCACTTTCATCAAGAGGCTTTTGAGTTCCTCTTCACTTTCTGCCATAAGGGTGGTGTCATCTGCATATCTGAGGTTATTGATATTTCTCCCAGCAATCTTGATTCCAGCTTTGCTTCATCCAGTCCAGCATTCCTTATGATGTACTCTGCATATAAGTTAAATAAGCAGGGTGACAATTTACAGCCTTGATATACTCCTTTTCCTATTTGGAACCAGTCTGCTGTTCCATGTACAGTTTTAACTGTTGCTTCCCGGCCTGCATATAGGTTTCTTAAGAGGCAGGTCAGGTGGGCTGGTATTCCCATCTCTTTCAGAATTTTCCAGTTTATTGTGATCTACACAGTCAAAAGCTTTGGCATAGTCAATGAAGCAGAAATAGATGTTTTTCTGGAACTCTCTTGCTTTCTCCATGATCCAGCAGATGTTGGCAATTTGATCCCTGGTTCCTCTGCCTTTTCTAAAACCAGCTTGAACATCTGGAAGTTCACAGATCACGTATTGCTGAAGCCTGGCTTGAAGAATTTTGAGCATTACTTTACTAGTGGGTGAGATGAGTGCAATTGTCCAGTAGTTTGAGCATTCTTTGGCATGTATTGAGAGCCAAATATTATGTTTGGGCTGTACAAGATTATCCAATCCTCAAAAAGCTGCCATCTCCAGCTTCTTAGAATGACCTAAGGCTTCAGTAGTTTGTTGTAGTCTGAGGAGGATGGAGTACCATCTTCCACAGAGAGAAGAAGTGTGGCATCAAGGCCCTGCCCTTGAGGCTTGGGAGTAGAGGCAACAATTAACACTCTAATGCTTACAGATCCCAAAGGCACTCTGCCTATATTACAATTCAGCCACTGTCACACCTCATTAGGTTTGTGTCTGAGCCAATTCTGGGGCACCTGTGAGCTTCTTCTCATCAATTTCCCTTGCAAACTAAACTAGTCCCAGGTGATCTTAGCCCAGAAACAAAGAAACTTAATCCCTATGGTCCATCACTTTTTTGAGGAAGAGCACTCTTCAGAAAGCAACATAAAACCTGGACTGAAGAACACATGACCACTTTTTCTGGTACTAATGAATGTTTGTTAATAGAGGTACTAAGAGAGGGTGGTTGTAAGCAGAGGTTTTTAAAGAGAGGTAGAAATAGAACTGATGTGACTTGTTGAAGACTTTGAGTTGAAAATATAAACCATGAATGTTGGAATCTTCTCACCCTGTGTAAAATAGCGAAGGTGGTAAAATAATACTGCTTTCCAGAGGTTGGAGGCTTAATTATATTTTTGTTGTACGAGTTTCTCAATTCAAACTTTAGTACTGCTAGAGAGAAAGAGAAAACATGAAACAGAGGGGAATAGTGGAGATGATTAATAATTAAAGATTGAAATTCCTATGGATGCATTCTACATCTTTTTTTTTTGGGGAAACACTAAAGAAGATGTAATGATGTAAATGATTATTAGATATTGATATTCTTGAACAAATAGGAGGAGCATATTACATCTCTGGACGTAGCATTAAAGGGTCTTTTTCTCATTGGATTTTCAATCAGTGATAGGAATTTTAAATGTAAAATGATTAAATGGATTGCTTATGTTCATAAACAGTGGCAGAGACTATGAAGTGGCACTAGAAATGAAGTCTCCTGACTCTACAGAATGAGCTGTAGGGATTATACTGTGGAAAGATGCTAGGCTTAGGGAATTATACTACAAAAGAATACCCTAGTCTTACCTATAGGGGACAAGAGATACAAAGAAAGTGAGCATTTACAAATGAAATCATGGTAACATATATCATCAAACGTGAATTTCAGGTCTTCACATATTGGACAGTGTCTCAATAATTGGACTCAGTTTACATGAAAAGTCAGGCAACAACAACAAAAAATCCAGATGTGAAATAGATAATAAAACCATGAAGAATAAAAACTAGTTTCCCTCTCAGGGTATTAAACCATAATTGAAACTTTATCCATCTAAGTGACCTTGAGATCTTTTGTTTCCAAACAATAGGTTGATTCAAATATTTCTGCTCATGATAGATGCACTTAGTGTATACAACAACAAAGTATTCACCTACAGGTCAGATGATTCTTTTATTTAATTGAAGTGCCATTTCTAATAACAACTCAACTGCAAAAAGGTATGATTCTCGTTTATTCTGACCAGTGTGAAAGAAAACATATCTTTAGGTTGTGGGCCGCGCCTTCATGTGCTCTGCTTCTACATTTAGGACTGCTATTTGGATTCTAACAGAAGATGATATACAAAAAGTTTTAGGAGAGAAAAAAATGTGTTGGCTTTTCATCCGTTAGCTGAAGGTATCATCTCTACAGTGAATGGGTAATGTGGAGATCGTGTGGGTCACGGGC
This sequence comes from Moschus berezovskii, assembly GCF_049115385.1. Taxonomy (NCBI): domain Eukaryota; kingdom Metazoa; phylum Chordata; class Mammalia; order Artiodactyla; family Moschidae; genus Moschus; species Moschus berezovskii. The sequence goes on from NC_142462.1 coordinate 116,785,352, forward strand.
TCACCTACAAGCCTTCACACTGTTGGAGACTGGAGTTTTGAGGTTTATCCATTCACACAGTATTTGAATTGGCATGACTAATGGAAGAGATAGTTATTCTGAAATATAATTCTGAAAGGTATTACACTGAGGAGTTCTTCTGTAGTATATTTACCTGCAAAGTTTTTCAAATTAATACTTCTTTCTAATGAGTGGAAAAGGAGCAAGATAATTTATGAAACTGTCAATGAGTACAAGTAGAAAGTGTTGTTAGATAGTTTTAAATGTGTAATACACTGATCAGGGCAGGTTAATAAAATGTGACAATAAATGTGGAAAAGGAAAAAGTACCCACGTGTCAAGCCTTGAATACTTCCTTCCTTATAAAGAAAAATCAAGTATTTAGGAGTATTGTTCTACATAATATCAATAGAAACTAAATGCAATTAAAATTGTTTAATGGGCTTCTCTGGTGGCTCAGATGGTAAAGAATCCACCTGCAATGCGGGAGATCCAAGTTCAAACCCTGAGTTGGGAAGATGCCCTGGAAAAGGGAACGGCTATCCACTCCAGTATTCTTGCATGGAGAATTCCACGGACTGAGAAGCCTGGTGGGATACATCCCATGGGGTTGCAAAGAGTTGGACACAACTGAAGTGACTGAGCACGCACGCACATAAGCTGATATACTAGTTCACACTGAGATTAGATACTTTGTATTTTAAAACTCCTAATTAGTTTTATCTTTAACCATTTCATGAAAAAGAAAATGCTAAGCATAAAAGTAATAAATCTCAGGCATTAGTGGCAGTGCTTTCAGGAGATGATTTTTCATCGACTATTTCAATGACACCTATTGGGTAATATCACATAGTGTATTCTATTAGTTACAGCCACAGTAACTACCCTACATCTACCTCCATTCATAAAACACAAGCATGAGCAAGTCCTTCCTTCACGGTGCTCATGTTTAAGGAGAGAAACTACAGAGGTGTGTCACTGCTCACTACAATGTTCTGAGCAGGCAGCAGAGCTTGCTTATTTTTGAGTAAACAAAGAAACTCAAAATATATAGAGTGAGGTATTACTTGAAGTTGGAACATATGAACATATTACCCAAAGGATATAAATAAGATTTATTAGTTTTATTTTTAAAACAAAATTTGTATTATTTAAGGTATACAACATGATTACACACACACACACAGAAGTGATTACCATGATCAAGATAATTAACATATTGTTCTCATTGTTCTCACATAATTCTTTGTGATGAGCACCTAAAATCAAATATCTTAGCAAATTCCAAGTATTGAATGTCATATTAATAACTGTAGTCATCACAGTCTACTTTAGATCTCTAGACTTTTTCACCCTAAATTATGCACCTCTGTATATTTGACCAACATTACCCCATTTCCTCCACCTCCTGGCTCTTGGTAACCAACCAACTTTCTGCTTTCTGTCTTTGATGTTGAGATTCCACGTATAAGTGAGGTCATGCAGTTTTTCTCTTTCTGTGCCTGGCTTATTTCACTTAGTATAATGTTTTCCAGGTTCACCTACATTGTTACAAATGACAATATCTTTTTCCTTTTAAGGCTGAAAAATATTCCATTTTTGTTTGTGTATATACCATGATTTTTTAATTTGTTTAACTTTCTACAAATACTAAATTTGTTTCCATCTCTTATCTATCATGAATGATGGTGCAGTGATTTTGGGAGCAGATAACTCTGAGGTACTGATTTCATTTTCTTTGGCTATGTACAAAAGTGTTATTGCTGGATCTTATGATAGTTCTATTTTTTGAAGAATCTCCGTACTGTTTTTACTTACCCATCAATGGTGTAAAAGGGTTCCCTTTTCTTCACATCATTTCTAACACTTACCTTTTTTTTCCCTTTGGTAATAGCTATCCTAACAGGTGTGAAGTTATATCTCATTATGATTTTGATTTTTATTTCCATGATAATTGGCAATGTTAAAATATTTTTAAATATATCTGTCAGCTATTTATATGTTAGATCTCTAGACTTATTCATCCTCATAAATATGTCTTCTTTGGAAAAATCTCTACTCGACTTCTGCCATTTAAAAAAAACCAGGCTGCTTGCTGTTCTTACTGTTTATTTGTGGGAGTTCCTTGTATATTTTGGATATCAATGCTTTATTAGGTATATAGTTTACCAATTTTGTAGGCATTGATTGGATCTTCATATTGCTTTGGGTGGTATTGACATTTTAACAATATTAATTCTTCTAAGACATGAACATGAGACATCTTTCAATTTAGGTTTGTCTTATTTAACTTTTTTCTTCAATATTTATAATTTTTAGCACACACATCATTTCTCTTCTTGGTTAAATTTATTCCTAAGTATTCTTTGTGATGTGGGATTTTGTTCCTTTGATTTCCTTTTTGGATGGAGTGATGTTGCAACAGTGCCAGTAATTTTTGTTTGTTGATTTGCATCCTGCAATTTATTGAACTCATTTTATTTCTAGCAGTGTTTTGGTAGAGTCTATAGTTTTCTGCATAAGATTTTCTGCATTTTTAAACAGATAATTTTACTTCTTTCTAGTTAGGATACCTTTTATTCTTTTTTCTTGTCTGATTGCTCTTGTTAATATTTCTGGTATTGGAATAGAGATGAGAATGGACTTCCTTGCCTTGTTCTGAATCTTAGAGAAAAAACTTTCAGTCTTTCCATATTGTTTATGACATTAGCTGTGGGCTTTTTATAAATGGCCTTTATTGTGTTCCCCAAATTGCCTTTTATACCTGTTTTGTTGAGAGTTTTAATCATGAATGTCTATTAAACTTTGCCAGGTGCTTTCTCTGCATTTTTCATTCTGCTGGTATGATGTGTCATACTGATTGATTTGGATATGTTGAACTATCCTTGCATTCCATAGATAAATCCCACTTGATTGTTGTATATGATCCTTTTCATGTATTTTTGAATTTTGTTTGTTTGCTGTTTATTAAGAATTTTTGCATCTATGTTCATTAAAGACGTTGGTCTTACCTCATGACATCATTGATTGACTTTGGTATCAGTATCGTGCTAGCCTGATAAAATGAATTTGGAAGTATTCTATAGAGACAAGGCACAGAAAGTGATCACTTCTTCAGTCTCTCTGAGGACTACTAATTACCTGCCCTACGGGCTCACAGATGCAGGGTAATTAGAAGCTTGACCTTAAGACAGCAACTGGGAAAATACGCAGTTAGTCCTTTCCATGGAGGGCTTCCCTGGTAGCTCAGATGGTAAAGAATTTGCCTGCAATGCAGGAGATGTGGGTTCGATCCCTGGGTCAGCAAGATACCCTGGAGGAGGGCATAGAAACCCACTCCAGTATTCTTACCTGGGAAATCTCATGGACAGAGGAGCCTGGAGGGCTACAGTTCATGGGATTGCAAAGAGTCAGACACGACTGAGCAACTAAGCATATGTGGTACTGTTGAGTGCTGAGGCCCCAGATCTGAGAGTCAGGTGATTTGAGAGCCAGTCCCTCAGGTGGCAGCCATCAAAGTTGGTGTTCCTAATGTGTGATCCAGGGAATGCTGGGAGTTGTGGGATTCCTCCCATTTGTAAGGCAATGTGTCAGAGGTGGCGCTCATGGGCATGAACATGTCTCAGATTCTTCTACTTGTTTCGATATGGATATTTTCTCAATCATTCAATGTATAGGAGCCTCTCAACTAGTTTCTGAATTTCTGTCAGAGGGAATTGATCTGTGTGTAGATGTTTATTTAATGTATTCATGGGAAGAGAGAAAGCTAGGAGTCTCTTATTCTATCTTGTTGACATCCTTTCTCTGGTTTTATTGTCTATTAAAGGAGCATTGGGGCTTCCCTGGTGGCTCAGTGGTAAAGAATCTGCTGCTGATGCAGGAGATGCAGGTTTGATCCCTGGATCAGGAATATCCCATGGAGGAGGAAATGGCAACCCACTCCAGTATTCTTGCCTGGGAAATCTCATGGACCAAGGAGCCTTGCAGGCTACAGTTCATGGGGCTCCAAAAAAGTCAGAGATGATTTAGTGACTACACAACAGCAAAGGAGCATAAGGTACCTGGCAAAAATGTTTAAGTAGCCAGAGTTGTAGCAAATACTGAGAAGAGAACGCAGACAAACTTATATAGGAGAAACAGATGAATAAAGCTGACGTTCAACTATGGTGATTGTTCAACACTGGTTTCCAGGAAGTAGATATTTTCTCAGACGGGTCATGATTGAAAGCAAAGTGAGGGGTAGTAATAAAAGTATCTTGATGTAGCAGAAACGAAGGAATTGTTTAAAGGGGCAATCAAGTTTTGAGAAGAACATCAGGAAAGATGTTTGTAAAAATCTATGTGTCTAAATCATGAATAAGAAGGGCATTTATTGAACTGCTTGTTTTGTCCTTTAAGAGTGGAAGAATGAACACCTTTCTTCATGTTTCTGCTCAGAAACCCCAGCCTGACATCTATGTGGTTCAATTATGAGGCAAGCAGCTCTGCCTCTCCTCTCAATCTGCCTCACTGCCTTTACCTCCTGTTTTCTCTTGTTTTGTCCACTAAGAGGAAAGGAAATTAAAAATATGCAGGCAGGAAAGAAGAGTGAGTCAGTGCTTCAGACATGGTAAAAAACGATTTCTGTTGTTCAAAATTGACCTTAAAACATATTTGATCTACTGAAAAAGTGCTGCTAAGAAAAGAAAACAAAATGGAAACTCTAATGTGTATCTACAAGAATCCATACCTTCTCTGCCTTGAACAGTAAGAAAGGGTCCTTAGCCATATGCTTTCCTTTCTTTCTTATATTGATAAAGCCTAAACATTCATAACTTTCCTTGTTTTGAGCCAAAATAAAAATGATAGATTATCAATAATAGTAAGTTGAAGAGAAAAAATAAAACAAGGCCCAACTACAATTCTCTTATCCATCTCATCCCATTGAAGGCTAAGAGACCAGAGTCTAGTAAAAACACCAAAAGGAAGAAAAAGAAATCAGAATATCCCACTAAGCCCTAAGATTCATTAAATGTTGCCCACAATTTTATTTTTTTAAACATCTATGTCTGAATCTATAGAGGAGATCTGAGGAAAGTCACATCTGTTACCTTATTTACCTCCAGGCGGAGGTCATGTCATACAACTATAGAACTACTACCAGTAACAATTCACAAGTACTTTCTCCGTAAGTTTCCTTCATTTGAGCTTAAATGTGTTGTGAGTTGCATAAGTCTGTTTCATAAATAGAAGTTTGTCACTACACCAAGATCACATAGCTGCTAAATAAAATTAGGTTTCAAACCTAGGTTCACTGTTTCCAGATCTTTCTGTAAGTTTCTCTCTATTCCCAATATTTCCTTTTATAATACATTTCTCCAGTTCATCATGATGGGTCTAGCTGACATGTCTAAAGCAAGCTTTTAAAAAAAATTTCCAACCAACTTTTTCTTCATTGTTTATTATTTTATCCATCATTGTCACCTACCATCCTTTCCATATCCTAGAATCTGTTGTAAGCTGGTTAAGATACGGAATTCTTAAAATTGCTCTGTGGTTATCTTCAAACTTTAACTGAATCTCCTAGAGACCACATCATGTTCTTATAAAAGCACTGGGCTGTCTCTGATACAGAGTAGATATAGTATATATCAGTATAAAGCCTGTCATCTTGACCCATGAATGATCTGAAACATCTGACTAAGGCTGGTTAATGTCATACAGTATGTATTGATAAAAAATTATTTTTATGATTCTTTGACTGAATATTGAAGGCAAAAGGAGAAGGGTGCATCTGAGGGATGATATGGTTAGATAGCATCATCAAATCAATGGACATCAATTTGAGCAGCTCTGGGAGGTAGTGAAGGCAGGGAAGCCTGGTGTGTTGCAGTCCTTGGGGTTGCAAAAAATCAGACATGACTGAGCAACTGAACAACAAAAATGGTTCTTTGATTCAACAGCTTCTATTATTTCTGAGTCTCTGCAGATTAGTAACCTCACATCTTTTAATGGGAGCAGATAACCAGACTTGGGTGAGAGAATTCATTCTCCTTGGCCTGTCCAGTGACTGGGACACTCAGGTCGCTCTCTTCGTCCTGTTCTCAGTCGCTTACCTGCTGACCGTGCTGGGGAACGTCCTCATTGTTCTTCTGATCAGACTGGACCGCCGACTCCACACGCCCATGTATTTCTTTCTCACCAACCTCTCCCTTGTTGATGCCTCCTATGCCACAACCATCGTCCCTCAGATGCTGGTGCATTTTCTTGCAGAACATAAAGGGATCCCCTACGTGAGCTGTGCAGCCCAGTTATTCTTCTCCCTGGGCCTGGGTGGGATTGAGTTTGTTCTGCTGGCCGTGATGGCCTACGACCGCTATGTGGCTGTGTGCGACCCCCTAAGATACTCGGTCATCATGCACAGAGGGCTCTGTGCCAGGCTGGCCATCACATCCTGGGTCAGCGGCTCTGTCAACTCTCTCATACATACTGCCATCACCTTTCAGTTGCCCATGTGCATGAACAACTGTATCGATCACATATCCTGTGAACTCCTAGCTGTAGTCAGACTGGCCTGTGTGGACACCTCCTCCAATGAGGTCTCAGTAATGGTTTCCAGTATTGTGTTGCTGATGACACCTTTCTGCCTGGTCCTCCTGTCCTACATCAGGATCATCTCCACCATCCTAAAGATCCAGTCCACAGAGGGGAGAAAGAAAGCCTTCCATACCTGCGCCTCTCACCTAACTGTGGTTGTCCTGTGCTATGGTATGGCCATTTTCACTTACATCCAGCCCAATTCCAGCCCTTCTGTGCTTCAGGAGAAGCTGATCTCTGTCTTCTATGCCATTCTGACACCCATGCTGAACCCCATGATTTACAGCCTAAGGAATAAGGAGGTGAAGAGAGCTTGGCAGAGACTACTAGGACAATTATTTGGATTAACATCGAAACTGGCAACTTGATGAATCATGAGCATCACTTAGAGAAAGGAGCTTTGCCTGTGTGTTCTCTTACCCATCTCAGATGTGAAGCCTTATAACTGCATTGACTTGGCAACCAGGAAGGAGATGACAAAACATCTGCTTGTGATGTTGGGTAGGAGGCTGAGTGACTGGGTTGGGGGTGGGATGTGGGGGTGTTTTTATATCACAGCAGGATGTTCAGAGACAGTAAGCAGTGCTGAAATAGAGCTTCCCACTGTTATCTACTCACTATCCATTCATATGACCCTAGAATATTTGAAGAAAATATTTATTGTTTTGATAGAAACATGAAAAGTTGGTGCAATTATGGACCCATTCTTGGATTTTACCTTGGAATACTGAATTATGCAACCACATTTTAAGGAGGTCATTTCATTTCCACTGGGAACAAAATGCATTTTCATGTTTGAACACTCAAAACATTGTGTGCCATATATAGTCACATTTATTAACTGTGTGAGCCAGTATCTTAAGGAGCATGTTGCTATCAACTCTGATCGAAATGCACTGCCTATTGCTTTTGGACATACAATCTCTGTCTGAGCAATGGAAATAAATGAGAGGAGAAACATCAACTAAAGTTCTTTTTTCACTGCGATAAAGATATAATTGAGATGTTTGTCATTGACATTATTTAAGAAAAATATGAGACAGCTACTGCAAAACAGCATATGAATAATTTGGTAAGGAAACAATTGTATATATTGGGTACCTTTCAAAAGGTAAAATTGTAATTTCTGAAAATTCAGCAAACCTTTATTTGAACTTTTGGAAAAAAATAAGCAAATAAACAAGATAAATGAATACAATGTTAAGACACAGTTAATCTAAGTAAAATCGTCTCCTTGAATAAGCCAATGAAAGATAATACAGTTTTAATATGGATTTTGTGCTGTAAGGATAGGTCAGTCTGCTGTGCAGATGTTATTCTCAAGTCTCCATATTAAAGGTGTTCTTGTACTCCCCCCTGCACACCTCACACACAAAGACACAAACCCCTAAACTTCTGTAAATCTTGTGAGCTAGCATTGCCTGTGAGTGCATCTAGTCTCTAAGGATAAACCTACATAAAGTAAAAGGGGGGAAGAAATGCTGAAACAAGGGATAGGAACAAGAGGAGACAAAGAATATGATAATAGTGGGTCTTCTCACCCTCTTCAAGGAGTCTAAAACAGAGACTCTCCTTTTCTTTTTTGTCTCATTATTAAGTCAATTGATTGGTTTTGGTTGATTTACATTTTGGCGGTGGTGATCAGTTGAGGGATTTCCACTGGCACCTATTCTTCTCTGTGAAACAACATGGAGCTCTCATGGCTGAGAGTGCAAGGGAAGGAGGAAGAGATGAAGGTGTGAGATGTGAGAATGGTAAAGGTTAACAGCCTATAGTGGGATACAGACCAATGGGCCTCTTTTACTTGTGGACACCACTCTCTGCCTCAAGTATCTTTAAATCATCTCAGTATCTTCAATTCAGTTCAGTTCAGTTCAGTTGCTCAGACGTATCCGACTCTCTGTGACCCCATGAATCACAGCACGCCAGGCTTCCCTGTCCATCACCAACTCCTGGAGTTCACTCAAACTCATGTCCACAGAGTCGGTGATGCCATCCAGCCATCTCATTCTCTGTCATCCCCTTCTCCTCCTACCCCCAACCTTTCCCAGCATCAGAGTCTTTTCCAGTGAGTCAACTCGTCGCATGAGGTGGCCAAAGTATTGGAGTTTCAGCTTTAGCATCAGTCCTTCCAATGAACACCCAGGATCGATCTATCTTCAATTACAAGGTCACAAAGGTCACATTTTCCCTTTAATTTAACCAACTTTATTCTCAGCCCTCTCAAAGTTACATATGATCATTTTGTGGACATTGACTTTGTCAAAGACACTGCTACAGGAATTGCGTGGTATCAAAGTTGTGTTTAGACATGGCCACTTGTTGTTCACTGGCTAAATTGTGTCTAACTCTTTGCAACCCCATGGATCGCAGCAGCCAGGCTTCCCTGTCCTTCACAATCTCCTGAAGTTTGCTCAGATTCATGTCCATTGAGTCGATGATGCTATCTAACCATCTCATCCTCTGTTATCCCCTTCTTTTGCATTCCATCTTTCCCAACATCAGTGTCTTTTCGAATGAACTGACCCTTTGCATCAGGTGGTTAAAGTACTGGAGTTTCAGTTTTAGCATCAGTCCTTCCAATGAATATTCAGGGTTGACTTCCTTCAGGATTGATTGGTTTGATCTCCTTGTAGTCTGAGGGACTTTCTCTTGTCTTCTCTAACACCCCAATTCAAAAGCATCAATTCTTCAGTGTTCAACCTTTGTTATGTCCAACTCTCACATCCACACATGACCACTGGAAAAACCATAGCTTTGGATACATGCACCTTTGTTGGCAAAGTGATGTCTCTGCTTTTTAATACTCTGTCTAGGTTTGTCATAGCTTCCCTTCCAAGGAACAAGCATCTTTTAATTTCAAGACTGCAGTCACCATTCACAGTGATTTTGGAGCCAAAGAAAATAAACTCTGTTACTGTTTCCTCATCTATTTGCCATGAAGTGATGGGACTGAGTGTCATAATATTATTGTTTGAATGTTGAGTTTCAAGCCAACTTTTTCACCTTCCTCTTTCACCCTCATCATAAGACTTTTTAGTTCCTCTTCTCTTTCTGCCATCAGAGTGGGATCATCTGCATATCTGAGGTTGTTTATATTTCTCCCAGAAATCTAGATTCCAGATTCTGATCCATTCAGCCAGGCATTTCACATGATGTACTCTGTATAGAAATTAAATAAGAGGGTGACGATACATAGCCTTGCCATACTCCTTTCCCAGGTTGGAACCAGTCCCTTGTTCTGTTTTAACTGTTGCTTCTTGACCTGCATACAGGCTTCTCAGGAGACAGGTAAGGTGGTCTAGTAGTTCCATCTGTTTAATAATTTTCCACAGTTTGTTATGATCCACACGGGGAAAGGCTTTAGCATAGTCAAATATTGAGTCAATGAGATGTGGCCACTAACTCAGGAAATATACAGTCTTCTAGGGCAGGGGTTGGGAAACTGTTTCTGTATTAGGTCAGATAGAAAATTTTCAAGGTTTTCTGGGTCATACATTCTACATTACAGCTAATTCAGCTCTACCATAATAAAATTAAATAGCCATAGATAATGTATAAAAAAAGAATAAATGTTGCTGGTACCAATAAGTCTAAATATAGGGACACTGAAATTTGAATTTTATATAATTTTTACATCATAAAATCTTTTTTTTTAACCATTTAAAAATATAAAAGAATTCTTTTCCCATGGACCATACAAAAACAGTGGCAGGCCAAGTTTGACCTATGGGAAATAGTTTGCCACAGTATTTTAAGGGAAATGGAACAAAATTGCAAAATTGCAACACAAGGTATACACATAAAGAGCACTGATATAAAAAGGAAAAAGGGATTCTTTCTGCATATAGACCGAGGTCATGATGGTGAAGAGAAAATGAAATAGTTCTCACTTCAGTTTGCATTTCAGAAAGCATCTCATTTCTCATCATCATTTAGGTTCATTTGCCCAAGGTCTAAGGACTCCAAACTAATGGGTGAATGCAGGACACAAATCACATATTAGCTTCATTCTTAGATATCTGCTGAATATGAATTGAATGATTTATATTACTTCTTAGCCCTAGCAGCGTTTAACCACAGTGAGAGGTCTTCTGGTGACGCAAGCTTCTGCTTTCACTCTGTACTGTCCATTATTGTGATACCTGGGACCAACAAGCTCTCCCCTATTCTTTCCACTAAAATTCAGGCTTTTGAGGCCTAATCCTACTGTATAAAATATAGGTACTATAAAATATACACAACCAAGTGGTTGTGTGTCTTGCCAAAGTGATGTGATTTGGTTGTCCTTCTAGTATCAAACTTGGGTTAAGCTACTTTCAGCGAAATCTGATCCTCAGTGTCATGGGATTTTTTCCCATTTCATGGAAATTATCGTTCTATGCACGCTATTGCCTGACTTCTTTGAGCCTTCTACATAGTCCTCATCAAAGTATAGCAGGATAACAAAACAAGAAGTGCGATCCTGGACAAGTTATAAAACCTCTCTAAGAATCAGCTCTCTTTTTCATAAGTTGCAAAGAATAATAAGCTCCTTGTGAGAAGTTTGAGAGGATTCAATGAAATATTATACGTAAAGTACTTAGTAAAATGACTAAGGATAAAGAATGGTTAGAGCAAAGAAATTTCATATAGATTTGGTGGGCATATAATTGGAACATCTATTTTCACAAAACTGACAATAGCTAAAGCTGGACATACACATAATCTGTGACATAGCAATTCCACTACTGGGAAACAGAAATGAGGACATTTGTGGGACAAAAGATGAGTGTGTGTGTGTGAATGTTCATAGGAGTGTTCTTTTTAACAGCAGCAAAGCAGAAACAAACTAAATGTCTATCAGTGGGATGGATATCAGATTTGAGATGCTTCCAGTGGGTAGTAAATTTTTGAAGTATTTTCAGAATGAGGGCAGACTTCTGGATACAAAAATGCATAATTTGACAATGCCCAGTTAAAAGGAACCCCCCAATAGTAAGGCAAAATGGGGAAAGGTCCCATGAAATAGCTGCATCAGTTCTGAAGATAGTATATGATTATAGCCCATGTATAATTTCAGAACCTTGTTACAGGAGATATTGCTCAAAGATATCAGAGCAGTCCATGAATAACTGGACACTTTGGTTCAAATAGTCTCAATCATGAGTACATGGACAGAAAGTCCTGGGTGAATTTTAACTTCCTTAAAGTGAAACTTCACCAAAGACAAGAGAGTGTCTCCAGGGGAACCAGGGCTTCAGATTATCCTCTCTTTTCTGGCTCATTAAAAAATTATTCTCACCTGTAAATTCTTTAAAAGCAGGTAAGAGTTTGAGGGGAGAGAATTACCATATAGAGAAAGAGAAAAAAGCAACAGAAACCTAACAAGTACAGCATAATTGGCCTGCAGCGATTTTGTCTCTGAGGAAAAAGAAGATCCCACATCTTGCCCAGCCCAACTCTTCATGGGGCAATGCTGGCTTCTTGTCCTGGAGGTAGGGCAGTAATGATCAGAGGCTCTCCATAGGGTTCTTAGAATTATGGTCAAGAAGCAATGATTTCCTTAACACACAGCTTCTTTCTAGGCTCATGTGACAGTTGGGTTGAGTTTGGTTAGTATAGAGATAAAGGTCACATTTGAACAATTTGTTGTAAGAAAATACATTTGAATAGCCAAACAGGCGAGAAATTTCTCTTGAATACCTCTGAGAAATGAAGTACCTAGCACAGGGCTTTTACTCTATTCATGGGATCATTGAACATAAGTTACTATAGGCTGTGTCCCCTGTGTCACATTGCACCCCCAGCACCTGTACACTGCTGGAAATCTGGACCAGAGGACAGGTTTGTGTTAACCAGCTCATTCTTAAACAATGATGGTCAGAAGGTGGTAACTTCAGCTGGATAACTGGCTTTAAACTTTCTGTCGCTCCAAGCAGTGTAGGTATGCATTAGGAAGTAAGAATCCGGTGGGGATGGCAACTTAGCCAGTTAACATTTTGTATAAATCTCAAGCTTTCCCGTCAGCTTCTTTTTTGAGAAGAACATTTCTTTAGGGGGATTGAATCGCAGTTCTGGGAAGGAAAGGTGGTTCAGGAATGCTGTTTGTTTTATTGCTATTGTCACTTATAACACCCCACCTTATTTTTGAAAGTCTGTTTTTAACTTTTATCTATGTATCATGTTTTCAAAAGTTTTAATCACTTTACTTGTTTTGCTGTGGAATCTTTATTTTTGATTAAAAAATTATTCTTTTTACTACTGATGTCATATCCTAATTCCATCACTCTTCCTACTTCCCTCACCCCAATGAATTGGAACAGATTTGAATGTATGCTGTGTTTAGACAGATGAAGAAGCTACAGCTAGACATCCAAATTCACAGGTTCCACATCTGTGGATTCACCAACCATGGATTGAAAATATTAAAAATCAGTCTAGAAAGTTCTCAAAAGCAAAACTTGAATTTGCTGCATACTGGCAACTATTTACATCACATTTACTTTGTATTAGATAATCTAGAAATCTAGTAACCTAGAGATGATTTAAAGTGTACAGGAGCATGTGTGTGGGTTAGATGCAATAACAGACCACTTTATATAAGGGAGCTGAACATCCATGGATTTTGGTGTTCACTGGAGTCCTGGAACCAATCGCATGGATACTGAGCGGCAAGAGTAGGTAATGATAGTTGAACTGGGAAATGCAAGTTCATTGACAAAGCAGTTCATTCACCCCAGGACATGGCTCTTTTAAAACATGAAGATGATATAGAAACATGACATACTAACAATGAGTGTTTCTATTTGTATCAATAACTTGCTGAGGCTTTAAGGGGAATTACTGACCCAAGGACAGGGGTTACTATATTTTCTTTGTCAAGCCCTTAACTATTATTTGTTTTTAAGAGGTGAAAGCCTCAAAACCACAAGAGATTATCATCAGATTTTTCAGCAAAGTCTTCTTATTTGGTTCCTGAGAATACCTTAAATAATCATCAGCTACCTCCTGGATCGTTTTGTTTTACTTTTAGTCCTCTCCCGGAGAACTTGTGTTACATGAATTGTTTTGTGTGTCATAGCAGGATTAAAGACTACCTCACGTACCTTTCCAGAGATATTATCTATTACAATGTTATATGTCCATGGTCACATTCCACTGAAAGTTCTCAGATTTTCCCCTTTGAAGTCACTTACCTCTCTCTGGTACCTGAGGTCTTCACCAGTGATAATTTCATATTCCAACCTTTCTGTTTTTACTGGGGATAAAAAGGTAGGTTTCCTCTTTCTTTGATAGAAATATTACAAGTGGCTCGCTAATCTGAAGCTCTAGAGTAAATTCTAAAGAATTAAAGAACATTTTGTACTTTTATTGCCTCCTCTTGTAACTTACATAAATTATCTCTTGAAGTGGGAATGGTTTATCAAGCTTAATTCATTCATAGACAATAGATTATCAAATGCAAATTTCCATAGACCCTTCTCTGCTGGATGGCACCTTTGGCATCTTATTTATCTGTGGTTATCTCCCCTGACTGTCACGAATACCCTCAAAACAAAGTATGATTTTCATCATATATTCAATGACCCTCCCTGATCACAGGTAACATTTTCTTTGGATAGCTGTGCTTACATTTCACTTTCTCTACCCAAAGGACAGAATAATTTGAGGGGCAGAGCATGTGGAAAATCTAGAGTGGGCTTTGTTCGGTCTGTGAGGTTGCTGGAAATCACCTGTGATTTAAATAAGGCCCAAGTTAGATTACGAAGCATTCCAGAGCTAATACTCAAGCTCCTGCGCTTTCTGAAGTACTAATACATCAGCAGGATTAGAAAGTTGGGGATGGTATTGAGCAGAGTATAGTAGCAGAAAGTAATAGACTTTCTGATCATGTTAGGCACAGTAGAGGGAGCATACCACAAGGATGAGAAAAGACAAAGTTTTCTAAGGCACAGGGGACAGTCATGTATTTCAGATGGAGATAAAAGTAAAGAGGGTCAAAGGAAAGAGGTAATCATCAGTCACTTCACTGAGTTCACTTTAATTTTTCCATCACATTTTGTAGTCTCCAAACCACAACAATCCCTATCCAGAATATACAGAAATAGAATTGGAAGGAATGTGCAACCAGTTTCCCCTATCGTTTAGTTAACAGGCTGGCACGCGTGCAACTATCTGAGCTTTTATCACTAAGGAAGATAGTTCATGCATCTTTGGTTCTTGACAGTCATCCTCTGTTGTCGGCCCCATGCGCTGCGGTTCTTTCCAGGGAGGAGAAGTACAATATATAAGACTTTCCCCTTATTCTCTCAACCAGATAAAAGAAACAGGTGAAGGTTTCTCAAAACTGATTAGAGATGTAATGTTTGACAAATTTTAGCTCCTAAGAACTATTTTATATTTGCTACCTTCTAACTTATAACCCAAAATTTGTAATTTTAAAAGGGTGGAAATTTAATATCTCATTTTCACAATCAAAGAATCCAGAAATAAACAAGTGATTAAAACTGTTCATCCCTGTTAGGTTCCATTCAATATGGATTTTGAGATCATAAGAAGGGAAAAACCGGTATATAACAAAGAAGTGAACAAACTCCACAGTTAGGATTTGGCTTTAAAGAAAAAAATCACAGTTTACAGTTAACATTTTTAACTCAATTATCTAAGCATTTTAATGAAAATCTTCCCACTTAAGGAATGAGAAGAGTTTTCTATTCTCCTTTTGGATCTGAGCCATATCGTGCATTCTACAGTGGTCCCAAAACCAGAAAGAGACACATGATCTGAAAACGCACACCACTTCATATTGGACGGCTGTTTTGTCTAAATGACCTCATAAGGTATTCTGGCACCTTAATCATCTAGTCTTTTTCGATTTATAACTTGGGTTCGGTCTTCAGAGGCCCATGGGCAGGGAAAACCAGACACGGATGAGTGAGTTCATTCTTCAGGGGCTGTCCAGCCTCTGGGAGACCCAGGTCTCCCTCTTTGTCCTTTTCCTGGCCATGTATCTGGTGACCGTGCTGGGGAACTTCCTCATAATGCTCCTTATCAGACTGGACAGCCGGCTAAACACACCCATGTACTTTTTCCTCAGTGTCCTGTCGTTTGTGGACGTCTGTTATACCAACAGCACGGTCCCCCAGATGCTCGTTCACTTCCTGTCAGCCCGGAAGTCCATTCCATTCTACAGCTGTGTGCTCCAGCTGCTTATCTCCTTGGCAATGGGCAGCGCAGAGTTCTTCCTGCTGGGGGCCATGGCCTATGACCGCTACGTGGCGGTGTGCCACCCGCTGCACTACACGGTCATCATGCACGGAGAACTGTGCCTGGGGCTGGCTGCAGGCTGCTTGGTGGCTGGTTTCATGAACTCGCTGATGCAGACAATCATCACCTTTCAGCTACCTCTGTGCCGTAAGGTTGTTAATCACTTTGCCTGTGAGATGTTGGCTATGCTGAGGCTGGCCTGTGTGGACACCTCCTTCAACAAGGGCATGGTGGCCGTCTCAGGATTTCTGGTCATCGTGCTTCCCTGTGTTCTTGTTCTATTCTCCTACGGTCATATAGTCGCTACCATTCTGCGTATTCGCTCTGCCCAGGGACGCCGCAAAGCGTTTGGGACGTGCGCCTCTCACCTCACTGTGGTTTCCATGTGCTTCGGCACAGCCGTCTTCACATACTTGAGACCCACGGCTGGCTCCTCCGCAGAACAGGAGAAGAGGGTTGCCATATTCTATGCTGTGGTGACCCCAATGCTGAATCCCTTAATCTATAGCTTGAGAAACAAGGAAGTGATGAGTGCCTTTAGAAGAGTGTTGGGGAAGTTTAGCGAAAAAAGGTAACGATTCAAAGAATTTCTCCTTCCCTCCAACAGCCCATAAAATGCCATTTTAATTAAAGAGAAAATGATGGATATGCCCTTTCTCCTCAGATTTGCTGATAAGGCAGATCATGGAGAACAAACTTTTTTAGACTGACTATCCACATTCATCCACATTTTGACTATGTGTATCACTACTGCAATAAACAATCTGCCAGCAACACAGGAGATGCAGGTTTGATCCCTGGGTCAGGACAATCCCCTGGAGGAGGAAATAGCAACCCACTCCAGTATCCTTGCCTGGGAAATCCCATGGACAGAGGAGCCTGGTGGGCTATAGGTCAGACGTGATTGAGCAAAACAACAACAACAACAAATTTTAAAGCCTTTAATTCTTATGTTGCAGTCTTCTGGATAACTTCTCCTCCTAGACTTCATATCCCCCTTTTTACTTTCAAATTCTTCTTGCATGTTCCCTTAGAAAATTCAATATAAATAGTAAAAAATTTCAGGGTGGGAACAGCCACACTTCATGTGGCTTTGAAAACTCTCTAACCTCTAGTTTCCTCAGTTATAAAAACAAGTGATCATAACCTGTGATGTAATTATTTTGAAGATTATAAATTATCTATGCAAAATACCTAGTAGAGTGGTGGCATAGAGTAGATATTCAGCTATTTTTTTAAGTAGAATTACACAATTGTAGGGCTACATGTTATGCAAGCTTCTGTCTGTATATAACTACTCAAAATGAGTTTTTTTCCTTTTGCTATGGTTCTAGTAGATCACTGTTCTATGTCTGCTCCAAGTAATTACTTTACCCAGAACCAAGGCATTTATTCATCCATCCACCATGCATCTATCTCTACCTAACTACCTACCTACATATCTATCTCTTATGTAATTTTTTATCTCTAGGCCAGACAAGACCTTTCTTGTGATCTCCAAATACATGTATCCATGTTTGATTGACTCCTTCACTTCCAATATATAAATCTCATTCTTACCATAGTTAAAATAGAGCTATTATGCTTGCTTCTTCTGTCCCAAGCTATTCCTTTCCTCCTGCCACCAAACACCTTCACTGTATTAGTAAAAGGGACCATCATACATCAGAGTAGTTCCTGATTCCTTTCTTTCACATTCTACCCAGCAATAGATTTCATTAGCTTGCCAACAAAATATGTGATTAACTGGTCTCTCTGTTTCCACCTCCCCTTTTTACATTCTGTTCTGCACACAACAACTTTAATTTTTAAAATTACTGTTTGCTTTTTTACTTTATGTTGTAAGCGAAAACAGAGGCAGAACACAATACTGAATGTATAACTTAGTGAATTATTATAGGACAGACCCTCTTGTAACCACCACTCAAGTTAAAACAAAATAAAGATCTGCCAGCTGCTGCAACAGCCTCTCCATGTATCCTAATGACAACTCCTTTTTCCCGAAAGTAACTATTCTCTTGACCTTTGTAGTAATTGCTGTATTGTATCTACTTATGGCTTTATTCCTCAAGCAAACATCTCTAGTCACTCTAGTTGAATTTTGCCCAGTTTTCTCAATTTGATATGCTTAGAAATCTCTTTAATCTACAGGGCCCCTCTAACTCTGTCTTTTCCCTACAATTTATTTGAGTGACCTGGGCCATTTGACCTGTAGAAGGCTTCTTTATCTTAGAAAACAAATCAGGTCACATCTTTTTCCTGCTTAGAATACAATCCAAACTCCACATGTGCAGGGCCTGATGTGGCCTTACGTGTGCCTTCTTCTTTATCTGCATCCTGATTCCCTCCTCCTCTCTCTGATTGCTCTCAGGGCACACTGTTTGTCTATCAGGTTTGGAAGAAAATGACTGTCTCTATAAAAGGAAAATTTATTTTTTTTTACAAGTCATACGAATTCATGGGAAAAATAATTGTAGACCTGTTAGCTTTTTGTGTGTGAAATCTGAGACTTACCCAATGTATTAATAATTTACTAATAAGCACTCATATGTTTAGTAATAAATGCTATCTTTCACTGGAAAGTTTGAATCCTATCAATTAGTATCATGAATAACTGGGCTCAAATTTCTGAGTAAAATCTCAAGAGTAAAGATATTTTGATCTCCCACTCTTTAAGAGGAGAAAATTCAAGTGTTCACCTTAGAAAGGGCAAAATATTATGTTCACCAGTTAAACTATAAACTTCATGTGAGTAAGGACTGTATTTTATCTCATTTTTTCCCCAGTGCCTTAACAGTGCCAATAAATACCTGCTGATCAAATAACTTATTAATTGAAACTTTCTTTACTATTTTAGAGGTTGCCTTTTATGAAACATATAAAGATAATTCATATTAGAATTTAGTATAATGGTAAATAAGACTTTTATAAATATGTGCAGAGTTAACTGGTTCATAATGTTCCTCAGTAGATGAAATATTATCACCCATACAAGGCTTCTTTCATTAACTGAAATTGATTAATTCTATTTTATCCCATTCTTTATTCTTAATTCTTCCTTGCTGTGTGGAAAACTATTCTGGTATGTTTAATGCATGCAATGATGTTTGAGAGTGTGTTTATGTATTTAAAAATATATTAACTACTCAATAAACTAATAAAATGTCTTAGTTTATTTATTTTTTTAACCAAACCCTCTATTGCTAGTCTATTACTTCAAGCTGTACAGAGTAATCCATGGTGTTCACCATATTTTAGCTACCATTCTTTGTTGTGGTACCCAGCTCCCCCTCACCAGATATGGCCCTGTGATTAACATCATAATACATGTGCACTTAAAGATCTATGAGAATTTGTTTAGGGAATATACAGAGGAACCAAATACCTTGGTAATGGATAATGCTTTCCAGATTGGCTTTATCTACACTCTTACTTCAGTGTGTGAGGGTTCTTATCTATCCACAGCCTGCTTGTTTTAAATTTTTTTCTGGCCTAGAAGGTATAAATTTGTTTATTTTGCATTATTCTTATAATTAGTCAATATGAACATGTCTTCACTTGCTGAACTTCTGATTTCATCTACCTTCACCCCACCCCATTCTATTCATGCCTTCCCCAACTCAGTTCATGATAACTCCATCATCGCAGTGATTAGGACATTTCTGTCTTTTTCTCATATCTGCTTTAAATGGGCAAGTGTAGCCTGTTGTCTCTATTTTCAAAATACACACATCCTATGATCACATCTCACACATCCCAGTGTGGGCCACCCTTCCTCCCACACGAATTACTGCAATTGCCTACATCAAATTTCCCTGCTTCCGTTCTTATATCCCAGGATTAAGAGTGATCCATTTAAAACACAGTCGAAAGAGACATGTGAATCCCAATGTTCATCGCAGCCTGTTTATAATAGCCAGGACATGGAAGCAACCTAGATGTTCATCAGCAGGTGAATGGATAAGAAAGCTGTGGTACATATACACAATGGAGTATTACTCAGCCATTAAAAAGTATACATTTGAATCAGTTCTAATGAGGTGGATGAAACTGGAGCCTATTATACAGAGTGAAGTAAGCCAGAAAGAAAAACACCAATACAGTGTACTAACACATATATATGGAATTTAGAAAGATGGTAACGATAACCCTGTATGCGAGACAGCAAAAGAGGCACAGATGTATAGAACAGTCTTTTGGACTCTGTGGGAGAGGGTGAGGGTGGGATGATTTTGGAGAATGGCATTGAAACATGTATATTATCATCTGTGAAATGGATTGCCAGTCCAGGTTCAATGCATGATACAGGATGCTCGGGGCTGGTGCACTGAGATGACCCAGAGGGAGGATATGGGGAGGGAGGTTCAAGATGGGGAACACGTGTACACCTGTGGCAGATCCATGTCAATGTATGGCAAAACCAATACAATATTGTAAAGTAATTAGCCTCCAATTAAAATAAATTTATATCAAAAAATAAAACATAACTCAAATCATGTCCTTCTTCTTTCAACCTTGCACTTACTCAGAGTAAAACCCAAATTATTTACAGTGAACACAGGCTTTTCTTCTAATTATACTGTCTGCATGGAATACCTCTTTCTTAGGTACACACTTCTTTATCTCCTCCAGTTCTTCATTTAACTATCATCAGTGCCCTATTTGATGCAGAAAACCTTCTCCTTGCCCCCTACTCCTATTTTTTCTTCAGTTCAGTTCAGTTGCTCAGTCATGTTCAACTCTGCAACCACGTGGACTGCAGCACGCCAGGCTTCCCTGTCCATCACTAACTCCCAGAGCCTACTCAAACTCATGTCCCTCACATCAGTGATGCCATCCAACTATCTCATCCTCTGTTGTCCCCTTCTCCTCCCACCTTCGATCTTTCCCAGCATCAAGGTCTTTTCCAGTGAGTCAGTTCTTCACATCAGGTGGCCAAAATATTGGAGCTTCAGCTTCAGCATCAGTCCATCCAATGAATATTCAGGACTGATTTCCTTTAGGATGGACTGGTTTGATCTTGTAGCTCAAGGGACTCTCAAGAGTCTTCTCCAACACCACAGTGCAAAAGCACCAATTCTTCGGCCCTCAGATTTCTTTATGGTCCAACTCTCACATTCATAAACAACCACTGAAAAAACCATAATTTGAGTAGATGGACCTTTGTTGGCAAAGTAATGTCTCTGCTTTTTAATATGCTGTCTAGGTTAACTCAGATGCTTATATCCTTCCTTTTCTACTTTGCTTTTCACTTCTCTTCTTTTCACAGCTATTTGTAAGGCCTCCTCAGACAGCCATTTTGCTTTTTTGCATTTCTTTCCCATGGGGATGGTCTTGGTCCCTGTCTCCTGTACAATGTCATGAACCTCCGTCCAGAGTTCATCAGGCACTCTATCTATCAGATCTAGTCCCTTAAATCTATTTCTCACTTCCACTGTATAATCATAAGGGATTTGATTTAGGTCATATCTGAATGGCCTAGTGGTTTTCCCTACTTTCTTCAATTTAAGTCTGAATTTGGAAATAAGGAGTTCATGATCTGAGCCACAGTCAGCTCCCAGTCTTGTTTTTGCTGACTGTATACAGCTTCTCCATCTTTGGCTTCAAAGAATATAATCAATCTGATTTCGGTGTTGACCATCTGGTGATGTCCATGTGTAGAGTCTTCTCCTGTGTTGTTGAAAGAGGGTGTTTGCTATGACCAGTGCGTTCTCTTGGCAAAACTCTATTAGCCTTTGCCCTGCCTTATTCCATGCTCCAAGGCCTAATTTGCCTGTTACTCCAGGTGTTTCTTGACTTCCTACTTTTGCATTCCAGTCCCCTATAATGAAAAGGACATCTCTTTTGGGTGTTAGTTCTAAAAGGTCTTGTAGGTCTTCATAGAACCGTTCAACTTCGGCTTCTTCAGCGTTACTGATTGGGGCATAGGCTTGGATTACTGTAATATTGAATGGTGCGCCTTGGAAATGAACAGAAATCATTCTGTCGTTTTTGAGATTGCATCCAAGTACTGCATTTCGGACTCTTTTGTTGACCATGATGGCTACTCCATTTCTTCTAATGGTTTCCTTCCCACAGTAGTAGATATAATGGTCATCTGAGTTAAATTCACCCATTCCAGTCCATTTTAGTTCACTGATTCCTAGAATGTCAATGTTCACTCTTGCCATCTCCTGTTTGACCACTTCCAATTTGCCTTGATTCATGGACCTAACATTCCAGGTTCCTATGCAATATTGCTCTTTACAGCATCGGACCTTGCTTCTATCACCAGTCACATCCACAACTGGGTATTTTTTTTTGCTTTGGCTCCATCCCTTCATTCTTTCTGGAGTTATTTCTCCACTGAGCTCCAGCAGCATACTGGGCACCTACCGACCTGGGGAATTCCTCATTCAGTATCCTATCATTTTGCCTTTTCATACTGTTCATGGGGTTCTCTAGGCAAGTATACTGAAGTGGTTTGCCATTCCCTTCTTCAGTGGACCACATTCTATCAGACCTCTCCACCATGACCCCCCCATCTTGGGTGGCCCCACACCACATGGCTTAGTTTCATTGAGTTAGACAAGGCTGTGGTCCGTGTGATCAGATCGACTGGTTTTCTGTGATTATGATTTCAGTGTGTCTGCCTTGTGATGCCCGCTTGCAATACCTACCGTCTTGGTTGGGTTTCTCTTACCTTGGTCATGGGGTATCTCTTCACAGCTGCTCCAGCAAAGCGCAGCCACTGCACCTTACCTTGGACGAGGGGTATCTCCTCACGGCCCCCTCTCCTGACCTTGAACGTGGAATAGCTCCTCTCCGCCACAGCCCTGATGTCGGCCGTGGGGTAGCTCCTCTAGGCCTCCACCCCTGGCCTCGGGAGTGGGGTAGCTCTTCTCTGCCACTCTTCTGCACGTGGGCAGTCACAGGGCCGGCATTGCTTCTGCACGCTCGGAGCCAGTGTCGCTTCTGAGCGCTCGGAGCATCTGAATGCAGAGTTCCAAAGAATAGCAAGGAGAGATAAGAAAGCCTTCCTCAGTGATCAATGCAAAGAAATAGAGGAAAACAACAGAATAGGAAAAACAAGAGATCTCTTCAAGAAAATTAGAGATTCCAAGGGAATATTTCATGCAAAGATGGGCTCGATAAAGGACAGAAATTGTATGGACCTAACAGAAGCAGAAGATATTAAGAAGAGGTGGCAAGAATACACAGAAGAACTGTACAAAAAAGATCTTCACGACCAAGATAGTCACAATAACGTGATCACTGACCTAGAGCCAGATATCTTGGAATGTGAAGTCAAGTGGGCCTTAGAAAGCATCACTGCGAACAAAGCTAGTGGAGGTGATGGAATTCCAGTTGAGCTATTTCAAATCCAGAAAGATGATGCTGTGTAAGTGCTGCACTCAATATGCCAGCAAATTTGGAAAACTCAGCAGTGTCCACAGGACTGGAAAAGGTCAGTCTTCATTCCAATCCCAAAGAAAGGCAATGTCAAAGAATGCTCAAACTACTGCACAATTGGACTCATCTTACACACTAGTAAAGTCATGCTCAAAATTCTCCAAGCCAGGCTTCAGCAATATGTGAACCGTGAACTCCCAGATGTTCATGCTGGATTTAGAAAAGGCAGAGGCACCAGAGATCAAGTTGCCAACATCCGCTGGATCATGGAGAAAACAAGAGAGATCCAGAAAAACATCTATTTCTGCTTCATTGACTATGCCAAAGCCTTTGACTGTGTGGATCACAATAAACTGTGGAAAATTCTGAAAGAGATGGGAATACCAGCCCACCTAACCTGCCTCTTGAGAAACCTATATGCAGGTCAGGAAGCAACAGTTAGAACTGGACATGGAACAACAGACTGGTTCCAAATAGGAAAAGGAGTACGTCAAGATTGTACATTGTCACCCTGTTTATTTAACTTTTATGTAGAGTACATCATGAGAAATGCTGGGCTGGAAGAAGCACAAGCTGGAATCAAGATTGCCGGGAGAAATATCAATAACCTCAGATATGCAGATGACACTACCCTTATGGCAGAAAGTGAAGAGGAACTCAAAAGCCTCTTGATGAAAGTGAAAGAGGAGAGTGAAAAGGTTGGCTTGAAGCTCAACATTCAGAAAACAAAGATCATGGCATCTGGTCCCATCACTTCATGGGAAATAGATGGAAAAACAGTGGAAACAGTGTCAGACTTAATTTTTGGGGGCTCCAAAATCACTGCAGATGCTGATTGCAGCCATGAAATTGAAAGATGCTTATTCCTTGGAAGGAAAGTTATGACCATCCTTGATAATATATTAAAAAGCAGAGACATTACTTTGCCAACCAAGGTCCGTCTAGTCAAGGCTATGGTTTTTCCCGTGGTCACGTATGGATGTGAGAGTTGGACTGTGAAGAAAGCTGTTTGCCGAAGAATCGATGCTTATGAACTGTGGTGTTGGAGAAGACTCTTGAGAGTCCCTTGGACTGCAAGGAGATCCAACCAGTCCATTCTAAGGGAGATCGATCCTGGGTGTTCATTGGAAGGACTGATGCTAAAGCTGAAACTGCAATACTTTGGCCACCTCATGCGACGAGTTGACTCACTGGAAAAGTCTCTGATGCTGGGAAGGGTTGGGGGCGGGAGGAGAAGGGGACGACGGAGAATGAGATGGCTGGATGGCATTACCGACTCTGTGGACATGAGTTTGAGTGTACTTCGGGAGTTGGTGATGGACAGGGAGGCCTGGCGTGCTGTGATTCATGGGGTCGCGGAGAGTCGGACACAACTGAGCGACTGAACTGAACTGATGACACTTCCCCTTTCAACAATGCCCACCTAGGTAGCCATCTGTAGGTAGGTTGTCTATTCTTTTTAAAAAGTGGATCTCAGACTGAGAGAAGATGCTATTGATACCAGCTCCCAAGCCCTTTACAGGGTAATGCCACATCACCAAGCAGAGGATGAGAACAGACCTGTCATGCTCACTTAGACGAGGCACGTGGTGGAAATCTCCCCTGCCACCCTTGGGAAAGGGAAATGGGGAATAGAAGTATCACTGCACAGTGCTTAACATCTTCACTAGAGTACTTTTAACAGAGGGTAGTGGTGTTTTATTAAAGATTCTGAACACTGAAAATCCCTAAGTACAAACGAACATATGGAAGATCATCTTCCTTAAAATGAAGGGAAAGGCAAAAGTTCCAAGATTACAGAATGTGATGGTAGAATTACAAACCTGGACTGTGTGTGTGTGCTCAGTCATGTGCAACTCATTGCAACCCCCTGGAGTGTACTCCGCCAGGTTCCTCTGTCCATGGAATTTTCCAGGCAATAATCCTGGAGCGGTTTGCCATTTCCTACTCCAGAGGATCTTCCTGACTCAGGGATCAAAACCATATCTCTTGTGTCTCCTGCATTGGCAGGCAGATTCTCTACCAGTGAGCAACCTGGGAAGCCTGGACAGCAGCCCAATAAGTAACAGTTGTCAGGTATTGGCATAAAAAATGTCTCCTTGCCCGACCTCATATTAGGTGATGAACCACAGAGCACCAAATAGTCCCCTGAGTTGCTAACCTAGGAGCTATTGCTCAAAGGGATGTGGTGATGGGATTGGAATGGGGAAGTTTTGGTGAAATTCCCACAGTCCTACAGTTCAGTCAATTCAGTCATTCAGTCACGTCTGACTCTTTGTGACCCCATGGACCCATCATCCTAATGTGGAAAAAAATCCCAACAATCCAAAGGGGCTTCCCAGGTGGTTCAGTGGTAAAGAATCTGCCTGCAATGCAGGAGCCTCAGGAGACGTGGGTTTGATCCCCGGGTCAGGAAGATCCCTTGAAGAAGGGAATGGCAACCCACTCCAGTATTCTTGCCTGGAGAATCCTGGGGACAGAGGAGCCTCATGGGCTACAATCCATGGGGTCGCAAAGAGTCAAACACGGCTGAAGTGACTTAGCATGGATGCACGTACAATCCAAAGCTGGTGTCACTGAAGACTCAGACATACTTCCCCTGAGAAATTAAAGTTTTGTGAGTTCTTTCTCATGCTCCAGGGACAAGGCAACAAAATTTTCATTTGCAAAGTTGAAATGTAGGTTAGGATGTTAGGTGCAGAAGTGACCAGGCAAAGGGAGAGGAAAATTAAAAGAAATCTAATAAGCAAAAAGTAATTGGCCCCTTGAGATTTTTTCACTAAGTTATAGAAAGTTACCTGTTCCAACTGCACTTGCTTCAAACTCCACGACTCTCCCAGCCCTGCCATCTTTCTAAGGCACAGGATGGCCCCCTCCATTCTCCAGAGGTAACTCAGGCATTTCCAGTCTTTCTTCAGCATTTATTTAGCAACACAAACTGTGAAACCAGCTTCCTGTAATCCATGACTTCTTTTGTATTCTTCAAGTCTCAGAGTATAGTGGCTTGATATAGTTGTCCTCTGGTAGAAATTCATCCTAAAAATTATATTCTGGCTGTTCAAATTATGTTTGTGAGTGTACAGCTAAGTAGGTTTGAAAAGAAGTTTGGGAACAGTTTAAGCATGACTGAGTGCGTTTATGTTGGGTTCCAAAGGGACCACGATGGAACATGATCCTATGAGCGGAAAGAATTCTGGGCTCTCCTCCACCTGTGTAATGATTTTAGCTTAGCTACATGGCTACTCAAATTTTTACCTCTGGCTTTGGAATGATTACCAGGTGACCTGGAAATGTAGTCCACTTTTTATATTAGTGTGATAGCAACCATTTACATGAACAGTGGGGGATATTTTGGTTCAATTATAAGCACTCACCACTGCACAGAAGAGATTCTGAATTTCCCATGGGGTTCAGCTCAGAAGGGACGAATTTTCCCAATCAGATGAAACTCATACCCTCAGACCAGGAGCCTTCATCATGTCTCACCTCTTACTTTTTAAGGATATTCTTTTGTCTAGAGAAAACTATTCTTTGGTTCAAAACTTTGAAAGCTAATTTGAAAAAATAAGCAATTGATTTATTCATTTCTGATATTGGATCATTTTTATTTCCTTATTTTTCATATTCAGAGCTCTTAATTTTCTCTTAGAAGAGGGAGAAAGGACTTCCTGCCATGGATCCACTATAAGACACTATTTTTCACCATTTCAGACACAGAGTAGAAGCACAATCACCTTTTCAAGTTTATGAAAGAGGCCTTTCATGTACTTCAAGAATAGAGTCTCTAATGGGGGAGATATGCTGTGTTTCTCTTCCTTATGTTGCTGAAGTGGCTTGAAGGCCAGATCTCAACTTCACAGGTAAATGAGAGGGATCTAATCTGGCCCACCAGGACTCTGAAGTAAATGGGCTCAAAAGTAGAAAGTAGGAACTCATTTAGTCTCCTTGATATGTTTCCTGAATTTCATGTTCGGTGGATCCATAGCCTTTTAAAAAATGACTGTCACGTGCTCTCCACAGGGTCTGCCATGTATAGGAGCAGCACAATGGATGTGCCCCAGCTTATCAGATATCCTACCCACCTACTGCCTCCTCCATTGTCTAGTCACTTCAGCTTTTTTTCCCATCTGTAAAACAGAGATAATAAGCCAAAGCTCACAGTGTTGTTGTGAAGACATATTTTTGTTGCTTAGTCATTGTGTCCGACTGTTTGTCACCCCATGGACTGTAAACCTCCAGGCTCCTCTCTTTATGAGATTTCCCAGGCAAGGAGTACTGAAGTGAGTTGCCCTTTCCTTCTCCAGGGGATCTTCCTGACCCAGGGATGTAGCCTGTATGTCTTGTGTTTCCTGCATTGGCAGGCAGATTCTTTACCACTTGCACCACCTGGAAAGCCCCATATATTAGTAGATATATGAGATATTTAGTATAATGACTAGTGCAGAGTAAGTGTTCCGGAGAAGGCAATGACAAGCCACTCCAGTACTCTTGCCTGGAAAATCCCATGGATGGAGGACCCTGGTAGGCTGCAGTCCATGGGGTCGCTACGAGTCAGACATGACTGAGCGACTTCACTTTCACTTTTCACTTCACACATTGGAGAAGGAAATGGCAACTCACTCCAGTGTTCTTGACTGGAGAATCCTGGGGACGGGGGAGCCTGGTGGGCTGCTGTCTGTGGGGTAGCAGAGTCGGACACGACTGAAGTGACTTAGCATAGCATAGCATACAGAGTAAGTGTTCAGCAAATAAAAATAAATTTAATTATGATTCTTATTTTTCTTTTACCATCCTTCCCACTCCAGTGGATTTTTGCACTCTGGCTTTGCAAAAGTGTTTCAGTGAAGAATATTACTTATGTCTGTAAATATTGTGCATTTTTTGCCAGTGTTGCAGCTAAGCATCTTGTTCCAATCAATTTGATGTAAGTGATAGAAAGTTTTCAGTGCAAAGACTTGAAAGTGGTATCTTTGTTCAATTTCTAATACTTTCTGTGTGATATTCAATTTCTGAAAGTTCTCTTTTTAATAAATTCCTTGACATTTTGGACCTTATTCAAAACAATACTAAATCCTGAATATTTTATAGTTAACCATATGAAAATAAACTATCAGAGCAAGGCCTCCAGCCATCTGTGTTACAAATGGTGTGATCTGTAACAATCATCCTAAAAATTTTTATGCTGAAACTGGAAACTTTTAATAAATGTAATCTGCTGCCCATCTGCTGTATGAATAGTAAATAAGCCATTGGAATAATGACCCTCATTTGGAATTTTCAGGTACTGTCACAGGAATATCTCAGAGACCTCAAACTCCCACCTGCATATTTTAGTTTTGGATACATTTCTTTCTTTATGTAGGAAACATAAAATAAGTTTTGGCTTGGGGTAAAAAAAACCTGTTACTGTCTCTGCTATGTTCTATAATTAAGACCTGATTTTCTACCCTTCTGCCTACACTGGTGAGGAGTGATTCCTGTCATATTGGTGAATGAATGAGTTGTCCTTTCCTTGAGAAAACATTGTTATTAAGTAATAACATGACGGGCTTCCCTGATGTCTCAGTGGTAAAGAATCCACTTGCAACGCAGGAGACACAGGAGACGCAGGTTCAATCCCTGGGCCAGGAAGATTCCCTGGAGGAAGGCATGGCAACCCACTCCAGTATTCTTGCTTGGAGAATCCCATGGACAGAGGAGCCTGGTGGGCTATAGTCCATAGGGTCACAAAGAGTTGGACGTGACTGAAGTGACTGAGCATGCACACACGATAACATGACATCATTAAACACATTATTAAATTACCCTTGGAGGGCATAAGAGATACATTTTAATACCTTCTCTTCATTTAACACCTGATTCTTGAAGTTGGCCATTGTGGGTTGACATGCGCACCTGGGCCACTGGTGTGAGGTAGGTGAAGAGACCTTCCACCTGACACTCTCAGATTAAAAGGGCAAATTACATGAGTTCCCCTTCCTGAATGCCTGTAATTTGCCCTTTTAATCTGAGAGTGTCAGGTGGAAGGTCTCTTCACCTACCTCACACCAGTGGCCCAGGTGGGCATGTCAACTTATGTACACCTGGGGCGGATTCATGTCAATGTATGGCAAAACCAACCAATATAATATTGTAAAATAATTAGCCTCCAATAAAAAAAATAAAATAAAAGGGCAAATTATAGAAAACAAATTCAAAATCCCTTGGTAATAAGTATGAGAATATTACTTAAACTATTCAGGATTTCATGAATACATTCCACTGAGGAGGGGTGAGCACAGATGTGTCTGAGACATCCAGAGAGTAAACAAAACAAAAAAGTTAAATGGTACTGAACATCAAGTAGAATTCAGAAGATCTTTCATGTGGGCTAAAAACTTTCTCCCCAGAAAGACAGTAATTATCCCCTCTAAAAGCTACTAAGTTAACTAGAATTTTAAATCTAAATACTTCATTAATTTCCTTCCTCCACTTAACAGTAGATATTTGAGAGAAAAACTTATGTTCTAATAAATCGAATTTCAAGAATGTAACCTTTTATTCCCCTTGATTTCCAGCTGCACAACTGGGTACCATTACATTCTTCCTCTACAGATATGTTAAGCGGAGTTTGGATGACGATCTGGCTGAGACATTCAGGGAGAACTTTATGGGTAGGATCTCCATGTGGTATGAAAGCCACTTTCCAATTCTGAGTTTCTTTAATTTGTCATTTTGACATCTTTAGTTCAGTTCTTAGAAACTAATGGGCCAGGGGAATAAAACGCAGACATGGATGAGTGAGTTCATTCTGCTGGGGCTGTCCAGCAACTGGGGGACTCAAGTCTCCCTCTTTGTCTTGTTCTTGGCCATGTACTTGGTGACTATTGTGGGAAATGTCCTCATCCTTCTTCTGATCAGACTGGACAGCAGGCTTCATACCCCCATGTATTTCTTCCTTAGTGTTTTGTCTCTTGTGGACCTTTGTTACTCAAGCAGTATTGTCCCTCAAATGCTGGTCCACCTGCTCTCAGTCCAGAAGTCCATCTCATTCTACAGCTGTCTGATCCAGCTCTCTGCATCCCTGGCATTGGCTGCATCTGAGTTCCTATTGCTGGGGGCCATGGCCTATGACCGCTATGTGGCAGTGTGTTACCCGCTGCACTATACAATCATCATGCATGGAGGGCTGTGTCTGGGACTGGCAGTTGGCTGCTTGGTGGCTGGTTTCACAAATTCACTCATGGAGACAGTCATCACCTTTCGGCTTCCCCTGTGTCACAATGTTATTAATCACTTTGCTTGTGAGACCCTAGCAGTGCTGCGGCTAGCCTGTGTGGATATCTCTTTCAACAAGGTCATGGTGGCCATCTCAGGATTTCTGATGATCATGCTTCCCTTTTCCCTGGTTCTGTCTTCCTATGGTCGTATAGTTATTGCCATTCTGCACATTCATTCTGCTCAGGGACGTAGCAAAGCATTTGGGACGTGTGCCTCTCACCTCACTGTGGTTTCCATGTGCTTTGGAACAGCCATCTTCACTTACCTGGGGCCACAGTCCGCCTATTCAGTGGAAGGGGAAAAGATGGTTGCTCTGTTCTATGCTGTAGTGGCCCCTATGTTGAACCCCTTGATTTACAGCTTGAGAAATAAAGAAGTTATGGCTGCTCTCACTAAAGTTTTAGAAAAATTCAAAGGGTAAAGACTATAAGAACTTACTGTTATCTACCATCAAAATCAAAAAGAAGATCAGATCAGTGAAGGTAGGACTGCCACATTTACACTTAAGAAGACTATTTTGGTCAGATCCTGGATTTCAAATGAAGAATTTCTCCACATAATTAATGGATTTCCTTATATAGGCCAATACCAGGTAATTTACATACCAGTGATTAATGAAAGGGCCTTTTCTTAGATCATCTTATCTCAGGTATCAAGTAGTATTTAGGCTTCTTCTCCTATTTTCTCATTTTACTAGCTTATCAGTGTTTAAAGGAATAATGCATGGCTTCATCAAGCAGACCTGGTTTGTGGATTGAATGGATAGATGAATTCTGACAATTAGGTCTACTGGACTGCAAGGAGATCCAACCAGTCCATTCTAAAGGAGATCGATCCTGGGTGTTCATTGGAAGGTCTGATACTAAAGCTGAAACTCCAATACTTTGGCCACCTCATGAGATGAGTTGACTCATTGGAAAAGACTCTGATGCTGGGAAAGATTGGGGGCAGGAGGAGAAGGGGACGACAGAGAATGAGATGGCTGAATGGCATCACCGACTCTGTGGACATGAGTTTGAGTGAACTCCAGGAGCTGGTGATGGACAAGGAGGCCTGACATGCTGTGATTCATGGGGTCGCAAAGAGTCGGACATGACTGAGTGACTGAACTGAACTGAACACTTTTGTGAACTAGAAGAGAGAATGTCTGTTTCTTTCTACGTGACAATACTCCAATTGTTTTTAGAACAGTTTTATTTCCTCCAAATGGTTTTTCAACTCCTTAAAAAAAATAATATCAGTTTTGGAGCTTTCAATACTCTCTATGCCTAAATCTAGACTGTGATATTATATTCTGAAATAAATAATATATGACAAAATATTTGTTCAGATCATTATGCTGGATCTTATTTGCTTTGAAGATGAGAAATCTGTGGCTTCACTATAGTCTTTTTTATTGTGGTAAAACATACAGTATATAATATAAACTTTGCCAGTTTAGTCATTTTAAGTGTGTACTTCAATGGCATTAATTACATTCACAATGTTGTACAAATATCACCACCATCTATTTCCAAAGTTATTCATTACCATAGTCTTTCATTCAACTAATTTTCAAAGACCTGTTTCCTATAAACTGGTTACAAAGATTCCACACCCACTGTATTCATTTTCTCTTAAACTTAAACAAAGGTATGTGCATTTTGTTTTGCTAATCATTATTGATTTTCACACACCAACCTGCCTAGATTATTTTGAATTTTGATTCTCAAATTCATTCCATTTGTTTACTTTGTCTTTCTGTTGATATAGATACAATAAAAGGAAAAATTTGTAAAAATAAATACCAAATAGTATACGTCAATTATCTGTCACTGCAAACTTGGGGAGAAGGGGTCCAGAATGTCTTATAATTGGAATCATACAGTATGCAGCCTTTTCATATTGGCTTCTTTAATTTAGTAATTTGCATTTAAGTTCCTTCATGTCGTTTCATGGCTTAATCATTCATTTCTTTTTGGAACTGAATAATATTCTATTGTCTGCATGTACCCCCGTTTATTCACTCATCTGAAGGACTTCTTGTCTACTTCTAATTTTCAGTAGTTATGAATAAAGCTGCTTATAAACATTTGTGTGCAGGTTTTGTGTGGACATATTTTTGACTCCTTTAGGACACCTTTAGGTAAATACCAAGTAGCATGATTGCTGGATCATATGGTAAAATATGTTTTGCTTTGTAGAAAACCACCAACTGTCTTCCAAAGTGGCTGTACCACTTGGCATTCCCACCAATAATGAATGAGAATTTCTATTGCTCCATATTGTGTAGTGGTATTTGATAATTGACTTAATTTGTATTTCCCTGATGACACATGATATAGAGTATCTTCTCATATGTGTGTATTAATACTAGTTCAAACTCTTCCAGAATGTAGAAAAGGAGTAAACGCCACATGATTTTATGAAGTCAGGATTACCCTCACACCAAACCAAGCCAAGACATTATAGAAAGGAAACCACAGATCAATAACAATCATGAACAGCCACACAAAATTCTAAAAATATTGCCAAATCAAGTCCAATATTTTGCAAAAATATAATAGCTTATATTTTAATTTAGTTCCACATCCTAAAATAAATCAATGTATATGTTTCCCTGTATCAATAGACTAAAAGGGAAAACCAGTTTATCACCTCAATAGGTGGCAAAAAGTATTAATGTTAAGAAAAAAAATCTTTGCAAACTAGGTATAGAAGGAAACTTCTTAACCCAATAAAATGTGTATACAAATAACTTACAGCTAACATCAATATTTATTAGCAAAAAATGGAATTATTTTCTCTTTGAGATGGAGAACAATGCTTAATGTCCATGATCATCAGTTTTCTTATCTGGAAATTCTGGCCAAAGTGATAAGGCCAGAAAAAGAAATAAAAGGAATGCAAATTAGAAAGAAACAAATAGAATCATTTTTGTTCTCAGGCAGCATTATCATTTATATATAAAATCTCTAGGAATCTACAACAAAGATCTTGGAACTGATAAGGGAATTTGGCAAGGCTGAAAGATGCAAAGATAATATGTAAAGCATGTGTGTGTGCATGCATGCAAGCGAAATTGCTTCAACTGTGTCCTACTCTGTGTGAATCTATGGACTGCATCCTGCCAGGCTCCTCTGTCCGTGGGATACTCCAGACAGGAATACTGGAGTGGATTGCCATGTCTTCCTCCAAGGGATCTTCCTGACCCAGGGATCAAACCCAGGTCTCTTCTGTCTCCTGCATTGCAGGTGGATTCTTTACTACTGAGCCACTGGGGGAGCCCACATTTACCTAGATATGTATTTAAGTATGTAAATTAATTAAATGTATAAATATTTATATAAATAAATATAAATTATATACATATTTAAGGTAATGATGTTTTTGTAAACATCACTGAAAACTGTTGAGTAGGGATTTCCAAGGCTTTATTTCTCCACAAAACAGCAAATAAGCTGGCAAACACTTTTGGAATTAACCTTTGCAGAACTCTGAAATCTAGTAAAAAACTGACTACAAAAAGGGGAAAGATGAATAAAGACTGAAAATGTTGCATTATGGTAAAATAGTACTGGGGCATGCCCACTTATTACCTCTCACCTCCCAAATTGGTGACAGCCATAAAGGTTACAGTCTATACTCCTGGTACAGGTTGCAAGTAAAAACCAGCAATCTGGACCTTAACTCTCAAAGAATTTTGGCTGTTTCAACATATCTGGCAGCTACCTGAAGAGCTAACATAAAGACTGGCCTTTGTTTTACTGACTCAGAGTATTATCAGGACCGGGATGGCTTTCCAGGTGGCATTTGCTAGAAATATTTAAAGGCAAAAGTATGGTAGCCTGACACTAGGGTTAAGAGTTAAGACAGTCAACAACCAGACTGAAAAGACTGGGAAGCAAGAGGCTAGGAAAGGATGTGTATAGGGGAATAAGGGCTTTAAAAGGCATGGGAGATAGATGGGGAAACAGTGTCAGACTTTATTTTTTTGGGGCTCCAAAATCACTGTGGATGCTGATTGCAGCCAGGAAATTAAAAGACGCTTACCTCTTGGAAGGAAAGTGATGACCAACCTAGATAGCGTATTAAAAAGCAGAGACATTACTTTGCCAACAAAGGTCCGTCTAGTCAAGGCTATGGTTTTTCCCGTGGTCATGTATGGATGTGAGAGTTGGACTGTGAAGAAAGCTGATCACCAAAGAATTGATGCTTTTGAACTGTGGTGTTGGAGAAGACTCTTGAGACTTCCTTGGACTGCAAGGAGATACATCCAGTCCACTCTAAAGGAGATCAATCCTGAGTGTTCATTGGAAGGACCGATGCTAAAGCTGAAACTGCAATACTTTGGCCACCTCATGCGACGAGTTGACTCACTGGAAAAGAGTCTGATGCTAGGAAGGATTAGGGGTTGGAGGAGACGGGGACGACCGAGAATGAGATGGCTGGATGGCATCACCGACTTGATGGACCTGAGTTTGAGTGAACTCCGGGAGTTGGTGATGGACAGAGAGGCCTGGCGTGCTGTGATTCATGGGCTCGCAAAGAGTCGGACACGACTGAGCGACTGAACTGAACTGAACTGGTAGCTCAGCTGGCAAAGGATCCACCTGCAATGCAGGAGACCCTGGTTTGATTCCTGGGTCAGGTAGATCCCCTGGAGAAAGGGTAGGCTACCCACTCCAGTATTCTTGGGCTTCCCTGGTGGCTCAGACAGTAAAGAATCTGTCTGTAATGCAGGAGACCTGCGTTTGATCCCTGGGTTGGGAAGATCCCCTGGAGAAGGGAATGACAACCCACTCCAGTATTTTTGTCTGGAGAATTCCACGGGCAGAGAAGCATGGCAAGCTAAAGTCCATGGGGTCATAAACTGTTGGACACAACTCAGGGACTTTCACTTACTTTCAAGGGCTTCCCAGATGGTGCTAGTGGTAAAGAACAGTTAACAGAGCCGAAGTATAAAAACTAAATTGCAACAACTAAAAATAAAGACACTTCTTTCAAATCCTGTTTATCCTGAATCATTTTATCCTAAAATCCTAGATGGGAAAGAAATGACAGACGGTCCACCAGACAATATCTGTGTTGACCCGGTTCTGGCCACCCTTTGTGGTGGCAGTGTGCCAAGGAGACTGAAAATGGGAGCACATTTTCCCTCCAACGATTGGTAATGTCTATCATCAGAGTGTTCTATGAATTATTGTGTCTGTGTCTTTACACAAGACGTTTAGGGTCAGAATTCCATACAAATGATCTCACATAGGTAGAGATGTTCATCAGATACAAACTGGCTATATTCCATGACATACTGACACTATATTATTCTAGAATTCAGCTATACAGTCTTTTCTTGGAGATACATACATATATATATATATATATATATATATATATATATATATATTGGCTGACAGTTGCAGGTTGGTAAATTTTGTAGATCTCTGTCCAGGGTATGTGGGAAGCGTTAAGGAAACCCAGGGAAATCACTCTCTGTCATGTTTTCCCTCAGGTCCTGAGGCCCCTCAGCTGTTGGTTTTTTTTTTTTTTTTTTTTGGTGTCATCTTGAATCTGTTGTGTTCCATTTCCTTCTCCAGGGGATCTTCCTGATCCAGGGATCAAACCAGGGTCTCCCACATTGCAGGCATACTCTTTACTTTGAGTCACAGAGAAGGCCCAAAATAAGGATGCCTACCAGTGTTGTTTCCTCCTGGTTTCGAACCAGGGACCTTTCGCATGTTAGGTGAACGTGATAACCGCTACACTACAGAAAAGTGTTTGCTATGTCTAGATTTTTTTAATTGTAAAGGACAGTTCATTTTTTTTTTTTTATTGTTAAGTGGCAGTCCAGTATATGGGTGTTATCACTGTCTGATATCTATTCATACTTCAGCCCTATAAACTGTGTTAAAGCCTGTTTAATTATCATAGACACATTGGAAGACTGAATTGCTTATAACTACTAGTATCTCCATTTTTCATTTCATGAAACCCCAATGAATTAGACAGCCTTTGCTTCTGTGAGGGTTACTTAAGAGTTCCTTAGATTTCAGAGAAGTGATTTTAGTAAACTAAAATTTTGTCCTAGAACATGAAATACTGGTCAAGTGGTTCCCAAAGGCAGCTGACAAAGTAATGATCCCACTATGATAAATTTATTTAGCACACAATTATAGCAGAAGCATTTAAACAAAAACCTTATTTAAAATTTTACTGAAATGTAGCAGTATGTTTACTTTGGATATTACTATCTCCCACGGAGTGCTGATATGATTGTCCTGTTTTAAGTAACTGAAAATTGAATAATAATTGAAAAATCTATGAAAAGTGAAAGTGTTAGTCTGTCAGTTGTGTCCGACTCTTTGCGACCCCATGGACTTTAGCCCACCAGGCTCTTCCATGGAACCCTCCAGGCAGGCATAGTGAGTGGGTTGCCATCTTCTTGACCCAGGGATCAAACCTGGGTCTCCTGCATTGCAGGTAAATTCTTTACCATGTGAGCCACAGGCCATCCTGAAAATCTACAGATAGATTTAAAAGTAGTAATTTTTTTCTCTTTGTGCTTTAGCAAAGACTAAATTCACAGGTGGTTCTTTTCAAAGCATGGATTTCTTTCCCCTAAGGAACTAATACTGTATAAGATAAGTGAGATTACCACAATAGGCAAATAGAAATTTGTCATGGCTCCCACAAGAGACCTGGACTGCCTTGTCAAAGTGCTTTTCTCCTGGGTGTTTGCAGACATGTAGGGCAAGTCTTAAAACCGTATAAAACTCAGAATCCAAAGATCTTCACAGAGTGGTGTGCCTAAGACCACTGCAGCTTCCTGCAGGAAGGCAATGGGTGCTCTGGCCCCAGGATCCTGGGAGAGCCATCCTGGAGCCACATCAGGCACATATGTGTTCCTAGTGTCCAGGACTCACCTCTCCTCTAGTCCTGACTATCAGTTTGGAAGCAGTTGGGTAACCTGTGGCCATTCACCCTTTGTAGATTTAGAGAGTGTGCTTTTCACATCTATCCAATACCTGAATCTTTCTTTTCTACTTCTTCCTATTTTAGAATCGGTGAAGAATTTCTTTTCACATCCCAGCCACTCAGAGGCTGCTGAGTCAAGGTAAGAGTCCCTTCTCAGAACATCACTTTTTGTTGTAGGACTCAGTCTAATGATTATCTGCTCTCTGATACATTTACCAAGCATTTCTGTATGTTCACTTCTATTTCGCATGTATGATAGAATATGTATCTATGTCACATTTCTTAAAATGTAGGCTCACCTTCAATAGCTTGTGCCTATAATGAAATTTCAGCTCTGTTTCAGGTTCATACGGCACAGTGATGTTTAAATACTAAACATTTAATTCTGTAGTCACACTTCTTCCTTCTATCCACTCTCCATCTCCAGCAGTCAGTCAGGGTGATAATCTTGTCTTTTGAACTTGAAGTACAGCTAGATATGTAGCGAGCACATTCCTCCTACTATGTTTGAGGGGCATCTCTTGATATTGGGTCAGAAATAAAAACCCCAGGCTCTGATCCAAACCTGCAGTTTCTTATTATGCCTTCTGACAGCAATTTGCTGCTGCGTCTTCCTGGCAATTGATCATGGCTACCGAAACTGCTGTTGTCTTGACAGGGAAGGAGGTTATGTTTCTATCATATCTAAATTACTTGGATCCTACCTTTGTACAGAATCCATACAGAGTTAAGCAAAAGTGTACGCACAGCAGGTACAAGAACGGAGAGAAGAAGCTAAAATGCTTGATTCTGTATCACTGGTAAAAGTCTCAAATGAGGGGTGACAAGTTTGAGTACACCGTAGTGGATTAGAAACTACCATGAGTGTAAAGGTCCACAAAGTTTACGGTAAAATAATACACTGAAAACACATGTGGTCAAGTCCTCCTATTCATGTGCAATAATTAGTGCTTGCACCCTTCATTTAGTGGATGAGAAATAAGGAAATCTGTTGTTGTTGTTGTTGAGCTTCCTCTAGGAGTGCAAAGTTACTCGTATAACTTGTAGACAAGTATGTCTAAATATGTTCGTCTTCTTTTCTTTAATAAATTTTATAACTGGGGTGATTTTTCTTTTATTTGTGTATGTCTTTGTTCGCTATGAAGGTGGATTCCAACTAGTGTTTTAATCTCTGATTAGGCAACCCTGACCCAACCAAATCCATGCCCCCCATAAGAAAACCAGGGTGGAATGTGAGGATGTTATCAGCTGCTGAAAACATTCAATGATTACATATTGTCTGTAATATAGAATAACTCTTCAATACCTTAATATTTCATATGAAAGAATCTGCAGTCTGGTCCCTAACACTATCTTATCTCTTCCTCTCTTTCACGCCCTTTCTTTCTCTCTCCCATCCCCCCTTTCTCTTTCTGTTTCTATTCATTTATTAACTTATAATTTTCAAACTCACAGAGGAAATAGGTCTTAATGAGAAGCTTCCCTGAAAACGTCAGGCTATTTCATATCTCTTTGCCTTTCTTCACCCTGTTTCATCTGCCTAAAATATCTCTAACTTATTTTCATTGTCCAACTTATCTTTATTGTAATGATTTTCTCTTCTCTGATACATTTACCAAACCTTTCTATATATTCATTTCTGTTTCATATGTGTAATTGAACATGCATCTCTGTCACATTTGTAAAAATTTCGGCTCGTCTTTACTAGCCTGTGCCAATAATGAAATTTCAGTGCGATTAGAGAATATTTCCTAAAATTATCAGACATTTTAAATATTTAAAAAGTGGTGTTGAGTGCAAAATCTGGTATTCCTTATGTATATGTGAGACAGCATTGTGGTTGAGGCTATGCTTTTGTAGTCAGACAGACGGTGTCTTCACTTTAATTCTCGTTTCATCACTCTCAAACTTGGAAATATTACTTAATCACTCTAAAGTGTCCTCTGTGAAATTAGAGTAACAGTGTCTCGTTTATTTGTTTTGTATATTAAATGGCACATTTGAAAAATACTTAGCAAGTTTCCCAGTACCTAGTAATAACTGATAAATGATTATAAGAGAATATTCTGAAGAATATTGAACAATATTCTGTTCAATATTCCGAACAATATCCTGGAATATTGTTCAGGCTTCATGTTAAAACTCATCAGAACAAAACCCTAAGAGAATCTTTCCCATTGCCATCTCTTCAACTATGAGGAACGTGTCTGTAAACACCCAAATTATTCCCATTACAGTAAATGGCATCACTTCCATATAGTAAGCCATATACCTGAAATTCCTCCTTGATTTCTCTCTTCTCTTTCTTCCCATATTTAATCCATCAATTACCGTTAAAGATGCTTTCAAAATATATCTGGAGTCCCCTCACTTCCGTGAAACAAGGTGTTCAAGGTCACCATCACCTTTGAGTAGCCACCCAGAATCACAACTCCCACTCTTGCTCCCACAGTCTTTTGCAATGTCAGAGTGATCTTTCCAAGTGTGCGTCATACTGCACTCCTATTCAGCTTTAAGCCTTTCACATGCTTCTCACGGTATTTAGACCACGATTCAGATCCCCTATTGTGACCTGTGGGGTCTTACATGTGCTGGCCCTGCTTGCCTTTCCCTCCTGTTCCTCATTTCTTCTCCATCCATCACAGCAGGCACGGCCTCATCTCCGTGCAGCTCTCTCCCACCTCACTCCTCAGAAGGCTGGGGCCCTGGCATCCTGTGTAAACGTCACCTCCTCAGAGGTCAGCGAGGCCTTCCCCAATCACACGAGTATCATTTCTGGTTTTTAACCTTCATAGAAAATGTCTCAAATTTTATTATGTATTTCTTATTGTTTGCTGATTTAAAAAAATCTCCTGCAAGAGACTCTCACCTCCACCCCCAAGGACTTCAATCTCCGCAAGAGGAAGCTCATGTCTGCTCACTACTCTGCTTTGTCCACAGCAGCCACTCTCCTCACTCCTGTGAGCCCATCCTTATCTTTTAAGACCCTGAGATGGGGGAGGAGCCCTTTCACACTTACTGTCATTTAAAGTTTATATACAATTTTACTTACATTATTTCATTTGGGTTTTGATCCACATTGACATAAGCTAAATGAATAGTAATATTTGCATTTGAAGAAGAGGAAATTGGGTTTCGGAGATGATAAGATTTTAAGGTTCATATAGCAATTTACGACTGATGTTCAGGTTTTTAATACTGGAAAGCCTAACTCTGCCCACCTCACCATCTCATGAACCTCACAGACAACAGGTTTCACTCTGTCTCCATGGACAGTACAGGGGGAAAAGCATTGTAAAGGCAGAACTTCCAGCGCTCTGGCTGGATGGTAGGCCAGAAAAGCCAGGTGTATCACCACAGTTGGCAATGGTAATGTGGAACATGGTCGTTTGATACTGTTTACCTTGGACGTGTTTGTGAAAGACAGTGTAGGGTAATAGAGCATGGTGTTCAGACTAAGACTGAATGTGATTCCTGCCCTGCTGCCAGTGGGAACGTGGTGGGTTACTAATACTTCTCCAAAACTCAATTTCTTCATTACTAAGATGTGTATAAAGGCTACGTGCAAATCAAATTACATTGTGCACATAATGAGCCCAGTGTATGATCTAACCTATAATGCACCATTAAAAATGATATCTATTACTGTTGTTACTAGTCAAAGAAGGCGAAAGATGGAAGGTCTAAATGGACCATGGAGTCTGACCAGTCATTTTTTCTCCCAGGAGAGTTAAGCCCTGTGTCTCCAATATGGACATGGAGAACCAGACACGGGTCAGCAGGTTCATCCTGGTGGGGTTCCCTGGGAGCTGGGGCATGCGTGCAGCAGTGTTCCTCCTATTCCTCCTGGCCTATATTCTGACAGTGGCTGAAAATGTGACCATCATCCTGTTGGTGCAGCAGAACCGGCCACTGCACAAGCCCATGTACTTCTTCCTGGCCAACTTGTCCTTCTTGGAGATCTGGTACATCTCTGTGACTGTGCCCAAGTTGCTGTTTAGCTTTTGGTCCGTGAGCAACAGCATCCCCTTCGCTCACTGTATGATACAGCTTTACTTCTTCATCGCGCTCATGTGCACGGAATGCGTGCTCCTGGCCGCCATGGCCTACGACCGCTACGCGGCCATCTGCCGCCCGCTGCGCTACCCCGCCATCATGAGCCACGGGCTCTGCTTCCGCCTGGCTCTTGGTTCCTGGACCATTGGCTTTGGCATCTCCTTGGCTAAGACCTACTTCATCTCTCGCCTCAGCTTCTGCGGCCCCAATGTCATCAACCATTTCTTCTGCGATATCTCTCCGGTGCTTAACCTTTCCTGCACAGACATGTCCACGGCTGAGCTGGTGGACTTTGTCCTGGCGCTGGTCGTCTTCCTCCTTCCCCTCACCATCACTGTCCTGTCTTACGGAAGCATCCTGGCCACCGTTCTGCGCATGCCCACGGGCAAGCAGAAGGCGTTTTCTACTTGTGCGTCCCACCTCGTGGTGGTCACCATCTTCTACTCAGCTACAATTTTCATGTACGCCCGGCCCCGAGCCATTCACGCCTTCAACATGAACAAAGTTATCTCCATCTTCTATGCCGTTGTCACCCCTGCCCTCAACCCTTTCATTTATTGTCTAAGGAACCGAGAGGTCAAAGAGGCTCTGAAGAAACTGGCTTATTGCCAGGCCAGATCTGACTAGTCTGTTACAAGTGATTAGAAGAAGTAATTTGATTTGGAGCCTGCTCTTCAATCCCCATCCGTTCTCATTTAATGCCTCAGCTGGATAGTAACATATTACTCATGTTAATGCGACCTCACCACATCCACATTAACCACCGGCTCTTGGTTGTGTCCTGAGATCTACGTCTGCGCCTGTGGTCTGTGTTTTAAGGGCATGCCCTTTGAACAGAGAATTCTCTTTGACTGTGATCCAAAATGGGGTTTCTAAGATTGTGAGTAAATTCCCGAGTTGAGTGGGAGAGAGAGGTGGCAGCATATGAATGAGCTGTTTTAGGATCTAGCAAGCACTGTACTCTCCGGGGAATCAGATTTGGTGACGGCTTCCTGACTTCTCAGCTTCTTGACTGAGACAGAGGGAGCTGCTCCTTTAATAATCCCATTCTGGATTTGATGCCAGGAGTCACTCTTGGTGGCAAAGACTAGAGGAACAGTCTCTAGCCTCTTTCAACACTTGTTGTAAACACCCATTTCCC
This sequence comes from Moschus berezovskii, assembly GCF_049115385.1. NCBI lineage: Eukaryota > Metazoa > Chordata > Mammalia > Artiodactyla > Moschidae > Moschus > Moschus berezovskii. The sequence continues at coordinate 116,827,980 of NC_142462.1, forward strand.
TGCATTACTCTTCTGCTTCAAAACAGCTGGAGTGCTTTCTGTTACCTGCAAGGTGTCACCTATAAGTGAACTATTCCTTTAGAGTTTACATTTTGTCTTCTGATATAACTTATTCAGTTGTTTTGTGTTGAATTTCATATTTCCTTCCTAGCTGTCACAGCGTATTTATTTGTATCCTCCAGCGGATGAACACATGATCGCTGATGAGCAAATGAATATCATCACGTATATTACTTGCTGAAGGAAGCTTGCACTTATAGTCCTCTTTCCTTCTGGTCTCAGTATTCTCTCAGTTCTCTTCAACTTTCCTTTACTTCTTCTGGCCTCACTCTCTTGCCTCATATACGAACAAGTAGCCCAGTCTTAGGAATTAAGAGACTTTCATCCTATACCACAGTGACTCTCTACTTCCCTACTTATTTATCTGACACCCTACCCATGTAAGCTTTACCTTTTTGATAAGGTGAGCCCAGACACCTGCAGAAGTGCATATGGATATGCCTACTCTTGGTTCATGGTTCTGACAAAGGCAAAAGGAGCTATACTTTAAGCTGTATTCAATGTAACATGCTGATATCAGTAGGAATTTAAATATTCTCTTGTGTGAATACTGTGTGCTCAGTCACGTTCAACTCTTTGCGACCCCAAGGACTGTAGCCTGCCAGGCTCCTTTGTCCATGGACTTTTCCAGGCAAGAACACGGGAGTAGGTTGCCATTTCCTACTCCAGGAGGTCTCCCTGAATCAAGGGTTAACACGTGTCTCCTGCTTTGACAGGCAGATTCTTTACCACCGAGCCACCTGTAAAGCCCCATATTGATTCATATAATTACCTTATTTGGTTATAGAAGGAAGATAATACTTTAAAACAATGATTTTTCTTTTTTATTTTCAATCAACTCATGAGGCAACCACTTATTGAGCTTTTTCACCTTTCCAGTTTAAGTGCGGATTGCCATAGAATGGTCGGCGTTGAATTCTTCAGCACCTTCTCACATAGTTGTAAGAGGATCAGCTTCTCTGACACTCTCAATCCGTCATTGTCAACTTCTGGTGGCTGGCCACTATGCTTCTCATATTCAAGTCTCTCATTTCCTTTGCAAAACTTCTTGAACCATCACTACACTGTACATTTGTTAGAAGTTCTGGGCCAAATGCACTGTTGATGATACAAATTGTCTCCTCTGCTTTACCACCTATTTTTAACTGGAATAAAAAATCGCTTGAATTTGCTTTTTGCCTAACATCATTTCTATAGTCTAAAATATAAAATAAGCAACAAGTAATAAACCCTTAACAAAAAACATAAAGTGAAGAAATGCACATTAAAATGATGTTTAACATAACCACATTCATTTAAAAATAATCATACGGTAGCTTTATTTTAGCTTTTAAAGGAATCTGCATACTGTTCTCCAGTGACGGCTCCAATTTACATTCCCAACAACAGTATAGGAGTGTTCTCCACACCTTCTCCAGTATTTATTATTTGTAGACTTGTTGATGATGGAATACTTCAGTAACAATGGTCTAGGAATGCCTATGAGGAGGTAATATTTTACATAAAGCCTGAATGATGAGAAGTTAGACAGTCATGCCAAATAAAATGCAGTGACTGAAAAGCACAGGTTCTGGGGCCCCAGTTTGAAACTAGTTCCTGCTGTGTAAGCTTGGGCAAGTTTAATCTTTCTGTGTCTGTTTTCTTATTTGTAAAATGAGGCTCATAACTGAACCTATTCCATTGAATTGGTTTGAAGATAAGTAAACAGAAGTACTTAATCAGTACTCAGCACAGAGTAAGTGTTCTAACTTACTTAAAGGATTATTTTTATTTTTGTGTCAGGCAAAGTTTTATAGGCAAAACATGTACTGAGTATAGGAGCTTGCAGTGAGAACTAGAGTAGCATGTTACATGAAGAAGGCTAATAATGCTGGAAGTAAAGTAGAACTTGTAGTATAATAATTCCTTGTAGTATAATAAATGTTTAGGCATTTATACTGGTCTGCCCTGGTGGCTCAGCTGATAGAGAATCCACATGCAATGCAGGAGCCCTGGGTTTGATCCCTGGGTTGGGAAGATCCTCTGGAGAAGGGAACAGCTACACACTCCTGTATTCTAGCCTGGAGAATTCCATGGACTATACAGTCCATGGGGTCACAAAGAGTCGGACACGATTAAGGAAATGCATCCATATGGGAATAATTAGGGGGATGTTCATTGCAATGTTGTCTATAACAGAAAAAAATGAAAAAACTCAGCATGTTAAAATAATAGAGTTGGATAGAGTAAAATGTCCTCGTGATGGAAAATGTTGTAGCTAAAAAAATGGCATGGGATTTTTTTTATTGATCGTATAACTCACATTGCACTATTGAGTAAAAAGCAATTTGCAAATAACTAATTACAAAAATGATGTACAGCGTGATCACATAAAATCCAGGGATATATGGCATATGTGTATTTTTTTCAAAAGAGATGAAAGAAGGAAGTATTGATAATTTTCAGACTGCAAGGATGAGAGTAGATAGATCAAATATTAATCAAATGAAATTTTAATAACCCAATAGTGTTTGAGAGAGCTAGGCAGCTATTTCTTTAACCTGATTCTTACATTTTGTATTTGTGATATTATGCTAAGGCAGAATAGCAATGAACAGCAAAATTGTTATTCTGCCTTGGTGTAATATGGTTTTCCTTTTTCCCTTTTGTTTATTGACAGATTCTTTTGAGACCCAGAAGCCTCTATGAGTTGGGCTGGTTATGACCCCATAAATGTATACATAGATAAACATGCTATATTAAAATACAAAATTTAGATAAATTAATATTTCTAATTTATAAGAGTATAAACAAACCCTATCTGTGGTTTATTTGATATTAAAAAATCCGAAGCCTCAAACAGTGAGGCAAAGCTTCTGGATCAAAACAACTTCATCAACCTTGCCTTTTGCTGAACAGGTTGTCATGGTAACAGGAGGGTGCAGAACTGAGAGCATACTAAAGCAGTTATTATAACTCTACGTGAAATATATTTGACATTTGGAGCGTTTCCCTTTTGATTCATGATTAGACTGAGACACTGAAATGTCCCCATGGTGGCTGAGATCATGTGGCCAATAATCTGAAAAGAGAAATATATAGAGATACAGATACAAAATAGAAGTGTTTACCTAGGAGTGGATGCATTGCAAACATTTGTGTCTCTTCCACTTCCCTCTAGTCCTCCTCCATTTTTTTTTCTTACCTAATATTTTCTTTTTTAAATTTATTTTTAATTGGAGTGCAATTGCTTTAGTTTTTCCTGTACAATGAAGTGAAACAGATGTATGTATACCTATATCCCCTCCCGTCCCACCCCTCTAGGTCATCACAGAGCACAGAGCTGAACTCCCTGTGTTATACAGCAGCTTCCCACCAGCTATCTATTTACACGTTTACTTCATATATTCTTCTGTTTTTCGACTTAATAAATGCTGTGTCGCTTGTTTCCTAGATAAAATAATTCCCCCCCCCAATGAAAATACTGCTGTGCTCCTGTTACTCTCCTCCTTAAAATGCTTCATTGTTTCTCTTCACCGTCTACAAAGATGACGTCCTTAGCTTGGTCATAAAGCTCTCTGATGTCCTGCTCATGCTTCCCCATTAGCACCCACTTCTCCAGCATCAGGGCCAGATATTCCCACCTAGCACTTTTGTTCTCAAACGTCTTATAGTTTATAAAACACAACATGCTCTTGTAGGCATGCCTGTCTTGTTCAGGCTGTTTCCTGCATCTCTTTCAAGAATCTTAACAAGCGCCTGCACTTCCTGTCTGATGCACAATCAGCTGTCCTGTGTTCTCTTTTTGATATCAAAGGAACAGGAACTCGCCTCATTCATCTTTGTTTCCCTAGATTCTAACACAGCCCCTGGAATAGAGTTGATGCCTGATTAACACGGCTAGTGTAAGCTGAACTAGGGGAGAGTGTTTTATTTTTTAGATTCCACGTATAAATGACAACACAGTGTATTTATTTGTCTTTGTCTGACTGACTTCACTAAGCATAATACTCTCTTGGTCCATCCACATCGTTGCAAATGGCAGAAATTCATTCTTTTCTGTGGCTAAGTAGTAGTCCATTGTGTGTGTGTGTGTGTGTGTGTGTGTGTGTGTGTACATACCCGGAATCTTTATCCATGCATCTACTGATGGACATTTACATTGCTCCTATGTCTTGGATATTGTAAATAATGCTGGTATGATCATTTGTGTGCATGTATCTTTTTGAGTTAGTTTTCATTTTCTTTAGGTCATATGGTTATTCTATTTTTAGTTTTTTGAAGCAGCTCCATACTGTGATCCATAGTGTGTGTTAGTCGCTCAAGCCATGTCCAACATTTTGTGACCCCATGGGCTGTAACCCACCAGGCTCTTCTGTTCATGAGATTCTCCAGGCAAGAATACTGGAATGAGTTGCCATTTCCTTTTCCAGGGGATCTTCCTAACCCAGGGACTGAACCTGGGTCTCCTGCATTGCAGGTGGATTCTTTGCCACCTGAGCCACCCTCCAGTGTTCCATAGTAGCTGCACCAGTTTACAATCCTACCAACAGTATACACCAAATATTCCCTTTTCTCAACATGCTCACCAGCACTTGTAATTTATTTTCTATTTGGTGATGGCCATTTGACAGATATGAGATGGTATCTGTTGTTTTGATTTTCATTTCTCTGATGATTAGCAGTATTATCTTTTCACGTTCCTGTTGGCCATCTTTATATCTTCTTTGGAAAAATGTCTATTAAGACTTCTGCCCATGTTTAAATCGTTTTTTTTTTTTTAATATTGGACTGTTTTTATATTTTGGATATTAACCCCTTATTGGTCACATCATTTGCAATTATTTTCTCCCATCAGTAGATTATTTTTATTTTGTCAGTGGTCTCCGTGGCTGTGCAAAAACTTTTAATGAGGTCTCAGTTGGTTATTTTTGCTTTTATTTCTTTTGGATTAGGAGGCAGACCTGCAAACATATATATATATTGCTGTGATATATGTCAAAGAATATTCAGCCTATGTTCTCTTCTATGAGTTTTATGCTTTCAGGTATTAAATTTAGAACTTTAATCCATTTTGAGTTTGTTTTTGTTTATGTTATGAGGAAATTTAAAAATCCCATTCCTTTATAGTTTGCCCAGTACCACTTATTGAAAATTGTCTTTTATCCATTGTATATTCTGGTCGGGCTTCCCTTGTGGCTCAGCTGGTAAAGAATCCTCCTGCAATGTGGGAGACCTGGGTTCAATCTCTGCGTTGGGAAGATCCCCTGGAGAAGGGAAAGGCTATCCACTCCAGTATTCTAGCCTAGAGAATCCAATGTACTGTGAGTCCATGGGATTGCAAAGAGTCAGACACAACTGAGAGACTCACTTTTACTTTCTTTGTTTGTCATAGATTAATGACCATAACTGTGTGGCTCTGTTTCATCAATTTATGTACAAGTACTATGATTCTTTGATTACTATTACTGGAAAGGGTCAGTTTTCATTCTAATCCCAAAGAAAGGCAATGCCAAAGAATGCTCAAACTACCACACAATTGCACTCATCTCACACGCTAGTAAAGTCATGCTTAAAATTCTCCAAGCCAGGCTTCAGCAATACATGAACCGTGAACTTCCGGATGTTCAAGCTGGTTTTAGAAAAGGCAGAGGAACCAGAGGTCCAATTGCCAACATCCGCTGGATCATTGAAAAACAAGAGAGTTCCAGGAAAACATCTATTTCTGCTTTATCGACTATGCCAAAGCCTTTGACTGTGTGGATCACAATAAACTGTGGAAAATTCTGAAAGAGATGGGAATACCAGACCACCTGACCTGCCTCTTGAGAAACCTGTATGCAGGTCAGGAAGCAACAGTTAGAACTGGACATGGAACAACAGACTGGTTCCAAATAGGAAAAGGAGTACGTCAAGGCTGTATATTGTCACCCTGCTTATTTAACTTATATGCAGAGTACATCATGAGAAGTGCTAGGCTGGATAAATCACAAGCTGGAATCAAGATTGCTGGGAGAAATATCAATAACCTCAGATATTCAGATGACACCTCCCTTATGGCAGAAAGTGAAGAACTAAAGAGCCTCTTGCTGAAACTGAAAGAGGAGAGTGAAAAAGTTTAAGCTCAACATTCAGAACACTAAGATCATGGCATCTGATCCCATCACTTCATGGAAAATAGATGGGGAAACAGTGGAAACAGTGTCAGACTTTATTTTTTGGGGCTCCAAAATCACTGCAGATGCTGATTGCAGCCAGGAAATTAAAAGACGTTTACTCCTTGGAAGGAAAGTTATGACCAACCTAGATAGCATATTAAAAAGCAGAGATATTACTTTGCCAACAAAGGTCCGTCTAGTCAAGGCTATCTATGGTTTTTCCTGTGGTCATATATGGATGTGAGAGTTGGATTGTGAAGAAAGCTGATCGCAGAAGAATTGATGTTTTTGAACTGTGGTGTTTTAGACGACTCTTGAGAGTCCCTTGGACTGCAAGGAGGTCCAACCAGTCCATCCTAAAGGAGATCAGTCCTCTGTGTTCATTAGAAGGACTAATGCTAAAGCTGAAACTCCAATACTTTGGCCACCTCATGCGATGAGTTGACTCACTGGAAAAGACTCTGATGCTGGGAGGGATTGGGGGCAGGAGGAGAAGGGGAAGACAGAGGATGAGAAGGCTGGATCGCATCATTGACTCGATGGACATGGGTTTGAGTGAGTTGGTGATAGACAGGGAGGCCTGGCATCTCAAAGAGTTGGACATGACTGAGTGACTGAACTGAACTGAACTATGATTCTTTGATTCAGTTCAGTTCAGTTCAGTTCAGTCGCTCAGTCGTGTCCGACTCTCCGTGACCCCATGAATCACAGCACGCCAGGCCTCCCTGTCCATCACCAACTCCCGGAGTACACTCAAACTCATGTCCACAGAGTCGGTGATGCCATCCAGCCATCTCATTCTCTGTCGTCCCCTTCTCCTCCCACCCCCAACCTTTCCCAGCATCAGAGTCTTTTCCAGTGAGTCAACTCGTCGCATGAGGTGGCCAAAGTATTGCAGTTTCACCTTTAGCATCAGTCCCTCCAATGAACATCCAGGATTGATCTCCTTTAGAATGGACTGGTTGGATCTCCTTGCAGTATAAGGGACTCTCAAGAGTCTTCTCCAACACCACAGTTTAAAAGCATCAATTCTTCGGCGATCAGCCTTCTTCACAGTCCAACTCTCACATCCATACGTGACCACGGGAAAAACCATTGCCTTGACTAGACGGACCTTGGTTGGCAAAGTAATGTCTCTGCTTTTTAATATACTATCAAGGTTGGTCATAACTTTCCTTCCAAGGAGCAAGCGTCTTTTAATTTCATGGCTGCAATCAGCATCTGCAGTGATTTTGGAGCCCAAAAAAACAAAGTCTGACACTGTTTCCACTGTTTTCCCATCTATTTCCCATGAAGTGATGGGACCAGATGCCATGATCTTTGTTTTCTGAATGTTGAGCTTCAAGCCAACCTTTTCACTCTCCTCTTTCACTTTCATCAAGAGGCTTTTGAGTTCCTCTTCACTTTCTGCCATAAGGGTGGAGTCATCTGCATATCTGAGGTTATTGATATTTCTCCCAGCAATCTTGATTCCAGCTTGTGCTTCTTCCAGCCCAGCGTTCCTCATGATGTACTCTGCATATAAGTTAAATAAGCAAGGTGACAATATACAACCTTGACGGACACCTTTTCCTATTTGGAACCAGTCTGTTGTTCCATGTCCAGTTCTAACTGTTGCTTCCTGACCTGCATACAGGTTTCTCAAGAGGCAGGTCAGGTGGTCTGGGATTCCCATCTCTTTCAGAATGTTCCACAGTTTATTGTGATCGACACAATCAAAGGTTTTGGCATAGTCAATGAAGCAGAAATAGATGTTTTTCTGAAACTCTCTTGCTTTCTCCATGATCCAGCGGATGTTGGCAATTTGATCTCTGGTGCCTCTGCCTTTTCTAAAACCTGCTTGAACATCTGGGAGTTCACGGTTTACATACTGCTGAAGCCTGGCTTGGAGAATTTTGAGCATGACTTTACTAGCGTGTGAGATGAGTGCAATTGTCCAGTAGTTTGAGCATTCTTTGGCATTGCCTTTCTTTGGGATTGGAATGAAGACTGACCTCTTCCAGTCCTGTGGCCACTGCTGAGTTTTCCAAATCTGCTGGCATATTGAGTGCAGAACTTTCACAGCATCATCTTTCAAGACTTGAAATAGCTCAACTGGAATTCCATCACCTCCACTCGCTTTGTTCATAGTGATGCTTTCTAAGGCCCATTTGACTTCACATTCCAAGATGTCTGGCTCTAGGTCAGTGATCACATTTTCGTGACTATCTTGGTCGTGAAGATCTTTTTTGTACAGTTCTTCTGTGTATTCCTGCCACCTCTTCTTAATATCCTCTGTTTCTGTTAGGTCCATACCATTTCTGTCCTTTATCGAGCCTATCTTTGCATGAAATGTTCCCTTGGAATCTCTAATTTTCTTGAAGAGGTCTCTTGTTTTTCCTATTCTGTTGTTTTCCTCTATTTCTTTGCATTGATCACTGAGGAAGTCTTTCTTATCTCTCCTTGCTATCCTTTGGAACTCTGCATTCAGATGCTTATATCTTTCCTTTTCTCCTTTGCTTTTCACCTCTCTTCTTTTCACAGCTATTTGTAAGGCCTCCTCAGACAGCCATTTCGCTCTTTTGCATTTCTTTTCCATGGGGATGGTCTTGGTCCCTGTCTCCTGTACAATGTCACGAACCTCCGTCCAGAGTTCATCAGGCATTCTATCAATCAGATCTAGTCCCTTAAATCTATTTCTCACTTCCACTGTATAATCATAAGGGATTTGATTGAGGTCATATCTGAATGGTCTAGTGGTTTTCCCTACTTTCTTTGATTGCTATAGTTTTATTATTTAGTCTAGTCTCTTCAATTTGTTGAGATGAGTTTTGTGGCGTAGCATGTGATCTTAGAAAAAGTTCCATGTGCACTTGAAAAGAATGTGTATTCTGCTGCTTTTGAGTGGAATATTGTGTACATGTCTATTAAGTCCAACTGGTCTATTGTATAATTTAACACCACTCTTTGATTTTCTGTCTGGATGATCAGCCTATCCAGTTTGGTAGGGTGTTAAAATCTCCTATTATTGTTGTATTATTGTCAGTTTCTCCTTTAATATCTGTGAATATTTGCTTGATTTACGTCATACATGAATGGTCTAGTGGTTTTCCCTACTTTCTTCAATTTCAGTCTGAGTTTGGCAATAAGGAGTTCATGATCTGAGCCACAGTCAGCTCCTGGTCTTGTTTTTGCTAACTGTATACAGCTTCTCCATCTTTGGCTTCAAAGAATATAATCAATCTGATTTCGGTGTTGACCATCTGGTGATGTCCATGTGTAGAGTCTTCTCTTGTGTTGTTGGAAGAGGGTGTTTGCTATGACCAGTGCGTTCTCTTGACAAAACTCTATTAGCCTTTGCCCTGCTTCATTTCGTGCTCCAAGGCCAAATTTGCCTGTTACTCCAGGTGTTCCTTGGCTTCCTACTTTTGCATTCCAGTCCCCTATAATGAAAAGGACATCTCATTTGGGTGTTAGTTCTAAAATGTCTTGTAGGTCTTCATAGAACCATTCAACCTCGGCTTCTCCAGCATTACTGGTTGGTGCATAGGCCTGGATTACTGTAATATTGAATGGTTTGCCTTGGAAACGAACAGAAATCATTTTGTCGTTTTTAAGATTGCATCCAAGTACTGCATTTTGGACTCTTTTGTTGACCATGATGGCTACTCCATTTCTTCTAAGGGATTCCTGCCCACAGTAGTAGATATAATGGTCATCTGAGTTAAATTCACCCATTCCACTCCATTTTAGTTCACTGATTCCTAGAATGTCAACGTTCACTCTTGCTATCTCCTGTTTGACCACTTCCAATTTGCCATGATTCATGGACCTAACATTCCAGGTTCCTATGCAATACTGCTCTTTACAGCACCGGACCTTGCTTCTATCATCGGTCACATCCACAACTGGGTATTGGTTTTGCTTTTGCTCCATCCCTTTATTCCTTCTTGAGTTATTTCTCCACTGAGCTCCAGTAGCATACTGGGCACCTACAGACCTGGGGAATTCCTCATTCAGTATCCTATCATTTTGCCCTTTGATATTGTTCATGGGGTTCTCAAGGCAAGTATACTGAAGTGGTTTGCCATTCCCTTCTCCAGTGGACCACGTTCGGCTGTGGTCCATGTGATCAGATCAACTAGTTTCCTGTGATTATGATTTCAGTGTGTCTCATGGGGTCGCGGAGAGTCGGACACGACTGAGCGACTGAACTGAACTGAACTGAATATTTGCTTTATTTAGGTGTCTTGTATTGGGTGCATTTAGGTTAACAAGTGTAATATCCTTTTGTATTGATCCCTATGTCATTATATGGTGCTCTTCTTTGTCTTTTCTTACAGTCTTTGTTTTAATGTCTGTTTTGTCTAACATGAATATTGCTACTCCTGCTTTCTTGCATGAAATACTTTTAATGTCCCTTCACTTTCAGTCAGGCAAACATAACTTTTAAACATCCTTCTGATCATGCAGCTCTATGTGGAAAAGTCTTCAATTTTACCTCATTGTCTTGTTTGACATTTAATATCCTCTACCAAACCAGGTGGCTCAGAGGTTAAAGCGTCTGCCTCCAATGCGGGAGACCCGGGTTCGACCCCTGGGTCGGAAAGATCCCCTGGAGAAGGAAATGGTAACCCACTCCAGTATTCTTGCCTGGAGAATCCCATGGACGGAGAAGCCTTATAGGCTACAGTCCACGGGGTCGCAAAGAGTTGGACACGACTGAGCGACTGAACGAAACGGAACCAACCAGTCCATTCTAAAGGAGATCAATCCTGGATGTTCATTGGAGGGACTGATGCTAAAGCTGAAACTGCAATACTTTGGCCACCTCATGCGACGAGTTGACTCACTGGAAAAGACTCTGATGCTGGGAAAGGTTGGGGGCGGGAGGAGAAGGGGACGACCGAGAATGAGATGGTTGGATGGCATCACCGGCTCTGTGGACATGAGTTTGAGTGTACTCTGGGAGTTGGTGATGGACAGGGAGGCCTGGAGTGCTGTGATTCATGGGGTCGCGGAGAGTCGGACAGGACTGAGCGACTGAACTGAACTGAACTGACTGAACTATCTGCTTTAACATGTTTTCTTTTTTATATGACACAATAAAATGAGCCCATAGCCTCAGAATAAAATGTCCCAATCCCCACGAAGATCAATGCTGATTTCTGATCTGAAAGTAATATCTGCACCCTCTGACTTAAGTTTGTATTTTATTTTTAAAAATTGTATCTGTTTCATTTTCTTTATAAGAGCATCCATGCATGACTTACCTTTCAGTTCAGTTCAGTTCAGTCGCTCAGTCGTGTCCGACTCTTTGCGACCCCATGAATCACAGCACGCCAGGCCTCCCTGTCCATCACCAACTCCTAGAGTTCACTCAAACTCATATCCATCGAGTCAGTGATGCCATCCAGCCATCTCATTCTCTGTCGTCCCCTTCTCCTCCCGCCCCCAATCCTTCCCAGCATCATAGTCTTTTCCAGTGAGTCAACTCGTCACGTGAGGTGGCCAAAGTATTGGAATTTCAGCTTTAGCATCAGTCCTTCCAATGAACACCCAGGATTGATCTCCTTTAGAATGGACTGTTTGGATCTCCGTATCCAGGTCATGAAGCAACAGTCAGAACTGTACATGGACTAACAGACTGGTTCCAAATAGGAAAAGGAGTACGTCAAGGTTGTATATTGTCACCCTGCTTATTTAACTTATATGCAGAGTACATCATGAGGAATGCTGGGCTGGAAGAAGCACAGGCTGGAATCAAGATTGCTGGGAGAAATATCAATAACCTCAGATATGCAGATGACACCACCCTTATGGCAGAAAGTGAAGAGGAACTCAAAAGCCTCTTGATGAAAGTGAAAGAGGAGAGTGAAAAGGTTGACTTGAAGCTCAACATTCAGAAAACAAAGATCATGGCATCTGGTCCCATCACTTCATCGGAAATAGATGGGAAAACAGTGGAAACAGTGTCAGACTTTATTTTTTGGGCCTCCAAAATCACTGTGGATGCTGATTGCAGCCATGAAATTTAAAGATGCTTACTCCTTGGAAGGAAAGTTATGACCAACCTAGATAGTATATTAAAAAGCAGAGACATTACTTTGCTAACAAAGGTCTGTCTAGTCAAGGCTATGGTTTTTCCCGTTGGTCATGTATGGATGTGAGAATTGGACTGTGAAGAAAGCTGATCGTCGAAGAATTGATGCTTTTGACTTACCTTTATGCATCCTGAAACAACTGTTATATTGTTGTGTTCAATGTAGGCATTCAGTAAGCATTTGTTTACTAATGTATTTTGTGTTGATTTCACAAACATCACTGCAAATAATGTGTTTTGGAGGATATTCATTACTTATTAGCAAATAATTTCTTAAAAAAGGAGAAAAAATTGTATGATTCTCTGTTATTTTTCGCAAATTATAACTGGTATACATAACAAGTTACCTATTCTGATTACTCACTTTTACAACTCACTTAATAAAAAGTTGGGGCTTCCCTGGTGGCTCAGAGGTTAAAGCATCTGCCTCCAATGCGGAAGACCCGGGTTCGATCCCTGGGTCGGGAAGATCCCCTGGAGAAGGAAATGGTAACCCATTCCAGTATTCTTGCCTGGAGAATCCCATGGACGGAGAAGCCTGGTAGGCTATAGTCCATGGGGTCACAAAGAGTCGGACACGACTGAGTGACTGCACTGAACTGAATAAAAAGCTAATTTTCTTAAGTAGTGTTTATTTGGTGTCAGTACCATCTAGTGGCAAATTTGAGTAATGCTCAGCAATTAAATCGGCATTGAAGAGTTAGTACTAAGCCAGGTCTTGAAGATCATCTGGGCTGAATAATTGTATAATTCATTATACAAATTATTAAACTGAGGTTTTGAAAGTTTAGGAAGTTTCTTACAGTCTACATAATGCTGAACACCTATTATGTGAAATAAACTGTAAATGGGCTATTAAGAATTATAAAGTGTGGTTCATGACCTTGCATAATTTACCACCAACACAGGAAATAGACTTCAATATGTAAAAGATGACAATGAAACATTTAAATTATTCGATATAAGTTAAAATGTTTAATGAATTATCCAGACAAATGTTTCTATAAGAATTCAGAAGAATAACAAAAATGTGCTAAGAGTGCATTGAATAAAAAGTAAAATTTTTAGGAGGGGTTGAATTTGTGTTGTATTTTGATGAGGTTTCAGTATATTTATTGTGTAATCCATCTTTGCATCACTGATCCGAGATGCCATTTTCATCAAAAAATCCAATATGTGTTTGTTTATTTACAGTCTTTTATTCCGATCCCTCGGTGCATCTCTCTAGCCGTGCACCAGTAACACGCTGTTTGATCGCTATAATCCTGTGAAGCTTGAAGGACAAAAGCTTTAGTCTCCCTTATGACTCTTCTTTTATAAAAATGTCCCAGTTGTTCATGCTTTCTGGTTTTCCACTTGATTTTAGCACATCTAATCTAACTTAAAAATCCTGTTTCTACTTTGCAGTTGCATTATATTTATTGAATCAGTTAGGGGAACTGACATTTTCATACTGTTCAGTCTTCCCGTTCAAGAGTATGAAAGTTTTTCCATTTGATCAGGTTTGTTGCATCACTAAGCAATTCTTTATAAAGTTTCTTTTGCACAGTGTTTACATGTTGTGTTAACTTTTTAAGATACCATGATATATGATCTTTGTGTATATGAGAGTAGTCTACTGGCATTTGGAAGGAAGACTCATTTTTTTTCAAGATTCAGAGTCTCTGAAATATGAATAAGATGTACTTTATTAATTATGCTATTTTAATCCTCTATGTAGTAATCTTTTCAATGACCTGATAGGGACTGAGAAAAGTGAACTAATGTCTCCTACTGCTTCTGTTTCTCTGTTTCTCTGTAAATCACCAGCAGTATGTGCTTTATGAAGAATGACTTTATTTAGTTTACAACTCATGCTTTGCTTGTGTTTGTATTTGCCCTGTTTGCCATTCTTTGAACTTTTCTTTCTAAATATTCTGAATCTCTGTTTTGCCTGTGTTTCTGGTGAACAGCAGAGACTTGAACTTTGTTTTTCTTTCAGGCTCTAAGTTTGAATGAATTCCATCATCTAATTTTATGCTAATCTTGATGGATTTATAACCTTGAGAAACTCTGTTGTATTTGTGGCATGCGCACGTGTATTAATAACTAGGAGAATTTTGGTTTCATCCTGGAGGTTATGCTTTATATCTACAGTTTTGTATAGCATTTCAAATTTTCTATATTTTTACACTGAATTTAATGATCTGCCGCAGGTAATAATTATCTACTGTGGGCAGTAATGAAATTTGTCTGTGTACTTACTCTTCATCCTTCCCTTTTTCTCTCTTTTCTTCCACCTGCATTTAGTTGATCTTATCATTCTTGATAATTACTGTCATCAATTAAATGTACTTATAAATCTTTTACATGAATTCCTTATTTAAATGAAATATTTTTCTTCCTGTATACTAGCGATGAGGAAGTCAGCATTATCGAATCTCCTATTTACCTTTCCTTTCAACTTTTGTTACTTATATATGCTTCCACATTTTCAAGGTATGCTTTAAGCATTTGAATTTTGCTCTATTAATATTATCTTAATCCTCATAATTGTATTCATCATCAGTTCAGTTCAGTTCAGTTCAGTCGCTCAGTCATGTCCGACTCTTTGCGACCCCATGAATCACAGCACGCCAGGCCTCCCTGTCCCTCACCAACTCCCGGAGTTCACTCAAACTCATGTCCACAGAGTCGGTGATGCCATCCAGCCATCTCATTCTCTGTCGTTCCCGTCTCCTCCCACCCCCAATCCCTCCTAGCATCAGACTCTTTTCCAGTGAGTCAACTCGTCGCGTGAGGTGGCCAAAGTATTGGAGTTTCAGCTTTAGCATCATAGTCCTATATAATTAAAAAGTTTCTGTTTTCAATTCTCACTGGCAATTATTTTGCCATAGATTTTCTAGGCCTGACATTCTTTGGGTATCTTTTATCACTCTACATTTTGTGCTTTTGCATTTGTGTAACCACTGGGCTGGGTATACAACTTGGCTGAGCACTTCTTTCCTGGAGGATTATGTAGGTGTTGCTTCACAAACTAGCACCGGATATTGCTATGGAACTGTGTAATTCCAGATGGAACTGGTTTGTTTGTTTTTTAAGTAGTTTTTAATTCAGTTTAACTTTTTGTTTCAGTTTGATTTTGCTGCTTTTATTATTCTTAAGCTCAAAGTTCCTTAGTGTGTTTCCAGGAGTGTCTCTATTGTCTTTTCTCCATCCCAATTTCAACTTCATTTCTGGAATTTTTCACTTATGTTTTAAGCTTTTTATTTCCATACTTCATCTCTTTTGCTACATCAAAATATTGTTCACAGTTTCTTAACACTCCGCAATGTTCTGAGTCTCTGTCAAGTTTTGTTTTATAGAGAAAAGAGCTTCATTAACTTTTGCAGAGAAATTTTTTTTTTACCATTTTCATCTATTTTGTGAGAAAATTTATCACCTGTTAATTTTTCTAGTTTCTTTCCTTTTTTTTCTTGCAGAGTATTTTAATATTAATAGAGCCAATCTTCATTACTTGAAGGTTATGTATTTGTGAATTTGTCTATTTGCTAAAATGTGTGCATTACCCCAAATAAACACATGGAATGCCTTCATGGTCATTTGCAGACATGAGTAGGGAGGCCACAAACTTGAATTTTCTCTATATACATGTTTCCAGCTAAGATGAACAAGCTGATACTCTGCCTTGTTATTTCAAGTCTCATGCTATAAACTTGTTTCTCTTTTGTGGTCTAATTAATGCCACATTTTTCATATTTTGGTGCCTTTTGTTGGTAAGTTCATTGTTTAAGTTGCTCCCCAAATGTAACACTGAAGTACTGTCTAGTGTCCCTAAGTGCAAGAAGATTGTGAAATGTTTTACAGAAAAAATAACCATAATTTTGGTTGATGAATGTTAGATAAGCTTCTTTAGGTATAAGAGGAGAGTGAAAAGGTTGGCTTGAAGCTCAACATTCAGAAAACAAAGATCATGGCATCTGGTCCCATCACTTCATCGGAAATAGATGGGAAAACAGTGGAAACAGTGTCAGACTTTATTTTTGGGGGCTCCAAAATCACTGTGGATGCTGATTGCAGCCATGAAATTAAAAGATGCTTACTCCTTGGAAGGAAAGTTATGACCAACCTAGATAGTATATTAAAAAGCAGAGACATTACTTTGCCAACCAAGGTCCGTCTAGTCAAGGCTATGGTTTTTCCCGTGGTCATATATGGATGTGAGAGTTGGACTGTGAAGAAAACTGATCGCCGAAGCATTGATGCTTTTGAACTGTGGTGTTGGAGAAGACTCTTGAGAGTCCCTTATACTGCAAGGAGATCCAACCAGTCCATTCTAAAGGAGATCAATCCTGGGTGTTCATTGGAAGGACTGATGCTAAAGCTGAAACTGCAATACTTTGGCCACCTCATGTGACGAGTTGACTCACTGGAAAAGACTCTGATGCTGGGAAAGATTGGGGGAGGGAGGAGAAGGGGTCGACCGAGAATGAGATGGCTGGATGGCATCACCAACTCTGTGGATATGAGTTTGAGTGAACTCCGGGAGTTGGTGATGGACAGGGAGGCCTGGCGTGCTGTGATTCATGGGGTCGCGGAGAGTCGGACATGACTGAGCGACTGAACTGAACTGAACTGAACATGAGGACTCTCCTAAAGTGCTAAAGTAACAGCTACAGTGCATGATGAAATTGTGGAGGAGATGGAGCATGGCTAAATTGTGCATTCATGAGATGAAAACTGATAAGAAAGAAAGTGTAATGGGCAGCATTGTTATGAGGCTGAAAGTAAAAGAAAATTGCAATCACGTTACCCAGAGTCAGAAAAACGTTAGCCTTTCTCAGCTAGTGCTGGCTGACTCACAGTTTTCAAAAGGCAATGCAGAGTGAAAAATGTTAAACTTTCAGGCAAGATAATTCTCTGCAGATATGGAGGCTATGCAAGAATTTTAAAAATACTTGCTAAGTGTTATACAAGAAAAAGTTTATATGGAAGAATTTTCAATACTGAAGATATGGACTTGTTTTACAAGGAGGTTGGTAAGAGAACCACATAATGCAAATGACATTTTGATTGATAAAAATGTTGTGACTAGGGGTTTGCCAGAACCTAATACTGTATTTTCCCTGGGAGAACTAGTTCAGCATTCGGTAATTCAGTTCACATGCAGTGCTCACAGTAAATCACAACTACTGCAGATAATGAGAATTGGCTATATTAGTCTGTTCTCTTTTGACTATCTTTGAAGAGGATGAAGGTTTCCTGGACAAGTTAAGAAAGAGCCAAAACCAACAGAACATTTCCCTGTGAAACAGAATAATAGAGTTGATTTTTAATTATTTCAGTAATTATATTTTAAAAAGTCACTCTGAACAATGAATGCATGAATATGGAACTAGCACTTCTAGAGGAAATACAGTCTTGGATTTTTTCAGACTTGTTTTTTTTTTTATTTTAATGCTTTATATATGGAGAAGGTTTGGGTTTACAGTAGGAATGAGCAGAAGCTACAGAGATTTTCCATACACTCTTTTCCCAACAGGGGCATAACCTCCCCCTTTTTCAACATCCTCTACCAGAGTGGTACATTTGTTATAATTGATGGCACAGAACCTTTTCACTGCCTAAAAATCCTCTTCAACTATTCATCCCTCCTCCCTCAACCTCTGGTTCAGTTCAGTTCAGTTCAGTTCAGTTCAGTTCAGTTGCTCAGTCGTGTCTGACTCTTTGCGTAACTACTGATAATTTTATTGACATCTTGGTTGCTTCTAGATTTTTGCAGTTTTGAATAAGGGTGCTATAAACATCCATGCACAGATTTTTGTTGGACTTGCATTTTTCAACTGCTTTTGGTGAATACCAAGGAGTACAATTGTTTGATCATATGATGAGATTATGGTTGTTCCTTTAATATAAGAAGCCACAAAACTCTCTTCCAAAGTGGATCATAGTATTTTGCATTCCTGTTAATGAATGAGAGCTTCTTGTGCTCCACATTCTCAGCGGAATTTGACATTGTCATTGTTCTGGATTTTGGCCATTCTAATAAGGATGCAATAGTATCTGATTGTTTTAATTTGCATTTTTCCTGGTGACATATGCTGCGGAGTGTCTTTTTATATGTTTGTTTGCCATCCCTGCAATGCAGGAGACCTGGGTTCAATCCCTGGGTTGGGAAGATCCCCTGGAGAAGGAAATGACAACCCACTCCAGTACTCTTGCCTGGAAAATTCCATGGACAGAGGAGCCTGGTAGGCTACAGTCCATGGGGTCACAAAGAGTTGGACACGACTGAGTGACTTCACTTCACTTGCCATCTATATATATTTTTTGGTAAGATTTTTATTGAGGTCTTTGACCATTTTTTAATTGAATTATTTGTTTTTAATTACTGACATTTGACAGTTCTTTGTTTATTTTGGATAATGGTTCTTTATCATATGTGTCTTTTGTAGACATTCTCTCCCAGCCTGTGGCTTGTCTCTTATCACTTTTATTCAGTATTGTACCAAAGTTTCCAAAAAGTGCAATGAGGCAGCAAAAGGAAATAAAAAGTATACAGATTGGAAATGAAAAAGAAAAATATCTTTATTTTCAGATAATGTATGTGTATATACATGTACACAGAGAAAGGGATTACAAAAACAATTTGCTAGAACTAACATGCTATTTCAGCAAGACTATAGGACATAAGGCCGAAATATAAAATAAATTATATTTCTAAATACTACAGCAAATAAACATTGAACTTGAAAAACAAAAACCACTTATAATAGCAACACAATTATGAAACATGAGACAAAAGTTGTTTGAGACCTGTACTCTGAGAACCGTAAAGTATTTTCAAACAATTTAAAGGAAACCTTAAAAAAATGGACATATGTTATGTCAAAAAAAATTCAATATTATTAAAATGCCAATTGATTTTTGACAAAAGTGCTAAAAGAAGTCAACGGGGAGACATTTTTTTCAATAAATTGTACTAGAAAAATTGGAGAGCCCTATGTAAACAAAAAATATCAAAACTCAACCATCCTTACTTATCATCACATACAGAAATTCAATTAAAATGTATTTTAGGTCTAAATATGACAGGCAAAGTTATTGAAACTTTAGAAGAAAATATGAGAAAATTTAGTGATATTGAGTTAGCAAAAATTTCTAAAATAATATTCAAGAAACAAATTATAAAAGAAATATTGATAATTAGACTTTATTGAAATTGAAATATTTTGGTCTTCAAAATACAGTATAAATAAAATGAAAAAGCAGTTTATAAGTTGGGAGAAAATATTTGCAAAAGACATGGATCTGTACTAGACAAAGAATTTCTTCAGTTCAATAGTAAGACAAATGACCCAACAAAGTAGGCAAAAGATCTGAATATATATTTCATAAAAATATATACATGGAGGAAATAAACATGAAGGAAGGTACTGAACATTATTACTCATCAGAAAAATGGTAATTCAAACAAAGAGATTGTAATATACAACTAGTGAAGTGAAAGTTGCTCAGTTTTGCACGGCTCTTTGAGACCCCATGGGCTGTATAGTCCATGGAATTCTCCAGGCCAGAATACTGGAGTGGGTACCCTTTCCTTTCTTCAGGGGGATCTTCCCAACCCAGGGGTCAAACCCATGTCTCGCACATTCCAGGTGGATTCTTCACCAGCTGAGCCACAAGGGAGGCCCAATACACGACTACTGGAATAGCAAAAATTTCAAAACTGAAAGTGTTGATGAGGCTATAGAGCAGCTGAACCTGTCATCATGTGGTAGTGAAAATGTAAAACAGAACAAAAACTTTGGAAAACAGTTTGATAGTCTCTTAAAATTTTAAATATACACCTACGATGCAATCCAGTCATTGTGGAAGAAAGGTGAAAGCACTGATCCTCACAAATACTTGCACACAAATGTCATAACATCTTTATTTTTTGCTTGAAGTAGCATAAATGTCTATCAACAAGTAAATGGGTAAACAAAGTATGGTATATCCATACAACAGAATACTATGTAGCAATACAGAGAGTAAACTATTGGTGCAAGCAACCACACTTACAAATTTCAGAATAATTAGGCTGAATGAAGAAAGGTTTTATCAAGACTTTATATTGTATGAGTTCTATCCAGAAGATTATACACTGTATGATTCTACTTATATAAAACTCTAGAAAAGTAAATTAATCTATAGTTACAGAAAACAGAGCTTAGATTAACTGGAAATGAGGTGGGACGAAGGACAGATTTCAAGGAAACCTTTGAGGGTGATATGTGTGTTCATTATCTTGATTGTAGCAGTGTTTATGGGTGCATTTGTTGTTTAGTTGCTAAGTCATGTCCAACTGTTTGCAATCCCATGGACTATAACCCACCAGGCTCTTCTGTCCATGGGATTTCTCAGGCAAGAATACTTGAATGGGTTGCCATTTCCTTCTTCAAGGGGTATTCCTGGCCCAGGGATCAAACCTGTGTCTCCTGTATTGGCAGGTGGATTCTTTACTGTGGAGCCATAAGGAAAACCCTTAGGATACACACATATGTCAAAACTCATTAACTTGCACTCTTTAAATATGTTTATTGTTCTTCCATAATACTTCAATCAAGTTATAAAATAAGAAAAACATGACATTAGTTTTTCCAAAATAGAGTTTGTAGCTTTTGTTTTTTATTGTCTTTGAGGTTTATGGAGAACTTCAAGGAAGAGAAGGTGGATATATCAAATGTTATTACAGTTTGAATATTTGTGTCCCCCCAAAATTTGTATATTGAAATCCTAATTCCCAAGATAAAGGTGCTAGGAAGTGGGGGGCTTGGGTGGTGATCAGGTCTCAAGGACCTGATTGGCATTCAGTTCAGTTCAGTTCAGTTCAGTTCAGTCGCTCAGTCATGTCCGACTCTCTGCGACCCCATGAACCACAGCACGCCAGGCCTCCCTGTCCATCACCAATTCCTGGAGTTCACACAAACTCATGTCCATCGAGTCAGTGATGCTATCCAGCCATCTCATTCTCTGTCGTCCCCGTCTCCTCCTACCCCCAATCCCTCCTAGCATCAGACTCTTTTTCAGTGAGTCAACTCGTCGCATGAGGTGGCCAAAGTATTGGAGTTTCAGCTTTAGCATCAGTCCTTCCAATGAACACCCAGGATTGATCTCCTTTAGAATGGACTGGTTGGATCTCCTTGCAGTCCAAGGGACTCTCAAGAGTCTTCTCCAGCACCACAGTTCAAAACCATCAATTCTTCGGCGATCAGCTTTCTTCACAGTCCAACTTTAGTGGCTGTATAATATCCCACAGAATGCCCTCACCACCAAGTGAGGACACAGTGAGAATGCGCTTGCCTATGACATATAAATCAGGGTCCCACAAGACACCCAAACTGCTGACACCATTATCTTGAACTTCCCAGCCTTCAGAACTGTGAGAAATGCATACTTGTTGATAAGCCACTTACTCAGGGGTATTTTGTGACAACAGCCCAAACAGCCTAAGACAGATGCATGCCCCATTACTAGAACTGAAAGACCCCTGTTTACTTTTGAGATTTCTGGATAAAAAAAAAAAAATCTAAGATGAAACTGTATTTTAAATGATATGCTTTTGAACTGTGGTGCTCGAGAAGACTCTTGAGAGTCCCTTGGACTGCAAGGAGATCCCACCAGTCCATCCTAAAGGAGATCAGTCCTGGGTGTTCATTGGAAGGACTGATGCTAAAGCTGAAACTCCAATACTTTGGCCACCTCATGCGACGAGTTGATTCACTGGAAAAGACTCTGGTGCTGGGAAGAATTGGGGGCGGGAGGAGAAGGGGACGACAGAGAATGAGATGGCTGGATGGCATCACCGACTCGATGGATATGAGTTTGAGTGAACTCTGGGAGTTGGTGATGGACAGGGAGGCCTGGAGTGCTGTGATTCATGGGGTTGCAAAGAGTCGGACACGACTGAGTGACTGAACTGAACTGAACTGAACATTTACTAGTAATATTAAAATCATTTGGGTGGAATTTCAGTGAAAAAGTTGTGTTGGGGGCAAATCATAAGTGATCAAGTGTTGAAAAGTCCTTCAGCAATTCTGACAGTAAAGGGGACAGATCAGTAGTTGGTGAGATAGGTTTGTTTATTCGTGGTCTATAGGGATGATAGGCTAGAAAGCTAATGGAGAGGAAAAAGGGGAAACCTGAAAGCATCAGTTTTTTGAGAGAAATGAAGGGACGGTATTGAGTACTTTGGTAGAAAATTTGCTCTAATTTAAAGGGAAGACTTTCTCCATTGATTAGGAAAGAAGAGGGAAAGCATAGATGTGGATGAGGGAAATTTTTGTGTTGGGAAGGTGAAGGATTTCCATGTGAGGGCTTATGCTTTTGCTCTGTAAAAAGAGACAAGTCATTTGTCCTGTGTAACTTGGAATGTTGGCCAAGTGTGGAGGTGGGGGCCTCTGACGTTCAAATAAAATGGAAAAGGTTAAATACCAGTATGCAGAATTAGAGAAAAAAATGCTGTGTAGAGCTGATGGCTAGATAAGGTTGCATATTATGAGTTTATATTGGAAACTGCTTCTCTAGTAGTTACATTTTTTTCACTAGTGCTCAGCCTGAGTCTGAAGGGAAAGAGTGAGATTGATCTAAGAATACTGTCTTCTCCAGGCAATTTCAGAGAAAGGACAATGGGATTGAGATTATTAAAAGCATTGTTAAAAAGAGATGGAACATGGAGTGTAATTAGAGTGAGAAAATAAGTGAAAACACATGAGACTAATAGAAGAAAGGGTGGAAAAATGGAAAGACTAGAGAAAATCAACCCTGAATATTCATTGGAAGGACTGATGCTGAAGCTCCAGTTGGCCACCTGATGCAAGGCATCAACTCATTGGAAAAGACTCTGATGCTGGGAAAGACTGAGGGCAGGAGGAGCAGGGGGCAACAGAGAATGAGATGGTTGGATGGCATCAATGACTCAACGGATATGAGTTTGAGCAAACTTTGGGAGATAGTGAAGGACACGGAAGCCTGGTATTCTGCAGTTCATGGGGCTGCAAAGAGTCAGACATGATTTAGCAACAACAGAGTCTCCCAGGAAGTCAGAAAATCAAGGTAAGTGAATTTCAATGAATGGGAAAGCTGAAATACAAAAATCCAGGTTGTAGATTTTTGTTCTTCAGAGATTATTGGTGGCCACAGGGCTCAGTGACAATGGCAGTGAGTGAGCAGAGGAGAGGAAATATAGGCAATTAAGTTGTACATATTGTAACTTTTTTGTTTTGTTCTGTTTTGATCACATTAGGCTGATTCTTTTAAAAGCAGCTTGGTAAAATTATTAATCTTTAGTTTAAACGACTGAATTAAAATTAGCTGAAAATAAATAACCTTACCAGAGACTTAAATGTGGAAGGAACAGCTTGAATAATGTTTTTGTTAAACTCAGAGTCTCAGTATGAGAAGAGAGACTGGAAAACAGGGGAAGAAGGAAAGCTTGACTAAGGGGACCCAAACAGGCTGACTGGGAAAGGTGTGTTTACTAATGAGACTGATTCTTAGGATAGGGTTATTTTATTTGTATAGTATAAATAGAACACCATCTTCTAAAATCCAAAGCAGAACATGAGTAGGGATGATGCTGACCCTAAATGCTTCACAGTAGCAATGACAGCCCATGTTTGGTGGCTACCTCTGTACCGGTTAACTGCTCTGTGCTAGATAATTTAAAAGTGTAAAAAATAGGAAAAAATATATGAACAGATTTTTTTTTTGGTGATCTTTGGCTAGAAAAAGAAAATCAAGGTGAATGATGAGAGAAAGAAATTGGGTCAGAGTCAGACTGACAGATATAGACTCTTTTATATCTTAGCTTCTTACTTTGTCTTATTCTCATTTTACATCTTTCGGCCAATCTGGTTAATGTTTTACTTGATTCTATTTTTGTTTTTAACCAGTGTTTTATTGTAAAGTTTTAAAACTCACAGAATTTTGAAAAGAATAATATAGTGAACACCCTTATCTCCTCCTATATTTCCTAACTGCTAATTATTGGTATTTTGATATATTTAATCTGTGTCGATCACAATAAACTGTGGAACATTCTGAAAGAGATGGGAATCCCAGACCACCTGACCTGCCTCTTGAGAAACCTGTATGCAGGTCAGGAAGCAACTGTTAGAACTGGACATGGAACAACAGACTGGTTCCAAATAGGAAAAGGTGTACGTCAAGGTTGTATATTGTCACCTTGCTTATTTAACTTATATGCAGAGTACATCCTGAGGAACGCTGGGCTGGAAGAAGCACAAGCTGGAATCAAGATTGCTTGGAGAAATATCAATAACCTCAGATATGCAGATGACACTACCCTTATGGCAGAAAGTGAAGAGGAACTCAAAAGCCTCTTGATGAAAGTGAAAGAGGAGAGTGAAAAGGTTGGCTTGAAGCTCAACATTCAGAAAACAAAGATCATGGCATCTGGTCCCATCACTTCATCGGAAATAGATGGAAAAACAGTGGAAACAGTGCCAGACTTTATTTTTTTGGGCTCCAAAATCACTGCGGATGCTGATTGCAGCCATGAAATTAAAAGATGCTTACTCCTTGGAAGGAAAGTTATGACCAACCTTGATAGTATATTAAAAAGCAGAGACATTACTTTGCCAACCAAGGTCCGTCTAGTCAAGGCTATGGTTTTTCCCGTGGTCATATATGGATGTGAGAGTTGGACTGTGAAGAGGGCTGATTGCCGAAGAATTGATGCTTTTGAGCTGTGGTGTTGGAGAAGACTCTTGAGAGTCCCTTATACTGCGAGGAGATCCAACCAGTCCATTCTAAAGGAGATCAATCCTGGATGTTCATTGGAGGGACTGATGCTAAAGCTGAAACTGCAATACTTTGGCCACCTCATGCGACAAGTTGACTCACTGGAAAAGACTCTGATGCTGGGAAAGGTTGGGGGCAGGAGGAGAAGGGAACGACAGAAAATGAGATGGCTGGATGGCATCACTGACTCTGTGGACATGAGTTTGAGTGAACTCCGGGAGTTGGTGATGGACAGGGAGGCCTGGCGTGCTGTGATTCATGGGGTCGCGGAGAGTTGGACATGACTGAGCGACTGATCTGATCTGAATCTTTATCTGTCATTCATTTATCTATCTTGTTTTCTCTTGATATATACCTAGGTCGATATCTACCTATTTATCTATATATATATCTATTGATATACATATATCTGTGGCAATTTGTGCTCCGTCCCCAAGGGATATATTACAAAATCTGCAAATATTTTTAACTATTAAAATTGGAGAGGGATGGTACATTCATCTACTGGTTGAAGACTATAGGTGCTTCTAACTATTCTACAATATATCAAGCAACCCTCCACAACAAAGAATTATCTAGTCCTACTCCAGTGTTCTTGCCTGGAGAATCCCAGGGACGGGGGAGCCTGGTGGGCTTCCGTCTATGGGGTCGCACAGAGTCAGACACCGCTGAAACGACTTAGCAGCAGCAGCAATGTTAATAATGCTGAGGTTAATGAGAGGAATAACACTGCATGCTCACAACATTTATATATATATATATATATATATATATATGAGTATATGATACAATATATACTCAAAATAAATATATAAAATTTAATATTGATACAATATTATTTTCTATCAGTGGTTCCTTGGATTATTTTTCAGTTCAGAATCCGATCAAAGATCATGCATTGTGTTTAGCTTCTTATCTCTTTCAGTTCAGTTCAGTTCAGCCACTCAGTCGTGTCCGACTCTTTGTGACCCCGTGATCAGACATTTTATCTTTAACATCATAGACATTTCTAAAGAGTCCAGGCTGGTTGCTTTGTGGAGGGTCCTGAAATTTAGATTCATCTCATTTAGCGCCAGATAAGACCTTTTTTAACGGCTGCTGCATGGATGATGTTGTGTTCTTCCTAGTGCATCACATCAGGGGGCCCATGGCATCAATCTGCCCCAGCACTGATAACGTCTAGTTTGGTAATATGGTAGAATGGTTTCTATTAGATTACTCCATTGTAAAGGAACTTTTTCGTACTTTGAAATTAACTAGTATTCTGCAGCATAAATCTTGGATATTATGTCAGAATTCTGTCTCCTAACATTATTTTTCAGCCAATTATTTTAGCATCTAATGACTGCCCGAATCAATTATTGTGCTGCCCTGTGCTGTACTTAGTCACTCAGTCATGTCCGACTCTTTGCGACCCCATGGATGCAGCCTGTCAGGCTCTTCGGTCCATGGGGATTCTCCAGGCAAGACTACGGGAGTGGGTTGCCATGCTCTCCAGGGGAATCTTCCTAACCCAGGGATCGAACTCAGGTCTCCCACACTGCAGGCGGATTCTTTACCATCTGAGCCATCTATTAACTGGCCACAAAACAATGATTTTCTAATTCTGTCCTTTTACAATTATTGGTTATCATTTTGCTGGGTTCAGCAGTAAATAATCTGCCTGCAATGCAGGAGCTACAGGGAATGGGTTTGATACCTGGGTCAGGAAGATCCCCTGCAGGAGAGCATGGCAACCCACTCCAGTATCCTTGCCTGGAGAAACCCATGAACAGAGGAGCTTGGTCGGCTGCAGTCCATGGAGTCTCAAAGAATCGGACACGACTGAGCAACTGAACACACGTGCCTGCGTGCCCTGCTCTGTGTCTGGTAAGACTGATCTGCAAGTACTACATCCTGGGGCTTTACTGCCCTCTGGCCTCTTGTTGGGTTTGTCTCATTGGAAACAAAGACAAAAGACCAAAGAGAGGGAGGCGAGTGAGGCTAAGTATTTATTGTTTTGTGCAACATCAGTATGGACTTGTCCAATTATTGTAAGTTTCCTCTTTCTATCAGGGTACCCTTTCTGAACAGCCCTCTTTTGTCTCCAGGCTCTAGTAAGAGCAATCTCTTCTCCTTTAGGTCTCAGTTCAGTTCAGTTCAGTTGCTCAGTCGCGTCCGACTCTTTGTGACCCCATGAATCACAGCACGCCAGGCCTCCCTGTCCATCACCAACTCCTGGAGTTCACTCAGACCCACCTCCATCAAGTCGGTGATGCCATCCAGCCATCTCATCCTCTGTCGTCCCCTTCTCCTCCTGCCCCAAATCCCTCCCAGCATCAGGGTCTTTTCCAATGAGTCAGCTTTTCACATGAGGTGGCCAAAGTATTGGAGTTTCAGCTTTAGCATCAGTCCTTTCAATGAACACCCAGGATTGATCTCCTTTGGGATGGAGTGGTTGGACCTCCTTTCAGTCCAAGGGACTCTCAAGAATCTTCTCCAACACCACAGTTCAAAAGCATCAATTCTTCGGTGCTCAGCTTTCTTCACAGTCCAACTCTCACATCCATATATGACCACTGGAAAAACCATAGCCTTGACTAGACAGACCTTGGTTGGCAAAGTAATGTCTCTGCTTTTTAATATGCTATCTAGGTTGATCATAACTTTCCTTCCAAGGAGTAAGCGTCTTTTAATTTCCTGGCTGCAATCACCATCTGCAGTGATTTTGGAGCCCAGAAAAATCAAGTCAGCCACTGTTTCCACTGTTTCTCCATCTATTTCCCATGAAGTGATGGGACCAGATGCCATGATCTTAGTTTTCTGAATGTTGAGCTTGAAGCCAACTTTTTCACTCTCCTCTTTCACTTTCATCAAGAGGCTTTTGAATTCCTCTTCACTTTCTGCCATAAGGGTGGTATCATCGGCATATCTGAGGTTATTGGTGTTTCTCCCGGCAATCTTGATTCCAGCTTGTGCTTCTTCCAGCCCAGCATTCCTCATGATGTACTCTGCATACAAGTTAGGTTATAAAAAATTGTATTAATAGCTCAAGTTTTGACACTAGCCTAGGATCTTGCACTTTCCCTTGTGGTTTCCCCACACCCTGCACATACATTGTAAATAGTCCCTTTATTAAATGTTCCTCAAATTATCACATTTGAGAGTACCATCTGTTTTCAGCTGTGGCCCTAAATGATACACATGCCTTGAGCATTCCTTTCTCTCCATCACAGGGATCAAAGTGAAAGTAATGTGAAAGTGAAGTCGCTTAGTCGTGTCCTACTCTTTGCGACCCATGGACGGTAGCCTACCATGCTCCTCCTCCATCCATGGGATTTTCCAGGCAAGAGTGCTGGAGTGGGTTGCCATTTCCTTCTCCAAAGAATCAGAAATCAGAATCACAAGAATCAGAGAGATATCAAATGGCTCTTGAAGCTTTCATGCCATCGCTCCTTATTTTCCCTCATGGTGTTTTCCTAATAAATCCCTTGCACAGCTAATCTTTTCTTGGCACCTGCTTATTGGAGGACCCAGACAAACACTAGCTCATTAACCTCAAGTGTTCTCCCATGCCTTGGGCCTTAGTTAAGGCTCACAGAAGAACTAAGAGGGGTGAATAATTGGGCATCAATTTGGTCTCTATCTATTGAGATGATTCTATTTAACATATAAACAAAGGTGTATAAATGGTATATATGGCAAAAAGATGGTTGTGTTAGACCTGGGGTTAATACCAATGTGGACAGACACGTGATCACAGCAGGAAATGTTGAAATGGAAATAATGTTGGAAGAAGTTCTAGGTTTTATTCTTTATCATCGTACTTCCTTTAATGTTGCTTTGTTTTGTCTTCCTTACTGTGGCTAAAAATAAATATACAGGGAAGCTGTTTGAGTAGCTGAATTAGAGAACTATGAGATGGTCTAGAGAGACCGTGCTTGAGTTCATACTAGACTCTTTTTTTTTTTTGTAATTAATTAATTTTTTATTGGAGGCAAATTATTTTACAATATTATATTGGTTGGTTTTGCCATACATTGACATGAATTCGCCCCAGGTTTACATAAGTTCCCCCTCCTGAACCCCCCTCCCACCTCCCTCCTCCCTCATACTAGACTCTTAACAGAAAGATGGAAAAGGCTTCAAAATCGGTTTTAAATTGGGAGGCTGCCACTTATATGATCTTGGATGAGTTATTTAGCTTGATGGGATTTGCTTCTTTTATAAATAGGCAGGTAATAAATATATACTTTAAAATGCCATTTTGATGATTCACAACAATTTGTATAAAGGTCTTAACAGTGTGCCTGGAATAAACTGCAGTCGTTTGCTTTATTATTCTGTTATCTAAATGTGTGGATGGGAAAAGAGCTCAATCTATTGGTAAGATACTTGGAGTCCCAGTCTCCAAGGAGGGTGTCCCCACACTCCACGTAAACATTAACTCTGGGGCTCCACAGGTGAGCAGTCAGGACTTTTCCCCAAAACTCCAAGCATCCCCATGCTTTCCTGTGCAATTGCCCACTGAGAGCTCCGCTGTTGTAATTAATAGTGGCAAAGTTTTAATGAACTCCGCAAGGAGATTTTTACTGACACTTACTTTTTAGATCCTGAAGTAGTCTCTATTCCTTTGAGATCAATTAAAAAGTTTTTTTTTTCCATCTTCGCCAAGATGCCTGAGGCAACTTTCCAGCTGTGTCTTTTTTTAATGAGTTCTCTAAGAGGCTCCTGCGCCTTGAGATTCTATAGCGAACCAACTGAAGTTGCAGGGGTTCTTGGGGAATAAGGGTATGAAAACTGAGAAACCCTAAAGGTGATTTCCCTGGACAGGCTCAGAGGTGCACACACCTTTTGACTTAGACTCTCTCTAGCATCATTTGCAGACGCTGAGGGAGGGAGGAAGTGAAGGAGAGGTCTTTGGAAATCTTTAATAAGTCACTGATTGGCAAGGCTCTTCCAAGTAGTTTCATACTTGAGTACGGACTTTGGGCCTCTGTCCTACTGGCTGGCAACTGGAAGACCTACAGCAGTGACCAGATCTACCCTGGGGAGCATAAGCACATACACTCACCCGCCCCATCCCCAGACTCAGGCTACCTCAGGGCTTTCGTTAACCTGACAACTGTGTCAAGTGACCCCCTCATCCCCAAGAATCAGCAAAGATTTAATGTATATATGTATGCATTCATATGTTATGCCATATGTGTATATGCTTTTGTTGTTCTTATTCTTTAGTGGCTAAGTCATATCCGACTCTTTGCGACCCCATGAACTGTAGACTGCCAGGCTACTCTGTCCATGGGATTATCCCACGCAAGAATATTGGAGTGGGTTGCCATGTCCTTTTTCAGGGGGTCTTCCTGATCCAGGCATCGAACCTGTATCTCCTGAATTGGCACACAGATTCTGTACCACTGAGCCACCAGAGAAGCCCGTGTGTATGCTTACACATGCAGAAAGCAGACTGGACATTTGATTGAACCAATCAAGCAATTCATGATGAAAACCATTTAATTTAAACTCATCTGTAGAAGTAAGTTTGGGTGATGAAGCAGGTAATGGAAAGGACTGATATTTCTTGCTGATGTGACCAGTTCTTCTGAGTTCTTTGACCTTGCGTTTACACTGGTTTTCATACTTAACCATCCATCAAGCATACCAATGGAGTAAGATTAGGATCAAGGTAAATAGAAGAAAAACCTAGGACAAATTCAATTTGTTATAGACAGTCCAGGCAGGAGAGACATTGACGAGATAATGCTGATGGAATTTAATAAAGAAGATCTAGACTATTATGGAAAGATAAATAATTTCCCCATTTCTCAAAAACCTCCCCCCAAATAAGCCAGCAAACAACTAGTAGTCAAAAGAGCTTCCTGAATATCCTAGGGTTAGTTTCTTGGGTAAAAACTTAGATGAATTAAATTCAATTTATTTTAGAGTTCTTCTTAGAGTGAAGAACTACTTGATAGAAATATAGAATTTGAAGTGTTAAGTACTCTTTTAGAGCAAGGAAGCTTTGTCATACATGTGGGTCTTTTCTTCCTTCAGAGATACCACTGATATAGCTAATGGAGCAAAAGGTATATAATCCACAAGAACAAACAGAAGGGCAGAGGAGACATAAGCAAACAAGAGAAATTAACATTAAAGTGTCTACATAAGAGGCACATGGAGGAACAATAGCTAAAATATCAAAGAGGAAGCAACCAAATAATAAGCATGCAGAAGGGGAGGCCACTAAACAGTAAAATGTGTTACCTCTCCCAGCCCCTGAGAGTCTTGAAACTTGAGGCTGGAGACAATGAAATCACTGCATATTTTTATTGTATTTCTGGTTAACATCTTAATAACAGTCTCTTTGGAAATTTAAATTTTCTATACATGTTGAATAACATTCACACTTGTACAGATCAAGGCAAATGGAAAATGATGTGAAGAAGTATTGTTTGTCATAAAGCATGATAATGCCTTTTTCTTAGTAACTTTGGATTCATTTACTTGTGTCTATAAATATTAACTTCAGTGTAGCTCTATGCAGAATATTCTTGTACCTAAAAAGTAAAGTTAGTATTACTCGTAGGATTAAAATGAATAGTTTGCACCCTGGCATAACGTATAACATAGCTCATTGTTTTTTTTTAATGCTTATTTTCTGGTTTGTTTCTCATCTCTTATCTTTTCTTAGCCCTCATTGGGAGATTAACTTCCTCTCACCATCTCTTAAATACTGGTCTTTTGAAAACTGAAGTATAGTTGATTTATAATATTATATTAGTTATAGATATACAACATAGTGATCCAATATTTTTATATATTGTATTGTACTCCATTCAAAGTTTTTTAAAATTTTGGCTGCATTTCCTGGGCTCTATAATATATGCTTATACCTCATTTATTTTATCCATAGTAGTTTGTACTTCTTAATCCCCCACACCTATTTTCTCTCTAACCCCTTCTCCCTTCCTACTGGTAACCACTGGTTTTGTCCTTCATGTCTGTAAGTCATTTGAAGATTTGTTACATTAGATCCATTTATATGTCTCACTTTTTAGATGCCAACATGTAAATTATAATATGTAGTATTTGCCTTTCTCTCACTTATTTCACTAAGAATAATGCCCTCCATATCCATTCATATTAAAAACGGCAAAATTTCCATTTTTCCTGGATGAGTAATATTCCATTGTTCAGGCAGACCAGTCTTCTGGATCCATTCACCTGTCAATGGACACTTAGGTGATCCCATATCTTGGCTATTGTCAATATTCCTACAATGAACATTGGGGTTCCTGTGTCATTTGAATCAGTTTTGGATATACACATAGGAATTAAATTGCTAGATTGTGTGGTAGTTCTATTTTTAGCTTTTTGAGGAACCTCCATGCCATTTTCTACAGTGCTGTATGCTAAGTTGCTACAGTCATGTCCGACTCTTTGTGACACTGTGGACTGTAGCCCACCAGGCTCCTCTGTCCCTGGGATTCTCCAGGCAAGGATACTGGAGTGGGTTGCCTTGCCCTCCTCCAGAGAATCTTTAACCCAGGGATCGAGCCCAAGTCTCTTATGTCTCCTGCGTTGGCAGGCAGGTTCTTCACCACTAGCTCCTGTACTAGTTTACACTCCTATCAACAGTGTACTCGGAGTCCCTTGTCTCTGCATCCTTACCAGCACTTCTCATCTGTGACCATTTTGGTGATAGCCGTTCTGACCGGTGTAAGATGTTACCTCGTTGTTTTTCTGATTTACGTTTCTCTGATGATCCAGCATCTTTTCACGTGCTCATTGGCCATCTGTACATCTTGTTTGGACAAGTGCCCTTTCAGGTCCTCACCCATTTTTAAATTAGGGTTTGTTTTTTTTTAATGACATTGAGTTGTATCAGCCATATAAGCCAGATTCCTGGGATGCATCCAGGCTCCGCTTCTCTCCTCACCACACATCAAAAAGTCACAATCCTGAAACCTGTGTTTCTTTTCCATGTTTCATATGCATTACCTCCTGTCTACATCTGTAGCGACCACCTTAACTCAGGCACTCCTTACTCACGTGATAACCCTTCAGGTAGCTTCGCTTCACAGTCCCCATCCTTATTCTTTTAAACGGTACTCTCCACTTATCAAAAAGTGTAACCACATATTTAGTCATATCATTCTAATTATTTAAAATGAAGTCCAGCCTCTGACATGTTAGGGAAACTTGTCTGTGAGTCCCCTTTCCAATATTTCTCTTTTGCTGTGTCCTCCTCACACCCTCAGGCACAGTCTGGCATGCCATATTCATCTTACATCTTACTGAAGAGGGTTTGAGCATCTCATTTACCATGAAGCATGTCCCAACTGCTTTTCAGAATAGTCTGGCACCATTGTATACTGAGCATACTCCTATCACAGTTCCTTAAATGTTTATTTGCCTGGCTAATTCAGTTGGGAGAGTACAAGAATCTTGAAGATCAAGGTACTGTCTCACCAATGTTTGAATCTTTAGTGTCAAGGACAGTGATCGCATACAGCAGATACTCAGTAAATATAAATTTAATGAGTGAATTATGAATGAATGACATTTAAATTATTGTGATCGTAAGAGTAATCATGGATATTAAATATTCACGTACGAGTACTATGTGGAAATTAGAAACCATCTTGG
Organism: Moschus berezovskii; assembly: GCF_049115385.1. Taxonomy (NCBI): domain Eukaryota; kingdom Metazoa; phylum Chordata; class Mammalia; order Artiodactyla; family Moschidae; genus Moschus; species Moschus berezovskii. Next base: position 116,861,673 of record NC_142462.1, read on the forward strand.
CAGTATTTTATTTAATTCTCCAGTTTGGGGTACTCAGTTTCTTTTACCTTGTTAAGTTCTTCAGCTAGTTTCCTAGCCATGCAAAGCTTCTAAACTTTTCTAATCACTCCTCCAGAGGTTTTGGGACAATTATTCCTTGAGCTTCTTTATTCTACCCATGCAAATGTATGTGCTGTGAATCCTTGATTAGGCAATCAAAAAAGAGTCACATTGCTCATATGTTAAGCTGGCCCAAAAGTTCATTTTACAGAAAAACTTGAATGAGCATTTTAGCCAATTCGATACTTCTCTTCTCTTCAGTAAAGAACTGGCTGTGTTCTTAAAACAGAATTTTGGCTATTTCTCTCCAAACCTTTGCCTAATAAATAAATGTATATACAAATATACACACTCATACAGACACACATACAAACACACACACATATATATGTAGGCGTGACACACATAAGAGAGACAATAAGAAGAATTTTCAAGAAACTCTCTATTGTTTTATTATGTGACTATAAAGACAACACCTCAGTCCAAGGCATCATTATATCACAAGGTTCACTGAACTTTTGAGTGTATCTAAGGATGTGAATTAGACATTTGTTGCCCTTCTACCAGATGCCTCTTCAAGGCCAGCTCTACTCTGCTTTCTTTCCCTCCTTTCTCCTAACATCCTATATCACATTTCAGGTACAACCTGTAGAAGACTTATCATCTTTCTCAACACAGTGCAGGAAGGTTGGTAGAAGTGTTCTTATCTATTAACACTCACTTAGTTATCTTAGGCAAAAAGGAGAAAGAAATTAATGCCAATTTCAAGTCAATTTATCATTAAGAATGATGTTCTGCTTCCTCCCAGCCCCACTAAATCCATCTGGGGTAAGGCTGAGACCCAGGAACACACCACCATCGAAGTACCTGGGGAGTGTAATTTACAACATGACCCCGGGAGTTTGTTTGTTCTTGCTACTTCATGACTTTCATGTGCATGGATTCATCTGGGTATTAAGTCATCACCTGCCAGCTTCTTTTCTCCTGAACATCCATCCCCAGAGTCCAGAGAAATGGAGACAAAGAGTTAAGCAATTTTTGTTCCCCTGCTAGAGATGGTGTCTGTGTTTTGTATGTCCTAGTCCCCTCCCCCTCAGGGACACTCAGGGGACAATCTGGGAGGACTTGGGCAGAGAAGAGCATAAAGCCTCTACTGCTGGTGCTTATAGTGAGCAGGGATCCGGTCCCTGCCTCCGCCTGTGTGAAAAAAGCGGGGATAGCTCCTACAGCTGCAGACCCCTTCATTCAGAGACAGCTTAGGGGAGCCCGAGCCTCAGCTTGGATCTTCAAAATCTCTCCTGGCCTCTGTGCTGTTTCCTGTACATATAAACCTATCTCTGGGTTAAGACCAGTGCCACAGTGAGTAAAGGGCTTTTGGCCCAGTGTGATCATTTAGAGAAGCTGGGATCTGGAGAAAGGAAGGACTCCAGAAATCGGCACACTGAATGGGAAGTTCAGGGCCAGCTATGGGCAGGCAGATTTCTGGGCTTAAGACAGCCTTGGGATTTGCAAAGCTGGGTCATAATGTGCTCATTGAGAATGATCACGTATATCATGAATTGTCAGGTAATAGATGTATACTTCTATGGAACATTTCAGGTTCTACCTTTCTGTCACACTTGTTACCTTGTTAACCATAGGTGGCCATATGGTTGGTGGAGTGGTACCCCCAAAATTAAAGGAGAGTCAAAAGACTTGATTAAATTCCAGTATATACTCTGGATGTTATTCCTAAAGTAATGCCTTTTATCCATCCTTTACCATCGATCCATTCATCCATTCAACAAATGCACTTTAGAAATGCAATGGGCCCAGGAATAACATCTCTTTAGAACCAGGGAAGCAGCCCTGCAAGAAGGTGGTATAGGACAGGAGTAGGAACATAATAGAGATTCTTGCCCTAAATCATAAACATAAATCATAAACACTTCTGTGAATGCTGACCAGATCAGTGATGGCACTCTGCTCATGCCTAGAATGGAAAAATCTAGATTTTCCTGCATAGTATCAGGAAGAAAAAACTTGGTGCCAATTTCATTTGCTAAAGCTTTAAACCTAGTGAACACAGAAGGAAATATACCTCCTTGAAGTTGAATTTGTACATCTTATCCCGTTTTATTGGTGTATTTACTTCATGATCATTTATTGAGCAACTGCTGTGTGCAATGTACTCTGCACAAGCTTTAAAATAAGAGCGAATCAAATGATAAAGTATGAGCAAAATTTGCAAACTGAAGAAATAAGAAAGCAAAATGAGAATGTAACTATCAGTTCAGTTCAGTTCAGTCGTTCAGTTGTGTCCGACTCTTTGTGACTCCATGAATCACAGCAGGCCAGGCCTCCCTGTCCGTCACCAACTCCCGGAGTTCACTCAAACTCATGTCCATCGAGTCGGTGATGCCATCCAGCCATCTCATTCTCTGTCGTCCCCTTCTCCTCCCGCCCCCAACCTTTCCCAGCATCAGAGTCTTTTCCAGTGAGTCAACTCGTCTCATGAGGTGGCCAAAGTATTGGAGTTTCAGCTTCAGCATCAGTACTTCCAATGAACACCCAGGACTGATCTCCTTTAGAATGGACTAGTTGGAATGTATCTATGGGCCTTCCTTAAAAATAAAATGATTAGTCCTCCTAGAGAACAATTTATTCTGTGGCTGCCATCTTGACAGTATGAGTATAAACTTTGCAATCAGAGTTAAATAAAATTCTGTAGAAATGGAAATAATACATTACACCCTGTGTTCGCTGATCCTATTTACGGGAGTCTTTCTGCTTTACTGTGGATTAAAAGACTTGACATGATGAATTTGAAAACGATTGTTAGCTGAGTCAGCACACAGTGCACACCACAAACTCCCTCTTTCTGTTAATGGCTGATCCAGACCCGCATTTGTTTCTCAGCTCACAGGCACTGCAGCAGCTGTGATCAGCACAGGCACTGTCCTCAGGGCATGACAGAAAATCAGACATGGGTCACAGAATTCATTCTCCTGGGATTTCCGCTCAGCCCAAGCATGCAGATGCTCCTCTGCGGGCTCTTCTCCCTGTTCTATGTCCTCACCCTTCTGGGGAACGCGGTCATCCTGGGGCTCATCTCACTGGACTCCAGACTGCACAGCCCATGTACTTCTTCCTCTCACACCTGGCCATCATCGATATTTCATATGCATCAAACAATGTCCCGAAGATGCTGGTGAACCTTCTGAACAAGAAAAACACTATCCCCTTTGTCCCATGCATAATGCAGACCTTTCTATACATGGCTTTTGCACACACTGAGTGTCTCATCTTGGTGGTGATGTCGCATGATCGGTACGTGGCCATCTGCCACCCCCTTCGTTACTCTGTCATCATGAGCTGGAGAGTCAGCATCAGCCTGGTGGTGACTTCCTGGGCATGTGGCTCCCTCCTGGCCCTGGTCCATGTGGGTCTCGTCCTGAGGCTGCCCTTCTGTGGGCCTCATGCAATCAACCACTTCTTCTGTGAAATCCTGTCTGTCCTCAAGCTGGCCTGTGGCGACACTAAGCTCAACCAAGTTGTCATTTTTGCTGCTTCTGTGTTTGTCTTAGTTGGGCCCCTCTGCCTGGTGCTGGCCTCCTACGCTCGCATCCTGGTCACCATCCTGAGGATCCGGTCAGCCGAGGGCCGCAGGAAGGCCTTCTCCACCTGCTCCTCCCACCTCTGCGTGGTCGGGCTCTTCTTTGGCAGTGCCATCGTCATGTACATGGCCCCCAAGTCCCGCCACCCTGAGGAGCAGCAGAAGATCCTTTCCCTGTTTTACAGTCTTTTCAACCCCATGTTGAACCCGCTCATCTATAGCTTGAGGAACAAAGAGGTCAAGGGTGCCTTTAGGAGAGTGCTGTGGAAGGACAGGCTAATGTGAGGGATGCCCGGGAGAGTCCTGAGGGTGGAAGGTTTGTTCTTTGTGAGATTTGGGAGAATGGTACTGCACGTGCCTTAAAATCTCATGCCTTAAATCTCTGGCATTAAGAATTTATATTGATCAGATGGTGTTCCTAACTCCTAAACATGGAGTTCTGTGCAGACCACAAACATGAGCAGAAGGTCATGGAGAATACAGGCCATGAGAGAAGAATCATGAGGTGGTGAGTGCATGGCAGAGAGCCATCGATTCTCAGGGACAGTTCCCAACACTAACGCCTAGTTTCTTTTCTTTTGAGGTTTTGTTGTTTCAGTTGCTGCTACTGCTAAGTCGCTTCAGTCGTGTCCGACTCTGTGCGACCCCATAGACAGCAGCCCACCAGGCTCCTCTGTCCATGGGATTCTCCAGGCAAGAATACTGGAGTGGGTTGCCATGCCCTCCTCCAGGGGATCCTCCCAACCCAGATACCGAACCCACGTCTCTTAAGTCTCCTGCATTGGAAGGTGGGCTCTTTACCACCGGTGCCACCTGGGAAGCCCCCAAAGATGTCCACTTTATATTAAAATTAAAGCCCCAAAAATAGAAGAGGAAGAGAAAAATATGGGATAATTTGCCTCATACAAAACATAAACCATTGGTTTGAACTCAGAATTTTTCTACAAGGACTCATTAGAAAAATCAAGGGATTGTATTCACTCTTGTGTCAGTTCAGAAATACTTGAGTGCCGTTAGTGTATATATGTCAACCCCAGTCTCCCAGTTCATCCCCCACTCTCATTCCCCTCTCAGTGTCCATATATCTGTTCTCTAGAAAAATGGCACTGATGAACCTATTTGCAAAGTAGAAATAGAGACACAGATGTGTAAAGAAGGTATTGTTGTTGTAACTTGCTCATTGGTTGAAATGTCAGCATTTTAGAGGTGTTTAGGCTGGAGAATCCCAGGGACGGGGGAGCCTGATGGGCTTCCGTCTATGGGGTCACACAGAGTCGGACACGACTGAAGTGACGCAGCAGCAGCAGCAGCAGGCTGGAAAAAAGAAATAGAAGACCTATTTTCAAATGTCCCACAGAATATCCTTTAAGAGGTAAAAGTGGTAGTTTTTTGCTTCCCTGGTAGATCAGCTGGTAAAGAATCCACCCGCAATGAAGGAAACCCCGGTTTGATCCCTAATTGGGAAAATCCCCTGGAGGAGGGCATGGAAACCCATTCCAATATTCTTGCCTTGAGAATCCCCATAGACAGAGGTACCTGGCAGGGTCACAAAGAGTTGGACACAGATGAGCAACTAAGCACAGAGGGAAAAACTAGAATCAATAAGTAGGTATATAAGGAGATGGAATAAAAATCCATGTGAGAAAATGTTTTCTAGCACTGCAAGTTACTCAACAATTATATCTTATTAATTGGTGTGCAGTCGTCCTGTAAATATACAAGCAGAGGCTGAATGAATATACCTGGATTGAATGGATATTTGGAATATATTCTCTCCAATGCCTCTTCAGTCTTAAAAATTTGTTATTTCACAATAAGCTTTTAAATTTTATTTTTCACTGTGGGAAAGTTCAAATTGATTTTAAACAACCACTAGAGATTTTTAAATGGTAACAGAATTTTTCCATGTCAATATCCAAACTACCTCATTCTTTCAATTATTGAGCCAATTCATCAAAAGAAAATACTGAAGTAGGAAAGAATGGTTGTATAAGCTCCATACTGATGGTTCTTTTACTTTAATTTTTACACTGCCACCATCCTTTATTTCTGAACATAGGTGGCTTCACATTTTAAAATACTAACTCAAACTCCAATCATAGTAGCTCAAAGACTTTTGCTTCAAGCAAAGAGCAGCAATAGATAAAGCATGAAAAGAGAAAATTAAAAAGACAAAATCAGCCTGCAAGGCAAGATAAACATCTGTGTGGACCAAAAAGAAAGCATAAATGACCTGTAAGTGATGGTGACACCATGGGTTTGCTGGAAAGCTGTCAGGAGAGGCAATATCTTTTCTCTTAGAAACAAAAGATACTGAAGCACCCCATGTGATATGAGGAACTGGGGTTAGAGTTCTTCCTTGAAAATAAGGTATGAGGAGGGCAGGGAGGGACTCCCTTTGTTTGTTAATGGAACTCAAAAATATTTTCTTCCAAAAACTGCTTCACAAGACAGCCTTAGGAGAATTGCAGGATAAGAATGTCAGAACCTCCAGGCATAATCCCTTGCAGCCTAACATGGAATCTAGCCAAGCACTCTGTCTGTGCTGTATTTCTGATATACTGAATATCACCCAGGGAAATAATCCTAAACCATTAATGTAGGATCCAAATCTGGATATGACGGCCCATAAATTAAGCTAAGACAGTCTGTAATCTTCTAGATGAGAGAGAGGAAAAAAGGGAGAAAGAAAGTGAAGGAGGGAAGAAGAAAGTAAAGAGAAAAGAAAGGAAGGGAGGAAGGAAGGAAGAAAGAACCTGGTCTGAAGAATAAGCTTTGAATCTATTTTCATGACTTGAGGAAATCAGCGCCAAGAAAAACAGCCAAAACCAAAAACAACTGTAATACAAACTCACTTTTGATGATATTCATTTTGTGACATAAGGAATGAGCAATTTGACAAACACCTTATATTTGTATGTTTCAAATGCATAAACAGACTTTTTAAAGCCATGACAACTGTTTTAAATGACCAGGGTGTTAGGTAGTTAGAATAGGAAACGGGAGTTCAGAATGACGGTGGCTGGAAGACAAGGAAAGGAAAAACCCACGAAAATAGAACAAAGGAAGGTCCGTGGACCTGAGTGAGGATCTCAGGTAGAACAAACAGCACTCCTGGCTAGCCCAATTTACATAGGACTTGCCCAGGGAGGAGAAAAAAACATAAAAAGAGGAGCCAAAGGGCCGGGGCTCTCTCTCTCTCTCCCGAGCTCTGGTGCGCTCCCCCACTCTCTTCTCTTCGCGTCTTTGGGTCGGCATGCCTTCACGCCTCAAGGATGGATTTTCCTGCTATTTTTTAAATAAAATAGAGCTGTAACATGGAGCTGTAACACTGATCTAAGAGCTATAACACAGTCTGTTTGAGACCTGAGAGCTGTAACATGGTCTGTCCAAGACCCGAGAGCTATAACATGGTCTGTCTGAGAGCTATGACATGCCAAGGGCTCTAATGTCTGTCGCTTCAAATTTTTGTTGAGACAGAACAGAGGAAAATATACTCGTCTGAAAACGGAATTTAAAAGATTAGAAAATAACAAGTAGATTTCAGAAAGAACCAGTTAAAAATCTTAGAAATAAAACTATCATCCCTGAAATAGAACAAAAATAATTAACAAACAGGATGAATTCTAGACTGAGCACATGAGAAGAAAGAATTTGTGAAATAGAGGATGTGAAGTGAAAGTATTAGATACTCAGTCACGTCCGACTCTGTAACCGTGGACTGTAGCCCACCAGGCTCCTCTGTCCATTGAGTTCTCCAGGCAAGAATACTATAGTTGGTAACCATTCCCTTCTCCAGGAGATCTTCCCAACCCAGGGACTGAACCTGGATCTCCTGCATTGCAGGCAGATTCTTTACCATCTGAGCCACCAGGGAAGCCCAAAATAGAGGATACTAGTGAACAATTTACTAAAAAATGCAGCATATTATTTTTTAAAAACTGAATAAAAATCACATACAAGCTAAACAGAAATGCAATATGCATTTATCTTATAGGAATTCCAGAAGAAATGGCAAATGGGGCAGAACAGTAGTTGAATATATCACTCGAGATTTTTTTTTTCTGATTGATTAAATGTGTGAATTCTCAAATCAAGAGTACTCTGAGTATCAAACAATGGTGAATAAAAATAAATCTATGTCTAGACATATTATACATAATTAAAGCTCAGAACATTAAGGAGAAGGAGAAAACTTACAAAAGTTTCAGAGGAAAAAATAGCTACAAAAGAATAACAATTAAAGTAATAGCAGACTTCTCAGCAAAACGGATGGCAGAAGACAATTTTCAAAATGATGAGGGAAATCTCAAATTGTGTGTCAAATGAAACTTGAACAGTTGAATATGATTCTGTTGTCCTTTATTTAAGGGAAAGGAAGCCATGGATTGGAGGAATGCAGTGCCTCATAAGCAGTGGAGCACTGTTCCCAAGGGATTTTGGACAAGAACAAATTTTATACAGTGTTAGAAGAGGTCATATAGGAACAGGGCTTGATTGGCCAGGAGGCTGGGGATTTCTTTATAAAGCTGCTGTTGCTAAGTCACTTCAGTTGTGTCCGACTCTGTGTCACCCCATAGACGGACACCCACCAGGCTCCCCTGTCCCTGGGTTTCTCCAGGCAAGAACACTGGAGTGGGTTGCCATTTCCTTCTCCAATGTGTGAAAGTGAAAAGTGAAAGTGAAGTCGCTCAGTCGTGTCCGACCCTTAGCGACCCCACGGACTGCAGCCCACCAGGCTCCTCCATCCATGGGATTTTCTAGGCAAGAGTACTGGAGTGGCTTGCCATTGCCTTCTCCGATAGCAGGTCCTATTTCCTAGGGTAAGGTAAGCCAGCTAAAGCTGAGTTGTAGGACTGTGATTATGTTAGGTCTCCTTGACAGGTGCTTCCCATAAGTACAGGCTGAATTAGGTTTATTTTGTGGTGTGTATCAGACCACTGGGGTCGCCTACATTCTGTGGGTCTTGATACACAAATTAACTTTATCTCAGAGTATGGCAGTGAGAGGGCTTCCCTGGTGGCCCAGACAGTGAAGAATCCACCTGCAACGCAGGAGACCTGGGTTTGATCTCTGGGTCAGGAAGATCCCCTGGAGAAGGGAATGGAAGACCACTCCAGAATTCTTGCTTGGGAAATCCCATGAACAGAGGAGCCTGGTGGGCTAGAGTCCATGGGGTTGCAAAGAGTCAGATATGACTGAGCATGTTCACTTTCAGTTCACTTTCATAGTAGTGAGGAGGTCCAATGGGATGAACCTTATCAAGGAGGCAGAATAAGATCGGTTTTGAGGAATTCTATTTTTCTTTTGAAGGAGGATTTTGCCTTTCATTAGAGGATTGATTTTGTTGACCATGAGAGCAATGATAATGACAGCATTCAGCTCTTGCCTTGCATGGATAACCACCCAGTTAAAGTCATCAAAAACCTTCAAGGAAAATGAGCCCAAATAAAGTGAAATTTATACTCCTAAAATAAAGTATGTTGTTCTCATTAACCTGTTAGATACGAAACAAAATCTGTCAGTGTAGCCTATGAACCTACAGAAAATATAGTCAGTGGAAACTAGGTGTTGAATGAGGATTTCTGAAGAACAAAAAAGAAGGCAAAAACTGAGGAAAAGAAAAAGGGAAGAGAATAAGAAAATATGAAAGGTGTTCTTGCCCTTGGCTGAACTCTGAATCACCTAGGGGCTCTGGAAAACCTGTGGGCACTCACAGACTAAATAAATCAGTCTCTGGTGATGGGTCCTAAGTGTCAGTATTTTTTAAGGCTCCCCAGGTACACAATTTGAGAACCATGTCTTTAATGAGAATATATATCACATTAAAACCAGTATAAAAATGGCAAAAATCAAATGTATTAAAAAAAACTCTTTAGATTTTCAAAAAATCAACATCACTAGGACTCATTATTTTACCACAATACATTTAAAATTAACAAAGAGATAATACAAATATTTGGAAACCAAAAATATACTTCTGCGTAATTTATATTTTATTGAAAATGTTAATAATAAAATTTCTGGATAACAAACAAGATGTATAAACTAAAATGGTATTATAAAGTGCAAATTATTTTTAAAAACCACACTTAATGATCAACTCAGGAATATACAATGATGAAGAATTAAAGTAAATAGAGGGTATAATTTATTTAAGAGCAGACATTATTTATAAAGTAAGGGATTATAAAGATCATTAAAATAAGAACCTAGTTCTTTTTACAAATGCCACTAAAATAGATAAGACTGATGACAAAACAGGGATCTATATATACAATATTAGTAATAAAACATGACCCCAAATAAAAAATTTTTAAATGATAATATAGGGAGCAGCTTCTTTCCAATATGTGAGGGTATAATTTAGACTCTTGTCACCAATAAGCCTTTAACTGAACAGATTTGATGAGGAAAATTCTATTTTCCTCTGCAGGACATCAATCTCAGGGTAAAAGATAATTGGCCTATTATTTTCTTAATTTGTTTCTGTGTACACTAAAACAGCTCTAATTTAGGGAATTATACTCTACTTACTTTATTATTTGAATATAGGAATGGTGTTGTTCAGTCGTGTCTGACTCTTTGCCACCCCATGGACTGTAGCTTGCCATCTCTTCTGTCCATGGGATTTTCTAGGCATGAATACTGGAGTGGGTTGCTATTTCCTACTCCAGGGTATCTTTCCGACCCAGGGATCGAACCCAGGTCTCCTGCATTGCAGGTGGATTCTTTACCACTGTGCCACCTGGGTAGCCCATAGTGACTTGAGGTCAGTTAATTTCCATTTCAGGAAGAAGAGAAAATGATAGTAGTTACAGACCTAGGGGAACATTGGTCTTTCTTCCCACAACCCCCTGAGCTCAGAATCCCTGGAAGCTAAAGAACAGGATTTAACAAGCCCCCCTGGGATACCTTATCCTCTTTCCTGACTCCTTATTGTATTCTCTGTATCTCCTGTATGTCCTGCTACGTGGTCTCACTGTATGAATTGCATTCCTTGTGGTGATGATGGAAAAAATATATGGGATATGTGTTCAGGTCAGGTATGATATAAAACTCACAGTACTAGAGAGGATGCGAATAATATATGGGTCTCATGTGCCCTAAATACTACTGAATGTATTTGGTGAGTTAAAGAAGAGGGAAATGTCAGAGTTCTTGAAACCAGAAACAAGTACAGCCCTCGTGAGCCCCTTTCCCTCGAAGAAACAGGTGGTGGTGTGCAGCGGATCTTTATCCCTCCCCTACATCAAACTCTCAGAGCTAGGAGAGAATAAAATCATCTCTTTTGAGAGACATCTTGTTGCCTCTATGGAGACAATTTCTTTTCTCAGATAATCCCTGGAAGAAAAGAATTTCAACACTGATTTACAGATGCTATTTATTATACTTATGGATGTACTTTCACTTTACCCAACTCATGTTCATCCTTTTTTCTCATATTTAGGTGTGAATTTGAAGTAAGTTTGTTATATTATCTAGTCTTTCTTCATTATATAATTTCAGATCGATTGTAATGAAAAATCACAGTGTTAAATGTAGTTGTTATTGTATGCTAATAACAAACTTCTTCTATTTATGGATAGCTAATAGGAAAATTTGAAAGTTATCTCTTTCAGAAACAACTAATATAGGTTATTACTCTGATGCATTTAGTGTTGAATTTCTCATTTAAACTATAAGATAAATAGCTATTTCAGAGATTTCCTTACAAACCTGTCTATTACCTCACGAAGTTAAGTAGTGTCTTCGTGAAATAATGGGCCAAATTGACTACAAAATGAGTTTGTTACAGAGGCGTGTCCTGAAGCTTTCATTTTTAACATGAACTTTCTTTTGTTGAGTCATCAAATACGAGAAATTTCATCTTTGTGAGTTCTTTTAACAGTCTTATCATTCCAAGCAGGTTGCATACATCAGCAGACAGGGACTGTCTTGTAAATACTTAGCTGAAACATGTAACAAGACACAGAATGTGTTCAGTGAATATCTGTAGATTTTGTTCTATGTTTTAGGAGGAAGATGAGGTGCCACTCAGTGGTTCTTCTACTTTAGTTTCTGTGTGCTTTAGTATGTGACAGTTTACAAATAGCATTGCTAACTTAAGTGGCCCCAAGTATTGCAAGCAAGTTGAAGTGAAAATGGTTAACCCTTTTCTACACATTGAAGGCCAATGAATCCTATAGTTGGAAAAGACCTCAGCATAACACAAGGAATCCCATCATAGATGATTATAGATGATTAATCCATCTTTGATTTAAAACATAAAGTTCAGTCCTAATACGACAACCAGTTTTCAAGGAGGTGATTCTAATTGTTATAAAGTTACTTCTTAATAAGACAAAATCATCATCTCCCAGTAATTTCTACTATGAGTTTGATTCTCCCTTTGAAGTAGGGTGAAAGTTTATCAACTCTTGTTTAGGAAACCTTTCAAATATTTACTTATCAGAAAATTTTAATGGGGGCTTATAGAAAAGAACTGGATTAGGAATTTTTTTAGATTGATGTTTTAGTGAAATTTGGATGGATTCTGGACTGATGAACGCTATAGAGTCAGACAAGTGAAAAAACAGATAGCGATTTAAAAGTTACAATGCTTCAAACCTACTGTATTGTGGAATGATTTTTAAAAATTTGATAAGCCACAACAAACTAAAGATTCATGATAAATAACTTTTACATTAGAGTTGAGAAGATATAAAATATATAAAAGATTCTGTGACAATGACTCTACAGTTAGGGCTTTAGCTCTAATCTTGGATATAAATCATATTTTTTAAATCCCAGATTATGACCCATCATGAAATCACTCAGCCAGCATTTTTACTAATGAAATAGAGTGGAATAATATAGAAAAGAAAATACCAAGTACACTGCACATAGTGGGGATTCAAAAAATATATGTGTGTGTATATATATACACACATATATATATTCATGCATATATGTTCCCAGCAGATGTTTTACTGTATGATATGGTGAAAATATTGGGAAAAGTCAAGTATAGATAAATATAGATATATGTATGTATATATATATATATATATATATAAACACACACATATATAAACATATGAATGTGGTGGATATGTCTGTGTATATACATGTATGTGTGTAAACATACTTAAAAATATAGAGTATAAATATCCATAAGGAATATAAGAGGGCCGACAGGGGTAACATAATGATCATGAGATAGTGTGATCAAAATACTCATTGTGGGTACAAAAGTCAAAAGACAAACGTCTCTACTTGAAATCTAACTGAAGTTGTAGAAAACTGCTCGCCATGCTCTCAAATTAATTCAGAGTTATGCTATCAGTAAAGATCACAAGCCGACAAGTAAGTCACTTATGAAAGGCACAAATTTGTGAGACAACCTGCTAGACGAATCACTGACATGTTCCTCATTCTTCCTTCCTTCATATATAGACATAAAGACAATAGTGCAAATTCACACACATGTATACGTGTACACAGCAGCACAGGAGTACACGCAGACAAACCTCTGATACAATCAGCACAGACTGAGAAACACTCCACTGTTCTGAAGGTAATTTAAGTATTAATATATTTTGAACTGTGATAAAAGTTGGTTTGGGAATAAAGATAAGATCTACTGAATACTATAACAGAATACTAGCATTTAGCATGCCACAGTGAAAATGTTTCCTTCTGTTTCATGTATCATGCATAGGTTTCATTTATTAAATGGCTAACAGTACAAAAATATCACTGAAGATGCTTTCTTAGGGAGTAAACAGTGACTGACAAAGATTCAGCATGTTAAAACTCTTCCCTTGGACACTCCAATTTGGCAAGATTCATAGTCTCTTTCACAGGGAAATGGAGGGAAATCAGACCTCTGTCACTGAGTTCATCCTACTGGAATTTCCCCTTAACACAAGGATTCAGATGCTCCTTTTTGGGCTCTTCTCCCTATTCTATGTCCTCACCCTGCTGGGGAACGGGGTCATCCTGGGGCTCATCTCACTGGACTCCAGACTGCACACCCCCATGTACTTCTTCCTCTCACACCTGGCCATCGTTGACATGGCCTATGCCTGCAGCACGGTGCCCCAGATGCTGGTCAACCTCCTGAGTCCAGCCAAGCCCATCTCCTTTGCTGGCTGCATCACACAGACCTTTCTCTTCTTGAGTTTCGCCCATACCGAGTGTCTGCTCCTGTTGGTGATGTCCTATGATCGGTATGTGGCCATCTGCCACCCTCTCCGATATTCAGTCATCATGAGCTGGAGAGTCTGCTTCACCCTGGCAGTGATTCCTTGGGTTTTCGGAGTCCTCCTAGCCCTAACACACCTGGTGTTACTCCTACCATTACCCTTCTGTGGGCCCCATCAAGTTAATCACTTTTTCTGTGAAATCATAGCTGTTCTCAAGCTGGCCTGTGCAGACACCCACATTAATGAGACCATGGTTTTGGCTGGGGCAGTGTCCGTGCTGGTGGGACCATTCTCCTCGATTGTGGTGTCTTATATTCATATTCTATGTGCCATCCTAAAGATTCGGTCAGGAGAAGGGCGCCAGAAAGCCTTCTCCACCTGCTCATCCCACCTCTGTGTATTTGGGCTCTTCTATGGCACAGCCATTATCATGTATGTTGGGCCGCGATATGGGGACTCTAAGGAAGGGAAAAAATACCTTTTGCTGTTTCATAGCCTTTTCAATCCCATGCTCAACCCCCTGATCTATAGTCTGAGGAATAAAGAGGTCAAAGCTGCTCTGAAGAGAATGCTTGATAAAGAGAGAAGTTGACAAAAAAGAATGATAAAGTGACTGAGTTTAAAGAGACCTAAGAAGTCATCTTGTCCAATAACTACACAGATATCAAAACATGCTCTACACAGACATCAAACTACACAGATATCAAAAAGTCCCCATATTGGGGCCCAACATTCATGATAATGGCTGTGCCATACTTTGGCTATCTGATGTGAAGAACTGACTCATTTGAAAAGACCCTGATGCTGAGAAAGATTGCGGGCAGGAGGAGAAGGGGATGACAAGCATGAGATGGTTGGATGGCATCACCGACTCAATGGACATGAGTCTGAGTAAACTCCAGGAGTTGGTGATGGACAGGGAGGCTTGGCGTTCTGTGGTTCATGGGGTCGCAAAGAGCCAGACATGACTGAGCAACTGAACTGATACTGATAAAAGAGCCCAAAGGGTTTCTCCTGACCGTGCATTTTCTTCATCTTCTTCAAAGTTTCCTAGGACTGTCTTCCAAGAAAGTCCAGTCCACATTTCTGGCTCTGGTAGTGAAGCTAGTGTTGCACAAGAAAATAGCTTCCAAATAGCTGCACAGTGTGTATACTTTTAATGTTGTTATGTGAAATATTCTGAATAAGAAGAAATAAATGTGTATATTTTTTGTTCTGTTATCAGAACTTATAGACAAAATGTTATGGAATAAAGCAAGGTGTTTATAGAATATTTAAGATAAAGGAGTTGGGAGAGATTCATAACATAGTAGTTAAATATTTTAAATTCAGCAACTATCGTCTCTTTCAAAAATTGGTTTACACTTGAAATATTTCTTTACATTCCCATGACAGTGATGTTTCCTAAGGCATAACCAGCTTAAATGAAGTAGAACATGAGCCATGGCTTCAAGAGAAAGAGAATTAAGACTATATCTGTGATGCAATTAACAGCAACAGGAAAACACCAAATGATGTCACGCTAATAAATTTATAGACATACCAGAGCTTTCCCAGTCAGTTTTTCTTTACTTGTGGAGTGTGGGTGGCAATCTATGGATTGTGGAGGTGAGAGAGAGCAGAATGGAAGTAACAAAGTCCTTGAGAGAACTCTCTTTTTTCCTCATTGGCTTGGTCATGGGAAATGACCAAATGACCTTTTGTCTCTTATGGGAAATGATCAAAATTTGGAGAAAACATCCTAGCAAATAAGAGCACACTGCAATTGTGAGGATTAGTTGACCAGTGATACTAGAGCTACAACTTATCAGAAATCATTTGATTTTTAAATTGATATATGAGTAAGTTAAATAGCCATTTTAATCAAGCATGAAATTCTAACAATTATGAAGTGATAGAAAATAGTTAAGAAGTAATGGAAAAGGATATATAGAGAGGCTTTTTTTGTTTTTTACCTCTTTCCTCAAATTACACACTTAATTAAACCTTCTAAGTATTTAAACTGTATATAAAGGAATTATTCAAATTTTAAAATAAGAGCTTTTGTGAAAAAGTGTTTTTGAAGATGAAAACATATGAACTTCTCTCTTACAAAACAGCCCTTTTTAAGGATATCTGTTATGAAGCCATTTTATCCACTGCCAAAAAAAAGGTTTAAAAACATGCATATTTTGAGTTCAGCTAGAACTTGGTTTTTACAAAGGTCTTTCAGTTGCTAAGTGTGCAACTTACTTAAATTCTTTGAAATTTAGTTTTAATATATGTAAAAAGTTCACTGATACTAAGCTCACAGGTTTGTTGTCAAGAGAAAATACCTATATGCAAAATGCTCGTCAGAATCCATGACTCATGGTAAGAGCTCAACAAATGGTATTAATATCATCTACAACATAAACTTAGCATATCTTTAAAGAACAAGACCTATAACCTATAAATAAGATAGTAGCAAATTAGATTTCCCACTGTACTAGAAAGAAGCAGGAATATTATAAAATTTAGCCTTTTACCTGATGCAAAATAATTTATGAAGTCAATGACTCATAATGACTTTACTTTGCAATCTTAATTCTCTAAGGAGGTAACAAATAGTTAAAAATACATGAATAAATGCAAGTCAAAA
This sequence comes from Moschus berezovskii, assembly GCF_049115385.1. Taxonomy (NCBI): domain Eukaryota; kingdom Metazoa; phylum Chordata; class Mammalia; order Artiodactyla; family Moschidae; genus Moschus; species Moschus berezovskii. The sequence continues at coordinate 116,878,117 of NC_142462.1, forward strand.
TTGCTAAAATTCATCCACATGTGTGTACACTCATACACACATTTTGTGCTGTTAGCTCTGGAAATGAAAACATGAAAAGAATATATTTTCTGCTATGACTTTATTCACTATCTGGTGGGGATAACAACAGATATATAAATGAAATTAACCTTGCCACACACTAAGTTAATTACTGAGCTCAGTGTTCTTGCCTGGAGAATCCCAGGGACGGGGGAGCTTGGTGGGTTTCCGTCTATGGGGTCACACAGAGTTGGACACGACTGAAGTGACTTAGCAGCAGCAGCAGCAGCAGCAGAGGGTAGTGCTAACGTAGCTCAGGAAAATAGAACTCACTTAGAGTGAGAGTGGCTAAGAAAGACTTCCAGGAGAAGATCATCTTAAAGGATGAGTGAGAGTGAACCGTTTTAAGTATGAGGTGGCATGGCAGAAATATGTATTCTGCCTAATCAGTGGAAGGAGCAAAAGCCCAAAGAGAGTAAGCAACTTGTATGGGGTGGGGGAAACTACAAAGCTCAGGGCTTTTTGACAGAAAAATACAAAGCCAGGATTAATGAGAAGCAAGTTTGGAGAGAAAGCATCATGGAAACACTCATATTCCAAGCTATTGATCCAGAAATATGTCCTGTGTGAAATGTGAAGCCATTTAAGGGTTGTAAGTATGAAAATATCAAGTAGACAGACCTTAATTTAGGCTGGTTCTAGGGCTGTGTGGAGCAAGGATTTGAGGTATCCAAACTGGTATCAGAGAAATCAGCTTAAAAGCTATTATTAGTCCAGGCAAGTGGCTCAGAGGTTAAAGCGTCTGCCTGCAGTGTGGGAGACCCGGGTTCGATCCCTGGGTCGGAAAGTTCCCCTGGGGAAGGAAATGGTAACCCACTCCAGTACTCTTGCCTGGAGAATCCCATGGACGGAGAAGCCTGGTAGGGTACAGTCCACCGGGTCGCTAAGAGTCAGACACTGAGTGACTTTACTTTCACTTTCTTTCACTTTCAGTCCAGACAAGAAATGCTGGCCAGAGGATGGCCTGGAGAAATACACATCGGTTAGAGTGTTAGTGATGGACCTGAGAGATAAGATGGGAAAATGTTGTTGTTGGTGTTCAGTTGCTCAGTCATGTCTGACTCTTTGCAAGCACATGAACTACAGCATACCAGGCTTCCCTGTCCTTCACTATCTCCTGGAGTTTGCTCAAACTCATGTCCATTGAATTGATGATGCCATCCAACAATCTCATCCTCTGTCACATCCTTCTCCTCCTGCCCTCAATATTTCCCAGCATCAGGGTCTTTTCCAGTGAGTCAGCTTTTCACATCAGGTGGCCAAAGTATGGGAGCTTCAGTATCAGCATCAGTCCTTCCAATGAATATTCAGGGTTGATTTCCTTTGGATTGATTGGTTTGATCTCCTTGCTGTCCAAAGAACTCTTAAGAGTCTTCTCCAACACAATAATTCAAAAGCAATAATTCTTAGGCACTCAGCTTTCTTTATGGTCCAACTCTCACATCCAGACATGACTACTGGAAAAACCATAGTTTTGACTAGACGGACCTTTGTCGGCAAATCGGACCTTTCTCCACTTTTTAATATGCTGTCTAGATTGGTCATAGCTTTTCTTCCAAGGAGCAAGTGTCTTAATTTCATGGCTGCTGTCATTTTGGAGCCAAAGAAAATAAAGTCTCTCACTGTTTTCATTGATGCTGGGAGGGATTGGGGGAAGGAGGAGAAGGGGACGACAGAGAATGAGATGGCTGGATGGCATCACCGACTCAATGGATATGAGTTTGAGTGAACTCCAGGAGTTGGTGATGGACAGGGAGGCCTGGCGTGCTGTGATTCATGGGGTCGCAAAGAGTTGGACACGACTGAGCAACTGAACGAAAATCTCTAAATAAATAAAGCTTTTTAGCATCTAACTTAAAGCTGTTTAACAGCTAAGCTTTTGTAGTGTTTCAAGAGTTTGAAGTAGAAAAACAAAAACTTGAAGAGAATACAAAATTTAAGCTGTTCTTTAAGCATTTTCAGAACAATTTAAAATTAATTTCCCCAATTATCTTCATTCATATGAAAAATATAAATAATAAATAAATGTTAAAGTTAAAAAGAGATACAATTATCTGTAATTAATATTGATGACTTATTCAATTTTATTCTCTCTTTATGGCAAGGCCTTAAGAAAATAGATAATCCTATTGTGTGTTCATAGGAGCCTAAAGCACTATATCTTTCTTCAGGGAAATTTGTTACAAAAGATGAATGCTGTTAGTTTCAAGCCAATAATTCCAATTTAAAGAATTTATCTGAGGACATAACTATGTGAGCAAAGATGCCTCAATGTAGCGGTACTTATAGTAGATAAAAGGTTGAAAACATCCAGGGTTTCTACTATTAGGAGATAGATAAAACATGTACTCGTATGGAACATGCATTCAAAAGAATGTATTCTTAAAAATCAGCCTTTATCATATATGTATTGACTTATAATATTTTAATTAAATTCATATTAAATGAAAAAAGATCACTAATGCCATTCATATAATATGCATTTTTGAGAGCAAATTCACATAAAGAAAATATTTTCTTAATCTGAAATTTTAAGTCCAAGTATGATGAGTATATATTAACTATATAATGAAGAAATAGAAAGTTTTAGCAAGTATAGTTGTAAAAATAGAAAATCTATCATATGAAACAGTTAATTAAGGTTTATAAACAATATGATCATGTAAAGAGAAGAAAAATTATGGACAGGAAAAATTGGGGACTACAAGAATCTGATGGGTAAATAAAAGAAACTGGAAATTGAAAATGGTGAAAATACCATGAAATAACACTTAAGTGGAGAAATTGGAAAACAAAATGTAGAATTGGCAATTCTCAGAAACAATATCTTCAAAATTTGTTTTATTCCTATTTTATCTTTTTCTTCATTCAGTTCAGTTCAGGCGCTCAGTCATGTCCGACTCTTTGCGACCCCATGAATCACAGCACGCCAGGCCTCCCTGTCCATCACCAACTCCCAGAGTTCACTCAAACTCATGTCCATAGAGTCGGTGATGCCATCCAGCCACCTCATTCTCTGTCGTCCCCGTCTCCTCCCACCCCCAATCCCTCCCAGCATCAGAGTCTTTTCCAGTGAGTCAACTCGTCACATGAAGTGGCCAAAGTATTGGAGTTTCAGTTTTTGCATCAGTCCTTCCAATGAACACCCAGGACTGATCTCCTTTAGAATGGACTGGTTGGATCTCCTTGCAGTCCAAGGGACTCTCAAGAGTCTTTCTCCAGCACCACAGTTCAAAAGCATCAATTCTTCGGCGATCAGCTTTCTTCACAGTCCCACTCTCACATCCATACATGACCACGGGAAAAACCATAGCCTTGACTAGACGGACCTTGGTTGGCAAAGTTATGTCTCTGCTTTTGAATATACTATCTAGGTTGGTCATCAGTTTCCTTCCAAGGGGTAAGCGTCTTTTAATTTCATGGCTGCAATCAACATCCACAGTGATTTTGGAGCCCCCAAAAAATAAAGTCTGACATTGTTTCCACTGTTTCCCCATCTATTTCCCATGAAGTGATGGGACCAGTTGCCATGATCTTTGTTTTCTGAATGTTGAGCTTCAAGCCAACCTTTTCACTCTCCTCTTTCACTTTCAAGAGGCTTTTGAGTTCCTCTTCACTTTCTGCCATAAGGGTGGTGTCATCTGCATATCTGAGGTTATTGATATTTCTCCCAGCAATCTTGATTCCAGCTTGTGCTTCTTCCAGCCCAGTGTTCCTCATGATATATTCTGCATATAAGTTATATAAGCAGGGTGACAATATACAACCTTGACATACTCCTTTTCCTATTTAAAACCAGTCTGTTGTTCCATGTCCAGTTCTAACTGTTGCTTCCTGACCTGCATACAGGTTTCTCAAGAGGCAGGTCAGGTGGTCTGGGATTCCCATCTCGTTCAGAATGTTCTGCAGTTTATTGTGATCCACACAGTCAAAGGCTTTGACATAGTCAATGTAGCAGAAATAGATGTTTTTCTGGAACTCTCTTGCTTTTTCCATGACCCAGCAGATGTTGGCAATTTGATCTCTGGTGCCTCTGCCTTTTCTAAAACCTGCTTGAACATATGGAAGTTCACGGTTCACATATTGCTGAAGCCTGGCTTGGAGAATTTGAGCATGACTTTACTAGCGTGTGAGATGAGTGCAATTGGGCGGTAGTTTGAGCATTCTTTGGCATTGCCTTTCTTTGGGATTGGAATGAAGACTGACTGTTTCCAGTCCTGTGACCACTGCTGAATTTTCCAGTTTTGCTGGCATATTGAGTGCAGCACTTTCACAGCATCATCTTTCAGGATTTGAAATAGTTCAACTGGAATTCCATCACCTCCACTAGCTCTGTTCGTAGTGATGCTCTCTAAGGCCCACTTGACTTCACATTCCAAGATGTCTGGCTCTAGGTAAGTGATCACACCGTCGTGATTATCTTGGTCATGAAGATCTTTTTTGTACAGTTCTTCTGTGTATTCTTGCCACCTCTTCTTAATATCTTCTGCTTCTGTTAAGTCCTCACCATCTCTGTCCTTTATGGAGCCCATCTTTGCATGAAATGTGCCCTTGGTATCTAATTTTCTTGAAGAGGTCTCTTCTTTTTCCTATTCTGTTGTTTTCCTCTATTTCTTTGCCTTGATCCCTGAGGAAGGCTTTCTTATCTCTCCTTGTTATTCTTTGGAACTCTGCATTCAGATGCTTATATCTTTCCTTTTCTCCTTTGCTTTCGCTTCTCTTCTTTTCACAGCTATTTATAAGGCCTCCCCAGACAGCCATTTTGCTTTTTTGCATTTCTTTTCCATGGGGATGGTCTTGATCCTGTCTCCTGTACGATGTCACGAACCTCTGTCCAGAGTTCATCAGGCACTCTATCTATCAGATCTAGTCCCTTAAATCTATTTCTCACTTCCACTGTATAATCATAAGGGATTTGATTGAGGTCATATCTGAATGGTCTAGTGGTTTTCCCTACTTTCTTCAATTTAAGTCTGAATTTGGCAATAAGGAGTTCATGATCTGAGCCACAGTCAGCTCCTGGTCTTGTTTTTGCTAACTGTATAGAGCTTCTCCATCTTTGGCTGCAAAGAATATAATCAATCTGATTTCAGTGTTGACTATCTGGTGATGTCCATGTGTAGAGTCTTCTCTTGTGTTGTTGGAAGAGGCTGTTTGCTATGACCAGTGCATTCTCTTGACAAAACTCTATTAGCCTTTGCCCTGCTTCATTCCGTGCTCCAAGGTCAAATTTGCCTGTTACTCCAGGTGTTTCTTGACTTCCTACTTTTGCATTCCAGTCCCCTACAATGAAAAAGACATCTTTTGTGGGTGTTAGTTCTAAAAGGTCTTATAGGTCTTCATGAGAACCATTCAGCTTCGGCTTCTTCAGCGTTACTGGTTGGGGCATAGGCTTATGTTAAAATTTTTACCATATTCCCATATGTCTTTCAGACTCAGCTCTATTTTTTACTACTTTTAATGCTATTGCTTGTTCAGTTCAGTTCAATTCAGTTCAGTCGCTCAGTCGTGTCCAACTCTTTGCGACCCCATGAATCACAGCATGCCAGGCCTCCCTGTCCATCACCAACTCCCGGAGTTCACTCAAACTCATGTTCATCGAGTCGGTGATGCCATCCAGCCATCTCATTCTCTGTCGTTCCCATCTCCTCCCGCCCCCAATCCCTCCCAGCATCAGAGTCTTTTCCAGTGAGTCAACTCATCACATGAGGTGGCCAAAGTATTGGAGTTTCAGCTTTAACATCAATCCTTCCAGTGAACACCCAGGATTGATCTCCTTTAGAATGTCCTTGCAGTCCAAGGGACTCTCAAGAGTCTTTCTCCAGCACCACAGTTCAAAAGCATCAATTCTTCGGTGATCAGCTTTCTTCACAGTCCAACTCTCACATCCATACATGACCACGGGAAAAATCATAGCCTTGACTTGTTAGTTTCTTATTAATCTTCATATAAGTTCATTGGTCCTGCTTGTTGTTGGGGGCAGTCATCTGTTAAATCTATCCAACGTTTTCTTAATTTTAGACAATACATATTGGTGTTTCAGAATAGATATTTGATTCTTTTTGTGGACTCTAATACTTCTCTTGAGAGTACCTTGGACTGCAAGGAGATCCAACCAGTCCATTCTAAAGGAGATCAATCCTGGGTGTTCATTGGAAGGACTGATGCTAAAGCTGAAACTCCAATGCTTTGGCCACCTCATGGGATGAGTTGACTCACTGGAAAAGAGTCTGATGCTAGGAGGGATTGGGGGTGGGAGGAGACAGGGACGACAGAGAATGAGATGGCTGGATGGCATCACCGACTCGATGGACATGAGTTTGAGTGAACTCCGGGAGTTGGTGATGGACGGGGAGGCCTGGCATGCTGTGATTCACGGGGTCGCAAAGAGTCGGACACGACTGAGTGACTGAACTGAACTGAACTGAACTGAATACTTCAGTGAAATATTGTATTTTTCATCTTTGCTATCTTTATTTCCCATTTCTTCAATATAAATTGTAGTTATTTGGTAACTTTATTTGTAACTTCACTATCTGTATTATGTCTGGGACCTATGCTATCAACTAATGTATCTCTTGAGCATTGATCATTTCTTCCTGATTTTCAGTGGTTAAACGATGCATTGTAGAAGCTATCAATTACATTATACTTCTATAAAGATTATTGAGGTTTTTGTGCTTTTCCCCTGAACGAACAGTTACATTTGTTGGAGATCACCTTGTTTCTCTTGGGCCTTGATTTTAGGTTTGTAAATATGAGCCTATTTTATTGTTACTCTTACCCCCCAGATGTCATTTTTGCACCTAGATCAAAATCTTTATGAAGATCTCTCCAGGTTGGCTAGATTATAACTCCAGCTTCTTCTAGATGTTTTAAAACGTCTAAAATATCTGTTCAGTTATGCTCAGCTCTTCTTACCTCTCAGTCCCTCAACAACTGTTCCTTGTTAGATTTTAACATTCACGTGCTTTAGGATTAAGAAATACCTCACAAAATCTCTTGCACAAATTTTGGGGGCTCCTTATCTATAGATCTTTCCTTTTCCGAATACTCCAACTCAATTCCTGGCCCTCTTATAGTCCATATCTCCATTTTCAAATACCTCCATCCAACAAGACTGTAGCTTTCTGCTCAGATTCCATTTTTAAGGTCATCATTTAGAAAATGCCTCTAAGCACTAGGCCTCTGAGAAAGTGAGCTCAACTGGCATGTCCTTTTTCTCAAGGATCACAGGTTATACTATTGACTCATTTGAAGCCTAAGTTCACCAACAATTATCTTAATAATTTGCTCAAATAAACATTTAATATGATCAAAGAATTTTTTGAAGAATTAATCTTCAGCATGTAACAAATTTTTGTTAAATTCATTAATGATTAAGGCAGCCTGAAATCCCTTGGAGAGGGTTTGGCAAGGGTATTTATACACAGTTTATGTAAATGCCAATCTGCTCCAGTTAATGTTTTTATTTTTATAATGAGGTCTTTATTAGTAGGAAGATAAAAACTGGGACAATACAATCCTGAGCCATATTCTGAAAGAGATGATAATTCTTAAATGTCAGGTCATATACCTGAAAGCCAATATTTAGCAAGTTGGTTTGTGGCTGTTAATCATGCACACCATGTGCTAACATTTCATTGTCTGAAAAGTGAGTGATTAGCTACTTTATACTGAGTTGTGCTCCCTCAAAGTTAATATATAGAAACCATGGCCCCAGAGTACATGTAAATGTGACTTTTTGGAGATAAGATTTATGGAGGTAATTATATTAATGTGAGGTATTTATAGTGGCCCTAATTCGAAGTGACTAATGTCCTTGAAAGGAGATAGAATATAGACATAAACATAGGGAAGACCTTGTGAAGACATAGGGAGAAGACAGTCATCTAGAAACCAGGAAGAGTGGCCTCAGAAGAAACCAAACCTGTCAACACCTTAGTCTTTGCCTACAAGCCCCTAGGACTATAAGAAAATAAATTTCTATTATTTATGTGATGGTTAGGTTTTGGAAATCCTAGAAAACTAGTCCATTAGCTCAGAGTTACAAAAGACTCAAATGAATGTTAGTGGAGAGCCTATGGACATCCTACTGTCGGCTTTAAATCATCTCCAGGTTACTTATAATACCTACTTGCAAGATTGTGTTTGACCTGGCTCACCCCTCTCATTGTGTATTTATAGAATAGAGTGTTTGTGGAAAACAGTGAGAGGCACTTATTAAGCATCACAGCTGTTGGAGGTACTGATAACACGCATTACACATGAAGATATGGTGCCAAACTGTCTGACCAAAAATCTCCAGAGGAAAAGCTGAGCAAAGAGATGGATACAGGTGGCTCTGAAAGGCTCTAGCATCTTCCTGGGAATATAGAGGGCCATGTGCATGTCAGGTGATTTCTTTACCGTCCGAGCCACCAGAGAAGCCCATTACATATGCTGCTAACCCATAAATTAATATCTCAAACCAGCTCTCTTCCCAAAAAGCAGTGGTCCTGAACAGATGTTTGCTTACTGCACACCGGCATGAAACAGTAGTGTCTGATGACGTTCTATCTCAAGAGAGTAAGTCCAGTATTCTTAAAGTCACAAAACATGCTCCAATTATAAGAGAATAGAGTTCAATCTTTATGAGTTTCTGAGTAAAAACAATTATTTATAATGGAAGATTTTGGTAGTTCATTTCATAGTAACACTTTTCAGCAGATGAAGATTGTTCACTCTCTAGGGAGGATTTGGTCCTTTGGGGTGCTGTCTTAACAAGCTCCATGGGGTCCACATGTATCACATCATGACATTTAAATCATTCCAAAACGGGATATGGAGGCAGGCCTGACTTGAAGATCAATTACATAATAAGTTTAATTACTTGGAGATTGTTCTAGGTGACATAATCCATAATATATGACTTAAGACTTGTTAAATTTTCATACCAAGATCCCTCTGAGTAGGATTACCCCAGCCATTCTTCCTGAGTTCTTATTTCTCTGCTTAAGTAGTTACACACACACACACACACACACACACACACACACACACACACACACGGGTCAATGGTTTACAGAAGAGGACAGAAGGCTGGCAGAAATTATCAGGTTTGAGAAGACAAAAATGGCACTTTTGTGAAGACCACTTTCCTGCTCTGTTCTGGGGTCTCAAAGTCACATCTGATACCCACACTGTCTGACCATAGGTTCCTCATTCCTCTGACTAGTCCCTCCCAGGTCACAGGGTTCCAGCCTTATTCTCCAGGTATGGTGGTTCTGATCCCAGGGAAACCCTTAATCAGATCCTAGAGTGGGACTATGTGGCTCCACTGTCACTTAGGTTTAGAGGAAAGTATTTGCTGCTGGAAATACGGTAAAACATTCTGCTATGAAAGCTGTTTTTCCATTTCACCTCTGTTCTGTATCTGGCATCATGTTCAGTAAAAGCATTTGCTTTATAAAAAACTTTAATAATTTAAATGCCTTCTTTCTCTCTTTTTCTTAATCACTTTAAAGAAATGGTTGTTAAAAATATTAACCTAAGTGAAAATGTGTTGTTCTTAAATTTAGAAAATCTGAAAAGAAAAGGAAATACAGTCAGAATGTATACTATTGATATGAGATAATCTTCTTCTTTTGGATTCTGTTTAAGAAATATTGCTACTCTCTGTTCCGTTCCATCGCTCAGTTGTGTCCGACTCTATGCGACCCTGTGGACTATAGCCTATCAGGCTTCTCCGTCCATGGGATTCTCCAGGCAAGAGTACTGGAGTGGGTTACTGTTTCCTTCTCCAGGGGATCTTCCTGACCCAGGGATCAAACCCGGGTCTCCCGCATTGGAGGCAGACGCTTTTAACCTCTGAGCCACCAGGGAAGCCCTATTCTGGAAGATTTGCTTGTATCTTTTATGCTTAGTTCTAAAACCTACCTGTTAGCCATCTTTATGTCTTCTTTGGAGAAATGTCTGTTTAGTTCTTTGGCCCATTTTTTGATTGGGTCACTTAGTTTTCTGGAATTGAGCTGCAGGAGCTGCTTGTATATTTTGGAGATGAATCCTTTATCAGTTGCTTCATTTGCTGTTATTTTCTCCCATTCTGAAGGCTGTCTTTTCACCTTGCTTAGAGTTTCCTTTGCTGTGCAGAAACTTTTGATTTTAATTAGGTCCCATTTGTTTATTTTTGCTTTTATTTCCAATATTCTGGGAGGTGGGTCTTGGAGGATCCTGCTGTAGCACTGTTTATAATAGCCAGGACATGGAAGCAACCTAGATGTCCATCTGCAGATGAATGGATAAGAAAGCTTTGGTACATATACACAATGGAGTATTTTTCAGCCATCAAAAAGAATGCATTTGAATCAGTTTTAATGAGGTGGATGAATTTGGAGCCAATTATACAGAGTGAAGTAAGCCAGAAAGAAAAACATCAATACAGTATACTAACGCATATATATGGAATTTAGAAAGATGGTAACCTGAACCCTGTATACGAGACTGCAAAAGAGACATAGGCATATAGAACAGTCTTTGGGACTCTGTGGGAGAGGGTGAAGGTGGGATGATTGGGGAGAACGGCATTGTAGCATGTATATTATCATAAGTGACCAGTCCAGGTTCGACGCATGATACAGGATGCTTGGGGCTGGTGCACGGGGATGACATGGAGGGAGGATATGGGGAAGAGGGAGGTGGGAGGGGGGTTCAAGAAAGGGAACACATGTACACCCGGGGCGGATTCATGTCAATGTATGGCAAAACCAACCAATATATTAATGTAAGGTAATCTGCCTCCAATAAAATAAATTAAAAAAAAAACCTACCTGAAATTTATTTTCTATATTATATATGGTAAGGGTCATGTCTTAGTTTTCTTCCTCATGCATAGCCATCCTACCCAGCACTGTTTATTGAAAATACCAGTGCCACCTTTGTCTTAGATCAAGCATGTATGTGTGTGTGTTTATGTGTATGTATTTCTGAATTTCTGAGTTGACCAAGCTGTTTCATTGGTTTATTTGTTCACCCTTGCCTCAATACCACATTGACTAATAATTTAGTTTTATAGTACTTGATTTAATCAATAAATTCCTTTTATTTTTTATTCTCAGATATTTTTGGCTATCCTTGATCTTTGACATTATTGTATACAAAATTTAGAATAAGATTATTAATTTCCACAAATAAAGAAAATTTCCTAGAATTCTGATTTGGATTTCATTGAAAGTATAGATGAATCTGGAGAAGTTTAGAATCTTTACAAATTTTCCAGTTTTTAAACATCTATGTCTTTTCATTTTTTGCATTGACTTTGAATCCAGAATTTTTATAATTACACTTATTTCAATAGTTCATCTATAGTTTTTTCTTCATACACAATTGGTATTTTGTGTTTTCCATTTTAATGTGCCCTTTATTCTTCTTTTTGCCTGTTGCTGATTCGTTATGAGTTAAATAGAAGTGTTTTCAGTGAAGCACATTAGGTTTCTTTTCTAACTCATAAGAAAAGTTTTATTATTTTACTGTTAAATATAATTTTTCTGTAAGTTTTGGAGATATTTTTCTCAGATTAAAGATGTTTCTTCCTATTTGATGTTTGCTAAGTCTTTGTAGGGAATAGATTCTGAATTTTATCTTTTTGGTGGATGTACCTTTTCACTATTATTCTGTAGTAGTTCCTGTGTGTCTTAATTGATTTAAAGTTATCTCAGTATTGCAACTACCAGATTCTATTTGGCTCAAACATGTTTTTCCATTATTTCACCTTTAACTTTGGTCTTTGTGTGAGAGAAACAGAGAGAGATGGAGACAAGGACAGTGACAGAGAGTTTGTATGTTTGTATTTATGTTTAGGTAGTTTAGGGATGTGGAGAAGGCAATGGCACCCCACTCCAGTACTCTTGCCTAGAAAATCCCATGGACAGAGGAGCCTGGTAGGCTGCAGTCCATGGGGTCACTAGGAGACTTGAGTGACTTCACTGTCACTTTTCACATTCATGCATTGGAGAAGGAAATGGCAACCTATTCCAGTGTTCTTGCCTGGAGAATCCCAGGGATGGGGGAGCCTGGTGGGCTGCCGTCTATGGGGTTGCACAGAGTCGGACACGACTGAAGCGACTTAGCAGCATCAGTTTAGGGATGACTCTTGAAAGGATTTTGTAACGGCAGTTTCTTTTATCCTTTTATTATGATTAACTCTATCTTTTAATGGAGAAGGAAATGGCAACCCACTCCAGTATTCTTGCCTGTAAAATCCCATGGGCAGAGAAGCCTGGCAGGCTACAGTTCATGGGGTCACAAAGAGTCAGACATGACTGAGCAACTTCACCTATCTTTTAATGTCTTCCATTTATGCATAATGTTTAATTTACATACATAGATTTATTAATATCAGCTTAAATTGTGGTTTCTGTTCATTATAAAATTATTTGCTCCTTTATTTCTCCTTTTCTTCCTTCTGCCTGCTGTGGATTCATAATGCTTTTACTTTCTTTTCATTTGTCTTGTAATTTGGGGATCCATAGATTTTATGTCATATCTTTTCAAAATTATTTCCATTAATTGATAGTATCTAAATTCAATCAAGTGCTCTAACTAATTTCAAGTGATTCGGGATTCAATTCTTATCAAGAATATTGATATTAACTTTCTCTAACTAATATCCCTTTCTCTGTTTACTAATTTTCAAAAATTTAATGTCCCCTTTTAAAATGACAAAATAATCATTTTATAATCTATAGGTTACAAAATTTATCAATATAATTTTTTCAAATTTTGTGTCAGTCTACCTGTAGGCTACCCTTTATTATTATTGAGGAATATACTTTAATAGTACTCTGAGGATCTGTAGGTATGTAATACCATCTTATCTTCATATAAATAAAGTCTTACTTTTCTGTCATTCATTCAAAAGAATTCTTGAATATACATAATTTTAGAAAGACAACCTGTCCTCTTTGGCACATGAAAGATAATAGCTTATTGCTTCTAGACCCTTTGTGGATGATGAGAAGTCATGTTCAGTTGAATTGTTGTTCCTATGTATGTAATTATTTTTACCCTTGATAACTTTTAATATTTCCTCTTAATTTTGAAAAAGTAAACTATAAAAGTCTAAGAAGGACTGCTTAGGAGACAAAAGAAATAATAACTTCTATTGAAAATCGCAGGGACTTCCGTGGTGGCCCAGTGGCTAAGACTCCATGTTCCCAGTGCAGGTGGCCCAGATTCAAGCCCTGGTCAGGAAACAACTAAGTGTTTGCTGCAATGAAGATCGAAAAGCCCATGTGCTGCAACTGAGACCTGGTGCAGCCAAATAAATACAGAAATAAATGCTTTTTGTTTTGTTTTAAATCACAAAGCTTTAGCAGCAAAAAAGAAACTATAATGAACCAAGAACAATGGATATGAATCAATATAAAAACATTTTAGAGAATAAACACTTGGAAAAAATAGGTAGAGGTAATAAATGGTAACCTGGCATCTTTCATAGAATAAATGTGCAATTGAATTTTAGCTATAAAATGTCTAAAACATGATGTAAAGAGTAAAAAGAAATCTAAGGGGGTAATTAAGAGCCTTAAGATAGGTTGATTGACTACAACATTGATTGAATAGGAATTCCAGAAGGTCAATACAGAGTGAAACGTAGAGAATGAAGAAAAGACAATAGTCAAAGAGATGATTGTTAAGAATTTACATTTTTTTGAGAATTTATATTTTATTTATCTCTGGGTCAATTTTTACCTAAAGATTATATCATCTTCAGTTATGAAAAATTGCTTGAGTGTACATTTATGTTTATGTATTGCAATCATTAAGTATATTAAATATTTGTAGTTTAAGGACTTAGGTCTATTTTTAATACTGGAAAGCTTATGGTGAAATCTCTTCAAATACTATTTCTTCACCATTTTCTTCATTCTTTTTTGCTCTGGAAACTTTATCTTTTCTAAGTGCAGCTCCCATCTATTATTCATGTCTCTAAACTCCACTTTCAAAATATTACCCCTCTTTCTGTATTCAAGTCTGAGTGGATTCTTAATGTGACCTCCCAAGACTCTATTTTCCTCCTTAACATTAGGTCTGGAAAATCATCTTCTTTATTGATTTTTAAAAATTGTATGGCTATAATTCTTATTTCAGAGGTCCATAGTTGATCTATTTTTACACACTGTGTTTTCCTGCCTTCCTTATTTATTTTTCTTATTGAACATTTGAATAAATAGCATACCCTTTATTAATGTGTTGGAACATCTTAACCATCCTTAATAATATTAGAGTTTTATGAAGATTCCTCTATAAATTTAGTTTCATCTTGAATAAATCAAATTTCAGTCATTTACCTTGTTTTCGTCTTTAGCATGAAATTTTTTTTCTATGTATTTTAGGCACATATTTTGAGTGAAAGTCTTTTTGTTTTTGCTGGTACTTTTATTTTGATTTGGTCTTTCCACCTTTTCTTTCTCCCTCTCTTGTGGTTTTAAGGTTTTTTTTGCTCTTCAGATGACTTCGTGGGCCCTTTACATAGAATCAGGTCATATAGTGTCTCAGGCACTAGTGATCTAATGACAGAGCCAGCAAGCATATTGACTTCCTTAGAATCACTGTATCTAGCAGCCCAACAGCAGTGTTTTTTGTTTTCTTTTTATCTCATTTCATGGGCCCAATCCAAGCCTGTAGTTTCAATCAACCATATTAGTACCCCATATCCAAAAACCTGTCCTGACTACATACGAGGTGAGTTCCAGGTATGATTCTCTGATTTCATACTTGGACCATATCATGTTTCTGATTAATTTCTGTTTGAAGAATTGTCTCGCTTTAAACTCTGGTTGTGTATTTGGGGGGGTTCATTTTATATTTTATTTCTATGTGTTTGAAATTCAGGAGAACCTAAGAACTCATCTTGAGGATGAATATTTAATTTCTCCTTAATAAAATATAAATCAATAGTTTAAGTGTACTGATAAAATTGTTCAGAATCATCAAACTTCATTTTCTGTGAGAAAATAGAGATTAGTGAAAATAGTGGTAAATGAAACACTCTGCCACTATCTTCTCATTAGCTTCAGCTAACGAATTTTAAGAAATGACAAATATTTTATTTTTTGAAAAGAAGACAGAGATCTCAATTTTTATGCAAAATCTACTAATTTTAAAAATTGATCAATAACTAAAAATTTTAAAATATCAATAAAAGGCAAATTATCTAATCAATATCACAGGACTTTGGGCTGATTGGATCCAGGAATTACTGATTTGTGGCCTCTGGTATAGATTCTCACTTTGTATGAGTATATCAACTTTTTTCCTTTCTGCCCCTCAGCTCTAAAGTTTCTGTCCCAAGTGCAGCATTTTATTTATCTGTCGAAAGAGCATGGGAAGCAATCAGACATGGATCTCAGAAGTCATCCTGCTGGGGTTCCAAGTTGACCCAGAACTTGAAGTTTTCCTCTTTGGCTTCTTGTTTTTCTACAGCCTCACGCTGATGGGGAACAGGGTCATCCTGGGGCTCATCTGCCTGGACTCCAGGCTGCACACCCCCACGTACTTCTTCCTCTCACACCTGGCCGTCGTTGACATGTCCTATGCCTTGAGCACTGTCCCTAAGATGCTGGCGAATCTTATAATGCAGAAGAAAACCATCTCTTTTGCTCCATGCATACTTCAGACTTTTCTGTATTTGGCATTTGCCGTCACAGGGTGTCTGAGCCTGGTGGTGATGTCCTACGATCGGTACGTGGCCATCTGCCCCCCCCTGTCCTATTCGGTCATCAGGAGCTGGAGAGTGTGCACGGTCCTGGCTGCCACGTGCTGGATTTTCAGCTTCCTCTTGGCTCTGGTCCATATTTCCCTCATTCTGAGGCTACCCTTTTGTGGATCACAAACAATAAACCACTTTTTCTGTCAAATCATATCAGTATTCAGACTGGCCTGTGCCGACACCAGGCTGAACCAAATCATCCTCTTTGCAGGCTCCATGTTGGTCTTAGTCGGGCCCTCGGCCTGGTGCTGGCCTCCTACGGGCGCATCCTGGTCGCCATCCTGAGGATCCGGGCAGCCGAGGGCCGCAGGAAGGCCTTCTCTACCTGCTCCTCCCACCTCTGCGTGGTCGGGCTCTTCTTTGGAAGTGCCATCGTCATGTACTTGGCCCCCGCGTCCCGCCATTCTCAAGAGCAAAGGAAGATTCTGTCATTGTTTTACAGCCTTTTCAACCCTATGCTGAATCCCTTAATCTATAGTTTGAGGAATGCAGAGGTGAAAGGTGCCCTGAGGAGATTTCTGGAGAAGAAGAGATCGTTGTGAGAGATGGTTTGAAGTATGGTGTGTGAGCCTGTCCTTGTGACTCTGAAACCTTGAATGTCTTTTTGAGTCCTTTAATTTAACAAACCCAGTACTCTTTATCTTTGAAATTCTTATAAAGTGGGAAAATAAATACCTTTACTGTTTAAGCTCTTGATAGTTGCCCTGAGTTAAACATTATGAAATAGAAAACACAGTCTAATCCTATTCATGAATACAAATGCAAATATCTTAAAGAAAATATTAGTAAAACCAGTCCATAAAAATAAAAGTAAATTATGATAAAGTTTTTATCCTGAAAAGGCAATAATTGTTTAACTTTCAAACAATGAAAATAAAAGTGTCACATTAACAAAATATGCAATGAAGAAATCGCTTGACAAAATTTAACATCAATTAATGGTATAACTTTTCAACCTAAAGAAGATTTACCTCCAAAATATAAGTAAAACAATAAGAATAATATTTAGCTTATTAATGTAATCCATAATTAAAATAAAATTTTATAAAATGCCAC
Organism: Moschus berezovskii; assembly: GCF_049115385.1. Lineage (NCBI taxonomy): Eukaryota > Metazoa > Chordata > Mammalia > Artiodactyla > Moschidae > Moschus > Moschus berezovskii. The sequence goes on from NC_142462.1 coordinate 116,894,984, forward strand.
CATAAATAACAAATTTGAAATGCTTGCAAATAAATCTTAGAAAGGATGTACAAAACTATAAAGAGACAGAAAAATTACTGAGGCACTAAGATAACTAAATATACATATATATGATATGAGATATATCAGGTTCTTGAAAGACATAATATTGCAAATATTTAGTATCTCCAAATTGATGAATATATTCAGTGTAATTCTAATAAATATCTTACAATATCTCAGAAATATGTGGGTATCTGCAGAACTTGACAGTTCAGTTCAGTTCAGTCACTCAGTCATGTCCGACTCTTTGCGACCCCATGAATCACAGCACGCCAGGACTCCCTGTCCATCACCAACTCCCAGAGTTCACTCAAACTCAAGCTGATTCTAAAATATGAAAAGCAACAGCTAGACCAAGCACCATTGAAAAGGATGAAGTATAATGTGAGAGGATTTTACAACAAAACATACTATAAGTGCAAATAAGTAAAACAGTGTAGTCTTTATCCAGGGATTCACCAATAAACAAACTGAAAAAAAAAAAGAAAGTAAGGTAGCCGACTCATGACTTTATAAACAGTTGCCATCTGAGTGACATGACATGGAAGATCACTGGGGAAAGGAAGGGCTTTGCAGAAAATATTTCTGGTACTATTGAGTAACCATGTAAATGCTCAAGCATGCTGAAAAACCATTAATAGCATTTTTAAGTCCTAAGTGTCAAAGGCAAAACTATAAAGCTTTTAAAAGTATGAAAGGGAAGGATTTTTAAACCAATGTACAAATTAGTCACCAGAGAAAACATTGATAAATTTGACTAGTCTGGAATTAAAAATATCTATTAATCAGTAAAGAGCTTAAAAAGACTGAGAAGACAAGACAGAGATTCCTATTTTACTGGATCTTCTAATTCATCAGGTCTCAAACATCACAGACTTCAAATTTCTTCCTCAAAGACCAGCATATTTCAGAGTCCCACTTGTCAGAACTAGGTGAGTTTTTATCACATATCTCTGAAGTGTCTCTTTCTCATGACATTTTTCAGTATCTGAAGTTTTCCTCCTTTGTATTTGTTCATAGGTTTATTTACAGTTTACCATCTCTAATGTACAAAATCACTATCACTATAAGTATCCACTTGTCTTCTTCATAGCTGTGTCTGTAGTAACTAGAGCAGAACAAGAGACAGAGAAAGCCCTCCTTAAATCTCTGTAGACAAACTACCCAATCGGCATCCCCATGTTTTCTTCTTGAAACCAAGGAGCACTCAAGTTAGGCGAGAGAAAGATACATTTTTATTTTATACTTTTAATTCTCATTTTTTAAGCATGAGAAGGCCAAGGAATAGAGAGGCCGAGTAATTTACGCAGAGTCATTGTTGAGGGAGCATATGAAAAAGTTGGCGCTAATGTTGTAGCCATGTGTTCTGGGAAACAAACTCACTCAGAAGGACAGTGGAGATCGTGGAGTGCAGTTTATTACACCGGCGGGCCAAGGCAGAGTCTCCTCTTAGCCAAGGACCCTGACCAACTTTTGTGAAAACCTTAAGTGTACTGCTCAAGCCCACATCCCCAAATTCCTTGAACCTAGCCTGGAAAGTGTTAAAGGGAGATGCAATCAGGTTACAGCCATGATTCATAATCAGAAGGGTCAGCTGGTTATACATTATAGCCTACACCAATTGGTGCCATAAAGATTACAAAGGTGATTGACTACATAGGGGATTATTACATTTTTTGGGCAATGGGAAATCTTGGTATGGAATCTGGTGTTTATCAGTCCGGGAGGCCAGTTCGGCTGTAGGTGTGTTATCCCCATGGCACCTGGTCCAAAGCTCACTGAAAGTGCAAGATGGATTTTCCTTCTTTGTCAAGATGGAGTCAGCTCAGCCTGTTCCTTTCCTCCCTCATTCCCCCCTCTTGATGCTCTCAACTTCCTGTGTGAACATCACTCATCAGGATGTAATGCATTTTAGGTTTCCTGGTATATATTTGGGTAAATGAATTTAGCCTCTGTGATACAAAGTTAACAACACATTGGAGAATACAAGGTCCACATAACAGAATCAACAGAACCACTATAACAATGGTTAATATAGTTTTCACCAATCACCCTTTACCCATGATAGAATAGAACTCCAAAAAGGAAGATTATCATCATACACAGCTTTTACCTGACCCTTCATGTCATCAAGGGTGGTCGATATATAGCCGATATAAATCAGGAATATATACACAACATTCAACTTTAATTATGGCACAGGTCCCTCCTTGTGCTGAAACTATGATTAGTATCAAGATGATACCAGCAAGTCCTTGTAGCAGCAGTTGATTGCAGAGCTTCATCTCTGTTTCTTCTTTAAGATGATCTTGGTTTCACGGGGATGAGTGGGGTCCTTTTGTGTGGTCCACTCAGCATCCTCTGGGTCTGCGTGGTATGCTCTCTTCAGCCTCGTGTGGTGGATTCATGGAGTGACACCTGCAACTTTAACTGCAGCAGGGCTGGTTAGAACAACAGTATACAGACCCTTCCAGTATGGGGCCAAAGAGTCATGTTTCCAGTCCTTGACCACAGCTGATCCCCAGGCACAAATTCATGAATCTGTTCCCCAGGGGGAATGGCACCATTTCTTGTACAAACTTAGTTACCTGATTTATTACCTTATCCAGTTGTTCCATCTGCTGTGAAATCTCATCTCCCCTGAGGCAAATTTGTTGACATCTTTTTTATTATGGGAGGGGGCCTCCCATACACAATTTCGTATGGATAATAGCCATGGGACCGTGGGGTCGTCCTGAGTCTGAGCAGAGCCTTTGGAAGCAAGTCCACCCGGGAGCAATCAGTCTCTACGATCCACTTGGAGAATGTCTCTTTTAAGTGTCTGGTTGGTTCATTCCACCATCCCAGATCTCTGGGGCCTATAAGCCATATGTAATTTCCACTTGATATTTAGAGCTTTACATACTTGTTGAAATAAGTAGGCTACAAAGACAGGGTCATTGTCTGATCCAATACTGGTTGGGAACCCGAATCTGGGGATTATTTCTTGAAGCAGACAGCGAGCCACTTCATTTGCTTTTTAAGTTGGGGTGGGGAAGACCTCCAACCATCCTGAGACGGTACATACCATGAGTGTCAGCAGGGTTTAAAGTCCACTTAGAGTGCCTTTTTACTGTAGTCCTGGAGGTTTTTGTTTATGTCCAGGGGCAACATTGACCTTTTTTCATTTTGGGGGGCCCTTTCTGCTTCAGCCAGCTGTTGTTGGGCCAGGGCATACTGTGGGAGAGTCAGAGTTAACTCAGGCATTTTTGAGAGTACAAAGGTTCGGACAGATCCCCCACCAGCAGCCCCAAATTTCTGCATGTTTGGGGGCTTTATCTGCTAGTCGGTTTCCCCATGTTTGGGGGGTGTCTTCCTTTTGGTGACCCCAAAAGGCATCACTGCTACCTTTTCAGGTTCCCATACAGCATCTAATAGAGTCGAGATTTCTTCTTTGTTTTTAATGTCCTTTCTGTTGGCTGTCGGAAGACCTCGCTCTTCATAAAAGCCCCGCCGTGTGCATGTAAAGTAGCAAAAGCATGCCTGGAGTCTGTGTAAATGTTCGTCTTCTTGCCTTTCGAGAGCTGGAGGGCCCAGATTAGAGCACATAGTTCCGCCCGTTGACCAGGACAGTGTGATGGCCGAGAGCGAGCCTCAGCGATGGTTTCCTCCGTGACTCCTGCATACCCCGACAGTCGCTGTCCTTGTTTCACCAGGCTGGTGCCTTTGGGGAACAGGACCAAATCTGAGTCTCGGATTGGCTGGTCTCTCAAGTCAGGTCTGCGGGCATAAACTTCTTCTAGGATTTCCTTGCAATCATATGAGGGACCACCTTCTCCCACAGGAAGGACAGTGGCTGGATTCAGGGCCTGACAAGGCTCAATAGTAACATGGGGGTTCTCACATAACAGTCCCTGGTATTGAGTAATCTGGGATGTCGACAGCCATTTATGGGGGTCCCCTCACAGGAGAATGTTGACCTCATGTGGGACTTTTATGATCTAATCTTGGTCCGAAGTCAGCTTGGTTGCCTCCCAGACCAGTAAGGCAACCGCAGCAACTGTCTGTAAGCATCCCGGCCACCCAGGGACAACACTGTCCAGCCGATTCGAGAGATAAGCCATGGGTCTGTCCTGTGACCCCATCATCTGGGACAACACTCCCCTAGCTACCACGTCCTTTTCAGTCACATGAAGAGTAAACGGCTTATCAAGGTCTGGCAGGCCCAAGGCGGGTGCTGCTGTTATTGTACTGGGTTTGAGTTCTATTACCAGTGGGACTTATTTTGCAAGCCTGGGGGGTTGTCTTCCACCCAGACCTCAGGAAATTGTTGACTTAACTCTCTCTCTTGACTGTGGAGATGGTGCAACCTTCACTCATCTTGAGGGGTGACCGAGAGGAAGAGTGAATAGGTGGTTGAGCCCACTCGAAGAGTGGGTCTTTCATTGGGTTAGAGGTCACTCGTGCCCCCAATTTAGACAGCAAGTCTCTTCCAAACTAAGGGACTGGGCATTCAGGGATGAAGAAAAATTCATGAGTCACTTGGTGTCCCCCCACCTGACATTTTTGGGGTAGGCTAGAGACACAAAGGCTGCATTTATCACCATCTGAGACCAGCAGCCTCTGGATCTATAAAGTCTACAGGTCTCGCACAGTCTTTTGTAGAACTCAGAGGGTGATTCGCTTTCCCTTTGAATCACTTTGGAGGGTTTTGCCATACTCATAGGTTTTCGAGGTCCCCTCTTGAGGCCTTTACTGTAAAATAGCCGCTAGATCTCTCTCCAGGGGCCCCTCCCTTCCCTGTGTCACAGTCCCCACTGGGCCTCTCATCGGGGGCGGCTAGTTCTGCTCACCACTGGGGGTTTGCAGTACCCTCAGGTGCCATTTCTCTTAACCATTTTCTGGCCTCAGTTAGGGTCCTGTGTCTTTCCTCAGTGCTGAAAAGGGAGACTAGGAGTTGGATGATGTCATTCCATGTAGGGCGGTGGGTTCGAAAAATAGTCTTCATTAGCCTAAACATGGCTTGTGGCTCCCCCGAGTACAGTGGAGCGTGTCTGCCAGGTTACTGTATCCATGGAGGACAATGGTTGGTAATAATAGGCTACAGGGGGCTGATGGTAGTGCCCCATGCGTCCTGAACTGGAGGCTGTTGCAGCTCTCTGAGGGGCATCTGTAGTGGGGTTCTTTCCCCCTGTTCCTTGGTGGAGCGCAGCCTCTAATTGCTGTGTTTTCTTCCCCTCTTCCCATCAGTACTCACCAGGAGATGTGGATACAATCTAGGAGATCCGGCTGAGGTGGAATCCTGGGGGCGTTGACCAGAGGTCTCCATCTCTGGGATCGGAGCCTGCCAAAACTGTGGCTCTATGATCTCTCCGCCAGCTCCAGAAGAGCTAGCAGAGGAGCAGCGGTTGCTGTAGGAACTTTGCCTGGCCCTGGTTGAGTCAGTAAGGCAGCCTCCGGTCCTGGTGGAGCACTCACTGGAAGGTGGGCGTGTCAGCATCCACTATGTGAGAGGTCATCCCCATCCAAATCCTCTAGAATTTCTTTTTTATCATCAGTCAATTTTTGTGCCATTAATATTTTTCCCTTTCCCTTCTGGATACAGAACCTCGTCCAAGGAGGAGGGTCTTGAGCTAACCCTAGCCATGAGTCAATATATAGATATGGATCTCGGTGTCCTGGCTCTCCTGTGACTACTGTATAGACTTCCACTATTTTTAAGTTCACACTGTCCTCTGGTGGCCATCCTACTCCCGTAGGGGGCCATTTGGCCTCACAGAGTATGTGGAGGCAGTTAGGCTTCATCTTCACCTGGTAGTCTCCTCCTAATCCCTTCTTTACATTTTTAATCATGCACTCCAATACAGTTGCCTTAGATTCATTTCCTCCCATCTTGCTTACCTTCTCAGACCTTCTACTTTTCCTTCTCATTCTGTCTACGAAGTTCTCGGTACCTTATGTACTTCTGATATTTCGACTCAATGAAACACTTAAATTGTCATTCCACCTCCTTCCTAATTGGGGTGAGAAGAGCCTTACCTGCCAGATCCCAGAGGGAGAAGGGGGATCGGCATGTCTTCACCTGCCAGTTGGCATGGCCAAACCAGAACACCACGTGATCCAAGACTGTTTCTCCCTTAACTTTTAAAGTCCGGTCTGGCTTGATGGGCTTGATCGGGTGTGGATGAAAACATCAGCTCAGTTCAGTTGCTCAGTTGTCTCCAATTCTTTGCGACCTCATGAATCACAGCACGCCAGGCCTCCCTGTCCATCACCAACTCCCGGAGTTCACTCAAACTCATGTCCACAGAGTTGGTGATGCCATCCAACCATCTCATTCTCCGTCGTCCCCGTCTCCTCCCACCCCCAATCCCTCCCAGCATCAGAGTCTTTTCCAGGGAGTCAACTCGTCGCATGAGGTGGCCAAAGTATTGGAGTTTCAGCTTTAGCATCAGTCCTTCCAATGAACACCCAGGATTGATCTCCTCTAGAATGGACTGGTTGGATCTCCTTGGAGTCCAAGGGACTCTCAAGAGTCTTCTCCAGCACCACAGTTCAAAAGCATCAATTCTTCAGCGATCAGCTTTCTTCACAGTCCAACTCTCACATCCATACATGACCACGGGAAAAACCATAACCTTGACTAGACGGACCTTTGTTGGCAAAGTAATGTCTCTGCTTTTTAATATGCTGTCTAGGTGGGTCATAACTTTCCTTCCAAGGAGTAAGCGTCTTAATTTCATGGCTGCAATCACCATCTGCAGTGATTTTGGAGCCCCCCAAAATAAAGTCTGACACTGTTTCCACTGTTTTCCCATCTATTTCCCATGAAGTGATGGGACCGGATGCCATGATCTTTGTTTTCTGAATGTTGAGCTTGAAGCCAACTCTTTCACTCTCCTCTTTCACTTTCATCAAGAGGCTTTTTAGTTCCCTTCACTTTCTGCCATAAGGGTGGTGTCATCTGCATCCTATGATTACATGGTGTTAAATTATTCATCTGTCTTTCCTATTAGCCTGCAATCTGTACATATTCATGAAGAAATCACTGAGATGCTGAGCTGTTAATCATAATGGCTAGTTTAGGTGATCTGATATGGAACATTTTTAGATTTTTCCTTAGGATTTTTCAGAATTGCTTTATTTTGTATTATGGTGCTTATGTCCTTTTTACAAGAAAAGCACTACATTTTTCCTCCTAAAAGTGGGTGAAGAGAGAGAAAGGTAAAGAATGGTGGAGAATTTAAAGAAAGAAGGAAACATGAATGCAACTTTCCTGTTTACTCCTAGGATGTGAGTCAGGGGAATACAGGTTTTGGCTCTCTGGATCAGTGATGTCTCTTAACGCCTTAACCTAAAGGGTGCCTGATGTTAAGGGCACATGATAAACACTTGATACGGGTTAGCACCAACTCTTCAGCTTCTGAGCAATGTGCAGCACAGTGTGTATTCCCATTAATCAGCTCAATGAAGAAGAAGTAATCCCTGAATACATCCATGGTTGCAAGAGTGGGAAGCAACACCCCCACTTGAAGCCCATTCACCCTCAGCACATCAGCCATGACAGCAAGTTTGAATAGAAAACCTTTTATTAAGCAATATTTTCTGTCACATGATTTTCTAAGCAAGAAGTATAGAGGGATTAAAGGCTTACAGCTGCAAGTAATAAAGGTGATGTTAACCAGTTCCCTACTTTTTCCCCCTCTGCTTGGATTCTTTGTGCCAATGGCTAAGACTTTCTACACTTTACAAACCTCCTCAGCCACCTCTGATAATATACCCATTTCTGCAGAGATTCTATTTTCCTTCTGTCTGGATTGGATGCTTTCTGGGCACTTCATCTGACTTTATTATGTGTTTTACTCCTTAGTATTTTAATCTCATATATTTCTCTTTCCTGGTTTATTCCTTTGTTTTGGTGGAGCACGTCCTACAATAGCTTCCTCTGGTTAAAAAGGTGTTGTATGACAGAAGTTATGGTAAAAAGAGTCATCCGCACTTATATAATTTCTCATCATTTCTTATAACATTTATCCTTTTACAAATACCCCATTGAAACAGTACATGCTAAAAGGACTTAAAAAAATAAGAAAGAACTCAATCCTGTGTAGGGAGAATTTCTGTCTCAGAGATGGCAAAACAATAAAATGATATTTAGGTGCAGCTGTAGATATGTATTTAACTGTAATCTGAAAACACTTTTATCTCTAAATTGACTTTCATTTAATAGGTGTCCTTTAACGATTGAGTCAATTATGCTTTATAATATTTATTCTTACTAAAATATAAAATATTGGTGAATATAAATATTAAATAAATACATGAAGTCTAAGATTTTTCAGAATAAATATTTTTGCCCTAGCCAATTCAAACATTAAAAGTTAAAAAAAAAAATGGAGACAGATGGTTATACCTTTTTGTATCCACAAAGCTACAATGACTGTCACCATACTGTCTTCATCAAAATAAATAAAATTATAATTGTGCTCAGTCATGTCTAACTTTTTCAACCCTATGGACTATAGCCCATCAGGTTCCTCTTGTCCATGCTATTTCTCAGGCAAGAATACTGGAGTGGGCTGCCATTTCCCTCCTCCAGGGGATCTTCCCAACCTATGGATCAAACCCACTTCTTGTCATCTCCTGCATTGGCAGGCAGATTCTATACCATTAGTGCCACCTGGGAGGCCCTAAATTCAGAGGCTCTATCTGACTGTTGGTGAAGAAAATTTATTTTTCTGTCATAATCTGGCTTTGCTTATATGATATAGGAAAGATAAACAATAAAATTACTAAAATGTAAAAAAGAAACTAAACACAACCTTAAATGCTATCAGTTTTTTTAGTAGACCAGAGAAGGGAGTCCAATTTGGTCTGAGATAATTGAAGAGGCTCCACGAGTGCTTCGAAAGATTAGTATTATGTCTGAAGTCAAGAAGGTAATACAAGGATAAAATTGACTTGAAACGAAGAATAAGGATTTCAGAGTAGAAGTATTGGGGAATTTCCTGGGGTTTCTCTGGTGGCTCAGATAGTAAAGAATCTGCCTGCAATGCAGGAGACTGGGGTTCAATTCCTGGGTCAGGAAGATCCCCTGGAGTAGGAGATGGCAACCCACTCTGGTATTCTTGCCGGGAGAATCCCATAGACAGAGGAGCCTGGAAGTCTACAGACCATGGGTTCACAGAGAGTCAGACATGACTGAGTGACTAACACTTTCACTTTCACTTGGGAGTAGTACTTGAACGAACAGAGTGTGCATTAGAGAATAAGGAAGCAAGTAGACTGAGGTTCTACCGGACACACAAGATTACCAGAAGAAAAAAAATTAACCCTAATTTGCCCTCTTAAATATGCTTTTGTCTGCTTTCTAATACATTAAATATATATCTTTTATGTTAAAGTGCCCCTTCCAACCCTGTTTAAGAACTAAGACACTCTAGAAAACTAAATTAAGATCAAAACCTAGAAAGTTAGAACTGTAAGGGCTTTGTAATCATCAAACAGTATCATTTAGTGCATCAGAAGGAAGACACTTGAAAGAGAAAAAGAGATTAAAATTTCAACTGTATGGCCTTAATCTGCAATGAAGAAAGAAAAATGTAGCTCTGAAATCTAGAGATGTTTGAAAAGGAGGGCCAACTAAAGAAGATTAAGGAGAGGTATAGCTAAACTGCCAAATCAGAAATATTTGAAAGTGATAGAAATGTAGTGATTACTTGGCAATCTTTTCTACACTGGGGATGCCTGTCTCCCTGAGATGATGTCTTAACAGGGTCCATAGCACCCCTCCGCCATGAGAGATCAAGAAATCACAGTTTCTCCTTTACAAACAGGAGGAGTTAGAGGTAGAACAATTTTGACTTTAACAACATAAGCATTGAGACAAATTAATTTATGACATGATCTTGACTTTTTTTTTCATTTTTTTCACTTCTTTATTTTATTATTATTTTTTAATTTTTTAAAATTTATTTATTTTAATTGGAGGCTAATTACTTTATATTATTGTATTGGTTTTGCCATACGTTGACATGAATCCGCCCCGGGTGTACATGTGTTCCCCATCTTGAACCCCCCCTCCCACCTCCCTCACCATCCCATCCCTCTGGTTCATCCCAGTGCACCAGCCCCGAGCATCCTGTATCATGCATCGAACCTGGACTGGCGATACATTTCACATATGATAATATACATGTTTCAATGCCATTCTCCCAAATCATCCCACCCTCGCCCTCTCCCACAGAGTCCAAAAGACTGTTCTATACAACTGTGTCTCTTTTGCTGTCTCGTATACAGGGTTATCGTTATCATCTTTCTAAATTCCATATATATGCGTTAGTATACTGTATTGGCATTTCTCCAAAGAAGACATACAGATGGCTAACAGACACATGAAAAAATGCTCAACATCCCTCATTATCAGAGAAATGCAAATCAAAACCACAATGAGGTACCATTTCACAGCAGTCAGAATGGCTGTTATCCAAAAGTCTACAAGCAATAAATGCTGGAGATGATGTGGAGAAAAAGGAACCCTCTTACACTGTTGGTGGGAATGCAAACTAGTACAACCACTATGGAAAACAGTGTGGAGATTCCTTAAAAAACTGGAAATAGAGCTGCCATACAACCCAGCAATTGCACTCCTGGGCAGACACACTGAGGAAACCAGAATTGAAAGAGACACAGGTACTCCGATGTTCATCGCGGCACTGTTTATAATAGCCAGGACATGGAAGCAACCTAGATGTCCATCTGCAGACGAATGGATAAGAAAGCTGTGGTACATATTCACAATGGAGTATTACTCAGCGTTAAAAAGAATACACTTGAACCAGTTCTAATGAGGTGGATGAAACTGGAGCCTATTATACAGAGTGAAATAAGCCAGAAAGAAAGGCTTTTTTTTTTTTTTTTTTAATTTTCTGAGCCGAGTCTAACACAGTAGAGTGACATCTGGGCCTCACTCAATCTCAGGAAAACAAAAGCACACACACACAAAAATGCCAAACAATGCCCATGATAATTCCAATGGCATACTGAAAGAACTAAATGAATAAATGTGGGAAATGCATTCACTGGCTCTCTCACTGATGGGAAAGCAGCAAACACTTCAATTCTCTCTGGGGAGGACATGAGTAGAGCTGAAACACAAGCTTCTGTCCCCTGATCATTATTCCTGTCTTTAGGGAAGGGGTTGGGTCCAAATGATAGAAAAAGCCTTTACTTGCAGGAGCACATCTATCATACAGGTCTGTGTCTGGGCTTCACCTCTCCATGAGGCCCCCCTGGAGGAGAATCAATCCTAGCCTGCCCTCCGTGTGAAGTTTCCTCTCAAACAGAGGCCACATTGAAGAGGACAGCACAGATTCCACACGGTAAGAGAGTTCATTAGTTATGAGAAAGCTTGGCAGGTGGGAACAGGAAAGGGGGAGTGAATGAAACCACTGCCTTGAGGTATTAGAGACTCAAAGCCTTCCCCGTGTCCTAAGCCTAATTTTAGACTGTGGTCCTGAGGGTATTTCTAGGGACCCCTACCTAGCGCCATTGGGCTTCCTTTGTGCTCAGCTGGTAAAGAATCCGCCCACAATGCAGGAGACCTGGGTTCGATCCCTGGGTTGGGAAGATCCCCTGGAGAAGGGAAAGGCTCCCACTCCAGGATTCTGGCCTGGAGACTTCCGTGGACTGTGTGGCCCACAGGGTCGCAAAGCGTGGACACGACTGAGCGACTTCCACATTCACGTCACTTTACCTAGCACCATGCTGTGCCCTTGGTGCCTCTGACTTTCCAGGACTCCTGTCCGTGTCGCCCTCATCATCCTTCTGAGGCAGCTCTTGGGTTTGTCACAACCGTGTCAGACAAGAGGGGTAAGCTCCATGTAGGACAGGATCTGGCTAAAGAGCTGCAAAGAACATCAGAGGACACATGGCCCATGTGCCTCTTCTCCACAGAAAAAATCCTGAAGGCAGAGGTCTGGCAGAGATACCCAGTGTCTCCTGGCATATAGATTCTGTTCTCTGCTAAAATGCAGAGAAATGTTATGATCTCTAACCTGCCTCTTTATGATATTAGATCCAGAATTTAATCTCCAATATTGACTGCCACTCCTTATAGTAAATATTTAAATTCTAAGGTGGCTTATGTGAGTTAACTCATTTAACTTTTCAAGCATCCTATGAGTTAAGGTTTATCCACCCCAATTTGCAGCTGCAGAAACAAAAGGACAGAGAGGAACAAAGAGATCACCAGCCTAGCCTACAACAAAGCCAGGACTTGAACCTATGCAGTCAGGACCAGAGTCCGTGTCTGCTTTTTTTAAAAAACTAAGCTACTCGTGAAGATTAAGCTCTATTGAAGTTACCAACAGAGAGAGTAACTAATATCTGAGTAATTGTGAAAATTGGACAAATCTGTACTTCCTCAGTGCTTTGGCTTTGACAACCCCAAGGCACACATTCTGAGAGAGTGATCTACAGAAACATTTAATTTGAGTCAGTGTGGTATTCTAAATTATGCCCCGCTTTCTTTCGTAAGATTTACTTTCTCTCACATTGGTATTTTGGCATAGCAGAACTGCAATTTAACTATTAAAACCTTCATTTTCTTCTTCAATCCAGAAGTGAGGTTACTTTCAAGGATTCTTCTATTTTTTTAATTCTGTTCTAAGTTTAATTATAGAAATCATAATATAAAAAATTAATAGAAATGAGAGTAAAGTTGTGTGTTTTCTATTTAAAATAAAAAATAACCAAAACAAGCAAGATAAATATGAAAGAATGTAGATACCATAATTTTGTTGGTTCTTTATATTTGATTTATATTCCCAGTGATTTATAATCTCTTGGAATTGTGGTCCCTTTAATACAATTAGTAAAAGCTAACATTTATTTCTGGCTTCCCTCGTGACTCAGTGGGTAAGAATCCACCTGCAATGCCGGAGATGCAGGTTTGATCCCTGGGTGGGGAAGATCCCCGAGAGAAGGAAACGGTAACCCACTCCAGTATTCTTACATGGCAAATCCCAAGGACAAGGCAGCCTGGTCAGCTACAGTCCTTGGGGTCACAAAAGAATCAGACATGACTTAACAACTAAGCCACCATCACCCAACATTTATTTAACTCCTACTGTGTACCATTTAAGGTATTTAGTCCTGGGTGTTCACTGGAAGGACTGATGCTAAAGCTGAAACTCCAATACTTTGGCCACCTCATGCAACGAGTTGACTCACTGGAAAAGACTCTGATGCTGGGAGGGATTGGGGGCAGGAGAAGACGGGGACGACAGAGAATGAGATGGCTGGATGGCATCACCGACTCGATGGACATGAGTTCAAGTGAACTCCGGGAGTTGGTGATGGACAGGGAGGCCTGGAGTACTGTGATTCATGGGGTCCCCTTGTTGCTCTCCCAGGATCCATCTCAGGCCCACAAAGGCTTCCCCAGCCCAGGTCCTGACTCAGCCTGCCTATCCTTCAAGTTCTTACTCGCACTTCCCCTGCCGGAGGTCTCCTATGACTCATTCAAACACTCTCCTTGGAAAGAAATACACAGTTTCCTGTGTATTTATTAGCCCTAATACCTGAATATGAGACTATTTCTGAAGTAATTAAAAAATTTTTGGTTATTACTTTTGTTCCTTCTTATTTAAAATGAACCTTAAAAATCACAAAAATTTCATCCTCCAGGCATCCCAGAGATCAAGAGCTCTGAAACCCTCCTATTCAGCTCAAATCAGTGAGAGCAATCCACACAGTACTTGGTGTCTCCCCAAAGTGCCATATTCCATCCTGTCATTAAATTTGTATTGTGCAGGGGCTTCCCTGGCAGTCCAGTGGTTAAGACTCTGCATTTCGACTGCAGGGGGCCCAGGTTCAATCCCTAGTCAGGGAGCTAAGATACCATATCCTGCAATGCTCCTCAGAGCAGTCCAAAGATTTTTTAAATTTGTATTGTCCTGGAAATTGACAGTTTCCCATTTCATATTTGCTAATGGGACTAATTCAACTAGCATATATATACTTTAATTATGCTCTGTATGTGTAAATTTTAAAATAAATCAGTTAAGAAGCCAAGCGATTTCTATCAGCTCAAATAAGATAACAGTTCAATGACTTGGTAAGATATTTTATTGACCATAATTTGCTGCTATTTGGGAAACTCTAGTGCAGTCCATCGGAGAAGGCAATGGCAAGCCACTCCAGTACTCTTGCCTGGAAAATCCCATGGATAGAGGAGCCTGGTAGGCTGCAGTCCGTGGGGTCGCTAAGGGTCGGACACGACTGAGCGACTTCACTTTCACTTTTCACTTTCACACATTGGAGAAGGAAATGGCAACCCACTCCAGTGTTCTTGCCTGGAGAACCCCAGGGACGGGGGAGCCTGGTGGGCTTCCATCTATGGGGTCACACAGAGTCGGACATGACTGAAGTGACAGCAGCAGCAGCAGCAGCAGTGTAGTCCATGGGGCACTAAGAGTCGGACGCGACTCTTTCACTTTCACTTTCATGCATTGGAGAAGGAAATGGCAACCCTCTCCAGTGTTCTCTCCTGGAGAGTCCCAGGAATGCAGGAGCCTGGTGGGCTGCCATCTATAGGGTCGCACAGAGTCAGCCACGACTGAAGCGACTTAGCAGCAGTAGCAGTGAAGTGAAACTTAACTTTGGAAATTAGTGTAAGAGAAGCACCAAATCCGTGTAGGTGTAGACACAGAAGTTCACATGCAGGAGGGTAAATATCTCTGAAATTTGCAATTTTATAGCACTCTGATCAAATGTGTCTTCTATTGAGCATATTGGTCAATCCCAGGAATATAAATAAGAGGCATTCACAGAGGCAAACACTGGACTCTTGTCATTTGAGTGGTATGCAGGGAAAGTGGAGGCTTTCATGAGTCCATCTTAGATACATGGCCCCTCTAGGAAGCAGTTTGAAAAAGTGACTTTTTCTAAGTAATTGATATAAAAATTCCTGGACTAGAGGACTGCTAAAGTCCCTGTAACTTCTCATTCTGAATTTACATGTATTGGTTTTATTATTGTTTTCAATGTTTTGGTTTTTAAATCTGAAATCCCCAGAAGCTACCTTACAGATAAAGAGCATTGAAATGTACTATTTTGTATGACAAAGGTCACTTTCTTTGATCTGTGCAACAACAAAACTTAGCTTTGCCTGTGCGCCTCCTCACAATTTGCTCAACGTTGCAATAATTTTCAACCTGATTTATACTTTATTTCTCCTTTTATTCAGTGGAAGATCTTGATCTTTTTCCCTATTTGGACAATTCAGAAAAAAAAAATCTCAAAAACGAGATTGAGGTTTTCAATTTCCGCTTTCCTGCCAAAAGTTAACTGTATCATAATGTCATGACTATTCCTCCCATTTGAAGCTCTAAGAGAATCTACTCAAACTTGAGATTTTGGTTGTACTTGATATTAGCTGTTTTCAGCAGGAATAATGTACAACTTTAGCCTTATATTGTTGTTGTTCTGTCACTAAGTCATGTCGGACTCTTTGTGACTCCATGGACTACAGTACTCCAGGCTCCTCTGTGCTCACTATCTTCCAGAGTGTGCTCAAATTCATGTCCATTGCATCAGTGATGCTATCTAACTATCTCATCCTCTGCTGCCTTCTTCTCCTTTTTCCTTCGATCTTTCTCAGCATCAGGATCTTTTCCAATAAGTAAGTTCTTCATATCAGGTGGCCAAAGTGTTAAAGCTTCAGCTTCAGCATCAGTTCTTCCAAAGAATATTCAGGGTTGATTTCCTTTAGGATGGACGGGTTTGATCCCCTTGCTGTCCAGGGGTCTCTCAAGAGTCTTTTCCAGCACCACAGTTCAAAAGTATCCATTCTTCAGTACTCAGCCTTCTTTTTGATCCAACTCTCACATTCATACATGACTAGTGTAAAAACCATAGCTTTGACTATACCGATCTATATTGGCAAAGTGATATCTTTGCTTTTCAATACTGTCTAGATTTGTCATAGCTTTCCTTCCAAGGAGCAATCAATTGTCTTTTAACTTCATGGCTGCAGTCACTATCTGCAGAGATTTTGGAGCCCAAAAAGAGAAAATCTGTCACTGCTTCTACTTTTTCCCCTTCTACTTGCCGTAAAGTGATGAGACCAGATGCCTTGATCTTAGTTTTTTGAGTGTTGAGCTTTAAACCATCTTTTTCACTCTGTTCTTTTACCCTCATAAAGATGCTTTTTACTTTCTCTTCCCTTTCTGCCTTTAGAGTGATATCATCTGCATATCTGAGCTTGTTGATATTTCTCCCAGCAATCTTGATTCCAGCTTGTGAATCATCCAGCCTGGCATTTCACCTGATGTATTCCTCATAGATAGTAAATAAGCAAGGCAACAATATATACCCTTGACGTACTCTTTTCCCAATTTTGAACCAGTCAGTCGATCCATGTAAGGTTCTAACTGTTGCTTCTTGACCCGCATACAGGTTAATCAGGAGACAGGTAAGATGGTCTGGCATTTCCATCTCTTTAAGAACTTTCCACAGTTTGTTGTGATCCATATAGTCAGAGGTTTTAGTGTAGTCAATGAAGCAGAAGTAGATGTTTTTGTGAAATTCCCTTGCTTTTTCTATGATCCCCAGCAAATGTTGGCAATTTGATCTCTGATTCCTCTACCTTTTCTAAATCCAGCTTGTATATCTGGAATTTCTCGGTTCATATATTGCTGAAGCCTAGCTTGAAGGATTTTGAGCATAACCTTGCTAGCATGTGAAATGAACGCAATTGTGTGGTAATGGGAACATTCTCTAGCATTGCCCTTCTTTGGGATTGAAATGAAAACTGACCTCTTCCAGTCCTGTGGCCACTGCTGAATTTTCCAAATTTGCTGACCTATTGAGTGCAGCATTTTTAACAGTATCATCTTTTAGGATTTGAAATAGTTCAACTGGAATTCCATTACTTTGTTCATAGTGATGCTTCTTAAGGCCCACTTGACTTCACATTCCAGGATGTCTGGCTTTAGGTTAATGACTACACCATCATGGTTTTCCAAGTCATTAAGACTTTTTTGTACAGTTCTTCTGTGTATTCTTGCCACCTCTTCTTAATATCTTCTGCTTCTGTAAGTCTTTACTGTTTCTGTCCTTTATCTTGCCTATCCTTGCATGAAATGTTCCCTTGATATCTCCAATTTTCTTGAAGAGATCTCTAGCCATTCCCATTCTATTGTTTTCCTCTACTTTTTTGCATTGTCCGTATAAGAAGGTCTTCACACCTCTCTCTGCTATGCTCTGGAACTGTGCATTCACTTGAGTAGATCTTTCCCTTTCTACGTTGCTTTTCACTTCTCTTCTTTTCTCGGCTATTTGTAAAGCCTCATCAGACAACCATGTTGCCTTCTTGCATTTCTTTTTCTTTGGTATGGTTTGGTTACTGCCTCCTGTACAGTGTTACAAACCTCTGTCCATAGTTCTTCAGGCACTCTGTCTACCAGATCTAATCCATTGAATCTATTATTCATCACCTCCTCTGTTCATAAGGGATTTTATTTAAGTCATACCTGAACAGCCTAGTGGTTTTCCCTACTTTCTTCAATTTAAGCCTGAATTTTACAATAAGGAGCTCATGGTCTGAGCCTCAATCAGCTCCAGTTTTTATTTTTGCTGACTGTATAGATCTTCTCCATCTTAGGCTGCAAATAATATAATCAATCTGATTTCAGTATTGGCCTTTTTGTGATGTCCACGTGTAGAGTCCTCTCTCGAGTTGTTGGAAAAGGGTGTTTGCTACGATCAGTGTGTTCTCTTGACAAAACTGTTAGTCTTTGCCCTGCTTCATTTTGTACTCTAAGGCCAACCTTGCCTTGTACTCCAGGTTTCCCCTGACTTCCGACTTTTGAATCCAACCCCCTATGATGAAAAGGACATACTTTTGGTGTTAGTTCTAGAAGATCTTGTAGATCTTCATAGAACCAGTCAACTTATATTAAATACTAGATTTTTAAAAATGAGCATTTTATTTTATCCTGTGATAATGCACAGGTTTATTAAAAAACAAACAAAACTGCAGTAAGAAAACAATACATACAAAATGTAAGACCCTCCATAATGCTGCTCTCTAGAGTTATCAATTGAGATTTCATGTATAACTTAAAGAATCTTCCCATATGTCTAAACAGGCCCTAAAGACATATTGTGTATAGATATGTTAGTATTTTAAAATATAAATAGAATCATATTACATATACATCCTTTGACTTTATGTGAAAAACTTTTCATTCCACCCTATAAAGATCTGTATTATCCGTTTTAATGACTGCACAGGAAGATGAGATTGTTGGATAGTATCACCAATTCAATGGACTTGAACTTGGGCACACTCCGGGAGATAGTAAGGGACAGAAAAGCCTGGCATGCTGCAGCCCATGGGGTAGCAAAGAGTCAGACATGACTTAGTGACTAAACAACAATGGTATTATATAATATAATATATATATAATAAATAATATATTAAAAATATATAATGGTATTATATATTATAAAATGGTTGTATATATTATATATTATAAAATTAGCCAAAATTTCATTTAATCTCCAGCTTTCAAATTTTATGTTAGTTCTAAATTTTCAAAACTATTCTAAATTTTGAAAACTATAAACTGTATAACAGTGAATAATTCCAACTTCTTGGTCACTATGTTTTGTGTACATTAGACTTTTTTCTGTTCCCTTTACTCACCAAGCCCTTCCTGCCCAAGACTTTGCCTTTACTATTCCCTGTGCAGGAAGCAGTCCACTTTGGCTGTTGTCAGGTGGCATTTCCTTTATCACTTATATTCCACCCATGTGTCTCCTCTTTAAGAAGACTTCTCCTGGCAATCCCAGCTAAAGGAGCCTCTCCAAACCAAGTCACTTTCTATTATTCTTCCCTGTTCTTTTTCCTTCATAATGCTTTTCCATCAACACCTGTTTTATGTTTTTTTGTACTTTTGGTGTTTTAAGGGTGCTAACTAACCAGGATATCTCTTTGCTCCATGTCAGGCTGTCTCTGGAAAAAATGTGAGGAAATGTAAAGAGACAGCACCTGGTTACAAGTTTTTCAGTGTAATGTTGTCATCCATCCCTTTCATGACCTCTCTCCTATGGATAGACCTAGGCACCTCCCAGGACAAGCTCCCTAGAGAGAACTAACCAATGGATGCTCCAACTGACCCTACTCCCTGTGACTGACTCAGAATCCAACAGAACAGCAGTAGGTGGTCAGCATGGTAACAGGTGATGAGGAAGGGATTCAGGAGATTATGATGGCAATGATAGTTGCCATAACTGGGAAGATACTGCAACAACTAAAGATTCTTTTCAAGACAGATTCTCAAATTTGCCTCTGTATTATGTTATAAAAGAAAAAGAGAAAAGAGGTGAATAAAATATAATTAAAAAGCAGAGGTCATCTTTAAATACACCCACAGAGAATGTAAATTCATTTTCACCTTTTGAATTTCATACTTTAAAAGACTGCAGAAATGTCGCCATGCTTAACTGAATTTAAGACAATATGTGTGCCTGTGTTCATCTACTCTAATAATTTTTCACTTACGCTTAAATTTCAGGATCAGGTGCTGACAAAAAAAGTAAATAAGACAATAAAAATAAAATTGCAGACTCTGGAGATGGGAAAGAAATGGCAGAAGATGCTTCTATGGAATATTAATCCACTGTTGAGAGGAGTCTTATGCAAAGTTTGAAATACTACAAAATTAAGAGGTTATTTAATAAGGGAATTCAAATCTGAAATAAGTCTATAGAAAAGCACATGAGAAGGTAAGTGGGAAAATAAGCAACATGTAAATAACAAAGTATCATAAGCACTTTATTTCTTGAACCAAGAAGATAAGCAAGATTAGGGAATGAAACTACCTCTTACTACATATGGCCTGTCAGGGTTGTCTGTCTTCTAAGCACATTAATAATCAACACTCACACCTTTGAAGGGAAGCCAGGATACTTGAATTTTACAAACCAGTGCACGTCTGTATTTGTATGTATGCTATTACACAGAGTATATAATAATGCATTTATCATGTTATCATATATTTTATTATCTATAATATATTTTACATATCTTATTACCCATTGATACAAGGGGAATTTGTTTCTGATTTGTATGATCATACCAAGTTTGTGTATACAGTATATCTAAAAATAAGTTATAGAAAACCCACTTAAAGTAGTGTATTTCCAAATGCTCACTTTGTTACACTCAGAAGGTATTTTGTGTCTTGATTTCCCTACAGTTCTGACCTTCCTATTGAAACCTTGGGTTTCTCTGTCTCTACCCAGGAGCATGAGAGGCAACCAGACATGGATCACAGAAGTCACCCTCCTGGGATTCCAGGTCGATTCAGCACTGGAGGTTTTGCTCTTTGGTCTTTTCTCTCTCTTCTACACCCTCACTCTTCTGGGGAATGGAGTCATCCTGGGGCTTATCTGCTTAGACTCAAGACTGCACAGCCCCATGTACTTCTTCCTTTCACACTTGGCCATCATTGACATGTCCTATGCCTCCAACAATGTCCCCAAGATGCTGGCCAATCTTGTGAGCCAGAAAAGAACCATCTCCTTTGTTCCCTGCATTATGCAGACATTTTTATATCTGGCTTTTGCTGCTACAGAGTGCCTGATTTTGGTGGTGATGTCCTATGACAGGTATGTGGCCATCTGCCACCCCCTACATTACACTCTCATCATGAGCTGGAGGATGTGCAGTGTCCTGGCCAGCGCTTCCTGGGCATTTAGCTTTCTCTGGGATCTTGTCCACTTAGTTCTCATCCTGAGGCTGCCCTTCTGTGGGCCTCATGAAATCAACCACTTCTTCTGTGAAATCCTATCTGTCCTCAAGTTGGCCTGTGCCGATACTTGGCTGAACCAAATGATCATCGTTGCATCCTGTGTTTGCATTTTAGTCGGGCCCCTCTGCCTGGTGTTGGCCTCCTACGCGCTCATCCTGGTCGCCATCCTGAGGATCCGGTCAGCTGAGGGCCGCAGGAAGGCCTTCTCCACCTGCTCCTCCCACCTCTGCGTGGTCGGGCTCTTCTATGGCAGTGCCATCCTCTTGTATATGACCCCCAGATCCAGCCATTCTCAGGAACAAAGGAAGATTCTGTCGTTGTTTTACAGCCTTTTCAACCCTATGCTGAATCCCTTAATCTATAGTTTGAGAAACACAGAGGTGAAGGGTGCCCTGGGAAAAATTCTAGGGAAGAAGAGATCAGTGTGAGGGATGGTTTGGAGTGTCCTGTGTGAGCCTGTCTTCATGACTCTAGACCTTTGAATGCTCTTTTGAAACCATTAATTGAACAAATTAGCACCCTTTATCTTTAAAATTTTTAAAAACTGAGAAAATAAATACTCATATTTAGTCATTGATAGCAAACCTGAAATAAACATCATAAATAAGAAAATTATAATCTAATCCTATTCTTTAACACAGGTGCAAATATCTTAAATTATTGATAAATCAAGTAATAAAAAGATACTAAATTATGATAAAGTTTTTATCTCTAAAATGCAAAAATTGTGTAACTTTCAAAGAAAGAAAAAAATTGGCCCATTAACAAACTAAAGTATCCATTTTCAGTAGATCAAAGCAAGTTTTTGACAAAATTTAACATCAGTTCATGATAAAGCTCTTTACAACCTAGCGTAACAATAAACATTCCTAGAAAAAGATTGATCAAAAAACCCCAGTACCATAAACATTCACATATCACACATTATACTTAATGGTAAAATGCTAGTATCTTTCTCCATAAAATAAGAAATAAATAAAATAAGATATACACCATCACCACTTGTTTTTCTTATTTTTCAGATTTTTATTAGAGATATTAATATGTACAGTTAAACAAAAAGAAGATATATATGTGGGTATCTGTCACGTGAGATACCCACATGAGAAGGAATAAATAAATTATGTTGTTTTGGTTGTGTGGCTAAGTTATGTCTAATTCTTTTGTGACCTCATGGACTGTAGCCCTCCAGGCTCCACTGTCCATGGGATTTCCCAGGCAAGAATCCTGGAGTGGGTTGCCATGCCCTCCTCCAGGGGATCTTCCCAACCCAGGGATTAAACCCAAGTCTCCCGCATTGTAGGCGGATTCTTTACCATCTGAGTGTTAAATCTATGAAGAGACAATTAGAAAAATTTATTGAGGCACTGTGCTAACTAAACAGATATGAAATGTGAGATATGCCAAGTTTTCAGATTGAGAAACTAATATTTAAGCGATTCAGTCTCCTCAAGCTGATTAACATATTTAATGTTAGTATCTTACAATATCCCAGTGGAACGTGTGAGTATGAGCAGAACACTTTAGAATTCGACAAGCTGATTCTAACATACATGCTGCCGTGGCTAGTCCAAACACATTTTAAAAAGATTAAGTATAAGGTGAGAGGAATTGATTGTCCACATAACAATATCTGCTACCGAGTGCCAATAAGTAAAATAGTGCCGTCTTCATCCTCGGGTTGACCAATAAGCAAACTGAACAGAGCACAGATGCTGATGTCTATGAGTAGAAACTGGCTGTATGAAAGGTGTGGCATGGTAGATCACTGGGGAAAGGGAGGGGTGTTGCAGAAGACAGCTCTGGCACGACTGAGTAACCACGCAGATACTCAATCATGCATGAAAAAACTCAGTCCTAGTGTTTTTAAGACCTAAGTGGCAAAGCTGCTAAGTCACTTCAGTCGTGTCCGACTCTGTGTGACCCCATAGACGGACGCCCACCAGGCTCCCCCGTCCCTGGGATTCTCCAGGCAAGAACACTGGAGTGGGTTGCCATTTCCTTCTCCAATGAGTGAAAGTGAAAAGTGAAGTCGCTCAGTCGTGTCCGACCCTTAGCGACCCCACGGACTGCAGCCTACTAGGCTCCTCCACCCATGGGATTTTCTAGGCAATAGTACTGGAATGGCTTGCCATTGCCTTCTCCTTCTTCGGAGAAGTGGCAAAGGCAAAGCTATAAAGCTCTTGGGAAATACGGAAGGGAAAGATTTTTTTATTTTTATTTTTTTAATTTTTATTGGAGGCTAATTATTTTACAATATTATATTGGTTGGTTTTGCCATACATTGACATGAATCCGCCCTGGGTATACATGAGTTCCCCCTCCCGAACCCCCCTCCCACCTCCCTCCTCCCCTTAACCTCCCTCTGGGTCATCCCCGCATACCAGATTTTTAAATTAATATACAAAACTGTTGGTCTCCAGAGAAACACTAATACATTTGAATAGATTGATTTAAATAGATCAAGAATGCATGCTAATCAACAAGGAACATAAAAAGAATGAGAAGACGTGGAATTGTCTTCAACCAGACTTCTGATTCACCAGGTCTCAAGCATCACTTCCTCAAAAACCAGTGTATTTCAGAGTCTTACTTGTCTTGACTAGGTAATTTTCAACCATGGTAGCTCAGCTGGTAAAGAATCCACCTGCAATGCAGGAGACCATGGTTCCATCCCTGGGTCAGGAACATCCCTTGGAGAAGGGAACAGATACTTACTCCAGTATTCTTCTTGCCTGGAGAATTCCATGGACAGAGGAGCCTGGCAGGCCCCACTCCATGGGTTGCAAAGAGTTGGACACGACTGAACAACATCTAATTTTTCAGTCCATTGTGTCTTTGTTCCATAGCATTATATATTAACTGAGGTTATCCTCCCTGTAAAGTTACTATTTTTAACACGAAAGATCACTGGTAAGCATTAACTTTGCCTTCTGCATTGCTGCATTCATCATATCTAAAGCAAAACTAAGCACAGACAAGGCCCTCAGGACATCTTTGCTGACTAACTGACCAATAGGCATCACCAGAAAAGTGTAAGCACATCCTTTGTCTCCTATATTTTTTATTAAAAAAAAAAAATTTTATATTGGAGTGTAGCTTTTTTAATTTATTTATTTTTAATGGAAGGATAATTGCTTTACCATATTGTGTTGGTTTCTACCAAATATCAACATGAATCAGTCATAGGTTTACCCATGAGTATAGTTGATTAACAATGTTGTGTTAGCTTCGGGTATGCCGCAAAGTGATTCAGTTACACATATACCTGTGTTGTAGTTGTTCAGTCCAGTTCAGTTCAGTCGCTCAGTTGTGCCCGACTCTCCGCGACCCCATGAATCACAGCACGCCAGGTCTCCCTGTCCATCACCAACTCCCGGAGTTCACTCAAACTCATGTCCATAGAGTCGGTGATGCCATCCAGCCATCTCATTCTCGGTCGTCCCCTTCTCCTCCCGCCCCCAACCTTTCCCAGCATCAGAGTCTTTTCCAGTGAGTCAACTCGTCGCATGAGGTGGCCAAAGTATTGGAGTTTCAGCTTTAGCATCAGTCCTTCCAATGAACACCCAGGACTGATCTCCTTTAGAATGGACTGGTTGGATCTCCTTGCAGTACAAGTTGTGGTTGTTACTGTTCACTAAATCCTAACCAACTCTTTGGCACACCAAGGACTGAAGCTTACTAGGCTACCCTGTCCTTCACTGTCTCCCAGAGTTTGTTCAAATTCATGTTCATTAACTCAGTGATGCTATGTAACTATCTCATCTTCTGCCACCCTTTTCTCCTTTTTCCTCAGTCTTTCCCAGCATCAGGATCTTTTCCAAAGTCAGCTCTATGAATCAGGTGTCCAAAATATTGGAGCTTAAGCTTCAGCATCAGTCCTTCCAGTGAATATTGAGGGATGATTTCCTTTAGGTTTGAACTCCTTGCTATCCAAGGGACTCTCAAGAGTCTTCTCTGGCACCACAATTCAAAAGCATCAATTCTCTGGTGCTGAGCCTGCTTTATGGTCCAACTCTCACATCTGTCTATGACTACTGTAAAACCAGAGCTTTGACTATATGGACTTCTGCCAGCAAAGTGATGTCTCTGCTTTTTAACATGCTGTCTAGGTTTGGCATAGCTTTACTTTCAAGGAGCAATTGTCTCTTAATTTTGTGCCTACAGCCACTGTCCACAGTTACTTTGGAGCCCAAGAAAATAAAGACTGTCACTGTTTCCACTGTTTCCCCATCTATTTACCATGAAGTGATGGGACGGGATGCCATGATCTTAGTTTTTTGAATGTTGAGTTTTAAGCCAGCTTTTTCACCTTCATCAACAACCTCTTTAATTCCCCTTCACTTTTTGCCATTAGAGTGGTATTGAAAGAAATCAATTTATAACATGAAATTGAATCTTCTAGTTTCTTTGCCAGAGTATTATACAGTTCAGAGAAATCGTGACTCACCCAATCCCAAACACAAACACACACAAATCCGAAGCAATTGGACACAGCAATTCCCATGGTATCCTGAAAGAACTTCATGAATAAACATGGGAAATGCATTCCTTGGTTCACCTGCAGATAGGAAAACGACGCTTTACCCTCTGAGCCACCAGGGAACCCTGGATAGGAAAGCAACAAACACTAAAATCTCCAGGGAGAGGATCAGTAGTGGTGATATACACAGTTCTGTACCCTGATCGTGATTTATGTCTGCAGGAAGAAGGTTGGATTCAAATGAAGGTAAAAGCCCTGACTTGCAGAAGCAACTCTATCATAAACTTCTCTGCTGAGAGCTGAGTGTCTGGGCTTTACCTCCTGATGAGGTCCCTGTGGAAGAGAATCTATTCTAGTCCTCCAAGGCCATGCTGAAGAGAAGAACACAGATTCCACTTCTGAGTTCTAGAGAATTCTTGACTAGAGAGTTCATTAGTCATGAAAAGGGTTTTCAGGTGGCAATGAGAAAGAAGGAGGAATGAAAGGACTGGTCCAGGTATAAGGGTGTGAAGACTTACCTGTATCCTAAACCTTTCTTTACAAGACCCTCTGGGCATTTCTAAGGACCCCTACCTCTCCCATGGTGTGGCCTTGACTCCTCTGACCTCCAAGATCCGTGTCTGTGACCCCTTCAGCGTCCTGTTGTGACGTGTCTTGGTTTTCCTCATGAGTGTTTCAGAGAAGAGGGATCAGCTAATCATCCATGTAGTACATGATCTGGCTCAAGGGCTACAATGAACTCCACAGACATGTGACTCAAATGCCTTTTCTACAAATAAAACAACCCTGAAGGCAGAGGTAAGCGGTTTGCTTGCCAGTAGCTTGATTTTCCTTCCCCACGTGTTGACTGCCTTCTCTTGTGGATTTTTGAGAATATTTTCTGGCCAAACAGGTCCCATTTCTCATGTATTCAGGAAAGAGTTGGCATTCCTTACTGGAAAAACCCACGATCTATTGCTGTACACACTTTCTGTTCTTTATTTTAGTAGGATACTAATGTTTCATTATGATGACTGGATCCAAAATTACTCTCCAATAATGGCTTTCACATCTCTAATATGTTTAAACTCTTATTAAGTGTCTTGTTTGAGTTAACTCATTTAAATTTTCAACTCTCCTATGAGATGGGGGAATTGAGGAATGGAGAGATACAGAGGGGTACAAGATTTGCCTGCCAAAGTTTTGAGTAGGTCCCAGATAGTCAGGCCCAGAATCCAAGTATGTTATTTACATTATGCTACTCATGAGGATCAAGCTGAGTGGTGAAGTAACTAATTCAGATGGTAAGTACTTTCTGAGTAAGTCAGAAGCTGCATAATCTGTCCTGCCTAGAGCTTTGACTTTGGCAGCCCGAGGGCACTCACTCTGAGAGAGTAATCAATAAAAACTTTTACTCCGGGTCAATGCAAAATATTCTAAATATGGCCTCCTTTCATTTCATAAGGTTTACTCTCTTTCTCACGTTGGTATATTTGGTATAGCTGAGCTGCATTTTGAGTTTTAAAACCTGTATTTTCTCCTTCATTCCAAGAGTGAGGCTACTTTAAAGGTTCTTCTATTTCTTTAAAATCCTTTTTAACTTAAAAACCAACATATAAAACATAAATACAAATGAAATTAAAATAATGTGTTTTCTTACTTCAGTTCAGTTCAGTCAGTCGTGTCCGACTCTGTGCAGCCCCATGAATCTCAGCACGCCAGGCCTCCCTGTCCATCACCAACTCCTGAAGTTCACTCAAACTCATGTCCATTGAGTTGGTGATGCCATCCAGCCATCTCATCCTCTGTTGTCCCCTTCTCCTCCTGCCCCCAATCCCTCCCAGCATCAGAGTCTTTTCCAATTAGTCAACTCTTCCATGAGGTGGCCAAAGTATTGGAGTTTCAGCTTTAGCATCAGTCCTTCCAATGAACACCCAGGACTGATCTCCTTTAGGATGGACTGGTTGGATCTCCTTGCAGTACAAGGGACTCTCAAGAGTCTTCTCCAACATCACAATTCAAAAGCATCAATTCTTCAGCGATCAGCTTTCTTCACAGTCCAACTCTCACATCCATACATGACCACAGGAAAAACCATAGCCTTGACTAGACGGACCTTTGTTGGCAAAGTAATGTCTCTGTTTTTTAATATGCTGTCTAGGTTGATCATAACTTTTCTTCCAAGGAGTCAGCGTCTTTTAATTCCATGGCTGCAATCAGCATCTGCAGTAATTTTGCAGCCCAAAAAGATAAAATCTGACACTGTTTCCACTGTTTCCCCATCTGTTTGCCATGAAGTGATGGGACTAGATGCCATGATCTTAGTTTTCTGAATGTTGAGCTTTAAGCCAACTTTTTCACTCTCCTCTTTCACTTTCATCAAGAGGCTTTTTAGTTCCTCTTCACTTTCTGCCATAAGGGTGGTGTCATCTGCATATCTGAGGTTATTGATATTTCTCCCGGAAATCTTGATTCCTGCTTGTGTCTCTTCTAGCCTAGCATTTCTCATGATGTACTCTGCATATAAGTTAAACAAGCAGGGTGACGATATATAGCCTTGACATACTCCATTTCCTATTTGGAACCAGTCTGTTGTTCCATGTCCAGTTCTAACTGTTGTTTCCTGACCTGCATACAGGTTTCTTAAGAGGCAGGTCAGGTGGTCTGGTATTCCCATCTCTTTCAGAATTTTCCACAGTTTATTGTGATCCACACAGTCAAAGGCTTTGGCATAGTCAATAAAGCCGATATAGATGTTTTCTGGAACTCTCTTGCTTTCTCCATGATCCAGCGGATGATGGCAATTTGATCTCTGGTGCCTCTGCCTTTTCTAAAACCTGCTTGAACATCTGGAAGTTCACGGTTCACATATTGCTGAAGCCTGGCTTGGAGAATTTTGAGCATGACTTTACTAGCGTGTGAAATGAGTGCAATTGTGTGGTAGTTTGAGCATTCTTTGGCATTGCCTTTCTTTGGGATTGGAATGAAAACGGACCTTTTTCAGTCCTGTGGCCACTGCTGAGTTTTCCAAATTTGCTGGCCTATTGAATGCAGCACTTTCACAGCATCATCTTTCCGGATTTGAAATAGCTCAACTGGAATTCCATCACCTCCACTAGCTTTGTTCGTAGTGATGCTTCCTAAGGTCCACTTGACTTCACGTTCCAGGAGGTCTGGCTCTAGGTGACTGATCACACCATCGTGATTATCTTTGTCATGAAGATCTTTTTTGTACAGTGTTCTGTTTTCTTACTTAAACATAACCAAAAAGGAAAGCAAGTGTGGAGGACTTTACAATATCATGATTGATATTACTAATTATCAATCCCAATAACTTAAATTCTCCTTGAATTTTGTGCTGTCTTTAATACTATTAGTATCTGCTGACATCTGGTAAACTCCTATTGTGTACCAGCTAACGATATTTTTTCTTCACATCAGCCCTTTAGACCCTGCTCTCACCAGCTTCCAGATGAAAACAATGAGGCTGAGAATCAGTGACTAAAGGTCACCTCGTTCCCCTGCAGAGTGGAGATGGGAGGGATGGTCTACCTTCATCCCTACTTAGGGACCCTGGTCTTTTCAGTCCCTGCTGATTTTCCTGCTATGGGAGAACAAGGTGATGTGTCCATGAAATGCTTTCCCTCATTCTGTGCAGGATAGCACACTTTCCTTAAGGTGCATCAGGGTGGACACTTAAAGGCGTCTTCATTTCGGGTGTCTCTTTATCTGCCACAGTTGTTTTCTTGGAGAAAAAAAAATCTGACTTCTTGAAGTATCATTTTAAATATGCAAGAAATCATCGCATATTTAAAGAGGAGAAAGCTGCCTTCTCTTTTCTGTCTTTTCTATCGTGTTCTCACAAAGGGCCGACCATCCCTGGTTTAAGCAGATGGCCACCACCGTAGACCTGTCTCCTCACAACATTTCTGCAAAAGTGTGAGAGTGCAGTTGACACTCAGCATCACACATGGTTCGTCTGGAGTTCATACCTGATGAAAGAAGTATTTCCACTAAGAAACTTTTGCCTTCTTAATTATTGCTTACATTTGAAAATAAAGTTTTTTCTAGGCTACTGGTTTCATTCAAAAATATTTTACCAAAATATTATATGTAAAACTCTAAAATTGCAGACTATTTGAATTATGAACTCAAACAATTCTAATCATTTGGGGAAGGGAAGCTAGTGACTTTGATATTTGATACTGAAGCATCCCTGTGCCTGCTTCCCAAGGCCCCTTTTAGGTGCAGCAGGAACCCAGACATCACATCACAGCTGAGCCCACTGGGCTCTGCCTGTGTTGCTCCCCTAGGATCCATCTCAGGCCCTGACTCAGCCTGCTCTTCCCTCCTCTTCAAGCTCTTACCTACCTTCCCTTTCTGGAGATCTCCCATAACTCCTTTAAACATTATTTTTGGAAAGAAATTTAGTTTTTCCAGCTTTCTGTGTTGTTATCAGCTCTTGTTGTTAAATCATGTAGGACTCTTTGCAATCCCATGCGCTGCAGCACAGCAGGCTTCCCTGTCCTTCGCCATCTCCTGGAGCTTGCTCAGACTCATGTCCATTGAGTCCGTGGTGCCATCCCACCATCTCATCCCCTGTCACCCTGTTCTCTTCTCCCCCTGCCGTCAATCTTTCACAGCATCTGGGTCTTTTCCAATGAATCAGTTCTTTGCATTAGTAAATGTAAGCATATGAGACTTTTTCTGAAGTTCATTATATAGTTTTCTGTTATTGCTTTTGTTCCTTGCTTTCCTTGATGACAGAAACTGCTTACTCAAAAAAAGTATTAAAAATTTACAAAATAGCCATAATTCTGGAATTCTCAGGTATTAAGAGCTCCCTGAGCCTTCCTATTCAGCCTGAGTCATAAACCTATTAATACAATATTTGATATGTCCCTAAAGTGCCAAATTCCATTCTGTCATTAAATTTGAATCATCAAGAAAATAGAGTTTCCCGTTTTGTATCTCCTAACTAGAAGTTCGATATATATCTTTTTCCTGTTCTCTGTTTGCATGAATTTTAAAATAAATCAATTAATAAAAGCTAAAAATATATCAGCTAAAAGTTAACATTTGAGAGACTTGGTGAGATACTTACTGACGTTAATTTGCTACCATTTCTTTGGAGATCCAGTAAAGTATTGACCCTAGACTTTGGAATTAGTGTAACAGACCACCTCCTTCTAAAAGAAACACCAGATCCATGTGGGATGAGACCCAGAGCTCACAGGCAGAGGGCAAATGTCTCTGGAATTTGCAATTTCATGGCAATGATCAATTATGTCAATATTCTTCTCCTGTGCAACTTCTGAACAGTTCTTTTCTTGTGCTCCTCTTCACATTTAGGTGGATGTTGCAGTAATTTTCAGCTTGATTTGAAATCATTTTCTACTTTGACTCGATGGAAGATCATGATATTTATCAGGATAATTCAGAAAAAATATCTCAGTAAACAAAAACGAAATTGAAATTTTCAATTTCCTCTTTCCTGTCATATGTTATTTTTCGGTTAACATAATATGGTGACTCATGTCCCCCATTTGAAACTCTAAGAATCTGCTCAGATTTGACATTCCTGTTACAACTTCCTGAGTACTACTCTCGAACAAGCAAGAAAAATGAGCAACTTTGCTTTTATATTACACAGTAGATTTTTTAAATGTCTTTTTTTTGGTAATACATGTCTATTAAAAAACAAACAGTAACCATATAATATATTCAAAAGGTAAGTTCCCATATAATCCTACTCTCTAGAGACAATCAATATAAAGAGTTTCATGTTTAAAGTTTTCCTGCATATATACAAATAGACCCCAAATACATTTTTGTATAGATATGTTAAATTTTGAAATATAAAAATCAAATCATGTACACATGCTTTTACTTTGTATGGAAAATTTTTCATTGCCCTATAAAATTCTATATTATCTTTTAAATGGCTATATAATATTCTATTATAGAAATAACCAAATATTTAAATCCATTCCAACTTACAAATTTTGTGTCAGTTCCGAATTTTTTAAATATCAGTAAGAAAACAATGAATATTTACAACCTCTTTGTCACTATGGTTCAGGAACATTGGGCTATTTTTTTTTTCCTGTTCCTAGAACTCAACATAATCCTTTTTGCTCAGGATTTTGCCTTGACTTATTCCTGTGCAAGGAACAATTTGCTTTAAGAAATTATCAAATATTTCTAAGGACTTCAAATCTGAAACTAGTAGATAGAAAAGCAAGTGAGAAGGTAAAGGGATATGTAAAGACAGAGGACCTAATAACTTCATAGCTTGGACCAAGCAGATAAGCAAGCCTAGAAAATAAAACTATCTCTTTTTAGAGATGGTTTGTCAGGGTTCTCTTTCTTCTAACTGCATTAATAATCAAGACTCATAGAGACTCATAGCCTTGAAGGGAAGCCAGAAAACTTGATTCTCCCAAACTTTGTATGTGTGCATGCAAATGTGCATTCTGTTAGGTAGAGTATATAATAATGCATCCTAATACATTTTATTATCTATAATAAATGTTACATATATATATGCTATTATTTCTTTGATACAGGGATAACTTTTTCTGAAAAATATGAGCACACAGAATTAGTTTTAACAATATATCTAACAATAAATTGTAGGAAATCCATCCAAAGTAATACATTTCCAAATGCTCAGTTTGTTACACTCAGAAGGTATTTTGTGTCTTGATTTCCCTACAGCTCTGACCTTCCTGTCCCAGAGAGGGGCTTCTCTGTCTCTACCCAGGAGCATGGGAGGCAACCAGACATGGATCACAGAAGTCACCCTCCTGGGATTCCAGGTTGATTCAGCACTGGAGTTTTTGCTCTTTGGTCTTTTCTCTCTCTTCTACACCCTCACCCTTCTGGGGAATGGAGTCATCCTGGAGCTTATCTGCTTAGACTCAAGACTGCACAGCCCCATGTACTTCTTCCTCTCACACTTGGCCATCATTGACATGTCCTATGCCTCCAACAATGTCCCCAAGATGCTGGCCAATCTTGTGAGCCAGAAAAGAACCATCTCCTTTGTTCCCTGCATTATGCAGACATTTCTATATCTAGCTTTTGCTCACACAGAGTGCCTGATTTTGATGGTGATGTCCTATGACAGGTACGTGGCCATCTGCCACCCCCTACATTACATTATCACCATGAGCTGGAGAGTGTGCACTGTCTTGGCCAGTGCTTCCTGGGTGCTAAGCTTCCTCCTGGCCCTGGTCCATGTGGGTCTCATCCTGAGGCTGCCCTTCTGTGGGCCTCATGAAATCAACCACTTCTTCTGTGAAATCCTGTCTGTCCTCAAGCTGGCCTGTGCCGACACTAAGCTCAACCAAGTTGTCATCTTTTCAGCTTGTGTGTTTATCTTACTGGGGCCCCTTGGCCTGGTGCTGGCCTCCTACGTGTGCATCCTGGTCGCCATCCTGAGGATCCAGTCAGCCGAGGGCCGCAGGAAGGCCTTCTCCACCTGCTCCTCCCACCTCTGCGTGGTCGGGCTCTTCTTTGGCAGTGCCATCGTTATGTACATGGTCCCCAAGTCCCGCCACCCTGAGGAGCAGCAGAAGATCCTTTCCCTGTTTTACAGTCTTTTCAACCCCATGCTGAACCCGCTCATCTATAGCTTGAGGAGCAAAGAGGTCAAGGGTGCCTTTAGGAGAGTGCTGTGGAAGGACAGGCTAATGTGAGGGATGTCAAAGGGCAACATGCAGGAGGAACTTCGTTCCCTCTGAAATGTGGGCGATGCATGCTAAGTCGCTTCAGTTGTGTCTGACTCTGTGCAACCCTATGGACTGTAGCCCGCCAGACTCCTCTGTCCATGAGATTCTCAGGCAAGAATACTGGAATGGGTTGTGATGATTCCCTTCAGGGGATCTTCCCGATTTAGGGATCAAACCCAAGTTTCTTATGTCTCCTGCATTGGCAGCTGGGTTCTTTACCACTAGCGCCACCTGTTAAGCCCCTGAAATATGGCTGGGGGCATTTTTTGCCTTTAACTATAATGTTACAATATTATAACATATTATAGACCTAACTGGACTTCCCTTGTGGCTCAGTTGGTAAATCTGCCTCCAATGTGGAAGACCTGGGTTTGATCCCTGGGTTGGGAAGATCCCTTGGAGAAGTGAAAGCCCACCCACTCCAGTATTCTGGCCTGGAGAAGTCCATGGGGTTGCAAAGAGTCAGACATGACTGAGTGACTTTCACTTACTTATTTACTTATAGACCTAATTGGTGCTTCTGGATTGTGGTGCTAGAGAAGACTCTTGAGAGTCCCCTGGACAGCAAGGAGATCAAACCACTCAATTCTAAAGAAATCAACCTTGAATATTCACTGGGAGGACTGATGCTAAAGCTGAAGCTCCAATACTCTGACCACCTGATGTGAAGAGCTGACTCACTAGAAAAGACCCTGATGCTGAGAAAGATTGAAGGCAGGAGGAGAAGGGGACGACAGAGGATGAGATGTTTGGATGGCATCACCGACTCAATGGACATGAGTTTGAGCAAGCTCTGGGAGCTGGTGATAGGGAAGCCTGGTGTGCTGCAGTTCATGGGTTTGCATAGAGTCAGACATGACTTAGCCACTGAAAAACAACAACAATAGACCTAAACATATAATCAAAAAATATATAGACCTTAGAAAATAAAATAGATAACTATTCATGACCCTGGATAGGCATAGGTTCTTAGAGATGATCCAAAAAGTACAAGACGTAAAATTTGAAAAATTGGAAAATATTGGATTTTTTGAAAATTAATTATTCTGCTTGTCAAAGTCATGATTTAAAAAAAAAAGAAATGCAAATCACAGACCATGTACTTTTTGAAAATGTTACTCTGATCACAAGAGGGGACAAAGGAAAGGCTTAGAAAAAAGCAAGGTTTATTATACTCTTAGGCCAGGGACAGGAGGCATGGCCCACCATGTAGGGTCACATGGGGGACACAACTGGTCGGTCAGGAGGCAGAAGACAGCATAAGGAGGAAGGTTAAACAACTGCCTTTATTGGCATTTCTGCAGGAAGCCCTGAAATAAGCAGTTTATGTGAACAAGTTGGAGTTCTTATAATATATAAATTTTTACCATGTAAAGAGGGAAATCAGATAGACTGAATACCCAGAATTCTCAAGGCAAGAATTCTCTAATATTTGGAACCCAAGCTATCTTACTTTCAGTAATCTCACTTTAAGTCTTTCTGGCCTCTCTTCTTTCTTGAAATAACTAGTGCTATGGGTTGCCATTTCCTTCTCCAATGCATGAAAGTGAAAAGTGAAAGTGAAGTCACTCAGTCATGTCCGACTCTTAGCGACCCCATGGACTGCAGCCCACCAGGCTCCTCTGTCCATGGGATTCTCCAGGCAAGAGTACTGCAGTGGGTTGCCATTGCCTTCTCCGCTATAATAACAAGTGCTATATAATTGTATGCTTTATTGTTTTCTTGTTGCTTTCTTGGTTTTCCTCCGTTTGAAAATCAACATCCCCATTTCTGAACTGCATACAACTAAGCACAGTTTTTCTCTCAGTTTTTAACAATTCCCTGGTATTAAAATATTCCACTGACAAATTGATCTGCAATTTGATTTGAAATATATTTTTGCTACCTTCTCACAAAAAGAATTGGACATTTCTGACTTGCATTTGTCTTACTTCAAGCATGTATTAAAGAAGAAATATATGAACTAATCTGAAAAAAGAAAGAATAGTTTTCAGTTATAAACTTCATGCTCATGAAATGATGAATCTCTGATCTATAAGGCAAAATTTAAAAAAATAAATTTTATCCAAAAGAAAACATTTTAAGTTAATGACTTTAGTGCTTTTCTTTATATAAGAAGATACAAGAGAATGGGCTCATTGTAATCATTCCTTGGTTATGCATGTTAACTATCTAGAGCCAGTATCTTGTTTTTCTCCATCCTGAGTTCCCCTCAGGGAGCACCACCAGATGTAGAGCTTATGGCTTGCTGATGACAACATTTTTGGAGTTGTCTGAGAGGCTGCCTCCCTGAGGCTATAGTCCTCAGAAATGTCCCCACAAAAAACAGAACTTTCACATTTTAGGTTGTATGTTTTTTTAAAGAGAGGCTCACAGCTGGAGGGTGATGTTGTCTCTTAACACAATTATGCCAGATGCACAAAACTGGGAAGTCATATGTTTGCCAACACCAATCCTACTTTTGGAATTTAACAATTTAACAAGGTCAAATGGAAGCATGCAACCCTGAGAGCCATTGTACTGGCTGATCTTATGATTTGAGATAAGATGTTGGTCTTGTGTTATGATGATAAACTGGATCCATCGTTGGTGACTGAATGGAACTCTAGTTGTGTAGCAGTAACTTTTGATTCTCATTCTTCAGGTTGCTTCCCCTAGAAAAGATTTCACTAGGAAGAAAGTTTCTGGGAACCATTCTCCATGTGGCCATTAGACCATGTAATACAATTTTCAGCTGATCAATCACTGTGTTAACTATAAACCTTGATGATCAAATGCTTAGAAAGGTCCTTGGTTACAGTGGACAAAGTATATCAGTTTCAGTCCCAGCAGACCACTGTGTATTATGCACAGATACTCATCACCTCCATTTTTGTGGATGGAAAGCTGTTAGAAGAGGAGAGACAATGGGTTTCTGACAGGAATAAATTATAGACTTCACGTGGCAGGTGTGAATTTCTTGGGAGATAGCCCCACCATGAAAGGAAGAAAATTTTAGCAGCCTTTGTGGCATGCTCAGACTAAATTACATCTAGGTAGGCTAGCAATGGAGAAGGCAATGGCAACCCACTCCAGTACTCTTGCCTGGAAAATCCCATGGACAGAGGGGCCTGGTAGGCTACAGTCCATGGAGTCGCGAAGAGTTGGACATGACTGAGCGACTTCACTTTCGCTTTTCACTTTCATGCATTGGAGAAGGAAATGGCAATCCATTCCAGTGTTCTTGCCTGGAGAATCCCAGGAAGATGAAGCCTGATGGGCTGCCTTCTATGGGGTTGCACAGAGTCGGACACAATTGATGCGACTTAGCAGCAGCAGCAGCAGGCTAGCAAGCCCTATATGGAGGACCCAAGATTTTGGAGTAGCAAAACATACTCGTAACTGCACTCATGTTATTAGTACACAATGATAAGCACAGCATGGTGGATTTTCCCACAATACCCAAGAATGGCTTTAAAAGAGAAGGGTGGCCATCTAGGCATCATTGAATAAGCTGAATTCACTTTTAGTGAGGTGTGACATCCAGGTGAAAAAAAAATATTTTTTTAACTAGAATGAGAAGATTAGAGGGAATTCTCTTCTAGGAAAAAAGCAAGGGATAAGAGTCAGCCTGGAAATAGAATGAGACTTCAGTGAAATGGATCAGACAGACTCAGCAAATAAAGCTGGATACTGCTAGCACTCAGCCCTTACTCCAGACCTCTTGACTGTTTTGATCCAGACGGAGGTGAAAGTAACCATGAGACAAAGCCCTTCCATTCCAGCAGCTGGAGCCAAAAGGACACAGTTATGGGAATCTTACAGACCTTGGAACTTAGTTTCTCTGGCAGAGTTTGTGATTTTCACTGAAGAATAATGAGTGCATGCTCAACAGTGAAGAACAGATCAGAAGAAGACATACCTGTAGTACAGTTAGTCTGAATATCCTGTGTCCTCCTCCTCATGGTGGGGCAGGGAGAGAAGCGGGTCCCACTATATAACAGCCCACAAAAGAAGCTAGGTTTAGTACAAGCCTCTAAATTGAGACAGGGTAACTGGCTTTGTTCCCTACTGACTTGGAACCCAGAAATAAGTGAGTCATGGTTAACTGTAATGATACCTGTCCATAATGTTAATCTGGTATAGGACAAGTGCCAGATCTGTTGGAGAGGCAAAGACCTCTGATTCTTACTGATGGGTTCTGAAATGAAAACTGAATTGTACTGTGACAATAATATGGTTTAACATTGGCTGGTTACTAAGATTCAAATATATATATGCTCAGACACTCAGACGTGTCTGGCTCTTTGTGACCCCATGGACTATAGCCCACCAGGCTCCTCTGTCCATGGGATTTTTCAAGCAAGAATACTGGAGTGGGTTGCTATTTTCTTCTCCAGGGGATCTTCCCCACCCAGGGATCGAACTTGGGTCTCGTGCATTGCAGGCAGATTCTTTACCAACTGAACCACCAGGGACATCACAAAGATTTGACTACCTTATATAAATAAGTCTACATTGATATTGATACTGATTATCAAATGTATTTGGAGGTTAGGTTAAAGCCACCTCAGAATCTAATACCAATGGAAAATGGCTGGCCTGAAGAAGAACTTTATTTAGCTAACTATCAGCTCAATTCTATGCCAAATAATTTTGCATAAAGTTATAAGCTCAAAGGGGAAAAAATAGTCAAAATAGTACAAAAATGTGAAAATGTGCATCATGACTTTATGGGATATACATGTTTCTTTGAGGCTACTCTTATCCTACACTCACTCCTCCAAATGTTCAGCATTGTGAAATGACGTATTTCCTTCTGCCTACATCAAGTCCCTGCAGCGTGAGATCCAGATGGATTCCCCCATGCTGCTGGCCGACCTGCCCAACCTCCAGGAGCCCTGAAGCCCGCAGTCTGTGCCTTGCTGCCAGGGGCAGACCCAACTCCGAGATCTGCAGGACCGTCACAGCCATCAGCGATTTTGGGCCTCCAAATGTGAGTTTCTGAGACTGGGGAGGAAACCCAAAAGGAAGAACACCACCTTCTTTACAACAGCCATCAGACTGTAGCTACTCCCTACAGTGAGCCCTGAGGAAAGGAAACTCAGGATGTGAAAACAGGATAGTGGCCCCAGATAGATTAGGGGCATATGAAGGAAATGATTTCAGTAAGCCCAGCTTGCATCTTCCCATACACAGAAAAGCACTAAATTCTTTGAGATATCTGGTTTTCCTTGATTAACAATAAAGCAGTAATCTGGGTACTGGGTACCAAATTGATTGATGTGAAGTATGGAGGCTATCTTTTAGCATTGATAGTCAGATACAACTTAGTGACTAAACAACAAAAAATGGAGGTTATCCTAGGCCTGGCCCAAGCAGGCAGAAAGTGAAGAAGAACTTACGGCAGAAAGCGAAGAAGAACTAAAGAGCCTCTTGATGAAAGTGAAAGAGGAGAGTGAAAAAGTTGGCTTAAAATTCAACATTCAGAAAACTAAGATCATGGTTTCTGGTCCCATCATTTCATGGGAAATAGATGGGGAAACAATGGAAACAGTGATAGATTTTATTTTGGGGGGCTCCAAAATCATTGCAGATGGTGAGTGCAGCCATGAAATTAAAAGACTCTTACTAGACGTCGGCCCCCGGCGGTGCAGAGGCGAGAGACGCCGGCCCCGGAGTCTCCAGCGCAACCGACCACGCAAAGAGGCGCGGCCGTGAGGAGCTACTCCACGTCCAATAGGCGGTGGCTGCCCGGGCACAGGAGGGCCAAGAGGAGCTACTCCACGTTCAAGATCAGGAGGGGCGGCCTTGAGGAGATACCCCTTGTCCAAGGTAAGGTGCAGTGGCTGCGCTTTCTTGGAGCAGCTGTGAAGAGATATCCCACGCCCAAGGTAAGAGAAACCCAAATAAGATGGTAGGTATTGCGAGGCGGCATCAGAGGGCAGACACACTGAAATCATAATCACAGGAAACTAGTCGATCTGATCACATGGACCACAGCCGAATGTGGTCCACTGGAGAAGGGAATGGCAAACCACTTCAGTATACTTGCCTTGAGAACCCCGTGAACAGTATCAAAGGAAAAAATGATAGAATACTGAATGAGGAATTCCCCAGGTCGGTAGGTACCCAGTATGCTACTGGAGATCAGTGGAGAAATAACTCTAGAAGGCATGAAGGGATGGAGCAAAAGCAAAACCAATACCCAGTTGTGGATGTGACTGGTGATAGAAGCAAGGTCCAATGCTGTAAAGAGCAATATTGAATAGGAACCTGGAATGTTAGGTCCATGTATCAGGGCGAATTGGAAGTGGTCAAACAGGAGATGGCAAGAGTGAACATAGACATTCTAGGAATCAGTGAATTAAAATGGACTGGAATGGGTGAATTTAACTCAGATGACCATTATATTTACTACTGTGGGCAGGAATCCCTCAGAAGAAATGGAGTAGCCATCATGGTCAACAAGAGTCCGAAATGCAGTGCTTGGATGCAGTCTTAAAAACAACAGAATGATTTCTGTTCGTTTCCAAGGCAAACCATTCAATATTACAGTAATCCAGGCCTATGCCCCAACCAGTAATGCTGAAGAAGCCGAAGTTGAATGGTTCTATGAAGACCTACAAGACCTTTTAGAACTAACACCCAAAAAAGATGTCCTTTTCATCATAGGGGACTGGAATGCCAAAGTAGGAAGTCAAGAAACACCTGGAGTAACAGGCAAATTTGGCCTTGGAACACGGAATGAAGCAGGGCAAAGGCTAATAGAGTTTTGCCAAGAGAACGCACTGGTCCAAACACCCTCTTCCAACAACACAAGAGAAGACTCTACACATGGACATCACCAGATGGTCAACACTGAAATCAGATTGATTATATTCTTTTCAGCCAAAGATGGAGAAGCTCTATACAGTTAGCAAAAACAAGACCAGGAGCTGACTGTGGCTCAGATCGTGAACTCCTTATTGCCAAATTCAGACTTAAATTGAAGAAAGTAGGGAAAACCACTTGACCATTCAGATATGACCTAAATGAAATCCCTTATGATTATACAGTGGAAGTGAGAAATAGATTGAAGGGACTAGATCTGATTGATAGAGTGCCTGATGCACTCTGGACGGAGGTTCGTGACATTGTACAGGAGACAGGGACCAAGACCATCCCCATGGAAAAGAAATGCAAAAAAGCAAAATGGCTGTCTGAGGAGGCCTTACAAATAGCTGTGAAAAGAAGAGAAGCGAAAAGGAAAGGAGAAAAGGAAAGCTATAAGCATCTGAATGCAGAGTTCCAAAGAATAGCAAGGAGAGATAAAGAAAGTCTTCCTGAGCAATCAATGCAAAGAAATAGAGGAAAACAACAGAATAGGAAAAACAAGAGATCTCTTCAAGAAAATTAGAAATTCCAAGGGAACATTTCATGCAAAGATGGGCTCGATAAAGGACAGAAATGGTATGGACCTAACAGAAGCAGAAGATATTAAGAAGAGGTGGCAAGAATACACAGAAGAACTGTACAAAAAAGATCTTCACGACCAAGATAGTCACGATAACGTGATCACTGACCTAGAGCCAGACATCTTGGAATGTGAAGTCAAGTGGGCCTTAGAAAGCATCACTACGAACAAAGCTAGTGGAGGTGATGGAATTCCAGTTGAGCTATTTCAAATCTTGAAAGATGATGCTGTGAAAGTGCTGCACTCAATATGCCAGCAAATTTGGAAAACTCAGGGGTGGCCACAGGACTGGAAAAGGTCAGTCTTCATTCCAATCCCAAAGAAAGACAATGCCAAAGAATGCTCAAACTACCGCACAATTGCACTCATCTCACACGCTAGTAAAGTGATGCTCAAAATTCCCCAAGCCAGGCTTCAGCAGTATGTAAACCATGAAATCCCAGATGTTCAAGCAGGTTTTAGAAAAGGCAGAGGCACCAGAGATCAAATTGCCAACATCCGCTGGATCATGGAGAAAGCAAGAGAGTTCCAGAAAAATATCTATTTCTGCTTCATTGACTATGCCAAAGCCTTTGACTGTGTGGATCACAATAAACTGTGGAAAATTCTGAAAGAGATGGGACTACAAGACCACCTGACCTGCCTCTTAAGAAACCTGTATGCAGGTCAGGAAGCAACAGTCAGAACTGTACATGGAACAACAGACTGGTTCCAAACAGGAAAAAGAGTACGTCAAGGCTGTATATTGTCATTTGCTTATTTAACTTATATGCAGAGTACATCATGAGGAACACTGGGCTGGAAGAAGCAAAAGCTGGAATCAAGATTTCCGGGAGAAATATCAATAACCTCAGATATGCAGATGACACCACCCTTATGGCAGAAAGTGAAGAGGAACTCAAAAGCCTCTTGATGAAAGTGAAAGAGGAGAGTGAAAAGGTTGGCTTGAAGCTCAACATTCAGAAAACAAAGATCATGGCATCTGGTCCCATCACTTCATGGGAAATAGATGGAAAAACAGTGGAAACAGTCTCAGACTTTATTTTTTTGGGCTCCAACATCACTGTGGATGCTGATTGCAGCCATGAAATTAAAAGATGGTTACTCCTTGGAAGGAAAGTTATGACCAACCTAGATAGTATATTAAAAAGCAGAGACATTACTTTGCCAACCAAGGTCCG
Source organism: Moschus berezovskii (assembly GCF_049115385.1). Classification (NCBI taxonomy): domain Eukaryota; kingdom Metazoa; phylum Chordata; class Mammalia; order Artiodactyla; family Moschidae; genus Moschus; species Moschus berezovskii. The sequence continues at coordinate 116,936,644 of NC_142462.1, forward strand.
TCTAGTCAAGGTTATGGTTTTTCCCGTGGTCATGTATGGATATGAGGGTTGGACTGTGAAGAAAGCTGATCGCCGAAGAATTGATGCTTTTGAACTGTGGTGCTGGAGAAAGACTCTTGAGAGTCTCTTGTACTGCAGGGAGATCCAACCAGTCCATTCTAAAGGAGATCAATCCTGGGTGTTCATTGGAAGGATTGATGCTGAAGCTGAAACTGCAATACTTTGGCCACCTCATGCGACGAGTTGACTCACTGGAAAAGACTCTGATGCTGGGAAAGGTTGGGGGCGGGAGGAGAAGGGGACGGCAGAGAATGAGATGGCTGGATGGCATCGCCGACTCTGTGGACATGAGTTTGAGTGAACTCCGGGAGTTGGTGATGGACAGGGAGGCCTGGCGTGCTGTGATTCATGGGGTTGCAGAGAGTCGGACACGACTGAGCGACTGAACTGAACTGACCTCCTTGGAAGGAAAGTTATGACCAACCTAGACAGCATATTAAAAAGCAGAGACATTACTTTGCCAACAAAGCTCCATATAGTCAAGGCTATGGTTTTTCCAGTGTTCATGTATGGATGAGAGTTGGACTATAAAGAAAGCTGAGTGCCAAGGAATTGATGCTTTTGAACTGTGGTGTTGGAGAAGACTCTTGAGAGTCCTTTGGACTGCAAGGAGATCCAACCAGTCCATCCTATAGGAAATAAGTCTTGAATGTTCATTGGCAGGATTGATGTTGAAGCTGAAATTCCAATGCTTTGGCCACCTGATGCAAAGAACTGACTCATTTGAAGGCAGGAGGAGAAGGGGACGACTGAAGATGAGATGATTGGATGGCATCACTGACTCATTGGGCATGAGTTTGAGTTGGCTCTGGGAGCTGGTGATGGACAGGGAAGCCTGGCATGCTGCAGGCCATGGGGTCACAAAGAGTTGGACATGACTGAGCAACTGAACTGAACTCAACTGAACTGAACTGATCTGACCCAATCAGGTGAGCTTTCTAACCCTCATAGCTCAGTTGGTTAAGAATCCACCTGCTATGCAGGAGACCCGGGTTCAATCCCTGGGTTGGGAAGATCCTCTGGAAAAGAAAAGGCTACCCACTCCAGTATTCTGGCCTGAAGAATTCCATGGACTATATAGTCCATGGGGTCGCAAAGAGACAGACAAGACAGAGCAACTTTCACTTCACTTCTCAGAGAGTTTTCTACAAGTTGCAGCAGTGGAGGAAGTCAGGGAGCTCTGGTGTGAAGATGAATCTCACCTCATGCAAGGACCTCACATGAGGATTCCAGATCCAGCCACACCCTCGATTTCAGCCTGTGCAGAGAATCCACCTGACCAAGGCCAGGAAGGCTGACCAATGGAAACTGTGAGACAGTAGGTATGCTATTTTAAGCCATTAAACTTGTGTTAATTTGTTGCAGCAGGAATAGAAAACAAAAACATTTCGGTATCAGATAAAATTCTTTATTTTCCAACTCTGGCCATTGCTGGATTGGTAATCTATCATTTAGTTCAATCTTTTTGATTGGGCATCAAAAAAGTTTGGGCATAAAACTTTTTGGTTGGGACCCCTTTGAACTCTTAAAAATTACTGATAAAACATTTATGTGGCTATCTTTGTTGATATAAGTCATAATAGAAACTGAGAATTTGTTAAATATTTACTTTTAATTCATTTAGAACTGTTTCCATTGTATGTTAATATACTGTATTTTTATGAAAAATATCTTTTACAAGATGTGAAAAAAGTAGCTATGTTTTACATTTTTGAAAAATGTCTAAAAATGTTTGGCTTAACAGAGAAGACAGCTAGATGTTATATCGTCTTCTACATTCTGTGTGTTGCACTATTATATGTTATGATGTTTCTGGGAAACTCCACTAACTGAGAGTGAAAAAGGCAAGAAGTGTCTAAATATTATTGTAAAAATATTTTTGACCCCACAGACCCTTGGAAAAGTTCTCAGAGATTCCCACTTAAAGAATCAAAAACTTTATCTTTTAAATAATTTATTTATCTAAGTATACTGTATATTTATTATATATTAATATATGCAATTATATTGATAATTTATATGTTTATATATTATAATTTAACTTACATTTATATTTAAACTTCAGTCTCCACATCAGTAAAAAGATAATGATGATATTAAACTATGTAGTCGCAGGTGGCACTAGAGGGAAAGAATCTGTCTGCCAATGCAGGAGATGCAGGAGAGGCAGGTTCAATCCCTGGATCAGGAAGATCCCCTGGAGGAGGGAATGGTAACCCCCTCCAGTATTCTTGCCGGGAAAATCCCATGGACAGAGGAGCCTGCCAGACTACACCCCATGAGGCTGCAAAGAATACACAGTCTGATATAAAGCATCTGGCACATTTTATTAAAACATAAGAAAGGTTTCATAATTATTGTCTGGCTGTTAGAATCCGTCCTCATTAATATCTATTCACCATTACTGCAGACAGAAACACACCTTGGCATGGAGGATCTGTTCTGTCTCAGGGCTGTCATAACAGACTCCATGGAAAGTCATATCTCAACCATCTAAATGTGTATCTTCATGGGGATTGTAGAGAAACATACGTTCTTAAAACCAATCACTTGAAGGGAGTGGGCAGTGTAATTTATGATATCTGTCTCAGGTTTATAACCCTAGATATATTGAAAATGTGTGTAGAGACAGTATGATGCTAGTGTCTTCTCTGACTGTTTTCTAGAATTTTTCCTCCGTGGGCAATTCAACACAATCTTAGCTCTTCTCCAGAGGGAAATTTTAGGGATTCCCCCCACACACTCCCCCTTAGAGAGAAGATAAAAATGGGTTGAATCTTATGATTCTTCTGGGAATTTGAATTCTCAATGGAAAACTCCAGAATGTTTTTAATTCATCTGATTCTAAAATAAAACCTATGCCTCTTGGGGTTCTTTGAAGAACTTTAACAAGTCCAACAGCAATCCATCCTGTGTCTGGAATTCAATCCTCTGACAGCTGCTGAGGGAGCAGGACACTGAACCATTTCAGAGGTACTGTGCTCACCCTTGTGGGGTTTTATTCTAGGTCAAAGAAGATTCTTATAAGAAATCCAGAGCTAGCATCTCCTTGAGTAGAAGAGATTGATTTATGCTGGGAGATGATTTCCAGTACAGGTAGGTGAGATAGGACAGGTCAGCAGCAGACACCACCACGGTCTGGGCATAAGAATGACATCCCTGGGTGATGTTTCCTCCAACTCATATTGTGCATTGTAGGTAGGAAAATAGACACTCATGTTTCCCTCCCTGACCTTAGGGAATTTCTGCCTACTGAGCTGTGTGTGTATGTTGGGGGTGGGGGCGGTGTTTGGCATCCTTCTCAAAATCACCTCCCAGTGTAACTGAGTGGTGGAGGTCCAAGCTGGCCCCACTCTCAATGAGAAGGGGCTCAGACAATGAGAGGCTCTATATCCAGGCATTGTCTCTGAAACAGCCCAATTAATAAAATGACTTTATGTATTAGCTGGGCTTCCCTGGTGGCTCAGATGGTAAAGATTCTGCCTGCAATGCAGGAGACCTAGGTTCAATCCCTGGGTCGGGAAGATCCCCTGGAGAAGGGAATGGCTACCCACTCCAGTATTCTTGCCTGGAGAACTCCATGGACAGAGGAGCCTGGAAGGCTACAGTTCATGCGGTCACAAAGAGTCAAACACGACTAAGCAACTAACGAAGATATTGATGTCCAGGGAAGCCTCACTTAGAAAATAAAATCCTAGTAACGATTATAGCAAATCTTTTCTTTGCTGAAATAACGTAAGAGATATGTTTGCCATATATCTAATCTTTTTGGAGCCATCCTTAGGATATCACCCTGTTGTGATGATTATCAGATTTGAAGTCACAGTATTTTATATAAATATCTTTCCTGTCATAAATAGGATAGAATGAGTTCCAACACTCCCAACAAGAGCTGGAGAAATAAATAAAATCCGTAGATTATGAAACTTTCTGAGTTATAGGACTGGCCCAGTAGACAGAATTACTCATACTGACCATGCAAACCTTTCCCTATCTGAACTGTTATTGTTTTATTTACTCTACTGGAAAGACGAAGATTTTGGCATCACTTTTCTGACATTTTCTTCCTTCTTCCAGTATAGTATCTGCTTAAGAGTTTTAATCTTTATTCAATTTTATTTTTAATGCTGTTTAATTTTAACAGAAAAAATAATAATAATGGTAATGAAAAGTAAAATTTAAATAATTCAGGCACAAAATTAGCTAGACCAAAAGGTGATAAACATACATTCCTACTGAATAGTAATAGACTGAGTTACCTTCAATATTATTGTTTTTCATGTTCAGAGAGTAAATGTGTGCTGTTGCTGTTGTTTAGTTGCTAAGTCACGTCCAACTCTTTGGAACCCCATGAATTGCAGCATGCCAGGCTTCTCTGTCCTTCACTATCTCCCAGAGTTTCCTCAAACTTGTGTCCATTGAATCAGGGATACGATCCAACCGTCTCATCCCCTGTTTCCCCCTTCTCCTTTTGCCCTCAGTTTTTCCCAGCATCAAGGTCTTTTTCAATGAGTCAGCTCTTCACATTAGGCAGCCAAAGTATAGGAATTTCAGCTATGTCTAAGTAGAATTTCCCAGTAGAGATGTTGCTATCTGCACTTTATGTAATATAGGAATAGTCTTTCATTGTAGCAAAAATCAATGCCACAAACTTAATACCATTTGCACAGAATCCCCCAAAAGCAATCACATTTATGGAAATGAAGAAACTGTAATTTTATCTCTGTTTCATTTCCCAGTAATCAGATCCTAACTATGAACTTTTCTAACAAAATAGAAGCCATGTCTTGGTCAATTGAAGGTGGCAAATAGAAGATATTAGAAACATACATTTTTTGAATTAAAATGAAAATCATCCATTTAACAAACATTTCCTGAGCTTATTTCATCTAGAATTATATTAGTTATTATGAGACATAAAGATGTACAAGACATATTCAGTTGCGTCTGATTCTTTACAATCCCATGGACTACAGCATGCCAGGCTTCCCTGTCCATCACAAACCCCCAGAGCTTGCTCAAACTCATATCTATTGAGTGTACAATCCAACCATCTCAGCCTCTGTCATTCCCTTCTCCTCCTGCCTTCAATATTTCCCAGCATCAGGGTCTTTTACAATGAGTCAGTTCTTTGCATCAGGTGGCCAAAGGATTGGAGCTTCAGCTCCAACATCAGTTCTTCTAATGAACATTCAGGACTGATTTCCTTTAGGATTGACTGGTTTGCTCTCCTTGCAGTCCAAGGGGCTCTCAAGAGTCTTCTCCAACACTGCAGTTCAAAAGCATCAATTCTTTGTCACTCAGTTTTCTTTATGGTCCAACTTTCACATCCATACTTGACTACTGAAAAAGCCATAGCTTTGGCTAGATGGACATTTGTTGGCAAAGTAATGTCTTTGCTTTTAAATATGATGTCTAGGTTGGTCATAGCTTTTCTTCCAAGGAGCAAGTGTCTTTTAATTTCATGGCTGCAGTCACCATCTGCAGTGATTTTGGAGCCCAAGAAAGTAAAATGTTTCCATTGTTTCCCCATCTATTTGCTATGATGTGATGGGACAGATGCCATGAACTAATTTTTTTGAATGTTGAGTTTTAAGCCAGATTTTCACTTTCCTCTTCCACTTTCATCAAGAAGCTCTTTAGTTCTTCTTTGCTTTCTGATATAAAGGTGACATCATCTGCACATCTGAGGTTATTGATATTTCTCCCAGCAATCTTGATTCCAGCTTTTTCTTCATTCAGCCTGGAATTTCACATGAAGTACTCTGCATACCAGTTAAATAAGCAGTGTAACAATATACAGTCTTGATGTACTCCTTTTCCGATTTGCAACCAGTCTGTTTTTCCATGTCCAGTTCTAACTGTTGCTTCCTGACCTCCATACAGACTTCTCAGGAGGGTAGGTGGTCTGGTATCCCCATCTCTTTCAGAATTTTCCACAGTTTGTTGTGATCCACACAGTCAAAAGCTTTGGCATAGTCAATAAAGCAGAAATAGATGTTTTTCTGGAGCTCTCTTGCTTTTTCAATGATCCAGCTGATGTTGGCAATGTGATCTCTGGTTCCTCTGCCTTTTCTAAATCCAGCTTGAACATCTGGAAGTTCACGGTTCACGAACTGTTGAGCCTAGCTTGAAGAATTGTCAGCATTACTTTGTTAGTGTGTGAGATGACTGCAATTGTGTGCTAATTGTTTGAATTCTTTGGCATTGCCTTTCCTTGACTGGAATAAAAACTAACCTTTTCCAGTCCTGTGGCCACTGCTGAATATTCCAACTTTGTTGGCATATTGATTACAGCACTTTCACAGCATCATCTTTTAGTATTTGAAATGGCTCAACTGGAATTCCATCACATCCACTAGCTTTGTTCACACTGATGTTTCCTAAGGCACACTAGACTTCACTTTCCAGGATATCTGGTTCTAGGTGAGTGATCACACCATCGTGATTATCTGGGTCATGAAGATGTTTTTTGAATAGTTCTTCTGTGTATTCTTGCCATCTGTTCTTAATATCTTTTGCTTCTATTAGGTCCATACCATTTCTGTCCTTTACTGTGCCCATCTTTGCATGAAATGTTCCCTTGGTATCTCTAATTTTCTTGAGATATCTCTGTACAAAATGTACAAGACATATTCAGTTCAGTTCAGTTCAGTTCACTCGCTCAGTCGTGTCCGACTCTCTGCGACCCCATGAATCACAGCACGCCAGGCCTCTCTGTCCATCACCAACTCCCGGAGTTCACTCAGACTCATGTCTGATGAGTGATGCCATCCAGCCATCTCATTCTCGGTCGTCCCCTTCTCCTCCCGCCCCCAACCTTTGCCAGCATCAGAGTCTTTTCCAGTGAGTCAACTCGTCGCATGAGGTGGCCAAAGTATTGCAGTTTCAGCTTTAGCATTAGTCCTTCCAATGAACACCCAGGATCGATCTCTTTCAGAATGGACTGGTTGGATCTCCTTGCGGTACAAGGGACTCTCAAGAGTCTTCTCCAACACCACAGTTCAAAAGCATCAATTCTTCAGCGATCAGCTTTCTTCACAGTCTAACTCTCACATCCATACATGACCACAGGAAAAACCATAGCCTTGACTAGATGGACCTTGGTTGGCAAAGTAATGTCTCTGCTTTTTAATATATTATCAAGGTTGGTCATAACTTTCCTTCCAAGGAATAAGTGTCTTTTAATTTCATGGCTGCAATCAGCATCTGCAGTGATTTTGGAGCCCCAAAAAATAAAGTCTGACACTGTTTCCACTGTTTTCCCATCTATTTCCCATGAAGTGATGGGACCAGATGCCATGATCTTTGTTTTCTGAATGTTGAGCTTCAAGCCAACCTTTTCACTTTCCTCTTTCACTTTCATCAAGAGGCTTTTGAGTTCCTCTTCACTTTCTGCCATAAGGGTAGTGTCATCTGCATATCTGAGGTTATTGATATTTCTCCCGGAAATCTTGATTCCAGCTTGTGCTTCTTCCAGCCCAGCGTTCCTCATGATGTACTCTGCATATAAGTTAAACAAGCAAGGTGACAATATACAGCCTTGACGCACTCCTTTTCCTATTTGGAACCAGTCTGTTGTTCCATGTACAGTTCTGACTGTTGCTTCCTGACCTGCATACAGGTTTCTCAAGAGGCAGGTCAGGTGGTCTGGTATTCCCATCTCTTTCAGGATTTTCCACAGTTTATTGTGATAGACACAGTCAAAGGCTTTGGCATAGTCAATGAAGCAGAAGTATATGTTTTTCTGGAACTCTCTTGCTTTCTCCATGATCCAGCGGATGTTGGCAATTTGATCTCTGGTGCCTCTGCCTTTTCTAAAACCTGCTTGAACATCTGGGAGTTCACGGTTCACATATTGCTGAAGCCTGGCTTGGAGAATTTTGAGCATGACTTTACTAGCGTGGGAGATGGGTGCAATTGTGCAGTAGTTTGAGCATTCTTTGGCATTGTCTTTCTTTGGGATTGGGATGAAGACTGACCTTTTCCAGTCCTGTGGCCACCCCTGAGTTTTCCAAATGTGCTGGCATATCGAGTGCAGCACTTTCGCAGCATCATCTTTCAAGATTTGAAATAGCTCAACTGGAATTCCATCACCTCCACTAGCTTTGTTCATAGTGATGCTTTCTAAGGCCCACTTGACTTCACATTCCAAGATGTCTGGCTCTAGGTCAGTGATCACGTTATTGTGACTATCTTGGTCATGAAGATCTTTTTTGTACAGTTCTTCTGTGTATTCTTGCCACCTCTTCTTAATGTCTTCTGCTTCTGTTATGTACAAGGCATATTACTTATCCATAAACCATTATTTGGTGAAAGTGAATCTCAGTTCAAATAAATGACATTTTGTACAGTCCCCTTTTGATCTTTGATTTTATCTTGGGGATTACCATATCTTCATTCAGTTCAGTTCAGTCGCTTAGTCGTGTCCAACTCTTTGTGACTGCATGAACTGCAGCACGCCAGGCTTCCCTGTCCTTTACCATCTCCTGGAGCTTGCTAAAACTCATGTCCATTGAGTCAGTGATGACATCCAACCATCTCATCCTCTGTCATCCCCTTCTCCTCCTGCCTTCAATCTTTCCTAGCATTCAGGGTCTCTGTGATGAGTTAGCTCTTCGCATCAGGAGGCCAAAGTATTGGAGCTTCAGCTTCAACATCAATCCTTCCAATGAATATTCAGGACTTATTTCCTTTAGGAGTGACTGATGGTAACCTTAACCCTGTATACGAGACAGCAAAAGAGACATAGGTGTATAGAACAGTCTTTGAGACTCTGTGGGATGATTTGGGAGAATGGCATTGTAGCATGTATTATATCATATGTGAAATGAGTCACCAGTCCAGGTTCAACACATGATACAGGATGCTTGGGGCTAGTGCACGGGGATGACCTGGAGGGAGGATGTGGGGAAGAGGGAGGTGGGAGGGGGGTTCAAGAAAGGGAACACACGTACACCTGGGGCGGATTCGTGTCAATGTATGGCAAAACCAACCAATATATTAATGTAAGGTAATTTGCCTCCAATAAAATAAATTAAAAAAGAAAGGAGTGACTGGTTTGATCTTCTTGTAGTCCAAGGGACTCTCAAGAGTCTTCTCCAACACCACAATTCAAAATCATCAATTCTTCAGTGCTCAGCCTTCTTTATGGTCCAACTCTCACATCCATACATGACTACTGGAAAAACCAGAGCTTTGACAATGTGAACCTTTTTTTGCAAAGCAATGCCTCTGCTTTTTAATATGCTGTCTAGGTTTATCATAGCTTTTCTTCCAAGGAACAAGAGACTCATAGAGACAGATAGAGAGATGTAGGACTTTTCCATACACTAAAATTGACAACCCATAAATACAAAAGCAATGAATGAGTTGGAATGCCACATTTTGTGAACATCATTACTAATAATTGAATCAGGCAAGTAATCGATAGATGCTCAAATTAATTGCTGAAAGCTTTATGAGGAACAGAATATTTACATATTAATTTTAATGGATGCTCCATTAAATTACATTAGGAAAAAAAAGAATGATTTTATAATGGAGATGGTTGGGATGAATCATCTTTACCAAGTGATCCAAGTTACTGTCACCAACAATGGGACAAATTAATATCATGCACCTACTCATGGATAATATGTTTTTCCTGAAGAGAGTGAATAATCTGAATCAAAAATGAGGAATTTTGTATCATTCAATTTGAGGAACACTCTACTAAAGAAGTACTCTTATTCCCTTCAAAAATATCAGTGTCATGAAACCCAAAGAAAGGTTGAATATTCCAAATGAATGAAAACTAAAGAGTGGGAGGACTAGAGAGAGAAAACTATAAATTAAAAGATCAGGTTAATTTGAAATTGCTTGATTTTAATCATTGTATTGTGGTTAGGTTAAATAAATATCTTTGCTCTTGGAGAAATAAATGAGGAATTTAAGGTAAATATGCATCATGTCTCCAACGTAAACTCAAGGGGTTCAGAAAGAAAGAATATGTTATATATGGAGAGAAAAAGAGAATAAAAAGGCAAATATAAAAGAACTATTAAAATTCATTGAATCTGGGTTTTTGTATATGGGAGTTCTTTGTACAATTCTTAATGCTTTCCTATCTTTAAATATGTTTCATATTGAAAGTTAAAGAGGTCATCGATTTTGAGGAGTAAGTAGAAGAAGGGCACAGCCTTTGTCTGAGCTCATTTTGAGATGAGTAACTCCCATTTCCCTTGATTCTCCACCTCTGACTCCCTGTATCACATTTCATTCCTTGACAAGCTATCATTAAAGAATGGGAAGCAACCAGTCATGGGTCACAGAATTCATCTTGGTAGGCTTCCATCTCAGTGCAAAGATGGAAAAGCTTCTCTTCTGGATCTTCTCCCTGTTTTACATCTTCAGTCTGCTGGCAAACGGCACGATCTTGGGACTCATCTGTCTGGACCTGAGACTGCACACCCCCATGTACTTCTTCCTCTCACATCTGGCCATCATCGACATGTCCTATGCTTCCAACAATGTCCCCAAGATGTTGGCAAACTTAGCGAACCGGCATAGAACCATCTCCTTCATCCCATGCATACTGCAGACTTTTCTGTATTTGGGGTTTGCTGCTACTGAGTGCCTGATTTTGATGGTGATGTCCTACGATAGGTTTGTGGCGATCTGTCATCCCCTCCAGTACACTGTCATCATGAGCTGGAGAGCATGCAGGGTCCTGGCTGCCACTTCCTGGGCATGTGGATTTATTCTGGCTCTGGTCCATGCAGTTCTTCTCCTAAGACTGCCCTTCTATAGGCCCTGGGAAGTGAACCACCTCTTTTGTGAAATTCTGTCTGTCCTCAAGCTGGCCTGTGTTGATGCATGGATCAACCAAGTGGTCCTCTTTGCCGCCTCTGTATTTGTCTTAGTTGGGCCCTTGTGCTTAATGCTAGTCTCTTACCTACGCATCCTGTGGGCCATCCTGAAGATCCAGTCTAAGGAGGGCCGCAGAAAGGCCTTCTCCACCTGCTTCTCCCACCTCTGCGTGGTTGGACTCTTCTTTGGCATAGCCATGTTGGTTTATATGGTGCCAGACTCCAATCAACGAGAAGAGGAGGAGAAAATACTGTCCCTGTTTCACAGTCTCTTTAATCCAATGCTGAACCCTCTCATTTACAGCCTGAGGAACGCTCAGGTGAAGGGTGCCTTGTACAGAGCTCTGCAGAAGAGGCCCGTGTGAGGGGTATATACAGTGTTGTTTGATTGGGGATTTTCTTTTAAAATGTGTGGTTTGCTGAAAGAAAAACTCAGAAAAATTTCCCAATGAGAAATTTTATATAAATATGGTAATTGTCCAAATTCTAGCTCAGGATACAAGGCAAAGACTCTTGGAAATGAGCATCTTTTGTCCCTTTCTTTCAGTTCAGTCGCTCAGTCATGTCCGACTCTCCGCGACCCCATGAATCACAGCACGCCAGGCCTCCCTGTCCATCACCAACTCCCGGAATTCACCCAAACTCATGTCCATCGAGTCGGTGATGCCATCCAGCCATCTCAACCTCTGTCGTTCCCTTCTCCTCCTGCCCCCAACCCCTCCCAGCATCAGGGTCTTTTCCAATGAGTCAGTTCTTCACATCAGGTGCCCAGAGTATTGGAGTTTCAGCTTCAGCGTCAGTCCTTCCAATGAACTCTCAGGACCGATCTCCTTTAGGATGGACTGGTTAGACCACCCTTTGTCTTTAGGGACAGCTAAATTATCAGATTATTTAGTCTTTCTTAAAAAATACTGAAGTCTATCTTTTAAAACTAGGAATATTAATGAATGAACAGAAAATATAAGAAAATTACATTCTTATATTTTTCTGGTTTATGTACTTAGACATACATTACTTCTTATCACCTTCTAGTAGCTGGACATGGTACAGTAAAATTAATATCATAAGAGAAATCCTCCAAAGTAGAGTTGAAATTTCAATACAGAAAATACTGTAGTTAAATTATTCTACCTCACCAATTTTAAGGCCAGTGGATGAAGCAAGAGTTTAGAGAAACTCTAAATTCCTTGTGGAATAATTTAGAAGGAAAGAGAAAAAGTTAGAGAAAGTATAGTTCAACAAGAAACTATGTAAACAAATATATAAAAGTTTAGGGTTTGATCAAATAAAGAAAATTCATTAGTAATGTTTAAATTATACTGGAGGTATGAGTCTTGAGTTCTGCTCAAACTTTACATTTACTCTTAGATTATGATGATTTCTAATAAGTGTCTAAAAGACACTTACTCCTTGGAAGGAAAGTTATGACTAACCTAGATAGCATATTAAAAAGCAGAGACATTACTTTGCCAACAAAGGTCCATCTAGTCAAGGCTATGGAGAAGGCAATGGCAAGCCACTCCAGTGCTCTTGCCTAGAAAATCCCATGGACGGAGGAGCCTGGTAGGCTGCAGTCCATGGGGTCGCTACGAGTCAGACATGACTGAGCGACTTCACTTTCCCTTTTCACTTTCACACATTGGAGAAGGAAATGGCAACCCACTCCAGTGTTCTTGCCTGGAGAATCCCAGGGATGGGGGAGCCTGGTGGGCTGCCGTCTATGGGGTCGCACAGAGTCAGACACGACTGAAGTGACTTAGCAGCAGCAGTCAAGGCTATGGTTTTTCCCGTGGCCATGTATGGATGTGAGAGTTGGACTGTGAAGAAAGCTGATCACCGAAGTATTGATGCTTTTGAACTGTGGTGTTGGAGAAGACTCTTGAGAGTCCCTTGGACTGCAAGGAGATCCAACCAGTCCATTCTAAACGAGATCAATCCTGGGTATTCATTGGAAGGACTGATGCTCAAGGTGAAACTCCAATACTTTGGCCACCTCATGCGACGAGTTGACTCACTGGAAAAGACTGATGCTGGGAAGGATTGGGGGCGGGAGGAAAAGGGGACGACAGAGAATGAGATGGCTGGATGGCATCACCGACTCTGTGGACATGAGTTTGAGTGAACTCTGGGAGTTGGTGATGGACAGGGAGGCCTGGCGTGCTGTGATTCATGGGGTCGCGGAGAGTCGGACACGACTGAGCGACTGAACTGAACTGAACTGACTAAATAAGACAAGATTTAATCAGTTGAAGTTCCTGAAATTTTCATCACCAATATTTTTGTAATTTTAACCAACCTGTCTGAAGATGGTTTAGGTGGCACCAAGCAGAATGAGACAAATATGATATAGCTAATATTATTGCTCATTCATGGCAGCAAGTTTGAAGGATTTATGAAAACAGACTGAACAAATGTTTCCATGATGCTGATGGAAATTCTTACAATTGGATGTTTGCATATATTGCAAAATGATCACCTAAATAAGTCTAGGTACATTCATCACCATCAGTTCAGTTCAGTTCAGTCACTCAGTCGTATCTGACTCTGCAACCCCATGAATCACAGCACGCCAGGCCTCCCTGTCCATCACCAACTCCCACAGTTCACTCAAACTCATGTCCATTGATTCATCACCATAGGTAGTTACAAAAATGTTTTTCTTGTAATGAAAACTTCTAAAATCTACTATCTTAGCAACTTTCCAGTATATAATATAGTATTATTAATCATAGTCACTACTCTGTAGTATGTCCCCTTGACTTATTTATTTTACAACTGAAAGTTTATCACTCTTGACCCCCTTAACCCATTTTGCCACCCTCCACCCCCTTCCCCTGCCTCTGGGAACCACCAATCTATTCTCTATCAACGAGCTCAGTTTTTGTTCTAATAGTTGTTTTAGGTTACACATATAAGTGAGATTATATGGTATTTGTCTTTCTCCCTGACTTATTTTACTTATCATATGCCCTCAAGGCCCTTGCATGTTGTTTCCAATGGCAAAATTTCCTTCCCCCATTATATACACAATTTATTCATTGAGGGACGCTTAGATTGCTTCCACTTCTTGGCTATTGTAAGTAATGCTGCAGTGAACATGGGGGTACATATATCTTTTTGAGTTAATGTTTTTGTTCTTCTGGATAAATACTCAAAAGTGGAATTGCTGGATCACGTGGTAATACTATTTTTTGAGGGAGAGCCCTCCATAGTGTTTTTCATAGTGGCTATACCAATCTGCATTACCACCGATGGTGCACAAAGGTTCTCTTTTCTCCCCATCCTTGTCAACACTTGTTATTTCTTGTTTTCTTTTTTTTTTTTTTTGATAATAGATATCCTAATAGGTGTAAGATGGTATCTTATTGTGATTTGTTTGGATTTCCCTAATGATTAGTGATATTGAACACCTTTCAATGTACCTATTGTCCATCTGTATGTCTTCTTTGGAAAAAGTATTCAGATCCTCTGCCCACTTAAAAATTGGTTTCTCTCTCTCTCTTTTTTTTTTTTTTTTGGTATTGAATTGTATGAGTTCTTTATATATTTTGGATACTAACCTCTTGTAAGACTTCCAAATATCTCCCCCCGTCTGATAGGTTGTCTTTTCATTTTGTTGATGGTTTCCTTTGCTCTTTTCAGTTTTATTATTAAATGCATCATAATGACATTTATTATTCACTATTTTCTGACAGGTCATGAAACTTTTATTTACCTCAAGAGTTAAATTCTAGATTAAGCACAAAATTGATCATAATTAACTTACATTTTAAAAATATATAGTGTCCAAAGCATGAAATATAACATTCAACACTGTAAGTAGATATAATAGGTGTTAAAAAAGACAACCAGTCAAAAGGTGAAGTCCAGATTACTGCTCTAGACATTACACATAAATAAACACATGGATAGAGTTGCATAACCTAGCAGAAGATAATTATTTTTACAAACTTCTTTGTTGCAGGTTTTTTCTGTAATTATTTTATGCCTAAATTGTTCACATGCTGCCAATGTGTAATTGTAATTATAATTTTAAAATAAAGGGAATCCTTAAAATATAAACTGCTACCATTTTTAGAGTTAGACGTTCTTCAAATAAAATAGTTCTGGAGAAGATCTAAGTCTTTCAATTCAGTGCTCCCAGTGAGAATTTTAAAATTTGGTTAACTGTTTCCCAAAGTCAATACCTCAGATTCTAAAATGTCAGTCTATATATTTTGAATATGTTTAAGTATATTCAGCAATATAAGCAATCCTTGTCAACTATAAAGTTATTCCAGTGAATCAAATGTTTATTTTCTCTGTATAATTGAAAATAGGAAAAATCATCATATGGTTGTAATATTGAACATAATGCATTTTTAGGTAAAAGTATAAAGCATTTCTCCATTATGTTATTTCTTTTACGGAAAGAATGAATGGAAAAAAAACAGTAAAATTTAATGCTTTTAAAATAAGGTAATAAAAATTAGCATCTCTAAACTATTATCTAGTTCAAAATTATTTTTAGAGTATAATTTTTTAGCATAATTTTATTTTCACACTTGTTCTTAGCTATACATTTTCCCTTCCATTCCTGTAATACTGTCAAGATGTTAGAGCTATATTTTTGTTGTTCTGATGTAGCTGTGAATACTTTATTGTACATTGCATTACAGGAAAGCTTATAGAACCTTTCATTATAGGAGAGGGCCAGTATAGGAGCCTTCTGGTAATTGGAAGTTAGGAAGTTTCTACTGAGTCATCGTGGAGACAAATTCTACCCTGTATCCTGACTGAAAGCTCTCATTCTCACAAAAAAGGTCATGGAAGAGGGAACACACACACACACATTTGGACACAACACTGGCATTATACAAAACAGTACAATGACCCAAATGTCAAGGATTCAGAGATACATCAGGTTAAAAGAGCAGACACTGCTAGGTTGAAGTCAGAGAGACAAGTGAATGAATCTCATTTTTCCCTACTTATTGTGTGGCTGGAGACAGTACTTAAAATATAGGACCCTCGTGGTAAAATAGGAACAATCTTATGTCATAGAAAATTAAGGCCTGCCAATAATATACTGCATCAGCACAGTGCTTAACATGTAACATACACTGAGAAAATGCTGTTCTCAAGTACATAATGTCTAGAGGCCAGTGGTCAAGCCTGAAGCCTGAGGGTTGTCCCCAGTTGTGGACACGATAGGAAGAGTCATGTGTGCAGCTGCCCAGAAGTAAGGCTCTCTCCACTTGAGTTCTGCCTCCAAAAGCAGGGGCCCTGCTCTGGGGCCTCTCACAGCTGAAGAAGTAGTTGTGTTGGCAGCAGTTGTATACTTACTTACTAGTAATCGCTATTATGCCAGATTAATATTGTTCATTTGCCTTCAGAGTCTTCAGATATCTCTGGTTTCTTATCCCCAGCAAGGATCCCTTCATTCTTCTACTATCTGAGAAAGCAATATCTTTTATGGCCACAAGACAATGTCAGGGGCTCTGAAAAATCAAGGGAGTAATATCTTCTATCCAGATGTGGTACGTTTTTTTCCCCTTAAGAATAATGTAAAGAACCTGCTAGGTGACCAGCAGCATTGACAGTTGATCCTTAAACAACACGAACTTTTGAAAATCCATGTATAACTTATAGCTGGCCCTCCATACAGGTGGATCTTCTGTATCTGTGGATTCAATCAACAACAGATTGTGCAGCACCATACATAGTATTTACTTTTGAACAAATTTGCATATAAGTGGGTCAATGCAGTTCAAACCCCATGCTGTTCAAGTGCTAACTGTACATGGGTAGGGGGCTCTCATTTCTCAAAAAAGGTGCTTCTTTTTCACTTTCTCTACCATTTTCTCAAATAAAGACTAATCTTAGTACCCATGGTGTAGAACAGCAGTCCCCAAGCTATTTGGCACCAGGGATCGGTTTCACAGAAGACGATTTTTCCACAGACAGGGTGGGGATCATTCAAGCATGTTACATTTATTTTGCTTTCATTTATTCTACTTTATTTCAAGGGCTTCCCTTGTGGCTCAGCTGGTAAAGAATCCAGCTGCAATGCAGGAGACCTGGGTTCGATCCTTGGGGTTGGGAAGATCTCCTGGAGAAGGAAAAGGCTACCCACTCTGGTATTCTGGCCTGGAGAATTCCATGGACTGTATAGGCCATGGGGTTGCAAAGAGCTGGACACGACTGAGCAACTTTCACTTTCACTTTCTTATTTCAATTATTACTACATTAGCTTCACCTCAAATCGCCAGGCATTAGACCTTGGAGGTTGGGGACCCCTAGTGATAGAAGGTTCAATCCAGGGACTGATGACAAATATAAGTACACAAGAATCAGAGCAGGTAGTGGGCAATACAATTCAATAGAAGAAAATGACCTAGGCTTTAATTAGAAGCCCCAATGGCTGTAGAGGTAAAGAACCTGTCTGCCAATGCAGGAGACACAGGAGACATGGGTTTGATCCCTGGGTAGGGAAGATCCCCTGGAGAAGGAAATGGCAATCCACTCCAGTGTTCTTGCCTGGGAAATTCCATGGACAGAAAAGCCTGGCTGGCCACAGTCCAAGGGATTGGAGCCCCAGGGAGGCTAGAGCCTGCCAGGCTACAGTCCAACCTAGGTCATTTTCTTCTATAGAAAGAAGAAAATTACCAGCTTTAATTACCTGGCCCAGGTGGTTCATTCCCTTCTACCGGGGTTCTCTAAAGTTTAACTGATTTACGATTATCTGTCATTGCTTCATCCCTGACAAGGCACAACCTGATTAGTGGTGAATCAAGCAGTGGGACAGGATATCAATTAGTAACCATTTATTGAGCACAGTTGTTGGATGCAGATTCCTGAGTTCAAATCCAAGCTCTGGTACTTACCAGACACTGTGTCTGGGCTGGTTATTTAAACAGTGTCTCAGTCTCAATCTCTGACTCAGTTCTATCATCTGTAAAATGGGAAGAATTGCACTTGCCTCATAGGGTAATCATGCAGATTGAGTTAACTTTTGTAACTACCTAGGGCATGTGTAAACATAGCAGGAACTGTGTTTTTCACTGTAAATCACATAGAATAAATAAATCTACCATAGCTTGGCATTGTGGTAGGATCAGAATCCAAGAATAGAAAACTTTCCCCTTTAATGTACTTTCCTGACCTAGGGATCAAACCCAGATTTCCCACACTGTGGGCATACGCTTTACCCTCTGAACCACCAAGGAAGCCCAGAGTTTTGATTAGTCAGTCACAGACCTTGGAAGACTCTAAAGAGATAGTTGTGTTTTTCTAGCCTTATTCTTTCATTTGGGGAGGAAATTATTTCCCCCACTTTATAGATGAAGCAATCAGGAATATTCAGGAAGTTTAAATTACTTATCAAAAGTGAAAAAAGTAAAAAAGAACTCAATGAGAAGAGAAGAACTGGAAACTGAGGAAGCAGTTTTCTTAAACCTGTGGTGAGACAGGCCTTGTGGAAGAGGCGATTCACAGCCCCTGCTGAGAGTGAATAGAATTCTGAGAAAATGTCAACAGTTTTCTAAGACACTTTGATAATCTTTCAAGATCCTTTCTGGGAATATAGGGTTGCCCACTCAGCTGACTATCAGTTTTGGAACTTATATTTTAGTCCATTTTGAGACTAATCTAATCATTTCTGTATGGTTATTGCCTCCCTTTTTCCCCACAAAATGCTTTTACCAGCAGGGGGCATCTTTGAGTGAGCCTTATCAAGTGTCAGTCACTCAGTGCTGTCCAAATCTGCAACACCACGGGCTGTAGCCCGCCAGGCTCCTCTGTCCATGGGATTCTCCAGGCAAGAATACTGGAGAAAGTTGTCATTTCCTTCTCCAGGGGATCTTCTCGACCAGGAATCAGACGTAGGCCTCCTGTATTGACAAGAAGATTCTTTACCGTTTAAACCATCAGGGAAGCCCAGCAACTTCTCATTTACCAGCATATTTGAAATGAAACTGTGATGTGGGCACAAAATTATTTTATCTGAGAAGTTGTCTTTAAATATATATGTATTTCCTGACTTAATACAGCATTCCTTTCTATATTCTTAATGATTCTTACTCCTTGCTGCTTCTTATTAATCCTAAAACTCATGGATCCATTGAATTGGAAGAAATATTAAGGATCAACTTGGCCAAATTTCTTCATTGAAAGCATAAGCATCTTCTCAACTACAGCCATGGAGACTCAAAGAGATCTTTAACCAAATGTAAGTATCTTGAATAAGCCATTTTTATCTTCTATATGGACAAACTTTTTTTTCTATTTTCAGTGGACTTATTTATTGTTTATTGTCTTTCCCTTTCCCATATAGGTCCAGACAAGAGTAAAAGTAAGTCTTCTTCTTTCTCTCTCTCTCTTTCAAAGGATAAGACAAGAGAAGACATGAGATAGCAGTGGTTCTCAAACCTGAGTTTGCATCAGAACCACTTGGAGCATTTTTAAAACTCTAATTGCTGGGCTCCACTCTGTGGCCTCTGATTCCGTAAATTTAGAGTGAGGTCCAAGATTTTGCATTTTCAACAAGTTTCCAGGTGATGAAGATGGTGTCAGTCAAGGAATAGCCCATAAGATATGCTACCTCAAAGGAAAATCCCTCTTTGATCATCCCTGAGAGAGGGGGTGGACTGAGAGAGATATATAATCCAAAGGTATGATGTTGGGAGACTCTCGGACTGGAGGGGACGGTGCTGAGTAGATGGAGGGTTAAAGGATGCGGTGGGAGAGGGTGTCGGGAAGATTCCTGGAGGGCCTTGATGGGTAGTTCCATGTCGGGTTCTCACCCTAAGAAACCACTTCTGATTCTCTACCATCTGGCACTCTTTGTAAAGACTGGATTGTATCAGTGGAAACTGGGAAAAAAACTGGTTGAAGGTATTTTGAAACTGCCTTAGGAAAAGGTCAAGACTCTCCTCTTTTGAGCTTCACAGGCGAAGTGTTGGGGAGACAGATCCACTCTTCAGTTTAGTTGCTCAGTTGTGTCTGACTCTGCAACCCCGTGGACTGCAGCACGCCAGGCTTCCTTGTCCATCACCAACTCCTGGAGCTCACTCAAACTCATGTCCATTGAATCGGTGATGCCATCCAACCATCTTATGCTCTGTTGTCCCCTTCTCCTCCCACCTTCAATCGTTCCCAGCATCAGGGTCTTTTCAAATGAGGCAGTTCTTTGCATCAGGTGGCCAAAATATTGGAGCTTCAGCTTCAGCATCAGTCCTTCCAGTGAATATTCAGGACTGATTTCCTTTAGGATAGACTGGTTGGATCTCCTTGCAGGGGAAAGTATCTTTGTTGGTTCCTCATATCCAGAGTCCCCTCTGCCAGCCCCAAAAGTCTTGTTCAACAGGACAAAGGAATGGGGAAAACGAATGCAACTTGATTGTAATGTGGACTCCTTCTCCCCGTTCTAATTTCCTGCAGGTGGGATAGATCTAAAAAAGGCCAGGGTCTCTTAATCAAAACGGTCCTCCCTAATATTCTATTTAAAGGTTATTTGGGGAACAGAATAAGATTTGGTTTTAAACGTCGCTCCCCACCCCCGCCCCCAACATCTAGTAACATCTTTGGAATAATTTTAACCAGTGTTCCCAGCATCACCGTTGTCATGCATCACACGGGGAGTAAACTTGCCGGCCAGGACTCTACCCCAGACCCTCGTCCTCAGGATGAGGACACTGTAGTCTGGCATCTGAATTGTTAAAAGTTCAAGTTCCCAGGTGATTTTGATGTGCCCTTTAAGGATCAAAAACAAACAAACAAACAACCCCCCCCCTGCACCCCCCGCCCCGCACCCCATGCCAAAACCCAGTAGCTAGTCACTGCTCTCCGAAGTCTTTAATCTGGGTAGGGAAGAAACGCTTTAACCACCCGGAGGTTTAGGCAGAGGAAAAGCTGCAGGAGGTGCTGAGCTTAGGGAAAAAGAAATAAGACTGCAAGTGGGAGAGCTCTTCTGAAAAGCAGCCACCATTACTGACCAAGGAACTTTGGTAGAAACATTCAGAACTGTACTAAAATTTGCTGCTGAAAGTCACCAGAGTCTTCAGTCAACTGTGGTCTTTGAGAAACACAACAAAGAGAACTTCAGTTTTCCCAAGTCCACCGAGTTTCCATTCCAGCTCTGAACCTGCAGTCGTTCTTTACTTAAGGGCATAGTTTGCCATTATTCAAAGGGCTACCCTAATTATGGCTTCTTTATAACTGGCAGACTGCTCTTGGGGCGCTTAAAGGCATCAGCGCTTGGAGGATGCCCGAAAAAGGGAACAGTGGTTATTTCATGTGACATGAGGTGTGTGTGTGTTTTTTCAAGCTTTGCTAAGAGTTGTGGTTTGAATTTGTCTTGGAGGGAAATGGGATGCAATGATAATAACTTCAGTAACTTGTGCCTCTTACCTGGTGAATAGAACACAAATCTGAAATATTTGGTTAAAGTCTCTGCTTATTCAAGAATTTAAAGAAATAAATTTCACTGATTCACATTGCAAATAAACTCCACATCCTTAACTGTAGAAGAAGCTATTTCTTTTCAATGCTTTTCTCTTGTGTAGCTGTTTTTGACTAGTTGACTCAAAGAGTCTGGATAAAATGTCTTGAAAAATGGGCTTCCATGGATAAAATGTAATGCTTAAGTATTTTTCTTAATCTGTACAAACTCTTCATTCCTGGAGGTAGCTTTGTATTTTCCACTAATTATGATGGGCAGAATTTTCCCTCCATATCTGGTATTCAGAAATTTTGTGTGTGTGTGTACATGTGTGTTTTCCTCAAAGACTTAAATGCTTGGAAGTTTTTTTCTCCCCCTTCCCACAAAGAACATGTGGGCTTCCCTGATAGTTCAGTTGGTAAAGAATCTGCCTGCAATGCAGGAGGCCCCAGTTCGATTCTGGGGTCAGGAAGATCTGCTGGAAAAGGAATTGGCTACCCACTTTGGTATTCTTGGGCTTCCCTTGTGGCTCAGCTGGTAAACAATCTGCTACAGTGTGGGAGACCTGGGCTCAGTCCCTGGGTTGGGAAGATCCGCAGGAGAAGGGAAATGCTACCCACTCCAGTATTCTGGCCTGGAGAATTCCATGGACTGTATAGTCCCTGGGGTCGCAAAGAGTCAGACACAGCTGAGCGAGTTTCACAAAGAACATGCGATTCTCAAGACCAGAATTATTTTCAAAGTAACATCCCTATGCCTAGCAGTGACTCATTTATAAGCCAGCTGGTCTCTATTAATAAGTCTCTCATATAATCATCTTTAAATCGGGGTATTTCTAAATCCACATTTCTTTTCAAAATCCTGTAAATGATAGACTGGCCAAAATTCTGGTCCATCAAATCCAAATTCTAATTATAGGCATTCACGTTTCATCTTCTGGCGGCACAAGTTTCATTTCTCATGATCTTTTTCACTAGGGTGGTCTCCTCAGTGTTTAAACAGCAAGACTTCTTGTTTGTTTATTATCCCCTCATTCCTGTTGCTTTCCATGCCAGGTGCCGCCACATCTTTCCTAATGACAGCTGCCTGCCTTAGCTGCCGTCAGCCCCATGAGGACCATTGTGCCAGTTTAAATGCTCCCCCCGCCCAAACTGCCTAAACCACACACTTGTTTCAAGAAATGGAACACAGAGAAATACTTCTCTGTAAAATTGGCAACCCTTCTGCCTTTGAGTGTCTTTAAAATGCCCCCTTGCCCCCTTGTAGCCAACCAAGGACTGCCAAATGTCCTTAAAGTCCAATTAGAAAGACTTCTCTACTTTAAAAAAAAAAAAAATTCCTGCCATGGTAGAATGTTTGCTGCTCAGAGACTTGTCTCAGCGTTCCCTATTTTTACTGAAGAAACTTACTACTTACTCTCCTTGTTCCTCTACTGACATAAAGGTAACAGCATATGGATTTGAGCCAAAAGTCTACGGTTAAAACCCCAGGTTTCTTGCACGGCAGGCAGATTCTTTACTGTCTGAGTCACCAGGGAAGCTCACACTTCCAAAACTTGTGTCTCAGACTTCGTTTTGCCTTTGCCTTTGACATCTACGTTCTATCAACTTTTCAGAAGTCCTTTTGGTTCCAACCTCGCGGTAGCTATCCAGCACTCAGCTTCCCCTTCCCTGTGTTCATACCTCACCCCACCCCACCCCCAGACTTACACACCCCTGCTCCCTCTGCAGGAACTGTGAAGTCATGGTGAGGAAGTGAAGGGAGGGGTGCTGTATCTTCTCGTTTTTTCTCCCCGTGTTTCCTCTCTACCATCGCTCTCTTCCTCCCTCCCTTGTTTTTTCTCTCCACTTCCTTTTTCTTTTACAACATCCATAAACTGAACCTAAGCATAAACACACAATGTCCTGTCAATAAATGTGCTTGAGTATGATCATACTCATCTTCAAGGGCAGTGAGAACAAAGCTAGCCACATTACCATGTTGTTTTTCATATGCAATATTTAGTCATGATATAGAATGTGTAATATCCCTTATACATTATTAGGATCAATAGTTCAAATATTCATGTAAATAATATTGCTGCTAAGTCACTTCAGTTGTGTCCGACTCTGTGCGACCCCATAGACGGCAGCCTACCAGGCTCCCCATCCCTGGGATTCTCCAGGCAAGAACACTGGAGTGGGTTGCCATTTCCTTCTCCAATGTGTGAAAGTGAAAAGTGAAAGTGAAGTCGCTCAGTCATGTCCAACTCATAGCGATCCCACGGACTGCAGCCTACCAGGCTCCTCCATCCATGGGATTTTCTAGGCAAGAGTACTGGAGTGGCTTGCCATTGCCTTACATTTTTTAAAAACTTAAAAAATTTGTAAATATTCTTAAAAAACAATATTTCTGTCTGTTATCCTAATCAGTTGATCTATATCTTTAGTTTGAATAGTAATCAAAGTGCTTGACCTATAGTGAAGTTTTACTAAATATTTTTGAACGAATAGAGGTATGAAAAAAATGGCTGAATGAATGAAGAAGTAATCATAATATATGTTATAAATGAGGAAAAGGACTTATTGACAGGAAAGTGTTAGGAGTTTGGGAGGAGGAATAAAAATAGAATTTGAACAGCTGTCAAGGCCAATATGGTGTTGTATATCTGCAATTCTAATTCACTGTTTTGATGGACATTATAGTTAATGCTTCTCAGTCAGTTGCGAAGGAGGCAGCTTGATGTATATTACTTATCAATAGTCCTTCAAACAATAAAACATATCTACTGTCCTATTGGAGAAGGAAATGGCAACCCACTTCAGTATTCTTGCCTGGAGAATCCCATGGACAGAGGAACCTTGCGGGCTACAGTCCATGGGGTCACAAGAGTCGGACACGACTGAGTGACTTTCACTTCACTTCACTTCACTACTGTCCTATAGAAAGCAACTTTTTTCATTGAAATTACTAAGCATCCTGAGGAGAGAAAAGAGAACATGCATATATCAAGAATTTATTTTTAATGTAAAATGTTATTATAATAATATCTAGAAAATATTCCCTAGCTGGATTATTAATTTCAAAAATAGAAACATTTTCTAAAGGTTTATAACCCATGATATTACTTTGCATAATATTATACATGCAGTAGGTACTGAAACAGAAACTTTTTATTTTTTTTTTTGATGGCTGAACTGTATTTTATTTTCTTGGTTTTACTGAGGAACAGCTGATACACAATATTCTGTTTCAGGTGTACATAATGATTCACAAATTTTAAATGTTATTATTTCATTTATAGTTATTATAAAATATTGACTATATATTCCCTGTGTTGTACAGTATATCCTTGTAGCTTATTTACTTTACACATATGTATTTGATACATATTGTACCTCTTTTTTTTTAAATTTATTTATATTTTAAATAAAGAGTGGAGTAAATGAGATTAAAAGCTCTTCCAACTCTGATTAGTGATTTATTTTCATAAGCTTCTTTGTCTGAGGTTGTGTTACTACAATTTTCTGAAATAATTTGCCTTTCATCATATTTATTTGTTTAATTGGAGGATAATTGCTTTACAGGGTGCTGGTCTCTGCCGAACAACAATCATTATATTTTAAATTGAAATACACTTGACATAGAACATTTTGTAAATTTAAGGTGTACAGTGTTCATTTGTTACATTTATATGTTGTAATGTGATTGTCATTGTAACAATAATTAGCACCTCTTTCACAATACATAATTATCCTTTTTTTTTTATAGTGGTTGGAGTAAGTAAATTCTAGTAGCTTACCAAGTTTGATTATAACACAATGTTGTTGTCTACTTGTCCATTAGGTCTCTAGGGCTGATTTACTGCTGCTGCTGCTGCTAAGTCGCTTCAGTCATGTCCGACTCTTTGCAACCCCATAGACGGCAGCCCACCAGGCTCCCCTGTCCCTGGGATTCTCCAGGCAAGAACACTGGAGTGGGTTGCCATTTCCTTCTCCAATGCATGAAAGTGAAAAGTGAAAGTGAAGTCGCTCAGTCGTGTCCAACTCTTGGCGACCCCATGGACTACAGCCTACCAGGCTCCTCCATCACGGGATTTTCCAAGCAAGAGTACTGGAGTGGGGTGCCTTTGCCTTCTCCGGCTGATTTACTACTCACTGTTAAATTTGTACCCTGATCAACATTGATCCTATCCTCTTGCCAAAATCCCCAGGTAACCCCCATTTTGCTCTCTTTTTCTGAAGTCTGTCTTGTCGCAATTCCTCATATAAGTGATACCATACTTGTCTTTCTTGGTCTGGTTTATCTTAGCATAATATGCTCATGGTCCACCCATGTTGTTGCAAATGGCAGAATATCCTCCTTTTTCATGGCTGAATAATATTCTGTTATGTTTATATACAGCATCTTCTTTATCCATTTATCCACTGATGAGCACTTGTGTTGTCTCCCTGTCTTGGCTATGGAGAATAATGCTACAGTAAACATGGGAGTGCATGTGTCTTTTTGAAATCCTGTTTTCATCTCCTTTGGGATTATAACCAGAAAAGCAATTGCTGGATCATATCATAGTTCTATTTTTAATTCCTTAAGGAGCCTCTATATGATTTTTCATAATGGTTGAACCAACCTTCATTCCCACCAAGAGCATACAAAGTGAAGTGAAGTGAAGTGAAGTCACTCAGTCATGTCCGACTCTTTGTGACCCCATGGACTGCAGCCCACCAGGCTTCTCCATCCATGGGATTCTCCAGGCAAGAGTCGTGGAGTGGGTTGCCATTTCCTTCTCCAAAGAGCATACAAAGATTTCCTTTTTACCCCCTACATCCTCTCTGCTGCTAAGTCACTTCAGTCGTGTCCGACTCTGTGTGACCCCATAGACGGAAGCCCACCAGGCTCCCCCATCCCTGGGATTCTCCAGGCAAGAACACTGGAGTGGGTTGCCATTTCCTTCTCCAATGTGTGAAAGTGAAAAGTGAAAGTGAAGTCGCTCAGTCGTGTCCGACCCTTAGCTACCCCACAGACTGCAGCCTACCAGGCTCCTCCATCCATGGGATTTTCTAGGCAAGAGTACTGGAGTGGCTTGCCATTGCCTTCTCCGACATCCTCTCTAGCACTTGTTATCTCTTATCTTCTTGATGATAACCAATTGCATGGGATTCCTCACACAACTGAAAGGCTGGCCTTTGTTAAGCACAAACTAGTGACTCAATAATAACAGCAGAGAAGTTGGGATAAATGCATAGATTTACTAACTGTGAAAGTTCCAGTGCTTTGGCCACCTGATGTGAAGAGTCAGCTAATTGGAAAAGACCCTGATGCTGGGGAAAATTGAAGGGAAAAGGAGAAGTGGGTGGCAGAAGACGAGATGATTGGATAGTATCTCTGACTCAATGGACATGAGTTTGAGCAAACTCTGAGAAAGAGTGAAGGACAGGGAAGTCGGCATGCTTCAGTCCCTGGTCACAGAGAGTTGCAACAAAGTGTGAATGTGATGGCGGGGACTGTGAACGCTGTCATGTGATTTCTTTCATGTTCTCAGCTACTGTCATTCGGTTGCTGAAACTGTGAGTGAGAGAATAGGTGGGAGATTTAAAGAGTGAGAAAATGGGGCATAGAGATTTATAGCAGTAAGAGCCAAATCACATGTGAATACTCATGAATTTGAAGGGATCTCAGGCATTATGACTGCATGCTTTCTCTAGATCTGACAAAGGCATCCATTATCCAAGTTTAACATGTAAATGTTTAAAGCAGAGAGATTATAATGGATTCTCTAAATATAGGATATGTATTTACGGGAAAATGTTTTAGAAAGTGGACAAACACTTGGGGAGTAGTTTGAAACCAAAAGAAGTCAGGAAAGCACTGAGGGACTGGATTCAATCTCCTTTTTTTTTTCCAACTAAAAAGTAGTATTTGCAATGGGAATTAATAGAAACTTTCATATTAACACTTTTTAGCAAAACTGTACTCCCGAAGGAAAATACAGTCCTTGGAGGGGTTGGCTTAACAGGCTCCATGGGGGTAACATTTATTACATCATGAAACTTACCAAAAGTAGGATATGGAGAGGAACAATTTCAAGAGAAAGTACACAATATCTGCATATCCTTGGGGATTGTATTGTGGGACATGATTCATAATGTTTGGCTGAGATCTGTTAAGTTCCTATATCAACATCCTCTTGATGAAGGACAATTCTAACGAGGTTCTTACTTCTCAGCATAAGCAGGCGCGCACACACACACACTCATACACTCATCACTCATACATACACACACAGGCACATTGACAGCAAGCTAAAGAGCAAAGAGGAGAGGGGTAGGTTTTGCTCTACTCTGTAGGGAAGACAGAATGGTGAGAAGATGCTTAGTAATTTGTTCCCTGGACTTGACAGGAATGCCTCTGGGGAATGGGCTGGTTTTAAGTGATCAGACTCTAAAACCCTCACTTCTAGAAGCTCCTGAGCACCCTGAGTTCTTCTCCGTCAGGACAGAAAAGGTGTCTGGGACTCAACTATCCACTGCATTCATTCCAGGGAGCAGGTGACTCAGCTCCAGCCATTCCCCATCTCTGTGAGTTTTCTTCTACATTCCAGCCCAAATTGAGAAAAATACCAGAAACAGTAGCACTTCCCAGTTATATAAATCCTTACTTACACATTGGCAGGGGAGAAGGCTGGCAGAATCATCAGGTTTAGGAAAAAGAATAAAACATCCTTTTGAAGACCCCTTTCTTGCTCTGTGCTGGGGTCTCAGAGTCACATCTGATATCCACGCTGTCTAAACATAGGTTTCTTACTCCTCCTAGTCAGAGCCTCTCCCTGGTGTCCCCACGTGTGGGCAGAAGCTGGTGAAACTCAATGTCCCTGAATCATAGTATCAAACTAAAAGGAACATAAGATCATCTAGAGGGTCCGCCTCTCCTTACATGTGATGAAGCCAGAGGTGTTATGTGACTTGTCCTTCACGCTCTCATTTCTTCCTTGGCTGAGAACCATCTGTTCCTTCTACATCCTAGATATGTCCTCCTGCCAGGGAACTGAGAACACTGGAGCTCCTTTCCTTTCTGCTCAGTAGGGAGGTGTTATGTAAGTGGCTGGGAGAAACCCTCTAACCATTTGATAAAGATCCTGTTATTTTTCCTTTTGTAGCAAGGAAGCTGGTACCTGTACCAATTTAGCTTACCCTGGTTTGCTTCCAGAATTTCTCTTCAGGGATGGTTGTCCTCATCTGAGGATAACTAAACCTGATATTCTTCACAAGGATATATAATAATTTCCAGAATATCTTAATTATTAATTCCTTCCATGATATAAAGTCCAAGCATAGGAATTAAAACTATATGTATCATCTCTCTTTAGATATTTTTCTCATATTATTGAGGAATATGTTAGTTTTTTAGAAACGAGGCTTTGGCCATGAGTGATAAAAGTCACATCATAGTTTGCAACATTTTGTAATTGAAAGTTATGATGTTAATTATATAATAATGTTGTTTACCCTGTAATAACTATGTTGGGAAAGACATCTCTGTATGATGGATGGCGTAGATCTCAAATAACAAGCCATTCCTTCTTGTCATTCATCTAGGAAACAGGAATACCTCTTTGAGCCCCAAAGTGAAATTGAGAAGAAACTATAGATTAGAAGCAAAGTGAGAAATTCATACCTTAGGGTTAATTAAAACCATATATGGAAAAAGATGTCTTAAGGAGAAAATGCCTGTAGAATGAATCTCAAGAAATGTATTTAATACCAGGTTTGGCTAAATTGTATTAAAATGTGAGAATCAACATGATAAAAGTAGAAAAGTTGAAGAGGAACAACTTCACAGGAAAGGTGAACTTGAGGTTACAGTTCTGATTGTTAAATTAGGATCTTTTCTCACTGAATGATTTCTTCCAGTGCTGATGTTTTGATTTTTTTGACTTGTTTGCTTTATATAAGTGATGATGATGCTGATGGATATAGGCAGAAAGATTATAGAAGTCTGAGAACTCCCATGTCTATGAATATGAAATAAGAAAATAATAAAATATATATGCAAAAATATGTATAAAATTGAATCTATGGCATTACATTACATATAACCTGCTTAGAAGGTAATGTAATAAATCAATTAAAATATTTGTATGCAATAAAATAGTATGCAAATATTTAAAGTACATTGCATCAAAACGTTTTGATATGGAAAATGTACCTGGCATGATTTAAATGAAAGAAATAAAACTGTTTATATAATTTAATTATATTATTAAAAACATGGGTACAGTGAATAATGGAAAACTATATGTACAAATTATTAGCAATGATCACTTTATGCCATAGGTTTCACACATATATTATTTTATGGAATGTCATGTTTTACTAAGACTTAGGAAAACTTGATATCAAAATTTCCTATGAGATAAATGCTAATTTGTTCACAGAATGAATGAGACCATTGAAATTTTAATTTGTAATTCTAAAATTTCTAAGAGCCTATCATTATCTAAATACAAAGAAACCCAAAAAGTGTAAGTAATTTTAATTCTAAATATACCATTGCCTAAAAAGTAAACTTCCATATAATATTTATATAATTTTCTTCAACAGTAGTGTGAAATTAGTGATGTTCTCCAAAGGAAGTCAGTAAACAT
Organism: Moschus berezovskii; assembly: GCF_049115385.1. NCBI lineage: Eukaryota > Metazoa > Chordata > Mammalia > Artiodactyla > Moschidae > Moschus > Moschus berezovskii. Next base: position 116,966,597 of record NC_142462.1, read on the forward strand.
GTGTTCAGTTCAGTTCAGTTCAGTCACTCAGTCGTGTCTGACTCTTTGCGACCCCATGAATCACAGCACACCAGGCCTTCCTGCCCATCACCAAATCCCGGAGTTCAAGCAAACTCATGCCCATCAAGTCGGTGACGCCATCCAGCCATCTCATTCTCTGTCGTCCCCTTCTCCTCCTGCCCCCAGTCCCTCCAGCATCAGAGTCTTTCCCAGTGGGTCATTAGACAAGTGAGCTGAGAATTCATCATTCAGTTAACAACTTAGGTACTCTCCCATATTGTATATGGTTTCTGTTGAACGAGAATATTAGAAATTTGGCAACAATCCTGATAAAATATTAATAACTTTATATCCAATAAATCCAGATTTAAAAACATGACTCTTCAATAAGAAACCAACTTTCTTTTTTACTCATATATATGTACTTTATTTTTTCCCCTCTTTTTAAAAGTTTTAGTTGGAGGATAATTAGTTTACAATACTCTTGGTTTCTGCCACATATCACCATGAATCAGCCACAGGTATACATATGTCCCTTCCCTCTAGAACTTTCATCTCCCCCATCTACGTTGTCACAGAGAACTGGATTTGAGCTCCCTGCGTCATACAGCAAATTTTATATACGGTAATGTATATGTCTCAGTGCTCCTCTCGCAGACTGTCCTGCCCCCTCCTTCCCTGCACTGTGTCCACAAGTCTGTTCTTTATGTCTGCATCTCTTTTGCTGTCTGTCCTGCAAATAAGTTCATGAGTACCATTTTTCTAGGTTCTACATATATGCATTGATATACAGTATTTTTCTCTTTCTGAATTGTTTCAGTCTGGATAATAGACTCAGAAGTTCATCCACCTCATTAGAACTGACTCCAGTGTATTCCTTTTTATGACTGAATAACGTTCCATTGTATGTATATGTACCACAGCTTCTCTATCCATTCATCTGTTAATGGACATCTCGGTTGTTTTCATGTCCTAGCTATTGTAAATAGCTATTGTAAATAGCTGTGGTGAACACTTGGGTACATGTGTCTTTTTCAATTATGGAGAAAATAAATGTTTTTAGTGAAATAACTTGATTCAAAGCTGAAGTAAAAAATCTACAAGATAAGTACAAAATAATTTAAGCCAGAAGGAGCAAAGAACTTCAAATTATGAATTCAGTTCAGCTCAGTTTAGTTGCTCAGTCGTGTCCGACTCTTTGCTACCCCACGGACTGCAGCACGCCAGGCCTCCCTATCTATCACCAACTCCATGTGCATTGAGTCAATGATGCCATCCAACCATCTCATCCTCTGTTGTCCCCTTCTCCCGCCTTCAATCTTTCCCTCTATCAGGGTCTTTTCAAATGAGGCAGTTCTTTGCCTCGGCTGGCCAAAATATTGGAGTTTCAGCTTCAGCATCAGTCCTTCCAATGAATATTCAGGACTGATTTCCTTTAGGACAGACTGGCTGGATCTCCTTGCAGGCCAAGGGACTCTCAAGAGTCTTCTCCAACACCACAGTTCAAAAGCATCAATTCTTCGGTGCTCAGCTCTTTTTTATAGTCCAACTCTCACATCCATACATGACTTCTGGAAAAACCATAACTTTGACTAGACAGACCTTTGTTGGCAAAGTGATGTCTCTCCTTTTTAATATGCTGTCTAGGTTTGTCATAACTTTCTTTCCAAGGAGTAAGCGTCTTTTAATTTCATGGCTGCAGTCATCATCTGCAGTGATTTTGGAGCCCCCCCAAAATAAAGTCTCTCACGGTTTCCATTGTTTCCCCATCTATTTGCCATGAAGTGATGGGACCAGATGGCATGATCTTAGTTTTCTGAATGTTTAGTTTTAAGCCAATTTTTTCACTCTCCTCTTTTACTTTCATCAAGAGATTCTTAAGTTCTTCGCTTTCTGCCATAAGGGTGGTGTCGTCTGCATGTCTGAGGTTTTTGATATTTCTTCCAGCTATCTTGATTCCAGTTTGTGCTTCTTCCAGCCCAGCGTTCCTCATGATGTACTCTGCATATAAGTTAAATAAGCAGGGTGACAATATACAGCCTTGACATACTCCTTTTCCTATTTGGAACCAGTCTGTTGTTCCATGTCCAGTTCTAACTATTGCTTTCTGACCTGCGTACAGGTTTCTCAAGAGGCAGGTCAGGTGGTCTGGTATTCTCATCTCTTTAAGAATATAATGGAATTAACTTGGAGATACCACCTTAACCAAGTAATACACAGCAGCAGCATCTATATTGGGGTCACCTATATTGGGAATACTTAACATTATTTGTGTATTCATGAAAGGTTTTAAGATTAACGAGTTACATTTTTTCCTATCAAAAATTTATAATGTTAAATAAAACATGGGAAATCCACAGAAAACCCCAAGTGAGAGATATTATACAAAATAAGAACTCATACTCTTCAAAAATATGCTTGTCAAGGAAAGAAAACTGATTAACTTTCAGATTAGATGAGGTAAAATATTATATGTGACATTGGACTTCAATGTTGGACCAGAGAGGCTGAAATGCTTGCTATACCAAAAACAGTGAATCATGTTATCATCTCATGATTCTTGCTCTTAAAAGAATCAAACAGTCTGGAGATAAGCTGGCCTTATGGTGCACTTAATTATTATATGGTTCAGAGAATATTAACGAGAGAAAGAGGGAGATAAATGATAAAATAAACATTAAAAATTGGTAAAGGGTATATACTAATATTGTTTATATTTCTGATATTTATCCTAAATTTTGATAACTTCACAATAAAGTAAGAAAAACAAACATCCTGAGAAACATTTTATAGAACTCTCATTGAAGTAGGGACAAGCACACAAACTTCTTTTTAATTTACTTCATATAGGTAACTCTGATTTTCATTGCTGTCCAGTTCTGACCTTCCCATCATACTTCAGTCCCTTAGAGACTGCCTTTGGAAATGGAGGGCAACCAATCATGGATCGCAGAATTCATCCTGCTGGGCTTCCAGCTCAGTGAAGAGATGGAATTGCTCCTCTTTGTTATCTTCATCCTGTTGTATACCTTCAACCTGCTGGCAAATGGCATGATCTTGGGACTCATCTTGCTTGACCCCAGACTGCACACCCCCATGTATTACTTCCTGTCTCATCTGACCATCACTGATGTAGGCTATGCTTCCAGCAATTTACCAAATATGCTGGAAAACTTAGTGAAACACAAGAAAACCATCTCCTATTTTTCATGCACCATGCAGATGATTTCCTATTTGGCCTTTGCTTCTGTAGAGTGCCTGACTTTGGTGGTGATGTCCTATGACCGGTTTGTGGCGATCTGCCACCCACTGCAGTACACGGTCATCATGAACTGGAGGGTGTGCACATTCCTGGCCATCGCTTGCTGGGTATGTGGATTTTCCCTGGCCATAGTCCAAGTAAGTCTGTTTCTACGGCTGCCCTTCTGTGGGCCCCAGAAGGTAAACCACTTCTTCTGCGAAATTAGCTCTGTCCTCAAAGTGACCTGTGGTGACATCTGGATCAATGAAATCTTCCTCTTTGCTGATGGTGTGTTTATCTTAGTTGGGCCCCTTTCCCTGATGCTGGTCTCCTACGTGCGTATTCTCTGGGCCATCCTGAAGATCCGGTCAAAGGAGGGCCGCAAGAAAGCCTTCTCCACCTGCTCCTCGCACCTCTGCGTGGTCGGGTTCTACTTTGGCATAGCCATGATGGTGTACTTGGCCCCTGACAGTAGTCATCTAGAAGAACAGCAGAAAATTCTCTTCCTGTTTTACACCTTCTTCAACCCATTACTGAACCCCCTTGTCTACAGTGTACGGAATGCTCAAGTGAAGGCTGCCTTCCACAGAGTATTGCAGAAAAATAGATCAGTGTGACACAGGGCAGGATTGTGGTGTAGTGAATTTTTCTTCTAACAGTCAAGAAAATGTCCCATCAAAACCCATGACTTAAGGATGAAGATTCTACAAAGTAACATCAGCAGGAAGGCACAGTAGGAACCCCCAACTCCCTTCCTCCGTGGACATGACATAATAAAGATCTAATTGCCTTCATGGAACACCAGACATCACACCACACATCACATAGTTTGCAGCACCCCAAACTATCCCAAAGTCAAGAAGATATGCAGTGAAGCTTTTAGGCAAACTTATGGCATTTGACCTTCCATAACTGCTTTTCTTCTCTGTCCCAAGGTAGCAGGATCAGGAGAAAATTCCCACCCCCAGCCCTTCCTCAAGAGGGAAAAAGAAGAATGGACCATGCAGACCACTTTGGCTTTTCAGGGAATAGTGTGAGGGTTTGTTAGTTATCTTGCCTATGGCTCAGAGCGCTGATGCAAATGGCAGTTTGGATTCCTTGTTGGGACCACCGAGAAACATAGCAAGCACCCAGCTTTTTATGGATATACTGAGATGTTTTGGATTTTTACAGTTCTGACCTGTCTGCACTGGTATTTCATTCTTGTTTTAACATGAAATTTCCTGTTGACATTCAATGTTGAGTTTCTTTACAAGTGCTTCTTAACCATCTGCATATCTTCTTTGATGAGGCATTTCTTTACATCTTTTACTCATTTTTATGTAATAAACTTTGTTTTTAAAGTAATTTTAGAATCAAAGCAAAATTGAGTGAGAGGTACAGAAAGTGAAAGTGAAGTCGCTCAGTCGTGTCCGATTCTTTGTAACCCCATGGACTATAGCCTACCAGGTTCCTCCGTCCATGGGATTTTCCAGGCAGGAGTACTGGAGTGGATTGCCATTTCCTTCTCCAGGGGATCTTCCCAACCCAGGGACTGAACCCAGATCTCCCACATTGTAGGCAGACACTTTACCATCTGAGTCACCAGGGAAGTGTGAAAGGTACAGAGATACCCCCAGTACCCCCTTGTCTCCATACATACATAACCTCCCCCATTATAAACATCCCCCTACAGAGTGGTGCATTCGTTATCATTCATAAACCTGTCCTGATACATCATTATCACCCAATTTTCACAGCGTCCATGAGGATTCATTTGTGCTGTTGTATATTCTGTGTACTGGATGAGTGTGTAATTATGTGCATCCACAATTATATTTTCATACAGAGTAGATTCCCTGTCCTGAGAGTCCCCTCTCCCTCTCTCACTACTAGTCCCTGGTAACCACTGATATCTTGATTGCCTCCATAGTTTTGGCTTTTCAGAATATTGGCATCATACAGTATACAGTATTTCCACATTGCCTTCTGTCACTGTGGTGCACATTTAAGCTGGCTGTAGGGTCACATGTGTTACAGAGCTTCCATTGGCCTGGTGGTGTGTAAGATTGTGGCCCAGGGGATCCTGGGCATGTTGCCTGCACACTGGTGGATGAGGTGGTTCCCAGGGCTAGTGGCAGCTTTCTGGGATGTGGGATCAGGTCCTGGGTCCTCTGGCAGGTAAGGCTGGGTTCCAGGGTGGCTGTGTGTTCAGAGGGTCTTGTTCATGAGTGGCCCAGTGTCGCTGCCTGGCTTGCTGCTTGGCCCAGAGCATCTAAGGACTGGTGCTATTGTCAGGCAGTGGATCCAATTCCCTGGACTAAAAGCCAGAGGGATGATTCCAAAATGGTACTTGGCAGCACCAGCATCCTTACATAAGAATGAGCCCCAAACAATGGCTGTTTATAGTGTCTGTGTCCCCAAAGTCAGTTCTATTTGCCTCGTACCTCTCCAGGATGCTTCGCAAGATTGGAGGTGTGTCTCACCCAGGTCCCATTTAAATGACTGCTTTTACTCTGAGCCACAGATCTTTGATGATATTTCATGTATGCCTTTTAAGAGTGGAGTCTTTTTTTTTTTTTTAACCCCACAGCCCTATGACTTTCCCAAAATTCAGCACTGCTGGCCTTCATAGCCAAATGTTCTGGAGCTCTTCTTCCTGGTACAGGAATCCCAGGCTGAGGAGCACCTTGAGGTCTGGCTTAGACCCCTCGCTTTTCAAGGAGAAACTCTGAAATTGCAATTATCCTCCTATTCGTGGGTCATCTACCTGAGGATCTAAGTCTTGACTATATCATGTCACTACCCCTTCTGCCTATCTCACTGTGGTTCCTTCTTTACATCTTTACTTATAGAAGATCTCTGCTAGTCTTCTGATCTTTTATATTAATAGTTGCTCTATAAATACTTAATAATTTTTTGTGACTGTGGGAGGAGGTGAGCTCAAGGTCTTCCTTCTCCACCATTTTTGCCACTCCTGTCCCATTTTATTTGGCAATTTTCTTCAGGATGCTTAGCTTCTAAAAATCACACTCCCGTAGGTCTTCCATATTTTACTCCATTTTCTCTTTTTTTTTCTTTTAATGTTTTTATTTGAGTGTTTCCTGTTGATCTTCGTTTGAATTCATTGATCTTGCACTAGACTGGATCAAGTCTGCTATTAAATCCACACGCTGTTTTCTTAATTTCACATATTATTATTTGTTCCTTAAGATGGAATATCTGCAGTCCATCCCATCAGGAAGCTTGCACAACCCTCTTTGACGTAGCCTCATCCCCCAGAGAGCAGACAGAAGAAGGAATATCTCATTATTTTTGTAGATTCTAATTTTTCATTGAAATACTGGTTTTTGTATTTTGTGTATCTTTTCCCCTATTTTCTTTGATATGTTATTTTGAAGTCTTGAGACTTCAGTTTCTGTTGTATATCTGAGACCTCTTCTATTGGCTCTTTTATCTCTTGGTTATTGATCAAGTCTTCCTGCTTTTTAATATTTGGAATAATAAATCATAGAGTATAGCTTATTTTATCATATATTAAGATTAATGAAGTGAAGCTTTGTTTTTTCTCCCTAATGACAATTAAACTTGTTGTTCATCTTACTCCTTTTAGGGCTTTTTCCTTATAGATTTAAGACAAATTTCAGTTATGTTTTTTCTTGTTAGGACTTAGGCAATGCCTACAAAAACCTCCACAGATATCTTTAGAATATTTTTCTACATATATTTCCTCTCTATAATCTTGTCCTCTAAAATCCTAGCTTTCTTATTTGCCCATAACTCCAATCTCTGTTGGAATTTCAGCTATATACTCCTTGGGTGAAAGCCTGTATGAATATGAAGCTTACTTGCACTCCCTTGTCCTATGTTGCTCCGTCATGTTCAACTCTTTGTGACCCCATGGACTACACAGTCCATGGAATTCTCCTGGCTAGAATATGGGAGTAGATAGCCATTCCCTTCTCCAGGGAATCTTTCCAACTCAGTGATCGAACCCAGGTCTCCGGCATTGCAGGTGGATTCTTTACCAGCTGAGCCACAAGGGGAACCCAAGAATACTGGATTGGGTAGCCTATCCCTTCTCCAGCAGATCTTCCTGACCCAGAAATCAAACTGGGGTCTCCTGAATTGCAGGCAGATTCTTTACCAGCTGAGCTACCAGGGAATCCCTGACTTAAAAAGCACACTCATTCAATTCACTTCTGACTGTGTTAATAATTTTATATTTCTCAACAAAGTGTTTTGGAAAATAATATTTTGGAAAATTGATGTTTTGCACTTAAATGTTTTTAAAACTCATTAATAACTAAATCAGGAAGAAAATTGTAGATTGCATCAGTTTGAGGAGGGTTTGGCAAGGGCACATGTACATAGTTATAAACCCAACAACCATATTAGATAACAGTTTTCTGTATACCTGTTTGAGTGGGTAAGTTACAGGGGCGATATAATGCTGAGTTTTATCTTCAAAGATATAATTAATCTGAAATATCAAATCAAGGACTTCCTTGGTTGTCCAGTCAAGACAAGTCTCCACACTTTCACTGCAGGGGACATGGGTTTGATCCATGGAGGAACTAAGATCCTGCATGTCATGTGCCACAACCAAAAAGCAAAAGAAATATCAAGTCATAGGCCTAAGAAGTAAATATTAAGCAAGTTGATTTGTGGCTGTTAGAAAAAAGTAGGGTAACATAAAGGTAGTTATAATGCACTAAATTGTGTCCCCCCCACCCATAATGTAAATATTGAGGTCTTAACTGTCAGAACGTGTCCATAACTAAGCTTGCATATTTAAAATGTAGTAAGCTAAACTGAGATCATTAGGTTGGGCACTAATATGATACAACTGGTGGACTTTTAGAGGAGATGATTAGGCTGCAGACATACATGAAAGGAAAATTGAGTAAAGTCATAGAGAAAAGATTGCATTACAAGCCGAAGGAGAGGCTTCAGAAGAAACTAAACCTGTTGATTCCTTGCTCTTGGACATCTAGCCACTGGGCCAATAAGAAAACATATTTTTGTTGTTGAGTCCATGTAGTTTATGGTGCTTTGTTATGGCACTCCTAGAAAACTACCACTTTAGCTCAGAGGTATAAGAAATAATCACATAAATGTCAGGTAACAGAGTGCCAAACAATATGTATGGAGTCAGTTATCAAAGGTATTATTAAAGAAGTAATTGAAGAAAAAATGGCAAAAGTACATTGTTTTCAAGTTTGGGAAAATTTTCTTCCTTACTTAAAGGTCCTAAATATGAGGTCTTCAAGAGAATGATATCTTCCTTTGAATACTAACACAAAAATCTCTTAGGTATTTCCAGTTGAACTCTCAATTTAAGAAGTCACAGTAATCATATCAGAATTTCTTATTAAGTTGCCCTTATTAAGCCTACACTTCTCTGAGGCCCTCTAAAAGGAGCATATAATCAAAGTTTACCTTAAAAATTAAAACTATGGGGAAATAGAAACCATTTTGTAGACAAAAAGTACATGCAGATATCTGTGTGTGTGTGTGTATTCTTCAATCATCAAACCAAGATGAAGATGAGCAAATTGAATTTAAAAGAGCAAAAACAAATCTCCTCTGTGTTAAATCTTCCCCAAATTTGTGACATAAATGTGACACTGAGATATTGCTATTCAATTTGACCTGAAATGCAAAAGGTCATCAGGACCACATACCTACTTTCTCAGGCACCTAGACAGGCAAGAGTTTGTCATATGAAAAGTTCCTCAAATTTATCTAAGCTTATATCGTATAAAGAGCTGCCGTCTCTGGGGTCGCACAGAGTCGGACACGACTAAAGCGACTTAGCAGCAGCAGTATGCTATCTCTACATAGACAGAAAATATACTTTTACTTTTAAAAAAGCACTGGTCGCTTGGAATAAATTGAGTAAAGACCTCCAGAAACTGCTCCAGAAAATCAAAATGCACACTGACAGAATCTGTCAAAATCATCTTTTTCAAAACCTAGAAGTTAAAGACTTGCAAAAATGTCAGTGTTCATCCAAGAAAAATTGCTGACCTTGTTAAGAACAGCGACGTCTGCAGGGTTTTAACTTACTCTGTAGCTATTATCATCACTCCAGCTCCATGGTACCCTGGAAAACAAACAGCCCTGCAGCCATGGTGAGAACCAGCATCCTTACAGCCTCTGGAAGGTGTAGCCAAGATAGAAGGAACAAACTAACTTATGATACGTGGAAAAGAATTTACCATTAGAGTATAATACTTGGGATTAGGATTAGAACCTAAGCATACCAGAGATTCTGAACTCTTAAACTTTAATACGAATTGTGGAACCATGACTGAATTTTATAACCAGTGTTGGAAAATACAAATAATATTTCTATTTATAACTGCAATATAAAATATATATGTAAATATGTGTATATATCCTGCATATATATATATATATATATATATATATATGAAGGCAATGGCACCCCACTTCAGCACTCTTGCCTGGAAAATCCCATGGATGGAGGAGCCTGGTAGGCTGCAGTCCATGGGGTCGCGAAGAGTCGGACACGACTGAGCGACTTCACTTTCGCTTTTCACCTTCATGCATTGGAGAAGGAAATGGCAACCCACTCCAGTGTTCTTGCCTGAAGAATTCCAGGGACGGGGGAGCTGGTGGGCTTCCGTCTGTGGGGTCGCACAGAGTCGGACACGACTGAAGCGACTTAGCAGCAGCAGCATATATATACTTCTGTCACCAAAGACAGCTAGAGGAAGGTAAGAAATAAAGAGAAGCGTTAAGCATATACAAGTTAATCCTTATATATATATATATATGTAATAGAATAGTATCTACTATTATAAACCAGGCACTCTCTTGACAACAAGCGAGAGTAATGCATGAGAAAGCAGCTTATAATCCGCTCCTTGTAGGTGGCTTTTGGGCACTGGAATTACCCTGCAACATAGAAGTCAGAGGACTTGCTGACGCACTCTGATGTGCAGTAGATAAGCATTTATTCTGGACCACTGCACTTTGGGGAGAGACCTGGCTTGTGATATTTACTTATGTTTTATCAGCATATGAAATGTGTTGAAATCCCTGGGATTCATGAGTTCCTATAGAAAGTGAACAGAAAATAGATGACTTCTATGATCTGATCATTGGACCTAGCAAATAGATAATTGGTATCATTGAAATGAAGTTTCATATTCTGACCAGGTGTTTTCAAAACAAAATAGTAGAAATTTTCCAGATAGAAATTGCTGAAGAAAAATTCTTGAGTAGGCAAGAGTGGTAGAATTTATAGCGTAAGTTTTAGACTGGTCTTCTCTGGGAAAAAACTCTTAGCTCCAAATTCAGATAAATGCACAAATCCACTAACTCATTCGCTATGTTAGTGCTGTCTGTCATCTTATTGCTTTCATAGTTATTTTCTTAGTTGCTTTCTCAGTTACTTATTCACTAGCTGAGAATATGGATGGAAGGAATTATGGGAGATTTAAAGAAAGAGAATTTAAAAAACCATCTGGAAGAAGACTAAGGAAACAGAATGATTTCTGGGAGCATCAAGGACCAAATTGATGTGAATACTCATGAATTTAAGGGGTCTGAGTCATCATGTTTGTGTGTTGTCTGTGGATCTGTGTGTGCAGGCAAACCCATCCATCATCTAAATTTAACGTTCATGATACTAAACGGAAAGGAGATGATGATATCTCTAAATGAAGAACATGTATTTAGGGAAAAGGTGTTATCAAAATGAGACAAATACTTAAGGAATAGCCTAAAGTGGGGAAGTGAAGTGAAAGTCACTCAGTCGTGTCTGACTCTTTCTGACCCCATGGACCATACAGTCTATGGAATTCTTCAGGCCAGAACTGGAGTGGGTAGCCTTTCCCTTTTCCAGGGGATCTTCCCAACCCAGGGATCGAACCCAGGTTTCCCACAGTGCAGGTGGATTATTGACCAGCTGAACCACCAGGGAAGCCCAAGAATACTGGAGTGGTTTGCCTATCCCTTCCCCAGTGGATCTTTCTGACCCAGGAATCAAACCAGAGTCTCCTGCATTACAGGAGGATTCCTTGCCAACTGAGCTATCAGGGAAGCCCTGGGGAAATAGGGTTGAATCTCAAAAAGTTTCCAAGTAATTGTTAATATTTGCAGTGGAAATTTTTGATAATTATTGCAGATTAACACTTCCCAGCAGACAGAGATTTTTCACTCCCTGAGAAAGATCCAATCCTTGGAGGGGCTGCAGTAACAAGCTCCTTGGGGACTGCACTTTTTACTTCATGAGTCTTTCCAACTGTAGCATACGGATGCAGGAACAATATTGAGATCAAGTACCTAACACACATCCTTGGGGATTTCACTTTGGGGACAAGCGCGGAAGTGTGACTTATCTGTAAAAGTTTCACACCAAGATTCTCCTGAGTGCAGGCCTCTTTGCATTCTTCTTGAGCTCTTATCTCTCTGCATAAACAGGTTCACAGACATGCACATGCACACCCACACTCCCATAGACAGCATGGCAGGAGGCCCAAGAGAGCAGGCCAGGCTTTGCACTACTTTGTAGGAAAGACACAGAACAGTGAGGGTATGGTTTCTCATTTGTTCCCTGGGCTCTCCAGGAATGCCTCTGGGGAATGGGCTGGTTTTAGGTGATCAGACTGTAAAGCCGTCACACCTAGAGGCTCCTGAGCACCCTGAATCCTGTCCTTCCGTCAGGACAGAAAAGGTGTCTGGGACTCACCATCCACTGCACTCACTCCAGGGAGCAGGTTACTCAGCTCCAGCCATTCCCCGTCTCTGAGTTTTCCTCTACATTCAAGTCCAAGTTGAGGAAAAGATCAGAAATAGTAGCAGCTCCCAGTTATATAAATCCTTAATTACACATTGATTCATGGTTTCAGAAGAGCAGGAGAGAAGGCTGGCAGAATCATCAGGTTTAGGAAAAAGAAAAAAGCTACCCTTTTGAAGACCCCTTTCTTGCTCTGTGCTGGGGTCTCAGAGTCACATCTGATACCCACGCTGTCTAAACATAGGTTTCTTACTCCTCCTCATCAGAGCCCATCCCTGATGCCCCAGTTTACTGGAAGGAGCTGGTAAACTCAGTGTCCCTAAGTCGCGATGGCAAACTGAAAGGGGCATAAGAACATCTAGAGCTGATGTCTCTCCTTACGAATGATGAATCCAGAAGTCTTGTGTAACGTGTCCTTCACCGTCTTTCATTTCTTCCTCTCCTGAGGACCATCTGCATCCTGGAAATGTTCTCCTGCCAGGAACTGAGGACACTGGGGCTCCTTTCTTTGATGCCCAGTAGGAAGGTGTTTAATAAAGAGCAGGGAGAAATCTTCTAGCTACCTGATAAAGATCCCATTAGTATTGCTTTTGCAGCAGGGAAGCTGGTAAAGGTTCCTTCTGGTCCAGAATTATTCTCCAGTGATGGGTGTCCTCATTTGAGGGAACTCCTGGGTCATCGTCTAGAGTGTGATAACCTGAGTACCACTGTCACTCATCAGCTTTGGGGGCAAGTTCTAGCTGGTGAAAATACAGTGAAATGTCCCGATTACAATAACAGTTTCTCTATTTACATGTCTGTGCACCTGGCAAGTTTTCAGGGAATATTTTTGTCTGACCCTTCACATTTAAGTCAGTTTTTTAAAATGGAATAAATGAAAATCTGTCATTTCTAAATTTTGCCATTGAAAAAGGAAATTAAGATAACCCATAGCATTTCTATTGTTGTAACAAGGCATAGGATTTCTAAAACTTTCCTCTAAACTGCAACAATTTGGTTATTTTCATAAATATTTCTGCATTCTAATTTTTAATATTTAAGTTACTATTTATGAAGCTAGCAGTTTTCATGTTCATATAATCTGACTTCTGTTTAATAAAAGATGAGAGTTGATGATCTGTTAACAAGAAATTACTGGAAAGGCATTCTAGGCAGCCTTGACCTGAGCTTATAAACCATCAGGGTCCACTGAGGTATGAGGTGTTGGAACAAAAGATTTCACTTCAGCAACAGGTCAGAGAAAGCAGTGATCACTCTGTGGACACGAAGCAGGATAGGAGATGTCCTAGGATTAAGAAAGCCTTCTGATAATCATCCTGCAGGATATCATTTATTAATGCACTTCATTATTTTTTAACTAGAAAAAAAATAAGTACATGTTAAAATTAAGCAGAAATTTAAATATATTAAGTGAATGTCCTTTTAGGTATATTCTTATTTTATATACAATGTGACAAATGTATTCTTTTAACTTGTAGTGGAAACATGTCTGAAATATAGATTACATTTTCTACATATTCAGGCTTTTACAGCTGGACTTAGAAGCTAATATCGGATAAACAGGAGCTCCATGGAGAGATGAGGAAGAAAGACAGGCAGTAGAGGGCAAGAGTCTGGGAGCCAGAGAATCAGGCAGTGTCATTAGGGTCCTGATGGTGAAAGGCAAAAAGCTGCTGGAGATTTGATTTATGTGTAAATTTTCAATTTGTGTAGAAGGCTAATTCTACATTAAACTACATTACTAGGTCCCTCAGCAGACAGGTCAGGTCAGGAAGGCAGATCAGAACTAACAGTCAAACCAGGAGCCACCATGGAGGCTTTGAATGCTTGTGCTACGTTAGTAACATTTGATGTTTCTGCTAGCATTCATTGTAACATCAGTACCTAAAACTAATAGTTTAGAGACAGGCACCAAAATAGAATAAGAGCCTTAGAATCATTTTACCAGCTGTCTCACTCAACCTGCCTTAGAACCTGATGCTGTCCTATACTATCACTAAAGAGAAACACCTCTGGTCTACTCTCCCTGGCAAAAAACACAAATATGTGTCACTTGAATAAGTTGATAATTCAATTCCTCCAATACGCTGTATTTACTCATTTGATTTTTTATTTATGGCTCTTATTTGAAATCAGTGTCTGATTATCTATTTGTTTTACCCCAATGACAGTGACTAAAAATTAGACTTTTCTTCAGTTTCAAGCTTTGAATGGTGATTCTGTTCCTTGGTAAGTACTCCTGAAAGTGGACTTTATACTCAGTGTATAATCTTATTCCATCCTAAACGTGCCTTCCTATTTTTGAATATCTGCTGAACACATTTCATGTGGTAAACAGACAAGAGACTTTAATTCATTTACATAAATTTGTCACATCATTATTAACACATACTGATGCACTTAATTATTTTTATCATATTATTTATGGTGAATAATAGAGCTAATATTGGATAGTATTGCTGCAGTTCAGTTCAGTCACTCAGTCGCATCCGACACTTTGCGACCCCATGAATCACAGCACGCCAGGACTCCCTGTCCATCATCAACTCCCGGAGTTCACTCAAACCCATGTCCACAGAGTCGGTGAGGCCATCCAGCCATCTCATTCTCTGTCATCCCCTTCTCCTCCTGCTCCCAATCCCTCCCAGCATCAGAGTCTTTTCCAGTGAGGTAACTCTTCGCATGAGGTGGCCAAAGTATTGGAGTTTCAGCTTTAGCATCAGTCCTTCCAGTGAACACCCAGGACTGGTTTCCTTTAGAATAGACTGGTTGGATCTCCTTGCAGTCTAAGGGACTCTCAAGAGTCTTCTCCAACACCACAGTTCAAAAGCATCAATTCTTCGGCTCTCAGCTTTCTTCACAGTCCAACTCTCACATTCATACATGACCACTGGAAAACCATAGCCTTGACTAGACGGACCTTGGTTGGCAAAGTAATGTCTCTGCTTTTTAATATGCTGTCTCAGTTCAGTTCAGTCGCTCAGTCGTGTCCGACTCTTTGTAACCCCATGAATCACAGCACACCAGGCCTCCCTGTCCATCACCAACTCCCGGAGCTCACTCAAACTCATGTCCATCGAGTCAGTGATGCCATCCAGCCATCATTCTCTGTAGTCCCCGTCTCCTCCCACCCCCAATCCCTCCCAGCATCAGACTCTTTTCCAGTGAGTCAACTCGTCGCATGAGGTGGCCAGAGTATTGGAGTTTCAGCTTTAGCTTCAGCATCAGTCCCTCCAATGAACACCCAGGATTGATAGGTTGGTCATAACTTTCCTTCCAAGGAGTAAGCATCTTTTAATTTCATGGCTGCAGTCAGTATCCGCAGTGATTTTGGAGCCCAAAAAGATAAAGTCTGTGACTGTTTCCACTGTTTCCCCATCTATTTCCCATGAAATGATGAGACCAGATGCCATGATCTTAGTTTTCTGAATGTTGAGCTTGAAGCCAACCTTTTCACTCTCCTCTTTACTTTCATCAAGAGGCTTTTGAGTTCCTCTTCACTTTCTGCCATAAGGGTGGTGTCATCTGCATATCTGAGGTTACTGATATTTCTCCCAGCAATTTTGATTCCAGCTTGTGCTTTTTCCAGCCCAGCATTCCTCATGATGTACTCTGCATATAAGTTAAATAAGCAGGGTGACAATATAGAGCCTTGACGTACTCCTTTTCCTATGTGGAACCAGTCTGTTGTTCCATGTCCAGTTCTGACTGTTGCTTCCTGACCTGCATACAGGTTTCTCAAGTATTGCTTAGAATCTATTATATCTAAAGAGAACTGTTTTATAAAATTTTCTCAGGTACAAGATACATAATATAAAGGAGGCTAGTAGACTGAGTATAAGTAAAGGCAGTTTTTTTTTTGTTTGTTTGTTTTTTTAGGTAATTATTTTTTATTGGAGGCAAATTATTTTACAATATTATATTGGTTGGTTTTGCCATACATTGATATGAATTTGCCCCGGGTTTACATAAGTTCCCCCTCCTGAACCCCCCTCCCACCTCCCTCTTCCCTTTATCCTCCCTCTGGGTCATCCCCGCATGCCAGCCCCGAGCATCCTATAACATGCATTGACCCTGAACTAGTGATTCGTTTCACATATGACAACATACGTGTTTCAATGCCATTCTCCCAAATCATCCCACCCTCACCCTCTCCCATAGAGTCCCAAAGACTGTTCTATACATCTGTGTCTCTTTTGCTGTCTCGTATACAGGGTTATCATTTGCATCTTTCTAAATTCCATATATATGTGTTAGTATACTGTATTGGTGTTTTTCTTTCTGGCTTACTTCACTCTGTATAATAGGCTCCAGTTTCATCCACCTCATTAGAACTGATTCAAATGTATTCTTTTTAATGGCTGAATAATACTCCATTGTGTATATGTACCAAAGCTTTCTTATCCATTCGTCTGCAGATGGACATCTAGGTTGCTTCCATGTCCTGGCTATTATAAACAGTGCTGCAATGAACATTGGAGTACATGTGTCTCTTTCAATTCTGGTTTCCTCGGTGTGTATGCCCAGGAGTGCGATTGCTGGATCATATGGCAGTTCTATTTCCAATTTTTTGAGGAGTCTCCACACTGTTCTCCATAGTGGCTGTACTAGTTTGCATTCCCACCAACAGTGTAAGAGCGTTCCTTTCTCTCCACATCCTCTCCAGCATTTATTGCATGTAGACTTTTGGATAGCAGCCATTCTGACTGGTGTGAAATGGTATCTCATTGTGGTTTTGATTTGCATCTCTCTGATTATGAGGGATGTTGAGCATTTTTTCATGTGTTTGTTAGCCATCTTTATGTCTTCTTTGGAGAAATGTCTGTTTAGTTCTTTGGCCCATTTTTTGATTGGGTCATTTATTTTTCTGGAATTGAGCTGCAGGAGCTGCTTGTATAATTTGGAGATTAATCCTTTATCAGTTGCTTCATTTGCTATTATTTTCTCCCATTCTGAAGGCTGTCTTTTCACCTTACTTATAGTTTCCTTTGCTGTGCAGAAGCTTTTGATTTTAATTAGGTCCCATTTGTTTATTTTTGCTTTTATTTCCAATATTCTGGGAGGTGGGTCATGGAGGATCCTGCTGTGATTTATGTCGGAGAGTGTTTTGCCTACGTTCTCCTCTAGGAGTTTTATAGAATCTGGTCTTACATTTAGCTCTCTAATCCATTTTGAGTTTATTTTGGTGTATGGTGTTAGGAAGTGTTCTAGTTTCCTTCTTTTACAAGTGGCTGACCAGTTTTCCCAGTACCACTTGTTAAAGAGACTGTCTTTTCTCCATTTGATATTCTTGCCTCCTTTGTCAAAGATGAGGTGTCCATAGATGCGTGGATTTATCTCTGGGCTTTCTATTTTGTTCCATTGATCTATATTTCTGTCTTTATGCCAGTACCATACTGTCTTGATGACTGTGGCTTTGTAGTAGAGCCTGAAGTCCGGCAGGTTAATTCCCCCAGTTCCATTTTTCTTCCTCAATATTGCTTTGGCTATTCGAGGTTTTTTGTATTTCCATACAAATTGTGAGATTATTTGTTCTAGTTCTGTGAAAAATATTGTGGGTAGCTTGATAGGGATTGCATTGAATGTATAAATTACTTTGGGTAGTATACTCATTTTTACAATATTTATTCTTCCAATCCATGAACATGGTATATTTCTCCATCTATTAGTGTCCTCTTTGATTGCTTTCAGTAGTGTTTTATAGTTTTCTATGTACAAGACAATCAGAGCAGAAAAAGACATAAAAGGAATACAAATTGGAAAAGAAGAAGTAAAACTTTCACTGTTCGCTGATGACATGATCCTCTACACAGAAAACCCTAGAGACTCTACCAGAAAACTACTAGAGCTAATCAATGATTACAGTAACGTTGCAGGATATAAAATCAACACACAGAAATCCCTTGCATTCCTATACACTAATAATGAGAAAATAGAAAGAGAAATTAAGGAAACTATTCCATTCACTGTTGCAACGAAAAGAATTAAATACTTAGGAATATATCTACCTAAGGAAACAAAAGACTTGTACATAGAAAACTATAAAACACTACTAAAGGCAGTTTTTGACATTAGAAATTAAACTTTCTTTCTTACTTAGCTGTGGATTAATATCTATACTACTATAATATAAGATCATCAGAAAGTATTTATTGCATTTTTTCATAATCAATGATCCTCTTTGATTTAACACCAGAAAACCACACTCATCCCTCTGCCCAATTATGTCCAATCCGACTTTGTATTTCATAGGGGATATACAGACAAGGGACTTTGAAGCTAATGCTACAAATGTCCCAAATGTTAACACCTTGCCCTCCCACTTCAGAGCACACTGGCCTGATTTCCAAATGCCAGCAGCTGAATTTCCTTGCCTGCAGGTTCCCCAGAAACCAGAGCCATTTACTAGCCCATCACAGAGTGGTCCACCAACCTCAGGGCTCTCCCCCAGTAACGGATACTAGTTGGTACATAGACACTCTAGGGATGCATATTCTACACGGGCTCTAACATTTTTCCATTAGGATCTAATTTCACTTACTCCTATTTTGTCCTACTGCAGCATCCAAACTTAAGCAGCTGCCTTTATGTGGTGTGTCACTTTTCCTCAGTTAATTTATGTTCATAGATTCGAAATCATAGAACTTACTATGGAATTCAGTGTTGATCACACTATTTTGAAATGTGACTTTGACTCTCACTTTCTTTTCTAAAAAATGACATTATAAAGAGATACCAGCCAGATAATTCTCATCAAGTGAGGTTCCGAAAACTTAATTTTTCTTGGAATAAGTAAATTAAATCGTACATTTCTAAAACTAATTATAAAAACCCCTGCAACATATATCTCTTTGCTCACATGAATTATAAGCTCAAGCAAAGAGACAACTCTATGTTTCACCTTTTTTAATAAGCTAAGATAGATATTTTACTTGGAAGGTAGAAAAAATTAGTATATATATATAATCTTATAAATCTACGTGAAAGTGAAAGTCACTCAGTCGTGCCTGACTCATTGCAGCCCCATGAACCATACAGTCCATGGAATTCTCCAGGCCAGAATATTGGTGTGAGTAGCCTTTCTCTTCTCCAGGGGATCTTCCCAACCCAGGGATCAAACCCAGGTCTCCTGTATTGCAGGCGAATTCTTTACCAGCTGAGCCACAAGCAAATTAATTTTTATTTTGATATCTTTGGTGACAGAAATTTTACTACCCCTTTAAGTTTTAGTGGGTTTGTGGGTCATTTAGGTTATTTTTAATGTGAAGTAAGTTCAAGTAAATATTTGCACAATTGCCATCTGATCAACTATTTTTCATTAGTGATTTGCAGAAAATTTTTATATTCCAAATATGAACCCTGAATTTAGTGTACCTGTTATGATTATTTCATACTTTCTTGATGATGCCTCTAGATAAACAGCAGTTAATTTCTTAGTTTTATCACTCTTTTATGTTGTTTAATATTCCATTCAATTCAAGGTCATAACTATGCTACAAAGCTTGTTTTTATCATTTATATTTAGATCATTACCTATCTGTATTTCTATTTTGGTTTGATTTGATTTCTTCATGTAAATAGACAACTGATCCAGCATTATTATCGAAAACACCTGTGCCTTTGTCTTGGTTCAGATGTGCTTGTGGGGTGATGGGAATGTGCATTTTTGAACTTCTGGTTTAATCATGCTATTTCATGAGTCTACTTAATTATCTTTGTCCCAGCAGAACATTGCCTGACTGTAACTTTATAGGTCTCAATATTTCATAGAGTAAATCCTTTTTCTTCATTCTTCTTTATCATTTCCTTCACTTTTCTTGATCTTTTGTATTTTCTCATGAAACTTATAAGTAAGATTATCAATTTATGCACGTTAAAAACTTCCCTTAAATTCTGATTTGGATTTCATTGAACCTACCCTTGTACCACAAGGAGATCCAACCAGTCCATTCTAAGGGAGATTGATCCTGGGTGTTCATTGGAAGGACTGATGCTAAAGCTGAAACTGCAATACTTTGGCCACCTCATGTGACGAGTTTACTCACTGGAAAAGACTCTGATGCTGGGAAAGGTTGGGGGCAGGAGGAGAAGGGGACAACCGAGAAAGAGATGGCTGGATGGCATCACCGACTCTGTGGACATGAGTTTGAGTGAACTCCGGGAGTTGGTGATGGACAGGGAGGCCTGACGTGGTGTGATTCATGGGGTCGCGGAGAGTCGGACATGACTGAGCGACTGAACTGAACAGATTAATATGAAGAGATCTAGAATCTTTACAAAATGTCCATTTATTCCATAAAATATTATGCATGTTCCAGAGTTTGGATATTTGCTTATTATAATAGGTCATCTTCAGAGATTTTAATGTTTTCAGCATTCATTAGTGTGTTGTCAATAAAAACTGAAATTTATTTTCTGAATTATTTTATTAACATATAGTTTGTTTACAATTATGCTAAGTTCAGGTGTGCAACCTGGTGATTCAGTATTTTGTATTAATAGATTATCCCTCATTTAAAGTTATAAAATATTGACTATATTCTTGTGCTCTACAGTGTATCTTCTTTATCCTATGTATTGTAGTTTTGACCTCTAATTTCCTATCCTTATATTGCCCCCCATCCATCTTTTATTTAGAATAATCTTAATAAAGTTTGCATATGGCTAGAAAGTACTTATTGGTTACACCTTAAATTTTTCAACTGAAATTTCAGTCTTCATGTCTATAAGCCATCTACTTCAAATTTCAACCCTTTGTTTTAACTCCCTACTTCAAAAATGTGAGGAATAATTTTCTTATTATTCCTTCTCATATTTCTTCTCCTGTATTAATTGATTTTGTAAACTCATTTTTACATTTTCAACCTTGAATTATAGTTATTTCTTAGTCTCCCCTAAGCTATCATTTAATCTGGATAATCTTTAGAATTAGAAATTATTACATTTGATAGAAATATTTGTTTTAACACAAAATATGTTAGAATTAGTACCAATTCCACTGATTAGTGTTGAGGAAATAGCATAAATCTCTCTAGCTCAGTTACAGGATGGCCTGGGTAGAAAATTGTACATACTGACCAATGAAACCTTCATATTTTGAGGGGCTGTTATTTTATTAGCTCTATTAGGAAGGAGAAATTCTATTTTTGGTATCAAAATTTTCTTCCATTTCAGTGCTGTTTAAGAAATTTAATCTACCTTCACTATTATTTTTTGAAAACTTTTAGTTGAATTGAAAGTTATGATAATAGAGATGAGGATACAATAAATATAATAAATAGTTTATTCAGACAAAATTCACCCTAAATATTTAAGGTGTTACCATATTCATTTTTCACCATTTAATGTGACCCACTGGTAAAGTCTGCCTGCCAATGCAGGAGACTCAAGAGAGGTGATCCCTGGGTTGGGAAGATTCCCTGAAGAGGGCAATGGCAACCTACTCTTACCTGGAAAATCCCGTGGATAGAGGAACCTGGTGGGCTGTGGTCCATAGGGTCGCAAAATGTCAGACACGACTGAATGACTGAGCACACGTGGTTACAGCAAAATTTCATAATATCAGCAACTTATTATTTATACAAACCCTTCCAAATGAAATCACATTATAGAAACAGGAATCTAGGACTGTCCTTCAACTTTGGTCAAGCCATTGTTCCTAAAGGGCAACGGCCCTCTGAATTGCTGCTTCCCTTTCGTTGATACTTTGCAAAGTTGAATATGCTACCAAATATTTCTTCAGAATTCCTTCTTAGTTTATTTACTTTCTGGTAAATTTAACTTTTCCATAGAAAATTTCGCTGGAACTTTCAAGTAGACATCACTTCAAAGCAGGTGTAAGATATCCGTTTATTTAGGTGTTGCCATTTTCTCAACATATATTTTATGGTCCCTGTCTTTATGCATATGCAAGAACACCCAGATGAAACACTTTGTTTAAATTACATGGATTACTCATAGTAGTTTTTGTAAGAGACCAATTTTCAAATTCTTAAATTTTCTAATTGTGAACTTTTTCTGATACCGTTGAACTCACGTCCAGGTCAACAGACAGAAAGTAGTGATAGATAATGCTCACAGAGAGACTACAGAGATGAGTATAGGATAATTTGTTAAGCCAGAAGGAAGAAAGAAGTTAAAAATTATGGACTAATAACCTTATAATTCTGAGCGACTGAACTGAACTGAACTGAACCTTATAATAAAGATAATTTGGAAACACCATCTCAGTCAATTAATCCACATTAGTATCACCTATATTGAGATTAATTATCACCATCTGTATGTGTATTTCTTAAAGGTTTTAAGATTGGGGACATTTCTTTTCTAATGAAAGTTTGAACTTAAATTATGGGCAATAAATGGAAAAATCATAGTTGAGAAACATACAAAAGAAGAGCTCATACTCTTCAAAAATATCACTGTCAAGGCCAGAAAGAGTAACTATTTCAGATTATAGGAGATAAAATATTTTATGTGATACTGGATTTGAATCTTAGACTAGAGAGTCTGAAATCTGTACCTAGAACAGGGAATCATTGATATCATATCTCCTGACTTTGGTAAAGATAATGAAAATAAATTAGTGAATATTCTTTTCTGGGAATAATAAACAGCTTAGGGATTTGTTGGCATTATAGTTTCACTTATGTGGGCCACAGAAAATGACTTTGGTGGTGATGTCCTATGACAGGTTTGTGGCGATCTGCCACCCACTGCAGTACACGGTCATCATGAACTGGAGGGTGTGCACATTCCTGGCCATTGCTTGCTGGGTATGTGGATTTTCCCTGGCCATAGTCCAAGTAAGTCTATTTCTACGGCTGCCCTTCTGTGGGCCCCAGAAGGTGAACCACTTCTGCGAAATTAGCTCTGTCCTCAAAGTGACCTGTGGTGAAACCTGGATCAACGACATTTTCCTCCTTGCAGATGGTGTGTTTATCTTAATTGCTCCCATTTCCCTGATGCTGTCTCCTACTTGTGCATCCTCAGGGCCATCCTGAAGATCCAGTCAAAGGACGGCCGCAAGAAAGCCTTCTCCACCTGCTCCTCGCACCTCTGCGTGGTCGGCTTCTACTTTGGCATAGCCATGATCGTTTACATGATCCCTGATGACAATAATCCAGAGGAGCTGCAGAAAATCCTTTTCCTGTTTTACACTTTCTTCAACCCATTACCGACCCCCCTCGTCTATAGTCTAAGGAATGCTCAAGTGAAGGCTGCCTTCCACAGAGTACTGAAGAAAAGGACAGTGTGACGCAGGGCAGATTTATGGTTTAGAAAATTTCCCAACAAAATGCATGACTTAAGGATGAGAATTCTTGAAGAGTAACATCAGCAATATGGCAGAATAGGAACCCGAAGCCCCTCTTCCTCCATGGAGACGACAACATAGATTAAATTGCCATCGTGGGACACCAGAAAACACGTTGGAGTTTGCAGCACCCCAAAGAGATAAGAGATAAACACCCCAAGGCCAACAAGAGATACAGTGAAGCTTTTAGGCAAATGTATGCCTGGCGTGCTGTGATTCATGGGGTCGCAAAGGGTCAGACACGACTGAGTGACTGAACTGAACTGAACTGAACTGATGGCATTTGACCCACCAGACCTCCTTCTCCTCCCTGTTCCAGTCATAGGATCTGGAAAAAATTCCCAACTCCCAGCTCTCCTGCAGAAGAGAGAGAAAAAGAATGGCCCATGCCTATCCTTTCTCGCTTTTCAGGTGGGGCAGGAAGCCTGCAGGCTTGTTTTCTGTCATTCCTGACTTAGAGCACTTGTGGGAATGGCATTTGGACTCCTTGTTGGGACCACAAAGAAACATAGCAAGTGCCAACTTCTTACACTTATACAGAGATTTTTAAATATTCACAATTCAGGTAAATGTGTAGTGTTATCTCATTGTTGTAATGGGAGATTCCCTGATGACATATGATATTGAATGTGTTTGCACGTGCTTCCTTACCATCTGTACGTCTTTTCTAATGAGGTATCTCTTTATATCTTTGCCCGTTATTATGTACTGTAATAAACCTTACTTTTTAGAGCAGTTTCAGAGTCACAGCAGAATTGTGGAAGATACAGATATAGCCAATTTACCCCCTGCCTCTGCACACACATAATGTCCCCCATATTGCTATCTCTCCACAGAATGGTACCTTTAATATCATTCATCAACTTGCATTGACACGATATTATCATCCGAAGTCCATCACTTACATAAGGTTTCAATCATGGCGTTGCATACTCTCTGTGTTAGCACAAGTGTATAATTATGTGTATCCACCATTATATTATCGTAAAGAGTAGTTTTACCCCCTAAAAATCACCTCTTCCTTCCTCCCTTGTTGCTAATCCCTGCCAACCACTCACCTCTTAGTTGCTTCTGTGGTTTTGGCTTTTCAGAATGTCATATGGTTGGAATTATAAAGTATGCAATTTTTTCTCACGTTGGTTCCCTTCACTCAGTTGTATGGATTTAAGTTTCCTCTGTTTTTTTTTTTGTTGTTGTTTGTTTTCTTTTGCTTGATCCTTCATTTTAGCACAAAGTATGATTCTGTTGTCTGGATGCACCACGGTTTATCTATTTACCAACTGAAAGACATCTTGCTTGCTTCCACATTTAGGGAATTATGAATTTAACTGTTTCTGTGCAGGTTTTTGTGTCGACATAACTTTTCATATCCTTTGGGTAAATACCAAGCAGTGTGTTTAAGAAATTGTCAAACTGCCTTTCAAAGTGATTGTACCATTTCGCAACGAATGAAAATGAATTCTCCTCAGCAGTGTATGAAAGTTCCTGTTGATTCACATCGTGGTCAGTGTGTGGTGTTGTTTCTATTCTGGATTTTAGCCGTTCTACTGAGTATAGTGATATTTCATTGTTTTTTATAATTTGCATTTCCCCAGTGACAGATACGTGTTTTTCATATGCTTATTTTCAACCTGTATATCTTTTTTGAATAGGTGCCTATTATGGTTTTCACATATTTTTAAATGAGGTTGTTTTATTGCTATTATGTTTTGAGAGCTCTTTGTAAATGTATATATATTGGAATCCAGTTATTTATCCTGTGTGAGCAAACATCTCTGGCCTGTGTCTTCACTTTTTTTTATTGTTGCTAGTGTCTTTCACAGAGCGAGAGCTTTTAAATTCAATTAAACATAATTTTTCGACTTCTTTCTTTACCGATGAATATTTTTGATTTTCAATTAAGGGTTGTCATTTTGTATTTTGGAGGGAGGAAGAGTGGATAGTGTTTCTAAATCTCTTGTGGTTTACCCTGAAGCAAGACTTAACAGTGATTATTGAAAGCAGTAATCATAAGGGCAAGGCTTATAAATAAGTCTCCTATTCTGTAACAGTGCATCTTGGCACACTGAATTATGCTTTTACATCACTTATTAGCTTACATGAAATTAGTACTTGAATCCATATCTGGGAGCAAAGAAAAAGTGAATAAGCAGTCAATTACAGGAAATTTCTAAGAGCCTAGATTTGCCTATATTTACTGGGAAATAAATTCAAGTGAGAAATAATAGATAGGACTAAATTCCAAGGATCCAGTATGGACCAAAAAAAGAAAACAAAAAAACAAACAAGCTTTCATTGCCAGTGGGTGCACTGCAAGAAACTACACAAAATATTTTTTCCCTTTGAAAGAAATGCTCCCTGATGGTAATGGGTATAGTTATTTTCTCTGAGATTTGAGGATGTTTTCTCTTTGGTCTTCTGAGTGTGACTATAATATGCTTTATTTGTACTTATCCTGCCTTTTATTTGCTGGACTGTCTGCATTCATGGAAACATAACTTTTATCATGCTGGGAAATACTTCAAAATATTTCCCTCAAAATGTGCATTTGTGCCATTTTTTAATTTTAATTTTTGTTTTAGCTTTATTGAGACATAGTTGACACAGGACTGTATAAAATATAGAGCATGATAATTTGATTTACATACAAAGTAATTTTTTATCACAAATTTAGTAAACATCCATCATCTCATATATATAAAAAAATTAAAGGAACAGAAAAAATTTTTCCTTTTGATGGGAACTGTTAGAATTAACTCTTCAGACAACTTTCATATATAATATACATCAGTGTTAACTATATTTATTGCATTGTACATCACTTTCTTAATGTATACTTATCTTATGACCGAAGTTTGTGGCTTTTGTCTGCCTCATCCAATTGCCCCAGTCCCCTCCCCCATATATAGGAGCCAGTAACTTGATCTCTCTGCTTTTCAATATACTATCTAGGTTGGTCATAACTTTCCTTCCAAGGAGTAAGCGTCTTAATTTCCTGGCTGCAATCAGCATCTGCAGTGATTTTGGAGCCCAAAAAAATAAAGTCTGACACTGTTTCCACTGTTTTTCCATCTATTTCCCATGAAGTGATGGGACCAGATGCCATGATCTTTGTTTTCTGAATGTTGAGCTTCAAGCCAACCTTTTCACTCTCCTCTTTCACTTTCATCAAGAGGCTTTTGAGTTCCTCTTCACTTTCTGCCATAAGGGTAGTGTCATCTGCATATCTGAGGTTATTGATATTTCTCCCAGCAATCTTGATTCCAGCTTGTGCTTCTTCCAGCCCAGCGTTCCTCATGATGTACTCTGAATATAAGTTAAATAAGCAAGGTGACAATATACAGACTTGACGTACTCCTTTTCCTATTTGGACAGTCTGTTGTTCCATGTACAGTTCTGTTTTTCCCGTGGTCATGTATGGATGTGAGAGTTGGACTGTGAAGAAAGCTGATCGCCGAAGAATTGATGCTTTTGAACTGTGGTGTTGGAGAAGACTCTTGAGAGTCCCTTGTACTGCAAGGAGATCCAACCAGTCCATCCTAAAGGAAATCAATCCTGGGTGTTCATTGGAAGGACTGATGCTAAAGCTGAAACTGCAATACTTTGGCCACCTCATGCGACAAGTTGACTCACTGGAAAAGACTCTGATGCTGGGAAAGGGTGGGGGCGGGAGGAGAAGGGGACGACAGAGAATGAGATGGCTGGATGGCATCACCGACTCAATGGACATGGGTTTGAGTGAACTCCGGGAGTTGGTGATGGACAGGGAGTCCTGGCGTGCTGTGATTCATGGGGTCGCAAAGAGTCGGACACGACTGAGCGACTGAACTGAACTGAACTGAACTGAACTTGATCTCTTATCCTATGAGTTTGGTTGGTTGGTTATACTTACTGAAGTATAGCTGACCTATGTACTCAATTGTGTCCGACCCTTTGCCACCCCATGGACTGTAGCTGCCAGGCTGCTCTGCCCATGAAATTTTTCAGGCAAGAATGCTGAAGTGAGTTGCCATTTCCTACTCCAGGGGATCTTCCCAACCCAGGGTTCAAACCCACATCTCTTATGTCTCCTTCATTGGCAGGCAGATTCCTTTCCACTCCCAGAATCCCAGGGCACTACCTGGGAAGCCCTGATTGATTTGTAACCCTATGTTATTTCATGCTGCAGAACATAGTGATTTGCTATTTCTATACATTTCAAAATGTTCACCAGGATAAGTCTACTTGTAATTTATCACTATTCAGAGTTGCTACCTGTAATTGACTATATTCTCCATACTGGACCTTTCATGCCGGATTCATTTATTTTGCAGCTGCAAGTCTGTGTCCCTTAATTCCCTCCATTACCTGTTCCTTTCTCTTCCCTCCTCTCTGGCACTCACCTGGTTGTTCTCTTTATCTATGTCTCTGTTTCTGTTTTATAATATTTGTTCATTTGTTTTGGTTTTTAAATTCCACATATAAATAAAAGCATACAATATTCATCCTTCTTTGTCTGACTTATTTCACTTAGCGTAATGGCTCTAGTTCCATCCATGTTATCAAATTCAGCAAGTTTTCAGCCTTTCTTATAGCTGAGTAATATTCAATTGCATATACCACAGTGTCACTATTTATTCATCTATTGATAGGCACTTTGGTTACTTCCATATCTTGGCTATTGTAAATAATGCTGCATTAGGGTGCATGTGTTTTTTACTAGTGTTTTTTGTTTTCTTTGGGTAAATACCCAGGGTTTGAATTGCTGGACCATCTGATAGTTCTATTTTCAATGTTTTGAGAAGTCTCCCCATTCTTTTCCATACTTTTATGTATTCCCATTTATCTAGTTTGTTTTTGCTTCCATTGTCTGAGGGGATATACACAAAAAAGAACACTAGGATCAGTGTCAAAGAAAATACTGGGTATATTTCATTCTAGAATTTTTTTTTTTTAACTGAAGTATAGTTGATTACAATATTGGTTTCAGGTGAACAGCTTAATGATTTAGTATTCAGATTATATCCCATTAACAGTTATTACAAGATAATGGCTCTAATTACCCATGCTAAACAATATATCCTTGTTGCTTATATATTTTATATAAAGTAGTTTATATCTCTTAATCCCTTCCTCATGCTTTGCCCCTCCCCTCTCCATTCTTCCCATTAATGAGTAGTTTTTCTGTATAGGTGTTTCTTTTGTACATATATATTTTTTGTATTAGTTTATATTTCACATATGAGTGATAATATAAAGTATTGTCTTTGTCTAATTTATTTAACTAAGCATCATATTCTCTAGGTCCATCCATGATGCTATAACTGGCAGCATTTCATTCTTTGTGTCATATTCCATTGTATATATGTGTGTGTGTGTGTGTGTGTGTGTACACACATATATAGGGCTTCCCTGATAGCTCAGCTGGTAACGAATCCACCTGCAATGCAGGAGACCCTGGTTCGATTCCTGGGTTGGCAAGATCCACTGGAGAAGGGATAGACTACCCACTCTAGTATTCTCAGGCTTTGCTTGTGGCTCAGCTGGTAAAGAATCTGCCTGCAATGTGGGAGACCCAGGTTCGATTCCCATGTTGGGAAGAGCCCCTGGAGAAGGGAAAGGCTACCCACTCCCGTATTCTGGCCTGGAGAATTCCAAATATTCCATGGGGTCACAAAGAGTCGGACACGACTGAGAGGCTTTCACCATCACCATATATGTATGTGTGTATGTGTGTGTGTGTATATATATATATATATATATATAGGCTTCCTAGGTGGCTCAGTGGTAAAGAATCTGTTTGCCAATGCATGAGATGTGGGTTTGAATCCTGCGTTGGAAAGATCCCCTGTAAAAGGAAATGGCAGCCCAGTCCAGTATTCTTGCCTGGAAAATCCCATGGACAGAGAAGCCTGGTGGGCTACGGTCCATGGGGTCACAAATAGTTGTGTTATTGTTATTTGTTTTGTTACTATTTTCACCAATAACAAAAGTTTTCAAGACTTTGTTATTATTTTCACCACTTCCTCACTGTTTTGCCTAGAAGGCCCAGAAAGACTTTAGTGAATACTTAATTTAGCAACTGTATATATAAAATACCTTCTTGATCTTCATGATGTTGAGCATGTTTTCATATACCTGTTAGCCATCTGTACATCTTCTTCGGAGAAATGCCTTTGAGGTCTTCTGCCCATTTCTCTTTTCTTTTTGGCTGCAGCTTGCAGGGCCTTAGTTCCCCAACCAGGAATCAAACCCAGGCCACCTGCAGTGGAAGCACAGTGTCCTAAGCCTGGGGAATTCCCACTGCCCTTTTCTTGATTGGATTGTTTGTTTTATTCATATTGACTTATGTGAGCTGTTCATAGTTTGGTTATTAACCCATGTCAGTCATGATGTCTGCAAAATTTTTCTCCTACTTTTTTTTCCATTTTATATGTTTTTTTTCCATTTTATCCATTATCCCTTTTCTGTGCAGAAGCTTTTAAGTTTAAATCTCATTCATTTATTTTTGCTTTTATTTCCTTTGTATCAGGAGACAGATGCAAAAAAATATTGCTATGATTTATGTCAGAGATAATTCTGCCTGTATTCTCTTCTAGCAGTTTTATATTTTCATGTCTTGCATTTAATTACTTGAGACATTTTAAATTATTTCTGTACATGGTGTGAGAGAGTAGTCCAGTGTGATTCTTCTGCGTGTAGCTGTCCAGCTTGATGGAGGGCTCAGACTCCTTGCTTCTTAGAGAGAAATTCTGCAATTGTCAATGTCATCCCACTTGTGGGTTACACACCCAGGGGTATAAGTCTTGATTCTACTGTGGCTCAGATCCTCCTACCTATCTTGTTGTGGTTCCTTCTTTTTAACTTTAGTTTTACAAGATAATTCCTGCCATTCTTCTGATCTTTCTCATCAATAATCCCTCTGTAAATACTTAAAAATTTTGGTGTGCCTATGGGAAGAGATGAACTGAGTCTTTCTCCTCCACCTTCTTGACTACTTTTTTCTCTTTTTATCTGATTCTTCTCTGAATATGGCTAACTTTTTTTAAGTATGTCCCCATGGATCTTTTAGACTCAACTCCACTTTTTAAGTTATTTTTCTTTTAGTCCTTTGACTTGAATGTTTTTTGTTGATCTTCATTTAGATTCATTGATCCTATTCTTGACAGTGTCTAATCTGCTATAAAATATTAGACTCCAATAAAAAAAAAGAAAAAAAAAAGAAATCTAAACTATGTTTTCTTAATTTCACCTATTATTATTTGCTCATATCTGATTATTTTTGAGGATTCTGATTCTTCATTTAAATATTAGCTTTTAAATTTTATGTAACTGTGTTCCTATTCTCTTTGATATAAATGACAGTTATTTTGAAGCCTTGTAGCTTCAGTGTCTGTTGTATGTCTGAGACCTCTTCTATTGGCTCTTTTATCTCTCAGTTATTGATAAATTTTTCCTGCTTTTTTATATTTGGAATAATAAATTACAAAGATCATAGATATTTTATCATATATTAAGGTCTGACAGAATGTGGTCCACTGGAGAAGGGAATGGCAAACCACTTCAGTATACTTGCCTTGAGAACCCCATGAACAATATCAAAAGGCAAAATGATAGGATACTGAATGAGGAATTCCCCAGGTCGGTAGGTGCCCAGTATGCTACTGGAGATCAGGAGAAATAACTCCAGAAAGAATGAAGGGATGGAGCCAAAGCGAAAAAAATACCCAGTTGTGGATGTGACTGGTGATAGAAGCAAGGTCTGATGCAGTAAAGAGCAATATTGCATAGGAACCTGGAATGTTAGGTCCAGGAATCAAGGCAAATTGGAAGAGGTCAAACAGGAGATGACAAGAGTGAACGTAGACATTCTAGGAATTAGTGAACTAAAATGGACTGGAATGGGTGAATTTAACTCAGATGACCATTATATCTACTACTGTGGGCAGGATTTGCAGAGTACATCATGAGGAACGCTGGGCTGGAAGAAGCACAAGCTGGAATCAAGATTGCTGGGAGAAATATCAATAACCTCAGATATGCAGATGACACAACCCTTATGGCAGAAAGTGAAGAGGAACTCAAAAGCCTCTTGATGAAAGTGAAAGAGGAGAGTGAAAAGCTTGGCTTGAAGCTCAACATTCAGAAAACAAAGATCATGGCATCTGGTCCCATCACTTCATGGGAAATAGATGGAAAAACAGTGGAAACAGTGTCAGACTTTGTTTTTTTGGGCTCCAAAATCACTGCAGATGCTGATTGCAGCCATGAAATTAAAAGACGCTTGCTCCTTGGAAGGAAAGTTATGACCAACCTTGATAGTATATTAAAAAGCAGAGACATTACTTTGCCAACCAAGGTCCGTCTAGTCAAGGCAATGGTTTCTCCCGTGGTCATGTATGGATGTGAGAGTTGGACTGTGAAGAAAGCTGATCGCCGAAGAATCGGTGCTTTTGAACTGTGGTGTTGGAGAAGACTCTTGAGAGTCCCTTATACTGCAAGGAGATTCAACCAGTCCATTCTAAAGGAGATCAATCCTGGATGTTCATTGGAGGGACTGATGCTAAAGCTGAAACTGCAATACTTTGGCCACCTCATGCGACGAGTTGACTCACTGGAAAAGACTGATGCTGGGAAAGGTTGGGGGCGGGAGGAGAAGGGGACGACGGAGAATGAGATGGCTGGATGGCATCACCGACTCTCTGGACATGAGTTTGAGTGAACTCCAGGAGTTGGTGATGGACAGGGAGGCCTGGCGTGCTGTGATTCATGGGGTCGCGGAGAGTCGGACACGACTGAGCGACTGAACTGAACTGAACTGAACTGTGGGCAGGAATCCCTTAGAAGAAATGGAGTAGCCATCATGGTCAACAAGAGTCCGAAATGCAGTACTTGGATGCAATCTTAAAAACGACAGAATGGTTTCTGTTCGTTTCCAAGGCAAACCATTCAATATTACAGTAATCCAAGCCTATACTCCAACCAGTAATGCTAAAGAAGCCAAAGTTGAACGGTTTTATGAAGACCTACAAGACCTTTTAGAACTAACACCCAAGAAAGATGTCCTTTTCATTATAGGGGACTGGAATGCAAAAGTAGGAAGTCAAGAAACACCTGGAGTAACAGGCAAATTTGGCCTTGGAGCACGAAATGAAACAGGGCAAAGGCTAATAGAGTTCTGTAAAGAGAATGCACTGGTCATAGCAAACACCCTCTTCCAACAACACAAGAGAAGACTCTACACATGGACATCACCAGATGGTCAACACCGAACTCAGATTGATTATATTCTTTGCAGCCAATGATGGAGAAGCTCTAT
Source organism: Moschus berezovskii (assembly GCF_049115385.1). Taxonomy (NCBI): domain Eukaryota; kingdom Metazoa; phylum Chordata; class Mammalia; order Artiodactyla; family Moschidae; genus Moschus; species Moschus berezovskii. The sequence goes on from NC_142462.1 coordinate 116,999,202, forward strand.
ACAGTCAGCAAAAACAAGACCAGGAGCTGACTGTGGCTCAGATCATGAACTCCTTATTGCCAAATTCAGACTTAAATTGAAGAAAGTAGGGAAAACCACTAGACCATTCAGATATGACCTAAATCAAATCCCTTATGATTATACAGTGGAAGTGAGAAATAGATTTAGGGACTAGATCTGATAGATAGAGTGCCTGATGAACTCTGGACGGAGGTTCGTGACATTGCACAGGAGACAGGGACCAAGACCATCCCCATGGAAAAGAAATGCAAAAAGCAAAATGGCTGTCTGAGGAGGCCTTACAAATAGCTGTGAAAAGAAGAGAGGCAAAAAGCAAAGGAGAAAAGGAAAGATATAAGCATCTGAATGCAGAGTTCCAAAGAATAGCAAGGAGAGATAAGAAAGCCTTCCTCAGCGATCAATGCAAAGAAATAGAGGAAAACAACAGAATAGGAAAAACAAGAGATCTTTTCAAGAAAATTAGAGATATCAAGGGAACATTTCATGCAAAGATGGGCTCGATAAAGGACAGAAATGGTATGGACCTAACAGAAGCAGAAGATATTAAGAAGAGGTGGCAAGAATACACAGAAGAACTGTACAAAAAAGATCTTCACAACCAAGATAATCACAATGGCGTGATCACTCACCTGGAACCAGACCTCTTGGAATGTGAAGTCAAGTGGGCCTTAGAGAGCATCACTACGAACAAAGCTAGTGGAGGTGATGGAATTCCAACTGAGCTATTTCAAATCCTGAGAAATGATGTTGTGAAAGTGCTGCACTCAATATGCCAGCAAATTTGGAAAACTCAACAGTGGTCACAGGACTGGAAAAGGTCAGTCTTCATTCCAATCCCAAAGAAAGGCAATGCCAAAGAATGCTCAAACTACCACCCAATTGCACTCATCTCACACGCTAGTAAAGTCATGCTCAAAATTCTCCAAGCCAAGCTTCAGCAGTATGTGAACCATAAACTTCCAGATTTTCAAGCAGGTTTTAGAAAAGGCAGAGGCACCAGAGATCAAATTGCCAACATCCGCTGGACCATGGAGAAAGCAAGAGAGTTTCAGAAAAACATCTATTTCTGCTTCATTGACTATGCCAAAGCCTTTGACTGTGTCGATCACAATAAACTGTGGAACATTCTGAAAGAGATGGGAATCCCAGACCACCTGACCTGCCTCTTGAGAAACCTGTATGCAGGTCAGGAAGCAACAGTTAGAACTGGACATGGAACAACAGACTGGTTCCAAATAGGAAAAGGTGTACGTCAAGGTTGTATATTGTCACCCTGCTTATTTAACTTCTATGCAGAGTACATCATAAGAAACGCTGGACTGGAAGAAGCACAAGCTGGAATCAAGATTGCTGGGAGAAATATCAATAACCTCAGATATGCAGATGACACCACCCTTATGGCAGAAAGTGAAGGGGAACTCAAAAGCCTCTTGATGAAAGTGAAAGAGGAGAGTGAAAAGGTTGGCTTGAAGCTCAACATTCAGAAAACAAAGATCATGGCATCTGGTCCCATCACTTCATGGGAAATAGATGGAAAAACAGTGGAAACAGTGTCAGACTTTATTTTTGGGGGCTCCAAAATCACTGCAGATGCTGATTGCAGCCATGAAATTAAAAGACGCTTACTCCTTGGAAGGAACGTTATGACCAACCTAGATAGCATATTAAAAAGCAGAGACATTACTTTGCCAACCAAGGTCCGTCTAGTCAAGGCTATGGTTTTTCCTGTGGCCATGTATGGATGTGAGAGTTGGACTGTGAAAAAGCTGATCGCCGAAGAATTGATGCTTTTGAGCTGTGGTGCTGAAGAAGACTCTTGAGAGTCCCTTGGACTGCAAGGAGATCCAACCAGTCCATTCTAAAGGAGATCAATCCTGGGTGTTCCTTGGAAGGACTGATGCTGAAGCTTAAACTCCAATACTTTGGCCACCTCATGCGTCAAGTTGACTCACTGGAAAAGAGTCTGATGCTAGGAAGAATTGGGGGTGGGAGGAGAAGGGGATGACAGAGAATGAGATGGCTGGATGTCATCACCGACTCGATGGACATGAGTTTGAGTGAACTCCGGGAGTTGGTGATAGACAGGGAGGCCTGGCGTGCTGTGATTCATGGGGTCGCAAAGAGTCGGACACGACTGAGTGACTGAACTGAACTGAACTGAAGGTTAATGAGGCTTTGCTTTTCCCCTTTAAAGGCAATTAAACTTGTTGAAGATCATATTGTTCTTTTAGGTCTTGGTTTTAGATTTGTTCCATTCCATTCTGTCGCTCAGTCGTGTCCGACTCTATATGACCCCGTGGACTGTAGCCTACCAGGCTTCTCCGTCCATGGGATTCTCCAGGCAAGAATACTGGAGTGGGTTACCATTTCCTTCTCCAGGGGATCTTCCCAACCCACTGATCGAACCCGGGTCTGTGTATTTCAGTTACATTTTTGTAAGTTGGGACTTGGGTAATGCCCAAGAAAACATCTCACACATATTTTTGGGAAATCCTCTTCTACTATACTTTCTTTCTATAATCTCATCCCCTAAATCCTCTCTTTTTTATTTGCCAATAACTCCAATCTCTATTGGAAATTTCGGTTCATTTTCTTGAGCACTGTTTGGAAAATACCTGTTGGAAGATAAGTCTATGTGAAAGTGAGGTTTACTTGTACTTCCCTTTAAACAAGTTTTATAGCCTTGTCCTACCTATCTACTTGTAACATACACTCATTCAAAGCCTAAACTCTTCTGATTCCGTTAACAACTTGACCTTTCTCAACAAATCATTAAGAGTTGTTGGAAAATCCTGTCTCCTGAAAATGATGTTGAATCTTTAACCATCAGTACCTCAGAATGTGGCTGTATTTAAGATTGCACATTTAAAAGGTCAGTAAGTTAAAATAAGGTCATTAGATTAGGCACAATATGATTTGACTGAACTCCTCGTAGAAGAGGTGATCAGGACACAGACACATACAGAAGGAAAACCAGGTAAAGGCACAATGAAAAGACTGCCATCTACAAGCCCAAGAGAGGCTTTAGAAGGAACCAATGCATTAAATCCTTTATCCTGGATGTCTAGCTACTAGGACAGTAAGAAAGTATATTTCATTTGTTGAAGCCATGGAGTCTGTGGTAGTTTGATATATATCCCCAAGAAAACTGACACTTTAATTTAGAGTTATGAGAAATAATCAAATAAATGTCAGTCAACGAAGTGCCAAGCAATGCCATATGGAAGTCAGTTATCAAATAAATTGTTTACAAATATATTGGAAGAGTCTCCACCATGAACTATAATTTTTTTAAGTTTGAAAACAGACTTCTTTTTCTTAATTATAAGTCTTCAAAATGAGGTCTTCTAGAAAATTAGATCATCATTTGCATAAGACACAAACAATTCCAGTTTAGCTCTAAGTCACAATAATAATATCTAAATTCCTTATTAAGTTGCCCATGCCTGCATTTCTCTGAGATCGTCTCAAAGGAGCGCATAATCAAATTTTACTGAAAATTAATTAAAATCACAGGGAAATAAATACCATTTTGTGGACAAAGTGTGTGTATGTGTGTGTGTGTGTGTATTCTTCAATCCACAAGCCAAGATAGGAATGAGAGACTGATTCAGAAAAGCAAAAAGGCATCTCCTGTGTGCTAATCTTCCTCAGTTTGTCATAAACACTGACCGTGGAACAGTGCTGTGCAATTTGGCCTGAAATGGAAGAAGTCATGAGACCACATAACCTACTTCTCAGGCTCCTAGACAGGCAGGAGTTGGTCATATGAAAATCTATAAAAGGCTCTTGAAATTAATCTAAGTTCATGTATTTTGAAGACCAGTTATGTTATCTCTGCATAGACAGAAAATATACATTTTGTTTAAAAAAAAAAAAGGTACTGGTCAGTAGGAATAAATGAGTAAAGACTTCTAAAAATTCTCTACTCCAGAAAAGCCCACTGGACACTGACAAAATTTTTCAAAATTATCTTTTTCAAAACACAGAGTTGAAAGCTTGCAAAAATCTCAGTGTTCATCCAGGAAAAACCACTGATGTTGTTAAGAACAGTGAGGTCTGCAGGATTTTAACTTATCCTGCTGTTATCACCATCATTCCAGCTCTGTGGTACCCTGGAAAGCAAACAGCCCTGCAACCAGGGTGAGAACCAGCATCCTTACAGCCTCTGGAAGGGGTAGCCAAGATTGAAGCATCAAAAAACATTAAGATTTGATCCTGAGCAGACCACAGATCTGGTACTCAAATGCTAATAAAATTTTTGTAATCATGACTAAATTTTATTGTCACCATCTGAGACTAGAATGATCATTCTATATATATAGATCTTATATATATATATATATAAGAGAGAATAATGCATGAGAGAAAAGCTGATAGTGGCTTTAGGGCATTGGGATTCCTCTACAAGACAGGAAGTCAAAGGACCTGCTGATTCACTGTAACGTGCAGAAAGCATTTATTCTGGACCACTGCATTTTGGGAAGAGGATTGGCTTTCACTATTAATTTATGTGCTATCGGCAAAAGAAATGTGTTGAAATCCCTGGGGGTCACAAGGTCCTATACAAAATGAATAGATACAAAGAATAAACTCTGAAGAACACCAGCATTATTAGATCTGAGGAAGGAAATGAGGACTGAGCAAGGACACTGAGAAGGAGCAATAAGGAAAATAGAAAGACCACTGAGGAGCACAGTGTCATGTTAGTAGGGCGAAGAAAACTTTCAAGGAGAGAGAGGAATCAACAGTGTCAAAAGCCTGGCAGGACGAGTCAGATGACAACTGAGAACTGATCAGTGGATCTAGAAAATACATCGTTGGTATATTTGAAATAAATCCAGTATTCTTTCTGAGTAGACAAGATAGGGAAAACTTTAGAGACAGAAATTCCTGGAGAGAAACTCTTCAGTAGGCAAGAGAGGTGGGATTCAGGGCATGAGTTGCAGACTGGCAATGGTTAGTGGGGAAACTCTTTAACTTCATAGGAAGAGCAGATAAATTGAGATAAATGGACAAATTCAGTAACTCAATTAGTGTGTCAGTACTGTACAAATTGCCATCTGATTGCTTCCATGTCAATAGCTGAGACAATGTGTGGAAGGGTTTATGGAAGGTTTAAAGAAAGAGAAAATTAAAAAATCACTTGAGAGACGGCTAGGGAAATATAGTATGATTTCTGGGAACCTCAAAATGTTTTGTCCACCTAATGTGAAGAGCCGACTTCCTGGAAATTCAGACCCTGATACTAGGAAGGATTGAGGGCATGAGGAGAAGGAGATGACAGAGGATGAGATGGTTGGATGGCATCATTGACTCAATCATGAGTCTGAGCAAATTCTGGGAGATGGTGAAGGACAGGGAAGCCTGGTGTGCTGCAGTCCGTGGGGTCACAAAGATCCGGACGTGACTGAGCTACTGAATGACAACACGGGCTAAAGTGACCTGTACAGTCGTGATTGTAAGCTACCTGAGACATCAAGTTTGGGTGTTTTCCTGTGGATCTGTGGGTGCAGGCAAAGCCGTCCATTGTCTAAATTCAGTGCTTACAATACGGAGATCACAATGATCTCTCTAAATATAGGATATACCTTTAAGGGAATTTTTTTTTAAATGAGACAAATACTGAAGAAGTAACTTAAATCAGGAAAGCATTTAGGCAATAGGATTCAGTCTACATGAGCTTCCAAGTAATGATTAACCTCTGCAATGAAAAATTTGGTTATTAGTACACATTAGCACTTTTCAGCAGGCAGAGATCATTCATTCCATTAGAAGGATACAGCCCTTTGAGGGGCTGCACTAACAAGCTCCATGGGGAATGCATTTATTAAATCATGAAATTTTTCAAAAGTAGGATATGAAGACAGGAGCAATTTCAAGATTAAGTACATGATACTTTCATATCCTTGGGGATTGTGCTCTGGGACTTAATCAATAAATTATGACTTACATGTAAAATTTTTATACCAGACCCTCTTGAGTAAAGACATCTTTGCCAGTCTTTCTGAGTTCTTTCTTCTAGGCATAAGCAGGAACCTATACCGTGTGTGTACATGCACACAGACACACACACACACACAGACACACACACGGATAATAAAGCTGGAGGCCAAGAGGGGAGGGAAAAGTTTTGCACTGCTTTGTAGGAAAGATGGAGAATGGTGAAAAGACACCTAATAATTTGTTCCCTGGGCCTCACAGGAATGTCTCTGGGGAACAGACTTGTTTTAAGTGATCAGACCCTAAAATCCTCACATATAGAGACTCCTGAATCCTGTCCTTCTGTCGGGACGGAAAAGGTGTCTGGGACTCATCATCCACTGCACTGGCTCCAGGGAGCAGGTGACTCAGCTCCAGCTATTCCCCATCTCTGTGAGTTTTCCTCTACATTCAAGCCCAATTTGAGAAAAATACCAGAAGTGTACCAAACCCCCTCTTGGAACCAACTGTTATTTTTATACTGGTCAATTTTTTTTTTTTAACAGAAGAGCAACACAGAAGGCTGGCAGAAATCATCAGGTTTAGGAAGAAGAAAAAGCCACCTTTGTGAAGACCCTTTCTCTGAGTAACATCTGATACTCATTCTATCTAAACATAGGTTTCTTGTTCCTAGTCAGAACCCTCCTGCCCCAGCCCCATTTATGGGAAGAGTCTGGTGAAACTCAGTGTCCCTGAGTCGTGGTATTAAACTGAAAGAGCATCTAAAGCTGATGCCTCGCCCTACAACTGATGAAGCCGAGGTACTGTCCAATTTGTCCTTCACTGACTTTCGTTTCTTCCTCAGCTGAGGACCATCCTCTTCTCCTGCACCCAGGAGATGTCCTCCTGCCTGGGAAATGAGGAACATTAACGTCATTTTCTTTGCTGCCCAGTAGGGTGGAGAAGGAAATGGCAACCCACTCCAGTGTTCTTGCCTGGAGAATCCCAGGGACGGGGGAGCCTGGTGGGCTTCCATCTGTGGGGTCGCACAGAGTCGGACAGGACTGAAGCGACTTAGCAGTAGCAGCAGGGAGGTGTTCGGAGAAGGCGATGACACCCTATTCCAGTACTCTTGCCTGGAAAATCCCATGGATGGAGGAACCTGGTGGGCTGCAGTCCATGGGGTAGCAAAGAGTCAGACACGACTGAGCAACTTCACTTTCACTTTTCACTTTCATGCATTGGAGAAGGAAATGGCAACCCACTCCAGTGTTCTTGCCTGGAGAATCCCAGGGACCGGGGAACCTGGTGGGCTACCGCCTATGGGGTGGCACAGAGTCGGACACGACTGAAGTGACGCAGCAGCAGCAGCAGCAGCAGGGAGGTGTTAATAAGTGGCTGGGGGAAATTCTCTAGATACTTGATAAAGATCCCTTTATTATTTATTTTAGAGCAAGGAATCCAGTACACGTACCAATTTAGTGTGTCTTGGTTTGCTGTCCAGGTTTACTCTCCAGGGATTATTGTCCTCATCTGGGGATAGACCTTTGTCATCTCCTGGAGTGGGATAACATGACTACCATTGTCACTGATCAAATCTGGGGGAAAAGTTCTAGCTGGTAAAAATGTAAAATGCCCCTACTATAAAAGCAACTTCTCTATTTGACGTGTTTGTCAATGGCAATTTTTCAGTGAATACTGTCTCTTTTATTCTCTTTACATTTATTTAAGTCAATCTTTAAAAACAGTACAATAAATGAAAATACATCATTCTTGAATTTTACCAAATGCAAAAATAAAAGAGAATCTTGTCCCTGTTGTAATGTTACAGTGAGGCATAGGATTCCTACTACCTTCCTCTACACTGCAGCAATTTGGTTATTTTCACACATATTTCAGCATTTTAATCTTAGAATTCAAGTTACAATTCATGAGGCTAACAGAGCTTTATTCATATTCATCTGTCTTCTGCTGTTTAAAAGCAGCGAATGGATGGTTTGCTAACAGGAAGCTACTGGAGAGGGATTCTCAGTGGCCCTGACCTAAGTTTATAAGCTGTCAGAGTCTACCGAGTGAGTATGAGGTGTGAGAGCAAAGGATTTCACTTCTTTTAAAAAAAATTTTATTTTATATTGGAGTATACCCGGTTAACAATGTAGTGTTACTTTCAGATGGACAGCAAAGGAACTCAGCCATGCATGCAACAGGTTAGGGAAAGCAGTGATTGGTCTCTGTAGACACCAGGTAGGATGGGAAAAGTTTTAAGACTAATGAATATAAAGATACAGCCCCATAATTTTCATCATGTAATATATTTATTAATGTTCCTTATCATTTTCTTACTAAATAAATATTTATACGTATATATTAAAATTAATTCGAATTTTAAAATATATTTACTGAGTTTCCTTTATGGCATTAGTGGGTGAGTGCTTATCACCCAGTCATGTCCAACTCTTTGTGACACCGTGGACCATAGCCTGCCAGGCTCCTCAGTCTGTGGAATTATCCAGTCAAGAATACTGGAGTGGGTAGCTATTCCCTTCTCCAGGGGATCTTCCTGACTCAGGGCTCGAACCTGGGTGTCCTACATTCCAGGTGGATTCTTTCCCATCTAGCCACCAGGGAAGCCCTTCTGTAAGACATGTTGTTGTCATTCAGTTGCTCAGTAATGTCTGATGCTTTGCAAACCTATGGACTGCATCACACCAGGCTTTTCTGTTCTTCACTAACTTCCAGAATTTTCTCAAACTCATGTCCATTGACATGGTAATCCTATCCAACCATCTCATCCTCTGTTGCCCTCTTCTCCTCCTGCCCTCCATCTTTCCCAGTATTAGGGTCTTTTCCAATAAGTTGGCTCTTCACATCAGGTGGCCAAAGTATTGGAGTTTCAGCTTTAGCATCAGTCCTTCCAGTGAATATTCAGGACTGACTTCCTTTAGGATGAACTGGTTGGATCTCCTTGCTGTCCAAGGAACTCTCAAGAGTCTTCTCCGGCACCAGTTTGAAAGCATCAGTTCTTCGGTGCTCAGCGTTCTTTATGGTCCAACTCTCACATTCATACATGACTGCTGGAAAAACCATAGCTTTGACTATACAGACCTTTGTTAACAAAGTTATGTGTCTGCTTTTTAATATGCTGCCTGGGTTTGTCGGAGAAGGCAATGGCACTCCACTCCAGTACTCTTTTGCCTGGAAAATCCCATGGATGGAGGAGCCTGGCAGGCTTCAGTCCATGGTCTCGCTAAGAGTCGGACGCGTCTGAGCGACTTCACTTTCACTTTTCACTTTCGTGCATTGGAGAAGGAAATGGCGACCCACTCCAGTGTTCTTGCCTGGAGAATCCCAGGGACAGGGGAGCCTGGTGGGCTGCCGTCTATGGGGTTGCACAGAGTCGGACATGACTGAAGTGACTTAGCAGCAGAAGCAGCTGTGTTTGTCATAGCTTTTCTTTCAAGGAACAAGTGTCTTTTAATTTCATGGCTGCAGTCACCATCCATAGTGATTTTAGAGCCTAAGAAATGAAATCTGCCATGGTTTCCATTTTTTCCCCATCTATTTGCCATAAAGTGATGGGACAGGATGCCATGATCTTGGTTTTTTGAATATTGATTCTTAAGCCAGCTTTTTTACTTTCTTTTTTCACCTTTATCAAGAAACTCTTTAGTTTCTCTTCATTTTCTGCCATTAGGGTGGCATGGTGGCACTAGTGGTGAAGAATCTGCCTGCCAGTGCAGGAGACCTAAGAGATGCAGATTTGACCCCTGGGTCGGAAAGATCCCCTGGAGAGGAAGTGGCAACCCACTCCAGTATTCCTGTCTGAGAATCCCATGGACAGAAGAGTCTGGCAGGCTACAGTGCATAGGGTCACAGAAATGGATATAACTGATGCAGCTTAGCAAACACACATCTGCATATCTGAGGTTGTTGATGTTTCTCCTGGAAACCTTGGTTCCAGCTTGTGATTCATCTAGCCTGGCATTTCGTATGCCTGGATTATAGAATAAAGGTTAGAAAGATAGACTCTTTGAGAGGTATATCTAAAGATAATATGAGATAACGAGGAGCTTTCTGCAGATATGATGAAGAAAGACAGGCGTTTGAGAGCACAAGTCTGAAAGTCAAAGAGTCAGGCAGTGTTGTCTGGGTATTATTGGTGACAGGAAAAACTGCTGGAGATTTCATTTATATGTCAACTTGTGAATTGTATAGAAGGCCAATTCTACGTTAAACTTAGTTCAGTTCAGTTGCTCAGTCATGTCCAACTCATTGTGACCTCATGGACTACAGCACGCCAGGCATCCCTGTCCATCACCAACTCCCAGAGCCTACTCAAACTCATGTCCATCGTGTTGGTGATGGGATCCAACCATCTCATCCTGTCGTCCCCTTCTCCCACCTTCAGTCTTCCTCAACATCAGGGTCTTTTCCAATGAGTCGGTTCTTCTCATCAGGTGGCCAAAGCATTGGAGTTTCAGCTTCAGCATCAGTCCTTCCAATGAATATTCAGGACTGATTTCCTTTAGGATGGACTGGTTGGATCTCCTTGCAGTCCAAGGGACTTTCAAGAGTCTTCTCCAACACCACAGTTCAAAAGCATCAATTCTTTGGCACTCAGCTTTCTTTACAGTCCAACTCTCACATCCATACATGAATACTGGAAAAACCAAAGCTTTGACTATAACAGACCTTTGTTGGTAAAGCAATGTCTCTCCTTTTTAATATGCTGTCTAGGTTGGTCATAACTTTTCTACCAAGGAGCAAGCGTCTTTTAATTTCATGGCTGCTCTCACCATCTGCAGTGATTTTGGAGCCCAAAATCATAGTCTCTCACTGTTTCCATTGTTTCCCCATCTATTAGCCATGAAGTGATGGAACCGGATGCTACGATCTTAGTTTTTTTAATATTGAGTTGTAAGCCAACTTTTCCACTCTCCTCTTTCACTTTCATCAAGAGACTTTTTAGTTCTTTTCACTTTCTCCCATAAGGGTGTTGTCATCTGTGTATCTGAGGTTACTGATATTTCTCCCAGAAATCTTGATTCCAGCTTGTGCTTCCTCCAGCCTGGCATTTTGCATGATGTACATTGCATATAAGTTAAACAAGCAGGGTGACAATATACAGCCTTGGCACACTCTTTTCCCACTTTGGAACCAGTCTGTTGTTTCGTGCCCAGTTCTAACTGGTGCTTCTTGACCTGCATACAGATTTCTCAGGAGGCAGACCAGGTGGTTCTTGTGTTCCCATCTCTTTCAAAATTTTCCACAGTTTGTTGTAATCCACACACTCAGAAGTTTTGGCATAGTCAATAAAGCAGAAATGGATGTTTTTCTGGAACTCTCTTGCTTTTTTGATGATCCAGCGGACATTGGCAATTTGATCTCTGGTTCCTCTGCCTTTTCTAAATCTAGCTTGAACTCTGGAAGTTCACGGTTCATGTACTATTGAAGCCTGGCTTGGAGAATTTTGAGCATTACTTTGCTAGCATGTGAGATGAGTGCAACAGTGCAGTAGTTTGAGCATTCTTTGGCATTGCCTTTCTTCGGGAGTGGAATGAGAACTGACCTTTTCCAATCCTGTGGCCACTGCTGAGTTTTCCAGATTTGCTGGCATATTGAGTGCAGCACTTTCACAGCATCATCTTTTAGGATTTGAAATAGGTCAACTGGAATTCTATCACCTCCACTAGCTTTGTTCGTAGTGATGCTTCCTAAGGCCCACTTGACTTCACATTCCCGGATGTCTGTCTCTAGGTGAGTGATCACACCATCATGATTATCTTGGTCATGAAGATCTTTTTTGTACAGTTCTTCTGTGTATTCTTGCCACCTTTTCTTAATATCTTCTCCTTCCTCTAGGTCCCTACCATTTCCGTCCTTTATTGAGCCCATCTTTGCATGAAATGTTCCCTTGGTATCTCTAGTTTTCTTGAAGAGATCTCTAGTCTTTCCCATTCTATTGTTTTTCTCTACTTCTTTGCATTAGTAACGTAGTTACTAAATCCCTAAACAGACAACTCGGAACAGGAGGGCAGACAAGAGCTAGCAATTAAACCAGCTGCAGCCATATAGGCTTTTAATGTTTGTGCTGATGTTAATAACATTTGCTATATATGTTAACATTAATTGTAACATTAGTAACTAAAATTTGAATTTAGAGAGATGCTCTGTAATAGAATGAGGGCCTTAGAATAATTTTACATGCTGGCTGACTCATCCTGCTCATAAACTATCAAATGGTAAATCCTGTGGTCTATTCTCCCTGGCATATAACACAGAGATGTGTCACTCTAAGAAGTTAGTCAATAAATATCTGTTGTACGCTGTATTTGCTCTTTCTTAAATTTAGGGTTCATATTTGAAGCCAGTGTCTGGTTATCTATTTGTTTTACCTCAATGGTAGTGATTAAAAATTAGACTTTTCTGAAGTTTAAGGCTTTGAATGAAGACTATCTTCTTTGGTGAGTGCCCTGAAAGTAGACTTTATGCACAATATGTATTCTCCATCCCATCCTACATATGCCTTCTTATTGTTGAAAATCTGCTGAACACCTTTCATGTAGTAAACAGACCAGAAACTCCAATTCATTTACATAAATTTGCCTCATTATTCTCAACACATACTAATGCACTTGAACATATTTCTGATATTGTTAGTGGTAAGTAGCAGAGCTAATATTAGATGATACCCTTTAGATTGTATTTTATTGAAATAGAGTTTTATAAAAGTCTTTCAGGTACAAGATAGGTGATATAAAGAAGACCTGTATGTCGAATATAAGTAAAACCAACTTTTGAAGTTAAACTGGGCTTCCCTAGTGGCTCAGAGGTTAAAGCATCTGCCTCCAATGTGGGAGACCCGGGTTCGATCCCTGGGTCGGGAAGATCCCCTGGAGAAGGAAATGGTACCCACTCCAGTATTCTTGCCTGGAGAATCCCATGGACGGAGAAGCCTGGTAGGCTACAATCCACGGGGTCGCAAAGAGTCGGACACGACTGAGCGACTGAACGGAACGGAAGGGAATGTTATACAAAACTTGTTTTTAATCATTACAGTCTAAAACCTACCTAATTTTTTTAGTATACTGGTAAAAGTCATGTTTTAGCTTTTCTCCACATAGATAGCCAAGTGATCCAGCATTATTTATTGAAAACACCAGTACCATTGTCTTGATTCAAATATGTGTGATTGTTAATTTATATTTACTGATAATTTAATTTATCATAATCTCAAATTTTTTATCTAAATATTCATTTTATCTTCAGTTATCAGAAGTTCTTCAGTGTCCTTATGAATGCATTATCTTTATTGTACTATTTCAAAATATACTTTTATCGGTTTGGAGACCAAATTCCTTCAATTTGGAACATTTTTGATGAAATCTCTTCTAATACTAATGCTTTACCATCCTTATCTTTCTCTGGAAATTTTATCATGTTTATATTTAGCTTCTCAATCTATCATTCTTGCCTATAAACTAAGATTTAAAGGATTTTTCCACCTGTTGAGCACCTAGAACTAACATAGTGTTGAAGGTCAACTATACCTCAACTTAAAAACAAGCAAAAAACTAAACACATAGGAAAGGAGATCAGATTTGTAGGACTAGAAGTGGCAATGAGAAAAGAGAAATGAGATGAAGGTGATCCAAAAGTATAAATTTTCAGTTATAAATCTAGGGATGTAATTTATTATATGAATATAATTAATACTGCTGTATGTCATATCTGAAAATTAACAGAGAAAATCCAAAAGTGCTCACAAGGAAAAATATTTTTTTCTTTCAGTCTGCATCTGTATGAAGTTATGGATGCTCAGTAAACTTACTGCGGTAATCACTTCATGATGTATGCAAGTCAAATGATTATACTGTAGGCCTTAAACTTTTGAAGTGTTATGTCAGTTATAACTCAGTGCAACTAGGAAATAATGGGTAGAATAAATATAACAAAACATTCCCCCCAAATAATTTATCCCTTGTCTATATATGCTGAGATCTAGGTAGATTATTAAATGTAATCTTTCACTGCACTACTTTCCCTCTTTTAATGTTCAGTGTTTTATCCTCTTCCCTGGGTTTGATCTGCTTACATTAGATTATTTGTAAGTCTGTTCTTACATTCAATTTCATCTTAAGTAAATATAGGGTTTAACTTGCATATCTTTAGCACTAAAATGATGTGTGTTTGAAAATTGTTTTTTAAGCACATTTTGAGTAGAAGAGTTTTATTAACATTATTTGATTTTAATTTGGCTTTTTTTATCCGTTCTTTTGCCATATTGTGTTTTTGAGTTTTTATTTTTCTTCACCCTACTCCATGATTTCTTGATAAAGAATCAGATCTTATAAGGGTATTTTAGGCTCTGGTAATCCAATGAACAAGTAAGCATATTGACTGACATACACAAATATACATACATATATATATATATATATATATATATATATATATATCCAGCAGCTCTGTATATATTTTCAGCCTCCTTACCTATTTTTGTAAATGACTCTCTTTATGTGTTTGGGACATGCCTTCATCCCTCATTCGGGTCATTTACAACTTGGACAATTTCCTGCTTCTACAATCTGAAGCTTAGATAGACATGAGTCATCAGTTTTTAGTTTCCTTGTAAGCATTTTCCCTGTCCTGGTCAAATGTGCAGCCTTTTAGTCTCCCAGCAATATCTTGGAGCTATTCAAATTACTTCTATTTCCAAATCATCTTATTTCCTGTTTTTCTACTCAGAGTTGAAGTTTATGCTGCTGCTGCTGCTAAGTCACTTCAGTCGTGTCCGACTTTGTGTGACCCCATAGACAGAAGCCCACCAGGCTCCCCGGTCCCTGGGATTCTCCAGGCAAGAACACTGGAGTGGGTTGCCATTTCCTTCTCCGAAGTTAGTCTATAGTTTACTCCAATTTTTATTCCTTGTCTCATGTAGCCAGCAATGCAGGAGACTCGAGTTGGGTCCCTGGATCAGGAAGATCCCCTGGAGTAGGGAATGGCAACCTACTCCAGTACTCTTGCCTGGAGAATCCCATGGACAGAGGAGCCTGAAGGGCTACAGTCCATGGGGTCACAAAAGAGTCAAACATGACTTAGCCACTAACCCTTCACTTTTTTTCAGTGGCAGCAGCTGATATTTTTGCCTTTAAAGGCTTTTAACAAGTGCCTTCTGCATAGCTGCATCAGCCCTGGGAGAGTTTTTGAGTTAGTCAAAGTAAAGGCAAGTTCTTAGAGATGATCCTTCAAGGCCTTCCATCCCTCAGCAGCTTTCTCAACATGGCTTCCTAATGTGACTGAGTGGTAGTCCTTCATGTCAGCCTAACTGTATTGTTTGGGAGTACTCTGGTTGTAGTCTTCATGTAGACATTTCTTCTGGACAAGGTACTTACGTAGTGAAAGAACAGAACGACCTTACAGTACGTAACAGATGAATATATTCGTAGAGTAACCTCAGAGACTAGGAAACAAAACTCTGGTAATAGTTACAGTAAACTTTTTGCTTTGAAATAGGTAAGAGTTTTGCAATATAGTTATTTCTTACCGAAACTTTTCTATGCTGTCACCCAATATGGATAATTATTAGACTCAGGATTATCGTTTTTGATCAAAGCAATCATCCTACTACAAAATAGGATAGGATGAGTGCCGATTTCACTGACTAGTGTTGGAGAAATAGTTTAAAACTCCCTAGCTCAGTTACTAGACTGGCCCCATTGGGAATAGCATATCATACCGTATTTTTCCTGAGCTGCTATTATTGTAATGACAGTTGGAAAGGAGACATTTTATTTAGACTATCTGAAAATAGATAGGTAGACAGAAGGATAGGTATGTAGCTGAAGAATGAAAGAAAGCATGGAAGGACAAAAGGAAGGGAGGGAGGAAGGAAGAGACGAAGGAAAGGGAAGGCAGAAAGGAAAGAACAGATTTCACCAAGAACTTCCATGTCCTAGAATTGTGTATAAGAAAACAAGTTTACACAAAAAATGTATAAAATTTAGACACTAGCATTACCTCGCATACAACCCAGTCAGAAGGTAATATACTAAATTAAATAATATGTAACAAAATAGTGTATGACTGTTTAGAGTATATTGCAGAGAAATATTTGTCATGGAAAACAGACATAATGTTATTATCAGTGAAAGAAATAGATAAGGAATACTGCTCATATAATTTTAATTACACATGTAAAATTTATGTATAGCTAATAATGGAAAATGGTATATACAAATTATTAGCAATGACTACTTTTATCTGTGTGTTTCATTTAGGTATTATTTCTTAGCATCTTATCCAATTTCATGTTTTTCTATGAGACTTAAGAAAACTTGAAGTCAAAATTTGTTAAGGCTGAAGGAAGAAGGAACTTCAGAATTATGGATTAATAACTTTATAATGGAAATAACTTGGAGAGAGCATCCTGACCTAGTAATCCACATGAAAATCACCAATGTGCAAATTAACATTATCTGTGTATTAACGGAAAGCATTAAAATGACAGTTTTTTCTTTCAAAAATTTTCATTTCAACAAAATATTGAGAATCAATGGAAAACCACAGTTGAGAAACATTATACAAAATAAGAGCTCGGAAGTATGACAGTCAAGGCAAGAAAGACTAAATTACTTAAGATTGCAGAAAATGAGTATGATACGTGATATTGGATTTGAACCTTAGACTAAGAGGGAGAAAATGCTGTACTTAGAATAGTGACTCATGTTAAAGTTATGTCTCCAGATTTTTGCTAATCATACTGAAAACAGACGAGTGACTATGCTATGGAGAAAAAGTTCAAAAGTTTGGGAATAAATTGTCAATATGTGATTATGGTAGCATTTTAGTCATATGTGGTCTACAAAGAATTAATATTATAGATATACAGACAAAAGATATCATAAAGCAAACATGAAGAATTGGTGAAATGTATGTATGAGTATTGTTTATAATCCCTGATACTTGTCTAAAAATTTGAATTACTTCACATTAAATAGTAAAAAATAAATAAATAGATAAAAAAGGCAAGGAAACGTTGGAGGAAAAAAACTCAGTAGGGACAATATGAGCTTCTTCTGAATTCGCTTCACATAAATAATTCCTATCTTCTTTGCTATCCTGCCCTGACCTACCCATCACAATTCAGTCCTTTACAGACTGTCACTGGCAATGGAAGGCAACCAATCACAGATCACAGAATTCATCCTGGTGGGATTCCAGCTCAGTGAAGATATGGAGTTGCTCCTCTTTGGTATCTTCTCCCTGTTATATACATTCAACGTACTGGCAAATGGCATGATCTTGGGACTCATTTGCTTTGACCCCAGGCTGCACTCCCCCATGTACTTCTTCCTTTCCCAGTTGGCCCTCATTGACATATTCTATGCTTCCAGCAATTTGCCCAATCTGCTGGCCAATCTAGCAAAACACAAGAAAACCATCTCCTTTGTCCCATGCAATTTGCAGATGCTTCTCACATTGAGTTTTGGTTCTGTAGAGTGTCTGATTTTGTTGGTGATGTCCTACGACAGGTATGTGGCGATCTGCCATCCCCTCCAGTACACGGTCATCATGAACTGGAGAGTGTGCTCCATCCTGGCCGTCACTTGCTGGGCGTGTGGATTTTCCCTGGCCCTCATCCAAGTAATTCTCTTGTTAAGATTACCCTTCTGTGGGCCCCAGAAGGTGAACCACTTCCTCTGTGAAATTCGTTCTGTCCTCAAATTGGCCTGTGGTGACGTCTGGATCAATGAAATGTTCCTCTTTGCTGATGGCATTCTTATCTTAGTTGGGCCCCTTGCCCTGATGCTGGTCTCCTACATGTACATACTCTGGGCCATCCTGAAGATCCAGTCAAAGGAGGGGCGCAAGAAAGCCTTCTCCACCTGCTCCTCGCACCTCTGTGTGGTCGGGTTCTACTTTGGCTTAGCCATGATCATTTACATGGTTCCTGACAACAGTCAACGAGAAGAACACCTGAAGATCCTTTTCTTGTTTTACAGTCTTTTCAATCCATTGCTGAACCCTCTTGTCTACAGTGTAAGGAATGCTCAAGTGAAGGCTGCCTTCCACAGAGTATTGCAGAAAAAGAGGACAACGTGAAGGAGTGTCCAGTTTTGGTACAGTGCATTTTTCCCCCTGAAGAGATGTGATTGCTGGTGCAAGAAAATTTAAAATTCCCCAGAAAGAGACATGATTTAATGAAGACCATTAACATCAGCATGATGGAAGAATATGAATCCTTAAGCCTCCATTCCACCATGGAGACAAGAACGTATAGACCTAATTTCCTTTGTGGAAACACTGGAAGTCAGGTAATAGGTGGCAGCACCCCCAGAAAAGCACAGTGCCAAGAAGAAATCCAGTAAGCATTCAGGCAAGTTTATGCTATTTTACCCTCTATACCTACTGCTCTTCCCTAGCAGTGTGTCAATATCAGGAGACCATTTCCAACTCCCAACACTCCCTCAAAGAAGAAAAAGTAGAATGGATCATGCAGACTATTTTTGAGTTTTCAGGGAATGGTTTGAGGATTTGTTAGTTATCTTGCCTGACTCAGAGCACCAATGGAAATGTCAGTGTGGACTCCTGGTTGGGATCTCTGAGAAAGATGACAAGCACCAAGCTTTCTACAGCTTCACAGTTCTTATAAATCTGCACTGGTATCTCCTTCTTGATTTCAAATGAAATCCCTTGATGACATGTAATGTTGAGTTTTTTAGCAGTTGTTTCCTTGCTGTCTGTATATCTTCCTTGGTGAGATGTCTCTTTACATCTTTTCCCCATTGCTATGTAATAAACTTTACTTTTTAGAGCAGTTTCAGAGTCACTGCAAAATGGAGTGGAAGTGGTAGACACCCTGTATAGCACTCTGCTTCCAAACATGTATAACCTCCCCCGTTACCAATATCCCCCTTCAAATAACACATTTGTTATTCACACACCTATATTAGCACATCATCAACACCCAAAGCCCATAATGTACATTTGGACTCATTCATGGTGTTGTATATTCTGTGTATTTGCATGGAGATCTGGCATGCTGTGATTCATGTGGTCGCAGAGTCGGACACGACTGAGCGACTTAACTGAAGTGTTAAGTATGTACATCCACCTTTACACAGTATTTTCACTGCCCTAAATGATTACCTCTTCCTTCCTCCCTTATTGCAAATCTCTGGCAACTACTCATCTCTTAATTCCTTCCAGAAAAAAAGAAGAAAGGTAGTCACTCAATCATGTTCTACTCTTTGTGACCCCATGGACTGTAGTCCACCAGGTTCCTCTGTGCATGGAATTCTCCAGGCAAGAACGCTAGAGTAGGTAGCCATTCCCTTCTCTAGGGGATCTTCCCATTCCAAGTATCAAACCTGGGTCTCCTGCATTGCAAGCAGATTCTTTACCGTCTGAGACATCAGAGAAGCCCAATTCCCTCCATAGTTTGGCTTTCCCAAATATCCCAAATATCCCTATGGTAGGAAAAATATGTAATTTTTTTTCACATTGGTTCCCTTCACTCAGCTGTATGCATCTGTTTCCTCTGTCTTTATTTTTGCTTGATAGTTCATTTCGTTTTCATGCAGAATATATTTCCACTGTCTGAATGCACCATAGTTTATTTATCCATTTATCTACCAAACAACATCTTGATTGCTTCCAGATTTAAGCAACTATGAATAAAGTTACTTTAAACATCTCTGTGCAGGTTTTTGTGTTGACATAAATTTCAAATCCTTTGGATAAATACCAGGCAGTGCAATTGGTAGATTCTGTTGTTAACAGGATGCTTAGTTTTTTGAGAAAATGTGAAAATTTCAAAGTGACTATATGATTTTCTTGAATGAAAATGAATTTTCTTCAGCAATATGTGAAAGTTCCTGTTGATTCGCACACTAGTCATTATTTGGTGCTGTCAATTTTCTGGATTTTAGCCATTCTACTAAGTGTATAATGATATTTCATTGCTTCAATTTGTACTTTCCTGATGACACAGATATGGAGTGTCTTTTCATCTGTTATTTACCATCTGTCTGTCTGTCTTTGAATAGATGCCTGTTAGGGTTTTTGGCTCATTTTTAAATAGAGTTGCTTGCTTTCTTACTATTTTGTTTTAAGAGTTCTTTGAATATTTCGCCATCAAATTATTGTTCCTCTATGCACAAAGATTTTCCTCCATTCTACAGCTTGAGTTTTTATATTCTTACCAGTGTCTTTCACAGAGCAAGAATTTTTTGTCTTTTGATCACTACTTTTTCTATTATCAATTTTAATTGATGTATAATTTATTTACGATGTGTTTCTGCTGTACAGCAAAGTGATTCCGTTACACGTATGTATACATATGTACATTCTTTTTTCTATTCTTTTCCGTTGTGGTTTATCATGCAGTATTGAATATAGTTCCCTGCGCTATACAGTAGGACCTTGTTGTCCATCCATTCTATATATAACAGTTTTCAACTGCTAACCCCCAGTCCCACTTCACCCTGCCCCCTCCTCCTTCCCCTTGGCAACCGTGAACCTTTCCTCTGTATCTGAGAGTCTGTTTCTGCTTTGTGGTTTGTTTCATTTGTGCCCCATTGTAGATTCCACATAAAAGGAGACTGTGTTGTATTTGTTTTTCTCTTTCTGACTTACTTCACTTAGTTGATAATCTCCAAGTCCGTCCGTGTTGCTGCAAATGGCATTACTTCATTCTATTTATTGCTGCATACTATACCATTGTATGTATGAGCCACATCCTCTTTATCCATTTGTCTGTTGATGGATTTAGGCTGTTTCCATGTCCTGGCTATTTTGAGTAGTGCTATTGTGAAAATAGGGGTGCATCTATTTTTTTCTAAATTATTGTTTTGTCCAGATACATCCCCAGGAGTAGAATTGCTGGATCAGCTGACACTTCTACTGTTAGTTTTCTGAGGAACTTCCGTACTGTTTTCCACACTGGCCGTACCAACTTACCTTCTCACCAACACTGCAGCAGCGTTCCCTTTTCTCCATACCCTCTCGAGCATTTGTTATGTGTAGGATTTTCAGTGATAGCCCTTCCATCTGGTGTGAGGTGTTTCCTCACTGTGGTTTGATTTGCATTTCTCCAGTAATTAGCAATACTGAGCATGTTATTTGTATGTCTGTTGGCCATCTGCATGTGTTCTTTAGAGAAATGTGTATTTAGGTCTTCTTCCCATTTCTTCATTGCTTTTTTAAAAAATTCATATTGAATTGTATGAGTTATTTTTCCATTTTGGATATGAAACCCTTATAGTCATATCAATTATAAATATTTTCTTCCATTCCATATCTCTACATATTGCAACAGTTTTCAAATTTAATTAAATGCATCATATAAATTTTTTATGATGAAGAACTTTTGACTTTCAATTTAGGGTTGTCATTTTGTGTTTTGGAGGAAAGAAGAGTGGATAGCTGTGTATCTCTGTGGTTCACCCTGAAGCAAGGCTTAACATTGAATGTTTAAAACAGTAATCCCAAGAGCATCCCACAAATAACTCTTCTACTGAAAAGTGCAGAATCATGGTAGACTGAAGGATACTCTTACATCACTTATTATTAACTTACACGATATTAGTAGTTAAATCTATATCTGGAAACAAAGAAAAGGTGAATTGATGTTTACTTAAAAGAAACTAGTCTCAATTTACCTATGTGTATGTGCATGCTAAGTCACTTCAGCCGTGTCCGACTCTTTGCAACCCCATGGATCATAGCCCACCAGACTCCTCTGTCCATGGGATTCTCTTGACAAGAATACTGGAGTGGGTTGCTGTGCTATCCTCCATGGGATCTTCCTGACCTAGGGATCGAACCTGGGTCTCTTAAGTTTCCTGCATTGGCAGGCAGGCTCTTTACTACCGTCTCCACCCGGGAAGCCATATATTTGCTGGGAAATAAATCCAACTGAGAATTATTAGACAGGCCAAATTTCAAGGATCCAGAGCAGGCAAAAAATAAAACGAAACAAAATTAAGTGTTTATTGCCTGGTAAAAAACACTAAATAAAACAAACATTTTTTCCATCCAAAATAAATGCTTACTATTGATAATGGGTATAAATATTTTTTCTCATTTTTTAGAATATTTTATTTTTGGTTTTTCAAAGTGTGACTATAATATGTCCAAATGACACTTTAGTTCCACTTACCCTGCCTGTGATTTGGAGAGCTTTTTCTATTCATGAAAAATAACTTTTATTGTGCTGGGAAATACTCTGAAATAATTTCCTCAAATTTTGCTTTTGTTGCATTGTATTTTTTAACTTTATTTTCTCCAGTTTTATTGTGATACAATTGACATATAGCAGTGTTTAAATTTAAGGTATAGAACATAATGATTTGACTTTCACACATGTAATTTTATCACAAGTTTAGTAAACATTTAACATTTCATATAGACACAAAATTATATAGAGAGTTTTTTTCTAGTGATGGAAACTCCTAGCATTTTCTCCCTTTAAAACTTTCATATATAACAATGTTGATAATATTTATTCTGTTGACCGTCACATCCCTGGTTGAGTCTGTTTGCTTTTTTATATAATTGACCAATAACACTATGTTAGTTCCTGCTACACAACATTGATATTTCTATGCATCTTAAATTGATTACCATGATAAGTCCAGTTAAAATTTATCACTATAAAACTATATTATGTAGCTATTAACTATAAATCCCACACTGTTCGTTTCATACTCCAGCTCACTTGTTTTGTAATTGGAAGTCTGCACTTCCTAATTTCCTTCACCTATTTCTTTTCTGCTTTTCCCCCTTTCCCCCTCTAACAACCTCCTGTTTGTTCCCTGTATCTCTATTTCTGTTTTGTTATGTGTTTGTTCATTTTTGATTCCACATATAATTAAAATCATGACTCTTTGTCCTTCTCTGTCTGACTTTCTTCACTAAGCTTAATAACACTGGGTCCATCCATGATGCTGACATCAGAAGATTTTATTCTTTTACATGGCTAAGTAATATTCCCTCATTCATACATGTAAATACACAATCACTGCTACAACATCCTCCTTATGCATTCATCTATTGATGGAAACTAGGTTGCTTAAGTATCGTGCCTATTGTAAATAATGCTTCAGTGAATATAGAGGTGGATGTATCTTTTCTAATTAGTGGGGTTTTTTTGGTGGGGTGAATACCCAGGGTAGAATTGCTGGTCGATATGATAGTTCTCTTTTCAACTTTTTGAGAAATTTTTGTATAGTTTCCATAGGGGCTGTAACAATTTACATTCCAACCACAGTGAACACATGTTCCCTTTTCTCTAGATCCTCATCAACATTTATTATTTCTTGTCTCTGATAATGTCATGTCAACAGATGTAAAGTGATATCACTTTATGATTTTTATTTGCATTTCTCCAGTAATCAGTGTGATAATGAGCCCTTTTTCATGTGCCTATTAGCCATTTGTATATTTTCATTTTTAAAATATCTGTTCAGGTCTTCTCACCATTTTTTTCATTTGATTGTTCATTTTTATCATATTGACTTAAGTGAGCTGATATATGGGACTTCCCTGATGCCTCAGCAGGTAAAGAATCTGCCTGCAGTGCAAGAGACACAGGAGATGTGGGTTCAATCCCTATGTTGAGGAGATCCCCTGAAGGAGGAAATGACAAATGACTCCAATACTCCAGTATTCTTTCTTGAAAAATCCCATGAATAGAGGTTCGGATATTAGTTTCTTACTGGTCATGTTATTTACAAACTTTTTATTCCACTCCATAGGTTTTTTTGTTTTGTCCATGATTTCCTTTTCTGTGCAAAAGCTTTTAAGTTTAATTTGGTCGCGTTATTTTTGCTTATATTTCCTTTATATTAGGAGACAGTTCTTAAAGAAAACTATTGCTATGATTTATGCCAGAGTGTATTCTGCCTCTACTCTCTTCTAGGAGCTTTGTATTTTTAGGTCTCCCATTTAATTATTTAAGTCATTTTTAATCTATTTTTCTATATGGTTCTAAAGAATAGTCAGATTTGATTCTTTTGCATGTAGCTTTCCAGCTTTCCCAACACCACTTATAGATGAAACTGTCTTTTCCCCATGTGTAATCTTGCCTTCTTTGACATAATTAATGGCCCGTATAACTGTGGGTTTATTTCTGAACTTCCAGTTCTCTTCCATGGATGTATGTGTCTCTTTTTGTGCCATGGCTATGCTGTTTTCATTACTGTAGCTTTGTAGTAGAGTTTGAAATCAGGAGCTTTGTTCTTCTTTCTTAAGATTGTCTTAGTTATTGGAATCTTTTGTATTTCCATACTAATTTTAGGGTTATTTCTTCTAGTTCCATGAAAAATTCCATTGGTATTTTGATAGTTATTACACTGACTCTGTGGGTTGTCTAACTAGTATGGACATTTTATCAATATTATTTCTTCCAGTCCACGATACAGTATACCTTTCCACCTGCTTGTGCCATCTTCACTTTCTCGTCAGCATCTTACAGTTTCACCAGTCTCACTGTAGCCCACTCTGGGTTAATTCTCCTTGGCACTCTCTGTGCTTCCTGGACTGGAATCTGTATTTCCTTACCCAGGTTCGTAAAGTTTTCAGCTATTATACTGGCAAATACTTTTTCTTCACCCTTCTCCTGTCTCCTTCTGGGACCCTCTATAATGCAAATGTTAGTACTCTTAATGTTGTCCCAGTGGCCTCTTATTCTGTTCCCATTTATTTTTGTTCCTCTCTTCTCTGTACAGCTTCAGCAGTTTCCACTAATCTGTCTTTCAGCTTGCTGATCCATTACTCTGTATCACCTAATCTTGGTTGTTTCTAAAGTATTTATATCTCAGTTCTTTTTTTGTCTTCTAATTGGTATTTTTATACCTTTTCTTAAACTCTTTGTTAAGAACTTTAAACATCCAATCATTCCCTAAATTCTTTGAACATCTTACAATCATCACCTTGAATTATTTCTTGGGTAGATTGCTTATTTCCACTTCACTTAGTTATGGAACTTTATCTTGTTCCTTTGTTTGGAACATATTTTCTGTCTCCACATTTTGCCTCCACAATTTGCTGTTTTTATTACCATGTATTTGGTAGGTTGATAATGTTTCACAGCTTTGGACATGTGGCTTTTCTAGAAGGTGTTCTCTATGTCCAAGCAACACACTTGCCTCTGATCACCAGGGTAGTACTTTGCTATGGCATCACTAGAAAACTGAAACTTTCTGTAAGAGCTTTAAGAAATAATTGTCAGTTTAAAGTGTGCCAAGAAATGATATATGGAAGTCATTTATCATATATAGTATTGGAAAATTTCTACCATGAAATAAAAAATGACAGCTAGTACATTTTATTCAAGTTAGGGAAGAGATTTCCTTTTCATAATTGTAAATCTTAAAAATGAGATCTTCCAGAAAATAAGATCAGATTTCAGTAATTACACAAAAATATCTTACTATATTTCCAATACCACTAGTATTTTAAGATGTCACAATAAATCATGTCAGAAGTCCTTATTATAAGTCCTTATCAGAAGTCCAATCCCCCAAGCCTACATATCTCTGAGATACTCTAAAAGGAGCAGATAAGCAAAATTCACCTGAAAAATTAATTAAAACCATGGGGAAATAAATACCATTTTGTGGACAAAGACTGTGCATGTGTGTATGTGTGTATGTTCTTCAATCCACAAACCAAGCTAATGATAAGCAGATTGAATTCAACTCCTCTTTGCTAAATCTTTCCAACATTTGTGACATAATCATCGTGAAGGGGCATTTGACCTGAAATGTAAGAAGTCTTCTGAACCACAGAACCTACTTTCCCGGCTCCTAAAAGGAGTTTGTTAGGTGAAAGTCTAGAAAAGAGCCTTAAAATTTATCTAAGCTTATATGGTGTAAAAATAGTTTATGCTGTCTCTGAATAGAGAGAATATATACTTTCATTTCAAAAAGCACTGCTAGTCAATAGGAATATCAGAGTAAACATTTCCAAACATTCTCGACTACAGAAGAGCAAAAGAAGCACTGACAAAATTTGTTAAAGTCATGTTTTTCTAAACCCAGAAAGTAAAGGCTTGCAAAAATCTTATGGGTGTTCATCCAAGCAAAAGCTTCTCCCTTGATAAGACATGAGCCCTGTGGAGTTTTAACTTGCTCCCTTGATCATCATTCTAGCTATGTGTGGTGACATAGAAAATAACAACCTGCACCCACAGTGAAAACTAGCATCCTTAAAGCATCTGGGAGGAGTAGACAGGATTACAGGAACAAAATACATATGACGTATAGAAAGAAAGTTACAGTTACGGTATAAACTTTGATGTTTCGATTAGAACTTAAGAAGAGCATAGATCCTGTACTCATAAATTCAACTACAAATTGTGGAATTGAGTCTGAATTTTACAACCAACATTGGAAAAGAAAATGAAATTTTTTAGATATTATTAGCTAAACAAAAATTTATGTAAAGTGCAATCACCAAAGATAAAGAAAGTAAGAAATAAAAAGAAACATTAAGCTTATAAAAGTTAAGTTTTTGTATATACACACACACATACATATATGTATGTATATATAAATAATGGTGTACATTTTAAACCAGACACTCACTTGACAAAGGAGAGAGTAATACATGAGAGAAAATCTTATAATCACCTCCTTGTAGGTGGCTTTTGCGCATTGGAATTACTCTAGGAAATGGGAGGTCATGGATCTGCTGATTCACTGATGCATAGTAGATAAACGTTGATTTTGGACAACTGAATTTGAGAAGAAATCTTGTGATATAAATTTATGTGTTATCAGCACATGAGATGTGTAGAAATGCCTGGGATTCATGAGGTGCTATAGAAAGTGAGTAGAAAATAGCTGCAAAGCATAAACCCTGAACAATGCCAGTGTTTCTAGATCGAGGAGGGGCATTAAGATCCAGGAAAGGAGTCTGAGAAGGAGCAACAATAAAGGTATAAAGACCACTGGAGGAGTATAATTTTATGAAAGTCAAGTGAAGAAATGTTTCAGAGAGAGAGAGAGCGCACCAATGAATAAGGTAAATGCCACAGGCAGGTCAAGTCAGATGACGACTAAGAACTGACCTTGGATCTAGCAAACAGATAATTCATCTCAGTTCAGTAGCTCAGTTGTATCCGACTCTTTGACACTCCATGGACGGCAGCACGCCAGGCCTCCCTGTCCATCACCAACTCCCGGAGTTCACTCAAACTCATGTCCATCGAGTCGGTGATGCCATCCAGCCATCTCATTCTCTGTCGTCCCCTTCTCCTCCTGCCCCCAACCCCAAACCCTCCCAACATCAGAGTCTTTTCCAGTGAGTCAACTCTTCGCATGAGGTGGCCAAAGTATTGCAGTTTCAACTTTAGCATCCGTCCTTCCAATGAACACCCAGGATTGAGCTCCTTCAGGATGGACTGGTTGGATCTCCTTGCAGTCCAAGGGACTCTCAAGAGTCTTCTCCAGTACCACAGTTCAAAAGCATCAATTCTTTGGCGATCAGCTTTCTTCACAGTCCAACTCTCACATCCATACATGACCACGGGAAAAACCATTGCCTTGACTAGACGGACCTTGGTTGGCAAAGTAATGTCTCTGCTTTTTAAGATGCTTTCTAGGTTGGTCATAAATTTCCTTCCAAGGAGTAACCATCTTTTAATTTCATGGCTGCAATCAGCATCCGCAGTGATTTTGGAGCCCCAAAAAATAAAGTCTCACACTGTTTCCACTGTTTCCCCATCTGTTTCCCATGAAGTGATGGGACCAGATGCCATGATCTTTGTTTTCTGAATGTTGAGCTTCAAGCCAAACTTTTCACTCTCCTCTTTCACTTTCATCAAGAGGCTTTTTAGTTCCTCTTCACTTTCTGCCATAAGGGTGGTGTCATTTGCATATCTGAGGTTATTAATATTTCTCCCAGCAATCTTGATTCCAGCTTGTGCTTCTTCCAGCCCAGCATTCCTCATGATGTACTCTGCATAGAAGTTAAATAAGCAGGGTGACAATATACAACCTTGACGTACTCCTTTTCCTATTTGGAACTAGTCTGTTGTTCCATGTCCAGTTCTAATTGTTGCTTCCTGACCTGCCTATAGGTTTCTCAAGAGGCAGGTCAGGTGGTCTGGTATTCCCATCTCTTTCAGAATTTTCCACAGTTTATTGTGATCCACACAGTCAAAGGCTTTGGCATAGTCAATAAAGCAGAAATAGATGTTTTTCTGGAAATTTCTTGCTTTTTCCATGATCCAGTGGATGTTGGCAATTTGATCTCTGGTTCCTCTGCCTTTTGTAAAACCTTCTTGAACATCTGGAAGTTCACAGTTCATGTATTGCTGAAGCCTGGCTTGGAGAATTTTGAGCATGACTTTACTAGCGTGTGCTGCTGCTACTGCTGCTGCTGCTAAGTCACTTCAGTCGTGTCCGACTCTGTGTGACCCCATAGACGGAAGCCCACCAGGCTCCCCCTTCCCTGGGATTCTCCAGGCAAGAACACTGGAGTGGGTTGCCATTTCCTTCTCCAATGTGTGAAAGTGGAAAGTGAAAAGTGAAAGTGAAGTCACTCAGTCATGTCCGACCCTTAGCGACCCCACGGACTGCAGCCTACCAGGCTCCTCCATCCATGGGATTTTCTAGGCAAGAGTACTGGAGTGGCTTGCCATTGCTACTAACGTGTGAGATGAGTGCAATTGTGCAGTAGTTTCAGCATTCTTTGGCATTTACCTGGGGCCAAACTATGGTGGAGGTAATGAAGATAATGGTGACCTCCCTCAAAAGATCCCATGCATGTACTGCTGTACTCAGTGCCCCCAACCCTGCAGCAGGCCACCATGAACCTGCATCTCCTCTAGAGACTCCTGGACACTCACAGGCAAGTCTGGGTCAGTCTTTTATGGGGTGACTGCTCCTTTCTCCCGGGTCCTGGTGCACAAGTTTCTGTTTGTGCCCTCTGAGAGTCTTTTTCCCAGTCCTGTCTAAGTTCTGGTAGCTTTATGTTGGGTTTAGTGGTGACCTTCTCCAAGAGGGCTTATGCCATACCCAAGTCTGCTGCACCTAGAGCCCCTGTCCCTGTGGCAGTCCACTGCTGACCCATACCTCCACAGAAGACACTCAAACACAGTTCTGTCTCAGTTTCTGTGGAATCCCTGGGTCCTGGCACCCACAAGGTTTGTTTGAGCCTTCTTAGCGTCTCTGGCGGGAATGGGGTTTGATTCTAAATGCAAAATCGCCCCTCCTACCGTCTTGCTGAGGCTTCTCCTTTGCCCTTGGATCCCCGGTATCTCTTCACAGTCACTCCAGTGCCTACCTACTGGGGTTTCTCTGACCTTGGACGTGGGGTAGCTCCTCAAGGCCAATCCAGTGAAACACAGCCACTGCTCCTGACCTTGGAGGTGGGGTAAACAGATAATTAGTGTCTTTAAAATTAAGAGTTCCGCATTCTAATCCACTGTGTGCAAGTCAGATAGGAACAGCGATTTTATTGCTAGAGAGAAGTTCTTGAGAGAGGGTTTGAATTCATAGCATAAGTTGGAGGCTGGCTTTCACTAGGGAGAATACTTGTGACTCCTTAGTAAGATAAGGCAAGTTGGGATAAATGCAAAGATTAATTAATTAATGTATTAGTAGTGTACAAACTCATCTTATTTTTTCTGTGTTCTCAGTTACTCTCACTTACTAGCTGAGACTATGGGTGGAAGGACTTATAGAAGCTTAAAGAAAGAAAATAAGAGAAAAAGTCATCTGAGAGAAGACCAGCGAAATACAGTACACTTTCTGGGAACATCAAAGGCCAAATCAATATGAATACTCATGAATTTAAGGGATCTGAGTCACCATGTTTTGTGTTGTCTCTGGATTCATGGGTGCAGGCAAAGCCATGCCTCATCTAAATTCAGTGCTTACAACACTGTGTTTACAACAGAAAGGGCCTCTCTAAATATAGAACATATATTTATGGAAAAAGTGTTTTCAAAATGGGACACATACTTAAAAAGTTGATTAAAGCAGGAAAGCACTGAGGCCATAGGATTCCATCTCCAAAGCTTTCCAAGTAATGATTACTATTTGTAATGGAAAATTTTTATAATTATTACACATTAACACTTTTCAGCAGACAAAGATTGTTCACTCCTTGAGAGAGAAAGAGTTCTCTGAGGGCCTACTTTAATAAGGTCCATGGGAGTCATATTTATTATGTTATGAATCTTTCTAAAATTAGGATATAGAAGCAGAATCAATATCAAGTACATACTGCATTCATATCTTTGCAGACTGTACTAAGGAACATAATCAATAGAGTATGACTTCTCTGTTAAAAATGTTTATAGCAAGATTCTCTTGAATACGGAGATCTTTGCCATTTTTCTTGAGATTTTCTCCTGTATAAGCAGGTGCGCACACACAGAGAGACATACACTCTTTTAGATAAAAAATCAGGAGACCCAGAGGGAAGGGAGAGTGTTTGCACTACTTTGTAGGAAAAAATGGAGAAAGGTAAAAAGAGACATAGTAATTGTTCCCTGAGCTCTACAGGACTGTGTCTGGGGAATAGGTTGGTTTTAGGTGATGAGACTCTAAAGCACGCACACCTAAAGACTCCTGAATTCTGTTCCCTCCATCAGTACAGAAAATGTGTCTGGGATTTTTCATCCTCTGTACTTGCTTCAGGGAGCACACAACTCAGCTCCAACCATTTCCATCTCTGTGAGTTTCCTGTACATTCAATCCCAATTTAATTAATTCCAGCAATAGTACCACAACCCCTTTGTACAAATTATTATTTTTACAATGGTTACCAGGTACAGAAGAGTAGGACAGAAGACTGGAAACAATTATCAGATTTAGGAAGAAGAAAAAGCCACCTTCATGAAGACCCTTTTCTTACATTGTGCCAGGGGTCTCAGAATAACCTCTGATGTTCATGCTGTCTAAATGCAGTCTTCTTACTCTTCCTGATCAGAGTCCCTCCCTAGTCCTGCTTGTAGGAAAGGGCCGGTGAAACTCAATATCCCTGAGTCTTGGTATCAAACAAAAAGGGGCGGAAGAGCCATCTAGAGCTGAAGCCTCTCCTTACAAATGATGAAGCCAGAGGTGTTGTGTGACTTGTCTTCCACTGTCTTTCATTTCTTCCTCTGCTAAGGACCATCTGCTCCTGGAAATGTCCTCCTGCCAGGAAGTGAGAACACTGGGGCTCCTTTCTTTGCTGCCCAGGGGGAGGTGTTAGTAAAGAACAGGGAGAAATCCTCTAGCTGTCTGATAAAGATCCCGTTAGTATTTCTTTTGCAGCAGGGAAGCTGGTGTCAGTACCAGTTTAGCTCATCGTGATTTGTTGTCCAGTGTTACTCTCCAGGGATGGTTGTCCTCATCTAAGGATAACTCTTTGTCATCCTCACACAACTGTGACTGCCATTGTCACTTACCAATTTGGGGGGAAAGTTCTAGCTGGTAAAAATATGGTAAAATGTCACTACTGCAAAAGATATTTCTCTATTTTGTAATGGTTGAAATTAAAATAAATCACTGTTAAATTTTACCAAATGCATAAGGAAAATCAGGGTAATCCTATCTTTACAATGTTACAGTAAGGCATAATATTTCTAATAACTTCCTCTACACTACAGTAATTTCATTATTCTCACCCCTATTTCAGCATTTTAATAGTAGAATTCTAGTTAATATTTAGGAGGCTAATAGAATTTTCATGTTCATATAGTCTGACTTCTGTTGTGTGTAAGATGAGAGTTGATGGTCCATAACACCAAGTTACTGGAGAGGCATTCTACATATTTCTGACCTGAGTTTATAAGCTATCAGAGTCCACTAAGCTAGTTGAGGTGTTGGACCAAAGGGTTTCACTTCTGCAGCAAGTCAAGGAAAGCAGTGATTATTTCCTGTAGATGTGAGGTAAGATCATTGGAAAAGACCCTGTTGCTGAGCAAGATTGAAGGCAGGAGGAGAAGGGGATGACAGAGGATGAGATGGTTGGATGGCATCACCAACTCGATGGACATGAGTTTGAGCAAGTTCCGGGAGTTGGTGATGGACAGGGAAGCCTGGCGTGCAGCAGTCCATGGGGTCGCAGAGTTGGACCAAACTGAGCGAATGGACTGAACTGAACTGAGATGTTCTAGGACTAATGCATAAATAAAGATACAACCCTCTGATAGTCATCTTGCAATATAAACATTATATATAATGCTTACTATTGCTGTTTATAATTTTCTTACTAAATAAACTTTTCTCAGGATATATAAAATGATGAAGTAATTTAAATATATTAACTGAATCTCCTCTAAGGTACATTCTTATATAATGTGACAAGTATATTCTTTTAACCTATAATGAAAACACACCTGAAATATAGAATGAATTTTAGAGATATTGAATATTGGAAGCTGGACTTAGAAACTAATGTCAAATAACTGGGAGTTCCCAGGAGAGACAACAAAGAAAGTTGTTTGAGAGCACAAGTCTGGGACCCACAGAGTCAGGCACTTTTACCAGGGAGCTACTACTTGTAAGATAAATGAAGCTACTGCAGATCAGACTTATCTGCAAATATATGAGTTTGTGTAGAAGGCAAATTCTACATTAAACTGAGTTGCTAAGTTCCTAAACAGACAATTCAAGATAGGAATATAGACCAGAACTAGCAGTTAAACCAGCAACCTGTGTAAGGTAAGGTAAGGTGAAGTCACTCGGTTGTGTCCGACTCTTTGCGACCCCACAGACTGTAGCCTATCAGGCTCTTCCATCCATGGGATTTTCCAGGCAGGAGTCCTGGAGTGGGTTGCCATTGCCTTCTCCAGAGGATCTTCCTGACCCAGGGATCAAACCCAGGTCTCCCACATTATAGGCAGACACTTTACCATCTGAGCCACCAGGGAAGTCTAGCAACCTGTGTAGGGACCTTTAATGCTTGTGCTGACTTTAATAACATTTAATGTTTAGGCTCACATATATTGATTGTAACATCAGTACCTAAAACTTGAATGTTAGAGACATGCCCTGAAATAGGATGAAGTCCTTGGAGTTACTTTTATTAGCTGGCTGCCAAACCTGCTTGAGAGTCTGATTTTATGTATATATGTGATGGATGTTCACATATTTTCCCAATTTAACCTTGATTATCTTTTCAGTATCAGTGTACAGGATTTATTTACATATTCTTCTGAACACTATTGATTGCACACGTTATAAATATTTCCTTCCACTCTGTGAATTTCATTTTTATTCTTATAATGATGCCTCTAGGTAAGCAGGAGTTAGGTTCTTAATTTTATCAATCTTTTCTTTAATATTGTTTTCTTTTCTTTCAGAAATTTTTTCTGTCTCTGAGGTTTTCACTATAAGTCACTAATGTTTTACAAAACTTGTTTTCATCTTTTGTGATTAGTTCTAAGACCTACCTGATTTTTTTGTAGTACACTGGTAGAAGTCATGTTTTAGTTTTTATCCACATAGATAGTCAATTGATTCAGAATTATTTGTTAAAAACACCAGTGCCTTTGTCTTGGTTCAAGTGTGTGTGTGTGTGCGTGTTTGTGTGTATACATTTTTTAATTTATGAGTAAACCGTACTGTTTCTTGGATCTGTTCGTTTATCTTTGTTCCGATACAACATTGACTAACTGTACAAAGGCACTGTAAGCCTTAGTCTCAGTTTTCCAGAGAAAATTCCAGAGAATTTTACTTCATTCTTTCAAATTGTTGTACTCTTCCTCTTTCATAATTCCATATGAAATGTGTGGTAAGGGTCTCAGTTTCTGCACAGGAACTAACTTTGGATTCTGATTTTGATTTTATTGAACCAATAGAACGATTTGGAGAGATTTGCAATCTTTACAAAATCATTCCATAAACAAAGTAGGTTAAGTCTCCCCATTTGCACATCATCTTTGAACCCAGATTTTTGTATGTCTACTTATTTGTAGTCATAAGCCATCTATAAAGATTTTATTTTTAATATATATGTGTTTTTGATAATTATATTTTATTTTCCATTTTAAATCCCAGCTCTTCTGTTTCTTCTTTTTGTCTTATTGCCAGGTGGTTCCTGAGTCAACATTAAAAAGTGGTTTTAGTAGAGCATGTTAAAATCATTTCCTAACTCAAAGGGAAAGCTTTTGAAGTTTTACTATCATTAATAATGTTTTTGTATGCTTTTCTAGGATAAACAAGTTTCCTGCTGTATAAAATTTACCGAATTGTTTCATAGGGAATAAGCACACCATGCGTTTTCATCTTTTAGCAGATTGTTCATTTTATCATGACTTTGTAGTATCTTTCCTATGCTCACCTATGCTTAGGTCTTATATCAGTATTGCTACTACAGTCACTGTGTGTTCCTTTTTTACATTATTTTATTATCAGTCTTTTTTGGTTTGGGGTGGTCATGTATATTCGTGTGCATTTATGTTTAGGTGTGATTGTTGTAACAAGTTTATGAGTAGATTTTCTGTTTTTAATCTAATATGATCTCTATGTTTTGCTGGGTGAATATAATTCATTTACATTTAATACATTAATGGATATACACAGACTTATTTATATAGGTGTATTTTGTGTTTCTGATTAGCAACACATTTTTTGCTTTTCTTTTTCTATTCTCTTGGCTTCTACCTTCTTTTTTGATTGATAATAATTTTATGTTTCATTTGCTGGCACTGTGGTGTGTAAACCATTGATTCTGTGTCAGTTTTTGATTGACGCTTTTCTACAAGTGGTAATATCAAAATGAATAATTTATTCTAATAAATTTAAAATCTTTCAGTATTTTGAACCTCTTCAGAAATTTAGCATTCTCTCCTTTCAAGTACATCTCTTCATCTATTTTTTTTAATTTTACTTTTATAATTTTTAAATATCAAAATAATCATTTTAAAGCTCATAAGTTATTGAATATAATGTCATATTTTATTATAATGTTTGTTCAATATTGTTTGTATGTGTTTTGTTAATTCTGAATTCACTTCTGTGCTTATTAAGGAATAATTTTTATTAGAATACTGAAGAGGCATATGCCCTAAACTTTTATAATTTACATATGAAAAATCTCTCCTTTCGTTCTCATTCCTTCAGGAGAGTCCCTGCGGTTCTCACATTCTTGACTGAGAGCTTCTCTGCCTCTGGGTGTGTATTTAATACCTTTTGTCTTCAGATCTTGTGCTGCTGATAAGAAATCTGCTGTCAGTGAAATTGTTGTTCCTGTGTAGACACTTTTCTTTTACCATTGACTTTTTTAAATATTTCCTTTTTATCTTGAAACAATTAAATATTAAAATAATGTAAGGAAACTTTTAAGGAGGTAAATAAAAGTATAGCTTTTATTAAATATTACAAAGCTTATTTTCAAAACTAAGACTAATTTATAGCTAGCCCCAGGAAACTATCTTTTGTAAACAGGAAAATAACAGTCAAATATTTGTGTTCGTTTCTATTTATTAAGAATTTATATTTAATCTATCTTAATCTCAAATTTTTGATGTAAAGATTAATTTTATCTTCAATTATCAGAATTTCTTTGATGTCCCTATGGGTACATTTACCTTTACTGCACTCTTTCAGAATACATTTTTATCATTTTGGAGATTAGGTAAGGTCTTTCTTCAATCCAGAATATTTTTGGTGAAACCTCTTCTAATACTGCTTCTTAACCATATCTTTAATCATCTTTCTCTGGAAATACAATCACATTTATAATCTGGCCTCTCAACCTATCTCCTATAACATGAATTTTCAGGAGTTTATCCTTCTCTTGTACACCTGGCACTAAAATATTGTCACAGATCAATTCTACTTCAAATAACAAACAAAGAAAGAAGGATATAACAAATAACAAAGAAAACAAAGAAATCTGATCTGAACCAAAGGTGAGAAGTGGTTGAGGGGGACTTGGATGAAAATGACCCAAAGGTACAAACTTTCGGATATAGAATGAAGAAGTTCTGAGGGTGTAATGTACAACACGAAGAATGTATCAGTAATTAATACTGCTGTCTGTTATATGTGAAAATTTTTAAGAGAGTAAATCCCAAAGTTTTCATAGTAAAAGTATTTTTCTTTTATTTTGTATCTGTATGAGGTGATGGATGATTATTATACTTATTGGGATAATCATTTCACAATGTGTATAAGTCAGATAATTATGCTGTGCACCATAAACTTATCAAGTATTGTTTGTCAATGATAACTCGATACAGCTAGAAGAAAAATGAATGAATAAAATATTCTAAAAAAGAATTTATCCTTTGTCTGTATATGCTGAGATCTATGTAGATTCTTAAGTACGATCTTGCAATGAATTCTTTCCCTCTCTAAATTTCCAATCGATACTTTATCTTCTTTATTCAGTTTGAGCAAGTGAGTGACTCCTTATTTCCAGGGTGTTTTGTAGATTATTTTGTAATGTGTAGTGACTACTTTTTCATTTCCACTTTCTTTGTTACTTATAATTTATTGGAAATTTTAGTAAATATAATGCTTTTTTTTAACCTTTGAAACATTTAATCATATTGTATTAGATTCTTTGTAAGATGGTTCTATACATTCTGTTTCATCTTGAGTAAATATAGGATTCCATTGTTTAACTTGTACACATTTAGATCTAAACTGGTTTGTGTTAAAAATTTGCATTTTTAAGCACATTTTGTGTGGAAGAGTTTTATTAATAATATTTGAAATTAATTTGATTTGGCCATCTTTCTTTAATTTTTGTTTTCCTCCACCCTCTTTCATGATCCCCTGATAGAGAACCAAGTCTTCTAAGGACATTTCTGGTTCTGGTAATCCAAAGAGCCAGCAAGCATATTGACTGTTATATATGTCCTGTATCCGGTAGCCCTATAGGTGTTTTCAACCTCCTTTCATATTTTTACAAATGGCTCTCTTTATGTGCTGGGGACATGCCTTCACCACTCATCCAGGCCGTTTACAACCCTGACAATTTCTTGCCTGTTCAGAGTCTGGAGTTTAGACAGAGAGAAGGCATCAGGACCTTTTCAGATCCCTTCCGAGCATTTCCCCAGCCATGGTGAAGTGTGTGGACTTCTAGTTTCCCAGCAATATCTTGGAACTATTCAAATCTGTTTACTGAATCATTTTATTTCCAGTCTTTCCACTCTGGGTTTTAAGTTAACATAGTTTACTCCAGCTCTTTTTCCTTATCTCATGTAGGGGCAACTGATAGTTTTGCCTTGAAATGCTTTCAACAGTTGCCTTCTGGGGAACTGCCTTAGCTGTGGGAAAGTTTTGAGTTAGTCAAAACAAAGGCAAGTCCTTTGAGATGATCCTTTGAAGAGTCACCAGACAGCTCAAATCCAACATCCAGAATTCTGTGAATGTAAAGTATATTCTGCTCCTTTGGTAGTGAGTGTACATCAGAAGTGCAGACTATCTTGTTTAGAACTGCTCCTGAGCCTGGGGAGTAGGGGATGGAGTCAGGGCAAGTTAAAATGCTACAGATCTCTCCCATTGATTTTCAGGTTGGTGTTTGTTTTCCGTATTAAGCATGTGTGCTGCTGCTATACACTTTGATTAGACTCCAGAAGTCCAAAGAGGCTCATTATGACAGGGTTTTCCATTTTATATGTTGCTTTTCTAGAGAGAAGTACTTTTTTTATTTTTCTATTCCATCTTTTAACCTACGTACCTCCATGGAGTTAATTTCCTGATCTTCCTCAGACATTTTAGCAAGTGGTCTGTAAAGATATTCAATTTTTCAGTTAATGACAAGTGTCAATCCCTTATTTTTTCTTAAAGCAGAATCTTTACATTTATATATAGGACTATGTACTGCTCATGACTCAAATTTTTCAGTACAGTTGAGTGATTACTGTTGGGTGGAAAATGGCTAATGAAAGTCAGTAGCCATATTATCTATCAAAATGCTTGGAAATTAGAACTTTTAATTCCCATTCAGTAGTTCAGTTCAGTCACTCAGTCATGTCTGACTCTTTGCTAGCCCATGAATCGCAGCAGCCTCTTCCCAATATATACACACACTGTTATGTATTTAGTTCAGTCTTGTTCTAAGTCCCAGAGGACACTGCCAGTATTCTTTGTACCGTGAGTGTCTGTTTATTTCTGTAAATGTATTGCTACTTTCCTTGATCTGTATTTTTACAGTGTGAATTTTCTTTCTAGGATCACTTCTTTCCTGCTTGAAATGAAATCTTGAAATTTCCTCCAGGAATAATAGTTGCATCCAGACTATCTCAGCTCAAGACTAGTTTTGTGTGCATGCTAAGTCACTTCAGTTGTTTCTGACTCATAGCTGTTTTTATAAAAGAGTGTGGTATAAGGTATGTAGTCTCTCAGCTCACCAGAATCTGAAGTCTAAATTTCAATGTTTGTAAACTACATCCTTCAAATTTGGACACTTGATTTTTTTAAAAAGGTTTTCTTTCCTTTATTTTTTTTTAATTGAAGGATAATTGCTTTACAGAATTTTGTTGTTTTCTGTCAAACCTCAACATGAATCAGCCATAGGTATACATATATCACCTCCTTTTTGAACCTCCTTCCCATCTCCCACCCCATCCCACCCCTCTAGATTGAGTCAGAGTCCCTATTTGAGTTTCCTTAGTCATACAGCAAATTCCCATTGGCTATCTGTTTTACATATGGTAGTGTAAGTTTCCATGTTATTCTTTCCATACATCTCACCTCCTCCCCTCTCCCCGTGTCCATAAGTCTATTCTTTTATGTGTTTCTCCATTGCTGCCCTGTACATAAATTCTTCAGTACCATTCTTCTAGATTATGTGTTAGAATACGATATTTATCTTTCTCTTTCTAACTCACTTCACTCTGTATAATAGGTTCTAGGTTCATCCACCTGAACAGAACTGACTCAAATGTGTTCCTTCTTATGGCTGAGTAATATTCCATTATGTGTATGTACTACAACTTCTTTATCCATTCATCTCTCAATGGACATCTAGGTGGCTTCCATGTTCTAGCTATTGTAAATACTGCTGCAATGAACAATGCAATACATGTGTCTTTTTCAATTTTGGTTTTCTCAGGGTATATGCCTAGGAGTGGGACTGCTGGGTCATATGGTGGTTTTATTGGACACTTGATTTTTAACTTCCCATTTCACACTTGGGGAAAATGGTTTTCTTATGGTTTCTCATAATTCACCTCCCATAACAGCTGATTTTTGTTGATGTTTTTAATATTCTTTTTACATTGTTAAGATTTGTGCTGTTTACATTGTTTAGTCATTATTATTATCACAATTTTGACCATTCTTCCTCTATTAAAATGAATTTAATGTTGCATGTTAGTTCTCTTATCACAATTCATGCATATGTCTTCAATATACAATTGACTGAAAAATATTTTTTTTCAAACTGTATCTTAGGGCCATATTTTATGAGTTTATACAGTCATCAAAATTGCATATATGTATGTATATTTATGAATATATGTATAGTGACTATATTTTACTGTAATAATATACTGATAGTAATTATATATATTATATATAATGATATATATGGAGCTTCCCAGGTGGTGTTAGTGATAAGAACCTACTTGCCAAGGCAGGAAACGTAAAAGATGCAGGTTTGGTCCCTGAGTTGGGAAGACAGATTGCCTGCAGGAGGGCCTTGTAACCTAGTATTCTTGTCTGGAGAATCCCATGGACAGAGGAGCCTCGTGGGCTATAGTCCATAGGGTCACAAAGAGTCAGACACAACTGAAGTGACTTAATGCACACACACACAATGATACATGTAAATGTGTTTTTATTGTTCCTGTTCAGTTGCATAGTCCTGTCCAACTATTTGTGACCCTAGCATGCCAGTCTCCCCTCCTTCACTGTCTCTTGGAGTTTGTTCAATCTCATATCTATTGAGTGATGATTCCATCCAACTATCTCATCCTCTGTTGCCCCCTTCTCCTCCTTCCCTCAGTCTTTCCCAGCAGGGTATTTACCAGTGAGTCATCTCTTCACATCAGGTAGCCAAAGTATTGGAGCTTCAGCTTCAGCATCAGTTCTTCCAATGAATATTCAGGGTTGATTTCCTTTAGGACTGACTGATTTGATGTCCTTGCAGTCCAAGGGACTCCCGAGAGTCTTCTTCAACACCAGAGTTCCAAAGGATCACTTTTTCAGTGCTCAGCCTTCTTTATGGTGCCACTCTCACATCCACACATAACTACTGGAAAAACAATAGCTTTAGTTATACGGACATTTGTCAGCAAAGTGATGTCTCTGCTTTTGAATATGCTATCTAGGTTTGTCATAGTTTTTCTTCCAAGGAGCAGTTGTCTTTTAATTTCATGGCTGCAGGTACTGTCCACAGTGATTTTGGAGCCCAAGAAAATGAAGTCTGTCACTGTTTCCATTTTCTCCCCATCTATTTGCCATGAAGTGTTGCGACCAAATGCCATGCCTTAATTTTTTGAATGTTGTTTTAAGCAAGCTTTCTCATGCTCCCCTTTCACTTTCTTCAAAAGGCTCTTTATTCCTCTTCACTTTCTACCATTAGAGAAGTATCATCTACATATTCAAAGTTATTGATATCTCTCCTGGAAATCTTCGTTCCAGCTTGTGATTCCTCCAGCCTGGCATTTCACACAATGTTCTCTGCATATAAGTTAAATAAGCTGCGTGACAATATACAGTCTCAAAATACTTCTTTCCCAATCTTGAACCAGTCCGTTGTTCCATGCCCAGTTTTAACTGTTGCTTCTTGACCTGAGTACAGGTTCCTCAGAAGGCAGGTAAGGTGGTCTCTTTAAGAATTTTCCACAGTTTGTTGTGATCCACACAAAGGTTTAGCATAGTCAATGAAGCAGAAGTAGAACTCTCTTGCTTTTTCTATGATACAAAGGATGTTGTCAATTTGATCTCTGGATACTCTGCCCTAATATAACCAGCTTGTACATCTGGAAGTTTTTGGTTCACATACTGTTGAAGCCTAGTTTGAAAAATTTTCAGCATTACCTTGCTAGCATGTGAAATGAATGTAGTTATGGTGGTTTGAACATTCTTCCACATTATCTTTCTTGGGAATGGAATGAAAACTGACTTTTTCGAGGTCTATGGCCACTGCGGAGTTTTCCAAATTTGCTGGCATATTGAGTGCATCCCTTTCACAGCATCATTTTATTTTTGATTTTTAATAGGTCACTTATATTTCCATCACCACCATTAGCTTTGTTTGTATGTTTTATATAAACATGTAATATATGTAATATAATAATGTAGAAAGAAGGACCCCTTCAAGAATTTAGGAATAAATTTTCAATGTGTGAATATGGTTTCACTTTAG
The DNA here is from genome assembly GCF_049115385.1 of Moschus berezovskii. Taxonomy (NCBI): domain Eukaryota; kingdom Metazoa; phylum Chordata; class Mammalia; order Artiodactyla; family Moschidae; genus Moschus; species Moschus berezovskii. Next base: position 117,040,422 of record NC_142462.1, read on the forward strand.
TCTTAAGTAGCCTATAATAAATTAATATTATGTATATTCAGAGAAAATAAATGATAAGCCAAAAATGAAAAATAAAATTAGTGAAACCTATATTCTGTATACTAGTATAGTTTATAATCCCTGATACTTATCTGAAAATTTAAATTAGTTCACAATAAAAAATAAAAAGGCAAGAAACACTTTGAATAATAAGCCTCAGTGAGGTAGGGACAAACCAAATTTCCTCTTAATTCACTTCACATTAACTCCTACTTTCATTGCTATCCAGCTCTGACTTTCCCATCACACTTCCGTCCTTTGCAGACTGTAATTTTCAATGGAGGGCAACCAATCACAGATCTCAGAATTCATCCTGGTGGGATTCCAGCTCAGCAAAAACATGGAATTGCTCCTCTTCGGTATCTTCTCCCTGTTATATATCTGCAACCTGCTGGCAAATGGCATGATCTTGAGACTCATTTGCCTTGACCCCAGACTGCACTCCCCCATGTATTTCTTCCTTTCCCACCTGGCCATCATCGACATATCCTTTCCTTCCAGCAATTTGCCCACCTTGCTGGAAAACTTAGTGAAGCACAAAAAAAACATCTCTTTTGTCCGTTGCATTATACAGACGCTTTTTAATTTGATTTTTGGATGTATAGAGTGTCTGATTTTGTTGGTGATGTCCTATGACAGATATGTTGCAATCTGCCATCCCCTCCAGTACACGGTCATCATGAACTGGAGAGTGTGCTCCATCCTGGCCACTGCTTGCTGGGCGGGTGTATTTTCCATGGCCCTCGTCCATGTAATTCTCTTGCTAAGATTACATTTCTGTGGCTCCCAGAAGGTGAACCACTTCTACTGTGACATCCGCTCTGTCCTCACATTGGCCTGTGGTGACATCTGGATCAATGAAATCTTCCTCTTTGCCGAAAGTGTGTTTATCTTAGTTGGGCCCCTTGCCCTGATGCTGGTCTCCTACGTGCGTATCCTCTGGGCCATCCTGAAGATCCGGTCAAAGGACGGCCGCAAGAAAGCCTTCTCCACCTGCTCCTCGCACCTCTGTGTGGTCGGGTTCTACTTTGGCATAGCCATGATCATTTACATGGTCCCTGACAACAGTCAACGAGAAGAACACCTGAAGATCCTTTTCCTGTTTTATACTCTTTTCAACCCGTTGCTAAACCCTCTTGTCTACAGTGTACGGAATGCTCAAGTGAAGGCTGCCTTCCACAGAGTATTGCAGAAGAAGAGAACAATGTGACTGTTGTTTCACAGTTTTGGTTCAGTGCGTTTTTTCCCCTTCAGAGATGTGATTGCTAGTGCAAGGAAGAGACATGATTTAATGAAGAGCATTACTCAAGAGTAACATCTGCATGATGGAAAAATAAGAATCCCTAAGCCCTCATTTCTCCATAGAGACAAGAACATATAGACATAGTTTCCTTTGTGAAAACACTGGAAGTCAAATAATAGTGGCAGCATTCCAGAGAAGCACAACGCCAAGAAGAAATACAGTAAGCATTTGGGCAAGTTTATGCTATTTTATCCTCTATACCTACTTCCCTTTCCTGGAAGTTTGTCAATATCAGGAGAACATCTCCATCTCTGAACACTCCCTCAAGGGGGAAAATAAGAATGATTCATGCACACTACTTTTGGGTTTTCAGTGAATGGCTTGAGGATTTGTTAGTTGTCTTGCCTGACTCAGAGCACTTATGGGAATGCCAATTTGGACTCCTGGTTGGGATCACTGAGAAAGATGACAAGCACCCAACTTTCAACAGCTGTATAGAGATATTTTGGATTTTCACAGTTCTCATAAATCTGCACTGGCATCTCATTCTTGTTTTCAAATGAAATTCCCTGATGACATGTGATGTTGAGTTTTTTACCAGTTGCTTCCTTGCCATCTGTATATCTTCCTTGGTGAGATGTCTCTTTACATCTTTTCCCCCCTGTTATGCTTATTTTTTAGAGCAGTTTCAGAGTCACTGCAAAACTAAGTGGAAGTTGCAGATAGCCCATATAATGCTCTTCCTCCACACGTGTATAACCTCCCCCATTATCAATATCTCCCTTCACAGTGACACATTTGTTATTATTCACAGACCGGAGAATTGATGTTTTTGAACTGTGGTGTTGAGGAAGACTCTTGAGGGTCCCTTGGACTGCAAGGAGATCAAACAGTCAATCCTAAAGGAAATCAGCTCTGGTTATTCATAGGGAGGACTGATTCTCAAGCTGAAATTATGATACTTTGGCCACCTGATGTGAAGAACTGACTCATTGGAAAAGACCCTGATTCTGGGAAAGATTGAAAGCAAGAGAAGAAGGGGACGATAGAGGATGAGATGGTTGGATGGCATCTCTGACTTAATGGACATGAGTTTGAGCAAGCTCTGGGAGCTGATGAAGGACAGGGAAGCCTGGCATGCTGCAGTCCATGGGGTTGCAAAGGGTCAGACATGGCTGAATGACTGTACTGAATGACTGAACTGAACTGAACTGATATTAACACATCATCATCACTCAAAGCCCATAACGTACATTTGGACTCACTCTTGGTGTTGTGTATTCTGTGAGTTTGCATGGGTGTATAAGTATGTACATCCACCATTATATTATCACATGCAGTATTTTCACTGCCCTAAACAATTACCTCTTCCTTCCTCCCTCATTGCAAATCTCTGCAACTGCTCATCTCTTAATTCCCTCCATTAAAAAAACGTCACTCAGTCATGTCCTATGCCTAGTAACCTCATGAACTGTAGCCCACCAGGCTCCTCTGTCCATGGAATCTCCAGGCAAGAATACTGAAGTTGGTAGCCTTTCCCTTCTCCGGGGGATCTTCCCAACCCTAGTATCGAACCTGGATCTCTTTCATCTCAGGCAGATTCTTTACCGTCTGAGACACCAGAGAAGCCCAGTTCCCTCCATAGTTTTGACTTTTCCAAATGTCACGTGGTAGAAAAAATATGTAGCTTTTTAAAAATTGGTTCCCTTCACTTAGCTGTATACATGTGTTTCCTCTTTTTCTTTTTGCTTGATAGTTCATTTGCTTTTCATGCAGAATGTATTTCCATTGTCTGAATGCACCATAATTTATTTATCCATTTACCTACCAAATGACATCTTGATTGCTTCCATATTTAAGCAATTTTGAATAAAGTTACTTTAAACATTTCTGTTCAGGTTTTTGCGTGGGCATAACTTTTCAAATCCTTTGGATAAATACCAGGCAGTGCAATTGGTAGATCTTGCTATTAAGAGGATGCTTAGTTTTTTGAGAAACTGTGAAACTCTCAGAGTGACTATATCATTTTCTTGAATTAAAATAGATTTTCTTCAACAATATGTGAAAGTTCCTGTTGGTTCACGCACTAATTGTTCTTTGGTGCTGTCAGTTTTCTGGATTTCAGCCATTCTACTAAGTGTATAATGATACTTCATTGTTGTTTCAGTTTGCATTTTCCTGATGACAGATGTTAGGTAGTTAGAATAGGGAAAAGGAGTCCAAAATGGCAGTGGCTAAAAGACAAGGAAGGGAACAGCCCGTGAAAATAGAACAAAGGAAGGTCAAAGAAAGTTCTGAGGACCAGAGTGAGGACTTCAGGTAGAACAGCACTCCTGGCTGAGCCCAATTTGCACAGGGCAGGCCCAGGGCGGAGAAAACATGTAAAAGGAGGAGCCAAGCGCTCTTTGGCTTTCTCTCCTGCCTGCCTACGCTCCTTCTCTCTCTCTACACACCCCCACCGCGTGCTGGCGCGCTCCTCCACTCTCTTCTCTTCTTCGAGGATGGATTCTCCTACTATCTTCTAAATAAAATAGAGTTGTAACACTGATTTGTCTAAGAGTGATGACACGGTTTGTTCAAGACTCGAGAGCTGTGACGCGCGGAGGGCTTTAATGTCCGTCGCCCCAAATCATTGTGATGAGATGAAAACCGAGAAACATACACTCGCGTGACACAGATTTCATCTGTTATTTACCATCTATCTGTCTGTCTTTGAATAGATGCCTGTTAGGGTTTTTGGCCCATTTTTAAATAGAGTGGCTTGTTTCTTACTCTTTTAAGAGTTCTTTGTATATTTCAGAATCAAATTATTGTTCTTTATATGCAAAGATTTTCCTCCATTCTACAGCTTGAGTTTTTATATTCTTACCAGTGTCTTTCACAGAGCAAGAATTTTTTGTCTTTTGATCATTATTTTTCTATCAATTTTTAATTGATGTATAATTTATTTATGATGTGTTTCTGCTATACAGCAAAGTGATTCCGTTACACGTATGTATGTACATTGTACATACATATGTACATTCTTTTTTCTATTCTTTTCCGTTATGGTTTATCATGCAGTATTGAATATAGTTCCCTGCGCTATACAGTAGAACCTTGTTCATCCATTCTATATATAACAGTTTTCAACTGCTAACCCCGCAGTCCCACTTCACCCTGCCCCCTCCTTCTTCCCCTTGGCAACCGTGAACCTTTCCTCTGTATCTGAGAGTCTGTTTCTGCTTTGTGGTTTGTTTCATTTGTGCCCTATTCTAGATTCCACATAAAAGCAGACTGTGTTGTATTTGTTTTTCTCTTTCTGACTTACTTCACCTAGTATAATAATCTCCAAGTCTGTCCGTGTTGCTGCAAATGGCATTATTTCATTCTATTTATTGCTACATACTATACCATTGTATATATGAGCCACATCTTCTTTATCCATTTATCTGTTGGATTTATGTTGTTTCCATGTCCTGGCTATTTTGAGTAGTGCTATTGTGAAAACAGGGGTGCATGGATTTTTTAAATTATTGTTTTGTCCTGATACATTCCCAGGAGTGGAATTGCTGGATCAGATGACACTTCTACTGTTAGTTTTCTGAGAAACATCCATACTGTTTTCCACACTGGCCGTACCAACTTACCTTCTCACCAACACTGCAGCAGCATTCTCTTTTCTCCATACCCTCTCGATCATTTGTTATTTGTAGACTTTTCAATGATAGCCCTTCCGTCTGGTGTGAGGTGGTTCTTCACTGTGGTTTGATTTGCATTTCTCCAGTAATTAGCAGTGTTGAGCTTATTTATGTGTGTCTGTTGGCCATCTGCATGTGTTCTTTAGAGAAATGTGTATTTAGGTCTTCTTCCCATTTCTTCATTGTGCTTTTAAAAATTTATATCGAATCATATGAGTTGTTTTTATATTTTGGATATGAAACCCTTATAGTCATATCACTTACAAATATTTTCTTCCATTCCATATCTCTACACATTGCAATAGTTTTAAATTTAATTAAATGCATCATATCAATTTTTTATGATGAAGAGGTTTTGACTTTCAAGTTAGGGGGGTCATTTTGTGTTTTGGAGAAAAGAGGAGTGGATAGCTGTGAGTCTCTGTAGTGAAGCCTGAAGCAGGCTTAACAGTGAATATTTAAAACAATAATCCCAAGAGCATCCCACAAATAACTCTTCTACTGTAAAGTGCAGAATCATGGTAGATTGAAGGATGCTTACACGATATTTAGTAGTTAAATCGATATCTGGAAACAAAGAAAAGTTGAATTGATGTTTACTGAAAGGAAATTTCTGAGTCTAAATTTTCCTATGCATATGTGCATGCTAAGTCACTTCATTCGCATCCAACTCTGCAACCCCATGGACCATAGCCCACCAGGCTCCTCTGTCCATGGGATTCTCTTGACAAGAATACTGAAGTGGGTTGCTGTGCCATCCTCCATGGGATCTTCCCGACCTAGGGATTGAACCTGGGTCTCTTAAGCCTCCTGCATTGGCAAGCAGTCCCTTTACTACTAGCTCCACTTGGGAAGCCATATATTTTTTTATCATTTTTTAAATTTATTTATTTTAATTGGAGCTAATTACTTTACATTATTGTATTGGGATGCCATATATTTACTGGGAAATAAATTCAAGTGAGAATTACTAGATAGGCCAAATTTCAAGGCTCCAGAATGGGCAAAAAAGTAAAACCAAAGAAAATTAATTGTTCACTGCCTTGTAAGAAACACTAAGCAAAACAAACATTTTTTCCATCCAAAAGAAATGTTTCATTATGATAATGGGTATAACTAAAATAAAAACAAGAGCAAACAAGTGGGACCTGATTAAACTTAAAAGCATTTGCACAGCAAAGGAAACTATGTAAGCAAGGTTAGAAGAAAACCCTCAGAATGGGAGAAAATTATAACAAATGAAATAACTGACAAAGGATTAATGTTCAAAATGTACAAGCAGCTCATATAACTGGATACCAGAAAAACAAACAACCCAATCAAAAGTGGGAAAAAGCTCTAAACAAACATTTCTCCAAAGAAGACATACAGATGGCTAACAAACACATGAAAAGATGCTCAACATCACTCATTATTGGAGAAATGCAAATCAAAACTACAATGAGATATCATCTCACACCGGTCAGAATTCAGTTCAGTTCAGTTCAGTCGCTCAGTCGTGTTGGACTTTTTCTGACCTCATGAACCGCAGCGTGCCAGGCCTCCCTGTCTGTCACCAATTCCTGGAGTTTACCCAAACTCGTGTCTGTTGAGTCGGTGATGCCATCCAACCATCTCATTCTCTGTCGTCCCCTTCTCCTCCCACCTTCAATCTTTCCCAGCATCAGGGTCTTTACAAATGAGTCAGCTCTTCCTATCAGGTGGCCAAAGTATTGGAGTTTCAGCTTCAGCATCAGTCCTTCCAATGAACACTCAGGAGTGATCTCTTTTAGGATGAACTGGTTGGATCTCCTTGCAGTCCAAGCGACTCTCGAGAGTCTTCTCCAACACCACAGTTCAAAAGCATCAATTCTTCAGCGATCAGCTTTCTTCATAGTCCAACTCTCACATCCAAACATGACTACTGGAAAAACCATAGCCTTGACTAGACGGACCTTTGTTGACAAAGTAATGTCTCTGCTTTTTAATATGCTGTCTAGGTTAGTCATAACTTTCCTCCCAAGGAGTAAGCATCTTTTAATTTCATGGCTGCAATCACCATTTACAGTGATTTTGGAGCCCCACAAAATAAAGTCAGCCACTGTTTCCATTGTTTCCACATCTATTTGCCATGAAGTGATGGGACCAGATGCCATGATTCTAGTTTTCTGAATGTTGAACTGTAAGCTAAATTTTTCAGTCTCCTCTTTCACTTTCATCAAGAGGCACCTTAGTTTTTCTTTGCTTTCTGCCATAAGGGTGGTATTGTTTGCATATCTGAGGTTATTCATATTTCTCCTGGCAATCTTGATTCCAGCTTGTGCTTCATCCAGTCCAGTGTTTCTCATGATGTACCCTGCATATAAGTTAAATAAGCAGGGTGACAATATACAGTCTTGACGTATTGCTTTCCCTATTTTGAACCAGTCTGTTGTTCCATGTCCAGTTCTAACTGTGCTTCCTGACATGCATACAGATTTCTCAAGAGGCAAGTCAGGTGGTCTGGTATTCCCATCTCTTGATGAATTTTCCACAGTTTGTTGTGGTTCATACAGTCAAAGGCTTTGGCATAGTCAATAAGGCAAAAATAGATGTTTTTCTGGAACTCTGTTGCTTTTTCAATGATCCAACACATGTTGGCAATTTGATCTCTGGCTCCTCTGCTTTTTCTAAATCCAGCTTGAACATCTGAAATTTCACGGTTTATGTACTGTTGAAGCCTGGCTTGGAGAATTTTGAGCATTACTTTGCTAGCATGTGAGATGAGTGCAATTGTGCAGTAGTTTGAGTATTCTTTGGCATTGCCTTTCTTTGGGATTGGAATTAAAACTGACCTTTTCCAGGCCTGTGGCCACTGCTGAGTGTTCCAAATTTGCTGGCATATTGAGTGCAGCACTTTCACAGCATCATCTTTCAGGATTTGAAATAGCTCAACTGAAATTCCATCATCTCCACTAGCTTTGTTCACAATGATGCTTCCCAAGGCCCCACTGATTTCACATTCCAGTATGTCTGACTCTAGGTTGGTGATCACACCATCGTGATTATCTGGATTTTGAAGATATTTTTTGTATAGTTCTTCTGTGTATTCTTGCCACCTCTTCTTAATATCTTCTGCTTATGTTAGGTCCATACTATTTCTGCCCTTTATTGTGCCTGTTTTTGCATGAAATGTTCCCTTGGTATCTCTAATTTTCTTGAGGAGATCTCTAGACTTCCCATTCTATTGTTTTCCTGTATTTCTTTGCACTGATTGCTGAAGAAGGTTTTATTATCTCTCCTTATGGTTCTTTGGAACTCTACATTTAAGTGGGTATATCTTTCCTTTTCTCCTTTGCTTTTCACTTCTTGTCTATTCATAGCTATTTGTAAGACCTTCTCAGACAACCATTTTGACTTTTTGCATTCCTTTTTCTTGGGGATGATCTTGACCCCTGTCTCCTGTAAAATGTCACGAACCTCTGTCCACAGTTCTTCAGCCACTCTGTCTTTCAGATCTAATCCCTTGAATCTATTTGCCACTTCCACTGTATAATCGTAAGAGATTTTATTTAAGTCATACCTGAATGGTCTACTGGTTTTTCCCTACTTTCTTCAATTTAAGTATGAATTTGGCAATAAGGAGTTCATGATCTGAGCCACAGTCAGCTCCTGATCTTGTTTTTGCTGACTGTATAGAACTTCTCCATCTTTGGCTGCAAAGGATGTAATAAATCTGATTTCAGTACTGACCATCTGGTGACGTCCATGTGTGGAGTCTTGTGTTGTTGGAATAGGGTGTTTGCTATGGCCAGTGTGTGGTATGACCAGTGTGTAGTATATATACACAATGGAATATTACTCAGCCATAAAATGGAACACATTGAGTCATTTCTGATGAGGTGGATGAACCTAGAATCCATTATACAGTGTCAAGTGAATCAGAAAGAGAAAGATAAACACCATATTCTAATACATATATACAGGATCTAGAAAAATGATATGAAGAATTTATTTACAGGACAACAATGGAGAAACAGACATAGAGAATAGACCTATGGAAATGGGGAGAGGGGAGGAGAGGGTGAGATGTGTGGAAAGAGTAACTTAGAAACTTACATCATTTTACCATATGTAAAATAAATAGCCAACAGGAATTTGCTGTATGGCTCAGGAAACTCAAACAGGGGCTGGGAATCGACCTAGAGGGGTGGGATGGGGAGGGAGATGGGAGAGAGTTTCAAAAGGGAGGGGATATATGTATATCTGTGGCTGATTCATGTTGACGTTTGAGAGAAAACAGCAAAAATCTGTAAAGCAATTTATTCTTCAATAAAAAATAAATCAATTTTAAAGAAGTAGATTAAGTATGAAAGCTCTGAGGCCATAGGATTCCATCCCCAAAGCTTCCCAAGCAATGATTCATATTTGCAATGGGAAATTTTTATAATTATTGCACATTAGCACTTTTCAGCAGACAGAGATTTTTCACTCCCTGTGAGAGATACAGTTCTTTGAGGGGCTACTTTAATCAACTCCATGGGAGTCATATTTACTATATTATGAATCTTTCTAAAAGTAGAATTTAGAAGCAGAGTCAATAGCAATTACATACTGCCTTCTTATCCTTGGGGACTGTACTATGGGACATAATCAATAGAGTATGACTTATCTGTTAAAAAATTTCATAACAAGATTCTCTTGAATACAGAGATCTTTGCCATTTTTCTAGAGTTCTCTTCCTGCATAAGCAGGTGCACACTCAAAGACACATACTCTAATAACTAACAAATCAGGAGACACAAGTGGGACGGGAGAGAGTTTGCACTACTTTGTTGGAAAAATGGAGACTGGTGAAAAGACACACAGTACTTGTTCCCTGAGGAATGTCTCTGGGGAATGGGGTGGTTTTAGGCAGTCAGGTTCTAAAGCACTCACACCTAGAGGCTCCTGAGTCCTGTCCTTTCTGTCAGTACAGACGAAGTGTCTGGGACTCATTCTCTGTTCTCGCTTCAGGGAGCACACAACTCAGCTCCCACCATCTCCATCTCTGTGAGTTTCCTGTACATTCAATCCCAATCTGATTAAAATATTGAAAATAGTACCACAACCCCTTTGTACAAATTATTATTTTTACAATGGTAACAGTTTACGGAAGAGCAGGACAGAAGACTGGAAACAATTATCAGGTTTAGGAAGAAGAAAAAGCCACCTTCATGAAGACCCTTTACTTGCATTGTGCCAGGGGTCTCAGAATAACCTCTGATACTCATGCTGTCTATATGTAGGTTCCTTACTCTTCCTAATCAGAGTCCCTCTCTGGTCCTACTTATAGGAAGGGGCTGGTGAAACTCAATGTCCCTGAGTCTTGGTATCAAACAAAAAGGGGCAGAAGAGCCACCTAGAGTTGATGCCTTTCCTAACAAATGATGAAGCCAGAGGTGTTGTGTGACTTGTCTTCCACTGTCTTTCATTTCTTCCTCTGCTAAGGACCATCTGCTCCTGGAAATGTCCTCCTGCCAGGAAGTGAGAACACTGGGGCTCCTTTCTTTGCTGCCCAGGGGGAGGTGTTAGTAAGTAACAGGGAGAAATCCTCTAGCTGTCTGATAAAGATCCCGTTAGTATTTCTTTTGCAGCAGGGAAGCTGGTGTCAGTACCAGTTTAGCTTATTGTGATTTGTTGTCCAGTGTTACTCTCCAGGGATGGTTGTCCTCATCTAAGGATAACTCTTTGTCATCCTCACACAACTGTGACTGCCATTGTCACTTACCAATTTGAGGGGAAAATTCTAGCTGGAAAAAGTATGGTAAAATGTCACTACTGCAAAAGATATTTCTCTATTTTTTAATAATTAAATCATTCTTAAATTTTTACCAAATTTGCTTAAGGAAAATCAGAGTAATCCTACATTTGTAATGTTACAGTAAGGCATAGTATTTCTAATAACTTCCTTTACACTATAGTAATTTCATTATTCTCACCCCTATTTCAGCATTTTAATAATATAATTCTAGTCAATATTTAGGAGGCTAACAGAGGTTTCATGTTCATATTGTCTGACTTCTGTTGTATATAAGATAAGAGTTGATGGTCCGCTAACATGAAGTTACTGAAAAGGCATTCTCCATAGACCTGACCTGAGTTTATAAGCTATCAGAGTCCCCTCAGCTAGTTGAGGTGTTGGACCAAAGGGTTTCTCTTCTGCAGCAAGTCAAGGAAAGCAGTGATTATTTCCTGTAGATGTGAGGTAAGATCATTGGAAAAGACCCTGTTGCTGGGCAAGATTGAAGGCAGGAGGAGAAGGGGATGACAGAGGATGAGATGGTTGGATAGCATCACCAACTCGATGGACATGAGTTTGAGCAAGTTCCGGGAGTTGGTGATGGACAGGGAAGCCTGGCGTGCAGCAGTCCATGGGGTCGCAGAGTTCGACCAAACTGAGCGAATGGACTGAACTGAGCTGAGGAGATGTTCTAGGACTAATGCATATCTAAAGATACAACCCTCTGATAGTCATCTTGCAATGTAAAATTATTTATAATGTTTATTAATACTGCTTATAATTTTCTTACTAAATAAACTTTTCTTGGTATATATAATATAATGTAGTAATTTAAGTATATTAATGGAATCTCCTCTAAGGAGATTATTACTATGTGACAAGTACATTCTTTTAACTTATAATGACAACCTACCTGAAATACAGAACGAATTTTAGAGATATTTAGTATCGGGAGCTGGACTTAGAAACTATGTCAAATAACTGGGAGATACCAATAGAGACTACAAAGAAAGACAGTTGTTTGAGAGCACAAGTGTGGGAGCCAAAGAATCAGGCAGTGTTATCAGGGAGCTACTACTTGTAAGATAACTCAAGCTACTGCAGGTTAGATTTATCTGCAAATATATGAATTTGTATAGAAGGCAAATTCTACAGTAAACTAAGTTGCTAAGTCCCTAAGCAGACAACTCAAGACAGGAAGATAGTCCAGAACTGGCAGTTAAACCAACAGCCAGTGGAGAGAACTTAAATGCTGTGATGGGCATGCTCATTTATTGTAACAATAGTACCTAAAACTTGAACGTTACAGGCATGCATTGATATAGGATGAAGGCTTTGGAGTCACTTTTATTAGCCAGCTGACTCAACCTGCTTGAGAGTATGTATGATTTCATGTATGCATAATGTATGTTCACATATTTTGCCCAATTTAAATTGGTTTATCTATCTTTTCAGTATCAATATACAGAAATTCTTTACCTATTCTGAATATGAACACTATTGATTGCTTATGTCATAAATACTTCCTTCCACTCTGCAGATTTCATTTTTATTTTCTTAATGATGCCTCTAGGTAGACAGGAGTTAGGTTCTTAATTTTATCAATCTTTTCTTTAATACTGTTTTTTATTTTGTTGCAGAAACTTTTCTTCTCTCTGAGGCTTTCACTATAAAGCATTAATTAATGTTCTACAAAGCTTGTTTTCATCTTTTATGATTAATTCTAAAACCTACCTGATTTTTTGTAGTGTACTGGTAGAAGTCATGCTTTAGGTTTTATCCACTTTGATAGTCAATTGTTCCATAATTATTTATTAAAAACACCAGTGCCTTTGTCTTGGTTCAAATATGTATGTGTAAGCATGTTTGTGTACATACATTTCTGAATTTCTGAGTAAACCTTGCTGTTTGATGGGTCTCTTTATTTATCCTTGCTCCAATACAATATTGACTGACTGTATAAAGGCTCTGTAACCTTGTGGGTCTCAGTATTCCACAGAGTAAGTACTTTTACTTCATTCTTTAAAACTGTCTTATTCTTTTTCATCTTTTATAATTTCATATGAAATTTATAGTTAGATTCTCAATTTCTATACCTGAACTAACCTTGGATTCTGATTTTGATTTTATTGAACCAATAGAACAATTTGGAGAGATTTGCAATCTTTACAAAAATGATCATTCCATAAACGAAGTATGTAAGTCTCCCCATTTGTACATCATCCTTGAGCCCAAATTTCTGGATATTTACTTGCTTGTAATAGTAGCACATCTATTATTTTTAATATATGCAAGTGTGTTTTCAATAATTATATTTTATTTTCCATTTTAAATCCTAGCCCTGCTATTTCTTCTTTCTGTCTTAATGTCAGATGGTTCCTGAATCAACCTTAAAAAGAAGTGGTTTTAATAAAGCATGTTAAAATCATTTCCTAACTCAAAGGGAAAGCTTTTAAAGTTTTACTATCATTAATAATGTTTTTGTTTGTTTTTCTGGGATAAACAAGCTTCCTGCTGTATAAAGTTTACTTATTTCATAGGGAATAAGCACACCCTGTGCTTTCATCTTTTAGCAGATTGTTCATTTTATCATGATTTTGTAATCTCCTTTATATGCCCACCTATGCTTAAATGGCAATCCACTCCAGTGTTCTTGCCTGGAGAATCCCAGGGACGGGGTAGCCGGGTTGGCTTCCGTCTGTGGGGTCACACAGAGTCAGACACGACTGAAGTGACTTAGCATGCTTAGGTCTTATGTCAGTATTGCTACTACAGCCACTGTTGGCATAAACCCTTTTTTTTTCATTATTTTATTATCAGTCGTTTTTGGTTTTGGGTGTTCATGTATGCTTGTGTGCATTTATGTTTAGGTGTGAGTGTTCTAAGACGTTCATAAGATTTTCTGTTTTTAATCTGATATGGTCATCTCTGTCTTTTGCTGGATGAATATAATTCATTTACATTTGATACATTAATGGATATACATCAGTTCAGTTCAGTTCAGTTCAGTCGCTCAGTCGTGTCCGACTCTCCACAACCCCATGAATCACAGCACGCCAGGCCTCCCTGTCATAGGCTTATTTATATCAGCATATTTTGTGTTTCTGAATATCAGCAATTTTTTTGCTTCTCTTTTTCTATTTTCTTGCCTTCTACCTTCCTTTTGATTGATAATGCTTTAATGTTTCATTTGTTGGCACTGTAATTTGAAAATCATAGATTCTATGTCATTTTCTATTGATGGTAATCTATAAATGCTAGTATCAACATTAATAATTTATTGTAATGAATTTAAAATCTTTCAGTATTATGAACCTCTTCAAAAAGGTAGTATTCTTCATATTCAAATACATCTTTTCATTTATTTTTTAATTTTACTTTTATAATTTTAAGCATCAAAATCATTTCATAGCTCATAAGTTATTAAATATAAGGTCATATTTTGTAATCATGTTTGATCAATATTGTTTGTATGTGTTTGATTAACTCTGAATTCACTTCTGTGCTTATTAAGGAATGATTTTTATTAGAATACTAAAGAGATATACGCCCAAACTTTTATAATTTACATATGATAAATCTCCTTTTGTTTTCATTCCTTCAAGAGAGTTCCTGCAGTTCTCACATTCTTGACTGAGAGCTTCTCTGCCTCTGGGTGTATATTTAATACCTTCTGTCTTTAGATCTTGTGCTGTTGATAAGAAATCTGCTGTCAGTGAAATTGTTGTTCCTGTGTACTTTTCTTTTACCTTTAATTTTTTTAACATTTCCTTTTGATCTTTGAACAATACTGAAATACTGTTAAGAAAATTTTTAAAGAGGCAAGTAAAATTATAGCTTTTATTAAATATTAAAACTTATTTTAAAAACTAAGACTAACTTGTAGGTAGCCCTAGGAAACTACTTTTTTTAAACAGGAAAATAGCAGTCAAATATTTCTGTTTGTTTATATTTATTAAGAATTTATATTTAATCTATCTTAATCTCAAATTTTTGATATAAAGACTAACTTTATTTCTTCAGTGTCCTTATGGGTACATTTACCTTTACTGTACTCTTTCAGAATACATTTTTATCATTTTGGAGATTAAGTAAGGTCTTTTTTCAACCTGGAATATTTTTGGTGAAACCTCTTCTAATACTGCTTTTTCAGTTCAGTTCAGTTCAGTCACTCAGTCGTGTCTGACTCTTTGCAACCCCATGGACTGCAGCATGCCAGGCCTCCCTGTCCAGTCACCAGACAGGTCAAATCCAACATCCAGAATTCTGTGAGTGTAAAGTATATTCTGCTCCTTGGGTAGTGAGTGTACATCAGAAGTGCAGACTATCTTGTTTAGAACTGCTCCTGAGCCTGGGGAGTAGGGGATGGAGTCAGGGCAAGTTAAAATGCTACAGATCTCTCCCATTGATTTTCAGGTTGGTGTTTGTTTTCCATATTAAACATGTGTGCTGCTGCTATACATTTTGCTTAGACTCCAGAAGTCCAAAGAGGCTCATTGTGACAGGGCTTTCCATTTTATATGTTGCTTTTCTAGAGAGAAGTACTTTTTTGATTTTTCTATTCCATCTTTTAACCCATGTCTCTCCATGGAGTTAATAATTTCCTGATCTTCCTCAGACATTTTAGCAAGTGGTCTGTAAAGATATTCAATTTTTCAGTTTATGACAGGTGTCAATCCCTTATTTTTTTCTTAAAGCTGAATCTTTACATTTATATATAGGAATATGTACTGCTCATGGCTCCAGTTTTTCAGCTGAGTGATTAATGTTGGGTGGAAAAAGGCTAATGAAAGTCAGTAGCTATATTATCTGTCAAAATGCATGGAAATTAGAAGTTTTTAATTCCCATTAGCCTCTTCCCAATATATACACTGTTACAGATTTAGTTTCAGTCTTGATCTAGGTCCCAGAGGACACTGCCAGAATTCTTTGTACAGTGTGTCTGCTTATTTTTGTAAATGTATTGCTACTTTCCTTGATCTGTGTTTTTACAGTGTAAATTTTCTTTCTAGGATCACTTCTTCCCTGCTTGAAACGAAATCTTGGAATTTCCTTCAGTAAGAATAGTTGAATCCAGACTATCTCAGCTCAAGACTAGTTTTGTGTGCATGCTAAGTCACTTCAGTTGTTTCTGACTCTTAGCTGTTTTTAAAGAAGAGTGTGGTGTAGGGTATGTAGTCTCCCATCTCACCAGAAACTGAAGTCTAAATCTCAATGTTTGTAAACTGTATCCTTCAAATTTGAACACTTGATTTTCAACTTCCCTTTTCACAATTGGGAAAAAATGGTTTTCTTATAATTTCTCGTAAATCACCTCCCATAACAGCTGATTTTTGTTGGCTTTTGTAATATTCATTTTACAAGGTCAAGATTTGTACTGTTTACATTGTGTTTAGTCATTATCCTTACCACGATTTTGACCATTTTTCCCCTACTAAAATGAGTTTAATGCTGCATGATAGTTCTCTAATCATAATTCATGCATGTATCTGCAATATACAAAAAAGATTTTTTTCCAAAATATATGTAAGGGTCATATTTTATGAGTTTATACATTCATCAAAATTGCATATATGTATGTGTATCTCTGAATGTATATATAGTGACTATGTTTTACTGTAAAAATATATTAATAGTAATTTTATATATTACACATAATATATATGGGGCTTCCCAGGAGGGCACTAGTAGTAAAGAACCCACCTGCCAATGCAGGAGACGCAAAAATTGCAGGTTTCATCCTTGAGTTGGGAAGACAGATCACCCGGAGGAGGTCCTGGTAACCTAGTATTCTTGCCTGGAGAATCCGATGGACAGAGGAGCCTGGTGAGCTACAGTCCATAGGGTCACAAAGACTCAGACACGACTGAAGCGACTTAACACACACACATACGCACACACACAATGATACATGTAAATGTGTTGCTGTTGTTCTTGTTCAGTCGCATAGTCCTATCCAACTATTTGCAACCCCATGGACTACAGCATGGCAGTCTCCCCTTCTTCCCTGTCTCTGGGTTGTTCAAACGCATATCCATTGACTCATGATTCCATCCAACCATTTCATCCTCTATCACCCCTGTCTCCTCCTGCCCTCAATCTTTCCCAGCAGGGTCTTTTCCAAAGAGTCAGCTCTTCACATCAGGTGGCCAAAATATTGGAGTTTCAGCTTCATCATCAGTCCTTCCAATGAACATTCAGGGTTGATTTCCTTTAGGATTGACTAATTTGATCTTGCTATCCAAGGGACTCTCAAGAGTCTTCTCCAACACCATGGTTCAAAAGCATCAGTTTTTCAGTGCTCAGCCTTCCTTATGATCCAACTCTCACATCCATACATGACTACTGTAAAAACCATAATTTTTACAATATGGACATTTGTCAGCAAAGTGATGTCTCTGCTTTTTAATATGCTGTCTAGGTTTGTCATAGTTTTCCTTCCAAGGAGGAAAACTATTAATTTCATGGCTGCAGGCACTGTCCAACCAAGATCTGGAAGATTTTGGTTCATGTACTTTTGAAGCCTATGCACAGTGATTTTGGAGCCCAAGAAAATCAAATCTGTCACTGTTTCCATTTTTTCCCTATCTATCACCATGGGACAGGTGCCATGATCTTCGTTTTTTGAATGCTGAATTTTAAGCAAGCTTTTTCACTCTCCTCTTTCACTTTCATCAAAAGGCTCTATATTCCTCTTCACTTTCTGTCATTAGGGTAGTATCATCTGCATATTCGAGGTTATTGATATTTCTCCCGGCAATCTTGATTTCAGGTTACAATTCATCCAGCCTGGCATTTCACAGATGTACTCTGCATATAAGTTAAATAAGCTGGGTGACAATATACAGCCTTGACCAACTCCTTTCCCAATTTTGAACCAGTCTGTTGTTCCATGTCCAGTTTTAACTGTTGCTTCTTGACCTGAAAACAGGTTCCTCAGGAGGCAGGTAAGATAGTCTGGTATTCCCATCTTATGAAGACTTTTCCACAGTTTGTTGTGATCCACACAGCCAAAGACTTTAGCAAAATCAATGAAGCAGGAGTAGATTTTTTCTGGAATTCTCTTGCTTTTTAATGATCCAATGGATATTGTTAATTTGACCTCTGGCTACTGTGCCTTTTGGAAATCCAGCTTATAGATCTGGAAGATTTTGGCTCATGTACTTTTGAAGCTTAGTTTGAAAGAGTTTGAGCATTACTTTGTTAGCATTTGAAATGTGTGCAACTGTATAATAGTTTGAACATTCTTCCGTGCTGTCTTTCTTTGGGATTGTAATGAAAACTGATTGTTTCTACTCCTGTGGCCACTGCTGAGTTTTGCAAATATGCTGGCATGTGGAGTGCAGCACTTTAACAGCATCATCTTTTAGGATTTTTAATAGCTCAGCTATATTTCCACTACCACACTAGCTTTGTTTATATATATTATATAAACATATAATATATGTAATATAATAATGTTGCAGGGAGAAGGACCCCCTCCAAGAGTTTAGGACTAAATTGTCAATATGTGAATATGGCTTCACTTTAGTCTTAAATGTTTTATAGAAAGTTAATACACTGTCCATTTAGAGAAAATAAGTGATAAGCCAAAAATGAATAGAAATTAGTGAAACCTGTATACTATATACTAGTATGGTTTATAATCCCCAATACTTATCTGTAATAGCAACCCACTCCAGTATTCATGCCTGGAAAATCCCATGGACCAAGGAGCCTGCGGGGCTACAGTCCATCGGGTCCCAAAGAGTCGGACATGACTGAGCAACTTCACTTTCACTTTCACAATAAAAAGTAAGAAAACAAAAAGGCAAAGAAATTTTGAAGAAAAAAACCTCAGGGAGGTAGGGACAACACAAGCTTCCTCTGAATTCACTTCACATAAATAGCTCCTTTTTTCATTGCTATCCAATCCTGACTTTCCTATCACACTTCAGTCCTTCGCAGACTGTCATTGGCAATGGAGGGCAACCAATCACAGATCTCAGAATTCATCCTGGTGGGATTCCAGCTCAGCAAAAACATGGAATTGCTCCTCTTTGGTATCTTCTCCCTGTTATATATCTGCAACCTGCTGGCAAATGGCATGATCTTGGGACTTGTTTGCCTTGACCCCAGACTGCACTCCCCCATGTACTTTTTCCTTTCCCACCTGTCCATCATCGACATATCCTTTCCTTCCAGCAATTTGCCCACCTTGCTGGAAAACCTAGTGAAACACACAAGAAACATCTCCTTTGACCCTTGCACTGTGCAGATGCTCTTCAATTTGACTTTTGGATCTATAGAGTGCCTCATTCTGTTGGCGATGTCCTACGACAGGTATGTGGCGATCTGCCATCCCCTCCAGTACACAGTCATCATGAACTGGAGAGTGTGCTCCATCCTGGCCATCACTTGCTGGGCGTGTGGATTTGCCCTGGCCCTGGTCCAAGTAATTCTCTTGTTAAGATTACCCTTCTGTGGGCCCCAGAAGGTGAACCACTTCCTCTGTGACATTCGCTCTGTTCTCAAACTGGCCTGTGCTGACATCTGGATCAATGAAATGTTCCTCTTTGCTGATGGCGTGTTTATCTTAGTTGGGCCCCTTGCCCTGATGCTGGTCTCCTACGTGCGTATCCTCTGGGCCATCCTGAAGATCCAGTCAAAGGACGGCCGCAAGAAAGCCTTCTCCACCTGCTCCTCACACCTCTGCGTGGTCGGGTTCTACTTTGGCATAGCCATCATTGTTTACATGGTCCCTGACAATAGTCGACGAGAAGAACCCCTGAAGATCCTTTTCCTGTTTTATACTCTTTTCAACCCATTGCTGAACCCTCTTGTCTACAGTGTAAGGAATGCTCAAGTGAAGGCTGCCTTCCACAGAGTATTGCAGAAAAACAGGACAACGTGAAGGAGTGTCCAGTTTTGGTACAGTGTATCCTTTTCCCTTCAGAGATGTGATTGCTGTTGCAAGAAAACTTAAAATTCCCCAGAAAGTGACATGATTTAATGATGAACATTACTCCAGAGTAACATCAGCATGATGAAAAAATAGGAATCCGTAAGCCTCCATTCCTCCAGGGAGACAAGAACATACAGACCTAATTTCCTTTGTGAAAATACCAGAAGTTGGATGATAGAGTGCTGCACCCCAGAAAAGCACAACGCCAAGAAGAGATACAATAAGTGTTCAGGCAAATGTATGGTATTGTATCCTCCATATCTACTTCCTTTCCGTGGCAGTGTGTAGGAATAGGAGAAAATCTCCACCTCCCAGCTCTCCCTTAATAGGAAAAAGAAGAATGCATCATCTGGACTACTTTTAGCTTTTCAGTGACCTGAGAGTTTGTTAGTTGTCTTGCCTCTGAAGCACTGATGGAAGTGTGCAGTTTGGACTCCTGGTTAGGACCCCTGGGAAAACCTGCAAGGAATAAAACTTTTTAAATATATAGAGATTCTTTGGATTGTCAAAATTCTCAGAGATCTGCATTGCTATCTCATTCTTGTCTTAACATAAAATTCCTTGTTAATGTGTGATACTGAGTTTCCTTGCAGTTGCTTCCTGGCCATCTGTATATCTTCTTTGATGAGCTGTCTGTTTAGGGCAGCAGAGGATGTGATGGCGGTTAGATAGCTTTACTGACTCAGTGAACATGAATTTGAGCAAATTCCTGGACGTAGTGAAAGTCAGAGGAACCTGGCATTCTCATTCCATGGGGTTGCAGATTTGTACGTGACTTAGCAAATGAACTAAGCAACAACAACTTTTTACATCTTTTGCCCATTTTTATGTAATTAATTTTATATTTAAAGAAATTTTTTATCACAGCAAAATTCAGTGGAAAGGACAGAAATGCCCTGTATAACCCCTACCTCCCCACATGTATAAGCTCCCCCATTACCAAGGACCCTCTTTAGAATGGCATGTTTGTTATTTTTCATGCACCTATTTTAACAAGTCATCATCATTCAAAGTCTACAGTGTACATTCGAATTCACTCATGATGTTTTATATCCTGTGTTTTGGACAAGTGTTTAATTATGTGTATCCACATTATATTATCTTTTCCAGTAGTCATGTATGGATGTGAGAGTTGGACTATAAAGAAGCTGAGTGCCGAAGAATTGATGCTTTTGAACTGTGATGTTGGAGAAGACTCTTGAGAGTCCCTTGGACTGCAAGGAGATCCAACCATTGTATCCTAAAGGAGATCAGCCCTGGGTGTTCACTGGAAGGACTGATGCTGAAGCTGAAACTCCAATACTTTGGCCACCTGATGCAAAGAACTAACTCATTTGAAAAGACCCTGATGCTGGGAATGATTGAGGGCAGGAGGAGAAGGGGACAACAGAGGATGTTGGATGACATCACTGACTCAATGGACATGAGTTTGAGTAGGCTTTGGGAGTTGGTGTGGGAAAGGGAGGCCTGGCGTGCTGTAGTTCATGGGGTCTCAAAGAGTCAGACATGCCTGAGCCACTCAACTGAACATTATATTATCATATACAGTATTTTCAGTGCCTTAAAAATCACCTCTTCCTTCCTTCCCCAGTTATAATCCCTGAAACCACTGATCTCTTAACTGCTTCCATAGTTTTGGCTTTTCTAAATATTTGGGGAGGAATTATAGAGTATGTATATATAAAGTAGTTTTTCACATTGGCTCTTTTCACTCAGTTGAATGCCTTCAAGTTTCCCCTTTTTTTTTTCTTTGCTTGATAGTTCATTTCTGGACTCTCTTCCACTGTCTGGCTGCACCACAGTTTATCCATTTACCAACTGAAGCACACTTTGATGGCTTCCAAGTTTAGGCAATTATGAATAAAGTTGCTTTAAACATCTCTGTGCAGGTTTTTGTGTAGACACGTGTTTTCAAATCCTTTGGATACATACCAAGTAGTGCAGTTGGTAGACTGCATAGTAAGAGTAGGTTTAGTTTTTTAAAAAACTATGAAATTGCCTTTCAATGTGACTGTATCATTTTACATGAATGAAAATGAATTCCACTTCAGAAGTATGTGAAGGTTCTTATTGATCCACATCATTATCAGTGGTGTTTTCGGTGTTCTGGATTTTAGCCATTCTACAGGGAGGCCTGGCGTGCTGTGATTCATGGGGTCGCGGAGAGTCGGACACGACTGAGCGACTGAACTGAACTGAACTGAACTAGGTGTATAGTGATAATTCATTGCTGTCTTCACTTATTTCCCTCATGATAGAAATATGGAGCATCTTTTCATGTGCTCGTTTGCAATCTGTCTGTATTATTTGTTTCTTTCTTCAGTAACTGATTTTTCATTTTCTAAATGTATTTTTAAATTAAAATAAAAATTGTATTTTTTTAAATTTTAGGGTTGGAGTAAAATTGCTTTACGGTGTTGAATAAACATTGTAAACACGCTGCCATACAACATGAATCAGCCTTAAGTATACATAAACGCCCTCCTTCCTGAACCTCAGTTCCCCGCCGCTGCCCCATCCCATCCCTCTAGGTTGTTGCAGGGCAGGCTGAGTCCATGGGTTACACACAGCTTTCCACTGCCTGTCTGTGTGAGCGTGGTCATACGTAGCTTCAGTGCCACTTCCTCATTTCATCCCACCCTCTCCTTTCCCCGCCGTGCCCACAGCCCTGTTCTCTATGTCTGCTTCTCTATTCCTGCCCTGCAAATAGGTTCATCAGGACCATTTTTCTAAATTCCGTATATATATGTTAATATACAGTATATTTTTTTCTCTTTCTGACTTACTTCACTTGTGTAACAGATTCTAGGTTTATCCACCTCAGTTTGGCTGACTCAGATTCATTCTTTTACATGGCTGAGTAGTATTCCATTGTACATAAGCAGTCTATCTTCTTTATCCATTTATCTGTCAATGGACATCTATATTTCTTCCATGTCCTGGCGTTTGTAAATAGTGTTGCAATAGTGTAAATAGTGTTGCAAGTTTGTAATAGTGTTGCAACATTGGGGTACCAGTGTATTTTTGAATTATGGTGTTCTTAGAGTATATGACCAGTAGTAGGATTGCTGGGTCATGTGGTTTTACTCCTAGTTTTTTAAGGAATCTCAGTACTGTTCTTCCTAGTGGCTGTATCAATTTACATTTCCACCAATAGTGCAAGAGGGGTCCCTTTTCGCCACATTCTCTCCAGCATTTTTTGCTTGTACAATTTTTGATGATAGCCTTTCTGACCAGGGTGAGGTGATACCTCATTGTAGTTTTGACTTGCATTTCTCTAATAATGAGTGATGTTGAGCATGTTTTCATGTGCTTAATGGTCATTGGTATGTCTTCTTTGGAGAAATGCTTGTGTAGGTCTTCTGCTCATTTTTTGATTGGGTTTTTTGTTTTTCTGATATTGAGCTGCATGAGCTGCTTGTATATTTTGGAGATAAATCCTTCATCAGTTGCTTCATTTGCAATTATTTTCTCCCATTCTGAGAGTTATCTTTTAATCTTGTTCACAGTTTCCTTTGCTATGCAGAAGCTTTTACCTTTAATTGTGTTCCATTTGTTTATTTTGCTTTTGTTTCCGTTACTTCAGGAGGTGGGTCAAAGAATATCTTACTGCAGTTAATGTCAAAGAGTGTTCTACCTACATTTTCCTCGAAGAGTTTTATAGTTTGGCCTTTCATTTAGGTCTTTAACCCATTCTGACTTTAGTTTTGTGTATGGCGTTAAGGAGTGTTCTAATTTCATTCTTTTATATGAGCTGTCCAGTTTTCCCAACACCACTTATTAAAGAGACTGTCTTTTCTCCATTGTATATTCCTATCTCCTTAGTCAAAGATAAGGTGCCCAGAGGTGTGTAGGTTTATCTCTGGGCCCTCTTTCTTATTCCATTGGTCTATATTTCTGTTTTGTGTGTCAGTACCATACTGTCTAGATTACTGTAGCCTTGTAGTACAGTTTAAAATCAGGAAGGTTGATTCCTCCAGCTCCATTTTTCTTTCTCAAGATTGCTTCAGCTATTCAGAGTCTTTAGTGTTTCCATACAAATTGTAAAATTTCTTGTTCCAGTTCTATGGAAAATGCTGTTGGTAATTTGACAGGGATTTCATTGAATCTAGATTATTTTGTGTAGTATAGTCATTTTGACAATATTAATTCTTCCAAAAACATGATATATCTCTCCATCTGTTTGTGTTGTCTTTATTTCTTTCATTAGTTGTCTTATAGTTTTTTTGCATACAAGTCTTCTGTCTCCTTAACTAGATTTATTTCTCAGTATTTTATTCTTTTTAATGCAGTGATCGATAGAATTATTTTCTGAATTTCTATTTTTGACCTTTTATTGTTAGTACATACAAATGCAACAGATTTCTGTGTATTAATTTTGTATCCTGCAACTTTACCAAATTCATTGATGAGCTCTAATAGTTTTCTGGCAGCATCTTTAGGATTGTCTGTGTATACTGTAATGTCATCTGCAAACAGTGGCATTTTTTTACTTCTTTTTCAACTTGAATTCACTTTATTTCTTTTTCTTCACTGGTTTCCATGTCTAGGACTTCCAAAACTATATTGAATAAAAGTTGCAAGAGAGGAATCCTTGTCTTGTTCCTGATCTTAGAGAAAGTGCTTTCAGCTTTTCACTGTTGAGTATGATGTTGCTGCTGTGGCTGCTGCTGTCGCTTCAGTTGTGTCCGACTCAGTGTGACCCCATAGACAGCAGCCCACCAGGCTCCTCTGTCCACAGGATTCTCTAGGCAAGAATACTGGAGTGGGTTGCCATTTCCTTCTCCAGAGTATGATGTTAGAGTTTGTCATATAAGACCTATGTTATGTCAAAGTGTGTTCCCTCTGTGCCCACTTTATGGAAATATTTTTATCATAAATGAATATTGACTTTTATCAGAAACTTTTTCTTCATCTATTGAGATAATTGTATGGTTTCGATTATTTAGTTCATTAAATAGGAAAAGGAGTACGTCAAGGCTGTATATTGTCACCTTGCTTATTTAACTTATATGCAGAGTACATCATGAGGAACGCTGGGCTGGAAGAAGCACAAGCTGGAATCAAGATTGCTGGGAGAAATATCAATAACCTCAGATATGCAGATGACACGACCCTTATGGCAGAAAGTGAAGAGGAACTCAAAAGCCTCCTGATGAAAGTGAAAGAGGAGAGTGAAAAGCTTGGCTTGACGCTCAACATTCAGAAAACGAAGATCATGGCATCTGGTCCCATCACTTCATGGGAAATAGATGGAAAAACAGTGGAAACAGTGTCAGACTTTATTTTTGGGGCTCCAAAATCACTGCAGATGCTGATTGCAGCCATGAAATTAAAAGACGCTTACTCCTTGGAAGGAAAGTTATGACCAACCTAGATAGTATATTAAAAAGCAGAGACATTACTTTGCCAACCAAGGTCCATCTAGTCAAGGCAATGGTTTTTCCCGGGGTCATGTATGGATGTGAGAGTTGGACTGTGAAGAAAGCTGATCGCCGAAGAATTGATGCTTTTGAACTGTGCTGCTGGAGAAGACTCTTGAGAGTCCCTTGGACTGCAAGGAGATCCAACCAGTCCATTCTAAAGGAGATCAATCCTGGATGTTCATTGGAAGGACTGATGCTAAAGCTGAAACTGCAATACTTTGGCCACCTCATGCGATGAGTTGACTCACTGGAAAAGACTCTGATGCTGGGAGGGATTGGGGGCAGAAGGAGAAGGGGACGACAGAATGAGATGGCTGGATGGCATCACCGACTCTGTGGACATGAGTTTGAGTGAACTCTGGGAGCTGGTGATGGACAGGGAGGCCTGGCGTGCTGTGATTCATGGGGTCGCAGAGAGTCGGACACGACTGAGCTACTGAACTGAACTGAACTGAATGTGGTATATCACATAGGTTAATTTGCAAATATTGAAAATACCTTTGCATCCTTGTGATAAATCCCTCTTGATAATGGTGTATGATCCTTCTAATGTACTGTTAGATTCATTTGCTGGTGTTTTGTTGAGGATTTTCTATGTTCATCAGTAATATGGGCTGTACTTTTCTTTTCTCATTGTATCGTTGTCCAGTTTAGGTATCAGGATGATTGCGGTCTCATAGAATCAGTTTAGAAGTATTTCTTCCTCTGAAATTTTTTGGAACAAATTTGGAAGATTAGGTGTTAATTCTTTTCTACATTTTGGATGGACTTCACCTGTGAAGGCAACTTCTGCTGGACTTTTGTTTATTGGGAATTTTTAAAGCACAGATTCCATAACAGTGCTTGTTTTATAGCTGATCTGTTCATATTTTTTTCAATTCTACCTGTTCAGTCTTGAGAGATTGTACCTTCCTAAGAATTTGTCCATTTCTTCTAAGTTGTATGTTTTTTTGGGCATATAGTTGCTTATGGACCTTTATAGTCCACAAAATTTTCCAACTTTTTAAGCTAGGACACTGGTCTTTTGCTGCTGCCCTCAGACTACAGCTTACACTATCAGCTATCCTGGTAACCAGACTTTTGGATTCAGACTGAACTACAACACTGGTTCTCTTGAACATCCAGCCTGATGAGTACAGGCCTGGGGCTTCTCAGTGTCAAGTGGGAAGATATCAAACATTGGACAGGGAAGCAGGGGCTGACTTAAGGCTTCTGCTGTGTTGTCTTCTCCACCCCTGGCTACTGAGCTACAGAGAAGCAGAATCTGCTGCCCCTGTAGGCTGCCCTGTTCTCCCTGAAGAGTTTTACTTTCTGACCAGGTTTGTTCAAGAAAACATTGGGGTAAGATATTTGAGACAAAAATTGCTGGAGAGAAGTTCTTGAGTTGGCAAGAGGGACATTTATAGTATTAAATTGTAGACTAGCCTTTCCTGGAAAAAAACTAATAACTCCATAGAAAGAGCAGATATCTTAAGATAAATGCACAAATGCAGTAATTTTGTCCGTGTGCGTGTTAGGATTGAATGAACTGTCATGAAGGCATCCATTTTCTCAGTTACTCTCACTCAGTAGCTAAGACTGTGGATGGAAGGATTTATGGGAGATTTAATGAAAGAGAAAAGAGAAACACCTTAGAGATGAGACTAGGAAATACAGTAGGATTTCTGGGAACATCAAAGGCCAAATCGATGTGAATTCTCACGAATTTAAGGGATCTGAGTCATCATGTATCTGCGTTTTTCTGTGGATCTGTGGGTACAGGCAAAGTCTTGCATCATCTAAATTCAATGCTTACAACGCTGCGCTTAAAACAGAGAGGGGACAATGGCCTCTCTAAATGTAAGATGCATATTTAGGGGGAAATGTTTTCAAAATGGGACAAATACTGAAGGAATAAGGTAGAGCAAGAAAGCATTTAGGCAATAAGATTCAGTCTATGTGATTTTCCAAATAGTAATATTTGCAATGGAAATTTTTGATAATTATTGCTTATTAACACTTTTCAGCAGATAAAGATAATTCACTCCCTAAGAAAGATCCAGTCCTTAGAGGGGCTACCTTAATAGTCTCCATGGGAGGTCACATTTATTGCATCATGAATCAATCTTTCCAAAAGTAGGATATAGAGACAGGATCAATTTCAAGATCAAAGACATAATACATGTATATCCTTGGGAATTCTACTGTGGGACATAATCAATGCAATGAAATTTATCACTTAGATTTTTCTTTCAAGAGTCTCTTGAGTACAGACATCTTTGCCATTCTTCCTCAGTTCTTGCTTCTCTGCAAAAGCAGGTTCACACGTGTGCACACACATGTACGTGCCCACACACACTCACAGATAACAATGCAAGAGACCCAAGAGAGGATGAGTAGGAAAGACACAGAATGGTGAGAAAATGGTTTGTAATTTGTTCCCCGGACTCCACAGGTACGTCTCTGGGGAATGGGTTGCTTTCATTTAATCAGACTATAAAGCCCTCACATATACAGAAGATCCTGGGCACCCCTGAGTCCTGCCCCCTCTGTCAGGGCAGAAAAGGGATCCGGGACTCATCATCTACTGCACTTGCTTCCAGGAGCAGGTGACTTAACTCCAGCCACTCCCCATCCCTGTGAGTTTTCCAGCCCAGTTTGGGTAAAATACCAGAAGTAGTACCTCGACTCCTCTTTATATAGAAATCATTACTTTTATACTGGTTAATGCTTGACAGAGGAGCAGGGCAGAAGGCTGGCAGAAATCATCAGGTTTATGAAGAAGGAAAAGCCACCTTTGTGGAGACCCTTTTCTTGAATAGTGCTAAGGTCTCAGAGTCACATCCGATACCCACACTGTGTAAAAATAAGTTTCTTTTTCTTCTTAATCGGACCCCTTCCTTGGTCACACATATGGGAGGAGGCTGGTGAAACTCAATGTCCCTGAGTCGTGGTATCAAGCTGAAAGGGACGTAAGAGACCTCTGACCCTGTTGCCTGCTGAAGCTGGGGGTGTGCCATTTACTACTTTTCATTTCTTCCTCTGCTGACCAGCTTCTCACACTACACCTTGGAAATGTCCTCCTGCCAGGGAAGTGAGGAAAGCTAGCACCCCTTTCCTCTGCCCACAAGGGAGATGTCGGTAAGTGGCAGGACGAATCCTATAGCTACTTGATAAAGATCTCATCGTTATTTCCTTTGCAGCAGGAAAGCGGGTACAGGAGCCCATTTAGCTCACCCTGATTTCTTTTCCAGAATTTCTCTCCAGGGATGCTTGTCCTCATCTGAGGAAAATCCTGCAGCATCTCCTGGAGGAGTTTAACATGACTACCATTGTCACTTATCAAATGTGGCGGGAAAGTTCTAGGTGTTGAAAATATGGCAAAATATCCCTACTATAAAACCAATTTCTTAGTTTGAAAGCTGTTTGTATCTGGCAGATTTTCTAATGTTTTTGCTTTTATTCTCTTCACATTTATTTAAGTCAATTTTTTAAAACACAATGAAAATATATGTTTTAAATTGTATTGAATGCAAAAAGAAAGTCAGGATAATCCCATCGGTGTTTATAATGTTGCAATAAAACTTAGGACTCCCACAGACTTTCTCTAAACTGCAGTAATTTGGTTATTTTCATCCATATTTCAGCATTCTAATCTTAGGATTCAAGTTAATATTACTGAGGCTAACAGAGTCTTCATATTCATACTAATCTGGCTTCTGCTACGTAAAAGTGGAGAACTGATGGTTTGCTAACAGGATGTTACTGGAAGGGCATTCTAGGTACCCCTGACTTGAGTTTGTAAGTGGTCAGAGTCCACTGAGGTGTGAGGTATTGGAGCAAAGGGTTTCACTTCTGCAGCAGGTCAGAGCAAGCAGTGATCTCCCTCTGTATACACCAGGGAGGGTGGAAAATGTTCTAAGATTAATGAAGATAAGGATATAGCCCTCTGATAATCATTTTGCAATATGTTTATTAATGTTGTTTATTATTTTCTTACTAAATAAACCTTTCTAAGCATATATAAAATTGTATAGAAATTTAAATGTATTAACTTGACTCTCCTTAATGGCATATTACTTTATGATGGAGAATGCGACAAATATTTTCTTCTAACTTATAATAACAACATGCCTGGACTGTAGAATGAAATTTAGATATATTGAATCTCTTGGAAGCTGGACTTAGAAGATAATAGCAGATAACTGTGAACTTCTTAGAGAGATGATGAAAAAAGACAGACACTCGAGAGCACGAGTCTGGAAGCCAAAGAATCAGGCAGTGTTACCAGGGTAAGACTACTTGTAAAATTACAATGGCTAATGGAGATTAGATTTATCTGCAAATCCATGAATTTGTTTAGGAGGCAGATTCTTCATAAACTCAGTTACTCAGTCCCTCAGCGGACAACTCAGGACAGGAGAACAGACCAGAACTAGCAGTTAAACCAGCAGCCACCATGGAAGCTTTTAATGCTTTTGCTGACATTTATAACATTTGATGTTCATGCTAAGGTTAGTTGTAACATTAGGACTCAAAACTTGGGTGTTAGAGACACGCACTGAAAATGGATGTAGGCCCTGATGTCATTTTTACTAGCTGGCTGACAACCTGCTTGAGAGCCTCATAAACAGTGATTCAGTAGAAAAATCTCTGGTTAATTCTGCCTGGTACACAATACAGAGACTTGTCACTCTAAGAAGTTAGTAAATCAATGCCTGAAATATGCTATATTTGCCCATTTTTTAATTAATTTATTTATGTTAATTGAAGGATGATTACACTACAATATTGTGGTGGATTCTGCCATCCATCAACATGAATCAGCCACGGGTGCCCATTTGATTTTTAACTTAGGGTTCATTTTTAAAAGCAGTGTCTGGTTATCTATTTGTTTTACTCTAACAGCAATGATTAAAAATAAGACTTTTCTGCAGTTTCAGGCTTTGAAGGATGACTGTATTCCTTGGTGAGTGTCCCTGAAATGACTTTGTACAGATTATATAGCCTACAACTCATCCTAAATGTGCCTTCCTGTCGTTGAAAATGTGCTGAGCACTTTTCATGTGGAAATGTGCCAGAAACTTTCATTCATTTACATAGACTTACCACACAGTTCTCAAAACATAGTGATTCACTTAAATATTTTTCTATTTTTATTTATGGTGAACAACAGAGCTAATATTCGATAATATCCCCTAGATTATATTTTATCCAAATATAGAAGTTTCATCAAATTCCTTCAGGTGCAAGATAGATAAAGTATGCTAGTAGGTTGGGTGTAAGTAAAGTCAACTTTTGAAATTAAAAATTTAAACTTTCTTTTTACTTAGCTATGGATAAATATCCGTGTTGTTCTAACATTTAAAAATCATTAGAAAATATTTTTTCAAAAAGTTTGGCAATTGCCCTCTTCATTTAGAACCAGAAAATCACATCTGTTCATCTGCCTAAGTATGTTCAGTCTAATTTTGGGTTTCAGAGTGATGAACAGAGACTTTAAAGCTGATGCTGTGGGTGCCCTGTCCATCACACCGTGCCCTCCCACTTCGTGCACACTGGCCTGACTTCCCAATGCCAGCCCCTCTACTTGTTTGCCTGGACAGGTTCCTGAAAACCAGAGACACTTTACTAGCTTCTTAAACAGGGAAAAGGAGCCCTAATATCAATACTTGGTCCACCCACCTCAAGGCACTTATCCAGTAACAGATACTAGTAGGTATATAAACACCCGAGCTCCCTTCCAACTCAAGGTAGGTTAACACTGAGAAACATATTCTACCCTGGCTCCAAGATTTTCCCAATTGGGATCTAACTTCAGTTACAACAATTTTGATTTACTTGGTCATCCAACCTTCAGTGACCACCTTTTCTCAATTGTCCCCCTTTGCTAATCTTCTGTGTTTCCTGGGCTTCCTTCCGAAGAACTACTTATAGTTGAATAACTGTCTCAGGGGTTGGCCTCGGAGGATTCGAAATACTGTTTCTCTTAACTGGACCAATATTTATATTTATTTAATTCATAGTAGGAAAAGATATTTACAAACACTGGTAATTTTGAACATGGATAGAAAACTGGCATGGTGAATTTTATGTTTACAAATATTAAAGATATTTATAGAAGACTGGTTATTTAGCAACGAAATGCTTTGTTGTCAGAATATAGTGCACTACAAGTTCAAATTCCTCATTTATACCATTTCACTTATATTAAAAGGACAGACTAAACAGTGTTAATTGATGGTCATAAATTTTGAAATCAGAGCACCTTTTATAGAAATCCTTATTGAGTATATAATTTCGGGACTGTGCCTTTGACTCAATTTTTTTATTTCTAGAGAAAAATTTTGCATATAGAAATAGACCAATTATTCTCACTGGGTAGTTTTCCAACACATATATTCTGTTAGGAATAATTAAATTAAATCATTTATTTCTAAAACTAATTATAGGAGTTCTGAAATAAATATTTGTGTGGTCACATGGATTTTAAAGTCACATGGATTATCATGTGGTCACATGGATTGTAAAGTCACATGTCACATGTCACATTGTCAAGCAGAGATAAGTCCTTGCTTCAATCTTATAAGTAGTGATACATGTTTCCTTTGGAAGGTATGAAAAAAGGTTATTGTAATTATTTTAAGAATATTCATATGTAAACTTTATATATAAATCTGAATATCTGTATGGCATATTTCTTTAGGCACCCATGGGTGCATATCTGAAGATAGAACCCATGAGCCATCGTTCTGCGTATGTTCAAATACAGTCAGTTCTTCTTGGCTTTTCCAAAACAGGGGCACTGTATTATGTTCTCAGTAGTAATGTATCCCTGTTTCATATCCTTGCCAAGTCCCTGTAATTTCAAACTTTTGAATTTTGTCCATCAGTGTGTTTTGCATTTTAATTTCTTTCTCTTTGGAGACCTAGGAAGGTTCGTACCTCTTAATCTTTCAATGTGCTCAGGGGTTATTTGGATATACTTTCATGTGAGATGTTTGCTCAAGTATTTTGCTCAGTTTAAATTGGGTTATCTATCTTTTCATTAAAAATGTGCAGAAACTCTTTAAGTATTCTGAATATGAGCCCTGTATTGGTTATGTGTTAGTTGCTCAGGCTTGTCCAACTCTTTGCAAACCCTTGAACTGTAGCCTGCTGGGCATCTCTGTCCATGGAATTCTTGAGGCAAGAATATTGGAGGAGGTTGCCATTCCTGTCTCCAGGGGATCTTCCTAACACCAGGGAATGAACCTGTGTCTCTTGGCAGGTAGGTTCTTTACCACTAGCGCAACCTGGAAAGCCCATATTGGTTATACACATTGTAAATATTTCTTTCCACTCTGTGGATTTCATTTTTACTCTCTCAATGATGGCTCTTGATAAACACAAGTTAGGTTCTTAATTTTATCAATCTATTCTTTAATACTGTTTTAATTCTGTTTCAGAAATTTCTTCTCCCTCTGAGGTTTTCACTATGTCACTAGTGTTCTACAAAGCTTTTTTAATATTTTATGCCTAGCTCTAAAACCCATCTGATTTTTTTAGTGCGTTGGTAGAAGACATGGTTCGTTTTTATCCACATAGCTAGCCGACTGATTATTTATTAAAAACACTGGTGCCTTTATCTTGGTTCAAGTATATATGTGTGCATGCATGTGTGTATACACATTTCTGAATTTCTGAGTTAACCATGCTATTTCTTGTGTTTGTTTATTCTTGTTCTGACACAATATTGAATGACTGCATGAACTCACTGTAACCTTGTAGGTCTCAATATTCCATAGAGTGGGTCATTTTATTGATACTTCATTCTTCTTCAAGATTGCTTTGTCTCTTTTTGAACTTTTGTAATTTCACATCAAATTTATAATGAGATTCTCAGTTTCTATACACGAAAAATCTTCTTGGATTCTGACTTTGACTTTACTGAACCAAAAGAACAGTTTGAAGAGTTTTGCCATCTTTACAAAATGCTCATTCTGTAAACAAGTTATGTAAGTCCTCCCACTTTGTACATCATTCTTGAATGCAGATTTTTTTGTGTATACACCTCTAATAATAGATTATCCATAGAGATTCTGCTTTTAACATACACAAGTTTTATCAACAATTATATTTTATTTTCCATTTTAAATCTAGCCCTTCTTTTTCTTGCTGTTGCCTTATTGACAGCTAGTTCTTAGGTCAATGTTAAAAGAAGTGGTTTTAGGGGAGCATGTTAAAATCATATCCTAACTCTAAAGGAAAATTTTTAAAGTTTTACTGTTAATAATGAAAAAGTAATGTTTTTGTTTGAATAGATGAAAAAATTTGTCTTCTATATAAAATTTGCTAAATTATTTTACAGTGAATTTGTAGTGAATTTTCTTCTTTTGGCAAATTGTTCATTTTATTACAATTTTGTATTATCTTATATGGGCCTCCCTGGTGGCTCAGACAGTAAAGAATCCTCCTGCATTGCAGGAGACCTGGGTTCAGTCCTTGGGTTGGGAAGATCCCCTGGAGGAGGGTATGGCAACTCACCCCCATATTCTTCGCTAGAGAATCCTCATGGATAGAGGAGCCTGGCGGGCTACAGTCCATGGGGTTGTGAAGAGTTGGACATGACTGAGTGACTAAGCACAGCACAGTATCTTATTTATATCCTTCTATCCTTTGGTCTGATATCAGTATCGCTATTACTAGTCACTGTCGGCATGAAATATGTTTTCTCATCATTTTACCATCAATCATCATTTTTAGTTTGAATGTATGTGTACATCTCTGTGCATTTATGTTTAAATATGACTGTTGTAAAGGTCTGTATGTGAATTTTCTGTTTTTAATCTGATATGACCATCTCTATCTTGATGGAAATTTTATTCATTTACATTTAATGCACTAACAGATAGACTTATTTTTATTTTTCTGAATATCAACCGTTTTTTTCTCTTTTTCTGTTTTTTTCTTGTGTTCTGCCTTCTTTTTTGATTGATAATGCTTTAATACTTTGGCAGCATAATTTTTAAAATCATAGATTCTATCATTTTTTGATTGATGGTTTCTTGAAGTGCTAACATAAAAATGCATGATATACGATAATAAATTTAGTATCATTCAGTATTTTGAGTCTCTTCAAGAATTTAGCACTCTTTATTTTCAAATAGTCTCTTTTCTTTCATTTATGTTTTTCAAATTTTACTTTTATGCTTTTTAAATATCAAAATAATTATTTCATAGCCCATAAGTTATTAAATACAAGACTATATTTTATTACTTTGTTCGATATTATTTGTATGTATTGCTTCATTCTGAATTCATTTCTACCATAATGGGGAATTTTCTTTATTGGTATGCTAAATAGCTATAGGCTCTAAACATTTATAATTTACATGTGAAAAAATTTCGTTTTGTTCTCATTCATTCAAGAGAGTTCTTGCAGTTATAAAATTCTTAACTGAGAGCTTCTCTGCCTCTTGAGACATTAAAGATAATACCTTATTGTCTTCAGATCTTGCTGATAAAAAATTTACTGTTAGTCAAATTGTTGATCCTATATAGACACTTTTATCTTTAATGTTTTAAACATTTCCTTTTGATCTTGGGACAATCGTGCAGCAAAATATTTTAAGAGACAAATGAAACTATTGCTTTTATTAAAAATTGCAAAACTTATGAAACAAAACTAAGATTTTAATTTGTTATGGCAGCCCTCAGTTCAGTTCAGTTCAGTTCAGTCGCTCAGTCGTGTCCGACTCTCCGCGACCCCATGAATCACAGCACGCCAGGCCTCCCTGTCCATCACCAACTCCCGGAGTACACTCAAACTCATGTCCACAGAGTCGGTGATGCCATCCAGCCATCTCATTCTCCGTCGTCCCCTTCTCCTCCCGCCCCCAACCTTTCCCAGCATCAGTCTTTTCCAGTGAGTCAACTCGTCTCATGAGGTGGCCAAAGTATTGGAGTTTCAGCTTTAGCATCAGTCCCTCCAATGAACATCCAGGATTGATCTCCTTTAGAATGGACTGGTTGGATCTCCTTGCAGTATAAGGGACTCTCAAGAGTCTTCTCCAACACCACAGTTCAAAAGCATCGATTCTTCGGCGATCAGCTTTCTTCACAGTCCAACTCTCACATCCATACATGACCACGGGAAAAACCATTGCCTTGACTAGACGGACCTTGGTCGGCAAAGTAATGTCTCTGCTTTTTAATATACTATCAAGGTTGGTCATAACTTTCCTTCCAAGGAGCAAGCGTCTTTTAATTTCATGGCTGCAATCAGCATCTGCAGTGATTTTGGAGCCCAAAAAAACAAAGTCTGACACTGTTTCCACTGTTTTTCCATCTATTTCCCATGAAGTGATGGGACCAGATGCCATGATCTTTGTTTTCTGAATGTTGAGCTTCAAGCCAAGCTTTTCACTCTCCTCTTTCACTTTCATCAAGAGGCTTTTGAGTTCCTCTTCACTTTCTGCCATAAGGGTAGTGTCATCTGCATATCTGAGGTTATTGATATTTCTCCCAGCAATCTTGATTCCAGCTTGTGCTTCTTCCAGCCCAGCGTTCCTCATGATGCACTCTGCATATAAGTTAAATAAGCAAGGTGACAATATACAACCTTGACGCACTCCTTTTCCTATTTGGAACCAGTCTGTTGTTCCATGACCGGTTCTAACTGTTGCTTCCTGACCTGCATACAGGTTTCTCAAGAGGCAGGTCAGGTGGTCTGGGATTCCCATCTCTTTCAGAATGTTCCACAGTTTATTGTGATCCACACAGTCAAAGGCTTTGGCATAGTCAATGAAGCAGAAATAGATGTTTTTCTGAAACTCTCTTGCTTTCTCCATGATCCAGCGGATGTTGGCAATTTGATCTCTGGTGCCTCTGCCTTTTCTAAAACCTGCTTGAACATCTGGGAGTTCACGGTTTACATACTGCTGAAGCCTGGCTTGGAGAATTTTGAGCATGACTTTACTAGCGTGTGAGATGAGTGCAATTGTGCGGTAGTTTGAGCATTCTTTGGCATTGCCTTTCTTTGGGATTGGAATGAAGACTGACCTCTTCCAGTCCTGTGGCCACTGCTGAGTTTTCCAAATCTGCTGGCATATTGAGTGCAGCACTTTCACAGCATCATCTTTCAAGACTTGAAATAGCTCCACTGGAATTCCATCACCACCACTAGCTTTGTTCGTAGTAATGCTTTCTAAGGCCCACTTGACTTCACATTCCAAGATGTCTGGCTCTAGGTCAGTGATCACATTATCGTGACTATCTTGGTCGTGAAGATCTTTTTTGTACAGTTCTTCTGTGTATTCCTGCCACCTCTTCTTAATATCTTCTGCTTCTGTTAGGTCCATACCATTTCTGTCCTTTATCGAGCCCATCTTTGCATGAAAAGTTCCCTTGGAATCTCTAATTTTCTTGAAGAGGTCTCTTGTTTTTCCTATTCTGTTGTTTTCCTCTATTTCTTTGCATTGATCACTGAGGAAGGCTTTCTTATCTCTCCTTGCTATTCTTTGGAACTCTGCATTCAGATGCTTATATCTTTCCTTTTCTCCTTTGCTTTTCGCGTCTCTTCTTTTTACAGCTATTTGTAAGGCCTCCTCAGACAGCCATTTCGCTCTTTTGCATTTCTTTTCCATGGGGATGGTCTTGGTCCCTGTCTCCTGTACAATGTCACGAACCTCCGTCCAGAGTTCATCAGGCACTCTATCAATCAGATCTAGTCCCTTAAATCTATTCCTCACTTCCACTGCATAATCATAAGGGATTTGATTGAGGTCATATCTGAATGGTCTAGTGGTTTTCCCTACTTTCTTCAATTTAAGTCTGAACTTCGCAATAAGGAGTTCATGATCTGAGCCACAGTCAGCCCTAGGCAACTATTTTTTGTAAAAAGGAAAATGATAGGCAAGCATTTGTTAGTTGATGTCTATTGAGAATTTATTTTTAACCAATCTTAATCTCAAACTTTTGATCTAAAGATTTATTTTATCTTTAATTATTAGAAGTTCTTCAAGTCCTTATGGATGCATTTACCTTTCAGAATGCATTTTTATCAGTTTGGAAATTAAGTCTTTGTTCCATTTGGAACATTTTTGGTAAAATCTCTTCAAATATTGCTGTTTTTTATCACATCCCTTGGAGAAGGAAATGGCAACCCACTCCAGTACTCTTGCCTGGAGAATCCCACGGACGGAGGAGCCTGGTGGGCTAGAGTCCATGGGGTCGCAAAGAGTCGGACACGACTGAGCGACTTCACTTCACTTCACTTCTCCTTCATTATCTCTCTGGAAAGTTTATCTTATGTTTCACTTCTCAATCTTTATCATGCCTGTGAGTAAAATTTCCAAGAAGGTCTCCCTCTATTGTCCACCCAGCACTAACGTATTGTTACAGGTCAATTTTCCTTCAAATAACAAAAAAGCAAACTCATAGAAAAAGACATGAGATTTGTAGGACTGAAGGCGAGGAATAGTTGAGGGGGACTTGGATGAAGATGATCCACAGGTACAAAGTTTTAGTCACAGAATAAGTAAGTCTTCTAGGAATGTAATGTACATGAAGAGTACAATTAACACAGCTGTACGCTTCATGCGAATGTGAATAAGAGAGTTAATCCCAAGAGTCTCACAAGAGAAAAATACCTTTCTGTCTATATGAGATGATGGATGTTTACTCTGCTTGTCACGGTCATCAGATCACAAGGTATGTAAGGCAAACTGCTATGCTGTACGTCTTAAACTTATAACGTGTTGCATGTCAGTTATAATTCAACACAATTAGAAGGGAATAAATGAATGAAACAAAATATCCAAATGAAGAAGCTACCCCTTGTCTATATATGTTGAAATCTAGGTAGATTCATTTTTATATAAATTTATTTATCTTTAAATGTAGGATAATTACTTTACAGTATTGTGTTGGTTTCTGCCAAACATTAACATGGATCGGTCACACGTATTAAATACAATCTTTCAATGCATTATTTCTCCCTTTTATTGTCCAGTATTTTATCCTCTTTACTGAGTTTTTAAAAAATGATTGACACTATTTATTTCCTGAATGCCTCATAGATTCTTTTTTCATGTGCAGTGACTAGTTTTTCACCCTCATTTCCTTTATTGCTTATAATTTATTGAAATTTTAATAAATGTAATACTTTCATTCATCTATTGGAATATTTAATCATGCTTACATTAGATTCTTTGTAAAATTGTTCAACACATTCAATTTCACCTTGGGTGAACGTAAGCTTTCATTGTTTAACTCGTACACCTTTAGCACTAACTGGTTTGTATTTGAATATTGTTTTTTAAATCACATTTTGAGTTGGAGAGTTTTATTAATATTATTCAAAATTAATTTGATTTTTCATCCTACCTTCTCTTTGCTTTGTGATGACGACTTTTTGTTTTTCTTAATTCTATTTCATAATCTCCTAATAGAGAACCGGATCTCATAAGGGCATTTCAGGCTCTGGTAATCCAATGAGCAAGCAAGCATATTGAAAACTATATATATGTCTATAATCCAGCAACTTTATTGGTATTTTCAACCTCCTTTCATATTTTTATGAATGGTTCTCTTTATGTGTTGGGACTTGCCTTCACCCCTCATCCAGGTCATTTACAACACTGATAGCTTCCTGCCTGTGCAGAGTCTGGAGTTTAGACAGAGGCAAGGCATCAGTACCTTTTCAGATTCCTCTGAGCATTTTCCTGGCCCTGATCATGTGTGTGGCCTACTAGTTTCCCAGCAGTATCTGGGAGCTATTCAAGTCATCTATTTACCAAATCATCTTATTTCCAATTCTTCCACTCTGGGTGTTATGTTAGTCTATAGTTTACCCTAACTTTTATTCCTTGCCTCAAGTGGCAGCAGCTGATAGTTTTGCTTTCAAAGGCTTTCAACAACTGCTTCTGGGAAGCCACCTCAGTGGCGGGAGAGTTTTGAATTAATTAAAATAAATGAAGTTCTTTGAGTGCATCCTTCAAGGAGTCACTGCTACTGCTGCTGCTAAGTCGCGTCAGTCGTGTCCGACTCTGTGCGACCCCATAGACAGCAGCCCAACAGGCTCCCCTGTCCTTGGGTTTCTCCAGGCAAGAATACTGGAGTGGGTTGCCATTTCCTTCTCCATCAGGGAGTCACCAGACAGGTCAAATCCAACATTCAGAACCCTGTGAGTATGAAGTGTACTCTGCTCCTTTTGGTAGTGAGTGTACATCAGAAGTGCAGACTATCTTGTTTAGAACTGCTCCTGAGCCTAAGCAGTAGGGGATGGAGTCAGGGCAAGTTAAAATTCTACAGATCTCTCCAGTTAATTTCCAGGTTTGTTTTCCATATTAAGCAAGTGTGTGGTTGCTATAGCTTTTGATTAGATTCCAGAATTCAAAAGAGGATTATTTTGACAGATTTTTCCATTTTCTATGTTGCTTTTCTAGAGAGAACTACTTCTAATTCTTCTATTCCAGTTTTCTCTTACCTGTGTCCCTCCACAGAGTTAATGTTTTCTTGATCTTCTTACTCAGATGTAGATTTAACATGTTGATTTGTAAAGACATATGACAGCCTTTAATCCCATACAATTTTTTTAAAGAAGAATCCTTAAATTTTTGAATAGGAATATGGACTGCTCATGGGCTAAATTTATCAGTACAATTAAGTAATTAATACTGACTAGAAAGAAAGGCTAATGAAAGTCAGTAGTTGCACTTTTCTGTCAAAACACGTGGAAATTAGAACCTTCTAACTTCTATCAGCCTATGCCCCACATGTTTGCTATTGTTATGTGTTTAGTTTAATCTTATTCTAGGTACCAGAGAACACCACCGGTATTCTTCTTACCATCAATATCTGCTTAGTTTTACTAACATATGTACTGCCTCCTTTGTTCTTTGTTTCTTTTTACAATGTGAACTTTCTTTCTGGGATTACTTCTTTTCTGCTTGAAATGAAATATTAGAATTTCCATCAGTAAGAATAGTTGAATCCAGACTGGCTCTGCTCAAGAGTAGTGTTAGTTGTTTTTAATAGATGAGTATGGTGTAGGGCATGTAGTCTCTCATCTTGCCAGAAACTGAAGTCTAAATCTCAGTGTTTGTAAACTGTATCCTTCAAATCTGTACCTTTGGTTTTTAACTTTCCACTTCAAAACTGGGGAGATTTTGTGTTTTCATGATTTTTCATACTTCTCCACTAACAGCTGATTTTTTCAATTTTTGTCATACTATTTTCACATTGTAAGAGAAAGAAAGTAAAAGTGCTAGTCACTCACTTGTGTCCAACTCTTGGCGACCCTATGGACTGTAGCCCACCAGGCTCCTCTGTCCATGGAATTCTCCAGGAAAGAATACTGGAATGGGCTACCATTCCCTTCTCCAGGGGATCATCCCAATCTAGGGTTCGAACCCAGATCTCCCGCATTGCAGGCAGATTCTTTTCTGTCTGAAACACCAGGATTTGTGTTATTTATGTTCTGTTTATCCACCATCATGCTCACAATTTTGACTGCTTCTTCTCTATTTAAATGAATAATGTTGCACAATAGTCCTGCTAGCACAGTTCATGTACGTATCTGTAATTTACAAATGACTGAGAAATAAATTTTTAGAATATCTAATAGGGCATGTTTTACAAATGCCTGTGTATATAAATATTACGTATATATACATATTTAATAACTATTTATTATTGTAATCCTATTACTAAATGTATTACAGTAATGACTACCTCCCTCCCAGCTCCCTGAGCGTCTGACGGCTAGGCTGTGGCAGGTGTCTCCTATTCCTCAGCAGCTTTCTTGACATCACTTCCCAGTGTGGTTGAGTGGTGGTCCTTCTCAGCCAATAGACCAACTCTATTGTTTTGAGAATAACCTGGCTACAAGCTTCACATGCAGGCATTTCTTCTGAATAAGGCACTGACATGGCCAAAAAAACAAAAGGACCTTATAACCTAATAAACAAACGTATTGATAGAGTAACATCTGATACTGGAAAACAGAATTCTGTTAACAATTATAGTAAACTCTTTGCTGAAACAGTATAAGAGTTTTCCAATATAGTTATTTCTTACTATTTCCTACGCTATCATCTAATATGGATAATTATTAGACTCAAGATTACTGTTCTGATCGAAATATTTGTCCTACCACAAAATAGGATAGAATGAGTGCCAATCCACTGGCTAAAGGAATATTTTAAAGCTCCCTAGCTCAGTTACTGCCCCAGTAAAGAATAGCATATCGTTTGTTTACTGAGCTGCTATTATTTTAATGATTCTAATGGAAAGAAGAAATTTTACTTAGGCTATTTTAAACTAGATAGATAAACAGAAAGATAGATAACTAGGTAGGAAGAAAGAAAGAATGAAAGGAAGCATGGAAGGATGGAAGGGAGCGAAGGAAGGAAGGATTAGATTTGACCAAGAATTTCCATGTCCTGGAAATTAGTATAAGAAAAGAAAATATACATAAAAAATATATATATAAAATTTAGTCACTGTAGCATTATAATCCACACAACCTAGTTAGAAGGTGATATACTAAATAAAATATTCATATGCAACAAAATAGTGTACAGATGTTTAAAGTATATTGCAAAGAAATAATTGATATGAAAAATGTACATGATGTTATTCTAAATGAAAGAAGTAGATACACAGCATTGTTCATATAATTTTAAATATATATGTGAAAATATAGGTACAGTGAAAAATGGAAAATTTTTTATAAAAATTATTAACTGTCATCAGCTTTGGACATATATTTCACATATGTATTTTCTCTTTAATGTTTTATGAATTTTAATGTTTCTCTAAGATACTTAGAAAACTTGGTGTTAGAATCTCATATGATGTAGGTGCCTCTTTACCCACAAAGTAAACTGGATCATTGAAACATTAATTTATAAGTCTAAAATTTCCAGAAGACTATAATTCCCTGAAAACAAAGAAAATAAAAAATGGTTAGCAAGATAATTAATATGATTTGGGGATACTAAATCTACATTGCCAAGAAAACTACTGAATAAAATTGAGATCATTCTTTATGATGTAATGTTAATTTAGTAAAATAGATTTTGTTCTCCAAAAGAAGTCAGTAAACGTGTTAAGATTAAACAAGTCAAGGTAAGAATCCATTATCCACTTAGCAATCTATATACTGTCCCAAATTATATTTATCCCTGTTGCATGGGGATATCAGAAATGTGGCAAAAGTGATGATAAAAAAATGGATTAAAAACTTCATAATGGAAATAACATGGAGGCACCACCTTAGCCAATGATCCACATCAACATCAATGTTACTGGGACAAATTATCATTATCTGTGTATTAATGGAGGGCATTAAGAAGGACACTTTTTTTCTGCTAAAAATGTTTAATCTGAATTAGAACATGGACAGTAAATGGAAAAATGCATTGAGAAACCCTTTACAAAACAAGAACTCATACTCTTCAAAAATATCAACATCAAGGCAAGAAATGCAAACAATTTAAAATTAGAGGAAATGATTAGTATATGTGATGTTGAATTTGAACCTTAGACTACAAGGGCAGGAAATGCTGTATTTAAAGTAGTGAATCGTGTTAATGTTACGTCTCCTGTTTTTGGTAATTATACTGAGAATACATTAGCAAGTATACATGTTATAGAGAAAAAATTCCAAAGGGTTTGGATGTAAATTGCCAATAGGTGAATATGGTTTCCCTTTAGTCTTATATGGTCTCCAGAAAATTAACACTATGTGCACACAGAGAAGATAAATGATAAAGCAAAATTGAAAAAACAATTTGGTAAAATCTATATAGTAGTATAGTTTATAGTCCCTGATACTTTTCTGAAATTTTGGATTACTTCACACATACACCAAAAAAAAGGCGAAGAAACTTAGAAAAAATTCAGTAATGCAGGGATAAGCATACCGGCTTCCTCTTCATTCCCTTCAGATAAATAACTCCTATTTTCATTGTTATCCAGCTGTGACCCTCCCATCACACTTCCGTCCTTGACAGACTGTCTTTAGGAATGGAGGGCAATAAATCATGGATTGCAGACTTCATCCTGGTAGGATTCCAGCTCAGTGAAGGCATGGAATTGGTCCTGTTTGGTATCTTCTCCCTGTTATATACCTTCAACCTGCTGGCAAATGGCATGATCTTGGGTCTCATCTGCCTTGACCCTAGACTGCACACCCCCATGTACTACTTCCTGTCTCATCTGGCCATCATTGACATATCCTATGCTTCTAGCAATTTGCCCAATTTGCTAGCAAATCTAGTGAAACACAAAAAAGACATCTCCTTTGTCTTATGTACTTTGCAGATGATTTTTAATTTGACTTTTGCTTCAATAGAGTGTTTGATATTGGTGGTGATGTCCTATGACAGGTTTGTGGCGATCTGCCATCCCCTGCAGTACACAGTCATCATGAACTGGAGGGTATGCATGTTCCTGGCCATCACTTGCTGGGCATGTGGTTTTTCCCTGGCCATAGTACAAGTAAGTCTGTTTCTAAGGCTTCCTTTCTGTGGGCCCCAGAAGGTGAATCACTTCTTCTGTGAAATTCAGTCTGTTCTCAAAGTGACCTGTGGTGACACCCAGATCAATGAAATGTTCCTCTTTGCTGATGGCGTGTTTATCTTAGTTGGGCCCCTTTCCCTGATGCTGGTCTCCTACGTGTACATCCTCTGGGCCATCCTGAAGATCCAGTCAAAGGACGGCCGCAAGAAAGCCTTCTCCACCTGCTCCTCACACCTCTGCGTGGTTGGGTTCTACTTTGGCATAGCCATGATGGTGTACTTGGCCCCTGACAGTAATCACCGAGAGGAACAGAAGAAAATACTTTTCCTGTTTTACACGCTATTCAACCCATTGCTGAACCCTCTTGTCTACAGTGTACGGAATGCTCAAGTGAAGGCTGCCTTCCACAGAGTATTGCAGAAAAAGAGGACAATGTGAGGGAGAGTATAGTTTTGGTTCAGTGCATATTTCAAACAATGAGATGTGATTGCTGGTATAAAAATCTGAAGAAAATTTCCCGAGAAGATGCATGATTTCATGATGACAATTACTCAAGAGTAACATCAACATATTGGCAGAGTAAGATTCCCTAAGCCATTGTTCTTCCATGGAGATGAGAATATATAGGCCATATTTCCTTTCTGAAAATAACGGAAGTCAGATAATAGGTGTCAGCACTTCAGACAAGCACAACGCCAAGAAGAGATACAGTAAGTGAAGTGTTCAGGCAAACTGATGACATTTTACCTCCCATGGATACCTCCTCTTTCTACCACCGTGTGTCCAGATCAGGAGAAAATTCCCAACTCCCATCTCTTCTTCAAGAGGGAAAAAGAAAAATGGACAATGTAGACTATTTTGTAGCTTTTCAGAGAGTGGCCTGAAGGTTTGTTACTTGTCTCACTTG
Source organism: Moschus berezovskii (assembly GCF_049115385.1). Taxonomy (NCBI): domain Eukaryota; kingdom Metazoa; phylum Chordata; class Mammalia; order Artiodactyla; family Moschidae; genus Moschus; species Moschus berezovskii. Next base: position 117,084,890 of record NC_142462.1, read on the forward strand.
TTTCAGAGCACTGATGGGAATGGCAATTTGGATTCCTTGTAGGGGCCACTGAGAAACATCGCAAGCATTCCAACTTTTTATTGCTATATAGAGATTGAAGAATGTCAGACAAACACCAGGTACAGCAAGTCTGTACAGCCTTCAGAAAAAAAAGAAAGGGCAAACCTCTTTAACTGAGAAAATACATAAACCAATTCAGAGAAGCTGCATCCACAGACAAGGCTTGGAGGTCCCCAGAATCTCTAGGAGAGCATATTGCTGAAGACCTTCCCCTTCTCAAAGTCAGTCAATAGACCAGGAGAAGTAGCTGTTTTTCCAAACACCCATATCTCCGCTACAGTTTACAAGATAGACAGTGAAACAGGGAAATCATGGACCAATTAAAGGAGCAAACTAAATCTCAAGAAACCATCCCTAAGGAAATGTAGATCCTGGCAAAAATCCAGGATCATCATTTTAATGATATTGAATAATCTATAAAACATATAGACAACAAAATAAAGAAAATGATACATGAACAAAGTGAAAATATCACAAAGAGATAAAACTATAAGAAGAACCAAGCATAAATTCTGGGACTGAGTTGAAAAATTGATTAAAAGGGTTCAAGAGAGAAATTAGGAACTGGTTGGAGACTGATGAAAACAAGACACAACATGCCAAAAATGTGTGGCTGCAAAAGCACTACTAAGAAGATAGTTCTCAGTAACACAGCCTCATGCATTTAAAAAGAGAAAAGATTGAAATTCAACACCCTCACTTTACATCTGAACCAGAAATAGAAGAAAAATCAACTTCAATATGGCAGAAATAAGAAAGTAATAAATACTGGAATGTATATAAGCAAAGTAGAAAATAGAAAACAGCCAACTGGTAAAAAAGAAGTCAATGAAACTAAGAAATGGTATCCCGAGAAATTAAAAATATTGGCAAACCCTTATCTAAACTGAAAGAAAAAGAGATATATGGAGGATATTCAGATACCTAGAAACATGAAGTAGAATAGTGGTTACAAGTGACTAGGAGGCAAGAATGAGAAGTTATTTAATTGGTACAGAGTCTCAGTTTGAGGTGGGAAAGTTCTGGAGATGGATATTGATGTTGGCTCCACACAGTGTTATTGACAATATCACTGAAGTGTGTATTTTAAATTGTTAGAAGACAAGTTCAAGAAGGAAGAGGGGTAAGACCCTGACTGATTTCCCATGAACATTACCAAAGCTAAAAATATGTATAAAAGAATTTTCTTTGAGAACAAACTAAAGTAAAAGAACAACTTTTGTACAACCAAGAATACAAAAGAAAAAAAAAATTCATACCAAATATGTAGGAGAGGAAGAGAAGCAATCTGGTTGGGACCCACACATCCAGTGGGCATCCTGGAAGGGGAGGAGGTTATCCCAAGATGGGCATCTTCCCCAAGGAGCAAGGAGTTTAAGCACCATGCTGGGTACCCCAGCCCTGGGGCCCAGAACTAGCAAGACAAAATGCTTTTGCTGGTTTTGAAACCAGTGAGGCTTATAATTGAGAGAGCCCAAGGGCTGTTGGAAATATAAATTTCCCTGTTAAATGGTGTACACATGGACTTGCTTCCTCCCAGGTCCTGTGCAGAAACAGCAAGATGAAAAGTGCCTTGGCCAGCTTGCCAAGACCTCCGTGGTGGGCCCCACAGCACAGCCCACGTGGACTGTAGCTCTAGCCCCTCTGGCTCTGGCCTCATATCCCACTAAGGCAGTGGCCACCAATACCCCAACTCCCAGGAGAAGCAGCAGCTCTCCTAGGCTCCAGCCCCAGCCACTCCATCTTTGGTCATACTCCCAGTCAAGGTAGTGGCCACGAGCACACCCTGGTGGCTCTCATCAGGTAATGGCTCCAATCTCTCAGGCTCCAGATCTACACCCACCAAAATGGTTACTTCAGTGTGATCCATGAGAAGCCTCAGCCCACGACGAATCCTACATCTAGTCCCCTATATCAGCTCACCCCTCACTGAAGCAAGGGCTCCCAGTGTGCCCTCCAGAGGGCCTCAGCCTATGTCAGACTCTAGCTCTAGCCCCACCCAGCCCTGGCTCCAGTTCTGACCCCTACAAGTGGAGGACCCAGCAGGCCCTGAAAAAAGCCTCAGCCCATACTTGCGTCACTTCCAGATCTTGCCCAAAGGCACTGGGCACATGTAGACTACATAAGGAGTCTCCCACACAAGACATGCCTTTATGACTGAGATAGGAAATGATTTTGCCTAATTTGAAAGACAAAGTCAAACAAAATGAGAAGACAAAGGAATACATTCCAAATGAGAGAATAAGATGGAAAACCAAAGGAAACGTTAATGACATGGAGATAAATACTTATCCCGAAAAAGAATTCAAACACTGGTTATAAAAATGGTCACTGAGCTCAGGAATAGAATAGAGGAACACTGTGAGAACTTAAAAAAAAAAGAATAATAAAAGAAATACAAATCAGAGCTGAAGAACACAATGCCTGAAATCAAAAATACACTAGAAAGGAATCAACAGCACATTAGTAAATAGATTAGGTAATACTGCAACGTTGATTTCAAAATCACTCAACCAGAACAAAAACAAAGATAATTAAATCAGGATAGTTTAAGGGACCTGTGAATCAACAATAACTATACTAACATTTGCATTATAGGAGTCCCAGAAGGTGAAGAGAGAAAAGGATAGAAAATGTACTTGATGACATAATGGCTAAAAAATTTCCTAACCTAAAGGAACCAGATATACAGGTCCAGGTAACACAGAGCAATCCACACCAAGACATATCAATATTAAAATAGTGAAATTTAAAGATAAAGAATCTCAAAGGCAACAAGAGAAAAACAAACAGTCCCATGTATCAGTTGATTTTTCAGCAGAAAATTTGCAGGCCAGAAGGGAGTGGCATTATACAAAGTGCTGAATAAAAACCCCTATGACCAAGGATACTCTACCCAGCAAGGTTATCATTGATTTAAAGAAGAGTTTCCTAAGCAAACAAATACTGAGTTCATCACTACTGAACCAACCTTATAAGAAATGTTAGATGGCCCTCAAGTGAAAACAAAAAGACCATAACAAGAAATAAGAAAATACATGTATGAAAAATCTCCCTGATAGAGGTAAATACACAGTAAAGACAGTGTATCAACCATTCAAATAAGGTAGTATAAAATTCAAAAGACAAAAGTTGTAAAATCAACTATAATTAAAATAATCAGTTAAGGGATGTGAAAAGACATGTAAAATATGAAACCAAAAGGCAAAACTTGTGGGAAAGGGAGTAAATAAGTAGAACCTTTAAAATGTTTAAACTTGAACAGCTATCAGTATAAATATTGAAACATATTTATATTGTATATAAACACATACATATATATACATATGTAAAGCTCTACACATATATAGAGAGAAGTGAAAATACCTTAAAAAAATAACAGAAAATGAGTAACAAAATGGCAGTAGTTATATACTTCAATGGGCTTCCCTGATGGCTCAGCTGGTAAAGAATCTGCCTGCAATGTGGAAGACCTGGGTTCGATATCTGGGTTGGGAAGATACCCTAGAGAAGGGAATGGTGACCCACTCCAGTATTCTGGCCTGGAGAATTCCATGGACGGTATAGTCTATTGGGTCACAAAGAGTCAGACACGACTGTGTGACTTTCACTTTCATGTACTTATCAATAATCACTTTAACTGTAAATGGACTAAATGCTCCAGTCAAAGGACATAGGATGGCTCAATGGATTGAAAAGCAGAAAACAAGCAAAAAAAGAGAAAAGAAAATCACTAACAGCAACAAAAAAAACACCAATCTATATGCTACTTGCAAGACATCCGGAAAGGAACTAAACACACACGAGGACTGAAAACAAAGAGATAGCCCGTGTAAATGGAAATGAAAAGAAAGCTGGGCTAGCAATACTCATAACAGACAAAATAGACTCCTTGAAACAACTAAGATAAGACATTAAATTAAGAAAACAGAAATCATTTCAAACATGTTTTCTGACTACACAGTATTAAACTAGAAATAAATTATATGAATTAATATAAACTAGGAATAAATTATAGGAAGAACACTGGAAAAAATACAAATGTAAGGAGACTAGACAACATGTTACTAAAAACGATGCTACCAAATGATCAACTTGATTTAAGAAAAGAATAAATTTATAAAATACCTTCAAGATGAATGAAAAGCAAAACATGGCTTTTGAAAATCTATGGAAGACAGCAAAAGCAGTTAAAAAAAAGAATACAGGGATATGTTAAGAAACAAAAATCTCAAGCAATCTTTACAGCTAAAGGAGTTAGAAAAAGAATCATAGACTTCCCTGGTGGCTCAGTCATAAAGAATCCACCTGTAATGCAGCAGTAAAGGAAGTGAAAGTGAAAGATGCTCAATTGTGTCCAACTCGTTGCGACCCCGTGAACTGTACAGTCCATGGAATTCTCCAGGCCAGAATACTGGAGTGGGTAGTCTTTCCCTTCTCCAGGGGATCTTCCAAGCCCAGGGAGTGAACCCAGGTCTCTGAATTGCAGGTGGATTCTTTGCCAGTTGAGCCACAAGGGAAGCCTCGTGCTTCTGCTTTATTGACTACACCAAAGACTTTGACTGGATGGATCACAATAAACTGCAAGGATGCAGCACAAGCTGGAATCAAGATTGCCGGGAGAAACATCCATAATCTCAGATATGCAGATGACACCACCCTTATGACAGAAAGTGAAGAACTAAAGAGCCTCTTGATGAAAGTGAAAGAGAGTGAAAAGAGTGAAAAGTTGGCTTAAAACTCAACATTCAGAAAACTCAGATCATGGCATCTGGTCCCATCACTTCATGGCAAAATGATGAGGAAAAAATGGAAACAGTGAGAGTCTTCATTTTGGGGGCTCCAAAGTCACTGCAGATGGTGACTGACAGCAGCCATGAAATTTAAAGACACTTACTCCTTGGAAGAAAAGCCATAACCAACCTAGACAGCATATTAAAAAGCAGAAACATTACTCTGCCAACAGAGGTCCATCTAGTCAAAGCTATGGTTTTTCCAGTGGTCATGTATGGATGTGAGAGTTGGATGTTTCTTTATAGAAAGCTGAGCACCAGTGAATTGATGCTTTTGAACAGTGGTGTTGGAGAACACTCTTGAGAGTCCCTTGGACTGCAAGGAGATCCAATTAGTCCATCCTAAAGGAAATAAGTCCTGAATATTCTTTGGAAGGACTGATGCTGAAGCTGAATCTCCAGTACTTTGACCACCTCATGTGAGGAACTGACTCATTTGAAAAGACCCTGATGCTGGGAAATATTGAAGGTGGGAGGAGAAGGGGATAACAGAGGATGAGATGGTTGGATGGCATCGTCGACTCGATGGACATGGGTTTGAGTAAGCTCCAGGAGTTCATGATTGACAGGGTGGCCTGGCAAACTGCAGTCCATGGGATCACAAAGAGTCGGACATGACTGAGCAACTGAACTGAATGCAGGAGTCACTGGTTCAATCCCTAGGTTGGGAAGATCCCCTGGAGAAGGAAATGCAACCCACTCCAGTATTCTTGCCAGGAGAATTCCATGGCCAGAGGAGCATGACTGTCCATGAGATCACAAAGGTGTTGGATACGACTTCACAACTAAACAGCAAAAAACCTCAAAGTTAGTGGAAGGAAATAACAAAAACCAGAGTGGAAATTAATGACATAGTGACCAAATAAATGAGTAAATAAAAGAGATCAATGAAATTAAAAGCTGGTTCTTTGAAAACATAAACTCAATAGACCTTTAGCCAGATTCATCATGAAAAAAAGAGGGCTTATATGAATAAAATCAGAATTTAAAGAGAAGTTTCAACTGATATCACTGAAAAGCAAATAACTATAAGGGGATACTACAAACCGTTATACACCAACAAAGTGGATAACCTAGAAGAGCTGAAAATTGTTAGAAAGAGATAGCTTTCCAAGCCTGAATCTGGAAGAAATAGGATGACTTCACAGGTCAATTACTAATAATAATGTTAAATGAGTAATAAAATCTCCCAACAAACAGAAGTCTGGGACCAAAGGGCTTTACAGACAAATTCTACCAAATATTTAAAGAAAAGTTAAAACCTATGCTTCTCCAGCTATTTCAAAAAATTCTGTAAAGCAATTATCCTTCAATAAAAAATTAATTAAAAAAAAATTTAAAAATCATATTAAAAAGTAGGAAACTTTTCAAATTTCAAAAAATTGTAAAGGGCTTCCCAATAGCTCAGTTGGTAAAGAATCCACCTGCAGTGCAGGAGACCCCAGTTTGATTCCTGGGTCGGGAAGATCCCCTGGAGAAGGGATAGGCAAACTACTCCAGTATTCTTGAGCTTCCCTTGTGTCTCAGCTGGTAAAGAATCCACCTGCAATGCGGGATGCCTGAGTCCAATCCCTGGGTTGGGAAGATCCCCCAGAGAAGGGAAAAGCTACCCACTCCAGTATTCTAGCCTGGAGAATTCCATGGAGTCACAACGAGTCAGACATGACTGAGCAAATTTCACTTTCACTTAATACATATCCTTTTCCTGCTATTCCCAAAAATTGAAAAGGAGGAAACACTTTCTAATTCATTCTACCAGCTCAACAATACCCTGATACCAACCCCATATAAAAATACTTTAGAAAAGTAAAATAAAAATTACAAACCATTATCCATGGTTAATATAGATGAAAAATCCTCAACTAAATATTAACAAGCTGAATTCAATAATACATAAAAATCATACATCATGATCAAGTGAGATTTATTTCAGGGATGCAAGAAGGATGCAGTATCTACAAATATATCAACATGAGACATCACATTAACAAATGAGGTGTCATTTTGTTAATAACATGAGATGACATGGTCATCTCAATAGATGCGAGAAAAGCACATAACAAAATTCAACATCCTTCACGATAAAAACCCTAAGCAAGATTGATACAGAGGGAACATACCTCAACAAAATAGAGGCCATTTATAACAAACGCCTGGTAAACATCACACTCAATGGTTCAGGTCAGTTCAGTTCAGTCACTCAGTCGTGTCCGACTCTCCGTGACCCCATGAATCACAGCACGCCAGGCCTCCCTGTCCATCACCAACTCCCGGAGTTCACTCAAACTCATGTCCACAGAGTCGGTGATGCCATCCAGCCATCTCATTCTCGGTCGTCCCCTTCTCCTCCCGCCCCCAACATTTCCCAGCATCAGAGTCTTTTCCAGTGAGTCAACTCGTCGCATGAGCATCACACTCAATGGTGAAAAACTGAAATCTTCTCCTCTAAGATCAGGAACAAGACAAAAATGCCCACTCTCACCATGTCTGTTTAACATAGTACTGGAAGGCTTAGACTCTGCAATTGAAAAAGGTATAAAATGCATCTAAATTGGAAAGAAGTAAAACTGTTGCTGTTTGAGATGACGTGATAATATATACAACTCTGAAGACTCCACCAAACTACTATTAGAACCAATAAATGAATTTAATAAAGTTTCAGGATGAGAAATTAATATGCACTAATCTGTCGAATTTCTGTACACTAATAATAAGCTATCAGAAATAGAAATCAAGAAAAAATAACTTTTACAATTGCACCAAAAAGAATAAAATACCTAGAAATAAATTAGACCAGAAAGGGGAAAAATTTGTACTCCAAAAACTGTGAACATTAATGAAAGAAACTCAAGATGATAGAAATAAAGTGAAAGATATCCCATGTTCATGGATTAGAAGAATTAATGTTATTAAAATGCCTATATTTCCCAAAGCAATCGACAGATGCAATGTAACTCTTCAAACAACATGGTATTTTTCATGGAACTAGAACACATAATTCAAAATTAGTATGGAACCACAAAAGATCCCCAAAAAGTCAAATCAGCCTTGAGAACGAAAAGCAAAACTGGAGAAAATCACATTTCCTGTCTTCAGATTATACTACAAATTTATGATAATCAAAACAGTATGGTACTGGCACAAAAACAGACACACAGATCAATGGAACAGAATAGAGAACCCAACTATAAACCTGCACACATATGGCTAATTTATGACCAAGGAAGCAATAATATAAAACAAATGATATCGATCTCTTCAATAAGCAGTATTGGAGAAACCATACAATTACATGCAAAAGAATTAAGCTGGACTACTTTCTCATACCATATGCAACAATAAATTTGACATGGTTTAAAGACTTAAATGTAAAGCCAGAAACCATAAAAGTCATAGAAGAAAATGTAGACAGTAAGCATTTTGAAATAAGTCTTAATATTATTTTTTGAACCTGTCTCCTCAGGCAAATAAAGCAAAAGTAAAAATAGATAAATGGGACCCAATCACATTAAAGAACTTTTACAGAGCAAAGTAAAGCATCACCAACTGAAGAGCAATTTATTGAATGGGAGGAAATATTTGTAAACAATATTTCAGATAAAAGGTTCATATCCAAAATATATAAAGAACTCATAAAATCAATATAAAAAATAAACAATATGATTAAAATATGAGCAGAGGAACTCAATTCTAGTTTTTTTTTCCAAAGAAAACATACTGATGACCAACAGACACATAAAAAGACACCCAGCATCACTAATTATCAGGGAAATGCAAAACAAAACCACAATGGGATATCACCTCACAACTGTCAGAGTGACTGTCATCAAAAGAAAAATCTCCACACTGTTCTCCATAGTGGCTGTACTAGTTTGCATTCCCACCAACAGTGTAAGAGGGTTCCCTTTTCTCCACACCCTCTCCAGCATTTATTGCATGTAGACTTTTGGATAGCAGCCATTCTGACTGCTGTGTCTCATTGTGGTTTTGATTTGCATTTCTCTGATTATGAGGGATGTTGAGCATTTTTTCATGTGTTTGTTAGCCATCTGTATGTCTTCTTTGGAGAAATGTCTGTTTAGTTATTTGGCCCATTTTTTGATTGGGTCGTTTATTTTTTTGGAATTGAGCTGCAGGAGCTGCTTGTATATTTTGGAGATTAATCCTTTATCAGTTGCTTCATTTGCTATCATTTTCTCCCATTCTGAAGACTGTCTTTTCACCTTGCTTATAGTTTCCTTTGCTATGCAGAAGCTTTTGATTTTAATTAGGTCCCATTTGTTTATTTTTGCTTTTATTTCCAATATTCTGGGAGGTGGGTCTTGGAGGATCCTGCTGTGATTTATGTCGGAGAGTTTTGCCTATGTTCTCCTCTAGGAGTTTTATAGAATCTGGTCTTACATTTAGCTCTCTAATCCATTTTGAGTTTATTTTGGTGTATGGTGTTAGGAAGTATTCTAGTTTCATTCTTTTACAAGTAGCTGACCAGTTTTCCCAGCACCACTTGTTAAAGAGACTGTCTTTTCCACTTTATATTCTTGCCTCCTTTGTCAAAGATAAGGTGTCCATAGGTGCGTGGATTTATCTCTGGGCTTTCTATTTTGTTCCATTGATCTATATTTCTGTCTTTATGCCAGTACCCCACACTGTCTTGATGACTGTGGCTTTGTAGTAGAGCCTGAAGTCCGGCAGGTTAATTCCCCCGTTCCATTCTTCTTCCTCAAGATTGCTTTGGCTATTCGAGGTTTTTTGTATTTCCATACAAATTGTGAGATTATTTGTTCTAGTTCTGTGAAAAATATCATTGGTAGCTTGATAGGGATTGCATTGAATGTATAAATTACTTTGGGTAGTATACTCATTTTTACAATATTTATTCTTCCAATCCACGAACACAGTATATTTCTCCATCTGTTAGTGTCCTCTTTGATTACTTTCACTAGTGTTTTATAGTTTTCTATGTACAAGTCTTTTGTTTCCTTAGGTAGATATATTCCTAAGTATTTAATTCTTTTCGTTGCAACAGTGAATGGAATAGTTTCCTTAATTTCTCTTTCTATTTTCTCATTGTTAGTGTATAGGAATGCAAGGGATTTCTGTGTGTTGATTTTATATCCTGCAACTTTACTATATCCATTGATTAGCTCTAGCAGTTTTCTGGTAGAGTCTTTAGGATTTTCTGTGTAGAGGATCATGTCATCAGTGAACAGTGAAAGTTTTACTTCTTCTTTTCCAATTCTTATTCCTTTTATGTCTTTTTCTGCTCTGATTGCTGTAGCCAAAACTTCCAGAACTATGTTGAATAGTAGTGGTGAGAGTGGGCACCCTTGTCTTGTTCCTGACTTTAGGGGAAATGCTTTCAGTTTTTCACCATTGAGGATAATGTTTGCTGTGGGTTCGTCATATACAACTTTTATTATGTTGAGGTATGACCCTTCTAGTCCCACTTTCTGGAGGGTTTTTATCATAAATGGATGTTGAATTTTGTCGAAGGCTTTCTCTGCATCTATTAAAAAACTGGAAATAGAACTGCCATATGATCCAGCAATCGCACTCCTGGGCATACACACCGAGGAAACCAGAATTGAAAGAGACACATGTACTCCAGTGTTCACTGAAGCACTGTTTATAATAGCCAAGACATGAAAGCAACCTAGATGTCCATCTGCAGATGAATGGATAAGAAAGCTTTGGTACATATACACGATGGAGTATTACTCAGCCATTAAAATGAATGCATTTGAATCAGTTCTAATGAGGTGGATGAAACTACAGCCTATTATACAGAGTAAAGTAAGCCATAAAGAAAAACAGCAATACAGTGTACTAATGCATATATATGGAATTTAGAAAGATGCAAATGATAACCCTGTATACGAGACAGCAAAAGAGACACCGATGTATAGAACAGTCTTTGGGACTCTGTGGGAGAGGGTGAGGGTGGGATGATTTGGGAGAATGGCATTGAAACATGTATGTTGTCATATGTGAAATGAATCGCCAGTTCAGGGTTGATGCATGTTACAGGATACTCGGGGCTGGTGTGCGGGGATGACCCCGAGGGAGGATAAAGGGAGGAGGGATGTGGGAGAGGGGCTCAGGAAGGGGAACTCATGTACACCTGGGGCAGATTCATGTCAATGTATGGCAAAACCAACCAATATAATATTGTAAAATAATTAGTCTCCAATAAAAAAAAAGCAGAAAAAAAAGACAAGAAATAACAAGTGTTAGTGAGGATTTGAAAAAAAGGGAACCCTGGTACAGTATTGGCAGGAATGTGAATTAGTGCAGGCACCATGGTAAACAGTATGGAGTTTCTTCATAAAATTAAAAATAGAACTACCATGCAGTTCAGCAGTTCCACTGCTGGATATTTACCCAAAGAAAAGGAAAACATTAATTCAATAAAATATGTCCATCCAAATGTTCATAGTAGCATAATAGATATGAGATAAAAAACAATGCTCATTGACATGTGAACAGATAAAGAAAATACAGTGTGCATATATACAGTGGAATATTACTCAGGAATAGAAAATTAAATTTGGCCATTTGCAGCAATGTGAATAGAACCCAGAGATTATTATGATTAGTGAATAAGTCATAGAAAGACATCTTACATGACATCTTAGATGTCACTTCCATCTAAAAAAGTGAAGCAAATGTGTAGAACAAAACAGAAGCAGACTCACAGATACAGACTTTGGGTCAAACAGGTGTAAGGCAAGGCTTTTCTTCTGCTTGGTCACTGTCACCACCCTGTCAGGGACAAGGTCAAATACCACACTGCTGACGCAGAAGCCCTGGGGGAGCTGATTCAATTCACTTTGGGTGTGTGCTCTTCCTGTACCCAACAACTCCTTGCCCCAGAGGGGAGCACTGCTGGAGCAAGAGGGGCTGGTGGGGGTATTTCACGAGGGTCATGACATAGGCCATTACAGTACAATCACCATCAGAAATCCAATTGTTTCTGATGGATGACCCATGCAATCGTCCTTGGTCATGGCAACCCTCACTTTGGTGCTGGAGTGTTTGTTGGCTGGGCCAGGCACCTGCCTGGTCTCAGGAACCAGTCAGATTACTCATTTGCTTTTAACCTATCCTTTTTGCCCTGCTTCGGAAGCAAGCAAGTGTTCACACTCCCCGCAAGCAGAGTTCAGGCATCCCCTGGGCCATCAAACAACCAAGGGGGCCTATCTTCACTTTGTCAGACCCCAGAGCCCAATATGTGGTTCTAATAGCTCACTCACAAGGGAGGGTCTCCGCTAATGTAATTTGCCGTTTCCTCTGAGTTCCATCCCAAGGGTGTAGGTCCTGGTATTGCTTCTCTGCCCTTTCTGTCTGATTCTGTATGGATCTTTCTTTCAACTTTGGTTGTACAGGAGTCTTTCCGCTAATCTCTAGTTAGTTTTTACTGAGAATTGTTCCACATGTAGATGTATTTTTGATGTGTTTGTGGGAGGAGGTAAGGTCCCCATCCTCTTACTCCTCCATCTTGATTTGAGTTCCAATAGACTCTACTGCACTTTTAGGTTTATAGAAAATTTGAGTCCTGAACTCCGAGTTCTGTATATTCCCTCATTCCTCCCCAGTTTCTTATACTGTTAATATCTTGCAATGTGTGTGGTGTATTTGTTTAAACTAATGAGCCAATACTGATACATTATTGACGAAATTTCATAGTTAGAGTTCACTCTTTGGGTTATATATCACATTAGTTTTGACAAAGGTATCATGTATATACCTTTATATATATATATATATATATATATATATATATATATATATATATATATATATATATATATATATATATATATAAAGGTGGACATATAGCCACCATTTTAACACCATACAGAATAGTTTCACAGCCCTACAGATCTGCTGTGTCTCACCAATGCACCAACTTTCTCTCCCAAAAACCTCTGACATCCACTGATCTTTTAAATATCTCCATCAGTTCTGTCGCTCTGTTGTGTTTAACTCTTTGTGACCCGGTGAACTGCAGCAAACCAGGCTTCCCTGTCCATCACCAACTCTCGGAATTGACTCAACTCATGTGCATTGAGTCAATGATGCCATCCAACCATCTCATCCTCTGTCATCCCCTTCTTCTCCTGCCTTCAATCTTTCCCAGCATCAGAGTGTTTTCCAATGACTCAGTTCTTTGTATCAGGTGGCCAAAGTATTGGAATTTCAGCTTCAGCATTAGTCCTTCCAATGAATATTCAGGACTGATCTCCTTTAGGATGGACTGGTTGGATCTCCCTGCAGTCCAAGAGACTCTCAAGAGTCTTCTCCAACACCACAGTTCAAAAGCATCAGTTCTTTGACACTCAGCTTTATAGTCCAACTCTCTCATCCATTCATGACTACTGGAAAAACCATAGCTTTGATTAGATGGACCTTTGTTGACAAGGTAATGTCTCTGCTTTTTAATATGCTGTCTAGATAGATCATAGCTTTCTTCCAAGGAGCAAGCGTCTTTTAATTTCATGGCAGCAGTCACCATCTGCAGTGATTTTGAGCCCAAAAAATAAAGTCTCTCACTGTTTCCATTGTTTCCCCATCTATTAGCCATATCTCCATAGTTCTACCTTTTCCGGAATGCCATGTAGTTGAAATCATCCAATGTATATAGCATTTTCAATTTGACTTATTTTGCAGAGCAATATTCATTTAAGGTTTCTCCATATTTTGGAGACTTAATCCTGGGTGTTCATTGGAAGGACTGATGCTAAAGCTGAAACTCCAATACTTTGGCCACCTCATGAGACGATTGACTCACTGGAAAAGAGTCTGATGCTGGGAGGGATTGGGGGCGGGAGGAGAAGGGGACGACAGAGAATGAGATGGCTGGATGGCATCACCAACTCGATGGACATGAGTTTGAGTGAACTCCAGGAGTTGGTGATGGCCAGGGAGGCCTGGTGTGCTGTGATTCATGGGGTCGCAAAGAGTCAGACACGACTGAGCGACTGAACGGAATAGGCCATTTCATTTATCATTGAATAATACCACTGATAAAATAATATTTATTGGTGTAGAGTTTATCCATCACCTGTTGAAGGACATCATTTTTACTCCCAAGTTTTGATAATTGTGAATAATGTTGCTATAAACATTTGTTTCTAGGGTTTGTGTGGACATATTTTCACCTCCTTTGAATGAATGAAAACCAAGTAGGGTGATTGGTAGTTCCCCTTGTAAGAGTATGTTTCAGTTCAGTTCAGTTGAGTCACTCAGTCATGTCCAACTCTTTGCAACCCCATGAATCACAGCACACCAGGCCTCCCTGGCCATCACCAACTCCCGGAGTTCACTCAAACCCACCTCCATTGAGTCAGTGATGCCATCCAGCCATCTCATTCTCTGTCGTCCCCTTCTCCTCCTGCCCCCAATCCCTCCCAGCATCAGAGTCTTTTCCAGTGAGTCAACTTGTCGCATGAGGTGGCCAAAGTATTGGAGTTTCAGCTTTAGCATCAGTCCTTCCAATGAACACCCAGGACTGATCTCCTTTAGAATGGACTGGTTGGATCTCCTTGCAGTCCAAGGGATTCTCAAGAGTCTTCTCCAACACCACAGTTCAAAAGCATCAATTCTTCGGCGATCAGTTTTCTTCACAGTCCAACTCTCACATCCATACATAACCACTGGAAAAACCATACCCTTGACTAGACTGACCTTGGTTGGCAAAGTAATGTCTCTGCTTTTTAATATACTATCTAGGTTGGTCATAACTTTCCTTCCAAAGAGTAAGCGTCTTTTAATTTCATGGCTACAATCAGCATCTGCAGTGATTTTGGAGCCCAAAAAAATAAAGTCTGACACTGTTTCCACTGTTGTCCCATCTATTTCCCATGAAGTGATGGGACCAGATGCCATGATCTTCGTTTTCTGAATGTTGAGCTTCAAGCCAATTTTTTCACTCTTCTCTTTCACTTTCATCAAGAGACTTTTGAGTTCCTTTTCACTATCTGCCATAAGGGTGGTGTCATTCATCTGCATATCTGAGGTTATTGATATTTCTTCCAGCAATCTTGATTCCAGCTTGTGTTTCTTCCAGCCCAGTGTTCCTCATGATGTACTCTGCATATAAGTTAAATAAGCAGGGTGACGATATAAACATACAACATACACAATAGTATGTTTAGTATTTTAAGAAACTATTAAACTGCCTTCCAAACTGACTCTACCAGGTTGCAGTGAATGAAAATGAATTCCCTTAGTAATGGATAAAGATTCCTGTTGGTCCACATCCTAAACAGTGTTTGATGTTGTCCATGTTTGGATTTTAGCCATTCCATTAGGTCTATAGAGATGTCTCAGTCTTATTTTAATTTGCATTTCCCTGATGACATGGATGTGGAATATCATTTCATATGCTTATTTACCACCTGTATATTTTCTTTAAAGTGGTGTCTGTTAGGGACTTTGACCCGTTTCTAAATTGAGTTGTTCATTTTCTTATTGTGTTTTAGGGTTCTTTATACGTTTTGGAATCAAGTCATTTTTCCAATATGTGAACAGATTTTCTCGTCTTTGGCTCAACATTTAATATTTTTTCACAATGTCTTTCACAGAGCAAAAGCTTTTTTTTTCTATTTTAATGAAGTGCATGTTATCAATATTTTAAACTTATGAGGTGCTTTTCATTTTTTAGTTTCATTACATTTTAGCAAAGGTATATAGGACCAAGTGTTATGTACTATGAATTGCAATATTTACCTCATGTTGTAGCCTTTGAGATGTTTGAAAATCTTCTTAAAATCTGTGATAACATGTCTTCTCCTGACTTTCATTCAAATATTTCCTGCACAGACAGTCAAACACAGGCAATCTCTGTTTTCCTCCAGGGAGAATGTTCAGGAAAATGTATTCTCTCAGGAAAGGTGTAATGACTAATGGGGCTCCTTGGAAAATCTAAATTCTCAAGAGAATTACAAGAATTGTTTGTTTCGAACTGATGGTAAAATGCAAACTTTGGTAGATCTAAAACATTATATTTAGAATGGATAAGCAATAATGTTCTACTGTATAGCAAAGGAACTGTATTCCATCCCCAAGGGATAAACTATAATGAAAAATAGTATTTAAAAAAAGGATTTATGTGTGTGTAACTGAGTCACTTTGCTGTACAACAGAGATTGGCACAACATTGTAAATCAACTATATTTCAGTTTATTTTTTTTTTTTTATTTCTAAAAAAGAATTTTATTAAAAAAGCACAAATGCAAAGATATGAACAGAGGAAAATTTATGCGTCGAACCTGGACTGGTCACTTATGATAATATACATGCTACAATTCCATTCTCTCCAATCATTCCACCTTCACCCTCTCCCACAGAGTCCCAAAGACTGTTCTAAATGCCTATGTCTCTTTTGCAGTCTCTTATACAGGGTTCAGGTTACCATTTTTCTAAATTCCATATATATGCGTTAATATATGGTATTGATGTTCTTCTTTCTGGCTTACTTCACTCTGTATAATTGGCTCCAATTTCATCCACCTCATTAAAACTGATTCAAATGCATTCTTTTTGATGGCTGAGAAATACTCCATTGTGTATATGTACCAAAGCTTTCTTATCCATTCATCTGCAGATGGACATCTAGGTTGCTTCCATGTCCTGGCTATTATAAACAGTGCTGCAATGAACATTGGAGTACATGTGTCTCTTTCAATTCTGGTTTCCTCGGTGTGTATGCCCAGGAGTGCGATCGCTGGATCATATGGCAGTTCTATTTCCAGTTTTCTGAGGAATCTCCACACTGTTCTCCATAGTGGCTGTACTAGTTTGCATTCCCACCAACAGTGTAAGAGGGTTCCCTTCTCTCCACACCCTCTCCAGCACTTATTGCATGTAGACTTTTGGATAGCAGCCATTCTGACTGGTGTGAAATGGTATCTCATTGTGGTTTTGATTTGCATTTCTCTGATTATGAGGGATGTTGAGCATTTTTTCATGTGTTTATTAGCCATCTTTATGTCTTCTTTGGAGAAATGTCTGTTTAGTTCTTTGGCCCATTTTTTGATTGGGTCACTTAGTTTTCTGGAGTTAAGCTGCAGTATATTTCAGTTTAAAAAAAGAAAAAAAATATAACCTTTGCTCCCAAAAGTTCAGACAGCAACATTTTTATTATTCTCCAACATCATCAGAAAGTGAGGTAAACACTTTTAACCCTGAGATTTCTCACTATGGAAAGTGAAAGAGAAAGCATTTGTCACTCAATCGTGTCCAACTCTTTGTGACCTCATGGCTGATCCACTGGGGCTATTAGAAGAAGGAACAGTCTACCTTCTGTGGGATAAAGCAGACTTCTTCTACCTAGACTTCTCTAGGCTAAAGCAGACTCTTTAGGTAACAGCCTACCCCAGACACCATCATGTGTAGCTGAGATCTGTCTGCCCTGATAGGTGGTTTGGGATAAGGATTATTGCATTAGGACAAGGAGGCAGCAGAATTCACCTGGGCTATGGTGAGAGGAAAATTATGTCCAGGGTGTGTGTCTTTCTGAGCCAGAGTTTGTATTCAGTGCAATGAAGGGAGACAAAGAAAATGAGAGCCTCCTTGCCCAGACTGTGACCTCTGCATGGGGCTCTCTGAACTCAGCCACAGAGGGAAAAGACTCTCTTAGGACTATGCTAAATACTTTGTACTTCCTTTATAAATGTGATTTTAAAATATTTGCTACATTTGGTTCAGTTCAGTTCAGGTACTCAGTCCTGTCTGTCTCTCTGCGACCCCATAGACTGCAGCACGCCAGACCTCCCTGTCCATCACCAACTCCTGGAGTTTACTCAGACTCATGTCCATTGAGTCAGTGATGCCATCCAACCATCTCATCCTCTGTCATCCCCTTCTCCTCCCACCTTCAATCTTTTCTAGCATCATGCTCTTTTCCAATGAGTCAGTTCTTCACATCAGGTGGCCAAAGTATTGGAGTTTCAGCTTCAGCATCACTCCTTCCAATGAATATTCAGGACTGATCTCCTTTAGGATGGACTGGTTGGATCTCCTTGCTGTCCAAGGGACTCTCAAGAGTCTTTTCCAACACTACAGTTCAAAAACATCAATTCCTTGGTGCTCAACTTTCTTTATACTCCAACTCTCACATCCATACATGACTACTGGAAAAACCATAGCTTTGATTAGATGGACCTTTGTGGGAAAGTAATGTCTCTGCTTTTTAATTTGCTGTCCAGGTTGGTCATAACATTTCTCCCAAGGAATAATCATCTTTTCATTTCATAGCTGCATAAAATCACTATCTGCAGTAATTTTTGAACCAAAAAAGATAAATTCTCTCACTGTTTCCATTGTTTCCCCATCTATTTGCCATGAAGTGATGGGACCAGATGCCATGATCTTAGTTTTCTGAATGTTGAGCTTCAAGCCAACCTTTTCACTCTCCTCTTTCACTTTCATCAAGAGGTTCTTTAGTTCTTCTTTGCTTTCTGCCATAAGGGTGGTGTCATCTGCATATCTGAGGTTAATAATATTTCTCCCAGCAATTATTATTCCACCTTGTGCTTCATACAACCCAGCATTTCTCATGATGTACTCTGCATATAAGTTAAATAAGCAGGGTGACAATATACAGCCTTGACGCACTCCTTTACCAATATGGAACCAGTTCGTTGTTCCATGTCCAGTTCTAACTCTTTCTTCCTGACCTGCATACAAAATTTCTCAAGAGGCAAGTCAGGTAGTCTGATATTCCCATCTCTTTAAGATTTTTCAACAGTTTGTTGTGATCCAACAGTCAAAGTTTTGAAATAGTCGATAAAGCAGAAATAGATGCTTTTCTAGAGCTCTCTTGCTTTTTCAACGATCCAATAGATGTTGGCAATTTGATCTCTGGTTCCTCTGCTTATTCTAAATCTAGATTGAACATCAGGAATTTCATGGTACACATACTGTTGAAGCCTGACTTGGAGAATTTTGAGCATTACTTTACTAGCATGTGGGATGATGACCATTATATCTACAACTGTGGGCAGGAATCCCTTAGAAGAAATGGAGTAGCCATCATAGTCAACAAAAGAGTCTGAAATGCAGTACTTGGATACAATCTGGAAAATGACAGAATGATCTCTGTTCATTTCCAAGGCACACCATTCAGTATCACGGTAATCCAAGTCTATGCCCCGACCAACAATGCTGAAGAAGCTGAAGTTGATTGGTTCTATGAAGACCAACAAGACCTTCTAGAACTAACACTCAAAAAAGTTGTCCTTTTCATTATAGCGGACTGGAATGCAAAAGTAGGAAGTCAAGAAACACCTGGAGTAACAGGCAAATTTGGCCTTGGGGTATGCAATGAAGCAGGGCAAAGGCTAATAGAGTTCTGCCAAGAAAACACACTGGTCATAGCAAATACCCTCTTCCAACAACACTAGAGAAGACTCTACATGTGGGCATCACCAGATAGTCAACACCAAAATCAGATTGATTATATTCTTTGCAGGCAAAAATGGAGAAGCGCTATACAGTCAGCAGAAACAAGACCGGGAGCTGACTGAGGCTCAGATCATGAACTCCTTATTGCCAAATTCAGACTTAAACTGAAGAAAGTAGGGAAAACCACCAGACCATTCAAGTATGACCTAAATCATATCCCTTATGATTATACAGTGGAAGTGAGAAATAGATTTAAGGGATTAGATCTAATAGACAGAGTGCCTGAAGAACTATGAACAGAGGTTTGTGACATTGTACAGGACTCAGGGATCATGATCATCCCTAAGAAAAAGAAATGCAAAAGAGCAAAATGGCTGTCTGAGGAGACCTTACAAATAGCTGTGAAAAGAAGAGAAGAGAAAAGCAAAGGAGAAAAGGAAAGATATACCCATTTGAATGTAGAGTTCCAAAGAATAGCAAGGAGAGATAAGAAAGCCTTCCTCAGTGATCCATGCAAAGAAATAGAGGAAAAGAATAGAATGGGAAAGACTAGAGATCTCTTCAAGAAAATTAGAGATACCAAGGGAATATTTTATGCAAAGATGGGCAAAATGAAGGATAGAAATGGGTTGGACATAACAGAAGCAGAAGATAATAAGAAGAGATGACAAGAATACACAGAAGATAATCACAATGGTGTGATCACTCACCTAGATCCAGACATCCTGGAATGCAAAGTCAAGTGGGCCTTAGGAAGCATCACTACGAACAAAGCTAGGGGAGGTGATGGAATTCCAGTTGAGCTATTTCAAATCCTGAAAGATGATGCTGTGAAAGTGCTGCACTCAATATGCCAGCAAATCTGGAAAACTCAGCAGTGGCCACAGGACTGGAAAAGTTCAGTTTTCATTCCAATCCTCAATAAAGGCAATGCCAAAGAATGCTCAAACTACCACATCATTGCACTCATCTCACAGGCTCTATATAGAATGCCTACAAATCATTAAGAGAAAAAAAGGAAAAAAACTCAGAAGATGGACAAAAGATTTGAATAAATGCTTCATACAAAAGGATATCCAAAGGTCAATGAGCATCTGATAATGTGTTGAATACAATTAGTCATCAATAAAATGTAAATAAAATCACAGCAATACACCACATTAGTTAAAATTACAAAATATCAACTGTTGGTAGGAATGTAAAATGATAAAACTGCACTGGAAAGCTGGCAATATTTGCTATTAATAAAAATAAGCATGTACCTATCCTATGGTTTGGTAATTCTATTCTTTGGCTCTACCCAGTGAAATCAAGTATACAAATATTCATAGAAACTTAAGTCACAATAGCCACAAACTAAAAAGAACCCTTGGCCACCTAATGTGAAGAGGTGACTCATTTGAAAAGACCCTGATGCTGGGAAAGATTGAGGGCAGGAGGAAAAGGGGGGAAAAGAGGAAAAGGAGGAAAAGGGGACGACAGATGGTTGGATGGCATCACTGACTCAATGGACATGAGTTTGGGTAAACTTATGGACAGGGAGGCCTGGTGTGCTGCAGTTCATGGGGTCACAAAGAGTCAGACACGACTGAGCAACCAAACTGAACTGAAAAAGAACCCAAATATCCATAAAGAGTAGGATAGACAAATGAATTTTGGAATGTTCATATCGAATGCAGCATAAAAAAGAGTGAACTTCTGATACACAAACAGCATAAGTGAATTTCAAAAACATTTTATTGAGTCAAAGAAGCCAGAAACAAAATGTTCACTGTGTTAGTTGCTTAGTTGTGTTGCAACCGCATAGACCACAGTCCACCAGGCCCCTCTGTCCATGGGATTCTCCAGGCAAGAACACTGGAGTGGGTTGCCATTTCCTTCTCCAAAAGAAACTATAGAAAGAAAGAAAGGGAAGTCGCTCAGTAGTGTCCGACTCTTTGCGACCCCATGGACTGTAGCCTACCAGGCTCCTCCATGCATGCAATTTTCCAGGCGTGAGTACTGGATTAGGTTGCCATTTCCTTCTCCTCACTGTGTGTAACTTATTTATAAAAGTTCAAAAACAGGCAAAACAAATCTGTGTGACAGAAGTCAGAATAGTGGTTACCTTGGAGTAGGAAAGTGATTTCTATTAATAGCAATGAAAGGGGTCACAGGAATTTTCTGTAGTGATGAAGACATTCTATACTTTCATCTGGATGGTGCTTACACGCATGTATTGATATATGAAAATTCACTGAACTACACACTTTATATTATACCTCTAGCACTTGGAACTTTGAACTGGCAGACCACAAGGATAAGAAGCTTATCTCTGGTAGATAAATATGACTCTGCTGAGCCCATATATGTGAATCGTGGGACAGGCCACAGGGACTCTGCATCAAGGCTCTGCATGTACAGCAAAGATAACACACCTTTCAGAAACACCATTCTTCACTTATTACTGAGACTTGGTAGAGACTAAGCAAAGAACATCAAGTTACTGTAAAACAAGAGTTGCCTGTTTGAACTGAGATGCTGTCTGCTGCTGCTGCTAAGTCACTTCAGTCGTGTCCGACTCTGTGTGACCCCATAGACGGAAGCCCACCAGGCTATCCTGTCCCTGGGATTCTCTAGGCAAGAACACTGGAGTGGGTTGCCATTTCCTTCTCCAATGTGTGAAAGTGAAAAGTGAAAGTGAAGTCGCTCAGTCATGTCTGACCCATAGCGACCCCACGGACTGCAGCCTACCAGGCTCCTCCATCCATGGGATTTTCTAGGCAAGAGTACTGGAGTGGCTTGCCATTGCCTTCTCCGGAGATGCTGTCAGACCCCTCCAAATCATGAGACACTGTGATCACAGCAACTATGCATCAAACACTGAATGTAGAATAGCGTAGGCCAAGAACACCTGCAAAAGACAAAAGCAGGTGGATGAGCAGCTGGTCCAGACCTTCACATCACCTGTATCACTGATGCCTCCCTCTTACATGTGTGCCTGCACACACATGCTTGTGAAAGATCTCCAAGAGGTTTCCTACAACCAGTTGATAGATTAGGAAGAAAGGCTTGATACAAGGATGATTTGGCTTAATATGTTGGTGCAATATATGTAACACTCAGGAGTGGGGCCTTAAAGGTAATAAGAGTAAATTTCTCATTGCCCATAGCTAGCCATTCAACTATTCATCTACCTTGTTGAGAGAGAAGTTTCCTGAGATAAGAACATTCACGGTCTCCTGGAAATGGCAAATGGGTTGACTGGTTGGTCATGGACCTGGAAGGAGCACA
Source organism: Moschus berezovskii (assembly GCF_049115385.1). Classification (NCBI taxonomy): domain Eukaryota; kingdom Metazoa; phylum Chordata; class Mammalia; order Artiodactyla; family Moschidae; genus Moschus; species Moschus berezovskii. The sequence continues at coordinate 117,107,425 of NC_142462.1, forward strand.
GCTGGGATACTGGGTGAATGGAGGTATGGGGAAAAGATGTGAGATAGTACACAAAGTATCTGAATCTATGCATCCCACTCATGCCCACCAAAGACATCACTGCAGAAGAGGCATTGATCAACCAGGTATAGGATGACTCAGCAGATGTCGGGCAGCCTCTGCTTTCGGCCTCTCCACTGACTGCACACTGAGCACACAAATGCAATAAGCAGTGAGATGGGGGCTTTGCACGAATATAACAGCATAGGCTGCCTCTCACCAAGGCTGTTCTACTGTGTTGAATATCTGTTCTGTTAGCAGCAAAGCCCAATGCTGAGCCCTCAATATGGTACCTTCTTCTTAAGGGAACCAGTAAGTCAACTGATTGGAGAAGGAAGTGGCAACCCACTCCAGTATCCTTGCTTGTGGAATCCCGTGGATAGAGGAGCCTGGCATGGGGTCGCAAGAGGCGGACACGACTTAGTGACTAAACCACCACTGCCACCAAGTCAGTTGATGGCGTACTGAATCCTTCCACTCTGTGTAGGGCAATGAATCGTTGGGTGGCAGATGATATCCATCTCAAGTGTGGATTTCTCTTTCTTGTTCACAGTTATCTTGATCGGTACCTCCACTGAGCGCTATTAGATCATGTGATTTCTGATACATATAATGTCACCTTAGTCCATTTCACAGTTGTTCACATTTCCTCGGGCTCATTTCACAGCAAAGGAGTGACAAAGGACAAATGACCAAGGAATTAACAGGTTCCAATACATTTCTTTATTCATTGGAGGGACAGAGGCTGAAGCTCCAATACTTTGGTGACAGAGGATGAGACAGTTGGATGGTATCACCAACTCAAAGCACAAGAGTTTGAGCAAACTCCAGGACATAGTGAAGGACAGGGGAGCCTGGCATGCTGCAGTTCATGGGGTCACAGATTTGGACATGACTTAGTGACTAAACAACAAGAAGAGCGTAACTTAACATGTGTGTATTCTTTTCATTATGAAGGTACTATCTGTCCTTAACCTCTAAAGATCTCGCTATTTCTCTTGTTTCCTCAGAGACTACAAATCCTCTTCCGTCTCAGAAGGGGGCAGTGATTGGCTTCTGTATGTCTCTATAGGGAGCACATTGGTGTAAGTGAGACCTACTGTACCCTACACAAACCCTTATGACAATTGGGAAGGAGCCCTGTAGATATTATAAACGAATAAAGCCTTCTCTTCTCTTAGGCAACACGAGTAACCAAGATCCTTTTTCGACAGTCCTCAGAAGAGGAGCAAGTCTTTCAGAATCATCAGGAAATTTAGCCACATCAGGTATGTTTGCTTTTTTCTGCATGAAGATGTTGTGGGGTCCATACAACACTCATCTCTAAACACACAAGTTTCTTAATTGCCTTTTTGAGTTCTGGTCAAATATATTTGAACATCATTTTCATTGCTTGTTAGGTTTTACTGTCGCTATTTGATAACATGCAAAAGTGTATTTTCATTCACGTTCCAATTTTGCTCATTGATAGTGTATTAAGCAAGAATCAATGTGTTAATATAATCAGTATCTGAATGGTTATTTTTGACTGGTGGCTAACTATAATTCAGGAGCGAAGTGTGTGTGACTTTATGATAAATGTTTAATATTTTTAAAGGCCAATGCCTTTTTATTTAAACAAAAAATAGGCCTGAAGTATCACATACAGAGAGAAGTCAAATATTTAAATATTTTAAGGAAGAATATTCAGCTTTTGGATTCAGTTCAGTTCAGTTCAGTTGCTCAGTCATGTTCAACTCCTTGTGACCCTATGGACTGCAGCACACCAGGCTTCTCTGTCCATCACCAACTCCCAGAATTGACTCTAACTTATGTCCATCGAGTCGGTGATGCCATTCAATCATCTCATCCTCTCTTGTCCCCATATCCTCCCACCTTCAGTCTTTACAAGCATCAGGGTCTTTTTCAATGACTCAGTTCTTCGCATCAGGTGGCCAAAGTATTGGAGTTTCAGCTTCAGCATCAGTCCTTCCAATGAATATTCAGGACTGATCTCCTTTAGGATGAACTGGTTGGATCTCCTTGCAGTTCAAGGGACTCTCAAGAGTCTTCTCCAACACCACAGTTCAAAAGCATTAATTCTTCGGTGCTCAGCTTTCTTTATGATCCAACTTTCACATCCGTACATGACTACTGGAAAAAACATAGCTTTGACTAGACAGACCTTTGTTGACAAAGTAATGTCTCTGCTTTTTATTATGCTGTCTAGGTTGGTCATAGCTTTTTTTCCAGTTTTTGGATAAGTGTACAAATAGCTGTATGTTTATGTGCAAAAACAAGAGTCTGAGCCATGAGTATGAGCTTAAAGTTTCTATCATTGACAACTCCACCCTCAGAACAGTGGTGGGTAAAGTGGAGTTTAATAAACATAAAATGATTTATTTTTAACCTTCTGGATATGACACTTATCACTGGAAGAGTAACAGAGGAGTAGCAATGGAAATGGGATGATTTGTAAATGTTTATTGTTCTATCACCATTTAAATTGAGAATTATTATTCATTCTTACTCTCTCCAAGACGATCCTGCATAAAAATGAGAATAAAATTTAAGCAAGAGGAACAATATTATGGTTATATTTGCATTCTAATTGTGGAATCTTAGAGTAAGAAAGATTATTTAGTTCAATCTTTCAAGGAATTTAGACCTCTTTCCAGCATCCCTGCCAGAAGTCCTCCAGCTATTCTCAAGCACCTGTAGAGTCAATCTCTGAAACAGAGTATTTCTAGAGTGTTTATCAATAATGAGTCCTAATCTAATGAAATTATTGATTTTGTTTTGTGTTTAGATAAACAGCACAGTATATATCTATTCAATCATATGTATAAATGTTCATCTGAATATTGTGAAAAGGTAAATGTGAAATAACAGATTGCAGGCTGAAAATAGGTTTTTATACTTGAACAAGCAGAGATTTTGTGCAATATTAGTTGTGGAGGTAACCACTAAGATGCAGAAGTGAAAAGTGTGTCTCAACAGGCAGGTAAGTGGTTAATTTCTAATGGTGTATTTTGGAAAATTATATGTCTACCTAGACAATGCACTGGCCTTGATAAAACCTGCCAACTCAAAAGTAATGTATAGCAGCTTAAGGACTTTAGCATGTATATCAGTTAAGTGTCATAGTTTCTGGGATAAAAACAGAGATAACTTTAATATAAGCAAGAAGAATAGAATTTATTTCAATGATATGAGGTATTTCACTGAATGAAACAAAAACTCTATGTTTGATTAACATGTGGCAACATCCTTATTTTGAAATTTTAGCCTCTTACAAACATAACAAGAAAGAAAATACATGTACATATGTGTTTATGTATATGTATGAATTTTAGGATTACCAAATAAATTATTTAAAATTTCATTTAAGAACACAAAAAAATCACTGAAAGGGTTTCTGAATACATTTTTATACCACAGCAAGGTAGAAGGTGACATAAATCTCTTTTCAAAGACTTCTCTTTAACCCTGGACATTAACTCAGTTCCTTCTGCCATAGGGGTATGGGAGACAATATGACCTCTGTCACTGAATTCATCCTACTGGGATTTCCTCTTGGCTCAAGGATTCAGATGCTCCTTTTCGGGCTCTTCTCCCTGTTCTATGTCCTCACCCTGCTGGGGAACGGGGTCATCCTGGGGCTCATCTCACTGGACTCCAGACTGCACACCCCCATGTACTTCTTCCTCTCACACCTGGCCATCGTTGACATGGCCTACGCCTGCAGCACGGTGCCCCAGATGCTGGTCAACCTCCTGAGTCCAGCCAAGCCCATCTCCTTTGCTGGCTGCATCACACAGACCTTTCTCTTCTTGACATTTGCTGTCACAGAATGTCTGCTGCTGGTGGTGATGTCCTATGACCGGTATGTGGCCATCTGCCACCCTCTCCGATATTCAGTCATCATGAGCTGGAGAGTCTGCATCATGCTGGTGGTGACTTCCTGGACCATTGCAGTCCTTTGGTTCATCTAGTGTTACTTTTACCCTTACCCTTCTGCATAGCCCAGAAAATCGATCATTTCTTCTGTGAAATCATGGCTGTTCTCAAACTTGCTTGTGCAGACACACACATCAATGAGACTATGGTGTTGGCTGGAGCGATTTCTGTGCTAGTGGGACCCCTCTCCTCAATCATAATCTCATATATGTGTATCCTCTGTGCCATCCTTAGGCTCCAATCTGCAGAAGGGCAAAGAAAAGCCATCTCCACCTGCTCATCTCACCTCTGCGTGGTTGGACTCTTTTATGGCACAGCCATTACCATGTATGTTGGACCCAGATATGGGAAGCCCAAGGAACAGAAGAAATATCTTCTCCTGTTTCACAGCCTCTTCAATCCCATGCTCAATCCCCTTATCTATACGCTTAAGAATTCAGAAGTAAAGAATGCCATGAAGAGAGTGGTGGGAATAGAGAGAGTTTTATGAAAAGATGATCGCATCAGGGTTGACAATGACCTAGGAGGATATTATTTCAAAACTCTCAAGCCCAACCCAACATAAGATTATCTGAGACCCTTATTAAAAATAGAGTAAATCTCCTGACCCACCATTAGATCACTGACTCAGTAGATGTGGGAAGTATTTTAGAAAACTGCACCTTTAAATATTATCATTATCCAAATATTACCAATAGCAATTTGTGATGCTATTGAATGTTATAGACCAATATTTGGAAGTCACAGATCTAGAATAACGCTCTTTATAATTTCTTCAAGCTATGTTCCAGCCCCATATCTCCCAAAATGTTTTCCTGAAATCTCCAGCTCTTGAAGAGGGCTTTTTTAAAATTCTGGGGTCACATGAGTTTGAGAGTTATTGCATATTAGATGACTCATTTTAGGGGGCTCACAATTCATACTATCACAGTAAAAACTGTAAAAATTCCTATGGTAAATACAGAAAAATTCTATTCCAATTATTAGCCAGTGTTTTCCAAACTTACTTGGTCAAATGAAATTTTTTTAATAACTTTTAATTAGAAGTTTATTAGAAATGGAATCATGATATTGCTTGATTCATTATGAATACTTCCTGTAACTGTCTTCTTGAGCAAAATGATTTTTGTTCCTGCAGCATGATCCTGTAAAGAGGATGTAGGTTTAAATATACAGAGCTCTTCTCTATTACCTGGAAATGATAAATCCAACCCTCTGCTTCATCTTGGATAAGGATTCCAAAATACGTCTCAGGAAATGACCTCATTCAGTTTCACAGTCTTCTAAATCTGAGATTTAAAAAATTTATTCTGTATAATTTCCGCTATATGAAATCAATATTTTTTTCTTTTAAGGATTTAAAGAGAAAATCAAGTTTCTCAAAGGGATCTGAAAGAATTTGCAAAGCTGATTACCTAACTAGTGTATGAAGTGAAGTGAAGTGAAATGAAGTTGCTCAGTCGTGTTGGATTCTTTGCGACCCCATGGACTGTAGTCCACCAGGTTCCTTGGTCCACGGGATTTTCCAGGCATGAATACTGGAGTGGGTTGCCATTTCCTTCACCAGGGGATCTTCCCGACTCAGGGATCGAACCCAGGTCTCCCACATTGTAGGCAGACGCTTTACCGTCTGAGCTACTATAAGCTTTAGAAAAGTTTGATTGCTGTGTTTAGAAAATAGAGACATGGGAGAAGTTCTATAAGAGAATATTCATAGGAACAGGTGCATGATAAATAAGATGGGTGAAAAGGAAATGAATAAAGATAGAATGCCCAAGGGGCTAGTTGATCCTTTGGAGATTAAGAACAAAGCAAAGTAGGGAAAATACAAGATTTATTACTTATTGGTTATTCTTACAATGGAAAAACGTCAAATGATAGCAACACAAACAGAAATTTCCCGATACTCTATGTAGAATGCCATATCAGTTCAGTTCAGTTCGGTTCAGTTGTTCAGTCGTGACCGACTCTTTGCGACCCCATGAATCACAGCACGCCAGGCCTCCCTGTCCATCACCAACTCCCGGAGTTCACTCAAACTCATGTCCATTGAGTTGGTGATGCCATCCAGCCATCTCATTCTCTGTCGTCCCCTTCCCTCCCGCCCCCAATCGATTACTATAATCTCAAAAGACAGACTTAAGTGAGGTGTTTACATAGTTACAAAAATTTCCTCCCAGTGAAAAAAAATTTTTTTAAGTATCAATATTTTGTGGCTAAATACATAGACAAAACTTTAAGAAGTTTTTTAACCTGAGTTTTCTACTGCTGGAAGAAAATAACACTATTTTAAGGGATATAAAAATAAATTGCACCTTTTGCCAATTATGTATTTTTAAATATTATTTTGGAATATAGTCAAGTCCCAGCTACTTGGAAAGTGATAAAACTTGGAGATAAGTAAAGGCTTTTAAGTACAGTTACAGAAATATTTTGACTGTAGGTTAAACCCTAGAGTAGATTGAAGAAGTAAGTTCTGTCAAACTTTAGTAGCATTAAGCTCTGCTGAACAATTAAGAATTTGGGAGATTAAGAGAGACTGACTTCCCTGGTGGCTCGGATGGTAAAGTGTCTGCCTACAATGCAGGAGACCTGGGTTCAATCCCTGGGTTGGGAAGATCCTCTGCAGAAGGAAATGGCAACCCACTCCAGTACTCTTGCCTAGAAAATCCCATGGATGGAGGGCCCTGTTAGGCTACATTCCATGGGGTTGCAAAGAGTCGGACACGACTGAGCGAATTCACTTCATTCACTTCAAGACAGACTAGTTAATTGTATCAAAGTTTTATTTATATTATTAAACAAATATCATTTCAACAAGGGGATCACTGTTCTTGTTTAATGTTTGTTGGGGTTAATGTTTAGTTCTTAATGAAGTTTATACTTAAGTCAGTAAATACTGTTCTAACCCTCTTAGAACAGTGCTATCTAACCATATCTGTGGGATATCTAACCATATCTGTGGGAATTTTTGATGATCAGACTATGAGGTCATAATTAGAACATTAGTGTTTATACAGTGTAGGGCTTTTTCACTGGGAGGTTATGGTCACTGAAGAATTGACTGATTCTCACATAACTCATGAGATAAAGATGGTTAATGTGGATGTCAATTTGAACCTTTATAATGACGGATATTTCTTCTCAGGAAAAGAATTACCTATACCCATTATCCAAGATCCTCCAATTTTCCTTTCAAAAATCTGAGAAACGAATTTGAAAAATCATGCTTCAATAAGCCTGGAGTCAGAGCTAATGCATTTCAATAATACTGAAGGGTATTTTCTTAAAATTATAATGTTGTTCAGTTGCTCAGTCATGTCTGACTCTGCATGCGATGAACTGCAACAAGTATTCTCTGGCCTTCACCACCTCCCAAGTCAGTGATGCCATCCAGCCATCTTGTCCTCTGTTGTCCCCTTATCCTCCTGCCTTCAATCTTTCCCAGCATCTCCAATGAATGTTCAGGACTGATTTCCTTTAGGATTGACTCCTTTGATCTCCTTACAGTCCAAGGGGCTCTCAAGAGTCTTCTCCAACACTACAGTTCAAAAGCATCAGTTCTTCTGTGCTCAGCCTTCTTTATGGTCCAACTCTCCCATCCATACATGACTACCGAAAAAACCATAGCTTTGACTATACAGACCTTTTTCAGCAAAGTAATGTCTCTGCTTTTTAATACACTGTCTAGGTTTGTCGTAACTTTTCTTCCAAGGAGCAAGCGTCTTTTAATTTCATAGATGCAGTCACCATCTGCAGTGATTTTGGAGTCCAAGAAAATAAAATCTGTCACTGTTTCTACTATTTACCCATCTATTTGTCATGAAGTGATGGGGCCAGATGCCATAGTCTTAGTTTTTTAAATGTTGAGTTTTAAGCCAGCTTTGTAACTCTTCTTTCACTTTCATCAAGAGGCTCTTTAGTTCTTTGCTTTCTGCCATAAGGGTGGTGTCATCTTCATGTCTGTGGTTATTGATATTTCTCCCGGCAATCTTGATTCTGGCTTGTGCTTCATCCAGCCTGGCATTTTGCATGATGTACTCTACATGTATATTAAATAAACAGGGTACTCATTTCCCAATTTAGAACCAGTCCATTTCTCCATATCTGGTTCTAACTGTTGCTTCTTGACCTGCATACGGGTTTCTCAGGAAGCAGGTCAGGTGGTCTGGTATTCCCATCTCTTGAAGAATTTCCCACAATTTGTTGTGATCCACACAACCAAAGCTGTGAAGCAGAAGTAGATGTTTTTCTTGAATTCCCTTGCTTTTTCTGTAGTCCAACCGATGTTGGCAATTTGATCTCTGGTTCCTCTGCCATTTCTAAATCCGGCTTGTTCATCTGGATGTTCTCGGTTCATATACTGTTGAAGCCTAGCTTGAAGTATTTTGAGCATTAGCTTGCTAGCATGTGAAATGAGCACAATTGTATGGTATCTTGAACATGTCTACTTTGCTTTTGAGAACTTGTCACACAGGGTAATGTATTTTTGGCATGTTTATCATATATGATGGAATTCTCCACACAAGAATGCTGGAGTCAGTAGCCATTCCCTTCTCTAGGTGTTCTTCCCAACCCAGGGATTGAACCTTCATCTCCTGCATTGCAGGCAGATTCTTTACCATCTGAGCCACCTGGGAAGCCCAAATTTAGAATAAATTGTGCCAAATAGGTCACAATTCTCATAATCATAAAGCAGAATCTACTAAGTAGAGTTTCTCTTTCTAGAGCAGTGATCAGTAAGCAAATTCTGCTTTAAATTCCCATTTTTAAGTATTCTAAATGATACATTGAACTTTTGATCTTTCAACACATAATTACTCCAGAAATACAGTTGATAAAAATATTTTACAATTGTAACTTTCCATAAATTACAATTCCAAGACTTTGATGACTTTCTGAAGATAAGTTCATCCTGACTTGGATATTTATTTTATCAATTAAAAGCCACTAGTTAGTTTTAAAAGCCACCAATTTGCAAACCAATTTTTTAAAATAATTTGGGAAGTGTTTATAATATCAATGTGTTGATTTTTATTTATTCTACTTTCAAATGGAGATTATCTTTAAATCTCAGTGGACCGTGGTATAACCATAATGGTTATTGTTGTTGTTCCATGGCTAAGTCATGTGCTACACTTTGCGACCCATGAACTGCAAATCCCAGGCTTCCCTGTCCTTCACTATCTCCAGGAGTTTGCTCACACTCATGTCCATTGAGTTGATTATGCCATCCAACCATCTCATCCTCTGTCACCCACTACTTCTCCGACCCTCAGTCTTTCCCAGCATCAGAATCTTAAGCTCAGTGATTATATAAAATGCCCAATGCTGACTGATAATATAAATCTTTGAGAACATATTATTATAATTAAAAGGTGATACATTATGTATGTTATTTTCCTTTGTATACATTTATGTTTTGTATATGGTTACTCCACTCCAGTACTCTTGCCTAGAAAATCCCATGGATGGAGGAGCCTGGTAGGCTGTAGTCCATGGGGTCGCTAAGGGTCGGACACGACTGAGTGACTTCACTTTCACTTTCACACATTGGAGAAGGAAATGGCAACCCACTCCAGTGTTCTTGCCTGGAGAATCCCAGGGACGGGAAGCCTGGTGGGCTTCCATCTATGGGATCACACAGAGTCGGACAGGACTGAAGTGACTTAGCAGCAGCAGCAGCAGCATATGGTTACTCTGATCACCTTTAGAAGTTGTCCATGAGTTGAAAGATACGTCACCTTGATATGTAGAAAAATATTATAATTTTGGGATAATATATTTCCCTATTTCTACATCTATTTGCCATGAAGTGATGGGGTTTGATACCATAAACATTTATATTTATTATTGTCTTAGTTAAATTTTTTACTTTTTATAATGGTCAAAAGAACATAGAAAACTATGTCCTAATCTATTGTTTTCACAGTATTTTAGTTTTTCTTTTATGTATTAGTTTCCTGATTTCCACATTTCTCCAGGGCAAAAGAACATAGAAAACATGTCCTAATCTAGTGTTTCCACAATATTTTGGTTTTTCTTTTATGTGTTGGTTTCCTGATTTCCAAATTTCTTCAGGTCACCTGGAACATTAAAAGAAAGAAAGAAAGGTCCCAATATTTATGGATTGTCTGATATTCACCTGGAATTTCACACAATTGGGAGCCAGCTTTGGTATCCCCAAATGTGTGTTTCTTCTCACAGTGGGTCCATAGAGCAGGAACACAGGTGGACACGTTCTTAAAACTTGGTAACTGTACCCACTTTCACCCAAGTTTATGTCATGATCCCAGCAAGTTAAGAATCACACTACTATGATGCACTTATTAATTCTTAAATTGCCTGATTGACTGATGTGAAATTTCCAGAATAGCATTTTAACTCCTTTATGTTCAGTAAAAGAATGCAGCAAAATACAAATAAATATGACAACATCTGAGTTACAAAATATTCTCTCACTCCCAGAAGAGGCAGGAGATTGCTAAGGGAAGCTGTCTTGGGGAGGGTCCTTTCCTCCACTCCTCTTAGGGACTGGACTCTGAATGGAGATTAGAGATTTTCAGAAAATCCTCCCTTAGGTGGCATCTAATAAGCCCCTTGGTACACCGTGCTCCTTTGGACTCCCCAATCCATTCCCTGTCTCCATAACCAGCTCTCAGCATCTCCACACCTTGAGTCGTTACTTGGAATCAGCTGCTTTTTCAGGGTGTTTTCCGCCCACTTCTCCTCAACACAAGGGACCCAGATCACACTGGGGAGAAGAGAAGCTGAACTACAGAGCTTAATGCCGGGAGCTTATTCCATGTTACACTGGTTCTGCTTCCTTACGGATTCATCTGAACTATCTGGAGATTTGAGAACAACAGCAGTACTGGGATTCATGAAATCCAAATAATGCCAGGGACTGCAATGAGTGCTGTTTCCTCAGGGGTGTGCCCTGGGGCTGTCTGTGTTTCCTAATCTTTTCCTGCTGGGGATGAGAAGGGAAAGAGAAAAGGAGAGCTGTTTTGTTCCCCTCCCCAGTGGAGCTGGGCATGCGCTGCATGTCACAGCCACCCCTTCCAGTGAACCCTCAAGAGCTACAGTGAGGTTGAGCCCATCAAGAGAATAAACCTTCTTTTCTGAGGATCTGGTCCCATTTCCACTCTGGAACAGAGGTGAGGGCTCTACAGCTCCCATAGAAGCTCTCCAAGGCAGGACCCCATCTAGCCTTCAGGTGCTTTCCTCTTCTGAGATCTTGAGTTCAAATGGGGGTGCTAACCAGGTTGCCTAATTTTATTTTACCATTTATTTCCCTTAGGTCTGCTGTGGCATGTGGGTTTTTTTTTTATTATTATTAGCTATCATTGTTACCACTACAAGTGTCAGAAAGAGAAATAAATATTCTCTGTTAATGCTAAAAATACATGCTCATCTTTCATATTCTGTATGAGTAATTATATGCACATTTTATAAACAAAATATGCAAAGGTGTTTCGGATTTGGTTATTTTTGTGTTATTGGTGGAGAAATATCCATACAATAAAGATTTACTTGAAAAAGATGACACTAAAAATGAGATGAAAGAAATTTCTGTATTGTTGATTTAAATGGAATATTTGGAAATTTTCCAAGCTGAAGGAAACCATTGTAGGTATCTTATAGAAAGGTGTTGCACTTCAGGATTATCAGCATATTGGTTATTGTATAAATCATGCATCTATATTATGGTAGGCATAGTCACAATATATACTTAATCTTTGAGAACATATTTAGAATGTACTCAATAAATATGAGTACCTTACATTTTCTCTAGGTTGGAGGATAAGTTTTTGTGACGGGGATGGAAAGCATAAAGAAAGGGACCAAGATGTTAAGGAGTGGAATAGCAGGAAGGAAAAGGATGAGATCATCAATAATTCTTTACATTTTCTTTTATAGGATGGTTCCATTTTATGCGCACATTTTTAATATATCCCCACTCTTTCTCCCGAAGCATATTTTCACAGTCAGGTCTTCACAGAGCCCAGAACCATCAGCCTGCTTCACTATGTACTTCCATAGTACCTGGTATATAGGAAGCACTCAATAGTATGATCAATTATTCTTAACCTTTAACAGATTCTTAAATAGCCTTTCATTATGTGAAACTGACAGTTTTTCTCTGTGCTCAACAGTGGCTCTTATATCTGGGAAAGTCACTTATCAGTCCTTACCGCATACAACAACTTTGTGAAGTCTTGGCTTAGCCCTACATAAGCACTAAGATGAATTAGTTTTCAGTTCTTTTTTATTACTTGCAAGTAAACACCCTTACAGTTCAACTGAGCTATGGATAAACATGGGTGATCATCTTAGGAGTTCTTCTTCACACATGCCTAATACTTTAGAAAAGAACTTTCCAGCTCCCTATTGCTTCAAAATTTACTTTTTAAGATACAGATTTCATCAGGTTTTGATGTTCCATTTATATATGAAATGATTTCCTTCTTAAATATTTACTTTAGAACTTTAGAGTTACCTGATTAATTATTAACCAGATAATAATTTGCCATTTTTTAACTCTGGAACTGTACATATATGAATTAATAGACATCACTATGCTTATAAGGTATGTTTAGAACTATGATCGGAGAAGGCAATGGCAAGCCACTCCAGTACTCTTGCCTAGAAAATCCCATGGATGGAGGAGCCTGGTAGGTTGCAGTCTGTGGGGTTGCTAAGGGTCAGACACGACTGAGCGAATTCACTTTCACTTTTCACTTTCACACATTGGAGAAGGAAGTGGCAACCCACTCCAGTGTTCTTGCCTGGAGAGTCCCAGGGACGGGGGAGATTGGTGGGCTTCTGTCTATGGGGTCACACAGAGTCAGACATGACTGAAGTGACTTAGCAGCAGCAGCAGCATAACTACAATACTTCCCCTTTAACCCCACCAGCAGTTTAAGTTTAATCTGTTTGCATTCCATTTGACTGTTTTTAACTAATATTAGATATGTAGATAGCAAATAAAAATAAGAAAAAGTAAAGAAGTGTATCCAAACTTTAATTACTTAAAAAATTTATAAATTCTTTAGTTATTCTTATTAAATTTGTACAATCTTATTTTATCCAAATCATTGGGGTGAAATTCTTTTGACTTTCTATACTTTCTTTGGGACAAATGAGCTGAACTTGAAATAGTGGTAGTAGAACATATTTTAAAAGACACCAAACTTGAGATAAGGACATCACAATGTAGATGTTTACTCATTTGCTTATGCTCATTACTTTGTCATTCAACAAATATTTATTAACTGCCAGGGGTATAAAAAAGAAACAAGCCTATTCCTGTGCTTTAAAATAAATCAAATTTGAAATAAATATGGCTACTGTGCTTAAAAGAATATACATGCATTCTGAGCTTTTTCATCTGTCTTTCAATTTCACTGTAAAAAAATCATGATTTGTACTGTATTTCTTTTTCCATTTATATTTTCCTGTGAAGGAAAATTGGAAAAGGAAATTGCTATTTTAGGAGGGGATGGATTCAAATATATTGTATATCTTTCACAGTCAAATATTCTTACATGTTTTATGTGCTTAAAAAATATAGGAAATTTTTTAAGCACAGAAATGTGTAATATTAACCTAAAGTCAAATAATCCCTGGTAATATATAAGGACTCTCAAGAGTCTTCGCCAGCACCACAGTTCAAAAGCATCAATTCTTCGGCGATCAGCTCTCTTCACAGTCCAACTCTTGAGAGTCCCTTGGACTGCAAGGAGATCCAACCAGTCCATTCTAGAGGAGATCAATCCTGGGTGTTCATCGAAAGGACTTATGCTAAAACTGAAACTCCAATACTTTGGCCACCTCATGCGACAAGTTGACTCACTGGAAAAGACTCTGATGCTGGGAGGGGTTGGGGGCGGGAGGAGAAGGGGACGACAGAGAATGAGATGGCTGGATGGCATTACCAACTCGATGGACATGAGTTTGCGTGAACTCCAGGAATTGGTGATGGGCAGGGAGGCCTGGCGTGCTGTGATTCATGGGGTCGCAAAGAGTCGGACACGATTGAGCAACTGAACTGAACTAAATATATAAGGACTTTTTATTGTATTAGTTAGGTTACTTTTGTGTCCAGGCAATTTGACAACTTACGAATAATGTTTAGGAGGAAACAGACATCTCATCTGTTGTTGTTAGGAAGGGATCCATTTCTTTCCCAGAGTTTTGCTTTAGTGAGGTTACCTTGGTCCGGGGTCTGGTCCTCACATTTTAGATCCAGCTTTGGAAAGTGTTCAGGAACTACATCGCGCTATGTAAACCACAACTGGATAATGCAACAGCCAGAACATCTAAATGTTCATTCATTTAGAATTTGAAATGCAATTGCATAATAAGCAAACAACTCGGCTGATTGATGCCTTCATCTTATTCCCTGGTCAGCTGGTTAAGAATCCGCCTGCAATGCGGGAGACCTGGGTTCAATCCCTGGCTTCAGAAGATCCCCTGGAGAAGGGAAAGTCTACCTACTCCAGTATTCTGGCCTTGCGAATTCCATGGACTGAATAGTCCATGGGGTTGTAAAGAGTTAGACACAACTGAGCGTTCTCTTAAGTGTTAAGTCTTTAGCTGAAAGGTGAATTGGTGAACACAAAATCAGAGTAGGAGGGTCTAATCAGGGATCTTACTGACTAGCATTATTGAGTACTGGTCATCCAAACCATCCATCTAGACTGTGGACATAGAATTGCCTGATACGTAGAATCCTGTTTCAACTGGTCAGGCTTCCCCTTCCCTGAAGGTTTTTAAGACGCACGGACAGTGCTGCCTCTCTGACCTTCTGTCTGTGCTCTGTCCTGAGCGGCTCCTTTCTTTCACCCACAGTCTTTCTCTAACAGGCAACTCACTCAACTGGCTGCATTTGGGTTCAATCACATCTTTCTGTCCTGCCTCCCTGATGCTGTTTCAAAGCACTGTAGGTGGACTTCTGGAGATTCCCAAAACTCTTCTGTCACGTGTTTCTTGATATTATCTTGTTTTTATCCTATAGGTTGTTATTCTCATCTCTTCGGTATATGTTTCCAAGCTTCTCTCTCAAAATTAAATTGTGTCTCTTACATCCATGTTGATATCTCCACCGGTATTGAGGACCGCTAAATTAGGCGTGGCCAAAAACAGCACCTTTTTTCACACTAATCCTAAAAGTGTAGCTAAACCTCAAGTTACTTGTTTTTGCAATGGCACTGACAAATGTTTGCACTAGAAATAATGTTGAATTTTGACATACTTTATAGAGGAAGCTATCATCCAAGATACAAGGTAAGAAAACAAAGTTTAATTTACCAAACCACAAATTCATAGACTAAATACCTTACCACTAACATACTAAGGCTGCCAACTGTCAAGAGGCAAGCTGAATTTATCATTAATTTGTTGCTGTTAGATACTTATAAAGTATGTATTAATCCTTACTGCTGATTTCAGTCACTATTTTTTTTTTGTTTAAATGGTAACATGTTTCAGATTTCAGATAAAAAAACATTTCACAAATATGAAGGATTGAATTAATAGTAAGATGGCTCTAGTTCCTGATTCTAGGCTATGATCAATCTTATTCTCTTTTAAAAACTGTTTTTCAGTTTTATTGAGATATCATTAACATACAGTATTATCTAAATTTAAGGTATACACTGTAATGATTTGAGTTAAAAATGCTGTAAAATGATCACCATGATAAATCTAGTAAACATCTATCATAGCATATAGTTAATTGGTACTCTGGTATAAATTTTTTTAATTTTAAAACTAAAACATAAATTTAAAAATCCATCTCACTGATTGATAACCAAAAAAAGAGAAACTGTGTATTTTTTTCTTGTGGTTAGAAATCATAGGGTTATTACTCTCTTAAGCCTTTTAAATATACCATAGAGTAACATTAATTATATTCATTATGCTAGCTATAGGCACTAGTACTTATTTATCTTATAACTAGAAGTTTGTACCTATTGAGTATGTTCATCTAGTTTCTGCTCCATACCCACCCTTCAGTCCTGGTAACCACAACTTTAATCCCTTGTCTATAAGTTTGATGGTTGGTTTTTAGCTCCCACATATAAATGAGATCGTGCAGTATTTGTCTTTCTCTGTCTCATTTATTCCACTAAGCAGACTGCCCTCAAGGCCCGTTCATGGCAGGATTCGCTTCTTTTTATGGCTGAATACACACACACACACTCTCTCTCTGCTTCTTGATCCTCTCATCTGTTGCTGAACACTTAGGTTGTTTCCTTGTCTTGACTATTGTGAGTAATGCTGATATGAACATGTGGGTACAGATAACTTTTTGAGTTAGTGTATTTTTTTCCTTCAGATAAATGCCCAGGAGAAATTGCTAGATTGTATGGTAATTCCATTTTTATTTTCAGGGAAAACTTCCATATTGTTTTTCACAGTAACTGTAACAATTTTCACTTCCACCAACAGTATAAAAGGGTTCCCTTTTCTTCACATCTTTGTTAACATTTGTCACCTCTTATCTTTTTGATCATAACCATTCTAACAGGCATGACGTGATATGTCACTGTGATATTGATTTGCATTTGTCTGATATTGAGTGATACTGAGTAACTTTTCAGGTCCCTTTGGTTATCTGTATGTATTCTTTGAGAAAATGTCCATTCAGATTCTTTATTCACATTTAGATTGGATTATTGGCAACAAAGGTCTGTCTAGTCATGGATATAGTTTTTCCAGTAGTCATGTATGGATGTGAGAGTTGGACTATAAAGAAAGCTGAGTGCCAAGGAATTGATGCTTTTGAACTGTGGTGTTGGAGAAGACTCTTGAGAGTCCCTTGGACTGCAAGGAGATCCAACCAGTCCATCCTAAAAGAGATCAGTCCTGGGTGTTCATTGGAAGGACTGATGCTGAGGCTGAAACTCCAATACTTTGGCCACCTCATGTGAAGAGCTGACTCATTTGAAAAGGCCCTGAAGGCAGGAGGAGAAGGGGATGACAGAGGATGAGAAGGTTGGATGGCATCACCGACTCGATGGACATGAGTTTGGGTAGGCTCCAAGAGTTGGTGATGGACAGGGAGGCCTGGCGTGCTGCAGTTCATGGGGTCATAAAGAGTTGGACATGACTGAGCAACTGAACTTAACTGATTGGCTTTTATACTGCTGAGTTGTATGGGGTTTCTTTCAGTTCAGTTCAGTTCAGATCAGTCGCTCAGTTGTGTCCGACTCTCCGCGACTCCATGAATCACAGCACGCCAGGCCTCCCTGTCCATCACCAACTCCCGGAGTACACTCAAACTCATGTCCACAGAGTTGGTGATGCCATCCAGCCATCTCATTCTCCGTCATCCTCTTCTCCTCCCGCCCCCAACCTTTCCCAGCATCAGAGTCTTTTCCAGTGAGTCAACTCGTCGCATGAGGTGGCCAAAGTATTGCAGTTTCAGCTTTAGCATCAGTCCTTCCAATGAACACCCAGGATTGATCTCCTTTAGAATGGACTGGTTGGATCTCCTTGCAGTATAAGGGACTCTCAAGAGTATTCTCCAGCACCACAGTTCAAAAGCATTAACTCTTCGGCAATCAGCTTTCTTCACAGTCCAACTCTCACATCCATACATGACCACGGGAAAAACCATTGCCTTGTCTAGACGGACCTTGGTTGGCAAAGTAATGTCTCTGCTTTTTAATATACTATCAAGGTTGGTCATAACTTTCCTTCCAAGGAGCAAGCGTCTTTTAATTTCATGGCTGCAATCAGCATCTGCAGTGATTTTGGAGCCCAAAAAAACAAAGTCTGACACTGTTTCCACTGTTTATCCATCTATTTCCCATGAAGTGATGGGACCAGATGCCATGATCTTTGTTTTCTGAATGTTGAGCTTCAAACCAACCTTTTCACTCTCCTCTTTCACTTTCATCAAGAGGCTTTTGAGTTCCTCTTCACTTTCTGCAATAAGGGTAGTGTCATCTGCATATCTGAGGTTATTGATATTTCTCCTGGCAATCTTGATTCCAGCTTGTGCTTCTTCCAGCCCAGCGTTCCTCATGATGTACTCTGCATATAAGTTAAATAAGCAAGGTGACAATATACAACCTTGACGTACACCTTTTCCTATTTGGAACCAGTCTGTTGTTCCATGTCCAGTTCTAACTGTTGCTTCCTGACCTGCATACAGGTTTCTCAAGAGGCAGGTCAAGTGGTCTGGGATTCCCATCTCTTTCAGAATGTTCTACAGTTTATTGTGATCCACACAGTCAAAGGCTTTGGCATAGTCAATGAAGCAGAAATAGATGTTTTTCTGGAACTCTCTTGCTTTCTCCATGATCCAGCCAATGTTGGCAATTTGATCTCTGGTGCCTCTGCCTTTTCTAAAACCTGCTTGAACATCTGGGAGTTCACGGTTTACATACTGCTGAAGGTTTCTTTAATATATATATATTTGAATATTAACCCTTTGTTCAATATATATAGTTTGCAAGTATCTTTTCCCATGCCTTATGTTGTCTTTTCATTGTGTTAATCTTTTTATTTCTTCACTGTGCAGAACCTTTTTAGTTTGAGGTAGTTCCACTTGTTTATTTTTTATTTTGCTTTAGACGCTATGTCAAAAAATTCATTGCCAAGAGCCACGTCAAGTATCATTTATTTTGTGTTTTATTTATTTATGTATTTATAGTTTCAGTTCTTATATTTAACACTTTAATCCACTATGTGCTAATTTTTGTGAGTGGTGTAAAATAGGATTCTAATTTCATTCTTTTATATATGAATATCCAATTTGCACATTTACTGAAGAGATTATCCTTTCTCCACTGAGTATTCTTGGCTCCCTTGTTAAATATTAGTTGAATATATTTGCAGGGATTTATTTCTGTGCCCTCAGTCCTGTTTAATTGGTCTGTGTTTCTGTTTTTATGCCTGTAACATATTGTTTTGACTACTGAACTTTGTAATATAGCTTGAGATCTAGAAGTAGAAAGCCTCAAGCTTTGTTCTTCTTTCTCAGGATTGCCTTGGTTATTCTGGGATTTTGGCAATTTCTTAAAAATCTAGTATTATTTTTTTAGTTCTGTTAGAAATACCATTGGAGTTTTGATAGGGGCTGCACTGAATCCATCTATGGCTCTTGGTAGCATGTACTAATTCTTCCAATCTATGAACATGGGATTTAAATACCAATTATTTCTGATTCTTTCTACTACCGGGTAGTTCTCCCACTGATTTGGACATAAGCAGCTCTTAGAAAATCCATATTCATGATTATTTTCTCATAATCTGGTTTGATATTTCTTAATTTCAGGACAATGTTAGTGGCTCTAGGTAAGTCTTTATTGATGACATATTTCTCTTCTGTAAAATTGAATATTAGATTGAGAATTTAGTTTATTGAACACTTAATTTTATTTAGATAGATAAGTCTGTCTTTCTTTCCTTTTTTGCTTCCTTCTTCTTTCCTTTCCCCCTTCCCTAATCTTTCTATTCTTTCTTTCCTTATTTATAATTCAATGAGTTCTTAAAGATGTTTATTAATAGTTTTCCATATACCAAAAATATATGAAGTATTAAATAAAATAGATGTCACATAGCTGTCTGGTTCTCTCTTAATAGTGAAATGGAGAAAAATCAGACGATGGTTACAGAGTTCATCCTACTGGGATTTTGTCTTGGTCCAAGGATCCGCTTATTCCTTTTTGGGGTCTTCTCCCTATTCTATGTCTTCACCCTGCTGGGGAATGCAGTCATCCTGGGGCTCATCTCACTGGACTCCAGACTGCACACCCCCATGTACTTCTTCCTCTCACACCTGGCCATCGTTGACATGGCCTACGCCTGCAACACGGTGCCCCAGATGCTGGTCAACCTCCTGAGTCCAGCCAAGCCCATCTCCTTTGCTGGCTGCATCACACAGACCTTTCTCTTTCTGACCTTCGCTGTCACAGAATGTCTGCTGCTGGTGGTGATGTCCTATGATCGGTATGTGGCCATCTGCCACCCGCTCCGATATTCTGTCATTGTGAGCTGGAGAGTCAGCATCAGCCTGGTGGTGACTTCCTGGGCATGTGGCTCCCTCCTGGCCCTGGTCCATGTGGGTCTCGTCCTGAGGCTGCCCTTCTGTGGGCCTCATGCAATCAACCACTTCTTCTGTGAAATCCTATCTGTCCTCAAGCTGGCCTGTGCCGACACTAAGCTCAACCAACTTGTCCTCTTTGTTGCTTCTGTGTTTGTCTTAGTCGGGCCCCTCGGCCTGGTGCTGGCCTCCTACACACGCATCCTGGTCGCCATCCTGAGGATCCGGTCAGCTGAGGGCCGCAGGAAGGCCTTCTCCACCTGCTCCTCCCACCTCTGCATGGTCGGGCTCTTTTTTGGCAGTGCCATCGTCATGTACATGGCCCCCACGTCCCACCACCCTGAGGAGCAGCAGAAGATCCTTTTTCTCTTTTACAGTTTCTTCAACCCCATGCTGAACCCGCTCATCTATAGCCTGAGGAATGCAGAGGTCAAGGGTGCCCTGAGGAGAGCACTGTTCAAGGAGAGTCATTTCTAACTGGTGACATTTCAATCCAAAAAGTTCTCTGCTCTCTTATGTATGCCTTGATGACACAAGAATAAGACTTCCCTCTTCCTTTGAAGTAAAAGCTTTAGTTATACTGCTTTCATTGATTTTTCTACCAGATGTGATTTTATTCTTATTGTTCAGTCACTAAGCATGTCCAATGAATTCCATGAACTGCACTCCAGGCTTCCCTGTCTTTCACTATCTCCCAGAGTTTGCTCAAACTCATGTCCATTGAGTCAGTGATGCTATCCCACCATCTCATCTCTGTCACCCACTTTTCCTGTCCTCAGTCTTTCTCAGCATCAGAGTCTTCCAATGAGTCAGCTCTTCACATCAGGTCACCAAAGTATTTGAGCTTCAACTTCAGCATCAGTCCTTCCAGTGAATATTCAGGGTTGAATTCCTTTGAGATTTACTGGATTTATCTCCTTGCAGTCCAAGGGACTCTCAAGAGTTTTCTCAAGCAACACACTTCAAAAGCATAAGTTCTTTGGCGCTCACCCTTCTTTATGGTCCAACTCTCACAACAGTACATGACTACTATAAAAACCACAGCTTGGATTATACTATGATTTGTTTTGATTGCTCTGAATTTAATATCTCTGAAATTAACATTTAATTAAATTGATTTCCTGAGTCTACAAATTTGAATACAGTCTTTCCACTTTCCTGCCCTAATGATATTAGCTCAGCAATGGTATAGGTCACAAGATTTGGAAGAAAAAAGAAAGTTGTGAAGGCAAGTGATCTTCAAAGCCTGGAAGCACACTTGTCCACTCTCAAAAACTGCACTCCCCCTGTTCAAGAGTAAGTCAGAGATGTCTAGCTAGTTGTGCTCCATAATGTTGAAAAACCTCATATGAAATTGTTGTCATATTAGGGAGCAGGCCGATTTAAGAAACATAATTAATACAAGGTATTTTGGAGATCCAAACCAGTCAATCTAAAAGGAATTGGATTGCAAGGAGATCCAACTAGTCCATCCTAAAGGAAATCAGTCCTGAATATTCATTGGAAGGACTGATGCTGAAGCTAAAACTCCAATACTTTGGCCACCTGATGAGAAGAACTGGCTCCTGATGCTGGGAAAGATTGAAGGCAGGAGAAGGGGACAACAGAGGATGAGATGGTTGGATGGTATCACCTACGCAATGGACATGAGTTTGAGCAAGCTCTGGGAATTGCTGATGGACAAGGAAGCCTGGGGTGCTTCAGTCCATGGGGTCGCAAAGAGTCAAACACGACTGAGCGACTAAACTCAACTGAACTGATTTTAGAGAAAGCAGGAAACATAAAGGAAAAGCTTGCTGATAGGGTGGAAATAGTATGTTGTTTACGGCTTTGGGGGTAAACTGATTAGCTCATGGCTACTAAAAGAATAAAACTCGGCAGATAATGGGTCTGTCTGTTAGTCACTCGGTCGTGTCCTACACTTTGTGACCCCACGGACTGTAGCCCTTCAGGCTCTTTCATTCATGGGATTCTAATTTCTGTGTTTTTAGAGTCCCAGAAAATTTTGTGTGTTGAGTATGTTATGTAGATGTACAGACTGTCTCTGTAAATTATTTTCTCTTGTCTTTTTAACAGTAATTTCATAGGAAATTTTACCTGATAGTATAAGTGGCTAGTATGGTATGACTGGCTCGTCTGCCTTGAGTTCCTTATATCTGACATAATTTTTTCATGGTGTTACTTTCACATCCACTTTATAACTTGCCCTGAGACAAGGATGGCCACTTTCCTCCAGACTCTTCCTCAATTTCACAGTGACAATGAACATAAGGGTTGTTCAGTAGAATAGGGTGTGTTCTTTATTTGGGGTTCAATAACTTCTCAACCCTACTCTTAATTACTGTGTGTGGGCAACCGTGCTTACTGAATGTAGAAACAAAGTGCGTTTTTACAATAAGAGTTAAGGTTTGAATTCATCACTCAGTGCTGTACACTTCATACTTCTATCGGTCATTTACATGGATCATCTCGTTCAGTCATCATAACATATCCCAGAAGAGGGTCCTATTATCAGTCTGTTTTATGCATGTACCAGAAAAATAGTGTCAGACTTGTACCTAGACAGTCTGACTCCCGAGCCTTGTGTGCTTAACCATAACAATGTCGTAGGTCAATATCATTGTAATTCAATAAAGAAGTCTAAGATATCCCAAGGAAGAATATGTTAACTGAAGAAGTATCTCTGCACTGTCTCATCTGTGCAAAGTGAGCTGCTCTTTGCTCTCCGAGGACTGGAAGATCAGAGACCATTTATGAGAGGTTGGTTGTCTTGGACAGTAAAACCTATGGACAGAGTTGCAAAAGTTATTGGGCTTTTAGAGGAATACAAACTGTGAAGAAGGTGAGAATTAAGTTTACTCTCACTGAGACTGGTGATTTAGTTCAACTAAGATCAAAAGTCATTACAAAGACATCAACACCCTCTGTCTTTCTCTCTCTGTCTCCACCTCTCATTTCCTCTCTGTTTCTCTCACTACAGGCCAGGCACTGCACTTGACAAGAATTATTTCATTTCAGCCTCAAAATAGTCCTTTGAGGCAAGAGACAATCCCCACTTTACACATAAGGAGATGGAGGCAGAGGGACTGAGTAACTCACCCATTTCACAGCAAATGACAATCCAGTTCAGGATTGTACTAAGGCAGTCTGATTCTTGACCCTATAATCATTACCACTGGGTAATGGCCTCTTTAGAGCAGACCTATGCGAGAAGGCAATGGCATCCCACTCCAGTACTCTTGCCTGGAAAATCCCATGGACAGAGGAGCCTGGTAGGCTGCAGTCAATGGGTCTAAGAGTCGGACACGACTGAGCGACTTCACTTTCACTTTTCACGTTCATGCATTGGAGAAGGAAATGGCAACCCACTCCAGTGTTCTTGCCTGGAGAATCCCAGGGGTGGGGGAGCCTGGTGGGCTGCCATCTCTGGGGTCGCACAGAGTCGGACATGACTGATGCTACTTAGCAGCAGCATGGGTAAAAATCAGGGATATCGAGAGGCTGACTCAAAGCAAGTGACTCAAACCAGTGAGGGCATTGGGCTTTTGAAAGAAAGGACTTGCATTTGCTAAAGAAAGCAGCTTGACTCCAAAGTGAGATGTGAACAGTGGGTGTAGTACCAAGGAAGAACTGTGACTCCAAGGGTCAGAGAAGGAGGTGGCTCTCTGGAAATGAGCTGAGAAGTGAAAGAGAACCAAGCTAGAGAAGACTGACGCCACACTTTCTCACTGGTTCCTCACCAGCAGAGAACAGGCAGAACGGATGTTTGGTAGTATTTTGTCTAAAAAGAGCCTTTTCCCAAGACAAAGGAATCCAGATTTCATTTGTGGCATTCCCAGTGGTTCAAAGGGTGGTATTTATAGAACCCTGCTCAGGCAGGTATCATGTTTCACGTGTAAGATGAAGAGCTCCCCAAGGGCAGGAACTGGACTGTGCTTATCACTTTTCACCAACACAAGCCACTGTACACTAGCAGAGTGAGTACTCTACAACCGCCATTCTTGTGAATTTATAAGCCTTATCAGTTAACGACTTACACATAATTTTCAGTGTTAAACTATCTTCTGATTTTTTTTTTTTTTACATTTTAAAATTGTTCTTATTTGCAGGACTTAGCATGTAGAAAATAATTATAGCTAAAATGTATTTAGTACTGCCTGTGTACCAACCACTATATTAAAATCTTTAGATTGTAATCATCACATCAAATTGTGAAGTAAGTACTAAGAGTATTCTCATTTATAAAAATTGAAGTTTAGAGAGTCAACACACTCGTTGTCACTAAAAATCAAAAAGTGAAATCAGAATTCAAAATGAGTCAATCCAATCTAGAGGAGGGGCACACTGGTAAAGAATCTGCCTGCCAAGGCAGGAGGTCCAGTTCGATACCTGGGTTGGGAAGACCTCCTGGAGAAGGAGATGAAAACCCACTCCAGTCTTCTTGCCTGGAGAATCCCATGAACAGATGAGCTTGGTGGGCTACAGTCCAGGAATTTGAGAAGTGTTGGACATGACTGAGCAACTGAGCACACACAATACAGATTAATTGCAAACCATTCTTTTGTAAGGGACCTTCTGATATTTACATCTTCAATGGCTTTACCAGTCCTGTTTTATAGTAGACACTCAGTAAATGACTAAATAAAATATGATCATTTAGCCAAAACTCCTATCCAAAAAAAGGTATGTACCGCCATAAAACATGTGACTTAAATATGGCAACCATTAATCTTTCAAAGTTAGACATCTTACTGACCATTAAATAATTTTAGTTCCACATTAACTTTGTTCTTGCAAAAGTTTCTTATGGGAAGAATATTAATAATTACATCCCATTTGCCAGTGATTCAGAGCTATTGCCAATATATTAAGATTGCCTAATTTAAAAAGAGCTATGTATATTCATTTCTACCATGTAGAACAAAGGTTATGTACCTTTCAAAAAGAGCATGACAAATAGCTAAACCAGGAGCGTGCCTGTACTAGCACAGTAGATACATAGAATGTGTTAACCCTTCTGTGTCTTGTGTGATATGGTGAAGAATTAGGGGCTATAACCACTGCAGGAGATAGGATGGGATGTGGGGTGGAAACAAGTTCAGAAGCCACTAGAAATTGGAAAGCCTCAGTGTCCTTGGCATAGCACATGGGCACTGCCAACTGCTGACCTATAGGACAACTGTTCATTGCCAGGTGATATAGACTTGTGCTTCTCTGGTGTCAGTGTTGATACAAGTCATCTGTTGTTGTTCAGTTGCTCAGTCATGTCCAACACTCTGTGACCCCATGTGAAGCACGCCAGGCTTCCTTGTCCTTCACCATCTCCCAGAGCTTGCTCACTCATGTCCATTAAGTCGGTGATGCCATCCAACCATCTCATCCACTGCCGTCCCCTTCTCCTCCTGCCTCCAGTCTTTCCCAACATCAGCATCTTTTCAAATGAGTCAGTTCTTCGCATCAGGTGGCCAAAGTATTGGAGCTTCAGCTTCAGCATCATTCCTTCCAATGAATATTCAGGGTGATTTCCTTTGGAATTGACTGGTTGGATCTCCTTGTAGTCCAAGGGACTGTCAAGAATCTTCTCTAACACCACAGTTCAAAAGCATCAGTTCTTCGGTGCTCAGCCTTCTTTACGGTTGAACTCTTACATTGGTACATGACTAATGGAAAAACCATAACTTTGACTAGACAGACCTTTTCCTGCCAAATGTTTCTGTTTTTGAATATGATATATAGGTTTGTCACAGCTTTTCTTCCAAGGAGAAAACCTCTTTTAATTTCATGGCTGCAGTCACCATACACCATGATTTTGGAACCCAAGAATATAAAGTCTGTCACTGTTTCCATTGTTTCCCCATCTGTTTGTCATGAAATTATGGGACTGGATGGCATGGACTTTGTTATTTGAAAGTTGAGTTTTAAGCCAGCTTTTTCACTCTCTTCTTTCACCTTCATCAAGAGGCTCTTTAGTTCCTCTGCTTTCTGCCATAAGGTTGGTGCCATCTTATGCATATCTGAGGTTACTCATATTTCTCCCAGCAATTTTGATTCCAGCTTGTGCTTCATCCAGCCCAGCATTTTGAATGATGTACCCTGCATATAAGTTAAATATACAGCCTTGATGTATACTCCTTGACAAGAAGTCAGAGGTTCTTGAACAAATATTGGTTCAGATTCAGCAGGTGTGAATGCGATGGGCAGAGATTGCATTTCTGACTTCTCCTATCTTGCTGATGGTGCTGATCTACAGACCACTTTGAATATTTATGATATAGAGAAGCTTTGTTAAATCTACCGTTCTTAGGAGGAAGAGGGAGAAAATGAAAGAAGAGTTAGAATATGGTCTCACAGGATGTTATGTTTGTGATGTTTTATCACAGATTACAGGGAAGACATCATTTGCCTTGCTTTCTTGATGAACTTTGACGAGAGCCCTGGCTCACTCTGGTCTAGTTCATTTATTTTTTGCTTGTTCTCTGTTGTTTATTTTTAATTTTATTTTTAATTTTTATTTAATAAATGGTACAAAGCACAATGCCAAAAACATTAACAGTTAAAATTTCACTAAATGAAAAAAATACTATAGAATACAGTTGCAAAAAGCTACATTAAGTTATTTTACAACTGCCTCAAGCTGCAAAAAGAAAAAAAACCTAATACCAGTAACCGTTTTAGGCCAGGGAACAAGGTGCATAGTTGAGCATAGTCTGGTTTAGTCCTCAGAGGCCTGACTCAGAGCCAGGACATCTAGCTTCTTATCCCAATTCTACCAGGTCACTTTGTGCCTTTTAGAAAGTCATTTAATTGCTGTGGACATCAGTTTCCCACTGTAAGATGAAATGTTGGACCAGAGGATCTATAAGTTCCTCCCAGATCTCTAATTTTATGCCTTTCTTCTAGCTTTCTAGAATGTAGGGTATTTTTTTTCTTTTACATGAAAACAAAATAAAGTCAATTATCTTGAGAACTGAATAAATTTAATTCCTGAGCCTTGCACATAACAGAAGTTCAAAAGTAACCACCAACTTAAGAATACTAATACGTTATCTAAGAACTATGAATGGCATAATGTGTGGAGAATTAAGATATAAGATATTCCACATGAACTGTCCTCCCTAAGAAAACAAGGATTTTGATAATCTGTTTATAAAAGATTAAAATATCATTTATTTGCAATGCATCCCAGATCTCTAAGTCTGCTGATGTTGTGTCATAAGTATTAATAGTTTGCATTTATTAATAGTTTGCATTTATCCCATATTAAGTACTATTCTATGTGGACACAGCCATTAATATCAATCTAATCTTCACAACAATTGCCAGAGGAAGGTTTTACTACTATATTCAATTTATACACGAAAAGAATCAAGGCACAGAGAAGTTAAGTACCCCTCAGGGGTCACATGGTTAGTGAGTGGCAGAGTAGGACTCACCCAGATCTTCCAAAGGCAATGACTGTGTCTGTAAAGTAAGAGGCTAGGGGATGCAGCCATGTGCTGGCAGTTACACCCCAGAGACAACTGTGCATAAGGAAAAAACTCACACATCTTCTACAGAGCTGTCTTAGTTAAGGGAAGTGCTGTGCTGTGCTGTACTTAGTCACTCAGTAGTGTCTGACTCTTTGCAACCCCACGGACTGTGGCCCAACGGGCGCTGTCCGTGGGGATTCTCTAGGCAAGAATACTGGAGTGGGTTGCCATGCCCTCCTCCAGGGGATCTTCCCAGCCCAGGTCTCCCATATTACAGGTGGATTATTTACCATCCGGGCCAGCAAGGAAGTCCTAAGGTAACACTAGCAGCTGATATTAAAAAAACGAAAACCTCTCAATAGTCTTAGTAAATTCTGCCTCCTCCTTCTCTGTTGTTAAGGATCCCAAACAGATTTTGTCCTTTTAATTCATAATTACTTAAGAAATACACTTTGGAGCATTGCCATTTTCATTCTTTGCCATCGTTTTCTGTCGCAGTCTCGAAGATACGTTTACTGGTGTCTTGGGTAGTTTTCATAATTTATTTTTGCTCTTTTATAGATTTACTTTGAAAGGTGATGGAATCCACCCATTTTATGCTGATCTTTATCTGTATTGTGTTCAAGTGAACTCTAAAATCTGATGCTAGCAGTATATTAATTGTAGGCATCAAATTATAAATTTATAAACTTTACAAATCAAGTTATAAAATTATAAATGTCTAATGAAATCAATGCCCAATGCGAACAAATAATGTAAATGTTTTCATTTCACCTAACACTGACTGTGTTGTCTGTCTGCTGAGTTCTATCATACACTTACATCATTTTTACTCTCTTTAAACAGTAAACACTATAAAGATAGCTACTACAGTTTAATTTTAACAGAATATAGACAGTTTTGAGCTGTACATATTTATCTTTATGTTCCTAAAAGACTTTTAGTTTTAATTTTTGTGAAAATCCCAAATCTTATATTTAATTACTGACTGTCTTACTTTTAAGTTTTCTTTTTTATGAAAATATCCATTTATAACCAATATTTCTAAGCTTAGATATATTTCTCTAAACTGTTCTTTACACAAGTTTCTAGTTTACTACTTGTTTATGAAAAGCGGTTTCCTGATTTCTACATGCTGGCATATAGTGTAAACATTTGAGAGCATATCCATGTCAAATAAGACACGACCAATCTCACTGTATTATTAATAGGTTCTTTTGTATACATTTATGTGGGCTTCCCTGGTGGCTCAGGCAGTAAAGAATCCGCCTGCAATGCGGGAGACCTGGGTTTGATTCCTGGGTTGCAAAGATCCCTTAGAGGAGGGCATGGCAACCCACTCCTGTATTCTTGCCTGGAGAATCCCCATGAACAGAGGAGCCTGGCGGGCTACATACAGTCTATGGGGTCGCAAAGAGTCTGACACGACTGAGCAACTAAGCACACATACATTTATGTCTTGTATTTGTTCACATTTCACTCTGACCACTTTTAGAAGCTGTCCACAGGTTAAAAGTTGTATCAGCTTAACATGTAATAGAAAATACTGTATTTTGAAGTGATGTATTTCCAAAATTTTATACTAATTATTATTTAAAAGTTTTTGTTTCTATATCCTAAATTTACTTTTTATAAGTGAGGTTTATGTGATGTTAAATATTGAAAGACATGTCCTGAAATATTATTTTCATGGAATTTAGCAGGATTTTTGTAGTTTACATTACTTTTCTATTTTTCAGATGTTCTGCAGTTCACCTGGGCATAAAAGGAGAAATCAA
Source organism: Moschus berezovskii (assembly GCF_049115385.1). Classification (NCBI taxonomy): domain Eukaryota; kingdom Metazoa; phylum Chordata; class Mammalia; order Artiodactyla; family Moschidae; genus Moschus; species Moschus berezovskii. The sequence continues at coordinate 117,136,713 of NC_142462.1, forward strand.
GAAGAAAGTAGTCTTAATATTTACGGGTTGCCTGCTATGTACCAACTTTATTATATAATCAGGAGCACTGACCATATCCCTAAATAAATACACGGTTCTTCTCATAATGGACACACACCTGTGGAGCACAGGTAAGCATGTTCTCAAAATGTGATAATCTGTGAAAGATGTACCTCAAGTTTATGCCACACTCCCAGCATGCCAGAGGTCATGCTATAAAAAATCATTTGTAAATTGCACAATTGCTTGATATGAAATTCATAACTTCGAATGTCTAGTATAAGACAAAAGGACAAATAAACATGAGGATACCTTAGGCAAAAGTTGTCTCCATGCTCCTGGAAGAGGTGATGGTTTCCAGAGAAAGCCCAAGTCCTCTCCCTTCTCCTGAAGGAGTAGACTCTTCAGCACCTCTTCAGAGCAGAGACTAGAGAGTAATCCCAGTGGTCGACCTACTTCGATGGTTTGTGTCTTAGAAAATCCTCCCCTGGGCAGTGTCTAATACCCCCTGGGACACCTTGCCTCTTTGGACCTCCTAACCCATTTCCTTCCTCTATAACCAACTCTCAGCAGCATCTACACACCTTGAGTTGTTACTTGGAATCAGCTGCTTTTTCAGGGTGCTTTCCGCTCACCTCTGCTAACACGAGGGACCCAGATCACACTGGGGAGAAGAGAAGCTGAAACTATAGAACTTAATGCCAGGAGCTTATTCAATGTCTTACTGGTTCAGCTTCCTTATGGGTTCAGCTGAACCATCTGGAGACTTGAGAACCACGGCAGTGCTGGGATTCATGAAATCCAAATAATGCCAAGTATTCAGGGACTGCAATGAGTGCTGTTTTCTCAGGGGTGTGCCCTGGGGCTGTCTGTGTTTCCTAATCAGTCCTGCTGGGGATGAGAAGGGAAACAGAAAAGGAGAGTTGCTTTGTCCCCTTCCCCAGTGGAGCTGGGCATGCGCTGCATGTCACAGCCACCCCTTCCAGTGAACCCTCAAGAGCTACAGCGAGGTTGAGCCCATCAGAGAATAAACCTCGTTTTCTGGGGATCTGATCCCATTTCCAATCTGGAACAGAGGTGAGGGCTCTACAGCTCCCATAGAAGCTCCCTAAGGCAGGACCCCATCCAGCCTTCAGGTGCTTTCCTCTTCTGAGGTCTTGAGTCCAAATATGGGTGTGAACCAGGTAGCTGCATTTTATTTTACCATCAATTTCTCTTGTATATGTGTAACATCTAGTCTTTTGGTTTTGTTTTTTAACCTGATTTTTATTTTATATTAGTGTATAGTTAATTTGTGTTCATTTTAGGTATACAGCAAAGTGATTCAGTTATACATATATCCATTCTTTTTCAGATTCATTTCCCATATAGGTTATCACAAAAATATTGAGTAGAATCCCCTGTGCTATACAGCAGGTCATTGTTGGTTATCTGTTTTATATATAGTAATGTGTCTATGTTAATCCCAAATTCTTAACTCTCACTTTTATACTGCTATTCTTTTTAAGCACAGATAAGGAAATTCAGTCTTCTATAAATATGGACTAATAATTATTTTGCTGTGGGGATAGTTTGAAGAAAAATTAATGCTAACTGTTTAACAAATTGCTCACAAATAGTATAAGCGTATATTTAATTCAGTTAATTTCATTCTATACAGTGGATAAGTAGCCATATGAAACCTATAACTCTGCGGACCCTGATGCTAGATAAAAGAATAAGGAAATTCTGGGTATTGGATTTAGGTTAAATATATGGAATAATTTTTATAAACTGAGAAAGATTTCTCTAGGATATATTAGGGTGTGATCTTTCATTTCAGGGAAACTGACATTACTTCAGTCTTTATGTTTATGTCTCATCAATAGAACTACAATATATAATCTGTGAAGCCCATACACGTCTCATCCATTACCCATAACTTGGAGAACAGTGTCAGGCATACAGAAAACACTTTATGTACTACACTTTCCCAAATCTAGAGTGTACATGAATGAAAGTGAATGTGTGTGTGTGGTGTATATGTGTGGTTGAGGAAAATGCAGAAGAGCAAGAGTGGCTACATTAAGGATACTCTTTAGTTTTTAATAGAATTGTCAGCTTTAAGCCCTTTTTAATCCCCAATATCTCTTAAACTAATCATGCACTTGCCAAAGACATTGAAGGTCAGAAGCCAAAACCTGCCTTACTGATCCTTCAACTGTATATTTATTATCCACAAAAGCACATAGCTGGCTTACACTGTAATACAATCACTGTGTAGTAGAAACGTGCTCAATTTTACCTCAGTTAATCCATTTAACTATTTAACTTGTATTACCTCAATTTTCACAACAACCTCCTGTAATAGATACTGTCACTTTTCTCCTTTCAAAAATTTTAATACTATGGCTTGAGAGGTTAAGAACTCAGAATCATACAAGTAGTAAATGCATGTCTGATCCTTAAATTTATGCTCTTTAATTACTACTCCATCTTGCCTTTCTGTCATAAATGATCAGTCCAGAGGACAGAAAATCTGTAAGGATATAGCTGAACACCATCCACCACCTGCAGACCTATAGACTACTTCATCCACAGCAAAATACACATTCTTCTCAAGCTCACATGTAACGTTCACCAAGATAGAGCACATTTAGGACCCAAAATTGCACCTGAGCAAATTTAAAAGAATAGAAATCGCACAACGTCTGTTCTTAGATCAAAATGGGATTAGAATGGAAATTATTAACAGATTTAGCTGGAAAACTCCCCAAATATTTGGGGACTACACAATCACTTTCTAAATAACACATGGCAAGGAAGAAATATCAACAGAAATGCTAAAATATTTTGATCTAGGAAAGACTCAAAGAAGGGTTCTGCTGAGTACATTAACTGTAACAGATATTTCTTATAACTTGGAAGTAAGCATGCAGCACTTCACTGGAACTGAGGGTTTAAAAATAGCTTTCGTTTTTAGGAATGCTCCGTGACTCACACCCACAACATTAGAAAAGTTTGTCAGCCCATGAGATCTTAAATTTTACTTTTTGAAACAGAGGCCCCATCTAGTGCTGACAGGTTTGTTCATGTATAAAGAAACGGTTCCAACCTTAGATATTTACTTTGGAACCACAGAGATCCTGGATAATGTATTAGTCATCAAACAATTTGCCAATGTTTAAATTGCTAACTTGTACATACATATCAGATGCATCATTTATAGCATAAAATGATACTTGAATGTTGTATTTGAAATTGGGATGTATTTCATTTCTTAGTCTCATCATTCAGTTCTTATAGTCTTTAGTAAATCAATCCATTTGAGTTCAGGTAAAAGACTTCTAATACCATATAGAATGAAAACAGGGCTTTCCTGGTGGCTCAATTGGTAAAGATTCTGCCTGCAATGCAGGAGACCCAGGTTCAATCCTTGGGTTGGGAAGATCCCCTAGAGAAAGAAATGGCAACTCGCCCCAGTATTCTTGCCTGGATATCCGATGAACAGCGGAGACTGGCAGACTGCAGTACACGGGGTCATAAAGAGTCAGACACAACTTAGCGACTAAACTACCACCAGCGTAAGATATGAGGGAAAAAAGAAAGCAAGTAGAAGTGTTTTTCAGGTGTGCAATGCTCAAAATATCTATTTTGGAGATTCTACAGTTGTTATTACCAAACTTCAGACAGCATTCTTTCTGGCCTTGGGAAGAATGTCCTTGGCTCAGAGGGTAAAGGGTCTGCCTGCAATGCAGGAGACTTGGGTTTCATCCCTGGGTCAGGAAGATCCCCTGGAGATGGAAATGGCAACCCACTCCAGTACTCTTGCCTGGAAAATCCCATGGACAGAGAAGCCTGGTAGACTACAGTCCATGGGATCGCAAAGAGTCGTACACGACTGAGCGACTTCACTTTCATTCTCAACGATAGAGGAAGAGATGGTTGGATGGCATCACCAACCCCATGGACGTGAGTTTGAGCAAGCTCCAGGAGTTGGTGATGGACAGGGAAGCCTGGCGTGCTGCAGTCCATGGGATCACAAAGAGTTGGACATAACTGAGTGACTGAACTGAACTGACGCTCAGAAAAATCTAAGTCTGAAGTGCCAGACCCAGTTCAAGGATGGTCCAAGCACTCAGTATTTAGGCATTCACTCACTCATGTGTCCCAGTCATTCGTCTGTTCACTCAGTAAATATTTGCTAAGTGCCAGAATGACAAAAATCGATACACCTGTTCTTTGTTCACAAGGGATGTGTTACAATCCAGCTGACAAATGTTCATAAATAATTTCAATATATTCAATGGGCCCTCCTTCCTCCTGTCTCTCCCTTTAGGTTTCAAAGAGATTCCTACTTTGTAAGCAGTGTTTCTTTTTTCTTTATATAATTAACGTGGAAGTTACAAAAGGAAATTAAAGAGGACTTAATAAACAGATTAAGCATTTTATAAGAGGTAGATTCAGATGCATTTTCACAGCCAAATGTTTTAATATGTTTTATGTATTTTCCAAATAAATTTAAAAGGTTGTCCTAGAACAATGATTTTTAATATAATCCTGAAAAAAAATAAGCCTTCATCATGTGTTAGAAATTCATAGTACAGTTGATTTAATTGTGTCTTGCTAATAATTTATTGATGTGTTAGTCAGGTCAGACTCTCTGCAACCACATGAACTGTAGCCCAGCAGGCTCCTCTGTCCATGGAATTTTCCAGGCAAGAATACTAGGGTGGGTAGCCATTCCCTTCTTCAGGGGATCTTCCTGACCCAGGGATCAAATTCAGGTCTCCTGCATTCCAGTGGATTCTTTACTGTCTGAGCCACCAAGGGAGGACCCTAATTTATTGATAATACTTATTTTAAAAAGACAGTCATTTGTTGTTTCTAGAGAAGGATCTAGTGAGAATGTCCTTCAGGAGTTTGATTAACTTCTCCGAAAAGCTTTCCCTGGGTTATATTTCAATGTGATTATCTCTGCCTATTACCTGGCCCATAAATAACCATGCTGCTGCTGCCGCTGCTAAGTTGGTTTAGTCGTGTCCGACTCTGTGCGACCCCATAGACGGCAGCCCACCAGGCTCCCCCGTCCCTGGGATTCTCCAGGCAAGAATGCTGGAGTGGGTTGCCATCTCCTGCTCCAATGCATGAAAGTGAAAAGTGAAAGTGAAGTCGCTCAGTCGTGTCCCACTCTTCGCTACCCCATGGACTGCAGCTTTCCAGGCTCCTCTGTCCATGGGATTTTTCCAGGCATAAATAGCCATAAATAACCCTGAATGGAATAATTTATTATAAAAAATGGGCAAGAACTTTGATTATCAGCACATCCTCTTTGTCAAAATGTCTGCATAAGAAGGCAAATGAATACCTCCTGGTTGGTTGGTGAGCATTGCATCAGGGTGGGAGGTGGAGAGGTGCTTACCTGGAGGTCTTACCAGTGAGGGTATTGATCCCTGATCACTGAAGCCATCTGACCTGTAGAAACAGACCTGCGGCAGGCCAGCACGCTCACCCCATCAGACGCCCCTGGACACTGCTGAAGATGTGCTGATAACCACTGGCATATGGATCATTGCCTGCTCTACTCCTCAGTCTTTCCATAGACCAGGGCCTTGCACGATTGTCATCCTTGGATTCCTGAGTCACAGTCAGAGCCTCTCTTCCACGAAAAACAGTGAAGTCAAAGTGTTAGTCGCTCAGTCATGTCCTACTCTTTGCCACCCCATGGACTGTAGCTTACCAGCCTCCTCTAAAAATGGTATTTCCTAGGCAAGAATCTGGAAATAGATGGGGAAACAGTGGAAACAGTGTCAGACTTTATTTTTTTGGGCTCCAAAACCACTGCGGATGCTGATTGCAGCCATGACATTAAAAGACGCTTACTCCTTGGAAGGAAAGTTATGACCAACCTTGATAGTATATTAAAAAGCAGAGACATTACTTTGCCAACAAAGGTCCATCTAGTCAAGGCTATGGTTTTTCCCATGGTCATGTATGGATGTGAGAGTTGGACTGTGAAGAAAGCTGATCGCCGAAGAATTGATGCTTTTGAACTGTGGTGTTGGAGAAGACTCTTGAGAGTCCCTTGGACTGCAAGGAGATCCAACCAGTCCATTCTAAAGGAGATCAATCCTGGGTGTTCATTGGAGGGACTGATGCTAAAGCTGAAACTGCAATACTTTGGCCACCTCATGCAACGAGTTGACTCACTGGAAAAGACTCTGATGCTGGGAAAGGGTGGGGGCGGGAGGAGAAGGGGACGACAGAGAGTGAGATGGCTGGATGGCATGAGTTTGAGTGAACTCCGGGAGTTGGTGATGGATAGGAGGCCTGGCGTGCTGTGATTCATGGGGTCGCGGAGAGTCGGACACGACTGAGCGACTGAACTGAACTGAACTGAGGCAAGAATACTGGAGTGGGTTACCATTTCTGTTTCCAGGAGATCTTCCTGACCCAGGGACTGAAGCCGGGTCTCTTGCATTGCATGCAGACTCTTTACCACAGAGAGCCACCAGGGAAGCCCGTCTTCCATGAGATTGCGTCAGAGCTCCTGGAGTGGAGTTTTTTGGATGCACTTAGAACTCTCCAGTTATATGTCTACACAGTTCGCTTGTTTTCCTTCTCCAGTTCTTCCCATTCACGATGAGTGGACTTTACAAGTTTTATTTCTCTTTTTTCTGAGTTCCTCAGGGAGTAGCTCATTATTGTCTCCTTTGGTATTAATGACTGGTATTAATTTATATTAATGACAGCTAGACCAGGATATTGTCAACAAAAGTACCTTTCTGTACGTTAATCCTGGAGAAGCTGCTTCTTCTGAAATAAGCAGGTCCAAGTCAACAGATCAGCCTCAGGTCATATTTGCCTAGCAGTAAGGTGCTAACTAAATGTTTGCACCAGCAAAGATGTTATATTTGTACACGGTATTTTGCAGAAGCTGTTATCCAGGCCTAAGGACAAATAAACATAACCAGTTCACAGAAGCATCAAATACTGAACCACTAAATTAATGCTATATACATCTCTAAAATGACAACTTCACTAAATCACTTTTCAAAAAATTGGCTGTCAGTAAGGCAGATATCAGTTCTTGTCTTGCTGAAGTAGGACCAAGTTGATTTCTTAATGAATTGTCATTTCTTGTCTTTTTCAACTTCACATATGGTACGTGATACAAATGCTAAACCATCACACAAATACTGAAGCCTACCACATACTTGTTCCAGGGATGGCCTTTCCCACTTATTTTATGACCTAGATTTTCTCTTTTAATAGGAGTAGAGCAGTAGGGTTACAGGTACATGGGAAACTACACCTTCAAATGTTTCACCTGCATCCACATACACCCACCACAGCCTTCAAAGCAACGTGTAAGTGCCTGACTTTACGGTCATCTACACCCTTGCACAAAAGTTCTAGATTCACAGTACATAAATGCTGTGCAGCACTCCCAAACTCAGTTCCTACAAACTGTAGAGGTTGTTATTCAAAACAGCTGTTTGGTAAATTAGTAACTATGATGGCATCAGTACATTCACCGGCCAATGACTGGTTTGATTTCATCACTCATTGTAACATAAAGGTATTCACTAGAGTTCATGTGGTGCATATCCACTGATCCCTTCTTAGCAACTTAAACAATCACATTGTCATAAAAGTTGCTCTTTATCCTTTTGTTCCTCCTGTTATCATGTAAACTGCTCTACATCTAGAGAGCAAAGGTTGATTTTGACTGCTGAAGGCAACACTGTTGATGTTTCTCCAGTTGAGAAACTGGAATTACATCTCCTCTCTCAGTTCAGTTCAGTTCAGTCGCTCAGTCGTGTCCGACTCTTTGTGACCCATGAATCACAGCACGCCAGGCCTCCCTGTCCATCACCAACTCCCGGAGTTCACTCAGACTCATGTCCATAGAGTCGGTGATGCCATCCAGCCATCTCATTTTCTGTCGTCCCCGTCTCCTCCCGCCCCCAATCCTGCCCAGCATCAGTCTCTTTTCCAGTGAGTCTCTCTGTTCCGTTCCATAGCTCAGTCATGTCCGACTATTTGCGACCCCGTGGACTGTAGCCTACCAGGCTTCTCCGTCCATGGGATTCTCCAGGCAAGAATACTGGAGTGGGTTAACGTTTCCTTCTCCAGGGGATCCTCCCGACCCAGGGATCGAACCAGGGTCTCCCACATTGGAGGCAGACGCTTTAACCTTTGAGCCACCAGGGAAGCCCAGTGAGTCTCTAGGACTACTCTAATTCTCATTTTGGTGTTCTTCCTTTACTGATTACTTCTACATTCCAGAAATTCTCTTAGTAACAGATGTGCAGCTTAGCAACTTGTCGTAATTTAGTAACGTGCCCTAGTAACTTGACACCTGCAGCTCCAGAATGATTCCTATGTCGTGGTTATTTTATCTCCTCTTTTGATGGACATTCCTTCTTCCCATCATGCATCAGTGGCTCTAGGTAACCTATCATGGTGACACAATCCCTTGCTGTAAAACTGTATGTCAGGTTATATAATTAATGTATAACTAGTCATCACCTTAAAATCATGTCCTTTAAAAATGCTATTTTTTGAAATAATGTCTGGAGGTTTTCAACAATTCTGTCCTAAGTGATCCCGTTTTATCATTTTCATAGTGAAATGGGAGAAAATCGGATGATAGTTACAGAGTTCATCCTACTGGGACTTTGTCTTGGCCCAAGGATTCAGATGCTCCTCTGCGGGCTCTTCTCCATGTTATATGTCTTCACCCTGCTGGGGAACGGGGTCATCCTGGGGCTCATCTCACTGGACTCCAGACTGCACAGCCCCATGTACTTCTTCCTCTCGCAACTGGCCATCGTTGACATGGCCTACGCCTGCAGCACAGTGCCCCAGATGCTGGTCAACCTCCTGAGTCCAGCCAAGCCCATCTCCTTTGCTGGCTGCATCACACAGACCTTTCTCTTTCTGACCTTTGCTGTCACAGAATGTCTGCTGCTGGTGGTGATGTCCTATGATCGGTATGTGGCCATCTGCCACCCGCTCCGATATTCTGTCATTGTGAGCTGGAGAGTCAGCATCAGCCTGGTGGTGACTTCCTGGGCATATGGCTCCCTCCTGGCCCTGGTCCATGTGGGTCTTGTCCTGAGGCTGCCCTTCTGTGGTCCTCATGCAATCAATCACTTCTGTGAAATCCTGTCTGTCCTCAAGCTGGCCTGTGCCGACACTAAGCTCAACCAACTTGTCCTCTTTGTTGCTTCTGTGTGGGTCTTAGTCGGGCCCCTCTGCCTGGTGCTGGCCTCCTACACACGCATCCTGGTCACCATCCTGAGGATCCGGTCAGCTGAGGACCGCAGGAAGGCCTTCTCCACCTGCTCCTCCCACCTCTGCGTGGTCAGGCTCTTCTTTGGCAGTGCCATCATCATGTACATGGCCCCCACGTCCTGCCACCCTGAGGAGCAGCAGAAGATCCTTTTTCTGTTTTACAGTTTCTTCAACCCCATGCTGAACCCGCTCATCTATAGCCGGAGGAATGCAGAGGTCAAGGGTGCCCTGAGGAGAGCGCTGTTCAAGGAGAGTCATTTCTGTTGGAGTGATATTTGAATCACTCCCCCGCCTGAAGAGTTTACTTGGAAATTTGGTGCTGAGTATCTACCAAAGCTCATCACTTTGTGTCTCCGAGACTAAGTCATCCGAGACACTCTGTAAAGCACTTTCTTTTCCTCCCCATAAGTTAGTTAGGTTTTGCTGCATTCATTATATTTAATTCTATCAACCGTATTGACTTATTCATTTAACTACTTGGTGAATTAAGATAATCCAGAGGGAAAAAATTATTTTATCCACTGCTAAGCAGAGACATTACTTTGCCAACCAAGGTCCGTCTAGTCAAGGCTATGGTTTTTCCCGTGGTCATGTATGGATGTGAGAGTTGGACTGTGAAGAAAGCTGATCACCGAAGAATTGATGCTTTTGAACTGTGGTGTTGGAGAAGACTCTTGAGAGTCCCTTGGACTGGAAGGAGATCCAACCAGTCCATTCTAAAGGAGATCAGTCCTGGGTGTTCATTGGAAGGACTGATGCTGAAGCTGAAGCTCCAATACTTTGGCCACCTCATGTGACGAGTTGACTCACTGGAAAATATTCTAATGCTGGGAGGGATTGGGGGCAGGAGGAGAAGGGGATGACAGAGAATGAGATTGCTGGATGGCATCACCGACTCGATGGACATGAGTTTGAGTGAACTCCGGGAGTTGGTGATGGACAGGGAGGCCTGGCGTGCTGTGATTCATGGGGTCGCAAAGAGTCAGAGATGACTGAGCAACTGAACTGAACTGAAGGAGCCCAAAAGGTTAAAATAGACACTCTACCTCTGACTCCACCAGGTGTGTACAATAATAACAGAACAACAGGCGTTAGTGATATAACCACATTCATAACAATTTTTAAAAATTCTATTGCTACAGGCAGAGACCCAGAATCCATGAATAACTTTGTCCATTTTCATCCCACATTCGGATGTTTCATCTCAATTGTAAATCCTCTTACAAATAGTGAAGTGTAGTTTGTCAGTCATGCGATCCCATTGACTGTAGCCTACCAGGCTCCTCCATCCATGGAATTTTCCAGGCAAGAGTACTGGAGTAGGTTGCCATTTCCTTCTCCAGGGGATCTTCCCAACCCAGGGATCTAACCCAGTTCTTCCACATTGGAGGCAGACATTTTACCCTCTGAGCCACCAGGGAAGCTGTACCTAAATGCCTACTTAGATTTAGGGGAAATTGATTTTGCTGATCAAATCCTGTAATCTGCCTTACAATTTCTTTGATCAGAAATTGAGTCTAAAAATAGCTGGCATCCCAGGGAACTGCCCAACAAAACCGCTTGTCCAGTCTGCACTGGTCCTTTGATGGCCACTTTTTCCAAACTCTCCTCATTTTCTCAAGAAAAATATCTACTATTCTCTCTGAATAGACATACACTCTTAACCAAGGAGGAATTAGCAAGTGCTGCAGCCCAACTTTCAATAGTTGGATATGAATGAAGAGCCCTACACAGAGGCAGCAAATGGAAAAAGAGGTGACCCACCTCCCAGAATATTGGAAATAAAAGCAAAAATAAACAAATGGGATCTAATTAAAATTAAAAACTTCTGCACAGCAAAGGAAACTATAAGCAAGGTGAAAAGACAGCCTTCAGAATGGGAGAAAATAATAGCAAATGAAGCAACTAACAAAGGATTAATCTCAAAAATATACAAGCAACTCCTGCAGCTCAATTCCAGAAAAATAAATGACCCAATCAAAAAATGGGCCAAAGGACTAAACAGATATTTCTCCAAAGAAGACATACAGATGGCTAACAAACCTGAAAAGATGCTCAATATCACTCATAATCAGAGAAATGCAAATCAAAACCACAATGAGGTACCATTTCATGCCAGTCAGAATGGCTGCTATCCAAAAGTCTACAAGCAACAAATGCTGGAGAGGGTGTGGAGAAAAGGGAACCCTTTTACACTGTTGGTGGGAATGCAAACTAGTACAACCACTATGGAGAACAGTGTAGAGATTCCTTAAAAACCTGGAAATAGAACTGCCATACGACCCAGCAATCGCACTCCTGGGCATACACACCGAGGAAACCAGAATTGAAAGAGACACATGTACTCCAATGTTTTTTTTTTTTTTTTTTAATCTAAAAAAGAATTTTATTAAAAAAGCACAAATGCAAAGAAATGAACAGAGGAAAATTTATGCGTCGAACCTGGACTGGTCACTTATGATAATATACATGCTACAATTCCATTCTCTCCAATCATTCCACCTTCACCCTCTCCCACAGAGTCCCAAAGACTGTTCTAAATGCCTATGTTAACCTGAACCCTGTACTCCAATGTTTATCGCAGCACTGTTTATAATAGTCAGGATATGGAAGCAACCTAGATGTCCATCTGCAGACGAATGGATAAGAAAGCTTTGGTACAAATACACAATGGAGTATTACTCAGCAATTAAAAAGAATATATTTGAATCAGTTCTACTGAGGTGGATGAAACTTGAGCCTATTATACAGAGTGAAGTAAGCCAGAAAGAAAATCACCAATACAGCATACTAACGCATATATATGGAATTTAGAAAGATGATAACGATAACCCTGTATATGAGACAGCAAAAGAGACACAGATGTATAGAACAGTCTTTGCAACTCTGTGGGAGAGGGCGAGGGTGGGATGATTTGGGAGAATGGCACTGAAACATGTATTTTATCATATGTGAAACGAATCACCAGTCCAGGTTCGACACATGATACAGGATGCTCGGGGCTGGTGCACTGGGATGAACCAGAGGGATGGGATGGGGAGGGAAGGGGGAGGGGTTCAAGATGGGGAACACATGTACACCCGGGGTAGATGCATGTCAATATATGGCAAAACCAATACAATAATGTAAAGTAATTAGCCTCCAATTATAATAAATTTTTTTAAAAAGGGGGTGTAATAACAATAGTTAAAAGTATTATTAAGTACTCCATGCCACCTGCTTCACGTGATTGATACTTTATAGAGATCATCTCCTTTTATCATCATAACAAATGCATTTTTCATTATCATCCCATTTTACAGATGCAAACATTAAGGCAATGGCAAATGTAAGACTCATATCCCAACAATATGACTCCCGAGTCTTTTCTACTAACAGGACAATGTAGTACCTCACTATCAGAGTTATTAAATTAAGAATAAGGTGAACCTATCCCAACGTAGGATATGTTGGGAGGCTTTGTGTTTCTTCTCAATATGATGTGTGCCACGGTGAATCTGGGAGAGCTAGGTATTATTTATTGAAGGCTTCTGGTCCTGGTCAGAAAGTTCTGTGAGCATGGTTGCTAAAGATGTTCAGAATTTTGTAGCAACAGAAAGAGGTGGGAACAGAAGCTGTCGAGATTAGAGGTTTGGTTTAGACCTGTGTGGTGTTAAGACCCAGAACTAGGACATTCCTAGTGTCACATACACCACACCCGTGTTCATACACATGTGTGTGCATGTATGCACACATATTTACTGAGTGTTCACTATGGTGAGGCTCTGTTCTAAGCATCTTATGAGTATTACCTTTGTAAATCTTCATAGTAGCCCTATGAGATAGAGATTATTCACCACTTTTTAGACGAGGAAACAGAGGCACAAAGAGATTAAGTAACTTAACTAAAGCCTCACAGCTAATAAGTACCTAGTCCAGAATCAGAACTAGGCAATCTGATTACCAAACCCATAGACATACCTATATATAAAAATTAAAAATCTTGTGATGTTCTGGGAGAAGAAGGAAGCGGAGGAGAAGAAAAACTTTCAATATCCAGTCAAAGATAGGCCTTGAGCTTCACGAAGAAAAAGTACTTGTTTGTTAAAGAAAGCAATTTCGCTTTATACTGGTGTGAAAATGAAGGAGCAAGGAAGGATTGGGACTCCAAGGGTCCAGGGTAGAGGAAGAGCCTGTCAACTAGAAGGACAGTGAAACAGAACAGTGCAAGAAAGAGGCAACAATGAAGCTTTAAACTGATGGTTCGCCAAAATTCAAGAGTATTAGAAAGAGTGCTTGTCCAACATGGATGTAATTTTTAATTTGAATAATTCCTAACACAGTCTTTAACTGGCTGTTGCACGTTGCCATGTGCAGAAGCATATCCCCTCTAGCAGCACAAGGGACCACTCAGCCTTGGAGGGAACAACGTGATAAGGGGTCCCAGCCGGAGCTCAGACTCAGAGGCCCCTTTATGAGTCGGTTGGCAAAGGCTCCAGGGGACTGACATCTCTCCCCTTGAACCTGTTCCTAGATAACCAAATACTAAGAAAACACATGAGACCTTCCCTTGGGCAAAGAGACTCACATTTTTTTTTTTATTTACAACATTTTCTGATCTTTCACCTGGGATCTACAGAACATTTCACAATTATGTATCATCTCTTCATGTGGGGAAGGACAAGTATCAGTTTCTCTCTTTATCCTTAATGCCTTAACGCTCCTAACACAAAATAAGCACCCAGCAAACACTCCTTAAATAAAGGATGCTTTTAACTATCATCTGCATTTCCAAATTTTCAGTGGAGTTATCTTCTGATTGCTAATCTTCCTTAAGTCCCTTTAATTGTGAGTTACAGTTACAGAGTTTAATCATAGCTGATAATTATTAAGTGCTTAGTTTATGGTAAGAACTATATAAAATACTTTCAGATAATCTTTGTATCAAATCGGTGGAGTGGGTACAATTGTTATCCTTATATAATAATGAGGAAAATGAACTTTAGGAAAGTGAGTTATTTAACCAAAGACACAAAATAAAATAAAATTAGTAAAATTCAAAGTCAGGCAGTTTGGCTTTAAAGTAACTCTACACCATTCTTTTGTAGAGGATCTGCTGATATTCATAAATTGAATGGCTGGCATCAGTACTGTTCATAGTAAACCCTCAGTAAACTGAATGAACAAATCACAGTCCCTGTGTCCAAATTTCTACCCATAACTTACAGGCCTGGGAATGTGTTACCTTGTATCCATTTAAGTCAAAATCTTACTATCCCTTAGATTTATCTAGTTCTTGTTTTTAGTGTATTCTTATTTGATGAGTATTAATAATCAAGAATGCATTATTGGTCTAGGATCACAGAGAGGAAAGGAAACACATTTGGGTAGAAATTTAGCATTTACTGTAAAAACTGCTAGGACTGTTTATTCATTTCTATCACAGGGAACAGTGGTCATTCGCTTTGCAGAGGAGCATGTCCATTTGCTGAACCTGTGATTCTGGAAGGCCAGGATGGGACTGGTGCTGGATGGAAAGGCATGGGAGGTGCTGTCCTTAAAAAACCCAGGCAAGAGGGTGGAGACTGTTATCAGTAATAGCTGCAGTAATGATAGGAACGGGAACTCATATGTGGCGGCGGGCTCACTTGCGGCCTGAAATTGGCACCTGCAGCATATGTGGCATGTGGACAGGGGATTGCCAACCACAGACCTGGAGGATTGCTGTATACCACTTACTGTAAATGGAGATCATCGCTGTTAATAGGGCTGTTGAGTAGGGGCAAAAACAAATGTGCGGAGCGCTGGAATGCTGTCCGACTGGGTGAAAGCACGGCTATGTTTTCCCAGCCAGCGAGGGGAGTGGCTTGTACTTCTCACCTTCTTGACAAACTTAGAATGGCATTGGCTCATTTTGATCTTTCTTTAACCTGTGCTTCCCTTTGTTTCTAATTTCTGAAGTTGTGTTGGGCCAAAAGTAGAGGTGGATCCTTGAATACAGTGTGATTCAGTCCACAGAGTGCTGGTTTAGATTCAGGACATCCCAGTTCCCATCCCCGTTCCCCCACTGACTCACTGTGTGACCTTAGAGAAGTTTTTTCTCCTCTGGCCTAGAGTTTCCTCATCTACAAAATGGGAAGTTGAACCAGACAGTCTTTGTGGGTCTTTCTTATTTTCTACTTTGTGTCTCTCTCTTAGTTTCCTCACGTTTCATTGGAATTTGGATGTTGAATTTTTCCAAAGGAATACAGAATGAGTTCCATGCAGAGAAAATGAAGTGAATTCCTAAGATAATTGATTTTAAAATCAAAAGCTTCTGCACAGCAAAGGAAACTATAAGCAAGGTGAAAAGACAGCCTTCAGAATGGGAGAAAATAATAGCAAATGAAGCAACTGATAAAGGATTAATCTCCAAAATATACAAGCAGCTCCTGCAGCTCAATTCCAGAAAAATAAATGACCCAATAAAAAAATGGGCCAAAGAACGAAACAGACATTTCTCCAAAGAAGACATAAAGATGGATAACAAACACATGAAAAAATGCTCAACATCCCTCATAATCAGAGAAATGCAAATCAAAACCACAATGAGATACCATTTCACACCAGTCAGAATGGCTGCTATCCAAAAGTCTACATGCAATAAATGCTGGAGAGGGTGTAGAGAGAAGGGAACCCTCTTACACTGTTGGTGGGAATGCAAACTAGTACAGCCACTATGGAGAACAGTGTGGAGATTCCTGAAAAAACTGGAAATAGAACTGCTATATGAACCAGCAATCGCACTCCTGGGCATACATACCGAGGAAACCAGAATTGAAAGAGACACATGTACTCCAATGTTCATTGCAGCACTGTTTATAATAGCCAGGACATGGAAGCAACCTAGATGTCCATCTGCAGACGAATGGATAAGAAAGCTTTGGTACAAATACACAATGGAGTATTACTCAGCCATTAAAAAGAATGCATTTGAAGCAGTTCTAACGAGGTGGATGAAACTGGAGCCTATTATACAGAGTGAAGTAAGCCAGAAAGAAAAACACCAATACAATATACTAACGCATACATATGGAATTTAGAAAGATGCAAATGATAACCCTGTATCAGTTCAGTTCAGTTCAGTTGCTCAGTCGTGTCTGACTCTCCGCGACCCCATGAATCACAGCACGCCAGGCCTCCCTGTCCATCACCAACTCCCAGAGTTCACTGAAACTCATGTCCACAGAGTCGGTGATGCCATCCAGCCATCTCATTCTCTGTCGTCCCCTTCTCCTCCCGCCCCCAACCTTTCCCAGCATCAGAGTCTTTTCCAGTGAGTCAACTTGTCGCATGAGGTGGCCAAAGTATTGGAGTTTCAGCTTTAGCATCAGTCCTTCCAATGAACACCCAGGATTGATCTCCTTTGGAATGGACTGGTTGGATCTCCTTGCAGTCCAAGGGACTCTTGAGAGTCTTCTCCAACACCACAGTTCAAAAGCATCAATTCTTCGGCGATACGAGACAGCAAAAGAGACACAGATGTATAAAACAGTCTTTGGGACTCTGTGGGAGAGGGTGAGGGTGGGATGGTTTGGGAGAATGGCATTGAAACATGTATATTATCATATGTGAAATGAATCTCCAGTCCAGGGTCGATGCATGTTACAGGATGCTCGGGGCTGGTATGCGGGGATGACCCAGAGGGAGGATAAGGGGAAGAGGGAGGTGGGAGGGGGGTTCGGGAGGGGGAACTCATGTACACCCGGGGTGGATTCATGTCAATGTATGGCAAAACCAACCAATATAATATTGTAAAATAATTAGCCTCCAATAAAAATTAAAAAAAATAAAAATAAATAAATAAAATACACTAAAAAAAAAGATAATTTAATATCTTGGGCTCTAAACATAGTAGGAACACAATAGTAATGGATGAATTAATAAATGAGTTGAGCATTTAATGTTCCAGGAAATAGGAATTGTATAAGGCTGGCTGAAGCGTAAGTTGAAATGACCACTCTAAGAAAAGTTAAATTTTATTAGCCTTCTCAGATGTTGTTAAGAGTAATTTCACTGGATAGGTTCTGGGACCTGGAATAAACTTAAATGATGTCTAATTTTGTGTCTCTAAAATAATAATTTTAATATATAGTATTTATTGAGCATTATTGAGTTTCAGGTGCTGTGGTGAGGTGCATGCATTATGTTTTTATGGCTGAGCACCTTTGCTGTCCACCTGAGGCTACCACAACAGTGTTTTTTTAATTTATTTATTTTTAATTGAAGGATAATTTCTTTGCAGAATTGTGTCGCTTTCTGCCAAACATCAACAGAGATACGTGCATTATTATCTTGTCTAAGCTTCGTGACAGTTCCAAGTTTAGTACTTTGAGTATGGTCATTTTTAAAAAGAAGAAATGGAGGCACAGGGATGGTAAGAGTTATGGGAAAGTGTGTGACACAACCTGAGTTCTAATCTAGGTCAGCCCGACACCAGGACCACACCCATAATCACTAAGCATATTGCCTCCCTGCAGCCAGGACTCCTGGAATCTTTTTCTACCCACAGTAAAGTAAGACTCAAGAAAATCACCCTGAATATTCTGAAATTCCATTTTAAGGAAAAGATAAAAATATAGGTAACAGAGTTTCCAAATAAATATAATGAACAAAGTAATAATATACAAACAAAGTGTTTAACTGAGCAAAAATTCCTGGATACAGTAGAGACAAATGAACCACACACAACAGAACAAGTGAAAACCACTAATGAATATGATGAGAGATGTCCAGCCTCTCTAGTGATCAGAGAAATTAATTTTAAAGCATTTGTTTGCCCATCAGCTGGACAAAAAGAGAAAGATTGATCCTTTCTAGTGTGGCTGAGCATATGGGCAATTAGGAATTTCCCCATAGTCTTGGTGGAAGTATAAATTGATTTCACGGTTATTTGGGAATATGTCTTCCAAAATTAAAATCTGCACACCTGGGATGCAGCAATTCCAATTCTAGGAACATATCCTACAGAAATATTCACATATACGTGTAAAACATATGTATGGGTAAATTTATTTTATTTATTTATTTTTGATAAATTTTTCGGACCCGGAAAGGCTCGGCAGAGGCAGAGAAGGAGGCAGCGGCAGGCCACTGCTGACGGGAATCTGGGAGCAGCCTCTGCCCCAGCTGGGCCAGGGCTCGAGCCCTGCAAACCCACACGTTCCCTCCAGTCAACTCAGAGTCCGTAAATTTATTTTAAATTGAAAACTTTGTAATAGCCAAATGCCACAAATAACCTTATATCCTTCAACAGTGGGGTTGTTTAATAAAACATTATATAAGCCTATATTTTCAAATACTTTGTAACTATTATAATAAACAAATTTTAGTAATTAAGTTTAGTATGGGTGAAAGTAAGAAAGTGAAAGTGAAGTCACTCAGTCGTGTCCAACTCTTTGCGAGACCATGGACTGTAGCCTACCAGGATCCTCAGTCCATGGGATTTTCCAGGCAAGAATACTGGAGTGGGTTGCCATTTCCTTCTCTAGGGGATCTTCCTGACCCAGGGATCGAACCTGGGTCTCCCGCATTGTAGGCAGACGCCATCTAGCAGTCTCTGCCACAAGTAATTAGAGGCTCTGAGTTCCTAGCTCTCTGGCCCTTTAGGACATCAGTGAAACTTGAGAGACCTGGTGGTACTAAAGGCGGGAGTAGAGAGACTTGAGCCTCCTCCAGGTCCTCAACAGCAGCACTCCCAGTGATACGTACATTTGTGTTTGATGTTATGTGAAATACAATCCACATAAAGCTTCAAGGCAAATCCTCTAGGCCCCACTACAGCAGACATTCTGAATTGCTAATACTCCACAGATCACTTCCTGAGGGCTGGTGTCAGTCTTGATCATCAAATCTTTAGATAGTAGGAAATCCCATGGACCTGAGTTCAGGTAAACCATGATCAGTTTGCGGTGGGTGTTGCCCCATCTTTGAAGTGTTAATAAGATGCCACCCACCCTGTCTGTTCCAAAGAGGAGCTGGGAATTTCAAAATGGTAATATGCACATCAACAATTTTGAAGCTGAAAAGTAATAAACATTATTTTTAGACCTATAAAATAGAGATTCATTGGTGCTCTCCTCTCACATTATTTCTTCTCTCCTTCCCTACTTTCTCTATGTACTTTTTCAGTTCAGTTCAGTTCAGTCGCTCAGTCGTGTCCAACTCTTTGCAACCCCATAGACTGTAGCACACCAGGCTTCCTGTCCATCATCAACTCCTGGTGCTTGCTAAAACTCATGTCCATCGAGTCAGTGATGCCATCCAACTATCTCATCCTCTGTCGTCCCCTTTTCCTCCCGCCTTCAATCTTTTCTAGCATCAGGGTCTTTTCCAATGAGTCAATTCTTTGCATCAGGCAGCCAAAATATTGGAGTTTCAGCTTCAACATCAGTCCTTCCAATGAACACCCAGGACTGATCTCCTTTAGGATGGACTGGATTGATCTCCTTGCAGTCCAAGGGACTCTTAGGAGTCTTCTCCAACACCACAGTTCAAAAGCATCAATTCTTCGGTGCTCAGCTTTCTTTATAGTCCAATTCTCACATGCATACGTGACTACTGGAAAAACCATAGTTTTGACCAGATGGACCTTAGTCTGGCAAAGTAATGTCTCTGCTTTAGGCATCAGTAATGTGGTATTGGAGAAGACTCTCAAGAGTCCCTTGGACTGCAAGGAGATCCAACCAGTCCATTCTAAAGGAGATCAATCCTGGGTGTTCACTGGAAGGACTGATGCTAAAGCTGAAACTCCAATACTTTGGCCACCTCATGCGACGAGTTGACTCACTGGAAAAGACTCTGATGCTGGGAAAGGTTGGGGGCGGGACGAGAAGGGGACGACAGAGAATGAGATGGCTGGATGGCATCACCGACTCTGTGGACATGAGTTTGAGTGAACTCCGGGAGTTGGTGATGGACAGGGAGGCCTGGCGTGCTGTGATTCATGGGGTCGCGGAGAGTCAGACACGACTGAGTGACTGAACTGAACTGAACTGAACTTTTTACCTGACTCCTTATAAAACACACAGGATTTATTTTTTTTTTTTTAAACACACAGGATTTAAAATGTGCTCTCTTTAACTAAAACCCACTATAATTCTATTCTATAGAAGATACTGGGGAAGATCCAAAGAAGATTGTCTGAACAAAGTTATAACTGGGGAAAGGGTTAGATTTGGGATAACCCATTAGACAGATAAATGATCCTTTCTTCCCAGAAGGCAGGATGTAATAGATTGGACACGCATGCTTGAAGCTGGTGGAGAGAGTGGAAAAGTCTGCATTTCCAGTTATTCAAAATGCTTTTCCCATGCTGTTTGTATTGAACTGGAAGAGCAAAAGGGAAGTAGAGAGTGAAGTTGGTAAAAAGTCAAGATGCTAAGTGACTGAATCTTCCAATGTGCAGTAGTCGTCCAGTACTCCATGCCTGGATCCTTCTCCGTGGAATTCAGCAGAGCAAACTGTTAGTGTGTGTGCAGTGGGAATCTTTCTGTGGGCTACAACAAAGCTACTGAGAGTAATACGGATGTCCTGAGCTATTTTTCCTTTTATGAAGCCAAGACCTACCCAGTAGGATTTTAGAGGCACCCGAGGCTTACAACGATCTCTTCCTCTTGCCTTCAGATACCCAGAATTTCTTTACCAAGACCGTCCTTTGTTTCACAATCACAAATAAGCATGCAGATGCACATATTTATGCTAGGTTGGAAATAGCAGGTACCAGGGAATCTGTTTTGATAAGAGTTACAGTCCTAGATGCCTAGAGACTGACACTCCTCTTGCCAATTTCACCTATTTTAATCCTCATCTCTTCTGAAACCAGTGGCCACACAAGATTTTCAGCTACCATCTAACTTAGACAGCATATTAAAAAGCAGAGACATTACTTTGCCGACAAAGGTTCATCTAGTCAAAGCTACGGTTTTTCCAGTAGTCATGTGTGGATGTGAGAGTTAGATTATAAAGAAAGCTGAGCGCCAAAGAATTGATGCTTTTGAACTGTGGTGTTGGAAGAGACTCTTGAGAGTCCCTTGGACTGCAAGGAAATCCAACCAGCCCATCCTAAAGGAAATCAGTCCTGAATATTCATTGGACAGACTGAAGCTGAAACTCCAATACTTTGGGCACCTGATACAAAGAATTGACTCACTGGAAAAGAGCCTGATGCTGGGAAAGATTGAAGGCAAGAGGAGAAGGGGACAACAGATGATGAGATGCCTGGATGGCATCACTGACTCAATGGACATGAGTTTGAGCAAGCTCTGGGAGTTGGTGATGGACCAACTTGAAGGAAAGCTTGGTTTGCTTCAGTCCATGGGGTTGCAAAGAGTCAGACATGACTGAGTGAACTGACCTGAAGTCTCTAAAGTCTCTGAAATCTGCCAGAAGACAAGAAAATAGCAAAAACAAAACCACGCAAAACAAATATTCACTAAGTTTCACAAGTGGGGACCGATTATGTAAAGAGCAGTAACCACCACTCCCCATACAATGGAAGGTCATGCAGTTAGCAGCGAATAAAAAGCAATGTGGAGGAATTTGCTTGGTGATCCTGTGCTAAAACTCTCCACTCCCAGGGAGCCCAGGGGGCCCAGGTTCAGTCCCTGGTCCGGGAACTAGATTCCACATGCCACAACTGAGACCTGGCAGGGCCTAAAATAAAACAGTGTGGATGTTCTTCTGTATCTTATACAGAAAAATCTCCAAGCTACATTAAGAAAAGCAAGTGATAGGAGGTGTGGATAATCTACGGCCATATGTGCTTATATGCACATAAAATAAATCTGGAGGGATACATAAGAGACCAAAGAGAGAGGCTGGAAACTGGAATGATGGTGACAAGCAACAGCATAACTAGGCTGAAGTTTATAAAACTTCAACTTCTTTAAGAAAAAGAACATACATTTATAACTATAAAATTAGTTCTGGCCTTGAAAGGGGCCCTTGGTAAGGACGCTGAAGCTTAAGTTTCACCAGCATCGCAATAAATCTACCTCTTAAAACAAGTAAAGAAAGCAGAATGTCAAAAAACTTTTGAAAGCTGTTTGCCATTTTAGCCACTTTTACCTACTGAAAAGCTAAATTAATAAAACAATCTATAAATTGCAGCAATATTTCCTCAGATCGCTCTCCCAAGGCAAAAGAATTAAAAGTAAAACAAACAAATGGGACCAAACCAACTTATAAGCTTTTGCACAGCACAGGAAATCATCAACAAAATTAAAAGACAACCTACACAATGGGAGAAAATATTTGCAAAAACTGAAACCAAGTGGTTAACATCCAAAATATATAAATAGCTTCTACAGCTCAATATCAAGAAAAAACAAACAGCCCATCAAAAAATGGGCATAAGACCTAAATAGGCACTTCTCCAAAGAAGATAAACAGATGGCCAAAAAGCACGTGGAGAAACAACTCCACTGTTGGTAAAAATGTAAACTTGTGTAACCACTGTGGATTATAGGAATATAGAGTTTCCTTAAAAAAACTAAAAATAGAGTTACCATATAATCTAGCAATCCACTCCTTGGCATTTAACCAGGACTTATATAAAAGGAGGGGCTTCCAGGTGGCACTAGTGGTAACGCACCTGCCTGCCAATGACATAAAGACATAAAAGACGCAGGTTCAATCTCTAGGTCAAGAAGATCCCCTGGAGAAGGGCATGGCAACCCACTCCAGTATTCTTGCCTGGAGAATTCCATGAACAGAGGAGCCGGGCGGGCTACGGTCCATAGGGTCGCACAAAGTCAGACATGACTGAAGCAACTTAGCATGCAAAGTATATCAAAGGATAACTTTTATACCTTTAAATTTAAAAACATGTCAATGTATAAAACATGATTTTTTAAAAATCATATTCTGAGAAAGTTAAGACAAGATTTTCACACAAAATTCACACTAACTAACCTAAAACTCTAAAGCAGGCTGAAACTGTTTAGAGGGCAGCCTGTTGAAGTCCCAAACCTTCACAGGGAGAATCAATTCCATATTTGATGTAGACCAAACCAGAGTACAGAGAGATTGAGAAGCAGAGTGCTCACATTCAAAAGTCTCAGCAGTTAGTCAATGATGCAATGAATTTATTATTCGAATTAAAACATAATCCCAGGGATTTTTTTTTTTTTTTAGTGGAACCAATAAAATTTCTAGAAAATGATTCTGTAAGCTCCTGGCAACTATTAATTCTTCCCTGAGCTCACCATCACACTGTTTTAGCTCCTTTAATATAAGGGACCTCCTTTTTCCAGCTCCTCTGGAGAAGACTGAAAAGAGCCATTCAGTCAGCATTTCTTCCTTTTATTTTCTTTGGGGATTTAGAGTTGCTTTGCTAAATTCAAAGAGGACAGGATTCCTTGTTGTTCGTTGTTCAGTGACTAAGTCATGTCCGACTCTGCGACTCCATGAACTGCAGCATTCCAGGCTTCCATGTCCTTCACTATCTCCTGGAGTCTACTCAAACTTACATCTATTGAGTTGGTGATGCCATCCAACCATCTCATCCTCTGTCACTCCCTTCTCCTCTTGCCCTCAGTCTTTCCCGTGAACACAATGAAAAGGATCCCTTGGGACATGTTTAAAAACCAAATCTGAGGATGCAGAGCCTAAAGGAAACAATTCTGAGATAAGAAAATAGTGGACCCTAAGTATATGGAATTACTCTGAAAATGAGAAAGCTGCCACTGATTGAGAGATGCTAACTTAACCATTAGAATATATGAGATCAAGATTTAGAATATATGAGAAACCTTTTGTCACTTGAAAATGGTGTCTTCCTAGCATGATTTAGAGCCAAGATAGCATTTCAAGATTGATTTGTGCAAAGACAGCTTCTGTGACCTAAAGCATTTATTTCCACCAGATGGTGCTATAGCTTCTGCCAAGCAGAAGATTCAGGTTTCCTTCAGGAACTAGGAATCCAAAGTATGCTAGGATTGGGGACCAAATTGGTTGATGAGTCTTTCAAAGAAGCACTTTGTACAAAGACATTCTCGTGGAGCTTGATGCGGGCTATGAGGGTGAAGGTTGTTTCAGATGATAATGGTTCCACCAGCTCCACACATACCTGGTCAATGTCTCAAGGCTTCATGCTTACCTGCTCCCCTCGCCTTTCCAAAATGCTGCTCCAACCCCCGTCAGGCCCACGTCAGGAATGGAACGTGCATATTAAGGAGTGGTGTTGTGTCAGCGATCATTGGAATCTATCTCCCATATCCACCCACACTTTCTATCCAGGGGCAGCTCAAGACTCAGCCTTTCCTTACCTCTTTACTCATACTTTCCTTTAAGCTTCCCTGGGTTGGTATTTTTAATCTCTCTTTGGGCTTATCAGAGGCTGCTTTAGAATATTATCATTTGCATCTAAATTCTCCAAGTTCTTCTGGGACAGAGTCCATGTCATAATTGCCCTTTGCCTATCCCACAGCGAGCACCTGGCCTTGAATTCATGCACAGTCATGATATCACGAAAGCAGACCATCTAAAGAAAGTGCCCAGTTGCCTTGTAGCCTGAGCAATCAGGCGGATGCTAACCACCTGGCCACTACCTAGGAGCTAGGGGTGTGATGTCTTAAGTCACATCCTCTCTGGAACTCTTTGATCATCACCAAAAGGACAGGATTGATCATCACCTAACTCTCAAATGTTTCACTTCTGTATCTTTAATGGCTTCAGTATCTCTGTCTTGAGGGAGCCCTGGAAGCAGGACTATCTGTATCATAAGGGAATTAGGACTTTTCTGCCAAAGTGAATAGCATCTCTCTCTTTCTCTCTCTCCATCTTTATTCTCATCTCCATTTTTCTGTCTCCCATTCCATGCCTTGGCAATCAAAAGTGGGACACAGCAATAATACATGGCTGGTCACTCCCTCCCCCTCTCGTTGCTGCAGCCTCTCTGCTCCCAAAGGGAGTTACAAGCAGGTAAGTGGGAACCTAGGGGTACAGTGTCAACAGGATGCTCTGGGTCTGCTCTTAGGAGTTAGACAGAAAACCTGCTGTGCAGCTGAGGGAGTCTTGGCTGCCTTCTGAAGAATGGAACAATATAAATAAAGGAAGAAGAGTTACACTTACACCTAAGGACAGTCCCTGGGGACTCTGAGAGCTGGAGCAAGATCCTTGCAGAATTAGACATTAAGGACTTGAGACTAAGAATGAGACCAGTAACAAGGTTATCAGTGTTTACCGTCAGAAGGAGAGGTGATACACAAAAACCCAACTCTTTCTTTCAATGATATGATGAGATTTTCATCTAAAAAAGATGAAACATCAAAAAAGGATACAATGCACATTTCCCAGCTTCTCCTAAATAAGAAAAAAAAAATCAAATATATATCTACAAAATGATAGAAGAAATATTTGACTTTAAGCCCAAATCACAGGAATTCTTGGGACCCTAAGTCCCTCATCCTACTAATGGAAGAGCTGTATAAAAATTTATGTATATATGAGCATGTATTTGTGTATGCATGTACAAAATGAATATAATATGGCTCATAAACATATATATGCACACACATTTACACATAAGGTAAAATTAAAGGTGGGTAAAAGAAAATAGGGCTAAAGCAAAATAAAAGTAGAAGGGGTCAATTCAGTTTAGTCGCTCAGTCGTGTCCGACTCTTTGTGGCCCCGTGACCCACAGCACGCCAGGCCTCCCTGTCCATCACCAATTCCCAGAGTTTACCCAAACTCATGTCCATTGAGTCAGTGATGTCATCCAACCATCTCATCCTCTGTTGTCCCCTTCTCCTCCTGCCCTCAATCTTTCCTAGCATCAGGGTCTTTTCCAAGGAGTCAGTTCTTCGCATCAGGTGGCCAAAGTACTGGAGTTTCAGCTTCAACATCAGTCCTTCCAATGAACACCCAGGACTGATCTTCTTTAGGATGGACTGGTTGGATCTCCTTGCAGTCCAATGGACTCTCAAGAGTCTTCTCCAACACCACAGTTCAAAAGCATCAATTCTTCGGTGCTCAGCTTTCTTTATAGTCTAACTCTCACATGCATACATGACTACTGGAAAAACCATAGCCTTGACTAGGCGGATCTTTGTTGATGAAGCAATGTCTCTGCTTTTTAATGTGTTGTCTAGGTTGGTCATAACTTTCCTTCCAAGAAGTAAGTGTCTTTTAATTTCATGGCTGCAGTCACCATCTGCAGTGATTTTGGAGCCCCCAAAAATAAAGTCAGCTGCTGTTTCCACTGTCTCCCCATCTATTTGCCATGAAGTGATGGGACCGGATGCCATGATCTAAGTTTTCTGAATGTTGAGCCTTAAGCCAACTTTTTCACTCTCCTCTTTCACCTTCATCAGGAGGCTCTTTAGTTCCTCTTCACTTTCTGCCATAAGGGTGGTGTAAGGGTTCACAAAGAAAAGTGACTAGACCTTCAAAATTTATTCTGATTGGGAAAACTGAAAATCATAAGAGTTGATAGCACAACAGCATTTATGTAAACTAAAAATATAAACAACATAGAGTTCTTTTTTATAATACAAAAGGAGTAAAGAAGCAAAACAAAGGAGGAAGCTTGAAACCAAAGGAACCAGAGGAGAAAGTGTGCCTTGAAGATTGTAATCGATCCACTTTCTGCACCTGCCCACCCGAAATCAAATTTAAACAGGTAAATTATAGTAAAAAACCTAGGAAGTGCCATTATGAAGATTAGCTCCAAAGGGTGTGGAAGTTTGGAATAGAGAAGAGGGAAACTTCACCAAATAAAGTGACCTTAATGTTGAATCTTGAAGGACATGTAAAAGTTTGCAGAAAGTAGGAGAAGGGCAAGCTGAGGGCGATGGAAAAGCAGGTTTCTAAGTACAATCAAAAGATAAGAAAGGAAAGATTAGAGATCGTTCGTTATACTCTTTTTTTTTAAATATTTATTTGTGCCAGGTCTTAATTGTGTCACGTGAGATCTCCGATCTTGTTTGTAGCATGTGGGATCTCTAGTCATGGCTTATGGGACCTAGTTCCCTGACCAGGGATCAAACCTGGGCCCCCTGCATTGGGAGTGCAGAGTCTTAGCCACTGGACCACCAGGGAAGTCTCAATTTGCTATAATCTTAAGTGACCATGTTGAGATGCAGATCCGGGCCTTAATCCCTGCTTTAGACCCTTCCATGGCTTCCCTGCCCTAGGGATAAAGACTCAGATCCTAAATGTGGCTCAGCCAGGCCCCCAGGATCTCTGGTCTCCACTCACATCATAGTTTCATTTCGTGCCAGTGTCCCTCCCTCATCCTCTAGATCTGAAACACTCTAGCTTTTGTTCAGTTCCTAAAATGAGCCAGCGACCTTCCGGCCTCAGGGTTTTCAAATCCTTCACCTCTGCCTGAAACCCTCTTTCCCATCCTCTTTGCCTAGTTGATTTCTGTTCATCCTCCAGAGTCAGCTGAAATATTACTCCCAAACTATTGATCTCTCCAACTCCACAGACTTATTCTTTTAAGTTGAACATACAAACTTTCTGCACCAATTAAAATTATAATAGCTATTAAGTAATCACTTGTTTAATGTTTATGTGCTGTCGTAATATAAGCTGATAAAATTTGTCTGTTACTCCAGGTATCTCTTGACTTCCTACTTTTGTATTCCAATCCCTGACTATGAAAAGGATATCTTTTTTTTTTTTTTTTTCTGGTGTTCTAGAAGGTGTAGGTCTTCATAGAACCATTCAACTTCAGCTTCTTCAGCATTAGTGGTTGGGGCAGAGACTTGGATTACTGCAATATTGAATGGTTTGCCTTGTTAGCGAAATGAGACCATTCTGTTGTTTTTCAGACTGCATCCAAGTACAAGTGGAAATGGCAACCCACTCCAGTATTCTTGCCCGGAAAATCCCATTGACAGAGGAGCCTGGTAGGCTACCATCCCTGGGACTGCAAAGAGTCAGACACGACTGAGCGACTTCTCTTTAAAGCACACTGTAACCATTCTAGGGAAAGATGTGGTCATCCTCAGGCATTACTTGTGGGTGTTTGGTCCATGGGATGTCCCGGCAGGAAGGCTGCAGCGGGCTGCATTTCCTCTGCAGGTTGTGGTGGTGGTTGCTTTTCAGTCGCTCAGTCGTGTCCGACTCTTTGCGACCCCATGAACCGCGGCATGCCAGGCCTCCCTGTCCATCACCAACTCCCGGAGTCCACCCAAACCCATGTCCATCGAGTCGGTGATGCCATCCAGCCATCTCATTCTCCATCGTCCCCCTCTACTCCCACCTTCAATCCCTCCCAGCATCAGGGTCTTTTCCAGTGAGTCAACTCGTCGCATGAGGTGGCCAAAGTATTGCAGTTTCAGCTTCAGCATCAGTCCTTCCAATGAACACCCAGGATCGATCTCCTTTAGGATGGACTGGTTGGATCTCCTTGCAGTCCAAGGGACTCGCAAGAGTCTTCTCCAGCATCACAGTTCAAAAGCATCGATTCTTCGGCGCTCAGCTTTCTTCACAGTACAACTCTCACATCCATACATGACCACTGGAAAAACCATAGCCTTGACTAGACGGACCTTGGTTGGCAAAGTAATGTCTCTGCTATCCCCCTCCTCCAGGGGATCTTCCCAACTCAGAGATCAAACCTGTATCTCCTGTGTTTCCTGCATTGCAGGTGGATTCTTTACCCGCTGAGCCATTGAGGAAGTCCAAATAAGATGCAGAGGCCTATATATTAATATTATCCTATGCAGTGATTTTGGAGCCCAAAAAAATAAAGTCTGACACTGTTTCCACTGTTTTTCCATCTATTTCCCATGAAGTGATGGGACCAGATGCCATGATCTTTGTTTTCTGAATGTTGAGCTTCAAGCCAACCTTTTCACTCTCCTCTTTCACTTTCATCAAAAGGCTCTTGAGTTCCTCTTCAATTTCTGCCATAAGGGTGGTGTCATCTGCATATCTGAGGTTATTGATATTTCTCCCAGCAATCTTGATTCCAGCTTGTGCTTCTTCCAGCCCAGCGTTCCTCATGATGTACTCTGCATATAAGTTAAATAAGCAAGGTGACAATATACAACCTTGACGTACACCTTTTCCTATTTGGAACCAGTCTGTTGTTCCATGTCCAGTTCTGACTGTTGCTTCCTGACCTGCATACAGGTTTCTCAAGAGGCAGGTCAGGTGGTCTGGGATTCCCATCTCTTTCAGAATGTTCCACAGTTTATTGTGATCCACACAGTCAAAGGCTTTGGCATAGTCAATGAAGCAGAAATAGATGTTTTTCTGAAACTCTCTTGCTTTCTCCATGATCCGGGGTTTGGTGATGGACAGGGAGGCCTGGCGTGCTGTGATTCATGGGGTCGCGGAGAGTCGGACACGACTGAGCGACTGAAATGAACTGATGATATATGTACCCAAGCTAAAAATACCTATAGGTAAAATTCCAAGAACTGTGAACCTCTAGAGACCTAGGGAGAGTGTGAAGTCAAGCCGTGAAGGATCTTGAAGGTCATACAGGCTATTGAATTTGGACTTTATGCTTCCAGAGATGGGGCTCCTCTAAAGGGTTTTGTTCAATGTTATTGAGGATAATGGACAAATAAAAATTGTATATGTTTAAGGTACACAACTTGATGTTTCAATACACATAGACATTATGAAATGATTACCACAAGGCAGCTTATTAACGTTCATCACCTTACATAGCTACCACTTCTTTTTTCTTCTCTGCCAATTCTTTACCACACTTCATGGTGAAAGGGGCTTCCCTGGGGCTTATGCTTCTATTTTTGGCATATTCAATTCCTGCTGTTGGTATGCCTTTCCTCCTCTCCACCATGAAACAGAACAGCTTTTAAAGACAAGTCAACTCAAACATAGTATTTTTCCTACTCTCCTTTATGCCTGCATCACACTTCGTGTAGATCCCAACATACTACTCCTCACACTCTGTAATCCTTATTTGCTACTTTTTCTCCTCAATTAGACTGAGAGTTCTTTTGGGGGCAGAGAGTTGGTTTTTGTATATTGAGTTCTACAAAAAATGCATATTAAGTAAATGAAGCGGAGAAAAAGTACAGGCAATCACTATTTATACCTTGAATAGCATTACATTTAGGCTAGGGCCAATGTGCAAAGTTTGAGAAAAGAAAGAAAGGGAAACCAAGGGTGAGAAAGAAAAACATGTTCATCAGAATAGAACAGGATAGTGAAGAACCACACTGGTCAAGTCAGGGTGGATTTAAAGGAGAAAGATGAAGAGACCACAGTTGGTCAAATTAAGAAAAGAACTGAGTTCAACATCATTCAAATGTGGGTTGGGGATCAGGTAAAAAGCAGAATCAAAAAGGCCAGAGAAGTATAGAAAGAACTGATCCTGGATGAGCTGAGGGTCATCTAACTAAGTGGGAGGCCACAGAGCCAACAACGTGGGATGGTGGGACCGGGAGGACATCTGGTCAGGCCAGTGACAGCCTGGGGAAGAAATCTGATGCTTCAAAAGGTCACTATGATAATCCCTTTGCTCTCAAAACCTAGACCTACACAGGACAGTTCTCTCTTTCCCACCCCGTGCTGGATCTCAAAGGCACTGACTCCAGTTAAAATGGCCCCCCACCCCCCCAAATCCAGAACCTTTTTTTCCCCCATTGAATACATCTCTCCTTTTAAAATAACTTTACTTTGAATTAGTTTACCTTTCCCAGCTCTTAACACTTTCTTATTGTATACGTGCATAACTATCAGGCACTGTTAGGAAAGGAAACCAGCCCGTATCAATCACCTTCTACCCTTGTACTAAAGTGATTCTATATATCAGCTTAGTGAATCACCACAACAACATAGGAGGCAGGTATTAATAAATATTACTTTCCCCACATAAGACAGTAGTAAATCGAAGCCTAGAAAGACAAAGAGGAAGCACAGGAAGGTTAATAATGCCAAAGTTTTGCATTAAGTAAGTGGTGAGCTGTGCTGTGTGTTCTCAGTCATGTCTGAGTCTTTACGGCCCACTGCCAGGCTCTTCTGTCCATGGGATTTTTCAGGCAAGAATATTGGAGTGGGTTGCCATTTCTTTCTCCAGGATCTTCCTTGAACCTTCTCCAGGATCTTCCTTGAACCGGCGTCTCTTGTGTCTCCTGCTTTGCTGGTGGATCCTTTACCTGCTGAGCCACTGGAAAGTGGTGAGGGTGGGATTCAAATCCACCCCTATCTGAATCTAAATTCCATCCTCTTTCTACTATATCATTCTCTCTCGTCTCTGGTGCTTTACAGAGGAAATGGCCCAGGCAAAATATCAAGATCTTGGAATAGGATGACTGGACTTATTAAGAAGACCACTCACCAAGAACATCGAAAAGAAAAAAAAAAAAAGAACGCTATGCAAAGTGAAAGGAAGAGAAAACTGGAGTTCTGATTCCCACATTGCAAACACCCTGCAGACAGGGTTGCTCCATGGGGAGAATCAACTGCCTAAGTAGTAATTTTCAGCTTTCCTACATCTTACTACTAGTTGAAAAGTCAAGTCAAGCCTTCTATGCCTAACTCTCAATGACCCCAAGATCACTGACTCAAGGGTAGTGATTTAAGAAGAAGGAAAAAAAAAAAGCCGATAGGTCAAAGCTGGCAGATTAAGAGGTCAAGTCTCTGAGACTTGACACTCAGAAAAGATGAAGGGCTAAAAGGAAAACCAAGGGAAGCCAGAGTGGAGCAGGAAGAATAATCAGGCTGGTTTAGAAGGCAGTGCCAGGAACTTCCGTGGTGGTCCAGTGATAAGACTCTGTGCTTCCAATGCAGGGAGCATGAGTTTGATCTCTGGTTGGGGAAATAAGATGCTACATCCCACGTGCCACATGGCACAGCCAAAAGATTAAAGAAGAAGAAGGCAGTCCTAGCACCTCTGACCACACTACCCACTCCCAGGAGATAGGACAAAACAGCAGAGATCAGTCACTTCTGCCCAGGATCCAACTGGCTCAGCTCAGCCATTAGAAATCAAGGGCTATCTCATACTCTGGACTGAATTTTCTCTCCCAGTTGAGAAATAGACAGTTCTAGCTTGAACGTTTTGACTAATTGTACTCCCCAATCTTTTACTCTTGCTGAGTTTATGGCAAGTGAGAGGCCTGTGCTTACACACCTTAACTCTGAGTCCCAGTTTTCCCCATGTCCACCCACACCTTGCACAGCAGCTCAGAGTAGGTTAAAGGCTTCTGGACTACTTAGGGCTTAACTCCTCAGAGTAATACAGCCAAAGTAGCACATTCTTTAAATATAGAGATGTATCAGGACCCTATTGGAGAAGAGATGAAGTGGCATTCTGTCCTAAAGCCTGTTCCAGTGCTGGTAGGCCTGGTTAGCTGGGATCAGTGCAGTAGCCAATGGGCACAGTAATCTGGAAATGGTCTAACTAACTAGCTGTAGGGCTTATAGACCATGGCAGTCCTAAGAACAAAACAGTCAGAAAGCCCATTAAGATTCTACTTACCTTCTCAAGTGATGCTAGTGGTAAAGAATCCACCTGCCAATGCAGGAGCCACGGGATGCAGGTTCAGTCCCTGGGTTGGGAAGATCCCCTGGAGGAGGGCATGGCAACCCACTCCAGTATTCTTGTCTGGAGAATTCCATGGACAGAGGGGCCTGGCAGGCTACAATCCAGGGGGTCACACAGAGTCAGACACGACTGAAGCAACTTAACACACATGACTTATTTCATCATGGAAACCCCTGGAGTAATGAGTGAGATTAGGGACTGATCTAATTGAAATGAACATACCAAAAATCTCTGTCCCCTACATGAGGGATTCTTACCATGTGCACAGGGGACTACACCATAGAATGTAATGGGTTCTGTGTTATGAAGTCTGTGAAAGTAAAAGTCGCTCAGTTGAGCCCGATTCTTTGCGACACCATGAACTATAGAGTCCATGGAATTCTCCAGGCCAGAATACTGGAGTGGGTAGTAGTTCCCTTCTCCAGGCGATCTTCCCAACCCAGGGATTGAACCCAGGTTTCCCGCATTTCGGACAGACCAGCTGGGCTAGCTACCAAGGAAGCCCTTCCTGAAGTCTGTGAAGAGGCATAAAGATGGACCCACTCAACCTTGGTCTCAGAGACCAAGAAAACACAAAGTTTCCCTGAAAACATCAGAGGAAAAAAAAATATAGGCAGGAGAACATGCACAAGCCTGAGATGTAGGCTTAGATACTTACATACCAATACACATACTTGTCCTGGGAAGAAGCCAGAAGGAACCCACATCCTGGGAGATGAGAACTCAGATCACACAAAGAGGAAGGATATGGACAAGCTATTGTGGAGAGGCCTGGCACTGGGAGAGATGGCCTCCTAGGGAGTCAAGAGCCAGGAGGAAAGGGAAAGAGGGGGGACAGGGGGATTGAGGGGTCAGGGTGGGAGCGCAGGCAGAAAAGTGAAAAAGGAGTCGGATACACCCTTCCTCATGTAGGAAGAGACCGGTAGCCATCAAGAAATAGAAATTAACATTGAGGCCTGATGATAAAGACTCAAGTACAGATGAACACAGAAAGACTCAAGAGACACAGATCTGCCAAGAGGCATCAGAAGAAAGATCACCGAAGCGGGGGCGGTCAGGGGCCAGCTCGGGTAAAGACCTGGAGGAACACCCGGGAGAAGAAACGCCGGGCAGATCTGAGAGACCTCGCCGGGCCAGGGGAGGCCCCGCGGTCCGCTCTCCGCTCCCACGCCCTCGGGCCGGCCCGCGGGCCCCGGACTCCCCGCCCGGCCCCGGGCTCGCGTCCCGGCCCGGCCGGCGCTTCCCAGCTCTGACGCGGGCGCTGCCTTCACACCAATGAGGCCGCGGCGCGGACCAGCCCCGGCCCTCCCCCAGGAAGGTGTGTCCCTGCTTTCCTCACCTGAAACTTCCGAGGAGAGCCAGATCCCTCCCTCCCGGCCGGGCGGGGCGGCCGGGGCCTGCGCTGGGGACGGCCGGCCGGCGGGGGACCCGAGGGGACGCGGGGGACGCCCGGACAGCATGGGACGCTGACCCAGGTGGGTGCCGGTGCCGGCTCCGGCGGGCGGCTGGGCGCCCCGGCGGCGGGGAAGCGAGGGCGCGGGCAGCCCCGGAGTCGAGGCCTTCACCTCGGGAGCAGCCCCCGCGGGCTCCCGGGGCGCGGGCTCCGGAGAGTGGGGAGGCGCGCGCCGGCAGGTGGGCGGAGGTGGGGTGCGGGCCCGGGCACCGGGATCTGGGAGAGGGGAGCGGAGCGGGAGGACGGGCTCCTGCTGGAAAACTTTGCTTCCGGCCTGGTCCCCGCCTCGGAAATGGGCACCCTGTCCCTAAGATGTTCCGCGGGCCGGCAATCAGGGCTCTTTCTTCCAAGTCCAGGCCCTGGGGAAAGCCCGCTCCTGTAATGAGGTGTAGCCGAGATTCCCTTTGTGGACGGACGCCCTCCCTGGAGGTGTTTTGCTGCCTCCTTTTTCCTACTCGGGCCGGGCCTTCCTTCGCTTATCTGCCTGTGGACTCGCCTACTGTGTGTGTGTCTAGGCTATTCGCTGGGAGCCGAGGAGGTGCCTCAACCTGTAAACAAGGGCTCGCGCCCTGCCCCCCGCCCCTGGTTCCCCACACCCGGGGAGGGCTCCCAAAGCTTCTTGCGATCCCAGCATTGCCTTCAGAAGCCGACGAGGTAGGAAGGGAGCTGTGCAGAGCTGGGGTGGGGACGGGGGTGCTAGAACACCCTTCTGAACCCCGATTCTGAGCATCCCTCCCAACTCCGTTCTGCAATTCTCAGATCTAAGCGCCTGCTCGCCTTCCTGAATCTGGGGTTCCCAAGCCAGATTTGCCCTCCTGTCTGCCTAGACGTGAACTCTGGCCAGGACTCTTGTCAGATTGAGGGGAAGGGTGTGTCCTACAGACGAGGGAGGGAGGGTGACTTTTCTATCTTTTGTCCCCTTCTGTTCCCCTACTGCTGTCCAGGATCTTGCATCCTTTGTCGACTCCAGAATTCCCAGCCCCTGACTAAAGAGCTCCTGATGTGGCCTCTAGTTTAGACTTCCTGGTTTAGCTCCCCACCCCCCACCCCCCGACCCCGGCCCTGGCAAAATGGGGATCATCTGTTCTCCAGTCTGTGGGCCTGAAATTGGAACCATGTCCATGGAGGGGGTTCTTGGGGGGCTGGGGAGGGGAAGGGATGTGGGGTGTCAATCAAATGAGACTGTCCTGCAGGAGGAATGTAGGTCATCGTCCTGGTGGGGCAGAAAGAGAAGGCAGGAGGTGGGAGGAGGAATCTCTTATCAGAAGGATACGGTGGTTCTTAGTCAAGAGTCTTTATCATTTCGGGGTTCCTGGAGTGTATGGCTGCCCACAATGTGGTCTGTCTGGGGTTGTCTGCGGCCTCATTAAGCATAGTGTTTGTGGGATAGACAAGGAATATGTCATTCGTGGTGTCTGGAGTGGTCAGTCACAATGTGGTGTGGACAAGGACGGGATTGGGGTTACTCAAGTGGTGTAGACACAAGCAGATGATTTACAGCATCTGGTGCAGACAGGGGTGAGTCACTTACCATGTCTGTGGACTGAACTGGAGCTGGGCACGTACAGCGTCAACCAGGTGACCGTCGGGGTCTATGTTAAGGACACAAACAGGTCACTCACACTTCTGTGTGGATAGCACCAGGGCCACCGGTGGGTTTGTGGGCTCTGTGTTAGCGTTGCCACTAATGATGGTCTGTGTAAGCCCACTGTGGCTACAAAGCAGTGACTGATGTGATATCTTCAGACATTACGGAATGGATAGAGGTGATTATTACAGCTTTTGCTTGGATGGTGGGGCTTTCCTCAAATATGTAGAACACAGGTCTTAGCAGTTAGTGGTCCAGAAAGCTACTCTTATTTTGATGTAGCATCGAGGGCAGTAATGTCAAACAGTGAATAAAGGCATCTGTCTAAGGATCTTATTTTGGAAAGCAAAATGAGAACATACCTTTTGATTTGATGGGTATTTTCCTAAAATAGATATAGATGACACAGTGTAAATGCTACAAAGCAGTGGATGATGTGATATTTTTAGACGTTAGGAAATGGAAGTGTTTATTACAGTTTTTCACTTTGATGATGGGGGTTCTACCTTCCTCAAATAGGCAGAACACAGGTCTTAGCAGTTAGTGGTCCAGAAAGCTACTCTTATTTTGATATAGTGTCGAGGGCAGTAATATCAAACAGTGAATAAAGGCATCCATGGATGGGTCTTATTTTTGAAGGCAAAATGAGAATATATCTTTTGATTTGGTGGGTATTTTCCTAAGATAGAATATAGATGACACAGTGTAAATGCAGAAGTATTTTAATCGCAAGAGTATTTCAGTGATTTGTGGTGTAAGTCACGATATTTGAAACTGCTGGTAAATCCAGGAAGCATGGTCTTCAGAAGTACACTCAGCACTTGGCGTTGGACTGAAGACGCAGTAGTGTAGTGTGATGAGCAGTGCGGGTGAGGAGGAGGGAGGGATATCTTTGAAATACATATTCACGTCTGATGAGTTGAAATAGACCAGAGCTAAGGTATTGGGGGCTTTATGGGGGAGGTTGAATTCTGTCACACACTGCCATTGGGGTGACTTGGAGTTTTGTCCTGAAAGAAGTCGCGTGTAAACAGGGGCAGCAGATGCAAAAATGACCCTGGCCTGGAGGAAGACCAGGTCACCGTGGTGCCATGCTCTGTCTTGGCCTGTGCTCGGATAAAAATGATCATTCACCCCCAGTGCAGAAAGCGATGAGGCAGTGACTCTAAGATAATGGGAAGTGCAAAAAAATCTCTCTCTTGCTGCCTTTATGTGAGTAAAACCGCGTTTTACAGCTTTCCTTTAGCTCTGTCACGGTCTTGGTTTGTAATGCCTGATTCCATAGCACAGGGCGAAGAACAGGCATACGAGGGCTGAGCCGGTGACCACCAGTAATGCCAAGGGGTAAAGATGGTGCTGAGAACAGTGTCAGTGGAAGACAGACCTGCACTGTGTGACGAGAGTGGAACTGAAGTACGTGCAGCACATACTGTCCATAGATGCCACCTGAATGTAGCAAAAATATGCTTATGTATTTAGAGGCTGCTTGTTTGAGGACCAGTCCATTCTAAGGGAGATCAGTCCTGGGTGTTCATTGGAAGGGCTGATGCTGAAGCTGAAACTCCAATACTTTGGCCACCTCATGCGACGAGTTGACTCACTGGAAAAGACTCTGATGCTGGGAAAGGTTGGGGGCGGGAGGAGAAGGGGACGACGGAGAATGAGATGGCTGGATGGCATTACCGACTCTGTGGACATGAGTTTGAGTGAACTCCGTGAGTTGGTGATGGACAGGGAGGCCTGGCGTGCTGTGATTCATGGGGTTGCAAAGAGTCAGACACGACTGAGCGACTGAACTGAACTGAACTGTTTGAGGACATGACAGTATTTGGGTCTGTTGTTGTTTAGTCGCTGAGACTCTTTCACAGCACCATGGACTGTAGCTCCTCTCTCCATGGCATTTCCCAGGCAAGAATACTGGAATGGGTTGTCCAGGCAATCTTCCCCACCCAGGGATCGAACCCATGTCTCCTGCATTGGCAGGCATATTCTTTACCACGGAGCCACCAGGGAAGCCTGTGTATGGGTATAGGACCGGGACAATACACGTGTCAGGGAGGCGAGACTGCAGATTTAATCACAGGGTCTCCTTAGGCAGGTAGGAGCCAAGTTTCAGAAAGTGTTTACGGTGAACAAGTATATTATTTAACATGCGGTTGGGAGAAGAGGGTCACGTCACTGCAGGATCGTCTGTTGTGATTATAGTATTTTGTACTTAGGCTGAGTGTCGAGGCAAATCATGCACTGTGTCAATTAACTGGAAAAGGACGTAAAAGCCCTTGTACACAGTATACTTGTGTTAGACATGGCCCTTTAGCCCTTAGAGATGGTATCTGTGTGAAGTGACCAGGAGCTTGTCACATGCGACAGCTGCAGGGTGGCTAGGGACATGCTCATTTGGTTATGTCAGGCTGTCCCCCATAGAATCTGCAAGGGTGGTTTAGTGTTTTGTGTGTGTGTGTGTGTGTGTGTGCGCATGCATGTGTGTGCTTATGTGAGTGTCTATGCATGGGCAATATCTCAGCAAGACAGCCGGCATTGGGGGTGGTGGCTTTCCTCTCTAAGCTTAGACCAGACAGGGAAGGGTGAGTCCAGGTAGAACTGTGAGTGCTATAGGGCCCCAGGGTCTCCTCTAGACTAGTGACTGGCCAGCTTTCTTATAGCTGGACTTCCGGTTGCTCGTGGCAGATTGAAGTCAGGAGACCATGTTTTGAGTTCACTTGTACTCAGGAAACCTGAAGGTTAGCTGACTTTCAGTTTCCTCATCTGTAGATTAGGCAAAATTTTCTGTGTATCGCCAAAAGTCCATCCTGCTCATAAATCCTATATTTGTCTCTTACACTTTCTTTCTCACAAAATACATACAATTCCTGACATTTCTGCTACCATCAGTGTTACCAATCCTTTTTTTTCCTTCATTTTTTATGTTGCCTTCTTTAATCTTTATTAGAACTCTTTGCAAATGGTATATATTATCCCCTTTCTGAAAATAAGAGGAAAAAAATGTTCAACTACATGATTTCTACAATTATGTTAAAATTAGCAAAAAACAAAAAAGGCAGAACTAAAAGTTGGACAACATTCTTGTACGTCTGTGTTCTTCCTTCCTTCATCCGTGCAATAAATCTTTGTTGAGGGCCAGCTAAGCTGCAGGAAGAAGGAATTGAACAGTTAACATGGTAGCATCTGTGTTTTCATGAAGCTCATGGTCTGGCCCAGAAAATAGACAGTACATGTGTAACTCCAAGTGTGAAAGGAGTAGTCAGGTGTCCTCTGGGCAGAAGAGGACTCCAGGTAGCAGAGCCACACCTGTGAAGGCCTACAGGTGACAGGAAGGGAGCTGAAGGCTCTGGAGGCCGGTGGGATGGGGGAGGTGGTGACCGATGAGGATGCTGCTGGAGGGAAGACAGAGGCCAGGTTGTGGAGGGCATGTTACCCACAATGTATATTTGGGTTTCACCCCGATAGTTAGAGACTACTGAAGAGATTTAACCAGAAGTGGAGCTTTTGATCACTCAGGCACTAAGGAGAGAATGCCTCGGAAAGAGGGCAAGAGAAGCTGTGTGGAGGCCAGTGGCCAGTTGCAATGACCTGGGTACGAGAGGGCAGCCGCATGGACCAGTCTCTAGCAGTGCAGATGGAGAAAAATGCACAGACTTGAGAGAGAGTCAGGAGAAAGGATCCAGAGGAGTTAGTGCTTGATTAAATATGGGGAATGTCGGCCAGGAAGGAAACAAGAATTTTATTCTATCATGGAAAAATATTTACTGAGCACTTAGTATGGGCCAGGTATTATGTCCTGTTGTTCAGTTGCTAAGTCGTGTCTGACTTTGCAACCTCATCACGGACTGTAGCTCACCAGGCCTCCCTGTCCCTCGCTATCTCCTGGAGTTTGCTCAAGTTCATGTCCATTGAGTTGGTGATGCCATACAACCATCTCATCCTCTGCTGGCCTACTTTCCTTTTGCCTTTAGTCTTTCCCAGCATCAGGGTCTTTTCCAGTGAGTCAGCTGTCCTAGGTATAGACAATTGAGCAAAACAGATGTTGTTCTTGATCTTCTGAAGCTCACTGTTTGAGATTGATGATAAAATACACACATAGCCACATAATTATAATTGCATAAGTGCTACAAAAAAGAAACAAAGTGAACTCTAGTTGATAAATGCTGAAAGAGGAGCAAAGTAACGCAGTTAGAGGGTTCAGTCAGTCAGTCAGTTCAATCGCTTAGTTGTGTCCGACTCTTTGTGACCCCATGGACTGCAGCACGCCAGGCTTCCCTGTCCATCACCAGCTCCCAGAGCTTACTCAAACTCATGTTCATCGAGTCATTGATGCTGTCCAACTATCTTATCCTCTGTCGTCTCCTTCTCCTCCTGCTTTCAGTCTTTCCCAGCATCAGGGTCTTTTCCAATGAGTCAGTTCCAATGAGTCAGTTAGAGGGTTGGGGAAAACTTAAGAGGAAAAAATGTAGTCTCACAAATAACAAGAAGGGGTATGTGTAATGTCAAATTAGTGTCCACTGTAGTGTCAAATGTCAAATGCTGGCAAGAACCACCAAAAATAAGCATCCACAGAGTCTCGTTTAGAGTTAGCAAGTTGAAGGTTGTAGGGGAGGCGAGCAAAGTGGTGC
The DNA here is from genome assembly GCF_049115385.1 of Moschus berezovskii. Lineage (NCBI taxonomy): Eukaryota > Metazoa > Chordata > Mammalia > Artiodactyla > Moschidae > Moschus > Moschus berezovskii. The sequence goes on from NC_142462.1 coordinate 117,177,165, forward strand.
TGTTAAAGCTTGGTTAGAAGTAGGTGAGATGCAAGGATATGAGGAAAGCAGGTGTGAAGAACTCCATGTATATGTTGGAAAGAGAAGAAAGACACAAACATGCTTAAAGTCTGGTGGGATGGTTCCAACAGAGAAGGTGAAGGTGCTAGAGAACGAGCTAACCCACTGCACCAGGTCCTGAGAAGGCAGGCTACAGAAGATGGCACTTAGGGTGCTCTGGCATAGTCAGAGGGGGAAGATGGACAGAGTGAAGTGTGGGTTACTCTGGACTGCAAGAAACGGAAGCAGTTCCTCTCCATTGGTTTGTAAATTCTTTGCAAAGTAGCAAAGAGAGGTGGGAAGATCAAAATGTGACCAGTGATGAGATGAGTTCATGCTAGAGAGAAGGGGAGTGTGAGATGGTGAGGGGTCCCCAGTTTGACGGACCTCATTGAAGTGGGTACCCTTCCCATCTACTCCCGTTCTCGTCTAATCTCATCTGGTTCTCATCTAAGTCTAGTTATCCTTCCACTTTACTCAAGCTGTTCTATAATTGAAACGCAATTCTTTTTGTTATTAGTCACAGGCTTTGGTAGACACTCTAGAAAATAAGGTGAGTGAAATTCAGACCCTCTATAAAGGAGATTATACGGTGCTGTGGTATCTCAGACACCGGCCATAATGGCCAGACCTGTTTTAATCCTGTCAGTGGTTTAGAAGGAAGATTCCCCTCCAGACACTGCTCCTCTGGGCTGTAAGATCTAGGGTGTGTCACTCACAGTGTCTGGGAGTTATACGGGCCTGAGTCACTCTTGGTGTCCAGAGAGTCGACGGGAGACACCATGACGTCATACCATCTAGAGCTTAATGACCACTGGGGAATGCTGGGAGCTTTCTGACAGTGGTCTGGTGCCCTAACGTAATTGTTTTATCTGTCTCCTTCACAAGACTGCAAGCTCCATGAGGACATGGTCTTTGTTTGCCTCATTTGCTATTGAATGCCCCACCCTTGGAAGGGTGACTTGGCAAATATTTATTAAATGAACAAATCAATGATAAATTTTATAGAAGCCACGGCTTACTTTGTGAAAGACTTTTTGTCTCAAAGAATGACTGCAAATGGAACCAAAGAAATGCCCCATGCTTGTTCTTTATGGTCTGTCCCTCTGGATAAATAACAAATAAAGTGGAAGAGGGGGTGGAAACTTGGTCTCTTATTCCTTTTTAGTATTCAGCACTGATGGAGGCGGAGGAGCCCCAGTATGGAACCTCAACTCCCATCCCTGCCAGAGCAGAATTCCCAGTTATCCAGGCAGCTCCCATGAGGAGCAGCCAGATCCCAGCCCTGGAGCCTGCAGCTGAAGAGGGCGAGGACCCATGGTGTCAGTGGGCTGAGGGCCGCACACTCTTGGAGACCCAGCAGAGACACGTGAGGGATGCGAATGACCGTGCAGCTGAGAGCATGACCTCTCTCCTCAACGAAGCCCCTCCAGAGGTGGAGACCGACCAGGAAACCCTGACGGCTGAGGCCTCTGACGACACCCCCTCATGCCGGGAGGCCAAGCCCTGGAGCCTGGCAGACAGACTGGCAAGGACGCCAGCTTCCCTGGAGCTCCCGGCCTGCCCTGACCAGGGTGACTGTCCAGGCATGGCCTCAGTATCCAGGGACCTGGGCAGCAGCGTGGAGGTGGACTTTAGACCAGAACTCATGTCTTTGATATTGGAAACGGGACAAGCAGAAGGGAAGGAGGAAATATCCCCCGACGCCTGTGCCTGGATCAGACGTGGGCCTTCCTGTGACGACGAGCACCCGGCTGAGAGCAGCCGGCCCCTGGAAGGCTCGGAGTGCGGACCTGCTGGGCAGGAAAGTCCAGGCCCTGTGTGTCTCCAGGGAACTGAGGGGCTGGAGGAAGGGGGACTTCAGGGAGTGGCTGCTGGCTCTGCTGGGCTTTCCAGGGCTCCGGAGCAGATGGGAGAGCAGGTTAAAGACGCAGAGGAAGAAAGGGGACAGAAACAGCAGCAGATGCAAAATGACGTTGTGCTCGCAGGTCAAGGAGAAAGAGAGGGGTGGCGCAGCGGGGAGGAGTTGGGAGGTCTGAGTTACGGGGAGCGGGACTGGAGGACTTGGAGCCACGGGGATCCAGAACAAGGGGAGCAGGAGGGGAGGGGGTCAACAGGGCCAGAGGAGAATGAGGTGGGTGCTCAGGACGGGGAGAATCAAAGCTCAGCAAGTAGGTCAGAGAAAGGAAGCGGAAAGCCCGAAGATCCGGGTGCACAGCGGAAAGCCAAGGCAGCAGAGCAGGAGGAGGAGCTGGGGTCACCAGAGGAGGAACCGGGGGGCGGGGAGGGGTACACACCCGGGGGAGGAGGAGGAGAGAGCTGCGCAGAGCAAGGAGGGTGCGAGGGCCCCGCGGCGCTGGCTCTGGTTGCCCCCGAGGTCTCTCCTCCCTGTGACCTGTCTCTCGAGGCCTCTTCTCCCCCAACCAGGATCCCGGGGACTCAGACAGAGCCTGGAGCCGAGGTTCCGTCCCCCGTAGCTCCGAGTCCTGCCCCGGAACCCACAGGAGGCTCCCACCAGCCCTTTTCTTTACCTGGTTCCTGTTCTGCCGAGGAGTCCCCGGACCCAGAAGCTGCTCATCGCCGCCAGCACGAGGGCTCTGAGCTGGGGCAGGAGACTGCAGGCGGCGGCAGGGCTGTGGTGGTCTCTGCCTATAGTCTCTCTGTGACCCCTCCAAGGTGCCCAGAGGCAGCTGCGCCCGGTCCTCCCGAAGGGCCCCCTGGCACGGCTGCCACACCACCGGCCTGTCCCCTGGCTGCCTCTCCCAGGAGGGAGCCTTCTGTCCTTGGCTGTTCTCCAGAAAGCTCCAGAGCCTCTCGCCTGACCGATAATCCATCTCCCGGTGGGGCTCCTGAGACCCCCCCAGTGGCCCGCTACGGCTTCCCCTTGGCAGGACGGGCCAGCCCCACGGGATCCCTGGGAGGCCCCACCGGAGTGGTCCAGCCCGTGAGGAGCAACTCCTTCCCCGGGTCTCACGGGACAGAGCCAGCCCCGCACCTAGCGGGAATATCCCTGTCCTCCTCCCACTCAGAGCTGCCCCAGAGGCCCCCCAAAACTGTCATCTACGGCTCTGTGCTCCCAAGAAGGGGCAGGAGAACCGTAAGGGACTGTGCCATCATTCCAGAAGCCTCGAGTTCACCACCCGCTCCGGGGCAGGACTTTGGAGAACTGGCCTCAAATCCAGCCATGGGCGGCAGCCCTCCCGACAGTCAGCCGTGGGGCCCCACGAAGCACTGGGCCTTTGCCCCGGGGTCTCCTGCCTGCGGCTCCTTCCCAGCCCCTGTTGCCCCCATAGACCTGAGGATCCATGAACCTCCACCCCTGCCTCCCCCAGAGAGGAGGCATATCCAGCCCTCCATGGTGGAGCAAGATGGCCATCCCCCTGCGGTGGTCCCCATGCTGAAGCGGTACAGCCATCCTCCGCCACTCGCCCTGGGTCCGGGGCTCCACGGCGCCCCCAGGGCCCCCCCAGCCCACATTCCCGACCCCTTGGTGGCAAGGGAGCACCGACCGCTGCCCTCCACGCCAGATACGCCACCCCACACTCAGCACTCTGTCTCCCCCAGGCAGAGATACAACAAGCCGTTACCCCCCACCCCCCAGCCCCACCACCCCCTTGTCTCGTCGAGCATCTCAAGGATCTACAAGCCTCTCCCTCCTGTCCCTATCCTGGATCCTCCTACTGAACCGCCCCCTCTGCCCCCAAAGTCCAAGGGGAGGAGCAGGAGCTCGCGGGGAGGACTCGTGAACTCAGGGGATCAAGGCAGGCAGAGGCCTGTTTGTCAAGAGTGGACCGTCTCCACGCCGCCTTCTGCAGGACGGGTCTCCTGGCCTCCAGCCACAGGCCGGTCAACCGACCCTTTGGCTACGGTCGGCAGGTGTAAGAGTGACGCGCCCCCGGGCCTGGCTTTCAGTAACATGACGGCCCTTCTACACCCCTCTTCCCCGACCACCCCGTGGACTCCGGAGGTCCAGCGACCCACCTCAGAAGAGTCCGAAGCCCCTGCCAGAGGGTCCTGGAGAAGAACAGCCCCCCAGGAAGGAAGCAATGGCCTGAGGAGGTCAGAGGTAGGCCCGGCCAGGCAGCCGGAGAAACCCGGCCACGCCCTCCTGGAGAAGGCGTCGAGCTGGCCCCACCGACGGGACCCGAGAAGGCCCGCGGAGGACGGCAGCGAGGCGGCAGCGGTCCCCGGTGAGGGGTCGAGCAAGCACAAGGACTGGCATCGGCAGGGCCTGCGAAGACCCTCCATCCTTCCCGAGAGCCCTGGAGGTGAGTGCGGAGCCCGGACCTCGCCAGAGCAGGCTGTCCGCCTCTCCCTTCCCGACCCATCTTTCGTCCTCCAGGCTCTGCTGGTCCCCCTGCCGGCTTCCCTCACCCACGTACCCAGCCCCGAGCAGAGGAAAGTCCTCTGGAACGTCTCTGAGCTCATGGCGAGGCTCTTTCTTCTCCCCTTCCGTCTCTCTCCCCTACTGTGGTGTGTACTTTTATGGTGCATCTCTTTTTACCAGCCTTGTTCTGGAACCTTCCCCCACCCCCCCCACCCCGCCACCCCTGAGTACTTTCCACTTGCAAACACTTGCTCGATGCCCTTCCACTACCAGAGAAGGCATCTTCTACTTTTTCGGTTCACATTCTGCCACAATGGGTGGGGACAGACCTGGTACCAGTGTCCTCAGATGCTTTTGACTTTGGCTCCTCCCTTTCTCAATGATGCCCAGTTGAACCTTTAACCCACCCCCCATGCCTGCATCTCCCATGCTAGGTCTGTCTAAACACCCCCTCAAAATCTCGGTTACTGTACCCGTTTTCCATTTTCAGACACAAGAGGTCCCACCATGGAAGGACCTGGCCTGTCGGATGCCATTGTTTTCCGGTGAGTCACCCTCTCTCCCAATGCGTACAGTTTTCTCTCTTTCCTAGGATACTGAGATTTTCAGTAGCTGACAAAGGTGCTGAGACCATGTCTTTTCCAGGGGTAGGGAGGGGAAGGGACTGACATCAGGGTTCCAGGGTAGGGAGATGTTTCGTCTACCTGGTTCTTGCAGCTGAATCCCAATCTCCCATCCCTCTAGATCCTTTGGCTGTGAACTAAACCCCACCATAAAAGTTCAACGTGACATCCATAAGAGCATCGAACTATGCAAAAGTGTGTCAGGCTACAGCTTGCCTCTCCAGAGGCTTTGGCCGTGAATTCTAGCACATGTCCCAGCGTTCAGAGATTATCTTATTTATAGTCACTTGGGGCTTCTTCATGTCTGATGGCCAGCAAACACCATGGAGCCCTTCTTTATCCCACAGGGAGAAAAAGCCAAAGGAGGTGATGGGAAACTTTTCAAGACGGTGCTCCAAGCTCATCAACTCCTGTGAGTACCTTGAAACAGGACTGTGGACCCGCTTGAGTGTTCTGCCTGAGCGGAGAGGGGTTTGTGGTCGTCAGCGGTGGGACTTGGCCATATGTAGGGAGAAATGCCAGAAGAGCCACAGGGCTTGGTGACCTCTTTCGGAAAAACTCCCCATCTCCCTAATTCTCTCCCTCTCCTGCACCTCTTCACCCCTGTAGCTCAGCTGCTTTACCAGGAGTACAGTGATGTGTTTCTGAACAAGGAGATTCAGAGCCAGCAGCGGCTGGACAGCCTGACGGAGGCACCGGGGCCCATGTCGCCCCGGCAGCCCCGAAAGGCCCTAGTCTCCTCGGAGTCCTACCTGCATCGCCTCTCCATGGCCTCCAGCGGCTCCCTGTGGCAGGAGATCCCCGTGGTGCGCAATAGCACCGTGCTGCTCTCCATGACCCACGAAGACCAGAAGCTCCAGGAGGTACCGCCAGGGCGGGGTGGGGCAGGGGCTGCAGAGGGGAAAGCAGGCTCTCCTCTGCTCACGTCCGTGTCTCCGACTCGCCGCCGTCACGGCCACCACCATCGCCAGCACGAGCGGGCTGTCCCTGCCGCACTCACCGCCACGACACCGGTCGTCCCCCGCCTGCTGGGCTTAAATTGCCTGGTGAACGTCACCGCTCTCCCTGCTGTCTACCTCCTCCCCAATCCATCGACCGCTCACTGCTGCGTGTTATTGGTCTGAGCTCATACAGAGTGACCATGCCCCTGAATTTCACGGGAGGAGTATACGCTCAATCTCGTTACTCTGGCTTCAGGCTAGACTTAAATTTCCCTCTTCAACTAAACCTTCAGCCTACACTGAAGTTTTCCTCTTCAACCAAGACGCATGCTGGGGTTTTTTGGTGTTCCCTTGGTGAGTGGCCCTTGCCGCTGTCCTGTGGTTCATGGGTCTCATAGAGGCTTTTGAATGACCATCAGGCTCTGCTTGGTCCTTCCTTCCAATAGCAAGACTACAGTCAAGGCTGTTGGTCTCTTGTTAAGTTACTATCATTAATATATTTCACATGGAGAGCTTATCGTAATAATCAATCTAAAACATGGGTTAAACCTTTCTTCCTGGGAAGACGATATGACACAATGGAAAGGCATTATGGAACAATGTTTAGCATTTAGGTTCTGGCTTAAATGACCTGGACCCACTTTAATATTTGCTAGCTATTTAACTTGGGCCAAATTATTGAGCTGGCCAAAAAGTTCATTCAGGATTTTCCATAAGATGTTATGGAAAAATCCAAATCAACTTTTTGGCTAGCCCAATACTTGATCTTTCCAAACTTCTGTTTCCTCACTTATAAAACTTGGTTGCAAAGAATTCCTGGGAGAATCAGAAAAAGATAAATTCTGTTTACAGTATTTACAGCAGTACTATTTACAATGGCCAAGATGTGGAAGCAACCTATATGTCCATTAACAAATGAAGGGCTAAAGAAGATGTGGTGTGTATATAAATAGACTCACAGATGTAGGAAACAAATTTATGGTTACCAAGAAAGGGTACAAATTAGGAGCTTGGGTTTAGTAGATACATACTACTGTATATAAAATTGATAAACAACAAGGAATAACTGTGTATCAGGGACTGTATTCAATATTTTATAATAACCTATCATAGAAAAGAATCTGTAAAAGAATATATATATGTGTGTATGCATATGTATGTATATATGAATGTATTTTGCATGTGTATGTGTAACTAAGTTCTATACTCTGCTATACACTTGACACATTGCAAATCAACTATACTACATTGAAAAAAATATTTTTTAAAAAGTTCCTAGTGAATAATAATCAGTCAAAAAATTGTTTATCACTTTTTACTGAAGTATAGTTGATTTACAGTATTATGTTAGTGGTTCAGTATTTTTATAGGTTATTTTTTATTTAAAGTTATTAGAAAATAATGGCTATATTTCCTTGTGCTGTGCAGTATATCCTTGTTGCTTATTTATTTGATACATAATAGTGTTTACCTCTTAATCACAAGCCTTTCTCTTGCCTCTCTCCTCTTCCTTATCCCCACTGGTGACCCTAGTTGTTCTCATATCTGCGAGTCTGTTTCTGTTTTATTATGTACATTTGTTTGCTTTATTTTTAGATTCCACATACAATAGTCTATAGAACATAGACTATTTGTCTTTCTCTTTCTAACTTATTTCACTGAGCATAATACTCTCTAGGTCCATCCATGTTGTTGGAAATGGCATGATTTCATTATTTTTTATGGCCAAGTAGTATTTCATTGTGTGTGTGTGTATTTGTAGGTATGTATGTATTCCACGTCTTCTTTATCCATTCATCTGTTGATAGACACTTCAGTTCAGTTCAGTCGCTCAGTTGTGTTGGACTTTTTGCGACCCCATGAATCGCAGCACGCCGGGCCTCCCTGTCCATTGCCAACTTGCGGAGTTCACAAAAACTCACGTGCATCGAGTCAGTGATACCATCCAGCCATCTCATCCTCTGTCGTCCCCTTCTCCTCCTGCCCCCAATCCCTCCCAGCATCACGGTCTTTTCTAATGAGTCAACTCTTTGCATGAGGTGACCAAAGTATTGGCGTTTCAGCATCAGCATCAGTCCTTCCAATGAACACCCAGGACTGATCTCCGTTAGGATGGACTGGTTGGATCTCCTTGCAGTCCAAGGGACTCTCAAGAGTCTTCTCCAACACCACAGTTCAAAAGCATCAATTCTTCGGCAATCAGCTTTCTTCCCGGTCCAACTCTCATATCCATACATGACCACTGGAAAAACCATAGCCTTGACTAGACAGACCTTTGTTGACAAAGTAATGTCTCTGCTTTTTAATATACTATCTAGGTTGGTCATAACTTTCCTTCCAAGGAGTAAGCGTCTTTTAATTCAAGGCTGTAATCAGCATCCACAGTGATTTTGGAGCCCCCCAAAATGAAGTCTGACACTGTTTCCACTGTTTCCCCATCTATTTCCCATGAAGTGATGGGACCAGATGCCATGATCTTAGTTTTCTGAATGTTGAGCTTGAAGCCAACTTTTTCACTCTCCTCTTTCACTTTCATCAAGAGGCTTTTTAGTTCCTCTTCACTTTCTGCCATAAGGATGGTGTCATCTGCATAGCTGAGGTTATTGATATTTCTCCCAGCAATCTTGATTCCAGCAAGTTGCTTCAATATCTTGGCTCCTGTAAATAAAGCTGGTATGAACATTGGGGTACATGAATCTTTTTGAATTAGTGCTTTCATTTTCTTCAATATATACCCAGGAGTGGAATTCCTGAATCATTTGGTAGTTTTATTTTTAGTTTTTTGAGATACTACCATACTGTTTTCTGTAGTGACTGCACCTATTTACAATCTCCTACCATGTGCTAGGATTCTCTTTTCTTCACATCTTTGCCAATAATTATTATTTGTAGATCTTTAGATGATGGCCATTTTGATGAACTGAGCTGAGGTGATTTCTTATAATTTTGATTACCATTTCTCTGATGATTAGCAGTGTTGAGCATTTCTTCATGCACCTATTGGCTATCTGTATATCTTCTTTGGAGAAATGTTTATTCAGGTCATCTGTCTATTTTTTAATCAGGTTGTTTGCTTTTTTGGTATTGAGTTTTATGAGCTGCTTATATATTTTGGGTGTTAAGCCATTATCAAACATATAGTTTGCAATAGGTTGTCTTTTTGTTTGTCAGTGGTTTTCTTTACTGTGCAAAAGCTTTTAAGTTTAATTAGGCCTCATCTGTTTATCTTTGCTTGTATTTATTTTGCCTTAGGTGACAGATCCAAAAACATATTGCTGCAATTTATGTCAAAGAGTGTTCTGCCTATGTTTCTTAGACATTTTATGGTTTCTGGTTTTACATTTAGGTCTTTAATTCATTTTGAGTTGATATTTAATGTAATCCCTATCAAGAGACTGATGACATTTTTCACAGAACTAGAATGCTGCTGCCAAGTCGCTTCAGTCGTGTCCGACTCTGTGTGACCCCATAGATGGCAGCCCACCAGGCACCCCTGTCCCTGGGATTCTCCAGGCAAGAACACTGGAGTGGGTTGCCATTTCCTTCTCCAATGAATGAAAGTGAAAAGCGAAAGTGAAGTCATTCAGCTGTGTCTGTCTCTTAGCGACCCCATGGACTGCAGCCCATCAGGCTCCTCTGTCCATGGGATTCTCCAGGCAAGAGTACTGGAGTGGGGTGCTGTTGCCTTCTCCAACAGAACTAGAATAAATAACCCTAAAATTTATGTGGAACCACAAAAGACCCCAAATTGCTAAGGAATTTTGAGGAAAAAAGAATAAAGCTAGAGGCATCATGCTCCTTGATTTCCAACTATACTACCAAGTTTCAGTAATCGGTCAGTGTAGCAGAGTAGAGAGTGCAGAACTGGATGCTTCCACTTATGGTCTGTTTGTTGTTGCTGTTCAGTTGCTCAGCCATGTTGGGCTCTTTGTGACCCCATGGGCTGCAGCACTCCAGGCTTCCCTGGCCTTCACCGTCTCCTGGAGTTTGCTCAAACTCCTGTCCACTGAGTGGATGATGCCATCCAACCATCTCATCCTCTGTCATCCCCTTCTCCTCCTGCCCCAAATCTATCCCAGCATCAGGGTCTTTTCCAATGAGTCAGCTCTTCGCATCAGGTGGCCAAAGTATTGGATCTTCAGCTTCAGCGTCAGTCCTTCCAATGAATTTTCAGGACTGATTCCCTTTAGGATTGACTGGTTTGATCTTCTTGCTGTCTAAGGGACTCTCAAGAGTCTTCTCCAATACCACAGTTCAAAAGCATCAGTTCTTCAGTACTCAACCTTCTTTATGGTCCATCTCTCACATCCATACATGACTGCTGGAAAAACCATACCTTTGACTAGACGGACCTTTGTCAGCAAAGTGACCTCTCTGCTTTTTAATATGTTGTCTACCTTTGTCATAGCTTTTCTTCCAAGGAGCAAGCATCATTTAATTCCATGGCTGCAGTCATCATCTGCAGTGATTTTGGAGCCCAAGAAAATAAAGTCTGTCACTGTGTTCTTTTATTTTATGGTCTATTAACCTATGACAACGGAGAAGGCAATGGCAAGCCACTCCAATACTATTGCCTAGAAAATCCCATGGATGGAGGAGCCTGGTAGGCTGCAGTCCGTGGGGTCGCTAAGGGTCAGACACGACTGAGCGACTTCACTTTCACTTTTCACTTTCACACATTGGAGAAGGAAATGGCAGCCCACTCCAGTGTTCTTGCCTGGAGAGTACCAGGGCAGGGGAGCCTGGTGGGCTTCCATTTATGGGGTCACACAGAGTCGGACATGACTGAAGTGACATAGCAGCAGTAGCAGCAACCTATGACAAAGGAGTCAAGTCTATGTAATGGAGTAAAAACATAAGTGGTGTCTTCATAAGTGGTGCTAGGAAAACTGGACAGCTCCATGTAAAAGAATGAGGTTAGAACATTTCCTGACACTATATACAAAATATTTACTATTTAGTTTCAAGTCAAACTGACCTGAGTTTGAATCCTATATTTACCATTTACTAGCAGTGTAACCTTAAGTTATATAACTTGACTAAATCTGTTTCCTCATCTAAAAATCAAGGATGATGATGACTGCTTTTCAGAGTTGCTATGTAGTTTAAATGAAATAACTCTCATATAACTTTGAGAATGGTGTCTGGTACATTGTTATTGTTTAGTCACTAAGTTGTATCCAACTCTTTGCAAGTCCATGGACTGCAGCCTGCCAGGCTCCTCTGTCCATGGGATTTCCCAGGCAAGAATACTGGAGTGTTGCTTTTACAGGGGACCTTCCCAACACAGATATTGAAACCCACATCTCCTGCATTGGCAGGGGGAATTCTTTACCCCTGAGTCACCAGAAAAGCCCATCTGGTACATAGTTTGATACATGTTAGTACCATACTCTTCCCCTCTTTCAGCAGTGGGAAGGAGTAAAATTTTGGCTGTAAGGACTTATAATAACAGTGCTTTTACCAAGCTAAATAGGTATAAATTTTTAGGTTTTTTGAAGCTCAGACCTAAGGGCCTTGTGCTGACCTCAACTTTTAAAGCATGTGGGAGATATTTAGAAAATCACTGGTCTGCACATATTTATGGACCAATGAGTGGGCAGGTGATATGAACCCTATAGCTCTTGCACCAACACCAGAAATCAAGGAAGTCTGCCAGCATTCCTGGGCCAGCGCTGGTCTCACGTTTCTGAGAAGAAAAGCCTCTGTGCTTCTACACATACATTCCTTTCCTGAATTAGCACTTCTGGGAAAAGGTGCTTTCACTGACTCCATTTCTTTTGACTGTCACAACGTTTTTTTGTTTTTGTTTTTGCTTTTTTTGTGTGAGGAAGGGGTCCCTGTATCAGCACAGACAAGAAACCTGAGGTTTGGAGAGGTTAAATGAGACAGCCAAAGCCATATAAGGAGTGAATGTTGAAGCCAGGATGCATGTGCAGCCTGTGTCCTGGTTCAGTGCTGTGAGCGGCCTCCAGCCATGCCATTAGTTAGCCACGTCATCTCCCAGGTGTGTGCGTGTCCTTTCTCTTTCCGTCCATGCATCTGTCTTGAAGCTGCATGCTTGGGTGATGAACTTGACCAGCCCAGCTAGAGAACAGGGCTGTGAGTCACTGTGCCTCCTGCTGCAACTTCCCAACAATTGGGCTATTTCCATTAAACCACAATTGCACCATCTAAACCTCAAATATCCGGCTTCTATCCATTGCTCCTCAAACCCCAGATTACCTTCATCGCCTGAATCTACTCCTCTTCCAGAGATCTCTCGTTCCTTCAGGAACTCTCTCACTCACCCGGTTGAAGCGTGTTAGTCTCTTAGTTGTGTCCTACCCTTGGCAGCCCCATGGACTGTAGCCCACCAGGCTCCTCTGTCCATGGGACTTCCCAGACAAGAATACTGGAGTGGGTAACCCTTTCCTTCTCCAAGGGATCTTCCTGACCCAGGGCTCAAACCCAAGTCTCCTACATTGAAGAGAGATTCTTTACCCTCTGAGCCCCCGGGGAAGCCCCAGTTAACAAACTGAAAAGCAGGCATTAGCTGTGACTCTTCTTGTTCTTTCAGCTTTTATTTCTAGCAGATAACCAAGCGCTTCCAAATCTCCCTCCTGTATCATTATGAAATTGGCTTAAATCTCTCCATCCTCATGGCCCTTTAGGCCTTCATCTCTCTCTGGAATTACTAACACGGTTTCTTCGTGTGTCTTTCTTGCCCCTTCTAATCTTTTCTCCATGTGCTCAGAAATATCTTTATATAAAGCAAATTAGACCAAGTTATCCCCCTACATAAAGGCTCTTTTCATTTCCCCATTGTCATGTTTTACCTTGTTTATATAATCCTCAGGCCTCCTCACTGTTTGTCTCTCCAGCTTCCTCTCCTACTGCTACTTTGATATCCTTGCTTTCAGTGATACTCAGTGTATCTGAGTTTCCTGAAAGCCTCATTTTCTCTTCCACCTCTGAGAGTTTGCACACGTCTTTCACTCAGCTTCAAATGTTCTGTCTCCTGAGATCAGGTTGGATTCTGGTATTGTCTGAGTTTTAATAGGATGTGTCGTGTGCGCCGCTATGTCCCTAAAATATTACACGGTGGCTAACATGCGTCAGGGATTCAATAAATGTTTCTAATTAGTCTTCCTCCTCCCTAACCTCTTAGGCCAAATTTGAGCTGATTGTGTCAGAGGCTTCCTACCTGCGCAGTTTGCATATAGCTGTGGATCACTTCCAACATTCAGAGCAGCTCCGGGCCACCCTTTCCAACCAGGATCACCAATGGCTCTTCTCTCGTTTGCAGGATGTGCGTGACGTCAGCACCATGTGAGCGTCCTCTTCTCCCATAGACCACTCACCCAGCCTCACGCTCTTAGCATGTAAACCTCTTGTTGGGTTTTTCCATTTTCAGAGCCCCCTAGTTGCTCCCTGCATGATTCCCAGAGGCTGTAGGGATAGGGAGAGCAAGGAGTGCAGGTGGATGGGAACATTAATGGGAAATGAGTAAGAAATGCTTCCTGGATGGAGGTTTTGGATGTCCTGGGGGCGTGCACAGCACTGGAGATGAGGCAAATGCGTGTTCAGCCGTGTCCAACTCTTTGCGACCCCATGGATTGTAGCCCGCCAGGCTCCTCCGTCCATGGGATTTCCCAGGCAAGAATACTGGAGTGGGTAACCGTTCCCTTCTCCAGGAGATGAGGTGGGAAACAGCTGACGATCAGAAAACCAGAACAAGAGGAAAAGAAGGACAAGACATGGAATATTAGAACCAGAGACTTAGATCAGGGGCAAAGTAGCGGCAGGGAGAACCCTGGCGCGTGACAAGGACTCTCGAGCTACGGAGAGTCAGCAGACGTTACTGACTAATGGGGAGAAGCAGTTCCAAGCTCAAGCTACAGCAGGGGTCAGCTGACTCCTCTCTTGAGACCCACAGGTCTCACGAGACTTGTTTCAACTCTGTGCAGGTTCCTTTCTGACCTGGAAGAGAACTTTGAGAACAACATCTTCACCTTCCAAGTGTGTGATGTGGTCCTGAACCATGCTCCCAACTTCCGCCGGGTCTACCTGCCTTATGTCACCAACCAGACCTACCAGGAACGCACCTTCCAAAGCCTGCTGTGAGACCTGATCCCCCATTCGGTCCCCACGTGGGCCCTGCAGTGACCCCCAATAGCCAGCCCAGCGTGCCCCCCGAGAGCACATGCTCTCATGCCTGCCCTGCAATTGCCACCCCCACCCCACTTCCAGGATACCCTCAACCATCCCCTGTGGAGCTCCTCTCCATAAGGTCCCCACCTGTCTTTCTCTACCTACAGACGTTCCATTGAGCCCCCATGCCCCATGCCTTCACTGTGTCCCCCATACGCCCTGCACCCCTCCTCACCCAAGGCTCCCTGCCCTGCAGGAACAGCAACAGCAGTTTCCGAGAGGTCCTGGAGAAGCTGGAGAGCGCCCCCATCTGCCAGCGCCTTTCCCTCAAGTCCTTCCTGATTCTGCCTTTCCAGCGCATCACCCGTCTCAAGCTCCTGCTCCAGGTACTGCAAATCCCCCCTCAGCCCGCTCCCCTGAACCTAAAAGCCGGTCCATCCTTATGCCATGCTCCCAAGACCGGTGGACAGTGAGCCGTCTCCCCGCGGCCCTCACCCTGCTTTCCCAGAACGGTTGGCTGCTCCAGTTTGGTTCCTGACCGTCTCCATTGACCTCTGTCTCCTCTTTGCCCTTCCCTTCTTTCCACCTGGCTCCTGCCTACGCCTTGTTCTGTAGAACATTCTGAAGCGAACACAGCCCGGCTCCGCAGAGGAAGCAGAGGCCACGAAAGCACACCACGCCCTGGAGGAGGTAGGCGGCCACCGTCCCTGCTCGGACCCCCTGATTGTCCTTCACAAAAAAGTCTGCCCCCGCCCTGGCCCATGACTCCAGGAGGCACAGGTCCTGGCCAATGCAATCGCTCAGCTGCCTCACTGTACCCACCAAACCTCCAAGCATTCACGCCACTCAGCCCCAAGGACACTCGACACCAAGGGACAATCCCCAGATTACATCTTCCTTTGACGCAGCCAGGAATGTTCTAGCAGGTCTCCACAAAGTAGACCATCATCCTAGAGCTGTCTTTGCTCAGTTCCAGGCCGGTAGAACGAGGAGGGCTGTCACAGCCAGTTTCCAGATTTCTTGCAGGGGACTTCAAGCCAAAGCCTCTTAACACGGTCTCTTCCTCTCTCCTCACCCTGCTGAACATTCAGCTGATCCGAGACTGTAATAACAACGTCCAGAGGATGCGACGGACGGAGGAGCTGATCTACCTGAGCCAGAAGATTGAGTTTGAGTGTAAAGTAAGTTTGTCCCTCGGGTCCCCGTGGGTCACCTTCCAACACAGAACCAGTCTCTCTCACAGTATCCCAGCCTCTAAGCTCCTTGCTGCACACCTTCTCTTCTGCCCTATTTCTGGAATACCCACATGCCTACTTCTTTTTTCTTACATGTATAATTTACTTATTTTTAATTGAAGGATAATTGCTTTACAATATTGTGCTGGTTTCTGCCAAACATCAGCATGAATCAGCCCTAAGTAAACATATGTTCCCTCCCTCTGCATTCTCCCTCCCCATCCCACCCCTCTAGGTTTTTACAGAGCCCTGGTTTGAGTTCCCTGAATCACACAGCAAACTTCAATCTCCATGATATACTGTTAAGGGGAAAAGGGAAGATGCAGCTGTATATATATTGCAGTATCTTACTTTTGGTGTTAAAGTAGGAGAAAAATCTATATGTATTTGCTTGTGTATTCATAAAGAAGCTCTGGAAAGATACCTAAGAAATAAAGGACAGTGGTCACCTGACGGGGAGAGAGTGCCTTTGAGACCTGGGCAGAAGAGAGAGAACTTATCAATGCATATTTTTATAAAGATGTACTTTTGGTGGTTGAATTATTCAGTATTTTATCACATCTCCATCTAGTCTAACCAAGGCAATATAAAATTGAATCCAGATAGAGGGCCAAAATCTGGCATCCAAATCAGATTTAAAATTGACATTCCACGTTCAAATTTTGATTCAGAACAGATACTATCCTTACCTCCCCAGAGGAGAGGGCAAATCCCTCATCTACATGTTCATGTGTCCAGCACCCTTAACATTATGCGGACTCCAGGCAGACCCCACCAAGTTCTCGGTATCCTCATCGACATCTGCTTCTGACTGCTCCTCTCATGTCTCGGGTTATAATCAAAGAACAGACGTCAGAAGCACCCTAAACCTTTAACTTCTACGAGACACGTCATATGATGGTCTCAACCCTGGGGCATCGTCCGCCCGTCCCAGTCCGATTCTCCCATCTCTTCTTCAGTTCTAGTTTCTACAGCTGAGCGTTCTCATGGAGTCTCTCTCCTGGGTTGAACCTTAGGGCATCTTCCATTTGCGTGAGCTGGGGACATGGGAGCACCCAGCAGTAGTCAGGAGACGGCGGTAGTCAGATGCTTCCGAGAGAAGCAGAGTTTAAGTGGATGGGCTGTGAGCAAGAAGGAAGGGATCACTGTCAGTGGTGGGACTTCAGAGGAAGAGGCCTGGTGAGGAGGGCCGGCCTGGGAGAAAGCCTCAGGCGTGTCCTGTGTGTGACACCACCTTCTTTCTCTTCCCTGCTCCGTGTAGATATTCCCGCTCATTTCACAGTCACGCTGGCTGGTGAAGAGTGGGGAGCTGACGGCCCTGGAGTTCAGCGTCTCCCAGGCGCTGCGGAGGAAACTGAACACCCGCCCAGTCCACCTGCACCTCTTCAACGACTGTCTCTTGCTGTCTCGGCCCCGAGAGTCAGTGACTGGAGTGGGAGGCCGGCACACGAGGGGGACGTGGGATGAGGCAAGAGGGAAGGACTAAAGGGGGCAGAGAAGGGTCCTGGTCCTACAGAGGAACCTTCTCAATGGCTCACCCCATGGAGTCCAGGTCATGACCCAGAGAAGAGGAAAAAAGATCCAAAGCCAAAGAGGGGAATCCCACTGAATTACATCCCAAGATCACCTGGCAGAACCTCAACCATGTTATAGACAGGACAAAATGCAGCATATTAGCCTATATCACGTTTTCAAATGAATCTATGTTGTCTCTGGGCTTCCCTGGTGGCTCAGATAGTAAAGAATCTGCCTGCAATGCAGGAGACCTGGGTTTGATCCCTGGGTCGGAAGATTCCCCGGAGGAGGAAATAGCAACCCACTCCAGTATTCTTGCCTGGAGAATCCTCATGGACAGGGGAGCTTGGTGGGCTACAGTCCATAGGGTCGCAAAGAGTCAGACACAACTGAGCAACTAACACACATTCTGGGCTGGGCTCAGCCTACTAGCCTAGCAAAACTTAGCCAGTTCCAGATCCTAACTCTTTGGTCCTTCCGTTCCGTTCCGTTCCGTCGCTCAGTCGTGTCCGACTCTATGCGACCCCGTGGACTGTAGCCTACCAGGCTTCTCCGTCCATGGGATTCTCCAGGCAAGAATACTGGAGTGGGTTACCGTTTCCTTTTCCAGGGGATCTTCCCGACCCAGGGATCAAACCCGGGTCTCCCGCATTGGAGGCAGACACTTTAACCTCTGAGCCACCAGGGAAGCCCTTTGGTCCTTAGAAACTTTATATTGATTCTGTTTCTTCAATTCATTAAAGTGGTGAGCATCCATTGCCCTGGGTACGTGGTTTGCCAAGCCATTGACAGATCCCTTCCAGGGGCACGCTGACACCATCTTCGGTTTTTCATGAGAATTTACAGGCTGAACATGCTAAGGACAGGGATTTTGAATTGTGAAGATAAGCAGGTGGATAAAGTCCAAGTACCCCAGCGTCAGGCTGAAAAGCCTCGTGTTTTGCAGGGGTAGCCGATTCCTGGTATTCGACCATGCTCCCTTCTCTGCCGTCCGTGGGGAAAAGTGTGAAATGAAGCTGCATGGAGCTCACAAAAACCTCTTCCGACTCTTCCTACGGCACAATGCCCAGGGCTCCCAGGCCGAGTTCCTCCTCCGCACGGAGACCCAGTGAGATGGGGCTGCTCAGGGGAGCTGTGGAGTGGGAGGGAAGACAGCCGGGCAAGGAAGAGGGACCAGGGCAGAAAACATGTCCAGAAAACAGCTACAGCACCAGTCAGTCCATTTTGGACCAGGGAGCATCCACAGACCAGCCTAAACCCAAACTCCTAGAGCTGATAGATGACTTTGAGGAGCCTGGGGGTGGGAGAAGGTGTAAAGTCGCTGTTATCACCAAGGCTTAGCATCTGTTATGCTAAGAAGGACAAAGTGCGTAATTGGTTTACTGACATCCACTACTGAATGTGTATGAGCCAGAAATTCCTCAGTGCCCAAGGCAGGAGGGCGCATGCGTGACTCAGCCATGAATTAGATAAGCACTGGGTGCCTTCAGCTTTCCTTGCTCCCATCTTCCCAGCCAGTCCTCTGCTGAACAGAAATCCATAGTGTTGAGAACTTTGATCGGCTCATCTCTTTAATAATAATAATATTAATAAAATATATTCACACAGGCATACAGTGCAAAGAGTATTCAAAATAATGTCTAAAAGTCTGGTACACAGTGCCTACCATAATGAACAGTTGTAGCCGTTACAGCTGTTACAGAAGATATAAGAAACCTACCCTTTGAAAAGTTTGACCTGACACCTAAGGGTCTGAGGGTCCTCACGTTGTAGATGCCTTACGATTTTGTCCCATTGAACAACACTTCAGGGTAGGATCAGGAATGCCTGCCCTCACTTACCGGACAGAGGGACTGTACAGGTGCACAATATCACCAGAGTCAGCTCATCGGATGCAGAGTCACATTCTCTGTCTAGTGCTTTGCGTAGCATCTTCCTGGAACAGTGATGGTGTCAGCTCTCAGTTAACTCCAGCGTGGTTGGAGGCAGGGACTCAGATAATACAGAAACCTTCAGATAATTACAGAATTAGGCTCAGATCATATTGGGTTGGCCAAAAAGTTCATTTGGAGTTTTCTATAACATCTTATGGAAAAACCCGAACAATCTTTTTGGCCAACCCAGTATTACATGACCAAAAAAAAAAAAAGGGTAGATGCAGCTACCTGACCCAGTTATGATTACAGAATAATTTCGTCTCTGAGATATTTGATTGAAGGAAGGTGGGCAGAGTGTCAAAAAGTATGCAGAGTGATAGAGGGAATCTCAACTGAGCTGAACGTTTCACTCAGTAGACTTCCCCAAATGGAAAATCTACATATGCACAATTGACAGTTGACTTTATGCCTCTACTTGAAAGACACAAGATGTCCTTAAGAGGGTAAGTTGGAAAGAGAAAGAGAAATGGTGACAAGACACATGAAAATGTAATTCATGATCCGGTCAAATTTCTGTCCAAGCAGAGCCCCACCAATTTTTGTCCTAGATACTGCTGAGCTAGACAGGTCTTTCCCATGGTCCCTCCACTTCCCCATCACCTGCCCCTGTCCTGTACCCCCAGAGCTGCTGCTAAAGCGTGACCCTGCTTTGTTTTCTCAGAAGTGAAAAGCTTCGCTGGATCTCAGCCTTGGCTATGCCGAGGGAGGAGTTGGACCTTCTAGAGTGTTACGGTGGGTTAAAGTCCAAGAGAGAGGGAGAGGTGGTCAGAAGTCTGCTTTGGATGCAGTTTAGGAGGCTGGGTGGTACCAAGATGCATCTGCTTAAAACTGCTCCTGACCGTAGCAATGCCCCACCCCACCCCCCATACACTCCTTGCCTTGGGCAGTAGTTCACTCGTTTTGAGTATTCATCCCTTTAAGTCTATCCTGCTACTTGTTTGACTAAATTTCACTGACTTGAAGGTCTTGGGGAAATAGGGGGAGAAAGTCCATGTGGAGTGGGATTTGGGGGGTATAGCAATATAGTAGATATGTCCTGACCACCCTCCCCTGTACAGGATGACCTGAGACCCTGCCTCTACCCTAGGCTTCCAGGCACCCGCAGACACACACTTTAGGAAGTGTCTGTATTAAGCCTCATAGTTGTCCTCCAGCAAGGACTCTCTAATTCACATCCAGAGAGGAACTGAACTCAAAGGAACACTGAGCTTTTAGTGACTCCAAAGAACAAACAAATACAGGGCACTTTGGAAAAGGACGTAGGAGAACTAGGGTGTAAACGGAGTTCTGTTCAGTGCGATCCATCTGCTGCACCTCACTTTCTCGGAAGAGAGAGAAAGCAAGACAATTCTTGCTCCATCGCTGTGATCTTGTGAATGGGAGATGCGGACAACCTTAGCACAGGTAACAGTGCACAGTCTGTTTATTCTTTAAGAGAACCAGTGCAGTGTGGTCAAGTATAAAGAGCCACAAACCTATGTAAGATAGAAGACGTGGATCAGGCAGACTCTGGCGCTTCTTAATTTTGAACTTCAAAACTTTGGAAATTTCCCCCGGATCACAAAACCACAGAAAATCCAGAATGTCCTTGAGTCATCTTGATCAGCTCAGTCATTTATAGAAAAGGAAACTGAAACGAAAGGGCATTCAGTGCTTAGGTCATACCAGGAAGCCCATTGGGTAAGTCTCATTTAGTCCCACAACATGTACCATGCAGAAGAATGAAAAATGAGTCTTAGAGTTTACAATGGAGTTGGAGAGGCAAAACACAAACTTGGAACAATTAGATAAAAGATAAATGGTTTGTCGTAGACAGTTTTAAAGGAGTTGAGAATCCGATGAGGATGAAAGACACAGGGAAGATTTCAGTGCTTAGCAGAATCTCAATTCTTTGTAACAATGGTCACTAAAAGGCAGTCACAAGCTGTTTCTCAATTCATCTTCACTAAAGAGTGAATCTTTGATTCATTTCAATGATGGCATTTCTATCTCCTAGTCAACCATCTTGTTCCCTGGGAGAAGATGGAGACTTTTCCAATTGTCTCTCTGTGTGTAACTTTCAACAGTTTAAACTCTTTCTCCTCCAAGTCCTCTCAGGCTACCACCCCTGCAAATCCTCCTTCACGTTCTAGTTCCAGCCTTTCCTTACCCCTCTCATGCTCTTCTCTTCCAAGACTCCCCACAAGTGCAGTGCCTTCGAGCCTACAAACCTCGAGAGAATGACGAGTTGGCGCTTGAGAAGGCGGACGTGGTGATGGTAACCCAGCAGAGCAGCGATGGTAAGAGGGGAATCCACAGGGGACAGGCTGGGTGTGGAAGGTGGGACGGTGTGGGTGGATGGCCTCCTTTCCTAGGGCTGCTCTAACAAAGCGCCACAAGTTGCGTGGCTTAAATGGGTAGAAATGTATCCTCTCGTGGTTCTGGAGGCCAGAAGTACATTCTGAAGACTCTAGGGAAAGGTCTTGCCTTGCTTCTTCCAGATTTGATGGCCCCAGCTGCATTGGCTTTTGGCGGTATCACTCCAAGCTCTATCTCTTCCTTCTGTGCATGTGTAGGTGTCCAAATTCCCCCCTTTTAATAAAGATGCCAGTTATATTGGGCTTCCCAGGTGGCTCAGTGGTAAAGAATCCACCTGCCAATGCAGGAGACCTGAGTTTGATCCCTGGGTCGGGAAGATCCCCTGGAGGAGGAAATGGCAACCCACTCCAGTATTCTTGCCTGGAGAATCCTCATGGACAGGGGAGCCTGGCGGGCTACAGTCCATGAGGTCACAAAAGAGTCGGACACAGCTAGCAACTAAACAACAACCAATTATACTGAATGAATGGCACACTCTGCTTAGGTATGACGTCATCTTAACCTCACTAATAATACCTGCAACAGCTGTACTCCCAAATAAGACCGCATTCTGAGGCTCCTGAGCTTAGCACTTCAGCATCTATTTTGGGGGAATACAGCTCACCCATAAGAGTGGAGAAGGCTCAGAAGTGGGCAGCTACAGACCATATCAGACCTAGAGCAGCCAGGTGAGTACACGGGAAGGCTGAGTTCCCCATGCTGGGGACGCTCCAGTTCCGTTAGCCTTCAGTTACAAGTACGTCGAGGAAGGAGGTCCAGGGGAAATGATTGTGAGTCTTCCCCAGGTAATCCTTCTTCCCACCCACCCTGTGCCCGTAGGCTGGCTGGAGGGCGTGAGACTGTCCGATGGGGAGCGAGGCTGGTTCCCTCTGCAACAAGTGGAGTTCATCTCCAACCCAGAGGTCCGCGCACGGAACCTGAAGGAAGCCCACCGAGTCAAGACTGCCAAGCTACAGCTGGTGGAACAGCAGACCTAGCTGTCTTCTGGGAGGAAACCCCCGAGCTTAAGGACGAGATGTTCCTGGACAGGGCTGGCCCGGAACACGGTGGTGGAGGCCTTCTGTGCATCAGGAACTAGACCTTCTGGAGCCCAAGAACAACACCCAGCTGCCAGGAGCTAGTCCCAGGCCTCCTCTTTTTTTGTGCTTTATACTTGGTGCCGGGATTTTGAGGGACTTTGCACTGGACTCTGAGAACCTTTTCTCATAGAAAAAGGGATCCATGGGGCCTAAGCCAAGGAACTTTACTTCTCCTACCCTGCAGCTAAACGTTTTCAGAGTGCAGATTCAGAGCTGACCAGAGTTTCCATCATGGCCGGGTTTTAAACAGAATCTGACCCCAGTCCACTGGAGGGAGACGTTGAAGGAGGATGGACAAATCAGATGGGAGGGTTAATGCAGTGACCTTTTAAGGTGCCTTCCAACCTTGGAGATAACCTGTAATTACAGGGCACGGTCAGCGCCTGGGTCTCTGGGGGCTGTCGGCGGCGATGTGAGGTGATGTGCTCTCACTCTAATAAAGTTGGCACTTCTCCGAGTGTTTTCACCCCAGACTCCTGAGCACGGAGCGAGGTTCAGAACACGGGATCCCACGGTTCAGATGTCATGAAAGGCCCCCATGCTGACTGGGTTACAGCGGTGGTCGATTCTTTCTTTGTGGACAGTTTGGGCAATTTTTCTGCTTGTTATGGCCTCAGAGTTTGTATCAGGAAGTAGAATGAGTTGATGGGTGATGAAAACTCCAAACCTTTTTTTTCTCACTGAACCCACAAGTTAAAGTCTAAGCTAGTTTAGGTGGATTTGGAACTGCTACTCAGACTCTTCATGATTTTATATTTTGACTTGAGATACTGTCAGGCTGTCATCACGGCTGCTTCATCCTCTGTGTGAGAACGAGCATGGTGCAGAATCCTAGAATCCAAGTCACAAGACCTAACTTCCAGTTACTGCCTCACTACGACGCAGCCTGCTTACTTCTCAGTTTCCTTAATTGTAAAATACAGAATTAAGCCAGAATTAAGTAACCTCCAGACTCCCATCCAACTCTGTGATGTATGATTCTCTGTCTCCCATCAAGTTGCCTTTCTCAGTTGGAGAGCACCCCCGCTTACATTGTTTTCCTCATATGACTATATACGAGTCGTCACACAGCAATGGTGCCATCATCTTTTAAGTGGGCATGTTGTGGTCCATCCCTGGACATTCTACCCCTCTGCTTTATCTTTGGTGATGGTGGTTTAGTTGCCTAGTCACGTCCGACTCTTGTGACCCCGTGGGCTCTAGCCTGCTAGACTCCTCTGTCCATGAGATTTCCCAGGCAAGAATACTGGCGTGGGTTGCCTCTTCCTTTGCCATGCTTTATCTTTAGAGGGCCTCAGGGTAGAATTGCATTGCAGCTTTATACAAAGGTAAGAATAATACTCTAAATTTGGTCTCATACCCAATAAAATGTGATATGACATGATAGTATCACTTTTGAGAACACATTTTGTTTACAGTCTATCTTAAAATGTAAGTTAGCTTACTTAATCTTTAGAAAAGTTATCACTATTAATTAAGTTTGCAATAATACTAATTTATCCTAAACAGGCTGATAGTGCTAAAAAGTCTAAAATAGACATGACTTTAGAGAAGTTCAATTGAGATTTTACATCTTTTCATAAAGCTAGCTTTTAAGTACTAATATATGTTAAATGTTTATATTATATGTAAACTAACAACTGATTCTTCTTAATAGCAATAACAGTAATTTTGATCCAGATCATTTGTTCACACCAGTATTTGAACACTGGCTATATAACTCAAAGAGAGCCATATCCAACCTTGTATTTTCTAGGCAAAGTCTCCCTTACTCTCCCAGGGATATAAAATATCAACTTCTGAATGATATACATGTTAAAAAAAAGAAATGTTTTAGTTAAATGACTGCTTCTTTGCTTGAAGTTGCTAAGGTTTTCTGAGCACCTTTAAGCTGACTTCTATTAAAGCTGAAATTGTCTTGAGGTATTTAATAGATATTTGTTTAATCAGGTTATTCTCACCTAATCTGGGAAATTAAGAGACAATTGACTTCCACTTGTTTTTAGATCCTTCGTTTTAAAAACGACAACAAGCGACAACAACAACAAAAAGCTTAGGTGTGAATAATGTTTACTGAATTGAATTACTAAATTTTTATACTTTGGGTTTCAAAAAATTGGGCACAGTTCTTGTTATTGCCCCTTCCTTCTTCAGATTTTCAGAATTTAACTCAATTTATTCTTTAATCCTCATGGGCATCAGTGCATTAGAAACTTAGCAATTTTTAATGAGAAACTGAAAACAACGATTAACTAACACTTTCTGGACAGACTGCATTTGAGGCGTATGTGACTATATATGGTATTTTGTTGGCATTTTTTTGAGGAAAAGTGTGGACAGTGTCTTTCAGTTCAGTTCAGTTCAGTCGCTCAGTCGTGTCCGACTCTCCGCGACCCCATGAATCACAGCACGCCAGGCCTCCCTGTCCATCACCAACTCCCGGAATTCACTCAAACTCATGTCCACAGAGTCGGTGATGCCATCCAGCCATCTCATTCTCGGTCGTCCCCTTCTCCTCCCACCCCCAACCTTTCCCAGCATCAGAGTCTTTTCCAGTGAGTCAGCTCGTCGCATGAGGTGTCTTTAGGAGTCCTATTTTTTGCTCCTTGCAGAACTGTAACAAGCTTGGAGCTTAAAATCCTATAGATATATGCTGAGTCACTTCCTTTGGGCTCTTGACCCCATTAAATTTCCGTCTGTCAATTTTATCCACTCACACGATTTAGAAACCTGTTTTGTAAAGGTTATTTTCACCATCAGCTTTTCATTTAGAGTTAACTGTGATGTTATGATTCTTAGCGTTCGGCACTTACGCTGTCAGAGTCATTTATAATGACTTTAATAAGATCAGCTTACATGTCAGTATCTGGAAGGCTCACAGTTGGAGATGTGTTTATTTCCCCTGGATTTCATTTTCTCTTAAACAGCTTCTATGTCCACAACACAAAGTAAAATGGATTTTGGTCCTAGGATGACTGATGTTTTTTTTAAGATTTTTTTTTTTATGTGGCCCATTTTTTAAAGTCTTTTATTGAATTTGTCACAATATCGCTTCTGTTTTATATTTTGGTTTTTGGGGCATGAAGCACATGGCATTTTAGCTCCCTGACCAGGGACTGAACCCACATCTCCTGCAGTGGAAGGCAAAATCTTAATGTCTGGACCTCCAGGGAAGTCCCTGTTTTGTTTTTATTAGTTGTTGGGATAGAAGTTGTTTAAAAGTCTTTGAAAATGTAAAGAAATTACATTCCCTGGCTCTCCTCCTTTCACACACATATTTATCCCCCACATATTTAAACCCAGTTTCCTCTTGGACCCCGTGTCGATCTACCCATAATTGTCTCTATTTAGTAATGCTCTCCTTATCATAACTTCTTCTGGTTCATGAAGTCCGATTAGAAATGCAGTATTTTGGTGCAGCAGCCGTTTATAGACAAAACAACCTCACCCACCCACCTGGAGACACATCACTGAGACCTGGGCGTGCTTGCACTTGGTTCTCCACACCTCTAGGTAAATATCCTTCTGCCGGCAGTGACTTGACCCTATCACTCACACTGCTCAGTTACCTTAGAGCTGCATCTGCCACAATGACTCAGGAGCTGCGTGATTGCAGTGGCTCAAAGCCTGCTGTTTAACGTAATCTCCTGACTCTGAAATCAGGTGTGCCGAGGGGCCAAAGGTTACAAGCAACTGAGCTAAAGGGATACAGCCGCCAGACTTAGTCATGTTTCAGGTAGACTGAAAACATTCTCTATCCCTAATGGCTTTCGACCCATTTCTTCCAACCCATCCCTTTCCAATGCCAATTATGGAGTGGAAATTTCTCCAGCCTCTTCCTGGAAAGAAGGTGAAGCACAGCATCCCTTCAGTTGGCAGAATTTCCAGGGAAACCCCCAGAGCGAGGCGACGGCTGAAGGAAGACCCCTCGGGGAGTACAGGTAAGTGAAAGAGGGTGTCTTGTCTCTTCTTTCCTGGAAGGCTGGGCACCGGCAACTAGGGAAGCAAAGGGTGGGTTGGTGTGAGCTGTAAACTTTTTTTTTTTTCCAAGCTGGTAAGGGAGCTGGGAGGGAGTGACTACTGATCCCAGCTGCTTGGTGAGTGAGTCACCGCCCCGAGGGCAGAGCCTGCTACAGGAAGGGGCCTGAGTCTGGCCCAGGAGCTCCCCAGAAGCACCAGTGGGCAGATAGAAATTTTCCTGGCGTTTTACCTGAGCAATTACCTCTGAACAATGCCGATGGAAAGCCCGAAGTAGCCGCGTTAGTTTGCACTGAATGACACGGAGTTTCTCAATCTGCTCATGAGACTCAGGGACCCAAAACGCCAGGGAGAGAGTTCAGACTGCTGGGGAAAGTGGCTGAGGCCCACAGGCCAGGGAAGACCCTGGTAGAGTCTGTAAGAATCCACAAGTCTGGCAAGAGATTCCAGCCATCACGGAGGCAGCCTTGGGAAGAATAGGAAAAGGCAGGGAGGAAAGAGGGCCCCGTGGATGGGATGCATCCAGCCAGTTGTAGAGTGTTTTCTGAGATCCACCACTGGGGATGAGAAAAGCACCCGCTGTTGGAGTGGAACGGACCCCAAAGGTCTTTGTGGCTTAAGAAAGTGAGACAAGCTGGCAGTCAGACTTGTGGATTGGTTAATAAACAGGTTTTAGTGATTGGACTAACCTTGGCCAGGCAACAGACTGGAAAGAAAGATAAGGTGTGGCTTTTGCAGGCATTCATCATCCTTGAACAGCAGGGCCTTACAAACTGGAGAGTTTCCTGAGTGGAGAGTGTGTGTGTGTGTGTGTGTGGGTCCTCAGCTTTAGGGGAGGAAAGGACAAGAGGATCCTTGATAGAAGATGGAGTGTGTGCAGAGACACTGGACTTCCTCCTTGAAATCAGTGACACTGGCATTAACAAATAAAAGGGAAAAAAAGATGAAGGAGGAGTTTTCCAGTTGAAAATCCAAGAAGATGAATGTATAAATTATGTTTTTTCAAACATTTGACAATAGTCCTTTAAATAAGTTCTGGGGACACATTTTATTTCCCTGGGTATGAAAATGTAGCTGATTTCACGGATTCAAATAATGAAGAGTTATAGGAAATAACAGGGCTTCCTTGGAGGCTTAGTGGTAAAGAACCCACCTGCCAGTGTGGGAGGCACCGGAGACGCGAGTTCGATCCCTGGGTCGGAAAGATCCCCTGGAGAAGGGCATGGCAACCTACTCCAGTATCCTTGCCTGGAGAATCCCATGGATGGAGGAGCCTGGCGAGCTACAGTCCACGGGGTCGCAAAGAGTCGGACACGCCTGAGTGACTGAGCTTGAGCATCGTAGGAAATAGAAAGTCAAACCAAAATGAATAATGGACAAGAAGGCAAGAGAATGAAGTAGGTGAACTGCAGCGCTTGGAAGATTCAGTGCTTGCTGTCGACGGTGGCTCGGAGGGGACTTCTGAATAACAGATTGCACTCCTGGCGGCTCCAGGTACACAGATTGGGACGAGGGTGTCAAGCGGGAAGTACACACTGGGCGGAATTGGATGGAAAGGATGGTGTAAGCAACAGCAGGGCGAAGGATTCCACCCAGGAAGGATGGGCGGAGTCTCTGTGGGTGGAAATTCCATTCTCAGACAGTACACTGCACAGGAAGGGATGCACTTGAGGCAACTTGACCAGAGCAATGAGGCTAAGAAACAAAATGTGCAAGTGACACACAAAGATACAGGGGCTCTAAGGCTGAGGCAGAAGCCAGCTCCTCTGGATTTCCGTATCTTATGAGTAATCCTCCTCTTAGATGCCGGGGCACCATAACCTGAGGTCAGTTGGACCCTCCCCCCGACCCAAGCAGCCACGTTCTGTTGATTTCTTCCCAGCATCCCTCTCACTGACTGCTTCCCTCTTATCCTCCTCGTTGTTTTTCTGTCGCTCAGTCACGTCCAACTCTTTGCAACCCCATGGACTGTAGCCCACCAAGGCTCTTCTGCCCATGGGATTCTCCAGGCAAGAATACAGCAGGAGGTTGCCATGCCCTCCTCCAGGGGATCTTCCTGACCCAGGGATCAAGCCTATGTCTCCTGCAGCTCCTGCATCGCAGGCAGGTTCTTTACCACTGAGCCACCAGGAAAGCCCCCTGGTTCTCCTGTGCTGTGCTGTGCTTCGTCGCTCAGTCACGTCCAACTCTTTGCAACCCCATGGACTGTAGCCTGCCAGGCTCCTCTGTCCATGGGGATCCTCCAGGCAAGAATACTGAAGTGGGCTGCCATGCCCTCCTCCAGGGGATCTTCCCAACCCAGATTCTTTACCATCTGAGCCACCGGGGAAGCCCCCTTGTTCTCTTCAGTTCAGTCACTCAGTCATGTCCAGCTCTTTGCGACCCCATGAACCGGAGCATGCCAGGCCTCCCTGTCCATCACCAACTCCCAGAGTTTACCCAA
This sequence comes from Moschus berezovskii, assembly GCF_049115385.1. Lineage (NCBI taxonomy): Eukaryota > Metazoa > Chordata > Mammalia > Artiodactyla > Moschidae > Moschus > Moschus berezovskii. The sequence goes on from NC_142462.1 coordinate 117,205,773, forward strand.
ACTCATGTCCATCGAGTCAGTGATGCCATCCAGCCATCTCATCCTCTGTCATCCCCTTCTCCTCCTGCCCTCAATCTTTCCGAACATCAGGATCTTCTCAAATGAATCAGTTCTTCGCATCAGGTGGCCAAAGTATTGGAGTTTCAGCTTCAACATCAGTCCTTCCAATGAACACCCAGGACTGATCTCCTTCAGGATGGACTGGTTGGATCTCCTTGCAGTCCAAGGGACTCTCAGGAGTCTTCTCCAACACCACAGTTCAAAAGCATCAATTCTTCTGTGCTCAGCTTTCTTTAATTCTCACATCCATACATGACTGGAAAAACCACAGCCTTGACTAGACGGACCTTTGTTGACAAACCACTATTTTAATCTCAATACCTCATTCCTGGACACTAGCATGATGTCCCCACTGATCTATCTACTCGCAGTCTTTTCACCGTCAGTCTTTGTGGAAGAGTGCCTTATAGCGATTTCAGGTTAGACTGTATTCTCTTTACCCCTCTAATTAGCTTCAGGAAAAGACTCTGATGCTGGGAAAGATTGGGGGCGGGAGGAGAAGGGGACGACAGAGAGTGAGATGGCTGGATGGCATCACCGACTCGATGGAGATGAGTTTGAACTCCGGGAGTTGGTGATGGACAGGGAGGCCTGGTGTGCTGTGATTCACGGGGTCGCAAAGAGTCGGACACGACTGAGCAACTGAGCTGAACTGAAGGAGTCTGGACCCACCCCAGCCATCCAGCCCCGCCTCCTCCTCTCACATGGCCCCTTATCTATGATTCACTCCCCTCCGGGCCTGTCCCTCTCCAGCTCTGGAATATGGAGCTTCCTTTTCCCTTTTTACCATGCTCCCTTCTCTGTCTTATGTCTCACAATGTCCCTACTTCTTTTTAAATCAGACGCTACTGAGTGGATAAGTTACTTAAGTACAGACCAAGGGTCTATGGAGGTATTTGACTCTAAATCTAATCGAGATCACACCCATTGTTTTCTTACATTCATCCCCACCTTCTGACCTCCTTTTATTAATTTATCTCCCCCAACTCCAGTATTCTTGCCTGGAAAAATCCCACAGACAAAGGAGCCTGGTGGGTTATAGCTCATGGGGTCACAAAGAATCAGACATGACTGAGCACACACACACACATACACAGCTATCAAAATACACTGCTGCTTGAAGTTGGCACCTCCTGACATAGTTGACATCCCATCCAAAATTTACTTATTTTGCAACTTTGGACAAATACATAAACCTCTCTGTGTCTCTGATTTCCATCTGTTGAAGGATACGTTCTGGGGTTGCTATGAAATTAAATTCCCTATTAAAGAGCTAGATACACAGTAAATGCTAAATAAATGGCTACCACCATCATTAATATTTTGTCTGAGGATCAGTTTCTGAGTAAGTGAGCTAGTTCAGTTCTTATTGTGGTCTCATAAAATATACATAAAACTTTCCATCACTGATAGCGTCTTACCTACTCAGAGTTTTCAGCTTTTAGATGATATACTGGCATTCAGGAAGCAAGACTCTCTATCTGCATTTAGTGAGGTGGAAAATAAAACACTCAAAAGACTTCTCAGTCAAGGCATTCTTTGGAAATCATTGAAATATCAGTGTCTTCCTCTGTAGACTGGGATAAAACAATCTGATTTGCACAATTATTTGCCCAGCCCCCTCTCCAGACCCACATGGGCTTTGCCTCTTTCCTCACCAGCACCCCTTCCAGATCGTTCCACCCTCACCCTAACCCTCCTGCACTGCAGGCAATCTTTACCCTTGCCCATTCCTCACCAATCTTGGTGCCGCCCTTTCCTCTTATACTTTCCTTTTGTTGGCATTTCCCTGAGTCCATCCTGAGACCACTTTCTTCCGTGCTATGTTCTGTCTGAGCCATTCTGCATGGTCTCGTGACGTCAACTAGTGTTTTCTATGCTGAAGAAGCTCAACAGTAACCTCTAGTCTTTCTCCCGGACCCTAGCTCCCCATTTTCCTCCCTAGACATGTCCACCCTGACAACCTCAGGAACAAAAGCCTCAACGTGCACAAACTAAACGGCCTCCCTGTTCCTGGTATTCGCTCCAACCCCATTATTTCCTTTCACAATCAATAGCATTTCTTAATCACCAAAGTCTTTCTCCTCTTCTCTTACTCCTTGAGTCCTTTCAACTCATTTCTTGTCATGTCATACTACAATGCTTCTGATTCTGAAAGATTTCTCAGACCTGACCCTCTTCTTTCTTTAGCTACAGCCTCTCATCATTTCTCACTTAGACTCACTCCGTAGTAGCCTGGTCTGATTTCTCTGCGTCTCCTTTCTAAGCCCGGCAATCTTAGGCTCCCTTTGTCTTTCTAAAACCCAAATTTGGGCAATGAGTGAAATGTGCATGAGTGAAAAATGTCACTGCCTCTTTCATGGCCCGGAGAATACAGCTCCAGCATCCCAGCATTGAATTTGGGCCTTTTCCCCTGGAATAGGAAATGGCAACCCTCTCTAGTATTCTTGCCTGGACAGAATTCCATGGACAGAGGAGCCTGGCGGGCTACAGTCCATGGGGTCGCAAGAGTCGGACACGACTAAGTGACTTTCACTTTCACAATCTCGCTCTGTCCTTTACCAGCCTCCTCGGCCACGGTCCCTCCATTGGCCTCTTCTACATACAAATCCAGCCACTGCGACCTTCTCCCTAATCGTCTTCCCAGTCTCAATGGCCTTCCACTTGGCGTCCCTTCTGGCTGAAGTGCTCTTCCTTCTCTGCTTATCCCACTTCTGCTCTCCTTTAAGAGGAATGCCCTGGCCTCTGAAGCTTTCTGAGCCGTAGTGGACATGGCTGCTGCATTTTCTGGACATATATCTCAGCTGGCTCTCATGGCTGAGTTCCCACCAGCATCGCCCGCCTATGGTTTGTAAATGGTCACTTGTGTTGTCTGACTCCCCAGCGAGACTGTGCGTTCCCTGAGACTTGGAAAGACAGTTTATTATTTGTGCTCGTTCACCAGTGCTATTGCTGCCTGTAAATCCCCCCTGAGTGATGGAGTGAACATCTGCCTTCATTTCTCAGAATTCAAGTGAGAGGGCATTTTTGAAAGAACATTATACACTAAACTGCAAGTATGAGAATGTTAACTATCCCAGATTTTCTCTCGGGCCTAAAATGATACCACTTCTAGGTGAATGAAGGCAATTCTTCACCTCTAAAAAAGACTTACTCTTAACTAGTCAAGACCATTTACGACTTGGAATGAAATCAACAAAAGCCAAATTGTCTTTTGCAGCCTATTTTCCTATCTTCTGTTAGTGCAAGTGATGTTAAAATATGCATTTCAAAATACATTCAAATCGACTAGCACAGAAATATATAAATGAATAATTAATAATGTGACTAGCAGGAACAGAAAATAGAGTAGGATTCCAAAAGATTTTAGAGCATTATTTCAGATATGTGTGTAGCCTATATTTAGGGTTATGATGACAGGAGGAAGGAAAATACTAAGTGAACAGGACTGTTCAGAGCCTGAAATTCAAGAAAGCTGAGTAGAGATACAGAGGCCAACTCCCGGCTCTTGGCTCCTGGACAGTCTCAATTGTGAAGCTATGGTGGATGTAGTTGTCCCTAGGAAAGCGCTACAGCTAGGGTTGCCAGATTTAGCAAATGAAAATACAGGTCACCCCCCTCTTGCAGGAAGTATACTAAAAAAAATTGTTTTTTATCAGCAATTCAAATTTAACTGAACACTCTATATTTATTTGGCAAACTAAGTTGCAGCCCAAATGACCTGAGTATCTTTAAACCTGATCTCAGTGGCTCTAGGGTGTTTTACAAAAAGAATTATTATGGGCTTTGTTACTGTGTACAACCAGGATACTTTAGGGCCATGGTTACAGTGGTGGTGGATCACCATCTAGTGGAAACATTGTGAGCATGCAGGCTTAAGTTGGAGGTTTCAGTTCAGTTCAGTTTAGTTCAGTTGCTCAGTCCTGTCTGACTCTTTGTGACTCCATGAAGCAGCACACCAGGCCTCTCTGTCCATCACCAACTCCCGGAGTTTACCCAAACTCTTGTCCATCGAGTCGGTGATACAATCCAGCCATCTCATCCTGTCGTCCCCCTCTCTGCCTGACTTCAATCTTTCCCAGCACCAGGTCTTTTCAATGAGTCAGCTCTTCGCATGAGGTGGCCAAAGTATTGGAGTTTCAGCTTTAGCATCAGTCCTTCCAATGAACACTCAGGACTGATCTCCTTTAGGATGGACTGGTTGGATCTCCTTGCAGTCCAAGGGACTCTCAAGAGTCTTCTCCAACACCACAGTTCAAAAGCATCAATTCTTCGGCGCTCAGCTTTCTTCACAGTCCAACTCTCATATCCATACATGACCACTGGAAAAACCATAGCCTTGACTAGACGGACCTTTGTTTGGCAAGTAATGTCTCTGCTTTTTAATATGCTATCTAGGTTGGTCATAACTTTCCTTCCAAGGAGCAAGTGTCTTTTAATTTCATGGCTGCAGTCACCATCTGCAATGATTTTGAGCCGAAAAAAATAAAGTTGGAGGCATATAAGAGTTTTATTCTGGAGTCAAAAGGAAGGAATCTGCTCCAGCGAGCTGCACACTCTGAGATTGCAGAGTTTACCCTTTTGGAGGGTAATCAGATCCAGAGAATAGGGGATTGGGGGAGGGTTGGTGATGGGGGAGGGTGGTTGTTTAGTGGCTAAGTCGAGTCCGACTCTTTGCAACCCCTAGGGCCAGTCAGACTCTACTCTGTCCATGGGATTTCCCAGGCAAGAATAGTGGAGTATTTTATTAGTAATGTATGGATGTGAGAGTTGGAACATAAAGAAAGCTGAGCACTGAAGAATTGATGCTTTCGAACTGTGGTGTTGGAGAAGACTCTTGAGAGTTCCTTGGACTGCAACGAGATCCAACCAGTCCATCCTAAAGGAAATCAGTCCTGAACATTCATTAGAAGGACTGATGCTGATGCTGAAGCTCCAATACTTTGGCCACCTGATGCAAAGAACTGGCTTCTTGGAAAAGACTCTGATGCTGGGGAAGATTGAAGGTGGGAGGAGAAGGGGATGTCAGAGGATGAGATGGTTGGATGGCATCACTGACTGGATGGACAGGAGTTTGAGAAAGCTCTGGGAGTTGGTGATGAACAGGGAAGCTTGGTGTGCTGTAGCCCACGGGGTAACAAAGAGTCAGACAAGACTGAGCGATTGAACTGAACTGAATACTGGAGTGGGTTGCCATTTCCTTCTCCAGAGGATTTTCCTGGCCCAGGAATAGAACTCTCCTCTCCTGCAGTGGCAGGCAGATCCTTTACCACTAAGGCACCAGGGAAGCCCCCACCTGACTAATATGCGCATGCCCTGCAATCTAAGGAGGAGTTGCCTGGCCCTGGAGCTTCAGCATACAGTGTCAGCTCACTCATTCTCACCAAATCCAAAACAAAAGCTAGAGCTAACTTGCTCAAGAGCCTTCCAAGTGGGGATGGCTCAGAGGAATGTGGAACTATGATGTTCTGTGTAATCACAGATAATTATAACAAAGAATGAAAGAAGTCATCTAAAAGGTAAAGAGCTAAAAAGATGTAAAAGTTAAAAGGAAGCACATCCTGGAATTTTAAGGATATTATCTCAAAGTGTTCAAAGAGTTCATAAGAAACTCGGCGCTGCAAAACATAGTAAAAATCAATACTGACATTAAGACCAACAATGGTAATAATAATAAAACCAAACTTGGAACGGGGAGAAAGGAAAAGAATAAATGTGCTTCTCAAGGCAGACATTATAAGGTAAACATGGAATTCAGAGCAAGCAAAAACAACTGACTCTCACTTTAGCTAGTCTTCTCCAGAAAGGATAACATTCTAGAAATGAAAAGGATTGGACAAAGAACACAAGATTGTCTTAAAACACAAACAGGATGCTTATAGCTGATTTAAACAATTCTATATTTCTTCCAGAGCAGAACAGGAGAGGCTGCCTAAAATTTAATAGAAGCAATCATCCTAATTTTCAAAGAGATTATTTGTAGAAACTAAAGGAGAATTAATTTAATGCAATATTTTCACAAATTGCTAGATTATCGAAAGATGGTTTGTGAACATATAGATTAAAAATAATCATAAAAGGCAATAGGTGTTCCTTATGAATGACTCATGCCAAACTAATTTATGTTGCTAGGTTTCCAAGAATGTTAAATTATTAGAGTGCTATAAAGAGAATTTTTTTTTTTTTTTTTTAGTGAATCATACAGCAAAGATTTTTTCCCCAAAATCCTAGATATGGCAAAGGATAGCCCTGGACAGTAACAGAGTTAAGGAATATTTTAGCTAGTTTAACTCTGTACTCAAAAAAAAAAGAAATGCTTATTAATATTTTCAGAGGTCAAAATGTTCCATATTTATATCTTGTTTACTAATAATAAATGACTTGATTGTAAAACTCATACAATATACTGAACAGAGAGAACCAAATTGCAAATATATGGCTAATTTATGTAAGGACTCCAAACTACCTTACCAAGCTCAATAATGGACATTTAGGTTGCTTCCACACCTTGGCTGTTGTAAACAGCTACAGTGATTACTGGGGTGCATGTATCTCTTCCCATTATGGTTTTCTCTGGATACGTGCCCAGGACTGGGATTGCTGAATCATGTGGTCGTTCCAGTTTTAGTTTTTCGGGACCTCCATACTGTTCTCCATAGTGGCTGTACCAATTTACACTCTCGTCAACAGTATACGAGAGTTCCCTCTTCTCCACACCCTCTCCACATTTGTGTTCGTGGATTCTTCGATGGTAGACATTCTGGCTGGTGTGAGTGATACCTCATTGTAGTTTCAATTTGCATTCTCTAACAATTAATAGTGTTGACCATCTTTGCTTATACCTGTTGGCCATTTGTATGTGTTTTTTGGAAAACTATCTATTTAGATCTTCTCATTTTCTAATTTTTTTTTTTTTTATTGAGCTGCACGAACTGTTTGTATATTTTGGAGATTAATCCCTCGTCAGTGGCTTCATTTGTAAATATTTTCTCCCATTCTGTGGGTTTTTTTTTTTTAATGGTTTGTGTTTCTGTGCAAAAGTTTTTGAGTTTAATTAGGTTCCATTTGTTTATTGTTTTTATTTTCATTATTCTAGAAGGTGGATTCAAAAATTATTGCTGTGATTTATTAGAATGTTCTGCCTGTTTCTAAGAGTTTTACAATGTCTGGTCTTACATTTAGGTCTTTAATCTATTTTATTTTTGTGTACATTGTTAGAGAATGTTTTAATGTCATTCTTTTTAATGTAGCTGTCCAGTTTTATAGGAGCCACTTACTGAAGCGACTGTCTTTTCCCCATTGTATATCCTCACCTCCTTTGCCATACATGAATTTATTTCTGGATTTTTTATCCTGTTCCATGGGCACCACTCTTATAAGGAGCACGTGCAAGCTCATATTCTGTTGAAAAGAGGCGTCTAAGGTGGTGGGAGAGAGACCAGGCCCCTTGACGCTAGGGCTCTGAGGAATGACGTACATTCCTCAGATCTTACGATACTAGATTTATTCTTTGTAGCACAATGCAAAGCAAAACTCAGTTAAACAATATTGACTTTCTCCTAGCAGAAGAAAGAACTTCATTACAATTAAAGCTTTCAAAATTCTATAGGCTCCCCCTCAACCCTGCAGCCCCCACTGGAAAGTTAAGAATTCATGATGCTCCATCAGTGGTGGTGTAGAGCTCACTCCTGCATCTGCCAGCTGGTTGGACTTGTCAGCCCAGGATGCTGTGCTTCTAAAATGTTTTCACCGTTTTCCCTTGGTCTTTCCTTCATTCTCAATTCACACATTTTGTTTTCAGTATATTATTAGATTGCCTAAGACTTTGTGTATAAGAACAAATCTTGAAGCCCATCACCCTCCAGTTCTTGGCTTTAGAGATCTACTGTTTGCTAAAAATACAGGGCATTACTTATGTAGCTGTTGCCATCATTTAGTTGCTAAGTTGTGCCCAGCTCCTTCATGAGCCCATGGACCATAGTCCACCGGGTTCCTCTGTCCGTGGGATTTTCCAGGCAAGACTACTGCAGTAGGTTGTCATTTCCTTCTTCAGGGGATCTTTCAGACCCAGGAATGGAACCTGTATCTCCTGCATTGCCATGCAGGTTCTTTACCACTGAGCCACCAGGGAAGCGCTTACTCATCTGAGCGGCAGGAGCCTAAATCAGTAAAGATCTGGACGAGAAAATGCCCAGCCTCTCTGCGGGCTTTGAAAGCAGCAGTATCTTGTGGTAACTGATGGCAAGAGAGGAAACATAGGTTGGAACTGAACAGTTACTGTCTTCTACCCCTTATGTGGAATAATTTTTTCCCCTCACACTGTTTTTTGCCTGCTCATTTCGTGGGTGTCATGAGACAAAATGTGAAAGCAAGAGAGAGAGGTATATTTTAAAAGACCCGGTTACATCATAATTGTTGTTGTTGTTTAGTTGCCAAGTCGTGTCTGACTCTCTCGTAACCACATGGACTCTAGCCACCAGGGTCCTCTGTCCATGGAATTTCTTTAAAACCCTGCACAGATACCCAGACCTGTGTTTGTGTAGCAAAGGTGATTCCTCTCCATTTCTCAATACTTTCCCTTTTCAGCTCTTATGGTCCATGACCCTAGAACTAGTATGATGGATATAATACATGTTTTTGAAAAAAAAAATTGTTTTCCAATAATCATAGAACTGGAGGTCCAGAATGACACCCCATGTACACTCCTCAAGTGCACAGTGGTTTGTCAATAGCCCTGAAATTCTAGTTATTTGGACACTGCAGGGTCATCAGAAGTGTGTTAGTTGCTCAGTTGTGTCCAACTCTTTGCGACTCCATAGACTGTAGCCCGCCAGGATCATCTGTCCATGGAACTCTCCAGGCAAGAACACTAGAGTGGGTTGCCATTCCCTTCTCCAGGGGATCTTTCTGACCCAGGGATCAAACCTGCATCTCCTGCATTGCAGGCAGATTCTTTATTGTCCGAGCCACTAGGGAAGCCTGTGGGGTCATCAGATGTGGGTACTAAATACATATACATAAATATATATATAGAAGAGCATCTTCTTCTTGGTCTTCCCATTCCTACCCAATCCCTTCTCCACTCAGAAAAAGAGCTTTGGGAAAATAAGTCATGGTTCACAGTTCTAGAGACTTGGCCTAAATAGCCTCAAGCTTCTCTCATCATCCTATCCCTAGTTAAGTGTTAGTTGCATCAGTCATGTCTGACTCTTCCCGACCCCATGGACTGTAGCCCACCAGGCTCCTTTGTCCATGGGATTCTCCAGGCAAGAATATTGGAGTGGGCTGCCATTCCCTTCTCTGGGGGGATCTTCCATACCCAGGGATCGAACCCTGGTCTCCTGCCTTGCAGGCAGATTCTTTACAGGTTGAGAGCTACCATCCCTGCAGGGCCCAAATTCCAGAAAAAATCCCAGGCTCAGGTTTGTTCAGGCTCACTTCTGGGTTTGAGACAAGAACATGGTTTAAAGATAGGACCAAAGACCAGGCCCAGGAGGCCCCATTCCTCACCCAGCAGGAGAGACGGGGCCCAGAAGGATGCCAGGCTCCACGCGATCCTGCCCCAGAGGGTCAGTCCCTCCTGGGCCACCCAGGACACAGCTGCCCAGCTGAATGGGTGGCAGTGAAGGACACGATGGTCTCCACTAGTGTGAGAAGGGAGACATGTAACTACAGAGAAAGAAACCCAAGAGGAGACAGTTTACTGCTTATGGTGGCCACTGGCTCATCTGTGAAGCAAGGAAAGGAAACAACATAAACGGTACACCCTCCAGAGGTGACACAGGCCCCCACTCCATTTCTTCAGGCCCACCATGCACAAGTGTGGGGAAAGGATGGACGGGGCCAGGCCTCTTCCTTCTCAAATCAGCATTTGGCACAATGAGCCCTGGAGTCCAGTCTCTCCTTCAACTTCGAGCCCCATCTCCTCGGGGTGCTCCAGCCATCTCCGGCAGGACGGCCGCTTGGTTCTTCGGCCCCACGATTAGGGGCCATGGCTACCCTTGTCTTCTTCCTCGGGGGCCGGGGGCCGCTCCCCTGGGGCGGCCAGTGGTTCCTCCTGGGCCTGGCTGAGCGGGGGTCTTCCCGCTGCAGGCGGGGTGCTCTCGGGCATCTGGGCGAGGCCCGGGGAAGGCGGCCTACCCGAAGCCTGCGCGTAGGGGGTGGCAAACAGGTCCAGGAAGCAGCCGTCCCCTCCCGGGGGGCCCCCCAGAGCCTGTGGACAGAAGGCACTGGGGAACGGCAAGTCTGGCAGGCAGGGGTCGGCCCAGGGCACCGTACCTGTGGGCCAAAGCACACAGCACAGAGCGCGCGGCATGAAGGGGCCCCAGCGCGGTCTTGTGACAGAGCCCCTCCCTGCCCCACAGGGACATGGGTCAGGACCCCCAGTGGGTCTCCCCTCACGACCAGGTAACCCCTCCCCGTGTCGCGAGGGCCTGGGGTTGGGCACAGTGACAGTGCACTGCGGGCTGGGCTGGGCGGGAGGAGCCGGGACCCGGAGGCTTTCTCCCCTTCTGCTTCTGAGCCTCCTAGGGCAGTGACTCCGGGATCTCCGGGGGCCAGGTGGCCCCTCGGACACTCCCATCAGCTGCCAGCTACTCTGCAACGAGTGCTTCACGCCCATCATTCCTAGTCCTCACCAAGCCCTCAAAGAGATGGGAATGGTATTCCCACTTCAGAATCCAGGACGCTCAGAACTAGTGACGACTGAGCTGGACTCCATGCTTGGCTTTGCCTCCCTCCAAAGCTCGCTATCTTGGAGAAGGAAATGGCACCCCACTCCAGTACTCTTGCCTGGAAAATTCCATGGATGGAGGAGCCTGGTAGGGCTCCATGGGGTCACTAAGAGTTGGACACGACTGAGCGACTTCACTTTCACTTTTCCCTTTCATGCATTGGAGAAGGAAATGGCAACCCACTCCAGTGTTCTTGCCTGGAGAATCCCATGGACGGAGGGGCCTGATGGGCTACAGTCTCTGGGGTTGCAAAGAATCGGACACAACTAAGCAACTAACACACGCACAAAGCTCTCTCTTACTCTGCTCTGAAACCTCCAGGAAACCGGAGGACGAAGAGGTTCACCAAGACAGCCTCCATCTTGGAGCTCTCTCCCCCTCACCCTCCTCAAACACTGGGGGGGCCCTTCTCTTCCATCCCCGACTCACCCACGCTCCCGCCCGGCGGCTGCAGCAGGACAGGCCCCGACGGAGGGCCTGGGAAATAGCCCTGGGATGAGCCCCCGCCGGGGCCACAGGACAAGGCAAAGAGAGGGTCTTCAGGCAGTGGCGGAGTCAGTGAACTGGGCAAGGGGAAGGGGTGCAGGCATGGAAACTGGGGCTGCGGGTGTTGGAAGAACTGGGTCTGTGGCGCCTGGGAGAAGGGGAACGGTCCTGGCTGGCTGCTGCTGGGTTGGCATTCCTGGGGCTCCAGATCCTCTAAGAATGAGCAGGCAGCAGGTGGGGTGATGCTGTGGGGACAGAGGAGAGCTTCCTGAGGCTCCGATGGTTTCATTCCTACCACGCCCTTCCCCCCACCTGCCTCTCCACAAACCCCAGGCCTGCTGCAGCCTCCTCTTCCTGCTCCAGCCCCTCACCCTCTCCTCCTCCACGCTGTGATGTCCTGATCCTTCCCCTCCCCATCCCCTCACCCTACAACCCTCAGTACATTTACTAACTCCTTGCTTCTCTCGGGGCTTCCCTGGTGGCGCAGACAGTAAAGAATCATCTGCAATGCAGAAGACCCAGGTTTGATCCCTGGGTCAGGAAGATCCCTGGAGGATGGAACTGCAACCCACTCCAGTATTCTTGTCTGGGGTAGGGGGATAAAACCCCATCTCTCAGTTACCCTCTCCCCCCCCAAGCTCCATCCATCTTTCCTCCTTCTGTGCCTCAGAATAGCTCAGGATAGCTCAGATAGAATAGCTCAGAATAGCTCAGGATAGCTCAGTACGGCGCCCCCGTGAAGTGGCAGACAAGTACCTTGTTCCCCACAACCCACAAGGGCCATCCTTGTGGCTGCTGTCACTGCCCAGGGTATCCAGCAGCAGCGGCATCAGCTGTGGGGCGTGGACAGGGCCGAGGGGAAAGGGAAGATTGGCTCTTCGGACAGGTGGGGGACTGAAGAGTGGGGGCGTCACAGGCCTTCCCTGGGGGCCCTCATTCTGCAGGTTTGGGCCCAGAGTCTGGTCAGACGTCAGCAGCATGGACGGCTCTGGGAACAGAAGTCCACAGGGGGTTGTGAGAGTAAGAAAACGGGGAAGGGGCGCAGCCTTGGCAGTGCTGGAGGGGGTCAGAGTGCAAGGGGCCCCGCTGAACAAAACCGTGGAGAGCTCTGGCCACTCCCAGGTCTTCCAAGAAAGAGCCCTCTGCTGTATTCCCCAGACAACCCTCAGAAGGGGGTCGGCTCACCTGGAAGGGAATCCTGAGGGAGGGTCCCAGGCTCCAGGTTTGCGAACTCAGTAGGTGGCAGCTCGGCCACAGAGCTGGAGGCAGACGGATTGGAGACTGCAGGTCAAGGGGTCCCTGGTCTATGACCGGGGCTTCCATGCAGGGAAAGGGACCTACACATCCAAGCTCTGTCTCCCTGCGAGGCACTGGCAACTCCCAACCCCACCTGGTCCAAATCCCTCTAAATATCAGCCAACAACTCTGGCTCGGACGGTAAAGAAGCCACCTGAGATTGGGAGACCCAGGTTCGATCCCTGGGTCAGGAAGAGCCCCTGAGAAGGGAATGGCCTCCCGCTCTAGTATTCTTGCCTGGGACATCCCACGGACAGAGGAGCCTGGTAGGTTACAGTCCTGGGGTTGCAGAGAGGTGAACATGGCTAACTGACTCGCACACACATACCCCATCATGTGCCCAGCCTTCCAGCACCTTCCCCCTTCTAGACCCCGGGATCCCAGCTTAGACCCCACGTCCTGCCCACGGGGAGGGGCCGAGAAGAGGAGAAAGTCTTACCTGCACTGGTTGCTGGCGGGGGCAGGGGTAGGGGCGGGACCGGCAGGTGCATCCTTACTCTCCTTCCCATTTATTTTTCGCCACTTGGCCCGGCGATTCTGGAACCACACCTATAGGGGAAGAGATACCTGAAGAGCTTGAGGAACAGGGCAGAGCCTGAGGCTCCATGATGCTGTGACTGAGGAGGTCCCTGCACCACTCAGACTGGCATGAAGGGTTCATCTAGATGGGGTCTGAGTCACTTTCCTGTATCATCTAATGCTGCGGCTGGGTGGAAACAGGCAAGAACACAGCCCTTGCTGAGGCCTCGCTCCAGCCCGCTGGGGAGCTGCTGAGTACTTGCTAAGCTCCCCCAGAGTCCCGGCACATGGACCCCCCTCCATCCCCAGACCGGGGGAGTCAGCACCCTTTACCATGATGCGCTGGGGGGTGACCCCCACCGTCTGGGCAATCTCCCGGCGCTTATCGCTGTCTGGATAGTGGTCGTCTTGGAAGAGCCTTTCTAGCTCCTCCAGCTGGTCTGGAAGAAGAAAGCACTGGCTTTGATGATGAACACCAGTGATGAGGAAGCAGAGAAGAAACACACGCCTTCCAGGCGGGACCACTGTCCCCAACCCAAGGGCCTCCTACAGCCTGGTGGCTAAGTTCCCCCAGTGGGCTGGGGCCTTCTCTAGCTCAGGCTTTGTGGCAGGAAGCTGCGTGGTGGTTACTTTCCTGTTTCTTCCATGTTCCGATAAGAAAACACAACCTTTCCCTCAGAGGGTCAGAAGTCATGGCCCTGCAGAGGCCAAGAGAAGTTCCAGGCAAGGGGACGCATGAGCTAACTGCACTGCTGTCTCCTGGGGCCATGTTCTCTGTCGGGTCCACCTTTCCCCAGAGTCCCTCAGGTTTCCTCTCATATCAGGGACTTACCCGAGCGGTACAGGGTGCGGGTCTTTTTCCGGACCTGGCAGGTCACTTGCGGGGACCTCTTCTCCTGCTCCATGTTTTGGCTGTTCTGGGCCAGTGTGTTGAGGAGGTTGGCCACATGGCAGGACCCCCGGCCTAACCCACAAGGCACCGGGTTGTACGTGGCCCGAGCCGGGTTAGCGCTGCTAGGAGATGCCGTCGAGGCCGGACCCACAGCGCCAGGCTTCTTCTGCTCGCCGGCAGCTGGAGAGTAGAGCCTCTTCCCCGGCCTCCCCTCTGTCCCTGGGAAGGGAGGCCCTTGCCCCTGAGGCTGGGGTCTAGGCGAGGCCAGGCTCCTGTCTTCATGGAGAGCCCCTGGGCTGGGGCGCTGGCAGGTTCTTCCAGCCCCAGCCCCTTCCCCAGGGGCCTCTGATGGCCGCTTCTCCCCAGAGATGGTGCAGGAAAGGGGCACGTCCTTGCCTGGAGCATCCTGAGTGTGGGGGGCTGACCTCTGCAGGGCTTCCTCCTCTTCCTCCAGCCTGGCAGCAGGGGACTTGCCTCCACCCCCCTGGCCTGTGCAAAGACAGCACCCTGACTTCAGCCCAGGAGAAGGAAGAGCCTGGCTCAGGAGGATGTGCTTCCTGGTCTGCAACTAGTATCCTGTTTGACCTTAAGCTTTCACTTGTCTACTTAGCAAACGCAGTAACAGTTCCAGGCATACCTTCCTAACTCGGCTACTGTGAGGATCACATGAGGGAATCCTTCTTGCCTGGAGAGTTCCATGGACAGAGAAGCCTAGAAGGCTACAGTCCACTGGGTCACAAAGAGTCAGACACGACTGAGCTACTAACACATATGTACATACAGAGCTTGGAAAAGCGAAAGCACACAGATGCTACCGAGAGGGGTCTGAGCTCGTGAACCTAGATGGTGGGGGAGCAATCCTAATTTGAGGGAACTCGTCTGCCTGCAATGCGGGAGACCTGGGTTCGATCCCTGGGTCGGGAAGTTCCCCTGGAGAAGGAAATGGCAACCCACTCCAGTATTCTTGCCTGGAGAATCCCATGGATGGAGGAGCCTGGTGGGCTACAGTCCACGGGGTCGCAAAGAGTCAGACATGACTGAGCACAACCCACTACTCCCTGGGAGTTCCCAGTTTTCTCCCAGACACCTGGATTGTGAGTCTAAGATGGAGACTCTACAGCTGATCAGACGGGATCCCAGTCCTGCTCCGGACACAGCATCAGGGCTCAGAGCAGGGACACGGCAGAACTGAGTGGTGTCCGGGGGCCCAGACAAGAACATCAAAGGGGAGCTAACAGGAATGTCTACCCTCATTTCCCACAGAACTGACCCTCTCCTCACTGACCATCCTCACCCGTATACACACCCTCATCCCCTCCCTGCAAAGCGGGACCTCAGCCAAGGGCCTGAAGCCCAGGCCAGCCCCCCTTTTACAGGTATGGAAGGGTGACCTGACAGGCACTAAAGGTTCCCATCACTCAGCCTCCAGCTTGTCTGTCCTTTTCTGAGCGATGACTGATTCATCAGGAGTTTACCAGGTCCTGAGCATGGAGCTAAGCACCTTTCAGAGATCAGTCCGGTCTGCATTTAATCCCTGTGAGGAAGGCATAGGCATCTCTCCCTCTAACAGATGAAGAAATGCGGATGGCAGAGTTCAGTGACTTGCCCAAACTCACAGCAGAGGGCTCTTGTTCACTAGACGGAGCCCTTCCAAGGGTCACCAACCTGCCCCTCATTTCCCTCCCAGCTTATTCATAACCTCCAGAACTCTCTCAGGTCAAGGTGCTGCTGTGTTATTTCTTACAAAACTGGAATATTTTTATTAAAAAAAATTTTTTTTTTAATATTTTTAAGTGAATGCTCACTGGTGTTTTGTTTTGGCCCCCACAGCATGTGGGATCTTGGTTCCTCCACTAGGGGTCTACCCAGGCCCCCTGCATTGGAAGCGCCAAGTCTTAACCTCTGGACCATCAGGGAAGTTTCCAAGAGCAAGTTTTTCTGGTTTTTTTTTTTGTTTGTTTGTTTGTTAATGAAAGTTGCATGAGATCGACTAGCTTAAGGAACAGCTTTCTAACAACATGTAAAGAAAGATGCAGGTCACAGGCTAAGGTGCTTTGTCAGATTGTTTCGTGGTGTACAAGCTGGTGACCAGGGTTTGCAGGCTTCTACTCCATAACTAAGCCGAGAGGCTGGATAAGGAAATGCGGAAGAAGGGACAGATTGGTTTTACAGTAATTTTGGAGCACTGGAATCTAGCAAACCTGGTACACAGTAGGTGGTCACTGAAGGCAATGGATCAGAGTGATAGCTTTCCTGAAGTGGCTCAGCAGTAAAGAATCCGCCTGCCAGTGCAAGAGACCCGGCTTCAACCCTGAGTCAGGGAGACCTACTGGAGAAGGGACGGCACTCCCTTGCCCGGAGTGTCCTTCCCTGGAGAATTCCATGGACAGAAGAGCCTGGCAGGCTACAGTTCATGGGGTCGCAAAGAGTAGGACATGACTGAGTGGCTGAAGAATAACAAATCAGGGTGATAGGCCCTGGTAAGAAAGGTGATGGGTCTTGGAACCTAGAACAGCAGAGCCTCAACCCAGCTTTCCTCCTCTGCGTGTAGAGAGATCAGTTCAGTTCAGTCGCTCAGTCGTGTCCGACTCTCCGCGACCCCATGAATCACAGCACGCCAGGCCTCCCTGTCCATCACCAACTCCCGGAGTTCACTCAGACTCATGTCCACAGAGTTGGTGATGCCATCCAGCCATCTCATTCTCTGTCGTCGTAGAGAGATCAGAACCCCAAAAAGGAAGGGTGCTGTGGGTGGGTTCCCTGGCCCGCGACACCCCCTTGAATCCCCCTCAGCGCCCAGCCTCGACCCTCCCGAGCTCTCGAGGCCTGGCCGCTGGGCCCCCGGGCTCCCGCGCACTCACCCCGCAACTCCGGGCCGCGCTCCCGCTCCCGGGTGGGCTCCATGGCCTGGACTCCCGCTTGGGGCCGCCGGCCGCCTAAAGAAGCCTCGCGCGCGGGCAGGTGTGCGTGCGCGAGGCCCGCCCGGGAGGGCGGCACGCGGGGCAGCTGCAGGGCGCCGGCCCGGGGGCCACGCTGCGGCCCGCCCCGCCGCGGCCGAGAGGGCCGGGGGCGCTGCACGCGGGGCCCGCGTCCGGGAGGCGGCGGTCAGCAGCGCCCACCAGCTCTGGCCTTGGCGCTGGGCTCCGGGGCGGCTTGCGCCTTGGAGACGGAGTCCTTCCTTGGGAACCGGGGAAGGCGACTGAGGGAGTCACTTATCCTGGGAGCCCCAGACCACTGCTCCACTGAGGCTCCCCCAAGCCTAAGCCCCCAAACCCCGTGCCGACCGGAAGGTTCCCTAGAGCCCCGAGCTAGAAGAAGCCAGGCCACAGGGCGAAGTCTACACGCCTCGGATGGGCACCGTGGCAGGAGCCCCGGAGGCCACGCGTGCTGCTCAAAGTTTTGGTCTCGGTTTTCACGGGCTTGAGACCACCGAAAACGAGCGGGGCGGCGGGCACAGAAGAGACATCCTACAGGCGTGCTCTTTGTGACTTTTCATTCACGGAAGGTTTCTTGCCTTCTTTATTTAAGAATTTAAAATTCTCATGGCGGCGTCCTCCCATCTGACATTGAGTGGGAGGCGATGGCCAAATTGAAACAGGTGCTGGGGTGGGGGTGGGGGGCCGTCCAGGACCGAATCCAGGTGATTTGCTTTTAGGATTGAAAAGACTCTGGACAGAGCGTGCTTTCAGGCTGTAATCACCTGTTGGTATGTTTTTTTCTGCGTCTTAAATTCTTTTGAGGTGCTTCACCTATACATGTGAAGTTTGGAAAGCTGGCAGTTCTAAAATATACACATATGAGCAAGTTCATTTTGTGACAACAGGATCAAAATTCCAGGCCCTCTGGTGTTTCATTCTGACTCCAGTAAGAGCAATATCCTCAGGTAAATAAGCAGTTTAGAGGTTGGGTCCAGTTTCAGCTAGAAATCCGGGCCGTGTGAGCAAGAGAGAGAGGGCAGCTAAGTGGCTTCGTTTGTGAAAAGTCACCGTTTGGTGACATGGTGGTAAATGGAATACAGTAATCTGCTTGATTAAACATTTATAGGACACTGTGTGGCAGGCCTAGTGCAGAAGCTGGCGGAGAGGGGATTAGAACAACGACACAAGAGAAGGAACAGGGTCCTTCCACAGGGAGGTCAGTGGTGGGTTAGAAGGATGCACAGAGAAGCAGGAAGCGCTGCTGGACTGGGATTGGGGGTGGGGCCAGGAAAGGCCTTCATGGCGGGGGTAACACAGATCTGTGAGCTGCAGGTTAAGGGAGAGGTATTGCTACTGTGTCACCGCCCTGCGGTAACCCCGGCCTGCCTGTGTGATCAAAACCAAGCTCCCTGACCGGGAGAGGAGACGTCTGAGGGCTGGTCCCTTTCTCTGAAGCCTCAGCTCGCCTGCTGCCCACACCCACGTGTCCCAACTTTATTGTCTCTTTTGACCTTGTGATTTTCAAGGAGCCTTTGCTGAAACCCCTTGGATCAGAATTTCTCTGGGAATTTGTTTAAAATGTAGCTTCCAGGCCCCATTCCCAGACCTTTTAATTGGTCTGTCCAGAGAGGCATCTGCAAAGGGTAACGAGCCTCTCAGCTGACTCCCATTCCCATTCGAGTTTGAGACTGGCGGTAGATCTGCAAAAACAAAGTCAACTGAAACCATCCTGGGGATGGGAGTGGGGCAAGTGGGTAGTGCGGGGTCTTTGTGAGGGAAGGACCTTTTGTCCTGTACTGAGGTGTCTGCTGTAATGCAGAATTAATCTCTTAATATTAGGTTATCCTGTCTCATTAAATTAAGAATAAATCATCCTTCCCCGCCATCATTTATGTTGCATTTTCTCTCTGGTTGCCCTCTGCCTGGGTGAAGGTCAGAAGAGCAAAGACTCAATTACCCATCAGCTGGCTGCCACCCTTGCACAAAACTTGGAAAAATATGAGGTCTAATTGTATAAAAGGATTTGCTCTGAGGCTTAAGGAATTGACGATATTGGCATTTTCTCTCTCTTTTTTTTTAGAGTTTGTGATTTTATTAATAATCCTTTGGCCAAAAGTGAAAATACAGATTGAAGGAAGATGTTGGCATTTTCTAAATACACAAGTGATTGAATTTGTTAGGCTTGGGCAATGACATTCAGGAAATTGAAGTTCTCTTTCTTTTTCTTTCTTCTTCTTCTTTCCACTTTTCCTTCAGTAATATTCTTGCCTTGCTGTTTTATGACTTTTCAAAAATGGTATGGTTTTGTTTGTTAATTTACATGAATATTTGATTTAGTTACTGTAAGTGAATTTAGTCTAAGAAGACTTGGGAGTGTGTCTTGATGTGTTTGGTTGAGAAGGGAGTGTTTTTATAATATATGCTGTGAAGAGTTCCATCTTTCACAGAGAAGCTTCAAGGGAAGAAGGGAGAGAAGGGGGACTGCTCTTTATTGGGAGGGCAAAAAATTTCTATTTTGGGTACTTGGAAATATTTCTAAGTCTGGTGTTCATTGGAAGGACTGATGCTGAGGCTGAAACTCCAATACTTTGGCCACCTCATGCGAAGAGTTGACTCATTGGAAAAGACCCTGATGCTGGAAGGGATTGGGGGCAGGAGGAGAAGGGGATGACAGAGGATGAGATGGCTGGATGGCATCACTGATTCAATGGACATGAGTTTGAGTGAACTCTGGGAGCTGGTGATGGACAGGGAGGCCTGGCGTGCTGTGATTCATGGGGTTGCAAAGAGTCGGACACGACTGAACTGAACTCTTGGTATAAGGCATCTTCATGATCTTTAGGCAAGTTCATGTATGTAACCTCGTTTAGAAGGAAGGGTTTTCTTTTGGGGTAGGGGAGGGGGTTGTCCTTAGTTTTCAGAGCCAATCTGAAAACCACCTCCTGTACCCTTTTAGGAAGAGCCATTTATTCCAACATCTTTTCTTCTCCTTGATAGGAGAATAACAACAAAAAGGAAGAGGTCTGATGCTACTAAAGAATATAATTAATCTTTTTTGTTTGTTTGTTTTTGTGGAGTTAACCATACAGTTAGTTTGCTGCTGCTGCTAAGTCGCTTCAGTCGTGTCCGACTCTGTGCGACCCTATGGACAGCAGCCCACCAGGCTCCTCTATCCACAGCAAGAATACTGGAGTGGGTTGCCATTTCCTTCTCCCACAGTTAGTTTAAACATGTGAAAAAAGCATTATCTGTCCTTCCTCCCTCCTTTTCTATAATGAGGAAAATAACCAGTAGAAGGCGGTTGACTGAGAAAAGTTTTCAAAGCAGAAACATGAGGTAATTCATTCTTGGCCTCCATGCCTCCACGGGAGTACAGGGCAACAAGTCATTGGAAGTCCTGAGACCAGAGGCAAGAGTACGGTTGTGAAAGGCAGAAATCTGAACAGGCCCTAGGTCAGGAGCTCTCGGTCCCCGCAAACACAGGAGGTCAGGGCCCCAGGAAACAACCAGGAGGACAGCACCACCCAAGGCGGAGGAGGGCAAAGGGGAGCAGGATGTCCTGAGCCTGAAGAAGGCACATGGCTGGACGATCAGATGAATGCCGTGGGCTCACTGCAACAAAGCTGAGGGTGGCCATGGCCGGGGGAGACACTGGGGGCTGCTAGAGTGTCTGCGGAGCTGCTTTGCTTCAGAAACCCCAGGAAAGGCTGCTTGGAGGTTGCTGGTGATGGACATTGAGAACACCTGGCTTAGAGCAGAACTTGCCCCAGCAGTGAGAAAACAGGTTCTGGCATGAATGCTCCTGATCACTTCTAATCCCCATGCCCCAGACTATCCAGGTTTTCTGCATCTAACAAGAATAGTGAGCCTGTCTAAGCAGTGTGGTTGCTGCTGCTCGTTTTTAACTAGGCCATGTTCATAATAAGGGGCTTCCCAGGTGGCTCAGACGGTTAAAAAACAAACAAACAAACACCTGTCAGCGCAAGAGATGCCGGTTCGATCCCTGGGTCGGGAAGGTCCCCTGGAGAAAGAAATGGCAACCCACTCCAATATTCTTGCCTGGGAAATTCCATGGACCGAGGAGCCTGGAAGGCTACAGTCCATGGGGTTGCAAAGAGTCAGACATGACATAGTGAATGAACAACGACAACTCATAATATATCACCATGGCTGGCTTGTGTTTTTGTAATTTGCAAAACGCTTTCCCTTCCATGCGAATCCCCTCCCGATGCACCTGTTATAGAAGTAGACGGTCTCCTTTCTGCTCCCTTCTGCCCTTCTCCAGGATTGCAAAGCTGGGTGCTCACTAGAGCCTGGCATTCGAACTTGCCTCAAAGCCCGGCCCCGACCTTCCCTCAGGCTGCATCTGTGTCTTCCTTCTCGGCGTCTCCCCCGACCCACACCCCAGCTCCTGTCTCCTCACAGTCTCCTCTGGCTCTAACCCTCTCAACCTGCCCTGAATGGCCCTCACCTTCTCATGCCTCAAGGCCACAGATCACATCGTTTATAGGCCTGGGACATCCTCCAGTCCCTTCTGGCAAAGTCTTACACTTCAAAGCCCAACCCGCCTATTCTCTTTCCTGGGAAGCCTATCTTGGCTTTCCAGCGCCAGAAGGAACTGCTGCTTCCTGCGTGCTCCCACTGTGCCGTGTTTACAACGATGTATTACATCACCTAACCCAGGCTCACCAGAGGAGAATTCTGTGACCTCTCCACCAGCTGCTGAGTTCTTACGCCTGAACAAACATCTGTTCACACCAGGTGCTTCCTACCTGCTCTACAGATATCAGCTCCCTGAATTTTCACAACCCCAGAAGGTTCTGTCCTTAGCCCCATTTTACCACGAAGCAACTGACAGAGCTTATGTGCTTTGCCAAAGGTCACAGAGCTGGTAAGCGGCACACCCAAGAGCCGAACCCTGTTAGTCTGGTTCCTGCCTATACTTGTAACCACTGGGCTTTCCTGTTTATTTCATTTATATCTGTGTCAAGATCCTCCCAGGCTTGGCATGGCGGCTTGCACACGGGGATCAATAATTGTTCATTGATCAGAAATTGATCATCATTGCCAGGAGTTAGAGAGCAGAGGAGGGAGGGAGGTGGCTGTTCCTGGGCAGGGGAGCAGCACTGATGGAGCTGTTCTGAATCTTGACCATGGTGGTTGCTGCATGAGTCTACGCTGAGATAAAATGGCATAGAACTAAACAGAGTTGGGGGTTTCCCTGGTGGCTCAGGTGGTAAAGAGTCTGCCTGCAATGCAGGAGACCCGGGTTCGCTCCCTGGGTTGGGAAGATGCCCTGGAAAAGGGAATGGCAACCCATTCCAGTATCCTTGCCTGGAGAATCCTATGGACAGAGGAGACCGAGAGGCTCCAGTCCATGGGATCACAAAGAGTCGGACACGACTGGGTGACACACACTAAACAGAGTTGACCCTGGAACAGCATGAGTTTCAGCTGCTCAAGTTCGTAAATGTGCAGATTTTTTTAAAAAATAATACTGTAGAATTACATGATCCATAGTGTATTAGCAGATGTGGAACCTCACATAGGGAAAAGCCACAGATACAGAGGCCGATTATAAGTTGTGCATGGATTTTCGACTGTGCAGAGGATTTCAACTGACCTCTGCATTGTTGAAGGGTCAAATATATATGGGACTCGCCAGGCAAGAATACTGGAATGGGTTGCCATTTCCTTCTCCAGGGGATCTTCCCGATCCAGGGATCGAACTCAGACTTTGCAGGCAGATACTTTACTGTCTGAGCCACCGGGGAAGCCAGGTCCAGGCAAGAACACCTGAGAGGGTTGCAATTTCCTTCTCCAAGGGATCTTCCCAGGAATCCAACCCAGGTCTCCTACATTTCAGGCAGATTCTTTACCAACTGAGCTACGAGGGAAGCCCCAAGTATATATACATATATATGCAAATGAATGTGTGTAAAAACAGGTGAAATCTAAGGTCTGTGGATTATAACAATATCAGTTTCCTGGTGTGATTTTATACTATAGTTATGCAGGATGTTACCACTGGGGCAAAGGAATATGGGATCTCTCTGTATGATTTCTTAACACTTCCTGTGAAACTATAATTATTTCTCTGATGTCCGGGTGTAGGGTCATGGCTCCCAGGAGAAGGTGCTCTGCCAGGAGCCCTCAGGGTTCAGAAAGAGAACTCTGCCTTCTGGCCAGAGTGAGTTCGTTACTGTTCTTCTCTTGT
Organism: Moschus berezovskii; assembly: GCF_049115385.1. NCBI lineage: Eukaryota > Metazoa > Chordata > Mammalia > Artiodactyla > Moschidae > Moschus > Moschus berezovskii. The sequence goes on from NC_142462.1 coordinate 117,228,894, forward strand.
TTTCAGGACATGGACTCGTGTCCACCTGGGCTTTGATGCCTTCATGGTCTCCTGTGACCTGGTTTCCCACCCCCTCCAGAGCCAGTGAATCATGTGAAAGGTGAGGTCACATGATGGTCAGCAGGTTCCTCTGTGCTTTAGGGCACCAAGCTTTAAGGTTCACTAACATTAGAGTGACAGTTCCAGCTCTTTGGATCTGAGCTCTCAGATGTGCTGCTCCAAGGCCCATTTGGTTTGGGCTCACCAGCAGGAGCAAGCACTGTTGACTTTCAGACTTTTCAAGCTTAACCTTATTTTCAGACGGGACCCAATTCCTGCCCGAAAACCTGTGACGCCCCCAAGCCTCCCCCTCTCTGTTATCAGTCACGCAGTTGGAATCATCCTCGATTCTGTGCTCTCCCTCACAGCTTTCGTATGAGCTGCTAGAAAGTTTCAGACCATTCAACCTCCAAAGCCTTTAACTTTGCATCTCAAAGTTTTTAACCTCTCTCCATCATCACCGATCCAAGCCCCTCTCCTCTCTGGCCTGTTCTTGAGTGACAGCTTCCTAAATGCATCTCCTGTCTCCAGTCCTATACCACTGTAATCCATTCTCCACAGACTGGCTATGGAGACAGTCTTAACATGAAAATTGCCATATGTGACTCTGCTGTTTATATGCTTTAACAATTTCCCACGGTACTGGGAGGAAAATAAAATCATCTTACCAAAGCCCTGCACGATCTGGCTCCTGCTTCATCTCAGGTCCTTCAAGCATCTTAGACGTACTACGTTCTTCTGTCTCAAGGTCTTTACATATCCTGTTCCCTTGCCTGCAAACCCTCCCGGTGGTTTTTATGGCTGATTCCTACCCAGGAACACTTGGCTGAAGTGTTATTTCTCCATGCAGAGTCCTTTGGCCACATTATCTACCTAACACCTACCTCCTAATATTTTCTCTGTTTTTATTACTATTCTTAACACAACATGTAATTATACTTTAGTTTACAGACTGTCTCCTCTACAGTATCTTGAGCTCCCCGGGTACTGAAACTACTGGTTTGTTTCACCAGTATAAATCTATGTAAACAGCAGCCCTGGCGTGGTGGCTGACTTACACATGTTAGCTATTTGGCTAATGAGTGTGTGTGTGTGTGTTAGCTATTTGGCTAATGAGTGTGTGTGTGTGTGTGTTAGCTATTTGGCTAATGAGTGTGTGTGTGTGTGTGTGTGTGTGTTAGCTATTTGGCTAATGAGTGTGTGTGTGTGTGTGTGCGCGCTCATATGCTCAGTCGTGTCCAACTCTTTTGCAGCCCCGTGGACTGTAGCCCGCCAAGTTCCTCTGTCCATGGAATTTTTCAGGCAAAAATGCTGGAGTGGGTTGTCATTTTCTCCTCCAGGGAATCTTGCCAACTCAGCAGTCAAATCCAAGTTAAATCTCCTGCATTGGCAGGCAGATTCTTTACCACTAGCAGCACCTGGGAAGACAGATGAATGGATGAATAAAAATATGGGTTTTTGTTGTTTTCATTTTTAGTTGGAAGGGAGAAAAAGATGATCAGATTCATGGTACAGATTGCAGTTTCTGGTAATTCATAACCTGATATGTAACACGATTCCATTAAGTTGGAATGCTTCCTGAAAGTGTTGGCCATTTTGAGAAATGAGGAAACCAGAACCCAAGGATAAAACGTGGCATCTTAGTGCTTGTTGTAAGGAACACAGTGAGACTTGGCCTGCCTCTTTGGTACCGTCCATATTCATCAGAGGCCATGGCTTTTCAGAGAGAAAGCAAAAGCCAGAGCTACAGCTTGTTAGAGCTTGTTCAGTCTTCAGAAAAAGACACAAGCAACTTTATATTTAGAGTGGGTGTTTTATAGACCACATATAGGTGGATCTTGTTTTTTTAATCCAATATGACAGTCTTAGCCCTAATTGTTTAAGATGTTTAGACCACTTATACAATACATCATTCACAAGTAATGATTGTTAATATGGTTGGGTTTAGATCTACCCTCTTGCTGCTGTTTTCTATTATCACATCTGTTCTTGCTTCCTCTTTTTATGCCTTATTTTTGAGCTCAGTTCAGTCTCTCAGCCAATGTCCAACTTTTTGTAACCCCATGGACTGCAGCACACCAGGCTTCCCTGTCCATCACCAACTCCTTTAGCTTACTCAAACTCATGTCCATTGAGTCGGTGATGCCATCCAACCATCTCATCCTCTGTCATCCCCTCCTCCTCCTGCCTTCAGTCTTGCCCAGCCTCAGGGTCTTTTCCAGTGAGTCAATACTTCGCATCAGGTGGTCAAAGTATCTGAGCTTCAGCATCAGTCCTTTCAATGAATATTCAGGACTGATTTCCTTTATGATTGACTGGTTTGATCTCGTTGCAGTCCAAGGGACTCTGAAGAGTCTTCTCCAACACCACAGTTCAAAGGCATCAATTCTTTGGCACTCAGCTTTCTTTACAGTGCAACTCTCATATGCATACATGACCACTGGAAAAGTCATAGCTTTGACTAGACAGACTTTTGTTGGCAAAGTAATGTTTCTGCTTTTTAAAATGCTGTCTACCTCAAGATTGCTTTGGCTCTTCGAGGTTTTTTGTATTTCCATACAAATTGTGAGATTATTTGTTCTACCTCTGTGAAAAATATCGTTGGTAGCTTGATAGGGATTGCATTGAATGTATAAATTACTTTGGGTAGTATACTCATTTTCACAATATTTATTCTTCCAATCCACGAACACAGTATATTTCTCCATCTATGAGTGTCCTCTTTGATTACTTTCACCAGTGTTTTATAGTTTTCTATGTACAAGTCTTTTGTTTCTTTAGGTAGATATATTCCTAAGTATTTAATTCTTTTCGTTGCCACAGTGAATGGAATAGTTTCCTTAATTTCTCTATTTTCTCATTATTAGTGTATAGGAATGCAAGGGATTTCTGTGTGTTGATTTTATATCCTGCAACTTTACTGTATTCATTGATTAGCTCTAGTAGTTTTCTGGTAGAGTCTTTAGGGTTTTCTGTGTAGAGGATCATGTCATCAGTGAACAGTGAAAGTTTTACTTCTTCTTTTCCAATTTGGATTCCTTTTATGTCTTTTTCTGCTCTGATTGCTGTGGCCAAAACTTCCAGAATTATGTTGAATAGTAGTGGTGAGGGTGGGCACCCTTGTCATGTTCCTGACTTTAGGGGAAATGCTTTCAGTTTTTCACCATTAAGGATAATGTTTGCTGTGGGTTTGTCATATGTAGATTTTATTATGTTGAGGTATGTCCCTTCTCTTCTCACTTTCTGGAGGGTTTTTATCATAAATGGATGTTGAATTTTGTCGAAGGCTTTCTCCGCATCTGTTGAGATAATATATGATTTTTATTTTTCAGTTTGTTAATGTGGTGTATTACATTGATTGATTTGCGGATATTGAAGAATCCTTGCATTCCTGGGGGGAAATCAACCTGCCAGACTTCAGGCTCTGCTACAAAGCCACAGTCATCAAGACAGTATGGTACTGGCATAAAGACAGAAATAAAGATCAGTGGAACAAAATAGAAAGCCCAGAGATAAATCCACGCACCTATGGACACCTTATCTTTGACAAAGGAGGCAAGAATATAAAATGGAGAAAAGGCAGTCTCTTTAACAAGTGGTGCTGGGAAAACTGGTCAGCCACTTGTAACAGAATGAAACTAAAACACTTCCTAACACCATACAGAAAAATAAACTCAAAATGGATTAGAGAGCTAAATGTAAGACCTGATTCTATAAAACTCCTAGAGGAGAACATAGGCAAAACACTCTCCGACATAAATCACAATAGGATTCTCCATGACCTACCTCCCAGAATACTGGAAATAAAAGCAAAAATAAACAAATGGGACCTAATTAAAATCAAAAGCTTCTGCACAGCAAAGGAAACTATAAGCAAGGTGAGAAGACAGCCTTCAGAATGGGAGAAAATAATAGCAAATGAACTGACAAAGAATTAATCTCCAAAATATACAAGCAGCTCCTGCAGCTCAATTCCAGAAAAATAAACGACCCAATCAAAAAACGGGCCAAAGAACTAAACAGAGATTTCTCCAAAGAAGACATAAAGATGGCTAACAAACACATGAAAAAATGCTCAACATCCCTCATAATCAGAGAAATGCAAATCAAAACCACAATGAGATACCATTTCACACCAGTCAGAATGGCTGCTATCCAAAAGTCTACATGCAGTAAATGCTGGAGAGGGTGTGGAGAGAAGGGAACCCTCTTACACTGTTGGTGGGAATGCAAACTAGTACAGCCACTATGCAGAACAGTGTGGAGATTCCTCAAAAAACTGGAAATAGAACTGCCATACGCTCCAGCAATCACACTCCTGGGCATACACACCAAGGAAACCAGAATTGAAAGAGACACATGTACTCCAATGTTCATTGCAGCACTGTTTATAATAGCCAGGACATGGAAGCAACCTAGATGTCCATCTGCAGACGAATGGATAAGAAAGCTTTGGTACATATACACAATGGAGTATTATTCAGTCATCAAAAAGAATACATTTGAATCAGTTCTTTTGAACTGTGGTGTTGGAGAAGACTCTTGAGAGTCCCTTGGACTGCAAGGAGATCCAACCAGTCCATTCTAAGGGAGATCAATCCTGGGTGTTCATTGGAAGGACTGATGCTAAAGCTGAAACTGCAATACTTTGGCGACGAGTTGACTCACTGGAAAAGACTCTGATGCTGGGAAAGGTTGGGGCGGGAGGAGAAGGGGACGACAGAAAATGAGATGGCTGGATGGCATCACTGACTCTGTGGACATGAGTTTGAGTGAACTCCGGGAGTTGATGATGGACAGGGAGGCCTGGGTGCTGTGATTCATGGGGTCGCGGAGAGTCAGACATGACTGAACAACTGAACTGAACTGAACTGAATGAGGTGGATGAAATTGGAGCCTATTGTACAGAGTGAAGTAAGCCAGAAAGAAAAACACCAATACAGTATACTAATGCATATATATGGAATTTAGAAAGATGGTAACCTTAACCCTGTATATGAGACAGCAAAAGAGACACAGGTGCATAGAACAGTCTTTGGGACTCTGTGGGAGAGGGTGAGGGTGGGATGATTTGGGAGAATGGCATTGAAACATGTATATTATCATATGTGAAATGAATCACCAGTCCAGGTTCGATGCATGATACAGGATGCTCGGGGCTGGTGCTCGGGGATGAACCAGAGGGATGGGATGGGATGGGGAGGGAAGTGGGAGGGGTGTTCAAGATGGAGAACACATGTACACCCAGGGTGGATTCATGTCAGTGTATGGCAAAACCAACCAATATAATATTGTAAAGTAATTTCAGTTCAGTTCAGTCGCTCAGTCGTGTCCAACTCTTTGCAGCCCCATGAATCACAGCACGCCAGACCTCCCTGTCCATCACCAACTCCCGGAGTTCACTCAAACTCATGTCCATCGAGTCAGTGATGCCATCCAGCCACCTCATTCTCTGTCATCCCTGTCTCCTCCCACCCCCAATCCCTCCCAGCATCAGAGTCTTTTCCAGTGAGTCAACTCGTCGCATGAGGTGGCCAAAGTATTGGAGTTTCAGCTTCAGCATCAGTCCTTCCAATGAACACCCAGGATTGATATCCTTTAGAATGGACTGGTTGGATCTCCTTGCAGTCCAAGGGACTCTCAAGAGTCTTCTCCAGCACCAGCCTCCAATAAAAAAATAAAAATTATTTTGAATTGCAAAAAAATAAAATGCTGTCTAGGTTGGTCATAGCTTTTCTTCCAAGGAGCAAGTGTCTTTAAATTTCATGGCTGCAGTGATGGTCTGCAGTGATTTTGGAGCCCCCTAAAATTGTCACTATTTCCATTTTTTCCCCATCTATTTGCCTTGAAGTAATGGAACTGGATGCCATATCTTAGTTTTTTGAATGTTGAGTGTTAAGCCAACTTTTTCACTCTCCTCTTCCACTTTCAGCAAGAGGGTCTTTAGTTCTTCACTTTCTGCCATAAGGGTGTGTCATCTGCATATTTGAAGTTGTTGATATTTCTCCCGGCAATCTTGATTCCAGCTTGTGCTTCATCCAGCCTGGCATTTCCCATGAGGTACTCTGCATATACATTAAATAAGCAGGGTGACAACATACAGCCTTGATGTACTCCTTTCCCAATTTGGAACCAGTTTGTTGTTCATGTCCAGTTTTAACCTTTGCTTCTTTACCCGCATACAGATTTCTCAGGAGGGAGTAAGTAAGTGTCATTTTTGAGTAATTAAGTGTTAATGTGATTCAGTTTTATCTCATTTGTTGGCTTATGAATAATAATACTGATTTATGACATTTTTTGACTTTTTTAGTGATGGCTTTAGGACTTTGTGGGTACATGTCTAACTATCACTGAAGCTTACCTTCAAGTGACATTATACCATTTCACAAAAAATATAAGAGCCTTGCAACGGTGTATTTCTGTTTTCTCTCCCTTTCTTTCTACTATTGTCAAGCCTTTCTCTTCTACATGTTATAAAACACATAATACATTGTTACTATTTTTTGCTTTTAACAATCAGTGATTTTTTAAAATACTTTAAAAAGAAAATATCATATAGTCAGCAACACATATATCGGAGAAGGCAATGGCAGCCCACTCCAGTGTTCTTGCCTGGAGAACCCCAGGGACGGGGGAACCTGGTGGGCTGCCGTCTATGGGGTCGCACAGAGTCGGACACGACTGAAGTGACTTAGCAGCAGCAGCAGCAGCAACACATATTTACAGAATCTAGAAAGATGGTACTGAAGAATTTATTTAGAAACAGACATAGAGAACAGACTTATGGACATGGGCTGGGAGAGGAAGGGGAGGGTGAGGTGTATGGAGACAGTAACATGGAAAGTTACATTGCCGTATGTAAAATAGATAGTCAATGGGGGTTTGCCAAATGACTCGGGGAACTCAAACATGGGCTCTGTAACAACTTAGAGAGGTGGGATGGGGAGGGAGGTGGGACGGAGGTTCAAGAGGGAGGGGACATATGTATACCTATGGCTGATTCATGTTGATATTTGGAAGAAAACAAAATTCTGTAAAGCAATTATCCTTCAATTAAAATTTTTTTTTAAAAATACTATTTTATATTAACTTACGTGTTTACCATTCAGTTCAGTTCAGTCGTGTCCGACTCCTTGCGACCCCATGAATCACAGCACGCCAGGCCTCCCTGTCCATCACCAACTCCCAGAGTTCACTCAAAGTCATGTCCATTGCATCGGTGATGCCATCCAGCCATCTCATTCTCTGTTGTCTCCGTCTCCTCCTGCCCCCAGTCCCTCCCAGCATCAGTCTTTTCCAGTGAGTCAACTCGTCGCATGAGGTGGCCGAAGTATTTACCATTAATAAGTTATGACCAACCTAGATAGTATATTAAAAAGCAGAGACATTACTTTGCCAACCAAGGTCCGTCTAGTCAAGGCTATGGTTTTTCCCATGGTCATGTATGGATGTGAAAGTTGGACTGTGAAGAAAGCTGATCGCCGAAGAATTGATGCTTTTGAACTGTGGTGCTGGAGAAGACTCTTGAGAGTCCCTTGGACTGCAAGGAGATCCAACCAGTCCATTCTAAAGGAGATCAATCCTGGGTGTTCATTGGAAGGACTGATGCTGAAGCTGAAACTCCAATACTTTGGCCACCTCATGCGACGAGTTGACTCACTGGGAAAGACTCTGATGCTGGGAAGGATTGGAGGCGGGAGGAGAAGGGGACGACAGAGAATGAGATGGCTGGATGGCATCACCGACTCGATGGACATGAGTTTGAGTGAACTCTGGGAGTTGGTGATGGAAGGGAAGCCTGGCGTGCTGTGATTCATGGGGTCGCAAAGAATCAGACATGATTGAGCGACTGAACTGAACTGAACTGAACTGAAGCATTTATTCCTTTGGAAAGAACAGATTTCCATCTAGTATCATTTTCCATGTTAAAGAAATTCCTTTACCATTTCTTGTAAGAAATCAATTTCTGACCATTTCAATGGTAAATTTCTTACCATTTCTTAGTGGTATAAATCTGATGATGGATTTTTCAGCATCTATATGTCTGAATAGTCCTTCTTTTACCTTTATTTTTGAAAACTGGGTGTACAGTTGTTCTTCCTTTTGGTACTTTATATTTTAAAAAATTTTATTTAAAAATTTTAATTGGTGGAAAATTGCCTTACAATTTTGTGTTAGTTTCTCCCAGACAACAATACAAATCAGTCATAATTATACACACACACACACCCACACACACACATATATTTCCTTCTCCTGAGCCTCCCTCCCCCCTCCATCCCACTCCTCCATGTCATCAGAGTGGCAGCTGGGCTCCCTGTGTTATCTAGCAACTTCCCACTGTTTTACATGTGATAGGGTGTCAATGCCAACGCCACTTTCTCAATTCATCCCACCCTCACCTTCCCCCACTGTGTCCACAAGTCTGTTCTCTACTAGGTTCATCAGGATCACTTTTCTAGATTCCGTATATATGCCTGTCTTTCTCTTTATGACTTTTTTTCTCTTTCTGAGTTGCTTTACTCTGTATAAGAGGCTTTAGGTTCATCTAGTTCACTACAACTGACTCAAATTTGTTCCTTTTTATGGCTTAGTAATAGCCCATTGTAAAATGTACCACAGCTTCTTTATCCATTCATCTGTCATTGGACAACTACGTTGCTTCCATGTCCTGGTTACTGTAAATATTCAGTGAACACTGGGGTACATGTATCTTTTAGAGTTGTGGTTTTCTCAGGATATACGCCCAGGAGTGGGACTGCTGGGTCACATGGTAGATTTATTCCTAGTTTTTTAAGAAATTGCCATACTGTTCTCCACACACTTGTACCAATTTCCATTCCCATCAGCAGTGCAGGAGAGTTCCCTTTTCTCCACATCCTTTCCAGCATTTGTTGTTTGTAGATATTTTAATGCTGACCATTCTGACCGGTGTGAGCATTCCTCTAATAATGAGCGATATTGGGCATCTTCTCATGTGTTTATTGGCCATCTGTATGTCTTCTTTGGAGACTTTTTGGTACTTTAAAGATGTGGGTCCACTGTCTTTTGCCTTGTGTTGTTCCTGAAGAGAAGCCTGCTATCATTCTTTTTGTTCCTCTGCCTCTATGCTTTTAATGGATTTCAAGATTTTTCTCTTGATTACTGGCTTTGGAGATTGATTATCACATACCTTAGTATGGATTTTTTAAATGTGTCTGGTGCTGAGGGTTCGTATCACTTCTTGGTTTTGTTCATTCATCAGTTCAGTTCAGTTCAGTCGCTCAGTCGTGTCCGACTCTTTGTGACCCCATGAATCACAGCACGCCAGGCCTCCCTGTTCATCATCAACTGCCGGAGTTCACTCAAACTCATGTCCACAGAGTCGGTGATGCCATCCAGCCATCTCATTTTCTGTCGTCCCCTTCTCCTCCCGCCCCAACCTTTCCCAGCATCAGACTCTTTTCCAGTGAGTCAACTTGTCGCATGAGGTGGCCAAAGTATTGGAGTTTCAGCTTCAGCATCAGTCCTTCCAATGAACACCCAGGATTGATCTCCTTTAGAATGGACTGGTTGGATCTCCTTGCAGTCCAAGGGACTCTCAAGAGTCTTCTCCAGCACCACAGTTCAAAAGCATCAATTCTTCGGCGATCAGCTTTCTTCACAGTCCAACTTTCACATCCATACATGACCACGGGAAAAACCATAGCCTTGACTAGACGGACCTTGGTTGGCAAAGTAATGTCTCTGCTTTTTAATATGCTTTCTAGGTTGGTCATAACTTCCCTTCCAAGGAATAAGTATCTTTTAATTTCCTGGCTGCAATCAGCATCCGTAGTGATTTTGGAGCCCCCAAAAATAAAGTCTGACACTGTTTCCACTGTTTCGCCATCTATTTCCCATGAAGTGATGGGACCAGATGCCATGATCTTCGTTTTCTGAATGTTGAGCTTCAAGCCAACCTTTTCACTCTCCTCTTTCACTTTCATCAAGAGGCCTTTGAATTCCTCTTCACTTTCTGCCATAAGGGTGGTGTCATCTGCATATCTGAGGTTATTGATATTTCTCCCAGCAATCTTGTTCATTCATAGTTTCCATCAAATTGAGGGATTTTTCATCCATTATTTCTTCAAATACTTTTTCTGTCTCTTCTCGTCCGTTCTTTGGGGACATAAATTGCGCTTAGCCTTTTGGAATTGTCTTATGGCTCACTGATGCTTAACATGCTGCTTTGCTCTTTTAGGAGGCCATTTCTTCTCTGTGTGTCATTTTGGAGAGTTTCTATTTCTATGCCTTAAAGTTTTCTAATCTTCAGTATCTATAATTAGTTCCATTCAATTTATTTGTCATCTTAAGACATTGATTTTTTCCCCACCCCTGGAAGTTTGATTTGGATCTCATTTCCTCCATGTTTCTACTTAACACACACACACTGTCCTTTGCATTCTTGCATGGAATGTAATTATGTAATTGTCTTGCATGGAATGCAATTATGAATGTAATCACCAAGTGTTCTTGTCTGCTGTTATTGAGCCTGTTTCTGTCAATATGCTTTTGTCCTAAGATGGGTCATATTTTCTTGCTTCTTTGAATATCTGGAAATGTATTAGATGTCAGACATTTTACCTTGTATATATAGGAGATGTGTATGTATGTAAATAGATACATTTATATCTATATCTCCTATGTATACAAGATCTGTGTGTGTATACACACACACACAAACACACGAACATATATATATTAGTTTATTCTTCAGCTTTGCTCTGTGTTATGTTATTTGCAAACACTTTAATCTTTTCAGGACTCACTTCTAAGTTATTTTATGTAGAACCTGAGAAGGCTTCAGTCTAAGACTAACTTTCCCTACTTCAAAGGCAGTACCCTTCTGAGTACTCATCTTGAAGGGTTCTTCCACTCTGGTTTACAGGACTACACACTATCCCTGGCACTGTGTGAACTCCAGGATTGTTTTGCCTTCTCACTGGTTCATTTCCCAGCTAAGGTAGTTTCCCCCGCACGTGCAGTGCTCAGTGCTCAGTGGGGACTTGAGGGGAGCCCCTGGAGGCCTCTGCGTCTCTTCTGCAGCACTCTGCTCTCAATGCAGCTCTCTCTGCTCCGTGTAGAGCTTCCTTTCCAGGACTCCATCCTGTGAATTCCCTGAATTCTCAGTCCTGAATCCTCCACCCGCCCTAGCATTTCCTCCAAGCAATAACTGGGGTAATTGTAGGGCTCAGTTCGTTTATTTCTCGTTTCTCAGGAATGACTGTTCTGCGCTGACTGAGGTCAGTGTCTGAAAGTCATCGTCATAGGTTTTGTAGAGTTTTTAACTTGTTTAAGATGGTAGGGTAAATCTGATGCTGTCTGTTACTCCATATTGGCTGGACGTGCTCACAAACTACCTTATACATTTCAGTTAGTTCTCCCCTGCCTACAAAGTCAAGTTCAGACTCCTTAGTTTAGTGTACCCAGTCCTTTACAAGCTGACCTCGCGGTGGCCGCAGCCCTCATGCTACCCGTTTTCAGTAAATCAAGACGAATCTTGTTCGCATCCAGGCTTTCTCATCCTCAGTGCCTTGCTGCTGTTGAGTTACTAATTCGTGTGCAGCCCTTTCTGACCCCATGGGCTGCAGCACGCCAGGCTTCCTTGTCCTTCACCGTCTCCCAGAGGTTGCTCAACTCGTGTCCATTGAGTCGATGATGCCATCCAACCATCCCATCCTCTGCCACCCTCCCCTCTTCCTGCCCTCTATCAGTGCGTTGCACATGTTCTTCTCTCCACCGAGGAAGGCCTTCTTCCAGTGTATCCCCCCGCTATCCAAATCCTACTTGTTCTTTAAGACCCACCTCAAGTATGGATTCCTCTCTTAAACATTTCCAGACCTCACTGTTAGCTACTACTGTGTGTTCTCTCGGCCCTGAGGGTATACCTCTGTCACAGATGAAGAACATTTTTATAGAGATCCTTAGTTAGGCTTGTACACCTGACTGAGGTCTCCTACTCTTCTTGAGGGTAATAACTTCTACATCTTAGGCACATTTTCATCCCTCAGCCTAGCCCAGGACCCAACTTGTAGTAGATTCTTGGCAAGTGTTTGCTTAAGGAATGAATGTCCCGTCTCAGTGCAGATAGCATTGGCTTGCCCATTTGCAGAACTTGGAAATTATAATTAAGAAAACTGAAATATGACTTGCACTAGAAGAGCTGCCATCGGGTGGCAGGTGCTCCACATGATGTTTCTCAGTGAGGCTGCTGAGCAGGTGCAGTTTTCTTCTGGGACATTCTCCCACCATCAGAGCAATTTATAACCAGCAGTTTTGTCTCTCTCTTTCACAGATGGTATACTTCTGTGGTTTCTGTAAGAAGTAAGCACAGGAAAAGTTATTCCTTAGGAGTTGCTTTGAGTTAATGTAATCCTTATTAAAGCATCAGCTTCAACTCTGAGAGATGATTATCATTAGGATATAATTCTGACAAGATTGAAGGCCAGGATCTTAGAGACTTAGAACTGAGATATCCCTGAATTGCCTTGGACATGTACAGTTAGGATAATGTGTATTGGAAATTCAAGCTTCTGGATTGTTCTTTTTTTTCCACTTGTCATAATACTTTTACTTTTTAATTTTATTTTTAATTGGAGGATAATTGCTTTACAATATTATGATGGTTTCTGCCATATATCAACATGAGTCAGCCACAGGTATACATATATCCCCTCCCTTTTGAACCTCCTTTCTATCTCCCACCCCATCCTACCCCTCTAGGTTGTCACAGAGCTCCTTGCCTCATACAGCAAATTCCCACCGGCTATCTATTTTACATATGGTAATATATATGTTTCAATGCTTGATTGTTCTTAAAAGCTGACAATTTAGAAAAGAGCAAACATTTTGGAAGCCTGAGTCACCAAATAAAGCAAAACCCACCGAAAATGTAAAGAAAAAAAATCCTGAGTTTATTTACTTGCTTGCCAGGCAAGAGAAGACAGAGAACCGAAGAAATTCACTGAATGACTTGGGAATGGTGGGAGCATGGATCGAGGGGCTTTATCTGCTAGAATGAAGGCTTCATAATGGTTATGCTGAGCAGTGATAGAAAACTCCTTCCTCTCTGAATGGCCCAGGATACTCCATATGTCTATATATGATTTACTAAAATAAGTCCATTCATCAGAAAAGTGTCTATAACTCGATCCCGTAAGGGTCTGACAGATTACTAAAAATTCTAAGTCCTTGAGCAGCTTGGTTTGAATAATGGTTTGCTGAAAGTTTGCGATTGTTTAATGATATCACCTGGTTGGAAACAGTTTTGGTGACCCCTAGCTTTGATTTTGATCTCTCCTAATCATATGTAGCTGTAAGTGGAAGGTTTGCTTTTGTTAAAGTGATAGTGTGATTTTTCCCATGAAGAAATTTGGAGGAACACACCCAATTTCACGTAGAGAAGGGTGTGGAATGGGCTTTGTATTGGTAAGAGAAAATTAATGATGTTCCACACCTAGGATTCCTAACAAACTATCAAATGCTGAAGAAAAGAACTTGGACTCTGGAGAAGGTAAAGGTTAGTTTTGCTTTGCAATTTAGCCACCTGTTAGCTTGACAAATTTACCTATGTCTCACTTTTTTTCATGTAAAGCAGACATAACAGACTCGATCTCATTTCAATTGATGGGAGGATTAAGTGAGATAATATATGTAAACCACGCCCCACAGTGGCCTACCTGCTCCTTCCATGGTAAACAGTGAGTAGCTGGTGGCTTTCCTGGCCTGCAAACCCCCATCCACATGCACCGCTACGTAAGTGAATGCCTCAGCTTTTCCTCCATCCCCTCTGGACTCCTGGTCTCCTTCTGAGCATTCCCCTCCCATTCTTGCCCCCGCCTTTCCCTGTTTACCCCCTTTTATTTCTCCCTTCTCCTTTTAGTACTCAAGATACGATTTGTAGGTCCAAAAGATATTATTGTTGTTCAGTCTCTAAGTCATATCCAACTCTTTGCGACCCCATGAACTGCAGCACGCCAGGCTTCCCTGTCCTTCACTACCTCCCTGAATTTTCTCAGACTCGTGTCCATTGAGTCAGTGATGCCATCCAACCATCTCGTCCTCTGTTGCCTCCTTCTTCTCTTGCCCTCAGTCTTTCCCAGCATCAGGGTCTTTTCCAGGAGTCAGCTCCTCAGATCAAGTGGCCAAAGTACTGGAGCTTCAGCATCAATCCTTCCAATGGATGTTCAGGGTTGATTTCCTTTAGGATGGACTGGTTTGATCTACTTGCTATCCAAGGGACTCTCAAGAGTCTTCTCCAGCACCACAGTTCAAAAGAATCAATTCTTTGGTGCCCAGCCTTCTTTATGGTCCAACTCTCACATCCATACATACCTACTAGCCAAACTGAAACTTGAATATATGGACTTTTGTCAGCCAAGTGATGTCTCTCCTTTTTTAATACACTGTCTAGATTTGTCATAGCTATTCTTCTAAGGAGTAAATGTCTTTTAATTTTGTGGCTGCAGTCACCGTCTGCATTGATTTTGAAGCCCAAGAAAATAAAATCTGACACTATTTCTGTATCTTCCTTGTCTATTTGCCATGAAGTGATAGGACGGGATACCATGATCTTTGTTTTTTGAATGTTGAGTTTTATGCCAGCTTTTTCACTCTCCATTTTCACCTCCATCAAGAGGCTTTTTAGTTCCTCTTCACTTTCTGCCATTAAAGCGGTATCATCTGCATATCTGAGGTTGTTGATATTTCTCCTGTCCAAAAGCAATTTTGATTCCAGCTTGTTATTCATCCAGCCCAACATTTTGCATAATGTGTTCTGCATATAAGTTAAGCTGGGTGACAATATACAGCCTTGATGTACTCCTTTCCCAGTGCTGAACCAGTCCCTTGTTCCATGTCTAGTTCTAGCTCTTGCTTTTTGCCCTACATACAGACCTTTATTCATATTTTTCAATACTAAGTTAGCTACAACTTTAGTACAGAATTCCTCTTTGTTATAAGATTCTAAATGCTTAGTGTTGGAAGTTGAGCTTCTTTGGGGAAGGTAAATAATCAAATGTAACTGCTAAGGAGTTTTAGATTTGGAAACATCAGAGAATCAGCAGATGCCCAGAACCAATAAGTATGTCTCATTTTATCCCTCATCCCAAATAGGCCCTGTGTGGCCTATAGCATCATCCTGATTTTCCTCAAGCAGCAGAAACCTTCTGTGACTGGGTTGGAACTATTGAGCGAGGCTGGGTGGTCTGTCATTCTCTATAATCACAAAAGAAATTGGACATGGTGTGGGGATTCTAGGAGACAGAAGAATTAGTGGAATTATGAACTAACAGATGCCCAAGTTCATGCAGAACTAGTGGAGAACTGGGTACCTTGTTATAGGAAAAGAAATGATATGCCTTTGAAAATTTATGAGACTCCTGATTACTGGCCCTAAAACCTGAGAGGAACTCTCAACTTTTTCCACCATTGTCTTACCACATCTAGTTTGAAGCTTTCCCTTTACTAATGGAAGAATTTTTCTAAAGGAGTGACACAAATGCATGATAGGTAATGACGCAGAATGATCACGTTGTTTCGCAACTTCTTTAGGTAAGTTTGAGATTCCGATGTTGCCTGTACATAAAGGGCCATCCATGAAAGATGTGTGCAGTGTGAATTTGAAGCCAGCTCTGGATTCTGTAGACTGATGTTGAATTAAATCTCAGAGAGAGAGAGTTTTGGGTGGCTCAGCGGTGAAGAATCTACCTGCAATGCAGGAGTAGCAGGAGACATGGGTTTGATCCCTGGGTGGGGAAGATGCCCTGGAGGAGGGAATGGCAACCCACTCCAGGATTCTTGCCTGGGGAATCCCCATGGTCATAGGAGCCTGGCGGGCTACAGTCCATAGAGTTGCAAAGAGTCAGACACGATTGAAGCGACTTAACACACACACACACACCACACACACACACCCCCCTTTATTGCTTGCCAGGCAAAGGGGGCTACAACAAGCTAATGCCCTCAGAACTGTATGTTCCAACCTGGAGCAGGTAGAGAGAAGTTTCACAGTAAATGGTTCAAAGAGGGCATGATCAGCTCAGGGACATTCTTCTGATTGGTTGGTAGTGAAGTCAGTGGGAGTTAGCATCACCAACCTTCTGGTTCCAAAGGGTCTGGGGTCTACATGCTGCTGGGCAGGATACTGTTAACTTCTGTCACCAGGTAGGGGTTTCAGTATCTGCACAACAGCTCAGACTCTGTCCTGTGTATCCCTTGAGGAGGAGTCGTGACTCTGCTCCAAGGCTGCACTGTTGTTTCTTCTGACTATTTCTGGCTTGTCTCACACCCCGCCCTTCCCTAATTAACAACTGTTTGAACCTGCTGTTGGAACCCAGAAAGGTAATGGAGGCTGAATTAAGCCCATTTCCTGTAATCAAGAAATGGGGGACACAGAAAGGCTTTGGTGCCCAGCAGCCCCACAGGGTCCTGGTTCCTCTTGATCTTGCCGACTAAAGAACATATTCACAACCTAAAGTTTAGAGTTATGTTTTATTCGGTAGGAATTTTTAGGACTTCAAGCCTGGGTGGCGGCATCTCAGGTAACCCTGAGAGAACTGCCCTGAGGAGAAGAGCCAGGCTACATTGAAGGTTTGCAACAAAGCACATGTCAAAATGATTATTGTTAATGAAAGAAAATCAGATATCTCCAATTAAGGAATTTAGTGCTTTTCTATGTATGGAAACATGCAAGAGTCTGGGCTCACTGAAATCATTCCATTGATATGCACCTCAGCTATTGGGGCCAATATCCTGTGTTTGCACATCTGAGTTTCCTCAGGGCTCACCAGCTCAGGGTAGGCTGTGGGTGCAAATGCTGATGACTGACGTCCTCTGCTAATGTGGCAGAAAATATTCCAGTTCCAGTTTGAAGATATCAGAGATAAGAAGACAAGTTACCTGCTGCCCACAAACTATTACATGAAGGTAGAACAAGAAGACGTTAACTGCAGTAAACACTCACACTCTGGAAGGTCAGGGATGGGAGTTCTATGCATTTACTCTTCTTTATGGCATCCTCTCACGAGAAAGAGGAACATTTTCTTCCACTTTCTGGCCTTTCTCTGCTGTCCGAGGGGAGGCTCACATTTTTAAATATAAGTCCTCCCGCTACATAATTAGTCCAATTCTTTCAGTTTCTTTAGGAACTTCTACCCAGCTATTTGCATTGTTAAGTCTCTCCCCAACCCGCCATGGATTTCATCCCCTCTGCTTGAATGAATTTTATCGATGTACGTGTGAAGCATTCTGTGTGCAAAGGAGGATGCCTAGGTTATAGAATAACATCGATGCAGAAGACTCTTGATCCTAGTGGTGCTCATACTCTCATGGAAATAGGTAGGAGAGAGATATTAGGCAGAGAGAGAGATTGCCTGATAACTTTTTTAAAACTTAATTTTGGGTTACGCCGGGTCTTCACTGCTGCGCTGTGGTGGGTGGGGGCTACACTTCATTGTGGTGCCTTCTCTTGTGGAGCACGGGCTCTAGGCGTCCAGGCTTCAGGGGTTGTGGCGTGTTGGCTTAGTTATTCTGAGGCATGTGTGATCTTTCCAGACCAGCGATCAAACCCACGTCCCCTGCATTGGCGAGCGAATTCTTCACTACTGGGCTACCAGGGAAGCCCTGGTAAGATAACATTTTGAGATACTAATTTGCATGGGCATGTCTTGGTAATATTACAGGCTGGGTTCTAGACCACTGCAGTAAAGTGAATATCAGAATAAAGTGAGTCACATGCATTTCTGGGTTTCCCAGTGCATCTAAAAGTTATGCTCACACTGTGCTGTAAAATATTAAGTGTGCAATAGCATTATGTATGTGCCTTAATTTAAAAGCATTTTATTGGTTAAAAATGCAAAGCATCATCTGAGGCTTCAGGAAGTTGTAATCTTTTGGGGGGTGGAGGGTCTTGCCTTAGTATTGATGACTGCTGGCTGATCAGAGTGGTGGTGGTTGAAGATTGGGATGGCTATAGCCATTCCTTAAAATAAGGCAGTGATGATGTTTGCCACATCAATTGGCTCTTCCTTTCGTGAACGGTTTCTCTGTAGCATGAAATATTGATAGCATTTTAGCCACAGGAGAACTTGCAAAATGATGTCCATCCTCTCAAACTTTTTCGTCAGTAAACTCTCTTAGTTTCTGTGGTATTGTTCATTCTCAGTCCTTTTTTAAGATTTTTGACATGGAACATTTTTAAAGTCCTTACTGCATTTGTTACAATATGTTTTATGTTTTGGTTTTTTGGACACGAGGCATGTGGGCTCTCTGACCAGGGATCAAACTTGCACGCCTTGCACTGGAAGGCAAAGTCTTAACCACTGGACCACCAGGGAGGTCCCCTCAATCCTTAAGCAATCCTTTGACCCTTTGCTCTCTGAGCATGCATTCTCTTATATCTTTATTATTTCTTTCTCTTCAGCATCTGGGGGAAATTATTATGGATTCTCATTTTGGCCTCTAGTGTTCTTCAGCTCTTATAAGCATAGGCAGAAAAGGAATTTATTGAAAAATATATGAGTAGTTCAGAACTTCAGGGATGGGGAAGGCTGGGAATGTCATATATGGAAAAATGACTCAGCAGAAGTCAAGTTCCCATCCAAGGCAGAGTCTGGGTTGGGCGTCCCCACAAGCTTCTTGACACTAGGGACGTCAGTGCTGTGAATTACATTTCTTCACTCCCTCTTGTGTCTTTCAGACTCTCCTTTAAGACCCAAAGTCCCGGTAGCAGCACCTAATTGAGTGGTCTTGATACTTCCTAACCCTCTAAAGGGTAGAGGCAGGATTAGCTGGTTTCTAGGTTCTGATGGTGAGAAGTAGAGGCCTCCTCCCACCAGAATCCACACAGTAAGGGTTCTTCCAAAATAGGAAGGTGTCTGGAGGCAGGATAGATAAACAAACTTGCCCTCTGAGTGTTATTCCCTGCCTCTGTTCTATCAGGAAATTCAGGTTCATTCTAGGTCCGTAGCTCTGACCCTCCTCTCTCTCCTTTGCCTCCTGTCTTTATAGCTACCTTCAGAGCCTTCCTCTTGATTGGTCTGTGGTCCTCCAGACTTAGAAAGACTGAGCACACCATCTCTTTCCCCTTCTCATCCTGTGTATTCCTTCAAGAATCCCTGGGGGAAACCAGTTAAAAACGCAGATTTACTTGAGTCACCCCCTCCCCACCGTCCTGAAGTTGTGCTTCTGGAGTCGAGTCCAGGTGCCTCAGGTTTTACCTGTGGCCCAGGTGGTTTTTCTACTTGTGATGGATGTTCTTTTTGAGAAACAGGATTCTCGTCTGTTATAAACTCTGGCTAACAATTTTCTCTGCCATCTCTCTCAAAGCTTTCATTTCCTCAAAGCCGTGTGCCTTCTGTATGGTGCACGCTGTTTTTAGGACCACGTTTCTCCGGGTTCATTATCTATGTGTGTCACCAGTGCTGGTGTAGAACCTCTCGTAGGCTGCTCTGGGGGGTCACCAGGCAGGTAGAGGGAGACTGCCTTCTATTTTTCACTGCCCTGGAGATTTGACTGTTCGCCCAGAAGTGGGGTTCTGTATGACTGCTCTGGGTGACACAGTAGAAGTTACCCAGAAAGGCACAGGTATGGACCAATCGGAACGGGTGCTGGCTGTAAATAACAGTGGGAACCTGATGCAAACCTGACCTGAATCCTGATCGTCATAAGTAGTACATAGCTCTGATTGGGCTTCTGGTTCTGCAGCCCCGCAGGCCTTCACGGGGGCCCATCTGTACAGTCACGCCACAAGTCAGGTGAGTTGTCAGGAGATGTTCTGCAAGATGCATGTTAAATGTGACCGCAGTAGAAGCCATTCCCTTTCATGAGGACATTAGAACACGCCCTTATGAATTCCTTTAGATACCCTCCTTTCCAAACTTCATGCTGAAGTCAAAACTTTCTCTTTCTTCTACCACAATGCTATTTATGGGAAATTATTCTGAGGATTTTTTTTCCCTTTACACTGCTCTGCCACCAGAAGTACAGCCTTACCTCCCCTCTTTCCGGTCAGCAAGGGGTTAGAATAAAGAGGCTGCCTCCCTCTGCACGGACAGTTTTTTATTAAACAATTTTCTTTTGTCTTGTACTTTATATATTGATGTGGTTTTATGTCTTTCCTCACCTTGACATATTTTTAGTAGATTTTAATTTAAAAGTTGAAGAGGGAGGTCTCCTTTCCTTGATGCTTTGACCTCCGGATTAGAAGATGGTCGTAGTAAATCATTAGAAGCAAAGAAGTGAGAAAGTACCATTTATTCCAGGAGGGCTCTACATCATAGCTTGACCTTAGACTCACAAGAATGCGAAACGCCAGAAGAGAAGCCAGCGCTGTGTCTGTTCCTGACCTTGAGCACGGGGAGGACCTGCACAGGATCGCTGCTCCCTTGTTCCCAGACGGGAGGAAAACCCTGCTCCTCCGGATCAGATTGAGAGACCGGCGTGTGAGTACGCAAGCTGAATAAAAACAGAAATTTAGAGCGTTTCCAGTTTACCTCGTAGCTGCGGCACGTGCGAATCCAGCTTCACACACTCCGCGCTGTAAGCAATGCCGCGTTTCTTATGCTCTCCACGTGATTCTCATTTTGATGATAAACGTCTCTCTAGGCTGCCAAGAAATCTGACATGTCTTTCTGCAGGCTCCTCCCGGCTTCTGGGCCATATATACAGAAGGGACCCTCTGACTTGGTCATCTATCCCTATAGGTCATCGCTGGGGCGTCGCAGGAGGGAGTCATCGGCAGAGTGGACCAGGGATCCTGTCCTCTGTCCTCTCTGAGGCCTCACTGCTTTCCCCTCCCATAGTCTTCCCCTTGGTCCGGCCCTTTCTGTCACAGATGAAGGCCTTTCTGCTCATCTGCTTCTCCGACCCCCTCCACTTTCCCCCTCAAACCTGGCGGAGGGGGTGGGTTTTGTTTGTTTTCTTCTTGGTTTTTTGGGATGCACTGTATGGCTGGCACAATCTTAGTTTCCCGGCCAGGGACTGAAGCCTGGCCCTTGGCAGTGAGAGCATGGAGTCCTGACCACTGGACCAGCAGGGCATTCCCTCCAACTGTGTCCTTAAACTGAACTGTTAGGACCCAAATGTTATTTTTCCTTTCCTTGAGAACTGGGGAGACAGTCTCAGCCAGTGAGTGCTCCATCCTTGGGGTGTAGGAGAGGAAACCCAGACTAGTCACAAAGGCTGTGCCCTGAAAGGACTTAACGGCTTGGGAAGGAAATGGACCGCCCTGCACGCACTACGAGGAAATGCACGGAGTGAGGCGGAGCTCAGTCCCAGCTCTGCTTGGAAGCAGCCAGCTTCAGTGTTCCCCAAAGAAAAGTTGCTCTTGAGCACGTGGAGCCTTTAAGGGATAATAACTTTGAGTGGCAGAGTCGATGGTCACCAAGGGCCAAGAGAACAGGCCATCTTGCGCTGACAGCCGAGCATCCCCAGTGAAGAGGCCACTGTAAATCCTCTTCTTTCAGCCTTCCTTTGTCCGTGGGACACTGTCATTCCTACCTTTGGAAGCAGCCATCAGAAACTATATCATTAACACTGTCGATCTTGAATATCTTGTAGAGAAGAGCAACTCTCTTTTGGTTGAGAACAGATTCAAGCATGTCCATGTGCCATTTGATCTTTAAACTACTTCCTTTCTGTGAACCCAGGGCACTTGTACTGACGTACATTTTAGTTAAGGCTTGGCTGCCACCTGGTGGATGACATTCTCCAATAGGTACATTTCAGTATTGAACAGATAAGGAAGATGCCTGTGCCGTTGGTCACTGGTATGCTTGGATGCCTGGAAAAGATATTCTGAAATGGTTTGGTTGCCTGAGGGGAATTAAGGACCTTCGTGTTGTTTAGTCGTTCAGTAGTGTCCGACTCTGCGACCTCATGGATTGTAGCCTGTCAGGCTCCTCTGTCCATGGGTTTTTCCAGGCACGAATATCGGAGTGGGTTACCATTGCCTTCTCCAGGGGATGTTTGCAACCCAGAGATCGAGCTGCGTTTCCTGCATTGGCAGGCAGATTCTTTACTGCTAAGCCACCAAGGACCGTGAATATAACTGTGTTTATGGCTTGTATGTGGACTCCTGTCTCTCTGCAAATAGGGTTACTCATTAATCAACTAAGCCTCCAACAGCAGAGTCAATGTCTTCTATTCCCAGCTCTGAGGTTGTGCAAGCGAATAAATAGCTCTGCAGAACAATTCTGAGGCCAGCGTTGTTAGGATTCTTCCTTCCAGAGAGAGCTAGAATGGAGCCCTAATGATTCCAGCCCAGGTGTGAAAACTCCTGGAAACCACCCCCTCGTAGAACAGATCACAAGGAATGAATTCCAGCAGGAAAGAATCCCTGTTTCCCTCTATCAGATGACTGCCCTGTAAGCGAGAATGTGGAAAAGGTAGAACGGAAAATCAATCAAGATCGATTTTTGTGGGGGCGGTGAGCTAGGCCTTCCTTGCTGTGCTCGGGCTAGCTCTAGTTGCGGCGGGTGGGGGCTCCTCACCAGTTGTGGGAAGCAGGCTTCTCACCGCAGTGGCTCTCCTGTTGCAGAGCATGAGTTCTAGGGTGCTCGGGCTTCAGTAGTTGTGATATGCCTGCTTACTGCCCCTCGGCTTGTGGAATCTTCCTCGGTGAGGAATTGAACCCGTGACAGGCAGAGTCTTAACCACTGGGCCACTAAGGAAGTCAGAGTCTGTTTTAACAATGCTAGATACCTGATAGATCTTCCTTGACTTCTTCCTTTTAAGTGTCTAAAAGGACCACACAGGCCAAGGGAGAATGATCTATCTGCCTTTGCATTCTGGAACCATTGAGGGTAGAAGAAACATCTCTATATTGTATAATGACTTTTATAGTATATTGCATCAAATTTATACCCCTTCCCGGATTCCCTTGGCTCCATTTTTCCCAGGCCTCTAGATGCTGAGTCCATGAGAGTCCCACCACTGCTGTCCCCTCGCTAACACCACTGTCCACCTTGTTCTCCCCCAGGATGACTAGGGGTCTAATCAAGTCACATATGGACACCGATGCTGCCCTCATCCTGGGAGAGGCCACGGCAGGCCACTGAAGTGCCTGGAGTTTGGCTTCCCTGGTGGCTGCTTGGAAAGTCTGGTAACGAATCTGGTGGAAGGGCAAGGGGTAGGGACTGAGCTGTGGGCAGAGGACATAGCTGTGCAGAAGCCTTGAGAGAGCAAAGAGAGTTCAGAGAACTGGAAGAGGGAAGGGTGGCAGGAATGTGGCAAGCAGGCAGGAGAGGAAGGCGGAGGACAGCTGAGATGGGGCTCTGTGGGATGATCTGGGACCTTCACCCGACTGCAGAGGTAAGCCCGGTATTCTGTGGTTTAGCCACCAAGTCCTGTCCGACTGTTTGTGACCACACAAACTGTAGCCTGCCAGGCTCCTCTGTCCGTAGGATTCTCCAGGCAAGAATGCTGGAGTGGGTTGCCATTTCCTTCTCCAGGGGATCTTCCTGACCCAGGCATCAAACCCACCTTTCTTGCGTTGGCAGGTGGGTTCTTTACCACTGAGCCACCAGGGAAAGCCACGCTGTATATAGAAGAGTTATACCAGCGGAGTTGCCTTTGAAGAAGATCACCCTGGCTGAGGCGTAGAGACGTGGTGGGAGGGAGATAAAACGGGAAAGGGAGACCAGGGAGGAGTTTGGGGGAACAGAGGCTGGTGCTGATGGTGGCAGGTGGTGGCAGATGACTGGCAGACAGGTGACCAGAGATGCTCTTCTGACTCTGCCTCTCGATCTGGATGAATTATTTCAAACTTCTGAACCCCACGTGCTGGGGTTCAAGTTGCCTGCTTCCTGGTCTTATTCTGAAATGAAATAAGGTCATATGAACATCCTTGCTAAATAATTGTTGCTTCAGAAGTCCTATTTGGGTATGAGATATAAGGAAGGAGTGACCTCCCTTGATGAGCACAGCTGTCCTGCCAGTTAAGCTTGGCTACCCCCACAGCCTAACCAAGGCAAGTCCTGGCTTTTCTCATGTTGAGCAACACAGGTGACTTCCCTGAACATACGGAGGCTCATCTTTAAATACCATCTCCACCGGGTTAAGGGTGGAGGCTGAGCTATTTCCGGTAATAGAAATGTCAGCCCCAAATGGCTGGCAGGTCACTTGAAACAGCCATATAGAGACGTGCCAGCTGGCATTTGCCGCTCGCTGTGTGGGGCACGCACTAAAACACAGGCTGGTGAACATTGTCATTAACAATCCTCGAGCGATGATGTGTTCCTGCAGTAAAAAACAGGTGATGGATTTGAAATGCAGTTTGAACTTAATCATTTGGGTGAGGTTATTTCATAGTTGGCTAATTTAGCAAACCAATTTTAAGGGTGCTAATTAAAAATTTCCCGAGGTTATCAATTTGCTGCCAGAGTGCCAGAAAAAAATGGACATGGAAGAGTTTCAGTCCAGCTAATTATTGAATAAGGCATAAGACTTGATTACCCTGTCAGGGGAATTTTTTAAATGGGGATACTTTTATTTGAAACATGTCTTTTTATTTAGGGGAAGGGTTATCAAAGGACTAGAATGATATATAGCATCACATATGACTTATTTGGGGCTTCCCTAGTGGCTCAGATGGTAAAAAATTTGTCTGAAATGCAGGAGACCCAGGTTCGATCCCTGGGTAGGGTATTCTTGCCTTATTCATCATTATGTATTTTATATTTTGAATCCACCTGCCAATGCAGGAGACACAAGAAATGGGTTCACTCCCTTGGTTAAGATCCCCTGGAGAAGGAAATGGCAACCCACTCCAGTATTCTTGCCTGGAAAATTCCAGGGACTGAGGCGCCTGGTGGGCTCTAGTCCATGGGGTCACAAAGAGTCACGACTGAGCACCACAAGCCCATCATTAGGGCAAACTCTTTTCTTACATACTCAATGAAGGACCTTGGGGTTCTGGTGTCTAGTCTCTGGACTGTAGGGAATGGCACTGAAGCCTGAAACCCAAAGTACATAGTTATCATTTCTGTATCAGTCATCAGAGCCTAATGGTTTCGTTAGAGCATTTAACATTTAGCACTTCACACGCTATTGGCTGGTGAACTTCTTCTTGATGCTTTTCCACTTTCTTTTGAAGGTTATACAAATAGTTGTGTCCAGGAAATCTGCAGAATTAGACTGTGAGCTCCAAGGGGACAGGCACCATGATTGTCTTATTCTGTGCTTAATTTCCAGGGCGTGTCATGTGGCAAATTGTCAATAAACACTGGTTAAATGTAGGAATCCATAATGTGCCAGGTGTTGCTCTAGGGGCTTGGGGTATATCAGTGAATAAAGCAAAAATCCTTGCTCTTTTGGAGACTACATTCTACCACGAAGAAGAAGTAATATCATAAATAAGTACCTTATATGGTATGTTGCTGCTGCTGCTGCTAAGTCACTTCAGTCGTGTCTGACTCTGTGTGACCCCACAGACGGAAGCCCACCAGGCTCCCCCGTCCCTGGGATTCTCCAGGCAAGAACACTGGAGTGGGTTGCCATTTAGGAAGTGATAAATTCTTTGGAAAAAAATGAAGCAAAGTAAGGGGGTTGAAGGGCTTCCCTGGTGGCACTGGTGATAAAGAATCCACCTGCTAATGCAGGAGACAGAAGAGATGAGGGTTAGATCCCTGGGTCGGGAAGATTCCCTGGAGTAGGAAATGGCAACCCCCTCCAGTATTCTTGCCTGGAAAATCCCATGGACAGAGGAGCCTGGGGGGTAACAGTGCATGGAGTTGCAGAGTTGGACACAACTGAATGTGCGCGTGTGTGCACACATACATACACACACGTGGGATTGAACCCCAGAGATGAGGTGAGGTGGAGGTGGGATAGTTGGGTATGTTTCTTTACTAAAAACATGCTCCAGATAGGCCTTGTTGAGCAGATGAGATTTGAGAAATGATTGGAAAATGCCAAGGACAGAAGCCTAGTGGATATCTGGGGAGGAGCATTCCAGAGAGAACAGAGAGAGAGCAGATGCTCTGAAGGAGGAGTACAGTTGAGTGTATTTCAGGAATAACAGGGAGGCTCGTAAGGCCTGAGCAGAATGAGTATGGGGCTTATAAACTTCTCGTAAGCTGCTGCAGGGTTTTGAGTAGAGAAATGCCCCTGATTAGACATGGCAGCTGTGCTGAGAATAGCTGGGGCAAGGGGAGAGAAAAGTAGAAATAGGGACCATTTTTGGGGGGAAATGCAGTGATTCAGATGAGAGAGAATAGTGACTCGGACCAGGGTGATTGTGGCAGAGGAGGTGAAAAGTGGTCAGATTCTAAATGCATTTTGAAAGTAGAGCTAGAAACTGTAAGAGAATATGGAGAAACCCAAAACAAATAGTTATGTCTGTATCAGTATTCATTAGAGCACTTAACATGCTTTGAAAATGGCTGTTGCAATTCTTATTGGTGGTCTGGGCTTGAGAAACGGGAAGGATGGGGTTGCTGTCACTGAGATGAGAAGGTAGTAGGTGGAGCAGACTTCTGGAAAAACAGTGCAAGTCGAGTGGTGGCTGTGTTGAGTGTGAGAAGCCTGTTAGATATCAGAGTAGAGATGTCGGGAAGACAGTTTGATATGTGAATTTCCAAGCAGATATTTTCCGAAGTCATAAGCACTAAATGAGATCATTAAAAATGAACAGACACGGTGAAAAAGAAAATAGTAATCTCTTTGACCCTTTATATTCCTGTGGTCCTGGTTGTAACTTGTCCTTTTTCATTTCTGATTTCATCAACTTGGGCCTAGAAGGCCCTTTTTCCCTTGATGAATCTGGTTAAAGGTTTATCAATTTTGGTTATATTTTCAATTAACTGGTTTTTAGTTTTATTGGTCTTTTCTATTTTTTCATCTTTCATTAATTTCTGTTCTGATCTTTATTATTTCTTTTCTTCTAACTTTTGGTCTCATTTGTTCTAGAAACGATAACATAGTTCCTTCAGGTATAAATTTAGTTTTTATTTGATGTTTTTTCTTGTTTCCTGAGGTAAACTTCTATCACCAAACTGTTTCCTTTTGGATGTGCTTTTGTGGCATTGCATAGGTTTTGGACTGTGGTGTTTTTGATTTGTCTCTAGGAATCTTCTGATTTCCTCAGTGACCCATTGGCTGGTGAGTAGCATATTGTTTACCCTCCACTTGTTTGTATTTTTGCTTTTTTTTTTCTTCTTCTTACAGTTGATTTCTAGTCTAATTGCACTGTGGTCAGAAAAGATGCTTGATATGATTTCAGTGTTTTAGAATGTTTTGTGAATTTTGTTTGGAAATTTGTGAATTTTGTTTAGAATTGTTCTGTGGCCTAGCTTTATGATCTGTCCTGGAGAATATTTTGTGTGTATTTGAAAAGAATGTGTATTTTGGTGCCTTTGGATGGAATGTTCTATGTACACCTATTAAGTCTGTCTTCTCTAATGTTTCATATCATGCCCGCGTTTCCTTGTTGGTTTTGTGGATGACCTGTCGCTTAATGTAGATATGAAAGTCTCTTACTAATACTGTGTTACTGTCAATTTCTCCCTTTGTATCTGTTAATATCTGTTTTATGTGTTTAGGTGCTCATATATTGGGTGCATATATACTTAGAATTGTTATATCTTCTTGGATTTATCCCTTTGTCATTATGAAATATTCTTCGTCTCTTATTACCGTCTTTAAAGTCTATTTTATCTGATAGAAATATTGCTATTCCAGCTCTATCTTCACGTCCATATTCATGGAATATCTTTTCCAACTTCTTTCAGTCTGTGTGTCTTCAGGTCTGAAATGAGTCTCTTGTATCTTACATGTGGGTCTTATTTTTGTATCTATTCAGGCACACTGTTTCTTGATGGGAACATTTAGTTTACTTAAATTATTAATAGGTATGTACATCTTATAAGTTGTTTTGGGGTTGTTTTGTGGCTCTTTTTTATTCCTTTTTCCTTCTTTTGCTCTTTTGTGATATAAGGTCTAATTTTAGTATTATGTTTGGGCTCCTTTTTCTTTTTTTTTTTGTATGTGTATCTATTATAGATTTTTGGTTTATGGTTACCAACCTACTTCTTAAGAAACATAGAAAAAGACAGAAATAGAATAAAAAGTTTACCTACAGCTTCATTATTCAAAGCTAACCATGGTAAAAATTTAAATATTCCATGAGTATTGCTAGTATTTACATAATTGTGATCAAAATGTTCATATGCATTGTGTCCTTTTTGCTCTTGACCTATTATCATAAACTTCTCACAAACATCTCTTTTTTTTTTTTTTTACTGGATACATACACACTCATCTCCCACTGCATTACCTGTTGTGTTACTATTTAAAGGTGATGCTCACTAGCATTACACATGGATTAGGAAGGGAAGCTAACTCCCCTCTCTTTTCCCGTCTCTTTCATCCAAGAGGAAGGTGCCACTCTCCCCTTGTCTCCCCGTCTGTCTTGTCTCCGCTCCCATAAATATTCCCTTTTCCCTTCTCTTTCTCATCTCTCTTCCTCCTGGCCTTCTTTCTCTGTCCCTGCCACCCTCCCTTCCTCCCCAGCATCTATTCATTTAATTATAATGTATAACTGTTATGGTATCATTGTACTTGTCTGCCTTGCAGTAGACATTCAAATTTGTATTTAAGTATGGCGGTATGTCAGTTTGGAAAAACTCATCTAACTGGATTTTCTGCTTTATGGAAAGTTAACTCATTATTCAAATGAAGTGGCACAGGGTTAGTCTCCTCCCTAGGACTTTGGAATTCTCATTGAACCAGGGAAACTCATTTTCACCCACATTCTTTGACATGCATTCTTAAAGAGGTCAAACACTTCACCAGCCATAAATATCCAATCTAAAAACCTGACTATCAGAAGCAGCAGCAGTAACTTTTCAATGAGGCCGTAAGAATATCTTTGTAAAAAATACAAAGTTAAAATTGCTTCCGATGCTCTTAGTTAAGCAGTACACATCTAGAATGTAGCTTATCCTTGCCCTCAAGCTTCATATAGATATAAAATCTTGGAAAATTCAGCGTAGAATCTTGGAAATTAATTTAAAGGCCAGATACCGCAAGCATTAGTTTGACCTTGGATTGACCACCAGGGAGCTTGCCATGTCAAGAGGGAGTGAGTCCATTCTGTGGTTGCTGAAGGGAAGAATTGTTCGGGGATTTTTTAAAAATTAAGATTAAATGTAAAGAGAAAGTGAAAGTGAAATTGTTAGTCGCTCAGTTGTGTCTGACTTTATGCAACCCTATGGACTGTAGCCCACCAGGCTCTGTCCATGGGATTTCCCAGGCAAGAGGGTAGCCATTTCCTTCTCCAGGGCAACTTCCTGACCCAGGGGTCAGGTCTCCTGCACTGCAGGTAAATTCTTTATCTTCTGAGCCACCAGGGAAGCCCGAAGATGAAATATGCCTCCTGTAAAATCTACAAAAGGTCCTGGCATGTGCAATTTGAATAAGTGGAAACTTAAGTACCTTGGGGGCTCCTGTAACTCCTCTCTGTAGTCAATCCATTCATCCCATCTTCTTGAATCTGATATTATTTACTTGGTTTTTGTGTTGTGGAGCTTCAGCTCCTATAAATTACACATCTACCCAAAAGAAAGGTGAAGAAGCCTTCAGGCAACATGTGGAAAGCTAATATTTGTTCCTGGAAATTGGAACGAATAACCATAGCATCAGTGTGACTAACACCATTTTTATATTTATATGGATACACAGTTACTTAGCAACATCTAATCTAGAGAAAAAATTACGAAAATGACTTGCATACCCATGTCTTATAACTTAGGGTAAATTTTAATTTTTGTGGAAAACTTACTTTCTTCCTAAAACATTTCTGTCCTTCCTCCATTTGGCCTTAAAAAGAATGTATTGCCTTCTTCATGGTTTTAATATATGACTTTTTCTCATGAAACTCATTGTTGGTGCCACTGACATACAAATATTCAAACTGACCATGCTGCTCAATTCCTTGCAATGGAAATGAATAAAAACTTGGATTAAAAGGTCAACTTTAAACTATGCATAATAAATTCACTGAGTAAAAGCTATCCCAACAACTTTCTGCACCATTTCTTCCCATCTCATTATTCATGTAGGCTTCCCTGAATTTTAAGGAGTGCAAATAAAAGAGCAGAATGTGTAGACCACTGGGGCCTAGAAAATTTTTTTCATGAATAGGGAATGAAATGCAGATTGAAAAGTATTTCTTAAATTAATGAAGTCTATACAGTTGAGATAGAAATGATGAACACTTAATATTTCCTATAGTTCAAAAGAGTGAAACCTCTCCATTATTATAAAAATATCTCTTACTCTAGGGACTTCACATATTTGGTTCCATAGCCATAGTATTGAGAGCCTTACTGTTTTCGGATGATTATTTTTAATAACCGATTTTTATAACTGATACTAAACTTACTGGGATTACCCAGCAGGGTGTAGTGGGACAAAGCATGGGGATTTCTAGAAGGGACTGGTGAGCAGAATGTCTTAATATTATATCACATAGAATGCTTGTTCATGCATTATACAAATATATTCAGAGTAACTGCTTGTGTTAATAAAGTAACATAAAGATTTTTGGATAAAGTCGAGGTTTCTTGATAAAAAAAGCTAATTCTTTTGTGCATTAATAATTTTTGGAAGTTAACAGTATTAGTCTGAATCAGACTCACAAAATAATGAGATTTTTGTGCGAGTAATGCTGTTGGAGATAACATACTATTTTTTAAAATGGTGTTAGACTCCCCAGACTCATTTCATATCCATGTTACAATTTTAACTCATGAAACAAGTAGATGTAAATACAATCAAAGAAAATAGCAGAATTGATTGCCATGGTCTCCAAGTATTTGAAAATAACATGTCTTCTTATCTGTAGTCTATTTCAACTCATGACAGCCAATCATTCCTGGACTCGCCAATGCTAGAAATAGCTCCAGCTATAAGATTTACCACTCCAAACATTTTCTTTGTTCCTTATTTTTCCATTTTTTCCTGCAAGTCAGCGCAATTAAAAGTGCTCTTCACATTTATTTTGATGGTGACTGTTTTAATCCAGACAATTCTCCAAAACCTCTATTATAACTTGCCCATGGCTTTCATTTTCCTTTATCTATTCATTTTAAGCAATTTCCAGTTCCTTGCCTTTTGATTTCCTTTTGTTTACTGGCTCTGTTTTGCCTTGGAAGATGTCTTGGAACCCAGATTTGGTGCTGTGAACATTACTTCCTTCTTCAGCTACATGAGTGAGCAAGTTTATAACCAGGGCTGTCCAATCTAGAATTAGGACCCTTATCTTTAGGATGGAGGAACCTATCCAAGAGAAACTTTAGCATCTACTTAAATCTTAGATAGAGTTAGGGATCAAGGAAGGAAAAGAATAATATTTTTCAGGGGCTTCGGAAGCTGCAGTATTTTCCTAGGGCCTGGGCCCCAGTAAGGAGGTTAGTTAATGTACCTATGGTACTACTCAAATGTTCTTTGCTAAGACAAGGCCCCATTCTAAGACTGAAGGTACAGCAGATGACAAGGAATGCAAAATCCAAACAGAAACTCTCCAGGGCTTTTTATGCTAACAGAGGATTCATAATGCTAAACAACTAAGCACAAAATTAATTATGCCACTCAGATAGGACTCCGCTCAGTTCCTGAAGAGCTGTATACTCCTAATTGCCCATGTTGATTGTTCAAAAACAAAATTGGCTATTAAATATTCACTAGTCTTTAGGGTTTAAAGATACTTTCATAAACTTTATTTTGGGCTGTGCTGAGTCTTTGTTGCTGCACAGGCTACTCTAGCTGCAGAGCCCGGACTTCTAATTGCAGTGGCTTCTCCTGTTGCAGAGCACAGGCGCCAGGGCTTTGGGCTTCAGCAGTTGTGGCTCCCAGGCGCTAGATCACAGGCTCAGTAGTTGTAGCACACAGGCTCAGTTGCTCTGCAGCATGTGGATCCCTGGTCTTCCTGGATTAGGGATCGAACTTGTTGTCCCCTGCATTGGCAGGTGGATTCCTATCCACTGACCCACCAGGGAGAGTTCTGACGAAATGTGGTCCACTGGAGAAGGGAATGGCAAACCACTTCAGTATTCCTGCCTTGAGAACCCCATGAACAGTATGAAAAGGCAAAAAGATAGGACACTGAAAGATGAACTCCCCAAGTCAGTAGGTGCCCAATATGCTACTGGAGATCAGTGGAGAAATAACTCCAGAAAGAATGAAGAGACAGAGCCAAAGCAAAAACAACACGTAGTCGTGGATGTGACTGGTGATGGAAGTAAAGTCCAATGTTATAAAGAGCACTATTGCATAGGAACCTGGAATGTTAGGCCCATGAATCAAGGCAAATTGGAAGTGGTCAAACAGGAGATGGCAGGAGTGAATATTGATATTTTAGGAATCAGCAAACTAAAATGGACTGGAATGGGTGACTTTAACTCAGATGACCATTATATCTACTACTTTGGGCAAGAATCCCTTAGAAGAAATGGAATAGCCATCATGGTCAACAAGAGTCTGAAATGCAGTACTTGGATTCAATCTCAAAAATGACAGAATGATCTCTGTTCATTTCCAAGGGAAACCATTCAATATCACGGTAGTCCAAGTCTATGCCCCAACCAGTAATGCTGAAGAAGCTGAAGCTGAACAGTTCTATGAAGACATATAAGACCTTCTAGAACTAATCTAGGGGACTGAAATGCAAAAATAGGAAGTCAAGAAACACCTGGAGTAATAGGCAAATTTGGCCTTAGAGTACAGAATGAAGCAGGGCAAAGGCTAATAGACTTTTGCCAAGAGAATACACTGGTCATAGCAAACACCCTCTTCCAACAACACAAGAGACGACTCTACACGTGGACATCACCAGATGGTCAATACTGAAATCGGATTGATTATATTCTTTACAGCCAAAGATGGAGAAGCTCTATATAGTCAGCAAAAATGGGACCAGGAGCTAACTGTGGCTCAGATCATGAACTCCTTATTGCCAAATTCAGACTTAAATTGAAGTCAGTAGGAAAAACCACCAGACCATTCTGCTATTTCAAATCCTAAAAGATGATGCTGTGAAAGTGCTACACTCAATATGCCAGCAAATTTAGAAAACTCAGCAGTGGCCACAGGACTGGAAAAGGTCAGTTTTCATTCCAATCCCAAAGAAAGGCAATGCCAAAGAATATGCAGACTACTGCACAATTGCACTCATTTCACATGCTAGCAGAGTAATGCTCAAAATTCTCCAAGCCAGGCTTTAACAGTACTTGAAGCGTGAACTTTCAGATGTTCAAGCTGGATTTAGAAAAGGCAGAGGAATCAGAGATCAAATTGCCAACATCTATTGGATCATCAAAAAAGCATGAAAGTTCCAGAAAAACACCTATTTCTGCTTTATTGACTACGTCAAAGCCTTTGGCTGTGTGGATCACAACAAACTGGAAAATTCTGAAAGACGTGGGAATTCCAGACCACCTGATCTGCCTCCTGAGAAATCTGTATTCAGGTCAAGAAACAACAGTTAGAACTGGACATGGAACAACAGACTGGTTCCAAATTGGGAAAGGAGTACGTCAAGGCTGTATATTGTCACCCAGCTTATTTAACATATATGCAGAGTACATCATGAGAAATACTGGGCTGGATGAAGCCAAGCTGAAATCAAGACTGCTGGGAGAAATATCGATAACCTCAGATATGCAGATGACACCACCCTTATGGCAGAAAGCGAAGAAGAACTAAAGAACCTCTTGATGAAAGAGGAGAGTGAAAAAGTTGACTTAAAATTCAACATTCAGTAAACTAAGATCATGGCATCTGGTCCCATCACTTCATGGCAAATGGATGGGGAAACAATGGAAACAGTGACAGATTTTATGTTTCTGGGCTCCAAAATCACTGCAGATGGTGACTGCAGCCATGAAATTAAAAGATACTTTCTCCTTGGAAGAAAAGTTTTGACCATCCTAGACAGCATATTAAAAAGCAGAGACATTACTTTGCCAACAAAGGTCCGTCTAGTCAAGGCTATGGTTTTTCCAGTGGTCATATATGTATGAGAAAGTTGGATTATAAAGAAAGCTGAGTGCCAAAGAATTGATGCTTTTGAACTTTTGTGTTGGAGAAGACTCTTGAGAGTCTGTTGGAGATGCAACCAGTCCATCCTAAAGAAAATCAGTCCTGAATATTCATTGGAAGGACTGATGCTGAAGCTAAAACTCCAATACTTTGGCCACCTGATTGGAAGAACTGACTCATTTGAAAAGACCCTGATGTTGGGAAAGATTGAAGGCAGGAGGAGTAGGGGATGACAGAGGATGAGATGGTTGGATGGCATTACGGACTCAATGGACATGAGTTTGAGTAAGCTCTGGTAGTTGGTGATGGACAGGGAAGCCTGGCAATCTGCAGTCCACGGGGTCTCAAAGAGTCGGACATGACTGAGCAACTGAACTGAGCCACCAGGGAGGCCCTAAAGGTATTTTTAAAAGAAACAATTCATTTCACATATGATAATATACATGTTTCAATGCCATTCTCCCAAATCATCCCACCCTCCAGTCCAAGTTCGATGCATGACACAGGATGCTCGGGGTTGGTGTACTAGGATGAACCAGAGGGATGGGAGGGGGAGGGAGGTGGGAGGGGGGTCAGGATGGGGAGCATATGTAAGAAAAAAAAATAGACAAAAATAAAATAAAAAGAAAAGTCATAGGAACCAGAGACCAAATTAAAAATAAAGAGGAAAAAAAAAGAAACAATTCAGTCATAAGTTGTAATCTTACTCTGATCAGTTCTTTCACTGTGAGTTAAAACCCTTTTCTACCTTGGACTAAGAGTATTATGTGAGATGGCTTGGTTCTCGGGGACTAGCTATATGAGAAATTACGAGAAATTTCTTATTTCTTAGCTGCGGGTGGTCTCGGTGCTTGTGGATATTTTTCAAGGTGTTTGCAGGGATGGTCTTAGTTTTTCTTTTTTGTCTGCTGTGTATTGTACAAAGAGCTTGCTTTCAATGGTAGAATTAAGTACACAGGGAACAAGTCCTTGGATCTGTTTATTTATCCATTACCTGGGAAGAAGAATGGTGTTGCCTTGACCTCTCTCCCGGGTTGTAACTGTAGCTGTTCTGTGCACAGTGGTGAGATGGCACATTAGCTCTGAGCCCCCGTGGGTGCCAGGCCAATGCTGAATAACTGCTCAGGGCTGCCTGCAGCACTGTTCTGAAATGACTCAGCCTG
This sequence comes from Moschus berezovskii, assembly GCF_049115385.1. Taxonomy (NCBI): domain Eukaryota; kingdom Metazoa; phylum Chordata; class Mammalia; order Artiodactyla; family Moschidae; genus Moschus; species Moschus berezovskii. The sequence goes on from NC_142462.1 coordinate 117,264,155, forward strand.
GGGCTCATCACAGAAGAAAAGTATGATTGATAAGTGCAGTCTGCTGTGGACAAGGAAGGGTAAACTACTGTATGAGCCAGGAAGTTTCCATTCCATATATATTGACTGCCAGGGAATGGCTTGACCTTGCGGCTTCAGTTTTAATCTTCCTCAGGTATGGCGATCATTTATTATGAGTAGAATGATTTAGACACAACTTAAATAATCTAGCTCTCCTCACCATTCCTAATGAAGTTAAATTGACTTTATTATTCCCCAATAGGATCACATTTAGCCTGTTGTCATTGGTGGGTTATTCCTCTTAGCCCACATTTGAGAATAAAAACTATTATTAGTGGTGAAGATAAAATGGTAAATTATATTCACATTGTCCTACATTTAGGAAAGACACGTATGCCTAACGCAGAACCCTTACACACACACACACTCTCTCTCTCTCGCTCTTTTAAAAAAAGTCCCTGTGTGCATTTTACTTTACCCTTTGCTGTTATTTTTTTCAATCTAGAAGAGATTTCTAGGTGTTTTCCAGTCTAGAATAAAATTATCAGGGGCATGTGTGTGTACAGACTAGTTACAAGACAGATTGTATTTCTTGTGGATCATGATCAAAACAATTTGAAAGGCACAATTCAGACCTTATTTCCTTTATAATCACAGAGCCTTAGGGGAGAGAAGAGTGGTTTCTTGCTGCTTTGTGGACTGGGCAGATAGCATGTCTCAGTCACATCAAATCCATGCACGGCTTTATTTTGGTTGTTCCAAAGCTTTGGAGGCATGAATTTGGACAGGAGTGGTAAGCCAGGTCTGCTTAAAATGCATTCAGCACATGTAAGATACGAAACCTTGAGCAGTTACCTTCATGAAGGCCCAGGCAGTCATGGCCACCTTCTCCTTGTCCAGACCGATCCCCTGGAACAAGTGAAATGGCCTTAGTGCCCTGCCCAGGAGAAAACTGCTCTGTCTCCTTAGTAGAAAAATGAACACGTATTATTCTGCCTTACCTGTGTCCAGGGGTGTGGTCCATCCCCAGTTCCTTGAACCGCAAAGAAAACTAACTACATTTTACACTCCAGTATACAAGAGGTGCAGACAAATACTATTTGATTCCTCTTGTACAGGATACCTAGAGTAGACAAATTCATTGGCAGATGCCAGATGCTGAAGGCTGCTGGGTGGGGATATTAGTGTTTACTGGGGCCAGAGTTTCAGATCAGAAGGTGAAAAATTCGGGAGATGGATGATGCTGAGAGTCGCACAGTAATGTGAATGTACTTACTGCCTCTGAATGGTGCAGTTGAGTATGGTCAAAACGGATGTTTTATATTGTGTGACCTTTACTACAACGAAAAAACATTAACAATTTTTCAAAACTTACATTTCGTAGTCACTTGTGACTCCAGGGTTCCCACACTACAGCCATCTTCAGATGTTCCCGGCCACCCGAAGAGAAGTTGATCCTAGTGTGTTTTCACTCCTCAGTGACTCGGGCAGCCAGAGGGCATTTTGGGGTGACCATCCCGAGTCACAAAAGCTCCCAATCTGACTCATGTGGAGGAGCAGCAGAGTGAAGTCAAAAGGGCCAGGGAGCACAGGCCACTTTCCTGGCAGAGCCTGGCTTCCTGTTTCTCTTCTGGCTGCATGCGGGAGGTCAGGATCTGGATTAAGGGGGTGGCAGGAAGGGCTGCCTGGGGAGGCTCGGAAATTTCACAGGGGGCCCCCTGAGGTCTATAATCAGTCTCCCTGTGTTGGAGTAAGAACAGTGAGTGAGTGAGTCCTTGTTTGAATGCCCAGTCCAGCCTGACTCTCTGTGACCCCAGGGACTGGAGCCCACCAGGCTCCTCTCTCCAGGGGATTTCCCAGGCAGGAATACTGGAGCAGGTTATCATTTCCTCCTCCTCCAGGGGATCTTCACAAGCCAGGGATCAAACCCACATCTCCTGCACTGGCAAGTGGATTCTCTGCCACTGAACCACCAGGGAAGCAACGGTATGGTGAGGAAGCACATAAAGAGGAAACTGCACTTTGGGAGTTTAAGGGATAAGTGGGAGTGAAGTCGCTCAGTCGTGTCCAACTCTCCGCGACACCATGGACTGTAGCCTACCAGGCTCCTCAGTCCATGGATATTTTCCAGGCAGATGTCTAGCTCTCCAGCAGCCTGGCAGGATCGGGAGAGGAGCCCTGTCCTGTGGGGAAGGCCTCCAATGGGGAGTCTGGGATAAATCTCAGTGCTTTTGTTCCCCCTCAACTTCAGCCAACTCTTCTTCTTGCCAAGCATCCACTTACTATTGCTGGCAACATTTTCAGGGTACATAGGGCACGGGTCTCTTGCAGGAAAATCTCAGAACAGTGGACATACTTTCATACTTCATAGGCTGTGAATATATCTTTAGTAATCAGTAGATGACAAACGAGTCTGGAACGGCCAGTGAACCAGAAATCAGTAACGTCCTGGGGAGGTCACGCCCTCTCCCACTGCTCCTCCCCGCTTTCTAGCGTCGGCCTTTAGGGTGGGCACCCTCTGGGGCAGTGGTTTGCAGCTGTTTTCTGTTGGTTAGTCACTCAGTCATGTCCAACTCTTTGCAGTTCCATGGACTATAGCCTGCCAGGCTCCTCGGTCCATGGAATTCTTCAGGCAAGAATACTGAGTGGGTTGCCATTTCCTTCTCCACCTTTCCTGCTGGTGGTTCTCAGTTACATGAGTCAACGAAGGAGTTGGTGCTTGACTCAGCTTTTTTTTTTTTTTAAAGCTTTTTAAATTGAAGTAGGAAGTATGGGGCTTCCCTGGTGACTCAGTGGTACAGAATCCACCTGGAGATGCAAGAGACACGGGTTCGATCCCTGGGTCGGGCAGATCCCCCGGAGAAGGAAATGGCAACCCACTCCAGTACTCTTGCCTGGAGAATCCCACGGACAGAGGAGCCTGGCGGGCTCCAGTTTATAGGGTGGCAGAGCCGGCCACAACTGAGCGTGCACGGGACGCAGGACAGGACGTGGCTGAGTAGTGGATTCACAGTGTTTCGGGTGTGCTGCTTCCGTTTTAGGTGTGTTTCTTTTCTAGACTCTTTTCCACTCTAGGCTATCTCAGGATACTGAAATGCAGCTCCCTGGGCTCCACGGTAGGTCCTTGTTATTTTATAAGTATACAGTAGCGTGCCTCTGTTAACCCCAAATCCCCAGTTTATCCCCCCTCCCCGACTCCTTCCTTTTTGGTTCAGGTTTGCTTTGTACCCCAGACCCTCTGCAAGGCTGTCTCCGCGGCGGGCGGGGGCGGGGGTCGGTACAGGCACGGCAGCTCTGGGCTCTGCATTTGTGCCAAGAGGAGGCAGAAGGCTGGAGGACCGGCTCTCGCACCGCAGCACTGGCTGTAGGGGCACCGCGGTACTCACAGCCGTGCTCTGGTCCCTTCTGCTTCCCTAGAGGGCGTCCTCCACCGATTTTCTGCACTCTCTCTACCGTGGAGCTAGTTCCTTTCCTCTGTTGGTTCTTTTTTCTCTAGCACGTGCAGCGATCTTTGAAAGCAGTTTAACCTGTCCCTCCTTCCGAAGTCCAGCAAAGTAGACAGGTGCTTCCTATAATCCCCACGTTATAGATGCGGCGTGAACAGGTAGCAGGGGGTCTCTAGAAAGTAACTTCCGTGGAGGCTAGAGAAAGCATTACCCGCCACCTTGGGTTGCTCTCGAAAATCAGGTGTGTGAAGAACCGCAGCTGTCAATCAACCTTTGAGCAGCTGTTTTTGGGAGGGGCACCCGTAACATTAAGAAAGACTGGTCATCATAAAATACAGGTGAGAAAATGGACGGTCTTCTTGAAAAACTGACCACAGACAGGCACGCTGATAACTAAATATTTTTATTTCACATCTGGATTCAGCTTCACATGTATTTGCATAAATAATTTACAAATGATCTCTAATGATTAACTATGCACAACTGCATGCTAGTTCAACCGGCCCCACTTTCATTCTCCACTTACAGCGCGACCCTCCCTCCGTCACAGCACCAGAGAGGAGAGAGAGGCTGCTCTCCTTCTTTGCAGCAACACTGCGTTTCCGTTACGTAAAGCAGCTGGGTGGGTTCTTCTTGTTTTAAATTTTAATAATCAGCCTAGTGATTTTTTATTTATCATTAAAAGATAATACCCCAAACTGTTAAGGTCAGAATAAAATGGTGCGGTTCTAGCATCCCAAGCTAGAAGGAATTATTTTTTTTCAGTGAAAGAGAATCCACATAAGACTGAGAGAGCTAATATTATTAGATAGAAGCAGCATTTAAGGATCAACAGGAGGTGTATGTGCTGGACACTATGGAACCTCAGAGCTTTCTGAGCTTCAAAATTACAAACTGTTTTCTGGGGGTGCATGGAGTGATTAATAAGAGTAATCAGGACTGAATTTTAGACTGAGATGATCCATGTTAGTTTTCCAACGGAATCTACTAGAGCATATTTACTTTATCATAACGACCCCCCCACCCCTGTCCCAGTAAAACTGAAATCTCTCATTTACAGCGTTACCTGAATGATCAAACCATGAACAGTCTTTAAAACGCGCGAGCTTCCCAGGGGACAGGTTTAGAGTCCTGCCAGCCAAGGTGGCCTGTTCTTGTTGAGCATGATGTTGGCAAATGAGGTATGTCAGAGGCACAGCGACGGAGGTCATTGCTGGTCAGTTTCTGATGGCCATGGTCCAGAGCAGGGGATGGTCCGTCTCCACCGTCACAGTGCCAGAGCCGTCGTAGGTGTTGGAAGTGCTGACTAGCGTTCCGAAACCAAGCATCTGACGTGCTGTAAGAGCATAAGAAAACAAAGGTTTGGTGAGAGCCAGCTTCCCTGCACTGCAGAATGACTTTGTTGAGAGTTACCAAACAGCAATTAATCACACACTTGGAATTAATAGATGATCTATAAGTGAGACTCTAAAGCTGAAAGTTTCTATAACTTGCTGTGACCATTCCTCCTAGAGTTGGCTACAGGTTATTTATCCGTTCGGGGTATATGTCAGTCTCAACACTAAATTTCAATAAAATGTTTTCTTTTTCTTCTTTACCAATTGTAAAACCAACATCCATTTCTGTAATAGATTACTTACTTCCTTGCCTGGGTGCAATTTTAATTTTTTTGATGATTCAGAATTAACATTTTAATATTTAATTAAGCTCTATAAAAAGGCAGTTTTAGTTTTGAGTATAAATGATATGGGACAGAAAGCTAATTATTTTTTTAAAAAAAACAGTATAGGATTTTGGTTGTTTTTTCCTCATAAAGAAAGAGAAGCCAAAGTGAACAAGGCTCACTTTCTGTAAAATTAATCGGAACTCAGAGGTCAAAAAGCAGACTTCTAGCTCATTACTTGTCAAAATAAAGGTTTTAGAGTTAAGTTGTATTATAAAAATTTATATATTTATAAATTACATAAATCTGTACACAGTATATATATATATATATTTCCTAACAAAAGTTTGCTGAAGTTAACATGTAGGAATCCACTGGTAACCTCATTTCTCTTTGCTTATAAAAGAGCAGTTCACATTATCGACATGCCTTTAAATCATGACTGTCCTGTCAACATGCCCTGATATAATCAGAAGAAATCAGAAATGGAAAAATAAATGTTACTCAGAGAAATAAACAAATGTCAAGAGCCAGAAAAGGCCTCTTTTCCTTCCAACAAAGTGCAACTATGAAGTTACACAGCTTTGAAGTAAATAAAATAATTCAATTATAATGGTCACTCCCCACTAGAGGGAGCCTGTTATCTTTCTGAGGAAATCTTGAAAAGGCAATTTAAAAATTCAGAAACAGTATTATAGGATAATGTATCATCAGTATTACCAGTTCACACAGTTTACTTATTAAAAGTCAAACTATTTCATAGTTGTCAACGCGTTTACTAATGCAAACAGGAAGTCACAAAGTAAAACTGCAGGAATGCAGAGTCAACCTCATGACTGTTGCCCTAAGATGTGATTCAGTGTCTCTGCCGCTCCAGTAATCTGCAGCTTTTCTTAGATGAGGTTTCTGAATGATATGAATAAACATATACATTAAATTTACAAATCCAGGCATAATTACATATACAGAGGGTTAGGGTGATGGTTGTGGAGGGAGTCACAGGAAGTCTGTTAAGGAAAGAAGCCTTGTTCTCCTAAAGGTTGGGGGACGGGTCACACATTTCATACCATTTATTCAGAAAGGCAATTTAGGGGCTTCAGAGGACTAGCTTTGGAGTTGGAAACTCCCCAGTGAAACACCTGGACTGGACACAGTGCGTTTAAGATTCTGGTCATGGATTAGGTTAAACTCCTGGCTTGTGTCTGGGCTCAAAGAACAGGAGAACAGAACTGCCTCTCTCGTTTGCTGTTGCACACATGTTCCTTTCTGATGTTCTGAAGGCAGCCTAGGGACTTTGGATCCTGAGTAGACAGCTATATTATATACATTGGTTTTTCTAAGACAGTGTTGCATCCTATGTAATTTTTAAATAGGAAAAGAACTGAAATAGCTTTATTTAGTATATGAGAACGTACAGCTTTTACTTTGCATGAAATATTTGAGTTAAGGCCATTTTTATCCAATCTTATAAATCACATTTTCTTTTTTTCGAAAAGCAATGTTTAAAATTCTACCAGGATCAGCTATTAAACATGTTTTAGTTGGTTTGGGGTGCTATAACAAAATGCATAGGCTGGGCGGCGTAAATAGCAGACATGATTTCTCATAATTCAGAGGCCTGGAAAGTCCCAGATCAGGGTACCAGCATGGCTGGTTCTGGTTAGACGCCTCTCCCTGGCCAGTTTACAGATAGCTGCCTTCCTGCTGTATCCTCTCATGGCGGAGAAATCTCCCACCTCTTCCTCTTTTTATAATGGTGCTAATCCCATCATGAGGATCCCATGAGGTTCTCATTATCTCCCAAAGGCTCCACCCTCCAAATACTGTCACATTGGGGATTATGGTTTCAGTATATGAATTTAGGGGGGCACAAGCACTCAGTCCATAACAATGGTTACAATTAATGGAAAGGTTACAAGGAAATTCATTTGTCTCCACCTCTATGAAAAGTAGAATAAAAATGATAGAAAACAAAGATAAATAAATTGAGTACACAAAATCATGAAATTCAGTTTACTCTGTCACTACAGTTATTTTGGAGTATGTTTTTTTCAAAGAATTATGCTTTTAGACAGAACATTCAAGTCTCTTTTAGAAGAAAGAAAAAATTTTAATAAAGTATTTGAAATTAATACTGAACTCTCCTCTCCCCAAATGTCTGTCAATCATGAAATAAAATACATAAGATTGACAGATAACTTCCTGTAGACAGCAATAAAACAAATTACTTTTTATTATTTTTTTCCTCTAGTTTTGAGAAAATTGATATATAATACCATATAAATTTAAGATGTATAGCACATATAATGACCTGTGCATATAGTATGAAATTATTTACAAAATAAGTTAACATCCATTACCTTACATTGTGATGAGAACTTTAGAGTGTCTGTTCTCTTACCACCTTTCAAATATACCATACAGCATCGGCAAGGATCACCATGTTGTACATTACATAGTCTGTGCTCATTTACCTTATGACTGGAAGTCTGTATCTTCTGATCACTTTTATCTCATTCGCTCTACTCCCTGAGTCTGGCAATCACAAATCTGGTGTTTTTTCTATGAATCTGAGTCTTTCAGATACCACGTGTAAGTGAGATCATACAGTATTTATCTTTATTTCACGTAGCATAATACTCTCAAGGTCTGTTCATACTGTTGCAAATGGCAGGGTTTCCTTTTTATGGCTGAACAGTATTCCACTGTCTATACACCACATTTTCTTTATCTGTCTGTTGATGGACACTTATGTTGTTTCCATATCTTAGCTATTGTAAGTAATGCTGTAATGAAGATAGGAGTACAGTTATCTTTGGATGTAGGGATTTTGCTTCCTTTGGATATACACCCAGAAGTGGGCTTGTTGGTAATATGGCAGATTTATGTTTAATTTTGAGGAACCTCCATGCTGTTTTGCATGGTGGCTGTAACCAATTTACATTCCCACTAACAGTGCACAAAGGTTCCTTTCCCTCCACGTCCTCTCCAGAATTTGTTCTCTTGTCTTTTTGATGACAGCCAGTCTAATAGGTGTAAGGTGATAACTTAGTGTGGTTGTGAGTTAATTTCCCTGATTAGTGATGTAAACTACCCTTTTCATACGTCTATTGGCCCTCTGTGTGCCTTCTTGGAAAAATGTTTATTCAGGTCCTTTGACCATTGGTTTTTTCAGTTCTGGGAGTTCTTTACATATTATGAATATTAACCCCCTTCTTAGTATGATCTGCAAATATCTAATCCCATTGTTTCGGCTGTCTTTTTGTTTTGTTACTATTTCTTTTGCTATGCAGGGCTTTCTTGTTCGATGTAGTCCCACTTGTTTTTTATTTTGCTGCTTGTGCTTCAGATATCATATGCAAAAAATCATTGCCCAGACCCATGTCAGGAAGCGTTATTCCTGTTTTCTTCCAGGAGTTTCATGGTTTTATTTAATGTCTTAATCCTTTACGAGTTAATTTTTGGTGAGTGATGTAAAAAGAAGGATCTAATTTCACTCTTTTACATGTGAATATCCAATTTCCCAGCACCATTTATTAGACAGTTTTTCTCCATTGAGTATTCTTGGCTCTCTTTCTGTATTAGCTCACTGTATGTGCGTTGGTTCTCAATTCTGCATCATTGGTTTATGTATCTGTTTTTATACCAGTAACGTAATGCTTTTATTGCTTCCCTGGTGGCTCAGACAGTAAAGAATCCATCTGCAATGCAGGAGACCTGTTTCAATCCCGGGGTTGGGAAGATCCCCTGGAGGAGGGCATGGCAACCCACTCCAGTATTCTCGCCTGGTGAATTCCCATGAACAGAGGAGCCTGGCAGGCTACAATCCACGGGCTCGCAGAGAGTTGGACACCAAGTGACTGAGCGCAGTGCTTTTTATTATTCTGTCTTTATATAGTATAGTTTGAATTCAGGAACCGTGATGCCTCCAGCATCGTTGTTTTTCTCTCAGTATTGCTTTGACTATTCAGGGTTTTTTGTAGTTTCATATGAATTTTAGGATTTTTTTTTCTTCTGTAAAAAATGCCATTGGAATCTTGATAGGGATTGAATCTATAGGTGGCTTTGAGTGGTACAGATATTTTAACAATATTCTTTCAATTCATAGATCATGGAGTGTCTTTTATTTTACTTTTCAGTTTCTTTCATCTGTATTATAGTTCTCAATGTAGAGATCTTTCATTGCCTTGGTGAAAATTATTGCTAAGTATTTTACTGTTCTTGATACTATTGTAAATGAGAGGGTTTGTTTTGTTCAGATAAGTCATTGTTAGTATATAGAAATATTTTTGATTTATGTATCTTGAATTTCGTATCCTGCAGCTTTACTGAATTCACTGATCTGACAGTTTTTTGATTGAATGTTTAGGCTTTTTTATACATAAAATCATGTCATTTACAAACAAATTTATGTTTTCCTGTCCAGTTTGGAAGATTTTTATTTTTCATGCCTGATTTCTCTGGTTTGGACTTCCAGTGCTATGTCGACTAGAAGTGATGAGAGTGGGCGTCCTTGTCTTGTTCCTGGTCTTAGAGGAAAAGTCCTCAGTCTTTCACCTCTGAGTATGGTGTTAGGTGGGGCTTGGTATATATGGCCTTCCTTTATATACTGAGGTGCATTTTTTTCCTCTAGCTAGTTTGTTGAGACTTTTTATCATGAACGGATGTTAAATTATGTCGAAACGTTTCCTGCATCTATTGAGATAATCACATGATTTTATCTTTCATTCTGCTAGTGTGACATATAGAATTTATCGGTATGCATATGTTGAACTATTCTTGCATCCGGGAATGGATCCTGCTTGGTCATAGTGTGTGATCCTTTTAATGGGCTGCTGAATTGGGTTGGCTGTTTTGTTGAAAAATTTTGCACCTAGGTTTATCAGGGATATTGGTCTGTAGTTTTGTTTTTTTGAGGTGTCCTTATCTTGCTTTGGTGTCAGGGAAATGCTAGCCTTGTGACATGAGTTTGGAAGTGTTCTCTCTTCTTCAATATTTTTGGATATTTTGAGGATTGGTGTTATTCTTCAAATGTTTGGTAAAATTTATCAGTGAGAAGACATCTGGTCCCGGACTTTTCTTTTTAGGAGATTTTTGATTACTGATTCAATACTCTCCTAGTAATTGGTTTGTTTAGATTTTCTATTTCTTCCTAATTGAGTCATGATAGGTTCTGTGTATCTAGTAATTTATCTACTGTTTTTGTTGTTGGCGTATGGTTGGTCACTGAAGCTTCTTTATGAACCTTTGTATTTCTATATTATCAGAAAATCTCCCTCTTCCCCTTGGTTTATCTCAATAAACAAATATTTATTTTTTCAAAGAGCCAGACCTTAGTTTTATTAATTTTTCCCAATTGTTTTTCTAGTCTCTGTTTTATTTTTTAATGCTCTATACGCTATTTCCTTTTCTGCCTAACTTTAGGCTTAGTTTGTTCATGTTCTAGATTCTTGAGGTGTAAAAGGTTATTTGAGATCTGTTTTCTTGAGGTACATATTTATAGATATAAACTTTCCTCTGAGACCTACTTTTGCTGTACCTTATAAGTCTGTATGTTTTGGTTCTATTTTCAATTGTCTCAAGATACTTTTTCTCATTTAATTTCATCTTTGATCTATTGGTATTTAAGTAAGTATTTAACTTCCATGTATTCACAAGTTTTCTAGTTTTCATTCTGTTATGATTTCCAGTTTCATACTATTGTGATCAAAGAAGATATTTGATAAGATTTCAGTCTTTGTGAATTTGCTAAAACTTGTTTTGTGGCCTAACATATGATCATGCTAGAAAATGTTCTGAGTGCACTTGAGAAGAATGTATATCCTGCTGTTATTAGACACAATATTCTGTATATGTCTGTTACAACTTAGTCAAGTGCTGTTCAAATCCATTGTTTCCTTACTGATTTTCTGTCTAGATGATCTGTCTTTGTGACCCCATGGACTATACAGTCCATGGAATTCTCCAAGCCAGAATACTGGAGTGGGTAGCTTTTCCCTTCTCCAGGGAATTTTCCCAACCCAGGGATCAAACCCAGGTCTCCCACATTGCAGGTGTATTCTTTACCAGCTGAACCACCAGGAAGCCACCATTATTGACCATGGGGCATTAAAGTCCCCAAATATTTGCTGTTGCTTATTTCTGTTTATTTCTCCTTGTAGTTCTGTTTTATATAGTTCTGTAGTTCTGCTCTATATAGCTAGGTGCTCTAATGTTGGGTGTGTGCCTAACTACTTACATTTGGCGTATCTTCTTGATGAAGTGACCCCTTTATCATTATATAGTGACATTCTTTTTATCATTTTTAGTTTCAGTTCAGTTCAGTTGCTCAGTTGTGTCTGACCCTTTGCAACCCCGTGGACTGCAGCATGCCAGGCCTCCCTGTCCATCACCAACTCCCAAAGTTTACTCAAACTCATGTCCATTGAGTTGGTGATGCCATCCAGCTATCTCATCCTCTGTCATCCCCTTCTCCTGCTTTCAATCCTTCCCAGCATCAGGGTGTTTTCCATGGAGTCAGTTCTTTGCATTAGGTGGCCAAAGTATTGGAGTTTCCAGCTTCAGCATCAGTCCTTCCAATGAATATTCAGGACTGATTTCCTTTAGGATGGATTGGTTGAATCTCCTTGAAGTCCAAGAGTCTTCTCCAACACCACAGTTCAAAAGCATCAATTCTTTGCCGCTCAGCTTTCTTTATAGTCCAACTCTCACATCCATACTGGAAAAAACATAGCTTTGACTAAACAGAACCTTGTCGGCAAAGTAATGTACCTGCTTTTTAATATGCTGTCTAGGTTGGTCACAGGTTTCTTCCAAGGAGCAAGCGTCTTTTAATTTTATGGCTACAGTCACCATCTGCAGTGATTTTGGAGCCCAAAAACATAAAGTCTCTCACTGTTACCATTATTTCCCCATCTACTTGCTAGGAAGCGATGGGGCCAGATGCCATGATCTTAGTTTTCTGAATGGTGAGCTTTAAGTCAACTTTTTCACTCTCCTCTTTTACTTTCATCAAGAGGCTCTTTAGTTCCTCTTCACTTTCTGCCATAAGGGTGGTGTCATCTGCATATCTGAGGTTATTGATATTTCTCCCGGCAATCTTGATTCCAGCTTGTACTTCATCTAGCCTGGCATTTTGCACGATGTACTCTGCATATAAGTTAAATAATCAGGGTGACAATATACACAGCCTTGACTTACTCCTTTCAAGGATTTGGAACTTATTTGAAACCAGTCTGTTTTTCCATGTCCGGTTCTAACTGTTGCTTCCTGACCTGTATACAGATTTCTCAGGAGGCAGGTCAGGTGGTCTCGTATTCCCATTTCTTTCAGAATATTCCATAGTTTGTTGTGATCCACACAGTCAAAGGCTTTGGCGTAGTCAATAAAACAGAAGTTTTTCTGGAACTCTCTTGCTTTTTTGATGATACAACAGATGTTGGCAATTTGATCTCTGGTTCCTCTGTCTTTTCTAAATCCTGCTTGAACATCTGGAAGTTCATGGTTCATGTACTGTTGAAGCCTGGCTTGGAGAATTTTGAGCATTACTTTGCTAGCGTGTGAGATGGGTGCAATTGTGTGATAGTTTGAACATTCTTTGGCATTGCCTTTCTTTGGGATTGAAATGAAAACTGACCTTTTCCAGTCCTGAGGCCACTGCTGAGTTTTCCCAAATTTGCTGGCATATTGAGTGCAGCACTTTCACAGCATCATCTTTCAGGATTTGAAATAGCTCAACTGGAATTAGCTTAGTGTCTATTTTTCCTGATATGAGTATGGCTACTGTTGCAGTGGAAAGGAAAAAAGAGGAATCAAGTTTTTATTCTTTCCCTTTCTTGAGATCAAAGAAGATAAACAGAACAGTGAGCAAGGCCTGAACATTCATAGTTTTTTTGTTTTTACTTTAACTGCTCCTAACTCTGCAATGTCCCCTAACTCTGTATGAGCTATACATTTCACACCTACTATTCTTTGACTCTATGCCAAATACATCCTGTAACTGGTGCTCATCTTTACAGCAGTCTCTTGTCTTGTCGTTACCCATCAGCAAGAAGGCTGCAGAGCCACGGGATTGTCAGACTCAATTACTGGGTTACTGACACCAGTCTACGACTGGTTTTGAAACAATGCAAGAGGAAGAAGACAAAATCCAAACATCTTTGTTCCTCATCACCGACTCCGGATGGCAAGCCTTCTTCTTGTGTAAGCCCCTAGACTCCCCATGGAGGGGGGGAGCATACTTCTTGAGGGAGAAGCCTACTGTGTTCCCCTATCCACCGGTTGAGTATTAAACACACATTTCTATTTCATCCAGACTGTCTCTGTAATTTTTATTCGGCTTCAGTGGGTAGAAAAAGCCACATTTCAGGGCAGCAATGCTACCTTTGTTTTCTCGATTACCATTTGCTTGAAATACCTTTTTCCATCCTTTCCATCTCAGTCTGTGTCTTTAAAGTGAATCTTTTTGTAGGCAGTATATTTTTTTATTTTGCTTTACAAGTCAGTCAGCCAGGTCTGTGTCTTTGATTGAAGAATTTTATCCCTTACGATTAAAGCAATTATTGCTGGAGGACTTACCATTGCCATTTTGTTATTTTGCTGTTTTGTAGCTTGTTGTTCCTTGCTTCTTATCCTGCTGCCTGTTTTTGTGATGATGACTTTTTGTACTGGTGTACTTTCACTTTTCCATGATCTTTTGTGTAACAAATTTTTCCTCTGTGGTTACCATGAGCCTTATATAAACCATCTTACAATTATGATATCCTATTTTAAGCTGATGACAACTTAACTTCAGTAGCATTTCTGCAATTACCATTTACTTCTTCCTCTGTCACATGTTACAGTTTAAGTATTTTTCATATTGTGTATACAGTAACAACTGTAGAAGTTACAGCTTCTTAGTACTTTTTTAAAATTTTAAACAAGAGTTGTAAGAAAATTATGTGCCACTATCACCATATTAAATAAGCTGATTTTGATTATTTACCAATACCAGGAAGTTATATACCCGTGTTCCTCTGATTTTATGATGTAAATGAGCATCATTTTATTTCGGCGTGAAGAACTCCTTTAGCATTTCTTGTAAGGCAGGCCTAGTGGTGATAAACTCATTCAGCTTTCGTTTGTTCGGGCAATTATGCCTTCATTTCTGAAGGACAGCTTTGCCAGGTATAGAATTGCTGACAGATTTTTTTCTTCCAATATTTTGAATATATTATCCCATTCTCTCCTGGCCTGAAAAATTTCTTTTGAGAAATCTGCCCATTATGGCAATTCCGTTAAATGTAATGTGTTGCCTTCTCTTGCTGCTTTGAAAAGTCTTTTTTGTCACTGACTTTTAGAATTATTTGGGTCACTCTATTGATATTTGGTGTCCTTTGGGCCTCATGAATTCAAATGTCCATTCCTTTTCTTATTTTTCACCAAGTATTGCTTTATATGGGCTTCCTTGTTGGCTCAGATGGTAAAGAATCTGCCTGCAATGTGGGAGACCTGGGTTTGATCCCTGGGTTGGGAAGATCCCCTGGAGGAGGGCATGGCAACCCATTTCAGTATTCTGGCCTGGAAAACACCCATGGACAGAGGAGCCTGGTGGGCTAAAGTCCATGGGTTTGCAAAGAGTCGGACTTGACTGAGCAACTAAGCACAGCACACATTGCTTTTACGTATTTTCTGCCCCTTTATCCTCCTGGGGTACACATAATGCAGATACTGTTTCTTTTGATGGTGTCCTGTAAGTCACATAGGGCTTTCTTCAACTCTTTTCCTCTGACGGAATAATTTCGAATGCCCTGTCATTGCTTCTTTCTACTGCATGGTCAATTCTGATTTTAAAGCTCTCTACTGAAGTTTTCGAGTTTAGTCGTTATATTCTTAGATTGAGGACTTCTGTTTGGTTTATTTTTGATGGTTCCTATTTTTGTTGATCTCATTTTACTCATCGGAGAAGGCAATGGCAAGCCACTCCAGTACTCTTGCCTAGAAAATCCCATGGATGGAGGAGCCTGGTAGGCTGCAGTCCGTGGGGTCGCTAAGGGTCGGACACGACTGAGTGACTTCACTTTCACTTTTCACTTTCACACATTGGCGAAGGAAATGGCAACCCACTCCAGTGTTCTTGCCTGGAGAATCCCAGGGACGGGGGAGCCTGGTGGGCTGCCGTCTATGGGGTCACACAGAGTCGGACACGACTGAAGTGACTTAGCAGCAGCAGCAGCAGCAGCATTTTACTCATGCATTTCCCCCTCTGATTTCATTAAGTTATCTGTCTTCTTATAGTTCACTAAACTTCTTTAAGAGGATCACTCTGAATTCTTTGAATTTTGTGGATTTCCATTTCTTCAGGGTCCTTTATTGGCATTTTATTATAATGGATTCCTCTGGCACCATTATGTTACCTGATGCTTCCTGATCCCTGGTTTCTTACATTGGTATCCGCACACTTGAGTAAACAGTCTCTTCTTCTAGACTTAACAGGTTACACTTGTCAGACAGCCCTTCCAGTCAGCTCAGCTTGGGATTGTGGACATGTGAGCTGGTAGACTCCTTGGACGGGTGGGGCTTGCCATCAGGGTGGTCTTTGTGGGCAAGGCCACTGCCTGAGCTCTGAAGGGTGTATGCTGTGGCTGGACAGGGCTTCTGGCTTGGTTCTCTGGCCAAGTGAGGCTTTTGCAGGGGGCTCTGTGGTTGCCTGGGTTCTCTGGTCAGGCTACCTGGATGGTCAGGACTGGGTACTGTACTTGTCAGCAGCTGTGGTTATGAATTAGCTCACCTGCTTGACCAGGACAGCCGAATGGGCCCCACAGTCAGCACAGCCCATTGTTTAAGGACCTAAACTGTGCACCAGATTCTCTGGCCAGACACAGTTGCTGGTTTTGCAGTGCAGAAGGTGAGACACACTGGTCCCGTTCTCTGCTCAAGTACCACTGTAAATGGGGCTGGAGGACGGGCTCCAAGGTTTCCCATGTGCAGGAGGGTGCTTCAGCCTCACCCTTGCATTCTAGGATTGTCGCAACGGTGTCCTGTCTGTGGATAGTTGTTAGGGCTTCTTGTGAAGGTGACTGAGTGGGGAATGACCTAAGTTTCCATCTTCACGATGTCACTCCTTCACAGATTACTATTTCATTTCTACCCCAGAGGACTGGCTGGCTGAACATTTAATTTCAATTCAACATTTAAAACACTCAAATTCAAATTTTTTTCCATTTTTGTTTGTACAGAGTACAGAGGAGCTAAATATAGTTGTTCTAAGACAACCAGTCAGCCTGTTTTTAACTGCAGACAAAATAAAAGTTATAGCTATATGTGAAACCATAAGCAACCATGTAATGTGTGATAAACATAACCTAAAATTGCTTGCTATGTTTGAATATAAAAGTTGTGTCTTATCAATTTGCTTCAAAGACATCACCATCAATTGTTTTAAGGAAAAACCATCAGTTCAGTTCAGTTCAGTTCAGTTGCTCAGTCGTGTCCGACTCTCCGCGACCCCATGAATTAAAGCACGCCAGGCCTCCCTGTCCATCACCAACTCCCGGAGTACACTCAAACTCATGTCCACAGAGTCGGTGATGCCATCCAGCCATCTCATTCTCTGTCGTCCCCTTCTCCTCCCGCCCCCAACCTTTCCCAGCATCAGAGTCTTTTCCAGTGAGTCAACTCGTTGCATGAGGTGGCCAAAGTATTGCAGTTTCAGCTTTAGCATCAGTCCTTCCAATGAACATCCAGGATTGATCTCCTTTAGAATGGACTGGTTGGATCTCCTTGCAGTATAAGGGACTCTCAAGAGTCTTCTCCAATACCACAGTTCAAAAGCATCGATTCTTCGGCGATCAGCCTTCTTCACAGTCCAACTCTCACAGCCATACATGACCACGGGAAAAACCATTGCCTTGACTAGACGGACCTTGGTTGGCAAAGTAATGTCTCTGCTTTTTAATATACTATCTAGGTTAGTCATAACTTTCCTTCCAAGGAGCAAGCGTCTTTTAATTTCATGGCTGCAATCAGCATCTGCAGTGATTTTGGAGCCCCAAAAAATAAAGTCTGACACTGTTTCCACTATTTTTCCATCTATTTCCCAGGAAGTGATGGGACCAGATGCCATGATCTTTGTTTTCTGAATGTTGAGCTTCAAGCCAACCTTTTCACTCTCCTCTTTCACTTTCATCAAGAGGCTTTTGAGTTCCTCTTCACTTTCTGCCATAAGAGTAGTGTCATCTGCATATCTGAGGTTATTGATATTTCTCCCAGCAATCTTGATTCCAGCTTGTGCTTCTTCCAGCCCAGCGTTCCTCATGATGTACTCTGCATATAAGTTAAATAAGCAAGGTGACAATATACAACCTTTTCCTATTTGGAACCAGTCTGTTGTTCCATGTCCAGTTCTAACTGTTGCTTCCTGACCTGCATACAGGTTTCTCAAGAGGCAGGTCAGGTGGTCTGGGATTCCCATCTCTTTCAGAATGTTCCACAGTTTATTGTGATCCACACAGTCAAAGGCTTTGGCATAGTCAAGGAAGCAGAAATAGATGTTTTTCTGAAACTCTCTTGCTTTCTCCATGATCCAGCGGATGTTGGCAATTTGATCTCTGGTGCCTCTGCCTTTTCTAAAACCCGCTTGAACATCTGGGAGTTCACGGTTTACATACTGCTGAAGCCTGGCTTGGAGAATTTTGAGCATGACTTTACTAGCATGTGAGATGAGTGCAATTGTGCGGTAGTTTGAGCATTCTTTGGCATTGCCTTTCTTTGGGATTGGAATGAAGACTGACCTCTTCCAGTCCTGTGGCCACTGCTGAGTTTTCCAAATCTGCTGGCATATTGAGTGCAGCACTTTCACAGCATCATCTTTCAAGACCTGAAATAGCTCAACTGGAATTCCATCACCTCCACTAGCTTTGTTAGTAGTGATGCTTTCTAAGGCCCACTTGACCTCACATTCCAAGATGTCTGGCTCTAGGTCAGTGATCACGTTATCGTGACTATCTTGGTTGTGAAGATCTTTTTTGTACAGTTCTTCTGTGTATTCCTGCCACCTCTTCTTAATATCTCCTGCTTCTGTTAGGTCCATACCATTTCTGTCCTTTATCGAGCCCATCTTTGCATGAAATGTTCCCTTGGAATCTCTAATTTTCTTGAAGAGGTCTCTTGTTTTTCCTATTCTGTTGTTTTCCTCTATTTCTTTGCATTGATCACTGAGGAAGTCTTTCTTATCTCTCCTTGCTATTCTCTGGAACTCTGCATTCAGATGCTTATATCTTTCCTTTTCTCCTTTGCTTTTTGCTTCTCTTCTTTTCACAGCTATTTGTAAGGCCTCCTCAGACAGCCATTTCGCTCTTTTGCATTTCTTTTCCATGGGGATGGTCTTGGTCCCTGTCTCCTGTACAATGTCACGAACCTCCGTCCAGAGTTCATCAGGCACTCTATCAATTAGATCTAGTCCCTTAAATCTATTTCTCACTTCCACTGTATACTCATAAAGGATTTGATTGAGGTCATATCTGAATGGTCTAGTGGTTTTCCCTACTTTCTTCAATTTAAGTCTGAATTTCGCAATAAGGAGTTATAAGAATAATAATGATAATAAGAATATTGGCTTGTGAGGACTGGTTAAATTCCTCTTCCAATGAAATTTAATGTGAATTATATTATGGAACACAGAGGCATAGTCTGACTTTGAGGTTTTCATAGTCTGACTTTTGAGACTTTCATGTTTTAGAGAAATAGAAGTGAAAAATATGGGCAACATTAAAATTGATGTTATAATTTTCATCCATTATCTCAAACTTTTCTTTCCCGGAGCAAAGGATGAGAACTAGGCACTTAATATTCTATTGCTCTCAGTGAGGTCCCACAGCTTTTCTCCAAAGCTGGAAAGACAGAAGACTGCAAAGCCGAGGTTGGCAAATTGGCAGAATTCAAATATTCAGCTCTCTTCCTGTCAGCGGGAGGGAAGGAGGGCCATTTGCCCTGGATTCCAGCCCACCTTACTTCTGTAGGAAACAGAGTGAGGCTGTGTTCTTTTGAAGTGGGTGAGTGCACGTGTGCTAGTCATTCGAGTCGTGTCCAACTCTGCAACCCTACGGACTGTAGCCTGTCAGGCACCTCTGTCCATTGGATTCTCCAGGCAGGAATACTGGAGTGGGTTGCCCCAGGGATCAAACCTGCATCTCTTGCATTGAAGGCGGATTCTTTGCCGCTGAGCCACTGGGGAAGCCCCTCTGAACTGGGTGACAGCATGCAAAGGAGGCCTTTGGAGGCCTCTGATGCACTCAAGCATAGGAAAGGAAGAGCGGGAAGCCCCTGATCCCTCTGCACCTGCGTGACTGTTCTGCTTAGATGCCACCAAGGAGGCATCTCGCTGTCCAAACCTATGAGCCCCTTCATGATGTTAGTAGGTCAGACCTAGGATTAAATCACAGTTCTCCCACTCTCTAGTTCTATGAACTTGGTTATTTAACTTTCCAACTTCAGTTTCCTCATGTGTGCAAAGTGTGGATAATTGTGTCAACTTCACAGAGAAGCTGCACAGATTATATAGTCAAAATTCTAACACATAATAAGTATTCAAGAAATTTTCATCTCTTTTGCTTTCTTCTGTTATTCTGCCAGTAAGATCAGAATTTCCTCTCCTACCTTAAGTCTTTTAAAATGAAAAAAAAAAAAAAGATGTCATGATTTGACCAATTAGCAAATGCCTTAATTCAGCTACCAGTTTATAGCCAGCTGATAGACAAAATGAGATAAACTCTGCCAGGCTAGGTTATGTGTGGTACTTGAAATCGTTTCAGGCGTTGTCTGCATACATGTATAAACTTATGTGTTTGACATGTAATTATGAAGGTTATAGACCCTGTGCTGGCACTAAGGATACAAACATGCCTTAAAGGACCTTTTAGTAAAAGGTAAAGATGTGTATATAGTCTGATTCAAGAGATGGGATGGAAGCGGGAGGCAGGAGCTAATGAGGTTGGAACCAAAATGGGTTGTATATTCTAATGGGAGGCCACAGACATCCCATCCCCCAGAAGCCTGGCTTCCCCAAAATCTGTAAGTTTAAGAAATTCTTAAAAAGGTAACGCAAACATATCTAAAATCCAACAAAACTGAGGGAGTAAAAGAGAAGGAAGTGAACAAGCTTTGTCTGGGAGATGCTTGGCAAAGAAGTGGTATTTCGGATAGAGTAATTCTCCTTCATTCAAGACATTATCTGAGCACTTACTGTGTTCAAGGTGCAGCAGGTTTTTATCTGCAATTTACAGATGAGGAGAATGAAGCTCAAGAGGTTAAATCCACAGGCTATGATGATCATAAACGTTGTTAGACACAGGTTACTAAGGGTCGTTAAAGCAATACTTTGAAGAGCTCTAAGAAAAAAAAAAGAACTGATGCTGGTCTGTTTCCCTGAAGTGCAGACCTGTCAGCAGCCTGACAGAGTAGGGTAAGTGGATGACTTAGTGAGACCAATAAACCGCTCTCAAGACTTAAAGGAACACTGTCTCTTCCACACAGACACATGTTTAATGAACCTATTATGATGGATCTCTAGGTTTCCTACCATCCTGGAATATTAGGTTAAGTTCTAGGAGTTAATTAGACTTACTGGACATCATTAACTATTTCAGACATAATGGAACCACTGTATGCTCTATATCCATCAATTATTCTCTGAAGATGCTCAGCCTATTTAGAGTAATGGCTGTACATTAAGAAAATGTGACTCAGGTTTTGTTAGCAGAAAAGCAAACCATCTGCCTCTAAAATCAATTCTCTGTGATTGGTCTCTATACTTTTAATTTTTTGAACTACAGATTTTAAAAATGTCTCTATGTACATAGGTGAGATAGACTTCCTATTTAAAATTGCTAATTTAGATTTTAAAATAGGAACTCTGAGTAGGAGTATTATTATTAAAACAGCATTTATATTATGCTGTTATAAAGCAGCATTTATATTATGGTGGTTCTTAAAATTTTTCAAAAATTAAATTGATACTGCCTTTTCATTTTCTTGAAGGCAGAAAGTCAGACTGTTTCTAGTTTTGATGTGCAGAGTACATGAAACTTCTACTCTCTTAGCAAGTTTCAAATATTCAACTCACTATGCATTATTAACTGGAGTCACTGTGCTATATTATCACATCCCCATGACTTCCTTATTTTATAGCTGGAAGTCTGTACCTTGTGATCACTTTCACGCATTTCTCCCACCCTTTCACCCCACCCCCCGACTTCTGGCAGTCACTCGTACGTTCTTTGTATCTGTGGACCGGCTTCACTGAATATTTTAGATCCCACATATGAATCAGATCATCCTGTATCTCTTTCTCTGTCTGACGAGTCTCATTTAGCATAATGCCCTCAAGGTCCATCCTTGTTGCTACAAGTGGCAAGATTTCCTTCTTGTACGGCTGAATAATATTCCTATGTGTGTATGAAATCTCACATTTTCTTTATCCATTTATCCACTGACAGACACAAAGTCCTTAAAGTTGTTTCCATGTCTTGACTATTGCAAATAATGCTGCAGCGAACATGAGGGCAAAGATAGCCTTTCAAGTTGGTGTTTTCCTCTTCTTTGGATTAAATACCCAGAAGCGGGACTGCTGGGTTAGATAAAAGTTCTATTCTCAATTTTTTGAGGAACCTCAATACTGCTTTCTATAGTGGCTGCACCAATTTACATTTTCATCACAATGCACAAGGGCTCCCTTTTCTCTACAGCCTCAGCAACGCTTGCTATCTTTTTTGATGAGAAGAGAAGTCCAACAGGTGTGAGGTGAATATGACTGACTGTGGCTTTGATTTGCAGTTCCCTGATGATCAGTGAGGTTGAGGACTTTCTCATGTATCACTGGCCACCTGTATGCATGTCTCCTATGCAAAAAGGCTATTCAGATCCCCTGCCTGTTTTTTAATTGGGTTGCTTGGATTTTTACCATTCAGTGGTATGAATTCTTTATATATTTTAGACATTAATACCATATCTATGATTGGCAAATATTTTCTCCCTTTTAGTAGGTTGAGTTTTCATTTTAATAGTTTCTTCTTCAGAAGATGGCTTCCTTTCCTGCACAGAGGCTTTTTATAGTTTAATGTAGTCCCATTTATTTGTTATTTTTTGCTTCTGTTGTCTTTGCTTTTGGGGTCAAATCCAAAAAAATCATTGCCAAGTAAATGGCAAGGTACTTTTTCTGTACCTTTTCTTCTTGCAGTTTTATGGGTTCAGGTCTTATGTTAAAACCTTTAATCCATTTTCAGTTCATTTTTGTGTATGGTGTAAGATAGAGGTCCAGTTTCATTCTTTTGCATGTGGCCATCTACTTTTCCCTACAGCATTTCTTTCTCCATTGTATTCTTGGCTTATTGTCAAAAATTAGTTGACCATATATGCATGGGTTTATTTCTGGGGCTGTTTGGGTCCACTGATCTGTGTGTCTTCTTTTATGCCAATATCATACTGTTTTGATTATTATAGCTTTGTTATATAGATCAGGAAGCATGATGCCTCTGGCTTTGTTAAGACTGCTCTGGCAATTTGAGGTCTTTTGTGGTTCCATAGAAATTATATGATTGTTTGTTCTGTGTTTGTGAAAAATGCCACTGGAATTTTGGAAGGGACTGCAGTGAATCTGCAGATTGTTCTGAGTAGTATCGACATTTTAACAATGATAATTCTATTAGTGGAGCATCTTTCCATTTATTTTGTTGTTGTTGTTCAGTCGCTCAGTCGTGTCCTTCTCTTTGCGACCCCATAGGCTGCAGCACGCCAGGCCTCCCTGTTCTTCACCACCTCCTGGGGCTTGCTCAAACTCATGTCCATTGAATCAGTGATGCCATCCAACCATCTCCTCCTCTGTCATCCCCTTCCATTTATTTTAGTCTTATTCAATTTCTTCTAACTATGTCTAACAGTTTTCAGTGTGGAGATCTTTCACTTCCTGGGTTAAATTTATTAGGCATTTAATATCTAGGTATTCTTTTTGATGAAACTGTAAATGAAAATTTTTTAGTTCTTCTTTCTGATAATTTATTATTAGTATATTGAAGCACAACAAATGTTTGTATTGATTTTTTGTATCCTATAACTTCACTGAATTCATTTATTGGTTCTAACAGGTTTTTGGTGAAGTTGTTAGGGTTTTCTCTATGTTCAGTTCAGTTCAGTTCAGTCGCTCAGTCGTGTCTGACTCTTTGCGACCCCATGAATCACAGCACGCCAGGCCTCCCTGTCCATCACCAACTCCCGGAGTTCACTCAAACTCATGTCCATCGAATTGGTGATGCCATCCATCCATCTCATTCTCTGTCATCCCTGTCTCCTCCTGCCCCCAATCCCTCCCAACATCAGAGTCTTTTCCAGTGACTCAACTCATCGCATGAGGTGGCCAAAATATTGGAGTTTCAGCTTTAGCATCAGTCCTTCC
Organism: Moschus berezovskii; assembly: GCF_049115385.1. Classification (NCBI taxonomy): domain Eukaryota; kingdom Metazoa; phylum Chordata; class Mammalia; order Artiodactyla; family Moschidae; genus Moschus; species Moschus berezovskii. The sequence goes on from NC_142462.1 coordinate 117,287,691, forward strand.
AAAGAACATCCAGGACTGATCTCCTTTAGAATGGACTGGTTGGATCTCCTTGCAGTCTAAGGGACTCTCAAGAGTCTTCTCCAGCACCACAGTTCAAAAGCATCAATTCTTTCTCTATGTAATGTCATGTAATTTGCAAATAGTAACAATTTCACTTTTTGTTTTATAATTTAGATGCCTTTTATTTCTTTTTCTTGTCTAGTTGTTCTGGCTAGGACTTCCAATACTATGCTGATAAAAGTGGTGGAAGTTGGCCATTTTTACATGCATTTAATTCAATATACAAAAAAATTATCATTTTAATGTCACCAACATAAAAAATAACTATTGAGATATTTTTACTTTATCATATTAAGTCTCTGAAATCTGGTAAGTATTATATTTACACTTACAGCATATCTTAATTTGGACAAGTCACATTTGAAATGTTCAAGAGCCAAAGGTAGTTAGTGGTTACCGTATTGATTAGACAGTACAGCGTTATTTAAACAGGAACCATACTTAAGATTCAATTATCTGTTTTTCCAGAGGAACATTATCTTTTGGATTAATTATACAGATACTGATTTTCATTTCACCTGCATAAAGGGACTTTTACATTCAAAGTAAGTGTATCAAACCCATTTGAAATGATTTCTTCTTATTATAGGAAAGAATCAAGAAACACTCAAAGATACTTAACATATATTTGGCAGTGAGAAAGACTGAATCTTCTGCCCTTCAGGATGAAGGTGTAAAAATATGTAGCAGAAATGAAAAACAAACTGAAAATGCAAACCTAACTTAAACTCAAAAGTAGGAAGTCAAGAAACACCTGGAGTAACAGGCAAATTTGGCCTTGGAGCACGGAATGAAGCAGGGCGAAGGCTAACAGAGTTTTGTCAAGAGAATGCACTGGTCATAACAAACACCCTCTTCCAACAACACAAGAGAAGACTGCACATGGACATCACCAGATGGTCAACACCGAAATCAGACTGATTATATTCTTTGCAGTCAAAGATGGAGAAGCTCTATACAGTTAGCAAAAACAAGACCAGGAGCTGACTGTGGCTCAGATCATGAACTGCTTATTGCCAAATTCAGACTTAAATTGAAGAAAGTAGGGAAACCACTAGACCATTCAGATATGACCTAAATCAAATCCCTTATGATTATACAGTGGAAGTGAGAAATAGATTTAAGGGGCTAGATCTGATAGATAGAGTGCCTGATGAACTCTGGACGGAGGTTCGTGACATTGTACAGGAGACAGGGACCAAGACCATCCCCATGGAAAAGAAATGCAAAAAAGCAAAATGGCTGTCTGAGGAGGCCTTACAAATAGCTGTGAAAAGAAGAGAAGCAAAAAGCAAAGGAGAAAAGGAAAGATATAAGCATCTGAATGCAGAGTTCCAAAGAATAGCAAGGAGAGATAAGAAAGACTTCCTCAGCGATCAATGCAAAGAAATAGAGGTAAACAACAGAATGGGAAAGACAAGAGTCTTCAAGAAAATTAGAGATTCCAAGGGAACATTTCATGCAAAGATGGGCTCAATAAAGGACAGAAATGGTATGGACCTAACAGAAGCAGAAGATATTAAGAAGAGGTGGCAAGAATACACAGAAGAACTGTACAAAAAAGATCTTCACAACCAAGATAATCACAATGGCGTGATCACTCACCTGGAACCAGACCTCTTGGAATGTGAAGTCAAGTGGGCTTAGAAAGCATCACTACAAACAAAGCTAGTGGAGGTGATGGAATTCCAGTTGAGCTATTTCAAATCTTGAAAGATGATGCTATGAAAGTGCTGCACTCAATATGCCAGCAGATTTGGAAAACTCAGCAGTGGCCACAGGACTGGAAAAGGTCAGTCTTCATTCCAATCCCAAAGAAAGGCAATGCCAAAGAATGCTCAAACTACCGCACAATTGCACTCATCTCACATGCTAGTAAAGTCATGCTCAAAATTCTCCAAGCCAGGCTTCAGCAATATGTGAACCGTGAACTCTCAGATGTTCAAGCAGGTTTTAGAAAAGGCAGAGGCACCAGAGATCAAATTGCCAACATCCGCTGGATAATGGAGAAAGCAAGAGAGTTCCAGAAAAACATCCATTTCTGCTTCATTGACTATGCCAAAGCCTTTGACTGTGTGGATCACAATAAACTGTGGAAAATTCTGAAAGAGATGGGAATACCAGACCACCTGACCTGCCTCTTGAGAAACCTCTATGCAGGTCAGGAAGCAACAGTCAGAACTGTACATGGAACAACAGACTGGTTCCAGATAGGAAAAGGAGTATCTCAAGGCTGTATATTGTTACCTTGCTTATTTAACTTATATGTAGAGTACATCATGAGGAACGCTGGGTTGGAAGAAGCACAAGCTGGAATCAAGATTGCTGGGAGAAATATCAATAACCTCAGATATGCAGATGACACTACCCTTATGGCAGAAAGTGAAGAGGAACTCAAAAGCCTCTTGATGAAAGTGAAAGAGGAGAGTGAAAAGGTTGGCTTGAAGCTCAACATTCAGAAAACAAAGATCATGGCGTCTGGTCCCATCACTTCATGGGACATAGATGGAAAAATAGTGGAAACAGTGTCAGACTTTATTTTTGGGCTTCAAAATCACTGCAGATGCTGATTGCAGCCATGAAATTAAGAGACGCTTACTCCTTGGAAGGAAAGTTATGACCAACCTTGATAATATATTAAAAAGCAGAGACATCACTTTGCCAACAAAGGTCCGTCTAGTCAAGGCTATGGTTTTTCCCGTGGTCATGTATGGATGTGAGAGTTGGACTGTGAGGAAAGCTGATCACCGAAGAATTGATGCTTTTGAACTGTGGTGTTGGAGAAGACTCTTGAGAGTCCCTTGGACTGCAAGGAGATCCAACCAGTCCATTCTAAAGGAGATCAATCCTGGGTGTTCATTGGAAGGACTGATACTAAAGCTGAAACTCCAATACCTTGGCCACCTCATGCAAAGAGTTGACTCACTGGAAAAGACTCTGATGCTGGGAAAGGTTGGGGGCGGGAGGAGAAGGGGAAGACAGAGAATGAGATGGCTGGATGGCATCACCGACTCTGTGTACATGAGTTTGAGTGAACTCCGGGAGTTGGTGATGGACAGGGAGGCCTGGCGTGCTTTAATTCATGGGATCGCGGAGAGTCGGACACGACTGAGTGACTGAACTGAACTGAACTGAACTTAAAATCAATAGCAGAACATATGTGAGTGCGTGTAGTTGCTCTGTTGTGTCCAACTCTTTGCGGCCCCTTGGACTTAGCCCACCAGGCTCCTCTACTCATGGAATTTTCCAGGCAGGAACAGTAGAATGGGTTGCTATTTTGAACTCCAGTGCATCTTCCGGACCCAGGGATCAAACCTGCGTCTCCTGCACTGACCAGAGGATTCTTTACCACGAGTGCCACCTGGGACGCCCTAGTAGATATACACTACATCTCATAAGGAATATTGTGACTCCTTCCTGGACATGTGGCAGATAGTCCCTTAACTGTACCACTTACTCCAAATCATCACCTCTCCTTCCCACTCCTCTAAATGCCTTGTCTGATCACACCTCTCTCATGTGAACGAATACTGAGGGACTCTAGTTGCCTTTACCTTCCTGCCCTCGACCCTAAACATAATGGCCTGACAATTAAGGCCCTTCATCGTCTAGTTCCTCCCCTATAATCCACTTGCCAGCAGCCCCCACGCTATTTGCTTTTCCCTTAATAAACCTAAATGTAAGTCTTAGAGGAAAACATAGGTAGAACACTGACATAAATCACAGCAGTATCTCTAGATCCACCTCCTAATGAAAATTAAAAAAAAAAAATCACACAAATAGGACCTAATTAAACCTAAAAACTTTGGCACAGCAAAGGAAACCATAAACAAAACCCCCACAGAATGGCAGAAAACATTTGCAAACAAAGTGACTAACAAGGGATTAATCTCCAAAAAGCTCAGTATTAAAAAAAAAACACAACCCAATCAAAAATGGGTAGCACTTTTTGAAGAAAGGCTTTAACATTACCCTCAGTCAGGAGAGTTCCTTAAACTATGATCAGAGGTCTATTGGACAAGTCAAGCTGTCTAATAAAGGCCCTTCAATATTTCTGTGATTAATCCTTTTAGACAAAGTCCAAATTTTTTGTCCAAATTTATTCTAAAACCAGGAAAATAATAGTGAAGTGTATTTTTTATATATACTATAGTACTTGTCTTTTTTCCTCTGATTTTGTGGCTGATTGTCTTTCCTTAGACTCTTAGTTATTTTGTGACAGTTTATCTTCTACACCCTCCAAGTATGAGGGTGTAGAAGCAGTGAAAGTTATGTTGTATCTCCACAGCAACAGAACTATTAGAGTGTTATTTTCATATTAAGAACTATATAAATACTTACTAAATAAATGTCTTTATCCAGCCATACATATATTTACACATACAAACACACACATGGACACCTTAAACAGGTAAAAAGAAATGGCCAGTAGAATTTTTCAGTCATTATTCAGTTCAGCTGCTCAGTCGTGTCTGATTCTTTGCAACCCCATGGACTACAGCATGCAAGGCTTCCCTGTGCTTCACCATCTGCTGGAGTTTGCTCAAACTCGTGTCCATAAAGTGCGCTATGTCATAAAAGGGCAGAAAATAAACTATTAAAATTTGTTTTAAATTAGGTACCTGGATTTATAGCATCTATAGTTTGGGGGAGGGGCATTTTTCTAATAAGATCGATCTGTTTCTGGTTTCATCAGTTGATTAATAAAACAAGTGCTTCTGAGAAGTGTGTTGGCCTTTCTATGATGCAGAGATATTTATTATTGTTTGGAAATAGTCAGATGGCATTATTTCCTCCTCAATCAGTAGTCTTGGTAATGAAAATTGATTGATTCTATGTCCTTCTCTATCTGCTTTATAATTTTAATGATAAAAAGTCAGCATCTGGATTTGATTCCACCATAAACTGCAGTTTGGTTATATACACAAAAAAAAAAAAAAAAAAAATGGGTAGCAGATCTGAATAGACATTTCTCCAAAGACAGACAGACAGCCCAAAAGCACATGAAAAGATGCTCCACATGACTAATTATTAGTGAAAGGCAAATCAAAATTACAATGAGATATCACCTCATACTAGTCAGAATGATCATCAGAACGTCTACAATCAGTAAATGCTAGACAGGGTGTGGAGCAAAGGGAACACTCCTACACTGCTGAGATAGAGAATACTGAGAGTAACACTGTAAATGATATGTTCTGTAGTAAAAAGAATCTCCAAAGGCATGTGGAGACAGGAAAACTTCTTTACTGAAGACTGTCAACTACTAAAGGAGTTAGCAACAGAAATGGAATATTAGCAAAGCATCATTTTGTAGCTTCCAGTGTAATAACTGGTTCAGGTAAGGACCATCACTGGATGCTAAAACCACTGAGTAAAATGTTGGGGAGCAAGATATTTACAGTCTCCAAGTAATACTCCATGTAGTACTTTTATTTGGAAAAAAAAAAAAAAAGGTATCAGGCAGATCCTGTGAACATCATCTTAACCAAGCAAACAAGCTTAGCATCACCAGTAAAAGGACAAACTGACATTATGTGCCTACTGATACAATGCTGGGGTGAAAACAGCCTCACTTATTGTAATAATTTTTGCCAAAGAGGCTTCAGCTGAACATAAACATGGGGAAAGTGTCAGAGTAATGCAGACTATGAAGCACCTGACAAGCTAGCAGGTCATATCAAGAAAGAGGGAAAAGAGATTTTTCTGGATTTTTAAGAGACTAAACTGACATGACAATTAGATACAATGCATGTTTTTTTTTTTTTTAGTAGGTTTTTTAAGTTACAAAGAGTACATTATAGGGAGAATTAAGGAATATGAGTTTAGACTGCATAACACTATTCTATCAATGCTGTATTTTTTTGGAACAGAAAATAATAGCACTGTTGTTTCACAGGAAAAAATGTTCTTAGGAGATACAAGGTAAAGAATTTCAAGGATCAAATATCATGTATTCAGCATAGTCTGAATTGGTTCAGAAAGCAAAATACACACACACACACAGAGAAATGGAAATATAGGAGAATGTCAATAGCTGGTTCAGTTCAGTTCAGTCACTCAGTCGTGTCCGAATGTGGGTAAAAAGTATATAGATTTTTCTGTATTAAAATTTTTCTTTAGGTTTGAAATATTTTAATGTTAAAATTTAGACAAAAATTTGGGAAACAGGCTACGAACTTGTGGAGGGAAAGGGTTTTCATCTTGTTCACCTTGATTCCCCCAAAGCTGAAGTGATGCCATTATAAGAATCAAAGCAAGAGACAGATGCTCACTGATTTGCAGGGCTTTAAAATAAATCTGAATGGAAGACAATGAATGCCAAATTGAGGAAGAAGTTGGCTGGCCTTTGATACCTGCATCACAGTTTCTTGGAAGAGCCATAAGAAAGGCAGGTTCGAACCCTGGGTCAGGAAGATCTCCTGGAGAAGGGCATGGCAACCCACTCCAATATTCTTGCCTGGAAAATCCCATGGACAGAGGAGCCTGGCAGGCTACAGTCCATGGGGTCACAAAGAGTTGGACACGACTGAAGCGAATTAGCACGCGTGCATGTAAGAGAGATGCAGAGCGCTCAGCCTGCTATGGGGGAAGGAGTCCTTCCTTTGTCAACCTATTGAAGCTCAGCAAGGACAACCTTTACTTACACTTATTGATGCAGGGGAACCTGAAAATTAACCTGAATTATGTCCCAGAACTTTTCAGCGCCTGGGCAGTGATAAGAGGAGACTTACTACTCATTGTTATGCAGGGCTCTGATAATAAGTCCTTTCTTTCAGGATGTTATCTCTCAAAATCCTCATCTGTAAGACTCCTCCCAAGGTGAGCACTGGTCACCTCTCTATCCTGACAACTAATTCTTCCTTGAACTCAAATGACTAAGGAAGGGCTATTATAATTCTATTTGAAAGTGGCTGCATTTATCTTCATCTCTCAGAAGTCACACATTCTCCTTGCCCTTGGATTAGAGCCTTCATTAGAAGGCTCCTGATGTTCAATTTTTCTTCCATCTCCCACATTTCCTGTGTCCTGTCTCCACAGCCTGCTGTCCGAAAAACAGACCAAGGAAATGCTGCTGCTTGGAGGAATTAAGGCTGATTAGGCCAGTTAGAAAAATGCCTCCCAGCATTAGGACTTTCAAATGCTCAGGCTTCTCCAAAATAAACAAAAGTTATCGTTTTTCTTTGTTAAAAAGAAAATGTGTTAGGTCATTAAATGCACTAAATTCTACTCACAGGCCCCAGGTTGCAGTTAAAGAGCCAAATAAAGCTATTTTTAGGGAAAAAAAATACTTTCTGGGTTTATGAAATAAAAAAGGGCCCTCCAAATCCATAAAATGTGACCTGTTTACATTCATTATTGGTGGAAAAATGAATGATCTATGTAGAACTGGCCCCAAATTTTTCAGTGTGAAGAGTCCATATCAGATTTAAACGTGCATGCAAAGAGGGGGACATTAGTCTGTCCAAATGCTGCTCCGAGCTGATTTACTTTGCTCTGTTTTCCTTCGCCTCCTGGGGCCCTGCCCTGCCACCTATGGATGCTGGCGTGCCCCCAAAACATTCACACAAGGCGGAGAACACTGACTACATATGGCAAAGTTCATCCCAATTTGTTGCTGACTGGCTGCAGAACACCAGACAAGTCATCTTGTGCTCATGGCCTCAAGTACCAAAAAAAAAAAAAAAAAAAAAAAACCAGGGTTGAACTTTCCACTGTAAGATTCTAGGTTTTTGCTAAAAGTTCCTCAGGTGACCTCAGCATCTATACACAAAATGCCAATAATACCTGTCCCCGGTTACCTCTACCACAGCTGCTGTGAGGATGAAGGGGTTAATGTTGATAAAAGGCTTTGATTTCTCCATCAAAGTATTCAAAATCTGTTGTGTTATCATCATCATTTCATCTGCGTGGAGGCAGCTTTGAAGTGGCATTTGCTTCTATCCTTCAAATGTCAACAGAGATTATTCTAAGTCCATCAAACAGATGGATATGGCATAGAAAAGTGAAGAAAGAAAAGAATATGTGAGGTAGCAAAGGATAATTACTTAACATCAATCTCAGACCTGCAGGTGACATCCACACAATCTATGCTGGTTTTCGAATTTACCCGTCAAATCAGATAACCCTTAGCAGACTGACAAATAAAAAGCATATAAACATTATGCTCAGAAAAAGGCATAAACATATTGGGAGGCCTGTTATGGGATGCTGTGAGGGACGAGATGAGAACGGCGTGCATGGGGTCAGAAAAAGATGGTGGCGGCCCCCAAAATGTGCTTTCAAGGACTTAACTCATTTGAATATGATTCAATTAAATCAGTCTATAAACCAGCCCATTTATGTGCTCTGTACTCAGCTGCATCTGACTCTTTGCAACCCCATGCACTGTACTCCGCCAGGCTCTTCTGTCCATGCACTTTTCCAGGCAAGAATACTGGAACGGGTTGTCATTTCCTACTTGAGGGGATCTTCCCCACCCAGGGATCAAACCTGAGTCTCTTGAGTCTCCTGTGATGGCAGGTGGATTCTTCCCCACCCAGGGATCAAACCTGAGTCTCTTGAGTCTTCTGTGATGGCAGGCGGATTCTTCCCCACTGTGCCACGTGGGACGCCCGGTCTATTAATACTTCATATGTAATGACATCTGTAAGGACTAGGATATACGTTGTTCTAATTGGTGAAGGGACCTGTTAACCTTATTGATAACCGTATAGATTTCAACTGGTGACAGAACGTGAGGCAGATTAAAGCTGTCACCTTGGGTGTAGATGAAAGTGGTGAAAGTGTGGAAATCATGAAGACAAAGACACATTTTGGCTTGTGACACTGGAGAGGACAAGTTCAGGGGTATCCATGAAAATAAAGCCAGGTGAGCCTGAAAGGAGGCGAAGGCCTGGTAGAGGAGCCTGGCGGGTTACATTCCATGGGGTCGCAAAGAGTTGGACACCACTGAGTTACTGAGCACACACATCATCATATGTATTTAAGTTTTCTTGTTACATTTAACAATAAGTGAAAAAACCAAAAACAGAATTGTACAGATTTTCAAAATAACCCATGTGTAGAAGGAACATCTCCTTAAAGGGAAGAAGAGGACCACTTTAGAGAAAGGTTTACAAATTCTGAACACAAGATAGCCCTGTTAGGTTACAATGAGGGTGTTGTTTTTTTTTTTTTAAAAAAAACACAACAAATAACCTATAATAGCATTCATATTTACACATATCCCTATCTCCCGCCCCCAATATACACAGCAATATGTGAAAAGAAAACTTACTATTATTTTCACCACCTAAGAATCAGAAAAATCTCTGCACGTACACACTGATAAATCTTAGTAGTGAAGGGCGGCTGCCATTAGAAGCTAATTTGCCCTCTGTGGCTGGAAACACTTAGTTAAATTAATCCGAGGACTGTGAGTCCTTGAGTTTGCAAACGGTATCGAAGTTCTGATGGGCCATGGAAATCTCTCTGAGACTCTGGCTCAATCTTAATAATTCTGCCAGACCGACTGCTCCCCTGGGGCCCCCTTGCTGATGAAATGTCTGCTTCCCACAGGAAAGCATCTCCCTTGCTGCCTGGCTCCCTGCTTCCTCTGGCCCCGCTCTCTCTAGATTCCATGTCAACTGTGGTTCCCTGGGACTGCCTCCCACTACCTCCTGTGCTCTTCCTACCAGGGGCATCAGTACATGCAACATCAACTCTAATAAGAGATGATCTTTCTGATAACTCTCAGCTTGAACCTCTTGTGAGACTCTTGAAAATGAAACCCCAATGGTCACAGTGGCTTTTCACTGCCTTGTGGAAAAATATTGACAAAACGGAAACAGTAGATAGGTGTTTACGATCAAAGCAGAGTTCATTAGATTATGTGGCTGTTTTTAGAACAGAATTTCAGTTAGTGAGAGTCTGCCCACTGTCTAGTAGGAAAGACCCACACTTCTGTCAAATGTTTTATTACTAACAGAAATGATTTGTTATAGTGAGGGTAATAAAACAGTGTCTTCTTTGTCCATAAATGTATAAATGTATACGGCTTGCTTCTAATAAATTTCATCATGACCTATTTCCATTTTTAATTTCTTCTCTCTGATACACAATGATAATATTTCACATTAGAAATAGCTGGCATCTTACTATATGAATATTCTAATGAGTCTGAAAATATTAGCCATTCTTAAAAGCAAGCTACTTTAATGCACAAGTAATATATTCCCTCCGGCTCTAGTTGTAATAATCAATCCACTTTTCAATATTCATACCATGGATCCTTTCCTGCTGGCAGCGTTAACTTTTCTCCTTTCTTGATGAATTTGCTTTGCATTAACTATTTGCATACAAAGGCTGCATATTATATTATCCCAGGCTCAAATTTAAGACTTTCTAGTTAGCATTTATTGTATCAGTGGAATAGTGGCATGTATATTCTCACATGTTAAATTTTCAAATGTCTTTTTCTCCCCGTCAGGTATATGAATTGGGATGACTTCTTTTATCACAGAATTTCTAAACTGGAAGGGTCCATGACTGTGATCTAGTTCAGCGGTTTAATAGGTAAAAATGAAGCTGCTCGCAGTTTGACCAGTTAGGATCCTAGGCTCAGAGCTTTGTCCATTTGGCCCTGCTGTTGTTTAGTCGCTAAGTTATGCTATATCTATAGGAAATGCATTAGGTAAAAATTGAGTTGAAATGCAGCTAATCTACATTCACTTTTAATATGGTAAAGTTATCTCATGGTATAGAAGAAGGCTTATATGCCAGGGCTTTTATTTGTAATTCTAAAAAACGTGATCTCTATCATTAGAGAAAATGGAAAAAATTAATTTGTAATGAGTCGCTGTATTGTCAACTATCAGAATGAAAATTAATATTTCAAAATATCTGACATCAGGTTTATCCAAATCAGATGATTATAACATTTTTATGTAAAAAAGGGATGGAGAATGATGATTTTTGGTTATATCAAAAAAAGATCATTCCTCAAAGCCTGAGTTATATAATTCTGGACGGAGAAGCCTGGTAGGCTACAGTCCACGGGGTCGCATAGAGTCGGACACGACTGAGCGACGGAACGGAACGAATGGAATGGAAAGTTATATCAAAGCTGCAGGTTAAGAAGTGATATTTATCTGGCATGATATAGCCAAATTTACAACAATCTATTTAGTAAAAACAATCATTGCTAAAAAACTGAATCATTTTTAAAACTGTTAAACCACAAGTATATACATATATGTCCATCATGAGGAACGCTGGGCTGGAAGAAGCACAAGCTGGAATCAAGATTGCTGGGAGAAATATCAATAACCTCAGATATGCAGATGACACCACCCTTATGGCAGAAAGTGAAGAGGAACTCAAAGGCCTTTTGATGAAAGTGAAAGAGGAGAGTGAAAAGGTTGGCTTGAAGCTCACCATTCAGAAAACAAAGATCATGGCATCTGGTCCCATCACTTCATGGGAAATAGATGAAAAAACAGTGGAAACAGTGTCAGACTTTATTTTTTTGGGCTCCAAAATGACTTCGGATGCTGATTGCAGCCATGAAATTAAAAGACGCTTGCTCCTTGGAAGGAAAGTTATGACCAGCCTAGATAGCATATTAAAAAGCAGAGACATCACTTTGCCAACAAAGGTCTGTCTAGTCAAGGCTATGGTTTTTCCCGTGGTCATGTATGGATGTGAGAGTTGGACTGTGAAGAAAGCTGAGCGCTGAAGAATTGATGCTTTTGAACTGTGGTGCTGGAGAAGACTCTTGAGAGTCCCTTGGACTGCAAGGAAATCCAACCAATCCATTCTAAAAGAGATCAATCCTGGGTGTTCATTGGAAGGACTTATGCTAAAGCTGAAACTCCAATACTTTGGCCACCTCATGCGACGAGTTGACTCACTGGAAAAGACTCTGATGCTAGGAGGGATTGGGGGTAGGAGGAGATGGGGACGGCAGAGAATGAGATGGCTGGATGGCATCACCGACTCAATGGATATGAGTTTGAGTGAACTCCGGGAGTTGGTGATGGACAGGGAGGCCTGGCGTGCTGTGGTTCATGGGGTCGCAAAGAGTTGGACACGACTAAACGACTGAACTGAACTGAACTGATATACATACAGAAGCAGCTTAAGAATATATTTTCTATATTAGTAATTAAGAAATAAACAATCCCATATATTTGCTAGCATCTAGGCTGACAGAAAGATCCATGCCTGGTTCCTCTGATGCCATCTGGCACCTAGTCAGTAAAACGCCTCACCAGTAGGCCCCTCTGATTCTGGTCCTGGTTGTGCCTTGCAGATGAGCAGATCTAAGCTCCTCACTTTGGTACTATCAGTAGCAGATGGAGCATCCCAAACCACCCTCTTGATGATTGCAACTGTGACTTCTCAATTTTCTGCTCTTGATCAGACCTTTTTTTCCCCGAGAAGCAATCTGGGGCAGTAACTATCTCTCCCCATATTCTTCCTAGAACATCTCAATCATCTCGAAAAATGTGTCTGATCTGAGCTCCCGTGGACCTCACTCACGAACGCTCACTAAGATGCCTGTGATGTTTTCCAATTATGGGCAGATCCCCTGCTGCAGAGATGATGGACATGATTGTGCTGTCTCTGTTCTATGCACTTAATAGTTAAGCTTTTCCAAGGGGTGACTACTGAGTGACTTCTCCTTGGGCACTGTGGCTGCCTGATGGATCTGGAATAATGTTTGTCTCTGATGTTGGCTTCAGGGTGGCTTCACTTCTGAGCAGTGGACAGCAAGCCTCCTGTGTCACAGTCACATTCCATTAGTGCTAGAACGTCCCATTTTCTATTCACTGATGGACATGGCAGTTTCTGTCTTTGGAATCAAAGGGGCATTTCCTACAGAATGCATTGCAGGACTATGGACTGGTTCCGAGTTGCTGAAGGCATTAATCTGAACTGATAAACTCTGTCTCTTCCAGCCCTCATTCCATAGAAGACTTATTCTTCCAAATAAGCCCAGAGATACAGACAACCCGACTCAGTCCCTGTTTCCCTGTCAAGGGATGAAGAAGCCATCTTGGCAGGTTGTCTTTCCTTCTAAACATTTTACAAGAGAGATCTATAGATCCAGGCATGAAGTCAGGCATCTGGACACACATCTGTCTCTGATGGACGCCCTGGTGGACTTCTTCCTGGCACCGTCCTGGGCATTTTGCCTGAAAGAGTGATCTATCTCTTCTTGATTCAGGATTTAAATGTGCTTCAACGTTCTCAATAAATGCTACTTTGTTTACTACGGCTGCTATTTTGGTAGATCTTTTTCTCTCTATGCTGCTCTAATATTTTAAATTAAAAAGGGACAGATTTTTAAAAGTTTTGCACAAAAGGAAAATGCGTTTTTAAGCAGTAATTAGTCTAGTACGGCTCTTATAATGTGCAATGCAAGAATGGTTATGTGTTTATTTAGGACTATTTAAGGTAGCTTATGGGGCTTCCCTGACAGCTCAGTTGGTAAAGAATCCGCATGTAAATGATTTTATACAACATGGAGAAATATGTAAAATCTAAGTAAAAAGCTATCTTTACTTTAAAATAAAAGGCTCATATATTAATCATATTGAACCTTATTAGAAGATACCCACCAGGGTTGCTGATACAAGCTCATGATCCTCAAATGCAGAGTTGTAATGCACCACTAAATTAATATACTGGTACATTCTGCAGGCAGAAACATTAAATTTTTAACAGTGCAATTCACTGCATGTAGTTCCACCTTCAAACATGACGCTTGTGAAAAACTGCAAAAGCCATGCTCCTGGTATGTGATATATGTTACTGGTTTCTAAAATACTAAGTTAAAAAGATCTACTTTCTATTTTGATTTAGCCAAAACCCAGTGTGCAAAGGGATTTACACAGTCTCAGAAATAGTTAGATCACTGTAGGAAATACAAAAATACTATACTGTCTTCTAAGTTTCTCCCATATGACTAATTCATGACATTTGGAGTTAAAGAGATAATGTAATTACAATGGGGGAAAACTGTCCCTTAAAGCCCTTTTTAAAAAAGAGTATAGTAAATTTCTGTTGTGTTGATTTGATTGCCATTTTAGGATACCTGAAATATCTCTTTGTACACCTGTGATTTTATTTTTTTAAACATTTTAAAACTATATGACAAAGGCCAGTTACTGTCATCTACATAGACATTCATATGCTTCGTGATGCAAAAGACTAAATTCTTAGGGGATATGTAGAGTTTGAAAAAAATTCTTAGAATTGCACTTGTGTTAAGTGTAAAATTTATTGTGAAAATCAGACATTAAGACTGATCTTTTTATGTTTATTAAAAGGAGTCATGAGTTTTACAAAGGTAAGAAACACTGGACTAAGCAGGCATTCAGTAAGAATGCCTGAAGGGGGGTTACCCTGATCCATTATTCGTTGTGGTAATGGACTTGCTGTGCTCCACAGTACAAGACTGATATTATAGCACATGCTGGCAGGGCTCCTGGCTGGAATTAACGGTTATCTGCAAATGTAAAGCCTTGCTGCCATGAACAAAAAAACTTTTATGAAAATGAGGTGAGGAATGCTATTTTATAATTATGCGTAGAGCTGTTCTCAATTTGTAGAAGTTAGTCTGCCAATTTGACAAATTCCAGTAAAAACCAGAAATCCCTAATTGTTTACATCATGCAAAAGTACTTATCTTAAAAATATTAATTCTAAAGTTCACTCACTACTCAGAATCATGGAAGCCCAGGAGAGACCGGGCTTGTTTTGCTCTCCACTGTACTGCATAGTTAGTAGAGCACTGGGTCTGTCTAAGGTGGACTTATCATAAATATTTACTGAATGAATAAATGAATATTTATTGAATGAATAAATGAATATCTGAATAAAACAACCAACATAAAGACTGAGAATGACGTTGGTACCGATCCAGAATGACTGTTGACCAGGAATTGGGTGTCTGTTCTACAAACATCCACTCAGGTCCCAGGGTCGAGGTATCAGGTAATGCATTCAGAAAGCCAAGACACAGACCAACCCACACTCCTTTGGTATTGATCCATCCTGAGGATCTTTTACTGACTTCTTTTCCTAGAACTCAGCATTTCCTTACATGGTTATGATGACTGAGGCATGCCAACCCCAGGTGTTCCAGAACTTAATATCGCTTCTCGGCCACCTGAAAGGTGAGTCCAGAAGCACCAGGGGGGAAGAAGCATGGCCAGAGTCCTGTTCCCGTTATTTCCCTTTGAGTTCCTTTCCATCCTTTGAGTTCATGTCATGAAATACCACATATCCATGGACAAAACTTTGAGAAATGTGTTTCGGATAAACTAAGTGTTGTGTTAAGGTTTTCATTTTAGCACAACATTTATGTAGAAGTCGTGACTCTTCCTAGCTGGTATCAAGGTGTTTCCCTCACTAGTTGTAAAAAGCACTTTGTCTATGGCTCAGTGGTTTTACTACCGGAGGAAACATCCCATTAAATTTTCCCATCAGGCAGTAAGGAGAAGAAAGATTCATTATGTGGAGAGAGGCAAGGTAAAGGTTTATTATATAATCAATCAGTGGTAATACACGCTTGTTTCTCTTATCAGAGAAACTGTTCCTCACATGTCTTAAGGGAACAAGGGAATTTCTTTAACAGTAATCCTGAAAGTATGTATATTCTGATATAACATTAATCTTAACATTTATCATGCAATATGGTTATTCATCTCTAAGTTTAAATTCACCTTAAACTTTTGTTAAGCCCGAATAGCTAGTTTGAATAGTAAGTTTTCACAATAGGTTCATCATGGTTTTATACAGCTCCGTGGAGTCACTGATGGAGGGTTTGGGTTAATATTCTACATTATTTGAACTCTGTGAGTCTAGATTTGAAGAAGAAATCTGCAACATGCTTGATGATGGGAAGTTCTTAGATCAATGAAGACGAGAACATTGGACTGGAAATCAAGTCTCAGGTAGCTGAGACAGCCCTCATCCTGCCTGGGATCTCAGTTTCAGTCTCGCTAGGTGAGGTCCTAAGTCTCTACGTCCTGAAACACCAGGCCTGCTCTGCCACTTACACAGCCTAGATTCACCTTATGCAAGGCGGGAAGTGATGTGGTTTAAAAACAACAACAAAAAAAACTTTTCCTTTACAGTACAGCTTGAATTTCCATTAGTTCCTACAATGTATTCCTGTAGATTTCCTTATGCTTATACCATTACTGTTTTCTTATACTATTACTATTTTCCCTTCTGTCTCTTGAGTTCTATCTTCTCAGATGGTAAAACATCTGCCTGCAATGCACTAGACTCAGGTTCGATACCCGGTTTGGGAAGACCCCTAGAGAAGGGAATGGCAACCCACTTCCAGTACTCTGGCCTGGAAAATTCATGGACAGGGTAGCCTGGCAAGCTACAGTTCATGGGGTCACAAAGAGTCAGACACGACTGAGCAACTAACACACACACAAAGGAAAAATAGATTCTAAGCAGAAGGACCTTTTAAGTTTCAGAATGATAAAGTGGTGAGAGAATGTATACACAAATAGACAACGGAAAGACCACATGTAAAATAGAATCTCTGACCCACAACCTGCAAAAACTTGACCAGGAAACCAACCTCATATCTACAGTAACCAGCCTAGGAAGTCAGACTGCTACATCTATTAATAATCCAGGAAGCCAAACAATAATTTCACAATAACTGAACCCAAGTAGCTGAGACTTGATCAATAACTGACAAATTACCTAATTTTTGTCCCTGTTTTCAACTTTTAGACCAGCCAAAGAAATCCAAATATTGGAGGATGGAGGGGAATGAGAAGTGCTCACCACACTGAGAAGGTAACTTGAGATCAAAAAAATGAGGCAGGAAGCTCCATATAATTGATGGATCAGTGTAGTGTAGAGTGACTTAGAGGCTAACATTGGGCAGTCAACATTCAGAAGCATTCGAAGCTGCACTCTTTACCACCAAGGGGCCATTGGGACAATTTCATAGTTAGGGTCTAGGGGTATGTGCTTGGGAACAGGAAGCACATTTCTAGGTCAAGATTTATGAATGGGTCACTAGTCTTGTGGGCACTGGGAATATATCAGCAAAGGTTTATGTCATTGTCTAGAGACTAACAAAGCATACAGGCCATCTGGACTTAGTGACTGTTAAACAATATCTATTAACTACAAAGCCCTTGACAACAGACATGATTTATCACACAGTCCTAAGTAGGGTCAGTGGAAGGACAGGAGGAACTGTCCAGGCCCAAGATGGAGTCAGTTATGCTAACAGTTGTACCTCAAACCTGTTCCTCTAATCAATTACGTAGGAGGGTCCACTTCTAGCTAGCCTGGCCTGCAGCTTCTCCAGGCCAAGACACTACTCAGGATGACTTCAAGTCTTCCACTTCCCACTATAAAGCTTCCCTACTCCTCAGCCTGCCGTTGGGCCACTCTGCAAGTGACTATAAATTAGTAGTCTCTCCTGTTCTCATTTGGATGCCATTCAGTTATTTCCACAGTGAGACTAGAAACAGACAAAGAGAAAGCACTCAACTTCTGCTAGGTCCTCTCTTGAGGCCATCTTTCTTTCTTTTCTTGGTCAGCCATTTTTAATTGATAACTACTATTCAAAAACTTCCACATACTCAAAACCTCCTACACTCTACCTTGTATTGTTCACTCTGAGCATATGATTCTATTTCAACTTCTTAGGGAAACAAGTCCAAGAAGAACTGCCTCAGCATCTTCTCAGCATTCACTCCCAACAGCTACAGTTTCATTCAGTCAATTAATTTCTCCCTTCCCCTGGTCACCATAGAGAGGGAAGCATCTCTTCTGTCTGATGCTCTGGATCCCACTGTCTCCAACCGGCTCACAGCTTCGACCCCCCGACTGCCAAGCACCCTCTCATTTCTTCATGCTCTTCCATCTCCTCCCTTCTTACTCTGACCACCAAGATGAATTCAAGGCTCTGCCACCTGAGACTCTGTCACTCTTTCCCTGACTCCGACCCCTGGCAGCTCTCCACCCATCTCTCTTAAGCACGCCAGAGAACAGACACCGGGATTCCTTACCTGTTTTTCAATTTCCATTCATTTCACACCCAGATGTTACTTCACTGAAACTGTACAAGATCACCAATGACTTTCCCCCCAAAACAACATGTATTCTCAGTGCCTAGTACTGTGGCTGACCTGTGGAAGAAACTCATCTTCCTTGACTTCTTAACTTTAAAAATAGGTCTGCATGACTGAGCTGTGAACTGGCTTTAGCTGTAGCTGAATTAACTTACACAGTCCTTGTAACAAACAGATGAAGCAGGTGGTGTTATTGTTCTGGAAATTAGGGCTCACACAGAGATTAAATCTCTCTCACACCTGATCATCCCAAGATCCATCCTTGCCTTCTCCCTCTGAAATAACAACAGGAGCAGACAGAAAAAAATACCCTGAAAGAACAAGGTTTCTGCTCATTTCCTGGCACGTGAATAAGAGTTTAATATATGTTGAGTAATATTCTTCTTCTAGCACCCAAAACCATGGTATAACATGGAGTGTACTAATGCATTTTGACTAACTGAATGTGCCCAGAGAGGTCAGAACAGTGATGCTTAAATAATTATTTCTTCTGGGAGCTATGGCCTGCTGGGGCTTTAAAGGCAAGGAGGGCATTTTTCTTGGACCAGGAGGCCGCCAGAGGCCTTACCTAGTCACATTAGTCTTACAAAAGAATAGGAAAAAAACCTCATTTTTCCTTTCTCTGCAATATGCATCTACTCATTTCTAAAACAGCAAATTTGTGAATGGTGTTATTTGGTAATCACAGTCATCTTTTTGAGAAAAGGATTTATCTTTATCTCATTATGGCACATATGAGATTCTAGGTGTGAACCGAAGGGGAAAGAAGTTAAGTCTTCTTTTTTCCTATTGTTTACATGTATAATTATTGAAATTCATAAGATGTAACTTTGAAAATCTGCTACTATAGGAAAATAAAGTGTAATTAGAGTTGAATAAAACAAAAGGGGAAATGAGAGCATCGACTTTCTGATTTACTATCTTGCCTTCCCTCCCGCTGGAATCAATTTACAGTGGATAGGAAAGATCCAGACAGCAGGAGGAACAAGGGGTTGTTAACACAAATTATAAAGAAAGGAACTCCCTTCGAATTTCAGGAACTGAGCCAAGGGAGAAAATCAGAGTGGGAAACGGTATTTACACTGCACCATAACAGTACTCACGTCACTGTCTAAGCTCCTCAAAAATCCCTAATCAAATAAAGGCGTTAGCATTTATTGTCTTTCTACCTAAATATTGTTAAATGCTTAGGAAAAGCCCCAGAAGACAGTTACCAGTTTGCCAAGAGGTCCCAAGAAGAACTGCTTGCCAACTGCAAGATGTATTTCCTTAGTGTAAGAGCGAGGGAATATGACTGGATCCATGCTGTTACAGACACTGTGTTACTTTAACGATGCTGCCCTCACATAAAGAAAATTATACCAAGAAAAAGAGGCAGGAAGAAGCAAATATTCACTAGCTGCTGACATTAAACAAACGATAGCTTTCTGGCTCGAAATACAATACAGGCAAAAATCTGGGAAGAAATGTATAAATTATTTAGATAAGAGGCGTTTAACTCAAATGTGGAAGGGACAGGGAGGAAAAATCTTCAGATAAACTGCCCAAAGCAGGAAACCTGGGTGGATGTGATATCTTTTTGGAGCCAATGGAGGCCATGAGGGTATTCTGAAATTGTCATGAAAGCTAGCTGGGAGCAATCCCAATGGCTGGGGTGCTGTATACTAACAGAGAACAAACAGACAAACAAAACCCCTCCCAACAACAGGATTCTACATTTTATCATTGTTCTTTTCAATTGCTCAGTCGTATCCAACTCTCTGTGACCCCCATTGACTGCAGCACGCTAGACTCCTCTGTTTTCCCCTACCTCCTGAGGTTTGCTCAAATTCATGTCCCTTGAGTCAGTGATGCTCTAACCATCTCATCCTCTGCCATTAATAGTAAATATTACCATCTTATCATCATAACTGAGGATGGACTCATCACTGGAAAACGTTGAAAGGTTTCCTTTATTTAAGCGAATAATTTAAAAGATGGGGAAATAGAAAAGTAAATGATCTGAAAGATCATAAAACCAAAAAGTGCTTAAATTCAGTAACAGAAAGGGACTTCAAAGCTACATTTGAGCAAAGGGGAAAAACCAGTTGATCTCTACCTGGAGAAGACGGTGCAGCATCAGTGACTCAGCTCTCCTTGGGAAGAGGGTCTTGTGTGTCACACAGGAAACTGAGCTCAGGGCACTGGGACGGGTTCTGTCTGCTGCACTCAGATCACTGACAGGGATGGTTCAATCATGCTTCAGTAATGGGCTACTTTTCAGAGATTATCCTTTTACATATCGTCAAGATTAACAAGGTGACGTGTGGGCTAAAATAGGATTATATAGACAGATGGATTCAGATAGTGAGTACCTTCCCCAAAGAGGACTGATTGGAAGCTCTCTAGAAAAGCATTGAATAATGCAAGGTTCTGTCCTTGGAACTATACCTATTCAAGTCTGTATCATCATCTTGGAATAAAACCCGTAAGATTAGTCAGTGGATGACAAAATACTGAGAGAGGTAAACTAAAGAAAGAAGCAAGATTCACAATGATCCTGAAAGTTAAAGTTAGGAGCCAAAAGCAATGGGGAGAACTGTATACTTTAAAAGGGTGAATTTTATGGTATGCGATTATTTTTTGTTTTTTTTACAAGAGCTACTATGTAAACAAATGAACAAATAAAACCAATTACAGATGTTTAACTGGAAAATGTAAAGCTTCATATTTGAGTTAAAAAACAAAACAAAACATATATTCTGGATAGGAAAAGCTTAACTGGGGATAGTCTGTGTTTGAGTAGACACTGAGCTCACTTAATAGCCAACAGCATGGTCCACTGGAGTCTTAGCTTCCTGAGAACCAGACTTATCCCTGAATCCTCAGCACTTCCTGTCATGTGTGTATAGGATAGAAGCGTAATAAGTATTTGTTACACATGTTGCTTAAAAACAACCACAACAGCCAAAAACTAATGCAACTTTAAGTTGCTGCTGCTGCTGCTGCTAAGTCACTTTAGTCGTGTCCGACTCTGTGTGACCCCATAGACGGCAGCCCACCAGACTCCCCCGTCCCTGGGATTCTCCAGGCAAGAACACTGGAGTGGGTTGCCATTTCCTTACAAAAGCTTAAATGTAGGAGTTTCTTTCTGTGCGCATAATCGGTTATTTACCCCTATGGCGCCCTGATGGAGAAACATCACTTCCGAGAGTAAGCTCTCCTGCACCGGAGGAGGTCACCACTCTCTCAGTCAATTACAAGAGGCACCAAAGCAACAAAACAGAAGATAAACGAAGTTCATCTACTTAGATGGGGCTCTTGCCACAAGCCAGCGGAAGGAAACAACCTTCTGAGGTCTTTATTTGTGTACAAACTTTGAAGGGAACTGGCTGTTTTATCTTCCACAGTTATGGGGTGTTTCTGGGCCCAGACTCCCCAGACAAGGCATATTTCTTGGGGGCCTCAGGAATTAACATTGGTAAGAGACTGTATTTCTATTATTGGTCATACAAGAGACCCAGAAATGAGCAATTACCATCTCTAGCCTTTAATTTCCCTAAGTTGTAGGCTCTTCTAGAAGGGCGTTAAAAATAATCACAAAATAATGCAAACCCACAGCCAAGCAAACAGCTCTACATCACTTTCCAAGCCCTAATTCTCTAATTTTTCCATTTTTGAAGCTTTTCAGCCAGAAGAGCTTTAATGGGAGACAGAGGTGAATTCTACGTGAGGTGCACCAAGCCTCTATCACCTTGGTGTCACTCTCAGAAACATTCTAGCTGAACAAGTGGGTTCATAGTGTGTGGCCATATGCACTTGTTTTCGATTATCTTGACAAGTCCAGTTAGTCAGTCCAACCAAATCAGCTCACAAAAGGAGTCTTATGAGTCAAAACAGGGATTCCAATCAGGTTGGGTTTCATAGACCACGGTTTGTACTGGCCTGAGACTCATGGAAGACAGTCTTAATTATGTAGTCCTGAAGATACGAACTATTTAGTCCAAGTATGGTTTGAGATTGAAAAACAAAGCAAAGGAAGTTAATACCAATTTGTAGTAGGTGAGGCTGAAGAAAGCAATAAGGGATGAATCTTGAATAACTCTAAATGAATTCATGTAAGAAAGTGAATGTATCCTTAAATTCTTTAAAATGACTGTTTATACAAAGAATTCAAATGACCCACTGTTTATCCTGCTATGCAAATCCTTTCTCTTTCAGTTCAGTTCAGTAGCTCACTCGTGACCAACTCTTTGCGACTCCATGAATCACAGCATGCCAGGCCTCCCTGTCCATCACCAACTCCCAGAGTTCACTCAAACTCATGTCCATCGAGTCGGTGATGCCATCCAGCCATCTCATTCTCTGTCATCCCCTTCTCCTCCCGCCCCCAATCCCTCCCAGCATCAGAGTCTTTTCCAATGAGTCAACTCTTCGCATGACGTGGCCAAAGTATTGGAGTTTCAACTTTAGCATCAGTCCTTCCAATGAACACCCAGGATTGATCTCTTTTAGAATGGACTGGTTGGATCTCCTTGCAGGCCAAGGGACTCTCAAGAGTCTTCTCCAACACCATAGTTCAAAAGCAGCAATTCTTCGGCGCTCAGCTTTCTTCACAGTCCAACTCTCACATCCATACATGACCACTGGAAAAACCATAGCCTTGACTAGACGGACCTTTGTTGGCAAAGTAACGTCTCTGCTTTTTAATATGCTGTCTAGGTTTGTCATAACTTTCCTTCCAAGGAACAAGCATCCTTAAATTTCATGGCTGCAATCACCATCTGCAGTGATTTTGGAGCCCCCAAAAACAAAGTCTGACACTGTTTCCACTGTTTCCCCATCTATTTCCCATGAAGTGATGGGACCAGATGCCATGATCTTTGTTTTCTGAATGTTGACTGTATAATAAAAAAGATTTGATGAATAACCACATGCTCCAAAGTAGTGATATTGAATTCAAATAATCATTAAGCATACCACTTTCAAATGTAATAATAAGTATTAAAGTTACAAAGTCCTTTATCCTGGCCAGTCTTCAAGACTTATTTGAGATGAGAACGCAGACTTTTAATTATTATGCATGATACATTCTTCATGTATCTGCCTTTGAATTTGAAAACTGGTTTGAAAGTTTAGGGTCTAAGTCTCTATATATATCTGAGTATACCATATTTAATATCCACAATATGTTCCCTGCCTCTGGCTGCTCTCTTTCCCTAAAACCTACTACTCATCTTAAAGCAATTAAAATGTACAATGCACCGCTCACTCTGCTTTCTTTGAAAAATGTGTGTCTTTGTAGTAGAGCCTGAAGTCCGGCAGGTTGATTCCCCCAGTTCCATTCTTCTTTCTCAAGATTGCTTTGGCTATTTGAGGTTTTTTGTATTTCCATACAAATTGTGCAATTATTTGTTCTAGCTCTGTGAAAAATACCGTTGGTAGCTTGATAGGGATTGCATTGAACTTATAAATTACTTTGGGTAATATATTCATTTTCACAATATTTATTCTTCCAATCCATGAACACGGTATATTTCTCCATCTATTAGTGTCCTCTCTGATTTCTTTCACCAATGTTTTATAGTTTTCTATATATAGGTCTTTTGTTTCTTTAGGTAGATATATTCCTAAGTATTTTATTCTTTTCGTTGCAATGGTGAATGGAATTGTTTCCTTAATTTCTCTATTTTCTCATTATTAGTGTATAGGAATGCAAGGGATTTCTGTGTGTTGATTTTATATCCTGCAACTTTACTATATTCATTGATTAGCTCTAGTAATTTTCTGGTAGAGTCTTTAGGGTTTTCTGTGTAGAGGATCATGTCATCTGCAAACAGTGAGAGTTTTACTTCTTTTCCAATTTGGATTCCTTTTATGTCTTTTTCTGCTCTGATTGCTATGGCCAAAACTTCCAAAACTATGTTGAATAGTAGTGGTGAGAGTGGGCACCCTTGTCTTGTTCCTGACTTTAGGGGAAACACTTTCAAGTTTTCACCATTGAGGATAATGTTTGCTGTGGGTTTTTCATATATAGCTTTTATTATGTTGAGGAATGTTCCTTCTATTCCCACCTTCTGGAGGGTTTTGATCATAAATGGATGTTGAATTCTGTCAAAGGCTTTCTCTGCATCTATTGAGATAATCATATGGTCTTTATTTTTCAATTTGTTAACAAATTTCAATTTGAAATGAATCTGACGTGGTTGGGGGCTCCCCACCTCAACACTCTGTGGATTCAAGAGGCCGTTCCTTCTGGAAGTGTATAAATTAGCCTGGGATAGAACCTGCACGCTGAATTTACTAATTAAGAAATGAGAAACCAGAACTATAAAGGTGGCATAGAAATACAAGAAACCATTCTTAAGTAATCTTTTAAAACTTTGAACAGAGTTACAGATTTTACCATTTGTGATAAACTGGTATATATAATTTAACCAGAACCAGAAGAAAATTAGTATTGTGTGAATTCTGAAGCACTTTCAACATGTTGTAGGAATAATGTGGACTTTCCTGAGGTTTACACATTCATAAGTAAATGGTCCGTGTCTCGTGCCTTTGTTGGTTTTCTGTGAGCTGCAGTTTCTGAGAAGTGAGCAGCTCTCATTCCTGTAACTCCTGTAATTCAGTCACTCGTGTGCCTCTTTCATGAGGATTCAGTGCGGCTGTGGTGCTGTTATCCCTCTGATAAAAGTATAACATAGAGAAGGATATTGAGGCCCATATCAAGAAGGAATTTGACAAGAAGTACAACCCCACCTGGCACTGCATCGTGGGGAGGAACTTCAGTAGTTATGTGACACATGAAACCAAACACTTCATCTACTTCTACCTGGGCCAAGTGGCCATTCTCCTGTTCAAATCTGGTTAAAAGCATGGACTGTGCCACACACCCAGTGATCCATCCAAAAACAAGGATGCAGACTAAATTCCAAATACCAGAGACTGCAGTCTTCAGCCTTGCCTAAGGAAACACCTCCATCTTTGAACCTTCATTGTGTTTTGTACAGGGCATTCTCTGTACTAGTTTGTGGTTATAAACCAATTAGTAAAACCGCTTACATTTGTATTTATTTTCTATTCCATACCTCTATGCCCCATGTTTTTTCTCTTCAAAATCCATTCCTTTAAATAAATAAATCTGTTGGAGAAAAAAAAAAAGAAAAATGTGTGTCTTGGCTGTTGGGACATAGGGAGAAGAGATGGGCCCCTAACAGCCCTGTAAGCCTGTCCCCATTTCAGTAGTATTCCACGACAAACACTCAAATGTCACCACTAATATTTATGCTTCTGCAAAGTGACATTTTCTTTCAAGAGACAGGATTGATGGGCCTAGAAAGAACCGGATCAAACAAGAGTTGAATTCTAGACTATTAAGCAATAGAAAACCAGTGCATAAATTTTTACAAGGAATGACTGGATGAAAGCAGTATTTTAGGAATAGTTGGCAAATATAGGAAGAGAAAATACAATAACTGGAATAGGATACTTTTGCATTTAGCTTACTATATGCTGTTACTAATCCTTTGTAAGCAAAAATCAGGCTTTAGATTATTACTCCCACAGCACTGAACTATTTACGTTGATTGATATAGTCAACTGCCCATGTGAGAAAATGATGCCTTGAGAATGTCCAGCTAGCGTTAATGATGGTCAATCTGGGATCTCATGATTAGCAAAGCAATGATTTCAGTCCTTGTGGCCAAGGCAGCTTCATTCACACATTTCTCCAACAAATATGCTCAAGTTCCTATTGCTGTTATGGAGGAGGAAATGGCAGCCCACTCCAGTACTCTTACTGGGAAAATCCCACGTGGTTGCAAAGAGTCAGACATGACAGAGCATGCACACATACATACATCTACAGCTATGAAGTGAACATTGGCCTTTTTTTTTTAAGGTGTAAAAACAGTAAAGATGTTCCTATAACTTGATCGCTTTTTGAATAGAAGAATTAGGGGATGAAGATGTGACTTTTGATGTATGCTGTTGCTGCTGCTAAGTCGCTTCAGTTGTGTCCGACTCTATGCGACCCCATAGACAGCAGCCCACCAGGCTCCCCCATCCCTGAAATTCTCTAGGCAAGAACACTGGAGTGGGTTGCCATTTCCTTCTCCAATGCATGAAAGTGAAAAGTGAAAGTGAAGTCGCTCAGTCGTGTCCGACTCTTAGCGACCCCAGTCTCCTCCATCCACGGGATCTTCCAGGCAAGAGTACTGAAGTGGGGTGCCATTGCCTTCTCTGTTTGATGTATGAGTTGTGTAAAAACTAGAGGGTTTTTTTTTCTCTCCCAAATATTTCACTGGAAGATTTTATAAGCTGATTTAGATTATCTTACTGCCTATACCAGAGACTTTCTTGGGTACAAAATGTGGTTCAGAGTTGCAAGACTCTTCATCCAGAGCAGAGGCTGCCCCTTGACTCAGGTGTGGCCATGTGACTTTTAGCCAATGATACGTGAACAGAGAGGACAGTGCACCAAGTCAGAACGTGGGTCCTGGGAGGCTTGGCATGTTTCTGTTTGCTATCTTGAGTGTCTGGCACTGAGCTGAGAAGAATGTGCTGCACTAAGTCCAGAGAGAGATGTCAGGAGCATGGTCATCCAGATGCCGCGCCGATTTATTTTAAGAGGCAGAGCAGTGACACAGCAGGTGCTGTGAAACAAGTCGTTTTAGATTAGCCAAATCCTACCTGAGCTGTAGCTGCATGAGCAATGCGAGAGGCTATAGTTTTAAGTCACTGAGTTTTGAGTATGCAACATAGCATCTTTCTTTGGGCCAGCAGCTTATAGCTGAAGTGGCCAAAAATAGATTATTAGAATCAAAGTTTTCAGGCTCTTTATTCTAGTGTGGGTTTCATCTGTCATTCTCCCCGCCCCGTTACACTAGTTATGTCACTTACAAATAGAGCTTCAACTATGCACTTTTGGTGCCTTTTATTAGCAACTTGTAGTTCTCAGTTTAACTGCCTTGGCTTCCCTTTGCCTTTCATACTTTTTGTTAGTATGTATATATTTCCCTATATTTTGGAATCCTTTTTTTCCATCTGTGGGTCATTTTTTTTTTTTTTCTTAGACACCTAAACTCATTCAAATAAAGATCTCTTTAACATTTCTTTCCTCCTTAAGATCTCTGTTGATTTTGGGGAGGGTCAAAGGAACCATTAATGATAATCTGTACCCTAATTCTTACTTTTGTTGAATGGTACCCAAACCAGGTTATGACAATTTAGAAAATACCTCTAGAACTTGCTGTGTGTGTGTGTTTTTTTTCTTGTAATAGAAGCTTATACATCAGAATGTGTGAATGAAAATGCAAAGTTAGAAACAGATCCCTTGAAGTGTTTGGACACTCTGACAGCTGCAATTTTTCAACATAAATTACTGTACTTAGCTGCAAAGCCTCTGTCACAGGGAGACAGGACACTTCCAAAATTGCCTGCTGCCCTCTTTAGTAATAACCTGAGTTTTCACTATCTAGATGTCCCATGATAAAAGACACCTCAGTGCACACAGATGGAAGAATTCAGACTTCACGTATATCCTTCAGAGGATGCACATGCTGCTCTATTTGTCTTCCCTCCTTGTCTAGATGTGGCACATGATTATTCAGGCAAGGAGATGTGGGCAGGGGAGGAAGCTTAGCAGTAAACAGGTGAGCCTGTCCACTCTCTCGCTTTCCTTTTAATCAAAGGAAAGACTTGACAGAATTCACCGGTAGCCTCTTACTGGTGCCTTCCGACAGCATTAGGGAGGGGGAACTCTTTTTTTTCTAGCATCACACCAACAAATTTATTTTAAAATGCGCAACACTTAACATGTGCTCCTCGAGGCATTATCATTTCTGAAACAGTATGGCTAAGTGTCTTTAAACTACTTGAGAGATTTTTAAGGACTAATTTTTCTCATTTTTTAAAAAAAGTATCAATCTTCCTTTTAGAGATATTTGATAGTCCCTCATTTGTGTCCGACTCTTGTGACCCCATGGACTGTAGCCCACCAGGCTCCTCTCTCCAGGAATTTTCCAGGCAAGAGTACAAATGCAAAGTTTCGTATGCATGCATGCTCAGTCGCTAAGTTGTTTGTCTGACTCTTTGCCACCTCACGGACTCTACTGCCAGGCTCCTCTAGCCATGGAATTTCCCAGGCAAGAATACTGGAGTGGGTTGCTGTTTTTCTCCAAGGGATCTTCCCTACGCAGAGATCAAACTCACATCTCCTGCATTGGCAGGCGGATTCTTTACCGCTGAGCCACGGGAAGTCAGATGTTTTTTGCGTATTAATAGGAGTCTAGTTTTGGGGATGTACTAATAGTTGAATTCCGGTGACCTTTCAAATAAAGCAGGATGGGCTCATATCTTGTCCTCGATCCATGTAAGTCAGAAGCCCAGTGTCTCTCCCTGCACCAAGCTGTCCCTGAAGAAGTAAGTACCTGCCCACATGACCACTTGTAGGAAGCCAGTTTGAAGACTGCTATCTATGCTGGTTTAGTGATTATAAAACAGGATCATGAAGAATAAATAATTTCCATATTTACCACACTTTCTGCCACAACCCAAATAGGCTTGTAGAGACAAGACCAAAGATATTTACAGTCAATTTATTTCAGATATGGGCAACGTCATGAGCTGTCAATAGATGTCCTGCAGTCCCCAGCTTCAGCAGCAGGTCAGCAGTAGGGTCATCTGTGATCCAGGAAGGGTACCTGCCCAGAGATGCCCACCTCCTAACACCCAGAACCTATGAATACATGTTACCTACTGAATGTGGTTTTAAGGTTGCAGCTGGAATTAGATTTTCTAACTTGGTGCCTTTGAAATACGGATTGTCCAGGGTGAGTCCAGTGTAATCAAAAGGCCCCATAAACAGGGGAAGGTGAGACAGAGTCAGAGATGACAGTGATGAAATGTGAGAAAGACTTGGTCCAACACTGCTGGCTTGAAGATGGAGGAAGAGAGCCAAAAGCCGAGGGAATGTGGGAGCTTCTAGAAGCTGGAAAGAGCAAAGGGATTCTTCCCTGGAGCCTCTAGAGAGAGACATTGGTTAGCCAAAATCTTTATGCTAGCCTGGTGAGATCCACCTCACGCTTCTGAACTACAGTGATAAACCTGTGTTATTTTCAACTGCTGCATCTGTGGCAATTTTGTCACAGCAGCCAAAGGGAACAAATATTCCATCTCATTAATGAGACAGGTTCAGGTGGTGGTGGTTTAGTCCCTCATTTGTGTCCGACTCTTGTGACCCCATGGACTGTAGCCCACCAGGCTCCTCTCTCCAGGAATTTTCCAGGCAAGAGTACTGGAGTGGGTTGCCATTCCCTTCTCTAGCAGATCTTCCAGACCCAGGGATCGAACCCAGGTCTCCTGCATTGCAGGCAGATTCTTTACCAACGGAGCCACAAGTGAGACAGGTTACTACCTAAATTATGACTAAAAGCTATCCAGACTACGCATAACTGAGAGACAACAAGAATTTAAAATGTAAGATAGCAATCTTATTTCAATGCAAATAGCTTTATAAAAGAAAAGAAAAAAGAAAACTGGACTTCATCAAAATTTAAAACTTTTGTGGATCAAAGGGCAGTATCAACAACATGAAAAGACCACTCAGAGAAAAATAAAATATTTCCAAATCACGTATCAGATAAGGGCAGTATGCAGAGTATAGAAAGAACTCTTACAACTCAACAATAAAAAGAGAACACAGTTTTTAAAAACACAAAGATTATGAATAGGCAGTTCTCCAAAGAAGATATACAACTGGTTTAAAGCATATGAAAAGATGTTCATCATCATTAATCATTAAATAAATTAAAATCAAAACCCAAATACCATCTGAGACATAGAGAACAGACTTGGGAGTTGCCAGGGAAGAGAGTGGGTGGGGAAGGATGGAATGGGAGTTTGAGATTAGTATATGCAAACTATTATATATAGAATGGATAAACAACAAGATCCTACCGTATACCACATGGAACTATATTGAATAGCCTGTGATAAATAAATTACAATATAATAAAAGTGTATGAAAAAGGATATAAGTATATATAGTACATATTTACTGTACAGTAGAAAGTAACAGCACTGTAAGTCAACTATACTTAAAAAAAAAAAACCACTAGGAAGTCAAGAAACACCTGGGGTAACAGGCAAATTTGGCCTTGGAGCACGGAATGAAGCAGGGCAAAGGCTAATAGAGTTCTGCCAAGAGAATGCACTGGTCATAGCAAACACCCTCTTCCAACAACACAAGAGAAGACTCTACACATGGACATTACCAGATGGTCAACATCGAAATCGGACTGATTATATCCTTTGCAGCCAAAGATGGAGAAGCTCTATACAGTTAGCAAAAACAAGACTTGGAGCTGACTGTGACTCAGATCATGAGCTCCTTATTGCCGAATTCAGACTTAAATTGAAGAAAGTGGGGAAAACCACTAGACCATTCAGGTACGACCTAAATCAAATCCCTTATGATTATACAGTGGAAGTTGAAATAGATTTAAGGGACTAGCTCTGATAGACAGAGTGCCTGATGAACTATGCATGGAGGTTTCTGACACTGTACAGGAGACAGGGAGCAAGACCATCCCCAAGAAAAAGAAATGCAGAAAAGGAAAATGGCTGTCTGAGGAAGGCTTACAAACAGCTGTGAAAAGAAGAGAAGCGAAAAGCAAAGGAGAAAAAGAAAGATATACTCATTTGAATGCAGAGTTCCAAAGAATAGCAAGGAGAGATAAGAAAGCCTTCCTCAGCAATCAATGCAAAGAAATGGAAAACAACAGAACGGGAAAGACAAGAGATCTCTTCAAGAAAATTGGAGATACCAAGGGAACATTTCATGCAAAAATGGGCTCAATACAGGACAGAAATGGTATGGACCTAACAGAAGCAGAAGATATTAAGAAGAGGTGGCAAGAATACACAGAAGCACTTACAAAAAAGATCTTCACGACGCAGATAATCATGATGGTATGATCACTCACCTACAGCCAGACATCCTGGAATGTAAAGTCAAGTGGGCCTTAGGAACCATCACTATAAACGAAGCTAGTGGAGCTGATGGAATTTCAGTTGAGCTATTTCAAATCCTGAAAGATGATGCTGTCAAAGTGCTGCACTCAATATGTCAGCAAATTTGGAAAACTCAGCAGTGGCCACAGGACTGGAAAAGGTCAGTTTTCATTCCAATCCCAAAGAAAGGCAATGACAAAGAATGCTCAAACTACTGCACAATTGCATTCATCTCACATGCTAGTAAATAATGCTCAAAATTCTCCAGGCCAGGCTTCAGCAATACGGGAACTGTGAACTTCCAGACGTTCAAGCTGGTTTTAGAAAAGGCAGAGGAACCAGAGATCAAATTGCCAACATCCACTGGATCATGGAAAAAGCAAGAGTTCCAGAAAAACATCTATTTCTGCTTTTTTGTGGCTAAATAATATTCCATCAGATGGCTATATCAGCATATTTTATTTATCCATTTATTAGTTCAAGGGCATTGGGGTTGTTTTCACTTTCTATCAGGAATCAGGCTGTTGTAAACATTCATGTATGAGTTTTTGTGTGAGCATACATATTGAGTCCTCTTGACTCAAACATATCTAGGAGTAGAATTGCTAGTTCAGTTGCTCAGTCATGTCCGACACTTTGCAACCCCATGGACTGCAGCACCCCATGCGTCCCTGTCTATCATCAACACCCGGAGCCTGCTCAAACTCATGTCCATCGAGTCAATGATGTCATCCAACTATCTCCTCCTCTACTGTCCCCTTCTCCTCTTGCCTTCAGCCTTTACCAGTGACCCCATGGACTGCAACAAACCAGACTTCCCTGTCCATCATCAACTTCCCGAGCTTGCTCAAACTCATGTCCAACAAGTCAGTGATACCATCCAAACATCTCATCCTCTGTCATCCCTTCTCCTCTTGCCTTCAGTCTTTCCCAGCATCAGGGTCTTTTCAAATGATTCAATTCTTTGCATCGGGTAGCCAAAGTATTGGAGCATCGGCTTCAGCATCAGTCCTTCCAACGAATATTCAGGATGATGGACTGCTTTGATCTCCTTGCAGTCCCAAGGAACTCTCAAGAGAATTGCTAGGTCATGTGGTAACTCTGTTTAACATTTTGAGGAACTGCCAAACTCTTCCCCTCAGTGGGTATAACAGTTTATAACCGTATCAGTAATATAGAAGGAGTATCCTCACCAATACCT
Organism: Moschus berezovskii; assembly: GCF_049115385.1. Lineage (NCBI taxonomy): Eukaryota > Metazoa > Chordata > Mammalia > Artiodactyla > Moschidae > Moschus > Moschus berezovskii. The sequence goes on from NC_142462.1 coordinate 117,320,055, forward strand.
GTTCTTTTTTTTTTTTAAGCCATCATAATGACCAACCTGCTGCTGCTGCTGCTAAGTCGCTTCAGTCGTGTCCGACTCTGTGCGACCCCATAGACAGCAGCCCGCCAGGCTCCCCTGTCCCTGGGATTCTCCAGGCAAGAACACTGTGACCTTAAAATGCAATTCTACTCCTAGATATGTTTGAGTCAAGAGGACTCAAAATGTATGCTCACACAAAAACTCATACATGAATGTTTACAACAGCCTGATTCCTGATAGAAAGTGAAAACAACCCCAATGCCCTTGAACTAATAAATGGACAAATAAAATATGCTGGTATAGCCATCTGATGGAATATTATTTAGCCACAAAAAAGAAAGGCATATTGTTACACATCACTGTGTGGTTGGGCCTTTCATGCTAAGTGGAAGAAGCCAGACACAAAAGGCTACATATTGTGTGTTCCGTATGAAATGTCCAGTACAGGCAAATCCATAGAGACAGGAAGTGGATTAGTGGCTGCCAGGGAAAGGGAGAGTGAGGGATTGGGACTGACTGCAGTCTACACATTGGAGAAGGAAATGGCAACCCACTCCAGTGTTCTTGCCTGGAGAATCCCAGGGATGGGGGAGACTGGTGGGCTTCCAGCTATGGGGTCACACAGAGTCGGACACGACTGAAGTGACTTAGCAGCAGCAGCAGCAGCAGCAGCAGTTTACATGAAGTCTCTTTTTAGGGGGATGAAAATGTTCTGGAAATAAGTGTTAGGAATGGATACATTAAAACCCACTGAATTATATGCTGTGAAGTGATACATTTTAGGTTGTATAAATTGTACCTCAGTTAAAAAAAGAATAGAATCCATCCACCTAACACACCATTAGAGATTAGTACTGAATATCCAGGTCGTGACCATGGCCTTGTCACCTTGCTAAGTTGAAATGATGTGACTCGCTAGTTGACTAACTCTCGGTTTTCCTGTGTACTTTAAGAGCTCCCATTGCAGGCCCTGATCTTATGACAAACCCAACTCCAATCAGAATACAAACACAGACTCAGCATTTTAAAATTCCTTCAACTGAAATCTGACTTTGTGAAGCACTTGCTCATTTTCTCTTCAAGTCAGTTTACGCCCTTGAGTTTTCTCTTGTTATATCCGTCATCTCCTCATTGACAAGAGGCCCCCTTGATCTGGTGCTATCCCTTATGCTTTATCAATGTCTGAGTCCCTCAACAGACTCATCCTGAAGTATCTACCTGAGTATCTGTCAACAAGTTTAGAAGTTAGACACTGTTTCTAGTCCTTTAGTGATTTCTTTAGAAATTTTGACATGTTTGAAAGTAAGTCATAATCACTCGGCCGTGTCCAGCTCTTTTCCACCCCATAGACTGTGGCCCACCAGGTGCCTCTGTCCATGGGATTCTCCAGGCAAGAATACTGGAGTGGGTAGCCATTCCCTTCTCCAGGGGATCTTCCCAACCCAGATCTCCTGCACTGCAGACAGATTCTTTACCATCTGAGCGACAAACTTATCTGAACACAAAGCCTAATATTCCTCAATACCTTTACCTTCACTCTGGACAAAACAAGAATCTCAGGACACTTTAACTCCATTTAACCATTCTAGCTTATATATGTCCATATGTTACGGTTGTTATATATTTTAATTCTGTATATCTTACCTTCAATTTTTAAAAATTTTAAAAAACTTCCTATTGTAAAATAATTACAGACATACAAGAAGTTGTAAAGAAATGTACAGAGAATTTCCAGGCACAGATAATTCTACTAATAACATCTATATAATACCCAATCTATAATGCTAAAAATATTATAAGATAACAGTCTGTTTTATTTTTGGCCATGCCACATAGCATGTGGGATCTTGGTTCCTCAACCAGGGATCAAACCTGCTCCTCTTGCACTGGAAGATAGAGTCTTTTATCTACTGGACCTCCAGGGAAGCCCCTGATCTCTCTTAACTTTGTCTGTTTTAAAAGTGTATTTAAAAATATAGTGATGACAGCGTTCTTCTCTGTCAAAAATTTTTAAAGGTCAAACAACATGGGTCACGGTAAGCATATAGCACTTTATTGATTGTGCTAATAAGTCCAAGGGTCTGTAGAGAAAAACCTGAGTAATATATCTTTCTATGTTTCTTCCAATCAAAGAGGATTCATGTTTCTACTTTATAAAGAGGCATACAACTTTCTCATCAGGTCATTGTCAAGTTATCTTTACAATATAAAGAGCTATTCTCCACCTCTTAACCAAAAGAAAGTAAAATATATGCAGCAGAATACAGAGGAACAGAACTAGCTGAGTACAAAGCCACATGTCTTCTTTCCTTCCTCCCCAAAATGCAAAGATCAGAATGCTAAGCGAGAATACATGAATGCATGTTCTGAATTTTTAGAGATAGCAAGGATGTGCAGATAATGAAAAAGACCTCATTTTCTTTCCTGCATATATCAGCATAGTTGTGAGCTTATGTTTATAAAAATGTTAGAAATACAAACAGGAGCAATTTTTAAAATTAAAAATATAATAATAACCTTTGATGGTTTCTGTCATATTCTCTCTGCTGTTCAGTGATATTTTCTTAATTACTTGAGAACTGTCTTTTTTTTCTTTTTAAAATTTTAAGTACACTATTGACATGAACTCAATGACCAACACCATTTCCCCTCCCTAATACGAGTTGTCTCCTTATCACTCAGGGTACATGGCAGCCTTAAGGTCTGAGAGTTTTCGACTGCTAGCATTAGAGAAGGAAACGGCAACCCACTCCAGTGTTCTTGCCTGGAGAATCTCAGGGACAGGGGAGCCTGGTGGGCTGCCGTCTGTGGGGTCGCACAGAGTTGGACACGACTGAAGTGACGCAGCAGCAGCAGCAGCAGCATTGGAAAGGATCTAGGTCTTTGGCACTTCCTTGCATTTACTGTACAATGCAAGGTACAATACATGGCAGGTGTATGTGTGTGCGTATCTACACCTCATACACGGCAGGTGCTAAAACAATCACGACTAGTCTCAGACGCTCTGACTTGGACTCTCAGCTCGATTCCATGTGCCTTGAAGGCAGCATCTTGATCACCTGGGTTCCAGTTAGTAAAGCAGATTCCCAGGCCTCACCGCAGACCTACAGAGCCAGAATCCACATTTAACAAAACACACTAAAATGTGAGAAGTGCTGACTTAGGTCATTCTTTGAAAAAATCAGCCCCTCTATTTCACATCTCTTTTTCTTCACCATCAGCTTTCCTTCATTTTTGAAACACCTCGGGTTCAGAATTTTTTAAAAAGACAAAAACAGAACAGAATTTCTCTCTATGCCCTACCACCTTCAGTGACAGCCCTCCTCTGCTGATCAGACTCCCAGTTTGGTTTCTCTGGTTACCACACTCCTGGGATGAATCCTATGCCCCTGCTCCCTTTACTTTTAATTTTCTCATTTCCGTTTCTTTGGTTACCATACTCTTGGAATGAATATTATGTCCCTATGCCCTTTACTTTTAATTTTCTCATTTCCTTCTTAAAACTCAGAAACTTGACTTTCACTCCTGTGTAGCTCCATACACATATAAAGCACTAAAAAAATACAGATAATTAACTAGAAAAATGCAGATAAAACTAAGATCCATTTTTCTGACATGCACTGTCCCCACTGCCAGCTAAAAATTGGCACTTGCCATCTACAAATTGTTGTGACCAATGACTTTCAGTACCCCCTGAAAGTTCAGGGTGGAGAGTTCAGGAATGAGGCACTCTGTGTTCTGGGAAAAACTACTAATAGCAGAATAGACCTTCAGAGAGTTAGATATTTTCAAGAGAAGATATATGAGCCCAATTTCCCATCTCCTCATATCTAGAATTGAGCACTGAAGAATTGATGCTTTTCAACTGTGGTGTTGGAAAAGACTCTTGAGAATCCCTTGGACTGCAAGGAGACCCAACCAGTCCATCCTAAAGGAGATCAGTCCTAAATCTTCATTGGAAGGACTGATGCTGAAGCTGAAACTCCAATACTTTGGCCACTTGATGCAAAGAACTGACTCACTGGAAAAGACCCTAATGCTGGGAATCATTAAAGGCGGAAGGAGAAGGGGATGACAGAGGATGAGATGGTTGGATGGCATCACTGACTCAATGGACATGAGTTTGAGTAAGCTCCGGGAGTTGGTGATGGACAGGAAGGCCTGGCGTGCTGGGGTACATGGGGTCGCAAAGAGTCAGACACGACTGAGCGGCTGAACTGAACTGAAGATACCTAGAAAAGCACTAAAATCCTTCATGTTGATGACTGCTCCTTCTAACTAGCAGAACCTTCTACAAAAATGTGTGCTTGGCTATTCACCAAAATCACATGTGTATACAGACCTCCCCGCCCTGCCTCTTTGGAGCAGTCTTTCAGCACCATCTGAGTTACTGTCTCCTGGGCTGCAGTCCTCATTTTGTCCCAAGTAAAATTTAACTCAACTCTCATGTTATGCTTTTTTTTTTTTTTTTCCCAGTCAGCACTATACTGATTGGAAATGAATTCTCTCAGCAGCATTTGATGCCTGATGATTTCTGTGTGCCCACGCCTATCCTGTATCCACTCAAGATCGTTCACAGATCTGGGCTCCTACCTAGCTGACTGGATTGGCCAAACTTACCACATGCTCTCCACAGCACTGCTCCAACTCTGAAAAGCAGAAATGTTAACATCTCTACAGAAATAACCCATGAATATGGAAGCTCAGATGGTAAAAGAATCTGCCTGCAATGCAGGAGATGCAGGTTCGATCCCTGGGGTCAGGAAGATCCCCTGGAGGAGGAAAATAGCAACCCACTCCAGTATTCTTGCCTGGAGAAGTCCATGGACAGAGGAGCCTGGCAGGCTGCAGGGCTACAGTCTGTGGGATTCCAAAGAGTCAGACACCACTGAGCGACTCACATTCACTACGTACAAAGAACTCTTGAAAATAAAACAAAATGAGGCCTGGTAAGGAAAGCTTATCTATTTTTATATCTGGTTCCTGAAGCTGTCTCCTAAATCCTAGAATGCAGGGGTTTACCTGTGTAGTCATGAGACAGAAATGAAGAAAAGGACAGAGCTGTCAGCAGAAGCCATGGGATTCATCCCCATTGAGTGTTACAGAAAAAGCTGACACTGCTGAGGAACCAATGAAACCAAACCAAATTCTCCTCTTAACCCCAATGACTTTCTTTCCTTTATTCTTCCTTTTTCACCGTGGTAAAACACTTCACGTGAGATCAACCCTCTTACAAATTTGTAAGTGCACAATAGTTCTATTAACTACAGGCAGAGTATAGTAGACCAGAACTCTACACATATGCATCCTGTGTAACGAAATCACTGTGCCCTAAGTATGGTGTTTTATACACGAAAATCTGAAGGCTGAGATGCTTTGAAATTCACTGGGTACCACCACACACTCACCGTCTATGGATTTCGAGCAGTCTGCTCACAAGTGATTGGTGGTTATTCGTCAGGCCGGTCTTTGATGAAGAAAAATGAAGAGCAGAAAAGCAAAGAACCACAGTGGAAGCTAAGGTGCTCACCAGGCCCCCTCAGACAGATCACGGAGCAGCCATCCGATCTGTTTATCTGACGCACGCGGAGAGTTTGCTCACGCTTCGCCTCTGGAAATGGGCCATGACTTCTGCTGACAGATTATGAATTGTGGAGTATGGCCAGCACCTGGCCAGACAGAGAAGAGTTCATAAATCAGGCTCAAGACAGAAACGCCTGACTAAACTTCTTGAGTTCTCTGCGGGGCTCACACAGGGTGTATAAGCAGAGAACCAGGCAAACCCACATGTGTGTCTGTATGTGTGTGTTGGGGGATACGACAGAGTACTGATTGTCCACAGGCCATTGTTAAGGTTCTGCACAGAAGTATTTTTTGTTTTTATTTTCGGTTGGTCAAAGAGTTCTACTTCATCATTGAATAGGGTGGAAGTTTGAGGTCAAGAGTGGAGAGTTGCTTGCAGAAAGGTTTGGGCTTGAAAAAGGAAACTGGCTAGAAAAGCGTTTTCTAAGGCCTGAATAAATTCTAGGGGCCTTTACATTTAGTCTTGCTCTGATTTTTTAATCTTGATGTTATTTCACCATTTCCTTCTAACGTTTCTCCAAAGGAAACGACTGTCAGACATGTATCTTAGAGAAATAACTGATTCAATAATGAATCATCAGTAATTGTCAGATCATTTTTAGTCAGCAATAGCCATCCTAAAAAATCAATTGCTCTACTTCAGAGAAATAATTATATTTTAAGCTTTCTTATGGTAACCTATCTTTAAACACTCAAGCATTAGTGAATGAATGGCTTCCCTGGTGGCTCAGCTGGTAAAGAATCTGCCCGCAATGCAGGAGACCTGGGTTCGATCCCTGGGTGGGGAAAATCCTCTGGAGAAGGGAAAGGCTACCCACTCCAGTATACTGGACTTGAGAATTCCACGGACTGTACAGTCCATGGGGTCACAAAGAGTCAGACAAGACTGAGCAACTTTCACTTTTCTCCTTGCCCTCTGTATAAGGTGTATAATGCATCATGCTCTGTGGTACAATGAAAAACCCCAAGATATATGAAATGTAGAAGGGGAGACAAGCATAAATTCATAGGACGTTTAATTAGATTCAAGAAATAGTAACTATTTTATATATAGTCTTGACTTCCCAAGTGGCTAGAATGGTAAAGAACCTGCCTGCCAATGCAGGAGAAGTGGGTTCAATCCCCGGGTCAGGAAGATTCCGTAGAGGAGGAAATGGCAACACACTCCAGTATTCTTGCCTGGGAAACCCCATGTACAGAGGAACCTGACAGGTTATAGTCCACGGGGTCACAAAGAGTCGAAAAGGACTGAGCATGCATGCACATATACTAATATACAGCCTACCTAAGAGGGTGGATAAAAGGTCTTTCCCATAGTCTCAGATGGATGGGTAGCATTTGACTGAGAAGTAAGAGGGAAAAGCATTTTGAGCACAAAGGCTTCATTTATTAATTCCTCCAAATCTTTAAAACAACAGAAAAGAAAAAAATATATATATTTTTATTTGTGAGCTAATATAGTATTTAAATCCCAAACTTTAAAATTTTAATTATTTAAGATGTTTAAAATATATGAACCAATCAGTGATAAATCTGACAAAAAAACTTGTAGGACTTTAAAAGCTAGAACACATTGTTGAGAAAAATTAAATAAGGGCTAAAGAAATGGAAAGATATCCTGCATTCTTAGACCAGGAGATTCTAGACTGTTAAAAAGGTCAAAATTAGAAGATTTACACCATCTGATTCTGAGACTTATGATAAAGCTTCAGTAACACAGACACTGTGGTAGTGGATTATATAGACAGATCTGTGGAACAAAATGTAAATAATAATTTATGAATTAACATGAATAATTAATATATAAGTAATTAATTTCAACAAAGATTTCAAGGCAACTCAGTGGGGAAAGGAAAAAAATCTCCTATAACTGGTGCTGGAACCACAGGAAAGCCATTTGGAAAAATATAAACACCAAGCCTTAACTCATCACTTACCAGAATTAATTTGAGATGGATGATAGATTTCAACGTAAGAGCGAGCAAACAAGCACTATGAATCTTACGGAAGAAAACACAGGAAAATATTTTAGTGACCTTAGGTTAGAAAGATTTCTTATTTAAGAAAAGGCATGAATTACAAAAATTTTATCCAGGTTCGACGCATAAATTTTCCTCTGTTCATTTCTTTGCATTTGTGTTTTTTTAATAAAATTCTTTTTTAGAAAAAAAAAAATTTTAAAAGATCAATAAATTGGATTTCATAAAAACATCTGCTCTTCAAAAGAGACTTAAGAAATCAAAAAGTAGCCATACACTGGGAAAATATATGTAAAACGTATGTCCCCAAAAGGACCTGTATCTAGAATATGTCAGAACTGGATTAACTCACTAATATCAAGAGTCTCTCTTGGTCACAGAAGCATGTTTCACAGCCTCCCTAGTCTCTGTTCAACAGATGCCAACAGAACCCGTATTAATGACAACCAACAATGTCTCAGGCATTGCTAATGATCCCATGAGAAGCAAATTACTCCAGATGAGAACCACTGATTTAAGTAACATTTTACTAAGAAAAGTTGTATGGTGACAAGTAAACTTATATAACCTATGAGTATCAACTAAAAACTACTGAAAACCATTAGAGTGATTGATAAAAGTATATAATATCAAATATTAATAAGATAAAAATATGAAAATACCATGAAAGGTAAGATTTTACATTCAATACTAAAATATTGCAAAAGTAGAGGCTTTGTGGTAACTGATATTAGTACAAACAAAACCAGTGTTGCCTTCAGTTCTGGATTGCCTTTCTGAGTACAAGTAACTATAAAGAAAACTTTTTAAAAATTCTAGACTTTTCTATCTGAATACAGTATTTGAAATATTTATATATATGTAAAGTAGGTCACATTTCATCCAAGTTGTCATCAATTCATCCAATTCTTGACATGACATGTAATTTTTAATGATGGGCAAAAAATTTTGGAAGTACTCTATCTAAAATTCACCTAAGTATTAATAAGACCAAAAGTTATAAAAACACACTAAATATAACCAAAACTGAGGGCAATATTCCCCCCTTTTCTGTCACAAAATAGATAACTTCTGCTCACAAAAACACAGTAGGCAGCGAGTAAGAATTTTCTGTGGCATCTTCTGATAATAAGTATCACTGCCAACCCCAAAAAATTCCCAAGACATTTTAAAATGAGTGATGTAGTTACCAGTTCTGAAATAAATCATTTTTATCCATGCAAATTACTCAGTCTTAGAGCCATGGTAGAAAGTTTGCCTTCTTTCCCTCTGTGTCTGAGAGGCTGAAATATCTGACAGTCATCTCACCTAAAACGTTTGCAAGTCCAAAATCAGATTCATCCTCCAGGTCTGCCATCTCTAGCATCCAAAGTGGTCGTCTGGTCCATTTTGTGCTGTGCTTAGTCGCTCTGTAATGTCCGACTCTTTTTAACCCTTTGGACTGTAGCCTGCCAGGCTCTTCTGTCCATGGAAATCTCCAAGCAAGAATACTGGAGTGGGTTGCTATGCCCTCCTCCAGGGGATCTTCCCAACCCAGGGATCAAATCCTTGTCTCATTTAACTCCTGAATTGCAGGCACTGAGCCATCAGGGAAGCCCCTGGTCCATTCTACTTAGTTCAGTTCAGTTGCTCAGTCGTGTCCAACTCTTTCCGACTCCATGGGCTGCAGTACGCCAGGCCTCCCTGTCCATCACCAACTCCCAGAGTTTACTCAAACTCATGTCCATTTAGTTGGTGATGTCATCTAACCATCTCATCCTCTGTCGTCCCCTTTTCCTACCGCCTTCAATCTTTCCCAGCATTGGGGTCTTTTCAAATGAGTCAGTTTTTCGCATAAGGTGGCCAAAGTGTTGGAGTTTCAGCTTCAGCATCAGTCCTTCCAATGTATATTCAGGACTGATTTCCTTTAGGATGGACTGGTTGGATATCCTTGCAGTCCAAGGGAGTCTCAAGATTCTTCTCCAGTACCACAGCTCAAGAGCATCAATTCTTCAGCGTTCAGCTTTCTTTATAATCCAACTCTCACATCCAAACATGACTACTGGAAAAACCATAGCCTTGACTAGACAGACCTCTGTTGGCAAAGTAATGTCTCTGCTTTTTAGTATGCTGTCTAGGATAGTCATAACTTTTCTTCCAAGGAGTAAGCGTCTTTTAATTTCAAGGCTGCAATCACTATCTGTGGTGATTTTTCTACTTAAGGTTAATTCAGTAAAAGGCAAGGGAATTATTCCACTAATGAGGATCTGTTAATTTCTTGTACTTCCTAAGAAATGAACTCTACTTTCCACAAAGTAAACAAACTGAATTAATACTGCAGATTTCTTGTATGCCTGCCTACCTATGAGAACAAAGATCATTGTCATAGTTGCTATTTAAGGGATAACAACCCAAGAGGAGCATGCATTCAGGGACTCGGTTCATTTTAGGTGGCCTTTGAAGGAATAATTTAATAGCTTCTACAATTTGATAATGACAGGAAGAGTGTACTTTGTCCCTTGAGTAGGACAAAGTCTGCAGAACTTAAAAATCTGGACTCATATACAAGAGACCACTTATTTTGTTCTGAAAAATGTTTCTATTACGCAAACAGTATTTTGGAAAAGCTGGAAAATAAGAAAAATTACACCTAACCTTATTACTTTAATTAAGTATGTGACCTCGCTTTGTCTTTATGATTTATGAATGTGACTTTTTTGTTTTGGACAGTTCAATGATAGCATATGCCGGGGTCCCCAATCTCCACCATCTACTCCCTGATGATCTGAGGTGGAGCTGATGTAATAATAATAAAGTGCACAATAAATGTAATGTGCTCGAATCATCCTGAGACCATCTCCCTACCTGCCCGTAGAAAAACTGTCTTCCACGAAACTGGTTCCTGGTGCCAAAAAAGGTTGGAGACCACTGTATATTCGATTTTATATTGTTTTTAGATTTCTTTTCCAAATGAAAAATTGTTTCTTAATAGCAACTTTCTCTTTCATCAAGCCAAAAATAGCCATTTAAAAAGGGATGGAGAGGAGAATTTTTTAGATCAGGAGTTTATAAACAGTTTCCTCTTCTTTTGAGGATTTCATGGAATCTCAGCAGAGGGGCAAATTGTCTCCATGCCCTTACTGATTCTGCTTCTCATTCAGGGACTCTGGGTCTACCCTGTGGTGCCATATTCCTGCTGGGATGCTTAGAGCTTCAAAAATTCAAGCAGACACTTGCATATTCTATCATTCATTTCATCTCGACCGTAACTGTGAAGATTTGCCCTCTTACATTTCTACTTTTACTTTTCTTGTGCTTTCTCCTTGCACCCCGCCCCCCGCTTTTTTCATGGGCCACTGTCTAATAGTTTCCTGCTTTCTATTTTTAAAGATCCATTTTTTTTAACTGCTTAAGAATTCTCTAATTGTTAATTTCTCCTTTGATCATTTTTATTTCTTTCATTTGACCTCCTTAGGTGTACTGTATTGGGCTTCCCTGGTAGCTCAGTTGGTAAAGAGTCCACCTGCAATGCAGGAGACCCAGGTTCGATCCCTGGGTCGGGAAGATAGCCTGGAGAACCCACTTCAGTATTCTTGCCTGGAAAATCCAATGGACAGAGGAGCCTGGTGGGCAATAGTCCATGGGGTCTCAGAGTCAGACATGACTTACCAACTAAACCACCATACTGTATTATTCCATTTATAGCCCGAGTTAAAAACAGATTCATTTTTTTTTTTAAAGAGTGCAAGTATTAAAAAAGCTAAATATTTTCCTGAGCAAACTTTATTCTAGCTTATGCAAGGATTTTTTTTTAGTTCTTAAAATATGTTGTGTATTCCTTTTGATTCAGGAGTTGCTTAAGAGTAAATTTTTACTTTCCAGAATGATATTATGAATTTATGAATTATTATAATTTTTGCACTGGGTAAGGATGTGGAATGTTTAAGTTTTATTTCAGAGTAGAAACTGAAATTTCTGGTCACTGAACAGCCAATTTTGTAAATTTCGAAGGCAATTTAAAAATTATTCCGGCATAAAACTTTACTCATATGCACATGTTTGTGGTATATTTCATATACACATGTATAAATAAATATTATATATATTTGTGTATATATATATTTATCTATAATATGACCTTACTAACCATAATTCAGATATTTCAAATCTTTTTGTTATTTTGATCTGTCATGGGCTGATCGAGGTTAATTAAAACCTATAATCACTATTGTGTTTCTATCAGTTTCTTTTTTCATATTCCTATAATCTATGCTTTACAGATACTTATAATCTCATTATGCCCTTTAATATTACAAATTCCTCATTTATCTCTCTGTTGACATAGTTTACTTTGAATCCTGCTTTGTCTAATAAAAATCTCAACAGCAGCTTCATTCTTGTTGGCCCTTTTAACTTTGTTTAACTTTAACCTTTATGGGTCACTTTCGTTTTTAAATGTATCTCTTGTAGCTATTTAGCATATAGATTTTTTTTAATCCAATCTGTCTTTCTATTCGTTTTGTTTACTTATGTTTGGTTTAAGTTCTTATTTTTGAAGTTAGAAGTCATGCAACATACATTCTTATACACAAACGTGTCTGTCTATCTTCTAGATTGAAAATTCCTGAACAGTCCACACTTAACTAACTTCTGAATCCTTCACAAGTCCCAGAGCTGTGCATAAGGGTTGGGTCCAAAATATATTTGCTACCTGGCTTGAACTGAAATGTTAGAATGAGTGAACCTCCAGTGGTAGAGTTAGGAAAGCACTTGACAATCCAGGGGTGATAAATCTGGGACAAGAATCTTGCTGGTTTCCCACAGAGCACAATTGCTACATCCCCCAACAGAGCGTGCCTGCTACTTCTGCAGCTGACAGAGACTAATCAGACAGACACACCTTTGGTCAATAAGAAATAAAGCACAAGGCCCCTCCCTCCTCAGCCATTCTGCCGTTACCGCCAATGAATCTAGAGGCAGTTCCAATGTGCAATGAGATTTTTAACTGCTTCACTTGCTTCTCTTAGATCAACATGATGGCTGCAAACAGCAATAAAAGAATTAAATCCAACAAGTTTAAAATTCAAAGGAACACAGACAATGCTTAGGCCTTAAAAGAACCGCATCAAGGCAACTGCATTCCTTCCTTTTCTTGTTCCACTTAAGACTCCTGTTATCTCCACATTCCTCCCAAAGCCATTCTTCATTGACTTTAAATTCTAAGTTGGTCTTCCTAAACATCCTTTGAGAGACATATTTCTGAATTCTTTAAAGAAGCCTTTGAAGGAATGGGATTACAGCCACCAGACTGTTCTTCCTAAACTAGGCTCAAGTAGAGACTTGAAAACACTTTTTAAAGTGACTCTAAGGGTCTGCTGGCTCATCTGTTCAACCCACAGTAAAAACAGCATCACCGTGACAATCCTGAAGGGGATGGGGGAGTGGGGGGAAATGTGAGTGGGTTTGTTTTGTAGGAAAATAATTATGTTTTTTAAGAAGGCACATATGTTTAGAAGCTTTTTTATTAAGTAATATATTATGGTTCTAGATGGGTTTCCCTGGTGGTTCAGATGGTGAAGAATCTGCTTGCACTAGGGGAGACTCAGGTTCAATCTCTGGGTCTGGAAGATCCCCTGAAGAAGGGAATGGCTGCCCACTCCAGTATTCTTGCCTGGAGAATCCCATGGACAGAGGAGCCTGGCGGGCTACAGCCCATGAGGTTGCAAAGAGTCGGACATGACTGAGCAACTAACAGATACACATGGTTCTAGATACAAGCAGAAAGAACAGTCTGAGTTACATACAAACCCAAATGCTAGACTGGAACAGTCTGTGCTGAATGAACACTGAATCAGTTCAGTTCAGTTGCTCAGGCGTGTCCGACTCTTTGCGACCCCATGAATCATAGCACGCCAGGCCTCCCTGTCCATCACCAACTCCCGGAGTTCAAGCAAACTCATGTCCATCGAGTCAGTGATGCCATCCAGCCATCTCATTCTCTGTCATCCCCATCTCCTCCCGCCCCCAATCCCTCCCAGCATCAGAGTCTTTTCCAGTGAGTCAACTCCGTCGCATGGGGTGGCCAAAGTATTGGAGTTTCAGCTTTAGCATCAGTCCTTCCAATGAACACCCAGGATTGATCTCCTTTAGAATGGACTGGAGACTTGCAGTCCAAGGGACTCTCAAGAGTCTTCTCCAGCACCACAGTTCAAAAGCATCAATTCTTCGGCGCTCGGCTTTCTTTATACTCCAACTCTCACATCCATACATGACCACGGGAAAAACCATAGTCTTGACTAGACGGACCTTGGTTGGCAAAGTAATGTCTCTCTGCTTTTTAATATGCTATCTAGGTTGGTCATAACTTTCCTTCCAAGGAGTAAGTGTCTTTTAATTTCATGGCTAGCTTGTAGAATAGAGCTACAAGAAAGAAAGTTCATGGTCCTCAGTATTGGGAAATATTTTTAGAATCTCAGGAAGAAAGCCCATTGGCCTAGGGAAGGACAATTCCCCTCCTTTCTGTTGAGGAGGGCCAACTTTGAAAGGCCATTAAATGTGATCTCCATCTTAATCTTAGCGACCCCATGGATTGCAGCCTACCAGGCTCCTCCATCCATGGGATTTTCCAGGCAAGAGTACTGGAGTGGGGTGCCATTGTCGGACATGACTGAGCGACTTCACTTTCACTTTTCACTTTCATGCATTGGAGAAGGCAATGGTAACCCACTCCAATGTTGTTGCCTGGAGAATCCCAGGGATGGGGGAGCCTGGTGGGCTTCCGTCTGTGGGGTCGCACAGAGTCAGACACGACTGAAGCGACTTAGCAGCAGCAGCAGCAACTTTGAAAGGCCATTAAATGTGATCTCCATCTTAATCAGTTTTCAAGATTCTTATGGGTAATTTCTTCACAACACATTAAATGACATTGTTTTCCGAAGTAGATATCTAATCAATCAAGCTCTGCATACTCCTTCATGAAGTAAATAAGCTAAAACAAAAATTAAAGAAATGAAAAGGGTGGTAGTGGGCGGTGGAGGGGGGTTGGAAATGTATCAGGTGTCTGAAAAAGTGAAGATATGCAGAGCCATTCTGACACTCCATAACTTAAGTGGTTTTACTAGCAACAAGCTGAGAAGAAGATAGAAAATGTCCTTTATTTCTGGAACCTAATTAGGGTGTGAAGCTTGCTCTGATAGCTGTGAAACAAAGACTGAAAAGAAATAGAACAATATGGGACTCCAGCAGGGCATACATTTATACGTGATGGAAACTAAAGAAATTCAAACCCAGGTAAATGAACCTTTTTTTTTCTTAGTGTCAAAACAAAATAGCACTTGGATTCTAATTCATTTGTACGCTTTGGGTTTCTATTTTTTTTTCTTTTATCATTCTTCCCAAGTTAAATTTCCATACTTTGAAAAGTAACTGTCAGGTCATCCACTGTCAATGGCGCACAGGCAAGGAGAGCCTCGGTACACAAGAACCCCCGTACCTATGTGGAAACTGCTGATCAAGACACATTCTCACACGTCAAAGTTTTCACATTCTGACAGATCTGACATTCTGATTCAAGAGACAAGAGATGCCTACACCCCCACCCCAGTCTTTTCTTCATACTTAAAGGGGAGAAAAAGCAAATCAGCTGAAAAAGAAATGTGACAAAGATTCCTGTCTTTGAGTAACGAGTGGCTGATTTAAGATATCCGCTCAGATTATTAGGCTCTTTCTGTCAATCGGCTCAATTTCCTCCTTCCTGTCTTTACTCAAAGTCATGAATCTCATTCAAGTCGGCAGGGCTTTGCCTGGCTTTCACAGTTTGGCGAATCATCACTTTTCTACCCCAGTTCTACCTATCTACAGAGTAACTCTATGAACCCCCATTCTCTACCTTTAATTAACAGTGTTCCTAAACAAACTTCCTTTCATTCCCTGGTGTTAGATCTGGAATGGAAAACAAACTGCAGAGTTAAAGATTTGGACTGCGTGCTGTATTTAGTCGCTGAATCGTGTCTGACTCTCTGTGCCCCCATGGACTGTGGCCTGTCAGGCTCCTCTGTCCATGGGGATTTTCCTGGCAAGAATACTGGAGTGAGTTGCCATGCCCTCCTCCAGGGGTCTTCCTAACCCAGGGATCAAACCTGGGTAGCCTGCATTGCAGGTGGATTCTTTACTGTCTGAGCCACTAGGGACTGCCCTAAGTCTAATCAAAAACAGACACATGTGCAACCATGGGTGATTCATGTCAATGTATGGCAAAAAACCACCACAATATTGTAAAGAAATTATCCTCCAATTAAAATAATTAAACAAATTAAATATTTATACATAAAAAAAAGAAACCACAGCTGTCTGCTGGTATGTGAATTCCATCAGAGTTTAAATTAGGGGATGGATTTAGAAATAAATGACTCAAGTAGCATAATGAAAATTGTGACAGGTAGGAAAATATGCTGAACAAATTTGTCCGTTCAATTGAACAACTGCTCAGCAGTCTCTCCCACATTTTTTGATCAAAGTCTGTAGATCCTGGGGGTTTTGAGGTTAAAACAAAACAAAAACAATAGGAGCTATTCACGGCATTGTTTGTAGTCTGGACAGAAACTGCTTATTGTCCCCTGATATCCATGTTTCCTTCATCTAGAAAAACAGAACCGCTGATTTTTATCTGGGTACATAGCTCCTGAGAATACAGATAACATTTCTTAGTCTCCCTTGCAACTAAGTATGTCCAGGAGGCAAAGTTCTATCCAAAAAGATTTATGCTGAGGTTTTATAGCAACCTAGGGGAATTTTCCTGAAAAAGACACCTGATGCTTTTGCTCCTTAATTTCTATGCTGCTGCCTGGAACACTAACAGGATAGAGCTCGAGCCGTCCCCCTATGACCAGGAGAATGCAAGTCCCACCCAGGAACAGAGGACTGGCAAGGTGCAAGACGCCAGTGTCTGGGACAGCTGTGTGAAATGGAGCCACCAGACCCTGGATGGAGAGTGAAGAATCAATTTCATAGCCCAAATCACCCCCAAATTTCTTTTTATTATCAATGATATTTTAAAATGACTTAAAAAGTTTGCTGCCCAACTGTTCAACTGCTGAATGATTTTCATCTTACAAAAGCGTGACATTAGAATGAAACCCAGCATTTTCCTGCATCTTATTAATGCTGCCCCCCACCCCCCGACTCCTGTATATACACCTGGGGATACTTGTGTTCTCAGTCAGTGAGAAACCTCCCAAGATTCCCTGGAATTCAGCGCAAGATGTCCTAACTGGCCTTAGAGCAAGAGACTGCCTGGTAACTCCCACTAGTCCGTTGCATCTCAAAAGAAGAGGTATGGCTTATAAAAAATATACACATATAAAATGATTTTTTTCAATAATTCAACAAGTTTAAATGCAGCGGAGGCCTAATTCATTGGCACTTGATGACTTGCAGTCTTTTCACAGTATGGCAGGCAGAGTATTTCTGGTAAAGTATAAGTCATAGATACGTTATTCCTTTGCCTAAAATTCTCTAATGCAGCTCTTTCTGAACAACTGATAAAGCAAAAACTCTTCTTAGATCCACAAGAGAAGTGAGATGGCAAGGCAAACCACTGCCCCGAGAGACCAACAGGTGGATACAGAGAATCAAATCTTCTTGAAGTAGAAACCCCTGGGCTGAAACCCCCACGGGAACCAGTGCTGGGGCAGGAAAACCTGAACTGTCATTGGTGAACCACTGGAGGCTCAGTATGGACAAGTCTGGGAGAGGAAACCTCCAGGAGGACCCACTCATAAAGAGCACCCACACTTTTGTGAGTTTTACTTCTAGGAGCTTACCTAGATTTCCACAGTAAATATCAGAGAAAAATCTCCCGATGCTTCTGGCAGAGGGAAGGGAAAGAAACCTTTTTGAAATACACCAGAGCATTCTGTTCTTAGCAAGACCTGCCCTCAGGAGGAACTATTAATATTTAGCCAGAGCCTCATCTGCTGGGGTTTTTAGCAAAGCCTAACTGACCTGGGGAAAGGAAATACCCAACTCCAGCCCACATCAGCCATCCTCTCCCAACAAGGGCAGAGGTGGGAACACCTGAGAAGCACGTGTGACATTCATGGTCCCAGGCACAGGCTCAACAGAAGACAGAGACCTCGTCCCTGGATGAGAAAACACTCCTCTCCTCCTGTGTGACCAATTATCACAAGCTGTACTTAAGCAGTTCCTTTCACCTCATATGTCATATCCAGCTATCAAGAAAAAAATGACAAGGGATATTGAAAGGCAAGAAAATTTCAGGAGACACGGATCAGAATCAGACATGATAGGGAGGCAGAAATTTTAAATAACTAAGCTTAATATGCTAAGAATTATAATGGATAAAGTAGACAGCATGGGAAAACAGATGGGCAATAAAACAGAGAGATGAAACTTCCAAGAAAGAACCAAAAAGAAACGCCAGAAGTCAAGAACACTGTGGCGGAAACGATAATGCCTTTGATGGGCTTGTTGGTTGAGTGGAGATGGCTGAGGAAAGAAGCTCTGAGCCTGAGGATATTTCAACAGAAACCTCTCCAAAACTGAAAAGGGAAGAGAAAAAAGACCCTCCCCCCAAAAAAAACACCCTACAAAAAGAACCACCCCCCCCTCCCCACAGAAGAACAGAATATCTAAGAACCGTGAGAGAACTAGAAAAGGCATAATAAACATGTACTGGGAATACTAGGAGGAGAAAGAGAAAAAGAAGAAATATTTAAAACAATAATGACTGGGAATTGCCCCCAGATTAGTGTCAGACACCACAGATCCTGAAAGCTCAGAGAACACCAAGCAGGATAAATGCTCAACATCTCCATGTAGGGATGTCATTTTCAAACTACAAAAAATCAGTGCTAAAGAGGGAAGCCTGAAAGAAGCCGCAGGAAAAGCTCCAATTCCTCGTGACCATCGACAGCAAAAGCTGAGGTCTTTAGAATCCCTGGAAGGCCAGATGGGCAGATGAGGATCTGCCTGCTTCTAGACAGATGTAGAAATCACACGTTCCTTTTATTCTTACCAAACTCTCTCTATCCACTGAAAAGGAAAACGTCCAGGCTTAAGAAAAATTTTGAAGTGTGTGGCAGACACAGACAACTGAGGGCATTCGCTATTCATGGTCTTATTGTTATTCTGTCTTCTTTCAGTGATGCTTTGTTTGAATGTGTGTAGTTGAGTCCCCTTCTAGTCTATCAGTCCTTATTTGGATTTTCACTCAAATGAAATAATAAAGTGGTACTGGTCAATACTTTAAAAACAACAACAATGACAAAATGTTGTAAACAATAAGTCTATTCAGCTCCAAGTGTTTGCCCCAGAATCTATAACTACTTGATATATTATGCAATTAATACCTATACGACTTCCCTGGTGGCTCAGATGGTAAAGCGTCTGCCTGCAATGCGGGAGACCTGAGTTCAATCCCTTGGTCGGGAAGATCCCATGGAGAAGGAAATGGCAACCCACTCCAGTACTCTTGCCTGGAAAATCCCATGGACAGAGAAACCTGGTGGGCTACAGTTCATGGGGTCGCAAAGAGTCAGACATGACTGAGCGACTTCATTTCACTTTCTTAACTTTGAAGTTATTTTTCTGCCATCCTCTTCAGTATTTTTTGACAAATAAATGGAAAAGACCATATCTTTAAGATGATCAATCTGCAGATTAAGCAGGTAGGAAGTAAAACATTTGAGTGAATAGGTTATAGATAGATAGATATTCCCGCACCAGATAAGTACCCCTTAGGCCAGTTAAACATACATTCGCTCATTTTTGTACCTGATTTTGCCTTGAGGACAGTGCTCACATACCAGTCATCATCTACCCTAAAGCACTTGCCTTACACTATGAATGACTGTGTTATGTACTTACTCTAAAGCAAAGCAGGAGGAGTGTGGATAATAGCTAAATACTGAAGTTGGAGCCAGATACCAGTAGGTACAAATTCTGGCTCCACCACTGGACTTCTTTCTCTGACTCACCTTCTAAGTATTATATCCAATCACTCATTTATTTATCATTTATTCATATATATTCATATATACATGTGTGCATGCTAAGTCGCTTCAGTCATGTCTGACTCTTTGTGACCCCACGGACTGTAGCCTGGCAGGTTCCTCTTTCCATGGGGATTCTCCAGGCAAGAATATATATATACACACACATATGTGTATATATATATGGGGGGGAATGTCCATGCACCAAGAACGATTATGCCAGCACTGTCAATGAGAAACCATATTCAGGAATTCAACGGTTTCCATGATACATCCAGAAATGGGGTGTGGGTGTATGTGGGTGTGGGTGTGTGTGTGTGTGTGTGACAATACAGCAGGTAAAATGCAGTTATGATAAACCACCAAGTCAATGGGATGGAGGAAATTAGAAAATGAAAAATAGAGCAACTGAGGAAGGTCACATCAGATAAGGTTTCCATGCGGGGTCCCTTTGAGGAGGTGAGACCTAAAGAATGAAAATGATTTGCCATGCAGAGAGCTGCGGGAAAGGAATTCTGGGCAGAGGGAAGTTATGGGCACTCCAGGAGGGAGAGGGCTGCTCAGCCTGGATGAGAGGCCTGGCTGAGGACAGTGACTGACCTGGGTGCGGGTCTGATCTCAGATGAGAGCAGGAAGAGAGCCTGTGGGCCTCGCGAAATGTGTGTGTTATCCTGTTCTCAGAACAATCAGGATCCACCTAAGGGGTTCAGCCAGGGATTTATGTATGAACAACACTTGATAAAGAGTACTGAGACAGAGGGGCTTCCCTGGCGGCTCAGCTGGTAAAGCATCTGCCTACAGTGCGGGAGACCCAGGTTTGATCCCTGAGTCGGGAAGCTCCCCTGGAGAAGAAAATGGCAACCCACTCCAGTCCTCTTGCCTGGAAAATTCCATGGATGGAGGAGCCTGGTAGGCTACAGTCCTTGGGGTCACAAAAAGTTGGACACGACTGAGTGACTTTACTTTTTTCTTTTTTTTTCCTGGTGTTCTTGCCTGGAGAATCCCATGGACAGAGCAGCCTGGCAGGTACAGCGTAGTCCATGGGGTTGCAAGAGTCGGACACGACTTAGAGACTACACCACCATCACCACCGAGACAGAGGTGTAATTATACCTCCCAATCCTTCCTTATTCCTCCCTCATCTCCAGTTCTCATGCTCTTGCCTGTTGAGTCTCTCACTTTATCCCATGGACTAACTGGTCTCCCTGCCTTCAGTTCTATGCCAAAACAAGTCAGACCAAACCATCCAAACTAGCCTGTCACTCTCCTTAAATGTCCGATGGATGCCCATTTCGTGAAGTCCAAGCTCACTGACCAGCTTATCAGCGTCCTTTATGCCAGGGCCTTAAGTGGTTTTAATACTGTTCCCCGCTCTGTCTTACACCTGTCTGTCTTAGTGACAGCAAACTGCATTGGACCTCTGCGCCTCCCTTCCTGTTCCTGCCTCCCTGTCTGTATTTCTGGGGTGTTGAGAATGTCCTTCCGCTTTCGGGCCAACTCATGATTTAAGCAAACAAACAAAACCCTTTCTCCCTGTGCTCCTACCACCACCTCTTACGACTCAGAACTCATTGTGCCATGTCTCTGATTCATGCCCATATCTCTTGATGAGTTTCCCTGAAGACACTCAGAGAAAGGTGCCTGGCTTTCAAGTAATGCTGGCTGGAGGTTCTGGACGAAGATGGCTGTGTGGGTGAGTGGGGAGACACTGATCATGGGCTGAGTCAGCACAGGGGATCATCCGTCCAGACAGGATGCTCACCAGGCCATCGTTCACACGCATCCTTTTGCCTCTCCCTCGTTCTCCCTTGTCAGTTGGCAAACTCCTGTTCTTTCTGTCACGTGCACACACTTTTCACTGGGCGCTCTGCTGGTGGGCCTTGCAAACATGATAAACCCTGGCTGGATCTGTCTACAGGGGGCTTGGGGGTCTACAGAAGAGCTGGAACAGATTCCTAAAAGAAAAAACAGCTATATGAATGTGTCGGATGAAGTGATAAATGAGATTATAGATAGGAAGAGCTGACATCTTGAACTGAAAAGAAAGCTTCACCTCATTTATCTCATAGAACAGAAGGCAGGAGAAACATTTTGCATCACTAAGCCTTCAGTACTTTTCCAAAATATCCTGCAGCACGCTTACTAATATATTATGAAATTCTCGTGAATAAGTCACTCTAATGTCACATTTCAAAATAAGTGAACAAAGGGTATTTTTCAAGTTTTTCTGCACACCTTGTTTTGCATGTTACCTCTAAGAGATGACAGATACCTAGTTAGGTATATTTATAGATTTGATATACCATAAATCTTACTAGTTTTTTCAATAATAATGCCTACCTGCTGATGAATGTATAAACCCATTTTTATTACTTAAAATATGTTTAAGAGGATTCTAGTATCGTGACATATCTATGTTCCAACCATTTAGAAGTTTGAAAACAAGATTTTTTACATAAGTTATTTTAGAAATGTACAACAGTAAAATCCATTCAACTTGGATCTTATACACAAGACACTGGACATTGGAGAGCTGTCCTAATAGCTTTAACATGACCTGTTATATTATCTAGTTTCCCCCAAATCTAAAAATATCCAATTTATAAGCAGTTAAGGCAGATGAGACTTTCTTTCTCTCCCAAGTAATTTTTTAAAAAATCCAAGTTCTAAGAAACATTAAATATCTTTCATTTCTATAAGCCTAAGTAGAAAGGTGCTAATGTATGACTGATGTCTGGACACCACAGTCACTTGGAAGAGACGTGATCTTGTATATTCATGAGACATACAGTATGTAGTAAGATTCTATGTATTCCAGAAAATATGCAGGAAGTACATAAAGGGGAAAATCACTGTCCTGCTCTGGGAAGGTCTCATGACTCAGGATGAGTTGAGCTGGGTCTTAAAATGCTGAGTAAAAGAAAAAGAAAGAAAATGAACATTCCTGGCAGGAGGAAGAATATAAAAATACATGTAAAAGCAAGAATGAGCTTGCTGGCAATGGAGCCACCACCTTCTCCTTCTGCATAAAATATTCTGAAACCTAATTATCACATTGTTCAGGCTAAAGATAGGCCTGCCATAGACACCAACGAAGACAGATTTGAGTGTGGGACTGGCAAAAGGGAGATGGCAACCCCTGTAAATGCATTTTTCGATCTTGACCAAGTTTTCAAGCTCCTTCAGGATGCAAAGAGCAAATAGCCCTTTTAGCTGAAGAACAAAAGAAATTCAGTTGAATCTATTTGGAATGGCTTGACAGTACATTCTGTGCCCCTTCTCACTCCACATGCAGACGTCATCACTCAGCTTACTGGGTTTAGTTAAAATTTCATCGGATCACAGAAAAAGCAAGGGTTTTCCAGAAAAACATCTACTGCTGCTTCATTGACTACACTAAAGCCTTTGAGTGCATCACAAAAAAACTGGAAATTTCTGAAAGAGATGGGAATACCAGACCACCTTACCTGCCTCCTGAGAAACCTGTATGCAGGTCAAGAAGCAACTGTTAGAACTGGACATAGAACAACGAACTGATTCAAAATCGAGAAAGGAGTACATCAAGGCTGTAAACTGTCACTCCACTGATTTAATTTACATGCAGAGTACATCATGCAGAATACCAGGCTGGAAGAAGCACAAGTGAAATCAAGATTGCCAGGAGAACTATCAATAACCTCAGATATGCAGATGACCCCACCCTAATGAGAGAAAGTGAAGAGGAACTAAACAGCCTCTTGATGAAGGTGAAAGAGGAGAGTGAAAAAACTGACTTGAAATTCAACATTCAAAAAACGAAGATCATGACATCCGGTCCCATCAATTCATGACAAATAGATGGGGAGACAATGGAAACAGTGACAGACTCTATATTCTTGGGCTCTAAAATCACTGTGGACGATGACTGCAGCCACAAAATTAAAAGACGCCTGCTCCTTGGAATACAAACCTAGACAGCATATTAAAAAAGCAGAGACATTACTTTGCCGACAAAGGTCTGTCTAGTCAAAGCTATGGCTTTTCCAGTGGTCATGTATGAATGTGAGGGTTGGACCATAAAGAAGGCAGAATGCCAAATAATTGATGCCTTCAAACTGTGGTGCTGGAGGAGACTCTTGAGAGTCCCCCTAAGATAAAGCCTCATACGGAAAACAGACAAAAGGAGGCACACTTACCCTGGAGGAGGGGGACTGGGGAGGCGAGGGTGCAGGAGCAGGAGGAAGATGAATGGAAGTACAGAGCAGTTCTGTGTAATTACGCATCTTCACGTGGTTGCAGAAATACAGGGAACATGCTTAAAATCAAAGGCTGTGTTTCTTCACTGATCTGAAGAAATATGGCACGCGGTTACCTCCATACATCCACTGTAGTGCAACATTCCATCCCCTCCTTATGCATGTGGTATTGGGGAGAGGGAATGCTGTTTACTTTATGGAGACAAGAACAGGAGCAGGCATTTATTTTTGATAGTGCTGGAGAATCTGTGGGTGTCTGTTTCAATCGCCCTTAGTGTTTCTGTGTTAATCTGACTTTGGACTGTTCATGGGTGGTGGCTGCTGGAGGCTATGATTAGATAGATGGATGCATACAGCAATCGTAACTGATAAATGACTGATGACAGTGTTATGTGTGTGGCATTCTGCACCCTTGGAAACAGCCTGTGGCCTCCCAGAGATGTAGCCTGTCAACCAGAGGATGATGATCAGTTAAAAACGGAGGCTCTGGTTGCTTTTCTTAGAGGTGCTGGGGTGGGGGTGGGGATACAGCAGGCCCCAGGAAGACTGGGGTAGTTTCCTCTGGCCTCTGTCTTTTCCAGGTTTCATGATTCTACCAGTCTAATCGTGGCTATTAATAATAAGGGAATGGGAGAAGACTGTAGGATCTCAGCATGGGATTTGGGAAAGTCTAGTAAGTACTGCACTGCTGATTTCTCAATTAAAAATGCCTGGTACCAGAGAGCTCGAGAGCCAGGACTAGACGGTGTACAGCCTGTTCCTCTGTGTGTGCAGCCTTAGAGACTTAGAGACTGGCTGACCTTAGAGATTTTAGTGGTACTGCATTTCCTAAAGTTTAGATCAGATTAAACAGACTGCTGCTGCTGCTAAGTCACTTCAGTCATGTCCGACTCTATGTGACCCCATAGACGGAAGCCCACCAGGCTCCCCCGTCCCTGGGATTCTCCAGGCAAGAACACTGGAGTGGGTTGCCATTTCCTTCTCCAATGTGTGAAAGTGAAAAGTGAAAGTAAAGTCGCTCAGTCGTGTCCAATACTATTCAAGTAAAATGGTAATTCTGGCATCATTCCAAAGGGGTGTTGTGTGTGTGTGTGGGGGGAGGTGTGGCTAGGAGGGCAGACATATTTTGGGCTCTTGCCTGGAAAATCCCACGGAGGAATGTGGTAGGCTATAGTCCATAGGGTCGCAAAGAGTTGGACACGACTGAGTGACTTCACTTTTATTGAATATATCTGACTTCCTGAAGCAAAGACATGCACAATATCTACCTACCTATCCATCCATCCATCTATGCATCTGTCTGTCTTATCTATCTATCTAAGGGTGGGAAAAAATAGAAGCCTGAAATAGGGAATCAGGCTTCGAACAGGCAGACTGTACATCACAAATTTCATAAACAGCAGGTGAGGAGAGGCTTTTTCCTTTCTGAGTCCAAAGAACTCAATCCTGCCTATTAGGCCCCTCCTTTTGAACTTTAGCCCTACCCGAAAGATTCTAGCTGAAGTGAGGCTGTCAAGAAGACAAACATGAGCTGATGAAAAATCACTTCGGATTCAGAATGCTGAGAAACTGATTTATGCGACGAGGCTCGCTGGGGCCCTACTGCATAGGCAGCGCTGTGTTCTCCGCTGGCTCCTGGGCTCTGGGCAGGAGAAGGATGGAGAAGCACCTGGGAAGGGCACCAGGAAGGAGCAGAAACGGGCCTGAATCAGAGGATCTCCTCCTCACCTCTCCCACCGAATCAGATGGGATGACCTGGACAAACCCTGTAGGTCTTGATTTTCTAATGTTTTATGTAACATTTATATCCTACTTTGTGAAAAACATGTAAAACCAGTCCATCCTAAAGGAGATCAGTCCTGGGTGTTCATTGGAAGGACTGATGTTGATGCTGAAACTCCAATACTTTGGCCACCTCATGCGAAGAGCTGACTCATTTGAAAAGACCCTGATGCTGGAAAAGATTGAGGGCAGGAGGAGAAGGGGATGACAGAGAATGAGATGGCTGGATGGCATCACCGACTCGATGGACGTGAGTTTGAGTGAACTCCGGCAGTTGGTGATGGACAGGGAGGCCTGGCATGCTGTCGTTCATGGGGTTGCAAAGAGTCAGACACGACTGTGTGACTGAACTGAACTGAATTCAGGGAATCTTTTTACGTTCAAACCCTATTGGTCTAAATTTTTGTAAAAGTTAGGGAGTGCTCAAACCATAGCTAAATAATAATAGACTGATTAAGATTTTCTGTTATTTTCCTCAAAAAATACATCCTATCAGATGTTATCAGGAAATAATTGAGGAAGGGGAAATATTAAAAAAGTAACTTTTCCTTTTGGGTTCAATTCAGTTGCAACTTCATCTTTCTGCCAGAAGTTTGGAATTTTTAGGATGCTTTAGGATCTTCCATTTTTTCCCTTATTTTATGAAAGAAAGATTTCTAGGCCCCCACCTATATGGTCTTTTAAAAGTACCTGAGAAAATTATGGGGGAGGGAGAAAAGGAGGGTCTTACATTTTCTGCATTTCCAGAGTTCTACCAAAAATTTGAAAATTGTACTTGGGAAAAACGCCTAAATTTTATAGTGCCTCACAGTTCACGTTACTTCATCATCCACTATCCCATTTAATTTTCACAACTACAGAAAGAGAAGAAGAAGGTATTGGCACCCACATATTAAAAGCCAGACCCTAAGATTCCAGGAGGGTAGCTGTCTTTCTACATCTGTTCTTCTTATTATCAGAACAGTGACATTTACTCATTCACATATAAATATGTGAGCACCTGCTTTTGTGCAGGCACTGTTCCAGGTTCTCAGGAAAAATTCAGTAAAACAAAAATCTCTTGCCACCCAGTGACTGTGTTCTGACAGGGAGTGACAGAAACCATACGCATGATAAATGAATAAATCAGGATCTAATACTAAGTGCCATACAGTCTATTGAAAGTAACCAGAAAGTGATACTATCTGTTACAAAGATTATCAAATGCATTTTTGAAACAAATGAATGGAATTTCCAATTAATTAATTCAATAAAACATAATATTCCATTATCTATACGTCTAATAGACACTGCTGCTGCTGCTGCTAAGTCGCTTCAGTCATGTCCGACTCTGTGTGACCCCATAGACAGCAGCCCACCAGGCTCCCCTGTCCCTGGGATTCTCCAGGAAAGAACACTGGAGTGGGTTGCCATCTCCTTCTCCAATGCAGGAAAGTGAAAAGTGAAAGTGAAGTCGCTCAGTCGTGTCCGACTCTTAGCGAGCCCATGGACTGCAGCCTACCAGCTCCTCCGCCCATGGGATTTTCCAGGCAAGAGTACTAGAGTGGGGTGCCATTGCCTTCTTAAGTACTACAAAAGCATTATGCAAGCAGACAACCTTTTTTTAAAAAATGCTTCAACCAAGTCTTGCTGCCTGTACACAGTGAACTCGAAACATACACATCTTTATCCCCTTGGGGCTAC
Organism: Moschus berezovskii; assembly: GCF_049115385.1. Taxonomy (NCBI): domain Eukaryota; kingdom Metazoa; phylum Chordata; class Mammalia; order Artiodactyla; family Moschidae; genus Moschus; species Moschus berezovskii. The sequence continues at coordinate 117,347,325 of NC_142462.1, forward strand.
ATTATTTGAAGCAGAAGTGGAAGCGCCACTGTTCCATCCGTCCTGTAGATGGCACTGCAGGTCCAACAATGATCCCTTGTTCGCAGCCCTGCTGTCACTGTCTGGCACAGCCAAGTATCACCTTGGGTGCTATGAAAGCCCCATTCACTCTAAAAGCGGAACTGGCTCTGCAATGGCAGGACACAACTTTAATTTGTAATTTCATTAAAACTTCCCTTACAAACTCTTAGGTCTCACAGAGGCTGAACTCCCGCTGAAAGTAACTGTTTATGCTGCTGTATCTTTTTTGGTTTGTTACGTTATAATGGCAACAAACTAAAAAAAAAGTGTGTTCTGCCAAGTGGACACATGATTCAGTGATAAACAGACACATAATAAATCATTCCTGTGAGTTATGGGTCTGACTCAACCCAAAGGATGCTTTTTCTGGCATTTGAATTTCCCTTCCTAAGCCAGGAAGTTTAAGTAATTTTGTGCAAGGAAGTAGATTTAATGTCCGCTGAAGGTAAAGAATAATGGGATGAAGTGGGGGCTTTGTACAGCAGTCAGACCGTGATGTCCATCCAGGAGGCGAGTCTGACAGCTGAAAGCAAGGAACTGCTCTGAGTCAGTTAAAGAAAGAGAAAGCTCAAGGCTTCTGGCTGTGAAACTCAAGACTTTTATTTTATTTCATTTTGACCGACTGCTTGACTAACCTTTTGGCCAGGGTCACGAGTGACTAAGGTGATAGATTTGATTGAATTGATTAAAGAAGGGCAAAATACTCAAACTACGCCATAGAAGATCAGACTACAACTAAGATCTTTTCAGGTGCACCTGAATTACACTTGGTTTTTCTGGCTCAAGTCCTGTGCTAGAGAACAGGTCACAGTTGATCAGATGTTCAACAAGCGTGTTTCATTAGACTGGCCTTTTCTTTGCAGGTAAATCCTAAAACATGTGGGAGGCTGGCCGGTTTGGCTGTTAATCATCATGGCCATTCAAGTGTCAAGATACTGTTTCTCATGGAGGAAATTCTGTCTTCAATTAGACTGCCACAAAGTAACACAGTTCCCCTGTGGTCCCCAGCCTTGTGGCTAATTATGCTCTGTATTCAAGGAGATGCCTGAACTCTCCTAGGTGTCAAGGACAGTGTCACCCCTGCCAAGAGAAGTCAAGCCATCTCTCCTGCCTTCTGTCTGAGCCAGTTACTCTGCGGAGCTGAAAGAGCAGAGATGTGGTGTTCTCCTTTTATCCCTTCCCTGGAGCTTGTTGCTTCATTCTTCCAGTCCACAGGGTCAAGTGAACCTTGTGACAGAACTGAAGAGTGAGAATGACATAGAAACATGTTTCAGATTCAGAAGCAGCGCGGGCACGAGAATGCTAAGACAACGACGATCTGGACACACAGAGATGTAATCTATCGCTCCTGATCCACCGTTCCGCAAGCGGACCGCAATGATTTTATTTTTCAATTATCTAGGAGCTGAGCTATTGAAAGGAATCCAGCAAGGACGCCAGGGCTCTCAGAATCCTGGCGGTGCAATAGCCTAGATCAGAAAACCAACAAATAACCTGTCAAAGCGATGACATTCCTCTTCTTTCCTACAGCCTAGGCTTTACTGGTGAGCTAGGAGGCTTCTTTTAAAAGAATTCCCCAATTTTGCTCCATGGCAGGTGAATCATTTGACGTAATTGTTTCAATTACTCTAATATCACACATGACATTTTACTTGAAAGAAAATTTAAAGCACAACTTTTAAGGGATTCCTTGATTCAACACCTATTATTCTATTCACTGCTGGTAGTTATAATGGGGGAGCTGTCCCAAGACAGAGTTCTGCCCTTCTGCCCTCCAGCTAAGAATTAAGAGCACCTCAGGCCACTGTGGCCCAAATAAACTTAGACTTCAAACTTATCAGTTACTGTTTCCTCCATCCCTGTCTTTCTTGAGAAAATACTTGTCTTCCTGCTTTAAAGGATTCTGTTAATCCATGTTGTGACAAAACTTTCAGGAAAAAAGAAAACTTTATCTACAGGAATATAAAGTAATGTAGAAAAAAATTACAATCTGAATGAGCAAAGGGAAAAATAGTAAAGTAAGTCACAGTATGGATTCTAATTCATAATTCAAAAAGGAATACCCTTAATATGACCACATAGAGAACTTATTGAAACTAAAAATCATCATTTAAAAAATCACAACATGCCAAAACTGATGGCAGGAGATGGAGGCGTGTTCGGACGACATTTCTGGGGTGGAGTTCTAACACTAAACAAGGATTTTCTTTTTGAAAAGAGAATCACTTGACAGCATATAATCTACACTTTAGCTGTGTCCAAGAAAACAAATGAATATGTTTAATTACATTGGACGGAAGCAGAGCTGCCTGCACATGGCAGTCACAGAGAAGAAATAATCTACTTGCCCAAATAACAACTGAGTGACAGGCACGGACATCAATCTTTCCCTTTTGCTTCCTTCCTCTTTCTGCCCTTTCCTTCCTCGTCTCCCTCCCCTCCCTCCCTCCTTTCTCTGTCCCCAGCGCTGGGCATGCACATATGCATGTATATATGTTCAGTTCAGTTCCGTCGCTCAGTTGTGTCCGAATCTTTGTGACCCCATGGACTGCAGCACGCCAGGCCTCCCTGTCCATCACCAACTCCTGGAGCTTGCTCAAACTCATGTCCATTGAGCCGGTGATGCCATCCAACCATCTCATCCTCTGTCATTCCCTTCTCCTCCCGACTTCAATGTTTCCCAGCATCAGGGTCTTTTCCAGTGAGTTGGTTCTTTGCATCAGGTGGCCGAAGTATTGGAGTTTCAGCTTTAGCATCAGTCCTTCCAATGAACACCCAGGACTGATCTCCTTTAGAATGGACTGGTTGGATCTCCTTACAGTTCAAGGGACTCTCAAGAGTTTACTCCAGCACCACAGTTGTGTGCATGGCTCCTAAGGCTGTGAGTCTCTCCCCAGACACTAATCATTTTGTTCCACTAGAGCTGTAAGGAAGGCCTCACATATGACAGACCCTCTAGCTACAAGCAGCCATGTGGGCTACTATAGAAATAGCAAGTGCTCCATATGAGGAATAGGTTTTTAACCACAACTGCTAATTAACATAAACAGATGTTCCCTTTCTACAGAATCTTCCCATTTATGCCCAATGTTCTCTTATCCAAAATAATCCTTTTCCAAAATTGAAATTTTGTTGCTTTTCACATCACACAGTGTAAAGCCAGGGGTTATAAAACATATGTACAATGAGCAGGACCACCCAGACTGGTTTCAGTGGCCCACTGAGAATTTGGAGAGTGCGTGTGTGTGTGTGGTGTTGACATAACATAAAGAAGAGTCCTTTAATGACTTAGTGTGTGTGTGTGTGTGTGTGTGTGGGTGTGATGTTGATACAACATAAAGAAGAGTCCTTTAATGACTTAGTGTATGTGTGTGGTGTTGATACAACATAAAGAAGAGTCCTTTAATGACTTAGTGTGTGTGTGTGGTGTTGATACAACATAAAGAAGAGTCCTTTAATGACTTCAGTTCAGTTCAGTCGCTCAGTGGTGTCCGATTCTTTGCGACCCCATGAATCACAGCACGCCAGGCCTCCCTGTCCATCACCAACTCCCAGAGTTCACTCAAACTCATGTCCATGGAGTCAGTGATGCCATCCAGCATCTCACTCTCTGTCGTCCCTTTCTCCTCCCGCCCCCAATCCTTCCAAGCATCAGAGTCTTTTCCAGTGAGTCAACTCGTCTCATGAGGTGGCCAAAGTATTAGAGTTTCAGCTTTAGCATCAGTCCTTCCAATGAACACCCAGGACTGATCTCCTTTAGAATGGACTGGTTGGATCTCCTTGCAGTCCAAGGGACTCTCAAGAGTCTTCTCCAGCACTTAGTATTGGGTAAAGAATCCACCTGCAATGCAGAAGACCCCGGTTTGAATCCTGGGTTGGGAAGATACGCTGGAGAAGGAATAGGCTACCCATTCCAGTATTCTTGGGCTTCTCTTGTGGCTCTGCTGGTAAAGAATCTGCCTGCAATGCAGGAGACCTGGGTTCGATCCCTGGGTTGGGACAATCTCCTGGAGAAGGGAAAGGCTCCAGTATTCTGGCCTGGAGAATCCCATGTACTGTGTGGTCCATGGGATTGCACAGAGTCGGACACAACTGAGAGACGTTAGAGAAAGAAGATGAGTGAGTGGTTCTATTAACTTCGGGTGGCCTGTCTTTGGCCCCTCACCCCACCCTGTTACACACCCCCTGACTCCCATCTCACATATACCCTGTGAGAGCAAAGGTATGCTCACAGCAGAAAAGCAGCTTTGCTTTAAAGACAGTCCTTTTTAACCTTGGCTGCATAGGAAATACCTGGGAAGCTTTGGGGAAAAACAAACAGCATCAAAGCCACACCTGAGACTGATTAAAGCAGGCCTTCCCAGTGAGGGACAAAGTACAGGCACCAATACATTTTATAACCACCTGCCCCAGTGACTCCAGTCTACAGCCAAGGCTGATACCTGCATTTGCTTCAAAAAGAGTTCAAGAGGTAGCAAGGAGGTATGGGCTCATTTTCCAGAAAGCCCTAAGGCAACTAGTTCTCTGCAAAACTTTCAAGTATGTCTGACAAACATCGCTCTATAGCAGCCTGTGCTTTCAGGGATCCTGGTGCGAGGTTATTTTTATTTTAGGTAGAAGGTGGTACAGGGGTGGTAAGTACATCAGTTCTGGAGCCAGCAACCCAGAGAACACTCCTCGCTCTACTGCGTGAACACTCTGTGATCCCAGGCAACAAAGCTGCTCTCTCTCTCTCTGATTCCCCACCTGTAAAATGGTACTCGACTCTTGTTAGATTACCTAAAATGATTCAAAGGATGCACTCAAGAGTCTCTGACATATATGGAAGCACTGGGTATTCACTTGTATCATTAGCTATTATTTCTTAAAGAAAAAATTAAGCAGAGGCCACAACAAATTTAGAAAGACATATATACAATGTTATGAATGTATTTTAGTAACTTTCAAAACTGTATGTGATAAGTCACAATACACATGTAGCATTTGTATTATACTTCAACCAAAACAGTTGTTTATCTAGCTTTATTGTTTAAAGTTCTAGGTAAAATTCTGGTTGAGCTAAGGAATCTAAAGTGTAAGATGTTTAAAATCGCTGTTAACATGACTTACCCTTACTGCATAGATTTAAAGCATATCATAAGAAATATTCAGAGGCAACAGAATGTTCTCATTGGGGTCTCTCTGATTTGTGTGTTAATCTGATGGACCTACTGCAAATAAGGGGAAAGCTCTCTGGCTAAGATTTTGGCTTTCACGTGGTTTACAAATCATCTTGCTTGGTACTGTACTAAGAAACCTTGCTGACAGTGATAAAATAACACTGATTAGGCTGATTTTCTTCAGGATGGTTTTGATCACCACCTCCTGAACAATGTTATAAACCTCCATCCTGAAAAACTACGGACTGAGGTTTGTTAACATCATACAGGAGGCAGTGATCAAGACCATCCCCACAGGGGATGAAATGCAAAAAAGCAAAATGGTTGTCTGAGGAGGTCTTACAAATAGCTCAGAAAAGAAGAGAAGTAAAAGGCAAAAAGAGAAAAGGAAAGATATGCCCATCTGAATGCAGAGTTCCAAAGAATAGCTAGGAGAGATAAGAAAGCCTTCCTAAGTGGTCCATGCAAAGGAATAGAAGAAAACAACAGAATGGCAAAGAGCAGAGATCTCTTCAAGAAAATCAGAGATACCAAGGGAATATTTCATGCAAAGATGGGCACAATTAAGGACAGAAATGGTATGGACCTAACAGAAGCAGAAGATATTAAGAAGAGGTGGCAAGAATACACAGAAGAACTATACAAAAAAGATCTTCATGACCCAAATAATCACGATGGTGTGATCACTCACCTAGAGCCAGACGTCCTGGAGTGTGAAGTCAAGTGAGCCTAAGAAAGCATCACTACGAACAAACATAGTGGAGGTGATAGAATTCCAGCTGAGCTATCTCAAATCCTAAAAGATGATGACTCAATATGTCAGCAAATTTGGAAAACTCAGCAGTGGTCACAGGATTGGAAAAGGTCAGTTTTTATTCCAATCCCAAAGAAGGGCAATTGCAAAGAATGTTCAAACTAGCACACAACTGCACTCATTTCACATGCTAGAAAGGTAATGCTCAAAAATCCTTCAAGTTAGGCTTCAACAATATGTGAACTGAGAACTTCCAGATGTACAAGGTGGATTTAGAAAAGGCAGAGGAACCAGAGATAAAATTGCCAACATCTGTTGGATCATAGAAAAAAGCAAGAGAATTCCAGAAAAGCATCTGCTTTTGCTTCACTGACAAGGCTGAAGCCTCTGACTGTGTGGATCACAACAAACTGGAAAATTCTTAAAGAGATGGGAATACCAACCACCTTAACCTGCCTCTTGAGAAACCTGTATGTAGGTCAAGAAGCAACAGTTAGAACCAGGCATGGAACAATGAACTGGTTCCAAATTGTGAAAAGAGCAAGTCAAGCACGTCACCCTGCTTGTTTAACTTCTATGCAGGTTACATCCCATGAAATGCCAGAATGAATGAAGCACAAGCTGAAATCAAGATTGCTGGGAGAAATATCAATAACCTCAGATATGCAGATGACACTACCCTAATGGCAAAATGCCAAGAGGAATTAAAGAGTCTCCTGATGAAGGTGAAAGAGGAAAGTGAAAAAGCTGGCTTGAAACTCAATATTCCAAAAACTAAGATCATGGCATCCAGTCCCATCACTTCATGGGAAACATTGGGGAAACAATGAAAACAGTGAGAGACTTTATTTTGGGGGGCTCCAAAATCACTGCAGATGGTGACTGTAAGCCATGAAATTAAAAGACGCTTACTTCTTGGAAGAAAAGCTATGACAAACCTAGACAGCATATTAAAAAGCACAGACATTACTTTGCCAACAAAGATACATGTAGTCAAAGCTAGGTTTTTCTAGTAGTCATGTGTAGATGTGAGAATTGGACTATAAAGAAAGCTGACTACCAGAGAATTGATGTTTTTGAACTGTGGTGTTGAAGAAGAAAGATTCTTGGGAGTCCCTTGGACAGCAAGGAGATCCAACCAGTCCATCCTGAAGGAAATCAGTCTTGAATATTCATTGGAAGGACTGATGCTGAAGCTGACACTCCAATACTTTGGCCACCTGATGCGAATAACTGAGTCATTGGAAAAGACCCTGATGCCGGGAAAGATTGAAGGCGGGAGGAGAAGGGGAAGACGGAAGACAGATGGTTGGATGGCATCACTGACGCTATGGACATGAGTTTGAGTGAACTCCTGGAGTTGGTGATGGGCAGGGAAGCCGGGCGTGCTGCAGCCCACGGGGTCACAAAGAGTCAGACATGACTGAGCGACTGAACTGATGAGAAGGGGACCACAGAGGACAAGATGGTCGGATGGCATCACCGATTCCATGGACATTAGTTTGAGCAAACTCTGGGATCAGTGAAGGACAGGGAGGCCAGGCACACTGAGTCCATGGGGTCATGAAGAGTCAGTCACAACTGAGTGACTGAAAGAACAATCAAGAGTGGTTTTAATCACAGTCTTTAACTGATTTAAAACCACTGAGAACACGATCGGACTCTGCGAGCACAATGCTAAACCTTTTAAGCTTTATAAATTTTAGAAGTTTCGAATGTTCATGAAAAAATTAATATTCAATTCTGGTAGAAACATCCCATTTCAGCTGCCCATTATGATCTCAAAGAAGACAGAAGTATAATTTATTATTGGTATTACATTGGGAGGTCAGTGGAAACATGTTACCAATGTACAAATTAGAGCCTCTAATTCTAAAATAATTATCAGCCAATTTCAGAGTTGTTAACACTATTAAAATTATGAATATGTTAGTGGATTCACCCTCACACATCAAATTTTGATTAGATAATACTACATGCTAATAGATGTATCATCTGAATTTCTTAAAGACTTTTTAGTATAAAAACCTTGAGAAAATTTTTCAATAATGTATGCAGAGCTAGGGAGAGGGAATACATGATTGATGGGTTTCCCCTTACAATGCTTATTAAAGGTCCTGATTTGGTTGGTCTCCAACTGTTTCGGCTCAGAATTAGGAATTCTACTTCTGATGTTGGCTCAAGTGTACTGATTAGAAAACCATTTCACAGAGCTATTAAAAAAGCAAGCTAATCACCAGAAGTATAGTAGTGATGAAACAACATTTCACACTGGAAGTTCCTAAAGATTCTGCTTTCCCATTTATTGTAAGACATATGCTCTTAAAGAAGCATCAATGAACAGTTAGTACCTATATATAAATACATAGGAAAATATGTTCCCTATCTGTGGGTAATATTGAGTTCTAGCTACAAGATGATCTTTCTATCAATAAGAGGGTGGTGAGACGCACAGTACACTGGACGTGTGGTTGTGGATCTATAATTGTGATGATTCTCTCATGTCTCAGGAACTGCATCTGCAGGACACGTGGCCCTTTCAATTGCACCACCGTGTTTTAAACAAAAGGATGGTAGGTTATCTGGTTGAATCACAACAACAGCAAAGAATAAATTACAGAAACAGACATGTGTCACGTTTCACAGGGAGAAGCGACATTTCGAGTTTTGTGTTTGTTGTAAAGAACCAAAGATCTCACACAGCCTATCCCTGAAGCAGAGAATTCCCTCTTTCATAAACAGACATGGAAGTGGAATTTCGAATTTTAAAGGTCAAGGATACACATTGAAAACTATAGTACAGATGATCCCTGAACAACCTGAGGGTTCATCCACCTATCCTTTATAGTTGGCCCTCCATATCCGTGATTTCTGCTCATCCTAGGACTCAACCTACCGCACACTGCTTAGTATTTGTAGCATTCACTATTGAAAATTTATCTGTATGTAAGTGGATATGGGCATTTCAAACCGGTACTGTTCAAGTGTCAATTTTAATATATTTAATAGAGCCATCAGTTTTTTTTTTTAAGTCATTCAAAAAATCTTGCCCTTTTAGAATGAGTGACAAAATGCTTCTCCTGTTTACTGAAATAATTAACATGAGGTTCTAGCTTTGTAAGTAGTCTGAATTTTTTTTAAGTTATTTACTGTATCTTTCTTTAATCCAATCCATAAAATGATCACATAAATCACTGCTGAACACAAAAGGGATCATTTCCCTCCTCTATTTAAATTCTTTCCCACTTATTAACAAAACAGCAATAGTCACAGATGCAGCAAACGAACTTTTGCTTACCAAGGTGGAGAGGTAAGGGAGGGATAAATTGCAAGACTAGGATTAACATACACACACTACTAGGGCTTGGCTCAGTTGGTAAAGAATCCACCTGCAATGCAGGAGACACCAGTTCGATTCCTGGGTCGGGAAGATCTGCTGGAGAAGGGATAGGCTACCCACTCCAGTATTCTTGGGCTTCCCTTGTGGCTCAGTTGGTAAAGAATCGCCCGCAATGTGGGAGACCTGGGTTTGATCCCTAGGTTGGGAAGATCCTCTGGAGACGGGAAAGGCTACTCACTCCGGTATTCTGGCCTGGAGAATTCCACGGACTGTATAGTCCATGGGGTCCCAAAGAGTCAGACACAGCTGAGCGACTTTCACTTTCATCTATAAATAGATAGTGGATAAGGACCCACTGCAAAGGACAGCAAACTCTACTCAATACTCTGTAATGACCTACATGGGCAAAGACTATTAAAAGGTATATCGACATTAGTTAATATATATATTAACTTTGCTGTACAGAAGAAATAAAACATTGTAAGTCAACTATATTCAATAAAATTTTTTTAAAAATAAAATAAAACCTTCCTTCATTGCCTACAGAGTAAAATATAGCTTTCCTCTCCTAATACAGAATCTGAGCCCATCGAAATGACCAACCTCATCTTTCAACTTTCCTCCGCCTCTGTGCTCACTTCAGCTTCATAAAACACCTCCTGACCTCTCCTGACAAATGCTTACACAAGCCGCACCTAGTCCTGAAATGTATTGTTTCTTTTCACAGTTGCTCCAAAAGATTTCAAAGATTATTTGCAAATGTAATATATCATAGCTTTCCAAGAGAACAAATTAGCATACAAATAATGAGCCTCAGGCATCAAAGGAAATAGTCAACTATAGGGAGGAAATATGCACTTATTCATAAGTTACAAAATATTTAAATCCTGTGTGAAGAAGAATGCCTTTTTCCACACTTAAAAAATAAACAATAACAAAGTCTCTGACTTAATCCTATCCGTAGCCCCAGGGCAAAATAGAAGTTACTATAATAACAGAAACTCGCAGAAAAACATGGACATCCTAACAGACTTAGAATATGGTTAATATTTTTCCATGTTCAAAAAGAATCAGGCTGCTGTACTTCATATTCCTATTCTCCTGGTTTTACGGTTCCTGGTACTTCTTTTGATTATTTTTGTTCTCAGGCAGGGCTGCCAAATCCTTCTCTAACCTTCATCCAGTCTCCAGTCAGTCTCCTCGGTTCCAGCTCTGACTCAGCTGCCAAGCTCTCCTTCACTGCTTTGGCATCAGAAATGAACCACGGCCATACACGAAAGCTACCCTGACAACCAGTGTGTGCACGGCAAATAGTAATTTCCTTAAATCCCTCTCCTTGAAAAGATCAGATAGAACACAGTCTCAAACACTCGAGGCCTTTGGTCAACAGTTTACTGCTGCTTTTGACATCTCTGCCTCCTCTTTCTGGCACTTCTCCCTTTATGAATTCAGTGATACAACCGGAAAATTTGTTTTTAAACAGGCAAGGACATAAAATACTAGGATTTTCGTGTCAGTGGTTCCCATGATGAAAATGAAAACATCCAATGAGAGCTGGAAATAACTGAGTAACGATTCTGATAAATATTCTAAATCTACCCTATAGTCTACAATTGAGTATATTGATTCTTAGAACTTAAATTGCCATGCCACACAGTAGCAGAGAGGTTGGTAAAATCTTGGCACATAGAGAAAGGTTGGCAAGTTTCAAACTTTTAAGAAGTTTCTGCAAAAATTATGTCAGCCCCTTTGAGGCTCTTTTCTAACAGTTTAATCAGAATCACTTTTCATTTCCTCCGGGGGTCCAGTTCTCCTTGGATAAACTTGTGATCCAGATTTCCAAATCAATGAAACCAATCTGTACTTTGACTGGAATTTGCTCTTTCATAATCTGAATTACTTTAAAAACAATTTAACAAAGCAAAAGATTCTGGGATCTGTTCTTATCAAAGGTATAAAGCACAAAACAGGGCATTATGAATACTTCAGAACACATATAACAGAGGAAATCATTCAGCACCGTTTCAGCTTATTTTCTCACTTAGAGGAGATTCATGCATATTTAAATGAATTAATTTATTTTCTGCAATTTGCTCTTTAAGAGCTTAAGTGGCCATTTGCTGTTGCTTATTTCAGAATCCTATGCCCTTGTTCTCTGAGTCACCAACTTATAGTTTAAGTGCTCCAGGTGTATTTATGCTCCCAAGGTATTTTAAATTACCCATTAGGAAATCCAATTTCCTATTTATAAGACTCAGAAGTGATTTCCCACTGTTAACTTTTTCTTAATTAAGGCTATAGACCCACATTCACAGTTAAATTTTTGGTACAATACTATTGGCTCTACGGCAGTCAATATTTTAGAATGTCATCAATATTCAAATCAAAGACAGTCACTTAAGATGGGCTATTCTTGGGGTCTCTTGGGACTGACATTTGGGGTATCCATAAAATCCATCACCATTAACATCCACATATTACATTCTGTGTCAATCACTATATACATGCCACTTCATTTAATTCCTTTGACAGTCCTATGATGTGGTTATCATTTTCTCTATCATTAATTCTGTTTTAGAGATAATGGAATTGTAGCATGTATATTATCATAAGTGACCAGTCCAGGTTCGACGCATAAATTTTCCTCTGTTCATTTCTTTGATTTTTTTCTTTATTTTTTATAATTAAAAAAATAAAAAAAATAAAATAAAAAAAAAAAAAAAAAAAAAAGAAAATGCAGTCTTAGAGAAGTAAATCACAAGATCACACACCCAGTAAATGGCAAAATTTCTCCCAAGTTTTACACTGACTCATGAATGTCTAAGGCATTTGACTGTGTTTCAGAGCATATAGGAATGATTAAGACCCAGATTCCATCTTTATCTCCGATCGAGTTAGGGTAAGGAACCCAAGACAGTCAGACAAATCTTACAATCCAAGGCTGCAATGCCTTCAAGAGACACTTCCAAATGCTTTGAAGACTCAGAGAAATCAAAAGATAGCAACTGGTTGGAAGTATACATCTTCAAAAAGCAATGGTTGCTTTGAATGAGCCTAGAAAATAAGGTAGGGTTTAGGAAACAGAAGCTGTGGAGTTCAGAGCATCAATAAGTGGCCCACTCTTGGGGACTGGCCTTGAGCTATGAATGACTTTGGCAATAACAAACCCAAGAATATGGAGGATTTGGTTTCTGTGGATTGAGAGCCTACCATCCAATGGTGGACTCCACAGAAGTGGAGGATTCCTGGACTTTGGACACAGCAGAATTGGATCACAGTGATAAACAGAGTTCCTTTAAGACTTGTTTTTCTGGATCTCTCAAAGAACACCTTGGCTAGTCAGACTGTTTTAAACAGAAAGATCTCCCTTCATAAATTTTAGATTCATCTAAAAAATCATCTCTGATTCCATCCTGGTGCTGCTGCTTCTACATTCCAAATGCGTTGGTCCAAAACAGTCTTCCAGGCACATCATTGTGTCCTCCACCCCAACCTCAAACTGTGCTTTAGTGTCCACTGTCCCTTATTCCAAGAGAACTAACTGCAGTTTTGTCTTTCACTCTTAATGATGCAGACGGAACATCAGGTTCGCAGGCTTAATGAGGCTAATCCTTCATTCCTGATTTAATTCTGGCACCTGCCATGTGACTCCATCCCATAAGGACTTTACAGTCATCAACTAGTTGCTCTGTGCTCGTTCTATGCAGGAACCAAGCTAAGTACTCAAGATAAAGCAGAGAACTAGACAGGTAATGTCATTGCTCTCATGAAGCTTAACTTTAAGTGAGGGGAAGAGAGACAGCAACACTGCTGTATTTAAAATAGATAACCACCAAGGACCTACTGTAGGAACTCTGCTCAATATTCTGTAATAACCTAAATGGGAAAAGAACTTGAGAAAGAATAGATACAGGTGTAAGCATAACTGAATCACCTTGCTGAACACCTAAACCTAACACAGCACTGTTAACCAACTATACTCCCATATAAAAGACAAATTTTTAAAATCATTTAATAAGAGGATATCAAACAGTGATGACTGCAAGGAAGAAGATGAAACAGGGCAATGTGCTTTGTTGGGATGGGAGGGTGTGGGCTCTCACTCAGATCTGCTTACTGGAAACAGTCTTCAGGAAGAAATAACATCTTAGCTGAGATGCATCCTAGAATGGATACAATGTGGAAGATCCACTGGAAGGTAGGAAGAATGGTATTCCGGGCAGAGGGAAAAGTAAGTACAAAAGAGTCTAAGGCAGGAACCAAAAGGGCAGTGTGACTAGAATCAGGCCAAAAGGTGCCAGTGGCTGCCGACAGAGAGAGGCCAGATCCTGGAGCGGGACCCCAGTACAGATAGGAATGGGGCTTTTTATTCTAAATATGAGGGAAAAGTCATCAAAGGGTTCCTCCATCTAGGGGAGGGGGAGACATAGTTTTGCTTTGGCTTTAAAATGATGGCTGTGGTTGCTTTGTGAAGGATGAGTCAATGAAGTGGTAGAGGAGGAACCCAGGCCAGATTCCAGGAGAGGTAAGAAGATGGCCTGAACTTGGAGCATCGAAGAGAAGACGTGGAGAAAGAGGCCTAGGCTCTTCCTTAGACTTCGGTCTCAGATGACTGTCTAAGGGTCTGGTTCGCACAGTTGTGTTTGCGTATGTGCCCGTCTTCTGCCGTGGGAAACAGAACGGGGGTGGGGTGGGGCAAAGTGCAAGTATTTTTGTCGCAGCCATGTGAGCTTAGACAAGGCTCTTATACATTCATTCAGCAAAGATTTAGTCAACATCAAGCTCTGCACCTGGCACTCCTCTGGGCAGGAGAGACAAGTTTTTAAACAAAACAGATGAAGTTTCTATACCCTAGAGCAGCTTATGCTCCTGGGATCCCAGGGCGAGTGAAGAATAGTCAGAGAGGTCAGGAGTGGAGCTATACATTAAGAGAAGCAGTGACATGTAGATGCATTTACAGCTTCTGGCTTGGTAAGATCACTTAGGGACAGTTTATAGAGAGAAAGGGCTCAAGACCAAACTCAACGCAGGTGGGGCATTTTCTTAATGAGAAATAAAGAGAGCAAAATACATCTGTTGATGTTCAGGTTCTAACAATCTGTCATCAGTTTGTTTGGTTTTATTGACAGACATGGCAAAGTAACCTCCTCATCTCTCCCCACCCGCCACTGAATTCTCAGACAGTTTAGGGGCGAGGACAATAAAGTTATTGATGTACTACTCTCATTTTCTCCTTCTGTTCCTACTTTCTTTATTAAAGTTGTATTCAGGGTAAAGGTAAACTGAAAACACAGTTAACTATCCATTTCAGCTGCTGCTGCTGCTGCTGCTGCTTAAGTCACTTCAGTCGTGTCCGACTCTGTGTGACCCCATAGATGGAAGCCCACCAGGCTCCCCTGTCCCTGGGATTCTCCAGGCAAGAACACTGGAGTGGGTTGCCATTTCCTTCTCCAATGTGTGAAAGTGAATCCGCTCAGTCGTGTCCGACCCTTAGTGACCCCACGGACTGCAGCCTACCAGGCTCCTCCGTCCATGGGATTTTCTAGGCAAGAGTACTGGAGTGGCTTGCCATTGCCTTCTCCACCATTTCAGCTACAAAACTCTAAATAATGTGTGACTGCCACAACAATTAGAGGTAAATCAGTAACAACACTGCATACACCATGAAGCGCCAGTAGGTGAGGGTGAAGGTACATACAATTTCCACAACCCTGACTCCAATCCACAGCGTACTTTTCAGTCCAAAGAAATCTACTGAAGTGCCATTGAGAGACAGTATTTTAAAAGTGACCTTTAACATGCTTTAATGAATTTAAAAAAATCAACCCAAATCATTAGTACTTATAAGAGTTACAGATTACTCGTGGCATAACTTAGAACTGATGTGTTCCTCAAGAACTGCTGCCCCAGGCACACTGCCTGTGATCGGTTACCCCAATGCACTCTGTCCACTTTCCCCTCTAGAAGACTTCTAGGGAGAAATACCGACTTGAAAACTCATTTATGTTCAATCATTAGTCCTTGCTGTGGTCTCAAGTTTATTCAAAAGTTTATCACTCTCCTTGACAGCTATTTTAAACATTCTAAATCCTGACTTTACACAGTGCCTTATCTACCGATGCTGTGGGTGACTTACTGATAAAGATTCACGTCACCTATGATCAATAAGTGCCTTCATCCATAAGCATCATGACTTTAAGCCCTAATTCAACATTTCTCATCTCTAGTTTCAAAAAGCTAGGCACGGTCTCTTTAAAGCCTTTCATTGCTCCTATCTCTTCAGGGAAAGGTCCTTCTCCTGCTTCACCCACCATCTGCCCATCTCTCTGGGTCTCTGGAGTCACTTGCCTCCTTTTGACTCTCAACGTGAACAGACTTCTTTCTGCATGGGACCTAAGGACTTCTGATAACAAAACTCCAGATCTGTATTATTTCTTGAATCACTGGTCAACTTTTAGAAAGCACAGTCCCTCTGCTGCCACTGGGCTCTCAACGTGCACTCACTCTTCTTTAACCACCTTGAAAAACAGAAGCCTAGCCCTGACTGTACTGTGCTACTACTTTGCTATACTTTCAAGAGTGATCAAAATATTTCCACGGTGAAATCCACTCAGTTAAACTCCCTTTTGCATGTGATCCTACTCACTGGGCAAACGGTATCACCCGTGCCTCTCCCTTGCTTACTGTCCCCTCTGACTGACAACTTTGCTCCCTAAACTTGAACTTCCCCTTCATTATTCTAATTGTTTTAAAGGTTTACAATAAAGAACTCTTGCTTCACTACCTTTTACTATAATGCAGTTGACTCTGGGTCCCATTACAGAATCCATGTGGGTAGATGTGCTGCACATTTAACCACGCTTGCTAATTACACAAAACATGCAAGGCTCTATCCCAGAGGACGAGGAGGAGACAAAGACGACAGCACCAAATCCTTGAGGAGAATGCATTCTAATAAAAGCAACAAAAAGTCTGCACCAAGAATGACACTAACAGGCACACAGAGTGAAGATCTGTAAAGCCCACTTTAGGAATTCAACGGGAAGAAAGAGAAATCGCGTTTAGTGAGGAAAGCTGCATGAAGGATGTGATTTGAAATGGCCCTTGAAGATGAGTTAAGATTTTAATGGTGGGTAGCAGAGAGGAAGACATTCAAAGGAGGTCATACTCTGAGAATACTGGGGGGTTGGAGGTATGTTTTAAGGGGGGAAATGCCATGTGTGTTGGACCTCAAATGCTCTTCACAGGCATCACAGGTACAAAACAGTTCAATCCTGCTACTGAGAATACAGAAGACAGTGCTGGGCATGGAAAAGACTGAGCGCATTTAGCTCAAAGTCACACATTTTAAGGGAAGAGAACGAAAGCTCATGGCAGGTGACAGCGCTGCTCGGGTGTACGTTGTAACTATGGCAGCAAAGGGTCGGGATGAACAGCAGACCAGCTTCTCTGTGTTTGTGCACCTTGTCCAACAAGCACAAGCCTGATGTCCACCACCCTCTTCGGAAATGTGTCTTTCTAGAAGGGGTGAGTGGCGTGCTTAGTCTCTCACTCATGTCTGACTCTTTGTGACCCCATGGACTGTAGCCCACCAGGCTCCTGTCCACAGGGATTGTCCAGGCAAGAATACAGAAGTGGGTTGCCATGCCCTCCTCCAGGGGATCTTCCCAAACCAGGGATCGAACCCAGGTCTCCTGTATTGCTGGTGGATTTTTACTGTCTGAAACCAGGGAAGCCCACTCTAAAAGCAGGGAGCCTTATTTGTTTAATTCACCTGGTAATTAGCATGAAACTCCAATACTTTGGCCACCTCATGCGACGAGTTGACTCACTGGAAAAGAGTCTGACGCAAGGAGGGATTGGGGGTGGGAGGAGTCGGGGACAACAAAGAATGAGATGGCTGGATGGTATCACCGACTCGATGGACATGAGTTTGAGTGAACTCCGGGAGTTGGTGTTGGACTGGGAGGCCTGGCGCGCTGATTCCTGGGGTCGCAAAGAGTCGGACACGACTGAGCGACTGAACTGAACTGAACTGAACTGATGCAAGGTATATGAAATTAAACTTTTGAATATCAGCTTTTGGTGAGATTCAAGTCAACTGAAAACAACCCAGGTTTGAATTTGTATTTTTCTTAATTATATGTTAGCTTTAAATTGCCCAAATTGTTTCTCTCTCCTGGCAGACTTAACACTAATATATTGCAAATAAAGATTTTTTTTTCTGATGGCTAAAAATAAAAGTAGGTTATCAGTTGTAGCTAGTAAAATCAGAGAGCCTTCTTGCTTTGATAAGCATGTTCCTAAGACACACACACACACACACACACGAAAAGCCAGATTTAGGAATAGTTGAGAGACAAGCTGTTAATTTGCAATTAAATGTAGTCTAGAAAACAGATGAGTGAAAAAGGCTGATGCAATTTCTCCAAAGTAAAACCTTGCGAATAAATTGAGAGGCAGCCGAAGTGTGATGCTGGCACTGGGGCTGCGGGAGATCACAACACTACTAATAAATCATTATCAGAAGGTGTTGCATTGCTGCAGCCAGAGAGTCCACTCTGGCTCAGAGTAAATGAGGATCACTAATCATCACCATCTCCCACTTCTAGCCTCACCTGTGAACTTCTGAAGAGTGAGAGCCTTCAGTAGGAGATGATAAAACTGAAATGAGGACACAGGACGTCCTCCTTTGCTATGTTCAGCCACAGCCACACGGTGAACCGCATCACATGCCATCCACGAGACGAGGGGACGCACACGAGACCTGACACAGCTTCCCAACCAAAGCCGCCTGAGTCTGGTCCTCTTGCCGCTTCTCATGAGGGCTTCAATTGCCACCTCACAGGGAATTAAGGAGGAGAGAGTTGTCTCTGTGAAAAATTAAGCTCCTGGCATGTATGATCTGGACCCGCTTATTTCTCTGGCGGCTTCCCTCGTGGCTCAGCTGGTAAAGAATCTGCCTGCAATGTGGGAGGCCTGGGTTTGTTCCCTGGGCTGGGGAAGATCCCCTGGAGAACAGAACGGCTACCCACTCCAGTATTCTGGCCTGAAAAATTCCATGGACTGTATAGTCCATGGGGTCACAAAGAGTCGGACATGACTGAGTGACTTTCACATTCAGCAGCCATGGTTCCAAACTGAAAAAAACCTCCGACATCATCTAGCAACTCTCGGTCTATTGATGAAAGATCCACGTGACAGCCCTGTGCCATAGAATTCATTCGTTTCAGAGTCAGAGCTTGAACCCCACTCTCCTCTTTCCTGCACATTATTAAGTGAAGTAAACATCTGCATAAATGTTTTCTGCTACAGTTCAAGGGAAACTCAGGTACAAATACAGAGAGAAGTTATAACATGTAAGTTAGATGTTATACAATCATCTCCAGAGAGTTTACTTTGTCAACGGGTTAAAGCATTGATTTAAATGCTGTGTAATCTGTGTAACTGCACCTGTGTAATCTGTAGCTGGAGTTTCCCAAACACTACCTGATGCTGGGAAAGATTGAGGGCAGGAGGAGAAGGGGACGACAGAGGATGAGATGGTTGGATGGCATCACCGACTCAATGGACATGAGTTTGAGTGAACTCCGGAGTTGGTGATGGACAGGGAGGCCTGGCGTGCTGTGGTTCATGGGGTCGCGAAGAGTCGGACACGACTGAACTGAACTGAACTGACAGCAAAGCCACCCTATGCACATACTTCTTCACTACAAACTTTATTTGGGGTCCACAGACACGTTTCCAAGTCCTTTTATGTAGATGCTTCTGTCTCAGTCTGATCTGGGGGCATTTCCCCAAACTGACCTTCCCTTCTATTAATTTAAGCCTGCACGTGTGCATGCTAGGTTGCTTTAGTAGTGTCCAACTCTTTGTAACCCTATGGACCGTAGCCCACTAGGCTCCTCTGTCCATGGGATTCTCCAGGCAAGAATACTGCAGCGGGTTGCCATGCCTTTCTCCAGGGGATCTTCCCGACCCAGGGATCAAACCCATGACTCTTAAGTCTCCAGGACTGACAAGTAGTTCTTTACCACTGGTGCCACCCAGGAAGTCCTAGTGTTCTCTCAATATTTTCAGCTTTTTCACAATTTGGCCTCCAAGCAATCTACATAGGACATAGTGGCAGCTCACTGCTGAGAAACCTGCCTGCCACCTGAACCTCTGCAACCAAGACTGTTCATCAAAAATCCTGCTTTAACTATTTATCCTCCTTAAACACATCCTTTTTTCGTGACTCCTTATCACACATACTTTGAGATCCAGGATGAATGACAATATTTCATTTATAATCACCCCAGAAATCAGACATCACAGCGAGCACACATTACACTTCAATTACACTCTTCAGTTATGCATGGCTTCTGACTTACGGCTCACAGAGTGGAAAGCAATGTCTCAGGTAGGGCTCACATCATGACATTAACTGCTAAGGTGTTAATTCTCTGTCCTCTTTGTCCTTGAAACTGCCCAATTTGCAGGAAAATTCTACTTTCATTTAGAAAAAGGATGTTTGGGTAGGGTATTTCACTAAGTCCAAAACTTTAAAAAGTAAATATGTAAGTGACCAGAGATGGCTCCACTTTCTGTGTATGGAGGACTACCTCAGAAAACATGAACTTGGACAATTCATTTAACAGCCTGTGTCTGCTTCCTCACCTATAAAATGAGAATAGTATTTAACCTGCAGTAATCTACAAGCTGATGGTATACATGGATGAGAATGAGTATAGAAAAGACATAAGCAGGAGAAAGCATATTCAAGAGACAAAGGATGATTATTTCGACCCTGCTGAAAATTCTGCCCAGTGAGCTGTTACCATTGTAAAAGTTTATTCACCTGAACCCTTGATTCTTTCTCTACAATTCACGTAATGAGCAAAAGTTATTGCTTTCTTGTCTCAGTATATTAGCTGGATGGTTGAATGCACAGAGCTCACATCTGAATCAGCACAAAAGTGAAACCTGGAGGAGGGGAAATAGAAAGGGACCCTTGAGCTTACACCAGAGTCATTCTCATCTGTCAACCTGCCCACATAAATACTAGGAAATCAACTCATTTAAACAACTTGGGAGGCAAGCCTGAGTTATAATAGTGTTCTTGAATGCAGGTCAATGAAAAATTGGTCTGCTCACAAATTCCCATTTGTCATATTCCCTACAAATGCACGTTAATTGTTTTCATATTTAAATGCCGAGGAGCAACCATAACAAATGTGTGTTGTCAGGTTGTTGGGAGTTTTCTAAAAACAAAACAGGATGATTATAGCATAGAGTAAATTATTGTTGGTTCCACATGCTCTCAGGCAGAATCACACAAGGGTAAGGACTTAGGAAAAGTCACTCATATCTGGTTCAAATCCTATTAACATAGAAAATAGAATTGGAGCTGAGTTAATATAGAGTATTAACAAAATATATAGTATTTAATACAAATTTGTTGTAGGCCATTTGCCATTAGTTTTATATGTCTGAAAATGTAGTATCTGCTTAGCAGTAGGTTTCCAAGGTGGTGCTAGTGGTAAAGAGCCTGCCAATGCAGGAGCCATAAGAGACACGGGTTTGATCCCTAGGTCGGGAAGATCCCCTGGAGGAGGGCATGGCAATCCACTGCAGTATTCTTGCTTGGAGAACCCCATGGACAGAGGAGCCTGTCCATGGGATTGCAAAGAGTCAGACATGACTGAAGCAACTTAGCACTCATGCAAAATATTTGCAAATCTTTCAGAATACTGTAGTCTAAGAAAAATCTTGTTTCTCTTTGTACTTTCCCCCCCAGAAGAATAATATCTACTGTCATTTAGCTCCCTCTCACCTAACTTTGCCTTTTTCATAAAAGCTGGGTCCCTCAAGTTTCCCGTGACTGTTGCTTTGTGCAATGATTCTTCGGTGTTAATATACAGAACTTATGAACATATCAAAAGTTGCAGTTTTGTGCGCTATAACCCCAGACTGACCAAATATATGTATATAATAAGAAAACCCAAAGTGGCACCATACTGTAGTACAAGTATATGCGTGTGGCACTGGTGTTTGTGCGTGTGCAAGGAGCAGGAATGAAAGCGATACAGGTAAGTAGTCAACCAGTAGTTGGTTGGTATGTATGTGCTCAGCAAATTAATGCTACAAAGCGGGTTGATTGATCCATAAACACTTGTAGAGTCCTGAGATTCTAACAAAATGTGACTAAGAAAGCAATAAAAGGAAGAGCCAAATTTTCTGCCTTTTGTTTTTCACCATCTTCAGTTCAGTTCAGTCGCTCAGTCGTGTCCGACTCTTTGCGACCCCATGAATCACAGCATGCGAGGCCTCCCTGTCCATCACCAACTCCTGGAGTTCACTCAAACTCATGTCCATCAAGTCGGTGATGCCATCCAGCCATCTCATTCTCTGTTGTCCCCTTCTCCTCCCGCCCCCAATCCTTCTGAGCATCAGACTCTTTTCCAGTGAGTCAACTCGTTGCATGAGGTGGCCAAAGTATTGGAGTTTCGGCTTTAGCATCAGTCCTTCCCAATGAACATCCAGGATTGATCTCCTTTAGTATGGACTGGTTGGATCTCCTTGCAGTCCAAGGGACTCTCGAGAGTCTTCTCCAGCACCACAGTTCAAAACCACACATAAATGTGTAGCCTCAAAGGCTAAGCAAGAGAAGCGATAACAAAAGGATAGAAAGGAGGAATATTTCGAATAAAAACCTGGTAATAACCCCCAGCTGACCAGAGCTTTTGTTCTGGTCCTGTGTCTCTGATTTCCTTCCTGGCTCCCAGGGATCAGAATATACACTGGGTTGACTTTGACTACACTTCTTGGAGAACAGAAACCAAGGGGAATAGAAATTGTGACCTTTACCCTACCCTTTGTGGATACCAAATAAATCACGTTCACACAATTTGTTTTGTGTCTGTTTGGCTAGAGTCTTTACCACAAGTTATCTGAGGCCAAGATGAATGACAACATAGAGATTCAGTTTCTCAAGGACAATATAAACAGTCTTCATACAGTTCAGTTCAGTCAGTTCAGTCGCTCAGTCGTGTCCGACTCTTTGCGACCCCATGAATCACAGCACGCCAGGCCTCCCTGTCCATCACCAACTCCCGAAGTTTACTCAAACTCATGTCCATCAAGCAGTTTTCAGAATAACTGCAAAGATTCAGTGATGTAATAATTGCATTTAATATGTATTATTCCAAGAAGTTATTAATTATTGATTACAGACTTATATGATAGACTGAATAATGGCACCCCCAAAATGTCCACATTATAATCCCTGGAATCTATAAAGAAGGTACTTGCATGGCAGGAGGAACTTTGTATATGTGATTAAATTAAAAATCATGAGTTAGGATTAGCTTGGATCACCCAGGTAGTCTCAGTGTAGTCATGATTTTTTAATTTTAAAAAAGAACAGTTTTGAGTCTGAGTCAGAGAAGGAGACATGACAATGGAAAAAGAGGTCAGAGATCTGATGATGCTGTGCTGACGGCCTTGACAGTGAAGGAAGGAATCATGAGTCAAGAAATGTGGGCCGCTTCTGAAGGCTGAGATGGTATGAAAAGGATTCTCTACCGGAGCCCCCGGGAGGAATACAGCTCTGTCATTAACATAAGACCCATTTTGGAATTCAACCTGTATAATTGTAGGTAATGAACATACCGTTTTAGGTCCTTAGTTTATGGTTATTTGTTACAGCAGCAATTTGTAACCAATACAGCTACAAACTTACATTGTGAAAATTTTAACAAATATGGCTACATTTTTTTTATCTACCCATCAAACATTACATTCTTAAGTTTACCTGTCTTTATATATGTGGGCTTCCTTTGTAGCACAGCTGGTAAAGAATTCACCTGCAATGTGGGAGACCTGGGTTTAAGCCCTGGATTGGGAAGATATCCTGAGAAGGGAACAGCTACCCACTCCAGTATTCTGACCTGGAAAATCCCATGGACTGTATAGGGTTGCAAAGAGTAGGACATGACTGAGTGACTTTCACTTTATTTGAATATATTATCAAATATCAACATTTTCTACACTGCTAATATTGAAGGAACCTATACAGAAAAAACTTTGTGTTGGGATAGAGACACTGATTTCCAGGCCAGATCTGGCTCGAGGAAGCCATGTGACTTGTGGAAGTAACTTTTGCTGCTGCTGCTAAGTCACTTCATTCGTGTCTGACTCTGTGTGACCCCATAGACGGAAGTCCATCAGGCTCCCCCGTCCCTGGGATTCTCCCAGCAAGAACACTGGAGTGGGTTGCCATTTCCTTCTCCAATGTGTGAAAGTGAAAAGTGAAAGTGAAGTTGCTCAGCCGTGTCCGACCCTTAGCGACCCCGGACTGAGTAACTTTTAGATATTAGTTATTTCATTTGAAAACCGTAAGTCTAGACAAACAACTATATACCTTTCAACATTATGATACTGTTCCATTCCGTTCAGTCGCTCAGTCGTGTCTGACTCTTTGCGACCCTGTGGACTGTAGCCTACCAGGCTTCTCCGTCCATGGGATTCTCCAGGCAAGAATACTGGAGTGGGTTACCATTTCCTTCTCCAGGGGATCTTCCCAACCCAGGGATCGAACCTGGGTCTCCCGCATTGGAGGCAGACACTTTAACCTCTGAGCTACCATTATCCTAAATTCTAAGTAAAGAAAATATCATTCCTACAGTTTTGGACTATATATCATAGAGATTGTCATTTGTTGGCAATACTATCAAGAGTGTATATTTTAAAAAATAAAGATGTGGTATCAACATAATTCAGGTTTCTTTTTTAAAAATATACTCCATTAATAAAAAATGTAATATTCTACTATTTCCATAATGTAGTAAAAAATATAAAATCACAAAAAATAGAGATATTATATGATCTAGCAATTCCACTTCTAGGAATATATGCAGAAAACTGTAATCCCAAAGTATTTACAAATTACACCTTAATTTTCAATGCAGCACTGTTTACAATAGCCAAGACATGGAAGCAACGTAAATGTTTACACACACACACACACACACACACGTGGAGTATTACTCAGACATAAAAAAGAATGAAAAATGACATTTGTAGCAACACGAATGGACCTCAGATTGCCATACTGAGTGAGGTAAGTCAGGCAGAAAGATAAATATGATATTGCTTATACATGGACTCTAAAAACATGGCACAAATGAACCTATTTACAAACAGAAACCAAGTCACAAGTTACCAAGCAGGAAAAGGGGAGGATAAATTGGGAGACTGGACTGATAATACACACTACTATATATAAAACAGGTAACATATAAAGACCTCATATAGAGCACAGGGAACTCTACTCAGAACTCGAAATGACCTACATGGGAACAGAATCTAAAAAAGAATGGATGTACGTATACGTTCAACTGACTGTGCTATACACCTGAAACAAAACACTGTAAATCAACTATGCTCCAATTAAAAAATCACTTAATACAGCCTAGAGTAATAAGCTCAGTACATACTGTTACACTTTAAGTCTTACCAAATAGTCACTGTCCTGCAAATAGAAACGGGAAGCTTTCTTGAGAAATCTTTGCAAAATATTTATCTATAATTATAATCTATTTATACATATAAAATAAACATTCTAGGTATAGCTATTATAAAAATAAATCTTTCATGCATTTAAATTTACATAAATTTGGGACAGAACTGATTATTTTCTGAGGTGTGAAAGATCCTTAGTGAAAAGTTATTATTGGAGAAAAATCAATATTGGAATTTATAGCTAGCACTTTCCACTTATAAATAAAAATGACCTATGGAAACATTAATGACTTTTCTAAATTAATAACATAAAGCAGTGAAGATGTAAAGCCATTGACAGCTAATTAAACACAGAAGGGGGAAAGGCTGCCTGTTGTCTGTATCCCCGTGTGGAGATAAGTACTTTTTAAAAAACACTTAGAGATTATTCGATATAATCTTCATGTAAATGAAACTCCTTCCCCAGGAGGTTGCACTTAAATGTTCAGTGACCTACACTTGCTCCTTAGAAGGACTGGGCAGTCCCTGCTGTTGCTGTTGTTCAGTCACTAAGTCTTGTGGAATTATTTATGACCCCACGGACTACAGAAGCCCAGGCTTCCCTGTCCTTTACCGTCTCCCAGAGTTTGCCCAAACTCATGCCATTGAGTTGATGAAGCCATCCACCCATTTCATCCTCTGTCACCCCCTTCTCCTCCTGCCCTCAATCTTTTCGAGCATCAGGGTCTTTTCCAATGAGTTGGCTCTTCCCATCAGGTGGCCAAAGTATTGGAGCTTCAGCTTCAGCATCAGTCCTTCCAATGAATATTCAGGACTGATTTCCTTAGGATTGACTGGTTTGTTCTCCTTGCTGTCCAAGGGACTCTCAAGAGTCTTCTCCAGCATGACAAATCAAAAGCTTTAATTCTTTGGTGCTCGGCTTTCTTTATCGCCCAACTCTGACATCTGTACATGACTACTTGACAAACCATAGCTTTGATTATGTGGCCTTTTTTTAGCAAAGTGATGTCTCTGCACTTTAATATGCTGTCTAGGTTTGTCATAGCTTTTTTTCCAAGGAGCAAGTGTCTTTTAACTTAATGGCTGCAGTCACCGTCCACAGTGATTCTGGAACCCAAGAAAATAAAATCTATTTTTTAATCATTAGATACAGGCTGGCCCTTAGGTCTCCTCGTCTCCTCCCTCCCCAGTCTCCAGCAGAAGCACAGAAATAAAGGAGGGCAAGGTACAAGGCACTACCTATCTCTGGATCAGAACACACTTCCGGTGTCTCCTGCAAACTAGTTTCCTCTATGCTACCTCCTCCCCAAATCTGCATCATGCCAGCTAGACTTGTTTCACTGCTGTTTCACGCTGGCTGCCTTGGTTGATTTTCCTGGAGCTTCCCTCTTGAATGCTTGGACCTTAAGAGTAGATGTCAGTGTGTGCGTGCATGCCTGCTAAGTCACTTCCGCTGTGTCTGACTCTCTGAGACTCTATGGAATATAGCACACCAAGTTCCCTTTTCCATAGGATTCTCCACGCAAGAATACTGGAATGGGTTGCCATTTTCTCCTCCAGGGAGTCTTCCTGACCCAGCGATTGAACCTGCATGTCCTGAATTGGCAGGTGGGTTCTTTACACTAGTGCCATCTGTGAAGCCTAGATGTCAGTACCACCAGGATAATAAACTAGTCAAAGACTTCACAAGAAAAAACCCTACAAAACAATGTATCTTAGGAACAAGTATGCCAAAATCCTTAACAAAACACTAGGAAACTGATTCCAACAACACATAGAAAGAATTATACATCATGACCAAGTGGAACTTCTCCCAGGGATTTAAATTTAACATCTGAAATCCAAGTAGTGTAATGTATTATTATATCAATAAGATTTTTTAAAAAAATCACAGGATCATCTTAATAACCAAAAAAAAAAAAACCCAGAAAAAGCAAATACCCTTCCATGACAGATTAAAATAACATACATACAAACAAAAACCACCCAAAGTAGGACTATAATGGGCCTTCCTCAGTCTGATCAAGGACATTTGTGGAAAAACAACACTGAATGCTTTTTTTCGTATGATCAGGACGAGGGTGTCCACATGTGCTACTCTCAAACCTATCTGAATACTATTTCAGTACTATCTGAATACTATTCAGTATTTGACTGAAGGCTCTAACAGGACAATTTGGCAAGAGAAAAAGGGTATCCAGATTAGAAAAGAAGTAAAACTATCTCTATTTATAGGTAACATGGTCTTGTAAATAGAAAATTCTAAGAAGTCCACTAAAACACATTAGAACTAATAAATATGTTTAGGAAGGCTGCAGCATATAAGATCAACTGATAAAAAAATCAGTTGTATTTCATATACTTGCATTAACCAGTGAAAATATAAAGTTAAGAAAACAATTCCATTTACAGCAGCATCAAAACAATGTAAAACTTAGAATACATTTAACAAAAGAAGTACAAAACTTATACTATGAAAATTACCAAGCTTTGCTGAAAGAAATTGAAGGTATAAACAAATGGAAACTATCCAATGCTCACAGGTTGGAAAATGTAATGCGGTTGATACAGCTGTAGTCGTCCCTGGGTATATGGGGGACACTAGTTCCAGGACCTGCTATGGATACTAAAATCTGTGGATACTTAAGTCCATGAATATTCTGCATCCAGAGATACAACCAACCATGGATCAAAAATGTAGTACCATATTTATAAAAAAAAAAATCTGCACATAAATGGATCCATGCAGTTCAAACCCATGTTTTTCAAGGGTCAACTGTACTTCCCAAAATTACATAGTCAACATAATCCCTATCAGAATCCTAGCTGACTTCTTTGCAGAAATCAATGAATTAATTGTTGACCATTACTTTATATCGTATTCAAAAATTAATGCAACATGGAACAAAGACCTAAACGTATGAAAAAAAAAACTATTATAAACTCTTTAAAGAAAATATAGGAGTAAATCTTTATGATGTCGGATTTGGCAATATGACGTCAAAACATAGATGTGACGCCAAAAGCATAATCAACAAAAGAAAAAATAGATAAATTCAGTTCAGTTCATTCGCTCAGTCATCTCCGACTCTTTGCAACCCCATCAATTGCATCATGCCAGGCTTCCCTGTCCATCACCAACTCCCAGAGTTCACTCAAACTCATGTCCATTGAATCAGTGATGCCATCCAGCCACCTCATCCTCTGTCATCCCCTTCTCCTCCTGCCCTCAATCCCTCCCAGCATCAGTCTTTTCCAGTGAGTCAACTCTTTGCATGAGGTGGCCAAAGTATTGGAGTTTCAGCCTCAGCATCAGTCCTTCCAATGAACACCCAGGACTGATCTCCTTTAGGGTGGATCTTCTTGCAGTTCAAGGGACTCTCAAGAGTCTTCTCCAACACCACAGTTCAAAAGCATCAATTATTCGGCGATCAGCTTTCTTCCAGTCCAACTCTCACATCCATACATGACCAATGGAAAAACCATAGCCTTGACTAGACGGACCTTTGTTGGCAAAGTAATGTCTCTGCTTTTTAATATGCTGTCTAGGTTGGTCATAACTTTCCTTTCAAGGAGTAAGCGTCTTTTAATTTCATGGCTGCAATCACCATCTGCAGTGATTTTGGAGCCCCCCAAAAATAAAGTCTGATACTGTTTCCACTGTTTCCCCATCTATTTCCCACGAAATGATGGGACCAGATGCCATGATCTTAGTTTTCTGAATGTTGAGCTTTAAGCTAACTTTTTCACTCTCCTCTTTCACTTTCATCAAGAGGCTTTTGAGTTCCTCTTCACTTTCTGCCATAAGGGTGGTGTCATCTGCATATCTGAGGTTATTGATATTTATTCAAAATGAAAAAATGATTGCTCTTCAGAGAACACCATTAAAAACAGTGAAAAGAGAGCTTGCAGAATGGGGAAATAAATATTCGTAAATCTTACGTGATTGGTGTCTAAAATATACAAAGAACACTCACAACTTAAAAAGAAAACACAACTGTAGAAGCACCAGAGGATCTCCAAAGAAGGGATACAAATAGCCAATGAATACCTGAAAAATATATTCTACATCATTAGTCACTAGGGAAATGTAAACCAAAACCACAACAAGATACCACTTCACACCCACCAGGATGGCTAAAGTCAAAAAGTCAAATAAATATAAGCATCAGCAAGGATATGGATAAGTCAGACCTCTCACACAAGGCTGGTGGGACTTTAAAACACTGCAGCTCCTTTGGAAAAGAGTCTAGCAGTTTCTTAACAACTAAACATAAAGTTACAACATGACCCCACATCTAGGTGTGTACCCATGAGAAATGAAAACATGTCCATACAGAAAGCCGCAGAAGAATGTTTATTTTTCATAATAGAAGGCAGATATAATCCAAAGGTCCATTAGTGGATGGATAGATAAATATATTAATATTATACAGTGGAATATTATCTGATCATAAAAAGGAAAGAAATGCCATTAAGTTCTACAACATGGATGAACCCTGAGAACATGCTAAAGTCAAAGAAGCCAGTCACAAAAGTCATATAATTCTATTCACATGAAAATCTAGGAGAGGGAAATCTACAGAGACAAAGTAAACTGCTTGTTGCTTAGGGACGGAGGAGAGGGCAGGGTGGGGGACAGGAAGAGTATGGTGGCTGCTAGCTGAAGGGAACATGCTTTTTGAGGAGATGAATATGTTTGTAATTTGACTGGCAATGGTGGCATATATTGGGACTACCCACGTGGCTCAGTTTAAAAGAATCTACCTGCTAATGCAGAAGACTCAGGAGTTGCGAGTTCAAGCCCTGGGTCAGGAAGATCCTGGAGTAGGTACTGCCAATCCACTCCAGTATTCTTGCCTGGAAAATCCCACTGATGAAAGAGCCTGGTGGGCTACAGTCCATGCGGTCAGAAAGAGTTGGACACAACTGAGCACGACCATGCAGGTTGCACATATTTACAAATAAACTATCACTTAATTTTAAATGGGTGAATTTTATATACATCAATTATATTTCAATAAAACTATTTAAAAAATGTCATTTCCTTCCAGCTTAGTAGACGAATACTAGAATCAACACATGCCTTCTAGACAAGCGTATTGGTCTGACTTCTTTTGCGTAAATGATTTGGTCATGGCCTTGAGTCGGACACGACTGAGTGACTGAACTGAACTGAACTGAACTGATGAGCCTTTATAGATACAGAGCGAACAGTTCAAGTACAGACCTTTGTAAGACCTTTTCCAGATACAAATATGGAAGTGACATCATCAGACCTTTGTCCCAGTGCTCCCTCTGACCTAGTGCATACAGGCAGAAGTTAAGTGGTATTTTACAATAAAATTTAACATTTTTCTTAAAAAAGACTGCGACAGTCTGTGATCCTTTAAATACAATGTGTGTGTGCTCAGTCATGTCCGACTATTTGCGACCCCATGGACTGCAGCTCACCAGGCTCCTCTGTCCCTGGAATTTTCCAGGCAAGAATACTGGAGTGGATTGACATTCCCTCCTTCAGGGGACCTTCCTGACACACAGGTCGAACTTGTATCTCTTGTATCTCCTGTATTGATAGGTGGATTCTTTTCCATTGTAGGTGATGACAATTTGATTTTTTTTTTAATTTTTAAAGGGTTAAGTAATGACTCATACAAATATAAAATGAACACAAAGATTTCAATTAAGTCATTAATTGATGAGAAAACTAGTATGATGAAAAAAAAAAAAAAAACTGTTTCAAAGGCGACTACAAAGGATAAACCTACTAAGACAGCCAGGAATGTTGAAATGGATTTGCTAATAGAAAACTGGCAATTTATGTAGGGTGATAATGCATGGAGTTTTCAAAACAAAAGCTAAACTGAATTATATGAATAGGAATCATATACAGTATGATCAGCCCTTTACCAGTCAACTTCCAATTCCATAACATTTCTAAAATAAGCAAAGATGATGAAAAGCTAAGTGTCACACAGAACAAGATAACCCTTCAAGGGCCTCTAGACTAGGCCCAAGAATCCACTTAAAGATACACAGATATCTTTTTGCCCATATCAATGGTTTTTGCAATTTTTCATGACAGGTTTAAGAGTGGTATGTTTATGCATATAATTTGACTTGTAAGTTTCTATGCTATTTGATCTACCATATTTCACTAGTTTTAACATACATTTCCCCCACATCTCTGAAATTATAATTGGTAGAATTTTTTCTCAGTGTACATAAAATAAGGAGGCATCTTATAACTGATGACATCTTAGACATGATGAAATACAGTCATTTCACCAAATTATAAACTTGAGAAAGTGATCCTGGGGTGGGAGCTTCAGCTAACATCTTCCTTGCAGAAAAAAAAAAAAAATTAATTTTTTAAAAGCCATCCTCAGTATCATCACCTTTGACTATATGTTTTAGGTAAAAATTTTAACGTCTTCAACTCTAATTGGATTACTGATTATCAAATGAATTAAGATACAAAAGATATTGACCTTTAATCAGAGAAGAAATGTTGACATCACAGTTTGAGTGCTTTTTTTTTAAGCACTGGCTCACAAAAGTTACAGTTATGTCTGCTGCTGCTGCTAAGTCGCTTCAGTTGTGTCCGACTCTGTGTGACCCTATGGATGGCAGCCCACCAGGCTCCCCTGTCCATGGGATTCTCCAAGCAAGAATACTGGAGTGGGTTGCCATTTCCTTCTCCACTAAGTACATATAGCTATTGTCAAACCATGATAACTCACTAGAATCACTTTGTAAAGTATAAAGGAGTGAGAAATAAGACTTTTCACTGAAACTGCATTAATAGCAACTGTAGTTTTCTTTCTTCTTTTTTTTTTTTAAGTAGACACTTGAACTGTTCCCTTGATAGGCTGGCACTTAAAAATCCTCACAGAGAACTCCTGCAGGAAATCTTGGTACCTGTACACACTTATTACAAAGTATTTTCATAGAGATGAAAAATCTTTTCAAACTGTTTCTCAGAATTTTTTTTCTTTCAAAACTCTTTCACTTGGGCTAGATTTGAGTCTCTTTCAGTCAATGCTATGAAATTATTTCATTCTGTCACTTATTTCTATACTTTGAAAAAACACAAAAGAAGGAACAATGGATGCATAATTTCAAACTCAATTTGAGTTATAAAGCAGATGCCTGAGCAAATGGAGGGCAACTCTATTTAAATTTTTTCTTAGGTAAAAGTATGGTGAAGTTAAAAGTTTTGTCCCTCAGAATTTTTTCTATTTCTTCCAAATTAATGTTAATTTCCTACCACTATGTCTTCTTTCCTGGTTCCTTTGCTTTCTTTCCCCGTCTTCAGTTTCCTTCCCCTTATTTTCTTCTCTTTATCTCAAATTCACTTCAGTGATTTTTTAAAAAACATCAACTTATTTTCTATGGAAAGTATATAAATAGCATTGAAGACTTGATATATAAACAGTATTGAAGACTTGAATTCAAATTCCGAGTGCATGGATACCTAATGACATGAATTTGGTCCACTGCTAAGTAAGACTTTGAACTACCATGTCCTTATTTGAAAAACGGGGGATCTGATAATTTTTCAAAATCAATGAATGACACCAAGCAGCAGAGGGAAGGAAAACCAAATACAATAAAAGTTATATTTAAACATGCTGTAGTAAAACTGTAGCACATCAAAGAAAAATAAAAGGTCTAAAAGGATAGATAGAGTTAAACGCAGATTATAAGCAAAATTGACTGTGGATTCATCAAAAGCAAAACCAGAAATCCATAAGAATATGGCTGAAAGAAAGTTTTTATTATGTTAATATATATGGCTAAATATATATGGTTAATATATATGTCTGTTCATCAAGATGGCAGACAAGGAAAAGACATTTTTTTTTGGTAGAAGAGCAGACTCCTACTTATTCCTTCCTCATTGACAGAATCTCAATTTTATTTGGGGTGACTATGTCCTCAGATTAAAAAAATTTCATGTCCTAGCCTCCTTGGCAGCTAGGGTGGTAATGTGATAGTTCTGGCCACCGAGGCAAATGATCAAGTGTGGAAGGATTTCTGGAAACGCTGGGGATCTTTGATGCC
Organism: Moschus berezovskii; assembly: GCF_049115385.1. Lineage (NCBI taxonomy): Eukaryota > Metazoa > Chordata > Mammalia > Artiodactyla > Moschidae > Moschus > Moschus berezovskii. The sequence goes on from NC_142462.1 coordinate 117,380,209, forward strand.
TTATTTTCCTGCAGTATGTGCTTGATCCACTTCCTCCCCATGTTTTCCCACCTGATGCTAAACAGGGGACACCGGAGCTGCAACAGAGACATCTTACGTTTCGAAGCAAAGGCTGAATAAATCACAGAAGCCTTGCCCTGTAAATACTTAACTCTGCCCTTTATTACACAGTGGCGGTGGGGTGGGGTTGCTGTTTAAAACTATTCTTTCAGTTACTCTTAATTGAACATGATCCTGTTTGTTACAGATGAAGAAGAAAGAAACATGATTACGAACCCAGCCGAATTTTTGGAAATCATGAAAGTGTTCAGAAATATAGTAATACAAATAAAATCAAGTGTCCATACAGCACAGATTAACTCAGAAAGTGTAAGTTTTTAAAAACTTTACAAAGCAACACTAAGTATAAGGTTTCTAGAGATGAGTCCGTCTATGACTCATCAAGTACAGGATCTTATGGACAAAATTTCTAATTATCAAAAGCAATTCAAATTCTAATTAAATGGAGACAGAAATTATGTTTATGGATGGGAAGACTCCGTTTTATATAGGAATTCTCATTCCCAACTGTTCTAGTCTCCCAATGTAATCTCTAAATTAAGGCTGATTCTGATAAAAATTTCAGTGGAACTGTGTGTGTGTAACATTTATCAAGCTACAAGTTTATGAAGAAGAGAAAAAAGCCAGGTGTGTGTCCAGATGGGCTTCAGCTGTGTCCGACTCTTTGCAACCCCATGGACTGTTGCCTGCCAGGCTCCTCTGTCCCTGGCATTCTCCTGGCAAGAATACTGGAGTGGGTTGCCATGCCCTTCTTCAGGGGATCTTCCTGACCCAGGGGTTGAACCTGAGTCTCCTGAAGCTCCTGCATTGCAGACAGATTCTTTACCATGAGCCACTGGGGAAGCCCCCAAAGTTAGGAATATCCATGAAAATTTTGAAGAACAAGGTTGGTAGGCTTAACCAAGCACATTCCTGTACTTACTATAAAGCTATGGTAACTAAGGCAGTGTAGTATCAATACAGGGAAAAGAATGCAAGCCAAGGGAACAGACTAGAGATTCAAGAAACATACCTATGAATTTGAAAACTTAACGCAAATCACTGGAAAAACGATGATAAATGATGCTAGAGCAACTGGTTATCAGTAAGGAAAAAAATCAGATCCCTAACTCATATTATACACAAAAATCAATTTCAGGTGAAAGAAAAGACCTAAAAAAAAAATCCCTTAAAGCTAAAATGTAAAAACATCTTTATGACTACAGGGAGTAGAAAGATAGATTATAACAGAAATTACAAATCTGAAAGAAAAAGATTGATAAATTTAACTATCTAACTTAGTAATCTCTCTGTGTAAAAAAATGCCATAAACAAATAGAAAAAGCAAAGTGTATCCTGAAGATAATCATGGTATGAAGAGCTTCTAAAAATTAATAGCAAGAAAAAACATAGTCCAATGGCTAAAGGGGAAAATAAAGTAGCAATGAATGAAAGAGGAAACCTACACAGATAACAGCTATAAAGATATTTTCCCCACCAGTCTTCAGAGAGGACAGTGAAATATCACTGACACTCATCAGGCTGGCAAACATGATTAAATCTGACCTCATCAAGAATGGGGCGAGGACATGGAGCACAGGGACTCTTGGATACTCCTGGGATGGGTGGATACTGGTGTTTCTGCTGAGCCACACAACATGGCCAGCATAGGTGAGGGTGCATTTGCCCATGACGCAGCTATTTTATTCCCACACATACACAGCCTAAAGAAACTCTAGTCCCAGATACGTGTGTGCATGCTAACTCGCTTCAGCCGCTTCAGTTCCGACTCTCTGCAACCCTATGGACTGCAGCCCTCTAGATTCTTCTGTCCATGGGATTTTCCAGGCAAGAATACTGGAGAGGGTTGCCATTTCCTCCTCCGAGGGATCATCCAGACCCGGTGATCGAACCAATGTCTCTTATGTCTCCTGCGTTGGCAGGTGGGTTCTTTACCATTAGTGCCACGTGGGAAGTCCCAGACACACATCACAGAATATCCACAGCATATTGCTATGAACTAAGATATTGATGCTGGGAATGATTGAAGGTGGGAGGAGAAGAGGACAATAGAGGATGAGATGGTTGGAGGGCATCACCAACTTAATGGACATGCGTTTGAGTAAGCTCTGGGCGTTGGTGATGGATGGGGAAGCCTGGTGTAGCAGTCCATGGGGTTGCAAGAGTCAGGCACGACTGAGCAACTGAAATGAACTGAACTGATGGAAAATACTGTAATATATGTGATTTCAACAACAACATTTGTAAACATACACTTGTGGGTGATGGTGCCACGATAGGCACTTGTTTTAAAGACAGTCTGTGATGTGACATACCACAAACTGAACCATATGAATCAGACTCCTTTTAGAACTTGTGGCATCACATTTTATAGTGGGTATAGACAGAGAGAATGCCAGCCTCAAGACCACCTTAAGACGGTTTTGATGCATTCCCTTAGGAGGATTGCTTATTCTCCTTGACCCGAGATGTGCGCACCCCCTGACTACGATGCTGCATCTCCTTTCTCCTCCTGCAGCCCCATCCTGCTACAATGCAGGCTTGACAGACAAACAGACATAGAACTGAGAGCTCTGCTTTCACAAGGACACTGAGTACAGCCCTGGTGGCTCAGACGGTAACTAGTCTTCCTGCAGTGCGGGAGACCCAGGTTCGATCCCTGGGTTGGAAAGATCCCCTGGAGAAGGAAATGGCAACCCACTCCAAAATCCCATGGATGGAGGAGCCTAGAAGGCTACAGTCCATGGGGTCGCAGAGAGTCAGACATGACTGCGTGACTTGTTCTGAGTACAGACAGACTCCCACTCTGTGAAAATAATCCATCCACCTGTCTCCAAGCCAACACGGTGTCATCTCGGTTATCTTTACTACTTTTTAGTGAGGCAGCATCACCTATCAGAAGACCCTATTCATTGGCACTAGCACCACCGATTACTGATAAAACACTGTCTCAACGCTATTGCTTTTTACGCCTTCTGAGGTTGCTATTACTTGCTTCCACAAAGTTGTAGAGAATCAAGTACCTGTTTCAAAAGCTGAAGCCATCTGTAAATATATAGATAAGTAACAGTGTAGAGCACTTTGGCAGGGCTGAAACTTTATCACAGACAAGAAGACTAAAAGCCCGTCATGCCCAAGGCCCCTTCCTGCAGTAAAGTTTATTATTCAGATACTGTACACTATCACTTACATGTGGAATTTAAAAAGTACAACAAACTATTCAGTACAGCAAAAAAAAAAAGAAGGCAGACTCACAGACACAGAGGACAAACGAGCAGTTCCCAGTGGCAGGTGGGCAACACAGGGGTGGGGGAGAGGAGACACAAACCCCGGGGTACATGACAGGCTATGAGGACACGCTGCACAGCACGGCGTACAGCTAATATCCTGTAATAACTGTACATGGAGGGTAGCGTTTAAAAATTGCATAAGGAAATTTTAAGATGAAACCATTAAAAAAAAAGAATTAGGACGAGTATATTGTTGTAGAATACAGCAGCTCTGCTGCTGTCGCTTCAGTTGTGTCCGACTCTGTGCGACCCCATAGATGGCAGCCCACCAGGCTCCTCTGTCCCTGGGATTCTCCAGGCAAGAATACCGGAGTGGGTTGCATTTCCTTCTCCAATGCAGGCAAGCATGCTAAGTCGCTTCAGTCGTGTCCGACCCTATGCGACCCCATGGACAGCAGCCCACCAGGTTCCTCCGTCCACAGGATTCTCTAGGCAAGAGTACTGGAGTGGGTTGCCACTTCCTTCTCCACAGCAGCTCTGAGAACGTTCTAAAGAACATCGACGACATGTATCCTATGATTCTCACATGTTCAACCCCTAAGATAAAGGAAGCAATATGGTGAAGGACAGGGGAGCCTGGCATGCTGCAGTCCGTGGGGCACAAAGAGTCAGATACTTAGTGACTGAACAACAGCAACGTCAGCTGCCTGTTCACTGTGCAGAGCACTCGGCATGTCTTGGTGTCAGCCCCGGAAAGTGAGGTTACTACCAGATCCGGCAGGAAGTTCACCACTGCCTAGAATGGGTCCTTGGAAATAATGGGAGCTCCAGACAGTAAACTAATTGTCTTAGGCTGGAAATGTTTTCAAAAAACCTTCTGATGAGAACTCGCGGCAGTTTCAGCTAACCAGCTTCAAAGACTGTCAGGTCCCTGTGCACTGGAGGAGATCTCTTCTCAGGGTCCTTTCAAATTCTGATGAGCTGGCCAGACATTTGCTTCAAAATAGCTCTAGTTTTTCCTAATTATGTCAGCAGTGGCTCCTAGAAAGACTTTTTAAAATATCTTTTAATCTTCGGTGTATTTATCTCTTGAGGTATTTATATCTTTGTGGGAACCCAAATGTCTTACATGTTATAAAAAAATGTCATGGTTCCATATTTTACTTTTTATAACCTTAGAGGTATCAGTCAATCATGCGCTTTGACATTCACTCAAAGCTCTTTGATTAAATCGTTAACTATTATTCTTGGGGACTGGGGGTGATTATTTCACAATGCCTGATGGTTTCTTTTGGAATCATCATTTATTTCATAAACATATCCACCTCATTTTTTGTTCTTTTCAATCCAGACAATTTTAGACTGGAGAACATCTGAAAATGTAGTCAGAACAACTAATCTTATAAAATCACTGATGTTTAAATAACTCTAGTTAGAAGAGCTACTTCTCTTGAAAAGTAAGTTAGGTTTCAAGCACACAAAACCACGAAAAAGGCTGGGTAGAGAGCTTAGCTGTGACACCAAATGTATGATCCATAAAAGAAAAAAAACTGGACTTCAAAATTAGATTAATAAATTTAGTTAATTAAATTTCAGAAAGAAAAAACACAAGTCAAAGAGTCTGAGAAAATATTTTCAAATCATATTATCTGATATAGGACTTATATCTAGAGTACATAAATGAATCTTACAAGTCAATGTAAAAAGAGAGATAATCCAATTAAAATAAATGCAAAGATTTAAAAAGACGTAACTCCAAAGAATATAAACAAATGGCCCATAAGCTCATGAAAATGTGTTCAGCATCATTAGTCAACAGGTGAAAGAAAGTAAAAACCACAATGAGACATCACTTTATACTCACCAGGATATGGAGAAACTGGAATCCCCTATGTCATGAGTAGAAATGTAAAACTGGTATGGCCGCTTTGGAAAATAGTCTGACTATTCATTGAGAGGCTAAAGACAAGAGTTCCCATATGACCGAGCAATTCCACTTTTAATTATTTATCAAGATAAATTTTGTAAAAAAACATAAGAAAGGAAGAAAATCTCCCTTTGAGCAAGGGTTTTACTTACTGAGGTTCCACTTTAGGCCTGTTGTGGTCACCTGATTGCAGGGCTGTCCAACAGGAATGAGGCCACACCAATCCCCTTCCATCCCGGTATCGACATGCAATCTATGCTTTCCCTGAGGCAGAGAAGGAATGAGCATTAATATGGGAGAAGAAAAGACAGCACGTTAATATGCGCTGAAGATCTGGTCATATGCACCAGGAACCATGCTAGTGCTGGTTGACATAATTTATCATACTTAATCCTAACAACAAACTTAGGTTAGACAGCATCACCATCAGACTCAATGGCCATGGATTTGAGCAAACTCCAGAAGATAGTGAAGGACAGGGAAGCCTGGCGTGCTGCAGTCCACGTGGTGGAATCAGACATGATTTAGTGACTGAACAACAACAGGTACTGAATCATCCTCTACAACTTGCACCTGACTTAATACTAGCAACAGTTTTACAAGGTATCTGACTGTTAATTATTACTTTAATATATCAGAAAACGGAAATTTGCAGAGATTAAATTGTCCAGGATGTACAGATAACAAGCAGCAGGAGCTGGATTACTACCTATACCTTCCCCTTCCAAAGACTAAACTGATTCCATGTGCTAAAGAGACGGCACTGAAGATACAGAATCCAAGGGTCTTAATGAAACGCTTGCTTGAGGGTAAACACAATGTTGCTTCCTAAGTAAAATCTCTGCTTTTTACCTGAGAACTGGGCTTCTGACCTTCAGAACTCAATGTCAACCCTACTAGTGACTAGTCTGTTTCCTACACCCACAGCTCTAGGAGATGCTCAGTGACAAGTCTGTCTACCAGGAAACAGAATACCAACCCTGGGAAGTGAGTATGTGCCTTCTATTCTGATTATGAAATCGGACATAATTTAAAATGTTTTCTATTTTTCAGTTTACAAGAAAGTTAAATGTAATGCTCAATCAAGGCCACAAGGCTTGCTTTTAAATAAAATACTTGGAAAGTCTTCTACAAAGTAATGCTTTTCTATTCCCACCCTATTTGCTATTCTGTCCTTAGGGTTACACAGTCTGTATAAAAAGATGCCTCAAGTTCTTTTGGGACAATATCAACATACGCATACATTCAACAATAGAGTAAAAAGGGTATTTTTTCATTATTCAAACAACTCTAAAGGAATAAGCTCCAAAATATATTCTTCATTTTAGTAAAATAATGTTTTAAAGTATATTTAACACATGACACATTACCAGACTAAGGTATCTTGGTCTCCTTGTACAATCATTTTACTTGTATTGTAACTATAGCTCTTGTACTGATACTGTAATCTCTGAGAACTTATTCTATTGTATACAGGCCTCAAGATACAAGTCGGATTTGTCTTCTGTTAAAAGATTGTTTTTATTAGGGAAAACAGTTTTCTAGGTTACATGAGTTCTTATATATAACACAAGTTCATTCAGACATTTACTACCAATACAATTCATATACATATATTTCTATTTGAGCCTTCAAGGAGAGGGCATAAATTCAATTTGAAGGGCTTGAATATACATTCAAATACAAAGAAGATTTTTAAAGAAAATTTAAACTACATTTGAACTTGGTGTCCATCAGTGGAAGAAAGATAGGCAATATACGTAGATATATAACTAACAATAGACTACATGCAAACAGAGAAACGTGGATGGATTGAAAACACAAGGTACTGGGAAAACATAATGTGTAATAGGAAACAGAATCATGATAAATTATAAGAACCCATCTATCAAATGAAAATAAATGCAAGAACTGCCATACAACCCTGCAATCCCACTGCTGGGCACCTACGCCAAGGAAACCAGAACTGAAAGAGACACGTGCACCCCAGTGTTCATCGCAGCACTGTTTACAATAGCTGGGACATGGAAGCAACTTAGATGTCCATTGGCAGATGAATGGATAAGAAAGCTGTGGTACATATAAATAATGGAATATTACTCAGCTATTAAAAAGAATGCATCTGAATCAGTTCTAATGAGGTGGATGAAACTGAAGCCTATTATACAGAGTGAAGTAAGTCAGAACGAAAAACACCAATGCAGTATATTAATGCATATATATGGAATTTAGAAAGATGGTAATGATGACCCTATATGCAAGATAACAAAAGAGACACAGATGTAAAGAACAGACTTTTAGACTCTGTGGGAGAAGGAGAGGATGGGATGATTTGAGAGAATAGCACTGAAACATGTATATTATCATATGGGAAATAGATCGCCAGTCCAGGTTCGATGCATGAGACAGGATGTTCAGGGCTGGGGCACTGGGATGACCCTGGGGAATGGGATGGGGAGGGAGGTGGGAGGAGGGTTCAGGATGGGGAACACATGTACTTCCATGCCTGATTCATGTCAATGTATGGCAAAAACCACTACAATATGGTAACGTAATTAGCCTCCAACTAAATTAAAAGATACTTCTACTAACAAAATTAAAAATATATATTAAAAATTTAAATATATAAGCATATATACACACACTAACAATTTCCTCTCCCTAATGGGAATTGCTATCTTCCCAGGTGACTCAGTGGTAAAGAATCCTCCTGCCAATGCAGCAGATGTGGGTTGGGAAGATCCCCTGGAGAAGGAAATGGCAGTCCAGTCCAGTATTCTTGCCTGGGAAATCCCATGGACGGAGGAGCCGGGTAAGCTACAGTCCACGGGGTCGCAAACGGTTGGACACGACTTCAGCAACTAAGCACAACGAGGACTGACAGGAACAAAAGGGGAGGAACGGATCGGTCAGCCAGCGAGGACTACCGTCTGACCAGAGACGACTGCTCCAACACGGAATCTCACACAAATAACCAATGCGCACTCCAGGTATGAAGCAGTACAAGAGTTAGAAAGTTTTAGACTTTTCTGGGGCTTCCCTGCGGGCTCAGCTGGTAAAGAATTCGCCTGCAATGCGGGAGACCTGGGTTCGATCCTTGAGCTGGGAAGATCCCCTGGAGAAGACTTTTCTGAAGGAAAAACCAGAGAAAACATTTCAATAATTCTAAACAGTAATTCAGGAAAGAGGAATGATTGGGAGATAGCCATGAGAGAAACTCAAAAGTGATATAAAAACTAATCTTGTTCCCGAATAATGATCTTTGGGGTTTCCATGTAATTCAGAGCACAGGCATATAAACCGTGCTATTATTATGGAAGTTCTCTACCTGTTTCAGTGTAAAAGCAATGCTATAATTCTCAGAAGGCACAGGTAAGAAAAAGGCAGAAGGAAGTGCAATGGGCCTCATTTGCTCATCCATTCTGTCACACGGGAACTAGGAAACAGAGCCTAGAGCTGCAGAGTTTTGTAAAGGGGGATTTGAAAGCTCCTCCCAGCCTGAGGGATGGTAATACGCGTAAGGTGCCCAAGTGGCAGCAGTGAGGCTGAGAGGTGGGATCTGAAACAGCTCCAGTCTCCACCCTCAAACCAGTGTCACAGACGAGCCACGCACACAACTGCATACATGAAAACTGTGGCCAAGGCATGAAGGGCAAAGCACGGGGGAGGAAGAACGGCACCAGATCAGAGATCCAATCGGGTCTAGGGGACGGCAGCGTGTAAGCAAGGGGTGCGCTTAGCAGAGACCCAGGTCCGGGAACCCGAGGATGAACCGGAGCCAACAGGAGCGAAGAGGCGCGCGGGCCCGTGCGCATGCGCGGAGGCCACCGGCGGCTCACTGAGCGGATAGTGGGTGCACCGGACCTCGTCAGAGGAGCAGAGCTATTCTGTGTAACTCTGTGCTGGTGACTAAGCGACACGAGGAGGCCTCTGTCAAAACCACAGAAAGATCACGAGGAGTGAACCCTAACGCAAGCGATGGCCCTTCGTTCATAACGTATCAACGCTGGCTCACGATTTGAAACACACGTACCACACTAATGCAAGATAATAGGGGAGACTGCTAGTGGGAGAAGGGGGTATGTGGGAACTCTAATTGGCTCAATTTCTGTAAATGTAAAACTGCTGTAAACATAAACAGTATTATTATTATTATTTTAAAGTCTCTCAATGACCTTTTCACTTTCTCATCCCTTAATGAACAGCAACAGGAGCTGGTGGGTTTGAAACCACAGCCAACCAGACGAACCACACACAGGGAAACAGGCTGTGGCTTTTCACCTGTCTTTACACTTTATTTTGCTGTTTTTTTCCCCCTAATAAAAAAGGTGTTTTTCTCTGTTTCCTTTTTATTTCCAGATATGAGCTACCTTTATTTCTTTGTTTAGAATTTTTCCCTAAGCTTATTTACGCTGAAATAGCTTGACAGGTGAATTTTGAGTTTTGTTTCTCCCTACTAAAAATAATTCTCTCTGACAACACAGGAGCTACATTTAATACAAATTATCATCAAGAGGTGCCAGATGTAACAGACTTTAACAAATTCAGAAAGTAGTTACAAAGCCTCTTTTCTCATCAAAGGAGTTCATGAGAGAGGGTACTGCAGAAATTCTGATTTCCTTAGAATCGCTTTGGGTTCAGCTGCGAAGGACTAGGAATGATGGTCGCGTGTCACAGTGGAGGAATGTGGGGTCAATCAGAAAGCACAGCACATCAGAGGGGCTGCAGGTGACTCGAGGTCTCCTGCATGCCAGGTGGCAGAGGATGCGGGACCAAGGAGGGTAGGAGATGCTCATCTGGACCAGGCGATTCTACCTCTGTCTCTGGCAACGCATCTCTGACAATTAGAACTGTCACTTCTTCCTTTCTCACCAAAGAGTGACTCACGGGTTCTTGGGTGTCTTATGTTCAATGTGTTACTGTTAATTCCTGTCTTTTCCTCTCGTTCCTCCTCCAGTGGCCTGCTCAACGGTTTGGAAGTGGTCGGCTGAATGCGTCACCATGTTTGGTGCTCTGCTTAACTGCAGTCAAGAATGACAAAGGAAAGAAGGAATGATTTCTCTCCTCCTCCCTGGGACGATTCCTTAACTTCTGTCGTACAATACACAAGAAACTGCATAAACACATGCTGCGTTTTATTACCCCAGGGAGAGCGTGGCTGTTACAAAGCCCACTGATTTAAATGGCAGAGTGGTAAGCTTTCTTTTCTAGTACTGCTATATATTCATTGCCTCCCTCATTATGTCAAGATTCAACAGACCCTGGAATTTTCATTCTGGGAATAAATTAGTTTGTGGACCTAAAACGTCACAGATAGGTCTTTGGCTTCAATCAATTAGGGTTTTTTCCTCTTGTTCCAAAAAGGTGTTTAGCCACAAGTGAACTGGTCCTTGTGTTTCTCACTATGCAAATTTAGCTTCCTATGGTTAACTGAGAGCAGTACTATGCTTTTCTCTTGCATCCTCAAGTCTGTGTGACACCTTTACAGCGAACAACAAAAGGAATTTCTGTTCTTTCCTCAGATTTCTCAATTCATAATATATTCTAGCCTATATGGGATTTGACACAGGCAGGCATGCAGCCTGACAGTATAGAACTTCCCTAAAGATTTATGTCATTACTGGAGACCAAAGGCACATGAACTAATCATTGACTTCCATCTACTCTCATGAATCACTGCTCAGCTTCCTATTCTGTCGCCTGTTCTGAGCTAAGATGACTCTTTGAAGTCAAAGGCAGTTCTATAAGGTAAAGATGGAACAAAAATAAATCACAGACAGTTTGGTTTTCCAATCATGGTTATTTTTAACATATTACCAACTTCAATAAGGGATGAAACTGTAATTCAGTGAAAGGCAAGGAAGACACTGCTTGGCATCCATGCTGAAAATGCTACTTTCGAGCGTGTAAAGGACAGGCAACGTCACAGTCACTGTCACTGTCCCTAGGCTGTAATGTCAACCTAGAGCAAAACATACACAAGTGGACACTGAATGAAGGGGTGAAAAATCACTGTCCTTTTGATTGCATTTTACCTCCTCTAAAAATGACAAGGATGTGACCGAGAGAAGAGAGAAAAGCTCACCCTTGAGTTTGCTTTTGCAAAAATACCAAACATTGAGGCCTCTGAATCCTGTTTACATCTTTAAAACCTTTAAGTCCAATAACAATGCCAAGTTTTATGCTAAATTACGTTAGTGGGGCACTCACAAAATACAGAGCAATTTTAACAAGCTCCTTCACAAAGCAAGTGAACAGTGAACACAGGAAGAACACAAATGTCTTTTCTACTCACTGCAAAATATTCAAGGAGCAGATGCTGATGCTAGTTTATAAAGTGGATAACCTTTCATCAAATTGCTGTTAAAAATGCTGATATTACACACTGTGGCTAACGGAAGCTAAAATTTCTGGCACACAGTTAGCCCCAGTAGGAATGGAATACTACTGTACACGGATTTAAAATACAAGGCTAACCTCCGGTAGCTCATCTTTCCTTAGTTTGTGTGGGTACTTAAAAGTTATCAGTTAACTGAAACTAGTTATCAGTGAGTAACACCATGGGAATTTCAATAGCTGCAGGAAAGAACACCGAAAGAAGTCAATGGAAGGATCTATACTATATTTACTAGGCAAAGAGGTTGCCTCTCCCACATCAAGGCAGACTTCTGTGCTGGTACATTTCATACTGTGACTGCTGCTGCTGCTGCTAAGTCACTTCAGTCGTGTCCAACTCTGTGTGACCCCATAGACGGAAGCCCACCAGGCTCCCCCGTTCCTGGGATTCTCCAGGCAAGAACACTGGAGTGAGTTGCCATTTCCTTCTCCAATGTGTGAAAGTGAAAAGTGAAAGTGAAGTCGCTCAGTCGTGTCTGACCCTTAGCGACCCCACGGACTGCAGCCCATGAGGCTCCTCCGTCCATGGGATTTTCTAGGCAAGAGTACTGGAGTGGCTTGCCATTGCCTTCTCCGCATACTGTGACTACTCAACATAATTTAGTCCAGTGAACTTACAACTATAAAATCTCAGGACTAGAGGACTCATATATTTACTTTTATTCTGCTCCACAACTGTAGAATTCAGAACTCAGGCATGCTGGTTTAATATTTATTCATTTATTTATTACTGATTCACTAATTGTGTTTCCTTCTGAAAACGCATTAATGCCTTGTCTACAGAGAGCTTTTAGAATTTCCAAACATATCATAAAACCACATTTTCCAAAGTTTATCCCACAGAACCCTACTCGAATAGTCAGGAAAGATTAGAACACTAGCTTCTTGGATTCCCCTCCTGGAAGTCACAGCACACACCAGCATCCTAGGTGTTCCAGGTGTTTCTGAAGCAAAAATCTCTATTTATCTGAGCAAGTGTTTCCCAAACTTACTTGACTACAGATCCTTTCCCTGCCCCTTAAAAATAGCACTGCACAATTACCTATGAAACTTGCATTTCATAAAATCCACCTAGGAAAATACTGATTTGGAATGGTGATTTTGGACATAGCACCTGAAACTGTGTTTTTGGTTGAATATTTCCACAGTCAGAACATTTCACTGATATGTTTTGAAATTAATAACCTCCATTTGGGAAATTATTTAGTCACCTGAGGCTGGAATCATGTGTATTTTGCTAAGAGGTAAACTTATTTTCTGATTAAAAGGCTAATGGCAATAACCTGTTAGGCTACTTTATTTAAAAGCCAAGAATACTTATGAAACATCCACTACTGGAAGAGACAGTAAAATAGGCTAATTTTCTCCTGAACTCCCAACACTATACTAGTTCAAATTAAAACTGATGCAATCAACATTTATCCTTTCTACCCTAGCACTTTAGCGTTGTTTTTTTTTTTTAATACAGTGTATCCTATCCTATCTCTAAGCCTTCCTTTTAGTCCAGTCAGAGAAAATCATCTGGTGAGTGTTCTCATGATAAATTGTCAGAAACCTACACTTTGCTCCTCCGAAAGATAGGGACATTTTAAACGATGACTTCTAAAGACAATACTTATCCAAGAAGCAAGCATTTCTAACAGTGGAAACAGGACAGGTTACACTGAAAGATATATTTTGATCAAAGAGTGATCACAGAGTTTTCAAATAACTTCAGATAAATGTTACTCTATGGAATGTAGCATATGAGCATGAGGCCCATGTTCCTCTGTCTATTCTTGGGTTTTATCTCCATCCTTAACGGAGAGAAGCTTTAAAGCAAAGGTCAAAATCTACTTTCTTTTGAAAGCTCCCTCTGGATTCCAGTTAACATAGATCACTTGCTTTTAATGTCTACAATCTTCAATTTTTACGCAACAAGATAGAGAGTGTTGTGTTACTGTCTTGAATCTCTCAAATGGGTGAATCAGTTCAGTTCAGTCGCTCAGTCGTGTCCCCATGAATCACAGCACGCCAGGCCTCCCTGTCCATCACCAACTCCCGGAGTTCACTCAAACTCATGTCCATCGAGTCGGTGATGCCATCCAGCCATCTCACTCTCTGTCATCCCCTTCTCCCCCGCCCCCAATCCCTCCCAACATCAGAGTCTTTTCCAGGGAGTCAACTCTTCGCATGAGGTGGTCCAAGTATTGGAGTTTCAGCTTCAGCATCAGTCCTTCCAATGAACACCCTGGATTGATCTCCTCTAGAATGGACTAGTTGGATCTCCTTGCAGTCCAAGGGACTCTCAAGAGTCTTCTCCAGCACCACAGTTCAAAAGCATCAATTCTTCGGCAATCAGCTTTCTTCACAGTCCAACTCTCACATCCATACATGACCACGGGAAAAACCATAGCCTTGACTAGACGGACCTTGGTTGGCAAAGTAATGTCTTTGCTTTTTAATATGCTATCTAGGTTGGTCATAACTTTCCTTCCAAGGAGTAAGTGTCTTGTTACACCCTAAAAAACAATAACATTTCCTTGAAGGCCAAACCCCACCTTTCATTTCCCTTAGATATTTAGCACAGGGGAAGGAACATACTAAGTGTCCAATAAACATCTGATTATTGTTTTAGAACAAAAGGAAAAAGTATCAATAAAAAGGCTTAGTATCAATATGCTTAGAAAAATCTTTATCAAAATTAAAGTAGATGAGGGAGAGTCCAGTTGAACTGAAAATTCTTAGGCACTGAGCTGGAATTCTTTGTGTACATGATGTCTGCTCAAATGGATACTAGGATAAACCACATACAACCAACAATTACAAATACCCCATTGACAGGAGTCCATGCACTTCTCCTTTCTGTTACAGGAGAGATGGCAAGTCCTTAAGATGGGTACAGGAACAGAGGGTAATTGGGAGACAGCCTGACAGTGGACACACTCCTGGATGATCCTGTTCATTATCCTACCCAAACACACTCCAGGAATCATGTCTGCTTACTGAGATGCAGTATGGCTGATGTTCAGCATGTTTAACTGAGCTGGGTGTCTCCTTTGGTTTTGTTTTGCTTTCCACTCATGCTCACAATGCTCATGGGATATTGTTAGTGCTACTGAAGAAGGGGAGAGAAAAAGGAAACTTTGCATTCATTTATTTATTTCAAACCCCAGCTCGACTATCAAACTTTATACACAGGAAGAAATAATGAGAAAGTTCCAGGTGAAGAAAAAAGAGAAGCAAGGTAACAATTTTTGAATATCTGCTCTGACCTAATATTCTTCCAGGCACCATAACTCTCGTAACAGTTGGGAGTGACAGTTGCTACCAAATTAGAGTCTGTGGATTCAGTATCATCATTAACTTGCTCAAGATCACTCAAGTATTCACTAACAGACATGGGATCTAAACCCAGGTAGGCTGGGATTTTAACGTCTACTTCATTTTACTATATCCTCCTGCTTTTCTTCAAAAGCCAGTCGACCATTTCATTCCTTTTCTTCCTATTCTTGATTTTTGTTCCCTATAGTCAACCACCAAGTTAAGCTTTTGCATGATCTTGTGCAACATTTATCCTAAATAATAAATACTTGTGCAGTAAATGAATTAATATCTTCCTTGAGCCCCAGCCACCTCTCTTCAACATTTCCCATTCTATTTACATGTCCCCCATTCATTTAACCGTCCTTTGCTAGTGACTGATCATAAGGAGGATGATGGGGGACAAGGACATGGGGGATGCTCATTTGTATTTTCAAAACACAATTACTGGGTCTTCCAGAAGTTCATAAAGAATGGTTAAAGGAAAAAACAAAAGACTGGGCTAATAAAATTAAAAAGATTAACATAAAAAAGTACTGTCTAAAGGATCTGAATATTTTTAGTCAGGAGCAGACAGAACATTTTGCTTCTTCCCCAGATCCTAGGATGTATAAATTAGAAGCAGTAGTTTATTCAAATACAAATTCCAAGATGTGGTTTACGCCTCACATCTTTGATGAAAGCACTTCTTCCCCAAAGCCCTCCATGAACCCTCAGCCTGGGTTACTTGCACACTCTCAAGGGAGAAACTACAGCTCATTGATTTTTGGATCTTTAAAACATCAACCAGTCTTGGACACAGAGTTGGAATACAGTAGGTATTTATTGAAATGGGGTAGGGGGAGGCATTAAGCTTAGCTGTTTTCATATAACTACTCTTGACCTCCAAGTGCCAGTTATCACCTTGCTAACCCATTTGTTCCTTTTTAGATTAAAACTCCTAGAAAGGGTTCTTTAAATTCACTGTTTCAATTCTTTTACATTCATTCCAGTTAAGCCTTTGCTTAATTAACCTCTTTTCCAAATCAGCTTTCACCAAAACAACCCATAACCTCCAAGCTGCTAAACCCAATGGTCAATTATTAGTCCTCTGACTTAAACTGTCAGTAGAATTTGCAATGAGTTATCACTCACTCCTTCGTGATACACTATCTTTACTTTGCTTCCAGAACACTATTCCTCTTGGTTTTCCTCTTCACCCACAATCTCCTTTGCTGTCTCCTCCTCTTCTCTCCAAACCCTACACCTGGACTGCCTCAGGGCTTGGTCCCTTGGTCTCAACGAGATCTTCCTCTCTAATTTACTTAGTAATCCACGTGTCTCCTTTGTGAGCTCAGCTAAATCGTCTGCTGCTGCGGCTGCTGCTGCTAAGTCGCTTCAGTCGTGTCCGACTCTGTGCGACCCCATAGACAGCAGCCCACCAGGCTCCTCCATCCCTGGGATTCTCCAGGCAAAAACACTGGAGTGGGTTGCCATTTCCTTCTCCAATGCGTGAAAGTGAAAAGTGAAAATGAGGTTGCTCAGTCGTGTCCGACTGAGTGACCCCATGGACTGCAGCCTACCAGGTTCCTCCATCCATGGGATTTTCTAGGCAAGAGTACTGGAGTGGCTTGCCATTGCCTTCTCCGCAGCTAAATCGTCTAGATCTTGGCAAATCCCAGATTTGTATCTCCAGCCAGACTTCTCTCTGGTCCTGAGCATACAACTGCCTGCTGAACACATGGACACATCCTGATTTTTTACCTCAAACCCACCTCTATATACAGCTTTTGATCTGAGTGGACTTCTGTTCCATCTTTCAAACTGCTCAGGTGGAAAGTTCTTTTTTCTTACCCCTGAGGAAATCCCATTTACTCCATCTTCAAACTATATTCAGATTCCTATCACTTCTCACAATTTCTTTCACTACTGCCTTAAACAAGTCACCATGACAGGATCTCCCCTGGTCGCACCAGAGTCCACTCAGCTGCCAAGGTGACCCTTTAAAAGCAAGTCACACTGACCCCTCCCTCAAGAGAAATACTCCTAGCTTTCTGAAAGCTTTCCATTTCCCTCTGCTAGGCCCTGAGGACTCTTACTAAGCTCCAGATCCTGTGCATGGAGTGAGTCTGAGGAAAATGCTCTCCTTATCAATGAATCCTTGTTCTGAGCCAGCCTGAGGGAGTCTGTTCTACGCACAGGGCTACAGTTAAAAGGCACAGGTGCTAAAGAAAGACTTCTGGATTTGAATTGCTTTTCACCATGTTATTGTTTCGTTTTCCTCATCCATTAAACCAGAATGAAATATTGTTGTGAGGATTAAATGGCTTGATATGTGAAGGGTGTACAGTCATGCCTGCCATAGGTACCATAAGCTCTATAAGCATTCACTATTGTTATTTTTTATCATACGAAAGGACTACAATGGACAACAAAACAAAGAGTCACTTGTAATTTTAGATAATTTACCTGCCTCTCATTTTTTGTGCCACGAATGTTAGGGTAATTTCGTCTTCTGAAAGCAATCTGAAAAGTACCCCATAATATACTAAGTCTGTGTATTGGCACAAGGTTAAAATAAATACACCTTTCAAGTTATATTTCAACAGATCACAATCTTAACTTTCACAGTAGTTTTATTTTGGTACCTCTTACAAATGACGTAAGAGTCTTTAACATCAGAAAGGTCAAAGTGCTGATTTGGGAGAGCGGGGGTTTTGACTCCTGTTACTCAGTCACTCAGTCATGTCTGACTATCTGCAACCCCATGGACTGCAGGACACCAGGCTTCCCTGTTCTTCACTATCTCTCAGAGTTCAAACCCATGTCCACTGAATCAATGATGCCATCCAACCATCTCATCCGCTGTCATCCCCTTCACCTCCTACCCTCAATCTTCCCCAGAATCAGTCTTTTTCAATGAATCGGCTCTTCACATCAGGTGGCCAAAGGATTCTTCAGCTTCAGCATCTGTCCTTCCAATGAATATTCAGGGTTAATTTCCTTTAGGACTGACTGGTTTAATCTCCTTCTTGTCCAATGGACTTCCCCAGCACCACAGTTTGAAATCATCAATTCTTTGGTGCTTAGGTAAAATTATGGTAAGATTACTCAGAGAAATATCATGCCTTAAAGCAGCTTAGCTTTACAGCTCTGTGCTGTTAAGGAGATTATCATCCCAGTGGCACAATTAAGCGACTGGGTGTGATGCATTGGGTCTGAAGTAACAAGTAACATGGCAGCAGTCTTGTGTTTGTCACAAATCAAGTCCTCATGGGCTCACATTCACCTCACGACTGAACCACTTAGTTTTTACTCTCCTGTATTCCTACAGCCATGAAATCAAAAGACGCTCGCTCCTTGCAAGAAAAGCTATGACCAACTTAGACAGCTTATTAAAAAGCAGAGACATTATTTTGCCAACAAAGGTCCATCTAGTCAAAGCTATGGTTTTTCCAGTAGTCATGTATGGATGTGAGAGTTGGACTGTAAAGAAATCTGAGTGCTGAAGAATTGATGCTTTTGAACTGTGGTGTTGGAGAAGACTCTCGAGAGTCCCCTGGACTGTAAGGAGATCCAACCAGTCCATCCTAAAGGAGATCAGTCCTGAATATTCATTGGAAGGACTGATGTTGAAGCTGAAACTCCAATCCTTTGGCCACCTGATGCAAAGAACTGACTCATTTGAAAAGACCCTGATGCTGGGAAAGATTCAAGGTGGGAGAAGAAGGGGATGACAGAGGATGAGATGGCTGGATGGCATCACCGACTCAATGGACATGAGTTTGAGTGAACTCTGGGAGTTGGTGATGGACAAGGAGGCCTGGCGTGCTGCAGTCCATAGTGTCACATAGTCAGACACGACTGAGCAACTGAACTGTTCATGTGCAGCTAATGCTCTTTTATTTTATTTCTCTGTGGTGGTCAGTCTCCAAGATAGCACCCAAGGAACCTTGCCTCCTGGAATCTATGTTTTTGCCTAGTGATTCTTCTACACTGAATAGGACTAACCTGTGTACCAACTGGCCATATGGAGAGGAATGGAGCTGCTCCCTGCCTCCAACCAGCACCTGTTTGCCAGCTATTGGAGTGAGCCGCCTGGAAACCATATGACTGACGCCGGGACAGCTGAACTTCATGAGACCTCAAGTTTGAAGCATCCAGAAGAGCCAAAATTCCATATTTCCAAAGAAATTCTTAGACTTAATAGATGCTTATTGTTGTTTTATGACACCAAGTTTTGTGGTGACTTATTACACAATCTCCAACTCTTTCTAGATGTCTCTTTCTGCACTGTTATATCTTTTTATCCCCACTGCTTATTTTTCATTTCCTGTGCCCTTTCTGTTTAAGTGTCCCTAAAACAAACAAGAGGTATGTATGTATGTATATATGATATATATAAAAATATATATGAAAATGAAAGCGAAAGCGAAGCTGTGTCCAACTTTTAGGGACCCCATGGACTGGAGCCCACCAGGCTTCTCTGACCATGGAATCCTCCAGGCAAGGGTACTGGAGTGGGTTGCCATTCCCTTCTCCAGTGGATCTTCCCAACTCAGGGATCAAACCCGCGTTTCCTGCATTGCAGGCAGACGCTTTACCATCTGAGCCACCAGGGAGGCCCAATATATGTGTGTATATATATTTATACACACACACACACACACACACACGTATGTATACATTCACTTTTGTTCAAAAGAATATATGGATCCCTTTTAAAATATGGAAGTTTTATTTTTCTTTCTTTCTAAAGGAAAACAATCAGCTTTTCTTTACTTCCTTCTCTGTGGGTGGTTTGCACTGATTTTTCCATCATACTTATTCTTTCCTAAACTATCAACTTGAGAAAGGTAAGGGTGAAGCCAGAGGAAAACAGATTCCACAACTAACAGGTTTAGTTGCTCAGTTGTGTCTGACTCTTGCACCCCACAGGCTGTAGCCCATGAGGTTCCTCTGTCCATGGGATTCTCCAGGCAAGACTACTGGAGTGGGTTGCCATTTCCTTCTCCAACAATTAATAAATTGCATCTTAATAGAATTAAGATACATAACAAAATCATGAAAACACTGCATCTTATGTTTAAGCACACTACACTATCTAAATTCACTATACTGAATGCATTTAAAAAGACTATATTAAAGCAAGAATGAGCCATATTTCATGATGAATTTGATATAATGGCAGGAGAAGGATCATTAAAAATATTATGCATTAACTATCTCACTTCCTATCCAAAAGTCACTTACTTAATTTCATGTAAATAAACGATGAAATGTGACCAGTTATTTTTAATTTGGATACTATAAAGTTTCCACAGTTGGATCCTCTAATTCCAGATGAATTTCAGGAGCAACACACGAGCGGCCGCTTCCTGTGTTTTCAACCTTATATTTTCTCCTCTTCTAATTTTTTTATATGATAAAAAAATTTTTGTTTTAGTTCTGCTGGAACCAATTTATGGTATCCTAGAAACTCCACAATGATGGAAAAGAACAGGTGCTCACAACAAAGCCGAATTACCAACATATTTATGGGCCTATCATTTGACAGGGAAGGTCAAAGCTTCTCAGAGTTTATTCATAACCCTGCACCGGCTTTCAATTCTTGGAAAATTGCTCCTTGATACCCAGCTTCCCTGAAATCACAGAGTGGCAGCCACTCTCTTCAGGCATAAATCAGATTCTAAATAACTGATAGCAGTTTTCTGTCTGGACCTGAACAAGAAAAGCGCTGTATTTTCTCCGTAGAATGTGGCTGCTTAGGAAAAACAGCACAGGATGTTTTTAGGGTTTAATTTCTGAAATCACCTGTAAGAAAACATTCTTTGGGATTATAAAAGACAAGGCCCTGCTCTTGAATGTCACTATCATTTTTATATCCTCTCCTCTTTCATTCTCTAAATCCAAATTCAATACTATTACGGACTTAGTGCCTGCTTATCATGATTAATCTTGTCATGACTTTGTCATTCTATACTTAAAATGTGCAAAATGTGTGACTTTGGCATACTAAAATACAGTCCAATGACACAATGAAAATGAAATAAGTGGATGTGTGTGTGTGTGTGTGTTCTTGTTGCTATTTAGTCTCCAAGTTGTGTCTGACTCTTTGCAACCCCATGGACTGCCACATGCCAGGCCTCCCTGTCCTTCACCATCTCCAGGAATTTGCCCAAGTTCATATCTACTGAGTCCATGATGCCATCCAGCATCTCATCCAATTAAAGAGAGATACATAATTTTTTAAAAAGACAAGACAACATATTGTGAGTCTTTTTCTGTAAGATGTCAGCATTTCTTTGTTGCGAGGAATCGTACGAACTAGGCTTGGGAAGCCTTTATGCTAATAATTAGTAACATTATTTTTTAAAATACTTGGCATTTAACATCCCAGTCACGGTAATTGTCCATTTCTTCTAAGATATACTGAATGTACCTGGGTCTTAAAAACAAAAAACATACTATGTGAAAAATAGTTAAAAACTGTGGATCTTCAATCAGCAGGCATGGTTTTCAACCGGAGTTACATCTTTCTATGTTATCAATAAAAACGATTGTTGTTTTTCATTAGTGGTGTTGTTCAGTCACTCAGTCAGGTCTGACTCTTTGTGACCCCATGGACTGCAGCATGCCACGCTTCCCTGTCCTTCACCATCTCCCTGAGTTTGCTCAAACTCATGTCTATTGAGTCAGTGATGCAATCAAACCATCTCATCCTCTGTCATTCCCTTCTCCTCCTGCCCTCAATCTTTCCCAGAATCAGGGTCTTTTCCAATAAGTCAGTTCTTCTCATCAGGTGGCCAAAGTACTGGAGCTTCAGTAATATTCAGTGAATATTCAGGGTTGATTTCCTTTAGGATTGACTGGTTTGATCTTCTTACAGTTCAAGGAACTCTCAAGAGTCATCTCCAGCACCACAGATCCAAGGCATCAATTCTTCAGGGCTCAGCCTTTTTTATTGTCAGGCTCTCACAGTTAAGAGAATTCCAAGCACATGACTACTTGGAAAACCACAGCTTTGACTATATGGACCTTTGTACGCAAAGTAATGTTTCTGCTTTTCAATATGCTGGCTAGGTTTGTCATGGCTTTCCTTCAAGGAGCAAGCATCTTTTAATTTCATGGCTGCAGTCACTGTCCACAGTGATTCTGGAGCCCAAGAAAATAAAGTCTGTCACTGTTTCCATTGTTTCCCCATCTATTTGCCATGACGAGATGGGACCGGATGCCAAGTTCTTAGTTTTCTGAATGTTGAGTTTTAAGCCAGCTCTTTCACTCTCTTCTTTCACTTTCATCAAGAGGCTATTTAGTTCCTCTTTGCTTTTGGTCATAAGGGTGGCGTCATCTGCGTATCTGCATATTGCTATTTCTCCCTGAAGTTTTGAATCCAGCTTGTGCTTCATCCAATCCCAGAATTTCTCATGATGTACTCTGCATATAAGTTAAATAAGCAGGATGACAATAGACAGCTTTGATGTACTCCTTTCATTAGCGGTTCATCTTAATAAAAATTAATATGATGCTATTAAGGGCCAATCAGATGACTGTTTTGTCAAAGAAGTCTGGCATTCAGTCCCAGTCGACTGTTTCAGCTGACACTTCGCACTGGGTTGATAAGAACAATGCCAAAAGAGTCAGCAACTAAAGAGAGCTTCTACTATGGTTGGGGATCAGCAGGGACTCACGTCTTACTACCTGGGAATGAGAGCTGTCCTGCCACTGACTGATCCTGTGACTTTGCACAATTCTATGAATCCCTCACACCCCAATTTCTTCATTTGTAAAACTGAGGTTATGATATTATCTAACTTCAGAGACTTGTTGCCAAGCTTAAACTAAGCAGTGCACATTTAACTTGCACGCGACCAGGGGGTTGCAAAGAGTCGGACACAGCTGAGTGACTGAACAACAGTAAAGTGCTCAAAACTGAGTGCACGGTGCACTGTTTTTAAATATATCTTAGCTATTCCACTCTCGTCATTTTATCATGGCGAATAATAAAATGATGGAGGTGGGACTAACGTGTGAATTTTGCACTTGTGTCAGGAAAGGGGTTTTGCTGTTCATCATTAATTATTCTCTAATTTTGTCAGATAAGCTAATGAAGACAACAAGAGGCAGAAGACAGGTGACAACGTGGTCCACACAGTGCTTTTCTATGACATACATTCATCTAACTTCACCACGGTCTACAGTACCTCATTCAGCCTCAATCCTGGTGCAAAGGCTGATCTACACAGCAGTCTTATGTCACTTTCCCTATATCTCAAGGCTGCAGTGAAAACACAAATCAAGTAAGTGGACAGAGAGCCTACTGCAGGAAAGAAAAAAACCATACAACCCAATCATTACGTATCTTAAAAAAATGCCGTAATGCTACTGCCTTAATTTCCATCCTAGCACCGCCATAAATGCCACTATGTTTCAAGGTACTGCTCTGTTTGGACAGATTACACTCAGTTCAGTTCAGTTCAGTCACTCAGTCGTGTCCGACTCTTTGCGACCCCATGAATCACAGCATGCCAGGCCTCCCTGTCCATCACCAACTCCCGGAGTTCACTCAAACTCATGTCCACAGAGTCGGTGATGCCATCCAGCCATCTCATTCTCTGTCGTCCCCTTCTCCTCCCACCCCCAATCCCTCCCAGCATCAGAGTCTTTTCCAGTGAGTCAACTCATCACATGAGGTGGCCAGAGTATTGGAATTTCAGGTTTAGCATCAGTCCTTCCAATGAACACCCAGGATTGATCTCCTTCAGGATGGACTGGTTGGATCTCCTTGCAGTCCAAGGGACTCTCAAAAGTCTTCTCCAACACCACAGTTCAAAAGCATTAATTCTTCGGCATTCAGCTTTCTTCACAGTCCAACTCTCACATCCATACATGACCACTGGAAAAACCATAGCCTTGACTAGATGGACCTTGATTGGCAAAGTAATGTCTCTGCTTTTTAATATACTATCTAGGTTGGTCATAACTTTCCTTCAGTTCAGTTCAGTTCAGTCACTCAGTCGTGTCCGACTCTTAGCGACCCCATGAACCACAACACGAAAGGCCTCCCTGTCCATCACCAACTCCCAGAGTTCACTCAAACTCATGTCCATTGAGTCGGTGATGCCATCGAGCCACCTCATTCTCTGTCGTCCCCGTCTCCTCCTACCCCCAATCGCTCCCAGCATCAGAGTCTTTTCCAGTGAGTCAACTCGTCGCATGAGGTGGCCAAGGTATTGCAGTTTCAGCTTTAGCATAAGTCCCTCCAATGAACACCCAGGACTGATCTCCTCCAGAATGGACTGGTTGGATCTCCCTGCAGTCCAAGGGACTCTCAAGAGTCTTCTCCAGCACCACAGTTCAAAAGCATCAATTCTTTAGTGATCAGCTTTCTTCACAGTCCAACTCTCACATCCATACATGACCACGGGAAAAACCATAGCCTTGACTAGACGGACCTTGGTAGTGGTCAAAACCTGAATCCTTACCTTCTGACCTTAAGTTGAACACCACCATCTGGTAAAAGATGCTATTTAGAAAATGTCATTTAGGGCTATTTTTAATTCTCAATGAAGTCTTAAATATTACTAATACAACTAACTTTTAAACCTAGTACTCCTTAGCCAATAGCCAACACTGAATAATTTAAGTCCCAAGTCCTTTCTCTCCTAACCCATATACATGTGTGTGTGTGTATATATATATATACTCAAACAGAAAACATTTTTAAAAATCAGGATAATTCTGCTATATGAGGGGCTTCCTTGATGGCTCAGATGGTAAAGAATCTGCCTGCAATGGAAAAGACTCTGGTTCGATCCCCAAGTCAGGAAGATCCCCTGAAGAAGGGAATTACTACCCATTCCAGCATACTCGCCTGGAGAATTCTACAGAGAGCCTGGGAGGTTACAGTTCCTGGGGTCGCAAAACGCTGGACATGACTGAGCGACTAACATTGCTATAGGAGAAGCCTGCATGATGTCACAGAGGAAGAGCATAAGGCAGTAAAGACAGCACAAAATTAAGGTAAGTAAAGTCCATAGGGTCGCCAAGAGTCGGACACGACTTAGCAACTGAACAACAACAAGCCTGCCTACGGCCTCAGAGGAATCTCATCCTGTAGGCCCACTTCAACGTGATGAAGGTCTCCTTAGCTGCCCTTTGTGAGTGACTGCGTTAAGGAAAGTACCACATGCCTGACGGGATCTTCTGGTGGTTCTCACTGAATAGGAAACTTTTAGGTTACTCCAGTTTTAAAATACGGAGAAGGCAATGGCAAGCCACTCCAGTACTATTGCCTAGAAAATCCCATGGATGGAGCAGCCTGGTAGGCTGCAGTCCGTGGGGTCGCTAAGGGTCGGACACGACTGAGCGACTTCACTTTCACTTTTCACTTTCACACATTGGAGAAGGAAATGGCAACCCACTCCAGTGTTCTTGCCTGGAGAACCCCAGGGACGGGGGAGCCTGGTGGGCTTCCATCTATGGGGTCACACAGAGTCGGACACGACTGAAGTGACTTAGCAGCAGCAGTTTTAAAATAAGGGAGGATGGAGAAGCTAACGGCATTACAAAGTTAGTAGTGACGGGTGAAAAATGTAAAAGAACTAGGGCAGAAAAGAATGTAAAGCCTCTGGACGTGGGGGTGCTCAGAGTCCTAGCAGTGCCGGGAGAAAGTGCTGAAATTGAGAGGTGTCAAGATTTACCATTTTAGTGCTTGAGTCTCCGTTATGGTAAGTCTTCTAAGCACTTAAAACTTAAATGAATATGGAGTGGATAATGAGATTTCTTTCCTTCTAAAATGTAAGCCTGATGAATGATGCTTGAAAAGAACAACCAGTCATTTTTATGAGTGCTCAGCACAGCAATATAAGGGACTTTTTTTTTTTTTCTGAACTTAAAAGAAAAATTTTCTTTGTTTTGGCTTCTTAAGGATGGTGACATCCCTTGTTGGAAGAAATATCACCTCTATAAACTTATCTAGCTAAGATATTGTACTTTCTTCCTCAATACTAAAAATCAATTATGAATATATTTTAAGATATAAAACCATAGGTTTGTGTTAATGACTGTATATCCTAATTGAATTTTAGTATTATTTACAACAACCAAAATGACTAGGTGCACTTAAAATACATGCATATGTGATAATGGATTGGTTACAGCTTGGAAGAAAATGCATGACAGATTTATAGACAATTGTAACAGAAAAAAATTCTTGTATTTGATAAAAATAATAAGTCTCGTAAAAAAAATCACAGTCTAGGAAGAATCTAGAGTTAAGGACTTTTGTGAGCCTTAAGAAAGAGAAAAAGTACTTCAGTGCCACGTTGGCAAAGATAAATTTCTTAAATCACAAATCAGGCAAGAATTGTATAAAACTATCTTTGTATCTATTTTAAGAAGCATTCATTAATTAAGGTTCTGCTTTTTAAAACAGTTATCTTGAAGTAAAAATTGTTGCCATGTTAAAAATGATTCATATTTGCATACACATGGGCATTTTCATCTCAAGGAAGATGGTCCAAAAACTAATATCCAATACTTCGTAACTAAATCCCATGAACATACAGATTTACATCAAAACTATTTTCACATTCAATTTAAACATGAGAGTCACCTTGAGTTATTTTTTAGAATCTAAATGTGAGATGGAGAAATATTATCACTTAGAAGGTGAATAGAAAATATGCTATGAAATATGCACAGAGAGTCCTTAAAACAAGTTAGAACTGCACATTTCTTGAAAACCTATGACTCTACAAAGATCCAATATTTTGGATGATAAAAAATGAAATTATGATAAAAATTACATATGTAGCAAAAAACCCACTACAATACAATTTAAAGTATCTTCAATTCCAATTTCTCAAATAAAATTTTTCTCAGTAACTTTAAACAACATAGCTCTAAGTTTTAAAACCTAAATGAGAAAAGAGAAAATCTTCAAGGAACAACAATAATTCAGAATATTAACCAAACCTCAAGTTTGTTTCAGTCTCTCATACACAACTGTCTATTCAGGGTTCAGCGAGCATCTCTAACTTAGCACAGCCACGTGGCACTCCTGTTCCCACCTCTTGTTTTCAGTCCATCCTATTCCTCTCTCAGTTTTCAACGTGTCAGTGAACGGAACCACCATCGACCAAGCCAAAAACTAAACTGATTATTCTACTCAATAAAGGGCAACATGAACAAAGCTAGCAGATGATGTAATGAGAAAGAATACTTTGTAACATTCAAAAATGACTGGGGATTTATCTTTTTTTTTTTCTTTTTTTTTGTTTTACAATATTATATTGGTTGGTTTTGCCATACATTGACATGAATTCGCCCCGGTTTACATAAGTTCCCCCTCCTGAACCCCCCTCCCACCTCCCTCCTCCCTTTATCCTCCCTCTGGGTCATCCCCGCATGCCAGCCCAGAGCATCCTATAACATGCATTGACCCTGAACTAGTGATTCGTTTCACATATGACAACATACGTGTTTCAATGCCATTCTCCCAAATCATCCCACCCTCACCCTCTCCCACAGAGTCCCAAAGACTGATCTATACATCTGTGTCTCTTTTGCTGTCTCGTATACAGGGTTATCATTTGCATCTTTCTAAATTCCATATATATGCGTTAGTATGCTGTATTGGTGTTTTTCTTTCTGGCTTACTTCACTCTGTATAATAGGCTCCAGTTTCATCCACCTCATTAGAACTGATTCAAATGTATTCTTTTTAATGGCTGAATAATACTCCATTGTGTATATGTACCAAAGTTTTCTTATCCATTCGTCTGCAGATGGACATCTAGGTTGCTTCCATGTCCTGGCTATTATAAACAGTGCTGCAGTGAACACTGGAGTACATGTGTCTCTTTCAATTCTGGTTTCCTCGGTGTGTATGCCCAGGAGTGCGATTGCTGGATCATATGGCAGTTCTATTTCCAGTTTCTGAGGAATCTCCACACTGTTCTCCATAGTGGCTGTACTAGTTTGCATTCCCACCAACAGTGTAAGAGGGTTCCTTTCTCTCCACATCCTCTCCAGCATTTATTGCATGTAGACTTTTGGATAGCAGCCATTCTGACAGGTGTGAAATGGTATCTCATTGTGGTTTTGATTTGCATCTCTGATTATGAGGGATGTTGAGCATTTTTTCATGTGTTTGTTAGCCATCTTTATGTCTTCTTTGGAGAAATGTCTGTTTAGTTCTTTGGCCCATATATCTGGAGTACCTGCAAATCAGCAGTAAAAATTTGACAGTATCGCTGACAGAAAAATGAACAAACAAGGATATGAAGAGTTGCTCATACTTGCTAGTAATTATAGAAATACAAGTGAAAACAATGAAGTGTCACTTGATTCCTATATACTTTATACCCAGAAATGTGGACAACGTGACATGTTGGTGGGGATATGGGGATGATTTTCAGAACACACACATGCTCATATGCACACACAAAACTCCCTCACACACTGCTGACTTGGTAAAACCATTTTAGAGAGCAATCAGTCACGAGTTAAATAAAATAAACGTATGTCCCATTACCTGGTAATTATTTTCCTGTGTGTGTAGTTGCTCAGTCACGTACAACTCTCTGCGGCCCCTTGAACCATAGACAACCAGGCTCCTCTGTCCGAGGGATGTTCCAGGCAAGAATACTGGAGTGGGTTGCCATTTCCTACTCCAGGGGATCTTCCTGACCCTGGGATTGAACCTGTGTCTTTTGTGTCTTCTGCACTGACAGGAAGATTCTTTACCACTAACATGACCTGGGAGGCCAGTTTTTTTTTTTTTTTTAAGTTGTACATGTAAGTCAAAGAAAAGCTCACACGGGTCCATAAGGATATATACATGAGGTGGTACATTGGGAAATTATTTGTGGTGATGTAACTGAGTGGGATTGGCGGGAGACACAGGATTTAGAAGCAACTTGGTGTCCAGCACTCAGAAAGTGAATAAGCAAATATAACAGATATATAATATTTAGGGCTATGAAAATTGAAAGGGAGTGAGTCGATGTATACACAGCAACACAGACAAATCTTAAAAACATAATGCTGAATAAAAAAGATGGGAGGAAGCTTAAAAACACATGGCTAAGCAAAACAAGCCAGTCTAAAAGGACTACATGTTGTATGATGCCAGTTATATGATATCCAGGGAAGAGGAAAACTATATAGAGGCAGTAAAAAGATGAGTGAGATTCCTGGGGTAGAGGGGAAGGTGAGGACTGATGACTATGTGAAGCTCAGTGGATCGTCAGGATGATGAAACTACACTGCATGCATCGTACTGTAAAGGTGGATTCACAACAGTAGGGGTTTGGCAAAACCTACAGAACTTCACAACACAGAGAATGGATTTTATGATTAATAGATTTTAAAAATCATTTAGGAGGATCAAAGGATTTTTGGGTAAAATTTAGACTTTGAAAAGACAACCTAACTATATTACAAATATATGGAACAGCCGCAATACAGGGAGAAGGGAAGGGTGCTAGCCTAAGTACTCTGGAAATGAAAAAGAACTATGTAGAAGTACTGTTCTCTTGCTGATAAAGTTGTTTCTTATAGGGGTACAAGTTATTAACTCTAACACTGAAACACATGCATATTTGAATTAAATAACTGACTATAAGCCAGAATGATCCATGTGATAACAGATTACATTTGGAAACATCAATAAGAACTCATGTGTAACTTAATAAATATGCAGACAGTTACATACAGAATTTTGTATAAATATGAATACATCAGTTCAGTTGCTCAGTCGTGTCCGACTCTCCGCGACCTACATACACAGATTAAAATACATATCTATAGTTCTTTGCTAAGAAGATCTAAAAAGTGACACCCCAGTAACAATAAGCACAGCTAGCATCCAGATTTTGGTTTCTAAAGCCATTCTTCAAAAAATGTGAAACAGAACTCTGTGGAAAAATAGGTGATTCCAAGACTAGGGCAGGAAATATACAAAATGAACCTGGAACACCTTCTAGTAGAAGAAAGGAAGCATGTGTGTGAAGACATGTGTGCATGTGTACACAAGCACGCGTGCACACACACTTAGAGGCTCTGTCAAAAATGCACAGGAATCAAGTGAAAGAGTTCCGAGAGGCCAACACTGGAACAATCTGAACAACCGAATAAAGTAGGACTAGAATACAAATCAAAATATAAAATAAATATTCATGACCTCAATCCGATAAAAAACAAATTACCAAATAAAGTTTTAAAGGGGGGAAAAAGAGGGAAATCTCCTACAAAGAATTTCAAATAAATTGTGCAGCTACTCCACCCTAATGGAGTTGGACAATCTAAACCTCCACTCTGAAGTACACTGCACAACATGACTTCCTACAGTGTCAGATGGAAGGAGGCTATACACTAACCTTATGTGGAAAAAAAAGACACACAATATTTCAGACAGGTGATCAAGTTAACAAAAAACCAGTCATAAATCATGTTGATAATATGCAACTTTGATATGTGAAAAAAATGGCATTTTAACTCTGTGCTCTTCCTCTTTAAAACACAAAACCCATTCTATTAATGAGTATAACATCAGACAAATTCCAACAGAGGCCTATGCTGCAATACATCTGACTAAGATTCCTCAAAATTGTCAAGGTCAACAAAACAAGGAACGTCTGAGGGGGAAAAAAACAACAACAAGAACACCATGAAGAAGAACAAGGAGACACAACATCTAAATGTAACATAGGAACCCAAAATAGAAAAAGGGCATTAGGTTAAAAAGTAAAGACACACGAAAAAACTATGGACTTTAGTTAACAACAACGGATCAACTTTTGGTTCATTAATTGTAACAAATGTACATTATTTATAGGTTACTAACAGGGGAACCATGTGCAGGGGTCAGGGGGCATACATAGGGACTTTCTGTGCTACCTGTTCAATCTGTAAGTCTGAAACTGTTCTAAAATATATGCCTATTGGAAAATTAATTATATAAAAAGACAGTAAGAAAAGATAAAACAGTATCACTTATACAAAGCATAAGTACATACATACACCCGCCCAAAAATAAAATGACACAGAAGAAAAACAGAGAAAATTACATGCAACATGTATTACAGACAGTATGCAGAGCTTCTAACAATATACAAAAAAAAAAAAAAGCCAACAACTTTACAGAAAAGATGGGCAGTGCAGAGAAAAAGAACGTGAAGAGTTTTTAAATATGCTCAATTTCATCTGTAATAAGAGAAATCCAAATGAAAACTACTCTGGGATATTATTTCTCACCTAGTAGATCAATAAGACTGGGAGAAATCAGGGTACTCATCATTACATCTGACATTCCTATGGGGGAGAATTTAGAAGTAACTTTTTGAGGCAGTGATCACACTTTCAGGGATCTATCCAAAAGATACATTGGCAACATAGAAAGAGACACATGCAAAAGTCTATCCAATCATATCACTGTCAGTCCAGTTCAGTCGCTCAGTCGTGTCCGACTCTCCGCGACCCCATGAACCGCAGCACGCCAGGCCTCCCTGTCCATCACCCACTCCCAGAGTCCACCCAAACCCATGTCCACTGTGTCGGTGATGCCATCCAACCATCTCATCCTCTGTCGTCCCCTTCTCCTCCTGCCCTCAATCTTTCCCAGCATCAGGGTCTTTTCAAATGAGTCAACTCTTCGCATCAGGTGGCCAAAGTGTTGGAGTTTCAGCTTCAACATCAGTCCTTCCAATGAACACCCAGGATTGATCTCCTTTAGGATGGACTGGGTGGATCTCCTTGCAGTCCGAGGGACTCTCAGGAGTCTTCTCCAGCACCACAGTTCAAAAGCATCAATTCTTCAGTGCTCAGCTTTCTTTACAGTCCAACTCTCACATCCATACATGACAACGGGAAAAGCCATAGCCTTGACTAGATGGACCTTTGTTGACAAGATAATGTCTCTGTTTTTTAATATGCTATCTAGGTTGGTCATAACTTTCCTTCCAAGGGAGTAAGCGTCTTTTAATTTCATGGCTGCAATCACCATCTGCAGTGATTTTGGAGCCCAAAAAAATAGTCAGCCACTGTTTCCCCATCTATTTGCCATGAAGTGATGTCACCAGATGCCATGATCTGAGTTTTCTGAATGTTGAACTTTAAGCCAACTTTTTCACTCTCCTCTTTCATCAAGAGGCTCTTTAATTTCTCTTCACTTTCTGCATATCACTGTAGTACTGGCTTAAAAACAACGAAACATCAGTGGAGTGTATCACAAAGGCTAGAAATAGATCCACATGTACATGGATAACTGATTTTTGACAAGCTGCAGAGGCAATTGAGTGGCGCCAGAATAGCCTTCCTGACAAAAGCTTCTGGAACAATAGGGTATCCATATACAAATAAATGAATGTCAATCCACACCCCATATGGTATACAAAAATTGAATCAAAATGGATCACAGATCTAAATGTAATACAGATAACTGTAAAACTTCCAGAAGGAAAAATTTTAAAAATCTTTGTAACCTTAAGTTAAGATTTCTTAGATAAAACACTAACAGCATGATCCATTATAGAAGAGATAGATAGAGTAGGCTTCATCAAAATTTTAAAGGTCTGTTCATCAAAAGATACTTTTTTCAGGTGGCCACTTCATGTGACGAGTTGACTCACTGGAAAAGAGTCTGATGCTAGGAGGGATTGGGGGTAGGAGGAGATGGGGACGACAGAGAATGAGATGGCTGGATGGCATCACCGACTCGATGGACATGAGTTTGAGTCAACTCCGGGAGTTGGTGATGGACAGGGAGGCCTGGCGTGCTGTGGTTCATGGGGTCGCAAAGAGTTGGACACGACTGAGCGACTGAACTGAACTGAACTGACTGAGTCTAAATGGGAAGTCTGAGTATGGACTCACGTTATCTTAAAAAAAAAATGCAAGCTTTGTCAATCAAATCAACTCAGTGGCTACAAGAACCCCTTAATGCCTACTTTATGGTCTCTCTCTCTTACCGAAAGAACACACTGGAGACATTCAGTCAGCCAGGAAATGTACAAGATGAAGCCAGGAGCATACTATAGAAGCAGCAAGTATGCTACCAGACACTACATGATTTATATCAAAAGGATCCAGGAGCCAAACTGAATTCCCCTCCCACTGGCCAAAGACAGAAGACTTTGAGTAGAAATAAAGATAACAGAATGAACTGATAATATGTATCAAATATGATTAAAACCATGAACTTCAGGACAATTAACTGATTCATGTGGAAAAATGCTAGGGAACTAACTCGTTATTCTGAAAACTAGTAAATAAAAGAAAAAAGATTTAACTGTACATCCTGTCTTCCTTTAAAGACTGTTTCACAAGATAGCATAGTAGCTGACCTGAGGGATGCTGATCTTTCCAGAGGCATTTCAGGAACAAATTTAAGCAGTAATGGGAGAACAGTTTATCATAGCATTGAGCAACCAGTAATAAATCCATGAAGGTGAGTGATAATCACCAATGGCATAGAACCTCATAATAGAGACAACCAAATGTCATGATGCAATGTCACCTATTTCAGAACCACCGCCTCCCTTTTTTTAATAGTACTGATCACGGTTCTACAATTAACTATAAATTACAAAAATATAAAGGAAAAGAGAATTTATTCAATGATACCCTGCCGTGCCATGAACCCAGACTGTGGAAAATTTCAAGGAAAAAATGACAGTTTCCTCAACAAAAGTGCTGAGGCATGAGAAAAGAACAACAAGACGGAGAAGAAGAAGAAAAATAGAGAAGGGAACTTACTGATGAAAAGGGACAACAAAAATATTAACCAACTGCAATGCACGGATCTTGTTTGGATCCCTAATCATATAAAAAACTATAAGTACCACATTAGTTGCTCAGTCATGCTGGACTCTTTGTGACTCCATGGATTGCAGCCCTCCAGGCTCCTCTGTCCATGGAATTTCCCAGACAAGAATACTGGAGTGGGTTGCCATTTCCTTCTCCAGGGGATCTTCTTGACCCAGGGATCAAACACAAGTCTCCTACATCGCAGGCAGATTCTTTACTGTCTTGAGCTACCAGGGAAGCCCATAAACAAATCTTAAAGCAACAGAGACTATGTAAAAACTGTTATTAAGCAATTATTCTTAACTTTAGTCACTTTAGGTATGGTTTTTTGGAATCCCTTTCTTTTAGAGATACATATAAAATATTTTAATGGTCATAAAAAAACAGTATACCTTTTGCAAAGCACAAACAAAAGGACAAATTATATTGGGATGGTTTCTTATGTGATAAATATGGAATCACAGGTGAAAATGGGATTTGAACCAACAAATCAAAATCAAACAATGAAACAATCTGACCAACGACAATGATATGCCAGAAAATATCTGATGAACTCCAACCTTTCCACTTGAAGCCAAACACAGTAAAACAAAAAGCAGTTTTATATATAAGGCCCTATATGTTTTAATTTTCATGAACATCCTGTGTAGATGAAGAAACTGAGACTCAGGCAGTCCCCAGGAGCTAGTCAAGACCCTAACTTCCCACTCAGAGCTGAGGCCCCCAGACAACACGAAAGTCTGCATAACTGACACCTTTCAGAGCTAGTAAACCATAGGATTATAGACATCACCTGGCTTCTTCAGATACTCACTCAACTATTCTGTAATTAACTGTGATACATGGTTTCCTTCTAGTTACCTTCCTAATGGCTCTGAATGTCTTCCTTTCTTGAAATATAACTCCTTTCCAAAAGAGTCTTGTTATAATAAACTCCTATTTTGGATATAAATGCAATTTTTCAGGAGAAAGGCATCGCGGATAAAAGGAATAAAGGATGAGATTTGCAGCATTAATTTATTTTTTTAATGTTGCACATCAACATTTTTATGCTGAGTAGTAAGTTAGAATTTGGTTCATAAAATTGTTTTAAATGAAGTGTGTGTTCAGGAGAAGGTGATTTTAGAGAATTATGCACTATTTGGCTTTAGAAATGAAATTCTTTATGGCAGCCTACTGGATGATATGCAGTATTAAGTGTTGCTCCTAATAATCTTGTGGCTATATTTAATACTATTCAAAACCATGTTATGGATGTGACTGCAATGAATGGGTGCTTGTAAGAGCAGAAATCTTTCTATCTAAGATGTACGTTCAATGAACAGAATCTAAGATCTGCATACTGACTTGTCTCGATGGCCAATCGGCCTAGGCTTGGAGCACGAAAAAGAGCCCCAATGTGTTTTTCTCAGGAGAGCAGAATGTAGTAATGAGGAATACTTGAATGGTAAATGTGCAGGCAGAGCACCTGGGAACACCCCATCTCTGCATCCACCTTGCTGTAAGCAAGACTTTCATCTTCAGCGATCTGTTCTGAGCAACAGGAAGAAAAGGAACTTCTTCACCCCGGCACGTGCTGACATTCAGTATCAGCCACTATCATCACTTCCATCATTACTAAAGAACTTAGCTGGCTACCCCTCGGTTGATAATTTCTATCATTAACTCGAGGCAAAAAGTCCTATCTAAGAATACAGTGAGGCCTTGTCCCTACTAACAGGTTAGGTAACGAGGTATGCGAGTTTTTGTCTGAAGGAGTTGGTTTTCAAATAGAACTTCACGGACAGGCTCAGGGCTTCCAACAACTCTTAAAATATTTAAAAGTTTCAGAGTGTGGAGAAGTGTACATTTTTCTGAAAAGAAGGTTCAGACTTTTTCTCATATTCTCAAACAGGCTCATAACCACCAAAAGCTATAAATCTCTGTTTAACGTTGAAGGATTAAAATCTGAACTCACTAACAGGGCGGCGGAGGTGATCTTCAATTGCCTCTCCAGCCTAGCTTCTTCCCCTTCATCCATCACCACAGCTTCCTCTTCCATCCCAGAAACATCAGGCTTTCTCGGTTCTCCTACACACACGGCTTGGCTTCTGTACCGTACACCTCTGTCCACGTATCTGCTCTCTGTCTTCTGACCTGTTACACACCTGTCTCCTTGTGAGACTGCACTCAGACATGACCTTCTCCAGGAATGCTCCCTACCCCTGTCTATGGTACACTGTGCGTTGCTTCTCTGCTGCTGCTGCTGCTGCTAAGTCGCTTCAGTCGTGTCCGACTCTGTGGGACCCCATAGACGGCAGCCCACCAGGCTCCTCCATCCTGTCTATGGTACACTGCGCGCTGCTTTTCTAGGCTTAAGTAATAGTCTGTCTGTATTTGTAATACTGCACTTCTTTCATCTCATTGAAAAAAATGATCTAAACAGATTTAGTAAAGTTTTTTGACAGAAACTTACTCATCGTCAATCTAGCAAAACAACTGATATAAATAATGTGACATGATGTGCTCAGTCATGTCTGACTCTCTGTGACCCCATGGACTGTGGCCTGCCAGGCTCTTCTGTACATGGAATTTTCCCGGCAAGAACACTGGAGTGGGTTGCCATTTCCTCCTCTGGGGAATCTTCCTGACCCAGGGATTGAACCCACGTCTCCTGCATTCACAAGTGTATTCTGAGCCACTTGGAAAGCTCACCTGATATAATAAATAAGTCCTTGTTAATATGTTAGTTGAATGAATACATGAAAAAATTATCCAAGTCCTTTCATTTTTCTGAATGCTGGCTATGTTTCTGGAAATATTTTATAGTGTGAAATATGCTCAGAAAAAAATATTAAGCTCTATTCATAGCTTTTCAATTACTATTATCAAAATTTCAAAGAGGGCCCACTTCTTAATAGGCTAGCTTCACCCAGGAGAAAATAAATCCTTTCTCACTGTCCCTTGAGCAGCATTTCTGTATATTAAACTTGCCTGATAAAATAAGACCAGTGTTCCCTATTCTGTGCCTTTTACCTTGAGGGCTTCTGGTAGGAGTGAAATTGGCTTCCTATCTTCAGACAACTGGAAAGGCCAACATGCATGCAATTAATCAATTCTGAGGCTCCTCTATCAACATGACTTTCCAAAAGAGAAAGGCTCGGGGTTCATTATCATTACTATCTCAGCTATAATAGAATATTTTTCTACCTTGATAAGGAAACTGATTATGTCCATTCACTTCTATTTAAAAGCTTATATACACTCCATAAAGGTGGCAGTGAAGCCTGATTCTGTTAGAGAAGAAGTTGGCTTTACACGTTATACTTGCTTAATGAATTTACCTCTGAAAATTGCTCCTTCTATACCAAATGACATCATACTAAGCTCATGAATCATAAAATCAGAAACAGAATTACGGAAGGGAGAGACCTAAAGGGCCAATCAGACATGGACTTGGAACCTGGCTTCATTGTTAAATGGAAGACTAACCCTTGACAAGTCAATGCATCTTTCTAAGACCTAGTTTGCTCCTTAAAATCAGGTCCTACTGTCTCCAACTCAAAGATGTTATGAGAGCAAAGTAGTCCTCTCATCAGAAAGTGCACAGAATAACCTGAGGAACATTTTCAAACATATATAAGCCATAGCTCAGAGAACTACCTAGTTGGAATTTCCAGTATGTTCCTTCAAAAAGCTATCAATACACATGGATAAATTACCATACAGAGGTGTTCTAAGCAGCCATGAATAAAAGAAAGATGACAATCTCTATTAATGAACACAGAGCAGTCTCCAAAATTACCTTTCTTTTCTGCTAGGATCTAGAATATTCTGAAAGAGGGTGGTAGTGAGGAAGAGGGTAAAAATGAAAACAAGACACCTGATGATAACTTTTTATGAAGCTTTAGCCAAGTGTAATTACTTTAAAATAATAATTAAAATGGAAAATCTTATAACTACAAATAAACTGTGGCAAGTGAACCTAAGTTAAATCTACAGCATAACCACAGAAAGAACAAAATTTATGATTTCAAATGACAAATTTTAGACACAATACTCTGGCTGGACTATAAAGACAAATGGAAAGATCTGAAAACAAATTTTAAATTTCCTTCAGTAGTTTACTATTTAGTGGTAGTTTAGGTATTATAATTTTGAAACAAGTACTATACACTATAGTGTAAAACAAGCATGTTATTTCAAATCAGGAATTTTGAGGGAGGGCGAAAGAAATAAAAATATAATAATGTGATGGGACATATGCAATTTAGTTTCAAATGGTCACCCTCCCCTCAAATACACCTATTCATAGATAAAGTATACAATGCTTAAAACATTTAAAGTGGTTGGGATGTGCTGCTTATTATACTATTCTTTCCAATTCTCTGCATATATGACAATTTTCACAATAAAAAATTCACAGGGAAGAAAAAAAACCTACACAGATGATTCCAGCACCAGCTCCTGAAGGCAGCACTCTCAGGGCACAGAAGAGACTTAAGCTGGTTGCTTTTCCTTCACGCTTTTGGGGCCTCCACAAGGCTCAGTGCAATTCAGAAGGAAGCGGGGATTCTGACAAGACAGCAGCCACGCAGCAAAGCGTACAGGACTAGGTTTCAGAAAATTCCCTGGACTGCTGATGCATTTCCCATCAGCGATGCTGTCCTATGCAGTTTCCTCATCTGAAACGGGACAACGCACGTGTCTGCTAACTTCAAAGAGCTGCTGAGAATCAAGGGAGAGGATGATGGTCCTTTGCAAACACGAAAAATATTATTTTCGGAAAATTTTCAGCATTTCCAGTATACACGTTATTTCACAACTCATGCATGGCTCTCCAGAGTCTTCAGTGATGGTTTAATATTCAGCATGCCTTCGACATGCAGAGCATCCACCTACTTAACAACATATCAGCAGTGTCTCCATCTGCTTCAGAAGACAACAGGAAATCAGGGGCATCCCCGGTGTTCCATTTTCTGACAAGGTTTACCATTTTCACTCTCTCTCAGTCTATCAGTCATCTTGGTTATGCTCTGCTTTGCTAATTTGCTTCCTGACTCAGATATATTTTGATAAATTTTATTGTTAAATTATAACTCATGCATCAAAACCAAATATTCTAATTCTGATGATGATAAAATTATAAAGGACTAATAGCTTTTAAAAGACTAATATATATGGAATAGTGGTTTTCAGGAAAAAAAATCCTCCTCCTCCAAAAACCTTCCTCTCAGTCAGACTGGGGAAGAGGTAAGACTCTGGGGTTCATGCGTGTGTGCATGTATAGTATGGCAGAGTTGCTAAGCTGCGTCCGGCTCTTAGCAACCCTATGGACTGCAGCCCGCCAGGCTCCTCTGTCCACGGGATTTCCCAGGCACGAACACTGGAGCGGGTTGCCACTTCCTCCTCCAGATGATCTTCCTGACTCAGGGATCAATTAGATGTTATATGTATGTGTGTGTATGTATGAGAGTGAGGTACCTGAGCCACTCCTTGAAAAAGCTTCAACATACCCAGCATGAATGCGTAGTCTGAATAAGTACCCTTGAATCCCAGCCCTCCTTAAGCTAGGAGGTGAAATAACTTGGATAAATATTCCACTTTTTCTTCAATTTTGATTGCATTGGAACAAGTAAGATCAAAATGCTCCCCAACTCGGGAAAAAAGAAATCTTAATTGGATGAGAAGTCATACAACTCGGCTGGAACTGTATGAAGCTCTTTATACAGAAGCTTTCACTGGTGCCAACCTTCTTCCCAGAGGCTCATTTCATTTCCCTGCTGGTAACACTCAAATCACTTCACAGTTCATTGATACTGCATTGGCAACCCTTTGTTTTCAATCAAAGGAAGATGCTGAAGCAATGCTCAATTGAACTAAGTATACATGACACAGTGTACTTGTGTCCTTGCCATAGAGGACTGGGGGGGCATAAAGGGAAATGTGACACTCAGCATCCAATATTCCATGACTTTCCCCAGAATTGGATTAGGATAAATTATGATGACAGGGCTGAGACAAACGCTGATGCTATCTCTTCTATTGGTTCACCTGTACGCAGCACTCTTTCGGATTGCATCAAGACTCCTAACCTGGTTCTCTGTCACTCATGGCTGAAAACAAAAGGCCACTGTTCAAGTAAGTTTTTAAACAGTTTCCATGGAGACTGAATTTTATATTTCCTCCCTTGCTGCTTTGTAATCACTAAGGGATCGCCACTGGCTTTTGCTGATGGGCATCTTTCTATAAATCTCCCTGAATGAAAGACTTCTTTAAGGTCAAAGAACTTGTATATTGTGTGGGTGAACAGTGGGCATCAGGGTGGTCATTTCTCACCTTTAGCCTTGAAGCGTCATTGTATTCAGGTTGCTTTAAAATCTGCCGCCCTTGCCAACGTCCTCCTCATGTATTTGCTCGAGAATTAGCACACCTGCACTTCCCTGGCTGCCACAGTGGGTGAGAATCTGCCTGCCAATGCAGGACACAGATTCGATCCTTGGTCTGGGAAGAACCCACATGCTGCAGAGCAACTAAGCCCACGAGCCACAACTATGAAGCCCACGATCTAGAGCTCGCAGCTTGAGCTGCAACTACGGCATCCACGGGCTGCGACCACTGAAGCCGACACACCCTAGAGCCAGTGCTCTGCAACAACAGAAGCCACCGCAATGAGAAGTCTGCACAGCGCTATCGGGGGCAGACCCCTGCTGGTTGCAATTAGAGAAAGCTCACACACAGCAATGAAGATGCAGCACAGCCAAAAGTAAGTAAGCAAATACGTAATTTTTTAATAAAAATAAGAAGAGAGGAGTGCAAACCACAGCCACTAAAAGAAGCTATTGCTCCCCAAGTGAACTTCCAGCAAACTAGGAAGAAAGCATGCACCAAGAAAGAAATAAGTAGATGAAGTCAGAGTCTCTGACTGCCAACCTGGGATGCCCAGGCAGCCTGTCTTTTACAAGGGGCAGCACCAATGAACGCTCTTGATGATGAGAATAGTACGTGAGATCACCTAAAATTTCTGTTTATTTGGACTTGGCTTGGCCACCTGATGCGAAGAACTGACTCATTTAAAAGACCCTGATGCTGGGAAAGATTGAAGGCAGGAAGAGAAGGGGATGACAGAGAATGAGATGGTTGGATGGTATCACCGACTCAATGCACATGAGTTTTGAGCAAGTTCTGGGAGTTAGTGATGGTTGGAGAAGACTCTTGAGAGTCCCGTGGACTGCAAGGAGATCTAACCAGTCCATTCTAAAGGAGATCAGTCCTGGGTGTTCATTGGAAGGACTGATGCTAAAGCTGAAATTCCAATACTTTGGCCACCTCATGTGACGAGTTGACTCACTGGAAAAGACTCTGATGCTGGGAGGGATTGGGGGCACGAGGAGAAGGGGACGACAGAGAATGAGATGGCTGGATGGCATCACCGACTCGATGCACATGAGTTTGAGTGAACTCAGGGAGTTGGTGATGGACAGGGAGGCCTGTCGTGCTGTGATTCATGGGGTTGCAAAGAGTTGGACATGACTGAGTGACTGAACTGAACTAAAGGGGCCTGGTGTGCTATAGTCCTTGGGGTTGCAAAGAGTCGGACACGACTGAGGGACTGGACTGGACTGAACTGAACTGAACCAGTGGATGAACTACATGTGGCTGTTGTTATTTCACCTTTGATTAAAAACTAGGCAACTCTGTGTTTTTTAAGGTTTAGAAAATGAGAGAAATTACAGCCTAATAAATTTTGTTTTATGGACAAACTGCTCGAGGCCCATAGGGGGGAAAAATGATTTCAAAAAGTGATGAAAGGAGACCGGACGAGGGAAGCTCAGGGAGGCTCATTTGGAAATTCTGTGCAGGAGACGCAGAATTTGAGTAGGGCTTTGAAGGAAGAGAGTGATTTCAATAGAAAATATTTTGGGGCAGAGAAAGGAGTGACTGTGGTCAGTTTGGAAAACAAGAGATAAGTCAGTCTCCTTAGGTCATGGAACACTAGAAGAACATGGACCAGAAAGAGGGAGATGTCAAGGTCTGACTCAGAGCTTCACACCGGCGCCCAGATCACGGTGCCCACGGAAAGAAGGGCCTGTCGGGGCCGTGGAGCTGGGCATAGGCCACGAGGACCTTCTGCTTGCTTCGGAAGAGAATACGGATTTAGAACAGGTCACAAACATACTTCACCAGCATTCAGTGAGACAGTTAGGGCCCATACATGTCTGACCCATCTTACAGAGGTGCAGCATGGCAGCAGCACTCCAGGCTGTCCTGGGAAAGAAAGAAAAACATGGTCCCCAAAACATCCCTGCTCTGGTTTTGAATTTGGAAAACGGGCTCGCCAAAATAACTGTGTAGGCCATCATTAGTTCCGAGGTTAGTCAAAAAAATTCCAACTGCTTATGAGAGTACAATAAAAAGGACAAACAATATTAAAGAGAAAGATATTTCTACCTTCTCTCCCATTTAATATTCAACCATAATAACTTGGCTTCTACCTACATTTTACCATGAACACTGTACCTTATCAGTTGCCAAACTCATTATATCATTTCTTTTTTTAAAAAATTCTTGACACCCTTACAGATCACTCCCTGGTCTCTGAAAACTCTAAACCACCTCGGTTCCCTTTTAGTTCTATTTCTTCCCCTTGAAGGTACTCCTAGAGTTCTACCATCTGCCACGGCTCTGTTCATTCTATACCTTCCTTCCAGGGTAACGAGTCCGGTTCCAAGTTTTTAATTACCACATATATGTGATGATTCTTACAGTATTACCACCAGGCCATGCCAAATACATAAATTTCCTATAACCCTTTAAGGCAATTTTACTCATTTT
Organism: Moschus berezovskii; assembly: GCF_049115385.1. Taxonomy (NCBI): domain Eukaryota; kingdom Metazoa; phylum Chordata; class Mammalia; order Artiodactyla; family Moschidae; genus Moschus; species Moschus berezovskii. The sequence continues at coordinate 117,422,731 of NC_142462.1, forward strand.
CAAACAAAGACCAATTTCTTTATGTCCAAGATCAACTGACCATCTTCCCATTTTTTCCTGTTCTTCTCATATTCTCTGCTTCAAAGAAAGACAACACCCAGTTGCCTAATCCTAAGCCTAGGTATTGCATTGACTCCTTCCTCTGTGTTCCTGGGAAGACTTTAGAGTCCACATTCCAAGGAACTCTGCCATCCTTTCTTCACACCCATGCTTACTTAAGTTAATTTACTCATCATTTCCTTCTTGGATTTCTATATTTGTTGAATGGCCTCTATCTCTACCCTAACCAATTTACCTTCACATTGCTACCAAGCTATCTAAAATGTTAACCTAATGCTATTTCCCTGAGAAAAAAGTTGAATACCTGAACTTGGCCCTCAAGATAAAGACCATCTTCCTGAGAATGTAAACAAGCCCCTCATGATCTAGAACCTTAATTCTAGCTGCATCTCCTATGGTTCCCCAGGATCCAGCATTTTAGAGTTCCCACAAAGATGGCAAGTTCTCTAAGGCTCCTTTGCCTTTTACAATTAAAGGTCGCCCATTCATCATTATGTGGCCTCGCCTGATCTTAGGTGCCGCATGCAGGATCTTTGATCTTAGTTGCAGCATGGGAAATCTCAGTTGCTACATATGAGATCTAGCTCCCTGACCAGGGATGGAACCTGGGCTCCCTACATTGAGAGAATGGAGTATTAGCCACTGGACCACCAGGGAAGTCCCATATTAAATGTCTTCATTCCTTTCTTTGCCTGACTGCTCATCAGCTAGGATCTCCCTGAGACACTGGGCACATTCTCACCATAAGCCCTGGGCCCAATCTGGGTTAAATGTTTTTTCTGTGCTGTCTTCACAGCACCCAGCATTTCCTCATAATAAGTGTAAATTTTGCTATTTATTCTTCCATCCTTTCCTCTGAAGTCTACATAGCAGAACAGAAGCAGTGCCTTTTACTTCTGCAGACGCACTGCCCACCACAATGTATATCACATCTTTGGTGCTTAAAGAATGTTTTTTGTTGAAGCATTCTATGCTGTACATCAGGCTTCCCTGGTAGCTCAGCTGGTAAAGAATCTGCCTGCAATGCAGGAGAAATCAATCCGATTCCTGGATTAGGAATATCCCCTGGAGAAGGGATGGACTGCCCACTCCAGTATTCATGGGCTTCCCTGGTGGCTCTGATGGTAAAGAATCCACCTGCAATGTGGGAGACCTGGGTTCGATCCCTGGGTTGGGAAGATTCCCTGGAGGAGGGCACGGCAACCCACTCCAGTATTGCAGCTTGCAGAATTCCATGGACAGAGGAGCCTGGTAGGCTACAGTCATGGGGTCACAGAGTCAGACACGACTGAGCGACTACAGCACATGCTGTACATCAACCAAAACAGAATCAGCAGAACAGAAAACAAGCCTAAAAAATAAATACTTTGTGAGTGTGTGGTTTCACTTCTTAAAGACAGCTAGTTTCATTAACAGAGAAGGCAATGGCAACCCACTCCAGTACTCTTGCCTAGAAAATCCCATGGCGGAGGACTGGTGGGCTGCAGTCCATGGGGTTGCTAAGAGTCAGACATGACTGAGCGACTTTCACTTTTCACTTTCATGCACTGGAGAAGGAAATGGCAACCCACTCCAGTGTTCTTGCCTGGAGAATCCCAGGGACGCAGGAGCTTGGTGGGCTGCCGTCTATGGGGTCACACAGAGTCGGACACGACTGAAGCGACTTAGCAGCAGCAGCAGTTTCATTAAACATGGGTAAAATAACAGAGGGAAAGTTCCTACAGAGGTCTAAAGGGGACATTAGGGTGCTTACAAAATGAGAGTTGCATGGCTCTAAAATTTTGTTGTCTTACTGCAAATTAAAATATAATATTTGCAAATACATTCATCTGTATTTGCAAAGCACAAACAGACACAGATGCAGATAACAGACGTATGGTTACTGGGGGCTGGGGGAAAGGAGGATGAACTTGGAACACTGACTGGGATTAACATCTATACACTATTGATCCTATGTATAAAATACATAACTAATGAGAACTTACTGTATAGCACAGGAAATCTGCTCAATGCTCTGCAGTGACCTAAACAGAAAGAAAATCCTAAAAAGAGGAGATTATGTGTATACAGTATAGCTGATTCACTTGGCTGGACAGCAGAAACTGATACAACATTGTAAAGCAGCTATACTCCAATAAAAATTAATAAAAAAAGCATGTGATTAAAAAAATAATAGTACACTGTTCAACAGCAGGAGAGGTTTTTGTTTTATGTTTTTTAAGTGCCATAGAGTGGAGGAGGAGGGAAAGCACACAGACAGGGACAGGGGAGGAGGAGTGTAGAAACATTCTGCTAGAAAGCTGGGCGAGGTCTGAAGCAAGGGAAGGAAGGGGTTGCTTAGGGCAGCTGGGTGTCTGGGGGCAGTCCCCGAGGGAAAGAATCTGCTGCCCTGGCGTATGGAGCAGACAAGCCAAAGAAAAAGCACAAGCAAAGCAATGAGACACTCTGAAGAGCGTCTAGGCCGGACACTGAGTGGCAGGACTTCCCGGAGAAGGAAGCTTAGCTGGGCACAGGACAGAGGAAGGAAGCGGGGTTAGTGGTTTGCCTGGTGGAAGAAGAAAGGGAGATTGGGCGAGCTCCGCATGACAGGTCATTTACAGACATGAAATGCCCTAGTGGTCCTTTGTTAGATATCGCTGCATGAAATCTACTTCATTTGCAGCATAAATTTCCTCTCAAAGAAATGCTATGCATAACCCTGGGCAAATCATTTTACCTGTAAGTCCCTGCCATTGCTCATCTATAAAACGACCTCTAAGGCTTCATACTATTTACACTAATATTGAATGGCTGTATGCTTCAGGATAAATTACACAAAAGATTCTAAGATGCCAAGCCACAACAAAAATTGAGAAGATATAGGAGGAGAATTAAATAATAATTTTAAAGAAAGGAATGATAAGTGGATAATAAATAATGAAAAGATTATCAGTGCTGTCTATAGGGTCTAATCACTCTGAGAATCACTTCTCTGAGATCACTGATGAGAAGGGGTTGGATGTGTGGACTGCTGCTGCTACTGCTAAGTCACTTCAGTCGTGTCCGACTCTGTGTGACCCCATAGACGGAAGCCCACCAGGCTTCCCCATCCCTGGGATTCTCCAGGCAAGAACACTGGAGTGGGTTGCCATTTCCTTCTCCAATGTGTGAAAGTGAAAAGTGAAAGTGAAGTCTCTCAGTCGTGTCCGACCCATAGTGACCCCACGGACTGCAGCCCAGCAGGCTCCTCCATCCATGGGATTTTCTAGGCAAGAGTACCGGAGTGGCTTGCCATTGCCTTCTCCAGGGATGTGTGAACAGACAGACCCAAACCCTCAGCTCTCTGCAGAAACCATCGTGCATACCAAATTTACATCGTGAATATTCAGCTTTTCTCTATCAGACTATTAACATCTTTCTATCATATTCATTACCAATATTACAGATGTATAAAGGAGAAGGTGTCAGGACTTTATACAGTAAATAATAGATCTAGTGAGATGGAAAAAAAAAACAAGCAGTAAGAAACATGACTATGATCATCAGGAATTAATATTTACAACATATTTAGAGGTTCGTTCAGCTGAGTTAAAAACCGACAGCATCCATTCTGTAACCATTCTCTTGTACATCAGATACTGGAATCCTAAATAGGAATCACCAAACGAGGTTTAGGATAATGCAAAAGGCATGCCTTATTAACTCTCGGACATCTCATTTCTTGGTCATAAATCCTATTAACTTGTATTACCAACTGCCATAAAACTTGGAGATAAAAGATAATTTATGCTCAGTGTACAGAAGCTAATGTTTCTGGACTTCTGAGAAGCATAGGACCAGAAAATGAGAAAGTGTGTATGTGAAATCAGCAGCCATTCACACTGCATCGTGAGTGTGACAAACATGCTCTCAGCATCTGGCTGTCTGCACAAGGAACACAGCCCAACCCGTCATTGACATCAGTGGGGTTTCATGGCTAAAATGTCTCTCACCAATTTCATAAAATCTGCTTATAAAAGGGCATGATGTCTTGTTAAGAGCATCTTTTTTTTGGAAGTAAAAGAGGGATGCTTGCTTTTCAGGGAGGAGCTATTAGGCATTCTATTTTTAATTTGCTACTTTAAAATGGCAGTTTGAACATCTCTTCAAGCAAGTGCTACCTACTGCGTTTTTCATTCATAATGACATCTGACCTCACAGCAAGTGAAATATGCCAAAATACTACCAAAAAGACATTATCTACTAAAAGTCAACCCGCTAAAAACTTCCAGTCTTCCAAATTTATATCGACCTGGAACTACACTATTATCTCCTTGTTTTAATATCCAATTTATAACTAACAAAAACAAGTCAGAGGAAGGGGGCTGAAAAGAGAATTAGATGAAAGATTGTAGGCTGCAACGATCTATACAACTTTAAGCGAATGCGCTCAAGACATACAGGCTGGTGACAAATGATTAATATACCTTTAATGAATGAAGGATGATGGTTTAGTTATACAGTAGTCTCACCAGAGTCCTGTATGTAGACTCTCCGAAAGAAATGCAGAACATTACAGAAACACTAAGATGACTTGAGGGCAGGGAGGCTTTTTCTGAAAAATCAGGAGAAGCACATTTTAGTTCCATGGCCCAGGGGTATCCCAGGGACTTGAACCATCATGGAGCAGACACAGCACTAAAACATTTTTATCAGCCGAAGACGTCTCATTCCTCCTGCTATTATCTTCAATTTCAGACAACCTAGAATCGTAGCACCAATTCTAGAAGATGCTGTCCTCAAAAACAATACTCAAATGATAATTAACATTTATAATATATTTTTAATTCAGTTCAGTCACTCAGTAGTATGCGACTCTTTGTGACCCCATGGACTACAGCACGGCAGGCATCCCTGTTCATCACCAACTCCCAGAGTTTACTCAAACTTATGTCCATTGAGTCGGTGATGCCATCCAACCATCTCATCCTCTGTCGTCCCCTTTTCCTGCCTTCAATCTTTCCCAGCATCAGGGTCTTCTCAAATGAGTCAGCTCTTCACATTCCGGTGGCCAAAGTATTGGAGTTTCAGCTTTAGCACCAGTCCTTCCAATGAATATTTAGGACTGATCTCCTTTAGGATGCACTGGTTGGATCTCCTTGCAGTCCAAGGGACTCTCAAGAGTCTTCTCCAACACCACAGTTGAAAAAGATCCAATTCTTCGGCGATCAGCTTTCTTCACAGTCCAACTCTCACATCCATACATGACTACTGGAAAAACCATAGGCTTGACTAGATGGACATTTGTTGGCAAAGTAATGTCTCTGCATTTTACAATGCTGTCTAGGTTGGTCATAACTTTCCTTTCAAGGAGTAAGCATCTTTTAATTTCAAAAACAATACTCAAATGATAATTAATATTTATATTGAATTTTAGCACTTTTTATGTATTTTAGTGGTTTGATGATAATCTCATCAAACCTTATACGGACAGTTTTTTTTGTAGGTAGATTTTGTTATAATTGGGGAAAACACATAGTATTCTTTTTAACTCCAGGGTGTAGCCACAAGGTGGGATATACCCTTCAAGTGCAACCAAGATTAATCTTATTTGGAAAGAATGCTGTAGAGAACAGATACACACACACAATAGATAACGCCCAGTCTGTGGACTGTGACTTGTTTAAAGAGGGTCATTTCCATCTTAGCCCATTAATCCCATGAAGGAGGAAATGTAGTGGAGTGGAACAACTTGTTGAGTCAAAACACTGCCATGTGACCGTATCACCTGTCCTGCTTTCCTCCTCCCAGGATTGTTATGAAGCTCAAATAGATGCTTTTTATAAAAGTCCCCAAATTATCTCCTTTCTCAAGATCAGCTATCCAATGACTTTCAATTAAAAACTACATTTAAAACACTTTGAAACTATTCTTTGTCACTGAAGCATACCAGATTGATTTCTTCAGTCTAGTTCCAAAATATCTACAAATGGATTCGATTTATGTTTATGGTGTGCCCATCCTGACTATGATTACAATAAGCCCTATTAACCAGGAACAGAATCCCAGAGACATCCATGCTCAATATGCACACTACGAATACAGACGTGTGCTTTATTATATGTGCAACATACAACACGGAGATATGTGAAAACACATATTACACAGTCATTTTAGCTCCAGTGGTACATATTCCACTTCTAGGATGTAGGTTGAATCTCTGCAATAATTTTAATATAGCTCTTTATAGATTTTTGGTGTTAAACATATTTCATAAGTATACCATTCCGTTCCATTCCGTCACTCAGTCGTGTCCGACTCTTTGCGACCCCGTGGACTGTAGCCTACCAGGCTTCTCCATCCATGGGATTCTCCAGGCAAGAATACTGGAGTGGGTTACCATTTCCTTCTCCAGGGGATCTTCCCGACCCAGGGATCGAACCCAGGTGTCCCGCATTGGAGGCAGACACTTGAACCTCTGAGCCACCAGGGAAGCCCATTAAAACTGCTTAAAAATATGGTAGAGTGTGTAAGACTGATTGGTATCTTAAGCCCTCAAACACACTCATTTTGGGTTTTGCAGTTGTCCTGGAAGCTGACTGACGACTCTATCATGCAGAGTGAAGTCAGAAAAACATGTAAGGTATATTAACGTATTTGGGTGGAATCTGATGGAGAAGGAAATGGCAACCCACTCTAGTGTTCTTGCCTGGAGAATCCCAGGGACGGGGGAGCCTGGTGGGCTTCCATCTATGGGGTCACACAGAGTCGGACACGACTGAAGTGACTTAGCAGCAGCAGTGGAATCTGAAAAAGTGGTACAGAGTATATTATTTACAAAACAGGTACAGAGACGCAGAGGTAGAGAAACAAATGTATGGCTACCAAGGAGGGATGATGGGGAGGGGTGGGATGAACTGGGATTGACATACACACATTACTGATACTATGTATACAATAGGTAACTAATGAGGACCTACCGCACAGCACAGCTCTACTCAGTGCTCTGCTGCTGCTAGGCTGCGTCCAGCTCTTTGCCACCACATGGACTGTAGCCCGGCAGGCTCCTCTGTCCATGGGATGCTCCAGGCAACAATACTGGACTGGGCGGCCATGCCCTCCTCACTCAGTGCTCTATGGTGACTAAGTGGGAATGGAATCCAAAACGGGGGGATATGTGTATACACACAGCTGTACGGTAGACTCTAACACAGCACTGTAAAGCAACTGTACTCCAATACAAAAAACAAGTGACTGAGAAGCAGCGACCCAGGAAGGGTCTCTGGTCGGCCCTTCTAAGCCCCCAGACCAAAGTCTGTGCTAAACATTCTCACTGCTCCATGTGATGGAGGGTGTGGTCTTGCACGAGCTTTCCGCTTCGCACTATGCAATCATTACTTGCTTAGGATAAGGTAATTTTCTAGTCGGTTCAATAAGACAAAAGCAAACAGACCAGAAAGAGATTCGAGAGGGCCTGGTGGCTTAGACAGTAAAGAACCTGCCTTCAGTGCAGGAGACCCAGGTTCGATCCCTGGATGGGAAAGATCCCTTGGAGAAAGGAACGGCAACCCACTCCAGTAATCTTGCCTGGAGAATTCCATGGAGAGAGGAGCCTGGAGGGCTGCAGTCCATGGGGTCACAGAGACTGAGTAACTAACACACTCATGGCGTGCGTAGGCACGCTCATCACGATCACTATGGGCAACTGGGATTCTCTTCTTTAGTGATTAAACTTTGACTCATATTACAAACGAAATGATGACTACATTACTATACATTTTGTGTAGGGTCACGATCCCAGACCTTCTCTCCCAACTTCAGCTTCTGGCCCTCTGACAGAGACTATGTCCTGTGCTCATCCCTCTTTCTAGCCCACGGCCTTCCTCTCTTAGAGCACCTCACACTGGGCTGGGGCAGTGTAACTGTGTTCCCACCAAAGGCGACGCAAGCCACTGCCAGGCCTGGCCTTTAAAAACATGTGGTACCTGGTGGTCCAGGGGTTGAGACTTTGCACTTACAAAGCAAGGGACGTGGGTTCAATTCCTGGTTGGGGAAGTAAGATTAAACATGCCACACAGCCAAAAAATAAATACGTTTATAAAAATTTTAAAGAAGAAAACATGCAGTGCCACTCCTTATAGTTATCTTTTTTTCCCTGCTGCCTCAGTGTGTCCCAATTGGCTCAGATACGAAGTAGACCATACTGCCCAAACCATAGCAGATTCTCCGTGAATGAGGAAAAAAAAAAAAAAATTAAGCTTAATCTCAGTTAAGCCTCTGAGATTTGGAGGTTAATAATCACTGCAACATACCCAGGGTAGATCAGTACCCTGGCCAACTGACATCAACAAAAAGCCAGGGACAAAAAACGGAGGGAATCTTTCAAAATGCATCAAACATCTCCCCCCTTCCCCCAAAGAATACTCAAAATCCAAAAACTAGGTTTTGACTGAAAAGGAACACCAAATCTAACTTTCACCTTACACACATTTGATTTTTTTTTTTTTACCAAATCATGAACCTGCACTTCAATTTCTTCAGCCTCTGAGTGTGGAAGGTCATCAGGAGAGTGAGCTTGAGCAAGGCAGGAGTGTGAAAGGAGACTGCACTGCTTAAGCAGACACTCACAGAGCAAAGATGAACGGAAAGTACACTCCCAGGGGAATGCCTTGAAAACTGCCCAACAAACTCCAGATGAGAAGAGGAACAAGTCTTCCTGAGGCATCTGTAATCACAAGTCAAACTCCCAGCAGAATTAGCTTCAAAATATATACCACCTAGATGGCCCCCAAAAATCTCAAACAAAAGGTCTTAAGTTTTCAGTGTCTATAAATAACTGGGCTAGAAGTCCACCCCAGAGTCTCCTTGGACTCACTTTTAACTCCTATTTCAAGTAATTCCCACGGGTAAAGTTCCCAGAAATAGGAGGTCACAGAGAAAAATCACAAAATACAGAATGAAATCAAGGTTACAAAATATAAAAGGAAAAAAGAATAGAAAAGACAGTTCACTTATAAAGACTGCAGATATCAGAATTATTCTGGACTATAAAGAAAGTACAACAATTACATTTTAAGAGTTTTAAAAATGTGAGTAAGGGGAAAGTATGTAAGAGAGATGAATCACGACAGGGATTTAAAAGCCTTTGCTACGAAAAGGATAAGTTTAGTAGCAAAATAGACAGCTAAAGCAGAAGAGTGAAGTGGTTTGCAGAGGTGATGAGGAACTTCAGGATGCAGCCCAAAGAAACTAAGAAAATATGAAGAAGTTTTGAGATATATGTGATGCAATCAGAGGATCATATGTGTGTGTGTGTGTGTGTGTGTGTGTGTATATATATATGCATGTGTGTGTGTATGTGTATATATATACACATATACACTCAATTGGAGTTGCAGAAGAAGGAAGAAAGAGAATGTGATGGGACAATATTTGAAAACATAATGGCTGTGAGTTTTCCAAACTAAGAACAGACAGCAATCCATTGACGGGAGAATTAATTCTAAGAAATTCCAAGCTGAATACATTTTAGAAGTCCGTATTTATACAACAAAGGTACAGAACACCACAGACAACAAAAAGATCTTAAGAGCAGAAGTCATGTACTTTTCAAAAATTATCCTATGATATCTAGTTATTTCTTAGCCAGAGTATTTATACAGAGACAAGTTACAGTTGACTATTTTAGTGTTCACAGAATCATATACATAAAATCATAATAAAACAATAAAGCTCAATGCGTCACAGCTGTAGAGTTTCATACTTCAGAAAGTGTTGTAAGTATTTAACAAACACCTAACTAGAAATCTAAGAAGCATATCTGTGCATGTCAGACTGCTAACTGAACTATTTTAATGATTTTGCCATAGCTTATGGCAAAAAAATTCACACTCTAGTATTTATCATTCAAGGCTTTTCGCAGTCAGGATCTAAACGAGTCTTCTGGACCTCAGAGTCTCCAAAGTCCGATACTTCAGTATTTTCCATATGGCTGCTCAGTATTACCTGTAGACTCCACAACATGCCCTGCAGCTCTGTCTTTAGTGGCTCCTCCTAACAGGAATGACTTTCCCATAATTTCCCGTAACAGCGATCTACTCATCCTTCAAGGGTCTGTTGAAACTAAGCTCAACAGAATGCATGTTCCATGAAAGCAAGGGTTTTGCTATTGCTGGCTGCTGTATCCTTGGAAAAGTACCTGACATACAGCAGGTACTCAGTAAACATTTGTTGAGTTAATTGATTGAATAAAATGTGAATGCCTCTGTAAGCATTTCCTTACCACACCCATGACCAGATTATATAATCTTTCATCATCTTTATGTTCTAAACTTTCAATCTTGCTTTATGTTTGTGTTTAATAAATGTCTCCTTCACTGGACATGTACTACAGATCTTCAGAACTATAGTTCTAAAGAACCTATGTTACTATTTCTGTTTAATCTTCAATTACCCAGCAGTGTAACAGGTAGGCAGCAGGTACTCCATAACTGTTTGCTGACCAAATACATGGACACTATGAAGTTTGAAAACTGAATTCTTCAACTTCCTTTTCACATCTCACAGAAAGTGTTCCAGAAAGCAACAAAGCCAGGTAGTGCAAAAAAAAAAAAAAAAACTCACAAGTGGCTGAACAATGGTGAGCATGCATTATAACTTGCCATATTAACCAAACAACAATTTTTAGGTAATGACAAGCTACAGATGGTGAACAGCAGATGGAGTGGAAGCAAAGCTATATGTAGCACATTACAATGAGAGGCAAAAAAGAAAAAAAACAAAACAAAATAAAAAAAACTGTCCACTGTTTTTAAAAATGTTACCACGCTATCATTTTTCAAACTGAAATACACCCATCAACCTCATAAAACATGTTTACATAATAAGAATTCTATTCTAAGCACTACATTGATAGAAAATTCCCTTGCTGTTTATCATGGGAAATGAATGACATCATCATGAAAGTGAAATTAACAAGCAAGCAACTTATGAACAGTAAAAACTAAAGACTTTAAGTACTTTAAAAGTACTTAAAATCAAATACAGTTTCCAATTATGACAACACTGAAAATATCCAAGAATTCTGTTTGAAATATTCGCCAAGCTTTGTGCTTCTTCTGCTGAGATTTTTCTCAAGTGACACTCATATTCAGCTGCTCAAAATGCAAAAATGCTAAATTTAATTCTTAATCAACTTAATTAAACACCTTATTTTCTTTCTTTGGTTTTGTTTTTCTAAGTACAACAAAATGAAAGGTTTGCAGCTTCTCTTCCACCTATTTCCCCTCAGTGACCAGAGGCAGTCAAACTTGTCAACTTCATTCAGCTGAAACGCATAAACTGGGCGGATGCTCTCACCTTATCTATAAAAATCTTACAGGCTTTGTAGAAGCAAGTGCGACACTGCATTTAATCCTCACTCACCGGCTGGAGCAGGTAGATGAGAGATTCCTCTTGGATTATTATAACTGGCAAAGAAGTTATTTCAGGTGCTTGGAACAAAGTGCTCACAGACGCCATGATCTGGTCAAATCGTCCAGCAAGTCCTCCCAAGGTCACGATCATGTCTACCTAAGAAACCACAGGAAAATCGGCAGTCACATATTTAAGGAATTTAAAATGATTAAATAGCATTGAATACTTCCATAGAGCTTTCAATACTCTCTTTTATTAGATAAGCCGTGAAGAAACGGCAGACACTGACTGTGTTGCTCAGATGAAGGAATTAAGTCCCATGACTGGTTAAGCAGCAGTCAGCTGCTGAGAGCGGCACTTTTGGAACAAACCATAAGTTTTCCCACCTGCCTATTCAGCTGGGAACTAACCCCCTCTTCCTCTGAGACTCTGCTCCCTGTTTCGTCCACGTGGCGGTCTCCCCAGACCCACAGCTGGGTCTACCCACACAGCACCCCTGCGGCCACACTGAAGACACACAGCACCCGACAGTGAGGGAGCCTGTTTTGCAGGTCTGAGGTCGGTCACTGCCCCCCGCCACAGTCCAAGTATGTTAAAAACCTGAACTATCTTCACTGAACCTAGCAAGTTGCCTACATTCTCTGTCCCACATTTTTCCGTTCGCATGGAGAGACTGGCTAACAATGGGCAACTGATAGGGTTGTTCTGATAATTAAATGAGGACACCAAATGGGTTAGTAAGTGCAAAGACTTAAAACATGCTCACAACACAGTGATCTTTTAAAACATGTCAGCCGCTTGTCCATTGTATTATTTTTGGTATTATTACATTTATATTACCATCAATATGCTTATTATTGTTACATGTCATTTGATATGTTATTTTTTTCACTTAACTTAAAGAAAGCATTTCCTGTCATTACAGTGCAGTTTATTTAAACATTTCCCTAATGTGGATAACACACTTCCATGATATTTATATATAAAATTTCTGTGATGCTTTCCTGACTTATAAGAACAAAGGTTGAAGAATGGCCACAGAGCAGTGGAAGGGTGCAGGGTCACAGTCTCCTTTGGCCGAAGCTCTTAAGGAGAATGAGAGAGGTGTTGCCTGGTCTCTTTCCTTTGGCTAGTCAGCCTGATCGTCTCATGTATCAGCACAGTCAAAGCTGCTATACTGATCATGAAAAAGGAAAAGCTGGAGAGCTTAATCAAAACATTGTAAGTAAGAAACAGAGTATTTCCTGCCATATCAGTAAATAAGAATGTCACAGTCATCAGTGATTCCTGCTCTCCAAATACGAATCCCTGAGCCTGAGAGGCGCTCAGGAAGGAGAACAGCACCTGCTCAATCTGGCAGCCTTCAGGCTGCAGCCACTCCCTGTGGTGAGCACCAAGGAACTCGGGGTGTGCTCAATGACCAACGCAGGATACTGGCCTCAGAGAGCTGAGAGGCACATGGGAGGAACATTTCAGTGAGCCCAGACTCTTGCATCTTCCTATGCACAGAAAAGTGCGAAATTCCTTAACGTAGGCTACCTGTTGCTGTTGTTACCTGCTCAGTTTTGTCTGACTCTTTGCAAGCCATGGACTATAGCCCGCCAGACTCCTAGATTCATGGGATTTTCCAGACAAGAATACTGGACTGGGTTGCCATTTCCTTCTCCAGGGGATCTTCCCGATGCAGGGATTGAGCCCAGATCTCCCACATTGCAGGCAGGTTCTTTACTGTCGGAGCCGCTTGGTTTTCTTTAATTAGTTTTTTAACTTCTTAAATTTAATTAAACTTCCTTTAATTAACCTTTTGATGTTCAGACTACCTGCCCTTTGCTGAAAAACTTCTATATAACCTGGCTCCTACCCTCCTCAGAGCGGTTCTTTCAGGGCCACTTGAGATGCTGTCTGCTGGGCTTGAAGTCCTAAAAATTCCCACCAGATAAAACATAACTCTCAACTTTAAGGCTGTGACTATTTTTTTAGGTCGATACAAGAAAACTTTACATGTAATAAGAACTGACAGTTATACTACTCACTCTAACTGATGTAAAGTAGAACTTACTTACAGATAGGAACTATTTGGCTATTAGTTTTTAAGTAGTACCTTTTAAAAGCTCCAACAACATGTACCTTGAAGACATCATGATTTTAGGAGAATAACATGACACCCCTGCACCGGTACAACCTGTTCAGTTTCTGGAGGAACAGTGAGCGGCGAAAGTCGCCATAAAGCTGAAGGCTGTGCGGCTCACAGGCTGGGACCCTGGTCCTCCTCCCGGTGCCCACCACACGCAAGACACTCAAACGCCTAATGGATGAGGAAGTGAAGACACCACAAGGACGGACCAGTCAGCCAAAGGAAGAGCTAGACTAACCACCGCAATACGAGAGTACATACATCAGGAGGGGGACTCACACCAACACAAAAAGGAAACCACACAGGAGAATCACAAGGCTGGGAATGAGTTTCCTATTTCTGACCTTTTCAGAGTGTAGGGAGAACAGGAATTTTTCCTTTGAATAAGATACTTTGTGTCAAAACTATAGTGCTTTAAGACAAGTATACCACACATCTAGAAGATCTAATTTTTTTTTTTTTTTTGAGATCTTTCTGGAACTCTGAGAATTAGATTTGAGGCAGAGGAAGACCATGCACCCTAGGAATCATGTATTACTCCTAATCCATAGGTGAAAATTAAGACATCTTAGAAGGCAATGGTAAGCCACTCCAGTACTCTTGCCTAGAAAATCCCATGGATGGAGGAGCCTGGTAGGCTGCAGTCCATGGGGTCGCTAGGGGTCGGACACAACTGAGCGACTTCACTTTCTCTTTTCACTTTCACACATTGGAGAAGGAAATGGCAACCCACTCCAGTGTTCTTGCCTGGAGAATCCCAGGGACAGGGGAGCCTGGTGGGCTTCCATCTATGGGGTCACACAGAGTCGGACACGACTGAAGTGACTTAGCAGCAGCAGCAGCAGCAGTCTTCAGAAGAAAGAGGTAACCTACAAGCCTTTGGGGTGTCAGGTAATGGCTTTTAGCAGTGCTTAGAAAATCTTATTAGTAACACTCCAGACCAAAGGGGAATCACTCAGAAATTATATAGGAACTCAGAAGAATCTAATAGAATTTGCCTTAAACTGAAAAGAAAGACAATAAAAGAAAAAAAAACCAGTCCATCCTAAAGGAAATCACCCTGAATATTCACTAGAAGGACCAATGCTGAAGCTCCAATACTCTGGCCACCTGATACGATGAGCCAATTCATTGGAAAAGAAACTGATGCTGGGAAAGACTGAGGGCAGGAGGAGAAGGGGGAGACAGTGGATGAGATGGTTGGATGGCATCATCAACTCAATGGATATAAGTTTGAGCAAATTCCAGGGGATAGTAAAGGACAGGGAAGTCTGGTGTGCTATAGTCCATGGGTTTGCAAAGAGTCAGATGTGACTCAGCAACTGAACAGCAATGGAAGCTGGAGAAAGTTCTAAGGCTCTAGTAAAAAGTACATGGCACAGTCCTACCTACATAATCCTAAATTCACAGCAGAACAAAACCTGATGATAAAATAGTTTATCACTATGCAGATTCTGAAATCCCTTATTTTAGGTTCTCAATTTTTCATTACTATACTTCAAGCCTTGAGGGATCCCACAACCTTTGAGGCTGAAATTTAATCCCTGTCTTCCACACTGGGATATCATGATGAATAAGCAGTATCTGTAAATCAGTCATTGAATTTTTCAGAATAAAGAAGCAGCAAGATTACTTCTCATCACTACTCATTTTCTCTACAGGAAGTATTTAGCAAGACTGATTATAAAAACATTAGAGGATCAACGTAAGCTGCAGGGGGCGGGAAGCGCCAGCCAGGAGATGCTTCTGTAGTTGTCTAGCTCTGGCTGGAAATAGGACATTCAAAGAGATAAAGAAAGAAGACAGACAGCAACCCTGTATATTTATACAGGGCTTCCCTGGTGGCTCACCAGTAAAGAATCTGTGTGCCACGCAGGAGACCCGGGTTTGATCCCTGGGTCAGAAAGATCCCCTGGATATGGGAATGAAGAATTCCATGGACAGAGGAGCCTGGCAGGCTACAGTCCACGGGGTCCCAAAGAGTCGGACATGCCTGAGTGACTAATACTTTCACTTCACTTTACAAGCCTAGATGACTGCCTTTAGGTCAACAATGCCACTGGGAAGGACTTTTCAGGCTAAAGCAGGCTGTTTACAGACAGCCAGGACACCTTTTCTATGTGGATCCAAAGCCTGGTGCATTACTTCTAACATCACCCAGTGTGACATAAATTTTTAAAACCATATTTTCTGGATGCTTCAGCATTTCCACAGACTGTAAGCCCCTGACTCCAAGGATCAGGTACACCAGGGTGATAAGACTGGTCTCTACCACAAGTTCCCCTCCCTGACCTCCTCTGACTGACCTAGAGACACTCAAACACACCAAGTGACAGCCCCTCACACTCCTATTGTGTCCCTACTCTAAACCCCCCAAAGGCACTTGCTCATGGGGCCTCGCTGTCTGCTGGCTCCCCACTTGCTTGGTGAAGCTCAGACCCTGTGCCCTCCACCCGTAAGGCCCCTGCATGGCCCCTGCACGCCTTTCCCCTTTAGGACCTGTGAGCCAAACACCCATTTAATTTCAAACACCTCTCCTTGGCTAACTCTGAGTCTGCGTGTGTCTGCACCAAACTGATCTTCAAAACCCCCAGATTACTCCTTACAGCACACACAGTCAGACTTTGTTACGACTGCTGATACGCCTGTATATCTCTCTCTCCTTCTAGAGGAGACCTAAGAAACACAGACAGCAGCTGCAGCGTGTGCAATACAGCAGACAGTAAGCATTTCTGAGCTTCATCAACGCACACAAATCAGGGAAAACTGAATAAATAACCAGAGAGTCAAGAAGCTGATTATTAGGCTGAGTTAACAAGAAGATGCTTGCTCCTTGGAAGGAAAGTTATGACCAACCTTGATAGTATATTAAAAAGCAGAGACATTACTTTGCCAACCAAGGTCCGTCTAGTCAAGGCAATGGTTTTTCCCGTGGTCATGTATGGTTGTGAGAGTTGGACTGTGAAGAAAGCTGATCGCCGAAGAATCGATGCTTTTGAACTGTGGTGTTGGAGAAGACTCTTGAGAGTCCCTTGTACCGCAAAGAGATCCAACCAGTCCATTCTAGAGGAGATCGATCCTGGATGTTCATTGGAGGGACTGATGCTAAAGCTGAAGCTGCAATACTTTAGCCACCTCATGCGACGAGTTGACTCACTGGAAAAGACTCTGATGCTGGGAAAGGCTGGGGGCGGGAGGAGAAGGGGACGACGGAGAACGAGATGGCTGGATGGCATCACCGACTCTGTGGACATGAGTTTGAGTGAACTCCGGGAGTTGGTGATGGACAGGGAGGCCTGGCGTGCTGTGGTTCATGGGGTGGCGGAGGGTCGGACACGACTGAGCGACTGAACTGAACTGAACTGAACAAGAAGGAAATAGCAACCCACTCCAGTATTTTTGCCTAGAGAATCCTGTGGCCAGAGGAGCCTGGTGGGTTGCTGTCCACAGGGTTGCACAGAGTCGGACAAGAATGAAGTGACTTAGCATGCATGCATGCATGCATCGGAGAAGGAAATGGCAACCCACTCCAGTATTCTTGCCTGGAGAATCCCAGGGACAGAGGAGCCTGATGGGCTACTGTCTATGGGGTCAGGGTCGCTCAGAGTTGGACACGACAGAAGCAACTCAGCAGTAGCAATGTCATCTAAAATGTACAAAATAGTACTTCCATACTTGGCAAGGATTCCCATAGTTAGCAGCTTTTGAAAACAAGAACTTATTTCACATGTGTTACCCTGGGTGGTATATATTTGCTGATCATTTACCGTCTATTAGGTCCAAGACAAACCACCACCACCCCTGTGTCCACATGTCTGTTCTGCAGGTCTGCATGTGTATTCCTGCTCTACAAATAGGTCCATCTGTACCATTTTTCTTCTCCAGCACCACAGTTCAAAAGCATCAATTCTTCGGTGATCAGCTTTCTTCACAGTCCAACTCTCACATCCATACATGACCACGGGAAAAACCATATAGCCTTGACTAGATGGACCTTGGTTGGCAAAGTAATGTCTCTGCTTTTTAATATGCTATCTAAGTTAGTCATAACTTTCCTTCCAAGGAGTAAGCGTCTTTTAATTTCATGGCTGCAATCAGCATCCGCAGTGATTTGGAAGCCCAAAAAAATAAAGTCTGACACTGCTTCCACTGTATCCCCATCTATTTCCCATGAAGTGATGGGACCAGATGCCATGATCTTTGTTGGAGAAGACTCTTGAGAGTCCCTTGGACTGCAAGGAGATCCAACCAGTCCATTCTAGATGCGATCAGTCCTGGGTGTTCATTGGAAGGACTGATGCTAAAACTGAAACTCCAGTACTTTGGCCACCTCATGCAACGAGTTGACTCACTGGAAAAGACTTGATGCTGGGAGGGATTGGGGGCGGGAAGAGACAGGGACGACAGAGAATGAGATGGCTGGATGGCATCACCAACTCGATGGACATGAGTTTGGGTAAACTCTGGGATTTGGTGATGGACAGGGAGGACTGGCGTGCTGTGATTCATGGGGTCGCGAAGAGTCGGACACGACTGAGTAACTGAACTGAACTGAACTGTACCATTTTTCTAGATTCCACATATATGCATTAATACACAATATTTGTCTGTCTCTTTCTGGGCTTCCCTGATAGCTCAGTTGGTAAAGAATCCGCCTGCAATGCAGGAGACCCCAGTTTGATTCCTGGGTTGGGAAGATCTTCTGGAGAAGGGATAGGTTACTCACTCCAGTATTCTTGGGCTTCCCTTGTGACTCAGCTGGTAAAGAAACCGCCTGCAATGTGGGAGACCTGGGTTCGATCCCTGGGTTGGGAAGATCCCCTGGAGAAGGGAAAGGCTGCCCACTCCAGTGTTCTGGCCTGGAGAATCCATGGACTGTACAGACCATGGGGTGGCAAAGAGCCGGACACAACTGAGCGACCTTCACTTTCACTTTCTGACTTCACTCTGTGTGATAGACGCTATGTCCGTCCACGCCTCCACAAATGACCCAATTTTGCTCTGTTGAATGGCTGAGTAATATTCCATGGCATATATGTTCATGTTCCACATCTTCTTTATCCATTTCTCTGTTCAAAGAGTGTCAGGAGGGTAGTCATGAGAACTGAACGCAAAATTAGGAGGAATCAGAGTAAAATCTAAATGCTAGATCTGAAAAGAACCTAAGAGTAAGCCACTGTAAAGTCCTGACTTTTATTAGCATTACATGGAAAGCCATTCTGAGCAGTTATCAGTTCTGATATTATTTGATCCATCAGCAACATCTGACACAAGGTTATTTTTACCTCCTCCCAGATACAGTCTCTTACAGAAATTTGGGCTTCTAGCAAAACTATATTTCTTTGATCTCATTGGTTGCTTCCTGTTAGGAACCAACATAATAACTTTGGAATAGCCCAGAGTCAAGTCCTTAATTCTCTTCAATCATTACATACTCTGCCTTGATGTTCTCTGACAGCCTTGTGGCTTTAAATACCAACAATGCCAACACTTTTTAACAGTCTATCGTCAATCCAGACCCACTCTCCTCAACTTCTGGCTCCCATATTCAATGTTTACTTGACATCTGCATTTGGAACCCAACAGAGATCTCCATGTTAACCTGATCTTTCCCTGAATCATGATCTCCCACTGTTTTCCCCATAGAAGCTATTCTACCCCCAAACTCCCAGAGTCATTCTTAACTCCTCTTATACCCCATGAAAAATTCTATTGGTCCTAAGTTCAGTGAAAGTCACTCAGTTGTTCCGACTCTTTGAGACCCCATGGACTGCAGCCATTTAAGCTCCTCTGTCCATGGAATTCTCCAGGCAAGAATACTGGAGTGGGTTGTCACTCCCTTTTCCAAGGGATCTTCCAGATTCAGGGATCAAACCCAGGTCTCCAGCGTTGCAGGCATATATTTTACCATCTGAGCCACCAGGTAAGTCTCAGTTCAGTATATATCCAAAATTTCTCCCCTCCTAACTACCTACAACCCCATCACAACCACAGACACCAAAATCTGTCAGAGAATATGAGCCACCATTATAGCTCCTGGGCAAGACTGCAGTGGCCTCCAACAGACCTCTGCTTTTGCCCTTATTTCTCCACAATCTATTCTGAATATAGTATCAAAAATAACCCTGTCAAAATGTAAATCAGATTTTGCACCGTTCTGCTCAAAACCCTCCAATGATTTTCTTTTTGGATCTATCTATTAAAGCAAAGGGAGTAAAAGCAAAACTAAACAAATGACCTAATGAGACTTAAAAGATTTTTTGCAGCAAAGGAAACCATTGACAAACTGAAAATACAACCTACTGAATAGGAGAAAATATTTGCAAATGATATGACTGTTAATATCCCAAATATATGAAAGGCTCATACAAGTCAACATCAAAACAAATACACAAGTAAACCAAGCAGTTAAAAAATGGGCAGAAGAACCGAATAAACATTTTTCCAAAGAGGACATGTAGATGGCCAATAGGCATGCAAAAAGCAGTTCAACATCACTAACCATTAGAGAAGTACAAATCAAAACCACAGTGAGATACCACCTCACAGCAGTCAGAATGGCTGTTATCAAAAGGACGAGAGATTAGTCACTGTTAGTAAGGATGTGACGAAAAGGGAACTCTGACACACTGTTGATGGGAATGAAATTGGTGTGGCCACTATGGAAAACAGTATGGGGGGCTCTCAAAATATTAAGGCTTCCCTTGTGGCTCAGCTGGTTAAGAATCCACCTGCCATGTGGGAGACGTGGGTTCGATCCCTGGGTTGGGAAGATCCCTTGGAGAAGGGAAAGACTACCCACTCTAGTATTCTGGCCTGGAGTATTCCATGCACTGTATAGCCCATGGAGTTACAAAGAGTTGGACACAATTGAGCAATTTTCACTTTCACTTCACTTTCAAAAAAGTAAACACAGAACTTATATATGATCCAGCCATCTTTCTCCTGATCCTTCTGGGTAATATACTAAAGAAGACATGATCTCAAAGAGATAACCACACTCCAATATGCACTGCAGCATTATTTACAATAGTCAAGACATGGATACAGTCTAAGTGTCTGTCAACAGATGAATGCATAAAAAAGATTAGAAAATATGTGAGATATATATATGTATCTGCATATTATATATATAATACACACTAACATACACATCATGGAACAATATTCAGACACAAGAAAGAAGGAAATTCTACCATTTGTGACAACATGGATGAACCTGGAGGCTTGAGATGCTAAGTGAGCTAAATCAGATAAAGAAAGACAAACACTGTATGACCTCACAAGTAAAATTAAAAAAACAATAAACTCAAAGAAGAGTGGAATGCCATGTACATACTGCTGTATTTAAAATGGATAACCAACAAGATTTACTATACGGGACATGGAACTCTGCTCGATGTTACAGGGCAGCCTGGATGGGAGGGGAGTTTAGGGGAAAATGGATACATGAAAATACAGATGGCTGAGTACCTCTGCTGCTCATCTGAAACTATCACAATCTTTTTCACTGGCTATACCCCATTATAAAGTAAAAAGTTTAAAAATAAACAAATAATTCTAAACTAAAAAAGAAAAAAGAGAGAGAGGAGAATATCAGTTGGGGGGATAGAAAAGTAGAGAGACATTGGTCAAAAAGTACAAACTTCCAGATAAATGATAAGTTCTAAATATCTAATGGACAGCAGGGTGACTAGAGCTAACAACACTGAACTACATACTTGTAAGTTACTAAAAGTCGACCATAAATGTTCCATCACAACCACAAACAAAAGTAATCATGTGAGGTGATGGACTTGCTAACTAACTCTTATTAGGGTACTCATTTTGCAATATGTATGTTTATTAAATCATGTTATATACCTTAAATGTACACAGTGTTATATATCAAGTATCTCAATAAAGCTGGAAAAATAGAGATACTTTACATTCTTTTTTTTTTTCCTGCTTGGTCTTCAAAATCCTCAATGTATTTCACACTGATAGCACACCTTAAGTTAGGCTAGCTACATGTCATGTGCTCAGGTGGCCCGTGGATCACACAGGTCTAGAAATAGCAAAGAACAGTGAAGTTATCCACTCCTACTTCTGGGGCTCTTTCTAGAAAAGGCAGTGGGAGAAAAGACAAAACATTCAATAGCACTACTATGGCTGCAGAGAACCGCTGTCCTTAGAAACAAGCCCACTTTCTGCTGGTGTTACACGTAAAGACATTATAAATATAGGGGATTTTTAACGAGGATGGCCTGTGAGTTTCAGAGGGCAATGAGAGGGAGAGTGTGCATATCCGAGGGTAAGTCTCCTTATTTCAGAACACATCTACCATTCTCTAAAGAGTGAAAGCTACTCTCAGAGACTAACACATTCTCTGTTGGCTGTGATCCATCAAAGATTCAGTGTTTGTAACTCTAAAATTGTTGCTACAATCCTATTAGATCTATAGGGAAAATATTTTAAGTAACATATTTGTGTACACATAACACAAGTGTGTTATCTATCATGCCATATTCTGTAATATATAAAATGTTAAAAATCAATTTCTAATTGATTTCTATACATGTCCTACATCCAAGTCAGGCTATTTTACATGAGCCTGTTTTTGTTAGCAAAGGGAAGTGGTGGAATAGTAACTGCTTTTGGCTCTTCATCTGGATTAAGGGTAGCACAAAGAACCCTGAAACCCTGGGTGATAACACTGGAGACCTGACTACAGTATAGTGCTGTTGTTCTGTTGTTAAGTCCTGTCTGACTCTTTGCAACCTCCATGGACTGTAGCCCACCAGGCTCCTCCATCCATGGGATTTCCCAGGCAAGAATACTGGGGTGGGTTGCCATTTCTTTCTCCAGGGGTTTTCCTTACCCACGGACCAAACCTGTGTCTCCTGCACTGGCAGGTGGATTCTTTACCACTGAGTACCAGGAAAGCCCGACTATAGTATAGTATACTCCCTTAATAACCACAGAACCATATACAAGTCACATGACCCCCTTGTGACACAGGTGAGTCATCTATAAAGGCAAGGGACAGACTGAATTCCCTAACCTGTTTTTCAAGATCTCTTTCACGTCTAACAGTCCACATGAGATCCTCTGGTTTCCACTCTAATAGGTTAAACAATAATTGTACCTATTTTGTTTAGAGAACAAATGAAAACCTTGGCTTTGTGTTATCTGCCTTAATAGAATCATGACAAGACTGGCTGAAGGATATATAACACCAAAAGGGGAAGCAATTTCATTTTTCTATTACAGCAATCAAAGCCTTTTGGTAAACAAATGACATGTTTTTCTCCATTTGTCCTCAAAAAGACTTAGATACAGCATGCATGAAGTCTACAGCAGGGACAGTGGCTGTCAGCATATTTTAATTGCATTGACTCTTCATAAATTGAATTTTGGAGGTGCATAAATGGACAATTTCTTTGTGGCTATCCCTGATAGACAGGGTGACCACACAATTTAATGCACAAGCTGAGACACCCTTGAAAGTAAAAGGGAACATTATAAAATAATTACACCAAGGATACAGGCACAAAACCGGACTATCCCATGTAAACCAAGACACACCTTTATCCTGCTGTTCGAGAATTCCAAGTATGTAGCCAACTGAACAAAATTAAACACGAGGGTCTCATAAAATTTAGACATTATCCTTAAGCTTCCCTTAACCTTCAGAGATCCATACTATATGACAACTAGAACAGAAGATGAAATTCTTTGGTCCAATTGTTGGATACTCTGATTTAAAGACAGAAGACCCAATGCAGGCTACGAAGGAAATCACTGGATCCGGAGAGAACAGAAACAATAACTCGCCAACAGCCCAGTGATATCAAAGTATGTTTCAATAAGCCGATAAAATAATTCAAGTGATTGATGTGAAGTACAACGAGACACCAGAGAAATTAAATACCTGAGGTTTTACGGTATCAGAATATACTGTCTTGACAAACAAAGACTGTACCTGGCTGGATCTTGGCAGCCTGTGGAAAACAATACTACAGGGACCCTATTTAAATTTCAACAAGGCCCAATGAGTCACAGTTTAATGGCAGCCTGTTTGGGTGAGAAAGAAATCATGCCTCTTGCAGTGGCAAGATAATAAGGCTCCAGATTTTTCCTCAAATAATTCGCTCTCCATCTTCCTTGTTACAGCCTTAATTCAGTCATCACCTTCCTCACCAGGGTGACCCCACTGGCCTCCTGCTTGGCTTTCTGTAACCAAGTAGTTTCCTATTTGATGACAGGAGAAAGCTTTCTACATCTCAAATCTGATCATGCCAATGTTCTCTTGAAGTATTAGCTCTCCAGAATCTACAAACTAAAGTCCTATCTCCTCTAATACTCACTTGTTAAGTTGCATCCACAACTCCCACCCCCTTTATATTCTAGAAGCACTTAAGTTCTCAGAACACATTACAAGATTGCAAACCTCAGCGCTGGAACTACCCACTCCCCTCACTCTCCCTTGTAAAGTATTTCCAAAGATGCCCACCTCCACCACCTTAAAAAAAAAAAAGAAAGACGACTTGTTTGAACAGAGCATTTTCATCTCACTATGCCAAACTGCAAATATGTTATTAAGAGATGTCATAAACATATTTACACAAAGCTTGTTTTTGAACATGTTCGTTGAATGAAAAGTTTAAAAAAAAAAAAGAAGAGGAAGGGACATATTTATACCTGAAAAGTGAGCAATGTACACAAGCTTGTTTGTATTTGACAGAAAACTATGGAGGCAATCAAAAGGGTCTACGCTAAGACTCCCAACTGTTTTAAACTATAATACCCCAGTAAAATTTGCAGCAATAAAAGTCCAGGCAGTCCATACCCTCACTGGAGAGGTTAGCATGCCCAGACTGGAAGCAATTCTTTTTGCCAGAGGTCCTCGACACACTGGCTGCAAGTCAGCAGCAGAGGCGGCCAGCAGAGACAGGCCTACCCCAAATGACTAGTGCATTCTATTAGCTTGTTACAGGGAACATATAAACAGTGCAAGTGTGCACGTGTGATCAGGACTTTCGGTATTACCTACCCTTTGACATCCCAAACCTAAGAGCTTCACCTTTGGTCTTGAACACTCAGAACAAAACACTCTCTTGATTCTGGCTAGTTCCTAGTTTATCTTCCAGATCCAGCGGAGTTACCACCTGCACAAGGAGAGTTCAGGCTGGAGAAGGCCCACTTCCAAGGGGCTTCCCGCCTGTCCTATCCCACTTAGAAGGGCATCCACTTCACAGGCCGCAAGGACTTAGGGTCAGAGACTGTCTCACTCAGGTTGCTCTCTTCAACCTACAGTGCTTCCACTGGCTGGGAAACACGCTACAGACATGTTACCTGAGCAGTTACAGTTTCCCTGCCTTACCTCTGGTGAATAAACAAGCATTGTCAAGCACACACTTGAAGTCTATTTTCCAAGGTCTCTATTTCTTTCTCAGGTTCTTGATGAAAAAGATGACTCAACAGTTATCCTTCCAAGAATCCTGTAATTGGTTCTTTTATTGCTATCATGAAATTTTCCATCCTTCAATTCAGCTTGCACACAGACATGACACTAATTTTCTAAATTGTATTATGATGTCTCATTCAAAATTTTCTAACAGGTTAACATTACCTGTAGATCAGAATTCACATTTTTTATCTAGAGATTAAAGATCCTTCCTTTTTGACCCCAAACAATCTTTTTAGCACTGAGGCTCACCTCTTCTTAGAACTCTTGCTGCATACCAGGAGTTTTCCTTGCTTTTCCTCAGGCTGCTATTTGAAATCCTTGATAACACTTAATTTCAGCTGCCCTGGTCATGACAGAGAATAGGACAATAACTGAGTTCATGCCCAGGATAATGAAATGCTTTTTTGATTTACTCTGGGCTTTGAATTTTTCAGTTAAACATTTCAAGCCTGGTTGTGGTAACAGTGTTATCTTTCATTACAGATCTATCACGAATACTAATATTTCCTTGATTACTTGGCCAGTAGGTTCTCAAACCACATCAACAAGAGACCCCTGGGGAAAGAACATATTTTTCCATATAAGCAAAAAGCACGATAGTTAAATGTGGAAATGTGTTATTTTTTCTTCTATATAAATACACAGGGATGGCAACAGGAGATTTGCATGTATTTACATTTCTCTGTATCAGAAAGTGAATGCCAAGGAGAGCTGAATAGAAAAAACACATACTTGTGGGTTTTTTTTTTTTAACATTTTATTCTACTATCTCTGCTGAAAATTAAATTCTTTGAAGAGTTAGGAACATATTTATAAGTAAAATTACATAAAACCATGGTCTGTATAAATAACACGGAGGTAGAGGTCATTATTGTCTCCATACCTCTCATGTCATCTGAGGTCTTGAGAAATGGAAAGACGGATCATTTGTGGTTTAGAAAACCCAAAATACCTAGCATGGCATCTTCAACACAGTTGACATTTAGTGCAAAATGAAAACTCAAAGTATGATTTGTATCATATTCAGGAACCACTATTTGGAAGTAGAGTTTGAAAGTATCTTACAGCTTGGGTAAATGTCGTCCATTGAAGTTAATTGACTGCTTGGTAGGTGAATGAAAAAAGTCACATCTGCTTTCCTGCCCATCCTACTGAAAAAGCACCAGACATTTTCACCCTGGCCAAAAGTTCTATAACATACACGATGTCCTTCTACAGCTGAGCACTGAGAGAGCGCCAAGCAGTCATTCTTCCCATTTGTTGGAACGTGGGTTACGAGGAACCAGAACATGGAACCCACACCCTCTTCCTCTTTCTCTCATCCCCTTCCATTCCCACCATTGAGCAAGCTGAAAACAATTTTCAAAACCTCTGCTCTGTTCCCAGAAGATTAGTATTTCTGTACTTGTGATTACTTTTAAAAGCTATTATCCTATCTTGCATCATCATGATTTGCTTTCTATACTACAAACAATATTTCTTGCTTTTGCGTCAGCCATAAAACAAGTCTTAGCTGCATATTCTTGTCTAAAATGATAAATGAAACTTGTGGCTCCCATGTCTGGATGGATTAGGTTCAACTATTCGTAGCACTCTGGGTGCATTATTTTCCCAAAGTTTAGTACCATAAAACGCTCTCCATTTTTATTGACCAGTTAATAATAGGTGGCTATCAGGCTCGCTGCAGTGCAATCCTTAGATTTTGCAATCTGGTGCAATATAAATAGTTATGTTAATTACCCCCTTCCCACCTTCTGGGAGAATAGAGACATTTTGATTGCAAATTTTGCACTTGGTCATTAACACTCTGGTTTCTAGATTATGCATTGGACCATTTTATAATGCCAAATGAAAATGTTAAAACTGTTACTGCAGTGACATTAATTACTTAAAGCTTATTTCTTGCAGTGTAGTAAGGTTCCTCCAGCTAATATAATACATGTATACAAAGTAGCTGATCACCTCATCATCCCCAGGTTTATGTTTAGTTTTAAGCAAGGTCATTTGCTATTTTGCTAACTGTATTCCATCTCCATAAGCATCATAGTAAACCGAATGCCATCTTGGAGAAAATATTTGTTTAATGATAACTTCCTCTTTCTGAAATAATTTCCTTCATTTATACAGATGTTTTGAAAAAAATCAAAATCTGTAGGGTCAATTTTATAGTCATCTAAAACCTCTAGTAGAAATGGCTGAAGAAATAGAATTAAAATGTAATCAGTGAACTCTGAATTCAGATAGTCTCATTTCCACTGTGCTTCAACTATTCTGACACAGCTGTTCACACTGCAAAGTACACACAGTCACATACACATCGACAGGGTAAGGCTCCTGGTGGACCCAAAAGAGATGCTGGTGTTATCTTATTTCTGTGCCATCTATCTGTTAAGGACCAGCATGCCGGCCATGGAATGCTAAGCAGAACTTCTGGGAAATAAGACAGTCTGGAAACAAAGACATGTTCCACTTCCAGCTGCAAAGAGAGTGAATAGAGAGTGAATGCTATGGGATTCCACCTTCTCTGATGTAAATGGAACTTTCCGAGATAACTAGGCTCATCGCCTAACACAAAGAAGGTATCACTATGCATATATCTCATCTCCTGATTACTTGCTAAATTGCCACCAAAAACGTATCAATCTGATGTGCATATCCCTGTGACGTGCAGTTAACGCCATTTCAGTTCTTCATTCATGACTTAAAACCACAGCACATCATTTCTGAAACATGAATGTTACAGGGTTTTTAAGTAGCCTATTGTAAATATTTACCCTAATATTTAAAAAATCTAACATGAAACAAGTTATTCTTCAGTTGGGCAGGCAATCTTCAGTTGGTTAGATGAAAGGCTAAACTAAGGATTTGGGGGACTGCCTACTGTTTCCTCTCTATCATTCCCTATTATCTCCCTAATGCCCTGTTCTCCACTCCCACTGTGGTCTTTTTTCATTTTAGCCCTAGCATAAAGTTAGAAATAAAAATTTGTTTACTAAAATTTGAAATAATCTTTTGCTGTTAAACCAAGACAAACTCTATATGTCTAGTCTGTAGCCTCAAATAAATGAATTTATTGCTTAAAAAATGTAAATACTATCATTGTGGACAATCGTAATTATGAGGTAAGCACTACTACATATGATATATTTGAAAAACAGGTACATAGAAAAAGAAGAAATTTTATAACCTACTAAGCAATTTTAGGATGTTCTCTTGTATGTATATAAATCTTCCAGAAGATTAACATAAGATATAGTTTCCTCCTCCATTTGTAGTTTCTGCGTCTCCATGATGCAGGAACTCTAAATAAAACAGTCCTTTTCACGTTAGGTCAGTGTTCACCTGCAAAGGAGCACCACACCAACCATATCTGCAATTCTCTGCGTTAATAAGAGATTTTATCTGGTAACTGAGTCATCCAGCTGAGAGTCCTGGTAAGCAGATAAACTTAACCCTTATCCCGGAGCCCATAAAAGCACGCCCTTACTCTGGCAGGGATGAATTAGGCTGCCACAGCCTTGAGGGCAGTTAGCTTTTTATATCCATTGCAGCATCTCTTGAGTCACTCCAAAGCATGGGGAATATCTATTTTCTCTTGTTGCACAGCACTATAAAAAAGATTGCTGGTCTCTAAGAAGAAGGAAAAAACAGAGATGTGAATTTCTCTTTTGAAGACTTTTCCAAAATGATCTAGGAAACAGCTTGCTAGTTCACACAATGCACAGAAATTTTTCTTCTCCTTCCTTCCTCTTGATACTTAGCTCGTACCTCATTTGTTCCAGAACCTGAACATGTAAGTAGTTTGTCACTTGACAAATATAGCAATTCTGGTAATACAGTAAAAATTAAAAGGGGGTCTGTGTAGGCATACTGATGTACAGTTGAATGTGCATTTGTGTGTGTGTGACATATTGCTTTTTAGAACTTCACAAAAATTACCAATTAAGCTTACAACATCCCTTTGGGGTAGACAAGCACAGGAACGAAGGTAGAAAAACGTGTTATGAGAGTCTTACAATGTCTCAGCTACAGAACTGATGTTGAAATTGTACAGTATTGCTTTCAATATCAATTCAAGGAATTTGGCAAAATTTATCCTTGTCAAGTTCACAACGGCCATGGCTTATGAGACAATTTCTACATATTCTCACTTGTCAGCTCTCAACTTTCTCAAGAAACTTAAGCTTAGAAAAAGAAACAGGTCCCAGAAGTAAAATATCAATTAATGAAATGAAAAGAAGATACCATGTGTACTGTTTTTAAAAACACACAACACACATCCCCTTTCCCTGCCCCATACAGTGAAGAGAAAAGCTGGACATGAATGTATGACCAAATAACAGTGGACATCTTCATGTATGGCCAAAATAAAAGCATGTTCGATTACAAAGGAACAAGAGCTGGGGCAGGAGAATAAGTTTTGTTAATGTCAAAGCAGATTACTAAATAAAGTTTACCAACATTTGATATAAAGGGTGTTCTTACATATATGTATGTATTCATTTGATGAATATTTATGAACTGCCAGGAATTGCTTTAGATGTTGGGAATACAGCAGAGAACAAACAAGCACAATTCCCTACCCACACAAACTTTACATTCCAGCCTGTGAATACAGAAACAACTATTCTAAACATGTCTGATGGTGACAAGTGGAATGCAGAAATTCAGCAGGAAAGGGGAAAGGGCTGCTGAACCTGGAGATGGAAGAAGAGGAGGGAAAGGGGGTGGGTAGAAACTATTTAAATCGGTGGTCATATCAGGCTTCATTGCTATGAGGTGCAATTTCATTAGAAAAAAATTCTTCTTATTCCATTTTCTCAGATGTAAATTTAAAGGTGAAGCAAAGGGACTTCCCTGATGGTTCAGTGATTGAGAGTCCGCCTGCCAAAGCAGAGGACACAGGCTTGATCTGCAGTCCAGGAAGATCCCACATGCTGCGGAGCAACTAAACCCGTTTGCCATAACCACTGAGCCTCTGCTCCAGGGCTGGAAGCTGCAACTACTGAAGCCCACACACCTAGAGCCTATGCTCTGCAGTAAGAGAATCCACCACAATGAGAAGCCCATGCACCACAAACAGAGTAGCTCCCACTCTCCACAACTAGAAAAAGCCCGCACACAGCAACAAAGATCCAGCACAACCAAATAAATTAATTGTTGTTGTTGCTCAATCGCTAAACCATGTCCAACTCTTTGTGACCCCACAAACTGCAGCACACCAGACTTCCTTGTCCTTCACCATCTCCCTAACTCTGCTCAAACAAACTCATGTCCCTTGAGTCAATGATGCCATCAAACCATCTCATCCTCTGTCACCCTCTTCTCTTCCTGCCCTCAGTCTTTCCCAGCATCAGGGTCTTTTCCAATGAGTTGGCTCTTTGCATCAGGTGGCCAAAGTATTGGAACTTCATCATCAGTTCTTCCAATGAATATTCAGGGTTGATTTCCTTTAGGATGGACTGGTTTGATCTCCTTGCTGTCCCAGGGACTCTCAAGAGTTTTCTCCAGCACCACAAATCGAAAGTGTCAGTTCTTCAGTGCTCAACTTTCTTTATGGCCCAACTCTCACATCTGCACATGACTACTAGAAAAACCATAGCTTTGATGATATGAATCTTTGTCAGCAAACTGATGCCTCTATACTTTTTAAAATATTGTCTAGGTTTCAAGTAAACAAATAAAAATTAAATAAGTAAAAGGTGAAGTAGAGAAGAGTTCTATACAAAACAAATCTGCTTTTTAAAAAGCTGGAACTATCCTGAAGAGGCAAGCCACAGCTACTACGACAGTCTGAATTAGTATATGGTGACGCATCTATCTGTTTCCTTTATAAGAATGGAGACTATTTGAGGCCACTGGTTTGGCCACCAAATCATAGCATACTGACCTGGCTACAGGTACTACATGAAAGTTCGTTAAGTTTATTAGCAGAAGATCCCCAGGAGCTTCCATAGTATATCTAAGGGAAGAAAGTCTACCTTTGGAACTCTGAAGCCAACTTTTGACATATGTTTGGCAATACGTCCCTTAGTGACCGAACAGTGAGCACAAAACACATGCAAGCTGGGAGAAGCTAGAGCACACCATCCCTCTTCTCTCTCCATCAAGGCATGAGGCCAAGAGTGATCAGCAGAGCTGTGCAATCATCCTGCTGGTGGATTTCACCACTAAACAGACAGACCCCATTCTCACTGGTTGCCCAGGAATACCGAAGGCTGAAGACTTCCCCTAGAAAACACAGCAACCTGTGAGGAGCCCTGTTTCATTCACATGTCTTATAGTGCAAGAAATCTCATGAAATTATAGTATGTCCAAAGAAACAATGTTAGGATGTTAGTTAGATTTACTGTGATGATTTCACAATTTATACAAATAGCAAATCATCATGTTATACACATGAAACATAATATCATACCCCAATTAAAAAAAAAATACTTTCATTTGGAAAAAAACAAAGAAACAATGAGTCCATGAACCAGAGCTATAAACTTAAACTAGTCTGATTGTTAAAAACATTATCTAATTTCAATATCATATTGCTCCATGAAATTTATTATAAAATCAAAAGATTAACTATGCATATATTCTCTAAAAGATATCTTATTTATATGTATATTAATTTTTATTAAATACATGAAAGTATTTATTTTATAAGATAAACATCATTATACATAACTATGTGCATGCATGCATGCTCCTTTGCTTCAGCCATGTCCAACTCTTTGCGAACACATGGACCACCAGGCTCCTCTGTACATGGGATTTTCCAGGCAAGAATACTGGTGTGGATTGCCATTTCATTCTCCAGGGGATTTTCCCGATCCAGGGATCAAACTCATGTCTCCTACACTGGCAGGCAGATTCTTGACCACTGAGCCACCTGGGAAGCCCCATATGTAACTATCTCATATAAAATATATTTTACAAAATTAAATATTTATAAAATATATTTGAGTATTTTATATTTCATTTACATAAAATTTATATTTATATTCTATAAATATACAAATATATTACATAAAATATACCCTATTATATAAAATATTATAAAAGATCTCAAGAGCTAAGGTACACAACAATACATGACTATTAATACCACCACTGCTGCTGTTATATTTTTATGAAGGACTTTATATGTGGCTGACACTGCAGTAAGTGCTTTGCCTCATAACTCCCTGGTATGTGCAGATTATTATTCTGACTTTACAGATGAGAGAGTTGAGTCTTAAAGAACCAGTCATGCAGCGGAAAGAAAGTCAGCCTACCCCAAGCATTAGAGATAACCTTTAATTACAATGTGTTGGAGACCAATACTTTTCATAATAAACATATTCAATCTTCACAAGTGTTACAGATAACAAGCAACGTAAAGAATCTGGACATGTGTCATGGGAGAATTAGGAGGAACTGCTACTGAGAAGATTCTTTCAGAGGATACATGCCAGCTAAGGTTTGCCAGGGTGTCCTTTAGGGAATCTGCCTTGATGTTACTGGAAATAAATTTATTCACTGAACAAGTATTTACTGAATAAATAACTAGAAGAAAAGATTTAAAGCAGATATCCATTTAAAATAGAGGCTATAAATTTTAGTAAGGGAACACAGTGAATGGGGCAAACAGAAGACTAGTCAAATACCCCAGGTAAGAAACGATAAAGGTCTGAACTAAGACAGCAGCAGCAAGACTGGAAGGAACAAAGTGGGCATAGGAGGTATCTCTAGGATTATAGCAACTGCAACTAGCCATTGAGGGATGGTACAAGGATAGTAAAATATAAGGTTACTCTCAGGTTTCTGCCAGGTGGATGGATGGCAGTGCCATTGAAAGAGACAGAAAATAAAGAAAGAGAAAATGAGATTGTGTGAGAAAGATGATGAATTTTGGTTTACACTGAAATGAAGTTCCTCTGGCCTTCCAGTTAGTGGTTAGAAATAGGGCTTTGAAGTTCAGGATTAGAGACATAAGTTAGAGCGTTAATGGCACAGAATGATAACTGAAGCCCAGGGAAACAAGATAGAAGTAAAAGGCAGGTGTGACAGAATATAAATATAAGAAGAGCTGGGGAGAAAACGCAGGTGGTGATGAAGATCATGGGACTTTGATGGGTCAGAAGGGAACACAGGAACAAACAGGGTTACTCCTTCGAGAGTCAGTCCTGATAAAATCACATCCTTGATTGAGTCTTAACGTACTCTGGTCTCTTGGGAAAACTGGAATGGTTGAGAGGAGCTGGGTTTTCACGTAGCTTAAAAACACCAATTTCTAGCTAAGATTTTCAAGCAGGCATGGTTTTCATGTCCAATAGCTGCCTAAACGGGCAGCAGACATGACTTGAAACTTTCTGAGGAAACTCTTTAAAGTTGAAAGAGTCCACAGAAAGTTATTCTGATTGAAGTTCATGCCTTTCTGTTCTATTTTACTATGAGACATGGCATAGGAAGATAACACCATTCTCCGGTTATAGCATCTTGAAGACACTGAAATATGTTTTGAATAAACATTTTACTTCGACATAATTTGAGATTTGGGAAAAAGTCGTGAATAATGTTCAGGTAGCAATACCAATCACCATTTCCCACTGATGTTAACTCACTGCCCAGACACATGTTAAAGTATCTTTTGCGACTTGAGGTATTTTAATGTACACTCACATAACAAATCACTGGCCATGGGTGTTAGTTTCTGCAAAAGTCTCCTGGTCAGTGACGTGCTAACATCTTATACAAACACGCCACATCTGTCACAACTCAAACTGACACTGGGGCACCACTATTAACAATAGTCTGGACTTTATTCACATTTCACCCCACTGCATTTAACTTTCGTGTCTCTCTTATCTACTCTGCTCTGAATTATCAATGATGATGTTTACCATGAAACTTTAAGGAGGCATTGACAAGGTTTCTCTTTATTGCTGGGAGAAATATCAATAACCTCAGATATGCAGATGACACTACCCTTATGGCAGAAAGTGAAGAGGAACTCAAAAGCCTCTTGATGAAAGTGAAAGAGGAGAGTGAAAAGGTTGGCTTGAAGCTCAACATTCAGAAAACAAAGATCATGGCATCTGGTCCCATCACTTCATGGGAAATAGATGGGGAAACAGTGGAAACAGTGTCAGACTTTATTTTTTTAGGCTCCAAAATCACTGCAGATGCTGATTGCAGCCATGAAATTAAAAGACGCTTGCTCCTTGGAAGGAAAGTTATGACCAACATAGCTAGCATATTAAAAAGCAGAGACATTACTTTGCCAACCAAGGTCCGTCTAGTCAAGGCTATGGTTTTTCCAGTGGTCATGTATGGATGTGAGAGTTGGACTGTGAAGAAGGCTGATCGCCAAAGAATTGATGCTTTTGAACTGTGGTGTTGGATAAGACTCTTGAGAGTCCCTTGGACTGCAAGGAGATCCAACCAGTCCATTCTAAAGGAGATCGATTCTGGGTGTTCATTGGAAGGACTGATGCTGAAGCTGAAACTCCAATACTTTGGCCACCTCATGCGACGAGCTGACTCATTGGAAAAGACTCTGATGCTGGGAAAGGTTGGGGGCAGGAGGAGAAGGGGACGACAGAGAATGAGATGGCTGGATGGCATCACCGACTCGATGGACATGAGTTTGAGTGAACTCCGGGAGTTGGTGATGGACAGGGAGGCCTGGCGTGCTGTGATTCATGGGGTCGCAAAGAGTCGGACACGACTGAGCGACTGAACTGAACTGAACTGAACAGAAGACATTTACACACACAACAGATTTATTGCTTTGCTTCAGATAAGACTGAAATCTTGGCAAAGATATAAGCTCATCAGAGTGGACTTTACTGAAGACATCACAGTACCTTAAAAAATACTTCTCAGAGGACTATCATACAACTATCATCCTGTACATATCTTAACATATTGAAAAAGTAATTAGTCCAATCGGAAGAAAGAGTCAGTCACTCAGTTGAGTCCAACTCTTGAGACCCCATGGAATGTAGGCCACCAGTCTCCTCAGTTCAGTTCAGTCGCTCAGTCGTGTACACCTCTTTGAGGCCCCATGAATCACAGCACGCCAGGCCTCCCTCTCCATCACCAACTCCTGGAGCCTGCTCAAACTCATGTCCATCGAGCCGGTGATGTCATGCAACCGTCTCATCCTCTGTCGTCACCTTCTCTTCCTGCTCTCAATCTTTCCCAGCATCAAGGTGTTTTCCAATGAGTCAGTTCTTCACATCAGGTGGCCAGAGTATTGCAGTTTCAGCTTTAACAGCAGTCCTTCCAATGAATATTCAGGACTGATTTCCTTTAGGATGGAATGGTTGGATCGCCTTGCAGTCCAAAGGACTCACAAGAGTCTTCTCCAGCACCATAGTTCAAAAGCAGCAATCCTTCAGCGCTCAGCTTTCTTTATAGTCCAACTCTCACATTCATACATGAAATACTGGAAAAACCATAGCTTTGACTAGATAAGACTTTTGTCGGCAAAGTGATGTCTCTGCTTTTTAACATGCTGTCTAGGTTGGTCATAGCTTTTCTTCCAAGGAGCAAGCGTCTTTTAATTTCATGGCGGCAATCACCATCTGCAGTGAATGTGGTGCCCCTCAAAACAAAGTCTGTCACCGTTTCCATTGTTTCGCCATCAATTTGCCGTGAAGTGATGGGGAAAAATGGACCAGTCTCCTATGTCCATGGAATTCTCCAGGTTGCCATTTCATTCTCCAGGGTATCTTCCAACCTAGGGAGGGAACCGGGTCTCCTGCCTTGCAGGCGGATTCTTTACCATCTGAGCCACTCAGATATAATGAGTTAGCCAATCAGATATAGTTAGTCTTAAATTTGATAAGCAGCAACAGTTATTTAATATGAACATTAAAACAAAATTAGTCCATTACAAAATAATCATGTCCAATATTGACATTTAGTGGATAAAAATAGTTTAAAACTCTCCAAGATCAGCAGGTAGGTGTGATTCAGGCACCTTTCAAATGAATAATCTCTCCTGTATCCCTTTAAAAATAGACTATCTCCCCACAGCCCTCCTGGTCTCTGAAAAGTAAGCCCCACTGGCCTTTGAAGCCACAAATCGTGGGGGCTCATCTTCCAGACACAGGACCCCCATGATGGGGAGGCCTGATGCCAGATTCACAACCCTTGCTCCCTGGGGAAAACCTCTATTACTTGTAATTAATCTCCTGTTTACAGGTTGCCCACCTGGGCGTATGAGTCTTGACTATACCAGCCTCTGTCCCTCCTAGCTGTCTTGTTATGTTTTCTTTCTATAGATCTTTTTTGGTAGGCTTCAGTGCTTTTCAGTTAGTGCTTTCAGTTCAGCTCAGTTAGTTGCTCAGTCGTGTCCGACTCTCCACGACCCCACGAATCACAGCACGCCAGGCCTCCCTGTCCATCACCAACTCCCGGAGTTCACTCAAACTCATGTCCATCGAGTCAGTGATGTCATCCAGCCATCTCATTCTATGTCGTCCCCTTCTCCTCCCACCCCCAACCCCTCCCAGCATCAGACTCTTTTCCAGTGAGTCAACTCGTTGCATGAGGTGGCCCAAGTATTGGAGCTTCAGCTTTAGCATCAGTCCTTCCAATGAACACCCAGGACTGAGCTCCTTTAGAATGGACTGGTTGAAGTTCCTTGCAGTCCAAGGGACTCTCAAGAGTCTTCTCCAACACCATAGTTCAAAAGCATCAATACTTCGGTGATTAGCTTTCTTCACAGTCCAACTCTCACATCCATACATGACCACTGGAAAAACCATAGCCTTGACTAGACGGACCTTGGTTGGCAAAGTAATGTCTCTGCTTTTTAATATGCTATCTAGGTTGCTCTGTAATTTTGATGTGCCGCAGAGAGGAGGTAAGCTCAGGATCTTTCTACTCTGTCCTCTTTGGTTAATGATGATCTCCACAGTTTTTATGGATATTTAAGTTAGTCACTAATACTAGTCTCTGTGTACATAAAATTTAGGCATTTGCTTTTATTTATGTAATACTTAGGGCTTCCCTGGTAGCTCAAATGGTAAAGCGTCTTCTTGCAATGCAGGAGATCTGGGTTCAATCCCTGGGTCAGGAAGATCCCCTGGAGAAGGAAATGGCAACCCACTCCAGCACTCTTGTCTGGAAAATTCCATGGACAGAGGAGCCTGGTAGGCTACAGTCCATGGGGTCGCAAAGAGTCAGACATGACTGAACAACTTCACTTTCGCTATGTAATACTTGATTTATTCATCATCCTATGTCATTTAATTTAAAAAACTGTTCAAAAAAATAACATAGTATAAAGGATTAAAAGGCATTGAAGTTTTAACAACTAAAATTCGTATGCGTTGAAATCTATACAATAGTTTGAAATTAACACCAACTTTTCTGCCTAAATTTTGTCCAATACAAAGTCTCTTTAATTTAACAGAAACTAAAGTAACTGATTCTATTGCCATGTAATTCTAGGAAATATCCCAACCTACATTTTGGGGAAAATATTATTCTTAGGATCTTATCATCTAGATACCTTCCTGCTTCACCCTAAACAATGTATGTCTTACATTTTTTGAAACTTGGAGCAATAGCTTTTAATGTTTTCCCTTGTATTCCAGGGTTTAGATCTCAAATGTGTATCACAGCATCAAAAAATATATTTGCTCTTTGAAGATTCAGTCATATCAGATAGCATCCTGATAATGTATTATTCATGACTCAATCACAGATAAACAATGTGGCAACATAAAAGCAAAGCATTAAAAAGCCTTATGTATCACAGAACCCTTTCACAGAGGAATAAAAGTTCAGGAGGAGCAGGTTTTAAATAGGTAAATAAATAATCAGAAAATTTAGGGAAATCTTTTTTTATAATTAACCTCATGCTCTAGATAGTAAACTCCTTAAAGATAAGGACAGACGCTAATAAATTCTGCTGCTGCTAAGTCACTTCAGTCGTGTCCGACTCTGTGTGACCCCATAGACGGAAGCCCACCAGGCTCCACCGTCCCTGGGATTCTCCAGGCAAGAACACTGGAGTGGGTTGCCATTTCCTTCTCCAATGTGTGAAAGTGAAAAGTGAAAGTGAAGTCGCTCAGTCGTGTCCGACCTTTAGCGACCCCACGGACTGCAGCCTACCAGGCTCCTCCATCCATGGGATTTTCTAGGCAAGAGTACTGGAGTGGCTTGCCATTGCCTTCTCCGAATAAATTCTACAAAGTTCTAATATGTTACATAGTATGGCTCTTTAACATATTAAATACTACTTTAATTCATTTACACTACAGATGATATTTTAACATATACGCTAATAAGATCTCACCAAATACAGACATTTGGATTACACATTCATATTTATAATAAGTGGAAAACCAGAAAAGTTTGATAATTTTCTAAGATTTATTAAGCGGGGCAGAATAAAGGATTTTCTGATATAGTTCATGTGTATTTTAGGAAGAAATCTGTAAAAGTCCTCATGGTGATCTCACTTGAGGGTAGGAGAATGTGTGAAGGGAAATCTTTTATGCCTTTCCTTTCTAATTTTCTAATCTTGCTTTTCTCCTACTATTATATTAAATCAAAGACCATGTTGTCACTTCCAGGTTAAACATAAACTCAGGTGGAAGCCCAAAGAGAGTCCTCAGATTTAACACAAACATCTTTTTCAGTCTGAACAACAGAGACTTTGTATGGTTTTCACTATGAGTTACGTGTTCAGTTGACCTAACCATGCTTCTAACAGCAAAGTAATCACACCATTCTCTGTCTTAAAATTCTTCAAATCATACACTGTCGCTTCACTGGAGCGCTAGCCACCTTTTCTGTATACTGCCATACTTGGCCACCACCCTCTCCCCTTTGCCATCTAACTCCTATTTCTTTCTTATGTGTCAGTCTTCTCTAAAAAGCCTCTCCCCTAAATGCATCATCTCCTGCTCTCCTGTGAGTTCCCCGAGCATCTCGTATGCAAAGTAATGCCATTTGATCATGAACAAAACAGACCTGATCTCAGCTTCATGGGTTACACAGTCAAGCTGGGAAGAAAGGCCTTAGCGAACAGAAATAATTTACACAATCATCAAAACTGTTCAGAGTATCTTACCAGAGAAGAAAGGGAAGCACAGCAATGTAGAGCAGCTGAGCGTAACCCAGAGCAATGGTGGGGGAACATCCTTGAGGGACTTCCCTGGTGGTCCAGTGGCTAAGACTCTGCGCTACCAAAGCAAGGGGCCCAGGTTCCAGCCCTGATCGGGGAACTAGATCCCACATGCCTCAGCTGAAAGCTCACATGCCAAAACGAAAACCCCACAAGTCACAATGAAAGATTCCACATGCCACAACTAAGACCCAGGGCAGCCAAATAAATCAATGAATATTTAAAAAAAGTCCTCCGTGAGGACGTCAGGCACACTTCCACCATCATAGCTTTGGCAAGAAAATTAAGATGTATTCAAGACATTCGAGGGGGAGGGAGCAACATATACAGAAACACCTTAAGGCAAAGGAGAAGGGGGGAATCTAGAATCTTTTCGGAACAAGGAGAAAGAGGGGCTCAAGATGAGGATGGGGAATGCCCCGGACCCAAAGCATGCTTGCCACGGAGGTGCCCTGTTCCCATCCTCCCCACAAAGACCTCACTACGGAGCTGGAAGGAGGGCAGCTGACTCTCCTCACCCAGCAGCAATCCCTTTGTGACACCACAGCCTGCCTCTGGGGCCACACGCTTCCTGGCAGCCTCCAGCCTAAGTACAGGGGAGTGGGAGGGTGTGTTCCTTTCTGCCCAATGCAGGAGTCCTCAAAAAGGACCTCTTGCTCTGGGCCTCCAATGGCTCGGCCAACATTCTGTCCAGTTTGTTTCACTGATCAGAACACCTGATTAGTCTACTACTCTCTCCTCCCAGCCTGAGGCTCTCTCTAGATTTTGGTTGTTGAGTTTGAGACACGATGCTTTGTTTTCTGATTCAGGGACTGAATACTGTATATAGATAACTATCAGTTAGACACAACAAACGACATTCACATCACTGCCTTCCCAGCTTCCAGCGGGAACACTAGGAAAACCAAAACTACTGTGAAGATTTAGAACTTTCTTCTAAGAAATTCCACATCAGCTATGTCTGGATGAAGCCAATAACTCTCAGGAGGTTGTTTCCCTTCTTCCTTAAACAAACAGATAATTACAGCAATTGACTGCTGGAAGTGGCACATTTGGTAGAGCTCAAGCCACCACAGACATGAGAAATGTTCACTCAATTACTTGTGGTGAATTTGTAGAGTGAGCTACTTGTCAAGTAATGATTACAAAAGGCTTTCCCCTTTAAAGGGAGGAAAGGATCGACTCCTTCAGCTTAGTAAATATACCTTAGAATAAACCTCCCAGAACTTCTGCGAAGGAGCAAGTTTTTATTAGGAGTCCTCTCCACCACTGAGGCTGTCCCGCCACTGTGTACCAGCCACGGAGTTAGACTGTATGAGACTCGGGGGTTGACCCCACTCCCTGCTCCGGTCCAAACAATCAGGTAACTTTCATTATCCTGCGCTGAAACCATGTATAGGTGCATGGAGAGACTTCAGGACTGAGGTCTAATGATGGTGGCAAGTGACACCCCTAGCCCTCAATCCCTCTGATGTGAAGGCATAAAGAAACTGCTACAAGCAGTCACTGCAGACAGTCAGGGAGACCAGACTGAAGGCAAAGGCTACCCGGAGCCAAGACACAAAGGAAGCAGACTTGAAATCTGCCTGCGCTGGGTCTGAATTGGTCCTTTCCCACTCGATTACTGAGGAAAGGCTGAAACACTATCCTGTTGTACTTTGAAAACCATCCCAACGTACAGAGATGTTGTCTTTGTATTCTTCCTTTAAAATGACATGTTGGGGGCTTCTCTGGCAGTCCAGTGGTTAAGACTTTGTGCATCTACTGCAAGGGGCATGAGTCTGATCCCTGGTCCAGGAACTGAGATCCCACATGCCACACACACACAATTTTTTTTAAATAAAACGACACATTGGATCATGCATCTCAGTTTATCTCCCTGTCCTTCCCAGGAAAATAAGTCAATTATCTTTCAAAGCTTCAGGCTTAATTTTGTGGATCTTCATTGGATAAAGGCTATAAAAAGTTTGCATATCATTTCAACAACTGTCAAAAATACTGTAAAATATTAAAAATTACAAATGTGTGCATTAGCTAAACGATGTGATTATATGATTATACACTTGGATGCTAGGTGAAAATCACTACTGAATACCTTAAAGAGTCCATGCATACAAAGCAAAAGGCGCCTCTCTCATTTTTAAAAAAGGTCAATAATATTTTATTTTTTTAAATAAGAATTTGCAAGGATGGCCAAATCCAGTCCATATCTGTTAGTCTTGCCTACATACTATATAAACACACATATATACACACACAGCTTTGCAGGGTAAAAAACAACTTGGCATGGAGAGCAGCTACTTCCTTTAGGCTGAGAATGAGCTGTCAGTTTTGATTGCTATATATAAAGTCCACTTCACCCATTTTGGGACCTCACCACTCACTGGAAGGTTCTAGAATCTGTGACCTCGATTCAAGTACACATGCTAATGTTTTGGCAACTAAGTACAGATTTATTCATATACTGAAGAAACCTGATAAGGGAATCCAGATAATCAGCACAAAAGCAAATAATGATTTCAGGTGAGTAAAAACAGGATTTTTCATATCCTTGGTATAAGATTCATAACCACCAAATAGGCGTCGATCTTACCTGTAGGTCTTTTTCTTCTATCTTCTTTTGGAGCACTTCAAGGCACTTGGTAAAGTCAGTATGGTCTTGATCAGGAGTTGAAATAATTTCACAGCCCTGTGTTAAATAAGATAAAAGGCAGGAGTTAGTAATGATGTCGGCCGAGGAACAAGATCAAGAGCTATAAAAGTAAAGAGAAAGCATCAGACATATCCTGTGATGCCTATGTTATACCTTGATCACTAAAATCATTATCATTATCTTTCTTATTTCACATAACAGGACCTCTCAGCAATGATGTTAGACTACCAAAATAATGATCTGATTATGACAGTCATTTTATCCCCCCCAAATACAGATAAATACTACATTAACGGTCTTTAAAACTCACTGCTGTGATGACATTCAAGATTATCATAAGGACATAGGTATGAGTATTATAAAATATACTGAGTGAAATGACTTGAAACTAAAATGAAACTACGTCTAATAAACATTGAGTTTCTTTGAGCAGATTTTCTAAGTTTACTTCCATTAATAGAAAAACTAATACTAGCTAATGATGAACTGATGAACTACATTTTAAGTAAAATCAAGTTAGCTGTCCTATAAAATTCCTTTACAACACCTTTATTCCCCACATAAAAAGAAGCAGGAAGAGAGATGCCTGTGTAAATACGCCTCTTGGATTATCTTTCGGACATAATGAAGTGAATTTATAAGTTCTTGGACTCCTCTACAACAGATATTTTACCTAGTGAAAAACACTAAAATATATTTATAACTATAACGCCACAAAAGTGCCAGCTTGCTGGCACTAGTGAACTGAGATGGTTTGAGAAACAGTATTTTTGAAATGACACCTTCTCCTCCAATGTCTTACAGAAGCAAAGGTATGTAAAACCAGAGCACAATGAGGCTTTGGACTTCTTAATTCAGGAATAAAACAATGTGAGGTCTCTGACAAACAGCTGAGTAAGGGAAAGTTAAATATAATCTAGTATATAAAGTTGCCATTCAAAGAGTTCTCAAGGATACAAAACACCCATACTGGCTCTTAAATTATTCCAGAAACCATTCTCAGTAGATTTAAAGGTTCTTCTTTAACTTCAAGGTCTCTTGAAAGGTGTCGGGCTCAAGCTGTGCTTCATTCATTTATGACTGTCCTACAATGTAGTGACCAATGAAAAAATTATTTTCTCATCATTCAAAAATATATTAAGTCCTAAAAGATGCATATGTCATTTTTACAAGATCATCGATAAATACTTTTCTGACCCTAAAAGAACATTGAAATTTACTATAATGGCCAAGCAAGGATATAAAGTTGACTTCTCTCAGGCTAACACCCCTAAAAAAAAAAAAAAAGACACAAGAATATGCCAGAGCATACAGGAGTATTATCAGAGAAGAGGATCCTAGATTGTCAACAAACCAAAAAACATTATATTGAAACTTTCTGGAGGGCAGATCTTATATTTTTATTACTGTTCCCAGTGCCTGGCACCAATGTGCTATATAGTTAAGCTTTCAATAAATAAAATTCTTGAGAAATGAAAGGGTCTGTTGGCAAATGTGGGAGGAGAGCGTGGCATCTTATTTTACTGCCAAATACGACAATGATTAATTATCATCCTTTTTTAAGTACTGACCAGAGAAATAATCACTCCAACAGAGGGAAACAAAATTAAAAAGGCAAACAGAAATAGCAATACAAGAGATTACTAATAGATCATCATCTGCTTTCACTGTTATTATCCCAGAATCAATACAGATCCACAGGATACATTATAGCTAAAGAGAATCCAAGACATCACCTATGTAGGCAGTCCCACTATAATAGTCGGTAGATTAAGACAGTAAAAAGAAGTTTAATTTGACTAAAAAACTGGACAGCAAGGTAGTAATTATCAGCAGGTCACATTTAGAAACCCTATTTCTTTACTCCCATGACATGGGAACAAATTCCTAGATAACTGAAAGACCAAAGTCTTTACCCATGCTTAGCTGCTCAGTCATGTACAACTCTTTGCAACCCCACAAGCTATAGCCCACAAGGCTCCTCTGTCCATGGGATTCTCCAGGCAAGAACACTGGAGTGAGTTGCCATTTCCTCCTCTAGGGGATCTTCCTGAACCAGGGATCGAACCTGTGTCTCTTGTGTCTCCTGAATTGGAGGAAGATTCTTTTACTGCTACCCCAAGTTCTTACGATATCTCTAAAGAAGCCCAGGTCTTATGATATCTCTAAAGTTGACTCCACAGAATATTAAGAAAAAAGCTACTTGAACTGTAAGACTTAGGCTTGAATAAAATCTTACTTCATCAACTTACGATGGACACACAGAGAAGCTTAAGTCAGGATGCAGAGACAGATTATCAGCACTGAAAAATTCAGACTGTATCTAAATTAACTACAAATGTCTAGAAACTCTAACCAAGGCATTTATTAGTAATCCACAGATTGTTAGAATTTTGACTAGTTTAAATGATCCTAATATTATCACAGAATGAGAATAAATTCACTAGAAGTAGAAACAGCTCCAGGAGTCCTCTCAGGGAAACTTTTGACACCAAGAAAGGAGACATGGAACACAACACATAGGTCTTTGGCCAAAGAAAGATGTTTTCACTGTTTTCTGGGTCTTACGATAACATATTAACATCTAGAAGAGGAAAAATATAAAAGTAAAAATGAAAAACTATCATGATCCTGCAGACA
Source organism: Moschus berezovskii (assembly GCF_049115385.1). Classification (NCBI taxonomy): domain Eukaryota; kingdom Metazoa; phylum Chordata; class Mammalia; order Artiodactyla; family Moschidae; genus Moschus; species Moschus berezovskii. Next base: position 117,467,168 of record NC_142462.1, read on the forward strand.
AGAAAACTGTAGAAATGTGCTCATATTTATTTGTAATTATCGGTAATACAGAATAAGGTTCAATTCCCTGGAGTCATAAGAACTGGGCTTTATGAAGATACTCAAGATATCAGACTTGGCCAACTAAAGTATATAATATTCTAATAAACAGTTTCCAATGTTAGTTTCCATGAGATATGTGTATTTTACATTAAGTCATACAGGGATTTTCCAAAATTTCCATAAAATTCAACTACTACTATCTTTAATTTTTCTCAGTTGCCTGATATATATGATATATATATATCATATATATATATTTTTAGGATACAAATTATTATTTTATAAGCCAGAAGGTAGCTCCAATCTCATATTATACATTTTTCTTGGGTAATTTTTCTCACTCTACAAATAGAAATTTAAATAAGAATTCTAATAAATAGTTTGTTTCATGAATACACCACTTTTTTCCAAAATGGATTATTTTTTATACTACATTTTATTGATTCTTTTTTTTTGGATTCTGTTTTATACTAGAATTAGAAAGACTTGGATTGACATTACAAATTTCAGTGTGTCAAAATCAGAGCTATTCTGAATTTGTTCTAACCTAAAAAGGATCTTTTGAAGCTGTGGAGCCACAATGCCCAGTCTAAAACGCTTTTCAATAAACTGAGATGTTTTTAGCCCTAACAATACATAACTTAATTCTCTGAAAAATCAGAGAACCTCAAAAGTTATCTTAAAATAGGAATATTAAAATTATGATCTATTGATAATTATCTTTCTCACTGAAGCCAATAATAAAAAGTAACATTTGATTACTCATCTTGTTATTTGAGATATGAGTTACTTTATATAAATTATGATCTTGAATCTCGAAGATAACCTTATAATGTAAATGTAGTTATCACATTTTAAGATGTGTAAACTGAGGTATGTGCTTAGTTGCTCAGTCAAGGACCGCTCTTTGCGACCCCATGGACTGTAGCCTGCCAGGCTCTTCTGTCCACAGGGACTCTCCAGGCAAGAATACTGGCATACAGAGAGTTTAAATAACTTGCCCAAGGTCACACAGCTGATAAGGATAGAGTATGTGATCAAAGAAGCCCATACTCTTCACCTACCATGCTTTGTACTCAATCCTGTTTACAATAAACTTTGGGTATTTTGGAAGGTTTAAGCAGAAAAATGCCTTTATAATTTATGAAAAGTGTAGTTGCTCAGTTGTGTCCAACTCTTTGTATTCCCATGGACTCTAGCCCGCCAGGCTCCTCTGTTCATGGGACTCTCTAGGAAAGAATACTGGAGTGGGTTGCCATTTCCTTCTCCAAGGGATCTTCCTGACCCAGGGATTGAACCTGGGTCTCCTGAATGGTAGATTCTTTACTCTGAGCCACCAGGGAAGCCCAATTTACATGACTCTTTATTTAATTGGTTTTCTCCAGTTTTTACCTGAAAAGTTTTTAACTGTCAGGCAGACATGAAACCTGCCTGACTGCACGCTGCTTCCATTGTAGCCCAAGGCTTGGAGGACTCAGCATACCCACAAACATCTGAAATGGGAAGTGAATGCTTAGTTATCTTTTTCCTCCCTTTTTTCTGCATTTCTAACTCATTATACAGTCACTATATTTATCATTTATGATATAATTTACTTTTTTGGCTATTAAACATCTTTCTGATCAATATCTCTGTGTAGAAGTGTTTATTTCTGATTATTTTTCTTAGACTTGAATTCTAAAAATGAAACTACTGGAAAAATTATAAGAACATTTTTTATGACCCTTGATAGATTGCCAGAGTGTTTTCTAGAAAGAGCTGAAAATACAAATATTCCTACTGGTGTATGAGAATAAAAAAAGTTTCTTCTTTTAAAATGTAATACTAGGAAAGATAATTCATCATGAATTTCTTACTGTTTATTAATTTACTTGCTATACTTCCTTCTTAATTACAAACAAAATATTAAGGAAAAGACTTTCATTGGAGAGGAAGGGAAAAGAAAGATAATTCTGGAGTGTGAAGCAGGGTTGCTACTGGAAGTGGTTTGCCCAACTGAGGACTAAGGTGCTAAAGGGCAATATGACAGAAAAGGACACTTTTGGGAAGGGAAATAGGTGTCAATCAAGAGTAAAGAGGAGGAGGCAAGAAAATGTCAAGATCACCTTTCAAGTTGGCTCTGAAAACATGAAATTTACTGTCCCATCAAATTAGAATATTGGAAATTTTTTTAAAATAAAGCAGTCATATGAGTTTTGCGATGTCTTAAAATTCTAGCTCCCACACACTATTTTCCCCTAACCACTACTGAAGCAGTCTTTCTTTTTGTAAGTTGTTTTTCAGTCCCTAAGCCATGTCCAACTCTTTGCGAGCCCAGGGACAGCAGCACACCAGGCTTTCCTGTCCTTCACTATCTCCCAGAGTTTGCTCAAACTTATGTCCACTGAGTCAGTGATGCCATCTAGTTAGGATACGTTCAAAAATATTTAGGGAGATACACTCAAGAGTCTTAAAAAATTGAACATATTACATTTTTAATAATGAGGTTCCATAATCTTTTATTAAACTAAATTGACCAGAACTGTGTAATAAGAAATAGCCTGCCAGATTAAAAGAACAGCAGGCATAAAGCAAAATGACTTATACTCTGAATAATCAAAGATAGAGATCTAAAATTAGCCCAAACTTGTTCTCAAATTTGCTAAGAAGGGGAATAGTTACATAAAGCCAACTGGAATCTAAATGATCTATGTTCCTTGATACAGGTATGAAAATTGGCTTTTTAGCCTGTAGAGATGTTATCACAAAAGTAACTCTTTTCCACTTTTCTCTTCATTGTATACGGCGTCCTATGGTAGATTGCTGCTTCAGTTTTATTTACCAGACTTCTAAAAACATTTCTGCTTTTCAAGGTAGAAATTATCAAGTGACAACTGATGAGAAACAATTTCTTCAGCAAGAATGTCACATGATTAAACTCTTAAAAACTCTTAAGTAACAGATTGCCTAAAATAATCAAGTGTTCTCTGTTTTTCTAGATGGTATATAAAAGAAAAGAATAAATGTAATTTAACCTTGCAGCAATTCTCCATTCAATCCCAAATACAGAGAGACATTCTAATCTGCTATAATCTTCACTGCCCTGGGTGTTGTAAAATAACCTTTCCTTTCAACATGGCATTGAACAAATACTTTAAACATTTCAAACAAGAAAACCACCACTTCTATTAACAGAAGTCAAACGTCATTTTAACACAGCACAGGGTCTCAAATGATGGCTTCTTTGCTAAAAACAGAGTCAAGAGTTCCCAGTGGAAGAGGGTGCCTAAAACACATCAGGCTCAAGAATGTTTTTTTATCGCCTGCTTGCAAGGCTGCCCTTCAGACTTGTCCTGGAGGACCTGAATGGTAAACAGTTCCCTACACTGACAAACAAACAACTTTCCCCAACAGTGGCCTAACTTATTTGTACAAACAACACGGTTTACACTGAGAACCTGTTTTGTTACAGTTGTTGTTTGGTTCCTGTGAAATTCTGGGCAATAAGTCACCAATGAGCTTCCTTGGTGGCAACACATCACACTTCTTACAATCTGATTAAGTGCATCCTATGTGACTCCACTGGGAAAGGACTCTTTTGACTAGTGACTCATTTTCTCCAGAATTTCTCCCCCAGTGCCCTTCCCCTTAGCTGATTCTGCTTCCCAGCCTCTCTCTGTAATAAATCACAGCTGTGAGTCTGACTATATACCAAGTCCCATGAGTCCTCTAGTCAATTATGGATTGTGGAGCCCGTCGTGGGAACCCTCAAGCCAAAGAGTTACAGATCCTTCCTCGCATAGGAGGCTTGAATAAGCTTCTACTTCATAATGTTCCTACAAGCATGCAGACCCAGATATCTGGTCTTGTCCGGGTGCTGTTCCTTCACACCCACTACAAACATGCCAAGGATGGAACTGGTCTCCACTGGCTCTCTTTCAAGTCGCCCCAAAAAAGCGAGGATGTGGGTGTGGGAGGAATGGGAACACTGAAGGAATCCAGGGCAGGGGGGTTGTTCAATTACTCAGACCTCAGCAGACACAGAAAAGGGAAACTGAATACTCACAAAAGGAAGCTGCAAGATTTCCTCAACCTGTGAAACTGATTTTCACTTTACTTGGAGAAAACACCCTCTTTTCATCCAGAGAGTTATGGTGTAATGGCCAGAAAAGTGCATGCATTCTGCGGTCAGAAGGCCTGCTTAGATCCTACTTAAACCATTTCTGACCTGTGTAAATTTGGGCAAATTGCTCAACCTCTCTGTGCTTCCATATTCAACTGTAAAATATAGGTGACAGTTCCAACCTAATAGAATGTGATGTAAGGATTAGTAAAGTGTTAGTTGCTCAGTTCAACTCTTTGCGACCCCATGACTGCAGCCCGCCAGGCTCCTCTGTCCATGGGATTCTCCAGGCAAGAATACTGGAGGGGGTAGCCATTCCCTTCTCCAGGGGATCTTCCCAACCCAGGGTCTCCTGCATTGCAGGCAGATTCTTTACCATCTAGCCATCAGGGAAGGCTCACATGAATTTATAAATGAAAGTAAGATAGGATTATATGAATTTATAAATGCAAGTACATATAAAAGTGTCTGGTATTCTGGGAACACTTCAAAGTAATTATTGCCTAGTACTCTTTCCAAGATTATGTTGAGGTGGGAGGGAGTTTCAAAAGGGAGGTGATATTTGTATACATACGGCTGATTCATGTTGAGGTTTGACAGAAAACAGCAAAATTTTGTAAAGCAATTATCCTTCAATAAAAAATAAACACATTAAAAAAAAAGACTATGCTGAGACTTTCTCACACCAATCTTTAAAAGCAGAGAAAATCTGAAACATAACAAACTTATAAGCAACCAACTATATTTCAGCATTTCAGAAACCAATATACAACCCTAACTGTTAATGGATAAAGGGTAGTTTCTCAACAGTCAAACTCACTTCAGAAGTACACTAAGGTAAACAAACTTAAAATTTTGGCAGGCTTACTTAAAATGATACTGTGTATGGTGTATTTTCAAGAGGGACCTACAGAATGTCAAATTTCACAAATGCTTGTGATCACAGAAGTCTTTTTTTATACTAAGTATTGTGTGACACTTCATGTGAATCTTTTTTATACCAAGTATCTAAAAGCAGCATTAGACACCTGAGTCATACAAACTTTCATGAGAATCTACTAATTGCTGGTATCCCAGAATGAATGACAGAATTCAGGTTGCAGGAGATCACATATTAATAGGATAAGGAGGAATTATGATAAAAATTAAACTAATGATAAAAATTATTTCAATCAGGTTCTCCAAGGAAAAAAAAACAAGGAAGGAATACATAACAGCTACAGGTGGGGAACCTGGGGGAGAAATGATGAGAAAGGGGCTCCATGAGCCAAATGAATGAGGAGAGAGAAACGGTCACAGAGACCCCAGAGATCACAGTTAGAGAAGCAGGCTGGCCTGGCCCTGGAGTCATTCCTGAGGCACTGGAGAGGGCTTAGAAATTTAAAGAGGTTCCCTGGTGGCTCAGACAGTAAAGAATCTGCCTGCAATGCAGATCTGGGTTCAATCCCTGGGTCAGGAAGATCCCCTGGAGGAGGGCCTGAAAACCCACTGCAGTATGCTGGCCTGGAGAATTCCGGGGACAGAAGAGCCTGGTGGGCTACAGTCCAAGGGATCACAAAGAGAAATTTAAAAGGCATAGGCTCCCCCTTTGTAAATGCCTTAAGTATGTTAAACAAATTAAAACAAAACAGGCTTTGAAAAATAAAGATAATTTGAAAGGACTATGATTGAGGCAAGCACAAGAATGAAGGTGTATTACTGAGAGAGACAGACATAAAGTGCCCTGCTTGTTTCATCATTCCCTTCCTGAGATGCTAATAAGCAGAAGCCAACCAGTTGTAAGAATATAAAGTGAAGAACCTGTCACTCAGTTGTCAGTGGAAACTGCCTGTCTATAATTCCCTTAACAAAGCCTTTATAGCCCAGCATATGTTAATTAGTTTTAAAGCTTAAGCCTAAGAAATTACTGTACTCAGGGGATATATATATATGTATATGTGTGTGTGTGTGTGTGTGTGTGTGTGTGTGTGTATGAGAGAGAGAGATAGAGTTATCCACTCAAAAAAGTATACTGATAAAAGGAATTGAGCTTTATATATTTATACAATTTTCTCCATCTGGCGTAAGAGTCAGACTTGCTAATGTTTTACATTTCTTGTAGTCTAGCTTGCCTTTTCTCTAAATTAATTAATTTTGGACTGCCCTGGTGGCTCAGATGATAAAGAATCTGCCTGCAATACAGGAGGAGGTTCGATCCCTGGGTCAGAAAGATCCCCAATATTACCATGTCTAAAATATGTTGACATCTGGCTGGCAGAAGTGGGTAAGAGACACAGCAAAAGGAGAAAATAATAAGATACATGAGATTAGGCAGAGCAATGCAGATGTTTTTCACTGAAGATTAAAAGCATCTGTCCAGATTCTGTTAAATTTAAACAGAATTGAACCCAAGGCACTGGCAAACTCAAAAGAATGTTATCATTGATTTTGATTATGAAACAAATTAACGTTCATGAATTGTATACTTACGGAAAAGAAATGATTAGAAATCCCTTTAAAATCAATGTTACTAAGGATAGTTATTCAAAAGCTCTTAATTAAACAATTTTACAAAGTAAAATAAAATACTACCACTTTACATTAACATATTCTTTAAGCACTTCGAGAGCTCCTCCACATGTGTAACATTCAGTTCATCAGTTCAGTTGCTCAGTTGTGTCTGACTCTTTGTGACCGCATGGACTGCAGCACGCAGGGTCTCCTGTCCACCACCAACGCACTGAGCTTACTCAAACTCATGTTGATTGAGTTGGTGATGTCATTCAACAATCTCATCCTCTGTCGTCCCTTCAATCTTTCCCAGCATCAGGGTCTTTTCCAATGAGTCAGTTCTTCACATCAGGTGGCCAAAATATTGGCATTTCAGCTTCAGTATCAGTCCTTCCAATGAATATTCAGGACTGATTTCCTTTAGGATTATCTGGTTTGATATTCTTGCAGTCCAAGGGACTCTTAGGAGTCTTCTCCAGCACCTCAGTTCAAAAGCATCAATTTTTTGGCACTCAGCTTTATTTTCTTTTCACTCTCCCATCCATACATGACTACTGGAAGAACCATAGCTTTGATGAGACGGACCTTTGTTGGCAAAGTAATGTCTCTGCTTTTTAAAATGCTATCCAGGTTGGTCATAGTTTTTCTTCCAAGGAGCAAGCATTTTTAATTTCATGGCTGCAGTCACCACCTGCAGTGATTTTGCAGTCCCAAAAAATAAAGTCTATCAATGTTTCCATTCCCCAACCATTTGCCGTGAAGAAATTGGACTGGATGCCATGATCTGAGTTTTTGAATGTTGACCTTTAAGCCAAATTTTTCACTCTCCTCTTTCACTTTCATCAAAAGGCTCTTTAGTTCTTCGCTTTCTGCATATTTGAGTTTATTGATATTTCTCCCGGCAATCTTGATTCCAGCTTGTGCTTCATCCAGCCCAGCGTTCTCATGATGTACTCTGCATATAAGTTAAATAAGCAGGGTGACAATATACAGCCCTGACGGACTCCTTTTCCTATTTGGAACCAGTCTGTTGTTCCATGTACAGTTCCGTTGCTTCCTGACCTACACTCAAGAGGCAGGTCAGGTGGTCTGGTATTCCCATCCCTTTCAGAATTTTCCACAGTTTTTTGTGATCCACACAGTCAAAGGCTTTGGCATAGTCAATAAAGCAGAAGTAGATGTTCTGGAATTCTTTTGCATTTTCGATGATCCAACGGATGTTGGCAATTTGATGTCCGGTTCCTCTGCCTTTTCTCAATCCAGCTTGAATACCTGGGAGTTCTCGGTTCATGTACTATTGAAGCCTGGCTTGGAGAATTTTGAGCATTACTTTGCTAGCGTGTGAGATGAGTGCAATTGTGTGGTAGTTTGAGCATTCTTTGGTATTGCTTTTCTTTGAGATTGGAATGAAAACTGACCTTTTCCAGTCCTGTGGCCACTGCTGCATTTTCCAAATTTTCTGGCATACTGAGTGCACAAATCTTTCAGGATTTGAATTAGCTCAACTGGAATTCCATCACCTCCACTAGCTTTGTTCGTAGTGATGCTTCCTAAGGCCCACTTGACTTCACATTCCAGAATGCCTGGCTCTAGGTGAGTGATCACACCATTGTGATTGTCTTGGTCGTGAAGATCTTTTTTGTAAAGTTCTATGTATTCTTGCCACCTCTTCTTAATATCTTCCACTTCTGTCAGGTCCCTACCATTTCTGTCCTTTTATTGAGCCCATCTTTGCATGAAATGTTCCCTTGGTATCTCTAATTTTCGAAGAGATCTCTAGTTTTCCCCATTCTATTATTTTCCTCTATTTCTTTGCAGTGATCACCAAGGAAGGCTTTCTTATCTCTTTGCACTGATATCTTTGCACTGATCACTGAGGAAGGCTGTATACTGTCACCTGCTTATTTAACATATGAAGAGTGCTGCTGCTGCTAAGTCACTTCAGTCGTGACTGACTCTGTGCGACCCCATAGACGGCAGCCCACCAGGCTCCCCCGTCCCTGGGATTCTCTAGGCAAGAACACTGGAGTGAGTTGCCATTTCCTTCTCCATATGAAGAGTACATCATGCGAAATGCCAGGCTGTATGAATTATAAGTTGGAATCAAGATTGTTGGGAGAAATACCAACAACCTCAGATATGCAAAAAAAAAAAAAAAAATCTCCTTGCAGTCCCTTGACAGCAAAGAGAACAAACCAGTCAATCCTAAAGGAAATCAACCCTGAATATTCACTGGAAGGACTGATGCTGAAGCTGAACCTTCAATACTTTGGCCACCTGATGCAAAGAAGAGACCCTGATGCTGGGAAGAACTGAAGGCAGGAGGAGAAGGGGATGACAGAGGATGAGATGGTCAGATGTCATCACCGACTCAATGGACATGAGTTTGAGCAAGCTCCAGGAAATGGTGCAGGACAGGGAAGCCTGGCATGCTGCAGTCCAGGAGGTTACAAAGAATCTGACATGACTGAGCAACTGAACAACAGATATGCAGATGATACCACTTTAATGGCTGAAAGTGAAGGGGAACTAAAGAGCCTCTTGACGAGGATAAAAGAGGAGACTGAAAAAGCTGGCTTAAAACTCAACATTCAAAAAATGAAAACCATGGCATCTGGTCCCATCACTTCATGACAAATAGATGGGGAACAAGTAGAAACAGTGACAGATTTTATTTTCTTGGGCTCCAAAATTACTGTAGATGGTGACCGCAGCCATCAAATTAAAAGACACTTGCTCCTTGGAAGAAAAGTTATGACAAACCTAGACAGCATACTGAAAAGCAGAGACAGCACTTTGCTGAGAAAGGTCCATATTGTCAAAGCTACAGTTTTTCCATAAGTCATGTACAGACATGAGAGTTAGATCAAAAGAAGTCTGAGCACCGAAGAACTGATGCTTTTGAATTGTGATGCTGGAGAAGACTCTTGAGACTCCCTTGGGCAGCAAGGAGACTAAACCAGTCAAAATATTCAACAGAAGGACTGATGCTAAAGCCAAAGCTCCAATACTTTCGCCACCTGATACCAAGAGCCAGCTCACTGGAACAGACCCTGATGCCGGGAAATATTGAGAGCAGGAGGAGAAGGGGACAACAAGGATGACATGGTTGGATGGCATCACCAACTCGATGAATATGAGCATGAACAAACTCTAATAGAATGTGAAGGACAGGGAAGCATGGTGTGCTGACGTTCATGGGGTTACAAAGAGTCTGACGTGACTTAGTGACTAAAGGACAAAAACAACATAATTTAATAACCTACTGGTTTGTTTGGTCACTCTTCGTCTAGCCCAGCTATTGCAGTTCTACTCTTGCCACCCCAGAATTGGGGGTGAAGGACACCGACATGATGGAAATGTGAATGTCTGGCCTAACTACTGCAGTTCTTCTCGTCACCCCAGAATTGGGGCTGAAGGACACTGACATGATGGAAATGTGAAGGGAACGCATCTGGTTTTCACACTGACTATCACTGCTTTGCTGGCATTCTTTCCTGGGGATGTTAATTACCTTGTGCAAGAAACAACAATCCTGTCCAACAGACCAAATATGTAATCTGTTGAAAAGCAGTGCTAGGAACTGAATTCTAGCTTTCAGAAAATTCTTTTCATAAAAAAAAAAAAAAAAAAAGGACACTCATCCAAAAGCTGTCTCTATCATTTTCCTAAATTCTTTTAAGTTTTTTGAGCCTGAGTTTCCACATCATAAAATTTGGCTAAATAACACTGTTCAATGTCCATTACATTTTAAACTATTTTACATTTTTATCATTATATTTATAACATATTATTATCTTCTATCCTACACATCTGCATTTATGGAAAAACATTTTATTCTGTGACTCTTTAAGACATTAAATACTGCAACTAGTTCCTAAACATTCTAAGTGTAAGGAAGCATGCTTTAAAATCCCATTCCTATATCCAGTAAAGACCCCAAAGACAATACAAAAATGAAAGAATATCAGAAGTTACATGAGATATTACAGTTTCTTCAAAAGGTCTCAGGAAACTGAAGCACATGAGGGCATGATTGATGGAATAATTAAAAAGACTGAAGTAGGTGATTTTAGCCTTGAATCAAGGAAACACTGACTGGCTCAGAAAGTGAAAGATATAAAGTAAAATAAAATATCAAGGGGAAAATGTGTAAGAGACATTCCTCATTCTGAGTTCATATTAGCGAACCAAGCAGAGAAGAACTAAGACAAATGGGCAAAAGGGGAAACACAAAGATGCCAACGCTATCTGAAAAGGAGGCTTCATGGGATAAATTAAGAACGGCACACCATATGCCTCGGGAAGTGGACGGCAATCAGTTGGTCAACTACAATCGTACCATATCTATATGTTTAATATTAAAACTATCAGCATGGAAAAACACATTGACAGTGACGAGTCACACTGCTACTCATTTGAAATTTCGGATTATGCTTTGGCATGGATCCAGTGGTACACCATGGCTTCACTAAAATGCAGTTTTCAAACCGCTGAATGTTAACAAGAGGCATAAATTGTACCTCTTGGTTCTTATCCTGTGGACCACATGGAATTAAACGGTGGATCAAAGCCTGCCCCCCTTCTTGTCCAAAACCCAAAGGAATAAATAATTAAGGGTTATATACATAAAGACTAGTGATTAAGTGGTTGGGATGTAACCTGACTCAAAGAAGGTTATGCATATAAAGATCTAATCAAAGAAAATGTGCTAATGGTTATATTTTCCTCTTTCTTCTTACATAAAAGTGAAAGTTTGCGACCCCATGGACTGTAGCCCACCAGGCTCTTCTCTCCCTGGAATTCTGCAGGCAAGAATATGGGAGTGGGGTGCCATGCCCTTCTCCAGGGGATCTTCCAGACCGTGAGATCCACCCGGGGTCTCCTGCATTGCAGGCAAATTCTTTATCATCTGAGCCATCAGGTTACATATTACCAATTAAAGACCAAGAATGCACTGTGATGATATAAAAACATTTTTCTCATTGCCTAACAATCCAGCTTTATCAGTACTAAGTCAGATGGTTTGTTAGCCCCTTTCTACATAGCTATCAATGTCTGGCAGAAGAGACAGGAAGATGATATACCACTGATGAAATCAAGTTATAAAAAAGGCCACGATTTCTGATTGGGCAAGCTCTCTTGCATTCATGTTTTCTCTTCCCTCCCTCTTTTCCTGAAAAGCAGTCTGCCATGATGTGAGCAGCTCACTGGCAAGGAGCTGACACCTCCAACCAAGAGCCAGTGAGAAATAACAGCCAGTAAAACCGACAACCAGAGCAATGATCTCGGAAACAATTTCTGTAGCCCTGAGGGAGCCCTGAGCTGCCTGAAAAGCCAGGCTGTGCTATAACGTCATGAGAAACATTGAACCAGAACCACCCTATTATTAAATAACTGACTCATATGTCTTACCAAGAGACCCTGTGCGAGAGAAACATTGTTTGCTGGTTTTGTTTTTTTTTTTAATTGGAGATAACTGCTTAACAGTGTTGTGTTGGCTTCTGCCATACAACTGATGCGAGTCAGCCGTAAGTATACTTATGCCCCTCCCTCTTTAGCTACCCCGACCTATCCCAGCCCTCCAGGCCATCACAGAGCACAAGGCACCAGCCCCCTCTGCTCTACAGCAACTGCCTAGTTTCCTGTTTTACACATGGTAATAAATAAGTTTCAGTGCTACTCTCTCAATTCCTCCTACCCTCTCCTCCCCCTCGCCATGTCCAAAGTCTGTTCTCTATGTCTGCATCTCTATTTCTGCCCTGCAAATAGGTTCATCGGTACCATTTTTCTAGATCCCATATATATGTGTTATGGATAATATACTATATTTGCTCTTCTCTTTTTTACTTACTTCACTCTGTGTAACAGGCTCTAGGTTCATCCACCTCACTAGAGCTGACTCATATGGGTTCCTTTTTATGGCTGATTGTTTGCTGTTTTAGGCTGCTAAATTTTAGGACGATGTATTACATAGTAATAACTAGTGAATACAAATGGCAAGAACTGGGATATACTCTGTTGCTGCTGCTAAGTCACTTCAGTTGTGTCCGACTCCGTGTGACCCCATAGACGGAAGCCCACCAGGCTCCCCTGTCCCTGGGATTCTCCAGGCAAGAACACTGGAGTGGGTTGCCATTTCCTTCTCCAATATGTGAAAGTGAAGAGTGAAAGTGAAGTCGCTCAGTCGTGTCCGACCCTTAGCGACCCCACGGACTGCAGCCCACCAGGCTCCTCCATCCATGGGATTTTCTAGGCAAGAGTACTGGAGTGGCTTGCCATTGCCTTCTCCAGAAGCTGACAAACCAACCACTTGATATTTTAGTGTTTTCAGAAGTTTATCATGCAAACCAATTTTAAAGTAAGATGAATCAGTGCTGGCTACGAATCTGCTTCATGCTTTAAACAAAAATTTAGCATTTTAAATGTCTTCTTTATTTTACTTTCCACAATAGAGCCGCAGTTTTACCTTCACTGAAGATCCAGACCAGGTGTAAAAAAAAAAATGTGTATGAAAGTGGAAATAACCTCCTTTCACTTGTAACAGAGCAAGTGTTTCAGTTGGAGATAATGGCTTATATGAATTGTGTGTAACACTGCATTAACTTGTAGTTATTACCATCATTATTAAACACAGCCAAATATTCACCATATGCTCTACAGGGCACATGAGCTTCTACAAGACGTCACTGGCGCCCTGTAGAACACACCCAAAGAATTCAAAAGCAATGGATTCTCACCTATACATGAAGGAGAAAAAACAAAACAAAACTTGATTGTACTCCAACTTACAAGTATGCAATGTAAGAATTAGAAGGTTCAGTTAATCTTCCTTTTTGAACTAAACCTCAAAAAACATTAATGACTTTTGGAGATTAAAATCAAAAATGATGCAGGAAATTCAAGAGAAATTCATCTGAAGGTATTAACTCAAAATTTTCCTTTACCCCTAAGCCATTCAGAAACAAAAAACCCTGGCTTCCCATTCTTTCCAGCTATGTCCTTATCCTCTGCAAGAACTATCAGACTGACACTTGCAGTTTTGGCAAGCCCGCAGCCTAAGAGTGGGTGGTTGGGGGGGTGAGGGGCGGGGGGGGGGGGGGGGGCGGGGACCGGAGTGGAGGGGAGAGAAGGAGGGAGTGAGAGAGAGAAAGAACAGACACATCTGGCCAGATCTTCAACTGGTTTCTGAGTCTGCTTGTCCCTGCCTCTCCTGCTGTTTCTACTGCTCCTGCAAATATGATTAATGTCTATGAATTGGCAAAACTCTGGTTTGTAAGCAAGGCTGAGAGCTTTCCGTCCCAACGAGGTTGAGGTATGGAGTTAATGAGAAGTGAGACTGTGGGGAACGAACAGAAACATGCCAATGTTAAAGTAATTGAGCATGAATATCAAACACTGACTTGGGAACAGTCTTCATTTGCTGATGGGAAGTCTGATCAGCTGCCAGGTGGATGGCGTGGGTGCACAGATCTTCATTCACTGCTGGCCTCAGAATTTCCATCACAACAGCCCACACTTTAAAACCTTGGCACCTTGTTTCTTCACCTAGATTCCTATTTCCCTTTTCTTCTCTTTCTTTTGTTCTTTTTCCCTCCCCGGCCTCACTCTCTTCCTCCTCCTTTACTTCCATCCTACAAAAGCTTTCCTCTTTCTTGTTTATGAATTTATCTCATCTATCCTCAAGCCTCACAAAGAATTTAAAGCTTCTCTCAATAATTGCTTTTTCTTTAAAATATGCATAATTTACTAATGCCAGTTCAGAATAACAGAGATGATGGTGTTGTGGATAGAAGAATTGCTGATGCTATAATTTCCATTTTAAAAACCTTGCATTGTCCTCTAAAGCCAGTGAAAGCGTGAATTATTAATTAGTATAAGACACTACTCTGTCTATCACTCTCAAATAGTTTACTTGTATGTTCTTAAGTGGCAAAGATCTTTGGAAGATTTGCACAACAGTGACAAAATGAACACCTTAATAAGCTCTACACTATTACTAATTTCAAGTTTTAATGAAGCATTATTCAGAAGAATAATAATAGTTTTAAGAAAACTAAATATTAAAAAAAAAAACTTCTGGTTCTAAAATTCTGGTTATTGCTGTGTTGTTGCTAAGATGTGCTTGACTCTTTTGCAACCCCATGGACTGGTCGGCCGGGCTTCTCTGTCCACAGAAATTCCCAGCCAAGGATACTGGAGAGGGTTGCCATTTCTTCCTCCAGGGGATCTTCCTGACCCAGGGATTGAACCCAAGTATCTAAAATTCTAGGAATGTACAATAAGGCATTTTTACAAAAATTCATTTACAAAGATTTTTTTTCACTAACAATAAAGTGAAGTGAAGCCGCTCAGTCGTGTCCAAACCTTAGCGATCCCATGGACTGCAGCCTACCAGGCTCCTCCATCCATGGGATTTTCTAGGCAATAGTACTGGAGTGGCTTGCCATTGCCTTCTCCGTATATATCCATAAACCATCATCATCTACTGGTGCTGACATTTTACCAGTTTAAGTGAAATTTAGAAACACTCTCTCCCTTGACATCTCTTTATCTCCCTTATTCATAGTATAATTGATGCAAATGTTTTCTCTCCCCACACTTAAATCCCATCAGCCAGTATTATAACTTTTGCTTGTCAAACATAAATATAACTCGAGAAAAATAAGGGAATTCTACTGTACTTACTCATTGTTATTGATCTTTCCACTGCTCTTTCTTAATTTCTGATATTCCAAACTGCCTTCTTTTAAAATTTTTTCTTTCTCTTTAGAGAGCTTCCCTAGTCATACTTTTGGTGATGAATTCTCTTAGGTAGGTCTTCTGGGGATGAATTCTCTTAGATTTCCTTCATTTTAGAATGTCTTGATTTCCCCTTCATTCCTAAAGGATATATTTACTGATTATATAATTCTGAGTTGACAAGTCTTTTCTTCTAGGGCTAGAAAAATTGTGTGGCATTTCCTCTTGGCCTTCATGTTTTCTAATAAGAAATATGCCATCTTTCTAACCATTTCTCCCCCACATAAAAGTTTTCACTTTTCTCTCACTGCTTTTAAGATTTTCCCTTTGTTTCAGCTTTCAGAAATTTGATTATGATGTGTCTTGGTATAGATTTCAGTTTTGGGTTCACTCAGTTTCTTGAATCTATAAATACATCCTTCACCAAATTTGAGAAAAGTCAGCCATTATTTCTTTGAGCACTTTTTCAGCCCCATTCTCTCTCTCTTCTATTTCCAGGACTCCAATGACACAAATGTCATACCTTTGTTTAAGTCTTTCAAGTCCCTGAGATGCTGTTCTATTTTAGACTACTTCAGTCTGCTGTTAATCTGTCATCAAGTTTACTGATTCTTTCCTGTGTCCCCTCTATTCTCCTATTCCTACTGAGTTCAAACACTGAGATTTTTATTTCAATTATTATACTTTTCCATTCTCATTTTCCATGTAGTTCCTCTTAAAGTCTTCTATTTGCTGAGACTTCCCGTTGCTCCCAGTGTGTCCGTGACTGCTTCTTGAAGCATTTTTCTGACGGCTGCTTGAACGTCTCTGACAGATCTCCGTCTCCTGGCAGCTGTGTCTGTTGACAGACTTCATTCAGTTCAGATTTTCCTAGTTCTTGGCACGGTAAGTGATTGTTCTATTCAAACCTGTACATTTTGGATATTAAGTAATAAGACTCTGGATAAATATGTCTTATTTAAATCCTCTTTTAGTTAGCTTTCTCTGGCACTGCTCTGACAAAGGAAGGGATAGGTCCCACTTTTTCACTCCCAGGTGGAGTTAGAAATCCAGGTACACTTCTCAGCCCTCACTGACACGCAGTTAGATGGGCTTCTCATGGTCTCTGGGCAAGGCTGGAACTTCTGGCCCCACACTAGGCCTCTGCTGATACGATGCTGGCTGGGAAGGTAGAATGCCATGTTACCACTACACATGGACAAAATTCAAATGTACGTCAGTTGGAAACTCTTTAAGTAAAATACAGTACCATTCATTAAATGAAATTTAAAATGATGTGTGAAAAATACATAACTAGTGAAGATGTAGACAACACAGTATACTTTTAATGAATCAAAAGCCATAAATTCATTTAATATAAACATGCTTAGGAGACTAAGCATTAATGCTTATCTGATGGCCGCAGACTCTCTAAGACTCTGTTTCTACTTGTCACCTTCTAAATTTCCATTTGAACCTGTAGGACAACTGCTAGAAAGAATACTTTTTAAGTAACAAAGTCACCAAGAAAAATGAGTTTCTCAATCCCTACACATACACCAAGGGGAAAAAAAAGGAAAAGCAATAACATAAGAAAAGACCTTAAATATAAAAGTGCTAATGGTTTACCTTAATAGCGTAGTATTCTCTAACTTCAGGCCTAATAGAATCAAAGTCTCCACTGATGAATTCAGGCAGAAAGCTGAAAGAAAGAGTTCCAAGTAAGTCAACTATTAAGACTATTTAGTAGCTAACCTTTAAAATTATGATTATAAGAACCAGAGAGAGAGCTAAGGTACTCAAAAGGAAAAAGAAACAGAGTCTATTTTCAGAATGAATGGGATGTTATATCTTATGCACTTAATTTTCACTTAGACTGAGGGGAATTCCAGGTACCCAAATAATGTGTCAACTTAGTCTCACTATCAGTCAATACTTATCTTGCTTAAAAAAACAGATGAAGATTAAAGAAGATTACTGCTTTAACAAAAGCTCCCAGTTCAAAACCCTAGCACAACGACTCTTAGTCTTTGCATAGTACTTTCTACAAACAGACAAAACTTTGACATTTTACCTTCACATCAGTTCAAAACTTTCAACAGATTTTAACAGAGCCAATGATAATGAAGATGAGGCATTTTTGTAGCACATAAGCCAGTTAAAAACATTTTCCAAACAGTCTACTGAAATATTTCTAGAAGCAGGGGTCTTCTGGCTTTGTCTGCAACACCACAAAGACCACAGTTACTAAATGGAGAGGATTCTCCAAATGGATGTTTCTATCACAATTACCTTTTTTCTCTTCCCTACCATTTTCAGAACTCCTTTAGGAAAACCTCCCTCACTGTATCTACATAAGCCATCCTTTCCTATTATAAGACATCTGTATGACCTGGTAGGATTTCTTCCCACTAAAAATACCTAACCGTCGAGAAATAAAACATCCCTGGACGTCTCAGTGCCCTGCCAAACGCCCTAGCTTCTGAGCTTCCAAAGTATATATGAGATAAAGAAGAGAATGCTTGCTTTCATGTCTTCCAGAAATATTCTGCTCTTCACATACCAACCATAAAAACTAGATCCAGCTTTTTACCCCATTAATTGCTCTGATTCAAAATCCTAATCTAACTTCTGTATGTCTTCTCAAGATGGCCTAATTATTACAGAAAGAAAGAGATTCCCAGAGACTGAATATTACTGCCGGGTGTTATATGTCAAAAGAGGTAAGGCCCAGAACCTAGAGACATCCCTGGGTCACAGAAGACAAGACACAGGGAGATATCTTTCTGCCGGAGAGATTTCACTGATATAAAAATGGGCTGGGGTTAAGATTCAGGCCCATAAAATGTCCCCAGAAAGCCTTTCAAGAGGGGAGAAGCACCGCTGCCATTCCACCCCCTCCCCTCCGCACTTAACAGTTGAGGGAAAATCTCATATCTTTCAGATATGAATATGCGGCTATTTGCACAGGACCACACATCTGGAGCTGCATGAGTCAAGGGTTTAAAAAACTAGAGCACAGAACTCTGACTCAGAATACCTCGTCTATACATTCAGGATAATATACATAAAGAGGAGTATTTAAAAACCCATCACTGACCTTGTTCTTTTGTAAGATGATTTTAAGTTCTTAACCCAGTTGATGTGCTGCAGTCCATGGGGTCGCAAAGAGTTACAAACGACTTAGTGACTGAACAACAATGACCCAAACGTAACTGTTAATTCTTAGGTCAACTGTGTCCATGTTAGACCAACTCTTCTTTGAGCTATTCGTTTTCTTAAGGCTAAATAGTTAAAAGAAAGCCCTTCTATAGAGTTCTGTACCACATACACTGCATAGTTTTGTCTTTTCATTAAACATTAATACTTACTTATTAAAATTTTCAATCAATGGATTTCAGAAATATTCACTGAACATCAAACCATGTGCAGAAGCAATAATTTACTCCAAATAAGGTAAAATTGGGAAGTAAAATATCTAGGTTTTTAAATTACCTTGCCTGGTTTGAACATTTTCCTACAAACTTTTCTTCTCAAAATGTCCCTACCATAATTATCTATGATTTTCAATTTCATTTTATACCTGTTTAGATAACTCTCTTCCTGATATCTTACTTAGGACTGAAAAAATAGACCATTAGTTTGTATCACTTCTTTTACCTGTTGCAAAATTTCATTCATTTTCAGTTTCTTCCAAATGCCTCCACCTACCACCATTTAACTATGAAAGCATTAGTCGCTCAGTCATGTACAACTCTTTGCAATCTAATGGACCACAGACCACCTGGCTCCTCTGATCATGGGATTCTCCAGGCCAGAATACTGGAGTGGGTAGCCATTCCCTTCTCCAGGGGATTTTCCCAACCCAGGAATCGAACCCACATCTCCTGCATTGCAGGTGGATTCTTTACCATTTGAGCCAACAAGGAAGCCCCCATTCAACCAAACACAAATTAAAACACATGTGGATCACAGACTATTCATACTTCTTATGGTCTGAATGTGTATGTCCCCCTCCAATTAATATGTTGAAACCCTAACGAACACCTAAATGATGTTCTTAAGAGGTGATTAGTTTACAATGGTGGAGCTCTCATGAACAGATGAGTGCCCTGAGAAGAGAAACCCCAGAAAGCTCTCTTCCCTTTCCCATCATCTGAGGACACAGCAAGAAAAAAGCCCTTTATAAAACAGGGAGCAGGCCTCCCCATGCAATAACTCTGCTGGCACTCTGACCTTGAACTTCCCACCCTCCAGAACTGGGAGAAATGTTTGTTATTTATAAGCCATCCAGTCTATGGTATTCTGTTAGAGCAACTTAAAAGTATTGAGATAATGCTGGAAAAGATAGAAGGAATCAGCCCTCCAATACCACCACTGTCCTTTTAAAGAACTGAAATCTAAGAAGTCAAGTGAATTTGGCCAGTACTTTACCATGTATGAGAAGCCATTTAAACTTAGGACTCTGGTTCTGTGCAGTCCAAATCATGCAACTTTTAATAAGGCTGACTCTATGTTCCTCTACAAAGTTTAGCCCCTCAGATATCTAGAATCAATTTGGCAGTTTCCAAATACTATATTTTTTGACAGTAAATAAAAATGAAAAATAAAGGCTAATGAATGAAGTCAACTGAACATCTATCCCCTTAGGATACATCATCTTAAAAAGTATTAGATCTTTTTCTTACTCCATCATTAATAAAGGAAAGCAATCATGCAAATTCACTTACATAATCTTGCAAAATATTAACAGGAAAGCAAAATTATATAGATAAAAAATAAGTTCAGTAAACTTTTAACATAATTTTCTCCAATGTAACACAGATGCTTTAAAAAATGAATGAGGATGTGTATTTCTAAGACGACTCATGGCAAAAAAATCCACACCTGGTTTACATGCTGATATGGCTAAAATAATTATAACTTATCCTGATATACCAGTTTTTGAAACTTCCTGAAAAGTGCTTTCATACGCTGCAATGAAAAGCCCATGTAACACTGTCTGAGGCACCTGTTGCCAAGCACCTGGGTATTCTGAAGAGGTACTTATTGGGGATGACACTTCATAGATGTAAAGGAACTGTACTGTGATATCAAAGACAGTGTACACAAAAGATAATTTTCAGAACTATTTGGGGACTGACTTCAGAGAACAACTGATGAACGGTAAATGGGTTTGTGTCTCCAGTGATCATGTCTGTCTCTTGTTACGTAAGGCACTCAAGTGGACCTCTCCATGGTATCGTCAAATCTACCAGCACTGACTCACAGTATTAAGATCCATCTCATGTAATAATTGAAACATGTCGAAAACATACCTAGTCATGGTGTGTTAGAATACAACTGTCTTTCAGGAAACTTTTTCTGATACTGGTAAAGAAGGCTATCCCTCCACAGAGGCTTCTCTGCTCCCAAGGAACATACAACCACTCCCTTTCTATAGCAATGAATCTCTTACTTTCCACTTCATTACAAGCAGTTTCTGTAAATGTCTTTTAGCTTCTACTAGACTAAGTTCTTGGGGCAGGAGCTCTCTGATTGATCTTGGTATTCCTCAAAGCACCAAGTACATAGATGCTGTAATAACATCATAAAGTGAAAAGGCAAAGGAGGAGAAGTGGGGGCGGGGGTGGGGGGATGAAAAGAGGAAGCAGGAGGGAAAAGGAGAAAAAGGAGGAGGGTCAGGGGGAAAAGGGTACATCGAAAAGAGGAATTTGAAGAATTAGGGGGAGGTAGGGAAGGAGTGGAGAAGGGGAGGTGGGGAGAAAAATGGCAAAAAGGGAAGAGAAAGGCCAGAAGAGGAAAGAAAGGGAAAGGTAACAGTGGAAAAGCACCAGGGAAGACAATTTCAACATAAACTTACTAGGATGTCCGCTCCCTAATTCTTAGCTTGTCCAAAATATTTAACTTTTCCGAGCTTCATTTCACCTTATGTAAAATGAGGTAATTTGGAGTGCTTGTGAGGATTAAGAGTTAATATATGTAAAGCACTTAGAAATGCCTGGCACACAGTAAGCAGGATTTAA
This sequence comes from Moschus berezovskii, assembly GCF_049115385.1. Taxonomy (NCBI): domain Eukaryota; kingdom Metazoa; phylum Chordata; class Mammalia; order Artiodactyla; family Moschidae; genus Moschus; species Moschus berezovskii. The sequence continues at coordinate 117,488,549 of NC_142462.1, forward strand.
GCCATTCAGTTAAAATAAAATTTATTACTAGAGAAGCTAACTCACTTGCTCGAGGTTAGAAGGCTAATAAGAGCTAGAACCAAATTTCACACCCAGGCAGCACCATCTTTATTCTCTAACAGCCATGTCTACAGCCTTCCAGACACATGCATTTACAAAATGGAATAAAAGTTTGTTATGGAGAAAGTTCTCCACATAACTGCATTATCCTCCTGCTGATTTTATTAATCAGTGTTAATTTGGCCAACCTGTATATATGATAGAAGTAGCACTTAGACGGAAGAAAAGGATTTGTGCTCCTTGCAATTGAAAGGATAGGATCTTCATTAAAGAAATACATTAGGAGAAATTTTGAAAATGGTCTTGAAAAAGAAGAAGGCTCCAGATACAAGAAAAAAAAAAAAAGGTACCCAGTCTAAAGACACAGGAATTGATCATTCAAAGATCTGAACTAATATTCTCTGCAAAACTGCCTAACTTAATAGCAAAGGAAAAAATCCACGAGTGATCTAAAAAATATTAAGTAAAATGGTACCGCATTTTGACTGTGTTTATAGACGCCATCAGTTGAACTGTTTTATTAAGTCTCTAATAATAGTATGAAAGATATTTAAATATGGATGGTCCCTGACTTACAATGGTTCAACTTAAGACTTTTCAATTTTACAGTAGTGTGAAAGCAATAAGCATTTAGTAGAAATGAGACCTCAAGTTTTGAATTTTCATCTCTTCCCAAGCTAGTGATATGAGGTACAATACATACTCTCTCAGAGAAGCTGGGCGGATCCCAGGCAGCCACAAGATCACAAGGGTAAGCAACCGACACAATCAAATCCATCCTGTTTATCACTTTCAGTACAGGACTCAATAAATCACGTAAGACACTCAACACTTTACAATAAAATAGACGTTGTGTTAGATGAGTTTGCCCAACTCTAGGTTAATGTAAGTGTTCTCCTTTCTGAGTTGAAGGACTACCTTGCCTGGCAAAGGAAAAACTTCCTTGCTATACTTCCACTAGAATATGCAATTTTACTTCTCCCCAAATCCTGGCCCTTATTTGAAATCTGTCCTACTTGTACAGCCAACCAGAGCTGCATGGCAATGAAGCAGCAGGGTGAGTGCCCAGTTATTCCATAAGCTACCAATCCCTAGGCATGCTCTACTTACGCTTCGAGCTTGGTGATTTATTTTAATGAATAGAGAAGCGGTAAAGAGAGGCACAATTATGAAATCATATGAGACTTCTTGAAAGTACATTTCACTCTAGGCAGTAAACACACAAACAAATGAATATTCAACTCTGTAACTGAGCACTCTAACTCAAAATACACAATGTAAATTTGATGGATCAGCTCATGACAGGGGAATTAACCACTCACTGTAACCACTTGGAGAATCAGAAAAAATACGTGAAACAACGGTATTCAGACAGTGGAAAGCAGGCAGCTCAGGCCAGTGACTGCTGAAAAATGGGAAACAAATAAGATGAGCCCTCTTATTCCTCAGTCTTCTTCCTGGAGGTAGTTTCTAGCTTAGACCACAATGAGGGAAAACTCAGAGACCCAGCGCCTAACTCGAGGAGACCCAGATTAGTTTTAAGGAAAGCTGAAGAGCTAGAACGGAGAAGGCAATGGCAAGCCACTCCAGTACTCTTGCCTGGAAAATCCCATGGATGGAGGAGCCTGGTCGGCTGCAGTCTGTGGGGTCGCTAAGGGTCAGACGTGACTGACTGACCTCACTTTCACTTTTCACTTTCACACATTGGAGAAGGAAATGGCAACCCACTCCAGTGTTCTTGCCTGGAGAATCCCAGAGACGGGGGAGCCTGTTGGGCTTCCGTCTATGGGGTCACACAGAGTCGGACACGACTGAAGTGACTTAGCAGCAGCAGCAGCAGAAGAGCTAGAAAAGGTAGAAAATGGAACCATAGGGAGAAAGATAGCTTCATTCCTGGTGAAAATGCTATGAAGACTCTTGAAATGACAGTAAATGATTTTATCAACTAAGTTTATCAACATAAACCTAGTTGATAAAGTAGTGGAAGGGTTTGAGAGGACTGACTCCAGTTTTGCAAGATGCTCTCAGTCAGTTCAGTCGCCCAGTCGTGTCCGACTCTTTGCGACCCCATGGACTGCAGCATGCAGGCTTCCCTGTCCATCACCAACTCCTGGAGCTTGCTCAAACTCATGTCCATCGAGTCGGTGATGTCATCCCACCATCTCATCCTCTGTCGTCCCCTTCTCCTCCTGCCCTCAATCTTTCCCAGCATCAGGGTCTTTTCCAATGAGTCAGTTCTTAGCATCAGGTGGCCAAAGTATTGGAGTTTCAGCTTCACTATCAGTCCTTCCGATAAATATTCAAGACTGATTTCCTTTAGGATGGACTGGTTGGATCGTCTTGCAGTCCGAGGGACTCTCAAGAGTCTTCTCCAACACCACAGTTCAAAAGCATCAATTATTCAGTGCTCAACTTTCTTTGTAGTCCAACTTTCACATCAACACATGACTACTGGAAAAACCATAGCTTTGCCTAGATGGACCTTTGTCGGCAAAGTAATGTCTCTGCTTTTTAATATGCTGTTTAGGTTGGTCATAGCTTTTCTTCCAAGGAGCAAGTGTCTTTTAATTTCATGCCTGCAGTCACCATTTGCAGTGATTCTGGAGCCCCAGAAAATAATCTCTCACTGTTTCCATGGTTACCCCATCTATTTAAGAGCATCTCTAAGCAAGATGCTCTACCGTGGGTAAGATGCTGCAAACAGCATCGTATGCTATGAAGAAACTGTTCAAGAAAGGAAGAGTCCATTGATGTGTCAAACTTCATGGTTATCTCATTTCAGGAAACGGCCACAGCCACGCCAACCTGTAGCAACCACCATGCTCATCAATCAACAGTCATCGTCACTGAGGCAAGACCCCTCCACAAACAAAAAGACTGACTCACTGATGGCTTAGATGATGGCCAGCAATTCTTAGCAAAAAAAAAAAATATTTAAGGTACATATATTGTATTTTAGGAGCTTCACTGGTTGTTCAGTAGTAAAGAATCTGCCTACAATGCAGGAGACCAAGTTTCCGTGGACTGGGAAAATCCCCTGGAGTAGAAAATGGCTACCCACTCCAGTATTCTTGCCTGGAGAATTCCATGGACAGAGGAGTCTGGTGGGCTACAGTCCGTGGGGTTGCAAAGAGTCAGACACGACTGAGCAAACAACACACACACATTGCATTTTAAGACTTAATGCCATCGCACACTTAACAGACTATATATAGTAACTACATACAGACTACACTCATAACTTTCATATGCACTGGGAAATCAAGAAATCCATGCAACTTGCTTTATTACAATATTTGCTCCACTGTAATGGTCTGGAACCTAAATTATGTATCTCTGAGGTATGCCTGTGTTTATAGTAGGTATGTACATTCTTTCTCAACTGCACATGGAATATTCTTCACAATGGACCATATTCTAGGCCACGGTCCAACATTTTTTTTTTTTTTCTTAAGGACCCAGTCAGCACTTTAGCTTCTGTGGGCTCTAATGTCTGTGTCGCAACTATTTAACTCTGTCACGATAACAAAAAGTGGCTGCAGAAAATAGGAAAACAGTAGTTTGGCACTGCTATGTTCCAATAAAGTGTCACTTACAGACAGCTGGCCTGCAACCTATCGTTTGCCAGCTCCTGTTCTAGGCCAAAAGCAAGACTCAATAGATTTAATGGGGTTGAAATCATACATGGTATATTCCAGGACACATAACAGTCTCTTTTCTCACTTGTTCAAAGTTATCAATTATAAATCAGTACTTCCTGGAATGAAGTATGACCACAAAGAGAATAAACTATTTGAGACTCTAAAACCTCCATCTATATATACACAATAAAATTGCTATTAAATAAATTCAATCATATGCCATTAAAGTAGGCTGTGGATTTCAATTTTTCTAGGTATAGTTTATCCTACCTTTTATTCACACTAACAAACTGCCCACTAAATTACATAAGTTTGAATTATATTTAATATTTATTTATATATACATATTGTAAATATAACCAATTCAATTTTATAATATTTTATAGTTCAGGCACACCTCAAATACTGAAACATACATATTTTAGAAGTTAATTTTCTCATTGACAAATGTATAATTTCAAGTGTGAATCAGGACCCAAAATGTTACAGATATTATTCTTAAGAATAACATTTAACAGCAGCTTTATAAATCACATATTTAATAAAAAAGCATAATATTTAGTGTAACATTTGGTAATAAGACACTACTACAATTACACCAAGCATATATTAGAATGTACTTCAGAAATCATTTCACTGCCTCCCCAGGGCTGGCAGTTTTGTGTTGTACATGCATGCAGATGGTGAAAACGTGATGTCAGGGGCTTTCATGACACATGGGGATGCATTTCCTCCACATGGAAGGATGAATTGGGTCTGCCTCTGTGGCTCTGCTAGATTCTCAAAGCTCAGAAAACTACATAACCCATCGGTGGTTTCAGGAATGAGATTATTTCCATTCCAGAGAACCAGTTTACATGTTTAATTAATGACCTGTCTAGTTGGTGCCAAAGAAGGATGATATATAAAAAAATAAAAATAAATAAATAAATTCAACAGCAAAATCTAAGGTAAAAAGGTTTTAGAAGGGAAGTAGTTTTAAAATTTAATACCAACTCTATGCCCAAATTGTACTGCTTCCTTTGCTATAGAAAAAGTTGAAAGATGAAAATGTTAAGAAATGAGGACCACAGAAGTAAAATTTACACAATATTTACACTAAAAACATGAGAACCAAAGAGTACGCAATACTGAATCACATAAAACACATCATCAAAGATAATAAACAAGTCATTAAAACAAAGTTTTATATATTGCATATAATCTGGCAAGTTTTCTCTGAAGTGAATAATGTGTCAAGACCTACATAAGAGTTTTTGTGAAAAGATGGTTTATTCTACTACATCATATTTATACAGTGAATTTTCCAAAAACAAAATTTGTAATATAAACTACACTTAAGCACACAGCCTCTTGTCATTTAATTCACTTTCATCATCCCTGCAAGATGTTATTCTTAAAAAACTCATTATCAAAATTCAGGATAGAAATGAGGTTTGGGGATAAGAGATAAAGAGACTGGGGCACCGTTTAGGCAGGGCTAACTGCTGCTCAACCATACACATGGCAAGAAAAGTGATTCAGTGTGGAACTCCTCAACAAGACATCGCATCTGAGGAACATCCATTCCACTGACTAGTCACTAAGATATCCGTAAAAATAGTTCAGTCCATCTTGAAACACTTCTCTCAACATTCTCCATAAACAGAAAACCATTTTAATATTGAAAGACTAAAAGCAAGATTTAAGCCTCAGAAATTTGGTTTCACCTTTTTTCTAATTGGAGGACAACTACTTTACAATATTGGGATGGTTTTTGCCATACATCAACATGAATTGGCCATAGGCATACCTGTGTCCCCTCCCTCCTGAAGCCCCCTCCCACCTCCCTTCCTGCCCCATCCTTCAGGTTGTCAGAGAGCACCAGCTTTGGCTTCCCCACATCATACATCGAATTCCCATTGGCTATCTATTTTACACTTGGTAATGTATATGTTTCAACGCTATTCTCTCAAATCATCCCACCCTCTCCTTCTCCCACTGAGTCCAATAGCCTGTTCTTTATGTCTCTGTCTCCTTTGCTGCCCTGCACATAGGGTTACTGGTACCATCTTTCTAGATTTCATATATATACGCATTAATATATGATATCTGTCTTTCTCTTTCCGACTTACTTCACTCTGTATAATAGGCTCTAGGTTCATCTACTCTGCATGATAGACTCTAGGTTCATCAGTTAATTAGAACTGATTTAAACACATCCCTTTTCATAGCTGAGTAATATTCCATTGTATACATGTACCACAACTTCCTGATCCATTCTTAATACCCCCCATTAAGACAAAATAATAAGAGATTACAGAATACTTCAGTGCCCAAGTTCAGCTCTAAGTTGTAAATGCAGAGAGAGTGCTGAGGAGAGGTTAGAGGTCAAATTATATACTTGTGAGTCTTCCATACATGAGATACTTAATTCAACTTGTTAAAGGTTCATTCAGTATCTACAATGTGTGCCATGCTGCAGATACCAAAGTTAACACAGATCCAAACAGCCTAAAGTCTAAATCTGGATACTACAGAAGACACTCACTGGCATTACAAGTCAAGCACAGAATACTCCAGAAGAACACAGATGTGCCAGACTAGGGAAGCTGGCCAGTTGGAGCAAGGGAAATGGAGACGTGGTAACAGCTGATCCTGCAGGAAAAGCTATACATGAATGAGATCATCACAAGAAGATGAGAGATAAAAATAATGCCTGCATTCAGGCAACAGAAAAAGAAGAAAAGTAGACACAGTGGTGAGAGGAAAGCCAGGACGTGGAGGAAAAGCATATGCACATACATCATGAAATCATTTCTCAGATGACAGCCGAGCTTCCAGTCACATGCAGCCAATGGATTCACATGTGGCCAGTGGTGTTACAATCTCCAAAGTGCAGGAAAATGACTTAATGCCTCTTTTAGCTCCAGAAAAGAGCACTGCACATGATATACAATACAAGCTGTACAAGTAAATATTTCCTCCCACTCTTAGTATAAGGTCACTTTCCCCTTCTGCACTTTTCTGTAATTACTTCTTATACAAAAGTGGTGAGGAGAAGAAAGGAATGAGAGAGGTTATTTGAATAGGAAGTAAGGTATGGGATTATTTTCCTAGAAGGCAGTAGTGGTGATGGTGCAGAGCAGGGCCAGAAAATGCTATGTATATGGAGGGACTCATGCTAAGGTCATGAGTCATAATGCAGAATGGAAGGTTTCATCTTGTCTTGTTTACAAATATGAAAAAGCCTCAAAGCATACACACAGGTTAATGCCAATTCTTCACCTTAACAAATATAAAAGGGTAGCTCACTGAGCATGAATTACTTTGTATAATTTATTTGCTTCACTCTCTGTGATTCAGTGGAGATATAACACACGGAGTTTAATAAATACAGCTAGTGATAAATGCCATGAGGGTCACTAATAGGTTGCCTGCTCCTCCCAAGTTTTCCAAAGCCAAGTATAATAAGCTGCCTAGCTAACCATTCTGCTAAAATAAGTGTTTTTAATTCTTATTCTTCCTTCTTCCTCACAGCGTCCTTCGCAGCAGGAATTAAACCTTACTTAAGAAAATGACACAAGAATTTAAGACATACGCTGACCTGCTAAAGTAGATGCTGCATTTACCACCCTCGCGAGTTTTTGTTTGCACGTTGCTGCTTCCGTCCATCATATACGGATATGTGAACCGTTATCCTAAAAGACAGGGACTAGAGCCCAGGAAGATCTCCACAGCATTTAATAGCGATTTCTGTCTTAAAGGAATCTGAAAGAATTAATAATCTGATGATAATGGCTTAGGTTTAGGTCACCCTGAAACTGTAAAATCATTAGACAATTACACCTAATAAAATGAATATCTAAAGACTACCTAACTAAATGGCTTCCCGGGTGGCTCAGCGGTGAAGAATCCAGCTGCTGATGCAGGAGCTGCAAGGGGTGTGGGTTCAACCCTGGGTCTACCTCTCTGCTCCCTGTCCGTGGTGGTGCACTTGATACTTCCACTATTTATCTGACGTGCAAAACATGACGTTGCAAAGAAGACAGGCATTTTGTGGCCTGCTGCATCCCAAGTTCTTACAATGATCTCTTTCATGTGGAATGACAGCATACTTCAAAATATGCTAAGACAGCAATTGAACATAATTTCCTGCATTACGCAGCAAAAAATTAACAAAGCTGGCCAGCATGGAGAGAAATATATATGATCTTATATCATTGATAAAAGTGAAGATAAGCACAAATTCTGGAAAGCAAACTGTCAACTCCGATTAAATTTTTTTTTAATATGTAACTTTTGACCTCATATATTAATTCCCAGGAATCTATTTTAAGTGCCAGCAACTCATCACAAAGTTTTACTCATCAGAGTTATAAAAAGTTATGAACAACATATATTCCTAATATATGGAGAATGGTAGATAAATAAGAATGCAACAAGTAAATTTTATATTTCATGATGTAATAGATTTATAATACTATGGTAATAAAAGATATAATTATATGCATAAAAATTCCTATTTTTATTACATATGGACACACACACACACACATATATACACACACAACAAGAGAAACAAAAAGAAAACTGGAAACTGAAAAGGGTGCATAAAAATATAGATGATTTCACGCTATTTTTATCTTTCACTTTGCATATGCCTGTATTCTCCAAGTTCATTTTAATAAACTTGAATTATATCTGTAAGTGGGACAATAAGTTAGGATTAGGGAGGATGTGCCTTTAAGAAAAACAAAAAAGAATATATGAAGTTAAAAACAAAAATCCAACGAAAATACTAAATAATTCAGATTTGATTCATTGAAACTAACTTGTATTGTTATTATCTGTAAATATGATTAGTTTTAAAAGCACCTGAATACAGTTTTGTTTAAAATTGAACAAATAAAGACATTTGTTCAGATTTGTGCTGTACGATTTGACTAAAATCTCTGGTTCTGGTAACTTCTGCAACCTGTATCCTAACATGATTCCATCCTATTAAAAGCATTAGAACCTGTCAGAGCAGGGCATGGCCCTCACTGCTTTCTCCCACCACAGCAGAAGCATGCCTGGAGAACAACCGCCCCACAGATGAAATTCACTATGAACGCTCCATTACTGGTAACAAGGATCACCAGGCTGCATCATTATGTGAGAATATTCTATCTGTTGACTGATGTAATGTTAAGATGACAGAAACTATAGTTGTTTATCTTGTTCCGAGCACATGGAACTGCTCTCTAGTTACTAACAACCTACTAATTTACAGCCTAGCAGGAAAAAACTTGAATACACACTAGAGGCCGCTAGTGACAAATAAGTGAATTTTGCATGAAGGAAAAAATATGATCATAGCGCGGTACAAAGAAAACTGCATTCTAAGTTTCTGAGTTTCAGCTGCCTTTTTAAATACTATGTGTCAAGTCAGAAAACATTTTTTACTGGTTATAAATTTGTCGGTATTTTTTAATAAAGGAAATACATCTCGGGAAATTTCATATTAAAAAAAAGACAAATCAAGGAAATTGTTTAAAAATTCTATGATTGTATTCTTAAGGCAAAACTGTGCTTTCAAATAATGAAACCCTTTTAAATACTACAAAAAAAAAAAACCAATAAACTATTCTCTTACTCCCATCGACTATACAGTCCATGGAATTTTCCAGCCAGAATACTGGAGAGGGTAGCATTTCCCTTCTCCAGGAGATCTTCCCAATCCAGGGATCGAACCCAGCTCTCCTGCACTACAGGCAGATTCTTTACCAGTTAAGCCACAAGGGAAGCTCACTCTCTTACTGAACTGTCACAAGATCCAGATCAGGTGAAGAAATCCCTATATTGTACAATGTAGTTTGTCTTGGTAATATTTCATTAAGAAGAATAATACTTTTTTAAAACAAAAGGTATCTTAAATTACCCCCCCAGGAAAATTATTAATCATGAGTGGGATTTAAAAGAGTTTACAGAGAAAAAATGTATGCTAACATGAAGTCACAGAAAATACACAGAGTCCTCTGATTAACAGGTTTTAATAAAACTAAGGAAGTGTACACCACACACTTCTAAAACTTGGGAGGAATGTTATTAAATTTCCCTAAATAATGAGAAGTATTTTTATTACATACTCATGTTGCTGTTCGGTTGCTAAGTCGTGTCCAACTATTTGCAATGCCATGAACTGTAATATAACAGACTTCCATGTCCTTCACTACGTGACAGGTAATCTTTTAGTTCACTGTCATTAAGAGTGGGAAGAATAAAAAATCATCTTGTAACTAGGGACAGTTGACATAACAATAAATAGTACCAGAGGTGCAACTGGAGTAGGAAGTATGAAGGAGATTAGTAGAGACCATTAGCTGGTTTAGGGTATGATGGTAGCCAAAGGAAGATGCTGTGGATGGAAATGCTTGGTTTGGGGTCTATCTGCATTTGGCTACCCCACCCAAACTTACAGAAACTAACACGTAAGTACGGCTGGACAGGGCCCCCTCTAGAAACAGAATGGAGTCAGGTATCGACTCCTACCACTTAGAGAAACAACGGCATGGAAGATATTCCTTTAACCGCCTCTGCATGATCCATCATGTGCTCGAAGACATACACAAGGATTGTGTGTACACAGTCACATATGCAAGTCAGTCAATCACATACACAAGCAACCAGAGACTGCCGACACTTCACACTTAGTGCTGGGCTCACGGAGGTTGACTGCAAGTCCTCTCTTGTTCGTAGAACACAAACTTTGCTGTGGATCTGTTTTCCACTTTCCTGCCGATTTCTCAAGCCCAACTCCCCAAGCTTCCCACTTATTCTATCAATTATGTTTACAGGAATTTTTTTATGTCATTGTGCAAACTGGTCAGTTTTTTTGTTGTTGTTCTTTACAGCCAAGAATCCACAGACACAAAAAGTTTAAATAAGTTCCTAGCAACATTAACAGAAGAGCTTTTTATCAGTTTCTATTTCTCCTTTTGGGGAAAAAAAAAGTATGACTTTACTGGGTCAGAAATATGCTTTCATATTTAATCTGTGATAGAGAAATACATTAAATTTTTAAGGAAATCATGTCTAATCATGGTTTAATAACTATTAAGTTCAGAGTGAACTAGTTACTGAGGATGAGGGAAAGAAAAGGCCCAACAATAAGCATTCACTGGGGTTACAGGCTGGTGGAACATGCAAACAGGTGATTTCAATGTGTTGTGATAAATACTCTAATAAGATAAGGGAAGCACTGGATTAAAGACCATCCAGGAAGGACACTCAGCGGACGAATGGGCTAAAACAGACTTAGGATAGATAGTAAAGAATCTTCCTGCAATGCAGAAGACCTGGGATCAATCGCTGGGTTAGGAAGATCCCTTAGAGAAGGGAATAGCTATCCTTTCCAGTATCCTTGCCTGGGAAATCCCATAGACAGAGGAGCTTGGTGGGCTACAGCCCATGGGGTCACAAAGAGCTGGACACACTGAGCAACTAACACACTAACCTGGTAAAGAGGGCTTCCTGGGTGGCACTAGTGCTAAAGAATCCACCTGCCAATGCAGGAGACGTAAGAGGCTCAGTTTCGATCCCTGCATCAGGAATCGAATCCTTTGGAGGAGGAAATGGCAACCCAATCTACCATTCTTGCCTGGAGAATCCCATGGACAGAGGAGCCTGACTGGCTACAGTCCATGGGGTCACAAACAGTTGGACATGACTGAAGTGACTTAGTACAATCTGTAAAATAAGAAATCTAGCCAACAAATATCTCTAGTTCATTCAGGTTTTTTTATACCTTTCATAAATGAATCACATGTAATGTTCTGTTTTAAAAATATCTTCATAAAAATGTATTGAATACAGTTAATTTACAGTATTTGATTAGCTTCAGGTACACAGCAAACCGATTCAGATGCATGTTCTTTTAAAAATTATTTTCCATTATAGGTTATTACAAGATACTGAAAATAGTTCCCCATGCTATACAGTAGGTCTTTGTTGGCTATTTTATATATAATGGTGCATACATGTTAATCCCAAACTCCCAATTTTTCCCTCCCCCTCGTTTTTCCCTTTGATAATCATAAATTTATTTTCTATGTCTATGAGTCTGTTTTGTAAATGTTCATTTGCATCATTTTTTTAGATTTCACAGATAACCGATATTTGATATTTGTCTTTCTCTGACTTATTTCACTTAGTATGATAATCTATAGGTCCATCAATGTTGCTGTAAATGGCATTATTTCGTTATTTTTAATGGCTGAGTAATATTCCATTGTATAGTTATACCACTTCTTCTTTATCCATTCATCCATTGATGGACACTTATGTTGCTTCCATGTCTCTGTTACTGTGAACACTGGCGTACTTACTGACATTTCAGGAGGCATTCTAAAGGTGTTTTAAATAACAGGCTGAGTAGGATACCAATATTTAGATGACACAAATGTTAAATTATCATTGACAGAGTGTTAATGCTTAAACAATTTCCTCTCTTCATGGCTTCTCTAGCCCTAAGATGCACAGCCCCGGTGTCAGGCACCCTGACAAGGTATTCGGCAGAAATAGATGGATCCTGATATCCCAGATGGCATCACAGACTCAATGCACATGAGTCTGGGTAAACTCCGGGAGTTGGTGATGGACAGGGAAGCCTGGAGTGCTGTGGTTCATGGGGTCACAAAGAGTCGGACACGACTGAGCGACTGAACTGAACTGACTGAACTGATATCCAAGGTCAAAAATTAAGAGCTCACAGGTTTAAACCCTGTGTGGAGAGACACCACCTTCTTTGTTACAGTCCAAGCAGAAGCACTGCTCATCTCAGTCAACAGAAGTGCTAACTGCAATTTGAAGTCAGAGTTTATAGACAGTAGGTCAACATTTTTATTAATCATGATTTTTTATTCCAGCTCCTTTCAGTCTGGGAATTTACAGATTGCTCATTATTTAAGTTCCCTTCCTGAATTTCTCTAGGTCTCTTCTTCTTCCTAAGGCAAACAATATCCAAGAGTTAAAGAATTATGATAAAAATGTGTGTGTGTGTATATACACACATGTATGCATACATACATACACTGATCATTTTTTCTCATGGTGGTAAAATATTTTCTTGTTGTAGTAGTTTAGATGCCCTTTCTGAGATTCTTCAGCTTTCTCTTGAACTCTCTGGATACAGAGGCAAAACTGAAGTTTTCAAGGAACACAACTCTTAGAAGCACAACCGAGGTTTGCAAGTGACAGCTCGGGGCTCATCTTGGTATAATTGCCACTTGGATAGTTTCCCACAAGGTTCATTGACTAGCCCTTGCTAGCTGAACTCCAGCTGTCACCTTTCCATCCGTTAACAACAGGAAGGCCACAGCTGGCTTAGGTACAGTCCCATCATCAACTCAAATTTCATGCCATATAATGAGGTGTCAACAATTCATATATGCCATCTAGTTGTTGAAGTTATTCCACTTCTTCTTGGTCCAACCGCACAAAACCAAAATTTTAATAATGAAAAATCACACAGGATGGATCAAGGTGTGCTATATGTGTGTATAAACATACACGCATGTTCACTCACTTAAATGCAAATGAAAAATCAGATTCCATGATTTTTTTAAAAATTATATATATATATGCACACCATTGTTTTTAAAAATTATAAAGAATATAATTATATGTATGGTTATCATGTGATTATATACATTATATATACAATGTATAGTATATATTACATACATGTGGCATATATATGATTATATATTATACATATACAACATACATGTGGTATTATGTGATTATTCTCAATTATTACTTAACTCAGCAATCTAATAATATATTGAACATAAGCAAAAACAGTGATGAAATACATGAGTTCCTCAATAGCATTAACAAGCGCTTAAAAAAAATTCAAGCTTTTTTAAGGAAAATTAATAGAGCCATGTGTTACTCAAAACTTTTGACAGATGATCCAGGTTTCTCTGAAAAATCATCTGAAGGTAATTTATTTCTGAAGATGCCATCCACAGCACAGGAAAGGAAAAAGGTTTTGTCAGGAACATACTTTATGAAATAGAATAGCCATAAAGAACAATGCCTCTGATTAAATTTAGTTGTAAACTGACTTCCTGCAGCTGCTCAGAATGATCTCACTCTGAAAATTTATTTTGACTTCATGCATGATCTGACAAACACAGCATCTCTGCATACACATTTTCCCCTTCTTCCAATACCCCGAAATGATTCAGAGCCATGCATGGATAACTTTGGGATCTCTGATTTATAGCATCTGATAAACAGATTAAAAAATATTACTTCCTAATCCAATCAATAATTCAAGATAAATATGTCCTCACAGTTTGTTGTATAGGGTTCTTTAATACCAAGACTTCTATTATAAATCTGCTTTTAAATATACTAATCATATTTACCTTCCATCATTTGATTCAAAGATCCAATAATATTGACATACTTACAGAGCTTAGTAATTTGACTGCACAAATACATTTTAATAAAAACTTGCCAAAGAAAATGACTAAATATTGCTTACGGTAAGGCTTATGGAACCAAGCAAAACCAATGATCTTTAGTATCTCTTAAGCAAAGTACATGTTTCCTTTCTATGTATGTTAAAGCATAGTACTTTTTCAATTATGTCGTGAATACTTGAAAATAAATCCCAATCATGAAGAAAACTATAGTCACAGGTAAGACAAAACAACTGTCACACATATTGGAGGTTATTAAGACTGAGACATATATTCAGATACTTGACACCAAGTTATTACACAATGGTTTTACTTTTATTGTCTTATTCCATAAAAACCTACAATATTGACCAAGCTTCTACAGAATTTTCACTTGAGAGAAAATATAGGTCTTATGGGTTGAAGTGACAACGTTGAAATTTTTGTTTGGTTCCAGCTAAAAGAACTAACATTCCTCCCAAAGAAACACCTGAAAAAATAACAGATTGACACTAAAAAGGCAATTCTTAAGAATCAAGTCCATCAATTGCATTATGTTGTTCAGTTGCTAAGTCAGATCTGACACTTTGCAACCTCGGGGACTTCAGCATGCCAGGTTTCCCTGTCCTTCACTATCTCCCAGAGTTTGCTCAACTCCATTGAGTTGGTGATACCATCCAAACATCTCAAACCCTGTTGTCCCTTTCTCCTCCTGCCCTCAATCCTTCCCGGCATCCGGGTCTTTTCCAGTGACTCAGCTCTTCGCATCAGGCGGCAAAAGTATCGAAGCTTCAGCATTAGTCCTTCTAATGAACATTCAGGGTTGATTTCCTTTAAGACTGACTGGTTTAATCTCGCTGTGCAAAGGCCTCTCAAGAGTCTTCTCCAGCACCACAATATGAAAGCATCAATACAAACAAACAAAGTAGTGGTATATCTATATAATGGAGCCCCAGTCAACAGTAAAAATATTCAAACTACACACAACAACAAGATGAAAAGCATTTGATAGGGTGAAAAAGTCAGACAAAGGAAACAAACCATGTAATACCATTCTTATGATATTCTAGAAGGCTGCAGGAGCCAGAGAGTAAGGGATCAACTGCCAAGAAAACAGGAAGGAAATCTGGGAGATGACAGACATCTTGACTGTGGTCATGAATACAACTGTTCACCAGTTCAAAACCAATTTAGCTCTATGTTTAAAATCAATTTCATTGTGTGAAATTATTCCTGAACAAAGCTGATTAAAAACAAAAAAAGACTCACAGAAGCCAGACATCATATTCCATGATTCCAACCACAATATGATAAGCTCTTACAAGCTTCCTAAGTGGTTGTACAATTACTGCACAGAGAATATTAACTATGAAAGGCTATTTACAGCTCATATACTTATCCAATTATTCTATAATTCATCACACACCATAGCTTTGAAGGGCCACCCTCCATCCTCTTAACTCATCCAAGTCTTATATAATCAGCCCCAAGAGTGATACGTTTCCTCATCATGATTTCTCTGAGTAAATGCTAGAAGATAGATCTCTTCCTAAAAGGTCATATTTCAAGAAACTGCAGCCCATGAAGTGAAATGACTTGCAACACATCTCATAGTAATAAAGTCACAGAATCAGATTCTGAATGCTGACCTAACTAATGAGTCCATGCATACTCTCACTAAACAATTCCCAACCTGGACACCAGCGCTACCTGCCTGAAAAGAGAGGGACTGACAACACAAAATTGCTGCTGTTCCTCAAGTACAAATTCGAACACAGTATAACATAAGACATTCCAGAAGTAAATGGGACACACTACTACTCATAACTTCAGACAAAAAAACAGAAAATGTTTTGAGATATAAGCTATGGCTGGTTTATGCATGCTAATATTAAAATATATACTTATATTTACATATATCCCCAAAGTTTCTTCTCTAGCACCAAGATACTTCCAATAGCGGATACTGTACCTTAAAAATCCTAGGCTGTTTAAAAAAAAAAACTTAGTCTTTGTGACATTTCTGCCAAAATATCAAAGAAAAATCATTAATTCAATAAATCCTTGGATGCTCATTAGTGTACTGGGTATTACAAGGCACATAAAGAAGATTAATTATGATCACCACCTTCCAGGAGTTCACCACCTAACGAGGGAGATAAGATACATCAACATACAGCTAAATCACAAGATAAAATGGGAAAGTAAATAATTACCAAGTATTATGCAAAGTTACAGGACAAGAGATCACCGGAAATTTATAGCCTAGTAAAAGGTATGTCTTTACAGCTCTAAATCAAGGTAAAATGTTAACGTAACACTGTAATTTAAAAGTATCACTATGGCGTAAGAGACGCCCAGGTTGGACAGAGAGGGGAGCCCACATGGGGCAGGCAGCATTTCAGCTGGACAAGTTTTCCTACAAAAAAAGCTAGCATATGCAGTGAGTGAGTGGGTGAAGTCGCTCAGTCGTGTCCGACTCTTTGCGACCCCATAGACTATAGCCTATCAGGCTACTCCATCCATGGGATTTTCCAGGCAAGAGGACTGGAGTGGGCTGCCACTTCCTTCTCCAGGGATCTTCCTGACCCAGGGATCGAGCCCAGTCTCCCGCACTTTAGGCAGATGCTTTTACCATCTGAGCCACCAGGGAAGCATATGCAAAGGCTCTATAAATTCTTCCCAGTAAGAATGGACAGTGGCAACGGATTACGGGTGGTGCCAACGTGTACAAGCTGAAGATCAGCCTGAGAAGGGGTCTGGACCCAGGTAGTGGCGAGAAAGGGTCTGGGAGAACACAAGGCATGAAACAGTGTGGCTGACGAGATCAGCAAAAGCCACACACTGATTCTCAGGGAGTAGAAACTTGGTGCCAGTGGTAAAGAAGACCCCCTGGAGTAGGAACTGGCAACTCACTCCAGTATTCTTGCCTGAAGAATCCCATGGACAGAGGAGCCTGGCGGGCTACAGCCCACGGGGTCGCAAAAGGTCAGACACCACTGAAGCAACCTGGCACGCGTGCACACACATACAGTGGGCAGTGCTGGCAATGGCAGTCACAGCTGACTCCTTTGCAGACCCTGGTTAAAAACTGACTAGAGCAGCAACTGTGCTTCTCTTAGAAAGAAAGAAAGTGAAAATGAAGTCGCTCAGTCGTGTCCAACTCTTTGCAACCCCATGGACTGGAGTCTACCAGGCTCCTCCGTCCATGGAATTTTCCAGGCAAGAGTACTGGAGTGGGTTGCCGTTTCCTTCTCTTAGAGTATCTGTTAAAGATGTAGAAAAAAGAGCAACCAGGGCGTGGGAGGAGAGCGGGGTGGGTGTGTGGGGATAGCATAACCCTCCTGTCATCACTATCATTTACTAGTACAAGTGAACAACAACCATGCAGTATTCTTCAGTGTGGACAGTTTACACTTTTCTGATCTAATACAGCGTCAATGAAACCACCACTACGAATATGAAACAAGCCTCCAATGCCTGTCAGTGATAAAGCAAGAAAAAAGTCTGCTCCACAAAATCTTCCTAGCGATTCCTCCCCTGCTTCGTTTGTATTTTCCACCCTCATCTCCGCGTCCTGTGATTATTCTGACCACGGGGCCAGGCTTCACCATCTGGATTCAGACCAGGACTCTACCTACTTGAGAGAAGAGAGGAGGCAGATATTGTGAGGCTGACAAAGGACTTTTAGTCACAGGCCACTACCAGTACACAAATGTGAGACTGGAGTCAGTATCAAGCTGCAGCTTTAGAACCAGAGGTATCAGTCCACACATCTTACCCAAACTTACTAGTCCACATTTCCAAAAACAGACATCTGGGCTGAGGGAAACAGGCAGTTAAGAGTATAGGAGTCTCACTGTACGGACACTGAGTCTTCACAAAATCCCTTCCTCTTTCATCTCAAGTCTACAACCACTGCTCAGACCCAGCTCTTACTGGCAGTGCCCGTTCTGTGCCCCCCTGACCGGATCTCCACCCTCCTCAGTCTCATATACAGACTGAACACACCCCCAAATCAGAACCTATCAGCTCTCAGAGTAGAAGCCATCTCGTTACCCAAAATACACAGGCCATCAGTCAAAGCCACTCAAAACTTTAGGGAACGGAGAACAGAACAACTGTTACCAAATATCCATTAACAAATATTTTTAGAGTGTCTAATACTCTCAGGCAATTTTCTAGGCACAACAGAATTTACATTCATTGAGGTAACATTCACCTGAACAAGAAAAATTAGTCATATTTTCTGAAGTCCAATGGCAGAACTCAATGTAACTCTTTGCTATGTAGGAAGATGTAACAGTTAATTTTTATTTTCTTCTTTCTGTTTCTCCCAACTCACTAATATACACTCAAATCATCACGCATTGCTTTCAACAATAAACAAGAACATTTAGGGCTTATTTAAAAGAAAAACACCTTGTAAATGAAGAGAGGTAACCTTCAAAGTTGACACAAAGACAAACCTTTGTGAAAGATGCATTGGGGAGAACGGCATTGTAGCATGTATATTATCATATGTGAAATGAATCACCAGTCCAGGTTCGACGCATGATACAGGATGCTTGGGGCTGGTGCACGGGGATGACCTGGAGGGAGGATATGGGGAAGAGGGAGGTGGGGGGGGGGCGGTTCAAGAAAGGGAACACATGTACACCCGGGGCGGATTCGTGTCAATGTATGGCAAAACCAATCAATATATTAATGTAAGGTAATTTGCCTCCAATAAAATAAATTAAAAAATAAAAAAAGAAAGATGCAGAAGGCTGAATGCATTCAGTACAGGACCAGACGTGAGGTTGCCACTGGACTTCCGTCAGCGCCATCCCTCTGCAAACCCCGCTCCTCCGTTACTATCTGCATCAGTCTTCCTTCTTTCCATCCATAATGTGTAAAGATCCCACCTTCTCTCCAATTAAAGATGATTCCCTATATATTCATGCTTTACTGCATAATTCTAAGGCATTACATTGCAGATTAGGACACTGAATAAATAAAAATCAAGAACAAGTGAAGCAGTGGTCCACATCCCTAACTTGGCTTTCCAAAACTCATGAATACTTCTTCTCTTCCCATTGTAAAGCCTTTCTGTTAAAAATACAGCTAACAGCAACCATGTTTAGTCACCTATGTCCAATTAGTTAACAGGTCAGGGTTTGGATTTAATGAGATTTATTCTAAAGCTCTAATTCCCACATGAAGCAGTTAGCCTCACTCATCTCCCTTTAAGGACTCTACCCTCACCCCAGCCAATCATGCCCCTAAGCTTCAGACATGTACCACGGCAAACACGTTATTATAACTCGGAAATCAGCACCAAGTACATTTTCTTCTTAAACATCTTCATATACAGACACATAGTTGTTAGATAAATCATATAAATCTTCTTGGAAGAGTTCCCTAAGGTTACTTATAAATGTGTTCAAAAGTACTGGAAATGATCACTTTGAAATTTGGGCAAAAATAATGGCACTCATTCCCAAACTGGTGATGTGCGTTACTTTCAAACAAGAGTAAATATGTTGGATGTTATCTTACTAGTGTCCAGCTCCACCCAATAAATACAATCAGTACAGAAATATATATTTTTTCATAGGCATTCTAGACGGTTCTTACGCTCAAGGAAGACTTAAAAATTACTGTGTCAATTCCTTTCACAGCTCTGCTTCATACAATTATATTCATCAGCTACACCCATCATTAGAGAAATGGCACTCAGTGCCAGACTGCTGGTCAGCAAGGAGGCTACAGGTAAGAAGCACAAAGCACCTCCTCAAACCCTGCCCTCACAGCCATGAGGCTCCTCACTGCAATAACTGGCCAGACACTTCCTATAACTCATACTTGAGTACTTTTTCACATCCTGCCCACATCAGGTCGTAGGAAATACAGTCAAAGGAATCCACAAAGTTTAACAATAAAGCAGCACAGGTCTATTCTCTATGTCTGCTTGTCCACTGTTGCCCTGTACATAAATTCTTCAGTTCCATTTTTCTAGATTCCGTATATCTGTGTTATAATATGGTATGTATCTTTCTCTTTCTGACTCACATCACTCTATATAATAGGTTCTAGGTTCATCCACCTCATTAGAACTGACTCAAATGCATTCCTTTTTATGGCTGAGTAATATTCCATTGTGTATATACCACAACTTCTTTATCCAGTCATCTGTCGATGAACATCTAGGTCGCTTCCATGTTCCAGCTATTGTAAACAGTGCTGCAATGAACAAGGGGATACACGTGGCTCTTTCAATTTTGGTTTCCTCAGGGTATATGCCTGGAGTGGGATTACTGGGTCATATGGTGGTTTTATTCCTAGTTTTATAAGGAATCTCCATACCGTCTTCCGTATGTAAAATAGATAGCCAATAGGAATTTGCTATATGGCTCAGGAAACTCGAACAGGGCCTCTGTATCAACCTAGAAGTGTGGGATGGGGAGGGAGACGGGAGGGAGTTTCAAAAGGGAAGGGACATATGTATACCTATGGCTGATCTATGCTGAGGTTTGACAGAAAACAGCAAAATTCTGTAAAGCAATTATCCTTCAATAAAAAATAAATTCATTTTTTAAAAAAAGTACAGACTTCTAGTTATAAGTCCTGGGGGTGTGACGATGCATAGCATTGTGACAATAGTTACAATGCTGCATGACATGCTTGAAAATTGTTGAAAATAAATCTTAAAAGTTCTTATAAAAAAACAAAGAAACACAACATGTTAAGAATTTAAACTGCTTCCTAGGCTGTCACTGTGGCTATATTTTTTGATTATACATCTACACATGTCCAATCTCAAAGAAAACATGCCTGCCTCCTATAAGCAACCAGGTGCTTTCAAAAAGCACCTCCATTAGAAATGTGAAGTAAAAATTTTGATGTCAGAAAGACGTATTTTACATCATTTCAAAATATGTGTATTTAATTCACACCTATGATATGCTGCATCATAATACTTTGACTTTTTACAGCAAGGAGGTAATTTCTCACACTGTAAATATTTTAGTACATTTAGTATCACATATGATAGACGTGGAACTAAATTTCAAAGGTAGTCTACTTATATCTAGACTATAAATTGTCTTTGCCAAGAGGATGAACTAGACACATGTTGGCAGTGAGTGAGATTTAAACTGTGCTTTCATCAAACATAGTCTCATGTCTAAAAGTAGCTCACCATGTCTAAAAACAGCTCACCATGCCAAGATCAGGAAAACCAGAGTGTACAGGTAACAAATCACTAAGAAATAAATTATTTCTCTCTTAAAAGTGCATGTGTGCACAACTCAGAACTAAGTTAAATTATACTGAGTTTTATTCAATACTATTGTAAAAATCTTGCACCTTCTACAACAGGATACATATTTTACATAAGATCAATTTGCATTCCTTTAAACTATTTGAATAAAAACTCAAATTACCATTATTTTAGTCAATATCCAAAGTCCTCACATGTACTGATATTTGATGTTATTTAAAGACTTTTGAAATAGAATTTTTTTAAGAAGAGTATGACTGGCCTATTTCTGTTAATAGATACCACTCAGAGCAAAGGCTAATACAACATGGTTAAGCAGCTAGCTCTCTCTCTGAGGTGGTTTTCTGTAAGGATTTGAAGGAAAATGAATCATCACATTTACTAAGAAGAAAATAAAACAAGCTCAAAAGCAGAACTGATGCAACAGACACTGGCTGAAAGAAAGCTTACCTCTCTCTCTCTCCCTCTGTGACATCGTACAAGCGGTTGGCACCTCCGTCAGCACAGGCTCTTAAAAGAGCTTCGAAAAGAAAAACAAAGAACCTTTCAGTATAGGGAGCTCAGAGCAGCATTCTATCACATGATGAAGGTTAAAACACTCAGACACACACACAGTCATGCTTCCCTCAACATTCCACATTCAGCCAACAATGTTGCTCGAACTAAAAACCATCCTACCCCCATCACACACACAAATAAGACAGAATTGCCTAAGACAAAGTACATTTCCTTTTTCCATCTTTTTCAATTCCTCCTATTAAATAAAGAAGAAGACTGTATATGATGTCCTCAGCAACCCTTAAAGCTTGCTTTTCCTTGTTTGTAACAGAAAACAGGCCTTGGGCTCAAAGACAGGCAACAGGGCATAACTTATAACTTTCTTTCTTAATTTTATGAGTTTTTATAGAAAGTTTCTATTTACAGCATATTTTAAGAGTTTCCATAGGGCTTCCCTGCTAGTTCAGTCAGTAAAGAATCTGCCTGCAGTGCAGATTCTGGGTTCAATCCCTGGGTCAGGAAGATCCCCTAGAGAAGGAAATGGCAACCCACTCCAGTATCCTTGCCTGGAAAATCCTATGGACAGAGGGGCCTGGTGGGCTGCAGTCCATGGGGTTGCAAAGATTGGGCACGACTGAGAGACTTTCACTTTCGAGGGTTTACATATTTTATTGTGATACAGAAGGTACCTCTTAAAAATAAATCATAAGCATAACATCGTAAGTTTACTCTAAAATATGAAGTAACTACTAATCTAGATACATGTGACTAAAAATAGAGAAGGTGTTACAAAATTGACTGAAACTTGGAAAAATCCTAAGATATCAAATAATCAAAAAAGCCCAGCTGCCCCTCTAACTGGGGCTTTTTATTGCTTGCCTTCTCATGCTTTCTCTGTGATATCACCCTGCTGCTGCTACTGCTAAGTCACTTCAGTCGTGTCCAACTCTGTGTGACCCCAAAGACGGAAGCCCACCAGGCTCCCCTGTCCCTGGGATTCTCCAGGCAAGAACACTGGAGTGGGTTGCCATTTCCTTCTCCAAATATCACCCTAGGATTTGAAGTTACTGGTTAATCATTCCTTGAAATTTTTTTAATCCATCGTCTAATATCTCTGCTAATATCTAATTTTCCTAGAAATGTCAGTCTTATCATCAATTCATATCCTTTATTCTTTTTTTTAATAAAAAAATCTTTTACCTAATAATTTCAAATCAAACTTTTTATTTTAAATCCTGGGTGATATAAGAGAGAATATTGAGATGTCTAAGATTCTAATTCTTCACCCTGAACAAACCGAAGTGTCATTTCTGTCCCCACAAAGCTGTTAAAACCAATCACAAGGCCATAAAAATAAGCAAAGAGCAAGGACACCAGCAGTTTCAGAAGAAATAAACTATAGTTGGCCCTCCGGATCCAAAGGTTTCCAATATATGGACCGCTCTTGAATCTGTGAAAGTGAAATCCGTGGATGCAGAGGGCCAACTGTATTCCTTTACTGCACCATTTCACATAAGTGACTTCAGCGTCTGTGGATTTTGGTATCTCAGGGGATCCAGCCTCTCACAGAAACCAAGCGACAGCTGTATTTTTTAGAGCTACTTCATTTTATTGCACTGATGAGATCACCTTCCCATTCTGCAAATTTAGCCATACGCTTAAAAGAGTGTTTATATTCAGTAATATCTACCTCCAGATTTCTAGGTGTTCAGTGACAGGAGGGGGTGAAAGGATAATGCACTGATCGCACTGGCAAGGTAAAGATCCCAGTGAATTTCCTGCTAATCCATGATATACACAAGATAGCTTTCTGGGTCCTACGTTACACCAAAAATAAAACAGAGAGCAAGTTGGGGGAAAAAAAGATATTCTTTTTTTGCTTCAGCTTCTTCATCTGTAAATTGTAAAAGCATCACCTTCGACAGAGTTATTAAGCAATTAATGACAAGATTGATATATCGTGCTCATCACAGTACTGGAGCATAGTAAGCATTCAACAAACATTAGTCCTCTTCCTCCACTCCTGTTCAAATGAAAATAAACACTAAAAAAGCACTGTGTTCCTAGAAAAGTCTAAGGTTCTTAAAAAGTGCAAAACAAAAATAAGAGTTTTTACAAACATATCTAAGAAAGACGTATCATTTTACCAATTAACCAACAACACACATTTCCCTTTATAGACTGGGACTCAAATTCAAGTTATACCATAAACATAACTTGCAGAACATCGTAAAATATTCTGTATATTTCCTAAATATCAAAAACTAACATTTCAAAGACATCAAAAGCTAAATGGAGAAAGAATCTCACATATAAAAGACTCAGCCAAACAAACGAACAGGGAGATGGAAAATACTGATAAATAGAAACAGATGGTAAACTATCAGTAATTACCCTCAGAGTACATAAAACATTTCTCTGTAAACAAAATTAACACATCTATGGGATCTCTTATGTAAAACCTGATTCACTGAAGTAAAATAAAAATATAAAAGTAGTGGCCAAGGATTGTCAAACAGTGACTTGTCAAGTTATCGCACTATATTATTTTGTAAAGATCAGCTGAATTTAACATTTATACCTATTATGTGGCAGGCCCTAAACAGAACAGAAAGATGAATAACAGAAAAAACTAGCTCTCCAGACTCTCACTTTTGTGGAAAAAGGAGAAACAGAATTGCATATATGCATTGCACTGTAGATGCTGATGAGGGCCATGACAGAAGGAACACAGCCCAACGCAGCAACAAGGAGAGAAGAGATTAATTTCAGTGGACAAATCTGTAACACTGCTGATTAATTCTTGTTCAGTTAAAAATCAGTGTTACTTTCATAATCCAAAATTGTTTTCCCATGCCTATTATTTCTCATACCCTGATTTAAATTGATATTTTTAGAGCAGTTTATTAAAAGAGAAACACCTAAGTAAGAGGAAGTAAATGTATACACATCTATTCCTGTTTTAAGGGCTTCCCAGGTGCCTGACAAGGCAGGAGACGCCAGTTAGATCCTTGGGTTGGGAAGATCCCCTGGAGAAGAAAATGGCAACCCACTCTAGTATTCTTGCCTGGGAAATCCCATGGACAGAGGAACCCGGTGGGCTACAGTCTGCGGGGTTGTGCAAAGAATCAGACACGACTGAATGACTAAACAAACAAAATTCCTGCTTTAAATGGCTTCATAAAATCTGTGGACCACTCTTTCATTACCTAGAAGCTGGGATTGAGGTACAAGCCATCTGTAAGAAAAAAATAAGTTCCAGTACCTCCTAAAGCTATTTATTTTGTTGTGAATAAAGTTTATTAAAAAAAGATACTTAACCACTTTTAAATCCAATTAAAGCATTTTCCATATATTTAAATAAAACAGCATTTGGAAAATAAAAGTTTCAAGCATGCATTACATGATGATGGCAGGGATTCATTGACAGCAACTTGAAAACTCAGTAAACAAATATCACTAATAATGAAAACGACCAACTTAAAAAAAAAATCAGTAAAGAACTAAAAAAAGTAAAGGACATTCTCAAATAAGATATTTCTGATAAATCATGAGTCAGCCTTAAATATATACTCACTCCATCATCATTTAAATTATTCCAAGCTTTAATGAATAGAAGTTACTGCATGAGTTATTCTTAATGTAAAATGTTTATTGGTTATACAGCAAAATTTTTCTGGGTGTTCGTTGGAAGTACTGATGCTAAAGCTGAAACTGCAATACTTTGGCCACCTCATGCGACGAGTTGACTCACTGGAAAAGACTCTGATGCTGGGAAAGGTTGGGGGCGGGAGGAGAAGGGGATGACCAAGAATGAGATGGCTGAATGGCATCACCGACTCTGTGGACATGAGTTTGAGTGAACTCCGGGAGTTGGTGATGGACAGGGAGGCCTGGCGTGCTGTGATTCGTGGGGTCGCGGAGAGTCGGACACGACTGAGCGACTGAACTGAACAGCAAAATTTTTGCAGATTTATCAAACACTACAACTACAATGGTTGAATAGTTCTTTACTACGCATCAGTCTGATATGAGCTGAAGACTAACATACATTAAAATCTCTACATCAACTTTATATATTGGTACTACCAGTAAGCATATTAAACACATATTTAACATTTCTTTTTAACCTGGCATAATATAAGTTACTGTTACTGACAAATACTGAAGAGTTCGACTCATAATCAGAGGCTAATTGGTTATTTCACTAATTTCCATGGAATAAAGTTGGACATAAATAATTTGATTTTCTGAAAAGCAGACTATTAAATTGGTTTCAAGTATTAAGATGGAAGAAAAAATAAACTAAGATGAAAGAAATATTTTTCAGTCTTAGTCATCTGAAAGATACATTTTGATTCCAGTCTCGATCAGCTACTTATTAGTCTTATGACTGAGCTACTCCCAAGTGCACTGATTCTAATGCAAAATAAAGAGTATTATATATATTTTACCAAACTCACAAAATTTTTCAGGAACTGGAGAAACAACAAAGATAACATGGAAGGAAGTAACATGGGGAAACAAATTCTCTTACATGCTGTTGATAAAATTATAATCTTGAGAGACAGCTTGGTAGATTTATAAAAATTTAAATGTGCATGACCTTTGATCCAGAAATTCTATGTAGTCTCTATAAAACTTGCCCAAATTCACAAGGACATATAGACAAAGACAGTCCCTGTGATATGATGTGTAATCCTGAAAAAACTGCAAGCAAACTTAAATATCAGCAGTTGAATATTGGTAAAATGTATCAAGGCCCTTGGACAGAACCATATTTTTTTTTAAAGTAGCTCTTATGTATTTATATGGTACTTCTGCAGAAGACAGGGTTAAGGTAAAGATTTATTTTTTGCATAACTAATTTTCATCAAGGTAACCCCACTCTTGCACTCTCTACTTGGAGGTGGCATTGAATCTTACCCAGATTGGACAACATGGCTCAATCCATGACTTACATGCCCTGCCCCTAGAGACTGATCCAGAGACAGAGATGTGATCCAATCAAAGGTAACGAATCCTAAGGAGACCTCCCAGGTTCTCTCTTCTGCTGTCGCCACCTGAGAGATTAGATGGAAGAAGCTGGCTCTGTGATGGACTATCACGTCAGCACAGAGAGCAGAGCCAATACACGAAGGCAAAGCTCAGGAACAAGAGTGCCGTCTGAGTCCCTGCAGTCCGAGCAATAGAACATTTGACTGCATGAGCTAATAAACTCCCTTTTTCTGGCTCAGGCCAGTTTGAGCCAAGTTCTCTGTCATTCGAAACCAAAGGAGCCTTAACTAATCCAAATATTAATTTGTACTTCAAAGACACATAATCTTCCTATTGGTTGGAGAATACTACCTTGTTAAGTCTCAAGTCTGTACCGGATCAAGGTCTTAAGAGGAAGTACATATTTTTGCAGGTAGCTGGCTTATTATTTGTATGTACTCTCACCCGCAAAGCCTCAACTGTGATCCAGCTCAGTCAGTGCATGGTTAATAGATGGAGTACCATGCTTTCCCTATCGAGAGGTTATTTCATGGGGAGAAAACTTTCATTCAAAGCCTTTCATGGAAATCCGTGCTCTCTGAAAGAGAGATCAACAATTTACTTCACTCACAGGAGTACCAAAGTGCATAATTAATTGCTGTTTAGATAACTCTTTCGTAGTTTCAGATGAAAGGTTTAATTTACAGTATATTTATGAGCAATTATTAAAAGAGCTCACATTATTTGTAATATCCCACAAATATTGAGTGGAACACTCTTTAAATTTTAGTCAAGTCAGTAACACAGAATTATCCTTATTTCAAATAAAAAGCAAGTGGTATTTATACTGAACATCTCCATGCAGAGTGCTGTGCTAGTCCTAATGGGCTGGTTCATGCCATGTAATGAAATTTTTTTATTATCTTTAAGTAAATGCTGCTGTGTAAATTCTATTATCCTTTCTCTCTGCCACCTTCTGCCTCCTCCTCTCCTAGTTATGCGCTATGGAGATAAAGTATGACATTTAGTCATCTTTGATGCTATTTATAAAGTCTATAATCAGGTACCTCTTAAACATTTAGTGACACCAAATATCTCATTACTAAGAAATCTTAATAACAGCCAAACATCAAACTGTTTATCCTAAAGTGGCACAGGGAAATTTTTCTCAAAGATGAGTAAAGCTCATAAAGTGTAAAAACTGCAAAGAGGGAAGTGGTACAGAAAAACAGGGTCTTGTAAATGAAGCCAGCATATGCAGGTCTGTCCAAAGGTGAAAGTGAAAGCTGCTCAGTCCTATCTGACTCTTTGCAACACCATAGGCTATACAGTCCATGGAATTCTCCAGGCCAGAATACTGGAGTGCGTAGTCTTTCCCTTCTCCAGGG
The DNA here is from genome assembly GCF_049115385.1 of Moschus berezovskii. NCBI lineage: Eukaryota > Metazoa > Chordata > Mammalia > Artiodactyla > Moschidae > Moschus > Moschus berezovskii. Next base: position 117,516,810 of record NC_142462.1, read on the forward strand.
GGATCTTCCCAACCCAGCAGTCGAACCCAGGTCTCCCGCATTGCGGGTGGATTCTTTACCAGCTGAGCCACCAGGAGTTTGGAATGATTAAGGGTGACTGACTTCTCCATCATTAAATTTCTACTAAAGACTGGCCATTCTGTAAGGATAAGACAGCAAATATGCATACTCAATCTATAGGAAATAAGGAAACATAACAGACCTTTGTTGGTATTGGTTAAAATACAGGGTTGCTCAACCTTGCTACTAAGGCTGTGGGGGCTTAGTTCCCCAACCAGGGATCGAACCCGTGCCCTTGGCAGTGAAAGCCCCAAGTCCTAACTACTGGACTGCCAGGGAAACCCCTGTGTCTCTGCTGTGAGAGGTTGTCCAGTACATGTAAGATATTCAGCAGTGTCTGTGGTCTTACCGACTATGTGCCAGTAGTACCTGGGTTGTGACAACCAAAAATCCACAGACAACGGAAAATACCCCCTAGTTGGCAAAAATCACTCCCAACACCTAAACTGGAAGACCACTTATAGTTCTTCAGGATGCCCAGGATCCCATCACAACCAGCTGTAAGGCAAATTGCTCATCACTATTCTTAAAAATTTCAACTTAGAAACATGACTATCACCCGGAAGCTACATTCAACCTAGTTACCAATGTCAGGAGAATTAACAAAGCAACGTATGTCCTGGCTCAACTGCCTTCCAATCTATCCCAGATACAAACTATGCAAACCTACCATCTTATCCGCTCTTTTAAACTCTGAATCTTCAGAAAGACCTCTTCTACCAACTGTACATGTATTAATACCTATGCTATTCTAGGCAATCTTGCAGCAAAAACCCATACCCTCTCTATTTGCACATCCTATTCATTTAAGACTCCATTGTTAAATTATTTGCCACTGGTGATAACAGTCAGGTCCTTCTGACTGTGTGCTGGGTGGTTCACTTCATCCCCCATATCAGATGGGAAACCACTATCAGAGATATAACCTCATACAGCGTGAAAAATGACAACTTCTATTAACTCAGTTCATTTTGTAATACTGGTAAAGTGGCAGTGACAAAATAATAAGATGTGGCAGATTTCTATGAATGAGCAAAAATAATTAAGCACCTAGAACTACTGAGAAGAGCTGGAATAAAAGGAAACAGTAACGATGGTGGCTGGTTCACCAGGCAAAGTAAAGGCTTTTAAACAGAAATTTATGCCAATGAGTTACCTAACGGAAGAAGACCTGAGATATGCAGCCACTCTCCCTCCTCTGTCTGTTCATTTAGCACCAGAATGCCTTCCCCTCTCCTTTCTTAATGGATCAGTGGTATTAGATCTCAGAACTTATACCAAGGCATATTTCAATTGAGAGATTTATTTCTGCATCAATAGTGAAAAGGCGTCAAAATCAGATATTTGTCACACAAATAAGAAATATATGTATCTTATTTTGTAGAGATAGAATACCTTGTCAGTTCATACCTGTACCTTTCCAAGTACCTCTGACATCTTTAGAAAAATATTTTAACACAATTTACTACATGAGAGTTTCTAGCAAACAAACTGATTCTTTTAAAATAAAATCATTAACTCTACATGGTAATATTAGAATAATTTCATTGGGCCTTAATACAAAATAACTAGAAATAACTGAGAAGTAAGTGTGTATTCTTACTACCACTAACAAGAATTTCATATATGTTAATTTCATAATTAACTACGCTCCTTTTCTAACTGAGCACAATCAAGCTAATTCTTCTTCCTAGTTGCTGCTGCTGCTGCTAAGTCACTTCAGTCGTGTCCGACCCTGTGTGACCCCATAGACGGAAGCCCACCAGGCTTCCCCGTCCCTGGGATTCTCCAGGCAAGAACACTGGAGTGGGTTGCCATTTCCTTCTCCTAGTTACGGGGAAAAAATGTGCGTGGGGGAGGACTGTTTGACGGCTATGAGTAAGAGTAGAGGGAGAAGAATTAGGGATAGTATTTCTAGAAATAGATGAAAAGAAGGAGAATCATTGGGCTCCTGTTAAAAGCAAGAGATAATTACCCAACAATTCATTTTGGGCCTCCTTTATGCCAAGAGTTATAACCAGATGGAACAAAGGACAATTAAAGAACTTCAAGGGGCTGAATAAATGCCTTACTATGCCATTTCGTAGTTTGTAAGTTTTATCTGTAAACATTCTTAGAGATAAATTAGTCTTACTCTTTAAAACATGACTTTATCAGGACATGAAAAAGCTCATTTTTTAAATAATTAAAAGAAGACCAGTTGCTTTGGAGTTTAGGCAGATAAGGGAGTAGCTTTAAGAGATAAAACTGAGGGGCAGTCAAGGACCATATTAAGCAGGTCACGATGCTGAACAGAGTATAAAAGGAAGCCAGGATGGGTTTTCAGTTTGAGAGTGTTCTATTCTGACTTAAGTGTTAAAGAGCTTTCTTCCTTTTAAGTTGAGAACAGATTAGAAGGAGACAAGAGTGGAAGTAATGACTTTAGGAGATCAGAGGTGACCAGCAGAGATGGTCGCTTAGATGAGATTTGCAGCACTTAAAGCAGAGACATTTGGGTGTACTTCAAGATATACCTGGCAGTTGGAAGTGACTGGACTGGCTGAGAGACCTGGATGTGGAAGGTAATGCAAAAGGAATCAGAGATGACTCAACTTCCTGTCTTAAGCAACTAACAAACATGTTTACAACTTTTTAGTATTGGGGTCGCAGAGAGTCGGACACGACTGAGCGACTGAACTGAACTGAACTGACTGAAACTGTTGTTTTGTCCACTGCTTGACCACATTCCATAAAATATTTCTTGCTATTCTTGGCCTTGTATCATCTTTCAGTTTTACTGTTCCCTGATATTATACCCTATGGACTTGCCTACATTCTCCTTACAATGAGACATGTAAAGTTTTTAACTTTTTAAAATTTTATTTTTAATCAAAGGATAATTACTTTACGATATTGTGATCATTTCTGCCACATATCAACATGAAGCAGCTATAGGTATACATATATTCCTTCCCTCTTAAGCCTCCTTCCCACCTCCCTCCCCATCCTACCTTCTAGGTTGTAACAGAACACCAGCTTTGGGTTCCCTGCATCATGAAACATGTAAAGTTTTGAACAGCTCTTCTCCCACTGTTCTCTACATTGTCTTTGCCGAAAGGTGTGTCTGTACAGTGGAAATACTTTTTAATAGTTCAGTTCAGTCGCTCAGTCGTGTCCAACTCTTTGCGACCCCATGAATCACAGCACGCCAGGCCTCCCTGTCCATCACCAACCCCCGGAGTTCACTCAAACTCATGTCCATCGAGTCGGTGATGCCATCCAGCCATCTCATTCTCTGTCATCCCTGTCTCCTCCTACCCCCAATCCCTCCCAGCATCAGACTCTTTTCCAGTGAGTCAACTCGTCGCATCAGGTGGCCAAAGTATTTAAAAATTGAAAGTGTTATCAAAGAGTTTAATAAAAGTTGAAAACACAAAGTTTGTAGGAGAGACATGTTATTAATAAGTGTTCACACCAGTTTTATTGTTTGGGCTTGGGTTTGTTTGGGTTTCCTTGTTTGTTTCAATTACTTCTAAATCAAAGGAAACATGGAACCAAAACATTAGAAAGGACCTGAGATAACTGGTTATATAAAAATAACTTCTGGCGAAGAAGCCCCGGTTTGAAAGTGCAAAAGCAACTGCTATGGCAAACACCAAATGAAAAACCTAAAACAAATCAGTTATTCCTGTTTGCTTTTTTTTTTCCCCAGAGACTTGAATCAACATTACAAGAAATGTTACTTTTAGAAAATTCTTAAAAGGAAAACAGAGGCACAGAGATGGTAAATAAGCACAAGAAAGACTGTTAAACTTCACTGGTTATTAGACAAACTCAAAACCACATGATAACACTGCATCCTTATGAAATGGCTGAAATAAAATAAAGCAATTTTATATCAAATATTGGCAAGGAAACAGACAAACTGGATCATTTATACACTGCCATGGACAGAGGAGTCTGGAGGGCTACTGTCCACGGGGTCGCAAAAGAGTCGAATACAACTAAGTGGCTAAACAACAACAAATTGGTGCTTTACACCAACATAATTAATCTTAGAACAACTCAAAAGGCTTGTATTTCATTTCTTATTTCACAGACAAGGAAATAAGCTCAAAGTTACAAAGTTATTTGCCCCAAGGTATTCTCTTGCGGGCCTGAGTGAGAACTTGAATCTAGAAAATAAGATTTTTCATTTGTGTGCTATGGAGTTAGAACTAGAATTACTGTAATAGAGGAGTCAGAATTAGAAGCCAGGTTCACCTGGTAATGGAGCACACACTGTTACACCAGAGGGCCTCCGCTGTGCATCCAAGTTGGTGCAGTAAGGCAAAGCGACATATAAAGGATGAAGCCACACAAGCTTAAAGCATAAAGAACTTCAAATACCAACTTACCCAGGAATAACAATGCACACACTTTTCCAATGCAGTTCAGTTCAGTTCAGTTCAGTTCAGTCGCTCAGTCGTGTCCGACTCTCCGCGACCCCATGAATCACAGCACGCCAGGCCTCCCTGTCCATCACCAACTCCCGGAGTTCACTCAAACTCATGTCCACAGAGTCGGTGATGCCATCCAGCCATCTCATTCTCTGTCGTCCCCTTCTCCTCCCGCCCCCAACCTTTCCCAGCATCAGAGTCTTTTCCAGTGAGTCAACTCGTCGCATGAGGTGGCCAAAGTATTGGAGTTTCAGCTTTAGCATCAGTCCCTCCAATGAACATCCAGGATTGATCTCCTTTAGAATGGACTGGTTGGATCTCCTTGCAGTATAAGGGACTCTCAAGAGTCTTCTCCAACACCACAGTTCAAAAGCATCGATTCTTCGGCGATCAGCTTTCTTCACAGTCCAACTCTCACATCCATACATGACCACGGGAAAAACCATTGCCTTGACTAGACGGACCTTGGTCGGCAAAGTAATGTCTCTGCTTTTTAATATACTATCAAGGTTGGTCATAACTTTCCTTCCAAGGAGCAAGCGTCTTTTAATTTCATGGCTGCAATCAGCATCTGCAGTGATTTTGGAGCCCAAAAAAACAAAGTCTGACACTGTTTCCACTGTTTTTCCATCTATTTCCCATGAAGTGATGGGACCAGATGCCATGATCTTTGTTTTCTGAATGTTGAGCTTCAAGCCAACCTTTTCACTCTCCTCTTTCACTTTCATCAAGAGGCTTTTGAGTTCCTCTTCACTTTCTGCCATAAGGGTAGTGTCATCTGCATATCTGAGGTTATTGATATTTCTCCCAGCAATCTTGATTCCAGCTTGTGCTTCTTCCAGCCCAGCGTTCCTCATGATGTACTCTGCATATAAGTTAAATAAGCAAGGTGACAATATACAACCTTGACGCACTCCTTTTCCTATTTGGAACCAGTCTGTTGTTCCATGACCGGTTCTAACTGTTGCTTCCTGACCTGCATACAGGTTTCTCAAGAGGCAGGTCAGGTGGTCTGGGATTCCCATCTCTTTCAGAATGTTCCACAGTTTATTGTGATCCACACAGTCAAAGGCTTTGGCATAGTCAATGAAGCAGAAATAGATGTTTTTCTGAAACTCTCTTGCTTTCTCCATGATCCAGTGGATGTTGGCAATTTGATCTCTGGTGCCTCTGCCTTTTCTAAAACCTGCTTGAACATCTGGGAGTTCACGGTTTACATACTGCTGAAGCCTGGCTTGGAGAATTTTGAGCATGACTTTACTAGCGTGTGAGATGAGTGCAACTGTGCGGTAGTTTGAGCATTCTTTGGCATTGCCTTTCTTTGGGATTGGAATGAAGACTGACCTCTTCCAGTCCTGTGGCCACTGCTGAGTTTTCCAAATCTGCTGGCATATTGAGTGCAGCACTTTCACAGCATCATCTTTCAAGACTTGAAATAGCTCAACTGGAATTCCATCACCACCACTAGCTTTGTTCGCAGTGATGCTTTCTAAGGCCCACTTGACTTCACATTCCAAGATGTCTGGCTCTAGGTCAGTGATCACATTATCGTGACTATCTTGGTCGTGAAGATCTTTTTTGTACAGTTCTTCTGTGTATTCCTGCCACCTCTTCTTAATATCTTCTGCTTCTGTTAGGTCCATACCATTTCTGTCCTTTATCGAGCCCATCTTTGCATGAAAAGTTCCCTTGGAATCTCTAATTTTCTTGAAGAGGTCTCTTGTTTTTCCTATTCTGTTGTTTTCCTCTATTTCTTTGCATTGATCACTGAGGAAGGCTTTCTTATCTCTCCTTGCTATTCTTTGGAACTCTGCATTCAGATGCTTATATCTTTCCTTTTCTCCTTTGCTTTTCGCCTCTCTTCTTTTTACAGCTATTTGTAAGGCCTCCTCAGACAGCCATTTCGCTCTTTTGCATTTCTTTTCCAATGCAGTAAAATACACGATAAGAGCCACACGGATGTTCATACCTACTGACCCACTAACCCATTCACACACCTAGCTAAATGCCCTAAAAGAAAATGAACAACAGGCTGAAAAGATTCCTAAGAGGCCTTTTAAACATGAACGTCACCTGTATTGACCTTAGCATACTGGAGGAAACACAGTGTGCCTTCTGTGCCCATTAGGGTCCAATCAGGAGATACCATGCAGTGATTCAGAGAAAGAAATAGCTGAGAGAAACGCAAATGTGGGAAAATTAATAACAGGGACAGGAGTAATGGGGGTGGGAGTGCTGAAGACAGAGAACACAGAAGAGCAGGTCCAGGAAGCAGACAACACTAGAGAGGGGGCAACGGTGGGAAATCCTCCCTTTGAAGCGCCGGGGAGGGTTGCGGGGTGGGGGGAGACACCACACTCAGCGAGGTGATGGCCTTGGGATCGCTGTGAAGCCACCTGAAACGGTCCAGGAGGACACTGGACTAGGAAGAGAAACCCCTTCATCCAGCGACGCCTCTCCCACGCCCTCTGCGGACACAGCTGAACATCACACTCGCTGGAAAGGAGAAATGCTTACATGGCCGAGCTCCACAATGACAGAACAGATCATGAGGCATGGATTTGGAGCTTGGAGGCAATAAATTAATCATTTCTCCAAAAAAAATTAAAAAGTAGGGTTGGCCAAAAAGTTCATTTGGGTTTTGCCATAAGACAGTATGGAAAACCCACACAAACTTTTTGGCCAACCCAATATGTATTGTTCTTACCTCTTCTGACAGTGAATGTTTCATTTAACTGGACAGTTCCAGCTGCTTCTGTATCCTGAAATGTCTAAAGTTTCCTTTTAAGTGTTACTCTCTCCTAGCCATCCCCCAAGCCTCAAGCCACAGACAGGCATTCCATAAGTGCTTGTCGGCCTTAACTGACATACACCACAGCTGACACGTCTTTGAAAGGCTTAGGCTAATTCTAGATTTTAAAAATACGTTTTTTAATCTTAACTCACAAGGGTATTGTGCGGCACTAAGTTTATTAGGCATTTTCCTGCAGGGATCTGGATTGAAATTCTAGCCTGAAATACAGAACAAAGTAAATTCAGTTATAAAATGCACTTTTGTACTTGTATACATCAAAAGGATATTTCTCCACCTGTGTATCCTCTTCCAGCAAAGGGTTGAAATAATTCATATAAAGTATACCAAGAAAGAAAAATATTCCTGGCATGTTTAATCCTAAATTTTCACTTCCAAAAAAACTGACTATAGACCTCCTGAATGTATAAAACAGAAATTAAGAACAATTTAAAATATATAAAAGAATAAAGAATAAGATAACACCCCTGTGACCTCCATCTAGAATTGCCAATTATTATCACTCAGCACTTTGTATTTAAAAAAGAGGTTTATATTCACCTGAGTGCTCTCTGAAGACTCAACCTGTTCCCATGCCCCTAACCAGCGGTACACACTACTCTAGACATAGAGTTTACCTTTAGAGTCTTGAGGTTCGCTTGTTTTTTTTTCCAACTTTTATATAGCAATATGCAGCAATGAGAAATACCTAACATTGTGTATACTGTGTGACATTTTTTATTTTGAGAGAAAAAAAAAAAAAAAGGTGTTCCAAAGCTTGCCTTCCTCACTCAACCTTGAATTTTTGATGGCTTTCCATCTGGAAATACAAGTCTAGTTCACAAGATCCATTTAATTCCTGTCGTTTAATTCCTGTACAGAGTTAATGAGTGTGTCAAAAATATTTATCTGATCTCCTAAGACAGACAGGTAGGTGGTTTGCATGTTTTTAATTTTTAAAAATGCCACAATTATCATTTAATGCTTCCTTGCATACATATGAAACCTTTTCTCAACGGTATATACCTAAATCTATAATCACTGGGTCACAGAATACAGACATTATTAATTCAGCACATTGTAATGAATTGCTATCCACACTGTACCGATTTATACAACTGATGCAATCATATCCATTTTTAAGCAGCAAACTGGAGCCACATACTAGCCTCCTGGCATTAAAGAGGGGCGCACAGGACTTGACTGCAGTGCTCCGGCCGCAGCACAGTGTACCAGCGCCCCGGGAGCACCAGCAGATGGGAAGGGCGCTGCCAGCGACTCGGGATCAGGAAATCTCAGCTGGAAAGCGCATCCTGGATGGAGACTGGCCACTCTCTTCCTTTCCTCTCCTACTGTCTCCAGCAAAAAGTCCTTGGCAATTTAACTCTTCAACTCCCACCCCACTGTCCTTCCACAGGACTGGAACGATGGATCCTTCTAGACTCTGGGTTCTCCTTCCAAACAACGTATCTTGGTTCTCTTGACAGGAGGCGCTGATTTCATTGGGGCTCTGGCATTAACTTACACCCTCCAGTATATTTTATTCACTCACTCATTCATCCGAAGGCACAGACTGAATGAGCGCCAGTGGAGGCAAGAACACAGCGAACCCACCCACGGTTCCCACCCTCACAGACGCCACAGCCTAGAACCGCGCTGCGCAGCGGCGGCCGGCGGCCACGCGCGGCACTGAGCGTCCAACAGCAGTTTGTCTCCACTGAGCTGTGCTGTCAGTGCGAGAAACACTGGGTTTTGAAGACTGAATACAAAAAGAATATACAATTTACTATCGACAATTTTCACATTGGCTCTATGTTGAGATGATAACACTCTGAACATACTGGATTAAATAAGACAGTATTACAATCAGCTATTTCTTCTTACTCTTTTAATGTGCCTACAACAAGATTTAAACTTACATTTGTGACTCCTATGATATGGGGGTATGGTACCCAAAACAAAATCTACCTTACGTGCTGTGTATATGAAACTGTTATCCCCAGAGGAAGAATGTTGAAAAGTATTTTACAATCTTGGGGTTTTTTTTTGAGGGGGGGACAATTCGTTTTTTTTGTACAATTGCTTTTGCACAGGTCTTGATTGCTATCTACATGATAACAGTAAGATTTTCATATTACAGTGATTTTTTAAATTTATTTTATTTTTAATTGGAGGATCATTACAATACTGTGATGGGTTCTGCCACATATTACAGAGAATTTTAAAATCTATAATATTACAACTTTACTCTGGAGCCTACAGGTGATGTTTAATTGTTTTTAACTATGAAATGAAAGGGATGCAAAATTAGAACTTTGATCCACTTACCAGGGGAACGATATAGTACTTTACACAAATACAATAATTCCTTTTATTATTCCTATCTCAAACACCAAGGATCACTGAATAGCACTTTTACCCATGAGCAAAAATAAGAACAAGAAAAAAAGTCAGTGGAAATAAACGAAGAGCAAAAAGTAAAACAGATTTGCTGTTGGATGATAGCTTTTAACAGGACCTAAAAAAGAATTAATTTCAGCAGCTGGAGATTACACTCCTCGGCTCATGTTTAAAGAAATGTTGCTGCTGCTGTTTGCAAACAGAATGAATGGAGAGCAGCTTGCAAGCATGAAGGATAAAAATAAATATTTCACTATGCAAAATATGTTTCATTGTTGTGTTTGTAAATTTGAAACAATTATAAGTACTGCATGGCGGTGCATGCTGTTAAGTTATTTTCACCGACTGGCAGGTAGTACTTTGTTTTGCTTCCTTTTTTGGGCTACAGTGCATCTGAAAGGAAATTTTGGTACTTGGTGATAGAAACTAAAATAACTGTCTCCTTTCCTATCAAAGTACAGAACCATGAACTTCCCCCCACACCTATATCTTTGATCCTTGGAACATAAAAAGCAACACTAAGTAGACTTCAATAATAAAAGGAAACCACTGCCTCCCGCATGGGGGATGGGACGACAGGCAAATAAAAGTTACTCCTATTCTTTTTGAAAGATGTATTCAAGCGTACTTAAATAATTCATAAGATATGCCACCTCATAAATGCACAAAGAAGTACAATATAGCCGGGAGAAATGAACTCAGATGGAACTATTGATCAGTACAATATTTTTAATAAATGCAATACCATGGTGTGCCCTCAAAACAAACAATCCTCTCAGCACAGCGATGCCCTGCTTCTTCACAGTTAACCCATCTCGGAAACCCAACCACAGCCAGTGAAATCCAGTCCTCAAGGAAAATAACTAACGATCAGGAGCAAAATCACCAAGCAATGAAAGGAAGAATGCAAAGAGCCAAGCAGCCAGATCCTAAATAGTACTCTGAAGAAGGCTTCTGTCAGCTAACTAGCTTTGCTAAAAGATTTAAATAAAAAATGATGACCGGTTTTAAGACATCAAGATAAAGAAGTCTCTGCCCTTTCTCTAACCCATGACAACAGTAGAATAAAAAGAAATGGAATTTCCATCTTGATAAAACTACACAGAAATCTATCACCCAATCACAACGTATGTGAAAAGACTGCCAAGGGCAGTGAAAGTCAAGTAGGGGTATAGGAAGGTGCTGAGAGGAGGTCTTCGCTAAAGATCTGGATACAAAATCAGTGAAAGAAGCACTGTCGCTGAGACAAGGCAGAGAAGGCAGGGGCGACTCAACTGTGAACAGTCTCCCTGCTTCTGCTGCAAAGGCAGCAACACAAAAGGTTAAACACTCTCAACTACACAATCCTATGTCATAAAGTGCTTTACTGGGAACAAGGAAGAATTTCTGCTATTGGGACTTCCCTGGCAGTCCAGTGGTTAAAACTCTCTGCTGCCAATGCAGGAGACGTGGGTTCAATCCCTGGTCAGGGAACTAAGATTCCACATGCTGCGGAATAGGGCCAAAAAACAAAACAAAAAACTCATGAAGCAGACATCATGTTGCTCATGCAAAGAAAAAAAAAAAGGACTATAAGATCTGGGGAAATGCTCTTTCTTGACCTATGTATGTGCTCGACCGCTTCTGTTGTGTCCAACTCTTTGCAAGCCCATGGACCATAGTCCACCAGGCTCCTCTGTCCATGCAATTGTCTAGGCAAAAGTACTGGAGTGGGTTGCCTATATTTTGGAGGAAAAAAAAAAGGAAAAGAACTGCTACCCCTGCTCTCCCAGCTCCCACATAAACCAGTTTCAAATCAGGGGTTGGGAGTGGGCAAGGGGCAGGGCTTGATTCTTTCAGAGATTAATAAAAAGAAACTAGCACAGGATGTAGACGAGACCAAGAAGTTACAGGAGAGGGAAAGACAGAAAGAAAGGAAGGATGAAGAAAAGGATAGGCAGTGACTGGAAAAACGGATGAGGAAACCTTACCAGAAAAAATGCTGCTGCCAAGCAAATGAAAATCACGACAAGAAACACCACGACAACTCAAAGAACTTAAGGAAGGAGTGAAAATACCCAAAGACTTGATACAGAGCTTTAGAAAGATATGACAAAATCACAGAAGGAGACGAGCTCCGAAGCTGAAGAGTTTGTCAAAAATTAAGCCTTAAATAAAAAGTTGAGTAGAATGAATATGCAAGACAAGATGGCGACGTGAACAAAAAGAAACAGAAATTAATAATGAATCAGAAAGGACTGACAAGAAAAAGATTACTTTTTTAAAAAGAGTTTCACATGTTTAACTGCTTTCCCAAGGATACAAGACAAATTACAACTAAGTTTTCCAAATGAGAGGAAGCTGCCAACCTGTGGACCAAGAGGGCACACACATGGCTGGGAAAGCCGATACGGGATGGTAACACTGAGCCAAGTCTAGAGAATACAGCTGGTACTTTAAAAGTCTAAAATTTTTTGGCAGACGTTGGGAAATCAAGGAGCCTCAGACTTCTCTACAGAAAACATTCAACATGCTTGAAATGATCTTTACAAGTGTCACTCACTCAGCCATATCCAACTCTTTGTGATCCCATGGACTCTAGCCCTCCAGGCTCCTCTGTCCATGGGATTCATTGGGCAAGAATATGAGAGTGCGCCGCTATTCCCTTCTCCAGGTTATCTTCCCAACCCCGGGATCAAATCTGGGTCTCCTGCCTTACAGGCAGATTCTTTACGGGCTGACCCACCAGGGAAGCCCTGATCTCTTCAAGATCCCTAGTATATCGAAGAACATCCAGTCAAACTGCTGTTTAAGTTTAAAGAAACAAATATCTATCTTCAAATATTTTGAAACTCATCAAGTTTCATTCCATGGTTTTCTTGAAGGAGAAAAAAAATCTATATCAGGAAAAATCTCAGGTTACAAAAAATACACGGAAACACTGACCCCCCAACCTTGTCACCTTAAAAAGCCTTTGCTGCCCCCTCTGCCTGAAGAACCCCTACCACTCCCCTCTGGGACATATGCCCGCCTGCCTCTCCCCACCTCATACACCAAGGCTCCTTCTTTCCTGCCATCAACACTTAGCTCAAGCATTAGATTTTCCTTAAAAATCTTTTCTGATACCACATATCTGGACTGGTTTCCCTTCTCCTTCTTTAATAAATTACCCAACCGTATGCTGCAAATAACATACTTGAAATAAATTCACTTTAAAAGACTGAAAGTGGTCAACGGCGTACCTTGGAAGTGAAAGGAAAAGGAAAGCAGGTGGTCATGTATCAGCAGTGGAAGAGTCCATCCCCCCCTCTCAATCCAAGAAAATAAAGGACATGGAAAAATAAACAACTCCTAAGGTATAATGAAGCAAAGTATATCAAACACTCTAATCAGAAAACAGATCTTTTCCAGGGTCCACAGAAATTGACAAAAACTAACTATATATCCAAACCACAAAGAAAATGCCATGAAAATTCCAAATAAGAAAAATAGGACAAATAATACTGTATGATCATAATCCAATAAAAATATGAATTAATTATAAAATAGAAAAAACAAAAGCCTGAGAGCTGAAAATTTTTTAGTCCTTAAATCAAAAGGAGGAATGAGCAGGAGATGCTTATAGTAAAATGATCTAATTATTGGGGGGAAGGGGACAAGAAAAATCTTTATACGCTACTATGACTATTAAAAAAGGATCAAAAGATACAGTGATGAACAAATGAATGCAATGTTTATTTCTAGTTAAGAACTACTAAACCAGACCTAAAATTGTTTTTAGCAGCAAACATTCAGGGTTCAAAAAACTGACGCTGCTCTCGGCAACAAAGTTAAGATACTGCAGAACTGGGATTCAAATCCCATGTCATCTGGTGCCATATTCACTATGCTTTGTTCCCCTACGTAAATTTTTCATACGGTCAATTAAATTTACTAAGCTCAAATACATAGTATAGTTCACTGAGACTCAAGATACAATTAACAGAAAGAAATAGCAGTGTTATAAATACCATCAGGAAACGGGTGGGGGAGAAACCTCTACTAATTAGAGTATGACACAATGCTTTATTTTCACTAAGAATCTGTTTTTTGCTTATTTAAAAAGGTCTTTGAAACTAGACTTTAACATAATCACTCATGTGCCTAAAATTTAAAAGAGTAAAACAAAGAGGATGTGACTTTGAAAAAAAAAAACCACAGAATTGTTTCATGAATTCTTCCAAGAATACTGTCTTCGCAAATATAAGGAATTTTTGTTTATTGTACAATGGCTACGTAAATACATTGTAAGCAACTGCCTTCCAACTTAACTCTTTCTGCATGAAGTCGCTATTCTTTGCCCCAACTACTTGTCTCTGGACTGACTGGCCTGGTGTATGGCAAGCAGCACGAGCCTGAACTGGGTAACACACTTGTCTTCCTTTTACCTGGTTCCCTGTTCAGCTTTTCTTACTGATTATTTCCTTTTCCTCTCCTCCTTACAAATGACACATTTTCCAGTGGAAGAAAATTTAAAGCTTGCTTGCTCATTGAAAAAGTTGCTACTTCAAAAATCATTTTTAAAGAGAACCTTCTCCTTTCCTGACTTTTGGATATGCAGAATTAGAGATGGAGGGTGGGGAGACCACTAAGCACTCAAACCCCTTAGGGGCACCAGTCCACCTTTCAGAGGAACAGCACGGTGACCATGACAACTTCAATGAGAGGGAGCTAACTGCCTCTCCCTCTCGGTCCTGCTTTAAGAAGCTAAAGGCATATGTACTGGCTCAATGATTAGAAGCAAATAAACAGGAAGAAGAAAAATACTCTTCAAAAGAGATAAAGGAATGTGTATTATAATAAAAGCCAAATGATTGATCCCTTAAGACAGTCCAGGTGTACACCATAGTCAAGCGTTTCCCAGGTGTCACTAGCGGTAACGAGCTTGCCTGCCACTGCAGGCAGAGGTAAGAGACCCAGGCTCAATCCCTGGGTCAGGAAGACCCCCTGAGGGAAATGGCAACCCACCCCAGTATCCCGACCTGCGGAGTCCCATGGACAGAGAAGCCTGGTGGGCTGCAGCCTACAGGGTCGCACAGAGTCGGACACGACTGAAGCAACTTAGCATGCGCGTGCACAAGCAACAGATACGTGTGAGGTGCACACTAACATCCAACATCGCTGTGAAAACTCCCTGTCCCTGGGCGACATCTGTCCACTGTAGAAACACAAATCCATAAGAAAACTGGAAACCAATACAAAAAAAATACAAAGACTCCATTTCATAGGACCAACTAGTCACACAGGTAAATATTTTAACAGGAAAGACCAGTGACAGACCTGGAGTCATCAAGAAGGACTTGACACAACAGGAAGTAAATAAGCTGGCGTTCGATGCTAGGGCAAATTATAGATCAAAGGAGAGAGAGGACAGATTTACAAACCAAGTAAAGAATGTACATCAAAGCAGAGAGGCAAGAACAAGCATGGCCCAGCACACATGAAGGGTACTCAGGAAAGCAGCCTAAAAGGTTTATGTGTGTAAATTAAAAAATGATGAGGTATATGACAGGATCACCTTACAGAAGAAAGTACGTATCAGAACAAAGAATTTAAGTGGGAAGGAATAAACACTACAGACAATACAAAGGGATATGGTGAAAGTTAGGAGGGGCAGCCCAACAGATGAACTGCCATGGAAAATAAAAGGCAATTAGAGAAAATAGCTTAATATCATACAATGATCAGTGAAGTCAGATAGCAGCAGTGGACATACAGGGCTAAAGGTGAATTAAGGAAACACTTAAAGAAAGACAAACATCCTTCGAGCTGGAAGACCTAAGAGCAAGCAGAGAAGGAAGAAGCGGAAGTGAGGAGGATCCCGTGTTTCTATGCAGAAAAACAGAATGAAAGATCGGAGCCATGTTTGATCACAACATCTAACACACAGAAAAAATCCATCTGTTTTCACATCTTTCCTAGGCATCTGGCTTAACTCGTGCATGCCAAATGAGGCCCTCCAGCATTTTTTTTATTAGAAGTCTATTACGCTAGTATTAAGTACAAACACATAAAACAAACTAAGACTACAAATAAAGTTTAAAAATAATTTTCTTTCTTCTGGATGAAAATGACATGAGATCTGTCATTTGCTTTATGATAACCAAGCAGGGAGGCAGAGAGATGAAGCAATGCTGGCTTTGAGTTAGTAATTGTGGAAGATGGATTGTGTGTACATGGGGGCTCATTAGACTATTCTACCCACTTAAACACAAACCCCATCACTTTTATCTAGTCACATGAATCTAACCATTCACTGAGAGTTCCTTTCTAAGGGAAATAATCATAAAATCTGACAATGTAATTTGTACATAATTTTGAATAAAAGGCAATGCATTGTAACTATCACTAAACATAACTGTAAATAACATATACTAAAAAATAAAACCCTAAACCCCACCTCTTCAACACTGCCCTTCTACACACCACTGTACTTCAGTCAAGTTAAAAAAGAAATTTATTCAAATATTTTTTAATATTCATAGATTAATATCAACAAGACTCACGTACAGTATAAAATGTGCTTTAAGAAGTTGAAGGCATATTGACTGGCTCAATCATTAGAAGCAAATAAATAGGGAGGAAGGAAAATAATTCTCAAAAAACGACTGTTCATACTGTATACTGCGTGCACGCTAAGTCGTTTCAGTCATGTCCAACTCTGCAATCCTATGGACTGTAGCCTATCAGGCTCCTCTGTCCATGGGATTCTCCAGGCAAGAAATACTGGAGTGGGATGCCATTATCTCCTACAGGGTATCATCCCAGGTACTTTAGGTCAAATACATTTAGGAAGGTTTACACCTACAGTTATACCTCTAAATATCAACTGATATATTTTATCTTTTGTCACTGGACCCTAGTAAAAATATATCATTGAGCCCATGAACATTAAGTATTAATTCTCAATCTTAAACTGTAGTTCAGATTCTTAATTGTTCTTTTTTTTTTTTGTAGTTAATTTATTTTTTATTGGAGGCAAATTATTTTACAATATTATATTGGTTGGTTTTGCCATACATTGATATGAATTTGCCCCGGGTTTACATAAGTTCCCCCTCCTGAACCCCCCTCCCCCCTCCCTCCTCCCTCTATCCTCCCTCTGGGTCATCCCCGCATGCCAGCCCCGAGCATCCTATAACATGCATCGACCCTGAACTAGTGATTTGTTTCACATATGACAACATACGTGTTTCAATGCCATTCTCCCAAATCATCCCACCCTCTGTATAAATGATTGACTGATACCTTGAGATAAATTGAAATGCAACAAATCCTTAAAGCACCTGCTTTCACAGAATTGTTTGTATATGTGTAACAGGTTTGTGTAAACTCTTAGAGATGTAACCCTTGCTGAAAATGTAAACACTGTAAAATCCAAAGATTCCAAAGCCTGAAAAACCTTTTAACACACTAAAATGAACAATATAACTATACCAAAACTTACAGGCTCATTCTTTGCCCTAGCAAGCTTTGGTAAATATCTAACAAGTGGTTTTATGGGCTCAGAGTACTGAAGGAGAATATTTTCCAAAAAGAAAAAAATTAAACCACTATGTCCTATTATACTTTTTAATAATTAACTTTTCATATGACAAGAGGTATCGCCAATGATTTATTAAGACATTTTATTTCCAGAAGATATATGTAAATCAGGGACAGAATTCCAGCCCTGAGACTTGTGTGTGATGTTGAGTGAGTGTGACTTGCTACATGACCTGGAGCAAATCATTCAAGTTCTTTGTGTCTCAATTTCATCATCTATTAGATGAGGATAGTAAGGGTATCAACTTCTGGGGTAAGAGTTAAATGATTCAATCTATAAAAAGATCTTAAAAGAGTGCCTGGCACTTAAATACTTTCAAAAAAAATGTTAATTACTACTATCACCTCCATCATCACCATCAAATACTTGAATTGCTACTGCCTTGACATACACAAATGCAAACTTGGGTTCTTCTCAATTATTTTCTTGGTAAATAATGATCTAACCAGTCCATCCTAAAAGAAATCAGTCCTGAATATTCATTGGGAGGACTGATGCTGAAGCTGAAACTCCAATATTTTGGCCACCTGATGTGAAGAACTAACTCATTAGAAAAGACCCTGATGCTGGGAAAGATTGAAGAAGGCAGGAGGAGAAGGGGACGACAGAGGATGAGATGGTTGGATGGCATCACTGACTCAATGGACATGAGTTTGAGTGAACTCTGGGAATTGGTGATGGACAGGGAGGCCTGGCGTGCTGCAGTCCATGGGGTCACAAAGAGTCAGACACGACTGAGCAACTGAACTGAACTGAATGGCAAGTCTGGAATTTTGGATGGATCAGTACAATCTTCCTTGGCCTTAATCAGGGGAAGCCATCAAGCAGCAAACTTGAAAGGGGTTCTGAAAATATCTAAGATCAAGACAGTAGGTAATTCATAATTGCTATGGAAATTTTCAAAAATCCCATTTAACAACATAAACACCACTGATAAATGATTGAGAAAAGACAATGTCATATATATACACAATGGGATGTTACTCAGCTATCAGGAAAGAATGAAATCATGACAACTGTGACAATAAGGATGGACCCTGAGGACTGGCCATGGAACAACAGACTGGTTCCAGATAGGAAAAGGAGTACAAGGCGGTATACTGTCACCATGATTATCTAACTTATATGCAGAGTACATCATGAGGAATGCTGGGCTGGAAGAAGCACAAGCTGGAATCAAGATTGCCAGGAGAAATATCAATAACCTCAGATATGCAGATGACACCACCCTTATGGCAGAAAGTGAAGAGGAACTAAAAAGCCTCTTGATGAAAGTAAAAGAGGAGAGTGAAGAAGCTGGCTTAAAGCTCAACATTCAGAAAACTAAGATCATGTCATCCGGTGCCATCACTTCATGGGAAATAGATGGGGAAACAGTGGAAACAGTGTCAGACTTGGGGCTCCAAAATCACTGCAGATGCTGACTGCAGCCAGGAAATTAAAAGACGCTTACTCCTTGGAAGGAAAGTTATGACCAACCTAGACAGTATATTAAAAATCAGAGACATTACTTTGCCAATAAAGGTCCGTCTAGTCAAAGCTATGGTCTTTCCAGTAGTCATGTATGGATGTGAGAGCTGGACTGTAAAGAAAGCTGAGCGCTGAAGAATTGATGATTTTGAACTGTGGTGTTGGAGAAGACTCTTGAGAGTCTCTTGGACTGCAAGGCGATCCAACCAGTCCATCCTAAAGGAAATCAGTCCTGAATATTCATTGGAAGGATGGATGTTGAAGTTGAAACCCCAATACTTTGGCCACCTGATGCGAAGAGTTGACTCATTGGAGAAGACTCTGATGCTGGGAAAGACTGAAAGTGGGAGAGAAGGGGATGACAGAGGATGAGCTGATTGGATGGCATCACTGACTCAATGGACATGAGTTTGAGTAAACTCTGGGAATTGGTGATGGACAGGGAGGCCTGGCATGCTGCAGTCCATGGGGTCTCAAAGAGTCAGACACTACTGAGCCACTGAACTGAGGACATAACACTAAGTGGAGTAAGTCAGAGAAAGACAAATACAGTATGATCTCACATGCATGTGGAATCTAAATTACAAACAAAAAGCTGAGCTCTTGAATACAAACAACAGATTGGTGATAGCCTGAGTGGGGGTGGGGAGGGATGAAAACGATGAGAAGCGTCAACAGATACAGATATGAACAACAAAATAAGTCATGGGATATAATGTACAGCATGGTGACTATAGTTAATAATACTGGATTACACATTGGAAGTAGTTAAGAGAACAGATCTTGAAAGTTCTCATCACAAGAAAAAAATTTGTTAACTATGTATGATGACAAATGTTAACTGGATTTTCATGGTGGTCATTTTGCAATATATAAAAATACTGAATCACTATGCTACACACAAAAAAAAATGTCAATTATACCTCAATTTAAAAAAAATCCTATCTAAGCTTTTGTGAGTAAATAACTCTCAAGGAATATTTTTTCTGCAACTTTTAAGAAACACTGTTTATCCTCATCACTCACTACCCTTCAGCCACAAATAGGCTTCCTTGTATTTCTCAAAGCACCAACCTTCTCTTCTCAGGGCCTCTGCATCTGCTGTTCCCTCAGCCAGGAATGCTTTGCCACCAGGTTTTCCATGATGAGACTGCCACTCAAACGTGGTTTCTTCAGAGAGGTACTTTCTGACCACCACACCTTCTGATTTGCTCTGACTGGACCACTACCGTGTATTTTCCTTTGGTTCTTTCATTTTTGCATGTACTATCTTCCTCACACCACCCCAACAAACTGCAGGCTACATGACAGCAGAAATTGTATTTTATCTCTACTGTATCCCCAAAGCAGAAAAGGAAAATTGGGTGGTAGAGAGCAGACATTGAACTAAATGTTTACTAAATAAATATTTCATTTTAAACTTCAAATTTTTTGAAATTTATGGCTTAAGGTTTTCAAGACACATGTGTTAAAAGATGGCCTACATACTAAACCATTAGGGTTGTCTGTCTATCCGTGGAGCTTTTATTAAAAATATCTTTGAGATTCAAAATTTATCAAATACTCAACTTTTGTCCTTAACGAGATTAGGACCAATTGCCTTTCTGTATCTGTAAGCTACATTTAGAACCAGGAGTTATTAATAACCTACTTTTCAAAAAAAATTCTTTATGAGTTAGTTTAGCACAGTAACAGAAAAAAACATGGGGAAAGAAAACTGGTGCCAAGTGAAAAATACAGAAAAGCAGGGGCTGGGCAGTAGTTCCACAAAAGCAGTGCTTCTTTAAGAGACAAAAAAGAAAAAAAACCCTACTTCCCACTTATGCTGCAGGATAGAACAGTAGGGGACTGGTTAAACTAACTATGATACATCAATAAACAATTTTCAAAGAGTATGTCGTAACATGAAAAAAAAACCACATAATATTTTTAAATCAAACTCGATTGTATCTTTAGCATAAATACTATTTTAGTAAACATAATCTCACACACTCACACATACAATTAAAAAGAAACAGTCCAAAGAATTAGGGCTTAACGGGGTATTTTTGGATGATATAATTACAAACATTACTATTACATTATCATTTCCTCTTGGTGCTCTTTTCTTCTATTTTTTTCCCCCAAATCATTAGACTGAATTACAACTGCAATCTTGATAGAAATATTGGGGCCTATAAGCTGAGTTGCCTTTTGTTTTTGTTTGCAGTTTTTGTTGGGCTTTAGTTCTTAAGGAAAAACTAATGGAGTACTGAATCCAGTCAAAGAAATAACCTAATTCTAGTCCTTAAGCAAGATGGAGGAGCCTGGTAGGCTGCAGTCCATGGGGTCGCTAAGGGTCGGACACGACTGAGCGACTTCACTGTCACTTTTCACTTTCACACATTGGAGAAGAAAATGGCAACCCACTCCAGTGTTCTTGCCTGGAGAATCCCAGGGACAGGGGAGCCTGGTGGGCTTCCGTCTATGGGGTCACACAGAGTCGGACACGACTGAAGTGACTTAGCAGCAGCAGCAGTCCTTAAGCAGAACCAGGACGATAAGCCATGGTGAACATCATTACTTAGATCAGGGATACACTACTTCTTGAAACTCCGAAGATGCTGAAAGTAGGATCTCTATACTGTTCTCTAGAATAACAATTCTAAAAATGGTTTCCACTTATCAAGTAATTACAACCTTCCAGCTTTAGATATTATCTCATTTTATCCTCGCAGGAAGTCAATGAGGTAGTTTTATTGTTTCTATTTATAAAACAAGAAAATAAAGGAACCCAATTGTAGACAACTGGCAGAAACAGACACACGTGTGCACACAGACACACACCTCATTCATTCACTCATTAGATTTTCAGAGGGGATGTTATACGATTCTCTAAATGTCTGAAACACCTCATTATAAAAACTCTCACTATAAAAACTCTCACTATCATTCAACTCTTTTTTTAAACTTTTCTTGCTGGTTTTTAAATAATTACACACATTTTTTTTTCAGTCATAAACTCAAATTTTATACCAACCTACACACCCGTGTCATCTAGAAACCCCACTTAGAGGGGGCAATGGTCACTGAATCTTCATTATTAAAGCACTTAAAAGGATTGCTATAAAGTATTGTGATCCTACAATAATATTTTTGTTCAAATGACTAAAACTCATACAACATTCACTGTTAACATGCAAATCACACAGCTGTCGAAACTACGCAGACTGACCCCTTAGTCTTGAAACAACCAAACTTCTTTCATTCTGTCCTATTTCAGCCAAAAGATTTATCCCAATATCATCCATTCCAGTCCCAAGTTTTATTTCATCTGTCAAATGTTAAACGATCAGAACCTTAATTTTATCTACAAAAATGTCACTTAAAAGCTTTAACTGAAGAATATTGGTTCAAATTTCACATATCTGAAAATCCAAATTATGTAACATTAAATTTAAAGAACAATTCATATAGAAGATGTGGTTTTTTTCTTCTTCACTCTATCTCCTTATAGAGGCAATATAAGCAAACTGCTTAGCAAATACCAAAGTGGTAAGCATAATGAAATTTTTTTTTTATTTTGGATTGATTCTATTTCCAATGGATATATATTAAAAATTACCTTCCTGGCCACATAGTGGTATTACCTACAATGATATCAGTCAATCAAGCAAAATAAGGCAGCCGTGGATGTATCCATTCAAACTAGTTCAAAGACATCATTCAACAATTTTAAAATGTCTTTATAATGAAAAGGCAGTTATCAACGTACCCACCACAAGCAGAAAAAATAAGCCTAAGCAATAGCAAAGGAGGGATTAGCAAGAATCCTCATTATTTATCTGGATTTTAACAGATCAGTGGGGAAGGTGAGCAGCGAAACAGTGACGAGGCCTGGTAGCCAGAGCCACACAGGAAATCTTGCGGGCTAGCTCAACCAAGGGAGCTCCCCTTTCATCTGTTTCCTTACTGGGGACTTCTAGAAGATGTCTTACTGAAGGTTGCTCTTGAACAAAAGGATTTTGCAGCTATAACAAAAGTAAAGCACCACAGGAGAATTACAGAGTATACTCATACATAAATAAGCCTATGTATTTGCATTCTAATCCTCAAAACACGCATCTGAAAATGAAGCTGGACAGAGCTCCAACCAACAAGCACACTGGAAGCAATAAGTCTCAGCACTGCCAAGGTCTCAATTAGGCTAAAGATGTTTCTACTTCAACTCGAGCACTTCACTGAAAACATTAAAAAAAATCTCTGCATAGCATCAGTCAGTGCCTCTCACTTTTGTCAAACTTTTATAGTGAAATGGAAGGATAAGAAAAAACAACACTTCTGGATCCTATTCATCAAGCTTGAATAATAATAAAATATCATTATTGAATCATCATTATTCTGAACAAATGTGATACAGCTGTAAAAGACAGCATGTTAAGAGTAAAAATGTACATTTTTTCCTCTAAACTTGTTAAGGATGACCATTAAACTCCACTTTCCTCTGACAACAGTGATTTAGATGGTAACCAAAGATGCATGAAAATAAATTATCTGTCCTGTCTCTCCCTTCTCTTCATGCTTGCTTTATTTATGGTGGTCGTAACTCTGCAACCAATAAAGAGAGGCAGTGAATACTGTGTGAATGCAACAAAGTCAACATTAACTAATAAAAGCAGGCCTTATCAGACAATAACAAAGTTACTAGCAAGCCTCAGGTTCTTGAGTAAATAGCCCATAAATCCACTCCAACACTTCAGATAAGAATCTGTGCTAACTACTGAATTTAACTAATTTGTATTTTTAAATAGAAAGAAAAGTAAAAGTGAAAGTTGCTCATTCGTGTCCGACTCTTTGCGACCCCATGATCTATACAGTCCATGGGATTCTGCAGGCCAGAATACTGGAGTGAGTAGCCTTTCTCTTCTCCAGGCGATCTTCCCAGCCCAGGGATCAAACCCATATCTCCCACACTGAAGGCAGATTGTTTACCAGCTGAGCCACAAGGGAAGCCCAAGAGTACTAGAGCAGGTAGCCTATCCCTTCTCCAGTGGATCTTCCTGACCCAGAAATCAAATCAGGGCCTCCTGCATTGCAGGTAGATTCTTCACCATCTGAGCTATCAGGGAAGCCCTTAAAAAATATTGAGTGAGCAAATCAACACGTGGAAATTCATTTTAAATGTCATACAAGATGACCAAAATCATTATGTTTAATGTAAGGGTCTATTCAGAAGCAGTGATTTTTACGGCAAGGATGATCAAACAGACTTTTTAAAACAAGAATGTAATCAAAACAAATCTGGTCTAAAAAAATAGCAAACAGAAAAATTTAAATTATTGTTCCTGCATATATTATACTATACTAGTATTCTAGAATAATATATCATAAAACATCTCCTCAGAAAATCATTTCTCTGGATAAATATTTTCTTTATAGTATTTCTTCTAAAAATAAGGTTATATTTAAAATAATTCCTGTGATATGGTTGAATGTTATAGAAAATCTCAGAATTATACCAAAAATTTGAAAATTTTGCCTAAATAAGAACAGTCTTTTCTGTGCTTCATTATTTCCTATGGAAACACAGTGTCACTTCTCAAATTAGGATGCTCCCCACACAAAAAATCACATTTCTATATCCTGACAATGAACACATCAGTACTAAACCAAAATTTAAAACACAGTATTTCGATCACTTCAAAGAAATGAAAACACATATAAACTGAAAAATACATGTAAAGGATTTTGTATGGCAAAAATTATAAAATACTGATGATAGCACAGAATAAAAGGTAATTCTTAGTACTGCCTAGTTTTTAGTTTTAGGTAAATTCTGCATAGACAGCACATAAATATTACTATTAAAATATTACTATCACATTTAACAGGACTATTTACTCTCCTGGGCAATCATCAGTAGTGGCTTGAAGTCTATGTTCATAATGTCTTGGGTGTGAACTGGAGTGTTCAGTGCTTCTCACTTCTGAGACTGCTAAAACTTCAATTTTCTTTATTCCAAAATGATACTTCTGCTCAGTCAAATAAATTTGGTCCAAATAACCATGGAGAAACCATGTGAGCAACCAGTAAAGTAATCCTTGAAATATCAACTATCTTCTTGAAAGCAAATTTCAGGTACATAACAATTTTGTATCTACCCTTCTTATTGGGGCTTCCCTGGTGGCTCAGTGGAAGAGAGTCAGTCTGTCAATGCAGGAGATGCAGGTTTCATCCCTGGGTGGGAAGATCTCCTGTGGAAGGAAATGGCAACCCAGTAGTATTCTTGCCTGGGAAACCTCATGGACAGAGGAGCCTGGGGAACACAGTCTATGGGATAGCAAAAGAATCAGACATGACCTAGTAACTAAACAATAACAACCTTTTTACTAGCTATACATCAAAACCTAGGTCTGAAAACGGATGGTTTTAAACATTCTATTATTGATAAAAGATTATTTCTTTCACAAATACAAAGGTAAAATTCTTTAAAATGACAGCAGTAAAAGAATCCTAACTCACAGAACTCAAAAGCTAATGGGAAAAAAAACAGGACAGGTTATAAAGTCAAAAACAAAAATCACAACAAACTTTATGCATGATGGTATTGCTATGGTTTACTGTAAAGACAGGACACGAAAGATGAATAACAAAATTACATTTCACAGATCTTTAATGGATCAGGCCAACTACAGCTTGAACTACCTGAAAAAGCAAAACAGGCAGATTTAGTTGCAAAAACCATTATTAGTTTTGTGGGTTCTGCTGCAGGTCCAGTCTCCTGAAATCCCCAGAGAGAACATGTGGCCACAAGGAAAACTGAACTCTCCCCCATCTTTCCTAAACAGGGACAATGGCAGCTGGCCTGGCTAGCTCCAGGTTAAAAATACACTCCAAAAAATACTGACAAACCAGATCATGTGTCCGGGGGATCTGCCATTGCAGCCAGTGGATGCAGAAACCAAGCTCCTGGGCACAGACACCGTTCCATGTCCCCCATTTCTTGATTATAGGAAATAAGCTTTATTCATGACCTTTCCTGAGTTCCAACCAGTGGGATCAAACAGCTGCTAAGGGAAAGGAGGGTGTGTGGAGAAAAGGGAGAACAGTCAAAGGAAACAACGGTGCAGCCTTGGGGCAGGGTCTTGGTTCCCCTCAAGGGATATACACAACAGTATCTTTGAGCTGTTTTGCAGATACTGAAACCCCCATCAGGTGGGAGAAGTTAACTGCATGCTGCCCACAAGTATAGTTGGAACCACACGGTTGATGATGCTGACTCCCACTTATCTCACCACCAGCCAATCAGAGAATGTTCACAAGCTGATCACACCTCTTTGAACCATTTCTGTAAAACTCCTCACTACCCACTCCAGGTTGGGACACAATAGTTTTGAGGGCATCGACCTGCTGTAGTCCCCTCTGCCTGGCAAACCAATAAATCTTTTCTACTTCACCCAAAACTGCCTTTGAGATTTAATTTGGCATTGAGGAACTAAGGCCAGATTCGACTTCAGTATGAACACTGGCAGGTTCCCCTAGAACTAAATGGTTAAGAGTGAGGGAATTCCTCAAAAGAAGTGGTGTCCCACTGCAAAAAAAAAAGAGAAAGAGAGAGAGAAAGGAAGAACTACAGCAAAAAAGGAGTGCTGAGCCAACAAGAAGAATAGCTCTCTGCATCATTCAGCAAAAGCAAGTTCACTTTTTCAAAATGTAAATATTCTGAAATTGTGTATGTTTAGTCGCTCAGTTGTATCCAACTCTTTGAGACCCGATGGGCTGTAGCCTGTCAGGCTACTCTGCCCATGGGGATTTTCCAGACAACTGGAGTGGGCTGCCATGCCCTCCTCCAGGGGATTTTCCCAACTGGAAATCCCAGGGATCAAACCGAGGTCTCACATTGCAGGTGGAGTCTTTACCGGCTAAGCTATTAGGGAATGGTTTTAAAAATCAATGAAATTAATACTTGACCCAGTAACAATCATGATACTGTCTACCCACGCACAAACTTGTTACCCCTGGTGACATATCTGGACCATCAGAATCCTTCAATGAATCAATAAGCCACTTGAAAACCATGTGAGGAAGGAAAAGGAACCCTGATAGTTCACAGAAGACGTTCTGTTAACACACTCTAGCAAGATCCAGAACTCTTCTGCAAAATGATTCAGAAGGAGTAACACGATGTTAAGTTCTACAAAATAACTGTAACCATATTTTCACTTAGTTCCCTTTTCATATGTTGTGGCTTCACAGTTATACCCACAAATTCCCTGCTGCTTCTCCTCTGATGCTTCAAAAGGTGAAGTCTAACTGCCCTCCCATCAAAAGTGGGCTTTATCTAATAACTCACTGCTAAGGACCGTAAAAGAAGTAATGGTATATGACTTCTGAAACTAAAAGATACGACAGAATCCTCCTTACCTGATTCCATAGATCACACACTCTGGGGAAAGGAACTGCCACTGCTGTTAAAACACTTAAGCCTCTCCAGGAAGCATGAGGGATTCTCCTAATAGCAATGTGACTGGGCCAAGTTGAAAGTGGGTTCTCCAGACCCAGAAAAGACTTCAGATGACTGGACAGTATCTTCAGAGCAACCTCATGAGAGACGCTAAGCCAGAACCACCTATGCTAAATTAGTCCTGAATTTCTGACCCAGAGAAACCATGAGACAGAAATATTTGTGCAATAAATAGTGTAATGTGCATGTCTTTCTCTCTTAATAGAATAATGCATCTTACAATCAATGAAATCTTAAGAGTCAATAAAATGCAGCAATTAATTCTCAATTTTTTTACTTAGTTGGGACTCCTTAGTTACTCCCTGGACTGCAAGGAGATCCAACCAGTCCATTCTAAAGGAAATCAGTCCTGAATATTCACTGGAAGGACTGCTGCTGAAGCTGAAACTCCAATACTTTGGCCACCTGATGCAAAGAACTGACTCATTGGAAAAAAGAATTTTCTGATGAGTTTCATCAGTTTCCTAATGCTGGGAAAGATTGAAGGTGGGAAGAGAAGCGGACAACAGAGGATAAGATGGTTGGATGGCATTACTGACTTAATGGGCATGAGTTTGAGTGAACTCCAGGAGTTGGTGATGGACAGGGAGGCCTGGAGTGCTGCAGTCCATGGGTGGCACAGAGTCGGACACAACTCAGCAACTGAACTGAACTGAACTTACTTAGTTGATTCTGTTGCTCATTGCACTTAACATAGAAATCCACACCCCTCACTTCGGCACTTCCTTCCGCACTACCCTTCTGCTTAGAACACATCCTCTGCTTCCTCCTGGAAACCTGTGAACCATCTCAGCCGAATTACATACCTTCGCTCATCCAGTGTTCCATTACATGCAGAACCTAATCTACGCCGCACACATGTATTATCATTACCCATTTCTTCATTGAATGAATAATTGAGTAATTTCTATACTAACCAACTTTGAGTGAGTTATCTTTTTCTAAACATAATGGAGATGCAGAGTTCTAAATATATATAAAGGGTTTACTCATCTTAAAGGGAAAAAATACTAGAGAAAATCTTTTTATAGTTGTCAAATAGATATTTTTCAACATATCATTGACCAAAACTTCTAGCCAAATGAGGTGTCTATGTTTAATCTCTTTGCACATATATCAGCTCTCTTTTTCACACTGTTCTCAACTTTTAAAAATGTTTAAATACATACATATCACAATGTATATAAATGTCTTAAAATTTACACATACAAATTTGTTCATATCACAAATGCTTCTGTGAAAATTGGTATTTCAATTTTTTAAAATTATTTTATTTTCAACTGGAGGATAATTGCTTTACAATATTGTGTTGGCTTATGCCAATATATCAAGGTGAATCAGCCATAAGTGTACATATATCCCCTCCCTTTCGAGCCTTCCTCCCACTCCACGCCTATCCCACACCTCGAGGTTGTCAACGGAGCACCGGGTTGAACTCGCTGTGCTATACGGCAACTTCCCAGTAGCTATCTGCCTCACACATGGTAATGCGTATCAGTCAGTCAGTTTAGTCGCTCAGTCGTGTCTGACTCTTTGCAACCCCATGGACTGCAGCATGCCGAATTAATGGACATGAATTTGAGCAGGCTCTGGGAGATGGTGAAGGACAGGGAAGCCTGATGTTATATATAGTCCATGGGGTCGCAGAGAGTTGGACATGACGGAATGACTGAACAACAGTAAAAAAGACTTCTTATATTATAAATAAAACCTTTTATCTATCAAGTTTTCACCCTTACTATTACAAACCTGTTGTTTTTCCAAATCTGTAGATTTTCTTTTAACAATTTAATATTTTCTGATACAGAAAATTTACTGATTTTTTAATATAATCAAATATGCCTACTGTTTAAACCTCCATGTTTTCAATCCTAGTTGAAATGAACTTTCCTTAATTCTACATTAATATATTGTAAAAGACTGCCTCTAAAGATCATTTCTATTTTTTACATTTAAGACTTTTATACATTTGGAAACATTTTCACACACACAACTGAAGAGTCCAGTATTGTTACACAGTCATTTATGAATAAGAAAAACATTTTATACATCTCTAATCCACAGTGTTGAAAAGCTGGTGAAATTTAAGCTGATTCAAGATTCCTTATTAGAATATTTTTGCAATAAAGTTAAAAAAAATACAAATACATATTACGTACATGTCCATCGTATCTATAAATTCCTGACTAATTCACTTTAGCAAACATATTACCTCAACTTAAAAATCTGAATAAATCAAGGGGGCATACTTTCATGAACTAAAAGTCAAGGTCCAAGCATGATTAATTTCAGTGAAATAAAATAATCCCAAAACACAAACTGTAATTCAATATGCATCCATACAACACCTATAACACAACAAGAACTTTTATGTTACATTGAAAGCATTTTAGCAGATATGCCCACCTGTGGTACACAGTATTCCTTATATTGCTGTCACCATTACATAAAGGAAAAACAAGGCAAATCTCTGAGTCAGAACAGGTATTAAAAATAGAGCTTTGGGAAATTATAACCTGATGTTGTTCTAACATTCAGATGTAGCACATAAGCCCAAAATATTAAGTTGCTTCTAATATTCTCTATACTACTATAATTTTCATTATAACGTAACATTGTTTTCATTATATTTCTACCTTTTTTCATGAAGTGTAATGTTTAATCCTGGTTCATTACTTATTCCAACACTATAAAACATTCTAACCAGTTGCCTGTTTTCTGGCTTCTAGGATTTTCTGCTCTTCCAAAAGGTTCCCCAAACTCTGTGGTGCCAGCCAAAGCCCCATCCAGAACACCATCTAACAGTACAGGCAGCAAGAGAGGGACACTAAACTGGTCAACACGCATCAGGACTTTCTTCCACTTGATACACAATAGCTGCTCCCTTCCACACCTGCTCACAAAATAAAGAATCCCACATCCTGTTTTCTTTCTTCCTTTTTGAAACAATCACTCTTGCTGCTGCTGCTGCTGCTGCTAAGTCACTTCAGTCGTGTCCGACTCTGTGTGACTCCATAGACAGAAGCCCACCAGGATGCCCCTTCCCTGGGATTCTCCAGGCAAGAACACTGGAGTGGGTTGCCATTTCCTTCTCCAATGTGTGAAAGTGGAAAGTGAAAAGTGAAAGTGAAGTCGCTCAGTCGTGTCCGACCCTTAGCAACCCCACGGACTGCAGCCTACCAGGCTCCTCCATCCATGGGATTTTCTAGGCAAGAGTACTGGAGTGGCTTGCCATTGCCTTCTCCATCCCTGCAATTTGTTATCAGAGACGGCATTTTTGCCATCTCCTGGTGTGCATGCACACTCACAACCCAGATCTCCAGCTCAATCTCCAAAGTCCTTGTTTGAATTCCAATGGCACGCACAGCTACCACTGCAAGAACACTGCGTGCAGAAGATGGTTATTTCTTGTACAGGGTCTCATCTCAGTACAGGATAAGAACTCTGAGGGGCAGGGCCTTCCCTGTGTGCCTCTCAGAGCCTCTTCAAGCACTGTACTCAGCATCGGTAAACCTCAGATGCTAATTGACAACACACATAACCCAGATTGTAAAGCCCTTCCAGGAAAGGGTCTCGACTCATCATCTCTGTAATCGTAGCAAACTGCCGGGTCCCCATTTCACTTACTAATAAGCATTTCAAACCATCACTAACTCCAAACAATGGACAAGAGGCTTAAGGATTTAATGGCGACAGAATTCTGAGAAAATTTCCCTTTCAGAAAATGTTTTGCTTGCTCATTTTAAATCAAGAAAATACATTTCCTCAGAAAAGCTGTTTCCTTCATTAAGAATCTAACGTTAATGAAGAATGCTTGTTACAATCTTCCACATAAAGCTTACCTAGTAAAAATATTTCAAACAAGAGTGTACTAATTAAAACAAATTAAAGTCACGCTTTCATCTGGGAATTAAAATAAGTACTCAGAACAACGAACTGCAGCAAAAGAAGTAACTGACATTTATTTTGTTTCTAGCTTCGCAAAGTGTATTACTTCGTAAAGAAATCAGCTTTGCTTTTTTCTGTTCAAAATATTTTGTTTTGTGCAGCATTAACAAAGTTTCTGAACTGTTTTGAGGTAGATATGCAAAGAAAACTATAGCTACAAATGTTAAAGAAAATCAAGATTAAAAAGTTGGATAGTAAAAATAGTCTTAAACTCAAACATCAAGGCCATTATACATACAAGAGGAGAGATGTGGTCACAGCGGGAAACCAAATATAATACTATAAAGCTATGTTCCAGCTGATAAGAGAGATGCGGTATGAGACCAGAAGAATGAGAGAGATTCAGTTCAGCTCAGTCCCTCAGTCGTGTCTGACTCCTTGCAACCCCATGACTGCAGCACCCCAGGCCTCCCTGTCCATCACCAACTTCCAGGGCCTGCTCAAACTCTTGTCCATAGAGTCAGTGATGCCATCCAACTATCTCATCCTCTGTCGTCCCCTTCTCCTCCTGCCTTCAATCTTTCCCATCATCAGAGTCTTTTCAAATGAGTCAGCTCCTCAGATCAGGTGGCCAAAGTATTGGAGTTTCAGCCTCAGCATCAGTCCTTCCATTGAATGAACATTCAGGACTGATTTCCTTTAGGACTGTCTGGCTGGATCTTTTTGCAGTCCAAGGGATTCTCAAGAGTCTTCTCCAACACCACAGTTCAGCTAAAACCTACAACTACTAAGGCCATCCACTTGGAAGCTAATAAATGTGCTAAAAATAAATAAATAAATAAAACTGTTTTAAGACCTAAAGAACTAGTTCTCAAACCAGATCAGAGGCATTCTTATTCAAAACTGTCAGAAGGGCAAATTCTTCAGCCCTGTCCAGATCTACCAAATCAAAAATGTTATGGTTAGGGTCTTCCAGGTCATTCTGACACAGACTTGTTTTGAGGACCATCAGCCCAAACTAGTGCATGAATACAAAATTAAGGACAGGGTGTCAGACAAATTTTGGTATAAAGTTCACAGGAAAAGTGAACATGCTAATCAAGACAAATATTAGAAGTTATTAGGATAATAAAGATTCAGTTCAGTTCAGTTCAGTCGCTCAGTCGTGTCTGACTCTCCGCGACTCCATGAATCACAGCACGCCAGGCCTCCCTGTCCATCACCAACTCCTGGAGTTCACTCAAACTCATGTCCACAGAGTCGGTGATGCCATCCAGCCATCTCATTCTCGGTCGTCCCCTTCTCCTCCCGCCCCCAACCTTTCCCAGCATCAGAGTCTTTTCCAGTGAGTCAACTTATCGCATAAGGTGGCCAAAGTATTGCAGTTTCAGCTTCAGCATCAGTCCTTCCAAAGAACACCCAGGATTGATCTCCTTTAGAATGGACTGGTTGGATCTCCTTGTAGTACAAGGGACTCTTAAGAGTCTTCTCCAACACCACAGTTCAAAAGCATCAATTCTTTGGCGATCAGCTTTCTTCACAGTCCAACTCTCACATCCATACATGACCATGGGAAAAACCATAGCCTTGAGTAGACGGACCAGAAGACACTAAATGTACCTTAATATCTATTATTTTTGTAACAACTTAGATATAATTTCCAATCCATAAAATTAACACATTAAAGAATTCACTGGTCTTAGCATATTCAGACTATTCTATCATCCATAGCCAGAGAATAACTATCCATCACCATCAGAGAATATTTATCCATCTAAAATTCTAATTTTTAGAATGTTTCCATCACTCAAAAAAGAAACTCCATACCTTTTAATAACCCACCCCTAACTCCTTATCCACTAATATATTCTGTTTCTGTAGATTTACCTGTTTTAGATATCTGATATGAATGGAACTGTATGTGTGTGGCCTTTTATGTCTAGATTCTCTCATTTAGACAAATGTTTTAAAGGTTCATCCATGCTGTAGAATGTTTCATTATTTTATTCCTTTTTATGGCCCAAATAATTTTCTATTGTCTGAACATACCAAATTTTGTTTATCCATTCATCCAGTAATGGACTTCTGGACCATTTCCACCTTGTGGTTATTATATGTAAATGTGCTATGAACATTCGTGCACAAGTTTTATGTGGACATATGTTTTCATTTCTCTTGGGAATATACCTCCGAGTGGAACTGCGGGGTCAAATGGCAACTCCATAGGTAAGCATTTAATGAAGTGACCAATTGTCTTCTAAAGTCCCTGCGCCATCTTAGATTTCCATCAAAGGCATGTGAGAGCACTGAGTATTTCACATCCTCAGTAACCCTGTACCTCTTTGATTCCAGCAATCTTGTTGAGTACAAAGAGGTACTTCATTGTTTTTTTATTTGCATTTCCCTGATGGCTAATGATACGGTGCATCTTTCCATGTACATGTTGGCCATTCGTCTATCTTCACTGGAAAAGTGTCTATTCGGATCCTTTGCACATTTTTCAACTGGGTCATGTATCTTCTTATTGAGTCGTAAGAGTTCCTGATATATCCTACACACGTCTCTTCTCAAACGTGATTGGCAAGTATTTCTTCCCATTCTGTGGGTTATCTTCTCACTTTCCTGGAACGGTCCTTTAAAACAAAATGTTTCACTATTTTTGTTAAGGATCTCCTGAAAACATCAGCTTTGAATTCACTCTTTAATGCTAAGGGTAATTTTTATTAAGATGCTGGGGAAAACACGGTTCATACTGGGGAAGATTTGCTAGATTAGGAAAGATACCGTACACCCTACACAGACAAGACAGACCACTATCACCTGGAAGAAACGTGTCTGAGCTGTCCAGACAGCATTTGCAGTAAGCTGTTTAAATGTGAAAAGCAAGAGTTCTGTGACAACTTTACTAACAGAAATAATAGTAACTTACCACTTTCACAGCAGGGAAGGTAATCAAAAATACAAAGTATACAAAATGAAGACTTCATGTGTTTTCCACATTTTAAATTTGAAATACTATATACTCTACAAGGTGATTTTCGTTAGCATACAATATACAGAGCTCTCATGTTAGCAAAGACTCGGAAGACAACATTATAATGTTCTCTGAAAAAAACTGGTTGTGGATATCTTGGAAGTCTAAAGAAACAGAAACTGGTGTCTACCAAAAAATGAGGAGGTCGGGTGAAAAAGCTAGCTGACAGACTGATTTCCTCAAGTGGGAAATGTAGGGGATGAAATAACAGTAAACAAATTGGCACAGACTAGCAGGCTGACAGAAAGAAAGGCAAGCAGGTAGGCAGAGGGTTGAGTAACAGAAATTCTATTCAAGGTAATGCAAGGTGTGGTGCTAAGTCCTGAAATGAGAGGCAGAAGCCGAAGATCTCAACGGCTAGGAGTTTACTTGAGAAGATGACTTATATGAGAGCAAGGATGCTAAAAAGTGTTAACTATAAAAGCCCAGAAGCCTCAGCAATCAAAATTTGATTGTGCAGGTGGTGGTGATACCTTCAAAGCTTAGGGACCTACCAAAATGACCTACCTAAATGAACCTAAAGGGAGGGGCAGTAGAGGAGTGGGGAATTAAGAGGTACTATTTGATATGAAATAAGCTACAAGGATACATTGCCCACAAGGGGGATATATTTTACAACAACTATAAATGTAGTATAACCTTTAAAAGGCTATGAGTCACTATTGTACATCTGTAACCTATGTAATATATAGTAACTGTACATCAATAAAAATTTTTTTAATAATTAACAGGATACATAGGATATGGAGAGAAAATGATCAGAGGGAGGCAGATAATTCTGACAACAACTCCAACTGACAAGGACAGGATTAGTGCCTCAAAGAGATTAACTGCTGAAGTTGAAGCTCCAATACCTTGGTCATCTGATGTGAAGAACTGACTCAGAAAAGACCCTCCTGCTGGAAAAGATTGGAGGTGGGAGGAGAAGCTGATGACAGATGAAGAGATGGCTGGATGGCATCACCGACTCAATGGACATGAGTTTCAGCAAGCTCCGGGAGTTGGTGATGGACAGGGAAGCCTGGCGTGCTGCAGTCCATGGGGTTGCAAAGAGTCGGACATGACTGAGTGACTGGACTGAACTGAACTGACATTAATTGGTGGGAAAGAGGAATTAATCAGTATACGGAAACACTGTAAAGAAAAAAAACAATAGTGATATTTTAAAGTTGAAGAAGAGTATAGGGTTAAGGCTAGTTTCAAAGAGTGAAACTTAGTGAATAATAAAGGATGTTAAGTCCTCAGAAGTTCTAAATTTAAGAGAAAGATGAGGTGGTTTCTAATGTGCTAAGTACTTGAGAGACATATATAGAGATATCTGGTGGAGAGCATATTTCTTGCCAGGAATAACAGAGCTGGCATCAGTTAGCAATTAGAAAACAAATATTAATCGAATATTGAATGGTGAAAACTAAAACAATTCTATTAAATGTAATTCCCCATGAAAAACATCCATGCTGCTTGATTAAAAGTACCTACTGCAGTTCTCCAAGAAATTATAAAGAAAAGCTGGGGAGTAGACAAGGAGGAGGTAACACATTGTTTTTCAAGTCCTGCTTATACACTTACTGAAGATGTTCAAGCAGGTTTTAGAAATGGCAGAGGCACCAGAGATCAAATAGCCAGCATCCACTGGATCATGGAGAAAGCAAGAGAGTTCCAGAAAAACATCTATTTCTGCTTCATTGACTATGCCAAAGCCTTTGACTGTGTGGATCCCAATAAACTGTGGAAAATTCTGAAAGAGATGGGAATGCCAGACCACCTGATCTGCCTCTTGAGAAACCTGTATGCAGGTCAGGAAGCAACAGTCAGAACTGGACATGGAACAACAGACTGGTTCCAAATAAGAAAAGGAGTACATCAAGGCTGTATATTGTCACCCTGCTTATTTAACTTATATGCAGAGTACATCATGAGGAACGCTGGGCTGGAAGAAGCACAAGCTGGAATCAAGATCGCCAGGAGAAATATCAATAACCTCAGATATGCAGATGACACTACCCTTATGGCAGAAAGTGAAGAGGAACTCAAAAGCCTCTTGATGAAAGTGAAAGAGGAGAGTGAAAAGGTTGGCTAGAAGCTCAACATTCAGAAAACAAAGATCATGGCATCTGGTCCCATCTCTTTATGGGAAATAGATGGAAAAACAGTGGAAACAGTGTCAGACTTTATTTTTTTGGGCTCCAAAATCACTGCAGATGCTGATTGCAGCCATGAAATTAAAAGATGCTTACTCCTTGGAAGGAAAGTTATGACCAACCTTGATAGTATATTAAAAAGCAGAGACATTACTTTGCCAACCAAGGTCCATCTAGTCAAGGCTATGGTTTCTCCCGTGGTCATGTATGGATGTGAGAGTTGGACTGTGAAGAAAGCTGATCGCCGAAGAATTGATGCTTTTGAACTGTGGTGTTGGAGAAGACTCTTGAGAGTCCCTTGGACTGCAGGGAGATCCAATTAGTCCATTCTAAAGGAGATCAATCCTGGGTGTTCATTGGAGGGACTGATGCTAAAACTGAAACTGCAATACTTTGGCCACCTCATGCGACAAGTTGACTCACTGGAAAAGACTCTGATGCTGGGAAAGGTTGGGGGCGGGAGGAGAAGGGGACGACCGAGAATGAGATGGCTGGATGGCATCACCGACTCTGTGGACATGAGTTTGAGTGAACTCCGGGAGTTGGTGATGGACAGGGAGGCCTGGCGTGCTGTGATTCATGGGGTTGCGGAGAGTTGGATACGACCGAGCGACTGAACTGAACTGAACTGAAGGTAACAAAGGAGTTGGAAGCAGAGAAAAACTGAAGGGAGAAACACAGTCTCCATTTCTGACATTGTGTGTTTTAGTGGCTAAGCGGTGTCCAACTCCTACAACCCCATGGACTGCAGCCTGCCAGGCTTCTCTGTCCATGGGATTTTCCAGAAAAGAATACTGGAGTGGGTTGCCATTTCCTTCTCCAGGGGATCTTCCCAACCCAGGGATCAAACCCAGGTCTCCTGCATTGCAGGCAGATTCTTTACCAACTAAGCTACAAGGGAAGCTGAGCCACTTCTGACATTAGTGTCCATTTAAAACCTGATTCTTTAGTAACATATACACACTACTATAGACAAAGTAGAAAACCAAAAAAGGACCTACTGTATAGCACAGGGAACAATACTTAGTATTTTGCAATAATCTACATGGAAAAGAACCTGAAAATAGATATAAATGTGTAACTGAATCACTTTGCTCTACATATGAAACTAACGCAACAGTATAAATCAACTATACTTCAATTTAAAGTTAGTTTTTTCTTTAAAAAACCTGATTGTTTCTCATGATTGCTGTTCCTGCTGTGCTAATGAATTTAAATCTCATGAAAGGTTTTCTCGCTTTATTTACTGCTATACTATACAATGTTTATATCCACAAGCTGAAAGGAACAGTGGCTCATTCAGTCTTATAAAGTCTGTTCAGGAAACATCCCATTTCCCTAATAAAATAAAGAGAAATGAATTTTTGACACTGGAAAATGTTCTCTGAGTCTGAAGATGTAGGATTTTTTGCTTTGGTTGTTGTTTTGGCATATGCATATTGAGAAACATTATTTTTCCCTTCACAATACTAGTGAACTTACTTTCTAAATACTCAAGAGTAAAAATGTGTTTTCCAATTCTTTAATTTCCTTCAGTAGTACTAACGGAACAGTTATTAGTTTAAGAAAGTTTCTAATAGTTTAAAAAATTAAAAGTACCATCATCATTTATTATGTCATCTAAGGTGCCAAAATATGATCTTCATCATTCTAAATAAGAAGGGGAGTTTAAAAAAAAAAAAGGATGAGGATCCTGCAAATTTGAAGAAGCTGATCAGAATTTCATAAGTTAATGAGACACAAAAACATGCCTGTTTACTGACATTATAAGAAGATGAAAGTAAGTGGTAAACATCCATTAGCTTGTTTCGGAAAAACGTTTCTTCTCAGTTTTATTTATGATCCTGAAGCTGAAAATATAGTATTTGAAAAGGTCAAATGAAATTAAGATAATGACAGCACCCAATTAATCAGTCAAGTATAATAACCTCTTAGTTTTACGAACCAAACATCAATTAGATGTCATCTTAAGGCTCTTTTGATAAATATAAGAAACAAAAAAGAGTCCAGGTAATAACAGAAAGTTCAGCAATAAATGTTCTTCTATATATATTTCTAAGTTCACTCTATTTTACAATTTTTCCATTCCATGGCTGTGAATAACCTGCTATTTATCTCTAATTTCTCCTCGTTTATTTTGTTGACATATTTACTGTTTGCCTTAAAATAAGGTTCAGAACTATGCTGGTTCCATCCATAAAACTGAAAGGAAAAAAAAAGTTCAATTCACTACTAACAAATTTTACTAGAAGTAAGATGCTACTTAGTTTCACAAAAGTGACACCATCCATGCACCACAATCAATAAATTGTGTTTTAATTTTGATTCCAAACTGAATATAAAACGCAGGTGATAGTATTATTAGTTCAGTGTTCACAAATTAAAAAAAGAAAAACAGGAAGACACCACCATCAACAACATGACAATATAAAAATGTTAAAAAGGGAAACGAAATGCTCATTGGTAGGCAGAAGTAAATCCTACATTGACTCTAAAGGTGAAATGCAATCGAAATACCTACTTCCAGTTTGTTCCAACAAGTGCCCAACAAGGATTAAAAATCGTCGTAGAAAATAATAAGTGAATGTTCCTGACACAATGAGCACCAAATAGTAAATATAACTGAAATCTGCCTCAGTGTCAAAAGATCTCCAAGTACCAAGGTCAACAGTCAAAATAAGAAGTCTCATTAGTCTCACAGTGCGGAGAGAGAATAAAGGAAAATGGGTAAATCTCTACCAAGTTATTTCCATACTGATTGGAATTCTGACATTTATGGTTTGTAACTTCTAAAAGTCATGCTAGCAGAAAAAAATTTCAGTTTGTGGAGATACACAGTGAATGAATCAAAACTCAATATTCCTACAACTGTTTGAATAAGAGATTGCATAGCTCAGTTTTCCTTCCTGAAACTTGAATGCCAATTGTGCCTAATAAAGAATAAAACATCCACATTCACATCTCAGTCTTAATTTTTGGTTAAACTGAATGAACAAATGTGAAAGGTCTCAAGAGTCTATATGAAAGCGAAAGTGTTAACTGCTCAGTCCAACTCTTTGTGACCCCATGAACTGCAGCCCACCAGACTCCTTGTCCACAAAATTCTCCAGGCAAGAATACTGGAGTGGATTGTCATTTCCTACTCCAGGGGATCTTCCAACCCAGGGATCACACTTTGGGCAGATTCTTTATCGTCTAAGCTACTTGGTTATAATAGTTCAAGGGTATATGCTTATAGGAATGTAAGAAATGTCACTGACACAATATAAAAATAATTTCATACAAGCAGAACCTCCAAAATATTTCTATACCTTAGGGATTAATGCAAAACATTGAGAAAAACAACAGAATGAGAAAGACTAGAGATCTCTTCAAGAAAATCAGAGGTATAAAGGGAATATTTCATGCAAAGATGGGCTCAATAAGGACAGAAATGGTATGGACCTAAGAAAAACAGAAGATATTAAGAAAAGGTGGCAAGAATACACAGAAGAACTATACGAAACAGATCTTCATGACCCAGATAACCATGATGGTGTGATCACTCACCTAGAGCCAGACATCCTGGAATGTGAAGTCAAGCAGGCCTCAAGAAGCATCACTTCAAACAAACCTAGTGGAGGTGATGGAAATCCAGTTGAGATAATTCAAATCCTAAAAGATGATGCTGTGAAAGTGCTGCACTCAATATGCCAGCAAATATGGAAAACTCAGCAGTGGCCACAGGACTGAAAAAGGTCAGTTTTCATTTCAATCGCAAAGAAAGGCAATGTCAAAGAATGTTCAAACTACCGCACAACTGCACTCATCTCACACACTAGCAAAGTAATGCTCAAAATTCTCCAAGCCAGGCTTCAAAAGTACATGAACCGTGAACTTCCAGATGTTCAAGCTCGATCTAGAAAAGGCAGAGGAACCAGAGATCAAATTGTCAACATCCACTGCCGCTGCTGCTGCTAAGTAGCTTCAGTCATGTCCGACTCTGTGTGACCCCACAGACGGCAGCCCATCAGGCTGCCCTGTCCCTGAGATTCTCCAGGCAAGAACACTGGAGTGGGTTGCCATTTCCTTCTCCAATTCATGAAAGTGAAGAGTGAAAGTCAAGTCATTCAGTTGTGTCCAACTCTTAGCAACCCCATGGACTGCAGCCTACCAGGCTCCTCCGTCCATGGGATTTTCCAGGCAAGAGTACTGGCGTGGGTTGCCATTGCCTTCTCCACAACATCCACTGGATCATCGAAAAAGCAAGAGAGCTCAGAAAAATATCTATGTCTTCTTTATTGACTATGCCAAAGCCTTTGACTGTGTAGATCACCACAAACTGTGGAAAATTCTGAAACAGATGAGAATACCAGACCACCTGACCTGCCTCTTGAGAAATCTGTATAAAGGTCAAGAAGCAAAAGTTAGAACTGGACATGGAACAACAGACTGGTTCCAAATCAGGAAAGGAGTACTGTATATTGTCACCCTACTTATTTAACTTATATGCAGAGTACATCAAGAGAAATGCTGAACTAGATGAAGCACAAGTGGGAATCAAGATTGACAGAAGAATTATCAATAACCTCAGATATGCAGATGATACCACCCTTATGGCAGAAAGCGAAGAACTAACGAGCCTCTTGATGAAAGTTAAAGAGGAGAGTGAAAAAGTTGGTTTAAAACTCAACATTCAGAAAACTAAGATCCTGCCATCTGGTCCCATCACTTCATGGCAAATAGATGGGGAAATAAGGGTAACAGTGAGAAACTTTATTTTTGGGGGCTCCAAAATCACGGCAGATGGTGACTGCAGCCATGAAATTAACACACTTGCTCCTTGGAAGAAAAGCTATGACCAACTTAGACAGCATATTAAAAAGCAGAGACATTACTTTGCCAACAAAAGTCCATCTAGTCAAAGCTATGGTTTTTCCAGTAGTCATGTATGGATGTGAGAGCTGAACTATAAAGAAAGCTGAGCATCAAAGAATTGATGCTTTTGAACTGTGGTGTTGGAGAAGCCTCTTGAGAGTCCCTTGGCCTGCAAGGAGATCCAGCCAGTCCATCCTAAAGGAAATCACTGCTGAATATTCATTGGAAGGATTGATGCTGAAGCTGAAATGCCAATACTTCGGCCACCTGATACAAAGAGCCGACTCGTTGGATAAGACTGTGATGTTGGGAAATATTGAAGGTGGAAGGAGAAGGGGACGACAGAGGATGAGATGGTTGGATGGCATCACCAAATCGATGGACATGAGTTTGAGTAGGCTCTGGGAGTTGGTGATGGACAGGGAAGTCTGGTGTGCTGCAGTCCATGGGGTCGCAGAGTCGGACATGGCTGAGCAACTGAACTGAACTGATTCCAGAGTTAACTAAACATATGTAGAGTAATGTGCACACAGCTTTTAATGTTGTTAAGTGTGGAAAGATTGCTTTCTATTTGCAAAGAAAAAAAATTTATATATGCTTTCTATTTATTTTTCTCCTGTGGCGAAAAAGAATGTCACTTCTTTAAAACCCAGAAAACAGATATATATCGATTTGTGCTTTTACTTTGGGAAGATCAACAGTTCACCTCTTCAAGAAAATACTAAGAAGCTATTAAAGCATGCTTATAATTCCATTATCATTAGAAAAAACAACCGTCTTAGACTAATTTGTAGCCTAAACATTATTTTTTGCCTTTTTATAAAATAAAAAGGCAAAAGTGGAATGGAAGTTATAATTGACGCCTCTGCTAAAAATGTTCCATAAAAACTAGAAACAGTGTTCCATTATGACAATAACCCTATCTCATTCCAACAAGAGATGGCATTTTATTTAACCAGAGTTTTGCAAGATAGTCCTTAAAGGCCTACTGAATGCTACAAATTAAAATATATTTTCTCAAAGATGTCTTTCATTCAGTACTAATTGAGATTTTTAAAAAATGATAAAAGAAAACCAAACTAACATTCCTGTCTACATAAAGCAACAGAGAATCCTGAGAATTTAAGCATATGGACACGGATAAGCCATACACGATTAAGTCTATTATGTTAAACTAACGTAAGCTATAAGCTTAGGCTGGCATATTTACATCTCAAGATCCCTAAATTTGTTTTCTATGGACATCTACAACTACATTCCTGCAAATTTCAGCTTATATTTATCTTTTTTTCCTCTCAGATGACAAACCCTGCTTATTTCTGGGCAGTAAAAAGATAATGCCTCTCTTCTTACTCCTGTAGGGTTCTATATGCTGTTGAACACAGAGGATGCACAATGCTGTGAATCATGATTAAGCTGCCAGTGAAACCCCAGGAAAAGGGCTGATCACTGTAAATAAGATGTATAAAATAATCATAAACCAGAAAGATGGGCTTGGATTTGTAACCAATGATAAATTATACATCGAATTACTATTTGTCAAATGAATGATACAGGCTGGTAACGATAAGTATGCTTTAAACATAGTATTACCGTGTTTTTTTTTTAACATAATCAAAGTTGCTGACAATTGAAAATACACATTGCATTTAATCTATCCTGTACCATCTCCCTCTTAGACTCCTAGAAACATCGCAGACATATCATGTCACTGAACAAGTCGAAATACCCTCCTGTCATTAAAGGTAATGATGTAACACAGGAGAGGAGGGGCCATTTCTTGACACTTTGATCTTCAAACCAAAATTACACAATTTTATCTTAAGGGCAG
Source organism: Moschus berezovskii (assembly GCF_049115385.1). NCBI lineage: Eukaryota > Metazoa > Chordata > Mammalia > Artiodactyla > Moschidae > Moschus > Moschus berezovskii. Next base: position 117,559,767 of record NC_142462.1, read on the forward strand.
GAGTAGAATTTCAAAAATATTCTGGAAGAGTCTTATTTTCCATTAGCTTCTATTACTTTGGAATGTGTTTCACACATTTACAACATATATATATATATATATATATATATTTAGGAAAAGGGTGACAGAGGATGAGATGGTTGGATATGGGCAAACTCCAGGAGATAGTGAGGGACAGGGAAGCCTGGCACGTGGCAGTCCATGGGGTCACAAAGAGTCGGATACGACTTAGCAACTGAACAACAACAACATATGTACAGGATAGATAAATTCTAACTAAAGGATATAAGAATTTTACATAAAATACTTTCTAATGCTAATTCTTACAGTCATACATTTATGACTTGAAAGTGAAAGTTGCTCAGTCATGCTGACTTTTTGCGACCCCATGGACTATACCGTCCACGGAATTCTCCAGGCCAGAATACTGGAGTGAGTAGCCTTTCTTTTCTCCAGGGGATTTTCCCAAACCAGGAATCGAACCCAGGTTTCCCACATTATCAGCAGATTCTTTACCAGCTGAGCCACAAAGGAAGCCCAACAATCCTGGAGTGGGTAGCCTATCCCTTCTCCAGCAGATCTTCCCAACTCAGGAATCAAACTGGGGTCTCCTGTATTGCAGGCAGATTCTTTACCAACTGAGCTATCAGGGAAGCACATTTATGACTTACTGGGGAGGAAATAACTGTCATCGATCTTTATTATTTTTTGACACCAACAACGGGAAAAGATATGAATTAAAAAAAGAAATACTGGATTTTTTTTACTCTCAGTAAACATTAGAAAATGCTATACTGTGAAAACCTGGTATTTTAAAATTACTTTTCTTTTTTAAATATCAAGTACAACAGTTCATGGGCTTCCCAGGTGGTGCAGGGTAAGGGATCCACCTGCCAATGCAGGAAACACAAGAGATACAAGTTTGATATCTCAGTGGGAAAGATAACCTGGGGGAAATAGCAACCTACTCCAGCATTCTTCACTAGAAAACTCCATGGGCAGAGGAGCTTGTTGGGCTATAGTCCATGGGGTCACAAAGAGTCGGACACGAATTGAGCAAATGAGCACGCAAGCACACACACAACAGTTCATACAAAGTACCATGAAATAAGGATGTATAGCAGAATTATAAATGCTTTACAACCATGAAGTTCTCCAGGTTCTGATATCAATCAGTGCCCTATGATAATGTAGTTACTGAAAAAAAAATCACACAACACAATGATCTGAGAGTGGATCCTAAGAAAATAACACTGAGGTCCTTAATACCTGACATTCATAACACCCAAAATAATGAAAGATCTAATTCAACAGCGATGGGCCATCATCTTGGGATGAGAGTCATAAATTATATTTCCAGCCTCAAATCAGACTACACGCATTTTGTTCTGTATCATTAATATATTAAAATGGCATCTATTTAAATGACTTTTTGTAGTCCTCAAATGTTTCTGTATGAGTGGGACAGATCTTTCCTGCCAGCCTTATTTACAGGGACTACAGCTTGTACATAACTGTTTTGCTTAATGGACCAGAACCAAGTATGCAAATTGCTCATCAGATCTTTGGCTCAATGTTCACTTAAATGTGCTCAAAGCATAAGTTCTGTGAACCACTAAGAACAGAAAATGACACAAATAGTGTCAATTTGGTAGTTCGATAAACTGTGCTAAACCTCACCGTTACAGGATTCTTAAGTCTAATGACTAATCTACTCATCAGTAGAACAGATGCTTCCTGGATCATCTGAATGAAAATTCAGATACCCTAAAGCCTAGCATTTTCCCAGCTAACGTATAAACTGGATCTTTGCTTGGATGCAGTTAAATGACAAAAACGCATACGATATTCTACCTATCCAGGTAGTCATAACCAGCAAATCCCTTAAAAATCAAATTTATGATAATGATTGAGAATGCAAGGATGTCTTATTAAAGGGTATCACTATTTCACTTCCACAGAGTTCCTGCTATGATAGGTATCAAACACTGCACAATGTTCAGTTCTATTGAATACATTCAAAATTATAGATTATTTCCTCCACTGAGCACTGAAGAATTGATGCTTTTGAACTGAGGTGCTGGAGAAGACTCTTAAGATGCCTTGGACAGCAAAGAGATGAAACCAGTCAATTCCAAAGGAAATCAACCCTGAATATTCACTTAAAGGATTGATATTGAAAGTCCAATACTTTGGCCACCTGATGCAAAGAAACAACTCATTAGAGAAGACCCTGATGCTGGGAAAGGTTGAAGGCAAAAGGAGAAGGGGACAGCAGAGAATGAGATGGTAGATATCATCACCAACTCAATGGAGATGAATTTGAGCAAACTCCGGGAGAAAATGAAGGACAGGGAAGCCTGGCACGCTGCAGTCCATGGGGTTGCAAAGCATTGGAAATGACTTAGCAACTGAACAACAACAAATAGTTACTCCCTTACTAGGTTAAACAAGTGTTTTGCCGTATGATTTACCCCTATGATTCCCCACTCACTTTGTTCCAAACACTGCCAGTAAATTCAGATACCGGAGGATACAGATCAGATTTACTCGCAACCAAAATTCTGAGTGAAGCAGGAAAGAGGTCATCCTCTTACTAGCGTTTCTGTTTCCCAATGGCAGCTTCTTTCCAAGACTCTGAACAGCTATCACTGGGAAAGCAAATGCTCAGAGAGGCTCAGCTTCCCCCAAAGACGAGGACTCCAAAAAAGTTCACCTTAGTGTTACTCTGTAATTGTACACAAATATTGAGTTCAGTTCAGTTCAGTCGCTCAGTCGTGTCTAACTCTTTGCGACCCCATGAATCACAGCACGCCAGGCCTCCCTGTCCATGACCAACTCCCGGAGTTCACTCAAACTCATGTCCACAGAGTCGGTGATGCCATCCAGCCATCTCATTCTCTGTCGTCCCCTTTTCCTCCAAGCCCCAATCCCTCCCAGCATCAGTCTTTTCCAGTTTGTCAACTCTTCACAGGATGTGGCCAAAGTATTGGAGTTTCAGCTTTAGCATTAGTCCTTCCAATGAACACCCAGGATTGAGCTCCTTTAGAATGGACTGGTTGGATCTCCTTGCAGTCCAAGGGACTCTCAAGAGTCTTCTCCAACACCACAATTCAAAAGCATCAATTCTTCGGCGATCAGCTTTCTTAACAGTCCAACTCTCACATCCATACATGACCACGGGAAAAACCATAGCCTTGACTAGACGGACCTTTGTTGGCAAAGTAATGTCTCTGCTTTTTAATATACTATCAAGGTTGGTCATAACTTTCCTTCCAAGGAGTAAGCGTCTTTTAATTTCATGGCTGCAATCAGCATCTGTAGTGATTGTGAAGCCCCCAAAAATAAAGTCTGACACTGTTTCCACTATTTCCCATGAAGTGATGGGACCAGATGCCATGATCTTAGTTTCTGAACATTGAGCTTCAAGCCAACCTTTTCACTCTCCTCTTTCACTTTCATCAAGAGGCTTTTGAGTTCCTCTTCACTTTCTGCCATAAGGGTGGTGCCATCTGCATATCTGAGGTTATTGATATTTCTCCCGGCAATCTTGATTCCAGCTTATGCTTCATCCAGCCCAGCGTTCCTCATGATGTATTCTGCATATAAGTTAAATAGGCAGGGTGACAATATACAACCTTGACGTACTCTTTTTCCTATTTGGAACCAGTCTGTTGTTCCATGTCCAGTTCTAACTGTTGCTTCCTGACCTGCATACAGGTTTCTCAAGAGGCAGGTCAGGTGGTCTGGGATTCCCATCTCTTTCAGAATTTTCCACAGTTTATTGTGATCCACACAGTCAAAGGTTTTGGCATAGTCAATGAAGCAGAAATAGATGTTTTTCTGGAACTCTCTTGCTTTCTCCATGATCCAGCGGATGTTGGCAATTTGATCTCTGGTGCCTCTGCCTTTTCTAAAACCTTTTTGAACATCTGGGAGTTCACAGTTCACATATTGCTGAAGCCTGGCTTGGAGAATTTTGAGCATGACTTTACTAGTGTGTAATATGAGTACAATTGTGCAGTAGTTTGAGCATTCTTTGGCATTGCCTTTCTTTGGGATTGGAATGAAGACTGACCTTTTCCAGTCCTGTGGCCACTGCTGAGTTTTCCAAATTTGCTGGCATTTGAGTGCAGCACTTTCACAGCATCATCTTTCAGGATTTGAAATAGCTCAACTGGAATTCCATCACCTCCACTACCCTTGTTCGTAGTGATGCTTTCTAAGGCCCACTTGACTTCACATTCCAAGATGTCTGGCTCCAGGTGAGTGATCACTCCATCGTGATTATCTTGGTTGTGAAGATGTTTTTTGTACAGTTCTTCTGTGTATTCTTGCCACCTCTTCTTAATATCTTCTGCCTCTGTTAGGTCCATACCATTTCTGTCCTTTATTGAGCCCATCTTTGCATGAAATATTCCCGTGGTATCTCTAATTTTCTTGAAGAGATCTCTTGTTTTTCCTATTCTGTTGTTTTCCTCTATTTCTTTGCATTGATCGCTGAGGAAAGCTTTCTTGTCTCTCCTTGGTATTCTTTGGAACTCTGCATTCAGATGCTTATATCTTTCCTTTTCTCCTTTGCTTTTCGCTTCTCTTCTTTTCACAGCTATTTGTAAGGCCTCCTCAGACAGCCATTTTGCTTTTTGCATTTCTTTTCCATGGGGATGGTCTTGGTCCCTGTCTCCTGTACAATGTCACGAACCTCCGTCCAGAGTTCATCAGGCACTCTATCTAGAACCCCATGAACACAAATATTAGCCAGTCGTAATGTTCTTTAACTGACTTTCAGTTCAGTTGCTCAGTCGAGTCTGACTCTTTGCGACCCCATGGACTGCAGCATGCCAGGCCTTCCTGTCCGTCACCAACTCCCCGAGTTTACTCAAACTCCTGTCTGTTGAGTCGGTGATGCCATCCAGCCATCTCATCCTCTGTCGTCCCCTTCTCCTCCTGCCTTAACTGACTCATATTCAATTAACAGCATGCTTTTCCCAGGCGCAGTGGGAAGGAATCCGCCTGCCAGTGCAGGAGATGCGAGAGATGCAGGTCTGACCCCTGGGTCAGGACGACGCCTGGAGAAGGGAATGGCTGCCCCCTTCGGTGTTCTTGCCTAGAAAATCCCATGGACGGAAGAGCCTGCTGGGCCACAGTCCATGAGTTTTCAAAAGAGTCAGACATGACTGAGCACGCATGCGCTCTCTCTAAAAATAAACTTTCAGACACAGCTTGCCTTCAAAGAAACTATTACAAGGGAGAAGCCACTAAGCAAAGCAGGACAAAAAATTAACACACATAGGAACATTAATATTTATCTAACACATAACAGCATTTAGAGTCAAATTTTAAAGCAGAACAGGGTAAAAATAAATGTTTCCAGATTCTTAAGGGTAAGATAACAATTTGCAATGTTGGGAAAAGGAGGTGATTCACACCATGTTTCTCCGACTGCTTCTCCAAAGACTACTCTTTCAGAAGACCTTCAAACTAACTGAATAAGCTCTGTGCTACAAGTGAACGGAGAAAAGCCACCATGAGAAAACTTTACGTCTCTGTAACAAATTTCTGGGAAGCACTGTGAACATGACAACATCTGCATTTCAGGGAAGGCCACCTAAGACCTGAGCACTCTGACTGGGATAATGACAGGATACCTTCTGAAGAGGTGGACACCATCAACTTTAAGAAATGCAGAATGCTGAATTCACTTTTGGATAGCTGACCCAAAGGTGATGCTTTATTTTTAACTAGGTATCTGCAGCATTCAACTATCTGCTTAGTGCAGAGATAGAATTCTAGGATCCTTTGGAGTTTTTTGTTTGTGTTTTACTTTTACACTGCTTCAGTGAGGACACAGTGCCACAGAGGTCCTCCTGAGCTTCCCTAGCAAGGATGACTGTTAACAACATGCTTAGAGTCCTGTAACCAATCACATGTCAGGCTTACTTTATTGGGCTTAACATCGGCAGAAAGCCTGTGTGTAAGTGTGTGTGTCCCTGTAAATTAACATGGAGCAAATGTAAGTAAGTAAATAAATGAATGAGTTTAAAAAATGCATATTTATACAATATATATATTTATATTTACTAAAATATAAGTAGCCATACTAACTGGAAGCCATTTTCTAGTTAAACACCAACATACCAGACAGACACAGATCTACATGGCATAAAAAACACAGTAAAACAGGCAGTCAAAACCTCTACACTAGCTGCCATAAAGGATACAGACTCACATGGCCTGGCAATCTCTATTTTAGGGGCATTTTCCTATTTAGTCACAGCATTTCATCTACTACCTTAACTGATGGTTAAAATACACATAAAAATCATTTCATGGGCAATAATGAAAAAGAAAAAATGCAAGTATAAAACAAATAATGAAGGAAATATTAAATAGCTAATGGGGACTGTCACTGTCTCATTATAAAAAGTGATGTTTTAAATCTTTAAAAAGCACATATATTTCTATAATTAAAGATGAAAATCTAGGGTAAAACTGAGGCATGTATTTTCTCAAAAATAAGGTTAATCTACCGTTCTCACAAAGAAATTAAGAAAGGAGCATTACAAGCACTGCAGTAAAAATATACAATAAATCTCTTTATAAATTAAAGTCAGAAGATAAGGGTGTTGTTTAATTGCATAGTTTCATACCCTTCTCTATAAGAAAAGATATTCCTTACCATAATACCTTAATGTACAAAGAGGATATATTTCAATGACACACTTGTTACCACTTCAACTGTCAAAGACATAAAGTGAAAGAGGCAAAAATGGAATATACTCCTTGCACATGAGCTATGAGGCAAGGAGGTGAGATTAATGAAAATAGCAGCTTTGATTGGTTACACTAGGAAATACAAAGTAAGCATTTGGGAGTGTTAGAGCAGAGGAAAAAAGAAACTGGTCAACAGAGCTCCAGGTCAGCAGAAGTAGAAAAGGGATCCAACCTCGGCTGAGAAACGAGAGGAATCCTGGCTGCAGGGGAAGAGACAGTGTGTGTGTGCATGCACCTGCTGCCCGCTAACTGGCTCACAGCAGGGCAAAAGGATTTCCAGCATCTAGAAAGCACCAAGGACAGACCCTGACCTTCAGCAATTGGTCAGGTGACCTACAGTGGCTGCTCCCAGGCTAGTCTCACCAGAACCAGGAAAAAAACACCTCCGCTAAGCAGTCTCCATCCTTTAAGAAGCTGAGCGTCAAGGAGGGATCAGGTGACACTGCTAAGTAAGAGGAGCAAAGGACAAATACTAGGGAGAAAATCTCTACCTGGGCACACTAAGTAAGGAGGCTTTTACACACAGGTGGTGGCATTTGAGTTAGACCTTTAAAGATGAGGCAAAGTTTGAAAGATGAATACGTATAATAAAAATCTATTTCAGGCAACAAAAAAAGAAGGCAGTTCAATCATATCAGTCATTAAATACATAGGATGGGGTAGCAGCAGTAGAAGATGAGGACAGAGGAGAAACTATATTAGAAACACACTCAAAAAAAACCCAAAAAGATGGACTATGAGTAGCCCTTTCAGAGTCAGCTTTAGGAACAACCCTAAGGTGATTCTGAAATTTCAAGATGATTATCAAAAACGCTTCCTTTGAAATCCTTCTAATAGACATAATGTATACACATACATACAACAGGAATGAAATAGCTATTTCTTTAATATACCAAGTATTTTAAAGCTACCAATTCAACCAGTCTACATATAAAAATAACAAGTATCCACTTTCTCTTAATGAAAATAAACAAAATGGACACCAGAAGTGAAAGAAGAGAAGTCCCATGGAATAGAGAGATGGTAGTAGAAAAGGAGAGGAAAAAGAAAACTTTACACATTGTTAACTTTGGCTGAGCTTCACTTCCACTCATCATGAGAAAACAGTCCTGGGGTGCATAATTTACAAAAGAAAGGGTCAGTACAACAAGGTGCTTTATAGCAGATCTATGGCCCTTCAAACTTCAACCTGACGGCAGTACTGATCGCCAGCACAAAATCGGTATAATTAGTGGAGCAAGTCATGATTCTGTCAAAAAACATTTATTCAGCTGAAGTGTTTTTCTTTAAAGAGAGACAAGCATACAGACATGAGCCAAGCAGATGCAATTAATCAAATGCTACAATAGGTTCACAGCTGCTGAGAAGTGGGGATACAGCACGTTTGTTCTGAGGCCTTGTGGTTCTTGATGAAAATGCTGTCATCAAGAACAGGCTGCAACCTTACGCCTCCACAACCCCATCTTCCCGCCCCGCCAGGGAAGTTCCAGCCACAACTGAGAGCCCTGAGTCCCACCCTTCCCCGCCCCACCAGCTCTCCATTCCAGCCAAAACCCAGAGCCCAGAGTCCCACCCCCAGTTTCGAGCCCCATGCCTGGCACAGAAGGGCCTCAATAGGTCCATTACAAACAGAACAGAAGGGGAAAAAATGATACTACAAAACCAAAGACCTTGCTTTTCAATTCATGAAATGTCACATATGCCTCTGTAAGACCCATCGGATCTGTCAAAATGTCTTATGACCTAAGCCTCATCCAAGATGAGCAGAGTATGTTGCCCGTACCCTCATGTGATCTTAAGGTTGGTTTCCAGAGGAATAAGGGAGACAGACACCCAGTAAAGGAAAGTAATTCCTTATTAGAGGAAAAAGCTATAAGGCCAAAGATTAAACACGTGGCATTGATATAACCTGACCATCAATTCATAATCTGATTAATATGGTCACCACTGTTCTGCAGGATCAAATGCAAGAGGCAGGTTGAGGCCAGGAACTCATGTTAAAAATAAAGATGTACTTCAGGAAGTCAAACTCCTAGAAACCTGATATATGATCAATCTATGCAACCTTATCCCACGTAAATGAATGTCTGTGGGTTTCTTATTTCCTTCTTTGTATTTCAATTTCATGTAACTCAAGAGACCTCTCCTACTACCTGTGAGGACACAGTAAGCTTGGTAACCCTGAGATGAAAAACACTGACCCACAACAAGAAATAACCAGAGCCATTCAAACACAGACATCTCTGTTTCTTTCACTTACTATATATTTCAGGGTGAAAAAGACATTTACTAGAAGAGAAAGCCTGGCTCAAGGGAGAAAAAAAAAAGCGAGGGAGGGAGGGACGTTAAGAAATCTAACAGCAATAATCACAAAGGCCAATAATCTCTGATTGCCACACAGCACTTAGTGAGATACTAACTAGACTTCTGTCATTTTATTTATCTACCTACCTATCAAATGTTTATTTTATGTCCCCAGATTAAATCCAGAGTACATAATGTTAGACAGGTAGGGGATATATTCCAAGAATTTTGACCAAAAAGTCCTTAAAGCTTCATGATGTAGTAGAGGGAAAACACACTCAAAAACTTTTATAATTTTAATCTCCTTTGAAGCCCTTCTTTAAGTCATTTAAACTAGATTCTATAACATGTGAACTAACATCTTCAAAGTAGTCTTTCCTTTGAAAGGAGTCTCAAGAAATACCTACTCAACAGAAGCCTTTCACATATAGGTTAAAGGTAAAATATAGACTTTTATATAAGAAACTTCTGCCATGCAGTAGCCTTCAAATTTTCGTGTGTTTTGGTTTTGCAGTCAGCTCTCACCACTTAATTTGTGCTCTTGCCAAATCTTCACATCCACAGCAGTTACAGAAAATACTGAATGCATAAATAAGCTCAAGAGAAACAGCAGGGCAGCCTCCAGCCATGACTCACTTGCTGAAATGAAATTTTAAGACACAATTCTGTCTCTTCCCCCAAACCACCGATGCTGCTTTTTTCTGGGACACTATTTTGTGAAAATCAGCTCAAGCTCAGAGTTTCCCTATTTCATTGCCATTTCTTACAAGAACAGCAACACAAACAGAAGCCCACAGCCTCTGTTATGAGATTCACAAAAAACCTATTTGTTAACAGAGTTGCTTTTTATAATGGTTCAAGGCTCCAAAATGAGAAGAATTATCCTAAAGGCATACAAGAAAGAATTTAGCATTTCAATAACCTAAAGAAAAGTTATTTGGGAAATGAGAATTATCTAACCATTTCAGTACACAGTACAATTTAGATACCTCTACTTCCCTTCATATACATGCACTGACCAACTGTTCATTTTTTAATGCAAATCAAATAATTAGTCAAGTGGGCCTTAGAAAGCATCACTATGAACAAAGCTAGTGGAGGTGATGGAATTCCAGTTGAGCTATTTCAAATCCTGAAAGATGATGCTGTGAAAGTGCTGCACTCAATATGTCAGCAAATTTGGAAAACTCAGCAGTGGCCACAGGACTGGAAAAGGTCGGCTTTCATTCCAATCCCAAAGAAAGGGAATACCAAAGAATGCTCAAACTACCGCACAATTGCACTCATCTCACACGCTAGTAAAGTAATGCTCAAAATTTTCCAAGCCAGGATTCAGCAATACGTGAACCGTGAACTTTCAGATGTTCAAGCTGGTTTTAGAAAAGGCAGAGGAACCAGAGATCAAATTGCCAACATCCGCTGGATCATCAAAAAAGCAAGAGAGTTCCTGAAAAACATCTATTTCTGCTTTATTAACTATGCCAAAACCTTTGACTGTGTGGATCACAATAAACTGTGGAAAATTCTGAAAGAGATGGGAATACCAAACTACCTGACCTGCCTGTTGAGAAACCTGTATGCAGGTCAGGAAGCAACAGTTAGAACTGGACATGAACAACAGACTGGTTCCAAATAGGAAAAGGAGTACGTCAAGGCTGTATACTGTCACCCTGCTTATTTAACTTATATGCAGAGTACATCATGAGGAACGCTGGGCTGGATGAAGCACAAGCTGGAATCAAGATTGCCGGGAGAAATATCAATAACCTCAGATATGCAGATGACACCACCCTTATGGCAGAAAGCGAAGAACAACTTAAGAGCCTCTTGATGAAAGTGAAAGAGGAGAGTGAAAAAGTTGGCTTAAAGCTCAACATTGAGAAAACAAAGATCATGGCATCTGGTCCTATCACTTCATGGAAAATAGATGGGGAAACATTGGAAACAGTGGCTGACTTTATATTTTGGGGCTCCAAAATCACTGCAGATGGTGACTGCAGCCATGAAATTAAAAGATGCTTACTCCTTGGAAGGAAAGTTATGACCAACCTAGACAGCATATTTAAAAGTAGAGACATTACTTTGCCAACAAAGGTCCATCTACTCAAGGCTATGGTTTTTCCAATAGTCATGTATGCATGTGAGAGTTGGACTATAAAGAAACCTAAGTGCCTAAGAATTGATGCTTTTGAACTGTGATGTTGGAGAAGACTCTTGAGAGTCGCTTAGACTGCAAGGAGGTCCAACCAGTCCATCCTAAAGGAGATCAGTCCTGGGTGTTCATTGGAAGGACTGATGTTGAAGCTGAAACTCCAATACTTTGGCCACCTGATGTGAAGAACTGACTCGTTTGAAAAGACCCTGATGCTGGGAAAGACTGAGGGCAGGAGGAGAAGGGGATGACAGAGGATGAGATGGTTGGATGACATCATTGACTCAATGGACATGAGTTTGGGTAGGCTCCGTGAGTTGGTGATGGACAAGGAGGCCTGGTGTGCTGCAGTTCATGGGGTCTCAAAGAGTTGGACACGATTGAGTGACTGAACTGAACTGAACTGAACTGATTAACTGGTGAATGTCAGGCCTGAGACATTTTCAAATCAAATTCACTGCAGAAAAACTAATGAAATGAAGAACTTCAGTCAGCTCAAAAATCTACATCATTTCACACTATGTCAAAACAGGACCATTAATCCCCCCCCCCAGATATGAGGTTTAAGATGTGGTTTTCATTATCCAAGGTTTCTAAGAGCTCCTATCAATGAATATTTTATCAATTTCTAACGTTTGCTGTAAAACACAGCTTTACACGCACTCCTAAAAATATTATAAAACATGATATAATAAGTTTAGGTAAAAACAGATGTGCCTAGTCAGTCTGCTTTGGTCTTTAGGAGCAATATCAACCATATTAGATTCTTTCAATCACTGTAACTACTAAGCAATTATGTGCCACGCACAGCACTAGACAATAAAGTGTCAAAAAAGACCTTTTGGCTTTAAGATACCCAAAAAACTACCTAATTACAGATATGTAAGTAAGCAGTAAGTGCTATGAAAGATAAGTTAATAGTTAAGTAACTGTTTACTTTTTGGGCAATGTTAGTACAAATACAGTGTGAAATTTTTAAGTTAGCTAATTTAAAGTTGGCTAAATTTGGAATACCAAGAGTTTTCATCCTGAGCATATTGAACATGAAAAAGTCTTTCTACGAAATTATCTATATAATAATTTATTCCCTCTAGTATCACAACTACCTTTGTCCAGATGTGAGCTGATTAACACAACAGATTTGCATCCTAAGGCACACAACCTCAACAATGAGAACACTAGTCTGAACTGGTAAAAGAAAATCAAGAATATGGTACAATATATCATGAACCAAGATTTCTGTTTATCTAATTTGATCCAAAACTTACACTGAAAACATAGCAAAAGCATCCCTTAGGAAAAACAAGAACAAGATTTCATTAAAGAAGAGGTTCAAAATGGCAAATGCTGTTTAATACTACTTTCTTGAGTTAATTCTATAAAAATCAAAGAATAATGTAAAAGAGTTAATAAAGCCTATTTCTTACATGAAACTTCATAGAAGTTTAATTCGGTAAAAATATTCCAATTTTAACTATATTTTTCTGCACCCCTAGAAATTCTAATATACTGGTAACATGTCTTCCTCTTTTATCTTCCAGTCATCCTCAAGAAATCTAATTACTGAATGCTGGAATGAGTGAGGCTTGTGGAGGTTTTTTGCTGTCACTGGAGCCAAAAATACTTACACTTGAACAAACACTTGTAAGTACTTAGGATAAACATCCACATAATAGTTATAATATACAGCAGAGCGGTGCTATATTATAATTCTGTCCTTGGAGGTCCCACTCCTTGGAAACCACGTGTATAAACAGATTAGCAGAGAAGCAATAATAACATCTTCTAATAACTCAATAATTAAATCAGCATATTATAAATTCCACTTTTTAGTAGTCCAGCTGGTTTCTGGGATACTTAACCGTCATATCAGTCCAAAGGAGAATAAGAAAGCAAAGAAATATAAATGCTAATTAAGGTTACCTTTGTGCCAAAGATGTCGAAAACATTTGTCCAAAGGCTGGTTCAGAATCACAAGGCAGTATTTCAAACTCCCTATGGGAAAAAAGCAAAATCAAGTAAACAAGTGAAGTTAAGTCTTGTGTTCCCTAATTTGAGTCTGGAATTGTACTTTTATTAGTTTAGTTTTTAAGTCTACACAGAGCTAGATTTTAATCATAGCTGATTTCTTATACCCAATTTTAAAAGACGCCATAGATTAACTGCTGCTGCTGCTGCTGCTAAGTCACTTCAGTCGTGTCCGACTCTGTGCGACCCCATAGACGGCAGCCCACCAGGCTCCCCCGTCCCCGGGATTCTCCAGGCAAGAACACTGGAGTGGGTTGCCATTTCCTTCTCCAATGCACGAAAGTGAAAAATGAAAGTGAAGTCGCTCGGTTGTGTCTGACTCTTCGCGACCCCATGGATGGCAGCCCACCAGGCTCCTCCGGCCATGGGATTTTCCAGGCAAGAGTACTGGAGTGGAGTGCCATTGCCTTCTCCAGTAGATTAACTGGATCTACTTTATTCCATGTGTCTGTCACATCACTGTATTGCTGAGGAATTTATTATTAAAATATAGTTCATCATAAAAACAACTGCAGTCCATTAAGCTGTAAAGAGTTGAACACAACTTAGCGACTGAACAACAACAAATGCTTCTTTTCTGTAGGGTTGCACAGCAAAAGTGCCCCTGATGTGAATCCTTATCCTTATGATACATGCAACACTTTGCTACAAGTGCCCTTCTTTCTACCTTGCTGGTGCGGTGTCCCCCTGACGTCTGCCAAGCTGCCTGGGTCTAACGGGTGTGTCCTTTTACAAGCACGTTCATCCTCATTTAGTCAGGTCTCTTTCCCTCTCAGTCTCTCCCTCAGCTCCACTTGAACTCACCCATGGAAAACTTTATTTCCACAAAATCCTACTAGCTCTTTTCACGACTCTTTTATTTCCACTTTTTAGATGACACTCAAAAGACCAAGAAAGATGGAGAAAAGTTACTTCTCCAACAATCATTTCAAGCCTTTTATAATGTACGGTAAAAAGTGCAAAGCAGAACACAATGAGGCTGGCTGAAAATCTGTCATTCAGCTCAGACCGAGCACTTCATTTCATTTATGGAAAAGAAATGTTTATTTGGTGATAAGAAAAATTAATTGTTTTTTTAAGCAATCTCAGTGTTAGAAATGGAACAAGATAAGGAAATGAAAAGGGGATGCCATCAACCACAGCAAATATTATTAAGTGCTGATTATATATTGAGCAATAGGAGTACAAAGAGGAATAAGATTACAGGGCATCTGCAAGATAAGACATTTATAATAAAGACGATTTATTCCACATACAGTGTAACACAAAGGATAGGAGGAGTGCTGGGTAACAGATAAATGAATGTGGCAGAAGTTCAAAGCCTAGGAAGTCAGTAAGGTCTAGTGTCATCCTAGAAATCTCGGTGATATGCAGATCTCTGAACTTGATGCTAAAAAGACAGCTGGACAGAACAAAGAAAAGGGCATTCCAGACAGAAAAGACAACGCACAGGAAGCTGCTATCCTTTGCCAATAGGATTATTACCGTGGAAAGTTTAGGAGGCAACATCCTAACGATGGGCACCTGAGACATGCATCCTAACATTCCAAATTTCCCACATGCTCTTTACGATGACAGAGAAATTCCAGTCCTGGCATCCAGGAAGTATTTAAGAGTGATGCAGAAATGAGTAGTAAGCGCAATTTATGTATACTGGAGGATCAGCCATACAGAGATGATGGACGAAGGTCAAAGTGCAGACACGCAGCTGAGATACTGCAAAGAAAGGGCAGAGAGAGAAAAGAACAAATTGCAAACATAAATCGTCATATTTTGCTCAGTGTTACAGAGCAGAAGGACGTCAACAAAAGAAATATAGAAGAAACAGCTACAAAGGTAAAAGAACAAAGAGTATTTCCAAGAATGTGGCATCAATAATGCAGCATCAAAGAGAACAGACAGTGAGAAAAGGCTAACAAGGGGGCGGAAATGTCAAAGAGAAGCCTGAAAATTCAGAGGGCGGTAAAGAGAACGAGGAGCGAGAAAACTGTGAGATGCCTCTTCTTAAGTAAAAAGTGAACTGTGAGAAATGGGGGAGGAAAAGGCAGCAAAGTCCAGAGAAAGTATTTTAAATATTGAATATATTGTACTACAATTAGGAACAGGGAAGTAAGAGAGAGAAGGGAAATGATTCATTCATCCATTCAACAGGTATTTATACAGCACAAAGCAGTCTCCCATGGGAATTAACATACCCCACCCTGGCCCAAAGGCTTACATACTATTGATAAAAACACTGAGACTGAAGCAAAGGATGACCTATCACAGTGATATACGAAATTGAGATAGAGGCAGAGGATGACTGATTTCCTCATAAGAAAGTAAACAAGAACAAAATCAAATATGAAAGTCGAATGGACATCGAAAATAACTGCTCCAAGAAATGGACTACAAGAGCTGAATATCCACAGGTTTAAAAATAGGAGTTAAGTTGGGGTCAACTAGCAGACACAGGACATCGTATCTTCTCAAATTCAGGACTTTTCCCACCCATTCTGGGATGTTGAAACAGGAGTCGGTATAAACAAGATGGTGATGACGGCTGGTTGGAGAATTGGCAAAATCACCTGTCCAGAGGCGAGGGGAAGCCAGGAGGCATCTTTGGGCTGCATCAGAGTGAATGATAGTGGCAAAAACCAGTGGTTATCACACATCATTCCTCCTCCTCTTATTCAACAACAGAATCCTGAGGGGCTTTTGTGGTTTTGGTTTTAGTTTTTGCTTTGACTTTCTGGCTTTTTTTTTTTTTACTGGGCATATTACTGTCCAGATGAAAAACTCTCTCTTAGATTCTCTCCAGCAAAAAGTAGTCACAGCACTAAGTTCTGGCCAAGAAAATATATAGAGGAGCCTGATATGTTACTTTTAGGGAGTCTCCTTAAAGTGGGGCGGAGAGGGCTTTCTCTTCTGTTTTTCTTCCATTCTGCCATCCGGAACAAGACTGATGAGTGAACAGTGTAGCAGCCACCTGGGATGCAAAGAGCAATGACAACAGGCTGAGCCTGGGTCCCTGACGACTCCATGAAACCTCTGTGCCAGCACTTCAATGCCTGACTCCAGACTTCTTTTATACGAGAAAAAAAAACTAAACTCCTACTTCAAGTCAATAATCCTTGGGGTGGTTATTCTGTAGAGAGAAACTGAATTTTAATTAATGGGGTGATCATGGGCTTCACTGGGTTAAGGTAAAGATGATCAAGAGAGAAACTGGAAAAGACAAAGAGCAGGCAAGCATCCAAACACAGGAAGAAGACTTCAACTCATTCATTTATTCAACAGGGATGAGAGATTCATAGCCTGTAAGTGCTTGATACGATGTTAATGGCAAGGAGCTAATAGGATAAACCAACGGTCCTTTAATCTTTGGCAAAGTCTGCACTGTTAAAGGAGGCCTTCAACAATACTGCATGTATGTTTAAGTGAAGGAGCAAACTGCTTTCTGTCACTGATTCTTTGATATGTGAACTCAGTATTTTTGTGGCTCAAAGAACAATCTGATGAAGGGGAAAGCATTATTATCCACCTTCAGTTCAGTTCAGTCTCTCAGTCATGTCCGACTCTTTGTGACCCCATGAATCACAGCACGCCAGGCATCCCTGTCCATCACCAACTCCCAGAGTTCACTCAAACTCATGTCCATCGAGTCGGTGATGCCATCCAGCCATCTCATTCCCTGTCGTCCCCGTCTCCTCCCGCCCCAATCCCTCCCAGCATCAGACTCTTTTCCAGTGAGTCAACTCGTCACACGAGGTGATTATCCACCTTACGGCTCCTCTAAAACACATACTTTCGTTAAGGCATTATCTGTGAAAGCATTTTCGAAAAGAACGAAGATGTTTGAAAATGTATAGTACAGTTTGCTAATGATGTTATCCAAGAATTAACTAGTCCAACTATTTCTATACATAACATTTATGTTAATCTGGTTCTATGCATAAAGATCTTTAGGTAGTAGGATCTGATATTCTTTCCTCTTCTAGACTCCTCTGCAATTAAAATTAAATGAAGTCAGTTTGGCATTTATTTTACCCTCAAGACCCTTATGGTTACTAGTCCCTACTAGGCTGCAGACAATGTAGTACCCAGAACCACCCACTGTTCCTAAATAGGTTATGAGAGAATCTCAATGCAGAGAGAAATCCACGTCAGCCTCAGACACTGAACCACAGGACCTTAACTTCTGACTCTAAATGTGTAGGAATTTAGAAAAATAGTCAGGACCATAGCAGTAAGGAAACTAACAGTCTTATATCAAGTACTGGGTTGGCCAGAAAGTTCGTTCAGGTTTTTCTGCACCATCTTATGGCCAACCCAATATTTCTCAAGTTGTCACACTGATGCTACCCCCACGAGGTACAAAAAGACTTAAGAGAAGGCTAGGAAAAAGTTCTTCCTTATGCTGTAAGAACGACAACTTTCAAAATCAAATGTACTAAGTCTTTCCCCATTCTGAGGAGAATGAGTCATTCTCTCTCAAAGAGAAATACAGGATAAGTCAAAATCCTTGATTTGCTTTCTCAAAGGGATTTCAATTATAGATGATGGAAAACCTCTGATCCTGGATGGCTCAAAGCCAAAGTACTCCAAGTTGCCTGGAAAAATCTGAATTAAGTACAAATGTCCAAGTTCATGGCTCGGTGGGTAAAGAATTCGCCTGCAATGCAGGAGACACAGGAGATGCAGGTTCAATCCCTGGGTCGGGTAGATCTCCTGGAGAAGGAAACAGGAACCCGCTCCAGTATTCTTGCCTGGGGAATCCCATGGACAGAGGAGTCTGGGGGGCTACATTCCATCAAAGAGTTGGCATGACTGAGTGTATAAGGGCATAAGCAAAACACACGAGTCCAAGTTCATGATAAGAAAAAGACAGTCAAAACCGAGATTAAATCATCAGCCTTGAGCTAAAGAAGTGAAGAGATCCTCTGACAGCTAAGGACTAAACAAGTTCAGAAGGTAAGAGTGGTGGGAGGGGCATGCCAACTCGCTCTCATTCTTATGTAGTTCTCTCCTCACTTTTATTATTGAAAAACAAAACAAAATAAAAACAGCAACAAAGAAACACCTGCTTCTGAGGAGAAATGGCTGATTCTATGTTTTGTCATTCAGTTCAGTTCAGTTCAGTCGTTCAGTCGTGTCCGACTCTTTGCGATTAGGAGAAAGGAAATTCATAAGACAAGACTGGACCATCAGATAGTGCTAGAAAGTAAGGAAGCACTCCCCCAAAACCCAAAAATCAAAACAACCACATTGATGGAAGTATGCCAAAGGGGTGTAAGAGAAAATTCAAAGAGCTCCCAATAGGCGAAAGGTCAAAACTGGAACAGCTTAAGCAACAAAATAGTTTTGGCTAACAACCCCAAGTATAGAGATAAAAATTCATCACTCAATACTGATACAACAAAAATGACTGAGTTAATTAATAAAATATGAGGAAAGAAACATATATCCCAAGCAGAAGAATTCCAAAGAAATCACTATTTACTTAAGGAGACACTCCATCCTAAAGGGTGGAAGCGCAGTTGTGGGCTCTGCATAGTGTGGGTTGCACAGAGAAGTTTCCTTCCAAAGAGTGTTCACTATGAAAACGGGGGAAATCTTTACAGAGGAGAAACCTGACAAACACCACTTCAGCCAGGTGATCAAGGTCAGCAGCAACAGTCATAAAAAGGATGATGAAAACAGCATTCTATCTCTTCATCTTCTTCTCCAAATTCCATATCCCCAGTCTAATCAAGAAAAATAACTCAGAAAAATTTCAGCAGAGACACATACCACAACGGCCCTGCTCAATATACCTCAAAACTGCTGAGGTCAACAAAAACAAGGCAAATCTGAGAAACTGCCGCAGCCAACAGGTTCCTAAGGAGACATGATGATTAAACATAATACTGTACGTTGAATGCGGAGAAGGCAATGGCAAGCCACTCCAGTACTCTTGCCTAGAAAATCCCATGGACAGAGGAGCCTGGTGGGCTGCAGTCCATGGGGTCGCTACTAGTCGGACAAGACTGAGAGACTTCACTTTCACTTTCACACATTGGAGAAGGAAATGGCAACCCACTCCAGTGTTCTTGCCTGGAGAATCCCAGGGATGGCGGAGCCTGGTGGGCTGTCATCGTCTATGGGGTCACACAGAGTCGGACACGACTGAAGCGACTTAGCAGCAGCAGCAGCAGCAGCAGTACGTTGAATGAAACCTTGGGACCCAGCAGGGTCATTAGGTAAAAACTAAGGAAATCTGAATAAGCTATGGAACTAATAATAATATATCAATATGGGTTCATTAATTGTAACAAACACTCCATACTAATGGAAGGTGCAGATAAAGGGGAAAATAGGGGGATACACAGGAACTATTTTTTACCATCTTCTCTATTTGTCTGTAAATATAAACCTGTTTTTTAAAAAATAAATTCATAATTTTTTTAACACCCTGGGGTTAGGGAAAAAACAGAACTGAAAATTATTCCATAAAATAGTCATTCCACAATTATTCCACAGAACATAACAGTCATATAAATAGAGTCCAAAAGTGTTTCTGGACTGCACTTATAAACCCAAGAAGGAGGGGGGGAACCACTCCATCAGAAGGCAAAGATTGCTCTGTTTCATCTTTAGAAAATAATTATATCAATATTTTATTTTAATTAAGAAAATAAAAATACAATAGCAAATCTCAGGAAAAGCAATTTTTTATTTCCGACCTCTAAGAATAAAGATTATTTGGATTATATACAGGGCTAGATCCTATTCACATATCCGATACAATTATCTGAAACAGTCATCGAACTCAACAGTGAAAGGGTTAGCATTTTTAAATTAGTAAGAAATTAACACAGTATTAGTTACTAAACATACTGGCTCTGAAACCTCACTTGTCCTTACAGTAGGGGGTCATGGCTTACAAATGACCCATGAGATCGCCTAAGAAAAAAAAAAAAAAGTGAGCCCCACACAATGGCAGCAGCAGTTCCCCTCATTTATTCAGCTTATCAGGAGGTTTCTCCAGTAGTCATGTATGAATGTGACATCTGGACCATAAAGAAAGCTGAGCACTGAAGAATTGATGCTTTTCAACTGTGGGGTTGGAAAGGACTCTTGAGAGTCCCTTGGGCTGCAAGGAGATTCAACTAGACAATCCTAAAGGAAATCAGTCCTGAATATTCACTGGAATGACTGATGCTGAAGCTGAAACTCCAATACTTTCGCCATCTGATGTAAAGAATTGACTCACTGGAAAAGACCCTGATGCTGGGAAAGACTGAAGACAGAAGAAGAGGACAACAGAGGATGAGATGGTTGGATGGCATCACTGACTCAACGGACATGAGTTTGAGTAGGCTCCGGGAGACAGTGAGGGACAGAGAGGCCTGGCGTGCTGCAGGCCATGGGGACGCAAAGGGCAACACAATGAGGCACTGAACAACAACACAAACTAATCTTTACCAAAGGCTAAGTAGATTTTTTTTTCGATGATCCAGTGGAAGTTGGCAATTTGATCCCTGGTTCCTCTGCCTTTTCTAAATCCAGCTTCAACATCTAGAAGTTCACAGTTCACGTACTGTTCAAGCCTGGCTTGGAGAATTTTGAGCATTACTTTGCTAGCGTGTGAGATGAGTGCAATTGTGCAGTGGTTTGAGCATTCTTTGGCATTGCCTTTCTTTGGGATTGGTATGAAGACTGACCTTTTCCACTCCTGTGGCCACTGCTGAGCTTTCCAAATTTTCTGGCATATAGAGTGCAGCACTGTTTCACAGCATCATCTTTTAGGATTTGAAATAGCTCAACTGAAATTCCATCACCTCCACTAGCTTTGTTTGTAGTGATGCTTCCTAAGGCCAACTTGACTTTGCATTCCAGGATGTCTGGCTCCAGGTGAGTGATCACACCATCGTGATTATCTGGGTCATGAAGATCTTTTTTGTACAGTTCTTCTGTGTATTCTTGCCACCTCTTCTTAATATCTTCTGCTTCTGTTAGGTCCCTACCATTTCTGTCCTTTACCTTGCTCACCCTTGCATGAAATGTTCCCTTCAGTTCAGTTGCTCAGTTCAGTTCAGTTGCTCACTCATGTCCGACTCTTTGCGACCCCATGAATCGCAGCACGCCAGGTCTCCCTGTCCATCACCAACTCCTAGAGTTCAAACAAACTCATGTGCAATGAGTCAGTGATGCCATCCAGACATCTCATTCTCTGTCGTCCCCTTCTCCTGCCCCCAATCCCTCCAGGCATCAGGGTCTTTTCCAGTGAGCCAACTCTTCGCATGAGGTGGCCAAAGTATTGGAGTTTCAGTCTCAGCATCAGTCCTTCCAATGAACACCCTGGATTGATCTCCTTTAGAATGGACTGGTGGAATCTCCTTGCAGTCCAAGGGACTCTCAAGAGTCTTCTCTAACACTCCAACAGGCCAAAAGCATCAATTCTTCAGCGCTCAGCTTTCTTTATCGTCCAACTCTCACATCAATACATGACTACTGGAAAAATGATAGCTTTGACTAGACGGACCTTTGTTGGCAAAGTAATGTCTCTGTTTTTTAATATGCTGTCTAGGTTGGTCATAACTTTTCTTCCAAAATGGTCCCTTGTTATCTCTAATTTTCTTGAAGAGATCTCTAGTCTTTCCCATTCTATTATCTTCCTCTATTTCTCTGCATTGATCACTGAGGAACGCTTTCTTATCTCTCCTTTCTATTCTTTGGAACTCTGCATCCAAATGGGTCTATCTTTCCTTTTCTCCTTTGCCTTTCACTTCTCTTCTTTTCACAAATATTTGTAAGGCCTCCTCAGACAACCATTTTGCCTTTTTGCATTTCTTTCTCTTGGGAATTGGTCTTGATCACTGCCTCCAGTACAATGTCACAAACCTCCATCTACAGTTCTTCAGGCACTCTGTCTATCATATCTACTCCCCTGAATCTATTTCTCACTTCCACTGTATAATCATAAGGGATTTGATTTAGGTCATACCTGGTTGGTCTACTGGTTTTCCCTGCTTTCTTCAATTTAAGTCTGAATTTGGCAATAAGGAGTTCATGATCTGAGTCCCAGTCAGCTCCTGGTCTTGTTTTTGCTGACTGTACAGAGTTTCTCCCTCTTTTGCTGCAAAGATTATAAACAATCTGATTTCAGTATTGACCATCTAGTGATGTCCATGTGTAGAGTCTTCTCTTGTGTTGTTGGAAGAGGGTGTTTGCTATGACCAGTGCGTACTCTTGACAAAACTCTATTAGCCTTTGACCTGCTCCATTTTGAACTCCAAGGCCAAATTTGCCTGTTATTCCAGGTGTCTCTTGACTTCCTACTTTTGCATTCAGTTCAGTTCAGTTGCTCAGTTGTGTCCGACTCTTTGCGACCCCATGAATCACAGCACGCCAGGCCTACCTGTCCATCACCAACTCCCGGAGTTCACTCAAACTCATGTCCACATAGTCGGTGATGCCATCCAGCCATCTCAATCTCTGTTATCCCCATCTCCTCCCGCCCCCAATCCCTCCCAGCATCAGAGTCTTTTCCAGTGAGTCAACTCGTCACATGAGGTTGCCAAAGTATTGGAGTTTCAGCTTTAGCATCAGTCCTTCCAATGAACACCCAGGATTGAGCTCCTTTACAATGGACTGGTTGGATCTCCTTGCAGTCCAAGGGACTCTCAAGAGTCCTCTTAAGCACCACAGTTCAAAAGCATCAATTCTTCGGCAATCAGCTTTCCTCACAGTCTCACATCCATACATGACCACAGGAAAAACCATAGCCTTGACTAGATAGACCTTGGTTGGCAAGGTAATGTCTCTCTTTTTAATATGCTATCTAGGTTGGTCATAACTTTCCTTCCACGGAGTAAGCGTCTTTTAATTTCATGGCTGCAATCAGCATCTGCAGTGATTTTGGAGACCCAAAAAATAAAGTCTGACACTGTTTCCGCTGTTTTCCCATCTATTTCCCATGAAGTGATGGGACCAGACGCCATGATCTTTGTTTCCTGAATGTTGAGCTTCAAGCCAACCTTTTCACTCTCCTCTTTCACTTTCATCAAGAGGCTTTTTAGTTCCTCTTCACTTTATGCCATAAGGGTGGTGTCATCTGCATATATGAGCATTAGAGTCCCCTATAATGAAAAAGACATCTTTTTCATATTAGTTAGTTCTAGAAGATCTTGTAGGTCTTCACTGAATCATTCAGCTTCTTCAGCATTACTGGTTGGGGCATAGACTTGGATTACTGGGATACTGAACGGCTTGTCTTGGAAGAGAGTTACAGAAAAACATCTAGTTCTGGTTTATTGACTACACCAAAGCCTTTAATTATGTGGATCACAACAAACTGTGGAAAATTCTTGAAGAGATGGGAATACCAGACCACCAGAAATCTGTATGCAGGTCAACAAGCAACAGTTAGAACTGCACATGGAACAACCAACTGGTTCCAAACTGGGAAAGGAGTACAGCAAGGCTGTATACTGTCACCCTACTTAAATTTAACTTATATGCAGAGTACATCATGAGAAATGCTGGGCTGAATGAAGCACAAACTAGAATCAAGATTGCTTTGAGAAATATCAATAACCTCAGATATGCAGATGACACCACCCTTATGGCAGAAAGCAAAGAACTAAAGAACCTCTTGATGAAAGTGAAAGAGGAGAGTGAAAAAGTTGGCTTAAAACTCAACATTCAAAAATCTATGATCGTGGCATCCAGTCCCATCACTTCATGGGAAATAGATGGGGAAACAGTGGAAACAGTGTCAGACTTTATTTTTTGGGGCTCCAAAATCACTGCAGATGCTGATTGCAGCCATGAAATTAAAAGACGCTTACTCCTTGGAAGGAAAGTTATGACCAACCTAGGTAGCATATTAAAAAGCAGAGGCATTACTTTGCCAACAAAGGACCACCTAGTCAAAGCTATGGTTTTTCCAGTAGTCATGCATGGATGTGAGAGTTGGACTAAAAGAGAGCTGAGTGCTGAAGAACTGATGCTTTTGAACTGTGGTGTTGGAGAAGCCTCTTGAGAGTTCCTTGGACTGCAAGGAGATCCAACCATTCCATCCTAAAGAAGATCAGTCCTGAATATTCATTGGAAGGACTAATGCGGAGGCTGAAACTCCAATACTTTGGTCACCTGATGCAAAGAACTGACTCATTTGAAAAGACTCAGATGCTGGGAGAGATTAAAGGCAGGAGAAGGGGACTACAGAGAATGAGATGGTTGGATGGCATCACTGACTTGATGTACATGAATTTGAATAAGATCCAGGAGGTGGTGATGGACAGGGAATCTGGCAAGCTGCAATCCATGGGGTCTCAAAGAGTTGGACACAACTGAGCAACTGAACTGAACTAAGTAGTTTTAAATATTCTTCAACACATATTGAAGATAATACAAATTCTGCCAAAGCATCATACAAGAAACTGGCCAAATTGGTAACTTCTAGAAGTAGATCTTGTTATTTAGTCACTCAGTTGTGCCCGACTCTTTGAGACCCCATAGACTGTAGCCCACAAGTTTCCTCAGTCCATGGGATTCTCTCTTGCTGCTGCTGCTCTCTCTTAACAAGCTTCAAATACAATCTAGTTAGTCCTGGCCAGAACTTAGTGGAAGGAAGGAAAAAGGAGGGAAGTAAAGAGAGAAAGGAGAGAACAGAGGCAGAGAGGAAGGAAAGAGTAAAGGAAGGAGCAGAGAGGGAGCGAAGTATTTACCGTGAAGTATATACAATAGTGATCTCAACTTCCCTGTATATCAGAATCAAAGATCAAACAACAACAACAAGCCAATCACCTTTCCTAGAGCTTCTGACTCAATGTATCTGCAGAAGGGCATGAGTATCATGATTTTTTTAAAAAGCATTATAAGAGAGACTAATATTGTACTGCGGTGTTAGTCACTCAGTCGTGTCCGACTCTTTGCAACCCCAGACTGTAGCCCACCAGGCTCTTCTATCCATGGGATTCTCCAGGCAAGAATACGGGAGAGGATTTCCATTCCCTTCTCCAGAGGATCTTCCAGACCCAGGGATTGAACACAGGTCTCCTGCATTATAGGCAGATACTTTACCATCTGAGCTACAGGGAAGCCCCTGTAGGCAATCATAATTGAGAACCACTGGTCCAGTGCCTCAAGATAATGATAGAAGAAAGCCATCATAATAGCAATATTATTTTAAAATACTGTCCATTTCATCTTTATCTCACTTTTTAATTGCTGTTGTCTGAAAAAAATGTGTATATATATATCACAATGATAATCATTTGCAATTATTTTATAAATAAACATAAATTGGTTGTTTTCTTTAGCTAACATGGTATGAGATCAAAAAAGGATTGCGCACCACTACTCTAAATGAAAATACACTGAAATAAAATATAATTTACAATAGAAAAATGATTTACTGAAATGCATTACCAAGTTATCTAGGGTTTAGGATCTGTTTTTTAAAAATACTGGCGTTCAGATAAAATCTATATTAGCCAAAACACACACCAGTCATTATACATAATAGTTATTTTGTCAGAGGACCAAAGACCATTATTATGAATCTCTCGTCCCAAAAAGTATTTCAATTAAACAATGGAAACTCTAGGGCACTGAATTTCATTTTTTATATTGCACAAACTTCTATATATAAGAGCAACGCTTTTTTTTAAGTGTGCATAGGGAAATCCAAACTGTCAATTCATTGAGTAAATGAATGTAGACAAAGCAAAACTATTAAAAAGTCTGAACAAATATTCCATAACAAAGTCTATTAAAATAATCAAATTACCAACAGACTAAGAATTTGTAAGTCACAGAAAGTAAGAAATTGCTTCAGAGACAGCAAACATAGAGACAAAGAGATGCTTCCTGAGAAATCTCTCTTGCCCGCCCAGACTAAGAGTAACAATTCAATCTAAACTGAATTTAGATACATAAGCATAACAGTAAACTGTGCCCTCTTCCATGGGCAGTGTCCCGGTTTGGATAAGTTATATGGTCCCTCTTCCCTATATCTTCAGCTTCCACCCTATTTCTCTGCTTCATTTTTGAGCAAAATCTACTTTGGTGAAAATTTGATCCCAGCATCTCCTGAAAAGAACTATTGCCAGGGTCATTGATGACCTCCTGGTGTAAAAATTCAACAGCTAAAGCCCAAGTCTCATACTGCCCAACACGTCTTAGTAGCGTAACAGAACAGACCACTTCTCATATCGTTCCTGAAACATATTCTTCCCTTCACTTTCTCAGGGGGTGGTAGTTTAGTTGTTCAGTTGTGTCTGACTTTTTGCGGCCCACCAGGCTCCTCTGTCCATGGAATTCCCTAGGCAAGAATACTGCAGTGAGTAGCCATTCCCTTATCCAGGGAATCTGCTCAACCCAGGGATCAAACCAGAGTTTCCTGCACTGCAGGTATATTCTTCACGGACTGAGCTATGACTTCTCAGGATACACCTTCTATTTGCGCTTTTCTCCTATCTGACAGGCCACACCTTTCAATTTCTTTGCTGCTTACTATTTGCATAGAAAGCACTCTACATGTATTTTCTAAGTAGGTCATCCAACTCTGACTTCAGGCCCAATAAGCTGATGTCAGCTACTCTAACAATCAAGTGACTCCCCCTAATTTGCCTAGAACCAGTGTCTTTAATACACAATACAATTCCTCATAGAATGAAATAACACCCTTATAAAATACAATGACTCTTTCTAAGTCCTGGGACCCACAATACTACTCTTAAATGCATATTAAACATAATATTCCAGTAAGGACACTAGAAAAGACAGCAACAAAACCAATCATCTTGCCTTGAAACAGCAAAACGGTATTTTGACCATTGTAACACACTCTCACACACACACACAAAAAGAAACTGGAGGCTGTCTGCAGAAGTAAAACCACAAAATTGAAGAGCTCTGAGATATTTCCTATGAGAATGGATTAAGTCTCCTAAACTGAAATGAGTATTTACATTTAGCACCTATTGAGGGAAGAAAGAGATCGTTTTAACAATATCCCACTGAGTCCTGTAGACCTGAAACATATCCAGTTACTGTCTTTGAGCTTTCAGATTCTAAAAGTAAATAGGTCCTAAATGTGTTAAATCCATTTCCCCCTAAGAGCATTAGCTCCCTGTAGCAGGAATGAGTACATCCAGGTTTGGTAATCTTATTATAAAACTAACCACTGGACAACCAAGGAAGTCTCGAAGTGCATTTCTAATATGCAGTTAGCCTGAAATTCTTTAATATTCTATTCATTCTCAGTTAACGGGACATTGAAAAATGGCAGTTTGGTTATTTGTTGGGATTTTCCTAGTAGCAGTTCATGGATACTCATAATCTATTGTATATATCGTATCTTTTTCAGTGAGCATACTGTTTTGGAGGCTTTTTCCATTTTCCATTCTATCGAACATTTGGAATACACTTTATGTATGGCAAGGATGTCAAAAAGTATCATTTCGTGTAAATTATGCTTTGTCTTTCCATCTGGCTGATATTTGGTGAATAGATTATAAGACTTGTGATAATACAAAATATCTAGAGTTGGGGATACCTTGCCTGTGAGAAGTATTAGGACCCAGACTATCCAGAATACATCCTCTTTTTAGTTCCATATCAGCATTCACTAGTAATTTACCTGTGATTTAAAAGCAGAGTCAAAGGAGATACTTTTCTGATATTGGCACCCTCACACTAGGAGAGAGGCATATACACTAGGCGCTTCGAAGACCTCATCTTCCAGCCTATTTTCCAGATTCTGTGTCCCTATACTCAAGAGTATCATCAATACTAGGCTTCCCTGGTGTCTCAGTGGTAAAAAAAAAATCTGCCTGCCAATGCAGGAGACACGGTCCATTCCTGGGTAGGGAAGATTCCCTGGGAAAGGAAATGACAACCCACCTCCAGTATTCTAGCCTGAGAAATCCCACGGACAGAGAAACCTGGAGGGCTACAGTCTGTTGTTCTTCAGTTGCTCAGTCGTGTCTGACTCTTTGCAACCTCATGGACTGCAGCACACCGACTTCCCTGTTCTTCACTATCTCCTGGAGTTTGCTCAAACTCACGTCCTTTGAGTAGGTGATGTCATCCAACCATTTCATCCTTTGTCACCCCCTTCCTTGAGAGCTCAGTTGGTAAAGAATTCACCTGCAATGCAGGAGACCCCGGTTCAATTCCTGGGTTGGGAAGATCCGCTGGAGAAGGGATAGGCCACCCACTCCAGTATTCTTGGGCTTCCCTTGTGGCTCAGCCGTAAAGAAGCCACCTGCAATGTGAGAGACCTGGGTTCGATCCCTGGGTTGGGAAGATCCCCTGGAGAAGGGAAAGGATACCCACTCCAGTATTCTGGCCTGGAGAATTCCATATACTGTATAATCCATGGGGTCGCAAAGAGTTGGACACGACTGAGCGACTTTCACTTTCTCCTCCTGCCTTCAAATTTTCCCAGTATCAGGGTATTTTCCAGTGAGTTGGCTGTTCGCAACAAGTGGGCAAAGTATTGGAGCTTCAGCTTCAGCATCAGTCCTTCCAATGAATATTCAGGGTTAATTTCCTTTAGGGCTACAGCCTACAGGGTTACAAAGAGTCAAGACTCGACTTAGCGACTAAACAACAACTGTAAAACTATGCCAGTAAAAACAAAATGCCCCAGTAAATTTTTGTAGGACTCCACCTACACTAGAAATGTGTGTTTTAAAAAAGAACAGTTTGTATTTGGGGAAACAGTGGAAACAGTGTCAGACTTTATTTTTTTGGACTCCAAAATCACTGCAGATGCTGATTGCAGCCAGGAAATTAAAAGACGCTTACTCCTTGGAAGGAAAGTTATGACCAACCTAGATAGTATGTTAAAAAGCAGAGACATTACTTTGCCAACAAAGGTCCGTCTAGTCAAGGCAATGGTTTTTCCAGTGGTCATGTATGGATTTGAGAGTTGGACTGTGAAGAAAGCTGATCGCCGAAGAATTGATGCTTTTGAACTGTGGTGTTGGAGAAGACTCTTGAGAGTCCCTTGGACTGCAAGGAGATCCAACCAGTCCATTCTAAAGGAGATCAATCCTGGGTGTTCATTGGAAGGACTGATGCTAAAGCTGAAACTCCAATACTTTGGCCACTTCATGCGACAAGCTGACTCATTGGAAAAGAGTCTGATGCTAGGAGGGATTGGGGGTGGGAGGAGACCGGGATGACAGAGAATGAGATGGCTGGATGGCATCACCGACTCGATGGACATGAGTTTGAGTGAACTCTGGGAGTTGGTGATGGACAGGGAGGCCTGGCGTGATTCATGGGGTCGCGGAGAGTCGGACACGACTGAGCTGCTGAACTGAACTGAACTGAACTGTGTAAGAAACAGAGCAAATAGGGAAGGGAGGGTAAGTCTGAAAAAGTTTTGAGTCTTTCAGGACATATAAGAAGGTAACCTTGCCAAGGTGAGCCATATTCTTGTTCCCAATAAACACATCCTCACTATAACCCACAGGAAGGAGGCTGTGTTCTTCCACTTGGCACACTGACACTTCAAGTTGCTGACACACTTTAAAGCTGCTCCATCCACTATTGCTTGCCCTGCTGACCCAGGCCACAGTAAACCACATTCCCTGTCAATCAAGAAAATTGATCAGTGCCCAGCAAGCTGGAGATGTAATGGCATAACCCTAAGGATTCATCATCAAGTCCTGAAAATTTTAGTCCATCACACTGCTTCTGATGTGTTGACAGCTGGGCCCACAACAGAGCTCACACCTGAAAAGTCAATTCAAAATGTTTCCTGAAAGCAGAGTCCACATAAGTTTGGCACATGCTTCTAAAACACGGGGCCTATATATTATCCTAAGGCTACTCCTGCCACCTCAATACGTTTCCAACCACCTTCAGAAGCACAGACTCCCTTTCATGGGCCAGCCATAGAAAGAGGATCAAACAGGTTCAAGAGAGTCCACCCTGCCAGTAAACACTCCCTTTGAACACTTTCTCTAGCCTCCCTGCTTGAGTCTGCGTGGTTGGTGACAGCCATTCGGGGAACAGGTGCACAAAGCTTGGTAGGCTTCACTAATAACAGCTATGAATAAATAATGACAATATGGAAACTGCTCCTCTTTCTTCTAAAATTCCTTAAAAAGGACTGACTTGAGTCATACCAATATTAATAATCAAAATAAGTCCAAATCAAGCTAAACTGGGACATACTCAAGCCACTGAATTATGTTCTGAGACCTACAATTTATAAGGAGAAAACAACTGACTTATTTGGAGTTTCAGAGTTTACTAAACACCTTCAACCACCTTCTCAAACTGACACTGATTACACAGCACACAACCAAGGAATCAAAGTACTTCTGAACAGAGCTCTTTATGTTTGTTCTTTGGAAAGACGAAAATGCACAGATTTATCAGAAGAACTGTGTACCAAGTAACTGATTGTTATTACACACACAGAGGCCACTCTATTGAGAGTCAAATCCACAAGGAGGAAATCTCAGAATAGGTGTGCATTTTTATCCCACGGGCACCATGGGCTTTCAGAGAATTCAAGAGGAACGCCTGCAGTCATGAGACCACCATCAAATGATGCACGCTAGATCAACAGGTAAGCTCTCTGACACAACATCTTATTGGCATCAGTCAGTGGCAGGTCCAGGTGAAGTAAACAGGAAAGTCAGGTTTCTCTAATTTTTTTTTTTCCTTTCTCATAGAAATGATACCTACATGAAATAGCCTATAAGCAAGAATATCCAATAGGTGTTTCTTCTTAATAGAGAAACAGTGAAAGCAATAAATGAGCAGTGGGCTTTGCTATGTCCCACAGAGTGGAACAGCTCCATGTTATCTACTGTGGACAAAACCTTTAAGATAAAAATCAGCAGGAAAAGCAAATAAATGGATACATTACACAACCATGTCTGTAAAACTTTTTAAGAAAATAAACATGCACTTCTGTAAATGTTCTTTGGAAAGACTAAAATGCACAGATTTATCAGAAGATCTGTGTACCAAGTAACTGATTCTTATTACACACACAGAGGCCACTCTATTGAGAGTCAAATCCACAAGGAGGAAATCTCAGAATAGGTGCGCATTTTTATCCCGCGGGCACCATGGGCTTTCAGAGAATTCAAGAATATCAAAGAGGTAAACTGTTGGCGGGAGCACAAAACCAGGAGGGAGCATTACGATTTATCTCTTAATTTTTTTTATATCTTATGCATTTGGCACCTTGTGCTTGTAAAAAACAAAAAAGCAAAATAAATGAGTTTAACTGATTGAAAGAAAAGAACCTTTCCCAGGCAACGCTGTTGTTGTTCATTCGCTCAGTCCTGTCCAGCTCTTTGTGACCGGTGGACTGCAGCAGGCCTGGCTTCCCTGTCCGTCACCAGCTCCCAGAGTTTGCTCAACTCATGTCCACTGAATCAGTGATGCTCCTGAGCCCTCTCATCCTCTACCACCTTCTCATTTTGCTCTCAATCTTTCCCAGCATCAGCGTCTTTTTCAATGAGTCAGCAGTTTGCATCAGATGGCCAAACTATTGGAGCTTTAGCATCAGTCCTTCCAGTGAATATTCACAGTTGATTTCCTTTAGGATCGACTGGTTTTTATCTCCCTGCTGTCCAAGGAGCTCTCAAGAGTTATCTCCAGCACCACAGTTTGAAAGTATCAATTTTTTGGTGCTCAGCCTTCTTTACTGTCCAACTCTCACATCCGTACATGACTACTGAACAAACCATAGCTTTTGACTATACGGACCTTTGTCAGCAAAGTGATGTCTCTGCTTCTTAATACAGTCTAGGTTTGTCATAGCTTTCCTTCCAGAAGCAAGTGTCTTTAACTTGCAATCACCATCCAAGGTGATTTTGGAGCTCAAGAAAAAAAAAAATGTCCCCCACCCCAAATAAGACAATGGCCAACAATCTTTAAACACCACACTGGAACATAAGAAGCATTAAAATAGCAGATTACTGAGGTTTCAGAGTAAGAATTAAAAGCAGATAATTTGTGGAACACCTATCTAGCTTTCTTTCTGAGCAAAATTATCAAATAACTTATGCTAATTAGACTAAGTAGATTTAAAAGTCTTTTACAAAGCTAGGAAAAGTGACTTACAATAGGATTCTCAGAACAGCAAAGGGAGACTCGATTTACTCTACTTCAAAGAGCAAAATGGGGGATTTTTCCTCCACTGAAATATGTGGTAGAGGACTCAAAAAAATATTTGCTCTTCAAAGCTTAGGGTAAGATTTTTATAAATCAGTGTTAAACTTAAGAATTTACTCATGTCCCAATTCCCAATTCTATTAGTATTTTCCTAGTTCTCTCACACAGAACATTTCTCTTCATCAGTAGTTACGAGAAATGAACAAGAAAAAGGTGTAACACGTTAAAACCAATTACCTTAGGAAAATGAGAATAAAAAGGGGAAAAAGAAATTATGAACTTTGTCTGCATTTCCTTCTATATCATATAAATGCTTAAATCAAGTCTGCATAATATTTAAAAGCTTTTTTAAAAGGAGGTAAAAGGGAAAATTTTTGAGCCAAGGTTCAGTTCAGTTCAGTTGCTCAGTCGTGTCCGACTCTCCGTGACCCAATGAATCACAGCACGCCAGGCCTCCAGATTATATAAGATTAGAAAACTGAGAAATGTGGGCCTAGACCTCAAAATGATGTTTCTATCAGAAAAGAAGAAGCTGAAAAAAGTGGGATGGTTGGGAAGAGGAAGGAAGCAATACCAGTCACAAATTACTTAAAGGAATCTGCATTTCTGTTCATTTATTCACAAATTAATATTTGTTTATAGAACTTTACAAAGAATTTTATCAGCATGAATAATGCATTTTTAAGTCAAGAGCTAGAGCACTGAAATTATGAACCACCTGAAATATCAAAGCAGCAAAATTCAATAGGGAAAATGAAGGGGCCTCCTACTTAGAAGAAAATTGAAGAGAGAAAGATACTATTAATTCCCTGGCTTGAATCACATACTGAAATTAATTCTAGAAGACAGCTATAAAACTACATGTATACAGCATGTGTATATATAGTATGTATGTTTAGAGACTGTATATATATTTACACACAGACTTAAGTATTTAAATATAGTTATAAAACTATAAAATACAAAAGAAGAAATTTATCTAAAGATGGCATAAGGAATTTTCCAGGCAAATGCACAAAACAAGACATCATAGCTGAAAATAATGGTATCATCATGACCATACTTGAGTTTTGAAGCCAAAGTTATGCTCATTTCTGAACCTCTGCACCATGGAAAATGCTTGGTACACAGTCGACACTCAGTTAACATGGAGCTAATAAATCAATGGCTTCAGAGCAACTCCTGGTTGGGCAGGAGGCTGTGTCAGAGATGTGGCTTTAAAGGTACCATCTCGGCTACACTGAGGCTCTAGTCCAGGAAGCAAGTCTAGACAAGTTCATCTTTTGTAAATCCAAAAGGCACTTTAAGTTTTCATGTCTTTATACATGGTTTCCCTTCACCCTTTTTGCCATCTAGAATAGTACAATGATTAAGAACATGGGCTTTGGGATCACACAGACCTAATTCAAAACCTAGTAATGTCACTTATTGACCGTGCGACTTGCAAAACTTTAAAAAATTGATTTAATATCTGAGTCCACCAAGTGTGGACTATAATAATGAAAGATTCAATGAGCTACCACACACCGCCAAAAATGGTCCCTGACACAAAGTAATAAGTAAATTCTCAACAAACAGCTTTCTGCCCCCAGCAAGGACCTTATCATTCACAACTTAAGAGAAAATGTTTTGTTTTTCCAACGTATCTCCCTTTTATCCCATTAATCATTCTCACCTAAAAACCATAATATTTAATTCCTTTTGCTAATAATAGTTACCTGTTTCTCACTCAACAATAGCTGATACACTTTAAGCATGTATATAGAAAATCTTCAGTTTTCTCTTCAAAATTTCGCCTATGCCCTGGCACAGAGAAGTCATGAAATAACTGTTCCTAACATAAACTTTAAAAACCACTCACTGTGCTGTTTCTTTTATCACTATAAATAGTTACATTAAAACTAGCCATACACATTTGTACACAAACTTAACCATCATAATTTTACAGTATCCTAAATATTTCTTTCCAATTAATTTTTTGATTTATTTTTTTTATTTAATTGGAGGCTAATTACTTTATATTATTGCATTGGTTTTGCCATACATTGAAATGAATCTGCCCCAGATGTACATGTGTTCCCCATCTTGAACCCCTCTCCCACCTCCCTCCCCATATCATCCCTCTGGGTCATCCCCGCATACCAGCCCCGAGCATCTTGTATCATGCATCAAACCTGGACTGGCAATTCGTTTCACATATGATGATATTCATGTTTCAAGGCCATTCTCCCAAATCATCCCACCCTCACCCTCTACCACAGAGTCCAAAAGACTGTTCTATACATCTATGTCTCTTTTGCTGTCTCGCATACAGGGTTATCGTTACCATCTTTCTAAATTCCATATATGTGCGTTAATATACTGTATTGGTGTTTTTCTTTCTGGCTTACTTCACTCTGTATACTAGACTCCAGTTTCATCCAACATAATAAAAGCTATATATGACAAACCCACAGCAAACATTATCCTCAATGGTGAAAAACTGAAAGCGTTTCCCTTAAAGTCAGGAACAAGACAAGGGTGTCCAATCTCACCACTACTATGCAACATAGTTTTGGAAGTTTTGGCCACAGCAATCAGAGCAGAAAAGACATAAAAGGAATACAAATTGGAAAAGAAGAAGTAAAACTCTCACTGTTTGCAGATGACATGATCCTCTACACAGAAAACCCTAAAGATTCTACCAGAAAATTACTAGAGATAATCAACGAATATAGTAAAGTCGCAGGATATAAAATCAACACACAGAAATCCCTTGCATTCCTATACACTAATAATGAGAAAATAGAGAAATTAAGGAAACAATTCCATTCACTGTTGCAATGAAAAGAATAAAATACTTAGGAATATATCTACCGAAAGAAACAAAAGACCTATATATAGAAAACTATAAAACAGTGGTGAAAAAATCAGAGAGGATACTAATAGATGGAGAAATATACTGTGTTCGTGGATTGGAAGAATAAATATTGTGAAAATGAATATATTACCCAAAGTAATTTATAAGTTCAATGCAATCCCTATCAAGCTACCAACGGTGTTTTTCACAGAGCTAGAACAAATAATTTCACAATTTGTATGGAAATACAAAAACCTCGAATAGCTAAAGCCATCTTGAGAAAGAAGAATGGAACTGGGGGAATCAACCTGCCGGATTTCAGGCTCTACTACAAAGCCACAGTCATCAAAACAGTATGGTACTGGCATAAAGACAGAAATATAGATCAATGGAACAAAATGGAAAGCCCAGAGATAAATCCATGCACCTATGGACACCTTATCTTTGACAAGGGAGGCAAGAATATTCAATGAAGGAAAGACAATCTCTTTAACAAGTGGTGCTGGGAAAACTGGTCAGCCACTTGTAAAAGAATGAAACTAGAACACTCCCTAACAGCATACACAAAAATAAATTCTAAATGGATTAAAGATCTAAATGTAAGACCAGAAACTATAAAACTCCTCGAAGAGAACATAGGCAAACACTCTCCAACATAAATCACAGCAGGATCCTTGATTTACTTTTTAAAAAATGTATTGAGGTTACAATGTTGTGTTGTGTCAGTTTCAGGTGCAAAGCAAACTGACTCAGTTACACAAATGAAGTTGGCGAACAGTGCATTCAGGTGTTCGGTAAGCTCTTACAGGGAAACGTGAACGAACTTTCTGGCCATACCTATAATGTATTCTTTTTGAGATTCTTTTCCACTATGGGTTATAACAAAGTTATAGAATACAGTTCCCTATGTTATACAGCAGGTCCTCCGTGGTTATCTGTTTTATACATAATAGTGTGTATATATTAATCCCAAACTCTTAACGAACTCCCTTCCCACCGCTTTCTCCTTTGGTAACTATTGTTTGTTTCCTATGTCTGAGAGTATATTTCTTCCCAACTAACCTATAAGACTTTTGGTGTCTTAAAAACTTGCTTCTAATGTCACCATACCCTGTATGAACAGAAACACAATCATAGAACTTTTTTTTTAATGTAAAGAACAAATCAGGGCAGGCTCACTAGCGGTGCCCTTCACTTAATGAGGCATATGGTCCAGTTCTAAACCAGCTACAAACTGAATTCCATTTCAATGGCACTAGAAAGTAACAGACTAAAGAGGAAAAGGGTGAGTATTATTATTTCTAACCTCACCATCAAAACTCAAGGCCCAGTGAAGACAGTTAAGATTTAAATAGTTCATTGTTGCCAGAGGTTGAGGTGAGACTAGACTTAGAACCCCTCATCCTTGAGTCCATTTTGCTATAGATTAGCTCAAAGTAGGAGAGTTGGTGCCAAGTCCACAGTCCTCTGTGACCCCAATATTAACACAGAACAATCAGCAGCTGTCAAAGTACAGCATGTAAAAAGCTGACAGAAACCTGGAGAACCACCAAACCATCACCGCGGTTTCCTAATCTCCACCCAGCATATGAGGAATCCTGACACATTAGCTGAATCAAGTGAAATGAAACTAATCTTCATGCCCTTACGTCTGACCTTTGAACCAAGCAATCACATGAGACTGAAGCAAAATAACTCATTTCTCAGTAGGCATCAGTGTTAATTTTAGCTACAAATCCTTTCGCAGGGCTATGTGTACTGTTTCTCATAAATATGTCTTGTAACTCAAACTTTTCAAACACGATAACAATTTATTCAAAATTTGTATGAATATGCATGACTAATCAACTCCACTTACAACTCTCTTACTGTGTTTATTTGTAAGTTATGTCTAATATTATGAAAGCAGTTAGGTAATCTGATAGGTGCCCAGATCCTCTGAAAAATCAGTCCTCCAACTTCCAGGCATTGGGCACTTGACAACTTCCTTCATTTAAGACTTTGGTAAATATACACATCTACCAAAATGGAAATGTAGGAAAGGAAACTAAATGGAAACCAAATGTTCATTGTGTTCCTTGATGATTTCTTCACTCTTTTTAGAAGGCATAACATGACCACATTTCACTGACTTAAAAGTGAACATTTTTGTACATTTTAGCATTTCTAAACTGCAATTAAGGATGCATTCAGGATGTATTTTAGAATCGGTGGTATCTTAGCACTGTGTCAGTTTTTCTTTTTCCCCTTTTTAATGGCATGTCTAAAAAATGGTGCATCTTACAATTAATGGCTGCAACTAAAACCAGTATTTAAGCTACCCTTTCTATTAGTTTATACCAAGGTCACAAAAATTTGTGAGTTGCATCTAGTTTATAAATAAATCAATTAAAGATTATGGAATTAAGATGCTAGGATAAGCAACACTAGAGTATTAATAGAGAATGATCATCCTGTTCTCTGCTTTTCTAACAGAAACGAATGTTTATATTTAAAAGCCATTATTTCCCGGGGATGCCATGAAAGAGCTGAAGATATTAAGATGGTGATTCATGTTTTCTGGCCAATGAGGGAAAATAAGTCCCAAAATAGTACAAAGAATAACAGTTTAAACCAACCACACCCAATGTGCTAAGTACAATGAGACCTCATAGAAGGGAAAACACACATCCCCCAGGGTAACAGGGTTGTCACAGAAGATGCACTCCAGCTGTCAGAAGGTGAGTATGAATGTCCAGGGCAGGAGAGACAGAGCATTTCAGGCAGAGAAAATACCAAATGCCAAAGGGGGTCAAGGAAATGGCAACGCACTCTAGTTCTCTTACCTGGAAAGTGCCATGGATAGAGAAGCCTGGCAGGCTACAGTCCACAGGGTCGCAAGAGTCAGAAACAACTGAAGCGACTTAGTATTCAAAGGGAGTCAAACGCACAAAAAAGGTTGCCAACACTGTGAATGGGGAAAAGACATGTTAACCAAGGAGGTCATGAGACTGGGGTGGCTCTAAGGCCTTCACAGCCTACGTAAGCAAATGCAAATCTAAGCCAGAGTCAACTATAAGTGTACCCTCAAATGAGAAAATTAAACATAAGACCAACCAACCAAAAACACCCAACTGGGCTTTCACAAATAAGGAAACCACACAAGCAATACCAATCGATCATTTCCTTGAGTTGCTTCTGTATCTACCCTATTAAAGCTCTTCCCAGCACCTGGCAACCAACTGCTCCCAACAACCAATCAGAGGCTGCCTGATCCCAAGAGATGTCTGCTCAAATGAACTCTTGAAAATTTTAATGTGCCTCAGTTTATCTTTTAACAGAGGTTTTAACAGCAGTAGAAAAATCTAGAGAGAGAGAAGTGGCAGCCCCAAAGTAAAATATATTTTAGGCCATTTTAAGTAATAATGATCACCATCTTCCCTTCTCTGATCATTTCAGATAGAGATTTCAAAGACTCAAATAATTGCTTGTTTTTTTTTTAATCTACAGTCTGATATGGCTATTATTGGCCTTATTGCTTACGAGCAAAGTCAAGGTGTTCCAGATAGCTGTAAGGTTGTGAATGTCTTCTTTAGACTTGACATGCTGAAGTTAAAATGGAATTTTTTAACATTATTTTTTGCTAATCAACTCATAATGGTCTTCACCATTATAATTCAGCAGGTAGGGTTTCTAAAATTACAGACCTCTCTAACAAGCTAAAAGGAACTTGTGAATAATATTATGAATGAAATCTAAAGAAGACAGATGAAATCTGCTCCCAAGTATAAAAGCCAAAGAATTTATCCCATTAGCATCTGAATAGTAAGTGCCAACACAGCAAGCTGTCATCTGAAACTCTTGGCACTTCCTCCTTTGAGCACTGATGAAGCAGGAGTCATTGTAAGGATGTGTGAGGAGATAATTAGAACTCTCCTTTCCCTGAAGTATTGACAGCCCAAAGAGAATAACAAGGTGCCATGATTTTATTATACAGCAAGTTCTACTGTTACATAAGCTGAGTTATAAGAACTTCTTAGACAACAAGGTAACATCTACTAGCTGATTATGTGTATCAAGCACTGAAGATTCTCCCCCACTAGGAAAGAAGCTCATGGAGGACATGCAGCTTTGTCTTACTCACTGCTGGGACCAGGCACAGAGATGCTCCCTAAGCGCT
Source organism: Moschus berezovskii (assembly GCF_049115385.1). Lineage (NCBI taxonomy): Eukaryota > Metazoa > Chordata > Mammalia > Artiodactyla > Moschidae > Moschus > Moschus berezovskii. The sequence goes on from NC_142462.1 coordinate 117,599,151, forward strand.
GACTAAACACAAGCGTAAAAAACACAAGAAACTGTACTGCATGTCCACTATTTCACTTAACTCCTAGAGAAGAGAACATAATTTTCCACCCCAACCTCTGAATTATTTTAAGCTGTTTATTTTCTAAGAAACAGCAGACAGGGGAAAAACTCCAAAAACCAAGTAGGACTTAACCCTTCTGAAGAAACATTAACATTTATAAGGAAAACCCCCATTTGTAAGGGCTTCCCTTGTGGTTCAGCTGGTAAAGAATCCACCTGCAATGCGGCAGACCCGGGTTCGATCCCTGGGTTGGGAAGATTCCCCTGGAGAAGGGAAAGGCTACCCATTCCAGTATTCTGGCCTGGAGAATTCCATAGACTGTATAGTCCATAGTCGCAAAGAGTCAGACATGACTCAGTGACTTTCACTTTCCATTTGTAAGGCTGTCTTCCTGGAGGTACCAGGAATAGGAAAAACTTCAGCTGATGGAGATGGCGAAGGCAATGACCTAAATCTACACTAACAGCTTCACCTGTGTTTACTGTGCTTAACCTGGGAGCCTCTCATAACCTACTCTCCACCCTCAACATCTTTTGTTTTTAGTTGAGGACAGTGTTTAAGATTAGAGCTTCAACTATGTCAGTGAGTTTTCCTGGATCTCTGCCATGTCCAGATGTTCTTAAATTTCTGTGTACTTTTCTTTTCTATTAAACTTTAAACTTTTGTTAATCTGCCTCATGCCAACTGAATTCTTAGGTCAGCCAGAACCTAGAAGCACAGAGGAAAATCTCCTCCTTCCAGACAGCTGCAAATTATGGCAAGAAATCCTATATTACTCTTTCCATTTTGCTCAAAGGAAAACTAAGGCTTGAGAAGCAAGTGACTGACCTAATGGCAGAACAAAGCCAGACTCTCACACCCAGGCCTCCGTGCTTAACCTCCTTCCATATCGATGTACATTTCCTACTGTGTACTGTATTACACTTCATGCAAATCTCAAGAAGTCTGAGACCTGCACTTTGATTTAGAAAAAACTCAGAAAAGGCTAAGTGCGAGATTCTTAGTAACCCATTGACAGCCACTGAGCTTCCAGCAGAATCGCGGTCTGCCTAGTGAACCTTCAAAGAAGCAGAAAACAGATGAGAAAACTGAAGGAACCTCAAGGATAAAGGGCATTTTAGCGTCCTCTTGTGTCAGTCTTAAGTTCTCCTGTTTACGAAAGTAAAGCTTCTTCTTTATACTAGTACTTTTCCTTCTATCAACCTTCTAAAATTGCTTCCCAAATTATATAAAATGAATATACTGTTTTGATTTTTTCAGTAGTATTTCATCAACTCTAGGCCAGAGTTTACCATAATGACCCACAGAATGATACAACTAGGTCATGAATAACCACCTGACTGTAAGTGCAAGTTTATCCCAATTTTAGGAAGGCAACATAATGAGAAAGAAAAGTTAAGTCTCTCACTCACAGAAAAAGACAGAAACCACCAGAGGGTGAGCAAGAGTGAATGCTTCTCAAGAACAGAGGATTTTAAGCTTGTTTCAAACAGCCTTATACAGAATGGAGGACAAAGCACCAGCTCAATAAATATCAACTAAAAATACATAGGGTAACTACTGATTTGTTCAAAATTCTGTGTATGAAGATGACTTCTTTTTTTAAAAAGTTAATCTAAAATAGTATCCAAAATTTCTCAACAAAAGGGTACTTCAAACCATTTTTTTTTTTTAAATAAAGGACCAGATAAACCAGAAAAATGGGTCGTTCCTAAACCCTGGGTATGTTAATATTTCACAAGAGACTACATATTTAATTGTTTTAAATAAAGAAAATGCAAAGAATGCATGGGAGATACAAATTACTTCATACATAGATATGACTTGGTGCACAGGGGCCCAATAAATGCTGAAAGGTTTCCAAGAAAACAAAAATAGTTTCACTTGCATAGACCATTGAGCAGACACTCACTGGCGGTAACAGCAGTTACTATGGTTACTGCAGGTCTCCATATTAGTTAATTTACATACTACTCTATGCCACTACATAGCCAATTATTCTCAAAGCACACTGTATCTAAAATAAGCAATGAACAGAACACATCAGCTAACACAAAGCTCACGATAAAACCTGATTTTCTTCAAATACAAAAAAACTACTCTATGTATTTCTGAAACAGCAGGGCCCTGTGGTCCTGGCCCCTCACCAGGTCCTCTGCCTACGTTTTGTCTGTGGGAAACTGTAGTCAAAGAGTAAGTTTAATCAGAGAAGTGAGAAATGTGGAAAAAAAGGAAAACAGCCAAAGGAAACTAAATAATAATAATGCAGTCATTTAGCATAGTCAAAGACCTTGAGGTCCTTCTCAAAGGCTTCAGATAATATTCTGAGCCATATTCTGTGAGCTGTCTTAGAGATACTAAAATCCCAGGTGGAGACGTTAACTACTTGATGGCCAGACTGTACCCAGGACATGCTGCTGCTAAGTCATGTCAGTCGTGTCCAACTCCGTGCGACCCCATAGACGGCAGCCCACCAGGCTCCCCCATCCCTGGGATTCTCCAGGCAAGAATACTGGAGTGGGTTACCATTTCCTTATCCAGTGCATGAAAGTGAAAAGTGAAAGTGAAGTCGCTCAGTTATGTCTGACTCTTAGCGACTCCATGGACTGTAGCCTACCAGGTTCCTCGGCCCATGGGATTTCCAAGGCAAGATTACTGGAGTGGGTTGCCATTGCCTTCTCCCACACAGGACGTGAACTGCCACAATTCCAAGAACTGGCCTCAGAGGAACAAATGGACCCCGGAACTGAAGACTAACTGTACCTAAAACAACCAAGATGATGCCAGTCAAACCACTGATGACCAATCTGAAGATGACCATTAGAGATAATTGTGTTGCTTCTGCACATAGCCCCTTCCATCTGTCTATACAAGCTCTTGCCCCACTGGTTACTGTGGGGGGGGAGGTGGCCTTTGAACAGATGTCTACCACCCTCCCTACTAGTTGTCAATATCTGAAATAAAGGAAACTTTCCTAGCACCAACCTGGCTTGTTTACTGGCTTTGGGGAGGCAAGCAGCCAGAACCCCCACACTCTTTCAGAAGTGTGTGTGTGTGTGTCTGTGTGAGTCTCTGTGTGTCTGTGTGTGTGTGTGTGTGTCTGTGTGTGTCTCTGCGTGTCTGTGTGTGTGTGTGTGTGTAAAACCAAAACAGACCTACAAGTTGAAGGTATCCAAGAAAGCAAGAAAATAAAAATAGTCTCCTGATGCAAATGGTGCACCAACTGTGACAAACATTCTCTCATGAACTGAACGCTACTCAGACTATCTGAACTCTTTTTCAAGTGTAGCTAACTTTTGGGCTTCTTTGGCCATCTCTGCATTGTCCAGTTTTAGCATGAATCCTGCTAAATCCATTTAACCAATCCCACCCCCACACCCTGTTCAGTATCTGATGGGGCTCCTCCTACCCCACCATCCCCCTGGTGATAAAGGGTCACCCTGGCCTGCCTTCACCAAGAATCCTGTCAGGTGTTAGCCAGAATCTCCCTTTGCCCCCTTATATTTCTTCTTAGTAATTTTCCAGCCACAGACCCCTAACCTGCTCCTCAGCCATGAATTCCCGCTTGTCCATTGAGCTCAATTTCTCTCCCATTGAAGTGGTCCTACACCTGTCACTGTGACCTCTCCCTAAAGTCTTCCTACTGCACTTTAACAAGTACTGAATGATTTAACAGTTTGAGTACTTTTCTTTGACACCTACTAGGTAACAGGGAGAAAGTGAAAATAAAACACCTATTATAGTGGCATGGTTAAACATGCAAGGACTTCCTTCTTTTTCTGTACAATTTTTATAGAAGAAGCAAAAAGATTAGCAGACAAAGAATCAAGCACAAGAAAACACAAAAGTTTGAGGTCAGGAATTTTAACAAGGTAAGTATGACTGAAAAACTGACGAATAGCTGTAAAAGATCTTGATAAAGCTACATATAACAGAAGCTCAAATGAGTCCCAAAAAGTTGGGGGGACATTCTGTGACAGAGTTAAGACATGTAATGATTAGGCTTAGTGGCAAAAAAAAAAAAGGATACTAATAATTAAACAGAAAGAAAAACTGGGTTCATCCCCAGGTTAAATATAATGTATCTCAGTATCACAGAGCAGACCAGGGAGAAAGGGAAGGAAACATCAGAACTGATAAACATGTATATTAGGAGCCATAAAGCAAGTAAACACAAACCTATTTATCTTTGACTACTATATGAGAAAATCTCAGAGACAAATGAACTGAGTCTAACTAGAAAACTTAACAGATTCACCTATTACAACTATCCTACACTTTTTCATCAGTACCCCTTTGTATAGCAAGGTGAAGTAGACACAGGTAAAATACTGGACTTGGGTTCCAATTCTTCCATAATTAATGAACACAAGCGCCATAAAACCTGGAGACACCTTTATCTGTAGTACTCAGTCAATAATAAATGCCCTTCCTATGTTACTGACAAAACCTTTAAAAATAATAACAGTAAATGCTCTTTAGGAATCTCTCTCTCTCTCTCTCTTCAGTCACTAAGTCGTGTCTGACCCTTGCAACCCCATGGACTATAGCCTGCCAGGCTCCTCTGTCCATGGGATTCTACAGGAAAGAAGACTGGAGTGGGTTGCCATTTCCTTCTCCAGGAGAGCTTCCCAACCTAGGAATCGAACCCGAGTCTCCTGCATTGCAGGCAGATTCTTTACCAACTGAGCTATGAGGGAAGCCCATTTGGGATATCTATAAGCTTTCTCAAAGTCAGTTTCTGAGTCTCAATTTTCTCAACATCTTTTATTATGCTTGGCATTTTCATAAGCTTGACATAAAGGTACTGGAGATAGAACACTGTACCTGTGCTCAGACATTCCAGAGTCTAGCAGGATGCAGATGATTAACATAAGATTATATGAGAAAAATAAAAATATAAGAGTGAAACTAAGATTGATTTGTATGGTCTTGAGGCCAAATCTTCCCTAAAATTTTTCACTAAAATTATTGACTCACTGGAAAAGAGTCTGATGCTGGGAGCAATTGGGGGCGGGAGGAGAAGGGGACGACAGAGAATGAGATGGCTGAATGGCATCACCGACTCGATGGACATGAGTTTGAGTGAACTCCAGGAGTTGGTGATGGACAGGGAGGCCTGGCGTGCTGCGATTCATGGGGTCGCAAAGCGTCGGACATGACTGAGAGACTGAACTGAACTGAAAGAGTTAAATGATGTCCATCCATTGTTCAACATATAACTACCACAAACTGTCTTGAGTTAAAAATTATATCTGAATAAAATTTATTCAAATTTAAAACTATTTATAAGAAGTGAAGAAGGGAAAATCTCATGCCCTTGAACCCCATTCAGGGCTCAAGTTTAATAAGGACCTTCTCAAACACACCACTGCTATCAATGAAAATTCACATTTCCTCTCTACGATGTATCCATCTCCAATCATGAGGCCTGCAGTTGAGAAGACTTCCTTCAAGGGAGAATCTGTATGGATAAACAGGCCACACAAGCATAAAGGGAAACTGCTGCTGCTGCTGCTGCTAAGTTGCTTCAGTCGTGTCCGACTCTGTGTGACCCCAGAGACGGAAGCCCACCAGGCTCCCCTGTCCCTGGGATTCTCCAGGCAAGAACACCGGAGCGGGCTGCCATTTCTTTCTCCAATGCATGAAAGTGAAAAGTGAAAGTGAAGTCGCTCAGTCGTGTCCGACCCTTAGCGACCCCACGGACTGCAGCCTACCAGGCTCCTCCATCCATGGGATTTTCTAGGCAAGAGTACTGGAGTGGCTTGCCATTGCCTTCTCCGAAAGGGAAACTACACCAGCCTAAATCAATCCAGGATGTCTTTCATTACTAAATATATCTTTTTAAAAGTTCAAAGGAGAAGAATATTAAAGAAGATAAAAACAATAAATCATAAAACAACCACCTCAAGATGATATGCAGGAATGAAAATGAGAATTTCTTTAATAGATACCCTCAGAGATTTGAGGATATTATGAAGATAACAAAAGATGGCAGGGAGAAAGGAAAAAAGTAATAAAGGGAGAGAGTAGACACATTAAAAGTAAACAAATTCAATACAATCAATAAACAACACAGTCTTTGAAAAAGTCATTTACAGATGCAAAAGATATATTCAGGAAACCTCCAAAAAGGCAAAATGACAAGCAGGAAATAGGAAAGAAAATGGGTGTAAGGAAATATATTAAAAATAAATATAAAAAAATTGAGAAAATACAACTCAAGCTTTTTCCTCTTTGGTGAAGGTAGTACTTAAAAAATAAATATAAATAAATAAATAATAAAAAGATACTGTTTAAGAGTCAGACAGGACTGAGCGACTTCACTTTCACTTTTCACTTTCACACATTGGAGAAGGAAATGGCAACCCACTCCAGTGTTCTTGCCTGGAGAATCCCAGGGAAGGGGGAGCCTGGTGGGCTTCCGTCTCTGGGGTCACAAAGAGTCGGACACGACTGAAGCAACTTAGCAGCAGCAGCAAAATAAATTTAACCCTTAAGCAGATATGAAGTTGTTGTTTTTTTTCTGAGAATCTGGTTAACAGGTTCCCAATTCCTTTTTTGAAAGCAAACATACACTCAGTTATTTGAGTTATTCTGTTCAGAATTTGTTCACAGTCAGCCAACTGTGAGACACTTGATTTGCTCTTATATTCCATCCACCTCTTTTTCCAAAGTTCATTACTAGTTGGCATTTGATACTGAACACCTGCAATGTTCATTATTATTTTTGGTAAAGATATTACAACCAAGGAAAATTAATTTTGTTCTCTGAAGACAGATTTATTAATACAAAGTGAATCCAAAAAAATATTTGTAAACTGAAGAATTTAGGACCAGTTTCTTTTTACTAGTTGGTATTAAAAAAGAATCATTTTCTTTTGTTTGTTAAATAAACATGTTTTGTTTGCTATGCCTTTTGTGGGGCCAAGGCTGCAAAAATCTGGAAGAATAAATTTTAAAAAGCATTATATTTAAACATATCCTGTAAATATATACTCAAGATCTTCCAAGAACTACATAACATTTAAAACGTAGTCAATTTCTCAGCACTATCATACTGAATTTTAGGACAAATTCCATTTTCTATAATAACAGTATTTTCTGTGTGTTTATGTGCGTGTTTTCCTTTCCTTTGGACATGCATAATCAACAACAAATCTTAAAGAGTTGAAAAGGCTCATGGAAATACCCAGAATTGTTCCCAACTCAAACTCCTAAGAACATTTCCCAATTTTACTTTTTAAGTAGGTAGTTCATGTACTAGGAATCAATATTAAGAGATATGATAGGATACAGAGTGAAACATAGGTCATTCTCTCCTGTCTCCAACCAACCAGTTCCCCTCTTTACGATGAATAATTTTATTAATTTCTTAGAATGCTTTTTGAATATAAAAAATGTATTTTTTTATATATCATTTTACTGGAAGTATCCATATAACAAAAAAAAAGCAAGCAGTGAAACATTTAAATAATGTCCTATTTATCCCAAGGGCATGTATGTACCACCATTCAGTTTACAGGCATTATCTGATACCCAAATGGGCTTGTCACCTCCTGTAATAACTGTGACCTGTCCCAGAATCACCAGCACAATGCAGAACCGCTTCTCTAAAAAAACTTTGGCTTAAATAAAATACAAATAAAGATCTCACTAAATATGTTATTTTTAATGGGCAGGGGGAGGGATAAAATATCTTACACTAAAAGAACGTACCTAGCTATAACTTCCCTTCACAATTTCTACTTGGCCGTGGCCTCCAGAGAAAGTTACTGAGTCACTTATTTCTAAGGGACATTGTGAATGACGTTCCTTAAAAAATGCCATATATATAAATGTACAAACAAATTAAGGAAGTGAGGTAATGTACTCTTTAAAAACATATATTCATTACTCTCTTCCTCTTCATGAACGATTCAGATGAGCCAGATCCTGGCAAGTGTGTACGTGCATGTGTATTTTGGGGGGACATGGGATGCTGAGGCATCAGAGTCAAAGGTAAAGTAGACCACCCACCAGGGGATGTCAGGGCTCCCTTGAAGCAGGAAGGATAATGCTGCTCTCGGGAAGCTGTGGTGAGGAGGATATAACACGCAACACTAAGCACACATCTAGCGGAGTAAGACGATCCACAGAGAAGGCGTCTTACCTGTTTTGTTTCTGCAACCACAGGGCCTAGAAGTTGAGTACCATACAACAGACGTGCAATCCTATTTTCAAACAAATAAACCTAAAACCTCTTCTGAACAGCAGAGTGTAGAAGAGTGTAAAATTACATTAAGAGACGTTAAAACGAGTTAGCAAAGATGGAGAAGGCACAGTGAGTGAAAAAGAAACCAGAAGACAGGGCTCCCAAAAGCCAGCACGGAGGGAAATCTGAATGCGTCGTCAGACCACCTCAGGAAACTGGCCTTTCCCAGGATCACTCTGAAGTAACAATCCTGACACATAAACAACTAAAACAGAGTCACATCAGTGAATCAAAACTTGGGCAAGTGTGCGAACACATAAAATAGATGTGATCATACTGACAATAAAACAGAACGCAGAGAACAGCTCCAGACCAGCAGCACAGCAGAAGGCGACAGGGGTCCACGCCCTCGGTGCTGGAGACAGTCCTCCAGGAGGGGCTTGCACCTCTGTCCACCTTGTGAGTGAAGTGCTGACCGCCTCTGTTTTAGACAATCTTTTCAAGGGACTTTGCATAGTCAGACTTAAGAGAGAGCATGTCTGTCTCCTTCTGAGGCTAAGAGTAGGTGACCTTGCAGGGGGCTCCTCCCTCCACTGTCGCCGTCACTTCTGCATCTGAACCTAGAGCAGGAATTACGTGCAGAATCCTTGTGCTTCCTTGGCCCACAAGTGCCAGAAGTGACCGATCCGGCTGAGAGACAGCAGGTGACAAAGGGCTCCTCAAACACCTAAACTGTTCTGCCTGTCGAGGTCCAAGGTCCAGCAGAAACAAGGAAAATCACAGCTTCATGAAGGACTCAGAGGCAGCGGGGCGGAACAGGCAGAAGAGAAGCAAGATTTCAACAACCGAGGCCACGTGTGGCCAATGGGAGCAGGAGGCTGAGGGCGGATCACTGCTGCCTGGATCTAGCTGTTGTTCCCAACCCTCCCTGCCCCCGAGACACAGCTGAACCCTCCATGGACTATGACCAACACCTTCTTTCCTCTTCCACGGGGCCCTATGTGGCCAAACACCCACTGGCACTCACGTGTAAGGCTTCCAGGCACATCCCTGGGAACCTCAATTCTTCAGGCTGTTTGCCAACCGCGGAGAGGGGAAGGGAATCTGGGTTTAGTGTCCTTTGACACCCGAAGTCTCCCTGATGGCTCAGTTGGTAAAGAATATGCCTGCAATGCAGGAGACCCGGGTTTGATTCCTGGGTTGGGAAGATCTGCTGGAGAAGGGATAGGCTACCCACTCCAGTATTCTTGGGCTTCCCTTGTGGCTCAGTTGGTAAACAATCTGCCTGCAATGTGGGAGACCTGGGTTTGATCCCTGGGTTGGGAAGGTTCCCTGGAGACGGGAAAGGCTACCCACTCCCGTATTCTGGCCTGCAGAATTCCATGGACGAGTCCATGGGGTCGCAATGAGTAGGACACGACTGAACGACTTTCACTTCACTTCACTGTCAAAGAGATCCTGTTAGTGACCAAGTCAGAAGGCTCACTCTCCCAGCCCTGCCCGGGGTGTCATCACACCTCTGCCTGCGAAGGCAGCCTCAAAACCCTCACAACATCAAGAGCTTTCTCCAGCTACATTCCTTGGGGCTATGCAGGCAGATTCACGATCGCCTCAGTGCCTCTGGCAGTCGAGGACCCCCATCATCAAAAGGGTCCCGATATCTTACTGGACTCTTTGGGCTCCAGAAACAGCAGGTGCCACACTTGAGCACTCCATGAGGTACTTAATACGGACTCATCTACAAACCAGGACTGGTAACCCTGTTCCCAGCAGCACCTCAGCTCTTCATGAAGCAGAGACAACTACGCCCCTGAGGAAACTTCATCCCCCGACTTTGGTCCCCGAGGCAAAGGCACTGACTCACACAGCTCTCAGCCAGGCTGAAACCCCATGTACACGGGGCTACCACAGCTGTTCGGTCTCAACACCAGCTCTGCAGAAGTCCAACAGACATGATGCCCTCTGTCAGCAGGCAAAGCTCAAGCTGCTCTCTGGCCAGGATGGCCTTGATGAACCTTATTATATTTTTACCACCCTGGGTCCACTACCAGTGAGTGGTTTAGCTCAGGCCTCATCCTGCTGCTTTGGAGTATGACTGATTATGCTTTGGTTTAATTTGTATGGGATAAACTGGACAGATATGGTCAGAGCATCTGTCGATCTGATTAGCCAGTGGCCAACAGAGTGGGGTATCTTGTGAAAATCCATCAGAAGCCAAGACAGTAGAGAAACAAGATAGATGATTGCCAAAAGGTCATTCTCTTGCAAAGGAGGTGTTCAAACATTTTTGCTCCAGACTAACTTTTCAAGATAGTTTGGAAGATAAGAGACTGTGTCTGCTCTGAAGCAAAGTGAAAGCCTCCTTACTATCTGGTATAATACAGTCTCTCCTTCCATGGCATTTACTTTCCATTATCAAAAATTGGAGATTCATAAGCTCTGAGTTCCTCTCATATTAAAACCCACAGCATAAAAAGCTGTCACCTGACCCTCTTCCCACCATCCACTGGAAAACAAGATCGAGGAACTGCACTCTGGCTGTTGCTGTGAGTAATAACTGTCCTGCATCTCTGATCTGGGAGTCCTGGGTTTTTAGCAGTATACACCAAACTGTGGCAGCTGACTTCTTAGCTTGCAAGTGGGGTAGTCTAAGGTTGCTCAAAGTTCTTAATATTTATAGCATCAAGAAAAACTAAATTACCAGACACGACTGAAGCAATTTAGCACACACGCACACACCAGGTGTAGGCACAAGAATGGGACCGTTCATAAAATTCCTAAAATAGTTAAGAAATGTTACTATCCTCTGCTTGGCCCTTACCCCGCAAGCATCAGCGATATTTGTAGGTATACAAATGTATTGCCTGTATCATGCCAGTTGAACTTTATAAATTTTCAGTATTTTGTTTTTAGCTATGAAGTGACTCAGAGTAAAATCATATAGAGCTGAGGAACACTAGAAAATTGACTATAAAGGATTTATTTCAAAAATTCTAGGAATTAAAAAAAAGCACTGATGAATACCTAAAATATTCTCTTGGGAATTTGTAGTTGTTTTAATATGGATATTTCTAAGAATTTACAATTCTAGTTCATGCTATAAATAATGTATCAGCAGAGGATAAATATTATAGATGTCACATTTCTGATATGCTTAAGAATACCATGGTTTATAGAAATAGTAAATATGCCATAAGAATACATATTCAGGCTTATGGGTAAAAAACATATGTCTGTGTCAACAAGACTCCTGAAATGACTGCCAATTTTCTTTCCTTCCAGGAGACGGAATTAACAATCCCATAAAGCACAAGATACTTTCGTTCACATCATAAACTACCAAGTCAAAATACATGCCTTTGAGTGTAGCCATGGAATATGTCTCAGTAAATGCCAGTTATCTTCATCATAAATTTCTAACATCTCATTATAAACAAAACCCAGGAAACAAGAGTCAAAATTACATTAAAGACAGGTCATTGCTCATGATTGATAGCTTCTGCACACAGCTGAGGTAGGGGGCTGCTGGATAGTAGTAACTTTTATACTCCAAGAAACAGTGAGGTTCACATCCTCTGAGAAATTTTTTTCAATCCAAAGGCAACAAAAACAACATCGTTAAAGTAAATCTTATACACATGGTATCATTTCATCTGTAAATATTTCAGCATGCATCATCTCTAAAAGACAAGTTCTTTTTCAAAAACAATACCATAATATAATCAACACATTCAAAAAGGCTTTTTTTAAAAAAAATAATTGCTTGATATCAATTATTCCATGTGTTCAAATTTCCTCTTGTATGAAAAAAAAGAATTTTTATACTTGGTTCATTCAAATGAGATTCAAACATACTCAGCACATAAGTCTCTTAAATCTCTTTCAATCCAGGTTTGCCTTCCATTCACTTCCCTTGAGATGGCCTCCCCTCTCCCCTAAAAGTGATGGTGTTAGAAGTAGGTAACCGGTCCTTTGGGAAGCAATTAGGTCCTCAAGATGGAACCATCATGAACAGGATTATTGACCTTGAAAGAGACCCCAGGGAGCTCCCTTGCCCCCTTCCACCAGTGAACACACAGTGAGAAGGCACCAGCTATGAGCCAGGAAGGCAATCATGCTGGCACCTTGATCTTGGACTTCTCAGCCTCCAGAACTGTGAGAAATACATCTCTGTTGTTTATAAGTCACCCAGTGTGCGGTATTTTGTCACAGCAGCCCGAACAGATTAAGACATCTTTCCTTTCGTTATGATCACAATCTACATCCATTATTTCATCAGCAGTTGAAGTTCTAATTCTGTAACTGCTCTTGACTTCTAGCACTGCTCATTAGGAGTTGAGATTCTAATTCTACCATTACTCATATTACCTGGAATATTTCTGTTAAAGAAACTTCCTCATATGACTTGTTTTCCCTGGTATTTAGTAATGGCAGGATAAACATTTGTTTCTTCATGTACTTTGCTCCACTAGGTGGACTTCCTTATTTGTTTTGTCTCAGGTTTCATGCGTGTTTGGCTTTAATTTGGGGGGAAGGCGCTGGTTTGGGGAGGGCTTTGGCTTTTGTCACTGCGGTAAGGAGTGACAATCAGACTGATAATAGACTTGCAGCAGGAACACTGAAAGTCAGATGATGGTGGTGGGATACTATGAAGTATGCACACCTCAACACTCGACAAAATGAATAGAGTAAGTTAAGTCTAAAGAAAGGATAGTCCAGTTAGAATACTCTTAGATCCTGGAGTCTACTAAGAAGCTAAATATAATAAACTTTATACTTTGAGTCAAATATACATGTTAAAATTTTTAAATAAGAACAAAAAGAATACACACAGGGTGAAACTGCAATCCTTTGGCCACCTCATGAGACGAGTTGACTCACTGGAAAAGACTCTGATGCTGGGAAAGGTTGGGGGCAGGAGGAGAAGGGGACGACAGAGAATGAGATGGCTGGATGGCATCACCGACTCTGGACATGAGTTTGAGTGAACTCCGGGAGTTGGTGATGGACAGGGAGGCCTGGCGTGCTGTGATTCATGGGGTCGCGGAGAGTCGGACACGACTGAGCAACTGAACGGAACTGAACTGAATGTCTCAAAGAGTAAAGCAGAATACAATTAAGTAGGAATTATAGCAAAATATCTAGAGATTATAGAATAGTGAGGAGGTTTAAAAAAAAAATAACACGACACGTATGACACGTAACAGGAAAAACTGGTAAATTGGCCCTTGTCAAAATTAAGACCTTTTGCTCTGCAAATGACCCCGTTAAGAGAATGAAAAGACAAGCTACAATTAGGAGAAATATTTGAAACCCAGGTACCTCACAAAGAATTTGTATCTAAAATACAGAAAGAACCCTCAGAATTCAACAGTACAAAACCAATTAGAAAATGGGCCAAAAAAAAAAAACATGAATAGACATTTCACCAGAGGCTGTACAGACAGCAAATAAACAAACGAATTCACCATCAGCTATCAGGGATGCAAATTGAAACCACTGTGACTTATCCTCACACACCTGTCAGGATACCTGGAATTAAAAACAGTGACAATACTAAATGTCTGGGATAGTGCAGAGAAACTGGATCACTCACAGTTGATCCAGTGCTGGTAAGACCAATCACTCTGGAAGAGTAGGGCAACAGAAAGGAAAAAAATAAAATGCAACTACCATATAATCCAGCAACTGTACTCCTGGGCACTTATCCTAGGGACAGGAAGACTTAACGCTCACACAAAAACCAGTACACGAATGTTTACAGCAGCTTTAATTGCAATAACCCAAAACTGAAAGTAACCCAAATGTCCTTCACGGGAGAAATGATGAAACAAAATAACGAGGCATTTCTACCATGGAACAGTATTCTGTAATAAAAGGGAATGAACCATTGATATAGTCAACTTGAATGGATCTCAAAGGAATCATGCTGAGTGAAAAGAGACCAACTCAAAAGGTTACACAATGGATGGTTCCGCTTATATAAAACTAAAATAAAATCAGAGATACAGAACAGATGAGTAGATGCCAGAAGTTAGGGATGGAGAGCAAGGGAGAAGGGTAGGTGAAGCTACAAAGGTTTGGTGCGAGGGAACCCGTGCTGATGAACAGGCTGCATCTTGAATTTGGCAGCGGTTACAGAAATGGACACGTGAGTAAAACGGCACAAGTACACATGTGCACTGGAGAAGGAAATGGCTACCCACTCCAGTACTCTTGCCTGGAGAATCCCATGGATGGAGGAGCCTGGTAGGCTACAGTCCATGGGGTCGCAAAGAGTCGGACACAACTGAGCGACTTCACTCACTCACTCACACATGTGCACACACACGCACACACACACAGAGAAGAATGCATGTAAAACTAGCGAAATCTGAATTAAGTTCCATGAAAAGTTCCGTCAATTTCCCAGTTTGGGTATTGCTCTAACATGTACTACATAAATGCAGCTGCTAACATTACGGTAAACTGGGTGAGGGGTACATGGAACCTCCCTGAGTAATTTTTTTTTTTTTTACAACTTCTTGTAACTCTCTATGTCAAAATTTAAAATGATAAAAACACACATCCACACAAGAACATTCATACTGAAAAACTCAGAAATGAACCAAATTTAATCAGTGATCATAGTCAAGAAACAAAGTAAAATCTCTAGTTCAAAGAGATTATCAGACTGGATATAAAATTAAAACCTAGCTAAACTATATGCTGTTTAGATAAGGACCAAAAGAGCCTTCAAGCACAAAATTAGAAAAATAAATATTAAGTAGGAAAATATTAACCAAAAGATGACAAATGCTATCAGACCTCACGACTAGTTTGTTAACAATATTCATTTCAGGATATATCAATACTTCATCAACTTGGCACCATTCCTGGTGGGGGCGGAAAGTATTAGAAAAATATATGTCAATATTGCTGACGTTTCTCTAACTTTTCCAATGCCTATCAGGGTTTGGGACCATAGTAAGTACCCAAATACTGCTGACTGATCAACTGAATGGCAAATACTTCTAGAACTTTCAAATAATGTGAACCTCCAGGCAATGGCGGTGATGGGTCAGCTTGATAAAATATTTATTACCAGGTCTCGACTAGGCCTCAAGGAGTATAAGGTATTTAAGTTCAATACCAGCATGCACCTTATCCTCAAAAACATACAAATAGCAGGAGAATACTTTCTTAACATTTAAACAAATAATACATTTGCACTCAAAAAAAAAACTTTATGTTGAAATCAAAACTTTTACTTACGACTTGCTACTGCCTTTCCATATAAGAGTTAATTTTTTCTAGTTAGGTTAGGTCTATCCAAGAAGCAGTTACATATTATAACATTGCTATTCTACTCCAGTTTAACTTTCACTCAATATTCCTAGTAATCATTAAATCAGATAATTAATATTTTACTCATTTATTATTCATTTCCATGAGGTATTAAAATGCTACTCTTCCAAATTCTTATTTCAACATTCTGTCATATTGAATGATGACACAATATTCAAGATACAATTTTAAAGCAAATTTTGCAGATTACATTCACTTTATAAGTATATATTATCTTAATTATCTTATAGCAATACTGATTTTCTTATAGCAATAAAATTCACTTACAAATAAACACAAAATTTTAGATTCTTGTCAAGAATGGAATTCTAGTCTTTAAAAGGCAGTTGTAAAAAGGATGGCTAAATATTAGTGCAAGAAGAACAGTGTCCAAAGAATTCTACATAACCAACACAGCAAGAATAAAATTACTAGCTTAAGAAAAGCTCAAAAATTGAAGCCTGCTTGGTGGTAAATGGAATTTCCTGAATTGGCTATATCTTCCTCCACAAAATATTAGTTTAATCCTAAACCGATTCTAAAGCTGAAACTGCAATACTTTGGCCACCTCATGCGACGAGTTGACTCACTGGAAAAGACTCTGATGCTGGGAAGGGTTGGGGGCGGGAGGAGAAGGGGACGACTGAGAATGAGAAGGCTGGATGGCATCACCGACTCTGTGGACATGAGTTTGAGTGAACTCCGGGAGTTGGTGATGGACAGGGAGGCCTGGCGTGCTGTGATTCATGGGGTCGCGGAGAGTCGGACACAACTGAGCGACTGAACTGAACTGAACTGAACTGAACCTGAGAAACTGTAATTATGAGGTAACTATTGTGAAAATCAATTGGTTAGACTCTGGTAATCAATTGGTGCTCTGGTATCATGGATTTAAAAAGGGGGAGGATAGACTAAATTAAATAAATCTAACATTTTATACCATCTTTACTCCACACCTCAAAAGGAAGAAATCTTGCCTTTGCTTCCTTTCCATCTCCCTAGTACAGGGCGCTGTGTTCCGCATACGATCAATAAACGGTTTTTAACTATAAAATAGCTAAGAATCAGACCCAATGTCCCATGGCTCCAACTACTTTCATAAAAGATTTCTATTAGCTCCCACTTCATGGCCCCATGGTTCACTGAAACTCAATTACAATCAACTATTTTACAAAAAAGGGAAAAAAAAATCTCATTTTAACAAGTAGATCTCTCCTACTCTCAGTAAAACAGAGCATTTTGTGCACCCTGTAAGTTTAATCCCCTGGTACTTTTGAATTTTTCGAGGGCACTGGCATATCAAATAAATTTTTACGCCAAATGAACATTCCCCAAAATGTCATCTTTCCTCAGAATACCTATAAATTCTCTGAGTTTTTAAAATCTAAGAAATCAGTTTAGAAGAGGTTTCCAGTTTAAGGTAAATACACAGAGATGACAAGCATTTTTTTTCCTTATCCCAAAAGGAAGAGCCACTTCATTGGGTATTTTAATCGCAATACAGAGAATCACATTCACGCTTCAAGTCTACTTTGTTCAGCCAGTTCTTGGTGTTTAACTCATCTGACTGCAGACCCAGGAAGAAGCATCCAAGTCTCTGTGTTATATGACCATCTCAAACACGGCCATTTGTCAACTCAGAATCTAAACAAAATTCCTGGTCACTGTCACAGCAGGCTGGGTATGTGGGCCATCCTGATAACACAGAAAAAGTTATCAATTTGAGCTCTGCATTTTTACATATTACAGATAAACAGAAGGGATCTATAGGAAGAAATCAGACCTACAAGACTCTACCTACTTTCACCGGGGAAACTTCAAAAATCTCATTCTCCTACAATATGGAAGAAGAGAGGTGTGGTCAGTGGCTGTTTATAACTGGCATTAGCTGAGCCCTTACTGTTCTAAGTGTTTTGTTTAAAACGCACACAACACTACGGTTAAGTGCTCTTTCCATTCCCTGGTTTTAAGGTGAAAAGACTCAAGAGGTTAGTTCATTTGGCTAAAATCCAAGAACTGGCTTCAGTGGGGAGTCTGTCCCCAGGGTTTCCCACTCTCCAGCAAAGCACTATATAAATTCTGTACATTTCTGGGCTGAATCTTTGGGAGGACACTGACTAAAAGATCTTTCTTCCAGTTTTCATAAGAGCAGAGCTACAGAGCCTGGGGGCATTTTAAATACATTTGAATTATACATGAAGACTAAATTATTTGGAGGCTGACGGAAGTAACCAACATCAAACCAAATGAAAAAATATTAAAAAGTTACTGATGTGCTTCTCAGGGACAGAGAGATGACCAAACATGAATTAAGTGGGACACAGGTCCACACGTGGTCTACACTCTGCCACCCTCTTTAGACAATTCCACTTCTGTCCTCAAACCTCCTTCCTCCCTCTCAGGCTCATCTTACAACCTTGCATTCTTCTTCAGCGATTCACTGAATCAGTCACCAAAAATGCACACAATGCATGCACTCACTTCCACCATTTATATACTCTCTACACCACGCTCCTTCGTACATAAATCACTGTGTACGCTCCTAAGACCTAACTCCTCCTCCTGTGTCCCAGATCCAGCCCCTCTTATAGTAGATCTCAGCAATCAACCCTATCATTTCTCTGTTGCTTCCCTCTTCTCTCCTAGAGAACTATTACTTTTTCTTCTGGAACATTCCTAACAGCATATATAATACTATTAAATATCCACGTTTTAACACACACACATACACACACATTCTAATTCTTCCTCAGCCTATCTCCTCATTTCTCTGTTCTATGTCATAGAGAAATGCCAAGAAAAAACAAAGAAACCTTCAGAACTCCAGTCACTTTTTTTTTCCTCAACCCCTAGTATCCCACTCTCTTTAATTTCACTCCAATCAGGCTTCCAGGACCACCCAATGAAAACACTCACACCACAGTCAGCAATGACTCTGCTCTGTTCAATCTATGGTCTTCAGTCCTTACCCCTGTAACTATGAGCAGAGTTCATTTAGTTGACCACTCCTTCCTCCCGGGAAGCTCTCTGATGCATTCCAAACATCCCAACCTCCGAGTCCTCCTCCAGCCTCATTGTGAGTCCCTCACACTCTCTTTCCTGGTTCCTCCACTTCTCCTCAGTCTCCTAAAGTCAGAATCCTGGGTTCAGCCCTTGGCCCACTTCTTGTCTCTCTCTGCCATTCACTCCACTGATGATCTCATCCACTATCATACTTTTACTAGCATTCATAGCTGCTGATTTCAAATGTGTTTCTCCAGCCCTAATCTCTCGGCAGAACTCCAAGTTAACAATGCAAAGTATAGAGGAAGCAACAGAATGGGAAAGACTAGAGATCTCTTCAAGAAACACCACGGGAAAACTTCATGCAAAGATGGGCACAATAAAGGACAGAAATGGTATGGACCCAACAGAAGAAGATATTAAGAAGAGGTGGCAAGAATACACAGAAGAACTATACAAAAAAGATCTTAATGACCCGGATAACTACAATGATGTGATCACTCACCTACAGCCAGATATCTTAAGAGTGTAAAGTCAAGTGGGCTTTAGGAAGCATCACTATGAACAAAGCTAGTGGAGATAATGGAATTCTAGCTGAGCTATTTCAAATCCTAAAAGATGATGCTCTGAAAGTGCTGCCCTCAATATGCCAGCAAATTTGGAAAACTCAAGCAGTGGCCACAGGACTGGAAAAGGTCAGTTTTCATTCCAATCCCAAAAAAGGGCAATGCCACAGAATGTTCAAACTACCACACAATTGCAGTCATTTCACATGCTATCAAGGTCATGCTCAAAATTCTCCAAGCAATACTTCAATAGTACGTGAACCAAGAACTCCCAGATGTTCCAGATGGATTTAGAAAAGGCAGAGGAACCAGAAACCAAATTGCCAACATCCATCTGGGTCACAGAAAAAGCAAGAGAATTCCAGAAAAACATTTACTTTTGCTTCATTGATTAAACTAAAGCCTTGGACTTTGTGGATCACAACAAACTGGGAAATTCTTAAAGAGATGGGAATACCAGACCACCTGTGAAACCTGCCTCCTGTGAAACGTGTATGCAGGTCAAGAAGCAACTGCTAGAAGCAGACATAGAACAATGGACTGGTTCCAAATAGGGAAAGGAGTATGTCAATGTTGTATATTGTCACCCTGCTTATTTAGCTTATATGCAGAGTACATCATGAGGAACTCTGAGCTGGAAGAAGCACAAGCTGGAATCAAGATTGACGAGAGAAATATCAATAACCTCAGATATGCAGATGACACCACCCTTATGGCAGAAAGTGAAGAGGAACTAAAAAGCCTCTTGATGAAAGTGAAAGAGGAGAGTGAAAAGGTTGGCTTGAAGCTCAACATTCAGAAAACAAAGATCATGGCATCTGGTCCCATCACTTCATGGCAAATAGATGGGGAAATGATGGAAATAGTGACAGATTTTGGTTTTTCCATTAGTCATGTATGGATGTGAGAGCTGGACCATAAAGAAGGCTGAGCATCCAAGAATTGATGCTTGGAACTGTGGTATTGGAGAAGACTCTTAAGAGTCCCACAGACAGCAAGGAAATCCAACCAGTCAATCCTAAAGGAAAGCAACCCTGAATACTCATTGGAAGGACTGATGCTGAAGGTCCAATACTTTGGCCACCTGATGTGAAGAACTGACTCATTGGGAAAGACCCTGATACTGGGAAGGACTGAAGGCAGGAGATGGGGACGACAGAGAACAAGATGGTTGGATGGCATCACTGACTCAATGGACAGGAGTTTGAGCAAGCTCCAGGAGATGGCGAAGGACAGGGAAGCCTGGTGTGCTGCAGTCCATGGGGTCGCAGAGAGTCGGACGCAGCTGAGAAACTGAACCACCACTACCAACAAAGTTCTGATCTGCTCTTCAAAACTGCTCCTTAATAGCAACTCTTTCTGTTCAGGCAAAAAAACCTGACTCACCTCTGACTCCTCTCTTCCTCTGACACTCCCAGTCAATCCATCAGCACATCTACTTAAGGCTATTTTCAAACAGCACCCAAGATCCTACATTTCTCCCCTTCTACACTGTTTCTGCCCTGATCCAATCCACTCCAGCCTTTCATCTAGACAACAACATCCTCTTCACCTGTTCCTCTGCCTCCCCCTTTATCTTCTAAAGCCATGATGGACAAAGCAGATTGTGATGGAGTCCGATGACGTCAACCTTCTGCTCAAACCCCCTCCTTTCTCTCAGTTTTGGCTGTTTTCAGTCACTTGTCCCATCTGCGGAAAGAAAGCTCTGCCCTTGCCCTCAGCTTCTGGGAGCTGATCTCTAAGCCCTTAGATTATAAAGTGTGGTAACTGTGCCTCCACTTGCCTGGGGACCTTGGGTCATGGAAGACAGAACAGTGTGATTCAGGGTGGGGGTTTTGGGTCAGCTTAACCTCTGGAAGGCCATGAGTCTGAGATCAGCCTTAAGGCCAGTCAACTACACCTGCGTGAGGAGTCCCAGAAAAAACTGTGGACACCAAGTGCTGGCACACCCAGGGCTCACGTCACACGAGGCTGCCAAGGACATCATACATGGTCTGAGTGCTTCCCAGGAGTCCACATCTGTAACTCTCCTGGCCCCACCCTATGCACCGCCTTCCTTGGCTCCTTTCTGTTCACGCGTATCCTTTCCCTGTAATAAACCATAACCATCAGCACACAGCTTTGGAGAGCTCTGTGTGTCCCTCTAGCAAATTCCCAAAGCAGTGGGCAGTCTTGAGGACCCCTGAATTCACAGCTGGTGTGAGACATGAGGGCAGCCGCATGGCCTGCGCTCTCTTTGGACAACCCCTGCCTCCCCTGCCCCGACACTTCCGGTCCTTCCAACCCCTCTACTCTTCCCCATCACATTTACCACCTGCAGACATGTCACTATGATTTCTGGAGTGTAACTGTTTATTTCCCACCACCGAAACACAAATTCCACAAATACAAATGTACCTCCAATGCCTGGTCAGAGTACACATTCAGTAGTCAGCTGAGTGAACCTGAGCAACTCTGGTCAGGCAACTTGTTTCAGCCAAGGCAACAATGTTAGCTTGGCTGCTTATAAACAGCTTTGTTTCTCATCTTTTTCATCTCTTAACATGTACATATTTTACTGGAGTACAGTTGACTTACAATGTTACAGGTGCACGGCAAGGTGCACCAGTTATATATATACACATATATTATTTTGGAAATTATCTTCTATTATAGCTTATTACAAGATATTGACTATAGTTCCTTGTGCTGTACAGTAATAAACCTTTGTTGTTTGTTGCAGGTCTTTTTTTTTTTTTTTCATTAGAAATCTAACATTCTATTCATACTAAGTCAAGCAAGTGGAATCAAAGTGTCATTTTTTAGTTAGGCAAAAAAATTCTAAAGTTTTCTAAAATACATATATTATACATACTACTTATATATATATATAGAGAGAGAGAGAGAAAACCTTTCTACTTAAAAAAAAATAAAAGAAACAAAACCCACTGTAACCAAAAAGAAAAGCTTTCATTACAGGCTTGTTGCCACCTTGAGTTCCTTATCAGGAACAAACTGATCGTCTCCTTCAATGTAAACTCAACCCTACTGACACTGTCCTGTTACTCTACAGTATCACTGGTTTGAACTAGTGTAAAGTTATTCAGCAACTGTCCTCCCAACATGACAAGTACAATGATGGCTGTGTCCAAGACAAAAGATATCTAATTCACGCGCCATTTTACGCATCTTGATGCCAACTACGACACACCTGAGTTAGTGCTGTGACAGGAGCACGATTATGCCATCAATATTTCAGACGTCCGGTCTGACCACATACTCCTGCACTACCTCACACACAGCCCTGTGCCTGGCCCATCATCGGTGGTCAAAACTAGTTGTTAAATTTCCTGTCTACCATGCCTGAAGTCCATGGGGTCGCAAAGAGCTGGACACGACGGAGCGAGTGAGCTGAACTGATGCCTGAAGTAGATGATGGAGGCTGACACTGGCAAAGACTCTATAAACTACAATTCTCATTGTAATGTCTCATTTTCATCTTAGTCTCTCTTCAAAACAGCCCTTATTCCTCTTTTGTTGAAATAAAGTAGACATGCATGTTTACAGGTAGAAAAAGAGAGGACAGAAGGACAGTCAGATAAAAGGTTTATGCAAAGCTCAATCAGACCTTCATTCAAGCTAGGACTCAAAATCTGGATACCTTACAACTATTTAAGCACACTCTGCGGTTCTGTTTACAGTTGCAACTATACACCAGGATGACCAGGTATTAATGACGCAACAATTCTGCTTTGGGGTGGAGAACAATGCCTCCATCCCATCCTTCTGGCAAATACTCCAGTACCAAACTCTTATTGCAGCAATTCTTGTGCTAATTTATCACTTTACTTCTCTCTCCTGAATCACGACCTAGATGACTACTCATTAATGTTACCCTTAAGATGAGCACAGTTCAGTTCAGTT
Source organism: Moschus berezovskii (assembly GCF_049115385.1). Classification (NCBI taxonomy): domain Eukaryota; kingdom Metazoa; phylum Chordata; class Mammalia; order Artiodactyla; family Moschidae; genus Moschus; species Moschus berezovskii. The sequence goes on from NC_142462.1 coordinate 117,622,185, forward strand.
CAGTTCAGTCGCTCAGTCGTGTCCGACTCTCCGCGACCCCATGAATCACAGCACGCCAGGCCTCCCTGACCATCACCAACAGTACCTGGAACAAACTAAAGAGGTTTTTTTTTTTGAAGTGCTTGTTTGAACTGAATACTGTATGGAGCAGGGAAAGAACCAGAAATAAGTACACAGAATTTTACCAGCATTCCAGAATCATATCACTGCAGTGTTCTTGCCTGGAAAATCCCCATGGACAGGGGAGCCTGGCGGGTTACAGTCGATGGGGTCACAGAGTCAGACACAACTGAACCACACACAGTATCACTTTAAAAAAAAAAAGAAACTCATTAACATTTTCTTTTAAAGCTACACTAAGGAGAAGGGGATGACAGAGAATGAGATGGCTGGATGGCATCACTGACTCGATGGACATGAGTTTGAGTGAACTCCGGGAGTTGGTGATGGACAGGGAGGCCTGACGTGCTGTGATTCATGGGGTCGCAACGCATCGGACACAACTGAGCGACTGAACTGAACTGAAGATTCCCTGAGCTTCAACATTTTCACGAAGTACCTTCAGAAAAATTAATTTTTAATATTCTGGTAAATATATTAGCTAGTACAGACATATTAAAAAGTCTTAAGGACTCTAACCTTCATTGAATGCTGTCCAGATGGAGGTCTTCACAATCTGATCAGGCTAGATACTTTTCTGGTTATTATTCATCAATAACTTAATAGTAAGTGGAGGCAAATTCAAAAATTAATTACAGAACACTTAAAAGAAATGTAAGATCTTTAAAAGATAGGCAAACTTGATCTAGTTTTGAGTAAACATTACTAGGTTGAATAGGTCAGTAATGGATACCTAGAATAATTGATACACTTTAAAATAAATAGGAGCAATTTGTTCTTCCTGATAAATTAGAAGGCTGCTCTCAATTATATTTCATGCTGCTTTCCCAAACAGCTAATTTTCTGCTGTCAAAACTAAAGTTACCTGCAACTATGTATAGCCCTAATTTCATCACCTTGTAGTTTCCAAGAATGGTATCAAATGACTTTCTTGCAGTTAACTGTAGACACACAGTATCCACAAATTCCCTCCCTCTTTAAAATACGCCTGGCTAGAATACAGTTGGCTCTCCACATCTGCAGGTTTTGCATTTGTGGATTCAACTAATTGCAGACTGAAACTATTAGGGAAAAAACGTCCAGTAAGTTCCAAAAAGCAAAATTTTAATTTGCCACGCACCAGCAACTCTTTGGAGAAGGCAATGGCACCCCACTCCAGTACTTTTGCCTGGAAAAATCCATGGACGGAGGAGCCTGGCAGGCTGCAGTCCATGATGTCGCTAAGAGTCGGACATGACGGAGTAATTTCACTTTCCTTTTTCCCTTTCATGCATTGGAGAAGGAAATGGCAACCCACTCCAGTGTTCTTGCCTGGAGAATCCCAGGGACGGGGGAGCCTGGTGGGCTGCCGTCTATGGGGTCGCACAGAGTCGGACACGACTGAAGCGACTTAGCAGCAGCAGCAGCAGCAACTCTTTACAAAAGATTATTAAATTCCAACTATTTATGTAAAGTTCACATTGTATTTAGGTATTGTAAGTAATCTAGAGATGATATAAAGTATATGGAAGGAGGTGCACAGGTTATATGCAAATACTACACCATTTTACATAAGGGACTTGAGGATCAACTGATTTTGGTATCCACTGTAAGTCCTATAACTGTTTCCTCACGGATATGTAGGGATGAATGTGTTAATTTCACATTTATTAAAAAAAGTACAGAGCTTCAAAAATGTTCAGTTAGTTGCTCAGTCATGTCCGACTATTTGTGACCCCATGGACTGCAGCAAATCAGGCTTCCCTGTCCATCACTAACCCTCAGAGCTTGCTCAAACTCTTGTCTATCAAGTTGGTAATGCCATCCAACTATCTCATCCTCTGTCATCCCCTTCGCCTCCTGCCTTCAATCTTTCCCAGCATCACGGTCTTTCCCAATGAGTCAGTTCTTCACATCAGGTGGCCAAAATATTGGAGCTTCGGCTTCAGCATCAGTCCTTGCAATGAATATTCAGGACTGCACTGTAATCTGCATATAAGTTAAATAAGCAGGGTGACAATATATAGTCTTGACGTACTCCTTTTCCTATTTGGAACCAGTTTGTTGTTCCATGTCCAGTTCTGACTGTTGCTTCTTGACCTGTATACAGATTTCTCAGGAGGCAGATAAGGTGATCTGATATTGCCATCTCTTTAAGAATTTTCCACAGTTTGCTGTGATCCACACAGTCAAAGGTTTGGTGTAGTCAATAAAGCAGAAGTAGATGTTTTTCTGGAATTCTCTTGCTTTTTCGATGATCCAACGGATGTTGGCAATTTGAACTCTGGTTCCTCTGCCTTTTCTAAAGCCAGCTTGAACATCTGGGAGTTCTCAGTTCACATACTGTTGAAGCCTCGCTTGGAGAATTTTGAGCATTATTTTGCTAGCGTGTGAGATGAGTGAAACTGTGCGGTACTTTGAACATTCTTTGGCATTGCCTTTCTTTGGGATTGGAATGAAAACTGACCTTTTCCAGTCCTGTGGCCACTGCTTGAGTTTTCCAAATTTGTGGCTTATTCAGTGCAGCACTTTCACAGCATCATCTTTTAGGATTTGAAATAGCTCAACTGGAATTCCATCACCTCCACCAGGTTTGTTTGTATTATTCCTTAATTGCAAGTTTTCTTAAATATACTGGTGGCTCAGACAGTAAAGAATCTGCCTGCAATGTGGAAGACCTGGGATCAATCTCTGAGTTGGGAAGAGACCCTGGAGAAGGGAATGGCCACCAACTCCCACATTCTTGCCTGGAAAATCCCACGGACAGAAGAGCCTGGTGCGCTACAGTCCTGGGTCACAAAGAGTCAGACATAACTGAGCAGCTAACATGTATCTAAGTAAAGGGAGAAAAGAACATATAGCTGTACCAATCTTTCTGATTGTGTTAGGGAGGAAAAAGTTTTCCTACACCTCATGCGACGAGTTGACTCACTGTAAGACTCTGATGCTGGGAGGGATTGGGGGCGGGGACGACAGAGAATGAGATGGCTGGATGGCATCACCGACTCGATGGACATGAGTTTGAGTAAACTCTGGGAGTTGGTGATGGACAGGGAGGCCTGGCGTGCTGAGATTCATGGGGTCGCAAAGAGTCGGACATGATTGAGAGACTGAACTGAACTGAACACCCTTAAGAGATTATTTTGGTGGTCTAGTAATTAAATTGACAACAAGACACATTAATCAGGTGAAAACAAATTTAACTACATATACATGAGATCCTATAAGAGTATGCGATCCAAGAGCAAATAGGGAAGCTGAGGCTTTAACATTCCATTCTGAGCTAAGGAATGGGATAGGGACCTGGGGCTTCAAGAGGAGGTGGGCAATTCACAGGACTGTAAGAACAGATGTTTGGTATTTAGATGTTTGCTATGCTACACAGATAGGTCATTCAGATACAGTTATTTCGAGTTTATACAGTTATACAGTTTTCTCTGAGCCAGAATTCTTATCTAAATTCTTTCAGGTAGTTAGGGAGAGATAAAGTTTTTTTCTTGAGTCTTCTGGGTCTTGATTGCCTTCAGCTCAAAATTATCTGCATGCCAAAATGTCCTATTTTGGGGTCATGTATTCTGCTCCTTTTCAATTGCAAAATTCAAATTACATTTTTACCTCCAACCTGTACCAATCAGCATTATGCAAATTTTAACATAACTTCATGTAACATGAAATCTCAATTATTGCTAATAAAATTTTAGGGAGAATAACTTCAAAAGTTCACTTTTCAAGAATAATATTTCAATTTTTTGATTAATTTCAACTGGATATAAAGGAAATATTTCCAAACCAATCCCCAAACTGTACATGTTTATATATACTAAGTGTCAGTAATCCCAATTTATTACCATAAAATTCAAGGAATGGATAACCAATCACATAGATTCTACTTCCTCAACAACTGGAGTGAGTTCATGCTTCTGGATTTGTTAATAAACAACCAATTACATGTATGCAAGGTTCTTTTTAAAGTGAAATTTTATAGTAATGATAACTCTGACCATATAAGAAAAATGGTAAGCTTTCACTCTTGTTATGACATTCTATTAAACAATTTATCCTCCTGTAATTTGTTTCATTTCTCTGTGCCTTAGTTAAGTGTGCACCTACATTTATAATAAAATGGATTCCACACAAATATGTAAATATCACTGGAGGTCCAGATAAAAATATTTTCATAGCAAATGATACTCATTCCTCTATATGCACCCTGGAGTAGCAAAAGGAAATGTATTTATTCTTGCCTGTACATTATCAAGCTTTACTTTATAAAAACGACTTTATTTTGAACCCTGAAGTTACTGAAAAACTCCGGCCCCATATGCAACTTCTTTTAAGCCTCTTCGTTTAATGACATATGTCTGCATTCAATTTCAGACTGCTATGGCATTTTTGTAGTATTCTATTTCAAAGATGTTGTCACTTTTCATATTTCCTTACTGTTCTTTGAGGCTTTACAGGATCAGTCTTAAACGTCCAGATAGTCTTCTTTATCTGTATTTACGTGAAATAGAAAGCCGACTACCCTTTTTCAGTAAAACAATACTTTCTTCAACATGTTAGCTACTTCCCGTTATTCAGTCAGAGCACAAGACTAATTGAATTCAAGTCTGAATTCCTTAGCTCACAGCCATTTTCTACAATACACCTTACTGTATGTCTCAACCCCATGGCCTGCTCATCAGAGGAAATAAATCTGATTTCTTCATCACTGACAGTCAAGCTCTCCAGAAACCCCACCAGCTGCTTGTGCCCATGGAAAACGCAGTGCACTCTGAACAGGCAGGCCAGGACCACAGGCTCCTGGGGTGAAAAGGTAACATCACCTAATCCAACCACCCAGATGCAGCACAACACAATAAAACAATGCCTGAACGTCTCAGGAGTCAAGAGAATTGCAGCAGTGGAGCACACCAGAGAAGTACTCCTCCTACGAGGATTTAAAATGTGCAGTGCAAGATCTAAAGAAAAGGCAGGCCAGATCTCAATTTAGAGGGCCATTTCAATCTGAAACTAATGCTATATCCTACCCAAAAATTACTGTTCAGAATTACCAGACTAAAATTGTAGCCATCTGATCACTGTTAAACTAACCAAAGTTTATACAGCATTTGCATCTCAAGGTTATTTCTCTTTACAGCAAAGAAATCTTGTACTCTCAAGGGTTAACCACAGCTTTATTAAATTAGCCTTAAACAGAGGAAAGTTTAGGGCAAGAAGGATAAGTGAATTTGAAGATTACAGGTTTAGAAGAAATGCAATGTCACCATTCTTTTGGAGAGCAGAAAGCTGCCAAAGACAGAAAACCATGAAACCTTTAATTTTGGACTAACTCAGCTCATTCAGTTGTCCCTTAGAAACTTTACATGGGAACTTTCAATAAAAATATAATAAGCTTTAAAATGCTGGCATGTACAAAGTATCAGATCAACTGCCTAGATTTCAAGCTTGCATAAAGGCTGAATACACTTGAAATTACACGTGTGGGATACTAATAGTTACGGCCCACAAGGACTGTCGGCATCATTCTACCACTAGTTTGACAGTGTTTCCATTAAAAACAGAGAATTACTTTTCAACCTTCAGTGAAAATTTAGCCTGCTATCATTACATGTGGGATTCTGACATTATAAGAGAGAAGAACAGCTCTTTGGAAAATTAGTTCTTATCTTAAAAGCTTAAGTTAAGATACTGAACAAAGATAAAAAAAATTAAAGTAATTTTCAAAGAAAAACCTGTCAATATATTCCAAGCTTCTTCAAGAACACTCAGATTTCAGTTTCACATTATAATTAGCTTTCACAATTCAAAGTTACAACTGCTCATGCACAATTACTATGTGAAAGGAAAGACTAAAATATTATAATGCAGCCTATAAGTTATTGGGCCAGTAGAGCTTTAATGCAAAAAAAAAAAAAAAGAGAGACTCGAAGAAAAAGCTGAGTCGGAACACAACACGGGCAGTAACGACTCATCAAGGGGATTTAGAGCCCACATACACACCAGCCACAACTCTCAGTGCTGTTATTTCCCAGCTGGAGGTCATGCCGTCCACTGCCACTCTCGGTGCTTCCTGCCAGAATTTCAGAAGCTAGGAACAGTATCTGATTACCAGTATTATAATTCTGCTTCATTATCCATTAAATGGGCTTTTATGGGCTAGTCTAAGACCTTAACCAACACTGTATTTTCATCTCCTTAAGAAAATATATTTTGAACTGAAAACTACAAACAAAAATAATACTCTGGGTACAGCTGTCTATAGGGATTTAAAGTTCTTGTTAATTAGAGCCAATCAGCAAAATATTTCTTTTACAAACTTGAATTTGATATTCTCCTAGGATCATTCACCACTTTTATTTACATTAAACCAAGTCAAATATCTTATTCTCAGCTATGCACAAAGGTCAAAAACTGACTTAAAAATTCACAATAACTACATCCAATAACTTACAAAATGCTTGAGACCCATAGCCCTCACTTTTATGTAATTCTACAGCAGAGAAAACCATTTAACATACAACTACTATGCAATCCCGTATTAATGGTTTTGCAGTAATTAGCCTTGGATCGGGCTTCTATGTTTTCAAACAGTGTCCAGTTCTGTCAAAAAATAGAGTGAATATGTTCAAATAAGTAATTTATAACAGAATTTTATATAAAAAGAAACCTGTGTATTCATAAAAGGCTCTGTGATGAGGCAGGACTCAAGTAGAGCAAATGGTTGTTTAGACAAAGGGAAATTTATAGCACAAGTGATTTTGAGAACTTATGTATTTACCTTCAGTCTATTTCAAAAATCTCTTTTGAGGACTCCTTTATTTCCTTTCATTTATCTCCCAAACTCCTTTGAAGATCAAGAGCAGCCTGAAAGGCAGCTTTAAAGGAAAAAGAAGGGTAAAGTTAAAAAAAAAACAAAAATTAAAGGCTCAGAGGGCAAAAAAAGGAAGGAGAAAGAGACAGAACCATCTATAATAAATCATTTTTGTAAACAAATGGGACCTACTCAAACTTATAAGCTTTTACACAGCAAAGGAAACCATAAACAAAAAGACAACCTACAGACTGGGAGAAAACATTTGCAAACGATTCAACTGACAAGGGTTTAATTTCTAAAATACACAAACAACTCATACAACTCAATAACAACAAAAAGGACTCAATCAAAAAATGGGCAGAACTAAACAGACATTTCTCCAAAGAAGACATAGAGATAACCAACCAATAGGCATATGAAAAGATGCTCAACTTCGCTAATTATTAGAAAAATGCAAATCAAAACGAGTTAACACCTTACACCAGTCAGAATGGCCACAATCAAAAAGTCTACAAACAGTAAATGCAGGAGAGGGAATACAGAAAAGGGAACCCTCCTACCCTGCTGGGAGAAAGATAAATTGGTGCAGCCACATGGAAAACTATATGGAGGTTCTTTACAAGAAAATAAAAATGGATTTGCCATATGATCCAGCAATGTCATATGGGCATCTATCTGGAAAAAACTCTAATTCTAAAAGACATATGCATCCCAGTGTTCACAGCTGCACTATTTACAATAGTAAAGACATGGAAACAACCTAAATGTCCACTGACAGATGAATGAATAAAGAAGATGTGGTTTATACATAAATAAATATGTGTGTGTATAAAGAATATTTACTCAGCCATAAGAAAGAATGAAATAATGCCATTTACAGCAACACGGATGGAACTCAAGATAATCATACTATGTGAATTAAGAGAAAGACAAACATCACATGACATGATTTATATGTGGAATCTAAAATACGCTACGCGAGAGCCCGGGAGTCGTCGCAGGGCCGGCGCCGCCGTCCCCTGTCCCGGGGGGGACGCGTGGAGCCGGGGGGGAGGGGGGGGCTGGCGGCGCGCGCCCGTCGCCGCCGTCACGCGCGTCCGCCGCCGCCGTCACGCGCGTCCGCGCGCGAGTCCCTTCCCTATCTTTCCCTGCCGGCGGGGAGAGGGAGGATGGCACGCGGGCGTGCGCGGGGCCCTTGCGCTCTCCCTTTCTCCTTCGGCGGTGCGGGTAAAAAAAAAGAAAAAAAAAAAAGTAAAATACGCTACGAAGGATCAGATCATATTTGATTGCTTAGTCATATCCAACTCTTTACCACCCCATAGACTGCAGTCCACTAGGCTCCTCTGTCCATGGAATTCTCCATGATGGAGTGGGTTGCCATTTCCTACTCCAGGGGAATTTATTCACACAGCAGAAACAAACTCACAGACATAGAAAACAAACTTATGATTACCAAAGGGGAATGAGGATGAGCAAGGATAAATTAGGAGTCTGAGTTTAGCAGATATAGACTATCACATATAAAGCAACAAGGTCCTGTTGTATAGCACAGGGAACTATATTCAATATCCTGTAATAAACCATAATGGAAAAGAACATGAAACAGTCTATGTGTATAACAGAATGACTATGCTGTACGCCAGAAACTAGCACAATATTGGAAATCAACTACACTTCAATTTAAAAGTAAACGGAATAAATCATTTTGTCTTACTACTACTACTTACTGTAACTTATAAGATGCAGGTGGCACACAGTTTTAATTTTGAACCACATTATTAAACCAAAGAAATAATCTGAGATCCCATTTTGTATTCTGTATTTTAAGTCAACTCTTTAACGGACACAACTTTAATGAACTCAAACCAGCAGTTAATCCATACAGGAACCACTGAATTTTGTTACTGAGCGAATCTTCCCAAGGTACACATTAAAACCTGATTATTTGGGGTACACAGAGTACTAACACATAGTAATGAATAGATTTACATACTCATTAAACTGTAACAGCATGTTTTCTCTAATAGGGTATTTATCTAGTATATTATAAACTGTAACATATACTGGATTTGTTCAATGAGCTGGCTATTTATGTGGCATTTACCCAGATGCTAAAATCAAGTTACTTCTATAAGTAGACTGTGTACACAGACATTTTTCTATGAGTTGTGACACATAAATGTGACTCAGAGCAAATATACCATTATTTTTTAAACTCTCCTAAATATGCAATCACCACCTCTTTTTATAATGGCTTTCCAGTACAAATGTTTTATTTAGGCCAAACTCCTATCCTAATCTTATTTTTATTAAATCATTTCCAATTTACCCTCAGTTCAGTTCAGTCGCTCAGTCGTGTCCGACTCTCCGCGACCCCATGAATCACAGCACACCAGGCCTCCCTGTCCATCACCAACTCCCGGAGTTCACTCAAACTCATGTCCAAAAAGTCGGTGATGCCATCCAGCCATCTCATTCTCGGTCGTCCCCGTCTCCTCCCGCCCCAACCTTTCCCAGCATCAGAGTCTTTTCCAGTGAGTCAACTCGTCACATGAGGTGGCCAAAGTATTGCAGTTTCAGCTTTAGCATCAGTCCTTCCAATGAACACACAGGATTGATCTCTTTTAGAATGTCCTTGGAATCCAAGGGACTCTCAAGAGTCTTCTCCAACACCACAGTTCAAAAGCATCAATTCTTCGGCGATCAGTTTTCTTCACAGTCCAACTCTCACATCCATACATGACCAAGGGAAAAACCATAGCCTTGACTAGACGGACCTTGGTTGGCAAAGTAATGTCTCTGCTTTGTACTATACTATCAAAGTTGGTCATAACTTTCCTTCCAAGGAGTAATTTACCCTATTCAATCAGAATCTTAGTTCATTCAGCATTTCAGTCACTACTGTGTAGTATTCAAATTTAGATGCTCCACTAAAGATAAGAAATATTTTAGACTCTTAGCCTTCATTTCTCTCTTAGCCTTCATTTCTTTTTTTAATTTTGCTATCCATATATAACCAATAGACAACAATTACCAATCTTTCTCAAACTCAGCATTTTATAGAAAAAGAACTATAGGACAATAATTTGGCCACTACAAGACAGCTTTGGTTTATCACACTGCACTCACTTCTGCAAAAATACTACAGCATTCCAGTAAATGATCTTTCAGGTAAGAAAAAGTAGTTTACCCAATTATATTACAACAGCTGGTAACAGGGATGAGGCTGAAAATACATAATGTGCCTTTCTTATGTGTACTATAAGCTGCCTTTTCACATGCATATCAAAAGGGAAGCTTTTAAATTCTTACATATTAAGCTTTGATAATATATCAGTAAAATATACAAATAAAGAAATTTAAATACTGCATTCATCTCTCTGGCAAACTTCAAACTGAATCAAAATTATCCATAAAATACCTCTGAGCAACTGACACAAAAGTCAGAAAGTCGAAAATTCTAAGAAACACAATGACACATAGTTTCCTTTCAAAATAGCCTTAACTCCTAGATTTACTCCCTATTTTTTTCCGTTTATTCTACTTTAGACACAACTTTAACTCAACTATTTAATGTGTCAAATAATAGTAGACTAAAAGTAACTTTGGAAAACAATATTCTGACTGCATACAGTAAGGCTTAAGACAACAAGAACTAAACACAAATTCAGTACGTTAGCAAATTTGCTTCTCACAAGGTTACAGGATAGCAGTTCTCAAACTGCTTTATATGTATATATATACTAGGTTTGAATGACTAAACAAACATATTGTAGATAATGAGAACCAGCTTTCTCGCTGTCAGAGAAATTACAGGAAAGGAATGCAGGAAAGCTAGAATGAACCATGTGATACTGGGTGAGAATCCGAGACAGACATCAGTGCAAATTCATGGCATTTTAATATACACACAGATAGATATTAAAAGAAAGAAATGTAGCTCTGTGTGTTTGCAAGAGTTAGAAAACGTACTTTTCTGGCTCCATCTACTGAGAGAGCCTTGAAGCAACTGACAGCAAAGCAGCAGTGAGCACAGGCAGCCCTGAGAACTTGGCATCTAAACACCATTCTCCAGGGAAAGGAACCAAAGCCCCTTAAGCAGCAGATTCCAGGACTGGAGCAGGAAAAATACAAGATGAGCCTAGAGCACTTGAAATGCCAGAAATGAAGAATGCTCCAAAAAGATAAATATGTCAAATGGGCCCAGAAACTAATCTGAGTTCTCTCACTGGTCAAAGGTAGAACAATTCAGGAAACAAACAACTGTGTTGGATTATAACCCATAAAATAAAATACCCATGAGGCCTTGAAAGTTAGTCGCTCAGTTCAGTTCAGTCGCTCAGTCGTGTCCAACTCTTTGCGACCCCATGAATCACAGCACGCCAGGCTTCCCTGTCCATCACCAACTCCGGGAGTTCACTCAAACTCATGTCCATCGAGTCAGTGATGCCATCCAGCCGTCTCTTTCTCTGTCATCCCCATCTCCTCCCACCCCCAATCCCTCCCAGCATCAGAGTCTTTTCCAGTGAGTCAACTCATTGCATGAGGTGGCCAAAGTATTGGAGTTTCAGCTTTAGCATCAGTCCTTCCAATGAATACCCAGGATTGATCTCCTCTAGATGGACTGGTTGGATCTCCTTGCAGTCCAAGGGACTCTCAAGAGTCTTCTCCAGCACCACAGTTCAAAAGCATCAATTCTTCAGCTTAGTCGTGTCCAGTGTTTTGCGACCCCATGGACTATATAGTCCATGGAATTCTCCAGGCCAGAATACTGGAGTGTGGAGCCGTTCCCTTCTCCAGGGGATCTTCCCAACCCAGGGATCAAATCCAGGTCTCCCGCATTGCAGGCGGATTCTTTACCAGCTGAGCTACCAGGGAAGCCCCATGAGCTCCTACTGATATAAATAACTAAAGAAACAGAGAATGAACAGCTCTTCCTGTTCATTCCAAAAGAATTCTAGTCACAATGCAAAAGGGAAGGGGGAAAAAGAAATTCACCATCAAACGTAGCAATACCTGCTGCAGACAAAACTGCAGCAACGCACACCATCACAGACAGCCAAAGTGTGAGGAGAGACAAGATGTGAATAACTCCACGCATCGACCTGGAGGTCTTAACTGCAAAGGGAAAAACAGTGACTACATAAAACTGAGGATAAGCCACCTTAACCAAGTGTAAACGAGGTTAACGGCACCAGGAATAAGGCATATTCACATCACATGCCCTTCATGTGAGGCCTTGACAAGGATTGTATCATTTATACGGCGTACTTGCCAAAAATGCATTATCTGAACCTAGTCATGAGAAACATTGGACACGTGCAAATCAAAGGACAGTCGACAAAATAACTGATGACTATTCTTCAGAAGTACCCTGGCCATGAAAGCCTTAGAAAGACGGAGGAGATGTAACTAAATGCAATGTGGGATCTGGGATTAGATTCTGAAACAGAAAATCTATTCATGTTAGTTGAAAAATGGATAGCAATCAAATAAATTTTGTGGTTTAATAAATAGTATTTTACTATACCAATATCAAATTTTAGCTTATGGTTCATGTAAAATGTTAGCATTTGTGGAAACTGGATAAAAGGTATTGGGAACTCTGTATTATATTTTACAACTTTTGGGGTCAATCTAGTAAAAATTAAAAGTTTAAAAATATGCTTGCAATTTAAAGGATACTTAACTAGCAAAATCTGAAACAAAACAAAATGGAATAAAATGAATCCAGTAAAGATTGACAGCATGAGATTATATACAATGTATAGAGAAACCAGTAAACCTGTTAACACTGGTGGTTTTCAATAAACCACACTGTGGTATTCAAGACCATGCATAGCTAACTCTCAGCTTGGTTAAGAAATCACTTTGACCAAAGCATTACAACCAAGCACGAAGCAAGCAATGAGTTAAGCACCTCTGCAGTGGGGCTTGTTTACCAGTATGCACTTTTCTTAGAGTCCTTGGCAACCATGGTGCCAGGGTACCATGACGGAGAGACCATGTGGAAACAGACGCCCAGCCAAGTCTGTTCCAGAAAATACACCATACATGTAAGAAGCCATCTTGAACATTCCAGCCCCAACAGGGAAGCTACTGGAACAGAACTGCAATTCCCTAATCCAGCCCAATCACAGAATTGTGAGGAAAAAATACATCATTATTGTCTCAGGCCACTAAACTGATGATTAATGTACCAGCAGTGGGGGAGAGGAAGCTATCCAAACAAGATTTAAACGTGTGTAAGATACTCTGCTTAAGACAAGGAAGACACAGAAACACAGCAAACTGAGCTTATACAGAATGTTATTATAAACACCTCAGAACGCTGACAAAATAGAGTAAGCACATAAGACTGTTCTCTGTAATAATATAACTGGCCTTTCAAGAGAGGGAATTCCCCCAAGTTTGGGGACAGGGGTGGTGGATAACAAGAGGAAGTTGAAATCTCATGAGAAATTTCATCAGAGTAGATTCATGCTACAGGGAGAAAGACAGGAAGCAGAGGAAGTAAAGCAGAAGCAGGCTGTGATTCGGGGCCTGTCCTTTAGGGTTCTGACACCAACACAAGACAGGAAAAGAAATCAACGTACATGCAAGGCAGAGATTTGAGCTGAGTATCCTGGCAAGTCAACTTCAACAGTCCACCTCATTCTCCAAATATACGTAATAGGACACAGTACAGGAGATACAAAAATAGTAAGCAGTCCTGTCTTGCCCTCCAGCAACTCAGACAAGTATACCAACAACCACAGCACCACTCAGGAAGTGACCCTGCCTCCTCGACCTCGACCTGCTTCTCTCAAGTCCCTTGCCTTTCCCAAACTTCAGAACTAGACAACCCTTCCTCTTAGATATAAATAGCAAACTCGGAAATATCAAAAAGAACCCCCCCCCCAAATACTATAAATATGAAGACAAAACTAAAATTATGTCCTGACCCACTCCAACTGCATTCTAGATATTTATGACAGGTATCACTGCCTTGCTAAGTCAACACACTGTAGAGTCACCAAATACTTCTTAATGTAAACGTCTGGACATCCACGTTAAAGGAAAAATTACTTTTAGTGTAACTGTGTCCCATACGTTATTTGCTAAATCTTTCTGGAGATGCTGCCTCCCAGGCTGCAGTCCTCATTTTGCCCCAAATAAAACTGAACAACTCTCAAGTTGTACATCTTTTTTTAGTTGACACTTATGGTGACCACGAAGGGACCCAGAGTGGACTTCCTTCAACTGGACTGCAAGAGGAACCAGAGTTTTGGTACCAGCAGCGGCCCCGTGCGCCCATCCGCCTCCTTGGGGAGTGCAGACAAATTTGGGTTTAATATAGGAGAAGGCAATGGCACCCCACTCCAGTACTCTTGCCTGGAGAATCCCATGGACGGAGGAGCCTGGTGGACTGCAGTCCATGGGGTCGCAAAGAGTCGGACACGACTGAGCAACTTCACTTTCACTTTTCACTTTCGTGCACTGGAGAAGGCAATGGCACCCCACTCCAGTGTTCTTGCCTGGAGAATCCCAGGGACGGCAGAGCCTGGTGGGCTGCCGTCTATGGGGTCGCACAGAGTCGGACACGACTGAAGTGACTTAGCAGCAGCAGCAGCAGCAGGCTCCTCAAGGGGAAAGAAAACAAAACAAAACTCAAGGATTTCTCAACCGCTTTGATCTCAGTTTACCTGAGCATTCACTGATCAATTATCTATGGATCTACTATTGGCAAAGCATCAGTAGCATGCCCCTAGCATTTTATATGTTTGTCACATAATCATACACTGTAATTATCCTAAAAATAGTGTCTAGTCAATGATTAGAGACACGATGAACAAAACTATTGCATTAGGAAGGCTCAATTAAGCAAAATATCCTGACAAGCAGCTGAGGCAGGGGAATTTTTTAAATCTCGAACAGATTTTAGCTGAAGATGAAAGACAGCATCAGAAAAACCTTTAAAGAAGTCACAAGACCTCAGTCACTAGACTGGAACTCAGCAGGACTTTCCATTTGACATACGTTGGAATGGGTAGAAAGCAAAACAGGTAAATTTCCAGATCCAAAGAAGCTAGACTCCTGGAAATATTAGAAAAGGCCTTTCTTCAAGAAAAGGATAAATGAGCCACCTCATCTGAGATAAAAAATGACAAGTGTATCCTGGAAATTCTTACCAGGACAAGAGCACTCAGATCCTGACCCTACGATCACAGTGACAGCAATTCCTGAGGACTGGGTTGGAGCTCCAGGAAGTCATCTCTGTGGGCAGCTTTGTCAACTGCACCCCCACCCCAAGGACCTACCCTATCCAACCTGCTTCCCCTCTGTCAACAGGACTTCAGTGTACCTATGTGGTAGTATGTCTCTACCCCAGTCCTAAGCAATAAGCTGTGACCAGCCAAACCTGTAATGATAGCATGACTCCATGTGACCGGTCTCTAGTAACGGCCATGTGACCGAATTTGGGACAAAACAACATATAACAAAAAGTCAATTATGTGACTCTTCTGGGAAAAAACCTTTTCTTTTCTCATATAAAAGGATGAATGAGGCTGCCTGTCCCTTTTTTTAAATCTCAGCATCCTATCCTCTTCTTTCTGCTTGGAATGAAACCACGAAGTCCACAGCCAACCCAGTAAGGATGGACAGGCACAAAGAACACAGCTGCGTTCCTGTCAACAGAACTGAGCAGCTCCACCAGCCCTCAGCCATCTGCCTCCAGACCGCTTAACACTCAAGAAAGGCAGACCCCTAATTGTTTAACCTACTGTGAGATGGGTTTTTCTATTACTTAAAACCAAATGCATTCTGAACTGATATACTGTTTCCCAACTAAAGGTGGCAGTGGTCTCACTGAGCAGGATGGAGCAGGACTAAAGTGGCCCTGCAAAGGACTTCCCTGGCGGCCCAGGGGTTATGACTCTGTGCTTCCAGTGCAGGGGGCATTGGTTTGATCCCTGGTTGGGGAAGATCCCACATGCCGTGCAATGCAACCAAGAAAAAAAAAGAGATTTAAAATAAATTTTAAAATAAAGTGTCCCATAGAGAAGAGATACAGAGTTTGGGAAAGCTTTCAAAGGAAAGAAATAAAACTATTATCAGGCATTCTGCATGTACACATACAAAATCAGCCCTGCAGAATGCTTACATCTCAGGCTCTGCAGCCACGTTGCCTAGGTCTAAACCTTGACTCTGCCACTCACTAGACATGAGACGCTGGGCAAGACAATCAGGGTCTTCATACCTCAGTATTCCAATCTCTAAAATGGAAGTAACACTATCCTCCCTGCTAAGAGTGGGTTGTGAGAATAAACAACATAATACTTATAAAACTCTAGGAATAGCTCCTCGCATACAGCAAGCTCTCAGCAAATATTCAAAATCATCACCATCATCTTTACACTTGTAATGCAAACACAAGTTGCTATCACACAGACACAGAGAGATAAAAAGGAGCAAGTACAGTTTATGCAGCTCACACATGGCTCAAACTGTGTGGTACAAGTGAGCATAAAATTCCTCGCAGAACTCAACCATTGTTCAAGTGTTCTCGTCTCAACTGAGTAGTTCTTCTGTGTCTGTCAATAGCTGCCATCAGCAACTCCAGCTCTTAAAGAGGCCATAAAAATGATTTGATTTCATAACTAGAAGATTGACTAAACATAAGCCATTTGCACTTCAAAAAATAGTTGAAGGGCAAAAGTGTAACGTCAGACTTTATCTCAAGCATTGTTCTTACCTGGCAAGTGGAAACAATAACTCATCTCCTAACAGTATTAGAAAGGGTGAATTTACGATCGATTTCAAGTATACATACTACAGTATGCATAATCCTCTCAGTTTTCTAATATCACAGACCAATACACACTTCAGCTGAACCATTCGTTTCTATGAATGACATTAGCACAAACCGGCACACACCTGGGTTCCATTCACCTGAGTTTTTTTTTTTTTTTTCTTTTTAATCAACAGGAATTACTGCAGGCACATAATGACAGGTCCACTGAAAACAGGCAACACGAATTCAGGAAGATGAGTTGATAACAGGCAATAGAGAACTTTGAAAAACCAAATGTTCCTATGACAACAGTAATTTCAATCAAGAAAGAGACAGCAGACATTTAGAGGTAAACTATTGTGCAGTGTTGAACAAAAACTGTATTAAAGTTTCCACCAGGCTTCAAAACTTTCAAAACTTACTTGGTTTTGAAAATTATAAAAGTCATTGGCACTAGACGCCCATAAATCCCCATCATTATCTCATTTTTCCCCAGGCCTACCCCATTCCTGATACTGATATGTTCCTAGTCTTTCAAGTCTATCACAAAAATATCAGCTTATCTTACCTACCACTCCTTGGGTACCTCACCAATCCCAAATGCATCCTATCCTACTAGCAAATCTCAGAATTAAAATTGAAGTTTTATAAAATGAATATGTATATAAATTAAGAAAATTTTAAACTTGGAGGCAAAACATTTTTCAGAATTGATTTCGACACTGGTTCAGAAAAAAGTCATTTCTTTAATTAAAAGGTAACATTTAGCAGATGGAGATCACGCATACAGAAATTAAAGTGCATAAAATTATACAACTGCTGCATAAATGTAAAGGTAATGACTGCTATACCCCTTTCATCTTTTGAGAAAATAAGCTGGGGAAATTTACAAACAGAAAGCCAAATGGCCCTGGAGGTCCCTTCACCTTCCTCCCTGCTGGAACTTCTGGATCTTTTAAAGGAACTAGCTCAGCAGGTCAGAGTCCATCAAAGAACAGGCTCAGCTGAGTGGCCAAGAATCCAAGGCTCCACTTCCATCAAGCAGCAGTTCCTACTGTGACAGTCACCGAGGGCTGCGGCCCCCACCTCTGGGATCTAATGCCCGATGCTAGGAGGTGCAGCTGACACAATAACAACAGAAATAAAGGGCACAGCGAATGCAATGCGCTTGGATCATGCGAAACCACGCCCCCTCTCTTCGTCCATGGAAAAACGGTCTTCCGTGAAACCGGTCTCTGGTGCCAAAAAGCTTAGGGATGGCTGACCTAGAGGTTCCAGCAAAGATATGGAACATCAGGGGATGAAATTTCTTTCCTGCAGTCATTTTCAAAATGCACGTCAGTCCAGGTAAGCACCTCGCAGGTGGATGACAGCCCAGGGAATCATGTGTGATTTTCTGGGTGTCTGCTTGTATGCTTGTCACCCCAAACACCAGGTAACAACTGCACTGTGCGTCGTGTAATTGGGGCATGTGTGTCTCACCCAATTTGCCCCTTCTCCTGCAAGGCCCGAGGCGGGTTTCCAGATTTTTTTTTTTTTTAACGTGTAATGCTCAAAGCCTATAATAGATCATTATAGATTAGGAAATAATTTCAAAGAAATTTAAAATTATCTACTTACCCACCTTTTAAATTACCAATAAAAAGAATTTAATTAGTGCTAATGTGTAATTTTCAACAAATTTAAAAATAAGACTTCCATGGAAATATAAAATGAATAAATGCCAAAGATATCATTTGACTCACTAATTAACTAGGGTAACAGTTCAAATTTGAGTACAGGGAGGTAACCTGACCTGCCTCGTGAGAAATCTGTATGCAGGTCAGGAAGCAACAGTTAGAACTGGACATGGAACAATAGACTGGTTCCAAATAGGAAAAGGAGTACGTCAAGGCTGTATATTGTCACCCTGCTTATTTAGCTTATATGCAGAGTACATCATGAGAAGCGCTGGGCTGGAAGAAGCACAAGCTGGAATCAAGATTGCCAGGAGAAATATCAATAACCTCAGATATGCAGATGACACCACCCTTACGGCAGAAAGTGAAGAGGAGCTAAAAAGCCTCTTGATGAAAGTGAAAGAGGAGAGTGAAAAAGTTGGCTTAAAGCTCAACATTCAGAAAACTAAGATCATGGCATCTGGTCCCATCACTTCATGGCAAATAGATGGGGAAACAGTGTCAGACTTGATTTGGGGGGGCTCGAAAATCACTGGAGATGGTGATTGCAGCCATGAAATTAAAAGACACTTACTCTTTGGAAGGAAAGTTATGACCAACCTAGATAGCATATTTAAAAAGCAGAGACATTATCTTGCAAACAAAGGTCTGTCTAGTCAAGTTTATGGTTTTTCCAATGGTCATGTATGGATATGAGAATTGGACTGTGAAGAAAGCTGAGCGCTGAAGAATTGATGCTTTTGAACTGTGGTGCTGGAGAAGGCTCTTGAGAGTCCCTTGGACTGCAAGGAGATCCAACCAGTCCATTCTAAAGGAGATCAGTCCTGGGTGTTCACTGGAAGGACTGATGCTGAGGCTGAAACTCCAATACTTTGGCCACCTGATGCGAAGAGCTGACTCATTGGAAAAGACCCTGATGCTGCGAGGGATTGGGGTCAGGAGGAGAAGGGCACGACAGAGGATGAGATGGCTGGATGGCATCACTGACTCGACGGACATGAGTTTGAGTGAACTCCGGGAGTTGGTGATGGACAGGGAGGCCTGGCGTGCTGTGGTTCATGGGGTCACAAAGAGTCAGACATGACTGAGTGAGTGAACTGAACTGAACAGGATTACTGAAAAGAATTTGCTAACAGATGCAAAAATGGTGACTCCACTATAAGAAGAATTCAAGAAATGAGCACAAAGATGCTCAGGATGGCTTAGTTAACTAACACAAATAGCGATTTGTGTTAGTTCTTTGGTTAGTTTATTGCTTAGTTCTTTGGACTTAACTGATCAATAAAAACAACTGTCAAGTATTTCTTTCGTCCTGGTGGCATCATGAGAAAATTACTGACATACTAAGAGTGCTACAAACAAAAAGAAAATTTAGAAATCTCTGCTACAAGGCAATGGCTTTTTTTCGCGATCTCTTCTTCAGCGTTTAAATCAATTGCAACTCTACTGGATAAAAACGTTTTGCATTGTGATGGATGAGAGTCATTTGCACAACGCTGTCAACTTCCACACCTACAGAGTTGCCAAGTAGCCTAGACAAAAGAAAATGAGTAAAAATTATACACCTCAAATACAGTTACTGGAAAGTCCACAAAGACAAGCCCAGCATTCCACTGAAAAGACACCAGGTGATCTCTTTTGCTCATTTTCAAGTCGGGAACAATTTCTCCACCTTAGGTTTCAATCAGTACTAACAGAAATAGAGCAAAAATCACACAAGATGGGGGCAGAGCAGGGGCAGCAACAATCCAGCTGTATTTCCATCAGGAATTACAGAGCATGCCCTGTAACTGCCAGCATGGGACACTGATCATCTGCTATTGGACACAAAAAGGTACAGCCTTTCTGAAAAAGACATTTGGTGACATGTCCTATTAATAGAACATGTCTCTGCAGAGACTCATCTTTGATTCTGTATTTCCACTCATAAATTTTTATTAAACATATAATAGATTACATCTATCTCATAGCACTAATTACAAAGTAATTTTAAAGGATGTGAAACAATTTAAGTAGATTTTCCAGCTTATATGTTCTTTTCAGAAGCCTTGTAAGTCTCAAGTCCTTTCTATGTGATCCACTTAATACCCGGGATTTCACCTAAGACGTTTATCACACTGCACTGTAACTTCTGATTTGGTAATGCATTCACTCTATTAGTCTACACTCTCCATGAAGGCCTGGGCCACATATTTCCATTGCATCAATTTAGCATAGTACCACCTGTATCAGTTCAGTTCAGTTGCTCAGTTGTGTCCAACTCTTTGTGACACCATGAACCTCAGCACGCCAGGCCTCCTTGTCCATCACCAACTCCCAGAGTTCACTCAAACTCATGTCCATCGAGTTGGTGATGCCATCCAGCCATCTCATCCTCTGTCATCCCCTTCTCCTCCTGACCCCAATCCCTCCCAGCATCAGGGTCTTTTCCAATGAGTCAACTCTTCGCATGAGGTGACCAAAGTATTGGAGTTTCAGCCTCAACATCAGTCCTTCCAATGAACACCCAGGACTGGTCTCCTTTAGGACGGACTGGTTGGATCTCCTTGCAGTCCAAGGGACTCTCAAGAGTCTTCTCCAACACCACAGTTCAAAAGCATCAATTCTTCAGCGCTCAGCTTTCTTCACAGTCCAACTCTCACATCTATACATGACCACGGGAAAAACCATAGCCTTGACTAGATGGACCTTTGTTGACAAAGTAATGTCTCTGCTTTTTAATATACTATCTAGGTTGGTCATAACTTTCCTTCCAAGGAGTAAGCGTCTTTTAGTTTCATGGCTGCAGTCAGCATCTGCAGTCATTTTGGAGCCCAGAAAAATAAAGTCTGACACTGTTTCCACTGTTTCCCCATCTATTTGCCATGAAGTGATGGGACCAGATGCCATGATCTTAGTTTTCTGAATGTTGAGCTTTAAGCCAACTTTTTCACTCTCCTCTTTCACTTTCATCAAGAGGCTTTTTAGCTCCTCTTCACTTTCTGCCATAAGGGTGGTGTCATCTGCATATCTGAGGTTACTGATATTTCTCCCAGAAATCTTGATTCCAGCTTGTGCTTCTTCCAGCCCAGCACTTCTCATGATGTACTCTGCATATAAGTTAAATAAGCAAGGTGACAATATACAGCCTTCATGTACTCCTTTTCCTATTCGGAACCAGTCTTTTGTTCCATGTCCAGTTCTATCTGTTGCTTCCAGACGACATGTATAGCAGGCATCCAAATGCTGGCTCAATGAATGAAACGTTACACAGCCTAAAGTATGTTTCCTGTGTGGAGATGAAAAAATAATTACAAGTATTAACAACAGAGATTATGTCAGAGAAAAACCTTGAGTTATATCCCAACTATACTGATAGACCATCAGAATCATTTGCATGTATTCTGAAAACTGTAAGACTGCCAAAGGTGACATGCATACAGATACCGCCCAGATGGATTCACTGGTGAATTCCACAAACATCTAAGGAGGAAATCATACCAATTCCGTAGAATCATACCAATTCTATCCCTTTCACAGGACAGATGCAGGAAGATTTCCTACCGCATTTGATGAGGCAACCATGACCCTAACTCTAAAACCAAAGACATTAGAAGCAAACTAGAGATCTAGTATCTCCCATGATCATAAATTCAAAAATCCTTGACAATACATTAGCATACTGAATTCCAAAAATGTATAGAGAGAATTATATACCACAACCAAGTAGGCTTTATTTCAGGTATGCAAGACTGATTTGACAACCAATGTAATCCATCACACAAGCAGACTAAAAAAGAAAAATAACATGATTATTTCACCTAGAGAAAAATCATTTTTAAAAATTCAACACAAAAGTGGGAACAGAGGCCAACTTTCTCAACTTGATAAAAGACTACCTACAAAATACCTACAGCAAACATCACATTTAAGAGTGAAAAACTCGAAGTTTTCCCACTGGTTCCCAGTGAGTTATTGACAAAAAGATTAGACAAATATATCAGTGGAAAATAGAAACAGAGAGCCCAGAAATAGCCCCTCATATAAACAGTCAACTTATTTTTATCAAAGGAACAAAGGTAAGACAATGAAGCAAAGATATGCTTCCAGGACAAATGAACACACCCCTACAAATATATGAAAGTAGATACAGACCTTATAGCTTCACAAAACCACCTAAAAATGGATCAAAGACCCAAATGAAAAATGCAAAACTATACAATCACTAGGATATAAGAAGTAAACCTACGTGACCAGGAGTATGGCGATGACTTCTTAGGTACAACAACTAAAAGCATAATCCATGAAAGAAATGACTGATAAACTGGCTTTCCTTAAAGTTAAAAACTTCTGCTCTGCAAAGGACAACATCAAGAGAATGAGAAGACAAGCCACAGCCTGGGAGCAACTATTTCCAAATGACACATCTGATAAAAGACTGTTTTTCAAAATATACAATACAAAGAACATTTAAACTCAAACATTAAGAAAACAAAACAACTCAATTAAAAAATGAGCCAAAGACCTTATTAAATGCCTCACCAAACAAGCTATATGTGTGCCAACTAAGCCCATGAAAACAAGCTCTGCTTTTGCCATCAGGGAAAAACACACATTAAAACAATACCACAGATACAAACACAGGCCTACTGGAATGGCCAAACCTGCATTACAGACATCAAATGCTGGTGACTGACAGGAATTCTCATACCCTGATGGTGGGAAAGTAAAAGGGACTTTGGAAGTGACTTCCAAATCCCCTTTGGAAGACAGTTGGGTGGTTTCTTACAAACCTGAACTTAACCTTACCATACAATCCAGCAATTGCATTCCTTGATTTTTACCCAAAGCAGTTGAAAACTTATGTCCACACAAATACCTACACATGGATATTTATCACAAGTTTATTCCTAACTGTCAAAACTGGGACTCAACCAAGAAGTCTTTCAACAGGTGAACAGGTAAACTGTGGTAGCACTAAGAAGAAATGAGCTACCAAGCCATGAGAAGACATGGAGCAACCTTAAACGTGCACTAATACGTGAAAGAAGCCAATCTGAAAGCCATAGACTGCATGATTCCTACTCTCATGATATTCTTGAAGAGGTAAAATCATAAAAAACAAAAAGATCAGTGTTGCAGGGATGTATAAACAGGCAGAGCACAGAGGACTTCCAGGGCAGTGAAAATGCTCTATATGATTCTATAAGGATGGACATGCTTCATCAGACATTTGTCCAAAACCATGGAATGGACAACAGCAAGACTGACCCCTACTGTGAACAATGGACTTTGGGTGATTCCTATCTACCACTGTCAGCTCATCAAACACATTATAACAAGCGCACCACTCTAGTGGGGATGTTGACAATGGAGAACACTATCTATGCTTATGTACAGGGCATATGAGAACTTTATACACCTTCCTCTCCATTGTGCTGTAAACCTTAAAGTACCTCTAAAATATAAAGTCTTTTAAAAAATGGAAGACAGGCTCTCAGTAAGCATTCTTGAGAAAAATATCTGATTACTAATGCCTACGCTGGCAGAGTGGATCTGAGAAGTATGAAATGTAAGGAAAATTGCTGGTACCTCTTCCATAATCTAAAAGAGTTTGTGCTACATAACAGGTACTCAAGTAACTGCTAAACAAATAACTACAATATTTAGCCTGGAAAAGGAGGAAAAAAAGAAAAATGTGGTTAAGATATGCCAGTATTTGAAGGCAATTAAGACAGCATATTAAGAATCAGAGACATCACTTTGCTGACAAAGGTCCGTATAATCAAAGCTATGGTTTTTCCAGTAAAAATGAGTTGGACCATAAAGAAGGCTGAGTGATGAGGAAGTGATGCTTTTGAACTGCGGTGCTGGAGACATGAGTTGGACCATAAAGAAGGCTGAGTGATGAGGAAGTGATGCTTCTGAACTGCGGTGCTGCAGAAGACTCTTGAGAGTCCCTTGAACAGCAAGGAGATCAAACCAGTCACTCCTAAAGGAAATTAACACTGAATATCCATCGGAAGGATTGATGCTGAAGCTGAAGCTCCAATACTATAGCCAGGAAATGCAAAGAGCTGACTGACTGGGAAAGACTCTGATGCTGGGAAAGACACAGGAGGAGGGGATGACAGAGGATGAGATGTTTGAATGGCATTATTGACTCAATGGACATGAATCTGAGAAAACTCCAGGAGACGGTAAAGGACAGGGAAGCCTGGCATGCTACAGTCTATGGAGTCTCAAAGAGTCAGACACTACTGAGCGACCGAACATTAATAATAGAAAGCAGGCACCCCATCTCCAGCTTAGCAGGTAAAGAACCCTCCTTCAATGCACAAGACACACAGGTTTGATCCCTGCATCAGGAAGATCCCCTGGAGAAGGAAATGACAACCCACTCCAGTATTCTTGCCTAGAGAATCCCATGGATAGTGGAGCCTGGCGGGCTACAGTCCATGGGGAAACAAAGAGTCAGACACAAAGGAGGGACTATGTACAAGCAGAAAGCAAGTGAAAGTCTTCTATCTGATTTCAGTTAGAAATAAGAAAACTAAAGGTCAACTTCAGCTTATTTTAAGCATATATTTTTCACAATCTGCTGACCAACAATAGGATGTATTTTCTCAAAAAGACAGAGCTACCTGAACATGTTCAAGCAAGAAAGCCAGACAGCCATCTCAGAGGGGCACCACCAAAGACACACTTGCCCCAGGAACACGAAGGGTTTCAAAGATTTTCTCTCCTAGCACAGGATTCACTACTCACAGCATTTGTACGCACATGAGCTGTAAACTGCAAGAGCAGTTTTCCTCCTTTGAAAAAGAAAAATAAAGTCACCTCAACATAAACATCAGCAATTGGGCCACGAGCCGAATTTATACAACTTACACATGACCTAAGAGTAAATCAAAGCTTAAATTCTCTAAAGACACAAAAACAAAAGCAACTATTCCATGGTGATGATAAATGAACACCTTCAAAGACAATGGTGTGATAAAGATACAGGAATACTCTCAGAATGAAATCCATTTGTTTGAGCATCTGTTTGCCACCTACAAAGAATAATAACTCTTTCTGATGAATTTTAACAAGAAGGAAGGGAATACAATTCATTTGAATGAGAAGTTAAGGCACAAATACGCCTCATTTTCCTAGAAAACCTTCAAAGACATCTAGTGTTACTGTATCAAAACCCACAGAAGATTTTTTTTTTTGGAGTGATCAAGCCATAACATTTGAGCACTGAGAATATCAGAACTGCCCCCACAGCTTCGCTCCATATTTTCAATTGTTTTGTTTAAAAGAATAGTATTATTTCTGAAAATGCTACAAAGGACTGATTTACAAGATTTTTTAAAATTGGGATTATTTTTAAACTCACTTTAGAAGCTTTCCTTTAGGAAAGCATGCAGCTATTAAAATGCTAATATGTAAGGATGTGGGAGGTGGGTGCTGCAGAGACTTAACACCACTAAGAACTAAGGAAATTGATTCTCTAGATGATGTGGAAAAGATGGCTTATAAAGTTAATGAGATATTACTTATGGCAAAAGAAACAATTTGGCCACTAAGAATGAGGATGAACCAAACATTTTTGTCATCAGATATATAATGAAACTAATTAAAACAACAACAAAAATTAAGGCAAATACGAAAATCAAACAAAATACATGGAAAAGTTAAACTACATCAAACACATAAAGTATAGTTGTGACATAAAAGTCTTTGTAAATTAGAAATAAATGGAAGAGAACAAAAAGGAAGCATTCCAACAATTATGAGTTATACACCAAGGAAGAACAGGAAGAGTCAGCAACATTCAAGAGACTTGAAAACTACCTAGAACGGATTTCTAATTGAGCAGGAAAGTAAAGTAAGAGGTTGTTGTCGTGTGAGTGCCAGGCGTGTCCAACTCTTTGCGACCCCATGGATTGTAGCCCACCAAGCTCCTCTGTCCATGGAAATTTCCAGGCAAGAATACTGGAATGGGTTGCCACTTCCTCCTCCAGGGGATCTTCCAGACTCAGGGATCAAACCCATGTCTCTTGAGTCTCCTGCAATGGAAGATGGATTCTTTACTTGGGAGCCCAAAATAAGAGGATTAACCCCTGAAACTGGAAAATCCACTAGTTTGACTCCTGGATATCTTAATTAGCACTGGCTGGATAGCAAAGACATCACAATCCTTAAGCTGAAGTTTTAGCCTGAGGTCTACGTGCCATCTACAGAGGGATGAAAATGTCTTAAAAAAAAAAAAGCAAGTTCCCCAAGTTTCAAAGCGGGCATACTGCCTTAAACAACAGAAAAGCTGTGCTGCTATTAAGAAAAACATACAGACAAAAAACCCAGGTGCAGTTGTAGTTATCTCCAATAACTGTTTCCAAAGGCTTTCCATGGAAAATAAACATTCTATTCCCTGTGTATGAAGCTTGTTCCAAAAGTTCCAGTCTATGATTTGGCTCTTGCTGATATGAATAAGAACAAAATATCTGACAAATTATCACAAACTAAATATAAAGTGTTTCTAATGAAACTTTAGCATCTAAATAGAGACATGGAGAAGGAAATGGCAACCCACTCCAGTGTTCTTGCTTGGAGAATCCCAGGGACGGGGGAGCCTGGTGGGCTTCCGTCTCTGGGGTCACACAGAGTCGGACACGACTGAAGTGACTTAGCAGCAGCAGCAGCAGAAGTATAAACTATACATTGTGGAGTTTCAAGGTTTAATACAAAAATGTCAGTTATTACATTTATAATTGTTTATTTCTGATTACATGTTTAATTATATCAGTTTAGATATATTAGGTTAAATAAAAGATAAAATTAAGTTCATCTGTTTTCCCTTTTTAGATAAGTTACTGCTGCTGCTGCTAAGTCGCGTCAGTAGTGTCCAACTCTGTGCGACCCCACAGACGGCAACCCACCAGGCTCAGCCGTCCCTGGGATTCTCCAGGCAAGAACACTGGAGTGGGTTGCCATTTCCTTCTCCAATGCAGAAAAGTGAAAAGTGAAAGTGAACTCGCTCAGTCGTGTGGACTCTTAGCAACCCCATGGACTGCAGCCAAACAGGCTCCTCTGTCCATGGGATTTTCCAGGCAAGAGTACTGGAGTGGGTTGTCACTGCCTTCTCCAAAGAGGCTACTAGAACAATTTAAGTTCTTTACAAAATTTAGATACTTAGGAAGTGTTGAATGAATAAGAGAATATATTGTATAGAAGTACGAAACAGCAACCAAATAAGACTGAAATCGACTCTTTGTGATTCAACAGTGATATGATAGGGTCTTTAAAGGGGTAAAGAAGACTCTTGAGAGTCCCTTGGACTGCAAGGAGATCCAACCAGTCCATTCTAAAGGAGATCAATCCAGGGTGTTCATTGGAAGGACTGACGCTAAAGCTGAAACTGCAATACTTTGGCCACCTCATGCAACGAGTTGACTCACTGGAAAAGACTCTGATGCTGGGAGGGATTGGGGGCAGGAGGAGAAGGGGACGACAGAGAATGAGATGGCTGGATGGCATCACCGACTCTGTGGACATGGGTTTGGGTGAACTCTGGGAGTTGGTGATGGACAGGGAGGCCTGGCGTGCTGTGGTTCATGGGGTCGCGGAGAGTCGGACACGACTGAGCGACTGAACTGAACTGAACTGAAGGTAAAATGAAGTCGTAAGAGTGGCACTAACCCAATAGGACATGTACTTTTTAAAGACCAGATCAGAACCCAGGTGACACACAGACCAAAGGGGAACACATGAGGACACAGAAAAGGTAGCCATCTGCAAACAAGGAGAGGCCTTGGAAGAAAGCAAACTTGAATCTCTGACATTTGGCCAAAGAACTGTCATAAAAACTTCTTTAAGCCACTCAGTCTATAGCACTTTGCTATGGCAGCTCCAGTAAACTAATACATTATTCCAAATAATTAAGATTTTTTTCAATAACAGATGGAGTTTTATTTCTCACAGTGAAATGACAAGACTCAGTGCTTCCATCACACTAGCCATATTTCAAATGCTCAATAGCCACGTGTATTAGCCCAGACCCAAAGAAAAGTACAAACCAGAAATTTCTAAGAAGAATGCCTAACTACTTCAGATATGTGACCAAGAAGCATCTTACTACTATATTGAAGAATTTTTAATCTGTAATTTAAAAATAAGTGCAAATAACTTGGATCTACCCTTATATCATTCTTATAAATATTTACTAAATAGAGATTAAAGAAGGGAGTTAACAGTTTAGGGCTATGTTTGGTACCAAGCATGTCATCACCAAGGGTTCTTGAGAGGTCTGTTACTGAACTAGTGATGCACGTGGCCACTCATTTATATTACAAAGGAGTCCGAACTCTAGGTACAGATTACCCAGGGATGTCCAAACCAGCCTCTAGTAAATCAGAGATGCTACTATCCATCTTCATGTTTTCTACTCCTTTTATGGGTTTAATCAGGCATTTTCAGTGGAGAATAAGTTCCAGAAATCTGAAAAATAACAGGAATGCTATCCTGAATGAGATATTCCCAGACACATTTCCACTTAACCATGAGGCATCAAAAAACTATGACCACTATTAAAAATTTCATGCACCTAACTCTGGCCACCTCATGCGACGAGTTGACTCACTGGAAAAGACTCTGATGCTGGGAGGGATTGGGGGTGGGAGCAGATGGGGACGAGAGAGAATGAGATGGCTGGATGGCATCACCGACTCGATGGACATGAGTTTGAGTGAACTCCGGGAGTTGGTGATGGACAGGGAGGCCTGGCGTGCTGTGATTCATGGGGTCGCAGAGAGTCGGACACGACTGAGCGACTGAACCGAACTGAACTGAGAAACAATAAATTCAATAAGTATAGAAGAAACTACACACAGAATTCAGAGAAAAGAACAGGTAGCCCTGCCTAACTGAACACATTTACTAAAATAAAGAGCTATCTCCTTTGAGAACTATAGAAAAATGAAGGGATTTCAAAATTTAATAATATAAAAAAGTTCATTTAGTACAAAGTATCTTCCATTTGCTTTGATTCTACCTCTTAAACTTGCTTTTTTATACTTTACAGCAGCTTAAATTGCACCAAGCACTTCATGTTTGTATGTATTTTACTTTATATAAAGAAACTAAGGCTCTAAGAAATTGAAAGACATGTCCAAGGTCACATATCTAGTGAAGAAGATAGCTAAAACATAAACCTGACTTCCAGGTCCACAACTTTCTACAGGTTTTACAGTGTTGAAGTATTAAAACCATGCCCAGCACACAGTGTTACAGAAATGTTAGTTGTTACAAGAATGTGTAATATAATTATGCTGATTTGACCAAGTGTGTGCCCATAATACTTAAAAGGGTAATTCGATTCATAATAAACCTCAACAATGGTAACTCAGCTCAGAAGAAATAACTCCCAAGAGCATTACGGTCACAGAAATCTTTTTAAAATTTAAATATGTATAATCTTTTTGCAAAGAAAGGTAGAGTGATAGATAAAAGGTTTTCTAGCACAAATTTATGATGAAATTATGTGGGGAAAATGAAATGGAATTTTTGAGTTGGAGTTTATCATGTATTTTTAAGTGAATGAAGGTTCATACCAAACTGCTGTATTTTTTATTCCATCAGATAAATTTAAAAGGGATGTAAGAGCTTTATTTATCAATACTCAATATTAAAGGACATTTAAAATGTGAGGGACAATGTTTCGAGATTTAAAATCCTGAACCTAATGCATAGGTAGTCCTAGTTTGGAACAAGCACCTGGAAGCTATTTTGAGAATGAGAAAATTTAAATATGGTTGGGTATTAGATACTTTGAAATCTGACATGGAAAAGTAAAGTGGTGAACTGAATAAAGCAACTTACATTATGTTCTCATTTTGGTTTCAAAATGTCTGTATTCATACATAAAAATGTCTGGAGAGATATAAGTATCAATGTATACACAACAAATGCACACACACGTGGAGGGAATAGTGGCAATCTCTGAGAGGCTGAAATACGGCATTTTTATTTCATCTTTTTATCCATATCTTTTTATAACGCATATATACTATGTTGTAAATATATACAAAAATGCCTAAATACCAGTACTTTAGTAAACTAGAAATTAAAGTCTCTGTAATTGGTTGCTCTATGTCTTAAGTTTGTGAAATAAGCACAAGTAAGTTAATGATCCCGACGAAGGTTTTACTCTTTTACTTTAGCTGCGAAGTGTTTAAAATAAATATACTTTACTTTAAGCATATGGAGTTCTAAATATAAAGATTCATAAAAAAACTGAAATGATCACAGACACTAGAACAAAAAAAATTCATTTTTTTAGGAATACTGGGAAACACACCTATATAAACAGAGTTTAAAACAGCAACAGTATGTGCTTACCAGTTAAATATTATTCAGTTTTAAAAACCTTTAGATAAAATGTTAAGGCAATGAACAAAATAAATAAAATGTCTGCATTCTTACTGTATATATCAGTGTTAAATGCTTTACAGATACTCTAATCTTCATATCTCTCCTTGAAAAGTGTCCTTCTCTCTACCTCATTGAGAAAATCAAGACTTAAAGGAACCATGTATCCAGAATACATAAACTCCTACTTATAATCCTTTTGCAATGTATACATGTATCAAATCAAAAATAATACATTATATATCAATTATATCTCAATTAAAAGAAAAACTCCTAAAGGTTAAATGTTAAAAAAATCAAAGACAACCCAACAGAAGAGTGGCAAGAATGATCATCATTAAAAAGTTTACAAGTAATAAATGCTTGAGAGGGTGTGGAGAAAAGGGAACCTTCCTACATTGTTAATGGGAATGCAAATTCATGCAGCCACAAAGGAGAACAGTGTGGAGCTTCCTTAAACTAAAAGTAGAGTTAACAAATGATGCAGCAATCCCTGGGCTTCCCAAGGGGCGCAGTGGTAAAAGAATCCACCTGCCAAGGCAGGAGACGCAACAGACACGGGTTCAGTCCCTGGACTGGGAAGATCCCCTGGAAGAGGAAATGGCAATCAGCTCCAGTTTTCTCGCCTGAAAAATTCCATGGACAGAGGAGCCTGGAAGGCTACAGCCCATGGGGTCCCAAAGAATCAGACACGACTGGGCAACTGAGCATGCACAAGCAATTCCACCCCTAGGCAGACAACCAGAAAAGATGAAAACTTTCATTCGAAAAAAGATACACGCACGTCAATGTTCACAGCAGCACTATTTACAATAGCCAAGACATGCAGGAAACCTAACCATCGTCTGTGTGTGTGCGTGTACAATAGGATATTACTCAGCCGTTAAAAAACAATGAACGGACATAGAAATTATCATACCGAGTCAGATAAAGACAAATATCATATGATCTCATTTATGTGGGATCTAAAATCATGATACAAAGGAATTTATTTACAAAACAGACTCACAAACATAGAAAACAAACTTGTGACTGCCAAACACGAAATAGGGGGAAGGGATAAACTAGGGATTTAAGATTAATCCTTAACCTTCTCTGGGAGCTCAGGGCTTGCCTGGTAGCTCAGTTGGTAAAGAATCCGCCTGCAATGCAGGAGACCCAGGTTCGATTCCTGGGTTGGGAAGATCTGCGAGAGAAGGAATAGGCTACCCACTCCAATATCCTTGGGCTTCCCTTGTGGCTCAGCTGGTAAAGAATCCACCCGCAATGCTGGAGACCTGGGTTTGATCCCTGGGTTTGATCCCTGGGTTGGGAAGATCCCCTGGAGAAGGGAAAGACTACCCACTCCAGTATTCTGGCCTGGAGAATTCCATGGACTGTATAATCCATGGGGTCGCAAAGAGTCAGACACGACTAAGCGACTTTCACTTTGAAGATTAATAGATACACACTACTATATATAAAATAAATGCCAAGGACCCGCTGTAAGCCACATTACAATACCTTATAATAACATACAATGGAAAAGAATCTGAGAAATAGATACACAGACACAACTAATAGATGCAGGTATAACTGAATCACTTTGCTGTACACCTGAAACATTATAAATCAACTATACGAAGAAAAAAAGTAAAGTGGCAAGAGACAAATATTTCACAATTAACAACAGACAATATCCGCATTCTGCCATAAGGGAAATGCAAATTAAAATCAGAGATTCCTCTACATACCCACCAGAATGGCTAAAGCTTCACAGTAAGAATTCTAAGGATTGAAAATGAACACTCCAGGGGATGAGTGCAGCATGAGCTAGGGTCAAAGTCCTGAGGCTCCAATCAATGTTCATATAGTAAATAGTGGTGAGTTCTGCTTGGTTTGGACAGAGAGGTGAGTGATTTAAGAAAAAAAAAGGTATTCTGGAAAAGCAGTAAAGAATCAGATGGTGAAGGGCCTTTAAAGGTCAGGATAAGGACTTTAACCTGTATACAACTAGCAATTCTGAACCATGACATGGATGACACAATTTAATCAAGTTTTAAAGGTATATAAAAGGCTGTTTCATAGAGAATGTTCTAGAGATGGAAGGACACAGAAACTTTCAAAAATCTATCTTCTATCCTGCAATAAATTTCTGTCCTCCACAGTTTGGTTTAACCTCACTGCTCAACCATTCTTCCAGAACCTCTACTTGTTCTCTCAACCTTCTTTCTTCCTCACTAGTCACCATTTTTAGTTCCCAGACAGACACAGGACTGAGCTTTCTTTCCATCAAGGAAGGCCCAGGGCCTACAATGCTCTTGTGCTCCCCCCTAGGCCTCTCACGATTTAAATCCAGTGCTTTTCTGGACGTCCACCTGACATCTGTCCACCCATGATTTCTCTGCCTTCTCCAGCCTGCCCTCCTCCCAAGTCCCTGTGGTTCCTATGTGGATCCCATCACACATAATTCAACATCTAACTAGCATTTATTTTGTTTTGTTCTCAATTCCAACAAGACTGTAAGCTCCTTGATAGAAGAGATCACAAGTATATTCCCCACAACACCTGGGATCAAAGGTACACACTAGATAGTTGTCAGTTCCTCTAGATAACAGAAATCCAGACAGATCCTTTGATCCAGTAATTCCATTTCCGAAAATTTATCCTATTGATAAACTCACATAAATATGCAAAAATATGATCAAAGTTATACATTCTATATAGTAATAAAAACTAAAAATAATCTAAATGTCTTTTAAGAAAGCCTAGTTCCATTCTGTCTATACTGCCCACTAAAAAAAAAAAAAAAAAAAACAACTTGGGATACTTACACATATGGACCATAACAAAGTAGTAAGTGAAAAAAGTTGCAGGAAAGGGCTTAAAACAGGTCTTATATTTATTTATAGACACACAATTTAGAAACACACAAGATTTCAGAAGGACAATCTCTGTTAAGTAGGATGGACTTTTTCCTGCAGTGTTAAAAACAACAGGCCCCAAATGGATTCATTTATATTAAATCCCACATCACCAAACACAGACTTAATAATTAACCCAACTATGTGCAGTTTCAGCTCTACCAAAAATGGGATCTTAAACCAGCCAATCAGAAGTCACTCTATCAGAGCTAGCAACGTAATCTGCCTGACAGACCCTTTACCATCCCCTAAAGGAAAGGGACCTTGCTAGAACCAAACTACTTTTGGTGAGTGTAACTTCCTTGTTTCTGCCCATTTGTGCCTATAATGTCTACCACTTCATACAGCTCCTCCAGTTTCTATCTGACAGATTGGATACTACCCAATATATTAACTGCTGAATAATCGCTGAATAAGATTTGTAACATTTACTCACTTGTACTGTTTTTTTAACATTTAGAAACACTCTTATTAAAAAGAAAAAAAAAAAGAGCAAGACATTTGAAATAAAATATTGATATATTTTTACTTACTGCTCCAAACAGTAATTTACAAAACTTACGCTATAAATCCATTTTATTTAAAACAAGAGGAATGGTATATTGGTTATATGTACATAAATAAAATTTTTAGAATATATGCCAATTGTTAATAATGGTTATTTCTTGAAGAGGGATTACAGAAAACTTTCATGTTTTAGGTTAGTCATTTTTTTAAAAATAATAACCATTTACTTTAGTTTGGGCTTCCCTGGTGGCTCAGATGTTAAAGAATCTGCCCACAATGCAGGAGACCCGGGTTCGATCCCTGCGTTGGGAAGATTCGCTGGAGAAGGAAATGGCAACCCACCCCAGTATTCTTGCCTGGAGAATCCCATGGACAGAAGAGCCTGGCGGGCTACAGTCTATGGGGTCACAAAAGAGTCAGACACGAGTAAGAGACTAACACACACTTCAGTTACAAATAACAAAGATTAAAAAGATGTTATATTCCCCGTGCTGGTGATCACTAGAGGTGAGCATTTTGGTGTACTTGACAATTAGTTAACCTGGAGAGAACCAGTCTGCCAGACTGTCCGCTACATGAAATCTGGGTACGCATTACAGGCACATCACGCCAAAAATTACACTCACAGAAGTTATTCATACAAAAATAACCTCTCTGCTAGAAAATATTAAATGTCTATTTGATGAAGGGAACTTCTCTAAACGTAACATTAACCTCAAATATTTACTGAATTACTCTAAGCGCCAGGCACCGCAAGGGCCCCTCATGAGACACTGTTCTGTTTTTAAATATCCCTGATTTATCGAGAGGAAAGTAAACTTGTAGGGAGCCCATGTATCTAGGCCAGTGTTTGAGATCAGATGGGAATCTCTAAATTGTACCCTGAGGGCTTCCCTGTGGCTTAGAGAGTAAAGCATCCGCCTGCAATGCAGGAGACCTGGGTTCAATCCCTGAGTCAGGAAGATCCCCTGGAGAAGGCAATGGCAACCCACTCCAGTACTCTTACCTGGAAAATTCCTGGGAGGCTGCAGTCCATGGGGTCGCGAAGAGTCGGGCACGACTAGAGACTTCACTTTCACTTAGGAGCAAGAGGAAGAAACTAGGCAAACCACTAAATGTCACAGGTGTCCTCAGAAAAGTTCAGGATTCTACCTGGTGGATCTGTGCTTCATACACGGAGCCTACACAAGTCTGACCTGAGGAGTCATGGCCTTCTCCCTAAGCCTCTGATTAAACCCACAGGGACCAGCACGGCCTGTCTTTCCCACTATTTGCTACTAGTCTATTGCTCCAAACCTTTTCCATCTCGGCATGCAGGCATGCTGTGCTCTGTAGCTCAGTCATACACAACTCTCTGCGACCCTATGGCTTCTCTGTCCATGCAGTTCTCCAGGCAAGTATACTAAAGCCATTTCTTCCTCCAGGGGATCTTCCCAACCCAGGGATTGAATCCATGTTTCTTGCTTCTCCTGCACTGGCAGGTGGATTGTTTACCACTGAGTCACCTAGGAAGCCCTTTCCATTTCAACACGGACCCTGAAATCCAACCACGATAGCCTGACCACTGAATCTAATCGCTTACCGCAATTAAAGCTAAGTGCTTTATATGTTTTACAACTCATCTATGCTCACAACAAGCCTGAGAAATATTCCTATTTCACAGATGAAGAAACTGAAATACAACCAGCAAATCTAAGACTTAGACCCAGAAACCCTGTTGCCTCACACCAACCTTTCCTATGCAGCACTGTGTCTATGGCCTATCTCTTTAAAACTGAGAAAACACTAGAAATCTTCCAGGAGTAAAGTGGCTCATGCTTAGCAACAAATCTGAAAGTCAACAGGCCAGTTGAATCCAATGTTTACTCTTGGAAACACTGTTGGTCCCCGCTACCCTTGGATAACTGAGAACTACCTAAGTTTCAATTACAAAATGTTTATGTTTGCCAGTGCTTTTCCTAGCTTAGGAAAAGCTGTTTTCAAAGACACTCAACCTCTCAACAAGTCAAACATATCTGGACTCAGACTCTAGTTCCTTACTACCTGCAAAGTAAGATATAAAGTCTATGTAAACAATGTAACACAGCAAGTGACTGGGCAGAAAGGAGTCAGGGTCCCCTGCTGTAATTATCCTTTGATTGCTTTACCATAAGTACTCCCAGAATGTGGGGACACTGACAAGTTCAAATCAGATTCAATACTCCTGCCCCCCAAAAACTCATGAATTCATAGGTTCACAGAAAACTGTAAACTCTACAAAGAATTCTGCATTCTATTTAAATTGATGAGCTGACAAACTAGAAGTTCTACACAAAAGAAACAAAAGTAAAAACCGGTACATAAAAAAAATGTTTTAATACCATGAAATTAGCACTCGGGTCAGTTACTACACGCGATAATGAAAGCGACTATCAATGCCCTCACAAAAACTAATTCTTCCGTCTATTTCCATGTGAATTACAATGACTCCACACTTGAAGAAAAACCCTTGACCACTGTATCTTGAAAGCATTTTTATTGGGTAACCTCAGGCATTTTCAAAGGATGACAAATGGGCACAATGGGCAAGCAATCATAAAGTCAATAAAGACTGATCTTTACCCCTTCCATCTAGTTTTCTGCTCCAATTGTTGTTAGGAGCCTGAGAGCTCACATTACAGGTAGGGCTTAGTCTTCTCCAGGCGAAGGGCATCCCTTTTTAGTCCTCACACAACTCTACACCGCAAAGACTAATAACTATGCTCCTTCTTTTTCCCCCATATGGAAACTGAGGCACAAGAGAGGCTGAGTCATCTGCCTAAACGTAGGAAATCGGAGTCAGACTGGACACCATTCTGGGTCTAGAGTCCAGCCCTTTCAACCAAGGCTTGTGGTGGGGGACCGGGGACTGCACATCAATTGCACAGTAAAACGTGTGAAGAAGTACAGTTACCAGAGGGAAGCAGGGGTTCCAGCGGGGTAATGGCATGCTCCATAACGGATTGCTGGTCTCTGTGTTAAAAAAATAAATAAATAAATAAAATGCCACATTAGAACTCCTCCCAGCTAATTAAACAGCACGCGAAACCGCCAGGACGCGTGGCCCGGGGGCGAAGCCGCGCCCCGGGTGTGCGGGCCGGGCACGGCCGGCGGGACGCGCGGCGGCGGCGACGCGGGAGGCCTTCCAGGGCGCGCGGGGCGCAGAGCGCGCGCTGCGCGTGCCCCGGCGGAGTCGCCCGCTCCAGCCTTGCCCGTGCCGCCGTCACCGTCCCGGGGCCAGGGTGGGGACGAGCCAAGGGAGCCGGGGACGCGAAGGGAGCCGGAGCCGCCTGCTGCCCGCCCCACGCGCCGGGACCGCGGGTGGCGCGCCGAGACTGCGGCCGCACTTACACAATATGGCGGTGGAACCACCAGCGAGCGGGAGCGCAGACGGCGGGAGCCCGGCGATCGACGGCTCGGCGCTCAACTGAGGCGCCTCGGCGGCGCGCGGCCCGAGGCCCGCGGGTTTAAGGGAAGGGCGCGCAGGCCGGCCCCGCCTCCCTCCGGGCGCCGGCGGCCCCGTCCACCCGCGGGGCCCCGCCCCCAACCCATCCCCCGCCGCGCACGCCCCTCCCCCTACCACCCCGACCGCGTGTCCCCGGCGCTCGGGCGCCGGAACCTTCGGCCACCCTGCCACCCGCTGCCTCTCGCGCCGCCCTCTCTTCTAGACTAGTTCTGCCCTGGAGGCATCGCTGGTGTTTCTGAGGAACGCTGGTCCCTGAACTCTAGCTTGGA
Source organism: Moschus berezovskii (assembly GCF_049115385.1). Lineage (NCBI taxonomy): Eukaryota > Metazoa > Chordata > Mammalia > Artiodactyla > Moschidae > Moschus > Moschus berezovskii. Next base: position 117,660,111 of record NC_142462.1, read on the forward strand.
GGCCGCTCTTTGCTCCTAGCCCAGCGTTAACTTCCCCCGTCATCCTTCGTCAGCTTGGCATCAGAGCCAAGCCAATGTCCGGAGTTACCTACAGAGCAATTTTTCTCAATCCTCATTCTCTTTGATCTCCCGCTTGCAGCTCGGGTGCCTCAGGAGCACGCCCTCGTTAAAGCCTGCGCTGCGTTGCAGCAATCCCAGGATGTTATCGTTGACAGGAACCTGAAGCTACTTTTGCAGCTCTGCTCGCTCCAGTAGTCACGGGTTGAAGAGTTCCTTCTGTGGCCACGCAGCCTCTTCCAGGACTGAGCGAGCCAGGTCTCTAGACTCAGTAGACTTTCTGCTGCTGTTGCTAAGTCACTTCAGTCGTGTCCGACTCTGTGCGACCCCATAGACGCAAGCCCACCAGGCTCCCCCGCCTCTGGGATTCTCCAGGCAAGAACACTGGAGTGGGTTGCCATTTCCTTTTCCAACGCATGAAGGTGAAAAGTGAAAGTGGAGTCGCTCAGTCGTGTCCGACTCTTGGCGACCCGGTGGACTGCAGCCCACCAGGCTCCTCCGTTCATGGGATTTTCCAGGCAAGAGTACCAGAGTGGGGTCCCATTGCCTTCTCCAAGTAGACTCCCTAGGCTTTATCTTTTCCAGACTAAACTTGCTCTTTTGAGGTTCTTAGAGGACCTGATTTTTAGCCTCCGCTGTCGTGGTTCCCACCCTCTGTATTTAATGTTGCCCATTCATCGTGGTTCTGACAGCTGAGGAGAACTCTTGCAGACCCCTGCCCTGAGAGACTTGACCAACTCTAGCACGGGCTTCTGCCAGCCTACGGCCCATCCCCAGGACACACACACTTTAAAAGGTCTACCTGAGAAAGTCCTAAGGAACCCCTGACGACAGGCCTCTGACCTCCCAAGGACCTGCGATTGTGAATATGTATGTTAAGACTCAGAAAAGGCTCTCCCAACTTGAGAGCCATTTCCTGCAAATGCAGGAAAGGTAGCATCTTTGTGGGAGAAGAGACTCCTCACTTTCGCAGCTGCCAACCAGCAAAAGAAGCTTGTGTAATCACCCTTAATACAGACCGACTCTTTGCCCACTCTTCCCCCTCCCTCATCCTCCCGTTAAAACCGGTCCCAGTAGCCTCTGCACATAGAGGAATAGAGCTCAACTCTTTCTCGACTGTGTAGTTACTAAACCAAATCTGTTCTTGACGCTTGGACGAATACCTGGCTGTGTTTGTCTTTGACACTGGTCACCGAGTTCCAGGGGTGATCCGACCATGGAGAAGTACATCGCTGACACTCATTGATCAGCTGCCAGATCAAATGAAACTTGCAGGTGTTTTCACATTCACCGTGTTAAGCCAAGTGTAAACCTACCTCACAGTCAAGTTTAGACCAAACTACTAGGGACTTCCCATTTATCCTAGTAAAGTTAAATATTAGGTCTTTACCATCCGGATACAGCCGGTGAGCCATTTTAACTATGTTCTTGCTAACTGTGGGGCTTAAGAAAACTACTTGCTGCTGCTGCTGCTAAGTCGCTTCAGTCGTGTCCGATTCTGTGCAACCCCATAGATGGCAGCCCACCAGGCTCCTCTGTTCATGGGATTCTCCAGGCAAGAATACTGGAGTGGGTTGCCATCCCCTTCTTCTGGGGATCTTCTAGACCCAGAGATTGAACACGGGTTTCCTGCATTGCAGGCAGATTCTTTACCATCCGAGCCACCAGGAAGTTTAAGCTTGATATTACCTTTAAGTGTTATTAAATATTGAGCTTTAGTTAAGCCAAATAAAAGAAACAAACGTTTTCTAGTACCAGTTACTACTGCTGCTGCTGCTGCTAAGTCGCTTCAGTTGTGACCGACTCTGTGCAACCCCATAGATGGCAGCCCACCAGGCTCCCCCGTCCCTGGGATTCTCCAGGCAAGAACACTGGAGTGGCTTGCCATTTCCTTCTCCAATGCATGAAAATGAAAAGTGAAAGTGAAGTTGCTCAGTCATGTCTGACCCTCAGCGACCCCATGGACTGCAGCGTTCCAGGCTCCTCCGTCCATGGGATTTTCCAGGCAAGAGTACTGGAGTGGGGTGCCATTGCCTTCTCCCAAGAAAACTACTTAGGTTTCCTCAGATATAAAATGGAAACAATGTTGTCTACTTTGGAAGAGTTCTATAAGGACCAAATGACTGGCTGGCTGGCTGGCTAGTCACTTCAGTCGTGTCCGACTCTGTGCGACCCCATAGACGGCAGCCCACCAGGCTCCGCCATCCCTGGGATTCTCCAGGCAAGAACACTTTGGATACACACTTGGGTGGTTGCCTAGTGCATATGGGTTTGCAAGAAACGTGTGTTTCTGTCCATCAATATGAAAAGTATCCAACTTACATCTTATGACATCCCTGTTTATAGCACACTTCTTTGCAAAGTTTTTATGTGTAATCTAGTTCAGGTTTCTTTCTCCCAAAGAAAACTGAAATATTAACCACAGTAAATTTCAAGGGTCCATACGTTTCAAGATGCTCATAGTGAAACTAGAAGACAACGCACTGAAGGTGAAGGGAGACTGTGACCGTGTAACAGACAAGTGGTTGCTGTATGTATTTCAGTATCAAGCAAATGGGGGCTTCCCCGGCGGCGATAGTGGTAAAGAACCAAATAGGGGCTTCTCAGGTGGCGCTAGTGGTAGAGAACCTGCCTGCCAATGCAGGAGATGTAAGAGACGCGGGTTTGATCCCAGGGTCGGGAAGATACCCTGGAGGAGGGCATGGCAACTCACTCCAGTATTTTTGCCTGGAGAATCCCATGGACAGAGGAACCTGGAAGGCTATCGTCAGTCCATAAGGTCACCAAGAGTCAGACACAACTAAAGTGACTTAGCATACACACCCAACAAGCAAGTGGACCAATAAAATGATGACCAAGGGTGTTACTGAGTCCAAGCTCACACTGCTCACTGCATGACAGAACAATAAATCAAGAGATGAGTTGTTGGGGCAAGGAATACTGACTTCATTCAGAAAATCAACAGACCAAGACGATGGTAGACTAGTGTCCCAGAGAATTATTTGTCTGGGTTTGGATGCTAGTTTCTTTTACAGAACAAAGAGGGCAATGAGGAGGTGTAGTAAAATAAGGCAATCAGTTCAGTTCAGTCGCTCAGTCGTGTCCAACTCTCCGCGACCACATGAATCACAGCACGCCAGGCCTCCCTGTCCATCACCAACTCCCGGAGTTCACTCAAACTCATGTCCACAGAGTTGGTGATGCCATCCAGCCATCTAATGCTCGGTCATCCCCTTCTCCTCCTGCCCCCAACCCTTCCCAGCATCAGAGTCTTTTCCAGTGAGTCAATAAATGGTTGCAAATACTTCCTGGTTCTAGCCAGACTCTGGAAGTTATGTGCTAATTTCTTTTTTACTGCAGCCATACAGGTCAGGATGTTTCCTCTGAGCTAAACAAAGGTATTTTAGCTTAACGCTCAGACATGGGAGGCGGAGTTCCCTGAAATAGGCCAGTATGTACACTTTAAGCCATAGGCACCATCTCTTTAGTGATTCAGTTCAGTTCAGTCGCTCAGTCAACTCTTTGCGACCCCATGAACCACAGGACACCAGGCCTCCTGTCCATCACCAACTCCCGGAGACCACCCAAACCCATGTCCATTGAGCCGGTGATGCCATCCAACCATCTCATCCTCTGTCATCCCCTTCTCCTGCCCTCAATCTTTCCCAGCATCAGGGTCTTTTCAAATGAGTCAGCTCTTCACATCAGGAGGCCAAAGTATTGGAGTTTCAGCTTCAGCATCAGTCCTACCAATGAACACCCAGGACTGATCTCCTTTAGGATGGACTCGTTGGATCTCCTTGCAGTCCAAGCGACTTTCAAGAGTCTTCTCCAACACCACAATTCAAAAGCATCAATTCTTAGGCACTCACTTCTCTTTATAGTCCAACACTCACATCCATACATGACCACTGGAAAAACCATAGCCTTGACTAGACAGACCTTTGTTGACAAAGTAGTGTCTCTGTTTTTTAATATGCAGTCTAGGTTGGTCATAACTTTCCTTCCAAGGAGTAAGCATTTTTTAATTTCATTGCTGCAATCACCATCTGCAGTGATTTTGGAGGCCAGAAAAAGTCAGCCACAGTTTCTACTGTTTCCCATCTATTTGCCATGAAGTGATGGGCTGGATGCCATGATCTTAGTTTTCTGAATGTTTTCTTAGTTTTTTTAGTTTTTTTTTTAAGCCAACTTTTTCACTGTACTCTCTAGTGATTAACTTGTAGCAAAAGCAATAGAATAAAATTGAAGTTGCTCAGTCCTGTCTGACTCTCTGCAACCCTGTGGGCTGTAGCCCATCAGGCTCCTCTGTCCATGGGATTTTCCAGGCAAGAATACTGGAGTGGGTTGCCATTTTCTTCTCCAGGGTATCTTCCTAACCCAGGGATCGAAATCCAGTCTCCTGCGTTATAGGAAGACTCCACCCCCTGAGCCACAAGGGAATCAAGGTTAAAGCAAAAGAAACAGATTCAACACAGAGTCAGATTTGATCTTCCCTATTGGAAACGGTAACCCACTCCAGTATTCTTGCCTTGAGAATCCCATGGACGGAGAAGCCTGGTTAGGCTACAGTCCACGCGGTCGCAAAGAGTCGGACACGACTGAGCGATGGAACGGAACGGATTACAAGGGTGTGCGTGCTTATGCTAAGTTGATTCAGTCATGTCCAACTCTTTGTGACCCCATGGACTGTAGCCCACCAGGCTCCTCTGTCCATAGGATTCTCCAGGCAAGAATGCTGGAGTAGGTTTCCATGCCCTCCTCCAGGGGATCTTCCCAACCCAGGGATCAAACCAGAGTCTCTTATGTCTCCTACACTGGCAGCCCTGTTCTTTAGCACTTGCACCACCTGGGAAGCCCCATTACAAGAATATATACAGGCAATTTACAGAAGGTATTCAAATGGCAGCTAATGTGAAAAACACAACATCTCTTGCACTTGGAGAAGCTAATTTGAACAGTGAGATAAATTTACTTACTAGATTGCAAATGACATTGTAAATTATCATACAAATTTACATTTGTTCAATAATTATTATGTTCCAGTAACTCTGTTGAGGTCTTTGTATTTTATTTAATTACCCTAAAATGTAGTCTCCAAGAGAACAAGGACCAGATTTTCATTGTTCACTTTTGAATCCTCACACTCGAGCACAGTTGCTGGCAAAGAGTAAGCAGTCAATGAATATTTACTGAATGTTCGTCATGAAATTGTTTGCAATAGCCTAGAATGTTTCTTCTCACAGCTGACTCATTCATCCAGCCTCAGCACAAAACTAACTTTCTTCCTCTATTACTCTTCATCTTACCTAGGATTGTTTGCTTTGCTGAAGAGCTATGTTCACTATCTGTAGTTATTTAACTTGTTTATGACTTTTCTCCTCCTGCTAGAGTGAGAGCTTGCTAAGAGCAGGAACCATATCTGTTTTGTTCATTGCCATTTATCCAGGCAAACAAGAATACCTCACCCATAATAGAGACTGAATAAATGTTTGTTAAATGGATTAATGCACAGTGGGAAAAAAAATGAAAAATTGAAGTATAGCAATTATTAAAAAGAATAAGCTAAGTCAATGTTCCCTCATGTGGAAAAATATCCATGATAGAGTAAATTTTAATAAATGGAAGTGGTAGGAAAAACCCTACCTATATTTTTTTAATGTGTTTGGATATCCATAAAAGAATAGTTTAAAATAAACTCTGAGATAAAGGGAGGTTACATAGAAGGTACATAGGAGGTATATAGAAGGCAGTAGACTTAGGGTATCATTATTATTATACATGTGTTTGTATTTTATTATTTAATATTTTTGCAATGTGCACATTAAAGAATTTAAGGTGGTGAAATGTATATTAAGAGGAAATTAATCGTCACTATTTTTAATCCTTGTCATATTTTGGGCTTCCAAGGAAAGGAATATACATATACATGTGGTATAATTTTCAGAGGAGCAATTTCATAGCTTCAGGCAAATTTTCAATAGATCCTATTATCCCCAAAAGTTCCATGGGGTAGGATGGAACCTCTAGCAATAAGTTATACATTTTTCTCCAGGATACAGAGATGGCTCTGCAATCTTCCTACCCAATTATCTTCTACTCTTACCCCATTTTCTTGAACTGGTGGAGTTCAAAATTTATGATGTTCCAAAAAGATTCTATAATAAAAATTTTCTGCAGCGAAATAAATTTTGAAAACACCATACCCTGTTACCAACCTCCTTTGAGATTTACAGCACATTATTATCCATCTTTAACATCTCACAAAGATCAGAAATAAACAAGTTTTTTACCTCCAAACCCAGAATGTCTCAAAGACATTGGAGCATGGAACATGCTTGGTATATCTTTCAAAATCTTGCAGAACAGTTTTTGCTCCAAACAACTGGTGGAGGAAAGCTGAGAGAGGCTAAGAGCACAGGTGCGAACACCGCTTTGCTTCAACAGCTGTTCTCCCTACTGCTGCCACTAAGCAGTCTTAGAATTTCTGGTCTTTAATCAACTTCTATCAGCTCATGTACATCAGCATTTTTTGTTCAGATAATGAAATCATTCTCGCAACGTCAAGATGCATGTCTGTCTTGATCTCTTTTAACAGCTCAAGCAGTATTTCTAACTGCCTTTAGAATATTTACACTTAAATATTTCACTATTACCTCTGATTCGAGTGACAAAACTAAAATCATTAATTCATTCCTTCCCCCAGAGTCTTCATTTCTTTCCTTAGCGTCATTATTCTTCTGCACTCCTTGATAAATAACTTTAATTTACCTTTTCTTTCATCCCATAAACTCAGTAAGGTGTCAACTTTTGTTCTAGTCCAGCCTATTGAAGTCAGTATGGATAAAGATTCAATCATTCTTGTCATTTCCTCTCAACTATGAATCAAAATTTTCATTATTTTAAGCCCTATCTAAAGTATCATCTCTGAAAAGTCTTCCGTGAGATTCACTCAGGCCTCTCACAATTAATCTCACTTTGCTCTGTTAGCTCATTACATTCTTTTTGTGCTTCTTTTTATAGCCTGTGATCTGGTATCATATGATTTTAAATGTATGCCACCTCATGGTCCCAGAAGGCTGCTTGAGCTCCAGCCTTCACCTATACATTTCAACCATTAGAAAGGAGGAAGGGCACAAGTATACCACCTGCCTTATAAAAAGATGTGAAAGACAAAATGCATCTGTCAATCAAGGAGATGATTTTATTCAGGCTACTGGGGGCACACCCTAGATCCTAAGATCCAAGTGTCCCCACTGCATGGTTTTGCTTTAGATGTTTATCGGGAGGCATAGAGAAATCTCGAGTAGGGTGATTTGCAGTTGGGGTCATTTTACAATTAGGGGAAACCTCAATCAACTGAACAGAAATGTTTATCTCTGTGTTTAGTTACTTTCAAGCAGACAAACATTTCTAATATCAGCTAATCATTCAGGAAACAAAGAATGCAGAGCTGGATATACCTGGAACTAATGTCAGTTATATCTCATTTGGGAAAAAAAAAGGAATGGGGAGTTGAAAGAACTGTATCTGGCCTCCTCAGAGGTTCAGGCAAAAGTGAGAGACATCTGAGAGTTTCATGGGAACCGTGACAAAGTGTGGAAGGGACTCTTACCTGAGTCATGTGGGGAAGGGTAGTTCTTTGAGGTAATCCTTTTCATGGAACATAGAAAGGTGAGGGCTTAGAAAACAGGGGGTGAGGGAATTTCTTAGCCATCACTATTTTCCCAGAGCAAAGCTTTAGATCAAGTTGAACATTTTAAAGGCTTCCCAAAAGCCTCACACAATGATTCTGTCTAAACATAATTGTCTGGTATCTCTTAATCACGTGGTTCCATCTTGCTTTAAGGGAAGCTGGGAAAAGTAATCACTTAGATGAGAGGCAGTAAGGCCAAATAAAAATGGGTGCTATTACTAAACTGGTAAGGGTGAGCTATTGATGCTTTTGAACCCTGGTGCTGGAGAAGACTCTTGAGAGTCCCTTGGACTGCAAGGGGATCAAACCTGTCAATCCTAAAGGAAATCAACCCTGCATATTCATTGAAAGGACTGATGCTGAAGCTGAAGCTCCAATACTTTGGCCACGTGGTACGAAGAGTCCACTCATTGGAAAAGACCCTGATGCTGGGAAAGATGAAGGCAGAAGGAGAATAGGGCAGCAGAGGATGAGATGGTGTGATGATATCACTGATTGAATTGATTCACCAGTTAAGGGTCAGGGAAGCCTGGCGTGCTACAGACCATGGGGTCTCGAAGGAAGAGTCGGACACAACTTGGCAAATGAACAACAACAAATAGGTCAAGCTACCCAACTAGCATGTCCCTCAGAGGGCTCTGTAATGCTCCCGGCCACTACCCTTCTTCCCCCTTGCATCTTTCTAACCTAGTCCTCACATGGTAGCCAAAGCTCCCTTTTTAAATTGTGAAATTAATCATGTCCCTGCTTGCTTAAAACTCATCAACTGATTTAAGAATAGAATCCAAACTGAAAAGGTCCAGAACAGTCTGGATGTCTCCTATCTCCAACTCTATCGTATTTCATTCTTCTCTTCACGTGCTTGTTATGTGAAGGTCAATAGGAACAGACTTTCCTACCAGGTATAGAGAAAAATATGTATCACCGTAGTAATTTTAAAAAGGTATTATAAGCATAGAAAAAGGACTGCAGCCCATCAGACTTCTCAGTCCATGAGATTTCCCAGGCAAGAATACTGGAGTGGGTCGCAAGTTCTTTTTCAAGGAGATCTTCTCAACCCAGGGGTCAAACCCCAGTCTCCTGCTTGGCAGGTGGATTCTTTACCCCTGAGCCACCTGGAAGCCCAGTTCTGTCTGCTCGTTTCATTTCTTGTAACTACTGCCAGGTGTGCTCTGCTGAAAACTACCTGATCCCTGAATGGGGCATAGCCTATTCCCACCTGGTTAGTATGAGACTCATTGAGGACATCACTCCAAATCATATTTTTTTTGTCACTTTTAGTATTGAAGTATGCTTCTTGTAGTATTAAAATATGCTTATCTGGGGCTTCCCAGGTGGTGCTAGTGGTAAAGAACCCGCTTGCCAATGCAGGAGACATAAGAGGTGCAGGTTTGATCCCTGGGTTGGGAAGATCCCCTGGAGAAGGGCATGGCAACCCCTTCCAGTATTCTTGCCTGGGAAATCCCATAGACAGAGGAACCTAGTGGGCTACAGTCCATGGGGTCACAAAGAGTTGGACACTACTGAAGCGACGTAGCAGCAGCAGCATGATTATTTTAATGCTAAAATTAAACGTTAAGTTAAAAACTAAAAAATATTGAAATAGGCTCAGTTATTAAGATTCAGAGCTTTTCATTGTAAACTCAGATCTCATATTTGATTCAAAACTTTCATTCTCTCCCACCTCCCAGACTAGACTTGTGGAGATAGCAGTTTTAAGTGGAGGAGAAAAGCATCCTGCTGTCTCTTACCCCACGCTCCTTTGGGATTAAGGCTCAACTTTGGAGCATGAAGAGGGAGAGGGAGACAGACTGCCACGATGAAGTTGCTGCCCGCTCTTGGTTGGTTGTCCTTTTTTTTTTGCTTGCAAACATCCATGTGAACTGAAAGTGACATCCCCACACTGTATTGATGCAGGAATCACAAGGCATCACACATGGAAGGTTAAAAGAATCAGTTCTAAACAGCTCCTGTGTGCTTAGCCTCGTACCACATGTTGCAGCAACCTGGGCAAGCCTGCATTCCTAATTTCATCTATTTGCAACCTGGAGCCTATCTGAAAGGCAGCAAATCCTTTTTTTTTTTTTTTTTTTACCTCCAAGGAACTAGTCACTCAAGAGCTTGGTTATTACTTCCTCAACTCTGTTGCTGTTTAGTCGCTCAGTCATGTCCGACTCTGTGCGATCCCATGGCCTGTAGCCCGCCAGGCTACTTTGTCCGTGGGACTTTCCAGGCAAGAAAACTAGAGTGGGTTTTCATTTCCTCCTCCAGGGGATCTTCCTTACCCAGGGATCGAACCCAGGTTTCCTGCATCTCCTGCATTGGCAGATGGATTCTTTACCACTGAGCCACCTGGGAAGCCCTTCCTCAACTCAAGGTCACACCAAATTGTCATATGCTTTGGTTCAGGTTTCCAAGAAGCAAATGTAAAACTGGGATTTGAGCACAGATTATTTATTTGGATGTGCAGAACCCTTGTAGAGAGTGGAGTTATTAAAGAAGGCAGCAAAGAAAGGGTACAGAACCCAGGTACCACGTAGGAGACTAGAGCTGAATCCTGTGGGAGGGGTGTGTGTGTGTGTGTGTGTATGTATTTCAGGGTTATCCCACCTAAGGGATATTTGTACATCATGTTAAACATCATTTGTTTGTTGTTAGTATCTAGAAATACAATTTTTTACATTAGCCTCGTACCCTGTAGTCTTTTAAAACTGACTTAGTCATCTAACATTTTTTTGATAGATTTGGAATCTCCAGATCAGGTTGTCTGCAAATCTATTGATCATATTGTCTGCAATAAAGACAGTTTTATTTCTTCCTTTCTAATCCATATGCCTTTTATTTATTCATTTTTATTTTTGCCTTATTGTACTAGATAGGAACTCCAGTATACTTTTGCAAGGAAAAGCTGAGAACACATGGTATGGGAACTATGGGTTTGCTGTGTGGTTAGTCGTGTCCGACTCTTTGCAACCCCATGAACTATAGCGCACCAGGTTCCTCTTGCCTGGGATTCTCCAGACAAGAATACTCAGTGGGTCACCAGTCTCTTCTCCAGGGGATCTTCCCAACTAAAGGATCGAACCCGGGTCTCCTGCATTGCAGGAAGATTCTTTACCTTCTGAGTCACCAGTGAAGCCCATGGGATCTATGCCATTCTTCCCAACAGTAGGCATAGAGTACAGAGTCTTTCAACATTAACCATTAGTTTTACGCATTTTTTGATATGTGCTTTATCATACTAAGAAATTTCCCTCCCATTACTTAGTTTGCTAATATTTTTCACTGTAAATGTGTGTTAATTTTGTGAAATATCTCTTTTTGCACCTATAATAAGAAGATTATATGACTTCCCTACTTAATTTGGTTACTATGGTAATCATATTGAGTGATTTTAAAATATTAAACTAATCTTAACTCCTGGAAATAAATGCCACTTTGTCATAATGGATTATCCATTTTATATATTGCAGCTTGATTTGCTCACATTATGTTAAATATTTTGCATCTATGTTTATGAGGAAATATTGGGGCTTCCCTGGTAGCTCAGTTGGTAAAGAATTTGTCTGCAGTGTGGGAGACCTGGGTTCAATCCCTGGGTTGGGAAGATCCCCTGGAGAAAGAAAGGCTACCCACTCCAGTATTCTGGCCTGGAGAATTCCATGGACTGTAGAGTCCATGGGGTTACAAAGAGTCAGACAAAACTGAGCAACTTTCACTTTTCACTTTTTTTTTTTTCATGAGGAAATATTAGTATTGGTATTCCTTTCTTATAAAGTAATTGATATTTTGATTTTTATTTCATGATAATTCTAGCCTCACAAAGTAAACTGAGAAAAGTTCCCTCCTCTTGTATTTTCTGTAAGTTTATGTAAGAGTGGTTTTATTTCTTCTGGGAAAGAATCCACCTGCAATGCAGGAGACCCCATTTCAGTTCCTGGGTGGGGAAGATCCCCTGGAGGAGGGCATGGCAACCCACTCCAGTATTCTTGCCTGGAGAACGCCATAGACAGAGGTGCCTGGTGGCCTGCTGTCCATGGGTTCGCAGAGTCGGATACTACTGAGCAACTAAGCACAGCAAACAACACAACTATCTGATATAATTCATTGGTGAGGCCACTTGAGCCTGGAGTATTTTAGAGGGGAGAATTTTAAATTACATATTCAATTACTTTAAGAAATACAGTGTTATTCATGTTTCATGTTTATTCTTATACCAGTTTTTGTAATTTCTGTTTTCTAGAAATGTTTCCATTTCATCCACACTGTCAAATTTATTAGCATAATAATTCTAATATTCCTTTATTGTCCTCCCCAAATCTGAAGGATCCAAGGTGATGATCTTTGTCTTTTTTCTGATATTGGCAATTTAGTTTCTTAGTTGCTTGCTAGTTTTACATTGCTTTGCTAGAGTTTTATCCATTTTATTAATATGCTGAAAAGATATTTTGATTTTGTCAATTCTCTCTGTTATTTTCTCTTTATATTTTATAAATTTGAATTTTTATTTTTCTTTTTTCTTTCTACTTATTTTGGATTTAAGTTGCTCTTCCTTTTTGTTTCCTTCAATAGGAAGCTTTGGTTAGTAGTTTTATACTCTCCTCATCAATTATAAGAATTTAAATCCATAAGTTCTGCTTTAAGGATTCTTTAAGTGCACCTGCAAATTCCCAGATGTTGTGCTTTATTATCATTCAGTTCAAAATATTTACTAATTTTCTCTGATTCATGTGCTACTTAGAAATGTGATATTTAATGTCCAAATACTCAGGGATTTTCCCAGATGTATTGTTGTTACTGATTTTTAGTTTAGTTCTACATATCTGAGAACATACATTGCAAATTTATATATTTGCTAAGATTCTTTTTGAGATTTAACTTGTGATTTATCCTAGAGAATGTTCCATGAGTACTTGAAAAGAATGTGTGTTCTGTTGCTGTTGGATGGAATGTTTCTTATATGACTGTTAGTTTCATTTAGTCTAAATTATAGTTCACGTCCAATGTTTCCTTATTGATTTTCTGCCTAGAAGCGCTATCCATTATTGAAAGTGAGGTACTGAAATCCCTATTACTATTGTATTGTTGTCTATTTCTCTCTTCAGATCTGTTAGTATTTGCTTAATATATTGATATTTAGGTACTCTGGTGATGGGAGCATATATATTTCCAATGTTCTTAATAAATTGATCCTTTTGTCATTAAATAATGATTTTATTTGTCTTTTCTTACCATGTTTGGCTTAAAGTCCACTTTGATAATAAGCATAACTATCCTGCTCTTTTTTGTTTTACATGTGTATGGACTGTCTTTTTCTATCCCTTTACTTTGACTGTATCTGCGTCCTTAAAGTGAACCTCTTACAGGGAGCATGTAGTTGGTTCTTGGTTATTTTTTAAAAAATTCATCCAGTAACTGCATATCTTTGAAGTGTTCCATCATTTACATTAGAGTTACTGTTGATAGGTAAAGACTTGCTAGAACCATTGTTTTCTGGCTCCCTTGTTCCTTTTCTTCCACTCCCACTGCCTTCCTTTTTGAATTGATGGATTTTCCATAGTGGTATGCTTTGATTCCCTTCTCTTTATTTTTTGTGTATTTACTGTAGGTTTTTGTTTTGTGGGTGCCATGAGACTTACAGAAAACATCTTATGAATATAACAGTCTGTTTTACACAGATAACTTCAATCACATATAAAACCTCTAAACTTTTATTCCCTACCCCTGTCACTTTATGTTTTTGATGTCAAAATTTACCTCTTTTTATGTTCATCTGCAAATTATTATAGTTATAGCTATTTTTAATGTTCTTGTTTTTTAACCTTTATTCTAGAGTTAAGTGGGTAATACTCCACCGTATTACAGTATTCTAACTTTGAATATACACTTAACTTTACCAGTGTGTTTAATGTTTTCATATGTTTTCCTGCTACTAATTGGCATTCTTCCATTTCAGCTTGAAGAACTCCTTTCAAGAATTCTTATAAAACAGAGCTTAGTGGTGAAAATTTCCTCACCTTTCGTTCGTTGTGAAGTCTTTACATTGCCTCCATTTCTGAAGGACAGATTTTTCTGGGCAAGGTGTTCTTGGATGGCAGTTTTTGGCCTTTAGAACTTTGAACATATCACCCCATTCTGTCCTGGCCTATGAGGTCTCTGTTGAGAAATCTAATCACTGTAAGGGCGTTTCCTGTAAGATACAAGCTTTGTTTTTCATTTCTTTTAAGATTCTCTCTTTGACTTTCTGTTTTGAGTTTTTTATACTGTGTCTTGGAGATGAACCCTAAGTTCATTTTGTTTGTTAACCGTGAGCTTCATGAATTTGGATATCCAAATTTCTTTGCAGATTTGAATACTTTTCATTCTTTAAATAAGCTTTCTGACCTCTTTCCTCTCCTGAAACTCTAATAATTCACAAATTGGCTCTTTGTTTAGTATCCCATAGATCATGCAGGCTTTCATCACTCTTTTTGGTTCTTTGTTTTCCTCTGACTGGATAATTTCAAAGTGTCTGTCTTCTATCTCCCAGATTCTTCCTCTGCTTGTTCTATTCTGATTTTGGTACTCTCAGTTGCAGTGAAAACTGCATTTTTTTTGTATTCTTTACATCCAGAATTTATTTGATACTTTTTAATTATTTCTTTTTGTTAAATTCCTAACTTTTTTCCTATATTGGTTTTTTAATTCATTGAACTGTCTTTCTGTGTTTTCTTGTCATTCATTGAGTTACCTTAAAATAGCTATTTTGCATTCTTTATGGATAAATTGTAGGTTCCCATGTCTTTGTGTTTGTTTACTAGAAGATTATTGCGATCCTTTGGGTTGTCATGTTACCTTGATACTTCATGTTCCTAGAAGTTGTCTGAATTGCTGTCTTCACATTTGGAAGTCAGCAGTCTTCCAGTCACCTCCTCCATTCTTTACTAATGATCTACCAGTCACCTCCTCCAGTCCTTACTAACAGCCTTCAGGAGACAGATACCTTCCATAGCCCTGCTGAGATTCCGACGCTATCTCAGACTTTCTATGTGTACAACTGTTCCTTCTTGTGGCAGAGTTTAAAGCAGTATGCCTTCTCTGAATCTTGCAAAAAACAGGTGTGTGCTGACAGTCTCTTTTGTTTTCCAAAAGATGATGCTAAATCAAGTCTGTGGTCTTTCCCCAGCCTGCAAATTTGAATCCGGTTTCTGTGTGCTCATAATGAAAAGTGGTAGTTGCTCGGTTATGTCTGACTCTGTGACCCCATGGACTGTACAGGCTCCTCTGTCCATGGAATTCTTCAAGCAAGAATGTTGGAGTAGGTAGCCATTCCCTTCTCCAGGGGGTCTTCCTGACCTAGGGATCATACACACCCAGGTCTCCTGCATTGTGTGCTCATAGTCATCTGCCAAAGATGACTCTCTCTGCCGCTATCTGTAGTGTGCACAGGGAGCTGGCTACAAGCTTGGGAAGTGTGCAGGTTACATGCATGGAGTGCTGTGGGTGCCTGTGGGCTAGCTGGGGAGATTTGCATATTAAGTGTTCCCAGTGGCTTGCAGGTGGGCTTGTAGATGGTGTCTGTGGACATAAGTATGATCTGCATCCTTTTAATGCCCTCTTAGTCCTGTCAGTCCACCTCTCCCAGCCTCTTCCTGTCCTTTAGTCATGTAGCTCAAGATTCTACACTCTAGGTGGAGTAAGAGAGAAATGACCCCCACTGGCAGCATCCTGCACAGTTGGGGAAAGCCATATGCTCACTTTTCTCCTCTAGCATAAGTCACAGCTGAGACGATCTCTCTTGACCTTAAGCTGTGCCACCTTAGGGGAGGTATAAGTTGGGTAAGATTAAGCTGCTCTTTTTACCTGCTCAAATGCATCCAAATTTTATAGCCTTTTTTTTTTTTCTCCAGTGGTATGCTGGAACTTCTCATCTGGAAACCTGTACATCTACAAAGGGTCTTTCATTCAAGGGTGATTGTCTAGGACAGTGTTTTAGAATGTGGCTGAGAGAGGTTAGAATTGGTACATAGGCAACTGCAGAGTCCACAGCCAGGACTGAGATCTGTCTGCCTACTCTCCAGGACAATAGTGGGAAAGATTCCTCTTGGGTCCTTTGACATATGCTTCTGGGTCCCATACTCCCTCAAAGGCATTTTTGTCAATGGATGGATGGCAACTTTTTGTTTTTGCTGGGGCCACAAATACAAGGAATGTCTCATGCCACCATGTTACTGTTGTCACTGAGAATTTTTCATTTTAAATATTGTAATTTTAAATGCCAGAAATTCCATTTGTTATTTTAAAAAGTCTTCTGTTTTCCTTTATATCCTTGAGCATAATTATAGTAGCTACTTTAGAATCCTTATCTGCTAATTCCATCATCCCTCTCATTTTAGGATCCCTTTATTGCCTTTTTCTTCCTTCCTAGTATGGATCAAGTCTTTCTGCCTCTTTGCATGTCTAGCAATTTTTGGTTGGATGCCGGACATTATTTTTATGTAGTTTAGTGTTTGAATTTTATATTCCTTGAAACATCTTAAAGTCTGTTTTTTCAGACAGTTAATTGAGAATCTGTTTCATATTTTTGAGGTTTTCCTTCAGGCTTTGTTATGACAAGTCTCCACTGACTGAATGGACATGAATTTGAGCAAACTGTGGGAGGTAGTGGAGGACAGAGGAGATTGGCAGGCTACAGTTAATGGAGCCACAAAGAGCTGGACGTGACTGAAGTGACTGCACAACAGCAATCACACAACAGCCTTTGCTCTAGGGTTATTTAGCTGTAGGACTATTCTGAGGTCTCTAGTGAGTGTCTTATGGATTTAGTAGTTCTCTCCTCTCTGCCTGAAAGAAACTCCAGTATCTCCCAATCCTGTGTGAACTCTGGGAATTGTTAGCTTATTGTTTTTATGGATGTTATACTTTGGTTGTACTTGTAGACACAAGATCAGAATTGAATTCAGTCAAAAACCAAAGAAATCTCTGTGCAGATTTCTGTATCTCTTTTTGTGCATGGTTCCCTGGTATAAGTCACTACAAATCCCAGCATCCTCAGCCTCCTCAATTTTTTATCTGTCTTTTCATCTCAGCTATTTAATTTTACTTATTAGTCCCTATCTATACTGTAAAGGAGTACATCAAGGTTGTATATTGTCACCCTGCTTATTTAACTTATATGCAGAGTACATCATGAGGAACACTGGGCTGGAAGAAGCACAAGCTGGAATCAATTGACACCACCCTTATGGCAGAAAGTGAAGAGGAACTCAAAAGCCTCTTGATGAAAGTGAAAGAGGAGAGTGAAAAGGTTGGCTTGAAGCTCAACATTCAGAAAACAAAGATCATGGCATCTGGTCCCATCACTTCATGGGAAATAGATGGAAAAACAGTGGAAACAGTGTCAGACTTTATTTTTTGGGGCTCCAAAATCACTGCAGATGCTGATTGCAGCCATGAAATTAAAAGATGCTTACTCCTTGGAAGAAAAGTTATGACCAACCTTGATAATATATTAAAAAGCAGAGACATTACTTTGCCAACCAAGGTCCGTCTAGTCAAGGCTATGGTTTTTCCCGTGGTCACGTATGGATGTGAGAGTTGGACTGTGAAGAAAGCTGATCGCCAAAGAATTGATGCTTTTGAACTGTGGTGCTGGAAAAGACTCTTGAGAGTCCCTTGCACTGCAAGGAGATCCAACCAGTCCATTTTAAAGGAGATCAATCCTGGGTGTTCATTGGAAGGACTGATGCTAAAGCTGAAACTGCAATACTTTGGCCACCTCATGCGATGAGTTGACTCACTGGAAAAGACTCTGATGCTGGGAAAGGTTGGGGGCGGGAGGAGAAGGGGACGACCAAGAATAAGATGGCTGGATGGCATCACCGACTCTGTGGACATGAGTTTGAGAGAACTCCGGGAGTTGGTGATGGACAGGGAGGCCTGGTATGCTATGATTCATGGGGTCGCAAAGAGTTGGACATGACTGAGCAACTGAACTGAAATGAACTGAATTGATACTGTAAACTGGAAATCCCTTCCACATAGAAAACTGAGATTATCACAGTTCAGTTCAGTTCAGTTCAGTCACTCAGTCGTGTCCGACTCTTTGTGACCCCATGGACTGGAGCATGCCAGGTTTCCCTGTCCATCATCAATTCCCAGAGTTTACTCAAACTCATGTCCGTTGAGTTGGTGATCTCATCCAACCATCTCATCCTCTGTCGTCCTCTTCTCCTCCTGCCTTCAACCTTTCCCATAATGAGGGGCTTTTCAAATGAGTCAGGTCTTTGCAACACGTGGCCAAAGTATTGGAGTTTCAGCTTCAACATCAGTCCTTCGAATGAACACCCAGGATTGATCTCATTTAGGATGGACTGCTTGGATCTCCTTGCAGTCCAAGGGACTCTCAAGAGTCTTCTCCAACACCACAGTTCAAAAGCATCAATTCTTTGTGGCTCAGCTTTCTTTATAGTCCAACTCTTACATCCATACATGACAACTGGAAAAACCATAACCTTGACTAGACAGACCTTTGTTGACAAAGTAATGTCTCTGCTTTTTAATATGCTGTCTAGGTTGGTCATAACTATCCTTCCGAGAAGTAAGCGTTTTTTAATTTCATGGCTGCAATCACCATCTGCAGTGATTTTGGAGCCCCAAAATATGAAGTCAGCCACTGTTTCCACTGTTTCCCCATCTATTTGCCATGAAGTGATGGGACCGGATGCCATGATCTTAGTTTTCTGAATGCTGAGCTTTAAACCAACATTTTCACTTTCCTCTTTCACTTTCATCAAGAGGCTCTTTAGTTCTTCTTCACTTTCTGCCACAAGGGTGGTGTCATCTGCATATCTGAGGTTATTGATATTTCTCCCGGCAATCTTGATTCCAGCTTGTGCTTCTCCCAGCCCAGCATTTCTCATGATGTACTCTGCATATGAGTTAAAAAGCAGGGTGACGATATATAGCCTTGATGTACTCATTCCCTGATTTGGAACCAGTCTGTTGTTCCATGTCCAGTTCTAACTGTTGCTTCCTGACCTGCATAGAGGTTTCTCAAGAGGCAGGTCAGGTGGTCTGGTATTCCCATCTCTTTCAGAATTTTCCACAGTTTATTGTCATCCACATAATCAAAGGCTTTGGCATAGTCAATAAAGCAGAAAGAGATGTTTTTCTGGAACTCTCTTGCTTTTTCCATGATCCAGCGCATGTTGGCAATTTGATCTCTGATTCCTCTGCCTTTTCTGAAACCAGCTTGAACATCTGGAAGTTCACGGTTCATGTATTGCTGAAGCCTGGCTTGGAGAATTTTGAGTGGGAGATGAGTGCAATTGTGCAGTAGTTTGAGTATTCTTTGGCATTGCCTTTCTTTGGGATTCCTACTAAAACTGACCTTTTCCAGTCCTGTGGCCACTGCTGAGTGTTCCAAATTTGCTGACATATTGAGTGAAGTACTTTCACAGTGTCATCTTTTAGGATTTTAAATAGCTCAACTGGAATTCCATCACCTCCACTAGCTTTGTCCATAGTGATGCTTCCTAAGGCCCACTTGACTTCACATTCCAGGATGTCTGGATCACACCATCACACCATCATGATTATCTGGGTCATGAAGATCTTTTTTTTTACAGTTCTTCTGTGTATTCTTTCCACCTCTTCTTAATATCTTCTGCTTCTATTAGGTCCCTACCATTTCTGTCCTTTATTGTGCCCATCTTTGCATGAAATGTTCCCTTGGTATCTCTAATTTTCTTGAAGAGATCTCTGCTGCTGCTGCTGCCAAGTTGCTTCAGTCGTGTCTGACTCTGTGTGACCCTATTGACGGCAGCCCACCAGGTTCCCCCATCTCTAGTATTCTCAAGGCAAGAACACTGGAATTGGTTGCCATTGCCTCTCCCGGAAGAGATCTCTAGTCTTTCCCATTCTATTCTTTTCCTCTATGTTATTGCATTGATCACTGCGGAAGGCTTTCTTATCTCTCCTTGCTGTTCTTTGGAACTCTGCATTCAAATGGGTGTATCTTTCCTTTTCTCTGCTTTTCGCTTCTCTTATTTTCACAGCTGTTTGTAAGGTCTCCTCAGACAGCCATTTTGCTTTTTGCATTGTTTTTTCTTGGGAATGTTCTTGATCCCTGTCTCCTGTACAATGTCACAAACCTCTGTCCATCGTTCATCAGGCACTCTGTCTATCAGATCTAGTCCCTTAAATCTATTTCTCACTTCCACTGTATAATCAGAAGGGATTTGACCTAGGTCATACCTGGATGGTCTAATGGTTTTCCCCACTTTCTTCAATTTAAATGTGAATTTGGCTATAAGGAGTTCATGATCTGAGCCACAGTCAGCTCCTGGTCTTGTTTTTGCTGTCCATATAGAGTTTCTTCATCTTTGGCTGCAAAGAATATAATCAATCTGATTTCGGTGTTGACTATCTGGTGAGGTCCATATGTAGAGTCTTCTCTTGTCTTGTTGGAAGAGGGTGTTTGCTATGACCAGTGCGTTCTCTTGGCAAAACTCTATTAGCCTTTGACCTGTTTCATTCTGTACTCCAAGGCCAAATTTGCCCGTTATTCCAGGTGTTTCTTGACTTCCTACTTTTGCATCACAGGGCTCATCTTTTTGTTTCTCTTCTCTTAAGCATCACAATTTTGCTCTGTCTGTTTCATATTTTATTCAGTTTTTTAGTTGTTTATGCAAGAAGGTAGGTCCTGTACCAAATTCTTCTGTATGGGAGTACAATCTTTTCATTAAGTTTAAGACTGAAACTTAAAGCCCAGAAAGTTTGTTGGAAGCTCTGTGCTTGTGATGAGAAGTTTTGACTGCTGGACCTCGTAATATAAATAGCATGCATGATTGATTTCATTACCATTCCCCATAATAGTTATTATCTCTAAAATCTTTCTTTTGGACATCTCACTTCAAAATTCAATTATTCCTGAGTTCTTTTTTCAGTTAAATAGCTCCAGATGACAAACCTCTCATTTTCTGTTAGGGTGTTCCAGCAGTTCTCCCTTTAATTTTATTTTTTCCTGTTATATAACCTTATTCCGAAGATATTTTTCACTTAATTATTTGATATTTTCAGAATTAGTTTTTCAAGTTATTAATATTTTTAAATCTGCCAGATTTTTATTTGTGCTGTTTTATATTACTATAGTGTCTATTTTTTTACTCTTTTAATCATTTAATTTTTATTTTATAATCCTTTTCAGATTGTTATATCATCTTCAGTTTTTAGGTCTTAATTCTCTTGTTGGTTGTATCTATGGACACTTTCACATTGTTATTTCCTTCCTTATGTGGAACCAAAATTCTTGATTATATGTAAACAGCAGTTTTGTATTTGCTTATAACAGCATCCTTTGGATTTCAACATTTATGAGTTAGGTTTTATTTTAAATTTCAGTTTACAGTTTTTATAAATATGAGTAGCAGAAATATAATTCTCATTAGTTCATTCACAGCTGATTTTTAAAAAATTTCCTTTCCATCCAAGACACTGAATAAATACAAGGAAACTTCCTTGTGGTTTTCTGGGCTGAGTTTATGACTAAAGTGGCATTATGCAAGGTGTTGTTTCTGGTAGTCCCATCACAGAAATCCCAAACCTATGCCTTTTGCTTCAACTGTTCTATGGTGTACTAGTCTCCCACTGTAAGAACTATATGAGGGTCTGAATCCCTATTAGCAACTGAGTCAGCACACATATACGTATGTTTGTGTGTATACACATATTTATACACATAAATGCATAAAATGCACATATACGTATGTACAAAAAACAAAGGCATATGTAAAACAGTTATGCATGTATATATTTAAATACACTCAACATTTCAATATATATGTAAAGAGAGGATGTGTCTTCTCTATCAGTTACCTTATATACAGCTGAAATGCGCCTGAAATTCCTTTGAGATGTTGGGATTTCTATGTGTGTGCATGTGTTATGTGTGAGCAGGGGAGAGGACTAAGGAAGGGACAGTTGTGCTTTGAATTCCAGAGAAAACAGCACATCTCATGATGAAATCACACGCCTTCTCCCTTCAGAACTACTCTCTCCTTACGTCCAACTCCCAACCTGTCCCTTACAATCCCTCACACAACCACACATCAAGTCCTCCCATCGCACCTTCTAAGGCTTTCTCCAGGCTGTCCACGCTGTCCTCCTTATTTCAGATTCCATCATATTTCACTCGGGCAATATCCCCTGAGAAAAATCTACATTCAGCCTTGTCCTAACTCTCCTCACACAGATGGAATAGTGATCTCTCTTAAACACAATTCTGATCATGTCATTCTTCTGCCTAACATGACCAAATGGTCTCCAAATATTCTTGGAAGATAGGTCAAAACCCTTAACATGGCCCAGCTCATTCTGCTCTACCCTCATGTAGAACATTTCTTTAGCACGCTGACTTTTAAGGTCCTTGAGTGCGTCAAGTTCCCTTCTAACTAGAGTCCTTTGCACGTACTATTTGCTCTGCTTGTAACATTGTTCCTGAAAATAATTAAATATTTATTCCTGTAGATTTTGGTGAAATGTTTGTATCTCTTCATAGAGTATAAGTTCCATGAAGACAGGAACCAGTCTTGTTCCAGCTCTTAACGAGACATACCTGAGACATAGAATATGCCCAAAAACTATCTGCTGAAGGAAGAAAGGAAACAAGAACAAGAAGAAAGAAATACAATATTATGAGCCTTAATAGGAATGAACATTTGATAAAGTGACATTGATCCCACTATCAGTTCAGTTCAGTTCAGTCACTTAGTCGTGTCCCCATGGACTTTTTAACCCCATGGACTACAGCACGCCAGGCTTCCCTGTCCATCACCAACTCCCAGAGCTTGCTCAAACTCATGTCCTGAGATTCAGTGATGCCATCCAACCACCTCACCCTCTGTTGTCCCCTTCTCCTCCTGCCTTCAATCTTTCCCAGTACATGAGTCAGTTCTTTGCATCAGGTGGTCAAGGTAATTAGAGTTTCAGCTTCAGCATCAGTCCTTCCAATGAATATTAAGGATTGATTTTCTTTAGGATTGACTGGTTTGATCTCCTTGCAGTCCAAGGGACTCTCAAGAGTCTTCTCCAACACCACATTTCCAAAAGCATCAATTCTTCAGTGCTCAGCTTTCTTTATAGTCCAACTCTCACATCCATACATGACTACTGGGAAAACCAGTAGCTTTGACTAGACAGACATTTGTCGGCAAAGTAATGTCTCTACTTTTTGATATGCTCTCTAGGTTTGTCCTAGATCCAACGGTAAACAGCTGCAATTAATTGATCTTCAATTCCATTTCATTTTTGGTAAGGATAAAATAAACAAACTTATTTTCTCAGTAGAGAAAGGAGACATTTAGAAAGAGGGATTGGAAGCAGAGGTCAAAGTTTATGGACTTTATACTACACTTCATATTTTAGTTCATTTACTTATCATGGAGTGAACGAAAAAGTTTCAACCCAAAACTGAGATAATTTCCTCCTGCCACTACAAATACAGCCAACTCCAGTTAGCATGATTTATCATGTTTTTGGAAAGTTGTTTTAATAATGGTGACTCAAAGTAGCAACTTTGGGGGTAATGTACGACGATAGAAAAAAGCTACTTATTCTTTTTATGTTACCTTTGTGCTTTTTTTCTTCCCAAAATAGAGTTTTCTTTTGGTTTTCTGCTTTTCGGTTAATAAAAACACTGCATACATCCTGGCAGCCTTGTAGAAGTTATTGATACAGTAGAGGGCAGTATAGGAGCACATCTCAGGATGAAAATATTGGGCTGCCTCTGGGCTCCCTTTGGAATGATGTGTGGCAAGGTCAGTTAGAGGAAGACTTAAGCAATTTAGGAAGCTACAAGTTGAGAAGATATAGTAAATATCAAGTCATTGAGTATCTCAAATGTGGAAAACACATGAAATTTTAAGCATGTGGATTTTTAGGAATTTTATATTTGATGCTCATAAACAGGAATACACACACTACTCTTGACGATAGACCCTGGCTTTTCTTATTTTGTTTTGTTAATGATCCATCCTTATTTTTATTGAAAAAGCAAAAGTGATGAGTTTTAACAGGTTGGGTTTGTATTCATGACATAGACAAAGGAAGTTTAAGTGTGAGCTATAAACATTTTTTATGCTTGCAAAGATCACACCTAGGAATTTATTTTTATGCTATGTGGTCTCATGTTATTCTTATTTGGTTGAGTGAACTGGGAAGGTTACTGAACTTGGAGAAATAAATTCTGCAGTACTGTATGCCATGTATTATGAGCCACCAAAAATGAATCACAGAGGGGAAGCACATGCCAAACAATTCCAAAGATACTTCTATTGACTGTGAAGCAGTTCAGTGCAGTGTTCAGCTAGGATGAGGCCATCAAGTTAGAGTATGTAGCTTCAGTGGAATTTATATAAAGCTCTAAAGTCTGTAAAGCTTGACAGAATTGAGCTATCATTTTTTTTAAGGTTCCCTGTCACAGGAGGAGGTAGAAGTTGAAAGAAAGCAAGTAGGATGGCTTGGCTTATACGCTTAGGTGCACCCATAGGTCAGTCTCACAGTTACTGCTAAAAGGTACTCAAGCCTATTTAATTACAGGGAAGTTTATGCAAGAGTGGTGCTGTCCGTGGTACCTGGAAGACTTTGATAGTTCCAGGTACTCAGGGAGAAAGTGAAATAATTGGCTATTGGATTACCAATGACATGAGGCCAGAGAAGCTTCCACAAAAAAATTATGTTGGAAAAAAGAATTTATTTTCTTTTCCATACTCAAAAATTAACTTTATCTCATGGTTTTATGAGAAGCAGATGATCTTTGTATGTTCATTTTGGAATATATTCATTTGTGCTTTACGAATGATTTTGATAATAATAACCATAAAATAATAGCAACGATAACAATAATTGATTATATTGATAATAACAGAATTATACACTTCATAGAGTTTAAGCCTTCACATATTGACACGTCCAATCCTAGAAGCATCTAAAATTGATGGAGGGTTATAATCATTGTTAGCCAAACACCATTGTCTGTGAATTCAATTTGGTTATAGCTTTTTTAAAAAAAAACTGTATTGAGCATTATTGTGCACACAGAAAATCATAGAGACAAATGTGCAACAAATGATTAAATATGTCTAAATAAAACAACTAAAAAAGATTTTCTGATAAGTATAAAACAAGAATTCTAAAGGAAAAAAAAGTATATTATAGTTAAAGTAGTATTCTGTTTCCCTTAGTGGTACATAAAACAATGCTGTATGTTACAATCAGTGGTGTCTTAGGTTTGATAAAATATGACATTTTTATATCCATTTTATGAGTGGAGAATCTGAGGCCAAGAAAGGGCAAGAAAATTCCCAGGAAACATAATAGAATATAGTTTCTTATTTATCATTGTTTGCCGCATATTCTGAATAGAAAGGCTGAAAGTGACTATCTCACTCTAGTCTCACCTTCCTTTCCAATGACAACTTCATTAACAATTGTTCACACGCTTGTAACTATCTAGTGAAAAAAGTTATACTTTCAAAAAAGAACCCAGAATGGCTATTTTGAACATAGGAAGCAAATAGTACTATGATGTTGTCACGTCACAGAAACTGAATTCTGAAAAACCACAAGAATTAAAAAGTTTATTTTGGCTCATCATTAAATCAATCCATAGTTAGAATAAATCTGTGGAGATACAGAAAGTTCACAGAGTGAAATTGCTTTAAACACATAACAAAATTTAAATGTTAAACCTGTCCGAAACTTGATTGCCTGAACAGCATCCTTAAGTGCCCTACATTTCAAAAAAAAGCATAGCTATAAAAGAGACAAATGTAATATTTTGGCTCTTCCTTATAGCTCAAACACTAAAGAATCTGCCTGCAATGCAGGAGACCCAGGTTAGATCCCCGCATCATGAAGATCCCTGGAGAAGGGAATAGCAACCCACTCCAGTGTTCTTGCCTGGAGAATCCCATGGACAGAGGAGCCTGTTGGGCTACGGTTCATGGAGTCACAAAGAGTCGGACACGACGGAGTGACCAAGACTCCTATCACTATTACCGACATTATATTCTCTCATGTCAACAATTTGATGTCTCTTGTCTCTCCAAGTAGAGTCTTAGAGTGTGGGATGAAACTTGGAAGTCAATACACTTAGAAGGCCAATTGGCCCAATGAAATAAGCACCAGGCATATTTTGTAGGATCATCTGGCAGTTTTAATGTCCAAATAACCATCAGGCTTTGGATAGAGTTCAAATTCACACTTAGCCTTTACCTCTAGCAACCAGGTTCCGGATGCATCCTCATTTATCACATCCCTACAAAGGAGAAATTTTCAGGTGCTGTGGGCATGCATCATTATGTAAGCCAAGATTTTGTTTGATCCTGCTCAGTGCAAACAGAGATGGAATTCAATTTGAATATTGGCATTTGAAAGAAAGAGGCATATTACTCTGTGACCTTGAGGATAACTTCCTGCTGGAGAGGTAGAAGTTATCTCATGTTAGGTTCTGGAGTTAAAGGCATTACTTCCTAGGTGCAGAGCTATTTGCAAATAGTGCGTGACTCTGCATTACTAAGCAATGTGAATAGCTCTGTGTATTTTACCCCCTGGCAGTTTACTTGGGATAAATGGAGAGGGCAGGTGTTTCTCAGAGTGATAAAAAGTACCAAAATACTATTTTCTTTACATTTCACCAATTAGATAGTCACTTATTCTAACAAACATCTCTTTGGAATAACAATTTAATTTGCTTTAATCAGAGAGAGAGGGGTGTGTGTGTGTGTGTGTGTGTATGTGTTAGTCAGTCATGTCCAACTCTTTGTGACCCCAGGGACTATATCCTGCCAGGCTTCTCTGTCCTTGGAATTCTCCAGGCAAGAACACTGGAGTAGATAGCCATTTCCTTCTCCGGGGATCTTCACTGCGCAGGGACTGAACTCAGCCTCCTGCTTTGAAGGCAGATTCTTTACTGTCTGAACCATCAGGGAAGCCCAGTCAGAGAGGAACCCAGCTAAAATCATTTCCAGAGGAAAGGAGTTTTAATTTCAAGGAAGAATGCCAATCCCAATCTCCCAGTTCATCCCACTATGCCCTCTTTCCTCCTTCAGATCAGTTCAGTCGCTCAGTCGTGTCTGACTCTCTGCGACCCCATGAATCACAGCACGCCAGGCCTCCCTGTCCATCACCAACTCCCGGAGTTCACTCAAACTCATGTCCATCGAGTCAGTGATGCCATCCAGCCATCTCATTCTCTGTCGTCCCCGTCTCCTCCCCCCACCAATCCTTCCCAGCATCAGAGTCTTTTCCGGTGAGTCAACTCGTTGCATGAGGTGGCCAGAGTATTGGAGTTTCAGCTTCAGCATCAGTCCTTTCCTCCTTAATATTCACATATTCTCTACAGCTGTATCTCCACTTCTGCTTTGTAAAGAAGATCGTCTATACCAGTTTTGTCAGATTCCACACATAGAGTCAATATACAATATTTGTTTTTTCTCTTTCTGACTGTACTATGTATAAAATAAATAACCAATGAGAACCTGTTACCGAGTCAAAACTCGCCCTGCTCACTGCAGGATAAGTCATTGAATCTGAGACGAGTAGTTGGGACTAGGAAGAGACTAGGAAGTTTTGCCAAGCACCTGGTGGGTGCTGTGTGTGCCACACAAAGAATTCAAGAATATCACAGTACTTCAAAGGTGAGCAGGGTCAGATTATCTTCCAGAGGCAGGCCATTAGGTATGCTCATAACGACAAAAACAGGAAGATAAAGGGTTAAAGTCACAGAAACAGATCCTGTGTAAATTCAAATTAATCCTTCCTGGCTACAAAGCTACTGTATAGCACAAGAAACTCTCCTCAATCCTCTCTGGTGAAGTAAATGGGAGTGAAGTGAAAGTTGCTCAGTCAGACTTTTGGACATGAGAGTCTGAAATACAGTTCTTGGGTTCAGTCTCAAAAACGACAGAATCAACTCTGTTCATTTCCAAGGCAAACCATTCAATATCAGAGTAATCCAAGTCTATGCCCCAACCAGTAATGCTGAAGATGCTGAGGTTGAATGGTTCTATGAAGACCTACAAGAACTTCTAGAACTAACACCAGAAAAAGATGTCCTTTTCATCATAGGGGACAGGAATGCAAAAGTAGGAAGTCAAGAGACACCTGGAGTAACAGGCAAATTTGACCTTGGAGTACAGAATGAAGCAGGGCAAGGGCTAATAGAGTTTTGCCAAGAGAACACAATGGTCATAGCAAACACCCTCTTCCAACAGCACAAGAGAAGACTCTACACATGGACATCACGAGATGGTCAATACTGAAATCAGATTGGTTATATTCTTTGCAGCCAAAGATGAAGAAGCTCTATACAGTCAGCAAAAATAAGACCAGGAGCTGACTGTGGCTGAGATCATGAACTCCTTATTGCCAAATTCAGATTAAAATTGAAGAAAGTGGGTAAAACCATTAGACCATCCAGGTATGACCTAAATCACATCCCTTATGATTATACAGTGAAAGTGAGAAATAGATTTAAGGGATTAGATCTGATAGAGCGCCTGAAGAACTGTGGATAGAGATTCGTGACATTGTACAGGAGGCAATGATCAAGACCATCCCCAAGAAAATGAAATGCAAAAAGGCAAAATGGTTGTTTGAGGACACCTTACAAACAACTATGAAAAGAGAAGCTAAAGGCAAAGGAGAAAAAGAGATATACCCATCTGAATGCAGAGTTCCAAAGAATAGCAGGGAGAGATAATAAAGACTTCCTCAGTGATCAATGCAATGAAATGGAGGAAAACAATAGAATGAGAAAGACTAGAGAGTTCTTCAAGAAAATTAGAGATACCAAGGGAACATTTCATGCAAAATGGGCACAATAAAGGACATAAATGGTATGGACCTAACAGAAGTGGAAGATATTAAGAGGCAGCAAGAATACACATGAGAACTGTACAAAAAAGATCTTCATGACCCAGATAATCATGATTGTGTGATCACTCACCTAGAGCCAGACATTCTGGAATGTGAAGTCAAGTGGGCCTTAGAAAGCATCACTATGAACAAAGCTAGTGGAGGTGATGGAATTCCAGTCGAGCTATTTCAAATCCTGAAAGATGATGCTGTGCAAGTGCTGCACTCAATATGCCAGCAAATTTGGAACACTCAGCAGTGGCCACAGGACTGGAAAAGGTCAGTTTTAGTAGGAATCCCAAAGAAAGGCAATGCCAAAGGATGCTCAAACTACTGCACAATTGCACTTATCTCACATGCTGGCAAAGTAATGCTCAAAAGTTTACAAGCCAGACTTCAACAGTACCTGCATGGAGAACTTCCATATGTTCAAGCTGGATTTAGAAAAGGCAGAGGAACCAGAGATCAAATTGCCAACATCCACTGGATCTTTGAAAAATCAGGAGAGTTCCAGAAAAACATTTACTTCTGCTTTATTTACTATGCCAAAATCTTTGACTATGTGGATCACAACAAACTGTGGAAAATTCTTCAAGAGATGGGAATACCAGACCACCTGACCTGCCTCCTGAGAAATGTGTATGCATGTCAAGAAGCAACAGTTAGAACTGGACATGAAACAACAGACTGGTTCCAAATCAGGAAAGGAGTATGTCAAGGCTGTATATTGTCACCCTGCTTATGTAACTCCTATGGAGACTACATCATACGAAACACCGGGCTGGATGAAGCACAAGCTGGAATCAAGATTGCCGGAAGAAATATCAATAACTTCAGATATGCAGATGACACCACCCTTATGGCAGAAAGTGAAGAAGAACTAAAGAGCCTCTTGATGAAAGTGAAAGAGGAGAGTGAAAAAGTTGGCTTAAAGCTCAACATTCAGATCATGGCATCTGGTCCCATCACTTCATCACAAATAGATGGGGCAACTGTGGAAACAGTGAGAGACTTTATTTTTGGAGACTTTATCTCCATCACTGCAGAAGGAGACTGCAGCCATGAAATTAAAAGATGCTTGCTCCTTGGAAGAAAAAATTTGACAAATCTAGACAGCATATTAAAAAGCAGAGACACTGCTTTGCCAACAGGGGTCAGTCTAGTCAAAGCTATAGTTTTCTAGTAGTCATGTGTGGGTGTGAGAGTTGGACTATAAGGAAAGCTGAGCACCGAAGAATTGATGATTTTGAACTGTGGTGTTGGAGAAGACTCTTGAGAGTCCCTTGAACTGCAAGGAGATCCAACTAGTTCATCCTAAAGGAAATCAATCTTTAATATTCATTGGAAGGCCTGGTGCTGGAGCTGAAACTCCAATAACTTGAACCACCTGATGCAAAGAACTGACTCATTGGAAAGGACCCCGATGCTGGGCAAGATTGAAGGCAGGAGAAGGGGACAACAGAGAATGAGTTGGCTGGATGGCATCACATACCTGTTGGACATGAGTTTGAGCAAGCTCCAGGAGTTGGTGATGGACATGGAAGCCTTGGTTACTGCAGTCCATGGGGTGGCAAAGAGTTGGACACGACTGAGAGGCTGAACCTAACTGATACTCCAATAAAAATATTTAAAAAATAAAGGAAGAATGAAGAAAACAGAGGGAAGGCCACAGAAGTGGGAGGAAAAGTATTTGCAAATATCTTTTTATCTATTGGATGCCAACAATATAACTTTCTTCATATTAGGTTTTCTTGTGCTCGTTGAAATTCTAGTAAAATCCCTAGGAAGTTTCATGTACATAAATTAGGCGATTTAATCAAGAATTCAAGTAAACCAAGTTTAAATGCATTTCTTGTCATTTACAGTATTATTTATATGCAGTTTTTCTTTCTGCATAAGGAATCAAATTTTTGGCTCTTTTGGCCATACAGAATTGTTTGTCTAATATTGTCTTGGCTCAGTTAGGAACATCAGAGTTCTTTGTAACTTAAATTTTAATGTATACACTTCATGGATTTTTAAATTATTCTGTGTAGAATAACTTTCTGGGCTGAGGATTATATAGGTCAGCCTTAGAGGGAGATGTGATTCGCTAACCTAAAAGGATGAAGAAACATCAGTGCTCAGAGGATATAGAAACCTATTCTTGCTTAAGTTTTCATTTTCACTCTGGCTATAAATAGCCGCACTTAAGTGAAAGGGTGCATTCTAAGTCATCCTCTGTAGCAGATGAAGACTTTAGTATATTGCATCTACTTTATTGGTCTGGTTATTTAAGGTTTCGTTGTAGGCTGACACATGACAGAGTTCCCATTTAAATCTTAGAAATAAAGAGCTTCAAAAGCAACCTTATTAAGGTTAAAAGAATGAACTTACAATGTCTGTGTTTGGAGTAAAGGTAATGAGATACCCAGTCAATTGCTCATTAAATAGCTTGTCATCTCTGTGTCTGCTGTTGAAGCTCTACCAATGGATCATTCCATTGCAGGTAATGAGCATGATTCTCAAATTTTAAGGTACTCAATTGTAAGATATCATTCTATCACTTCTTAAGTAGCAGTTTGAAGGCCTCTTAAGTAAACATACTATTAAACATGTTTTATTAGACATATTACATAGATGGATGAGGTTATGAGTT
Source organism: Moschus berezovskii (assembly GCF_049115385.1). Taxonomy (NCBI): domain Eukaryota; kingdom Metazoa; phylum Chordata; class Mammalia; order Artiodactyla; family Moschidae; genus Moschus; species Moschus berezovskii. Next base: position 117,691,400 of record NC_142462.1, read on the forward strand.
ATAAGTTTGTGAATCAACAAACTTATCTAAAAGCTACAGAAAAATTTGGAATTAATTTGGCATGTTCTCTTTCTTTTCATTTACAAGTAGATTCACAAGTTTTAATATGGTTTATGTACCATATTAGTTTGAGTCCAGTTTAGGTACATGGCTGAATAGAAATCTTGGCATAAAATGTAGACTTAATCACTATCCTCCAGAAGCAAGAACTGGCATATTTAATCAAGCAAATAAAGACATTCAGGACCAAGTTGAAGGTCTACAGGTAGAAAAATTTAAATAAATAACTTGGGTATTTCCATTGTCACTCTCTTTATTGCAGAGTGGCTGGTTGTTTCTAACGTTTTACAATTCAAACCTTAATATAGTCAGACTGCTCATTCACCCAGCTCACTAACTAATGATGCTTATTAGTTTTACTGCAAGCATTTTGCCCAGAGAAGTTAGTACTGTGCTACCATTAATAATACCCCTGGAAGGTGATGACTGGTGGATCCTGGAGAACCAGGTTCTATCTCAAAACATTATTATACTTAGCAATGAAAGATGAACCCACACTTCTGTGTTTGTGACCTACACGGGAATATTTGCTTTGTTCCTAATTAGGCTTCCCTCGTAGCTCAGAGGGTAAAGCACCTGCCTGCAATGTGGGAGACCTGGGTTCGATCCCTGGGTTGGGAAGATCCCCTGGAGAAGGAAATGACAACCCACTCCAGTATTCTTGCCTGGAGAATCCCATGGACAGAGCAGCCTGGTAGTCTATAGTCCATGGGGTTGCTAAGAGTCAGACACGACTGAGCGACTCCACTTCAGTGAAGCAAAGAGAGAATAGGACAGTACAAAAACTAAAATTGTCATTAAATGTTATGAAGCACGTAGAAAGAAGAAAGGAAGTGAATGCAATGGTGACTAACTCAGAAGTCAAAGATTCTATCTAGGAAAAAGTGTGAGAGGAAGAGAAAATGTTACAAAGTTAGTTGAAGAGAAACATTATTTTTTTTAATACCAAGAATCAAATACTTACAGACAGGTAAATAGAGTAATCGTTTTATTGTTATCTCCATCATTAGGATTTGAGCTACAGGCAGAAAATCTTTCATGTTACTAGAAATAAATTTAAAATCTAGAAGAATATACCATTGATATCAAAATAAAAGTATATTGCTTTAGAGGATATAATTGTTACTTTCATGAGCACAGTTATTTGGCCATGAGTTTCCATGAATTGAGTATGGTTTACTCAGGTATTATACAAAATTATGAGAAGAACAATATCAAGTTTGGTTATTCTCAGTGGAAGTTAATGTATCATTTTTATCCCTATGCATTTGTGAAAACGTTCAAGAAAATGTCTCTTCCATATACTTCTATCCCCGTCTACACATTTCCCCTTGTTGCGGTATTAGTCTCTGCTATCAGCTGTGAGCCAAGATTGTTTTGAGCAATTTTTGTCTAATCTTGCTGATCAACAAGTATTTACTGGGATATCGACAATGTGGAAAGTCCTGGTTTTTTAGCATATAATTTTCTTTCATGGAAATCAGAACTTTTATGTATGTGAAACAACAATATTAATAGTGTGAGTATTCATGGAGAGATCAGGATAGGCCGGTGCAGAGCAGAGTCAAGGTAAACATCTACAGAAGATACACAAGAAATGAGCAACTGTTGCCTCTAGGAGAGGACACTGGGAATTTGAAGTAGAAGGAGATTTCTGCTTTTCACTGTATACCCTTTTGTGTGGCTATAATTATTTACTTGTGTCCATATAACTCTTAAATTAAATATGTTTTTCCCCCTAATTTTTGGTCGCATATAGCACGCGGGGATATTAGTTCCCCAACCAGGGACTGAACCCAGGCCCCCTGCAGTGGAAGCGCTGTGTCTTAACCACTGGACTGCCAGGGAAGTCCCTAACTATTCTTTCTGAAGGTAGTATAAAGCTCGATTGTGAGGAAACCTGAATTCCAAACTAAGGAGTTTTAGTTTTTCTCTGTAAGCTCTGGGAACACAAAGACAATTTTAAATTTCTTAATATTATAAAAAATCATTGTGCTACAATTTTGGAAAGACTGGAGCAAAGAAGGGTGAGATGAAAATGCATAACACATCAGACAGTTTACACTAAATTTTCTTTACTTTCAGATTATTGATGTGATACATTTAATTTTTTTATAAAGCAGCATTATTGGGATATAATCCCCCCATGAATGATATATGATTTCAAGTATTTTTCTTATAGTCAGAGGCATGTGCTATAGTCAATTTTGAAACATTGCATCACCTCAAAAAGAATCCCTATGCCCTTTAACTCTCACCTCTCTTTCACACATAACCCCCAACTCTAAGCAATCATTGAGCGCTAAGAAACTGCACTTTTTGTCTCTGTAGATTTGCCTGTTCTGGAGTTACACATGAATGGAATCTTGTAGTATGTGAACTTTTGTGACCGGCTTGTTTCACTCACCATGATGTTTCAAGGCTCATGGTGTTGTGGCATGTGACATTACACCTTTCCTTTTTCTGGGCAAATAGTATTCTGTTAAATGGATATACTACATTTTGTTTATCCATTTGGCAGTTGATGAATATTTGTGTTGCTCCCACTTTTTGGCTATTATGAATAATGCTGCCATAAAAATTCATGTACAGGTTTTTATGGACCTAAGTTTTCATTTCTATTGGCTATATGCCTAGGAGTGGAAATGCTGCTTCATATAGTTAGTCTATGTTTGATTGATTGAGGAATTGTGAAACTACTTTCCAAAGCAGCTATACTATTTACATTCCACCAGCAGTGTATGAAGTTTCTGGTTGCTTCACATCCTCACCATCACTTGTTATTGTCTGTCTTTTTGATTCTAACTCTGCTTATGGGTGTGGATTGGTATCTCATTGTGGTTTTGATTTGCAGTTACTTGATGACTAAAGGTTTTCAGCATCTTTTTATGTGCTTGTTCGCCATTTGTATTTTTTTTGAAGAAATGCCTTTTCAACATCTTTTCCTATTTTAAAAATTGGCTTGCATGTCTTTTTGTTGTTGAGCTGTAAGGTCTTTGCATATTATGGGTATGATTACCTTGCAACACAGTTTTCTTCTCCCACTGTGTAATATTACTTTCTTCATGGGATCCTCTGAAACACAAAAGTCTTCAGTTTTGAAGACTTTCAAATTATCTACTTTTACCTAGTTTTGCTCATTTTGTGGTGTCATATTTAAAATTCCTTTGCCAAATTTGAGGTCATGAAGATTTACCCCTGTGTAGTCTTATAGTTTTATCAGTTCAGTTCAGTTGCTCAATCGTGTCCGACTCTTGGTGACCCCATGAATCGCAGCACGCCAGGCATCCTTGTCCATCACCAATTCCCGGAGTTCACTCAAACTCATGTCCATCGAGTCGGTGATGCCATCCAACCATCTCATTCTCTGTCATCCCCTTCTCCTCTTGCCCCCAATCCCTCCCAGCATCAGAGTCTTTTCCAGTGAGTCAACTCTTCGCATGAAGTGGCCAAAGTATTGGAGTTTCAGCTTTAGCATCAGTCCTTCCAATGAACACCCAGGACTGATCTCCTTTAGGATAGACTGGTTGGCTCTCCCTGCGGTCCAAGGGACTCTCAAGAGTCTTCTCCAGCACCACAGTTCAAAGGCATCAATTCTTCGGCGCTCAGCTTTCTTCACAGTCCAACTCTCACATCTATACATGACCACGGGGAAAACCAAAGCCTTGACTAGACGGACATTTGTTGGCAAAGTGATGTCTCTGATTTTTAACATGCTATCTAGGTTGGTCATAACTTTCCTTCCAAAGAGTAAGTGTTTTTTAATTTCACGGCTGCAGTCACCATCTGCAGTGATTTTGGAGCCCCCCAAAATAAAGTCTGACACTGTTTCCACTGTTTTTCCATCTATTTCCCATGAAGTGATGGGACCAGATGTCATGATCTTAGTTTTCTGAATGTTGAGCTTCAAGCCAACTTTTTCACTCTCTCTTTCACTTTCATCAAGAGGCTCTTTAGTTCTTCTTCACTTTCTGCCATAAGGGTGGTGTCATCTGCATATCTGAGGTTATTGATATTTCTCCCGGCAATCTTGATTCCAGCTTGTGCTTCTTCCAGCCCAGCGTTCCTCATGATGTACTCAGCATATAAGTTAAATAAGCAGGATGACAATATACAGCCTTGACATACTCCTTTTCCTATTTGGAACCAGTCTGTTGTTCCATGTCCAGTTCTAACTGTTGCTTCCTGACCTGCATAGAGGTTTCTCCAGAGGCAGGTCAGGTGGTCTGGTATTCCCATCTCTTTCAGAATTTTCCACAGTTTATTGTCATCCACACAATCAAAGGCTTTGGCATAGTCAATAAAGCAGAAATAGTTGTTTTTTCTGGAACTCTCTTGCTTTTTCCATGATCCAGCGGATGTTGCCAATTTGATCTCTGGTTCCTCTGCCTTTTCTAAAACCAGCTTGAACATCTGGAAGTTCATGGTTCACGTATTGCTGAAGCCTGGCTTGGAGAATTTTGAGCATGACTTTACTAGTGTGTGAGATGAGTGCAATTGTGGGGTAGTTTGGGCATTCTTTGGCTTTGCCTTTCTTTGGGACACTATTTTTTTTTTGCATGCAATTACCCAGCATCCTTTGTTGAGAAGACTATTCTTTTCTCATTAAATAGGCTGAGCACTTTTGTTGAAAATCAGTTGACCATAGACACATGACTTTATATCTGGACATTGAAGTGTATTTAATTGGTCCGCATGTCTTGATTACTGTTGTTTTGTAAGTTTTGCAATTGGATAGTGTGAGTTTGCTTTGACAATCTGTCTCTTGTAATTCCACAGGCATATAGACTCAGTTTGCCAATTTCTAGAAAAAAGCTGAGATTCTAATAAGGATTGCATAGATCAGTTTGGGGAGTATTTGTATTTTCCATCTTCTTTAATTTCAATAATATTTTGTAGTTTTCAGAGTATGTTTAGCACTTCTTTTGTTAAATTTATTACTATTTTATTCTTTTTGGTGTTACTGTAAATGAAATTGCTCTCTTAATTTCATTTTTAGATTGTTCATTGCAAGTGTATGGTAACACAATTGATTTTTTAATATTGATCTTGTATCGTGCAACCTCACTGAACTCATTCAATATTTCTAATAATTTATGACATACTCTTTATTTAAAAAGTACAAAAGCAAGAAATGTTTATCTGCTTGAAGATACTGTGTAGGGAGAAGAGAGGGCGACAGTCACCATGGTTATATCAGAGTCTGTTCTCATTTGTATCTTTCTCTTACCTTTTTAGACACGGCCATCCTCATTCTCAGTTCCCTAATACAGAACCAACCTACCCAAACATGTGTTAATTCAGCTAAAATCAATCACTTAATCCTTGGGTATCTAGATTGAGCACATTTGGTTTCTGAATCAAAATGTGAAAGGAAAGAATGAGAAAAGAAGTTTTGAATATAAACCCTATATCTCAGACATTTATATATCTTTGCTTCTCTGTTTCTTACACATGCTCTTACTGAAGCACGTTTTACTTTCCAGCAAACACTTGCTTTCCAGAGAGAAAATTGCTGGCTAATTTGAGTTAGCTTGCTGCTGCCACTGCTTAGTCGCTTCAGTCATGTCCAATTCTTTGCAAGCCCATGGCCTGTAGCCCTCCAGGCTCCTCAGCCATGGGGATTCTCCAGACCAGAATACTGGAGTGGATTGCCGTGTCCTCCTCCAGGGGATCTTCACAACCCAGTGATTGAACTGACGTCTTTCGCATTGTTGGTGAATTTTTTACTGTCTGAGCCACCAGGGAAGCCCTGAGTTAGTTTACTACTTACTATTCACTTTGTAATAGCCAGTTGGTCATTATTTCTTAGTATGAAGACTGAGAATGAAAAATTAGATCACTTCTAAGGTTGTGCATTAGCTTCTCAACATCATTTTATTCTTCTAACTTTTTCAAGTGCAAATATCTGCCAATGTGATATGTAGATAATCATGACTCTTTTCCAGGTATTAACTTTTAGTTTCAAATTCTGCTTTTCTCATTTGAGTCTCTTGAAGCACATTTTTTTCATATTACAACATTGTGGCTTGCCAAAAATGGTTTTCGTTTCAATACTTTATTTTTGTATTTCGTTGTAATTACCTTGAAAAGTGTTTATTGGTCCTCCCCTCTCTCCTAATTAAGTCTTGGGATTTAACTTTAATCTTTGAAAAACATTCTTTATCAAATTTTTAAGCAGATATATAATTCTATTTGCCGTATTTAGAATATGTTCCCTCTATAGACAAGCCTGAAAACTTGAACTTCAAAATTTCTAGAACGTCAAAATTTACTAACTTGGTGATATGTTCAAAAGAATTAAACTGCTGTACAGTAGCTCAAATTGGGCTTCTCCAGTGGCTCAGTTGGTGAAGAATCTGCCTACAATGCAGGAGGCTGGGTTTGATCCCTGGGTCAGAAAGATCCCCTGGAGAAGGGAATGACTGCCCACTGCAGTATTCTTGCCTGGAGTATTCCATGAATGGAGGAGCCTGGCAGACTACAGTCCATGGCATGGCAAAGAGTCAGGCGCAACTGAGTGATTAACACACACACACACCCCAAACTACCACCTCCATTCTCATTTTTAAAAAGCGTCTAGGAGGAGCTGGGCTACAAGGGGAAGCGTTCTGAGATTGGAACCAGCTATCAGAAACTATAGAAAGCAAATACTTAAAATAGAAATTGTGAAAAAACAGGTGTCTTTTTTTTTTTTTAAAGGACAGAATCAAGCTATGTAAAGCCCATTACAGAAGTAATGTCAGATGTCATCATCATACTCTCCTCTGTCCTCTCTCCTCAAATACTCAGGAAATGAAAATTAGAGAGTGGTGGGTGGCTTACACAGAGATGTTTTTGTTTGTTTCACCATTGAACTTTTAGGAAAATGAAAAAAAAAATGTCCATCTCAAGTTTACATGATCTGTGACTATGCAGAATGAAATGTTAAACAGGTTTATTTAGTTGCTATGTAAATAGGTAAAGAAAACAGCTTATTAATCATGTAAAGTATGTAAATTAATCAATGTAAAGTATTAGAACAATCTAAAGATGCTAATGACTTGCACCCCCCAGTATTCCAACTCAAAGCTTTGGGGAAAAGTGAGCTTTCTGTGTTTTTAAGAGAAGGAAATAGGCAGGTGGGTCAGATCCTATTTCTTTCTTTTTCCCTCTGTGTTTCGACTGAAGCAGAATCTGAGACTGCCTGCTCTTTTTACCTGCACTGTCAGCGCGGTCGGCAGCAGCCTGAATAGCTTGGGGCAGGAGGTGTGAGCACATGGCAGCCCCTTCTGAACATCAGCTAATTCCGTGCTCTGGCTGTAGCCTTGGGAACCCGAGAAATCCCAGACAGATGCTTTTTCTAAATGTAAGGGAGAACGTAAAAAACTGATCCTCCTAAAAAAAGGAGATAAAAATAAAAAGTACATCTGTGTATTTGAATCCAGCATGAGGAAGGTAACAATGAAGATTTCATTAGCAAATTTAAACACCTCGGTGCAGGCTCCTGATAATTGGATTTTTCAGCTACTTTATGCAAATTTATCCTCTAGTCATTTTTTTTTCCAGTTTTCTTTCCAAAATCAAGTACCACAAACTAAAGTTTATATCTATACATACGTGTATGCATTGTATACTCCGTTGTGTCCGACTCTGTGACTCCATGGACTGTAGCCCGACAGGCTTCTCTGTCCATGGGATTCTCCAGGCAAAATTGCTGGAGTGGTTGCCATTTCCCCCTCCAGGGGATCTTCCTGATCCCTGGATTGAACTCATGTGTCTTGTGTCTCCTGCATTGGCAGATGGATTCTTTGCCACTGCACCACCTGGAAAGCCCTGCATGTGTGTGTGTGTGTGCATGCGTGTGTGCTAGGTCACTTCAGTCATGCCCGGGACTCTGAGCCCATGGACTATACTCTGCAAGTGTCCTCTGTCTGTGGGATTTCCCAGGCAAGAATACTGGAGTGGGTTGCTGTTTCCTTCTCTGGGGATCTTCCCGACCCAGGGATTGAACCCACATCTCTTAGGAGGGTTCTTTACCACTAGAGCCACCTGGGAAACCTACATATATATATATATATAATCAACTAGTATGAATAAGACAAGTTAGCATACTGTTTAATTTTCAGTCAAGCATTCAACCAAGATTCATAGCCACTTCCTGTGTGCTAGTTTCAGTAACCTGGGAGGATGCTGTGTGTGCATAGATATCCGAGTTGGGCATCTTTGAGTTGGAATCATGGCTTCACTCCTGGTAATCACGTGTTCTTAGAAATTTCTTTCACAGATAAAAAGAATCTGCTCCCCATCAAGCCTTCAGAAGGATTTTGATTGGGGCTTCCTCCTAGGTCCTGAGTAGGAGAAATGCTTGTGTGCACACAAACAGTGGTGGAATCCACTGAGGATTTCTTTTAAGAATCAGACTACATGGTTCCCGAATTCCTGCTTCTAGAGAGAGTGAAATTTTTGTGAGAAACAAAATGTTGCCGTTATTTCAGTGTGCTAGTTTACTACGGCTGCCATCATAATATACTGCAGTCTGGGTGGCTTAAAGGATAGAAGTTAATTTTGTCATCGTTCTGGAAGCTGGAAGTCCAAGTCATAGTGCTAGAAGAGTTGGTTTCTGGTGAAACATCTCTTCTTGGCTTGTGTACAGCCTTCTATTCATGTGACCTCACATGGGTTTTTTTTTTTTTTTCTGTGAGCATGCACTCCTAGTGCTTCTTTGTTTTCTTCTAAGGTTACCAGTTGTATTGGATTAAAGCCTCACTCTTACAACCTCATTTAACTTTAATTATCACCTTGAGGATCCTATCTCCAGATAAAGTCACACTGGGGGGTTAGGGCTCCTATGTATGAATTTTTATGGGGACACAGTTCAGTCTATAAAATTCAGGAAAGCCATTTATTCTTTTGTAGTATACGTGATAAACTGTAACCTGGCAATTACTATTTATCCAAAGTCTCTTTTCACAAATCTCACTCTGTCAATCACACACCCATACACACACGCACATTCACTCATACCCACAACCCTCAGACACACAGACATCCCTGCTTACCTCACAAGTGCGCAGATAGCCTTGGTTTATGTTGTCTCCATTTCTGAATTTTACTTTAAAAATATTTTCTTGGCCACACCACATGGTACATGGGATCTTAGTTCCCCAATCATGGCCCTTGCATTGGAAGCACTTAGCTTTAACCACTGGATCACCAAGGAAGTCTCCATTTCTGAATTTTACACTAGTGTTTCTGACAATCATAATGCATGGCTAGTGACCGATAATTTATTTTTCCCGAACAAAGTTTTTTTCATTTTACAAATTTGGTTGGATGATAATAATCATTATATTCATCTTATTTGATACTACTACTACTACTATTATTCTTTATTGTGTCCCAAGGATTGTGCTTCCTTTATAACCTTAACCCCCATCTTACAAATGAGGAGATAAGCTTTGGGAAGTAGTGAGTTGCCTAAGGCCTCAGAACTGGTAAATTCCATGCTGTTTGACTCAAGGCCAGAGCTCTTAACCTCATACAGGAGAAATTTAACACACCAAGGTCGTAGAGTCAACGCTATAGTTGTTTTCAGTAGTCATGTACAGATATAAGAGTTGGACTATAAAGAAGGCTGAGCGCCAAACAGTTGATGCTTTTGAACTGTAGTGCTGGAGAAGACGCTTGAGAGTCCCTGGCACAGCAAGATCAAACCAGTCAATCCTGAAGGAAATCAACGCTGAATATTCATTGGAAGGACTGATGCTGAAGCTGAAGCTCCAATACTTTGGCCATCGACGTGAAGAGCCATTTCATTGGAAAAAGACCCTGATGCAAGGACAGATTGAAGGCAGGAGGAGAAGGGGATGACTGAGAATGAGATGGTTGGATGGCAACACTGACTCAATGGACATGAGTTTGAGCAAACTCCAGGAGATAGTGAAGGGCAGGGAAGCCTGGCGTGCTGCAGCCCATGGGGTCGCAGAGTCAAACACTACTGAGCAACTGAACAACAGCAAGAGAAGCAACAATAATGAGTTTTAGGGAGCCCTGACAAATTTCCTCTATCTTTATCTTGCAAGTGAATTTGCTCTATTCAGTCTTAGTTAGAGCTAGAATTTCAGCCTATGCCTGAGTGGGTGGAGCACTGGGTAGAGTCTCATGTCTGTATGTCATTAAAAGAGTTTAGGCTGTTTATTTCTATCATGTTTACAACTGCTCGTTTGTGACTCTCCCCTCCCTGTCTGTCATGGCTCTGCCCCAGAAGGACTATGAAGATGAATAAAGCACAATTCTTGGGCAAAACGCAAAATGCAACTAGGTAGTAGATGTATCTGATTATTTAAAATATCTCATGATGAACAGAGTACTTTATACAGTCAGTTCACACTGTTGTGGCAGTAAAAAAAAAAAAAAACAGACAGAAATATCTGGGGTGGCCATAAAAGAGTTTATTCTGGAATAGCTTTGAGGCATAAATAGAAGGTAAGTAAAAGTTTGCCAGGCAAGGCAGAAGGTGTTCCAGGTTGGAGCACAGCATGTTCCTGTGTTATGGTATTGGTTTAACGGTGGGTTTTTGTTTTGCAACATTTAAAAAAGGAACAAAAGTATGCTGGGCCTGTCCCTTCTACATCCTCACGCGCTTGTGTTTCCTGCCCTGCAGGCCTGTCCTCCAGGTGAAAATAACGGTGCCAGGCATTTGATAACTGAACAGCCTGCAAATTTAGGAGTATGTAAATTGGATGTACACTTATAACAACTATGGAATGCTTTTACATTACTGAAAAGAGATACGAATGGATAAACATCGAAAATTAAAATATCGATTATTAATTGAATCAACAACGTATGCTGTGCTGTGCTTAGTCGCTCAGTCATGTCTGATTCTTTGTGACCCCATGGCCTGTAGCCCGCCAGGGACCCCTGTCCATGAGATTCTCCAGGCAAGAATACTGGAGTGGGTTGCCGTGCTCTCCTCCAGGGGATCTTCCCAACCCAGGGGTCGAATCCAGATCCGAGGTTTCCCGCATTGCAGGCAGATTCTTTACCATCTGAGCCACCAGGGAAGCCCATGAATACTGGAGTGGGTAACCTATCTCTTCTCCAGGGGATCTTCCCAACCCAGGAATTGAAACAGGGTTTCCTGAGTTGCAGGGAGATTCTTTACCAGCTGAACTACTGATCTGAAAACGCCTCCTGTCACTCCCATTCCTTGGTGGGGGGAAAACAAAATATTCACCCGCCCAGCATGAAAGGCCTCTTTTATTCCCCACTCACACACGATCAGTTTGAGGTTTATTAGAACCAGGCTTATTTTACAAATGAGGAATTGTATTCCTGCATCACTTCTAGCACAACAAATAATCCTGTTTTCGAGGTCACAGACTTCATCCTTCCTGACAGCCTGGTACAAGCCCCTTAGCTGCTCTTAACCCAGGTCAATAGATCTCTCTCTCCATCTATTTTTCTCCATCTTTGCTCTAGTCTTAAAGTACAAGGCATCAATCTTTTGATAATGATATCTTTTCTGTCTGTGCCCAGGTCTCTTCCCCACTCCTGCTCTCATAAAACCTTCCCACCATTATCTTCAAATTGCTGACTTCTTGCTGAAAAAGCAGAGCCACTGGGGCTGGGAAGAAAGCAGTGGGGAATGAGATAACTCGGGAACTTCTTAACCCTCTTCCCTCGCACACATCTTATCCTCCAGATACACATACGTCTCTGGCCACTTCTGTGACAGGTTCCTTCTGCAAGTGTCCAGCTCGGGTGGCGAGGGAGCAGAACAAGCTGGAACTGAGGGCAAATTGGAAAGTGGGAGGAGCAGAAAGGCCTGGATGAGGTGAACAGTGGAAAATGATAATTTGGGATATTTTTATGGAAATTTACATGGAACACTGGCAGCAGGAAACAGATCTACTGAAAAAATATATATAAAAGGCAAATATGTAGTGTGCAAGTATAGGCTAAGTAAATATCTGCCAGGAAATCAACTTGTGGTGTTAGTTCAATAATAGCTGAAATAGAGACTACATGGGTTAACCTTCGGACAGACATTCTTAGGATCAAAGAAAGGAAATGAAGACTAACACTGGCCGACTGCAGAGTTCTGTGGGAAGAGGAAGAGTAGGGGAGGAGAACTATCATTTTCTGGTGATAACAGAGTTAGTGCTTTAAGCAGTGGTTTCTGAATCTGGCTGATCATCGGAATCATCTGAGAAGCTTTTGAAAAATATATTATGTGGCCTTCCATGGGCCTATTTAGTCAGAATCTCTAGTTGTCAGACTGTGAGATCCAGGAATATATATATATTATATTATGTTATATAATATGTATTATGTGTATACATAAAATTGTCATCTCAGTCACTTGAGATAGTTTTCAAATGATTCAGACAACTAGTAATTTAGGAAAATCACATTCTCCTGTAATCTTTTCAGTAAGTCACTGAGGGAGGTTAAGGAGGATATGCCTGCTACATGACAACTTTGGAGACGTGTGTGAGAGGCTGCAGGGCAGTGGAGAGTGAATTTTGTGCAAACAGGTCGGGTAGTTAATGAAATAACAGAGAGGAGCAGGCTCATTAGGGCTCAGCCTGTGGGGCCGCATCTGCTGGGTGGAACATAACTGATCTCTCTGCTCACTATTCTGCTGTGGTGGCTTTGGGCTCTGTGGAGAGGATGGTTATGGCTGATCGGTGTTTTAACAGAAAGTTTCTTCAGGCTGACCATCCTTTTCAGATAAATCCTGGGACATGGATGCAGAGGAGAAGCAGTATGGTTTATTATTAAGGTGAACAGTTCGTCAAGGCGCATTTCCACACTCCGGGGAAGCATGTAGTGGGAGCTAAGAGTCAGGCTTGGAAGTCAGACTCTTGAGGGTGATTCCTGGTTCCACCCCTTGCTGCCCTGTGACCTTAGGCACATTCCCTAAGCTCCATAGACTTCAGAGTCTTTAGATGTAAAATGAGGATTATAAGACTCTCTCCTTCATATAAACTGGTGTGAGGATTCAGTGAGAAAATGCATGTAAAGAGCTCAGAATCATGCCCAGGAAGGAGGTGCATACTTCTAGAAGAATTCTCCAACCCATCCCCTAATGTGCAGTGGCAAATTGACAGGCCAGAGGGGTTACATGGCATGAGAGCACATAGCCGGTGAGTCGTAGGTTTGGGTTTTACATTCAAGCCTGACTGACATTAAGCCTGTGCCCTTCTTGCCACTCAGCAGTGACATTGGCCACAAGAGATTTGTTCAAGTCAGAGGTGGTCAAAGCATGGTAGGTTGAGGGCCCTGTAGAAGACAAAGATGGCACCTGATAGAACTGAAGAGGATGGATTACAAAAATCCCTGCAATTACCTCTCCCTTCCTGAACAATTCAGAAACTGAAGGAGATGAAAACACAGAAAATTTGCAATTGAAATAGAAACTACTGAGAGAGTTACTTTCTCTTGGTAGAAAATACAGCGTGACCAGGAACTCGGAAATCTTTCAATTACCGAGAAAGATACGAGTGGAAGAACAGATGAAGAATCAATTTAGAATTCCAGGGGGACAATTGGTTATATAAGAATGGAAAAATAATCACAAGGTATTACTTTCAGTTCAGTTCAGTCGCTCAGTCGTGTCCGACTCTCCGCAACCCCATGAATCACAGCACGCTAGGCCTCCCTGTCCATCACCAACTCCCGGAGTTCACCCAAACTCATGTCCAAAGAGTCGGTGATGCCATCCAGCCATCTCATTCTTGGTCGTCCCCTTCTCCTCCCGCCCCCAACCTTTCCCAGCGTCACTCTTTTCCAGTGAGTCAACTCGTCGCATGAGGTGGCCAAAGTATTGCAGTTTCAGCTTTAGCATCAGTCCTTCCAATGAACACCCAGGATTGATCTCCTTTAGAACAGACTGCTTGGATCTCCTTGCAGTATAAGGGACTCTCAAGAGTCTTCTCCAACACCACAGTTCAAAAGCATCAATTCTTCGGCGATCAGCTTTCTTCACAGTCCAACTCCACATCCATACATGACCACGGGAAAAACCATAGCCTTGACTAGACGGACCTTTGTTGGCAAAGTACTGGATGCTGATTGCAGCCATGAAATTAAAAGATGCTTACTCCTTGGAAGGTATGTATTACTTTGCTCTGTAGTAAACAACAAACAGCTTACGGGATCTCAGTTCCCTGTGCACATGTGCTAAGTAAGCTGCTTCAGTCACTTCCAACCCTGGGACCCTATGGTTTGTAGCCCAATAAAAACACAGCACCTATTAAAAATAGAGTTTCTGTTTTTCCAAGTGTTCAATGAAAGCAAAACACACAACCTAAGAGTTCTGAGTTTAAGCTTTTCCTCAGGGATCTCAGTGAGGACTCATAGCCCAGCAAATAGCTTTTCAAAAGCTCTGAGGGAATTGTTCAAAGAGGTAGGGGGAGAAACTAGTTTCATATGTGTATATGTATGTGTATGTGTGCATATATAATATGTATATGATTTATCTTACATATAGATGATCGTTGGCTAGGGAATACGCACAGTCAAGCATTCATTCTTGGTAACAGATTACTGATAGCTAACAAAAAACAGATATCTTATGTTAACAATTTTGGTTTGTCATGAAGTCGTGTCCAGTTCTTTGTGACCCCACGGACTGTTAAGTTAACAATATTAGTGCCCTTTCTATATACAGGAAGATGCAAGAATTTAGGTTCATCAGATTTCTGCCTCTAACTATCCACACAGTCTGTTTTTCCAAAGCACTGGGCATTCTGTTATTTGTTGTCTGATCCTCCCAACCCTCTCCACTGCCAACTTCTTCCGTGGGTATAAACTATCACTCATCCATGCTATATTTGGAATAGAGCTCAGTTCTATAGAGAAGTCTGTTTCTTCCTATTGTAGTTCCTGAATAAAATCTGCTTTTACAGCCATTACTACTGTTCAGTTCTGTTTTTTTTGACAGTGGTCAAACCTCTGGCATGTATGGGTGGCCGTATTATTAGCAGATTGCTGCAGAAACTACTGAACAATGCCTCCTTTGGAGACTTCTGTCATTTTGCTCAGACAGCTCTTACCCAGTCCCTAACCCTGGCACGCCTCTGTCCTCAGCTGCATCCTGCCACTCTCCCATCTCCCCAGATCACAGAGCATGTGCATATGTACTCAGTCATTAAGTCCTGTCCGACTCTCTGTGACTCCGTGGACTGTAGCCTGCCAGGCTCCTCTGTCCATGGGACTCTCCAGGCAAGAATACTGGAGTGGGTTGCCATTTCCTTCTCCAGGGCATCTTCCCCACCCAGGGATAGAACCCACGTCTCTTGCGTCTCCAGGCGGGTTCTTTACCACCGAGCTACCTGGGAAGCCAAGCTCACAGTGCAGATATCTGGAAATCACAGTTCCAGATGAGCAACATAGCAGGCTTCTTAAAGTAATGAAGGCCAAATTGGCTTAAGTTAATAAAACAGGAATATGATGATGATGATAAATATATATGGAGAGAGGGAGTGAGACAGTCTGTGTTCTTATGCCACTTAATGACTGATTTTAAACATTTAAAATATTCTCTTTTCAATAAAAATTTTTGATAACCCAATTTGGAGCAAATTCAGTGCAAAATATACAGTGTGAATAGAAGAAATCCAAGAAGCTACTTGGGAAATTCTCCATGTTACAACTAAAATAGATCAATTCCATATAAGTTTCACTAGGGAGATCAACTTTTTAGAGTATTTTCTCTCCTACTCCTATTTTCTATAGTTTTTTAGGGGTTATTTTCTCTTTTCAACTCCCAGCTTTCTTAGTGATTAAAAAGTTTTTTTCTACTCTATTTATAATTTCCAAGAGCTTTTTCTTTATTTTTAAATGCTCTTCATTTTTTCCTCTAGCAATCTGTTCTTGTTTAATGAGTGCAATTATCTTCTTTCTGAAATTATTAGTCTTACTGAAATTTTTCTAGTTTTTTTTCTTTACACTCCAAATTATTTTTCTGTTTATTTCCATCATTTTATGCTAAAATCCTTACAATGCCTGTGATACATGATACATGAATATTTTAAACACAATTATTAAAAAGCCAATCTGTGGGCAGCAGGTATATATGGCTGGTGGGTCAAGTCAGTCTCACTCTAAGACAATTGATTGGGGAAACTGTTCGTTTGGTTACGGGATATTCAAGTGTCAGTATTAGTGGGTCTTTTCTTCTGGCCTGGTTCTTTCATCAAAAGGGAATTGCCTTATTCCTAGAGGGGGGTTAGGAAGGGGATCTCTCACCCAGTAAGCTTACTTTCACTCAGTCCCATCTTTTAAGTGCAGCTATCAGCTATGTTTGTAGTCCCATGTTCAGGCACTTGTTGACTTAATCACTCAGGACAAGTTGTCTGGTTGTATAGATTTAGGATCATTTGTCCAGACCTGTGGTGCTGGAGAAAACTCTTGAGAATCCCTTAGACTGCAAGGAGATCAAACCAGTCAATCATAAAGGAAATCAACCCTGAATATTCATTGGAAGATCTGATGCTGAAGCTGAAGCTCCAATACTTTGGCCACCTGATGTGAAAAACTGACTCATAGAAAAGATCCTTTGGAAAAGACCCTGATGCTGGGAAAGATTGAGGGCAGGCAGAGAAGGGGATGACAGAGGATGAGATGATTGGATGGCATCATCAACTTAATGGACATGAGTTCGAGCAAACTCCAGGAGATAGTGAAGGACAGGGAAGCCTGGTGTGCTGCAGCTCATGGGGTAAAGAGTGGGACCAAACTTAGTAGCTGAACACCAACACCAACAACAGAGGCCACAGCAGGTCTAACTGCTCCTTAGCAGACTCTCAGCTGGTCCTTCTGCTTTCACTTCCACTTTGCATCCTACCTCTAAATTCAGGTGTGCTGAAAAAGTGAAAGTGTTAGTTGCTCAGTCGTGTCCGACTATTCGCGACTCCATGGACTGTAGCCCACCAGGCTCCTCTGTCCATGGGATTCTCCAGGCAAGAATGCTGGAGTGTGTTGCCATGCCTTTCTCCAGAGGATCTTCCTGACCCAGGGATTGAACCCAGTTCTCCCACACTGCAGGCAGATTCTTTGCTGTTCGAGCCACCTGGGAAGCCCGGGACTACCCTTGGGTTCCCCATACCCTGGCTGCTGTCATTTTAGGGTTTGATCTCTCCACTCTGCTAATTCAGTACCTGCTTATCCCTTATTTCTTCTCCCAGAAATTTGTTGCTACCTTCCATCAACTGTTGTTTCCTTTGCTCTTTCTTTTTTGGGGTGAAGGTCCATTTCATTACAAAAAAATAATCCTTTACAGTTATTTTAAGCAGAGTTTTCATGATAGGCAGAGATAAACACGTATTGTGTCTTCCATGTTTACTTCAATTGCCACTACTCACTTTTATCTTTCAGTGATAGGCTAATGATGGTATCAAGTGAAATTAGAGATTTCACCAGCGTTTTTAAAGCTATTAATGCCATTAACAAAGAACAGGTCATATTGAATCTATTTTTTCAAACAAGTTTCTAGATGACTCGGGGTAAAATTGGAGATCTATAAATTTATTTATCAGGATATTGAAAGCTAAATCCAATTTCAGATAACACTGGAAAGAACATTAGATTAGAAGCTGCAAGTTCTCAATTCAAAATATATCTTTGCCTTCTTGGGCAAAGTACTTTTTTCCTTGGCCTTACTAAAACATTGGCAATTTGATTACTTGGCTTCTAAGATTCCTTCTCAACGAAACATTTTGTGTTCCTATTAGGTAATTTAAAATCCCTACTTGAACTCACTATTCCCTCAAATACTGTTGTGTGTGTGTGCTGTCTCTTCAGTCGTGTCTGGCTGTTTGTCACTCCATGGGCTATAGCCCACCAGGCTCCTTGGTCCATGGGATTCTCCAGGCAAGAATACTGGAGTGGGTTGTCATGCCCTCCTCCAAGGGGTTTTCCCAACCCAGGGATTGAACCAATGTGAACCAATATCTCTTGCATCTCCTGCATGGGCAGGCAGGTTCTTTACCACTAGCACCGCCTGGGAAGCTTATGATAAGTGCTCAATCAGTATTTGTTAGGGGCAAATGTTTCCTGTAAATTGATTTTTTTTAGCATGTGTCACTAACTCCATGTCAATGGACTCTTTCTATATCTTATCAGTTTCAAAATGCAATGCCACCAGGAACCCAGAGCAGGAATAACAGACTTAATGGGAGAGCTCAAAAATAAACTAGAACTGTTGGAAGCTTTTGAGAACAGTCATGGATTCCTGTACATTTGAGGAAGGAAACTTTTCAAACATCACTGAATTCTGAGATTCAGTGACACTGGGACCCTGGGATCAGTGGCCCTTCAATAGAAATGGAGATTATCTTCCATTAGAGCAATTTATATTTTGTGGACCTTATACTATGAAATCTAAGAAGTCTAGAATAGTTTGAATTTATGAAGCATTTCTATGCACATCATTTAATTTTATCTTCACAATAATGCTTTGATGTTGACATAACAGAAGGGGAAAGTGAGGTGAGAAAAGTTAGTTAAATGACTCTCCAAATGTCACCCAGCTGAGCATTGGCTAGGCCAGGTACCAGCAAACTGTGATGTGGCTTAGGAGGGCGGAAGGGCAACTCTGGCCCACGTTTTGCTTTTACAGTTATACTGTAACACAGATTCACCCCTATGATGGATTAACTCTATTTGCACAAGAAGAAAGAATTGAGGCAACGAAATGATTATTACTAGACAAAGTCATACAGGAAAATGTTGACTATGGGAGCATTCAACCCAAGCAACCTGACCCCAGAGCCTTTGTCTCCACGCCTGTGCTAGTACTGTTTCTGGTGTCCAAATCCTGAATCGAGCTCTGTGACCTTGGGAAATTCACTCCCTTAATCTCTTATAAATTAACGCCATGTCAAACGACTGAAACAGAGTTTGGCACATTATGATCACTCAATAAAATTATTATTTTTATTAACATTCATTCAAAGTCTTTCATTATCCTGATGCTGTCTTAGGTAAGTTTTGTAGAAAATAGTAACTAGTTTCATTTTAGAAGAAAAGAATGGAGGTTCTGAAGGGCTGAGTGACTTGTTCTGGTATGATTCCTGACCTCTGGTTTTTAAGTCCACCTCCTCTGCATTATTCCTTTTAATCTTATCATTTTCCTTTCTTGAATTCAGTGCTTAACAAATATAATAAATGAATGGATCATCTCTTTGCCCCCTCTTCTGGCCAACCAACCAACCAACCAACCAATCAGCCAAGCAACTAACCAATTAATCAATTAGCATCAACAAGAGGCAGGTACATTTACTCTACTCAAATGTGTCTAGTGGTCATTTGCCTTATTCCCTTTAAGCAAGCTGTCTCTAGAATCTGATATATATTGTTCCCACGTGGACACCCGGGGCAGATTCATGTCGATGTATGGCAAAACCAATACAATAATGTAAAGTAATTAGCCTCCAATTAAATTTAAAAAAAGAAAAAAAAAGAGTAAAAGTATTAAAAGCCTATTTACCTTTTGAAGTCAGATTCAAATGGCACTGAGTCCTTAAGGAGTTTGCTCATCCCCAAGGATAGAAACGGTTTCTTCTTTTCAGAATCCAATAGTATTATTGTTTGCACCCACGTTTATGGAGTTTATACAATATATACTTACTTGAAGTATTATTTTCATATGTGCCTTCAAGTATCCTCAGAAATTGGCAACTTTAAACACTTTGGTAGAGGAAAGTGAACTATACAGAAATACTAAATGAAAAAGAAAGATTTCAGGGAATATAATGAAATGTTTCTTTTTAAAATATACACATTATTATTTTGAATGTATTTATGAAGATATGCTCTCTGCAAAGTGCCTTGTATCATTAAAAGGTAGGCATTCAATAAATATTTACTCTAGATCCCAAGTTCTTTTCATAATGCAAATTTCCTATTTCCATTATTTCAGTACAATTAATTTAAAAGGCACCAAGATAAAGATAAATAATGTAGACAAAATAGATAATTTATTCTAACACATTTGAAAGTGTCTACCTCTAATTCATTTTACATCCTGTGTTAGTAGCTTCAATATATTTTAAGTTAGTTTGAAAAATAAAAATGACTTTTGGAAGATTTCAGTCCACCTTTCAATACTCATAAAATGAGCCATCTATCATTCAAAACGAGTCCTTTTAAACAAAACAGCGTGGTATTCTATTTATATCTGTTTATGAGAGTCCCTTGGACTGCAAGGAGATCCAACCAGTCCATTCTAAAGGAGATCAATCCTGGGTGTTCATTGGAAGGACTGATGCTAAAGCTGAAACTGCAATACTTTGGCCACCTCATGCGACGAGTTGACTCACTGGAAAAGACTCTGATGCTGGGAAGGATTGAGGGCGGGAGGAGAAGGGGACAACAGAGAATGAGATGGCTGGATGGCATCACCGACTCTGTGGACATGAGTTTGAGTGTACTCCGGGAGTTGGTGATGGACAGGGAGGCCTGGCGTGCTGTGATTCATGGGGTCGCGGAGAGTCGGACATGACTGAGTGACAGAACTGAACTGAACTGATGCCTTATCAGCAATCTTTATGCATCTCAACTTAGTTTTCCAGCCTCTGCTTTATTTTTAATTTGATTTGTTTAATATCATTCTTAACTGGAGATGGAGAGTGCCACAACAATGAAATAGGACCTACTTAAATTAATATTACAGAAGTAGAAGGGGCAGTTTCAGAGACAGGTTGAATTAGTAAAAAGCTACACTATAGGAAATGATTTTAAACAAAAAAATAATTTTTTTGCCAAGTACACTGGCAACTAACTGCCAGCAGAGTATTTTTCAAGTAGAGGCTTCAATGATATTTTTAATGAAAAATTTGTATTTGTATCATGATCATTTAATCAAAAAGTTATTCAGAATTTTGTTTATTCTTGGTAAACTTAAATTTGTCTCAAACATAAATTCGCCATTTTTCTTTAATAGACAAATGTGATCTGACTCATGGTAAATTATCATAGATTTTGAGTTTTAGTTGTTAATATATATTCTATGTCTGTAAAATATATTCGTATAGTCTGTGTCAAATGAATTTACTCAACATAGTAAATCATTTCATCTAATTGGCTTGTATTATTGTTATAGAGGCTTAGTCTTAAAACAGAATTTGATAACCCCTGTAAGCCAGTATAGAACTGTTCACTACTTTCTCCCCACCCCCTACAATTCATCCGAAAGATTTTATAGTCATCTTAAAAGTAGAAAGATTTAAATGAGCAGATAATCTGTTTGTCAGTTTTACCTGTTCCTTCCTGTAGGAAATTTAGTTGGTTTCAGGCCTTCTTGTGCCTAAGAACACCACATAGGATCACATTTTTAAAAATGAAAAGAGTATAAGTGACTTTCAAGGTCAATTTTAACTAAATGTAATTTTCACCTATTAACTCTCTTTAGGATTCAACCTCCCCTATGTTCCCTTATCATTAGCCTTCCAAATGCCTTTCATGGTAGGGTGTCAGAGTACCTTTCAGTCCCATGGAAAGGTACTTTCCTTCTGACTGATGGAGTCAGTCAGATTTCCACACGGATTTCCCCTGTGTGGACATCCTACACTTCTAAATTCTACCATACTTTTACACATAAGAATTGAAATGTCCTTCTCCGATTAATGAGCTTGTATTTTGAGACTCAGCTTTAACCATACCTCCTCTGGGAATTTGTCTTGGGCCTGACTGTTACTAATTATTCGGATATACTTAAAGAATAGTATTTATTAAGTTGTACATTGATAATAGGTTTCTTTTTCTGTCTCCTACAACACACTATGTATTGGTAGCAAGTTGCATATGATAAGCATTTACAATGCTTAATGATAAAGTACGGAAATAACAAGGTTATATGCTTAAAATAATAAATGACTCTGTTGGTATCACATGCAATCTTTTATGGAGCTTCCCTGGTAGCTCAGATGGTAAAGAATCTGCCTGCAATTCAGGAAACCAAGGTTCGGTCCCTGAATCAGGTAGATCTCTTGGAGAAAGGAATGGCTGCTCATTTCAATATTCTTTCCTGGAGAATCCCATGGACAGAGAAAACTGGCAGGTTACATTCCGTAGGGTCACAAAGAGTCAGACAAGATTGAATGACTAAACATGCACAATCTCTTATATTTTACTTGTTTCAACAGACGAATTGGGAAAATACAATTTACATGTCCAAATAAATCTTTGATTGTTAAAATATACAACTTTAAAAGGTTGTGAAATGTCTGAAAATGTTAAATGGAAAACAAAGTATTTTGGGTAGTTCAAACTTAAACATCACACCTCCATACACAAAGGACTGCTGCAGAATTTCATGGTGTGGAAGCAGTAGTGTTCCTTCCTGATAGCTAGGATAATCACACATCCCAGGTTGCTCAGGATGGCATCTGTTTACACCTGATAGCACTTCCTTTCTTCTCAGAAGTGTCCAGGTTTGGGTGATAAATTATGTGGTCACTCTACATATAGTCTACTACAATGACTTTAAGACTAATGGGGAAATCAAAAACCCTATAGAAAAAAAAAAAATCACATTAAGAAAACTAACAAACCCCTTGGAAGCAATCCTTGCAAATATCCATTACATTACAGATCTTAATATATTTTAGCACAAAAGGAATTCACAAGTGACTAGGTCATAAATTCTATCTAAAACGCTAATTTTAGAGGACTTAGGAATCCCTTGACACTATTTTTATGAATTGGACCTACTTCTGCTAAGATGAGTTTAGTTTGTTTCTTAGGGATTAAGATACTACATTGATCTTCATTTTCCTACTTTCTGGCATTTATTCTTGTAGGAGACAGGAAGAATAAAAGAAAAGCAGGCCCCAGCAAGGACCTCAAAAGAAATTTATAATTATTGATAAACTGGATGCTATAAGGCATGAGACTCTTGGAACAAGTCCAGAGGGAACAGTTCTTAGTCTTGAAAACAAGATATGATCGTGGGGTTGGAAAACCGACTCCAGACTGTTTCCCAACTGGCGTCTCAGAGTCCCATGTTTTACGTATCTGGTGGAAAAATCTATAGATAAGAATATTAGACTTAGTTACTGATTTGTTATTGATTACTGTTTCTTAGTTACTCAATGATTAATGATCCCTTTGTTCTTTGGCCCTGAAGGCCACATGAGTTATAGCTTAACCCCCCACATATTCTTTCCTTCATGGCTGAAAGTATAATAAAGCTGGCTTGGATTCAGTTTCAGCACCTTCACCTTGGAGTGGTGTTGGTCCTCCGATCCTCATTTTTCACTGAATTCTTGTGTCTTGATTCTCATTCTCTCACCGTATCACGCTTTCAGAAACCCTGCTTGTCGAGCTGGTCTTGACAATTCTATGCTTGTATAGCTCTGTATAGTGTACAGAGCATGTTTATACATATTTTACATTTATATTAACATAAGCTTTACCTTTAAGTACTGTTACTTTTAGTATTTATTGTGTTAGAAAAGAAGTATTTGATTTTTCCCTAGCTTCTAAAGTGAATAAAATGGATATTTGCTATTGTTTAGGAAAATCCCATGGACGGAGGGGCCTGGTAGGCTGCAGTCCATGGGGTCGCTAAGAGTCGGACATGACTGAGTGACTTCACTTTCACTTTTCACTTTCACGCATTGGAGAAGGAAATGGCAACCCACTCCAGTGTTCTTGCCTGGAGAATCCCAGGGACGGGGGAGCCTGGTGGGCTGCCGTCCATGGGGTCGCACAGAGTCGGACATGACTGAAGCGACTTAGCAGCAGCAGCAGCATACATAATAAAAAGGTTAAAGGGCTTCCCTTGTGGCTCAGCTGGTAAAGAATCTGCCTGCAATGCAGAAGACCCCAATTCGATTCCTGGGTCTGGAAGATCCCTTGGAGAAGGGATAGACTACCCACTCCACTATTCACGGTGTTCCCTGATGACTCAGACAGTAAAGAATCAGCCTTCGATGCGGAAGACATGGGTTTGATCCCTGGGTTGGGAAGATCCCCTGGAGGAGGGCATGGCAATCCACTCCAGTAATCTTACCTGGAGAATCTCTGTGGACAGAGGAGCCTGGTGGGCTACAGTCCATGGGCTCACAGAGTTGGACACAACTGAGCTACTAAAGCACAGCACAGTAAAAGCATCACGGTAAAAAGGTTGCATGGCACAGTATAAAGGTTAACATGACTAAATCTGTTAATATAGTGATTGTTTTCAGCTATTAGCTAGTTTGGGCTAAACGCAGAGTTAAGTTTCAGAACTGTTCTAACACTACGTTGTCTTGTCTTTCCAACAGATATGAGTATATCCCTTTTACTAAGTATTGCAATAGCTATTGTCAAGTTAATTTGCTTCTATTCCCATCAGTTATAACAGACAGAATTTTTACAACTGAAGAAAAATTTCTTTCTGTATATAACGTAATGAATTCTAGACTGAAGAAATATACAAATAATAGAAATGCTGACTGAAGTAAGTGTAGTAAGCCAGACAGAGAAAGACAAATATCATATGATATCACTTATATATGGAATCTAAAAGAAATTCTATAAATAAACTTGTTTGTAAAACAGAAACAGACTTGCAGACATAGAACACAAATTTATGTTTACCAAAGAGGGCAGGCAAGGAGGGAAGAAAGGAGGGATAAATTAGAAGTCTGGGGTTAATATATACACACTACTGTTGATATACATGTATAAAATAGATAACCAGTAAGACCTATTGTATAGCACAGGGAACTATTCTCAATATCTTGTAATAACCTATAGTGGAAGAGAATGTAAAAAAAGATACATACACAGACACACACACGTGTATTAGCTGAATCACTTTGCTGTAGGGCTGAAAATAATACAGTGTTGTAAATCAACTATATTTCAATAAAAATTAACAAACTAATAATAATAATGCTGAAATTTTCTTAGTAAGATGATTTATCACAGTGTAACCTTAGCCAGGGGACTACAAAAGAAAAGTGCTGAAAAAAGTAAATAAAGAAAATCCAATTGTTTCTAACTTTAGCATTTAATACCAATTTATATTTTATTTTTTAAACTTATTTATTTTAATTGGAGGCTAATTACTTTACATTATTGTATTGGTTTTGCCATACATTGACATGAATCAGCCCCAGGTGTACATGTGTTATAGTTTAAATGTGGCATAATCTTACTACTATTATTTGAATATATTTAAATGTTTTTATTATAAAATTATTCCCTTTTGTGATATGATTATATAGTTTTTAAACCTGGCTCAACTTAAGAGTACTGATTTTATTATAGTTATTTATATTATACACATTGAATTATATATTTATATCAAATATTTATTATATTTATGATGTTATTATATCAAGGACAATTATTTTTATACCCTAGGGCACTCTTTGCCTGGTTTATCTATTTTGAAATGATGATATTTTACACATAAAGAAAAATGGCCTTAACTGGATCATTGTTAGCTTGCTGTTAACAGTAGAAAGCTCTCTAAACAGAGAGCAAAGCTTTCACTTTATAATTTTTTAAAAAGACTTATAATTTTCACTTTATAAATTTTTAAAAAAGACTTAAAGTGATAACAACACATTCATTTATAGTAGACTTAAGTAATAATTTATTAATTTTAGAGGATTTCCTTAAGTACATTTTGGTAGAGAAGGGACTGAAGCAAAAGCCAGAGTCCAGAAGGAAGATCCAGCCACTGAAGCAAACATCGTCAAAGATGACACTGGATTATTTCAAATTTTGCCACACTTGCCTCTGACAACTTGAATACAGGATGGTATTGAATCAGAGAAACTCAGTGGAGGGTATGAGTTCTGGTGGGGTCTGATTCTTAAATTCCTGAACGAGCAACAGGGGTGATGGCCAGGGATGACAGTGATTATCTCATGCTGAGCACAGTCCCCTTAGTGATTTTGCTTTGCTCACCTACCCAGATGCTTCTCCTCTTCTAAAATTTGAATTAATTGATTATTTTGGCCATTGCCCTCTGCATGCAGAATCTTAGTTCCCCGACCAGGGATTTTGAACCTGCACCTCCTGCAGTAGAAGTGCAGTCGTAACCACTGGATTACCAGGGACGTCCCCTTCCCAGACTCTTCTCTTGTTACCTCTGGCTTCTGAAATGTTGGAATTTTCCTGAACATGTGATGCTTTTTCTCTACTCTGTGAATTTTCCCACTTTCTCTCTCGAACACCCCTTCTTTCCAGTCATGCTGCCTATTAAATATTATTTCCCCTTTTCTGTCAATGTTGGTGCCTTGTTTCCTGTGCCAGTATGAGCTATTTGCTCCCTAGATGGGAGGCATGGCTATGATTTCAGATCACCCTTTAACTGCTGTCATTGTGAAGTTATATCTTCTCTTCCTTTGCTTTCTCCTTCATTTTGCTAGAGTACATCTTCAGGCATCTTTCAAAGAATGGATATGTGAGAAGTAAAATTTAAGTTCCTTATAAATCTAAATGTATCTTTATTCTTCCATCCTATCAATTGACAATTTAGCCAGATATACAATCACTATTTACTCAATTGTTTCATAGTTTTTCCCTCAGAATTTTAAAGGTAGGGTTCCTATACTGCATTGTATTGATATGAAATCAGTTTTGTGCATTTGTAACAGGTTTTCATTGCTTTAGAATATTTGAAATAAAAAGACATATTTCTTCATTTTTCTTTCAAAGGCTATATTTTTCACATCTAGAAAGTCTGGTTCAATTTTAAAGCAGTAACCCTTAGTCCGGTTTTACATTCCTAACCCTAAGTCACAGATTTGGTTATTCCCATGAGCCATGGGACTCTAGATCTCTGCTGTAGCTGTTCATTTATAAAAAATTACTTATTTCTTTGGTTGTACTGTGTCTTAGTTGTGGCATGTGGAATCTTTAGTTTTGGCATGGAAACTTTTAGTTGTAGTATGTGGGATCTAGTTCCATGACCAGAGATGGAACCTGGACCCCCTGCATTGGGTGTGCAGTCTTACCCACTGGACCACCAGAGAAGTCTTAGGAGTTGTTCTTAATGTTTATGTCACTTGGAGATCATTTTTCTTGTTTTTGAGATAGGGTCTAACAAACCATTTTTTAAACTATATATTTTCAGTTGCATCTATTTGTATTTGGAGTTGGGGTAGAAGAAGGTGGTTTCTAGGAATTGTGTTATTTTGTCATTTTGATTAGAATCTTCTTTATTTTTCTAAATCAAATTGAAAACATAATTAGAACTCTACTCTCCAAGTTTGGGGACAAATTGCAGCAGACTCTCTTGGTGTCCTGCATGTGACCCCTGGGTTCACCTTGAAAGGTACTTGTAGGTAGTTTCAGCTTTGTGTGTCTGAGAGCATTCTCTGGTTACATGAATAGCGTTGTGGGCAAGTTGGTGCCCAGTGGAAGATAATGCTCAGGAGTGACCCTCAAAGAGAGGGAGAATAGTTGATGGATAGACATCCAGATTCCTTGCTCTTTGTTGCTTCTGCACAGTCTCTCAGAGGGTCCTAGTAAGATGAGGCCTGGTGACCCATAGCAGAAATATGCTCTTTGCCATACCTGTTTTTGTTTTCCTGCTTTGCTATCTCACTGTCCACTTCTTCACTTTACTAGGTGGAAGCACCACCAAAATAAACTACTTCCACAAAAATCCTAATTTTGGATGTACCTTACGACATCCGTCTGTTAGGTAGTTAGAATAGGAAAAAGGAGTCCAGAATCAGTTCAGTTGAGTTCAGTTCAGTCGCTCAGTCATGTCCGACTCTCCGCGACCCCATGAATCACAGCACGTCAGGCCTCCCTGTCCATCACCAACTCCTGGAGTTCACTCAAACTCATGTCCATCGAGTCGGTGATGCCATCCAGCCATCTCATTCTCTGTCATCCCCTTCTCCTCCCGCCCCCAACCTTTCCCAGCATCAGAGTCTTTTCCAGTGAGTCAACTCATCGCATGAGGTGGTTAAAGTATTGGAGTTTCAGCTTTAGCATCAGTCCTTCCAATGAACACCCAGGATTGATCTCCTTTAGAATGGACTGGTTGGATCTCCTTGCAGTCCAAGGGACTCTCAAGAGTCTTCTCCAACACCACAGTTCAAAAGCATCAATTCTTCGGCGATCAGCTTTCTTCACAGTCCAACTCTCACATCCATACATGACCACGGCAAAAACCATAGCCTTGACTAGACGGACCTTTGTTGGCAAAGTAATGTCTCTGCTTTTTAGTATACTATCAAGGTTGGTCATAACTTTCCTTCCCAGGAGTAAGCGTCTTTTAATTTCATGGCTGCAATCACCATCTGCAGTGATTTTGGAGCCCCCCAAAACAAAATCTGACACTGTTTCCACTGTTTTTCCATCTATTTCCCATGAAGTGATAGGACCAGATGCCATGATCTTAGTTTTCTGAATGTTGAGCTTCAAGCTAACCTTTTCACTCTCCTCTTTCACTTTCATCAAGAGGCTTTTGAGTTCCTCTTCACTTTCTGCCATAGGGTAGTGTCATCTGCATATCTGAGGTTATTGATATTTCTCCCAGCAATCTTGATTCGAGCTTGTGCTTCTTCCAGCCCAGCATTCCTCATGATGTACTCTGCATATAAGTTAAATAAACAGGATGACAATATACAGTCTTGACATACTCCTTTTCCTATTTGGAATCAGTCTGTTCCACGTACAGTTCTGACTGTTGCTTCCTGACCTGCATACAGGTTTCTCAAGAGGCAGGTCAGGTGGTCTGGTATTCCCATCTCTTTCAGAATGTTCCACAGTTTATTGGGATCCACACAGTCAAAGGCTTTGGCATAGTCAATGAAGCAGAAATAGATGTTTTTCTGGAACTCTCTTGCTTTCTCCATGATCCAGCGGATGTTGGCCATTTGATCTCTGGTGCCTCTGCCTTTTCTAAAACCTGCTTGAACATCTGGGAGTTCACGGTTTACATATTGCTGAAGCCTGGCTTGGAGAATTTTGAGCATGACTTTACTAGCGTGTGAGATGAGTGCAATTGTGCGGTAGTTTGAGCATTCTTTGGCATTGCCTTTCTTTGGGATTGGAATGAAGACTGACCTTTTCCAGTCCTGTGGCCACTGCTGAGTTTTCCAAATTTGCTGGCATATTGAGCGCAGCACTTTGAATGGTGGTGTCTAAAAGACACGGAAGGGAAAAGCCCACAAAAATAGAACAAAGGAAAGTGTGAGGACTGGAGTGACGACCTGAGGTAGAACAAACAGCACTCCTGGCTAGCCCATTTTACACAGAACAGGCCCGGGGGAGGAAAAAACATATAAAAAGAGGAGCC
Source organism: Moschus berezovskii (assembly GCF_049115385.1). Classification (NCBI taxonomy): domain Eukaryota; kingdom Metazoa; phylum Chordata; class Mammalia; order Artiodactyla; family Moschidae; genus Moschus; species Moschus berezovskii. The sequence goes on from NC_142462.1 coordinate 117,720,714, forward strand.
AAAGGGCCAGGGGGATCTGTCTCTCCTGCATGTACATGCTCGTTCTCTCTTTCTCTTCTCTTCAGGTCTTTTGGGTCGGCATGCCTTCATGCCTTGAGGATATATTTTCCTTTATTTTCTAAATAAAACTGATCTGTCCAAGAACTATAACACGGACTATCCAAGAGCTGTGACACGCCGAGGGCTTTAATGTCGGTTGCTTCAAATCTTTATTGTGACGAGATAGAACCGAGGAGATTACACTCCCCTAACATCTATGGTGCCATGACTTGGAGTTAACCTGGCTGAAACAACCTCGGAGCAGCCTCTGAAAGGAGGTGGCCAAGCACAGTAGGAGTCAATTCGGCGAAAACTCCCACGGTGGAAGCAGAACATGAAGAAAACCCAGCATGGGGAAGTGACAAGAAGTCCAGCATGCTGGAAACCTGGACAGTGAAAAACGAACTCAGCAGAAAGCTCACGCAGCTCAGTCTCATTCCAGGAGACCTCCGGTTAAGGTACAAGGTCCTCGCTCCTATGGCTGGAGGGACATATGCCTAATGAAATCTTAATTCCTTTACAATCTCTTGTTTCTTATTTCCTCGAACCCCCCTTGAACAGGTGAGTGGCAGTGGGCACAATTGAGGGACTCCAGAGTGGTTACTCCTCAGTATGTCCCAAAGGCACTATCTGCTGAGCCCCAATAGCTGTTACCCAAACCGGAGGGGGTTCTTCTGTCCTTAATCTTCTTTATGCCAAGGATCAGACCAATGAAAACTGTGAGCATAGGTCAGGTATTTAGCAGATTTTCCAGCAGGCTATGAAGGCGATTCCTTGGCAGGTTTTTCCCACTGCTTTTTCCTCCAGTCCTTCAGCTCCTCTCTCCTGGGACTCGAGCCCAGCCAAAACCTGGGATGCTTGGCTTCAGGACCTAGTGAAGCTCAGGCTGTGATGTCTCATTGCAAAAATTCACTGAGAGACACAGCGATAGGTAAAAGGTGGATTTTGCAAGCTGGGTGAATTCATATGCTAATGAGTGGGAGGATCATCCCAACCATTGTGGAACCACCCACTCATCCATCTTTTGACAGTGACTTGGAGCAGTCCTGCCACCTCTGGGTGTGTCATTTAGCTTACAGATTGGGGATTAAGGTTTACTTGAATTTGTCATCTTGGGCCCAATTTATTTTAATTGGTTTACGTTATGCCCTTGTGCTATGTCAGTCTTTCGAAAGTTGTGCCCTGTCCCCTTCCCTGTGAGCCCCGTCCAGGCCCACAATGTTGCCTCTAAAATCTTCTGGAGGGACAACCTGAATATAGCTGGCCCTTGGGAAGGAAATACTGAATAATATCCAGCCCCTCTAGATACTCAGGCTTTCATCTTTCATGTTTCCTACAACACGTGCAACATCAGCATCTCTCAGTGAACCCGTTAGGGCGGGCGACAGGCACACAGTGTCTGCTAGAAGTCCATCTGTTGGCATCCCTCCAAAGGCAATTGGGCTTCCAGGGATAATGTTTGTCACTTTGGGAATTAGCCCTGCAGGCCTTTTGGGCTCAAACCCTTACCACCCTTCTCCTAAGGTTACAAACATAACCCAGGATCAAATCTCCACTCCACTTTTATAGAACATCTGGTCTGTTGCCTCTTACCAATTTGTTCTTATGCCAATTATTCCTACAGCCAGGACCCTGCCCCCTTGTGGGCAACATTGCTCAACCCAGTCTATTATTAAAATACTCCTAATGTCCCAACTCTTAATGGGAAAGGAAATGGCAACCCACTCCAGTGTTCTTGCCTGGAGAATCCCAGGGACAGCGGAGCCTGGTGGGCTGCCGTCTATGGGGTCGCACAGAGTCAGACAAGACTGAAGCTACTTAGCAGCAATGCCCCAACAGGGCCAGATAACCCACTCCTTTGTCATTACTTCTGTTATTACCTAAAGTGGGTCTATGACAATGAAATGTTTACCATTGGAGACACCCTAATCTGCTTTTATGGAGGACTAGGGTAGAAGGACGGAGAAGACAATGGCAAGCCACTCCGGTACTCTTGCCTGGAAAATCCCATGGACGGAGGAGCCTGGTAGGCTGTAGTCCATGGGGTCGCTACAAGTCAGACATGACTGAGCGACTTCACTTTCACTTTTCACTTTCATGCATTGGAGAAGGAAATGGCAAGCCACTCCAGTGTTCTTGCCTGGAGAATCCCAGGGATGGGGAAGCCTGGTAGGTTGCCATCTATGGGGTCGCACAGAGTCGGACACGACTGAAGTGACTTAGCAGCAGCAGCAGGGGAGGAAATCAGTGACTTACAATCCCTTAGAGCAGTAAGAGGATAAGGCTTATGACTGTTTCACTGTTTCCCAGTCTCAGGGCACAGGCTTGGATTGCTTTACATCTGGGTATCTATTCCCATCTGCGGTGAACAAACTGGCAGTGAGTTAAAATTACAACCCTGTAATCCTACCCAGCAATGGTCACGCTGGAGACCTTGGAGATGCCCAACTCCAGTCCGGGGGTCCCAGGAGGTCAACCTGCCTTGACCTGACTAGGGATCTGGTCCTCAAAAGGTTGTCACACCTCGACAACAGCAGGATCTGCCAGTCCAGGGGTCCCAGGAGATCGTCACGCCTCGACCTGCCCAGCAACTCAATTCTCAGGAGGTTGACCTGCCTCGACCTGTCCAGGGATTTGATCTCCAGGAGGCTGTCATGCCTCAGCCTGCCTGGGAATCTGCAACCTGACCCAGGGACGCCTGGCTCTCAGGTTGCAACAGTACTGGGCAGCATAAGCTTCAGAAAGACTCATCCCTTAGGAAGTCCACCCATAGAAATAGAAGGAAGCCCTAGTACTTGTGGGACCTATGCAGGAGAGGACTGGCAGATGAACTTCACCCAGATGCCAGTTTCTCCAGGGTATAAATACCTATTAGTCATGACAGATACATTCACAGGATGGATTGAAGGATTTCTTACCTGGACTGGAAAGGATGAGGAGGTGGTAGTAAAACTGCTCCATGAAATCATTCTGAGATTTGGTCTGCCCAGGTCATTACAAAGTGACAATGGAACATCATTTACTTCTGAGGTCACCCAGGGGGTCTCTAAAGCATTGGGCATTACTTATCTCTATTGTGCCTGGAGGCCTCTGTCTTCAGGAAATGTAGAAAGAGCCAACCAATTCTTAAAATCAGTGATAAAAAAGATAACCCAGGAGACCTCCTGGGATGGAAGGAGGCTTTACAAATAGCTTTCCTCTGCATCGGTATTGCCCCTAAGGAACAGGTTGGTCTTAGTCCTTATGAGATGCTATATGGGAGACCTTTCGTTTATGTCAATGACCTCTTCCTAGATCCAGAGGCTCAGACCCTCCAGTCTTATACCATGGCCATTGGTCAATTCCAACAGGATATACGCCTGTGGGTTGTGAACCAGAATCCAAAAGATTCTAAGGAGTCACCACTATATGCTCAAGGAACTCAAGTCCTAATTAAAGGCGGGAAAGATGGATCCCTAAAGGCTCAACTCCAGCCCACATGGAAGGGCCCCTACCCTGTAATACTTTCTACCTCCACAGTAGTCAAGGTACCAGAACATGACTCCTGGATTCACTACTCACCAGTCAAGCCATGGAAGAAAACAGAAGAGGACACTCAATACGCCTGTGAGCCCCGGGGAGATCTCAGATACCTATTCAGAACTACAAATGATTGCCATTCTAATGAACACCCCCAAAATCTAATTTCTGGGGATAAGATTTCTCAGGACAGCTTTAAAGAGCCAACACGGTTTGACAGGGGTTGTACTCCAAAACAGACAGGAGATAGATCTTCTGATCCCTAAACAAGGAGGAATTTGAGCCATCCTGGTGATGGGAATTTGGAGTTGGCTAATGCCCCTGGTAGTCCTTGTTATGCTGTACTGATGCTGCTTCTGATTGCTCCATGTATTATCAATTGTATAACCTATTTTGTCTCTACCCAGGTCACCAAGCTACAACATGCAGCACCAGTTCAACAAGTACAGCTGACCATGGAAAATATCACTCACCCTTAGATGGACACCACTATAAGGACTCTGAGGCCTGAGACTAGCAAGAGGGGGAGGCCCAATGCCCCTCGCTGTCCCAGTTCAGCAGGAAGTAGCCAGAAAGAACTCGATGTCCCTAGAATTGGGCCTCCCATCTCTTGAGGGGGGAATGTTAGATAGTTAGAATAGGAAAAAGGAGTCCAGAATGGCGGTTGCTAAAAGACAAGGAAGGGAAAAGCCCACGAAAATAGAACAAAGGAAAGTCCGAGGACCAGAGTGAGGACATCAGGTAGAACAAACAACTCCTGGCTAGCTCAATTTACAAAGGGCAGGCCCAGGGGGAGGAAAAGCTTTTAAAAGAAGAGCCAAAGGGGGTCTCTCCTGTGCGCGCACACTTGTTCTCTCTCTCTCTCTCTTCGTGTCTTTTGGGTCGGCATGCCCTCATGACTCAAGGATGTATTTTCCTCTGTTTTCTAATAAAACCTGTCTGTCCAAGAACTTTAACATGGACTGTCCAAGAGCTGTGAAAAGCCTAGGGCTTTAACTTCCATCACTTCAAATCTTTGTTGTGATGAGACAGAACTGAGGAGATTACACTCCCCTAACAGGTCCAACAAAATCAGTTTTGGAGACATGTAATCTCTTCTAAGAGTTTTATAGGAGCCACAGGATCTTAGAGATAAAGTCAAAGAAGGTTTCTTAGTCCATGTTCATGACACTGCTGGATCTCCAGATGTCATCTGGCTGGGGTTGACTGTCCACTGTAGGGAGCTTCATCTGTAATGAATGTTTCTTATTCTGCTTCCTAGTTACATGATATAACTTTGTCATGAGTGTTAACTAAAACATGGCACTTGCCATCTGCCTCCTCAAGGGTTAAGCCACAAGCTGCTGTGAACTGCTGACCTTCAACACCCTATCAAAAGCCCTCAAGGTGAAGATCAAGAATGAGACACTCCATGCTCTGGGAAAAATTGGCAGAACAGGACTTAAGATAGATATTTTCAGGAGAAGATTTTTATGAACCCAATTGTTGCATCTTCTCGTATCTAGAAAAGCACTAAAATCGCTAACAGAGACATTTGCTCCTTGTGACTAGCAGCACCCTTCATGAGATGAGCAGGAAACTTCTGCATAATATCTGCTTGATTGTATGTACCCCTTTTCACCAGAATCACATATATACTGACCTTCTCCCCTGCTTCTTTGGAGCAGGTTCTAGAACTATCTGAAATGCTGTCTCCTAGACTAGGCAGCAGCAGCAGCAGCAGACTAGGCTATAGTCCTTATTTTGCTCCAAATAAAATTTTACTCACAACTCTCACATTATGTTTTTCTTTTCAGACGGCAATAGCATATGAGGCTTGACTAGCAGCCCTACTTCTTCTGTGTCAAACTCCTCTGCAGGAGATCCTGCTTGGATCCCCAAGGCTCCAGCACTCAGTGTGTGTGTGTGTGTGTGTGTGTGTGTGTGTGTGTGTTGTAAGGTCGGACCTCAATGGCCATTGTTGGACTTCTCCTCCCCCTCTTCCCTTTCCCGCTAGACTCTATTGTGCTCTATTCTCTCATTCCCTCCCCCACTGCTGGAGTGTCCTTGAGGTATCAGTTCCTGGTAGAGATCAACCCTCTCCTAACCTCCCCCTCCTAACCTCCTGTCCAGAAACAGCATTCTGCCCAGAAACAGGAAGAACTATTCCTCTGCGTCAGCACAACCTTGAGCAGACCGGGCAACCAACCCAGTCTTGCCCCCCGGCTAACTGACCTATGAGGGACCACCACCCCAAATCTTGCCTAAAGTTATATAAGTTGCCTCTTGCCTTTGTTTGGTGTGGACTTCCCTGACCTCCCTCTGTTAGGGCCGGGAATCCCACTCGGGGGGCCTAGCCAGTAAAACCTGTTACATTATCTATTTGGCGTCTGGGTTCTTTTATTTAACATCATTGGGCCGTTTTGACCTTACATTTGGCGCCCAACGTGGGGCTCAAGGTGAGAGCCCATGCTGCCAGCCACGGGGTCTGTGGCTCCCTCGGGTTGACCCGTGCCCCGAGCTGATTCATCACCTCGATAGACCGTCTGGCAGCATACGGGTGAGTCCCTCATTTCGGGTCTTGGGGCGGGCCTCCCCTTTGGCGATCGGTCCTAGGGGGTCCAGTATTCCTCTCGGGCCAGGCCCTCTCCAGAATCGTGGCCGCAGCTGGCTCCCTCCTCCTGCAGGCCAGGCCTGCTCCTCGGCGCAGTCAATTCGGAGACGCCCATCTTGACTGCGGCAGCCATTCCGTTCCTCGCTGGGGCGATGATTCATTCAGGGACGCCTGACTGACTCGACTCCTCAGCGTTTTCCCGTTCGCCATGGGGACCGCCACCTCCAAAGCCGCCCGTCTGGTCAACCCCATTAGAGTGTCTCCTTGCCAACCTCAAAACCCTACGCCTTTCTCAAGAAATCCGCCTCAATGGTTGACCTCTCTGTGCTCTGAGGCTTGGCCTCAATATCCTCTCGACCATGTCTCACATTGGCCACCAACGGGGACCTTCGCTTTTGACATCCTCTGTGATTTAGATAATTACTGCCAGAAGATGGGAAAACGGTCTGAAATACCCTAGGCACAGGCTTCAGTGGCGACTGCGCTCCCGCCGCCCCCCCCCATCCTTTCTTCCCCCACCTCACCCCTCCTTATCGACTCCCTCTTCCCCGGCTTCCCCAGCCCCTCCTTCGTTAAGCACTTCGGTGCCTTCTCCACAGCCACCCCGCTCGAGAGATAGATCCCCGGAAATTCACTTGGAGGCTTCCTCAGTCCCTTTGCTATATTCGCCCACCCTAAACTTCCTCCCCCTTCCCCTTCTGGCCCCTCGCAGCCAGCCGAGACATCGTCTGTACAGACCGAGGAAAACTCCGCCCCGGCTACCTACAAGCAGCTGCAGGAGTCCTTGGCTCGCGCTGCGGCAGCAACTGACCGAGGAAAACTCCGCCCTCACGGTTCCTCCAGAGGAGTCATCGGCCCCTGTTACTCCCTCAACTCCCTTTTCCCCAGCTTCCCCAACCCCTCCTTCATTAACACTTTCAATGCTTTCACAGCAGCTTTCTCACTCAAGAGATGGCTCCCCGGAGGCGCCACTGGGGACTCCCTCTGTTCCGTCACTCTCAGTTCAGGTCAGTTCAGTTCAGTCGCTCAGTCGTGTCCGACTCTTTGAGACCCCATGAATCACAGCACGCCAGGCCTCCCTGTCCATCACCAACTCCCGGAGTTCACTCAAACTCATGTCCATCGAGTTGGTGACGCCATCCAGCCATCTCATTCTCTGTCGTCCCCTTCTCCTCCCGCCCCCAACCTTTCCCAGCATCAGAGTCTTTTCCAGTGAGTCAACTCATCGCATGAGGTGGCCAAAGTATTGCAGTTTCAGCTTTAGCATCAGTCCTTCCAATGAACACCCGGGATTGATCTCCTTTAGAATGGACTGGTTGGATCTCCTTGAAGACTATCAAGAATCTTCTCCAACACCACAGTTCAAAAGCATCAATTCTTTGGCTCTCAGCTTTCTTCACAGTCCAACTCTCACATCCATATATGACCACTGGAAAAACCATAGCCTTGACTAGATGGACCTTGGTTGGTAAAGTAATGTCTCCGTCACTCTACCCACACCAAAAGAGAGACAGGCCATCTGGGCGGCAGCCAAAATGGTAGCTGACCAGCGACATCTGGCAAATCCGACAGATCCCGCCCAACCCCCTGGGGCAGCTGCCATCCCAGATGTCGACCCAGAAGGGGGCTATCAGAAGGGACAACGGGGGAGGGCCAATATCCGACACATGCTGGAATGTTTGCTGGAGGGGATAGAAAATACCTCTCTCAAGGTTGTTAACATGCTAAAACTAGATAAAGTAACCCAGGGACCTGATGAAAACTCTGCAGCCTTCCTCAATAGGCTGACGGAGGCTCTCACCACTTACACCCGCATCACTCCTGACTCTCCAGCAGGGGTCACCACCCTGGCTAATCACTTTATAAGTCAGCTCCAGACATCAGGAAGAAGCTATCCAAGGCTGAGGATGGGCCTCAGACCCCACTCCAAGACCTGGTAAAAATGGCCTTTAAAGTCTACAATGCCTGGGAAGACGCAGCCGAAGCCAGCCGTAAGGCAAGGCTTAAGCAAAAGGCCAAACTGCAGGCCAACCTCCTTGAGAGACACACCCAGACACTAGTAGCAGCCCTTCGACCGGCCACGGGACAAAAGGTGGGTCCCCAGAAGCCACCACCCAGGACCTGCTTCAAATGTGGCCATGAAGGTCATTGGGCCCGTCAATGCCCAAATCCCCGACCTCCAACTAAGCCATGCCCTCACTGCAAGCAGAGGGGACATTGGGCAAGCGACTGTCCCCGGTCAGCTCAGGCCTCAACCTCATCGGGCCGGGGCTTGGGTTCCCAGAAAGACGCCCCGTCCTTGTCTCCCGCCTTGGAGCTCCTCTCCTTCCAGGAAGATTGACGGCACCCAGACTCGGGGACCCCCATAACCCAAGCCGAGACCAGGGTAATGCTTCATGTGGCGGGTAAGTCTATCAATTTCTTGATAGATACGGGGGCTACTTACTCTGTTCTTCCCTCTTACAGGGGCACTCTAATTCATTCCCAGATCTTGGTGGTGGGTATAGATGGCAAGCCCTCACACCCCTACAGACTGGACCACAGCCTTGTCAGCTCGACCATCACCTATTCACCCACTCCTTTCTAATACTTTCATGTCCCACTCCACTATTAGGATGAGACATTCTAACCAAGCTCAAAGCCACCATACATCTGCCCTTCTCAAGCCCTTACTCCCCCACCCTACCTCTACTCCTCCTTTGTGTCTCTGAATCTTCCTTTATAGACCCCACAATATGGGACACCGAGGTCCTCACTTAAGGGAAGTAAGATATGTATGTTCAGTAAAGAAGGTATGAGGAATAGAGTTGCATTTTGTGGAGGGAAGTGGGTCTGACTTACAGGTGACTGTTCCAGGATGGGAAAACAAATGGGTACAGAAAGTGATAAGAAGATTTTATAGAAAGTGGACCCCAAGGGAAGAGGGGGAGGAGAAGTCCAACAATGGCCACTGAGGTCCGACCTTACATGTGTGTGTTGGTCGTTCAGTCGTGTCCGACTCTTTGCGACCTCACGAACTATAGCCCACCAGGCTTCTCTGTCCATGGAATTCTCCAGGCAAGAATACTGGAGTGGATTGCCACTCCCTTTTCCAGAGGATCTTCCCGATCCAGGGATCGAACCCTGGTCTCCTGCACTGCAGGCAGATTCTTTACCGTCTGAGCTATAGGAAAGTCCTCCAGCACTCAGTGCCCATCTCTAATCTCCCAGCATGCAGATCACTCCTTGTCGGGGATCTGATGTGGTTGCTTCAGTCCAGTGTCCATCTCTGAACAAGAATTTGCCATTCATATCCACTCCTATGGCCTGCAATTGGAAGTTCTAGTTTTCATTATCAAATAGGGAAGAGGTAGGTAGAGGAAGAAGAGGTTTTATAACAGAATAAAGAAGAACAGGAGGAAACAATGGATGTCTGTCAGATTTCACCTCTTGATTCCTACAATGTTGTGATTTGTAAAAAATAATATGGCCATTCAGATGACCAAAAGATATTTCTCAGATATATTTGGTCTTTGTCCACATCCGCAGTTCCTGGCTCTCGGCTTTGAAATTTCCTTAGGGCCAAGACCACTGGGAGCATCTTTTGTTATAATATTTGGTCTCTTGTCCTCAGTTCCTGGAATCACTTCAGAGCCATAAAGATGAAATGGGTGTCTTGTTATTCATAACAAGGTCCTTTCCATCACAACTTTTATGCTAATAAGATTACTTTTGCAGCCAATTCCAGGGTGGGGGCTGGTTGCCAGGAGAAGCTATCCTGAATAGAGAGTTGGAATTTTCAGTAGCTCCCCAACCCCCGGTTTCTAGGGAGGGGAAGGAGTTTCCCAGATGAGGTTAGTGGTAAAGAACCCACTTGCCAATGCAGGAGACTTAAGAGAGTCAGGTTCGATCCCCTGGAGGAGGACAGGACAACCCACTCCAGTATTCTTGCCTGGAAAATCCCATGGACAGAGGAGCCTGGTGGGCTATAGTCCATGGGGTCACAAAGAGTCAGCCATGACTGAAGTGACTTAGCATACATGCCAGTGGTCAATGACTTAATCCATCACCCCCGTGTAATGGAGCCTCCATGAAAACCGAAGGACAGGGTTTGGTGAACTTGCAGGTGGGTGAACATAGGGAGGTGACAGGAGGAGTGGGCATGTGGAGAGGGTGTGGGAACCCTGAGCCCTTTCCCCAAGCCTTGCCCTGTGCATCTCTTCCATCTAGATTACCCTGAGTTATATCCTTTTATAGTAAACTGGTAATCTCTTAAGTAAAAACATTTCTCTAAGTTCTATGAGCCACTCTAGCAAATCAGTCTAACCCGAGGAAGGGGTCATTGGAATCTCTGGTCTATAGCTGGTCAGTCCAAAGCATGGGTGATCTGGGACTGGCATGTGAAATTGGGGAGGGAGGCAGTCTTGTGGGTGTGCTTAGTTGCTGTCATGTCTGACTCTTTGAGACCCCATGGACTGTAGCCCACCAGGCTGCTCTATCCATGGGGTTTTCCAGGCAAGAATACTAGAGTGGATTGCCATTTTCCTCCTCCAGGGGATCTTCCTGACCCAGGGATCAAACTTGCATCTCCTAAATTGCAGGCTGATTCTTTACTCGCTGAGCCGTCGGAGAAGTCATCTGTGGAAACTGATGCTAGACAGTATCAGAAGTAAGTGGAGTTGCAGGAACCCAGCTGGTGTCTGAGATTTACTTGATGGTATGGGAACCACTCCCCTACCTGTACACACACACTGGGATTGAAGGCAGAACCCTTTAACTGCCAATATTCATAATACATACTTACATTCACAGTTTCAAATATGCTCCAAAAATGAGTCCAAATAAGGCTATATATATATACCCAGAAATGCATTCACCCTCTCCTAAGAGTCTCATCCAGTTACTGCTCCTGGATTCCTGGGTGATGCATTCTTCTTGGACACGTGCAGGTATGTTTCCTAATCATGTAGCAACATATTCCTAAATTATACATTTATTCACCCCAACACATCCAGGAAGCAGGATAGAGGAGAAAAAGAATGACTACTAAAAATATACCCCTTTTGGAAATAAGAGAATGGAAAATGGCACACGTGGTCACTACATCTAGCATCTGTGGCCTGTCTCTGATAGGGCAGTGGGTTCTTGGTTGGGCAGCCTTGCCTCTCCGAGCAACGCTCCATGGGAAAATCTCCCCAGACATCCTCTTCCATGGCTGCATCTGAGAGCAGTGTTGGGGAACATTTCTCTGGTGGATACCTGACAATATTTCTAAGGGATTCTAAATGTTTGCCTAAATATTTGTTGAGTGAGTGCCTAAATAAATATCAGCACACGGTAGAACTTGTGAGAGTTATCTGCCTGAATTACTGGCTTGCTAAGTTATCACTCCCACTTCTGAGTCACAGAAGTACCCCCAGGGAAAACTACAATGTTGCATTTTAAGGTTTTTTTGATTTAATAGATCCTTTAAAAACAAAAATGGGCTCAAAGAACTGTACTTGTTCTATGGATTGTCAAATATTCTGTTTTTTTCAATATATGGAGTAACTCCACAGAATGCTCACTAAGATACTGGGGCTTGCCAGTTAAAACCCACACTGAAATGTTATAAAAAAGAACAGTTTACCATAATCACAGATACTGTACATAACACAGCAATTTGCTTCTTGAAAGCTAATTACAAAAGTTGTTTGAAATAATCAGGCCCTTATTCAGCAGCTCAGGGATGAGAACAGCTGTATAAATACCATCCCAGCAACGGCAAGAGAGGAGGGTGGGAAAAAATAGGTTAGTTAAGAGTTCAAGCAGAGTTAAAAAAACAAAAAAACAAAACAAGAGTACACTTAGATTTGTAAAGTAACTATAAAGAACATTCAAGGACATAATGTTCCAGGTTTTTGATATAATACTGAAAGACACTTTTGACATGGCAATGGATTGTATTAGAGTGTCTATTTTACTGTTCAGTAGCTAATCAGGTCTGACTCTTTGTGACCCCAAGGACAGCAGCACACCAGGCTCCCCTGTCCTTCACTATCTCAGATTCAGGTCCATTGAGTCAGTGATGCCATCCAACCATCTCATCCTCTGCTGCCTCCTTCTCCTTTTGCCTTCTGTCTTTCCCAACATCAGGTATTAATTGCATCCAAACTTCCTGGAGCTCTTCCATTCTCGCCTTACATTTGTGTAGCATGTTGATTCATGTTAATTTTCTTTAGAGAAAGGATGAAAAAGATATGCCAACACAACATACGACATTTAAAGGCCAACGATCTCACTCAATGGAATAACTTGGCAAGTGTAATATCATGTTAGTAAACCTGCTCTCTTTGGCATGGCCACTTGTAAGAATAAAGTGGGCTGACCCACAGGAAGTGATGCTTTGTTTCAGGGGCATGATTGTGCATACCCGAGAAAAGTCAGTTTCTTAACTGAGTAATCAGTTGTATTCCCAGAGTACAATTTAATCACTCTGTCATACCGTGAGATAAGGCCCAGTGGCATTGTCCCCAAAAGGAATAACCACAATTTCACAAATTAGTGGAGTCCTGACAACTCAGAACTTGTGCCTTCAATGATTAAATGCAACAACAGCATGACCATTTCATCAGGGCAAGCTCTTCAAGCCACCAGATGGCTAGTCATAGGTTTCAAATATAGAGTAAGAATCACTTGATTTATAGCCTCTTTGATGAACGATAAAGCCAGTTCCTACATTTAACAATAAGTGCTTCTATTGTTCAAGGAAATTTATTTTTTCCAAAAGAGAAAGTTATTTGGGCAACAGAAGAGTAAGGTTATTTGCTGAGTTAAAAGAGCCCAGTGGAGTTATAAATATATATGCACACTGCATAGATAATCTCTACTGAGCTTCATTTCTTTAAACTTCTTGATGGTCTCTCTACACTCATAATAAATCCTGGCCAAGCCTAATTAAATTGGGGTTCAGGATCACTAGTGTTTTATCTTTTACAGAACCTTTAAGAGCCTCTTCATTATTCACTATAGTGGGTGGAATACACATATAAATAGCAGAGAATAATGCAATATTTATTATTTTCTTTCTGGTACACTACTTTACACAGCAGCTTTTTAAATCTCAAAATTAGAGTTGTTTTCAGTATTTAGTACCACATTGAGTAAACAGGGTATCGTGAGTATTTATGGGTAAATTAATTAAATAAATATTTTGAAGTATTCGAACATATATTTTAAATAAAACATGGTATTCTGGTTTACAATGTTTAAAAAAGATCTATGGGGTTATATACAGACTTCTCACAGCACAAGAATTAAGTATATACTTTTTTAAAGAAAGCAAGGCTTAAGCATATCAAATGATTCAAAAGACATTACAAATCTTTTATTTACTAATTCAGTGCTAAGCACATATGTAACATATGTCTTATATGTCTGATCCTTTTTAACTTCTCTACAGTATTTGGTAACTACTTCATTTAGCTATATGTTTACCAAGAAATGATCCCATTTGTTTAGAAGAATTTATGGAAATGATTCTCGCTAATTATATTCCCAGGGGGTGGTAGCTTTTTACTTCCCATCTTCCCAGGTGACTCTAGTGGTAAAGAATCTGCCTGGCAGTGCATAAGACATAAGAGACATGGGTTCGATCCCTGGTCAGAAAGATTCCCTGGAGGAGGGCATGGCAACCCACTTCAGTATTCTTGCCTGGAGAATTCCACGGACAGAGGAGCCTGGCAGGATATGGTTCAGGGGGTTACATAGAGTTGGACATAACTGAGAGACTAACACACACACAAATTATTAAATGTATGATTAAATAATGAATAAGCATATTAATGAATCAATTTCCTGTTTTTTGAAATGGTTTGCTTTGTTGGTTTCCATGGCAGCATATTTTTAGTCAATTAATAAATATAGGCTCTATTAGATGTCTTCTATGTACTGGTTGGTATCACAAATGTAGCAGAGAACAATAAAAAAGTGGTCCTTTAAGGAGCTTCATCTTTGAGGGAAATGCAAATATTAACAAATAAAAAAGGTATAATAAGTGCCATAAAAAGGGAAATATGGAGTGCAATGAAAATTTACTATAGGAAATTATATACCAAGTCTGGGGTCTGAAAAAGTCTTTCCTAAGGGAATAAGATCTTAAGTGAGGCTTGAAGAATGAGGAAGAGTTAGTCAAATAAAATATGGGAAAGAGATAGGAACAATGCAATAAATTTGGAGAGAGAAGAGAGATTTTTGAAGGATTCAACTTGATCTATTTTTTCGGTCATTCTTTCTCATTCTGTTCTAGCCTCCTAACCACGGATTACCAAAGTCTTTTGTCCCTTGGTAAAAGAATTCATACTCATGACTGAATCCATACTTCAGTTAACACTTGCAGGTTGATGACTACCAAAATATGCAATCTCAGTTTTGATGTACTGTGCTTAGAGCAATGGAAAAGACAAAAGATACATAAGTCTATAGTGTAGAATTTAAAACTACTTGGCTGTGAAGAAAACCCTCAGACAGAGGGCAAAAATCTTAGCTAGATTGACAGATAAATAAATTGAAAGAATTGGGGAAGAGAGTGGGTTTTAATTGGAAACCACAAGCTTAAGCAAACCAAACCAAAACAAAATTCCCAACTCCCTCCCCCAAAACCCAAAGCATCAGAAACAAAAAAATACACTCAAAGAACCCTCTAAATGTTAGCTTTTGGAAATGTCCGAAATAGAAGCACAAGCTGGAATCAAGATTGCTGGGAGAAATATCAATAACCTCAGATATGCAGATGACACCACCCTTATGGCAGAAAGTGAAGAGGAACTCAAAAGCCTCTTGATGAAAGTGAAAGAGGAGAGTGAAAAGGTTGGCTTGAAGCTCAACATTCAGAAAACAAAGATCATGGCATCTGGTCCCGTCACTTCATGGGAAATAGATGGAAAAACAGTGGAAACAGTGTCAGATTTATTTTTTGGGGCTCCAAAATCACTGCAGATGCTGATTGCAGCCATGAAATTAAAAGACACTTGCTCCTTGGAAGGAAAGTTATGACCAATCTTGATAGTATATTAAAAAGCAGAGACATTACTTTGCCAACAAGGGTCCGTCTAGTCAAGGCTATGGTTTTTCCCATGGTCATGTATGGATGTGAGAGTTGGACTGTGAAGAAAGCTGATCGCCGAAGAATTGATGCTTTTGAACTGTGGTGCTGGAGAAGACTCTTGAGAGTCCCTTGGACTGCAAGGAGATCCAACCAGTCCATTCTAAGGGAGATCGATCCTGGGTGTTCATTGGAAGGACCGATGCTAAAGCTGAAACTGCAATACTTTGGCCACTTCATGCGACGAGTTGACTCACTGGAAAAGACTCTGATGCTGGGAAAGGTTGGGGGCGGGAGGAGAAGGGGACGACCGAGAATGAGATGGCTGGATGGCATCACCGACTCGATGGACATGAGTTTGAGTGAACTCCGGGAGTTGGTGATGGACAGGGAGGCCTGGTGTGCTGTGATTCATGGGGTCGCGGAGAGTCGGACACGACTGAGCGACTGAACTGAACTGAACTGAAAAGGGCAGAGGCAACTTTCCCAAGAGATCTCCGGAGCTGCCAGCACTAGGACCTGAAGGCAAGTAGACCTTTACCACCTCTGCTCCTTTCTGTCTGTTGGCCTTATCTCACTTTGTAAATCACCTTGCTCCAGTTGGTGGGACACATGGAAAATGAGAGCTCCCGAGTCAACTTTCAAGCCTTCAGCTGCAAATGGAGACTTATTTTGACTCTCTGGATGTCAATATCCAAACCCCCAGAAAAAACACATGTGGCAAAGCTTGAGCCAAGTGTACAGTTAACTGTGATCAAGGATGTCTCACATAAGATAAGAACCAGGCAGCTCCTTTGGTACCAATATAGTTGGGTGGAGTTAATGAGCCAACAATACTAGAGGAGTATGCTAAAAAGCAGTATCATGGTGATTCCACTGTGATTTCTGAATCTTACTTATTCAAGAATCAATTATGACATGCTTGTAAAAACATATTTTTAAAGACAATGCAATCTTATTACACGTTATCATCAAAGTGTAAGTTCCTAAAAGCCTGGAGAGAATGCCTAATACAGTGCTTTGCACAGAGTAGATGCTCAATAAATGTCTCTTGAATTAAGTTGCTTTATGTAGACATCTGAATAAGATGAGGGCAAAACTGACCAGACAGACATTGTGAACACTTGGACCTTAAACTATGAAAAGGATAGGATTACTAAAACTAAATAATAAAACTGAGAGAAAAAATACTGCATAGTGGAAAAATGTTCAGTTCAGTTCAGTCGCTCAGTCATGTCCGACTCTTTGCGACCCCATGGACTGCAGCACGGCAGGCCACTCTATCCATCACCAACTCCCGGAGTATACTCAAACTCATGTCCATCAAGTTGGTGATGCCATCCAAACATCTCATCCTCTGTCATCCCTTTTCTTCCCGCTTTCAATCTTTCCCAGCATCAGGGTCTTTTCCAACGAGTCAGTTCTTCACATCAGGTGGCCAAAGTATTGGAGTTGCAGCTTCAACATCAATCCTTACAATGAATATTCAGGACTGATTTCCTTTAGGATGGACTGGTTGGATCTCCTTGCTGTCCAATGGACTCTCAAGAGTCTTCTCCAACACCACAGTTCAAAAGCATCAATTCTTCAGCAGTCAGCTTTCTTTATAGTCCAACTCTCACATCCATCCATAACTACTGGAAAAACCACAGCCGTGACTAGATGGACCTTTGTTGGCAAAGTAATGTCTCTGCTTTTTAATAAACTGTCTAGGTTGCTCATAACTTTTCTTCCAAGGAGCAAACGACTTTTAATTTCATGGCTGCAGTCACCACCTGCAGTGATTTTGGAGCCCCCAAAAATAAAGTTTGTCACTGTTTCCACTGTTTCCCCATCTATTTGCCATGAAGTAATGGGACCAGATGCCATGATCTTAGTTTTCTGAATGTTGAGTTCTAAGCCAACTTTTTCACTCTCTTCTTTCACTTTCCTCAAGAGGCTCATTAGTTCTTTGCTTTCTGCCATAAGGGTGGTGTCATCTGCATATCTGAGGTTATTGATATTTCTCCCAACAATCTTGATTCCAGCTTGTGCTTCATCCAGCCCGGCATTTCGTGTGATGTACTCTGCATATAAGTTAAATAAGCAGGGTGACAATATACGGCCTTGGTGTACTCCTTTCCTGATTTGGAACCAGTCTGTTGTTCCATGTCCAGTTCTAACTGTTGCTTCTTGACCTGAACATAGGTTTCTCAAGAGGCAGGTCAGGTGGTCTGGTATTCCCATCTCTTTCAGAATGTTCCACAGTTTATTGTGATCCACACAGTCAAAAGCTTTGGCGTAGTCAATAAAGCAGAAGTAGATGTTTTTCTGGAACTCTCTCCCTTTCTCGATGATCCAACAGATGTTGGCAATTTGATCTCTGGTTCCTCTGTCTTCTAAATCCAGCTTGAACATCTGGAAGTTCTCCATGCAGGTACTGTTGAAGCCTGGCTTGAAGAATTTTGATCATTACTTTACTAATGTGTGAGATGAGTGCAATTGTGCAGTAGTTTGAGCATCCTTTGGCATTGCCTTTCTTTGGGATTGGAATGAAAACTGACCTTTTCTGATCCTGTGGCCACTGCTGAGTTTTCCAAATTTGCCGGCATATTGAGTGAAGCACTTTCACAGCATCATCTTTTAGGATTTGAAATAGCTCAACTGGAATTCTATCACCTCCACTAGCTTTGTTCATAGTGATGCTTCCTAAGGCCCACTTGACTTCACGTTTCAGGAGGTCTGGCTCTAGGTGGGTGATTACACCATCATGATTATGTGGGTTATGAAGATCTTTTTTGTACAGTCCTTCTGTGTATTCTTGCCACCTCTTCTTAATATCTTCTGCTTCCGTTAGGTCCATACCATTTCTGTCCTTTATCGAGCCCATCTTTGCATGAAATGTTCCCTTGGTATCTCTAATTTTCTTGAAGAGATCTCTAGTCTTTCCCATTCTATTGCTTTCCTCTATTTCTTTGCACTGATCACTGAGGAACTCTTTGTTATCAGAAAGAGGACTTGTTTTAGTGTTTGTACCATAGACTTTCTCTTTGGTTGTTGTTTGGCAAATGTCTCAATTGTTCTTAGCCTCATATTTATCATCTTTGAAATTAAGAAATTTATCTATGTCTCTATGTTTGTAAAAATTTAAGGGAGAGCTCTTTGTAAGTGCAAAGCAGCTCCATAGATTTGTAAGATATTCAAATTAGTGTGGCACAGTGAATGAGTGTCATCACCTCGATCCAACCCTTCTCATCAGAAGGTTCTTCTTCAGATATGTTTGTGTTCTTTAAAAATAATTTTCATATTTCTTTATTTTTGGCTGTGCTTGTTCTTCACCGCTGTGTGGGCTTTTATAAACTGCAGCATCAGGGGCTCCTGTCTAGTCGCAGTGTGAGGGTTCTCGTTGCAGAGCATGGACTCTAGGGCACAAGCTCAGTAGGAGTGGCACACAGTCTTAGTAGCTCTACAGCATGTGGGCTCTTCCCAGATCAGGGACCGAACCTGCGTCTCCTCCATTGACAGGCAGATTCTTTAGCACTTATCCATCAGGGAAGCCCTGTGTTCTTTTAAAATAATTCAAATAGGCTACTAGTTCAGCACAGTCAGTTCAGTCACTCAGTCATGTCTGACTCTCTGCGACCCCATGGACTGCAGCGCGCCAGGCCTCCCTGTGCATCGCCAACTCTCAGAGCTTGCCCAAACTCATATCCATCGAGTCGGTGATGCCATCCAACCATGTCATCCTCTGTCGTCCCCTTCTCTTCCCACCTTCAGTCTTTCCCAGCATCAGGGTCCTTTCCAGTGAGTCCGTTCTTCTCACTAGGTGGCCAAAGTATTGGAGCACATAGTGCAGCACAGTTAAAAACAAATCTCAAGCAAAAGAAAACTAAATAGTTCTTCTCCAGAATAAATAGGACCATTTGGCTCAAAGGATATGGCAATTCCATACTAACTGAGAAAGTATTTTCTTTCTTAATATGGAATTAAACTACTGTATTGGTTGGCTGGGGCTGTCACAGCAAAACACCACAGACCAGGTGGCTTATCTAATAGAAATTTAATTTCTTAACATTCTGGATGCAGGAAAGTCCAAGATTAAGGTGCAGGTTGCTATGTTTCTGGTGAGAGCTCCTTTCCTGGCTTGCAGAGGGCAACAAGGCACAAACAATGAACTCCATGGTGTCTTTTCCTAGAAGGATATTAATCTCATAAGATTTAGGGTTCCATTCTTACAACTTTGTATAACCTTAACCTTTGTGTAAGTTCCTTATTTCAAATACATATTGGAGGTTAGGCTTTAACATATTAATTTTGGGACATAATAATTCAGCTTACAGCAACTATGTAGTCTGAAAATGATTAATGAGAGTTTTATGTAGCTGTGCTTACTTTAGGGATGACTTGATAAAAATTAAAGAATTGGGAGACATAGAGTTCACATTGGCAAGAATATGGAAAAGAAGCTCAAACCAGAGGATCCCAGACCTGCTTTCCAACAGTATTTGAGGCCATTCTCAGTCCACCTGTATAAAGAAAATGGGGGTCATTGTCCATCTGGCCGAAGCCTTCTGATGAGACCCCAAGCCTATTGATCTATACCGGGACATGCACTGGGCAGGGAAGAATGGTCTGTAAGAAGAGCTTTCTTTCTATAGGATGGGGTAGCAGTTTCCCCAAGGGAAAAGATTTGGAAATTCAAATTTAAAAATTTAAGGGACCACTTGGTAAATGAGACATAATCCTGAAGGTAGTGGAAGATGGACATTTTGGATCAGATCATTTACATTTTAACTAACCTTACTTTAGAGTTGGGGTTTCCCTGGTGGCTCAGACAGTAGAGAATCTGCCTGCAATGCAGGAGACATGAGTTCTATCCCTATGTTGGGAAGATTCCCTGGAGAAGGGAATGGCTACTCACTCCAGGATTCTTGCCTGGAGAATTCCATGGACAAAGGAGTCTGGCAGCCTACTGTCCATGGGTTCGCAGAGTCAGAAATGACTGAGCGATTAACACTTTCATTTTCTTCACTTTAGATTTAGAAGAAGTCAAAGAACTTTAACCCTTTTCTTTGAATGTGTACCTTTTTCTTCTGAATGTAGTTCTCTTTTGAGACTGTCTTAACTCTTTAGCAGAGCAATTCATGTATATCCTTATTTTTTTCTTTTGAATTTTTTATTTTGTATTGGGATATAATTTCAGTATATACTTAAAATTAATGTTCCATCAGTAGACAATGTTATGGCCATATTGAAACTAACACAACATTGTAAATTAAATACACTCTAATAAAATTTTATATAAAGTGATAGTTATATTATTATTGGTTATACTAGGTCCAGAGGTTGAATAAGCCTTCATCTAACTTCTAAAAGAAAAATAAAAATGTGTTCATTTATCAGTGTCAGATACTGCATGTAAATTATCTTGAATCCTCATGGCAATTCTGAAAAGTAAATATTTCCCATTTTATAGGTGAGTAAACAGAGGTTCAAAAAGTCTAAACAACTTCTTAACACTTTACACTTAATTATGCTGGCATTGGAATTTGAACACAGGCATTGCCAACAGTCATACATGGACTTTCCATGATCACTTTTAGTATCTTTAAGGGCTAAAAGCATGCAGTCGTAGAGAAGTTGGGAATTTAGTCTCTTGCCCTTAAACATAAGGATTCTTTCACCTTTGAATTTCAAGATTAGATTATTCTAAAAATTCAGTAATATCTACCAATTAATTGCCTTTTAAGTTAGAAAAATGCTCCCCCTTTCTCACTTTTGATGTCTAAACATCTTGATAGGCTGTGTGCCACACTAATGGGAGTCATTACAGAAAAAACTGACAATTCCTTTTGCTCATTTACTACTAATAAAGCGTTTTTATGCCTCAGAATAAGCCAGAATTTCATGTGCTATATTTTAAAAATAACAATAATTTAACTGCCCTGAGTTGTTTTGTCCTTTTCAAGCATACCCATTTCTATAATAGGAATCTATTTTTTAGCTGTTGTTTCTGAATGAGACTCAGTTGCTTTTAGCACTTCTAATTGCAAGTGAAAGCTAAACCCACTTATTGTTCCATAAACCACCTACCGCTCAACCATATAGCAGATAAGGTATAATTTTGTAATTAACAATATAACTATACTTCCTAAACTATGCTCATGAAGCAACACGGAGAAGCTATTCTTCCCAAAGTAAAGGAAATAAATTCAAAGAAGAAAGTCTGGATATTAACAGAGAGTTCATAGTAGCATATTTTCTTTCTTTTTTCATTGTGGTAAAATATACAGATCGTAAAATTTACCCTTTTAAAGTACATGTTTAGTGGATGTGGATGTGGAGGGAAGTAGCAACATACATGTTGTGTGTGCCCAGTTGTGTCAACTCTTTGTGACCCCACAAACTATAGCCCACCAGGCTCCTCTGTCCATGGGATTTCTCAGGCAAGAATACTGGAGTGGGTTGCCATTTTCTGCTCCTGGGGATCTTCCCGACCTATGGATCGAACCTGTGTCTGCCACATAGCCTGAATTGCAGGTGGCTTCTTTACCGCTGAGCCACTGGGGAAGAACAGTAGCATTAAGTAATATGATGAGTAGCATTAAGTAATTCTCAATCGTATGCAACTATAATCACCACCATTTGCAGAAAATTTTTATAACCCTAAACTGACTTTTTACCTATTAAAAAATGACTATTAAAGGATTAAAGGAGATCAATCCTGGGTGTTCATTGGAAGGACTGATGCTAAAGCTGAAACTCCAATACTTTGGCCACCTCATGAGATGAGTTGACTCACTGTAAAAGACTCTGATGCTGGGAGGGATTGGGGGCGGGAGGAGAAGGGGATGACAGAGAATGAGATGGCTTGATGGCATCACCGACTCGATGGACATGAGTTTGAGTGAACTCCCGGAGTTGGTGATGGACAGGAAGGCCTGGCATGCTGTGATTCATGGGGTCGCAAAGAGTTGGACACAACTGAGCGATTGAACTGAAGTGAACTGAACTGAAAACTGACTTTTTACCTATTAAAAAATGACTACCTATTCCGCCTTCCTAAGTCCCTGGCCACTACTATTCTACTTTCTGTCTCTATGAATTTCAGTATTTTAGGTTCCTCGTGTATGTTGACTCATGCAATATTTGTCCTTTTGTGTCTGGCACAAAAAAGTAAAATGGTTCTTTAATATGTTTTATGTTTATTACATGTTTGAATGATAATATTTTGGCTACACTGGATTAGATAAAATATATTACTAAAATAATTTTACCTGTTTGCTTTATTTTACTTTATTTTACCTTTTTAATGTAGTTCCTAGAGAAGTTAAAACTATGTAGGACTCAAATTAGATTTTTATTGGACAAATGTAGAATCAGTTCTTTGGGAAATTGTCCTCAGGTGCATGTTACTGATTTATCCATTCTATTCAGCTCACAGGAGATCAGTTTATCCAAAGGAATGACTGTCTAATTGCAGAATATCAGACAAGGCAAAGATGAGTAATATTTTGAATGTCAGAAAGTCCTTCTCTTCAAATTTTACAACAGAAGAGACTGCATCCTCTTACCTTGAGTCATGAGGTTGTCATAATAACACTATTTGCCTTAAAAGTAAACAACAGTTACAGGAAAGCACAAGCTTTCTTCTCTCATATTTTCCTTCTCTAGTTGAATTATCCCTCTTCATTAGAAACTTTCTGTTCACAGGGACTCATTTTATTTGTTAGAAAATGTTTCCTAAGTTCCTGTTAGGGATTTGATTAAAAGGTCTCAAGGTAAAAAGTACACTGCACGGGCATTAACTGACTCTACTGTTTTGGTTGATTAGCCTCTCAGAAAAATACTACCAGTCCTTAAAAGAGCAAAAGGAAACGCTGTGCCCTTTTATTCAAATCAACACCATTGTAAGAGTCAGGAGTCCTGCTGCATGTCCTCAGCCCACACAATGCTCTTTCTGCTTCTAGAACAGAAGTTCCAAGGGTAAACAAGGTCAGGCCTTGAAGCTAAAGCAGTAAAAGAAATGGTAAGTCATAATTACTTAGGTAGGCGGAATATTACATATACTTTTTTCTACTTCAGCTATTTTAATACATAATCTTATTACACTGTGGTGTAATGCTTTTGCTTCACAAGACATTTTATCTGAATATGTGCCTTCTGTCAGCATCTCAAGCTTAGCACCAAAGAACGCATTCTGTTACCAGTGACCATGTCTTTTTTTAACCTGAAAGATAAACTATTAAAAAAAGATTTTGTAGATGTTATTGACACTTTTAACTCAAACATGAAGTTTTCTTCAGAGACATATGCAGATTTCAGAATCATTGTCCAGAAAACAAGATACTCAAGTGCTTATGTTGATACTTCCCACTTACAATGGTCTGAGTGATTAGATTTCCCTTGTGAACAAATTAGGGCAATATAGATCTAGATCACTGTCTCTATTTAAAGAAAAAGTCTATTTTGAAAGACAAATGCAAAGCAGGGAAGTGGAGTGAGGTAAATGGCAGGGGTGGCAAGAAGGAAGGTGAGTGGAAAACAGAAACAGAGCTGTAAGAGGGAAAAGGGAGGTGGGTAGTTGTAAAGGATAACGTAAGAGAAGACAAGGAAAGAGGAGAAATTGAGGAAGAGCCAGAATCTGGAGAAAAGGAAAGAAAAGAGACAGAAGAATTGAAAATGCAAAGGAGGGACAGAGAAACAAGCAGAGAAAGATGTAGGAAGAAGGAAAAGGGAAGGATTGAAGAAGAGATCGGAGGAGAATCAGGCCTCCTATGGTTTGTGCCTGCTTTCCAAAGCACAGGATTTTATTTGAAAAAAAGACTCACAAATATGAAATAATAACAACAACATATATGCATTTATTATTTCAATGATGTTGCCAAAATAATGTACAGGCACTTTCTAATTATCAAACGGTTAATGGTTGTTCTTTTTTCAGATATGTGCAATAGCTATAAGTTGCTTTGCATTACTTAGAGTATAAACAATGTCATTTGGGGGTTTTTATTTTGGCATAGGATGACCCTGAACTCATCTCCTCCCACAGAGACCCCGAATCTACACCTACAAATAGAGCAGTTTCTCCTGAAGGAGACCTGAGAGCTGATTGAAGAACTTTTGGACAACCAATGATAAAGGACCACACAGAAATGAGTAAGAGAGATGGAGACATATTGACAAGAACCCTGTCCCCAGCAGAGTGACCTGCAGTAAGGAGGGGCCCATGCATAGGCTGACCTACTCTGGGGTCAGCAAAAAAATAGTAGCTTAAAGGACACTTAGAATAAACATGAATGAAATCTATTAACTAACCCTACAGCTGGAATCAAGGTTGCCTGGAGAAATATCAACAACCTCAGATATGCAGATGACACCACTTTAAAGGCAGAAAGTGAAGAGGAACTAAAAAGCCTCTTGATGAAAGTGAAAGAGGAGAGTGAAAAAGCTGGCTTAAAACTCAACATTCAGAAAACTAAGATCATGGCATCTGGTCCCATCACTTCATGGGAAATAGATGGAAAAACAGTGGAAACAGTGTCAGACTTTATTTTCTTGGGCTCTAAAATCACTGCAGATGGTGACTGCAGCCATGAAATTAAAGGATGCTTGTTATGACAAACCTAGACAGTGTATTAAAATGCAGACACCACTTTGCCGACAGAAGTCCTTACAGTCAAAGCTACAGTTTTTCCAGTAGTCATATACAGATGTGAGAGTTGGACCATCAAGAAGGCTGAGTACTGAAGAATTGATACTTTCGAACTATGGTGTTGGAGAGGACTCTTGAGAGTCCCTTGAACAGCAAGGAGATCAAACCAGTCAATCCTAAAGGAAATCAACCCTGAATGTTCTTTGGAAGGACTAATGCTGAAGCTGAAACTCCAATACCTTGACCACCCGATGTGAAGAGGCAACTCAAAGACCCTGATGTTGGGAAAGATTGAAGGCAGGAGGAGAAGGGGACGACAGAGGATGAGATGGTTGGATGGTATCACCGACTCAATGGACAGGAGTTTGATCAAACTCTGGGAGATAGTGAAGGACAGAGAAGCCTGGAGTACTGCAGTCCATGGGGTTGCAAAAAGCAGGACGTGACTAAGTGACTGAACAGCAACAACAATATTTGATAAGGGAGTAATATCCAAAATATACAAAAAACTCATATAACTCAATATAAAAAAATCAAATAATGGACAAAGGACCACACACATTTAGAATTACTATTATCAAAAAGACAAGAACTAACTAGTTTTGTTGGGAATGTGGAGAAAAGGAAACCCTTGTATCCTGTCGGTGAGCATGTAAATTGGTACAACCTCTATGGAAAATAGTATAGATGTTCCTTAAAATATTAGAAATAGAACTACCATATATTCCAGTAATTCCACTTCTGGGTATTTATTTTCAGAAAATGAAAACACTAATTTGAAAAGATATATGCACCCCCAATGTTCATTACTATTTTTTTTTTTTAAGATAGTCAAGATATGGAAGCAACCTAAGCAATTGATAAATGAGTGAATAAAGAAAATGTGCCATATATATGGGTGAACTTAGAGGGCATCACGCTGAGTGAAATAAGGAAAGCAGAGTAAGGCAAATACCATATAACTTCACTTATACATAGGGTCTAAACCCCAAAACAAACGCCAAAACATGAAACAGACTCACAGTTACAGAGAAGAAATTGGTGGTTGCCAAAGGAAAGAGGGAGTGGCAGATGCGTGAAATAGATGGAGACATAGAGGTGCAAACTTCCCATCATAAAATAAATCATGGAGATGGAGCATAGGGAACATATACAATAATATTGTATATTGTATATATAGGGAACATATACAATAATATTGTAGTAACTTTGCATGATGACAGATGGCAACTAGACTTACTGTGGTTGATCATCTCTCAATGTATAAAAATAATGAATTACTGTGTTGTAAATCTGAAACTAATATACTGTTGTAAGTAAATTATACTTCAGTTAAAATATTCCCCCGTTCTTTTTTTTTAATATTTTTAAAAAATTTTTTATTTAATAAATGGTACAAAGCACAATGCCAAAAATATGAACAGTTTAAATTTCACCAAAAGAAAAATTACTATAGAATACACAGTTGTAAAAAGCTACATTAAGCTACATTAGGTTATTTTACAACTGCCTCAGGCTGCAAAAAGAAAAAAAACCCAATGCCATACCTAAGTTATCCCTCTCTCAAAATAATGCCATTTATGTTATAAACCATGAGCACCCCATCAAAAGACGGGAACTGCTTTTGTTAATTCACATATATATATATATATATATATGACTGTATCACTTTGCTATACACCTGAAACAAGCACAACACTGTAAATGAAATATAGTACAATATAAAATAAAAATAAGTAACAGACTTTTGGGGCTTTACACAGTTAGAGTTCCTATCAGAGGGACAACAACACCACAGCCGTACTGAATCCTCATGAAAATATTCCCCCATTCTTTTTGATTTAATTACAAAAAGTGCAAGATGTTTCACTTTCTCACCCTCCAATAGAAAAAAAAAATATTGTGGCTCAAAGTCCAACCTCGATAGTTTTTCTAGTGGTGATTTTTCCTTTTCCTTGGAATTTTTCAAGAATTCACAGGCCTTTCCAGTGCTCTATCACTTTTCTAACTCCCTGGTAGGGAGGAGCTCGGGTTCTTTTGGGCTGTGACTACCACACTGCTGCTGTTGCTTTCAGTCCTGCTGTGACCTGGAAGTGAACCGGTCACCCAGCATCACTCTGTGAGTGTTTCTTGGTGCCACTGACACGCTCCATACCCAGAAGATAAGCAGGTTTTGTTTGCGAAGCAGAGACCTAGGGCCTCCAGAAGGCTCCCTAAGCAGCTCCCCTCAGTTAGTGGCACCTCACCACTATCCTGAAATCCTCCCATCTCCATTTGAGCAGGCTCCCTCTAAATTCCTAGAATTCTTCAGATTCCAGGCATCCACCCAGGGACAAGCTGCCTTTATCTTTTCATCTTTTTTCCTTCAATAAAATAAAACAAACCTTAACATTTCATCATACACATTTCTCCATCAATAGAACTTGATGGCCAATCAGCTGGTGTTTGATTTCTTAAGAAGCCAGGCTTCAGATCCAAGTAACACAAAAGAGACTGCTTACCTTTCTCATTGGCCAAGAAGGCTTTGTACTTAAAAACAGAAAATGCCTGGTAAGTCTCCTGGGAGGGATAAAATAACCTTTCTTGTATCCCAGATGAATCTAATGTGGTGGAAATACAAAAACAAAATAATTATTTAACAGGTTACCTTTTTATAATCTTTTTTACTAAATGCATAAAATGTTTAATACAAATTCTATTATTTAATGTTAAAAGTCTTTCAAAGGTGTTACATTTTTAAATTTTTGGGGGATGAAAGAACTGAGGTTCAGAGGGATTCAATAGCTTGTTGAAGATCACACCAATAGTAATAGAGTCTGGATTTAAGCTCAGATCTGACCTCAGATCTTATATCAGTTGTACAACATCATACATTAAGTAGTACTTGAAGCAGATAAAATCCAGGCAAACTTTACTCATTTGGAAGCCTACTCTTCCAAATGATCATGTTTAAACAATAAATTATAGGCATATAAATTAAAGGTCAAATTAAACCTTGATATAAACTTATAAAAGATCATGTCTGTTTCTTCTCATACAGATTAGAAATGGCTGAGAAGTTGTTTTGCTTTAATAATGAGCTTTAAATCTACTTGTAGATAAAGTAAGAGTTCAGTTCAGTTCAACACTCAGTCGTGTCCGACTCTTTGCGACCCCATGAATCACAGCACGCCAGGCCTCCCTGTCCATCACCAATTCCCGGAGTTCACTCAAACTCATGTCCATCAAGTTGGTGATGCCATCCGGCCATCTCATTCTCTGTCATTCCCATCTCCTCCTGCCCCAATCCCTCCCAGCATCAGAATCTTTTCCAGTGAGTCAACTCATCGCATGAAGTGGCCAAAGTATTGCAGTTTCAGCTTTAGCATCAGTCCTTCCAATGAACACCCAGGATTGATCTCCTTTAGAATGGACTGGTTGGATCTCCTTGCAGTCCAAGGGACTCTCAAGAGTCTTCTCCAGCACCACAGTTCAAAAGCATCAATTCATCGGCGATCAGCTTTCTTCACAGTCCAACTCTCACATCCATACATGACCATTGGAAAAACCATAGCCTTGACTAGACGGACCTTGGTTGGCAAAGTAATGTCTGCTTTTTAATATACTATCTAGGTTGGTTATAACTTTCCTTCCAAGGAGTAAGCGTCTTTTAATGTCATGGCTGCAATCAGCATCCGCAGTGATTTTGGAGCCCCCCAAAATAAATCTGACACTGTTTCCACTGTTTTTCCATCTATTTCCCATGAAGTGATGGGACCAGATGCCATGATCATTGTTTTCTGAATGTTGAGCTTCAAGCCAACCTTTTCACTCTCCTCTTTCACTTTCATCAAGAGGCTTTTGAGTTCCTCTTCACTTTCTACCATAAGGGTGGTGTCATCTGCATGTCTGAGGTGATTGATATTTCTCCTGGCAATCTTGATTCCAGCTTATGCTTCTTCCATCCTCATATCACACGCTAGTAAAGTCATTCTCAAAATTCTCCAAGCCAGGCTTCAGCAATATGTGAACCGTGAACTTCCAGATAGTTTTAGAAAAGGCAGAGGCACCAGAGATCAAAGCAAACCACAAATGGTCAAAAAAGGGCCATAGATTTTGTGAAATAAACATCTAAAATAATAAAACAAATGGTACAACAAATGCCTGGAAAAATAAGTAGAATTTGAAATAAAAAGAAATAAAGAAAAAATATAAACAATAGATTTCATATAATCAAGTCCGTCTAAACATATCTGAATGTTTGATGCAGCTTGGTAGAGAGACTAACAGGCACAATAGACGTGTTTAACAGGATATGAACTTTAGTAACAGTAAAATAACTGTTATTTTAAAAAATTTTAGTAAAATTATTTTTGTTTTCTATAAGGAAAAATACACTATATTTTTGTTTTCTGAACTCCCAGAAGCTTCACTAGAAGCTATTTTTTAGTATGGTCTGGTCTGCCAGAAAAGTTGAGATAGAATGAAACTCTTAATCCACTGCCATAAATCCAGCGTCTCCCTGTTACACACATTCCCAGCAAATAAAGTTTCTCTACCAACCCACTCCCAACTTTCTCTGCTCTCACCATTTTCAAAAACCCCTGAATTAAGTACTTGTGGCATTTTAAGTACCACAAAGTACTACTTTGTGGCACTTAGAACAGGTGTAGATTTATGACTTATTTGTGTGATTGATTGATAACTTCTTTATCATTATAGGGTAAGTCCTAAGGCAGCAAGGATGTTATCTAATTGTGTTAAGAACTAGAGCTCCAACAATTTCTATAACTAGAGTCTGGCTATAGGAGATCCTCATTAAAATTTTTTGTATTCAAAAAATAAATTGCCTCATAATTGTGAAAGCTAAGTAGTATGGGACTTCAGAGAATTAAAATTTTCACATTCACAAGTAACTTTGGATAAAAGAGTAGGAAATGAAGATGGGGTGGAGGTAAAGGGATATATTTGATGACTACAATTTTGCAACTGAAATCAGCTAATAAAAGGAATTTCCAAAAGTTTCATGTTAAACTGTAAGGATGTGTAGACATGTGAGTTGCATAAATAATCTTTAAATGTAAGCCCATGTGTCTGACAGAATTTATTTATGTTTTTAGCTGCCTTGCCCTTGATTTTTTCTTTGGCTTGAACTTTGTCTGTGATTGGTCAGATCTGCTTTTTTCCAAGAAGGAGTTGAGAGACAATGATATACAGTCTTCCACGATCATGTAAATATAGTTCTGGCACCTCTAGGTGACTGTAACACCCATCATGATGTTAAAAATATCCACTAGGATGGCCAAAACAAAAAAGTCAGATAAAGCAACTACCGATGAATATGTGGAGGAGCCAAAATCTTCATTCAATGAAGGCAGAAGGGTAAAATGGTGCAGCTACTTTGAAAGTTCAGCAGTTCCTCAAATGATTAAACATAATTATCATATGATACAGCAGTTCCATTCCTAGGTATATAGTCGAGAGACATAAAAACATATGTACACACAAACACACACATGTCTATGATTAATGTCTATCATAACCTTGTTCACAATAGCTGTAAGACTGAAGTAGCCCAAATGACCATCAATGGATTAATGAATAAACAAAATATGGTACATCCAAACAATATACTATTATTCAGCTATGAAAAGGAAAGAAGTACTGACACATGCTACAACTTGGATAAACCTTGAAGACATTATGCTAAGTCAAGGAAGTTAGATACTATGATCCTCAGGTTATATGAGTCTCTTTGTATGAAAGTCCAGATAGGAAAATCTACAGAGACAGAAAGTAGATCAGTTGTTTCTTGGGGTTAGGGAGAGAGAAGTTTGGAAGGGGTCAGAGCTAAAGAGTATAAATTTTCTTTTTGAGGTGATGAAAATGCCCTACTGTGTGAGAGTTATGTATATTTGTGAATATACTAAAAGTCATTGAATTGTACACTTTAAATGAGTCCAGTATGTGGATTATATCTCAATAAAACTGTTTAAATAAATCAACTGGGTACAATTGTATCCTCTCACTTTTGCTCAGTTTCAATGTGATATATGACATGGTATGACATATGACAAACCTAGACAGTGTAATAAAAAGCAGAGACATCACTTTGCCTACAAAGATTGGTATAGTCAAAGCTATGGTTTTTCCAGTAGTCATGAACAGATGTGAGATTTGGACCATAAAGAAGGTTGAGCGCTGAGGGATTAATGCTTTCGAATTGTGGTGCTGGAGAAGACTCTTGAGAGTCTCTTGGACAGTAAGGAGATCAAACCAGTCAAACCGGATTGACTTCTATTCCTATTCTAAATAAAAGAAAAATATTTACCCATAGAGTTTACAGTTCAGCCAAAAAAAAAAAAAAATTCTACTATCCAAGGAAAACATTTGAACATCTCAAAGACAAGTTCATTCTGTTGCCATCTCCATCTTGACAAAGCAAATGTATGCTGTGTCAAAACAAAGTTCAATATTTGCATGATCTGCTTTACAAAGGGTTAATCTGAACCAGAGTTTTCACTTGGCATGAAGACATTTGTCCCAAGCATGGTTTCCTGTATAAAGATTGCTGTGTTTCTAGTTGTAGAAGTGGTTTTTTAAAAAAAATTTTGGGGTCTTACTTATTAATAGTTCCCAGACTAGAGATCGAAGATTTTTGCAGCAAAGATCTGCACCCACTGCCTCAGAAGTGTGGCGTCATAACCGTTGGACCACCAGATAAGTCCCACAAATGCGTTCTCTTATGTACTACTCGTAACAGTGAAAAATTGGAACTGTCCTAAATGCCCCAAAGTAGGAAAAAGGCTAAGTTAATTATCCTCTTGTATCATGATTATGGGGCTTCCCAGGTTGTGCTAGTGGTAAAGAATCCATTTGCCAATGTAGGAAACACAACAGAGGTGGGTCAGATCCCTGGGTCGGGAAGATCCCTTGGAGGAGGAAATGGCAACCCACTCCAATATTCTTGCCTGGAAAAATCTCATGGACAGAGGAGCCTGGAGGCTGCAGTCCCTGGGGTTGCAAAGTGTAGGACACGACTCAGAGACTGAGCATACAGCATGATTATGCAGTTATTTTGTATATATTTTTCTAGACTTATAAAAAAGAAAAATGAATGATATAATGTTAAGGAAAAAATAGAATAATACACATAAACATGTATTTAACAAATACTACTTATTACAGCCTTCTAAAGACTTACCTGGTGTCTCAGATGTTAAGGAATCTGCCTGCAATGCAGGAGACCTGGGTTTAATCCCTGGGTTGTGAAAATCCCCTGCAGAAGGGAATAGCTACCCACTCCAGTATTCTTGATTGGAAAATTCCATGGACAGAGGAACCTGGTAGGCTACAATCAATGGGATTGCAAAGAGTCACACACGACTAAGTGTCTAAGAGGCACACACAGACTTCTAAAATATATATATATTAATAAATGAAAAGGGAGTTTGGGAAAGAACATAAAATCAAATAGCTCAGACTTTATTATGTTGATGAGACCTTGGTTGCTTCTTATTTTAAGTAATTTACATTGTTTTAAATTTGGTTTAATAATATACAGAAACTGTAGTAGGTTAAAAAGACCTACTGATGCTTGTCCTCTATTTTATGGACTCTATTAAGAGGGATAAAACAAAAGTTAATTATAAAGGAAGGTGGATAGTATTGACGGAACTCCTAGCTCTTAGGAGAGGAGCTTTCTTAAGGGTAATAGGTTATACTTGACAACATTCTAAAAGGACATTTTTAAGGTTGATGAATGATGTCTGCAGGTCTGCTAATTAGCTGTGTCCCCATGAGCAAGTCATTTAACCTCTGAGGATCTTAATTCCCTCATTTGTAAAATAAGAGATTAAAAAAAGAGAGAGAAGCATTTTTGACATACAGAGATGTGAAGGTTGGTGGCTTGAGGAGAAAGCTGCCATCTTAAATCCTCAGGGGAAATGCGTGTCTTATAAAACAACGTGATCTGCATTGCATCCTGAGGAAACGAAGCTCAGGGTTCCGTGACCAGGGCTACATCCAGAGATGAGGAGACCATAGCTGCCATTTTTTTTTCACACCTAAAGGACTGCTGTTCCTTGTCCTCTATACAGAGGATGGTGTTAAGAGAGATTTTTAAAAGTTAATTGTAAAGGAAGGTGAACAGTAGAACCCTCCAAAACACATCATGAAGAAATAACACTGTGACATAATATTGCATATAATTTTTCTTGAAATAAAAGACCTTATTAAGTACATTTACCTTAATATGATGCTATGTTAAGGGGAATTGGGCAGACCCTGTTTCCTCTGGCAACCTACAATGTAAGGAATTTAAGGCATCACTGAAGCATATGGATTTAAACGGCAGGCAGACCAATGAACAGACATCAAATAGGCACACGTGTAAAATGAACATGCAAATACTTCAGCACAGAAGAAAACACAAGAAATTCTGGTAGAATTGGCAGGCAGGAGGGATTTTGTGCATAAAGTAGGCAGCCATTATTTCTGTGAGGGATACCAAAAGGCTACGCTTTTGTAATCCCCTGATGACATTTTGCTAAAATACTAAGCATCTCTGTTTAAAATGTGTATATTATATAAAATATAAACTATACATTTTCTTTTTTATATTATATATAATATATATATTTTTCTGTTTTTCTTTTTTGCTCTAAAGTGTTATTTGCTCAGTCGTGTCTGACTCTTTGTGACCCCATGGACTGTAGCCCATCAGGCGCCTCTGTCCACGGAATTCTCCAGGCAAGAATACTGGAGTAGGCAGCCTTTTCCTTCTCCAGGGGATCTTCCCAACTCAGGGACTGAACTTGGGTCTCCCACATTGCAGGCAGACTCTTTACCATCTGAGCCACCAGGGAAGCCTATAAAAATCATATTAAACAGCTATTGGCCACTAATACAGTTAATTCCAAATTATCTATCAAACTGCCTAGCCTGTCAAAGCTTAGAATTAAATTCTCTGGATATAGGATAGTGGGACTTCAAAAAGTTAGAGATCTGAGAAGCAATGACAGATGAAGTTCATTCTTAGGGCAAAATAAGGGAGAAAGAGTCCATGTGCGATACATAAGATTTAGCCTTAGCAAGATGTCACAAAAGCACAGGAACAATTTCTTCACACATCATCAGGGATATTTTGACATCTCCAGGAACTTAGATGTGAAAGGGGTCATATAAGATTGGCATCCCTTCTAAGATGAAATACCAAGTACTTTTCGCTACGGACTCAAAAGAAAAGGCAGTAGCCCAATCACAACTGACGGTGGGATCAGACAAAACAATTGGGAAGTGAGAAAGTGTCACTCTGTAATCTAGGTCTGAGTTAATTAGGAGGATGAAAGAGGACTGTATATTTTAATTTATATATTGTTACTGCTGGTCTTTCATTAGCAGGAATCTTCCTGTAGACAGAACACCTTAGGTAAATTCTGAGGTTTCAGAATTAAGGTAGTAGGGTTTGATTGGCTCTTGGCATCAACCAACAAAATGACATGCATGCTTGTCTGCTCGTTCTGAAGCAGAGGTGTGAAGGCTCTTTCCACCCTCCCCAACGG
This sequence comes from Moschus berezovskii, assembly GCF_049115385.1. Taxonomy (NCBI): domain Eukaryota; kingdom Metazoa; phylum Chordata; class Mammalia; order Artiodactyla; family Moschidae; genus Moschus; species Moschus berezovskii. The sequence continues at coordinate 117,755,102 of NC_142462.1, forward strand.
CATGCCCATGTGGCACAGAGGTGCCCCACCGCAAGCCCCTCCCTTCCCCGGGCACACCCTCGTGTTCGCCACTGGCCCCCTCCTCTGTGTTCTTTGTTCTTTCCTTGTTCTCATCCCAGAGGCTGATAACCCTGCGGCTGTTGCTTAGTTGCTAAGTCCTGTCTGACTCTTTTGTGACCCCGTGGACTGTAGCCCTCCAGGCTCCTCTGTCCATGGGATTTTCCAGGCAAGAATACTGAAGTGGGTTGCCATTCCCTTCTTCAGGGGATCTTCCTGACCCAGGGATTAAACCCTGCCTCCTGCATTGGCAGGCAGGTTCTTTACCACAGAGCCACCAGGGAAGCCTGCTCGGCCAGTTAGCCCACCATGGGCCTTCCTGCCCTTCTTTAGGAGGATTTCTTAGGATGCTTACCCCCAGCCATCCTCAGGGGTCTGTTTACTCTCTCCTTTCCTATTTAAAATGGCTTCACCAGCACCCGTGGTGTCTCATTAAGTACTGAACAGCGACACGAGGCGCAGTAAGAAAGCCATGTCCCTCCTAACGCTGGAGAATCCTTTACTAGGTTTCTTATAACACATATTCTATGTTTCAGAAAATCTTAACAGAGTACTATAAACTTTTTGGTAATTCCTGAGAGAAACCTGGTGCTTAGGTAGTGCTCCAGTCACAGAAAATGTGACTTTATAAAACACAGGCACAACACGGTATTTAAGAGAAACCCTGTGAATCTTGATGATAGATTCTAACATCTTTTCTCATGCTGAGGCAAAAGGCTATTCTTCATAGTCAATACATAATTCTAGTCAAAGGATGATGAAAAATAGCCATTTTGATTGTATTTTTAATGTCATTTTGTCATTGCTTAAAAATACTGTCAGCAGGAGGGGAGACAGACAAGACATGATGCTGGAGAAGGAATGACAGCTGTTTAAACTAAATCTAAGGAAAACTATGAGAGAAAACATAGAATATGATTTAAATAAATGAGTACTATTATCTTTGGCAATCAATGTTTTCATAAAACCTTTAAAATATTAAAATGGAAAAATTTTCTTCTTTCTCCATCTCTGTATAACAATTTCACAGTAATCTATTTAGAAGCTTTCTGCTTTGTCAAAAATATATCATATAGAGGTACCTTACTACAAAGGATGTGGGAATCAGGAACATGAAAGTAGGAAAGGGACCAAGGTTTATTGCCAAGCTGTCCTGTGGTTACCTCCACTGTGTATGTATCAAGGACACATGTTTGTCAATGCCCCTAACATAATTTGCCAAGAAAATTATTAATGCTTGTCTCTCCAGATCAGAGGGAAAATGTTCCTGAAATCAGGAACCATGCAATAGTCATCTTTATATCTTACACATTCCCCATATCTCATTCCAAATCTTCCCCAAGCCCTTTGCTGCGTATTCTAAGTACACAGTAAGTGTTTGGCAGAACTGAAGTGATATGAAATCGGATATTTCTTGGATATCCAGAGCCTAGCCTTTTTGGCTTCTTTCCAAACAAGACTTCACATTTCTCAGCTGCTTGAGTTAAAGGAGAGGGAACTCACTGTCAAATCCTAGTTAGAATCCACCTCCCCTAAATCAACACATCCCATCTCCTTGTCCTCATGGTTGGTTAAGACATTTGGTCTCAAGTCTGGCCAGAAAGGTCCAAATGACGTCAAAGCCAGGATTCTTTTTTGAACTCTCCAAGCAGTGGAATTTCTTGGACTTGAAACCTGGGATCATTTAGTTCTGTGAAGTGTGGAAGTGGAAGTTACTTTGGAGTCTTAAGAGGAGAGCCTAACAAAAGTGGAATCTATATTAAATAGGCAGAGTAAAAAAATATTGAGAAAAAAAATTGGGTCCAATTCACATTTTTAAGCCCCTGAATCTTACCCAAAGCCCAATTGTCTTGGGCTCTTCAGTGAAGCAAGGCAATGAATTTTAATTGTGATTTAAGCCTCTTTGTGTGTGAATTTTCAATCAAAATCAACCTATCTGTGCTATAGATCCTCTAGAAAGAAAGAGGAGTTCCTTCAGAGACCAGTGCCTCGGTAGCTACAGATGTCCTCACTCATGGCTCTCCTAGCTCCTCACTGTGCCTGGGATGGACAGGGTCCACAGAAGACGCTTTGCTAAGGTCTCTGCTGTTCTCTAGACCCTGGGATTGTATTCTTCCCAGAGTATCTTGTATTCAACTACATTTCATCCAGGCTCAGAAGGAATTTTTCCACCATGATGAAATGATAACATGTCCTTTCATCTCGTTGGATCTTGTCTAATACATGGGTGCCAAGCTGTTTGCTTTTTCTGGCTAAATGTTTAAAAATATATTTGCACATAATTATTGAACATTCATCACTTTCTCAGTTATTGACTTATGAAAAGTCCATCCACATAAACATATAAAATTGATCTCTTGAGCAACCTCAGAACTTAGAGAATGCATTCAACTTATTTTATCATATTAGCAAATTTTAGAAATTTAAACAACTCAGTTTTGGAGACAATTCTATGAATGCTTCCTTCCACTCCCCAGAATAATGCATATTTGAGTAAAGCCATTTGTGGAAGACATCCCTGATGGCTCAGACAGTAAAGCGTCTGCCTACAATGCGGGAGACCTGGGTTCAATCTCTGGGTCAGAAGATCTCCTGGAGAAGGAAATGGCAACCCACTCCAGTATTCTTGCCTGGAAAATCCCAAGGACGGTGGAACCTGGTAGGCTATAGTCCATGGGGTCGCAAAGAGTTGGACACGACTGAGCAACTTCACTTATTTGTGGAATAAGTAGTTATGTTTTAGGTAAGCCTTTTAAAAGCGATTATAAACCTGCTTTGTACTTATATTGATATATCAGCTGATTACTAATAGGGAAGAATTGAATAGAAAATTCAATCACTCTTCTAAGAGTTACATCAGCAAGTCCAGTAACATATATCAAGTACTTATTTAACTAATAAGTTGCTCTCTTAACAAATAATGAAGTTCCTTTCTTGCTTCACTTTTACTCTGTTTGCTTAGGTAGGTACATCGATTTCAATCAGTTGAGATAGAAAAATTAACTTAATTGAACAAATTTCTTAGCCAAACTGGCAAGTGTACTGTGCCAGCTTGTACTGCTATTTCGATTTACTGGTTACATATTCAGATGCCATGATTCTCAAAAATTATCCCTTTTTGAAAGGTGTGTGTGTGAAAGTGATGTCTCAGTATATAGTGTTACTTCTGGGTGGTGGTCCCAGTCTTCCAAGAGCTCAGTGTAAGCTGACAAACTGGAAAAAAGACTTCCCAGGAGGGCTGAACAGTAAAGAAGCTTTAAGCAATCTCTTGGGTGACTGTAATCCTTCCATTCAAGAAAGTGAAAAAGAAGGGAGAATTAGATTTCAATATCAAGTTGGCAGTGTCTAAGCTAGTCCCTAACTTAGATATAAGCTTTAAAAATTAGCTCTACATCAGCTGGCCAGTTTTTTGCCTTTGCTCTCTGTCTGTCTGGGTCTAAATCATGTACCTCCAAATCATGTGGAGATCAGCTTTTCTACTTGTGATTTACAAACACCGAGCACTCTTTCTTATGTTTCTTTCTCACATTCACTGACCTATCTCTCTTCTCGCATGTGGAATTCTTATGTGCCAAAGGACAGAATACTATTCAAGATGATCATATTCACTGTTTCATGGATCTTGTGGTCGGGAGAGTATAACCAGATAAGGAAACGAGCACAATTCACATCAGAAGATCTGTGTGGGGGCCACAGAGGATGCAGTTCTAGCCAGCATTTTTTTTCTTTTTTCAGTTGCAGCTTGAGTGATCTTTTTAGTTGCAGAATCTTTAGTTGTGGATTGTGAACTCTTAGTTGCTGCATGTGGGGTCTAGTTCCCTGACCAGGGATTGAACCTGGGCCTGTTGCATTAAGAATATGGAGTCTTAGCCACTGGACAACCAGAGAAGTCCTGAAAAGGTCTTATCCAGGACGAAGTATAGGGGCAGAGTGTGTTCAAAGTAGAGAACCCAGAGCAGCAATTTGATAAACTTGCAGAAACTCAGTATCACTGGGGGTGTACAATGAGGGGTTAGGACAGCAACAAAGATGGCTTGGGGTGTGAAAACAATGACTAGATAGCCCAGCCTCTTGTAAAAATATATGTTGAACATTTTCTAAGAACAGTGGAAAGACTTTGAAAGGTTTAAAGGGGAAAATTTCAAGACTAAATGTGAATTTTGGTGACATCATTCAGTCCCAAGTACAACCCATGGGGTGGCAGAGTTGGACACAACTGAGTGACTAAGCAACTGAGCATGCACACATGCGCGCGCGCACACACACACACACACACGCTGAGAGTGGATCAGAGAAGACCAGTTAGGGGGCTGATGCATCATGACTCATGACAAACAGCAAGAAGTGTTAAATTCAGTTTGGGTTTGATGAACGTGAACTGGTTCTGGGTCTTTTAAATGTAGATAACTGGAAAAGAGATAAATGCATAGTTCAGAAGTCGAAGATACTAATTTGGGAGCCCTCCCATAGAGTCCTAAAGTGGTTGAACTCTCACAAGAGGTACGCAGAGAAGTGAGGAGGATCTTGTGGATAACTCTGAAAAATACGAGCACTTGCGGGCCTGGTGGAGGAAGAGAAGTCAACAAAGACAAAGCCATGTTTCACATGTGATTTCTTCTCTTATTCACCTGCTGAGCTTCCTGAACCTCAGCCGGGTGCTTCAGCCATTGTGGAGTCTTAACTCAGTCAGGCAGAATTAATCCATCCTGGTCCCATTTGCTCCTCATCTGCTACTGTGAGCAGCAGAGAAGGAACATATACATTATAATTATTCTTTTACTTATCTTTCTTCCCTTTTAGATGATACATTCCTCGGGGATAGGAATCCTCCCCTAATTTTATTGGTATTCTCACCAGTGTAATGGCATCAAGCAAAGAGTTCTCTGCTTGCTGAGTAAATAGTGCACGTATTCTTACTTATAAGATCATATTTATACCAGGAAAGAGTATAAATATGAAGCAAGATACTTGATTTAAAAACCACTCTCTCTTTATTCTGGTTTTGCAAAGATCAAACATATGCTATACATATTGTGAATGCGGAGAAAGTGTCTATTGATTAATGAACATTGATCAGAGATCCTAGGATCTCATTTAACATTCAGAAAGTGGACTGGGAAGGGAGGCATGCCAGATACATATTCACCCAAGGGTAAGAAACAGGGCAGCCAAAAGAAATGAGGTGGTGCTTGGTTCAAAGTCCCTGAAAAGAAAATCAGTAGTAGGTTGGTTCCTTGTGACCCTGAAATATTTTTCAGTAACAGGCTATTTTATTTTCAATAAATCCAAGAATAATTTTTTTAGACCAGGGTAAGTAATTTAAAATTTTTTCTTTACTAAACCAGTGACTCATTGAAACTAAATTAATTTTGTGTTGCATACAAGTAAAAGTAGCAATTTAGTTGATGTTTTAGAGAGAAAGACAAGTTTTATATATATATATACAGATACACACACATATATATATATACAGATACACACACATATATATATATACACACACACACACATATATATATATGGTTAGTTAAAATACCACATACATATAATACATACTATATGGTTAGTTAAAATACCACATTATAGCCAGTTAAAAAAGTGACAGACAAGGCTGAAAGAGAAAAATAGGTAAAAATAAGGAAAATAGGTGGAAAGGGAGGGAGGAAAATTGAAACGGGAGAGAAGACTTAAGGAAAATGAGACAGAGATAAGGGAAGAGGCCCCATGAAATGTTAATAATAATAACAAATGTAAATTGTAAGCTTTCTTTGGCAGAAATTTCACTTTGATCTTTTGTTTCTTTTGATAGACCATGAGCACTTGTTCTGGTTTTACAGAGAAGAAAATGCATATAGTCAGTGGCAAAACTGGAGGTGAAATTTGGTCTCTTTATTTCTAATCCTCTCCACTTATATGAGGTTTAATGGATGTAAATTACACTTGTTCTGCAGTTCACTAGGTTTGAGTGTCTCTGCGTAAGTTGTTACCTGTTATTTCTGCTCTTTGAAATTCTGATTACAGTACCAATGATCCTGTAGAGCAACATTTTCTTATAAAAGAAAACAGCTTGTCTGTTTTTATTTCCAAACTTTAAAGTTTATTTTTGAAATAAATGTTTACTTCCCCATGGGCTTCTGAATCTTCTGCAGGTGTGTGAAGGAATGATTCTGGCTTTAGAAAATTGCTTTGGAACATGAGAGATATCTCTCAATTTACTAGCTATCACCTGTAGTCCCTTTGGCATAGAAAGCTGTCAGCTTGCTTTATTTTATCCTCTCAGTGATCAGAATTTTTCTATTATAGAAAATTTAAATTTATAATTAGTGTCTATTTGCTTTGAAATGAGTTTTTCGCTCTGCTTATTTAAAAAAAAAACAAACAAAAACTAAGCCGGAGGTCATATTCAAACTATCTAATAAGAGGTGTGGAATAGATAACACCCATTAGAATAAATGTCTTCCCTGCCTATACAGAGAGGCTAAAAATATCAACTCTGTTCTAATTCCTATTGGGAATAATACAAACAAGAGAACCTCACATCCAATGTATTTTCCATTAAGAAAATCCTTTAGGAATGTACAATATTAACCACACTGTTAACTACTCTCAGGGTTTCATCTCTCTTCCTTTGCCAAGAAGACTTGAAAGAAAGGAAAGAATGGGGTGGAAGAATTAAGAAGCACAAAGGAAAGCTGGGGAAAAATGAATGTTTGCGTAATGTTGCTTTCTAGTTTTTAGTGTTTCCAAAAGCCAGAAATTTCGCTGACCTTGAATTCTGTCAGATTTTCAGGAACCCTTATGAAAAATTTTCTGTTTTTTTTTTTTTTAAATAAATTTCAGGGGCCTTCCCTGTTGGTCCAGTGGTGAAGACTCACTCTCAATGTAAGGCGCCCAGGTTTCATCCCTGGTCAGGGAACTAGAACCCACATGCTACAACTAAGAGTTTGCACGCCACAACCAAAGATCCTGTGTGCTGTAACTAAATCTGGCACAGAAAAATAAATAAATGAAATAAAAATAAAGGTTAAAAAATAAAATTTGAATATAAAATATATACACCAAAGTATGCTGCTGCTGCTGCTAAATCACTTCAGTCGTGTCCGACTCTGTGCGACCCCATAGACGGCAGCCCTTCAGGCTCCCCCGTCCCTGGGATTCTCCAGGCAAGAACACTGGAGTGGGTTGCCATTTCCTTCTCCAATGTGTGAAAGTGAGAAGTGATGCAAATCATAATTGAATAGCACCTCATTTTCTACAAAATAAACACACCCGTGTGACTATTATCCAGATCAATGTAGACTATGACTCAGAACCCCGATTTACCTCCCTCCCACTTGCTGTCCCCCTTTCCCTTGCCAAAGTAAGCATTATCCCAACTTCTAACATCATAGTCTAGTTTTATCGACTTACAGTTTCATTTCAGTGGAATCAGAGTAGATATTCCTTTCTGTCTTGGCTTTTTTTTTTTCTCTTGCTTAAAGCTGTGTGTGGAGTCACCCGTATTCTAGCGTGTCATGGAGATTGATACATTCTCATAACCATGTTGAATTCTATTGCATGAATATACTGTAATAGATAATCATCTATTCTACTGTTGATAATATTTGGGAGGTTTCCAGGTTTGAGCTCCTAAGAATAATGCTAATTATGTGGTGTGATAGAGGTGTTAGCTAACACAATGGTGGCAATCATTTGTAAAATATAAGTCTATCAAATGAACACATAGTATAATTCAAACTCACACAGTGTTACATGTCAATTATATCTCAATAAAGCTGCTGCTGCTGCTGCTAAGTCACTTCAGTCGTGTCTGACTCTGTGCGACCCCATAGATGGCAGGCAGCCCACCAGGCTCCCCCGTCCCTGGGATTCTCCAGGCAAGAACACTGGAGTGGGTTGCCATTTCCTTCTCCAATGCACGAAAGTGAAAAGTGAAAGGGAAGTCGCTCGTTCATGTCCGACTCTTAGCGACCCCATGGACTGCAACCTACCAGGATCCTCCATCCATGGGATTTTCCAGGCAAGAGTACTGGAGTGGGGTGCCATTGCCTTCTCCCAATGAAGCTAAGGGAAAAATAAATTATAACTATATGAAGTGACAGAGGTGATAGCTAAGACTATGGTGGTGATCGTGTTGTAATATACAAATATATCAAATTAACATGTTGTACATCCTAAACTTGGGGCTTCCCAGGTGGCACTAGTGGTAAAGAATCTGCCTGCCCATGCAGGTTTGATGTAAGAGAAGTGGGTTCGATCCCTGGATTGGGAAGATCCCCTGGAGAAGGGCATGGCAACCCACTCCTGTATTCTTGCCTGGAGAATCTCATGGACAGAGGAGCCTGACAGGCTGCAGTCCTAGGATCGTACAGAGTTGGACTTGACTGAAGCTACTTAGCATGCAGCAGGCACGAACATCCTAAATGTACAGAATGTTATACTTCAATTGTATTTTTTTTTAACTCTTATTCATTTAAAAGAACTCTGGGGCTTCCCTGGTGGCTCAGTGGTAAAGAATTTGTCTGCCAATTCAGGCAACATGGGTTTGATCCCTTATCTGGGAAGATCCCACATGCCTAGGAGCAGCTAAGCCCATGAGTCACAACGGTTGAGCCTGGGCTCTAGAGCCTAAGAGCCTCAACTATTGAGCCTATGTGCTACAACTACTGAAGCCCGTATGTGCCAAAGCCCAAGCTCTGCAAGAAGAGAAGCCACAGCAATGAGAAGCCCGCACACTGCAATTAGAGAGTGGCCCCTGCTTGCTGCAACTAGAGAAAAGCCCGTGCAGCAATGAAGACCCAGTGCAGCCAAAAATAATTCAATAAATAAATTTATAAAGAAGAAAACAAATACATTAAAATTTTTATTTTCTTTTATTTTAGTTGATTAAAAACTATAATATAAAGGCAAATGTCTCTAACTTTGTAGTGTATTTGTTGAGTTAATTTCAGGTGTATAGCAAAGTGCTTCAGTTATACATATAGATGTATCTATTCTTTTTCAAATTCTTTTCCAGTTAGGTTATTACAGAATATTGAGCAGAGTTTCCTGTGCTCTAGAGTAAGTCTTGTTGGTTATCTATTTTAAATATAGAAGTGTATATGTGTCAATTTCAAATTCCCAGTACATCCTTCCCCCCCCTCCCTTCCCCCTGGTAACCATAAGTTTGTTCTCTAAGTCTGTGAGTCTGAAAGCCAATTATATTTCAATTAGAAAGATAGAAAGAAAGTGGAGAGGAAAAACAATAGTGCTGCTATGAACATTCTTGAACATATCTGGTATACCTGAGTACACACATTTCTGTTGGGCACATAATTGTAGGGAAATAAAACATCCCTGGGTTTTTCAGGGTTCATGTGAATAATTATAGCTGTGGACACATGTGCTACGAGGTTGGAGACACTGCTTTTACTTCTCTCAGAAACACGTTCACGTGCTGGAAAGATTAGATCGATAGTCATTCGTTTCCCTAATGAAGGAGCTAATTGTTCTGATCCAAAAGGATAACGGAACTTCTCTTACATCCCCCAAACCAAAGGGATGGGCACCTGGGTAAGCCTCAGCCCAGAACCTGGGGCCTTATCTATGTGGGTATTCACATTTCAGAGACTAACGAGGCCCACAACTCTAGATCTCACAAAACTAAAAGTTATGTGGCTAATGGTCTCCTGGAAAGATTCTTTTTATAAACAAAGTATCAGGAGGAGACACTCTCAGAAGAGGAGAAAAAATCCTTCCTTTCCTCTTCCTTGGCCTATGGAAAATCCTGCCGTTCGTGTACTGAAAACATCTATCTGCTCTCACTATGTGGTCCCAGAGCTGAGACCTATCGCGAAAGACATATAATGGGCAACACACTTTTTATTTACTGAGATAAGTAATAAAGGAAAAATCTGTCTCTGATCCAGAATACTTCATGTGTGCATTCAGGATAAACTTAGTAAAAATGAGCATTGAATATTCCCAAATAACTAAAGGTTAAGTTGTTGGGCTTGGAGTCTGTATATATTCAACCTTCGTGACATTCCCAACTCCCAAGCCATTTTCCAAAGGGATTGTGCCAACTGATATTCCCACTAGCGGTTTTCAAAAGCTCTGTTTGCTCAAAAACACTGTTTTCAGTCATTAAGTTCTAGCCATTCTGGTGGTTCTTCTGTCTTATTTCTTTGTAGTTTTAATTTGATTTTTCCTGATGACTAATTAGGTGATTACTCTTTTGTAAGTTTATTGGCCGTTTGGATTTCCTTCGTACTGAAGAGCAGTTTAATTTTTTTGCTGACTTTTTCTTTTTATATCTTTTTATTTTTATTGGAGGCTAATTATTTTACAATATTATATTGGTTGGTTTTGCCATATATTGACATGAATCTGCCCCAGGTGTACATGTGTTCCCCCTCCCGAACCCCCCTCCCACCTCCCTCCTCCCCTTATTGTCCCTCTGGGTCATCCCCGCATACCAGCCCTGAGCATCCTGTAACATGCATCGACCCTGAACTGGAGATTCGTTTCACATATGATAATACACATGTTTCAATGCCATTCTCCCAAACCATCCCACCCTCACCCTCTCCCACAGAGTCCCAAAGACTGTTCTATACATCTGTGTCTCTTTTGCTGTCTCTTATACGAGTTGACTCACTGGAAAAGACTCTGATGCTGGGAAAGGTTGGGGGCGGGAGGAGAAGGGGACGACGGAGAATGAAATGGCTGGATGGCATCACTGACTCTGTGGACATGAGTTTGAGTGTACTCCGGGAGTTGGTGATGGACAGGGAGGCCTGGCGTGCTGTGATTCATGGGGTCGCGGAGAGTCGGACACGACTGAGCGACTGAACTGAACTGAACTGAACCACACTGTTCTCCATAGTGGCTGTACTAGTTTGCCTTCCCACCAACAGTGTAAGAAGGTTCCCTTCTCTCCACACCCTCTCCAGCATTTATTGCATGTAGACTTTTGGATAGCAGCCATTCTGACTGGTGTGAAATGGTATCTCATTGTGGTTTTGATTTGCATCTCTCTGATTATGAGGGATGTTGAGCATTTTTTCACGTGTTTGTTAGCCATCTTTATGTCTTCTTTGGAGAAATGTCTGTTTAGTTCTTTGGCCCATTTTTTGATTGGGTCATTTATTTTTCTGGAATTGAGCTGCAGGAGCTGCTTGTATATTTTGGAGATTAATCCTTTATCAGTTGCTTCATTTGCTATTATTTTCTCCCATTCTGAAGGCTGTCTTTTCACCTTGCTTATAGTTTCCATTGCTGTGCAGAAGCTTTTGATTTTAATTAGGTCCCATTTGTTTATTTTTGCTTTTATTTCCAATATTCTGGGAGGTGGGTCTTGGAGGATCCTGCTGTGATTTATGTCAGAGAGTGTTTTGCCTATGTTCTCCTCTAGGAATTTTATAGTTTCTGGTCTTACATCTAGCTCTCTAATCCATTTTGAGTTTATTTTGGTGTGTAAAGCTGAAACTCTAATACTTTGGCCACCTCATGCGACGAGCTGACTCACTGAAAAAGAGTCTGATGCTGGGAAGGTTTGGGGGCAGGAGGAGAAAGGGACGACAGAGAATGAGATGGCTGGATGGCATCACCAACTTGATGGACATGAGTTTGAGTGAACTCCGGGATTTGGTGATGGACAGGGAGGTATGGCGTGCTGTGATTCATGGGGTCACAAAGAGTTGGACACGACTGAGCGACTGAACTGAACTGAACTGATGGTGTTAGGAAGTGTTTTAGTTTCATTCTTTTACAGGTGGCTGACCAGTTTTCCCAGCACCACTTGTTAAAGAAACTGTCTTTTGTCCATTTTATATTCTTGCCTCCTTTGTCAAGGATAAGGTGTCCATAGGTGCTTGAATTTATCTCTGGGCTTTCTATATTATTCCATTGATCTATATTTCTGTCTTTATGCCAGTACCATACTGTCTTGATGACTGTGGCTTTGTAGTAGAGCCTGAAGTCTGGCAGGTTAATTCCCCCAGTTCCATTTTTCTTCTTCAAGATTGCTTTGGCTATTTGAGGTTTTTTGTTTTTCCATACAAATTGTGAGATTGTTTGTTCTAGTTCTGTGAAACAAATATCATTGGTAGCTTGATAGGGATTGCATTGAATGTATAAATTACTTTGGGTAGTATACTCATTTTTACAATATTTATTCTTCCAATCCATGAACACGGTATATTTCTCCATCTATTAGTGTCCTCTTTGATTACTTTCACAAGTGTTTTATAGTTTTCTATGTACAAGTCTTTTGTTTCCTTAGGTAGATATATTCCTAAGTATTTAATTCTTTTCGTTGCAACAGTGAATGGAATAGTTTCCTTAATTTCTCTTTCTATTTTCTCATTATTAGTGTATAGGAATGCAAGGGATTTCTGTGTGTTGATTTTATATCCTGAAACTTTACTGTATTCATTGATTAGCTCTAGTAGTTTTCTGGTAGAGTCTTTAGGGTTTTCTGTGTAGAGGATCATGTCATCAGCAAACAGTGAATGTTTTACTTCTTTTCCAATTTGTATTCCTTTTATGTTTTTTTCTGCTCTGATTGCTGTAGCCAAAACTTCCAGAACTATGTTGAATAGTAGAGGTGAGAGTGGGCACCCTTGTCTTGTTCCTGACTTTAGGGGAAATGCTTTCAGTTTTTCACCATTGAGGATAATGTTTGCTGTGGGTTTGTCATATATAGCTTTTATTATGTTGAGATATGTCCCTTCTATTCCCACTTTCTGGCGGGTTTTTATCATAAATGGATGTTGAATTTTGTCGAAGGCTTTCTCTGCATCTATTGAGATAATCATATGATTTTTATTTTTCAGTGTGTAATGTGGTGTATTACATTGATTGATTTGCGGATATTGAAGAATCCTTGCATTCCTGGGATAAAGCCCAGTTGGTCATGATGTATGATCTTCTTAATGTGTTGTTGGATTCTGATTGCTAGAATTTTGTTAAGGATTTTTGCATCTATGTTCATCAGTGTTATTGACCTGTAGTTTTCTTTTTTTGTGGGATCTTTACCAGGTTTTGGGATTAGGGTGATTGTGGACTCATAGAATCAGTTTGGAAGTTTCCCTTCCTCAGCAATTTTCTGGAAGAGTTTGAGTAGAATAGGTGTTAGCTCTCCTCTAAATTTTTGGTAGAATTCAGCTGTGAAGCCGTCTGGACCTGGGCTTTTGTTTGCTGGAAATTTCTGATTACAGCCTCTAGTTCCGTGCTTGTGGTGGGCCTGCTGAGATTTTCTATTTCTTCCTGGTTCAGTTTTGGAAAGGTGTACTTTTCTAGGAATTTGTCCATTTCTTCCAGGTTATTCATTTTATTGCCATATAATTGCTGATAGTATTCTCTACTAATCCTTTGTATTTCTGTGTTGTCGGTTGTGATCTCTCCATTTTCATTTCTAATTTTATTGATTTGGTTCCTCTCCCTTTGTTTCTTGATGAGTCTGGCTAGTGGTTTGTCAATTTTATTTACCTTCTCAAAGAACCAGCTTTTTGCTTTGTTGATTTTTGCTATGGTCTCTTTTGTTTCTTTTGCATTTATCTCTGCCCTCATTTTTACTATTTCTTTCCTTCTACTAACCCTGGGGTTCTTCATTTCTTCCTTTTCTAGTTGCTTTAGATGTAGGGTTAGGTTATTTAGTTGACTTTTTTCTTGTTTCTTGTTTCTGCTATGAACCTCTCCCTTAGCACTGCTTTTACAGTGTCCCAGAGGTTTTGGGTTGTTGTGTTTTCATTTTCATTCATTTCTATGCATATTTTGATTTATCTTTTGATTTCTTCTATGATTTGTTCATTATTCAGCAGCGTGTTGTTCAGCCCCCATATGTTGGCATTTTTAATAGTTTTTCTCTTGTAATTGAGATCTAATCTTACTGCATTGCGGTCAGAAAAGATGCATGGAATGATTTCAACTTTTTTGAATTTACCAAGGCTAGATTTATGGCCCAGGATGTGATCTATCCTGGAAAAGGTTCCGTGTGTGCTTGAGAAAAAGGTGAAATTCATTGTTTTGGGGTGAAATGTCCTCAGTTCAGTTCAGTTCAGTTCAGTCGCTCAGTCGTGTCCGACTCTCCGCGACCCCATGAATCACAGCACGCCAGGCCTCCCTGTCCATCACCAACTCCCGGAGTACACTCAAACTCATGTCCACAGAGTCGGTGATGCCATCCAGCCATCTCATTCTCCGTCGTCCCCTTCTCCTCCCGCCCCCAACCTTTCCCAGCATCAGAGTCTTTTCCAGTGAGTCAACTCGTCGCATGAGGTGGCCAAAGTATTGGAGTTTCAGCTTTAGCATCAGTCTCTCCAATGAACATCCAGGATTGATCTCCTTTAGAATGGACTGGTTGGATCTCCTTGCAGTATAAGGGACTCTCAAGAGTCTTCTCCAACACCACAGTTCAAAAGCATCGATTCTTCGGCGATCAGCTTTCTTCACAGTCCAACTCTCACATCCATACATGACCACGGGAAAAACCATTGCCTTGACTAGACGGACCTTGGTCGGCAAAGTAATGTCTCTGCTTTTTAATATACTATCAAGGTTGGTCATAACTTTCCTTCCAAGGAGCAAGCGTCTTTTAATTTCATGGCTGCAATCAGCATCTGCAGTGATTTTGGAGCCCAAAAAAACAAAGTCTACAGATATCTATTAGGTCTCACTGGTCTATTGTATCATTTAAAGTTTGTGTTTCCTTGTTAATTTTCTGTTTAGTTGATCTATCCATAGATGTAAGTGGGGTATTAAAATCTCCCACTATTATTGCATTATTGTTAATTTCCCATTTCATGCTTGTTAGTAATTGTCTTACATATTGCGGTGCTCCTATGTTGGGTGCATAAATATTTATAATTTCTATATCTTCATCTTGGATTGATCCTTTGATCATTATGTAGCTTCCTTCTTTGTCTCTTTTTACAGCCTTTGTTTTAAAGTCTATTTTATCTGATATGAGTATTGCTACCCCTGCTTTCTTTTGGTCTCTATTTGCATGGAATATCTTTTTCCAGCCCTTTACTTTCAGTCTGTGTGTGTCCTTCGTTTTGAGGTGGGTCTCTTGCAGACAACATATATGGGGGTCTTGTTTTTGTATCCATTCAGCCAGCCTTTGTCTTTTGGTTGGGGCATTCAACCCATTTACATTTAAGGTAATTATTGATAAGTACGATCCCGTAGCCATTTTCTTTATTGCTTTGGGTTCGAGTCAACAAAAGAGTCCGAAATGCAGTACTTGGATGCAATCTTAAAAACGACAGAAATATTTCTGTTCGTTTCCAAGGCAAACCATTCAATATTACAGTAATCCAGGCCTATGCCCCAACCAATAACCCTGAAGAAGCCGAAGTTGAACGGTTTTATGAAGACCTACAAGACCTTTTAGAACTAACACCCCCAAAAGATGTCCTTTTCATTATAGGGACTGGAATGCAAAAGTAGGAAGTCAAGAAACACCTGGAGTAACAGGCAAATTTGGCCTTGGAGCACGGAATGAAGCAGGGCAAAGGCTAATAGAGTTTTGCCAAGAGAACACACTGGTCATAGCAAACACCCTCTTCCAACAACACAAGAGAAGACTCTACACATGGACATCACCAGATGGTCAACACCGAAATCAAATTGATTATATTCTTTGCAGCCAAAGATGGAGAAGCTCTATACAGTTAGCAAAAACAAGACCAGGAGCTGACTGTGGCTCAGATCATGAACTCCTTATTGCCAAATTCAGACTTAAATTGAAGAAAGTAGGGAAAACCACTAGACCATTCAGATATGACCTCAATCAAATCCCTTATGATTATACAGTGGAAGTGAGAAATAGATTTAAGGGACTAGATCTGATAGATAGAGTGCCTGATGAACTCTGAACGGAGTTTCATGACATTGTACAGGAGACAGGGACCGAGACCATTCCCATGGAAAAGAAATGCAAACAAGCAAAATGGCTGTCTGAGGAGGCCTTACAAATAGCTGTGAAAAGAAGAGAAGCAAAAAGCAAAGGAGAAAAGGAAAGATATTAGCATCTGAATGCAGAGTTCCAGAGAATAGCAAGGAGACATAAGAAAGCCTTCCTCAGGGATCAATGCAAAGAAATAGAGGAAAACAACAGAACAGGAAAAAGAAGAGACCTCTTCAAGAAAATCAGAGATTCCAAGGGAATATTTCATGCAAAGATGGGCTCGATAAAGGACAGAAATGGTATGGACCTAACAGAAGCAGAAGATATTAAGAAGAGGTGGCAAGAATACACAGAAGAACTGTACAAAAAAGATCTTCATGACCAAGATAGTCATGATAACGTGATCACTGACCTAGAGCCAGACATCTTGGAATGTGAAGTCAAGTGGGCCTTAGAAAGCATCACTATGAACAAAGCTAGTGGAGGTGATGGAATTCCAGTTGAGCTATTTCAAGTCTTGAAAGATGATGCTGTGAAAGTGCTGCACTCAATATGCCAGCAGATTTGGAAAACTCAGCAGTGGCCACAGGACTGGAAAAGGTCAGTCTTCATTCCAATCCCAAAGAAAGGCAATGACAAAGAATGCTCAAACTGCCACACAATTGTACTCATCTCACATGCTAGTAAAGTCATGCTCAAAATTCTCCAAGCCAGGCTTCAGCAATATGTGAACCGTGAACACCCAGATGTTCAAGCAGGTTTTAGAAAAGGCAGAGGCACCAGAGATCAAGTTGCCAACATCTGCTGGATCATGGAGAAAGCAAGAGAGTTCCAGAAAAACATCTATTTCTACTTCATTGACTATGCCAAAGCCTTTGACTGTGTGGATCACAATAAACTGTGGAACATTCTGAAAGAGATGGGAATACCAGACCACCTGACCTGCCTCTTGAAAAACCTGTATGCAGGTCAGGAAGCAACAGTCAGAACTGGACATGGAGCAACAGACTGGTTCCAAATAGGAAAAGGAGTACGTCAAGGCTTTATATTGTCACCTTGCTTATTTAACTTATATGCAGAGTACATCATGAGGAACGCTGGGCTGGAAGAAGCACAAGCTGGAATCAAGCTTGCCGGGAGAAATATCAATAACCTCAGATATGCAGATGACACTACCCTTATGGCAGAAAGTGAAGAGGAACTCAAAAGCCACTTGATGACAGTGAAAGAGGAGAGTGAAAAGGTTGGCTTGAAGCTCAACATTCAGAAAACAAAGCTCATGGCATCTGGTCCCATCACTTCATGGGAAATAGATGGAAAAACAGTGGAAACAATGTCAGACTTTATTTTTTTGGCTCCAAAATCACTGCAGATGCTGATTGCAGCCATGAAATTAAAAGACACACTCCTTGGAAGGAAAGTTATGACCAACCTTGATAGTATATTAAAAAGCACAGACATTAGTTCGCCAACCAAGGTCCATCTAGTTAAGGCTATGGTTTTTCCCGTGGTCATGTATGGATGTGAGAGTTGGACTGTGAAGAAAGCTGATCGCCAATGAATTGATGCTTTTGAACTGTGGTGTTGGAGAAGACTCTTGAGAGTCTCTTGTACTGCAAGGAGATCCAACCAGTCCATTCTAAAGGAGATCAATCCTGGGTGTTCATTGGAAGGACTGATGCTAAAGCTGAAACTGCAATACTTTGGCCACCTCATGCGACGAGTTGACTCACTGGAAAAGACTCTGATGCTAGGAAAGTTTGGGGGCGGGAGGAGAAGGGGACGACAGAGAATGAGATGGCTGGATGGCATCACCGACTCTGTGGACATGAATTTGAGTGAACTCCGGGAGTTGGTGATGGACAGGGAGGCCTGGCGTGCTGTGATTCATGGGGTTGCAAAGATTTGGACACGACTGAGCGACTGAACTGAACTGAACTGAAGAGCGAACTACATGCCTTATCACATTTACACAAATGTTAGTGTCTTGACCTTCAGAGACCTCATAACTTAGCTAGAAAAGACAAATGAATAGAAAATGGTAAAATAAAGTATGATAGAAATAAGCACTCTGTGATGGGCAGGAAGAATATTGGGTAAGTAGGCTTTGGGAAGGTCGTATTCCAATGCAGCTTTGAAGGACATGTAGGAAATACACAGTAAGGAAAGGTAAGTCTGATCCTTGTTACTCTGTCCTGCTCAGAAGACAAGTATCAGTTTCATGATAAGAAAACTAAATTAAAATATTCTTCCTTATTTTCCTGTGATTTTATTCACTGGTTAGTTTTATTATTATTATTTTTTTAACATTTTTTTTCTTTCTGGGCAAAGAGATAGAACTAGGATGACTGATCTGAGATGAGGGGAACGCTGGGCTGAAAGAAGCACAAGCTGGAATCAAGATTGCTGGGAGAAACATTGATAATCTCAGATATGCAGATGACACCACCTTTATGGCAGAAAGTGAGGAAGAACTAAAGAGCCTCTTGATGAAAGTGAAATAGGAGAGTGAAAAGGTTGGCTTGAAGCTCAACATTCAGAAAACAAAGATCATGGCATCTGGTCCCATCACTTCATGGGAAATAGATGGGGACACAGTGGACATAGTGGCTGCCTTTTTTTTGGGGGCTCCAAAATCACATCAGATGCTGACTGCAGCCATGAAATTAAAAGACGCTTACTCCTTGGAAGGAAAGTTATGACCAACCTAGATAGCATATTAAAATCAGAGACATTATTTTGCCAAGAAAGGTCCATCTAGTCAAGGCTATGGTTTTTCTAGTGGTCATGTATGGATATGAGAGTTGGGACTGTGAAGAAAGCTGAGCACCGAAGAATTGATGCTTTTGAACTGTGGTGTTGAAGAAGACTCTTGAGAGTCCCTTGGACAGCAAGGAGAGACAACCAGTCCATCCTAAAGGGGATCAGTCCTGGGTGTTCATTGGAAGGACTGATGCTAAAGCTGAAACTCCAATACTTTGGTTACCTCATGTGATAAGTTGACCTTTGGAAAAGATTCTGATGCTGGGAGGGATTGGGGTCAGGAGGAGAAGGGGATGACAGAGAATGAGATGGTTGTATGGCATCACTGACTCAATGAGTTTGGGTGAACTCCAGGAGTTGGTGATGGACAGGGAGGCCTGGCATGCTGTGATTCATGGGGTCGCAAAGAGTCGGACACGACTGAGCGACTGAACTGAACTGAAAGTGACTGCTCAAGGTTAGTATGATCTGTATATCTTTTATTATCATTTAGGATAAGATCATATGTTATATTTTTTAAAAAAAATTTATTGAGGTTTAATTGATTTACAAGTTGTGTTTAATTTCTGCTATACAGCAAAGTGTATCAGTTATACACATATATATTCTTTTTCATAGTCTTTTCTTTATGGTTTATCACAGTTATTTCATGTTTTCTTAAAAGATTTTACAATCTCCTTTTATTCCCCATTGAATAGAGATGGCATTCTGCTTTAAAAAAATCATGTGGAATTTTATTTAAACAACTGAATCGTGTTTATGTTTGAATATATATTTTCTATGTTGTAAAGAACATATTTTTATTAGAGAAAAAGGAAACTGATTTACATATTTTTCATTAAATCACTGAGTATAAAAGGAAAGGTTTTATAAACTTAAAAGGAATCCACAAAATTAAGTGTGTTTTTCAGAGTTGTCATTTATACTATGGAAATGAAAAAGATATCAATAGTTCCAAGATTTCCAAATAGTAATCTGAGTCAAGTCAGGAGTTATTAAATTGGTTTTCAAGAAAGTGAAAAAAATTCATTTGATGGCTTTATCTATACAAATAGAATTATATAAAAATAAATGAACATCAGATAACTTCTTTAAAATCTAATACAGTGTGGAAAAAAAGTTTTAGAATGCTCTACTTGTTGTGATCTCCAATAATATTAGACATAGTGGCATAAATAAAAAGTAGGGGTTATAAGAACCAATTTTCATGTGGCTGAATAAGTCAAAACTTCTCCAATTCTTCTCCAATCTTTCCTCAAAGAAATCAGCCAGAACATTATGATGGTATCCCAGTTTCGCATCTGTATTACAGACCATCGGAAATGTTGTGACCCTTTCCTTTCTCTTCTTGCTCCGCCATTTTTCTTTAGTTGTGTTAACTGTGAAATAGGCTGACCCAAAAAGAAAGTTAGAAAAGTGGGACTTTCTCAGTCTTAAGAAGATCCCCACTTTCAATTACGCAATTATTTTAATATATAGTAAATATACTCATGTCTAAATTTACATATTGGGAGAAGGCAATGGCAACCCACTCCAGTACTCTTGCCTGGAAAATCCCATGGGTGGAGGACCCTGGTAGGCTGCAGTCCATGGGGTCGCAAAGAGTCGGATATGACTGAGCGACTTCACTTTCCCTTTTCACTTTCATGCATTGGAGAAGGAAATGGCAGCCCACTCCAGTGTTCTTGCCTGGAGAATCCCAGAGATGGTGGAGCCTGGCAGATCCCATAGGCTACCGTCTATGGGGTCGCAGAGAGTCGGACACAACTGAAGTGACTTAGCAGCAGTAGCAGCAAATTTACATATTATTTGACTCAATTTTTACTGTTTATGGTATCTTTTTGTATCATTTTCATTAACTCACATGTATTAAAAATAACATTTTGGAATGCTAGTTGTGTCTAATCTGGCCAGTCTAATTCTAAATAACGTCCCAGAATGGTATTGTTTGGCATTTCCCCATGAAAATGACAGTTGCTAAAGATCGAAACTTCAATATTATGTGGGCAATTTAATAATGTAACATTTCAGTAATAGTCCATTTTTTGAAGAACAGTTTTTGCTAGGCAAAAATTTTGATAAGTATATTATGGGAAATGATCTATGTTTCAAGTTGGTTGCTTGTCCAGCAAACTGGCCAATGACACTCTTGCATGTTTTTTTTTTTTTTTTGCTGTTTTCAGAACTCTTTAATCAACGCACAGTTAAGCTCTCCAGTTTTGAATTCTGAAATTTTTCCTTGTTTTCAGTGGTTCATGTCATCACAGTCAACCATAAAACTTCAACATCTTGTCTCTCTTTAAATCATGTGTAGGGACAGCTCCCAAGCTATATTCTCTGCTAAGATATTTTAGTCACCATGAACTCTGTTTTCTGCATTGCTGATAACGACAGATGCTTTCTTTTCTTCCAAGTTTACCTGCACTTTAACTGTTTTTTTGAAATTTTTATCAATCAGTTAAACCAAATTGCAAGATAAAAAACCAGTAATCACCACTGGTGCATATTTGTGGGAGGGACCTTAAGACACCAGTGGCCACTCATGCCAGTTCAGGTTCGGTTTTGCTACCAAATGAGTTTTGGCAGAAAATTTGCAAAAAGTTTTGGGTTTTAGTGGTTTTCAGAATGATGGATAAGGGATTATGTATCTGTGTATGGAGACTGTTAGCATCTGATACTTATATTCTTATTCTAAAGAGAGACTTCAAACTGAGTCATCTTTATTTAGAAGACATCATAAAAATATTCGGTTGAGAACACCTTTGTTCATCAGTAACATTCAAAATTTTTTTTCCTTAAGCTTCATTCAATATACATTTCTCTGGGCTGTCGGTCTATCTCATAAGTAAATGTTAATACATAATCCCAGCGCTCAGGTAGCTCAGGCCCTAGTATGGGAGGAGATAAGAGAAAAGAAAATAAAGAGGACAGACATCCAGTGCTGACCACGGAGAAGTGATGAATATCACACTTTCTCTGCTGCCGTAAACAACTATAACACAGCACAAAATCCACCAAGCAACTGTTCCCGAGAATTTCACAACAGATGTTCGGGGTGTGCTTCTTGCAAGAAAGCAAGCACAAACAGTAAGCTCTCTCAGTCGTGTTGGACTCTTTGAGACCCCATGAATTGCAGCACACCAGGCCTCCCTGTCAGACAGGGAGAGACAGAGGATGAGATGGCTGGATGGCATCACCGACTCGATGGACATGAGTTTGCGTGAACTCCCGGAGTTGGTGATGGACAGGGAGGCCTGGTGTGCTGTGATCTTGGGGTCGCAAAGAGTCACAAAGAGTTGAACTGTGACATAGGGAAGTGAAATGCAAGCCAAGAGCAACAGCCTTGCTGGACTGATGAACCTGACTGAAGGCTGAGCTGGGTTTTGTAGGCAGGTACATTACTTTGCCAACAAAGGTCCCTCTAGTCAAGGAGCAACAGCCTTGCTGGACTGATGAACCTGACTGAAGGCTGAGCTGGGTTTTGTAGGCAGGTACATTACTTTGCCAACAAAGGTCCCTCTAGTCAAGGCTATGGATTTTCCAGTGGTCATGTATGGATGTGAGAGTTGGACTGTGAAGAAAGCTGATCGCCGAAGAATTGATGCTTTTGAAATGTGGTGTTGGAGAAGACTCTTGAAAGTCCCTTGGACTGCAAGGAGATCCAACCAGTCCATCCTAAAGGTGATCAGTCCTGGGTGTTCATTGGAAGGACTGATGCTAAAGCTGAAACTCCAATACTTTGGCCACCTCATGCGACGAGTTGACTCACTGGAAAAGACTGATGCTGGGAGGGATTGGGGGCAGGAGGAGAAGGGGACCACAGAGGATGAGATGGTTGGATGGCATCACTGACTTGATGGACATGAGTTTGAGTGAACTCCGGGAGTTGGTGATGGACAGGGAGGCCTGGTGTGCTGTGATTCATGGGGTGCAAAGAGTCGGACATAACTGAGCGACTAAACTCACTGAACTCACTCACAGGAGGGGAGCTGCGGAGCATTTTTATCTTCCTGTTGGTGGTAAGGAAGGCTGCAATATGAGCTAAGAACATCTTTTCTCCCTTGTTAGATATTTAGTCTATGCGCCTCTCCTAATATTTATGAGGTGTCCTTCACACAAGTCCTCTAACTACCTTAAATTCTTTGGTATACTTCAGGATGTTCCTGTGGTCCATCAGGAATTCTCAAGTTCAAGCCCCATTCAGTTAAATTTCCTGTGATTTCTGATTTCATCCCAAGTACATCTGGATGCATTTCTGGGGAAAATGGGAGGTTTCAGTTTAGAATTACTGATAACACAGTAATTTAGGAATGAGAAAAATCTCATGACATCAAGACTAATTTTTGAAGGTTTCTATTGACATGTGCCATTCCAATGAAAGCTTTAAAAAATAGTAAATTAAACTCAAAATTATCCATTACCAAAATAATGAAAAATATTTTATCCCATTATTACTTCTTGGCACTGCAGTCTTTCTCAGTATCTCATTCATCCATGCACTATTTTACAGAAATTCAAAAGACCATTTCCCAGATAGTGAATTATACCTCTCTGAAATCAATTACATTTCAGGACAACACTAATACTACACATATTTTTATTAGGAAATAAAACCACAGGATATGGATAGTAATAAAACTGGAATTATTCTACTGACAAAGTCCATAAAAGTAACCAATAATTTCAAAATCAAACAGAAAAACCTATCCAGGGTCTGCTACTGAACAATATTAGCAGTAATATTTTCCCCAAGTTCACATTAATTTCCTCTCTCCATTTCTGATATATGGCACATATTTGAAAAACCATGTGTCATTTGCTTACTCCCCAGGTCAGGAATGTTGGGAAACTTTCTCACATTATGCTAGAGTTGGTGTCTTAATTCTCCTCCCTCTTAATTGATTAATGAGTGAGGAGTGAAGGAAACAATGTTAGAGAAAATTTCATTAGGTATAAATTGCAAGACATTTGTTTGAATGAACATAATATCTCAGCTCTGTCTTGATGGGCCTTGTGGGAATGCTTTAAGTATTACTGTAAGTGCCAGACCAGGCACTGAACAATTTAATGGTACCATTCGAGCATGGCCTTGTATCTGGTTTTTGTTTCAAAACGTTCTTGGGGAAAACTTCACTGCCTGATAATAGGGAACCAAAGAATTCTTTCAAGTTTATGTGTTGCCAACAATATTTCTGAAGGGAGTCATTTAAGGTAAAACAACAAAAAGTCTCTTTTTAAAGCTTAAGCCATTCTAATTTACCTCTTCTATAAAAAGAAAACCTAGATGTTTCAAAACAGTACCTGATCAGCCACATGACCAGTGATCTGAATAGATCCACCAAGTGACTTGTGACTTGTGATAATACTTGTAGTGACCCAAGATTTCCTCAATTATTTTTCACTGCTACAAATTTATGTCACTTGTTAAACAAACATTGATTTTTTTTAAAAGATTTAAAGTGTGTAAAAGAACAATAGAGGATAGAGAATAATATACACTTACTTTTTCCCATCTAACATTGACACACCTTAATATTTTACCTCAAGTCTCTTTTAGCGTTTTTCTTCTAAATAAAACGTTATAGATTAAGCTACACTATCCACAATTCTGACTTTGGAGTAAATTCTTTGATGTTTACACTTCCATTCCTTAACAACAAACACATACATGCACATGTTCTGAATATTGTGTTTTATATATATGTATGTCTGTATTATATAATTATACTATATATATTTCATATTTGCTTTTTATAATTTGCCATCATGTTAAGCTCAAACCATGTGTGTTTATATAGATATGTACATATATACAACACAGATTGATAGTTCTAGTTTAATCTTTTTAATTAATACAAATATTTCATCATAAGGATGCTGCAATTTGTTTATTCTTGCTTTTATGTACAATTAGCTTCCCCTCTTTATGTTGGCTATTAAAAATACACTGCAGCAAACTTCCTTGAATATGTCTCCTTGTGCACATATGTAAAGTATTTTTGTGGAGGTTGGGGAGGAAGAAGTTATATATCCAGAAATTAAATAGCAGGGGTTCAAGCTTATAAGTATTTTCAGTATTATTAGATTCTGCTTAATTCTCATCTGAAGGGACTTTACTTATTTTAACTCCTACCTGCCATGGATGAGAATTTCTTTCCTTCATAGCTTCCTCAGCACTTTACACTGTCAGATTTGTTTATATTTGACTTGATGGAGGGAAGATGGGTTTGCTTGATTATTGCTGCGGTCAAACAAACTCTTTTTATATTTACTTTCCATTAGTATTTCCTCCTCTGCCAATTGTCTTTTGTCTAATTTTCCTCAATTTTACTATTAGATTAATGTATTTTTTGTTATTGATATCCAAGAATATCTTATACATTCTAGATAATTTTTTCTGGGCTTTCCCTGATCTTAAATAGTGTTTATAGTTTCTTTGTTGCTGTTTAGTTGCTAAGCCATGTCCACTCTTTTGTGACCCCATGGACCATAGCCTGACAGGCTCCTCTGTCTGTGGGAAGCTCACAGCCAGGCCTCAGGGAGACTTGTGTGTGGGCACAGCACATAGGATTCAACTATGAACAAAATGGAACCCTCTAGAAATGTCCAGGGCTAGAGATGTCCAGGGCTAGAGATATCCAGGGCTAGTCCTACTCCCAGTCTCTGCCGATAAACACCAATTTCCTCAAAGCCCAGCCTCCAATCAGTTTCCTCATCCCAACATGGCAGCATTCCCTGTGGGTCTCATTTCTCTGTGTCACAGCTTGGAAAGCAGAGCTCATTTTGTTTTTTCTTGCTCTCAGGGACCACATCCTGCATGTCTGTTGTCCAGTTCTTGGAAACAGTGCCTTTGTCCTGTGTTTGTTGAGTGTGATATCTTCTCAGCAGTGATAGGACAAGACGGATAGGCATCACCATTCCATGGTTCATTAATATTTGTATATCTCTTATTCTTATTTCCTTTCTTCATGTGGTATTGTATTGACTACGATTTACTGAAGGAAATAAACTGGATGCCAGAATGACCTCATGGAGAAGAGTCTACCCCTCTCCCCAACCCTAGACCACCTGGAATGATACATGGAAGATAAATAAGCTTCTGTCTTATTTAGGTCATTGTAATTTGGAGCCTCTTATATTAGACGCTTAACCTTCTTCTTAAATTTGTGCCAAATCACAGAACAGTAATTTGAGCTTGGAAGTAAGTTTATTCATTTTAATGGAGAAACAGAAGTGTGAAGCAGACCCAAATTCTCATGTTAAAGATCAGCACGTTACCAAAGAGAAACTCATTCACTTTTTACATTGTAGTAATGAGCTTTAGGTTCTTTTGATTATAAACATGACAGGACATAAAATTAAAGAATTAAGGAATATTGAGGCTTGAAAGGATTTTAGAGATGGAAAGAGAAAGTGGAAGCCCAGGTAATTTAAGTAATCTCTCCAGAGTCACATTATTACTTAGACAAAAGATCTGTGGCTAGAATTGAGTAGTGGTATTTCTACTCTCTATTTTTTTTTTTAAGAAAATCTTTTCTACTAACTACCATTGTAATAATTCTAGGATGCTAAATTTTCTATATTTTTAGGAAAGATTTCTTTATTTATGTTGCAAACTGATTCATTCTTCAAATGTATTATGTTTTGAAACTTTGTCAAGACATGATGTAAGGGTTTTTGCTAAATGATAGTGATATATTTAGTTAGGTCAATTTAATTAATAGAATGCTAGAGGAGGTAGAGTCTAAAATCTCTGAATGGTGATTTGAAAATCAATTCCTAATAAGAATCATTTGTTTTGAAGACAGATGATAATGTTATTTTGTACTATGTGCCATTTCTAAATATAGATAGTGATATATTGAAGTTCAATATTTTGAGTGATGGCAATTTCACTGGAAAAATGTAGAATTCTTTCTTTCATAGCAGGAATGGGAAAGACTCATGCTTAGTGAAAGTTATGTCAGCATACAAAAGTTGTCACTAAAATAAGACTATTATAATGAGCTTACTTTCAAAACTGAAGTGGAAATAGTCATATGAAGTGTTAAAATTTTTCTTTTTTTCCCTTTAGTTTAGTTATTTGGATCTCATAACTATAAAAATGTATTTTTGAAAGCTTTTTCTATCAAAGGAAAGTTAACTTACAGCGTGTTAATTTCAGGTGTACAGCAAAGTGACTTGTTTATGTATATACATATTCTTTCTCAGATTCTTTTCCATTACAGATTATTATAGGATATTCTATATAGTGCTTTGTGCTATACAATAGATCCTTGTGGTTTATTTAATGTATGGTAGTATGTGAATGCTAATTCCAAAGTTCTTATATATTATTTATTATCACTAATGAGAATTTCATTGGCATGAAATATTAATACTATAATTATGAACATGTAAAATCTTTAAATCTTAAAACCTCCTAATGTTATCAAGTATATCTGTGTACAAAACATACATACATTTCACTTTATTTAAAACATATAAAAGATTATTTCAAATCACACTAAACATAATAAATATATAACCTGCTTTATTAAAAATCTATAGTGTATTTTCAAGTAACGTTTAGACTTCCAGTGCCAGACAAAATTAAACAATAATCAGTTTCCTAAAAGTGCTATTTTAAAGAATATTTTTAAGAATAATAAAGCGTCCTAAGTATAAATTGTCTTTATCAAAAGATAAAAAAAGCCTTAAATTTTATACTGGGAATAAAAAAATGTTACAGCTTTTTTTCTATGTTATTTCATGTCCTGTTATCAGATCACATACTAATGACCCAACATAGTTAACAAAACTATCCAGTGTGGTTTGCTGATATTAATTTTGCCATCTATCACTTGGGACTGCTTTTTGCCTTTTGGACTGAGCTAGATGACAATAGATTCCAAGCTCCAGATTTGCATATTTATAAGCATATTTGACATGGAAATTTTCTAAGAATATACAGTAAGAATCCCAGGTATTGGGGGAAAATCATTGCTTTCCTGAAGGGTTTTTTTCACTGTATGAAAGGTATTATCAATATACCTATAAACTAGTCCAGGTCTGCGAATTTCAGCTGTTAATGGGAGGAGGTGACCTGATTAACTCTGAGTTCAGTTCAGTTCAGTTGAGTTGCTCAGTTGTGGCCGACTCTTTGCGATCCCATGGACTGCAGCACGCCAGGCTTCCCTGTCCATCACCAACTCCTGGAGCTTGCTCAAACTCATATCCATTGAGTCAGTGATGTCATCCAAACATCTCATCCTCTGTGGTCCCCTTCTTCTCCTGCCTTCAATCTTTCCCAACATCAGGGTCTGTTCAAATGAGTCAGTTCTTCTTATCAGGTGGCCAAAGTATTGGAGCTTCAGTTTCAGAATCAGTCCTTTCAATGCATAAGGACTGATATCCTTTAGGATGGACTGGTAGGATCTCCTTGCAGTCCAAGGGACTCTCAAGAGTTTTCTCCAGTACCACAGTTCAAAAATATCAATTCCTTGGTGCTCAGCTTTCTTCATGGTCCAACACTCATGTCCATAAATGACTACTGGAAAAACCATAGCTTTGACTAGATGGACCTTTGTCAGCAAACATGTCTCCACTTTTTAATATGCTGTCTAGGTTGCCCATAGCTTTTCTTCCAAGGAGCAAGTGTTTTTTATTCCATGGGTGCAGTCAACATTTGTAGTGATTTGGGAGCCCAAGAAAATAAAGCCTGTCACTGTTTCCATTGTTTCCGTCTATCTGCCATGAAGAGATGGGACTGGATACCATCATCTTCATTTTTTGAATGTTGAGTTTTAAGCCATATTTGAGTTTCTTGCCTGCCAAGTCCCTTCAGTCATGTCTAGCTCTTTGCAACCCTATGGACTGAACCTGCCAGGCTCCTGTGACCATGGGATTCTTCAAACAAGAATAGTGGAGTGGGTTGCCTCACCCTCTACTAGGAGTCTTCCTGAACCAAGGATAGAACCACAGCCTTCTTCGTCTCCTGCACTGCAGGCAGGTTCTTTACCACTAGTGTCACCTGGGAAGCCCCAGGTTTGGTTTCTAAAGTTTAAATTCTGTCTGGATCTTGAGATCTGAGAGCTCTCAAGCTGTCTGAGAAGCTCAGTGTTTCAGCACATTTCCTTCCCTAAGTGACTCAGGCATTCTGATTTATTGTGTTTAGGTGGGGTTTGGGGATGGGCAGTTTTTAAAAATATCTCAGTGATTCCATTATGAAGTGAATATTGGGAATCACTTAATTAGATGAGGCAAATCTTAGCAGATCAACCTATCTCAGTTTCCCAGATCAACCAGTTTCTTAAGAGAGCGTTCTTTTTTGGTCAATATTTTCTTTACGCTTAATGTTATTATTATATTTTCCTATTTATTGAGCTCTTATTATATGTCATCTTTCTTAATATTATCTTGTTTAATATTCACAAAAATATTGCTTTAAAAAGTAGAAACTAAGGCCAAAGGAGATTAAATATTGTAATTGTGTCAAAGTAACTTTGTAAGTGGTAATCATAATTGTGAAATATAAGTCTTCTGATTTCAACCTCCATACTATTGATCCCTGATTTTAAATCTGCCATGCTTAGTATTAGAAGCAGACTGAAAAAAGAAGATAATTAGATTTTTTTTGTCTTTTCTCCATTTTTTAATTAATCTGTTTTTTAAATTTATTTTTTTATTGAAGGATAATTGCTTTGCAGAATTTTGTTGTTTTCTGTCAAACCTCAACATGAATCAACTATAGGTATACATATATCCCCTCCCTTTTGAACCTCCTTCCCATCTCCCTCCCCATCCCACCCCTCTAGGTTGACACAGAGCCCCTGTTTAAGTTTCCTGAGCCATATGGCAAATTCCCATTGACTATCTATTTTATGTATGGTAATGTAAATTTCCATGTTACTCTTTCCATACATCTCACCCTCTCCTCCCCTCTACATGTCCATACATGTCCATTAGTCTATTCTCAATGTCTGTTTCTCCATTGCTACCCTGTAAATAAATTCTTCAGAGCCATTTTTCTAGATTCTGTATATGTGCGTTAGAATACAATATTTACCTTTCTCTTTCTGACTCACTCCACTCTGTATTATAGGTTCTAGGTTCATCCACCTCATCAGAACTGACTCAAATGTGTTCCATTTTATGGCTTAGTAATATTCCATTGTGTATATGTTTCACAACTTTTTTATCCATTCATCTGTCGATGGACATCTAGGTTGCTTCCACGTACTAGCTATAGTAAAAAGTGCTGCAATGAACAATGGGATACATGTGACTTCTTCAACCCTGGTTTCCTCAGGGTATATACCTAGGCGTGGGATTGCTGAGTCATGTGGTAGTTTTATTCCTAGTTTTTAAAGGCATCTCCATGGCATATTCCATAGTGGCTGTATCAATTTACATTCTCACCAACAGTGCAAGAGCATTCCCTTTTTTCCACACCCTCTCCAGCATTTATTGTTTGTAGACTTTTTGATGATGGCCATTCTAACTGGTGTGAGGTGATGTCTCATTGTGGTTTTGATTTGAGTTTCTCTAATAGTGAGCATCTTTTCATGTGTTTGTCAACCATTTGTATGTCTTCTTTGGAGAAATATCTGTTTAGTCTTTTCCCCGCTTTTTGATTGGGTTGTTTGTTTTTCTGGCATTGAGTTGTATGAGCTGCTTGTATATTTTGGAAATTAATCTTTTGTCAGTTGTTTTATTTGCTATTATTTTCTCCCATTCTGAAGGTTGTCTTTTCACATTGCTTATAGTTTCCTTTGCTGTGTAAAAGCTTTTAAGTTTAATCAGGCCCCACTTGTTTATTTTTGTTTTTATTTCCATTATTCTAGCAGGTAGGTCATAGAGGATCTTGCTTTGATTTATGTTATCGAGTGTTCTGCTTATGTTTTCCTCTAAGAGTTTTATAGGTTCTGGTCTTACATGTAGATCTTTAATCCATTTTGAGTTTATCTTTGTGTATGGTGTTAGGAAGTGTTCTAATTTCATTATTTTATAGTTGTCCAGTTTTCCCAGCACCATTTATTGAAGAGGCTGTCTTTGCCTCCTTGTATATTCTTGCCTCCTTTGTCAAATATAAGGTACCCATAGTTGCATGGGCTTATTTTTGGGCTTTGTATCTTGTTCCTTTGGTCTATATTTCTATTTTTGTGCCACTACCATACTATCTTGATGATGGTAGCTTTGTAGTATAGTCTGAA
This sequence comes from Moschus berezovskii, assembly GCF_049115385.1. Classification (NCBI taxonomy): domain Eukaryota; kingdom Metazoa; phylum Chordata; class Mammalia; order Artiodactyla; family Moschidae; genus Moschus; species Moschus berezovskii. Next base: position 117,786,011 of record NC_142462.1, read on the forward strand.
ATCAGGAAGGTTTGATTCCTTCAGCTCCATTCTTTTTTCTCAAAATTGCTTTGGCTATTTGGGGTCTTTTGTGTTTCCATATGAATTGTGAAATTTTTTGTTCTAGTTCTGTGAAAAATGCCACTGGTCATTTGATAGGGATCGCATTGAATCTGTAGATAGCATTTGGCAGTTCAGTCATTCTCACAATATTGATTCTTCCTACCCAGGAACACAGGATATCTCTCTATCTGTTTGTCATCTTTGATTTCTTTCATCAGAGTCTTATAATTTTCTGTGAACAGTTCTTTCCTCTCCTGAGGTTAAGTTTATTCCTAGATATTTAATTCTTTTTGTTGCAATGGTAAATGGGATTGATTCCTTAATTTTTCATTGTTAGTATATAAAAATGCAAGTGATTTCTGAGTATTGATTTTGTATCCTGCAGCTTTGCTAAATTGATTGATTAGTTCTAGTAATTTTCTGATACTATCTTTAGGGTTTTCTACATATAGTTATCATGTCATCCGCAAACAGTGAAATCTTTACTTCTTTTCCAATCTGGATTCCTTTTATTTCTTTTTCTTCTCTGATTGCGTAGCTAGGACTTCCAGAATTATGTTGAATAATAGTGGTGAAAGTGGACACCATTGTCTTGTTCCTGATCTTAGAGGGAATGCTTTCAGTTTCTCACCATTGAGAATAATGTTTGCTGTAGTTTTATCATATATGGCCTTTACTATGTTCAGGTAGGTTCCATCTATGCCCATTTTTTGAAGAGTTTTAATCATAAATGGGTGCTGAATTTTGTCAAAGGCTTTTTCTGCATCAGTATAAATTATCATATGGTTTTTATCTTTCAATTTGCTAATATGGTGTATCACATTGATTGATTTGCATATATTGAAGAATCTTTGCATTCCTGGAATAAACCCAACTTGATCATGTTGTATGAGCTTTTTGATGTGTTGCTGTTGATTGGACTTGCAGTTTTGTTTCATTTGTTGTTTAGATGAGATGTCCTGATGCTGGGTCTTGTATTACAGTGGTTTCTTTTGTGTGAGATCTCACTATTTGATCCCCCCTAGAGTTAGTTCGCTGGTAGTCTAGGGTCTTGGAGGCAGTGCTCCCACTCCAAAGGCTCAGGGCTTGATCTCTGGTCAGGAAAGAAGATTCCACAAATGGTTTCTTATGGCATTAAGTTAGATTAAAATAAATATCCAAAATGTGAAACCAAAGATGAACTCCAGACAAATGGCAGTTACAAAATCAGGCAAATAAGAATCAAAATAATGGAATATGCACATATACATATACACCTATGAACAAAGTCAAAACAGTCCAGTAAAAACAAAGTACAATAGATAGACTTGGTGATCAAAGGAAATAAAAAATTATATTTACCAGTTATGAACAAAACTAACTAAAGCACAAACTGGAAAACACAGCTAAAGCAAGGTGCCAACTGGGGTATAAAGCAATGAAAATAAAATTAACAAATATGTTGAGACTGAAAGAAAGGAAAGAACTTTGCATAGAGGTAGTTAAATAGAAGTAGATAAAGAAGATTTATATATATTAAAGATTAACTGCAGGGGAAAAGAACAGTAGGAAAAGCAAACAAAGAAATAAATGTAGGAAAAATAATAATAGGTTTAAAAAATTAAAAACTAAAAAAAAACACACCAAAAACCTCCTCAGAATGGCAAAAGCAGAGGTTTATAACAACAATAAAAAATGTGACTGAGAACAAAATGAAAAAACTGAAAAGCTTAGTTAGATTTCATAGTGCCAATAAAACCAACAACTACAACAGAGGCAGGGAAAAAAGGAAAAAAAAAAAGAAAAAAAAAATCCTAAAGAATCTACAGAAGAAGCCAAAACATAAGAAAAATAAATGTTTTTCTGAAGTCACTGCTGTCAGAGTCCTTTCCCTCACTGGGAGCCACAGTCCACTTCACCTCCCTAGGATGCCCTCTAACACTGCTGATCTCTGGACCTGCTCTGAGGGCAGCTCAGATTCGAATCTGTGGCTGCTCCTCTGTGTTCTTGCCTCCAATGTCCACAGCTATCAGATCTAGTGCTTTCTCTTTTGGGGGAGCTCTCAATAACCTTTTATATATTCCACAGACACAGAGTCTGCCTAGTTGATCACGTGGATTTAGTCTGCAACTTGTACAGCTGGTGGGAGGGTTTTAGGTCTTCTTCCTTAGTCACACTGCCTAGGTTTCAATTGTGTTATTTCCACCTCTGGCTATGGGTTGTCCACTGGCTTTGCCCCTGAGGCTGCCTTGGAGGACTTGGGTTTGCTCATGTGAGGCCAGGTGTGGAAGTGGTGCAGCTGCTTGAGTCACAGGGGTTCTGGCAGCACCAGGTACTCAGGGGAATTGGCGGCGAGAGCAACAGGAAATATAGTGCTCTAGAAGGGTATGGCAACCCAACTGGAGTATTGGCCGATATGCTCCAGTATTTTTGCCTGGAGAACCCCCATCCCCGACAGAGAAGCCTGGCAGGCCACATTCCACAGGGTCACAAAGAGTCAAACACTACCGAAGTGACCGGTGCACATAGGCACAAGAATTTTTTTGCTGTGGCAGTTCTGCCCCAGTGAGAGTTGAGTGTGAAGGTGGTGCAGCTGCTTGGCTTGTGGGGACCCTGGAGGCACCAAGTGTGCAGGGACACAGACTGCCTCCACGGCAGGAGCTATGGCCCTAGAATAAAAAGTGAAGTCGCTTAGTCGTGTCTGACTACTACTCTGTCCATGGCATTTTCCAGGCAAGAGTACTGGAATGAGTTGCCATTTCCCTCTCCAGGGGATCTGCCCAACCCAGGGATCGAACCTGGATCTCCTGCATTGCAGGCAGATGCTTTACCATCTGAGCCATATGGCCCTATCAGAGTCTTTTTTCGAGCCTCTTGTAGCCGGTGATCAGAAGGCCCCTTTGGCCAGTCTTTCTCTGTAGCTCCACCCATTCAGGCATTTAAAGGGCTTCCTTGCCTGGGTTCCTTCTCTGTTGTTTGGCACATCAGGCACATAGAGTTCTACTCTGTGGATCGGGGGATCAGGCACTTAAAGGGGCACACTGGGTGGGGTCCTACTCTGTAGTTCAGTGCATCAGGCATTTGATGGGCCAGCCTCTCTATTGTTCATCTGCCAATGCTGGCCTGTGGGGGAAAGAGAGGCTATGGTGATAACTCTACCCCCTATGCATGACTCAGCAGTATCGCCTTGCTTCCATTGTTGCCTGGCTCTCCTCTATAGGCATTTCCCACCACAATCTCCTCTCTCACATCCCCTCAATCTGTCTCTCCACAGTCAACAGCAGCCCTCACCCTGGGATTGCTCCACAATCCCTAAACTCCACCTCCCAGTCACTGCACCGTCTAAGGTATGTATGTCTGCAGCAAGGACTGTCTGATTCTCATTCATTTAGGCCGTCACAGGTCAGCTGTTTCACTGTCAGCCTTAAATGTTTCTCCTCTGACTCAGACAATTGCCCCAGTGTGGGGATCAGACCCCTGCTTCAGTTCTGCCACCCTCCGAGGGCAGGTCCAGTCCTAACACACTCCCATTTCCCCCGCTACTTTCTTCATCCTACCGAGTTTTGCGTGGGTCTATATATTCTTTTCTGCTGGTCAGGTACTCCTGTCTGCTCTCAGCTGATGTTCTGCAAGCACTTCTGTGTCTGAAGGTGTGTTCCTGATGTATCCATGGAAAGAGATGTATTCCATGTCCACCTACTCTTCTGCCATTTTGTCCCTCGAGAATTAGATTTTTTCCCCCTCAGTCTGTGCAGCAGAATGATGCTGAAGCAACAATAGGATGTATTCACAGGTAGCTCAGCTGTATACCAGGTTACAAAACTCTGGAGTGGCTGAACTGAGAAACAAACGCTGTCCTCTGTTTAGGCTTTTATTCACTACAACCACAGCTGTCCTGGTTCAACAGAAGAGGGGAAGAGCCCCGAGTTTTGACATAACAACCACAAATGAAAGTCCCAAGTTTTGGAATAGCAGCATCTAAGACAGAGAAGCTTCTGCAGAAGCCGAGTCAGAAAGTTGGATTGGATTCTAAGCCGTAAGCATATTCTATTTGTTGGGAGAAGGTAACCATTCCCTAAGCGAGTGCCTTACAAGGACTTTCTTTTTCCTGTGTGATATTTTATTAGGATGGACAGTAAGCGAAAAATTACACCATTGGATCCTATCTTTTAATGCCTCATTTCTAATACTTTCCCCTAAATCTTACAGGATTTTGAAGATTTCTTTTGATTTTTATCAAGTTTTTGATTAAACAAACAAAATCTTGGGATAGTTCAACAGTTTACCTAATTATGTTTGAACTTTACAGCTTGGTCTTCAAGATTTCCCAAATTTTGGGTCAAGCCTAACTTTCTGGCTGTATGTTCTACTGTTAATATTTCCCTACATTAAACCCTCATTTGGAAAAGAACCTGAAGCTGGGAAAGATTGAGGGCAAGAGGAGAAGGGGGCGACAGAGGATGAGATGATTGGATTACATCACTGACTCAGTGGACATGAGTTTGAGCAAACTCATGAGGATAGTGAAGGACAGGGTAGCCTGGCGTGCTGCAGTTCACGGGGTTACAAAGAGTCAGACATGACTTAGTGACTGAACAACAACAACAAAACATTGGGAGGAGACGGAGACGACAGAGAATGAGATGGCTGGATGGCATCACCGACTCGATGGACATGAGTTTGAGAGAACTCCGGGAGTTGGTGATGGACAGGGAGGCCTGGCGTGCTGTGATTCATGGGGTTGCAAAGAGTCGGACATGACTGAGCGACTGAACTGAACTGAACTGAACTGATGGTCAAGCCCAAAACATCACCTTTCGATTTTTTTGATCATTGTGTTCTTATATGTTGCCTATTACATCAGTTTTCTCAGGCTATACCCACTATCTAGAATGTCTATCTCCATGACCCATGGTCTCCACTCATTAAAATTTTAACTCATCCTTTGAGGCCCAGATCAAAAGCCATTTTCTGCACAGTCTCTGCTCCCCTTTGCCAGCAGTGACTGCTCTGAAACAAAAGCTTTAATTGAATTTTCCAGTGTTTATACACTTTACAAAGTATATTTGGATGGGCTTGTCTGCCCTACCTCACCTCCAATTGGCTGTGGTGTATGGCGTCAGCTTACTGTTTGTAAAGAGGATATGAGAACCTGCTGTATACACTGGTGTGATCTTAAGAGGAGTGGATTTCCTATTAAATCAGTATTATACCATCATGGATGGATTTTCACTGAGAAAGAACTTCCTGGTGCTGACTATAATTAAATCACTTAATCAAAGAAAATATGATATACATATATGTGATTATATACACGTAATGGAATATCACTCAGCTGTAAAAAGGATGGAAATTCTGTCATTTGCATCAACATTGATGGACCTTGAGCAGATTATGATAAGATGGTAAGTGAAATAAGTCAGACAGAGAAAGACAAATACTGTATTATCTCATATGTGAGATCTAAAAAAACTGAACTCATAGATATAGAGAACAGACTGGTGGTTGCCAGTGGCAGGGGGTGAGGAAGTGTGTGAGGGAGGGGCGAAATGGATGAAGTGAGTCAAAAGGTACAAACTTCTGTTATAAAATAAACAATTCATGGGATATTATGTACAGCATGGTGACAATAGTTAATAATCCTGCATTGTATACTTGAAAGTTGATATCTTAAAAGTTCCCATCGTAAGGAAAAAAACTTTACCTATTTGTGATGATAGATGTTAAATAATTTTTTGTGATCATTTAACAATATACGCATAAATAACAAATCATTATGTTGTATATCTAAAACTACTACAATGTCATATATTAATTATGCTTCAATTAAAAATATTCTGCTTTGCTGAATAAGTGGACAAGTAATTCAATGAATATTATACAGTAATTATCGACCACGGAAAAGACTGTGCTATAATAATTCTTCCTTCAGTTACTGAGTACATCCTGATTTACATGGTCCACCATTCATCTCAGGCTTCACTTGTTTTTCTCTCAGCCTGAACTCTTCCACCCCATACTTCCAACACTGGCACACTGGCTTTCTGTTAACTCTCTCTTGATTCTCCCATTTGCCTTGTCAGTTTTTAGCCTTCAGTTCAGTTCAGTTCAGTTCAGTCGCTCAGTCGTGTCTGACTCTCTGCGACCCCATGAATTACAGCATGCCAGGCCTCCCTGTCCATCACCAACTCCCGGAGTTCACTCAAACTCATGACCACAGAGTCGGTGATGCCATCCAGCCATCTCACTCTCGGTCGTCCCCTTCTCCTCCCGCCCCCAACCTTTCCTAGCATCAGAGTCTTTTCCAGTGAGTCAACTCGTCGCATGAGGTGGCCAAAGTATTGTAGCTTCAGCTTTAGCATCAGTCCTTCCAATGAACACCCAGGATTGATCTCCCTGAGAATGGACTGGTTGGATCTCCTGGCGGTACAAGGTATTTTATGTTGCTTATTTAACTTTATTTTATTTATTTTCCTCTTTTGATCCTATTCTTCACTCTCCCTGATAGCTCAGTTGGTAAAGAGTCCGCCTGCAATGCAGGAGACTGTGGTTCTATCCCTGGGTTGGGAAGATCCTCTGGAGAAGGGATAGGCTACCCACTTTGGTATTTGTGAGCTTCCCTTGTGGCTCAGCTGGTAAAGAATCCACCTGTAATGAGGGAGACCTGGGTTCAGTTCCTAGGTTGGGAAGATCCCCTGGAGAAGGGAGAGGATACCCACTCCAGTATTCTGGCCTGGAGAATTCCTTGGACTGTATAGTCCATGAGGTCGCAAAGAATCAGACATGACTGAGCGACTTTCACTTTCACTTCACTTTCACCCTCACCTGTTCCACCCCCAAATAGTTATATTCAATATACTTTTTCTTTTGCTACATGTTCTTGGAAATGTATGTATCCTTGTTGCACTTATACTTTAACATTGGGGTATATGTGTCTTTAAATTACAGTAGTGCATTCAGCTCAAAGTAACTTCCTATTTTTTATTGATAGAGGACACAAAGATCCTGTAGTGGTTAGAAACATGAATTTAAGGTAGATGGCTTCGTTCTAATTGTTTTGTTTTCCACTTCTTAGCTATTTTATCTTAGACAAGTCACTTAATCTCCCTGTGCTTCAATGTCTTCATACATAGCCTCATAGGGTTTTTGCATGAAGCAAACAGGCTAATACACGTGAAACTGAAAGTGAAAATGTTAGTCACTCAATCATGTCTGACTCTTTGTTACCCCATGGTTTGTAGCCTGCCAGGCTCCTCTGTCCATGGAATTCTCCAGCCAAGAGTGTGGGAGTAGGTTGCCATTTCCTTCCCAGGGGATCTTCCTGACCCAGGGATCGAACCCGGGCCTCCTACATTGGAGACAGATTCTCTGTCAGAGCCACCAGGAAAGCCCAATAAATATAACGTATGTGAAATAAATGGTATCTGACATGTAATCTTTACCTATATGTTAGCCATTGCATTATTCTATTTGCATTTTCTCTCAACTCTTTGTTTTTGGGCTCAAACTATGTACTTTCACACGTATCCTTACTCTGATAGCTGCCCAGTGTTTCATAGTATGTGTCTACTATACTTTGTGTGTGTGTTTTATCCAATAATCTAACAATGAATGTCTATACTGCTTTCAAATTTGTGCTATTACAAACCCAGTTGTAATAAACATTTTCTTTTATAAGACTGTGTAGGAATTTTTCTCATATTAAGGGATCATAAGATATACCCACACTTTATTTCACTAAGCACAGCCAAATGTTTGTAGAATGACTTTACCAATTTACACTCCCATAACTGTATATTGCAGCTACTCTGCGTGTGGTTAATTTTCACTGGCTTCTATTCCCAGGTCTAATACAGGACCTCTGTGTATATAAGGGCTTCCCTGGTGGTTCAGCTGGTAAAGAATCTGCCTGCAATGTGAGAGACCTGGGTTCGATCCCTGGGTTGGGAAGATCTGCTGGAGAAGGGAATGTCTACCCACTCCACTATTCTGGCTTGAAGAATTCCATGGACTGTGGAGTCCATGGGGTCGCAGAGAGTCAGACATGACTGAGCTCCCATAACTGTATATTGCGGCTACTCTGCGTGTGGTTAATTTTCACTGGCTTCTATTCCCAGGTCTAATACAGGACCTCTGTGTATATAAAGTCACCCCTTTGGCCCTGAGTTATTTCTCAGGGTCCCCAAACATATTGCACATGCACTCATGATACAAGTTTGTGCTACCACTTTGCAATATAGTTGTTTTCCTCATTCTTTCTCCAGCTCCTTCAGTGCCGTTTCCAGCACACAACTGCCTGAGAGGGCCTTACGGCTGCATGGTTCTATTGCCAGTTAGAAGAAATCTTTCTTCTATTCACTAGACAGCTCTGAATGCCTCCAGAGATGGCGGCTCTGATTCTGTTTTCCTCTGCTGGCTGAGTGCCATCACCCTCTCCCATCCTCCACTACCGCTGCTGCCCTGGGAGTCCATCATCTCTGCTCCTCATATTCTACATGTTCCAGTGCTACCTTGTGTTCTCTGGATCCCTTCAATCTCCAGAGCCATGGAATTTTTCATACCATAGCTGCAAGACTGCCTGGATCTCCTCTATTTCCGTCTATTTAGGCTGCCATAATGGCATGTTTGTGTGTGTGATGTGTTGTATGGTAAATTGTCCACTTAGCATCACTATTATTTTTAAAATTTTTTATTGGAACATAGTTGCCTCACAATATAGTGTTACTTTCTTCTGTACATCAAAGTGAATCAGCTATACATGTACATATATCCCCTCTTTTGGGGATTTCCTTCCCATTTAGGTCACTACGGACCACTGAGTAGAGTTCCCTGTGCTGTACAGTCGGTTCTCGATAGTCGGTTACCAATACATAGTGTGTATATATCAATCTCAATCTCCCAGTTCACTCCCCTGCATCCCCCCTGGTTCCCTATGCTTGTTCTGCACATCTGTGTCTGTTTTTGTAATAACCCTTCACAACCTCTAAGACTCAGTTGCACTTCTGTTGCAGTATGTGGGCCAGTGAGGGAGTGTGAGATTATTTTCAGCAGCATAAAGATAAAAAAAAGCAAGTAGCTCAAGTAGTCTCAAAGCCAAAGCTAAGAAAAATACTGAGCAGACAATAATTCAGGTAATGATTCACAGATACAGAGAACAAACCAGTGGTTACCAGCGGGGAGAGGCAAAGGGGGCGGGACAACCAGGGGAAGGGGCCTATGAGTTACGAGCTATCAGGTGTAAAATAAGCTGCAAGGGTATATTTAAAACATGGTGAATGTTTTAAATGGTGAATATATAAAAATATATTTATATATTTTAAAACATGGTGAATATATGTATAAATGTATTTATATATTTTAAATATAAAATGTTGGTGAAAGCCAACATTTTACAGTAACTATAAATTGAATATAACCAGAAAAATTGTGAATCACTGTCTACTACATCCACTACATATAATATCATACAGCAACTGTACTTCAATTAAAGATAATAATAAAATTAAAAAAAATGAAAAAGTGAAAAAAATGGTAACAACGGTGTGCAGAGTAACTGAAATTAGAAACACTGTGTTTGGATAAGTTCTCTTCAGAATTTCCTCAGCCACTAATGTAAATGTTCCTGTGAAAGACACAGCTTCACAGTCTACTAAAAATGCTCCCCAAAGTCTAAAGCTCTCTGTGTGTGTGCTGCATGCTAGTCACTTCAGTCGTGTCTGACTCTTTGCAACCCCGTGGACTGTAGCCCGCCTGGCTCCTCTGTCCATGGGATTCTCCAGAAAAGAATACTGGAGTGGGTTGCCATGCCCTCCTCCAAGGGATCTTCCTGACCCAGGGATCAAACTCTCATCTCTCATGTCTCCTGCATTGGCACTGCCTGGGAAACCTAAAGCTCTTTGGTGGGATGCACTTTGGCTTAAGCTGACCCCTATCCCTGACACTGTCTGACATCATCTTTTGGGATTCTTTCGTGGCTTCATTTCTGGGGACACACTGTTGTCTTTCCTTTCCCCTTCATTGCATTTTCTCCTCTATCTTAAATTCTTGGAGTTTAATTCATTTCAATGCAATTCAATCCATTTAGTGAGAAGACAACAGTATTTAGGCAAGCTAAGTTTTAAATACTTCTTGTTTTGAAATCATTTAGGTCTTACATAAAAATTTCAAGAATAAAGCAGACATCTCTCTACCTCCTACAGTTTCCTCTAATGTTGACAGTGTACATACACCGTGCAATCACCAATATGAAGTAATTAACGCTGGTGCAGTCCTATTAAGGAAACTGCAGACTTTATTTGGATTTCAGCGGGTTTTTCACTAAAGTTCTTCCTTTGTTCAAAGATCCAACTCATCATCCCACACTGCACTCAGTTTTCCTGTGTCTTTAGTTGCTCCAAGTCTATGAGAGTTACTCAGCCTTTGTCTTTCAGGTTTTTTTAATTAATAATTGGGCTTCCCTGGTGGCTCAGATGGTAAAGAATCTGCCTGAAAATGTGGGAGATCTGGGTTCAGTCCCTGGGTGGGGAATATTCCCTGGAGAACTGGTAACTATCTGAGGATATGGTTTATTTATCAAATTCCTATTTACTCATTATTGTAGTATCCATCAGTAGATCTTGCCTGCACATTATTCCCATGATGTTGTAATGGTCGATTTCCCTAATTCTTCCATATTTAATAATAAGAATTCTGCTGTAAACAAGAGCTATTTCTTTTTTTGTTAAAGGTCACTTATTTTATTCAATGGATGATGATCTAAAACTATTAATTAATTAGGTTCTGACTATTTCAGTCATTGGGAGCTTTTTGGTGGTTCCTATGCCCTTTCAACAAGCCTCCCATCCATTTTGGAGCAGTTCCTTACTTTACAGCCCCTCAAGATGTTACAGGCTCATATTTTCTCACTACCCCAACTCTGGAATCAACCAAAATTTCCTCGTATTAGAGAACAGTATATTTAAGTCAAGATGTGGTTTCTAATATGTATTCATTCCTACTGGATGTTATTGCTTCTAGGCTTTCTCAACAGACAGAATTAGAAAACATATGTATAAATACCAAGCCATGCACACACAGTGGTACTATCTACCTACCTACATACCCACCTATCATCTATCTCTGTTTATCAGACCATGAGTTCATACTAATACTTCTGATCCTAATTCAGTAGCACAGAACTCATTTTAGTCTTTCCCTTTATTTGAAGTTTCTTTCTCCAATAATAAAACCCCCAAGTTTCAGAATCTATAAAGGATCTACTTAGTTGTTAAATTTTAGCAAATACTTAAGATAGATTCAAACTTGCCATGCTCCCATAAGAAATACATTTACTAACTAGAGTGCAGCATTCATGTATCCCTTTGTCTTTAGCCTGAAAACAGTGAGTTAAAATATTGCTTTCAAATTGTACTTAGATTTGTTTTTTCTTTTCTCAAATCCCCTCATTGTGATTGGGAAGAATATTTTGAAATCGAAACTGCAGTATGCACAGGCATGAAAAAATTTAAAAATTAGGGGAGAGATAAATGCAAAAGAAACAAAAGAGACCATAGCAAAAATCAACAAAGCCAAAAGCTGGTTCTTTGAGAAGGTAAATAAAATTGACAAACCACTAGCCAGACTCATCAAGAAACAAAGGGAGAAGAACCAAATCAATAAATTTAGAAATGAAAATGGAGAGATCACAACCCACAACACAGAAATACAAAGGATTATTAGAGAATACTATCAGCAATTCTATGGCAATAAAATGAATAACCTGGAAGAAATGGACAAATTCCTAGAAAAGTACACCTTTCCAAAACTGAACCAGGAAGAAATAGAAAATCTGAGCAGGCCCACCACAAGCACAGAACTAGAGGCTGTAATCAGAAATCTTCCAGCAAACAAAAGCCCAGGTCCAGACGGCTTCACAGCTGAATTCTACCAAAAATTTAGAGGAGAGCTAACACCTATTCTACTCAACTTCCAGAAAATTGCTGAGGAAGGGAAACTTTCAAACTCATTCTATGAGGCCACCATCACCCTAATCCCAAAACCTGGTAAAGATCCCACAAAAAAGAAAACTACAAGCCAACATCACTGATGAACATAGATGCAAAAATCCTTAACAAAATTCTTGCAATCAGAATCCAACAACACATTAAGAAGATCATACATCATGACCAACTGGGCTTTATCCCAGGAATGCAAGGATTCTTCAATATCCGCAAATCAATCAATGTAATACACCACATTAACAAACTGAAAAATAAAAATCATATGATTATCTCAATAGATGCAGAGAAAGTCTTCGACAAAATTCAACATCCATTTATAATAAAAACGCTCCAGAAAGTGGGAATAGAAGGGACATATCTCAACATAATAAAAACTATATATGACAAACCCACAGCAAACATTATCCTCAATGGTGAAAAACTGAAAGCATTTCCCCTAAAGTCAGGAATAAGACAAGGATGCCCACTCTCACCTCTACTATTCAACATAGTTCTGGAAGTTTTGGCTACAGCAATCAGAGCAGAAAAAGACATAAAAGGAATACAAATTGGAAAAGAAGAAGTAAAACTCTCACTGTTTGCTGATGACATGATCCTCTACACAGAAAACCCTAAAGACTCTACCAGAAAACTACTAGAGCTAATCAATGAATATAGTAAAGTTACAGGATATAAAATCAACACACAAAAATCCCTTGCATTCCTATACACTAATAATGAGAAAATAGAAATTAAGGAAACTATTCCATTCACTGTTGCAACGAAAAGAATTAAATACTTAGGAATATATCTACCTAAGGAAACAAAAGACTTGTACATAGAAAACTATAAAACACTAGTGAAACTAATCAAAGAGGACACCTATAGATGGAGAAATATACCGTGTTTGTGGATTGGAAGAATAAATATTGTAAAAATGAGTATACTACCCAAAGTAATTTATACATTCAATGCAATGCCTATCAAGCTACCAATGATATTTTTCACAGAACTAGAACAAATAATCTCACAATTTGTATGGAAAAACAAAAAACCTCGAATAGCCAAAGCAATCTTGAGGAAGAAGAATGGAACTGGGGGAATTAACCTGCCGGACTTCAGGCTCTACTACAAAGCCACAGTCATCAAGACATAAAGACACAAATATAGATCAATGGAACAAAATAGAAAGCCCAGAGATATATCCACACACCTATGGACAACTTATCCTTGACAAAGTAGGCAAGAATATAAAAATGAGAAAAGACAGTCTCTTTAACAAGTGGTGCTGGGAAAACTGGTCAGCCACTTGTAAAAGAATGAAACTAGAACACTTCCTAACACCATATATCAAAATAAACTCAAAATGGATTAGAGAGCTAAATGTAAAACCAGATTCTATAAAACTCCTAGAGGAGAACGTAGGCAAAACACTCTCCGACTTAAATCACAGCAGGATCCTCCAAGACCCACCTCCCAGAATATTGGAAATAAAAGCAAAAATAAACAAATGGGACCTAATTAAAATCAAAAGCTTCTGCACAGCAATGGAAACTATAAGCAAGGTGAAAAGACAGCCTTCAGAATGGGAGAAAATAATAGCAAATGAAACAACTGACAAAGAATTAATCTCCAAAATATACAAGCATTCCTGCAGCTCAATTCCAGAAAAATAAATGACCCAATCAAAAAATGGGCCAAAGAACTAAACAGACATTTCTCCAAAGAAGACATAAAGATGGCTAACAAACACATGAAAAAATGCTCAACATCCCTCATAATCAGAGAAATGCAAATCAAAACCACAATGAGATACCATTTCACACCAGTCAGAATGGCTGCTATCCAAAAGTCTACATGCAATAAATGCTGGAGAGGGTGTGGAGAGAAGGGAACCCTCTTACACTGTTGGTGGGAATGCAAACTAGTACAGCCACTATGGAGAACAGCGTGGAGATTCCTTAGAAAACTGGAAATAGAACGGCCATATGATCCAGCAATCGCACTCCTAGGCATACACTCCAAGGAAACGAGAATTGAAAGAGACACATGTACTCCAATGTTCATCGCAGCACTGTTTATAATAGCCAGGACATGGAAGCAACCTAGATGTCCATCTGCAGACGAATGGATAAGAAAGCTTTGGGACATATACACAATGGATTATTACTCAGCCAATAAAAATAATGCATTTGAATCAGTTCTAATGAGGTGGATGAAATTGGAGCCTATTATACAGAGTGAAGTAAGCCAGAAAGAAAAACACAAATACAGTATACTAATGCATATATATTGGAGAAGGAAATGGCAACCCACTCCACTGTTCTTGCCTGGAGAATCCCAGGGACGGGGGAGCCTGGTGGGCTTCCGTCTGTGGGGTTGCACAGAGTCGGACACGACTGAAGCGACTTAGCAGCAGCAGCAATGCATATATATGGAATTTGCTGCTGCTGCTGCTAAGTCACTTCAGTCGTGTCCGACTCTGTGCGACACCATAGACGGAAGCCCACCAGGCTCCCCCTTCCCTGGGATTCTCCAGGCAAGAACACTGGAGTGGTTGCCATTTCCTTCTCCAATGTGTGAAAGTGAAAAGTGAAAGTGAAGTCGCTCAGTCGTGTCCGACCCTTAGTGACCCCACAGACTGCAGCCTACCAGGCTGTTCCATCCATGGGATTTTCTAGGTAAGAGTACTGGAGTGGCTTGCCATTGCCTTGTCCGGGATATATGGAATTTAGAAAGATGCAAATGATAGCCCTGTATACGAGACAGCAAAAGAGACACAGATGCATAGAACAGTCTTTGGGACTCTGTGGGAGAGGGTGAGGGTGGGATCATTTGGGAGAATGGCATTGAAACATGTATGTTGTCATATGTGAAATGAATCACCAGTTCAGGGTCTATTCATGTTACAGGATGCTTGGGGCTGGTGTGCGGGGATGAACCAGAGGGAGGATAAAGGGAGGAGGGATGTGGGAGGGGGGCTCAGGAAGGGGAACTCATGTACACCCGGGGCAGATTCATGTCAATATAATATTGTAAAATAATTAGCCTCCAATAAAAAAAAGAATTTAAAAGCATAAATTCTTTCAGGTGTGCAGTCACTAAAATTTATAGCAAACTTCTTTGGTCTGTGTCCCAAATCTGGCCTGTACACAACCTTATGGTTTTTCTCTCCTAGGACTTTTAAGAACTCTTCACTTTTTTCTAGTTTCCCTGAGATTCAATCATGGAACCAGGTTCAATTTTCCCATAGGCCATTCAAGGAAGCAGTGGCCAAAGTGGCTATTTTTGTTTTTCCTGATGCTGCATATTTTGCTTATCTAACCTCAGATATGCAGATGACACTACCCTTATGGCAGAAAGTGAAGAGGAACTCAAAAGCCTCTTGATGAAAGTGAAAGAGGAGAGTGAAAAGGTTGGCTTGAAGCTCAACATTCAGAAAACAAAGATCATGGCATCTGGTCCCATCACTTCATGGGAAATAGATGGAAAAACAGTGGAAACAGTGTCAGACTTTGTTTTTTTGGGCTCCAAAATCACTGCAGATGCTGATTGCAGCCATGAAATTAAAAGACGCTTGCTCCTTGGAAGGAAAGTTATGACCAACCTTGATAGTATGTTAAAAAGCAGAGACATTACTTTGCCGACCAAGGTCCGTCTAGTCAAGGCAATGGTTTTTCCCGTGGTCATGTATGGATGTGAGAGTTGGACTGTGAAGAAAGCTGATCGCCGAAGAATCGATGCTTTTGAACTGTGGTGTTGGAGAAGACTCTTGAGAGTCCCTTATACTGCAAGGAGATCCAACCAGTCCATTCTAAAGGAGATCAATCCTGGATGTTCATTGGAGGGACTGATGCTAAAGCTGAAACTCCAATACTTTGGCCACCTCATGAGACGAGTTGACTCACTGGAAAAGACTCTGATGCTGGGAAAGGTTGGGGGCGGGAGGAGAAGGGGACGACGGAGAATGAGATGGCTGGATGGCATCACCGACTCTGTGGACATGAGTTTGAGTGTACTCCGGGAGTTGGTGATGGACAGGGAGGCCTGGCGTGCTGTGATTCATGGGGTCGCGGAGAGTCGGACACGACTGAGCGACTGAACTGAACTGAACTGATCTTCTGTGACCCCCTGAATGTGTCTCTGGTTTGTACCAGAACCTCAGGTAAAAACTCAGCTGTTGGATTGGCACTGTTATCTTGGGACAGAAGCTAACAATGAAAGCTTTAAGAGCCTCTATTGACTTCTTGGGAAATGCTCAAAGCTATCTATGATGACTAGCATTTAGCATGGATTGGAGAAGGCAATGGCAAGCCACTCCAGTACTCTTGCCTAGAAAATCCCATGGATGGAGGAGCCTGGTAGGCTGCAGTCTGTGGGGTCGCTAAGGGTCGGACACGACTGAGAGACTTCACTTTCACACATTGGAGAAGGAAATGGCAACCCACTCCAGTGTTCTTGCCTGGAGAATCCCAGGGACGGGGAGAGCCTGGTGGGCTTCTGTCTATGGAGTCACACAGAGTCGGACACGACTGAAGTGACTTAGCAGCAGCAGCAGCAGAGAAGATTTGGTTAGATGAGAATAAAATCACAGCCTCTGGGTCTAAGATCCTCCTACTAATAAAGAGTGACCTGGACCAGAATTGCTAAGGGAATCTCTGTCATATCTTCAGATGAACTATCACATTTAACTATGCAACAGTAAGAATCTTTGGAAAGACAGAATTCAAATGTCATCTAGGATATTTTTTCTCAGATGTATTGTGTTGTTCTTACTTCTTTGACTGTGATCTCTCTGGTCCTAGATAAGTATGTCTTGTCTAACTCAGCTTCTTGACACTTATCGATGACCATATTACTGCTTTCTTATCTCTTCTCACTTGCTTTGTCCTCGAGCCATGACCCCACTTTCCCCCGTCTGTTTCTCTGTTCTGCTGCTGCTCATTGTAACAGCCTTGACCCTAGTGGTGACTCTGAGGCTGGGTGGTCCCCTTTCTGAACCCAAGCAGATCCTACTAGCCAAGAAGTATCTCTGTATCTTGTTTTTGCGTTGTTTAGCTGTGCTCTGCCTATTTTCCTTCAGGTTAGACTTTTCCATTTCATCTGTTTTTCCATGGAGTTTTTGTTTGATTCTCCTAGTAAAGGATAGTAAGATCTCTTGCCTACCTATTATCAAGAGTTTCAGATGTCCAGAGCTATAGGTCTGGAGTCATGTATTTCATCTCTCTTTATATCTATCTTGAGCTTTAGGATACAGATATATATATATATGGTATATATATATCTGTATCCTAAATATCAACATATATACACAATAAATCCTGACTACAAGGAAGATGTGACACAATGCAGGGGAGGGTTGAAGATTTTAGTCTGAGTGAATCACAAACTAAAGGTCTTGTTGGCATAAAGCAAATTATTTCTCTCCATTATTTCTAGGTTCCTCCACCTGTATAAATCTCTGAACTTACTCAAGTAAACCTTCAGATTAATTTGTTTTACTCTACATCCAAGAAGATTATTTATACTTCTATAGTTACTGTGACCTACTCTTCAGAACTGCTCCGAGTAATTAAAAATTTAGTGAGAAACTTTACAAAGGAAAAGTAGTTTAATTTCACCTCATTCTCTCTTCAGATATGGATTGGGGGCATGAAGTGAACTCAAGGGGAGAAAATTTGTGAGGAGACAGAGTTTAGCCTTTTGTGAAAGGGATTTCAGTGCTATCACTCATCAAACTTTATTAGGCTTCTGATCAATTTCTAATTAAAGAAAACATGAATCCTCGCATGACAAGGGGAGAAGGTGATTCCTAAGTCAGATACAGAACGTCTTGTTTCTGGAGTTACCAATCTGTCAAAACCAAGACACTCCCTGGTAATTTTAATCTAGTTTTTTTCACAAGACTTATTTTTTTTTTTTTTTTAGGTATGAGAAATCTCATAAGTTCTTGAGTTTGTATTCTATTGCTTCAGATCCTTTGAGGAAATAAATATGCTTCAGATCATTTAGTGAAAAGATGACTGATGTTAATTTCATTTCAGACCTCATAAATACAATTTTATATTGTTCATTCAGTTCAGTTCATTGTTCATTAGAGATATATTCATTATTTTCAGACTTTTGCTCTTGTGTAGCATAATAATTGATCCCATATTTCCCATATTTCCAGATAAAATAGTAAGGGATATATTGCTTTGATACAGTGTAACTCTATAGGAAAAGAAAATATTTCTTTGTCAAATATTAAGTATAAATTTGTTTACTCAAATACAGTTGGAAGGCACATGAAGAGGAAGATGAGTGATGACAGATGATGAAGTGATAATAAGAATGAGTTCATGCTGATGACCAATTAATGGAAATGTGAGTTTATCAGGTGGCAGTTGTCTCCATTTTACATTATTAAGTCTGTTTCTCAAACCCAGACATTCATAAATAAACTCTGGGCTTGTTTTATGTTTTCTTGCTATCATATAAATTATATTTATGGCTAATCTATTCATAGAACTACCAAGCTTGAAGTGATCTTACAAATAATTTATCTAACTTCTCATTTTATATGTGAGGAAACTGAGGAAAAGTCAAGAGATAGCATCACAGTATCCTTGCTTACTCTTCAAGTTTAATAGATTTTGCCTAATACAAATCGTACTATATTTTCACATAGCTTTGCTTACATCCCCAAGTCCTGGTGTGCTGCAGTCCATGGGGTCATAAACAGTCGGACATGACTTAACGACTGAAGAGCAAAAATTCCTTGCTTTTACGCAAGTGTTTATACTATATGAAGCAGGTGGAGACCAGAAGGAAATACCTGCCAGTAAACCACTATATTTTTCCATTAGGGTTTTGTGAATCTGGTAATATAGCCCTTGAGGCAGAATGAGAATGATACTATTTTCAAGATTAATAGGACCCTTTATTCTTGAAAAGCTTGTGAAAACTAGCAGGTGGTCAGTTGATTCCCATTCCAGTCTTTTTTTCCCCTGTCTTTTGTAACATATATTAGAATTGATACTTTGCATTTATTGTTCCAGAAAATAAGCCAAAAACTGTTGTGATTAAAGCCAAAAATATGGCACCAAGTGAGGCACTTCACTGAAAGTTGCATCTCCTTTTACAAAGTTGTTTGAAAGGAGATTTAGCAAGTAGAGAGAAGAGTTAAAATAGGGACTGCTCATCGGTGAGTGACAGTGCCAGGTAGTGGAAAGAGACTTCATGTAGGGGTCCAGCCTGAGACCCAGTTCTAAATTTGTTACTAGCGTGCTGTGATTCATGGGGTCGCGGAGAGTCGGACACGACTGAGCGACTAGAACTGAACTGAACTGATGTGATACTGTCCAGTACTCTTGGTGGAAAATCCCATGGACGGAGGAGCCTGGTGGGCTACAGTCCATGGGGTCGCTAAGAGTCGGACACGACTGAAGTGACTTAGCAGCAGCAGCATGTGATGCTGAGTTGGCTAGTTAAACTTCTGGGACCACTTTTCACTTATTTAATAAATGAGAAATTGGAAGTGATTCAAGTTAGTTGACTAGTTTGAAAGCCTCTCAGACCTGTGGACTTAAGTTGTGAGTATGAGATGGTTAGGTATAAGACAATGGGAAGTTAAATGGCCTGAGGAAGATGCATACAGATCCTGCTGCTGCTGCTGCTGCTTAGTCACTTCAGTCGTGTCCGACTCTGTGTGACCCCATAGACGGAAACCCATCAGGCTCCCCCGTCCCTGGGATTCTCCAGGCAAGAACACTGGAGTGGGTTGCCATTTCCCTCTCCAATGTGTGAAAGTGAAAAGTGAAAGTGAAGTCGCTCAGTCGTGTCCAACCCTTAGCGACCCCATGGACTACAGCCTACAAGGCTCCTCCATCCATGGGATTTTCTAGGCAAGAGTACTGGAGTGGCTTGCTATTGCCTTCTCCAGATCCTAGATATATTCAAATTCAAATTTATTGAAAACACTTTCCCAAGTATTGGTAAGGATGTGGAGCAGCTGGAATTCATATTTTGTTGGTGAGCATATAAATTAATTCAATCATTCTGGAAAACTGCATAACTGCATGGCAGTTGTAAGCATATTTATGAACTATTTATAATTTATTCCAGGGTAGATACACTTTATAAATGAGTGCTTATGTCCATCCAAAAGCATGAACAAGACTCTTTATAGCAGTTGTATTCACACATACAAAAGACAACAAACTATATGACTCCATTTATGCATAATTCAAAAGCAATCAAAACTAATCTTTGGGGATAGAGGTCAGAAGAGTGATTATTTTGGGCTCTGCTCAGATGGTAAAGAATCTGCCTGCAGTGTGGGAGACCTAGTTTCAATCCCTGGGTTGGGAAGATCTCCTGGAGAAGGAAATGGCAACTCACCCCAGTATTCTTGCCTGGAAAATCCTAAGGACAGAAGAGCCTGGTGGGCTACATGTCCACGGGGTCACAAAGAGTCAGACTCAGCTGAATGACTGAGCACTCAAGCACGCAATATGCAGTGAACAACACAAACCAGGTCTTTGCTGTGCAAAAGCTTTTAAGTCTCATTAGGTTCCATTTGTTTATTTTTGCTTTTACTTCTTTTACTTCAGGAAATAGATAAAAAAAAAAAATCATTGGCAAATCAAAGGACGATTTTGAGTAGAAGGGTGCATAATCTGATTTATGTTTTGACTGGATTATTTTTGATACTGTATTGAGAATAGATTGTGGAGAAATGAGGGTAAAAGCAGAGATCTCCTGGATACTACTGCAGTATTTCCCATGAGCTATTATGGTGACTCACATCATCTGACAGATTTTGGTGGCCGTGGTTGTGATGGCGTTGCAGGTAATGAGGAGGGGATAAGTTTTGAAAACATACTGAACTGAGACTTCTCTGGTGGCTCAGATGGTAAAATAGCCGCCTGCAACGCAGGAGACCTGGATTCGATCTGTGGGTCAGGAAATCCCCTGGAGAAGTAAATGGCAATTCACTCCAGTATTCTTGCCTGGAGAATTCCATGGACGAAGGAGCCAGGCTCTAGTCCATGGGGTCTCAATGAGCTGGACACGACTGAGCAACTAACATTTTCCTGTTCACTTTCAAGAGGGCTATAGGAAAACTCTGGAAATTTCCAGTATCTTCGCTGAGGTGTGGTTTAGAGGTTTATACATATACAAACATTCACTTAAGATCTGGGCACTAATTTGGATCATACTTTGAGTTTGAAAAAGCAGAAATAAAGAAAAGAGCAATAACAAAAAAGAAAAGAAAAGAAAAAAAAAAACAAACCAGAAAGATGAAAAGGAGAAAGAAACATTTTGTTGGGAGACAATAAAACCATATGTAGATAGACTTCTGCCCAGAGATAGCCACTTGACTCTCCCTGGGTTTTGTGGTCTCTACAGACCTCTTGAGCTATAATTGTCAATGATTGTTTAAATAAGAGAAAAAAATCAGGTGAAAATTTGGGAATGGCAAAGTAAAGTTAACACCAACTTTTATGGCCCAAGATTATGATTACCTATGGACCCATTAACAAGAAAATGATAGTAAGTATAAAAATTCTAAATTGCTGTGTCAAGTCCCCACTTCCTTTATCTGAAAGCTGCTGTTACCTTGTGCATCATAACACTGACTATAAATTAGAATCCTCACTTTTACTTCCTACATCTGCAGAGACCAGCACTTAAAGAGGGAGTGCTTGAAATGGATTTTACAATTCAAATTCGGTTTGCACAAAACCTTACCACTCTGAGTAAAAATAAAAAGCTCTCCCCTGCAATTATAATCAGGACAATACCTTGAGTTTACAGATTAGCTCTTTGTGGCTAATTGTAAGTAGAGTGATTTGGCTTAAACTCTGATTCAAAATGGAAGAAATTTCAGAGCAGCTACTTCACTAGTATGTTGGGTGGGAGGGAAGGAGTTGTCACCCAGCTGCGGCACAGCATCACCTTCTTTCACCGATTCACACAGGGACAGAAATCACAAAGTCATGTTTTATAAGAAGTTATAGGATTGAGTCATTAGACCTTGGCATGATTATGCTTTCTTTTAGATAAATACGTCCTCTAAATTAAGATGAAAAACTCTGAAGAAATAAAGGGACTACCAGTTGTTGAGCTTGTAACATGTATCCAGGATTTTAACTTCAGTTGTTTTGTTGTTTAGTTGCTAAGTTGTGTCCAACTCTTTGTGACCTCACAGTCTGTAGCCTGCCAGGCTCCTCTATCCGTGGGATTTCCTAGGCTAGAATATGGAGTGGGTTACCATTTCCTTTTCCAGGGTATCGTCTTGAGCTAGGGATTGAACCTGCTTCTCTTCCATTGGCAGGTGGATTCTTGACTGCTGAGCCCCAGGGAAGGCCCTTTTAATGTCTATCCCTCATTTAACTCTAAAACACCATCTTCAGTTTATAAATGATGAAAGTGTGCCTTGGTAAATATAAACACCTAGCTATTGGAGGAACCCAGGATTCACCTGGGTGTATTGGACTCCAAAGCCTTTTTTCCTTCCCTGCATCTTTCCACAGGTTCTTTTATGGGAAAGGACACTACAATTTTCTCTGCTTTTAGAGTCTCCCACAACTTTAGGTAAATGCTAAAGCACTGGCATAAATACCAGACCACAAATCCAACTATGCAAGGGGCATATTTTTCTTTCAATTTCTATAAATAGAAGTTATTTTATTTTTGCCCTCATTTTTCTATTTGGCAGACATTTGCCTTCAGTCAATTCAAGATGTCCTCACTTCAGGGTCCATATCCCACCCATCCCTGAGGAAGCCCATAGTCTTGGGAGATTGCTGAGTTTGATAACTTGTTATTACCTATTCAGACTGGCTTTTTTTTTTTTCAGGTTTTTTTCTTCTAATATACATATTTTTAATTAAAGGATAATTGATTTACAGAATTTTACTTGTTTCTGCCAAACATAAACATGAATCAGTCAAGCTAGCTTTTGTTCCATCTTATTGAACCATATAGGTTGTAGTTTTGTCATCCAAAGTTTAGGACATTCTCAAGTCTGGCTCAATATCTGATAATTCCTTGGTCCTTTCTAGGACTTGAGAAAATTTGCTTTGTTTTCTACACAGAAATTTCCTTCCCAAGCAGTGCTAGTGGTAAAGAGCAAGCCTGCCAATGCTGGAGACTTAAAAGCCCTGGGTTTGATCCCTGGATTGGAAAGATTCCCTGGAGGAGGGAACAGCTACTCACTCCAGTATTCTTGCCTAGAGATTCTCATGGATAGAAGAGTCTGGCAGTCTACAGTCCACAGGGTCACATAGAGTAGAATATAACTAAAGCGACTTAGCAGCAGCTACTATGAATCAACTCAAGGGAAAGCTTGAAGGCTGTCTCTGGCCATGCTGCCACTTTCCCTCTAACAATTGTAATACTATAAGGGTGCATATGTGTGCTTTTCTGATGGGGGTTCTTAAGAACAGGAAGATAACTTTAGATCTTGCTTTTATTCCAAGCCCTCTTTTCTTGAATATTTAAACATATCTGGGTGTTCTGTCACTTTTCCCTCCTTACCCTCAGTACTAAAGTTTATCACCTGAGAAATGGTGGGTGGACAAAGGGAAAGGGAAAGGAAATATATTTGTCAAACAACACATTTCTTCAAATCATTTTCATGTGCTGTGGAGACTGCCATCAGCTCTCTTAAACTGGTTCACACATAACAACTCTCCTAGAGGGAATGAATGCCCAGTAATGGAAGATTCTAGGGGTACAGGGGTCGCCATTGGGTGGAAAAGTGGGGGAATTTGCATACACTACGAAACAATACATATATATTATCTCCCTGTGCTAAACATGTGATCGACACTCAGTGAATATGTAATTAATTGATGTAAATGAAATGCAAAAGAGGCTACATATTTACCAGGTTAGAGTTTCCAAACCTGAATGAGCTTCAAAATCACCTAGAATACTTTAAAAAATTCATGTATCTAGGCCTGGCTTCCCTGGTGGCTCAGATGGTAAAGAATCTGCCTGCAATGTGGGCCCTGGTTTGATCCATGGTTGGGAAGATCCCCTGGAGAGGGAAATGGCAACCCCACCCCAATATTTTCACCTGGAGAATCCCATGGACAGAGAAGCCAGGGGGGCTACAGTCCATGGGTTGCAAAGAGTCGGATACTACTGAGCGACTAACACTTTCACACTTGGAGTTTTAAGCTTAAACTTTGAGGAAGGATTGAGAAATTCTTGAAGAAAATACTCTTCCTCAGGTATGAAAGAGTCCATACTCTTACAAGTCCATACTCATACAAGTGTACTTACTTGTCCATACTCATGGACACGTGTGAGACCTACTGGTTTAACAATCTGATAACTTCAGTTTATCTGGTATTACCCTGGAAGTACAGAGCAAGGGCCTAAGGAAATGAAACATTAATAGATACGTTTTGGTAGTAGAAGAAAGAACAAACATGAGTTTCAGTTCAGGTCAGTTCAGTCGCTCAGTCGTGTCCGACAGAACATTTATGGAAATATAGGGTTGGCCAAAAAGTTTGTTGAGGTTTTCTGCACCATCTTATGGATAACTCGAAGAAACTTTTTGGCCAACCCAATATAATATAAAACTTCTTATACAGACACAGTTCATTTGTACAAAGGAATGGATTCATCCTACCTGTCGCCCTACTTCTTCAGAGACTCATTGCTTCTTGGTTTTTTAATCCTCTCCTCACATTGAAACTGGAAATAACTCATTTTAGCAATAAAACTAATTTACATACATTGTTAATTCCCAAGTCATTTGAATTCTACCATTTTTTTGGGTCTAATGATGAAGTAAAAGGTTTATAAAAAAGTTTTAGTAAAAAGTTTTACAATTAAATGTATTTCAGTAATTTTGGTTTATATATGGTGGTGGAGAGGAAAGGATACAAGGGTTGGGAAAGCAAAAGCCTAGAACAATCCCACTTTCTTCTTTCCTTTCATGTCAGTTAATTTCAATTCCTGTCATTCATTTCTTTATCTAGCTGCTATTGCTAGATATTATTGCCAGTATTTAGAATCAAGAAGATCAGTAAGTTATGGCCTTGACATGGGAGAACTCAGAGTCTAGTGAAGGATAAAGATACATAAATGTCAATTTCAATAAATCATGAGTGGTATGATAGAGATCTGCATGAAGTACTGCACCATCATGTAAGACAGTGAGCCCTGTTCAGGGAAAATAAGGAATGTTTTCTAGAGATGATGCATCTGAATGGGCTCTTGAAGAATAAATGAGTTTCCAGGGGAGGGAAAGAGGAAAAGAGGGAAGGGCACTCCATGAAGAAAAAACTGTATGCAAAGGTTATGAAAGTAAATGGTGTTTGTTTAGGGAAAGTATCATTAATTCAATGATAAACTGAATTAACTAATGGGAAGCCACAGGGAGCTTGGCAGGATGTAAGACCAAAAAGGTAGGTTGGTGCAAATTTAGGAAGGGCCTAGTATCCCATATCACTGACATTAGCTTCATTCACGGACAAAAAGGTAGACTTCAAATATTTTAAGCAACGGAATGAGATAAGAAGGTTTGTATCTTAGAAAAAAATGTACTCAAAGCATATAAGCGATGGTTTAGAGGGAGAAGGTGGTAGAGTTAGTGAGACGAGTTAGTACAGGAACCAGAAGATGAGTGTTGAAAACACAGCGATTACAGAAAGGGGTCGGGGGAGGGAAGAGAATATTTGGGAAGAAAGCAAAGAATGAGAATTGACAGAACTTGGCTTGAAAATGTTTCTTCTTAATTTAGGTTCTCTCAGAAGCAGATGCTGAGGCGAAGACTTGGGTGGATAATGTTTAGATGATGTAGGTCAGGCAGTGGGAGGTGACCAGTGAAGTGGATGCAGCCAGGGAGCAGTGTCCACCATGGGTGACCACAGCCTAGCCTGGGGCAACTCTGGGAATCTGAGGAAAATACTTTCCTTGGGCTGTACTTGTGGAGTGAGAGACTGGGGTATTTGATCCCTCCCTTTCTCTTCAAGTGGAGCAATGGAAAGGCAAAAATCATACTGTATATTGTTTTGAAGAGTAAATAGGGTGCATGGAAGAGATAAAATCTGTTAAAGCTATTGCTGAGGACAGAGAGAAAGCAGAGCTTGAGGAAGGGGCAAGACCAAAAAATTAAAAAAAAAATTATTTTGGAGATTTTTTGGCCAAAGGGAATGATCAGTTGAGAAGGAAATACTGAAGAAAAAGAAATACTGAGAGGATTGTGATAATGGATAGAAAAAGTTTCCAGAAATGTTGGGGGTACAGGGAACCAGAACCAGTTTTGGCAGTTGGCAGTCGGTCCGAGAGGAGAGAATAGACGTTCCTTCCTCTGAGCTGGAATGGAGAGTAGTGAAGGCGGAACGGGAACAAATGCATTCTGAGGAAGAGAGAAGGTTATTCGTGGGAGCTCAAGTCTGATAGCTTCATTTTCTGTGCAGCAAAGAAAAGAACATGGATGGACTGAAGAGTTTTGTCTTCCTTACAGATGTTAATATGTGAGAGGGCTGAAAATTTGTCTGCTCATCACTATGTCTCCAGTACCCAGCAGTATGCTGCAATATGGGAGACTATAAAAATTAGTTTTTAAGTTGAATCAATTAATTAAAAACAGAGCATGGCATAACAGTGGAAAGAGAGTCAGAAGTAACTGGGTTCAAATCCCAGTTCAGTGTATCACACTGTATTACTTAACTGTTCATTCTCAGGATTCTTGTGAGGATTACATGAATGAATGAATGTTCAATATTCAATGCACATAAAAACAAAATCAAAAGTAATTAAACATTAATTTTATACTGCATATTATCACAACTCCCAAACACTACATATATTTTGATTTTATGATATAAACTTTTTATTTTGTCCCATTGTAAAGGATGGCTAATATTAAAGCTTCACTTTTTAGTAGATTATTCTTAAATGTTATAATTTTCTCCAATTAAGCAAGAACAAATTATTGGAGCACAAAGAATTTTCCATCCTAAGGTAAAATATGCATGCACATGTTTTCTCATATAATTCAAATTAAATATAGCATCCAAAATTTGAAAGGGAGGTTATTCAATGTTGCTGGATTTTAAAACTTTCCTAAATGTTACCCAGTGCCAGGAGGGACAGCTAATACCACAGAAAACAGAATTAATATACAGCAGGTTTCTGAGAAGTTAGAGAAAGGACAGGAATCGATAGAGTGAGGTTTAATCAAGATAAATGAAAAGCAATTCACTAGGGAAAGACCAAATTTGAAGGAAAAAAAAGTGAAATCCAGAAAATTGTAGATTTAGAGTCACTAATATAAAAAAGTGCTAAGGTGATGGTTGTCAATAAATTTTATATGAATTTATAATAAGATAATATTGCAAACAAGGGTGAATATTTTATCAGAAGTTGTTAACTGATATATATACATACACACACACACATATATATATATATGACTGGGGAATAACAATTCTCTTTTATTCTAACTACATGGATGAATCCATATGTAAAATACAATACACATTCAGTTATTCTATGGTCCTTAATTTGTGTTCCTTGAAATGGCTCTAAGGTTAGAAAAATAACAGGCAAGCAAACAAAAATAATCCATTTAACTGAAGAATTATCAAGCTTGTCACATACGTGGGATCACCACCCTTCCTCAAACTTCATCCTTCTGTAACTTCACTGCTTTTAGTACAGCTACGTGGATCAACTTCCCTCCAGTCTGTGGTCATATAAATACAATCCATTCATCTAGGCCCACCTCAGATGTAATCTCACATTGGTGAAGTCTTGATCTCTGCTCCTAAATCCAAATGTCATACAGCCTCTGTCTGATTTCCTTCCCATGAGAAGCAGGACATGGGTTGGGAAAGTTCTAGTATGGGAGGGAAAATAGAGGGGCCATGGGTGTGACCTGGATAAGACTGGGCCTAGAAACAGATTTCAGAAACATCTGCATCTAAGTATGGATGTGATTTCAAAGCAGCGAGAACATGCTTCAAAACTGTGTATACGAGACAGCAAAAGAGACACAGATGTATAGAACAGTCTTTGGGACTCTGTGGGAGAGGGTGAGGGTGGGTGATTTGGGAGAATGGCACTGAAACATGTATATTGTCATATGTGAAACGAATCGCCAATTCAGGGTCGATGCATGTTACAGGATGCTCGGGGCTGGTGTGCGGGGATGACCCAGAGGGAGGATAAGGGGAGGAGGGAGGTGGGAGGGGGGTTCAGGAAGGGGAACTCATGTACACCCGGGGTGGATTCATGTCAATGTATGGCAAAACCAACCAATATAATATTGTAAAATAATTAGCCTTCAATAAAAATAAAAGAGAGAGAGATGCTATGGGGGTTAGAAAGAGACGGTTTTTAGCAGAGATGGTTTCAGGCATTAATGACCTGAACAGACATCACTGGAAGCATATTACTAGGTCCTTTCTTCAGCGATCAATGTATTTACTGTCTGTCGCTCAAATTCTTGAAAAAGGGGGCCAGACCAGATAAGCAAAATTCATTTGCTTAGTGACTCCTTCTTGAAATATGAGGTTAATATTTCATCAATGACCTCAGGAGATGGAGTTCACTCTTTTCTCTTTCCTTTTCCTGCAGTATTCTCATTCCAGCTTACTTACCACAAGTTTCACATATTTCCTAGAACTATATTGGCTTTAAGTAGCAGAAATTCATATTGGTACCTTCAGTTCAGTTCAGTTCCTCAGTCGTGTCCGACTCTTTGCAACCCCATGAATCACGGCACGCCAGGCCTCCCTGTCCATCACCAACTCCCGGAGTTCCCTCAAGCTCATGTCCATCGAGTTGGTGATGACATCCAGCCATCTCATTCTCTGTCGTCCCCATCTCCTCCCACCCCCAATCACTCCCAGCATCAGAGTCTTTTCCACTGAGTCAACTCATCGCATGAGGTGGCTAAAGTATTGGAGTTTCAGCTTTAGCATCAGTCCTTCCAATGAACACCCAGGATTGATCTCCTTTAGAATGGACTGGTTGGATCTCCTTGCAATCCAAGGGACTCTCAAGAGTCTTTTCCAGCACCACAGTTCAAAAGCATCAATTCTTTGGCGATTCAGCCTTCTTCACAGTCCAACTCTCACATCCATACATGACCATTGGAAAAACCATAGCCTTGACTAGATGGACCTTTGTTGGCAAAGTAATGTCTCTGCTTTTTAATATGCTATATAGGTTGGTCATAACTTTCCTTCCAAGGAGTAAGGGTCTTTTAATGTCATGGCTGCAATCAGCATCTGCAGTGATTTTGGAGCCCCCCCCCCCCAAATCTGACATTATTTCCACTGTTTCCCCATCTATTTCCCATGAAGTGATGGGACCAGATGCCATGATTTTTGTTTTCTGAATGTTGAGCTTCAAGCCAACCTTTTCACTCTCCTCTTTCACTTTCATCAAGAGGCTTTTGAGTTCCTCTTCACTTTCTGCCATAAGGGTGGTGTCATCTGCATATCTGAGGTTATTGATATTCTCCCAGCAATCTTGATTCCAGCTTGCGCTTCTTCCAGACCAGGGTTCCTCATGATGTACTCTGCATAGAAGTTAAATAAGCAAGGTGACAATATACAACCTTGATGTACTCCTTTTCCTATTTGGAACCAGTCGGTTGTTCCATGTACAGTTCTGACTGTTGCTTCCTGACCTGCATACAGGTTTCTCAAGAGGCAGGTCAGGTGGTCTGGGATTCCCATCTCTTTCAGAATGTTCCACAGTTTATTGTGATCCACACAGTCAAAGGCTTTGGCATAGTCAATGAAGCACAAATAGATGTTTTCTGGAACTCTCTTGCTTTCTCCATGATCCAGCGGATGCTGGCAATTTGATCTCTGGTGCCTCTGCCTTTTCTAAAACCTGCTTGAACATCTGGGAGTTCACGGTTCACGTATTGCTGAAGCCTGGCTTGGAGAATTTTGAGCATGACTTTACTAGCGTGTGAGATGAGTGCAAGTTAAAGCAAAACAAAGTTTGATATGAAGATGCTGAATGGTATCTTGGAAACTAATGAGCACTGAGAACCATTGGTCCAAGGATAAAATTCTGGCGACACTTTCTCTAGATTTCATCTTTCCTTCTGTGATCACTTTCCATCTCTCCTCCTTCTCTTTTTTCTTCCCTCCCTCCTCCTCTTCTCTTTCTAACCAGTCTCCTTCGAGTCATTCTCTTCTGAAATTGCAGGTGGTAGAGTCTAAAACAAAACTCTCACTAGTTCTCAAATAGCATCTCTTCTATGGTGAAACTAACCTGACCGATCTGAAAGTCTGTCCAAGTCTGCATTAACTGGGTAACAAGTTTATTAGCCCAGCTATTTTTCACCCATGGTCCAGTCATCTGTGACCCATGCACTGGAGTCATATAGTAGCGTAGTCATGGTTACCACATAGATTAGAGTAGTCTAGAGAATGAGAGAAATGAGTGCTTGTGTGGTGTCAGGATGGGGCAGGTAGTGAGCAGTGGGAGCAGATGGATGGACAGGCAGTTCAGTTACCAGGTTTGTACTTACTTTCATCTAGTATGGATGTTTCTATTTGTAATACCTGGCTCTTTAAAAATATAAACACACCATTGGGGTGCACATATCTTTTGTAATTATGATTTTTCTGGATATATGCCCAGGAATGGGATTACTGGATCATATGGTAGTTTTGTTTTTAGTTAAGTTTATTGCAGCACTATTGACAGTAGCCTGGAAGAGTTAGAGGCCCTGGAAGCATTAACAGTTGAGTGGATAAAGGAGATGTGGTGCATATAAACATGAAATACTATTCAGCCACAGAAAAGAACAAAATAATGCCATTTGCAGCGACATGTACGGACCTGTAAATGATCATATTAAGAGGACTGTCAGAGAAATCAAATATCATATCACTCATATGTGGAATCTAATTTTAAAAATGATACAAATGAACCTACTTACAAAGCAGAAACAGACTTACAAATATAAAAAATAAATTTATGGTTACCAAAGGAGAAACATAGTGGGGAAGCATAAGTCTGGAGCTTTGGATTAACATACACACACTACTATATTTAAAATATTAATAAATAATCTAGGAGGACTTACTGTTTTGTAATAACTGCTCAATATTCAAGACTAATTTATATGAGAAAATATAAAAAAGAATGGATATATGCACAACTGAATCACCTTGCTATACACATGAAACTAACACAACATTGTAAATAAGCTATCATCCAATAAAATTAAGAAAATGTATAAACAGAGCAGAAAAACAGAAGGTTCGATCTTCAGTAAACACTGCTGACCAGGTTCTTCCTGTTTATATCATTGCTGGCTTCTCCTCTACGTTGTAGAAATGACAGCTTCCAGTTTCCCTCCTGCCATTGCCAGTTCCCTCCACTCTCTCTGCACATGTATTGATTGGAATTTGGGGTTGCTAACTGAAAAAAGGGAATGAGTTACTGGTGGGTGAAAGTATATCTTAGGCCGCTTCAGATATTTGCAGGACTTGGAACAAAATTTTGGTTGTTTGAAGGCATAGACAAAGGGGATGATAAGAAGGGGTATTTCTACTTGTGTTATTTTTTGGGGAGGTGGTGGCATAGCACACATGGCTTCTGGGTGTTTTTCTATCTAGTTCTCGTGCTCTTGTTATTGATGGACATTTATTACTGATTTAGTTAACTTTCACCCCTTATTTACAATATTGTACATTTTCACCTTTTTATTTTCTTCATATTTTGAAAGTGGTAATGAGGCTTGTCTGTACCAAAAAAGACAATGAAATAATGATTACAGTAGAAATCTATGCTTGCTTCTTTTGACAATGGAGTTTCTTTTCTAATTTACATCTGTTAGAACTGCTTAGCTAATTGGGAAGGACCGTTTATTTTTCCATTAACTTGATTTGGTTTTTCCTCATATTCAATTTCTAAATAGCAGAGCACTTATAAACAATATAATTAAAAATAAAATAGGTTAAATAATTCAAAAATCTATGTATTATTAAAAAATAACCAGGATATCTATCTGTGCTAGTTAAATACATAATTTGTTTTAAAATGTGAATATGAAAAATATAGTAATTTAGAAAATCAGCATGAGAAATAACTGAAAAAAAACTTAAAATAGGCTTTCCCACTTGATTACTATTTTTTGAAACCCTAGCAGGATATAAAAGGAGATTAGTATTTAATAAAGAATTAGAAACAGTGGGTAGAGATTTGGTTAAGTAAATCAAGGAGAGGATTTTGAAATATGAATGAAATAGCATCAGTAGTATTTTGTGGAATATTAATAAAATCTACTAAGCGATTTCTGAAACATTTTGTGCACTTTAAGGGCCGTTGATTCTTTTAGGTAATGATGCTCCATTATATGAAGAGTCAGTATTTGGATGATACACGATTAAATAGTAGATTGTCTGAATTGGCCTTGCTTATTTGACTTGCAGGATAATATCTCCTGAATTGAAAAGTTATATTAATATTCATTTTGAGTTGAAGTGCTAAATTAGGCTAAAAATCCAAACTCAAATGTAGCAATGCAAACTTGGAAGCACAAGAACCATTTACAGGGTCAAGAAACAATAGTAAAATCCATGCTAGCCAGTAAGTTTTAACTTGAACTGCTCTAGTGGAGCAAAACTTGAGCACAGGGATGAGAAATTCATAACTGAGGAAAGATACGTAATAAAAGAAGAAATCAGAGAAAGCTTTGGCAGATATATTTGAAACTAGTAATAACATGAAAACTGTGAAGCATTATAATAAAACAAACATATCTGCAGCCATCACCATTGTAACCTAAAAACTTAGCAAAAGACTTATCAATGCCATTGAAATTCCAAATATTTCTACCAATAAGAGCTCCCCATTTTCCTCCATCCCAGCAGACTGAACTGAATTTTGATACTATTCTCCTGTTTCTCCTTAAAATTTTACAACATACATATTCTTAAAAGAATACATTATTAGGTTTTGTAGTTTCTGAATTTTTAAAATTGAATTCATAATAAATGAGACTTTTGGAATTTGCTTCTTTCACTCCACTCCACATTTTAAACAGTCATGTTGATGTATAAACCTATAGTCCATTAACTTTCACTGTAGTATAAGAATCTACTTTGTGGATATGTCATAATTTATTCATTCCTCTGTTGACAGACCTTGTTTAGCTTTTATCAATTTTTTAAATTTAATTTTTAATTTTAATTGGAGGCCAATTACTCTACAATATTGTATTGGTTTTGCCATACATTGACTTGAATCCACCCTGGGTGTACATGTGTTCCCCATCCTGAACTCCCCTCCCACCTCCCTCCCCATATCATCCCTCTGGGTCATCCCAGTACACCAGCCCCGAGCATCCTGTATCATGCATCAAACTTGGACTGGCGATTCGTTTCACATATGATAATACACATGTTTTGATGCCATTCTCCTAAATCATCCCACCCTCGCCCTCTCCCACAGAGTCCAAAAGACTGTTCTATACATCTGTGTCTCTTTTGCTGTCTTGCATAGGGTTATCGTTACCATCTTTCTAAATTCCATATATATGCGTTAGTATACTGTATTGGTGTTTTTCTTTCTGGCTTACTTCACTCTGTATAATAGGCTCCAGTTTCATCCACCTTATAAGAACTGATTCAAATGTATTCTTTTTAATGGCTGATTCAGGCTCTACTACAAAGCCACAGTCATCAAGACAGTATGGTACTGGCACAAAGACAGAGATATAGATCAATGGAACAAAATAGAAAGCCCAGAGATAAATCCACACACCTATGGACACCTTATTTTTGACAAAGGAGGTGAGAATATACAGTGGAGAAAAGACAATCTATTTAACAAATGGTGCTGGAAAAACTGGTCAACCACTTCTAAAAGAATGAAACTAGAACACTTTCTAATGCCATACACAAAAATAAACTCAAAATGGATTAAAGATATAAACATAAGACCAGAAACTATAAAACTCCTTGAGGAGAACATAGGCAAAACACTCTCCGACATAAATCACAGCAGGATCCTCCATGACCCACCTCCCAGAATATTGGAAATAAAAGCAAAAATAAACAAATGGGACCTAATTGAAATCAAAAAGCTTCTGCACAGCAAAGGAAACTATAAGCAAGGTGAAAAGACAGCCTTCAGAATGGGAGAAAATAATAGCAAATGAAGCAACTGACAAAGAATTAATCTCACAAATATACAAGCAACTCCTCCAGTTTTTATCATTTTTAAAAGCCAGAAGCGATGCTCTTGTGAAGATTCCTGTGTCTATTTACTGGTGCACACTTGAAACAGTTTCTGCAGAGCAGCACTGTCTAACCAAACTTGCTGTACTGAAGGAAATGTTCTTTCCACACTTCGTAACATCACAGTCAATACCCATATAGGGCTTCTGAGCACTTTCAACATGTGGTTAGTACCACTGAGGAACTGAATTTTTAATCTAACTTAATTTTTAAAAATGGAGTTTATGCATTTAATTTCCTGTCCCAACTCTAAAATCAGCCATTTCTCCAAGGAGCCTGGTTCCTGGATAGAGACAAGTATTTGGGGACTAGGTCTGCTTGTTACTATTGAGTACTCTAATTTTCCAATAGTAATGTACGGATGTGAGAGTTGGACCATAAAGAAGGCTGAGTGATGAAGAACTGATGCTTTCCAACTGTGGTGCTGGAGAAGGCACTTGAGAGTCCTTGGACTGAAAAGAGATGAAACCAGTCCATCCTAAAGGAAATCAACCCTGAATATTCATGGGAAGGACTGTTGCTGAAGCTGAAGCTCTAATGCTTTGGCCACCTGATGCGAAAAGCTGACTCACTGGAAAAGACCCTGATACTGAGAAAGATTGAGAGCAGGAGAAGCGGGCAACAGAGGATGAGATGGTTGGATGGCATCACTGACTCAATGGTCATGAGTTTGAGCAAACTCTGGGAGATAATAAAGGACAAAGAAGCCTGGCGTGCTGTAGTCCTTGGGGTCGAAACAGTCAGACATGACTGAGAGACTGAACAGCGAACAACTGTTTCTGAAGTATATGTACTCACTTACACTCCCAGTAGCAAAGTTCAAGTCTTGGGAGCTCCACATTCCACCAATATTTTGTATTTTCAGATTTTCAAGCTTTTCCAGTATGGTGACATCTTTATTTTTAGCACCTGCTGTTTTCCTTCCAGAAAGCAATTTAGGAGGGAATTATTTCTGGATTTTTTTTTTTTTTACTTTTATAAAGATTTGTACATTAGTATTATAAACAGATTTTTTAACTGCATGTTCATATACTGGATTTAATTTGAAAAGGCTTGAAAGCAGTTTTGTTGTTGTTCAGTTGCTCAGTCATGTCCAACTCTTTGTGACCCCATGGAGTGCAGCATGCCAGGCTTCCCTGTCCATCACCAACTCCTGGAGCTTGCTCAAACTCATGTCCATTGAATCGGTGATGCCATCCAGCCATCTCATCCTGTGTTGTCCCTTTCTCCTCCTGCCTTCAATCTTTCCCAGCATCAGGGTCCTTTCTAATGAGTCGGCTCTTCACATCAGATAGCCAAAGGAACTTCAGTTTCAGCATCAGTCCTTCTAATGAATATTCAGGAAAGCAATTACAAGACAGTATAAAATAGGAAAGTACTTATTTTGGTTTAATCTACCTCCAGAAAGCACTCTCTTTTATCCAGAGAAGTAATTATTTACTATAATAATTGTCTTACATCAGTGGTATTTTGAAGAAAAGGAAAAAAATCAAAGCAGTGTCCTTAATTAAGTACAGAAAGTGCCTGCATTATAGGAAAACAAGGTCGTCTATAGACTGAATTAATTTTAGAAGCATTCTTGCCTTAGAAATATAAGTTCTTACACATACATCCATTTCGTTTTCTCTAAAATTTGGAAAGAGTAGAAAGAATTGTTTCCTGCAGCAGGCTAGGCTGGATTCTGAGGGAATAGCATTTGAAATTCACATGATGGGATAATGTCAGCCATCACCAGCTTAAAACATTCATGATAGCAAGATAAAACAACATTGAAAATAAATTGTTGATGAAGTAGGGATAAAGTGAAAATTGGAGTGGGAAAAGTAAAATGAAGCAAATGTGAGTATAAATTAATGAAGCAATTGTACCCCTCCCACCCATAAAATCACTTGGGAGTTGTGTGTGTGTGTGTGTGTATGTGTGTGAGCTCAGTCATGTCTGACTCTTTGGGACCCCATGGACTGAACTGCTGGGCTCCTCTGTCCATGGAGTTTTCCAGGCAAGAATACTGGAGTGGTTGCCATTACCTACTCCAGGGATCCTTCCCAACCCAGGGATCGAACCTGAGTCTCTGTCTCCTGCATTGGCAGGGGGATTCTTTACCAGCTGTGCCACTTGGAAGTTGGGAGGTGTTTCTCCTCACCTTTCTCGATATTATCCTCTAAGTTATTGCTATGGTTCATCCAATCCTTTATTGTTTGAAATTCTGAACCTACCTTATGAAACACAGTTCTAAGGGAAAATGATTTAGCCCTGCTCGGTTGATACAAAGGAAAGGGGTGATATAAGTTTTGAAAATAAGTATTCAACAGATAAAAATTCAAATTCTTTATGACTCTCTGCTCTGCTCAAGGCATTACTACATGAAAAGATATTGCACTGAAGAAGGAAATCAATATCAGTCTGTGGAAAACCGAAGTGAACATCTTGAAGGAAGTCTGGCATTCAGTAGAAAGTTCACATTTAAGGCCTTCTAATTGTCCAATGAAAAGAAATACTGATTCTTGACCTTCTTTAGATCATAGCCCATTAGAAGGGATTTATAACCGTGAACACAAAAGTAAGGATAAAATAAGAACATGTTTCCTAAAGAGCTTCTCAAAGTCAGTAAACAAAAAATACTCAAATAAAACTTCAAATATATAAAAATACCATTATACTATATACTTAAAATAGAAAGTTCAAGAATAAATTGCTTTTATTATTTTTAGTTAATCTGTATTATATAATGTCATAAGAGACTAGTAACTGTCATGAAAGTGTGTACAATGTACAAAACACGCCTATGCATTAAAGAACTTCATCTGGGAGAGTCTTTTTGGTTTGAATTTGCAAAGGGAATTCACAGTTCTACTTATGCTAAAGTCTTTAAAGTAAAGGTTTAATATTTCCTCATTTTTATATTTAGAAGTCTTTCAAAGTTTTATCATTATTTTGTTCTTATCCCAATTATGTACAATTTCCTTTTACATCTCTTTTAACCTGATGTTATCTGAAAAATATACTGGAAAAAACAAAACAAAATTCATTGACATAATATTTTTTAAAAAAGGAAACTTTAAAAAAATTATAAAGTTGGACCTTACCATGTATTACTGAGGATGTTAGAGTGACAAAAAATCTCTTATGTATATGATAGAGGTATAAATCAGTAAAAGAGTTTGAGGAATAATTTGGCAACATCTACAAAGGCTGAAAATAACCCTATAACCAGGATTCACATCATTCCTGCCCATGAATTGAAGAATATATATAGAATATTCATTACTATGCTGTTTGCAATAAAGCTGAAAACCAAAAATACCAAACAATAGGAGAATAGGTATATTGTCATACATTTTTATAAGTGATTAATACTAATAGCAGTTAAAGTGAATAAACCAGAAGTATGTATAGCAATATGTATAAATCTCAAAAAGCAACTTTGAACAAAGAACACAAGTTGTATAAGGCCACATAAAAAATGAGACAATTTATAATAATTTGGATAGTTTGAAAAAACACTATATAGTTTAAGAACATCTACTTTTTGGTGGTGTGTGTGCTTAGTCGTGTCTGACTCTTTTGCAACTCCATGGATGGTAGCTCGCCAGGCTTTTCTGTCCATGGAATTTTCCAGGTGAGAATGCTGGAGTGGGTTGCCATTTCCTACTGCAGGGGATCTTCCCAACTCAGGGATAGAACCTGCATCTCTTGCATTGGCAGGTGATTCTTTACCACTGAGTCACCTGGGAAGCTCCACCCACTTTATAGTCAAAGTATAAAAACAAGAAAGGAAAGAATATGTCAAATCAGGGAAGTAATTATCAACAGAAAGGAGAAAGGTACAACATTTATATTTGTAATATTTTGTTTATTATTTTAGTACACCTAGTGCAGTGTATTATAACTTTTTACATATATTTTTTACAACTGAAAATATTTCATAATAGGAAAAAAATATTTTGGGGGGATATTCTTTCTGTAGCATTTGTTGCCCAAAGTTAGTTCACTGTTCACTTCACATTCTCTGGTCTTTAAATATGAAAAACCTACTTTTTAAAGATGTTTACCCTAATTGTCTTTTTTTTTTTCAATGAAATGTTGTGCGCTTTGAGCTCATGAGCTCCAAATCTTATACTCCCCATCTCACTCATCCTAAACTTACTTAACTTTCCTGTTCTTTCCCTCCCTCCCTCCCTCCTTCTTTCCTTCTTTGTGAAAGATTTTTTGGTTTCTGTTTTCTTTTTTTACTGCTTTGAGATATGCTTTCTTGCTATTTTATGTCTTAATGTCTCCAACTCTTTAAAAATTACTTGATAAGTTGCAATTTCAGGACTTTTTGTCATTATTATATAAACATTACTCAGCAATGAAAATTATTTTAAACTATTTATCTCATGGGCATTATGGATAATTGGTAAATTAGAATTTTCCCTTGGTATACAAATTATACAATATGCACTGGTAGAGATAAGTTTCTTTCTTTGAAGTCACAGAATTTTAGAAATGATTTGGAAATTAAAGAGAAAGAACACAGTGGAAGTAATGGAAACAGTGGATTTCTGTGTCAGATTTGTTTGAATTTCAGCTCTTTTACTCATTTGTTGTATGTTTTTTGGCAAAACATCTTATTGTTTTACTATACTGCCTTGCCTTGTGGGCATGCTAAGTTGTGTCTGACTCTGTGAGACTATTTAAAGTGTATATACCAAGGGAATATTTCATGCAAAGATGGCCATAATAAAGGACAGAAATGGTATATGGACCTAGCAGAAGCAGAAGATATTAAGAAGAGTTGGCAAGAATACACAGAAAAGCACACAAAAAAGATCTTAATGACCCAGATAACCACAATGGTGTGATCACTCACCTAGAGCCAGACATCCTGGAATGTGAAGTCAAGTGGGCCTTAGGGAGCATTAGTCTGAACATAGCTAGTCGAGGTGATGGAATTCCAGTTGAGCTATTTCAAATCCTAAAAGATGATGCTGTGAAAGTGCTGCACTCAAAATGTCAGCAAATCTGGAAAACTCAGCAGTGACCACAGGACTGGAAAAGTCAGTTTTCATTCCAATCCCAAAGAGAGGCAATGCCGAAGAATGATAAAACTACCTTACAAATGCACTCATTTCATACGCTAGCAAAATAATGCTCAAAATTCTCCAAGCCAGGCTTCAACAGTACATGAACAGAGAATTTCCAGATGTTCAAGAAGGATTTAGAAAAGGCAGAGGAACCTGAGATCGAATTGCCAACATTCTTTGGATCATAGAAAAAGCAGGAGAGTTTCAGAAAAACATCTACTTCTGAACATCTACTTCTGCTTTATTGACTATGCCAAAGCCTTTGACTGTGTGGATCACAGCAAACTGTGGAAAATTTTTAAAGAGATGGGAATACCAGACCACCTGACCTGCCTCCTGAGAAATCTGTATGCAGGTCAAGAAGCAACAGTTACAACCGATCATGGAACAAAGAACTGGTTCCAAATTGGGAAAGGAGTCCTTCAAGACTGTATATTGTCACTACGATTATTTTAACATATGTCCAGAGTACATCATGGGAAATGCCAGGCTGGAAGAAGCACAAGCTGGAATCAAGATTTCCAGGAGAAATATCAATAACCTCAGATATGCAAATGACACCACCTTAATAGCAGAAAGTGAAGAAAAACTAAAGAGCCTCTTGATGAAAGTGAAAGAGGAGAG
This sequence comes from Moschus berezovskii, assembly GCF_049115385.1. Taxonomy (NCBI): domain Eukaryota; kingdom Metazoa; phylum Chordata; class Mammalia; order Artiodactyla; family Moschidae; genus Moschus; species Moschus berezovskii. The sequence goes on from NC_142462.1 coordinate 117,825,929, forward strand.
TGAAAAAGTTGGCTTAAAACTCAACATTCAAAAAATGAAGATCATGGCATCCAGTCCCATAACTTCATGGCAAATAGATGGGGAAATAATGACAGACGTTATTTTCTTGGGCTCCCAAATCACTGCAGATGGCGACTGCAGCCATAAAATTAAAACGTACCTGCTCTTTGCAAGAAAAGCTATGACAAACATAGACAGGATATTAAAAAGTAGAGACATTATTTTCCCGACCAAGGTTTGTCTAGTCAAAGCTATGGTTTTTCCTGTACTTATGTATGGATGTGAGAGTTCGGCCACAAAGCAAGTTGAGCACCAAATAATTGATGCTTTTGAATTGTGGTGTTGGAGGAGACTCTTGAGAGTCCCTTGGACTGCAAGGAGATCAAGTCAGTCATTTGTAAAGAAAATCAGTCCTGAATATTCATTGGAAGGACTGAAGCTGAAGCTAACACTCCAATACTTTGGCCACCTGATGCAAAGAACTGAGTCGTTGGAAAAGACTCTGATGCTGGGAAAGATTGAAGGTGGGAGGAGAAGGGGATGACGGAGGATGAAATGGTTGGATGGTATCACTGATTCTATGAACATGAGTTTGAGTAAGCTCCAGGGGTTGGTGATGTCCAGGGAAGCCTAGCGTGCTGCAGTCCGTGGGATCACAAAGAGTCAGACACAACTGAGCAACTGAACTAAACTGAATAAAAATAATAAGTGCTTTTCAAATTTGATCTAACGCAGCATTTTCCAAAGTGACTTCACTTAAATCTAAAAAGAAATAGTTTCATTGTCAAGTTAACATAAGAAACTTTAGGATGACTAGTTTTGCAGGTTTTATTTTCACTGTAGATTTTCTCAGATGTTTTAATATGTGAATGTGTTTTGAGAATCCTTCAGTCAGGAAACAGTTTGAAGCAGTTCCCAAATCATCTAATTCCCCAATCCTATTTTTTGAAAAGAAACTTTTAGGAAACTTCAGCTCCAAGAATATATTTTTGGAAAATATCCATTTAAAATTAAAAAATAATACATTCAAAATTTCTGTACTAATTTAGATACATAGTAGTAGTTTCTATTGCTATTATAATCAACTTAAAAATATAAAATAAAGGACTTTATAGGAGAACTAAAGGGTGTCAGAGAAGAGGGAAGGCAAACAATAAGTAATTAATAAAGAAACATTTTCCCAAATGGTTTTAGGAAAAAACCTTACTCAATACATGGGCTTTAAATTGTAGCAAAGATTTAGAAGGTTTAAAAAGTGAATGTCAGAGGTATTAGCTTTCAACACAGTTACACTGAATTTCTCCTGTCTTTTCCACCAAGGTCCCATGTGCGAGCATATTAGCTTGAGAGTAAAGAGCTCTAAATAGTCTGTAAGCACAAAGAACAAAGTGATGGAACGAGGGCCTCAGTGGCAGGAACAGGGCAGGCATTATGAAAACAGGCGTGTGGAGAATGGGATCCTGAAAAAAATATATTGGTAGGTGCTATTTATCCCTCGAATTTGATATATTTAGTTTTGTTTTTCCCCCACACATTGACAAACTCTAGTGAAAATAATGATCTCTGCTGATAATTTTTAAATTCTGGACATTTGCTTTAAAAACAGTAGGAGACTATGGATTATTTCTGGTATCTTCTAATTGTCTGGTGCTTCTGATATTATTCTATTGATTGCACTTTTCCATTGTGTGTCCCAAAGGTAGAGAAGGGCAAACAGCAGTCATGAAATATGAATGAGATGCCTCATTAACCTTTGGGCTTTTGAGTACTTGGAAGCGTCTAATCTATGTCCTAGTGAAGAGAAGCCTGGAAGCACTGCAGGGGGTTGAGGGGAGAGAGGAAGGACAGCTTACTCCGTGGCTGGTGAACTCCACTATGCCAAGCGCTGGCATGGTGTCTGCTCTGACACAGTGGGATCCTGCATTACACTAGAGATGCTGACATTTTAGTGAACATAAATGTACTACAGGAAGCTTGTTGAAGTTCAGAATATCAGGCTTGTCTGCAAAGATTCTGATTCAGCAGCCTAAGGTAGATTTCGGGAATCTGCATTTAACAAACTCCCAGGTGATTTGGATGCAAGTGATCTGTGGACCACACCTTGGAAGAACATTATCTGGCTGTTGCTCAGTCACTAAGTTGTGTTCGACTCTTTGCGAACCCATGGACTGCAGCACATTAGGCTTCCCTGTCCTTCACTATCTCTCAGAGTTTGCTCAAACTCATATCCATTGAGTCAGTGATGCCACCGAACCATCTCATCCTCTGTTGCTTCCTTCTTCTCTTGCCTTCAATCTTTCCCAGTATCAGGTCTTTTCCAACAGTCAGTTCTTCACATCAGACGGCCAAAGTATTTGAACTTTAGCTTCAGTATCAGTCCTTTCAATGAATATTCAGGGTTGATTTCCTTTGGGATTGACTGTTTTATCTCCCTCCAGTCCAAGGGACTCTCAAGAGTCTTCTCCAACACCACAGTTCAAAGGCATCAATTCTTCAGCGCTCAGCCTTCTTTACCTTAGACTCCCTTCAAAGGAGGAATTAGACTAACTAAATTTAGATTTCTTGTGGCTTTTACCAGGACATGGAGCACTGTTTTTATTTTCATTTGAAATAAATTTCCAACCGACTTATGTAACATTTGGGTTATGGCTATTATTTCCATATCATCAGAAGCTGCTCTGTCAACAGGTGTTGTCATTTGGACTATTTAAGGCTCTTTTTCCCTAGAATTCAGTGTAGACTTGCAGTTGTATTTGATGTTCACAGTCACTCTGTCCTATCTGACTCTTTGCTACCCCAGGGACTGCAGCACGCCAGGCTTCCTTGTCCTTCACTATCTCCTGGAGTTTGCTCAAACTCATGTCCATTGAGTCAGTGATGCCATCCAATCATCTCATCCTCTGTTGCCCCCTTCTCCTCCTGCCCTCAATCTTTCCCAGCATCAGGGTCTTTTCCAATGAGTTGGCTCTTCACATCAGGTGGCCAAAGTACTGAAGCTTCAGCATCAGCCCTTTTAATAATTATTCAGGGTTGATTTCCTTTAGGATTGACTGCTTTGATCTCCTTGCTGTTCAAAGGACTCTCAAGAGTCTTCTCCAACACCACAGTTCAAAGGCATCAATTCTTTGGCACTCAGCTTTCTTTATGGTTCAACTCTCACATCAGTATATGACTACTGTCATAGTAGTCTTGACTATATGGTCCTTGGTTGGCAAAGTGTTGCCTCTGCTTTTTAATACACTGTCTAGGTTTGTCATAGCTTTTCTTCCAGGGGCAAGCATCTTTTAATTTCACTGCTGCAGTCACCATCTGCAGTGGTTTTGGAACCCGAGAAAATAAAATCTGCCACTGTTTCCATTTTTCCCATCTATTTGTCATGAAGTAATGGGACCAATGCCGTGATCTTTGTTTTCTGAATGTTGAATTTTAAGCCAGTTGTGTAGCCATAATTGTAAGAGATAATTCAAGAAGTGAAAAATTTCAATCCATTACAGGAAGAAAATTCAAGAAGCTAAAATTTTCAAATGTTAACAAAATTGCTGTATGACTCTGGTAGTTGACTATATATGATATCAAAGTGAGTGAATGAGTGAGCGAAAGTCCCTCAGTTGTGTCCAACTCTTTGCAACCCCAAGGACTGCAGCCTGCCACGCTCCTGGTCCATGGAATTTTCCAGAAAAGAATACTGGAGTGGGTAGCCATTCCCTTTCCACAGGGATAGCAAAGTGAATAGTACAATAGATCGGACTATTATGATTCTATAAGGTGACAAATAGACCATAATAAAACACAAGAAGACAAAAAGACGGGAAGCTCAGTTTTGTAGGGATCCCATGAAAATGCTTAATATACAAGAAAGAGGGAATTGCTTCCAATCGCTTGTCCTGAAACAGATCTATAGCCCCCTCTGATTCCCTCAGAAACCACCCATAGTATCTTGAACTGATGGTGGCTGGGGTTTGACTCAATGTCTTCTTCCTACTGTAACTGAGCAAGACCCTATGGGACTCTCCCAAGACAGACCCCTCTCCCAAGTCCTCTGCTTTAGCTCCTCTCTGAAGTACCCAGATAATAGTATCTAATACACATTTTCTGAGTTGTTTTTACAGATGCTAAAAACCCCAACAAATGGGAAGAAATTAACTACTCGATGACCATGAGCACACAACCCCCAGACCTACTGGAGTCTAAGGATTGATAATGCTAATTCTGTGACACCATCCTGTTATCTCACAACCAACCAGAGAATTGTGCAGGAGTTCATCACACACCCTGGGATGCCCCTCCCTCGACTTGCCTTTAAAAATGTCTTTCTGAAACACACTGTGGGGTTTAGGTTTTTTGAGCACTAGCTGTGCTAGACTCCTTGTTTGGCACCTGCAATAAACACCACACTTTACTTCACTACAACCTGGTGTCAGTAGACTGGCTTTACTGTGCATGGGTGAGTGGACCCAAGTTTGGGTCGGTAACACTACGTTCTCTTTTCTTTGTCTTCAGTAATCCCTCTGATCCCATTGACTTTCCTCTTATAGCCAAATGCTTAGCAATTTCTTGTTAACGGTTACTTTCTTGTAACATGAACACATGCTGCTACTGTCATCTTTAACTCCCTTCTTCCTTGCTTTCCTTGCACTCCTGTCTCATGCTTTGGCAAAATTTATAATCACCTTCGTCTTTCTTTCTTCAATTGAGAAGGTCAAAGAATAACACAATTATCAAGCACAAAATTTATGACAGAGAGGCAAATTATAACAAGAAAACAGAAAGTTGTATATTTTGAAATATTAGATATAATAATAAGAAGAAACAAATCTGTCATCAGGATACAAAAAGGTCTTGGAAAAGCTCAGAACATTTTCAGAATTCCTAAAATAGTTTTCATCTACAAACTCATTCTCCACTAATTAAAATTACTTTGCCTCAAGGAGCTGCTTCAAGATAAACTATTAATATGTTCGATTAGATAAATTCAATTCTATTGTTTTCAGTTTTATTCAATTCTAGATTTGGGCTGCTTGGTTTTCTCTCTCTCACACACACACATTTTGATTTAACACATTAAATTCGGGAAAAAATAGGTTTTCTTTGGGAGTAGTTGAGATTTTGCTTCATTTGAAAACATTGACTCTGCAGGGATAAAACTTTCTAGCTCTAAATGCTATCTTAAATGAATTTCTGAACACAACATAGAAAAAAAATCTGAAAGGTTAGAAAAGGACATGAGAAGTCATCTAACTCAGCTCCTTCATTCTACAGAAATTGAAGTTCAGAAAGGTTAAAGTACATCAATAATTAGTGGCAGAGCTGGCATTGGAAACCGTCTCTTCGAACGTATTTTCTTTATATCATGCCTTACCTTTGTATATTAGGCTTGTCTATAGAGAGTCTGTGCTAATTATTTGATGCAGAGAGCAAACATTTATTATTATGTGCATGAGTCTGTGCTAAACATCTGAAATACCAAGATGGGGAAAACAAAATAGTTTCTGCTCTTACGTTTCTCACAGTGATATTTATATTGTTATTATTTTTTCAGATAAAAAGTGATCTGTATCTGAATGTATTTGTTATCAAGCAACCACTGCCAGAGTCTAATAAGAATAAATCCATGTTCAGACAAAATTATAATAGAACCCTGTGACTTTAGGCTACTGCATAGAGTTTTTTCTTGCCAATATCCTTTTTTAAAAGTGATTTGATCAATTAACTGTCTACCCTTTTCTAGAAATGCTGTAGTTACATACAAGCCATTTCTTCTTCTTCATTTTTATAAAAGTCTAGTGTTGCCTAAGTACACTTGCTTGGAAAATTCCATGGATGGAGGGGTCTGGTAGGCTACAGTCCATGGGGTCACAAAGAGTCAGACACAACTGAGCGACTTCACTTTCTTTCTTTCTATAGTTTCTTTTGGAGAAGGAAATGGCAACCCACTCCAGTGTTCTTGCCTGGAGAATCCCACGGATGGAGGGGCCTGGTGGGCTGCAGTCTATGGGGTTGCAAAGAGTCGGACACGACTAAGCAACCAACACATACACAGTGTTGCCAAAGAGACATTTGCAAGAAGGTTTAACATAATTGGGGGCTTTCCAGGTGGCTCAGACAGTAAAGAATCTGCCTGCAATGCAGGAGATCCGAGTTCAATCCCTGAATGGGGAATGGCTACCCACTCCAATATTCTTGCCCGGAGAATTCCATGGACAGAGGAACCTGGCAGGCTGCAGTCCATGGGGTTGCAGACTCAGACAGGACTGAGTGATTAATACTTCACACTTAACATAATTGTGTTAAAATTCAGTCATTCATTTAACAAATATACATCAAGCACCTATTATATTACAGGGATTCACTATTTGTAAAAAAGACAAAGAACCCTCATTTTTTGGGAGTTTGTACTTCAGAGGTAGAAACATACGACAAATGAGGAAAACAAATAAGATACTCTCAGATTCTAATTGTGTGATTTAAGTAAGCAAGGTAACGTAGTGAAGAGAAGGAGAAATAAATGAAAAATCTGCTTTAGATAGCATCTCGAGGGAGGATATCTGAGAATTGACATTAAAACTGAGATTTGCAGGATAACAAGCAAGCAACCAAATGAAGACCTGAGACAAAGGAGTATGAGGGCAAGTGTGACAGCATGAAATGGGGAAGGATGCAGTTTACGAGGAATCCTGTGGCTACAGCTTAGTGAACTATGAGATGAAGTTGGAGACAGAGGCGGAGGAAATACCATGGTAAACCTTTGTAGGACATGGAGATGAACTTATATTTTAACTGAAGTGTTGTAGACGCTATTGGAAAGTTATTTAAAATTTCAGTCAGTCCAGTCGCTCAGTCATGTCCGACTCTGCGACGCCATGAATCACAGCACACCAGGCCTCCCTGTCCATCACCAACTCCCAGAGCTCATTCAAACTCACCTCCGTTGAGTCGGTGATGCCATCCAGCCATCTCATTCTCTGTCGTCCCCTTCTCATCCTGCCCCCAATCCCTCCCAGCATCAGAGTCTTTTCCAGTGAGTCAACTCATTGCATGAGGTGGCCAAAATATTGCAGTTTCAGCTTTAGCATCAGTCCTTCCAATGAACACCCAGGATTGATCTCCTTTAGGATGGACTGGTTGGATCTCCTTGCAGACCAAGGGACTCTCAAGAGTCTTCTCCAACACCACAGTTCAAAAGCATCAATTCTTCGGCGATCAGCTTTCTTCATAGTCCAACTCTCACATCCACACATGACCACGGGAAAAACCATAGCCTTGACTAAATGGACCTTTGTTGGCAAAGTAATGTCTCTGCTTTTTAATATGCTATCTAGGTTGGTCATGGAGAAGGAAATGGCAACCCACTCCAGTGTTCTTGCCTGGAGAATCCCAGGGAAGGGGGAGCCTGGTGGGCTTCCGTCTATGGGGTCACACAGAGTCAGACACGACTGAAGTGATGCAGCAGCAGCAGCAGCAGTAGCAGGTTGGTCATAACTTTCCTTCCAAGGAGTAAGCGTCTTTTAATGTCATGGCTGCAATCAGCATCTGCAGTGATTTTGGAGCCCCCCAAAATAAAGTCTGACACTGTTTCCACTGTTTCCCCATCTATTTCCCATGAAGTGATGGGACCGGATGCCATGATCTTTGTTTTCTGAATGTTGAGCTTCAAGCCAACTTTTTCACTCTCCTCTTTCACCTTCATCAAGAGGCTCTTTAGTTCCTCTTCACTTTCTGCCATAAGGGTGGTGTCATCTGCATATCTGAGGTTATTGATATTTCTCCTGGCAATCTTGATTCCAGCTTGTGCTTCTTCTAGCCCAGCGTTCCTCATGATGTACTCTGCATAGAAATTAAATAAGCAGGGTGACAATATACAGCCTTGACATACTCCTTTTCCTATTTGGAACCAGTCTGTTGTTCCATGTCCAGTTCTAACTGTTGCTTCTTGACCTGCATACAGGTTTCTCAGGAGGCAGGTCAGGTGGTCTGGTATTCCCATCTCTGTAAGAATTTTCCATAGTTCATTGCGATTCACAGAGTCAAAAGCTTTAGCATAGTCAGTGAAACAGTAGTAGATATTTTTCTGGAATTCTCTTGCATTTCTATGATCCTATGCATTTTGGCTATTTGATCTCTGGTTCCTCTGCCTTTTCTAAATCAAGCTTGTACATCTGGAAGTTCTTGTTTCATGTACTGTTGAAGCCTAGCTTGCAGGATTTTGAGCATTACCTTTCTAACGTGCAAAATTAGTGCAATTGTGTGGTAGTTTGAACATTTTTTGGCATTGCCCTTCTTTGGGATTGGAATGAAAACTGACATTTTCAAGGGGCCATTACTGAGCTTTCCAAAGTTGCTGGCATATTGAGTGTAACACTTTCATAGCATCATCTTTTAAGATTTTAATAGCTCAGCTTGAATTCCATCACCTCCACTAGCTTTTTCTGTACTAATGGTTCCTAAGTCCCACTTGACTTTACGCTCCAGGATGTCTGGCTCCAGGTGATGCCAGATAAATGGCATCCTACAAGACGTAGCCTTTAGATATAACTTATTTCACTTGGCACAATAAATTTGAAATTCATCCTTGTATATGTTGATATTTATTAGGAGGATGTGAGTAAGTACAAAAAAATCCAAAGGAAATTTTGTTTGCAGTTGAATTAAAAAAAATCCATGTATTAAAAATTACATTAGCAGTCCTTAGCAAATCTTTCCAGAAGCATCCCATTCTAAACTGAGATTTAAAGGTAGTTGATTTATGTGCTTCTTTAAATTCAGCAAGAATTAGCCTAAACTCAGTTTGGTGGCTCAGGGGTTAAAGCATCTGCCTCCAATGCGGGAGACCCAAGTTCGATCCCTGGGTCGGGAAGATCCCCTGGAGAAGGAAATGGTAACCCACTCTAGTATTCTTGCCTGGAGAATCCCATGGATGGAGAAGCCTGGTAGGCTACAGTCCACGGGGTCACAAAGAGTTGGACACGACTGAGCGACTTCACCTTCACCTTCAATTCATTGTTAGGGAGATTCAAGAGAGAGGGGACATATGTATCCCTATGGTTAATTCATATTGATACATGACAGAAATCAAACCAATATTGTAAAGCAATCATCAATCAATTAAAAATAAATAAATATTAAAAAAATCATTGTTAGGAAAGTTGATAACTTTTAGAGCTATGTGTCAAAAGAAAGGAAATAATTATGATGGAATATAGAAAAAGTATAACTGTTGAGTATGATTATTTTTTAGCATTATTGCACATAGTTTCTTTTCTTCTTCTCTTCTTTCCTCCCATCCTTCTTTCTTTCAACTTTCCCTTCCTCTCTTTATTTAACATTCATTAAGTGAAAGGGGAGAGTGGAAAGTTGGCTTGAAGCTCAACATTCAGAAAACAAAGATCATGGCATCTGGTCCCATCACTTCATGGGAAATAGATGGGGACACAGTGGAAACAGTGTCAGACTTTATTTTTTTGGGCTCCAAAATCACTGCGGATGCTGACTGCAGCCATGACATTAAAAGACGCTTACTCCTTGGAAGGAAAGTTATGACCAACCTAGATAGCATATTAAAAAGCAGAGACATTACTTTGCCAACAAAGGTCCATCTAGTCAAGGCTATGGTTTTTCCCGTGGTCATATATGGATGTGAGAGTTGGACTGTGAAGAAAGCTGATCGCCGAAGAATTGATGCTTTTGAACTGTGGTGCTGGAAAAGACTCTTGAGAGTCCCTTGGACTGCAAGGAAATCCAACCAGTCCATCCTAAAGGAGATCAATCCTGGGTGTTAATTGGAAGGCTTGATGCTAAAGTTGAAACTGCAATATTTTGGCCACCTCATGCGATGAGTTGACTCACTGGAAAAGACTCTGATGCTGGGAGGGATTGAGGGCAGGAGGAGAAGGGGACGACAGAGAATGAGATGGCTGGATGGCATCACCAACTCGATGGACATGAGTTTGAGTGAACTCCGGGAGTTGGTGATGGACAGGGAGGCCTGGTGTGCTGTGATTCATGGGGTCACAAAGAGTCGGACATGACTGGGCAACTGAACTGAACTGAACTGAAGAGCCAACTACATGCCTTATCACATTTACACAAATGATAGTGTCTTTACCTTCAGAGACCTCATAACTTAGCTAGAAAAGACAAATGAATAGAAAATGGTAAAATAAAGTATGATAAAAATAAGCACTCAGTGATGGGCAGGAAGAATATTGGGTAAGGAGGCTTTGGGAAGGTCGTATTCCAATGCAGCTTTGAAGGACATGTAGGAAATACACAGTAAGGAAAGGTAAGTCTGATCCTTGTTACTCTGTCCTGCTCAGAAGACAAGTATCAGTTTCATGATAAGAAAACTAAATTAAAATAATCTTCCTTATTTTCCTGTGATTTTATTCACTGGTTAGTTTTATTATTATTATTTTTTTTTAACATTTTTTTTCTTTCTGGGCAAAGAGATAGAACTAGGATGACTGATCTGAGATGAGGGGACAGAGACTTTTCTTATTACAAATAAATGTGTTCACATTTTAATTTATAATTTTTTTTTGTTTTGTTGAGTCAGTGAGTCTTTGAGGTCTAAATTTTTTTAAGGAAAACTTCAGGTGAAATTTGGGTACAGATTCAATTCTTGATGGTCAAATGATTCTTTCTATCCCACAAAAGAACCTACTTCATAGGCTCTAGCATGATTGAAGAAACCCTTGAGGAAAGCATGCCTCCTGTACAGAAGAACAGAACATTTGATCAGCTTGGGTTAAGACAGTCTGCTATTCCATCCATAACAGACAAAAAGAAAATGTAATCTTTGCCTAAGAAAGAGAACTGAGAGTTATAGGCTGAAAAAGTCTTGAGGGAGGGAAAAATCTTGTAAACTGAAAATAATTCTATTTTAAATCCCATGTTGAACAACTGAACAGATGTCGGAAAGGGAAGTGTTGAACAGAGAGGTTATGAGAATGAATACTTTATAAGCTTTACTGATTAAAAAGGTAACTCTTCATTTCAACCTACTGGCAGTGCTGAGAATACTATAATTCAAAAAAACTTTTTCAAGACATTTGGACTTGAGTAAAATATTAAAAACTTTTTCCATTACAGTCCTTCATAAGGGCAAATCGATTCACTGGAATACAACCTCGTATTCCTTGAAGTTTTGATGTCCATTTTATTGGACAAGTGGTCCTCATTTTCCAAGTCTAAAAGAACAAATAGCAATCTATCTCCTATGTGAGGAGAGGCTACACTGTGAAAGAGGCACGCGTGAATGCTTCATTATTTTTTTTCTTCTTGAAGTTATGATGAGCTATACAAGCATAATTAGTAATTAACATAATCCAGAATAGTGCTTGGTTTACAGTGGCATTCAAAGGTTTCTAAAGTGCACAAATATGCAAATAAATGCCAATAAAACAGGTTCATTTCTTTGGGTTAATTATCATTTTTATCTTCTAGAAACTATCTTTTTATTTAGGTTCATAAAATATTGTTAGTTTACAAAAAGTCCGATGTAATATCCTGGGGACTTTATTAGACATTTCACATTATTTAGGTCCTATTGTTTAAAATTATCTTGCTTCTAAAATAATTGTTTAAAAAATAAAATATTTTTACTGAAATCCAAAAAAAAAAGGAATATATGTATTACACATGTATAGCTGATTCACTCTGCTGTACAGCAGAAACACATTTAAAACAACCATACTCCAATAAAATTAATTATGTAGATGACTGATTATAATCTTAAAGCTCTTTTAGTATATGGTATATCTGTTTTAATTTTGATATATACAATAATTTTCTACAAATTTTAACATACAAAATGAAATGGTTTTAATCCTTTTATATTTTATTATTGCTTGGATTCACTTTTCATTAAATAATTATTGACTGATTCATGTTTTCTACTGCGAATTCTATTACAGGTTGGCCAAAAGTCTGTTTCTTGCAGATGGAAACAATAATATTCCATTTACTCAGCTGGTCTGAAGATATTCGTATTAGGAGTTCTAGTGACTCTTCTTTCTCCTATCTATCTTATCCTTTTATTTTTTAATTGTAGTTGCTATACAATATTACAGAAGCTACAGGTGTCCAATACAGTGATTCATAATTTTTAGAAGCTGTACTTCATTAATGTTGGTGTTTTAGTGGCTAAGTTGTGTCTAACTCTTTTGTGACCCCATGGACCATAGCTCCCAGTGTTCCTCTGTCCCTGGGATTTCCCAGGCAAGAATACTGCAGTGGGTTGCCATTTCCTTCTCCAGGGGATCCTCCTGACCCAGGAATGAACCCCAGTCTCCTGCATTGGCAGGCAGATTCTTTATCGCTTAGTCACCAGGGAGGCCCACATTTATAGTTAGTATAAAATATTGGCTATGTGTTTTATATAGTTAGTATAAAATATGGCTATTTTACATATTGTAAAATATGTCCTTGAAGCTTAATTTGCAGCTAACAGCTTGCGCCTTCTCAACCCCTACCCCTGCATTTCCCCTCCCACCTTCCATCTCCTGACTCGTAACCACTGTTAATTCTCTACATCTGTGAGCAATGACTCTTTTTAAAAATAAAAGCATTATTGAGTTGTAATTCACATGCTATAAAATTAATTCTTTTAAAGTGTACCATTCAACGGTTTAGAATATATTCACAAAATTGTGGATTCTAGAACATAGTTATTCCTCCTCTGCACTGCCAAACATTCATGGCCCTGAACTGTAGCCTGCCAGGATCTACTGTTCATGGAATTCTCCAGGCAAGAATACTAGAGTGAATATTCTTCTCTAGGGGATCTTCCCATCCTAGGGATGGAACTTGGGTCTCCTGCATTGCAGATGGATTCTTTGCCATCTGAGCCCCCAGGGAAGCCCTTTTTCACTTTCACCACAAAAAAATCATATCTATTGGTAGTCACTTTCCATTTCTCCCTACCCCTAGCCTTGGCAACGATTTTGTCTCAATGGATTTGCCTATTCTTGAAATCCGAGAAACTGAATTGTACAATATGTGACATCTTTTGTGTCTGGCTTCTTTCAATTAGCACAAAGGTTTCAAGATTTATCCATGTTGTAGCATGTGTCAGTACTTTACTCTTCTTTATAGTTGAATAATACTTTGTGATGTGGCATTAACAAGGTACTAAAGGGATTTGTATGAAATTATAATCTTGTTTTTAAGATGAGAGGCATTGGCTATGTTTATATACTATATAATTTTTCCTTGGAGTGGAAGGGGACAATGATATGATGAGGTTTACAAAGAATCAAAAGTGATGTGACACAGAGCACAGTAGGAGAAATGAGAAAATACTTTATCTGCAAGAGGGTAAACATATTGTGAGGGTGGGAGGGAAACAGCTGAAAATTGAGGTGGCTGTGCCTGATGGTCTTTACTTCTCTGTGATATGGGAAGCTTGATGCTTCTCAGAGGATGCAAACAGGAGAGCTGAATATATGAGCTTCCATATAGTCTTGAAGGGGGAACTTGAAGGGGCTACCTGAGGCTATAATCCATACATTTAGAACAAAACTAATCTGCCTAGTTTTGAGTTTTTATTCAGCAAAGCTCAGCAGCCAAGTATTGGGGCAGAGAAGAAATGTTACTGAGTTTATTCTATTTTTGTGTCATGTAGATTTAGAAATAGTACTGTGGGAAGACTTGATTACAGGAATTTGAGATACTTGACAAACAATAATTCTGTAGAACTTTATGGGATATAGGCTAAAAGAGAAAGAATGGAATACAATGGAGAGATGCTGATTGGGGAAAAATTGGAGAGTTGACTCACTAGACATGTCAATGACTCTAAGAACACATGAAGGGAAGGGAAGGTGATCCGAGCTCTGAAAGGATCAGAAGTTGTGATAATGGGGCTGGTATAGGATTAAAGCTTTTCTTCCGAGAAAGCTATGACCAACCTAGACAGCGTATTGAAAAGCAGAGACATTACTTTGCCAACAAAGGTCTGTCTAGTCAAAGCTATGGTTTTTCCAGTAGTCAGGTATGGCTGTGAGAGTTGGACTATAAAGAAAGCTGAGTGCCAAAGAATTGATGCTTTTGAACTTTATGTTGGAGAAGACTCTTGAGAGTTACTTGGACTGCAAGGAAATCAAACCAGTCAATCCTAAAGGAAATCAGTCCTGAAAATTCATTGGAAGGACTGATGCTGAAGCTGAAACTCCAATATTTGGCCAACTAATATGAAGAACTGACTCATTTGAAAAGACCCTAATGCTGGGAAAGATTGAAGGTGGGAAGAGAAGCGGATGACAGAGGATGAGACAGTTGGATGGCTTCACTGACTCGATGGACCTGGGTTTGAGCAAGCTCTGAGAGTTGGTGATGGACAGGGAAGCCTGGCGTGCTGCAGTCCATGTAGCACGTGCAAAGAGTGCAAAGAGTTGGACACTACTGAGCAACTGAGCTGAACTGATAGGATTAAAGAATTCAGAGGCGTTTGGAGTGATGACAAGTTCAACTTGGAATCATGGGAATGAATGGAGGGCAAAGTGAATTCTGTTCAGTTAAGAAAACTGAGAGTCATCCAAATGAACCTTGAATTTTGGCCAACTCAATAGATGAACAGGATGAATCAACTGCCAAAATTATCCTCTATAGGTTAAATTCATCAGTTTAGTCGCTCAGCCGTGTCTGACTCTTTGTGACCCCATGGACTGCAGCATGCCAGGCTTCCCTGTCCATCACCAACTCCCAGAGCTTACTTAAACTCATGTCCATTGAGTAAGTGACACCACCCCACATCTCATCTTCTGTCATCCCCTTCTCCTCCTGCCTTCAGTCTTTCCCAGCATCAGGGTCTTTTCCAATGACTCAGTTCTTTGCATCAGGTGGCCAAAGTATTGGGGTTTCAGCTTCAGCATCAGTCCTTCCAATGAATATTCAGGACTTATTTCCTTTAGGATGGACTGGTTGGATCTCCTTGCAGTCCAAGGGACTCTCAAGAGTCTTCTCCAACACCACAGTTCAAAAGCATCAGTTCTTCGGCACTCAGTTTTCTTTATAGTCCAACTCTCAAATTCATACATGACTACTGGAAAAATCATAGTTTGACTAGATGGAACTTTGTTGGCAAAGTAATGTCTCCGCTTTTTAATATGCTGTCTAAGTTGGTCATAGCTTTTCTTCCAAGGAGCAAGTGTTTTTTAATTTCATGACTGCAGTCACCACCTGCAGGGATTTGGGAGCCCAAGAAAATAAAGTCTGCCACTGTTTCCATTGTTTTCCCCATCTATTTGCTATGAAGTGATGGGACAGGATGCCATTATCTTAATTTTCTGAATGTTGAGTTTTAAGCCAACTTTTTCACTCTCCTCTTTCACTTTCATCAAGAGGCTCTTTAGTTCTTTCTGAGTGTTAGACAAGAGTCGACTTTTGGGCCCTGGAAGGGGTCCCCCTTCGTGCAACACATCCATCTACTCCACCAAGAAATCAGTGAGACATATGAAATAATGTGTTTGATTGTTCAATTAATGTGAAATAATTTAAATTCCTTCTGGGTGGTTGAAAGAAGAGAAAGGTCACATGATATCTGCTCCAAACTCAGAGGAACAAGGTCCTGATAACTGTTTATTTCAATCTGTGAAAATTCCCAAAGTCTGGAAGTTGAAATTTCCATTGAACTGCAGTAGGCATTAAATTTCAGAGTTTAATTTCTTTAAGACTTTGCTGACTCTTAGGACACTGAACCAGTCATTGGTAAATCCAGTTCCACCACTAGATATTATGTATCTTTGTGAACTTTACTTCAGTTCTATAAACATCACCTACTCTCATGCGACGAGTTGACTCACTGGAAAAGACTCAGATGCTGGGAAAGGTTGGGGGCGGGAGGCGAAGGGTACGACCGAGAATGAGATGGCTGGATGGCATCACCGACTCTGTGGACATGAGTTTGAGTGAACTCCGGGAGTTGGTGATGGATAGGGAGTCCTGGCGTGTTGTGATTCATGGGGTCGTGGAGAGTCGGACTCGACTGAGCGGCTGAACTGAACTGAACTGAACTGAACCTCTCTTTTAAATGAGTAACTTGAACCATCTTATTTGTGGGGTCATTGTGTTCTAAATGTTTACGTTCTTCATGCTTAAACTTTCTTCAAGCTCAGTAATGAATGCTAGTGAATCTCTGTGTGTGGATGAACTGTAAAAGTAACTACGAGAACTATGTGGCAGTCATTTTACAGGATGTGGATCAAGAAGAAAAAGGACTGGTCTGCAGAGATAGAAAATAATCAAACAGATGAAAAAGAAGCCAAGATGAAGGACTTCAATATCTTTTTTTAAGCACAAATTTTATCCTGAAAATGGCTATGTTCATGCCCTTACTATTTTTATAATTATTCTTTAAAATATGCTAGAGTTGTTTTCTGATGCTGCAATTGAAAAGTCTCAAATAATACATACTTAGATTAAGGGCTTGTCCTGGTTGGAGAAGACAGCAAAAGGGACACTGTTGTCAATTTTAAAGGAGTGAGAGATGAGAGATGGGAAAGACTTCGTTGATGTTAGCTGAGTTTTTAATGATGATAGTGTTAATCCATGGGAAGTTAGGAAGAGAATTGTAGAGAGAGTTGGATAGAAAAGCAAAAACCCAGAACTTGATGGATGACTTAGTGATTCTGCACTCTTCTATCTGCTAATCCTTAATAGTCTTAGACTGAATTATAAAGTTCCTGGGTATATAGACAGAATAGAAAACAATGTCTTTATTTTTTAAAATTTTTTATTGGAGGCTAATTATTTTACAATATTATATTGGTTGGTTTTGCCATACATTGACATGAATCCGCCCCAGGTGTACATGAGTTCCCCTTCCTGAACCCCCCTCCCACCTCCCTCTTCCCCTTATCCTCCCTCTGGGTCATCCCCGTGCACCAGCCCCAAGAATCCTGTATCATGCGTCGAATCTGGACTGGCAATTCATTTCACATATGATAATATACATGTTCCAATGCCATTCTCCCAAATCATCCCACCCTCGCCCTCTCCCACAGAGTCCCAAAGACTGTTCTATACACCTGTGTCTCTTTTGCTGTCTCGTATACAGGGTTATCATTTGCATCTTTCTAAATTCCATATATATGCATTAGTATACTGTATTTGTGTTTTTCTTTCTGGCTTACTTCACTCTGTATAATAGGCTCCAATTTCATCCACCTCATTAGAACTGATTCAAATGCATTATTTTTATTGGCTGAGTAATAATCCATTGTGTATATGTCCCAAAGCTTTCTTATCCATTCGTCTGCAGATGGACATCTAGGTTGCTTCCATGTCCTGGCTATTATAAACAGTGCTGCGATGAACATTGGAGTACATGTGTCTCTTTCAATTCTCGTTTCCTTGGAGTGTATGCCTAGGAGTGCGATTGCTGGATCATATGGCCGTTCTATTTCCAGTTTTCTAAGGAATCTCCACACTGTTCTCCATAGTGGCTGTACTAGTTTGCATTCCTACCAACAGTGTAAGAGGGTTCCCTTCTCTCCACACCCTCTCCAGCATTTATTGCATGTAGACTTTTGGATAGCAGCCATTCTGACTGATGTGAAATGGTATCTCATTGTGGTTTTGATTTGCATTTCTCTGATTATGAGGGATGTTGAGCATTTTTTCATGTGTTTGTTAGCCATCTTTATGTCTTCTTTGGAGAAATGTCTGTTTAGTTCTTTGGCCCATTTTTTGATTCGGTCGTTTATTTTTCTGGAGTTGAGCTGAAGGAGCTGCTTGTATATTTTGGAGATTAATTCTTTGTCAGTTGTTTCATTTGCTATTATTTTCTCCCATTCTGAAGGCTGTCTTTTCACCTTGCTTATAGTTTCCTTTGCTGTGCAGAAGCTTTTAATTTTAATTAGGTCCCATTTGTTTATTTTTGCTTTTATTTCCAATATTCTGGGAGGTGGGTCATGGAGGATCCTGTTGTGATTTATGTCGGAGAGTGTTTTGCCTATGTTCTCTAGAAGTTTTATAGTTTCTGGCCTTATATTTAGACCTTTAATCCATTTTGAGTTTATTTTTGTGTATGGTGTTAGGAAGTGTTCTAGTTTCATTCTTTTACAAGTGGCTGACCAGTTTTCCCAGCACCACTTGTTAAAGAGACTGTCTTTTCTCCATTTTATATTCTTGCCTCCTTTGTCAAAGATAAGGTGTCCATAAGTGCGTGGATTTATCTCTGGGCTTTCTATTTTGTTACATTGACCTATATTTCTGTCTTTATGCCAGTACCATACTGTCTTGATGACTGTGGCTTTGTAGTAGAGCCTGAAGTCTGGCAGGTTGATTCCCCCAATTGCATTCTACTTTCTCAAGATTGCTTTGGCTATTTGAGGTTTTTTGTATTTCCATACAAATTGTGAGATTATTTGTTCTTGCTCTGTGAAAAATATCGTTGGTAGCTTGATAGGGATTGCATTGAATGTATAAATTACTTTGGGTAGTATACTCATTTTTACAATATTTATTCTTCCAATCTACGAACACGGTATATTTCTCCATCTATTAGTGTCCTCTTTGATTACTTTCACTAGTGTTTTATAGTTTTCTACGTACAAGTCTTTTGTTTCCTTAGGTAGATATATTCCTAAGTATTTAATTCTTTTCGTTGCAACAGTGAATGGAATAGTTTCCTTAATTTCTCTTTCTATTTTCTCATTATTAGTGTATAGGAATGCAAGGGAATTCTGTGTGTTGATTTTATATCCTGCAACTTTACTGTATTCATTGATTAGCTCTAGTAGTTTTCTGGTAGAGTCTTTAGGGTTTTCTGTGTAGAGGATTATGTCTTCAGCGAACAGTGAAAGTTTTACTTCTTTTCCAATTTGTATTCATTTTATGTCTTTTTCTGCTCTGATTGCTGTAGCCAAAACTTCCAGAACTATGTTGAATAGTAGTGGTGATAGTGGGCACCCTTGTTTTGTTCCTGACTTCAGGGGAAATGCTTTCAGTTTTTCACCATTGAGGATAATGTTTGCTGTGGGTTTGTCATATACAGCTTTTATTATGTTGAGATATGTCCCTTCTATTCCCACTTTCTGGAGGGTTTTTATGATAAATGGATGTTGAATTGTGTCGAAGACTTTCTCTGCATCTATTGAGATAATCATATGATTTTTATTTTTCAGTTTGTTAATGTGGTGTATTACGTTGATTGATTTGCGGATATTGAAGAATCCTCACATTCCTGGGATAAAGCCCAGTTGGTCATGATGTATGATCTTCTTAATGTGTTGTTGGATTCTGATTGGTAGAATTTTGTTAAGGATTTTGCATCTATGTTCATCAGTGATATTGGCCTGTAGTTTTCTTTTTTTGTGTGGGATCTTTACCAGGTTTTGGGATTAGGGTGATGTTAGCCTCACAATAAACTGGAACATTCTGAAACAGATGGGAATCCCAGACCACCTGACCTGCCTCTTGAGAAACCTGTATGCAGGTCAGGAAGAAACAGTTAGAACTGGACATGGAACAACAGACTGGTTCCAAATAGGAAAAGGAGTACGTCAAGGTTGTATATTGTCACCCTGCTTATTTAACTTATATGCAGAGTACATCATGAGGAATGCTGGGCTGGAAGAAGCACAAGCTGGAATCAAGATTGCCAGGAGAAATATCAAAAACCTCAGATATGCAGATGACACCATCATTATGGCAGAAAGTGAAGAGAAACTCAAAGGCCTCTTGATGAAAGTGAAAGAGGAGAGTGAAAAGGTTTGCTTGAAGCTCAACATTCAGAAAACGAAGATCATGGCATCTGGTCCCATCACTTCATGGGAAATAGATGGGGACACAGTGGAAACAGTATCAGACTTTATTTTTTTGGGCTCCAAAATCACTGCGGATGCTGATTGCAGCCATGACATTAAAAGACGCTTACTCCTTGGAAGGAAAGTTATGACCAACCTAGATAGCATATTAAAAAACAGAGACATTACTTTGCCAACAAAGGTCCATCTATTTATTTTGGTCTCTATTTGTGTGGAATATCTTTTTCCAGCCCTTCACTTTCAGTCTGTATGTGTCCCTCGTTTTGAGGTGGGTCTCTTGTAGACAACATATATGGGGGTCTTGTTTTTTTATCCATTCATCCAGCCTTTGTCTTTTGGTTGGGGCATTCAACCCATTTACATTTAAGGTAATTATTGATAAGTATGATCCCGTAGCCATTTTCTTTATTGTTTTGGGTTCGAGTTTATACACTCTTTCTGTGTTTCCTGTCTAGAGAAGATCCTTCAGCATTTGTTGGAGAGCTGGTTTGGTGATGCTGAATTCTCTCAGCTTTTGCTTGTCTGTAAAGCTTTTGATTTCTCCTTCATATTTGAATGAGATCCTTGCTGGGTACAGTAATCTGGGCTGTAGGTTATTTTCTTTCATCACTTTAAGTATGTCTTGCCATTCCCTCCTGGCCTGAAGAGTTTCTGTTGAAAGATCAGCTGTTCTCCTTATGGGAATCCCCTTGTGTGTTATTTGTTGCTTTTCCCTTGGTGCTTTTAATATTTTTTCTTTGTGTTTGATCTTTGTTAATTTGATTAATATGTGTCTTGGAGTATTTTGCCTTGGGTTTATCCTGTTGGGGACTCTCTGGGTTTCTTGGACTTGGGTGATTATTTCTTTCCCCATTTTAGGGAAGTTTTCAACTATTATCTCCTCAAGTATTCTCTCATGGTCTTTCTTTTTGTCTTCTTCTTCTGGGATTCCTATGATTCAAATGTTGGGGCGTTTCACACTGTCCCAGAGGTCTCTAATATTGTCCTCATTTCTTTTGATTCGTTTTTCTTTTTTCCTCTCTATTTCATTTATTTCTACAATTCTATCTTCTAGCTCGCTTATCTTGTCTTTGGACTCCATTATTCTACTGTTTGTTCCCTCCAGAGTGTTTCTGACCTCATCTATTGCATTATTCATTGTATATTGACTCTTTTTTATTTCCTCTAAATCCTTACTAAACCTTTCTTGCATCATCTCAATCCTTTTCTCCAGGTTATTTATCTGTAAGTCCATTTTGCTTTCAAGATTTTGAATCATTTTCACCATCAAAATTCGAAATTCGTTATCAGGTAGATTCCCTATATCTTCCTCTTTTGTTTGTGTTGGTGGGCATTTATCCTGTTCCTTTACTTGCTGGGTATTTCTCTGCCTCTTCATCTTGCTTATATTGCTTTGCTTGGGGTGGCCTTTCTGTCTTCTGGCAGCTTTTGGAGTTCTCTTTATTATGTAGTTTCCTCGCTTGTGTGGGGTTGGATGGGTGACTTGTCAAGGTTCCCTGGTTAGGGAAGCTTGTGTCGATGTTCTGGTGGGTGGAGCTGTATTTCTTCTCTCTGGAGTGCAATGAAGTGTCCATTAATGAGTTATGAGATGTCAGTGGGTTTGGAGTGACTTTTTGCAGCCTGTATATTGAAGCTCAGGGCTATTTCCTGTGTTGCTGGAGAATTTGCATGATATGTCTTGATCTGGAATTTGTTGACCCTTGGGTGGTGCTTGGTTTCAGTGTAGGTATGGAGGCTTTATATTTTGGGGCTCCAAAATCACTGCAGATGCTGATTGCAGCCATGAAATTAAAAGATGCTTGCTCCTTGAAAGGAAAGTTATGACCAACATAGATAGCATATTAAAAAGCAGAGACATTACTTTGCCAACCAAGGTCCATCTAGTCAAGGTTATGGTTTTTCCCGTGGTCATGTATGGATGTGAGAATTTGACTGTGAAGAAAGCTGATTGCCGAAGAATTGATGCTTTTGAACTGTGGTGTTGGAGAAGACTCTTGAGAGTCCGTTGGACTGCAAGGAGATCCAACCAGTCCATTCTAAAGGAGATCAATCCTGGTGTTCATTGGAAGGACTGAAGCTAAAGCTGAAACTCCCATACTTTGTCCACCTCATGAAACGAGTTGACTCACTGGAAAAGACTCTGATGCTGGGAGGTGTTGGGGGCAGGAGGAGAAGGGGACGACAGAGAATGAGATGGCTGCATGGCATCTCCGACTTGATGGACATGAGTTTGATTGAACTCCGGGAGTTGGTGATTGACAGGGAGGCCTGGTGTGCTGTGATTCATGGGGTCCCAACGAGTCATTGAGCGACTGAACTGAACTGAACTGATGGAGGCGTTTGATGCGCTCCTATCGAATAATGTTCCCTGGATTCAGGAGTTCTCTGGTGTTTTCACGATTTGGGCTTAAGCCTCTTGCCTCTGGTTTTTGGTCTTATTCTTGGAGTAGCCTCTAGACTTCTCTATCTGTCATTTCCAAGGTGCTTCCCTCTGTTTTAGCTTCTGTTTGCTGGTCTCTTCAGTGTTTAATTTCTGCCCTGACACTAGGGGGCGGTGATGGAAACTTTTTAAGGCTCACTTGTTCAGTCCTGTTCTGGGAAGGGAGGAACGCTGCAGACAAATATCTCTGTCATCTGTGGGGAGTGCTCGCAGTGTCTTGGCCACACTGGGTTTGCCCCCGCTCACGGCATGTGTGCTGTCCCAGTCTATACTGCACAGGCTCTAGGTTTCTCTGCCGGGAACTGTCTGAGGCCGGGGCTCTTTTGTATGCACCTCCCAGGTCTGAGCAGCTCAGGTTCAGGTACTCGGGTACTCCACAAAGGCGCAGACTTGGTTGGGCCTGCATTTTGTGCCTTCCCCGGTCTGAGCAGCTCAGGTGAGCGCGGTTGCTGCAACTTATCCCCTCCCCAGTCCCTCCCGCTCGGTTTTCTGGGTGTATAGCCGGTGCATCTTCTTAGGCGGATGTTAACTGGTCATAAACCCATGAAGTCTTGGTTAGCAATGAAGCCTGCCTGCAGTTTGGTATTGGATGCCTCTCTGGGGCTGTGGTTGCCCCCTTCTGGCTCTGGCTGCCCTCCCCTGCCTGTCACTATGGGGGATGGGGGATGGGGGATGGGCCGTCTGCAGCCGGCTAGCTCTGCTCAGCCCTTTGTTCTGTGAGTGGGGCTGGCGGAGTCTTAGCTTAGTGCTTTTTGCCTTTTCTCAGGGTAGCTATGCCACAGTCTGCATTTCAGTTAGTTCTCTCAGATTGTTCCCACGGCATTCAGGCCCAGTCCTTTCTCTAAGCAGTTCAGCCAGCTCCTCCCTGACCAGCCCCCGCTTGCTAATGGTGGATGTGGGCATCTGTGCTGCTTCTCTGTTGGGAGTTACCATTTGGCGGGTAATCTGTGGGTTTTAATTATTTCTTTCTTTTTTCTCCCGGTTATGTGGCCCTTTGAGGTTCCAAGGCTTGCCACAGACTCACCAGTGAGTGTATTTCCTGATGTTTGGAAACTTCTCTTTTTTAAGCTCCCTTCCCAGGATGGAACTCCGTCCCTACCTCTTTTTTCTCTCTTTTTATCTTTTATGTTTCTTCCTACCTCCTTTCGAAGACAATGGGCTGCTTTTCTGGGTGCCTGATGTCCTCTGACGGCATTCAGAAGTTGTTTCGTGGAATTTACTCAGCGTTCAAATGTTCTTTTGATGAATTTGTGGGGGACAAAGTGGTCTTGCTGTCCTATTCCTCTGCCATCTTGCTCCCTCCCTGAAAACAATGTCTTTAAAAGAAGAAGAAAACTCTACTCTTTCATTACATGGAAGTGCTTGCTGGAACCTGAATGATGGCTTCTGGGAAGGAACAAAATCCAGCAATTAAATCAGACCACCACAGTGAGTAGAGAGTTTAGTGCATTTTATATCTATGGTAGTAAAAAAATGAAAGAAAGCCCACAGAAGTGTTTTCCGTTCATGTCCTCGCAGATATAATTTTTAAGTTTTGAAATATCTTGTTTCATTTCAGAAGTTATAGAAAGCCATGCATTTAAAAATGAAAGAATTTCCAGTTTACCCCACCATTGTCCTAATTGTTGGAGCTTGAAGTTCTTCTGGAGGAGTGGTCTTTGACTCAAAGTGTGAGCACTGTGGCTTTTGTTAACTGGGTCCCCTGCTGGACCCTGCCTGACTTTCCATCTCTTATCATCTAATCAGTTGTTCCCAGATGAGAAGAAATCATGGCAACCCTTCAACCATCAGCAATACTCCAGCTCACAGAAGGTCTTAGAATATATAAGCTATTGCTCTTCCAGTGATTACCAGATTCTGGTCTCTAACATCATATATTACTATATGTCATAGAGTATTATGTGGTAAGATAAGGTTTATGTTCACTTACCTTTTCCTGATCCATGTTCATTCCTGAATGAGGAGCACCTTTGGAATAAATATGAATAATGTAGTTAATTTATGCTGTGAAAGGCTATCAGTCTTTATTTTATGTCTTACAGATTTTCCACTCTTAAAGAGTCTCAATATCTCATCTTATTCAGTAACTCAATGAATAGATCCAGCTGTAGACTCTCTTACGTAACTCACAAAAGTTGGTGCCTTGATTCCTATCATCAAGGAAAAATAGAAAGACTCAAGGAACATAAAACAAGGAGAGAAGATGGAGAATGATCTGAGTGAAGTAAGTACCATTTAATCATCAGAGGTGCAATTCTATGGACCTGAGATGTTATCTGCACATTCTTATAATCTGTGTTTCCATCACTATTTAATAGCCCTTCATTGCAGGTCCCTCCACAATTTTTAGCACTAAAAAGGGATTAGATCTGTGTTCTTATGTTATAGATCTCATTCCTGCCTGTCTTCAATCATATGTTTTACTCCTGCCTTGTTGGAATGGTCAAGCTCTGATCAAACTGATTGGCAACCAAATACGTAGCATCAGTAGATACTAAGTTTAATTTAAACTGATTTGATCATTAAAAATGCCCATGAGGATATCACAGTTTTATTGCCATTTTTAAAGCTATGCAATTGCAAAGTGTAAAATGTTAACCAATCTGATAGTACCTTATTTTAATTGGCATTTCTATAAAGTTAAGATTTTTCACATCTTTTCAAAGGTGTAAAGGTCTTTTATTTTTCTCTGTGTTTACTTTTTCATGTTCTTGATAATATTTCCTGTTGCATTTTTTGTTTTGTTCATTTGTTTGTAAGTCTTTTATATATAAAGAAATGTATCTATACCTGTCATTTTTGTTACAAATTACTTTTCTAAGTTGTTTTGTCTTTTGACTTATTATGGATGTACACTCAGATATAAATCAGTAAAGATTGATATAAGAAGTTGGTAAGCTAACTTGATATAAATAACCTTATAAAATTCATTAGACTTTATCTACATTGGAAATGATTTATTTGTATTGAAAATGAAAAAATAAAACAGTGACAAAACTATATAATGCTGTGGGATAAACTTAAAAAGATAATTCAGCATTACTGTATAGAAATCTACACATTATACTAGGGGATGTAAGGAGATCCGAACAAAGTTCAAAGCATACCAATCTGTAGGATGTAAAAAATCAATTTAACAAATTATCTTTTCATATTATTTTGTTTGTTTCTTCTTGAAATGGGATACCAAATCTAAAATTCAAATGGACAAATACCTATTGGATAACAGCACCCAAAATTATGAAACAGTCAAATACTGAAAGGCCTATCATATGTCCCAAAATTCTCTAAAATAAGTAGAATGAGAGCAAAGAAATAGATAAATAGGCCAGGAGATAAAAGCAATATCCATAAATATATCCAGTATATACAGAAAGGATATACATGACTAAGCATGGTGTTTTAATTCTGATCTGGAAGAGGGTGATTCATTTAATGTATTGCTGGCAAAAATGGCTCTCCCTTTGGAAAAGTACAAGTATAGACTTCTCATCACATTATGGAGAAAGGGAAATGTAGCATAGATAATAACAAACATTAAAGCAAAAAGTTTGGAAGAAAACACAAACATTTAAATGTAATAGAGTGATTCAAGCAAGCAGGAAAAGCCAAAAACTTTACAATGAGAGGTGTATTTGACTATGTAATGATTGAAATGTGTGTAAGTCCTAAGAAATTATAAGTTAAGTTAAAAACAATAGTGTGGGGGAAATGTTTACAGTATTATGTCACATAAAGGTTAATATACAGAATTTACAAAGACCTCCGATGTATTAATAAGAAAAATAGATGTCAGTCAATTAAAAAGAGGCTATATATATATTAATAAACAGGCAGCTCTGAGAAAATCCAAATGCCAGTATAAAGATTAGTGAAAAGAGGCTTAACTTCTGTTGTAACAAGTGTAAATTAAAAAATGTAGATTCTACTTTTTCCCTTTTAGGCTGTCAAAAAAATAGAGATAAAAATTACTGCTGTCAAAAACGTGGGCAAAGGCACTTACATAGTACTAGTAGTAGTTGTGGGTTGTCATGTTGTAACAATTAAAATTAGTAAGAAAGTTATGACCAACCTAGATAGCATATTAAAAAGCAGAGACATTACTTTGCCAACCAAGGTCCATCTAGTCAAGGCAATGGTTTTTCCCGTGGTCATGTATGGATGTGAGAGTTGGACTGTGCAGAAAGTTGATCACCGAAGAATTGATGCTTTTGAACTGTGCTGTTGGAGAAGACTCTTGAGAGTCCCTCGTACTGCAAGGAGATCCAACCAGTCCATTCTAAAGGAGATCAATCCAGGGTGTTCATTGGAAGGACTGATGCTAAAGCTGAAACTTCAATACTTTGGCCACCTCATGTGACGAGTTGACTCACTGGAAAAGACTCTGATGCTGGGAGGGATTGGGGGTGGGAGGAGACGGGGACGACGGAGAATGAGATGGCCGGATGGCATCACTGCCTCGATGGACATGAGTTTGAGTGAACTCCGGGAGTTGGTGATGGACAGGGAGGCCTGGCGTACTGTGATTAATGGCGTTGCAAAGAGTTGGACACGACTGAGCAACTGAACTGAACTGAACTGAAGAAATATGTATATATATATATATATGTATATGTACCCTTATGTGAGATACACACACACACACACACACACACACACACCCTTGTGTATCTGGGTATGTATGTATGCATGCATGTATATATATATATATATATTCTTTTATATAATACTGATATAATACTATCAGAGATGGGCTTGCTATATAAAAGGGTATATATATATATATATGACATATACCATGTGTGTATACACACACACACACACACACATATACACCCTTTTATATAGCAATCTCATTTCTGGTAGTCATTATATAAATGAAAGCACTAATATGTAACTACGTTACCATATAATATTTATTGCATTATTTTTGTGTTGACAAAAAACTGGAAAAAATATCCATTGATATGAAAATAGCTAGAAAACTGCTCAGCATATTTTAGAATCAATTAGAATTAACCAGTTTTCTTTTCTGTTTTTTATTTTTGCTTTTGTTTGCAGAAGATCATTCTAACCATCAATATCGAGGCCATAACAATTGCTTTTCTTCCCCCATCTTTATTGAGATATAATAATTGACACTCAATTTCTAAGTATTTCAAATGTTGTTAGCAATTCTATGGGATATTACATAGCTCATGAGGAACGCTGGGCTGGAAGAAGCACAAGCTGGAATCAAGATTGCCGGGAGAAATATCAATAACCTCAGATATGCAGATGACACTACCCTTATGGCAGAAAGTGAAGAGGAACTCAAAAGCCTCTTGATGAAAGTGAAAGAGGACAGTGAAAAGGTTGGCTTGAAGCTCAACATTCAGAAAACAAAGATCATGGCATCTGGTCCCATCACTTCATGGGAATTAGATGGAAAAACAGTGGAAACAGTGTCAGACTATATTTTTTTGGGCTCCAAAATCACTGCAGATGCTGATTGCAGCCATGAAATTAAAAGACACTTGCTCCTTGGAAGGAAAGTTATGACCAACCTTGATAGTATATTAAAAAGCAGAGACATTACTTTGGCAACCAAGGTCCGTCTAGTCAAGGCAATGGTTTTTCCCGTGGTCAGGTATGGATGTGAGAGTTGGACTGTGAAGAAAGCTGATCGCCGAAGAATGGATGCTTTTGAACTGTGGTGTTGGAGAAGACTCTTGAGAGTCCCTTATACTGCAAGGAGATCCAACCAGTCCATTCTAAAGGAGATCAATCCTGGATGTTCATTGGAGGGACTGATGCTAAAGCTGAAACTGCAATATTTTGGCCACCTCATGCGACGAGTTGACTCACTGGAAAAGACTCTGATGCTGGGAAAGGTTGGGGGCGGGAGGAGAAGGGGACGATGCAGAATGAGATGGCTGGATGGCATCACCGACTCTGTGGACATGAATTTGAGTGAACTCTGGGAGTTGGTGATGGACAGGGAGGCCTGGCCTGCTGTGATTCATGGGGTCGCGGAGAGTCGGACACGACTGAGCGACTGATCTGATCTGATCATAAGATAAGTTTGATCAATATTTATTGATCTGAAAGGATGCCCATAACATGTTTTTGAATAGGAAAATTTAAGCAATAGAAAAATGAGTATCACATCATCTTGTCATGGTAAAAACAAAAGATAGAAAGAAAACTAGACAGAATTGGGGATGGAGGCCAGGAAAAGACAAGAAAAGGTGAAGATAAGGAAAATGCTTTAGCCAAATGGAAAAAAAAAGGTAGAATATTAAGAAGTGGAAATTCTACCTATCTTTACTCCCTTATGGGCTGTTGGACACAGATTAGAAGGTATAAAATCAGGAAATGGAGAAAAAATGTCAGCATGTTTAAAGCTCTGAGTTTTTGCACACTGAAGATGACAAGTCCATTTTATTTAATCCAACACTTCTCAAACTTATTTTACTGTAGCATCTTTCAAAAAAATCAAATAACGTTTGACATCCAGTTGAAGAACATGCTGCTGAATATGGTGCCCTGGAAAGTGGTGACCATATGATGCTTCCCTACATGCCCAAATTCCAAGGAGAAATCCTCAAACCATCAGGCATTCATTAGTGTTTTTCAGTGATAAGTTTGCGTACACCTTTCAGTCTCAGAGTGACTCTGAGCCCTAACACAAGCCATACACCAGTCATTTCCAGCAACAGCAGTGCAACCTGGGGGTCAAGAGCACAGCCTTAGGCTTTTATCTCTCCAAATGTTAGCTTATCTGTGAAATCAGGATGACAATATCTCAGTTTTATTGAAGGGTTTCAATAAAGCAATGTAGGTAATTCACTTGACACACAGGAAGTTGTCAGAAAATAATAGCAATTGTTGAGACGTATTTATTATGTCTCCTTGGTTGTATCTGCAACAGTTTCTGAGATGAGAACTCAGGGAAAGTTCCTGTCAGTATTTACCAACTCCCTTCTCCATGGCAACAGTTTTAATGTCCAGGTATCACATGACAGATGGAGAAGGGAATGGCAACCCACTCCAGTACTCTTGCCTGGAGAATCCCATGGACAGAGGAACCTGGCGGGCTACAGTCCATGGGGTCACAAAGAGTCAGACGTGACTGAATTGACTAGGCATCATGTGACTGAGAATAAACTGAACAGCTGGGTTGGCATCTTGTTGTGATGGGATCATTAACAGTACTTTATTGATAATGAGCTGTGTCTGACTGCTGTTTGCTCTGTAATATTTGCTATCCCTTTATCCTTATTAAACAATTTCAGTCTTACTCTGCATGGCAATAGGCCCAGGTGTATGGCCACTCTGCCCAACCTCTCCTTCACAATCAGGGCCTTGCAATTCTGTCGAACTGTTATAAATGGCTTCCTTAAGGCTACCTAAAGGGAACTGGCTCATCTGGAAGAAACATTTCTCCTGCTTTCTCCTCCTATCTTTTCAGATAACAAGAGTGCTTATACAAATACTGTAACTCCAACAATCTCCTGAGATAATTTTATAAATCAAAACCACCCATGGAATGGTATGACAAAATTTCAAGGACTCTATGCTCTTTATTGCAAGGAAGCTGCTGTATTAACTCTGCAATGTTTATCTCTGGATGCCTTTCACACAAGGAAGAAATAATCTGTATGACTTAGGCTGTTCTCTTCTTGGGGTTCTTGTTATATGCAACCATACCTTATGTAACTGATACATTTCCACTTCCTTAAGTTCTACAGTTTAAAGGCTTGTCAGGAGTGAAGAAGAGGTTTAAAAAAATGGTATTTAAATTTGTTAGATATTTTCTAAGAAGAGTAAAATTTAAAAATTATATCCTCCTCAATAACTCATGGCACAGTTTTGATAAAGGTGTTGGATATACCAAGGTTGTCAGTAGAGCAGGGTTTTGATTAATTTTGTCACAAAATTCCTAGGAATGTTCAATTTCAGGTCAAGGCTTTCAAGCCAATTGCAAAGCCACAAAGTTTACTGCATACTCAACTTCAACTGTTACCCAAAGCTTCCAAGTGCTTAGGGGGCAGAAAGAGAAAGGGAAAAAGAATATAAGAAAGTTGAAGTTTTGGGGAGTGAATTAGCCTAAACAGACAATCAGACTGATTCACTTCTAAGAACAACTGAGAACAGTTACAATGAATAAATGGAAACTTGGAACCTAAAGAACAATAGAAGAAATTTTATTAAGCTAATTGGTTAACATACGAGAACTTCTAAGAGTTTAAGAATACAGGCTCTTGGGCTTCAAGCTATATCTATTTAATCATTTTTTCTGAAAATAGAGTCTATGAATTTTAAAGTTTTCCTAAAGATTTTGATGCACAGCCAGTAGAGAGTCACTTAGTTAATTCGGTTTGTGACTGATTATTTTCTCTTTTTTAAGTCTTACAAAAACCTCTCTGGCTGTTTTATTTTCTCCATTTTAGAGATAAGAAAAATTGGGCCCAAAGAAATTAAGTGACATATCTAACAATCCAGAAAAAGTGAAATTTTGCTGTTTTTTTTTTTTTTTTAACATGGGTTGTTTGTCTCTTGAATTTTTTTCAAGAAGAGCAGGTTACATGCAGGTTCAGTCTCTGGGTTGGGAAGATCCCCAGGAGAAAGAAATGGCAACCCACTCAGTGTTCCTGCCTGGGAAATCCCATGGACAGAGGAGCCTGGTGGGCTATAGTCCATGGGGCCACAAAGAAGACAAGACTGAGCAACTGAGCACAGCACACATTTACCAAGTGTTATATCAATTTATTCCATTTTTAGGGGAGAGAAGATGCTGGCTTTGTTGTGGAAAGTCAAGAGTAAAAATGCAGTTTTACCAACTTTAGCATTATTTTTAAATGAGGGTTATCTCTTGTATCACCTTTTGGTAGGTTCTCAAATCCGATGAGGGGCTATAATAAAAGAGGACAAGGAAACAGTACAATTTATGGAAGACTGCTTTGTTAACGGAAATTATAAAGCAAAGAAATCTCAGTTTAACAGAAAAATTTTACTTTGTCTTATGGCTTGTAATCTAGTAAAGACGGTGGAAACAACACACACAAATGTGCACAAGAAAGTAAGGCTGATAACATGAAACATTCAAGTGAGGCTGTAAAGAAGAATCACACTTACAAATATCTAATGCATACGTGTAACTAAGAATGGACAGTGATGAGAAAGATTTCAACCAGATAGGTTCGGTTCTTACCCTCAGCGAGGAAATCAGGTAGCAGTTTTCTACCTCAGATATGCAGGTGACACCAACCTTATGGTAGAAAGTGAAGAAGAACTAAAGAGCCTCTTGATGAAAGTGAAAGAGGAGAGTGAAAAAGTTGGCTTGAAGCTCAACATTCAGAAAACTAAGATCATGGCATCTGGTCCCATCACTTCATGGCAGATAGATGGGAAAACAGTGGCTGACTTTATTTTTTGGGGCTCCAAAATCATTGCGGATGGTGATTGCAGCCATGAAATTAAAAGACGCTTGCTCCTTGGAAGGAAAGTTATGACCAACCTAGACAGTATGTTAAAAAGCAGAGACATTACTTTGCCAGCAAAAGTCTGTCTAGTCAAGGCTATGGTTTTTTCAGTAGTCATG
Organism: Moschus berezovskii; assembly: GCF_049115385.1. Lineage (NCBI taxonomy): Eukaryota > Metazoa > Chordata > Mammalia > Artiodactyla > Moschidae > Moschus > Moschus berezovskii. Next base: position 117,857,721 of record NC_142462.1, read on the forward strand.
TATGGATGTGAGAGTTGGACTATAGAAAAAGCTGAGCACCGAAGAATTGATGCTTTTGAACTGTGGTGTTAGAGAAGACTCTTGAGAGTCCCTTGGATTGCAAGGAGATCCAACCAGTTCATCCTAAAGGAGATCAGTCCTGGGTGTTCATTGGAGGGACTGATACTAAAGCTGAAACCCCAATACTTTGGCCACCTGATGCGGAGAGCTGACTCATTTGAAAAGACCCTGATTCTGGGAAAGATTGAGGGCAGGAGGAGAAGGGGATGACAGAGGATGAGATGGTTGGATGGCATCACCGACGCAATGGACATGGGTTTGGGTGGACTCTGGGAGATGGTGATGGACAGGGAGGCCTGGCGTGCTGCAGTTCATGGGGTCGCAAAGAGTCGGACACGACTGAGTGACTGAACTGAACTGAATGCCCAAGTGTGTTAGCTATTTTCATCAGGGATATCATCTCCTACACATGTCAGTAACAAAACCTCTCTCCATCTGAGGATGAATATTCCATTGTCTGAAAGTCACAGCTCATATTGAGTTACATTTTAACTATTTTCATAAAGTGTTTCATAAAGTACTTTATTTCATAAAGTATCACAGCAATCTATTTATACATGAGGACTTTGACCTCCATGGAGAAGAGGCTACAAGTAAAGTTGTAGCTTTATCTTTGGTGTTCCCAATGCTATGGAATGACCTTCAATATTCAAGGTTAACCAAAGCACAAAAGCCTAATCTTCTTAAATGTGAGTAATTTAATTGGCAAAATCAAATATTAGGTCAAAGATAAACTTGCACTTCGTATTTTTTTAAAACATGCACCGACCATTAAGCAATCCAAAGGCTTTAAGTAATAAGAGGAAAAATAATCTATTGAGAGCATGTTTCTATAAAGAGAAATTCATATATGTAGAATTCTCCTGTTTATTATATTCAGTAAGAGCAAATAGCAGAAGGGTACAAAATTACAAATTGATATAAATTCAAGAAACAAAACACTCTCATGTAAACATATCTCTATGTCAAACTAGAAGTCATTAAAATGAGAAATAAATAACATTTTAGAAATATTGTTTATGACATAATTAATTCCTTATCTTCTATTTCCTTCTTTTATTACATGCATTTCTATTTACTAGTACAGTTTAAGAGAAACTTCCCTCTGGCATTTTAATCAAATAGAGGTCTTTTTTCTGATTATGACTCTTGAATTATTGCTTTCTACTTATAGTTCTAGTTTCTTAACTTGCTCTGTTTATTTTATGCAATAGTCTCCAAATCAAGATCTTCAAAGAAATCTTCATGTGAATCAATTAAAATGTATTTTCTGATTTCTTTGGTCCAATCAAAACATAGTATTATTTTACATTTAATGTTAGATGAGATTATTTTACACAGTTTTCAGAGGGGTTTGTATAGCAATTATTATATACAAGAAGTCACTGAAAGTTTTAGTGTAATGAAAGTCAATTAAGTTAGTCCTTTATTTTTCTAGCTTTATTGAGATATAATTGACATATAATATTGTGTAAGTTTAAGTTGTACAATGTGATGATTTGATAAATGTATATATTGTGAAATGATTACTGCAAAAAGTCAGTTAACACATCCATCATCTGAAAAAAATGCCCTTTCTTCTTGGTGGGGATATTTGAGATCTACTCTCTCAGTAACTTTCAAAAATAAAATACAATATTATTAACTATAGTCATCACTTTATGCATTAGATCTGCAGAACTTATTCATCTTAAACTTGGAAGTTTGTACATTTTCCCCTAATATCTCCCCATTACCCCCGCCCCCAGCCTCTGGCAACCACCAAGATAATCTTTATTTCTGTGAAAGTGAAAAAGTGAAGTCACTCAGTCGTGTCCAACTCTTTGCAACCCTATGGACTGTAGCCAACCAGTCTCCTCTGTCCATGGGATTCTCCAGGCAAGAATACTGGAGTGGGTTGCCATTTCCTTCTCCAGTGGATATTCCCAACCCAGGGATTGAACCCGTGTCTCCTGCATTGCAGGAGTATTTGTCTTCCTCTCAGTTCAGTCGCTCCATCGTGTCCGACTCTTTGCGATCCCATGGATTGAATCACGCCAGGCCTCCCTGTCCATCACCAACTCCCAGAATTTACTCAGACTCATGTCCATTGAGTCGGTGATGCCATCCAACCATCTCATCCTGTCATCCCCTTCTCCTCCTGCCTTTAATCTTTCCCAGCATCAGGGTCTTTTCAAATGAGTCAGTTCTTTGCATCAGGTGGCCAAAGTAGTGGAGTTTCAGTTTCAACAGCAGTCCTTCCATGGAACACTCAAGACTGATCTACTTTAGGATGGACTGGTTGGATCTCCTTGTAGTCCAAGGGACTCTCAAGTCTTCTCCAACACCACAGTTCAAAAACATGAATTCTCTGGCACTCAGCTTTCTTTATAGTCCAACTCTCACATCCATACATGACTGCTAGAAAAACCATAGCCTTGACTAGATACATGATACCCTCAACGTTCATCTATGTTGCTGCAAATGGCAGGATCCTTCCTATTTACAGCTATACTCAGTTATGTGTAATCACATTTTCCTTATTTCATATTCATCTGTCAATATACACTTAAGTTTCCACATCTTGGCTACTGCGAATAATGTTGCAATGAACATGTGTGCAACATTTCTTACAGATAGTGAGATCTCAATTATACCCAGAAGTAGGATTGTTGGATCATATGGCAATTGTATTTTTAGAAGAACTTCCATACTATTTTCTATAATGGCTAAAACAATTTACTTTCCGAGTAATGGTAAATGAGGCTTCCCTTTCCTTCCCAACCTTGCTAAAACCGGCTTTTCTTTTTTTCTTGGTTTTGATAAAACCATCCTCATAGGTATGAGGGGATACCTCAGTGTGGTTTTAATTTGCATTTCTCAGATCATTATGATGTTCACCACCTTTCATGTACCTACTGGCAATTTGTATGTCTTCATTTGAAAAATGTCCAGTTCTTCTGCCCCTTTTGTAAAACTCTAAAGAAACTATTGGAATATAGTTGGTTAATAATGTTGTGATAGTTTCAGGTGTACAGAAAAATGATTCAGTTATACATATATAAGTATCTATTCTTTGTCAAATTCTTTTCCCACTTAGGTTGTTACATAATATTGAGCAGAGTTTCCTGTGGTATACAGTAGGTCCTTGTTGGTTATTCATTTTAAATACAGCAGTGTGTACATGTCAATCCCAAATGCCCCCACCCTTTCAATATCTTTTATTGAAGACACCATCCTTTTCCCATTGAGTATCCTTGGCTTCCTTGTTAAATATTACTTGATTGTATTTGTGTGGGTTTATATATGGGGTCTTGATTTTACCCCATTGGTTTATTTTTCCCAAGTCCATTTTTGTCTATGCCTGTTTTTAATGCCAATATCATGCTGTTTTAATTATTACAGTTTCATAATACAGTTTGAAATCAGGTAATATAATCACTCTACCTTTGTGCTTTCTGAAGATTTCTTTGACTATTGGGACTTTTATGGCTATGGATGGATTTTAGGATTGTTTTTCTATTTCTAGGAAAAAAGTTATTAAAATTTTCATAGAAATTGAATTGAATCTATAGCTAGTTTTGGGAAATACAGATATTTAAAATGTTTACTTTTTCTGATCCTGGGACATGTAATGTCTTTCCATTTATTTGGGTTTTTTCAGTTTCTTTTGTCAGCGTCTTACAGTTTTCAGTTCAAAAGCATCAATTCTTTGGCGATCAGCCTTCTTCACAGTCCAACTCTCACCGCAAGGAGATCCAACCAGTCCATTCTAAGGGAGATCGATCCTGGGTGTTCATTGGAGGGACTGATGCTAAAGCTGAAACTGCAATACTTTGGCCACCTCATGCGACGAGTTGACTCACTGGAAAAGACTCTGATGTTAGGAAAGGTTGGGGGTGGGAGGAGAAGGGGACGACAGAGAATGAGATGGCTGGATGGCATCACCGACTCTGTGGACATGAGTTTGAGTGTACTCCGGGAGTTGGTGATGGACAGGGAGGCCTGGCGTGCTGTGATTCATGGGGTCGCGGAGAGTCGGACACGACTGAGCGACTGAACTGAACAGTTTTCAGTATACAGACATTTCACCTCCTTGGTTAAGTTTATTCCTAATTATTTAATTTTTTACTATACTGTTGTAAATGGGATTGTTTTTTATTTCTTTTTGAGATAGTTCATTAACAGTATACAAAATTGCAACTTATTTTTGTATATTGATTTTGTATCTTTCAACTTTACTGAATTTGTTTATTGGTTTTAACATTTTGTGTGTGGAGTCTTTAGGACTTTTTACATATGCTATCACATTATCTGCAAATAGAGAGAGTTTGCCTTCTTTCTAATTTAGACCTTTTCAATGTGATTTGACTGAGCGTGTCAATGTTAAAAGTGGAAGTAAGTAGGAGGGTACCAGGTAGATCTCAAGAATGGCATGATTTACTATGGCTTGCAAATGCAAACTCAAGAATGCTCTTCACAGTGACATAGTTTATGTTCACCTGAATGATATAATTTTAAGGCCTTGGTCATACCCCTTTCACAGAAATAGCCCTCCAAGAGCTTATCACGGATGCCTGACATTCCATTGTTGTCAGATAACCCCTGTAGTTACTAAAATAACAGTTTCTGTTTGAAATGCATACACTCTTGAGAAGTCACTTGAATAACTGTAAGGCATTTTTAAATGGTTTTTCCCATGGTCATGTATGGATGTGAGAGTTGGACTGTGAAGAAAGCTGATCGCCGAAGAATTGATGCTTTTGAACTGTGGTGTTGGAGAAGACTCTTGAGAGTCCCTTGGACTGCAAGGAGATCCAACCAGTCCATTCTAAAGGAGATCAATCCTGGGTGTTCTTTGGAAGGACTGATGCTAAAGCTGAAACTGCAATACTTTGGCCACCTCATGCGACGAGAAGACTCTGATGCTGGGAGGTTTTGGGGGCGGGAGGAGAAGGGGCTGACTGAGAATGAGATGGCTGGATGGCATCACCGACTCTGTGGACATGAGTCTGAGTGAACTCCGGGAGTTGGTGATGGACAGGGAGGCCTGGCGTGCTGTGATTCATGGGGTCGTGGAGAGTCAGACACGACTGAGCGACTGAATTGAACTGAACTGATTTTTAAATGAGAGACATAAAGATGATAGATATGGAAAATATAGGAAGGAGGAAAAGAAAGGGCATTTGTACTTGAGAAAGAAGAATCAATAGTAATGCTGTATGCTACAAGATTCTGTAGCTTTAAGAGACCTTGATCTTTGAGTTCACTAAATGTGACCCTTGATGCTTACCATACTACTAAATATTCATACTGTTTAAAGCATTTGGAATGCAAAAGAGATGTGTTAATACATGCTTCAGTTCAATTCAGTTCAGTTCAGTCGCTCAGTAGTGTCTGACTCTTTGCGACCCCATGAATCCCAGCACGCCAGGCCTCCCTGTCCATCACCAAATCCCGGAGTTCACTCAAACTCAGTCCATCGAGTCGGTGATGCCATCCAGCCATCTCATTCTCTGTCGTCCCCTTATCCTCTTGCCCCCAATCCTTCCCAGCATCAGACTCTTTTCCAGTGAGTCAGCTCGTCGCATGTCAGTCACAAATCCAAAGACTGGAAAGGGTCAAACTTTCTCCTAAATTCTGTAACTGCGTTTCCTTAGGTCTTCAGACACCTCTACCAGGATGATGTACAGATACATTAAACTCAAATTTCCTTTCTCAAACTTTGCATTTCAAATGTCTATTACAACATTTTTAACATAATATTTGGTTTATATTTCTTGAATTAATGAGTGTAAAACTTTTGTTGAAATTAATTTGCTTGCACCAGGTTATTATTGAATGACATGTGGACCTGGTTAATCACAGAGGGTCAGATGTAGAGAAGATCCTCTCCATTGTCTAATTCAACCCACAGTTTTTCTTTGAGGAGAAAATGGCACACTTGGAAGCAAAGTAAATTTCACCAGGGAGCAGAGGTAGGAATAGAACTCAGGTCTTCTTGACTCTCAGTCACACATACTTTCAAGTCTCAACTCTACATAGGAATTTGGATCATTTGTTGCCTAATTACTTTCTGGCTTAATCCTTCTTTCATTCCCAAAGGCATTCTTTAGTTTCATAGCTAATTTATATCAATATCAACTTATTAATCCCTTTGTTGATTTTAGATTCAATTAATGGCATGGAGTTTTATTTTTTTGCACTATTTCCCATTTCAGAAAAAGCACAATTGAAACTGTTCAAAATAACCCTTATTTAACATGACACAATTTTTGAATACCTTGTAGTCAACCATCTCCTTATGAAATATGCTCAATTTAATTGGTAGTGATTTAATCTCAATGCACAAAAGTCCTTGTCACTTTGTAAAATATCTTGTGCAGTGGGAATCACTTTTTAAAAAGGTCAAAAATCTTTAGGTTTAGTGAATCAATACCATCTATTCAAGGATGAACTAGTGCCCACCTATTCATGACAGAAGATGTACACATTTATAAAAGCAGTAGAAGATGCCTGTAGGAGAGGGGTGACACATTTTAATTTCATGTAGAGTTGAATGCACACTTGCCACACTTGAACAGATGAAGAGATAAAATGTCAGCGCCAAAGAATTTTGGAGAACAGGAAGCTTTAGCCAGTAGCAAAAGAGGGATAAACATTACAAAAGAAAATGGATTACAACTCACCTCTGAAACTGTGATCACACCTTCTCTGGCAGATTTTAGATCTTAAATTCTAAGCATATGCTGGTGCTGTGCTTCATAAACTCTAAAGTGGGTCATCAATGAACTCTGAAAAATACGTTGATGTAATAGAAAATAAACTTACAACATAAATGATTTATGACTAGTTGGTATCCAATTTGTTGAACTAATATAAGGTTTAACTTTTAGCCATTTGTCTCAAAAAAAGGTAATGAAATTATTTGTTAAGAAATAAAATATTAAACTTAATAGTATTTTGGAAGTAAAATATTTAATTTTTGTAGTCTATTGTACACATTGACTGCTATTTTAAAATTCTTAAATAAATTCTGTTTAAATTCTTCAAGGGGTTACAAAGAAAATTTTCTTCAGAGTTTAATTCATGTTTCTATGTCCTATCATAAAACTTCATCCTGTTAGGTACAACACAGAACAATATTTAGAGGTCAATGTCAAAATTCAGGGGTAGGTACTCCTCTTTGCTTTAAAATTTTTGGTGCATTGCCTTCTCAGATCACCTAATGTTTTCTAAGTGTCTACTCCATGTACACGAATTATATTTTGATTAAAGGACTTAGGCTGACTCTTAGGGAAAAAAATTAACCTATTATACATCTTTGCTACATAAATAGTAAATTTCAATTATAGGTTAAAATATAACTCAGTGAACAACATATTGTTTTTAAATGTCTAAATTCCCCCCAGCTTTTAGAATCATGGGCCACATGAACTGCCAAGAACTCTGTGGTTTGCATCCTTTCTATAAATTTCAGATTAGTTGTTGTCCAGCTTCTGTGTGGACATCTTTAGTGCTGAGAAACTGAGGAGTTCTTAAACAGGCCCTTTGTTCTTCACACAATTGGTATTTTGGATATGTCATTAAAAAAGTAATCATTAACAAAATAGTGGTCTAATTGGGATTTTGTTTAATCTCTGAAATGTATCAGAGGTTCTTTTTCTTCTTTGAGGCTGAAATGATATACAACAAAAAGAAAATTTTGGATTTACCTAGGGATTGGAATTACTGTATCAGTTTAGTTCAGTCGCTTAGTCCTGTCCAACTCTTTGTGACCCCATGGACTGCAGCATGCCAGGCCTCCCTGTCCATCACCAACTCCCAGAATTTACTCAAACTCATGTCCATTTAGTCAGTGATGCCATCCAACCATCTCATCCTCTGTCATCCCCTTCTCCTCTTGCCTTCAATATTTCCCAGCATCAGGGTCTTTTCAAATGAGTCGGTTCTTCACATGAGGTGGCCAAAGTATTGGAGTTTCAGCTTCAGCATCAGTCCTACACCCAGGACTGATCTCCTTTAGGATGGACAGGTTGGATCTCCTTGCAGTCCAAGGGACTCTCAAGAATCTTCTCCAACACCACAGTTCAAAAGCATCAATTCTTCTGTGCTAAGCTTTCTTTATAGTCCAACTCTCACATCCATACATGACTACTGGAAAAACCATAGCCTTGACTAGACAGACCTTTGTTGGCAAAGTAATGTCTCTGCTTTTTAATATGCTATCTAGGTTGGTCATAATGTTCCTTCCAAGGAGTAAGCATCTTTTTATTTCATGGCTGCAGTCACCATCTGCAGTGATTTTGGAGTCGCCAAAAATAAAGTCAGCCACTCTTTCCCCATCTGTTTGCCATGAAGTGGTGGGACCAGATGCCATGATCTTAGTTTTCTGAATGTTGAGCTTTAAGCCAACTCTTTCACTCTCCTCTTTCACTTTCATCAAGAGGCTCTTTAGTTCTTTTTCACTTTCTGCCATAAGGGTGGTGTCATCTGCATATCTGAGATTATTGATATTTCTCCCGGCAATCTTGATTCCAGCTTGTGCTTCTTCCAGCCCAGCGTTTCTCATGATGTACTCTGCATAAAAGTTAAATAAGCACAGTGACAATATGCAGCCTTGATGTACTCCTTTTCCTATTTGGAACTAGTCTGTTGTTCCATGTCCAGTTCTAACTGTTGCTTCCTGACCTGCATATAGATTTCTCAAGAGGCAGGTCAGGTGGTCTGATATTCCCATCTCTTTCAGGATTTTCCACAGGTTATTGTGATCCACACAGTCAAAGGCTTCGGCATAGTCAATAAAGCAGAAATATATGTTTTTCTGGAACTCTCTAGGTTTTTCAATGATCCAGCAGATGTTGGCAATTTGATCTCTGGTTCCTCTGCCTTTTCTAAAACCAGCTTGAACATCTGGAAGTTCACAGTTCATGTATTGCTGAAGTATTACTGTATAAATAATGCTAATGGAATCTAACAGATTTGATCAAATACAGCTTCTTTTCCCTCAGATATACATGCATTCTAGACATCTATAATTTACAGATAAATATTGTTCTAGTCAGTTCAAGAGCATTCTCAGGAGACCAGAGAGGCATCAATGCTTCCTGGAAGACTTTCCGTCTTCCCTCCCCTAAACACAGTAACTATTACCTCTTCACTGGCTGCTCGACAAGCTATCTAGAGGCCAACCAGGCAGTCCAATAGAGCTCTCACATCTCAGCCCATGCAGTCTCCCTGTGTGAGTCTCCTTTTCCTAGTTAAAAGTAATTCCTTTGTTCTTGAGTAGAAAGAATGGAATAACTTATGTACATATACATCAGCACCACCCTACATTTAGAATTAACCTCTTCTTTAGGCTTAGAGTCTTCTTCATTTTCCCCATTGTTTGTCCCAGTCTCCATCCTAGGATAGTAGGGAAGTTTACAGCTTCCCAGCAGGAGCTTAGAAAGTGACAACCTCTAGAGTGCCAGCAGGGAGCAGGTGATAAGCAAGTGGTGGCAGCCTGGATGCAGAGAAGTGGTATTCCAGAGGCTCAGTAGGACCTCCCAGGTACAAGAAGGGCATGAGGATGGAGGTGCTCCAGAGGGAACTGGGGTGGGGGGCTTCTGGAGTGGTCTTGCTGGTGGGAAGCTTATGAGGGGTGAAGGTTTCTATGGTAAGCTCCTTCTAGTGGAGGTTGCAAGGTGGCCCAGGCTCTGCAATGGCATCTCAGACATAGCTCTGTCCCGTGTCCTGACATCTATACCATGGCAATGCCAAGCTGCAGCCAGAGATTGCAGAAGGGCCCCTTCCCTTTACAGTGTCCCTCCCAGCTCCTGGAAACACTGCTCACTCTACAGGAGAAATGTTCCAAGGGATTCCATCATTTTATTATGGAACAGCTACTGATGTTTGCATTTTGAGCTGGGCCAATGATTTGATAACTGGCAAGGAAGAACTGGGTGCAAGTCAACCTGTGGCCTTGCCTTTTGACCTTGCACAGATCCAGGGCTTCTGACTGCAAGCCTCACCTTCCTTAGAGGTCAGCACAAGGCCAGAATTGGGCAAAATGTGAGCAAGACAAGAATATATTTGAAAGTCTGAGGACAGAACATGAGAAAATATGAGAGAGAATTTGCTGGTTTGAATGCATCTTAGTGAAAGAAATGTACGTTTCTTTGATTTTTGAAACATCAACAGAAGACCTTAATGATAGTGGCTAGGTCCATGACAGTTCTGTTTGTAAAACAACCACCTATGAACTTAAATCTGACTTTGTGGCTTAAGATACGAGTCAACTCACAATAGAAGTAACAGTGTTACTATGACGAAAGTTTCATGTTTAAAAATAAGTTTATAAATAGAATACAGTCAAGTTTTTAGGCTGGGGGATGCTTTTAGTTATCAATTAGACATACAATTGATGTGGTTCAAGTTTAAATAAAAGCTACCAGAATAACAATGCAATAAATATCAAGTTGTTATTCATTAAAATTTGATTTGGGAAAATATCATGCATTGTTTTCTGGTGGTACAGGTTCAAACAATAACATAATTATAATGATTGATAGGGGCATTATTAAAACTTCAGAATGGCTTTCCTTCATGAAATAAAGGTTCCAAACTTCTCCATAACATGTTGTTATTATTCTGAATGACTTCTTGCTGCCATTTTTAAGCAGTCTTTATCCCAAAACAATATAAGAAAGAAAACAATCTTTCAAGAAGTAATAAAACTGTATGATGAGTAATAAATAAAAAAATGAAAAATTCTAAGATGCCATATTACTGAGTCCAAGCATTCAAGTTTAAATCATTGAAAAACACCATTTTAGTACACATTTAGAAATTAGAACTCATGAAACCAAATTTAATATAGATATTGTGGAACATAGATTCTCAGATTGTATAAATAAATTGCACTGGCTCACTGGAAAAGACTCTGATGCTGGGAGTGATTGGGGGCGGGAGGAGACGGGGATGACAGAGAATGAGATGGCTGGATGGCATGCATCACCAACTTGATGGACATGAGTTTGAGTGAACTCCGGGAGTTGGTGATGGACAGGAAGGCCTGGCGTGCTGTGATTCATGGGGTCGCAAAGAGTCAGACACGACTGAGCAACTGAACTGACTGAACTGAATCGGGAACATGATGGAGTGAAATAAAAACTATTTGTTCCTACCTGGAATCTTACAGTTTTATTGCTTCTCATCATTTCTAGATACAATAGAAAATAATTTTCCCACAACTGATGGCACATTTTAAAGGAATCTTTCATGTCTAGAATTTAAGTTTTAATTACTAAAATTTTATTTCCTTATTCTTTCAAAAAAGTTTTTATTTTGAAATTGCTATAAATTCATTTTTATATTATAAGAACAGTACAAAGTGTTTCTGGTACCTTTAGTCAGTTCCCCAGTGATTCCCTCTTACATAATTACAGTACAATATTAAAACCAGGAAACTGAAAGTAGTACACTGTATGTACATAGTTTTATATCATTTCGTCGTATATGTAGATTCATGTAAGTACCACTGCAATCAAGACATAAAACTACTCCATGACTACAAAAGACCTACCGCTTAGTCACACCCATCTCTCCTTCCTCATCATCCCTATTTGGGGAAAGCCATATAAATGAAATCATACAGGATACGACCTTTGGAATCATACAGAATATGACCTTTGGGGTGCAGCGTCTTGCACTCAGCATAATGTCCTTTTCATCTATCTGAATCCATCTAAGCGGTGTGTATTAATAGGTTGCTCACTTAAAATTGCTGAGTAGAGATTCATTCATTCTCACAATGGCTTTTGACTGATACAGATTTTGGTTCCAGGTATGGTCTCTCTTGTTCTAATGAGGCATAGGAAAATTACCTGGATGTCACTACCGCATGAGAGGAGTACAGTAGCCAGAGAAAGAAAATACCAAGGGAAATCGAGATATGTTCAAACAATATTTCAGGTTTGTAAGGCCAAAGGACTTGCAGAATAAAACGTCATATGTAAATATTTAAAACCAATTTTGCTTTGAAACTTAGAGTTAAAAATCTGTTAGAAAAAGTATTCTGTATAATGCGAGAATAAAAAACAGGGTTATTTAAGCAGTTTTTTAACAAAGATTAATGAATGATGTCATATTCCTCTTAGAATTTACTTTTCAAACAAAAATGCTCACTTAAATGGGACTTGCATCCCTTACTATGACATATTTAAATATTGAGACTCTTCAATAAAGCATTTCTTTTCATAAGTAACGTGAATAGAAACATAAAAGGATAAACATTGTATCTCCTTCGCAACATGTAATTTGCAGAGACAACAGAACTGATACCAAGACTTACCGCCTGGTGGCAGTATTTCCCAGCCACGTCCTTCAAGTGGGTGGGCATTAAGAGCGGGTAGGAGAGAGAGGCAGTTTTGTGAGGTTTAAACCTGCCAGACTTAAAGTTCAGAGGTAGTACAGACTTCACACAAGCTAGTTGGGTTGGCTAGGTTGTTTTTTTTTTTTTTTTTTAATCAATAATTGTTTTTTTTTTTTTTGGTAATTAATTTATTTTTTTATTGGAGGCAAATTATTTTACAATAAGGCTAGGTTGTTCCTACCTGATTTGACAAAGGAAGCTGGAGACAGTGTACTTTCACGGAGAAAAAGTTTTGAAAACAATTCTGGTCCCCATTAGTTTTCCAAATTCCAAACTTCTACACAGTGGTGGAAAACTAACAACATTGGTGGAACTAACAATATTGTTCTTTTATTTAGCATTTCCCAATATATTTATGGAACCACGTCAAACTATAAGACAATAAAAGAACTTTTCTAAAGAGTGCAAAAATAACACAGCTTCCCCTACTCCCTCAGAATACTAAAGATGTATTTTCTTTTTTAAAAAGATTTATTTTCTTTAGTGGGATGAAATACAGGGTTTTTGAAATGGGGAACAGCAGTTGGAATTGAAAATGGATATACTACATTGAACATTGATTAAGTGAATATAGACAATATGAAGCTGGATAATCTCTAGCCCCAGTTGCTTACTTGCCTCCTAGAATTGAATAGTCAGTCTTTTATTCTTTGAACAGGAGAAGAGAAGAACCTTCTTTGGAGAGTCTTACCATTTCAAGTGGAAAGTTCTAAAGGTGTTGATATCCCTAGTTCTTCAATAAAATGGTTCTGTCTGCCCTCCCAATGATAAAGTTAATGCTTGAGAGACTTAACCCATATACTAAGTGAATCAACTCTCCATTTCTTACTCTTAAATAAGAACAGACCATTGAGCATTGCTGGATAACTGAGGTAAGCCTCTTACATAAACAAAAAATAGAGACTAAACAAGGGAAGGAGGGAAAAAAGAAATTTTGAGGCAGTAGATTATACAGAAAGGAGATGATTTTAAAAATACCATCATGAACATTCTTAGGGAGGCAAAGAAGACACTATCATCATATCACAACATAAGAAGCAGATGCAGTTAAAAATGGTCATGCAGGAAACAAAGAGCTTCTCAAAATTAAACATGTGCTAGCAGAAAAGAATAGTAATGCAACAGAAAGTGTTGAAAAATAAATTTCCCATAAAGCAGAACTAAGAAATGGAAAAACAGGAAAATAAGTTAGAGGACCAGGATCACAGATATATTATCTGAATAACAGAAATTTTAGAAAGAGACAACACAGGAAATGGAAGAAAAGAATTATGAAGGCAATAATTGAAAGAATTTTCCAAGAATTGATACTCATGAGTTGTAAAGAAAGAGGCCCAATGAGTGCCTAGAAAAATGGGCAGAGTTTGGCCCTTACCAAGGCAAATCTGTAAGATGTATTGGAATAGCAGAAGCAAAGAAAACATCCTAAATGCTTCTTGGATTCCATTGTCCAGTAAGTAGTCACTACCCATGTGTGGCAATTGAGTGCCTGACTAGTCCAAGCTGAGATATGTTACCAGTGCAGATTTTTCAGATTTAGAAAACTTAAACAAAAAGACTGTAAAATGCATTATGCTTTATATTATTATTTATTAAGATGGTAATATTCTGGATACATTTGATGAAATAAAATATCAAATTTCACCTGTTTTTAAAAAAATGTTTTAATGGGGCTACTAAAAAGTTTAAAATTACATATGTGGCCAACATTTATGGGTCGGCAGAAATTCCTATTGGACAATGATGCTGCCCAAGAAAAATTAAAAATGAAAATCTCAAACATAGGATCAGGAATCTTATGGGTTCTCTATGATACTGGAAACTGGAAAACAAAATTCTTAAAGAAATGATTTCTAATCTATAATTGTAATGATTTCTAATCTGTAATTCCCTGGTGGCTCAGCAGAAAAGAACCTGGCTGCAATGCAGGACACCTGGGTCAGGTTTGATCCCTGGGTCGGGAAGATCCCCTGGAGAAAGAAAAGGCAACCTATTCCAGTATTCTTGCTGGGAAAATCCCATGGACTGAGGAGCCTGGTGGGTTGCAGTTCATAGGGTCACCAAGAGTTGGACAGGATGGATGGACTGAGCACACACATAATTCTGTATTCAGGCAAATTATCAGTGGAGTATGAAAAAGTAAAGTTTAAAAGTAAAGCTTAAGTTTTCAAAAATTTATTTCAAGGCATACTATCTTGGAAGACACTGGAAAATGTCCTTTGCCAAAATAAGGATGTAACCCAAGAATGAAGAAGCTACAGGATTAAAAAAATAGGAAAGCCAATATAGAGGGGAGACAAAGGAAATCTCCAGGAGGGGATGAAGGCTTTGCAAGCATCCAAATGCAAACACCTCAGATAACTAAAGGAGACAGTTCTTAAAGAGGATGAAATAGACTACTATATTCATATGTTATCTACCAAGGGGAGATAGGATTGGCAGAAAGTTAAGGGGTAAATTAGCGATAATTATCTAGAGAAATGAACAGTTGTACAATTAACTCCAGGAAAAGCAAAGAGTTGTGCAGTAAACTCAAGCAATCATGGCTTATGGCATAGCTCAGCGGAGAACAGTGTTCACACAGTCCTATAAATGTAAATGTCGAATAATGATCTATTTTAAATTATAACTATACTGGTAGGCTAGGAAGATGAGGAAGAGGCAAGTGCAGAGGGGTAGGGAGAAAGTGAAGCTCCATCTTTTGTAATGGGTATTCTTTTGAAAAAACTAAAACTGACTCAAGATTAGTAAACATGTTATTTAATGATGTTAGTTTTTTTTTTTAATCACAGTTTGAAAATAATCGAATGTGAGGGCGTTCAGATCAAGATATCGGGACTAAGAGGACGTGGAGCTCATCTCATCCCATAAACCCATCAAAAATACATCTATATGTGGAACAATTCTCATTGAAAGTGAACTGGAAGCTAGTGGAAGTACTCCTGTACCACCAGGGTGGAAAGAAAGACACACAATCAGGCAGGAGGAAAGCAAAGTGATTGGAGTGGGGCCTGGGCCCCTGGGAGGGGTCTCAGAGGAAAAGGGGGGATTATATGGGTGGACACCTGGCCTGTGGAGGGCACAGTATGCCCCACTGATTGGGCACCCGGTCCTGGGAAACTATGAGCGGGAGACCAGTCACCTTGGCTGGTAGGAGGACCACTGAAACTCACAGAAGGGCTGTGGGAAGCCTGGACTCCACTCTTGAGACCGAGGCTGTGCAGAGACAGGTCTGCTCTAGGACCTGCTGGACTCTCTGTGGTCACCTTGCTGTGCCCCGAAGCGAAGCGAATGCTCCAGCCCACCCACTCTCCCTCACAGCACGGTCCAGATCTGGGAGGGTGGGGGGTCCATGATCAGGGAAAAGAACTCAAAGGCCACTGGGTCCTGGGCAGAGACAGGTGAGGCCGCAGCAGCTATTGGTGATGAGGGAGAAGGCGGTTTGAGCCTGAGGCTGCATCTGAGTGCAGTTGCGGTG
Organism: Moschus berezovskii; assembly: GCF_049115385.1. Lineage (NCBI taxonomy): Eukaryota > Metazoa > Chordata > Mammalia > Artiodactyla > Moschidae > Moschus > Moschus berezovskii. Next base: position 117,873,653 of record NC_142462.1, read on the forward strand.
CCCACAAAGGCCCTGCTCCAGAACCTCGTCTATGGCCTGCTGAGGCTGACAGCCCGCCGGGCCACAATTCCTCCAGCATGCCTGCCCTCTAGGGCAAAGGACCTGGTGCAGGGAGAGGGGCAAACACAGCCTTAAAGGGAACAGAACCAGTTCAGACCTGACCCTGGAGTATTCCTCAGCCGTTAAAAAAAAAGAATGAAATTCTTTCACGTGCAGCAATGCAGATGGAAATAGAGAATAGTATGCTTAGTGAAATAAGTCGCAGAGAGAAAGACAAACACTGCTTAATACAACCAAACTGTGTAGCATAATAAACAAACTCACAGACACAGAAAACCAGCTGGGGAGAGGGAAGGGGCCAGAGGGAGGTTAGGGATATGGGATTAAGAGATACAAATTTCAAGGCACAAAATAAATAAGCAACAAAAATATATTATATACCAGAGGGTATGGAATAGAAACTTGTAAAATTACTGAATATCTAATAATAACATATCTAATGAAACAAAAACTTGTGAAATACTGAATCATTACTTTGTACATCTGAAACAAATATAATATTGTAAATGAGTATGCATGCATGCTAAACTGCCTTAGTCGCTTGCGATTCTGTGCGACCCTATGGACTGTAGCCTGTTGGGGTCCTCTTTCCATGTGATTCTCTAGGCAAGAATACTGGAGTGGGTTGCCATGCCCTCCTCCAGGGACTCTTCCCCACCCAAGGAAGGAACCAGTGTCTCTTATGTCCCCTGCATTGGCAGGCAGGTTCTTTACAACTAGTGCCACCTGGGAAGCCCCAAATCAAGTAAACTTCAGTTACAAAAACAAGAGTGGTAAGAAAATGAAAGATGCTAGATGGATGAGGGGAGCTAAATTTTGGAGGGCAAATGTACAGAAGTTACTACAGTATAGCAGGAAGGCTACTAGCTCAGAAGTCCTGGGTTTGGATCCCAGTTGTACCTCATCTAGTACTGTGACTTGAGCTAATAAACTCACTTCTGTGGGTCTCAAACTATTTATCTAAAAGATGAGGGTATCCGATTGTTACAATTTCAAATGGCCTCAAAGCCACAGGAATCTTTATAGCACTTTGTGAGAAAGTATGGCTACTAGAAGTAAAGGAAGCCAGGCACACGAAGATAGTGGTACATGATACCCTAGGGAAGATGAAGGATCAGATTCTCCTTTTTGTGTCCTCTCACCAAGAGTCTGCCTTGATGTTCATTAATGTAACAGCCTCTTTTATCAGGCAGGTGGAAGACAGTCATGATATAACTGTCAAATATTATCCTTCCACATATACCTTTTAGTATGGTTGTTTAAAAAATCTGTTATGAAATATTTCAGCAAAAGACATAGTATAAAGAATAACATATAAAAATAATGTAGCAAACTATCTACCCAATACAAAAATTAAAAAACAAAACATGAATACCAAAAAGAAAAATTGAATGTGGCTGCTTATGTAGAAAAGGAAATGGGGAAAGGGAATTGAAGAGGGCAACATTGTTTTATATAACAACATTATGAAAATATTTAAAATACAGGCATATATATTTTTGAGAAAAATGAATATTTATAATTAAAAGGTAGAATTGGGGTCATTTGAGTAATAGCTGTGTCCAAAGTCTACATGTAGTTCTAATGACCCATAAGCTTGAGAAGTATGCTACTTATCAAGGAGGACAGTAGCATGTATTTTAGACAGATTGTATAACAAATTTCACAAGTCTACAAACTTGGTAGAAGGAAGGTGTGAGTTTCCCTTTTAAAATTTGCAGTGTTCTGTCCTTTGCATGTAAGCAACTGGAACCAAGCCAATATTGTGAGTAAAAAGAAATGACCAGCCAACCATCAATGCTCACCATTCAGAGAACTCCTTGATCAGTTCCTGGGTTAGGAAACCTACCCCCATGTGATTTTTTTAAAAAGGTTTTTAAATAAAACTTTATAAAATTAGAAAGCATTGCAGGAACTTAGCAACTTGCATCTATAAAATTGAGAGAATATGCATTTGTCTCAGTTGGGAAACTATGCATGTATTATAAAAATCTCTTTTTGTAATGTGACAACTTCTCGGTAAATAATAGGATCCAAAGTCCTTTAAAGTGAATTATTTAGGAAATACGATTCTTCTCAGGGATTTTGGAACTGTCTTAAATAAATAAGTGTGAATATAAGTAGAAGTTCTTTCAGATCATCAGGAAACATTTGAACAAGTTTTGTTTTTAGAGGAAAAAAAATCCAGTAAGTTGGTTAAAAGCATTAGGCCAAAAGTGTAGATTGAATCCACGTATAGGTCACTTTGTGTCCCCTTCTATGCCCTGACTGTTACTTTGGGGAAAATGAAGTGGAGGAATATGAATGGGTCAGCACAAATACATCAATATTCTTCATGGATTGGGAATGTTCTATTAGAATGCATATTCCTGTGGAAATGAGAATAACTTTGAGGTCACTGTTATGGTCTTGAATGACAGGTTCTGTTAATTCAGCAAAATTTTGTGCTTATGTTTACTACTATTCATAGAAACTAGCCACTGAAATTTTTGTAAAGTTATTTTTTTGCATCCCATTAAAACTTACATTTATTTACAATAAGAGTCAGTATTTCAGCACATTAAGAGATTTTTTTTAAAAGAGCAAGATTAAGATTTATTCATTACATTATAAACTATTTAAAAAACAAAGAGATAACTATTAATACTTGAACCTGGTAGTCTTCCCACAAGGAAAATTGCCAAGGGGTTTCTTCTTAAGAGGTAACACAGTGATTACAGATTCCTGTCCCCTATAGCAAACTCACTGTTTCCTAAGTATTCAGTGAGGTTCCTGTAGAGGAAACTCTTCCTCTATTACTGCTTATTAGAAATAGTGGTGAAATTCAAATCAGGCTGGGTTGTTGTGTGACCCTGGCCAAATTATATAGCCTCTCTGGATTTTTAAAAAACTGAGAAGCCACAGATTGGAAAATATAATTTCAAAATATCTATCTAGCAAATCACTTGTGTTAAGACTGTATTAAAAACTCTTACAAGTCAGTAGGAGTCTGGCAGGCTACAGTCCATGGGGTCACAAGGAGTCAGACATGACTGAAGTCATTTAGTACCAGTAATAAGACCAAAAACCCAATGCAAAAACATGCAAAGTATTTGAACAGACACTTCATTAAAGAAGATACACAAACAGCCAAGAAACACATCCAAAGATGTTCCTTGTCATTGGTCATTATAGAAGTTCAAATCAATTCAGTGGTAACGCAAGACTCCAGAGTAGGTTCAAAACAGAAACAAAGTGCAGAAAGTCAGGGATAATTTGATTATTGTCCAGACTCTAATATGTTAATTGTCTTTCAGTAATTCTGTCCTTCCCAGAAGAATATCCAATGGTCCTTTAGAATGAACACCTTCACCCACCCAGTTTTGATCTCAGAATTTTCCTAGAAACAGCCAAAAAGCAAGGCCTGAAGTGAATGTTTCTTTCTGATCTCTAGGTTCTGATATGTTTTCCATCCTGGGACTGGCTAATATAATTCACAACAAAAATAAGACTCATCTCTCAGAATATAAAGTTTTCATTGAAAGCTTCACCTTTACTCACCTAATGAGTGAAAAAAAACACTGGATTTCCACACAGGGAGAACTCTGTAGTGAGAAGGGAATTGACACAATCCAAAAAAAATTATTGAGCTTACAAGTGTAACTAGAATTTGTCTTTATGGTTCCTCTATTGTATTACTAATCATAAGTAACCTCCAGGTTTATTGTCACCTGGTCTCTTTAGGTTTCAGGCCAGGGGGAATGATTTGAGAGTCTTGCTTGAACTTTGAGTTGGCAGAATCCCCAGGCTCTTGGTTCATGTGTATAGCACATGCAGAGATGAAAATGTCAAGACATCCCTTTTTCTGCATAAGGCTTGGACAGTTAGAGATTTTTATGAAGAAGAACCTACCTGGTAAGAACTAAAAATTTTAAGGGTTAACGTATAGGTTAGAGTGTATGTCATAAGTCTGTTTTTTAACTTCTATTATTATGAGGTATGGAGTCTGAAGTTCCACAGGTGGCACAGTGGTAAACAATCTGCCTGCAATGCAGGAGATGCAAGAGATGTGAATTTGATTCCTGGGAGGGAAGATTCCCTGGAGGAAGAAATGGCAACCCACAGTATTCTTGCCTGGAGAATCCCATGGACAGAGGAGTCTGGCAGGCTCCAGTCCATGTGGTTGCAAAGAGTTGGACACAACTAAGCATGCACAAACACACACATACACACACACACACACACACACATACACACACTCGCTGTGGAGTCTAGGAGATGTTTTGGAATGGCCAGAAAAGTAACAATAAGGAAAACTATCAAAGTAAAACCTTCCCCTATTTTTTGATTATTTAGACTCATTATGTAATTTACACACAAGTGGATCAAGGATCTCACCATGTATTATGAAAAGATATAGAAAAAATGAGAGGAGAGCAGCAATTAGGAAAGTAAGTTATAAAAATCTGTAAAAACATAACATGTTAACAGAAGAAAAGTTAAACACATGAGAGTATGATATTAACTCATTTTCTCATAAACACAGCAGAGTTGAGAATAAGAAAGTTCAGCATGAAAGCTAAACTTTTAGATTTCAGACAAAATAGATTCAATTTAAAAGGCTAAAACCAAATCCTAAAAACATTAGTACAGAAGTAGTAAAAAAAAAATTAAGCAAAATGATAAAAAGCAATGAGATGGAAACCTTAACTGTTATTTGAGATGGAATTGAGGATAAAGAAGAATTAAGAGCTAAAAATATGAAAGTGGAAAAACAAAAAGTTAAGGGAGAAAAACTGTGAGAATATTTTAAATGAAATAGAAAATAAATCACTTTGACATATTATCACCAGAATTATTCTTCAAAATGGAGTAACTGTACAAGGGTTTATAAAATTAGCAACCTTTAAAAAGTTTCAGTGTGTAGTAACAGAAGGATGATTTGCACACATATGCTGTGAGCCATTGGGCTGTGAATGTCAGATCACAGATGTAAAGCCCCCCAACCCAACCCATACAGACAGGGTGGTATGCTCTGGGTGGTGTCACACAGAGGAGAGGTGGGACCTCCTGAAGTCTTGCCAGACTCAGAAAGGCTGAATTTGTAATAACTATTGATAGATTTTATATTTAATGGGTCATTAATTACCAATTCCAATGTAAAGAAATGATCTATTTTTAATATTTTCTATATGCATTCAATTTCTTAGTTTGTACCATGGGCGGGGGCGGGGGGGAAATAACATAATGAACACTCCTAGAATGTGTATGTGTTCACTCATGTCTCTTTTTCTAGTACTGTACCATTTTGGAGTTGATCTCAAAATCCCAGAGGTATCCTTAAGATAGAATTCAGTTCCAGACATGTGGGTTAAAAGTTTACAGCTGAGTTTGGGATGGATGTATGCACACTGCTATGTTTAATGTGGATAACTGTATAGCACATGGACCTACTATATAGCACAGGGAACTCTCCTCAATGTTATTGGCAGCCTGGATGGAAGGGGAGTTTGGGGGAGAATGGATACATGTATATGTATTGATGAGTCCCTTCGCTGTTCACCTGAAACTATCAGCTATTTGTTGTTGCTCAGTCGCTCAATCGTGTTTGACTCTGTGAGCCCCTGGACATGCCAGGCTTCCTTGGTCCTTCATTATGTCCTGGGGTTTGCTCACACTCATGTCTATTGAGTTGGTGATGTCGTCCAACCATCTCCTCCTCTTAGTCGTCCCCTTCTCCTCCTGCTTTCAATCTTCCCCACCATCAGGGTCTTTTCCAAGGAATCAGTTCTTCTCATCAGGTGGTCAAAGTATTAGAGCTTCAGCTTTAGCATCAGTCCTTCTAATGAACACTCAGGTTTGATTTCCTTTAGGATTGACTGGTTTGATCTCCTTGCAGTCCAAGGGAGTCTCAGAGTCTTCTCCAACACCACAGTTCAAAAGCATCAATTCTTTGGCACTCAGCCTTCTTTATGGTCCAACTCTCACATCTGTACATGGATACTGGAAAAACCATAGCTTTGACTATATGGATATTTGTCAGCAAAGTGATTTCTCTGCTTTTAAATACTCAATATAAAACAAAAAGTTTAAAAAAGAAAAGTTTCCAGCTGAACAAGCTGAGCTTTTGATGAGAGAGTAAGAGAACCACAGAGAGCCAGACAGAGACACAGGTCATTTGCGACGTGAAAAGAGGAAAAAGTGAGGAGAAAAGACGAAGGGAGGAGAGGGGAGAATAACAAAATCCCTGGAAGCGGGGTTGGGCCAAGATTTTATGCCTGAATTCCCTGGGTGCACCTCCATCTACACACTGAGATATTTGTTGAGGCAGAGAGAGAAGACGCCCTACAGCAGTTTTATGACTGTTTTCTTATTCTGTGTTTTTTTCTTAATGGCTCCTGGCCTTTAGCAGCAGTTACTTATAAAGATAGGGACTGAGATTTGATGGAAAGATAGGGGAGAAGAAGAGAGGGAAGAAATGGTTTTTCAACACAAACAAACAGATGCCTTTTCGGGCAGCACGACCAGGGAATTAGGATTTTTCAGTTCATTTGCAGAATTTGTTGTAGAAGAGTGACCAAAATCTAAACATTTAGTGTGCATAAAGAAATCAAACTGTCAATAACTAAAAATATATTTTTCTCTGAAAACACTGAACAAAGAGAAAAAACTATATAACTATGTCATTAGGACAGTTCTGAATAACAAGCAATTTGCAGAAGCAAATACACATCAGGAAAGTTATTTAATAAGGCTGTATTGTATAGTGCTATCTATTTCAGAGAGCCTACATTTTCTAAATTAGCCCAACAAAATTGTGAAATGCATGCAGCTATTCTTCAGCAGTTCTGACCTCTCCATTTTTTAAAACTCCTTTGTCCCCTTGGAGATATTCTATTCTGCTTTACACTGTGTTATGGCACCCAGTGCCCTCAAGATCCCAGTCCTGGGAATTGCCTGGTAGTCCAGCGGTTAAGACTCCATGCTTCAGGGTTCAGTCCCTGGTCGGGGAACTTAGGTCCTGCATGCAGCTTCAGTTCAGTTCAGTTCAGTCGCTCAGTACAGCCTAAATACATAAATAAAAATAGAAATCAAGGGGGAAATAAAAAGTTCCAAATCCTTCTCAGTTTTGCTCTCCCCCCACACAGAATATTCATTTTCAGCAACCAGACTTCTTTTGTACAAAGGAGTTAAAAATCGGTCTCAACTCTATATTTTTAGACACGTACATTTGTAAATAAAACATTTGCTCCTGTCAAAGAACTTTAACTCACCTATGAGTAGTTGAGCAGAGAGAATTTCAGAGAGCTGAGAGCATTTTCATTGTACCTAAAACTTTATTTCAACAAGAGTTTGCTTTGTCAGTGATGAAGCCTGGCAATGGGATTTCTATGTTCTGAAAAGATAACAAACAAGAAAATATCAGAGGATTTTATATAAATAAATATCTAGAAAATGTATACAGTGTATATATTATACATGTGTGTACGTGCTCAGTTGCTCAGTCATGTTCAACTCTTTGTGACCCTTTGGACTGTAGCCTTCCAGGCGCCTCTGTCCATGTGACTTTTCAGGCAAGAATAGTGGAATGGGTGGCCATTTCCTGCTCCAGGGGATCTTCCTGACCTGGGGATGGAACCTATGTCTCCTACACTGGTAGACAGATTCTTTACCACTGAGCCATTGGGGAAACCCCATACATGTATGTGTATGTGTAAGTATATATTTGTGTAGGTGTATAAATATATACATGCATGTGTGAACTTTTGTGTATGCAAATATATGTACACACGTACACATGTATGATGACAAGTTGGTGTTCTTCTAAGTAGTCTACACAGAGGGTTATGTTGAACAAGTTATTTAGTTTCTTGGGGCTGTAGAATCTATCACGGTGGTCTGCAGAGGCAAGAGGCTCAGCTGAAGAAGGTTTGACTTGTATTTGGCACCAGGTTTGGAGCAACGTGTTCAATGCCAGCATACACTCCTCTGCATCAAACTGCTGAGTGTATTCTCAAGTTTGAAATGTGTCTTAAATGTCACAGTAACAAAATGGTGCTTTGAGGCACTTAATGTTTAAGAGACAGATTTCCAGGCCTTGCTGTATATACAACAAGCACTAGACTCCTTCTTCGAATTCTTCACCACAGCCCTTCCAACAGCTTCCCAACTCCCTGCCCTTGCCCAGGTGCCTGGGAGGGGCTGTCAGCCCCCTCCTCTCTGCACTGTGTTGGGACATCAGTTGGTTGTAAGGCTCAGAACGAGGCCAAGCTAGGAAAGAGCAGCCGGAGTGCTGTTCACATAACAGGACAAACTGTATGGGGTGCCTATGAAACTACATTAAAAATATTCACTCTGCAAGTAAACGATTGAGGAAAAGCTACGAGGAGAATTTTATCATTCGTGCCTCTTTGTTGTGTGGGAGTTCACATGAAGTATCTCTTCCTGGGGATCTTTGCTCAATCACTCTCCCCTCCATTACCCCTCCACACATTAACTCAGCTGCTTATTATATTGCTAAATCGGTGAATTCAGGTTTTTAGTTAAGGCTTATTACAGGGCCAGCGCTGTGCTAGGGACTGTGGAGGTGTTTTAGAAAGTCAAATGATCCATTTCCTTGCCAAGGAAATTGCAAGCCTGTTGGGGGAAGAAAGAGCCATTACTAGACTCCTATTAGATCTTATTTTGCATATCAACCGTTGGGAATTCTGACAGTTGAGTTGCTCTTGACTGTCTATTTACATAATTGATCCTTGCCTAAGAGGGATAGGAAGAAGTTGGGGAAAATGTACACCGTCCCCCTCTGTATCTGCAGGTTCCACATCTTTGGATTTAACCAACTGCAGATAAAAAAGTATGCACAAAAAATTTCAGAAAATTCCCAAAAGCAAAACTTGAATTTGTCCCGCTCCTGAGACTATTTACATAGCATTTATACCATTTTAACAACCATTTGTATAGCATTTACATTGTACTGCTGCTAAGTCACTTCAGTCGTGTCCGACTCTGTGCGACCCCACAGACGGCAGCTGACCAGGCTCTGCCGTCCCTGGGATTCTCCAGGCAAGAACACTGGAGTGGGTTGCCATTTCCTTCTCCATTACACTGTACTAGGTATTTTAAATAATCTAGAGATTGTTTTAAGTACATGAGACAAGGTGCACAGGTTATATGCAAATATGATGCCATTTTATTTAAGGGATCTGAGCATTCGTGAAGTTTAATATTTGTGGGGATTGTGGAATCAACTCTCAGCAGATATGAAGGACTGTACTGTGAATTTCCACGGGCTCTGATTATCTGAGTTGAAGATTAAAGAAAGAGCTGTGACTGGATTCCTCTCAAAGGTAAGTTTGCCCTCTTTGCCTCCTGGGACCTGGGGCTCTTTCTATTATAGTGGAAAGAAAGGCTGGAGACCAAATCTCCTTTGCTTGCACATGTGGGATTCTTGACAAGTGTTGTTGCAACTGGACCACATTGTGGCTCTCATCAGCTCTGTTTCTACCTGGTACCTCAGGCTTCACTGGCTTTAGGATGGTGGTTCTCCAAGTATGGTTTGTGGATTTCTGCTGGTCTCTTGGACTTTTGGTCCCCAGATCCAAATTTTCATAATAACATAGAGCATCATTTTCCCTTTCATTCTGTTGATACTTATACCAATGATTCATAAAATCAATGGCTGGTAATTCTTCTAGTGCTTTAGCACAGACGAAGGCAGTGGGCCTGTATTCACTCTTCTACATAATATTCTTCCCTATCACCAGACACTCAGAGGTTTAAATGTCCTGATGAAATAGAAAACATACCCATTTTTGGTCTTGCAAGCAGTGTCATTCATCTCACTGTTTTGAAAATATGGTTATTTTCCATAAGGTGTTATTTGTTTTAATATTTAATGAGTATTTTCCATATTCTGTGTGATGAAGGGGGATGTATGCATGAAGTACTTCTGCTGCATATCCAAGTATGAAGATTGTGTCTAGGAAAAGTACTGTGGGACTGAGTTACTCTAGTCTCTTTTCCACAGACTATCACTTTTGCTTGAAAGAACAACTTATAGACACACTGTGGTTTTTCAGACAGGGAGATCTGGCAGCCATCACATCAAAAAAGAATGAAGGGAGCCTGCAACTCTAAGGAAAATAACTGACAGAATTTGTTGCCACTGATAAAATTCATGTCTCTATGAACAATTAGAATTCTGCTGCTGCTAAGTCGCGTCAGTTGTGTCCGACTCTGTGTGACCCCATAGACAGCAGCCCAAGAGGCTCCTCAGTCCCTGGGATTCTCTAGACAAGAATACTGGAGTGGGTTGCCATTTCCTTCTCTAATGTATGAAAGTGAAAAATGAAAGTGAAGTCGCTCAGTTGTGTCCAACTCTTAACGACCCCATGGACTATAGCCTACCAGGCTCCTCCGTCCATGGGATTCTCCAGGCAAGAGGACTGGAGTGGGTTGCCATTGCCTTCTCTGATCTGATAGATAGAGTGCCTGATGAACCATCAGGTTAGGGGTCCCCAAATTTGACACATTAAGGTATTAAATAAAAACAATTCTATATATTCATTTAAAGCTTCCTTCTCTCCAAAATCTTACAGTTGCATCCAAAATATTTTTAAACTACCTTTCCAAGATTACATTTACTAATTTTTATGGGTCTCACAATCAAAAGTAATTAAATCAAATGTAACTTTAGTTTGGCCTTAAATTCAGAGCATCAAACTGCTTTGTTGAAGTTAATTCTAAGAGATAATTATAAGGATTACACAAAGAACTAAATGATTCACAGGAATTAAGGGGTCAGTAATATGTGATTTAAACAAAAGAAAAATAATATAATAAAAATATTTATATATCAGCTAGATTAACTAATGTCACTCTTGTATTATTCTCTCCAATGCAAAATTAGCTATATTCATTTTCAAAACGTATTTATAAAAATCATGTTAATGAATTCTTAAGTTACAAATATTAGCCTTCCGATATTCATCATAAAAAACAGTTTATGCAGTTTCACCTATAAGCTAAAAATTCTTTATATTTAAAAAAGATTATAATGTTAGTAAACTTACTTTATAACTGAAAATAATGTTCTGTATAATTGGGTAAAAATTTCATTGCTGTCTTCCAACTCAAAGCATATATGACTTGACCCAAGCAATGTTAGAATTCTAGAAAACATTAAACTGCCCTGTGACAGCTTCTCAATGCTGAAAGAACTTTCTTGGAAGATGGGTGGTAAGAGTAATGATTGTGATTTTTTGATATTGCCTAATGAAGTGTGCCACCTCATGCGATGAGTTGACTCACTGGAAAAGAGTCTGATGCTGGGAGGGATTGGGGGTGGGAGGAGACAGGGACGACAGAGAATGAGATGGCTGGATGGCATCACCGACTCGATGGACATGAGTTTGAGTGAAATCCGGAAGTTGGTGATGGACAGGGAGGCCTGGCGTGCTGTGATTCATGAGGTTGCAAAGAGTCGGACACGACTGAGCAACTGAACTGAACTGAACTGAACTGAACTGAATGAAATGTGTTGGTAATTGGAAGATGTTACAAAATCAAGGATGGATAAAAAGATCTATTTGAAGTGCAATAGAGACAAATGGACTTTTAAGTATCTAAGTATGAAAAGTTTGTTGAGATGATTTCATATTCCAAATTGCAACTAATGTTTAAATAGCCACTAACTATTGAATTTTGGTGTAGTATCAAAGGATAGGCACCACGATTATTTGAAAAGTATATAAAAATATTTCTGACTTTTCCAATTATATATCTGTGTAAAGCAGGATTTTCTTGAAATACTTCCATTGAAATAACACATTTCAACAGGTTGAATACCAAACACATGGTATATCTCAGGGTCTTTTCTTTAGTTCTTTCTCCCTTAATCGTTCTTTACTGTATGGTTCGAGTTTGGCCAGATTCTAACTAAGTATATCCATTCTAATTACACATTAAAAAATGGGGACCCATTGACCCACTGTGATATCTTCTTGAACCAGGGTTTAATTTATCTTCTGGCCTCCAAAAGTCCTAACCCTAACAGGCAACATGATGGCCTTTGGGATTCCCAGGTATCACTGTCAGATTAGGCATTGTATCCAATAACTCACAAAAATGTTTGGGTAGTCCCCTTCTCAGTTAATCTGGAGATAGCTGAAGGACACTTTAGGGGAAGATTAGGGCAAGATTGATGTTTATACTTTATATACTTGTAAGAATATTACAAGTTCCTTCCTTAAAGGAACATTGTCTCCTTTTTATTAATGGGTTCTGGATCTGTGAACTCACTCAGATTTAGTAACAATGAGAGATCACAACTTTCCAGTGTAGTAACAGAAACAGAAGATATTAAGAAGAGGTGGCAAGAATACACAGAAGAACTGTACAAAAAAGATCTTCATGACCAAGATAGTCACGATAACGTGATCACTGACCTAGAGCCAGACATCTTGGAATGTGAAGTCAAGTGGGCCTTAGAAAGCATCACTACGAACAAAGCTAGTGGTGGTGATGGAATTCCAGTTGAGCTATTTCAAATCTTGAAAGATGATGCTGTGAAAGTGCTGCACTCAATATGCCAGCAAATTTGGAAAACTCAGCAGTGGCCACAGGACTGGAAAAGGTCAGTCTTCATTCCAATCCCAAAGAAAGGCAATGCCAAAGAATGCTCAAACTACCACACAATTGCACTCATCTCACATGCTAGTAAAGTCATGCTCAAAATTCTCCAAGCCAGGCTTCAGCAATATGTGAACCGGGAACTCCCAGACGTTCAAGCAGGTTTTAGAAAAGGCAGAGGCACCAGAGATCAAATTGCCAACATCTGCTGGATCATGGAGAAAGCAAGAGAGTTCCAGAAGAGCATCTATTTCTGCTTCATTGACTATGCCAAAGCCTTTGACTGTGTGGATCCCAATAAACTGTGGAACATTCTGAAAGAGATGGGAATCCCAGACCACCTGACCTGCCTCTTGAGAAACCTGTATGCAGGTCAGGAAGCAACAGTCAGAACTGTACATGGAACAGACTGGTTCCAAATAGGAAAAGGAGTACGTCAAGGCTGTATATTGTCACCTTGCTTATTTAACTTATATGCAGAGTACATCATGAGGAACGCTGGGCTGGAAGAAGCACAAGCTGGAATCAAGATTGCTGGGAGAAATATCAATAACCTCAGATATGCAGATGACACTACCCTTATGGCAGAAAGTGAAGAGGAACTCAAAAGCCTCTTGATGAAAGTGAAAGAGGAGAGTGAAAAGGTTGGCTTGAAGCTCAACATTCAGAAAACAAAGATCATGGCATCTGGTCCCATCACTTCATGGGAAATAGATGGAAAAACAGTGGAAACAGTGTCAGACTTTATTTTTTTGGGCTCCAAAATCACTGCGGATGCTGATTGCAGCCATGAAATTAAAAGACGCTTACTCCTTGGAAGGAAAGTTATGACCAACCTTGATAGTATATTAAAAAGCAGAGACATTACTTTGCCAACAAAGGTCCGTCTAGTCAAGGCTATGGTTTTTCCCGTGGTCGTGTATGGATGTGAGAGTTGGACTGTGAAGAAAGCTGATCGCCGAAGAATCGATGCTTTTGAACTGTGGTGTTGGAGAAGACTCTTGAGAGTCCCTTGTACCGCAAGGAGATCCAACCAGTCCATTCTAAGGGAGATCGATCCTGGGTGTTCATTGGAAGGACTGATGCTAAAGCTGAAACTCCAATACTTTGGCCACCTCATGCGACGAGCTGACTCACTGGAAAAGACTCTGATGCTGGGAATGGTTGGGGGCGGGAGGAGAAGGGGACAACAGAGAATGAGATGGTTTGATGGCATCACCTACTCTGTGGACATGAGTTTGAGTGAACTCCGGGAGTTGGTGATGGACAGGGAGGCCTGGCGTGCTGTGATTCATGGGGTGGCGGAGAGTCGGACATGACTGGGCGACTGAACTGAACTTACATTAACCATTCTCATTTTTTTCCTAAATAAGACAAATAATTGGTTTCCCACATTTTTAATCCCTAGGAACACCATGGTCTATTATCCTTGGTCATAAATCTTTGTGGATCAAGGCACCTTGGTTGGCAACATAAATCTTGCTATCCATTACAGTAATCACATGTCAGGTTAGGGATTTCCACCTAGTCTCTGCCATTCCAGAATCCCATAATTCCTGCTGATTCTACATATCTTAGTTCTAGGACAGCCATCATCAAACCATCAAAACGAACAAGCCATCTGTACCTGAGCATCTTTCACTGTGTCGGTGAAGTGTTTGTTCTCTGAGCCCTCCTGCGAAGTGTGATCAGGTGGCAGGTTCTCCAATCTTATTGTAATAAATCCATTTTAACATACTTATATTCCAGAGTTTTCCATCAGTAACATTCTTAAGGCAGTTCTGACATCTCTACAACATTTGTTGTAGGTTAGTGTTGTGTCCTAACTTTAAAGGAGTCATCTCAGAAACATAGCTGTACTGGTACTCAGTGTCCTTGGTGAATCCTGAGGGAGTCTTCCTCATGACTGCTGCCAAAACACAAGTCTATGGGCCTGATGCACAGTGAGGGCAAACAATGCCAAAATGTGAATGGAGAAAGGTTTATTGAGGGCTTTCAAGGAGATGAGTGACTCATGCCTTAAAAACATCGAACTCCACAAAAGCTCTGGGCCTTTTCTAGGTGAGGGAGGAGCATGGTGAGTTGTTGCAAAGTCTTGCTGTCAGATCCTGAGCTCTTGAGGTCAGGTAACGATATTTCTGTAAATCCCTATCTAACAAATGTGATCCTTTGTTCTGAGAAGAAAGGGCAGGGTCTCCAGGCACAACTTTCACCCTCTGAGGTCCAAATCCTGGCTGAAGAGGAGGCAGATTTCAGCTGGCAGCTCTCTCAGGGCCGGGTCCCCGCAGTGCTTTCTATGCAGACTGCTGCTGCCATCAGGTCGCAGAGGCAGGGATGGGGGAGGGGTTCTTTTGCCGCCTTAAGGTCTGGGCTGGGCCAGTGGGTAGCCCTGGCAAGGGCTGCGGAGTCTGGCAGGACACAGCCCCCAGCTGTTCCCTGTGGCCCCCCAGTTCCCCCTCATTGACCCCAGTCAGGTGAGCTAAAGGCCCCTACCTCCCAGAAGGCCAGGATCAGCCTCTTACCTCAGTCTCCTCCCAGTGACCACGACTCTGCTTGGGACAGTAGTGGAACACCTCCCTAACGGTTGCTCAGTGACAGCTGCTCGCTTGGGGGAGGGGCCCACTGCAGCGCTGACCAATGGCTGAGCAGGACCTCTAACGGTTGCTCCTGGACGGTTGCTCACTAGTGGGAGGGGCCCATCCCAGCACCCCGCAACCACCGGGTGGTCTCACTGTAATGGCGGCAACCGCTGCCTGGTGAACTATAGTTACTACCATCTGACCAGGTCAAGAATTTCCTCTCGAGAGGCTGCTTTTTAGGGTCAATTTTGAGATGAGTTTCCTTCATCACAGTTTCTGTCAGAAAGCTTAAATTATGACAAGGCAAGTAGTTTATTCAGGGGGAAGTCTTCTCAGGGAACAGAGTGGGGGACTGGGAAGAGTAGCCAGAGAAGGTGGGAAAGCCAGTATAAGGTGCATTTTATCTGTGTTCCTACTGTGGGCAACTGGGGCTAGGCCGTCCTTGTATAATAAGTCTCCAGGTTATCTACTGGCAAATCAGCACACAGAATGGTTGCGCACAGCCACCCTGACTTCATGGAATTGAACTTGCTCTTGGAGTCATTCACACAGGCTCCCCAAGCAGCAGACTCCGGAGCAGAGTAAGAGTGCCGTGCAGTTGCGAACAAAGTGCTATTTGATAACCCATCCTAAGAAGGATGGCACTATTGATGGCTGGTGCACGTGGCGGAACCATAAGATGGGCGGTGAGGCACAATGGGTGTTCACAAAACTTTAATGATCTTTAGGGTTTTGTTTTTTTTCTTTCCATTTCTGTCTCTCATGACCATAGCCATGATCTGGACATTGACTTCACCTGTAATTGCCTAACCCTGAAATACTTAGCTCCCATTTTGAATTATTGCAAATATTGCAAAGTATCTTTAACCAGTATTCACTGTATAATGCCTCTTGATAACATAGAAGAGGTAATAAAACAGTAAATAGAACCACAAAAACAAACAGGGTTCCCAAAGGGGAAAGATCAGAGGAGGGATAAATTAGGAGCTTGGGATTAACATATATACAAAATAATCAAGACAGACCTAATGTATAGCACAGAGAATTCTACTCAATATTCTGTAATGACCTATACAGGAACTGAATCTGAAAAAGAAGGGATATACGTATATGTATAACCGATTCCCTTTGCTGTACACCTGAAACTAACTCAAGTTATAAATCAACTATACTCCAATACAAAATTAAAATTAAAAAAAATTAATACATATCCATTGGTATCAGGAGCTCTTTAGGAAACACTTTTAGAGCTTCCTTATGTTATTATTTCCCAGGCTATTGTTTAGTGAACTTGGCTTTATTCATCCATCACATTTTTAATACATAATATAGGTCAGGCACTATGCCAGACACATGAGTCCAAAGATAAATATAAGAAACAAAAAGTTTGCAATACTGAAACTATAGTACAGTATGCATGCAAGCACCTAAATAGTGAAGGACAGGGAAGTCTGGCGTGCTGCAGGCCACAGGGTCACAAAGAGTCAGACACGACTTAACAACTGAACAACAGCAAGCACCCAAATAAACTATTTCAGAAGAGTGTGAGAATTCTTAGTAGATAAATATTCACTAGGCTGTGGGGTTAGAGAGGAAAGAGAAACCAATATTGGTTGAAAAGGCAGAAAGTTTCACTAAAGAGTTAAATTTTGAGGTGGATTTTGAAGGATAAGTTGGACCTGGATGGATGGAGAAGTAAGAAGGACATTTGCAAAAGCACAGAATCATGAAGAAGTGTGCCATGCTCACAAGGTGGGAACTGAAGCAATATTTTGGGGGTGGTGTCAGCTGAGGGCAGAAATAAGAGATTTAAAATAAATATTGCATGGGAGGTTAGAAGTGGATTGTGACAAATCTTGTATAGTAGTATTAGGAAGTTCTTTTATTGTCAGGAAATGACAGATTTAAATTTTGGCTTTGTGATAGAGAGGAAGATAAATTGGAGAAGAGGGTTGAAGCTAGGAGACTGGTTAGAAAATTGTAAAATAAGTCAAGAAAGAGAAGATATATGAACCAGGGCAGGGACAGAAAGAATACAAAATAATGGATGAAGTTCTAAGATACATATGAAATAGAATCAATAGAACTTGCTTAATTGATTGATTCTCTTGACTCTCTTTCATAAGGACTCTTGTCCCAATCTCAATAATTCTATATTAAAGTATGGAAGAGTCAAAGTTTCCATTTGGATGACTGATAGGTAGTACCATTAACTAAGATTGAGATATCAAGGGGAAATCCATATGTGGAGGTGATGGGAAAAAATGAGCTATTTTTGAGAAGTTTCAGGTATAAATGGGGCAACCCAGTGATGACGCCAGTAAGGAACCACACTCAGTTTCTAGAAGAGCTCCTCTACCTCTGTGATCTCAGTTGCCAGCTGTATGATAAAAATCACCATGTTCGTATGTCCAGGACAAACAACCCTTCGGAATTCCAGTGTCTCACAAGCATCTCAGACTCATCATATCCTAAACAAAACCTATTTCCCCCTAAATACTGTCTTTATCCAGTGTTATTTGTATTAGAAAATGACATTTACTTATATTAGAAAATAGCATTACCATTCAACAGTTTAGGAATTTTATGTTTATTCAAGAAATATGTACTAACATGTGTCAGGCACTGTTTTAGGATGCTGAAAAAAAAAGCAGTGATGATTGAAAGCAAATGTGTTCTTATATGCAAAAAAGTAAAACCCCCGAAACAAACTGAACCAAACCCCTAAACCCACAGATGAATAATAGGCATTAACAGAAAGCCAGTTTAGGGGCTAGAGGGTGAGAGGAGTATTTTAGATGCTAGGGTTAGGGAAAATTTCTCTCATGAAGTAAGAGTTGAGCAGAGTTCTCGAGAAAGTGAAGTGGTTTGCTTGTGAGATTTGTACACTATTATGAATACTATTTGTACTATTACTAATACTAACGTACTAATTATTAAACTAATATTAATAAACAATATTAATTGTATTATTAATACTATTTGTACACTGATATTAATACCTGATATTAGGTATTAATACCTAGTTAATACTTGACTAATTGGAAAAGACACTGATGCTGGGAAAGATTGAAGGTGAGAGGAGAAGCGGACAACAGAGGATGAGATGGTTGGATGGCATCATTGACTTGATGGACATGAGTTTGAGCAAGCTCCAGGAGTGATAGACAGGGAAGCCTGTTGTGCTGCAGTCCATGGGGTTGCAAAGAGTCGGATGGGACTCAGTGACTGACCTGAATTGATTAATACATTCATATGGCTGCTGTGACAAATTACCAAAACCTTAGTAGCTATGGCAACCCACTCCAGTACTCTTGCCTGGAAAATCCCATGGATAGAGGAGCTTGGTAGGCTACAGTCCATGGGGTCACAAGGAGTAGGACACGACTGAGCGACTTCACTTTCCCTTTCACTAGTAGCTCAAAACAACACAAATATCTTACAGTTCTAGAGTTGGAAGTCCAAACTGGCTCTTTTTGGGCTGAAATCAAGATGTAGGTTTGAAGTTCATTCCCTCTGGAGGCTGAGGGAACCTTTGCTCCTTCCCTTTTCCACTTTTAGATGTTAGCCATGTTCCTCAGTTAATGCTTTCTTCTCTTTTGCCAGCATAACACCTCCTGCCTCTCTTACAAGGATGCCTGACTATATTGGGTCCCCCTGAGTAAGTCACAGTAATCTCTCCAGTTGAAGACACTTAATTATATTTGCAAAATCCCTTTTGCTATGTCAAGTAGTCACAGCTTTTGCAATCTGGGATGTGGTTATCTTTGTGTGTATGTGTATGTGATTATTCTATCTACTGTATACACTAATGTGCATTCTGGGCAGTGGGAGGGTAACATGATAAAGCTTTGAGGTAAGAGCATGCATGGAGCCTTTGCTAGGAAGCTGGTGTCTTACATCTAACCATTAAATCTTTTCAATGAAAACTTCTAATTATTTCTTGATTCTGTATATTTCTCTCCATATTCACTTCCAGAACCTCTGATCAAAACACAACAATCATTTATGTGAACTAACATAACCATCTCTTGAGTCCATTCTTGACTCATAAATCTATTCTCTTCAGAGAAGTAAAGATCTTTTCAAAATGCAAATTGAGTCATGTCAACTGCCTACTTAAAGTTCTTATGTGAATTTATGGTTGTCCCTAAGTTAATTGGCCATCCACATCCAAATTTTCTGCACAATCTCTGGTATGCAGGCCATTCAGTATGGTTGTTCTTTTGCTCTCTCTGTATCCCATCAGACCAGTGCCTGCTTCACCTCCACCCAACTCAGAAGACTGACCTTCCTGCATACTTGCCCCAGGCCCCAATAGTGATTTTCTTAGCAAAGGGGCAGTGAGCAGGTGTCCTTCTCAGGTGTCCCTGATAATTAATGGGCCCACCTGATATTAATTCCCCTATAAGTAGTAATCTCCCCTCCTCCCCAGGAGCGAAGATCATTGTCATGTCCTGCCCTGCCATCTCCCACCGCCAGTTGCATAGGATGGGGAGTTGCTCCAGAACCTTCTTCAGACCTGTAAACCCCCTCAACCATTAACCACTGATGTCTCTGTTACTGACTCTGAGCTCTTTCTTTAGTCTTGAAGCTGGGCAAGTTCAGGGCACATGGAGTGCAGCCCAGCATTGCCTAAAAACCATTCAGTAACTTGAAGGTACAGACAAAGTATCCACTGCATAAATAAAAGCAGAAGTATCATTGGAGTCCCTGACACCATGACCAGCCTGCAGGCATGGGGAGTACGAGAGGATGAGGTGAATGACTGCAAATAGAAGACTGAGAAGCTAAGGACAGGGATCAAGCACAGTCAAAATCAGCCCTGAAAAGCCCAACACTGAGTGTTCAAATAGGCACAGCACTGGTTACGAGCAAGAGTCTCGAGAGTGTGTGGATCTGAGTGGCTGCTTCAGAAAAGCAGTATTTCCAAGTTTCCTTGTTTAGTCACTCAGTCATGTCCAGCTTTTTGTGACCCCATGGACTCTAGCCCACCAGACTCCTCTGGCCTTGGGATTTCCCAGGCAGAGAATACTGGAGTGGGTTGTCATTTCCTTCTCTAGGGGATCTTCCTGGCTCAGGGATGGAACCTAAGTATCCTGCATTGGCAGGCAGGTGCTTTACCACAGAGCCTCATACTGGAGTTGGTTGCCATTTCCTTCTCCAGGTGATCTTCCCGACCCAGGGATTGAACCCAGGTCTCCCACATTGCAGGCAGATGCTTTACCCTCTGAGCCACCAGGGAAGCCCACCACAGAGCCTTAGGAACAAATAGGAAGGGTGGGAGGACTTCCCTGGTGGTTCAGTGGTTAAGGATCCATGCTTCCACTGCAGGAAGGACGTGTTCCACCCCTGGTCAGGGAACTAAGATCCACATCCCCTCCAGTGTGGCAAAAAAAAAAAAAAGAGGGTGGAGGCATTCTTTATAAACATATAGTGGGAAGGACAAAGAAGTTCAAAGAGAATATCAGGGATACTGAAGAAACACCAGAGAACCACGTGAAAATCCAACTTGCCTCTACTGCTCACCATGTTGTCCAAGAATGAAGTTGCCCTTCCCCTTAGTAAAAGGCTGTAATTTTGATCAAGAAATTCTGTCCAGAAAATAAATTGGAACAAGAAAAAGCCTATCACATCCATACAGAGTTTCAGTCAGAAGAGAAAATGAAAACCTAAACACTAAAGTTGTTGAAATTTTCCCCACAAATCTCAAGCACAAAGCAGAATAAAATCATAATACAATAATCTAAACTGAATGAAACAGCCTCAGACAAGCATTTCATGATTTCTACTATACCTGGATGTAACTAAGACCATAACTAATTAGGAAGGAAAAACTCTTCCTTTTAGGGGAATGCTAAATAACAATGATGAAGCTAGAAAATTGCTGTTTTGCAACTCTCACAGTTATAATTGGGGCAAGAATTTTCAACAGGTTTTAAAACTAGTGGGTGGGAATTTTGAAGAGAAGCAGCATATTTGCATAGAATCAAGAAACTTATTATTACATAAAGAAAAACAGTAACTCAGTGGAGGAGACTAGTGCTTACTACTTTAACCTAGTGATCAGAGTTAGCATGTCTAATAAAGCTTGTTGGTTTAAGGTGTGTCTGACTTTTGCAATCCCAATGGACTGAAGCCCATCAGGCTCCTCCATCCATGGGATTCTCCAGGCAAGAATATTGGAGTGGGTTGCCATTTCCTTCTCCAGGGTATCTTCCTGATCCTGGGATCGAACCTGCATACCCTGCATTGCAGGTGGATTCGTTACCACTGAGCCACCAGGGAATCCCCTAATAAAGGTTACATTGACATTATCTGTATCCTGATGTGATACAATGAGAAGACACATCAATTATTCAGAACTCAAGCCATACATACATAAACTGCCTTAATCATGAGGAAACATTAAACTCAAATGAAAAAATACCGTCCAAAAATGTCAATGTTAAGGGGAAAGAAGGGAGGCGAAAGAAATATTTCAGATTAAATGACATCAAAGAGACATAAATAAAATTGATATAATGCTTGATCCTGGATTGGGCCCTGCTGCTGCTGCTAAGTCGCTTCAGTCGTGTCCGACTCTGTGCGACCCCATAGACGGCAGCCCACCAGGCTCCCCCATCCCTGGGATTCTCCAGGCAAGAACACTGTAGTGGGTTGCCATTTCCTTCTCCGGATTGGGCCCTAGATAGGAAAAAACAGTATTATGCAGGACGTTTTTGGATGTCTAGTGGTCAAGTAGACCCAACACAACAGCACAGTGGCTACTGAGATCAAGAGGTTCACTCCTGCATCTGTCGGGTTGACCTGCCACGCTACCGGGATGTGGCCAGTTGGGAGACAACAAGCCCAAATGAATCCAGGCAGTTCATTACTGACACTGCATGCAAATGAATCCAGGCAGTTAATTCCTGACACTGCATGCGTGAGGTCATCATGGGGTCGGCCCCATGTCTCTCATCTCACAAGGTGATGCTGGCTGGAGGGCCCAGTAACATGTGGCCAATTGTAAGGTAGACCAAGGAGTTAAGCAGATTACTCAGAGGCCTTCAGCTGTGTCACAGGAGGTGGGGGAGAAGAAAGTCTTGGGCTCAAATGAAACTATGGAGAGAGATGAGACACAGCTCCGTGGCAGCTCCTCTCAAGCCTGAGTATCTCCCCTTGCTCCAGGAGGAGTCTAGGATGTTGCCAGGACTCATGTGAGACTGGTCAAGCCTTGCCATATAGGACTATGTGAGGACAGGCAAGGTGTTAGGCTACCACATGGCAGAACGACTGCCCTGTGTTGCAGACAGACTAATGCTCCCCTCTTACCCCTTTGATGTCTTCACCCCAATCCCAGACCTGTGACTATGTCACTTTAGGCTAAGAGACTTCCCAGCTGGGATTAAGGAGAGATCGTACTGGGTTATCAGCATGGGTTCAGCTGCATTACATGAGTCCTGAAAAGTGAAGAACCTCCCAGCGGCTAAAGAAGGAGATGCAGCAGTTCCTGACCCACTGCTGCTGGCCTTGAAGATGGAGGGAGAGGGTCACAAGCAAAAAATGGCAGTGGTCTCTGGAGTCTGGGAATGACTGTCATCCTGCAGTCAGCCAGTAAACAGGGACCTTGGCCCTGCAACACCAAGGAACTTGATTCTGCAAAACCCAAGCGAGCAAGATAAGAATTTCATCCTAGAGTTTCTGGGAAGGAGCTCAATCTGCCAGTGCTTTGTGCCTCTCTGTGCTCCAGTGAAACTTGTAACAAATTTGTGACCTATAGAATTATTAAAAAAAAAGGTGTGTGTATTGTTTTAAGCCACTCAACTTGTGGTGACTTATTATAGCAGGGATAGAAAATGAATATAGCCTACAATGTGTTAATTGGCTAAAAATTGAAATATGGGCTCTGGTGTTGTGACCCTCACTATTCCCAGAATTTGATACTATACTACAATTGCACAAGAGAGTCCTTTTGTTCTTGGGAAATTCTATGAGGAATTTAGGGGGATGGGAATATATATTGCAGTTTATAGTCAAATGGTGTCACCAGTGTGACAAAATGTTAATGAATGGTGAAATCTGAGTAAAGGGAACCATTCTTGTATCTTTCCTGTGATTTTTAAGTTTGAAATTATTTCTAAATAAAAAGTTTTTTTTTTTTTTTTTTGAGTGCTAAGTGATATCATCTGCGTTTCTCCAGCTGCTCCTGCTACTACTCAGTCGCTTCAGTCGTGTCTGACTCTGTGCGACCCCATAGAGGGCAGCCACTAGGCTCTGCCGTCCCTGGGATTCTCCAGGCAAGAACACTGGAGTGGGTTGCCATTATATCAGCCTTAATTAATATGACCTGCCAGCTCTGTGGGCTTTGCTGGTGGCTCAGAGGGTAAAGCGGAGAAGGCAATGGCACCCCACTCCAGTACTCTTGCCTGGAAAATCCCATGGACGGAGGAGCCTGGTAGGCTGCAGTCGATGGGGTGGTTAAGAGTCGGACATGACTGAGCAACTTCACTTTTGCTTTTCACTTTCATGCATTGGAGAAGGCAATGGCAACCCACTCCAGTATTCTTGCCTGGAGAATCTCAGGGACGGGGGAGGCTGGTGGGCTGCCGTCTATGGGGTCGCACAGAGTCGGACACGACTGAAGCGACTTAGCAGCAGCAGCAGCAGCAGCAGAGGGTAAAGAATCTGCCTGCAATGTAGGAGACCTGGGTTCTATCCCTGGGTTGTGAAGATCCCCCGGAGGAGGGCATGGCAACCTGCTCCAGTATACCTGCCTGGATAATCCCCATGGACAGAGGAGCCTGGTGGGCTACAGTCCACGGGGTCACAAAGATTTGGACACAACCAAGTAACAAAGCACACCAGCTCTGTGACTCCAACTTAGCTTTTTAGCCTTATAATATCTGCTTTATCCTCCCTCTCTCTGAATATGGCCTAGCCACACTCCTCTTGCTCAGAGCTTTCACACAGGTGGGTCTCCCTGCCTGGTCACTCTTTGTCTCTTCTTGTTTGAAAGCACCAATACCGAAGACAGATAAAGCAGAAAAGAATACAACAAAACCCTTTCAACCATTAACTATGAAAAGTGTTAATGGCTCAGTTATGTCCTACTCTTTGCCACCCAATATAGCCTTCCAGGCTCCTTGGTCCATAGAATTCTTCAGGCAAGAATGCTGGAGTGGGTTGCTGTTCCCCTGGGGACAGGGGATCTTAAACCTGGGTTTCCTGCATTGCAGGCAGATTCTTTACTGTCTGAGCCACAAGGGAAACCCAAAGACAGAAGCTGTAATACTTTAAAAGACTAAAGAAAATTTTCAGTGCATTTAAAAAAACTTAAATACTTGACTTAGGAATAAAAAACTCATATAAGGAACAGATTAAAGGCTTGCATTTTCTAAACAGAATGTTTGTTGTAAAACCTTACCTTTAATAGTAAGGAGAAAGGGGTGATGTTAGGAGAATATTATTTTCTGCAGAATGAGACTGGAAAATGCTAGGCCCACACTTGGGCAGAATGGCTTTCTCCGAAAGTACCTCCTCAGGACTATTCTAGCCACACATACACTCAGGAGAACAGGGTCATGTGACGTTACATTACACTGCATGCAGCATTGCAACTTCATGTTCACTCACTCCAGTACATCCACACATTGGTGGTGGTGGTGGTTTGGTCGCTAAGTTGTGTCCTACTCTTGAGACCCCATGGACTATAGCCTACCAGGCTCCTCTGTCCATGGGATTCTCCAGGCAAGAATACTGGAGTGGGTTGCTATTTCCTTCTCCAGGGAACTTTCCCAACCCAGGAATTGAACCCGGGTCTCCTGCACTGCGGGCAGATTCTTTACCG
This sequence comes from Moschus berezovskii, assembly GCF_049115385.1. NCBI lineage: Eukaryota > Metazoa > Chordata > Mammalia > Artiodactyla > Moschidae > Moschus > Moschus berezovskii. Next base: position 117,898,733 of record NC_142462.1, read on the forward strand.
ACTAAGCTACAAGGGAAGCCCACATCCATACATGACACAGCATAATATCATCTAGGGTCATACAATATCACACTCACAAAGTTCAAGGTCCAGTCTCAACACTCTTTGGAGCATCTTCTCACATCCAACTTGGATAACAGAGGTTAATTTCTTCTTATTCACTGAACGAATACTTACCTGTGACAAACATTTGCTTTCTTCTATGTCCAATACACTACATGTTATAAATAAATGGTGATTAGAAAACATATATGTCCACATATAGTTATCAAATCAGAAGATGTGTGAATCCAAAAATGAAAAAAATTGTTTTAATGTACTTAAGATTTGCCTTTATTAATTTTATCCTGAATGCATACAGAATCAAAGACAGATTCCTTATTAATTACACATAGTAAACAAAAAGTGGGGCTTCCTAGGTGGCTCTTTGGTAAAGAATCCGCCTGCCATGCAGGAAATGAGGGTTGTATCCATCCCTGTGTCGGGGAGATCCCCTGGAGAAGGAAATGGCAGCACATTCCAGTATTCTTGCCTGGGAAATCCCATGGACAGAGGAGCCTGGTGGGTTATAGTCCATGGGGTCACAAAATTCAGGCATGACTGAGCCACTAAGCAACAACAAAACAAGTGCCTCAGCCCCCTGCTCCACGCCCTGCGGCTTGATCAGGCCCTAGGGCAGATGGAAAGGGGCGAGGGACAGAGAACAGAGGGTTAACAATGGACTATTAGGTAGGCACCCTCCTTCCCTCCTGAAAGGAGAAAAACTCTCTTGTTCTTTTGAGAAGAGATGGAAAGAATCCTGGGTTCTCTCTTTAACCACTTTCAAGGTAAATATATCTTTCCCAGATAAACCATGGATACCTCAGACTGTTATGGCCTAGGATGTCTCCAGGGTCTGGGCTTCAGACATTTTGAAATCTGAATGCCTCGGTAGATAGTTCCTTAGATTTCCCAACACCTTGGGAGCTTAATTTAGGGACCTACTCCAGGCTATTTAAGAGAAGTTTTATTCTGCTTTCTGATCTCTGAACACTAAACTAATGGATGCAGACTCACAGCATATGAAGAGTCTAGGGAAGGTGTGACTTTTACAGGAACACAGAAATCCAGGAAGTTTTAATTCCCTTCAGATGTTGATAAAGAAGTTCAAATACAAGAGACATAATAAAGGATTGTGATGATATGATATGTAGGTGATAGGTAAAATCTTCAGAGAAAATTTTCTTTTGATTGAAGATTGAATGGTGGATATAATTTCAATAGTGCATATAGGAGGTGGTGATGATTTCTTATAATTTATACATAGTAAGTTTGATTTCTTATAATTTATATAAAAGTGTAAATTTAACAATTACTGTTAATTTATAAGGGTTAAAAACAATGTAAAATTTATAATTGGTCCATTTTTTTATGCTTGTATACCTAAATAAACTTTGCAAAACAAGAATCTTAGCAATCGTATATAATCAACTAAGTATATAAACAAAATAAAATGGATTTGTTTGATTAAAAACTTAGGTAAAAAAATCTTAAACTTTATTCTCCTGTGATATAATTTCTTTGTCAGCTCATCAAATTGAACTCATTCATTTTTCCATTTGGGATCACACTGAAGCAAGATAGATATATTTTTATTTTCCTTAATTAAGAAGCTGGTATGCATAGTCTTCTAGCTAATTATGTTTTTTTCCTTTCACTTTGGCATTTTTTTGGATTACACAGAGAATGAGAATATTCTGGGTTTACTGCTGTAAAATACTTCAGATGACAAAGCATACGTATACTGTTGAGAACAGGTATGTGAGAGGATGGTCAGTACAAAACAAAGATCAAATTTTCTCTAGAAATTGAGGAGAATACATCATCACCTAATATTTAAGAACTTTCTTATGGCTAAGTAATTAATCAATGCAAGAGACAGTTATTATAAACAGGTCCAAAGAACAAATTACACTGCTAGTTGTCAAAGTGGAGGCTAAACACAATTTGAAACTGAGCATATCATGGAAAATGAAATATATGTTCTTACAGATGACCAAATTTACACGTACTACAAAAAACATTTTTACTTGAGTATGCTTCTCTGGTGGCTCAGATAGTAAAGAATCCGCCTGCAATGCAAGAGACCTGGGTTTGATCCCTGGGTTGGGAAGATCCCCTGGAGAAGGGAATGGCTACCCACTCCAGTGTTCTGGCCTGGAGAATTCCATGGACAGAGGGGCCTGGGAGGCTATATAGTCCATGGGGTCACAGAGTTGGACATGACTGAGTGACCTTCACTTTCACTTTTTTTCATGAAGTATTCAGTCAGAAATTTAAAATCGGAAACACTACACACAACTTCCATTCACGTCTTTTGCTTTTTCCTTCCTTAAACATTATATATGTTATGTTGTTTAATTCAACAAAGCAGTAATAGATGCAAAAACCATTCCATTTGAGAAAATACTTCTAAATTTAGTTTCTTAAAGCTGAAATTTTATGTTTGAATATTTAGTTAAAAGCCATTTTATAAATAATAATGTTGATTAAATAATCTGAATTTTTGCCTATTAAAATTCAACTATTTTGTTCAAAATATTACTTAATATTCTTTCAATATGGAATTTACATTGTATTGTATGTAAACACTACTGTATTTTTAAAAATAAGACATTTGCTTTTGAGATGACTATGAACTTAAATTTCCCACTTATTACAGGTGCTTTCTATAAATGGAAAGCTTAATGTGCAAGTTATCAGGAACATCCAAAATTCGTGGAGAAATGAACAGTAAACACAGCAAGTCCTGCAGGGTTTTAAATATCTGTCTTCTGAACTATAAAGCTTTGTTGACCTTATATGAATTGCTCATCCCACAATCCATTGATGAAATATCAGTCCTCCTCTGCAGGCTGTTTTAAAATCCTGAATGATATATAGTGCAATGACTACATTTCCTCTTTGCTATGCGTGCTTCAAAAACCCCCACTAATACGGAGATCTAAAGTGCCTGCTAAAATTTTTCTCAAAGATTGTTTGATCTTAAACTGTATTTAATGCTGAAGTGAAACATATTCCATGTCCAGAGAAATCATTCTAGTGATGAAACCCTTCGAAGCTTAAAACAGTATGGAAAGAACATGCCTGACTTCCAGAATTAGATTGTATGGAGGTAATTGAGCCAAATGGCAGTTTTATCCCCAGGTGAAATTACTTCCCCTGCATAGAATATGAAGCATCTGAAGATTTATCTGACATTCCTGATACCTCAGCAGTGACACTGATATTGAATGACACATTTGACATTAGGGAAGGATCATTTCTCTTTAGAATCCTCTATGTTTGTTAATTAAATGATCATTGCTGGGTGCATCTTCTTCATGAATATAAATTACTAGCCCAGGAAAGGACTTATATTTGTATGGCATCTTTTGTTATGAAGAATCTTCCAGGGTGCAATGAACCCATTTTACATTGCCACTTGACATGTTTAGAGACTGCTTCATTCAGCACTGTGACATTATCCTTAAGTTACTGTTACATTCAGGATGTAGTTTAGTAAATAGACCAGTCTTCTCCCGTCATGTGGAAGTTAATTTTTTCTCTTAACTAGGCATATATTGCCAGCAGAATTCTGCACACTCAGACTTTTGATAATGGGCTATGATAATTATCCATATTTCTTTCAAGGCCCTATTGACAATTGCTGATGTGTTATTAAATTTGACTGTCGATTTTAATTTCCTGTTTGGCACTATTATTTAAACTCAGTGTTATTTCTGAATAACAGACTATGCTCCCATGGCTAGGTTTCTTATCAGACTATAAGCTTCATGAGGGGAGAGGTTTTTGTTCATTTCCTAGGTATCTCAATGCATCAAACAGTGCCTGGCACATAGTAAATGCTCAAAAGTTTTGGTTGACTGAATTGATGATATAGATAAACAAGAAATAAGAAATATGTATATTTACAATGTTATCTTTATTGAAATAAAATGTAATAATGGACTAATTCCAAACTATATACTAGAAGTAATTTGTAAACTAATGTAGACTTCCCTGGTGGATTCAGTAGTAAAGAATCCGCCTGCCAGTTCAGGAGACATGGGTTCCATCCCTGGGTTGGAAAGATTACTCCAGTATTCTTGCCTGGAAAATCCCACCGACAGAGGAGCCTTGTGGTCTACAGTCCGTGGACACAACTTAGTGACTGAGAACGCATGCAAACATGGAATAAATATTACAGAACTACAAATAACTGGAAAAAGTCCAATAACATCGCCATCTTAGTGGGCATTTATCATGTTTTTGTCGTTCAGTTTCTTTTTAATATCTGTCTTTATATTGGGAACATTCTCATGAGAATATTTGAGTCTCATTTCAAATCTAGTATTCCCCACATTTTAGCCTTTTTTTCAGATATACTGTGAATTGTGTTTTATTGTCTAGAACACAGATTATTCCATTATACTATTTGCCTCATATATTTTAAAATATTTTAAAAATTTATTTTTTATGAAGAATAACTGCTCTGTAATATTGGTTTCATTTCTGCCGTACATCAACATGAATTAGCCACAGGTGTACGTATGTCCCCTCCCTCTTGAGTCGCCCTCCCACTTCCCATCCTTTCCCACCCTTCTAGGTTGTTACAGAGCCCTGGTTTGAGCTCTCTGAGTCAACAGCAAATGTCCGTTGGTTGTCTGTTTCGTGCATGTTAGCGCATATGCTTCCACGCTGCCCTCTCCGTTTGCCTCACCCTCTCCTTCCTCCCACCGCCCGCGGCCGTAAGTGTGTTCTCTGTTTGTGTCTCTGTTGCTGCCCTGCCAACAGGTTCATCAGTTCCATCTTTCTAGATTCCATGTATATGCATTGACATACAATGTTCGTTTTTCTCTTACTGATTTACTTCACTCTGTATCATAGGCTCTGGGTTCATCCACTATCTTAGAACTGACTCAAATGCGTTCTGTTCTAATGAACTGGCTGAGTAACAGTGTTTATGGCTGAGTAACAGTGTCAGACTTTATTTTTTTGGGCTCCAAAATCAATGCAGATGCTGATTGCAGCCATGAAATTAAAAGACGCTTGCTCCTTGGAAGGAAAGTTATGACCAACCTTGATAGTATATTAAAAAGCAGAGACATTACTTTGCCAACCAAGGTCCGTCTAGTCAAGGCAATGGTTTTTCCCGTGGTCATGTATGGATGTGAGAGTTGGACTGTGAAGAAAGCTGATCGCCGAAGAATCGATGCTTTTGAACTGTGGTGTTGGAGAAGACTCTTGAGAGTCCCTTATACTGCAAGGAGATCCAACCAGTCCATTCTAAAGGAGATCAATCCTGGATGTTCATTGGAGGGACTGATGCTAAAGCTGAAACTGCAATACTTTGGCCACCTCATGCGACGAGTTGACTCACTGGAAAAGACTCTGATGCTGGGAAAAGTTGGGGGCGGGAGGAGAAGGGGACGGCGGAGAATGAGATGGCTGGATGGCATCACCGACTCTGTGGACATGAGTTTGAGTGAACTCCGGGAGTTGGTGATGGACAGGGAGGCCTGGCATGCTGTGATTCATGGGGTCGCGGAGAGTCAGACACGACTGAGCGACTGAACTGAACTGAACTGAACTGAATATTCCACCGTGTATATGTACCACACCTTCTTTATCCATCCATCTGTTGATGGACCTCTAGTTTGCTTCCATGTCCCAGCTATTGTAAATGGTGCTGCAATGAACATTATGGTACAAGTGTCTTTTTCAGTTTTGGTTTCCTCAGGTATATTCCTAGAAGTGGTATTGCTGGGTCATGTGGTAGTTTTATTCCTAGTTTTTAAAGGAATCTCCATACTGTCTTCCATAGTGGCTATATCAATTTACATTCCTTCCAGCAGTGCAAGAGGGTTCCCTATTCTCCACATTCTCTCCAGCACTTGTTGTTTGTGTATTTTTTGATGATGTCCATTCTGATCAGTGTGAGGTGATATCTCATTGTAGTTTTGATTTGATTTCTCTAATAATGAGCAATGTTGAGCATCTTTTCATGGTTTATTAGCTATCTGTATATCTTTGGAAAAATGTCTGTTTAGATCTTTTTCCCACTTTTTAATTGGGTTGTTTGTTTTTCTGGTATTGAGTTGTATGGGCTGCTTGTATGTTTTGGAGATTAATCCTTTGTCAATTGTTTCATTTACTATTATTTTCTCCCATTCTGAGGGCTGTTTTTAACCTGTCTATAGTTTCCTTTGCTGTGAAAAATATTTTAATTAGGTCCCACTTGTTTATTTTGTCTTTATTTCCATTATTCTAGGAGTTGGGTCATAGAGGGTCTTGTTATGATTTATGTCATGCAGCGTTCTGCCTATGTTTTCTTCTACAACTTTTATAGTTTCTGGTCTATATTTAGGTCTTTAATTCATTTTTAGTTTATCTTTGTGTATGGTTTAGGAAATGTTCTAATTTCATTCTTTTACATGTCATTGTCCAGTTCTCCATTGTTATATTTTTAATTGTAGTTGGTTTTGGTATTAACTTTGTCTCATCCTCCTTTTATACTTTTTTTCTACAAAAGTTTGCAGAAAACATTTTCTTCAATGTTTGATAGAATTAACAAATATAACTATCTGAGCCTGAAGTTTTACTTTGTAGAGTTTTATTTTTGGTCTCTTTTGCTGAACTTAACTCTTGATATAAACGGGTATTCTGCATTCATCTCAGTTACTGTGAGAGTGGCATTGCAGTGTTCTGCTATGCTTGTGGACTTGTCTATTTCTCCCTTTAATTCTTTCATTTTTAATTGTTCATGTAGTTTCAGTTCAGCTCAGTCATGTCCGACTGTTTGTGACCCCATGGACTGCAGCATGCCAGGTCTCCCGGTCCATTACCAACTCCTGGAGCTTGCTCAAACTCATGTCCATTGAGTCAGTGATGCCATCCAACCATCTCATCCTCTGTCATCCCCTCCTCCTCCTGCCTTCAATCTTTCGCAGCATCAGGGTCTTTTCCAATGAGTCAATTCTTCACATCAGGTGGCCAAAGTATTGGAGTTTCAGCTTCAACATCAGTCCTTCCAATGAATATTCAGGACTGATTTCCTTTAGCATGGACTGGTTGCATCTCCTTGCAGTCCAAAGGACTCTCAAGAGTTTTCTCCAACACCACAGTTCAAAAGTATCAATTCTTCGGTGCTCAGCTTTCTTTACAGTTCAACTCTCACATCCATACATGACTACTGGAAAAACCATATCTTTGACTACACGGACCTTTGTTGGCAAAATAATGTCTCTGCTTTTTAATATGCTGTCTAAGTTGGTCATAACTTTCCTTCCAAGGAGTAAGTATCTTTTAATTTAATGGTTGCATTCACCATCTGCAGTGATTTTGGAGCCCCCCTAAATAAAGTTTGTCACTGTTTCCACTGTTTCCCCATCTATTTGCTGTGAAGTGATGGGGCTGGATGCAATGATCTTAGTTTTCTGAATGTTGGACTTTAAGCCAACTTTGTCACTCTCTTCTTTCACTTTCATCAAGAGGCTCTTTAGTTCTTCGCTTTCTGCCATAAGGGTGGTGTCATCTGCATATCTGAGGTTATTGATACTTCTCCCAGCAATCTTGATTCCAGCTTGTGCTTCTTCCAGCCCAGCGTTCCTCATGATGTTCTCTGCATATAAGTCAAATAAGCGGGGTGACCATGTGCAGCCTGATGTACTCCTTTTCCTGTTTGGAACCAGTCTTTGTTCTTGTCCAGTTCTAGCTGGTGCTTCCTGACCTGCATGCATAAATTATACCTTTTATGTTTACTAAATATTGCTCTTTCTTTCTGGTGCGCTTGTGCTAGTTGCTCAGTTGTGTCTGACTCTTTTGTGATCCCATGGACTGTAGCCCACCAGGCTCCTCTGTCCATGGGGTTTCCCAGGCAAGTTTACTGGTTTTCCAGGCAAGTTTCCTATTCCAGGGGATCTTCCTGACCCAGGGATCGAACCTGCCTCTCCAGTGTCTCCTGTATTGACAGGCAGATTCTTTACCACTGAATCACCCGGGAAGCCCTTCTTCATTTAATATTACTGTATCGTTCTTATGTTTATAGTTTGCATGATATACTCTGTCACTATCTATTTACTTTTTTGGGGGGTTTATTATAATTTTTTTTTAAATTTATTTATTTTAATTGGAGGCTGTTTTCATTTTGTATTATAATATGTCCTTCTAGGCAACTTTGAATAGGTTTTTCATTTTTAAAAACTCTGCCAATCTCCACCTTTTAATGGAAATATTTAGATCAATGGCATTTAATGTAATTTTTGATATGGTTGAGCTTAGTTCTGCCATCCTTAATGTTCCATGTGTATCCTTTGTTCTTCCACTTGTTCTCATTTTACTGTCTTCTTTTGAATTATTTGAATATTTTTAATATTCTATGCTAACCTATTGGATATTTTGCTAAATATTTTTTGTATTACATTGCAATTTATTAATACGTAACTAAACATGTACCTGGAGAAGATGCTTGAGAGTCCCTTGGACTGCAAGGAGATCCAACCAGTCCATTCTAAAGGAGATCAATCCTGGGTGTTCATTGGAAGGACTGATGCTAAAGTTGAAACTCCAATACTTTGGCCACCTCATGCGAAGAGCTGACTCACTGGAAAAGACTCTGATGCTGGGAGGGATTGGCGGCGGGAGGAGAAGGGGGCGACAGAGAATGAGATGGCTGGGTGACATCACCGACTCGATGGACATGAGTTTGAGTGAACTCCGGGAGTTGGTGATGGACAGGGAGGCCTGACATGCTGTGATTCATGGGGTCGCAAAGAGTTGGACACGACTGAGCGACTGAACTGAACTGAAACATGTACCATCTGCTTGAAATTAATATTGTGCCACTTATTTATTTTTTACAGTTATTTTATAATTATAGCTTTTAGTTTATAGCTTTGTTTTTTGTTACTTTAGTTGTATACCAGCTATAAAATTAACAATTTATTCCTACATTTCTGTTCATTGTACCATTCATTTAAAATGTAAAAGCGTTGCAACCAGATAGGTTCCTTTACCCCCATGTTACACTGACTTTGTTATACTTTTCATGTGTATGACATCTACAAATATTAAATGCCTGATAATAATTAAAAAAAATAGTCATGTATATTTTGAAGGAAAAATAATTTTTTACTTAACTCTTGGTGACAATTTCTCTTGGTTTTTTTCCATTGAAAAGTGTCTTTACTTTGTCTTCATTTCTAAAATAAATATACATATTTTTGCCAGATATAGAACTTTATGTTGAGAATGTTTCCTTTTTTGTTTCTATTTTCTAGCACTTTAAAAGATGCTAGTCCATTGTCTTATGGAATCCATGATTTTTGATCAGCAATCCACAGTGACTCAAATTGTCCCTTCCCCTACTCCTCATATATAATGTGTTGTTTTCTTGCTGCTTTCAATATTAATATTTTAAAAAATTTTAGTTTGATTATGATATCTCTAGTATTTTTGATTTTATCCTGATTAAGATCCTCTGCGTTTTTTAAATAAGTAAATATAACATTTTCACCAAATTGTGGGAGCTTTAAACTCATATTTCTTCATATTTTGGGGGATATCATTCCCCTTCTCTTCTTTTTCTGGGACTCCACTTGCATATATATTAAACCATTGATATTGGCCTACAGGTTCTGATTTTGTCCATTTTTTCCTCAATATATTTTTTCTCTCTTCCTCCATTTGTTTATTTTTTGTTTTATCTTCACATTTAGTGCTTTTATTTCCTGACAGGTTCATTCTGCTAATAGGTAAGATGTCCTAAAATTTCCATTTGGTTCTTTTTTTACTATTTTTTATTCTTCACCTAATATTTATTTTCTTTTTTTTCATTTGAAGTGTTTTTTCCTTTACCTCATGGTTCATATTTATAGTAGCTCCTTTAAAGGTTTTGCATGATAATTCTAATGATTTGGATTTTCACTGGATTCATATGTGTGCTGTTGCTGTCCTTGAGAAAGGGCTATGTTTTCCTGGTTATTTGCATGTGGAGTAATTTTAGATTTTTTATTGGACAGTTCTAATTTGCTGTATAGAGTCTGGACTGAGTTATAATCTTCTAGATAATATTGATGTTTTGTCGAAGGCAATAAAACAGGTTTATACAATGAGATCTGTCTCTCTGTATGGTGTTCAGACTTCAGTTAAGCTTTTATTTTTGGTTTGGATCTGTCCCACACATGTGTAGTTCAAGTGTTAAGACTGTTACGTTGCAAGTTCATGTATGAAATTAGGGGATATTCTGTTATTCCCTTGGGTATTTCTTCTCTTTTGCTCTCAGGGCTCTCCCTGATTCCACTCAGAAGTATGGTGGGGTAGCTATTGGAGTCCTTGGCTGGGTAGAACTCTTCATCACTCTCCATTACTATGACTGGCTCTTACGGCAAGTCATGTGAAGAAAAAAAAATCTGAAAATCCAACCCTTCTCTAAGTTTTGACTCACTTGAACAATCAGACTGCTTTTCAGACTTTTCATGTCGTTTGTTTTGAATTTTGTCTAAAATCTATAGCTGAAATCAGAAGAAAGAATGGACCATAGGAAGTCTGTACCAATAAAGTGGGCTTCCCAGGTGGAGCTAGTGGTGAAGAACCCACCTGCCTGTGCAGGAGGTGTAAGAGATGCACTTGCATTCCCTGGGTCTGGAAGATCTCCTGAAGGAGAGTGCAGCAACCCACTCCAGTATGCTATCCTAGAGAATCCCACGGACCGAGGAGCCGGTCAGGCTAGAGTTCATGGGGTCACAAGAGTTGGACATGACTGAAGCAACTTAGCATGCATGCAGGCATGTACCCCTAGAACGAAAGCAAAACTCCTATGTCTTGTCTCCTTAACCTCTGCCATATTTGTACTTTTGTCTCCCTTTTCACTGAAGATTTTATATATTTCTGTTTTTCTTCTTAATGACACTTGCAAGATATTTGATTGTTTAATATTTTTCAAATGAATCTTTATTTTCTATTTCTTTAATTTCTGATTTGTTTCTATCATCCTTTATTGCTTTTTCTAAATTTGAAAAAAATATTCTAAAATGAGAGATGTAGCTAATTTATTTTAACCCTTTCCCTGGTGACTCAGATAGTAAAGAATATGCCTGCAATGCAGGAGACCTGGGTTCCATCCCTGGGTGGGGAACATCCCTTGGAGAAGAGAATGGCTACCCACTCCAGTATTCTTGCCTGGAGAAGTCCATGAACAGACGGGCCATAGTCCAAAGGGTTTCAAAGAGTTGGGCATGACTGAACCACTAACTACATTAAAATATAAGTATTTAAATGATAAAATTTTCTTTTTTAGCAGCCTTATTGAGGTATAATTGATACACAAAGAGCTGTGCATATTTAATATGTGCAATTTGATAGGTTTGGGCATATGAAAGCATCCATCATTACAACCATATCCATCATAGACATACTCAACACTTCCTAGAGTTTCTTTGTGTAACTCCCACTTTTTTTTTTGTAGTAAGAATACTTTACAGATTACTCTCTTAGCAAATTTTGAAGAGCACAATGCCATGTTAACTAAAGACACTGTCGTAAAACAGATCTCTAGAACTTACTTATCTAGCACAGCTGAAACTTTAGACATTCTGAACAATTGTTACCTATTTCCCTCAACCTCCAGTTCCTGAAAAACACTATTGTATTCTTTGCTTCTATGAGTTTGAATTGATGCTTTTGAACTGTGGTGTTGGAGAAGATTCTTGAGAGTTCCTTGGACTGCAATGAGATCAAACCAGTTCATCCTAAATGAAATCAGTCCTGAATATTCATTGGAAGGACTGATGCTGAAGCTGAAGCTCCAATACTTTAGCCACCTGATGTAAAGAACTGACTCTTTGGAAAAGACCCTGATGCTGGGAAATATTGAAAGCGGGAGGAGAAGGGGACGACAGAGGATGAAATGGTTGGATGGCATCACTGACTCAACACACATGAGTTTGAGCAAACTCCAGGATTTGGTGATGGACAGGGAGGCCTGGCAAGCTGCAGTCCATGGGATTGCAAAGAGTCAGATGCGACTGAGTAACGGAACTGAACAGGTATATGAAAAGATGTTAAAAACCACTAAACAACAGGAAACTACAAAAACCACAGTGTGATACCACCTCACAGCCCTTAGAATGGCCATGATCAACAAAAGAGACAATAAGATGTGCAGAAATTGGAGCCCTTGTACATTATTGGTTATGAGAAATGGTGCAGCCACTGTGGAAAAAAGTATGAAGGGTAATTAAAAAATTAAAAGTAGAATTGCCATTTGATTAGGTGATCTTTTTAAATATTTATCCAAATGAATTGAAATCAGGATCTTCAAGATATATTTTTACTCCCATTGTCCATTGCAGCATTATTTACACAAGCCAAGAAGTAAAGATCTAAATGTCTATTCACGTATGAATTAATGAAGAAAACGTAGTATATAAATACAAAGGAATATCACTTGGTCTTACAAACCAGGGAATTCTGTCATATGCTACAAAAACATGGATAACTTAACTAAATGGAATAAGCCAGTCACAGAAGGACAAATACTACCTGATTGCACTTTTGTGAGTTCTCAATGTAGACAAACTCATAGAAGCAGAAAGTAGAATGGTGGTTGCCAGTGTCCGGCACCGGGAACTTGGGGGAGATGCTGTTTAATGGGTATAGAGTTTCAGTCATGCAAAGTGAAAAAATTCTAGAGATTTGCTGTACAATACCCTGCATCTAAAACTGCCTTGTACTGTATTCCTTAAGAAATGTTAAGAGGCTAGATTTCATTTCATGCATTATTTTTTATGCAGAAAGTAAGATCTAAGATTACTGAGTGAAAATAACATTATTGTATTTTGCTTCTTTTTCACAGTACTTTGGATAATTTTAGGCCTGTACTAGGTACTACATGGATACTACAGAGTTCTTAGAGTTTGTAAAACATGTCAGTGCTGCTGTATTTTATTAGGTTGAACAAAATGTTCATTTGGGGTTTCCATAACATCTTATGTTAGATGTTGTTGACGTTAACATCTAACATCTTATGGAAAAACCCAAATGAACTTTTTGGCCAACCAGTAGCCATAGATCCAGAGATGAAAAGAGATTAATTCCAGGTCTACAGTGGCGCTAATGGTAAAGAACCTGCCTTCTAATGCAGGAGACATAAGAGATGCCGGTTTGATCCTTGGGTCAGGAAGATCCCCTGGAGAAGAAAATGGTAACCCACTTCAGCATTCTTGCCTAGATAGTCCCATGGACAGAGGACCCTGGTGGGCTATAGTCCATGGGGTCAGAAAGAATCGAACACAACTGAAGTGACTTAACACATATGCAGTCAACTCTAAAATTGTAGAGTTTTCCTTCAAGTTTTGTACTGTTTCTACTGTACCATCAATTTCTTCTTTTCTAAATTGCTTTAAATGAAGCAGTCTAATTCTCCAACTGGTAAAATTAAAGCATTCTGGTACCACTTTTGGCATCAATTACTATCTTCAGAAACTGCAAAGAAAAGAAGGTGCAAAGAAAAATAGAAATTGAGATTATAGTCTTATACAGTAGTCTCAATAAGAAAAAACTACTTAAATTCAGAGTGAATGATTTTGTGTGTGTATTTGTGGAGACTTGTAGAAAGAATTTGAATCTAGAAAATTAAAATATGTAAATGAATTATAAAGATATCTTTCTTTGGTTTCCTTAGAACAGGGAAAGCATAAAAGTGTTCATGTGAAATATTATGAAAAAATTCTCATTTTATTGTTGCCGACCATTAAAACACTTAATCAGATGGGAGATTGTGTTAGATAACAAATATGACTTTTGTTTTTAAGAAATATGATCAATAGAGAAAAAAACTACCTTTTGATGTTGATTATTTTCAGTACTGCTTGGCAGTAATGATGGTATCATTTGATATATCCCTCTGATTTTTCTTTATGTCTTAGAAGAAAGATTAAATGATTGCAAATCCTTCTCTCATATTTTCTCAAATATATCCACAAATTAGGCTAAAAGAATGGGAAATCATTCTGGAAGGAAGAGAACCTTCAGGCAAAACTTTTGAGATTGATTTTTTTCCCCTCATGTACTAGAACAGTAAATCTTATGAGACTTATGTCCACATAAGGACTTGTGTCCTTTTTATATGAAAACATTTCTTTTTCTAAAGCTGAAATATTCCATCGTGTATATATATACCACCATTTGTGACTACGTGGATGAACCTGGGGGACACTGTGCTAAGTGAAGTAAGCCAGAATCAGAAAAATACTACATAATCTTACTTGTATGTGAAATCTAAAACAGTCAAATTCATAGAAGCAGAGATTAGAATGCTGGTCGCCAGAGATGGGGAGGTGGGGTAAGTGCGTGACTGTTGGTCAGAGTGTCCAAAGTGGCAGTGATGTAGGATGAACACAGCTTCAGAGACCTAATCTACAGCAAGATTACTAGAGTTAGTAATAATACTGTATTGTAGGGCTACCCTCATGTCTCAGAGGTAAAGAATCTGCCTGCAGGAGACATGACTTCGAGCCCTGGTCTGGACTGATCCCACATGCCACAGAGCGACTAAGCCCATGTGTCACAACTATTGAGCCTGTGTTCTAGAGCCTGGGAACCAAACTACTGAGCCCATGTGCTGCTACTACTGAAGCCCACATGCCCTAAACCTGTGCCTGGCAACAAGAAAAGCCACTGCAATGAGAAGCCCACACACCACAGCTAGAGAGTAGACCCTGCTTCCCACAACTGGAGAAAAGCCCGTGCAGCAACGAAGACCCAGCACATCCATAAATAAATAAATAAAATAATACTGTAGTGTATACAGAAATTTCCAGAGAGAAGATTTCAGATGCTCTCATCACTACACAACAGTGACTATGTTCAGTTCAGTTCAGTTGCTCAGTCATGTCCGACTCTTTGCAACCCCCTGGACTGCAGCACACCTGTCCATCACCAACTCCTGGAGTTTACTGAAATTCATGTCCCTTGAGTCAGTGATGCCATCCAACCATCTCATCCTCTGTCATCCCCTTCTCTTTCTGCCTTCAATCTTTCCCAGCATCAGGGTCTTTTCAAATGAGTCAGCTCTTCGCATCATAACTATATAAGGATATGGATATGTTACTTAGCTTGACTGTAGTAATCATTTCACTATATCAAAACATCATATTTTACACCTTAAAAATTATATTAAAAATAATGGGAAAAAGTACTATTTTTTCATTCATATTGAAGGAGAGCCCCTGGTATTCTGAATATCATAGACCATGACTAAACCTTGACTACCTATGGAGGGACAGAATTAAGAAGAGGGACCACATTTTTCCGATACTACTTCCATGTCCACTGTTGTTCATAAAGCAGGGTGAAATCAAATGTCTAGGAGAATGATTTTCAGACTCTCTACCAGATGCCTGAAATGTTATCCTCAACAATACTCTGTTAAGAGTCTCTTTGGCATCATGTAGCTGTTGTGTTCCCAACAAACTGGGATTCCTGCAGCATTAGCTTTGCTTAAATAAACAGGTTAGCATTGGCACCTGAGGCACAGAATATTACGGAACATATGGGCAATCCGCAAAGCATGTTACTCAGTAAATAAGTAGCACACAAAGATGGAAATAGAATAGACAGAAACGTAGAAAATAAAAATATTAGGACTTGCTGAAATAGATGTGCTTTTACATGTACATCTATATTAACATGTATCAGTGTCTTCATACATTTAGGGGATAAGAAAGGAAAACTAGTTTTTCTCTTTTCCTCTTTATGACAAGGAAGTGGTCCAGATGTGTGCATTCATCTCTGATTTGAATGAAAGATGTGAATACGTTTTCAGGTATAAAGCATATTTTATCTCAAAGAGCACTGTCTTATCATTCATACATTTATACTAGGGAAATGCATCAAACTTCCGGTTAAAATTCAGTATATGTAGTAGAAATTGTAGAATTGATCATCAGAATTTTCAGCAGATTGTAAATTTTTCATTTGAATTGGTACATGCTATTTCTGGTCATTATAGCTACCTCTTCTCTGCCATTTTAATTTTTTAGCAGGAGAAAGATTGGTGGGGGAATAGCTGAGTGAATTACTCATTCAGAAAGAATGTCTACTAGGCAGACTTTATTACAAGCATATCTATAAGGTCACATCATAGAACAGAGACCAAAGTTCCAAAGCAAGAGTTTCTGTGACCAAGAATACAAATAAATATCTTTGGAAGGCCTGATTGTCTAAAAATATTGTTTTTCATTTATTGACAGTTCACATGTTATCACTGACAATTTTGTCAAAGGTCCAAGTGATGAAAAAAGTGCACTGCCATTGTATCTCACCATAAAACTAAGCACTTGTCAGATATTCAATATAAACTTGAATGAGAAATAGTCTCATCAGAAAATATTTTTAGTGTAATAGATAAAAGTGAAACTACATAAATTGTGTTAAAAAAAAGCAAAACTGACTACCACTGGTCTACTTCAGGGCTTCCCTGGTGCCTCAGATGGTAAGAATCCGCCTGCAATTAGGAAGACCTGGGTTCAGTCCCTGGGTTGGGAAAATCCCCTGGAGAACGGAACAGCTACCCACTCCAGTATTCTTGCCTGGAGAATTCCATGGACAGAAGAGCCTGGCAGGCTACTGTCCATGGGATTGCAAAGGTATACTTCAGGGCTTCCCTGATGACTCAAAAGATAAAGAATTCACCTGCAATGCAGGAGACACTGGAGAGGCAGGTTCGATCCCTGAATCGGGAAGATCTGGAGAAGGAAATGGCAGCCAACTCCAGTATTCTTGCTGAAAAGTCCCATGGACAGAAGAGCCTGGCAGGCTATTGTCCAAAGGGTCACAAAGAGTTGAACATGACTGAGCACGAGCACAATCAGGCATGGTATACTTCGACAAGATACAAGTGGAAGATGTTTGAGTGTAGTTTGCAGGAAAATTGTGCTTTCTAGTAAAAGGTGCCAGAGAAGGCAATGGCCAGCCACTCCAGTACTATTGCCTAGAAAATCCCACGGATGGAGGAGCCTGGTAGGCTGCAGTCCGTGGGGTTGCTAAGGGTCGGACACGACTGAGCGACTTCACTTTCACTTTTCACTTTCACACATTGGAGAAGGAAATGGCAACCCAATCCAGTGTTCTTGCCTGGAGAATCCCAGGGATGGGGGAGCCTGGTGGGCTTCCGTGTATGGGGTCACACAGAGTCGGACACGACTGAAGTGACTTAGCAGCAGTAGCAGCAGCAGTAAAAGGTGCAAATATAACTAGAACTGTGCGGTTAGCCCGTCCCCCCAGTTTGAAGACCTGTGGCGTATCATCTTGTGACTATGAAGAAAAAGTTGAAAAATTGCAGAGAAGTCAGTCCTGACATTTTTGAGCTGCTGAACCAAAGAGAGAGATCCCCTAACTTCAGAGAGTTTGAAATGTGAGAAAAATAAACCTTATATTTTAATGCCACTGTTAGGCTTTATCTTGCTTATACTTTAATGCATTTATGATTGATACAGTGACATATGGAGTGAACAAAAGTTGCCAGTTCAATGGAACACATTGAAAATGTATTAAAGAGGGAAGAGCTTTTTTGATAAAGCAGCATCTTGAAAAGACCAGAAAGGATAGAACTAAATAACAGCTTTTTTTTTTTTTTTTAAATAAAAGAATGAACTAAAAGGATAATGGAATAGACATCCCTGATCTTCAGGATTTTTGGCTTCAGGTTCATCAACTGTAAAATGAAAAGGACTAAATGACCTTCCAAGCTCCTTTTATTTCTATAACTCTGTGATTATAATAATAGCTCTATTCTTTCTCTGAGCCTGGAAGTTGTATAAACATAGGGGCACTGATTCTTGGATGTGAAGAATAAAGTGTATACGGCCTCAGTTTTCTCCATAAAATCAATGCAGGTTGAATAGAGGGATCGCTGAGCGCCGGTGAAGGTCAGGTTGAAGTTGTACAACATGAATTATTCACGCACTAAGACTGTAGTGTCTGGTCTTCCTCCAGAAGCACTCTTCAAGGAGGACCAGAAGTAGAGGGGTGAGCTGCACAGGGGATTCTCTGACACACGTGGGTGTGAAAATCAAAGTGCAGGATGGAAGGATATGTGTACAACAAAAATAAAATATCAGAACTGTCTATGAGTAATATCTACAGTTTTTAAAACAAATTATTTGACACTTGAGAATATCAAAAGTAAGAAAAGTTTATTATTATATATTTTACAGTTCTTTTTAAGGATTAAGATGAATGAGGAAAGGATAGGTAATGTAGTATTTACAGATTTTATTTAACACAAGTATCTACATTGCTTACCAAAGCACAATGAAGTTGACAAGAAGAATGCAAAGGTAGTTGATTCTGTTTTTACTTCTCTTTTCTCTACTAAAGAAAATTTTAAAAAAAGTTTAAATTCTATATCAACAACAAATAATCAAATAGCAAGATCACACAAAATATACTCACAGTGTTTAATCACTTCATTACTCCGTTTTCTAAGTCCAGGTTCAGTATATGGGAAGAGTCTGAGGTTTTAAAGATGGCTTCTCAGAAACTCTTGAAACCTGCAAGATTATGGTAAATGG
This sequence comes from Moschus berezovskii, assembly GCF_049115385.1. Classification (NCBI taxonomy): domain Eukaryota; kingdom Metazoa; phylum Chordata; class Mammalia; order Artiodactyla; family Moschidae; genus Moschus; species Moschus berezovskii. The sequence goes on from NC_142462.1 coordinate 117,917,326, forward strand.
AAGTACTGTTTTAATACTGGAACGAATTGAATGGTCTAATTTATAAAATTATAAACTCAAATTGGAAGTCTTATCAAAATCATCAAACTCTATTTGGAAAATGCAAATTAGGAAAACTTGAGATCAATACCCACCAAAATCACACAACGTCTTATCCTGTAAATGAGGTGAAAGCAGATGGAAAGTGAAGACGTGAAGATGAAAAGCTGTCATGGGTTCACTAAGAACAAGTCATTTCAAACTAATCCACTTATATTTTACAATACAAATTCTACTCGATTGATACACTGCTGGGGTAGTGGTATAATGCAGGATCTCCAAATTCTACTGGATTGGTAAATTAGCATTGATCCAAATATTTGGCTAAGATTTATTGAGGGTATGCTCTGTGAGAACATGGTGCTAATTTTGAAGGGTGAATATGTTAGTCATCCCGTCACGTCTGACACTTTGCGACCCTTTGGACTGTAGCCAGCCAGGCTCCTCTGTTCACAGAATTCTCTAGACAAGAATAATACTGGAGTGGATAGCCATTGCCTTCTGCAGGGGATCTTCCCAACCCAGAGACTGAACCTGGGTTTCCTGCATTGCAGGCAGATTCTTTACTGTCTGAGCCACCAGGGAAGCCCTCAAACAGAAACCAGTGAAATTGGTACTCTGCCAGGCTCCTCTTTCTATGGGATTATCCAGACAAGAGTACTGAAGTGGGTAGCCATTCCCTTCTCCAAGGAATCTTCTCAACCCGGGGATTGACCCAGGTCTCCCACATTGTAGGCAGATTCTTTACCATCCAAGCCTCTAGCGCTAGTTTTGAGTAATAATTAATATCTGCCTTTAACATTTCAGTACACTGTAAAGATAACTACATGCAGAAAGCACTAAATATTGTGAATTTTTGTAGAAGAAGTAAAATGTTACTATAAGGAATAGAAGATTAACATTGATTGGAGTAATTATGGAAGGCTGTAAAGTGGTCAGTATATAGAAAACTGAGTTTTGAAGAAAAGAACCTACCACCTTTTATTATTACTACTATTTCTATAATCATCTGCTGCTACTCTGAATTATGGGCCCCAACCTATTGTTCCCAGCCCATAAATTCCATGTCTAAAGGCCTCACAGGTGTGCTTTCAGCTGATGAATCCACTTTGCTTTTCAGGTACTGTCCGTCATTGTACTTGTTGTGGCCTCTGGAAGAGGCTAAGGGTCAGCGATTAAGTCATCTTTAAAGACTAGGATGCCTATAATGAGCTGAAAAACAGGAGACTTTGGGGGAAAATCCACCCAGAATAGAATTCCTTGCTATCTACTAATAGCTTTGCAGGGAGTTTTCAGGACAGGGCAAGGTCTGCTGCAGAGAAAGCTGAACACTTGATGAAATTATAATTTGAAAACTCTGACAAGTTATTCTGAAAAACATGTTCCTTATTTAAAGAGTATCACATAACTTTATTCAAATGGGCCAAAGAGACCAATTCCCCTCTGATTAGAAGGATCGACTCAAGACAGGATAAGCTGCTATTAATAGAATGCTCCATGTCTCAATTCAACTGAAGCCACAGGGGAGTCTGAAGGACATGGCCCACAGAACTGTACTCCTTATCCCATCTCAGTAGGAAGAGGGTTGCAAGAAAGTTGACAGCACCTTTGGTGGGTCTCCCTAGGAAGGGCCCATTTTGAAAGGCAACATGGCTGAGGGGTTGAGCTTGATTTTTATGTAGAAAAGACGAGTGTGGTTATACTGACTATGTCATCAACTCTCTTGCTATACTAAAAAAAATTACTGGGATCCTAAGACTTTGTCTGAAACCACATAGGGATGGGAACAATCAGGCTGACCACTTAGCAAAAATAATATTAGGGGACAGTGTAAATGATTCAGATGACAAGAAGGAAAGGATCAAGGGGGTGGGGTAGGGAGAAGGCAGTGGCAAGTCCTTGCTGAACTGATCTCCCTAAGTATGAATTGGCTTATGTTCCTCATCGGTAGGTAGTACACAGTTTACACCAATGGAGATAGGATGTGGGGTTATAGATTCAGCTTAAGCTTCTTTGGTGTGTCTTTCACAGATTGTAGCCTCCTTAGCTCAGCACTATCAGTTAGTTCAGTTCAGTTCAGTCGCTCAGTCGTGTCCGACTCTCCGCGACCCCATGAATCACAGCACGCCAGGCCTCCCTGTCCATCACCAACTCCCGGAGTTCACTCAAACTCATGTTCACAGAGTCGGTGATGCCATCCAGCCATCTCATTCTCCGTCGTCCCCTTCTCCTCCCGCCCCCAACCTTTCCCAGCATCAGAGTCTTTTCCAGTGAGTCAACTCGTCGCATGAGGTGGCCAAAGTATTGCAGTTTCAGCTTTAGCATCAGTCCCTCCAATGAACACCCAGGATTGATCTCCTTTAGAATGGACTGGTTGGATCTCCTTGCAGTATAAGGGACTCTCAAGAGTCTTCTCCAACACCACAGTTCAAAAGCATCGATTCTTCGGCGATCAGCTTTCTTCACAGTCCAACTCTCACATCCATACATGACCACGGGAAAAACCATTGCCTTGACTAGACGGACCTTGGTTGGCAAAGTAATGTCTCTGCTTTTTAATATACTATCAAGGTTGGTCATAACTTTCCTTCCAAGGAGCAAGCGTCTTTTAATTTCATGGCTGCAATCAGCATCTGCAGTGATTTTGGAGCCCAAAAAAACAAAGTCTGACACTGTTTCCACTGTTTTTCCATCTATTTCCCATGAAGTGATGGGACCTGATGCCATGATCTTTGTTTTCTGAATGTTGAGCTTCAAGCCAACCTTTTCACTCTCCTCTTTCACTTTCATCAAGAGGCCTTTGAGTTCCTCTTCACTTTCTGCCACAAGGGTGGTGTCATCTGCATATCTGAGGTTATTGATATTTCTCCCGGCAATCTTGATTCCAGCTTGTGCTTCTTCCAGCCCAGCGTTCCTCATGATGTACTCTGCATAGAAGTTAAATAAGCAAGGTGACAATATACAACCTTGACGGACACCTTTTCCTATTTGGAACCAGTCGGTTGTTCCATGTCCAGTTCTGACTGTTGCTTCCTGACCTGCATACAGGTTTCTCAAGAGGCAGGTCAGGTGGTCTGGGATTCCCATCTCTTTCAGAATGTTCCACAGTTTATTGTGATCCACACAGTCAAAGGCTTTGGCATAGTCAATGAAGCAGAAATAGATGTTTTTCTGGAACTCTCTTGCTTTCTCCATGATCCAGCGGATGTTGGCAATTTGATCTCTGGTGCCTCTGCCTTTTCTAAAACCTGCTTGAACATCTGGGAGTTCACGGTTTACATACTGCTGAAGCCTGGCTTGGAGAATTTTGAGCATGACTTTACTAGCGTGTGAGATGAGTGCAATTGTGCGGTAGTTTGAACATTCTTTGGCATTGCCTTTCTTTGGGATTGGAATGAAGACTGACCTCTTCCAGTCCTGTATACTTACTCATAAATTCAGACTCCAAGACTGTTTGGAAGGTGTCATGTCATGTCTTATAGGAGAAAATTTGATTTTGTGTGTGTGTATGTAAAGGAGGTGAATCCTGATAAGGTTCCTTGTCTTTCTTTGTGAACACACACACAAACACAAACATACACACACATTCCTAGTCCATCCTTTCCTTTCTAGAATCTCTGCTTTTTGTAGAAGTATTAGGTCAAATGCCCTGTGTATCTAGGGGTAATCAAGCCATTTCATTAACAAAATTATCAAACACCCCAAGGTTGCAAAAGCTGTCATTAGTTCACATCAGTCAGTCAGTCAGTTCAGCTGCTCAGCTGTGTCCGACTCTTTGCGACCCCGTAGACTACAGCATGCCAGGCTTCCCTGTCCATCACCAACTTCCAGAGTTTCCTCAGACTCATGTCCATCAACTCAGTAATGCCATCCAACCATCTCATCCTCTGTCGTCCCCTTGTCTTCCCGCCTTCAATCTTTCCCAGCATCAGGGTCTTTTCCAATGAGTTGGTTTTTGGCATTAGGTGGCCAATGTATCAGAGTTTTAGCTTCAGCATCAGTCCTTCCAATGAATATTCAGGACTGATTTCATTTAGGATGGACTGGTTGCATCTCCTTGCAGTCCAAGGGACTCTCAAGAGTGTTCTCTAACACCACAGTTCAAAAGCATCAATTCTTTGGCACTCAGCTTTCTTTATAGTCCAACTCTCACATCCATACATGACTACTGGAAAAACCATAGCTTTGACTAGACAGACCTTTGTTAGCAAATTGATGTCTCTGCTTTTTAATATGCTGTCTAGGTTGGTCATAGATTTTCTTCTAAGGAGCAAGCATCTTTTAATTTCATGGCTGCAGTCACCATCTGCAGTGATTTTGGAGCCCAAAAATATAAAGTTTCTCACTGTTTTCATTGTTTCCCCACCTATTTACCATGAAGAGATGGGACCAGACAGCATGATCTTAGTTTTCTGAATGTTGAGTTTTAAGCCAACTTTTTTTCACTCTCCTCTTTGACTTTCATGAGCTCATATACCGTTCTGATTTTCATTTTCTTCTTTTCTTGTTTTGGGAAATGTCTCTTATTTCCTTGTAATGCACTTATTGTGCATGTGTGCTCAGTTGCTCAGTCATGTCCAACTCTTTTGACCCTATGGACTGTAGGTCTCCAGGATCCTCTGTCCATGGGATTTTCCAGGCAAGAATACTGGAGTGGATTGCTATTTCCTTCTCCAGGAGATCTTCCCAACTCAGGGATTGAACCCACGTCTCCTGTGTCTCCTGCATTGGCAGGCAGGTTCTTAACTACTGCACTACTTGGAAACCCAATGTACTTATTAGGAGATTTGTAATATTTATTTTTAGCAGTTTTGTACTGATAGGATTTTTTTTTCAGAATAACTATTCCAACATGCTGCTGCAAGAGTTTTATTGAAGTGTAACATACATGTAAAATACATTGATATTACATACATTGAGAAAAATGTACATGTCATAAGTGTACTACTGAATGAAAAGTCAGAAAATGAACTTAACCATGTGAGACCGCCTAGGTCAGTTACTGAAATATTAGTAGCCTCCAAATTTCACTTCATGCCCCTTATAACCACAACCTTCTCCGTCTACCCAAAGATAGCTAGAGAATTGGTTTCTAACACTATAGATGATTTTTTCCATGAATTTGAATATGATCATACTGTATGAATTATATCGCACTTGGATTTTTTTTCAGTACTTAGTTTACAAGAATTATTCATTTTGTTCCATGTGGCTGTATTCATTAATTTGCATTGCTGTTGTTTCTATGAATATATTTGTTCAAAATATATCTACTTTACTACTGCTAAAGGGCATTTAAGTCATTCAGAGATTTTATCATTTAAAGTAATGCTGCTGTGAACATTGTTTACATGACATTTGAACGTGTGTGTGAGTGTATTTCTGTTAGAAATTGCTTAAAAAGAAATGTGAAAACACTGAGTCATAAAGTATCTAATGCTTGGTGTTAGTAGGTAATGCCAAACAATTTCCCTAAATGTTTATATAAATTCACAGTGTGATCTGATATAAAAGAGTTCCTTTGGCTTCATATTTGCCAACACTTATTGATTCAGTTAAAATATTTTTTAGCTCATTTGTTGGGTGTGTATTGGTATCCTACTACACTTATAATGTGCATTTCCCTGATGTAATAAATTGAACAATTTTCACTAGTTTATTGGATGTTTCATATTGCCTTTTGTAAGTTTCTAATTAAGTGGTTTGCTGATTTTTTATTAAGTTGTTTTCCCTCTACTTAGTGATTTAAGACTTTATAATTAGTGCCTTTTGATTTAAGAACTTGCCCTATTCCTATGGCATGACAATATCTTATAATCTAAATTCTAGTTTTATCTTTTTGTGATCATATATAACATTGATCTGATATTGATTTCTATACATGTAAATTTCCTTCTTTAGTGGTTTACTAATAATTTATTTTTGTTTTTGACGTGAATTGACGTTGATATTTATCACTTTTTCTGCACCTACTGGGGTAGTGACATTTTTTCTCCTTTATTCTCATAATGTTGCAAACTACAGTGAGTTTTTTAAATATTAAAACTCCATTCTACTCTTTGAGTAAATCCAATCTTGGTTATAACATATATTCTTGTATTGGTGGATTTGATTTGCTGGTATTTTGTTTAATATTTCTATCTGTGTTCAGTTAAGTCTTTGTATCCAGATTCTGCTGAAATTTTAAAATAAATTGAGAAGTATTCTATCCTTTAATTTTTTTTTCTCAGAAGAGTTTGTGCAGGAATTGAACTACTCTTGTTAGTAGAATTCACTGATTAAATAATTTTGGCCTAGAGTTTTATTTGTGGAAATTTATGTTAAATTTGTGTTAAATTTATGTTTAAAATTGTGTTAAATGTTGGACTGTTTCAATTTCCTATTTTTGGGCTAGTGTCTTTAAATTTTATTTTCTTAGAATTTTCTCATTTTACCTAAAACTTCAAATTTTGGGGAATATATTGATATTATTATACATACAGCCTCTACTTGTTTTCTAATGTCTATAGACAGTGGTGATACTTACATCCTTAATTTTTGTTGTTTTCTTTTCTCTTTAAAGTTTTACTAGAAGTTTATTAATTTTAAAATTCTTTTTAAAACACCAAATTTTGCTTTTGTTGATAGACTCTTTTGAAATGGTTTTAATGATTTCATTGATACTTTCTTTAATTATTTTATTCTTTCTTTGGAGGGAATTTGACTTATTTAACATTTTCTAATTTCCTGAGATGGATGATTGAAGTTTATTGATTATCTATTGCCTTGTAACCAGTGACTCCAAAACTTGTGGCTTGAAAAAACAGTAAATTGTCACTGCTTATTGGTCTGTTAGTTGGCAGGGCTTAACTGGGGTATTTTGTGCCACTACAGATATCACCTGGGGCAGGAGTCATCTGAAGGGTTATCTGGGAGGGTTGTTTAAGTATCTTATTGATTTACAAGTCTGACAACTCATATTGGGGTGGTTGGAGCAGCAGAGGACTTGTCGTACATTACCCTTGGCCCAGACTGCCTCTTCATTGTAGTTGTCTTGGGCTTGCTCACAGCATGGTGGTCTCAAGACAGTTGAACTTTTTAGACAGTGGCTGGCTTGCCTCAGAGTAAGCAAGCTAAAAGAGACAGATGGAAGAGTTCTAGGAAAGCATGTAGAAGCATGCTCTCTTAAGACTTTTCTGGTAAAAAAGAAAAGTAGAAGCTAAAAGATTGTCTATGACCTGAGCTCAGAAATTATGCACATCCACATCTGCTGCATTCTGCTGGTGAAAAGAGAGCCAGAGGGCAAGTCTAAATTCAAGGGCAGGGACCACGCAAACTTGTGAATATCAGGTAGCATTAGTTTCATTGTGGGGCCATCTCTGGATTAAGGCTAACACACTTTGTTTAGTAAGCACATTTTCTAATGTGTTTATTAAAAGACATAAATTTCTTTATAAACACAGCCTTTTCTACATTCTTCAAGTCTGATATATTGAATTTGCATAAGCATTCAGTTAAAAATACTTTCTAATTTCCATTGTGGTTTCTGCCATAACTCACAGAAATGTGCTTGTTAACTTCTAAATATATGGAGATTTATAGTTCCTTATTTTTTGTTGATGTCTAACCTATTTCTCTGTGATCAGAGAACAGAGCCTATATAATTTAAATTCTTTGTTTAAAATCTCAGAATTTGTTGATTATCATTAATATTCATGTGTATTTAAAAAGAATGTGTATTTGACAATTTATAAACGGGTCGCTATATATAATTTAGTTGAATTTTGTGAATCATTCTATTTAAATCTTTTATATCCCTACTGAAATTTTGTTTCACTAAAAGGTCTCCCTCTATCATGGTTTATATAATCATTTTCCTCTTATGTTAGTTTTGGTTTATATTTTCTGAATCATATTTGGTAATTTAGGATGATTTTCTCTTCCTATTAATTAAAGCCTTTATCTTTAGGAAGTGTCCTCTTTATCTCTAGAAATGCCTTTTGCTCTATCTCCAGAGACCTCATTCTGAGATTGGTTTATCCAGGGGTGGGCAGAGACTAAATCCATTTGCCAATCATCTGCCTCTGTCTCATCACTGTGCATGTTTTCCCCATTTATTCCGGCCCAGTGTTACCTACACTTGTTGAGCAAATTCTTTTCAACCCTCTTTCTCACTTTTGAAGTTATTTTGAAAAATAAACTTTTCTACATACTTTCCTACATACTTCAAAAATCAGATCATATGTTTTATTTTATTTTTAAAAAGTTTATTTTACAGAAATATGGTTGATTTACAATGTTGTGTTCATTTCTACTGTACAGTGAACTGATTCAGTTATATATACTTATATACATATAAACCATAATGGAAAATAACATGAAAAATTATATATATATTCCACTTATAAAATATATGATATTTCTCTGTGCTATACAGTAGGACCTTGTTGTGTGTTCACTCTATATTTAATTATTTGCATCTGCTAATCCCAAATCCCCAATCCATCACTTCCCCACCCCTCTCCCCCTTGACAATGATGATGACAATGGATCTGTTCTCTATAGATCATATATTTTAAGTGATTGAAAACATTTTTATTTGCCTCTTAACAGGTTAAATATTCACCTGAAAATTCTCTTTAAATGAGTTTTCCCTTCATAGGTAGAAAAGGTAATTTTCTATCTACTTTTATTTCAATAACCATACGGTTTGAATTAAACTATTATGAATTAGGCATATGCCTTCTCAAAGGAATTAACTCAAACTGAAACTATGGACCTACAATCCACAATCTGAAACTGCAATGAACCATGTTTACCTGGTGAATGAAGTATTAAACCCAGGTATTGCTTTTCCACAACTAAATTGTGAATAGAATAATTATCAAAAATGAAAAATGAAACCAAATAAAACTCAAAAAAACAAGTTCTAATGATTTGCCTAATACTCCTGATGAACATGAAATTATAAAGTCATAATAAGGCAGCCATTTCATTCCTGGTCAATGAGTTTTAGAGCTTATATAATCTTGAATATATTATATCCATAGTCTATTTGTTTTGTGGTATTTCCTAATTGGGTGGTAGAAGATGCTGCTGTCTTTTGAAATATGTTTCTGTAGCATCCCAGAAAACTTAGTATATTTCAAGGATTTGTGAGCTCACATATTTTTAATAGGCAATTGTACACCTTTAACTTTATTTTCTTCTACTCACCATAAACATCAGATGCTATAATTAAAGAAAGGCATAAAACTGGAGTGCAAAATAGATGGTGTGTCTCCCCAAAGTACAACTTTGAAAGAAAAAAAAAAAATCCTTGTAAAGCAACAGGAACGTACTCTGTGATTATGTGCTCTGGGGCAGTTACACAGCAAGCGTGGTGGGGATTACAAATTTGCTTGCTCTGGCAGGAAGGATATGCCTATTAACAGAAACCAGCTGTTCGGAAAAAATGCCGTGCCCAGAGTAGGGAAAGGATGTCTTAATTTAGCTCTAGGCCACATTTATTACAGCTGAAAAAAATTACAGCAACTATCTACTCTATTCAATTAATGACATTCTTCCGAATTTATGTAACACAAAGAAAATATTAAGAATAGTTCATCTAAAGTAAATCAATCTCTATGGTTTAGCAACTTCTTTCTTTCACCACACGATGTCTCTAGGCTTTCTAACTTGTTATTTTTCATCTAGGCCTATGCAAGGAGGGAATTTAATCAACTCAGTAGAAAATGTTCGTGTTTTTCTTCTCGGAGTGATCAACAGACCAGAGAGGTCACTCAGAGGCCTCACAGAGCATTGAGGGGACAAGAGAATTGCATTTAGGGTTCACTGATCATCGAATCTATTTTCTCGCTCAATGGCATTTGTGCAAATAACTGGTCTCTTCCTAAATTTGAGTGAAATCAGGTGGTGGCTTTTAAAACTATGGTTTTTGGAGATATTTAACTCAAAGATTATAACAAAATGAACGTAGATAGAAAAGGTCTAATTGGAATATGTAGAGTCTGGATGAAAAGCTCTTATTTGAAGCTCTGAGATGCTGGCTTTTCCACAATGATCTCAATTTATTTTGGCATCTAAGACTTCCCTGTAGCTCAGATGGCAAAGAGTCTGCCTGCAACGCAGGAGACCTGGGTTCAATCCCTCGCTCAGGAAGATCCCCTGGAGAAGGAAATGGCAACCCACTCCAGTATTCTTGCCTGAAGAATTCCATGGACAGAGGAGCCTGGTGGGCTCCATAGTCCATCGAGTCGCAAAGAGTCAGAAATGATTGAGTGATTAACACATAATGTGAGGATTTTTATTGAGAATTTATTAATGGCTGAATTATATAGTAAGGACTGTTTGCTGCTGCTGCTGCTGCTAAGTTGCTTCAGTCGTGTCCGACTCTGTGTGACCCCATAGACGGCAGCCCACCAGGCTCCGCCATCCCTGGGATTCTCCAGGCAAGAACACTGGAGTGGGTTGCCATTTCCTTCTCCAATGCATGAAAGTGAAAGTGAAGTCGCTCAGTCGTGTCTGACTCATAGTGACCCCAAGGACTGCAGCCTACCAGGCTCCCCCATCCATGGGATTTTCCAGGCAAGAGTACTGGAGTGGGTTGCCATTGCCTTCTCTGAAACATTATGTAGATAGAGCATAAGAGCAAAGAAAAAGATCACTTAAAAAAAGACACTTGACTCAGGCTTGGCTGTGGCATATGCGTGTGTGCGGGCATGCACATGTGTGTGGGCACACGGATGTGCCTGCAGCACATGTGTACTCTTCCAAAGGAAATAAACACTGAAATCAACTTTGAACTGTTAGTTGGATTTATTCAACTTAATCTGGCAGATAATACAGGAAAGGAATTCTAGAATAAAGAACAAGCATGGGCAGAGGTTTCTGAAGACCTGAGCTTCATAGCTCCTTCAAAGAATTTGAATGACTGAGGCAGAATGAAGCCAGGTGGTGTGCAGAGGGTGAGTCCAGAAGGGCTTTGTGAGCAGTGTCAAGAGGTTTGAATATTATCATAAAGACTAGGAAAACCCTGAAGGATTTTAAGCAAAAACATTAGATTTAAGAATATATATGGTAACCCTCCTTCTCTCTCAGGCTACCCCTCAGCTTAGATAGGCAGAACTTAGGTGAAGCTTGGAACTCACAAGATCCTGGAGCTCAAGGACTCATCTGTTGAACACTAAGTATACAGTGGTGGTGGTGCTTTAGTTGCTAAGTCATGTCCGACTCTTTGCGACCCCATGGATTGTAGCCTGCCAGGCTCCTCTGTCCGTGGGATTTCCCAAGCAAGAGTTCTGGAGTGGGTTGCCCTCTCCTTTTCCAGGGGATCTTCCCCACCTTGGGATCAAACCTGGATCTCCTGCACTGCAGGCAGATTCTTTACTGACTGAGGCACCAGGGAAGCCTTCAGTATCCAGATCTGAGGTTATTTTCTGGAGCTCTGGATGAGTTCCAAAAATAGTTTTTGAACGGCTAAGTAAATATATGAATAAAATACCTATGAATAATCACCTCTCTTCTCCAGACTTAATAAAGAAGTTGAATTGTTGCCTGATCTTGACCTCTATCTGCTATTTAATTTGCCCCATGCCTCAGTACTGTCCATGAACAAGCTCTCAAATATCTCAAAGGTTGGTTTTTATCAATTGTTTATTTAGCTTATCACTATGAACATTACTGAAATCATACCATACCTGTCAGTGTGCCAGATGCACTAGTCATATAAAGACAACAGTATTAGGCCTTTATCACTAAACAGCTGGTACTCTCACCTCTTTTCTCCTATAACCATCATTTTTCTAAATTTTCTGTCTTCTTTTTATATTTGAATGGAATTTTCATTGTATCAGGGTAATTAGGAGCTATCATCTTTATTAAATATGTCATTGTATCAACTTTTGGTATTATTTTATTCTCATGTGTTCACCAACTCTGTATGTTAATTAAAAAACATTTCCTTGTAAGTTTATAAATCAATCAATCATTTAAAACTTGGTTGTATTTTGACATCCATAGTGTATCATGGTGTACTCAGTATTAGTTTCATTATCTGTATTATATTAAAATTTGATTTTTAACAGATGGCAACTGGTAATCCTGCAACTGCATGGAGAAAAGCATATTTAACATTTTAATATGCACAGACTTGGTTTGCTTTATACATGAATAAGCTTATGTTATTCTACAATCTTGGGCTTACCTGGTGGCTCAGTGGTAAAGAATCTGATGGCCAAGCAGGAAATGTGGCAATATGGGAAGATCCCCTGGAGAAGGAAACGGCCATCCACTCCACTATTCTTGCCTAGGAAACCCTATGGACAGTGGAGCCTGGTAGGCTATAGTTTATGGAATTGCAAAAGAGTCTGACACAACTTAGCAGCTAAACAGCAACAACAACTTCTACAGTATTAACTTCTGTTCTAGTCATTTTGGGTTTCTTTTAAACAATACAATTTTCTTAACTGCTCTGTAGACTCATAATTTTGAAAGTGACTGCGATTCTTATAATATTGAATAGATACTTTGGAATCTTCTTTTGGTGTTGCTTATACAGATTAATTGTTCTGGGGCTTCCCTCATAGCTCAGTTGGTAAAGAATATGCCTGCAATGCAGGAGACCCGGGTTCGATTCCTGGGTCGGGAAGATCCCCTGGAGAAGGAAATGGCAACCAACTCCAGTATCCTTGCCTGGAAAATCCCATGGATAATGGAGCCTGGTGGGCTGCAGTCCACGGGGTCGCAAAGAGTTGGGCATGACTGAACAACTAACACTTCAAAGAGAAAAAAGTGTTAAATGTATAGATATGGAAATTGTGCAGAAACAGTGAAATATTAGAACAATGGAATGCTTATAATCAATTGTTTTGACTCTTTCATTTTAGATGCATGAGGTCAAATAGCATGGAAATCTATAGTTTAAATTTACCTTAAAAGCTAACACTTGTAAGCCACAATACTTGGAAAATGCAAAATTTCCATTTTCTAGATTGATGCATTATTGTAGAAATTATAGTAAATGTACTAGACTGTACATTGTAGGATTACTACCCCATTACTGTGAATTTTTGAATGTTGAATGCTTATTTTGCCCATTTCAGTAATTTCTTTTTTGCATTCATTTTCTTTACAAGTAAGAGAAAAGAAACATTTAAATCTGTAAGAAAATTACATGTTACATTCAAATTTCTCAATTTGGGGGCCAAATTGAAGTGTTTTTTAGCTATGCCATTAAATAAGCATTAAGCACATTTTATGAATTAAAAAAGAGAGTGTGCAAAACTTTGTGTGTTTGAATGATATCTAGAAGATTATTTTCTGGGTGATGAATCCTGATGGGCTTCATATATGGATAGAAAGTTGCCCAGAGCATTTTGGAGTTGGCCATGTTTCTTGCTCTGAGCTAGAGCATTTCCTTATTTTAAAGGTTAGTCTTTTGATAATGCTGGAGAGGACAGTGAAGGATCTCAGGGAAAATGAGGAGCTGCCTCTTTACTAGACCTATATCTTGCATCTCTGTTGAATCCTCTGCTTTCCCCTACAGTACCAGAACCAACAATGAAGGGATGAAGGCCACTGATATGAATTAATGGATTATCAGGGCTTTCTAGGTAGCATGGTGGTAAAGAGTCTGCCTGTCAATACAGGAGACACAAGAGACACAGGCTTGATCCCTGGTTTGGGAAAGTACCCTTGAGTAGGAAATGGCAACCCATTCCAGTATTCTGGCCTGGAAAATTCCATGGACAGAGGAGCCTGGTGAACTAATGAAAAATCAGGTGTCAATGTCTGTTGCTTTATAAACATCACCTCCTTGAATTAGCTAAGTGAAGTAGGTTTAATGTTCATTTTGAAGAAACTGGAGTCTATAGGAATGATGCAAGTTACTAAAAGTCACAAAAGGAGTTAGTAGAGGGTATTGTTAATTTAAGGCTTCCTAGGTGGTGCTAGTGGTAAAGAACCTCCCTGCCAATGCAGGAGACACAAGAGACATGGGTTCAATCCACAGCTCATGCCTTCAACCATGGCATTCACAGTTTCTCTCTTGATCCCATCTCTTTTGAAGTAGGCATGCACTCTCCATTTTGCATTCCTCCCCATCATAATCGGGTGATTCCACAGCATAGTCATGAAATTATCTCAGCATTAAAGTCTTCTCCCAGAGGGAATCTGCACCGCAATTCTTGGTCAGTTGTCAGCACATTTACCCAAAGTCTCTGAGTTGATTTTATGAGACTATCGATAGAGGGTGGCATCTCACCCCTCCTTTGACACTTTTTTAAGGCTTGGGATGTTTTTTTGTAGCTCTGTCTACATCTGCTCTCTTCTAAATTTCTGATGCAATTCTTCGTTTAAGGGAGAAATTCCATGATGGCCGCCACTATGTGATTTGTCACTGTGGTTATGTGCATCCCTCAGGTGTATTAGAACTAAATAAAAAAATAAAACTGTTAAAAACACTTTTTCAGTGTGTGAAAACTGGATAAGTAGTCTTGATTCAGTTGCATTAAGAAGATCAATCATCAGATAATGACATGACGCACTTTTCTTAAACAACAGCCCCGCTTGCCGCTGTAATATAATTCCTGGGCAGTTTCAGCCTTTAAATGATTGACCCTCTCAGTCACAGCTATTGCTCAATTCCTCCCAGGGACTGGGTGTTAAACCTTCTCTGCGAGTATTTCTCTGCTTATGCTACCTCTCTGGAAGCCAAATATTGTATTCTTTGATGTAGGAAAATGTAAAATCAGAAATGTGATCCTTCTTTTAAAAAAATCAGCTGGGCAATTTCCTGGGGGTAGGGTGGAGGGGAATACTTGTCCATTCAGTGTCTATCTTTTAAACTGATTTTGAACACTTCTCTGTTCATGGGGTCACAAAGAGTCGGACACGACTGAGCAACTGAACTGAAGAATACTGAAATCTTGACCTAGTAAATTAGACAAAAAAGCATTAGTTGAGTACTAACCTTTGAAGTAAATTTCCCAAAAAAGTTTAAGCTTGCCTGTGCTCTGCCTGTGGGATGGTGATGGTTGCTCTGCTGTGTTTACCTGCCAGTCAGTGTGAAGAGGTAAGGGCGTACTTGTTGTCACTTTCCTCAGCTGAAATGCAAGATATTTCAAACTCATTGCAAGTTTGTGAAATACATTTCAGGTAAACTCAGGAAAATTTTAGAGCCTGACAGTGGGGGAGGAAGTGATAATTTGCAGTTTGCTTTTATGGTTAAGAAACACAGAATCAGCTTAAATGAATTTATTGTTTTTAAATCATTGCCCCTTTTCCAAGACGACTTCTTTATTGTGAATGCATATGAAAATCTTAGTAAAGTTTCTAATGTTTGCAAGCAGACTGATTTCTTGTCTCCAGGCTGCAGACACTTAGAATAAACTTGAAATGCTTCTGACAGTTTCAAATCCAAATTGTAGCATACAACTTGATTCATATTTTAACACATACCTACAAGCTCCCATGGTATTTCACTTCATAAAAATGTATTAATTTCAATTTCCTCCAACACCTAAGCTAAGTACATCTTCCCTCACATGTGTAGCTCACTTATTCCTTGGAACAAGCTATTGCTCACAACCTATATGTACTTTTGGATTTGGAGATTTTGTTAGTCTCACATCATCCAGTGGGTAAGAGTATTTTATTTGAAATGGGTCTCCTTGATACTTCCGATACATGTTACACAAGTAGCTAACTTTTTTAATATTATGAAGGAAAATGGTAATTGATGATGTTCACAACCAGACAGTGTTAAAATAGGGTGCTTTTGAGCAATTACTATGTAACAGACCTTCTATTATTTCAACAAAACCTTTTGAAAACATGTAATCTGATGGTATAATTGGCCAAATTATAAGGTCCTAAGAGTTGGAGGCATATCTGTCCTGTGGACTGTTTTTTCTCCAGTGTTTGACACAGACCTGTGTTCTATCAATATTTATTTATTTTAAAACATTAAATTTTTTTATTGACGTATAGTTGATTTACAGTGTTGTGTTAGTTTTAGGTATCCAGCAAAGAGATTGTGTGTGTGTGTGTAAAGCTAGTGGAGGTGATGGAATTCCAGTGGAGCTATTTCAAGTCTTGAAAGATGATGCTGTGAAAGTGCTGCACTCAATATGCCAGCAGATTTGGAAAACTCAGCAGTGGCCACAGGACTGGAAGAGGTCAGTCTTCATTCCAATCCCAAAGAAAGGCAATGCCAAAGAATGTTCAAACTACCGCACAATTGCACTCATCTCACACGCTAGTAAAGTCATGCTCAAAATTCTCCAAGCCAGGCTTCAGCAGTATGTAAACCGTGAACTCCCAGATGTTCAAGCAGGTTTTAGAAAAGGCAGAGGCACCAGAGATCAAATTGCCAACATCCGCTGGATCATGGAGAAAGCAAGAGAGTTCCAGAAAAACATCTATTTCTGCTTCATTGACTATGCCAAAGCCTTTGACTGTGTGGATCACAATAAACTGTGGAACATTCTGAAAGAGATGGGAATCCCAGACCACCTGACCTGCCTCTTGAGAAACCTGTATGCAGGTCAGGAAGCAACAGTCAGAACTGGACATGGAACAACCGACTGGTTCCAAATAGGAAAAGGTGTCCGTCAAGGTTGTATATTGTCACCTTGCTTATTTAACTTCTATGCAGAGTACATCATGAGGAACGCTGGGCTGGAAGAAGCACAAGCTGGAATCAAGATTGCCGGGAGAAATATCAATAACCTCAGATATGCAGATGACACCACCCTTGTGGCAGAAAGTGAAGAGGAACTCAAAGGCCTCTTGATGAAAGTGAAAGAGGAGAGTGAAAAGGTTGGCTTGAAGCTCAACATTCAGAAAACAAAGATCATGGCATCAGGTCCCATCACTTCATGGGAAATAGATGGAAAAACAGTGGAAACAGTGTCAGACTTTGTTTTTTTGGGCTCCAAAATCACTGCAGATGCTGATTGCAGCCATGAAATTAAAAGACGCTTGCTCCTTGGAAGGAAAGTTATGACCAACCTTGATAGTATATTAAAAAGCAGAGACATTACTTTGCCAACCAAGGTCCGTCTAGTCAAGGCAATGGTTTTTCCCGTGGTCATGTATGGATGTGAGAGTTGGACTGTGAAGAAAGCTGATCGCCGAAGAATCGATGCTTTTGAACTGTGGTGTTGGAGAAGACTCTTGAGAGTCCCTTATACTGCAAGGAGATCCAACCAGTCCATTTTAAAGGAGATCAATCCTGGGTGTTCATTGGAGGGACTGATGCTAAAGCTGAAACTGCAATACTTTGGCCACCTCATGCGACGAGTTGACTCACTGGAAAAGACTCTGATGCTGGGAAAGGTTGGGGGCGGGAGGAGAAGGGGACGACGGAGAATGAGATGGCTGGATGGCATCACCGACTCTGTGAACATGAGTTTGAGTGTACTCCGGGAGTTGGTGATGGACAGGGAGGCCTGGCGTGCTGTGATTCATGGGGTCGCGGAGAGTCGGACACGACTGAGCGACTGAACTGAACTGAACTGAACTGATGTACATACATTCTTTTTCAGACTCTTTTCCATTATAGGTTATTACAAAATACTGAGAATAGTTCCTTGCGCTGGATAGTAATCCTTTGTCGGTTATCTATTTTATATATAGTAGTGTGTACATGTCAGAATATTTTGGTTATGTTATAGCACATTACAGACAGGCCAAAATCCAAAGAACTTATGCTACCACAGTTACTACCATTGGAAGAGGATGTATCAATATTTAATTGTTTAATGACTGTTTTCAACCCTCCTTTACAGGGGTGGAGACAGAGCATCTAGAGGTTTTGTAATTTCTCCAGAGTTACATCATCTATGTAACTATGGCATCACCAACTCAATGGATATGAGTTTGAGTAAACTCTGGGAGTTGGTGATGGACAGGGAGGCCTGGCGTGCTGCGGTCCATGGGGTCGCAAAGAGTCGGACACGACTGAGTGATTGCACTGAACTGAACATAGTTTTTGAGCCCTAGAGCCAGGATATCTGATTTTCCAGCCCAGACTTAGATCAGTATGTCTTAAGTGTAAATGTAGTTGCACCTTACGCATATGTGTAAATGTAGTTCTGGTTCTATGCTGCTGTTCAGTTGCTAAGTCATGTCTGACTCTTTGTGACCTCATGGACTGTAGCACGCCCATTCTCCCTGTCCTTCACCATCTCCCAGAGTTTGCTTAAACTCATGTCTATTGATTCAGAGATGCCATCCAACTATCTCATCCTATGCCGTCCCCTTCTCCTCCTGCCCTCAATCTTTCCCAGAATCAGGGTCTTTCCCAATGAGTCAGTTTGCATCAAGTGGCCAAAGTACTGGAGTTTCAGCTTCAGTATCAGTCCTTCCGATGAAGGACTATGTTCTTCTATATTAAAAGTGTATGAAATCAAAGAGTAAGTTAAGAGATACTCCAAGAGTATACAGAAATGATAGTCCTATGGATAGAACTTAGGGTTACCAAGGGAGAGATGGAGTGAGGGAGGACTAAATTAGGAGTTTGGGATCAGCAGAAAAGAATACTATATGTAAAACAGATGAACAACAAGGTCCTACTGTATAGCACAAGGAGCTATACTCAATATCCTGTAATAAGCCATAATGGAAAAGAATACATGTATTTCAGTATAACTGAATCAGTTTGTTGTACACCAGAAGCTAACACAACATTTTAAATCCACTATGCTTCAAAAAAATAAAAATAAAAAGTAAAATCAGAAGAGTGGAGACTCTGAAGGATTTGTAATACAAAAGCATAAAAGGTTGATCTCGAACATACAGCTGTTTTCTGTTGTAAAAGATAGTCTTCACTCATTCTTACAGGACATAAAACACCACATCTTGACAGTATTTAGCTAATAATAATGGCCTGAGTTCAGTGGGAAATGGACTTATTCAGCCTGCGTCAAGGGGATCTGTTTATGCTGGTGCGGAAATTCTTTGCATCAAAGTGCGGGCTGTTCTTTATTAATCATTCAAGATCTCTGCCACGGAAAGCTTAAAATGATGTGTGGATGAAACATATTTTCTCAACTGCAAATTTCACAGTGCCATCTCCTGTGTCTCCTCCAGACCTAAAGTGTATCAGCCAAGCTTAAATTTTATTCCAGTGATTTAGTTTGTTAGTTTTATATTCGCTTTCTACCTCCTGAGATTGCATTCTTCTCCGTGAGAATTCAAACTCCTTGCAGCCCCAGAATTTCTCTCTCATCCCCTGGAACCATCCATCTTCCATTACAGAGAAACAGTAACTTTCTTTCAAGTCTTTTGCCTTCTCCCTGTTCTAGTGAACATAAAACCATTCTGGGAAAAATGTCTTTTAAAAGTTGTGTGCTTTTGACTGAGATTCAGATCAGTTCTGAACCCCAGAACTTTTAAAAACTTGTTTCCCCATTTAGAATTCAGAATCAGCTTGAGATTTTTAAGAGTGAACATTAGAAATCTTGCCATGGTTATAGTCTGGCTAAAATAGACTTTGCAAATTTGAGGGAGAATGAAACAATGGTAAGCCATCTTTTTAAGTCCCATTGTTTTTAAAAGAGAACTACCTGTCTCACTTTTCTGTTATTAGAAGGTTAAATATGGAAATATGCTACTATGAATTAATCAGCTCTCTGAAGACATTACAAAAAAGATAGATTAAATGCCTTTGGAAGCTTTCTGTAAAATAAGAAAGACTGACTGTTGAAACTAGAGGCAGATGTTATTGAACTATATGGGCTCCTTGGGTAATGACAAGACATGACCGGTAGAGAAACGCGGGCACCAAATCTGTTTCTTGCTGTGCTGTGAGGGAGCCCTCTCCAAGTGCATCATGGGAGAACTGAAGCTTTCATCTGGCAAGGCACTATCCATAGGACTGCCATTTCTGTATACTCTTGGAGTATCTCTTAAGTTGTTTTCTATTATAGGTCTTCCTGGCATTTGAAAGGCTTCCAGGTAGCTCAGTGGTAAAGAATCTGCCTACTAATGCAGAAGACTCCGGATACGCGGGTTTGATCCCTGAGTCGGGAAGATCCCCTGGAGAAGAAAATGGCAATCCACTCCAGTATTCTTGCCTGGAGAATCCCATGGACAGAGGAGCCTGGCAGGCCACAGTCTACAGAGTCACAAAGAGTCAGACATGACTTAGTGACTGAGCACACACAGTATTTGAAATGTTCATGTAATTCATCAAATTGACTGGGGGAGTAGTGAACCCCGAATCAACACTGTATAAATTTTACAATCTTGATTCATTCGTTTTGTCCAGAACCAGGTGTTGAAGCTAATTATATTAGGGTGCAAAATATAATAGGCCGACATGCTAAGTTGCTTCAGTCGTGTCCAACTCTTTGTGACCCTATGGACCATAGCCCACCACGCTCCTCTGTCCATGGGATTCTCCAGGCAAGAATGCTAGAGTGGGTTGCCATTTCCTACTCCAGGGGATCTTCACAGCTAAGGGATCCAACACGTGGTCTCTTACATCTCCTGCATTGGCAGGTGAGTTCTTTACCACTAGCACCACCTGGAAAGCCAGGTATAGAAAGCTACCAGAAGCTAACAAGTTCCTAGGCATTCATCTTAAAAAAAAAAAAAATCACACTATCAGATTAAGATGTAGAAAATTCACCCTGAGGCATTTACTTTCTATTGTAAATGAATACTTTGGAAAATTTTAGGCAGCTCCCAAAGCAGCTTAGTGTTAGACTGAGGTGAGGAACAAGTTTAGATTAATTGAAACTCTTTTGAGTATGCTAATTATTTATTATAACCCTGAGAGGATTATTTTCTTTCTTTTTAAAAATTGTTCCTCTTCCCAGTATCTAAAACCATTTCAGGTATTTCTGGCAAAAGATAAAATAAAGTATGTAGGGAATATGAGACATTTAAATTAAGTTTCTGAGTGTTTGTGGCTGAAACTATTGGCCCACAGCATCATTTCCTCCATCTTCCTTTTTAATAATAGAAACCTAAAGTTTTAGCTCAAACGTGACTGGCCACAGACAACACCTGAGGAGGTGGCGGCCACAGGATGGAAAGAACCTGGTCCCTGAATGATTCTCAATGACCTTGTGCAGGACTCACTTTATTCTGTTTGCTGCGGTGTCTCATCCTCGACTCTGACATAGTGGTAGAGGACTATATATGTAGGAAATTATTTTACCTACATTCTCAGACTTTAATTCATCTCAATTCAGTTTTCAGTGAGAATATAATAGGCTTCCAGTTTCAACTAAGATGGAATAAAAGGGGCTTGACTTACCCTCCCTCCCAAAACAACCAAGAAAACCAGACACAATATGTAAAACAATGGTTTTGAAACCACACGTCTCAGGTAATGAGGAAGGATGATCCCTGAGAGATGGGAAGCACATGAAGTGAATTCTAGACTGTCCCAGCTTACTGGCTGAAGGAATTTCCAGGTCCCCAGGTTAGGAGGGGAACTCAGGCAGAGCTGGGTAGGATCCCTGTATTGAGGAGCCTTATCTAAGAATTCAAGGAGATCAAGGTGCTAGAGTTTGCAGGGCAGGGTGCCAAAGAAGAGGCAGTGAGACTCTCTGATATGCTGAGTCACCCTTGTGCATTCAGATGAATACTATCAGCATTTTCACAGGAGGAAACTACCCAGGACTAGAAAAAGAACTTCTCCCCGAAAAAAAAGAAAATGGATTAGAGGCAGTGCCCTGTACTCAGAGCTGATGATAGTCCTGACTATCTGTCTCCATAGTCAAAATAGAAAACCTTCTGAGTCACCAGGTGTTACATAGAGGACAGTGGTCCCGCCTCATCCAGGGGATACCTTCCAAGACCCCCAGGGAATGCCTGAAACCACTGAGAGTATTGAATCCTATGTATACTGTTTTTCCCCTATATATCATACACATCTAGGATAAAGTTTCATTTATACCTTAGGCAGAGTAAGAGATTACGACAACAATACTAAAACAGGACACTGAGAATGATGTGCTGTAATGAAAGCTATGTGGATGTGCTCCATTTTGTTCTCTTGCTAAATATCTTACTGTACTGAAGTCACCCTTCTGCTGCTGCTGATTTGATGTGAGATGATAAAATTCCTTTGTGACAAGATGAAGTGAGGTGAAAGGCATAGACATTGTGACATATCATTAGGCTCCTGTTGGTCTTCTGTCTATATTCAGAAGGAGGCTCGTCTGATTTAGGTGACCCTGGATCATCCAGACATGACAATGTTGATAATTGGACGCCAGGAGCTGACTGTTGATGGCTGGAAACTCTGGGTGGGATGAAACGGACAACATGAAATTTCACCGCGTTACTCAGAACAGCACACAATATAAAATTTATGAATGGTTTATTTCTGGAATTTTTCATTTAGTATTTTTGGACTGTGGTTGACTTTGGGTAACTGGAACCATGGAAAGCAAAGCTGTGGATAAAGGTGGAGACTGCTGTTCTCAGAAGTCAGCAGACTTCACCACTCAGCAGAAGGTTAGTTTGACTCTTGACTATTAACACTGCACTTGTCCCACCTAACAAATTTTAAAAGCAATACCTGAAAGGATCAAACTGCGTCTGACTAATGTATTTGAGGGAGTATAAAAAAGACCCAATATTTAGTTGTCCATCTGTGCATGCTCAGTCATGTCTGACTCTTTGCAACCCCACGAACTGTAGCTCACCAGGCTCCTCTGTCCATGGGATTATTCAGGCAAGAATACTGGAGTTGGTTGCCATTTTCTCCTCCAGGGGATCTTCGCAATTTAGGGATCAAATGCTTATCTCTGCCACCTTCAGCACTGACGGGCGGGTGGATTCTTTACCACTGTGCCACCTGGGAAGCCCCTGATATTTAGATAGTTGCTGAATAAATCAGTTCCTGGATTGGATAAAATGTTATAGATGGGAAGAGTTAAGCAGGCTGGATATAGACAGGGCAACCAGAGGCAGACTATGTGAAGGCAGAAACTAGAATTTCAACACAGAGGAAACCGATTTTAATCTTAAACTGGAGCAGAGATTCTCAACCTGATGTAATGGGATCCTGGTAGATTGTTCCCATATTCTCAGACACTCCAGTTCTCCACCTTATTTATTTGGGCTTCCCAGGTGGCTCAGTGGTAAAGAAACCACCTACCAACACAGGAGACACAGGAGTTGTAGGTTTGATCCCTGAGAGAGAAAGAAACCCTGGGGTAGGAAATGGCAACCCAGTATTCTTGCCTGAAAAACCCTGTGGACAGAAGAGCCTGGCGGGCTATAGTCCATGGGGTCACAAAGAGTCAGAGACAACTGAGCAACTGATCACGCATGCAAATATCTCTTTATGTATGCTTTCCGTTCCGTTCCGTCGCTCAGTCGTGTCCGACTCTATGTGACCCCGTGGACTGTAGCCTACCAGGCTTCTCCGTCCAACCCGGGTCTCCCGCATTGGAGGCAGACGCCTTAACCTCTGAGCCGCCAGGAAAGCTCTATGTATGCTTAGTAATATGATTTTTATTTAGATGACAATGGAAAGGTTTAAAACATACTCAATAATCTTGATGGCCAAGGTATAATCAGGTAGTGCCATAACTCCTTGCTCTCATTAGTACATGTATCTGTGATGACTTTGTCCTCAAGTAATCCTTTAAGGTAATAATTTTAACTGCAATGCTACAATTCTTAACTGGAGACTGGAGCTTTCAAATGCAATTTGGGTACTTTCAGGTTCTCTGGTTCTTAATTAGTGGTCTAGAAATGTATCATTATCAGTCTTTGTTGAATGAGTGAATGTATGAATTATGGGAAAATACCACTTATGTGCTAGGAAGTTAACATCTTGAAAGATAATAAATGTTATTATGTTTGTGATGCTAACAGAACATTGTTAATTTTATACAGCTTCTTGAAAATGTTTAGGGAAGAGACAATTTTTAGTTTCACAACTGGAATGGAAAAGTTTAAAAAGAAACCACAAGGACACAGGAGAACACAGGTTTTGCAGGGTAGTAAAGCATTGTTCCACTTAGATCATTAGAATTGCAAAATGAAACATTTCGGCTGCAGATTAAAAGCAGTTTTTGATGCTCAAAGAATAAATGGGACAAAGCAAAGTATGCATCCTTAAGACAGAAAGGGGAAAAAAAGCAAATTTAACTTAGTTCAAGAAAGAAGATAAATAACATATATCTTCTGTCTTATTTTATATAACTTCTATCTATATTGGGCTTCCCTTGTGGCTTAGCTGGTAAAGAATCCGCCTGCAATGAGGGGGACATGGGTTCGATCCCTGAGTTGGGAAGATCCCCTGGAGAAGGGAAAGGCTACCCGCTCCAGTATTCTGGCCTGGAGAAATCCATGAACTGTATAGTCCATGGGGTTGCAAAGAGGCAGACATGACTGAAAGACTTTCACTTACTCTATCTATACTGGGTAAGTAAAGTGAATTGGAAAATTTGTGGCCATTATTTTAATGATCTTTCTTTTATAACAGCAACTACTATATTATCTGGATCATATATACAGTTCACTGTGTCCAGAGATACTTTCTATTGATCTGACTTGCCTATCAGCAATCATTATTACTACCTCTTGAAAGATGATGAAATGGCATAAACAGGGCTAGTAAGAAGTAATCAGCATTTCTAGGCCGTATCTAGGAAACAAATGTACAAAGTCACAGTGAATGACATGGAGCTCCAAACTAAGGTGCCCATGAATATAGTCATTTCTATAGTCAATACAGAGAAAATGTTGAGTATCAGTGGATTTTCTTTGCTTTTACAAAATAGGTCTATACTTTTTAAGTTATTCATATTTGGAGAAATTCTCCAGGATTTTTACAGTGTTCATTTATTAAAATTATGAAGAAATGAATCTACAAATATTTGATTCAAATATCCAGTTCTTATTTTTGCATTGAAACTAAGCTCCATTCTTGGGTTATAAGGTTATAGGGATTTCAGGCTATGTTTTTCTTTTTTAAAAATCCTAAATTTAATATTCATTTTGCCTTCTTTGCTCAGTGCCTAGTAATTTTACATAAGAAAAGAATTGAACATTTTTACAGCTTTGTGACATTCGCTCCCTCTTACAATTTTGTCAATTCAAACCTTTAAAGCCTCTAAGTTTACATTTCACATCTGCACATCAAAGTGCTCATTTCATCATCCTGTCTCAGAAAGGATTAGAATAACTGCAGAAAATCATCACAGAACACTCGCTTTAGAACAGATTCCTATAGGACAGTGAGTATATCTGTTGAGAACACTGCTGCAAGGCGAGAACTCCAGTAAGGAGATGGCTTCGGATACTGGGAGTCACTATGCAGGTCACTTTGTTCTTCTGTGAATTTCTCCATGACTGTAACCTGGGAAGTATTTGAGGACAGATGGTGATTGGTTCCATCAGTTTATACCATGTGATTCTGTATACTATACTGCACCAATATACAAACAATATACAAACTTGGGTGGTGTGTATTACCCTTGCTATGTCAATGAGTGGCTTTTTTCATATAATCACCCTGAGGCGTGCGCACACACACACACACATTATTGGCTTATTGCAGTGATCATAGAAGAGCTGCCTTCTGTGACTTCCCTGTTGGTCCAGTGGTTAAGAATCTGCCTGCCAATTCAGGGGACAAAGGTTTGATCCCTGGTCTGGGATGATCCCACACGCTGCAAGCCCTCAGGCCACAACTGATGAGCCGGTACACTCCAGACTCCAGAGCCCATGCTCCCAACAAGAGAAGCCACTGCAATAAGCCTGCACACCACAAGGAAGAGTAGCCTCCCACCTCTCCACCGCTCGCCACATCTAGGGAAAGCCAGTGCAGAGCAACAAAGACCCACTACAATAAAAAATACAGAAATAAATGAATAAAAGAAAAAAAGAAAGCTGCCTTCTTTCCCAGAGGAGATCAAATGACTCTGGATGGAGAGACCTATTTATCCAAGATAAATCCAGAAATGTCGGTTAAAGGGATGAAGTCATTTGGAGAGAAGAAAAAAAATGTTTGGTTGTCCACAAACTGGAGACGACGAAGGAAAGCTTGTGGAATAGTCAAGGGAGAAAGGTCAGTTCAGATGGGGCTGAGCCAAAGAACAAATAAGAAAAAGTGCTGGTCCTGGGAGGGTAGCTGCCAAGCCTGGCAGCCTGCTGGGCTACCTCAACTTAGTGACTTGAATACTAACATTTTTCTGAGCTGTGATTATCTCTCTGCTTTCTTTGCTTCAGCTGGGCAGATATGGAGCATTGTTCTTTCTTCCACAATTCCCTGTAGTCCTATAGTTATGCGCTTGTATCCTATAGATTCCCCTTCTAGGTTATAACAAGGTGACTACCATTTAAGAGAGGAGTGATAGTAATAAAATCTTACATCTTTAATGAGCTTTTAACTTTTCCAAACAGTTTCATATCTATTAATTCCTAGCACATTTAAATCTCACAACAACCCAGGGGCTATGTTGTACAGTTATGATTTCCATTAGATCCCTAAGAAAAAATAGTTAAAAACTATAGAGTAGAAATGGAGGAGAGATATGTGGAAATGAAGGTAGTAGTCAATGAGTTTACTTCCTAATAAACCAAGAATGTTAGATGTGAAGGGGAAAAATGAAAAAAAAAAAAAGAACTGTTTCCATTTCTTTGGTATATGGGCAGAGTTATGAAAATTTCTAGGGAATTTCAGCTCATTGATTTTCTATGCCTTTGAGCTGTGTTCTTTATGTGCTTTCTGTGGCTATTTTTTTGATCTTATATTCTCAAACAATACTACAAGATTCCTGGTGGCATTTATAGCTTTTGGGATACCTCAAGGTAGGGTTCTGAGGTGGTTAAAAAGATAAAAGGTATCACACAAATAAATAAATTACCTTAGTCTCATTTAGCCAAACAGAAATTAATAAACTATGATAAGACAGTATACGGGGTTATGTTGCCATGCAGTATTCATCTCTAATTGTAAATTTTGGCAGGAGATTGATACTTATTGAATTACCTTATCTGTAAAATGATGTTTGGGACTATATGATCACTACTGCGTCCTTCTAGGTTTAATAGCCTCCAACATTTTCTAAAGTTGTCCTTGGAATTGAAACTGCAATACTTTGGCCACCTCATGCGACGAGTTGACTCACTGGAAAAGACTCTGATGCTGGGAAAGGTTGGGGGCGGGAGGAGAAGAGGACGACAGAGAATGAAATGGCTGGATGGCATCACCGACTCTGTGGACATGAGTTTGAGTGAACTCCGGGAGTTGGTGATGGACAGGGAGGCCTGGCGTGCTGAGGTTCATGGGGTCGCAGAGAGTCGGACACGACTGAGCGACTGAACTGAACTGAACTGAACTGATAATTGTAGAAAAAGCAAGCAAAGAAGAATGACATGATTTGAATATCTTAAAAAATGGAAATATAATTTTAATATACATTCTTAAGTCCTTGATACTCAGTTTTTAGTAGAAGTAACTACAGACATGTTTAGTCAAACTCAAGTGATGAACTTGTATATTATAAATGTCTATAAACTCTAAGGGCTTCTCTGATGGCTCAGAAGGTAAAGAATCTGCCTACAATGAGAGACCTGGGTTGGGAAGGTCCCCTGGAGGATGGCATGGCAACCCACTCTAGTATTCTTGCCTGGAGAATCCCCATGGACAGAGGAGCTTGACAGGCTACGATCCACAGGGTCACAAAGTGTTGGCCATGATGGAGTGACTAAGCACACACAGCCATAAATTCTAAAATTCAGCTAAACAAGGCAAAGTGTAAACAATTTCCCGAATTTAATCTAAATTATATAAATACTTTCTACAAGAGTGTTTCTGCACGTTGAAGAACAATTTGATGGGGCCAAAAATGAATTCTAGAATCCAGAAATGCATGGTTATAGAAGGTTGTTTAAAGTGCTAGTTAGCTTTTGATAGTAAAAATGATGGTTTTAGCTGACACAGGGATTTGATATATTAAAAAAAAATAGCTTCTTTTTTTAGCAATGTAGGAAAATAGTAGATTGCTGCCAGTAGATAGAGGAGAGCTGATATCCCAAGTAAAAGTCAAGAAATTCATGTCTGCTATGAAAAAAAATATTTTGCTTTAATAAAATAACTGAATTTTTAAAAATCATTTAACAAGTATCATTGAGTGACTGGGGCTTCCCATGTGGCTCTCATGGTAAAGAATTTGCCTGCCAATGCAGGAGGCATAAGAGACGCTGGTTTGGTCCCTAGGTTGGGAAGATTCCCTGGAGAAGGAAATGCAACCCACTCCAGTATTCTTGCCTGGAGAATCCCATGGACAGAGGAGCTTGACGGGCAAGAGTCCATAGGGTCGCAAAGAGTCAGACATGACCTAAACACCCATGCACTCACACATTGAGTGATTAGTATATAATTAGCACTGTGTTTATATGAAAGAAATGCTAGGTGTGGTTACTACCCTTCTCAAGTATTTGGAAAATAATTCGGAAGAAATAACTTATTTGCCCCAAATCATTGTTTAGCAAGGTACGATACTATTTGGTCCCAATGTCTGAGGTAAGCAATAATTCAACTAGAGATCAATTATTTGGGAAAGCAAAAGAAAATTGTTTTGGAGACAATGAAATGAGCTTCAATTGACTTGAAAGAAATGGGTAGATTGGGGCTAAGAATTAAAACATGGCAATTTAATTGTAGTAAGCAAATGTTTACAGACTATAAAGAGTGTGGTGTGTGCAGGAGATCTTGATGCTAGAGTGAGGGGTGTGGGGATTGTATTGCGATTTGGTGGAAATAACAGTAGGTAAAGTAAGGCCAGATAATTGAGAGTCTTGAATGACAGCGAATTTGGATTGTATTTTCAGACAAAGGAGAAACACTGGCAGCTTTCAAGGAGTTGAAATGATTGTTTGAAGCAGATAAATCTGAAAGCAGAAAAATATATAGCTGGGTGTGATAGAAAAAGTATTGCATTGTCAGAGAGATTTCCTTGGTTATAATTTTCATTTTGGAGCTCACCAGCTGTATAATGTTACGAAGTTCACTTCACTTTTCTGGGCTTCAATAGAATTGGCTGTAAGATCTGTATGAAAGTGGGTGGGAGGGCCTTTGTCAGATGTTTATTTTTTCAGGTTTGCTTCCAGCTTAGCCTGGCTAAGACCAAATATAAAATTATACTGTTCTTCCAAGTGTGAGTTAATAATGAGCTGGTGAAGTAAAAGGATATACAGGAAAGAGGAGATGTAAGGGTCAGAGAAGGCCTCATTTTGAATTAATTGATTTTTTTTTTGGAGTGTAATTGCTTTACAATGTTGTGTTAGTTTCTGCTATACATTGGAGTGAATCAGCTATGTACATACATATATCCCTTCTGTCTTAGACCTCCCTCCCACCTCTGCCCCATCCCACCACTCTAGGCCATCACAGAGCACTGAGCTGAACTCCCTGTGCTATGCATAAAGCAGGTTCCCACTAGCTAGCTATTTCACACTCAGCAGTGTGTATGTATAAATCCCAACCTTCCAATTCATTGCTTCCCCCACATGTCCACATATCTCTTCTCTATGTCTGTGTCTATTCCTGCCCTGCAAAAGGGTTCATCTGTACCATTAACACATACATGTGGAATCTAGAAAAATGAACTAGTAGATTTTTAAGAACCATGAGTAGAAGTAAGTTCGAGGGACATGGTGTGAAAATGATTAGGAGAAATCCCTACATTGATTGTGATATGACCTTAGGACAATCAATTATATCTGACCTAATGTGAATGAGTAAATAGTTTTTATTAAACCCTTAAAAAGAGGTATTTCTCTAGGTGATGTTCTTTACTATTTACCCTATTTTCCCTCACCCCAGTATCTAACCTATTACCTAACCGTATTATCTCTCCAAGATAAATACTTGTTCTCATCTAGTTCTCTCTACCTGACTTTGCCTCTAGTGTTTTGGATTACTGCTGCAGACTTTGTGATCAATTGACAGGAAACTAGTTATATTAACGGTTACAGCAATCTAAGAAAATCAAGTTATTATAAGTCACATTATTTTAATAATATTTCAAGCAATTTAGTAGTCTTAAATGATTTAGGGAAACAAGAGAATGTTCGGAGAATATCAGTTCAGTTCAGTTCAATCACTCAGTCATGTCTGACTCTTTGGGACCCCATGAATAGCAGCATGCCAGGCCTCCCTGTCCATCACCAACTCCCAGAGTTTACCCAAACTCATGTTCATAGAGTTGGTGACACCATCCAACCATCTCATCCTCTGTTGTCCCCTTCTCCTCCTGCCCTCAATCTTTCCCAGCATCAGGGTCTTTTCAAAGGAGTCAGCTCTTCGCATCAGGTGGCCAAAGTATTGGATTTTCAGCTTCAGCATCAGTCCTTCCAATGAACACCCAGGACTGGTCTCCTTTAGGATGGACTGGTTGGATCTCCTTGCAGTCCAAGGGACTCTGAAGAGTCTTTTCCAACACCACAGTTCAAAAGCATCAATTCTTTGGTGATCAGCTTTCTTTATAGTCTAACTCTCACATCCATACATGACTAGTGGAAAAACCATAGTCTTGACTAGATGGACCTTTGTTGACAAGTAATGTGTCTGCTTTTTAATATGCTGTCTATGTTGGTCATAACTTTCCTTCCAAGGAGTAAGTATCTTTTAATTTCTTTTTTTTTTATTATTATTTTTTTAAATTGGAGGCTAATTACTTTACAATATTATATTGGTTGGTTTTGCCATACATTGACATGAATCCACCCTGGGTGTACATGTGTTTCCCTCCTTGAACCCCCCTCCCACCTCCCTCCTCCCCATATCCTCCCTCCAGTTCATCCCCGTGCACCAGCCCCGAGCATCCTGTATCATGCTGGTGATTCGTTTCACATATGATAATATACATGTTTCAATGCCATTCTCCCAAATCATCCCACCCTCACCCTCTCCCACAGAGTCCCAAAGACTGTTCTATACACCTGTGTCTCTTTTGATGTCTAATTTCATGGCTGTAATCACCATCTGCAGTGATTTTGGAGCCCAGAAAATTGAAGTCAGCCACTTTTCCCACTATTTCTATTTGCCATGAAGTGACGGGACTGGATGCCATGATCTTAGTTTTCTGAATGTTGAGCTTAAACCAACTTTTTCATTCTCCTCTTTCACTTTCATCAAGAGGCTCTTTAGTTCTTCTTCACTTTCTGCCATAAGGGTGGTGTCATCTGCATATCTGAGGTTATTGATATTTCTCCCGGCAATCTTGATTCCAGCTTGTGCTTCTTCCAGCCCAGCGTTCCTCATAATGTATTCTGCATATAAGTTAAATAAGCAGGGTGACAATATACAGCCTTGACATACTCCTTTTCCTATTTGGAGCCAAGCAATATGAACAATTCAATGAATAAAAAACTGGATAACATGTGCTAAGTGCTGTTTTATATATATAATTTCAAGGTTATTAATATGAAAGTTTTGATGTATATGTAACACTCCTATTTCCAGATAAAGAAACTTAGTAACTCTCTAGTCCAGGGTTGCACAGTTGACATATTGCAGACCTAGGATTTGAATCTTGTTATTTTAAATTCCAACATCCATGCACTTTTCAACACATGAAACTACTACAGAAAGCAGTTGAAGATGGGTCACTGAATCAAATGAATGTTTGGGGTTGTAGTTATATATTAAGGACTCTCTAGGAGAAGGCAATGGCACCCCACTCCAGTACTCTTGCCTGGAAAATCCCATGGACGGAGGAGTCTGGTAGGCTGCAGTCCATGGGGTCACGAAGAGTCGGACATGACTGAGCAACTTCACGTTCACTTTTCACTTTCATGCATTGGAGAAGGAAATGGCAACCCACTCCAGTGTTCTTGCCTGGAGAATCCCAGGGATGGGGGAGCCTGATGAGCTGCCGTCTATGGGGTCGCACAGAGTTGGACACGACTGAAGCGATGCAGCAGCAGCAGTCTGAAACTAGTAAGTGAAGATTTAAAGTAGAACTACTTCATTATGAAACAGGGAATAGAAAAATTGCAGGAGAGAGCTGAGAAGTATACCCCAACATTCTTCTCTGAACTATGAAACTGAATTTTTATAGTCTGTTACACATAGCTGACAATTTCTTGTTGTAGCAATCATTCAGTTCAGTTCAGTCACTCTGTCATGTCTGACTCTTTGTGACCCCATGGACTGCAGCACGCCTGTCCATCACCAACTCCCAGAGTTTACTCAAACTCATGTCCATAGAGTCAGTGATGCCATCCAACCATCTCATCCTCTGTCGTCCCCTTCTTCTCCCACCTTCAATCTTTCTCAGCATCAGAGTCTTTTCAAATGAGTCAGCTCTTCGCATCAGGTGGCCAAAGTATTGGAGTTTCAGCTTCAACATCAGTCCTTCCAATGAATATTCAGGATTGATTTCCTTTAGGATGGACTGATTGGATCTCCTTGCAGTCCAAGGGACTCTCAAGAGTCTTCTCCAACACCACAGTTCAAAAGCATCTATTCTTTGCTCAGCTTTCTTTATAGTCCAACTCTCACATCCATACCTGACCACCGGAAAACCATAGCTTTGACTAGATGGACCTTTGTTGGCAAAGTAATGTGTCTGCTTTTTACTATGCTGTCTCAGTTCAGTTCAGTTCAGTCGCTCAGTCATGTCCGACTCTTTGTGACCCCATGAATCACAGCACTCCAGGCCTCCCTGATATGCTGTCTAGGTTGGTCATAACTTTTCTTCCAAGGAGCAAGCGTTTTTTAATTTCATGGCTGCATCATTACACATTTCATTTCCTATACGACTCTCCAGAATGCACGTCACTTTTTCACAAGATCCTGTCACCTTTACATCATGAACCAATTCTTCTTTATGTTCAAGATTAACTCCAAATGGGCACCTTCTCTACTACTGCTGGTACTTCTGAGTGGCAATTTTTTGTTCTAGCAAGTCAAAATAACCACAATTTCTATGTTCAGAAGACTATATTTCTAATATCTTTATATTCTAGGTTCTTCTGTAAATGGATTCCATCACCTTTCAAGGAGACAGTGTATTTGCTTCATTGGAAGGGCAGTTGTAAAAGCTATGGGTTGATCTTCAAATTTCTATGTCTATCTGTTGTAAACTCTTGTTTCTCATTATGATGCAATGTTATCCATAAGCCACTTCTCATCATGCTCTGAATTTGAACTTTCTGCAATCTCTGAAAAACAAGAGAGTTGCACTACATTCACACTGCCTAACCAGAGAAGGCAATGGCACCCCACTCCAGTGTTCTTGCCTGGAGAATCCCAGGGACGGGGGAGCCTGGTGGGTTACTGTCTATGGGGTCGCACAGAGTCAGACAAGACTGAAGCGACTTAGCAGCAGCAGCACTGCCTAACAGCCAACGGTTCTGTCAGTACTGTTAATTCACACAGTAGTGTTCCTTCATTATTTGAATATTTTATTGCATTTGTCCTTATTCATTTATCAAAAATGAAGTGATAAACAGAAAAAGTGATAAGCCTAAGTCTTAAAAACTTCATGAACTAGAGACAAAGATTGAAATAATAGTTTACTAAAAATTATGAATTTTTAGCTCCAGCTGAGTATTCAAGTTAGTTTTGTGCTCAGTTATAAGGGAAAAGAATAAAATTAAATAACATTTGCAAAACGCTTCTGAATAGATTGTCAGGATCAAGTCCTGGAATTTTATTATGATTTTTAAATCATAGGAAGCTAGATCTCTATCAACAAGATCTCTGCGTTAAAAGTTTCACTTTTGTCATTGGAATTTTTGTGGGAAGAAATCATAATTGAAAGCAGAGTGTTTCCTCTATTGAGTTACCCTTTACCCTGTTAACCTGTCAACTTCGTTAAGAGTTTTTGTAATTAGGAAGGAAATGATACTCCTTATAGATCACACTAACACTATGCATTGTAGAAATCTGTTTCTACACATTAGAAATACATATATCCGGTATTATATACTATTCTGCTTTATTGTTTACCTCCATACCTGTTTAAACTGCTTGTGTGGAGAGTTGTTCCAAGTTAACTAAACTTCAGTAACAGGCTTCAGCTTTTTCAGTTACTTATTAGACTTTTAAGTATGTCCCATTAACCCTCACTTGATTTTCTTGAGTACAGTTTTGGCTGGTCCCTTTGATCTAGTGTAGTTCAATGATTCTTCTCTCTCTCCCCTGACAAATATTTTTTAAATAATTTACTCATTTATGGGAAACTGAAATGAGTATCTATAGTCTCTTTTTGGTCTAGGTCACTCTGTATACTTTTGTCAGGAAAACAGCCCTCAAATATTGTTTACATCATGGCATCAGTTTACTCAAAGAACTTCACCCTCTTCCAACTCTCCAGATCTGGATTTTAACACAGTCACTTAACACAATCAGTCCATACTTTCCTCATCATTCCCTTCCCTACACAGCTTATTTTTCATCTTTTGTTTTTTGTTGTTCATTAATGAAGTCACATTAGTCTTCTTGGCAATCCACATAATGCTATTTTTAGCATTTAGGAGGCAGGAAAGGGAAGGGGGTTGAGAAAGGAGACAGGCAAGGGGGATGTGGGAGAGGGAAGGAAAGCAGAAGGAAAAGGACAGGAGGCTGGCAGGAGGAGTGGACACGGCACGGCTCTGCTGTAACACGTAGCGTCTCAGGATGAATCTGAAGACACTGCTCCTTTGGACGGAGGGCCCCAAGCTGGGTACACAGCTTCATGAGAAGAGCATGGACTCGACCTCTGCAAACACATGCACATGCCACTGGCTGTGCAGGGAGCTCTTCTGCACGTGCCATTTTGTGCAGCTGCCCACGTTGTGTATCTTGACGCTCTTAGAAAGCACATTGGTCTTCCTGGTGTCAATTCCCTTTCTCCCAGATAATGAGTCAATCCATGTTGCCTTCCTCTGAACCTACCATCCTTGGAATCCCCACTTCTCCCTCCCTCCCCATGTGCCTAGACCTTATGGTCTTGGCCCCCATGGTGTGTGTTCCTCCTCCTCTAAGCACCGGCAACTCACCAGCAGATGCCAAGGCAAAGTGTCCCTTCTCTCCAAACTCCGTCAAAACAAACTTTCAGGTGGGAAACTGAGTCTGTTTCACTTAATTCTGGTGGCAGTGAGGAGACGAGGTGGCGGCACACAGAATATTGCATTTTATAATATTGCTATGGCTCAGTTACAATTAAGCACGTGACTTTTTCTCCTTATTTTAAACTCCTGGGGCATCCCAAATTTGTGTAATTGGATTATAATGAAATAAAAACACCAAAGTAACCTCCTGATGTATGGGATGAGTTAGAAATCACAACCACTCTTCTAAGTCTATACCATGGAGTTACAATTACATGATTGTATATAAAATTCTAGAAGTACCAAAAGAAATTAAAAAAGAAGAATGCATTCTCTTATTGTAGGGAAAATACAGTGGTGCGGATGATCACAATTCTTCACACTTCCTTCCTTGAATCTTAAGGATTGACTTCTCAGACAGGACAGACGGGGTCTGTTAGGGAAGAAATCCAGCCCTGTGATGTCAGACTCACGTTGCGCTTCCTAAGTCGCAGGGGAGCATTTGTTACTGTCAGACTATAAACAACTAATAACCCAGAAAGATTTTCCTCTGATAGCCCAGAAGCTTAAAAATCTTGTCAGAGATATATTTCTGATATATTGGGAAGGCTGCTCTCATGGCATGACCTGTTCTCTCACTAGCATTTTCAAGAAGAGTTGTTTTCTAGATGCCTCGCCTGTACCAGAGTATATTAGCATCTGTATCTTTATCCATACATTTAATTGCCTCCAAATGTAAAAGCTGGAAAAGGACAATGGAATCATTTGGCCAATATGTCTTCACATCTACTTGAGTTTCTTAAGAGAATGCATTAAAAAAGCCAATTCAACCAATTGACTTTATCTTACAGACCGCATTTACCAAATGTACTTTCCCTTTTTCTTTTATTTGGGTGCATTGTACATGCACATGGGTTTTCTGGAGGATAATTTTAAATATTTCAGCACCCACAAAACATCTCCATTTTCAGAGACAAAAAAGGGTCACCTCTTGGTCATACAGAAGAGTTTTGACACTGATGCAAAGAAAGAGAAACAAAGATCAAAGGGAGAAATAATTAAGACAGGAATCTAAGCACCAGGCTTTTGGGAGGTCAGGTAGTTAGAATAAAGACAGGACTCAAACATTCAGGGAATCTGAGAATTATGATAATTTGTTTAATAGGGGTAATGACCTGACAGAGGGAACAAAGACTGTGAGGAACTTAATAGAAGAAAAATTTAGAACAGAAGAGGTTGCTTAGGATGAGCCAAATGAGGAAGAACTTGAGGAAGACATTCAGGACTAAAA
This sequence comes from Moschus berezovskii, assembly GCF_049115385.1. Lineage (NCBI taxonomy): Eukaryota > Metazoa > Chordata > Mammalia > Artiodactyla > Moschidae > Moschus > Moschus berezovskii. The sequence continues at coordinate 117,953,663 of NC_142462.1, forward strand.
AAGAATCTAGCTGGGTTACTTGTCTCTATGGGGATGTTATCGTTATGTTAAAACTGAACTCACTTCTGTGTATACCTATTCGTTAACCATTCAAAGAATATTTGTGCATAGTTTACCCAGAATTTGTTTTACTCAATGTCATTTTCTCCGGTCTTATCTAAGAACTTGATTTCTCTATTATTCCATCAGAAATGTTAGACCTGGGTAGACTTTATTCCTGACTAGAGTCTGCCATTTTATGCCTGTGTAACACAGAAGAGTGACTCCTGATTCAGTCATGATAGTATAACCAGTGTCAAATTTACCCTCCTGCTTCAAACAACGATAAAAATGGACAAAATATATGAGGCAACTGTTTTCAGTTATTGAACCTTAGGCTTCTCAGGACTGTGACTCATGTAAAAGGAAACACACCAGGTTAGTTTTCTATTGCTGCAAAAAAAAAAAAAAAAACAAGGCCATAAACAAAGGGGCTTAAAACAATACCCAGGGCTTACAGTTCTGTAGGTCAGAAGTCTGTCATGGCTCAGAATATCACAAGGCTGAAATCAGGCTCAGTGAGGCTAAGTTCTTGTCTGCAGGCGTGGGGGCAGTGAATGAGGGGGGTCTTCTTTCAGGATCATTCTTATCGTCAGCAGAAGAAGTTGTCCATCCTTGCTGTTTAAGAAAGTTTTCAAGTTCTTTGCTGTCAACCAGGGGCCAGTCTCAGCTCCTAGAAACCACCAGTAGTCTTTGTCAGGTGTCCTCCACCATCTTTGAGTCATCAAGTGCCCATCACATCCTTCTGGTGCTTCAAACCTCTGATTTCCTCTTCTGCTGCCATGGAGAACACCCTCTTCTTTTAAAAGGCTAAGGTGATGAGGCAGGCCACCTGGCAAAATCTTTCCATTTTTCAGTCAACCGTGCCATATAACAGGACTAATCACGGGAGTAAAATCTGTCCCCTAATTTTGGGGATTTTGCAGGGGCATCCCTGATAGCTTAGTGGGTTAAGAACCCACCTGCAATGCAGGAGACACAGGAGATGTGGGTTCAATCCCTGGGGCGGGAAGATCCCCTGGAGTAGGAAATGGCAGCCCACTCCAGTATTCTTGCCTGGAAAATTTCATGGACAAAGGAGCCTGCTGAGCTACAGTCTAAAGGGTTGCAAAGAGTTGAATATGACTGAATTACTAAGCAAATTATGGCATATTCACAGGGTAGGGGATGGAAAATTGTGGGGGACAACTTAGAATCCTGGCTCCCACCCACCCTCTGTTGCCACACTCCATGAATACACACACCTGCACACTCACACACAACTTGGGCCACTTGTCTTTTCACACAGTGAATGAACAGGAGGGTGAAAGCTTTGTCACTTTGGAGTGTTTTAAAACTTCCCTGGAGAAGGTCTGCACTTGTGTACATAGAGTGTACCTAGGTACCTAGGTCTGTACTCATGTATTGATGTGTCTGTGACCAAACTCATGTGTTTTATCTGACTTTGAATCCATTATTTCATAAATGAAAAGACCGAGGTCACAATGAGGTCAAAGTCCAAGGTCACCCTAGAGGGGCACTGGCAGAGCTGAGATAAGAGCTAGAATCTCAAGTTCATCAGTCTGATGATCTCTGCTTTCTATAGGCTGTGTTTGCTTGATAATGCTAAATATGAAAGAAAAAAACTCTCGCCTGGCCAGCTTACATTACTCTTGGTGGTTGGAGGGTTAGTCGCTCAGTTCTGTTCAACTCTTTTGCAGCCCCATGGAATGTAGCCCACCAGTCTCCTCTGTCCATGGGATTCTCCAGGCAAGAATACTGGAATGGGTAGCCATGTCCTTTTCCAGGGTTTCTTCCCAACCCAGGGATCAAACCCAGGTCTCCTGCACTGTGGGCAAATTTTTTACCAACTGAGACACCAGGGAAGCATAATTACATTATGCTTGACTACCCGTTACTGACTTCTTAGCCAGGAGGGACAGTAGGGGTAGATGCCAAGGAGAGTCCATGTCACCTTGAGAGGGAGCCTTTGGCACTTTCTTTAAGCAAGGGCTGGTACTCACATCTCCTGTAAACAGGAGGAGTGAGGGGAGAGTGGACCATGTCTGCAGTTCAGAGGGTTTAGGAGCATCTGAAGATCCCAGACTATGGGGCTATCACACTTGATATGTCCATATCCTGTGAAAGTCCATTCTTGCCCAGCCAGGGCTCTGTCCTTGCCACAAAATTTAACCACAATTCAGGTCCAGCTGCCTGACACTCAAAAGCCAATACAGAGAAGAGGTTGCTGGAAAGGAAAGACCTGCCCTGGACGGGTGTTTAACCTCCTTTGGAGCTTGGCTTCTCTTTCAGTTAAGTCCTTGGTCTGGTTCTCAGTTTTTGCTTTTGTTCTTTTGAAACAGACAGGAACTCCTTTATATGCAATGAAGGAGCATATTGGTCTTCATGTAACTTTTAATTACTAATAAGTGCACCCAGCATTGGGTTACTCTTTTTTTTTTTTAGTTGAAAAATGTTAATTTATTGATTAGGTTTAATATTTTTATTTTATTTATTTATTTCCTTTTTTTTGGAGGCTAATTACTTTACAATATTGTATTGATTTTGCCATACATTGACATGAATCTGCCATGGGTGTACACGTGTGGGTTACTCTTTTTAAAAAATTAATTTTATTGGCGTATAGTTGCTTTACAATGCTGTTATGCTGTTAGTTTGTGTGACCCTTTTTGAAAGTGTCAATTACACTTAGCAATAGCCACTTAGTTCCATTATCCTTAGAGTTACTAATTCCCCCATATTTCTCAAAAGCTGATACATGCTATCAGCTAATACTTTTCCTTCCAACAGTATGTGTGTGTATGTACTACGTCACTTCAGTCATGACTTTTTGCCTGCCAGGCTCCTTTGTCCATGGGATTCTCCAGGCAAGAATACTGGAGTGGATTGCTATTCCGTTTTCCGGGGGATCTTTCTGACCCAGGGATTGAACCTGTGTCTCCTGAGGCTGCTGCATTGCAGGCAGATTCTTTACTGCTGAGCCACCAGGGAAGCTCACCACCAGCAAAAGCTCGAACAATTACCTGGATACTTTTTGCACAGAGAAATCTGTGCCCAGGTACCACTGATGGAGTCCTCATTGCATCCAGGTGGTGGGGGATCCAGTTCCCAGATCTCTTAGCATTTGCTGTTACGGACCATGCCTGAGTTCCCTGGGAAGTTGACTCTGAAAGAGATTAGCATGCAAGGCATTTATTGAGGGGGAATCATGAGATTCATACCTAAGGAAGGGAGAAAAGAAAGGAGGAGGAACAGAGACTATTTGAGTAGTGATGCAATTTCAGCAAAGTCTCAGCTGATTTCACAGGAATTTTGCATTTGGGATGCTCTTTAGAGTTGTCCAAAGTTGGGACTAGGGGAATAGGCCTTTATAGGGACCGTCCATGTCTACCCTTTGACCAATCTTTGAGCGCAGGCATACTCTGAAAAGGGACTTAGTCTTGGGTGGAGCAGCTTTACTCTGCTGAGGTTGAAGCTGTGGGCAACCATCCAGCAGTTCTATCAGCTTAGAAAACAGGCCTTTTATACACGGAGGAGGATCTGGGCAGCATGTTATGGCATCTAATAAAGTAAATTCCTACTTTAATAAAGATTTGCTGCTGTTGTTCAACGCTAAGTCATGTCCGACTTTTTGTGACCCCATGGACTGCAGCAAGCGAGGCCTCCCTGTCCCTCACCATCTCCCAGAGTTGGCCCAAGTTCATGTCCATCGCGTCGGTGATGCCACTCAACCATCTCATCCTCTGTCTCCCCCTTCTCCTTTTGCCCTCAGTCTTTCCCAGCATCAGGGTTTTTTCCAATGAGTCAGTTCTTCACATCAGGTGGGCAAAGTACTGAAGCTTCAGCATCAGTATCAGTCCTGCCAGTGAGTATTCAGGGTTGATTTCCCTTGGGATTGACTGGTTTGATCTCCTTGCAGTCCAAGGGACTCTCAAGAGTCTTCTCCAGCACCACAGTTCGAAAGCATCAATTCTTCTATGTTCTTAATAAAGATAATTCAGTGGAAAAATTATGTCCCCAACAACTCTAGTTTCTCATGTGGCTGTTAACCAAGATACTGCCATTTAAATGGGGACAATAACTGCTAATTTCAGATTCAGTATATCAGAGGAAATTAACAAATTCAATAGTGCTTGTCTTTTCTAAGAAAATCTATTCTAAACGGCCAATATTATGATTATGTGGAGGAAAGACAATCCAGCAACTCAGAAGCATTTATTTAGAAATAGTTCAGAAATCATATTTTATCTATAACATCAGTAAGATAAAAGCAGTTGCTAATAACAGCCAACACAGAAAGATGAAAGGAATGTCTAAAAGGACAAATTACTAAGTTTTTTTTAACTCTCGCATAGATCTCCTAATAGAAATTTCTCAACCTCTGTGGCTTTCCTTCATATATTTACCCAAGTCTTCCCTGCCCTTTCCTTGGAGTTTTAAATGGCTTCCCAGTGGTGCTAGTGGTAAAGAATCTGCTTGCCAATGCAGGAGATGCAAGAGATGCGGATTTGATCCCTGGGTGGGGAAGACCCCCTGGAGTAGGAAATGGCACCCCACTGCAGTATTCTTGCCTGGAAAAATTCCACGGGCAGAGGCACTTGGCGGGCTACAGTCTATGGGGTTGCAAAGAGTTGAACACAACTGAGCACAGCCAACAGCCAGCACCCAACCATATGTGCCACCTGTTCAGCTTTTGTGCAACTGAAGAGCTCAGGCCATTTCACTTACATCCCTTGTGAATTCTCGGTAGCTCAGCTTTGTTCTGCAGACAGCTATTGCTGGCTGATTCCAACAGCTGCTTCTAGAAGGCCACTGACAATGAATCTGAGTTGTTCAACAATAGTCAATTTGCTGTTCATCCCTGTGGCTACCCATGATGGAACTGTCTGGGATTGCTAGCTCAGATCTGTTTATGAGAAGCCTCTGCTTCAGATGAATGCAATTATTTTAATATACCTATAGGTGACACTTACTCCTCTTTCCTCCTGCTGATCTGTTGATAGAGCATTGAGTCCACTTTAACCAGAACTTAAAAAAATTGTTTTCTTTTTTGTTTTGAACCAGAAATGCTTGTTGCAGAAATTTGCTTCAGGTTCCGATTGAGTGGCCCCAGCTGGGATTGGCTTGGATCCCTCTGCCTGGGTCGAGGTTAAATAGAGAAGGAAGGGGAGAAGGAATACCTCTGGATAGAGGCCTCACAGCTGCACATGCAGTTGCTGGCCAGGCTACAGGTGAGGCCTGGGCCAGGGGACCCTGTTCATGGAGTTTATGAACTTCCCCTTCCCCTTTCTCTGTCAGAAGCAGCACCTTTTGAGCCATTAGTTCCCAAATAGGAACACCAAAGAATCATCTGGTAACAAACCTGTCTCCTGCTAGAAGGCCCCAGTTGGGTCCGCAGGGAGCCCGCCCTTGCCTTTTGCCTTGTGGGCTCATCCCCACCCTTCAGTCACAAAGACATCATTCATCCGCAGACCTGCCAGAATCTGGACCCCCTCAGCCTTCAGAGCCCCAGGCTGCCCTGCAAACCCCGGAAAGTGGGTCTAGGTAGTGCTGAGAGTAAAGGCCCCAAGGACTCCAGAATGCACTCCTCTTTGCTCTTGAACTCTGCCAGGTGCCAGGTTCAACTTGTTCCAGACTCACCTTCACACGCCACCACTGACGTCTGAATGGCGCCTCCCACCTTGATGGGACCTTGGATATGGGGGCGCTTCTGAAACCACCAGTCCCCAAGCGTCCATGCTCGTCTGCATCTGGAAACCTCCTGCTCCATCTGGGACATCCAGGCCCTCCAGCCACACAGCCACCAGCCCCGTTTCCTCTTCTGCTGTTTTGTTTTTTAATCAAGAAAAAACTGTGGTGAAGGAGCTAAGGCAGTTTGGGGGTCTGTGGATGAAGGAAATGGAAGGTTCAATTCTGTAATATTTAAAATCACGTCTGGAGAAGGAACAAGATGGCGGAGGAATAGGATGGCGAGACCACTTTCTCCCCCACAAATTCATCAAAAGAACATTTGAACGCTGAGTAAATTCCACAAAACAACTTCTGAATGCCGTCAGAGGACATCAGGCACCCAGAAAAGCAGCCCATTGTCTTCGAAAAGAGGTAGGAAAAAACATAAAAGATAAAAAGAGACAAAAGAGGTAGGGACAGAGCTCCGTCCCGGGAAGGGAGGCTTAAAAAAGAGAGAAGTTTCCAAACACCAGGAAACACTCTCACTGGCAAGTCTGTGGCAAGCCTTGGAACCTCAAAGGGCCACATAACCGGGAGGAAAAAGAAATAATTAAAACCCACAGATTACATGCCAAACGGTAACTCCTGGCGGAGAAAGAGCGCAGACGCCTGCATCCGCCATTAGTAAGCGGGGGCTGGGCAGGGAGGAGCCAGCTGACCTGCTTAGAGAAAGGACTGAGCCTGAATGCCGCGAGGGCAATCTGAGAGAACTAACTGGGGATAGCAAAGCAGACTGTGGCATAACTACCCCGCGAAAATGCGAAAGGCCCTAACCTAAGACTCCGCCAGCCCCACTCACAGAACAAAGGACTGAACAGAGCTAGCCGGCTGCGGACGGCCCATCCCCCACCGAGACAGGCAGGGGAGGGCAGCCAGAGCTGGAAGGGGGCAACCGCGGCCCCAGAGAGGCATCCAATACGAAACTGAAGGCAGGTTTCATTGCTAAACAAGACTTCTTGGGTTTCTGGCTGGTCGACATCTGCCTGAGAAGGTGCGCCGGCTGTACACCCAGAAAACTGAGTGGGAGGGACCAGGGGAGGCGATAAGTAGCAGAGACTGTGCTCGCCAAACACCTGGTCACCTGAGCTGCTCAGACCAGGGAAGACACAAAACGAAGGCCCAACCAAGTCTGCACCTTTGTGGAGTACCCGAGTACCTGAACCTGAGTGACTTAGACCTGGGAAGTGCATGCAACCCAGCGCTGGCCTCAGACAGTTCTTGGCAGAGCAACCTAGAGCCTGTGCAGTGTAGAGACAGCACACACGCTGTGAGAGGGGGCAAACCCAGTGTGGCCGAGACACTGCGAGCACTCCCCACAGACGCCAGAGATATTTGTCTGCAGTGTTCCTCCCTTCCCAGAACAGGACTGAACAAGTGAGCCTTAAAAAGTGTCCACCACCGCCCCCTAGTGTCAGGGAGGAAATTAGACACTGAAGAGACCAGCAAACAGAAGCTAAAACAGGAGGGAACCACCTTGGAAATGACAGATAGAGACGTCTAGAGGCTACTCCAAGAATAAGACTGAAAACTAGAGGCAGCAGGCTTAAGTCTGAATCGTGAGAACACCAGAGAACTCCTGACTCCAGGGAGCATTAATCGATAGGAGCTCATCAAACTGAAACTGAAAGCACCACCCAAAGTTCCACAGCAAGACATACCGTGCAAATTCTCCAGCAACACAGGAAAATAGCCCTGAGCTTCAATATACAGGCCGCCCAAAGTCACTCCAAACCCATTGACATCAGAGAATGAGATGGCTGGATGGCATCACTGACTCTGTGGACATGAGTTTGAGTGAACTCCGGGAGTTGGTGATGGACAGGGAGGCCTGGCGTGCTGTGATTCATGGGGTCGTGGAGAGTCGGACACGACTGAGCGACTGAACTGAACTGAACTGAACTCATTACTGGACACTTCATTGCACTCCAGAGAGAAGAAAACCAGCTCCACCCACCAGAACACCGACACAAGCTTCCCTAACCAGGGAACCTTGACAAGCCACCCGTCCAACCTCACCCATAGCGAGGAAACTCCACAATAAAGAGAACTACACAAACTGCTGGAAGACAGAAAGGCCATCCCAAACACAGCAATATAAGCAAGATAAAGAGGCAGAGAAATACCCAGCAAATAAAGGAACAGGATAAAGGCCTACCAACCCAAACAAAAGAGGAAGAGATAGGGAACCTACCTGATGAAGAATTCCGAATAATGATAGTGAAATTGATCCAAAATCTTGAAAATAAGTTGCAGTTACAGATAAATAACATGGAGACAAGGATTGAGAAGATGCAAGAAAGATTTAACAAGGGTATAGAAGAAATAAAAAAGAGTCAATATACAATGAATAATGCAATAGATGAGATCAAAAACACTCTGGAGGGAACCAACAGTAGACTAACAGAGGCAGAAGATAGAATAAGTGAGTTAGAAGATAGAATGGTAGAAATAAATGAAGCAGAGAGGGAAAAAGAAAAACGAATTAAAAGAAATGAGGACAATCTCAGAGACCTCTGGGGCAATGTCAAACGCCCTAACATCCGAATCATAGGAGTCCCAGAAGAAGAAGACAAGAAGAAAGACCATGAGAAAATACTTGAGGAGATAATAGTTGAAAATTTCCCTAAAATGGGGAAGGAAATAATCACCCAAGTCCAAGAATCCCAGAGAGTCCCAAACAGAATAAACCCAAAGGGAAATACCCCAAGAGACATAGTAATCAAATTAACACAGATCAAACACAAAGAACAAATATTAAAAGCAGCAAGGGAAAAGCAACAAATAACACACAAGGGGATCCCCATAAGGATAACAGCTGATCTTTCAATAGAAACTCTTCAGGCCAGGAGGGAATGGCAGGGCATATTTAAAGTGATGAAAGAAAATAACCTACAGCCCAGATTACTGTACCCAGCAAGGATCTCATTCAAATATGAAGGAGAAATCAAAAGCTTTTCAGACAAGCAAAAGCTGAGAGAATTCAGCATCACCAAACCAGCTCTCCAACAAATGCTAAAGGACCTTCTCTAGACAGGAAACACAGAAAGAGTGTATAAACTTGAACCCAAAACAATAAAGTAAATGACAACAGGATCATACTTATCAATAATTACCTTAAATGTAAATGGGTTGAATGCCCCATCCAAAAGACAAAGGCTGGCTGAATGGGAAACAAGACCCCCATATATGTTGTCTACAAGAGACACACCTCAAAATGATGGGCACATATGGATTAAAAGTGAAGGGCTGGAAAAAGATATTCCACGCAAATAGAGACCAAAAGAAAGCAGGAGTAGCAATACTCATATCAGATAAAATAGACTTTAAGACAAAGGTTGTGAAAAGAGACAAAGAAGGACACTACATAATGATCAAAGGATCAATCCAAGAAGATATAACAATATAAATATATATGCACCCAACATAGGAGCACTGCAATATGTAAGAAAAATGCTAACAAATATGAAAGTATTAACGATATTAATTGAAATTAATATTGAAATTAACAATAACACAATAATAGTGGGAGACTTTAATGCCCCACTCACACCTATGGATAGATCAACTAAACAGAAAATTAACAAGGGAACACAAACGTTAAATGATACAATCGACCAGTTAGACCTGATAGATATCTATAGGACATTTCACCCCCAAACAATGAATTTCACCTTCTTCTTAAGTGCACATGGAACCTTCTCCAGGATAGATCACATCCTGGGCCATAAATCTAGCCTTGGTGAACTCAAAAAAATTAAGATCATTCCAAGCGTCTTTTCTGACCACAATGCAGTAAGACTAGATCTCAATTACAGGAAAAAAACTATTAAAAATTCCAACATATGGAGGCCGAACAACACACTGCTGAATAACCAACAAATCGTAGAAGAAATCAAAAAAGAAATAAAAATATGAATAGAAATGAATGAAAATGAAAACACAACAACCCAAAACCTTTGGGACACTGTAAAAGCAGTGCTAAGGGGAAGGTTCATAGCAATACAAGCATAACTCAAGAAACAAGAAAAAAGTCAACTAAATAACCTAACTCTACACCTAAAGCAACTAGAAAAGGAAGAAATAAAGAACCCCAGGGTTAGTAGAAGGAAAGAAATCTTAAGAATTAGGGCAGAAATAAATGCAAAAGAAACAAAAGAGACCATAGCAAAAATCAACAAAGCCAAAAGCTGGTTCTTTGAGAGGGTAAACAAAATTGATAAACCACTAGCCAGACTCATCAAGAAACAAAGGGAGAAAAACCAAATCAATAAAATTAGAAATGAAAAGGGAGAGATCACAACAGACAACACAGTAATACAAAGGATCATAAGAGAATACTATCAGAAATTATATGGCAATAAAATGGACAACTTGGAAGAAATGGACAAATTCTTAGAAAAGTACCACTTTCCAAAACTGAACCAGGAAGAAATAGAAAATCTGAACAGACCCATCACAAGCATGGAAATTGAAACTGTAATCAGAAATCTTCCAGCAAACAAAAGCCCAGGTCCAGATGGCTTCACAGCTGAATTCTACCAAAAATTTAGAGTAGAGTTAACACCTATCCTATGCAAACTCTTCCAGAAAATTGCAGAGGAAGGTAAACTTCCAAACTCATTCTATGAGGCCACCATCACCCTAATACCAAAACCTGACAAAGATGACACAAAAAAAGAGAACTTCAGGCCAATATCACTGATGAACATAGATGCAAAAATCCTTAACAAAATTCTAGCAATCAGAATCCAACAACACATTAAAAACATCATATATCATGACCAAGTGGGCTTTATCCCAGGGATGCAAGGATTCTTCAATATCCGCAAATCAATCAACGTAATACACCACATTAACAAACTGAAAAATAAAAATCATATGATTATCTCAATAGATGCAGAGAAAGACTTCAACAAAATTCAACATCAATTTATGATCAAAACCCTCCAGAAGGCGGGAACAGAAGGAACATTCCTCAACATAATAAAAGCTATATATGACAAACCCACAGCAAACATTATGCTCAATGGTGAAAAATTGAAAGCATTTTCCCTAAAGTCAGAAACAACACAAGGGTGCCCACTCTCACCACTACTATTCAACATAGTTCTGGAAGTTTTGGCTACAGCAATCAGAGCAGAAAAAGACATAAAAGGAATACAAATTGGAAAAGAAGAAGTAAAACTCTCACTGTTTGCAGATGACATGATCCTCTACACAGAAAACCCTAAAGACTCTACCAGAAAATTACTAGAGCTAATCAATGAATATAGTAATGTTTGAGGATATAAAATCAACACACAGAAATCCCTTGCATTCCTATACACTAATAATGAGAAAATAGAAAGAGAAATTAAGGAAACTATTCCATTCACTGTTGCAATGAAAAGAATTAAATACTTAGGAATATATCTACCTAAGGAAACAAAAGACTTGTACATAGAAAACTATAAAACACTGGTGAAAGAAATCAGAGAAGACACTAATAGATGAAGAAATATACCGTGTTCATGAATTGGAAGAATAAATATTATGAAAATGAAAATATTACCCAAAGTAATTTATAAGTTCAATGCAATCCCTATCAAGCTGCCAATGGTATTTTTCACAGAGCTAGAACAAATAATTTCACAATTTGTATGAAAATGCAAAAAACCTCGAATAGCCAAAGCAATCTTGAGAAAGAAAAATGGAACTGGGGGAAATCAACCTGCAGGACTTCAGGCTCTACTACAAAGCCACAGTCATCAAGACAGTATGGTACTGGCATAAAGACAGAAATACAGATCAATGGAACAAAATAGAAAGCCCAGAGATAAATCCACGCACCTATGGACACCTTATCTTTGACAAGGGAGGCAAGAATATTCAATGGAGAAAAGACAATATTTTTAACAAGTGGTGCTGGGAAAACTGGTCAGCCACTTGTAAAAGAATGAAACTAGAACTCTCCCTAACACCATACACAAAAATAAACTCAAAATGGATTAAAGATCTAAGTGTAAGACCAGAAACTATAAAACTCCTAGAGGAGAACATAGGCAAAACACTCTCTGACATAAATCACATCAGGATCCTCCATGACCCACCTCCCAGAATATTGGAAATAAAAAGCTTCTGCACAGCAAAGGAAACTATAAGCAAGGTGAAAAGACAGCCTTCAGAATGGGAGAAAATAATAGCAAATGAAGCAACCGACAAAGGATTAATCTCAAAAATATACAAGCAACTCCTGCAGCTCAATTCCAGAAAAATAAACAAACCAATCAAAAAATGGGCCAAAGAACTAAACAGACATTTCTCCAAAGAAGACATACAGATGGCTAACAAACACATGAAAAGATGCTCAACATCACTCATAATCAGAGAAATGCAAATCAAACAGAATGGCTGCTATCCAAACGTCTACAAGCAATAAATGCTGGAGAGGGTGTGGAGAAAAGGGAACCTTCTTACACTGTTGGTAAGAATGCAAACTAGTACAGCCACTATGGAGAAAAGTGTGGAGATTCCTTAAAAAACTTGAAATAGAACTGCCATACGATCCAGCAATTGCACTCCTGGTTATGCACACCGAGGAAACCAGAATTGAAAGAGACACATGTACTCCAGTGTTCATCGCAGCACTGTTTATAATAGTCAGGATATGGAAGCAACCTAGATGTCCATCTGCAGACGAATGGATAAGAAAGCTGTGGTACATATACACAATGGAGTATTACTCAGCCATTAAAAAGAATGCATTTGAATCAGTTCTAATGAGGTGGATGAAACTGGAGCCTATTATACAGAGTGAAGTAAGCCAGAAAGAAAAACACCAATACAGTATATTAACGCACATATATGTAATTTAGAAAGATGATAATGATAACCCTGTATACAAGACAGCAAAAGAGACACAGATGTATAGAACAGTCTTTTGGACTCTGTGGGGGAGGGCAAGGGTGGGATGATTTGGGAGAATGGCATTGAAACATATATATCATCATATGTGAAATGAATCGCCAGTCCAAGTTCGATGCATGATACAAGATGCTCGGGGCTGGTGTACTGGCATGAACCAGAGGGATGGGATGGGGAGGGAGGTGGGAGGGGGGTTCAAGATGGGGAACATATATACACCTGGGGCAGGTTCATGTCAATGTATCACAAAACCAATACAATAATGTAAAAATACAAAAAAATAAAATAAAACCAAGTCTGCATGTGGAAACAGAACCGACAGTCACATGAGTCCTCAGCCACAAATAAACGTGCTACCTTGTATTTATTTGAATATTTGGTTTCTTCCATGAGTGCATGATTTTGCCAGTTCTCTAATGCTTGATTAGTTCGTAGCCAGAATCTCCACTAGGCATTTTCCAAAATCAAGGAGTATTTCCTCCTGTTTAATCAAGCCTAACTTTTAGACCTTTTAAATAAAAAAGAGGCATTCATAAAATCAAGAAAATTAAAAATTAATCTTTTGTTTTATATGCAAAACAATCGTACACAGCATTCAGATGCCAGTCGTCTGGTTTCAGTTCTCTGCTTTGTCTGTGGACTCTCTTCCCTGTATGTCTGTTCAGACTGGACTCCTTGTGTTTAAAGGATGAACACAGAGATTTTGCCCATCCCCAGGCATCTACCTCAAGCAGGAGAGGTTAACGGCCCCTCTTATTACTGGAACCGCTAGATTCAGTGGTGAGACCAAGCAAGCCTCTGTTACTTCATCAGAGGAAGGTTTCACGGGATCTTTCTGTTCCTTAGCAGCAAAAATAAACAGCATCACAGAAACTCTGCAGGCATCAAACCCTCTAGCAGTAACACACAATCTCTATAAGCTAAATACACATGCTTTTATTGTGGTAAAAATATAACAGATCTCAGTGTCACGTAACTAAGAACAATAGTCAGCTGTCCCAAATTCCAATGTTCATTTTTTAGCTCAGGTGAAAGTAAAGTATCCTGATGTTTGTGGTAGGTGTTAAAGGGATGTGAAGTATATATTGATCAGAAGCTATCAAAACCAAGTGGGAAGGATTGTGATTTATTTGACAAAAGGCCAGTTCAACTTCAGAGGTCTTGATTATATACGTCTAAATCTAAAATCTCAATAGGACTTTGCTTAAACAAAATTGCATATTTGCTGTAAAGAAGCCATGTTTATTTATGTATTGGTATGGTAAAACTAAGAAAATAATTATCTTAAGAAAAGGACTCGAGCTTTATACTTAAGGACCACTTAGTTTGAATATTTTTTTTGGCAGTCTCAAAGAGTGGTGTTATTGAATGTTGCAAAGTAGTAATTAGAATCTTCTTCTGCTTCTGAATTGGGAAGAAATTACAGCTGAAATAGTACACTGTGGAAAGGAAAGGCACTATATTCATTATGGCAGAGTTATAAGAAGGTCTCATTATAGGAGTGCAGTTCTCTGAAAACTGCCAGGAGTGAAAGAATGTTCAGTAGCCTTTACCATGAAAGATATAGGAGGGGCAGAAAGGAGGAAGCCTGCAAAAATTGGAGACTTCTGTGTTTATACAGAGAGACTATCCCCAGTTCAGTTCAGTTCAGTTCAGTCGCTCAGTCGTGTCCGACTTTCCGTGACCCCATGAATCACAGCACGCCAGGCCTCCCTGTCCATCACCAACTCCCGGAGTTCACTCAAACTCATGTCCACAGAGTCGGTGATGCGATCCAGCCATCTCATTCTCTGTCGTCCCCTTCTCCTTCCGCCCCCAACCCTTCCCAGCATCAGAGTCTTTTCCAGTGAGTCAACTCGTCGCATGAGGTGGCCAAAGTATTGCAGTTTCAGCTTTAGCATCAGTCCTCCCAATGAACACCCAGGATCGATCTCCCTTAGAATGGACTGGTTGGATCTCCTTGCGGTACAATGGACTCTCAAGAGTCTTCTCCAACACCACAGTTCAAAAGCAACAATTCTTCGGCGATCAGCTTTCTTCACAGTCCAACTCTCACATCCATACATGACCACGGGAAAAACCATAGCCTTGACTAGACGGACCTTTGTTGGCAAAGTAATGTCTCTGCTTTTTAATATATTATCAAAGTTGATCATAACTTTCCTTCCAAGGAGTAAGCGTCTTTTAATTTCATGGCTGCAATCAGCATCTGCAGTGATTTTGGAGCCCAAAAAAATAAAGTCTGACACTGTTTCCACTGTTTTTCCATCTATTTCCCATGAAGTGATGGGACCAGATGCCATGATCTTTGTTTTCTGAATGTTGAGCTTCAAGCCAACCTTTTCACTCTCCTCTTTCACTTTCATCAAGAGGCTTTTGAGTTCCTCTTCACTTTCTGCCATAAGGGTAGTGTCATCTGCATACCTGAGATTATTGATATTTCTCCCAGCAATCTTGATTCCAGCCTGTGCTTCTTCCAGCCCAGCATTCCTCATGATGTGCTCTGCATATAAGTTAAATAAGCAAGGTGACAATATACACCCTTGATGCACTCCTTTTCCTATTTGGAACCAGTCTGTTGTTCCATGTCCAGTTCTGACTGTTGCTTCCTGACCTGCATACAGGTTTCTCAAGAGGCAGGTCAGGTGGTCTGGGATTCCCATCTCTTTCAGAATGTTCCACAGTTTACTGTGATCCACACAGTCAAAGGCTTTGGCATAGTCAATGAAGCAGAAATAGCTGTTTTTCTGGAATTCTCTTGCTTTCTCCATGATCCAGCAGATGTTTGCAATTTGATCTCTGGTGCCTCTGCCTTTTCTAAAACCTGCTTGAACATCTGGGAGTTCACAGTTCACATATTGCTGAAGGGTGGCTTGGAGAATATTGAGCATGACTTTACTAGAGTGTGAGATGAGTGCAATTGTGCGGTAGTTTGAGCATTCTTTGGCATTCCCTTTCTTTGGGATTGGACTATCCCCAGATGGTCATTGATATCTACCAAAAGCAACCTGATAGTCATGAAGGTGCAAATATGCTCAGTTTAGTTTTCCTATCTCAGGGGTCCCCAAACTCTGGGATCTAATGCTTGGTGATCTGAGCTGAAGCTGATATAATAATAATACAAATAAAGTGTACAATAAATGTAATGCACTCGGATCATCCCCAAACCATCTCCCACCCCATCTGTGGAAATTCTGTCCTCCATGAAACCGGTCCCTGGTGATTTAAAGGTTAGGGACAGATCTTGGAGTACCAGACTTGGCTCCATTGTAAGGTACACCTGATGGTGATGTTGAGGCAAAGGCAGTCCCATGCCTTCCCCTGCCTCTCCTCCATGCAATGCACTTGCTGGGAACCAGGAGCTGTATATGATCACTGATTGGGGTTATTTGGCAGAAGGAGGGACTAACCCCTTTCAGTGGGTTGATTTATGGAGGGGGTTTATTAGCACTGGGGAGAGATAACAAGAGTCAACTCAACTTGTAGTTGGATCATGTGATTTAATGGCCTGGGGCATATATTGAACTGATATTTTGAGCCCAGGGTAGCCCCTGATGTGAATAGGTGGCTGTCCTCACCAGATTTTATATTCTTAAATATGAAAGGACAGAAATGTGTGCTCACTGTTTGTAACCAAGCTACTTTTCTTTTTCTCTTTTAATTTTTAAAAATTTTTATGGTAGTTGATTTATAATATTGCATTAATTTCTGATGTACCACAAATTGACTTAGTTGTATATATATATGTTTTCTTTTTCATATTCTTTTCCGTTATGTTTTGTCACAGTGCTGTATCCCGTGCTATATGGTAGTGTCTTGTTGTTTGTCAGCTCTATATATAATAGTTTGCCTCTACTAATCCCAAACTCCCATTCCTTCCTTCCGCCACTGCCCCCCATCTTGGCAAACATAAGTTTGCTCTCTATCTTTAAGAGTACGTTTCTGTTTCGTAGGTATGTAGATTGGTATCGTATTTTAGATTCAATGTGGTGTTTGTCTTTCCCTTCCTGACTTACTTCACTTAGTATGATAATCTCTAGGTTCATCTATGTTGCTCCAAATGGCATTATTACTTTCCTTTTGTTGGCTGAGTAACATTCCATTGCGTGTATCTACCACATCTTCTTGATCCATTCCTCTGCTGATGGGCATTTAGGTTTGTTTCTATGTCTTGGCTATTGTAAATAGTGCTTCTATGAACACTGGGGTGCTTGTGTCTTTTTAAATTATGGTTTTCTCTGAATATATACCCAGGAGTGGGATTGCTGGATTATATGGCAACTCTATTTTTAGTTTTTTGAGGAACCTTCATACTGTTTTCCACAGTGGCTGCACCAATTGATATTCCCTTCAACACTGTAAGAGGGCTTCCTTGTATCCTAACCCACATTTCTTATGACACTGCTTTCAAATGCTAGCCATGGAAACCACTAGCACTACTCAGATAGTGATGGTCAAAGTTTGTAGAGGCCAGCTCTTGAGGCTGGACTCCTAATTAATGTCGTTTACATAATAATTAATGCACCACAGAATGTACTTCTCTTGAAGGTACTTCAAATTGTGTAACTGCCTTCGGTACGGACCAGAATTTCCCAACCTGTCCATATTTTGGACTGAGTATTTCTTTGTTGTACATGTGGTCTGTCCTGTGTATGGTAGCACATTTAGAAGTATCTCAGGTCTCAAGGAGCACTGCCCTCAATTGTGACAACCTTTAGACATGTGTCTTTAGACATTGACAAATGTGCCATGGAAGCAAAATCTCCCAGTTGAGAACCAAAAGTGTAGACAAGACCTAACACACCCACGCATGGCACAGTGTCTAAGTGTTTGGAAACATTTACAGACACCAATATGACAAGCAGTTGCCAGTAAGGAGATGT
This sequence comes from Moschus berezovskii, assembly GCF_049115385.1. Classification (NCBI taxonomy): domain Eukaryota; kingdom Metazoa; phylum Chordata; class Mammalia; order Artiodactyla; family Moschidae; genus Moschus; species Moschus berezovskii. Next base: position 117,971,218 of record NC_142462.1, read on the forward strand.
CTCCGTTCCTTCTTTCTCCTCCCAACCTCAACTCCAGAGGGATCGGCTTAAAGAAAGTCTTTTTTTTTTTTTTTTTCAGGCCTGAAAGTCAGTTTTTAAAAAAATCAAACAAAAGTTCACATCATTTATTCCTAAATACTATTTCCTTAATAGAGACATCTAGAGAAATGTATTTTGGAGGCAAAGTTTTTCCTTACATACGCATTTCAAAACTATCAAAAACTCAGCGCATTGTAAGGGCTGAGCACTGTCCAGACTCTTAAATAATTATTTTTTATTTTATTTAGTTATTTTTGACTGTGGTGGATCTTTGCTGCTGCACACAGGCTTTCTCTCGCTGCGTCTGTCAGGGGCTGCTCTTCATTGCAATGCACGGGCTTCTCACTGTTGCAGTTTCTCTTGCTGCAGAGCACAGGCTCTTGGGCACAGGGGATTCAGTAGTTACAGCTCAGGGACTCTAGAGCTTGGGCTTGGTAGTTGCAGCAAATGGCCTCAGTTGATCTGCAGCCTGTGGGATCTTCCTGGACCAAGGATCGAACTGGACCACCGGGTAAGTCCTGTCCAGTCTTTAACAAGTATCATCCCTCATAAAAATGAACAAGTCTGGTTAAAATATTTGCCACTCTCTGATCTCCAGATCACCAAATTTCATCTGACAGATCTTTCTGAGAATAAACAAATTTATTTTCTCCCCAGTTTGTCTCTTGATTTTCCTCCAGCTCTGCACAATTGTTTGAAGAAGGGGACCTTCCCAAACGGAAAATTGTTCCTTGGTCAAAACCACATGCTGTCCACTGGAAATTCCCATCAAGTTTCTTCAAGTCCATTTGTAAGAAATCAAATTAGCAGCCTCATGGAAATCTGGATAGACCCTGGAACTAATTATGACACCATCCCAGAATAATTGTTTGGCAATTACAGCGTATTTGGTAACTAAACATTGGACCTATTAGTTGACTGATCAGTTTCTCATGTATTTTCTTCTTGCAAGTCACTCTGGGTTGATGAGACTTTTGGCATTTGGCACTCTCTTAAATTTTCAACTGTTCTCACTTGGTTTTACCCTGGTCCAGGCTCTGCACATACAACCAAAATAGCACTCTAGCTTTCACACCTAAGTTTCAATTGGCTCTTTACTCATCTCAGCTTGTCATTATCTCTCAACAGCACATCAGCACAGTGGCTCCTAGCAAAATTCATCCAGTGCAACTTCCCCCATATATTTCAAATCCTTGACACATCATACCTACTAATGGATTCTCTCCTGTTAGTACGTTGTCCCAATTCAGCACCAGGGAAGGTGTTAACAATTGGACCAGTACCCTGTACTGTGGGATGCCTGGCTCCATTTACCACAGTGCCAGTTTAGCAGTGAGGATTGATCTCCCCAACTCCCCAACTCAGATTGTTTCTGATACCAACTGTCACTGGTAGGATTTGACTGAAGCAGATACTGGCATGGGATTAGTGGGAAAAGGAGGTATTTACTAGATATTAGTAGTAAAGAAAGGAAGGGGGAAGGAGCAGGGTTTGGCAGGGTTTGGCTTTGGGAAGCCCCCGTGGAGTCAAAGGTAAGTGTTACTCCCCAGCATTGTCTTCTGTCTGGTTCAAGGTGCTTGGACTTGGATTCTCATCTTGCTTAGCCTCCTGAGGTGTTGTCCCAAGAAGGGTATCACGTGAAGGGAGCTAGCTCTTTGCAACTTAGGTGGACCCTGCAGAACTGAGAGCAGAAGGGTGTCTATTTTTTGGTCAAATAAAAATTGTGTATGTTTAAAATGCACAACTTGATGTTTGAGCCACATATATATTGTGAAGGGCTTCCCTGGTGGCACCAGAGGTAAGGAATCCAACTGCTAAACAGGAGACACAAGAGATGGCAGGTTTGATCCCTGGGTCAGGAAGATCCCCTGGAGGAAGAAATGGCAACCTGCTCCAGTATTCTTGGCTGGGAAATTCCATGGACAGAGGAGCTCCGTGGGGCCATAAAAAGTTGGACACAACTGAGGGGCTAAGCACACACACACACACACACACACACACACACACACACATTGTAAAATAGTCATTACAATCAAATTCATTAACAAGTCCATCACCTCACACAGTTGCTATTGGGAAAGGCCGTCTGGTGCCTGCAGGCTTTCTGCTCTTATTTCTTTGTATAAAAATGGTCTTTAGGCTTGGAACACTCCCTCATCAAGAGATTAAGAGCCCATGCAGCCTGCGCCAGTCTTGCCACCTTATGGGGGGACATATCTCCCTGTTTTGGGAAAGAGATCCGCTGTGTCTTTGCTTGAGTGGTGAGCACTATACAGCATCTGGTCAGCCCCACTGTTACGTATGGCCTCTGTGGGGAGGACATGGGTTTACATAATGCACCATGAGAATGGTGAGTAGGCAAATTGCCCTGCATTGGGCTCAGGATGAGACCTGCTGGTCACAGGGGACCAGTGCCCACTGTTGAAGTTGATCTTACTCTGTCTCTTCTCTGTGTGAGTGAAACTGTTCCATCAGTGCTTGACTGAATGGTATTCTTGGTGTCTCCAATACCAAGATACAGTGGCAGACGTGTTTAGGGTTCTCCCCTGGGGTTAAACCAGTGCAGGGTAATCTGCTTGACATTTTCCATTTTCTTTCTTTCCCTTTTATCTCTTCTTTTCTTTTCTCCCTTCTTTTCTCCCTCCCATTCCTTTTGTCTTCCTTCTTTCCTTCCTTTTTTTCTTTCTTTCTTCCTTTCTTCTATTTTTTAGAACTAAGATCTACTTTCTTAGCAAATTTCAAATATACAATAAAGTAAACAATCATATTTCTGCACATTAGAGCTCAGAACATATTCATCTATTAACTGGAACTTTGTATACTTTCACCAAGATTCATTTCTCCCTTCCCCCAGCTTCTGGTAAACACTCTTCTATTCTTTGCATCTATGAGTTTAATTATTTCAGGTTCAATATATAAATGAGTCAGATTACACAGCATTTGTCTTTATGTGTCTGGCTTATTTTGTTTAGCATAATGTCTTCCAGGCTCATACATGTTGTCACAAATTGCAGGATTTCCTTAAGGATATTGTTGTTGTTGTTCAGTTGCTAAGTTGTGTCTGACTCTTTGCAACCTCATGGACTGCAGCACACCAGGCTTCCCTGTCCTTCACCATCTCCTGGTGTTTGCTCAAACTCATATCCATTGAGTCGGTGATGCCATCAAACCATCTTATCCTCTCCCACTCCCTTCTCCTTCTGCCTTCAATCTTTCCCAACATCAGGGTCTTTTCCAATGAGTTATCTCTTCACACCAGGTGGCCAAGTTATTGGATCTTCAGCTTCAGCATCAGTCCTTCCAATGTATATTCAGAGTTGACTTCCTTTTGGATTGACTGGTTTAATCTCCTTGTAGTCCAAGGGATTCTCAAGAGTCTTCTCCAGCACCACAATTTGAGAGCATTAATTCTTTGGTGCTCAGGGCTGAATATTATTTCATTGTCTATATTTACATTTCATTTTCTTTTTCTAGTCGTTTTCATATATTTAGGTTGTTTCCATGTCTTGGCTATTATGAATAATGTTGCAATGCATGTGGGGATGCAGATGTCTCTTTGAGACGTTGATTTCATTTGCTTTAGATCCAGAAATGTTAGTTCTACCTTTAATTTTTAAGGAACGCTGATACTGTTTCCACAGTGCTCTACCAATTCATATTCCTATCAACAGTGTATAAGAGATCTCTTTTCTCCACATCCTTGCCAATTGTTACCTTCTGTTTTTTGAAGATTGTCTATTGACCACATTCTCCACAGTCAGCCAGAAAGTCCTTTCTTAAGGGGAGTTATGAGAGAGCATTTCCTGTTTATTACATTACAGTATGTTCCTTTTCTATACCTGCAAAACTTGTGATCAAATCAACAGAACCAGGTGGTCTATTCTCTCTAAATCTACTCTGTGTTTTTGGAATATATGATGGCAGTCTAATAGTGAAAGTAGGAGTGGATTGGAATAAAGGACAGTGGTGGCCATACCACCCACATCTTACTGGATTCTCTTAGCAGGTACATTTTTGCCTGTGGAAAATTAGTCAATTCTTACTTTCCTTTCACCTGTGTACTTTTGTATATATATGTATAAGTGTATATATTTAATAAACTATAAATTTAATATATAAACTGTTAGTTCTCTAGCTTGTGGATTATGTTTGGCTAGCTGATTTTCTTGCTTATAACTCACCTTCAGGTTTATTTAGTCTTTCAAGTGTAATGAGTTTATGACCACTTTTTCCCATTCCCTTTGTCTCAACTCAGTCTTCTACCTGGACTCACCACCTGCCTGGTCATGCTGACCTATTGCAGCTCTTTCTGTATTGATGGTTCTATTCAGGTCCACAGGTCTGGTTTAGACACACCATGACTCAGTTTCTCCCCTTGCCCCCACCCCATTATATTATCAAAATAAGTTTGGAAAAGAGAAGGATTAAATGAGCCCATTTGCACATAAACTTTTCTATGTATCCTCTACTGACATTGGTCCTTCATCTGGCATTCAGGAAATTAAATTCTACAATAGTTCTTTTAAAAATATTATTATTAGCCCATGGGAAAAAAAAAACTTCCATTTATGGAAATTCAGGCATTATATAGATTGGTGAGAGTGAGTCTTCCTGACTTTTCCATGTTATTTCAGTATAACTTCCTATGTAGGCTTCCAAAGTGGGCTCTGATAATATTATCCAAGTGAAAAATGGATATACAATCAGGTGAGAAAATAGAATTCTAATAAATTAGCTTAGGGCATTTCTCATGTTCTTTTGTGTTGTCCCACAAGAGAACTTCTTTATTTTGTTCAGGCTCAGACTTTATTTTTAGACAATCCCAGGCTAACAGAAAAATAGCCATCACACTACAAAGAATACTCCTTTTTTTCTTAAACCATGTGAGGGTAAGTTGCTGGCTTGATGATCTGTCACTCCTAAAATTGTAGAGTATTTTCCTCCAAAGCAGGAAGTTCTTCATAACCAACATATATACATGAACAGGGTGAAGAATACCTTGATGTGTCTTCCACTTCAGACCACATTAAGTTTTGCCAATTGTCCTCACAATGTCCTTTATAACAAAAGGACATATAACAGAAGTTCACGATCTGTTGTAAGGTTTCTTTCGTCTCTTCAATTTGAAAGCATTTGTCAGCCTCTTAATTATCATAGTCTGACTCTTTTGTATGTGATTCATGGGGTCGCGGAGAGTCGGACACAACTGAGTGACTGAACTGAACTGAACCTTTATGGAATTTATCTCAATTTGGATTTTCCTGATGCTTCCTCAGATTAGATTTAGGTTATGGATCTTTGGCAAGAATATTACCGAAGTGATACTGCATTCTTTTCCTATTAAGTAGTATGCAATTTTCATTTGTGCCATTACTGATTGGAAGTATAGAAATTAGGAGTTTGAGATTAACATAGGTACACTGCTATATATAAACTAGGTAACCAATAAGGACCTACTGTAGAGCACAGGGAATTCTACTCAATACTTTGTAATAATCTTGGAAGAAAAACTATGATAAGACTTGACAGAGTATTAAAAAACAGAGACATCACTTTGCCAACAATGATCTGTATAGTTAAAGCTATGGTTTTCAAGTAGTTATGTATGGATGTGAGATTTGGACCATAAAGAAGGCTGAGTGATAAAGAATTGATGCTTTCGAACTGTGGTGGTGGAGAAGACTCTTGGGAGCCCCTTGGACAGCAAGGAGAGAAAAAAAAACAGTCAATCGTAAAATAAATCAACTTTGAATATTCATTGGAAGAACGGATGCTGAAGCTGAAGCTCCAATACTCTGGCCACCTGGTGCAAAGAATTGACTCATTGGAAAGGACCCTGATGCTGGAAAGATTGAAGGCAGGAGGAGAAGGGGGCGACAGAGGATGAGATGGTTGGTGTCACTGACTCAATTGACATGGGTTTGAAGAAGCTCTGAGAGATAGTGAAGGACAGGGAAGCCTGGAGTGCTGCAGTCCATGGGCTCCCAAAGAGTCGGACACAACGGAATGACTGAACAACAACAGGGGAAAAGAATCTGAAAAAAATAAACATATATGTCTATACATGCACATAAGTAAATCACCGTTATACATCTGAAGCGGACACACGTTGCAGGTCAATCATACTTCAAAAAACTGTCTTCTAACAATAGAAGACAAATATACAGCTGTCTAGAGATTAGGCCCTTTGTCAGATGACCAGGTCTATGCTCTTGAATCAGGGTCCTCATTCAGATGCAGGGAAGGGAGGTCTGCTTCCAATTTCTGACTTAAGGAAAAAAAGAAGTGTAAACACTCATTTTATCAAGAGGTCGTCTGCCAACCTTCTTCTCTTTCAACTTCTTCTCTTTCAAAGAGAGTAAAAGTACTCTCTTTCCTTTATAATGAATAAGTAAATTGTGGAAGTTACAGTAAGACTAGGCAAATATCCTGTTCCTTACCGAAATTTCAATTTATTTCTATCAATATGGATTCATAGTTTCCTATTATAAGCATGGGTTATAATCTATCATCATAATCTGTTTTGATGTTCCAGTTCCCAGATGTGTCTATTGATAGCCTCTTCAAGCAGGCCTCTGTGTCCTTCTGGCATATGTCTAGCTTTCTTTGAATAATACTTCCTTGCCTTTTAACTTCACAGTATGCTCAAGGCTCATCTTATACTTAGCCTACACAAGCTCTGAAATGAGCACTTTCTCCAAGGAGCTCTGGTCACTTTAAATGAAGACTGGGTGAATGGTGTTTTTCTAAACTGAAATCTGGAAAGTAGGTGTTGCTCATTGTTATTGGGCTGTCATTGGATAGAGCTAAGTGATGTATATGTGAGTATTTATGTATACATTCACATCTATATTTATTTCTGTATGTTTCTATTTATTGAAATGTGTGTACTCATAGAAATATCATCAGTTTTAATCTAACACCACAGGGTTTGTTTCGCTCTCCACATGTGTGGACTCCTCTTTCTGATGGTGAGAAAACTGTCTTCTATTACACTGAATATATTTACCTGTTTGGTCAAAATCTCTCCCCCTCCTTCAACCTATCTCCAATCTTCTCTGCTCTTGCCTTTCCTCCACAGGACAACTGTCACCACTCTACTTTAGCTCAGAAACCCTGAGCTTAGCTGTCTCTGCTGTCCTCTAACTTGGCACACTCCCCACCCCACCATGCGTGCCTCATCATCTCCTCAGGTCACCCCACAAATATGGTAACTCTCACGTGTCTTGGGCTCTGACATTCTTCCTGGCCTGTCCTCTGTGTGGACATTCTTTTACCCTAATTGTTGTTCAAGTTGCTAAGTCATGTCTGACTCTTTGCAACCCCATGGACTGCAGCATACCGGGCTTCCCTGTCCATCACCATCTTCTAGAGTTTGCTCAAACTCATGTCCATTGAGTCAGTAATGCCATCCATCCATCTCATCCTCTGTCATCCCCTTCTCCTCCTGCCTTCAATCTTTCTCAGCATCAGGGTCTTTTCCAGTGAATCAGCTCTTCACATCAGGTGGCCAAAGTATTGGAGCTTCAGCTTCAGCATCAGTCCTTCCAATGAATATTCAAGGTTGATTTCCTTTAGGACTGACTGGTTTAATCTCCTTGCTGTACCCTAATTAAGTTCCCCTGTACCACATAGGATGCCCCCACCGTGGGTACGTTCTCACCTTTGTTGGCTACTGACCATGACTTATCATCATGACTCTTATCACCATGACTTCCTATCCATGCCTCCCCCATGCCTATGCAAATGTCCATCTCATTTGGTGGCATCATGGCTTTTGTATTAGAAAGAAAAAGGAAGGAAAAGAAAGAAAATGAAAGAAGAGGAGTAGCTCAATATTTAATTTTGTTTTCCTATAATTCAGAGTTGTGGGTAATTGGTATCTAATCTGAGTCCTTCAACTTAATCTTTTACAAATTTTTCCTCACCATAATTTAACTGGAACATATCATACATATGTTAAAATCTAAATAAGCTCAATTTACATTCATTAACTCAAATTATGAGAAAATAAAAAGTGATGTGAAATAGAGCTTACTAATAGTCAATTGTGAGAACATATTTTTGGCAAAGTTCTCGATTTTCATTTAATTCCTTTTCCAAATCACTGTTTATGTACCTATAAACATATATGTATTTTGGAATGAGTAATGAAAACACATAAACTCTAGAAAAAGAATCACATGATTGATCATTGAGGAATACTGTGAATTTTATTTCCCAAGTAAAAACTACCTGGAGCATGATCTTACAAATATTTACTAAAACACCTAAAACCAAAGAAATAAGGCAGTTTTTATTTAGGATTTTTACGACACGTATTTTGCAACGTTAGGTTCTCTGCACACCAGAAATCTCTTTCACCGAACTATTAATACTTCCTAGCTGCTCAACAATGGCTCTTAAGCTAGCTAAAAGTCTTTGTAAAATAGTGCTTGCAGTATTTGGTTAATTCTTAAAGGAAGTTCTTAATAGCAAACTGGCAGTCATTAAAATGTCAAGTTTAAGGTTAAATATCATGTGAGGATAGGTGGGGAGCAGTGTTTCCTTTCAGCTCACACAAAAATCGATTCTGAGCTAAGGGAAGGTCTGGAAATGAAAGGGTCTGATGTGTGTGAAGCCACGTCACAAAAAAGATGGGCTGCAGATTTGCTTTCTAAGAACTCACTCCTTATTCCTCTCATTTGCAAATTAAACACCCCTGAGCACAGCTGTGAGGCTGTAAAACTCGGCTTTTCTGTCAGGAAGACTGGCTCACCAGGGTTCTGCCAGGCAGGAAGCACAGACAGCCTCAGGAATCCAGCCTTCTCGTGCTCCTCCTGCTATTAATATTTTTATGTCCCCCGGGGATGCTCCTCTTCCAGTCTAGACGTGATCTCCTTGCCATCACCACCCACCTGCCCCCAAGACTCTCTTTGGAAACTCTAGCTACTTATGACTTCATAATTATTTTCTCTCACCTCTAATCAATTAACAAACAGCTCACACATTGCTTACAGTAGCGATGGGCACCAGGAGGGTTAGAGCTGGGAAAAGAGTGGTCTCTGCCCTGTAATTCACTATTTAATGGGAAAAGAGAGCTAAGGCGCATGCCTCAGGGAGGACAATAGCAGAAAAGGTAACAGAGTTAGAGTTTAGTTTGAGTGAACATTTCTATGGCCAGGTGCAATAATTCCAAGTTCTGACAGAGGAATTACCAATGAAAATTTACTTCTTACATGCTTTTTAAATTATTATTATAGAAGAAGCTAGCAAGCTATTCAATAAGATTTTTTTTCCTCCTTCAATGACAAAATGAATTTTTTATAGTGAAAAACATTTGTGGAAAGCTTTAGGTTTTTTTATAATGCTGAAAGATGACAAGATAGTAATGAGACTGATTTGAGTTACTATTGAGTAGGCCCAAGTGTTCTTTTGATAGTTTGGTTTAGATGATAATAAATATACACAGAGTTCTTAATTCATTACACACTTATTTCATAAGATTAGCCTTTATTTTCTTCATTTCAGCAAATCACTAAAATTCATAGTTAATATTTTCATTGATAATTAATCATAGTTTTCCTTTTTACAGTAATGACTTACAACACTAAAATAAATGCTATGCATCTTACACGCTAGTAAAGTAATGCTCAAAATTCTCCAAGCCAGGCTTCAGCAATACGTGAACTGTGAAATTCCAGATATTCAAGCTGGTTTTAGAAAAGGCAGAGGAACCAGAGATCAAATTGCCAACATCCACTGAATCATGGAAAAACCAAGAGAGTTCCAGAAAAACATCTGTTTCTGCTTTATTGACTATGCCAAAGCCTTTGACTGTGTGGATCACAATAAACTGTGGAAAATTCTGAAAGAGATGGGAAGACCAGACCACGTGAACTGCCTCTTGAGAAACTTGTATGCAGGTCAGGAAGCAACAGTTAGAACTGGGCATGGAACAACAGACTGGTTCAAAATAGGAAAAGGAGTACGTCAAGGTTGTATATTGTCACCCTGCTTATTTAACTTATATGCAGAGTACATCATTAGAAACGCTGGGCTGGAGGAGGCACAAGGTGGAATCAAAATTGCAAGGAGAAATATCAATAACTTCAGATATGCAAATGATTCCACTCTTATGGGAGAAAGTAAAGAACTAAACAGCCTCTTGATGAAAGTGAAAGAGGAGAGTGAAAAAGTTGGCTTAAAGCTCAACATTCAGAAAACTAAGATCATGGCATCCAGTCCCATCACTTCATGGCAAATAGATGGGGAAACAGTGGAAACAGTGGCAGACTTTATTTTTGGGGGCTCCAAAATCACTGCAGATGGTGATTGCAGCCATGAAATTAAAAGATGTTTACTCCTTGGAAGGAAAGTTATGACCAACCTAGATAGCATATTAAAAAGCAGAGACATTACTTTGCCAACAAAGGTCTATCTAGTCAAGGCTATGGTTTTTCCTGTAGTCATATATGGACGTAAGAGTTGGACTATAAAGAAAGCTGAGTGCCAAAGAATTAGTGCTTTTGAACTGTGGTGTTGGAGAAGACTCTTGAAAGTCCCTTGGACTGCAAGGAGATCCAACCAGTCCATTCTAAAGGAGATCAGTCCTGGGTGTTCATTGTAAGGACTGATGTTGAAGCTGAAACTCCAATACTTTGGCCAGCTGATGTGGAGAGCTGACTCATTAGACAAGATCCTGATGCTGGGAAAGATTGAGGGCAGGAGGAGAAGGGGACAACAGAGGATGAGATGGTTGGATGGCATCACCGACTCAATGGACATGAGTTTGGGTTAACTCTGGGAGTTGGTGATGGATAAGTAGGCCTGGCATGCTGTGATTCATGGGGTTGCAAAGAGTCGGACATGACTGAGCAACTGAACTGGACTGATTGTGTTTGAGTGTGGTAAATTTGGAGAGATTTTTATTAAAGCAAAGATCAAGTTTTTCAGAAAGTTATTTTATCCTAAAACATTTAAAATTGCTCAAAATTATCTGTTATAATAGGTTAATAGCTACAATTTTTACAAATTATAGTTAATAAAAACAAAAATTATGTCAACATTTAAATAAAGCTAAAATTTAATTAAATGTTTTAAAATTTTCAGTTGTATCATCTATTTTAAATTTTGGTATAATTTGACTATCTAGTTGTTTCTCATAAAGAAATTTTATCATATTTCATGTATTCTATATCTGTGAAAATAGAATTGCTATAAACAAGTGAATTTAAGAAGATATGAATGTAAATGACTTTAAGAAAATATCAGCTTTTTGGCTTTGCTAAAATCTTCTAGTCCCTCTTGCTAATTGTTGCATGTACCATGCTAAATTGCAGATAGTTTCACAGCTACAAATCAGGCTGGTAACTGAAGCAGGAAAAGGGACACTTGGTAGTTCTGGTAAATGATACTGGTTATACAGGACTGCATTGAGAATGTGCAAACTAAGAATAGTTAATTTATCTTATTTTTTTACCAAAGCACATTTGGCTCTGTGTTCTAAAGCAGGATTCATGTCACACATTGACAACACTCAAACCCAAATCATATGGTACTCATCAAATTTTTTTTTGGGGGGGTTGCTACAAAATCACTGCAGATGGTGATTGCAGTCATGAAATTAAAAGACACTTGCTCCTTGGAGAAAAGCTATGACAAACCTAGACAGCATATTAAAAAACAGAGAGATATTACTTTGCCAACAATGGTCCATCTAGTCAAAGCTATGGTTTTTCCAGTGGTCATGTATGGATGTGAGAGTTGGACTATAAAGAAAGCTGAGTGCCAAAGAACTGTGATGTTGGAGAAGACTCTCCAGAGTCCCTTGGACTGCAAGGAGATCCAACCAATCCATCCTAAAGGAGATCAGTCCTGAATATTCATTGGAAGGACTGATGCTGAAGCTGAAGCTCCAATACTTTGACCACCAGATGCAAAGAACTGACTCATTGAAAAAGACCCTGATGCTGAGAAAGATTGAAGGCGAGAGGAGAAGGGGAAGACAGAGGATGAGATGGTTCGATGGCATTACTGACTAGATGGACATGAGTTTGAGCAAGTTCTGGGAGTTGGTGATGGACAGGAAAGCCTGGTGTCCTGCTGTCCATGGATTCGCAAAAAGTCAGATACGACTGAGTGACTGAACTGAACTCATCAATGGTCAAAAGCATGATGGGAAAAGCTAAGTAAAGAATGTTTCTAGGGCCTGAGCAGTGTTAATCATAAAAATGGATGTTTAGGTTAGTTTTCCTCTGCTAGTACTGTCCCCTGGACTGTGAATGACAGAGGTATCTGTATGTCCTTTGGTGAATGGTGTGTGTGTGTGTGGATGTGTGTGTGAGTATGTGCGTTCATGAGTAACACCTGAAGCTTAAGGTCCTAGGCAAGGAGTTTTCTTGACTGTGTCTTAGGTAGTCCAGCAATTTAGGAACTGGAAGCTTCAATTAAATTGAGGTAGATCTTTGGAGGGAGAATGGGAAGTGGACCTAGCCTTAGAGAATATACAGGATTCAGACAACAAAAGTGAAGAGGGATACAGCACTCTGGGCAGAGGTAACAACATAAATACTAGAACAAATTTACTGTGACAAATAATAGGGACCTGCCAGGCTAGAGGGGAGAATTTCTGCTGTGGGAAAGAAATGGCAAGAGCCTGTGAAAACAGAGACGACATGAAAGAGAAAGGAATTTGATTTTAGGTATTAAGTCATTGGCTCATGTCTTGGCAGTGACATGTTAATCATGGTGTTTGGGGGGAAAATAATAACTGGAAGCACAAAAGATACTGATGAAAGAAACTGCTGAGAAAAAGAGAGAAACAGTTAGTAATCTACTACGATGAATTAGGATTGATAAAGGCTAGGGTAGAAGGCTGAATGGCAATGGGGCTGGAGAACACAGCACAGATCTTAGGACTATCACAAGAAGGGAATAAAGAGTTAGGTGTGTTCTTATTTTCTTTAAAATCCTAACATTAAAATTAAAAAGTTTAGTCAAGTCTGTTTAAGGGAAGACCTACTAATTTCATGGAAATTTTCATGTTTAAGTTGAGTACAGAGGAGGTGTGTGTTTAGGTAGAGAGAGGAGGGTGTGTGACTTGATTAAATCCAGGAAAGATGGGGGAAACTTCTTTTTCACATCTCTCAATGGGTTTCACATCATACTAAAGTAGTTTCACTGCCTCCATTCTTTGTCAGCTTTTCTAAATCTTTTGTTAGTGCTGTTGTGTTTTTCATGTTATTTGGCCTTCCAGACAAAGCTAAAAGGAACTGAAAGCGAATTTGAATAGGGTAGTTTAATAGGGTTGGGAATAAAAGCTATTGTGAAACCAGTTCTTTGGCCAAGACATAGAAGAGAAAATGTTTTATTATTAAGATAAAATGACTAGCAAGCCTAAGTCATAACATTTTCTTTCTAATTTTAAAAAAGCAGGTCAGGTTTTCTCCTAAGGTCTAAAGCAGGCTATTAATACATAACATTTCAGTCCTTTTGATAGGGCAGATAATATTTGTATTAGTTTAGGAAAAGTAGACTCTTCCATGTCAACGTTGTGTTTTAGTTTCTCTCATACCATCCAAAAGGGTTTCCTTTTCATAAATCCAAGGATTTTGTCTGTCCTAGTCTCTGGGTGAGCATCTTTTTAGGGAGCTATATTTCAAAGTTAGTGAATAACTTTGAATTGTATATGTATATACTTCCCCTTGTATTGCTTTTATAATTCCATAAATTGGCTAAATGTGGTAGAAAATTTATTTAAACTTGTATCTAACCTGAAATTTACATGTCTGTATTCTTGATATCTGAGCTCCAAGAGAGATATACTTTATTATACTGAAGTAAAGGGTGTTTCAGAATTATGACTTGAAATCTCAGAAGACTCCTAGGGCATTAAAATAAAAAATATGAATATGAAAACAAAATAAATTTGTTAATGGTAAATTATGTATATCAGTTTTATATAAGGCTATATATATTTGTTTGTATATATAATTAAAATACATATAAATTAAAAATATATATGCACAAACATACAAGGAAACATCACATATATTTGTGTTTGTGTATATTTTGTGTATATGTATACACATGCATCACACAGACATACATAAATACAAACCACTTTGAAAAGAAGTTATATAATTATTAAGCAGTATTGTTTTACTGCTGATTTTCGGTAATACATTATCTCCTCCAGAAGAACTCAAATCAAATCTACAAATATTTCTTCGGTTTTTATTTGTGATGGTTTTATGCTCAGCTTTAGATCACTTGGTATAATCATATATATATGGGAACAGCTGAGGACAGCTGTGTTATGCTAGAGTTCTCCATAGTGGGAGAATATATGGTTCCAGGGTCTCTTGTGACAAGATTGTGTGCAAACCCATGCTGATGGGTTGTTTACAGTTGTTAAGCAGATCGTTTTTGGGGAGGCACATTTTCCAATGGGTAAACCAAGTACAATTTACTGACTTCTCTAAGAGACACAAAATTACTTTTTGTTTTAGGAAGTCACTGATGACAGTACTGACACCATGGCCCATAAAAGGCTGCTCACAACTGAAGGAGTAGAACTTCGGAATTCTTAAAAACCAAGGCCAGAGGAGGGGTTCACTATTATTCCGAACAGAGTGAGAGATCTTAGCTGATCAAGTAGCTTCAAGAGAACTCATTCTGATTGGAGAGGCAGAATCGGAATTGGAAAAAGAGATGATTTAATATGAACTGATGAGAAGAGACGCGAGAGACGCCAGCCCCGGCGCAACGAACCACGCAAAGAGGTGCGGCCGTGAGGAGCTATCCCACGCCTGAGGCCAGGGCCGTCGGCCGAGAGGAGCTACCCTACGTCCAACAGGCGGTGGCTGCGCGAGGGCCGAGAGGAGCTACTCCACGTTCAAGGTCAGGAGGGGCGGCCTTGAGGAGATACCCCTCGTCCAAGGTAAGGTACAGCGGCTGCACTTGGCTGGAGCGGCTGTGAAGAGATTTTCAACGACCAAGGTAGGAGAAACCCAAATAAGACGGTAGGTATTGCTAGGGGGCATCAGAGGGCAGACACACTGAAATCATAATCACAGGAAACTAGCCGATCTGATCACATGGACCACAGCCGAATGTGGTCCACTGGAGAAGGGAATGGCAAACCACTTCACTATACTTGCCTTGAGAACCCATGAACAGTAATAAAGGGCAAAATAATGGGATACTGAATGAGGAATTCTCCAGGTCGGTAGGTGCCCAGTATGCTACTGGAGCTCAGTGGAGAAGTAACTCTAGAAGGAATAAAGGGATGGAGCAAAAGCAAAACCAATACCCAGTTGTGGATGTGACCAGTGATAGAAGCAAGGTCCGGTGCTGTAAGAGCAATATTGCAGAGGAACCTGGAATGTTAGGTCCATGAATCAAGGCAAATTGGAAGTGGTCAAACAGGAGATGGCAAGAGTGAATGTCGACATTCTAGGAATCAGTGAATTAAAACGGACTGGAATGGGTGAATTTAACTCGGATGACCATTATATCTACTACTGTGGGCAGGAATCCCTTAGAAGAAATGGAGTAGCAACAAAAGAGTCCGAAATGCAGTACTTGGATGCAATCTTAAAAACGACAGAATGATTTCTGTTCGTTTCCAAGGCAAACCATTCAATATTACAGTAATCCAGGCCTATGCCCCAACCAGTAATGCTGAAGAAGCCGAAGTTGAATGGTTCTATGAAGACCTACAAGACCTTTTAGAACTAACACCCAAAAAAGATGTCCTTTTCATTATAGGGGACTGGAATGCAAAAGTAGGAAGTCAATAAACACCTGGAGTAACAGGCAAATTTGGCCTTGGAGCACGGAATGAAGCAGGGCAAAGGCTAATAGAGTTTTGTCAAGAGAATGCACTGGTCATAGCAAACACCCTCTTCCAACAACACAAGAGAAGACTCTACACATGGACATCACCAGATGGTCAACACTGAAATCAGATTGATTATATTCTTTGCAACCAAAGATGGAGAAGCTGTATACAGTTAGCGAAAACAAGACCAGGAGCAGACTGTGGCTCAGATCATGAACTCCTTATTGCCAAATTCAGACTTAAATTGAAGAAAGTAGGGAAAACCACTAGACCATTCAGATATGACCTAAATCAAATCCTTTATGATTATACAGTGGAAGTGAGAAATAGATTTAAGGGACTAGATCTGATTGATAGAGTGCCTGACGAACTCTGGGCAGAGGTTCGTGAAATTGTACAGGAGACAGGGACCAAGACCATCCCCATGGAAAAGAAATGCAGAAGAGCGAAATGGCTGTCTGAGGAGGCCTTACAAATAGCTGTAAAAAGAAGAGAGGCGAAAAGCAAAGGAGAAATGGAAAGATATAAGCATCTGAATGCAGAGTTCCAAAGAATAGCAAGGAGAGATAAGAAAAACTTCCTCAGTGATCAATGCAAAGAAATAGAGGAAAACAACAGAATAGGAAAAACAAGAGACCTCTTCAAGAAAATTAGAGATTCCAAGGGAACATTTCATGCAAAGATGGGCTCGATAAAGGACAGAAATGGTATGGACCTAACAGAAGCAGAAGATATTAAGAAGAGGTGGCAGGAATACACAGAAGAACTGTACAAAAAAGATCTTCACGACCAAGATAGTCATGATAACGTGATAACTGACCTAGAGCCAGACATCTTGGAATGTGAAGTCAAGTAGGCCTTAGAAAGCATCACTACTAACAAAGCTAGTGGTGGTGATGGAATTCCAGTTGAGCTATTTCAAGTCTTGAAAGATGATGCTGTGAAAGTGCTGCACTCAATATGCCAGCAGATTTGGAAAACTCAGCAGTGGCCACAGGACTGGAAGAGGTCAGTCTTCATTCCAATCCCAAAGAAAGGCAATGCCAAAGAATGCTCAAACTACCGCACAATTGCACTCATCTCACACGCTAGCAAAGTCATGCTCAAAATTCTCCAAGCCAGGCTTCAGCAGTATGTAAACCGTGAACTCCCAGATGTTCAAGCAGGTTTTAGAAAAGGCAGAGGCACCAGAGATCAAATTGCAAACATCCGCTGGATCATGGAGAAAGCAAGAGAGTTTCAGAAAAACATCTATTTCTGCTTCATTGACTATGCCAAAGCCTTTGACTGTGTGGATCACAATAAACTGTGGAACATTCTGAAAGAGATGGGAATCCCAGACCACCTGACCTGCCTCTTGAGAAACCTGTATGCAGGTCAGGAAGCAACAGTTAGAACTGGACATGGAACAACAGACTGGTTCCAAATAGGAAAAGGTGTCCGTCAAGGTTGTATATTGTCACCTTGCTTATTTAACTTATATGCAGAGTACATCCTGAAGAACGCTGGGCTGGAAGAAGCACAAGCTGGAATCAAGATTGCTGGGAGAAATATCAATAACCTCAGATATGCAGATGACACCACCCTTATGGCTGAAAGTGAAGAGGAACTCAAAAGCCTCTTGATGAAAGTGAAAGAGGAGAGTGAAAAGGTTGGCTTGAAGCTCAACATTCAGAAAACAAAGATCATGGCATCTGGTCCCATCACTTCATGGGAAATAGATGGAAAAACAGTGGAAACAGTGTCAGACTTTATTTTTTTGGGCTCCAAAATCACTGCAGATGCTGATTGCAGCCATGCAATTAAAAGACGCTTACTCCTTGGAAGGAAAGTTATGACCAACCTTGATAATATATTAAAAAGCAGAGACATTACTTTGCCAACCAAGGTCCGTCTAGTCAAGGCAATGGTTTTTCCCGTGGTCATGTATGGATGTGAGAGTTGGACTGTGAAGAAAGCTGATCGCCGAAGAATCGATGCTTTTGAACTGTGGTGTTGGAGAAGACTCTTGAGAGTCCCTTATACTGCAAGGAGATCCAACCAGTCCATTCTAGAGGAGATCAATCCTGGATGTTCACTGGAGGGACTGATGCTAAAGCTGAAGCTGCAATACTTTGGCCACCTCATGCGGCGAGTTGACTCACTGGAAAAGACTCTGATGCTGGGAAAGGTTGGGGGCAGGAGGAGAAGGGGACGACAGAGAATGAGATGGCTGGATGGCATCACCGACTCTGTGGACATGAGTTTGAGTGAACTCCGGGAGTTGGTGATGGACAGGGAGGCCTGGCGTGCTGTGATTCATGGGGTCTTGGAGAGTCGGACACGACTGAGCAACTGAACTGAACTGATGAGAAGAGAGAAGATCTTGAGTAGGCTGGTTAATATTGCAGGGTATTCCTGTCACATGTTAAAGCCTGTTATAGTAAACTCTTCTCTTGGCACCTTCCTGGATCATGGGTCTGAAAATTGAAATATTGCCTGCCATATCCGTAAACAAGAATGTCACAGTCATCAGCAATTCCTGCCCTCCAAATGTGAATCCCTGAGCCCTAAGGACACTCAGGAAGGAGAGCGATGCCTGCGATCTGGCAGCCTTTTGGCTGTAGCCACTCCCTCTGGTGAGCACTGAGGAACTCAGGATCCACAAAACGTAGGATACTGGCCCCAGGGAGCTGAGATGCATAGAAAAGGAATGATTTCAGTGAGCCCAGACTCTTGCGTCTTCCCATAAATAGAAAAGTGCTAAATTCCTTAACTTGAGAGATCTGGTTTTCTTTCATTCACAAAAGTACTTTTGATGTTCAGACTACCTGCCCTTTGTTGCAAACTTCTGTATAACTTGCCTGCTCCCCCTACCTCCTTGGAACATTTCTCCCAGGGTCACTTGAGATGCTGTCTCTTTGGCTTGAAGTTCTAAAAATTCCCACTGATTAAAACAACTCTCAGCTTCTAGGTTGCAACTCTGAAGTTGACAGATCTTATAACTCATCTCTCTTCCTGACTTCCCTGAATTTGCAGGAGGAAACCTCAGAAACAGTGGGTGTCCCATGAGATGTGGCTCCTAGACCAAAGCTTACTGACCCAGGCACGGATTCTGACCCAGGTGGGCAAACCAGATTCTTATTCCTAGGCATTTGGAGTACAACGTCAATAACACAGGGACAGAAGTTATCCACTTTTGCAGTATCTTAAATAGTACTCTTTAGAGAGTTCTGGGCTTGAAAATTAACTTTAGTATATACTGGGAAAGCCACTGAGATCGAGCAATAACAGGTCTCTGTTGCCATTAGATGTCCAGGGCTGCAGGTATGCTACACTGACTGGCTCAACATGTGCCTACCCTACGCCTGCAGGCACAGGTAACCTATTGAACCCCATTCATAATGGGGATCGGGGATTGCAGTTATTCTCCATGAATGAGGAATTCCCAGTAAGTGTGGGCCATAAGCTTGTGTTGATTAAGTCCCTGCCTTTTGTACACACCGTCCATCACTGCTGCTGCTGCTGCCAAGTCGCTTCAGTCGTGTCCGACTCTGTGCGACCCCATAGACGGCAGCCCACCAGGCTCCGCTGCTACCCATTAAATCTCAGTTTCCCTGTTTACAAATGGCAAAACAATACATCCCTTCAAATTTTGTTGTAAGGAAATGAAATTCAAGGTCTATAAATGCTTAGCTGAATAAATGACAGTAGTCATTGTTCAGTAAGTGTTGTTTTTCTTCAATTTATTCTCTTATTTTAAGGGCAGGGGTTCCAGAAGTTTCTAAAATCATTTGGGCTTTTGGATCTTGGTTATGCTCTATTAAAGCCAGTAAGAGTCTTTCTTATAACAAAAGAATAGTACAATTCTGAAATGAGTTTTAGCACCTGCTGAAATCAACTTTATTTTGCAGTCAGAGATGGGGCCAGACGGAAAGGAGAAAATAAACTCTCCTGGAAGATGACACATGTGATGATTTTTATTTGCGGAGTGCTTTATAGTAGTGCAGCAGTTGAAAGAGTCAGGTGAGGTCTAGGGAGTCCTTTGAATCAGTCTCAGAATCCAGTGGGAAATAACCATTTCTTTAATTTATTTCACTTAAACATCAAAATCTGAGCATCACACCCTAGATCTGAGGGCCTTGAGAATGTATGCCTAGATTAATAAACTCTTTGCTCTGACTTCTTTCCTAGTAATTCCTGAAAGTGGAGGCAGCATCATCTAAGAAAAAAGCTAGGCGGGTACAGAATTACAGCAAAAATATTGAAAGGGAAGTTAATAAAAACCAGCCATGACTCTAACTTGTATTTGAAATGAGGGGAAAGCAGCTAACATAAATTGGAGATGAAGATCAAAACTTTTAGGATAATAAGGCTATAAAATCCTTTCACCAAAATACTGATCACAATTTACATAAAATATTTCAATTTCTGCCTTCCTGCAAAAATGAAAGGACAACCTCCATTGTATATAGAGCTTACAAACTCAAATACATGGCAATTCTATTTTTCAAATGATAATATCATCTCCCAAAGTTTTGGTTAAGATGAGCACTGGGGAGACACAAAACTCTGGCTCTGAAATATGCATCTGGGAACTTCTCCCCGTTCTCCTTTTTGTGAAATGATGTTAAAGCCCGGGCTGATATTCACCTAAACAGCCTTTAGGTGGCCTCAGGAAGCAGACCAGGGCTAATTTTCTGGTGTGGAGATCCCACATTATGTTATTTTTCAGAAAACCAGATGCCCCCCTTCTCTTCTAACCTATATGTATATGATGCTTTATGGAGCAAAGCTGCTCACTATTGGTGTTCAGTCCCTCAGGCATGGCCCACTCTTTCCAACTCCATGAACTGTAGCCCACCAGGCTCCTCTGTCCATTGGATTTTCCAGGCAAGAATCCTGGAGTGGGTTGCTATTTCCTTCTCCAGGGGATCTTCCTGACTCAAGGATCAAACCCACATCTCCTGCATTGGCAGGAGGATTCTTTACCACTGAGCCACCAGGAAAGTTTGCTCACTAACAGGCTGTTAGAAAGCATTTTACTTATATTTTGGCTGCGCTGGGTCTTTGATGTGGTCCACAGGCTCTTTGTTGCCGTTCCCTGTCTTCTCCTTGTAGTGGCTTCTCTTGTTGAGGAGCCCTGACTCTAGGGCCAGCGGGCTTCAGTAGTTGTAGCACAGGGATTTAGTTACCCTGAGGCCTGTGCGACCTTAGTTCCCAATCAGGGATGGAAACCATGTCCCCTGCATTGGCAAGCAGATTCCTACCCACTGGACCACTAGGAAAATCACACTGTTAGGCTGTTAGGCCCCTTGCTCTGTCCAAGCAGGCACTTCTGCAGTGAGGGAAGCTGTGCTCCCTCCTGTCTTTCACTGTACGTTGTCATCAGTAGATCTCATTTTAAAACCACGTGACATTAAGTGCTGTGGGCACACAGGACAAACAGGTGAAATTTGAGGCAATTCTATGATGTTATCATGGATCTACTTATATGTAATTTTTAAATTTAATTACACATGTTTGAGGTGCATGAGCTATGTTAATTCAGAAATACTGCACTTTTGCATGTGTATTTGTAAAATATTTTTAATCAGACTGCAGCACTTTTCAATATCGGCATTTTTGCTATCACTAAAATATTTTGAACCATCTAACAGTATTTTTCCTACCACTTTATCTTGCTGTCTAGTGTGAGATACTGCAATTTTTGTATCTGTGTATGGTGCTGTCACTGGAAATTTTATCTCGAGTCCCAGCTTTGGAACATTTGGTTTTTTATTCATCCTGAGTGTGCATATATGTGATCGCTATTGCTTTTACAATAGATCTTTTAAAAGGCTGATTTAAAATGACAACTGCAGCAGAAACAGCTGGGTGTTCACCGAAAATGTGTGCTTTACTTTGTACTGTTTAGAATCATCACTAGAAATCTAGCTTCCTAGACAAATTACATTTTCCAATCCCCTCCCAACTAGGTGGTACCCTGTGAGTAGTTCTTGCCCATGAAATATCAGCTGGAGTAACTGGTGACGAGACATTTATAGGGGGAAGTGCCTTGACCACAATCTCTTTTCCCAGTTGTGAACTGGTCAGCGGCTGACCTTAATGGAAAGGACCAGATAGTAATATTTTAGGCTTCTCTGGCTGTGTGGTCTCTGCAGCAGCTACTCAGTCCTGCTGTTGTATTATCAAAGTAGACAGTGCATCAGTGTAAGGGCATGGCTGTATTCTATGGGCCCAACTCTGCCCAACCCCGTTATACAACTCTATGAAGGGATCTATACACCTGAATCACTGCTGGAGGAAAACCTCCCTGGCCATCTGGGGATGAGGTCGGTTTGTTATTAACCTAACAAAAACTAAACTCTTGTTGTGTTAAACAACAAAAATTTATGGATTTGTGAATTTATTTGTTATAGAATCAAATATTGACCTATCAGCTGTCCCAACCTTTTTGGCAAAGGGGACCAGTTTCGTGGAAGACAATATTTAGATGAATGGAGAGGAGGTGGTTTTGAGATGATTCAAGGACACTACATTTATTCTACGCTTTATTTCTAATCTCATGCTGCCGCTGATTTGACTGGAGGTACTGGTCCATGACCTAGAGGTTGGGATCCCTGACCTAACCAATGCAAAAATCATTGCAAGCCTTGGAGATGTCCTCCGAGAATTGATTACTAAATGTGCATCATATTTATTTGCAAGCTTTAAAATTTTTTATTGAAGTATAGTTGATTCACAATAATATATTTCAAATGTACAACATGGTGATTTATAATTTTCTTTTTTTTATTGGAGGCTAATTATTTTACAATATTATATTGGTTGGTTTTGCCATACATTGACATGAATCTGCCCCAGGTATACATGAGTTCCCCTTCCTGAATCCCCCTCCCACCTCCCTCCTCCCCTTATCCTCCCTCTGGGTCATCCCCGCACACCAGCCCCAATAATTTTCAAGGTTATCCTCTATTTATAGTTATTATAAAATATTGGCTATATTCCTTGCACTATATTTTATTATAGCATCTTTATTTTGTACAGAGTAGTTTGTACCCCTTAATCCTCTACTCCATCTTGCTCCTTCTCCTTCCCTCTTCCTGCTGAAAATCACTAGTTTATTTTCTATTTCTGTATGTTTCTTTTTTGTAATATTCACTAATTTTACTTTTAAGATTTCACATACAAATGATATCTTACAGTATTTTTCTTTGATTTGTTTTACTAGGCATAATATTCTTCAAGTCCATTCATGCTGCTGTAAATGGCAGAGTTTTCTTCTTATATTTTATTCCATATATATATATATATATCACATCTTATCTACTCATCTATTGATGGACACTTGGGTTGTTTCCATATCTTGGCTATTATAAACAATGCTGCTATAACCATTGGGGTACATGTATCTTTTTGATTCAGTGTTTTTGTTTTCTTTGGATATATTCCCAGGACTGAAATTTCTGGGTCATATGGTAATACTATTTTTAGTTTTTTGAGAAACCTCCATACCGTTTTCATTGGTTACTGTCCCTATTTATGTTCCCACTGACAGTGAATGAGAGTTTTTTTTTTCTCCATATCCTTACCAAATTTTGTTATTTATGGTATTTTTGATGATAGTCATTCTGACATGTGTGAGGTGACATATTGTGATTTTGATTTGCATTTGTCAGATGATTAATGATGTTGAGCATCTTTTCACATGTCTGATGGCCATCTGTATGTCTTCTTTGAAAAAAATGTTTATTCAATTCTTCTGCTTACTTTTAAATTGGGCTTTTTAAAAAATATTGAGCTGAATGAGCTATTTATATATTTTGGATATGAACTCCTATTTGGTCATAATATTTGCAAATATTTTCTCCCACTTAGTAGGTTGTCTTTTCATTTTGTTGATGATTTCCTTTGCTATGTGAAAACTTTTAAGTTTAATTAGGTCCCGTTTTTTTATATTTGCTTTTATTTCCTTTGCCCTTAGGAGACAGATTCAAAAAAATATTATTGCAATTTATGTCAAAGAGTGTTCTGGTTATGTTCTTTTAAGAGTTCTACAGTTTCCAGTCTTACATTTAGAGCTTTAATCCATTCTGAGTTTATTTTTGTATATGATGTGAGAAAATGTTCTAATTTCATTCTTTTACATGTAGCTATCCAATGCTTAAAAAAAAAATACAGGTTCTACCAGATGGCAATTATAAGTACTCAAGAATAGAAGGTTGTTTCAGGCTAATATGCTTTCTCCAAACAGCACTTTGACTGCTCAGAATAATGTAAATGCCACTGTATTCTGTAATGTAATAGATTTTGTTAAAACTCAAATAGAAGGTGACTCCTTTTCTGGGATATAACTTTAGGGGAAAATTCACTCTATATTTCAGTAGATGTGGCTGATTACTTTTGCAGATTTTTTTGGTACCAAGTTTTGGAAACTAAAGAATGCAATGTCAGGGAGAATTGTATCAAAGTCTAGGTGAAATTAAATCATTTCTCTTTCTCAATGAGAATCTGTGCTTTACAATGAAAGAACATAAACTTTGAATTTGGATAGACTTTGGCTGAATATTTTATCTCCATCTTTAGGAAACTTATTCAGTTCCTTTTAGCATGAGTTTTTACCTAGAAGTGGGTATAACCTAGCCTCAGGGAAATGATTTGAATATTAAATAAGATAATATACACATAATGCCTCATTGACCTTCATTTAACAAAACAAATACATCCATTCTCTTATTCTTCACCTGAGTCAGGAAACATACCTTCCTATATGCTGCAGTGTGGTGCTGTCATTCAGTTGTTGAGTCCAAGTCTTTGTGACTCCATGGACTGAAGTGCACCAGGCTCCCCTGTCCTTCGCTGTCTCCCTGAATTTTTGTTCAAAGTCATGTCCACTGAGTTAGTGATGCTATCTAATCATTTCATTCTCCGCCACCCCCCTTTTCGTTTTGCCTTCAGTGTTGCAGTAATCAAGCAGATGTAATAATTAAAAAAAAAATCTGCCCATCAAAAGATAGCATAGATGAAATTATGCAATGAGCTACAAAGCAAGAGACAATATTTTCACAGTGAAGAAGGGAGCCACAGACTGAGAGAAAACATTCACAGTTTATATGTGTATCCAGAGTACAAAGAGAGCTCCTGCAATGAATGACCAGAGGAAAAAGAAAAGAATGAAAAATAGGCAAAGACTTGAATAGACCCTTCAAAAATATCACCAAGATATGCCCAGTTCAGTTCAGTTCAGTTCACTTCAGTCGCTCAGTCGTGCCCGACTCTCCACGACCCCATGAATACAGCACGCAAGGCCTCCCTGTCTATCACCAACTCCCGGAGTTCACTCAAATTCATGTCCACAGAGTCGGTGATGCCATCCAGCCATCTCATTCTCGGTCATCCCCCTCTCCTCCCGCCCCCAACCTTTCCCAGCATCAGAGTCTTTTCCAGTGAGTCAACTCTTCACGTGAGTGGCCAAAGTATTGCAGTTTCAGCTTTAGCATCAGTCCTTCCAATGAACACCCAGGATTGATCTCCTTTAGAATGGACTGGTTGGATCTCCCTGCAGTCCAAGGGACTCTCAAGAGTCTTCTCCAACACCACAGTTCAAAAGCATCGATTCTTCGGCGATCAGCTTTCTTCACAGTCCAACTCTCACATTCATACATGACCACGGGAAAAACCATAGCCTTGACTAGACGGACCTTGGTTGGCAAAGTAATGTCTCTGCTTTTTAATATGCTATCTAGTTTGGTCATAACTTTCCTTCCAAGGAGTAAGCGTCTTTTAATTTCATGGCTGCAATCAGCATCTGCAGTGATTTTGGAGCCCCCAAAAATAAAGTCTGACACTGTTTCCACTGTTTTTCCATCTATTTCCCATGAAGTAATGGGACCATATGCCATGATCTTCGTTTTCTGAATGTTGAGCTTCAAGCCAACCTTTTCACTCTCCTCTTTCACTTTCATCAAGAGGCCTTTGAGTTCCTCTTCACTTTCTGCCATAAGGGTGGTGTCATCTGCATATCTGAGGTTATTGATATTTCTCCCAGCAATCTTGATTCCAGCTTGTGCTTCTTCCAGCCCAGCGTTCCTCAGGATGTACTCTGCATATAAGTTAAATAAGCAGGGTGACCGTATACAACCTTGACGTACTCCTTTTCCTATTTGGAACCAGTCTGTTGTTCCATGACCAGTTCTAACTCTTGCTTCCTGACCTGCATGCAGGTTTCTCAAGAGGCAGATCAGGTGGTCTGGTATTCCCATCTCTTTCAGAATGTTCCACAGTTTATTGTGATCCACACAGTCAAAGGCTTTGGGAAAGTACTTTAGGAAGAAGATTCAAAGCATGCAGTGGTTAGTATAGCACAGACACCAACTAATCAGAGTGGATCCCTGAAGAGATGCTAGAGTTCAAAAGTCAGTGCAAGCAGAAGAGCGGAAGGGCTAGCTGAACACACGTCCTATCATTAGAGAGTTTTCAGGTAAGAATTTCAGGCTCTCAGCTTTCTATCACCATCCTTCTTCTCTGCAAAATGATGTTTTATACAAGGATTGTATGGAGAGGGCGGTGTGGGTACCACTGACTACACACTTCCCCTTGATGCTAAAAGTCCATTCCCTGGTTTTTACTAATATCTTGGTCTTGGGCTGATTTTTCTCAGATTCTTCAGGTCTAATTGTCTTCTGCTGACTCAGCACCACCTCAGCTTTCATTGGGGCAAATCTTCCCTGAGGTCCTGGCGCAGGCCCAGGTGATACAGCAAACACCTACCAGAGTTCACCTGGCAAGGTCTTCAATCACACCTGCACATGTTTCTGCGCACTTCTTATCCATATTTTATGGTGACAAAGGACAACTTGGTTTCCCTCTGCAAAAGAAATCAGTTATCAGCAGTCTTCTGATGGGTGGTACAGACTGGGTTGGGAGCAAACAGCGAATCAAAGCAAAAACCATCTGCCTTTGAAGTTCCTCCAAAGTACCTGAACGTTTCTGAAGCTGCTCTTCACTCTCAAGGTGGAATAAAGGGAAAATGCCAACCTGAGTGTCTTCCTCTGTCTGTCTCATCTCTTCTGCACTACGTGCTATGGCAGACTCTTAGTGCTCATCCAATATCTATTGGCTACTCTAGAATTCCCAGCTTCCCCTGCAGTTTACCTGGGGACATAGGACGAGTTTTGGCCAGCCACATATAATATATGCTATTTTTTAGATAAGGCAGTTGTGCCTTCTTTTTCTTTTTTTTCTTCTTTTGCCTCTTTGTTCAATGACTTTAGATGTTACATTTCCAGATGAGATAGCCATAGGATGAATGAGGGCCTTAGCACAAAACAGACTGTAATATGAGAGAAAATAAGACTTTTTGGTTTAATCATTGATCCGGGGGTATTTGCTTTGCAAAAACCTATTATGAATTACTCATGTAATATCATTCTATAACACTGATCATTTATTTTTCATGTCTTTCCTTCTTAGCTAGAATGTAAGTACATTTATGATGAGTATTTTTGTCTCTTATTCACTGATTTATCCAAGTGCCTAGCTCAGTGCCTGGCAAACAGTATACACTTAAGATGTATTTGTAGGATGAATGGAAGAGTTAGTTAAATGTAATATTTGCATTTTCCTTCCTAGTTCTGAATAAACTGTATCATTTTTCCTCCTTTCTCATAAACTTTATTTTGTTTAGTCATTTGATTAAGTGGGGTCTTCTGGAGGTGCTAGAGTATTTGAAATGGGATGTAGGGAATGAGTGCGTGCACAGATTTTAGGTTTTCTTCATCTCTTCTCATCATGAAATGTAAAAAGCTATCATCTCACTGTAGACAGAGTAGTTTGGAGAGCCCACAGACATTGCATTTGTGAACTAACCACAGGTAAACATCCAAGAGGATTTTGTGTTCCAAATTAGACAATCTCTTGCAGCAAAGCCACATTCCCAATTGGCAACGGTGCCTACATAGGTGAAATCCAAATATACATGTGGAATTCTATCACAACGGCAGCAAAGGGTTTTATTGGAAGGTTTGCCCTGCAGTCACTGACCGTGTTGGCTCATTGCAGGGTTGCTTCCTGCTGCATCAGCCTAGATTCCAGCTGAGACCCAGCTGTTCCTTCTACACTTCAGCGTCTGTCAGCCTTCAATGAGGAGGGGAGGGCGGGGGGAGAATGACTTGAATTTGAGACTGTTCCTGAATGTCAGCTCTGGGGAACTTTTTAGCTCTAGTGACTGAGATCTTTGTGATGCCATTACGAAACAATACATCCCAATCCTTCTGTTTCCTTAACCATGTGGATTTAACAGCAAAAGTACATGCACTCTCCTGTATATTATTGTAGTGTTACAGTCACTAGATGAGACCCAAGATGGAGTCAATCATGCTAAGCCCTGCATCAGCAAATAAGGAAGGTCCAGGCCACCCTGGCAACACTTGCCTGCTCAGCTCAGGGTACCTGTTGCTCCAAGCCTTCCCTCTGCTCATGTGTAGGGAGCAACCCTGTTTCAGCCAATCAGCACATGCCAGTATAACTCCCTGATCCTGATCCCTTTGGTCTATAAAAATCTTTTGCCTTGCGCAGCTCTTCAAAGCTCCTTTCTCTCTGCTAGATTGGAGGCTGCTTGATTCATGAATCACTGAATAAAAGCATTATTGCTTTTATGATATTTAAAATTTATTCAGTTAAATTTTGTTCCCTAACAGTAGTAGCTACTTTTTCTATTTTTATATAATACACTGCAAAACACTTTCACTTATATTATTACTTTTTATCCTTCAACCAGGACCTAGCACAGTCCCCGCAACAGAGTAAGCGCATAATAGTCATTGTTGAAGAAAGGAATAAGTAAATAAAAACCTTTTAAAGATAAACCTTAAACATAAACTATGGGGGGGAGAAGGCAATTTTTGGTTTCAGATCTGCCATTTCATCATCTAGACCCATCGTGGCATTTTCTTTCTTAACAGAATATATGCATTTATCCCCCCTTCTAACCCTACAATCTCTTTTTATTTTTAAATAGGACATATTTATTTTTTAAAGGATTTTTTAAAAAATGTGAACCATATTTTAAAAAGTCTTTGTTGAGTGTTACAACATTTCTTCTGTTTCATGTTTTAGTGTTTTGGATGAAAGGCATGTGGGGTCTTAACTCTCAGACCATGAATTGAATCCATGACCCCTGCTTTTGGTGATGAAGTCTTTTTTAAAAAACAAATTGTATTTATTTATTTATGCATTCTTGGCTGTGCTGGATCTTCATCGCTGTGCAGGCTTTCTCTAGTTTCAGAGAGTAGGGGCTACTTTCTAGGTGCAGCGTGTGGGCTTCTCATCACAGTGGCCTCTTTTATCGCAGGGCACACTCTAGAGCAAGCAGGCTTCTGTAGCTGTGGCATGTGGACTCAATAGTTGCGGTTTTCAGGCTCTAGAGCACAGACTCGACAGCTGTGGCACACCAGCTTAGTTGTTCTGCAGCATGTGGGATCTTCCTGGACCAGGGATCAAACTCATGTCTCCTGCGTTGGCAGGCAGATTTTTTTTTTTTTTTAAATCACTGTCCCGGGAAGCCCCTTATGGTGAAATCTTAATCACTGGATGACCAGGGAAGTCCCAGATAGGACATGTTTAATGTATTTAATACAAATGACCTCTAAAGAAACTATTAGGATGGATTGTGAGCATGCAAAATGGAATAGATAGAA
The DNA here is from genome assembly GCF_049115385.1 of Moschus berezovskii. NCBI lineage: Eukaryota > Metazoa > Chordata > Mammalia > Artiodactyla > Moschidae > Moschus > Moschus berezovskii. Next base: position 118,000,762 of record NC_142462.1, read on the forward strand.
CTTAAATTCATTTTTGTGAATATTATTCCTACTGTTTCTCCTGTTAGAAGGTGTAAGTCATACTAGAGTAGAGTCTCTTTGTTCTGGGAAAAAGATACTTCTAATGGCCCCTCTCAGTTATGCAGATTTTAGAAAAGAACAATTAATTGCTCCAAAGAAGCAAGGAGCTATTACCTCTGCCTTGTTTTGACTTGAGACACACTGCCCTTCCAACAGTTTTATGTATTTAAAGCTTCTCCTCTGGGACAGAGTGAGCCAATTAGCTTTAAAAGGAAGAGAATTGAGCCTTCTAGTCTACCTTTTTTGAGATTCGCTGCATTCAGCCATTGATGAATGGCTGTTTTGGCCTGAGGCTGATTCAGAGAAAAGTACACCAGGATGCTCCAGAGAGTACTCACTGTGAGAGCAGAGCCGCCTTCTGCCCTGGTTATCTCAGCTCAGCTCAGCATGAGGAGGGAAGGGAATCCTTCCAGATCCAGCCTCCTGGCCCGGAGGGAGGACTTCGGAGACCAGGTGAATTTAAACTAAATTTGTGCAACATTGGGAATGATGGAGGTGTAGTGTACCAACAGGCCCAGCAATCTAACACATAGGCATGTGAAACTCAGGTCCTTCTTACTCCAGTTAACAGAAGACTAAGATTAGATCTGGCTAGAAGTTTGGTTGAATCTGCAGAGAAAATGTTACATGTGAGTGGAGGAAACTGATGTATAACGGTTGATATTTTATGGGAAGACATGAGACCTTGATGCTAGGAAAGACTGAGGGTGGGAGGAGAATGTGGTGACAGAGAATGAGATGGTTGGATGGCATCGCTGAATTAAAGGACATGAGTTTGAGCAAACTCTTGGAGATAGTGAAGGGCAGGGAAGCCTGGCGTGCTGCAGTCCATGGGGTCACAGACAGACATGTCTTAGCGACTGAACAACAATGGGAATTTAGACATACATTTTTCTTTTTCCATTTGGGCCTCCTCTCTCCCCTTCAGTGTGTGTTGTGTATCTGTTTTTGTAACTGTTCAGCTCAGATTGGGACTTGAACCCACCGTCTTTGAATTTGAGGTCACACACCTGGTATAACTACGAACAAAGCTAGTGGAGGTGATGGAATTCCAGTTGAGCTAGTTCATATCCTGAAAGATGATGCTGTGAAAGTGCTTCACTCAATATGCCAGCAAATTTGGAAAACTCAGCAGTGGCCACAGGACAGGAAAAGGTCACTTTTCATTCCAATCCCAAAGAAAGGCAATGCCAAAGAATGCTCAAACTACCGCACAATTGCACTCATCTCACATGTTAGAAAAGTAATGCTTAAAATTCTCCAAGCCAGGCTTCAGCAATATGTGAACCGTGAACTCCCAGATGTTCAAGCTGGTTTTAGAAAAGGCAGAGGCACCAGAGATCAAATTGGCAACATCTGCTGGATCATGGAGAAAGCAAGAGAGTTCCATAAAAACATCTATTTCTGCTTCATTGACTATGCCAAAGCCTTTGACTGTGTGCATCCCAATAAACTGTGGAAAATTCTGAAAGAGATGGGAATCCCAGACCACCTGACCTGCCTCTTGAGAAACCTGTATGCAGGTCAGGAAGCAAGAGTTAGAACTGGACATGGAACAACAGACTGGTTCCAAACAGGAAAAGGATTATGTCAAAGCTGTATATTGTCACCCTGCTTATTTAACTTATATGCAGAGTACATCATGAGAAATGCTGGGCTGGAGAAATCACAAGCTGGAATCAAAATTACTGGGAGAAATATCAATAACCTCAGAAACACAGATGACACCACCCTTTGGCAGAAAATGAAGAACTAAAGAGCCTCTTGATTAAAGTGAAATAGGAGAGTGAAAAAGGTGGCTTAAATCTCAACATTCAGAAAACTAAGATCATAGCATCCAGTCCCATCACTTCATGGCAAATAGATGGGGAAACAGTGGAAACAGTGGCTGACTTTATTTTTCTGGGATAAAAGATCACGGCAGATGTTGAATGCAGCCATGAAATTAAAAGACGTTTACTCTTTGGAAGGAAAGTTATGAAATAGGAGAGAGGAGGGCAGAGCGCAACCCCTGAAAGAATGACATAGCCCTTGAGGATGAGACATAACCCTTGGTGAAGGGAGATGGGCAAAGGGTGGGTGAATGAGTTACTACTGAAATCCAGGCAGCTATCCATGGTGGCTTGAATCAATAAGGGGGCTGTAGATGGAGAGAGGTGAATGGCCTAGAGTGAATAGGTAGAAAGCAAAATTCCTGGGGATTAGTGATGTGGTGGAAGTTGGAGATGTTTTCTTCTTCTTCTTTTTTTTTTTAAGAATGGACCCAAGGCATTTTTCTTTGGTACTACCTACACGGAGATCAAATATTAAAACTGAAGAAGTTATCAGAGAATATCTGGTACAAATTTCTCTCCAATTATAGAGAAGTTGATACATCCCAGGGTGGTAAAGGGAACTATCCCTCTCTGTGTAACTGGTGAGTTAATGACAGATGTTAGATGCGAATCATAGTCACTTGCTTTTGCTTACTGTTTCCTTGACTCAATGGAGTAACATTTTTCCTTTTTCACACATTAATGTTCACTTGTGGATATTAAATAATCTTCTGAACAAACGTGTAAAAATCTCAATGTGGGGGGGTTATTTTCAACAATAAAATCAGAGCATCTTTCCTTCTTTGTTTCGTCTAAATGTGCTGTGTGTGTCCATGCATGCTCAGTCATGACCAACTCTTTCTGACCCCATGGACTGTAGCCCACCAGGCTCCTCTGTGCGTGGGATTTTCCAGGCAAGAATACTGAAGTAGGTTGCCATGCCCTCCTCCAGGGGATCTTTGCAACCCAGGGATGGAACCTGAGCCTTCTGTGTCTCCTGGATTGGCAGGCAACTTTGTTACCACTAGTGTTGCCTGGGAAACCAAAAATGCTTGATGTTTAGCTAAAAGATGATTCATACATGTTCAGTCACTCAACTGTGTCTGACTTTTTGTGACCCCCGTGGACTGTAGCCCACCAGGCTCCTCTGTCCATAGGTTTTTCCAGGCAAGAATACCAGAGTGGGTTGCCATGCTCTACTCAAGAGGATCTTCCAGACCCAGGATCAAATTCACATCTCCTGAATTGACAGGTGGATTTTTTACTCTGCTGAGCTACCTGGGAATCTCCCAAATGTTGATTCAGGTGGCCACTAAACCACAGTTTACAATTATCCTACTAATGACATATGTGCACAAAATGCCAGATTTAAAAGGCAGCCCTCAATTTATTGGGCCTCAATCCAGTTCAGTTGCTCAGTTATGTCCAACTCTGTGACCCCATGGACTGCAGAACACCAGACTTCCCTGTCTATCACCAATTCCCGGAGATTGCTCATACTCATGCCCATTGAGTTGGTGATGCTATCCATCCATCTCATCCTCTGTCATCCCCTTCTCCTCCTGCCTTCAATCTTTCCTAGCATCAGTGTCTAGAATGACTACTGGTAAAACCATAGCTTTGACTAGATGGAACTTTGTTGGCAAATAACGTCTCTGCTTTTCATTATGCTGTCTAGGTTGGTCATGGCCTTTCTTCCAAGGAGCAAGCATCTTTTAATTTCATGGCTGCAGTCACCAACTGCAGTGATTTTGGAGCCCAGAAAATAAATTCTGTCATTGTTTCCCCATCTATGTGCCATGAAGTGATGAGACTGGATGCCATGATCTTATTTTTTTGAATGTTGAGTTTTAAGCCAATTTTTTCACTCACCTTTCACTTTCATCAAGAGGCTCTTTAGTTCCTCTTTGCTTTCTGCCATAAAGGTTATTGATATTTGTGTAGGTGGATGTATGGATATGACAGTTGGACTATAAAGAAGGCTGAGCACCAAAGAATTGATGTTTTTGAACTGTGGTGTTGGAGAAGACTCTTGAGAGTCCCTTGGACTGCAAGGAGATCCAACCAGTCCATCCTAAAGGAGATTAGTCCTGAATATTCACTGGAAGGATTGATGTTGAAGCTGAAACTCCAATAATTTGACCACCTGAGGTGAAGTACTGACTCATTGGAGAAGAGCCTGATGCTGGAGAAGATTGAAGGGGGGAAGAGAAGGGGTTGACAGAGATTGAGATGGTTGGATAGCTTCACCGACTTGTTGGACATGAGTTTGAGTAAGCTCTGGGAGTTGGTGATAGACAGGGAAGCCTGGTGTGCTGTAGTCCATGGGGTCGCAAAGAGTCAGACATGACTGAGCGATTGAACTGAACTGATATTTCTCCTTGCAATCTTGATTCCAGCTTGTGCTTCATCCAGCCCAGCATTTTGCATGATGTACTCTGCATATAAGTTAAATAAGCAGTGTCACAATATACAACCTTGACGTACTCCTTTCCCAGTTTGAAACCAGTCCGTTGTTCCATGTCTGGTTCTAACTGTTGCTTCTTGACCTACATACAGGCTTTAAAGGAGGCAGGGAAGGTGATCTGGTATTCCCATCTCAAAGAATTTTCCGCAGTTTGTTATGATCCGCACAGTTAAAGGCTTTAGCATAGTTAATAAAGCAGTGGTAGATTTTTTTTTTTAATTCTCTTGCTTTTTCTATGATCCAGTGGATGTTGCCACTTTGATCTCTGAACCTAGCTTAGATATAGTATCTAAAATCTAAAAATGTCATACTGTTTGATCATATAATTTGATGAAGATATCATATAAATTTTTAGTTGGATGTGACCTTGCTTAGCCATAGTTTAGTCTAGCAGATCCAGTTTTCCACCTTTTGGGTATAAACTACAGTGTTGCAGAAACTCAGATATCATTACCACTAAGATGCTGGGAAAGGTTGGGGGCAGGAGGAGAAGGGGACGATGGAGAATGAGATGGCTGGATGGCATCACCGACTGTGGACGTGAGTTTGAGTGTACTCCGGGAGTTGGTGATGGACAGGGAGGCCTGGTGTGCTGTGATTCATGGGGTCGTGGAGAGTCGGACACGACTGAGCGACTGAACTGAACTGAACTGAACTGAAGACTTTAGTACTTTTATCCTGCTGTACGGAATAAATGCCAGGGACATTTGAATTCTTTTTTGGATAATTCAGCTTCAATGCATCTACTATAAGTTTAATCAAGGGAAACCAAGAGAAAAATGAAATAAATGTTGCTATTCAAATGGCAGCGTTTAGATAAAGGACTGCATAAACATGGACATTTAATTTTATTGAAATTTAAATGACTTTACTACTCACTGGATATAAGGTCTGTTAATTAAGGCATGAGTGCCTTGTAAATCCTGGATGAGTGCATAGTTGCTACATCCAGTGGTGGCTGACAACAGTCCTTTGTACAAAATGAAGAGTAAATCTAAACCAATTAAGATACTGTATGCGTAATTATGGATATTGTAAATGAAATGAGGTGACTATGGATTGTGCATTTTAACATGTGTTAGAATGGAACTATGTTGCATTAATTCTTGATAATTCTTTGCTGTTATCACACTCCATTGAAAAACATGTTATTAATTAATCATCTCTTGGACAGGTTAGTATAGCCCCCAGTAAATAAAGAGGTATTATCTGAAATCCATAAAAATTCGGTCTTTGTTCACAATCTATGATAATGATTTTAGGGAATATATTCTTCAGTATAGCATATAAGAAGGGCTTTGGTGATACTTAAATTACAGAGATGTAATCTTTGTATTTGAGTGTATTTGAGGACTCACACTCTTTTGAGAGAGAGACCCAGAAATGAGTTATTATAACTGCTGTTATAATAAAATATGCCGATAACCCAAAGAGGGTAGCAGTCCATTCTTTTAAAAAATTAATTAATTAATCAATTAATTAGAATGCATCGGGTCTTAGTTGCAGCATGCCGGAAGTTTGTTGCATCATGCAGATCGTTCATTGAAGCACACAGACTCTAGTTGTGGCACAAAGGCTCATCACGCAAGCTTAGTTGTTCTGAGGTATGTGGGATCTTAGTTCCCCAATCAGGGATCGAACCTGTGTCTCCTGCATTGGCTGATGGGTTCCTATCCACTGTACCACCAGGGAGGTACCTGCAGTTCATTCTAATATGGGGCAGCGAGAGGATTATTGGGATTCTTATCCTGGGTTTTCTTTTTTTTTTTTTTTTAATGTCTTAAATACTTTTATTTATTTATTTTTATCCCTGCATGCAGTTTATTTTTTTAAATTTATTTTATTGGAGGCAAATTACCTTACATTAATATATTGGTTGGTTTTGCCATACATTGACACGAATCCACCCTGGATGTACATGTGTTCCCTTTCTTGAATCCCCCTCCCACCTCCCTCTTCCCCATATCCTCCCTCCAGGTCATCCCCGTGCACCAGCCCCAAGCATCCTGTATCATGCGTCGAACCTGGACTGGTCACATATGATAATATACATGCTACAATGCCGTTGTCCCCAGTCATCCCACCTTCACCCTCTCCCACAGAGTCCCAAAGACTGTTCTATATGCCTATGTCTCTTTTGCAGTCTCATACACAGGGTTAATGGTTACCATCTTTCTAAATTCCATATATATGCGTTAGTATATTGTATTGATGTTTTTCTTTCTGGCTTACTTCACTCTGTATAATAGGCTCCAATTTCATCCACCTCATTAAAACTGATTCAAATGCATTCTTTTTTTTTTTTTTTTCCAGGGAGTTGTTGTTTTTATTGTTGTTGGTCTTTTTTTTTATTTTACAATATTATATTGGTTGGTTTTGCCATACATTGACATGAATTTGCCCCGAGTTTACATAAGTTCCCCCTCCTGAACCCCCCTCCCACCTCCCTCCTCCCTTTATCCTCCCTCTGGGTCATCCCCGCGTGCCAGCCCCGAGCATCCTATAACATTCATTGACCCTGAACTAGTGATTCGTTTCACATATGACAACATACGTGTTTCAATGCCATTCTCCCAAATCATCCCACCCTCACCCTCTCCCATAGAGTCCCAAAGACTTCTATACATCTGTGTCTCTTTTGTTGTCTCGTATACAGGGTTATCATTTGCATCTTTCTAAATTCCATATATTTGTGTTAGTATACTGTATTGGTGCTTTTCTTTCTGGCTTACTTCACTCTGTATAATAGGCTCCAGTTTCATCCACCTCATTAGAACTGATTCAAATGTATTCTTTTTAATGGCTGAATAATACTCCATTGTGTATATGTACCAAAGCTTTCTTATCCATTCGTCTGCAGATGGACATCTAGGTTGCTTCCATGTCCTGGCTATTATAAACAGTGCTGCAATGAACATTGGAGTACACGTGTCTCTTTCAATTCTGGTTTCCTCGGTGTGTATGCCCAGGAGTGCTATTGCTGGATCATATGGCAGTTCTATTTCCAATTTTTTGAGGAATCTCACTTCCTAACACCATACACCAAAATAAACTCAAAATGGATTAGAGAGCTAAATGTAAGACCAGAAACTATAAAACTCCTAGAGGAGAACGTAGGCAAAACAGTCTCCGACATAAATCACAGCAGGATCCTCCATGACCCACCTCCCAGAATATTGGAAATAAAAGCAAAAACAAACAAATGGGACCTAATTAAAATCAAAAGCTTCTGCACAGCAAAGGAAACTATAAGTAAGGTGAAAAGACAGACTTCAGAATGGGAGAAAATAATAGCAAATGAAGCAACCAACAAAGGATTAATCTCCAAATTATACAAGCAGCTCCTGCAGCTCAATTCCAGAAAAATAAATGACCCAATCAAAAAATGGGCCAAAGAACTAAACAGACATTTCTCCAAAGAAGACATAAAGATGGCTAACAAACACATGAAAAAATGCTCAACATCCCTCATAATCAGAGAGATGCAAATCAAAACCACAATGAGATACCATTTCACACCAGTCAGAATGGCTGATATCCAAAAGTCTACATGCAATAAATGCTGGAGCGGATGTGGAGAGAAAGGAACCCTCTTACACTGTTGGTGGGAATGCAAACTAGTACAGCCACTATGGAGAACAGTGTGGAGATTCCTCAAAAAATGCATTCTTTTTGATGGCTGAAAAATACTCCATTGTGTATATGTACCAAAGCTTTCTTATCCATTCATCTGCAGATGAACATCTAGGTTGCTTCCAAGTCCTGGCTATTATAAACAGTGCTGCAATGAACATTGGAGTACATGTGTCTCTTTCAATTCTGGTTTCCTTGGTGTGTATGCCCAGGAGTGCTATTGCTGGATCATATGGCAGTTCTATTTCCAGGTTTTTGAGGAATCTCCACACTGTTCTCCATAGTGGCTGTACTAGTTTGCATTCCCACCAACAGTGTAAGAGGGTTCCCTTTTCTCCACACCCTCTCCAGCATTTATTGCATGTAGACTTTATTATCCTGGGCTTTCAAAGATGAAAGGCTTATAATAGATGGTGAAGAACACCCAAATCTCTACAACTTTATTGAATCATCTGTCAAGAAAAGCAAAAGAACATTTCTTGAGAGGAAATCCAAGTTATCTGGATAACTTAGAAGCTGCTAAGAGAAAAGTAGCTAAAATTTGAAACTAAGGCAGAAGAATAACAGCTCGTTTTCTTAATGTTGTAACAGAACACTTTTATTTAATTCCTTTGAGGATATGCCTTTGTTCTGACTTCAGGTCAGTCACACAGTTGTGTCCGACTCTTTGCAGCCCTGAAGACTGCAGCACCACCAGGGTTCCCTGTCCATCACCAACTCCTGGAGCTTGTTCAAACTCATGTCCATCAAGTCAGTGATGCCATCCAACCATCTCATCCTCTGTTTTGACTTACTATTTACTATTTATTAGAGTCAAGTTTGTGTGATACTACATGTTGTTAACATGTAGACTTTATCCTGTAAAGATGTAAAACATTTCTATTTCATGGAAAAATGACTCTGAGATGTATGGTTTTATTGCCCAGCAGAACATTAAATAAATTTTGCAAGCCTCAAGAAACATCAACCACCTCAGATATGCAACAAATGTCTGTATAGTTAAAGCTATGGTTTTTTCAGGAGTCAGGTACAGATGTGAGAGTTGGACAGTAAAGAAGGCTGAATGCCAAAGAATTGATGCTTTCAATTTTCTCCAGCACCACAGATTCTTGAGAGTCCCTTGGACAGCAAGGAGATCAAGCCCATCAATTCTAAATCAAATCAACCCTGAATATTCATTGAAAGGACTGATGCTGAAACTGAAGCTCCAATACTTTGGCCACCAGATGCGAAGGGCCAGCTCATTGGAAAGTCCCTGATGCTGGGAAACAATGAAAGCAAAGGAGAAGAGAGTGGCAGAGGATGAGATGGTTAGATAGCATCGTGGCTCAATGGACCTGAGTTTGAGCAAACTCCCGGAGACAGTGCAGGACAGAAGCACCTGGCATGCTGCAGTCCTGTGGTCACAGAGTCAGACACTACTTTGTGACTGAACAGCAACAGTACTGTAACAACAATGTATTACAGCTTTCTTTCTTTTTTACCTCAGACTTTTGAATTACACTTTGAACCACCTTATCATCCTGCTGGTTTTATTTTTGTTGACCTGAGTATATCCTTGACATGTATTTTATATTATTGCATTTATTTTATATTTGAAAGATATTACTATTTTTAATGTATTAGAAATTATAGTTTCATAAAACATCCAGTGAAATTCTTATTTTTTCAAGCCATTTCCCCATCCCACTGAGGAGTTGCTCCCATCCCACCAAGTAGAAAGGAGGATAGCATTCCTGCTCTATGCGTCCTCTTCATTCACCTCCCTTAGATCTCTGGAGAAGCTTCAGAAAATGATCTGCCCTTTGGTAGACTTTGCAGGACCCTTACACTTATAGAAGCATCCCAGGAAAACAGGTGATGCAGATCTTGGCATTGTATTAGTCACTGATGGATGTGAGAATGGAGCAAGAATGTTTCAGAACTTCTATTGGAGTATCCTCAGCAAAGCACACCTCATTTGTGAACTCTGGAACTCTGAATGGAGAACTACTTGCAAGACTAGTTTTTGTTGCTTAATCACTATTTTCCCATGGAATATCTGGATCTGATGAAAAATTAACAATTTTAAACTTGCTTCATAATATCTTTTTGGAATAAAATTACAATAAAATTAGAGGAAAATTGATGGTACAAGAAAACCTTTTATGAACTGATGTAAAACAAAAATGGCTTTCCATCCCTGCTTGCTGAGACCTGGAGACCATCCAAGATTTTTGTTTACTGCTGCTTTTTGTTCCACATAAAACAAACAAAAGGTGCATTGATTGAATGTTTACTCTGAGTCTGCATCATATTAAGCATTGCATTATATATGTGTGTGTGTGTATAAGTGCTTTATGCAATTATATGTGTATTAAACAAATATGTGTGTATGATGCAAATATATGTACCTTGTATATACATATAATATATACACAAACTTGCCTTCCAATGCAGGAGACGTAAGTAGGAGACAGCTTCAGTCCCTGGGTTGGGAAGATCCCCCGGAGGAGGGCATGGTAACCCACTCCAGTATTCTTGCCTGGAGAATCTCACGAACAGAGGAAACTGGCAGTCGATGGTCTATATGGTTGCAAAGAGTTGAATACTACTGAAGCAACTGGGCACACAGCACACATGCATGCATAGTACACACATAAACACATGCACACAGAGTTCATTTTAGCCTCAAACGTAGCTTACCTGGATTCTACCACTTTTGGAAATGGATGTAATACCTCTTTTGAGATTTAGGATGATTATTTCTTCTTGAATTTGTTTTTTATGAAAGACTCATCCATGATATTATCCAAGAAATTCTCCCCACTACTGCTCTCTCCTTTTGCCCCCACAGATATTATTTTCAATTCAAAGCAAAAATTGCTCAAGGCACATTTTATTAGCATTTGGTTTGATAATGTACAGTATGCAAATTGGATATGAGAGCCTCAGGTGTAAAAAAAAAAGCCAATCTAATTTGAGATGAAGTTACTTACCAATGTCACTGCTGCTCAACACCCATCCTTGGGCTAGATGCCAGATGTTTTGCAGAGTATCATAATACTCAGTTGTTAATTTCATAGTCCATTGTAACATCAGTTCAGTTCAGTTCAGTTGCTCAGTCGTGTCTAACTCTGCAACCCCATGAATCACAGCACGCCAGGCCTCCCTGTCCATCACCAACTCCCGGGGTTCACTCAAACTCATGTTGATGCCATCCAGCCATCTCATTCTTTGTGGTCCCCTTCTCCTCTTGCCCCCAATCCCTCCCAGCATCAGAGTTTTTTCCAGTGAGTGAACTCGTCTCATGAGGTGGCCAAAGTATTGGAGTTTCAGCTTTAGCATCAGTCCTTCCAATGAACACCCAGGATTGATCTCCTTTAGAATGGACTGGTTGGATCTCCTTGCAGTCCAAGGGACTCTCAAGAGTCTTCTCCAGCACCACAGTTCAAAAGCATCAATTCTTTGGCGATCAGCTTTCTTCACAGTCCAACTCTCACATCCATACATGACCACGGGAAAAACCATAGCCTTGACTAGACGGACCTTGGTTGGCAAAGTAATGTCTCTGCTTTTTAATATACTATCAAGGTTGGTCAGAACTTTCCTTCCAAGGAGTAAGCGTCTTTTAATTTCATGGCTGCAATCAGCATCTGCAGTGATTTTGGAGCCCCCAAAAATAAAGTCTGACACTGTTTCCACTGTTTTTCCATCTATTTCCCATGAAGTGATGGGACCAGATGCCATGATCTTTGTTTTCTGAATGTTGAGCTTCAAGCCAACCTTTTCACTCTCCTCTTTCACTTTCATCAAGAAGCTTTTTAATTCCTCTTCACTTTCAGCCATAAGGGTGGTGTCATCTGCATATCTGAGGTTATTGATATTTCTCCCAGCAATCTTGATTCCCACTTGTGCTTCTTCCAGCCCAGCATTCTCATGATGTACTCTGCATATAAGTTAAATAAACAGGGTGACAATATACAACCTTGACGTACTTCTTTTCCTATTTGGAATCAGTCTGTTGTTCCATGCCCAGCTCTAACTGTTGCTTCCTGACCTACATATAGGGTTCTCAAGAGACAGGTCAGGTGGTCTGGTATTCCCATCTCTTGAAGAATTTTCCACAGTTTGTTATAATCCACACGGTCAAAGGCTTTGGCATAGTCAATGAAGCAGAAATAGATGTTTTTCTGGAACTCTCTTGCTTTCTCCATGATCAAGGAATGGCCAAAGCCACTCACAGTCAAAGACAGTCAGCTGTGAAGTGGTTAAATGTTTGCCTTCCTCTGTGAATGCTAAGAGACATTTTTCTAAGACAACTACATTGTCTTCAGAACTTGAATATTTATGCTACAGAGGAAATCAGCCATAAATTTACATTTTTAACAGACTCTAGTAGGGATGGAAAGGAAGAATAATAATTTTTAAAAGGGCATTGGGCAATAAAATTAATCCAGATTTTATAAAATTGGACCCAACTTTAATAGATAATTATCAAAAATAGAGTCCCAGAGTTGTTTTTAATGTAAGTTGTTCTTAAATACATCCTTAATCAAATTTGTTCAGGGATTAACACACTATTACTATAGCAATACATTATTCATCTGTCAGGGAATGCACCATTCTATATAAATGAATTTCATAGATAACCAAAACATATTTCAAGTGCAAATGTTAAAAAAAATAAGTGATTTTGATGAAAACACTCCTAAAACATATCATGTAACACCTGCTCTCTTAAACAGCATATGTCAAATAATCAACACTTTTTCTTAATGTAGTCAATATTTCCCTAGAACTGCCAGATGGGATATGGAGTTGGGCAGGGAATAAAAATTTACAGTAATGACAATAAATATCATTCTTTGACTCTAACCTCCATTTGTTACTGCAGCATTTTCCTTCCCTAATAGTTTGTACAAGAACTAAAGGGAAAAGGTATTTGTACAAGCAAGCAAGATGGGCTTTCTCCTTAGAAGAAAAACTATGCCAAACCTAGACAGAGTTTTAAAAATCAGAGACATCACTTTGCCTACAAAGGTCCCTATAGTCAAAGGTATGGTTTTTCCAGTAGTCTTGTATGGATGTGAGAGCTGAACAATAAACAATTGATGCCTTCAAATCGTGGTATTGGAGTAGACTCTTGAGAGTCTCTTGGACTGCAAGGAGAGCAAAACAGCCAATCCTAAAGGAAATCAACCCTGACTATTCACTGAAAGGACTGATGCTCAAGCTGAAGCTCCAATACTTTGGCCACCTAATACAAAGAGCTGACTCACTGGAAAAGACCCTGATGCTGGGACAGGTTGAAGGCAACAGGAGAAGGGGCTGGCAGAGGATGAGATGGTTAGATAGCAACATCGACTCAACAGACATGAATTTGAGCAAACTCCAGGAGATAGTGGAGGACAGAGGAGCCTGGCATGCTACAGTCCCTGGGCTTGGAAAGGGTCAGACATGACTTAGTAACTGAACAGCCACAACAAAGGGAAAAGGGACAGTTCTTTTCAATACACCATGAGATATTTTTTCTGCTCCTGAACTCAGGTGATGTGGGAAGAGGAAGGCTCCTCCACTCTGCCACTATTGCTTGTCTTGCTGTCACAGGAGTCTTTATTGTCTGCTGTGCTCTCAGACTGTCCTGCTGCAGTGAATTAAGATGTCACTAAAGTGACTGTCATCTCTTGATGCTTCATGGCCTGCCACTGCTTCTGCCACCAGTGATGAATTGAAGCCCATGATACTTGTGGTCCTCGGGTGACTGGCTGCCTCTGGTGCCCCTTCCTGTGATGACTGTGAGCTCCTTCTGTGGCAGGGTCACATCTCTGAGGCTGCTCTTTATAAATGGGGGCCAACATTCCCCCCCACTTTTGAATTATCTTGCTCCTAAAACTCACAGGGGTGATATGTGGAAACACATGTCTCCTTTCTTACTTGCAGCCTCATGGTTCCCTAAGAATAGACAAGTTCATGGCAGCTTGGCTAACAGATAAAATGAGTAACGGTAACTGTGGGGGTTCCCCATCTTTTCTCTAGGGTCCTCCAAGATTGTCCTCTAAAATAGATAATCTGTGGATGCCTCAAGAGCCTTTCTGAAGTGCCCACACATGGCTGAGGCTCAGTGGGAACACAACTTAGACTCGAGGAATTTCAGAAACACCTGAGAGTTGCTATTATTTAGACAGATTAGTGCTTTACCAGGAAGCTTAACAGTGGTTAGACAGCTAATTCCTTCTCACCAGGCTGTCAGCTCTAAGTGGAGTTGCCCCTTTCAATCCTTCCACCTCATCTAGTTGACTATCTTCAATCTGTTATGATTTGAACACAACTAACCAAGGTTAGTGGTGCTTTACATGAAATGTGGGTCTGTAAAGCATGACGAAAGATCTTACTGCAACAGATTTCAACACTTCTGAAATCATATAACTTGTAGCAGCATACACCAAGTGATCAAAAGTCTCCCCAGGCAGTCTTAAAGACTGGGTTTAATGACAACATAAATAGGGCTTCAGGCTTACAAAATATCAACAATTAATCTTGTTGTTATCCTGGGCCCATTTAAACACACTGTGACTCTCTTGCTTTCTTTAGAACAGTTCATTTCTCTTACCTCACTCTCCTAAAATTTCCATATTCTGGTAAACATAAAACCTTTCTTTGAAATGTGTGGTTTTATATAGCTCAACTACAGGACACACTCAGCTCAACCTTCTCTGAAGCATTATGATGACAACCCAAGAGGACCAAGATGTGGTTGCCTACCTTGGAGAGAGCCACAGTGTGTGTCATGGATTCTCACTGAGAACCATGATGCTACTTATAATGCTGTCCCCCAGCTCACTGATTATGGCCATCAGGGTTGTACATCTGTGTCCAGGGTACCTAGTCCTCAGTAGAAACATCTACATATGTTCACTGCCTCAGTTCAGTTCAGTCACTCAGTCGTGTCCGACTCTTTGCGACCCCATGAACCACAGCATGCCAGACCTCTCTGTCCATCACCAACTCCCGGAGTCCACCCAAACCCATGATCATTGTGTTGACAATGCCATCCAGCAGTCTAATTCTCTGTTGTCCCCTTCCTCTCCTGCCCTCAATCTTTCCCAGCATCAGGGTCTTTTCCAATGAGTCAGTTCTTCACATCAGGTGGCCAAAGTATTGGAGTTTCATCCTCAACATCAGTCCTTCCAATGAACACCCAGGACTGATCTCCTTTAGGATGGACTGGTGGGATCTCCTTGCAGTCCAAGGGACTCACAAGGGTCTTCTCCAACACCACAGTTCAAAAGCATCAATACTTCAGCCCTCAGCCTTCCTTATAGTCCAAATTTCACATCCATACATGACCACTGGAAAAACCATAGCCTTGACTAGATAGACCTTTGTTGGCAAAGTAATGTCTCTGCTTTTTAATATGCTGTCTAGGTTGGTTATAACTTTCCTTTCAAGGAGTAGGCATCTTTTAATTTCATGACTGCAGTCACCATCTGCAGTGATTTTGTAGGCCAGAAAAATAAAGTCAGCCATTGTTTCCACTGTTTCCCCATCTACTTGCCATGAAGTGATGGGACTGGATGCCATGACCTTAGTTTTTTGAATGTTGAGATTTAAGCCAACTTTTTCAAACTCCTCTTTCACTTTCATCAAGAGGCTCTTTAGTTCTTCTTCACTTTCTGCCATAAGGGTGGTGTCATCTGCATATCTGAGGTTATTGATATTTCTCCCAGCAATCTTGATTCCAGCTTGTGCTTCCTCCAGCCCAGCATTTCTCATAATGTGCTCTGCATATAAGTTAAATAAGCAGGGTGACAATATACAGTCTTGATGTAGTCCTTTTCCTATTTGGAACCAGTCTGTTGTTCCATGTCCAGTTCTAACTGTTGCTTCCTGACCTGCATACAGGTCTCTCAAGAGACAGGTCAGGTGGTCTGGTATTCCCATCTCTTGAAGAATTTTTCACAGTTTATTGTGATTCACAGAGTCAAAGACTTTGGCATAGTCAATAAAGCAGAAATAAGTGTTTTCTGGAACTCTCTTGCTTTTTCGATGATACAGCGGATGTTGGCAATTTGATCTCTGGTTCCTCTGATTTTCTAAAACCAGGTTGAACATCTGGAAGTTCACGGTTCACGTATTGCTGAAGCCTGGCTTGGAGAATTTTGAGCATGACTTTACTAGCGTGTGAGATGAGTGCAAATGTGTGGTAGTTTGAGCATTCTTTGGCATTGCCTTTCTTTGGGATTGGAATGAAAACTGACCTTTTCCGGCCCTGTGGCCACTGCTGAGTTTTCCAAATTTGCTGGCATGTTGAGTGCAGCACTTTCACAGCATCATCTTTTAGGATTTGAAATAGCTCAACTGGAATTCCATCACCTCCACTAGCTTTGTTCATAGTGATGCTTTCTAAGGCCCACTTGACTTCACATTCCAAGATGTCCGGCTCTAGGTGAGAGATCACACCATTGTGATTATCTGGGTCATGAAGATCTTTTTTGTACAATTCTTCTGTGTATTCTTGCCACCTCTTCTTAATATCTTCTGCTTCTGTTAGGTCCATACCGTTTCTGTCCTTTATTGTGCCCATCTTTGCATGAAATGTTCCTTTGGTATCTCTAATTTTCTTGAGGAGATCTCTAGTCTTTTCCATTCTATTGCTTTCCTCTATTTCTTAGCATTGATTGCTGAGGAAGGCTTTCTTATGTCTCCTTGTTATTCTTTGGAACTCTGCATTCAGATGCTTATATCTTTCCTTTTCTCCTTTGCTTTTCTCTTCCCGTCTTTTCACAGCTATTTGTAAGGCCTCCTCAGACAGCCATTTCGCTTTTTTGCATTTCTTTTTCTTGGAGATGGTCTTGATTCCTGTCTCCTGTACAATGTCACGAACCTCCATCCATAGTTCATCAGGCACTCTATCTATCAGATCTAGTCCCTTAAATCTATTTCTCACTTCCACTGTATGGTCATAAGGGATTTGATTTAGGTCATAGCTAAATGTTCTAGTGGTTTTCTCCACTTCAATTTCAGTCTGAATTTGGCAATAAGGAGTTCATGATCTGAGCCACAGTCAGCTCCCGGTCTTGTTTTTGCTGACTGTATAGAGCTTCTCCATCTTTGGCTACAAAGAATATAATCAGTCTGATTTCGGTGTCTACCATCTGGTGATGTCCATGTGTAGAGTCTTCTCTTGTGTCTAGGTGTGCTGAAATGCTCCCTTATATTGTGCTTCTGGACTAATGCTGTGTCTCTACATAGAATGATATCTAATAGTCCTTTCAAACCAAACAGTTTATGTTACAGTCAGAGACTGGCATCTCCCATTAGGACTTTGGGACAGTTCCTGACCCACCAATGTCATTTCCAGGCCTTGAGGGTGTGATAAACTTGTTCCCTCACCTTCCTTGTTATCTCTCCTTGACCACTCCACTCTCTAATTTCTTTCTTTATTCCATTAGTTAATTAATAATAGTAATCCTATCAGGTTCAATAGAAGGAAAACTTGATATCTTTCTTTTCAAACTACCTTTATATATAGATTGACCTTTCATACACAAGCTTCATATGGATCTTGAAAAAAGTGAGAAAATATGATGAAATTGTGAAACTTTTTTTTAATTTCCCTTTTTTTTAAATTGGAGGCTAATTATTTTACAATATTATATTGGTTGGTTTTGCCATACATTGACATGAATCCACCCTGAGTGTACATGAGTTCCCCCTCCTGAATCCCCTTCCAACCCCTCCTTATCCTCCCTCAGGGTCATCCTCATGCACCAGCCCCGAGCATCCTGTATCATGCGTCAAACCTGGACTGGTGATTCATTTCACATATGATAATATACATGTTTCAATGCCATTCTCCCAAATCATCCCACCCTCACACTCTCCCACAGAGTCCCAAAGACTGTTCTATACACCTGTGTCTCTTCTGCTGTCTCGTATACAGGGTTATCATTTCCATCTTTCTAAATTCCATATATATGGGTTAGTATACTGTATTGGTGTTTTTCTTTCTGACTTACTTCACTCTGTATAATAGGCTCCAGTTTCATCCACCTCATTAAAACTGATTCAAACGCATTCTTTTTAATGGCTGAGTAATACTCCATTGTGTATATGTACCAAAGCTTTCTTATCCACTCGTCTGCAGATGGACATCTAGGTTGCTTCCATGTCCTTGCTATTATAAACAGTACTGCGATGAACATTGGAGTACATGTGTCTCTTTCAATTCTGGTTTCCTCGGTGTGTATGCCCAGGAGTGTGATTGCTGGATCATATGGCAGTTAACTTGTAAAAAACCATATCCCTTCTGAATTCCCAAACATTCCCCTAAAGGAAGGGAGAATGATAATTATGATTTGTTTCTCAATGTTTCCCTCACAGTGGGGAGGATTGAATGAATAAGTTACTGGATGGATATGGATGCTATGTTGTCTTCCTTTGGTTTCTCTAACAGAAGACTACAAAGTGTTGGGTTAAAGCAAGAGAAATTTATGATCCTATAGTTCTGGGGAGGCCTGAAATCAAGGTGTTGCTAGGGTCCTGCTCCCTCTGAAGGTTATAGGGGAGAATCCTTCCTTGTTTCTTCCTGGCTTCTGGTGGCTTCCTGCCGTCCTCAGAATTTCCTGGTGGCTCAGACAGTAAAGAATCTGTCTGCAATGCAGCAGACCCTGGTTTGATCCCTGGCTTGAGAAGATCCCCTGGAGAAGGGAATGGCTACCTACTCCGGTATTCTTGCCTGGACAGTTCGGTGGACAGAAGCAGCTGGTGCCCTATTCCATGGGGTTGCCAAAAGTCAAACATGACAGAGTGTTAACACACTCAGGAGAAGAGAGATGTACTGTCCACTAATCTCCAGTGCCCCTTGTCTTGCAGTTGCAGCACTTCAATTTCTCTGTTGCCACCTGGTATTCTCAATGTATCTTTAGAAAATTTTTCTTGTTACAGTACAGTTGATTTACAATGTTGTGTTAGTTTCACATGGACAGCAAAGTGAATCTGTTATATATACACACATATCCACTCTTTTTAAAAGATTCTTATTAGTTATCCATTTTATATATAGCAATGTATATATGTCAATCCCAGTCTCGCAAATTACCCCTCCCCTTCTTATCCATCCTGGTAAGTATAATTTGTTTTCTATATCTGTGACTATACATCCGTCCTGTAAATAAGTTCATTTGTACCCATCTTTATATTCTAGTTATAAGTGATATCATGTGATTTATGTTTTCTGTGTCTGACTTACTTCACTCAGTATGATAGTCTCTGGATCCATCCATGGAGCTGCAAATGGCCTTTTTTGTTCCTTTTTATGACTTATATTCCATTGCATAATATTCCATTTCATTCCATATCTACCACATCTTCTTTATCTCTTCATCTGTCGATGAACATTGAGTTTGCTTCCAAGTCCTTGCTATCGTAAATAATACTGCATTGAACATTGGGGTGTATGTACGTTTTCAAATTATGGTTTTCTCTTGGTATATGTCTAGGAGTAGAATTTCTGGGTCATGGGGTAGTTCTTTTTTTAGTTTTTAACGGAACTTCCATATCCTTTTCCATAGTGTCTGTAACAATTTAAATTTCTAGTAACAGTGGAGGTTCCCTTTTCTCTACCCTCTCCAGCATTTATTGTCCATAGATTTTAACTTGGTCCCTTTTAATTCACCCAAGCATTGCTTCTGCTGATACATAATTCTCAAAAACATTGTCCATTTTCTGTACAGTTAACAGGAGTATAAACAACATACTGGTTCCAAATAGGAAAAGGGGAACGACAAGGCTGTATATTGTCACCCTGCTTATTTAACTTATATGCAGAGTTCAGTTCAGTTCAGTCGCTCAGTCGTGTCCGACTCTCTGCGACCCCATGAATCACAGCAGGCCAGGCCTCCTTGTCCATCACCAACTCCCAGAGTTCACTCAAACTCATGTCCACAGAGTTGGTGATGCAATCCAGCCATCTCATTCTCGGTCGTCCCCTTCTCCTCCCACCCCCAACCTTTCCTAGCATCAGAGTCTTTTCCAGTGAGTCAACTTGTCGCATGAGGTGGCCAAAGTATTGGAGTTTCAGCTTTAGCATCAGTCCTTCCAATGAACACCCAGGATTGATCTCCTCTAGAATGGACTGGTTGGATCTCCTCGCAGTACAAGGGACTCTCAAGAGTCTTCTCCAACACCACAGTTCAAAAGCATCAATTCTTCGGCGATCAGCTTTCTTCACAGTCCAACTCTCACATCCATACATGACCACTGGAAAAACCATAGCCTTGACTAGACAGACCTTTGTTGGCAAAGTAATGTCTCTGCTTTTTAATATACTATCAAGGTTGGTCATAACTTTCCTTCCAAGGAGTAAGTGTCTTTTAATTTCATGGCTACAATCAGCATCCGCAGTGATTTTGGAGCCCCAAAAAATAAAGTCTGACACGGTTTCCACTGTTTCCCCATCTATTTCCCAAGAAGTGATGGGACCATATACCATGATCTTAGTTTTCTGAATGTTGAGCTTCAAGCCAACCTTTTCACTCTCCTCTTTCACTTGCATCAAGAGGCTTTTGAGTTCCTCTTCACTTTCTGCCATAAGGGTGGTGTCATCTGCATATCTGAGGTTATTGATATTTCTCCCAGCAATCTTGATTCCCACTTGTGCTTCTTCCAGCCCAGTGTTCCTCATGATGTACTCTGCATATAAGTTAAATAAGCAAGGTGACAATATACAGCCTTGACATACTCCTTTTCTTATTTGGACCCGGGCTGTTGTTCCATGTCCAGTTCTGACTGTTGTTTCCTGACCTGCATACAGGTTTCTCAAGAGGCAGGTCAGGTGGTCAGGTATTCCCATCTCTTTCAGAATTTTCCACAATTTATTGTGATCCACACAGTCAAAGGCTTTGGCATAGTCAATGAAGCAGAAATAGATATTTTTCTGGAACTCTCTTGCTTTCTCCATGTACATCATGAGAAACACTGGGCTGGAAGAAGCACAAGCTGGAATCAAGATTGTTGGGAGAAATATCAATAACCTCCGATATGCAAATGATAGCACCTTTATGGCAGAAAGTGAAGAAGAACTAAAGAGCCTCTTGATGAAAGTGAAAGAGGAGAGTGAAAAAGTTGGCTTAAAGCTCAACATTCAGAAAACTAAGATCATGGCATCTGGTCCCATCACTTCACGGCAAATAGATGGGGAAACAGTGGAAACAATGGCAGACTTTATTTTTTTGGGCTCCAAAATCACTGCAAATTGTGATTGCAGTCATGAAATTAAAAGACACTTACTCCTTGGAAGGAAAGTTATGACCAACCTTGATAGTATATTAAAAAGCAGAGACATTACTTTGCCAACAAAGGTTCGTCTAGTCAAGTCTATGGTTTTTCCCGTGGTCATGTATGGATGTGAGAGTTGGACTGTGAAGAAAGCTGATCGCCAAAGAATTGATGCTTTTGAACTGTGGTGTTGGAGAAGACTCTTGTGAGTCCCTTGGACTACAAGGAGATCCCACCAGTCCATCCTGAAAGAGATCAGTCCTGGGTGTTCATTGGAAGGACTGATTCTCAGGCTGAAACTCCAATACTTTGGCCACCTGATGCAAAGAGCTGACTCATTTGAAAAGACCCTGATGCTGGGAAAGATTGACTTAAGGAGGGGAAGGGGACGACAGGGGATGAGATGGTTGGATGGCATCACTGACTCAATGGACATGACTTTGGGTGGACTCTGGGAGTTGATGATGGACAGGGAGGCCTGGCATGCTGCAGTTCATGTGGTCTCAAGGAGTCGGACATGACTGAACAACTGAACTGAAACTGATAAACCCTAAGACAGGAGTAATCTCCATAGTTTCTCCTAGATAAACCTCTTTTTTTTTATTCCTGGCTTCTGTTTAGGTGGTTGATTGGCTCCATTAGTCACAAGCTGATTCTTTCCAACAAAAGGTTATCCGGCTACACCCTGTGAGATTGGAAATTCAATTCATGTTGTGTAGTTTAGCCACTTGTAAGATGAAGGATGAGTCTTTGGGTTTGGTTTTCTGAAATCTTAACTCCTCAGCCACAGGATGAAGAATTTCTTTTCAGAAGAGACACAGAATTTTTCAGGTCATTTATGCTGCAGTTGAACTGGGAATTTGAAACCCTACCCTCATCCTTTTCTTTCCCCACTTCCTCCAGAAATGTGTCCTTTTCATTATTATTCTTTAGTTTGACAAAAATGTTCTAAGGTATCAAATACATGGTCACCCAGAACCTCACCTTTAATAGGTGTGATTAGTGGTAGCAGTGGTGATATCTTGCCTATTTCTACCCCCATTATGGATGGTGACTGCAGCCATGAATTTAAAAGATGCTTGCTCCTTGGAAGGAAAGCTATGACATACCTGGAAAGCATATTAAAAAGCAGAGATATCACTTTGCCAGCAAGAAGGCCAGCAGGCTGAAAAGTTTTAGACAAGAATCTGCATTGCAGTCTTGAGGCAGAATTTTTTCCTTCTCTGAGAAACCTCAGTTTTTGCCTTTATGTTCCTCCAACTGAAGAGTTAAACTCATCCTTATGGTAAAGGAGTATGTCAAGGTTGTATATTGTCACCCTGCTTATTTAACTCATATGCAGAGTACATCATGAGGAACGCTGGGCTGGAAGAAGCACAAGCTGGAATCAAGATTGCCAGGAGAAATATCAATAACCTCAGATATGCAGATGACACCACCCTTATGGCAGAAAGTGAAGAGGAACTCAAAGGCCTCTTGATGAAAGTGAGAGAGGAGAGTGAAAAGGTTGGCTTGAAGCTCAACATTCAGAAAACAAAGATCATGGCATCTGGTCCCATCACTTCATGGGAAATAGATGGGGAAACAGTGGAAACCATCTCAGACTTTATTTTATGGGGCTCCAAAATCACTGCGGATGCTGACTGCAGCCATGAAATTCAAAGACGCTTACTCCTTGGAAGGAAAGTTATGACCAGCCTAGATAGCATATTAAAAAGCAGAGACATTACTTTGCCAACCAAGGTCCATCTAGTCAAGGCTATGGTTTTTCCCGTGGTCATGTATGGATGTGAGAGTTGGACTGTGAAGAAAGCTGATCGCTGAAGAACTTATGCTTTTGAATTGTGGTGCTGGGGAAGACTCTTGAGAGTCCCTTGGACTGCAAGGAGATCCAACCAGTCCATTCTAAAGGAAATCAATCCAGGGTGTTCATTGGAAGGACTTATGCTAAAGCTGAAACAACGAGTTGACTCACTGGAAAAGACTCTGATGCTGGGAGCAATTGTGGGTAGGAGGAAACGGGGACTACAGAGAATGAGATGGCTGGATGGCATCACCGACTCGATGGACATGAGTTTGAGTGAACTCCGGGAGTTGATGATGGACAGGGAGGCCTGGAGTGCTGTGGTTCATGGAGTCGCTAAGAGTCAGACACAACTGAGCGACTGAACTGAACTAACTGAACTATGGTAAAGAATAATCTCCTTTACTTAAAGTCAACTGATTGTCTGGGTTACCTGCCTCTAGAATACCTTCATTGCAGTACCTAGATTAGTGTTTGATGGAGAGCCTGGGTCCTATAGCCTGGCCAAGATCACATGTAAGATGCAGTGTAGCTGCAAAGCAGAGAGTAGAGGGGTCAAGAGAAGAAAAGCCCCCCATCACCTCTGGGCCTCCTGCTGTGGGGTGCCTGTCCTGTTCCACACAGAACAGATTGTGAAAAAGTACTCCAACAAAGGGCATAGCGAAAGTCACTCAGTTGTGTCCAACTCTTTGGAACCCCATGGACTTCACAGTCCATGGAATTCTCCAGGCAAGAATACTGGAGTGGGTAGGCATCCCCTTCTCCAGGGGATCTTCCCAACCCAGGGATTGAACCCAGGCCTCCCAGATTGCAGGCTGATTCTTTACCAGAGGCAGCAGGGAAGCCCGACAAAGGGCATGGTGGCTCTCAAATTCTACTGGGAGGAAGAGAGGCAGTGGCTGTGAGAATACATATATTTCTTGTAACGATTTTGGAATTTTTTCATATATCTACATTGCTGAAAATTTACAAAACAACACAAACCACACACCCCCATATGTAGTTTCTCTAGCAAGTATGCACATGGTTCCAGTTAAAAACACATGCCAACTTTCTGCTAACACACCTCTCTGAAGAAATATTTGGTTTAATAAGCCCTACATGTGCTCCATTTTAAAGCTCTGTCCCACTAACACAATTAATTCAATGATGGCCCAGGTTCTGTTGATTTCTTCTGAAGGACCTTGAATGGTCATTAGAAGATTTTCAATGCATTGGCTCCAGGCACCCAAGACAAATCCCTGTGTTCCTGTCATACTCCCCTATGTTGTTAGATCACGCTTATCTTTCAAAGCGCTTTCACCTACATTTTCCACCCTATCATCTCTCTTCCTCTCCCATGACTCTGCTTCCCTGCATTTTTTCCCCTTTGGGCTTCTAATTCTTCTTCTTTACAGCTCAACTTTCTTACTCTGCCTCTTTTCCCCCTTTCCCTTTCTCTTTTTAAACTGACCACAGTGAGATTTATGTTTTTGCTTTTTAACAAATATTTGTTTAAATTTCTATGTATATATAAAGTGTCTGAGTTGATGTTTATGTTTTAGTTTTATTTGAAAATAAGTTAAGATTATTTTATTGATTATTTTTTTCTTGCCTCTGTCTGCTGCCTTCTCTCACTTGTCCTCATAGAATAGCTCTTTGCTTTATCTGGACTGTGAGCTGTTCTCTCCTGATAAGACCAGGTCTGCGTTATGCCTCAGACAGAGTAGACACAGGGCTGAGAATTCATGATAATATTAGGGACCAAAGAAAATGTTTTAATATCAGAGAAAAATGTATATATATTTTATGGATACAATTTAGATTTATATTATATAGTATAAAATGTACATAATATATGTTATATATATGTATGCACACAGACACAGTATAGTATAGCCTGGATTGTATTCATCTTTATGCCAACCCAATGATATATATAGAGATATATATATTTAATTTTATATAATTTATATAGATATTTCATATTTATAAATAAAATAAATATCAAAGTATTAATATTAATAGTAAAGTATATATACATATATACAGTATATATGTATATAAAATATATATTATATATGTTACATGTATATACACACACGTATATATATTGCAGGTGGTCTCCTGAATTGCAGGCAGATTCTTTACTGACTGAGCCACCAGGGAACCATATATATATATATATGGCTGTATATGGTTGACCATTGAACAACACAGTTTTGAGCTGTACAAATCTTAATGTGGGTTTTTTCTCATCAAGTATGTATTATACAACCCAAGGTTGGTTAAATCTGGGATTCAGGACCAAGGTTGGTGGAGCCTGATTTTGCAGAATTTGAGGATGTGGAGGGCTGACTGTAAAGTCATAGCGGATTTTCCACTTTGGAAATTGAATCATTACCCCTAACATCCACACTATTGAGCGGTCAACTCCAAATATTAAATGGAGGAAGGGGAGCATCAAGGAAAAGTGTTTTTAACCCATGGAAGGCCTTCGCAGCCCTGGATAAAACAAAAGAAGCTTAAAAACATACAGGCAGGCCCAGGTAATTCTGCTCTATGAAAACTCTTATGACTTCTTATTGCATTTAGGATAGAGACTCAAGACCTTCCATGTAATGAAGCTTTACACTCGTCAACTTTATTGTATATCCTTCTCCCTCAGATTAGTATTTTATCTAATCCATGCTCTAAGTTTCTGAACAAACCTAACCTTTTTCACTTCGGGGCCCCTTGGCCTGGGAGAGACTCCCTCTATAGTCTTCAGCCTTGTTTGCATTCTTTTGGCTTCAGTATAAATGCCCCTGGCTTAGGCAACTTTTCTTTATCAACCTAATCTAAACTAGAACTTGGAGAAGGAAATGGCAACCCACTCCAGTGTTCTTGCCTGTAGAATCCCAGGGACGGGGAAGCCTGGTGGGCTGCCGTCTATGGGGTCGCACAGAGTCGGACACGACTGAAGTGACTTAGTAGCAGCAAACTAGAACTGTTTTCATAATCTCAGAACCATATTTTGTACTGTGTTGTACTGATCACCCAGTTATTTGATTATTGTTAATATACAATCTACCAACCCACCATCTGGTTTAGGGAGGAATCGATACTATCTACTTTGGTCCCCAGTGTTACTCAGTGCCTAGGGCACTGCCAGGCATGAGTACTCAGACAATATTTGTTGAACCAATGAATAGCCTTGAATTGCTTAAATACACTAAGATGTTTGAGAATTTCTAAGGAAAAATGATGTAAAATGTTTCATTATATTCAAATTTTTGTACAATGACCTCTGATTTCCTTCTATTTTTACTCACTCATTAGGGAAGTTATTAAACTATACAACCATGAACTAAAAGTTTAATGGCATATTTGAAGACTCAAGGACTTAAAAACTCAAAATATGGGAAGGCAGGTTTAGTTGAAATTTTGGTATAAGTTAATCACATTTTTTCCTTTTCTTTTCAGAGAAAAAGAAGTCGTTAATAACCAGTAGGGCTGGTCCTATGAAACATTCTCCAAAGGCATCCTCGACTCAGTTAAACATTTTCCAAATTAAACATCTTATGTAAGAGTTTCCCTTGAAATTTGTTTTGCAGAAAGCGACCGTAAGTAACTTTAGGTAGAGGCCAATTTGACCAACAAATGAAGTGATTCATGAAAGGTAAGGAAACTCAGGTCATTCCAGGTAAATTATATACTTTTCATTTGGTTTGGTTCAATTGCCTAAGCAAATGTCTTTCTGTAGAAAAATGGTATAATTTATTTTTTCTTACGGAATCCTACTGGTGACTGGATAGTCTTCTGTGATGAAGGGTGGACTGGATTTGGCAGATGTAAGTAAAGAACACCTGATAGAGCCTTGGTTTTAGCCCAGTGTTAATGATATTCCAGGAGGAAAACGTCTCAGTTGCCCGAAGGCACCTTGAACTTTCTTCCCTACAAAGATTTTCTAAGTATAGAAGCTGGAGGAAAAGCTATGAAGTAATTCAGTTTACAGTTCACCAGAGACAGCTCCAGTAGGAGAGGAGGGAAAGAGAGAAGGGGAAGTACTAAAGGATCTTCCTTTGGTATAAACTTGTTGGAATGATTACAAAGGATGCTTCTTTTTATCTTATTTTTTTAAAATTATTTTTATTGCTTTGAGAATGATGATAGGAAATCTACCCTCCTAACAAATTTTTAAGTATACATTATTGTTGACTATGGGTACAATGTTATACAGTAGACCTATAATCTCTATTGATCATCATGCTTTTTGATTATTCCTTTGACTTTTAATTTATTTCTTTGTCAGTTTAAAAGGAAGCTTTGTTTCTGAAACAAAGCTCAGATTAGTCTCAACCCTGTTATTCTAATTGTCTAAGTATTGTTAATTGCATAATATGATAACTATATAATATGTCATTTATATATAAATTATGTGTGTGCTTAGTCACACAGTTCAGTTCAGTCGCTCAGTCGTGTCCAATTCTTTGGACCCCATGGACTATAGCCCACCAGGTTCCTCTATCCATGGGATTTTCCAGGCAAGAATACTGCAGTAGGTTGTCATTTCCTCCTCCAGGGGATATTCCCCACCCAGGGATCAAACCCACGTCTCTTACGTCCCCTGAATTGGCAGTTGGGTTCTTTACTGCTTAGCTATTGGGAAAGCCCATATATAAATCAGTTTATATTTAAGTTAAATATAAACTATAATTTATACATAAATAATACATAATATAATTAACATATTTAAATAATATACTATTTCAAATATAAATATTTAAATATGATATTTAAATGTATTAATTATAAATATACTAATTATAACTTATATATGATTATGAAAGTGAAAGGGTTAGCTGCTGAGTCATGTCCTACTCTATGCCACCCCTTCATAGATGGGGAAACTAAGTCCTAATGAATTGCTTAATTCCATAGACCTAATTGGTCTATATTGCCTTCTAGGCTCTTCTGTCCATGGAATTTTCCAGGCAAGAATACTGGAGTGGGTTGCCATTTCCTTCTCCAGGGGTTCTTCCTGACCCGAAGATTGAACCTGGATCTCCAGCACTGCAGGCAGATTCTTTATCATTTGAGCCACCAATGATATATAATTTTATGTATTATATATTGCCATAATCTAGTCAAGGCTATGGTTTTTCCCGTGGTTATGTATGGTTGTGAGAGTTGGACTGTGAAGAAAGCTGATCGCCGAAGAATTTATGCTTTTGAACTGTGGTGCTGGAGAAGACTCTTGAGAGTCCCTTGGTCTGCAAGGAGATCCAACCAGTCCATTCTAAAGGAGATCAATCCTGGGATTTCATTGGAAGGACTGATGCTAAAGCTGAAACTCCAAACTACTTTGGCCACCTGATGCGAAGAGTTGACTCACTGGAAAAGAGTCTGATGCTGGGAGGGATTGGGGGTGGGAGGAGACGGGGACGACAGAGAATGAGATGGCTGGATGGCATCACCGACTCTATGGACATGAGTTGGTGATGGACAGGGAGGCCTGGCGTGCTGTGATTCATGGGGTCGCAGAGAGTCGGGCACGATTGAGCGACTGAACTGATGCTTATTATACATGTAATAATTAATTATTAATATATTATTAATGCAAGGTGATCAAGTCTTCTTTATCTATAGGAAAACATACACCAGATGATATTAAATGATGAAGTTATGTGTTTGGAATCTTAAACTTTCAGGAACAAGGCCAAATAGTAAATGCTGTGGTACTTCTCAAGAGCCATTCTCAGACATAGTAAAGCCTGAAGCTACAGAAAGAAGCAGTTTGTTCAAGACTGACTCAGATATAGCATTTCTTTTGCAGGGAGTGAGCTGGGAGCTAGGTATTTCTCTCCTCAAAGAGTCAGGTCATGGCAAGCCCTTTGTTCTGACTTTGCTTTGCCTCTGAGACTTCGGTTGTGAGGGTTTCTAGGTGTTTCTGCCTTTGTGAGAAAGATTCTTTGGATTATCTTTGATAATCATATTCTTTGGATAAGAATATGATTCCCTCTCAAGTGTCGATTATTGATTAAAAATCTATCCAGAAACACAAAGTCCAGCCAGTTCAATTAATAGTAATTTAAAAACTATTGATCTCATTTTTACTATGAATATCTATGAAGAACTTAGTAACATAAATGACTTCACTTATTACCTATTTTATCTATAAAGAATGTTACACTTAGAGAACTTAGCAAATAGTATTTATTAAACACTAGACATATGCTGATTTTGACTAATTCTGTCAGAGTTTGGAAACAAGCCATGCTTTTGTAGCAACTAATCTAAGGCAATATATATTACTGGCTTCCTTAAAAAATAACTGAAGTAAATTCTTTCCCTTACTGATTAGGTCTATGGAATTAAGCAATTCATTAGGACTCAGTTTCCCCATCTATGAAACAATTGGATGAGAAGTTTGAGTTTTCAATTCTATTTTCTCTAAATTGCCTTCCAGCTCAATCATTCTGTGATTCTTAGTAAAATATATCTTCATTTCAACTTAAATTTTTCTCACCAATAAAACACTTAGCTGCTCATTTTATGAATATAATTTAAGCTCTTTAAGCCCATGCTGCTTAAAAAGAAGCAATGAAAACCCAGTTTGGTGAAAGTGAACAAAAGTGTTCACATTTGACACATTGCCTTTATAAGTAAGTACTAATAAAGAATCAAATATATTATACCCTTCCCCACCCTTCAGTGATTACAGAGTAAGGAAGCACGCTTACAAGTTTCACATGCATGCTACTTTTCTCTTTTCCATTATTATATGAATCAGTAGCAAAAAAAAAAAAATTTTCCCTTTGAAAGAATAAGCAACTTCCCTGTTTTATTCAAATAGCCAAAGCTATTCATTTTAAAGGGAAAACCTCAAGTAAAAATCACTGATAGAACTTTAGCATGAGTGCTAAAAATGGGACTTTTCAAGACAGATAATTTTTATAAAATCCATTAGAGCAAAAAGCTTTATTTGGGACAGCATAGATTATCATTGGGGAAATATGTCCATGGCCCTTTAAATGATCCTACTATTGTAAAATGCCAGATCATTCTGAGCTGTAGAGTCTCAGTCTTTGTGGGTGGAGGAAAAAAGAGAGTGACAGTCTGACGACAGTGATCTGGGAGAAATGACAATTACAGGTAAAGAGGATCTATTTCTGTGCTAAATAGGCTAATTTTTGGCAGAGAGACTCTTTCTGATCTAGTTAAGTTAATGAGGTTTTTCCTGAATTAAACTGAGTTGATGTGCTTTGCTGAAGCTTTGGAGGCTGTCAGAGTTCTGCCAACAATAAGCATTTGAAGTATTTGAGAAAGGGAGAATAAACATTTTGTGAAAATCAGACACTGCCTTGAGACATAATAAACGTCTACATGAGCAGAATTAAGAACGTGAGTATATATCATAATGACTAGACACATTTTTAGAGCCTGGTATAATGTTTTTCTTAAGCCTTTACTATGATAATGCTTAAAGAAAAATGTGAAGAAGAGAAAAAACAAGCAAGAAATACCTGGCAATCGAAACCACAGTTATATAAGACCTAAGAAGGAAATAGAAGCTGTGTTTAGCGACCTGTGTCTATGTTGTCTAAGCTGTGTCTTTCCAGAATTTGTCTCTTGTTGAGGAAACATGCCCACAAACCTACCAGATCACTGTGCAATAAAAGACCAGGTACAGACCTATTTCTAAGCAAAACTGTGAGTCAGTCTTAGCCTTGGTCTCTTGTTACAGCTTCTCTTTCCAAATTCAAGCAACTCACCCTCCCGCCCCTTCTCATAAACTGACTCCCCCCACCAGTTACTCTGTTTCCCGAACTGGCATCTCACCAGCATCTGTTGGCCTACAAACCATATTTCATAATTAACAGATTGTACTCCTGTTGGCAAGAGACCAAAGGGAAAAAGGCTCCAAAATAGCTCATTCCTTTCACATCTTGTTATTTTCATCAACTATGTCAATGGTTCCTAGACTTGTGGATTTTATAGTCCTGTAAAATTTCAACAACAACAAAAATGGGATTGTGGGTAGTGGGGAGCAGTGAAATAGAGCTATCAGGTTGATGTTGGATTGCTAGCAAGGGAATATGAGACACACACACACACACATGCATGCACGCATCCAATTTATTTGTCCAATGGTACAGAATGGTACAGAAAAGAATGGATGTGAGACAGCTGCACAGAGATGAATAGATGTAGCGTGTTTCAGTGCAGATTTTCCCTTGCTCTTGTTTCTCTCCCTATCTCTGTAGAGTATTCGGGGATACTTCCAGTTTCTGGTGGAAGACTGCCAGAAGTGAGGAAAACCCCCACCCAATTCATCCCTTATCATAAGCCTTTGGTGGCATTTTTATTACCATTTAAGAAGCAGTTACACTAATTATGTGCCTCCATCAAGACAATGTCTGTATCAGATGTACTGAAGTCTAGATTTTGAAAACTCAGCCTAAGAAAGGTCCTGTCCTCAGGATGGGGAGTGAAGAAAGCAAGAGATGGTACCTGGCATCTCTTAACACCTCCCTTAGCCTTCTCCAGAAAGGATGATTAGCTGTCCCAACTTTATTTGCCAAGTAAGGGAATCATAATATAATAATAAATGAAACACAACTATCTTTTTGCATCAATCATTAATATTTTATTAAAATATATTATGACATTATTATAAGAAAATCATCTCAAAACAAAAGGAAGCCCTTTTAACAGTTTCTGAAGGCTAGAGAAAGCCGTATTAGTGAATGGAGATGCTCCCCTATGATATCTGTAACTCACAGAGCTACATCAAAGATATTTGTTCATAAATTGATTAGCTACTAGCTTCCATCTTAACATTGATTAACTGCTTATAGTTGCCTTTTTCTTGCAGTATATTAGCATACACTAGGTGGCGATAAGGATGCATATATTAATAAAAACCAGCAGCTTTGAGATGAAAATTCAAATAAATTTTAGAAATACCCTCTTAAGTCTCAAAATTAAATTAATTTGATTAGTGAGAAAAATTAATCACTATGATAAAATCAAATTTATAGCACAAACCCCCAAAACACCATAACCATTAAAAATGAAGATTTGTTACTTTTTAAATTTAAATTTAATTTTTTGGTATATTTTCCTCTGATTTACATATTCTCAAAACAGATTTTCTAAAATATGTATTTCATCCAAAAGTTAGTCTTTGTTATATCAAAGCCAAATCAAAACTTCTAACTCCCTTTAGTTTCTCGAGTCTGTCACTATCTTCGTCTACTTGGTATTCTGAAATCCCCATGTTGTTTTTCGTCCACCTTTCACAGTATTTACCTGTGCAATGAGAGATGGTTGTTACTCCTACTCCTCTCCCACTTTCAGCTATCAATTCTTCACAATGACATATCTACAAGCTGCTTACAACCCTACCCCACAGAGTGAGTTATCTAACTGACAGAAAAGCATCAATTGCTTAGAGTTACCCTTCTCATAGGACATTTGACTCATGAACAAGTCGCTTCGGCAGTGCCAATGGAGGAGATCTGAATCATCAGTATTTTTAGTCCAGATGAGGGCTAAGAAAAATTAGACTAGTTTAATCAACATGCAAGTCACCATCCTCTGGGTATGCAGTTTAGTCCAATAACAGAAAACAGTCAGGGCAATGACAATCACTGTTGACTTAACATTCCCTTTTAATCTCTTCCCTCTGTATTCCTCTCTGTAAGGATTGAATGGCCCCCCCTTCAAAAGAAAAATTCGTGTTTTGAAGCTCTGATCTCCAACATAATGATATTTGGAGATTTGGGGGAGGTAATTATGTTTCGATGAGGTCGTGAAACCTCATGGAGTCCCCTGTGATGGGATTACTGCCTTATAAGAGGAAGAGACCTGGCCTAAGAAGGTGGTCCTCTGCAAGCCAAGAAGAGAGCTCTTACCAGACCCCAAGGATGCCGGCACCCTCTATCAGACTCCCAGCCTCCAGAACTATGTGTGTTAAATTGCTATTTTTTAGGACATCCAGTCTCTGGCATTCTGTTTTGGCAGAACCAAGCTAAGACATTCTCTAAACTTCACACTAGTTCATCTTGTCCTTCATCATCTTCATAGTCCGTAACCGAGAACTGCTATGTGTCGTGGTTTAGACAATCCTGTTTTAGAATCCCTCCATTGGCACTGCTAAACTGCTGTGCAGCAGGGGTCCACAACCCCTAGGCCATGTGCTTGTGCTGGTCCTTGTCCTGTTAGGAAGTGAGTGGTGGGTGAGCGAGCTCTAAATATCTGTATTTACAGCTGCTCCCCCATCACAGGCATTACTGAGTTCCACCTCATGTCCAGTCAGTGGTGGGGTTCGATTCTCTTCGAATTGTGAACCCTACTGTACTTGCATTGCCCTGAAACTATTTCCACCCCCCACCAATGTCTGTGAAAACATTGTCTTCCACAAAACCAATCCCTGGTGCCAAAAAGTTGGGGACTGATGCCTTACACTTGCCGATGCAAAATTCCTATGATTTTTCTCATTTTTTGATTTCCTTGATAATTTCCCTGATATTTGAGGAATATTAGGTCAAGAAAAATGGGAGACTTTGGTAAACATGGGGAGGTACATGAGTGGAGGACTTGAGGCACATCTCTGAGGGGTAGCAGTGTTTGAATTTTACTATATTACATAAGGAGAAGTAAATACAAAGGATTCTCTTGTAAGTCATAGTAAATAATAGACTTCAAGTTCAAGGAGGTTAAAATACGGGAGAAATAGAATTCAGATCTGTAATTCTGATATCAGCATAGTAAATTGTAATACCTTTTGTTATCATTTGACCATTTTTCATATATTTCATTTGTTTCTATTTTCTTTCATTCTTTTCCACTCTTTTCTAAGAATCATGTTCCATCTATTAATCAAAAATCCTTGCTTTGGGAAGATGATATTGGGATTAAACTGCAGGATGGATTAAGACAGGGAGGGACAGGAATGAGAAAAAAGATATCTGTGTATACTGGAATCCAGCTGGTAGGTAATGAAGTCTAAATTAAGTCAGCCACAATGATAATGGAAGAACTTCCTTTGTGGTCCAGTGGTTAAGACTCCATGAAGCCAGTGCAGTGGGTGTGGCTTTGATTCCTAACTGGGGAACTAAGATTCCACATACCATGCAGCATGGCCAAAAGATTAAAACAAATAAATAAAAAATAATGCTAATGGAGGTAGAGAGAATCCATGAGACCAGTTAGGTTGCATTAGGCTGAATTCAGGAAGACTCTGATTATAGCATGGTAACTCTCAAAGTATATTTCCTCATTTATATCTTAATCACTTAGGATCTTTGTTAAAATTCATGCTTTTCTGTTTTAATTTTTAGTCATGGCAAAATGCATGACTTAAAATTTGCCATCTTAACCATTTTTCAGTTTACAGTTTAATAGTGTTATGTATACTCACAAAGTTGTATAATCAATTGACTGAACTTTTTTAACATGTAAAACTGAAGCTCTGTACCCATTAAATAATAACTCTCGATTTCCTCCTCTCTCCAGCCCCTGGAGACCACCATTCTACTTTTTTTCTCTATGAATTTGACTACTTTGTTTATCTCAAATAAGTAGATTCATACAGCATTCGTCCTTTTGTGACTGGCTTATTTCACTTAGCATGATGTCCTCAGAGCATCTATGTTCCAGTTGGTACCAGAATTTTCTTTCTTTTTAAGGTTGGATAATATCTTGTTGTTTGTATAGGTCACACTTTGTTTATTCTTTTATCTATCAGTGGGCATTTGAATTTCTTACACTTTTTGCTTTTTGAATAATGCTGCTATGAACATAGGTGAACAAATATCTCTTCAAGATCTTGTTTTCAATTCTTTTGGATATATATCTGGAGGAATAGGACTTCCTGGGTGGTGCTAGTGGTAAAGAACTGGAATGCCACACACACACACACAGGAAATATGGACAGTATATGATTAAAAACAGCTCTTGTATCTTCAGATAGAAAAATGAAAGGGAATTATTAGTAAATGTTTGAGATCTAAGGTTTAACAAAAGGTAGTTTCACTTGAGAAATGCAAATGTGCTCAGTTGTGTCCAAATCTTTGTGACCCCATGGGACTATAGCTAACCAGACTCCTCTGTCCATGGAGTTTCCCAGGCAAGAATACTGGAGTGGTTTCCATTTCCTACTGCAAGGGATCTTCCTGACTCAGGGATAGAACCTGTGTCTCCTGCATTGTCAGGCAGATTCTATAACCTGCAGAGACACTTGGGAAGCCCTGAGAAATGCATCACACACACACACGCACACACACAAAATGTCTATAAAATCTTATACAACCTAGGAGAGCACCAAAGTCTTTTTTAGGGAGTGACAGATCATGGCATCTGGTCCCATCACTTCATGGGAAATAGATGGGGAAACAGTGGAAACAGTGTCAGACTTTATTTTTTTGGGCTCCAAAATCACTGCAGATGCTGACTGCAGCCAGGAAATTAAAAGACGCTTGCTCCTTGGAAGGAAAGTTATGACCAACCTAGATAGCATATTAAAAAGCAGAGACATTACTTTGCCAACCAAGGTCCATCTAGTCAAGGCTATGGTTTTTCCTGTGGTCATGTGTGGATGTGAGTGTTGGACTGTGAAGAAAGCTGAGCACAGAATAATTGATGCTATTGAACTGTGGTGCTGCAGAAGACTCTTGAGAGTCCCTTGGAATGCAAGGAGATCCAACCAGTCCATTCTAAAGGATATCAATCCTGGGTTTTCATTGGAAGGACTGATGCTAAAGCTGAAACTCCAATACTTTGGCCACCTCATGCGACGAGTTGACTCACTGGAAAAGACTCTGATGCTGGGAGGGATTGGGGGCGGGAGGAGACGGGGACAACAGAGAATGAGATGGCTGGATGGCATCACTGACTCGATGGACATGAGTTTGAGTGAACTCCGGGAGTTGGTGATGGACAGGGATTCCTGGCGTGCTGTGATTCATGGTGTCACCAAGAGTCGGGCACGACTGAGCAAATGAACTGAACTGAACTGAACTGAAGATAAATATAAACTGAGATCTGAAGGACTTGGCAAGAAAGATGTTGTGACCATCACTGTGATATAAAGTCAAAATTCATGCAGTCATATACAATAATTTACTGATTACAGTCATTATGCTTCCTTCTTTTAATTCCAGAGAGAGAACATTTGGTCAATTGATTGACTGTCCTTAGGGCAGGTGTCCAGTTCTGATCCATTCAGTAGAGGCTTGGGGAATGGGAGTGTGTCACATGGCCTCTGGTTTCCAAGGACTCAGGGAGAGACTACTACACTTGAAGCTGGGTATGACAGCAAATTGACTTAAGTGTCTAATATAATTCTCCATTCACCTTTGCATTCCCAGTGCTTAACGGAGGACCAGGAATATAGGAAACAGTGTCAAGTGATTAAATGAATAAAGGCAATTTAAGAGATTGGAGGAAATTTGGGGCTTCTCTTTAGCAGTAAGGAAATCTATTTCCCGAATCAGTCATGACTACATTTTCAATGTACTACTACTCTCACCCCTATAGTCTTTTGCAACTCTGCCTCTCTAAGAGGCATGCTAACTCTATTGGGTTAGAAATATTTGGGTTATTATAAATGCCTGAAGTTTTTCACATCATAACCCAGTTCTTTTCAAACTTTTTAAAACAGAAGAATCACCAGGGCAGCATATGTTCAAATGCCAGTTCTTGGGTCTAGTCCATTTTAGTACAGTCAGAGAAGAAATCAAGAATATGAATTTCAGTATGACCCCACAGCTATTCTTCCGACAGATACACTAAGTTGCTTCAACATGTCTGACTCTTTGCGACCCCATGGACTGTAACCCTCCAGGCTTCTGTGTCCATGGAATTCTCCAGGCAAGAATACTAGAGTTGGTTGCCATTCCCTTCTCTAGGGGATCTTCCTGACCACAGGGATGGAACCCGGGTCTCCCTCATTGCAGGCAGATTCTTTACTGTCTGAGCCAGTGGGGAAGCCCCCACATTTCCCATATCTATTAGCAAATCCTGTGAACTCTACCATCAAAACCTAAGCAATTTCACCCAGTTATTTCTGGATTATGACTGTCATTTTGGTTTAGGTCATATCCTTTCTCACCTGGACCACTGCAAGAGCCTGCAAACTGGTTTCCCACCTTCTACTCCCCCACCCCCAAATAACTGCCCAAGTAATGTTTTGCAAAACCAGGTCTTTGGACACACCTGTTTCATTTCTACTTTAAGGCTTTGCCTTTAGCTTTGGTTTCTTCTTTCCATCACTGGTTCCTTCTTATGATTCCCTCTCAATGCTACCTCTCAGGGATGCCTTCCCTGACTACCCCATTTAAAAATCCCCTGGGCACAGTTATAGCATCATCCTATGTCAATTCTCTTCCTGCCATTTTCCACCATGTGTTATTATTTTTTCTTTCATGCTTTTATTGTAGTCCCACCCCTCTGAGAAACTAAGTTCTATGAAAACAGAACCTTGGCTCTCGAATTCACCTTGAGATTCCTGGAGCCTAGAAAATTTTCCTGGGGATAACATGGTTTCAATACATACTTGTTGCATGAAAATGTAAAGACTCTAATCTATAACCCCTCCATTTTCCATCAATTGGAAAATTTACCTAAATGTATTTATTACAATTGAACAAAGATTCTCGTCGGGATAGCATTTCATTCTTTGGTAATTAGCGTGTGCAACCTCCAGTCTTTTCTGACATAAGTTGTGCAAGGGAAGAGAAAGCATTTTCCTTGTTGCATATGTCAACTAGAATAGGAGCAGCTTCAGACAGAAGAACTCTAGAGGTGAAAGCTTGTCCTCCTCTCACCTCCTCAGAGGAAAGGATGAATCACTTAACCTCATGGCGCTCTGGCTCTGCCTTCAGGTTAATCACAGTGACCTTTCTAGCTGGGATTGTGCAGTTAACTAATCATTGTCTATAAAGCGTTTGGATAATGAAGAAGGAGGCAGAAATAATGATAACAATCTCTTCTGCTGACACATGGTGTGAAACAAAAAAAAAAAAAAAGCAAAAAAAAATTATGCTATGAAGGTTTCCATGGTTATGTGCAATTATTTTTACAATGTTTACATTGTACAACCTATCTTTTATTCTTTGGGATGTAGCTCCTTAAATCGTTGCCCCCTTTAAGGCAGCTATCCTAATATTATTTTTTAAAAAAATTGTTCTTCCAGGTTAGGGTAATTTTCTCCTTTTCACTTGCCTGCAAGTGGCAAATTGTCACCTTTTTATTACAGTGCTTTTTTGTGTCAGAGAAGACATAAAGTGTGCATTTAAAATTACTATAGACTGAAGCCATCCAGGTGGGTGTTCTGTTCAGGTTTAATTTGATGAAAATGGCTGGGTGTGTTGACCCTGTGTTTGTATTTCTCAAAGAGGAACCCGTTCACCAAGTGTCTGATTGCCTTCTCCCATCCTCTTTGGTCACGTAAAGGTTGGACAGTGGCGAGAATTTTAGCCATTTGCTTTTTTTAAGGTAATTTTCTTTTTTAAGTTTAGTTATTTTTATTGGATTAGAGTTGCTTTTTACAATACTGTCTCATTTTCTGATGAACAACAAAGTGAATCGGTTATATGCAATATATGACCTCTCCCTCTTAGGCCTCCTCCCATCCTTCCCATCCCAACCCCCAGGTCATTGCAGAGCACCGTGATGAGCTCCCTGTGCTACACAGAAGCTCCCCACCAGCTGTCTGTTTTACACATGCTGTGTATAAATGTCAGTGCTACGCTCCCAGTTTGTTCGGCCCTCCCCTTCCCTCTCTGTGTTTGCAGTCTGTTCTCTTTGTCTGCCTCTCTTCCTGCCTGGCAAGTAAGTTCATCTGGGTCATTTTTCTAGATTCTGTATATATATATGTACTAATATACAGTGCTTGTTCTTCTCTTTCTGACTCACTTCACCCTGTATGACAGACTCTAGGTCCATTCATATCACTACAAATGACCCAGTTTTGTTCCTTTAACCATTTTCTGTTGCTCTTAGGGCTGCCTCTAGGACAAACATGAAAGAAATGTGTTTAGTGTGGTTTAGCCATCATTTTCCAGGACTTTAAGTCCTTTTCTAGCATTTCATTTATTTTTCTGCATCCTCATTACTCAAGAATACAAGAGAAAATTGTTCTATAAACTCAAGAGAAAATAACCCATGTTTCACAAAGTGTGCCCTTCCAGAAATGGTGCTTAAGGAAAACTGTGGGGATTCAGTAATATTTCACCCAGAGGAATGGGCCCACTAATGGAGCACCTGTGAAAAGATTAGCATTTTAAGCAGGGAAGTTCCTGGTGTCTTATGACTCATATCACATAATACTGCCTGATTTTACCAA
Organism: Moschus berezovskii; assembly: GCF_049115385.1. Lineage (NCBI taxonomy): Eukaryota > Metazoa > Chordata > Mammalia > Artiodactyla > Moschidae > Moschus > Moschus berezovskii. The sequence continues at coordinate 118,040,115 of NC_142462.1, forward strand.
CATTGTCATGGGTTAAAACTGGCCCTGTTTCAAGTTCAATAACCATGTCAAGGTTGAATTGAAGACCACATTGCTGCCCTTTGCTAGCACCATTTTTATATGCTCTAGAATCTTGCTTCCTCAAAGGCAAAAGGAATGCTCTACCTGACAGTACTTGCTGCTGGCTTTCCTTTGTTTTTTGTTTTTAGGAGAGTTGTAAATTATGAAGTTGGATTGAACAGAGAGCATATCAAGAGTAAGACCTACAATGACATGATAAAAAAAATCAGATTTCTAATATTATCAATTTGGAAAGGTACCAGTAAAGTTGAAACTCTCGCTGACTTCACAGAGGCTCTAACTAAGACACAATTTTCTCTGAGGTGTTTTATGTCCTTTCAAACATCCAGAAAGTCATGTAACTTTGGGCTGCTATTCAAAATTGTTGATAAAAAAATAGAGTTTTTGCACATAGGAAACTATCAAGCTGGTCAGAAGATCATTGCGTTATGGAAACTTTAAAAAGCTATTACCCAGAAAGGAGCAAAGTATGCTTTTTAACGAATTCAAGTATCAGAGAAAGTGTTCATCACAGCTGTTTGGTAACCTCAGTCATGCTGTGTCCAGGTTCCCTTTCATAATTAGATGTGAGGAAGAAAACACGACTCTCCCACACTACAGGGGATGTTTCCTAGAACAATAAAGGGCTGCTCCCATATATTCTCAGTCGACAGACAATAAAAGAGAAAATTGGTCTACTAAAAAATGATAGTAGGGCTTAGGAGACAAGAATGGTGGTGGTGGATGTGTTAAACAGTTATTTTGGCTCTAATCTTTCTAGAGGACAAAGAGGATGGAGAGGAATTTCTTTTCCCCTTTTATCTTGTTCCCAAAGACCCCATGTTGTGAAAAATCTTATCTACCAAAAATAAGACAAAACAGAAAACAAATCCTGTTATTAATAATGTAGACGTTCATGTAAGAAAAGCAGGTAGGCAGTCAGAATCCAAAATGAGGGAAACAAGGGTTTGGAGTCCGTCTTTCTGTTCTTGAGGACTTCAGTTTTGTTCTTCCTTCCCCTGCTCCAGACATCCACAGCTCTCACTCCTTACTGCCTCGGGTCATATGTCCAAAGTTTCAAAGGTTCAAAAATTTGACATACTGTCTAAGATCCCCTGCAGGAGGGTATGGCAACCCACTCCAGTATTCTTGCCTAGGAAATCCCATGGACAGAGGAGTCTGGAGGGCTATAGGAAATGGGATCGTAAAGATTCAGGCACGACTGAGCAACTGAACACAAGTCAAATGTCCAAGTTTCAAATGCCCCCTTTCCAGAGATGCCATCAGCATCAAATAGTCCCATATTCACCAGGGCACCTCTGCTTCCACCAACATATTGTTTCCTTCTTATTCTTCCTCTTATTTCTTTGTCACACTTTACAAATATTTTAGTTTTATTTATTTAGTTTCCACTCTGCTAGGTTTTCACTGCTGCATGTACTTTCTCTAGTTGCAGTGAGCAGGCCCTACTCTCAAGTTGCAGGGCACTGGCTTCTTCTTTAGCGGTTTCTGTTGCTGCAGAGCACAGGCTCTATGGCAGGCGGGGTTCAGTAGTTGCAACACGTGGGCTCAGTAGCTGTGGGTCCCAGGCTGTTGAGCACAGGCTCAGAAGTTGTGGCCCTAGGGCTTCCTTGCTCTGCAGCATGTGGGATCTTCCCGGACCAGGGATCAAACATGTATCTCCTATACTGGCAGGAGGCTTCCTCACCGCCGAGCCACCAGGGAAGCCCTTCATTATAGCATTTATTGCCACCAGACATAAGAGCTTGTTGATTTATTTTCTGCCACTCTCCACCAGAGTTTAAGCTCCATGAGGGCAAATACTTTGTCACTTTCCTTGACTGTCAAGTTCTAGAGCCCGTAGCAGGGTGGGGTGAATTGTACTGGCATCTCATGACATGCCTGTGGGAATGGAATGGGTGAGTTGTTAAAAATCATCGATGCTCTGTGATCAATCCCTTCACTGTTTACTGCCAGGAGCCAGCGAGGGAAATCCTACCCATGGCAAAGATCAATTGGGGAAGAGGCCTGACGGGCAAAGGCTAATCAGGACTCGAGGAACCCCCTGGACTTACCTGAGCATCTACCCCAAAGAAAACTGAAGTCTGACTGCCTTACTATTTTACGCCTCTTACCAAGTCCTCTAATACTTACGGGGGTGTCCCCCCAACCACCTTTCTCTGAAAACATTAATTCAGAGCTGTAGTTTAAAAGTTCTCCTCGGCTTAATAGGAGTGTTCCAATCCAAGCCCCTCTGATAGCTTTCTAACTTGCATGACAAGTTTGTCCGGGCTCTTACAACTATGAGTGTGACTGTTTATAGCCTCCCAGCCATGCAAAGACAGAAAGCCTAATATTCTAAAATACAGGAATCTGTTGAAGAAGTTAAAATCATTAGAATAGTACTAAAAAAGATTTCATTGTTGAATCAATGCTTGCTGCAAAGTTTCCTCTATCTATTGTATCCTTGGAAATATATTAATCACATATAGAGAATATAAGTAGTAACCTTTGATTTAACCACATCAGATCTTAAGTTAATAAATTCCTTTCTTGTAGCTCACTACACCTGTGCCTTATAGGAATGTAACTTTGTCATGTGTCTAGCACCTGACTTTAGGAAAATCATCTTAAAAGAATATAAGACTTTTTCTAGCTAACTAACCTTTGTTAGGAGAGAGGGCCATAAACTGTTAGCAGGCCACCTGGCCAGAAGATGATGTAAACCACCCAAAACTTTTGTATATCACGAGACATACAAAAATGAGCCCTGATCCTGATAAGGGTCAAGACTGCTGACCCCGCGTGATTTTGGCGTGACTCTGTACCTCTTTCTCTATTTTTTATGTGCACAACTTAGGGTATAAAAGCAGCACTGGAAAATAAAGTTTTGGGCCTTGCTCACTGAAGCTTTGTCTCCCCGTGTCGTTCTTTCTCTTTTTCTGTCCTTTTCTCTAGTCTCCTTTTTCTGGTTGAGATCCTTGGAGCGCTGGGCCCTCTGCATTTACTTATCTGCCTGGGTTTCTAAGACCCATTCGAGGGGGTACCCTGGTGGGGTACCTCCAGTGATTCGAGAGGGCGCCTGCGGCCTACGTAAACAGCAAACCCCGTGCTGGGGTTTTTTTGGTTTCCTGCGTAAACCAAGGAATCATCAGCCCCTGTCTCTCTCTCTCTCTCTGACGCCGACGCCATTCATCCCGAGGATACCCTGGGTCATATCGGGGCTGGACCCCGATAGTTTACTGTTTAGTTTCAACTGTTTTCCTTGAGACTCAAGGCAGAAAATAATCCTCCAAATCAATTTTTTAGTGTTATTTCAAATTTATGTTCTGTGTTTATTCAATAATTAACCAAACCAGGCAGTATTTATATTTTTTTCCAATTTTACCCTGTACTATAGTAGGAAATACTAGTTTTAGTCATACCTATTTGATTATTTTTAAATTAATTTTTATTGGAGTATAGTTGATTTACAATGCTGTACAGCAGACTGAATCAGTTATACTTGTTTCCACTCTTTTTCAGGTTCTTTTCCCATATAGATCATTACAGAATATTGAGTCGAGTTCCCTGCACTAATAGGTTCTCATTAGTTATATGCTATATGGTGTGTATATGCCAATCTGTATTTATAACCTAGTTCTGCCTAGCTGAGTCTTGTTTCTTTGATATAAACGATAGAGACAGAGTTACATAAAGCTGCCTAAATGACAGTGGTCTTTGTGAATTAATGATGGTCCTTTAGTTGTTTCTGTTGACAATACATCATCTGGAGGTGCAGTATGCTTCCTATAATACAGCAGGGAGGTCTTTGGCCTCCAAGGAAAGTGTTGAGAGAGATAACCTATAACTTCATCTACATGTGGAAGGGGATGAGAACTGAAGAGAATGTCTCCTTTCTCTGTTGTTATGTTCAGTGCTGGTGGCTCCATGTCCCAGTCGGCTTGTATCCTATTGACCTTGGCACTGCGCTTCAGGAAGCACAGATCTGTCATTTCCACCTAGGGGGCCAGTCACTCAGTTGTGTCTGACTCTCTGTGACCCCATGGACTGTAGCCCACTAGGGTCCTCTGTCCATGGGATTTTCCAGGCAAGAACACTGGAGTGGGTTGCCATTTCCTTCTTCAGCGGGCATCAAACCTGGGTCTCCTGCATTAGTAGGTGGATTCTTTATTGCTGAGCCACAGGGTCGTTCAAAAATCTGTTGGTGTCAACAACTCCCTTTAAATATGAAGAGGGTGCTCTGTTATTCTCATACCCAAAGGGCTGTTTATCATTCCTCTCTTGTGAGCCCCGGACATAAATGCACTGCTTTGAGGGTGGAGGTTCTATCACCTCTGCTGTTTCCAGCTTGATGGTGCTACTAGAGGTTTTAGTTGCTTCCACATGTCCAGGGGCAGCTCACTTCTGACAGAAGAATCACACCCAAAATCTGCTCCAGTGCAGAGTTCTCAAGGAATGCTTGAATTCTACCTCAGCATGACTGACAGTGAGAATGGTAATTGGTTTCCCCATGACATCTTCCTGCCCCTCTATGACTCATTACAGGAAGTACAGAGCAACAAAGTCCAGTTTCTTTACATTTTTCCATGATACTGTAGTTGACATTTGCCCACAGTTCCATTATAAGTAAAATGACAGAATCTGGAGCTAGAGCTCATCATGTTAGAGAGATGATGAGTTTGGTCTGGAAATCTTAAACCTTAAGGCCTCCTCTCATTCTGTTGACTCTTCCAGGGTGATGGCACCTGATGTATGGTTCCATCTACCACCTTTGTCTACCTATGCTCTCACTGTGAGCTGTATATTGGACTCGCCAAGGGGAGAGTCGAGGCAAGGATATTTTCTAATGCTTCTGGACAATTGTAATGCAGAATCATGATTGAGAAGTGTTGTCCAATATGATGATATTTCCCAAATCCCTTTCTCTGGCCTGTACTTCTCTACTGAGCTTTGGAACCCATTTAAAACTTCTTGCGTGCCTCCAGTTGGATAAAAATGATGACAATGGATAACATTATTAGTTAACTTTTATGTATCAGGCCCTGTTTTATGAACTTTCATATGTTTACTCAATTACCACTGACTATAATCCTAAGGGGCAAACACTATTATAATCACTTCTTTTTATAGAAAGTCTGCTCTCTTAACCACTATTCAATGTTGTCCCTCCTTTCTGAATAATCTAAAAGGGCAAATAAACTTCACACATTTAGATCATGCATCAATTTTCCCCCCTCATAATCTACTAAACTTACTCCTTCTCTCAGAGGGTATGATTAGATCACAGAAGAGCTTGCTTCCATAAAGATCACAGTATAAGTGTTTGGTTCTGTAAAAGATGTATGGATAAATAACCAGCAAAGCTACTGAACAGAGGGTGGTTTATGATGATTGGAATAATTCTCAATGGTCAGAACACTTCATTGAAATTAAGTATCTTTTAAAATTATCTCTAGGAAGATATTTAAGCTAAATTCAGCTCAATTTAGTCAAATCTTATTTTGTGATTACTAGCTTATTCCACTGTTCTGAAGCCCTTATACATTGGAAAAAATGTCTAGCCTTTTCTCTGTAACTCAAGGAGTCACCAACCACATGGTGGCAGTTTCAGAAATTACAGGAGTGACATTTAATAGGTGATGGTAGGCTTCTTTCTGGTAGGCAGCAGGAATAGCGAGTGGGTTCAGCCTTACCCATCAGTCAGGAGGCCATTTTGTAAGACATACTCAGTGAAGAACTCAATTTAGCAAATCTTTGATACATGGAATGTTAAACTAAATAAAATTTCACATAATTCTATCTTTTCAGTTTGTATAAACCTACAAAGACATCCCGGGATTTTTATTTAATATTTTATTGTCTGTTTTAGATGTGTACTGTTGCTCATTCAGCTGTATCCAACTCTCTGTGACCCCACGGGCCAGGGTCCTCTGTCCATGGGTTTCTCCAGGTAAGAATACTGGAGTGGGTTGCCATGGCCTTCTCCAGAGCATCTTCCTGACCTAGGGGTTGAACCTAGGCCTCCCACATTACAGGCAGACTCTTTACCATCTGAGCCACCAGGGAAACCCCTTAAATATGTATGTGAAATTATATTCCATCTATTTGCTTCTCTCAGCATAGTATTAATCAAATTAATAAAATTACTTAAGTGGTGACCTTGCTTACATTTTACAAGGTAATCCTGACTTCTGCACAGTGGCATGTGCTCTGCTGTGCTCAGTCACTTAGTCATGTCTGACTCTCTGTCACCCCATGGACTGTAGCCCACCAGGCTCCTTAGTCCATGTACAGTGGCATAGAGAAATCCAAAATAACTGATTAAGGATCAGAAATAATGTCCAAAACTGGAACATTGACCCTAAGATTCATTTCATTTTGGATGTATATTGACATTAAAAACATAGAATAATCGCCTTCATATAACTGCTCTTGTGTTAGTGTCTTTCATAGACCAAACACACCTGATGTTTATAAAAATGTTCTCCAAATTCCCTTAAGGCCACCTGGCAAGGTTCTGGCTATGAACATTTTATGTCGTGTGACAGACTTCTTTGTGAATTGTTAATGTGCGTTTTCTATATTCCCAATTGTTTCTGTTTTTTAGGATGTAATTTCTGTTCTTTGTTAGTCTGTTCAGAAAGCTCAATCACATTTCATAGCTAATGCTAGTGTGTCCTGAACCACTTCTAAATAATCTCATCTTTGAATATCACCTTGATCTTGGTGAGATTAAATTTAAGACAGAAGTATATCTTGTAGGAACTAATTTCTGACAGATACTTGGAAAGAGGGGAAAGCATTTCTCCTGCACCTAATGGAAGGAAGGAGATTGTGCAGGAGGAATTTGCATACAGGTTGTGAAGATTTTTATAGTGCTTCACTATACATCTGAAAATTCACATAAAATGAATGGACTATCCTGAAAAATTCCCAAGAGCTATAACAGGTGCCATTTGAGTTTGAAGTCTGACTTAACACAGGTTTTAAAAATGTGACATTCTGATGAAATACATGCATTCTACTGCCTCATGGCCTGGGTTTGGATCTCAACTGGACCATTTATTGTCTCTGTGATCTCAGGCAACTTACCTCTCTAAGCATCAGTTTCTTCATCTGTAAAATGGGCAGTATTCCATTTTACAGATTTTTGTAGACTTATCTATTTTATAGGCTTATTTTGAGGGTAAAAGAAGTTAATATTTATAAAGTACCTACCTTTGTAAAGTTTAGAAAGAAAAAACTTGAAAATTTTGTTCATTGTGGCTGTAGTTTCTGTGCTTAGAAATATTTTCATGCATGTTTCTATCTCAGTATTTTTCTGATGAGGTTTACTTATGGTAGAAAGAAACCAAAACGTCAAACAAAAATAAAGGGAGACTGTAAAGAGTCCAGAACTTCCTATTTCTGCTTTATAATTTTTATAGTCAATTGACACAGGATAGATCAATGTGGGTAACAAATCAGTGGTTTCACACACATGAAGAAAATTGAATGTTATAAGTAGATTTTTTTCATAATTCTCTTATTTAGCACCAAGCTAAATTTCATAGGACCTGTTTCTAGATTCTTTCTTTCAAACAATCAAAGATCAAAATGTGTGTCATTTATTATTTTAATCTGAATACAATGAAAAGAATATTTTTGGTTGGATTGGTGTGTATTCATATTAAACTTATTAAAGAAAATGCAGCCAATTAACAGGATGAGAATTCACTTAGATCCTCTCACGGATTTTAGTGTGGAAGTAAGTTTCAAATTTAGAGAAGAGTATGCTCTTTAAATGTTAACTCTACTTTTGCAAGATTAATTCATGGACTAGTTCTTGTATGAACCAAACCTTGTGTTCAATTTGGGGTGAAATTTTGTCCACAGGGGCCTGTTATGCTATTTAAAAAAGTAAAGCTATTTAGGTTTAAAATTCTCACTGTTATAATGAATGTCAATCAATGTCTTTGAATGCCGAAGTGGAGAATGGGAAGACTTAAAGATGACTTCCAGTTTGTAGCTTGGCAATTGGGTAAATGATGGTAACATTTAACAAAAATAGGAAACATGAGAATACTGGGGAAACATGAAGAATTCAACATCAGATGTATAGCATTTGAGGTGCTCATACGACATTTTTTAAAGATATCAAGAAAGCAGCTCAACAGAAGGGATACAGCTTTGGAGCTGTATGAGGTGGAGATGTTAATTAGCTGTGGTGCCTCAGACTGTAAATACTCTGCCTGGAACGCGGGAGACCTAGATTCGATCCCTGCGTTGGGAAGATCCCCTGGAGGAGGGCATGGCAACCCACTCCAGTATTCTTGCCTAGAGAATCTGCATGGACAGAGGAGTCTGGCGGGCTACAGTCCATAGAGTTGCAAGAGTCAGACATGACTGAGTGACCAAGCACGAGGTCATGCACACAACAGTATAGGTGGTACCTGAAGCCATGTCTGCGGACAGGACTGTTTATGAGGATTGTATAATGTGAGTCAAAAATCAGATCTGGAGCAGAGCCCTGAGGAAGTTGGGAAAAGGCTTGATGAGAAGCCAGCAAAGTGAGCTTAAAGTGGTTAGAAATCTAGTATAATATTGTGTAAATCAAAGAAGTGCAAAAGGGTAAAATAGTCACAGTGCCAAAAACATCTAGATATTATTTTAAAAAATATAATACGATTCAGGATCTAAATGAAATATCTTCAAGTAAGGAAAATATCAGATAATGATTAAGTTAATCACAATTTTAAACACTTCTCATTTTGTAGACAGCATGTTAAATTTTGTAGGAAAGTAGAAGTGGTTTAATCCAATTGAAAAGACTTCATAAATTTAGAGTGTTGTAACTGAACATTTATAACCATCTATTCCTTTTATAGATAGAAGGTTAAGGCCTAGAAGAGGAAGCGATATGCATAAAGTCAGACGAACAGTAACTGGAAGAGCAGGCAAACAGTTAAGGATTCCTGAATCTCAATATTTGTTTGGATAAAAAAAATCATTAAAGCCAAAATAAAAGTTTCAATAATGAGATTGCATTAACATTTCCCAGACAGTAATGATGATATGAAGTGCATAAGAAAAATCAATGACCTATAAAAGAGAAGTAATAAGCAAGTCATAATATCCCAGCAGAAATGGGGAAAGGGATTTGTTACCTGTCTGGGAATGATGGAAGTATTATAAGGTCTGTCTAGAGGTAGAATGATGACCCTCTGTTTCCCTTTTGTCATGTTGAGAGGTACCTGCCTCAGAAAATCACAGTCTTCTGGGTCTCTGCTCATAATCTTCTGAGCTTTATTCTAAGTATCAGTTGTACTCAACATAAGATAAACAGACGTGAGCTTCAGGTATGATCTGTACCTATAACTGAAGATGGGCAACACTGATAAACAAGGTGATGAAAGATATACAATCAAATAAATAAACATTGACTATTTAATCCTTATATCTGAGGACAAATTTTTATTTGAAGAGTAGTGAGGGCAAGGAGGATCATAGAAATTGTATTCTTAGATTTGTGAGACTGAAGAGGAGTCATTCCTGCTTTCACAAAACAATGAGTTTCATTGTGCTGTCTCAGGAAGTAAAATTCATTTTAAAAAAATCATCCAGTTATAGAGCAGCAATAAGTACTGAAATTTTAAGGAAGTGTCTTAAAGTATATTCTCTGGCATTTAATAGAATAGTGTGTCTGTGCACACAATCTCCCACTCTATATGAACATTATACATGAAAAATATTGATTTAATGCTTTACACTCATTGATACTAACCACTAAAATGTGATCTCTAGAACTTCCCTGGTGGTCCAGTGGTTGAGACTCTGTTTCGACTATAGGGAACATAGGTTCAATCTCTGGTTGAAGAAGCTACACATACTAACCACATTTGTTGTTATTCTTGTCGTTCAGTTGCTAAGTCATGTCCAACTCTTTGTGACCCCATGGACTGCAGCACTCCAGGTTTCCCTGTCCTTCACAGGTTTCCTTGTCCTTCACTATCTCCTAGAGATTGCTCAGACTCTTGTCCATTGAGTCAGTGATGCCATCCAACCACTTCATCCTCTGTGACTGGCAAACAAAAAGAAAATGTAGTCCCCTAAATACTTTGATAGTGTAACCCATTATAAGACATTTAAAGGAACCCAGGGAGGCTGGTCTGTAAGCACTGTATCACCTAACCAGCAATTGAGTTGGCTTCCATTTCTCCCAATAGGGGTGGCTGGTTAATTTAAACCTAGATTCTATGGTCATTAAGTGTGGGCTACGGGAACTGCTAGAATTTCGTGGTATGCTATAAAACAAAAATGATACAAATGAAATTATTTGCAAAACGGAAGCAGAGTCACAGATATAGAAAACAAATTAATGAATACCAGCTAGTAAGAGGGAGAGGGATAAACTAGAAGATTTGGACTGACATATGCATACTACTATATATAAAACAGAAAATTAATAAGGACCTACTAGTGAACTCCGGGAGTTGGTGATGGACAGGGAGGCCTGGCATGCTGTGATTCATGGGGTCGCGGAGAGTCGGACACGACCGAGAGACTGAACTGAACTGAAGAGCACAAAGAGGAGAGTGAAAAGGTTGGCTTAAAGCTCAACATTCAGAAAACTAAGATCATGGCATCTGGTCCCATCACTTCATGGGAAATAGATGGGGAAACAGTGGCAGACTTTATTTTTGGGGGATCCAAAATCACTGCGGATGCTGATTGCAGCCATGAAATTAAAAGACGCTTACTCCTTGGAAGGAAAGTTATGACCAACCTAGATAGCATATTAAAAAGCAGAGACATTACTTTGCCAACCAAGGTCCATCTAGTCAAGGCTATGGTTTTTCCAGTTCATGTATGGATGTGAGAGTTGGACTGTGAAGAAAGCTGATCGCCGAAGAATTGATGCTTTTGAACTGTGGTGTTGGAGAAGACTCTTGAGAGTCCCTTGGACTGCAAGGAGATCCAACCAGTCCATTCTAAAGGAAAACAGTCCTGGGTGTTCATTGGAAGGACTGATGTTAAAGCTGAAACTCCAATACTTTGGCCACGTCATGGGAAGAGTTGACTCACTAGAAAAGAGTCTGATGCTGGGAGGGATTGGGGGTGGGAGGAGAAGGGGGCGGCAGAGAATGAGATGGCTGGATGGCATCACCGACTTGATGGACGTGAGTTTGAGTGAACTCTGGGAGTTGGTGATGGACAGGGAGGCCTGGTGTGCTGTGATTCATGGGGTCACAAAGAGTCGGACACTACTGAGTGACTGAACTGAACTGAACTGAAGAGCACAGGCAGCTCTACTCAATACTCTGTAATGGCCCATATGGGAAAAGAATCTAAAACAGAGTGGATATGTATATATAAATGATTCATGTTATAGATACATATATATAAATATAACAAAGTAGATATATGTATATATATACACATATACATACATATGTATAACAGAATAACAGAGTATATATATATGTGTTTATGTGTGTGTGTTTGTGTGTGTATATAACTGATTCACTTTGCTGTACACTTGAAACTAGCAAATACAATATTGTAAAGTAACTATGCTCCAATAAAAATAAAGAAACCAGGAGGAGAACAAGATGGTGTAGGAGTAAGCGGACATGGAGTACATCTCCATGGATACATCAGATATACACCTTCAGACACAGAAGTGCATGCAGAACACCAGCTGAGAGTGGACAGGAGTACCTGACCAGTGGAAAAGAATATATAGAACCACACAAGACTCAGTAGGATGAAGGAACTAGGGGGAAAAATAAGAGTGTTAGTAGGACTGGACTTGCCCTTGGTGGGTGGGAAAACTGAAGCAGGGATCCGATCCCCACATCAGGGCAATTGTCTGAGTCAGAGGAGAAACATTTAAGGCTGAGAGTGAAACAGCTGACCTGTGGCAGCCTAAATGGAATGAGAATCAGACAATCCTTGCCGCAGACATATATACCCTGATGTTGGTCCCCTGGAAGGAGCAGCAGCTGAGAGCTGGAGTTCAGGGATTGTGGAGTGTTGCTGTTGTCTGCGGAGGGACAGATCAAGGGGATGTGCAGGAGGAGATCATGGTGGGAAATACCCGTGGAGGAAAACCAGGCAGTCATTGGCCTGATTTTGCAACTGCCATTTGCCTGGGGTTCATCTTTGGTTTCTCATTTTTGAATATTTGTTTTAATCTCAGTTAATGCCATATCAAACCACTTGTGGACTCTTCATTCCTGACCAGAGATCATGCCTTGAACCTTTGGAGTGGGAGCACTGACTCCAAGACCCCAGACTATCAGAGAACTAACCCTAGGGAGTATCAAATAGTGAGAACCCACACAAATGAAATCACTTGAATACAAGACCCAGCATCACCCAACTTCCAGTAGCACCCTGCCCAGGGTCTGAACAGCAAGCAAAACAAAAATACAAACCCAATCATCAGCAGAAAGGATTAACACCTCCCTCAGACTTGCCCATCAGTGAAGAAACAAACAAAAACTCAGCACAAATCTCACCCTGTAGGAAGCTTACACAAACTTTAGGAGGGGAGAAACCAAAAGGAAGAAAGAATTCAACCTTCTTCAAGGAAAGAATTCAACTTTCCTTGAAACCTGGGAAAAGTAAAGTCACTCAGTCGTGTCCGACTCTTTGCGACCCCGTGGACAGTAGCCTACCAGGCTTCTCCGTCCATGGGATTCTCCAGGCAAGAATACTGGAGTGGGTTACCATTTCCTTCTCCAGGGGATCTTCCCAACCCAGGGATCGAACCCAGGTCTCCCATATTAGAAGCAGACGCTCTAACCTCTGAGCTACCAGGGAAACCTGGGAAAAGGAGACCCCAAACACAATAAGTTAAAAAAAATAATGTAAAGGCAGAGAAATACTACCCAAATGAAGGAACAAACTAGAAACACAGAGTTCCAAATAAGAGTAAATAGCAAACTATCTGAAAAAGAATTCAAAATAATGATGGTAAAGAGGATTAAAAACCTTGAAAACAAAATGGATAAAATGCAAGAATCAATTAACAAAGACCTAGAATAATTAAAGAATAAACATACGGAGACAAACAACACGATAACTGAAATTAAAAATACTCTAGGAGGAATCAATAGCAGAATATCTGAAGCAGAACAAATCAGTGAACTGGAAGATAAAATAGTGGAAATAACTTCTGAAGAGCAGAATAAAGTAAAATGGTTGAAAAGAACTGAACATAGTCTCAGAGACCTCTAGGACAATATCAATCAAATGCACCAACATTCGAATTATAGGGGTTCCAGCAGAAGAAGGAAAAAAGAAAGGGTATAGGAAAAATTTTGAAGAGATTATAGTTGAAAATTTCCCCAACATGGAAAAGGAAATAATCAAGTCCAAGAGGCACAAAGAGTCCCATGAAGAAACACACCAAGACACATGCTAATCAAACTAACAAAGACTAAACACAAAGAAAGAATATTAAAAGCAGCAAAGGAGAAGCAACAAGTAACATACAATGGAAACCCCATACACTTAACAGGTGATCTTTCAGTAGAAACTCTGCAGGCCAGAAGGGAATGGCATGATATATTTAAAGTACTGAGAGTGAAAATTTTACAACCAAGATTACTGTACCCAGCAAGGATCTCATTCAACATTGATGGAGAAATAAAAAGCTTTTCAGACAAGCTAAGGTTAAGAGAATTCAGTACCACCAAACCAGCTTTACAACAAATGTTAAAGAGACTTATATGGTCAAGAAATATAAGAGAAGAAAAAATATCTACAAAATCAACCCCAAACAATTAAGAAAACAGCAATAGGAGCATATATATCAATAATTACTTTAAATGTAAATGGATTAAATGCTCCAACCAAAAAACAGACTGGCTGAATGGATACAGAAACAAGATCCATATATATGCTGTCCACTCCAGACCTAAAGACACATATAGACTGAAAGTGAGAGGATGGAAAAATACATTCCATGCAGATGGGAAGCAAAATAAAGCTGGAGTAGCAATCTTCATATCAGACAAAATAGATCTTAAAATAAAGGTTATACCAGACCACCTGACCTGCCTCTTGAGAAACCTGTATGCAGCTAAGGAAGCTACAGTTAGAACTGGACATGGAACAACAGACTGGTTCCAAATAGGAAAGGGAGTGTGTCAAGGCTGTATATTGTCACCCTGCTTATTTAACTTATATGCAGAATACATCATGAGGAATGCTGGGCTGGAAGAAGCACAAGCTGGAATCAAGATTGCCGGGAGAAATATCAATAACCTCAGATATGCAGATGACACCACCCTTATGGCAGAAAGTGAAGAGGAACTAAAAAGCCTCTTGATGAAAGTGAAAGAGGAGAGTGAAAAGGTTGGCTTGAAGCTCAACATTCAGAAAACAAAGATCATGGCATCTGGTCCCATCACTTCATGGGAAATAGATGGGGAAACAGCAGAAGCAGTGTCAGACTTTATTTTTTGGGGCTCCAAAATCACTGCGGATGCTGATTGCAGCCATGAAATTAAAAGACGCTTACTCCTTGGAAGGAAAGTTATGACCAGCCTAGATAGCATATTAAAAAGCAGAGACGTTACTTTGCCAGCAAAGGTCCGTCTAGTCAAGGCTATGGTTTTTCCCGTGGTTATGTATGGATGTGAGAGTTGGACTGTGAAGAAAGCTGAACGCTGAAGAATTGATGCTTTTGAACTGTGGTGTTGGAGAAGACTCCTGAGAGTCCCTTGGACTGCAAGTCCATTCTAAAGGAGATCAATCCTGGGTGTTCATTGGAAGGACTGATGCTAAAACTGAAATTCCATTACTTTGGCCACCTCATGCAACGAGGTGACTCACTGGAAAAGACTCTGATGCTGGGGAAGGTTAGGGGCGGGAGGAGACGGGGACAACCGAGAATGAGATGGCTGGATGGCATCACCAACTCTATGGACATGAGTTTGAGTGAACTCCGGGAGTTGGTGATGGACAGGGAGGCCTGGTGTGCTGTGATTCATTGGATCGCGAAGAGTCGGACATGACTGAGCGACTGAAGTAAACTGAAGAGATAATGATCAAGTGATCAATCTAAGAGGGAGACAGAACAATTGTAAATATCTAGGCACCCAACACAGGAGCACCTCAATACATAAGACAGTCACTGACAGACATAAAAGGAGACATATGCAGTAACACGATAGTAGTAGGAGACTCTAACACCCTACTCACACCAATGGACAGATCATCAAAACAGAAAGTTAAGAAGGAAACACAAGTCTTAAATGATGCATCAGATGAGATGGATCTCATCTATGTCTTCAGGACAGTCCATCCAAACGCAGAAGAACACATCTTCTCTCAGGGGCACATGGAATATTCTCTAGGATAGCCCACATCTTGGGTCACAAATCAAACCTCAGTAAATTTAAGAAAATTGAAATCATATCAAGCATCTTCTCTGACCACAATGCTATGAGATGTCAATTACAAGAAAAAAAAATGTAAGAAGAAACACAAACACATGGAGAATAAACAGCATGTTTCTAAATAACCAACAGGTTACTGAAGACATTAAATGGGAAATCAAAAAATTTCTAGAAACAAATGACAATGAAAACACAACTCAAAACGTATGGGATGCAGCAAAAGGAGTTCTAAGAGGGAAGTTTATACCAATACAATCCCATCTCAAGAAACAAGAAAAACATCGAATAGACAACCTAACTTTACACCTAAAACAACTGGAAAAACAACAAAACCCCCCAAATTAGTAGAAGGACAGAAATCATAAAGACCTGAGCAGAAATAAATGAAAAAAGAAATGAAAGAAACAATAGTAAAGATTAATATAAATAAAAGCTTTGAGAAGATAAACAAAATTGGTTCTTTGAGAAGATAAACAAAATTGACAAACCTTTAGCCAGACTCATCAAGACAAAAAGAGAAGAATCAAATCAAAACTAGAAATGAAAAAGGAGAGGTTACAACAGACAATTCAGAAATACAAAGGATTATAAGAGACTATTATAAACAACTATATGGCAATAAAATAGATAACCTGCAAGAAATGGACACATTCTTAGAAAAGTTCAATCTTTCAAGACTGAACCAGGAAGAAATAGAAATTATGAGCAACCCAAATACAAGCACTGAAAATGAAGCTGTGATAAAAAAAATCTCCCAAAAAACAAAAGCCCAGGACCAGATGGATTCACAGGAGAATTCTATCAAACATTTAGAGAACTAATGCCTATCCTTCTAAACTCATTCAAAAAATTGCAGAGGAAGAAACACTTTCAAACCCATTCTACAAGGTCACCAGCATCCTGATACCAAAACCAGACAAAGACAACACAAAAAAGAAAACCACAGGCTGATATCACTGACACACATAGATGTAAAAATCCTCAACAAAATTTTAGCAAACAGAATTCAGCAACACATCAAAAATCTCATACACCATGATCAGTTCAGTTCAGTTCAGTTCAGTCGCTCAGTCGTGTCCGACACCATGATCAAGTTGGGTTTATTCCAGGGGTGCAAGGATTCTTCAATATACACAAATCAATCAATGTGATACACCATATTAGCAAATTGAAAGATAAAATCCATTTGATAATTCAATACATGCAGAAAAAGTCTTTGACAAAATTCAGCACCCATTTATGATTAAAACTCTTAAAAAAATGGGCATAGAAGGATCCTACCTCAACATAGTAAAGGCCATATAAGATAAGCCTACAGCAAACAATATTGTCAGTGGTGAAAAACTGAAAGCTTTCCCCCTAAGTTCAGAAACAAGACAAGGGTGTCCACTTCATCACTATTATTCAACATAGTTCTGGAAGTCCTAGCTACAGCAATCCAGAAAAGAAAAAGAAATAAAAGGAATCTAGATCAGAAAAGAAGACGTAAAGCTCTCACTGTTTGCAGATGACATGATACTGTATGTAGAAAACCCTAAAGATAGTATCAGAAAATTACTAAAGCTAATAAGTGAATTTAGCAAAGTTGCAGAATAAAAATCAATACACAGAAATCACTTGTATTTCTTGCATATACTAACAATGAACAATCAGGAAAAGAAATTAAGGAATCAATCCCATTCACCATTGCAACAAAAAGAAATAACTAGGAATAAACTTACCTAAGGAGACAAAATAACTGTACACAGAAAATTATAAGACACTAATGAAAGAAATCAAAGACAACATAAACAGATGGAGAGAGATTCCATGTTCCTGGGCAGGAAGAATCAATATTGTGAAAATGACTATACTACCAAATGCAATATACAGATTCAATGTGATCCGTATCAAATTACCAATGGAATTTTTCACAGAACTAGAACAAAAAATTTCACAATTCATATGTAAACACAAAAGACCCTGAATAACGAAAGTATTCTTGAGAAAGAAGAATGGAGCTGGAGGAATCAAGCTTCCTGACTTCAGATTATACTACAAAGCTACTATCATCAAGACAGTATAGTGCTGGCACACAAACAGAAATATAGACCAGTAGAACAAGATAGAAAGCCCAGAAAAAAACCCATGCACCTATGGGTACCTTATTTTTAACAAAGGAGGCAAGAATATACAATGGAGCAAAGACAGCCTAATCAATAAATGGTGTGGGAAAACTGGACAGCTTTTCATGTAAAAGAATAAAATTAGAACAGTTCCTAACACCATACACAAAGATAAACTCAAAATGGATTAAAGACCTAAATGTAAGACCAGAAACTATAGAACCCTTAGAGGAAAACATAGGCAGAACAGTCGATGACATAAATCAAAGCAAGATCCTCTATGACCCACCTCCTAGAGTAGCGGAAATAAAAACAAAAATAAACAAGTGGCACCTGATTAAAGCTTTTGCACAACAAAGGAAACTATAAGCAAGGTGAAAAGACAACCCTCAGAATGGGAGAAAATAATAGCAAATGAAACAACTGACAAAGGATTAATTTCCAAAATATACAAGTAGCTCATATAACTCAATGCCAGAAAAACAAACAACCCAATCAAAAAGTGGGGAAAAGACCAAACAGACATTTCTCCAAAGAAGACATACAGATGGCTGGCAAACACATGAAAAGATGCTCAACATCACTTATTTTTATGGAAATGCAAATCAAAACTACAATGAGATATCACTTCACACCAGTTAGAATGGCCATCATCAAAAAGTCTACAAACAATAAGTTCTGGAGAGAGTATGGAGAAAAGGGAATGCTCTTGCACCGTTGGTGGGAATGTAAATTGATAAAGCCACTATGGGAGACAGTATGGAGATTTGTTAAAAAACTGGAAATAAAACCACCGTATGAAATGGCTGGATGGCATCACCGACTTGATGGACATGAGTTTGAGTGAACTCCGGGAGTTGGTGATGGACAGGGAGGCCTGGCGTGCTGTGACTCATGGGGTCGCAAAGAGTCGGACACGACTGAGTGACTGAACTGAACTGAACTGATGACATAGCAATTCCACTCCTAGGCATATACCCTGAGGAAACCAAAATTGAAAAAGACACATCTAGCCCATCGTTCATTGAAGCATTATTTACAATAGCTGGAACATGGAAGCAACCTAGATGTCCATCAACAGATGACTGGATAAAGAAGTTGTGGTACATAAACACAATGGAATATTACTCAGCCATAAAAAGGAACACATTTGAGTCAGTTCTAATGAGGTGGATGAACCTAGAACCTATTATACAGAGTGAAGTAAGTCAAAAAGAGAAAGATAAATATCGTATTCTAACACATATACATGGAATCTAGAAAAATGGTACTGAAAAACTTATGTACAGGGCAACAATGGAGAAACAGACATAAAGCATAGACCTATGGACATGGAGAGAGGGGAAGAAAGGGTGAGATATGTGGAAAGAGTAACATGGAAACTTACATTACCATATGTAATATAGATAGCCAATGGGAATTTGCTGTATGGCTCAGGAAACTCAAACAAGGACTCTGGATCCACCTAGAGGGGTGGGATGGAGAGGGAGATGGAAGGGAGGTTCAAAAGTGAGGGGATATATATATACCTATGGCTGATTCATGTTGAGGTTTGACAGAAAACAGCAAAATTCTGTAAAGAAATTATTCTTCAATAAAAATAAGTAAATTAAAAAATAAACAAAACAAAAACAAAAAACCTGGTAACGACAACCTGTGGCCCCAAGGTCAAATGTGGCATGTTACTTACCAATAAAATTTCATAGCAACACAGCCACGTCCATTTACTACTTGTTGTCTGTGGCTGCTTCATATTACAATGGCAGAGTTAAGCAATGGCCAAAGAGAATATGATGTACAAGGTAAAATATTTACTATTTTACCTTTTAAGAAAAAAGTTGCCTCTGCCAGAAAGGAAGATATTCAAAAGATTAGCAAGATAGGGATGTTGACATGATTCTATGTGCAGCCTGCTTGACTACACTAAAAATATCACCACAGCTTATCCTTCACTTTACAGGGGATATTTTGACATGTTTTAGACCCTGAGACCTAGCAATTTTGATATGGTAGGCCTGTGACTTTTCATGGGGATTGTCTATCACCTGCTGACATATATGTGTCTTCCTAAGTTTTACTAAAAGAATATGACTTAACCAGATGTAATTAGCAAAATGCAATCATAAGAAATACTAGCATGATGTTCTCTGGGGTACAAGAATGTGTCTGCAGACTCTATGAGGACAGAGATGAGGAGAATATAAACAACCCTGAGATAATACAGAGAGGGGAGATTCTGCACCTGCCAGGTAAAGGTCACCTTCTTCTGATTGTCTTCACATAAAGTAGGATGAAGAAAAAAAAAAAATTCATCAGCTCAACAGATACATAAATGCATACCAGGTGCAGGGGGCACCAGTGATTTGTATCAGTAAAGGTACCATATTTGCAATGGGATCTCTGATTGCTGTCACTCTCTGATTAAGTTTATGATGAGCTACTGTCCAGAATCCATTAGGTTCCTATCAGAGAGTTGAGTTAATCAGGAATATAATAGGAACTAACACCCCTGCATCTTTCAGGTATTTACTCTTGGTATTAATCTTTGGAATTCTTCTAGGAATGCATATATTTATTATTATTTATTCTGGAAGAAGTAGTTATCTTTCCTCTTTTCTATGAGAGCTCTTATTACTGCTATACCCATCAGAGCCTAAGCTCTACACTTTTTGAAATTTTAGGGAGAGTGAGCCTACAGTTTAAATATACCTTAAACAGCAAAATTTGAACAAAGTTCTTTCAGGTGCTTTTCTTCTAAATAGATTTACTATTTAGAATCAAGCTTAAAAATCACCACTAGCAAATCGTTTTGTAGCCTCTATGGCAACTGGACTTCTATTTAACTTTTCACCACGGCTTTATTATTAAATATAGGTTGTAAAAATAATAAGCTATTTGTATTGTAAGCTGAACAGAATGAGAATCACAGAGTAGACTTGCAGCAATCTCTTCTGAGGATAGCAAGAAAAATAGACATTTCAACTGTGCCTTTAGATTCTCAGTCAGGTTGATGGAAACAAATAGCCCCAGGTCATCCACCTTAAAACCTAAATAAAGAAACAAACAATCGACCAACCAGAGGTGTAGAATTGGTATAGAATTTAAAGACTCAGGAGACAGTTTTCTATGCCATGTTAACCTGGGGTATCCTCTAATGCACATTAATGAAGTCTCCTTTATGTATGATTGGGAAGGTCCCCTGGAGGAGGAAATGGCAACCCACTCCAGTATTTTTGCCTAGAGAATCCCACGGACAGAGGAGCCTGGCCAGCTACAGTCCATGGGGTCGCAAAATGTTGGACACCACTGAGTGACTAATACTATAATAGCCCCCCAAAGCACACACACACACGTTCATGGTTGTGAAGTTTGTTTTCCAAAGTAAAAGAAACTCAGAGGCTTCCCTGGTGGTCCAGTGGTTAAGAATTCACCTTTCAGTGCAAGGGACACCAGTTAGATCCCTGGTCTGTTAGGATCCTACATGTCTCGGAACAACTAAGTGTGTGCACTGCAATTACTAAGCCCATGTGCTGCAACTACTGAAGCTAGTGTGCCCTAAGAGCCTGTGCTCCACAAGAGAAGCCACCACAATGAGAAGCCTGTACATGCAGGGAAGTGTAGCCCCTGCTCGCTGCAACTAGAGAAAGCCTGCATGCAGCAATGAAGAACCAGCACAGCAAAATAAATAAATAAATAAATAAATAAATGTACCTTAATAAAAAGTAAACTCATAATGGTCTCTCAGGTCCATAGGATTCATTTTAGATGGACTACTTTCAAGACTCCAAATGTATCTGATTTCCACAATTCCGCACTCTGGCTGATGGATCAAAGTGGGCATGGTGAGTCCTGGAGATTACTATCAACTGAGAGCCAACTTCTGATAATGTCTCTTGGAGACACCACCTTCTACATTAGGATGTCTGATCGTGATCTATTTGCCAGTATTGACCCACTAAATCATGAATTCTTGAGTGAAGCCTGGAGAAATAGAAAGTTCTGAAGTACCAAGTCCAGGCTGCTCTTTCTTTACTTCTTCAATTTTATTCTCACATTTTTTTCTACTTTGTCAAAACATATTGTCTTGTTGGTCTGTGTGGATACTTGGAGGATCTGTGCAGGAATTCTAATTTGTATAGCTGCCATTCTCCCTGAATTTCTGGAAATCCTTCAACATACTCTTAAAGCTCACTCTTTCTGAAATAAAATACTTCCTTGGTTAAAAAAAATGCTATTTCCTAAAGCATAAAATAATGTCCATAGTCCTTGTCCTGGCATGCTGTTCTCTCCATGGCTTTTTAAAGATATTTTGACTTCAGCCAAGGAGGACTATTAGGAAAAAAAAAAAAAAAAGGCCAATCTAGTTTTGTTCTGGAATAACCTAGCTATTGCTATTTTTCAGCCTAATCCATCTGTGGTCAACTTTCACTTCACTTATTTAGTCCCTAGCCTTTTCTATAGTTCAATTTAGTTTCCACTTTTTCTATCAGATCTTCTCTTAGTATCTGGTACAGAATAGTCTAAGTTTTCTTATGCATTTAATCTAGCCATCACCAATTTATTACACATACAATATGATATGTTTCTCAGTAATTTTCCATATATGTATATTTATCTTTCCATTTACACACACACATATATATATAATGTAAACATGAATGTGTATCTAGTATCTAATTATTAGCATATGTTAGTTTATTTATTTATTTTTTACCCAGGCTGTCTCACTCCAGAGCCTTTGCTTTAAACCATTTCACACCCCACCTATCATGTGATGACCTCACTGCTCTCTTCCATGCCAATGGCAAGTTTCAATAAATAAAAATGGCTCCCTTTCCTGTAAAACTTTGGCATTATATCAGCTTCCTTTGCTATACAGCACTCCAGGAAATCCTTTAAAATTAATCATAGCACTCATGGTAAAACCTATCTCCTATCACTGATTGCTAAACTTTAAGCTTAGTAAGGACAGGGCACATTTCTTAGATCTGTTTTTATCCTTGTGCTTAGAATAACACATGCACACAAGAAGTGCTTCATTTATGTTTGTTATCAGGATGTTGATAATGGTTAAAATTTGCTCAAAACTAAAAATTATTTTACAGTTCCATCGAAATTCTTGTGGCAAATTATTCTCCAATTTCCTTTTTCTGAATAAGTTTTAGCTCTTATAAAATCCACAGCGATGTGCTATAAACTGACAGCTTTGTTTCTTCATATCTGTCTTTTCTATCACAATATCCCAAAGTGGAAATCACAAGTTTCTGTTTGTTAATTAGCTCCTTGTCCTAGAATCATAACACATTGTTTGATTTCTGTTAAAAGGCCAATGTTTTCAGAGTTGATTGCTGCACAAAATGAATCATTAGCCTCTGAAAGTTGAGAAATGTATTTTACATCTAATATCTGTTGTTAGGAGAATGTGAGCTATTTGACCTTACTAGTCACTTTGTGAGAGTTTTTTTTTTTTAAAGGTTAATGTTACAAAAGTCAAGTCATGTAAATTTTTTAATAAAAAGATTTTGGGACAAGGTTTATTATTCTGTAACTGGTTAGTACTCTGCTTTTTCCAGTGAATGGTACATGAGTAGTTTCCACCATTTTGAAATAGGTAAAAGCTGTTTTGGATCTTAACGAAAAGAAAAAATGTTGTCTCTTTAGGGAGCAGATAACACAAAAATATTTACCTAATTTCAATGTCATATCTGATGTTCGTAACAGTTGTTAATTATGTAGTTTGAAAACATTTAAAATTTTATTTAGCACTTTTCTTGTCTTACATTATTTATATTTTGGCCAAGACAGAAAAAATGTGCAAACTGTATTTATGAAATACATTAAAAAATATATTGTTTTTTCCAATTCAATTGAAGCTGAAAGTAGTCATGCAAGATATCCATTTCCTTAATTCAGGATGTATATATATTACTTAGGATTTTAAATGACACTAAATTATATGGCACAGGGAGGTCAGGAGACAAGTTACTAGGATATATTGTTGTGAATAATCTTTATGATATCGTTAATTATCTGAGATTTCAAATAATAGAATAATTTGTTGAAATTTATTCCACAAAGGTTGTAGCATTTTGAATTTCGTTTTCCTCACTAAGTCTTTCTGAATCTACTCTAGTGAGGAAATACATCACTGTAGGGAGTAAAATATGTGCATTGTTTTCAGGCACTATGAACTCCTGCGAAAAACCACAATGACATTCTATCCATTAAACAATCTAACCTAAAGCAAAAAGGTATCTATTCTACAGAAGTGGGAGAAACTTCAAAAGTTATGGAACTCAACAAGCAGTATGGGCCTGCTTTTAAAAATATGCTTCATGACAGAGAAAACTCACCATATCCTGAGAGAGAACACTCCTCTTTTGTAACTGGTGAAACCAAAATCTTCTTCCAATATTCTTTTACCTTCCTCTTCTAAAGCATCAAAAGACGTTTACTCTTTAACATAAATAACCCTTGGTGAATGTGTTATGTCTTTTATTAGCCTTATTTTTTTTAAGATTAAATAATTCTAGCCCCTTCATTTATTTTTGCTACAGGTTTAGGCTATTCTAGTTGCTTTAATCTGGCTAATTGCTAATATCTTTATTAGTTCTTAATATTTTATTGGCTTTGGTGTTCAGATTGAATATAGCACTGTAGATATGGTTTGACCAATCAGAATAAAGCTTGTGCCTTTTATTTGCTTGGACATCTTGCTTTTTAATTAACCTAGCATAAGTATGATGCCACATGGAACACAGCCTTGTCTAACTCAATGAAACTATGAACCATGCCATTAAGGGCCACCCAAGATGGATGGGTCATGGTGGAGAGTTTTGACAAAATGTGGTCCACTGGAGAAGGGAATGGCAAACCACTTCAGTATTCTTGCCTTGAAAATCCCATGAACAGTATGAAAAGGCAAAATGATAGGACACTGAAAGATTACCTCCCCAGATTGGTAGGTGCCCAGTATGTTACTGGAGATCAGTGGAGAAATAACTCCAGAAAGAAAGAGACAGAGCCAAAGCAAAAACCACACCCAGTTGTGGATGTGACTGATGATGGAAGCAAGGTCTGATGCTGTAAAGAGCAATATTGCATAGGAACCTGGAATGTTAGGTCCAGGAATCAAGGCAAATTGGAAGTTACAAACAGGAGATAGCAAGAATGAACATCTACATTTTAGGAGTCAGAGAACTAAAATGGACTGGAATGGGTGAATTTAACTCAGATGACCATCATATCAACTACTGTGGGCAATAATCCATTATAAGAAATGGAGTAGCCATCATAGTCAACAAGAGTCCAAAATGTAGTACTTAGATGCAATCTCAGAAATGACAGAATGATCTCTGTTGGTTTCCAAGGCAAAACATTCAATATCACAGTTATCCAAGTATATGCCCCGAACAGTAATGCTGAAGAAGCTGAAGTTGAACAGTTCCATGAAGACCTACAAGACCTTTTAGAACTAACACCCAAAAAAAGATGTCCTTTTAATTATAGGGGACTGGAATGAAAAGTAGGAAGTCAAGAAACACCTGGAGTAACAGGCAACTTTGGCCTTGGAGTACAGAATGAAGCAGGGCAAAGGCTAATAGAGTTTTGGAAAGAGAATGCACTGATCATAGCAAACATCCTCTTCCAACAACACAAGAGAAGACTCTACACATGTGTACACAGAAGGCTGTACACATGTCAATGTCTACACATTGACATCACCAGATGGTCAATACCGAAATCAGATTGATTATATTCTTTGCAGCCAAAGATGGAGAAGCTCTATACAGCCAGCAAAAACAAGACTGGGAGTTGACTGTGGTTCAGATCATGAACTCCTGATTGCCAAATTCAGACTTAAATTGAAGAAAGTAGGGAAAACCACTAGACCATTCAGATATGACCTAAATCAAATCCCTTAATGATTATACAGTGGAAGTGAGAAATAGATTTAAGGGGTTAGATCTGATAGACAGAGTGCCTGATAAACTGGACAGAGGTTTGTGACATTGTACAGGAGACAGGGATCAAGACCATCCCCAAGAAAAAGAAATGCAAAAAAGCGAAATGTCTGAGGAGGGCTTACAAATAGTTGTGTAAAGAAGAGAAGTGCAAAGCAAAGGAGAAAAGGAAAGATATACCCATTTGAATGCAGAGTTCAAAAAATAGCAAGGAGAGATAAGAAAGCCTTCCTCAGTGAACAGTGCAAAGAAACAGAGGGTAACAATAGAATGGGAAAGACTAGAGATCTCCTCAAGAAAATTAGAGATACCAAGGGAACTTTTCTCTCAATAAAGGATAGAAATGGAATGGACCTAACAGAAGCAGAAGATATTAAGAGGTGTAAAGAATATACAGAAAAATTACACAAAAAAAAGATTTTCATGATGAGATAACCATTAGATAATCACTCACCTAGAGCCAGACATCCTGGAATGTGAAGTCAAGTGGGCCTTAGGAGGCATCATGACAAACAAAGCTAGTAGAAGTGATGGAATTCCTGTTGAGCTATTTCAGATCCTAAAAGATGATGCTGTGAAAGTGCTGCACTCAATTTGCCAGCAAATTTGGAAAACTCAGCAGTGGCCACAGGACTGGAAAAGATCAGTTTTCATTCCAATCCCAAAGAAAGGCAATGCAAAGAATGCTCAAACCACTGCACATTTGTACTCATCTCACACATTAGTAAAGTAACGCTCAAAATTCTCCAAGCCAGGCTTCAATAATAAGTGAGCTTCCAGATATTCAAGCTGGTTTTATAAAGGTTAGTGAAGCCAGAGATCAAATTGCCAACATCCGCTGGATCATCAAAAAAGCAAGAGAGTTCCAGAAAAACATCTATTTCTGCTTTATTGACTATGCCAAAGCCTTTGTGTGGATCACAATAAACTGTGGAAAATTCTGAAAGAGATGGGAATACCAGACCACCTGACCTGTCTCTTGAGAAATCTGCATGCAGATCAGGAAGCAACAGTTAAAACTGGACATGGTACAGACTGGTTCCAGATAGGAAAAGGAGTATGTCAAGGTTGTATATTGTCACCCAGCTTATTTAACTTATATGGAGAGTATATCATGAGAAATGTTGTGCTGGATGAACCACAAGCTGGAATCAAGATTGCTGGGAGAATTATCAATAACCTCTGATATGCAGATGATACCACCCTTATGGCAGAAAGTGAAGAAAAACTAAAGAGCTTCTTGATGAAAGTGAAAGAGGAGAGTGAAAAAGTTGGCTTAAAGCTCAACACTCAGAAAACTAAAATCATGGCATCTGGTCCCATCACTTCATGACAAATAGATGGGGAAACAGTGGCTGACATTTTTTTTTGGGGGGGGGGTCCAAAATCACTGAGTATGGTGATGGCAGCCATGAAATAAAAGGACACTTACTCCTTGGAAGGAAAGTTATGACCAACCTAGACAGCATATTAAAAAGCACAGACATTATTTTGCCAATAAAGAGCTGTCTAGTCAAGGCTATGGTTTTTCCAGTAGTAATGTATGGATGTGAGATTTGGACATAAAGAAAGCTGAGCGCTGAAGAATTGATGGGTTTGAACTGTGGTGTTGAAGATTCTTGAGAGTCCCTTGGACTGCAAGGAGATACAACCAGTCCATCCTAAAGGCGATCAGTCCTGGGTATTTTTTGGAAGGACTAATGTTGAAGCTGAAACTCCAATACTTTGGCCACCTGATGCGAAGAGCTGCCTCATTTGAAAAGACCCTATTGCTAGGAAAGATTGAGGGCAGCAGGAAAAGGGGACAACAGAGGATGAGATGGTTAGAAGGCATCACTGACTCAATGGACATGAGTTTCAGTAAACTCTGGGAGTTGGTGATGGACAGGGTGGCCTAGCGTGCTGCAGTCCACGGGGTCGCAAAGAGCTGGACACGACTGAGTGACTGAACTGAACTGAAGTTTAACTCAGATCATTTTAATAACAGAATTATACAGTTGTGCTTGTGTGCCTGTGTGCTCAGTCATATCTGTCTCTTTGTGACCCTATGGACTGTAGCCCACCAGGCTCCTCTGTCCATGGAATTTTCCAGGCAAGAATACTGGAGTGGGTTGCCATGCCTTCTCCAGGTGATCATCCCAACCCAGGGATCCACCCCATGTCTCCTATGTCTCCTGCATCTGCAGGTGGATTCTCTATCACTGAGCCACCTGAGAAGCCCTTTTTATAACGTTGTTGCTGCTGCTGCTGCTGCTAAGTCACTTCAGTCGTGTCCGACTCTGTGTGACCCCATAGACGGCAGCCCACCAGGCTCCCCCGTCCCTGGGATTCTCCAGGCAAGAACACTGGAGTGGGTTGCCATTTCCTTCTCCAATGTGTGAAAATGAAAAGTGAAAGTGAAGTCGCTCAGTCATGTCTGACTCGTAGGGACCCCATGGACTGCAGTCTACCAGGCTCCTCCGTCCCTGGGATTTTCTAGGCAAGAGTACTGGAGTGGCTTGCCATTGCCTTCTCCGTTTTATAACGTTAGACTCTCATAATTGAATAATCTGCCCAATGCAAACCCAATGCCTTTACTACTTACCCTTAATTATGCAATTCCTTTTGAAAATAAATCTGTCACTTCTCATAAATCTATTAAATGTCATTTTGTACTAGACAATCAAAAATATCTTAAAAAATGTTGTAGAGGAGACAGCCTAGTACATAGTTTCTGCTCCATGATGTTTTCTGAGTAACTATTGCTGAACTAGATATCTTTGAATTTTCTTTTAATATGTGATTTATTAGCACTATTTTAATGTAACATTTATAGGAGATTTTATAAGTATGATTGTGGGCTCCATTCAATTCGCTGACATAAATATTATATAAGACAAGGTCAAGGATAGCGCTTGATAACAATCCATCAGGGACTCCTGAGGGCTTCAATTAAATTCCACAAGCATTTATCAGTGCTGAACTATGTGGCAGCCCTGTGTAGGTCTGAACAATATGTTTCCTGCAAAAATTGCACAGGGTAGTTTGACACAATCCTATTAATCAACACTCATTGGGTACAGTGATTCAACTAGCTGTTAATTCATCTATCTATATCATCATTTATATCTCATTTCACCTTATACTTACAAAGCTATTATTTGAGATACTTTGATGTATCAAGATAAACTATGCCTTCAGCATTCATATAATCTGCCTGCATGAAAATGTAAAAAAATATATTAAGTTTGATTTTAATAATTGATTCATAATAAAACTACCTCCGGGAGGCTGTAGAGTTTGGCATTAAAAAGTTCCACGTTTAATCATCTCCTCCAACTACTGTCTTTGTGATCTTAGATGAGTTACTTAACATTTATTTTTTTTAAATTTTCATTTTTTATTATAGTTGATTAACAATGTTGTGTTACTTTCAGGTATATAGCAAAGTGATTCAGTTAATACATGTATATATTCCTTTGCAAATTATTTTCCCACTTCGATTATTACAGAACACTGAGCAGAGTTCCCTATGCTATACCTCAGGTCCTTGTTGGTTATCTGTTTTAAATATAGCAGTGTATACATAAAAATCCCAAACTCCCAATTTTTCCCTTCCCTTCTACCGTTCCCCATGGTAACCATAAATTCATTCTCTAAGTCTGTGAATCTGTTTCTGTTTTGTAACTAAGTTTGCCTGTATCATTTTTAAAGATTCTGCGTGTAAAAATATCATATGATATTTGTCTTTCTGTTTCTGACTTACTTTACTTAGTATAATAACCCCCAGGTCCACCCATGTTTCTTCAAATGGCATTATTTCATTCATTTTAACGGTGGAGTAGTATTCCATGACATATATGTACGGCATCTTTATTCATTCACCTGTCAGTGGACATTTAGGTTACTTCCATATTTTGGCTATTGTAAACAGTGCTGCAATGAGCATTTGGATGCATGTATCCTTTCAGATCATGTATAACCTCTAGCTATATGCCAAAGAATGGGACTGATGAGCTACTTAAAATCTTTAACCTCAACTCTTTCCTCACTTGTAAAGCCAAAATACTAGTAGAATATACCTGAGAGAAGTGTTTGGCAGATTCAATAAGATAATCAACTATTTCAGGTCAGTTTCCTTGGGAAATAGAGTCTGAAACTTTGATATTTGCATTACAGAATAATGGAGAAACTCTTAGGAATCAACATCGGTGGGAGATTGAAGAAACTAGAAATGTGGGTTGCTTTGCTGTTGTAGCAGAAGAGCCAGATGATTCCACAAGGAACTCTAGAGCTGGGATGTTTGTAAATTCTCAATCAGAGCTAGGGGGCGGGTCTTTGCAGTAGTGTCTGGACCAAGCATTGGATGCAAGTAAGCCCTCGGAAAGGAGGCATAGTCTTGAGTGGGCATTTTCCTTTGACATGGGCAATACTAGACAGCAACACAATTGTGAGCTCTTGACAGCCAACACTGCTGTCACCACAGCCTACACTACATGTTCCAAGGCATTATAAATGCCTCTTACACATTAACTGAATACAGTGTGTGTGTGTGTGTGTGTGTGTGTACCGAGTCGCTCAGTCATGTCTGACTCTTTGTGATCCCAAGGACTATAGCCCACGAGGCTCCTCTGGTCATGGAGTTTTCCAAGCAAGAATACTGGAGTGGGTTGCCATTTCCTACTCAGCAGATCTTTCCAACTCAGGGATTGAACCTGTATCTCTTGCATCTCCTGCCTTGGCAGGTGGATTCTTTATCATTGCACCACCTGGGAAGCCCAAATAATGTAAATGGCCTATTATTAGTATCATAATTATTCTTTTATTTCTTAACTCACTTTGTCCATCACTTATTTAGCTCTTTTCTTTCTTTGAGCCTCTGCTCAGAATTTTTTTCTTAGGTATTTTATTAAATTAATATGTTTAATATTTTCTCTCTTCTACTCTCTAAGGAAAATCGACTTATCTTTTAAAATATATTTATTGATTTATAGTTACCATACAATTATCTGTACATGTTTAAAGTATACAACTTAATTTTCACACATATACACATACTTGTGAAACCATCACTATAGTCAAGACAGTGAATATTTCTGTCACTGCCAAAGTGACAATTCTTGATGCCAACTCATAAGCTATCCTCTACCTAGCCCCCAAGTAGAAACTGATATGTCTTCTGTCATTTTAGATAATTTTCCTCATTCTAAAATTTCATATAAATGAAACAAACTAGTGTGTACTTTTGTTTGAATCAGGCCTCTTCCACTCAGCATGATTGTTGGTGTTCATTCGCTAAGTTGTGTCCGACGCTTTGCAAACTCATGGACTACAGCACACCAGGCTCTTCTATCCTCCACTCTTTCCAGATTAATGAAGTTCACATCCATTGAGTCAGTGATGTCGTCTAACCATCTCATCCTCTGCCACCCTCTTCTTCTGCCTTCAGTCTTTTCCAGCGTCAGGGTCTTTTCCAAAGAGTCAGGTCTTTTCCAACTAGTAGGCTCTTCGAGTCATGTGGCCAAACTATTGGAGCTTCAGCAACAATCCAGCCAATGAATGTACAGTGTCAATTTCCTTCAGGGTTAGTTGGTTTGACCTCCTTTCAGGACTCTGAAGAGTATTCTCCAACACCACAATTCAAAAGCATCAGTTCTTTGGTGAACAGCCTTATTTATATCCAACTATCACATCCATATGTGGTTACTGGAAAAACCACAGCTTTGACCTTTGTCAGAGAAGTGATGACCCTACTTTTTAATACACTAAGTTTGTCAGAGATTTCCTTCCAAGGAGCAGGCATTTTTTTAAAATTTCATAGCTATAGTCACTGTCCCCAGTGATTTGGAGGCCAAGAAAATAAAATCTGTCACTGCTTTCAGTTTTTCTCTTTCTACTTCCCATGAAGTGATGGGACTGGATGTCATGATCTTAGTTTTTGGAATGTTGAATTTCAAGCTAGCTTTTTCAGTCTCTTCTTTCATCCTCATCAAGAGGTATTTTAGTTCCTCTTCATTTTCTGCCTTTAGAATAGTATCATTTGCATATCTCAGGTTGTTGAAATTTCTCCCAGCAATCTTGATTCCAGCTTGTGATGCATTCAGCCTGGCATTTTGCATGATGTACTCTGCATCTAAATTAAGTCACCAGGATGAAAATATCCAGCCTTGTTGAATCCCTTTCCCAATGTTGAACCAGTTATTTGTTCCATGTCTGGTTCTAACTGTTGCTTCTTGACATACATACAGGTGTCTTAAGGGATAGGTAAGGTGGCCTGGTACTCCCATCTCTTTGAGAAATTTCCACAGTTTGTTGTGAGCCACACAGTCAAAATTTAGTGTAGTCAATGAAGCAGAAGTAGATGCTTGTCTGAAATTCTCCTGCTTTTTCCATGATCCAGAGAATGTTGTCAATTTGAACTCTGGTTTCTCTGCTTTTCTAAATCCAGTTTGTACATCTGGAAGTTCTTGGTTCATGTATTGCTGAAGCCTAGCTTGAAGGATTTTGAGCATTACCTTGCTAGCAGGTAAAATGAGCATAATTGTACAGTAGTTTGAACATTCTTTGACATTGCCCTTCTTTGGGATTGGAATGAAAACTGACCTTTTCTACTCCTATGGCCACTGGTGAATTTTCCAATTTGCTGGCATATTGAGTGCAGTACTCTCATAGCATCATCTTTTAGGGTTTTAAATAGCTCAGCTGGAATTATGTTATCTCCATTGGCTTTGTTCATGGTAATATTTCCTAAGGCACACTTGACTACACTCCAGCATGTCTGACTCTAGGTGAGTGATCATACTATTGTGGTTATCTGGGTCATTAAGACCTTTCTTGTATAGTTCTTTCATGTATTCTTGCCACTTGTCCTTAATCTCTTCTACTTCTGTTAGGTATTTACTATTTTTTTCCTTTATCATGCTCATCCATGCATGAAATATACCCTTGATATCTCCAATTTTTTTGAAGAAATCTCTAGTCTTTCCCATTATGTTACTTTCCTCTATTTTTTTGCACTGTTCATTTAAAAAGCCCTTATCTTTTCCTGCTAGTCTCTGGAACTCTGCATTCAGTTGGGTATATCTTTCACTTTCTCCCTTGCCTTTCACTTTTCTTTCCTCAACTATTTGTAAAACCTCCTCAGACAACCACTTTACCTTCTTTAATTTCTTTTTCTTCAGAATTGTTTTGGTTATTGCCTCCTGTACAATGTTATGAAGCTCCATCCATAGTGCTTCAGGCATTCTCTCTATCAAATTTAATCCCCTGAATCTATTTGTCACCTCCACTATATGATAATGGATTTGATTTAGGTTGTTCCTGAATGACCTAGTAGTTTTCCCTATTTTCTTCAACTTAAGCCTGAATTTTGCAATAAGGAGCTCATGATCTGAGTCACATCAGCTCCAGGTCTTTTTTCTGCTGACTGTATAGAGCTTCTCTTTGGCTGCAAAGAACATAATCAATCTGATTTTGGTGTTGATCATTTGGCGATGTCCATGTGTAGAGTTGTCGCTTGTGTTGTTGGAAAAGTTGTGTTGCTATGACCAGTGTGTTCTCTTGCCAAAATTCTGTTAGCCTTTGTCCTGCTTCATTTTGTACTCCAAGGCCACACTTGCCTGTTACTTCAGATATCTCTTAAATTCATACTTCTGCATTCCAATCCGCTATGATGAAATGTACATCTTTTTTTTGGTGTTACTTCTAGAGAGTCTTGTAGGTCTTCACAGAACTGGTCATCTTCAGCTTCTTCCACATCAGTAGTCAGGGCATAGACTTGGATTACTGTGATGTTGAATAGTTTACAATAAACTGAGATCATTCTGTCATTCTTGAGATTGCACCCAATTACTGCATTTCTGACTCTTTTGTTGACTAAAGAATCTCATTTCTTCTAAGGGATTTTGCCCATAATAATACTGTGAGTAATATGCTCACAGTAATGAACATATGACAGTCATCTACATTAAATTCACCCAATTCCGTCCATTTTAGTTCACTGATTACTATGATGTTGACATTCACTTTTGCCATCTATTGCTTGACCACATCTAATATACCTTGATTCTTGGACCTAATATTGCAGGTTCCTATGCAACGTTGTTCTTTACAGCAGTGGATTTTATTTTCTCTACCAGACACATCCACAATTTAGCATTGTCTGCACTTTAACACAGCTGCTTCATTGTTTCTGTAGCTGTTAATAATTGCCCTCCACTATTCCCCAATAGCATACTGGACACCTACGGACCTGAGGGGTCAATCTTCTGGTGTTATATCTTTTTGCCTTTTCATACTGTTCATAAGGTTCTCATGGCAAGAATACTGGAATAGTTTGCCATTCCCTCTTCTAGGGGACCACATTTTGTGAGAATGCTTTACTGTGACCTGCCTGTCTTGGGTGACCCTGCACAGCATGACTCATAGCTTCATTGATTTATACAAGCCTCTTAGTCAGAACAAGGCTCTCTTCCAAAATCAGGGAAAAACAATACATTTGACTATACTGAACTTTGTCAGCAAAACAGTCTGTGCTTTTTAATACAGTGTAGGTTTGTCAAAACTTTCCTTCCAAGAGCAAGTGTCATTTTCAGGCATCAGTCCAGTTCAGTCACTCAGTTATGTCTGATGCTTTGCATCCCCATGGACTGAAGCATGCCAGGCTTCCCTGTCCATTACCAGTTCCCACAGTTTTCTCAAAATCACATCCATCAAATTAGTGATGCCATCCAACTGTCTCATTCTCGGTCATCCCCTTCTCCTCCTGCCTTCAATCTTTCCCAGCATCAGGGTCTTTTCCAATGAGTCAGTTCTTCACATCAGGTGGCCAAAGTATTGGAGTTTCAGCTTCAGCATCAGGTCTTACAATGAATATTCAGGGTTGATTTCCTTCAAGATCGACTGGTTTGATCTCCTTGTAGTCCAAGTGACTCTCAAACATCTTCTCCAGCACCACAGTTCTGAAGCATCAATTCTTTGTTACTCAGTCATCTTTATGGTCCAACTCTCATATCCATACATGACTACTGGAAAAACCAGACCTTTGACTATGTGGACATTTGTTGGTAAAGTAACTTCTCTGCTTTTTAATATGCTTTCTAGGCTTGTCATTGCTTTTCTTCCAAGGAGCAAGTGTCTTTTAATTTTATGGCTGCAGTCACCATCTGCAGTGATTTTGAAGCCCAAGAATATAAAATCTCTCACTGTTTACATTGTTTTCCCATCCACTTGCCATGAAGTGATGGGACCGGATGCCATGATCTTAGTTTTCTGAATGTTGAGCTTTAAGCCAACTTTTTCACTCTCCTCTTTCACTTTCATCAAAAGGCTCTTTAGTTCTTCTTCATTTTCTGCCATAAAGGTGGTGTTATCTGCATATCTGAAGTTATCGATATTTCTCCCGGCAATCTTGATTCCAGCTTATGCTGCATCCACTCTGGCATTTTGCATGATATACTCTGCATATAAGTTAATTAAGCAGGGTGACAATATACAGCCTTGATGTACTCCTTTCCTGATTTGGAACCAGTCTGTTGTTCCATGTCTGGTTCCAACTATTGCTTCTTGACCTGCATACAGATTTCTCAGGAGGCAGGTCAGGTGGTCTGGTGTTCCCATCTCTTCAAGAATTTTCCACAGCTTGTATGTGATCCACACAGTCAAAGGATTTAGTGTAGCCAATGAAACAGAAATAGATGTTCTCCTGGAATTCTCTTGCTTTTCCTATGATCCAGTGAATGTTGGTAATTTGATCTCTTATTCCTTTGCCTTTTCTAGATCAAGCTTGAATCTCTGGAAGTTCTCGGTTAATGAACGGTTGAAGCCTGGCTTGGAGAATTTTGAACTTTCCTTTGCTAGCATGTGAGATGAGTGAAATTGTGCAGAAGTTTGAACATTCTTTGGCATTTCCTTTCTTTGGGATTAGAATGAAAACTGACCCTTTCCAGTCCTGTGGCCACTGCTAAATTTCCCAAATTTGCTGCTGTATTGAGGGCAGCACTTTAACAACACCATCTTTTCGGATTTGAAATAGCTCAACTGGTATCCATCACCTCCACCAACTTTGTTCATAGTGATACTTCCTAAGGCTCACTTGGCTTTGCACTCCAGGATGTCTAACTCTAGGTGATTATCTGGCTCATTTAAGATCTTTTTGTATAATTCTTCTGTGTATTCATGCCACCTTTTCTTAATATCTTCTGCTTCTCTTCAGTCCATACTTTGTCTGTCCTTTATTGTTCCCATCTTTGCATGAAATATTCCCTTGGTATCTCTAATTTTCTTGAAGAGATCTCTAGTCTTTCCCATTCTATTGTTTTCCTCTATTTCTTTGCACTGATCACTTAAGAAAGTTTTCTTATCTCTCCTTGCTATTCTTTGGAATTCAGCATTCAGATGGATATATCTTTCATTTTCTCCTTTGCTTTTCACTTCTCTTCTTTTCTTAGCTATTTGTAAAGCCTCCTCAGACAACGATTTTTCCTTTCTTCTTCTTGGGGATGGTTTTGATCATTGCCTCCTGTACAATGATGCAAACTTATATCCATAGTTCTTCAGTTACTCTATAAGATCTAACCCCTTGAATCTATTTGTTACTTCCACTGTATAATTGTAAGGGATTTGATTTACGTCACAACCGAATGGTCTAGTACTTTTCCCTACTTTCTTCAACTTAAGTCTGAATTTTACAACAAGGAGTTCATGATCTGAGCCTCAGCTCCCAGTCTTGTTTTTGCTGACTATATAGAGCTTCTCCATCTTTGGCTGCAAATAATATAATCAATCTGATTTCAGTGTTGACCATCTGGTGATGTCCACGTGTAGAGTCGTCTCTTGTGTTGTTGAAAGAGGGTGTTTGCTATGACCAGTGCGTTATCTTGGCAAAACTCTGATAGCCTTTGTCCTGTACTCCAAAGCCAAACTTGCCTGTTACTCCAGGTGTATCTTTACTTCCTACTTTTGCAGTCCTGTCCGCTATGATGAGGGCTTCTCTAATGACTCACTTGATTAAGATTCTGCCTGCAATGCAGGAGACCTGGATTTGATCCCTGTGTTGGAAAGAACCCCTGGAGAAGAGAATGACTGCCCACTCCATTACTCTGGAGTATCTCCAGTATTCTGGCCTGGAGAATTCCACAGACAGTACAGTACATGGGGTCACAAAGAGTCAGACACAACTGAGTGACTTTCACATCATATCACATTCCCTATGCCCTATTTTGAAAAGGACATTTTTTTTTAGGGGGGTGTTAGTTCTAGAAGGTCTTGTAGGTCTTCATAGAACCGTTCATCTTCAGCTTCTTCAGCATTAGTGGTTGTGTACAGACTTGGATTACTGTGATAGTGAATGGCCTGCCTTGGAAACAAAGAGGGATCATTGTGTCCTTTTTGAGACTGCACCCAAGTACTGCATTTCAGACTCTTATTGAGTATGAGGGCTCCTACATTTCTACTAAGTGACTCTTGCCCACCATAGTAGATATAATGGTCATCTGAATTAAATTCATCCATTCTGGTTCATTTTAGTTCACTGATTCCCAAAATGTCAATGTTCACTCTTGCCATCTCCTGTTTGACCACTTCCAATTTATCTTGATTCATGTACCTAACATTCCAGGTTCCTATGCAATATTGTTCTTTACAGACTCTGTCCTTACTTCCATTACCAGTCACATCCACAACTGGGCATTGTTTTTGCTTTGGCTCCATCCCTTCATTCTTTCCAGAGCTATTTCTCCACTCTTCTCCAGTAGCACACTGGGCACACACTGACTTGGCGGAGGGGTGCTTCCCTTTGTGGCTTAGCTGGTATAGAATCTGCCTGCAATGCAGGAGACAGGAGTTTGATCCCTGGGTTGGGAAGATCCCCTGGGGAAGAAAATGGCAGCCCACTACAGTACTTGCCTGGAGAATCCCATGGACAGAGGAGCCTGGAGCCTCCACCATCCATGGGGTTGCAAGAGTCGGACACAACTAAGCAACTAACACTTTCACTGACCTGGGGAGTTTATCTTTCAGTGTCATAACTTTTTGCCTTTTCATACTGTTCATGGGGTTCTCAAGGCAAGAATTCTGAAGTGGTTTGCAATTCCCTTCTCTGGTGGATACATTTTGTCAGAACTTTCCACCGTGACCTATTTTTAGGCATACAGGTATCCAATTATTCAGTACTGTTTGTTGAAAAGACCTCCATGACAGTATTTGCCACTGCCCTTTTATCAAAGAACAATTCATCATAAATATGTCGACCTACTTATAGACTTATCACTGCGGATGCTGATTGCAGCCATGAAATTAAAAGACGCTTACTCCTTGGAAGGAAAGTTATGACCGACCTAGATAGCATATTAAAAAGCAGAGACGTTACTTTGCCAACCAAGGCCTGTCTAGTCAAGGCTATGGATTTTCCAGTGGTCATGTATGGATGTGAGAGTTGGACGGTGAAGAAAGCTGATCGCCAAAGAATTGATGCTTTTGAACTGTGGTGCTGGAGAAGACTCTTGAGAGTCCCTTGGACTGCAAGGAGATCCAACCAGTCCATTCTAAAGGAGATCAATCCTGGGTGTTCATTGGAAGGACTGCTGCTAAAGCTGAAACTCCAATACTTTGGCCACCTCATGCGAAGAGTTGACTCACTGGAAAAGACCCTGATGCTGGGAAGGATTGGGGGCAGGAGGAGAAGGGGATGACAGAGAATGGCATGGCTGGATGGCATCACGGACTCGATGGACATGAGTTTGAGTGAACTCCGGGAGTTGGTGATGGACAGGGAGGCTTGGCGTGCTGTGATTCATGGGGTAGCAAAGGGTCTCGGACACGACTGAGTGACTTAACTGAACTGAACTGAACTTATATATGAATTGACTTTTTTCTACAAAAGAACATTTTAAATTGTCATGACTTTATTCAGGTTATATATTTCTGTTTGAATGAGCTTTTGGTAGTATATATCTTTGAAAGAATATTTCATTTTATCTAATTTTTAAATTATTATCATATAATAATTCAAAATTATCATTTAAATTATGTTCCTATCTGTAGAATCTGTGATGATATTACCTGTCTCATTTTTGATATTGATAATTTGTGTCTTCTTCCTTTTCCCCAATCATAGTAACTATAAGTTATGTGCTCTATACATCTTCTTAAAATAATGGATTTTAATTTCATTTATTTTATCGTGATTTTTCTGTTTTCTATGTCACCATTTAATGCTCTGGTCTTCATTATTTTTTTTATATTTTTCTTTGGAAAAAATTGCTCTTCTTCTAGTTTCATCAATTATAAGTTGATATCACTATTTGAATTTTCTTTTCTTTTCTAGTATAAAGGCTTTTGGTAGGTTAAGTTTTTTTTTTTTTTTTTTTTATTAAATACTGCTTTAGCTCTATCTGGCTTCCCTGGTGGCTCAGACGGTAAAAGCATCTGCCTACAATGTGGGAGACCCAGGTTTGATCCCTGGTTCAGGAAGATCCCCTGGAGAAAAAATGGCAACCCACTCTAGTACTCTTGCCTGGAAAATCCCATGGACCGACGAGGAGCCTGGTAGGCTAGAGTCCATCAGTCGCAGAGTCAGACATAACTGAGCAACTTCACTAGCTTTATCTCACAAATTTGTATATGTTATCTTTTAAATTTTCATTCACATAAAGAATGTGAGAATTTATTTTGGATTTCTTCTTAGATCTGTAAGTTTAGAATATTTTTCAAATATCCTGTGTTGTTTAGATATCTTTCTATTATTAATTTCTAATTAAATTCTACTAGTGTCAGAGAATGTACAATTTAAGTTTTCTTTAAAAAAAATTAGTCTTGTTTATTGCCCAGAAGAAGATCTATCTAGTTACATTTTCAATGTGCAGTTGAACAGGTTGCATATTCTGGTACTGTTGAGTGTTTTATAAACATCAATTAGATCAAGTTGGTCAACAATATTGTTTGTTTCTCCTGTATTATTACTGATTTCCCTTTGTTTTAACAACTTCAGAGAAGGTAAGAGTTGAAATCATTTTTTCTAAAAATTTTATATTGGAGTATATTTGATTTACATTGCATTGGTTTCAGGTATATAGTAATAAGATTCAGTTATACATATACATATATCTATTCTTTTCCAGGTTCCTTTCCCATATATTACAGGTTATTGAGTAGAATTCCTGATGCTGTACAGGATGTAGCCTACCAGGCTCCTCCCAGGCAAGAATACTGGAGCCATTTCCTTCTCTGGAGGATCTTCCCGACCCAGGGATTGAACCTGGGTCTCCCTCATTGTAGGCAGACACTTTACCATCTGAGCCACGTATAGTAGTGTGTATATGTTAAGACTTCTCAGGTGGTGCTAGAGGTAAAGAACCCACCTACCAATGCAGGAGACATAGGGAGCCACAGATTTGATCCCTGGGTTGAGAAGATCCCCTGGAGGAGGAACTGGCAACCCACTCCAGTGTTCTTGCCTGGAGAATTCTCTGGACAGAGGAGCCTGGTGAACAACCATCCATAGGGTCACAAAGAATCAGACACGACTGAAGCAATTTAACACACATGCACACAGTGTGTATATGTTAATCCCAGACCTTCAATATCCCCACTCCCTTTCCCCTTTGGTAAACCTGAGTTTGTTACCTAAGTCTGTGACTCTGTTTATGTTTTGTAAACAAGTTCATTTGTGTCAGTTTTTTAGGTTTCACATATAAGTGGTGTGTGATATTTGTCTTTGTCTGATTTATCACACTTAGATTATCTCTATGTCCATCCACAAAATTGCTACAAATTGCATTATTTCAGCTTTTTATGGCTGAGTAATATTCCACTGTATATATGTACCATATCTTCTTTTTCAATTTCCCTGTCAGTGGATGTTGAGGTTGCTTCCCTGTCTTGGCTACTGTAAATGGTGGTGCAGTGAACACTGGAGTGCATGTATCTTTTCAAATTATGGTGTTCTCTGTATATATGCCCAGGAATAGGATTCTTGGATCATATTGTAACTGTTCTTAGTTTTTTAAGGAACCTCCATACTGTTCTCCATGGTGTCTCCCCAAATTTACATTCCTACCACCAGTGCAGAAGGGAAATCTCTAACTATAATTATACATTTTTTTGTTTCTCCTTACAATTTTATCAGGTTTTGCTTAATGAAATTTTAATTTCAATTCATAAAAGTGTGCATTTATTACGTTCTCTTGGATTATTGATTAATTTTAAATTATGAAATGATACTCTTTATCCCTGATAATGTTCTTTTCCTCTTAAATATACTTGTCTGATACTAATATAACACTCAAGATTTCTTTTATAATTGTTAGCATGATATGTCATTTTCCATTCTATTTCTTTTACAATATTTATATTTTTATATTTAATAAGTAATTTTTAAGGCAATACATAGTTTATTCTTATTTTTTCATCCAGGCTGACAATTTATGCTTCAAAAATATATTTATATTATTTACATTTAATCTGAATATTGATGTGGTTGATTTTCAGTCTGACATTTTGCTATTTTTTTCCCATTTATCCCATTTGTTTTTATTCCTTTTTAATCACTTTTTTTGTCTCCTTTGGTTTTACTTGCTTTTCTATGATTACATTGAATCTTCTTTGGTTTTTCATTAGCTATAACCATTGCTTATTTTATGTTAGTGGCTGCTTTAAAATTTATGGCATACATACTTGCATATTTAAATTGTCACAATGTACATTCAAGTGATAATTATACCACTTCACGTACAGTATATGAATTTTGTCATAGTGTACGTCCATTGTCCCATCTTGTCTTTTGTCATAATATTGTTGTTCACTTTAATTCTATACATTGTAAACTGGAAAGTGTATTAATATTTTACTTAAAGGAGTCATATAACTTTTAAAGATCTTTAGGCAATGAAAAAAAGTTAAATTAACACGTGTTGTTACTCTTTCCAGTATCCTTTGTGTAGATTCTTATTTGCATCTGGGATTTTTCCATTTTCTGAAGGGATTACTGCACTGTTTCTTATAGTACAGATCCAATGCTGATTAACCCTTTTAGCATTCTAATGTCTGAATAAATTTTTATTTTGCCTTCATTTTTGAAAGCTGTTTTCTCTGGCTGTAGGATTATAGGTTGAAAGGGTATTTTTTTTTATTTGATTTTTATTTTCCCTCTTGCTATTCACTGTCTTTTTATCTTGCATGGCTTATAATGTCTTCTTTCATTCTTATTTTTTATTCTCCACACAAAGTATCATTTTTACTTGAATGTTGGCAGTATTTTCCCTTTATTACTGATTTTCGGCATTTGATTTTGAGGGATCTTGGTGTGTATTTTTCTCTTACTCCTCCTCCTTCTCTGCCTCTTCTCCTTTCTTCTCCTTTTTTGTACTTCTTGAGTCTGTAGGTCAGAGTATTCACATTTCAAAAATTTGAAGCCTTGTTTCCTCAAATATTTTCCTGTTCTCTCCTCCCTTTGGGGTTACCAATTGTATGTGTATCAGGCAACTTGACTTTTCACCAGTGATCACTTCAGGTATCATTTTCCCCCTCTATTTCATTTTGAGTTTTTCTGTTGCTACATATTTGAGTTTATTGATAAATTGCTCTCCAATGATTCTTCTGTTATCTATGCCATCCACTGTATTTTTAATCTCTAAATGTTTGGTATTCGTCTCTTTAATATCTTCTATGTCTCTACTTATAATGCTGAGTATTTCTTTTAGCTTCTTGAGTATTAACTCTTATTATCTGATTTACTAATTCTGTCAACTCCTTCAGGGTTGTTTCTGATTGATTTTTTTGCTTGCTTTTTAGCATTCCTGGTAAATGTTTATTGACTATCAAACATTGTGGCTTTGTGTTCTTTTTTCATTCCTTTAAATATTCTTCTACTTTAGCTTGGGGTATAGTTAAGCTACTTACAAATAGGCTCCTCCTTTCTGGCTTGTTTTAAAACTGTATTAGACCAAGTTGGAGCAGTGTTCGTGTAAGACTAAGTTGCTGTTCTACTGATAAAGAACCTTCTGAGCCTTGTGAATGATGGGAGTTTTCATTTAGGCTCTTATGAAGAAAAACTATGCTTGGTTTATGTAAACTCTGGAAATTGGATCCCTTCAACTTGCTGATTGGTACTCTCCAGACTGTGTGACTTCCTCACACTCATTAACTGATGAAATCTTAGCTAAAGATTCACTCTGGAGTTTGCATTTCCCTGATGTTTTCTCTCTGGAAAGCTCTAGCTGCCTGTTTCTCTCCAGAAATTGGTTTCATCTCCTCTACACAGGAAAACCACAAGGCTCCATCTGCATTCCCTTTCTTTGAACCATGGCCTAGGAACTCTCTCCAGGCAACAAGCTAACAGGTTTTCACTGTCTTACAATGCTTCTCATTCTTTTTCCTGTATCTCATAGATCATGGTCCTTCATTGCCTGATGTCCAATGTCTTGAAAAGTCATCCTTTTATGTTTTTTCTAGGTTTTAGTTCTTTCCAGTAGGAAGATAAATCTGGTTCTTTTTATTCCATTTTGACTTGAAGCTGAATCAACAATGTATTTGATTTCTTTTTTTTTTTCATAGTCAATACACTTTTTAAAGAGAATTTTTAGGTTTAAAGAAAAATTGAGCAGAAAGTACAGACAGTTCCCATATTCTACTTGTTACCACTGCTCCCTTCCATACAATTTCTCTTCTCCTTTTTCTTCTTCTTCTCCTTCTGATCTTCCTCTTCCTCCTCCTCCTCCTCCCCCTTTTATTTTCCTTCTTAGCATGTAAACTTGCTATTATCAATGCACCAATACTGATACATTTTTATTAACTGAAATCTTTATATTAGGGTTCACATATATTTTACAGTTTGATGGGTTTTGGAAAAATGCATAATGTCAAATATCCACCATTACATTATCATACAGAATATGATATTTTTTCATTGCCCGAATAATCCCCTGTGCTTTGTCTGTATATTTCTCCCTCTCTCACCCCCAGCCCCCAGAAACCATCAATCTTTTTACTGTCTCCATAGTTTTGCCCTTCCCACAATGTCATATAATTAGAATCATACAGTATTGTGGCCTTTTAAGACTGGTCCTAGGATTTAATTTTGTTCTCCTGGTTAGGAGCTTCTATGATGAAAAATAACTCTCCACATCCTGCACTTTTTTCTTCTATGCCATGAGGGCATTTGTTTAAATCCTTATTGTTTTCATTAATTTAGGGGGAGAGACCCTTTGATCAACTGTGTAATATTTATGCAACAAAGGATTTGTGATATAAGATGTCAGAATATGGGGGTAAGGATGCATATGGATCTAAAGTTGCTAGCATTATAACACCTGGATTCTGGGATGGTTGGGGCTAGATCATAAAATGTAAAGAACTCCCAAAACTAACACAAGGACATGAATGTTGCACCTTTACTGAAATCCAAAAGCTTTCCATTGTGCCTTTCAAGATAGCAGCAGTTTATTATGATTGCTCTAGTGTTAGGGGTGCTGAATGGATGAGAAGGAAGGGACTTTACAAGTTTTATGCTCAACAGTAGAATCTTTCTAAAATCTCCTTCCCAGAAGTGAGCTTGTTATCATTTAGCTTCCACATGATAAACAAAATCTTCCCAATTATTCTGAGCTAAAGTGGGCTTCCCTGGTGGCTCAGAGGTTAAAGCGTCTGCCTCCAATGCGGGAGACCCGGGTTCGATCTCTGGGTCGGGAAGATCCCCTGGAGAAGGAAATGGTAACCCACTCCAGTATTCTTGCCTGGAGAATCCCATGGACGGAAAAGCCTGGTAGGCTACAGTCCACGGGGTCGCAAAGAGTCGGACACGACTGAGCGACTGAACGGAACGGAAAGTAATCTTTGCCTTCAGTATAGGTAAACAGTCACCAAAAGGTAGGCAATGTGTGTTGGTTGTTAAGAACTAAGGTTGGAATAGGGGGAATGAGAGGTAAGGCCAGAGTGATGACAAATAGTCTGATTTGAAAGACCTTAGATGAAGTGTTGGAGAATTTGGACTGCTTTATTAAAATGAGCTATATGGCATTTTAAGCAGAAGAATGACACAGTCATATAGAAGTTTAAGACCAATAAGTCTAGCACAGTGGTTTCCAACCTTTGCTTCAAAGGGCAACCCACTCCAGTGTTCTTGCCTGGAGAATCCCAGGGATGGGGGAGCCTGGTGGGCTTCTGTCTATGGGGTCACACA
This sequence comes from Moschus berezovskii, assembly GCF_049115385.1. Classification (NCBI taxonomy): domain Eukaryota; kingdom Metazoa; phylum Chordata; class Mammalia; order Artiodactyla; family Moschidae; genus Moschus; species Moschus berezovskii. Next base: position 118,084,771 of record NC_142462.1, read on the forward strand.
AAGTCAGACACGACTGAAGCAACTTAGCAGCAGCAGCAGCAGCAGAATCCCCTCGGGAATGTTAAAAAAATACAAATATCAGGTCACACCTCATACCAATTAAATCAAGTTGTCTAGGGGTGGGGGGTGAGGAAGCATCACTGTTTTATACAGGGAAAACTAAGAGCATAAGCCCTGTATAATACTGCCAATACATTGTTGCATGAAGCTTTAACCTGCATCCAAATCCAACGTAAAGAAACGTTTACTGCCTGGGCTGAAATTGGAGATACCATGAGCGTGTCTATAAGAAGACCTACTATGTAAATTTCCTTGTCTGTTAGCAGTATTCATGTTTTATAAAGAAATTTGAGTAGAGAGTCCATAAAAATATTTCTGTACCTTTAGTCAGCTATCAATAACAGATGGACATTTGTTCCCACTGAAAGGACTGTTAAAGGCTTGTGTTATTATTTTTTAACCTAGATTTTGAAAACATTTCAATCTTTTCAATGTGACAGAGGAAAGCTACAGAAGTGTGCAGAAAAGTGGATGTTTATGGTTCATATACAGAATCTTGCAATCCATGTGTAATCCTTCTACAATCTTCCAACAGTTTCTGTCTGAGTTGCCTATGGTTTTTCTTAGCGGTTATCTGTCTCTGGAATGTTTGAAATTTGTGCAACAAAATAGGAATTTATCTGATGTATATGAGCTTCCTACACTTCAGAGACTTAGTGTGAAAAATATACGTTGATGCAGGGAACCATTGACTTATTGAGGGTGTGTTCTTTCTTCTCAAGTCTTATAAATTGAATCTTCCAGAAGACATACATGATGCCTACAAGAGGTGAAAGATTCTCTTGGGTTTACTACTATTTTGCAATCTTAGTGGCAAGGATTGTAGTATTTACTAAGGATCTATTTTATAGTGGCTTCCAGCTTCCCAAGATAGCTCTATCCAACTAAAAGCAATTTTCTTCTCTGCCATTATTTCTCTTTACCCAGGTATTATTTACTCTGTAAAATAGAAATTTCTAACGGTGGCATCGACACTGTTTGACTCAATGATATAAGTCTCCAGATTCGTCCCATTTATTGTGCTTTTTTGTTTGTTGAATTAACCCCCCTGGAGAAGAATCATGGTGTTTTGCAAGTGTTTTTAGCAATAAAATGGGCTTTAATGAAATGCTGGAAATTTTTTGAAAAGCCCCATTGCTTTACTTGAAAAGCCCTATGTTGAGCCAATGGACATTGAATCACTTCATCTATTTATCCATTTTTCAAATATCATGAAACTGTAAATATTTAATGAACTGCCTGGCTGATTTGCTTGTTGGGACACAGAAACCTTAACAGAGACGTTAGTGGGCCTAGGACAGGTCTGTGGGGGTACCAGCAAATATTGATGTAGCGTCTGACAATTTGCAAGACTGAAAATGCTGGAAGAATTTGTTTGGGATTTCCTCTACCCAGTAGTTCTTTCACATCTTCCTCCCCTCAACACCACGAGAACAACCACCACCTCTACTATAATCACAGTTACCCCATCTCTCTGATGGTAACTGACCTATTTATTGAAATGGCATTTAAGATCCATATCTGATACTTGGACCCCAAACCCAGGTGTTTTGATCTGTGTGGTGGGTCTCAGATAGTCAATATTTTTCAAAAAGCTTTCCAGGTGATTGGGAGGTAAAGCTAGGGTTGAAAATCACTAGGCTGGTCACAGAGGGTGATCAAGACTTTGGCACAGAACTGGAGATGTTTCCAAAGAAACAGTACATTCTCGTTGCACTTGTTGCCCTATGGTTTGTATAATGTCCTGGGTTCAAATGTGAGTTCTTTGTACCTTTTCTTCTTGTCCCTTGTCATTCAGAATATTGTCCTTGGCCTCAAACAGTTTCAGTGCAAATTATGTATATGCATTCAATCATGAGCAGACCCTAGGTAAATCACCCTGAATCTTCCTTTACTGATTGGCAAAAGAGGGACAATGAAGCATGCATCTCAGAGTTCTTGTGCTGTCTGAATAAATGAGATCAGTGTATGAAATCCTTAGCAACATCCATGACAGAATATACACTAGATAAATGGTAGCCTCTGCTACCAGTTGCAGGTGCAACAACAATATTTCCCCACCAGATGTGACTCTGGGTTTCTCCCAAACAAAATTTGGGACAAAGAATTAGTCTTTTCAAGTTCGACAAGATGTTCAAGTGTTGTTGCTATTCAGAAAAAGCATTAGAAAGTAAAATGTTCTGTAGGTCAGCAATTTCAAGCTTCATTAAGCTCTGAAAAGGCAGAATTTTAAAGCTGAAGCTCTTCACAAACAAAAATTCAGTGTGCGAAAGTGCTTTTCCTTGTGTGCAAACGGCAGAAACCTGAAATCATCTGCCAACTTGATTGATAGGGAGAGATCAGATCTCTGAAGTCATTGGAAATAAACAACAAGGTCAAGTTTCATCTAGTGGGTTGTGCTGGGTCCCATTTATTCGCAAGTGCTCCAGATGAAGATAAATGCTCTGGGGTCCCTGGAGGCATGTATTCTAGAAAGACATGCAAGATACAGTGTACAGGGGCAGGGCCAGGCAGTGAACCCAAACAGGTAAACTCCAGAAGCTCTGCCAGCGACTGTTCAGACATGGCCTTCACTGCCAATGTAAGTGAAGGACAAAGTTGCTTAGTGTAGAGATTTATATGTGTCTCCTGTAATTCAAATCCATGGCTGGAATTTATGACTATTTTCATGCTTATCAAATTGTGCTATCATCCAGACTTATAAAGAGGTGAACTTCAGATGATTTTTTCACTTTACGCAAAAGTTCTGCCATGTAAAGCAGATTAATGACAGACAGTACAGAAGAAGGGAATATGTGCTGAAATCAGAAAGACTCAACTTTGAATTCCAGCTCTGCATCACTTATTATCAAATTACTAAATTTCTCTGTATCTCAGTTTTTTCCAGTAAGCAAAGGGACCTTTTAATACCTGCTTCAGAAACAAAATTAGTTACTGAGTTCCTACTTACAATGTGCTTAATTCCAAGTTTTTGGTAATTCTCAGTGTAGATTTGCCTTGCTTTCACATTTCATTCTTTGTTTGGTATGTATAAAGGGCAACACCCCCCTCTGCCACCCACCCTGTCCTTCTTTTTATTTCAAGTCTCATCTGGAAAAAACTTTGGTACACAGTATTTTGAGACAGAGGGTCATTCCATGCAAGTAAGAATAAGCATTATTGCAAGTCATATACTCTGCTAAAAGTCCATGAGGATGGCTGAGGAAAGAGTGGAAGGGAAAATAAAGGCAACTGAGAACAACCTGTCATACTGTGTAGGCTTCCCACAGCACTTGATCTTTGTGGACTCTTATTTGAACCAACGCCCATTATCCCTTGTATGCAAGGGGCATCTGCTTGGAACATGAATGTATGGGAGGGACACACTGGGCACTGGGAGGGTCACATGAAGCCGATGAGTTCGTTGGTCTGAGTGAGCTGGGAGTAGGGGATGTCAGGGTGTGCAAAGCTCCCGAATCTAGGGAGAAGAGAAAAAAGAGCATGCCTCCTCATGATGCCAAACGCTGATTTTCACTGTATGTAGATGGCCCCTTTTTAAAAATATTCATTTATATTATTAATTTATATCTTTTTGGCTGAACTGGGATCTTCGTTGCTGTGTGAGCTTTCCTCTAGCTGTGGCAAGCAGAGGCTGCTTTCTAGAGGGGGCCAGTCTCCAGTTGTGGTGCACAGGCCTCCCACTGCAGTGGCTTCTCTCGTTGCGGACACCAGCTCTAGGGCTTGTGGGTTTCAGCACTTGCGGCATGTGGGCTCGGTAGTTGTGTCTCCCGGGCTCTAGAGGACAGGCTCAGTGGTTGTGGGGCACAGGCTTAGTTGCTCTGCAGCATGTGGAATCTTCCCGACCCCGGAATCAAACCCGTGTCTCCTGCATTGTCAGGCGGATTCTTTACCACTGAGCCACCAGGGAAGCCCATTGTTAGGCAGCTAAAACTAAAGAAAAAGTTAGATAGTGTGGAATCTGCACATGGCCACAATGATCCAGCCAGAGTCCAGTTGTTTTGCCCTTAGCCTAAAATGAATGGGGATTAGAGTGTTCTCAAACTAGGAAGACACATTTCGCTTATCAACAGCTTCAGAGGATGAAGCCTTTGGGTGGGAACCCAGGGAATTTCAGATAGTTTGTCTTGCTTGTTCCTAGGCATGGGATAGTTCAGATGTGTTTTTGTGTCTCATACACTAGGTAGAAAGCACATATAAAATTTCAAAAGATACTTACTTTTTAAGCTTCATAGACATTGTCTAAACTGAATTATATATGTAGGTCACCATCATGCCTATGAAATATTTGGTCCTTTGTACTTTTGGTTAATTTGTCACCTCTTGAGTTATGGCTCTGATTTGAGAGTTGAAACAGGGAGTCAGTGCTTTTGCACATCTTGTACCAGTCTCAAGAATAATAATATTAGTGAACATAACAATAATAAAAATTTAATTTGAAACATTTTTTGAGAGTTTGCAATGTATCAGTCATTGTCCTGAATGATTTACATTATTCTTTTGTTTAATCCTCACACAGCTCTCTAAGATCAGTATTATAAGGGGCGGGAGGAGAAGGGGACGACGGAGAATGAGATGGCTGGATGGCATCACCGACTCTGTGGACATGAGTTTGAGTGTACTCCGGGAGTTGGTGATGGACAGGGAGGCCTGGCGTGCTGTGATTCATTGGGTCGCGGAGAGTCGGACATGACTGAGCGACTGAACTGAACTGAACTGAACTGAACTGAAAGAGCACTTAGGAAAATTAATTTCTGTCAGAGTCAGTGTTCAAATTCCTATATGTTGACCTTTAGAGTCTGATGTACAAACTTCTAAGTTATACATCCTCTAGAGCAGGGGCTGGCAAACTTCCTGTAGAGGGCTAGATAGTGAATATTTTAGAGTTTTCAGGGCATAAGTTTTGTTTTGCAATGAATGATTCAAGGTGGCTGTGAGTACAAAAGCAACCATAGATAAAGCATGAAGGAATGGATATGGCTGTGCGTCAATAAAACTTTATTTACAAAAACACTTGGCAGGCTGGCTTGGCCCACAGGCTATGGTTTGCTGACCCTTAGTCTACAGCAGACTTGTTTTGTATAACCCTCCACAGTGACGGTAATGTTCTCATCTGTACTAACAAATATAGTAGCCACTAGCCATGTGTGGCTATTGAACACTTGAAAGGTGGATAATATGACAGAGAAACCGGATTTAAAATCTTATTTTTGTATTAATTAATGTATAGACACATTTGTGTAGAAGTTATGGCATTGGGCAGATTAGATTATAAATTTTGGCATGTATGCTTGTCAGTTCAGGCCATTGTGGAATAAATGAGATGATTAAACTGAGATGATTACTTTTTTAAAACTATAACTTCAAAGAATAGATAAAATCATCAGTTATAAAGCATACAAAGAAAGCCTACATATCAGAATAAAATAAATTAAATTGTGCATAATTGTTATCTCAGCTTTGCAAAAAATCATTCTCATTAGTGTAAAAATGTGGTTTTTCTCTTAATTTGTTCTGTCATACACAGAATTTAATAATAACTATATACATGTCTTTTATCTTTTTGTTTTAATTTTTAGACTTCTAGGCCACCTAATGCTGATTGTGTGTGAACTTACTATTCAGAAATTAGCTACAGCAGTAATATAAAAGTTATCATCACTTGTTTCTTTCTCACTCCTGTGGTTTGAATAATTTCAGAAAACTGACAAATCTGCTAACATGGATAAAGATATTAGGTTTTGTCCCCCTAAAATGTATATGTTGAAGCCCTAATCCCTAATACAGTGGTGTTTGGAGGTGGGGGTCTTTGGGAGATAATTAGATTTAGATGCGGTCTCAAGGGTGAGGCTATAAGTGGGATAGTGTCCTTACAAGTAGAAGACAGAGTGCTCTCTGCCACGTGAGTACACAGTGAGAAGGTGGCCATCTGCTAGGCAAGGAAGAGGACTCTCACCAGGGACCAAATCTGTAGGCATCTTGCTCTTGTATCTTACAGCTTCTGGAGAAATTAATATCTCTTGTTTAAGCTGGTCAGTCTGTGGTACTTTGTTATAATAGCCAGAGCTATGACAGCTCCTGTAATGTCTGATTCTCTTAGAGAGTGCATGTTTAAGTTACATCTCATATCCACCTGTACTGTCATCAGAAAAGGGAAATTATGCACCTGTTTGAAGATGTTTACAAATCAACTGAAAATGCTATAAAAATTATCTTGACATGCACCATGGTGTCATCTACATGTCAGGGAAAATTGTGTCCGGTTAAAATTACCATATGAGCCAAAGTGATTATAGGTGTTAAATAAGCTACTAAAACATGGCATCATGATATTTACATAGACAAAAATATTTGAAGGTACAGAGGATATATGTTTGACACTTTCAAAGAGATGCTTCAGTGACCATCAGTTTTTCACTGCTCAGCATTTGGTCACTGAAATATACTCATTGAGTTCATATAGAGCTTAAATCTGTCTGTGTATCAAGATTCACATGCACCGTACACAGGATCTAGAGGTGTGAATATGTACCCTTGCACAGTTCTGGGAAGCTTTCTGACTTGCTGTGTTAAAGATGATAGCACTCATTCAATTGCTAATATTGAATTTATGTAACACAAAAATTGCCATTAGGTTTGGAGGCTAAGATGAAGAGACAGCACCACTTCACATAAACACTGTCTCAGCGTCCTACAGCTGCTTTCAGGGGCATGTTTTTATGCATATTTAAAGTTTATAGCAGAGCATGAGGATCAGAGTTTCTTTTCATATTCAAACTTTATAGCAAAGCCACAACTACACATTAATATAGCAGCTGTAATGTATTTCCAGTTAAGCTGTCATAAAGTCTAGGGCTTTTCACATCATCACTTTTGAAGGTCGGCGCCACAAAGAAAAAATCCATTTGTACTGGATCACCATGGTGGTTGGTAATATACACGGTAATAAATATCACAATATATTTCATTTTTATATGTTTTTGATGAAGAGGTAAAAGTGCATCTTCTACAGTTGCTTTTCAGAAATTACTCATCTGTTGGGAACGAGAGTAAAAAGAGACTGAAGCTAAAGATTATTTACTGAGACATTACCACTCTTCACTTACGCCACAGCTGAAATGAGAAGGGGATGCCAATGATATTTCATTTACAGTATTGATTTCCAGAGCTCGCCCTATGAAAGTACGGCACGTGTACTCAAGATAAATGTGAGAAAATGGAGATATGCTGACAGGCACGGTTTCCTTTGTTTTTTATTTTTATCATTCGAATAATTTATATCCTTTTGAAATGTAATTGAAAATGTCTTTCAGATGTCATTTCACTGCTTTCACGAGGTGCCTGATGTTTGTGAGTGCACTGGAAATGTTTAATGCTCACAGATACTGGTGTGTATATACTTATACATACATAATTTTAACACAAGTATAGTTTCTAGTCAAAGCTATGGTTTTTCCAATAGTCAGGGATGGATGTGAAAGTTGGACTATAAAGAAAGCTGACTGCTGAAGAATTGATGCTTTTGAACTGTGGTGCTGTAGGAGACTCTTGAGAGTCCCTTGGACTACAAGGAGATACAACCAGTTTTCATCCTAAAGGAAATCAGTCCTGAATATTCATTGGAAGGACTGATGCTGAAGCTGAAACTCCAATAATTTGGCCACCTGATATGAAGAACTGACTCATTGGAAAAGACCCTGATGCTGGGAAAGATTGAAGGTGGGAGGAGAAGGGGATGACAGAGGATGAGATAGTTGGATGGCATCACCAACTCGATGGACATGAGTTTGGGTAAACTCCAAGAGTTGGTGATGGACAGGGAAGCCTGGTGTGCTGCAGTCCATGGGGTCACAAAGAGTCGGACACGACTGAGTGACTGAACTGAACTGAATAGTTTCTTATGGGCTACCCTGTTGGCTCAGTGGTAGAGAATCCACCTGCCAATGCAGGGGATATGGGTTTGGTCCCTGGGTGGGGAAGATCCCCTCAAGAAATAAATGGCAACCTACTCCAGTATTCTTGCTTGAGAATCTCATGGATATAGAAGCCTGCTTTCCGTGGGGTCGCAAAAGAGTCATACATGACTTAGTGGCTAAATAGTCAGTCATAGTTTCCTACAGTAATAAAGATTTCCACTGCTCTGTTCACTTCACCTGGATCACCAGCATGCAAAATCTTTACTTAACACATGTGGGATCAATCTAGTTCCCTGACTAGAAGTGTGTAACCAACACTCGGCACAGTAAAATAAATTAAAAAAATAAAAATAAATATTAAAAAAACCCAAAGAATAATACAGTTAAAAAAAAAAAGATGGGTGACTGGGAAAAGGCATGAATATCTGTTTTCTCCCTACCTTTCTCTGTTTTGCTCTGGTTGGGTTTTCCTCTTTGAATCAGCGGTTAATTGCACTCACTCTTCTGCTGAAATCAAATGTCTCTGCCAGCTCAGCTAATCCTCTTCCTTTTTCCATTTTAAGTTCTGTCCATGAGAACTTCTTATGCACAGTCAATCCTGATATCCTGCCTGATCTTTCATTGCCATGAACATCTATTAGGATGAGAAAAGTGACTTTAAGAAACAAGACAGTGAAGAACATACAAATCATCAGATCATTGCAGAGGTGCAAGAAGGCATGGGAGGGCTGGACGCTCCAGAGGTTTGTGCACCCCCTAGGGCTTCTCTGAGCCAGACCAAACTGCTCCCAAATCCCATTTTCCTCCTTTCCTCTTCTAGCCCCCAGTGTGAAGCACCCAATGTGCAGGGCCTTAGCCGGGTCTGAGGATGCAGGCAACCATCCTTATCTCTTCCACTTTCCCTTCTCAATTTCCAAATCAGGCATCTGCTCTTATTCACAATTCTTATTTCTAAGTTTTCAGGGTTTGTTTCTTTTATTAAGAATGATGGACAGTAAGCAGCAATGCTCTTACTTTTAAAAACAATCAAAAAGTCCAAACATGCTTGCACACTGTTTCAATAATTATCAAAACCCTTTATCATACAATAGAAATTAATGCAGCCTACACATGAAGGCACATCACTGCTGATGATAGCAATTTCTGTGTGATCTTGGAATATTCGTTTACTTTTTGATTAGCACAATCCATGTATCACTTTGATATATACTAATACAAAAGCAAAAACAAGGAAATACTAAAGATGGAAATATACTTCCCTATCTACAATTTTAGAAATAGTATGAGGTTTTCAGCCAAGTACCAAAAGTTCTTGACATGAGAATTTGTTGTTGTTCAGTCCCTCAGTCACGTCCAACTCTTTGTGACCCCATGGACAGAAGCAGTCCCTCAGTCACGTCCAACTCTTTGTGACCCCATGGACAGAAGCATGCCAGGCTTCCCTGTCCTTCACTATCACCCAGAACTTGCTCAAACTCATGTCCATTGAGCTGGCAATGCCATCCAACCATCCCATCCTCTATCGTCCCCTTCTCCTCCTGCCCTCAGTCTTTCCCAGCATCAGGGTCTTTTCCAATGAGTCAGCTCTTCACATCAGGTGGCCAAAGTATTGGAGCTTCAGCTTGAGCATCAGTCCTTCCAGTCAATATTCGGGGTTGATTTCCTTTAGGATGGACTGGTTTGATCTCCTTGCAGTCCAATGGACTCTCAAGAGTCTTCTCCAACACCACAGCTTAAAAGCATCAATTCTTCACAAGAGAATATATACTTTTAATGACTAGGATTTTAGAAATGAAAGAAGTGAGTCACATATTTCTAGTTTGTGAATTCAGAGATTTGCAGCGATACACGTGCATTCACGTGTATTGAAGAAGACTACATGAGAGATAGACCCTCACCTTCCCCATATATAAGCCGATGGGTGGTATTTCCAGAAATGGAATTTATCGTGTTACTTCTGGGTTGCATGATCAGGAAGTCATACGATGAATACAACCAAACTCTGTACAAGGAACGAGACAGGAGTTAGTCTGGAGGTGCAAAATTAACAGGATGGAAAATTAAATCTACTACAGCTCATTGATACAATTAACTTTATCATGTAGTAGTTATTCAATATAATTCTGAACACTGAGATTATATATAGCAGAATTTTTTTTTAAGAAAAGCATTTAAAAGCAATTTAGTCAAAATTATCAGGTAATTCAAACCACCTGTTGAATTAGTATAGAGCATCTCTTTTAAAAAAAGATTTTTAAGTTTAAATTAATTTTTCCAGTTTTATTAAAAAGAATTGGACATATATCACAGTATAAGGAGGATATCACTGTGGTTTAATTTACATATATTGTGAAGTGAATACCACAATAGGTTTTGTCTTTATTTATTATATGAATATACAACTTAAGCTATGAGGGTGCAGTGAGAATAGACACATATCCTTGAGAAAATTCCCTACAGGTTGTTAGCTGATTGAATTGATTAGTATTGCTTCAGTTCAGTTCATTTCAGCCGCTCAGTTGTGTGGACTCTTGCAACACCATGGACTACAGCATGCCAGGCTTCCCCGTCCCTCACCAGTATTTGACCACTACTGGTATGTCTCAGTTACAGTGTCTTTCTTAGGCTATCATCAAAAGGCACGATTTAGCAGTCTTTCAGTTGCTAAGTCCTACCTAACTCTTTCACAACCCCACAGACTGTAGCCCGCCTGGCCCTTCTGTCCATGGGACTTCCCAGCAAGGATACTGGAGTGGGTTGCCATGTCCTTCTCCAGGGAATCTTCCCGACTTAAGGATCCAACCCATGTCTCCTGCATTCTTTATCACTGAGCAGGTAAAGAATGCAGGTGGGTTCTTTACCACTGAGCCACCAGAGAATCAGTACCTTTTACTAAACAAACAATAAACAGGCAGACAAACAAAAGGATCAAAACAAAACCCTAGGGGCCTTAGTTGATTTCAGAATATGAGTTCTTCAGTATTTTGGCTTTTCTCTCTCACAGCATAGTGCAACGATGTTAAGGTTTCCAAGTAGACTTAGACTCATACTATTGCCCTCTACTTATTGCTGCAGCCAGAACTCCAGTTCGGGGTTGAACAGAAATGGGTTGAAGAGAGCAGGTGCTCTTGTATTGCTCCTGCTGTTATGATAGTGAAGGACAGGGTAGTCTGGTGTGCTGCAGTCCATAGGGCTGAAAAGAGTTGGAATCGACTGAGCAACTGAACAACTACGCAGAAAGCATTCAATCTTCTAACATTGCAAACGATGTTAGCTGCAGGCTTTCCATAGATTCCCGTTTTCAATTTGAGGAGGTTTTTTCTATTCCTAACTTCCTGAGTGTTTATCACGGTGATTGGGGAATGCTGTTCAGTATTGTTTCATCTTTTATTATGAAAATCAAATAATCTTTAACTTTAATATCACAATCTGGTGCTGATATTGATTGATTATCTAATGTAAAATTAACTTTGCATTCTAGTCAGTTTTTCAGCTCAGTCGCTCAGTTGTGTCCAACTCTGCCACCCCGTGAATCACAGCACGCTAGGTGTCCCTGTCCATCACCAACTCCCGGAGTTCACCCAAACCCATGTCCATTGTGTCGGTGATGCCATCCAACCATCTCATCCTCTGTCGTCCCCTTCTCCTCCTGTCCTCAAACTTTTCCAGCATCAGGGTCTTTTCAAATGACTCAGTTCTTCGCATGAGGTGGCCAAAGTATCGGAGTTTCACCTTCAACATCAGTCCCTCAAATGAACAACCAGGACTGATCTCCTTGAGGATGGACCAGTTGGATCTCCTTGCAGGCCAAGGGACTCTCAAGAGTCTTCTCCAGCACCAGAGTTCAAAAGCATCAATTCTTCGGCGATCAGCATTCTTCACAGTCCAACTCTCACATCCATACATGACCACGGGAAAAACCATAGCCTTGACTAGACGGACTTTTGTTGGCAAAGTAAAGTCTCTGCTTTTTAATATGCTGTCTAGGTTGCTCATAACTTTCTTTCCAAGGAGAAAGTGTCTTAATTTCATGGATGCAATCACCTTACGCAGTGATTTTGGAGCCCAGAAAAATAAAGTCTGACTCTGTTTCCACTGTTTCTCCATCTTTTTCCCATGAAGTGATGGGAACAGATGAAATTATCTTAGTTTTCTGAATGTTGAGCTTTAAGACAACTTTTTCACTCTCCTCTTTCACTTTCATCAAGAGGCTCTTTAGTTCCTCTTCACTTTCTGCCATAAGGGTGATGTCATCTGCATATCTGAGGTGATTGATACTTCTCCCGGCAATCTTGATTCCTGCTTGTGCTTCTTCCAGCCCAGCGTTCCTCATGATGTACTCTGCATATAAGTTTAATAAGCAGGGTTACAATATACAACCTTGACGTACTGCTTTTCCTATTTGGAACCAGTCTGTCATTCCATGTCCAGTTCTAACTGTTACTTCCTGACCTGCATACAGGTTTCTCAAGAGGCAGGTCAGGTGGTCTGGTATTCCCATCTCTTTAAAAATTTTCCACAGTTTATTGTGATCCACACAGTCAAAGGCTTTGGCATAGTCAATAAAGCAGAAATAGATGTCTTTCTGGAACTCTCTTGCTTTTTTGATGATCCAGCTGATGATGGAAATTTGATCTCTGGTTCCTCTGCCTTTTCTAAAACCTGCTTGAACATCTGGGAGTTCACCGTTCATGTATTGCTGAAGCCTGGCTTGGAGAATTTTGAGCATGACTTTACTAGTGTGTGAGATGAGTGCAATTGTGCAGTAGTTTGAGCATTCTTTGGCATTGCCTTTCTTTGGGATTGGAATGAAAACTGACCTTTTCCAGTCCTGTGGCCACTGCTGAGTTTTCCAAATTTGCTGGCATATTGAGTGCAGCACTATCACAGCATCATCTTTCAGAATTTGAAATAGCTCAACTGGAATTCCATCACCTCCACTAGCTTTGTTCACAGTGATGCTTCGTAAGGCCCAGCTGACTTCATATTCCAGGATGTCCAGCTCTAGGTGAGTGATCACACCTTCATGATTATCTGGGTCGTGCAGATCTTTTTTGTACAGTTCTGTGTATTCTTGCCACCTCTTCTTAATATCTTCTACTTCTGTTAAGTCCATACCATTTCTGTCCTTTATTGAGCCCATCTTTCCGTGAAATGTTCCCTTGGTATCTCTCATTTTCTTGAAGAGATCTCTAGTCTTTCCCATTCTATTGTTTTCCTCTATTTCTTTGCATTGATTGCTGAGGAAGGCTCTCATCTCTCCTGCTATTCTTTGGAACTCTGCATTCAAATGGGTATATCTTTCCTTTTCTCCTTTGCTTTTTGCCTCTCTTCTTCTCATAGCTATTTGTAAGGCTTCCTCAGACAGCCATTTTGCTTTTTTGCATTTCTTTTTCTTGGGGATGGTCTTGGTCCCTGTCTCCTGTACAATGTCATGAACCTCCGTCCAGAGTTCATCAGGCACTCTATGTATCAGATCTAGTCCCTTAAATCTATTTCTCACTTCCACTGTATAGTCATAAGGGATTTCATTTAGGTCATATCTGAATGGTCTAGTGGTTTTCCCCACTTCCTTCATTTTAAGTCTGAATTTGGCAATAAGGAGTTCATGATCTGAACCACAGTCAGCTCCCAGTCTTGTTTTTGCTGACTGTATAGAGCGTCTCCATCTTTGGCTGCAAAGGATATATTCAGTCTGATTTCGGTGTTGACCATCTGGTGATGTCCATGTGTAGAGTCTTCTCTTGTGTTGTTGGAAGAGGGTGTTTGCTATGACCAGTGTGTTCTCTTGGCAGAATTCTGTTAGCCTTTGCCTTGCTTCATTCCATGCTCCAAGGCCAAATTTGCCTGTTACTGCATGTGTTTCTTGACTTCCTAATTTTGCATTCCAGTCCCCTATAATGAAAAGGACGTCTTCATTTGGTGTTAGTTCTAGCAGGTCTTGTAGGTCTTCATAGAACTGTTCAACTTCAGCTTCTTCAACATTACTGTTCGGGGCATAGGCTTGGATTACTGTGATATTGAGTGATATTGCATGATATTAGAGTGAATCCCAATTGGTCATAATGTATTTCTTTAAAAATGTACTTTAGATTTAATTTTCTAAAATTTTTAAATGATTTTTGTGACGTCTCATTATAGATAGTTCTTATTCAGTCGCTAAATTGTGTCTGACTCTTTGCAACCCCATGAACTGCAGCACACCAGGCTTCCCTGTCCTTCACTATCTCCCTGAGTTTGCTCAGACTCATGTCAATTGAGTCAGTGATGCCATCCAAACATCTCATCCTTGGCGCCTCCTTCTCCTCCTGCCCTCAATCTTTCCTAGCATCAGGGTCTTTTCCAGTGAGTCAGCTCTTTATGTCAGATGGCCAAATTACTGGATTTTCAGCTTCAGCACTGATTCTTCCAATGAATATTTAGGGTTGATTTCCTTTAAGATTGATTGGTTGGATCTCCTTGCTGTCCAAGGGACTCTCAAGAGTCTTCTCCAGCACTGTAGTTTGAGAGTATCAATTCTTCAGTGATCAGTCATCTTTATAGTCTAAATCTCATATTCATACGTGACTACTGAAAATACCATAGTTTTGACTATATGGAACTTTGTCAGCAGTGTGATGTCTCTGCATTTAAATACACTGTCTGTATTTGTCATAGCTTTTCTTCCAAGGAACAAGTGTCTTTCAATTTCATGGCTGCAGTCACTGTCCACGTGATTATGGAGATCAAGAAAATAAAATCTGCCACTGTTTCTACTTTGTCTCCATCTGTTTGCCCTGAAGTGATAGGACCAGATGCCATGATTTTAGTTTTTTGAAAGTTGAGTTTTAAGCCAGCCTTTTCACTCTCCCCTTTCACATTCATCAAGAGGCTCTTTAGTTAACCTTTACTTTCTGCCATTAAAGTGGTGTCTGTCATCTGCACATCTGAGGTTGTCGATATTTCTCCCAGCATTCTTGATTCGAGCTTGTGCTTCATCCAGCCTGGCATTTCACATGATGTACTCTGCATACAAGCTAAATAAGCAGGGTGACAATATGTAGTCTTGATGTATTGTTTTCCCAATTTGGAACCAGCCCATTTTTCCATGTTCAGTTCTAACTGTTGCTTCTTGACCTGCATACACGTTTCTCAGGAGGCAGATAATGTGGGCTGGTATTTCCATCTCATCAAGAATATTCCACAGTTTGTTGTGATCCACACATTCAAAGGCTTTTGCCTAGTCATGAAGCAAATGTAGTTTTTGGAATTCCCTTGCTTTTTCTATGATCCAGTGTATGATGGCAATTTAATCTCTGGTTCCTCTCCCTTTTCAAACCCAGCTTGTATATCTGGCAGTTCTTAGTTCATGTCCTATTGAAGCCTAGCTTGAAGGATTTTGAGCATAATCTTGCCGGCATGTGAAATGAGTGCAATTGTACAATAGTTTGAACATTTTTGGCATTGCTTTTCTTTGGGAGTGGAATGAGAACTGACCTTTTCCCATTCTGTGGCCACCGCTGAGTTTCTTAAATTTGCTGGCATATTGAGTGCAGCACTTTAACAGCATTATCTTTTAATCTGAAGTTTTCTTTCATGTTTTTGTCTGGTTAGGGTAATGATTTTGTGATGTTAGGGTAATGTTGTCTCATAAAATTAATTGGGAGATGTTTCCTCCTGTCCTTTATCCTGAATAAGTTTTTGAGGAACGAGGATTATTTCCTTCATAAGTGCTTGGTAAAATTCAACAGAGAAGACCTGTGAACCTAAAATTTCCTTTGTTGAATGATTTTTAACCACAAGTTCATTTAAAATTATTCAGGTTAGCTATTTCATCTTAAACGAGCTTGACAGTTTTTATCTTTCAATGAAATTGTCCATTTCCTCTATTTTCAAGTTTGTTGGCATGCAGTTGCTTATGATATTTATTATGTTTTTAATATCTATACAATTTGAAGTGTTTATGATGTTGGAATAACCATTTAATTCCTTATTTTTTCAGATGTTTTACTAGCAGTTTCTCAAGTTTAAGAATTTTTTTGTGAATGAACCAACTTTTGGTTTAATTTCTTTGATTTCTTGACTCATATTTTGTATTTCCTTTCTTCTACTTTCTTTGGGTTTAATATATTCTTCTTTTCCTAGTTTTTTAAAGACTAAGCTTAGGTCATTGATTTGAGAACTTTGTTATTTTTAGAGTAAAAATTTATTGATGTGATTTCCCTTGAAATCACTATTTTAGTTGTAGCCAACAAATTTTAACATACCATGGTTTAATTTTCTTTCAGTTCAAGATATTTTCTAATTTTCTTGCATTTCTGCTTTGATCTATGTATAATTTAGAAATATATTTTTTGAATACCCCACTTGGGGATTTTTTTTCTATATCATTGATTTTTAGTTTGATTTCATTTTGAATATCAAACACTTAATATGTTTTCAGTCATCTTACATGTACTAAGCCTAGTTTTACAGTGCTGTATATGCCCAAGTTTAGTGAATGTTGCAATATGCTTGAACGCCGAATACACTCATTTTGAGTGAGGCATAAATATCAATTAGGTCAACTTGGTTAATAGAGTTGTTAAAGTCTTTTATATTCTTACTAATTATCTCTCTACATTTTCTGTCAATTACTGAGGACTGAGCATTGAAATCTCCAACTAAAATTGTTGACTGCTTCTATTTCTTTGTTCAACTCCACCAGTTTTATTTTCCCTCATTTATTTTGAAGTTATGCTTTTTGGATACAAACACTTCTGATTTTTATATCCTGATGAATCAATCTCTTTATCAGTATGAAACATCTTTCTTTATTCCTAGTAATACTCCTTTTAAAAAACCTACTTTTCTTATGTCAATTTTATCACATCCTTTTACTTTTATCCTCATTTTGTTCTTACATTTAAAATTTCCTCCCAGTTTTCTTGAGGGATAATTGGCATACAGAACTGTTGCAGGAAGGACCCCTTCCAGGGCCTGAAACTGGGCTCTTGCCTAACACTCAGAAATGAATTGTCCGAGGAGACACATGCACTGGCAAAGCAAGAGATTTTACTGGCAAAGGGCGCCCAGGTGGAGAGCAGTAGTGTAGGGGAACCCAGGAAAACTGCTTTGTCACATGGCTTACAGTCTTGGGTTTTATGGTGATGGGATTAGTTTCCGGGTTGTCTGTAGCCAATCATTCCTACTCAGAGTCCTTCCTGGTGGTGCACACCTTATTCACCCAAGATGGATGTCAGACAGCAGGATTCTGGGATATGTTCGGACATGTGGTATCTCCTTTTGACCTTTCCTGAACTCTCCCAGTCCGTGGAAGCTTATTAGTTCCACGTTCCTTAGGAGGAACTCCTGTCCTAAAACAACTCATGGTTACTGTGGTGCCTGGCCAGGGTGCGGGGTTTCAACCAGTGTGCCCCCCATAACAGAACTGTGTAAGTTCAAGGTGTACAGCATAATGGTTTGACTTGCAATCATCATGAAATTATTACCACAATAAGCTTGTTTAACACCCATCATCTCATATAGGTACAAAAGAAAAAAATATATATATTTTCTCTTGATGAGAACTCTTAATATTTACTCTTTTAAAAACTTTCAAATATACCAGACAGCAATGTAAAGTTTGTAGTTGTTTTTAGCTTTCATCTTCTAATGGTTTCTGATTTTTATTCAGTGTTATTTATATTTTATGTTAATTTTAAATTTAAATATCAATACAGTTAATTTTAAATCTGTAAATTTATTGTTTATATATGCCCCATATGGTCTTTGTTCCCAAGTTTCTCTTGCTTTCTCTTGTATTAATTTCTTTCTTATTACTTCATTTCATTTCTACTTTGTGCCTTATTAGCTACACCTCAGTATTTTCTTTTTATTAAAGTGGTTTCTTTAGGGATTTCAATATATGTCTTAAACTTGAGTTTACCTCCAAATAATATTTTTTCACGTCTACGCCGCCTGGGCCGGCGTCTCTTGCGTCTGCGCTGCTGGGGCTAGCATAGGAACCTGGAATGTTAGGTCCATGAATCAAGGCAAATTGGAAGTGGTCAAACAGGAGATGGCAAGAGTGAACATAGACATTCTAGGAATCAGTGAATTAAAATGGACTGGAATGGGTGAATTTAACTCAGATGACCATATTATCTACTACTGTGGGCAAGAATCCCTTAGAAGAAATGGAGTAGCCATCATGGTCAACAAAAGAGTCCGAAATGCAGTACTTGGATGCAATCTTAAAAACGACAGAATGATTTCTGTTCGTTTCCAAGGCAAACCATTCAATATTACAGTAATCCAGGCCTATGCCCCAACCAGTAACGCTGAAGAAGCCGAAGTTGAACAGTTCTATGAAGACCTACAAGACCTTTTAGAACACCCCAAAAAGATGTCCTTTTCATTATAGGGGACTGGAATGCAAAAGTAGGAAGTCAAGAAACACCTGGAGTAACAGACAAATTTGGCCTTGGAGCACGGAATGAAGCAGGGCAAAGGCTAATAGAGTTTTGCCAAGAGAACGCACTGGTCATAGCAAACACCCTCTTCCAACAACACAAGAGAAGACTCTACACATGGACATCACCAGATGGTCAACACCGAAATCAGATTGATTATATTCTTTGCAGCCAAAGATGGAAAAGCTCTATACAGTTAGCAAAAACAAGACCAGGAGCTGATTGTGGCTCAGATCATGAACTCCTTATTGCCAAATTCAGACTTAAATTGAAGAAAGTAGGGAAAACCACTAGACCATTCAGATATGACCTAAATGAAATCCCTTGTGATTATACAGTGGAAGTGAGAAATAGATTTAAGGGACTAGATCTGATTGATAGAGTGCCTGATGAACTCTGGACGGAGGTTCGTGACATTGTACAGGAGACAGGGACCAAGACCATCCCCATGGAAAAGAAATGCAAAAAAGCAAAATGGCTGACTGAGGAGCCTTACAAATAGCTGTGAAAAGAAGAGAAGCGAAAAGCAAAGGAGAAAAGGAAAGATATAAGCATCTGAATGCAGAGTTCCAAAGAATAGCAAGGAGAGATAAGAAAGCCTTCTTCAGTGATCAATGCAAAGAAATACAGGAAAACAACAAAATAGGAAAGACAAGAGATCTCTTCAAGAAAATTAGAGATATCAAGGGAACATTTCATGCAAAGATGGGCTCGATAAAGGACAGAAATGGTATGGACCTAACAGAAGCAGAAGATATTAAGAAGAGGTGGCAGGAATACACAGGAGAACTGTACAAAAAAGATCTTCATGACCAAGATAGTCACGATAACATGGTCACTGACCTAGAGCCAGACATCTTGGAATGTGAAGTCAAGTATGCCTTAGAAAGCATCACTACGAACAAAGCTAGTGGAGGTGATGGAATTCCAGTTGAGCTATTTCAAATCTTGAAAGATGATGCTGTGAAAGTGCTGCACTCAATATGCCAGCAAATTTGGAAAACTCAGCACTGGCCACAGGACTGGAAAAGGTTGGTTTTCATTCCAATCCCAAAGAAAGGCAATGCCAAAGAATGCTCAAACTACTGCACAATTGCACTCATCTCACACACTAGTAAAGTCATGCTCAAAATTCTCCAAGCCAGGCTTCAGCAATATGTGAACCATGAACACCCAGATGTTCAAGGAGGTTTTAGAAAAGCCAGAGGCACCAGAGATCAAATTGCCATCATCTGCTGGATCATGGAGAAAGCAAGAGAGTTCCAGAAAACATCTATTTCTGCTTCATTGACTATGCCAAAGCCTTTGACTGTATGGATCACAATAAACTGTGGAACATTCTGAAAGAGATGGGAATACCAGACCACCTGACCTGCCTCTTGAGAAACCTGTATGCAGGTCAGGAAGTAAGAGTTAGAACTGGTCATGGAACAACAGACTGGTTCCAAATAGGAAAAGGAGTACGTCAAGGCTGTATATTGTCACCTTGCTTATTTAACTTATATGCAGAGTGCATCATGAGAAACGCTGGGCTGGAAGAAGTACAAGCTGGAATCAAGATAGCTGGGAGAAATATCAATAACCTCAGATATGCAGATGACACCACCCTTATGGCAGAAAGTGAAGAGGAACTCAAAAGCCTCTTGATGAAAGTGAAAGAGGAGAGTGAAAAGGTTGGCTTGAAGCTCAACATTCAGAAAACAAAGATCATGGCATCTGGTCCCGTCACTTCATGGGAAATAGATGGAAAAACAGTGGAAACAGTGTCAGGCTTTAATTTTTTGGGCTCCAAAATCACTGCAGATGCTGATTGCAGCCAGGAAATTAAAAGACACTTACTCCTTGGAAGGAAAGTTATGACCAACCTTGATAGTATATTAAAAAGCAGAGACATTACTTTGCCAACAAAAGTCCGTCTAGTCAAGGCTATGGTTTTTCCCGTGGTCATGTATGGATGTGAGAGTTGGACTGTGAAGAAAGCTGATCGCCGAAGAATCGATGCTTTTGAACTGTGGTGTTGGAGAAGACTCTTGAGAGTCCCTTGGACTGCATGGAGATCCAACCAGTCCATTCTAAAGGAGATCAATCCTGGGTGTTCATTGGAAGGACTGATGCTAAAGCTGAAACTGCAATACTTTGGCCACCTCATGCGACGAGTTGACTCACTGGAAAAGACTCTGATGCTGGGAAAGGTTGGGGGCGGGAGGAGAAGGAGGCGACAGGGAATGAGATGGCTGGATGGCATCACCGACTCTCTGGACATGAGTTTGAGTGAACTCTGGGAGTGTGGTGATGGACAGGGAGGCCTGGCGTTTTGTGATTCATGGGGTCGTGCAGAGTCAGACACGACTGAGCGACTGAATTGAACTGAATATTTTTTCACTCCACAATAATGTAAGAGTTTTGCAGAAAGCTACTCCCATCCCCCCTCAATCTTTTATGTTATTGTTGTATATTTTGCTTATAAATATGCTAAAATCCTTGGTATATTGTTATTATTTTTTATTTAATTAGTGGAATTTGAAGACTTGCTTCTAACTTGTTGAGGTTGGTCTCCTTCTCTCTTTCTGAAGTCATACCAGAGTTCCCTGCAGTAACTGATTAATAGTCACTGGTCAATAAGTTTCCAGTCTATCATATTGGCTCTAATATTTTGCACTTATTTCTAACTATTTTTTATTAAGTCATCGCTCAATAATTGAATCATTTGCTTGAACACTATCTACATAGACATTTGTTTCAATATATGCATTTTGCTTTTCTGAATGTTACTCTATAACGCCTTTTCTTTAAATATTTTATGTCTCCTAAGTTGCAATATGGTTAATTTTACAAGTTTATAATTATGATTTTAATGTGGTTAATTTTATCATATTTCATATAAATTTAATTATAAACTAAGGCCTATTCCAATACTTCTGAATTTTTTTTTTACTCTATTATGACGTCAAGTTTAACCTATTTTCTTTCTTTTTTTTTAGGTAATTAATTTATTTTTTATTGGAGGCAAATTATTTTACAATATTATATTGGTTGGTTTTGCCATACATTGATATGAATTTGCCCCGGGTTTACATAAGTTCCCCCTCCTGAACCCCCCTCCCACCTCCCTCCTCCCTTTATCCTTCCTCTGGGTCATCCCCGCATGCCAGCCCCAAGCATCCTATAACATGCATTGACCCAGAACTAGTGATTCGTTTCACATATGACAACATACGTGTTTCAATGCCAGTCTCCCAAATCATCCCACCCTCACCCTCTCCCATAGAGTCCCAAAGACTGTTCTATACATCTGTGTCTCTTTTGCTATCTCGTATACAGGGTTATCATTTGCATCTTTCTAAATTCCATATATATGTGTTAGTATACTGTATTGGTGTTTTTCTTTCTGGCTTACTTCACTCTGTATAATAGGCTCCAGTTTCATCCACCTCATTAGAACTGATTCAAATGTATTCTTTTTAATGGCTGAAAAATACTCCATTGTGTATATGTACCAAAGCTTTCTTATCCATTTGTCTGCAGATGGACATCTAGGTTGCTTCCATGTCCTGGCTATTATAAACAGTGCTGCAATGAACATTGGAGTACACGTGTCTCTTTCAATTCTGGTTTCCTCGGTGTGTATGCCCAGGAGTGCGATTGCTGGATCATATGGCAGTTCTATTTCCAATTTTTTGAGGAATCTCCACACTGTTCTCCATAGTGGCTGTACTAGTTTGCATTCCCACCAACAGTGTAAGAGGGTTCCTTTCTCTCCACATCCTCTCCAGCATTTACTGCATGTAGACTTTTGGATAGCAGCCATTCTGACTGGTGTGAAATGGTATCTCATAGTGGTTTTGATTTGCATCTCTCTGATTATGAGGGATGTTGAGCATTTTTTCATGTGTTTGTTAGCCATCTTTATGTCTTCTTTGGAGAAATGTCTGTTTAGTTCTTTGGCCTATTTTTTGATTGGGTCATTTATTTTTCTGGAATTGAGCTGCAGGAGCTGCTTGTATAATTTGGAGATTAATCCTTTATCAGTTGCTTCATTTGCTATTATTTTCTCCCATTCTGAAGGCTGTCTTTTCACCTTACTTATAGTTTCCTTTGCTGTGCAGAAGCTTTTGATTTTAATTAGGTCCCATTTGTTTATTTTTGCTTTTATTTCCAATATTCTGGGAGGTGGGTCATGGAGGATCCTGCTGTGATTTATGTCAGAGAGTGTTTTGCCTACGTTCTCCTCTAGGAGTTTTATAGTTTCTGGTCTTACATTTAGCTCTCTAATCCATTTTGAGTTTATTTTGGTGTATGGTGTTAGGAAGTGTTCTAATTTCATTTTTTACAGTTTTCCCAGCACCATTTGTTAAAGAGACTGTCTTTTCTCCATTTTATATTCTTGCCTCCTTTGTCAAAGATGAGGTGTCCATAGATGCGTGGATTTATCTCTGGGCTTTCTATTTTGTTCCATTGATCTATATTTCTGTCTTTATGCCAGTACCATACTGTCTTGATGACTGTGGCTTTGTAGTAGAGCCTGAAGTCCGGCAGGTTAATTCCCTCAGTTCCATTTTTCTTCCTCAAGATTGCTTTGGCTATTCGAGGTTTTTTGTATTTCCATACAAATTGTGAGATTATTTGTTCTAGTTCTGTGAAAAATATCGTTGGTAGCTTGATAGGGATTGCATTGAATGTATAAATTACTTTGGGTAGTATACTCATTTTTACAATATTTATTCTTCCAATCCATGAACACGGTATATTTCTCCATCTATTAGTGTCCTCTTTGATTGCTTTCAGTAGTGTTTTATAGTTTTCTATGTACAAGTCTTTTGTTTCCTTAGGTAGATATATTCCTAAGTATTTAATTCTTTTCGTTGCAACAGTGAATGGAATAGTTTCCTTAATTTCTCTTTCTATTTTCTCATTATTAGTGTATAGGAATGCAAGGGATTTCTGTGTGTTGATTTTATATCCTGCAACGTTACTGTAATCATTGATTAGCTCTAGTAGTTTTCTGGTAGAGTCTCTAGGGTTTTCTGTGTAGAGGATCATGTCATCAGCGAACAGTGAAAGTTTTACTTCTTCTTTTCCAATTTGTATTCCTTTTATGTCTTTTTCTGCTCTGATTGCTGTAGCCAAAACTTCCAGAACTATGTTGAATAGTAGTGGTGAGAGTGGGCACCCTTGTCTTGTTCCTGACTTTAGGGGAAATGCTTTCAGTTTTTCACCATTGAGGATAATGTTTGCTGTGGGTTTGTCATATATAGCTTTTATTATGTTGAGGTATGTCCCTTCTATTCCCACTTTCTGGAGGGTTTTTATCATAAATGGATGTTGAATTTTGTCGAAGGCTTTCTCTGCATCTATTGAGATAATCACATGATTTTTTTTTTCCGTTTGTTAGTGTGGTGTATTACGTTGACTGATTTGCGGATATTGAAGAATCCTTGCATTCCTGGGATAAAGCCCACTTGGTCATGATGTATGATCTTCTTAATATGCTGTTGGATTCTGATTGCTAGAATTTTGTTAAGGATTTTTGCATCTATGTTCATCAGTGATATTGGCCTGTAGTTTTCTTTTTTTGTGGGGTCTTTACCAGGTTTTGGGATTAGGGTGATGGTGGCCTCATAGAATGAGTTTGGAAGTTTCCCTTCCTCAGCAATTTTCTGGAAGAGTTTGAGTAGAATAGGTGTTAGCTCTTCTCTAAATTTTTGGTAGAATTCAGCTGTGAAGCCGTCTGGACCTGGGCTTTTGTTTGCTGGGAGATTTTTGATTACAGTTTCAATTTCCGTGCTTGTGATGGGTCTGTTCAGATTTTCTATTTCTTCCTGGTTCAGTTTTGGAAAGTTGTATTTTTCTAGGAATTTGTCCATTTCTTCCAGGTTATTCATTTTATTGCCATATAATTGCTGATAGTATTCTCTAATAATCTTTTGTATTTCTGTGTTGTCTGTTGTGATCTCTCCATTTTCATTTCTAATTTTATTGATTTGGTTCTTTTCCCTTTGTTTCTTGATAAGTCTGGCTAGTGGTTTGTCAATTTTATTTACCTTCTCAAAGAACCAGTTTGGCTTTGTTGATTTTTGCTATAGTCTCTTTTGTTTCTTTTGCATTTATCTCTGTCCTAATTTTTACAATTTCTTTCCTTCTACTGACCCTGGGGTTCTTCATTTCTTCCTTTTCTAGTTGCTTTAGATGTAGAGTTAGGTTATTTAGTTGACTTTTTTCTTGTTTCTTGAGGTGTGCCTGTATTGCTATGAACTTCCCCCTTAGCACTGCTTTTACAGTGTCCCAGAGGTTTTGGGTTGTTGTGTTTTCATTTTCATTCATTTCTATGCATATTTTGATTTCTCTTTTGATTTCTTCTATGATTTGTTCGTTGTTCAGCAGCGTGTTGTTCAGCCTCCATATGTTGGCATGTTTAATAGTTTTTCTCCCATAATTGAGATCTAATTTTACTGCATTGTGGTCAGAAAAGATGCATGGAATGATTTCAACTTTTTTGAATTTACCAAGGCTAGATTTATGGCCCAGGATGTGATCTATCCTGGAAAAGGTTCCATGTGCACTTGAGAAAAAGGTGAAATTCATTGTTTTGGGGTGAAATATCCTATAGATATCAATTAGGTCTAACTGGTCTATTGTATCATTTAAAGATTGTGTTTCCTTGTTAATTTTCTGATTAGTTGATCTATCCATAGATGTAAGTGGAGTATTAAAATCTCCCACTGCTATTGCATTGTTGTTAATTTCCCCTTTCATACTTGTTAGTAATTGTCTTACATATTGCGGTGCTCCTATGTTGGGTGCATAAATATTAATAATTGTTATATCTTCATCTTGGATTGATCCTTTGATCATTATGCAGTTTCCTTCTTTGTCTCTTTTCACAGCCTTTGTTTTAAAGTCTATTTTATCTGATATGAGTATTGCTACTCCTGCTTTCTTTTGGTCTCTATTTGCATGGAATCTTTTTCCAGCCCTTCACTTTCAGTCTGTATGTGTCCCTCGTTTTGAGGTGGGTCTCTTGCAGACAACATATATGGGGGTCTTGTTTTTGTATCCATTCAGCCAGCCTTTGTCTTTTGGTTGGGGCATTCAATCCATTTACGTTTAAGGTAATTATTGATAAGTACGATCCTGTAGCCATTTTCTTTATTGCTTTGGGTTCGAGTTTATACACCCTTTCTGTGTTTCCTGTCTAGAAAAGATCCTTTAGCATTTGTTGGAGAGCTGGTTTGGTGATGCTGAATTCTCTCAGCTTTTGCTTGTCTGTAAAGCTTTTTATTTCTCCTTCATATTTGAATGAGATCCTTGCTGGGTACAGTAGTCTGGGCTGAAGGTTATTTTCTTTCATCACTTTAAGTATGTCTTGCCATTCCCTCCTGGCCTGAAGAGTTTCTGTTGAAAGATCAGCTGTTATCCTTATGGGAATCCCCTTGTGTGTTATTTGCTGTTTTTCCCTTGCTGCTTTTAATATTTGTTCTTTGTGTTTGATCTTTGTTAATTTGATTAATATGTGTCTAGGAGTATTTCGCCTTGGGTTTATCCTGTTGGGGACTCTCTGGGTTTCTTGGACTTGGGTGATTATTTCTTTCCCTATTTTAGGGAAGTTTTCAACTATTATCTCCTCAAGTATTCTTTCATGGTCTTTCTTTTTGTCTTCTTCTTCTGGGATTCCTATGATTCGAATGTTGGAGCGTTTAACATTGTCCCAGAGGTCTCTAATATTGTTCTCATTTCTTTTGATTTGTTTTTCTTTTTTCCTCTCTGTTTCATTTATTTCTACAATTCTATCTTCTAGCTCACTTATCCTGTCTTCTGCCTCTGTTATTCTACTGTTTGTTCCCTCCAGAGTGTTTCTGATCTCATCTATTGTATTATTCATTGTATATTGACTCTTTTTTATTTCTTCTAAGTCCTTATTAAACCTTTCTTCCATCTTCTCAATCCTTTTCTCCAGGTTATTTATCTGTAACTCCATTTTGCTTTCAAGATTTTGAATCATTTTCACCACCAAAATTCGAAATTCTTTTTCATGTAGATTCCCTATATCTTCCTCTTTTGTTTGTGTTGGTGGGCATTTATCTTGTTCCTTTACTTGCTGGGTATTTCTCTGCTTCTTCATCTTGCTTATAATGCTTTGCTTGGGGTGGCCTTTCCCTCTTCTGGCCGTTTGTGGAGTTCTCTTTATTATGTAGTTTCCTTGCTGTATGTGGTGTTGGACAGGTGACTTGTCAAGGTTCCCTGGTTATGGAAGCCTGTGTCGGTGTTCTGGTGGGTGGAGCTGGATTTCTTCTCTCTGGAGTGCAATGAAGTGTCCAGTAATGTGTTATGAGATGTCAGTGGGTTTGGAGTGACTTTGGGCAGCCTGTATATTGAAGCTCAGGGCTAGTTTCCTGTGTTACTGGAGAATTTGCGTGGTATGTCTTGCTCTGGAACTTGTTGACCCTTGGGTTTAGCGTAGGTATGGAGACGTTTGATGAGCTCCTATCGATTAATGTTCCCTGGAGTCAGGAGTTCTCTGGTGTTCTCAGGATTCGGGCTTAAGCCTCTTGCCTCTGGTTTTTGGTCTTATTCTTGGAGTAGTCTCTAGACGTCTCTATCTGTCATTTCCAAGGTGGTTCCATCTGTTTTAGCTTTTGTTTGCTGGTCTCTTCAGTGTCTAATTTCCGCCCTGATACTAGGGGGTGGGTGGACACTTTTAAGGCTCAGTTGTTCAGTCCTGTTCTGGGAAGGGAGGAACGCTGCAGTTGAATATCTCTGGCGTCTGTGGGGAGTGCTCGCAGCGTCTCGGCCACACTGGGTTTGCCCCCGCTCACAGCACGTATGCTGTCCCAGTCTATACTGCACAGGCTCTAGGTTGCTCTGCCGGGAACTGTCCGAGGCCGGCACCGGGTTGTATGCACTTCCCAGGTCTGAGCGGCTCAAGTTCAGGTTCTCAGGTACTCCACAAAGGCGCAGACTTGGTTGGGCCTGCGTTTTGTGCCTTCCCCGGTCAGAGCAGCTCAGGGGACCAGGTGTTTGGCGAGCGCGGTCTCTGCGACTTATCGCCTCCCCAGTCCCCGCCACTCAGTTTTCTGGGTGTACGACCGGCGCACCTTCTCAGGGGGATATCGACCGGCCCGAGCCCAAGAAGTCCTGATTAGCAACAAGCCTGTCTGCAGTTTGTATCAGATGCCTTTCTGGGGCCGCGGTTGCCCGCTCCGGCTCTGGCTGTGCTCCCTGCCTGTCTCGGCGGGGGATGGGGGATGGGCCGACTGCAGCCGGCTCGTTCTGCTCAGTCCTTTATTCTGTGAGCGGGGCTGGCCGAGTCATAGGTTAGAGCTTTCCGCCTTTTCGTGGGGAAGCTATCCCACAGTCTGCTTTGCTCTCCCCAGTTCTCTCAAATTGTTCTTGCGGCATTCAAGCCCAGTCCTCTCTCTAAGCAGTTCAGCCGGCTCCTCCCTGCCCAGCCCCCGCTGCTAATGGCGTATGCAGGCGTCTGCGCTGCTTCTCCGCTGGGAGTTACCGTTTGGCGGGTAATCTGTGGGTTTTAAAAAAATCTTAAAAAAAAAAAGAGGGTTATGTGGCCCTCTGAGCTTCCAAGGCTCGCCACAGATTCGCCAGTGAGAATGTTTCCTGGTGTTTGGAACCTTCTCTCTTTTTAAAGCCTCCCTTCCCGGGACGGAGCTCCGTCCTTACTTCTTTTGTCTCGCTTTTTATCTTTTATGTTTTTTTCCTACCTCCTTTCGAAGACAATGGGCTGCTTTTCTGGGTGCCTGACGTCCTCTTCCAGCATTCAGAAGTTGTTCTGTGGACTTTACTCGCGTTCAAATGTTCTTTTGATGAATTTGTGGAGGAGAGAGTGGTCTCGCCGTCCTATTCCTCCGCCATCTTGTTCCTCCTTCCTTAACCTATTTTCTTACAAAGTTGTTGAAATATCTTAATAATTGCCATTTTTTGAACAGTTTTGTTGTTTTAAAAGTGTAACCAAAATGTTCAAATAATTGAATTAGAGCTAAAACACTAATGTACTGCTATTAGGTAAATATCACGGAAGAGGTATTTTTAGGAATTTAATTCTTGTACATAAATTTATATGATTTCAGCTCTATGAAAAGTGAGTTAGTTTCTCCAAAAGCGCTGAGCACATTGATTTGAAAATTTGTACCTTATCCACCAGCACCTGCAGTAAAACACTTCATTGTATAAAAGTCAAGAAAAACATTACCTGAAACTATGCTTAAATGAGGTGATTTTTCATTCAAGCTGTAGCCTGGTCATAAAAATCTAGGGGTCACATTTACAATAGGACTTTAGATGAGGATTTAGTTCAAATAAAGACCCAAGTTATATCTCGGCATCCTGTCAAACTGACCATGGATAATGTAAATCTCTTTTATTTTCAATATTTAATATTTTTAAGGTAGATTATTTTCAGGGCATTCTGAGCTAGCATGGCAGCAGGTGTATCAACATTTCATGGAATATAATACAAAGATTAATTCCATTACATCTGAATCTAATTCTCTTAGGTACATCAAAATCACCTAGAGATGCCTCCAAACTTTAAGGCTCATAAAATTGCTATAGGGGGCCATAAATTGGCTCTATGAAGTTCACTTTGCCGCCAGGAGAAACCATGAAGAGCAATAGGATTCAAGTTATGCTGTTTGTGGTAGAAAGAATTAATTCAACAGGAAAAAATTTCCACTTTAAGCTCAAATTTAGCTTCACAGTAGCAAAGAATACAATGCATGAATAAGAATTAGATATTCACAGTGACTGAAAGTATGACCCTTAGTCTCTCCAAAGATAACTATCAGCCTAAGAAGCCGTTAAAAATGTAGAAGAAGAGTATTATTTACATCAAAATTTAAATATAATATTTAGAAATCTTTAGAGACCAAGATGGAGGAGCGCACTCATTATGTCTAGTGTTCTTGCTTCTCTTTGACTAATTCCTCATTAGAATTGTGTTCTCTGCCTCTGGGGATCTAATCAAGGGAAGCAGGATGGGATTTCTGGCCCTTTCATACTTTAATGAATAGGAAGGAAGGACAATGTAGTAATTTTCCTCTAAAGTGATGATGAATTTTGTTGTTGTTAAGAAAACTGTAGATGTGGTTCCATTCATCTGCTATCATGGGACATTCCTTTGACACTGTTAAAATCTGTTCGATTTCCTTTTTATTTTAAGGTTTGGACATATGTAATTATTCAGTCTTTTTGTCCAACTAAATGGAATTTGAGGATATATTTCCAAAAACATATTTCTTTTCAGTTTCCTGCAAAAGCGCTTTGATGGGACTCTCCTTACCATGACATTCAAGGGCTCGATATTCTCTTCATTCTATATTCCATTCTTATTTTTAACTACTTTTCTTCATGTGACTTAAGTTTCAGTAAAGGTGATTCATTTTTCCTGTGCTTCTTTATCTTTATACTTCTGCTGAAGCCATTCTTTTCTCATATCTGTGTCTTTAAGTTCCTTTCCCCTCTCCTCCAAGTCCTTCATGGAGTCTTTTCTAATACATCCAAACATGAGGCAAAAAAATTCTTTCCATAAATTTCCAAGACACACTTTTGGGACATTTTATTATCATTCTGATTTCATTCTAGTGGATACTCTGTCTTCGTCTCTACTACCGTGTTTAATGCATAGTATGAACTCAATGAATACATTTTGCATGAATGCTAAATAAAATGATAATTAAAATAACAGAAAAAGAATAACCTTAGGACTATATGGGCAGAAAGCACATCTAACAATTTCTCAACTGCCTTTTGAACTAGTATTAAATTTTTTTCTTCAATGCCATATAACCTTGGCAAAATATAAGTGGTTATGGCTTGTTTCTGAAAGGTAATTATATTATTAGGGATTCCCCGGTGGCTCAGGTGATGAAGAATCTGCCTGCAATGCGGGAGGCCAAGGTTCAATCCCTGGATTGGGAAGATCCCTTATTGCTTTTGGACTGCTGTAACGAAATGCCGCAGACTGCGTGGCTTATAAACAACAAAATTTTATTCCTCACAGTTCTGGAGGCTGGAAGTCTGGGATCAAGGTGCCAGCTTGGTTATATTCTGGTGAGAGTCTCTGCTTCCTAGCTGTTGCCTTCTTGCTGTGAGGTCTATTTTAAAGACACTAATGTCATTCACAAAGACTCCACCCTGATGAGGGAGTCCCTTTTCAAAGGCTCTGACTCTTAATACCACCACCTGTAGGGGTTAGGTTTTCAACATATGAATTTTGGGGACTACAGCAGAAAGGAACTTTTAAACATAAAAGCAAAGACAAAATTTTAAATCAAAAAGTATACTTGCATTTATGAAAAAATTAAAAAAAATATTTAGGCTGAAATGACTTAAATAAAACAGACTGGGAAATATTAGCAGTTAATATTATAAGACAGGGAGGCCTGGCGTGCTGTGATTCATGGGGTCACGGAGAGTCGGACACGACTGAGCAACTGAACTGAACTGAACTGAACTGATTCTTAATATAATAAGGATCCTCAGAATTGACAGGAAATTCAGTTTTATACCTGAACCTGTCATGAGGCCATGGACAGGGAATAAGAGCCTGATTGGGAACTTGTTTGGGGATTGAAGGGACATCTGGTTTCCCAGAAGCACATGGATTCAAAAATATAACCAGAGATTTTTAAGAAGTAGGAATGAATTCTGAAAACAAAATCAATAATCTCTCCCACTGCAGTGGGATTGTGGTTGCTTTTCATTATCTTCCTGTTCTTTTCTAGGTTTCCAGTTTTTTTGTAATAACCATGAATTTTTATCATCAGAAAACAATTCTGTGGGTGTATATTATGTTTTAGAAATAATTTCCACTCCTTTGAATGTAAGCTGGCTCCAAGAGCTTGGCAGAAAAGGAAGAGTTTGTCCCTTAGCTGTGCATGCTAAGTCGCTTCAGTTGTGTCTGACTCTTTGTGATCCATGGATTGTAGCCCGCCAGGCTCCTCTGTCCATTTGATTCTCCAGGCAAGAATACTGGAGTGGGTTGCCTTGCCTTCCTCCAGGGAATCTCCCCAATCCAGGGATTGAACTTGCATCTCTCATGTCGTCTGCATCGGCAGGTGGGTTCCTTATGACTAGTGCTACCCAGGAAACCCCCTTCTTAGCTGTAACAGAGCCCAAAAAAGGTGCCTCACAAGGCACCAATGTTCAGTTGAGCTGAGGGGCTCACCATCTCCAACATCTGCTTGAAAGTGTTGCTATTATTCCTGCTGCTCTCACTAAGCAGTATTCAGGAAATCTGCATTTCTTAGAAAAAGACATTTTTGGGCAGAAAATGAAGATGAATCACGAGCTTACATATTGGGATTTATTATTACTTTTGTTGGAAAGAAAGGACTTCAATGAATTAATATGAAAATAAGATGTGGAGAATCCTTCCTTGCATCATATCTTGTGAAGAACTCATGAAATTTTCTGTATCGTTATCCAGTTGTGTGCATGTGGTGTGTGTAAGTGTGCACAAGCCATTAAAACTCTAGGGCATTAATTTCTTCATTTGTGATTGTTGTGTTAGATTATCTTGAGGTGGATTCCTTCAGCTCTCACATTTCTGAAATTCTTAACCATTTATATATCAGGTTTCTCTTCTTGCAGTTTTCTCCTATGATGCATAGTGAGTAGGCACAGAAGAAATCATTTTCTAGGGTGGTGCCATCTATGCTAAAGGCATCTTTCCTTGAAATTGTCCCTGACTTGATACCAAAAATAATTAAGAGAGCTTCTAACTTTCAGTTTTCAAGTCCTAGGTAAAAGAAGCAAGTAAAAGAGTAAAAAGAAGCAATTTTTAGAGAAAGGGCAAATGTTACCTTTCCAAGACAAAATTCAGGCAATTTTTCAAATATTATCCTTTCAGGTCTGCACTCTGACCTAGCTTCAAGCTAAACTGATAGGTAATGTCACCATTTTCATTGGAGTACCTGATACCGCAGCCCAAGACCTCAGGGAGCTGTTGGCTCTGGGATAGGATTTTATGAGCATTTTTGCCCAAACCTTACTCTTTGGGTAGCAGTAATGTAGGTTTTGTTTCTTTCATTGTTTAATGTAGATATAGTCCTATGATACTATATAATACTACTTGTTCAGTCACTAATTGTATCCAACTGTGACCTCATGGCCTGCAGCACGCCAGGCTTCCCTGTCCTTCACCATCTCGTGGAGTTTGCTCATGTTTATGTCCATTGAGTCGGTGATGCCATCCAACCATCTCATCCTCTGTCGCTCCCTCTCCTGTTCTCAACCTTTCTCTTTCCCAATGAGTCAACTCTTTGCATCAGGTGGCCAAAGCACTGGAGCTTCAGCTTCAGCATCAGTCCTTCCAATGAATATTCAGGCTGATTTCCTTTAGGATTGACTGGTTTGATTTCCTTGCCATCCTAGGGACTCTCAAGAGTCTTCTCCAGCACCACAGTTCAAAAGCATCAGTTCTTTGGTGTTCAGTCTTCTTTGTGGTCCAGCTCTCACATCCATATGTGACTACTGGAAAAGCCATATAATACTATAGTGTCTTATAGTATTACTGAAGTATTATAAGGCAGGATGATGATGATGATTTTTTTATTGGAGGCTAATTGCTTTACAATATTGTGTTGGTTTTGCCATACATTGACATGGATCTGCCCTGGGTGTACATGTGTTCCCCTTCTTGAACCCCCTCCCACCTCCCTCCTCCCCTTATCCTCCCTCCGGGTCATCTCCTTGCACCAGCCCCGAGCATCCTGTATTATGCGTTGAACCTGGACTGGCGATTAAAATAAAGTTTTTAAAATCAGTTCTGATAACTCAGGAATCATAATTAAACACCATTATCTTAAATTACTTTTATAATTATTCAGGCTATTGAAAGAAAAGTAGCAACGAGTTCATCAAGATGGTTCTAACTCTAGAATGATCTTGAAAATCAAATTTGATTCTCTTTGATCATTGATGTGTGGAAGAGGTATATCTTTGATTAACTTTCCCATTTTTTCAGTTTAAGGCCATTTTCTGTGTACTTCGGTATTTTTATGATTACCTTCACAATATTTGTCATGATCTCATCCTATTATTATTTTTATATTTTAGACAGTTATTTTTTGCTTATTTTGATAAAATTTATAATTCCATGAATAAAAAACTACATTCTTGTGATATATATATAAAGTAAGCGTGAAAATATATATGTATCCAAAATGTTACATATGTGTAACCAAATAAATACATGCATAACCAAAGCATACTAGTTATTGACTTTAAGAAAATTTTAAAATAAGTAAGACAAAGCAATAATGCGAGTAATTAATTAACAAAATTTCTAAGCTGCAAACTAGGTTCTTCAATGAAAGCAGGAAAGAAAAATAGGGTTTGTTGGTCACACTGCGAGGAGATCCAACCAGTCCATTCTAAAGGAGATCAATCCTGGGTATTCATTGGAAGGACTGATGCTGAAGCTGAAACTCCAATACTTTGGCCACCTCATGCGATGAGTTGACTTACTAGAAAAGAGTCTGATGCTGGGAGGGATGGGGGTGGGAGGAGACGGGGACGACAGAGAGTGAGATGGCTGGATGGCATCACCGAGTCGATGGACATGAGTTTGAGTGAACTCTGGGGGTTGGTGATGGACAGGGAGGCCTGGCGTGCTGTGACTCATGGGGTCGCAAAGAGTCAGACATGACTGAGCGACTGAACTGAACTGAACTGAATAGTTATATAGTATGTTGTCACTTTGAGATGAAAATGAGGTTTAAAGTTAATTATACACAGCTATTTAAAAATTTTTAATATTA
Organism: Moschus berezovskii; assembly: GCF_049115385.1. Taxonomy (NCBI): domain Eukaryota; kingdom Metazoa; phylum Chordata; class Mammalia; order Artiodactyla; family Moschidae; genus Moschus; species Moschus berezovskii. The sequence continues at coordinate 118,118,953 of NC_142462.1, forward strand.
ACCAGCATTATCTATGTAGTAGAAAGATATAAAACATGTTTAGTTATTCCTCCAAAACTAAAAGTTAATTCTTATTCATAATGACTTAAGTTGTTTCTATTCAACAAACTTTTATTTCCAGAAGCCATCTGAACATGTGGTTATTAAATAACTTATAAGTATCAATTTAGAATGTTTAGGATATTTGCAACAATTTGCAACAATTCCATTGTATTTGTTAATCGAAAGACCAAATGAAGAAGTGGATTTACAAGCAGAGTTCATTCTTTTCTTTCTTTTTTTTTTTTGAGCCAGGCCCTGAACTCACAGTCTCCCAGGTTAGTACTCTTGCTCATACCTTGTTATTGAATCTCTGAGAGATGCCATGATACACATAGTTTCCCAGAGCTGTGCGTCTCAGCCAAGACCAGAATGGAATCCTAGTAGACTCTGGAGCCTCTTTTACAATAGTTCAGCTCAGCTGACTGAAAAGCTGAAGTGGGCTCCAAGACTTGAGCCTTGCCTTCATCTTCTTAAAGCATGTGGTCTTGGATCCTAGCAGTGACTGGCAGGAGTTGACCTTGACTTCTCTGTGGTCATGTGGGCTTCCCTGATGGCTCAGCTGGTAAAGAATCTGCCTGCAATGCAGGAGACCTGGGTTCAATCCCTTGGTCAAGAAGATCCCCTGGAGAAGGGAATGGCTACCCAATCCAGTATTCTGGCCTGGAGAATTCCATGGACTATATAGTCCAGGGTTACAAAGAGTTGGACACGACTGAGCCACTTTCACTTTCTCGTCATCTAGTCTCAATTGGTCCAGTCCTGCTCTGAAAATCCTGACAGAACTATTAGCAGGAAACTGGCATAAATGTATGAATATGTGTGTGTGTGTGTGTGTGTATGTGTGTATACACGAACAGTGAGTCAGCCAAAGTAAGTCACACGGAAAAACTTCAGCAGTCACTGGACTTTCTGAACTTTTCTCAATACTACATGCCCCCTCCCTTCCCTCCTATCCGTGTTCCTCTTATTTCTCTTTCAACTAACTTGGTCTTACCTTCCAGTTGGGTCTCTCTCCATCACCCAATCCCTTACTATTTAACTGGTACTTAAACTGTACTTCAGCACATAGCCATCATTTAAAAAATTCAGTGTCTGATAAATTTTTGAATATTTTAAAAAGCTGGTTTATAAATTTGTGGATAACAGTCTTTATTGTTTCTTCCTTCATTTCATTATATAATTTTGACCATTTCTTTTTAAAGACATTAGTTACATTTCATAAGGGACCTATAGAAAGGAGACATTACATATATCTCATGACTTGCTAACAGCAGTGGATGTAAAATAAATTAGTAGATGAAGGAAAAGAGAGAAGATTGAGATTCATGGTCAGCATGGGGATTGGGGTTATGCCAAGTTTAATCGTTCTCTGCTGACCCAGTTCTTTCCTAATAAGAACAATAAGGACTGTTCTCCATTTATGAGCCTGAAGGGCCAGGGTCAGATCAGTTCTGCAGTATTTTAAAACATCACTTTTCAGCTTGTGGATTCTGTCTCATACATCATGGGTCCTTCTCACTCAACCATTTCATCTCCATCAGCATGCACACATGTCCTGGAAACATCCATCTTAAAATGAATAAAACAAAACCAACCCCAAAGAGAAAACAAAAACCTCAAATGTCCTTTGACTCTACGTAATCCAACAGACACATATTTCTTCCCTCTTTTATAAAAAAAAAAATTTTTTTAAATTGTGATCTCTCTTCGTGGCCTCCAACTCCTCCCTCTCTTTCCCTCTTAAGCCTATTACAATTTTACTTTATCCCAACTCCAGTACTATTGAAAAAGTCATTACATTTCTCCAAGTTGCCTAAATCTAAGGGAACATTTTTTCTTATCTAATTTTCAGTAATAGTCAATCCATTTTACCATCCCTTTTTTCTGTAAATATGCTTTTATTATTTTCTGTAATACCACAATCTCTTCCTTCCTAATATTGTATTGACTGCTTCTTCTTGGTCATTTTTGGCCACTTTCCTATTAGACCTTTAACACGGAATGTTTTAGGGATGGATCCTAGTTTGTCTTTTATTCTTTAACTACTTGGTCTCTTTGATAATATCTTGTTTTAGAAAATATCTTGTCTTATAGATAAAAACTAGAAAATGTCTTACTTAGATATTTCTTTATTGTCTTTCCATTAGTATTTGTGATCAAGAGAGGTGGACACCTTGTCTTCATAATGGTTGAAACATAGGAGGCACTAGTTAAATATTGATATTTGCTGAACTCTGAGTCATAGAAACTTATAGTTGATTTTGGAAAACCAAGATGTGAAAACTTCAGTATTAGTTCTAGGGAAGCACCAAATAATACTCTTTGTGATCCCATGGGCTATACAGTCCGTGGAATTCTCCAGGCCAGAATGCTGGAGTGGGCTGCCATGCCCTTCTCCAGAGGACCTTCCCAACCCAGGGATTGAACCCAGGTCTCCCACATTGCAGGTGGATTATTTACCAGCTGAGCCACGAGGAGCCCAAGAATACTGGAGTGGGTAGCCTATCCCTTCTCCAGTGGATCTTCTTGACCCTGGAATCAAGCTGGGGTCTCTTGCATTGCAGGCATATTCTTTACCAGCTGAGCTATCATGGAAGCCCAAGTAATAGTTCAGTATACATTTTATTGGAGAATGGTATTAGCCATCAAGATCTAAGTGCTAGGTGTGCTAATTAATAGTAGAATGTTCTTACTTCTAGGTCCTCTCAACTAACAGAGCAAAAATACATCTGTGTGTACACAACTGCCTTTTCAAGAACTAAAATATTATTTATGTATTACTTATTAAATTAATATATACTTCTATGAAAAATTGTTCATTGTTTTCTTATAAGGAAATAATCTCCAAAGATTTGTTATCTTGATTCTCAGTAACTGAAAAGATACTTTATATATTCATCCTTAAAACTCCATGTTTAGAAGAAATCATTTCTTTCCCAGGTACCACCTTTATTAGTGCTTGATCACTGATTTATTGCCTGGAAGCAGTATTTAAGATATAGTTGGGGTCACTTATATTAGAGTAACTGTCACTAATTCCCTGATTTGAAAAATCACATACTATTTTGATTAAAACCTTAAAAAAATCTGCCAAAGAAACCACATAGGTAAGTAAGCCATACTGTGCTTTTAAAAGAAACACCATAATTTTTATAGAGAAGTCAGGAAAGACTTGCAGAAAATTCATAGAATACAAGTATATACATAATGTTTTAAATAATGTAGTTTTAAGAAAATGTAGTTAAAAAATTACAATGTACTAAAAACTCTACTTGGCAAATCAAGCATGAGGTGTTCCACATATGTGATTGTCTATAATAACAGAAACTATTATAAGCATCAAGGTATTCTAGCCTAAACCATCAGCTTTATTTTCTCTTTGAAGTATAAAATGTCTATGGATTCTTCAATGGAAATCTGGACTGAAGTTAATTTTTCTCTTTTTGACTTAAGTTTACAATTATTGTTATGTGCATAATTTTTTCTTTTTGCCTCCTGCAAAATAATGACAAACTTAGGGATACTAAATTGTATAATTTATTTTTGCCCCTATTAAATAGCTTTAGAATGTCATGTTGCTTGACTTGAAATGTGATTGTGAAATATTTTTAGAGTGTAGTGAGCAATATGAATATATTTGCAGCCAACACAGAGTTTAAGAACAAGAGTCTTTACTGATAGGGTTGGTACCTCCTGTTTTACTTCATTCCATGAGCTTTCTCTTCTGATAAAGGCATTGCCAGGAATTTGCGTTGATCACTCTTTGGCATGTTCTTATATTTTCATGGTATGCGTGTGGATCGATAAACACTATATGGTGAAGTGTTGCTTCCCTTTTTACTTTAATAAATATGTGATATCACCCTGTCTATATCATTCAACAGCTTACGTTTTGGGGTGCTGAATTACAGTTTTGAGGCTTGTCCACACTTCTTCGCTTAATTGTACATCAGGGGGTAGTAACTAAAGCCTGCATGCCAAATCTGTACTGTTGCATGTTTCTGTAAATAAAGTTTTACATTGGAATAACAGCCCTGGACCCTAGCCTATTTCATTTGGGTTGGCCAAAAAGATCGTTCAGATTTTCCGCTATAGTGTTAATAGAAAAACTCAAATGAACATTTTGGCCAACCCAATACCTTGTCTATGCTGCATTTGTGCTCTAACAGCATAACTGAGCAGTTGCAGCAGAAACTATGGATTACAAAGCCTAAAATATTTAGTATCTAGCTGGCCTTTCATAGTAAAAGTTTGTTGACTCCTGCTCTAGTACATCCAGCTTGTTTGCTCTGTGTTACTCTAGGGTATCACAGCATAATTATGAACTGTACTTAGTTTTCCTCCTCTTGCTGGGCAATTATACTTTCTCCAGGGTAAATGTTTTCAGCTTGTTTGCTTTTCTATGTGGCTTCTGACTTTCTTTCACAGGTTGTCTAGTTTAATTTTGTATGGAACAGCAAGTTATACAACTAGGCTTATCTATACTGAGTGTAAAAGATGAGCAAGAGAATGTTGATAAAAATTTGGAAGTTCCCCTAAATATTTCATATATCAGTTTAGGGCATATATTGCAGCATAGATATATGTTTTTTTTTCTTTATTTCCATTATTCAGCTATATCCCTGATTGGTAAGGTTTCTTTGGGGGCAGCAAGGTGTTCCTATTTTTATATGTGATTAAATATGGCAGGGGCTGTGGAAAATGTGAAACTGAAGAAATATAGGTTGATCCCTCAGCACATAACCCATTGCTCTTGGCACAATATCAACTCTGCTGTAGGAAAAATATAATACAAAGGTGTGACCTTCAAAAGAAACCAATGAAATACTAAGACAGATACCCAACAAAAACACTTCTTGAAATGAATTACAGATTGATGATGGACTTGAAAAGAGAAGTTAATGCTGAAAAAATCCTTCAACTGTTCTTTAAAGGATCAAGAGAATGAAATATACCTGCCTGCCAGTAAACATGCATAGCAAGACTTTTCCATCTATCATTTCATGTTCTGAGAGGCCGCAATGATATTCTGACTTCAGAAGCTTGAATTTCCTTAATGAGTTCTCTCCTAGACTTTCACAGGCTGTTCTATTATATCAGTTTCAGGAGACTTAAAGAAGGATTTGTATTAAAATGATTGTATGTCTATCATTTTTGTAAGGGAAAAAAGGAATACTGGATAAAGGAGAATGCATTGTGCCATCCCCACACCTGAATTTATTCTATTTTTCAACTTTCTCCCAATACAGGTGATTCCTAATGTAGGTTGAAGCCATCCATTTAAGCATGACTTATTCATGCTCACAAAATGATTGATTTAGACAACCACTGAAATGCTGAACTCCCCACTCCTATAGCTTGACATTCTTGCACTGCAGATACTGAAGGCTTGAGGCAAGAAGATTTACTATATGAAGGATCAGCCCGAAAGCCAAGATGGATCAGCGACAGCCATGTTGATTTTTGAATGCAGTTATAACCATAAAAATGACTGGCATTGTGTGAGTTCATTTTTCCCTCACAGGGACGTCAATAGAGAATATGTTAAGCTTTCAAGTCACAAGAAGGTGTGCTTTTCTAACCAAGGAGTTGGCAAAAAATAGATCAACTGAAATCTGTTTTTAATATTACCACCAGATTGTTACTGCTGTTCATTTGCTAAGTCATGTCCAAATCTTTGTGACCCCATAGGCTGCAACACACCAGGTTTCCCTGTCCTTCACTGTCTCCCAGAATTTGCTCAGATTCATGTCCATTGAGTTGATGATGCTATCTAACCATCTCATCCTCTGCCACCTCCTTCTCCTTTTGCCTTCAGTCTTTCCCAGCATCAGGGATTTTCCAATGAGTAGGCTCTTTACATTAGGTGGTCAAAATACTGGAGCTTCAGCTACATCATCAGCCCTTCCAATGAATATTCAGGGTTGATTTACTTTAAGATTGACTAGTTTGATCTCCTTGCAGTCCAAGGGACTCTCAAGAGTCTTCTCTAGCACTACAATTCAAAAGCATCAATTTCTTAGCACTCAATCTTCTTTATGGTCCAACTCTCACATCCATATATGACTACTTGAAAAATCCTAGCTTTTACTATATGGACCTTTGTTAGCAAGGTGATATCTTTGCTTTTTAATATGCTGTCTAGATTTGTCATAGCTTCTCTTCAAAGGGGCAAGCATCTTTTAATTTCATGGTTGCAGTCACTGTCCATAGTGATTTTGGAGCCCAAGAGAATAATATGTGCGACTTTTCTACTTTTACCCCATCTGTTTGCCATGAAATGATGGGACTGGATGCCAAGATCTTACTTTTTTGAATGCTGAGTTTCAACCAGCTTTTCCACTCTCTCTTTCACTCTCATCAAGAGGCTTTTTAGTTTCTCTTCAATTTCTGCCTTAAGGGTGGTGTCATCAGCATATCCAAGGTTGTTGATATTTCTCCCAGAAATCTTGATGCTAGCTTGTGATTCATCCAGCCCTGTATTTTACTCTGCGTGAAAGTTAAACAGGATGACAATATACAGCCTTGTTGTACTCCTTTTCTAATTTTGAACCAGCCATTTGTTCCATGTCCAGTTCTGACTGTTGCTTCTTGATCTGCATACAGATTTCTCAGGAGACAAGTAAGGTGATCTGGTATTCCCATCTCTTTAACCACCACATACAAACAATTAGTAAAAAAGTAAGCACAAATGAGGATGTTAGAAAAAGGCAAAGTTATTTTTTCCAAACCTGTATTTCCAGGTAATATTTCTGGGGATCAAAAATATTTTCCCAGTTTTAGTCAAAGTGAAAACAAACTAAACAACTCACCAAATCTTAAGGTGTGAAAGAAATGGTGTTCTCCTTATAAGAAAAATTAACCTTTTCTGGACAAGAATTTTAATTATATTCATCAATCTATAGGCAACATTTGTCTGCTGAAAAGAAATTTTAGAAAGCTTTCTGCTTTGCTTCCTTTGGCACTTCCACATGGAAGTCTACATATCAGCCAAATATATTTTAGAATTGTGGAGGAAATCTCAACAATTCTTTCCCCCCTCCCTCCCACTTTCCTTCTTTCCTTCTCTTTACCTTTAGTCCAATATCCTTTGGAATACTAATGATTGGGCACTAAACCCTAGAAGAGCTGATAATCATATGCAGTACAGAATTATATACATCTAGCATCTCTCACGGAGAAGGCAATGGCAAGCCACTCCAGTACTCTTGCCTAGAAAATCCCATGGACGGAGGAGCCTGGTAGGCTGCAGTCCATGGGGTCGCTACAAGTCAGACATGACTGAGCGACTTCACTTTCACTTTTCACTTTCACACATTGGAGAAGGAAATGGCAACCCACTCCAGTATTCTTGCCTGGAGAATCCCAGGGATGGGGGAGCCTGGTGAGCTGCTGTCTATGGGGTCGCACAGAGTCGGACACAACTGAAGTGACTTAGCAGTAGCAGTAGCAGCATCTCTCATGACTGACTTATCCACATATTTTATGTGATCAATATTCTATCAGCATGGATTCTAGATATATTAGTCAATGACATACTCAACATATATAGTTTCTGCCCTCATTGAGTTTGTGCTTTGTGATTTTTCCCAAGGACTTTCCATTTAAAGAAGTGGTCCAGGCATTATTTTAGGGACAGTAAAGAGTTTCTAAGTATTAATTTGAAAAGTCAATTGAGAAGCTGAACAGTATAAGCTTTTCATCTTGTTTGTCTTGAATCTATTAGTATACCTTTTATGTTTCAGAAGTGTGCACTGAACTATTATTCTCGGTATCACACATCCTGCTAGATACTAAGGATGTAAGAAATATCAGATCCACACCAGAACATAAAAAGGTAAATAAAAATATGACAATCTGCTAGTAAGAATCTTTCTTACCTAATATGATATATGAGCAATGGTGATGCAAGGTACACCCGTCTCTCCAAGGAGAACAGTTTTCTGTCCACAGCAGCACCATCGTTCCCTAGCAACACACTCTAGCAACAAGAGACTTATTTTTGCACTGGCAGCTGAACATCTCTCCAGAGAAAGCAAAACTTTGTACAAAATATACATTTCAACTGAATTTTGACTCTATGCCTTTTCAGTTCAGTTCAGTCGCTCAGTCGTGTCCGACTCTTTGCGACCCCATGAATCACAGCACGCCAGGCCTCCCTGTCCAACACCAACTCCCGGTTACCTCCTTTTAAATAATTGTGTCTAAGTGATGAAGCAAAGATGGCATGGGTCAGCAGTGGTCTGCTTCAGGGACAGAAGCAATGGCATCTGCAGTCCTGGGAGGCACATGTTGGCCTAAGTCCTTTTGGAGCTCAGCTTTAGCCCTACCACAGAGCCAATAGACTCCAGGACTGGACTACCTCAGGCAAAATTACTAACAGCAGAAATTTGGAGTATAGATTTACTGAGCATGGACCTGCCCAGCAGAGCAAGACTTAGCATTCCCCATAGCCAGTCCCTCTCATCAGGAAGCTTGAGGCTCTTATCCTCATCCATCAGAAGAAAGACAGAAGAAACAAGTACTATAATCCCACAGCCTCCAGAATAAAAAACCACAATTACAGAAAGCTAACGAATATGATCACATGGATCACAGCCTTGTGTAACTTACTTAAGCTATGAGCCATGCGTGTAGAGCCACCCAAGACAGGTCATGGTGGAGAGTTCAGACAAGATGTGGTCCCCTGGAGAAGGAATGGCAAACCGCTTCAGTATCCTTGCCTCTAGAACCCCATGAACAGTAAGAAAAGGCTAAAAGATATGACATCAGAAGTTGAGCCACCCAGTCAGTAGGTGTCAATATGCAACTGGGGAAGAGCAGAGAAATAGCTTCAGAAAGAATGAAGAGGCTGGACTAAAGAGGAAACGACACTCAATTGTGGTTGTGTATGGTGGTGAAAGTAAAGTCCGATGCTGTAAAGAACAATATTGCATAGGAACTTGGAATGTTAAGTCCATGAATCAAGGTAAGTTGGATGTGCTCACAAAGGAGAAGGCCAAAGTGAACATTGACATTTTAGGAATCAGTAAACTAAATTGGACAGGAGTGGACAAACTTAATTCAGATGACCATTATATCTACTACCGTGGGCAAGAATCCCTTTGAAGAAGTGGACTAGCCCTCATAGTCAACAAAAGAGTCTGAAATGCAGTACTTGGGTGCAATCTCAAAAGCAAAAGAATGATCTTGGTTTGTTTCCAGGACAGATCATTCAACATCACAGTAATCCAAGTCTATGTCCCAACCACTAATGACGAAGAAGCTGAGGTTAAACAGTTATATGAAGACCTGTATGACCTTCTTTAACAACAACAACAAAAGTACTTTTCTTCATAGGGGACTGGAATGCAAAAGTTGAAAGTCAAGAAAAGGCAAGTTTGGCCTCGCAGTACAAAATGAAGCACGGCAAAGGTTGACAGAGTTTTGCCAAGAGAACGCACTGGTCATAGCAAACACCCTCTTCCAACAACACAATAGAGTACTCTACAGATGGACATCACCAGATGGTCAATACTGAAATCAAATTGATTATATTCTTTGCAGCCAAAGATGGAGCTCTATACAGTCAGCAAAACAAGGCTGGGAGCTGACTGCAGCTCAGATCATGACCTCCTTATTGCCAAACTCAGATTTAAACTGAAGAAAGTAGGGAAAACCACCAGACCATTCAGGTATGACCTAAATCAAATCCCTTATGATTATATAGTAGAAGTGACAAACAGATTCAAGGGGTTAGATCTGATAGACAAAGTTCCTGAAGAATTATAGATGGGGGTTCATGACACTGTACAGGAGGCAGTGATCAAGACCATCCCCAAGGAAAAGAAATGCAAAAAGCCAAAATGGTTGTTTGAGGAGGCCTTACAAATAGCTGTGAAAACAAGAGAAGTGAAAGGCAAAGGAGAAAAGGAAAGATATACCCATTTGAATGCAGAGTTCCAAAGAATAGCAAGGAGAGATAAGACTTCCTCACTGTTCAATGCAAAGAAATAGAGGAAAACATAATATGAAGAATTAGAGATGTCTTCAAGACAATTGGAGATACCAAGGGAACATTTCATGCAAAGATGGGCATAATAAAGGACAGAAATTGCAAGGGAAAGGTTGGGGGCGGGAGGAGAAGGGGACGACAGAGAATGAGATGGTTGGATGGCATCACCGACTCTGTGGACATGAGTTTGAGTGAGCTCCGGGAGTTGGTGATGGACAGGGAGGCCTGGTGTGCTGTGATTCATGGGGTCGCGGAGAGTCGGACACGACTGAGCGACTGAACTGAACTGAACTGAACAGAAGCAGAAGAGATTAAGAAGAGGTGGCAAGAATACACAGAAGAACAATGAAAACAAGGTTTCAATGACTCAAATAACCACGATGATGTTGTCATTCACTTAGAGTCAGACATCCTGGAATGTAAGGCAAGTGGACCTGAGGAAGCATTTCTATGAACAAAGCTAGTGGAACTGACGGAATTCCAGCTGAGCTACTTGAAATTCTAAAAGATAAGGCTCAATATGTCACCAAATTTGGATAACCCATCAAAAGCCACAGGACTGGAAAATATTAGTTTTCATGCCAGTCCCAAAGAAAGGCAATGCCAAAGAATGTTCATTGACTTTGCTAAAGTCTTTGATTGTATGGATCACCACAAACTTGGAAATTCTTAGAGATGGGAATGCCAGAGCACTTTATCTGCTCCTGAGAAATCTGTATGCAGGTCAAGAAACAATAGTTAGAACCGGATGTGGAACAACAGACTGGTTCAAAGTTGGGAGAGGAGTATGTAAGGCTGTATATTATCACCCTGGTTATTTACTTGTATGTAGAGTATATCACGCAGAAGGCAATGGCAAGCCACTCCAGGACTCTTGCCTAGAAAATCCCATGGACGGAGGAGCCTGGTAGGCTGCAGTCCATGGGGTCGCTATGAGTCAGACATGACTGAGCGACTTCACTTTCACTTTTCACTTTCTTACATTGGAGAAGGAAATGGCAACCCACTTCAGTGTTCTTGCCTGGAGAATCCCAGGGACGGGGGAGCCTGGTGGGCTGCTGTCTATGGGGTCACACAGAGTCGGACATGACTGAAGTGACTTAGCAGCAGCAGCAGCAGCAGCAGAGTATATCAAGACAAATGCTGGGCTGGATGAAGCACAAGCTGGAATCAAGATTGCTGGGATAAATATGAACAATCTCAGATATGCAAATGATACCACTCTAATGGCAGAAAGCAAAGAGGAACTAAAGAGCCTCTTGATGTAGGTGAAAGAGGAGAGGGAAAAAGCTGGCTTAACTTAACATTGAAAACACTATGATAATGGCATCTGGTCCCATTACTTCATGGCGAATAGATGCGGAAAAATTGGAAATGGCAGATTTTATTTTCTTGAGCTCCAAAATCACTGCAGTCGGTGACTGCAACTATGAAAATAGAAGTTGCTTCCTCCTTGGAAGAAAAACTGTGCCAAATTTAGACAGCATGTTAAAAAGCAGAGACACCACTTTTTTGACAAAGGTCTGTATAGTCAAAGCTATGGTTTTTCCAGCAGGTATGTATGGATGTGAAAGTTGCACCATAAAGAAGGCTGAACACCGAAGAATTGATGCTTTTGAACTGTGGTGCTGAAGAAGATTCTTGAGGGTCCCTTGTACAGCATGGAGAGCAAACCAGTCAATCCTAAAGGAAAGCAACCCTGAATGTTCATTGGAAGGACTGATGCTGAAGCTCCAATACTTTGGCCACTTGATGAGAAGAACTGACTTATTGGAAAAGACTCTGATGCTAGGAAAGAGGAGAAGAAGGTGACAACAGAGGATGAGGTGGTTGGATGGCATCAGAAACTCAATGGACACGAGTTTGAGTAAACTCCCAGAGTTAGTGAAGGACAGGGAAGCCTGGTGTGCTGCAGTCCATGGGGTAATGGCAAAGAGCCAGACATGTCTTAGAACTGAACAGCAACATCAGTAAGATATAGATTGGAAAGTTTAGGTATAATTAAAAATAAATATAATTATAGCTGCTGCTGCTGCTGCTGCTGTTAAGTCACTTCAGTCGTGTCCAACTCTGTGTGACCCCATAGACAGAAGCCCACCAGGCTCCCCCTTCCCTGGGATTCTCCAGGCAAGAACACTGGAGTGGGTTGCCATTTCCTTCTCCAATGTGTGAAAGTGAAAAGTGAAAGTGAAAGTGAAGTCGTGTCCGACCCTTAGCGACCCCACGGACTGCAGCCTACCAGGCTCCTACATCCATGGGATTTTCTAGGCAATAGTACTGGAGTGGCTTGCCATTGCCTTCTCCGGTATAATTATAGCAGTTATCTCCAATTATCTAAGCCCCAATTTACTTATCTTAAACATGAGTTAGCAGTATTTACAATTCTGTATAGGTTTTAAGTAAGATAATCCATGCAAAATATTTCTATGGTGCCTGTCTGATTACTAATTCTCAATGAAAGTTATGGATTACTGGTCTACTACTTGCAAAACCACTACTATTACTACCCATCAAAGCAATTAAAGATTAGCCTCAAACAGAAGGATATAATGTACGTTTGAGAACTCCAATAGCTCCCAAGATATCCACTTTCTACTTTTACATGCAGGATGATTGATCTTCATCCTGTCAACAAACAATTCTTATTTCTATACAATATTGAGTCATACCAAAAAGCTTATAATTTTTGTAATCATGACTGATGGTTTAATAAGATTAATGAAGAGAATTTTGTTCTGTAGCACACAAAATTTTACTAATAAAAGCCACATTAATATTTTTATCTCTCAAACCCCCTACTTTTTACTCTGTCAATAGTAATATATTTTCTTCTAACCCTGTACAATGTCCACATTTGTATTCCCCTCTCCACTTCTCTGCAGAACAGTCTTGCTCTGGACACAAACTTGAGTATCACCCACCTAAATTTTCTCTTCAACAAGATTCCTTACAACCAGCAGAATGTCCTTGGCTTGGAAGGAACTTCTTTTGCTATCAACTGGGGTTTATTAAAGTATTACATCCAAACAGAAATGACAATATTTTCTCCATGATAAATTATAAGCCAAGAGGGTATAGTTTTCTGCACATCATTTTGCCAAGTAGGAGAAACTTGAAAATGAGTTAATCAGTGGTGGTAAATGTCTTATAGGAGTTTTTGAAGTGAGAAAATGTCATTGAATTTGGTGATTAGATAGCTGATCTCTGATGAAATAGTTTTAGCATAGTCTTGGAGACTGAAAAATCAGATTGTGATATTTCTTCATCAAAAAAAAAAAAAAAGTGTCTTTACTGCTTCCAAGTCTGTGTGATAATGCTGTAATTTTGGAGCCAAAAAGAAAATGTTTAAGAAATGAACAGATGGTAATTAAACGGATACAGGAGCCAAAATCATTTTCTCTGAGCTTGCTAGCTAAAAGAAAAGTGGTGGACCAAAGATTGCATAGTATCAAGGAAAAGCTTTTAAAAAAGAAAAATGGAAATGATGAGATTGAAGATGAGAAAGAGATGACATGGAAAGTAAAAGTGAAAAAAATAACAACTTTCAAAAGTATTTTTTTTTTTAACTGAGATAGGAGGGGAAGACCTAAGAAAGGATGAATATTTTGAGAGATTTTGGAGATGGTACAATTAGTGGAGTTATGGAGAAGTACTGAGGTGGCCAGCAAGCTGAGAAGAATTGGCATCCAGCATTCTATATTTCTAGACTTTGAGTGAGTGGGGGAAGCTTTTAAAAAATCCAATATAAAGAACAAAATTATTATGAGGGAAATGATATTGGATGTGTGGATGCCCCATACAGATCCTCTTTCCTGGTTGTATACCCAGCCCTGACTACTGTGAATGTTGTTGTTGTGTTGTTTAGTCGCTAATTTGTGTCTGACTCTTTGTGACCCTATGGACTATAGCCCGCCAGGCTCCTCTGTCCATAGGATTCTTTATGCAAGAATACTGAAGAAGGTAGCCATTCTCTTCTCCAGAGGATCGAACCCAGGTCTCCTGCATTGCAGGTGGATTATTTACCATGTGAGCCACCAGGGAAGCCCTATCCTGCTTCCTCACAATTTTACTCATAAGGGTTTTAAGTTTAACAAATGACTGGAATGAGAGCCTCCATCAGTTCACTTTTAAGCAAAGGATTTCTTTTTCTTTTTTAGTTTCATTTCAGATAGTTTATTTACTCTTTTAAAAACTCATAGATTTAAAATATTTATTGCCTTTCTAATGTAGGCTTCACTGTATTTAATGTGGCTAGTGCAATTTTTTAAAATGAATTTTTATTGGAGTGTAGTTGCTTTACAATGTTGCATTAGTGTCTACTGTACAGCAAAGTGAATCAGCCGTACGCAGATCCCCTCCCTTTTGGACTTCCTTCCCATTCAGATCACCACGATGTGTTAAGGAGAGTTCCCGGCGCTATACAGTAGGTTTTATCAATACTTACGTATGTCTTGATTGAAGAAATTAGGCAGGGTTGATTTATGGTGGAGGCTAATTCATCAGGGTATTGTGGTGGTGGTTGAATTTTTGTTTATATTACTTTTCTAGCTGTCCTCAGCCCTCAGAAATGGGAGCAGTGAAAACAGCTTGTAGGTTCACAGAGTAAAATGAAAAGTAATAGATTGTTCTTGAGAGGTTAACTTTGCAATATCTGACCATGAAATGGAAGCTGGGAGGGAAGATGTAAAATCCAAAGGTAGAGCTGTTAGTTAAGAGGGCTAACATGGGAAAGCAGAACGCCTCTCACTTTCTGTATATTTGCTCTCGGCCTTTTCCCATACGTTCTCTGCAGTTCTTCAAGACTCTTTGACCCTGAATCTACAATAATTCTGTGTACCCCAGAGGAGCAAGATCACACCTTTGGAAAATGGCAGTATTAGCTGTCTTCAGCAATTTTATAGACCATTCTTTATCCCAGGAAAGATGAAGTTATATGTATGTAGCCTGATGTGATAAATATACTTGAAAACATCTGACAGTTAACTGGAGTAGTTAACACATCACAAAAAAACAGCATCAGTTCTTGTTGGAATTCTTTTCTCATATCTATGACATGAAAGATTTGATGAATGAACTGATATGATCCTTGCACTGAGTTCAGTTTTTCAGATATTCTAATGAATTCCATCCAAATCAAGTATGTGTTGTGCTAGTCACCCAGTTGTGTACAACTCTTGCGTTCCCATGGACTGTAGCCTGCCAAACTCTTCTGTCCATGGAATTTTCCAGGCAGGAATACTGGAGTGGGTTGCCATTTTCTTCTCTAGGGGATCTTCCTGACCCAGGAATTGAACCCAGGTCTCTTGCATCTCCTGCATTGGCAGGCAGATTCTTTACCACTAGCGCCACCTGGGAAGGCCCAAATCAAGTATATGTAATAGTCTATTCAAAAATATGTCTTTACTCTCTTATCTCATAAGTCAGAACTCTTTGGGGAGGGGGAAAAAGGATTTAACTTGACTGGGTATTAACACAACTGAGTGACTTTCACATTTCATGTTATTTATTAGTCAAAGTGTGGTCAATATTCTCATATCTCAATATCTATACAAAGGTCATTTCCCTCTGATTGTTAAGAACACCTATGCATAGGATTATACACTATAGCGTGGGAGATTTGAAAGCATATTAGAACAGGAATCTGGATGGAAATTTTTTAATCTCAGTTTTATCATCTCAGCCACAAAGTTAAGCAATACCCATATTGTCCAAGCTATTAGTTTGATCATTTGACCAATTCAGAAAAGTTGGTCCTTCCTAGAATTTATAATTAATTTACTGAATATCTATGAAAAGCTTATTCTGTGCGGAGGAAAGCAAGTACCACACTTGGGATTCTTGCTCTCAAGAATAACACTGTTCAGAAAGATGCTATACAAGCAGGAGGTGAGTCAAGCTAAGTACTTGAATTTTTGGAAGGGACCTGTGAAAGTACTTTGAGGGGAGTAGAAGGATTTTTAGGCACATGAGTTGGCAGAGAGAGGAGCATAACAATATCATCGTAGTGGGAAAACTATGACTCACCTGAAGTTGTAAGACATACTCCTGCAAAACTGCGGGTGCATCTTATAATGTAATACAAACCAGACTCAAATTAATACCTGAGAGATGTCACTGAAAGACTAAAAAAGATAATCTGATGTGTTACATTAAATTTATTAATATTTTATTTGTTACTATCAAGTATTAGTAGGTTTTCCTCTCTCAATTATAAATACGTCATCCTAACTGTTGGTACTGTCTATCAATCTGCTATAATTAGCATAAATAAAATATAGAGAAGACATTTACTTTCTATGAAATTATGGTTATCATTGTAACTTGTTGATGATTCACAGAAAACTTCCAACTGTTTATCACAAAACATAATTGTGGTCTTTTTTATGTATTTCATTTACGAAAAACATTTTTACTCAAGAGCTGAGTCACATTTGGTAGAATTTTCTATAAATAGAACTGCTGTTGCTAACACAGTATCTTAAGCAGAAAAGGAATAACAAATTAAACACTGGAGACAGAAAAAAAGGCAGTAATGCAGAGTTCTCTTTGACATGTGCATACACCCAGATGTTGAGAAAACTGCTTGGGAAATAGACACACAATTGTGTTCAACTTATGTGGTTGAATGAACATCAATATTGTATGATACTTGAAGGAAATTTCAAAATGGCAGAAATTATTTAAAGTATTGCAAAATAACTTCTACCTTTTTGCATCTTGAATATGATGTGTTTTTGGTGAAAATGAAAGGTATGCTTTATTCAAATTATACCAGCTAGAGTGAGGCAAATGGAACAGTAGAAAACATTGTTGTCCTGAATATGCATGTAAGCTAATTGGGGAAGACAGCATATCAAACAATAAATGTGGTACAAACCACTAATACTGCAAAAACATAAGAAGAAGACTTTATTGACTAACCACAGAGACTCTAGGAAAGATAAGTATATTAGGGTTGTTAAAGAAATGACTTGATTGGATAAAATGGAAAAGAATGGCAGATACATATGCTGGTGTCAAGACTGTAAATGGTGACATTAGAGAAGAGAGGCTTGAAATTCTGAAGGCTAGGAGTTCATAGAGTTGACAATAGCTGCTACCATTTATTCCTCACTGTGTACTATGAATAATGTTAGTGTCTTAGGTTTATTATTATTCTTCCCACTTTTCAGATGGAGAAACAGAAACTCAGCAAGTGTTTCAGTTGTTTTAGGTCTCACAGCTAAGAAATGATGCAGCCAGCTTTTATTTCTAAATATATATGGCTCCAGTCCAAATTATTCTTTATTCTATGGCCTATGTTTTGAAGATTCTTAAGCAAACTAGAGAAGGAAATGGCAACCCACTCCAGTATTCTTGCCTGGAAAATCCCATGGACAGAGGAGCCTGGTGGGCTGCAGTCCATGGGGTACAAAGAGTCAGACACGACTGAGCAACTTTAAGCAAAGTGGAGATGTGTTATGTTGATAGTTACAAAAAGTTACTTCGTTAGTGATGTGGTTGGTGAATTAGAGGGGAAAATAGACTAAAGATAAGGATGTCACATAGAGCACTTCGGTTTTAGTTCCAACGTTTCCATTTAATTCCTTCTTACTGTTTCCATCTCTGCTGAAATTACCTATCTAAACTTGCACATAGTCTACCTTTCCCACTGCAGACTTGAACGTACTAATCATAGTTGTTTTATTTATTTAAAATGTTTATTGGAGTGCAGCTGATTTACACTACTGTGTTTCAGGAATATAGCAAAATGAATTGGTTATACATATATCCAGTTCTTTTAAAGATTCTTTTTCCCATATAGGCCACTACAGAGTATTGAGCAGAGTTCCCTGTGCTATATGGTAGGTTCTTATAAGTGATCTATTTTGTATGTATATATGTCAATCCCAAACTCCCAATTTATCCCCCTCTTACCCCCAATCACTGTTATTCTTAATTCCCTGTCTCATACTTACAACTTCCGTTTTGTATCTGAGTCAGGTCCTGATGATGGCTTTATCTCTTCAGACTGTATTTTCTTGCCTTTCTTGCATGCCTTGGAATTTTTTGGTTACATGTTTGAGGGGGTAGGTGCTGAGGTAAATTGGCCTCTTGGGTGGGAATTTGAGTTAATCACCCTAGGAGGTGTGCTATGTTTGAAGTACAGTGTTGCTGTGAGCTCCAGAAGCTGCCATTTTCTGTAGCGATTGTTTCACTGTTTTTGGCTTTTGAGCATCCCTTCTGTAGCTCTTCCAGCTGTACTGAAGGCTTGTTAGCATGGCAGCCAGGTGTCGTGATTGAATCTCCATCTCTGGCATGCTTATGGGGCTTGCATTTTAGGGAAATAAACTTCACAAAGGTTTCTTCTTTCTTTGGAGATAGAGGTTTTTTCCCTCTGTTCACAAGAATGGGCATCATCCAGGGTTCTCTGTTTTTCTTAAAAAATGATAAAGCATGGAAATGAGGAAAAATTTGGTTATTTCCAGAAAGAGAAATAGAAATACAGTTGGAATAAAGCATATTTGCAAAAAACAGAAGAGCAAAGGGTTGCAAAAGAATGGGCCAGTGCATAACCACAAGCCACATCATAAAAGGGAAATTAAGCCAACTGTTAAAGTATGGACTTTAGCCCTGGTGGCTCAGATGGTAAAGAATCCGCCTGCCAATGGAGAAGACGGGGTTTGAGCCCTGGGTCGGGAAGATCCCCTGGAGAAGGGAATGGCTACCCAATCCAGTATTCTTGCCTGGAGAATTCCATGGACAGAGGAGCCTGGTGGGCTACAATCCATGGTGTCACAAAGAGTCGGACATGAGTGAGTGACTAACACTTTTACTTCAAGCTTTTAGCAATGAAGAGGGTACCTGTGATTGAACTTGGCAATAACAGTATATGAGTCTGTTTCTTCTTGCCAAATGTTTTTCATGCCTATTCTTTATCCTGCTTCTGACATGAATCCCCACTGACTTTTAGTTCCAAATGAGGAATACTTAAAATCAAGAAAAGAGTACTTGGAAGAGGTAATGTTTTCAAATGACCCCTCTGTGTAGTGACTCCAAGAAGACTGAGTATATATGGTGGAAATACTATAAGGTGAAATTGGCAAAATATGTTACGTGTAGCCACTCGAGTACTCTTGCATGGAGGGTCCCATGGATGGAGGAGGCTGGTAGGCTGCAGTCCGTGGGGTCACTAAGGGTCGGATACGACTGAGCGACTTCACTTTCACTTTTCACTTTCACACATTGGAGAAGGAAATGGCAACCCACTCCAGTGTTCTTGCCTGGAGAATCCCAGGGACGGGGGAACCTGGTGGGCTTCCATCTATGGGGTCACACAGAGTCGGAGACGACTGAAGTGACTTAGCAGCAGCAGCAGCAGCAGCTTACAGTGGATTTTTAAAAATTGTTGTAAAAAAGACCCCACATAAATTAAAATGTCCTTATAACCATTTTTAAATACACAGTTCAGTAGTGCTAAATATATTCAGGTTTGAAACATTTCTCTAGAAATGTTTCTTCTTGCACATTTGTAATTCCACATTCATTAAACAACTCCCCTTTCCCCTCCTCCCAGCCACTGGTAATCTCTGTTCTACTTTCTGTTTACATGAATATGGCTTTTAGGATCATCATATAATTAGAATCATAGAGTGCTTATCATTTTGTAACCAGATAATTTCACTTAGCATCATGTTCTCAAGGTTCATCCATTTTGTAATACGTGACAAGACTTTCTTTTAGGACTGAAAAACACTCCATTGTGTATATAAACTGTATTTTGTGATTCCATTCCTCTGTCAATGGACATCTTCGCTTCTCCTACTGCTTCACTACTATGAATAGTGCTGCTATGAACATTAAGTGTCTAAATATATCCTTGAGGCCCTGGCTTCAGTTCTTTGGATACATACACATAAGTACTATTGCTAGATCATACTGGAGCTCAATCTTTTATTTTTTGAAGAACTTTTACAATCCTGCAACAGTACACAAAGAGACTAATTTCTCTCTATTCCTATCAACACTTGTAACTTTCTGAGTTTTTTATTTTTTTAATATTCTTAATAGAAATTCAAATGCATATGAGCTAATTTATTATGATGATTTTGATTTCTATATCTCTGATGATTACTGATGTAGTGTATCTTTTCATATACTTGTTACCTACTTGTATATCATCTTTGAAAAAATATTTATTTAAGTCCATTGCCCATTTAAAAAATCATGTTATTTGATTTTGTGGTGGTTCAGTTGAGTTCAGTCGCTCAGTCGTGTCTGACTTTTTGCAACCCCATGAATCACAGCACGCCAGGCCTCCCTGTCCATCATCAACTCCCAGAGTACACTCAAACTCATGTCCACAGAGTTGGTGATGCCATCCAGCCATCTCATTCTCCATCTTCCCCTTCTCCTCCCGCCCCCAATCCTTCCCAGCATCAGAGTCTTTTCCAGTGAGTCAACTTGTCACATAAGGTGGCCAAAGTATTGGAGTTTCAGCTTTAGCATCACTCCTTCCAATAAACACCCAGAATTGATCACCTTTAGAATGGACTGGTTGGATCTCCTTGCAGTCCAAGGGACTCTCAAGAGTCTTCCCCAGCACCACAGTTCAAAAGCATAAGTTCTTCGACGATCAAATTTCTTCACAGTCCAACTCTCACATCCATACATGACCACAGGAAAAACCATAGCCTTGACTAGACGGACCTTTGTTGGTAAAGTAATGTCTCTGCTTTTTAATATGCTGTCTAGGTTGGTCATAACTTTCCTTCCAAGGACTAAGCGTCTTTTAATGTCATGGCTGCAATCAGCATCTTCAGTGATTTTGGAGCCCAAAAAATTAAAGTCTGACACTATTTCCACTGTTTCCCCATCTATTTCCCATGAAGTGATGGGACCAGATGCCATGATCTTTGTTTTCTGAATGTGGAGCTTCAAGCCAACCATTTCACTCTTCTCTTTCACTTTCATCAAGAGGTTTTTTAGTTCCTCTTCACTTTCTGCCATACGGGTGGTGTCATCTGCATATTTGAGGTTGTTGATATTTCTCCCGGCAATCTTGATTCCAGCTTGTGCTTCTTCCAGCCCAGCATTCCTCATGATGTACTCTGCATATAAGTTAAATAAGCAGGGTGATAATATACAACCTTGACGTATTCCTTTTCCTATTTGGAACCAGTCTGTTGTCCATATCCAGTTCTAACTGTTGCTTCCTGACTTGCATGCAGGTTTCTCAAGAGGCAGGTCAGGTGGTCTGGTATTCCCATCTCTTTCAGAATGTTCCACAGTTTATTGTGATCCACACAGTCAAAGGCTTTGGCATAGTCAATGAAGCAGAAATAGATGTTTTTCTGGAACTCTCTTGCTTTCTCCATGATCCAGTGGATGTTGGCAATTTGATCTCTGATGCCACTGCATTTTCTAAAGCCATCTTGAACATCTGGAAGTTCACGGTTCACATATTGCTGAAGCCTGGCTTGGAGAATTTTGAGCATGATTTTACTAGCGTGTGAGATGAGTGCAGTTGTGCCTTTCTTTTGTTTGTTGTGGTGGTTAAGGTGTATGAATTCTTCCTGAGTCATTCCTGGTAGGCTGTGTGTTTTTAAAGATATATTTGTTTCTTCTAAGTTATACAAACTTTGGGTAGTTTTTATAGATACAATCTCTTTTGTCCTTTCTATTTCTGTGGCATCAGTTGTGATGTCTTTTGTCTGACTTTAGTTATTCAAGTCTTCTATTTTTTCTCTTAATCATGTAAGAATTTATCAATTTTGTTGATCTTTTCAGAACACAAACTTTTACTTTTCAGAGCTTTGGTGACTTTTTTCTATTGTTTTTCTATTCTCTATTTAAACTATTTTTTGCTATAATCTTTACTATTTCCTCCCTTCTGCTAATCTGGGTCATTCCTTTTCTAGTTTTCTGAGGTGTAAAGTTAGGTTTTTGATATGAGATCTTTATTTTTCTTTAATGTTCATATTTATAGCTATACAGTTCCTTCTTTGTACAGATTTCCCTGCATCATGTCAGTTTTGGTATGTCATTTTTTCATTTTTACTTATCTGAAGATTCTCTAATTTTCCTTGTGAGCTCTGCTTTGATCAATTTACTGCTTAACAGTGCATTGTATTTCCTCATAACTGGATTTTCCAGTTTTCCTTGAGCTACTGATTTTTAATTTTACTTCATTATAATCAGAAGAGATACTTTGTTCAGTTTTAATTTTCTTGATTTTTTAAAGGTTTTTTATATGCCTTAACATGTTAGCTATCATAGAGAATGTTCTATATGCACTTGGGAAGACTATATACTTTGCTGTTGTTGAGTGGAATGTCCTGTAAATGACTGCTAGTTTTGAATGGTCTATAAGTGTTATCCATGCTTCCCTGGTGGGTTAGTGGTAAAGAATCCATCCGCCAATGCAGAAGATATGGGTTTGATCCCTGATTTGGGAAGATCCCCTGGAAAAGAAAATGGCAACCCACTCCAGTTTGCCTGGAGAATTCCAAGTATAGAGGAGGCTGGTGGGCTACTGTCTATGGGGTCATAGAGCTGGACATGACTTAGCAACTGAACAGCAACAACAATAGTAGTGTTGTTCAGCCCTTTGTTTCTTTATTGATCTTCTGTCTGATTGTTCTATCCATCATTGACAGTGGGGTATTGAAGTCTCCTACTGTTATTTTGTTGCTATCAACTTTTCCCTTCAATTCTATCAAAATTACTTCATACATTTATAAGCTCTGAAGTATGTTGCCTAAATAATTAAAATTGTTATATATATTTTAGTGAATTATCACTTTTATCATTATATTTCCTTCTTTGTCTCTATAGAAGTGTTTTTATTTAGAAGTCCATTGTAACTAGTATTAATATAGCCATTCCTGCTCTCTTTTGGTTATTGCTTGCTTGGCATATTGTTCTCCAAGAAAAATTTTCAGTCTATCTGTGTACTTAGATCTAAAGTAAAGATCTAAAGAAAGCATGTAGTTGGATCCTGTTCTTTATCCAGCCAACCAATATATATCTTTGATCAAAGAGCTTAATCCATATACATTTAAAGCGATTATAGATAGGAAGGGACTTAATATTGCCATTCTGTTGTTTTCTGTAGGTCTTTTAGCTCTTTCTTCTCTTATTGCCTTCCTTTTTGCTTTGTTGATTTGGGACAGTGATGGTGCCTTCTCATTTTTTCTGTGAATATTCTATAGTTATTTTCTTTGCAATTATCATTGCAATTACATAAAACATTGAAAAGTTGTAGCACTCATTTTAAACTGATAACAACTTAACTCCAATTGCACATAAACATTCTACTTCTTAACGACTCCACTCCCTCTACTTTGTTATTGATATCACAAATTACATCATTATATTTCATGTCTATTAATATAAAGTTGTGGTATTTTAAAGTATTTCATCATTTAAATTCTATGCACAGAAACCACAACAGTACAGATTACTATATTTGTTCATGTATTTTCTTTTACTGGAGAAACTTATAGTTTTGTATGGTTTTTTTTGTTGCTGTCTACCATGCTTTCATTACAACTTGAAAGACTCCTTTTTGCATTTCTTGTAGAGTAGATCTAGTGGCAATGAACTCAATTCCTTCAGCTTTTGTTTCTTAACTTTATTTTTAAAGGATGGTTTTGTCAGATACAGTGTTCTTTCTTGAAAATTTCCTTTTGTCTTTCATTATTTTGATCATATTATCTAACTAACTTCTGAATTACTAAGTTTCTGCTGAAAAATCCACTGATAACCTGATGGAATATCCCTTGTATATGACAAATAACTTCTTATTTTGCTTTCAGGATTCACTCTTTGTCTTTAACTTTAGCCAGTTTGAGTATAACATGTCTCGGTATGACTCTGAGTTTTTTTAGTTGGAGATTTTTCAGTTCCTTGCATCTATGTTATTTTCTCAGACTTGGGACTTTTTTTTTTTTTTTACCATTATTTCTTCAAAGTTCTCTTCCACTTTCTCTCCTTCTCTTCTCTTGAGATTCTCATAATGTGTGTATTCGTTCCCGTGATAGCATTCTGTAAGGCACTTAGTCACTCCGTACTTTCCTTTATTCTTTTTTGTTTTCACTCTTCTCACTCAATGGTTTCAAATGTCTTGCCTTCAAGTTTGCTTTTTGCTGATTCTTTCTTCTACCTAATCAGTTCTGGTGTTGAATATATATAATTAATTTTTCAGTTTATTTATTGTCTTTTTCAGTTCCAGAATTTCTGTTTAGTTCATTTTTATAGTCCATCTGCTGATATTCTCCTTTTGTTCATTCTTCATTTTCCTAATTTTGTTTAGTTGCCTATCTGTGTTTTCTTTTACCACACTGAGCATTTTATGAAGCTCATAGGTCTGCATTTCTTTAGAGTTGGTGTCTGAAGTTTTATTTTCATTGGGCCATGTTTCCTGTTTATCTGTGTGCTTTGATTTTACTTGCTTATTTTAGGGAAGTGGAGATAAATTGATCATTTCCTGGTAGCTCAGCTGGTAAGAAAATCTGCCATTCATGCAGGAGGCACCAGTTCAATTCCTGGGTCAGGAAGATCTGCTGGAGAAGGGACAGGCTACCCACTCCAGTATTCTTCTGCTTCTCTGGTGGCTCAACTGTTAAAGAATCCGCCTGCAATGTGGGAAACCTGGGTTCAACCCCTGGGTTGGAAAGATGCCCTGGAGAAGGGAGCAGGTACCCACTCCAGTATTCTGGCCTGGACAATTCCATGGACTATATAGTCCATGGGATTGCAAAGAGTTGGACACGACTGAGTGACTTTCACTCACTCTCCCAGTCTTTGCATACTGGCTTCTTGCAGGGTAAACCCTTCACCAGTCAGTTGGCTGGAGATTCCAGGATCTCATAAACCTTTTCTGATCTATTGCTCTAACTGAGGTCTGCCTGTGGAATTCAACTCTAACATGCTGCTCACTTACATTCTCAGCAGCTTCTAAACTACGGCACTCCCTTGTTAGTGGTCTGAATCAGGTGAGACAGACACTATTCCTTTAGGCAGACCACTGACAAACCTGAACGCTGGATTCAGGATCCACTCTTGTTTCTGTCTTGAGAGAGGAGCCTCAGTATGGGGGAACTTCCTACTGCTTGCTTCACGCTATGCTGCATAGGGAAAGGAGCACCAAGCATATGCCAAACACTGCAAATTTTCCTGTATTTTTCATTGGAATTAATCTTGGTTTTACCATGGCCATGATGTTTTAGCTTATGAGTTGGTCTCTAGAACTCTCACAGATGTGTTCTGGTCCATATATTGTTGTTAACTTCGTTTGTGGGGAAAGGATGGCCTTCAGGTTCTTAGTCTGTCATCATGCTGATGTTCCCAAAGGAACTTTTTATACCTGGGTGAGAAGTTGAATCTTGTTTCTGTGAAAATAAAGAATCAGGAGAAAGTTCTATAGAATGAAGCAGTAAGATTCAGTTAATACTGAAGAATGGGAATTCTAGTTCAACACTCAATTCTTGGATGAGAAAGTGAAGGCAATGAAATGATTTTTTCATGATGTCTAGTGACAGAGGCAAGTGTGTGACTCTAGTTCATCTTCTTTATATCACACGTTGTATGGCGGCATAAATGATGCTTTGTCTACAGTGATGGTAATAAGTGGTAAATAAATTTTAACTTTAAAATTTTCACTACTTACTTAAAAAACCTGCTGCTTATGATAATCATAAGTTCAAACTGGGCTTCCCAGGTGGCACTAGTGGTAAAGAATATGCCTACCAATGCAGGATATATAAGAGACACAGGTTTGATCCCTGGGCTGGGAAGATCTCCTGGAGGAGGGCATGGCAACCCACTCTAGTATTCTTGACTGGAGAATCCCATGGAGAGTGGAGCTTGTCATGGAGTCACAAAGAGTTGGATATGACTGAAGCAACTTAGCACGCACACACACAATTCAAATTACAAACTTAATCTCATATGATTCACCTCTCTGGGAAATGCCTCTGGTTATTGCATCATCGTAACAATTGTAGATAGTAGATTTTCTATTTTAAAAGTGCATTTCTTAATTTATTTAAGTGGCTTCTCTAAGCCTTTTGGGGCTTTCTCTTTCTGATATAGTTCATATTTCTTACTGTTCATTACTAATAGCCGAAAGAAACAGGGATAGAATTCTGCAAAGCAGAATTATCATCAGATGGTTAGAGCACTAATGAAATTTTTTAAAGAAAGTTCTCGTCTCATTGCCATGAATAATAACAATCTTTTATAGAATAGTCACTTGAAGTACAAAAAATCATGAAGTATAGTGAATAAAGGCTTGGAAGGGCAAGATGGGAAAGTAGACATTTGAATATTCCTAACAATCACATGCTTTTAGAAATTATATGTTGTATAATATTAATAGTATAGTTGACAAATAATCAGGCTCATCTAAGTCTTGGAAAGGGAGTTTGCATGAAGAAAAACTGTAGTATATTGTAATGTATTAAAGAGTTTGGTGAATAAGAAGTTTCAGATGTGTGTTTCTGTTCAGCTTAGTAGAGATAATAATAAAGTGAGCTCTATATGGATGAGAATCTTTGGGGAAAATGGAAGAGGGGAAGCTTAATCTGAATCATGAGAAAGAGTTTGTATTTGGATACTAAAAGAAGGACTGTTGGCCTTTCCAAACTCAGCAAGTGAAATGGCTAAAGGTACCAGTCAAAAATAGTCATTGCCGTTGTAAATGATAACAAGAACTGCAGCGTAATTTGATTGGAATGTTTAAGATAGTCATTGAGGATATAAATATGAAGATATATAGTGAGGGAAGTAGAAACCATTAAGGCTAAATGGAAGAGCATGATTTTTTCCCCAATTTTGGAAGGGGTCAGACCTTTATATTTGAAAAAATGTTCAGGAAACAAGGCAAATCAATTAAGATTTGATGACACATATACATACTTATATACACACAAACTCACAATTAAAACAGCTTTAACTCCATAATATGGGACATGGGGGTAGTAAGGAGTTGGTTAGCTTAAAAAGTGGGAAAAAAGGACAGTAATAATGGAATAATCAAATGATAGTAGGTGAAACCTACTTGTATAGCTTACAAAAGCACTAATTACTTTTTGTATTTGTAGACTGGTAACTCTTTTAGTAATTAAGAAATAGCTTGATGCTTAATATGAATTTGAATTAGGATTTTGGAAATAAGCTTGGATGGTATAGAAATCATTACTAATTATTTCATTAATTTGCATTATGATGCTATATTTTATCTCAGCCCATTTATTCATAGAATGTCTATAATTGTAAGAGAACTATTCAACCCTTAAAATACAAAATTTCCATACTTTTATGTGTTTAAATCTGTCATAAGTTTATAAATCTGAGCCATAGTTATAAATGGCAATACTCCAAAAATACAAAGTATAAGCATTTATTAACAGTATTATATCTGTTGTTCCAAATATTGCAAACAAAAATGTCTACCTTTAATGAATATTAAAAATAAGATTTCTAGCAACACTACAAAGTTTTCATTCCATGTGCTTCCTGGTTAAGCACATTCCAGTTGGCTATCAACAGATATTTTCTTTTATATGTTCTAGTTTGTCTAAGGATTTCTCGCTATTAATCTTATTATGTACTTAATAGCAGTTCATTTAAGACATAGTTCAGTACTATTGGGGAAATGTAACTAAAAACACAATCTCCTCTCAACCTAGAAATCTTCTCTACAAGGGTAGGAAGGAAAGCAAACAATTTTTACTCCTAAGTAAGCATTAAACCAGTATGTGACATACATCACAAATAATCCGCTAAAAAGAGTTCACGGATTATAAAGAAATCTTACTCTTTTATGTAACCAAGCAGATACACCCACTGTACACATTTTCTCAAGATAAACCAAACCAATCTTCACATAAGCACACTTGTCAGCATCATTTACTTATTATAAATTTATTTGTTAATGGGAGTGACCATCTGTGTTAGTTAATTGGCTTTATCTACAGGGGAAAAAAAGTAAACTTTTCATATTTTTCTACCGGAAGGCAGTTCTGTGATTTTGAGAGAGGCAGCTTTGGCTGAAGTTAGGCTGCAAGGGGAGTCCCCAGTGACTCAGCAATAAAGAAGGCACCTGCAATACAGGACACACAGGAGACATGGGTTTGATCCCTGGGCCAGGAAGATCCCCTGGAGGAGGGCATGACAACCCACTTAGTATTCTTGCCTGAAAAATCCCATGGACAGAGGAGGCTGATGGGCTACAGTCAATGGGGTCCTATAAAGTCAGACACGACTGAAGCAAGGAAAAAGCTGCCAAGCTCCCATGGGGCCTGGCAGGTAGGGTTACCACCCTGGGTGATTAAATTTCAAAGAGATGGTTTCCAGGCACTTGAGAAACACAGTTCTAGGCTGTGAAACTGGTAAGAGGCTTATTTAGCTTTTAAAAAGATTTACATACATTTCAAAGAGATGGAGAAAGAACTTACAAGTTTTCCAAAGTACACATTTTAAGAGAAGGGAGACAAATTTCTTCCCTTATTTTTAATGGGGAGAATTAAGTCTCTTATTTTAATTTTTGCATACCACTACACTACCTAGAAGTCAAGATTTCATTTTACAACGAATTTATAGCTAGCTTCTAACGAGTGCCAAAAAAAGTCATAATCTTATGGTGAAACATTAGTTATAAAATAGAACAAAAGCCATATGCTATAGCAGGATTAAGAATGCTGATTTCGAAGTCATCTGAGGTTAGCCTAAATTGCTTCACAGTAGGGTTTTATCATTCAAGTGAAAGGGATATATTTAAAGTATAATTTTTAAAAAGGTATTACTTACACTTCTAAAAGCATTTACACCTAGTATCTACCAACATTATACACATTCTTGTCAAAATACATATTTTAACATCAAGGGTTTCTAGTTTTTGGTAATGAAAGATAAGTTTACTTAGATCAACTCTCCAACTGAAACTAATAAGAGCTGCTGGCAGAAATGTGTTGTCAGAAAAACATATTATAAATTAATGTGAAGTCAGACAGACAACAAGGTCCAATATTTATGTAACACCCTGCTAGTAGAGAAAGTAAAAGTGAAAGTGTTAGCTGCTCAGTCACATCTGACTCTTTGCAACGCCGTGGACTATAACCCACCAGACTCCTCCATCCATGGATCTTCCAGGCAAGAATACTGGAGTGAGTTGCCATTTCCTTCTCCAGGGGATCTTCCTGGCCCAGGGATCAAACCTGGGTCTCCTGAATTGCAGGCAGACTCTTTACCATCTGAACCAGAGAAATGAACACTAAATCTATTTTTGCCTTGGGGATATTTGCTGATAAAGTTCTGGAGTTTGGTGTGATAGCCTTACACAGGAAGAAAGACAGAACTTAAGTCCCAGGACCTGGCCAAGGTCTAGTGCCCAATAGAATTCCTTCTCTCAATAAAGTTGGGATCTCAAAGACCCACATCCACATGTGTGTCAATTGCTCAGTTGTGTCTGACTCTTTGCGACCCCATGGACTGTAGGCTGCTAGCCTCCTCTGTCCATGAAATTCTCCAGGCAAGAATACTGGAGTGGGTAACCATTCCCTTCTCCTTGGGATCTTCCAAACCCAGGGGTTGCACCCGGGTCTCCTGCATTGCATACCAATTCTTTGCATTCTGAGCCACCAGGTAAGCCTGGATAGACTTAATTCCACTTTTCCCCACCTGATCCTGAAACTCCAGGGACTGCAGAGAAAGCTGTTATGGCTCTGAGGAAAACAGGAGAACAAAATGGAAGAGAAAAATAAGGATTTATTACCAAGGACCTGCCTTTTAATGAATCTCATCTCTAGGTAGGCTTAGTCCAGGGTTATCACGGAATTACAAGGCATGGGTTTTATTTGAGGTGATCCCTCACTAGCAATAACTCTTTGTATCTGGCATAAGCACATGGAAAGTGTTTCTAAAGTAGGTTTATGCCCCCTAGACCCAGAGAATGTTCACAAATAATTTATCAAAACCAATGACTTAATTTTTTAAAAATTAACTAGTCACACTGAGAAACAAGGCATCATGAATATGAATTAGCAGAACTAAACAAATTGCAACCCTCAGACATAAATTTTTAAACAACTATGCTAATTCTGCTTAAATATATAATGTCAAACATCAAATCACTTGCAGGTAAGGTTTTATAAATATGAAATAGTAGGCTTGAACAGCAAACAGAATTTATTTCAATGAATATCAAGATAATACAAATTTAAAACATTGTTTGTACATGGCAAGAGATTGAACACAGCAGAAGAGAGAACAGAGAGAAAGATGAAAAAATAAATAATTTTTCGAATATATCACACAAAGAAAAAAAGTAGAAAATTCAGAACAGAGGGTAAGACAGAAAACAAGTGCTATTCCAGATTTGGTTGCCAGACTAGAAACATTGGTCTCATCTGAATATTTGCTTAAAATATAAATTCCTGCTTTTGGATTTGACCACATGTATTGGCAATGCAATGTTAGGAGAGAATATGCAAGTATTGGTATAATATATAATTTTGTAATGAACCTCACTTTCTTGCACCCCTGACGTCAGGTGAACAAGCATGAAACATGCTTCTAAAATGTGGTCCCAAGCCAGTAGCAGAGGCATTACTCAGAAACTTATCAGAAATGCAAATTTTCTGGCCTCCACTGAAGACCTACTGAATCAGGAACCCTGGGGAAATCTCCAAGGATATATAGTCCATCTTTATGTGATCATTACAGGGAAGTAAATAGTTGTGGATAACAATTCAAATTACTATTTAAAATTAATAAGAAGCTGAAAGACTGTGAAGAGATATGCTGAGTAAATACTTATACCAAGAAAGTTGGTGCAGCTGTATTAATAAAAGACAAAGCAGATTTTAGGTCATGGATCTAGAGATAGAAAGTTCAACTCACTTGGAATATGTAACAATTATAAGTATATATACTTTAATAACATAACCTCAAGTTTATAAGGATTGAGGTATAGGGTTTCTGATGAGACATATGTGATATTTCTGCAAAGTTCTGAAATGTGACACATAGTTTATCTATCCAAACACTTATTCACTCATCAATCACTTCATAAACACTGTATGTCAGACATCATTCTAAATATTAGACATAAAGAGGAGTACATGATTTCTATCAATAAGAAGACCATTGTTACATGACTTTAAAATTTTTTTTGCTTTTACTCAAATTTCATGTAAATCTGAATGTTTGGAAAGACAAACGATTGCTCTTTGTGCTTCATAGAATCTCCAACAACTCTAAGAAAATGGTAGCAAAATATTTGACTACAGACGTGGTCTTAGGAAGCAGTGGTATGCTTCAGTGGACACAGACAAGGCCATCTGAATTTTGTGAAGAAATTGCCTAAATGGGGATGAAAACTGTAGGAAGAGTTCCCTCTGAGAAACTGCTAAGGCTCCATGACAATTAATGTGACCCTTTATATCTCAGAGTCAGTTCTTGAATGGTGTGAAGAGAGAGTCTTAAGAGGTAAATTGGTGTGCAACATACAAAGCTGAGGATGTCTCTCTAGTATTAACTCAAGAGATAGACAGGCAGGCTGCACACCCTGAAACCCAGAAATATGATGAAACAGCAGACCTTTGTAGCCTCGTCTACTGCTTCTCCCTAGAAGAGAAGTGCTAGTGACAATGGATTCCCAGCAAGTAGTGCTTCAATGAGCTTATTATCCAAACGGTTAGCAATGCTCTCAGCTAGCTCCCCAGCCTAGTTTCTTTGTGTGTGTGTGTGTGTTTATATAGGCAGTACATTGTACAAAAATCAAGACAAAATTAAAATACGATGTATAATGTTCCCATCCATCTATGCCTTCTTCCTAACGTGTTGCTTATTGTTTTCTTTTCTGAAAATATAAGCAAATAAGAATATATGTTAATGGCACTCACTTTTTTTTTTTAACACAAAAGGTTGAACACCATATATGCAATTCTGTTACTTATTTTCTTCCTTCATAATGCATTTTAAAGATCTTTTGATGACTGAGCATAGATTTTCATTCTGTTTTGCAGCTTCATGGCATTTCACTGTGCTGATATACTATTATATTATTGACTTGTGTCCCATTGATGGCCATTTATTCTTAATATTTTGCTATCATAAACAATTCTGAAATGAAAAACCAGTAAAGTACAACAGACACGTTTGCTTACAAGTGGTTGCAAGGTGTCAAAGAACAATCTCAATTTAGGAGATTTTGTTCAAAATGACTGTTGCAATAAAGGGAGAGAAGTTATTACAGTACGGGGTATTCTCCAATTAGAAGATATGCAAACATCTAAAAGTCAGGCTAAAAAGGGTTATTTCATAAGAAAGGTAAATAAGGCTAGAAAGAACTGGGTTTGGGGAAGTGGAGAAGTGAGTAGTATAATCAAACAGCTGAAATTTCTCCCTGAGGTCAAGGGTTGTTTTACATTCCTGTGAACAGACTTTTTACAAAATAGCATGTCCTCTGCAGAGTGCTGAAGTTTGATTTCATCCTTCCATGTATGGATGGCCTCTGTCTCGCCTAACTGTCCTGGCTGGAAACTCCAGTGCTGTGTTGAATAGAATAAAGAGAACAGACACCCTTGACTGGAGGACCATCCAGTCTTTCATCATAAATTTCTGTCTCTTTACTGATAGCCACTACTTGATGCCCTCTTGTTCTCACCGTGTTCCTTAATTCTTCTCCTGAATTCAGTATTTTTGTGACTTTGAACCCTTTATTAAGTAACTTGCTAATCTTTGTTTCTTTTTTTTTTTTTTTCTGGGGTTTGTCTTGTTCTTTGTTTGAGAAATATTTCTCTGCCTTCTCATTTTGTTTGACTTTCTCTGTCTTTAGGAAATTAGGCAAAACAGTTCTCTGCCCTGGTCTTAAGTGTGTCTCTTTGTGTAGGAGCATCCCTATGCCAACTTTATGTACCCTTCTGGCTTTGGTAGAAGGACTGGAGCAGAAGCAACTGCAAGCTTGCTTCACCTTGTCAGGATGATCTAGATTCAAAGCCCAGCATGGGTCGGGCTGCTTCTGGGGTGCACTGGTGGCTACCACATTGGTAAGGCTGTCTGGAAACAAGGGACGGGAGCTGGAGCCCAGAGCGATCTGGAGCTTCTTCCCTGATGCACTGAGGGCTGCCAACATAATGGGGAGTAAGGATGGAGCTAGAGCTTAGCATAGGCTGGGGTGCTGAGATGATCTTAACAGGCTGGCTAGAGTGCTTACCTTTTTTTAAAAAATCTATTGCCTCTGCTCTGGAACTTGATGAGAGTAAGTCTGTGTGCTGTTTAAGAGTGAAGTTTTCTGTAGCCCTCTGGATCTCCTGATCATAAGCCCTGCTTGTTTCAAAGCTATTTGTTATTGTTCAATGCTCAGTCCTGTCTGACTCTTTGCAACCCCATGGACTGCAGCAGGCCATGCTTCCCTGTCCTTCACCATCTCTCAGAGTTTGCTTAAACTCATGTCCATTGAGTCAGTGATGCCATCCAACCATCTTATCCTGTTGTCCCCTTCTCTTCCTGCCTTCAATCTTTCCCAGCATCAGGGTCTTTTCCAATGAATCAGTTCTTTCATCAGGTGGCCAAAGTATTGGAGTTTCAGCTTCAGCATCAGTCCTTCCGATGAATATTCAGGACTGATTTCCTTTAGGATGGACTGGTTGGATCTCCTTGCAGTCCAAGGGACTCTCAAGAATCTTCTCCAACACCACAGTTCAAAAGCATCAATTCTTTGGTGCTCAGCTTTCTTTATAGTCCAACTCTAACATCCATACATGATTACTGGAAATACCATACCTTTGACTAGAGGGACCTATATTGACAAAGTAATGTCTCTGCGTTGTAATATACTGTCTAGGTTGATCATAACTTTTCTTTCAAGGAGCGAGTGTCTTTTAAATTCAAGGCTGCAGTCACCATCTGCAGTGATTTTGGAGCCCCCCCAAAATAAAGTCTGTCACTGTTTCCACTGTTTCCCCGTCTGTTTGCCATGAAATGATGGGACCAGATGCCATGATCTTAGTTTTCTGAATGTTGAGCTTTAAGCTAACATTTTCACTCTCCTCTTTCACTTTCATCATGAGGCTCTTTAGTCCTTCTTCACTTTCTGCCATAAGGGTGGTGCCATCTGCATATTTAAGGTTATTGATATTTCTTCTGGCAATCTTGAGTCCAGCTTGTGTTTCCTCCAGTCCAGCATTTCTCATGATGTACTCTGCATATAAGTTAAATAAGCAGGGTGACAGTATACAACCTTGACAGTATACGTACTCCTTTCCCTATTTGGAACCAGTCTGTTGTTCCATGTCCAGTTCTAACTGTTGCTTCCTGACCTGCATACAGATTTCTCAAGAGGCATGTCAGGTTGTCCGGAATTCCCATCTCTTTAAGAATTTCCCAGAGTTTGTTGTGGTCCACACAGTCAAAGGCTTTGGCATAGTAAATAAAGCAGAAATAGATGTTTTTCTGGAACTCTGTTGCTTTTTTCATGATCCAGAGGATGTCTAGCCTGAAGGAAAATTCTTAGTGGGTGTTGCTATGATTAACTTGCAAGAGCCAAGGTACACTGAATGGTTTTAAAACTACTCATTCCCTCTGCCACAGTGTATTATACTTTCTCCTCCAAGACACCTAATGTTTCTTAATCTGCTGATGCAACCACCTTGCATTAGTTATTTGTAAAACTAAGGGCAGTGAAGGGGAGAAGTGCAACCCCTTCCTCTGGGTCCACTTTGGCAGGAGCATCACTTTATGGAAGGATTCTAGGGTGAGACTATAATACATGCAGTGGAGCCCAAGACAGAGAGTCATACTTAGGAATTAGTAGTGTGTAAACTAGTTTAGGAATGAGTGTGGAACAGACCATCTTATCTTGATATGGGAAGGTGACACTTGAAGAGGCAAAAATGTAGCAGGGTGATAATCAAGTCTTCTCTTGAACAGCATTTAAGACTGGAATTTCATGTACATATGCATAATTTTATTTTAACTTTATTGGCATTTCTTATGTTTGGTGGAACAATCTGTATTATTTTCTAGATGATTATTAGAGGTATATTCCGTGTCAGAGATCACACAGCTAGCAAAAGATGGGACCAGGTTTACATCTAGGTCTTCTGAATATCTTCCATTTAAAAAAAATAATAATTCAAACATATATAAACCATGTGTGTCTAAGACAACTCTTCTGCAATCACCTTGGGATGTGTTTGTCTGTATTCAACTATCATG
The DNA here is from genome assembly GCF_049115385.1 of Moschus berezovskii. NCBI lineage: Eukaryota > Metazoa > Chordata > Mammalia > Artiodactyla > Moschidae > Moschus > Moschus berezovskii. The sequence goes on from NC_142462.1 coordinate 118,154,195, forward strand.
AAATTGATGTAATTCTTTGAGACCTTCCTGGATGTTACTGAGCAGTGCCTGCTTGATTCCTAAATTAAGAAATGATATTGTGGCTCAGATGGTAAAGAATCTGCCTGAATACAGGAGACCCGGGTTCTATCCCTGGGTTGAGAAGATTCCCCTGGAGGAGGCATGGCAACCCACTCCAGTGTTCTTACTTGGAGAATTCCAGGGAGGGAGGAGCCCGGTGGGCTACAGTCCATGGGGTTACAAAGAGATGGACATGACTGAGCGATTTTCATGCACCCATTGATCCTCAAAAAGAAGTTGGATCTTGATTTGCTAAAACTCTTACTACACTTAAGATGCCATTTCTGTGCAAATTTAATGCCCTTTAAGGTATTTTCAACTACAATCAAAATGTGTTTGTATCCTTTCTTGCTTTGAAAAATGATTCTGCTGCTAAAAGTAATTCAGTAGTGATCTCTGATCATTGCCAGTTTGACAGGAATGGATCAAAGTGAACTTCTTTGAGAGAAAGTAAGTTGCTCAATGATTCAGTAAACTGAACTTTAAAATGTGCTACTAGTAGTCTATGAATATAATGCTATGCGTGGATGACACCTCAGATTTCCGCTTGGCTGCTTGCAAAGATTAATGACCAATGTCGCAGGCATGAAAGAAAAATTGTACTGATTCTGGATAAATGCACAGCACACCATATAGTTTCCCTAAATAGCACTTAAGTTTTTTTTCCCCCTTGTGTAAAGCTATATTTTTAATCCTACCAATGAGTGTGAGCATATTCTAGACACTCAAAACCTTTATTAAAAATATACTGTACTCTGTGACATTCTGTGTCATGTCAGGAAGCCCTGTCCCCTTTTCAAACTAGGATTTCCTTCTTGCATTCCAAAATGCTTGACTCTACAATAGAATATATTTGGCAAATGTGCTTTTGACATATTTTGCAGAAATAATTTTAGAGTACAATTTTAAGTTTTTTGATTATAAAAGAATAAGAGTCCTTTAAAGCTCTTTAGGCTTTTAAGAAGGCATTTAAGGCATTTAAGAAGATGAAGTGCTATCCTGTGAAGTCTACCAGTCTTTTTAGTGGTACCCTCTTATGAATTATATAAGGTTTTAAACTGAACAGGCAAATTACCTTTACATAATCTGATACTCAATTACAGGCTTTGGGAGACGTGTTACAATTATTTTTCTTCTAGTTTAACACCATGGACTACAGTGGGCTTCAGCCAGTGATATAGGCTGTTCTAATGATGCAGATTAATTCTACTTGTGACAATACCTAAACCCTTTGTAGGGTTTTTAAAAAGTAGAATCTACAGGAATATACTTCCCTAACTTTCTATATATGGCTAAACTATTACATGCTAATGAACTTTAGACTAAAGAAGGCCAAATGGATGAAATAATAGTTTCCTTCTATGCTACTGTCGATTAAAAAGTCGAGTCACAACCTGAAAGTCGAGAGTTATTTTATTTGATGGGAATGTTTAGGACTCCGAACCAGATGGGGAGAGAGCAATAGCTTTGAGAAAACTGCTCCAAGGAGGCAGGAGGGGAAGTCAGGCTACTTACAAGTTTGCAACAAAGAGAGCAGGCAGTCTGAACATCAAAGATCAGGTATAAGTTAAAGAATTTAGCATTCTGTGTATGGGAAGATGCAGGCCTCTAAGCTCACTGAATTCACTCCTTTCATATGCACCTCAGCTATCTGGGGCCAATCCTGTTTCCTTGCTCACTTTGCTTCTTGCTTTCCCCCAGCTCCTCAGAAATCACTATGCGGGGGTGGTGACAACCCCTGGATTGCAGTTTTGGGAGCCCTCGTTCACATTTGGAGGCCAGAAATCACTGATGGCTGTGACATATCTTGTTTATTTATATACAGAAGATATTTTCATTTCACACTACAAAAATGAAGAGATTTTAAGTTAGCCCTCTTTGTTTTTAGGCTGTCTTTTTTTTTTTTTTTAGACTTTCTTAATAAACTTTCACTTCAATTAAATAACTCTATGGTAGTAGTAGTAGTGTTACCTGCCCATGGACTGTAGCCTGCCAGGCTTCTCTATCCATGGAATTCTCCAGGCAAGAATACTGGAGTGGGTTGCCATTCCCTTCTTCAGATCTTCTGGATAATTTGCTTAAAAATCAATTTCAGTTGTTGTTAATTATAATGAAATATTTTAATATTAAGTCACTGCTATAAAACAAATATAATATAATATTTTATTTTTAATGAGAAATTTAAAACTATTATATTTTTGTACAAAAGTAAGGTGATTGAAAGCAGGAGCTCTCACTTTTTAAATTTCTTATAATGTTAATGGAGCTTAGAAATATATGCTGTATTTGAGTTTCTTGGATGGGGTGGTTGAAAAACTAGTAAAAGCTAGTACGCAGAGCCATATCTGTGCATGCTGAAGGGTAGAAATGAAACTAGATTTGAATAATCCTTTTTCCTAATTCTGCTCCATAGGAGCTTTCACCAAGCAATCCCCAAGTTTTCAGTTCAGTCACTCAGTCCTGTCCGACTCTGTGCAACCCCATGCACTATAGCATGCCAGACTTCCCTGTGCATCATCAACCCCCTGAGCTTGCTCAAACTCACGTCCATCAAGTCGGTGATGCCATCCAACCATCTCATCCTCTGTCGTCCCCTTCTCCTCCTGCCTTCAATCTTTCCTAGCATCAGGGTCTTTTTCAATTAGCCAGTTCTTTGCATCAGGTGCCCAAAGTATTGGAGCTTCAGCTTTAGCATCAGTCCTTCCAATGAATATTCAGGGTTAATTTCCCTTAGGATTGATTGATTTGATATTCTTGCTGTCCAAGGGACTCTCAAGAGTCTTTTCCAAAACTATAGTTCAAAGGCATGAATTCTTCAGTGCTCAGCCTTCTTTATAGTCCAACTCTCACATCCATACATGACTACTGGAAGAGCCATAGCTTTGACTAGACAGACCTTTGTTGGCAAAGTAATGTCTCTGCTTTTTAATATGCTCTCTAGGCTGGTCAGAGTTTTTCTTCCAAGGAGCAAGTGTCTTTTAATTTCTTGGCTGCAATATAAATCTGCAGTGATTTGGGAGCCCAAGAAAATAAAATCTGTCACTGTTTCCATTGTTTCCCCATCTATTTGCCATGAAGTGATTTGACCAGATGCCATGATCTTAGTTTTTTGAATATTGAGCTTTAAGCCAAATTTTTCACTCTCTTCTTTCACTTTCATCAAGAAGCTCTTTAGTTCTTCTTTGCTTTTTGCCATAATGGTGGGGTCATCTGCATATCTGAGGTTATTTATGTTTCTCCCGGCAATATTTATTCCAGCCTGTGCTTCATCCAGTCTTCTGGCATTTCACATGATATACTCTGCATATAAGTTAAATAAGCAGGGTGACAATATACAGCCTTGAGGTACTCCTTTCCCAATTTGGAGCCAGTCCATTCAGTGTCTAGTTCTAACTGTTGCTTCTTGACCTGCATACAGATTTCTCAGGAGCCAGGTCAGCTGGTCTGATATTCCCATCTCTTGAAGAATTTTCCATAGTTTGTTGTGATCCATATAGTCAAAGGCTTTGGCATAGTCAATAAAGCAGAAGTAGATGTTTTTCTGGAACTCTTTTGCTTTTGTGATGATCCAATGGATGTTGGCAATTTGATCTCTGATTCCTTTGCCTTTTCTAAATCCAGCTTGAATATATGGAAGTTCATGGGTCACGTAGTGTCAAACCCTGACTTGGAGAATTTTGAACATTACTTTGATAGTGTGTGAGATGAGTTTTTCCCAGTTACAAACTGCTGTATAGTTTCTTCTGAATGTCCTACAGTTTCCATGGAACTGGGATTTAATTGGCTGGGACCCTGAACATTCTACTCATTTTTCCAGATTCATTCTCCCAGGCCAAGCTGTTGGTGTTCTGTCTTTGGTGTTCTATCCCAGTGACTGGGTTCCTGTTTCAAACTTGATAAATTACATGGAAATCTAGCATTTCACTTTCCTGATAATATTTTATTTGCTATGACTGATTAGACTCTCAACAGCTAATTCCAAATGAAGATGGGACTTTCTAATTATGGCAAAATACTTGATTTTTTTAGTTTTTGCTTTAGGTCCATGTTGCAAAGTTGGAAGCACAGAGAACATCATAGAAAAGATTCTCTCTTTGGCATGCTCAGATACCATCTTTTTCATTTAATATAGTAGCAAGTTGATACCCACACTAGAATTCCTAATCTTACATGGGTAGCAGTTGTGGAAGGCTGATTTATCACTATAAGAGGAAAATGGGTCAACCGTGGTTATTCTATGATACTTTGGTTGCTAGTATTCAATATTCAAAAAGAGAAGCAGAGAAAAACCAATAAGATATCTAAGGGAAGTTGGTTGTCGCACTTTTTCTGTATCTCATTACTTTTCATTTTTTTCCAAATAGGACCAAGAAATCAAAAAATAAGGCTAAAAATCCATTTCTGCGTCACTAACATTGATGTAGATCAGGAATATATATCCTCCATTAAATAATTTCATCAACAACATCCCAACTGCCACTGCCAACAACAGCTAATGCTTGCCTGTTGCTAACCACGTATCAGGCACTGTTTTCACTGTTTGATATATTGTTGTTGTTGTTCAGACACTCAGTCATGTCCAGCTCTTTATGAGATTTGGTCTGCAGCACACCAGGCTCCTCTGTCCTTTACTATCTCCTGGAATTTGCTCGAATTCATGTCCATTGAGTTGGTGATGCTATCTAACCATCTGATCCTCTAGCACCTTCTTCTCCTTTTACCTTCAATCTTTCCCAGCATCAGGGTCTTTTCCAATGAATGGGCTCTTTGTATCAGGTGGCCAAAATATTGAAGCTTCAGCTTTAGCAACAGTTCTTCCAATGAACATCCAGGGATGATTTCCTTTAGGAATGACTACTTTGATCTCCTTGCAATCCAAGGGAATCTCAGTAGTCTTCTCCAGCACCACAATTTGAAAGCATAAATTCTTTGCCACTCAGCCTTCTTTATGGTCCAGCTCTCACATCAGTACATGACTACTGGAAAAAAACATAGCTTCGACTATATGCACCTTTGCTGACAAAATGATGTCTCTGCGTTTTAATATGCTGTGTTTGTCATAGCATTCCTTCCAAGGAGCAAGTGTCTTTTAATTTCATAACTACAGTCACCATCCGCAGTGATTTTGGAACCCGAGAAAATAAACTCTGTCACTGCTCCCACTTTTCCCCCTTTTAATGCCATAAAATGATGGGGCCAGATGCCATGATATTAATTTCTTGAATATTGAGTTTTAAGCCAACTTTTTCACCCTCATCTAGAGGCTTCACATATACTTACTCATTTTGTCCTCATAAAAATTTGCTGATCAATTTTGCAGATGAGGAGACAGAGGCACAGTATAGGGCATTCTTATAGTTGCACGACTATTATGTAGTGAAGAGTTCTTGTTCAAGCAGTGTACAATTGACAGTCTGTGGACTGAGCGGTGTCTGGGACAAACTCTTCTTAAATTTAGTCTATGGGGTTTTGTTATCTTTGTTCTCAGCTATGAGACGAGCATTTCACAGGAAAGCACGCACTTGCAGTTGACTATGCAAATGAAAAGACATCTAGCAGGTAGCAGGAAAAATGGTTTTATTGATGTAACTTATCACTATGTAATGGAAGTAGAAATGTATCAAAAGTTGCACAAATCATCATTAATTAAAGTTGAAGCCTCTACTTGAACACCATGTATGTTTAGGCTCTGAGACCCAAACTTAGCAATAGATGAGGATAAACCCTTGATACACTGGAAAGAATTAGGTTGGACAAAATTATGCTGAGTCAACTGTTGATATTAATACATGTGAACCATAGATACATTCAAAATAATTATAGTAAGCAAAAGAAGTCCAAGAAATGAGTATGTTGCATTATTCAATTAATTCAATTCTTAGAAAATTTTAAAAAAGGAAAATTGATCCCTAGTGACAGAAGGCAGTTACTGTTTGCCTGGCAGCAGGGGACTGTGGGATGATACGGGGTGATGAAGGTGGGGAACATAGGCAAAGAATTAAAAAGGGACTTAAGGAAAATTTTTGGAATAAACCGTTTTTGTTATCATAGATTTATATGTGTACTTTGAATGGGTGCAATGTTTTGTTGCCTTCCCTCATAGCTCAGTTGGTAAAGAATCTGCCTGCAATGCAGGAGACCCCGGTTCTATTCCTGGGTCTGGAAGATCCCGCTGGAGAAGGGATAGGCTACCCACACCAGTATTCTTGGGCTTCCCTTGTGGCTCAGCTGGTAAAGAATCTGCCTGCAGTGTGGGAGACCTGGGTTCAATCCCTGGATTGGGAAGATCCCCTGGAGAAGGGAAAGGCTACCCACTCCAGTATTCTGGCCTGGAGAACTACGGACTATAAAGTCCACGGGGTTGCAAAGAGTCGGACACAACTGAGCGACTTTCACTTTCACTTATACCTCAATAAAGACAAAAAAATAAAAAGATTAAAACAAAGAAAAGACATTCAAAGGATTGATTGCAATGCTGGTGGTTTCTCTGACCCTCCTGGACTCTTCTTCCCAAATCATACAGAGCTGATTCCTTGTGAGTTAGGGAAGCTGCTGTGTTTTGGGGAATCCTCCTGTGATAGTCTCTCCCATGAGCTGATTTTCTGTACTACTTGAACTGCTTTAATGCTTCTCAGGAATAAAGGAGGGAAGAATGGGTAGAACACTCTGTTTTACTTTGATTTCTGGTCTCAAGCCTGCATTTATGGCTCTTACAACTCCCCTGTGCCCCCGCCTCCACTCATGTTCCATAACCCCTTCTAACAGTCCGTGCCTTTATGTGGTAGTTCTTGCTTGATGCATGCTGGTGGGTTACTACTATACCAACAATGAATACACTGTGTGTATACAGCATAAATGGGCCAGTGCAACATGGTCTATTGCTTCTTAATGCCCTATGTCTAGCTGTAATAGGTACTTAGCAGCAAAGCCTCTGAAAATGATTTGTGTGGTATCATTTTTGCTTATTGCACAAGAGTAGCTTACTGCAGTTTTTTGGTATACTTATGAGTCCAACTCAGGTAGGCAGATTTTTCAGCTCTTAAACTTAAGGAGGCGAGCATCTTAATTTTATTGGTGTTGCTAATGCTGTTAACAGCTGTCCTGACAATAGCTTTTATGAGAATGAATGCTTTCTGACAAAAATTTCCTTATTAGCATACTCCTGAGAAACCCTCCATCAGATCAAACTAAACCAAATTTGTCTCCTGCTTGATATAATATCTTCTCTGTAGTCTTATTTAGATGTCTGGAGCTCTCGGGACAGCCTCTTGTTTTATGAGGAGGTATGATGCTCAAGCAATCTTAGTCAACACTTCCATACAACTAGGTTTAACACAGAGTTGTCCTTAATGTGTGCAAAAATACACCCCTTAGGAAAGGGGTGCTGTATGTTAGGAAAGTGACAAATGCAACCTTTGCTTGTATTATTTTTGTCATTCTTTCTAAGGCAGAAATCTGGGCCAGGTATTTTTCCTTGCCACTGCTTTTTATTGCTCTTTGTTGCTGCCTTGACTTCCTGGCACATTGAATTATCCGTCACAGCAAAACTTGAAAATGCACGCACTGTTTTCAGCAGGTGTAAGAAAAGAAAAATTTTCTTCTTGTCTACTTTTTTCTCATTCTGGCAAGCACATACAGCTCTTCATTGAATGGGCAGCACTTCTGTTTGCCCTGTGCATCTCCAGCTGTCCTTGAATTCTTTGTTTTCCTTCCTTTAGTATTGGAAGTTAGTAGCAATGCTATTTGTGAAATATTGTTCACGATTCATTTTTCAAACATATTAAGAAAAGTCTTGTCATCTTGTGTACTTTATGCATTAGGAAAAGGGATTTTGAGATGGACTATTCATAGAGCACTTCACAATACATTTTCTCTTACTATGAAATCAATTCATCAAATGCAGAGAATTGCTTTAAGCATGTAAATAAAAATAGGCCCAAAATGAGCAGTCATGGACTTCCAATATAGTATAAATTGACATTAAGATCCAGAAAAAATGGAAGAATGAATATAGTACAGCTAATAAAGTGAAAATATCTTAAAGCTAATAGGACTACAAAAACAAAAGAAGTAAAAAAAATAATTAACATGAAAATGCAGAAGCTAAAGGTAGAACATTGCAGAAAAATCCCTAATGAGGACTAGTGAGAGATCATTAAAGCTGATGAATGTAGTGTTTTTGAGGGTTGCAACAGGGAGTTGCCATGAAATAATGAGTCATAGTCTCTGGAGCTCTATCACTCCCCGAGTTTGAGTGAAGTGCTTTTGGAACTGGAATCAACTTTTTAGTGTACAGAAACCTTCCCTAGTAGCTCAAACTGTAAAGCCTCTGCCTGCAAAGCAGGAGACCAAGGTTCCATCCCAGGATCAGGAAGATCACCTGGAGAAGGAAATGGCAACACACTCCAGTATTCTTGCCTGGAGAATTCCATGACCAGAGGAGCATGGCAGGCTGCAGTCTATGGGGTTGCAAAGAGTTGGACATGACTGAATGACTAACACACACACAAACCTCACCAGAGCCAAGTTTACTTTCCAAAAGTGTGCCATGAAAAATGGGACTTCCATGGCCTCTTCCAAAGGAGTTTAACTAAAGAAGAAGTTCAGTTCAGTTCAGTTCAGTCGCTCAGTCGTGTCCGACTCTCCGCGTAGGAGGTTTTTATTAGGAAACATGGTACAACAAGCTATCCCAATGCACGTACACCAACCAAAGCTAGAGTTGTTTGTTGTTGCTTAGTTGCTAAGTCTGATCTGCAGGACACCAGACTTCCCTGTCCTTACTGTCTAGAATTCTAGAGTTTGTTTCAACTCATGTTCATTGAGTCAATGATGCCATTCAACCATCTCATCCTGGGTTGCCACTTTCTCCTCCTGCCTTCAGCCTTTCCTAGCATCAGGATCTTTTCCAATGAGTCAGCTCTTCACAACACGTGGCCAAAGTCTTGGAGCTTCAACTTCAGCATAAGTCCTTCCAGTGAATATTCAGGGTTGACTTCCTTTAGGAGTGACTGGTTTGATCTCTTTGCTATCCAAGGAACTCTCAGCAAGAGTACCTGGTATAAAGTATTAGGTTGGCCAAAACATTGATTCCAGTTTTTCCATAAGATGTTAATGGAAAAACCCGAACAAACTTTTTGATCAACCCAATGGAACTAGTAAATTACACCTATATTATCTGAAAGAACACAAAATAGCCTTAAACTATCTCATGTCTTAACACATAACTAGAGGTATGCTGCTGCTAAGTCACTTCAGTCGTGTCCGACTCTGTGTGACCCCATAGACGGAAGCCCACCAGGCTCCCCCGTCCCTGGGATTCTCCAGGCAAGAACACTGGAATGGGTTGCCATTTCCTTCTCCAAACTAGAGGTATAGAAGGACATATATTCTTTGTTTTGTATTTTTCTACATGTCAGTTGACTTAACAATTCCCCAAAGAAACAAAGTGCAGAATAAACCTTATAGAACAAATCAGTTCAGTTCAGTCGCTCAGTCTTGTCCGACTCTTTGCGACCCCAAGAACCACAGCACACCAGGCCTCCCTGTCCATCACCAACTCCCAGAGTCCACCCAAATTCATGTCCATCAAGTCGATGATGCCATCCAACCATCTCATCCTCTGTCCTCAGATCCCCTTCTCCTCCTGCCATCAATCTTTCCCAGCCTCAGGATCTTTTGAAATGAGTCAGCTCTTCACATCAGGTGGCCAAATATTGGAGTTTCAGCTTCAACATCAGTCCCTCCAATGAATACCCAGTTCTGATCTCCTTTACGATGGACTCGTTGGATCTCCTTGCAATCCAAGGGACTCTCAAGAGTCTTCTTCAACACCACATTCAAAAGCATCAATTCTTCAGTGCTCAGCTTTCTTTACAGTCCAACTCTTACATCCATACATGACCATGGGAAAAACCATAGCCTTGACTAGATGGACCTTTGTTGGCAAAGTAATGTCTCTGCTTTTTAATATGCTATCTAGGTTGCTCATAACTTTCCTTACAAGGAGTAAGCGTCTTATAATTTCATGGCTGCAATCACCATCTGCAGTGAATTTGGAACCCAGAAAAATAAAGTCAGCCACTGTTTCCCCATCTATTTACCATGAAGTGATGGGACCAGATGCCATATCTTAGTTTTCTGAATGTTGAGCTTTAGCCAACTTTTTCACTCTCCTCTTTCACTTTCATCAAGAGGCTCTTTAGATCCTCTTCACTTTCTGCCATAAAGGTGGTGTCATCTGCATATCTGAGATTATTGATATTTCTCCTGGCAATCTTGATTCCAGCTTTTCTCATGATGTACTTTGCATATAAGTTAATAACCATGGTGACAATATACAGTCTTGATGTACTCCTTTTCCTATTTGGAACCAGTCTGTTGTTCCATGTCCAGTTCTGACTGTTGCTTCCTGACCTGCATACAGGTTTCTCAAGAGGCAGGTCAGGTGGTCTGGTATTCCCATCTCTTTCAGAATTTCACACAGTTTATTGTGATCCACACAGTCAAAGGCTTTGGCATAGTCAATCAAACAGAAATAGATGTTTTTCCGGAACTCTTGCTTTTTCGATGATCCCGAGGATGTTGGCAATTTGATCTCTGGTGCCTCTGCCTTTACTAAAACCAGCTTGAACATCTGGAAGTTCACAGTTCACGTATTGCTGAAGCCTGGCTTGGAGAATTTTGAGCATGACTTTACTAGCGTGTGAGATGAGTGCAATTGTGCGGTAGTTTGAGCATTCTTTGGCATTGCCTTTCTTTGGGACTGGAGTGAAAACTGACCTTTTCCAGTCCTGTGGCCAAGTTTTTCAAATTTGCTGGCATATTGAGTGCAGCACTTTCACAGAATCATCTTTCAGGATTTGAAATCGCTCATCTGGAATTCTATCACCTCCACAAACTTTGTTCATAGTGATGCTTTCTAAGGCCCACTTGACTTCACATTGCAGGATGTCTGGCTCTAGGTGAGTGATCACACCAACATGATTATCTGGGCTGTGAATATCTTTTTGTATAGTTCTTCTGTGTATACTTGCCACCTCTTCTTAAAATCTTCTGCTTCCGTTAGGTCCCTACAATTTCTGGCCTTTACTGAGCCCATCTTTGCATGAAATGTTCCCTTGGTATCTCTAATTTTCTGAAGAGATCTCTAGTCTTTCCCATTCTATTGTTTTCCTCTATTTCTTTGCATTGGTCGCTGAGGAAGGCTTTCTTATCTCTCCTTGCTATTCTTTGGAACTCTGCATTCAAATGGGTGTATCCTTTGGAATTCAGTGCTGACAGTTAATTTATTAAATGTTCTGTGTTATAGAATACAAATGACAGCATTACACCCACACACTAATTCCTGACTTCATAATTTATTATTTGTATTGTACCACGGTCATATTCTTGCTTTAAATATCTTGCAAAGCAATGATCTTTTGAATGGGAGTGTTACCTTTTTAGACCTGGATGAAGAGAATCATGTGATTTGAAGGCAGCCTCTGTTGTTTGAAATGTGACTCTATTTCTTGCTAATCCCTTCAAGAAGCTTATTGCTTCTATTTAAGTCTCTTCAGCAATTTTTTTCACCTCTGGAAACTTTTTCCTCAACTAGCCTTAGGTAATTCAATTTTAAGTTGAATACTTGAACCTTAATGCCAAAACCCTCGGAAATTTTAAAAAATCATCTTGCATAAGCACCTACATTTTCCTTATGCATAATGGTTATTGATGTTAAAGTAAAATACCATTAATAAAAGATCATAAATAAAAGCACTTAGTACAGGAGAAATAAAATCAGAGAAATGTCTCAGTAGGATGAATAAAAATAATATCTTCTTAAAAGACATCAGAATTTTCAATGACAAATCAAATTTTTTTAATGAAAATTACTGGACTGTGTTAAAGGTGCCCTTTGTGAAAATACTCAGGAGCAGAGGATAGAACCAGGTCTATGAAGTTTGCCATCTAATAAACCTGAGACTCATGCCCTCCTCTCTCATCTCATGTGCCTTGGGCTTTATGACCTCTCTGATCTTATCTCATAATACTCTTCCTTTTTTTCTTTTATAGAGGAAATGCGAACAATCTAGAATCTCTTCTTTAGAGCAATTTGAAATAGTCCTAAAACATGGGACATTTTTCAGAAGATTGCTCAAAAAATCTAAAGTGCTAGAAATATTAATAGCTATCTTCTCTATCAATACCCACTTCACTTGCATAAAGTTCAATGCTAGTAGAAAATAAGAAGGAATATGATGGGCTATTCATGGGAAAAGAGAACAAGGTCTTTGCTGTATGTATTTTGCTGCTCTCAAGGAAAAACAGGACTCTTTCTGAATATCCCTTGACAGCTAGAGAGCCCCCAAATTGAATTTATATTGTAGATGTAATTTACTCAGTTGTAATTAAGAATAATTAATCATTAATTTTTTTCCTATTCGTTTTCCTCTTATAGTAAATAATGGAAGAGTACTAAGATAGTTTCAACACGAAAACTCACTGGCCTGAAACACTCTGAGGATGTGTTTTAATACCACCAAGTCATTGTAGGTCACCAGGACTTAGTGGGCAAGCCCAGGTGTCACTAACTACTTACTGTAAAACACTGACAATAAAAACTCCACAACAACATCTATTTTGCTCTTCTCCCTCCTTGCACCGATATTATTTTTCTTGCTTTTTTTTCCCCTTCACTTTCTTTCTTCTTTTTCCCTTCACTTGACTCTGCCCTCTCTCTCAACTGCAACATCACATTATTGTGTGCTTCCCGATACCTTCTTTCTTCTAAACTCTCTGCAGTCTAGTTTTTTTTTTTTTTTTTTTTAATATTTGTTTATTTATTGGGCTGCACTTAGTTGTGGCATGTGGGATCTTCAATCTGATCTTCCTTGAGCATGTGAGATCTTTAATTGCGGCATGCAAACTCTTAGTTGAAGCTTGTGGGATCTATATCCCTGACTAGGGATTGAACCTGGGCCCCCTGTATTGGGAGCAAGGAGTCTTAACCACTGGACCACCAGGGAAGTCCCACTGTAGTCTAGTTTTGTTCTTGTGGCCTCCACTATAACTATTTATTCACTCAAATACTAATGAGCGCCTACTATGTGATAAGCACTGTGGCAAATGTTACAAGCCGAAAAGAACAAGACAGTTATTGAACTTAGAGAGGTCACAGCCTAGCTATTCTGGGTTTCCAACTACTTCATGCAAGTCTGGCATGCTGCACTCCTTGAGGTCGCAAAGAGTTGCACACAACTGAGCGACTAAACTGAACTGAACTGAATGCAAGTCTCTTCTTATTCAAGTCATCCTTCTTGACCCCTGCTTCTTTTGATTATTTTGTTCAACCTTTTTTTAAAACCCACCCTTTCTTTCACTTAATTAGCCTCTAATTAAGTAACTCCCAAATGAAGTGAGAAACTTTGATATGAGACCTGTGTAATTGGTCTCATTGCTTTATAATTTCAGCATTTTTTCTTATGACTTCTTGCCTTTGGCAAGAAGATAACATCAACCATTATTTTTAGGCTCATAATTCACAGATCTGTAACTTTTGTTTAACACTTTTCCTAGTTCCATTTTATTATTGATTTCTCAAAATAGAGCCCTCATACCCTCTCCAAAATGTATTTTTTTTTGGTAAGTTTGCTAGTCTTCCCTTTACTGAAGTAACCTCATTTCTAGTTTTCTGGATGTATCAATATCATCACTCTTCTCTCTGACCTAGAGCTTAAAATCATATTTATGATTGGTTTGCATTCTCTATAGATTAATGATACTCAGACTTTCTCTTTTGTACCCTTTTACTAAACACAATGAAATACTTTCTACTTGGACTTGAGAATAAATAATATGCACAAAATAAATCTTTGGTCTAGTTCTCATCAGTCAAGATAATTTTGAATTCTATTTATGTATCTTGAATTTTAAAAAAACAGCTTTTTAATCAAATGTAAAATTATTCCACAAAATCTATTATGCTTCTTAAAAGACACACACACACACACTGTTCAGATATCTCATATACCCACAAGTGAAAAAAGACCTTTTTTTAAAATTCCATAAATTCCCCTATTTTCATAATCCCCCACCTGAGAATCACTGGTTTTACCTAATCAACATTTTTTTTTTTTTGACTGATTGCTCAATTGGGGTTTTCCATTCCCAGGTGGAGCTAGTGGTAAAGAACCCACCTGCCAATACAGGAGACATAGACACTGATTTTACCCTGGATCAGGAAGATCTCCTGGAGGAGGGCATGACAACTCACTTCTTGCCTGGAGAATCTCATGGACAGAGGCGCCTGGCGGGCTACAGTCCATGGGGTCATAAAGAGTCAGATATGACTGAAGTGACTTAACACTTGTGCATTGCTTTTATTTATTTTAAAAAATATTACTCTAATATAATTTATACAAATAATAGAAATAAAAGTACTGCATTATAAGTCTACATGAGGATAGGCTATGTGGACAAGGTATTATCCTCTTTCATCATTGATGTTGCAAGTGTTTCTAATACATAAGACATTTTACTTATATTCACATAGTGCTGCTTTAAAAAATAATTTTTAAATTTTAGATCAGTTTTATATTTACACAAAAAATTGAGAAGGTATTTAGGTTGATCCTGTGTCCTGACTATTGTAAATTGTGCTTCAGTGAACACTGGGGTGCATGTATCTTTTCAGAGTATGGTTTTCTCCAGATGTATGCCCAGGAGTGGGGTTGCTGGATCACATGGTAGCTCTACTTTTAGATTTCTAAGGAACTTCCATACTCTTCTCCATAGAACAGCGTGAAATAATGCCATCTGTAGCAACATGGGTGGACCCAGAGATTGTCATACTGAGTGAAGTAAGTCAGATGCCGAAAGACAAATATTATATGATATCGCTTGTATGTGGAATCTAAAAAAAAGTAAAGATGAACTTATTTACAAAACAGAAATAGAGTTAGAGTCACGGAAAATAAACCAATGGTTGCCAGGAGGTAGGGGGGCGAGGGGTCAATCCAGAGATTGAGATTGACATATACACACCTGGTCCTGGTAGCTCAGGTGGTAAAGAATCTGCCTGCAATGCAGGAGACACGGGTTTGATCCCTGGGTTGGGAAGATTTCCTGGAGAAGGTAATGGCAACCCACTCCAGTATTGTTGTCTGGGAAATCCCATGGACAGAGGAGCCGTAAGGACTACAGTCCATGGGACTGCAAATAGTAGGATACAACTGAGCAGCTAACACAGACTAATAAGGACCTACTCTGCAGCACAGGGAGCTCTACTCAATACTGTGCAATGGCCTATATGGGAAAAGAATCCAAAAGAGTATATATGTTGATATCAATAACAGATTCATTTTACAGTATACCTGAAAGTAACTCAACACTGTAAATCAACTAAACTTCATTAAAATTTTTAAAAAAGAGAGAGAGGGGTGGGTGAAATGTAAGATCACACCACCCTTCTCACTAAATTTTGTTTTGAAAAACAATTTTTGTTATTAAAATGTAAACTAAACTATAATGGATTTATTGTTATTTTATTAATGAATAAATACATATTTTTTAAAATAAAAAGATTGTGAAGATAGAAGAGTTCCTATATATTCTATACCATTTCTCCTAGTATTAACATAGTATGGTACACTCGTTACAAAGAGTGAATCCTTTGACAAATAATAATCTAAGAATATGTGCTATTGACTTGATGGACATGAGTTTGAGCTAGCTCTGGGAACTGGTGATGGACAGGGAAGCTTAGAGAGCTGCAGTCCATGGGGTTGCAAAAAGTCAGACATGACCGAGCAACTGAACCAAACCAAACTCAACTGAGACATCACCAACTTGCTGGTACAAATGAGGGCGCATTAATATATGTGCCCAAATAGAAGTTAGTCAGTTTATACTCCTACATGCAAGGTGACAGCTTCTCTTCTTGAGTTTTTTTTCTCCCTTCCCCTGCTCTGTCCTAGAGTCTCAAGAAGTTGAGGGTTATAGCATTAACTAACACAGTCAACTTCTTGGGCTTCTTCCTAAGAAGTGCTTGCTTCCCTGCCAAACATTGCCTATGGAATGAATAATCAAGCACCTTGGTAGTTGCTAAGTCATCTCCAACTCTTGTGATCCCATATGCTGTAACCTGCCAGGCTCCTCTGTCTGTGGGATTTCCCAGGCAAGAATACTGGAGTGGGTTGCCATTTCCTTCTCCAAGTGATTTTCTCAACCCAGGGATTGAATCTGGGTCTCCTGTGTTCCAGGTGGATTCTTTCCTGACTGAACCACCAGGGAAGAAGCGCAGTTCCTCCAGAATTGACTCTTGTAGAGTCTTGCCACAGTGGAATTCTGGGGTGCTGTGGTGCCAGAGTGTATACATTGTCTGCAGTGAAAACTCCTGAGAGAGTAAAATTAGAGAATAATTTAAGATTCCTACTGGAGTCCATTCAGTAAGATGTTTGATTAGGACCATTCAAGGCAGGCTTATTTACAATGTGTCATATGACGGGGATGTGGGCAAGGTGCTAGGGAGCCGCAATAGTACAGGGACCTGGAATGGTAGCAGTGGAGCTGATACCACTCCTAGGGCCAAAGAGACAGAGATGGAGATAATGTCATGTCAAGCCGGCTGTGTTGAATAGAGAAAGGCTTTGGTGGAGAGACGACCAGCATAAGGAAAGGAATCAGTGGAATACATGGTTTACAAACTGATAGTATCAGACTAGAGAGAGCAGAGAATGAATACAGTGAAAGAACTTATGTCCCCTCCCTTTCTCTGATCATTCTAGAGCTCCTCATTGGCCGAATTCAACTGGAAGCAAGAAGCATCGTTAGCCTATTCATGCAGTCCATAGAGGTAATCCTCAGGGGCCCAGAACAGCATGAAGAGTGGTTGTAGAGTGGCTGAGGGGTGGATTATGGAACTATCTGTCACTGCCAATCATGACTAGTCATATCTGCTGTGTATTAAAAAATCAGATACATTTCTTTTATGCTAACTGACAATTGTCAGAATTAGCCACAAACATCAGGGTCACAATTAGCCACAAAAGTCAGACTGTCGTAAAGGACTAAATCTCATGTTGATGTATTTTGAATTTAACAGGAAATTTAAATGTCACAAAAAATATTAATGACTTTCACTTTGCATAGCACTTTATAATCTTAAATATTTTTTACATATTCAACAGATATTAGTAAAACAATAAATAATATCCATTGGTCCCATAGTATAGTATGGGTGCTAATATTAAAGATTTAATTCTGATAATTCCAGGAAGTGGTTCACTTTATAGATAAAGAAAATGAGACACAGTGAGATTATCTCAAGTTTTTAAATAGTAGAGCCTCCCCTCAAAACCATGACAATATACTAGTGCTCTTAACATGCACAGTGAAAATGGAGAATAAATGTGAATTTATGTTTATTTTTCATAAGAAGAAACTGAGGCTTGAAGATAAGATGAAATGCTTTTGAGCAAAGAATTTTGCATTAGGACAATAGTCTTAGACTATTCTAAGTTCAGAGCTTTTTTCATTTTTTCTCATTCGTAAGAAAAATTTCTTTGGAGGTCATGATGAATTCATGTTTCCAGAGCTTGTTAGAGTTAATGCAAAAAATCAGATATAAGTAGCTAAACATAGATATATTCTAGTTTTCATGTAACACATAAATATAGAATTGAATTCATTTAATTCAGATATTCTTCAGTAGATGTTGATGCCAGTACTTCTGGTAATGCCTCCAATTTCCTGTGATGGGTGGCTGTCATAATTTTTAAAGCATTGTGTATGTAGACTTCGTCTTGCTTTCTTAGTACTTGAAAGATGTTACTACCACATAACACAGCTGTGTAGAGCTGCAGAATCTATGATATTCTGATGCACCATACATTGTTTATGAATATTCCACTTAAGCAAACCATTTCAACCATTTTTATAAGAGCGATTTGTGACTCAAAGTTTCTTATCTTCTGCATGAGTATGGAACAGCTTGAGTTTATATTTGGTACATATGTTCTTTACTTATTAATATTCTTTGTTGTCTCTAGCCTAGTATCCTTAAGATTCATATTCCTTAAGATGCCTGTATATCTAAAAATCTTACCATCTCTATATTTTAGAAAAATTCACTTGATTCAACATATTCTATTTTTTAAAAAGCCAACCCATCTTGATTGCTTTCTTTGACTTACCATGTACTTTAAAACATTGGTCTGGTCTTACCTTGTACTGAAAATGAGTGTTTATTCTTTAGAATATAAATCACAAAGAGGGAAGAGAAGGGGAATAAGAGTTATAAACTATCGGGTATAAATAAAGCTATAGGATATATTGAACAACACAGGGAACACAGAAAAGTTTTATAATGACTATAGATTGGATATAGCCTTTAAAATTATGTATCACTCTATAGTACACCTGTAACATATAATATCTTACAGCAACTATACTTCAATAAAAAATTCAAAATCTTTAAACCAGTAGACATGACCTAATTTTATAATGCCTACTGTGCTCCACCTACACTGGCCTTCACTCAGCAGCCCACATACATCAAATCCTGTTTCAACTCAGGACTTTGGCACATCCTCTTTTCTCTACTAGAATTGCTCCCAATATCTCTCAATACTTGGCCAATACTCCCTTCATATTTCAGATTATTCATTGATATTAGTATCTAGAGGTCCATGAACTCCTAGTTTCAATATTGAAACATTGCTTTGTAACACAATAATTTTTATTTGGAAACTCAGCCTCTCAGTTTATATTAGTTTATGAATCTGTGTGGCATCCAGTCCCATCACTTCATAGAAAATAGATGGGGAAAAAGTGGAAACAGTGAAAGATTTTATTTTCTTGGGCTACAAAATCACTATGGAAGGTGACTGCAGCCATGAAATTAAAAGACACTTGCTCCTTGGAAGAAAAGCTATGACAAACCTAGACAACATATTAAGAAGCAGAGACATCACTTTGCCGACAAATGTTTATATAGTCAAAGCTATGGTTTTTCCAGTAGTCATGTACAGATGTGAAAGTTGAACCATGAAGAAGATTGAGTGTCAAAGAATTGTTGCTTTTGAACTGGGGTGCTGGAGAAGACTCTTGAGAGTCCCTTGGACTACAAGGAGATCATCCCAGTCAACTATAAAAGAAATCAACCCTGAATATTCATTGGAAAGACTGATGCTGAAGCTCCAGTACTTTAGCTGCCTAATAGGAAGAGCCAACTCATTGGAAAAGACCCTAATGCTGGGAAAGATGTAGAGCAGGAGGAAAAGGAGTTGACAGAGGATAAGATGGTTGGATGGCATCATGGATTCAACAGACACGGGTCTGAGCAAACTCCAGGAGATAGTGAAGAACAAGGAAGCCTGGCACCCAGCAGTCCATGGGGTTGCAAAGAGCCACACATGACTTAGTGACTGAACAGCAATGAACCTGTGTAAAATCTTTTTTTTTTCATCATCTGTTGCTCTCATGGACAGTAAGCCCCCATGAGATCAGGGATCATATTTCCTGTGTTCAGCACTTTATAGGCGGTAAAAAACCCAGGGATCAGCACCTAGGAAGTATTCAACAGATGATGGCTGGGTTACTGAATGACTTTTGATTGTCAACTGGATTTCAATGTTATCTACAGTAGGAATAGCATTTGGACTCCCTGTAATAATCTAGAGATTTTGATTTAATTAATCTTCATCCTATGTTCTTTTCTCTCTCTCTTCCTTTCCCCCAAAACTTATCGACCCATTGCCTTGCTTGAGCTAATATATGAGAGCTTACTTGGGCTATATTAAGCTTCTCACATCTCTTCTGCTATTTTAATCTGCCTAAAATTTCACAGTTTACCTTCTTTCCTTTTTTTTTATTATTCAAACCTCCCAAAATATCATGTTATTTCCCCAGATTTGCCTTTTGAACAAGCGTGTTTCCCTCCTTTCTCCCTCCCTTCCTTCTTTTCATCCTTTTTTCCTGGGTTTTTTTTTTTTTTTTTTTTGGTTTTAATTCTGAGACTTTGTACATATCATTACCCTTTCATTGCCCTCACTCCTGACATGTTCACTTAGCAAACACAGCTACTCTTTTATAACTGCATCTTGGAAGTATTCACTTTTAGTTAGAATGGGCTTATATTCATACCCACAATGTCTGAATTGTCTTTTCACCCCTGAATAGTACCCTCCCCCCCAAACATGAGTACAAGTGTCCTGTTATCTTCTGTGGCTAGATTTAGGGAATTTCTCCAGGATCTGTGTTTTGTTCACTTTACTAAAATTAATTGTTCCATAGTGCCTGGCTTCTGTGATAGCCTCTTTATTTTTTGTCTAGGCTTTGCCTATCTCTCTCCCTTTGGACATTTTTTTTTTTTTTTTGAGCCTTCTCTTACCTTCTGTCCCCCAATCTTTGATTAACCAAGTTCCTCCTTCAACACTCAGTCCTCATTCTCTAAAATCTGGATTAGAGCCCCAGGTCTCCTGCCTACAGAAGATAAGAGTTCACAGCCACAGCAGGACAACATTTATTTTCTAACATTGTGTGTAAAAAGTAAGCACAAGATAAAAAAAGGATAAAAGTAGAGAAGAGTTGGTTGAAGTGGAAAAGCAAAATGTAGGTTCTGCATGAAACAGATCCTATTCTACAGTTTCTGAATACTGTAATTAAGTTTGGTAAATTTTCTCCGATTTGTGTGACAATCTTAAAAATCTGTGAATTATCCATCCCCTTAAGTCAGAATATGTCAATATAACCTCTGCAAAATGTATTAATTCCTGTTGTAAAACATATTCTATAAAAGGTATAGATTTGAACAACTCATCCCAGAGAAGATGGGCCAAGTTTTTGATATTAGCAACCTTGCCTAGAATATGGGTACAAGTGGAGTCCATACACCATATGTGAAAATATCTTTTAAAGTGGAAATAAAGCCAGAAAACTAAATGTCTTCCATAATGGCCTGAAAGGCCTGCTTTACATTTAAAATTCTTGGATTCTTATAGTGACTTTCAGGATGATGGTAGTCTCAGCTTTCAGCTCTTTACACCAGCCCGCCTGTCTTTTCTTCCTATCCCTGCTGGGCCCCACACTGTGAGAGGCCTTGTGCACATTTGTGGACACAAAGCCCTCATGCCAAAGCTCTTTCTGCCCCCCTGCAAATTGTGGCTTCTTGTACTGGGAGGATAAACATGTACTACATGGTCTCTCTCAGGAGAATAGACCTTAGGAAGAAGTCTGCACGTGCCTTGTATGCAGATCTGGGATATTTGAGCAGTGGTCTCTGGCTCTAAGAATCTGAATTATAACTGAGAAAAGTACTGGGTAACTTGAAGTGGGAATATCAGTTTGATTTGCAAACACACCCTGTTTATTGGAAGAGATATAGCCAATAGAGGGTTCATAAATTAAGGCAAAAATCTTCCTTCCTGGGTTCAAGGGTGGATTGGACTTCAGGATTGGGCTTCAGGGCTTGTTAAGAATTTCTGCTTTGCAAATAAATCAAGAAATATATTTTTTCTTCATCTAGAATAAGAATTCCATGGAAGACTTTGTTTTCATTTCATAAAGACTTCTAGAAACATTGTGTCCATCATCAAAAATCAAATGACCTATAGTGAAATTAGACAAAGCTGAGTGCCACTAAAAGTGTAGAGTAACACTGGACCTGATTGGGAACTAAATTTCCTTAAGGCTTAGGGACACAAATATTTCAGGAAAGGTGTAGGAAATTTAGCCTTAATATAAAATAATCTGAAGTATAAGGTAGAACTTTAGGATTACTTAATACGAATCTTTATCTAGGTTCAGGGAAATTTGGTAGAACCAGGGAATTACAAAACACAGTGAAACTCAGGACTAAAGGTGATATTTAAGTGACATTTAGAAAGACCAGGAAGTAGATTGGGAGAGATTGAGACTCTCATCAAACTTTACAACAGAACCCACTGAAGTCATCTCATATTAGAATTTACTCAGACAGAATTAGGGAAAAAATTGGTAGTCATTGCAGGGTATTCAAGTCCTTAAAAAATTATGCTAACCTTGAAATCTGTTACTAGACTTTTGTTAAAATTTGGAAATGTTCCCTATAACTATTCCTTTATTTCTGTATTATTTAAAGTTCTTAGTAGAGTTCTTACATAACCCAAAGTTCTTTGTTGAAAGCAACAAAATCTGACTCAGGGAAATTTTAACATATACTTAATTTGCTGAAGAAAAATTGTATAGCTTGCATAAAAATTGGGAAGAATGATGAAGAACATGGGTAAAATTAATCAAGGCTAGAGCCATTTGGGGTCAACATTCAAAAAACTAAACACTCAAAACTCAACATTCAGAAAACTAACATCATGGCCTCCAGTCCCATCACTTCATGGCAAATAGATGTGGAAAAAGTAAAAAAGTGACAGATTTTGTTTTCTTGGGGTCCAAAATCACTGCAGAGAGTGACTGAAGACACAAAATAAAAAGACACTTGCTCCTTGGAAGAAAAGCTGTGACAAACATAGGCAGCATATTAAAAAGCAGAGAGACCCCTTTGCTGACAAAGATCTGTATAGTTAAAACCAAAAGCTATGGTTTTTCCAGTATCCATATATGGGTGTGGGAGTTGGATCATAAAGAAAGCTGAGCACAGGAGACTTGATGCTTTCCAATTGTGTTGGAGAAGACACTTGAGAGTCCCCTGGATATTAAGGAGATCAAACCAGTCAGTCCTAAAGCAAATCAACCTTGAATATTCATTGGAAGGACTGTTGCTGAAGCTGAAGCTCCAATACTTTGGCTACCTGATGGGAAGAGTTGACTCACTGGAAAAGACCCTGATGCTGGAAAAGGTTGAGGGCAGGAGGAGAAGGGGGCGACAGAAGATGAGATAGTTGATGGCATTATCGACTCAATGAACATGAATTTAAGCAAACGCAGGGAGACCGAAAAGGACAGAGAAGACTGTCATGCATCAGTTCATGGGTTGCAAAGAGTCAGATACAACTTAGCAGCTGAACAACACCTTGCTGGGTTGCCCAAACACTGCACGTTCCAAAGATCTTCAGAATTGGCCCCTTGGAGGTAACTTCTGAGCCAGTGGATTATCCTGTCTGATAAGAGTATCTTTGTATAACTGAAACCTTGGTCCACACCAGATAGATTATGCTCACATGATTTATGGTAAATGCCAATTTTTGCATGTATGCCTCAGGCCTTGAGCCATATTATATCAGTTTGACCTCTGGGAGGCTCACAGGAGTAGTTGAGGTTAATCACACTGGCGCTGCATGCAGATGACTAGTTCTCAACTAAAATTACTAGATACCAAGGCTCAGGTGAACTTTCCTGGCTGGCAGCACTTCCTGGATGTTGTTGCATGTTGTTGGGAGAATTAAATACTAACTGTGTAAATACACTGGGAGGAGACAACTGAACCCATGCCTGGTTTCTTCTGGACTTGCCTGATACAGTTCTTACTTTGCTAATTGTAATCTTTATATTCTTTCTGTAACAAACTAAAACCACAGCAGTGCTTCTGGGTCATGGAAATCCTTCCAGTGCATCACCAAACCTGGGGGTGACTCTGTGGACCACTGACACACACAGGAAACAGGATTTAAATTATGACTTCCAAAAAGATCTTTAACTAAAAAGTAGAGGCCATTTTCTCCTCTTATTAAATGTTTTCTTAAGAGACTGCTCTCCTAATGAGTTGTGTACATTTATATTCTGTTTTTATTTAAGGATAAATGTAATGCCCTTTGGATAGAAGGCAAAATACAATAAAATAGAGAAAGAATACTTGACCAAATGTTTCCATAAATACTGTGTGATAATGTAAAGAGCAAGATAAATAAACAAGTGGAAGAGACCTAGAAGTTTATTATCCATACAAAGCAAAGCAGCAATACAACAGTTTACATCATTCCTTTCATAGAATAGAGTTTATTGTACACGATTTTTGCATAAACTGTTTTTGTTGACTCCCTCCCTTGTTACCTTCTGTATTTGTCACTTTATTTCTTTATGAGATTGAGTTGGGGAAATGTGAGTTACAGTGACAAAACAAACATGATAAATTTTTGCTGCTCTAGTAAAATTTGTTCAGTGCAGAGTTCTTTTGCTATTTTGAATCCTAATGTTATGCTCAAGCAGCCCTTTCCATCTATCAGATAGCATGCTGCCATCTGTAGAAGTGCCACAGTACCAAGATTTATGTGTTACTATTTAAGGAATTTAGGTTTGGCAACTCCTTACTGTTCATTTGGCCAAACAATAATATGCTAATTAACCTGCTTGACCTAAATTATACAGCACTTGAGGATGTGCAGCCAACCCAATTGCTCAGTTGGCTGAGCATTCCTGACCCTACAGTTTTGCATGTAAGGAGCTTTACATCATAAAACAAATGGTTATTGGACTTCTCCACTTCATCATCTGGAAGGGAATTAATTATCTTCAGTTTACTAAAGGAAATTTATATTTCATTTGGTTTGTTATGATTATACCAATATTTCACAATTAATGTACAGCAGCAGGGACCAAACATTCACTTTCTTTCCCAGGACAATCTGTATTTTTCAGTTGTTTAAAACACTGATAAGGAAGTGTAGATATTCATTTTATTTTTGCTTGAGTTTAGGATATGGACTTCAGGATCCATATGTAGGCTTCAGAGAACAAGGATGCCCAGAAGCTATATGCAAAGCTTTATATACCTGTCTAAAGCAGTTTCTGGAAAAAAATTTTTTTCTTAAGATTCTCAAAAATGGATTATTGATCCCCCCAAATAAAATTTAAAAATACTCATTAGATATTTAATACTAAAGATCCTTGTTTAAAGTAACTTCTGCCTGTGAACACATGTAACTGGTTTTCTTAGGATTGTTTACCATATAACACTGAAAAATTATTCCAACATCTCCTACTGCCCCTACTACTCACTAGTCTGCTCCCTCAGCAGTATCCAAATAAATGACACTCTCCCACAATCAGAAACAAATTAAAACAGTAGAGATTGAAGAAATTATTGCAGGGAAGTTCATAAAGGGTTCCATTTTCTAGAATAGGCTAAAAGTGTGAGAATGAAGTGTTAGTTGCTCAGGAGTGTCTGCAACACTGTCGACTGTAGCTCGCCAGGCTCCTCTGTCCATGGAATTCTCTAGGCAAGAATTCTGGAGTGGGTAGCCATTCCCTTCTCCAGGGGATCTTCCTGACCCAGGGAACAAACCTAGGTGTCCTGCATTGCAGGCAGATTCTTTACTGTCTGAGCCACTAAGGAAGCACACAGCACAGGTTAAAACAGTATAAAATTGCCCAGATCCCACAGACTAAACATCTCTTGATATCTTCTTGGTAACAGACGAATAGGAAAAGAACTTAGACAGAGAAAAACATTCATCAGGGAAAAGAAAAGCTGAGAGAGAGAAATGGCAAATAAAACACAAGGTAGAAAAATTTACAGGAGACTTTAAAATACGTGTAAATACTGCGTGTATATATTGTTGTTATTTGGTCGCTAAGTTGTGAGTAGCCAAAAAAGCTAGGCGTATTGTTCTGTAAATCAGTGCTTCTCAGACTTCACAGGCATAAACATCATCTGAGGCTCTTTTTAAAATAAAGATTCTGACTCTACAGTTCTGTGTTGGAACCTTCCTTTCTGCATCTCTAGTAACCTTCCAGGTGATAACTTCAGCCATATTTTAATTACTAAGCTGTAAACTAAGATCAAGGTCTACTGACTGCCTGAATTTCATAACATCTGAACAGTGAAATCAAAGCTGAGACACTTTTAAAAACCTATACTAATAACAAAAGGAAACTTTGTTTGAGCACGTCTTATGAGAAAGCAAGAATAAGTTTAGTAAAGAATGCAGTATTATCTCATCAATGCTAATAAGCATCATGTGCAGATGCTTTCTGTCTTAGCTAGTACAGTATCATGTAATGGTTGTAAACATCTTGAATCAGTGTGATTGAATTAGTGCATATGGGAAATGGTATTTAAATATTTTCCAATAAAACGATCACGTAAATATACATTTTCTTGGCCTGCTGCTGCTGCTAAGTTGCTTCAGTCATGTCTGACTCTGTGCGACCCCATAGATGGCAACCCACCAGGCTCCCCCGTCCCTGGGATTCTCCAGGCAAGAATACGGAGTGGGTTGCCATTTCCTTCTCCAATGCATGAAAGTGAAAGTGAAGTCACTCAGTCGTGTCTGACTCTTTGCGACCCCATGGACTGCAGCCTACCAGGCTCCTCCGTCCATGGGATTTTCCAGGCAAGAATACTGGAGTGGGTTGCCATTTCCTTCTCCAATTCTTGGCCTAATACTTACTAAAAAAAAAATAAATAAATAATAACAATAGAAGAAAGCAATTTGCTAAGCAGTATAGGATGTGAGAGTTGGACTGTGAAGAAAGCTGATCGCCGAAGAATCGATGCTTTTGAACTGTGGTGTTGGAGAAGACTCTTGAGAGTCCCTTATACTGCAAGGAGATCCAACCAGTCCATTCTAAAGGAGATCAATCCTGGATGTTCATTGGAGGGACTGATGCTAAAGCTGAAACTCCAATACTTTGGCCACCTCATGAGACGAGTTGACTCACTGGAAAAGACTCTGATGCTGGGAAAGGTTGGGGGCGGGAGGAGAAGGGGACGACGGAGAATGAGATGGCTGGATGGCATCACCGACTCTGTGGACATGAGTTTGAGTGTACTCCGGGAGTTGGTGATGGACAGGGAGGCCTGGCGTGCTGTGATTCATGGAGTCGCGGAGAGTCGGACACGACTGAGCGACTGAACTGAACTGAACTGAACTGATAGGAGGCTTTACGGTTCTGTCTCATCTTCCGAGTACTTTTGCTCTTTAAAATATAACTGTCGTTTGTATTCATACACAGATTCATGATTCAAAATAAATAGAGAAGCATTTTTATTATTTTTCCATAAAAATCTGCATAGCATGTATACTCTTCTAGACTTTGCTTTCTTCAAACACATGACATTATGTACATTTTTTTATTAATATATCATTATATTGTGGTTCACCTGATTTTGGGGTTTCCCTGGTAGCTCAGATGGTAAAGAATCTGTCTGCAATGCAGGAGACCTAGGTTTGATTCCTGGGTTGGGAAGATCTCCTGGAGAAGGGAATGGCAACCCACTCCAGTATTCCTGCCTGGAGAACTCCATGGACAGACCATAGAGTTGCAAAGAGTCGTACACGAATGAGTGAGTAACACACACACATAGAATGTTGTTATTCATTTTACAGTGATTTATTTAACCAGTCTCCTATTTGCAGACTTCCCCTCCACTTTAAAACAGTATCATATCCAAGATATTTTGTACATGTGCAAGTATACTATAGGAAAATTCCTCAAAAGTGCAGTTGTTGAGTGAAAAAGTGCATTTGCGATTTTGATAAATACTGTTAAATTGTTCTACATAGAGGCTGGTAGCCATGTCATTAGTATCAACAGTATATTTTCCCCTAGCCTTACCAACCGGAGAAGGCAATGGCAAGCCACTCCAGTACTCTTGCCTAGAAAATCCCATGGATGGAGGAGCCTGGTAGGCTGCAGTCCATGGGGTCACTAAGAGTCAGGCACGGCTGAGTGACTTCACTTTTCACTTTCACACACTGGAGAAGGAAATGGCAACCCACTCCAGTGTTCTTGCCTGGAGAATCCCAGGGATGGGTGAGCCTAGTGGGCTGCCATCTATGGGGTCGCACAGAGTCAGACATGACTGAAGCGACTTAGCAGTAGCAGCAGCAGCCTTACCAACAGAGGATGTTAATGCTTCATTGGATATTTGCTAAGCTGATAAGTGAAAAGAATGTAAACCTATGCAGTTTAAATTAGCATTTCTCTTGTTATGAGTTAAATTCAGCAACTTTTATATGATAAAGAATCACTTCACTTTGGGGACAAGTATTTGCTCATGCTTTTTACTTGTATTTCAATTGTGTTATTGACCTTTTGTGATTGATTTCTGGAGGCTTTTTGTATATTAAGAAGATTAGCTTTTGTGATGTGAGTTGCATGTTTTTCCCATTTCATGTTTTTACCTTGCCTATTTTCCTTTATTGCTTTGCCAAGAGTTTTTTTTTTTTTTTTAACTTTTAATTTTGTGTTAGAGTGGGGCTTCCCTGGTGGCTCAGATGGTAAAGAATCTGCCTGCAATACTCTGGATCCTCAGGTTCGATTCCTGGGTTGGGAAGATCCCCCGGAGAATAGAATGACTACCCACTCCAGTATTCTTGCTGGGGCAAACAGTCCATGGAGTTGCAAAGAGTCAGATGTGCCTGACTGACTAACACTTTCACTTTCACATAGCCCGTTAACAATGTTGTGATAGTTTTTGGTGAACAGAAAAGGAACCCAGCCATGCATATATATGTATCCATTCTCCTCCAAAGTGAAAGCGAAAGTCACACAGTCATGTCCGACTCTTTGTGACACCATGGACTGTCCATGGAATTCTCTAGGCCAGAATACTGGAATAGGTAGCCTTTCCCTTCTCCAGGGGATCTTCCCAACCCAGGGATCAAACCCAGGTCTCCTGCATTGCAGGCAGATTCTTTACCAGCTGAGCCATAAGACCCTTCCAGTTTTAGGTTCTAAGTGTTCATTAACAAAAGAAACTACATGTTACACACAAAGAAACAATTTCAATTTTTATGGAAGATTATTTGACTTAGTCTCAATATACAGTCATTAAAAGAAAAGAAACAGAAGCAACAGAGAGAAGTAACAGTGTATACATCACCAAGTTGGGTCAACAACCTACATCCAGACTTGAACAGTACAGGGAAGGCCCTCGTTAACAGCAATCTGGAGTCCCTGATGGGAAAGGGTCCCAGATAGAGCATCTACCCCATGGGTGAGACTTCAAATTGGAGTTTTGAGGGCTCCCGTTTACAATCCCAGGCCACAAACTGATATCATTATTGCTTTGCATGCAAAAATGCAGCTTTAGTTTTAACTTTTACAAAGCTGTTTCTCTCACCTTGTGAGTCATACGACTTCTTAAACCCCAGGGTGAGGTGTCGGGGGGTGGTTACCCAGAACTCCAGGGGCTTAAGAAATTCCAAAACCTACTCTCTTATCTAACAAGCTGCTTAACTTGGTAGTAACAACTGATGTGTTCCCAAGCAGGTAGGTAGTCCAGGTGGGGTCCAGGCAAGGTCAGAAGTCAATCAGAAGTCTGCTTCCCTACTTCTGAAGCCTGAACAAGACTACGTTAATTTTAATTTCCCTAGTACTTATAGAAGTTTTTTTTATTTTTATGAGGTTGCTTTTATCAATCATTTTATGGCTTCTGGATTTTGTCTAAAATCAACAAGGCCTTTCCTACTCCAAAATTATGAAGCAATATGCCTGTTTCCTCATCAAACATTTCTTCACACCATATATTTAAATCATTTATATAAAGTTTATCCTGGTTTATGATGTGGGTTTTGTGTGAATACTATACTGAATAATAGATATTCCCTTCAGTTCAGTTCAGTTCAGTTCAGTCGCTCAGTCGTGTCCGACTCTCCGCGACCCCATGAATCAAAGCACGCCAGGCCTCCCTGTCCATCACCAACTCCCGGAGTACACTCAAACTCATGTTCACAGAGTCGGAGATGCCATCCAGCCATCTCATTCTCCGTCGTCCCCTTCTCCTCCCGCCCCCAACCTTTCCCAGCATCAGAGTCTTTTCCAGTGAGTCAACTCGTCGCATGAGGTGGCCAAAGTATTGGAGTTTCAGCTTTAGCATCAGTCCCTCCAATGAACACCCAGGATTGATCTCCTTTAGAATGGACTGGTTGGATCTCCTTGCAGTATAAGGGACTCTCAAGAGTCTTCTCCAACACCACAGTTCAAAAGCATCGATTCTTCGGCGATCAGCTTTCTTCACAGTCCAACTCTCACATCCATACATGACCACGGGAAAAACCATTGCCTTGACTAGACGGACCTTGGTTGGCAAAGTAATGTCTCTGCTTTTTAATATACTATCAAGGTTGGTCATAACTTTCCTTCCAAGGAGCAAGCGTCTTTTAATTTCATGGCTGCAATCAGCATCTGCAGTGATTTTGGAGCCCAAAAAAACAAAGTCTGACACTGTTTCCATTGTTTTTCCATCTATTTCCCATGAAGTGATGGGACCAGATGCCATGATCTTTGTTTTCTGAATGTTGAGCTTCAAGATATTCCCTTACTAATTTGAAATGCTATATTTTTCATTATTCCAAATTTCATATATATATTTGTCTGATTTTTTATGCTATATTTTGTTTCTGTCCCAATGATTCATGGGTTAGAGCCATATTATTTCAAATATTGAGATTTCATATGTTTAAATTCCTACTGTTTAGACTTTCTTAATGGACCTTTCATTAAAATGCACTGAATATTTTTATTTTTTATAAGAATTTAAATATCTGCTTATATAGGTCTGAAGAAATTTTGTTGTTATTTGAATGTATTTTTATGTGTAGGATAATTTATTTGGTACTAACTCTGTGCTAGGCACTGTCCTGGTGCTGGGAATACAGAGTGCACAAAAAAGAAAACAATCATTGTCCTTAAGGAACTTACTTTTAGTGGTGCTGTATAAACAATAAGACAACAAAATGGATCAATAGTATAATAAGTGAAAGGTTTTCAGTGCTATGGACAAAACTTAAATAGGGAATGGGGTACAGAAAGCTAGTATGAATTTGTCTATTGATCTATTTATCTAATGTTGATTGTATTTATACAAGAACCTGGTATATTTTTCCATTTATGCAAATATTCTTGTGTCCACAATACTTGCTAATTGAATACTTGTTATGTACTGCTGTTGCTGCTGCTGCTAAGTCACTTCAGTTGTGTCCGACTCTGTGTGACCCCATAGACGGAAGCCCACCAGGCTCCCCTGTCCCTGGGATTCTCCAGGCAAGAACACTGGAGTGGGTTGCCATTTCCTTCTCCAATGTGTGAAAGTGAAAAGTAAAAGTGAAGTCGCTCAGTCGTGTCTGACCCTTAGTGACCCCACGGACTGCAGCATACCAGGCTCCTCCATCCATGGGATTTTCTAGGCAAGAATACTGGAGTGGCTTGTCATTGCCTTCTCCGTGTTATGTACTAGAACTTGTCTAATTGATGGAGGTCGATTGCTTATGGAGCTCACATTATGGTGAAGGGAAAGAAATGATTCTGGTGAAAATAGAAAGTGCAATGAGCAAATGAAATGGTATATTCAAAGGTGAATAAATAATTGGTGCTAAAAAGGCAGGAAAAGGGCATAGAATTTAGTGTGCCTATGTGTGTGTGTGTGTGTGTGTGTTGATGCAGGTGGGGATGGAACATGGGGTAGACATATTTTACGATGCAGTGTTTTGAATTCAAAATATTCAGTATACATTTTCATTTGTTCAGTCTTCATTTAATGTATTTATCTACTCTTTTAAAATATTCTCCGTATGTCTTACATATTTTCTTTCAATTCACAGCAAGTTATTTTAGCCTTTGCTTTTGGTGTTTCTGCCATTAAAAATAGAATCTTTTCTTCTATCATATCTTCTAAACACTTATGTATGTGTGTATTTATGGCAGTATATGCTGATTTTATGTTATTACTTTGGTACTCAGTCATTAAACTGAATCCATTGGCTTTTTTATAGTTTGAAATCAAAATAGAGTTTAGCAAGCTTACTGTCAGTCAGTCAGTTCAGTTCAGTTCAGTTGCTCAGTCGTGTCCAACTCTCCACGACCCCATGAATCACAGCACGCCAGGCCTCCCTGTCCATCACCAACTCCCGGAGTACACTCAAACTCATGTCCACAGAGTCGGTGATGCCATCCAGCCATCTCATTCTCGGTCATCCCCTTCTCCTCCCGCCCTCAACCTTTCCCAGCATCAGAGTCTTTTCCAGTGAGTCAACCCGTCACATGAGGTGGCCAAAGTATCACAGTTTCAGCTTCAGCATCAGTCCCTCCAATGAACACCCAGGATCGATCTCCCTCAGAATGGACTGGTTGGATCTCCTTGCGGTACCAGGGACTCTCAAGAGTCTTCTCCAACACCACAGTTCAAAAGCATCAATTCTTCAGCGATCAGCTTTAGGTCCGTCTAGTCAAGGCTATGGTTTTTCCCGTGGTCATGTATGGATGTGAGAGTTGGACTGTGAAGAAAGCTTACTGTAACCAGAATCATATAGGATATATATACATATATGTTTAAATATGTTATATGTGTGTATATATGCATGCACTATGTATATATATGTATAAATTATATATATACATATATATTTTGTTCAGTTGCCAAGTTGTGTCCAACTCTTTGTGACCCCATGAACTCCTGCATGCCAAACTTCCCCATCTTTCGCTGTTTCCCACTATCTCCCAGAAGTTGTTCAAACTCATATCCGTGGAGTCGCTGATGCCATCCAAGCGTCTCATCCTCTGCTTCCCCTTTCTCCTCCCGTCCTCAATCTTTCCCAGCATCAAGTTCTTTTCCAATGAGTTGTCGCTTCTCATCATCTAATTTCTGTTTTGTAAATAGGTTCATTTACATATTTTTTTTACATTTTTAAAAATTTTAATTGGAGGCTAATTATTTTACAATATTGTATTGGTTTTGCCATACGTTGACATGAATCCGCTGCGGGTATCCATGTGTTCCCCATCTTGAACCCCCTCCCACCTCCCTCCCCATATCATCCCTCTGGGTCATCCCAGTGCACCAGCCCCGAGCATCCTGTATCATGCATTGAACCTAGACTGGTGATTCATTTATATCATTTTTTAGATTCCGCTTGTAAGTAACGTCATATGATATTTGTCTTTCCCTGCCTGATGGTGGCCAAAGTATTGGAGCTGCAGTTTCAGTATCAGTCTTTCCAAAGAATATTCAGGGTTGATTTCCTTCGAGATCAATTGTTTAGATCTCCTTGCCGTCCAGGTTTCTCTCTTTGTCTCTGTCTTTGTCACTCTCTCTTTCATATCTATATGTATAGACTCTGCTGATAAAGGTCTGCGAGTCAAGGTCTCTCTCATATACGTGTAAATATATATGTATGTATAGATTCTGCTGACAAAGGTCCGCGAGTCAAGGTCTCTCTCATATACATGTAAATATATATGTATGTATAGACTATGCTGACAAAGGTCCGCGAGTTAAGGTCTCTCTCATATATGTGTAAATATATATGTATGTATTGACTATGCTGACAAAAGTCTGTACATATGAGAGAGGCTGACAAAGAGAGGTACAGAGGGACAACCTTGTAGAAAATGAGATGTAAAATATCTCTTTAGGGAAAAAATATTGAAAAACGCTGAAGAAAATAAGAATAAAGGAAGTGACATACCATACTCCTGGATAGGAAGAAAAAAATCAACTATTTAAATCAATCTTTAATGTTAATACAATTGCAAACAAGCTCTAAGAGTTTTACAAGAGAACTTGATTAGCTCGTTCTATCATTTCAGATGGAAGAAGAAAGGCCAGAATATTCGTGAATAAAATAATCAGGTCAGTGATTTGCTTTTCCAGATATCAAGATATATCATAAGGCCATGATAATTAAATAGGGCATTTGGTGCACAGACAGATAAAAATATTAATAGGACAGAATTGAGAATTCATTGCATTCATAAGATTCTTATAGAAGAGTTAGAGTAGAATACTCAACAAGTGTGCTAGAATGATTGGTTAGTCATAAGAGAATTAAATGAAAAATGTCTCTCTATCCAACCATACACAAAAAGCAATTCAAATAGATAAAGGATTTAATTATGAAAAGTGAAGTCCTAAACTATTATAACAAATATGGAAGGGGCTATAACTTCTTTTTTAATATAATTTTTATTTTATATTAGAGGATAGTTTATTTATAATGTACCAATGCAAAGAAATAGAGCAAAACAACAGAATAGGAAAGACAAGAGATCTCTTCAAGAAAATTAGAGATACCAAGTGAATATTTCATGCAAAGATGGGCTCAATAAAGAACAGAAATGGTATGGACCTAACAGAAGCAGAAGATATTAAGAAGAGGTGGCAAGAGTACACAGAAGAACTGTACAAAAAAGATCTTCATAACCAAGATAATAACGATGGTGTGATCACTGACCTAGAGCCAGACATCTTGGAATGTGAAGTCAAGTGGGCCTTAGGAAGCATCACTACGAACAAAGCTAGTGGAGATGATGGAATTCCAGTTGATCTATTTCAAATCCTGAAATATGATGCGGTGAAAGTGCTGCACTCAATATGCCAGCAAATTTGGAAAACTCAGCAGTGGCCACAGGACTGGAAAAGGTCAGTCTTCATCCCAATCCCAAAGAAAGGCAATGCCAAAGAATGCTCAAACTACCGCACAATTGCACTCATCTCACACGCTAGTAAAGTCATGCTCAAAATTCTCCAAGCCAGGCTTCAGATATACGTGAACCATAAACTTCCAGATGTTCAAGCAGGTTTTAGAAAAGGCAGAGGCACCAGAGATCAAATTGCCAACATCCGCTGGATCATGGAGAAAGCAAGAGACTTCCAGAAAACTATCTATTTCAGCTTCATTGACTATGCCAAAGCCTTTGACTGTGTGGATCACAATAAACTGTGGAACATTCTGAAAGAGATGGGAATACCAGACCACCTGACCTGTCTCTTGAGAAACCTGTATGCAGGTCAGGAAGCAACAGTTAGAACTGGACATGGAACAACAGACTGGTTGCAAATAGGAAAAGGAGTACGTCAAGGTTGTGTATTGTCACCCTGCTTATTTAACTTCTATGTAGAGTACATCATGAGGAACGCTGGGCTGGAAGAAGCACAAGCTGGAATCAAGATTGCGGGGAGAAATATCAATAACCTCAGATATGCAGATGACACTACCCTTATGGCAGAAAGTGAAGAGGAACTCAAAAGCCTCTTGATGAAAGTGAACGAGGAGAGTGAAAATGTTGGCTTGAAGCTCAACATTCAGAAGACAAAGATCATGGCATTTGGTCCCATCACTTCATGGGAAATAGATGGGGAAACAGTGGAAACAGTGTCAGACTTTATTTTTTGGGAGTCCAAAATCACTGCAGATGCTGATTGCAGCCATGAAACTAAATGACACTTACTCCTTGGAAGGAAAGTTATGACCAACCTAGACAGCATTTTAAAAAGCAGAGACATTACTTTGCCAACCTAGGTCTGTCTAGTCAAGGCTATGGTTTTTCCAGTGGTCATGTATGGATGTGAGAGTTGGACTGTGAAGAAAGCTGATCGACGAAGATTTGATGCTTTTGAACTGTGGTGTTGGAGAAAACTCTTGAGAGTCCCTTGCAAGGAGATCCAACCGGTCCATTCTAAAGGAGATCAATCCTGGGTGTTCATGAAATCCTGGGTGTTCATGCTAAAGCTGAAGCTCCAATACTTTGGCCACCTCATGCAAAGAGTTGACTCTCTGGAAAGAACTCTGATGCTGGGATGGATATGGGGCAGGAGGAGAAGGGAACGACAGAGAATGAGATGGCTGGATGGCATCACCGACTTGATGGACATGAGTTTGAGTGAACTCCGGGAGTTGGTGATGGACAGGGAGGCCTGGTGTGCTGTGATTCATGGGGTTGCGGAGAGTCGGACACGACTGAGTGACTGAACTGAACTGAACTGAGCTTCAGGTATATAGCAAAGTGATTCAGTTTTACTTATATATTCTTTCTCAGATTTTTTTCCTATATAGACTGTTGTAAAGTATTGACTAGAGTTACCTGCACTATGCAGTAGGTCCTTGTTGATTTTCCTAATTTATGCCCCCCCACACCTTTCCCCTCTGGTAACCTTAAATTTTTTTTCTACATCTGAGAGTCTGTTTCTGTTTTGTAAATAGGTTCATTTATATCATTTTTAGATTCCACTTATAAATAATGTCATATGATATGTGTCTTTCTCTGCCTGACTTATTTCACATAGAATGATAATCTCTAGGTCTATTCATGTTGCTACAAATGACATTATTTCATTCTTTATTATGGTTGAATAATATTCCATTGTATTTATGGGTTGGGAAGGTCCCCTGGAGAAAGGAGTGGCAACCGACTCCAGTATTCTTGGCTGAGAATTCCATGGATAGAGGAGCCTGGCAGGCTACAGTCTATGGGGCTCGCAAAGAGTCAGTCATGACTGAGTGACTTTCACTTTCTTTCATATACGTATTTTACCACGTATGCATTTAGTCATTTAAGGAAGGCTTATTTGAAAATCACAAATTTAGAAATAAATATTTGTTCTAAATAGAAAAGAAATCTGTGCAGAGTTGATCCATTATTTTTAACAAAATATCTTCATAGAGGTGCAGTATAATGCTAAAATTTGGCACTATAATTGGAGAAGGAAATGGCAACCCACTCCAGTGTTATTGCCTGGAGAATCCCAGGGACGGGGGAGCCTGGTGGGCTTCCGTCTATGGGGTCACACAGAGTCGTACACGACTGAAGTGACTTAGCAGCAACACTATAATAATTTATATCTGTGTTGTATACTTGTTTATTTACCATGAAAAAGAAAGTCACTGTTGATCATAATTTACAGATATTCATATTCTTATATCCTTTTCCTCTTTTTCCTCTCAAGCCAGAAGAAACTAGGGATAATCTTCACACCATAGAGTTTAGGTCAGGCCCTAGGCAGAAAAGCAAAATTATTTTAATAAATAATAGGTGTCACTGAAGTCCCCGTTAAAATACATAAATAAGTGTTTCTATAGAAACACTATGCTTCCCTATTCATATATATGGTGGTATCTATTTATGTTAATGTTAATATTTGTTTTTTATCATATATAACAAAAACCTGAAGCTAAGTGCATTAGGATTGCAATGTGTCTAAAACATGATATCTATCCATCCAAATTGGGTGTCTATAACTCTAATCATCAACCATCAATCCATGCATTCATTCAGCAAATATCTACTGATTCCACTGTTCTCTGACCCAAGGATAAGTAGTAAATAAGAGAGATAAAATGTCTAAGACCTGAAAAATTTGATATTCAAGGCAATAATTTTAAAGTAAAATAAAATCAAATATAATTCTATTTTATGGTTTCACATGGGCTAAGAGCTCAGAATTAATGTTAAATTTTTGGGTGTGTTAAATATCTACTGTTAAGCCATTTTTATCTTTCTTTCTTTCCCCCAACATCTTCTGATCTATTTAGCTATTTAATTATTTATCTTCAGAAAACCAGGTCTTTTTGCTGAAAATTTAATTTTCTTTCAAATTACATTTCACACAAGCCCCTTATACTGTGTTGATACTTCTTCACTTTATTTTCTGAAATAATGTTTGTTTTTTGCATTATATTTTAACTAGAATGAATAAGCTTATTTGTTCAAATGTCTAAGTTTGTTTGTTTGAGATGGAAGGGAGTGTGGGAGCCCCAGAGATAATAAAGAAGAATTCTGTACCCTATAAGGGAGAAACAAATTTTTCTTATACCCTTCTAGGTGCTTTGGCTAGTCTAGTAATTAATTTGACACAAGACAAATTAACAGGAGAAAAATTTAATTGTGTGTGTATGGGAGCCCAATAAAAGTATGAGACCCAAAGACAGGCTGACAAATGAGACTTATACACCATCCTGAGCTCAGAAATGGGATAGAGGCCTGGGGCTTCCTAGAGGAAGAGGGTGATTTACAGGAAGACAAGACAGTCAAATGTTAGGTAATCAGATTTCTGCCCTGCCAAACAGGTGACTGGTTCAGATAAAAGGTTATCTCTAGTAACAGCTCTCTTTCTGGGCCAGGCCCCCTATCTAAATTATTTTAGGCAGTTAAGGGAGAGGTAAGTGTTTTTCTTATATCTGCTGAATCTTGATCACTTTGGGCTCAAACTAATGCACAGGCCAAAGTGGCATGTTGTGGGGTGACATATTCTGTTCCCCTTCACACCCAAGGCTGAATCTAAGGCCAATTCTTGGAGACACAACACAACAAATCGTGTTAAGGGTTGGCCTTACTGCAGTCAGTGTTACTATGCTTAAAGTGTAGCTTTGCACAGGTGTTAGAGGACTATGCATGGATTAAGTATAACAACCCAGGATACTTTGTAGACACTTAACGTCTTAGAATTTGTTTATATTACTTTATATGTTATTAAAATATTAAGTTTATATTATATCTTATCCTTACTTTAAAAGGTAGAGACCTGAAACAGGGATGTGTGCGTGTTCAGTCTTGTCTAACTCTTTCAGACCCCATGAACTGTAGTCCACCAGGCACCTCCATCCATGGAATTTTCCAGGCAAGAACACTGGAACTTCCTATTCCAGGGGACCTTCTTGACCCCAAGGATCAAACCCACATCTCTTTTGTCTCCTGCAATGGCAGGCAGATTGTTTACCACTGCACCACCTGGGAAGCCAGGAAGGTTGCATAATTTGCACGAGGTAATATGGCTAAAAGTCAGAGAATTAATAATCCAAACTCATGATTGTGCTGGTGCCCAGGACAGGCTGCCCCAAATGTGCCTCAATGGCATATTTGTTTCTCTAAATTAAAGTTATTTAAGAGAGAGCCAATGCAAAGGATATACTCTGCCCATTCTTTCTATCTCCATGAAAGCAGGAAGTGAATCTCTCATGTAAAAATTGCACTCCCAGCATCTGGAGGTATGACGCCCTTATCACCAGAGATAGGGAATTGGGGACAAGAAGCTTATACACAAAGAAACCTTGTTACTTCTTTAACTTACTACCCCAAGTCCAAAATGTTTAGATTCTTCACTAATTGAGCACCCCAAACCTAAGGTTTTTGTCCTGTCAGTTTCTTGCAAATTTATTGTTGCCATGTTTGAAAAGTATAAAAGCTACCTGCTTGGCCACAGATTAAAATTTGCAAATTAAAATTTGTTTCTTTCTCTTCTGTTAATCTGTCTTGCGTCAATTGTATTGTTACTATAGCCACAAGAACTCAAGAGAGATAGAAGGGGGAATTTCCCACTTCCTGACACTTGCAAATTCTGATCTTTTTCACTGTGGTATCTCCAAATTGGGGTCAGAGAAGGAAGAAAGAAAATCTTTTCTTATACATTATCCCTTTCATCTGCCTTGTCTGCCTAGTTTATGAAATTCTTACTGATATACATACAAAAGGAGGTATGGATCTAATGACAAACAGGCTAATAACTTATTTTTGAAGTTATAATCTAAATGGAAAACATCACACCATACAATTTGCTTTCCTTTTGAAGAAGGAACTATTTTGACCAGATGTGTCATGACATTAAAATTACTTATTGACCAGATCAAATCCTATGTTTGGTGCTGATATCTCTAGGACGTTTCATTGTAAACTATTTATATATGACCAAGAATCATATTTTCCATTCTGCAAGGATATTTTATAGGTAATTGAATTTGGATGGTTTAAAAAAATGAATGAGTTCTCTTATTTTAGGTTGAATTTTTTGATACTTATAAATAACCAAATACAGATTATCAGAAACTTACCTTTTGTTCTTATC
Source organism: Moschus berezovskii (assembly GCF_049115385.1). NCBI lineage: Eukaryota > Metazoa > Chordata > Mammalia > Artiodactyla > Moschidae > Moschus > Moschus berezovskii. Next base: position 118,193,727 of record NC_142462.1, read on the forward strand.
TAGCATTTCCTCAGTAGATTATTGAATGGTGACAAAGAGAGACTTTGTCCTATTACTTAATGTTGTTCAGTCACTGAGTCATGTCCAACTTTGCAACCTCATGGACTCTAGCACACCAGACTCCTCTCTCCTCCATTATCTCCCTGATTTTGCTCAAATTCACATTGATTGAGTTGGTTATGACCCACTCCAGTATTCCTGCCTGGAAAATCCCATGGAGAGAGGAGCCTCGCGGGCTACAGTCCATGGGTTGCAAAAGTCAGACACCACTGAGTGACTGAGCGTCTAATGATCTCATCCTCTGCCACTTCTTCGCCTTTTGTCTTCAATATTTCCCAGAATCAGGGTCTTTTCCAATGAGTTAGCTTTTCATATAGGTGGCCAAAGTATTGGAGCTTCAGCTTCAGTATCATTCCTTCCAAAGAATATTCTGGGTTGATTTCCTTTAGGATCAACTGGTTGGATCTCCTCGCAGTCCAAGGGACTCTCAAGCATCTTCTCCAGAATAAGTGCTCTTCCGTTCCGTTCCGTCGCTCAGTCGTGTCCGACTCTTTGCGACCCCGTGGACTGTAGCCTACCAGGCTTCTCCATCCATGGGATTCTCCAGGCAAGAATACTGGAATGGGTTACCGTTTCCTTCTCCAGGGGATCTTTCCGACCCAGGGATCGAACCCGGGTCTACTGCATTGGAGGCAGACGCTTTAACCTCTGAGCCACCAGGGAAGTGATCTTAGTTATGAGAAATGTAGTTTCCTTAGTCATAAGAAAAGAAACCCATAAAGGAAACTTCTACCAGTGATCAAGCTTTTAGTACTTATCGTTAAAAGTGAAGACAGCTTAGCAAGGAAAACAAAGTAACAAAAAAAGGAAACAGCTTGTTTTTATTGATAAATATCTTTATCTCGCTAATTTCTGCATGCCTGTTATAGTGAAATATTTGAATATTCTCTCACGCACAGGAACATATATAGATGCACAAATAAATGCTTCTTTGCTCTTAAGACATTAACATATACCCCAAAGGTCTAAACTCTTGTTTTATTTTGTTAGGTTTACCCTTGAAACATAAGACTTTATCTCAATGATAAAGTATAAGAACATCCTAGATTTACAAGGGTTACTTTTAAAATAGAGTTAAAATATGGGTAGATAACATATTTTTCTCTAGTATCATGCATTGAACTTCCAAGGGGAATAACTATTTTAAGTAATTCCCAACAGCATCATTTACTGGAACGCTGTAATCCTTCTCTATTATGGAAGACAAATCATTTCCAGTCATGTCTAATAAGAGAGAGTTACCCATCCGTAATAGTTACAAAAACTATTGATATCTTGACATTTTATCTTCATTACTGATGAAAATACCCTCTGCTAACTGAGCAAGGCCACCTCTGACCACAAAGGTTAACTTGTTTTCCTTGGAATAGAGTTAATATAGCCTGCTGCTGCTGCTGCTAGGTCACTTCAGTCGTGTCCGACTCTGTGAGACCCCATAGACGGAAGCCCACCAGGCTCCCCCGTCCCTGGGATTCTCCAGGCAAGAACACTGGAGTGGGTTGCCATTTCCTTCTCCAATGTGTGAAAGTGAAAAGTGAAAGTGAAGTCGCTCAGTCGTGTCCGACCCTTAGCGACCCCATGGATTACAGCCAACCAGGCTTCTCCATCCATGGGATTTTCTAGGCAATAGTACTGGAGTGGCTTGCCATTGAACCCTCAATCCATATCTGTTATGGGCAGAGATTGAGAGAGACTGGCCACTGACTAGTCATAATGAGAGTGGCACTGTACAATCAAGGCCAAGTTCACAGCTCCATTCTAGAGGCAGTGAGGTCATCTTAATATTGATAATGTAATTGCAAGAGGAATATTTTTCTGACCTTCTTTTCATGTCACTTGACATGACATGAATCCTGACATGACAGCCAGGATTTTCAGTTTTCACAAATCATAGAATACATCTAAAACACTAATTTTTCAAAACCTTTATAAAATTAAGAATCTCTAAAAACATATTAAGCCATATATATTTATTATAATAACTATCAACATTTAATTATGTTTACTGTATGTTTATAAACCGAAACCAGTACTGATTTCTTTTTGGTGAGCATCTCTGTATGATTTACTGATTTATTATTTTTTAATTTTATTCAATAAACCACTATCTCAATGTCTTCATTTTTTTTTTTTTTGGTACTTCCAAAAATGGAAAGAACTTTTATACATCTATGGTTTACTAAGGAAGCTACTGTAAGAGAGTAAATCATTTTCAGGTACAACTTCTAAAATCTTGGTAAAGAATTTGACCATGTTAACTTATACTTACATGTCTCAGCTTTATTCATTCTGAGTAAACAAATTTGTTGGCCTTCCTTAAAAAAGTTACTTGAAGTCCATGAACATTTATTTTGGTGATAACAAAGGGATAACTCAGGAGCATACCTTTAATCCTGGGAAAGTATTTGTTCTTTTCATGGCTGAACTTTGTGTTTTTATATTTTTGATCTGGTTTTGTAGGCATTTTTTAAATATATTTTTAAAAATGATGAATACCAGGAAAAGATAAACTGTGAAATCCTTAAATTGCTGTTAAATTAAAATATTTTAGACTTCAGGTCTGATGCAACATATAGCAGTCAAGGAGAGCAGACTGTAAGCAATATTGCTTTGGCAGGAAACATTTCATGAAAAGATGGGAGCAATAAAGGACAGAAAGAGCAAAGACCTATCTATCAGAAGCAGAAGAGATTAAGAAGAGGTGGCAAGAATACACAGAAAAAACATTCAAAAAAGGTCTTAATGACCTGGGTAACCATGATGGCATGATCACTCACCTAGAACCAGACATCCTGGAATGTGAAGTTAAGTGGGCCTTAGGAAGCATTATTACAAACAAAGCCAGTGGAGGTGATGGAATTCCAGCTGAGTTATTTCTAAGCCTCAGCGATGATGATGATGCTGTTAAAGTGCTGCATTAAGTATGCTAGCAATGTTGGGAAACTCAGCAGTAGCCATAGGACTGGAAAAGGTCAGTTTTCATTACAATCGCAAAAAAGGCAATGCCAAAGAATGCTTTACCATAAAATGGTGCTCATTACATGTGAAAGCAAAGTAATGCTCAAAATCCTGCAATCTAGGCTGCAGCAGTCCCTGAACTGAGAACATCCACGTGCTCAAGTTGGATTTAGAAAAGGCAGAGGAATCAGAGACCAAATTTCCAACATCCATTGGATCATAGGAAAAGCAAAGGAATTCCAAAAATCTATTGACTTCTGCTTCATTGACTACGTTAAAACCTTTGAATATGTGGATCACAACGAAATTTGGAAAATTTTTCAAGAGACAGGAATACCAGACCATCCTACCAGCCCCCTGAGAAACCTTTATGCAGGAAAAGAAGCAACAGTTAGAACCAGACATGGAACAATCGACTAGTTCTAAATTGGGAAAGGAGTATGTCAAGGTTGTGTATTGTCATCTTGCTTATTTAACTTATGTGCAGAGTACATAATACAAAGTACCAGACTGGATGACTCACAAGCTGGAATCAAGATTGCAAGGAGAAATAGCAATAACCTCAGATATGCAGATGATACCACTCTAATGGCAGAAACAGAAGAACTAAAGAGCCTCTTGATGAGGGTAAAAGAGGAGAGTGAAAAAGCTGAATTAAAACCCAACATTCAGAAAACTAAGATCATGGCTTTTGGTCCCATCACTTCATGGCAAATAGATGGGGAAAATTTGAAACAGTGGCAGATTTTATTTTATTGGGTTTAAATGGATGGTGAGTGCAATCACGAAATTAAAAGACACTTTTTCCTTGGAAGAAAAGCTATGACAAATCTATATAGTGTATTAAAAAGCAGAGACATCACTTTGTGAACCAAGGTCCATATGGTCAAAGGTATGGTTTTTCCAGTCATCATGTATGGATGTGAGAGTTGGGCCATAAAGAAGCCTGAGTGCCAAAAAAACTGATACTATCAAACTGATGCTGAAGAGAAATCTCTTGAGAGTCCCTTGGACTGGAAGGAGATCGAACCAGTCCATCCTAAAGGAAATCAGTCCTGAATATTCATTGGAAGGACTGATGTTGAAGCTGCAGCTCCAATATTTTGGCCACCTGATGTGAAAAGCCAACTCATTGGAAAAGACACTGATGCTGGGAAAGATTGAGAACAGGAGGAGAAGAGGGTGACTGAGGATGAGGTGGTGTGGATGGCATCATTGACTCAAAGGACCTAAGTTTGAGCAAACACCAGGAAATAGTGAAGGACAAGGAAGCCTGGCATGCTGCAGGTCATGGGGTCACAAAGAGTTGGATGTGACTTAGTAATGAACAACAGCCTGCCTTCCCAGGTGACTCAGTGGTAAAGAATCAGCCTGCCAACACAGGAGATGCAGGAGACATGGTTTGATACATGGGTCAGGAAGATCCACTGGAAGAGGAAATGGCAACCCTCTCCAGTATTTCGCCTGGAGAATCCCATGGACAGAGGAGCCTGGTGGGCTACAGTTCACGGGGTTGCAATGAGTTGGACATGACTGAGCACACATATACACAGACATCTCCTTATCACATGTAAAACATTCTGGAAATTCAGCTCCAGGTCAAATGTCAGAGTATGTATAAATTAATATTGTTTTCCTAAGAAAGAAGAAATGTGTGTTCTGTCTTGAAGCTACTAAGTTTCCATGCATATACTTGACTGAATATGGCATAGAACAGAATCCTTATTATCATTTTTTTCTTCAACCATTAAGCAACTATTAATGTGCTTGCCATAGTTCATCAACTGGCTTTCTGTCATTGATCTCATACTGTAAAAATAACTGTTCTTTTGGACTAGAGAGCTCAATGCAGAAAATTTTAGTTGTTACTATTATTTGTGAAAGTAGGAATTTGAGTAGCCATCAAGACTATTCCTAATGGTAAGTGTTAGGACAATGGTAAATATTAGGCACATCTTTCTATCCATAAAACCATTTTTCTCATATTTATTCAAGAATTATGAATTGTGCAGCTCTCTAAGACATTGTCTAAGCCATTTATGTGTTTGGATACCAAACAATATTTGGCCTTAGTATTGAATTATTCTTGGAAACACTTCCTTGTAAGAGAATTATTGCAAATGTCTGGTATTTACCTATGTGCATAGTACAAGAGGAACACTGGGCTGGAAGAAGCACAAGCTGGAATCAAGATTGCCAGGAGAAATATCAATAACCTCAGATATGCAGATGATACCACCCTTATGGCAGAAAGTGAAGAGGAACTAAAAAGCCTCTTGATGAAAGTGAAAGAGGAGAGTGAAAAAGTTGGCTTGAAGCTCAACATTCAGAAAACAAAGATCATGGCATCTGGTCCCATCACTTCATGGGAAATAGATGGGGAAATAGTGGAAACAGTGTCAGACTTTATTTTTTGGGAGTCCAAAATCACTGCAGATGCTGATTGCAGCCATGAAATTAAAAGACGCTTACTCCTTGGAAGGAAAGTTATGACCAACCTAGAGAGCATATTAAAAAGCAGAGACATTACTTTGCCAACCAAGGTCCATCTAGTCAAGGCTATGGTTTTTCCAGTAGTCATGTATGGATATGAGAGTTGGACTGTGAAGAAAGCTGATCGACGAAGAATTGATGCTTTTGAACTGCGGTGTTGAAGACTCTTGAGAGTCCCTTGGACTGCAAGGAGATCCAACCAGTCCATTCTAAAGGAGATCGGTCCTTGGTGTTCATTAGTAGGACTGACGCTAAAGTTGAAACTCCAATACTTTGGCCACCTCATGCGACGAGTTGACTCACTGGAAAAGAGTCTGATGCTGGGGGGGATTGGGGGCGGGAGGAGAAGGGGACGACAGAGAATGAGATGTCTGGATGGCAACACCGTCTCGATGGACATGAGTTTGAGTGACCTCTGGGAGTTGGTGATGGACAGGGAGGCCTGGCGTGCTGTGATTCATGGGGTTGCAAGGAGTCGGACACAACTGAGCGACTGAACTGAACTGATAGTACAAGAGGGAAGACTATTTTCGTGTTTACCCTTCTTTGTTGTTGTTTTAGTTGCTAAGTCATGTCCAATTCTTTGTGAGCCGATAACTGTAACCTGCCAGGTTCCTTCTTCCATGAGATTTCCCAGGCAAGAATGCTTGAGTGGGTTGCTATTTCCTTCTCCGGGGTATTTTCCCTAGTGAGGAACTGAACCTGTGTCTCCTGCATTGACAGGCAGATTCTTTACTGCTGAGCCACCAGGGAAGTTTTACTCTTCTTTAGAAACTTAATTATAGGAGTTGAGATTCTTGAGAAAAGATGGGAAAATGTATGCTGGGAAAAACATACAAATTGTTGTTCTGGTAAAACATTCTTCAATGCCATTTGGTGTTTGGCTTCTTTGACAAAGATCATTCTTACTGAATCGAATGTTCACCCTTAAGCTTTTATAAGATATTTTTAAGCCTTCAAAAAATTTCAAACTCATTTAAACCACTTTTTCTGCATCAGGAATTTGAAAGTTTCATTGCTCTGTAAAGAAGATTCGTGTTAAAATTTTGCAGTTCTTTACGTGTCCTATATAAACCCATTTAAGATAAACTCAAAGACAAAAGATTTTGCTGTAAACTATTCAAAGGTTGTAGGTTTTAGTATAATAGATTATGCTAAAATAGAAACCTATTTTCATTGTTTCAGTTTTTTACATATACATATCCTATATATATATATATACATATCTTCTCCAGAAGATTTAAATTCTGGAGAGTGGAGATTATGAATTATCGTAATCATAATTGTCATAATTGTAACTTACAAGTCAGTTAGGTACTGAGTAAACACACATGGAGAGTTCTTTTAGATGCTGTTGAGGTCTCACCCAGGTTTCCTTACTAAGTTGAGAGGCCCATCCTCAGGTTCTGCTGATGAGCATTACAAATGTGTCTCAGTTGCACCCATATCTGAAGGACTGACTTGAACTGTTGGGAATTGCCTTGCCTGATGATCCCATAGAGCATTTGTCCCCAAACATTGTGTCACAAGTTTCATGGAAGATAATTTTCAATGGACCTGAGTGATGGTTTCAGGATGATTCAAGCATTACATTTATTGAGCATGTTATTTCTATTATTATTATGATATGATCATATCATAGAATCCTATTCATATGATCATATCATAGAATATGACATAGGAATATGAATATTCTTATGTCATGTTATACCCAGGAATATTCAGATTCCCTGGGTTTAGTCCCCTTGATTTAGGTGGTGCAACAGTGGTGTAATTTCTGCTCCAGTGTTCCCTGGGGGATCCAGTTGATTCTGACCTCTCTTAAAACTACACCTTCTTCCTAGCTTCATCTCCCAATTAGTTCTTCTCTCATTCACTTATAGATTTCCTTTGAGATTACCTTGAATAGTATATAACTCTGCATTCTTTATCACATATGAGAGTAATTTTTAAAATTACATGGGTCAGGAAGATCACAGAACACAGGAGCATGAAGACACAAGGCATCTTCTGATGGAAGCATGAGCTTAAGGTTTGATGAAGGTTAAAGTTAGTATGTAGGGTCTTAGCCTTTCTCAGGTTGATGCTATTTTTGCTTTTGCTATTGTCTGTGTAACCCTCTATTTTTATTACTGTGTAATAAGATGTAAGTGGAATGCACTTATGCTTATTTTTCCCAGAGGTGGCCACATAAATAATTTCAGTGTTTTTCTGTTGGTTAGAACTCAGAATGGAAGTTCCCATCTTTTTCCTGAGAGTGCATAACTGTGCTTTTCCTGGGAGATGCTGCCTGAGCAGGCAGGAATTGTCTGGAATGTGGCAGATTGTGTAGAAAGATGTGGAAGAATGTGTAGGAAGGAAGGAAGGAAACCTATTTTGAAAGCTGTGTTAACTCTTTCAGGCCATTAGGGTATTTAGTATAATTTAGGGTTATTCTTAACCAATTCCAGACTGGTGATTTACTCTAAATGATACACTAGAGCCTTGAATGAGTTAGCACAACTTAGAAACATGTCGTGTGAACAAAAGAGCAGCTGACACGTAGAAAGAGTACAGTGCATTGCGTGGGTGAGGCAAGATTCAGGGCAGGACAGCTCTGGTTGGTCCTTTCAGAGCCCAGAGTGATGGGGCCAGACTTATTTTCAACGTGCTCCCTCATTTGTGTTGTGGAGGTGAATCTTCCTGAATGATAATCTATGAATCTGGAGGAACTGACAGAGTCTTCATTTATTTAGAAATAGATGAGACGTTGGCTTAGTTTAATCTGTGATCTAAAAAGGGCTATTAATTATTCCCAGTCTTTAAATAAAATCCAGATTATTCTGAACCTTGTGCATGCCTGCTAAAACTCTTCAGTCGTGTCCAACTGTTTGCAGCCCTGTGGACCATAGCCCGCCAGCCCCTGTCCATGGGATTCTCCAGGCCAGAATGCTGAAGTGGGAGGCCATTTAGCATTTGGGTCAGTTTTGTGGGGCTGCCATAACAAAGTACCATACACTAAGTGGCTTACAGGACAGAAATGCATTGTCTCACAGTTCTGGAGGCTGGAAGTCTGAGATCAAAGTATCAGCAGAATTACTAAGCATGCATAGGAGGTCTATGAGCAAACCCCATTCCATGCTTATCCCCTCACTTTTTTTCTTTTGCCGGCAATCTTTGGTGTATCTTGGCTTGTAGAAGCACCACTCTGACCTTTGCCTCCATGTTGTCATGGCGTTCTTCCTGTGCATCTCTATCTCTAAATTTTCCCTTTTAAAATGGTTATCAATATTTAGTATTTATTGGATTAGAGACTCCCCTAAATACATCATTGGGGTCTGATTACCTCTGTAGAGACCCTATCTCCAAATAAGGTGGCATTCAGGGTATGACTTCACCATTTTAACTTTGGGGTGAACCTATTAAACAGTATTAGAAAATTCTTTTGTGTTGGTGGCTGATACAGTTTGAAGTCACAGACTTCAAAGATAAACCGTAGTTAAGGATACATCCGGCATGACAAACGAAATGCCAGTGCCCTGAAAAACAGTTCATTGATAAGATAAATTAAATAAGATATAAAGAAATAGGTAACAGATATCCCCTACTTGTAGATTAGATGACTTAAGGTTGCTAAAATGTCATTTTCCCTCGCCCTCTCCCACAGAGTCCAAAAGACTGTTCTATACATCTGTGTCTCTTTTGCTGTCTCGTATATAGGGTTATCGTGGGATGACTTGGAAGAATGGCACTGAAACATGTATATTATCATATGTGAAACGAATCGCCAGTCTAGGCTTGATGCATGATACAGGATGCTTGGGGCTGCTGTACTGGGATGAACCAGAGGGATGGGATGGGGAGGGAGGTGGGAGGGGGGTTTAAGATGGGGAAAACATGTATACTTGGGGCAGATTCATGTCAATGTATGGCAAAACCAATACAATATTGTAAAGTAATTAGCCTCCAATTAAAATAAATAAATTAAGAAAAAAGAGTATTAGAACTTGTATTAGAATGTACAGGAGATTAACAAATAGGTAAAGGAGAAATAAAATATTTTTGGATCAATGAAAAAAAATTAAAAAATAAAATGTCATTTTCCCTCAAATTGCTAGATTTAATGCAATTCCAATTTTAAGGCAGTCAAATGAAAATCTCAGCATGTTCTTTTGGAGAAAATGAGGAGAAATTTAGGTATTTACGTTTAGATGTTAAAGAATTAATATCATAATTTCTTCAGGGTCAGCCATCCTTTCTTCTCTACCTGCATTGAGCACTGTGATAATCTGAGGGAAAGAACAATAGTTTAGCCATCACTAAAGACTAAGCCTACTATCTGTTCTGTTCTGTTCAGTCGCTCAGTCGTGTCCGACTCTTTGCAACCCCGTGGACTGTAGCCTACCAGGCTTCTCCATCCATGGGACTCTCCAGGCAAGAATACTGGAGTGGGTTACCATTTCCTTCTCCAGGGGATCTTCCCGACCCAGGGATCGAACCTGGGTCTCCCACATTGGAGGCAGACACATTAACCTCTGAGCCACCAGGGAAGCCCTATCATGCCTGGAAAATCAGGTGAATTAAAAACATACATTCATGCAAAATAATCATTGAACTGTTCAATGGCTTTGCCTTCTATATTTGAAAGAGTGGGACTGAATATTAGGGTACATGAGGTCAGTCAAACCGGTATTGAACAAGGTTGCCTCCTCTCTACTCAGCACAGGGCCTGCCACATTGTAAACATACAATATATTCGTTTTGAGCAAATGAGTTACTAAATGAGTGAACGTGTGAGCATGACAGAATAGTGAAATAATTAATGAAAATGGACTTGGAAGGCTGTGAGAGAATGTCTTTTACCCTCAAGTCCCACACGCATCAGCCTGAAGGGCAGTCTTACCCAGCAAAACTAGGACACAGTGATCACTAATGTTGGCAACCATGTTCTAACATTGCCTGTTCTTGGGTTTTTCAGTTGGGAAAATTATGACTCAGAAATTTTCCACACAGTGTAATTTATTTATTAATTCAGGCTGTTTCTTTCTTATCATTTTGTTATCATTCAGTTGCTAAGTCACTTCTGATTCTTTGCAACCTGATGGACTGCAGTGTGCCAGGCTCATCTGTCCTCCGCTATCTCCCAGAGTTTGCTCAATTTCACGTCCATTGGGTTGGTGATGCCATCCAACCATCTCATCTCAACCAGCTGCCCCTTTCTTCTGTCTCCAATCTTTCTCAGCAACAGGATATTTTCCTTATTGTAAATATAAATAAATCATTTCCATTGAATAGAATCTGCTGAGAGAAACACTGTTCCCAATAATATACATAAGAGTAAACTTTTCCTACTAGAGAGATGAAAATAGGTATTCAGTTAGGAAAATTCCTAAGAGAAGCAGGCATATCACATATGTTGGGATTCATGAACATTTTTCCAAAGGAGTCAAGGTGATTCTTGTATACATTAACGATTAAGCACCACAGTCTAAGGGAGTAGAGTGAAAAAAAGATTAAGCACCACTTTTTCTGCGGCTAGGGTAAATCCCAGAGAATGTATTTTCCTCTAGCAAGTTTTGGAGTTTATTTCCCCCAGTTCCAGAGAGTTCTAAACATAGTCGACAAATGTCAGTATAGCTTTAAAAATATTTATCTTGAATTAATACAGTAACAAAAATGTCTCTCACATTGATTATTAGAAAACTTGTGATGAATTAATTATCCTTCAGATTGTGGGGGCTCCATACCTACCAAAAATTAGAATTCTATGTGGGATTGATAGTTTGACAGAAACGTTTTAAAAGGAGAAATGAAATAAAATGCACACATGCACACAAATGACAGACTTAATTCACAAACTCTGTAGAGTATCCTTGGTGCCTTCTTACACGGTTTTTAATGGCTGTCTAGCAATGGCAAGCCACTCCAGTACTCTTGCCTAGAAAATCCCATGGACGGAGGAGCCTGGTAGGCTGCAGTCCATGGGGTCGCTACGAGTCAGACATGACTGAGCGACTTCACTTTCCCTTTTCACTTTCACACATTGGAGAAGGAAATGGCAACCCACTCCAGTGTTCTTGCCTGGAGAATCCCAGGGACGGGGGAGCCTGGTGGGCTGCCGTCTATGGGGTCACACTGCTGAAGTGACTTAGCAGCAGCAGCAGCAGCAGCAACAAGTTAGCAATTAGTTTGTCACTGACCATTGATTGAAGTATTAGCAGAAAAGGCATTAAATATATGAAAGTATTTAATAATCCTCAAATCTATCACATTTTCTTTTGAAGATATACATAGATTTATTCTCAGGCAATAAAAAGTAAACTAGATTCATCGTACCATCTTTCTAGATTCCATAGATATATGCGTTAATATGCGATGTTTGTTTTTCTCTTTTTGACTTACTTCACTCTGTACGGTAGGATCTAGGTTCACTCACCTCATTAGAACTGATGAACTTATCTGCAAAACAGCAATAGGGACACAGACACAGAGAACAGACTTGTGGACACAGTGGGGACAAATTGGGAGAGTAGCATTAAAATATATAGGTAGCATTAAAGCATTAAAACATATATATGTAAAATGGATAGCCAGTGGGAATGTGCTGTGTGATTCAGGGAGCTTAAATCTGGAGCTCTGTGACAATGTAGAGGGGTGGAATGGGGTGGGAGGGAGGTTCACTTGGGAGGGGACATATATACCTATGGCTGATTCATGTTGATGTATGGCAGAAACCAGCACTGTATTGTAGAACAATTATCCTCCAATTAAAACTAAATTAATTTTTTATAAAAGTATATTAGAATGTCATCAAAAAGAAATCACTTTTTAGTTTGTTGCCTAATTAAACTCAGCCTAAAATAGTATAGTTTTACCCTAAGATATCAACTTCATTTACTTTCCTAAAGAATTTCTTTAGAAACTTTGGTTTAAGTTTTCTTGTTAGATTAAAACTAAGATTGACTCAGCTGTAAACTTTCTCTTACCTGAAAAAAAAAAAAAAAAAAATCAGGAGATCTTCTAAAGTCTTAGTAGCCAGAAGCTATTGTTATGACTTTGGTGGAAATAGCTTAGTGTTTCCAAACTAATTACTTTGGTCTAGACTTTAATTTACCAACGTTAATATATTCTTTTTACTGGCTTTTCTTTCTCCTTGAGTCAGCCTTTCCAAAAACTCAAAGTAAAGAGAAACAAATGAAAACTGTTTACATTCATTTTGTTCAAGACACTTGATTTTTGAAAATTGGTGCAAGTATATAGATAGAATGATGTTGCTTACTCCTCTGGAGAGTTTTGTTACACCGAATAACATGCTTCAATTCATAAACATATATTGAGCTACTTCAGCATGGACTTTCTGTGCTTAATGCTGTGGATAATGCCTGGATTTTTAGCAATTTTTGTTTTTGCAAGTGAAAAAACTACATCCAGAGAAAATTCTGTCCCAGGCTATAAAGGGAACTTTGGGACTTTGAGTGGGAAATAGGTTTCAAATTGCTTCTTCATTCCCAGTCCTGGGTTTTGCACACTTCAGAATTTCAAATTTCAGTGAAATTTTGTATAATTTCTAACCAGAATAATCCCTTGATAATTGTTAAATTCCCATCATCAAATCTTCACTCAGAGTAATAGAAGAATCAAGATTAGATGCAATATTTCAGGTCATTTGCTTCAAACATGACTTCTCTGAACTAAAGTAAAAAACAGGCCATATTATCTTTTTTAACTTCAAATGAAAACAGATAAACAAATGAAAAGAAACCAAACTAAACAAAGGAAACCTCCATATTATCTCCTAGGATGACTCATCTTCTATAGTATAAGTTTTTCATAACTTTTTCTTAAATTAATTTTCACAGGGAGAGTAGGGGTAAATAGGAGGATACTGAGAAAGACATGCTGGAAAAATACCATTAAAGGTGAGAGGGCATAGAAAGTATTAAAAAAATGCAATCCACTTATATCCCCAGGACATGTCATGTAATGTCATTTCTAATCCTAAATCCAGGGTGTGTTCTTTTTTTAAAGACAAGTTTTCTTTATCATTGCATTGACAAAATTTGGCTCACATTGTCCAAAAGTTATTGCAAAGACAACAGAATATATGAAAAAGTATGGTAGCATTTAGAATATTTTATTGACAAGAATCCATATCTACAAGGTATATTCAGTAAGTAGACAATTATGGAAACAGCACTAAATTTGGAAAAGAAAACTCAGCTGTGAGATTACAAACCAATTTCTCATAATTTAGTGTGTGTCCACCAAATAGTGTTTGTCCCCCTCCCACTACCACCCAATACCTGGTAAATAAGTGGAGCATAAATAACCCTCCCTACTTTATAAAAGTAGAAGGACAATTACAGTGATTTATCAAATACTTGCCAAAGTTGCTACAGTTTGTTAAAAAAAACAAACACACACAACTGTGGACAGGACAGGTCAAATCCAATCAGAATCTGAATTTAGATATTCTGTTTTTAAATATAATGCCCCTTTGTGAAGATACAGAAATGAAGGTGTTAAAATAGTCTTGGGAAGATGAAGTAACAGGAACAGACTTACCTTTTACCTGAAAAGATTAAAAATCAGACAAAATATACAAAACAATAATTTTCAGACTTTACACATCAAATAGGGCAGGACTGTGATCTCTGAGGCGGAGGTTGTGAGAGTGGCGGGATGAGATATGCTCTCTGATTGGCTCAGTTAACTGGATCCTATTGGACTGGCTAAGCTGAAGGAAAGGGGGAAGGTTAAAGTCATTAAAATTTGCAAAGCAAAGTACCAACTTTGCTTGAGAGAGAGAGAAAGTATGTGGATCTGAATATTTGAGAAGGTTTTCTTTCAAATCTTTAGCTAAAGACTGATAAATGCATGTGAGACAAGTAACTGCGACTGGGAAAGGATCAAGTAAAAGACTAAAGGAAAAAATTGACAGAGGTCACAGAGGTGAGAAAAGTTCTTGCTTCCATCATTTAGCGGGATTGCAATTTTGTAATTAAAGAATTTTGGGAAGAGTACTCAGAAGTGTATTACCGCAGTAGTGGAGCAAAATTAGTTCTTCAGTAAAGCCATGTCTGCTCTCACCTAAAAGAATATAAAAGTAAGCTTTGAAAGAGTCAATCTGTTTCTGAGTAATTATACGGCACTTCAAAGATCAAGAATATTTATGAGTATAAAATATGCAGAATTCAAAAAGGAAAAATTCACAATGTTAGTGACATCTGATCCAAAGTGACTAGGTATGCAAAGAAGTAGGCAAACGTGATTCAAAATGAGAAGAAAAAAAATCAATAGAAATATTCTTGTAAAAGATACAGATGATAGAATCAATAGACAAGCATATTAAAACAGTTATTACATAGCATATGTGTAAGAAACTGAAAGAAAACTTATGAAAGTTAAGTAGATATATGAAGGATATAATATGACTCAAATCAAACTTGTAGAGATGAAAGCTACAAGATCAAAGATGACAAATATATATATCAAAAGAAGAACTGCAGTCAGTGACCTCAGCTTCACCTTACAAAAGGCTTTATTTAAAAAAGTAAATTAAATCTGAAGTAGGAGAAGAAAGGTAAAAGTATATATCAGAAAAGCAATAGAAAAAAATTTGTCCAAATTTTTGTCCAAAATTTGGCTTTTAAAAAAGATCAGTAAAGTTGATAAACTTCTAGTTAAACTCAAAAGGAGAGATGAAACAAATTATCAATATCAACAATGAGAGAGGAGACATTAGTACACAGTTTACAGAGTTTAAAAGGATTCAGTTCAGTTCAGTTCAGTCGCTCAGTCGTGTCCGACTCTCCGCGACCCCATGAATCACAGCACGCCAGGCCTCCCTGTCCATCACCAACTCCCGGAGTACACTCAAACTCATGTCCACAGAGTCGGTGATGCCATCCAGCCATCTCATTCTCTGTTGTCCCCTTCTCCTCCCACCCCCAACCTTTCCCAGCATCAGAGTCTTTTCCAGTGAGTCAACTCGTCGCATGAGGTGGCCAAAGTATTACAGTTTCAGCTTTAGCATCAGTCCCTCCAATGAACATCCAGGATTGATCTCCTTTAGAATGGACTGGTTGGATCTCCTTGCAGTATAAGGGACTCTCAAGAGTCTTCTCCAACACCACAGTTCAAAAGCATCGATTCTTCGGTGATCAGCTTTCTTCACAGTCCAACTCTCACATCCATACATCACTTCATGGGAAATAGATGGAAAAACAGTGGAAACAGTGTCAGACTTTATTTTTTGGGGCTCCAAAATCACTGCAGATGCTGATTGCAGCCATGAAATTAAAAGACGCTTGCTCCTTGGAAGGAAAGTTATGACCAACCTTGATAGTATATTAAAAAGCAGAGACATTACTTTGCCAACCAAGGTCCGTCTAGTCAAGGCAATGGTTTTGATTATCAGAAATATTATAGACAACTCGATTCTAATAAATGACAACTTAAATGAAGTGTAAAATTTATTGAAAGGCACAAATTACCAAGATTGCTTCAAAAGGAAATGAATGAATAGTGCTTTTTCTAATAAAAAAAATGCATTTGTCAAGATAATATTCTAGGCCAAAGTGATAACTTCTATTGACTATGTAAAGATAAAATGTTACCCATATATAATATGTTAGTAAACAACCCAATGAGAAAATGGTCAAAAAATCTGAACAGATACGTCACCAAAAACAAACAAACAAAATAAAACCCTAAAAAACAAACCTGGCAACAAAAAACTCCGTGAATTAATGATTATTACATGAAAAGATCCTCAAAATCATTACTCATTAAGTAAATGCAAATTGAAATTACAATGAGATGTCCTTACATACTCAACTGAATGCCTAAAATTAGAAGCCTGACCAAAACAATTTTGGTGAGGATTTGGAACCACTTGCCCTCTTCTAATTGTTCAGTTCAGTTCAGTTCAGCCACTCAGTCACATCTGACTATTTGCAACACTGTGGACTGCAGCATGCCAGGCCTCCCTGTCCATCACCAACTCCCGGAGTCCACTCAAACCCATGTCCATTGAGTCGGTGATGCCATCCAACCATCTCATCCTCTTTCGTCCCCTTCTCCTCCTGCTCTCAATCTTTCCCAGCCTCAGAGTCTTTTCCAATGAGTCAGTTCTTCACATCAGGTGACCAAAGTTTTGGAGTTTCAGCTGCAATATCAATCCTTCCAATGAACACCTGGGACTGATCTCCTTTAGGATGGACTGGTTGGATCTCCTTGCCCATCTTGAACCCCCTTCCCACCTCCCTCCCCATCCCATCCCTCTGGTTCATCCCAGTACACCAGCCCCGAGCATCCTGTATGTATCATGCATCGAACCTTAACTTAGATATTTCAATTTTCCTTTTAGCCCATGTGGAAGAACTTAGAATTAACACTCACTATCTTTGTAATTTTTCCAATAGAGTATCTTATTCCTTTTGTTTTGCAGTCTTTAGAACTTAGCTCAGTGTTGAATACAATGAAACATACTTCCATCAGTTCTGTCCTTTGTACCTGTGCAGATTACCCTGTGCATGAAAGAAGACATCATGTTATTTATTCAGTTTGTGTTTCCAGCCTATCCAAAGATTCAGCTATCCTACATGTGAGCAAAGCCTAATTCTTAGAAGTCATTGAATGAAGTCAGCCATCGATAGGATATTGTTTATCTGTGACCTCATTATCTTCCACCAAAGCATAGGGAAATCTTAGGAAGGGGAAAGCAGTTGTAGGCACAGAAATTAATCCACAGATTAGATTTCTTCTTGTTGTAAATCCATCTGAAGTTAAGTTAAAAAAAATGAATGCATTTCAAAACTCTTGAGGAATGTGTCAGTATTTGCATATGTATGCTCATCAGTTCAGTGGCTCAGTCTTGTCTGACTATTTGCGGCCCCTTGGATTGCAGCACGCCAGGCTTTCCTGTCCATCACCAACTCCCGGAGCTTGCTCAAACTCATGTCCATCGAGTCAGTGATGCCATCCAACCATCGCATCCTCTGTCGTGGTATGTACACAGGTGTAGTAAAAATAGAGCTTTTGTTCTAGGAACACAGTTGGCTTTGAGGACCTCACTCACCTCTCCTGTCTTGTGTACATCTTGAAAGCTCGCAGCTGTCAGTACTTCTACAGGATCGTGAAATCACCAAAGAGGACTGAACTCTGCAGAAAGAAATTTCATTATGAACTGAGACTAGAGAAAGGCTAAGATGTTTGTCATAAATTTGGATAGATTCAGATACAGCTGGAGTTTCCCTTTACTAATTATATTCATTCCTGCATTGTTTTATTAAAATAGGAACAAAGGAAACCCATCCAGAAGTGCTGGCATTTTTTATTACCTGATTTTGATGGTAATCTTGGTAATACCAATAATCTAAAAAGGCAAACAGTGCTATTAGATTATTTTTTTTTCCTTTTAGGACAAATTATTTTTTCTCTTTTATTTACACATTATTTCTATCTGGCAGAGTCAAGGATAATAGATGGGATCATGGGAGATAGGCTCAAATTTCAGACTTTTCATGTCCACTATACTATTTAACGCTCTGTTTTCTTGACTGAGTTGAGAAGCTGGATTAGATGTTTCAAAATTATTTTCTGTATCTATACTTTAATTATTATTTTCTCCTAATACTCACATGTAAAATATTACCCATTTTTGGTTACATTTTTTATTAGATCATCCACATGACAACTGCATTTAATGCCATCAATGAACTAACTCTTCTATATCAGCTGTCAGATGATTTCACATCCAAAACTATTTTGCCAGCTCTTAAAATTTTATCAGCTTTCTTTAAACTTATCAATAGCAGTGAAACAAGGCTGAGAAAGAACCTTGGTAACCTGAAGAAGTATAAGAAAGGGAGATGGGTTGTATTTTCAATTTTATTAAAATTCTTCTTTTCCACCAGCTATATACTTTTTATGCGTGGCCTAATTTCCTTTTGGCTGTGGGCAACATTTCATGGGTTTTACAATCTCTTCATAAACCACAACCTATCCCATTATCACATTATATATAACTCCATAGGCATGCAATATTTTGCTCAATTTAGAAATGGAGAAATAAAGGTAAGAGCAGTTTTCAAAGGTCTGAACTTTTCATTAAAGTATAATTTATTGAAATTTGCTTCTAGTCACATATTAAACAATATACATGATATAATACTTGGAATCTTTTTATTTACAGATCACTATGCATCTCTTGGGCTTCCCAGGTGGTGCAATGGTAAAGAATCTGCCTGCAATGCAGGAGTCTCAGTTTTGACCTCTGAGTCAGGAAGATCTCCTGGAGGAGGGCATGGCAACCCATTCCAGTATTCTTACCTGGAAAATCCCAGGGACAGAGGACCCTAGCAGTCTACTGTCCATAGCGTTGCAAAAAGTTGGACATGACAGAAGTGACTTAGCATGCAAGCATACATGTATCTCTTATGTTTAGATACGTGAATCATTTTAACATGTAATTTTGTTTTCAATTTTATACATGACACACATGAATTGATATTTGATATACTAATCTATCAAAGTAAAAATTTAATTACTCTCTACCCACTACTCAGTTGGGCAAAGAAAGTAGATTCTTTATTTCCAGTGTTAAATGTACTCTCCACTAAGTGATGAGGGAATTTTTGCACGTTAAGATCTCAGCTTAATGAGCTCTTTTCAGCCTGGTTAGTAATAGTTACTCTACCTAAATTGTAACTCCTTATCAGAACTTTTTTTAAGATTTTATTTTGATGTGGACCGTTTTTAGATGCTTTATTTGTAAGGTTGTACACTGAGAAAAAATATGATGGAAGAAGTGGAAGCATTAAATTTAATTGAAGGGAAATTAAGTGAATATATATAAGCTGTTAATTGCCATGCATGCTTGTGTGTTTTCAGTCATGTCTGACTCTGTGCAACCCTGTGGACTGTAGCCCACTAGGCTCCTCTGTCCATAAAATTTTTTAAGCAAGAATACTGGAATGGGTTGTCATTTCTTGCTCCAGGTGATCTTCCTGACCCAGGGATCAAACCCACATCTCTTGTGTCTTTTGCACTGCCAGGTGGATTCCTCACCACTAGTGTCACCTGGGAAGCCCTTTGAATTGTCATTTCATATTATATAAAAGCATTTCAGTATAATTTATATAATATTTTAATCGTCATTTCATATTATATAAATTATACAGAAATGCTTTTATATCTGATCCTGTTTACCTTTTCTTGTCATCTCTTGGTAGAATTTTGAGTCAATACACTTGTTTCCCAAGTGTCTTTTCATAAGTGCCCTTGTGTGTTGGAACAGTAGTCTATCTATTCCAGAAATGAGAGTATGTTCTGTGTTAGATATTTGCCTTTATGCTATGACATTCATAATTTCTTTTCTCTTAATGACTTTTAGTCACATGCATTAATTTTTGTTTCTTATATAGTTTCCCCTTTGGATATGAGAACACTTTGCAACTTAATTCTTAAACATTTAACATAAAGAGAAGCAAGATCTATGAATGAGAAATTGATTAGTATATTTATTCCAGCCACAGAGCAACACTGTGTGATGATAGTGAACAAGAAGGACTAGTCTTGCTGTCACAAATAATGCTATATAAAAATTAGCCACATCATTATATTTCTATTCAGCTCCTTTAGCACAAAATAGGAATTAGTGCATTTATATAAATACTGGAATAAAAAGGCAAGTTGTTCTTCTTCTTGTTCTTCAGTCACTAAGTCTTGTCTGACTCTTTGCGATCCTATGAACTGCACCATATCAGGCTTCCCTGTCCTTCACTATCTCCCTGAGTTTGCCCAAATTCATGTCCATTGAGTCAGTGATGCCACCCGACCACCTCATCCTCTGTCGCTCCCTTCTCCTCTTGCCCTCAATCTTTCCCAGCATCAGGGTCTTTTCCAATGAGCCACTTCTTCACATCAGGTGGCCAAAGGATTGGAGCTTCAGCTTCAGCATCAGTCCTTCCAATGAATATTCAGTGTTGATTTCCTTTCCAGTGTTGACTGGTTTGATCTCCTTGCTGTCCAAGGGACTCTCAAGCGTCTTTTTCAATATTGCAGTTTGAAATCATCAGTTCCTTGGCACTCAATCTTCTTTATGCTCCAATTTTCCCATCCATACTGGACTACAAGAAAAGCCATAGTTTGACTGTATGGACCTTTGTCAACTAAGTGATGTCTCTCATTTTTAACACTCTGTCTGGGTTTGTCATAGCTTTTCTTCCAAGGAGCAAGTGTCTTTTAATTTTGTGACTGCAGTCACTAGCCACATGATTTTGGAGCCCAAAGAAATAAAATCTGTCATGTGTTAATTCCTAAGAAAAGATTTTAGGGCAATAAGATTTTAGGCATTTAGATACAAACCAGAAATATTATCTCTATTTAGACTCATTAGAACAAAGACACTTGTAAATAAAAGTTTTTTTAATGTCCTTATGCGTTTATTCTCACATTTACATCACAATAAAGGCACAAACCATAAATACTTATATTACTATTTTATTGATAAACTCCAGTGCTTTTAAAACACTACAGATCAATAGTTTACACCTAGCAATACCATTTGTGTGGGAGAGTAAATCCCTATATGAATTTGGAGTTGTATGTTAAGGAAACTGTATGCAACATAAAAGCTTACTGATCAAATACCATTAAATAGAGGAAACTGAATTCTTTCCTTTGACACGAAAATGTATTTTGTTGTCATAAATAAGAAGTAAATTTCTATGTTCTTTCATTCTTTACTATGATGTATTTTCTTTAGTTTATCCTCTGAATCTCAAATTCACCAACATGAACAAATACATCAACTCTAATACCCTACCTGTAATTTACACTTTGGTTGCTATGTATTTTTTTCCTTTTCCTCTCTCTCTCTAGAATCGCTCTTGCACTTAGGGGCACAATGTAGGTTACTATTGAAAGAAACCAGAGATAAATAAAGTATAAAAGTAGGTATGCCTGCTAAGTCATTTCAATCGTGTCCGACTCTTTGTGACTCCACGGACCATGGCCCACTAGGCTCCTCTGTCCATGGGATTCTCTAGGCAAGAGTACTGGAGTTGGTTGCCATTTCTTTCTCCAGGAAATCTTCCTGACCAGGGATTAAACCCACATCTCTTGAGTCTCCTGCCCTGGCAGGTGAGTTCTTTACCACTAGCACCACCTGGGATTGCCATAAATGTATACACAATATAATTACAGTCTCAAAGGGATTTAGATATCTATACCAAGTATAGTGAAGGCAAACTATGTCTAGAAGGTGGGCTAAGTTTAAGTCTAAGCAATTTAAATATTTTTTAAAATGTTGCATATATAGCAAAAAATAATCCAGGACAGCAAATAATATATTTATGCAAGGCAATATTTTGCTGGCGTGTATATGAGGGGGTGATTAATAAAGCCTACAGGGAGGGTATGTAAGATAAATCATGCAGCCAGAAATGTTTAAGCAGTTTTGGATTTTTCCTGAAAATATTCATTCTTCTAGCAAATACTGAGCACCTGCTGATCAAATTGCTACTAGAACTATTTTCTTGTGCATGGAATTTGGATTCTTCTGTCTCCTGTTACAGGTGATTAACCTTTGATGGTCTAAGTCAACATTTTTGCAATTGTTTTGATACAGGTTATTTAACAGTCTGGATAACAAGTTTTTCTATAGAAGTAAACGTATATTTGAAGTATAAACTAAAAAATTGTACACTACGTTTTAAAAAGATAGTTTACTGATGTTGAACTATAGATACATTATTTTTATTCCTTTGTTTTCCATAATCAGTTTCTACATATCTATCAACTGTACATTGTAATTATCCGTGTGCCTGTTTTTGTTACTTGGCTAAGGTATTCTTGAGGACAGACACAAGATTTATTGATTTTGATATTTTGTGTGGCACACTTGTAGTCTTCAGTGTTATACAGGGGTCATAATCTATGTCAAAGATTGACCAGTGGGTAATAAGCATCTGAGTTAGTGGGTAATAGACGCCTGGGTTAGATTTCAGTTCAGCCGCTCAGTTGTGTCCAACTCTTTGTGACCCTGTGGACTGCAGCATGCCAGGCTTCCCTGGCCATCACCAACTCCTGGGGCTTGCTCAAACTCATGTTCAACGAGTCATTGGGAGAAATAAGAAGACTGAGAACTGAATGGACATTGAAACCACAGCCTACAGAAGCCAAGTTGGAACTTAAGGCCTAAATTTAATCAGGTTAATTAATTTTAAAAACAAAATGCCATTATTCTTTGTAGGATTTATATAAGACAGAGTCTTGACATAATCTCCAAAATTCAAAAAATAAAAAAATGACTCCGCATACAACCAAAATAAGAAAATCTCAACTGATAAGCAAAGACAATTAGCACAGGTCAACAATAAGAAGACACAGAGGTTGAAATTATGTGATATTGATATTAGAATCACCACTGTAAAAATATTTGCAAAAATATTTTGCATGGCCTGCATAGTTGTAACATTGTTAATAAATATGTTTAAGAACTTGAGACACGAAAAACTATAAGCTCCCTTCTGACCTAATCACTGTGACTAGATTTACTCATTTAATTGGTGCTTATAATAATAAGATTTTGTACCATTTGAAATAGGCTAGATTTTCTTAGTTGTGATGCTGTTCAACTCTTAAGGGGAATTTAAGAAATGCTTGAGAGTGCTTGGGTGATAATAATTGTTGGAAGTATTACTTGCATTTGATTAGAGGCTGCTAATGCTAGATATTCTGCAATGTAAAAAAACACTCCGGTATGGCAAAGTCTTGCCTCCTTCAAGTATCTCTACATTTATCTAAATGTAGGTGAAAGATTTATTTGTGTTGGCCTGAATTGAAAATTTAACTCCATATTAAAAATGAACATAAGAAATACTTCATGTATTATTCTATGTAGATTTTTAGGAATGAAGATGTGCAAATTGAAAACAGATTGTACATTGTTTTTCAGAACATTACCAAAAGTTGATCACCATTTTGCTATTGTGAAACCAATGACTTATCAATTCATGGAATTTAAGCCTCCAGTAGGACATGAATATAGCTGTTGTTCATCTCAGAATAATAGCTAGAGAGTTACAAAAGTATCTTTTATAATCAAGGGTACTAACTTTAGTTCTTACATGTTGTGATCATGGCACAGATATTTTGATACATGTTTCCATTTTTTTCTCAGGTGTCTGACAACTTTTTGGAATAGTTTTGTGGAGGGGTTGGAGATCAACCTCAAATATATAACAAAACACCTCTCTTAATGTGATCAAAGGACAGTAGATCTAGGAATTTAAAACACTAAGATCTAGGGACTTCCCTGGTGGTCAAGTGGATAAGAATCCACTTGCCAATGCAGGGGACACAGATATGATCCATGATCTGGGAAGATCCCACATGCTATGGAGCAACGAAGTCTGTGTGCCAGTTACTGAAGCCAAAGCAGCTAGAGCTTGTGCTCCACGACAAGAAAAGGCACTGCGATGAGAAGCCCAAGTGCTGCAATGAAGAGTAACCTCGTCTTGCCCCAGCTAGAGGAAAGGAAGCAATGCAGACCCAGTGCAGCAAAGAAAAACAAAAATAAATGAATAAAGTTTTATAAGGTACATACTAAATAATTCTGTTAAAAAACACTAAGATCTAACCTCACTTTCCATAAAAAGGCAGAGATAGATAAACTTTTAACTTTTTACTAGAAATTCTGTCACTCAAAGCAAACACACAAACTTGAAAAATGAAGCCCCAAGTCATTTCCCTGTAACTCGTCCCAGTGGTATTACATTGGAGTAGAGATTGTTGATATTACGTATTAATCCTATTCATAAGTCAAAAGGCAATTATGTAATAACTTCTATGTAAATTAGATGTGAAATTGATATAATTCAATATCCTGTTCAGATAAAGCTCTAAATAAACAAAACAACTTTGACCCAAACTTCCTACCTCATACAGAAATGGGCTCAGTTATTTTGCCCACTTTTTAATCAGAAAGTTGCTAACAGACTAGATCTTAAATATTCTCACATGAAAAAGAAATGATAGTTTTGTGATATAATAGAAGTACTAGCTAAGGCTATGTCGGAGAAGGCAATGGCAACCCAGTCCAGTACTCTTGCCCATGGATGGAGGAGCCTGGTGGGCTACAGTCCATGGGGTCAAGAAGAGTCGGACACGACTGAGTGACTTCACTTTCACTTTTCACTTTCATGCACTGGAGAAGGAAGTGGCAGCCCACTCTAGTATTCTTGCCTGGAGAATCTCAGGGATGGCAGCCTGGTGGCCTGCCGTCTATGGGGTTGCACAGAGTCAGACATGACTGACTTAGCAGCAGCATGATGGTAATATTTTTACAATATACAAGTGTATCAAATCAACACTGTATTCACCTTAAACACAATATTATAGTACATCACATCTCAATTCAAAAATAAATAACAAGTGAACCATGAAATAAATGTAAAACATAAAACTATATAATTTTTAAGAAAGAAAATGAGAATTTGGGGATTCAGAATTGGACAATGAGTTCTTAGACTTGACTCAAAACATGACAGTATGGTCAAGTAGACTTCCTCAAAGTGAAAATATTTTGTTCTGTGAAAGTCTGTGTTAAAAGGATAAAGAGCTACCAACTGGGAAAAAAATATCTGCAAGCCTCATATTCCACAAACAACTGTTGTCTAGAGCAACAAAGAATTCTCAAAACTGCATAGTGAAAAATCGAAAAATACCATTAGAAAATAGGAAAAAGGTATGAAGAGATATCTTACCATAGAGAGTTTACAGATGGAAAATAAGCATTAGCCATTCAGTTCAGTTCAGTTCAGTTGCTCAGTCGTGTCCCACTCTCTGCGACCCCATGAATCACAGCACGCCAGGCCTCCCTGTCCATCACCAACTCCTGGAGTTCACTCAAACTCATGTCCATCGAGTCGGTGATGCCATCCAGCATTAGCCATTAGGAAGATGCAAATTGAAATGACACTGAGATAGCACTACCAATCAATTGGAATGACTAGGAAAAAAAAGAATACAAGGGCCCCAGATGCTGGAAAGGATGCTGAATTATCACACAGCTGGCGGAATGCCAGCCATTCTGAAAAACAGCCACATTTCCAGCCATGTTAGAAAGCAGTTTAGCAAATTCTTATAAGATTAAATGCAGTTTTACCCAAGACTGAAATTATGGTGAGACAGGAGAGGCACTCACCCTCAGATACATGTGAGTGTGGGTCGCAGAGTTGGACACGACTAAAAATGACTTAGCAGCAGCAGTAGCTGAAAACTCAGTAATCACAATAAGCAATATTTTGATGCAGTTATTTTTTTGCAAAATCAGAATTGACAAAAAGCCTGTTTTTGTGAAAATATTACAAGGTGCTAAATAAAGACAAAATAATATAATTTAGCAAACGTATTCCTGTGCATTTGTCCCAGAGGAATAAAACCTTTTGTCCAAAAAACCCTGCACATCATTGTACATAGCAGCTACATCCACAAATTGTAGCTAATGCCATGTCCTTCAGAGGGTGAATGGTTAGATATATATATATTGTGGTACATCCATGCAGTAAAACAAAGGAACAAACTATAGATTCCTAGTATCACTTGGGTGGATCTCAGGGGCGTTATTACTCTGAGTGAAAAAAGTCACTCACAAAAGTTACACAGACCAACTTCTCAAGACTGAATTCTCAAAGTTACACACTATGGTGAGGAAATTGTGCAGTCAAGAATGCCATGCTCTTAACTTCTCATATATTTTCCAGAGGGACTTCCCTTGTGGCTCAGTGGTAAACAATTTGCCTGCAATGCAGGAAACTTGGGTTCAACCCCTAGGCTGAGAATATCCCCTGGAGAAGGAAATGGTAACCCACTACAGTATTCTTGCCTGGGAAATCCCATGGACAGAAGAGCCTGGTAAGCTACAGTTCATAGGGTCACAAGAGTTGGAAAAGATTTAGTGACTAGCAACAACATATTAATATTTTCCAGAAGATATTAATCCTACATGCAGATTTTACTAGTGTATTGACATCTCCTCAGGTGATTAGAATGCTCATAGAGCCATGCTTTAATTTATTCCTTCCTGAAGCATCTTTACTATTGAAATTTGAGTACGTTCAGTTCAGTCGCTCAGTCATGTCTGACTCTTTGTGACCCCATGAATCGCAGCACGCCAGGCCTCCCTGTCTATCACCAACTCCCGGAATTCACTCAAACTCATGTCCATCGAGTTGGTGATGCCATCCAGCCATCTCATTCTCTGTCATCCCCTTCTCCTCCTGCCCCCAATCCCTCCCAGCATCAGAGTCTTTTCCAGTGAGTCAGTTCTTCTCATGAGGTGGCCAAAGTATTGGAGTTTCAGCTTTAGCATCAGTCCTTCCAATGAACACCCATTGATCTCCTTTAGAATGGACTGGTTGGATCTCCCTGCAGTCCAAGGGACTCTCAAGAGTCTTCTGCAGCACCACAGTTCAAAAGCATCATTTCTTCGGTGATTAGGTTATTTGAATATATTCAATTGAATCATTGAGACAAATGAAAACAGTATGTTACCTTCAAACGAGGTTTTACACTGTATGAATCCATGTGTGTAATATTCTTGAAATAACAGAATTACAGAGACGGAGAGCAGTTTTGTGTTTGCTGGAGACAAGGGGAGGGTGTTCCCTTGGGATGATGGACAGATCTGTATCTTTATTTTGGTGGTGGTTCCATAAGCATATACATGGGATAAAATTACATAGAACAACACACACATACAAGAGATACAAAGCACTGCATGTAAAAACTTGTGAAATCTGAATACGGTCTGTATACTAAACCTATGCCAATTTCCTGGCTCCCATTAACTGTTGTGGGGCTTCTCTGGTAGCTCAGCTGGAAAAGAATCCACCTGCAATGCAGGAGACTCTGATTCCTAGGTTGGGAAGATCCCCTGGAGGAGGGCATGGCAACCCACTCCAGTATTCTTGCCTGGAGAATCTCCATGAACAGAGGAGCCTGGTGGGCTACAGTCCATAGGTTCCCAAAGAGTGGGACATGACTGTGTAACTAATCACAGCACAGAAGCTGTTGTACTATAGTTATGTAAGTCGTTAAAATTCTCTGAAGGTTATAGATGACTTTGCTATTTTTGCAACTTCTTGTGCATCTACAATTATTTCAAAATAAAAAAAAATTCAAAAAATGAACAGGGGGATTTCCCTCGTGGTCTAGTGGCTAACACTCCATGCTCCCAGTGTGAAGGACCTGGGTTCAGTCTCTGGTCAGGGATCTCTAGATCCCGCATGCCTCATCTCAGAGTCCACACGCCTCAGCTGAAAAAGATCCGGCATGTTGCAGTGAAGACTGAAGATGCCACATGCTGCATCCAAGACCTGGTGTGTGTGCGTGCTGCTGCTGCTGCATCACTTCAGTGGCGTCCGACTTTGTGTGACCCCATAGATGGCAGCCCACCAGGCTCCTCCGTCCCTGGGATTCTCCAGGCAAGAATACTGAAGTGGGTTCCCATGCCCTCCTACAGGGGATCGTCCCACTTAGGGATCGAACCCGTGTCTCTTGTGGCTCCTGCATTGGCAGGTGGGTTCTTTACCACTAGTGCCACCTGGGAAGCCCTAAGACCAGGCAAGGCCAAATAAGTAAATAAGTAAAAATAAACATGAAAAAAAAAAAAAGAACAGAAGGGTATTCCCTTAGTTGATGAAACTGTCTTGACTGAAATCATGCTTATTGTTGACACATAGGGTATATGCCTGGTACTGTGCGCCCTAATAAGACTTCTAGATTATAATGTATTTCCAGAAGAGCTGTTCATAAATACGCTCTGTATTCCTTGGGATGGTATGTTTACTTTCTTTCATGATGCTGAACTCCTTCAGAGTTGCAGTAAAGGTCTCTACATCTAGATGAATGCACTAAGTCAATGAGATCTGGGCCAGAGAAAAGCTCTGCTCACAGTTCACCCCTGCTCCTTTGTCTCCTTGGAAGGCACTCAGGCCTACAAGGGGCTGCATGGTTCTTCAAGGTAGTGGTGAGGGGTGGACGACCAACAGAGGAAATGAAACAGGCAACTCAAAATCCACAGGAGTAAATATGACCAATTATATGAAAAAGTACTAAATTGCTTGCAGAGTGATGGAGGAGTTTGGATGATGAAATGAGGACTGGCATCATTAAGACATACCAAAAGATGTGAAGACAATTTTCCCATGTTAGCTTCTTTGTTAATATTACAGAGGCTATAGAGGATATTTTTTCTTCCTTTGCTTTAGTAGCATGTTAAAGGTGCTTTCATTACTGCTGTAGTCATTCATAATTTAGTTCATCCTCTCCAATCTCAAAAAAAGACATCTTCTGGTAAAGTTGCAATGTCTTCGATATGAATTTTACAAAGCAGTGTTAGTAGCATTAGAATTATATGCAGCATAAAATTTTTCAAGAAAACAACAGAATACATTTATAAAAGTAAGGATGGTTACAACTCTTTATATAACTTTAATAAAGGAAAATGTATTTTATATGTAACTGTATAATTTTCACTTTCATGGAAAAAATTTTATAAATGGCATCTCACTACACTCCTTTAAAGATAGCAGGATTCAAAAAAGATAGTAATTAGAAAGAAAATTCTTGTGTCATTCAGAAGAGAACAAAATGATCAAGCCGTGATCTTCTTTTATGTGTCAACATATGAGAAATCTAGGGCCAACTCTGCCAAGAC
The DNA here is from genome assembly GCF_049115385.1 of Moschus berezovskii. Taxonomy (NCBI): domain Eukaryota; kingdom Metazoa; phylum Chordata; class Mammalia; order Artiodactyla; family Moschidae; genus Moschus; species Moschus berezovskii. The sequence goes on from NC_142462.1 coordinate 118,222,948, forward strand.
CATAATTGGCAATATTAAGATCTGTCACATTCATTTTTGGCTCTCTCTGAAAACTGATAGCCCTTATATTTTGAATATTTATTTAGTTGGGTGCATGGACAAAAACTGTTCCTAATACTAAAAGTTTTCAGTTCAGTTCAGTTCAGTTGCTCAGTCGTGTCTGACTCTTTGCGACCCCATGAATCACAGCACGCCAGGCCTCCTTGCCCATCACCAAATCCCGGAGTTCACACAAACTCATGTCCATCAAGTCGGTGATGCCATGCAGCCATCTCATTCTCTGTCGCCCCTTCTCCTCCTTCCCCCAATCCTTCCCAGCATCAGACTCTTCCAGTGAGTCAGCTTATCGCATGAGGTGGCCAAAGTATTGGAGTTTCAGCTTCAGCATCAGTCCTTCCAATGAACACCCAGGATTGATCTCCTTTAGAATGGACTTGTTGGATCTCCTTGCAGTCCAAGGGACTCTCAAGGGTCTTCTCCAACACCACAGTTCAAAATCATCAATTCTTTGGCGCTCAGTTTTCTTCACAGTCCAAATCTCACATCCATACATGACCACGGGAAAAACCATAGCCTTGACTAGACATACCTTTGTTGGCAAAGTAATGTCTCTGCTTTTTAATATACTATCCAGGTTGGTCATAACTTTCCTTCCAAGGAGTAAGCGTCTTTTAATTTCATGGCTGCAATCAGCATCCGCAGTGATTTTGGAGCCCCCAAAAATAAAGTCTGACACTGTTTCTACTGTTACCCCATCTATTTCCCATGAAGTGATGGGACCAGATGCCATGATCTTTGTTTTCTGAATGTTGGGCTTCAAGCCAACATTTTCACTCTCCTCTTTCACTTTCATCAAGAGGCCTTTGAGTTCCTCTTCACTTTCTGCCATAAGGATGGTGTCATCTGCATATCTGAGGTTATTGATATTTCTCCCGGCAATCTTGATTCCAGCTTGTGCTTCTTCCAGCCCAGCGTTCCTCATGATGTACTCTGCATATAAGTTAAATAAGCAGGGTGACAATATACAACCTTGACGTACTCCTTTTCCTATTTGGAACCAGTCTGTTGTTCCATGTCCAGTTCTGTCTGTTGCTTCCTGACCTGCATACAGGTTTCTTAAGAGGCAGGTCAGGTGGTCTGGTATTCCCATTTCTTTTAGAATTTTCCAAAGTTTATTGTGATCCACACAGTCAAAGGCTTTGGTATAGTCAATGAAGCAGAAATAGATGTTTTTCTGGAACTCTCTTGCTTTCTCCATGATCCAGCGGATGTTGGCAATTTGATCTCTGGTGCCTCTGCCTTTTCTAAAACCTGCTTGAACATCTGGGAGTTCACGGTTCACATATTGCTGAAGCCTGGCTTGGAGAATTTTGAGCATGATTTTACTAGCATGTGAGATGAGTGACTAAAAGTCTTAAGCCTGTTCAAATAAGGAATTTCTTACCATAAGTTTTTCTGAACAAGTCCTTAAAAGGCATTTTAATTATATATGTACATATTTAATTATATGTACCTATAACATATGTATATATATGTATACACACATATATATGTATAAATATGTATATATATAACATGTGTATCTATATCTGGGCTTCCCTAGCAGCTCAGTGTTATAGAATTCACCTTTCTATGTGGGAGACATGGGTTCCATCCCTGGGTTGGGAAGATCCCCTGGAGAAGGAAATAGCAATCCATTCCAGTATTCTTGCTTGGGAAATACCATGGACAGAGGAACCTGGTGGGCTACAGTCTGTGGGACTGCAAAAAGACTCAGACATGACTTAGCAACAGAAGAACACAAATATATTTATATCTGTCATCTAACTCTATGTCCGTATACACATAGATACATTTGTCCCTAGCAAGCTGACACTGTGCCATTCTTCCCTTTTCTGTCTCAGAATATCAGTTTCCTGCGAATGACAGCTTTAAGGGATCATCATCGGGCTGACGTATCGTGTAGTTATGTACTTCTTCCAAGTGTTAGTCAATTTGTACTTTTCCAATTGTGTAAGGTATCATATGTGGAAAGTTTAGTTAACTGACATCCTATTTCCAATAGATTCCATTAATGTAGCATTTCATACCTACTGGGAAGCTCCCACTAATTTGTTAATTTTGTTCTGCTTCCTGCTTTTTTTTTTCCTCCTGTATTTACCCCATAAAAGTAATTGCTTACGAGGTAGGAAGTAGACTGAGTGATGTCATGAATTTGGACAAGTTGCTCTGGATAGTCTTGAACTTTGGATACTCTGGAGAATTGTGGTTAAAAATCTCAATGAGTAAACAACTCAGATGGGTTCCCTGGTCGCTCAGTGGTGAAAAAAAAAAAACAAAAAACACCTGTCAATGCAGCCAGTGTAGGTTCAATCCCTGGGTCTGGAAGATATCTTGGAGAAGGAAATGACAACCCACTCTAGTATTCTTGCCTGGAGAATCCTGTGAACAGAAGAGCCTGGCAGGTTACATTCCATGGGGTCACAAAGAGTTGGACAGGTTTTAGTAAGTCAACAACAACAAGAAGGAACAACTCAGACAGCCCTGCAGCTGTATAGAAGACTACATAGTTGGCTCATGGCTGTACCACACTGTTTCTAAAGATTCTGGAAGTTCAGAAATGTATTGTAGCAAATTGTCAGCACACCTAATTCTCAATAAACAGTAGGTGGGTTTGCTTAGCCAGTTACTAAGGATGCTATAGGTCTTCCAAGAGAAAAAGACACTGGCTTCTGGGGCATCCTGTTTTTAGAAAGAAAAAAAAAAAAGATGATAAAGTAGAAAATCTATGTAATAAAGATATTGTCTTATTTAACATAAACATTCTGATCCATTCCATTTTCACTTCAAGTTTATGATTCATGACACTCAAGGAAGATTTGATCAGTGCTGGAGTCCACCAGCACACCTTGGGTAATGTAGTTAGGAAAGATTTAAGAAGCACCAGGGATTGTCACCTGAATTTCACTGTGAATGATGACAAGAAGCTAATGCAAGCAATAAAGAAAAGACTGCCCCAGGATCATAATTTAGCCAACTGAGAATTTCAACTACCTCCTTACTATTTTAAGTGTTTAATGACCGCTAAATTTGAGTTGCATGTGGTATTATGTATGCTAACTGACAGTTCAGCAAACGCCTTCCCCAATACACACTCTTGTAGTATTAGAGAAAGTGAGCAAAACCAGGGGGCGATTTCTTCAATGACTCCTGACCAAAAAACTACAATGGCGCTTTATCTTACTTTAGATTGAGGGTACAGTATGGATAAGAAGCAAGGCAAAGAACATGTCTTGAAGGTATCTTAGATGGGTAATCAATAGTTCAATAGTAATGAAAAAAATGAAATATATATTCACATATATATGCTTTTTCTCTATGTTTGATGAATATTCTGTCATTTATAGAATTAAAGCAACAGGTAGTTTCAGGTTTTAATGGTTTATAGCATCTACTTTTGGCAGTCTTCAAAACTTTTCTCCAAAACTTTTTCTCTCTTTTTTATAACTTTTGCGAAGGTGCCAGGCAGCTGTCAGGCAACTTCAAAAATTTTGGTGATCCCTAAACATACTTTCCATTAGGAAAATGTTTTCCCTTTAGGGGAAAAAATTACAATTAAAACCAATTTTATTCCTGCATTCTCTTTGTACTTATAATATTTTAGTTGTCTTCCTTTTATTAAAATCCTGAATTTTTATCAACTGAAAAAACTGGAGCATAGAAATATTTTATGCAATATTTGCATTGCTAATTAAATATGGGATTTATTTAAGGGTTGAAGTTTCTCAAACAGTGGAAATAACAGCTGTGACGGTTCATGTTGTGCATTTGAGACTCCATACTCTTAGGCAAAATGTGTAGAGTATAAAATAGTCTATATCTAATATGGGACACTTAAAACTATTATATTGTTTTCTCTGTGGTGAAAAACCCTGACATTCTCATTCTGCTGTTAATAACACTTCTTTCTCTGTCTTTCTCTTTTTCTCTCTCCCTGTGACTTAAGAGATGGGTTTCTGGAAAGAGTAATTGGATATTCCTAAGTATTTTCAATTTTAATTCTAATGAAACATTGTAAAAACTAGAGTGAATTTATGGGATAAGTATGAAACTGTTCTGTAATATTATTTAGTTTTAAAATGGTGTCTGCTTTTTTCAGAAAAAGGCTAAACAGTTGTAAAGATTTCTCCTATTTACATAGAAACAGGAAATGTGAAAGTGTTAGTCACTCAGTCATGTCTGACTCATTGTGACCCCATGGACTGTAGCCCACCAGACTTCTCTGTCCATGGGTTCTCCAGGCAAGAATACTGGAGTGGGTTGCCAGTTCCTTCTCCAGGGGATCTTCCTGACCCCGGGAGCAAACCTAGGTCTCCTGCATTGCAGGCAGATTCTTTACCATCTGGGCCACCAGGGAAGCTGCAAAAGACATGAATATAAATCTATTTTGCCACTATGTGTTCACTGGGATTCTTTAAACTCTTTGTTAGGCCCTATCTGAAAATAGGAATCATACTAACTACAACACAGAGAATTTTCTAAAGATTAAATAAAATTGTGCTTATGGGTGTCTTTTTTAAAGCTTTCATGTTTTATAATTACACATTATGAACTTGGTTTGTTTTCTGTTCACATTTCAGCATTTTTATTTACAGAGTTCTACAAACATCATCACAATTTTACTTAATTTAAATTAAACTGTTGCTGCAGTTGTCCGAATTCTAAGACAGCCCTACAAAATTCCTGGCCCTTGATTATTCAATCAAATATTTTCTTTGAACAGCATCCTAGATCACTTGACTTAAAGATATGGAAGTGACCTGAATGGGTTGGATCACAGAAGTCTTTTAAAAGCGAACAGTTTTCTCTGGCTGGAGAACGAAACAGTTAGAGGGATATGGAGCATGAGAGAGCTTCGACAGGGAGGGGTCTTGCCCCACTAAGATGGAACAGGCTCCTGGGCAGGACACCGAGAGTGGTCTCTAGGATCTGAGAGTGGGTGCCGGCCAGGGGCGAGCAGAGAAATGGGAGCTTCAGTCCCTCAAAGAAGGAGCTGAAGTGCTTTAGAGGGGAGATCTCAGGTCAGCCAGCTGAGGATGGGAAAAGTGAAATAATAGAAGGTGGTGAGAAAAGGGCAGTAAATCCCGCTGCCACAAAAAGTGCCTTGGCAGTCTCCTCCCTGTGACTCCTCCTCAAGTTCTCATGTTCACTTACTTCTTCCATCACTTTTCGATTCTTGAACTCTTGCGTGCCTCAACTGTGCATTTCCACTACCTTTTTCCAGAAGACTTTCCCCTAATTACTCAAAGGTGTCTCTGTACTACTTTAGTCACATCTTTGCTCATCAGCCTAAATGTTTTAGCAGCTGTCACTCTGATACTCCTTATTCTTTTTTTTTTGGTCTTTTTTGAATTGAAGTAGAGTTGTTGTACAATATGCTGTAAGTTACAGTTGCAGTGTAGCGAGTCACAATTTGTGAAGGTTATACTTCATTTGTTCAGTTCAGTTCAGTTCAGTCCCTCACTCGTGTCCGACTCTGCAACCCCATGAATCGCAGCATGCCAGGCCTCCCTGTCCATCACCAACTCCTGGAGTTCACTCAAACTCATGTCCATCGAGTTGGTGAAGCCATCCAGCCATCTCATCCTCTGTCATCCCCTTCTCTTCCTGCCTCCAATCCCTCCCAGCATCAGAGTCTTTTCCGTGAGTCAACTCTTCGCATGAGGTGGCCAGAGTATTGGAGTTTCAGCTTTAGCATCAGTCCTTCCAATGAACACCCAGGACTGATCTCCTTTAGAATGGACTGGTTGGATCTATTATAAAATATTGGCTATATTTCCCATGTTGTGAAATACATCCTTGTACCTTATTTTATACCTAATAGTTTGTAGTTTGTATCTCTTACTTCTCTACCCCTATATTGTTGCTTCCCCCTTTCCTTTCCTCATGAGTAACCACTGTTTCTCTATATCAGAGAATCTGTTTCTTTTTTTTAAATTACATTCACTACTTTGTTGTATTCTTTAGATTCCACATGTAAGTGATACCATGATGCCCTCCAAATCAATCCATGTTGCTGCAGATGGCAACACTTCATGCTTTGTAGTGGCTGAGAAGTATCTTTGTTCTTTATCCTGCTTTTTAACAGCAATTTTGGAGAAGACTCTTGAGAGTCCCTTATACTGCAAGGAGATCCAACCAGTCCATTCTAGAGGAGATCGATCCTGGATGTTCATTGGAGGGACTGATGCTAAACCTGAAGCTGCAATACTTTGGCCACCTCATGTGACGAGTTGACTCACTGGAAAAGACTCTGATGCTGGGAAAGGTTGGGGGCGGGAGGAGAAGGGGACGACGGAGAATGAGATGGCTGGATGGCATCACCGACTCTGTGGACATGAGTTTGAGTGTACTCCGGGAGTTGGTGATGGACAGGGAGTCCTGGCGTGCTGTGATTCATGGGGTCGCGGAGAGTCAGACACGACTGAGCGACTGAACTGAACTGAACTGATCACAGCATTTGGAAATTTATATTTTGTTCCTTAACTAGACTGTAAAGTCCAAAAGGTGCAAACTTGTTACAGTAAATCCAATTCCTAGATTATTGTTTGGTGGCGCTAGTGGTAAAGAACCTGTCTGCCAATGCAGGAGATATAAGAGACGTGGGATTGACCCCTGGTTTGGGAAGATCCCTTGGAGAAGGAAATGGCAACCCACCCCAGTATTTCTTGCCTGGAGAATCCCATGAACAGAGGAACCTGGTGGGCTACAGTCCACAGGGTCACAAAGAGTCAGACGCTACTGAAGTGACTTAGCACGCCCACACAAAGGCACAAAAAATACTGATTGCTTATCTACATGAGTGAATACTTCTATTATTAAACCATTGGTAAGAAAGTAAAATATCATTTTTACATGGAAATACACACGCACTCATAGCCCAAACTTGCATATGAGATTGAAAATAGAATTTCTCAGGTCAGAGAATGAGACAATTGACATAAGTGGGGGTAGAAAACAACTTTCTAAATAATGTATACTTTTAATTTAAAAAATCTGAAAATTTGCCAAATATTAGAATTAGGTCGAGGAGGATGATTGGTAATCGGGTGTTAATTTTATGTCTGTATATTTTAGAAAAAATATTTTTACAAAAATGATTAAACAAATAACATAATTGGAGACAATCAGACATTTGCTATGTATAGTGCTTTTTTCCTCTTCTTGCTTTAAATTAACCTTTCTACTGCCTTGATGATGAAAAAGTACATTTAGCTTTATGTGAAAGTGAGCAATAATGAGAATAGGGAAATTAAAGGGAAGGGCTTACATAAAATTAAATTGTTGACCTTAAAGCACCACAAATGTAAATTCTCAGGCAGAAGCATTTTCTGTTTTAAAGTGGAAGTCACTACCTACATGGAGAAGTAAAGGGGCAAAAAATGTTGAAAAGTTTTAGACCTTGTCCTCCAAATTGGAAAGACTATTTTTAAAATTCTAGTGATGCTTAGTTAAATATGGAATACAGGTCATCTTATTACATTTTAATCAAGACAAGAAAATGGTACATTAGGTTATATGTCTATGCATTGTTCAGATTTCATTTAGAAATCTGTGAAAATTGCTTTAGTAATAGAATAAACAAACATTCCTCCTAATAAAGCTTCTGTCTTTGCCTTTCTTTGTTTTAAGCACTGTTTCAGGCTGAGAAGAACAAAAAAACATTCAGACAATGTCTCTTAGAAATTATACACTGAGGCAAAGTTAACATTCTCATACTTTAGACATGCAGTCCTGAGGCTGAATGAATGAGGGTGGGAGGGTAAACAATTATTTGCAATTGCAGTCTGGTGTGTTGTCAAGATGCACAGCCTTACAGGAACAGAGCTAATCACTCAGTCAGGGGAGAGGCTTCCAGAGAGGAGGGAAGACTTCATGCATCAGACACGTTGCTTATCCTGATGCCCATCTGTCAAAATACGCACAAAGTGAATTCACTCCTTTGCACAGCTTCCTTTTGTTACCTGGTACAGGGCAGCTGCCTAGGGGAAGCCAGAGCTTCTCTTGTTGTTGTTTTTCAACCACTCAAGTCATGTCCAACTCTTTGCGACCCCATGAACTGCAGCATGCCAGGCTTCTCTGTCCATAACCAGCTCCCGGAGCTTGCTCAAACTTGTCCGTTGAGTCAGTGATGCTATCCAACCACCTTAGCTGTTGTCCCCCTCTTTCCTTGCATTCAATCTTTTCTAGCACTGGGGTCTTTTCCAGTGAGTCAGTTATTTGCATCAAGTGTCCAAAGTACTGGAGCTTCAGCTTCAGCACCAGTCCTTTCAATGAATATTCGGGTTTGATTTCCTTTAGGATTGACTGGTTTGATCTCCTTGCTGTCCAAGGGACTCTTAAGAATCTAAGACCCCACTTACACACAAGGACTGCTGCTGCTGTAGCATGTTTGATGCAGGACTTGTAGAAGAATCATCCCCATGCCTGGGAGAGGCCGATACAGCTGGGGTATCAGATGACCCCAGTCAGAGGTCATCTGAAGTAGCTGAGGCTCTTCTTTGAGCAAGTGGATGAATCAAGGAAATCTAGAGGGTGCAGAAACTGGGCTGTAAAGTATAGGAACTCAGGAAGATTTTCCAGAAAAATTTGAATGGGTAGACTCTTCCTTAGCTGCGCAATGAATACATGAAAACACTTCACGTAAGCGGAATCTTGTTTTGAATACATACACTTCTTGTAAAATAAGGAAGGAAATGAACAGTAATATTAATCTAATGGAAGCCAAAAGCCTTAAGTCAAAAAAAAAATCTGAGAATTCTTTTTTTTTATTCTTTTGTAAAAGTATTTTATTGAATTGTGGTTGATTTACAAGATTGTGTTAATTTTAACTGTACAGCTAAGTGTTCAGTTATCCATAATATATGTATTTGGTATTTTTATATTCTTTTCTGTTATGGTATATTAATAGGATATTGAATCTAGTTCCCTGTGCTAGACAGTAGGACCTTATTGTTTATCCATTCTATATGTGATAGCTTATATTTTCTAATCCTATGCTCCCAATCCAGCCCTTCCCACCCCACTGCCTGGACAACCACAAGTCTGTTCACTATGTCTGTGAGTCTGTTTTATAGATAAGTTCATTTGTGATATATTTTAGCTTCCACATGTAAGTGACATCATATGGTATCACTTGTATGATAATCTCTAGGTCTATCCATGTTGCTATAGATGTCATTATTTCATTCATTAGTCATTTTCATGACTAATATTCCATCGAATATGCATATCACATCTTTATCCATTCATCTGTCAACGGACATTTAGGTTGCTTCCATGTCTTGCTGCTGCTGCTAAGTCACTTCAGTCGTGTCCGACTCTGTGTGACCCCATAGATGGAAGCCCACCAGGCTCCCCCTTCCCTGGGATTCTCCAGGCAAGAACACTGGAGTGGGTTGCCATTTCCTTCTCCAATGTGTGAAAGTGAAAAGTGAAAGTGAAGTCGCTCAGTCGTGTTCGACCCTTAGCGACCCCACGGACTGCAGCCTACCAGGCTCCTCCACCCATGGGATTTTCTTAGGCAAGAGTACTGGAGTGGCTTGCCATCGTCTTCCATGTCTTAGGTATTGTAAATACTGCTGCAGTGAACCCTGGCATGCATGCATCTATAGTTTTTTCTGTATATAAGGTCAGAAATGGGATTGCTGGATCATATGGCAACTCTATTTTTAGTTTTTTGACTGTTTGCCATTGTAGCTGCACCAGTTACATTCACACCAATAGTATAAAAGGGTTTCCTTTTCTCGAGTAGAATTCTTCAGTGAAAAAGACTGAGATGAGGCTGAGAATCCATTAAGAGCAGCCTAGTGTGTGACAGTCTCCATCTGGGACAAGCTACTTGGAAGACATGCAAGTTGCACTTGATTTCTGTGATTGGGGTCAGGGAACATTTTATCTCATCTAATAAATTCCTGTTTTTCACAGAAAGAATCTAGAAATGCTCATGAGAGCATGGCCAAGGCCTTTTTTAAGGTCCTTCTGACAACTCTCCTGGGTTTTCTCACAGGGATATCCAGGGCTGTCTGTTGAGACATTACTAAAATAAACTGACTGAGCTCAAACATTAACCTGGGTATTGGCATTTTGTTTTTGGCAGACTTCCTGAGAGGATCTATTTTGGATAGACTTTTCTCTGAGGCTTCAACAGCTATATTCTTTAAGAGGGTTACAATCACATGTCTCAGAAACAATTAGGAGTACATCAAGTACTTTAAACGCAGAAAGCAGAGTGGCTGAGTCTAAAGACTTCAGAATCCTAGCTCTACTTCACTGTGTGACTTTCTCCAAATTTCCTTCTCTGTTAACTGTGAGGGGGGGATAGTCATATTTAATCCATAGGTCTACAGTGAAAATTAAATGAAAGATTCATATATAATGATATACATGTGTGAGTGCATGCTCAGTCACGTGAGACTCTTTTTTACTCCCTGGACTATAGCCCGCCAGGCTTCTCTGTCCATGGAATTTTCCAGGCAAGAACACTGGAGTTGTTGCCACTTCCTACTCCTGGGGATCTTCCCAACCCAGGGATCAAACTTGCATCTCTTGTTTCTCCTGCATTCACAGGAGAATTCCTGCCAATTCCTTCTTTACCACTAGAGCCACCTGGGAAGTAATGGTATATATACAAGCAATTGATATGAGTTGATCTATATATTACACAGCTCTTCCCACAAACTCTTAGTGCCTTGGAGTAATCTTGACCAGTTTTAATGTTTTATGGCACATTAAATTTCATAAAAGCATAGAATGATAACAAGGTAGGGAAGGACTTAGGGTAAATTAGCTCATCCGTTATTCTCCTCAAAAATTCCTGTTTTCTGTGTTAGACCATTTTTAGTGAATGGTTATCTAGTCTCTGTGTATTACTCATGATAATGAACGCACTACCTTGAATGGCTGCTTCAGTTCAGTTCAGTTCAGTCACTCAGTCGTCTTCAATTCTTTGTGACCCTATGGACTGCAGCACACCGGGCTTCCCTGTCCATCATCAACTCTGGAGCTTACTCAAACGCATGTCCATCAATGATGCCATCCTACCATCTCATCCTCTGTCATCCCCTTCTCCTCCCACCTTCAATCTTTCCCAGAATCAGGGTCTTTTCAAATGAGTCAGTTCTTCGCATGAGGTGGCCAGAGTATTGGAGTTTCAACTTCAGCATCATTCCTTCCAATGAATATTCAGGACTGATTTCCTTTAGGATGGACTGGTTGGATCTCCTTGCAGTCCAAGGGACTCTCAAGAGTCTTATCCAACACCACAGTTCAAAAGCATCAATTCTTCTGCACTGAGCTTTCTTTATAGTCCATTTCTCACATCCATACATGACTACTGGAAAATCCAAAGCTTTGACTAGACGGACCTTTGTTGTTTGCTTCACTACTGGGCAAACTTCCTTCTCCACACTAAGTGGAATTGATCCTATGTCTCTGCAGTAAATTATATTGTAGTGTTCTGGAAATAACAATTAGTCACATTATATTCAATCTTGTTTGTTGGCCATCTTCAATCGACATTGGAAAAGTACAATTTTCTTGATGCAATAAAAAAGAGAACTAAAGTAGTAGTAATTTATGACTTGATTTCTTATTCTGTATAACCAGTATTTAAACATTTTTAATGCCAGGAGTTGATAATGGGCCTCTACAATTGCATTATGAATTCTTTTTTGTTGTTTTAAAATTTTTTACAATGTTCTGTTGGTTTCTGCTGAATCAGCCATAATATATAGCCATAATTATATATGCATCCCCTCCCTGTTTAGCCTCCCTAACCCTGCCCCCCATCCCTCCCATCCTACAGGTTATCACAGAGCTCCAGACTGGGCTCCCTGTGCTGCACAGCAATTTATCCCCAGCTAGCCGTCTGACACCCAGTTGTGCATATATGCTGATACTACTTTGTCCATTCGCCCAGCTCTCTTCCTCCCACACTGTGTCCACAGGTCCATTTTACCTCTGAGTTTCCATCCCTTCCCTGCAAAGAGGTTCATCAATACCATTTTCCTGGATTCCATATATACACATTATGCGTGAATTCTAACTTGGAAGTGACCTACAAGATTACAGAATTCTTCTCAGATCGCCACCTCCATCACCACCACCATCACCACCACCATCATTATCAGCAGTAAAACCTGTCATACTGAACCGTAGACACAAAAGAAAGCTTTTAATTAGCCTGTCCTGTTACCTGAGAGTCCAGGGTGTGTTGCCTTAATTGTTCTCTTTAGGGATCTATGGCAGGGAGATAAAATGAATATTGTTTTCTTCCAGTTGTCAAAGGGAATTAGATAAAATAGCTTGAATAAATGCCTCTTTTCATAGTATCATACTTTCAGCTCACATTATCTATTCTCTGTGGAAATGGATGGCATATTTTCTTCTAATAGAGGGGAAGCACTGACAGCCCATTGTACTTAAGGTTAAGTTATTAATGATTGCTTTGAGGGTTGGACAGAAAGGAAAGGGAAACTTGTACATAAAAGCCCATTAAGTGCACTGCCATTTCCATCATCAGCAGGTCAAAATTCTCTGTCTGGAAGCCTGAAACATGTAGTTGATTGTGATAGGAATTAAAATACAACAACAGTATAGCTGTAGCAAGTAATTCAACTTTTTGCATATTATCTAAAGACTTTTATCTGATTATGTATCTTAAGAAGTACAGCATTTGGAGAGAAAAACAATGAATGCTTAAATTAACTATTAAATCTTCCGGAGTATTCACATTAATACAGAAAGAAAAGCATGAATACTGATGTTTGCACTGGTATAGTTTACAAATGCTGATGTGCCCTTTTGCAAAATATGACTATATACTTTAAACTACATTTATTTTATTTGTTATAATTATATAGGTAGTGTAAATGTGGACGGGAAGGGTCAATGTTGTATTTATAATTATTTTCCTTTCATATGAAGAATTATTTTTTAAAGAATCAATAAGTGTCATAGAACAGAGCTTCCAAGTCATAAGTCAAAGAAAGCTTATGGATGAATATAGCATTGTTCTCTTTTGAATATACCTTTCTATTAATCCTAGGAAAGCCATAGGATCCATTTGGAGCCATTATATTCCCATTGGTGAAAAAAAAGAGAGGTTACAGTCTATACTGTCCTTACATGACTGAGATTTTGAGATCAGAAGACATATGTTTTAAAGAACTTTGTTTTGATAATGAACCTCAATGATACAAAAAATTGTTTTGATATTAAATGAAATTTGATTAATTTGGTGTTTAGCTTGAAGCATCTAGACTTTTGAAATTTTATCCCTGGAAGTGTTGTTAAAAGTTCAATATTTTTAAGTGGTGATATTTTTCCCTCTCTAGATTAACGATACATCACTGTTAAGTAGACAAAACGAGTAATTTCTATTTCAATATCCACATACATATATTAAAATATAATATGTTCATATATTCTGGACTGATCCCTCTCTGATAGCCTGCAACTTCTTTTACCAACCACATGTTTCTATACTATATTAAAACAATTTTTTGAATATTTAATTCATTTAAAATTACTTTGAAGTCTATAAAAGCTGCTCAATATTGCAAATTGTTCAAGACATATATGACTTGATTCTCATATCAATCTTTTGAGGTAGAATATATTTTTTGTAGATGAGGTAGTTTGTAGATAAGTATGCTGTGGTTTATGTTTTTATTCCAGACAAGAAAGAAAATAGTATATACTAACAGCACTCACATAAGATTTATATGTAGAAAGTTTAATTTCCACTTGAAATAAAGAACATGATGTTATATGTGCTGCTTGATTTTCTCAGAAAAATGTACACTATATAATCATAAAAATGTTTGAAAAATAAAGTAATATAGTTATATTTTTTAAAAGAAGTAAGGATGCTTAAACATGATTCAATAATGCTAAAACATGAAGACAATTTTGTATGTAAATATAAGATGTCTGTATACTGAGTATATTTCAGATAGTAAACTTAGATAAAAGAGTTCTGATTAAAGAATTATAAGAAATAAAAAGGATAAATCTAAGTGTTGTTGTTCAGCTGCTAAATCGTGTCCAACTCTGTGACCCCATGGACAGGCTTCCCTGTCCTTTACTGTCTCCTGGAGTTTGCTCAGACTCATGTCCATTGAGTTGGGAAGAGCATTCAACCATCATCCTCTGTCACCCTCTCTCCTCCTGCCCTCAACTTTCTCAGCATCAGGGTCTTTTCCAACGAGTCAGCTCTTCACATCAGGTGGACAAGTTATTGGAGCTTTAGCTTCAACATCCTTCCAATGAATATTCAGGATTGATTTCCTTTAGGATTGGCTGGTTGGATATCCTTATTGTTCAAGAGACTCTCAAAAGTCTTCTCCAGCACCACAGTTCTTCAGCGCTCAACATGTGTTCCAACTCTCACATCTGTACATGACTACTGGAAAAACCATAGTTTGGATCTAAATATACCAGTGCAAAAAACTTAGTCTCCTGAACATTTCTAAAAGGAGAAAGTTCAGAATGAAATACAAATCCAGTAATTATAAGTAAATGTCTGAAAGGTATGATGCATAAAATATATTATCTCTCTCAATTTTTTCAAAAATTATCTCCCTCCACTTCCTCAACCCTTGTATTTCTATATTTCAGGTATGGGTATGATGCTTAGTTTCAAGACCAAACAATGATTTTTTAAAGTCCTTACCAGAAAATTACTAAGGAAGTTTTGTTGGAACGTGACTAGGCTTTCTTCTATAATATAGTTTTCATTCAGTTCTTTTTGGCCTTTTTGAGGCCAGGACCAGAAACAAACATCATATATAAGTCAATAGCTTTTATAGAAAATAATTTTTATGTTTGTGATGTGGATAACGTTGTCTGTCCAACCTTAAATTTGTTCATCTTCTAAATTGGAGGAAGATTTTAATTGTTAAACTTGAGAAAATATTAATATAACTTGAACTACTTGTATGATAAGAAAATAATAGTAATAATTGTATAGTAAAAAACCCCAGGTTCCAGTGTTGATTCCCCTTATAGCTAGTTTTTATTTTTGTATGTGTTTATTTATATTTTGCTTTGCCAGTAAACATGGCGCAATTTAAGTTCTTTCTTCCTGTAACATTTTTGCGATAAGAAGCTCAAGTTTTTCTGGTCTTATTCAACTGAGCATTTTTATATAATTTTAAGAAACTTTTCCTTTATAGATACTTTATAAATAGGCTATCCAGTTACAACCAGAAAAAAATAAAACAATTATGGATAATTCGTAGTTGAGCACTTCTGAAGCCTACAGGAGCACTACAGGAAATTTTAGCAAAGTTAATGTTTAAGTCCTCCAAGAGGATGGTAGTCAAAAAGACTCTGTCTCCCAGGAGTGCCTGATAGCCTGCAGCCATGCTAAAGAACTTCTGTTAGTGGTTCAGTGCCTAGAAGCAAGAGCCTGTAAAACAGAAATAAGGAAGAGATAAATTGACTTAATTGAGCCGGAAAGTCAACTGAAAAGGCAGAGTGAAACAGAATCTGGGTGTTGGGGAGAGGGAATTGTAGGAAGACAGTAATGAAGAGGACAGAAAAACAGCAAGGTCAAGGTCAAAGAAAGTAGCCTGTGGTTTAACGTCTCTCAGAGCATTCTTCCTCCATTTGGTTAACAGAGTCATTTTGCTTTTGCTATCAGTGCCAGAAGTATGCCAAATATCAATTCTTGAATACTCACTACAGAATTAGACAACTCATTCCTTGGCTACACTGATTTTATGCCTAATCTATGTTACACTGGGCAGTTTAGTGGAACCCCTTTTGTTTTTCTGACATAGTTGTTTAATACCATGGTTTATGCTTAACTGAGTAATACTGTATTCTTAAATATTAATATTCAACCTGCTTTGAAAGTTTAGTTTTTCTGTCTGCTCCTGCAACCTTCACTTCATCTCCTCTCTTATTAATAGAGCCAGAGAGAAATTTGCAATTTGAAAGCAATATGGTACCAGCTGTGATCCAAGATTTTATGCCCTTGACAGATTCAGATTTTCCCAATGGAAGATCAGGCTGAGACTAAACTCAGCCTGGTGATTTCCTGCAAGGCTCATGTCTGGTGGTAAAATGTTAGATTTCTGCACTCAGCTAGATCTGCATGAAAAATTGGAGTTTATATAATAATTAATCCTAAAATGCTTTGGAACCAATAATCCTATGTTAGCCCACTTGCTCTGGTGATTTCTTTATTCCACTTTGTTTCATGGTACTGAATTCTATGAATTATCATTCTGAAAGAGATGGGAATCCCAGACCACCTGACCTGCTTCTTGAGAAACCTGTATTCAGGTCAGGAAGCAACAATCAGAACTGGACATGGAACAACAGACTGGTTCCAAATAGGAAAAGGAGTACGTCAAGGGTGTATATTGTCACCTTGCTTATTTAACTTATATGCAGAGTACATCATGAGGAACGCTGGGCTGGAAGAAGCACAAGCTGGAATCAAGATTGCCGGGAGAAATATCAATAACCTCAGATATGCAGATGACACTACCCTTATGGCAGAAAATGAAGAGGAACTCAAAAGTCTCTTGATGAAAGTGAAAGAGGAGAGTGAAAAGGTTGGCTTGAAGCTCAACATTCAGAAAACAAAGATCATGGCATCTGGTCCCATCACTTCATGGGAAATAGATGGGAAAACAGTGGAAACAGTGTCAGACTTTATTTTTTGGGAGTCCAAAATCACTGCAGATGCTGATTGCAGCCATGAAATTAAAAGATGCTTGCTCCTTGGAAGGAAAGTTATGACCAACCTTGATAGTATATTAAAAAGCAGAGACATTACTTTGCCAACCAAGGTCCGTCTAGTCAAGGCTATGGTTTTTCCCGTGGTCATGGATGGATGTGAGAGTTGGACTGTGAAGAAAGCTGATCACTGAAGAATCGATGCTTTTGAACTGTGGTGCTGGAGAAGACTCTTGAGAGTCCCTTGGAGTGCAAGGAGATCCAACCAGTCCATTCTAAAGGAGATCAATCCTGGGTGTTCATTGGAAGGACTGATGCTGAAGCTGAAACTGCAATACTTTGGCCACCTCATGCGACGAGTTGACTCACTGGAAAAGACTCTGATTCTGGGAAAGGTTGGGGGCGGGAGGAGAAGGGGACGACGGAGAATGAGATGGCTGGATGGCATCACCGACTCTGTGGACATGAGTTTGAGTGTACTCCGGGAGTTGGTGATGGACAGGGAGGCCTGGCGTGCTGTGATTCATGGGGTCACGGAGAGTCGGACACGACTGAGCGACTGAACTGAACTGAACTGAACTGAGTGCCTTAGAAATGTTTTCAAATTACATGATAAGCTCTAGTTATTTTTTTCTGCACTACATTATAAATTCCTTGAAAGTAGAGACAATTTCATCTTTCTTAAATATTTCCAAATATATTCTAGCAGAATTTTCTAGAAATCAATCCTTAATATTCATTGGAGGGACTGATGCTGAAGCTGAAGCTCCAATACTTTGGCCATGTGAAGAGCCACCTCATTAGAAAAGACCAAGATGCTGGGAAAGATTGAAGGCAGGAGGAGAAGGGGACAACAGAGGACGAGATGGGTGGATGACATCACCAACTCAATGGACATGAGTTTTAGCCAGCTTCAGGAGATGGTGAAGGACAGGGAAACCTGGCGTGCTGCAGACCACGGGGCCGTAAAGAGTTGGACATGACTGAGTGAGTGAACAACAACAAAAGTTTGCTGCCTATGAAACACTAAATCAAATTTTTTATCATTCTTAAATGAACTGTTATTACTTGTGATTCCCAAATGAATCATGTTTGAATTTAAAATTTATTTATTAACATATATATGTATATATTTTCTAATTAAAAAAAACTTATTCCTGAAATTTGGGCACTGAATAATCAATTAGTAAGTTAAATGATAATAAATTAATTTGTCACTCCATTGTGTCCGACTCTTTGCGACCCCATAGACTATAGCCCTCCATGCTCTGTTGTCCGTGGGACTTTCCAGGCCAGAATATTGGAGTGGATTGCCAATCTGTTCTCCAGGGGATCTTCCCCTCCAGGGATTGAACCTGGGTCTCCTCCATTGCAGGTGGATTCTTTACCATCTGAGTACACTAATTTACTATTCAGAGGTGTCATGGGGGTGTGGCTGAGACTAGAGTCTCTGTTTCAGGAATTGAAAACGGGAGCGAAGCAGCGGGGCACTCAGATTTAAACTGGGGACGTCTCGCTCTGCAGTCAGACACTCTACCCCTGAGCTGTACTCCCTCTAAATATTAATAACTGATTTTAATAATAATGATCAATTAGTTGATTCTGTTAAATGTTATATGTAACATGGGAAATATTTATTTATTTGGTTGGTTTTGCCATACATTGACATGAATCCGCCCCGGGTGTACATGTGTTCCCCATCTTTAAGCCCCTCCCATCTCCCTCCCCATCCCATCCCTCTGGGTCATCCAAGTGCATCAGCCCCGAGCATCCTGTCTCATGCATCGAACCTGGACTGGAGATTCATTTCACATATGATAATATACATGTTTCAATGCCATTCTCCCAAATCATCCCACCCTCGCCCTCTCCCACAGAGTCCAAAAGGCTATTCTATACATCTGTGTCTCTTTTGCTATCATGTATACAGGTAGGCTGGAAGAAGCACAAGCTGGAATCAAGATTGCTGGGAAAAATATCAATAACCTCAGCTATGCAGATGACACTACCCTTATGGCAGAAAGTGAAGAGGAACTAAAAAGCCTCTTGATGAAAGTGAAAGAGGAGAGTGAAAAGGTTGACTTGAAGCTCAACATTCAGAAAACAAAGATCATGGCATCTGGTCCCATCACTTCATGAGAAATAGATGGAAAAACAGTGGAAACAGAGTCAGACTTTATTTTTTTAGGCTCCAAAATCACTGCAGATGCTGATTGCAGCCAGGAAATTAAAAGACGCTTACTCCTTGGAAGGAAAGTTATGACCAACCTTGATAGTATATTAAAAAGCAGAGACATTACTTTGCCAACAAAGGTCCATTTAGTCAAGGCTATGGTTTTTCCCGTGGTCATGGATGGATGTGAGAGTTGGACTGTGAAGAAAGCTGATCGCCGAAGAATTGATGCTTTTGAACTGTGGTGTTGGAGAAGACTCTTGAGAGTCCCTTGGACTGCAAGGAGATCCAACCAGTCCATTCTAAAGGAGATCAATCCTGGGTGTTCATTGGAAGGACTCATACTAAAGCTGAAACTCCAATACTTTGGTCACCTTGTGCGACGAGTTGACTTACTGGAAAAGACTCTGATGCTGGGAAAGGTTGGGGGAGGGAGGAGACAGGGACGACAGAGAATGAGATGGCTGGATGGCATCACCGACTCTGTGGACATGAGTTTGAGTGAACTCCGGGAATTGGTGATGGACAGGGAGGCCTGGTGTGCTGTGATTCATGGGGTCGTGGAGAGTCGGACACGACTGAGCGACTGAACTGAACTGAACTGAATACAGGGTTAGGAAATGGCAACCCACTCCAGTGTTCTTGCCTGGAGAATCCCAGGGACGGGGGACCCTGGTGGGCTTCAGTCTATGGGGTCACACAGAGTCGGACACGACTGAAGTGAACAGCAGCAGCAGCAGCAGCATACAGGGTTATCGTTACCATATTTCTAAATTCCATATATATGCGTTAGTATACGGTATTGGTGTTTTTCTTTCTGGCTTACTTCACTCTGTATAATAGGCTCCAGTTTCATCCACCTCATTAGCACTGATTCAAATGTATTCTTTTTAATTGCTGAGTAATACTCCATTGTGTATAGGTACCACAGCTTTCTTATCCATTCGTTTGCAGATGGACATCTAGGTTGCTTCCATGTCCTGGCCATTATAAACAGTACTGTGATGAACATTGGCTGATACGCTAGATTGGTTACCATCTTCTCTAGGTCCTTCTCTTCCTTCTAAAATGTACCAGCATTTGAAAAAGTTAACAGCTTCGGTTTAAACTTTTGTTCACATTTCAATCGTTTCTGATTTGTTTGAGCAAATCAAGATTTATTTTCTGATTCCCATGTAACATGGGAAATATTTAAATTCTGGACATAGATGATCTGTCTGAGTGTATTGTGATACACTTTGCTAGACAATTCCAAAGCAGTTCAGTGCATTCAAGAGTATGTTTTGGGATCAGCTGTCTTCATTGCATCCAACACTTGCTTTCAAATATGCTGAATTTGATTTTACAGTTTGGATCTTGTTTGATCCTTACTTACTTATGACAGTGTGCTAAGTCTTATCTCAGGCCAGCAGAGGGAGTCCCATGTTGAATACTGCAGCAACAGTTATTTCTTTTCCTTCTCCTGAAATATTGATGATCACTAAACTTCCTATTGTGTTTAGCTTTCAGCTGTGTCATGGCCTCCTCCAGTGGAATCTTAACAGTCCAAAGAGCTGATTGACCAGTGGGAAGGAATATGCAGCTACAGCCCAGTATCAAGGTTTAGGCTTCTGAGAAATAGTTTTATAAAATCAATTTATCAATATCTCTTTTAAAAAACTCACCTAGGAAGATTTCCCAGGTAACTTTTCTTTCTTGGAAAAAATGCAGATTGTGTAATCATAAAAGAAAGTTTTGCTCAAACAAATCAGAAACGATTGAAATGTGAACAAAAGTTTAAACCGAAGCTGCTAAATTTTTCAAATGCTGGTACATTTTAGGAGGAAGAGAAGGACCTAGAGAAGATGGTAACCAATCTAGCGAATCAGCCAAGGTCGAAATGCTGCTTGGTCAGAATCAAGCTGGGAGTGATGGATGGGGTAATATATTAAGTTGAGCAAATATTGGAAAAAGTGCTTGAAGAAAGCAAACCCAGTTTAATCCACTGTTATCCAGCCTCCTTTCAAGTTTTACGCTTGGATCTTAACAGATATTTTTTTCAGTAAATAAAAAAAGTAACATTCAGTTCCCAGTTGCTTGGATTCCTGAAGAACTGACTAGTTATTAATGTTTATTTTACTTGGAAAATGATTCTATGCACATAAAGACAAAACGTGTGCTCAGTCACTCAGTCGTGGCGTCTATGGCCTGCGCAGCCTGCCAGGCTCCTCTGTCCACATAGCTTTCCAGGCAAGAACACTGGGGTGGGTTGCCATTCAGTTATAAAATGTAGTATTACAAAAAGATAAGAGCTACTTTTTGTACTAAACTATATAAAATGCTGAACAATCACATATATACTATTTTTCTCTATGCTCCTATTTTCAGGTCTGCTTTATATAATGTAACCATTGTTAAAGTGAGATTTTAAGATGCCTATCCTTTTAGTTTCTGAGGATATTGTCTTTTGCTAATCATCTCTGATTCATATGTTTACTTATATACTGTAAAACATTGAAGCCAATTTAAAAGAAGAATGACTTACCTTGCTGGGAAGTTTCCTTTACTCTGAAGAAGTTTTGTAAGCCTTCTGACAAGTTTAGTATTAAAGAATGTATCAGTTAGGAAATCATTAGGAAACAATACAGAGGCCACTGAAAAATCTGAAACGAAGTTTAGAATGTTGAATTTTATGAGTAAGGTATATAATGGCCATTATAGAGGCTAATTCTATACCATAATTGTCATGAAAATATATTGCCATTAATTTCCTAAAGTGAATTTTTCTAGAGACCTTGGATAGGTGTGTGGGAGCAAGAAACAGGAAAGCTTGCATTATTTTCCTTAGATTAATATTCTCTGGAAAAAGCAGAGACTTGTTTAGTATCATTTGAAGACTATTCCTAACAATACATTTTGAAAACAAGCTAGAAATTTAAAGAAATGTTTACTAATATCAACCTTTTTAGTCTAGTTAATTGTCAAATCTTAACACTGAAACAAGTATTTTTTTAAAAGAACAGATTTCTTCCTTCCAGTCAATGCAGAAAGCCCTTTCATCCTATCTTCTATAACTGGGCAGTTGACAGCAGTTCATTTACTTCCAATACAAGGTACTCAGAGCCCAGGAGTAAAGCCACACACTTCATTCTGAGTGAGCCATTTTGGAATTTAAGTCTTGGCTTTGTTGCTTAATCCTGTCTGAATCTCTCTGCTCTTACCAGTAAACATTCCTAAAACTTTTACAGAGTAGTGAGGATTATTTCAGTCTCTGTATACACAGGGACTAGGTGAGCAGTGTGTGTGTGTATGTATACAGATGTAGTTATTCAGTCACTCAGTCGTGTCTGATTCTTTGTGACCCCACGGCCTGCAGCATGATAGGCTTCCCTGTCCTTCACTATCTCTCAGTTTGCTCAAACTAGTGTCCATTGAATTGGTAACTCCATCAAACCATCTTGTCCTCTGTTGTTCCCTTCTCCTCATGCCTTCAGTCTTTCCCAGCATCAGGGTCTTTTCCAATGAATGGGCTGTTTACATCAGGTGGCCAAAGTATTGGAGCTTCAGCTCCAGCATCAATCTTTCCAATGAATATTCAGGGTTTATTTCCTTTAGCATTAACTGGTTTGATCTCCCTGCTGTCCAGGAACTCTCAAGAGTCTTCTCCAAACCACGGTTCAAAAGCATCAGTTTTAGACATTCAGCCTTTTTTATGGTCCAACTCTCACATTGGTGCATGACTACTGGAAAAAACAAACAAACAAACAAACATAGCTTTGACTATATGGACCTTTGTCAGCAAAGTGATGTCTCTGCTTCTTAATATGCTGTGTAGGTTTGTCATAGCCTTTCTTCCAAGGAGCAAGCGTCTTTTAATTTCATGGCAGGAGTCACCTTGTGCAGTGATTTTGGAACCCAAGAAAGTCTGTCACTGTTTGTACTTTTTTACCATTTGCCATGAATTGATGGGCCTGGAGGCCATGATCTTAGTTTTTTGAATGCTGAGTTTTAAGCCAGCTCTTTTACTTTCCTTTTTCACTTTCATCAAGAGGCTCTTATATACAGGGTTTCCCTGGTGGCTCAGATGATAAAGGATCTGCTTGCAATGCAGTAGACTCAGGTTCAATCCCTGGGTCGGAAAGATTTCCTGGAGAAGGGAATGGCCACCCACTCCAATATTCTTGTCTGGAGAATTCCATGGACAGAGTCGTCTGATGTGCTACAGTCCATGAGGTCACAACCAGTCAGACATGACTGAGTGACTAAAGGAAAAAAAAAAAACTCATTTTCCTTTTTCCAGTGCCAATTAAAACTGTCCTTTGTTTTGGAAAAAAAAAAATCCATCAAAGACTGCATTACTATAAATTCCATTCATTCAATTCCTAAGGATTAGTCTGTTTCACGTATATCATGATATGTTTTAAATATTTAAAGTCAGCCTCAAATTTTATTTTATTGTTTCTAAACCAAATAAACAACCACTCCAACAAAATAGCAAACCCCTTGATTCTCAAGAATTCCTCAAAGACAGTATTCAGATCTTCCTCCACACACATTTATAATTTTTCTGAGCCCCTTTAAATAGAAAATTCTCACCTTAACTCAGAAACTAGGAAGAATAGAAGAACAATTTTGATGTGAATTGCTCCAAAAGTGTCATTTTAGTGAAATAGCAAATAGTGTGGAATATGATTGACAAAAGATTGAATGTGAAAAGCGTGATTGAGAGATTGCTAAAAAGTTATCTGGGAATTAGATTGAGACAGGTCTTGAAACCGTATTAATATATTTAAGTAGTTTGAAGTTTCCTTTCAAGGAAAGGGAGAAATATTGGTGATTTTCTTTAAAAGAGGATAAAAAATGTATCTGGATCTGCATTTTTTTGCATAAATTAACCTGACAGCATTGATTGGCAGTGGAGGCTGCAAAGTGTAAAGTGACAAAGATCTCAGAAATTTATATAATAATCTAAATCAGAGTGATGGGACCTGAGTAGGAGCAATGACAGTGAACTTGGAAGAAGCAGAAGCAAGAGAATTCTGAGATTTAGAAGAGGAAGCAGGGAGAGTTGACAATAGACTATAGCCCATCAGGCTCCTCTGTCCATGGAATTATCCAGTAGGAATACTAGAGTGGGTAGCCATTCCCTTCTCTAGGGGAACTTCCCAACCCAGGGGCTGAACCCAGGTCTCCTGCATTGCAAGCAGACCTTATGGCCTGAGCCACCAGGGAAGAAGCCTCTTATATGAGTGGGTGTGAACAAATGGAGACTCTGATACAACTGAGACTCTGGGAAGGAGTAGGGTAGTTGAATGAGCAGATGGTGATAAATCTACTCAGAACATCCTTACCAGGAAACTCTTTTTTCTGATGCTCTGATGAAACAGTGCAGCCCTACTTCTCTTTAATTTTCACTCATTCATTCGAAAATGTTTGAATTTCAGTTTATGCTCCACTTGAAGTAAAAATATCTCCTAGCATTTATAATATATTCTGAAGTTCCAAAAAGATCTCAGAGGAGCAGAATATTCATAGAGCAAGAAGTCTCTAAGGGCCCATGTCCTGTGGCAATACTTCATAGAAGCGTTTAGTTCTCACAGAAACAGAAAAAAATGTGAAAAAGTTGAAACATATTCAAACACCATATCATTAATTATTTCTACATGACTGAATCAATAATATCATTTTCTGTGTCTTTGGAATAAAAATGAAATATCAACATTTGAATAATAATTTTCAAAGCACATAGGCATGTATATGCCATATACATTCCTTACAAAGTCTTTTGAACAAACCTAAACAAGGCCTGAAAACATCATTGCTTGTTTAAAAAAAAGTCAAAAATAAATGCAAAAAGAGTTAGATACTTTTTTCC
The DNA here is from genome assembly GCF_049115385.1 of Moschus berezovskii. NCBI lineage: Eukaryota > Metazoa > Chordata > Mammalia > Artiodactyla > Moschidae > Moschus > Moschus berezovskii. Next base: position 118,247,730 of record NC_142462.1, read on the forward strand.
TAAGGTCAGTAGTTTTTCCAGGTTATTGGAAAAATATATGTAGCTATTAGCAAAACTTGAAGGTAAGCCTGGGTCTCCAGGTGAAATCTAGTGAATACTCATTTTAATTCATTATGATAAGCAATTTTTAAGGCAATGCATAAACTCTGCCACAAGAAACTGCAAGATTCTTATATTGGATTAGCCAAATATTTTGTTCAGGTTTTTATGTAACGTCTTCAGAAAAACCTTTGGGCCAACCCAGTGTTATCAGTGTCACTACCAATGGCAATGTGAGGAATGAGGAGAAACTGCAGGATCAAGCAGCTGGGCAGAAGAGCATTCTCATGGAAACAGCCACTGCAGACGGTTGCTGCAATAGCACTGGCAAGATATACCAATTCCTGGCAATTGTTACAGTAGCATGATGAGGGTTCCCAGGACCTACAGGAGGCAAACAATGAAAGCAGCTTTTGAGAAAAACTGCTTCTGTACATTTGAATATTAAGCAGTTGTTTATACATTTGCCTTAAATGTTAAGTGTAAGGTCAGGCTTCAGAGGAAGACAATTTTATTTTAATTGTATATAATTAAGATCAATGGTTCAGTTCACTCGCTCAGTTGTGTCCGATTCTTTGCGACCCCATGGACTGCAGCACGCCAGGCTTCCCTGTCCATCACCAACTTCCAGAGCTTACTTAAAGTCATATCCATTGAGTCAGTGATGCCATCCAACCATCTCATCCTCTGTCATCCCCTTCTCCTCCCGCCTTCAATCTTTCCCAGAATCAGGGTGTTTTCAAATGAGTCAGTTCTTCGCATCAGCTGGCCAGAGTAAAGTATATCCCTCAGCCAGGGACTCCATGGAGGGCAAGGCGGGAGGGGGTGGGGGCGAGAGCGGGCTCTGACCCCCCTGCTGAGGCGATGATGGGAGCAGGGTGCCAAGGAGTCATGAATCCGATTCCTCAGCTACAAGGAGGCACTGTGGAGAGTTACACATGTAGAGCTGAAACGACGGAAAGATGCCTTCAGGAGGACTTGTGGACTCTCATATTACCTAGGTCAGCACTGCTTCATCAGGGAAGTGCTTGGGAATGGAGCACCTCCAAAAAGTTGCTGAGTGATAAATATGAGTCTGGCGTAAGATGGCAGGGTAGAAGGATGTGCATTCACCTTCTCCTAAGAGAAGTCCCAAACTACAACTCGCTGCTAGACAACTGCCGACTGGGGAATGCTGAATCCCACCATAAAAGATACCCCATGTCCAAAGGTAAAGGAGAAGCCTCAGCAAGATGGTTCAGTTCAGTTCAGTTCAGTTGCTCAGTCGTGTCCGACTCTCCACAACCCCATGAATCACAGCACGCCAGGCCTCCCTGTCCATCACCAACTCCCGGAGTTCACTCAAACCCACCTCCATTGAGTCGGTGATGCCATCCAGCCATCTCATTCTCTGTCATCCCCTTCTCCTCCTGCCCCCAATCCCTCCCAGCATCAGACTCTTTTCCAGTGAGTCAACTCGTCGCATGAGGTGGCCAAAGTATTGGAGTTTCAGCTTTAGTATCAGTCCTTCCAATGAACACCCAGGACTGATCTCCTTTAGGATGGACTGGTTGGATCTCCTTGCAGTCCAAGGGACTCTCAAGAGTCTTCTCCAACACCACAGTTCAAAAGCATCAATTCTTTGGCGATCAGCTTTCTTCACAGTCCAACTCTCACATCCATACATGACCACGGGAAAAACCATAGCCTTGACTAGACAGTAGGAGGGGAGAAATCGCGTTTAGAATCAAACCCCTTACCTGCCAGAGACGCTCAGAGGGCTCAAACAAACCTTGTGCGCACTATGACCCAGCGACGCCACAGACACTGAGACAGAACTGTGTTTGAGTGTCTCCTGCAGAGGTTCAGGTCAGCAGCGGACTGCTGCAGGGGCAGGGGCTCTGGGTGCAGCAGACCTGGGTATGGCATAAGTCCTCTTGGAGGAGGTTGCCGTTAATCCCACCATAGAGCCACCCGAATGTACACAGGACTGGAGAAACAGACTTTTTGAGGATACAAATAGAACCTTGTGCACACCAGAACCCAGGAGAAAGGAGCAGTGACCCCACAGAAGACTGACCCAGACTTGCCCATGAGAGTCCAGGAGTCTCTGATGGAGGCGTGGGTCGACGGTGGCCTGCTGCAGGGTCAGGGGCACCGAGTGCAACGGTACATGCTTGGGACCTTTTGAAGGAGGTTGCCATATCTTCATTACCTCCACCATAGTTTGGCTTCCCTGGTGGCTCCGTTGGTAGTCTGCCGCACTGTCGGTGATCTGGGTTTGATCCCTGGGTTGGGAAGATCCCCTGGAGAAGGAAATGGCAACCCATTCCAGAATTCTTGCCTGGAAAATTCCATGGACAGAGAAGCCTGGTGGGCTACAGTCCATGGGGTCACAAAGAGTTGGACAGGACTGAGTGACTAATTTTCTTTTCACTTTCAGTTTTACCTCAGGTCAAACAACAGGGAAGGAACACAGCCCCTCCCATCAAGGATTGACAACTGGTGAACAAATTTACCATGGCAACATAATTATAGGACACCACCATGCAGGGTTCAGTGTCTCAATCTTTGAAAAGGAAATGGGGATAAAAATCAGGCACTCTAGGTATAGGAGAAACAGATCAATGGACATAATAACCCAGAAATAGACCCTCATGAATATAGTCAACTGATCTTTGACAAAAGAGCACAGGTAATACAATGGAGAAAAGATTTTTCAAAAAAACAAATAATCATGGGTAAAAGAAAAATATCTAAACACAGATGATATAACTTCACCAAAGTTAACTCAAAATGGATCAGAGATCCAAATATAAAAAGTAAAACTCTAAAACTTCTAGAAGATAACATAGAAGGACAATATAGATGACCTTGGTTATGGTCATGATTTTTGAGCACTGAGTATTTTGTCATGTGCCTGTTGGCCATCTGCATGTCCTTCTTGGAGAAATGTCTATTCAGTTACTCTGCCCATTTTTAAACTGAGCTTTTTTTTTGATGTTGAGTTGTATGAGCTTTTCATGTATTTTGGATGTTAACCCCTTATAGGTCCCATCATTTGCAAATATTTCTTCCCATTTGGTAAGTGGTCTTTTAATTTTGTCAATGGTTTACTTTGCTGTGCAAAGCTTTTAAGTTTAATTAGCTTTCACTTGCTTATTTTTGCTTTTACCTCCTTTGCTTTAGGAGATAGATCCAAAAAATATTGCTATGTATTGCTATGATTTATATCAAAGAGTGTTCTGCTTATGTTTTCCTATAGGAGTTTTATGGTTTCTGGTCTGACAATTAATTCTTTAATTCATTTTGAGTTTACTTTAGTATAAAGTGTTAGAGAATGTTCTAATTTTATTCTTTTACATGTAGCTACAATAGTTACAGTTTCCCCAGCAACACTTATTGAAGAGACTATTTTCCCCATTAGATATTATTGCCTCCTTTGTCATAGGTTAATTGACCAAAGTGTATGGGATTTATTTCAATGGTTTCTGTTCTATTCCAGTGCTCTGCATATCTGTTTCTGTGACAGTACCATACTGATTTGATTTCTGTAGCTTTGCAGTATACCCTGAATTTGGGGAGCATGAGTCCTCCAGTTTTGTTCTTCTTTCTCAAGGTTATTTTGGGTATCCAGGATGTTTTGTGTTTCAATACAAAATTTAAAATTTGTCAAGCAACTGTATTTATAAAGTTAACATGGTCCTTAATGTATTGATGCCACAAAAATCGGAGAAGGCAATGGCACCCCACTCCAGTACTCTTGCCTGGAAAATCCCATGGACGGAGGAGCCTGATAGGCTGCAGTCCATGGGATCGCTAAGAGTCAGATAGGATTGAGCGACTTCACTTTCACTTTTCACTTCCATGCATTGGAGAAGGAAATGGCAACCCACTCCAGTGTTCTTGCCTGGAGAATCCCAGGGACGGGGGAGCCTGGTGGGCTTCCGTCTATGGGGTCGCACAGAGTCGACACGACTGATGCGAGTTAGCAGCAGCAGCAGTGTTATAAGAAAGGTAAGCAATTGACTTGACTCCAAGAAGTTGTGAACCTTTTATTTATTTTTTTAATTTTTATTTTTATTGGAGGCTAATTATTTTACAATATTATATTGGTTGGTTTTGCCATACATTGACTTGAATCCGACCCGGGTGTACATGAGTTCCCCCTCCTGAACCCCCCTCCCACCTCCCTTATCCTCCCTCTGGGTCATCCCCACATACCAGCCCCGAGCATCCTGTAACATGCATCGACCCTGAACTGGTGATTCGTTTCACATATGATAATATACAGCCACTTGTAAAAGTATGAAACTAGAACACTTCCTAACACCATACACAAAAATAAACTCAAAATGGATTAGAGAGCTAAATGTAAGACCAGAAACTATAAAACTCCTAGAGGAGAACGTAGGCAAAACACTCTCTGACATAAATCACAGCAGGATCCTCCAAGACCCACCTCCCAGAATATTGGAAATAAAAGCAAAAATAAACAAATGGGACCTAATTAAAATCAAAAGCTTCTGCACAGCAAAGGAAACTATGAGCAAGGTGAAAAGTTGTGAACCTTTTACCAAGTCATTACCTAACACTAGCCATCTCTACTACTGTAAATAGTAAACAACCCAACTTGATTTGGATTTCCTAGAAAAAAAGCTTAGATCAAACAATAAGGTGTTAAATTCTGTCTTTTTGATTAAAGAGCAAGTTAAAAAGAAAAGTAGGATAAAACTTGGACTCTCCGAAAATATTACTTTCTGAGCAAATGAGCACAGTAATCATAAAAAATCATGTAACTTCAGTGCAAATATACAAATATGCTTCATTATCTTGTAATTAGAGTAAGTTATTCACAAAAGCAAAAGTAGGTCCTTATATAAAAATTCTCTGTAGTAATTCCCCTTAAACAGGCAAATGATTCTAATATACTAAAAAAATATATGCAAAACAGTAAGGAAGGGAGCTTTTTAAATGACATTTAAATTGTAATTATAAATAGAAAATCGATTTCTAAAGTGATCTGGTGAGTTTTGAACACATTTATTCACTCTCAGTGACTTTTATATTGAATGTTCTCAGTTGATAAATCAAAAGATCATTTTTTTGCTGCCAGTGTTGTAAATTCCACCTGCAATCTATTAATCACACTATGTTCCTTTCCTCTGACATCATCAGCAGTAATAAAGATTCTGCAAATGGAACTTAGCCGACAGTGCTGGAGTTGATGTATGAGATGAAAAGAATCCAGCCTGCTCTTTCATAAACTGCATTGGCTCAGCAGGAGGTAATGGTGTTAAAAACTTGCTTTCCATTACTGAAGTCTGTAGATACTGGGCCAAGATACCTAGGGAGAAAAAAGTGTTGAGTGAAGCTCTGCAGATTTCACCATCTGGCATCAGCTATGCTTATGGTTTGCTTCCATTCATTTGGCTCCCTTTTCATTAAATTGTATTTTGTTTCATTTTAACACAAGTACAGATGGGAAGGGTGATAGGCAAAACAAAATCAGAGGATTTCCTTCCAGTGTGTAAATTCATAATTCCTTATAATTCTTTGTCTTTTCACTGCTGTAATTGAATAATCAACCAGCACAAAATTTTCATTATGTGGCTCAAGAGAACAGCCCAACCGGAACTCCAAAGAAATGTCTGCCCTTTAAAAGATAATACTGTATTCTAAAAGAGAGGCAGGTAAAGTGTGTACTGTACCAAAATAGAAATACAAAATATCTTTAGGGAAGATCCAATTCAAATTCTTCATTACAGACAGGAAGAAAATAATGCTGTTACACACCTCAAGTTCAAAAGCTACTTAGTGAGAAAAAAGGTATCTGAATCTGAATTCTCCAAATCTTTTTTGATCTCAAGTGTTCATTCTGTCACTTTTTGCAGTCAAGTATACTCAAGTCTCACTTCTGATTGGAACATATATTGTCTTGTTGTTCAGTTGCTAAGTTGTGTCCAACTCTGCAACCCCAGGAACTGCAGCATGCCAGGCTTCCCTGTCCTTCTCTATCTCCCTGAGTTTGCTCAAACTCATGTCCATTGAATTAATAATGATATCCAATAATCTCATCCTCTGTCAACCCCTTCACCTCTTGCTCTCAATCTTTTCCAGCATCAGGGTCTTTTCCAATTAGTTGCTTTTTCATATCAAGTGGCTAAATTTTTGGAGCTTTAGCTTCAGCATCGGTCCTTCCAATGAATATTCAGGGTTGATTTCCTTTAGGATTGACTGGTTTGATCTCCTTGTTGTCCAAGGGACTCTCAAGAGTCTTCTCTAGCACCACAGTTCTAAAGCATCAATTCTTTGGGGTTCAGCCTTCTTTATGACCCAATTCCCTCACATCCAAACATGACTACTGGAGAAACTATAGCTTTGACTGTACGACCGTTTGTTGGCAAAGTAATGTCTCTTCTTTTTAATTCACTGTCCAGGTTTGTCATAACTTTTCTTCCAAGGAGCAAGAGTCTTTTAATTTCGTGGCTGCAGTCACCATCTGCAGTGATTTTGGAGCCCAAGAAAATTAAATCTGACTCTGTTTCCTTTGTTTCCCCATCTATTTGCCATGAAGTGATGGACTAGATGCCATGATCTTCTTTAATGAGTTTTAATCCAGCTTTTTCACTCTCTTCTTTTTCACCCTCATCAAGAGTCTCTTTAGTTCCTCTTCACTTTTTGCCATTAAAGTGGTATCATCTGCATATCTGAAGTTGTTGATATTCTTGCTGATATTTCTCCTGGCAATCTTCTTTCCAGCTTGTGAGTCATCCATCCCTGCGTTTCTCATGATGTACTCTGCATATAAGTAAAATAAGAAGAGTGACAATATGCAGACTTGACGTACTCCTTTCCCAATTTCGAACTAGTCTGTTGTTCCATGTACAGTTCTAACTGCTGCTTCTTGTCCTGCATACAGGTGTCTCAGGAGGCAGTTAAGGTGGTCTGGTATTCACATCTCTTCAAGTAAAATCCACAGTTTGTTGTGGTCTACACAGTCAAAGGCTTTAGTATAGTCAATGAAGCAGAAGTAATTTTTTTTTTAATTCCCTCGTCTTTTCTATGATGCAGTCATGTTAGCAATTTGATTCTGGTTCCTCTGCCTTTGCTAAATCCAGCTTGTACATCCGAAAGTACTTGGTTCATGTATTGTTGAAGCCAAGCTTGGAGGATTTTGAGCATGACCTTTCTAGCATGTGAAATGAGTGCAACTGTACAGCAGTTTGAAAATTCTTAGACATTGTTCTTCTTTGGGATTGCAGTGAACACTGACTTTTTCCAGTCCTGTGGCCACTGCTGAGTTTTCCAAATTTGCTCACATATAAAGTGCAGCACTCTCACAGCATCATCTTTTAGGATTTTAAATAGCTCAGCTGGGACTGTCTTTGTGATTTTGGACAAAAATTGTTTTTCAGAGAATCAGTTTCCTCATGTCACAAGTGAAAATGGCCACAGATAATTCATAAGCTTGTACTGAGGATTAGGTGGGACTCCTCACTCAAAGCAGCAAGAAAATAACCTATGAAATTTTAGGTACTAAATAACTGGTACTAAAATGAATACATATAATCTCTTGTTGGTTAATCTTATGTGTCAACCCGGCTAGGCTGTGGTATGCTGCCCTATGAGTTTTGGACTTGCTATCCGCCAGTTATGTGGGCCAGTTTTCTCTGTTACCTACTTGTCTCTCTTCTCTGTTTTGAAGACCCGTAACTGATACAGTCTAGTCAAGGCTATGGTTTTTCCCGTGGTCATATATGGATGTGAGAGTTGGACTGTGAAGAAGCTGATCGCTGAAGAATTAATGCTTTTGAACTGTGGTGCTGGAGAAGACTCTTGAGAGTCCCTTGGACTGCAAGGAGATCCAACCAGTCCATTCTAAAGGAGATCAATCCTGGGTGTTCACTGGAAGGACTGATGCTGAAGCTGAAACTCCAATACTTTGGCCACCTCATGCGACAAGTTGACTCACTGGAAAAGAGTCTGATGCTGGGAGGTATTGGGGGCAGGAGGAGAAGGGGACGACAGAGAATGAGATGTCTGGATGGCATCACCAACTCGATGGAGGTGGGTTTGAGTGAACTCTTGGAGTTGGTGGTGGACAGGGAGGCCTAGCGTGCTGTGATTCATGGGGTTGTGGAGAGTCAGACACGACTGAGCGACTGAACTCAACTGATACAGTCACTAAAGGAACAGATTAAAGAAATGAAACAAATGACCCCTCACCCCTAGAACACAAAGTACTTTATTATTCTGGAAACAATGTCTAACTCTGTGTTACCATTACACAGCTGAAGCTAAGCTCCACTGACAGATTTACATGAAGCTATTTTATCCTTGGAAATCACAACTTGGAAGGTGTTATTGACTCTAATTATTAGGAGATAATTGGTATTATTTTATAATAAGGAAAAGAAAGATTGTGATTGCTCCATGAACAACCCATTTAGGTGCATCTTGATTTTAATGCCTGGTTTTATTTGTAAGTGAACAGGTCAGCATCTTCAGGCTGAGAAGGGTTTGGTGATGAGAGGATTCAACAACCCTCAGGGGTCAGGTCTAGGTCATATCCTCAAGTAAGACACCAAGGCCAGTAGGGGTATGGCTCAGGGTAAGGTGACTATATGCTGTAGGTTAGAGCAGATGCAGATGCGACGCGAGAGACGCCGGCCCCGGCGGCGCAGACGCGACGCGAGAGACGCCGGCCCCGGCGGAGCAGAGGCGACGCGAGAGACGCCGGCCCCGGCGCAACGAACGACACAAAGAGGTGCGGCCGTGAGGAGCTACCCCATGCCTGAGGACAGGGCCGGCGGCCGAGAGGAGCTACCCCAAGTCCAACAGGCGGTGGCTGCGCGTGCGCAGGAGGGCCGAGAGGAGCTACTCCGTGTTCAAGGTCAGGAGGGGCGGCCTTAAGGAGATACCCCTCGTGCAAGGTAAGGTACAGCGGCTGCACTTTGCTGGAGCAGCTGTGAAGAGATTTTCCACGACCAAGGTAAGAGAAACACAAATAAGACGGTAGGTATTGCTAGGGGGCACCAGAGGGCAGACAAACTGAAATCATAATCACAGGAAACTAGCCGATCTGATCACATGGACCACAGCCGAATGTGGTCCACTGGAGAAGGGAATGGCAAACCACTTCAGTATACTTGCCTTGAGAACCCCATGAACAGTAACAAAGGGCAAAATGATAGGATACTGAATGAGGAATTCCCCAGGTTGGTAGGTGCCCAGTATGCTACTGGAGCTCAGTGGAGAAATAACTATAGAAGGAATAAAGGGATGGAGCAAAAGCAAAACCAATACCCAGCTGTGGATGTGACCAGTGATAGAAGCAAGGTCCGGTGCTGTAAAGAGCAATATTGCATAGGAACCTGGAATGTTAGGTCCATGAATCAAAGCAAATTGGAAGTGGTCAAACAGGAGATGGGAAGAGTGAACGTCGACATTCTAGGAATCAGTGAATTAAAATGGACTGGAATGGGTGAATTTAACTCATATGACCATTATATCTACTACTGTGGGCAGGAATCCCTTAGAAGGAATGGAGTAGCCATCATGGTCAACAAAAGAGTCCGAAATGCAGTACTTGGATGCAATCTTAAAAATGACAGGATGATTTCTGTTCGTTTCCAAGGCAAACCACTCAATATTACAGTAATCTAGGCCTATGCCCCAACCAGAAATGCTGAAGAAGCCGAAGTTAATCGGTTCGATGAAGACCTACAAGACCTTTTAGAACTAACACCCAAAAAAGATGTCCTTTTCATTATAGGGGACTGGAATGCAAAAGTAGGAAGTCAAGAAACACCTGGAGTAACTGGCAAATTTGGCCTTGGAGCACGGAATGAAGCAGGGCAAAGGCTAATAGAGTTTTGTCAAGAGAATGCACTGGTCATAGCAAACACCCTCTTCCAACAACACAAGAGAAGACTCTACACATGGACATCACCAGATGGTCAACACTGAAATCAGATTGATTATATTCTTTGCAACCAAAGATGGAGAAGCTGTGTACAGTTAGCAAAAACAAGACCAGGAGCTGACTGTGGCTCAGATCATGAACTCCTTATTGCGAAGTTCAGACTTAAATTGAAGAAAGTAGGGAAAACCACTAGACCATTCAGATATGACCTCAATCAAATCCCTTATGATTATACAGTGGAAGTGAGAAATAGATTTAAGGGACTAGATCTGATTGATAGAGTGCCTGATGAACTCTGGACGGAGGTTTGTGACATTGTACAGGAGACAGGGACCAAGACCATCCCCATGGAAAAGAAATGCAAAAGAGCGAAATGGCTGTCTGAGGAGGCCTTACAAATAGCTGTGAAAAGAAAAGAGGTGAAAAGCAAAGGAGAAAAGGAAAGATATAAGCATCTGAATGCAGAGTTCCAAAGAATAGCAAGGAGAGATAAGAAAGACTTCCTCAGTGATCAATGCAAAGAAATAGAGGAAAACAACAGAATAGGAAAAACAAGAGACCTCTTCAAGAAAATTAGAGATTCCAAGGGAACATTTCATGCAAAGATGGGCTCGATAAAGGACAGAAATGGTATGGACCTAACAGAAGCAGAGGATATTAAGAAGAGGTGGCAGGAATACACAGAAGAACTGTACAAAAAAGATCTTCACGACCAAGATAGTCACGATAATGTGATCACTGACCTAGAGCCAGACATCTTGGAATGTGAAGTCAAGTGGGCCTTAGAAAGCATCACTACTAACAAAGCTAGTGGAGGTGATGGAATTCCAGTTGAGCTATTTCAAGTCTTGAAAGATGATGCTGTGAAAGTGCTGCACTCAATATGCCAGCAGATTTGGAAAACTCAGCAGTGGCCACAGGACTGGAAGAGGTCAGTCTTCATTCCAATCCCAAAGAAAGGCAATGCCAAAGAATGCTCAAACTACCGCACAATTGCAGTCATCTCACACGCTAGTAAAGTCATGCTCAAAATTCTCCAAGCCAGGCTTCAGCAGTATGTAAACCGTGAACTCCCAGATGTTCAAGCAGGTTTTAGAAAAGGCAGAGGCACCAGAGATCAAATTGCCAACATCCGCTGGATCATGGAGAAAGCAAGAGAGTTTCAGAAAAACATCTATTTCTGCTTTCTTGACTATGCCAAAGCCTTTGACTGTGTCGATCACAATAAACTGTGGAACATTCTGAAAGAGATGGGAATCCCAGACCACCTGACCAGCCTCTTGAGAAACCTGTATGCAGGTCAGGAAGCAACAGTTAGAACTGGACATGGAACAACAGACTGGTTCCAAATAGGAAAAGGTGTCCGTCAAGGTTGTATATTGTCACCTTGCTTATTTAACTTATATGCAGAGTACATCATGAGGAACGCTGGGCTGGAAGAAGAAAAGCTGGAATCAAGATTGCTGGGAGAAATATCAATAACCTCAGATATGCAGATGACACTACCCTTATGGCAGAAAGTGAAGAGGAACTGAAAAGCCTCCTGATGAAAGTGAAAGAGGAGAGTGAAAAGGTTGGCTTGAAGCTCAACATTCAGAAAACAAAGATCACGGCATCTGGTCCCATCACTTCATGGGAAATAGATGGAAAAACAGTGGAAACAGTGTCAGACTTTGTTTTTTTGGGCTCCAAAATCACTGCAGATGCTGATTGCAGCCATGAAATTAAAAGATGCTTACTCCTTGGAAAGAAAGTTATGACCAACCTTGATAGTATATTAAAAAGCAGAGACATTACTTTGCCAACCAAGGTCCGTCTAGTCAAGGCTATGGTTTTTCCCGTGGTCATGTATGGATGTGAGATTTGGACTGTGAAGAAGGCTGATCGCCGAAGAATCGATGCTTTTGAACTGTGATGTTGGAGAAGACTCTTGATAGTCCCTTATACTGCAAGGAGATCCAACAAGTCCATTCTAAAGGAGATCAATCCTGGATGTTCATTGGAGGGACTGATGCTAAAGCTGAAACTGTAATACTTTGGCCACCTCATGCGGCGAGTTGACTCACTGGAAAAGACTCTGATGCTGGGAAAGGTTGGGGGCGGGAGGAGAAGGGGACGACGGAGAATGAGATGGCTGGATGGCATCACCGACTCTGTGGACATGAGTTTGAGTGTACTCCGGGAGTTGGTGATGGACAGGGAGGCCTGGCGTGCTGTGATTCATGGGGTCGCGGAGAGTCGGACATGACTGAGCGACTGAACTGAACTGAACTGAACTGAGAGCAGATGCAAATGAGATTGTCATAAGGGTGTCAGTGGGATCATAGAAACTAGGAAGAACAAAGCAATGGAAAAGTAGGATTATCGATTTTGATAGTTTAAGTCTAGGCTAGATTTTTGTTTTTGGAACAAAGATTGTTGTTTTTCCTCTGTATGTTATGATGATTGGGGGTTTAAAAGTACAGGTTCTACACTGAATAATGGAAGAGAAATCTATCTGCTAGTAAAGTTGAAGGGGACAAATCAGAGTGATCAAGAAAGATGGCAGCAGAGGGGATCAGTGACTGGAAGTGGAAAGCAGCCTATGGCAGGGAGGATGGAGACACACCAAAGTGGTCCCTCCTGGCCAGGTGACTGAATGTGGCCATTTGTCAATAGTTGCCTTTGTCGCTTGGGTTTGTTGATGAACTAGGGGATCTTGGTGGAAAAATACACACTTGTACCTTATTCTCCATAACTGTTCTATTCAGACTTGCGTTCTGATTAAATTATGATTTAATTATAAATTTGTTTGTATTTAAGGTTCTCTGGCAAATGGTAATTTCTATGACTAATGAATTAGTGTTAGAAAGTATTGTTGTTCTGCCACTCAGTCCTTTCTGACTCTTTGAGGGCCCATGGACTGAGCATGCCAGGCTTCCCGGTCCTTCACCATCATCCAGAGCTTGCTCAAACTCATGTCCATCAAGTCAGTGATGCCATCCAACCATCTTGTCCTCTGTCGTGCCCTTCTCCTCTTGCCTTCAGTCTTTCCCAGCTATGGGATCTTTTTCAGTGAGTCAACTCTTCATATCAGGTGGTCAAATTATTGGAATGTCAGCTTCAGCACCAGTCTTTCCAATGAATATTCAGGATTGATTCCTTTAGGATTGATTGGTTTGATCTCCTTGCAGTCCAAGGGACCCTCAAGAGTCTTCCCCAGCACCACATCTCAAAAGCATAATTCTTCAGTGCTCAGTCTTCTTTATGGTCCAACTCTTACATGATAAATGACCACTGGAAAAAACATAGCTTTTACTATATGGAACCTTTGTTGGCAAAGTAATGTCTCTGCTTTTTAATGTACTGTCTAGATTTGTCATAACTTTTTTCCAGGGAGCAAGCGTCTTTTAATTTTGTGGCTTCAGTCACCATCTGCATTGATTTTGGAGCCCAAGAAACTAAAGTCTATCACTGTTTCCATTGTTTTCCGATCTATTCACCTGGACATGATGGGATTGGATGTCATGACCTCATTTTTTGAATGCTGAATTTTAAACCAGCTTTTCCACTCTCCTCTTTCACTTTCATCAAGAGTTTCTTTAGTTCTAGTTCCTCTTCACTTTCTGCCATAAGAGTGGTGTCATCTGCTAATCTGACGTTATTAATATTTTTTCTGACAGTCTTGATTCCAGCTTGTGCTTCATCCATCCTGACATTTCATAAGATATACTCTGATATAAGTTAAATAAGCAGGGTAACAATATTCATCCCTAACATACTCCTTTCCCAATTTGGAATCAGTCTGTTGTGCTATGTCTGGTTCTAACTGTTGCTTCTTGACTTGCATACTGATTTCTCAGAAGACAGGTAAGGTGGTCTAACATTCCCATCTCTTTGAGAATTTTCCACAGTTTGTTGTGACTCACATAATCAAATTTACCATAGTCATTAAGAAGATGGAAAGAATAAAGAGAAGAAAGGAGGGAAGGAGGAAAAGAAGGGGGCTTCCCTGGTGGTCCAGCAGCTGAGACTCCTTGTTCCCAATGCAGAGGGGGTGGATTTGGTCCATGGTCAGGGAACTAGAGCCCAAAAGCTGCAACTAACAAAAAGACATCTTGTGTGCTGCAACTGAGACCCACACAGACAAATAAATATGTAATTTTTAAAAAGAAAAAGTAGGGAAGAGAGGAAAAGGAGAGCTGAGCTAAGAAGGCAAGGGAAGGAGCAAGAGAAAGTGGGAGAAACATAGTGATCAAGAGAAATTAGAAGAAAAGAACTCTTTTCCATGTAGAGATGCTGAAATGATGAGCACTTTTTAACTTTGGACTCTTAGACATCTATTTTCATGAACTTTTAGCGCTCAATTTGAATAATCACAGAAAAATACAATCCCATTACAAATAATTTCATAAAGGTCTCAGGAGTGCATACTGTGGCTATAATTTTATAGAGGAAAAAACCTTGGCTTTGGCTTTCATCTGACCTAGAATCTAGCTCCCAGGGAGACTGAAGAAGTAGACATCGCTATGCAGGCATTCAAGGTTATGAAAGAGGTTAAGAAAGTCTGCATCACTTACGCCTACCTCATTAGTTTTTCGGGTTTTAAGTGGGGCGATTATATCTTGTTGATTATTTTAAAGTTTTTCCAAAAAGAAAGTGAAGTTAATAAAAATAAAAGGAGAAAATGCTTCTACAGAATTCTCTGTGAGGTTAGTAGATATGTCAGGTTTTCTGATGATAGGATCTTGACAAAACTCTGAATTCAGATCTGTGCCTAGTGGTTGAGCAAAGTTCCTGGTGGATCCAGTCATTGCCTAACTTGAATCTGTGTGGAAAGTGAGCCAAAAAAAATAACAAAACATGCAGAGAAGGGTCAGAAGAGTGAGTTTATATGCCAAATACAACTTCACTAACGAAGGTCAGCTCATGGGAGTCGAAGAAATCATCCAACGTGTCCATGCACAAACTGTGTGGAGTGAAGCCAAAAAGGAGAGGTGTTCTATTGCAGACCTTCCTCAGAAACCATGATTCCTGTGGCCATCAGGCATTGCTCCTGGTTTTCATCTGGGGGCAAAGAAGGCTGGAATATTTTCAGGCAGAGGGCATGCAAAAGGCAGTGTTTGAAGGTGAGACATGAAGGATGTCTGGGGGCAAAGGAGAGACTGAAGGCTTCATTTGGGAGAAGAGAGAAAACCAATCGACTAGTCAAGAAAGTGTTAAGATTGTGCTCAGTGTAAGGAGTTCAGACATGATGTAGCAAGTACTCAAGAGATTGTTGTTAGGAAGAAATGAGATGATGAATGGGAGAGCACTCTGTAAATGGAAAACCTCTATGCTAATGTGAGGCATTAATACTATTATTATCATCCACTACAGGTTCCTGAGCAGGGGAGTGACATGATAAAAGCTTCATTTTAGAAGATTAGCGTGGGAGTGATGTGCAGATTGGCTTGTAAAGGAAGGGAGAGTGCAGACAGGGAGACTCACTGCATTCTGCTAAGGCCAGCAGAAGCGAGAGTTGGATAAACTGTTAATTGCTCAGTCGCGTCCAGCTTATGACCTCCTGGACTGTAGCCCACCAGGCTCCTCTGTCCGTAGAATTCTCCAGGCAAGAATACTGGAGTGGGTAGCCATTCCCTTCTTAGAGGATCTTCACAACCTGGGTCAAACCTGGGTCTCCCACATTGCCAGTGGATTCTTTACCATCTGAGCAACCAGGGAAGTATTCCTTTGAAGGTAAAAGTCCTCTGTTCTCTCCTCTCCCACCCTCCTCATGCCCTTGAAGAAAGCATCCTTTTGGCCCCAGGAGCCAGCTGACAATCAAATCTTGCTTCATTTTAAGGTAAACCAAGAAAAAATTGTAAAGGGCGTTGAACCATTACAAACAGGTGATAGTGTAGACCTATCTGGGCTTCTACTTCTTCATTTGATTCAATGTATTTATCTCTTCTCCCTGCACTTTTTGTTCAAGAGAAACAGATTCCATCAGTTCAGTTCAGTTCAGTTGCTCAGTCGTGTCCGACACTTTGTGACCCCATGAATCACAGCACGCCAGGCCTCCCTGTCCATCACCAACTCCCGGAGTTCACTCAAACTCATGTCCATCGAGTCGGTGATGCCATCCAGCCATCTCATTCTCTGTCGTCCCCTTCTCCTCCTGCCCCCAGTCCTTCCCAGCATTAGAGTCTTTTCCAGTGAGTCAACTCGTCACATGAGGTGGCCAAAGTGCCATAGTGCTAAAATAAATCTATACGTGATTCTAGGAAAGAAAACTCCATGAAAACAGAACCTTTTTGGCTTCCTCATGGCTTGGGAGTTTCTGAGTATGCAGTTTATACAACTAATGCAATATTAAGGTTAATCGAGTGGCTTTTTCCTACTTCCTCAAAAATCAAGCTCCCAAATCAATCCCCCTGTGTGCCTTGTAACAAAGTTTAATACCTCATTAACAAAAATACCATGAAGAAACATGCATTTTTAAACAAGTTAAATCCTTAGGGAAAGAAAGAACCCTGAGGTATTAAAAAAAAAAAAAAAGGAGATAATGTTGCTTAGAATAAAGGATCAAGATGGATAATATGAAACTTCAATTCCCAGAAAGAATAATGTGTCTTACAAGTTGAATGATGAGCTGCCAGCAACAAAATTAGAAATCAATATTCTGTAGAAGAATTAGTCAGTGTAAGACCAATAGCAAAATACAGTAATCATTTTCAGAGATGGGATTGAGAATAAAAACAGAAGTACTTGGATCCAATTGAAGGCTGCCACACATTTGTCAAGGGAAAAATACCGAAGACTGTCAATACATCATCATCTTTTCTTCTTCTTGGTTTAAATAAACAAAAGCCCCCAAAGAGTCAGCCTTTATTTGTGAGCCAGGAAAAAAAAAACATATATTAGATTAACATTTGCTCATAAACCATACTGTTTGCACACATCATTTGTCATTTACATCATTGTAATAAGTGTCTATTTGCAGGCTGGCTTGGAAAGCTAGAGACAAGTTACTATGGGTTACTTGCCAAACTTCACTGGGGAACCAAGAAGAATGGCTGAGGAGATCTGAGCCTCTCAGTATAGAGGCTCTTATTCACTCAAAGCGTGTACCTATGCGCGCACGCACACACACACACACACACACACACACCCAACTATTCAAGTGGTCCTCACTCAAGGTAAGTATGAAAAAGGGATTATAGGATTTCTCACTTCATAATGGTTCATAGCAAAGTGTTCATAACTTATAAGTATATGCTAAAACATAATTATATCTTATAACTTATAATTAAAACTTATAGTTCACTTATGTTATAACTTAGAATGTTATTATGAGTCAGCAAAAATCAATTAGAAATCCTAAGATACCCTACTTTTTCCATAGGGATAGTACAAGGCTATGGAACTGTCTATTTATCTCTTAGAGAAAACAAAAATATGTGTACAGGACCAAGGGAAGAGAAAGATAAAGGAAAATAATCACTTCAAGTGAAAGAAAAGTATGCATGCAGGAATGAAGAATATAAATGTTCCTAAGAATACATGACTTATACTTTATAGATCAGTTCTGTTTTGATAGTATTCTTTTTATTTTGGTCCTGGATTCACTTGGCAGAGTGTTTGGGAAAAGAAATGATGGGACTGGGCCTAAGAATAAGACTCTGTTACACGTGGAGCTGGATCTGCCTCATCCTGGGGAAAGGATCCTGTAAGAGGAAGTAAGTATCTCCAGTTTGAGAGGGCGACTCCTTCTCCTAATTATTTCTGTATGGCTACGGTTTGGTATATACAATAACTAGTTAATGGAATGAAGAAAACCCATTAATAATGTGTAAATGGATTTTCTACTCACCCGGACAATGTTAGATTCTTCAGGAACACAGAACCAAAAACATATAGATGAATAGTTGATAGAGACAAACGAGAGAGAGAGAAAAGAGAGAGACTGATCATAGGAACTGGTTCATATCGTTATGGAGGGCACGAAGTTCCACGATGTGCTGGTAGTAAGTTGAAAAACCAGGAAAGAGGTGATGTAATTCAGTCTAAGTCCGAAGATCTGAGACTTGGGAGCTAATAGTGCTAGTCTCCATGTGAGTCTGAAAGCTCAAGAACCAGGAACATTAATGTCTAAGAGCAGGAGAAGATGGATATCTAACTCAAGCAGAGAGAGTGAATTTGACCTTCCTCTACCTGTGTGTTCTATCCAGGCCCTTGAGGGACTCAATGGTCTCCATTTGCATGGTTGAGGGTGACCGTCTTTACTTAGTCTACTGATTTAAATGCTAATCTCTTTTGGAGACACCCTCACAGACATACCCAGAAATTATGTTCTACCAGTTATCTGGGGATCCCTTTGCCTGGTCAAGTTAAAACATGAAACTATCATCACAAGTCCACCCCTTATCAATTTGGCACTCACACTCATCTCGTTGGGGCTTCCCAGGTGGCTCAGTGGTAAAGAATCTACCTGCGAATGCAGGAGGTGTAGGAGATGTGGGTTTAATCCCTGGGTTCCATCCCTGGGTTGGGAATATTCCCTGGAGTAGGAAATGGCAACGCACTACAGCATTCTAGGCTGGAAAATCCCATGGACAGAGGAGCCTGGTGGGCTACAGTCCATGGGGTCACAAGTTGGATATGACTGAATGACTGAGCACACATTTGTCTCCTTAAACTTAATCTCCAAACAAGACAATAGCAAGATTGTGATTCCAACTAACATGCTATAATTATGCTAATTCAAACCAAAAATGTACTAATCTCTTGCCCAGGAGAAGAAGTATTTAAGTGTTATTTATTCTTCTTCTGGTGTCCTATTACTTAATTACTATAATATAAAATTAACAATAATTAAATACTGATATAAAATAAATACATCTTATGCTATAAGATGAGAGAATGAAAGAGGAAAAAAATCCAGAGATATTTGTTTAATATATGTATAAATGCATACATACAAACATATTTATTATGAAATTAGGAGAAAATATCATTGACCCTTGAATGACATGGGTTTGGACTATGTAGGTTCATTTATACACAGATTCTTTTTCAATAAATACAGTCACCCCATCTGTATCCACAGGTTTTGCATCCATAGATTCAACCAACCATGGACTGAATTTTAATCCAAGGTTGGTGGAATCAGTAGATGTGGAGCCATGGACACAAAGGGTTGATAGTGCTGTGCCATTTTATATGAGCAACTTGAGCATCCTTGGATTTTGGTATCCATGGGGGTCTAGGAACCACTCCCCTGCACATACCAAGGGATGATTGTACTTACAGTCTTCATTTCTGTAACTGCTCACAAGGTTGTAGGTGGTATTTATAACTACCTTCTTCTACTAGTCATTCTGTAGTTTCTTTGCCTTCATCAAGCACCTCAGCTGATCATGGTTATTTACCTGATGTTGTTCAGTTGCTCAGTCTTGTCTGATTCTTTGTGACCTCACGGAGTGCAGCATACCAGGCTCCCCTGTCCTCCACCATCTTCCAGAGTCTGCTCAACCTCATGTCCATTGACTGAATTGGCGATGCCATCCAACCTGATGGAGTGATGCAAACCTTCATTCTAAAAGCTTCTCGGCGAGTATATTCCATCGTATATGTATACCACATCTTCTTTATCCATTCATTTGTTCTTAGCCATCTACATTGCTTCCATGTCCTGGATTCTGTAAATAGTGCTGCAGTGAACATTGGGGTACTTGTGTCTTTTTGAATTGTGGTCTTCTCAGATATTTATGCTCAGTAGTGGGAATTCTGGGTCATATGGTAATTTTATTCCTAGTTTATTAAGGAGTCTCCATATTGTTCTCCATAGTGGTTTCATCAATTTGCATTTCCACCAACAGTGTAGGGGGGTTCCCTCTTCTCTACATCTTCTCCAGCATTCATTGTAGGTTTTTTGATGATGACCATTCTGGCTGGTGTGATGATACACCTGGTTGGTTCAATGATACCCCGTTGTAGTTTTGATTTGCTGAGCAACCTAGATAGCATATTAAAAAGCAGAGACATTACTTTACCAAAAAAGGTCCATCTAGTCAAGGCTATGATTTTTCCAGTGGTCATGTATGGATGTGAGAGTTGGACTGTGAAGAAAGCTGGTCGCCGAAGAATTGATGCTTTTGAACTGTGGTTGAACTTTTGAACTCTTGAGAGTCCCTTGGACTGCAAGGAGATCCAACCAGCCCACTGTAAAGGAGATCAGTCCTGGGTGTTCATTGGAAGGACTGATGTTGAAGCTGAAACTCGAATAGTTTGGCCACCTGATACGAAGAGTTGACTCACTGGAAAAGACTCTGATGCTGGGCGGGATTGGGGGCAGGAAGAGAAGGGGAGGACAGAGAATGAGATGGCTGGATGGCATTACCAACTTGATGGACATGAGTTTGAGCAAGCTCCAGGAGTTGGTGATGGACAGGGATGCCTGGCGTGCTGTGATTCATGGGGTCGCAAAGAGTCAGACACGACTGAGTGACTGAACTGAACTGAACTGAATAATGAGTGATGCTGCGCATCTTTTCATGTTTATTAGCTATCTGTATGTCTTTGAAGAAATGTCTGTTTAGGTCTTCTGGTCACTTTTTGATTGGGTTGTTGTTTTTCTGGTATTGAGCTTCATTTGCTGCTTGTGTATTTTGGAGATTAATCCTTTGTCAGTTGCTTCACTTGCAATTATTTTCTCCTATTCTGAGGGTAGAATGAATTTGAGTCAGTTGTGGTGAAGTGGATGAACCTAGAGCCCATTATACAGAGTGAAGTATTTCAGAAAGACAAAAACAAATATTGTATATTAACACATATATAGGGATCTAGAAAAATACTACTGATGAACCTATTTGCAGGGAAGTAACAAAGATGCAGATTTAGAGAACAGATTTGTAGACACAGTGGGGGAAGCACAGGGTAGGACAAATTGAGAAGGCAACATTGACATATATACACTATCATATGTAAAATATATAGCTATTAGGAAGCTGCTATATAACACATGGAGCCTAGCCTGGTGCTCTGTGATGACTTAGAGGGGTGGGGTGGGAGTGGAGAGGGAGGCTCAACAGGGAGGGGAGATATAGATATCTAAAATTATGGCTGATATATCTAAAATTATGGCTATTTCCCATTGTTGCATGGCAGAAACCAACACAACGTACATGTGTGCTAAGTCATTTCAGTCCAATCCGACCTTTTGCGACCCTGTGGACAGTGACCTGACAGGCTCCTATGTCCATGGGATTCTCCAGGCAAGAATATTGGAGTGGGTTGCCTTGCCCTCATCCAGGGGATCTTCCCAACCCAGGGATCAAACCTGCATCTCTTATGTCTCCTGCATGGCAGGCAGGTTCATTACCACTAGCGCCACCTGGGAAGCCCAGTAATCCTCTAATTTAAAAAAAAACAAAAAACTTCTGGACAGTTCTGCCCTGACTGTGTTGTTAGTTTTCCATTGACCTTTATTACAGGGCATGGTAATACTAAGAAATTCCCTAAGGGATTTTCTACTTGCCAGACATACTCTTTCTTCCCTCCACTGCAGAAGGGTAGTTCTGCTTCCCCTTGGTAGTCAGGATCCATCATCCCAGCCACAGCGTCATTCTTTCTTCTCCTGTTGATTTAGAGGCATGAATGCCCCAAGTGACCAGGTAGCAGTCTTAACTTTTAGTTCAATGGGATCATTGCTGTGTCTTCTGGTGAAACAGTTTTTCCAACTGGAACTAAGATCTCTAGGCCAGCGAAGTATAAATTTGAGGGAACAAGAAGTAGCATTTTGCTTGTGGCTCCCTAGGGTAATAGTGCCTGGTGCCCCTCCAATTATCACCCCTTGATTTGTGGACTCAGAGCACTGACTCAGCCTTTTAGAGCAGCGGTCCCTAAACTGTTTGGCACCAGGGAAGTGTTTTGTGGAACACAATCCTTCCATGAATTGGGGGTGGGGATGGGGGATGGTTTGGGTGGGGGATGTTTCAGGCAGTAATGGGAGCGATGGGGGAGCGATGGGGGAGCAATTGGGAGTGGCTGATGAAATTCACTAGCTTGTGCCACTCACCTCCTGCTGTGTGGCCTAGTTCCTAACAGGTCAGGGACCAGCACTGCCCCAGCCCTGCCGGATATTGCCTGGAAAAGAACCTTCGCCAGAAACCAGTCATTCTTAAACCTTGATCTTGGATTTCCAGCTTTAGGAGCTGTGAGAAATACATTTTGGCTCTTTATAAGCTATGCTGTTCCAGTCCATGGTATCGGGTTGGCCAAAAAGTTCATTCGGTTTCAAGGGGGAATAAAAAAAGACCTATTTTCATATTTGCCAAGAATTTCATTGAACAACATATTCACTAATCGAACGGACTTTTTGGCCAATCCAATATTTTGTTATAGCAGCCTGAACAGGCTAAGATGGATCCTAATATATAGTTTGGGAGATGTGCATAGTTTTTAAATTTTGCTTTATGATTGCCTTCTTTTTTCTTGTAACAGATTCACTAACAATATGGACTAATTAACTTTACGCTATGGCACAGCTACAGATTGTAATTTAATTTCAGACAGTTGTTTTGAGATGAAGTACAGATCTGAAGAGGGGAGCAGGAAAGTGTGCAGATGGTTGTGTGTGTGCCAGCCCCAAAAGGCTGCGAAGGCAGCTCAAAGCACAGGGCCTTTTGTGTATTTGTGTGGATGAATAATATCACTTCTAATTATTAATGATAAAATTGAATTTCAAGGATAATGAAAATCTCTAGCTGTGTATTAAAAACCTTGCATTCTTGATTATAGTAACCGCTTGCTTTTGTTGTTGTTTTGTTGTTCAGTGGATAAATCATTTCCCACTCTTTTGTGACCTAATGGACTGTAGTCTTCCAGGTCCCTCTGTCCATGAGATTTCTCAGGCAAGAATATTGGAATGCGTTGCCATTTCCTTCTCCAGGGAATCTTCTCGATCCAGGGATTGAGCTCGAGTCTCCTGCATTGCAGACAGATTCTTTACCACTGAGCCACCTGGGAATCCTGGCTCACTTTTCAGAGACCTCTGATTTCAACCTCAGATATTTGGAACCCACCCTGTAAACCTGCAATGAACAATAACAAACCCATTATCAGAACTAGAGTAACTAATTAAGAATAATTAAAGTGTATTTAATTTTTTGTGGGAGTATAAATTTAGTTAACTGCTAAAGAAAGAATTTGACTTTTGTAACTATTGCCTAAATTTTTCACAAACTTAGCCCATGAATTCACAGATAGAAATCTATTTTAATTAGACAAAAATGATTTTTATAGCATTAGATCCAAAAAATGAAAGCAATAGCAACATTATGTGGAACCAAGGAAGAAAGTAAGTAAACTGTGACATATTCAAGTCATGAACTTCATGTGGAAATCAAAATTAATGTGTTTGAAAATCTTTTATTGATATGGGAAAATATTTCAATTTAAATTCTAAGTGAAATAAAGCAGGGTATAAGTTGTTTTCTTTATATATAATAAGAACATTAATGATAATCACACTAAAAGTAATGATATTAAAATATGCAGAGTGGAAAGTATGGTAAAATATTGAGTTATCTGGCTGTTGAGATTAAATATGACATATTTATTCTTCCTATTTAGATCTTTCTACATTTTATTTTTTAACTAGTGAACATGGGTTACTT
Organism: Moschus berezovskii; assembly: GCF_049115385.1. Taxonomy (NCBI): domain Eukaryota; kingdom Metazoa; phylum Chordata; class Mammalia; order Artiodactyla; family Moschidae; genus Moschus; species Moschus berezovskii. The sequence continues at coordinate 118,271,316 of NC_142462.1, forward strand.
TTCAGTCAGAAAAAAGTTATTAAAAGCAACCAAATATCTCCTGTAAAATGCAAGCTCATACGCTTTACTTTTAAATGGTCTCTCATAGCCAGCAGATTCCTATTTTAAACACTTAATGATTGGATTTTGAGCCAACAGCAAATTGGTAGCAGGAATTTAAAAGGAGGAATTATGGGAGCTGCTATAAAAAGACAGAGTAGCAAAAAGATGAAAAGTAACTGACAACTTGTTCCCCATGGGGGGGCAGGAATATTATGGGGAAGTGTGCATGTCCTGTAACACCATAGCTTCAGTAAGGCCATTTCAAGGAGGGACAAAAGAGCTACCATTCTCAGCAGCCTTTCAGGAAATCAGTAATATGTGGCGGAAAGATTTCTGCATCAGAAATTAAAATGATTTCCATCCTTGGTCTGACACTTCCTAACTTACAGTTCTTAAGATAGTCATGTACGATATTTAAGACAGGAGTCTCAGCCTCTAAGTGAGGACAATTAAGTGTTCTTCGCAGTCTGTGCAGTTTGGGTTTTGCTGTTATTGTTTGTGTCATGTAAAAGCGCTTTAAAAATAATGATGCGCCAGGCACCTGTGCTCAATGTTAGCCCACAGCGTATTAACTGACATGAACAATAAATCGGATTCAATACACATTTTAAAATCACTTATTTTCTTTGCAGTCTAAGAAATTAGAAAGAGGTACAGCGTTCTTTAGAAATATGTTTTGGCAATCAGGTTACATTGAATGTTTTTGTATTTGGCCCATCTCTGTTACTACTCCTTTCCTCGAAGATAATGTGTCATGATGGAAAGAAGTTGGGGTTTAGCTACGAGTTGACTCACTGGAAAAGACTCTGATGCTGGGAAAGGTTGGGGGCGGGAGGAGAAGGGGACGACGGAGAATGAGATGGCTGGATGGCATCACCGACTCTGTGGACATGAGTTTGAGTGAACTCCGGGAGTTGGTGATGGACAGGGAGGCCTGGTGTGCTGTGATTCATGGGGTCGCGGAGAGTCGGACACGACTGAGCGACTGAACTAACTAACCACTAATATTCTAAAGAAATCAGTATCACTTGCAAAATTCTATTAAAGAAGTATTCTGTGGTTTTCTATTAGAAATGTTTATTTATTTTTTTTAAAAAAAACAACAAACTGGCATCTGCTATGCCCATCCACCAAGGGAAGTTTCATAGTCTCTGAAAATTAGCTCTTGAGCCACAGAGATTGAGACCCTTCTATTCCTAGCACCTTTAACAAATTTCAAAACCAAGAATAAAAAGAATTCCAAACATCTGATGCAAACCGAAGTCAACATTTTAAAATTAAATTCTTGCAACTGATTAATGAAACTAATCACAGTCATTTCCTAAGGTTTTATGAAATGTTAATGGCGGGCTTCCGTCTATGGGGTCACACAGAGTCAGACACAACTGAAGTGACTTAGCAGTAGCAGCAATGTCATTAAGGAGATGGAATTATTGGCACTTCCCTGGTGGTCCAATGGTTAAGATGGCATGCTTCCATCCCAGGGTGCGGGGGAGTTCAATCCCTGGTTGGGGAACTAAGATTCCACATGCCGTGAGTCTGGCCATAAATAAATAAACAAATTGTAGGCAATGCTTAGGTGACTTTGTAAAATTGATGTGCAAAGATATTTAAGAAAAAAAAAGATGGAAATATTTACTTCAAAGGTTATCAAATTTAGAAGGTTGTTTCAAAACAATGAGTTCTCACCTTAAATCAATTAAAAAAATATCTTATTCAGGGAAGCCACACACATGTTAGATGTTTTTGAACTATGTCTAGAGTTAACAAACCAGTCAATCCTAGTGGGAAATCAGTCCCGAACATTCATTGAAAGGACTGATGCCGAAGCTGAAGTTTCAACATTTTGGCCACCTGATGCAAAGAACCCATTCATTTGAAAAGACCTTGATGCTGGGAAAGATCGAGGCAGGAGGAGAAGGGGATGACAGAAGAAGAGATGGTTGGATGGCATCACTGACTCAGTGGACACGAGTTTGAGCAAGCTCTGGGAGATGGCGATGGACAGGGAAGCCTGGCGTGCTGCAGTCCATGGGGTGGCAAAGAGTTGGACACGACTGAATGACTGAACTGTACTGAACTAGAGTTAAAAGAGCCATTGCTTAGCTTTAGAAATTTGATATCAAACTTGATTAAATGAGAATTTGAAAGAATGCACAAATTTGCTGTATAAAACTTTCACTTATAATTAATTTTTATATTTAGAAAGATCCAACCATGCTCTTCAAAAGCCAAACTCCCTTAATCTCTTTGGTACAGATTCTTCCTTTCTATTTATTTTATCTGGACCAAAGATACTGATGTTTATTTGGTCTCAAAAAAGCTTGTTGAATTTATCAGGATTTACATAACCTAGCAATTTTGGCAAACTGGAACAGTCATCTTGAAACCAAATAGAAGAGAAAGAAGGGTAAAGTACAGTTTAAAAAAGATAGGAGTTGGGATCAGACAGTTTTCCATTAAAATCCCTCCTGTGCTTTGGGACTTTGAGAAAGGTAGTTGAGTTCAACATGCCTCAGTTTTCTCCTTTGAAAAATGGGGATCATTATATTAAACTCATATAGCTATTTTGAGTGTTAAATAGGATAAAACACTGGACACAATGCCTGGAGAATTTCACTGTTTCATAAATGTTAGTTATTTTTTACTATAATAGTAAATAAGTTAGACCTCAGTTCAAGGTTCTGAAGTCATTTTCTGGGAGACACCCAGAAAATAGTGACCAAAATTGTAGTTTGTACTTAATACTGGGTAGTGCCTGAGGAAATAATTTAGATAACTAGTACAATGATATTATAAGCATGGTGATCTTTTGATAACAGCATCATTATTCATCCATCTTTTAAGTCACAGAGAAACCTTCACTTTGAGCATTTTTGGAGGACGGAGTGGATGGGACAGGCTTCTCCATCTGCTGCTGCTGCTAAGTCGTTTCAGTCGTTTCTGACTCCGTGCAACCCCATAGATGCAGCCCACCAGGCTCTGCCATCCCTGGGATTCTCCAGACAAGAACACTGGAGTGGGTTGCCATTTCCTTCTCCAATGCACGAAAGTGAAAAGTAAAAGTGAAGTCACTCAGTCATGTCCGACTCTTAGCAACCGCATGGTCTGCAGTCTACCAGGCTCCTCTGCCCATGGGATTTTCCAAGCAAGAGTACTGGAGTGGGGTGCCATTGCCTTCTCTGTCTCCACCTAGAAAGCATGAAAAAATTCAATTGAGCCATTGATTTCCAGTCATTGGAACTGGAGTATCCTATTTAAGGATGTTTTAAAACAACTGAAGTCCCATCACTTCATGGGAAATAGATGGGGAAACAGTGGAAACAGTGTCAGACTTTATTTTGGGGGGCTCCAAAATCACTGCAGATGCTGATTGCAGCCATGAAATTAAAAGATGCTTACTCCTTGGAAGGAAAGTTATGACCAACCTTGATAATATATTAAAAAGCAGAGACATTACTTTGCCAACCAAGGTCTGTCTATTCAAGGCTATGGTTTTTCCCTTGGTCATGTATGGATGTGAGAGTTGGACTGTGAACAAAGCTGATCGCCGAAGAATTGATGCTTTTGAACTGTGGTGTTGGAGAAGACTCTTGAGGGTCCCTTGTACTGCAAGGAGATCCAACCAGTCCATTCTAAAGGAGATCAATCCTGGGTGTTCATTGGAAGGACTGATGCTAAAGCTGAAACTGCAATACTTTGGCCACCTCATGCGACGAGTTGACTCGCTGGAAAAGACTCTGATGCTGGGAGGGATTGGGGGCAGGAGGAGAAGGGGATGACAGAGAATGAGAAGGCTGCATGGCATCACCGACTTGATGGACATGAGTTTGAGTGAACTCCGGGAGTTGGTGATGGACAGGGAGGCCTGGCGTGCTGTGATTCATGGGGTCGCAAAGAGTCAGACACGACTGAGCGACTGAACTGAGCTGAAGTCATAACAACCTAACTGCCAATATTGGATTCTGACTCTAACATCTTTGGTAAACTTGGTAAAATGAATTTGTTTCTCGATTCTGGAGAACAGAGTTGTCTACTGGCAAGGTGTCAATTTGAATATTTGAGAGTTTTTTCTTTCTTTCTTTCCTTTTTACTCCTTTTCTTTCTGCCTACATAAATTTTTAGCCATGTCATAGACACATTTTTCTAAGGGAAGCAGATAAGACAGGAAATAATAATTTTGGAAGAGAAGAAAATGAAACACCAACTCTGATGAAACTTCTGCTAGTTTCACAGAGTCAGTTATTCCTCAAGTATCCTAGAGAGAGCAACTAGAAGCGTCATCTTCTGTCTGCCTAGAAATGCAGCCATGTGTGGGATGAGAAGGGAAATAAGCTCTCCTGGAGGCCCAGTGAATCCACTTCCCTATAATGCACCAGATTATCAAACACAGCTGAAACCAAAGAGCCTGAGAATAAGTAGGATTAGAAAGGTAAATATTTTTGTGATCATTTAATGCTCTCCGTCATGCTGTATGACAAAGACTTCTCTAGAAGTCTTATGACCGAGAAATTTGGAAATATATTCAAAATTTTCTCCTTGATTAGCAGTTCCTAACGCTTAGCTGACATGCTTATTCTGTTGAATCATTTAGGCAACATTTCTTCTTGGAAAATAGTTTTTAGATGACATTCTGTCTGCACACATACTCCCCCAGGTTAAAATTGAATTTGTGAAGCTAGTTTATTTTTGTTCCACTGTTGTTTTTCTAAAATGATAAGTAATAGACCTCTGCATTAGGAATATATTTTTGAGTATTCTCATAAAACTAATGATGAACTGAGGGACAACAATAAAATGATGATTTGTTAAATGTATGACACTCAACACTTCAAACTCTACCTGTTTTGAGTTTCAAGATGGAATAATATTTTTTTTCATAAATTATATGATGGTTGGGTAAGAGAATTTATAGAGAGTACTTTAATAACTGGATGAGAAGATAATAAAACTACATAGGTAATGACAATGGAGAGAGAAAATTGTGTGTTTTTGAAGGTAGAGTAGGGTTCCAAAATTTTGTGCATGGTTTAAAAAAATCAACGTAGAAAATAACAGAGGCATAAATAGAATTAAAGAGGTATTTGTGGCGGATCCATGAGAATTTACTCTCCTCCCATCTAAAAAAATGATCTCTAGTCAGAATAAATTTGACTATTTCTCCTGTAGTCAAAATAAATTAAACTTTTTGGGAGAAAAAAGTGATGCTGATCTATGACAAAGAAGAGCCAAATGGTTCGTGGAACTTAATCACTGTCCTGATGGATCTTCAATATCACAGAACAGATGACTGAATAGTTTTTACTTTTACTTTTATTCACATATGCTATGTTTGACATGAGCAAATTCCAGGAGACAGAGGACAGCAAAGCCTGACATGCTGCAGTCCATGGGATTGCAGAATCGGACATGACTTAGTGACTGAACATGCTAGGTTTTAGAACAAACCTGAATTATCAGAGAAAGGCTCACACCCTCAAAGTAACAGATTTCATTTATTTCAATTCTTTACTTAAAATAAAAGTTGAGTCATTACCACAAGGAGATCAGTTACAAAGATTCTGAAGATGGACAGAGGGACTATCTCTTTATTTAAAGAGCAATATCCAGACCTTTGCTTAGAGGCAGGTCAGCAAACCATTCTTTAGGAGTTTATTAGAAAATGTAATTTCAAAATAGCATTGCCATGGGCTTGACAAAGCTAACTAATTGCAAATCCCTTTCACTCATTGGAGGGGATGGTGGAGTTTGGAAAACGAACTGGAGAGTGTACGCTCTGAGCTTTGCCTCAGGACATTGTAGACTCTGTGTAATGAGAAAGAAAACAAAGTCACTCTGTGTTTTCTCCAGATAGCAGCCTTGTTCTCTAAAACTTAGAAGACTTTTCTTGCATTCAGTTCAGTTCAGTCGCTCAGTCGTGTCCGACTCTCTGCGACCCCATGAATCACAGCACGCCAGGCCTCCCTGTCCATCACCAACTCCCGGAGTTCACTCAAACTCATGTCCACAGAGTCGGTGATGCCATCCAGCCATCTCATTCTCTGTCGTCCCCTTCTCCTCCTGCCCACAACCTTTCCTAGCATCAGAGTCTTTTCCAGTGAGCCAACTCATCACATGAGGTGGCCAAAGTATTGGAGTTTCAGCTTTAGCATCAGTCCTTCCAATGAACACCCAGGATTGATCTCCTTTAGAATGGACTGGTTTGATCTCCTTGCAGTCCAAGGGACTCTCAAGAGTCTTCTCCAGCACCACAGTTCAAAAGCATCAATTCTTTGGTGATCAGCTTTGTTCACAGTCCAACTCTCACATCCATACATGACCACGGGAAAAACCATAGCCTTGACTAGACAGACCTTGGTTGGCAAAGAATATACTATCAAGGTTGGTCATAACTTTCCTTCCAAGGAGCAAGCGTCTTCTAATTTCATGGCTGCAATCAGCATCTGCAGTGATTTTGGAGCCCAAAAAAATAAAAAATCTGACACTGTTTCCACTGTTTTTCCATCTATTTCCCATGAAGTGATGGGACCAGATGCCATGATCTTTGTTTTCTGAATGTTGAGCTTCAAGCCAACCTTTTCACTCTCCTCTTTCACTTTCATCAAGAGGCTTTTGAGTTCCTCTTCACTTTCTGCCATAAGGGTAGAGTCATCTGCATATCTGAGATTATTGATATTTCTCCCAGCAGTCTTGATTCCAGCTTGTGCTTCTTCCAGCCCAGCGTTCCTCATGATGTACTCTGCATATAAGTTAAATAAGCAAGGTGACAATATACAGCCTTGATGTACTCCTTTTCCTATTTGGAACCAGTCTGTTGTTCCATGTACAGATCTGACTGTTGCTTCCTGACCTGCATACAGGTTTCTCAAGAAGCAGGTCAGGTGGTCTGGTATTCCCATCTCTTTCAGAATCTTGCATGCTGCTAAGTCACTTCAGTCGTGTCCGACTCTGTGTGACCCCATAGACGGAAGCCCACCAGGCTCCCCTGTCCCTGGGATTCTCCAGGCAAGAACACTGGAGTGGGTTGCCATTTCCTTCTCCAATGTGTGAAAGTGGAAAGTGAAAGTGAAGTCGCTCAGTCGTGTCCGACCCTTAGCGACCCCACGGACTGCAGCCCACCAGGCTCCTCCATCCATGGGATTTTCTAGGCAAGAGTACTGGAGTGGCTTGCCATTGCCTTCTTGCATAGCATGCACTAAATACATCACAACTTCAAATTTCTGAGACAGACATGAAAATGCCATATTGCAGAGAAAGTGATCAAGCTAACTTTAAGTCACATTGTAAGAAATGATTGCTGTTTAGTTGTTAATTCATATCCAGCTCTTTTGCGAACCCATGGATTGTAGCCCACTAGGATCCTCTGTCCATGGGATCTCCCAGGCCAGAGTACTAAAGTGGGTTGTCATTTTCTTCTCCAGGGGATCTTCCCAACCCAGGGATCAAACCTGTGTCTCCTGCATTGACAGGCAGATTCTTTACCACTGAGCAACCTGGAAAGCCCATAAGAAATGATATAAATCTATAAACATTAATTTTCAAGTATAGTATTTATTATCATTTGCCTAATGTCTTATGTTTACTACTAGGTTTGGCCAGTCCTTTGTGGTTTAAAATGGAGCTCCTTTATATTTCAACTGATTATAAGGATGATAAAGATGAGCTTACCTCAGAAGGTTATAATTAAGGCTAGAAAAGTGTAGGAGAAGCCAAATGCAGAATAAAAGATACAGACAAACAGACTATAGCCCTCTGAAAATATGCACAACTCTGTGAATTAGGATCTCACCTTGACACCTTCTGTGATATGTTATAACTTAATTTTTTTTAGTTTCTCTGCAGCAGTGTTATAAAGGGCTAGCTCATCATGCTATCTATTACTTCATCCCAGAATATGGATACAAAAAAAAGAATTATAACTCCTATGACTGGTTGCCTACTTGATAATAAAATGAACGTGTGAAAAGTAGCCTTAGGAAGAATATTTTATTAGATCAATTAATATTGTAGAGGAGTTTTGTTCCTGGGTTAATCATTGGTATGAACTCTGAGCTTATAGTCAAGGTTAGGGGCTAGTCATAAAAGTGACTTGAAAAGGACACCTCTGTTCTTTATTCTCTATCAAGGACTTTAACTCAGATTTATTCAATTGGGTACCTGTAGATTTCTCAAAGTACGTATTGAGAAAGGAATTCTAAGAATAGTGTTGAGCTACTTTTCAAGGGTGTTTCACTTGTTTTGATTCGGATGTTTTTGCAGATGAGGAAAACATGAGAACAGAGAGGTACTCTCTAAGTTTTATTGCTCATAGCTGTTTTTAATAAAAATAATATACATTTCAATTGAACAGAAGTGCAGCCTAGATGTTTGTTGTTCTTTCTAACTCTCCTCTTTTTCCAAGGCATCACCTTTGCTCACCCATAGGATGGTCTTACTAACTAGTTTGTTCCTTGCCTATTTTTTGCTGCCTAGACTGCCTTGGGGTGTGGGGCTTTGGACCAAATAAATCATTTCTTAAACCTTTCTGTGTCACATCCTCATGCCCTCCCACAAGGAAGAGGGACCAGACTTCAATTACATCTTAAGGAAGATTGTATCTTTCATAGGAAGACATCTTACTCCTAACAATTTCCAGAGCCTTCCACTTTCTATAAGTGCCCTAAACTTCAGCTCAAGTGAGCACTGATTAATACTTTTTCTCCCTAAAATCCTAATATCATCATCCTGTGTGATGAGAAATGGTGAATTAGGACCCTTCAGTTCTAGGTCAGCTTTCTCAATACAGAGAGCACAGACTCACTAATTACTTTATGAACTAATATTTTAAGTAAGAACACATCTCAAAGATAAGTATTATTTGTTTCTCAGTGTCAGCACACTTTAAACTGATGATAAAAGAAGAATACTTTCCCTAGCACTGGAACATACCATAGAGTGGTTGTTCCCCCTTTATTCCAGCTCATCTGGGACCCCAAAGAGTCTGACACAACTGAGTGACTGAGCACAATATGTGTGTGTGTGTTTGTGTGAAACCAAGACCATATTGTTCTCGTAGAAATAGATTGTTTCAAAACAATGCAGACATCAAGTTCTATAATCTTTAGTATAATGTCACCAAACCTTCAGATGAGCACCCAACTCCAGTATTCTAGCCTGAAAAATTCCATGGACAGAGGAGCCAGCCAGGCTAGAATACTGGAGTTGGGTGCCTTTTTCTACTCAACGAGTTTTTCCTGATGCAGGGGTCGAACCTGAGTCTTTTCCATCTCTTGCATTGAGAGATGGATTCTTTACCACTAGTGCCATCTGGGAAGCCCCATATACACATACATGTGTGTGTATATGATCTGTATATATATATACACACGCACATATATATTTCCCCTTTCTTATTAGCTCAGGCAGAAAATTGGAGGAGAGAAGCAAGCTATTGATTCTTTACCACAATATAAAAATAAAGTCTTATTAAAATTCTGGCTGTACCCTGCTGCTGCTGCTGCTGCTAAGTCACGTCAGTTGTATCAGATTCTGTGCGACCCCGTAGATGGCAGCCCACCAGGCTCCCGTCTCTGGGATTCTCCAGGCAAGAACACTGGAGTGGGTGGCTGTACCCTGAGGAAATCAATCATAATTGAGAAAGACACATATATCCCAGTGTTCATTGCTGCACTATTACAGTAGCTGCTGCTGCTGCTAAGTCACTTCAGTTGTGTTCGACTCTGTGCGACCCCATAGATGGCAGCCCACCAGGCTCCCCCGTCCCTGGGATTCTCCAGGCAAGAACACTGGAGTGGGTTGCCATTTCCTTCTCCAACTATTTACAGTAGCTAGGACATGGAAACAACCTAGATGCCCATCTACAGATGAATGAATAAAGAAGTTGTGGTACATATACATAATGGAATATTAGTCATACAGGGGAACACATTTTACTCAGTTTTAATGAAGTGGATGAACCTAGAGCCTATTATACAGAGTGAAGTAAGTCAGAGGGAGAATAGCAAATAGCACATATTAACGCATATACACTTAATCTAGAAAGATGGTATTGATGAATTTATTTGCAGGGCAGCAATGGAGATGCAGACATAAAAAACAGACTTGTGGACACAGTCCAAGGAGAGGAAGGAGAGGGTGGGACAAATTGAGGTAGCAGCATTGAAACATACACATTAACATGTGTGAAACAGGTAGCCAGTGATACTTTCTGTATGTCGCAGGGAGCTCAAATCCAGTGCTTTGAGACAACCTAGACAGGCCGGATGGGGTGGGAGGTGGGAGGGAGGTTAAAGAGAGACGGGACATATATCTACCTATGGCCGATCCATGTTGATGTATTGCAGAAACCAACAAATGTGATAAAGCAATTATCCTCCAATTAAAAATAAATAAATTTTTAAAAAGCAAAACAAAAATATTCTGGCCAAACCTATTTCAATGAAACCTACTCTGATAGCAACATGTAAACACACCTTCATAAGTTAGTTAATACCTGTCAGGAAATATTTAATAAATCTTCCAATTAATGCTACTTTAGAGGAAAATAAGATATTAAAAAGTACTTGTAATTTAAAATATAGGTAAATACTCCGAGTATTAGGCATTAGAAGTGTTTCTTAGAAGTGAAACCCAAAAGGCACAGCTCCTCTTGAAGACTTCCAATAAGATGCTAATAATTTAAAAAGAAAATGGGCTTCTCAGGTGGTGTTAGTGGTAAAGACCCCACCTGCTGATGCAGGAGACATAAGAGATGCAGGTTCAATCCTTGAGTTGAGAAGATCCCCTGGATGAGGGCTTGGCAACTCACTCCAGCGTTCTCACCTGGAGAATCCCCATGGACAGAGGAGCCTGGTCGGCTACAGTCCATAGGGTCGCATAGAGTTGGACACGACTGAAGCAACTTAGCACAATAAAGGACAGTAATAGAAACTACAGATCTCAAGAGAAATAATTGGAGTACAAGAAACAAAATATTCTTATTTTATAAAATTTTATAAAAAATGTAGTCTCACCTTTCATTCTACTTATATTTACTTAAGAAAATATTGGCCTCCTATAAGCACCAGGCCCTCTGTTGGTGCTGAAAAAACAGTTGTGGAGAAGGTAGTGAGGCTTCTGATCTCTTGGGGGGCATGTAGTTGATGAATGAATATTTTTTTTCCTTGTTTTAACATTGCAGTCTTCTGGATTTTACAAGAAAAGTAAAGAGTTTGGGACTAAGAGATACTTATTTTATTGGGAGATACTCATATTTTAACATTGGCACAATTTGAAATTGGGTGGAATTTAGCCTCCTTAATAAATTTTGATGATAGGTGCAAAATCAATATTATTGTATACCTGGATCAATATCAGGACTCAAAAACAATTCTGATTAGTTGTGACCTTTGGATTAGTTAAAACACAGTGAAACAAATACTTCAGGACTTGGTGAATATTCAAATTTGAGACGATTCAGAAGATTATGGAGTACATATGCATAGTACACTTATTTCATGAGAATTTCTATCTTTCTCAAGTACATGTTCTTCCCCACAGATCTTTTATGAAATCATCATAGGTCTAGCTTGGATTTTCGGTAACTGCTGAATAGTATTCCAAAATAGACATTTGTCTCCATCTATGTAAATGTATATTTGGGTTGTTTAAAATTCTGTAATAATACAAACAACTCTATAATAAAACTGTACTGCAATTAACACTCTTGTAAATGTGTCTTTGTACACAAATGCTCAGAATATTTTTTGGCCATATTCTTCCAAGTGAGATTATTGAGTTAGACTCAGTAGATTTAAAATTTTGATAGATGGTGGAAAATTTCCTCTAAAATGCCCTCCAACTTATACACTGACCAGCAATATGTGAGAATGCTTATTTTCTCACAAATGAATAGTGAACATTATTAAATGCTTTTAATTTTGCCATTCTAATGAGTAATGAATAATTTATTATTATTGCTTAATCAATGTTCCTCTGATTATCAATAAAGTTTAATTTCATTCATGTATTAATTAATATTTCTGTATTAAGTGGCCATTGCATTTTCCTCTATGCCAGAAGTATATTTTAATTAAATATTTTTTATGTTTTTATTGAAAAATTTCTTATATACTATATTGTGGACATTAAAATTTTGTTACAAATATTGCAATTTTTAAATTTCAGTCAATTGTATGTCTTTCAACTGTGTGCATGATCTTATATCCTAATCATATATTTTTAATATAGAATTTTTTCACATTTTACTATTTGCATTAGGATTTTATGCCTTTATTTAATGGCATTTGCTTGCTTTTTAGTGTGGTAGGAATAGCCAATATTCTCCTTTGCAATTATTAAGTAGTTCAACTGTTCCATTTATTTAAAATGCCATGCATATTATATACAAATTCCCATGTGTGCATGGGTTCTTTTGTGTATTCACTATTGTATTCTTCTAACCTATTTGTCTATCTCTGCATCAGGGATATACTGTTTTAATTATGGCATTTTTATAGGTTTTTTTTTTTAATTTGGTAGCTTTCATCTTTGTTCTTATTCATAATCTTGTTAAGTACATTAGCACATTTATTTTTCTATGGGAATGTTAGAATCAGCTTATCAGGTTTCAAAAATGCCATTGATAATGAATTCAAGGAATAGATTAACTCGGGAAAATGAATATACAGGTGTGCCATTTATTAATCATTCCCTTGTGGGTTTCAATAATGTATTTTGTTTTCTCATATGAAACTTTGATGGTCTTATTAGATTTATTCATGGAATTTTGAAATTTAGATGTAAAATAGATTGTTTTGGGTTACTATTGGTTTTGTGGTAGGTGGGTACTGAAGTATGATTCATTTCTCTATGTTCATCCTGCCATATTGAACAATTTCGTGTTTTAAATTGTGCATTTTTCTGAGTTGTGTGAAGACATCTTACAAGGTCTGGCTCCATCCTACCCTGGACATGAATCATCTCTTTATCCAGCATGTCCTGCTCTTTTGTCACTTAGCACCTGCCTTAGTTACCAGGTAAAAGTAACTGTGTTGCAGTGCTTATGTTTGAGTAGCCTTTATTTCACTTAATATTATAAATAATGACCCCCAAATTGCAAAAACAATTGATGCCGACAATTAAGATGTTCCAAAGAGAAGTCATGGCATGCTTCCTTTTGGTGAAAAGTTACCGACTTAAGGGAAGAAAAAGTTGTATATGAAGAAGGGAAAAGAAATTTGTGCTACTTTTGCTGTCTCACCTCAAACTGCAAACATTATGGCCATAGTTATTGATAAGTGCTTAATGACAATGGAAAAAGGCATTAAATATGTACAATAAGAATTTTGTGTGAGAGAAAGCCTACATTTACACATCTTTTATTATAGCATGTTATTGTAGTTGTAGCATTTTATTATTAGTTACTGCTGTGATCACTGACCTAGAGCCAGACATCTTGGAATGTGAAGTCAAGTGGGCCTTAGAAAGCATCACTACAAACAAAGCTAGTGGAAGTGATGGAATTCCAGTTGAGCTATTTCAAGTCTTGAAAGATGATGCTGTGAAAGTGCTGCACTCAATATGCCAGCAGATTTGGAAAACTCAGCAGTGGCCACAGGACTGGAAAAGGTCAGTCTTCATTCCAATCCCAAAGAAAGGCAATGCCAAAGAATGCTCAAACTACCGCACAATTGCAGTCATCTCACACGCTAGTAAAGTCATGCTCAAAATTCTCCAAGCCAGGCTTCAGCAGTATGTAAACCGTGAACTCCCAGATGTTCAAGCAGGGATTAGAAAAGGCAGAGGCACCAGAGATCAAATTGCCAACATCCGCTGGATCACGGAGAAAGCAAGAGAGTTCCAGAAAAACATCTATTTCTGCTTCATTGACTATGCCAAAGCCTTTGACTGTGTCGATCACAATAAACTGTGGAACATTCTGAAAGAGATGGGAATCCCAGACCACCTGACCTGCCTCTTGAGAAACCTGTATGCAGGTCAGGAAGCAACAGTTAGAACTGGACATGGAACAACAGACTGGTTCCAAATAGGAAAAGGTGTACGTCAAGGTTGTATATTGTCACCTTGCTTATTTAACTTATATGCAGAGTACATCATGAGGAACGCTGGGCTGGAAGAAGCACAAGCTGGAATCAAGATTGCCGGGAGAAATATCAATAACCTCAGATATGCAGATGACACTACCCTTATGGCAGAAAGTGAAGAGGAACTCAAAAGCCTCTTGATGAAAGTGAAAGAGGAGAGTGAAAAGGTTGGCTTGAAGCTCAACATTCAGAAAACAAAGATCATGGCATCTGGTCCCATCACTTCATGGGAAATAGATGGAAAAACAGTGGAAACAGTGTCAGACTTTGTTTTTTTGGGCTCCAAAATCACTGCAGATGCTGATTGCAGCCATGAAATTAAAAGACGCTTGCTCCTTGGAAGGAAAGTTATGACCAACCTTGATAGTATATTAAAAAGCAGAGACATTACTTTGCCAACCAAGGTCCGTCTAGTCAAGGCAATGGTTTTTCCCGTGGTCATGTATGGATGTGAGAGTTGGACTGTGAAGAAGGCTGACCGCCAAAGAATCGATGCTTTTGAACAGTGGTGTTGGAGAAGACTCTTTAGAGTCCCTTATACTGCAAGGAGATCCAACCAGTCCATTCTAGAGGAGATCAATCCTGGATGTTCATTGGAGGGACTGATGCTAAAGCTGAAACTGAAATACTTTGGCCACCTCATGCGACGAGTTGACTCACTGGAAAAGACTCTGATGCTGGGAAAGGTTGGGGGCGGGAGGAGAAGGGGACGACGGAGAATGAGATGGCTGGATGGCATCACTGACTCTGTGGACATGAGTTTGAGTGTACTCCGGGAGTTGGTGATGGACAGGGAGGCCTGGCGTGCTGTGATTCATGGGGTCGCGGAGAGTCGGACACAACTGAGCGACTGAACTGAACTGAACTGAACTGAATCTCTTACTGTGCCAAAATTATAAATTAAACTTTACCATAGGAATAAATAAGAAAAAATCACAGTATATATTATCAATAGTTTCAGGCATCCACTTCGGGTCTTAAAACATAGTCCCTGTGGAAAAGAGGGGCTCCTGTAATACTGGGTTGGCCAAAAAGTTTATTTAGCCAGTGAGGGAAAGTGAAGTGAAAGTCCCTCGGTAGTGTCCAACTCTTAGAGACCCCATGGACTATACAGTCAATGGAATTCTCTAGGCCAGAATGCTGGAGTGGGTAGCCTTTCCCTTCTCCAGGAGATCTTCCCAACTCAGGGATCAAACCCAGATCTCCTGCATTTCAGGTGGATTCTTTACCAGCTGAGCCACAAGGGAAGCCCTTGGCCAGTGAATACACTACTAAATAAAGTTCCTGATGAAAATGAAAAATGGGTCTTTTTACTTAAAACCAAACAAACTTTTTGGCCAACCCAATATATTCCTGTTCAACATAGATGTTGGATGCTTTGGTGAGACAGTTAATTATAGTTCTCCTTTTGTTGTTCAGTCGCTCAGTCTCATCTGACTCTGTGACCCCATGGACTGCAGCACACCAGGCTTCCCTGTCCTTCACCAACTCCCGGAGCTTGCTCGAACTCATGCCCCTTGAGTCAGTGATGCCATCCAACCATCTCATCCTCTGTCATCCTCTTCTCTTTCTGCCTTCAATCTTTCCTGCCATCAGGGCCTTTTCTAATAAGGTGGCTCTTCACATCAGGTTGGAGAAGGAAATGGCAACCCACTCCAATATTCTTGCCTGGAGAATCCCATGGATGGAGGAGCCTGGTGGGCTACAGTCCATGGGGTCGCAAAGAGTTGGACATGACTGAGAGACTTCACTTCACTTCTTCGCATCAGGTGGTCAAAGTATTGGAGCCTCAGCATCAGTCCTTAGAATGAACATTCAGGGTTGCTTTCCTTTAGGATTGACCGGTTTGATCTTCTTGCAGTCCAAGGGACTCACAAGAGTCGTCAACACCACAGCTCAAAAGCGTCAATTCTTTGGCATTCATCCTTCTTTATGGTCCAAATCTCACATCCATATAAGACTACTGGAAAAAACATAGCTTAACTATATGGATCTTTGCTGGCAAACTAAAGTCTCTGCTTTTTAATACACTGTCCAGGTTTGTCATAACTTTTCTTCCAAAGAGCATGCATCTTTTAATTTTGTGGCTGCAGTCACCATCTGCATTGATTTTGGAGCCCCAAAATATAAAGTCTGTCACTGATTCCATTGTTTTCCCATCTATTTGCTGTGAAGTGATGTGACCTGATGCTGTGATCTTAGTTTTTGAATGTTGAATTTTAAGCCAGTTTTTCCACCCTCTTTCACTTTCACCAAGAGGCTCTTTAGTTCCTCTTGACCTTCTGCTATAAGGGTGGTGTCATCTGCATCAGTATCATCTGTTATTGATATTTCTCCTGGCAATCATGATTCCAGTTCTTCTTTACCAGATTGTTAATTCCAATTTGCAGAAAGAAGGAGCTTTTAAAAAAATCATCTCTATTAAGAATAAATGAAAGTGAAAGTTTCTCAGTCATGTCTGACTCTTTGTGACCACATGGACTATACAGTCCATGGAATTCTCCAGGCCAAAATACTGGAGTGGGTAGCCTTTCCCTTCTCCAGGGGATATTTCCAACCCAGGGATCAAACCCAGGTCTCTGCCTTGCAGGTGAATTCTATACCAGCTGAGTCACAAGGGAAGCTGGATTAAAAATAAGAACAGGTTTAAATGGTAAAATGCAACTTGAAACAGGATCTCAAGTTGAGCTCTCTAATCTTTCACCATGAATAAGAAGAGTTTTAGACCTATTTGCGTCTCATAAAAAAAAAAAAAAAAAAACAATAGAAAGGAGGGGGGTAGTATTGGGAGGTCTTCTGCCTTCGTTAGCACTGGAACAGGAATTGGTAGAAAAAAATACACTTGCTCAAAGGGAGGTAAAACAGGGTACAGGAATCTGTTTGGGTATGTCACGGGATGTAACACAAATCTGAATTTCTTATTTTTTCCTACTTTTTGGGAGAGAAAGAATGGGGAAGAATTAGACAAAGGAATCAGTTTTGAGAGACTTTGGGGTCTTTGTGTGATGAGAGTTTTGGAATGATCAGAATCTTATCCAGCTAAGCTCACTTTGCTCAAAATACTCGCCCTGTCTTTCTCCTTGGATAATGCTTTTCCTCCCTTGTGTGAAGAAAGACACTGTTTGTTCCTTGTCAGAGGAGTTTACCTTTTAAGAGGAAGTTAATTTTCTGCATGTCCCTTCCCCATCACTCCTCATTCTCTCCAGGCCTATAATTAGAATCCAATTCCAGCATGTGAGGGGGACCAATTGCCAACTCAAACAAGTAGGGAGGAGACTCACAAGACAAAGAATTTCAGAATTTAGATATTTTTATTTTTCTTTCTTATCCATTTCCTCCATTATTGTGTGTAGGATTTGTTTGTGGAGGCTAATTATACATTCTGCCCTATAGATAGATGATTATTGAAACAAAATGGCAAAATAAGCAGAGGGAAACAGACATGATTCAGCGATTTTTAACTTGGAGCTGAATTAGTTAAGAGTTAAGAATTTGAATTGTCTTTTTTGGTGGGTTGTTAAGAGTGTGTTTTGGGCTATTTATGCAGTTGCTTTAAGTTAGTTAGGAGCTTTAAAATATTTTATTACCAAAAAGAATGTATGTAGCTATTAGAAAAGTAGCTAGAACATGGTAGTAATTAAAATATATCTATTTGTTGACTGACTAAATGTGCTGAGATGCTAGTGAGGTGAACTACAAGGTAATTTGAATTTTTCAAGGTTTCTGGCTAATTGGCACTCAAATATCCTTCCTCTTTAAGGTAATTCTCCATATTGTATGAGGCTTGGTGAGCGGTTGTGTACGTCTTTAATTCTGTTCTTTGAAATTCAGTTTTTCATCAATAAAATTTGCTCTTTTGAAATGATGCCTTGTTTTCAATTTCCTTGATTTTGGCTCGAATTCTTACTATTTCCTCTCTTCTGCTTATTGTGAAGTTCATTTGCTCTTCTTTTTCTAGTTTTCTGTGGCGAGAGCTTAGATTGTTGACTTTAAATACTTATTTTTAAATTTCCCTGGAAGTCCTGCTTTCACTGCATCCCATAAAATTTGAGGGTATCTTTTCATTTTCATGTAGTTCAGAATATTTGACAATTTCTCTTGAGATTTATTCTTTGACCTATGTGTTATCACAAAAGTTCCACATATTTGGGGACTTTCCAGTTACAGTTCTGTTACTGATTTTTAATTTAATTCTGCTGTGCAGCCATTGTATGATATCTACTCTTATACCTTGTTAAAGTATATTTTTTGGCCCTAAATGTGGTCTATCTTGGTGACTGTTCAATGTGAGCTTGAGAAAAATGTGTACCTTATATTGTTAATGGGCCTCCCTGTTGACTAAGTGGTAAAGAATCTGCCTGCCAATTCAGGGAGGCAAGTTCAATCCCTGAGTCTGGAAGATCCCCTGGAGAAGTAAATGGCAACCCACTCCACTATTCTTGCCTAGGAAATCCCATGGATAGTGGAACTTAGAAGGCTACAGCCCATGGGATTGCAGAGTTGGACATGACTGAGCAACTAAACATCAACAATATTGTGGGATGAAGCATTCTGTAGATATCAATTACATCCAGTGGATTGATGATGTCATTGATGATGTCAATTGTGTTCTTACTGATTTTCTGCATGTTGGATCTGTTCATTTCTAAGAGTGATGAAGTCGCCAACTATGATAGTGGATTTATCTATTTCTACTAAGAGTTGCATCATCTTTTGCTCCACATAGTTTGATGCTCTGTTGCTAGGCATATGCACATTAAATACTGTTATGTCTTCTTGGATAATTGACTCTGTTATCATTATTAATGTCCTTCTATACCTTTGATAACTTCCTTACTTTGAAGTCTGCTTTGCTTGAAATTAATACAGCTACGCTATGTATTTCTCTAGTCCTTTACTTTTAATGTGCATATTTATAGATATGTAAAGTAGATTTCTTGTAGATGACATGCAGTTGGGTTGTGTCTTTTGATCCATTTTGACAACCTCCATCTTTGAATTGGTGGTCTTTGACTATTGACATTCCAATTGACTATGGATATAATCTGATTAATATCGATCACACTTGTTGCCCTTGTTCTGTGTTCCCATCTTTGTCTTTCACTCTTCCTGCCTTTTGTTGTTAATTGAGTATTTTCTATAATTCCGTTTTATCTTCAGTCTTAGAATATCAGTTATACTTCTTTTCTTTTTGTAATTTCTTTAAATTTTGCCATATACATGTATTACTAATCCAAGTCCACTTTAAAATAACACTGATGTGAAGATCTGACTCATTGGAAAAGACCTTTATGCTGGGAAAGATTGAGGACAAGAGAAGAAGGGGCAACGGAGGATGAGATGGTTGGATGGCATCACCGACTCAATGGACGCGAGTTTGAGCAAACTCTGGGAGGTAGTCAGGGACAGAGAAGCATGGCCTGCTGCAGCTCATGGGGTGTCAACGAGTCAGACATGACTTAGAGACTGAACAAGAACAACAACTGAGTTTCCTGAGTAGTGTGAATACTTTTAAAAATAAAATCATACTAATTGTTTCCTTCTGTCCCTTCCTAGATCTGTAGTTTGATATCTGACATGAATTTGGGAGAAATTCTCAGGCATTATTGTTTCAAATACTTTTTCTGTTTCTTTCCTTTTTTAACCTTCGGGTATTCTCACACTTTCTTTTCACTATTCTCACTATATTTAGGCTACACCTTTTGTGGTTGACCCATGGTCTTAGAGAGCAAAAAAGATGTCCTTTTTATCAGAGAGGATTGGAATACAAAAGTAAGAAGTCAAGAGATACCTGGAGTGACAGGTAAGTTTGTCCTTGGAGTACAAAATTAAGCAAGGCAAAGGCTAACAGTGTTTTGTCAAGAGAACACACTGATCATAGCAAACACCCTCTTCCAACAACACTACACATGAGAAGTGTAGAGAAGACTCTACACATGGACATCACCAGATGGTCAACTCTGAAATCAGATTGTTTATATTCCTTGCAGCTGAAGATAGAGAAGCTTTATACAGTCAGCAAAAGCAAGACCTGGAACTGCCTGTGGCTCAGATCATGAGCTCCTTATTGCAAAATTCAGGTTTAAATTGAGCAGGAAAAATCACAAGGCCATTCAGTTATGACCTAAATCTAATCCCTTATGATTATACAGTGGAATTGATGAATAGATTCAAGGGATTAAATCTGGTAGGCAGAATGCTTAAAGTCCTATGGTTGCAGTTTTGTAACTTTGTACAGGAGGCAGTGCCCAAAACCACCCCAAATAAAAAGAAATGCAAGAAGGCAAAGTGATTGTCTGAGGAGGCTTTACCAATCGCTGACAAAAGAAGAGAAGCAAAAGGCAAGGAAGAACAGGAAAGATATTCTCAACTGAATGCAGAGTTCCAGACAATATCAAGGAGAGATAAGAAAACCCTCTTTTATGCAAAAAAAAGTAGAAGAAAACATTAGACTGCCAACAAGGGTCTGTCTAGTCAAAGCTATGGTTTTTCCAGTAGTCATGGATGGAAGTGAGAGTTGGAACATAAAGAAGGCTGAGTGAGGAAGAATTGATGCTTTTGAATTGTGGTGTTGGAGAGCTCTTGAGAGTTCCTTGGACTGCAAGGAGACCAAACCAGTCAATCCTAAAGGAAATCAACACTGAATATTCATTGGAAGGACTAATGCTGAAGCTGAAGTTCCAATACTTTGGCCACCTGATGGGAAGAGCTGACTCATTGGAAAAGATCCTCATGCTAGAAAAGATTGAATGCAAAAGAAGTGGGTGGCAGAGGATGAGATGTTTAGATAGAATCACTGACTCAGTGAAAATGAATGTGAGCAAACTTCAGGAGATACTGAAGGACAGGGGAACCTGGCGTGCCTTCAGTCCATGGAATACAAAAACCTGGGCGTGACTTAGTCACTGAACCATTGAACCACAGAACGATATGTTCTTGGATATTTCTTTTTTATATCCTTTTTTTCTATCTTTGTTCTCTTTCTTTTTCAGTTCTTGAGGATTCTATTGAAGCAACTTCTGAGAGGTCCTTTCCTCAGCCATTTCCAGTATAACTACAAGCCCATCAGACATTCATTTCTCAAACAAGCTCTTTTAGCTCCACCATTTCTATTCGTTTGCTTTTTACTTCCTTCGTATGTTTTCTCTCTTTGCTTATGCTCACCATCTATTCTCTGCTGCTTCTGCTTTACCTCTGAGAGTCCTTAGCATCTTAACCGTGGTAGTTTTAAATTCCCAGCCTGATAATTCCTACATTTCCACTATGATTGGGTTTGATTCTTACTCTGTCTCTTCGGATTGTGTATTCTGTCTTTTGGCATGCCCCGGAGTTTTTTCTTGATAGTAGGGCATGTTGTCCCAAGTTAAAGGAACTGCTATAACTGTGTCTTTAATAATGTGTTGGTGTAACTTAGAGGGGTGGGGAATATCTACACATTTATATTTGCCATTGATGTTTCATATTATATAAATTTCAGTTAGCATACTTATCTTTATGGCTACAATTTTATACACATCCTATTGCATTTCATTTCATGTTTTGAGGTATATTATATTTGTGTTACTCGCTCAGTTGTGTCTGACTCTATGCAGTCACATGAATGGTAGCCTACCAGGATCCTTTGTTCATGGACTTCTCCAGGTAAGAATACTGGTGTAGGTTACCATTCCCTTCTCCAGGAAATCTTCTGGACCCAGGGATTGAACTTGGGTCACCTGTGTTGCAGGCAGACTCTTAACTGTCTGAACCACCAGGGAAGCCTACTTTGTATAGCAAAATTATTTTTGTTTAGTTGCATGAAATATTTAATTTTGTTATATATCTAATCTAACAAAAGTGATAAAATTGCTTCCCCAAACCACACTCTTAAGCACAAGCTACAATCACATTTTTTCATTGTTAAAAATGCAAAACCAAAGTTTTATGATTAGGTTTCAGTCTTTTAGAGAGTCCATGTGTATCTGGGCCAAGAACTTCACAAAAGTTTCTCTTTTACTTTTACCTTGGATGTGAGAGGATGGCTAGAGTGGACTGGAATTGCGACTTTCCCACTTCCTATGCAGAAGGCAAGACCCAGCTGGAGCTGGTTATCTCCCTTTCCCGGGTCAGTTAGACTCTGATAACATGCAACTGGTTGGGCTCCAGTCAAATACTCCTCCCTGAGGGCAGGCCTTTTTGAGCAGTTAGGCAGCTCTGGAGTGTTTCAAGATGGCTTCTTCTCCTCTTTCCCTGTGGGAAGTCTGAGGGAATTTCTGATGTTTACTGTGGGATATGGTTGAGCGCCTGAAAGCAAATCTCATAAAACTGTGGGGGTCCGCCTATGACATTGCTCAGAACTGATGGCAATGACTCTCCAGCAATTCATCAATTTTGGTTCCTGTTCTCCTACCCAGACACGGTTGGAGCAGTGATTTCAGCTTGTGACTCTTTGTTTCCATAAGTCTTGAATCCCTGTATTTGTCTGTCTCCAATTTTGGGGGACAACTGTTTTCCTGTGTGCCTTCCCGTCTCTTATGGGTCCAATAAGAGTTGCTGATTTTTTTTTTTTTTTTTTAGTCTGTAGAGTTTTTTTTTTTTTTTTCTTTTTTTTTTTAATCTGTTGTGATGACAGGGTGTTGACTTGAAGCTCTTTACATGTGGAACCTATAACGGGGTGTTTCTTATCTGCTTTTTTATTCTTTTATATGTGTGTATGTGAAGTTATCCTGGGCTGATCCAGTTTGTGGGGATTTCTACCTCTGTTTTGTTATAGGGCATTTAGATTAAGCTTCACAAATTGCCCTGAGATGTTTTTCTCATTTTTGTTCTGAATGGTAATTTCTCCTATATATTACTGGTTTTATAAAGTTTATTTTATTTTATTTTTTTACTACCTAAATATTTTTTTTAAGTTCTTTCAAAATTAGATGGTTTCTTACTTGTTTACATTCCTCTGCCCCATTTCCAGAAACTATAATTGAACCTTCAATAAAGATGAGAGGGCTAATTCTTAAACCTTTCCTTTGGAATCTCTCTGCATTCTTCCTAGAAGAGCTTATGCTGTATATTTCCCACTCCATAAACATTGGTTGTTTTTGCCCCATTCTCTCCTATTGGGATTGGGTCAGGCCACGAAGTTACAGATACAGTCTAAGCATGATCAGTCAACAGTTTTATGTTCCTAGCTGGGATAAACTGTTTATCCAGTAGTAGTTTAGGGTTGTATGCATAATCTGTTTCGTTTCTTATGTTATTATCTTCTCTGAGACTCTTCTGTGAGAGGCACTGACTAAGAAAGATGTTCCTAGAACTAGAAGGTGTATGGTTAGTTAAATATGTGTCTTCCCACTGGCCTCATTTATAACCAGGTAGACACAGCCTCAGGAAGATGGAGGGGCAGTGTCAGATGACAGTATCTGAATCTCTAAATTCAGCACCTTAACCATAGCAGTATGTGTATGCTCAGTCATGTCCGACTCTTGGTGACCCCCATGGCCTGGAGCCCACTAGGCTCTGTCCATGAAATTTTCCAGGCAAGAAGAACCCACTGGGATGGGTTGCCCTTTCTTCTTCTGGGAGAATGTGTATCTCATCCATCTCCTGCACTGGCAGGCAGATTCTTTACCACTGAGCCACCTGGGAAGCTCGTAGCCATAATTTTAAGTGGGTTTCAATAACTTTAACAAAGTCCTGTCAATACATTTCCTCTGTTTCTGCTGTTGCAGTGGTTCATTTTTTCCTGTTTTTCTAGTGGTTCATTTCTGAAGCTTGTACTTAGTCTGGAGTACATCTCACTAAGCCCTCTCTGGACTTGTTGGCTCTCTTTTTCCTTCTCTTTTCATTAAAACCTCTGGAAAACACATGTAGAGCTGTTGATATATTCTCCACTTCCCTTTCACAGTAGTGCTGATTTGGCTTCAGTCTCTTCCATTCTTTGAAAGTGCTATTGCTAAAATTACTGATGCTTTCACATGGGGAAACCCATTAATTGCTTTTCTGGCTTTACATTATTTATTGGCTTTGCTCCATTTTGGCATGGGATAGGCTTTCTTTCACATACCCAGCTTTACCATTATTTCCTCTGATACTGTTTTCCTCTCTTTCTTTTCCAAATGATTTGCTGGTTTATCTGATTTTTCATAAACACATTTTTCTCAGTTCTTCGCATTTTCAAAGACTTGTCTTCAAACCTTTAATCCCTCACTCTGCTGTTGTGGCGGCCTCATTTAAATCCATGGCTTAACATATGTATATCTACTTGTGAAACATTTGGAAATTGAGAATTCCAGTTTCTGGTAATAGTGAGATAGGTAATTCACACTAAATATCCCATCGAAAGCCTTTGAAAATGCCATAGTAAAAATAAAAATCTTTGATTCTCTGAATATCAAAATCCTGATTCAGTTCAGTTCAGTCGCTCAGTCGTGTCCGACTCTTTGTGACCCCGTGGACTGCAGCACACCAGGCGTCCCTGTCCATCACCTACTCCTGGAGTTTTACTCAAACTCATGTCCATTGAGTCGGCGATGCCATCCAAGCATCTCATCCTCTGTCGTCCCCTTCTCCTCCTGCCTTCAATCTTTCCCAGCGTCAGGGTCTTTTCCAGCGTCAGTTCTTTGCATCAGGTGGCCAAAGTATTGGAGTTTCAGAAGCTGAAAATCCTGGTAAGATTATAAAAAAATCCAAATAAAATTTGAAAGAAAATCAAAATAAGAATGCAGAGAGAGAAAGCACAAAAAGTGCTAGTACATTAAGAACACTGAAGTGTTGCTCAGTGGCTTTGTCCAGCCTGGGCTGCATAAATCCAGGCAAAGGAGGAGTTCTGGTAGAGACATTCCCCACTAGAATCTGGGAACTCATAGGGTTGAACCATAAGTAATCAGCACTCTGTGGATCTGCAGGTGTAGTTCGCATCGTCTTGGTTCAAGAAAAGACTTGATTTTTCAAAGGGATGTTGGAGTTTTAGTTAAAGACCTCAAAGTCCTTCAGTTCAGTCAGTTTAACTGAATGTGTCTCTTCACTAGGTCTTTTAACCAAGTAGTGAGATTCTGAAAGACCATTAAATAGACAAAAGATTTGTCTTTCTTCTTACTAGAGGTCTAGAGTTTCAAGTTTTAACTTAAAGAGAATATGCTACAAGTTTGCTAAATTTGTTCACAACATTTAGTAGTAAAGGTTAACTTTAATTATGAGTTTGAATCTTTTGAGTCATTGTTCACTAAGATATATCTTTAATTCAGAAATAGTTTAATTAGGATGACTTAGTTGGTAAATCACTAATATACCTTTTAAAAAGAAAAGATTTGTTTCAATACTGCAAGGAGTGGATACTCTAGATAGCTTTAGAGACTAACCAATTTCCCTCTTTCCCTTCCTAATATTGTTTTCTCTACTAATTTTTTATACCTGGTTTCTCCTTATAAGTTCAGTTTCCACATGATTTTGGCTTTCTGTAACTTCTTTTCAGCCATGAAATTAAAAGACACTTACTCCTTGGAAGAAAAGTTATGACCAACCTTGATAGTATATTAAAAAGCAGAGACATTACTTTGCCAACAAAGGTCCGTCTAGTCAAGGCTATGGTTTTTCCCGTGGTCATGTATGGATGTGAGAGTTGGACTGTGAAGAAAGCTGATCGCCGAAGAATTGATGCTTTTGTACTGTGGTGTTGGAGAAGACTCTTGAGAGTCCCTTGGACTGCAAGGAGATCCAACCAGTCCATTCTAGAGGAGATCAATCCTGGGTGTTCATTGGAAGGACTGATGCTAAAGCTGAAACTCCAATACTTTGGCCACCTCATGCGACGAGTTGACTTGCTGGAAAAGAGTCTGATGCTGGGAGGGATTGGGGGTGGGAGGAGACGGGGACGACAGAGAATGAGATGGCTGGATGGCATCACCGACTCTGTGGACATGAGTTTGAGTGAACTCCAGGAGTTGGTGATGGACAGGGAGGCCTGGAGTGCTGTGACTCATGGGATCGCAAAGAGTCAGACACGACTGAGCGACTGAACTGAACTGAACTGAACTTCTTTTCGTTTTGCTGAACATTTTCTTTAAAAATTTTTCAAACACACATGAAATAGAATTATGACAGATTCACATTTAATAATTAGCTTGCTTCAACAATTATCCGTTTTTCCCATACCTCTTCACTCATCCTTTCCAATTTTATGTGTTCATTTATTTATTGTTGTTTGGTCACTAAGTTGTGTTCAACTCTTTGTGAACCCATGGGCTGCAGCACGCCAAGCTTCTCTGTCCTTCACTATCTCCCGGAGTTTGCTCAAATTCATGTTGATTGAGTCGGTGATGCTTTCTAACCATCTTATCCTCTGCCTGTATTATTTTTTTTGTAAAAGCTAATCCCAGTTATCATGTGTGAATCAGGCTTTTTTCTTGATGTAGCTAGTATCTCATTGCTGCTGCTGCTGCTGCTAAGTCACTTCAGTCGTGTCCGACTCTGTGTGACCCCATAGACGGAAGCCCACCAGGCTCCCCCGTCCCTGGGATTCTCCAGGCAAGAACACTGGAGTGGGTTGCCATTTCCTTCTCCAATGTGTGGAAGTGGAAAGTGAAAAGTGAAAGTGAAGTCGCTCAGTCGTGTCCGACCCTTAGCGACCCCACGGACTGCAGCCTACCAGGCTCCTCCATCCATGGGATTTTCTAGGCAAAGTATCTCATTAGGAACCCATGAATTAACAGTAGCTCATTAATATCACTTAATGCCTAGCTCATATTTAAAGCACCCAGATTGTCTGAGATGCTTTTGAATTTGCAGATTATTCCCTCATGGAGTTATTTTGCTTCTCTCTCCAGTATTTCCTGTAAATTGAAGTTACATCTGTAGACTTGATATTTACACAAGGATTCTTTATGGATGACTCTAATCTTTTTACATTGTATCATTAAGATAATGATGAATTCTTTTAGCACCCATTGCCTTGGTATTTTTAAATGGAAAATTTCTAGTACTATCTTTTCTTTTCCCTTATCTCCTGGAATTCTATGAAAAAGAAATTTACCACATCCACTTTTGGGTATTCTGCATCTAAACATAAGACATAGGTAGCATAAATACTTAATACTAATGAATTGGTGACCTAGCAACTTAAGTGATATTTGATACTTATTTTTTTAAAGTGTAATTATCTTATGAATTTTTAAACATTTACCATACTTTACCATAGTCATTTCTTCACACTGTTTAAGTCGTCCAATGGGAGCTCTGTCAAAGTATCATTATTCTTTTGATATAACCTCATTGGACTTTTTATTCCTAGCACAAAAAGATAGCCTATGCTCACCTATTTGTTTCTAGATCTTTTTAATTCATAAGTCAGACTATTAATATTTTAAAGAGAAATAGCATGTATTCTGGTATTTCAAATTCAAATTTAATATTTCATAAGCATTTGAATACTTTTTATACTCAATAAAAATATTGCTTCGTTTTTATTGAAATAGTCAATTTACAATGTGCTAGTTTACAAAGATCATGGCATCTGGTCCCATCACTTCATGGGAAATAGATGGGGAAACAGTGGAAACAGTGTCAGACTTTGTTTTTTTTGGGCTCCAAAATCACTGCAGATGCTGATTGCAGCCATGAAATTAAAAGACGCTTACTCCTTGGAAGGAAAGTTATGATCAACCTTGATAGTACATTAAAAAGCAGAGACATTACTTTGCCAACCAAGGTCCGTCTAGTCAAGGCTATGGTTTTTCCCGTGGTCATGTGTGGATGTGAGAGTTGGACTGTGAAGAAAGCTGATCGCTGAAGAATTGATGCTTTTGAACTGTGGTGTTGGAGAAGACTCTTGAGAGTCCCTTGTACCGCCAGGAGATCCAACCAGTCCATTCTAAGGGAGATCGATCCTGGGTGTTCATTGGAAGGACTGATGCTAAAGCTGAAACTGCAATACTTTGGCCACCTCATGCGACGAGTTGACTCACTGGAAAAGACTCTGATGCTGGGAAGGGTTGGGGGCGGGAGGAGAAGGAGACGACCGAGAATAAGATGGCTGGATGGCATCACCAACTCTGTGGACATGAGTTTGAGTGAACTCCGGGAGTTGGTGATGGACAGGGAGGCCTGGCGTGCTGTGATTCATGGGGTCGCGGAGAGTCGGACACGACTGAGCGACTGAACTGAACTGAACTGAAGTTTCAGGTATACAACAAAGTGATTTAGTTGTACACACATACACATGTATCAATAAATCATGATTCTTAACAACAGTATCAAAATTATTTAATATTCCTACAACATGCCTGTAATGGTTCCAAAATATTTTTCTTTTTAGTAATTAGAAATAATTATTTAGTAATTAGAAATAAATTTTTCTCCCAAACTTGCAGTCATTGTTATAAAGTTAGCTATATTATTTTAGCCCTAACCCCTAGCCTCCACCCCAGAGTTTAGGGGTGTCTTATGGTTTGAATTTTTAACATATGTAAAATATTCACCTAATTTCAATGTCAAAATAAATGTTTAGTCACTAAGTCATTCCTAACTCTTTACAACCCAAGGACTGTAGCCCACCCCATGGACTATTGTTTAATCACTAAATTGTGCCTGACACTTTGTGTGACCCCATGGACAGGCTCCTCTGACCATGGCCTTTAATTTAAATAAAATGGCTTAATGTTGATCAGAGTTTGAAAAGAAAAAAATTTTCTAAACATAGAAGCTCTAAAACAAAAACACACTGAAACAGAAAACTTTCTTCAAAATTAGTTACCAAGTTAAATGATAAATTATCATAGGAAATTTTTGCAATAAATATTACAAAAGTAAATTATAAAAAAACAAGTACTATTTATTATCTATTCAATTCCAGGAACTTGTAAAAATCACCTTATTTGATACTATTTTTGTGATTCTTTTAATTTATGATTTTAGAAATGGAGAAAGCTTTAGAAAGACAAATTAATTTGGTGTTTAGGCTCAATGTGTCCCTGCAAAATTCCTGTTGAAGCCCCATTCTCCCCAGTGTGACTGTGTGTAGCCATAGAGACTTCATGGGGTGTAAATGAAGTCATAAGATTGGGTTGGCCTGCTTTCTGATTCCCCATGTTTTCTGGGATCTTCATGGTGTTCAAGCATCATATGCAAATCTGGTCCCAAGGGTGTTTTGGTGCTGTGGGGAGGTTGGGTGGCCTAATCTGAAGGGCTCTTTATGCCCATGGGTTTCTTTCCAACAGCAGCTTCTTGATGAATACAACAATATTTGACCTAAAGATAATCAAATTTGGGGTTGACATTTCTTACCAAAAAAGTGAAATGAAAGCTTAACTTATGTAGCCCAATATAACTCGATTTTAAGTGATGAATGGAAGTTATATTAGTTCAAAATAAGAAAGAGACCTCCAACAGAAGGAGGACACTTAAAAAAGAAGTTCTCTGTCCCAGTGCATTGAAGAAAGGCTCAATGCCTTTGCCTCCAGTAGACCGCACACGGGGTTCTTACCCCAGATAACTCCATGAACCTTGGACATTTCCTTTGGCTCTCAGTTATCGGATGTGATCCTTTGTCATCATTTTTATTTTCAGGGCCATATTACTTTCTACTGTATTTTCTTGAGTCAGTAGTTTCTTTGAAATTAAAATGTTTTATCCCTACAGTATCTTATAGAATACAGTCTTTCCCTTCACTCAGCTTATGGTTGTTAGCATTTATTTAGCCTAAGTTCTCGGTTCCCTCCCTTTCATTTTCTTCCAGTCCTCTGCCTCCCTGGACACTTGTCATTTTTCTTTTCCAAAGGAAAACACATTTTCATTTTACAGGTATAAAGACTTGGGGTATAACTGGGCTATTGAAAGTGAAAGAGACATATATTGTTTAATAGCTATTTCTATACTAGAAAAAGGGCTTGAATACTTTCCTTCTCCCTATAGGTGTTTCTTTCACTTAACTGACTTGATATTGTATATATATTTCATCTGAGGCAAAATTAGAAAGACCAGGAGACAGAGCAGAAATGATCCTGCTGCCAATTCGTCTTCACTTGCAGTTTTTTCATTGAGCCTGTCAGGTGCAACGTGGAGAGGAGACAAAGCTGCAGGGTGACAAATAGACCCCATGATTATTTTCAACAAGTCACAAAAAAGTAGGACAAAATATCTTAATGTTTTCCTCTTCCCCCTCATCTTTCATTCAACGGAGATTTGCTGTCATTTATAAAGGTCATTGGGCCTGTGAGAAGTCAGGTGGAGAAAAAGTTTGGTCATTGCTCAAGTGGACTTCTAAATAGTGACTCTATTGAAATACCATAAAATAAGAGCTTGGATATAGAATGTGTCCGTGTCTTTCAGGGGAATAGATTTTATTAGGCCACTCACTGACTTCTATGTACCTGGGGCTGTCGTGAGCATAAGATAATACAACATTTTCACATGGAAATGATGGGAATATTAAAAGCACATTTTCCCCCTTTGTTTCTCTCTAGAAATAGTTCAGACATGAAGTTCTAAAGAAAAAAGAAAGTTCACATAGGATACTCTTTGGCACTTAATATATATACTGATTTATTTAGGAACTTTTTTCTCCTCTTGGGAGGCATTTTGAAGTAATAGACTCCTCAAACTGTAAATGTGAATACAGCTAACATGAATAAAAGATGGACTGAAATGAATATCTATAACCACTTAGCCACAGTCACTTTGGTCTTGGAAATGGGCATCGTACCTGAAGGATTTATACTAATTGAAGAACTTTTAGAGGAGATATTGAATATAGTGCCTTCAATTTACTCCTGAGATAAGCCACGACTGTACTTTTACTAGGAAACTTGTCACTATAAATTTTTATATGACACTGTGATGTAGCAGCAGCAAAAAGAAATGGCTAATGACTGCTTATTGAATGCCTAGTCTGTGAAAGGCATGAAAGGGGTGGTGGCACAGGGGGTCAGAAAACTATTCAAGGGACTCCAAGCCATCAATATTATATCAGTCATCATCTTACTTGATTATGGCAGCATTTGAAACAATTTGGTACTTCTCTTTGGAAACACTTTCAGCTGCCTCCTACAACTCTCTTTATCCTCATATTTCCTTAGCTTTTCTTTGTGGTCTTCTGTACTGACTCTTTAAAAGTTGGGGTGCTTGAAGGATCAGTTCTAGAATCTTGTTCTCTTTGACTGAAGTAATCTTATTTGCATGCTGAAGTCTCCCAAAGTGGTTTCTCCAGTCAAGACTTCTGCTTTTCATTCCACTTCTACTGTAACCTGACTAATCCTCATTCCCACTTAGATGTATAATAGAAATACATAAGTAGAAATTTTCAAAACAGAATTTGTGATTTTCCACCATGTAACTGCCCTTCTTTCACTTTTCCCCATCTCTTTTAATTGGATTTGTATTCTATTATTTTCTCAAGTAAAAATCTTAAAATCATCTTTGACACTTCTCTTTCTTTACCCTGTACTCTAATCCAACCTATCAGAAAGTCCTGTCAACTTTGCCTTCAAATTTTATTGAAAATCCTAGCATTGCTTCCCCAGTCCAGGACGTCTTCATCTGTCTTTGTCTGATCGCTTGTACTGCCTGCTTCCTCATAGTCTTCAATAAAGATGCCTGATATGATTTTGATTTTCTTGATTTTCTTGAGGCTTGCTTCTAGTACGCCACATGGAGAATGTTCCATGTGCACTTGAAAAGAATGTGTTTTGAGCTGATTTCTGATGAAATGCTCTATAAATATCAATTAAGTCCATTTAGTCTAAAGTGTCATTTAAAGACTGTGCTTATTGATTTTTCTGTCTGGTTGATCTGCCCGTTGATGACAGTGGGGGTGTTAAAATCTCCCACTATTATTGCTTTATTGTCATTTTCTCCTTTTAGGCTGTTAGCATTTGCCTTACATATTGAAGTGCTCCTAAGATGTGTGTGTGTGTGTGTGTGTGTGTGTGTGTGTTTAATTGTTATACCTTCTTCTGGGATTATCCCTTAATCATTATGTGGTATCCTTCTTTGTCTCTTTAATGGTTTTTATTTTAAAGTCTGTTTTGTCTAATTATTGCTACTCCGGTCTTTCTAAGAAAGAATGTGAAGAAAGCATAAGCTAAATGACTGGGGAATAGTTGAGGGGATAACTGAGGGCAGTGGATCAGCAATTACAGCATATTAAGGAGAGGAAAATCATGTAATAAATATAGGTCAAGGCCAAATCATGGATTGACTTAAAAGCAATCAAGATTTAAAATCAAAAGAAGTATAAATTTTACCCAAGCAGCGAGGGGGCCTAGGAAAACTTTTAAACAGAAGGCATTATGAAAGTCATATTTTAAGCTGTTTAATATTGGCTATATCAGAAAGAGCATGTCTGCCTTAAGCAACATGAGCCAGCAAACTGGGTCATAGGTGAAAAACAAAAAGTTACTATTCTGTATACTGGTAGAGTGAATTAGAATGATGCAAGATGCGTTGCAAACATACACTTGGGTATTTAAAAGGTTGAATCTAACACTGGATGTAGGAAATAAAGGAGAGAGATAATGCTTACAGTAAAACTTTAAGTTGGGAGAATGTAATTAAATTAAGTTGGGAGAATGTAGTAACTTTAAGTTGGGAGAATGTAAGTAAAATAAGCAAAAGATTGTGGACAATGGGGCTTTACTATTCTAGCTATAATTGTTTTGAACTTCCTGTAATAAAAGCCATTTAGAACATCCAGTTGACAGTTGCTAGTAAAATTCTGGTCCCTGAATCAGAATTAGTAGCTATCAGATTTTTAACAGAAATAATACTTTCAATATTGAGGGTACTGGAACTCTCTAGTAGAAGAACTTAGAGAACAGATATTTGAATTGTGAGACCCAGGTTTTGGGTTGCTAAATGTATTGGGTTAGCTGAATACAAAAATTGAGTGAGAAAATGATCAGAGAATCACAAAAGGAAAAAGAACAGTTTGTGCAATGCTATAATAAAAAAAAAGTTGGAAGGAAGGATTTTCAGGCAATAAGGGGAACTACCAAATGGTTTAGTTCAGTTCAGTCACTCAGTCATGTCTGACTCTTTGTGACCCCATGGACTGCAGCACGCCAGGCTTACCTGTCCTTCCAAATAGTAATGAAGAATAAAGATTTTTCAAAAAGTATGTGTATTTGGTGTCTGTGGCAGCATTGCTAATATTCCATTTTTCTGTTATCAGTGTTAGAGGAAGCTCACAAAAAGTGAATGGGTCATGACAAAACTCATGCAATTGATGTGATAACATTTGCTGGAGAAATTTCATAGTAGAAAGGATAGAACTAAGTTAGGCAAAATAAGCTTTTCCAAAACTTGGAAATGTAAAAGTAATGATAACTCTTTAGTTTAATCTTGAGTATTGCCTTACAAATCCATCTGAGGTCAACACACCTATTGGTCATCTGACCCTAAGGAAATGTAAATTAATTTGGCTTGCCATTTATTATTGATTATGCATATTTCTTGTAATGTTTTTTGACTTAATGCTTATTGATACTTTGCAACACTAAAATTAGAAATATATTTTTAAATTAATGATGGAGGGCTTTTTTTTTTGCTTTTTGTTTTTTACTGTTTAGTAGAGAAGTTAATCTCAAAACCTTTGCTTTAAAACCTTTAAAACCTTTGCTCTGGAGGACATCAACTTGTTTTGTGTCTAAACTATCTTATTTTAACTTTTTCTTTTTTAACCACTGAATGTAAAATGCAGCTTTTCCAAATTTCCTTTTGAACTGGATTTGTTTTCTTTTTGCATTTTTATTATTGAGTTATATGAGTTTGGCACATCCTCATTCCCACTTGTATGGGAATTACATTTTAACTTTTTTTAAAAAAAATAATACTTTTACAGTAGCAAGGTTATTATTATTTAATTTCTGTTTTGTAAAATGAAGAAGATCTTTGTACATTAAAATAAGAGAGTAAAATGCATTATGTCTGAAAGTTAGGTTGCCTTCTCATTGTCAGCAAGAATATGGTTGAGTTCTGCTATCAGGTATTAGGAGTAAATGGTCCAAGAACAAATAAGTCCCCCAAAATGTATTCCGTAGTTTAAAATTTTTTAAAAAACAAGCAACTTAAGCTAGTCCAGGGAAATACAGTCTGCAGTTTAGTATTCAGAAAGAAAAGTTAGATTAGGGGCTTGCAAAACTTGGGAGCAGGAATTGATTAAAAATTTTCTTCATATCCCCTATCTCCCGGCTTTTTATTCATCTTTGTAAGTCTTTATTTCTGAGTATTTGGACAAAGAAAAATCAAGAAAAAAACCTAAAGATAGTGGAGAAAGGTCTTAGTAGAACCAGAAGAGATAAAATAAAAATATTAGTGTAAATATTCTTTCTTTGTGGCAAAGATCTTTATCTAGAGAGTAACTCAGTAAGTCATATGCCTGAGCTTTTGTTTTCTTGTGTATTAAATAAGAATATCGACATTACCTTAATATTTTTTCCACTGTGAATCCATTCTGATTATCCTAACATAGAGATAGGAACTTAAGTATGCTATTCTTTTTTCATTTAACATATATATATATATTTATATTTATATGCTTATCTATTATACACTTTAAGAAAAATATAGAAGAGAGTTCCAGAATCTCAAAAATCTATATTGATAGATGAGCATTTATGTAT
Organism: Moschus berezovskii; assembly: GCF_049115385.1. Classification (NCBI taxonomy): domain Eukaryota; kingdom Metazoa; phylum Chordata; class Mammalia; order Artiodactyla; family Moschidae; genus Moschus; species Moschus berezovskii. The sequence continues at coordinate 118,306,027 of NC_142462.1, forward strand.
AAATGGCTTTATGAGTACAAGATAAGTCTTGATCCTTTCTATTCAAGAAAAATTGGAGGCTGAAGTACCGTCGATAAAATTCGCCAGTGTTTCCAGGTTTAAGTGCTCTTCTGTTATATAGGTGGATATAAAATAGTGCTGGCTCATGGTGGACACTCAGTACACAGCAATTGAATGAATAATTTTCCAAATGAACAAATGGGTGTGTTACTTCACGAGAGAATATTTATTATACACCACATTGAAGAACCATAAAACAGGTTAACAAAAAATTAAAAATAATTTCCTATTATAGTAAAAGCTATGAAGGAAATGGGGATGACATGGTTAAATAGCATCACCAACTCAGTGGACATGAATCTGAGCAAACTCTGGGAGACAGAGAAGGGCAGGGGAGCCTGGCGTCCTGCAGTTCGTGAGGTGGCAAAGAGCCAGACGTGACTTAGTCACTGTACAACAACATCGTGAATGAAATAAATATGTTAATGAGTCAGAATATTTGGAGGAGGCCTTATCCCAGCGGCTACCAGCGAGATGATAGATAAAATGCCCCAGGCTCTTTGGGGTCTCTTAGCCTCAGACAGAGTACTTCTTGTGGCCCACAGGAAGTAAGTCTTCTGAAAAGAGTGACAGCTGGAGGGCTGTGGAGGCAAAAGAACGCTGAAGCCAGGAAGGGGTACCTGTTAACAGAAGTAAGTATTCCCAGGGAACCTGGGTGGACCGTGTCCATCAACATGCGCAAACTTACCTGCAAGTATCCTTTGTTGTCATTTACAATTAAGATAATCCAAGTACCTTTGTGAGATATTTGAGTCATTTTGACTGGAAAGCTGTCCTTGGAATGTAATCACCAATATGATTGTAAAAATGATCCAAATATGTAATCTGATCATGAAATGAAAATATTTTCTCTGTCATCTGAAGTTAAACTTTATTGTGGTTATACTGTACTGTAAAGCAAAACTGGCCAAAGCATCTTAGAAAGGATGTTTTATGTAACTTGCAAAATGGGAATTTTTTTAGATCTGTGGGCTTTATTCACTGTTTTTACTTTACCTTATTGTTTTCTTACTATAAAATACATAATTCTTAACATTTAGATAATAACAGGTAAAATTTACCTTGATGAAGTTAACTGTAGTCTTAATATGTAAGTTAGCTTTCCAGTATTTACTTTTATGAAGATAAAGTAATTTTAACTTACAAAGTGTAATTCAATTTAAAATAAATTATGGGTCTGGTAGCCAGTGCTGACTCAAGCAAAGGGCTTTCTTTCAAAGGCGTTTCTTGAATTATTACAAGGTAATTTGAAGTTTAAAAAGTCTTAAAAAATTGTTTTGAGTTTTGTCTTCTCCAATGGCAATGTGAAAAATTTATGATACTGAATTGCTAAAAATCTGTCAGTTTCTACATTTATAAAATGGAAATAATAATTGTTAACAACTTCGTGAGATAACTGTGAACATAAAGTATGCAAAAACATTTACTACTGTGCTTGAGAAGATAGGAAATACTTCACAAATGAAGTTTATTTCATTAGCGACATTGTCAGCTGCAGCCAGCAGAGTAGTAATGATGATGGTAGTAATATTAATGACCGGAGAAGTAATGCAGTAGTAACATTAGCAATAGAGACTAATACCAGAGTTTAAAGTATTTATTTGCATATTCAAACAGTTGTGGTTTGTTAGTGCTTACATTACGATTACACTATAAGGTCTTCTAACACCTCCCCTCCCTCTCATTCTGCTTGCTTTTTTTTTTTTTTCAACATAACACTCATCACTCCATAGGGACTTCCCAGTTGGTCCTAGTGGTGAAGAATCTGCCTACCAATGCAGGAGACCTAAAGACAACTGTTCCAACTCTGGATTGGGAAGATCCCCTGGAGGAGGGCATGGCAACCCACTCCAGTATTCTTGCTTGAGAAATCCCATGGACAGAGGAGACTGGTGGGCTACAGTCCATAGGGTCTCAAAGAGTCAGACAAAACTGAAGTGGCATATCATGTACCTACAACTCCCTAACATATATTTCGTACCTGAGAATGAGAGATAGATCTTTGTTTTGCCAACGCCAGCATAGTTCAAGCAGTGAAAAACTACTCTTCTTGAGGCTATTGGTGAATGAATGAGTTGTTTGACAGCTTTCTGTGTTTCTGGATTTCTGGTGGTCCTATAGGACTTCCCTTTTCCAGTGGTCATGTATGGATGTGAGAGTTGGACTATAAAGAAAGCTGAGCACTGGAGAATTGATGCTTTTGAACTGTGGTGCTGGAGAAGACAGTTGAGAGTCCCTTGGACTGCAAGGAGATCCAACCAGTCCATCTTAAAGGAGATCAGTCCTGGGTGTTCACTGGAAGGACTGATGCTAAAGCTGAAACTCCAATCTTTGGCCACCTGATGTGAAGAACTGACTCATTTGAAAATACCCTGCTGCTGAGAAAGATTGAGGGCAGGAGGAAAAGGGGATGATAGAGGATGAGATGGTTGGATGGCATCACTGACTCAATAGACATGAGTTTGGGTAAACTCTGGGAGTTGGTGATGGATGGGGAGGCCTGGTGTGCTGTGGTTCATGAAGTCGCAAAGAGTCGGACATGGCTGAGCGACTGAACTGAACTGAACTATAGGGTTTCCCAGGTGGCTCAGTGGTAAAGAGTCTACCTGCCATTGAAGGAGATGCAAGAGACTTATGTTTGATCCCTGGTCTGGGAAGATCCCCTGGAGAAGGCAATGGCAACCCACTCCAGTATTCTTGCCTGGAAAATCCCATGGACAGAGGAGCCTGATAGGCTACAGTCCATGGGGTCACATAAGAATCCGACACAACTGAGCACAGCTCAGCACATGGGAAATAAAACAAGTATTTTTCTAAATTTTTAATTATGACTTTTCTAATTTTGATTTATATTTCAGATGACTTATAGATATGTCTTCAAAAGCTTTTTCTTTTTACTCCAAGAGAGGATAGGAGACATTTTTTTTCACTCTTCAGATATAGAGATGTTTCAGTCTTCAGATGTTTTTGCTGATTTCACATGATCACTGCTGGACAAAAAACAAGTTAGGTCTAAAATTATTGGGTTACCAAATTTTGCCCCAGAATCCATAAGTAATTGCTATATTGTCACCTGAAATTTAGTTTTGTCAAGGAGTCTAATGCTAACCATAATTTTCTTCCTTTTAAGTGATTTGTTTATCTTTAAGTGATTTGTTTACCTTCACTTTTTATAATTCAAACATATTCAATGAGCACTTCAATGCTCCAGTTATGTTTTACTAATTGCCTTATTTTTTCTTTCAAAGACATCAATAAATCATGAGTTGAATTTGTGTTGTCACTATGCCATATGTATCACCTTTCAAAAATATTTCAGTCATCTCTCATTTCCATGTTTCTTTTTCATGTTTTTATTCAGTGACGGATTATAAACTTTGCTTCTTTTTTGAAAAAAATATTCGAGTATGAATTGAGCACTTACCATCCCTACTTTTGTTTTAGGAATTGGAAATTCCTGTTTTAGGAATTGGAACTGTACATAGTCATGAAGAGAACGTCTAGAAGAGTCATGGGCCAAACTAAGTTGTGCACAATTTAGGAGTATAGATAACTTCTAATCCCTCACTCATTCCATTTCAGAATTCACTGTTGGGTTAACCAAGGCTTCTGACACTGTATTCCAGTTCTGTTTTCCCCTCTGTACAACCTTGGTTCCTTCCCTTCCAGAGGTTTGGATCTCACAAACACCAGCTAAGCATGTTAATCTCCATCTCAGGGTACATTACAGGGAGCCTAGTCTACGGTGCCATCCTCCCTACAAAGTTGTTTATTCAGACTCTGTACATACGCTTCTAACTGTATTTCAACTTACAGGCACCATATCAATAGTACATTTCCAATAAGGACAAGCCAGCTATCTTTCATACAATCAAATACGCATTCTTAACCCCAAAAAGAGAAAAGCCAAACTCCCATCTGTTTATGTATTCACCTTATAATGACCTACACTCTTCTCTTTCCTTCACAGCGCCCTTTGTTACGCTGTAGCTTAAAGGTATAATTACATGCTTAACCAAGTTCACTCCTTAAATAAATTATTAAGGAAAGAAAGGGGAAAACTATAGTATATGATGGTGTATTCGCATAGCCACTATAACTTTTATTTCTGCAAGTGGTCACAAAAATCATATTTGATACTTATATTTCTGTCTTAATGTTCCTTTTGCTCTCCGTGAATACCACCATAGGCAATAAAACTTTTAACTAATGCAATAACCCAAACTTTTATTCCTGTAGATACTAATAGTGTAGATCCTGTATTTGATTATGATAATATTTTATTTACCTTTATTACTTTACAAGGAAGTATTAGGAGATACAGAATAAAATCTGTTATGTTCTAACAGTGAGATCTCTTGTTTCTGCTATGAAGAAAGCCTTCATATTCCCGTGGTACTAAGAAACAATTATTGCAGTTAATATAAGCAGTAGCCAGCATTTGCTATGGCATCAAATTAACCCTTAAAATCCCATGACTTAGAAAAGTAAATATCTTCATCTTACTTACGGTTGTTGAGATTATGCTCAGGTCTGTTTTGTTTGTATCATCTTGGGAGAGCTCTGTTCCATGTGTGTTCTTATCCCCAAACTCAGACTGATGAAACACTCCCTGCTGTCCCCAGGGAGACACGTTTGTCTGAGCCGATCCACTCATTTAAGCTTCCACTCCATGGTGGTTTCCTGTTGAACAAAGCAAGTCACATAGCTAAGGCTCACATTCATGAGTTTTATAACATGTAATTGCAAGCTCTTATTGTCTGCTTCACTGAAACGCAGTTTTCCTATAAAAACCACCTTTTTTGTATCATGGTGCATCAAACCAATTCATAATTATTATAAATTGAGCTAATTAATAGCAACTATCATTTCTGTTGCCTTTGGTCCTTTCTTCAACTTCTTATTTTACACTCTACCCTCTTTTTCCATCTTTCTTTTTTCTCTTCCCTTTTCCTGTGTTCCCTACTGCATTTATTGTTTTTCATTTTTTTATTCTTTTGTGTTGATGTGATATAAGGACATGCTAGTAAACACTTACAAGGCCAAAATTCATTCCATAATGTGCCCTCTTAGCTCATGACCTCATCAGTGGAGCCAAAAGATAGCCTTAGAACACACAACAGGTTAGAAGCTCACAACACCCCAAGGGATAGCATAGGCTTGTGTTACATATGTAAAATCATACTGATTTCATTCATTTATTTTCATTGCTTACTCATTGTCCCTACGAACTATATGGCAAAATAATCATTCTTATCATTAAATGTGATATTAAATGTTTAGGTCATATTCATTTGGAATACTAAATTTGACTCATGAAAATTCACTGACACAGATTTTCATCTTAAAACATAGAAATAGATAGATAAAGACAAGTCATTATTTTGAAGACTATTGACAGTTAACTGGGAATCTTTGTGAAAGGGTCCCAGGCATAAGTTTCTTGTGAAGCTTGTAAATTTCAGTGAGTGGCCAATTTGAGACTCAGATAATCCGATTATTTCCCATGTTACAACTTACTTTTCTCCCAAGAGATGAGTTCCTGACAAGAAACTGAGTTTAGCTCCTTTTCCCTCTCTTCAAGCCCTGTCTTCTGAGATCTGTGATCTACCACTGATAAAGGACCCAATCTCAGAGAACTTTTTTTCTCTGGGAGTGAGTAGGTCCATCTATTAAGGAATGAATTAGTTCACATTGATTTCCATCTTCTTGACTCCTCAGTACCTCTTTATCAAATCCAAATTTGGAGAATAAAGTCTTTATATGATCCCATATAATACCAACAATAGTCATTACACAATCATTGAAAATACAATACACTAGACAGCATACTTTCCTGGTTCTTCTACGTCATCATCTTCAGACAATGATGAAGGCAGTGGAGGAGCTGCAAAGTGAGTGGTGTATGGAGTAGCTTGTGCTTCCTGGAAGTGTAGCAGCTGCCTTAAGCTACTTAAGTAGCTGGTAATCCCCGGAGAAGGCAATGGCAAGCCACTCCAGTACTCTTGCCTAGAAAATCTCATGTACAGAGTAGCCTGGTGGGCTACAGTCCATGGAGTCGCTACTAGTCGGACACGACTGAGCGACTTCACTTTCACTTTTCACTTTCACACATTGGAGAAGGAAATGGCAACCCACTCCAGTGTTCTTGCCTGGAGAATCCCAGGGATGGCGGAGCCTGGTGGGCTGCCGTCTATGGGGTCACACAGAGTCGGACACGACTGAAGTGACTAGCCAGCCAGCCAGTAGCCAATCCCCAGAGAAGCTGCCTTCTGGCTGGCTGGCTGGCTGGCCCACGGCACTGATGGTTGTGCTCAAAGATGCTGTTTGTTGTAGGTAGGTGACAGTTACTGTTTGCTTGACTGGGACTCCTCAGACCAAGAGAAAAGGTTAGACATCTCCTATGGGCTTCCAGGAGAGGGCAATGGCACCCCACTCCAGTACTCTTGCCTGGAAAATCCCATGGATGGAGGAGCCTGGTAGGTTGCAGTCCATGGGGTCGCTAAGAGTCGGACATGACTGAGCAACTTCACTTTCACATTTCCCTTTCATGCATTGGAGAAGGAAATGGCAACCCACTCCAGTGTTCTTGCCTGGAGAATCCCAGGGGTGGGAGAGCCTGGTGGGCTGCCCTCTGTGGGGTCGCACAGAGTCGGACACGACTGAAGTGGCTTAGCAGCAGCAGCAGCAGCAGACATATTGCAAAGACCTCTTAAGATACTTACATTTTTGAGATTTTTTCTCTGCTCACTTTTTTTTACTGGCGTGGTTGTCATTTCCTTCTCTAGGTGAACTTCCTGACCCAGGGATCAAACCCACATCTCTTACATCTCTTGCATTGGCAGGCAGGTTCTTTATCAGCTGAGCCACTGGGGAAGCCTTTTTACTTTTAGTCTAGTCCTAATAGGAAAACCTATTCAATGATTTTATCTCCTCTTTTTCAGACTTATAAAAAGTACTCAATGTTATACAAATATGTAATCTATTAGAAACTTTTAGTGTTTCTATATATAGTAAGAATTGTTAATCATCCCAAGACACTAGGTACATTTAATACTAGAACAAGGAGAGTGTATAGTCCAATTCCACCCCCACACCCCAACTTGGTACTCTGCATTAAGGAAGATTGAAGAACCTGATTTTTTCCACCCCTGATGACAGAAAGTTAGGACTAGTAAATAGGACAATGGAAGTTTTAAATTCCACTACTCGTAGGTTGTCAATAATTGAAAGTATTTCTGAAGTCATGGCATCTACCTATATGTACTGTCAATAGAGCTGTTCCCCAGTGAGAAGGTGAGTTTTCATATAATGTATTTGAGAACAACAATGAAGCAAAAATATTTGTAAAAGTCTTATATTTATACTTTTCACAGTACAGAGATTAATAAATCAATTAGTACTAGAGATACTATTTTATGTGACTTATTTTCTTAACATATATAATTATGTTAGAACAAAGTTCAATTACTACTTTAATGGTCTGAACTTAGAAAAGTACTAATATAAATCACAGAAAATAGAATTAGAAAGGTAGAGAAAAAAAATAACTGATAATGGAAAGTAACCAATATACATCTTAATATTTTACTAACCATGAGCTCTTTTAAAAATAATTTGTATTAAAGGTTTATCCCACAGTGTTTTTTTTAATACTCATTTTATAAAAAGAGAAATGCATATTCATAACAAATTAGAAGGAGGAAGCCTAGAAGTCAGATATCCAAATGGTTCTTTTCACTGGAAATTCCCTCAGGCCATCATAATTCATCACTCCTAATTTCCTTTTGACAGAAAATGTCAGGCAGAAATGCTTAACAGAATTTGAGTTTTAAGTGTTTTGAAAGATCAGTGAGTAGATTTGGAGTAGGATCTTTAGAGTTTTCTATGTGATGTGCTTAGTAGCTCGTGTCTGACTCTTTTCAACACTTTGGACTATCTGTCCATGGGATTTTTCAGGCAAGAATTCTGGAGTGGTTGCCATTTCCTTCTCCTGGGGGTCTTTTTTACCCAGGAATTGAACCCACATCTCCTGACTCTCCTGTATTGCAGGCTGATTCTTTACCATTAAGCCATCGGGAAGGCCAGAGTTTGCAGTAGAAAAACCTTTGAAGACAAATAAATTATTTTACCAAATACTTTGGAGAGCACAATAAATTTATTTATTGAAAACTCTGACTTAAGTTTAAGTGTATATTGATAGTATCAATAGGTTTTATGATTGTGTGTAGGGAAAGGATGCAAAGGAGTGAGAAGTTAACACTCGCCAGATAAGGCTAAATTTTTTGCATTATCGCAATGGGAAAAGCTAATACAACACTGTTTATACAGAAAATATTAATAGACTGTTGTATGCTAAGTCACTTCAGTCATATCTGGTTCTTTGCAACCCTACAAAATATAGCCCACCAGGCTCCTTTGTCCATGGGATTCTCCAGGCAAGATTACGGGAGTGAGTTGCTATGTTCTCTTCCAGGGGATCTTCCCAACCCAGGGATCAAACTCGCATCTGTTATTTCTCCTGCATTGGCCGATGGGTTCTTTACCACTAGCGCCACCTGGATAGACTCATTAGACCATTGCAAACTTTGGGTTTCAATATGTCAATCTTCCAATGAGTCCTTCATTGGAAGGACTGATGCTGAAGCTGAAACTCCCACCTGATGGGAAGAACCGACTCTTTGGAAAAGACCCTGATGCTGGGAAAGATTGGAGGGAGAGAGGAGAAGGGGACGACAGAGGATGAGATGGTTGGATGGCATCACCGACACGATGGATATGACTTTGAGTAAGCTCTGGGAGTTGGTGATGGACAGGGAGGCCTGGCGTGCTGCAGTCCATGGGGTCACAAAGAGTTGTATATGACTGAGCGACTGAATTGACTGAAATGAATGTCAATCTTTGGGAATTGTTTGCATAAAAATGATTTGAATTGATTTTTTTCCCACAGAAATGAGATAAAAATTAACAGTTTAAAGAGTTGCTCTTCATTCATTTAAAAAGAGTTGTGGATTTATGGGCTTACATTTTTTACCTATTTATTCGTTTTAATAGGGGAGAGGGCAGGGTACAACCTTCGAAAGAATGATACAGCCATAGGACATGACAAAACTAGTTAGAAACAATGAGGTCCAAGATGGCCCAAGATTCAACTTACAGTAGAACTTGAGTCTCATCATGCTCTCATTGCAATATGTTTGCAAGTTAAATGCACACCCACCAGCCCCATGACAGTTCTGAGGCTAACCATAAAAGGTCAGACAGTGGCAACCATTGGGTGGTTGCCTGGTTCCTGGAAATATTTACTCATTAGTGAATTTCCCTCAAATAATTTTGGAAATTTCCCTCAAATAATTGGAGCAATCTTTCCACTCATCAGCCTACGAAATTACCTACCTAGCCCATAAGAACTAACCACTAAGAACTAAATAAGAACTAATCTTATTTGGGGCTCTCTCACCTTCTGAGCTGGCCCATACTGCTTGGAGTGTGTTTCTCTCTAAATAAATCCGCTTCTTACTTATCACTTTGTCTCTCACTGAATTCTTTCTGCAATGATAAATCAAGGAATTCAAATCTACTGGGAGCAATTATACTTTTGCCTTTGGTAGATATTAGCTCTTTAATCTTTCACTGGATGCTATTTCCTTAAAACTTTGCTGTATGCTGGCTCTGAGTAAACTTGTCAAATTCCTTAACTTTTCTTCATCTGTCTGGCCTCTACCAGCCTCACCACCCACCTTCTATCACAGTCACTATACACACGAACTAAGCCATTCTTGGAAAGTTGTATTATTCTTGACTTTATATTCTGACGTCACTGATATTTCTAAAGAGTTGAGTTTATACATTAGATCCTCAAGATCTTAAAATGCAGTCTTTGAAGATTTCATTGTTGGGCTTCATGTCAGTATTAACAGCACAAAATTATCATCTTTTTCATCTCCTTCATCATCATTGACATCATCTTTGTTTAAAAAAAATTAATTGAGTACATTTTAAAGATCTTACTAACTTAATACAACAACTCATGAATTGGTCACTATCTAATCTAACAGATAGAAAGTAGACCCAGAAAACTATACAAGTCAAAAGATTTTATAGACAGAAGGCAGTGGGAACAAAGAAGTTATACTGGGGAAAATGTGATACATTATTACAAGGTTACTTTCCTAATAGGGGATGGGAGAGGATATCTGGCATTTTACCGAATAATGCTGATCAAATGCTTCCTGATTAACAAGTAAAGATTCCATTTCTGGAAGAACTGAAACTAATTAAGTTAAACCTTGTTTTGGTGACATGGAGTTTAGTGAGGAACTCCATTTAGGGCTTTTGTCTGGTTTTTACATCATTAGCATTATTATTCTTGTAAATTACTGAGCTCTTACTATATGGCAAGAAACTTTTAATACACCTTATATGTATTGTGTAATGTAATTCTCAGTTCACTCTAGGGGTGGTTACCCTTATGTTACTATGAATGGAGATGTTAGGGATTAAGGGTTATTGCTCAATGTGCCACTCTAGTGTTTAAATGTTCAATTCAAATTTAGGCATCTCTGCTGCTGCTGCTGCTGCTGCTAAGTCACTTCAGTCATGTCCGACTCTGTGTGACCCCATAGACGGAAGCCCACCAGGCTCCCCCGTCCCTGGGATTCTCCAGGCAAGAACACGGGAGTGAGTTGCCATTTCCTTCTCCAATGTGTGAAAGTGAAAAGTGAAAGTGAAGTCGCTCAGTCGTGTCTGACCCTTAGCGACCCCACGGACTGCAGCCTACCAGGCTCCTCCATCCATGGGATTTTCTAGGCAATAGTACTGGAGTGGCTTGCCATTGCCTTCTCCGTACGCATCTCTAGTGTAGGGCAAAGCACACTAACCTATGAACCTATTATGTTGGGTATTACGCTATATTTTTATGGTATTTAAAAATAACTGTAATTATTGGGAGTTCCCTGGTGGTCCAGTGGTTAGGACTTGGTGCTTTCATTGTTGAGGGCATGGGCTCAATTTCTGATCAGGGAACAAAGAGTCAGCAAGATGCATGGCAGCAAAACAAAACAAAACATAAATTAGAAGTTATGAATTAAAGAAAAAAGTAAAGATATTAAAAACATTCTGATCTGTTAGTTTACCAGTGATCAAGTGAACAAATATCCAATTCTTTGCTAATATTTGCCAAAATAGATTTTTCAATATTTACTCTTTCCAATGCACACATTTTGAAAAGATATGTGTTACTGAACTCAGGTTCAGCTACTCTTGAAAGCTGGTACGTGAGAGATAGGTGTTGGTTGGAAAAGGAAAGTTTGCTTTTTTTAGGAGGCCAGCAACCTGGGGAGAAGGCAGACTAATGTCTAAGAACCAACTCCAAAGAGTCTGCTTGACCACATTTTTAAAAGGAAAAAGGGGAAAGAATCTCAGTTAAACATTAAGGTGGTCATCAGATTTTTCATCACCTTTCACTGTGTGCAGACTTGCTGACTTCTCATGATCTTCCTATAGATGCTCTCTTGTTCAAGTAGTTTGCTCACAGGATTACTGAAGGGGAAGCTAGGGAAAAGATCTAGTCATCTGTTAACTACTTCCATAGTTTAACACATTATAGACCGGAGATGTTACGTCTTTTATTACCTGAAAGTTATTGACTGGAGTGTTTCAAAGTTCACTTATAAAACAAATTGCCAGCCACAGACACTAATTTCTTCAAAAATCCCCCAGTCAATAATGCATTAAAAAAAAGTCAAGATGTTAGGCAAGGCATTGCATGATCAAAAAACTTGAAAAGCATACTAGGATTCAAGGTTAGTGAAGCATGGGAGAACATGCTGTAAAGGTTAAGTTAACATACTGCTTGGTGAAGTCTGTTAGCTGTTAGCTTTTAAAGGCTGCTTACACAAGCATTCCAAAATAATTTCCTATTTATAAATTATAGAAACAAAAAATTAATCAAATTACAAAAATGTGAAGTAACTATTAGTCACCTTTTTTGGCTATATCAAATTACCAAAAACTTGAAACACATATTTTTATTGTATAGTTTTAGAGGTCAGAAAGTAACATTAAGGTGCTGGCAGGACTGCATCCCTTCTAGAGGCTTCATGAAAGAGCCCATTTTACTGTCTTTTTCAGCTTTTAGAGGCCACACATATTCTTTAGCTTGTGACCTCCTTTTTCCATCTTCAAAGCCAACAGAATAGCATCTTCTGTTCTCTCTGACCTTCTGCCTTTATACTATAAAAGTGTTTATAATTATATTGGCCCATTTGTATGGACTGATCTCAGGATAATCCCTTTATCTCAAGATGATTAATTTAATCATATCTGCAAAATTATTTTAAATTTAAGGTATATATTCACAGGTTCTGAGGACTAGGAGATGAGCATCTTTGGGGGATCATTATTTAGGACCTCATAATAACATAATGTTAGGGTCCAGGGTCAGTTCATTTCAGTTCACTTCAGTCGCTCAGTCATGTCCGAATCTTTGCAACCCCATGAATCACAGCACGCCAGGCCTCCCTGTCCATCACCAACTCCCGGAGTTCACTCAAACTCACCTCCATCGAGTCGGTGATGCCATCCAGCCATCTCATTCTCTGTCGTCCCCTTCACCTCTCGCCCCCAATCCTTCCCAGCATCAGACTCTTTTCCAGTGAGTCAAGTCGTCGCATGAGGTGGCCAAAGTATTGGAGTTTCAGCTTTAGCATCAGTCCTTCCAATGAAGGCTGTCCCAAATGTGCCTCCATGTCATAATGGTGATTGCAAATCAAATTTACTTAAGAAATGGCCCAGACTAGAGGGACACTCTGACCTTCCTTTCTGTCTTCCAGAAAGAGAAAATAAATCTCTCATATGAAAAGTACCCTTCAGGTATCTAGAGGTAAAAGAACACCATTATGGTCAAAGATACAGAATTTGGGTTAAACCTATATCAACAAACTTCTTTAATTTAATACCCTAAGCCCAAACTCTGTTTACAGATTATTCACTAATTTGACACCCAAAACATAAGTATTTTTGCCCTTTCAATTCCTCACCAGTGTATTACTTTTTCACCTAAAACTGAAAAATACTGCCTGTTTTGGCCACTTCCCCCCACTCCCTACTTCCTCATTACTATGAGACCTCCAAATGCATGGTTACAATTTTCTTTTTTTTTTTTTCCTCTTGTTAATTTGTCTTGTGTCAGTTTTATTATTAATCCTGGTGCAAGAATTCAAGAGGGGTAAAAAGGGAAATTTTTCCCTCCCTGACAACAATATAGATGATGTTTCAGAATGATGCATTTGTTTTTCTTCGTGTATGATGTTGATGGTGTTTATCTGAAACAAATAGACTGACAGATATTTCTCTAGCAAAGATAGATTCAGAATCAGCAGAGAATTGCATCCTGGGGTCTGCCACCATGAACCAGATGCAACTCTCTACATGGCAAGGAGAGAATGCATTTAGAGAGAGGAAAACAAATTTGGGAGGACTGCAGTAAACAAATAGTTCTCAGCTTTTCATTGGCTGAGTCCTTTCCAGGAAAGAAGAGGAGCCCCTCTTCTTTCTGTTGGGCTTTGCTCTTATCACAGAAAGAAGATCCCCTTTCTGGTCTCTCAACTCTATTTAATTGAAATTTCTGTTTTTTATTTCTTTACATTTTCCCCTTTTGACCAAGATTTTTCTCTGAAAGCATTGCTAATTAAGAGTCAAGTTTTATAGTTTCATTTTTTTTTAATCCTTTCTCAGTGTCAGAAATGATCATTCACATGAGAGATGTTTCAATTCAGAGGGAAAGTACGCAGACTAGAAATCTTTTAAAGACACATTCAAGTAAAGGAGGAGTAGGAGAGCGATTTCTGTGGTACTTATAAAATCTAAATTCCATATGTTACTAAGATCATAGACATTGGAAATAATCTGAAGTGTTATGTCATCATCAAAGATTTGGTGGCAAACTTCCAGCCAGCCTGGTCCAGCTATTTTGGGAAAGCTGTATCACTAGATGTCATCTGCTTTACTTCTAGGAAATCTTTACTTTCAAATGATGGGCATGTCCAACCAGAGATCAGTGCTTTCTCTCAGTGTCACATGAATCCAAGAGTCTATTCCTTGAACTCTGGCAGCATAAGTGTTGGATAGCAGTACCTGATAAGAGCCTTTCCAACAAGCTTGAAGAGAGTTCTTATTGAGGTATCTTTTCCAGTAGGAAAATCCTCCAACTTGCATGGTGTGATGCTTAAGGTCTTTATCTCCCAAAAGTGTGCTGGGAAAAGATTGCTCTATTAAAGCATTGTTATTTTTAATAAAAGCTATTAGGCCTTTGCAATATTGGATTATCTCTCCTTTTATCAGAAAAGAAGCAGAAGCTAGTGCATTGAGCATCCTGTAACTATCCTAAAAAGTAAAAGTTCATAAGTTCCCAAAGGAGTGGGACCAAGGGCAATACTTTTTGCCAAGGTAATTTGGAGGATCTTGACAAATTTTGTCTGTCGAAGCACCTGGACAGCAAAATGGGTTCCTTGATCACTGTGAAGTCTGAGAGGATTTCTGCAGTTAGGGATAATATTTTCCAAAAAGACCTTAGCCACAGGAGAGACAGTAGCCTGTCTACAAAGGGAAGCTTTATTCCAGTGTGAAAACCATGACTAAAACCTATTTATATCCGTTAGATGAAGGAAGTTGTTTGAAATCCACAGTCGTGTGAAATGGGAGCCAGACATCAAATGGTCCATTAGACAGTTTAAAATGCCTGGGAGCAAAACAGACTTCTCTGGGTTGTATTTTGGACAAGTAGGACAAGTGAGGTATGGCACTTTTTTTGTGGCTTTGCTAATGTTTCCTCACCAATATTGATTGATGATGGCTATCATTTTGTCAGTAGACCAATGATTTAGTGAAGGTGTAGTGATAAGAAATAGAAATTTTAGAGTCTCCAGTAAGCCCAGGTTGTCATTTGGCCCAAACAAGAGCTTTGTCCATAAGGAAAACGGTAGCTGATTCAATATGGTCAAATGATTGGTGTTTCCAGGTTTTGTTCTAGTACTGTTAGAGATAGTACAAATCAAAGATGCCAGAGGGTCACTTAATGTGAAGATGGGTTACTCTGAAGACTACTGCCAAATTCTATAATTATTTCCCCTTTCTGGGAGGAACAATTTTGCTTGAAGTCTCAACCCAGTAAATGGGCACTGGTAGAGAAGCTAAGGGAAAAAAGGGTGTGTTATCTCTTGAAGGGCCTACAAAATGGGATAGGTTGACAGATAGGAACATCTTGAAGTTTGTTAGAGATTATGACTGTTTGACCTGTTTTAATACTCCAAGACAGGGGCTATGTTACAGTATTGTGGTTGAGGACCATACATGCATCTCTGGTGTCAGTTGGGATTGGAAGAGACTCATCCCACACCTGGAGAGATGTTTCTCTGAGCTGAAGAAGAAGGAGAATTGGGAAAAACACCTGTACTTTTCTGGAGTGCCACACTGAAAACTGGAAGGACATTGAAAAAGGCTAGTTAGACAGCTGAAAGAACCTCAAGTGCTTAAGTTTGTAACAGTCACTTTTTCAGTGTCCTGAATCTTTGCAATAATAGTAAGACTAGGAGGCTTTGGACTTCATTTAGGAACCTTCATTTGCTGGAATTGAAGGTTGAGAATTTTGGTAGTTTCATTTCAAGTTATTCATACAGACTGTGAGAGAGGTCCTTGGCAGATTAAACCTAGAGTGGACACAGTTTTTCATTTTAATAGAATTAAGAGCTACTCATGTTGAATCAACATCTGAGGGAACACCAGAATTTATTTAAGAACAGTCAGAAGTTAATGGTGATATTCATTAACATGTTCATCAGATTTCTATGTGCAAGCCTAAATTTTATTCCAATCAATAGGCTTTGGAAAAGCTCTAGAAATTGCTCAATGAATTTGCCTAGAAATTCCCTGAGTCTGATCAAAGAAGGTAGTGCACTGGTTTCCTGGTTGTAACTCTAGAGACCTATCAGAGCTTTTCCAATGAGAGGTTTTCAACCTTTACTTGGCCTGACCTTCACCAACAAGGAAATAAATTAGCTGATATAAGTCAGGGAAACCATGCTGGTCAGTTTGAACATCTGTTTTAAATTCCTCACAAGATCTATGAGGATCTTCAGTTACTTTGGAAAACCTTTGACCATGGCTCACAGTTGAGCTTCAGTTCACGAGTGTAAGAAATTAAGGGTTTATTCTGACTAGTGTGAGGTGACATCTCTTTGTAGTTTTGATTTGCATTTCTCTAATAATGAGTAATTTTGAGCATCTTTTCATGTGTTTGTTAGCCATCTGTATGTCTTCTTTGGAGAAATGTCTGTTTAGGTCTTTTCCCCACTTTTTGATGGGTTGTTTGTTTTTCCAGTATTGAGCTGTGTGAGCTGCTTGTATATTTTAGAAATCAATCCTTTGTTAGTTGTTTTATTTGCTATTATTTTCTCCCATTCTGAGGATTGTCCTTTCACCTTGCTTATAGTTTCTTTTGATGTGCAAAGCCTTTAAGTTTAATCAGGTTCCACTTGTTTACTTTTGTTTTTATTTCCATTACTCTAGGAGGTAGGTCATAGAGGATCTTGCTTTGATTTATATCATCAAGTGTCCTGTCTATGTTTTCCTCTAAGAGTTTTATAGTTTCTGGTCTCACATTTATGTCTTTAATCCATTTTGAGTTTATCTTTGTGTATGGTGTTAGGAAGTATTCTAATTTCATTCATTTACATGAAGGTGTCCAGTCTTCTCAGCACTATTTATGGAAGAGGCTATCTTTGCCCATTGTATATTCTTGCCTCCTTTATCAAAAATAAGGTACTCATAGTGCATGGATTTGTTTCTGTGCTTTCTCTCTTGTTCCATTGGTCTATATTTCTGTTTTCGTGCCAGTACCATACCGTCTTGATGACTGTTGCTTTGTAGTATAATCTGAAGTCAGGAAGCTTGATTCCTCCAGCTCCATTCTTCTTTCTCAAGACAGCTTTGGCCATTAGAGGTCTTTTGTATTTGCATGTAAATTGTGAAATATCATTAAAAAATCTACAAACAATAAATGCTGGAGAGGGTGTGGAGAAAAGAGAATGCTTTTGCACTGTTTGTGGGAATGTAAATTGATACAGCCACTATGGAAGACAGTATGGAGATTCCTTTAAAAACTAGGAATAAAACCACCATGTGATCCAACAATCATCAATAGGCATATAACCTGAGGAAACCAAAATTGAAAGAGACACATGTATCCTATTTTTCATTGCAGCACTATTTACAAAAGCTATAACATGGAAGCAACCTGGATGTCCATCAACAGATGAATGATTAAAGAAGTTGTGGTACATTTGCGCAATGGAATATTATTCAACCACTAAAAGAAACACATTTGAGTTAGTTCTAATGAGGTGGGTGAACATAGAGCCTATTATACAGAGTGAAGTAAGTCAGAAAGAGAAAGATAAATGTCGTATGCTAATGCATATATACGGAGTCTAGAAAAGTGGTTCTGAAGAATTGATTTGCAGGGCAGCAACAGAGAAACAGACATAGAGAATAGACTTATAAACATGGAGAGAGGGGAGGAGAAGGTGAGATGTATGGAGCAAGTAACATGGAAATTTACAGTACCATGTGTAACATAGATAGCCAATGGGGGTATGCTCTATGGCTCAGGAAACTCAAACAGGGGCTCTGTGTCAACCTAGAGGGGTGGGATGGGGAGGGAGATGGGAGGGCGGTTCAAAAGGGAGGGGATATATGTATACCTATGGCTGATTCATGTTGAGGTTTGACAGAAAACAACAAAATTCTGTAAAGCAATCACTCTTCAATTAAAAAATAAGCAAATTAAAAAAAGACAAATTAAGGGTTTAGTCTCTGGATCCTCAGAAATCTTAATTTTAAAGGGACAAGTTCTGACAATTCAGAGGAAAAGGGAGTGGAGAGAGTTTCATAGAAATGGGTAAGTTAGTTGAGGGGGGAGTTGAAGGTATAGTGGAGGTGTAGGTGGTATAGAAGGGAGGAAGAAGATGGTGTCAGAGATAAAGCCTAAGACAGGTTGACAAGAAGGAAGAGCCTGAGGCTTTAGATGCCATTTTATCTCTCTTTGCTCTTACTTCAGTTAATCTTAAGGTCTTATTTGGCAGAGAGGCAATGTTAGACTCCTGATGACAATCCGTTCCGTTCAGTCGCTCAGTCGTGTCTGACTCTTTGCGACCCCGTGGACTGTAGCCTACCAGGCTTCTCTGCCCATGGGATTCTCCGGGCAAGAATACTGGAGTGGGTTATCATTTCCTTCTCCAGGGGATCTTCCCAACCCAGGGATCGAACCCGGGTCTCCCGCATTGGAGGCAGACGCTTTAACCTCTGAGCCACCAGGGAAGCCCATGGAAAGCCTCAAAATACCAACTGAAATAAACATTCCGCTCAGTTCTGGAAATTGAGTGATTGTAATCCAAATCAATTTTAAGAATGTTAAGTTTGGGGATTTCAAAAGTTTATTAATGTTTTACAATGCTTATTGCTTAAATCCCTGTTTGCATAGCTGATAAAAGGATAACTATATTAACACTGTGGTTATAAAGAAAATAGAGAAGGAGGCATATTGTAGAAAATAAAAATCATCATGTATTTGTCTTTTCTTCTTATTAACTTACCAAATCTGAAAAACAAATCTAACTAAAATGTTTACAAGTTTCCATATTTAGATTTAGTTGGAAACATATTTTAAATAATACCATCCATGCCAAGTAGTATAAGAAGTTTTCTCTTTCATTTAGAATTTTAGAAGCATGTCGGAAGTATTTTACTTTAATAAATTTAGTATTTCACATTCATAAATTATCAATGACTCTATATAATAGTATTCAGGTTTTTTAAGTTGGAGGACAGAATATTGTCTGATAACCTGGAAGATAAATTAATATTGCTAATAAAATTAATAATATTAAAGTCCTTTGAAAATAATAAAATATGTTTTGCACTTTACCCAAGACATGCAGTTAAAAAAAAAGAAAAAAATTAGTTTCACCTTGTTTGTATTCCAAATAGATCAAGAGAATATTTTTTCTAGTAGTTTAGACTGCTTATAAGCTTATTATTTTTGTGACAGTAAGCTTTGTCACTGTTTCATAGAGAATATTGTTGTTTATGTTTAAATGCAACCACTGAGTGGTTGGGAATGCAAATCAGATAAGCTACTTCAAAATATGTAAAAGCTTCAAGTCTTCTTCACTTGAGAAAAGGAAGCCAGTTTTCAAGCTTTCAAAACGGTATTTCTCACTGACAATAGAACTTAAGAACCCTATGTTGTAAAGTTAGAACAGATGTAAAAGAATGCAGAAATCTCCTCATAGCTTCAGGAAATGACAGTTTTCTTATGTGTTGTCTTATTGAGACTAGGTTCTCTATCTATTATATTTAAAAATAGATTTTCTTTGGAGATAAATTTATTCTCACAATAAGCCTGCAACTGGAACTTTGATGCGCATTTTAAAAATGCTCTGAATGGAATGTAGTGTTTTTCCTGGAAATAACATCATTTGGATTTTAATCTTTTCTTTTCATGAACTTTTCAAAAGACAACTTGCATTGGCATCAGTGGTTATAAAAACCAAAGTTGTTTCAAACTGTAATTACTTCTAACTGTTAAGGAACAATTTCTTCAGCAAAGTAAAACTTTCCTAGATTTAAACCTACATCAGATTTTAGAAAGCCAAAGAAAATGCCAATTAATATTTCAGATGTGTAGGAATACAAGTAAATTCTTTGCATAAATTCAGTTCAGTTCAGTTCATTTCAGTCGCTCAGTCGTGACCGACTCTTTGCGACCCCATGAATCACAGCACGCCAATTTAAGCTAATGAAGTTCAGACTTAATCTGACTGCTACAAGCATTATTTTAACATTACAGAATGAGGTGAACACAAAAGGAAAGCAAAAGTGATTCTTTGTTGTAAAAGCATTAGCATGTATTTTCTTCTTAAATTCTTACTGCCTGGTCAGATTTCATTTGTATTTACCATTTTATACAGTAGAAAAATGAGGTTCAGTGTCTACAGTTGCAGAAATAAAGAGGACAGGGCTATGATTTCAACTGTGACCTTGATTGAACCTATATTTTTATTACTCTATTATGACATCACAAAAATAAGTTTCCTACTTAAATCTTGACCTCTAAGAAACACACAGACCAAAATAAAAAATGTCTAACAAGTTAAGATTTTACATTATGTAGTACAATGAGGGCTGGATAAGTAATCAATTCTAGGAGCTTAGAGAAGAGGTACTTTGGTATTTAATGGATAATAGGTGAAGGGGAGATTTTTAGGACATTGATGGTTCTTGAGACAGTCTCCAAGATTTAGAGAGCAGTTCGATGGTCATGGAGGATGGTGGGAAGCATTATGGAAAAAGGGAATAGCTAAAACAAAGTAACATTTGGACCTAGGATTTTGCAGATTGGTGGTAGCACCTATCTAACCATTGAGGATATTTATTGAATTAATTATGAAATGGAAAAAAATGGGCTCAGGCATGGCCAAAGATGAAATTTACAAATAGACAATGCCCAGACTATTTATGACAATAGAAGTCTGATCCACAGTCTACAGCTCTGGAAGTCAAACTATAACCTCTGAGGCAGGTTGGTCCCTTAATGCCAAATAAACTCCCCTAAACAGTTATGTATGGGGTCGCAAACAGTCAGACACGACTGAGCGACTGAACTGAACTGAACCAGTTATGTAAGATGTCTTTTTTCTAGTTAGCCTGAACCCAGTTTCCTAATGCCAACAAATTCCAATTAGGGCATACCTTAATTCTTTTTTTTCTGCTATTACTATAAAGTTTTCTCATTCTCCTGTCTGCCTTCGAGTCTCTGTCAAATCCAAGTGATGATGGTGGTGGACTCTGTCACTACTGCTGTTGTTCAGTCACTAAGTCATGTCTGACTCTGACCCCATGGACTTCAGCACACCAGGCTTCCCAGTCCTTCGCTATCTGCCAGAGTTTGCTCAAACTTGTGTCCACTGAGTTGGTGATGCCATCCAACCATCTCATCCTCTGTCACCCCCTTCTCCTCCTTCCCTCAATCTTTTCCAGTATCAGTATCTTTTCTGTTGCTAGAGGAAACCCTGAATAAACAGCTGTTACCTGTTTACATTTGGGTGGTCAATATTTATTTCCATACCAGTTATGCTTGATTGGAGGCAGTAGAGTCATACAGGCATATATTAAAAATATAGTGACCTGGAAGATGGCTATTATGGAAGGATTAAAGGCAGGAAGAGTGAAAAATTAATACCTGAGTGAAGAATGAGTAGTTAAATTTTTGCAAGGTTAAGTATAAGGTGAGAGTCCATGAGTAGGATAAAGAAATGGAAATAAAATAGACAAATAAAAATAGAATTGTCAACAATTCATTCATTCTTTCTGTTACAAATATTTACTGCACTTCTACTTAGCCACTTAATTAGAATCTTCCGGGTAAATTTGTTTCCAAGAATGTTATATTTTCCATAATAATGAACATCCTCAAAGTAGTCCTGCCATATTTCTCCAGGCTTTATCCTGGCTATATACTTGGGTCATAGAGAGCAATTATTTCATCTAGGTGCATAAAAGCTATTGATACTGAGGGCCCAGGGGATATGTCTCTCTTTTATCCTTTTCTTCTATAATGCGATCAGTGGGTAGTAGAAACTTGGGACTGTGAATTTACTCTATAGACATTTGCGGAAATATGATTTAAAACAAAGTTTCCTTCCAACCCAGAAAACCTCTCCACATGGTTTGGAGAGAAAGAAAACAGTTTTATCAAAACTGTTTTATCATTAAATAAGCATTCAGTTCAGTTCAGTCGCTCAGTCGTGTCCAACTGTCCGCGACCCCATGAATCACAGCACGCCAGGCCTCCCTGTCCATCACCAACTCCCGGAGTTCACTCAAACTCATGTCCACAGAGTCGGTGATGCCATCCAGCCACCTCATTCTCTGTCGTCCCCTTCTCCTCCCTCCCCCAACCTTTCCCAGCATCAGAGTCTTTTCCAGTGAGTCAACTTGTCACATGAGGTGGCCAAAGTATTGGAGTTTCAGCTTTAGCATCAGTCCTTCCAATGAACACCCAGGATTGATCTCCTTTAGAATGGACTGGTTGGATCTCCTTGCAGTCCAAGGGACTCTCAAGAGTCTTCTCCAACACCACAGTTCAAAAGCATCAATTCTTTGGCGATCAGCTTTCTTCACAGTCCAACTCTCACATCCATACATGACCACGGGAAAAACTATAGCCTTGACCAGAATTAATTCACATCACAGACATTTTGCTAAGAGACTAGTTTCCCACTTGGTCTGACACTCTGAAGTAAATGGTAGATGTCTCATTACTGCTGAGCAGAAATGGGATTTCAGATTCTTCAAGAATCTTCTGCTAACTCTACCTGGGTGGCAGAAGGTGAGAACCTTGTTCTTTCTCTCTGTGTAGCTTCTACAACATGGTGGCAGAGCATGGCTTGTTACCAGTGGGATGTGATGAGATTTCCAGCTTCTAATCTGGCTCTTCTGACTCTAACAGGGACTCTAGGTATACCTTGTTACTGCTAGATGAGGTGAAAGTTCAGAATCCCTGCATGGTCCTCAGTGATGCCATGCTCATGGGGGTGTCGTTGCTGAGTAAGGATGAAACTCTTGGCTC
This sequence comes from Moschus berezovskii, assembly GCF_049115385.1. Classification (NCBI taxonomy): domain Eukaryota; kingdom Metazoa; phylum Chordata; class Mammalia; order Artiodactyla; family Moschidae; genus Moschus; species Moschus berezovskii. Next base: position 118,328,774 of record NC_142462.1, read on the forward strand.
CTCGGTTTTTGCTGATACCACCCCAGCAGAGAGGAGGGAGTAGGGGCATCTGGCCATAGCCAGGCAATATTCTCTGCCTAGTGTCCCTACTTGGCCTGTGATGACAGGGTTGTTGCTGGAAATTTTTCCATGGTGTTTCCTGGGGTAGAGTTCTTGTCCAAAAGTTGGTTGTTGTTTTTGTTTTACTAGGTTGTTCTTCTCTCCGTATCCTTTCTCTAGAAACAGAAGGCTTTCCTTGGGTCTCGTTTGCATGGTCCCCTGGCGTTTCTGTGTCTTTGATACCTCTAGCACCCAGTTTGGGAAATGTGAGGGGAAAAAAGAAAACCCAACAAGCTCACTGGTGTGTTGTCCTTTAGGTACTGATGTTCCTGGCCAGTGTACTTATTTCTCTTTGCTTTTCTTGTATTTGAGTTTCTTGTATTTTTGTTTTCTATGAGTTGTCCAGAGTTTTTAGCTTAACTTAGCAGAAATAGGGAAAAGTGTGTCTCTCTCATATTGGCCTGGATATTCTTTTGAATATTAAATTTAAAAAGTTAAATCATAACTTTTGAATATATTGCCTTATACCCCAAACCAAAATATCTTATTATTTGGGGGGTATTTTTAGAAATCTGTTTGATTAGGTAAACCCTTTCCTTACAAGTAATGTGTAGGATCTCTCTGAAGGATGAAGTTATCTGTAGTGTCAGGACATTGATAATCATAAGAATACAAACTAGAAATGGATGAACAAAGTTCAGGAGGAAACTTTCTCCTTTAGTCTTGGTCACAGCTAAGAAATAAAGATGTGTGAGAAACAGTCTAAGATATTAGAAGTTAAGTGATACTTTTCACAAGAAAAAAAAGTCTTTAAAAACTGGGAATTACAGCTCACTTAAGACAATGTATCCAAACTCTAGGAGCATGGTATTGTGTCATAGGGCCTGTATATTCCAGGCTGGTGAATGCTTGTTCCACTATGAAGATAAATGTCCACAGTGTTGCAAAAGCTAATGAATTGGGGTGCAGAATTATAAAATATACTGATAGCAAGAATACTGTAAATTTTCCCAGTTAATGAAGAATGGAAAACATATGAATCAAATGTTTGAGTCATTTTTGAATGTATTCTGAGCAGCAAGTATTACTGGAGACTATCTCCTCCACTGACTGTGAGGAGTGTCAGAGTTTGAATCTTTCACAGAAGATCAGAGAGAAGTGAAGGTGTCTTTAAGGTTCATTGATACAAAGGGAATAAAGTGGGAGATTTGCGCAGGTTTTGTGAGCATTAGTGAAGTTCCACAGAGCAGAAAAAAAAAAGAGAGAGAGAATAGTAAAATGGGATGTTTAGCAGAACAGAGAGGAAAGTCCAGGGCAGAAAATGGATGATTGATGAATTTGAAGAGAGAAAGACACATGATAGTAATTGTAGGTGAAGGACAGTCTCCACTCTATCTCATATCCACTGTAGAGAATCAATCCTATATATACTGTTTTATTTTTGGACAAGTGATATGTGTGTAATCTTTTCACAGGAAAGATTTTGGACATGGAAAAATACACTCCTAGGTTGGAATAAGAAATTGGAATATTAGATTTCTGAAGATATAGTCAATAAACATGCTTTAAAGAAAATGGAATGATTAATTTTTGTACCCATTCTTAAAAAAATATTTTATTTGTTATGATTTCTTGATGAATATTTCTAGGCTTATTGCATCCTAACTCAGTATTATAAATTAATTTACTTACTGCAAAAATATTGATGTTAAGCTAAATATTACTGAGATATTTTGGGTTCCTCCCCATTTTGTCCGTCTTAAGTTGTTTTCCTTTTTATTCTCTTTCAGTCAGTATTAGGTTCCTTGTCATTAATCATGCCACAGTCACTGTGAACTGAATTCCACTAGTCGGTTCTTGATGACTACTTCTACCTGTAAGACAATGCAATAAATCTCCAGGCAAGCACTTTTATTAAGTATATATTTTCTATGGAATTTTATAAAACCCAAAATTAATTTTTTTGAAGTTTTAAAATTATGGGCACAGGAGTTCCATCCCCAGAAAAAATGGAATCAGGACACCCCAGCCTGTCTCTCCCACTGGATGCACAATAGACCCTTGACAAGATGCATAGACCGGCTATTTGGGATGGCAGTACCATCAGCCTGGCTGTGAGTTTACTATTGCTTTGTCTCCAGGGTTTCCTGCCCTGGGCTCAAGCCCACACAAAATTAGGAAGTTAGCATCGGCAGCACAGAGACTATTCCTGGAGAAACAGTTAGGTTCTGGCTCAAGGAAAGCTCACTCCTAAAGCCCAAAGAACAGGCAATTTTATTTTCTCTCCACTTGCACACAAGCCCTCAGGCAATTCTCCCACAGTGTAATATCCTGGTCCTAGCAACGCTGTAGCAGAAGGGACCGCAGTCACTTCAAGTTCTGGCTTCCCTTGTAGCTTGGTAGATAAAGAATCTGCCTGCAGTGCAGGAAACCCAGGTTCAATTCCTGGGTTGGGAAAATCCGCTGGAGGAGGAAATGGCAATCCACTCCAGTATTCTTCTGGGAAATTCCATGGTCAGAGGAACCTGGTGGGCTATAGGCCATGGGGTTGCAAGACACAACTAAGCAACTAAAGTATCCTTCAAAATTCTGAGGAAGCGGAAGCTTCTACTTTGATCAGAGAAGTTGGAGTCTCAAGTTGGTGAGTCAAGCTTTAGTTGGTTTTGTTTTCTCTCTATCCTGCAGCTTGGCCTTAGATGTGGGAGCGCTTTCAGGAAGCGTACAGTAGAGTGAACCAATAAAGCCACAGATTTCACATTTTTCCACAGAGGACGGAAAAATGAGGCCTAGGGAACTGGGATGTATTTGGGAAATATTTCTAACTGATTTTTAAAAATGCTTTAGTGAATAAGTACCAGCATACCTGAAATAAATAAAAGGCTAGAAAATCTTAGCAAAGATTTAGATTATACAAGAAAGAACTAAATGGAGATTTCAAGAGTGAAAAATACAGTAACCAAAATAAAACAATTCCTTGTTACATTGAGGCATAGCAAAATGGAGATGGCAGAAGACACTAAAGATGGAGATGTATTAGTAGAAATTATGCAATCTGAAAAACAGCCTCATAGACCTAAATAGCAAACTTTCATGTTATTGAAATCCCAGGAGAGAATCAAGGCAAATATATATTTATGCAACTTATATAAATGAAAGTAATATATATATAATGAATTTATATAAATTCAAGTACAGTATATATATGAATTATATAAATCAAAGAGTAATGCCTGAAATCTCACAAACATGGTGAAAGCCGTGTAACTACAGATTATAAAAACAGCAACTGCAAAAAACTCAAATTCATGCCCACATATAACCAAATAATAGAAACTAAAGTGAAAAAGAAGATTTGGAACAACATATCAGAAAAATAATACTTGTAGAAAACAATTAGAATTATCAGTGTTTACTCATATGAAACCAGGAAGGCAAGAGGCAAGTGAAACGTCATTTTAAAGTACTTAAAAAAAAATTAACCCACAATTCTATATCCTTCACAAATGAAAATATCTTTCAAGGACGAAGGAAAAATATATAGTTAAAAATCAAAGTAAGAGAATGTACAACCAGAATTGTAGTTCAGTTGCTAAGTTGTGTCTGACTCTTTGGGACCCTGTGGACTGTAGCATGCCAGGCTTCCTGTTGTCCACCATGTCCTGGAATTTGCTCAAGTTCCTGTCCATCAGGTCAGTGATATTATCTGATCATCTCATCCTCTGCTGCCTTCTTCTCCTTTTGTCTTCAGTCTTTCCCAGCATCAGGTCTTTTCCAGTGAGTCAGTTTTTCACATCAGGTGGCTGAAGAATTGGAGCTTCAGCATCAGTCCTTCCAACGACTATAGCAGGTTGGTTTTCTTTAGGATTGACTGATTTGATCTCCTTGCAGTCCAAGGGACTCTCAAGTGTCTTCTCCAACACCATAATTTGAAAGCATCAACTTCTCGGCACTCAGCCTTTTTTATGGTCTGACTCTCACATGCATCCATACATGACAGAATCAGTTATTCGGCCAAAGGGAAATAATGCCATAAAAAGCTTTGAATATCATAATGAAAAAACAATATAAATTTTAAATATCTGTGTGTATTTCTGCTTTAACAAATCACCATCAGCTTTATGGCTTTAAACAATACAAATTTATTGTCTTTTAGTTTTTCTAGATCAGAAGTCTGGCACAACATGCCTTGACCCTTTGCTCAGAGTTCCAGCAGGCTGTCATCAAGCTATCACCTGTGATTGTGGTCTCATCCAGGCTTTGAGTTCCTTAAAGTTCACTGGTTGTGGACTGAACCCACTTCCTTTTCATGTTTCCCATATGGGCAGCTACGTCTTTTAGGCAACACTGTCCTGAGTTCTTGTGCCTGATATCTCATTGTCTACTCTTTCTGCTACCAGTCAAGGAAGGATTTCTACTTTTCAAGTCTCATATGATTGTACTGGGTCCACCTGGATAATATCCTTCTTAAAAACTTATTACTCTTTTCGTTGCAACGGTGAATGGAATTGTTTCCTTATTTTTTCTTTCTATTTTCTCATTATTAGTGTATAGGAATGCAAGGGATTTCTGTGTTAATTTTATATCCTGCAACTTTACTATATTCATTGATTAGCTCTAGTAATTTTCTGGTAGAGTCTTTAAGGTTTTCTGTGTAGAGGATCATGTCATCTGCAAACAGTGAGAGTTTTACTTCTTCTTTTCCGATTTGAATTCCTTTTATGTCTTTTTCTGCTCTGATTGCTGTGGCCAAAACTTCCAAAACTATGTTGAATAGTAGTGGTGAGAGTGGGTACCCTTGTCTTGTTCCTGACTTTAAGGGAAATGCTTTCAATTTTTCACCATTGAGGATAATGTTTGCTGTGGGTTTGTCATATATAGCTTTTATTACATTGAGGAATGTTCCTTCTATTCCCTCCTTCTGGAGGGTTTTGATCATAAATGATGTTGAATTTTGTCAAAGGCTTTCTCTGCGTCTATTGAAATAATCATATGGTTTTTATTTTTCAATATGTTAATGTGGTGTATTACATTGATTGATTTGTGGATATTGAAGAATCCTTGCATCCCTGGGATAAATCCATTGCAACAAAAACACTTAGGAATATATCTACCTAAAGAAACAAAAGACCTATATATAGAAAACTATAAAACATTGGTGAAAGAAATCAGAAAGGACACTAATAGATGGAGAAATATACCATGTTCATGGATTGGAAGAATAAATATTGTGAAAATGAATATATTACCCAAAGTAATTTATAAGTTCAATGCAATCCCTATCAAGCTACCAACAGTGTTTTTCACAGAGCTAGAACAAATAATTTCACAATTTGTATGGAAATACAAAAAACCTCGAAGAGCCAAAGCAATCTTGAGAAAGAAGAATGGAACTGGGGGAATCATCCTGCCAGACTTCAGGCTCTACTACAAAGCCACAGTCATCAAGACAGTATGGTACTGGCATAAAGACAGAAATATAGATCAATGGAACAAAATAGAAAGCCCAGAGATAAATCCATGCACCTATGGACACCTTGTCTTTGACAAGGGAGGCAAGAATATAAAATGGAGAAAAGACAATCTCTTTAACAAGTGGTGCTGGGAAAACTAGTCAACCACTTGTAAAAGAATGAAGCTAGAACACTCCCTAACACCATACACAGAAATAAACTCAAAATGGATTAAAGATCTAAATGCAAGACCAGAAACTATAAACTCCTAGAGGAGAACATAGGAAAAACACTCTCTGACATAAATCACAGAAGGATCCTCCATGACCCACCTCCCAGAATATTGGAAATAAAAGCAAAAATAAACAAATGGGACCGAATTAAAATTAAAATCTTCCTCACAGCAAAGGAAACTATAAGCAAGGTGAAAAGACAGCCTTCAGAATGGGAGAAAATAATAGCAAATGAAGCAACTGATAAAGGATTAATCTCAAAAATATACAAAAAATGTATTACTCATCTTAATTACATCTGTGAGATCACTTTGCCATATTACATAAGCTAAGGAGTAACACCAGAAGATATTATGAAGGTTAAATCTGCCTACCACACTCCGTAAATAGAAGAGAGTATTCAACTACTGAATTAGTGAAAATTTAAGAGTTGAAGCCAAACTATAGAAACAGATTTGTTTCTGCTTTTTATAGTTACTATCATTCTTTCAATTTTCATTGAAAATTACCAATTGCTGAACTTTCTCAGAATATTCACCAAGTATTGCTCTAGATTCTTCATTGCTTTCATTTTTAGCTATATTCGAGGAATGAAAGTATGTAAAGGCTTTCATTAAGATGGTGAGTGCATGTGTGTGTGTATGTATTTATGGCAAGTAGCGGAAAGCTAAATAAAACTGTGATATTGATCAGGAATATTTAGTTCACCTAGAAATAATTCAGGAGGAAGGTTGCTTCAAGGTTAAATCTGTATTTTAACAGATATGAAACAGCGATCTTTCTTCCTTTCAATAATCATGATATGATAATTATGTCTAATAAGTTTTTAAATATATTTTTGGGGATTTGGGGACTATTTTTATTACTAGAATATGAACTTCTTGAAGAAAGAGAGCATGTCCATTTTCTTCATACTTAAATCTATCAGTTCAGTTCAGTTCAGTTCAGTCGCTCAGTTGTGTCCGACTCTCCACGACCCCATGAATCACAACACGCCAGGCCTCCCTGTCCATCACCAACTTCCGGAGTTCAGTTCCTAGTATAATATCAAGCATACAGTAGACATTAAATATATTATTTTTTTGAAAAATATTTTTCATGCTTGTTGAATGAATGAATAAATAAACTTCTAAACTTTCCCTTTATTACTGACAAATAGAAACTGATAATTTCTGTAAATGTAGGTTTTCATCCTTTGACTTAAAGACTATAATGTTTATAATCAGTGTAAATTTTGCACTTTCTTCTGTGTCCCAATTTTAGGTAAAATATTTATTATTCTCAGATTTTGGTTCTAAAAATTAGGTGTTTGTAAGTTGCAGATTCCTCCAAATAATCATAATCTGCATTCAAGCGTCTTAGTGATTTCTCTATACCAGGCATTGTATTATAACTAAAGAAAAACAGAGACAAATGTATGCTGATGTTTAGATTACCAAGGAGAGAAACAAATACAGAATAATAAGTGTGAAAGCAAAGGTACTCCCATGAAAAACAATCAATTAAAAAATTATGAAAGGCTTCTGAGAGGAGGTGATGTTTGAGCTAAGTTGAGAGAAATAAATTGGGGAAAACAAATCTTTAAAAGGGAGCATTTATGGTCTAGAAACATTGACACATTTTTATAGATTTACCTACTTAAGATGACCCATTAATTGATTTCTAGGGAAGAGATAAATGACAAGATTTGGAGATGGTTAAGACTTCATTTTAAATTAATAGACATAACAATTTTCCTGTAAAAAGATCCCTATATATCCCTTCCACATTGCCGTTCTCTTTCTATCCTCTCCAGAGACATTTTCATTCCCACTTTTGTGGGATATTGTTGTGTTGTTGTTTAGTCACTAAGTTATGTCCGACTCTGCAACCCCATGGACTGTAGCCCACCAGGCTTCTATGTCTGTAGGATTTCCCAGGGAAGAATACTGAAGTGGGTTGCCATTTTCTCCTCCAGGGGATTTTCCCAACCCAGGTATCAAACGTGCATCTCCTGCATTGGCAGGTGGATTCTTAACCACTGAGCCACAAGAGAAGCCCCATATCTATATTATAAATACGTGTATATATTTGCTGCATAGGCATTTACACTATACATAAAATATGTGCACATGTACTATATTTAAAGAGCTATTTTGCACATGTTAAAAATGTCATTGTTGGTGTTTAGCCAGTGAGTCATGTCTGACTCTTTGCAACCCCATGGACTATAGCCCACCAGGCTCTTCTGTCCATGGGATTTCCCAGGCAAGAATACTGGAGTGGGTTGCGATTTCCTTCTCCAGGGGATCTTCCAGACCCAGGGATGAAACCTGTGTCTACTGCATTAGCAGGCAGATTCTTTACCCCATTCACTTGCCTTAAAAGTGTACATCATTCTATATTCAGCATAATTATTTTCTTTCAGTATTATATTCATGAGATTTATGATCTTCATAAGTGTATTGGTTTGTTTACTTTTACTTCTATATATTGCGTTGGCCAAAAGTTTGTTTGGAACTTTTTGGCCAACCCAATATTGTCTTTAAAATAAATAACTACAATTTTTTAAATCTGTTATTGATTAACTGCTAGGCTATTTCTAATTTTATTCTTTTAAAAGCAATGCTTCTATGCACATGTTCTCATGCATAAGAACAGGAATCTCTTTAGAAAATATGACTAGGCATGTTATGACTGAGACCAGGATATAAGCGTGTTCAAATTTCCTGACACTCACAGTTTATATTCCAAGTACGTAGCTGCAATTTCAGTGCTCACTTCCAGTTGCCATTTTCTCCATATTGTTGCCAACAGCTTATATTTTCAGAATCTTAAAGACTCAACTGGATATGAAGCAGTATATCATTGGTCTTTCAATTGCTCTTTCCTGACTATCAACCAGAATCCAATAGTCTGAGTGGCATTAAAAACCTAGGTAAAATGTGGTTAACTAACTAAGGGATGGAGAGGAATTTGCTGTAGGGTGACTATTTATCCTTGGATTGTGAAGGAAAGTTAATAAAAAGGAACCTGGAAACTCAAAGGTGGGAGAAGGGCAAAACTAAAGTTCAGGCCACTGAGGAGAGGACGTACTTACCGCAGGAATATGCTGCCCAGGGCTGTGGTAACAAAGAAACTGACTACCACGGTGCTATGGCAGCAAAAGCTGCTGCCAATGTTGGGAGGATAAAACCACTAGAAGGGTGTCAGCTGCTGAGATGTGAGGGCCAAGACCATCTCTCAGTGTGGTAACAAAGAAACTAGCTCAGTGGACTCTGACATTAAACTGCAAAATCAACCTGCCTCTATGGTCATCTTGCTGGGACCCAAAAGTCACTGGGAAACAAAAAGTCTGCTCTTCATCTTCCAGTTTGGCAGGATTTTTCTAGAGTCCTCTGTGGAGTCTAACATTGATCCAGCTGGCAAAGGGTAATGTAGTTTGTGGAGTCCGGTTCCAATATCACAAAGGGTGACACAGATGAGTGGGCTGGAAGCTGAAAGGAAATGAATTTTAGCTGGCACAATCCACCCCTTTGACTACTTTGACTACTACTACCCATTCCATATGAATGTGGACTTCTCTACAGCTACAAAACAGCTCCATCCAGCCGGTTGCCTCTCTTCTTTATGGAAGTGATGATCTCAGCCTTTTCCCTATATAAGGAGACACAATTCCAAAAATTATATTCATGCCTGCTTCAAATTTAGCTGCAGACCCACTGAATCTTCTCTTACTTAAAGACTGAATTGTAGAGCCAGACACCAACAAACTTGTATAAAATAATACAGGGGGAAAGGAGAGATAGGGAGGGAGGGAGGAGGGAACAGTAAGAGGAGAGGTGGTAATAATTCATATATTCAAATAAACATATGCATATTATAAGCAAGGAGAAAGCATGTAAAGTTTCTACACTGATTCCCGTAATTGGTCCAAAGCTGTGCTTGATATTTATCACTGCCTACTATCACTATACTTTCCACGTGTCCTTTGATTTAAAATAAAAGCTCAACTGATGGGAGTTCCTTACCTGGTAGATAACCCAAATCTTCATTCCTGAAGAGCCTCAGTCTCTATGGGCTGTTGTATTTTTCTATGACACTTAGGAAGGAAATAGTATTGATAAAAGCCACTCAGAGTGCTCTGGCTTGTAAACATTGTTCTTGTCTCAGAGTCAGTAGCAACACAGTTTTCTCTTGCTAATTGAAATCAGGAAAGTTCCAAGTAAAGTAGGCTCTGTTTTCTGATTGGTTCTTTGGAAAAAGGAGCTCAGAATGCCCAAGTCACAGTTTTATCTCATAGTTCACTGGAACCATTGTATCACCTGATGAAATCTTTCTCCTTCTAGTAAATCAATATCTCTAAACCAACAGAGGTCAAAGTTGTTAGAACTGGAAACAAAAATTCTATGAATGAATTATTTAGTAAAATGGAGGGGATCTAATTCTGCTTCCATCTCTTTATTCTTGGACTCATGTATTTTTTGATATAGGGATAATGGTCTCTGATATAAAGCATATACTTTCTCCTATGAGATTCTGTCTTATCCTAATTTTAAAAAAATATCCACTCTTAACTGGCACCATAACTCTGTCTTCATTAAACAGTTTCATCTTTCAGTTTGGTCTAGGTTTTCTGTGTAATAGGACATGTGGTCAGGCCACCTAATTACATAGGCAAGAGCTCAGAGCTATACTTCCTTTGCATTGAAATGAATTCTTTGGTCAAAAGATATGCTATTAGTACCATGACACCATCACTGGATATACCCTATGATATGAATTTTTCTTTCAAGTCTATAATATTCTTTCAGTACCATCATCCATGCCCTCATGGAATACCTTATCTTCTATCATGTTACCACTGAAGTTTCATGACCAAATAACTGGGGCTACTTTGCTCATTAACTCATTGAGCAAACAGTAGAAATCAATGGCATGGCTTGGGTAACAGGCTGATTGACATGCATGAAACATATCACATTGTCAACTGCAGGAGATGTTATTGGATAAGCATTTAAATAGAATATGAATATCTGCACCAGCTGTTTATTCTGAGCCACTCAGCCACACAGTTCTTCCCTAGACTTCCTTGTCACCATCCTTCCTCATCCTTCCAACTCTTTATGAATTAGTCTGGGATTATTTGGTTTTGGAAATAATATCACAAAACAGAAATGTTCTCTATACATCATAACAATGTGTACATGATATCTATCTGACACTGTTGGTGACATTAATTTTTACTGAAAGTTAATTGGAAGTGGTCAAACAGGAGATGACAAGAGTGAACACAGACATTCTAGGAATCAGTGAACTAAAATGGACTGGAATGGGTGAATTTAACTCAGATGACCATTATATCTACTACTATGGGCAGGAATCCCTTAGAAGAAATGGAGTAGCCATCATGGTCAACAAAAGAGTCAAAAATGCAGTACTTGGATGCAATCTTAAAAATGACAGAATGATTTCTGTTCATTTCCAAGGCAAACCATTCAATATTACAGTAATCCAAGTCTATGCCCCAACCAGTAATGCTGAAGAAGCCGAAGTTGAACGGTTTGATGAAGACCTACAAGACCTTTTAGAACTGTACAAAAAAGATCTTCATTATGAAGATAATCATGATGGTGTGATCACTCAACTGGAACCAGACATCTTGGAATGTGAAGTCAAGTGGGCCTTAGAGAGCATCACTACGAACAAAGCTAGTGGAGGTGATGGAATTCCAATTGAGCTATTTCAAATCCTGAAAGATGATGCTGTGAATGTGCTGCACTCAATATGCCAGCAAATTTGAAAAACTCAACAGTGGCCACAGGACTGGAAAAGGTCAGTCTTCATTCCAATCCCAAAGAAAGGGAATGCCAAAGAATGCTCAAACTACCACACAATTGCACTCATCTCACACACTAGTAAAGTCATGCTCAAAATTCTCCAAGCCAGGCTTCAGCAATATGTGAACCGTGAACTCCCAGATGTTCAAGCAGGTTTTAGAAAAGGCAGAGGAACCAGAGATCAAATTGCCAACATCCGCTGGATCATGGAGAAAGCAAGAGAGTTCCAGGAAAACATCTATTTCTGCTTCATTGACTATGCCAAAGCCTTTGACTGTGTGGATCACAATAAACTGTGGAAAATCTGAAAGAGATGGGAATACCAGACCACCTGACCTGCCTCTTGAGAAACCTGTATGCAGGTCAGGAAGCAACAGTTAGAACTGGTCATGGAAAAACAGACTGGTTCCAAATAGGAAAAGGAGTACATCAAGATTGTATATTGTCACCCTGCTTATTTAACTTATATGCAGAGTACATCATGAGGAACGCTGGGCTGGAAGAAGCACAAGCTGGAATCAAGATTGCCGGGAGAAATATCAATAACCTCAGATATGCAGATGACACCACCCTTATGGCAGAAAGTGAAGAGGAACTCAAAGGCCTCTTGATGAAAGTGAAAGAGGAGAGTGAAAAGGTTGACTTGAAGCTCAACATTCAGAAAACGAAGATCATGGCATCTGGTCCCATCACTTCATGGGAAATAGATGGGGAAACAGTGGAAACAGTGTCAGACTTTATTTTTTGGGGCTCCAAAATCACTGCAGATGCTGATTGCAGCCATGAGATTAAAAGACGCTTACTCCTTGGAAGGAAAGTTATGACCAACCTAGATAGTATATTAAAAAGCAGAGACATTACTTTGCCAACAAGGGTCCATCTAGTCAAGGCTATGGTTTTTCCCATGGTCATGTATGGATGTGAGAGTTGGCCTGTGAAGAAAGCTGATCGTTGAAGAATCGATGCTTTTGAACTGTGGTGCTAGAGATGACTCTTGAGAGTCCCTTGGACTGCAAGGAGATCCAACCAGTCCATTCTCAAGGAGATCAATCCTAGGTGTTCATTGGAAGGACTGAAGCTAAAGCTGAAACTCCAATACTTTGGCCACCTCATGTGATGAGTTGACTCACTTGAAAAGACTCTGATGCTGGGAGGGATTGGGGGTGGGACGAGACAGGGACAACAGAGAATGAGATGGCAGGATGGCATCACCGACTCGATGGAAATGAGTTTGAGTGAACTCTGGGAGTTGGTGATGGACAAGGAGGCCTGGCATGCTGTGATTTATGGGGTTGCAGAGAGTCAGACACGACTGAGCGACTGAACTGAACTGAACTAAGACAATTTTTCCAGGATTCTTCAATATAAAGTTACTATTTTTCCTTTTCCTACTTTGTTCTTTAGAAGTAAGCCATTAAATTTAGTTCACCCACAAAAGGAGGGAAGGACCAGCAATTAAAATCCATCTCTTTGAAGGTGAATAGTTTGATATATTTTTTGGAATTCTTTTGTAAGAGTATGTCTCTTTCTTCTGTTTATTCAGTCAGTATTCACATTAATGTGAATTTAGGAATATTCATTTTATAGCTTGGATTATATTACTCTGTGTGTGCATGCATGTGTGTGTGTGTGCCTGCCTGTTCAGTCGTGTTCAGCTCTTTGCAATCTCATGGACTGTAGCCTGCCAGGCTCTGGTGTCCATGGAATTTTCCAGGCAAGAATACTGGAGTGGGTTGCCATTTCCTACTCCAGGGGATCATCCTGAACCAGAAACCAAACCCGTGTTTCCTGCATTGGTCCGTGCATTCTTTACCACTGAGTCACCTGACTTATTTTGTTTAAAATTGTTCCCGCTATAGATGGAAGATTTTTAAGGTTAGTTCATCTGTCTCTCTGAAATAACCCTCTTTTTTGTATACTTTCTATACTTTCTGATACAATTAGATGCTTGAGTCTCATCCTATAGTTTCCCTGACCTAGTATTAGATTCAGACATTTCTCTAAGTAGTTCTGTTCTTTCTATTTGAAAATAATATTTAGAAACAAAGTTCTGGGCTCTGTGTGTGTTCATTGCTTATGAGGTGTCATTGCTTCTAGACCCTTAGTATGGTCAGAGCTAAGTAATAAATGTATTAGTACCAATTTATATGTATCAAACTACTCTTTGTCTATGTTTATCTATACCTACACAAACATTTATAAAAATATTTTTTATGCGTGCATATATAAATGCAACTGAATAAATTCATCTTTTCTTTCTCTTACTGCTAATGTTCTTTTTATATATATATACTCCAAGTTCTTGTGTTCTCATATTTAAGTTGATCTATGTTCACCTGACCTGCCTCTTGAGAAACCTATATGCAGGTCAGGAAGCAACAATCAGAACTGTACATGGAACAACAGACTGGTTCCAAATAGGAAAAGGAGTACGTCAAGATTGTATATTGTCACCTTGCTTATTTAACTTATATGCAGAGTACATCATGAGGAACGCTGGGCTGGAAGAAGCACAAGCTGGAATCAAGATTGCTGGGAGAAATATCAATAATCTCAGATATGCAGATGACACCACCCTTATGGCAGAAAGTGAAGAGGAACTCAAAAGCCTCTTGAAGAAAGTGAAAGAGGAGAGTGAAAATGTTGGCTTGAAGCTCAACATTCAGAAAACAAAGTTCATGGCATCTGGTCCCATCACTTTATGGGAAATAGTTGGAAAAACAGTGGAAACAGTGTCAGACTTTATTTTTGGGGCTCCAAAATCACTGCAGATGCTGATTGCAGCCATGAGATTAAAAGACGCTTACTCCTTGGAAGGAAAGTTATGACCAACCTAGATAGTATATTAAAAAGCAGAGACATTACTTTGCCAACCAAGGTCCGTCTAGTCAAGGCAATGGTTTTTCCCGTGGTCATGTATGGATGTGAGAGTTGGACTGTGAAGAAAGCTGATCGCCAAAAAATTGATGCTTTTGAACTCTGGTGCTGGAGAAGACTCTTGAGAGTCCCTTGGACTGCAAGGAAATCCAACCAGTCCATTCTCAAGGAGATCAGTCCTGGGTGTTCATTGGAAGGAGTGATGCAAAAGCTGTAACTGCAATACTTTGGCCACCTCTTGCGACGAGTTGACTCACTGGAAAAGACTCTGATGCTGGGAAAGGTTGGGGGCGGGAGGAGAAGGGGACGACGGAGAATGAGATGGCTGGATGGCATCACCAATTCTATAGGCATGAGTTTGAGTCAACTCTGGGAGTTGGTGATGGACAAGGAGGCCTGGCATGCTGTGATTCATGGGGTTGCAGAGAGTCGGACACGACTGAGCGACTGAACCGAACTGATGTTCACTCTTGCTTTTAAGTTTCACTTATCTATTTTCCATGTACTGATTTATAATCTTAATACATCTGCATAAAAAAGCAAGTACATAATAATTTAATTGCCATATTCTTCTAAGTTTTAGATGCAGTCGACATGGTCCTTTGCTCTTTCATATGAATTCTAGGATCAGCCTTTTGCATAAAACAAAATAAAACTGTGGGAGTATCAGTTCAAGTTATATTTTACTTCAAGAATAATTTAGGGATAATGGAGACTGTTCTAGTGTTCAGCATTCCCATCCATATCTCCAGTCACTCAGGTCTTCTTAAAATAAACTTTAAAAATATTTATAATAATCTCAGTGAAGGTCTTATATCTTGCATAACATCAAAGATGCCATCCATTTTATTTGCAATAGTAGAAAAAAATAGGCATTTCTTTGCTTTTTTTTAACTTTCTCATACACAGATTCTAACTCTCATAGCTGTCATTGACTCCCACCACTATCTGCTCATATTTTGGGGTTTGGGGAATAAAAGTGTCATCTAATTTATTTGCAGATGCTGCTGTAGCTTTCAGTTTTGATGCTTTAGCTCTCTGTTTTTTTTTTTTTTAATAGCAGGATTTGGGGAGATTTAAAAATAATAGCAATACTTCCATCTTCTCTGATTCTCTTGTGTTGGCCTGAGTGAGGTGGTGTAGATATTGGTATAGGAAATCCAGGTCATGTTTTCTGTACAATACTTGCATTCAATAATTTTATAGTTTTTGCACCACTTAAGGAAATCCTACATGAAGTAGCAATAAGGAAACTCCATAAAAAACCATGGCCCTTACATATTTGCCCACCTTCTTCACATTGGCATTCGGATTTTATTATTTTGGTTTCAATGGGACACAAGATTGCTTTTTATTTTTTTCTTTTGCTTGTTTGTGTTTACTTACCTGGTAGCAACAATTTCTGAAGCCAAGTAAGAAATTCAAGAGGAATATTCTTGAAAAGGATCACTTTAGCTAAAATTAGATATAGCACCATGTCTTAATTTTGCAAAAAAAAAGAGAGAAGATATCTTATTTTTTGGGTTTTGGTTGACTCATTGATTACAGGCCTCTCTTATTTATATCCCAATAAATATCATAGTACTTGATAATTTAAGTAGCTAAAACTTGATATGGTACATATTTTTTGCATTACTATGTACCAGATACTTTGCAAAATGCTTTGGCTATAGTAGTGAATAGGAATAGCATGATACCTCTTATCTGATCAAAGAAAATGTTAGTGGGTGAATCATGATGATCTATTAATATCAAGCATCAGACCCACTGCATTAGCCTACACACTAGTCATCCCTTGTTTCTAATCAGAACTAGATATTTACTGCACAATTCCATGGACTCCAATTCTAATTAATGTTTGTGTATTTAATGTCTTATCCTTTCCCCTTGCTCCAGCAAATTGTAAGCTCATTGTACACAAAGCAATGATTTAGTCACATTTGTCTTTTACTAATCACAACACAGAACTTAAGTATTCAGTCAATTAATGTAAAGGAAGTAGCAACACAGAGAAGGAAAAGACGATTTTGAACTAGAAGCGGTATTAATGTTAATTCTCCTAATAACTCATTCTTAGATTTTTTTTTATTAACTGATATAGAACATCTGAGGGTGCGTTAATATATTCGTAAAGTGAACGGTCTTAGAAGGTCGCACCTTCTGTGACCAATGCTTTGTGGAAATTTGGATGACGGTACCAAAGTCATGTTGATTTTATTGGTGAAATGAATTAGGAGAGGTCATAAGATATTAGGGTAAATATTAAAATTGATTTAATTATTTTTAAACTTAATTGACATAATCAACAAATAAACTTGTACATAACTTCTGCAGTGTAATGATTTGACATATGTAGATGTTGTAAAATATTTTTTAATCAAGTTAACATATCCATCACTTCACTTAGCTACCATTTTTGTGTGTGTGTTTGTATGGTAATAATGCTTAATATCTGCTCCCTTAGCAAATTTCCAGTACACAATATTATTGATAATTACCATGCTGTAAAAATAAACAGGAAAATTGTACATGTTAAGTCATATAGTTTTCAGTTCAGTTCAGTTCAGTCGCTCAGTCATGTCTGACTCTTTGTGACCCCATGAATCACAGCACGCCAGGCCTCCCTGTCCATCACCAACTCCCAGAGTTCACTCAAACTCTTGTCCATCGAGTCGGTGATGCCATCCGGCCATCTCATTCTCTGTCGTCCCCTTCTCCTCCCACCCCCAATCCTTCCCAGCATCAGAGTCTTTTCCAGTGAGTCAACTTTTCGCATGAGGTGGCCAAAGTATTGTTTTAGACCCATATGAAAAAGGATTTCACATATTTAGGTTCTGAGAGATTAAGATTGTGTCCCTTGTACCACAAGGAGATCCAATCAGTCCATTCTAGGGGAGATCGATCCTGGTGTTCACTGGAGGGACTGATGCTGAAGCTGAAACTGCAATACTTTGGCCACCTCATGCGATGAGTTGACTCACTGGAAAAGACTCTGATGCTGGGAAAGGTTGGGGGCGGGAGGAGAAGGGGACGACAGAGAATGAGATGGCTGGATGGCATCACCGACTCTGTGGACATGAGTTTGAGTGAACTCCAGGAGTTGGTGATGGACAGGGAGGCCTGGCATGCTGTGATTCATGGGGTCGCGGAGAGTCGGACACGACTAAGTGACTGAACTGAACTGAACTGAATGTTATATTATAAAGAATATTTCGTTACAACTGACTGCAATCTTTGTAACTCCAGAATTTCTTTCTTGCTGAAGATACTTTGTAACTCAATAAGCTAGGCATTGCATGAGGTATTGAAGCAGAGCATTCAGAACAAAGGAAAGATAGACTTGACATTTCTCTTTACTTCTTGGATGGAGGGGGGTATATTTATGCATGTTGACAAGCCAAGATGTGCTCATTGGGAAAAACTGGAGGGCATAATTTTTATATATAAAGCAAGCAGGTGAAGAATGGTAAAACAGGAGACAAAGTTAAAGTAGGTACTTGGAGTTTTTTAACAATGATTCAAATAGAGTGAGGATAATTTTGTTATTAATATTCTAGGAGGATTATACTGTTGATGCATCTTTAAAAGTAATATTTCAACTGTTATGGATACAAATAGAAAATAATGTATAATAAAAATTCTCTTAATTAAATGCTTCAAGCAGAGTTTTAACAACCAACTTCTTTGAAAGACTGAATTCTTGGTTAAATCTCATTAAGTTCTCTCTTAAGTCCCTTTTATAACTAAGACTCAATGGCTAAAAAGTGTCATCTGTATTCATTCTATCTACTTAATTGACATTATGTGTTGCTTCATACATGAAAAGCTCATTAAAAATACACTCTCTGGGGCAAAGAATAAGCCTGGCAATATAGCATTTTTATGTATAAAGTGGCCTTAATGTAGAGAGAACCTCATTAAAACTATGAGAAAATTGCTGATTCTGTCTTTGAAGGACATAAATACAAACATACACATAAGCACACACACAAATACACATATCCAATTTAGGTATGTTCCCTTGCCAAAACCTTAGGAAAATTGCTGTATTAACAGGAGCTTGTAGTACTGTGCCTATGCTTAAAGAATAGTGATACTAATGATGACCTGGAAAATTAGAATCTATTTTGTGGTTTTCTAGGTGGCTCAGTGGTAAAGCATCCACCTGCCAATGCGGGCGACCTGGGTTTGGTTCCTGATCCAGGAAGGAGGAGAAAATGGAAACCCATTTCAGTATATTATTGCCTAGAAAATCACATGTACAGAGAAGCCATGTGGGCTACAGTCCATAAGATCACAAAGAGTCAGACAGGATTGAGCTACTAAGCATGCACACACACATCCATAAAAGCATTACATATTCTTGGATTCAACATTATTCCTGCTAAATCATTCTGAATTGGATTAACATGTTCATACACTTTTATTAAAAATATTTTAACTTGCCAACCAAAGCACAGAGCCTACATAGTCTTACAAGATATTTTGGCTCTTTTTGTTTCACTTAAGAAAAGTTCTATAAAAATATTGAAAAGAACTTTAAGATGGCCATTGCTGATAGGAGAAAAAATAGAATTAGATAAATAGGAGTTTAGAAATACAATCAGATGCAAAAAAACACAGGACAAGAATAATCTAGACTGTCAGAAAGCCAAGATATTGCCTTTTTGTTTGTCCTTGAGGGTGAATACATTAGCACGGATTAGTAATGTTATAGAAATTAGATCCTAGGAAAAATGTCACACCTCTTTGACAGTAACTACCGTTCAGAACCAAGCAGTGTGATATCTTTAAATGAGCGAGGGAGTGACATCACATCATTTGCTTTCCTTTTTTTGTGACTTAGTAAATTGACTTGGCCTGCAGTAGCTGATTTTTGTTTTTAATTTAAGAAGGTATTCAGTTGTGTTCATAAAACAGAATAAAGGTTTGGCTTGATTTTGTTAGTGTTGTACATCACTGCATAGAAATCTTTTTTAAGTAACAATTCCTGTTTACCTACGCATCTGCCAGAAAAGCTCTGATGACTGTTCACCAAGCTCTTGAAAAAACTGATGAAGAAAACACCATGCCAGGTAGCTTGTATGTCTTTTAAGTACTGGCACAGTATCTGCATAATGTTACCATTAAAAATGTTTAGCATCCAATAATAATATAATTTTCTAAAAAATAATCTATTTGAAAAGAAAGATCATGGGAAAGAAGAACCTTGAACACAGACAATTAGAGGGCAAAATATGTTTTCAAAGCCCATTCTTCACAATTTTTTAATCCAGAGACACTCCCTAAATTTTAACTACTGGAAAAAAAATAAATCCATACATCCTGCACAAACTTATTTGATGGCAAAATCTGACCCTGGAGAAATGTGAGACTGTCAGTTTATTTTAATTCGCTTACATGAATATGTTTTCCCTTCAAATACTGAAGTGTTTGATAATAGCATGTAGCCTCAAGTTTTGCAAGGATGAACTGTGGTGTATGAAATATATCACCTTTTCAAAATCGGAAACATTTCAGATATAATATTCTCTGTGCTTCAAATTATAAATTATTGACTTGTGTCACCATTGTTGATTGACTTTTATGTGAAAAGCATCAAGGTAAATCTTGATGAGTCATACCTACTGGGAGAAATAAGCCTGAGTGATGTGTAATCTAAAGACTAGAGTATTATGATCAAAAATTCTAGTGTGTATTTAGAGTGAGGAGTGGTTTTGATTAAAGACAAAAGGAGAAATGGGTGGCAGAAGATGAGCTGGTTAGATAGCATCACCAATTCAGTGAACATAAAACTGAGCAAACTCTGGGAGACAGTGCAAGACAGAGGAGCCTGGTGTGCTGCAGTCCATGGGGCCACAAAGAGTCGGACATGACTTAGCAGCTCAACAACAAAAATCAAAATGGAGTGCCTGTGGTTCAGGGATGCTGCAGATGGCATGATGGGAACGTCCTTCGAGGAATCCTGTACCTAACTGAGATATTCTGATGTGTGTTTGGTTTCACAGCTTTAAGTTAAGGGAGGAGTTAGAAATGAAATCATTCTGAGTTAACCTCCCTCTTTCAGTTCTTTTAGAGAAAATTGACTTGTTTTCCCTAAAAGTAATGGTCTTGTCCCTTAAGTCCAAACATAAGCTTTTGTTCTTCCGAAGTGTTCCAGACTTCATGAATCTAAACATTACATACTTCCAAAGAGAAAAACACTAAGAGGAAAGAGTAGAATTACATCACCAACATCAAGTTACACACCTTAAACGTGTACATTCTTTACTTGTCAATTATACCTCGATGAAGCAAAAAAACAAGGTGTTAGCTGCTGTGTACTGTATTTTCAGTATATAGCAAATGACAATATTTTATGTACTTTTAAAATTATTTCATGACCTGTATTATATTCTCCATAATATTGATACCAGATTTTTTCTTTTTTCATTCAATGCTATTTTGCATATGCTTTATTTGGTTGAAATTTATCTATTTAATTGGTTTTACAACTTTGTTAAGAACATTTAACATGAAATCTATTTTGTGGCTCAGTGGTAAAGAATCTGCTTACCAATGCAGGAGACGAAGGAGATGCAGATTCAATCCCTGGGTTGGAATGATCCCTTGGAGGATTTGGCAACCCACTCTAGTATTCCTGCTTGGAAAATCCCAGTGACAGAGGGGCCTAGTGGGCTACAATCCATGGGGTGACAAAGAGTCAGACACAACTGAGCATGAGCATGCACACACTTCAAAAGTTAAATGTACTATTTTGTTAACTGTGTTTTACAGCACATTTCTAAGATGAAATTCATTAAGAATTTAGTTTTAACAAATTTTTATGAAGTATTAATACAGTTCAGAGCTTCTTAATTCAATCAGGGCTATAAATTATTATCTCTTGACATTTTCAAATAAGCAAAAATATCATGTGTTATGCTTAGTCACTCAGTTGTGTCTGACTCTATGTGACTCCATGGTCTGCAGCCTGCAAAGCTCCTCTGCCCACGGGGATTCTCCAGGCAAGAATACTGGAGTGGGTTGCCATGCCCTGCTCCAGGGGATCTTCCAGAACCCAGGTCTCCCTCATTGCAGGCAAATTCTTTATCGTTTGAGCCACTAGGGAAGCTCATGAATACTGGAGTAGATAGCCTATCCCTTCTCCAGAGGATCTTCCCAACCCAGGAATTGAACCAAGGTCTCCTACTTACAGGCAGATTCTTTGCCAGTTGAGCCACAGGGGAGACCATTCTTTCTTTCTTAGATTTCACGCATTTACAGTGTTGAACTTGATGGGTACCAAGCATACATACAAGAAAAGTAAAATGCAGAGAAAGCTTATTTTTCCATTGACTGAAGTTTGTATCTGGTCATTGTTTCCCAGCTCCTTCTCGGAGTAGAAGAGGCTTGTGTGTGACATGGCATTGCTTTCAGCGTGGGTGCTGCCTCAGTGGGAGCACTTCTGTCTCTTGGCAGAAGGATGTTCCAGGGACCGGGAGCTGAACCCATGATGAACTAGGCTGGGACACTCATTTTGGGGATTGTCGAGAAATATTTTTCTCAGTTGGAAGGTGGTATTTGGCAAGGTTGAGGCTCAGATTATGCTACACTTTTCTTGTTTCGAACAACTTTATTGAGGTGTAATTGTATACAAACCTGCACTTATTTATACAGCCTGATGAGTTTGGACATATACATTCACCTGTGAAACTATCACCACAATCAAAGCAATAGGTATATCCATAACATGCAAAAATTTCCTTGTGTTCCTTTTATTTATTTATTTTTGTAGTAAGAAACTTAATATGAGATCTACCATCTTGACCAGTGTTTACATCTATAGTACAATGCTTTTAATTATAAGAACTCTCTCTGCATTCTCATATTAACTGAAGCATTCTCACTAATGCCAAGATACAGAAAACAGCCTAAATGTTCATTAACAGATGAATGGATGAAGAAAATATAATGTATACACATCATGTGACAACATGGATGAAACTTGCAGACATGATGCTAAGTGAAATAAGCCAATCACAGAAGGACAAATGCTGCATGATTTCATTTATATGAAATGTCTAAAATAGCTAGTCTCACAGAAGCAGAGAATGGTGGTTTCCAGGGCCTATGGCAGGGGCAGAGTGATGGGGGGCAGAATGTGAAGTTGTTGTTCAAATTATAAATTTCAGTTAGGCAAGATAGTTGTAATTTTTTGGCATATTTGGGATTGTACTTTTGGTTGAATTCTGATGCATGCATTAAAATTAATATATGCAGGAGTCTTGAGTTTAGTATGAAGAGAAAATTAAGTGAATAACAACCTTGTGTATATCATATTTTTAAGTGAAACATTATTTGACACACTCCAGGGAAGATTTTTGTTTTTATGGTGTTTCCATCCTCTTATTCAAGACTGCCAGTTATAATAAAGCTGCATTTGGGAAGAATGTCTACAGACAGCTTCCTGAAGCCAGATTTCATTCATTAATGAATATTCTGTTTCTTGAGAAGGTTAAAATGCAGCAGCTGCTCTGAAATTCAGGTCAGAATATGTCCACTCAGTGGCCAGTGATCAGGACACATAAAGCAAGTCCTGACATGGTGAACTTGCACAAGCCAGATGTAAGCTATTAGATACAATTAGTGATTCTGAGTCCAAAGAGTATTTTTCTGTGCCGATGGCAAAAATGGAAGTTATTAATTGCACTGCTTAGAGTTTGAGCCTCTTCAGCTGAATGAGATGTTTTGCGATTTCCCCAGGAGCATGCAGGCTTGAAGCTGAAATATATTTCATGACAGATTGACAAATAGGGCAGCTTTTAAAAACGTATTTTAGATTCCAGAATATAAAACAAGAACAAATAATAAAGGGTTTTATTTTCTCTTTCCAGTACAAGTAAATTATTTGTGAAGAATTCTCTCCTTTTATAACATTTTCAATTTTTTTTTTGCAAAAAGGTACTTGTTTTTCCTCTATTTTGCTTATTTATGGAAGTACATTAACACCATATTTTAGGACTTTTAAGGGATGCAGTAATCAGCTATAATTATAATTTATGGATATTCAGGTTGGGGGTACATATGAAAAATAGTTCAGTATTTTACCTTATATGATATTACTTGTGGTATTTGTTATGAAGTATGTGCCCTATTCCAACCGCCAAAGATGTCCAGACAGAATCAGTGGAACCTGTGAAGATGTTACATTATATGGCAAAAGGGGATTTGCAGATGTCATTAAGGTTATGGGCCTTTAGACAGAAAATTAGCTTGGATTATTTGGTTTGAACAATCTAACGGTATGAAAGCTTTAAAGCAAAGGATTTTCTGGCTGGAGTAGAAGAGAGATGTGGTAGAAGTCAGGAATATTTCAAGAAAAAGGGAATAGGGGAATGGCTATCCTGTCCAGTATTCTTGCCTGGAGAATTCCATGGGAAGAGCCTACAGTCCAGGGGGTCTCAGAGAGTCGAACACGACTGAGTGACTAAAAAAATGGGACTTTGGGATTCAGGGGTTTAGGGGCCTATGCTCAAGGACCGTAGCATGACTTCAAGGGATTAAGCATGGCTCCCAGATGGCATGGGCAAGAAATTAGATTCTTCTAACCATGTGCATGGCCTTGAAAGTAGATGTTTTTTTTCTCCAGAGCATCTTGATAACAGACCAGTAGTAGACACTTTGATTTCCTATAACCTGTGTAACCTGGAGAGGAAAATCTAGCCCAGCCAACCTAGACTTCTGACCTTTGGGACAGTGAAATACTAAATCTGTTCTTTTTAGGTGCTAAGCTATGGGTAATTTGTTGTGTCAGCTATAGAAAACTGACACTTTGGAGCCTATTATACAGGGTGAAGTCAGCCTGAAAGAAAAACATCAATACAGTATACTAACGTATATATATGGAATTTAGAAAGATGGTAACCTTAACCCTGTATCAGTTCAGTTCAGTTCAGTCGCTCAGTTGTGTTAGTATACTGTATTGATGTACTTTCTATACCTTACGTTATATTTGTCATTTAACTGTTCATATGAGTACAAAAATTTTATGGATTCTTTCTACAGCTGCATAGTATTCTATTGTGTGGATGTAGCTTAGATCTTTCATCACTGTAATCAAAGCTGCAACAATTGCTTTGTAAACACGTAGTTCAGTTCAGTTGTTCAGTTGTGTCCGACTCTTTGCGACCCCATGAATCACAGCACGCCAGGCTTCCCTGTCCATCACCAACTCCCGGAGTTCACTCAAACTCATGTCCATCGAGCTGGTGATGCCATCCAGCCATCTCATTCTCTGTCATCCCCGTCTTCTCCCACCCCCAATCCCCTAAGTGGGTTTTTAATTTGTTTTTGTTTTATTTTTTTACTTATACTGTTGTAAAAAGATAAAACTCCAGAAGAGGGACTCTTGGGTCAAAAATAATTGGATTAGGCTAACAAACAAATGAAAAGATGCTCAACATCACTCATTATCAGAGAAATGCAAATCAAAACCACAATGAGTTACCATTTCACGCCAGTCAGAATGGCTGTTATCCAAAAGTCTACAAGCAATAAATGCTGGAGAGGGTGTGGAGAAAAGGGAACCCTCTTACACTGTTGGTGGGAATGCAAACTAGCACAGCCACTATGGAGAACGGTGTGGAGATTCCTCAAAAAACTGGAAATAGAACTGATGTATGACCAGCAATCCCACTGCTAGCATACACACCGAGGAAACCAGAACTGAAAGAGACACGTGTACCCCAATGTTCATCGCAGCACTGTTTATAATAGCCAGGACATGGAAGCAACCTAGATGTCCATCTGCAGACGAATGGATAAGAAAGCTTTGGTACATATACACAATGGAGTATGTATTACTCAGCAATTAAAAAGAATATATTTGAATCAGTTCTAATGAGGTGGATGAAACTGGAGCCTATTACACAGAGTGAAGTAAGCCATAAAGAAAAACACCATTACAGTATACTAATGCATATATATGGAATTTAGAAAGATGGTAAAGATAACCCTATATGCGAGACAGCAAAAGGGACACAGATGTATAGAACCGTTTTTAGGATTCTGTGGGAGAGGGCGAGGGTGGCATGATTTGGGAGAATGGCATTGAAATATGTATATTATCATATGTGAAACGAATCACCAGTCCAGGTTTGTTGCGTGATACAGGATGCTTGGGGCTGGTGCACTGGGATGACCCAGAGGGATGGGATGGGGAGGGAGGTGGAAGGGGGTTTCAGGATGGGGTTCACATGTATACCCAGGGCAGATTCATGTCAATGTATGGCAAAACCAATACAATGTTGTAAAGTAATTAACCTCCAACTAAAATAAATAAATTTATATTAAAAAATAAAACATCAGACCTAAAAAAAAATTGGGTTAGTAATTTTGATAGTAGTTCCTCCAGTTTCTTCCCAAAGATGATGAAGAAATTGTGCAATTCTAACAGCAGCATATTAGAGCACCTAATGCACCGTGCATTGATATCGAGAAACTTTTGCAGTTTTTCCTTAGATTTGGGGGAAATGGCATGTCAGTTTAGTTTCAATTTTTCTTTTTTCCTAATTGCAAGTGAAGTGTCCATCTTTGCATATATTAGAGAATCATACATTTTAAAATTGTCCCTATATCTTGTTTATGGATTTGAAGTTTTTTATATTCTAAGTACATATCCTTTCATGTATGCTCTGTCATATCTGACTCTTTGTGACCCCATGGACTACAGCCCACCAGGCTCCTCTGTTTATGGAGGAGGCAAGAATACTGGAGAAGGTAGCCATTCCCTTTTCCAGGGGATCTTCCTGACCCAGGAATTAGGCTCAGTTTTCTCACATTGCAGGCAGATTCTTTACCATCTGAGCCACCAGGGAAGCCCCTCTTTCATGTATATGTGTGTATGTAAATACAAGAGTAAATAAATAAACCTATATATAAATAAAACTAACAGCATCTCCCCTTATGGCTTGTTTATTGTGTAATTGAATAATTTTCTTCTTCTTTGTGGTTGAAAATTTTCTTCTAAATATCTAGGACTCCAGACACTTACATTCCACCATCCACTTGTAATGTAGGAAATACTACCAATCAATTTTCAAATATTAAACCAATACGGCATTACTAAAATAGACTTCATAAGGTGAGGATGTATTTTATTTGGTTTAGTTACCAAATTTAATATAATCTATATTTGAGGAGTTTATTACATTTGTAATCATAAGAGAGATTTGTCCGTGTCCATAATTGTTTTTTCATCTTGTATGGAATTTGATGTTGCTTTCTGAAACAACTTGGAATTTATCCCACTCTTCTGTATTATAGAATAATAATAATTCTATATATTAATATATAATATTAATCATTAATAATATATGATATAATAATTATTAAAGAATAATTTGTGTATAATATTATTTGTTTTCAAACTAGTAAGTACTGGACAATTTCTAATAAGAATTGTACAATATATTAACATACATATCATACTAATAATATAGTAATATTATAATTATTATAGAATAATTTGTGTATAATGTTATTTGTTTTCAAATGTTTGCAAGACTCCGTTGAGTAAAGGTATATTGAGTCTTCTGTGTGGGAAAATATTTAAAAGAAATTCGGGTTTTCTAGTAAGTATTGGACAATTAATTTTGGAAAGTAGTATTTCTCTGAAAACTTGGAAATTTCGTGGAATTTTTAAAAGCAAATTGACATAAAGTTGTTCTTATATACTCTGGTTAACTATTTGACATCTAAGAATAGTAGTGATATCCTTATTTTTGTTCTTGACCTTGATGAACTATATTCTCTCCTTTCTTGCTATAAAATCTTTCAATATTAATCAAATTTTTGAGTCAACTCTTAGCTTCTTTTTTTCTTTCATATGTTTGTTTCTATTTCATTTTTGTCTTCTATCATTTTTCCTACTTAATTGTGAGGTTGTTTCCCCCATGTATCTCAAAATAATATATGACTTCTCTCCTTTTGATTTATTTTCTGACATCTGTTTAAGGTGATTCACTTGGTTATATCCCTACTTTTAGCAACGTCTATAATTTTTGAGGCTTTTTTTTTAATTTACACTTTGATGAATTTTTTATTTGTCATACATTGTTTATATTTCTTTTACTGTCTTCCTTGCCTTCTTTTGGACAAGTCAGTGTTCTAATGTTCTAATTTTCTCCTCTATTAGCTTGATGCCGGAGAAGGCAATGGCAAGCCACTCCAGTACTCTTGCCTAGAAAATCCCTGGTAGGCTGCAGTCCATGGGGTCGCTACAAGTCAGACATGACTGAGCGACTTCACTTTCACTTTTCACTTTTACACATTGGAGAAGGAAATGGTAACCCACTCCAGTGTTCTTGCCTGGAGAATCCCAGGGACGGGAGAGCCTGGTGGGCTGCCGTCTATGGGTTCGCACAGAGTCGGACACGACTGAAGTGACTTAGCAGCAGCAGCAGCATTAGCTTGATGCAATATACCTCATATAGTCATTGAGAGGCTTCCTAGAGATTAGAACATTCATCATTGACTTGTTATAATCTAATAAAAAGTACAACTTTTGATAAAAAATACACTTTTCAAAATCAGATTTCCAGGGTTATAGGAGCTCTTTACCAAAAATCAAGGAACAGAGAAAAATATACATATGCATTTTCTATGATTTTTATGAGCAAGTTGTCTTCTTTAAGAGCATATATTTCAAGTTGGGGGTTAGCTTACTAGTTATTGGCTTTACATTTTCCAAGCTTTTTATTAGCTTCATTTTTAAACATATGATGGTTCTAGAGTTGTCGCTGTTCAGTTGATGAATCATCTCCTACACTCTATGACCCCCATCGACTGTGGCATATTAGGCTCCTCTGTCCTCCACTCTCTCCCAGGGTTTGTTCAAATTCATGTCCATTGAGTCAGTGACACCATCCAACCATCTCATCCTTTGTTGTCCCCTTCTCCTCCTGCCTTCTATCTTTCCCAGCATCAGAGTCTTTTCCAATGAGTCAGCTCTTCGCATCAGGTGGCCAAAGTATTGGAGTTTCAGTTTTAGCATCAGTCCTTCCAATGAACACTCAGGACTGATCTCCTTTAGGATGGACTGGTTGGATCTCTTTGCAGTCCAAGGGACTCTCAATAGCCTTCTTCAACACCACAGTTCAAAAGCATCAATTCTTTGGCACTCAGCTTTCTTCACAATCCAACTCTCACATCCATACATGACCACTGGAAAAACCATAGCCTTGACTAGACGGACCTTTGTTGGTAAGTAATGTTTCTGTTTTTTTTTTTTTTTTTTGGAGACCAAGCAAATAAAGATTCACTGTTTCCATTGTTTCCCCATCTATTTGCCATGAAGTGATGAGACTGGATACCAAGATCTTGGTTTTTTGAATGTTGAGTTTTAAGCCAACTTTTTCACTCTCTTCTTTTACTTTCATCAAGAGGCTGTTTAGTTCTTTGCTTTCTGCCATAAGGTGGTGTCATCTGTGTATCTGAGGCTATTGATATTTCTCCCAGCAATCTTGATTCCAGTTTTTGCTTCATCCAGCCCAGTATTTAACATGATGTTCTCTTCATATAAGTTAAATAACCAGGGTGACAATATACAGCCTTGGCGTACTCCTTTCCCAATTTGGAACTAGTCTATTGTTCCTTTGACTATATGGACCTTTGTTGGCAAAGGGATGTGTCTGCTTCATAATATGCTATCTAGTTTTATCATTGCTCTCATCAAGTAAGGTCAAGCCAAGTCAACCTGTAAGTTTCTGGCATTGTGAACATGTGGTGACTGTTGGCTTAGTCAAAAATTTTATTTGGATTTTTCCATAAGATAAGACAGAAAAACCCAAACAAACTTCTTCATCAGTCCAGTGAAACAGAACACTTCTGGGATCTACCTGAATGCGTTGTGTGTTTAATACAGTCTCTCCAGTTTGAGTTTTAAGGGTTCAACTATCTCCTGGTCCTGTGTGTGCTGGAGAAATTATCTTATTTCTTATATCCCCTTGTTATTTCCCTGACCTCTTTCACCCTAAATATTGTAACTTATTATTCAGCAGCACACTCTGACAGGAGGCTTCCATCGATTCTTCTGTCTGAGTAGGGCCTTTCTCCACACTAATCTTCCCCATCAATTCTAGCCACTTTGGCCTCCCAGGATTTTGAGACTCTGGCTCTTCACTCAGTCAGAGCATCATCCATGCTGATTTTCCTCTCCCTGTGCTTCAGTCAAACATTGCCTCTCAGAAGAAACTCAATAGTCATACGCCTCACTCATTTATTTCCTTTATATCATGAAACAAAATTTTGCAATGCCTGTGCCCCATATCTTAAAGTTTTTCCACCTGTCAAATTGTTTACAATGGGCAGGCAAATCCTGTAGTGGTTCCCCCATCATAGCAGAAGGGGAAGCCCCCACAGCAGGGTAATTTTTAATTGGAATTTTTTTACAGCCTCTTCTCTGAAATAATGCTTACATCCTTATTGTTTGGAACTTTGTTCATGCTGTTGCCTTTTCCAAGGATGAAAAATGATGAAAAGACTTGTTTTGAAAATTTATCTACACCTTTCA
Source organism: Moschus berezovskii (assembly GCF_049115385.1). Lineage (NCBI taxonomy): Eukaryota > Metazoa > Chordata > Mammalia > Artiodactyla > Moschidae > Moschus > Moschus berezovskii. Next base: position 118,358,745 of record NC_142462.1, read on the forward strand.
GAAGTCTTGGTCAACGTGTGACTTTTGGACCAACAACGGGAGAATTATTTCATTGCCATCGTGATTAAAGTCTTTCACTGCCTCCTCTACCAGGTAGAACAATCAGGGACTTAGGTTCAATAGAATTGTAATGGCAAATGTCAGGCTATAAACACGAAGGAACGATGAAATGTGAAGGAAATGGAAGCATTATATATTGACTACTGCTTTTTTGAATTTTTTACAAAAATGAAGGAGAGTGGTACCTTTTGATGGGAAATCTGAAGTGACGGGATTGAAGAAAAATTGCTTTTGTTTGAAGTAAGAGGACATGTATATGCCTTTAGGCTGAGGGAGTAAATCATTTGAAAGCAAGGTGGAAGATGGGGAGGCAAATATTTGACAGAGGAGAAGCCAGCAGAGTTAGAATAAAAGAGGGAATAGGGGCTGGGAGTGAAATTCACTTTGAAAGGAATAAGAATATTGCTTTATCTCACTCAAGAGGAAGAAATACAGAAAAGAAATCATTGGTTACTGATATTTTACTATGTGTTAGATATCATGCATACTAATTTAGTCAATGCTCATGGGACACCCTAGGTAAGAGTATTCCTATTTCAAACATGAGAAACCGAGATTGGAGAGTTTAAATGATATATACATTCTCTACTAATAACCAGTGTGGACCTTTTACAACAATAACTATAGTCAGGCCATTTTTCTACTCAACACCTCCATCAATTCCCCATCCTGAAAGAAAAAAGTTGAAGTGTTCATCGCTCAGTCATGTCTAACTCTTTGCAACTCCGTGGATCGTAGCCCAACAAGCTCTTCTGTCCTTGGAATTCTCCAGGCAAGAATACTGGAGTGGGTACCATTGCCTTCTCCTAGGGATCTTCCCAACTCAGGGATAAAACCCAGGTCTCCTGCATTGCAGACAGTTTCTTTATCATCTGAGCCACCAGGGAAGCCCTCTCCATCCTACATAGAATCAAAACCAATATGGTCGGGCTTACAAGGATCACACAACCTAACTTCCACGAGTTGGTCTGAGCTCATCTGCCCACTCTTTTCCATGATGCATTCTGCTTTTGCCACCTGGACGTTCTTTCTTTCTCTTCTTCAAACTCCCAGAGCCCCAGTCCTCCCAGAGCTTTATACTCACTCTTCCCTCTACCAGGAATTTCTATGAACTTTGTTTCCCTCCTCAGTTGTGTTTCTGCTCAAATACTATTTCCTCAGAAAGTCTCCTTCTGCCAATGTTATTAAAAATTGGACTATTGTATCATATTTTCCCAATGTATTCCACTTTTGATATCTATTTGGCTGCCCATGTAATGGATTTGTTTAATTTCTGTCATATCCACTAGAATGTATGTTTCACAAGGAAGGTGATATATTGTTTGGTTGGTTCACAATTGTGGCCCCAGGATCTGGCACATGGTAGCTACTCAATAAAAACACATTGGATGAATAAATGAAATGAGACCCATCCAAATACATCACAAGAACCTTAATTCTATTTATTTTTATTCCAGCCAAATAAGGGAGAGTGAGGATTCTCATATCAGGTGAAAAAAATATGAAAAGTTTTAAATAGCAAAATCAGGAATCGCATTTTCATCATGGGAACAGAAACAGAAAGTTCAGTTCACTCGCTCAGTCATGTCCAACTCTTTGCGACCCCATGGACTGAAGCATGCCAGGCCTCCCTGTCCATCACCAACTCTCAGAGTTTACCCAAACTCGTGTCCATTGAGTCGGTGATGTCATCCAACCATTTCACTCTCTGTTGTCCCCTTCTCCTCCTGCCTTCAATCTATCCCAGCATCAGGAAATAAGTCAAATCTTTGCATCAGGTGGCCAAAGTATTGGAGTTTCAGCTTCAACATCAGTCCTTCTAATGAACACCCAGGACTGATCTCCTTTAGTATGGACTGGCTGTATCTCCTTGCAGTCCAAGGGACTCTCAAGAGTCTTCTCCAACACCATAGTTCAAAAGCATCAATTCTTCAGTGCTCAGCTTTCTTTATACTCCAACTCTCACATCCATACATGACCACTGGAAAAACCATAGCCTTGACTAGACGGACCTTTGTTGGCAAAGTAATGTCTCTGTTTTTTAATATGCTGTCTAGGAAGAAAGTTGGTGACATCTTTTTTTGTTATGGTGGTCACAACAAAAGCGAAACTTAATTAAATGTTCCACATAATATGGCGTTTAAAATGGTGATTAATAGACATGTAAGAAATTATTAGCTTTGATGACTGGGAAAAAAAATGAAAGGGCAGAATCTAGGCATCTGAACACAAGCTGTATTCCAAATTTATATTATGGGAAAATAAAAATTTTGTTTTAGAATTTAATTTGAAAACAAAGTGTTTCAATAAACTTACTTTTCAATTTGGTTAATTTGTAGCACTCTGAAGGTTACTTGGATTGCTTAATTTTTTCATACTTTTTTTTGTTTTTGCATAGGAAGATACTGCTTTGGCATAAAATGTATTTTCCTAGATAATGTTTATCACATTATATGAGGGTTTACAGAGGACAGGTCAGGCTGACAAATAAAAAAGCTAGACTAGATTATACATCTGCAGAAATCAATAAGTACATAAACAAAATCACCTTTAGAAACTAGGCAGATTCGTTAACACATCAGTGCTTCGTTTACATTTCAGTTTTTTTATGATGAAATTTACCTTGAGGCACTCACCACTTTAATAATCTTCTCTACTTCAAAAAAGAACAAAGAATTTGCTTAGCATATGAAATAAAGTTGTTTTACTTTTCATGTGCTTTGATTGTTTTTGAATTTGGGTGTTATTGATTATGGTGGATAAACATTAAGTCACAAAGCAGTTTATCCATGAGCACAGTAATTCTTCATCCTGTTTATTGAGGGCAGGTTTGAAATTGAAATGCCATACGCCATTATAAGGAACCAGTGGTTTATGCATGAGGGCAGCCTAGAATAGTTTGCTGGAATTAATGTCATGGAAACTCTTGGAACTCTGAAGAAATTTGTAGTTTTTCTACTCTCATACTTTATCCATTATTACAATATCAATTAAAAAATAAACTTAAGAATAATAAACATAAAGATAACATTAAATTAATAATCATTCTTGCTATTTCATTATTTCACAGATTTATCAAGGGAGGAAAATGTTAACACTGTATCTTTCTATTGACTTCTTGGGCTCATAAAAAGACATAATCCTATAGCCAGATAATCAGCACAAATCAGGATAAGTAAAGTAAATCAGAAATTGACTGAGGTCAACATGAATTTTCTTTTGAAACTTTAAAGAATTTTTGATTTTACCTGACCTGATTTAGAGAAAAAGCTAAGAATGTGTTTCTCCATTCATAAGAGATCTCACATATATACATACTACCAAACTTCAGGGAAAAATACATTTCTAAATACTGTTCCTGATTCATGAAAATGACCATATAAATTTAAGGAAGGGAAAAGAGGATATATGTTAATTACTACTCAGTTAAAAACTAATCCTAGGTGTTTACATCTGAGGGAAAAAAATGTTAAAATACAAATTCTAGTTGTCACTTGTTCAGGTCAAATTTGATTTTTTCAGTACTAGAAATATTTTATTAGATCTGTACTCAAGAAAGAAATTTGAAACTTAAGTGTTTTGTTCTCAAGTTATGGTTGAATTGATTCTGATGTTATATAGATGTATTAAAACATTATATTAATCAGATTGTAAAAAAAAAAAAAAGCTGTAGATATAAACTACCAAAAAATCTTGGTCATAATTTTTTAAAAGTGGGGAGGGAGAGAGAAGGGTTGGGAGTTTGGGAAGGGATTGAACCCAGGTCTCCTGCATTGCAGGCAGATTCTTTACTGTCTGATCTAAAAGGGAAGCCCATATATAAAAGTTGAATTACTTTGCTGTACAGCAGAAATTAGCAGAAAATTGTATACCAACTAAATTTCAGTAAAAATTTTAATTCCTGAAGTAGGAGTTAGGAGACCTGGACTATAACTGTCGCCCTTTAAAAAGATTACTTTTTAGTCATTTTCACCTTGGGAAAATTATTAAATATCTCTCTACTGTTACCTCATATGAAAACTGCGTACAATAATATTTTTGCATTTCAATGATATCTTTAAGAGAATCAAATAAAATTTTTTCAAAAGATGTGAATGAAGACTCAATGAGGACATAGCTATAAACGCCTTGATAGCATAGGTGGCCATGGAGATATTACTTCAGTTTCAGCAGATGGACTTGCAGGAGGTGTTGAGAAAATTGAGAACATTCGTGGAAAGAAAACCTTCAGAACAATGGTTAAGATGTCCTCTCTTACCCATCAGAAGAAAATATGAACCTTTAAGGGTTAAAAAAAAAGAGATAAAACTGAGTTAAGATGGAGGAAAGGATGAAAAAAGGGATGCGGAGGAATGTGAGCAAATAAAAGAAAAATAATATTTGCAGATTACTGATAATGGAAGAAGAGGAAAATAGAAACAGAAGTGGCAGTATTGATGAGTGTCCAAGAGTCTGTGAACAGCCAGTTTTCTGAAAGCGCCATGAAATATGGTAGATCTTTCATCATTGTAAACTGAAGTGAACCAAACGAAATGTTTGGTTACAATCTCTTGAAAAAATTATTTATTTATCTGTTGCAAGTATATATAATCAAATTGAATTAGGGAAATATTTAAATCACATAAGCTTTCTTGTCTTTTGAGAGGTTACTGTCTTTCTTAGCTGGAATGGATTGCTATATGTAATGATTTCGATCACAGCAAGTATTTAATAATTAGATTTTTATGCAGAATAATATTTTTAAAAGCTTCAATCATAATGTGCATTTATATAGATTTTTAAAATAAGTTATTCACTTGTTTTGCGCAATTTGACGTGAGGCTGGTTTCTGCAAATCTGAAGGATTTTCAGTGTTAATAGTGTCTTTTATGACATCACACACAGTAGGAATTAAGATATTTCAGTATGCCTGTGGACACCCGTGGTCATGTATGTATGTGAGAGTTGGAATGTGAAGAAAGCTGATCAGCGAAGAATTGATGCTTTTGAACTGTGGTGCTGGAGAAGACTCTTGAGAGTCCCTTGGACTGCAAGGAGATCCAACCAGTCCATTCTAGAGGAGATCAGTCCTGGGTGTTCATTGGAAGGACTGATACTAAAGCTGAAACTCCAATACTTTGGCCACCTCATGTGACGAGTTGACTCACTGGAAAAGACTCTGATGCTGGGAGGGATTGGGGGGCGGGAGGAGACAGGGACGACAGAGAATGAGATGGCTGGATGGCATCACTGACTCGAGGGACATGAGTTTGAGTGAACTCCAGGAGTTGGTGATGGACAGGGATGCCTGGCGTGCTGTGATTCATGGGGTTGCAGAGAGTCGGACACGACTGAGCAACTGAACTGAACTGAACTGAACTGATGGACACAAAAGTAAATCAAGGTGGCGGAGTGATAAAGATGGTACAAGGAGAAAACTGTAAAGCTGTGTGACATGGTATTAATAGAACACGTGCTGGGTGGGACAGGGGTGTGGTGGGGAAAAGGGTAGTTTTTTTTGTGTGCTGGCTCTCTCAAGTATTACTTACTAATTTGGGTAAACATTTTAATCTCACTGAACCTCAGTCTTGCCATGCATAAAATGGGAAAATGCTTTATGTGCCCTCTACCGGCAAGAGACAGATGATATGTATTGAAAATACTTTGTAATCTATGAAACACTATATGTATGTAAAATGACATAATCTTTCCTGGAACAACTTTGTGCTGCTGCTATCTGAGGCAGTATGAAAAGTTTCTGGTAGTTTCTTTAGCATGAACTTGTGCTAGAAGTGGCATTCTTACAATGCCATGACAAAAGTGTGATCCTCTAATATTTTTGGAAATTCCAGAGAAAAGACAGGATAGTTTGAGATTTGAAATGGAGATTGTACATGGTAAAGAAAATTTTTGCACAGCATGTGGAGGATGGAGTTAGCCACCTGTCAGGTTTGAGCCCCATAAGCAGAGAAGGATTATGATTCTACAGGGGGCACTCAAAGACATGATGTAAATGTGACTAAGAAAATCATTTGAGTGTAAATGTGAATTCAGGAAAAGTGTTCCAGTGTGGAGGACAATATGTAGCTGTGCTTTTGGAAAAGAGATTTTGGGATAACCTCTGTGAGGACGGAAGGTCATACATAAACAAACTATTCAAAAGCTTATTTTAATCACCCTTTCTCTAATCGTTCTTGTTTCCGTTCCGTTCCATCGCTCAGTCGTGTCCGACTCTTTGCGACCCCGTGGACTGTAGCCTACCAGGCTTCTCCGTCCATGGGATTCTCCAGGCAAGAATACTGGAGTGGGTTACCGTTTCCTTCTCCAGGGGATCTTCCCGACCCAGGGATCGAACCCGGGTCTCCCGCATTGGAGGCAGAAGCTTTAACCTCTGAGCCACCAGGGAATGAATTGCAATTCTTGAAAATCCTCTTTTGACTTAGATTGACTGATATTAACTGTTTAAACTAGGGAAACTTTCATAGGATTCTATCTGGTAAACCAAATTGAAGGTGCTGAAGACAACTTAATTTTAATTTATAACTCATTGGGTCTTAGTAAACATGACCCCTATAGGATACTTAAGGGCAATGAGTGCTCATTGGGGAATTTAATCTAATGGTTAAAATGAGGCATATCTATTTTGCTCTGTTTTCTATTTGATAAGATTACAGGTGATACCTTTTTATAATTTAGCAAGATTCCCAAGTATGTCTGTAATTTGAGTCTTAGAATTGGCAAGTTCATGAAGCTTAGCCAATTCATCCATTTGAGTAGATGCTAAAGTTAGTTCAGAACTTACAAGACATGCAAAATACAAACAGCATGATCCTTAGCTTTTGTTGTATAATTTCTAGCGAATTTTGGATATCCATTCGGGAGAAACTGAATTGTGAGCCTCTTACAGATTTTTGTGTGTTTATTTTTATATTCTCCCATAGTATCTGAACGTTTTTCTTTTTTTCTTTTCTTTCTTATCTATTTTTCTGTCTGTTGTGCTGACTAGATATACTTTGGATGTGTATGAGGGTGGGGGAGTTTCTCTCTAACCTGCTTACCTTTTATATATTTCTTCCACCAGAGAGATTGGAATTAGTATCATCAGGGTTAGGGGTCTCATGGCAATGGTAGATGAAGGTAAAAGTGAAGTCGCTCAGTTGTGTCCAACTCTTTGCGATCCCATGGTATATAACTGCCAGGCTTCTCCATCTGTGGGGTTTTCCAGGCACGAAAACTGGAGTGTGTTGCCATTTCCTTGGTAATGCCCTGGGGGTGGCATGGTTATTCTTCTCTATAACCCTGAGGATCAGAACCTTATTTCAGCAGTGCCACAGGCAGCAGTGGCAGCAGTCAGGGCGTTTTTGTAGGGTCTTAATGAGTCATGTGATTTTAGGAGCGTGGCTCTCAGTAATTTTCACATGGTGACTGTTCTTCAAATGACCTGCTCTTCCTACACATTAGCCACCATCTGAGAGGCCCTGCGATTGCACAGGGCTTGGTCTTTCCTCTTGTGCTCTCTATTAGAAGGGGGGCCAGCGCCTGATTAAGACACAGTCTGTCACAGGGTGAAAGTCGTTCCCCTGACTCTGGCATAGTTACAGCTCATGCTACAATTAACATATACAGTTCATTCTAAGACACAAAGATAGTCCTAGACCAAGAGATATGGCCGGGGCCACTTTTAAGAGTGATCCAATCCCATACACTTGTCCCTAAATGTTAGTTGGTTATCAAAACTCATGACATAGCTCAATTACATTTATAATAGAGGAGCAGTAAAACTCAGGAAATGCAGCACAAACCCCACAATGTGAGGCTCCAGTCATCAGGCAACAGGTATATTCTTGTCACCATGCCAAAATGAGCCAGTTTGCAAGTCAGCATGAGAGAAGAATGACCCTGGTGGTCATGGCTGTTATGTAGGCAATCTTGTTCACAATGCCAATTGTTGTGACCACTCTGAAGAATTAGAAAGCTCCCCACTTCAATTTGGTTTGGAAATGAAGAATTCTGAGATATACTAAGAAGATCTAAAAATGTTTACCACTTTCATGATGAGACTTTGGAGAAGAGGGTATGTCTCCTAAGCTACTCCAAGAACAGGTGGAGAAGACTGAGAAGAGAGATAGACCTGGATTTTTATTGTGAATGAAGTGAAGTGAAAGTCACTCATTCGTGTCCGACTCTTTTTTACCCCATGAACTATACAGTCCACAGAATTCTCCAGGCCAGAATACTGGATCGAGTAGTCTATCCCTTCTCCAGGTGATCTTCCCAACCCAGGGATCGAACCCACATGGCAAGCATATTCTTTACCAACTGAGCCACAAGGGAAGCCCTTTAGCTGCTACATTTGACCAGAGGATTCCTTGGCACAGGCTGGAGCTACTGTCCATGGAAACTCTCACTGACACCACAGGAGGAAGCAACTCAGGCTTTCTGAAGAGCTGGCCAAGATGTGAAGCAGAGGAAGAAGAGGAAAGAGTGGCACAAAAAGCTGTTAGCAAACATCAAAAATGGAGTCAGACTCTTTATTACACCTGTAAAGTGATTTAGAGTTTTTATGCATTCACAGTCAAGAACCTGTCAGGGTTTTTGGTAAACATCTAAAAACTAGTTGTGTTCAGTCACTCAGTTGTGTCTGACTCTTTGCCACCCCAAGGACTGTAATCCTTTAGGTTGCTCTGTCCATGGGATTTTTCCAAGCAAGAATACTGGAGTGGGTTGCCATTCCTTTCTCCAGGGGATTTTCCTGACCCAGGAATCAAACCTGCATCTCTTGCACTGGCAGGCAGATTCTTTACCACTAGCCCCACCTGGGAAGCCTCAAACCTAGTTATGTATCAGTTCAGTTCAGTTCAGTTCAGTTACTCAGTCGTGTCCGACTCTTTGCGACGGAAAAGCCAAAGTACCTAAAAAGGGCAAAAACATTTTTTTAAAGAATAAAATTAGAAGGTTTACATTTGCTGATCTCAAGACCTAATACACAGTGATTAAGAACACAGTATGGTGTTGACATGGACAGAGGAGCCTGGCGGGCTATAGTTCATGGGAAAACAAAGAGTCAGACTAAAGGATTGAGCACTCATGCAAGCATGGTATAAGGCTAGCCATATAGATCAATGGAACAAAATAGACTCTCTGGAAACAGGCCCACATTTGTATGATCAAGATGCCAATATAATGCAATTAAGAAAATATAGCTTTTTTAACAAATGGTGCTGAAACAACAGGCCATGTATATGACAAAAAATAAACTTGACCTTCACCTAACATCATCCATGAGTGTAAGTCATAGCTCTAATTGTAAGACAGAGAATTTTTACATTTCTGAAAGAAAACTTTGGAGAAATATTGGTGACATTGAGTTAGGTAAAATTTCATACATGAGAATAAAAGATGTATATGAGCTATAAACAGAAAAACAGTTTTTAAGTAGATTTCATCAGGATTAATGACTTTTGTTCTTTAAAAGATATATTTGACAAATGAAAAGGCAAGTCATAGAATATATTTCCCAGATTATGTTAAATAAAAGGCTTTTATAAAAAACATAGTTGAGAAATGCAGAGTTCAAGGGTACTGATCATGTGCATATAATTTATAATTAGCCCTCTACATCCAGGGTTTCTCAGACTGATAGTTTAACCATATCTGTGGTTTCACATCCACGGATTCAGGCAACTGCTGATCCTGTAGTATTGTAGTATTTACTATTGAAAAAATTCTGTGCATCAGCGGACTTGTGCAGCTGAAGCCTGTATTGTTCAAGGGTCAACTGTACAAATCTTAAAAATCAGTAGTAGACAATTCAATTAAAACTGGATAAAAGGTCTGGAGAAACACTTCACTAAAGACATATAAATGACCAATGAAAATATGCTTAATTACATTAGTCATCAGAGAATTATGAAATAAACTACAATGGGATACTACTCTACACTCATTAGATTAGCTAAAATGAAAAAGGCTGACAAATACCTACTTTTGGCAACAATACGGAATAAACAGAATTCACAAACAGTGCTAGTGGAAATGCTAACAACATTGGAAAAGAGTGTAGTGATATCTTTATTAAGTGGAACATGTATTTATGACATCAATCAGGAATTCTACTCTGATATTTTCCACAAGAAAAGTGTGGAAGTGTTTGTCCATATGAAGATTTCTGTATATATTCATTTATGCCAGCATTATGTATAACCACTGAAAGAAAAAAAGACAGAAAACTAAATTCAAATGTTTGCTAAGGAGTGAAAGGGTAATCAAACTGGGCGATTACCTGGCAGGAAAAAAGAAAATACTTACAAGGGTATGACTAAATCTAAAATCATGATCAATAAAAACAATCACACAAGACTATATCCTATGTGATCCATTCATATGAACTAATTGAAAAAAAATTACAGAGACAGGAAACTGATGGCTGCCTTGACTGGATATTGGGAAAGGAGATAGTCTGTAAAGGGTCATGAGAAAGCTTTTGAGTACAGTGGAAGTCCTCTTTTTTACTTTGTGGTAAGAGTTAGGTGATGGTATACAATTACCAAAATGCCTCAAACTATATACAGTACTGAAATAGGTGAATCCAATTTGCACAACTTAAAAAGTACTAGAGATTTAGGTTTTAGCTTTGCCTTTGGCAGTTTTTACTTTTGTGACTTTAAGCAAGTTATTTTCTGTGTAAACATGGAGAAAATGGTACCTACTTTGCATGGTTGTTGTCGTGAGTGTCTTATATACAGAGTGCTCATAATTGGGCAGGTCACATAATTTATTATATAAAAGAAAATGAGAATGTTTACTTTTATCACTGGCATAAAGACATCTTGAGTAGGAAGAGACAACCTTGGGTTGTTTTGTGTATTTAATTATCTGTTCATAAAATCCAAAGAATTTTCATATTAATGAGTTAAATATGAAGATTGTTTAAATGCTCTTTAAAGTGTAATTATTTTAAAAAGCTTAAATTCTACCAAGAGTATTTTGTAAAACTAAATGAATTTGATGAGTACCTACAAATTCATTGGAAGGACTGATGCTAAAGCTGAAACTGCAATACTTTGGCCACCTCTTGCGACGAGTTGACTCACTGGAAAAGACTCTGATGCTGGGAAAGGTTGGGGGCGGGAGGAGAAGGGGACGACAGAGAATGAGATGGCTGGATGGCATCACCGACTCTGTGGACATGAGTTTGAGTGAACTCCGGGAGTTGGTGATGGACAGGGAGGCCTGGCGTGTTGTAAATCATGGGGTCGCAGAGAGTCGGACACGACTGAGCAACTGAACTGAACTGAACTGATCTGAACAAATTCATGGAGTAATTCAGCTCCAAGTTTTTGATTGTTTTACAAAAATAAAACTGTGCCCTACACCAAAGAAAGGTTGACAAGATGAGAGCCCACAGAAATGGAATTTGTTTAACATTATTGTCCTTGGAGGCATCGTTTTTAGACAGTGATGTAGTAGATTTTGTGTCTGTGTATGTGTATGAGATGAGGATGATAGTGATGGTTACTATTTGTCAGATTATTTTATTCAGAAATTTGTAATGCCATTTCCAGAGCAAAGTGCCTAGTTATCACATGGGAAGAATATATCTTTGGCTTGCTGCTTAGTAGCTAAATTGTGGTCAACTCTTTTGTGACCCCATGGACTGTAGCCCTTCAGGCTCCTCTGTCCATGGGACTTCCCAGGAAAGAATTCTGGAGTGCGTTGCCATTTCCTTCTCCCGGGGATCTTCCCATCTGAAGGACTGAACCCCTCTTTCCTACATTGGCAGGCAGATTCTTTGTCAGTGAACCACCAGGGGAGCCCATATCTTTGGCTAGGTACATCTAAACTATTGGTATGAATACAGAAAGATGGTGATAAAATAAATGATGAAAGAGAAGAGAGATTGACGAGATAATAAATGAAAATAACTCAGATGTTATAAAATGTCCTGAGTTATTTGCTCTGTGAGCTGAAGTAGCTGTTTCAATGATTTAAAAGTAAGTCATATAGCAGTGTGTCATAACTGATGATTTAAATGGATCTTATGAGTTAACATGTGAATCACATTCATAATTTATCTGAGAATTAAGGGGAAATCTCCAGAATATTTCTTAGGATTACCCCTTGTGATTGTCTATTCTAGACAATAGCTCAAATATTAATTTGATGCTAACATTGTTATCCTAAATTCCCATCAGCCACACCTTGGATAGGAAATTTTGTCCAATGCTGTGATCATCTGTGGATACTGTGGCAAACTGCTAGGTCGTGTGGGGAACGTTTCTGCCCCAAAGACCTGCCTTCACTCTTCATATTTTCTTTTTCATTCCACTCTGCCACTACATTTTTCTCTGGCTGCCCTAGTGATTATGAGTTTTCTTCTTGATTTTTTAAATTAAAGCTACTCTACTCTTTCTTTTTCCACCTATACCACACTGTAGAATGGAGAGAAAGAGTAGAAGTTATGGGTAAAATGAATTTATGTTGCATAGAAAATTTGTCCAACTTGGTGTTTGTCTAAATAATAGACTATCTCATTTCAGAAATATATTATTCTACTTCCTAAGAAATAGAATTGGCTTGGGCCAGTGTTTGTCGTGAATGGTGTGTTTTTCCTCTTCATTAGTCATATAGTAATTTGTGAAGTTCAGTATTCAATAAAGAAATACCAGTTAAAACACAAATGCTATTTCTCATAAAAGTAAGAGGAAATTATAAAATTCAATGCTGACAAGAGTGAAATGAGATGTGCTCACTCGTGTGTGGCTGTTGGACATAAGACACATGATATCTATGATATTATTAATATCCGTTTATGGATACAGAATGTATGATTGTATTCAATTTCTTGTTTCCCCATCAATATTAAGTTCATCTTTTTAACTTTTGCCAGCCTGATAAGTATGGATTGTAACTGCTTATTTTAATTTATGGGCTTCCCTGGTGACTCATTGGTAAAGAATTTGCCTTCAATGCAGAAGACAGAGGTTTAATTCCTGGGTCAGGAAGATCCCCTGGAGAAGGAAATGGCAACCCACTCCAGGGCTTTTGTCTAGGAAATCTCATGGATAGAACAGCCTGGTGGGCTACAGTTCGTGGGGTCCCAAAGAGTCTGACTTGACTTAGTAACTAAACAACAACAACAGCTCTGCCTGAAGCCAAAGCTTGTGCTTTTCTCCTACAGGCCAGCTGTAGTCCTATAAGGTGAATTTGGGCTTCCCAGGTCATACAGTGGTAAAGAATCCACTTGCCAATGGAGGAGACAGAGGGGATGCAAGGCTGATCTCTGGGTTGGAAAGATCCTTTGGAGTAGGAAATGGAGATCCACTCAAGTATCATTGCATGAAAATTTCCATGGACAGAGTAGCCTGGCGGGCTATAGTCCAGGGTGTCACAAAGAGGTGAAAATGATTAAGCACTTATGGAGAACTTAGGAGCACATACTGTACACTATAGTGTACTCTAGGCTTCCCCGGGCTCAGTCAGTAAAGAATCTGCTCTGTGGTGGCAAAGTGTACCCATGCTTCTGACGGGTGTCATGTCATCTGGCAACACTAAACAGTTTACGTAATATGACATTGTCCCTTCTGCAATTTTTAAGGAGTTCAGCAGAGAAGTATCTGTAATGTGCTTCCAAACCAATAGAAAATAAGGCTTTATGTAGATCTATGAAGTTTTAACTCTTGCAAAAAAAAATAATAATAATATTAAGTATACAGAGATGAGTGACACGATGGGAAATAGATGGTTCACAGGGCAGCAGGATAAACTTCAGAGCAGGTAAATACTGGCTTATTAATTAATTTTCTCTTTTATTATACCTATTCTCGGTGTTTTGTAACATACTCCTAGCCAGGAAGGTACTTTATGAAAAATAGCATCCTAAAATGTAATAGTAAAGTCATGCTCAAAATTCTCCAAGCCAGGCTTCAGCAATACATGAACCGTGAACTTCCAGATGTTCAAACTGGTTTTAGAAAAGGCAGAGGAACCAGAGATCAAATTGCCAACATCCGTTGGATCATGGAAATAGCAAACGAGTTCCAGAAAAACATCTATTTCTGCTTTATTGACTATGCCAAAGCCTTTGATTGTGTGGATCACAATAAACTGTGGAAAATTCTGAAAGAGATGGGAATACCAGACCACCTGACCTGCCTCTGGAGAAACCTATGTGCAGGTCAGGAAGCAACAGTTCGAACTGGACATGGAACAACAGACTGGTTCCAAATAGGAAAAGGAGTACGTCAAGGCTGTATATTGTCACCCTGCTTATTTAACTTATATGCAGAGTACATCATGAGGAAAGCTGGGCTCTAAGAAGCACAAGCTGGAATCAAGATTGCCGGGAGAAATATCGATAACCTCAGATATGCAGATGACACCACCCTTACGGCAGAAAGTGAAGAGGAACTCAAAAGCCTCTTGATAAAAGTGGAAGAGGAGAGACAAAAAGTTGTCTTAAAGCTCAACATTCAGAAAACTAAGGTCATGACATCTTGTCCCATCACTTCATGGGAAATAGATGGGGAAACAGTGGAAACAGTGTCAGACTTTATTTTTTTGGGCCCCAAAATCACTGCAGATGCTGATTGCAGCCATGAAATTAAAAGACACTTACTCCTTGGAAGGAAAGTTATAACCAACCTAGACTGCATATTAAAAAGCAGAGATATTACTTTGCCAACAAAGGTCCATCTAGTCAAGGCTATGGTTTTTCCAGTGGTCATGTCTGGATGTGAGTGTTGGACTGTGAAGAAAGCTGATCGCCAAAGAATTGATGCTTTTGAACTGTGGTGCTGGAGAAGACTCTTGAGAGTAACTTGGACTGCAAGGAGGTCCACCCAGTCCATATTAAAGGAGATCAGTCCTGGGTGTTCATTGGAAGAACTGATGCTAAAGCTGAAACTCCAATACTTTGGCCACCTCATGCGAAGAGCTGACTCATTGGAAAAGACCCTGATGCTGGGAGAGATTGTGGGCGGGAAGAGAAGGAGACGACAGAGAATGAGATGGCTGGATGGCATCACCGACTTGATGAACATGCATTTGAGTGAACTCCGGGAGTTGGTGATGGACAGGGAGGCCTGGCATGCTGTGATTCATGGGGTTGCAAAGAGTCAGACATGACTGAGCCACTGAACTGAACTGAACTGAAAATGTAATATAAGGTTTCCCAGGTGGCGCTAGTGATAAAGAACCCGCCTGCCAATGCAGAAGACATAAGAAGTATGGGTTCGATCTCTGGGTCGAGAAGATCCTTTGGAGTACAAAATGCAATCCACTCTAGTATTCTTGACTGGAGAATTCCATTGTCAAAGGAGCCAAGGACAATCCATGGGGTCGCAAAGAGTTGGACGTGACTGAAGTAACTTAGCACACAATGCATAATTTGGAACTGCACTCTTGAATCTTTCATGTAGCAACAGGTATTCCATCACACACACCCTCAAAGATGATGGCAGCTGGGGACAAGGGGTTAGTGGTGGACATGTGAGAAGTTGCTAGGTACTGGGTGTGTTTTGAAATATTAGATACAGGATTTGCTAGAGAAATTGATTGTGAGATGTAAAAGCAAGAGGAAGCCAGGATGATTCTAAGACTTTGGCCTGAGTAACTGGAAGAATATAGTCACTGAGGTGGAAAACAGAGTTAACTGAGATGATGAAGAAAGACAGAACAGCGGGCATGGAGTAGAAGCAGAAGACGCAAATTTCAGCTTAGAAGATAATAAGTTTGAGATGCTCATTAAACACTGTGATAGAGGCAATAGGGTATATGAGACTGGAACACAGGTGAAGGATCTCAGCTGGAGAAATAAATTTGGGAGTCTTCAGTGAATGATGTAAAACTACATAGCACTTGTTTTGCAGATAAATGCTTTGAACATTGAGTTATTTTATTGTTTGCTCTCATGTATTGGTTCAGTTGCTAAGTCATGTCTGACTCTTGCAACACCAAGGACTCTAGACCGCCAGGCTCCTCTGTCCACGGGATCCTCTAGGCAAGAAGACTGGAGTGGGTTGCCATGCCCTTCAGCTCTCATGTATTAAATAATTTCTATAAAGTCCTAGAGTTTTTGTTAAATGATAGGACAATATTAACTTCTGTTATGGAGAGAATTTTAGGAACACTTATGGACAACGATAAGGCTAGGCTTTCAAAGGATTGCAGAAAAAGAAGTAAAAGATATTCCTTGTGATATTACTGCAGGCGAAAGAAATACTGTGCTGAAAGGTTATACAGATAATTTTACTATAGATTTAACAATGATGAGCTAATATGGAATGCTCAGTATAACATGGAAAAGCTATTTGCTTATGTATAAGGATGGCATTGTTGTTAGTATGATTTGACTGTTAAGATATTTTTGTGATCAGGAGCAATACAAAAATTTAGAAATTAAAGATTGCACTACTTTCACTGAATTTAAAATTTTAATTGTGGTCAGTCAAATTGAATTAGCACAATTTATTTGGAAGCACTAGGCATAAGGCAGAAAAGTTAATATTTATCAGCTTAAAGTACTCAAAATAGAAGATGATCAGCTGGAACTTTTTATTGAAGTATAATTAATTTATAGTACTGTTTTTAAAGTATACAGCAAAGTGATTCAGTTATACATACACACAAATAGATTTTTTTATTCTTTTCCATTTAGATCATTACAAGATATTGAGTATAGTTCGCTGTGCTTTACAGTTGGTCCTTGTTGTTTACCTATTTTATATATAGTAGTATATATATATGTATATAAATCCCCAAAGTATCATTGTTTCAGATTCCACATGTAAGTGATATCATATAATATTCATTTTTCTTTGTTTGGTTTCCTATACTCAGTATGCATGTTGCTGCAAATGGCATTATTTCATTCATTTTTATGGCTGAGTAATATTCTATTATATATATTTGCTTTCTATAATGTTGGCTCAGAGGTTAAAGCGTCTGCCTCCAATGCGGGAGACCCGGGTTCGATCCCTGGGTCGGGAAGATCCCCTGGAGAAGGAAATGGTAACCCACTCCATTATTCTTTCCTGGACAATCCCATGGACGGAGAAGCTTGGTAGGCTACAGTCCACGGGGTCGCAAAGAGTCGGACACGACTGAGCGACTGAACGGAATGTAACGGAACGGAATATTTTATTATATATAGGGCCTTCTCGGGTGGCTCAGATGGTAAAGAATCTTAAGAATCTGCCAGTAAGACAGGAGACCCAGGTTTGATAGCTGGGTTATGAAGATCACCTGGAGAAGAGAATAGCAACCCATTCCAGCATTCTTGCCTACAGAATTCCATGCACAGAGGAGCCGGGCAGGCCACAGTCCATGGAGTTGCAAAGAGTTGGACACAACTGAGCAACTTACACACCCACATTTTCTTTATACATTTGGCAGTCAGTGGACATTTAGGTTGCTTCCGTGTCTGGCTAAATTGTAAACAGTGCTGCTGTGAGCATTAGTGTGCATGTATCTTTTCTAACTAGAGTTTTCTTCATATATCATGCCCAGGAATGGATCACATATTAACTGCAATTTTAGCTTCTTAAGGTACCTTCATGCTGTGTTCCATAATGGATACACCAACTTACATCCTCACCAACATGTAGGAGGGTTCTCTTTTCTCCACATCCTTTCCAGAATTTATTATTTGTAGACTTTTAATGATGATCATTCTGACTGGTGTGAGGTGATAAAGCATTTTTTAAATGTATTTTGTAATATATCATGCATACAAAACTTTTATAAAAATTCTATAATAATTGCCTGTGAAATACTCCAAGAGAAAATTATAAATAAGAATGTCACTGAGCACAGTTGAAGGAACTGGAGCAGATAATACATCATATATTGTGTGATTGGAAATCTAAGGGATTCTACATATCCCCTTTCTGTCTAGTTTATAAAATAGGTTGTTTAGTCTCCTACTTTCCAGAGCACAGTCTTCGAAGATGTGTATGAAAATCCTCTTGTCAGTTTCTATCATCAAGTAAGAAGCTGCTTGTTTTGCCTGCCAAACAGCTTTTTCTCACCTGCAGATACCATCAGAAAAGAATAAACCTGGGGTTTTGTGTACTAATTGGGCTTATAAATCTTGGGAAAAAAAGCACATTTCTTTGTAGCAGTTTTAAAACACAATGAACATGGTTACACCTGATCAAGCAAGAATTTCTCTTTGTCATTGGTGTCTAGATTTGTTATTTTCTATTCAAAATTTACATCCTTATGAACACATATTTATGTACTTATAAACACAGGGCAATATGCTTAGTGTTCAGAGGGATAAATAAGTTGACTAAATGTCTCCTAACCTCAGAGGATTTATGATTTTAATGAACCAATAAGAAGTAAGTAACAGAAAATGTATCTTGACAGTAAGAGGATAACTAAGTATCATGAGAGTGATTAGGCAATTAAAAAAGAAGTTGTTAGTAAAATTTGAAAAAGATTTGTGTAACATTTGAAATTGCTCATGTAGAACAGATAATGACTTAATATATAGGGTAAAAATCATTAAGAATATTCCATTTGGGAAAAACCGTACATAAAAGAACATCCATTAAGTTGAATGTAGAGCAACCAATAAGACAATTTGTCTTATAGGAATGTCATATAGGAGTGCAGTAATAAACAAGGGTAAATGCAGGACTTAGACTATGATAGACCTTGATTGCCTGTTGGTTTGAATCTTATTTTCTATGTGTTGAGGAACCACTAAAGATTTTTGGATCAAGAATGTAATGCCCATAAAGCAGAGTTTTAGGAAGCTTGCTGCTGCTGCTAAGTCACTTCAGTCATGTCCGACTCTGTGCGACCCCATAGACGGCAGCCCACCAGGCTCTCCCATCCCTGGGATTCTCCAGGCAAGAGCACTGGAGTGGGTTGCCATTTCCTTCTCCAATGCGTGAAAGTGAAAAGTGAAAGTGAAGTCGCTCAGTCTTATCCAACCCTCTGCAACCCTATGGAATGCAGCCTTCCAGGCTCCTCTGTCCATGGGATTTTCCAGGCAAGAGTACTGGAGTAGGGTGCCATTAGGAAGCTTCAGTTCAGTTCAGTTCAGTTCAGTTCAGTTGCTCAGTCGTATCCGACTCTTTGCGACCCCATGAATCACAGCACGCCAGGCCTCCCTGTCCATCACCAACTCCAGGAGTTCACCCAAACTCATGTCCATCGAGTTGGTGATGCCATCCAGCCATCTCATTCTCTGTCGTTCCCGTCTCCTCCCACCCCCATCCCTCCCAGCAACAGACTCTTTTCCAGTGAGTCAACTCGTCGCATGAGGTGGCCAAAGTACTGGAGTTTCAGCTTTAACATCAGTCCTTCTGATGAACACCCAGGATTGATCTCCTTTAGAATGGACTGGTTGGATCTCCTTGCAGTCCAAGGGACTCTCAAGAGTCTTCTCCACCGACCCTGAACTGGCGATTCGTTTCACATATGATAATATACATGTTTCAATGCCATTCTCCCAAACCATCCCACCCTCACCCTCTCCCACAGAGTCCCAAAGACTGTTCTATACATCTGTGTCTCTTTTGCAGTTCAGGGTCGATGCATGTTACAGGATGCTCGGGGCTGGTATGCGGGGATGACCCAGAGGGAGGATAAGGGGAGAAGGGAGGTGGGAGGGGGGTTTGGGAGGGGGAACTCATGTACACCCAGGGTGGATTCATGTCAATGTATGGCAAAACCAACCAATATAATATTGTAAAATAATTAGCCTCCAATAAAAATAAAAATTAAAAAAAGAAAGAGTCTTCTCCAGCACCACAGTTCAAAAACATCAATTCTTCAGCGGTCAGCTTTCTTCACAGTCCAACTCTCACATCCATACATGACCACTGGATAAACCATAGCCTTGACTAGATGGACCTTTGTTGGCAAAGTAATGTCTCTGCTTTTTAATATACTATCTAGGTTGGTCATAACTTTCTTTCCAAGGAGTAAGCGTCTTTTAATTTCATGGCTGTAATCTAGTGCAAATTTATAGTCAGTGGGGTAAGAGTTAGAAGTGAAGGACTTAGGCAGCAAGCTTAGTGGAGAAACTGTCAACACTCAAGGTAAATAGTAATGAAAATCCAGAGGGAGGGATAACACCAAAGACAGAATGAAAACAGATTTAACATTGAGTATTTTCATTTGAAGATTTATTAAATAAGAATCTTAGACTATGATCTGAGCTATATTGAGTAATATCAATCAATCCATAAGAACTATTCGTCAATGTTATTTTTTATAGGAGTGAGGCATTCACGATGTTGTGTTAGTTTCAGGTGTACAATAGAGTGAGTCAGTTATACATATACATGTTCATGGGCTTCCCAGGTGGCTCAGTGATAAAGAATCCACCTATCAATGCAAGAGACGCAGGAGACTTGGGTTTGATCCATGGGTCTGGAAAATCTCCTGAAGAAGGAAATGGCAATCCACTCCAATATTCTAGTATGGGAAATCTCATTCCATGGACAGAGGGCAGGCTGCAGTCCAAGGGTTCGCAGAGTCAGACACGACTTAGTGACTAAACAACAAAGATGCATAGCATATATCCACTCTTAGAGTCTTTCCCCATAAAGTCCATTGCAGAATGTTGAGCAGAGTTCCCTGTGCTGTATAGTAGGTCCTTCTTAGTTTTAGCTTTTATATATGTGCTCTGTGCTTAGTCGCTCAGTCATGTCCGACTCTTTGTGACCCCGTGGACTGTAGCCTGCGAGGCTCCTCTGTCTATGGGGATTCCTCAGGCAAGAATACTGGAGTGGGTTACCATGCCCCCTTCAGGGGATCTTCCCAACACAGAGATTGAATCCAGGTTTCCCACATTGCAGGTAGATTCTTTATCATCTGAGCCACCAAAGAAGTCCATTTTATATATAGCAGTGTGTATATGTCAATCCCAAACTCCCAAATTATTCTTCTCCCTCTTCCCCACTGATAACCATAAGTTTGTTTTCTACATCTGTAACTCTATTTCTGTTTTGTGGATAATTTCATTTGTATCCCCTTTTTTTTTTTATAGTTCACAAATAGATGATAAGCAATATCATAATTTTTTCTTTCTGTGTTTAACTTAACTTACTTCACTCAGTATGACAATCTCTAGGTCCATCCATGTTGCTGAAAATGGAAGTATTTCTTTCTTTTTCAATGTCTGAGTAATATTTCATATATATATATATGTACCACATCTACTTTATCCTTCTGTCTGTTGGTGGGCATTTAGGTTGCTTCCTTGTCTTGGTTATTGTAAGTAGTGATACAATGAACTTTGGAGTGAATGTATCCTTTCCAATGATGTTTTTCTCTGGATATATGCTCAGGATAGGGATTGTTGGATCAAATAGTAGCTCTATTTTTTGTGTTTTAGGAACATCCATACTCTTTTACACAGCGGCTGTACCAAATTTACATTCCCACCAATGGTGTAGAAGAGCTCTCTTTTCTCCATATCCTCTCCAGCATTTATTATTTGTAGAGTTTTTGATGATGGCCATTCTGATAGTTCTGATTTTCACTTCTTTTTTAATTAGTGGTGCTTAGCCTGAAGAATCCCAGGGACGGGTGAGCCTGGTGGGCTTCCGTCTATGGGGTCACACAGAGTCGGACACGACTGAGGTGACTTAGCAGCAGCAGCAGCAGCATCCTTTCCCAATAAAGCAATGGCACTCCACTCCAGTACTCTTGCCTGGAAAATCCCATGGACGGAGGAGCCTGGTAGGCATCAGTCCATGAGGTTGCTAAGAGTCAGACACAACTGAGCGACTTCACTTTCACTTTTCACTTTCCACTTTCATGCATTGGAGAAGGAAATGGCAACCCACTCCAGTGTTCTTCCCTGGAGAATCCCAGGGATGGGGGAGCCTGGTGGGCTGCCATCTGTGGAGCTGCACAGAGTTGGACACGACTGAAGCAACTTAGCAGCAGCAGCAGTATCCTTTCGTGTGATTTTGTCATCTGTATATCTTCTTTGGAGAAATGTCTATTTATATCTTCCTCATAAATTTTACAAAATAAATTTGGTAATGGAAGCTTATTTTAGGCATACATGGCAACGTGGGATAGCACATAGTCTATCTGGGTCTATGTGCTGTGTGGCTTGTGAGCTTCATGAAAACCCAAAACAGTTATACCTCATCTTCTGGAATACAACTTAAAATGTCCTTGGATTAGCCAGGTTTTGATGAAGCTAATGAAGGCTAATTCTCAGTGTCTCTCCCTTAACCTTCCTTTAATGAGCCCTGCATTGCATTTAGAATTTAGGAACTCATATCTATTTTTTATTTATAAATATCCCCACAAAGTACATCAGTTTCAGATCCCATAGAACCTGTGTATATCGATGCAGCACAAGTAATAGGAATGCTTGCAGAAAATAAGAACTTCATGTCATTTAAAATATCTGGGGAAATAGAAAGTACTTGCACAGTTAAGAACTTCTCCTGCATGCAGTTCAGTACAGACCATTGAGAGGACCATTTCAATGGACGAAGTTCAGTGAAGGGGTGAGTTGGTGCATTAGTTTTGATTGATTTTGACATGTAGAATATAAGGAGATAGTCTATATATAGCAGAGAGGAACACTGCACAGAAACATGAGAAAGGCCAGAGCAATTCAAATCTTCACTGCTGTTCTTGGCTTTAGTTCAGAACTGTCTAATATATGAGTGCTTATTCTGATTTGAAAGCAGTGTCCCGACAAAAGGGAGACTCCAAATCTTTGCATGGTCTGAAGTGGTATATCAGAAAACTTTTCATTTGCATTTGACCTAACTTTTTTCATTCAAAGTTTTCATTTGAATTTTGAAACCCTAATTCTGAAATCCCTAGGGATTTGTTTGTTTCAGACGAGTACTTTCCAGGTGGTGGAGTGATAAGTAATCTGCCTGCCAACGCAGGAGGTACAAGAGATGTGGGTTCTATCACTGTGTAGGGAAGATCCCCTAGAGTTGCTGTTATTGTTCAGTCACTGAGTTATGTCCGACTCTTTGTGACCCCATGGACTGCAGCATACCAGGTTACCCTCTCCTTCACCATGTTCCAGAGTTTGCTCAAGCTCATGTCCATTGAGTTAGTGAGTAGGAAATGGCAACCTGGTCCAGTATTCTTGTCTGGAAAATTCCTTGGGTTGAGGAGCCTGGTAGACTATGGTTCATGAAGTCACGGAGTCAGACATGACTGAGCACACACATACATGGAGAATATCAGTTAAAGGGATACCTGTGATGTTTCTAACATGGAGTCTCAGGAGGCAGTACTATTCTCTTCTATTAAAAAAAGAATCCTTTTATCTGTGCCCATGAGCCCATGCCCTTCCATTTCCACAGGGATATTATCAATATATGTGCTCTCTCCTGTGTATTCAATTTTTTTCTTTCTAGTGATTTCTTAATAAAGGTTTTAAGGATCCCAACATCTTTCTGCACATCAAAAACTTAGTTTTGTTATCTTATTTTTCCATTGGCTACATTCTAATTTTTCATCTCTCATACTCCACTAAATCCTTCCTACTTTTCACATCAGGAAGATGTACAAGAAAGCCAATCACTGCCTTCTTGCACCTCCTGCTCTCTAATCTTATCAACTACTTTTGGGCTTAAGTTACTACCAATCCAGGGGGATCACACTGATCACTGCAATTAATGATCTTACTAACTCCAGTGGATTCTTTCCAGGGATCATCGTCTTTTCATACCTGTACTGTTTGACAATATTAACCATGGGATTCCTCCTTAATTACTACTTATTCCTCTGGCTTCTACCTATGGATTACACCCGGTTTCCTTTCTGTTTTTCTGATGCTTTCTTCACAGAATTTTTGTAGGTCATTTACCCTCTGTCTACTTTTAGATGTTGTGATCTTCAAATTTTCTTTTTATTAAGTTTCCCCTCATTCTTCATTTATATTCAAATTCAGTGGTCATATTTAATAATATGGCATTTTCCTATGAAAATCTAAAAGGTTGTTCTGGCCACCTGTTTCTTTAGATTGACCTCACATGAGATTAGCCTTTCTTATGCTTTATTCCACAGGTAACTGGCAAGCCACTCCAGGACTCTTGCCTAGAAAATCCCATGGACGGAGGAGCCTGGTAGGCTGCAGTCCATGGGGTCGCTACAAGTCAGACATGACTGAGCGACTTCACTTTCACTTACACACATTGGAGAAGGAAATGGCAACCCACTCCAGTGTTCTTGCCTGGAGAATCCCAGGGACCGGGGAGCCTGGTGGGCTTCCGTCTATGGGGTCACACAGAGTAGGACACGACTGAGGTGACTTAGCAGCAGCAGCAGCAGCAACTGATCATGGAGTAAGTCTTATTGATTTTGCTTCCAAAATATTTTACCTGTGTTTTTCTCTACTTTCCTATTCCATACCCTCATTTTCTCTACTGTAAAATAGCTTTCTATCAGATATCTTTGCCTTTAGTCATTTATCCTTTTAATCTACCATCTCTGTTGTAGTCATCTTTTAAAAACATAGATATAACCACCCTACCCTTTTGAATGAGTCCTCATCAGGTATAGAACATCAGTATATTCCAGAATTTAATACTCTTCACAGTTTGGTCCTAACATAAATTTCTAAACTACACTTATGTGTTTGTATAAACATAATACCTTGAACAGCCACCTGATACGAAGAGATGATTCATTTGATAAGACTCTGATGCTGGGAAAGATTGAGAGCAGGAGAAGGGGACGACAGAGGATGAGATGGTTGGATGGCAACACCAGCACAATGGACATGGGTTTGGGTGGATTCTGGGAGTTGGTGATGGACAGGGAGGCCTGGTGTGCTGTGGTTCATGGGGTCTCAAGGAGTCAGACATGACTGAGCGACTCAACTGAACTGAACTGAATACCCTGAACACACATGACAATTAATGCAATTTTCTTGGTGTTAAGAACCCTGTTATGATGGATGAACAACCATAGAAGTTTATAGTCACAAAACAGGCCAAATATAATTGAGTCAAAAGTAATAAAGCTTAGACATGCAATTTGAGTTTCTATGCATGAAATTTGTTGTTGACAAAATAAGAATCAAAACTTTATTCTAATTCATTAGAGGTATTAGTCTCTCATTTGGCAGTGCAACTATATACTGATGCTAAGTCACTTTAGTCGTGTCCGACTCTGTGACCACATAGACGGAAGCCCACCAGACTCCCCTGTCCCTGGGATTCTCCAGGCAAGAACACTGGAGTGGGTTGCCATTTCCTTCTCCAATGTGTGAAAGTGAAAAGTGAAAGTGAAGTTGCTCAGTCGTGTCTGACTCATAGCAATCCCATGGACTGCAGCCTACCAGGCTCCTCTGTCGATGGGATTTTCTAGGCAAGAGTACTGGAGTGGCTTGCCATTGCCTTCTCCATCTATAAAACTATGACATTGTTATTTAGGTACAGAAAACTACAATACTTTGGCCACCTCATGCGATGAGTTGACTCACTAGAAAAGACTCTGATGCTGGGAAAGGTTGGGGGCGGGAGGAGAAGGGGACGACAGAGAATGAGATGGCTGGATGGCATCACTGACTCGATGGACATGAGTTTGAGTGAACTCCGAGAGTTGGTGATGGACAGGGAGGCCTGGCGTGCTGTGATTCATGGGGTCACAGAGAGTCGGACACGACTGAGCGACTGAACTGAACTGAACTGAACTGAACTCTGGGCTGCAGAAACACACAATGATTATATTGATCTACTTGTTGCCACTTGGTGACTGGCAACTCTTCCATCTAGAACCCATCTTAGAATATCTAATATCTGTAGTTAAAAATCTTTATGGAAACAGATTATTTTTCCTTTGTTGTCTTTAACTTTTAATGGAAAATATGGTGATTGTATGATTATAATTTCATACTGAGGCTCTGCATATTGACCAGTATTCAGTAATAGAGGAATTCATGCTAGTCATAAATGCTTTAGTATTAATGCAGAGTTAGAGTGAGGGGGAAAAAGAATTATTAGTTCTTTCTTCCCACCATTCTCTTCCCCCAAGGTTGCTATCTCTTCAATATGAAATTACCATAAATGTTGATGTTTTCAAATGCTTATTTTTGTTCCCTTGTATATTGACTATGGATTGTTTGGTTGTGTTAACATGGAAAGTCAAAACTTCAGTCTTCTGGACATACTAAGCATTATATACATAACTTTATTATCCTTTGGTTGTAAAGATAGAAGGAAGGATAATTTCAAGATTTTCTTACAACGTCGTGGAGGCTTTCTTATTTGAATCAGAATTTGGCAGGTCATCCCCTTATTTGCTTTGCATGGTGAATAGCATATGGTCAAGACAATTTCTTATTCTTGTTTGAAACAGTGTAATCCCAATTTTAAAGTTATTCATGGTTAATAGGTTGAGAGGAGGTGTGTCCTGTCATCAGAGATAAACTATTCATTAAAAGGAGTTTTAAAAAATAGTTCTAGTGAACCTCATGGTGTCTTATCAAGCATTTCACAAAAATAACTTTTTTCCCTCCTAGTTGCTTACTGTGGAATTGATAGATAACAGAATCATTGTGCTTTGGATCCTGGAATGTACCATGAAATTTGCCTAACAAAGCTTTGGATGTTAAAGGGTTAATTCTTTCGCATTAGTTAATAACTGATGGGCATAGGCGTCAAAGTGCTATTTTCTCTGCATAGATTATGCATTTTGGAACTCATTGCTCTTCAATTTAGCTTTCTAAATTAACTCATATCGTAGCCATTATTGAGGGAGATGACCACCTGCCACCCCCATATGTTGACTTTAATTATAAATATTTCCATTTGAAAGTCATAGAACTGTACCCAGACCTCCACTCTGTATACATTCAAACCAGGAGAACTAAAATTTCATGAAACATTTTAAAATAAATAATACCTTATTATGAGGGTCTTCATGTCAAAGACAGGATTGATGACTTGTGAAAAAGGTAATATCAGAAACACAGCAGATGGCTCATAGTAAGATATCTGTTAACCTAGTTACATGAAGCTTCAATAATCTTTGACAACTAAGAATGCATGATAATATATTTTTGTTTCCTGCTCATTATAATAGCTCATATTTTTTTTGTTTGTTTGCTTAGTTTTGGAAAAATTATTTTTGCCCCTTTCTTGCCTCTTCTTTCCCTCCTTTCCTTCCTTCCTTCTTTCTTTGTGTGATCTATCGAGCAACAAACACCATTAAATAAAAGTTAGCTTTAGACAAAATTTCCTAAGCAAAATTTGTTGTCAGCACTTGGCTTTCAGATTCCCTATCAGCAGCTATTATTTTCCTTCTGGTTTATTTTCCAGAAGGATTTATGACACTATTTTTATGTTCCAGATACTTTATAGTTGCTGAGGATACAAACAATATTAAAACATGATTCTTTCATTCAGTGACCTCTCAGGGTAGAGCTGAAACAGACGTGTCAACATAAGTGTCCCAATAGGGGTACAAATAAGCTACACAGTTATTACTAGCATGAAGCACTTACCGGCCTGGAAATATCAGGAAATTAGACATTAAAAATGTATGGGCAACAACCTGAAAGATGCTTAGGAATTTACTAGGAAGAACCATCCTGATGGAGATAGGCGTGCAAGAAGAAATGTGAATTTCCTAATGTTGACACTTATTCCCTTGGGAAAGTTACCTCTGCCATATTTTGTAGGAAATCATTGTTGTCTATTTCAACCTAAATTTTAGCTGAGAGGTTTTATTAATCTGTCTCAAGTGCTTTCTGTTTTTACAATGCTTTTCTTAGAAAACTCAAAGTCCTATAAAAGAAAAATGGTTTCAAGCACTGTAGAAAGCATTTTTGAAAAACTTATTAAAGGCTAAGAATTATTTCCTTTAAAGATTTCTATGGTATTATTCCTTGGAGTAGGAAATGGCAACCTGCTCCAGTATTTTTTTCTGGATAGTTCCATGGACAGGGGAACCTGGTGGGCTGCTCCAGTATTTTTTTCTGGATAGTTCCATGGACAGGGGAACCTGGTGGGCTGCAGTTCATGGGGCAACAAAGAGTCGGACATGACTGAGAACACACACAAGTATTTAAATTATGCTATTTACTTTAAACCTTTTTACAATATCATTAGGGATCAGTTCAGTTCAGTTCAGCTCAGTCGTGTCCAACTCTTTACGACCCCATGGACTACAGGACACCAGGCCTCCCTGTCAATCACCAACGTCCAGAGTTTATTCAAACTCATGTCCACCAAGTAGATGATGCCATTCAAGCATCTCATCCTCTGTCATCTCTGTCTCCTCCCACCTTCAATCTTTCCCAGCAACAGGGTCTTTTCAAATGAGTTAGTTCTTTGCATTAAGTGGCCAAGTATTAGAGTTTCAGCTTCAACATCAGTCCTTCCAATGAATACTTAGGACTGATCTCCTTTAGGATGGACTGTTTTGATCTCCTTGCAGTCCAAGGGACTCTCAAGATTCTTCTGCAACACCACAGATCAAAAGCATCAATTCTTTGGCATTCACCTTTCTTTATAGTCCAACTCTCACATCCATACATGACCACAGGAAAAACCATAGCCTTGACTAGATGGACCTTTGATGACAAAGTAACATCTCTGCTTTTAAATATGCTGTCTAGGTTGGTCATAACTTTCCTTCCAAGGAGTAAGCATCTTTTAATTTCATGACTGCAGTCACCACCTGCAGTGATTTTGGAGCCCCCCGAAATAAAGTTGGTCACTGTTTCCATTGCTTCCCATCTATTTGAGGACAACAGAGAATGAGATGGCTGGACGGCATCACCAACTCGATGGACATGGGTTTAAGTGAACTCCGGGAGTTGGTGATGGACAGGGAGGACTGGCGTGCTGTGGTTCATGGGGTTGCGAAGAGTCGGACACGACTGGGCGACTGAACTGAACTGAACTGAACTGAATGGGGCCAGATGCCATGATCTTAGTTTTCTGAATGTTGAGTTTCATGTCAACTTCTTCACTCTCCTCTTTCACTTTCATCAAGAGGCTCCTTAGTTCTTTGCTTTCTGCCATAGGGGTGGTGTCATCTGCATATCTGAGGTTATTGATATTTCTCCCAGCAATCTTGATTCCAGCTTGTGCTTCCTCCAGCCCAGCGTTTCTCATGAAATGCTCTGCATATAAGTTAAAAAAGCAGGGTGACAACATACAGCCTTGACATACTCCTTTTCCTATTTGGAACCAGTCTGTTGTTCCAAGTCCAGTTCTAACTATTGTTTCTTGACCTGCATACAGATTTCTCAGGAGGCAGGTCAGGTGGTCTAGTATTCCCGTCTCTTTAAGAATCCACAGTTTATTGTGATCCACACAGTCAGAGGCTTTGGCATAGTCAATAAATCAGAAATAGATGTTTTTCTGGAACTCTCTTGGTTTCTTGATAATCCAACAGGATGTTGGCAATTTGATCTCTGGTTCCTCTGCCTTTTCTAAATCCAGCTTGAACATCTGGAAGCTCATGGTTCACATATTGTTGAAGCCTGGGTTGGAGAAATTTGAGAATTACTTTACTATCATGCGAGATGAATGCAATTGTGTGGTACTTTGAGCATTCTTTGGCACTTCCTTTCTTTGGGATTGGAATGAAAACTGACCTTTTCCAGTCCTGTGGCCACTGCTGAGCTTTCCAGATTTGCTGACATATTGAGTGCAGCACTTTCACAGCATCATCTCTTAGGTTTTGAAATAGCACAAGTGGAATTTCATCACCTCACTAGCTTTGTTCGTAGTGATGCTTAGTAAGGCCCACTTGACTTCACATTCCAGGATGTCTGACTCTATCATGATGGTGATAATCACACCATCATGATTATCTGGGTCATGAAGATCTTTCTTTATATAGTTCTTCTGTGTATTCTTGCCACCTCTTCTTAATATATTTTGCTTCTGTTAGGTCCATAGCATTTCTGTCCTTTATTGGTCCCATCTTTGCATGAAATTTTCCCTTAGTATATCTAATTTTCTTGAAGAGATCTTTAGTCTTTCCCATTCTGTTTTTTCCCTCTATTTCTTTGCATCACTAAGGAAAGCTTTCTTATCTCTCCTTTCTATTCTTTGAAACTCTCCATTCAAATGGGTATATCTTTCCTTTTCTCCTTTGTCTTTCACTTCTGTTCATTTCATAGCTATTTGTAAGGCCTCCTCAGAGAACGATTTTGCCTTTTTGCATTTCTTTTTTAAGATGATCTTGATCCCTGCCTCCTGTACAATGTCATGGACCTCTGTCCATAGTTCTTCAGGCACTGTCTATCAGTTCTAATCCCTTGAGTCTATTTGTCACTTCCACTGTATAGTCATAAGGGATTTGATTTAGGTCATACCTGAATGGTCTAGTGGCTTTCCCTACTTTCTTCAATTTAAGTCTGAATTTGGCAATAAAGAGTTTATGATCTGAGCCACAGTCAGCTCCTGGTCATTTTTTCTTCCTGACTGTATAGAGCTTCTCCATCTTTGGCTACAAAGAATATAATCAATCTTATCTTGGTATTAACAATCTGGTGGTGTTCATGTGTAGAGTCTTCTCTTGTGTTGTTTGAAAAGGGTGTTTGTGTTAGGGGTATTTTTTACAAATGTGTAGGTTTTGTGATATATCAAGTAAATGACACAAAGTTTGAGATTATTGCAGGGTTTGATATTAAATCAAACTAATCTGTTTTCCTAAAATAGAAGAAGATCATAAGGCACAGCCTTTGGCCCTTTGATTTTCTTGTTCTTTCTTGTAAAAGTCTTTTGAAAAATTAATATGAATCTCCTCTTTCCCTTTTTTGTGTCTGCTATTCTCCCATCATTGTCACACAAATTTCTCTAGGAGTTTCAAACCTCAGGCCAAATACATTTTCTCCATGAAATATTTTCTGATTACTCCTTACAAAATATTTTATTTCTCTGAGTTCATAAATGATTTGCCTCTTTTGCCTATGAACAATGATCAAGACCCTGATTAAGTAAATAACTTTTATGAATTCTAATACCACAACTCAAAAATTTTAGAAAACAATTAAATTTTTGTCTCACTTCCATCAGCATCTACTGCACATGGCAAGCATTCCCACTTTCATGGAACTGGAGAAGTCCAACATAAAGATGTGATTTATCACCATGAAGCTGGATAGGCCTACCTCCTTTAATACAAACCCTACTGAACTGAAGATAGCACTTTGCAATGTCTCCATGAGAATACCCAGTTATCTTAGGAACAATCTTAGTTACTCTTTATACCACTAAAGTATCCTCCTTTGCTTCCACTTATTCCATCTTGAAAATAAGATCTTTGACAGACTTTCTGACTTAAGCACCAATTCCCTCATTTCAGTTCAGATCAGTTCAGTCGCTCAGTCGTGTCCGACTCTCCACGACCCCATGAATCACAGCACGCCAGGCCTCCCTGTCCATCACCAATTCCAGGAGCTCACTCAAACTCATGTCCACAGAGTCGGTGATGCCATCCAGCCATCTCATTCTCCGCCGTCCCCTTCTCCTCTCGCCCCCAACCTTTCCCAGCATCAGAGTCTTTTCCAGTGAGTCAACTCGTCGCATGAGGTGGCCAAAGTATTGCAGTTTCAGCTTTAGCATCAGTCTCTCCAATGAACATCCAGGATTGATCTCCTTTAGAATGGACTGGTTAGATCTCCTTGCAGTATAAGGGACTCTCAAGAGTCTTCTCCAACACCACAGTTCAAAAGCATCGATTCTTCGGCGATCAGCCTTCTTCACAGTCCAACTCTCACATCCATACACGACCACGGGAAAAACCATTGCCTTGACTAGACGGACCTTGGTTGGCAAAGTAATGTCTCTGCTTTTTAAAATGCTATCTAGGCTGGTCATAACTTTCCTTCCAAGGAGCAAGCGTCTTTTAATTTCATGGCTACAATCAGCATCTGCAGTGATTTTGGAGCCCAAAAAAATAAAGCCTGACACTGTTTCCACTGTTTTTCCACCTATTTCCCATGAAGTGATGGGACCAGATGCCATGATCTTTGTTTTCTGAATGTTGAGCTTCAAGCCAACCTTTTCACTCTCCTCTTTCACTTTCATCAAGAGGCTTTTGAGTTCCTCTTCACTTTCTGCCATAAGGGTAGTGTCATCTGCATATCTGAGGTTATTGATATTTCTCCCAGCAATCTTGATTCCAGCTTGTGCTTCTTCCAGCCCAGCGTTCCTCATGATGTACTCTGCATATAAGTTAAATAACAAGGTGACAATATACAACCTTGACGTACACCTTTTCCTATTTGGAACCAGTCTGTTGTTCCATGTCCAGTTCTAACTGTTGCTTCCTGACCTGCATACAGGTTCCTCAAGAGGCAGGTCAGGTGGTCTGGGATTCCCATCTCTTTCAGAATGTTCCACAGTTGATTGTGATCCACACAGTCAAAGGCTTTGGCATAGTCAATGAAGCAGAAATAGATGTTTTTCTGGAACTCTTTTGCTTTCTCCATGATCCAGCGGATGTTGGCAATTTGATCTCTGGTGCCTCTGCCTTTTCTAAAACCTGCTTGAACATCTGGGAGTTCACGGTTTACATACTGCTGAAGCCTGGCATGGAGAATTTGAGCATGACTTTACTAGCGTGTGAGATGAGTGCAATTGTGCGGTAGTTTGAGCATTCTTTGGCATTGCCTTTCTTTGGGATTGGAATGAAGACTGACCTCTTCCAGTCCTGTGGCCACTGCTGAGTTTTCCAAATCTGCTGGCATATTGAGTGCAGCACTTTCACAGCATCATCTTTCAAGACTTGAAATAGCTCCACTGGAATTCCATCACCACCACTAGCTTTGTTCGTAGTGATGCTTTCTAAGGCCCACTTGACTTCACATTCCAAGATGTCTGGCTCTAGGTCAGTGATCACGTTATTGTGACTATCTTGGTCGTGAAGATCTTTTTTGTACAGTTCTTCTGTGTATTCCTGCCACCTCTTCTTAATATCTTCTGCTTCTGTTAGGTCCATACCATTTCTGTCCTTTATCGAGCCCATCTTTGCATGAAATGTTCCCTTGGAATCTCTAATTTTCTTGAAGAGGTCTCTTGTTTTTCCTATTCTGTTGTTTTCTTCTATTTCTTTGCATTGATCACTGAGGAAGTCTTTCTTATCTCTCCTTGCTATTCTTTGGAACTCTGCATTCAGATGCTTATATCTTTCCTTTTCTCCTTTGCTTTTCGCCTCTCTTCTTTTCACAGCTATTTGTAAGGCCTCCTCAGACAGCCATTTTGCTCTTTTGCATTTCTTTTCCATGGGGATGGTCTTGGTCCCTGTCTCCTGTACAATGTCACGAACCTCCATCCAGAGTTCATCAGGCACTCTATCAATCAGATCTAGTCCCTTAAATCTATTTCTCACTTCCACTGTATAATCATAAGGGATTTGATCGCAGATGCGACGTGAGAGACGCTGGCCCCGGTGGCGCAGAGGCTACGCGAGAGATGCCGGCCCCGGCGCAACGAACCACGCAAAGAGGTGCGGCCGTGAGGAGCTACCCCACGCCTGAGGCCAGGGCCGGCGGCCGAGAGGAGCTACCCCACATCCAATAGGCGGTGGCTGCGCGTGCGCAGGAGGGCCGAGAGGAGCTACTCCGTGTTCAAGGTCAGGAGGGGCAGCCTTGAGGAGATACCCCTCGTGCAAGGTAAGGTACAGCAGCTGCACTTTGCTGGAGCAGCTGTGAAGAGATTTTCCACGACCAAGGTAAGAGAAACCCAAATAAGACGGTAGGTATTGCTATGGGGCATCAGAGGGCAGACAAACTGAAATCATAATCACAGGAAACTAGCCGATCTGATCACATGGACCAAAGCCGAATGTGGTCCACTGGAGAAGGGAATGGCAAACCACTTCAGTATACTTGCCTTGAGAACCCCATGAACAGTAACAAAGGGCAAAATGATAGGATACTGAATGAGGAATTCCCCAGGTTGGTAGGTGCCCAGTATGCTACTGGAGCTCAGTGGAGTAATAACTATAGAAGGAATAAAGGGATGGACCAAAAGCAAAACCAATACCCAGTTGTGGATGTGACCAGTGATAGAAGCAAGGTCCAGTGCTGTAAAGAGCAATATTGCATAGGAACCTGGAATGTTAGGTCCATGAATCAAGGCAAATTGGAAATAGTCAAACAGGAGATGGCAAGAGTGAACATAGACATTCTAGGAATCAGTGAATTAAAATGGACTGGAATGGGTGAATTTAACTCGGATGACCATTATATCTACTACTGTGGGC
Organism: Moschus berezovskii; assembly: GCF_049115385.1. NCBI lineage: Eukaryota > Metazoa > Chordata > Mammalia > Artiodactyla > Moschidae > Moschus > Moschus berezovskii. The sequence goes on from NC_142462.1 coordinate 118,392,972, forward strand.
AGGAATCCCTTAGAAGAAATGGAGTAGCCATCATGGTCAACAAAAGAGTCCGAAATGCAGTACTTGGATGCAATCTTAAAAACGACAGAATGATTTCTGTTCGTTTCCAAGGCAAACCATTCAATATTACAGTAATCTAGGCCTATGCCCCAACCAGTAATGCTGAAGAAGCCGAAGTTAATCGGTTCTATGAAGACCTACAAGACCTTTTAGAACTAACACCCAAAAAAGATGTCCTTTTCATTATAGGGGACTGGAATGCAAAAGTAGTAATTCAAGAATCACCTGGAGTAACAGGCAAATTTGGCCTTGGAGCATGGAATGAAGCAGGGCAAAGGCTAATAGAGTTTTGTCAAGAGAATGCACTGGTCATAGCAAACACCCTCTTCCAACAACACAAGCGAAGACTCTACACATGGACATCACCAGATGGTCAACACCGAAATCAGATTGATTATATTCTTTGCAACCAAAGATGGAGAAGCTGTATACAATTAGTGAAAACAAGACCAGGAGCTGACTGTGGCTCAGATCATGAACTTCTTATTGCGAAATTCAGACTTAAATTGAAGAAAGTAGGGAAAATCACTAGACCATTCAGATATGACCTCAATCAAACAATTCCCTACTCTGGATAATAATACATTCTGCTATAGCTGAACGACTTGGCTGAATATGTCTGCATATTCCAACTCCATTTGGAGTTGAGATCTGCAAAATTTCCATTATTGATCATTTCATCTAAATACTTTCTTAATTAACCCATCCTTAACCAACCCATCCTTGACCACTTGCCTGGTGTCAGGTTCATCTTGGTTAAGTGATTATATCAACCACAGTTTAGAGGTAGGAAATAGAAACCTCTTTATTTTAAGCAGAAATGGATGTGGGAGGCTGCCACTGAAATTACTGTCAAAGCTATAATCTAGCGTCTGCTACCACACCTGCATGCCCTTGCTATATGGGCTGGACACTGGACCTAATGTCAAAATTTTTATGGTGGTATGTTGGTTTGTATTCTCAAAGGAATGTGGCAATACTTTTTGCTTTACTATTTTGCTAGGGAGCGAGAATTTCAGAGACTTTCAATTGGAACTTTCTACCAAAAAAAAGGACCAGGGAGCCATTATTAGTGATATTTTGCTTGTTAAAATATGTATTTTATGTGTAAATGCAGAATAAGTTTATAGAACCATTAAAACAACTGTAAGGTGGTTCTTCCTTATAAGCTTTGCAGTAAACCACATCTAAGACACAAGACATATTAAGGGAAATCAAATGTAAATTACATTCTTTTAGACCCACTCAAAGTTGAAGACACCTTTTTACTTTTATATTTTGGTTTTTGTTCAGTAAGTTTTTAAAAACTGAGATATAATTGATATGATGCATTATATTATGTAAAACATATGTAAAACATAATGATAACTACATAGATACAATTTGTTTCTTCTCATAAGAATTTTAAAGATATACTCTCTTAGTAACTTCTAAATGCATAATACAATATTATTAGCTATAGACACCATATTATGCATCATGTTCCTAGGAATTATTTACTTTATACTTGGAAGTACGTACCTCTTGATCTCTTTATCTCATTTTGCTTATCATCAACCTTCTGCCTCTGGCAATCATTAATCTTTTTTTGTTTCTATAAATGCATTTTGCTTTTGTTGTTTTCTAAGATTCCAAAGATATTCACGACCAGGATAATCACAATGGTGTGATCACTCACCTAGAGCCAGACATCTTGGAATGTGAAGTCAAGTGGGCCTTGGAAAGCATCACTACGAACAAAGCTAATGGAGGTGATGGAATTCCAGTGGAGCTATTTCAAATCCTGAAAGATGATGCTGTGAAAGTGCTGCACTCAATATGCCAGCAAATTTGTAAAACTCAGCAGTGGTCACAGGACTGGAAAAGGTCAGTCCCCACTCCAATCCCAAAGAAAGGCAATGCCAAAGAATGCTCAAACTACCATACAATTGCACTTATCTCACACGATACTAAAGTCATGCTCAAAATTCTCCAAGCCAGGCTTCAGTAATACGTGAACCGTGAACTTCCAGATGTTCAAGCAGGTTTTAGAAAAGGCAGAGGAACCAGAGATCAAAACACCAACATCCGTTGGAACATGGAAAAAGCAAGAGAGTTCCAGAAAAATATCTATTTCTGCTTCATTGACTATGCCAAAGCCTTTGACTGTATGGATAACAATAAACTGTGGAAAATTCTGAAAGAGATGGGAATACCAGACCACCTGACCTGTCTCTTGAGAAACCTGTATGCAGGTCAAGAAGCAACAGTTAGAACTGGACATGGAACAACAGACTGGTTCCAAATAGGAAAAGGAGTATGTCAAGATTGTATATTGTCACCCTGCTTATTTAACTTATATGCAGAGTACATCATGAGGAACGCTGGGCTGGAAGAAGAAAAGCTGGAATCAAGATTACTGGGAGAAATATCAATAACCTCAGATATGCAGATGACACTACCCTTATGGCAGAAAGTGAAGAGGAACTCAAAAGCCTCTTGATGAAAGTGAAAGAGGAGAGTGAAAAGGTTGGCTTGAAGCTCAACATTCAGAAAACAAAGATCATGGCATCTGGTCCCATCACTTCATGGGAAATAGGTGGAAAAACAGTGGAAACAGTGTCAGGCTTTATTTTTTTGGGCTCCAAAATCACTGCAGATGCTGATTGTAGCCATGAAATTAAAAGACGCTTGCTCCTTGGAAGGAAAGTTATGACCAACCTTGATAGTATATTTAAAAGCAGAGACATTACTTTGCCAACCAAGGTCCGTCTAGTCAAGGCAATGGTTTTTCCCGTGGTCGTGTATGGATGTGAGAGTTGGACTGTGAAGAAAGCTGATCGCCGAAGAATCGATGCTTTTGAGCTGTGGTGTTGGAGAAGACTCTTGAGAGTCCCTTATACTGCAAGGAGATCCAACCAGTCCATTCTAAAGGAGATCAATCCTGGGTGTTCATTGGAAGGACTGATGCTAAAGCTGAAACTCCAATACTTTGGCCACCTCATGCAAAGAGTTGACTCACTGGAAGAGTCCAATGCTAGGAGGGATTTGGTGGGAGGAGACGGGGACGACAGAGAATGAGATGGCTGGATGGCATCACCGACTCTGTGGACATGAGTTTGAGTGAACTCCGGGAGTTGGTGATGGACAGGGAGGCCTGGTGTGCTGTGATTCATGGGGTCACGGAGAGTCAGACACGACTGAGCAACTGAACTGAACTGATATATGCATGGGTTTATTTTTAGGCTCTCAACTCTCTGCCACTAGTATGTGTCTGTTTTTGTATCTGTGCCACACTGTTTTGGTTTGTACAGCTTTATAATATATTTTGAAATCAGGCGATGTGATGCCTCCTAATTTTTTTTCATTTTTTTTCTACTTATATAAAAAATATCATTGAACTCTTGTTTGGATTGCATTGAATATATACATGGTTTTGAGTATTTTAGCAATATTAATTATTTCAGTCCATGAACACAATACAGTTTTCCATTTGTTTGTAGTTTCTTCTGTTTCTTTTATCAATGCCACTTCTTGCTTTTAGTGTAAAGATCTTTTTCCTCCATGGTTAAATTTATTTTGAAGTATTTTATTGTTTTTCATGTTATTGTAAATAGATCATTTTCTTTATTTTCTGTTCAGATCATTGCTCACTATTATATAGAAGCACTACTGATTCTTGTATGCTTGTTTTTCATCTTGAAAATTTATTGAATTTGTTCATTAAGTCTGGGAGTTTTTTGGTGAATTCTTTAGGAATTTCTATATATATAAATGTTATCTGCAAATAGAGCCAATTTTATTAATACGTCTTTCTTTCCAATTCCTTTTTGTTTTATTTCTTTTCTTGCCTAACTGCTTTGTCTAGAACTTCTAGTGCTATGTAGAATGATAATTGAAAGTAAGTACCTTTGTCTTGTTCTTGATCATACAAGAAAATCTTCCAGTCTTTCAGCGTGGAGTATGATGTTAGTTGTGGATTTATCCTATATAGTCTTTATTATATTGAGGTGTGTTTCTTCTGTCTTTAATTTAATAGTATTTATCATAAACGGACATTGCATTTTGTCAAATGCTTTTTCTATGTCCACTGAGAAGATTGGCTTTTTTCCCTTTTATTTTATTAATGTGATATCACATTTTTTGATTTGTGTATGTTGGAATACATTCACTTCCCAGGGATAACTCCCACTTGGTAATTATGATTGATGCTTCTAATGTGTTGCTAAATTTAGTTTTTAATATTTTATTGGAAATTTTTGCACCTATATTTATCAGGCATATTAGCCTATAGTTTTATTTTCTTGTAGTGTCCTCTTCTGGCTTTGATATCAAAATAATGGTGGCCTTGTAAAACGACTGTGGCAGTGTTTCCTTCTTTTTTGTGTTTTGGAAAAGTTTGAGAAATATTAGTATTAAATGTTTGGTAAAATTCACCAGGGAAGCCATCTGGTTCTGAGCTTTTCTTTGAGCAAGAATTTTGTTTACTGGTTCCCTTTTCTTAATAATTGGTCTGTTCAGATTTTCTATTTGTTTGTGATTCAGTTATGGTAGGTTGTATTTTTCAAAGAATTTGCCCATTTCTTCTAGGTTTTCCAGTTTGTTTCCATGTAGTTGTTCATAATATCTCCTTATAGTTCTTTGTATTTCTGTGGTATCAGTGTAACATTTCCTTTTTCAGCTATGCTTTCACTGATTTGGATCCTATCTACTTCATCACTGGTACTTATTCTGCTTAATCAAGTCTGCTTTGAAGCTCTCTATTGAGTCCTTCAATTCAATTATTTTATTTTTAAGCTCTGGAATTTCTGAATTTGTTTTGGCAGTTGTTGGAGTTATTTTATGGTTTCTTTTTCTTTGCTGAACTTCTTGTTTTGTTCATGCATTATCCTTCTAAGTTTGTTTAGTTGTTTGTCTGGGTGTTCTTGTAGTCCACTAAACTTTTTAAAGAGGATTGTTCTGAATTCCTTGTCTGACAGTTCATAGACTTCCAGTTTTTTAGGGTCAGTTATTATTGGAGCTTTATTAGTTTCCTTGGTGATGTCATGTTTATCTGATTTTTTTTATGATCCTTGATTCATTATGTTGGTATCTGTGTATTTGAGCAAACAGTTTACTCTTCCAGATTTTACAAGTTCACTGTGGCAGAGACTGTTCTCATTAGTCATCTTAGTATGCATTTCCGGACATGTCCATTGGTAATGTTCTTGGGCAGATAGGGCTTGCTATCAGGGCCTATTTTTGAGTAATGTCATTGCTCAAGCTCTGAGATCTGGAGTGGAGGGTACCTGCGGATGATAACTGTTGGAGAGGATGGCTTACTTGATCCTCTGCAAGCGAGTGAGTCTTTAGGAAGGGCTTGAACATTGCCTGCGTTCTTTGGTCAGCCTAACTAGGTGGGTGGGACTGGGTACTATATTCAGTAGTTGGTAAAGTTATAAATTACTCTGTGCTGCTAAGGCAATAGAACAGGTTCCAGGATCTGCACACTTCACTGTTTGCAGACTTAAATCAGGCAAGACTATGCACTGAATTCCCTGGCCAGACAGGGCCAGAGGTTTTGCTCTGTAAATGGAAAAATCCATCGGCTATGTTCTCTATTCAGGACCGACAGTAAGCAGGGCTGTTGGGTAGGTTATGAAGCTTCCTGTGTGCTCTGTTATGTTCCATGGTTGGGAGGGATGAAGACTGTATTCAGGAATAGGTGGGGCTATAAATTAGTCCCTGCCTAGGTAGAACAAACGAATTGGCTCCAAAGTCTGAAAGACTCTTAGTTTGTGGTCTTGAGTCTGAGCTGATCCATGTCACAAGTTCTCTGGACAAACAGTGCCCCTGACTTTACTATGTGGATGCTCATCTCTGCCTGCCATGCTCTCTGTTCAAGCATTTCAGGACAACACAACTTCTAGATATTCTGGTCAGCCTTTCTATTCAGGTAGGGCTGGGAGCTATACTCAGCCCTAGACTGAGCTATGACTCTGCTCCCCATACTGAATGGAAATAGATGAGGATCCAGTGCTGGAAAGGCTTTTTCTTGGGGACCCAAGTCAGGCAGACTTGCACCCCACCAGCTTCCCTAGTGGGTGGATCGTATTGGCTCTGCAGGTGAGCAAAGCTGCTGGTTGAACACTTGGGCACTACAGGTATGAATTTGTTCTGCCATAATTCAAGTGCTGATGTTGCAAGCCCTTCTTTCTTTTCCACTACAATCAGATTTCCTATGCTCAAACCCTGTAGATTCCCATGCAATCCATGTAGGGGTGAGATCACAGTGGGGACTCCCAACAATTGACACACAACTGTCGGTGAGTGGGATATCCCACCCTGGGCTCTCTTTTCCCACAGGAGAACCTTTAGGTTCAGTGGAGACCATTCAGCATGGAGCTACACTGGAACTGGCACAGGGCAACGTGGTCAGCCTAGTGCTCCTCTTATCCTTCTAATGTCATCTATCTGGGTCTCTGTGGGACAGAGGTGTGCTCTAGCCTCACCTCCATATTCTAGAATTTTTTTCAGTGGAGTCTTGTCTGTGAATAGTTGTTAATTACTGTTATTTTGAAAGGAAGGGAAGTCAGGAGCCATCTGCATCACCATCTTGTGACGTCGCTGTTTCTTTTTCTTGCTCTAGCAGTAAAACTTTCGTTGCTTTGCTTAAGTCCTCGACATTTCTCCACTTGAATTTTTATATATAAAGAAAGGTGAATGATCTGGATGACTTCTGAAGTTCCTTTTAACTTTAACATAGTGTCTTTTGTATTTGTTTTTACTTCTCAATGCATCCTTAAATGTAGTTAAGATACTTAGTCAACTGTTTGGGCTGGTCTGTATACTTCCCACTATAATGTAGGCTTCATAAGGATAGAGAAGATAAACAATTTGTTTATTGATAAATGTCCATAATACTTTAAAATATTATTTAAGTGATTCATTCTTGATCACTCACTTATACTTAAGCTATATTTTCATTCATTCATTCAACATATGTCAATTTACTTAGCAAATACTTAATGATCACTTCATCATCTGCTTCTTTTTGATTCTCTAAATCCTCTCTGCTTTCAACATCAACTGTGCTTCAGCTTTTCTATTAAACTGCTGAGCATTCCAGCTATAATGAATCTCTATCTTATTTGAACTTATCCACATACATAGCAGTTGTTATCATGGATATAAGAGTAAAATCTTCAAAGATTTCTTAATATTTTGCTCATTTATACTATGCTTATTATTACTGTACTATTAAGAATATACTATCTACTAATATCGGAGAAGGCAATGGCAAGCCACTCCAGTACTCTTGCCTAGAAAATCCCATGGATGGAGGAGCCTGGTAGGCTGCAGTCCGTGGGGTCGCTAAGGGTCAGACACGACTGAGTGACTTTACTTTCACTTTTCACTTTCACACATTGGAGAAGGAAATGGCAACCCACTCCAGTGTTCTTGCCTGGAGAATCCCAGGGAAGGGGGAGCCTGGTGGGCTTCCGTCTATGGGGTCACACAGAGTCGGACACGACTGAAGTGACTTAGCAGCAGCAGCAGCATCTACTAATATTCTGCTTATTTATACTGTGTATGCTGCTACTTAACATATACTTTAACATGTATGATTTTCTCAGAGTCTGTGGATTTTTCAAAGTCAAGGATATTACAATACATGTTTTCTAAAATTTCCCCATGACATGTAATATCAGTTAGACATAGAATTTGAAAATTGTAATTTAACACATTCTCTTTTTCTTTCCTCTTCTTTCTCTTTTCCTTTCCCCCATAACACTTGTGTAAGCATACACATATACACATACAATCTTGAATGGCACTTTAGTATCCTTGATTTATTGTGATAGAAATTGAAACAGAAAAAAAAGGAAAAAGTGATATTGAATAGCCAAGGAATGGATATTTGCCAAGAAATGGCTATTGAATTTTTATCTAACTTATGGGAATAATGTTCAATTCATAATTACCTAAAGTATATCATCCGATTTCTTGGCTTTGACCATGATATGGAAATGTTCTTTCTTTTCTTGTCTTTGCAAACATTTCTCTTTTTGTTGTGAGAGAAGCCAAGTAGTCTGTAGTTATGCTGGTGCACAAAGCATTTTAAAATAGCCTTCATTTATGAGCGATCACCTATGAAGGACTAACATTTAAGGAACCTTGCTGTGTCCTTTTCTGAGATTACAGCTTCTATACAAGTGACAAATATATTTAGACAGAGCATAAAGAGTTCTCTGTACAGTTTTTGATTGGTATTGTTAGCATTCATGGGGAAATGTTGAAGAATACTAATAACTGCAGATAAATAACTAAAATAGTTGTTGTCCCAGAAGGGTGACAGCAGGCCATGCTTCTGGGGACTACATTTGGATACGTGATTTACGATTCCTTTCTGAGAAAATATTGTTAATAGTTTTTGTGATTGCACATTTCCCTATTCACTTAAAAAGTTCAGAGCGAGATGAAGGAGAAGAGAGAGTGAAAAGCAGAGAGGCTCCAACAGGTTGTTTTGTGTCTACTCCTTCTGTTAATAGATGAATACCATCTATGACAAATCTCAAAACAAAAATAAATTTATGGTAATGTATCAATAATTCCCTATTTACGTATTTCTTTTGGCCAAAGCTCTACTTATCTGATAAACCTCTGTTAAAAAAACATTATATAAACCATTCCTAGTTATAAGGATGACAAATAGACAATTATATAAAATATAGGATCAAACTACATCTCTCTGTTATTCTTAGAAAAGATTACAAGAAGATCTTACTGAATTTGGGTCTTCTCCGTATTATAAAAAATGAGCAATATTCTAGATAAGAATAAATAAAAATGAGAACTCTCTATGTGAGAAGAAAGTTGCTCATTTAAAGCTCTGCTATATGACATTTGTTCAAAATTTAGATAAATGCCAAAACTAAAAATAATAATGATCGCCTTCAGCATAACACAGGAGATTTCTGAATATCGGAGTTGGAGCCTGAAAAGAGATGAATATTCAGGCTAAACAGAGCCTTAGAAATCATCTTGTGACTCATATCTGATGATTTTGAGGCCCAGGGAGGTGCAGTGACATGTCAGATTTACACAAGGACCTAGAAATCCACAATCCAGATTTCTGAGGCATACAGTGTCCTTTTCTTTTGATATTTAAATTGATTAGTTGAAGCTCAGTAGGTATTTTGAAGTACATTTATTTTTATTTATAATTGTATTGTTATACAACTCTCCTTTTGGAAAGTAAATTAAATGCTAAATTTAGTGCCCTTTCAGAGCTCACCAAAAATAAGCTCCCGACATAACTTTTGTTTTCTTTGTTTTTCTGTCGATGATGTTGCTGCAGTAAATACATGTAACAAAAATTTTCCCATTTTAGTCATTTTTATGTATACACTTCTGAAGTATTTAGTATATCCCCATAGTTCTGCAAACATCACTAAAATCTCTAGAAGTTTTTCATCCTCCTCAACTGGAACTCTGTACTCAAACCACCAAATTACCATTTCTACCTCCTCCCAGCCCCGGAAACCATAGTTCTTACTATCTCCATGAATTTGGCTACTCTAGCTATTTCATATCGGAGAAGGCAATGGCAAGCCACTCCAGTACTCTTGCCTAGAAAATCCCATGGATGGAGGAGCCTGGTAGGCTGCAGTCCGTGGGGTCGCTAAGGGTCGGACACGACTGAGCTACTTCACTTTCACTTTTCACTTTCACACATTGGAGAAGGAAATGGCAACCCACTCCAGTGTTCTTGCCTGGAGAATCCCAGGAAAGGGGGAGCCTGGTGGGTTTCCGTCTATGGGGTCACACAGAGTCAGACACAACTGAACTGACTTAGCAGCAGCAGCAGCAGCAGCTATTTCATATAATTGGAGTCATACAATATTTGTCTTTCAGTGAATGGCTTTTTTCATGCAGCATAATGTCCTCAAGATTCATCTTTGTTGCTATTCATATTTGTTTTTTATAAGACCTATTATATTTTTGCACCATATCTACTGAGATATATCTGACAAATAAAATTATATATGTTTAAGGTATACATCTTGATATTTTGATATATGTATATATTTTGAAATAATCACCAAAATTAATATATCAATCATCTCGCATAGTTATCATTTTCCTTGTGTGTATGCGTGTGTTGTTTCTTGGTTTCTTTTCTTGGTGTATGGTAAGAACACTTAAAATCTATCCTCTCAGCAAATTTTGAGTATATGATGCAATATTATTAAGTATATGCACATTGCTGTACATTAGATCTCAAAAACTTATCTTGAAAGTGATAAACTTATCTAGATAGTATTTATATCAGTCTTGTTCCTCAGGTCCTATAAATTGTATGTGAAGGTGTCAGATACATTGCACTCAACCCAGCTGAGGATCCCTGAGCTTACGGAACTAAAACTTTTTCTGTTAGGCTGCAAGTAAACCTGATCATTTCCCCAGAGAGAGGTATTATCTTTGTTACAGTGGACTATAAGTAAATTTCTCCTTTGTTTCTTAGAGATCTGCATTTTCCAAGGCTGTTGACTCTACAAACATCTTCATAAAGACAGTCTGGGGAAAAAATGATGTCAATGCTTCACTCACAAGACATGCAAAACACATGGAAACTGATCCAACCACCTTCTATTATTTTTTTCACCTGTTAATAGAATCATTAATGTATTCACTCATCCTTCTCCTCCCCCTTTTTCTACAATTTATTCAGTGAATATTCCATCTCTTTGCCAGAAACTGCCCTGTTCTTCCATAACATTCTATTTCAGCCAAATGGAATAGATCTTTCTGTTTTAAATTAACCAATCCATTGATTTTTCTACACAATGACAGTGTCTTTTCTGATGCTCTTTCTTCAACTTAAAAAATCCTCTATGATTTACTTCTCCAAACTAAAACCCTCTGCTTCTCTCAATATAATACTCTATTCAAATTCCACTTGTTTTTTTTTTTTCCCTGATTCTTATGATTGGAACTAAGCATCTACTTTTGAGTTTGTTTAGCAATACAGCTTACACTCTTAGAACACTCTTTGAATTCTTGCTCTCTTTGACATTTGTCAGCGTTAACTTAGATGAATACTAACTCCTTATCTTGGAGGGTGAGTTCAGTGGGAAGAGAACCTGTTCAGTCCTCACACTGTTAATACCCTGTGGTGCTTTGTAGCTTCTTGCTCAGAGTTGGATCCTACATTCTAATTAAAACTGATATATTTGGAATTTGGTCTGTGTTGCAGCTGGGCTTTTGGTTTGCAAAATTACAGTGATTAACAAGTGGTTACATCATTTCACATTTTTGTCAATGCATTTTCCCTTTTATAGAATATATATAATATGTATATCATATATACATATATATATTATGTAAAACACAAATGGCATAAACAGATAGATACAGGTATATAACTGTATATATGCCGTATACATTATCTTTCTATCATCTACTTATATGCCTTATATTTAAATTACTTAAATTTTTGAAGAGGGAGAAGGAAATGGCAACGTGATTTTGGTAAAATGAGCAAAGCCTGAGGCCTAGGACCTGGAGACTGGAAAATGCTCTGGGCATAGTTCATATTTTTGGTATGCTGCCCAAGGTAAGAGGTGAGGTTTAGGATGAGAAAACACTGGAGAGTTATGGTTTACATTGTAAAGGGTAGAGAGCAATTCAAGGAAGCACAGAATAGATCCTAAGTCTAAATATGAGGAAAGAGTCAGAGAAAATAGAACTACAATTTCTTTGTATGTAGTTTAGGGAAATAGATGTGCATGTTGAAAAAAATCAATAAAGACCGAATTCTCATACTAATACTTGAGTTGAAGCAGAGAACAGAGATCTCATTAGCAACAGTGGAAGTCAGTAGGTAACAGACTAATATTTTCAATCATTAGAAATGTAGTGAAAGTCAACCTAGCATTGTAGATGGAATACACTTACCAAGAATGAGGAAAACAACACAGTTTCAAAAAACAACAAAGGAGTTTACTATTAAATGTCAGTTAAAAAAATATTACAAAGAGTATACTGTGTAAGATAGGATTCCCTAGGGGCTCAGACAGTAAAGCATCTGCCCACAATGCAGGAGACCTAGGTTCAATCCCTGGGTCAAGAAGATCCCCTGGAGAAGCAATGGCGACCCACTCCAGTACTCTTGCCTGGAAAATCCCATGGATAGAGGAGGCTGGTAGGCTACAGTCCATGGGGTTGCAAAGAGTCGGATATGACTGAGTGACTTTCTTTTCTTTTCGGACACTTTCTTTCGCTTTATACTGTGTAGGATACAAAGAGTATAAGATACAGACTATACTGTGTAAGATGGAGAAGAAAATGGCAACCCACTCCAGCCTGGAGAATGCAATGGACAGAGGAGCCTGGAGGGCTTCAGTCCATGCAGTCGCAAGAGTTGGACACAACTGAAGTGATTAGCCTTTGACTATGTGGATCACAATAAACTGTGGAAAATTATGAAAGAAATGGGAATACCAGACCACCTGACCTGCCTCTTGAGAAACCTGTATACAGGTCAGGAAGCAACAGTTAGAACTGGACATGGAACAGACTGGTTCCAAGTAGAAAAGGAGTACGTCAAGGCTGTATATTGTCACCCTGCTTATTTAACTTATATGCAGAGTACATCATGAGAAATGCTGGGCTGGAAGAAGCACAAGCTGGAATCAAGATTGATGGGAGAAATATCAATAATCTCAGATATGCAGATGACACCACCCTTATGGCAGAAAGTGAAGAAGAACTAAAGAGTCTGTTGATGAAAGTTAAAGAAGAGAGTGAAAAAGTTGTATTAAAGCTCAACATTCAGAAAACTAAGATCATGGCATCTGGTCTCATCACTTCATGGCAAATAGATGGGGAAACAATGGAAACAGTGGCTGACTTTATTTTTCTGGGCTCCAAAATCACTGCAGATGGTGATTGCAGCCATGAAATTAAAAGACACTTGCTCCTTGGAAGGAAAGTTATGACCAACTTAGACTGTATATTAAAAAGCAGAGATATTACTTTGCCAACAAATGTCCATCTAGTCAAGGCTATGGTTTTTCCAGTGGTCATGTATGGATGTGAGAGTTGGACTATAAAGAAAGCTGAGTGCTGAAGAATCGAGGCTTTTGAACTGTGGTGTTGGAGAAGACTCTTGAAAGTCCCTTGGACTGCAAGGAGATCCAACCAGTCCATCCTAAAGATCAGTCCTGGGTATTCATTGGAGGGACTGAAGCTGAAGGTGAAACTCCAATACTTTGGCCACCTGATGTGGAAAGCTGACTCAATGGAAAACACGCTGATGCTGGGAAAGACTGAGGGCCAGAGGAGAAGGGGACAACAGAGGATGAGATGGTTGGATGGCATCATCGATACAATGGACATGGGTTTGGGTGAACTCCAGGAGTTGGTGGTGGACAAGGAGGCCTGGTATGCTGTGGTTCATGGGATCACAGAGTCAGGCACGACTGAGCAAATGAACTGACCTGAACTGAAGTGATTAAACCACTGTACTGTGTAAGAAGTGTGATCAAGATTAGAAAATTGGAGATATATGAAACGGTGAGAAAATAAATTGATGTGGAAAATTTAAGCAAGTATTGATGATTTTAACTACACAAAATAATCATGTCATAGTATTGATAAAAGAAGACATTAAAATACTTTAATACTAAGGAAAGTGAAAAGTGAAAGTGGAGTCACTCAGTCGTGTCCGACTCTTTGCAACCCCATGGACTGTAGCCTACAAGGCTCCTCAGTCCATGGGATTTTTTAGGCAAGAGTACTGGAGTGGGCTGCCATTTCCTTCTCCCAGTGATCTTCCCAACCCAGCAATAGAACCTAGGTCTCCTGCATAGCAGGTACTTTACCATCTGAGCCACCAGGGAAGCTCAGATGGTATAGTAGGGAGGGTTGTGATAAAAGGTAAGCATTCTAAATTTCTTGTATTTTTCAAGAGTTAAAACATTGACTAATTATATAGACTTCATTCTATGTAATGTGCATATTAAACTTGACTAAAATAACTTGATAGAGTGAAATTCAGTAGGGGAGTGAGAATGCAATATTAATAAAAACAATAATTTTATTGTGTAAAAAGGTAAAACGACAGTGAAATGAAAAGAGCAAATATAAACTTTTAACATAGGTGCACTATTTCTATATATATTACCAACCACAATAACAGTAAATATATAAAAGTCTTCCATTAAAAGACATACCTATTTAGGTTAGTTTAATAAAACACATATGCTTAGTCACTCAGACTTTTTGGGACCACATGGACTGTAGTTCAGCAGCCTCCTCTTAAATGGGATTCTTCAGGCAAGAAAGCTGGAGTGGGTAGCCACTCCCTTCTCCACGGGATCCTCCCAACCCAGGAATTGAACCCGGGTCTCCTGCAGCTCAGTTGGTAATGAATCCGCCTGCAATGCAGGAGACCTGGTTTGATTCCAGGGTTGGGAAGATCCCCTGGAGAAGGGATAGGCTACCCAGTCCAGTATTCTGACCTGGAGAATTCCATGGACCATATAGTCCATGTGGTCGCAAAGAGTCAGACACAACTGAGTGACTTTCACTTTCACTTCACTCCTGCATTGCAGGCGGATTCTTTACCATATGAGCAACCAAGAAAGTCCAATAAAACACACATCATCTTCCAAACAACTCAAGTCAAGGGTGAAGTAAAATTGTCTGTAAAAATTTTTAGAAATAAATGTAAATAAACTATTGATCAAATGCTGAAAATGATGCCAGATATTTTATAGGGGAAGTATTTACGCTTAAAATACTTAAGCTTGCTGCTGCTGCTGCTAAGTCGCTTCAGTCGTGTCCGACTCTGTGCGACCCCATAGACGGCAGCCCATCAGGCTCCCCCATCCCTGGGATTCTCCAGGCAAGAACACTGGAGTGGGTTGCCATTTCCTTCTCCAATGCATGAAAGTGAAAAGTGAAAGCGAAGTCACCCAGTCATGTCCGATTCTTAGCAACCCAATGGACTGCAGGCTACCAGGCTCCTCCCTCCATGGGATTTTCCAGGCAAGAGTACTGGAACGGGTTGCCATTGTCTTCTCCGACTTAG
Source organism: Moschus berezovskii (assembly GCF_049115385.1). Lineage (NCBI taxonomy): Eukaryota > Metazoa > Chordata > Mammalia > Artiodactyla > Moschidae > Moschus > Moschus berezovskii. Next base: position 118,408,090 of record NC_142462.1, read on the forward strand.
CCTTAAAATGGCCCAAAATTAATGAGCTAAGTTTTATGTTAATATATATGACAGAAACCAGTCAGTCTTAAAGGAAAGCAACCCTGAATACTCATGGAAGGACTGATGCTGAAGTTAGAGCTCCAACATTTTGGTCCCCTGATGCAAATAGCACTGGAAAAGACCCTGATGCTGGGAAAGATTGAAGGCAGAAGGAGAAAAGGGCAGAGGATGAGATGGCTGGATGGCATCACTGATTCAATGGACATGAATTTGGGCAAACTTTAAGAGATGGTGAGGGACAGCAAAGCCTGATGTGTTGCCGTCCATGGGGTCGCAATGAGTTGGACAGGACTTGGTGATGAAACAATAACAACATTACAGAAACAGAAGTAATCCAAATGACATAGAAAAAAGAAATAATAATAATAGCAGAAGGAATAAAATAGAAAACAATCATAATTTAGAAAATACCAACCAAGTATTATACTAATGGGTTGAACGGATTAAATAAATGAAAATTAAATACTATAATAACAATTTATTCTGTAAAAGAGCACATATCTACTGATGCTGAAGAGATGGGAAATGTTAAAATAAAAGTTATAATTCATGTCAGTGAATGAATGAACTCTGTGAAGAAAAGTTTTTAAATCTTAGTAAAATGAAACTTACCAAAGCTGACTGTAGATGAAATAGGAAACGCACAATTTATAGCCATCAATGAAATTAGTTCATTATTTAGATGTGTTACCTCCAGGAAATTATAAGACTAATAAACATTATTTACATCAGTCAATCGTGATAGTTAGACTTCAAATCCTAAGTAAATTTTTTTCATATGGTAGAAAAATAGGGAACATTGTCCAATTCATTTAAAGATGCTAGGATAACTTTGATGCAAATCCAAATAGGGGCAGTATAAGAAAGGAACAAAACAGATTAAACTAATCAGGGTAAGAGTATAAAAACCTAAACCAAATACAAATAGGTGAAATGAGTAACATATAAAAAATAAATGCATCATGAATACTTCAATAACATTAGTTTAATGCTAGATAATAATAATTAAAAAATGTAATATACATCAAACCCCTGGAGGGAGAAATGGCAACTCAATCCACTCCTGCCAGGAGAATCCCATGGACAGAGGAGCCTGGAGGGCTTCAGTCCGTAGGGTTGCAAAGAGTCAGACATGACTGAACATGCACTTACCAGATGAAATGTCTAGGAGAAAAGGCTAAATTTCCTAAAATAGAGAAGTGTCCCACTGCTATACTTAAAATGGATAACCAACAAGGAGCAACTCTATAGCATATGGAACTCTGCCCAATGTTATGTGGCAGTCTGAATGGCAGGGTAGTTTAGTGGGGAGAATGGATACATGTGTATGTAAGACTGAGTCCCTTTGCTGTTCACCTGAAACTAGCACAACTAGTTAATTGGCTATCAGTTCAGTTTAGTCGTTCAGTCGTGTCCGACTCTTTGCGACCCATGAATCACAGCGCGCCAGGCCTCCCTGTCCATCATCAACTCCTGGAGTTCACTCAAACCCATGTCCATCGAGGGTGATGCCATCCAGCCATCTCCTTCTGCCGTCCCCATCTCCTCCTGCCACCAATCCCTCCCAGCATCAGAGTCTTTTCCAATGAGTCAATTCTTCGCATGAGGTAGGCAAAGTATTGGAGTTTCAGCTTTAGCATCAGGCTTTCCAATGAACACACAGGACTGATCTCCTTTAGGATGGACTGGTTGGATCTCCTTGCAGTCCAAGGGACTCTCAAGAGTCTTCTCCGACACCACAGTTCAAAAGCATCAATTCTTCGGCGATCAGCTTTCTTCACAGTCCAGCTCTCACATCCATACATGACCACAGGAAAAACCATAGCCTAGACTAGATGGACCTTTGTAGGCAAAGTAATGTCTCTGCTTTTTAATATACTATCTAGGTTGGTCATAACTTTCCTTCCAAGGAGTAAGCGTCTTTTAATTTAATGGCTGCAATCAGCATCTGCAGTGAATTTGGAGCCCCAAAAAAGGAAAGTCTGACACTATTTCTACTGTTTCTCCTTCTATTTCCCATGCAGTGATGGGACCAGATGCCATGATCTAGTTTTCTGAATGTTGAGCTTCAAGCCAACTTTTTCAATCTCTTTTTTTCACTTTCATCAAGAAGCTTTTGATTTCCTCTTCACTTTCTGCCATAAGGGTGGTGTTGTCTGCATATCTGAGGTTATTGATATTTCTCCCAGTAATCTTGATTCCAGCTTTTCTTCTTCCAGCCCAGCATTCCTCATGATGTACTCTGCATATAAGTTAAATAAGCAGGGTGACAATATACAACCTTGACGTACTCCTTTTCCTATTTGGAACCAGTCTGTTGTTCCATATCCAGTTCTAACTGTTGCCTCCTGACCTGAATACAAGTTTCTCAAGAGGCAGGTCAGGTGGTCTGGGATTCCCATCTCTTTCAGAATTTTCCACAGTTGATTGTGATCCACACAGTCAAAGGCTTTGGCATAGTCAATGAAGCAGAAATAGATGTTTTTCTGGAACTCTCTTGCTTTTTCCATGATCCAACCGATGTTGGCATTTTGATCTCTGGTTCCTCTGCCTTTTCTAAAACCTGCTTGAACATCTGGAAGTTCATGTTTCACGTATTGCTGAAGCCTGGCTTGGAGAATTTTGAGCATGACTTTACTAGTGTGGGAGATGAGTGAAATTGTGCAGTAGTTTGAGCATTCTTTGGCATTGCCTTTCTTTGGGATTGGAGTGGAGACTGACCTTTTCAAGTCCTGTGGCCACTGCTGAGTTTTCCAAATTTGCTGGCATATTGAGTGCAGCACTTTCACAGAATCATCTTTCAGGATTTGAAATCGCTCAACTGGAATTCCATCACCTCCACTAGCTTTGTTCGTAGTGATGCTTTCTAAGGCCCACTTGACTTCACATTCCAAGATGTCTGGCTCTAGGTCAGTTATCACACCATCATGGTTATCTTGGTCGTGAAGATCCCTTTTGTATAGTTCCTCTGTGTATTCTTGCCACCTCTTCTTAATATCTTCTGCTTCTGTTAGGTCCATACCATTTCTGTCCTTTATCGAGCCCATCTTTACATGAAATGTTCCCTTGGTATCTCTAATTTTCTTGAAGAGATCTCTTGTCTTTTATAATCTGTTATTTTCCTCTATTTCTTTGCATTGATCGCTGAGGAAGGCTTTCTTATCTCTCCATGCTATTCTTTGGAACTCTGCATTCAGATGCTTCTATCTTTCCTTTTCTCCTTTGCTTTTTGCTTCTCTTCTTTCACAGCTATTTGTAAGGCCTCTTCACACACCCATTTTGCTTGTTTGCATTTCTTTTCCATGGGGATGGTCTTGGTCCCTGTCTCCTGTATAATGTCACGAACCTCTGTCCAGAGTTCATCAGGCACTCTATCTATCAGATCTAGTCCCTTAAATCTATTTCTCACTTCCACTGTATAATCATAAGGGATTTGATTTAGGCTATATCTGAAAGGTCTAGTGGTTTTCCTTACTTTCTTCAATTTAAGCCTGAATTTGTCAATAAGGAGTGCATGATCTGAGCCACAGTCAGCTGCTGGTCTTGTTTTTGCTAACTGTATAGAGTTTTTCCATCTTTGACTGCAAAGAATATAATTGATCTGATTTCGGTGTTGACCATCTGGTGATGTCCATGTGTAGAGTCTTCTCTTGTGTTGTTGGAAGAGGGTGTTTGCTATGACCAGTCCATTCTCTTGGCAAAACTCTATTAGCCTTTGCCCTGCTTCAGTCCGTGCTCCAAGGCCAAATTTGCCTGTTACTCTAGGTGTTTCTTGACTTCCTACTTTTGCATTCCAGTCCCCTATAATGAAAAGTACATCTTTTTTGGGTGTTAGTTCTAAAAGGTCTCGTAGATCTTCATAGAACCATTCAACTTCGGCTTCTTCAGCATTTCTGGTTGGGACATAGGCTTGGATTACTGTAATATTGAATGGTTTGCCTTGGAAATGAACAGAGATCATTCTGTCGTTTTTGAGATTGCATCCAAGTACTGCATTTCGGACTCTTTTGTTGACCATGATGGCTACTCCATTCCTTCTAAGGGATTCCTGCCCACAGTAGTAGATATAATGGTCATCTGAGTTAAATTCACCCATTCCAGTCCATTTTAGTTCACTGATTCCTAGAATGTCGACGTTCACTCTTGCCATCTCCTGTTTGACCACTTCCAATTTGCCTTGATTCATGGACCTAACATTCCAGGTTCCTATGCAATATTGCTTTTTACAGTATCAGACCTTGCTTCTATCACCAGTTACATCCACAACTGTGTATTGGTTTTGCTTTGGCTCCATACCTTCATTCTTTCTGGAGTTATTTCTCCAGTGAACTCCTGTAGCATACTGGGCACCTACTGACCTGGGGAATATCTCATTCAGTATCCTATCATTTTGCCTTAACAATTGGCTATAGTCCAATACAAAATAAATAAGTAATAATAATAAAATTGGAGAAATATTTAAAAAAATAAAATGGAGAAGTGGTCAATAAATTCAAAATGAATTTAAAAGTAAAAAACAAATTTACAAATTCATTGGAATTTTTTAGCTTTATAAAGGGAATCTGTAAAAAACTTACAGCAAATGTGGTATCTAATGGTGAAATACTGATAGGTTTCTTTGGAATAGGAAGAAGATAAATACGCATACTAATCCAACTTCTATTTAACATGGTAGAGATTTACAAAAGAAGACTACAGTAATCACATAAATATAACACCATATGACACAATAAAATATGACTTGAGAGAAAATCAAACTAATTATATGCAGATGTTAAAATTGTTTATGGAGAAATATATAGGGATATTAAAATATTTTATGGAATTAAACTTTATTAAGATTGCTAGAAACAAAATCAATATGCCAAAATTTACATTTTTATGTAAAAAGACAAAAAATTCAGCTAGAGACTATAATTAAAAAGATAAAATTTAAAATAACAGATTATTTGCAGTACCTGAAAAAAATCTAATAAAATGTTTATATTTTTATGGGGAATGTAAGATTCTACTTTATGACAATAAAAAGAGCTTAATAATTAAGAAACATGGAATGCTATGGATTGGAATATTTCATATCATAAGGATATTAATTCTCCCCAAAATCATCTACACTTAATGAATTTTATTTAATGTCCTAATGGTTTTGTGTATTTAAGGGAGAGAAGGAGGACCTGAATTGACATGCTGACTCCCAGATGTATGTAGAAAACTCAAGAGGCAAGCATCCAAGGAACTCTTGTAGGATAAAAGCAAAATTTGGGGAATTTCTCTTAAAGGGGTTTATATTTTTAAGGGGTATTAGTAAATAAGGCAGTGATATATTGATAAATAGACTGTTCAAATTTGAGAGCAGTGAAATGAAGCACACAATGAGACTCCAGAAATAATCTAATACAACAGAACTAAATGGCAGAGCCAATCAGTGAGGAAGTAATTGACTTTTCAATAGATGGCTCTGGATCAAAAGATAATTATACACACACACATGTAAAGTTCAACATATATAGTCAATATATATAAGAGAACCTTGCACTGTTCACAAAAAATCTAACTTTGGGCAGATTACATAGTAAAATATGAAAGATAAACCTAAATTGTTGTTATAAAAATAGGTATGTTAGCTCATTTAATCCTCAATAAACCTAGTATTGTTTGTATATTTTATTATTCACAATTTATAGATAAGCAACTTGAAACTGAGAGAAGTGAAATATCTTGCTTCAAGTAGCAGTTAAGTCCTGAAACCAGAATTTGAACACGTACTCTTTGTGTGTAGAATCAATTTTGTTAGCTATCTTGGCCAAAATGCATCACTTTGATACCTGGTTCAATATAGAATTTTCTAACCATATTCAAAAGATGTAGAAAAAAATGGTAAATTTAACTACACTGAGACGAAAATAATAACATATCTTCAATAAAAAGGTCTATAACCAAGAAGAATATATTTGCAGTAACTTTATGAATTTATTATCCGGAGAAGTTAGATTCTATGAATCCACTAAAAAGAAAAGACAAGCACTTATATAGTAAAATTGGCACATGGACAGAATAGACATTTTCTAGAAGGAAAAAACTACAGAGAATTTCAAAATTCAATAGCTATGAAATACCATTTTACTAACTAGCAGTTTATAAAAATTATAAAATTCCTACAAGAGTAAATATTGTGAAGATGTGAAACAGGATGTCTCATTCCCTCATTGTAAGAGAATAAACTAATCTAACCATTCTGTCCACAATTTCAGCATTACCTAGGGGAGCATGCTGCTGCTGCTGCTGCTGCTGCTAAGTCACTTCAGTCGTGTCCGACTCTGTGCGACCCCATAGACGGAAGCCCACCAGGCTCCCCCGTCCCTGGAATTCTCCAGGCAAGAACACTGGAGTGGGTTGCCATTTCCTTCTCCAATGTGTGAAAGTGAAAAGTGAAAGTGAAGTTGCTCAGTCGTGTCCGACCCTTAGCGACCCCACGGACTGAAGCCTACCAGGCTCCACCATCCATGGGATTTTCTAGGCAAGAGTACTGGAGTGGCTTGCTATTGCCTTCTCTGCTAGGGGGAGCATAATGGCCCAATAATACCAATGCTCTGTGTGAGCAGACCCATCCAATAGAATTAGAACAAAAACCACGTATGTAACTTCAAATTTTCCAGTAGTTCAGTTCAGTTCAGTTGCTCAGTCGTGTCCGACTCTTTGCGACCCCATGAATCACAGCATGCCAGGCCTCCCTGTCCATCACCAGCTCCCGGAGTTCACTCAAACTCATGTCCATCGAGTGGTGATGCCATCCAGCCATCTCATTCTCTGTCGTTCCCGTCTCCTCCCACCCCTAATCCCTCCTAGCATCAGAGTCTTTTCCAGTGAGTCAACTCGTCGCATGAGGTTGCCAAAGTATTGGAGTTTCAGCTTTAGCATCAGTCCTTCCAATGAACACCCAGGATTTAGTCTTATACAAGGAAAAAGATGAAGATAACTTGACAAATATTTTGACTCAGCATTTACAAAAGGTTATCTTTTCATGATGCAATCAGTATAAAATTATTAACAAGATAGTTCACATTTTTGTCCTGCGTTTGAAATCCACATCTCAACAGAGACTAGCCACATTTCAAGTGCTCAGAAGCCACACGTGGTTAGTGCCTCCCACATCACATAGGTCTGCTCTAGATAAGCTTGCTTCAGATTTTAAGGTGCTTACAAATGCCATGGAAATCTTGATAAATGGATGATTCTGATTTGGGGGTCTAGGCCAAGTGTTCTGAATTTCTGATAAACTTTAAGTAAGGCTAATGCTTTTCAGTACACTAGTTATAGTTGATTAGCAAGTTTGTAGAAAACATACCAGGAAAGGTATACAAGGATATTCACATTAGGATGCTCGTTTTAGCAAGGAAAAAAAAAAAAAGGAAACAAGTCAAATGTCCATCACAGAAGAAATGGTAGTATTACACGGTAGAGTTCAATTTAACAGGGAAAATGAACCTTAGTTGCAAGCATGCGTGTAATAACATTAAAGTAAATAACATATCATTTAAAGATATCTTCATTCACAAGAAAATTAAAACTAAAATCAAGGAAATTATTATCTGCGTGCCCACATTCATAGCAGCATTATTCATAGTAGCCAAAAAGTAGAAACTGTCAAAATATCCACTGGATGAATGGATAAACAAAATGTAGTCTGTATACCGGAGAAGGCAATGGCAAGCCACTCCAGTACTATTGCCTAGAAAATCCCATGGATGGAGGAGCCTGGTAGGCTGCAGTCCGTGGAGTCACTATGGGTCGGACACGACTGAGTGACTTCACTCTCACTTTTCACTTTCACACATTGGAGAAGGAAATGGCAACCCACTCCAGTGTTCTTGCCTGGAGAATCCCAGGGACGGGGGAGCCTGGTGGGCTTCCGTCTATGGGGTCACACAGAGTCGGATACGACTGAATTGACTTAGCAGCAGCAGCAGCAGCAGTCTGTATACACAATGGAGTATCGTTTCAGCTTATAAAGGTAGGGCATTCTGACACACACTACAGTGTGGATGAAACTTAAAGACATTATGCTAAATGAAATAAAAGACATAAAACGACAAATAGTATATGGTCCTACTTAAATGAGGTTCATACAGTAGTCAGTCTCCCAGAGATGGAAAGTAGAATCCTGGTTACCGGGGTTGGGGAGAAGAGATGGGGAGTTGTGCAATGCGGTGCTGTTTTCAGTCTTACAAGATAAAAACAGTTCTGGATTGACTACGCAGCATGAGTGAATTTAATACTACTGAACCATGTATTTACATTGGTTAAGTTGGTAAATGTTACGATATATGTAGCTTATCACAATTAAACACAAAAAACAATAAAATTATTAATGTTAAATTCAGAATAGTAGTTTCCTTTGGGAGGGTGGTGTTCCAGAAGCAGAGATAGTTTTCTATTCCCTGAACAACTATGACTATTTTATTAACTTAGCTATGCAAATACATCATGTGAAATATTACATAATACATTTTTAAGAATGGTGGGAGTTAGAAGTTGCTAATCAGAAACTATGCTTGATTCCCTTTAATTTGATTGATGTTATTTTTGACTGCTTTTTTTGAGATTTTTTTTTTCTTTTTTATGTTGGAGTACATTTGATTTACAATGTTGTGTTAGTTTCAGGCATATAACAAAGTGATTTAGTTCTATATAAACATATATCTTTTTTCAGATTCTTTTCCTATACAGGTTATTACAGAGTATTGAGCAGAGTTCCCTGGGCTAAAGAGTAGATCCTTGTTGATTATCCATTTTATATATATTAGTGAGTATCTTGGCTTCCCTGACAGCTCAGTTGGTAAAGAATTTGCCTGAAATGCAGGAAAGTGGTTCGAGATGATCCCCTGGAGAGGGGATAAGCTACCCACTCCAGTATTCTTGGGCTTCCCTTGTGGCTCAGCTGGTAAAGAATCTGCCTGCAGTGTGGGGGACTTGAGTTCGATCCCTGGGTTGGGAAGATCCCCTGGAGAAGGGAAAGACTACCCACTCCAGTAGTCTGGCCTAGAGAATTCCACAGATTGTATAGACCATGGGGTCACAAAGAGTTGGACACGACTGAGCAACTTTCACTTTCACAGTGTGTATCTAATATATATAATCTTGTTATATATTCATTATATATGAATGTTAATCTTCACCTCCTAGTTTCTCTCTCCCCTTACCTTTCCCTTTTGGTAACCACAAGGTTTTTTTTTTTTTGATGTCTGTTTCTGTTTTTGAAATATGTTCATTTTAGGTTCCACATACAAGTGATATCATGTGATATTTGTCTTTGATTGACTGACTTCACTTAGTATAATTTCTAGGTCCACCCATGTTGCTTGAAAATGGCATTATTTCATTCTTTTTATGGCTGAATAGCGTCCCATTGTGTATATGTGTCAATCTTCTTTATCCATTCCTCTTGTGATGGACATTTTGGTTGCTTCCATGTCTTGGTTACTGTAAACAGCACTGCAATAAACATTGGGGAGCATGTACATTTCAAACCATGCTTTTCTCCAGATACATGCCCTGGAGTGGGATTGCTGGATCATATGGTAGCTTTATTTTTAGTTTTTTTAAGGAACCTCAATCCTATTCTCCTAGTGGTTGTACCGGTTTACATTTTCACCAACAGTATAGGAGAAGTCCCTTTTCTCCATACCTACTTCAGTATTTATTGTTTGTAGGCTCTTTTTTTTTCCTTTGGCTTTTTTAATTAATCATTTTTTATTGAAGGATAATTGCTTTACAAAATTTTGATGACGGCCATTTGATGTGACGAGATACCTCACTGTAGTGTTGACTTGCACTTCAATAATAATTAGGGATGTCAGGCATCTTTTCATGTGCCTCTTAGACATCTATATGTCTTCTTTGGAGAAATATCTGTTTAGATCTTCTGATTGAGGTGTTTTTTTTTCCCCCCACGTAGAGCTACATGAGCTCTTTGTATACTATGGAGATTGGAGATTAATCCCTTGTAGTTTGCTTTGTTTGCAAATGTTTTCTCCCATTCTTTGGGTTGTCTTGTCATTCTGTTTATGGTTTCCTTTGCTGTGCAAAAGCTTCTGTAATAGAGCTGTACCATCCTGAAATGAACTTTGATGTTAAATGTACCTGCGTCAGTTTACTTTGTTTTCTAGCCATGCTGTCTGGTAAAATTACACAACTTCTCCATACCTCAGTTTTGTCAAATGTGAAATGTGCAAAATAATGGCCACCCTTTAGCCCCATCAGAGAACTGAAAAGGTTTATACCACTGTAAGGAAGTGCAGTGACTAGCTCAAATATCTGTGTTGCTTACTTTTCCTTCCCTATGTTCCCTTGGAATATTATGTTTACTAATATTTTACATTCTTATAACACCCAACATTCTCTTTTCCTAAACATGCTTTTGTGTTTTCCTGTACTGAAAAGGACATGCTCCGTCTTCTTTTAAACAGTAGTTGAGTGGTCTTACTGCCAGTTGCTCTTAATCATTCTGAGCTCAAGGCTACTGGTTACCTTGATCCAGATTGAAGTGTTTAAGGTTTATTGGAAGGAGATTCTACTACTAGTACTACAAACAATGTGAAAGCACTAATGCTTTTAATAAATGCAGTGGGGAGAGATGGGCACAAGTGAGAGACAGGCTGGTGAATTGCGGGAAATGTTGAAAGGTGAGGTAATATGGAAAGAGGTGTACCTCCATAAAGGTTTGTGGAAGTTTATTTCCTATGGAAAGTGTTTAAGATTTTACATTTTCTACTAGGTCAGTAAAGCAACCTAAGTTTCTTTAAGACAAGCCATTATAGTTCCCTAGTAACTCCACAGGGCTCATGAGTACTAAAGAAACCTTGAGGATAATAAGAACGACCACTTGGTGTTGTTTTGATAATTAGATAGTGCATAGGAAGATAGCTAACAGAGCCATCTTGCAGTAGGTACTCATTTCACATTAAATTATAAGTAAAACCCATTTATCTCAACCTGATATATGATGTATGAGAAAGAGAATATTGAGCTATTGATATAAAATCTTTCTTTTCCTTTTTTAATCCTCACAAAACCCCATGACATGGCCAGACACCTCTGTGTCTGGAGAAGGGAGGAAGCTGCAGGTAATAGATAAATGGCTCAGAAAAGTTATTATAAAAATAAGAAAAATCGAAGCAATCTAATTATGGAAACTTTAGTGATCATGGAGTTCTTAATGTGAAGAAGACTACACAGGTGCAATGCACATCCTGATAAGCTAAAATAATGCATTTGAGCAGGGACAATTAAAGAAATCTTTTCATCATTAAAGGAGATAAATCCAACATACCTTAGATTTCTTGGAACTTTTATATTTTCTAGCCCCATAGAGATCATTTTCAACTGAAGACAATTTGACTGTGAAATTCCACCCACCAGTTATCCTCTATTTAGAATGGTATGGGAAACAGTATCATAGAACTGTTAAGAGTCTACAGAAAGATTCTCTGAAAGCTTAAGTCCTGCTTTACATTTTAGCAGCATGCGACATGGGACTCTGCTTTTCATTCCTTCATCCATGAAGCGTTAAGAATGATGAGTACTTTCTGCATAGGGAAGGCATGAGAACAAAAAGACAGTCGAATAAAAGCCCATGGCCTGCACTCTCTAAATTTCCCTATTCCTATTACCCAGTGAGCAGAAGGATTCTGCCAACACTGTTAAGGGCTCTTCAAATTAGAGCTGAAATCTTATAGTTCCCATAACTTCTACCGTTCATCAAGTCACTTCAGTTGAGGTTATTAATCTATTTCAGTTGATTGGCACTTGCACAGTAGTCAGATATTTGATTTATAATTTGGACTGAGTTATTGAATTTATAATTTGGACAGAGCTCTAAATGCATTTTTGATTTATGTGTATCCCCCATGCAGTTACAACAAATCATTGGTGGTTGAGCAACATTTACTGTAAGACATGCACATTTAGCAGTTGGATTTTAAAGGGCAAAGAAATTTATATTTCTTCATGTAAATGTAGGGAATCAATGCTGCAAATAACTGCAAAGGAAGCAATGTGATCAAGACAGAAAAGTCATACCACTTCATAAGCAGAAAAGCCCAAATTCTGTTTATAATTTTGTCCCTGTCTAGGCTGCATTATAGACTTTCAGGGTTATGCCAGACCATGGTGAACATCTAGGTCAGAATTTCTACTTTACACACAAGAGGGCTAATGTGCTCAAGGGCATCAAGTACTTAGTGGTTCAGTTGGAAATTTAATCAACTTTCCAGATTCTTGCTTAGGAATCTTTGCACTATTACAGTTTTTTCTGTATTTCAGCTTCTTTCTCAGAAAAATATTAGGAGAATGACAGAAGCCATTGAGCTCAATGCAGTATTTTTAAAATACATTAGATTATGCACTTGAAAGAGCTTTACAATATAAAAGTACTGTACACATCTCTACCTAGACCCAAACCTTGGTTCCACTGGCATGAAAAGATGGATTATAAGAGTTAGAGTCAAGTGTACCTATTTATCAAGAGCTTACTATTAGCACAGGGCTTCCATCTCCCACCTATTTTCAGCTTTAATTCTCACAAGACACCATGACATTTTCTTATTTTCAGATGATGAAACTGAGGCTCAGAGAAGTTAAGGGGATTGTCAAGCTAGGGTTTCAGACACCCATGACCTGTCCTTATGTCATGGCTGCAGTGGTGTTGGATATACCAAAATAGGATCTATCAGGCTCCTTAATGGGAGACTGAATTTAATATTTTCCTGCAGAGCAAGCACACCTGCCTCTTTAAGGTGTGACCCTAATTGTAAAACAGTTTTCTTCTTGCTGCAGTATTAGGTGTCATATTAATCTTTCTTTCTGACCTCATTCTGGCAAATCGTCTTGGAGAGAGGAATAAATAATGTTCCTGTAAATTGATTTATATGAACTCTAGAGATATGGTACTAGCAAAAAATACTAGGCCATGTCTGGGCCTCATTCTGTAGATCAGTGGGGCCTCTGCCTTATTTGTCTCCATATCAAGTTCAGAATGCCTACTTTCCTAACACCATATCTTCAGTCAAGCATCCTGCACTTGGACCTCCGCTGATCTAGCCTCAAATATAAAGCAATAACATCTTGCAATAGTCAGGAGCAACCACTTGAAGTGAAATGTCAGAATGGAGCTTCCAAGATGAGGAATCAGAACAAAGAGGATCAATCTTTAAGTCCTAAAATGAACTCTAGAAAAATATCCTATTTTAGAGCATCTTTCATTCTGAGATGCATGATTAAAGCCTGATGGTTTGGTTTCACTTTTTCATGTCCCCTTTGATTGTTACTAATGGCAGCTTTCATCCAGCTCAGCAGATACCCAAAGCAGAAATCAGTTCAGTTCAGTCACTCAGTCATGTCCGACTCTTTGCGACCCCATGGACTGCAGCATGCCAGTCCTCCCTGTCCATCTCCAATGCCCGGAGTTTACTCAAACTCACGCCCATTGAGTCGGTGATGCCATCCAACTATCTTCTCCTCTGTCGTCTCCTTCTCCTCCTGCCTTCAATCTTTCCCAGCATCAGGGTCTTTTCCAATCAGTCAGTTCTTCACATCAGGTGGCCAAAGTATTGGAGTTTCAGCTTCAGCATCAGTACTTCTGATGAATATTCAGGACTGATTTCCTTTAGGATAGACTGGTTCGATCTCCTTGCAGTCCAAGGGATTCTCAAGAGTCTTCTCCAGCACAACAGTCCAAAAGCATCAATTCTTCAGCAGAAGAGATGGTGATTTCCATAATCTGGCAACTGTTCTAGTCATTTCCTCCTCAGTGGTAATTGCTTCACCTTTAATTTGGCGGTTATTATCCTCTTCTACTCAATGTAGAAGGTAGTTTTTGAACTCCTGTTATTTGATTCGTAGAAAGGACACACTCACTGGCCTAAAAATTACTAGTATTTTATTGATGGAGAGAAAAGTAACATGGCCAAAACACGAAATGCAGTGTGGGATCGTGTGTTAAAGTAATTGTTACATGTAATTTCAATAGAAAATGAATGACGGAGGAATAAAAGGTTTAGGAAAGCATCCCAGAAAGCATTTGTATGAGAGTTTGATAAGCTAATCAGATGAGAAGACATGCATATCTAAGAAAACAAGTAACCCGGTTAGGTGGATTGAGGCGTACAATAAACACATTTAATTGAAAGGCATTTGGGATGGGGCACCAGTTTGTGAAATAAGTGGGACAGGAGGTGAATAGAAAGATGCATTTAATTAAGAAGGAGCCTGAAAATTAAACTAAGAATCTGGCTTGCCTTCGTCATGAGTGTACCAGAGATCTTTGGAAGATTTTAGAGCAGATACTAAGGACATGGCAGAAAGGTTTCAGATGGCAGGCACAAATATGTAAGATAAGAATGACTTGTGAGAAAGCAGAAGGGAGTGTATGTATTAAAAATGGTCCAGGAGTGAGAGCAACAATTGAAGGGACTAAACAAAACAAGAAGAGAAAGAAATTGAGGGAAAGAGAAAGGAAAAAAATGAAGCAGGTCTTTTTGGGGAAGTCTTAGAGAATCTTGGTAATAATTTCCTGCTAGTGTTGCCAGAGTTAACAAATAAAAATACACTTAATTTGGATCCAAAATAAATAATTAATATGGTTTTGATACAGGTAAGACCCACATATGCATAATTACACTGAGTTATTTGTTAGTTATTTCAAATTCAAATTTAACTAGGTATCCAGTATGTTATCTGGCAATTCTGTCTGGGGAATCTTCCTGTACCAATACTACTGCATATTACAGAAACATGCAAAGAACAATTGTTCTGGTGATACAGAAAAATATGAATTTATATATTTAATGTCAGAAGTACAGACCAGATTTAAGTAAAAAAAAATGTATACAAATAATAAATACTGCATATTGAGACTAAACTTGCATTAGAGAAGTTGCAGCATTCCTTTAGGTAGGACTTTCTTAAAAACATATATTTGATCAGGACTTTAAGAGGAAAAGTGGAAATTGTGCAGTTTTAAGGCAGAAGATGCAATTACCTAGAATTTGTAGTTTCAATATGATAACAATAAATTGTATTTCAGTGTTTTGAAGAGATTATAAGAACCAAAATGAATTTGGATGTATTTTTACAGCATAATGATGCCAATCTGACTAAACAACAGGGCTGCTCAAGAAAGGAAGTAAAAATAATTTGTTGTTCACTTTCCTATATTTTAGAAAGAAAATGATGATTAAATGTAACTGTTAAGAAATAAGTACTTGAAACTTCCTTAAGGACTAAGATTACACTGAAATTTCTAAGAAGCTCAAGAGTTTATGTCAAAAGTTAAAAAGTAGTCATAGACGCAACAAAAGCATTGAATAGTACTTGATCAGAGAGCAATGCAGAAAGAAAAAAATACTTAAATATATTTGAAAAGAGATCACTTCAATTTTGTATAACTTATGTAGAACATTTACGGACAGAAGAAAACCCATACAATACAACTGGCAGGCTATAAAGAGTGGTTGGTGGTAGGATATATGCTTGATATATGAGGTTTTCTTAGAGGGCTTGAAAGTGAATGACAAAAGGATTTGGTTTTAGTTGTGAATTTTTGACTTCTATTTCTCCTTTCCCACTTTCAGCATAACCAGGTTCTACTCCCTCAAATCACACTCTTGTCATCATGCAAACTTTCTGGATTACTCTCACCACCATTAATTCTTCTCCTTTCGTAAACTCTCAAAACCTTTTTACTTATTTTTTAATAGCGGCCTATCGCTGTATATGCTTCATTTGTCAACTGTCTTCTTTCACCTTCGTGAGAACAGGGATATAGTGATTTTATCCTTTGTACGTAGTTCTAAACACATAAGAGTTGCTTCATGAACACTCAGTAAATTCAAGAAAAAGATGTAAAAGAAAACATCATAAAACCTTGAGTAGTTATCGAGTTTTGATTTAGGAACTAAATGCAAAGCTCATTTGTCTGAGGGCTTGAAACATGGAGATTTGACTTGGAGCACATTGTTCATATAGGCTTCTTAAAGTACAAATAAAACTGCTTTGAAGGAAAGGGTCCCCTCTAGTGAAGGACAATAGAAAACAGCTTGAAATGTTGCTCCTTCTTGTCTATACATCATGGCAGTTTTTAAAAATCCAGCATGACTGCCATATGACTTTCTAATGAAAGACATTTTCATTTTGATTGCTGTCAATTATTGAATAGTTATTTTCATAGAAAGAAACAACAGAACAGTTGTAGCAGTCAGAATGTCACATGAAATGAAATGTGATACCTAGAAGAATCCAGTCATTCCTTCAAATCACTAATTTTCAGAATCATTTGGGAACAGATCAAAAGTAAAGATTTCCAAGATCTGCTGGTCATAATGTATTAAAAAAAAAACAACTCATTATTCCTACCTAGATGAATGTTGCAATTTCCCTAATCTCATTTTAGTTTCAATGTGCAGTACTATTTATAGACATTATTTTTTTTCACTTAACTCTATATTTCTGATATTAAATAAATATTATTAACTCATATTTTTGTAGCAGCAAACCAATTGTTCCTTGACTGCCTCTATTTTGTAAGGCAATCATTATCATAGGGAGACTCCCCAGATGTGGTCATCAGATACTTTAGGTGTCAGATGGAACCCAGGAATCTAAAATTGAAAGAAAATAAATCTCAAGGTGATTCTGTTCATCAGCTGTATTTGGGAATCACAAATCTATTTTGTTGCCATGATTTCATATTTAAAGAAATTGAGACCTTGGAAGGTTAAAGAGATTTCTGAGTGAGTATCATGAAGTTTTCACTGTGGAAACTGAGCTTAAGAGCTCAACTAGCCTTTCAGTATTCTGGAACTTTTGTGTCTACAGTTCTGTGGTTATTTTCTTGGATGAATAAATTCTGTCTGATTGACAACCAAGTTCCTTTTTACATAAATGTGGCTGGGAATTAAGTTGAAGAAACCATGACAATCTGTACCCTTGAATCAATATTTTTGATAACAGAAAAATTCATAGTATTGCTGGAAATCAGGCATGAAAGAGTTATTTAAAGGTGAGATGCATATTAATTCTTTAAGCATTTTATTAATATATGAAAGAAATGGGCAAAATCTTCTTATCACAATGTGGGATCAAAATCCTATAGCCCCAGCTAGAGTTCACTTTTTAAAACTAAGTGTTGCTAATAACTGGAATACACACACACATATATGTCAAGATTATGTATCTGATTAATTCCAGAATATATTATTACCCTACCATTAAAAACAAATAACCCCTCAAAAAATCAGATGTGTTCCTACAATACCATAGTGCATTATTCTCCACAGATAAGTAAATCCAAGACTAGGGATGGGCAGCATTTAGTGAATAGTGGATCCAAGAGTAAAATTTATTTCTTTTGTCATACTATCTCTAATATCTTACTTATTGATACACTTAAATTTGTCTTCCTTCTTTGAAAAAGTTTGTAAACTCATTGGATTGTGTTAGTTGCTCAGTTGGGTTCAATTCTTTGTTACCCCATGGACTGTAGCCTGCCAGTTTCCTTTGTCCATGGAATACTCCAGGTAAGAATACTGGATTGGGTTGCCATTCCCTTCTCCAGGGGACCTTCCCAACCTAGGTAGGGACTGAGCATGAGTCTCCTGCATTGCAGGCTGAATCTTTACCACCTGAGCCACAGTGGTCTCACGGTAAACTCATTTTATAAATATATATATGTATTCTATACAGTCTTACATTATACGTGCAAATACAAACCCACTTTAGATAGAAAGTATTTGAATAGAAAGTGCAGGAAGTGTTTTATCTGGGTCAGAGCTGATACTCAACATATACCATGAAAAGAGATGGGTGACATAAGGATGAGTTCCCCTGTACATTTTTTGCAAAACCAAACAAAGCAACAACGGGTAAACACACCAAAAAATAACAACAATAAGGAAGCAAACAAAAGGGGAAAAAAAAGACTTCTTAATTTTCACATAGCAACAGGCAAATATCTGTTTCAGCATAGTTCCTTATGTACTTAGGGCACAGAAATCCCAAAGAAAAGAGCTCGGGAGCAAATATTGGAGAGAGTTATGCTTCTGGGTATTGTCCCAATTTTTCCTCAATATACCTTATACATATCACAACTGTCATCCACACACACACTCCTGCAAATCACAGAGCTGTATGGTTAAAAAAGGAGAGAGAGAAAATAAAGTCTCCTTTTTCTAAGTTAGACACACTCTAAAAGAGGTAAGCAGGAGAAAGAAATTTCTCTTGAATTAGACAGACAGTAGGACAGAATAACAGGAGGAAAATTACCATGAATAATTACTGACTACAGAAGCCTAACCAGAGTAGATCTCACTCCCATGCAGTCTGAAAGACTCAACTGTGAAGAGAGCCTCCTAGAGGCAGAGGATACCAGTGAGGAAGGGAGCCTATTGACCACAAAACTAGAGTCAGGATGGAAATTCCTACCTCTCCAAATTTGCAAAGAAATAAGATGGCCATCTGACAGACGGAGATTAATGATGAAGTGGGCCTAGAAATCTAGGGTAGAATAGCCAGGTAGAAAGTATATTTTGTTAAATATGAATTTTAGGTTAACAACTTTTGGTGGGGGAGTGGGGCTATATAATGGAGCTTCCCAGGTGCGCTAGTCATAAAGAATATACCTGGCAATGCAGGAGACATAAGCTATGTGGGTTCGATCCCTGGGTCAGGAAGATCCCCTGGAAGAGGGCATGGCAACTCACTCCAGTATTCTTGCCTGGAGAACCCCATGGACAGAGGAGCCTGGCGGGCTACAGCCAATAGAACTGCAGAGACAGACATGACTGAAGTGACTTCGCACTCTCAGACGCAATGGGGGTATAACCCAAATATTCATTGGGAGGACTGAAGCTGAAGTTGAAGCTCCAATACTTTGGCCACCTAATGCAAAGAGCCAAATCATTGGAAAAGATGCTGATGCTGGGAAAGATTGAAGGCAAATGGAGAAGAGTGTGGCCGAGGATGAGTTGGTGGGATGGCACCTACAACTCAATGGATGTGACTTTGAGCAAACTCCTGGAGATAGTGAAAGGCAGGGAAACCTGGCATACTGCAGAGTCAGACACGACTTAGCAACTGAACAACAGGGTCTAAATATGTCCCAGGTGATATTTTGGGCATTCTTACCTTTAAATATTATTTGTTGTTTATTTAAAGTTACATTATAGTAGTACACTATACTACTATAGTATACATTGTTGATTATACATTATCAACAACTGTATTTTAGTTGATAATCTGGTAATCCTAACCTAGAGACATTCCAAGAGCCCATGTTAACAGAGAAAGAGTTATCAAATTGACTTTCCTAAGACGGTGAGTGCAAGCATCACTGACAAAGACAAATACATGCAGTGAATCCTGTCAGATAGTAGTGGGCAGAAACGGGACTGCATTGGTAATCAGCACCCTGTGACTATGGCTGACGTCCTTAGATGCTAATGACAAACATCCAGGTTTATGAAGAAGCACTCACCTCTGTTAGCACCTTCCGCACTCCCACACATACCACATTCCAGTTGGCTGGGACTTTGACTTTTCTCTTCCTGATGCTCCTCCTCACCTTCTCTTCAAATCACTAGTGGCTACCACCCATGTTCAACCCCCTTCAAGTTCCTCGTCTCCGCCATTACTGCTGGTGCTTATCTACTGGCATCTAAGACAAAGCTTGGAAGACGTCAGGGTGACACTGGTTCCCCCAGAGAATCCAATGCACCCAAACACCAAAACAAGGCTGTGCCTTGCAGGTATATGGAATAATTTTCCTTTCAATTCAGATCCAGGCATTTTTCTATGACCATCAGAGGAACCCTATTTTTTGCCCCATGATTTGCCAAGAAACTCCTCAAGACTTTGCTCTCCTTCAAGCCCTCACCCATCTCTCCAACACTGCCAGACACAAGTTGTGATGCCAGGCCCCGTGACACTCTTACAACTTGCCCGTCCATACATACTTCTTTTGGCAATTTTTCTCATACATATCTCAGCTCTCTCTAAGCCCATGTGAAAATCACCTCACCAGAATTGTTTCACTGATTTAGGGAGCAGCTCATTTTAAAGCTGAGAACACTTCTAAACTGAAATAAATTTCCAGCAATTTCTAACCAATTGCCATATTTTGAATATTCAACAACAAAAGATTAACATTCTTTAACGCACTGAATTTACATAAGCTCCAGCTGAAGCAATGGTATTTCAAGGGTCACAGCTGTCTAATATTACTTTCTGAAATTGGAAGATGTCCTGGTCACCTCAGATTTTGTATACAGACATAGTTCATCCCAGGTCATTCATTCACTCACCAAATGTTTAATGAAGACTTTTATATGAAAGGCACTACCAGAAAAGCAAAGATTTACTTCACAGGATAATGAATTTGGATCTCTCTCTTTTTTTTTTTTAAAGCTCCCATCCCTCTCGCCTTTGACCCACCTTAGCCTAAGTTACTCAGTCATTGCATTTCATTGTCTCAGATGGGAGAGCTGATCGCGTGATAGCAGATAAATAAGAGTCTCTTCTTATTTTTGAAGTTCCAAAATCTGTTAATGCTAAGGAACTGAGAGGAATATACCTATTTTTAAAGAGTGATAGAAGATGGTAAAACTAGGTAGGGTTAGATAGCTTTCCTTCCCTTCCCAGCTTCCATCTCCTAAATATTTTCTATATTCAGTTCAGTTCAGTCACTCAGTCGTGTCCGACTCTTTGTGACCCCATTAATCACAGCACGCCAGGCCTCCCTGTCCATCTTGGCTAAAAAAATTAATAAATTTCTGCCAAAAATATATCCTGCTGCTTAAAACTCTGATCATTGTAAAAATTTGTCCTCTAACTTGTGGCAGTTTTGAGTAATAGAGGACTTGAAGGATAATGTGATGTGAGGAAAACAGGATTAAATCCTCGCCAGGGTACATGAGAACTTACTCTAGGTCTACTTACAACCTTCTTTTGTATTAGAATCCTTACCTCTGATGTGACCGGATTAGAACATTTAAAGAGGATACATTATTTTATAATAATTTCTTCAGCTACTGGCCTTGCCCTTGGTGTCTTGATCTCTTTTTGTAATATGGTTTTATTTCCTAGTGAAAGATTTGCAAAGGGCAAAGGATTACAAGTAGCTTATCTAAGGAAGAATGGTCAACACTGGAAAAGAATTAGAAAACCTTGACATTTATGAAAGAGGAGAGAACTGAGGATATTTCAATGAGAAAAATAAAAGGGGGAAGTGTTGGGTTGAACAATCTTTCAAATATAAAATTCTATTATTTTGTGGCAAAATATCAAGATTCCAAGTGCTCACCAAATATGTGAGCAACTCAAATTAAAACCAGGACTACAAAAAACTTAACTATAGATAGCAAGTACAGCTTGAGCATATAAAAGTTTTCCATTATTAAATTTTCTTCATTCCTCCTAAAGAAGAATGGCACCATTGAACTTATATGTGATCCTCCAAATTCTTCTCTTTGTCTAGAATTAGTCTAGGTGTCAAGAGATTTTCATAGTCCCAGCGAAATTTTCCTTGTCCTTTTCATAGCATTAGACATTACCAAAAGTTCCCACCAGCAGATATTAAGGCATTTATCTAAAACCATTCAAGTAATAAATGACACATCATTGTTAACACAGAAGAGAGTTTGAAATCCATCTTCTCAGGAGTGCTAAGTTAATCAAATCGTTTATCCTCATACGAACCTAAGAGCAATCCTCTAGACACTCTCCTTCAATGAGAGAAAGCGAACTCGGACTGTATGGCCCTAGGGATGAATGTGCCTGGAAATAAAGAGCAGCAGAGAGGAATATGGGAAAGGATAAAGGACATGATCCCCACGGCCACTATAGTTCATCTCACCTTGGGAAAGTCACTCCCAGTGTTTGGTGGTTGATATGTCTTTGGCACACAGAAGTGAAGTTTTGACCTCATTACATGCTTGCATAAAATCTTTCAAAGACTCTTGGAAAATGTCAAATGAGTAACAGATAAAATTAAACTCTTTAGTGAAATTTTCCTCTCTAGGTTCATTTTATAAAAATTTCTTATTATTTCCTTTATGCTATACCTATTTACATTTTAATCATCATTTCACATGACTCTCTTACAGGTATTCTTTATTTCTGACATGTCTGGGCAATTCTCAAATTTTACTTAAGTCCTCAATTGGAAGAAAAGTCATGTTTCATATGATGAAGAATTTATAGGGAATTAGGTAGAATTAAAGGAGAAAAACACTTATTTCCTTCACACTGAGCTTCAAGAGCCAATGTGAGCAGTTTATATCTGCCCAAGAGATTCTAAACCGTATGCAATGAAGTCTATTCTGTTAGATTGCAATGCAGTAACTCTGGGAATATTTCTTATTAGTTGTGATCTTTAAAAGATGAAATGAGAAGTAAAATCAGTACCTAGATGTTTAGTTAATAATTTGATTAACACTTTAAGAATCGATATACACATCTTTGTAGGAATTTCACAAGTAAGAGAAATTTACTAATGAAAGAGATTCATAGTGGACAAAGGAGTAAAGGCTGTGTACTGCCAGTGGATTGTAATCACTTAAAGACACAGTATTTAAAATATCAATTTAATGATGATTACTTTTCATAGTAACCTAAAATTGTGATTCTTAGGTTTTAAAAATCACTTGGTGGATAAGCTTAGTAGATGCAAATTCAATGGATAGAAAAAAAAATTTAAATGAAGTTAACAAAGATAGCAATAGAAAGAGGTCAGTGTAATTTGGATTCTGGACCATCTTGAAATGTTTCAGTGAAAAGTCTAGAAATGAGAGAAGGGTTTTGTTTCATTTGTTTGTTCCAAGTTAATTTTCCTTTAATTGATGCTTATGCTTTAGTACAGAGTACGTCCAGGCTGTATATTGTCACCCTGCTTATTTAACTTATATGCAGAGTACATCATGAGGAATGCTGGGCTGGAAGAAGCACGAGCTGGAATCAATATTGCCAGGAGAAATATCAATAACCTCAGATATGCAGATGACACCATCCTTATGGCAGAAAGCAAAGAAGAACTAAAGAGCCTTTTGATGAAAGTGAAAGAGGATAGTGAGAAACCTGGCTTAAAACTCAACATTCAGCAAACTAAGATCATAGCAACCAGTCCCATCACTTCCTGGCAAATAGATGGGGAAAATGTGGAAACAGTGACAGACTTTATTTTGGGGGGCTCCAAAATCTCTGCAGATGGTGATTGCAGCCATGAAATTAAAAGGTGCTTGCTCCTTGGAAGAAAAGCTATGACCAACCTAGACAGAATATTAGAAGAGAAGTCACTTTGCCAACAAAGATCCGTCTAGTCAAAGCTATGGTTTTTCTAGTAGTCATGTATGTGAGAGTTGGACTAAAAAGAAAGCTGAGTGCCAAAGAATTGATGCTTTTGAACTGTGGTGTTGGAGAAGACTCTTGAGAGTCCCTTGGACTGCAAAGAGATCCAACCAGTACATCCTAAAGGAAATCAGTCCTGAATATTCATTGGAGGGACTGATGTTGAAGCTGAAACTCCAATGCTTTGGCCACATGATGCAAAGAACTGACTCATTAGAAAAGACCCTGATGCTGGGGAAGATTGAAAGTGGGAGGAGAAGGGGACAGCAGGATGAGATGGTTGGTTAGCATTACCGACTCAATGGACATGAGTCTGAGTAAACACCAGGAGTTGTTGATGGACAGGGAAGCCTGGCCTGCTGTGGTCCATGAGGTCACAAAGAGCTGGACACAACTGAGTGACTGAACTGAACTGAACTATGCTTTAATAATTCTGATTGTGTTTCAGAGATGATGTTACACAGTTAAGTGCAAATCCACTGGAAACAACCAGTTTGTGTTATTTTTCTGAACATTTGTCTGGAATTCAAATTGGAAGTACTCAAAAACCTTAGGAGTCTAGAATTGGGGAAAATACATTGATAAGTGATCCCCAGCACTCTCTAACAAAACTCTCATTTTACATGGAAGAACAATGGAAAAATAAGATTCGATTTACAACAAAGTTCCTAAGGGCAATGGTGAAGGTTGAAATTATTTGTGAAAGCGTTTGATAAATATGAAAAAAAAATTCAACTCACTTTCTAGGGGAGCATTTTTCCCCTTCTACTACCAGACTAACCTTCCCACTTTAAATGATGAGAATTTAACCAACATTTATACATATGTCTGTGTATACTCATATATACATATATCAAATGTCTTACAGAATTAGACAACAACTAATGCAAGAACATTATTCTTGAGAGAATGAACCTGTCCAAGGGCAGTCCCTCTGTCAATGCTGTCTTCTTCCTGGGGACAAATTTCTGATTACAGTGAAATGAAGTGGAGTCCAAATAAGTTTTGGAGTCCTGCTGAGTGAAGAAGGCAAAAGTCAGAGTTTGGGTCAGATAAAGCAGCTGTAATGTATAAATAAGCACAATATAGAAGAAAGGAGTCCAAAGGTGTAAAGAAGACAGTCCCCCAAAGGTCTCGGCTAAGACTGGCCTGTCTATACACAGAATGAGACTGTGCTGCCAGAAAGCAGCAGCTGAGGCTGCGAGTGATGCCTAGATACCGGAGGTTGAGGTGTGCTAGGGACTTTGGTGTTCCAGCCCACCCCTAGGACACTGAGCATCTAGTTAGACATTCCACTGAGGCCCTGCTTTAGGAGTTGTAGCCTCATGTGAGACTATTTCTATAGACCTACACTAACACAATCAGAAACTAAGTCTTGGTAATATCTGCACAGGAGATTGATTTCAGAGATTGTTCCTTGCTAATTTAGAGAAGTTTGGAAAATGTACGGGGCTTTCCCCATGTATAATAGATATAAAATCAAACCTATCCAAGTTCAAGATGATCAGTCAGTAATTACACTGACCACTAAAATAAAAATCAATCCTTTAGAAGATAGGAACAGAACCTAGAACCTCCACAAAGTATAAGCCACAGTTTCCAGTATAAATTTTTGTAAAATTACCAGTTACTCAAAGAAAAATTAAATGTGCTCCATCCTTGAAAAGTGGTCAAAAGAAGCCAACCAATAATGGCAAAAATTTGGATTTATCAGATTGTGTCTAAGTATTCAGATAATTGTAAATTATATTAAAAAGAAAATCAGTCTTAATAAACTAATAGACTTTGAAAAGATTTGAAGAAAATTGTGAAAAAAATTTGGAAAGAACTATTGCAAACCATAAAAGAGAACTAAATTAAATTCTTCATCTTAGTATTATAATTGAAATAAATTAACTATGACCAGTGTACTATTGGATTATACTACAAAATATAAAATAAAAATCCATGACATGATATTGAAACATTTTTGATAAAATGTTGAGAAACTAAATTGTTAAATATTTGAATATTATATAATAAATGATGTCAGGGTTTGAGTCTTTCATTTTAAGAGAATATTTGGGAATTCGTATAGTAGAGTGAGAATTATTGACAACACTGGGCATTCTAATATTGGATTAATTATGGGGCATTGAGTGTCATGGTATAAATAAATCTTACCATGTATTTTAAGGCTGTTGGTAATTATAAATGCTAATGAGATCAAAGTAGCTGAGAACATTTTTCAAAAGTAGATATGGGAAAGTAGTATTAATTTATTGGGCTCAAGATGAAATAATGAAAGGTAATCATGGCAAATGAAGAATGTTTATTTCACAAATTTAAGTCAAAGCTGTGTAGCTGAGACCCAAGAAGCAATGTTTCTGTGCATTTTGAGATGGTCTCCAGAGAAGCGATACAAACTTATTTTCCTATATGATATACAAAGGCTCTTCATAAACATGATTCAGTGCTTCTTTGTCATCATATCTTTTCTCTTTTACTCATCTATTTACACTTGTCAAGAAAACTTAAGAACTCAGTGGTTCCTAATAGGATGAGCTTGACGTTTTTATTTCCCAATATTCAAAGAAAGTTCATATCTTGAAGTGTTCACTGAGGCAGTAATGCCTTATACAGGTATGAATCCCTCTTTACCTTGATGGATTTGCAGGGAAGGGCAGGTAACACTCAGAAGTCTCTAAGGCATATTTCCCCCTTCCCCCACCAACTTTGCAACTTGACGGTTGAAGGGTTGAAGAACTGCTTTAGGTGTGTGTCTGCTTTCATGTAACCGGAAGTTGCAGCAGGCTCAGTCTGTGTTAATCTGGACATTTGAAAAACTGTTAATTTTCCATGAGGTTTTCATTACTCATTTTTTTAAACTGATTGAGTAGCTGTAAGAGTACTCCATCATTCACTCTGAAAACTGATCTATTGTCATTGTAAAAGAAAAAAATATACAATCTCTTGTTAATCATCTTATTTAACACTGCTTCACCCAGAAAAGATTCAATCATCCTGGGAACCAGGCTGCAATCCAATCTTTTTTCCATTTACAATAAGCAAATTCAATTCCCCACATCTCTGTCTTAAAGGAAATTTAAATGTCGATGAAGCTGATGAGCTTGTAATTTGACACTTGGATGTTGTCTCCAGTGGACTAAAGATGATGAATCATTATTGATTCGCATTGAATTGAATAAACTATGAGAATATCCTCAGGGATCAAACATTTTCACTTCACTCAATGAAAATATATGAAGATATGGTTCCAATTTTTGACATCTGATATTTAGCAAAATTAACAAAATCAATAAAATTATACAGCCTCCACCATGAAGCTATGAATACTCCATGATACATACTTTTCACTTAGAAAATATTATCATTATGAATTAAGCTTGTAATTGTAAAAAATATATGTGTGTGTGTGTATGTGTGTGTTTTCCTATTTGGACTAGTAATCTAATCTTTGGCTACCTCATGCGACGAGTTGACTCACTGGAAAAGAGTCTGATACTGGGCGAGATTGGGGGTGGGAGGAGACAGGGACGACAGAGAATGAGACGGCTGGATGGCATCACCGACTCTGTGGACCTGAGTTTGAGTGAACTCTGGGAGTTGGTGATGGACAGAGAGGCCTGGCGTGCTGTGATTCATGGGGTCGCAAAGAGTCGGACACAACTGAGCGACTGAACTGAACTGAACTGAATCTAATTGAAACTGCTGATATCTTTTCTCCAAGGCAAAGATAATGTTTAGAATTAAAGTCAGTATAGTAAGATTACTTTTGATAATATCACTGATATTTTTAAGCCTAAGATTCATTAATAAAATAATGTTTACCTCAATCATTATAAAGTGTGAGTAAATGCTTAAGCTTTAGCTCTGGCATTAGTATCAGGTATGGAATATGGATCAATTCTGTTCCTTACCAGTTTAGCTACATAGTCACTTTGAACCTCAGTTTTCTTCATTTGGAAAATAAAAAACTTGCCTCAAAGAATTTCACCAATTTTAAATGAAATTATATCTGTGGATCTTGTGTTTAATTGTATGTGTAGTTGTATTTATGTGCACAAATCATATTGTCTGCTAAATTGTGAGGACTTAAAAATACTTCTGCTTAAATACTTTTTCCATTTTTAATAATTTTTGTTCTGAAACTTTTTTTTGTAATTTGATTATAACACTTCTTTCGTTTTTAGTTGTCCTAAGAGCCAATTTTGATAGCTTTTGAATGATGATACTTAAAAGAGCAAGTCTTCCTTTACAATTAATTTTTACTTTGATTTAATTTAGAACTTTGCAATTCACAGTATGTCTTTGCACATCACAATGATTCTGGAATATTAACATCATTGGGCTAAATATCTTCATTTCACACATTAGGAAGAACTGGATGTTTAGAGAATACATCAAATTGACTATAGTTTCAAACGTGTTAAGTGATGGATCTGAGGATAGAGACTGTACCTTTTCAACCTAACATGGAAGTTTTGGGGAAAGGTATTAGGCAAAATGCTGTTGCAAACATTTCTAACTGTGAACCTCTGTCAGTTTTATCCTTCCTTTTAGCTGTATGCATCCAAGCCCTTAGACAATCAGAGACTGTGTTTCGCAGCCTCCTTTCTAATACCAGACAATTTAAGACTAAATCCAGGGAAATGATACGTGGTCAGAACCACGTGAGCGATTCTGAATCATGGTGCTAACAGAACTGTGGGTGCCTCATCCCTTTCCTTTTCACTTTTCCCTCTTTGGGGGAGGATATTGTATTTGTTTATGATGAAAAAAAGAAAAAATGTGAGCATGTTTCTCAACGTCAAAAGCTTTTCCAAGGGAAAGAAGTAGTATTGGGTTGACCAGAAGATTTTTTTCAAGTTTTTCTGTAATATTATGGAAAAACCTGAATGAACCTTTTGACCAACCCAAAACATCATGAAAATGTACAGCATTGTGGTTCTCTTTTTTTATTTAATTGAAGTACGGTTGATTTACAATGTTTTGTTAATTTCTGCTGTACAGTAAAATGATTCAGATATGCGTGTGTGTGTGTATACACACATATGTACATACTTTTTATATTATTTTCCATATGCTTTATTATAAGATATTAAATATGGCTCCCTGTGCTATACAAGAGGACCTTGCTATTTATCTGATATTCTTATTAGCTACAATAGGTTTGGTTTCAAATGTTGGAAGAATGCAAGCTTAGCATATCTCACTCTTCCATCAGTTAGTGACCCTGGAGAGGAGTAGACTCAACAATAAATATTTGACTGCAAAGAACATGAGGCTTTTTATGTAAAACATGATATGGAAGTGAGAAGTTAACTTTTAGTTGAAAAGTCTAAAGCAAAGTTTCATATCATTGCTCAGATAGTTAGTCTTTCAACTCTGCATGAAGTGGATATGGAGAGAGGATATAGAGAGAGCTAAAAATTCTCCAGAAAGCTTTGAACTTGTTCATATGCCCAAACTCCATCATTTTATACTTTGATTATTCTTTATTGGACCTATGCTCCATCTAGAGATGTAAGGAGGAAAAGACTATGTCTTTGAACCCTAAATAGGTTTGGGTTCTATATTTACCCAATGTAAGACACTGAAAAACTACTTAACCACATCCCTAGATGTAATGTAAATACAAAGTATTGCCTACTAGGCATTTATGAGTTTTCAATATACTTAAAGCATCAGAAATAATTTTAAAAATTGTCATTATTTGAAAGCAAGGTATATGCATTTGATATCTGTTTTATGTGTCCCAATTTGGTCAAATATTAATATAATGTAACTCAAATATAGAATTTAAAAATTTTTATCAGCACATTGAAAAACATTTAAGAGCAAAATCAGTGTAACACTGTTTGTAATTCAATATGACCAAAGATAATCTCAACATGCAAATAAAATGAAAATTATTAATAAAATAGTTTATACTCTTATATACACCAAGTTTTTTATAATCAGATACATATATTCCACTTACAGCACCTCTCAGTCTGGATTGGCCACATCTTAAGTGTCCAGTAGTTGCTGTAAGCAGTAGCTACTCTATTGGACAGTTATAATATATATGGTTTAACACAAAGTAGTTATTCAAGATCAAGATGTGTTTTCAGTGAATAATCACCTAAATTATAGATAAAGCAGAAGAGATGAGATCAAAAATAGTTTGGGGTCAACATGTGCACACTGCTACACTTAAAATGGATAATCAAAAAGGACCTACTGTATAGCACATGGAATTCTGCTCAATATTATGTGGCAGCCTGGATGGGAAGGGAATTTGGGGGAGAATGGATACATAGATATGTATGGCTGAGTTCCTCTGCTGTTTATATGAAACTATCACTACATTGACAATTGGCTATATTCCAATATAAAATAAAAAGTTAAAAAATATACTTCTATTAGACAATACAGAAAATGATATGCAATTGAAGTAGAATAAACAAACTGAATCTCTATGGACATGAGTTTGAGTGAACTCCGGGAGTTCGTGATGGACAGGGAGGCCTGGCGTGCTGTGATTCATGGGGTCGCGAAGAGTCCGACACGACTGAGCGACTGAACTGAACTGAACTGAAACAAACTGAAATTGTAATTACTGATAATGTATAAATGCTTTGGGCTTCCCAGTGGTGCTAGTGGTAAAGAATCTGCCTGCCAATGATAGAGATGTAGGAGACACAGGTTCAATCCCTGGGTCTGCAAGATACCCTGGAGTAGGAAATGGCAACCTGCTTTACTGTTTTGAACATGATCTGAATCAAAATAGAGGTTGCTATATACATTATTAACTAATCACAAATAGGCTTAAATCTCATTCTACTAGACCATAAATGGGAGGATCAGATACTGAGTTTGAGCTAATCAAACCATCTTTTGAACAAATCTGATAATTTTCTTAAACCTCAGAATGTAATGATAAAATGGAGTCTTTTCAATAAGTTGGGCCATTTTAATTACCATGTTTTCTTTTTCTATTTTTATTTTTTATAATAGAGACATATTACTTATGATAGGGACATATTTATGAGAATACAAATTTGTAATATTATTTATACATTTTGGAATTCTCTTGGACAAATTTAGTATATCCCTGAGGATATGTAACTTTAAAACATTCTTTAACTGCTAGGTAAATGTAAGATTTCCGCCTTCAGGCATCTAAAAAATTGCTATTCCTGGCCCTAAAAAATCCCAATCAAATACAAAATGAATATTAAAACATTTTTGCCCAAATTATCTATTATCCCAGAGGGGTAAACCATGGCATAAAATTTCTTCAAATTTTTGAAAAAAAAATTTTTTCAGATGCTATAATTAATTAAAACATGGCACACAAGTATGACATTTGTTATCATTATTTGAGGGTTATTTTATGAGATGAACAATAGTCTAAATTAATCAACTGAGAAAAGTTAGAGCCAATAAGAGAGTCTCATAAGTTCAGTTCAGTCAGTTCAGTCGCTTAGTCGTGTCTGACTCTTTGAGACTCCATGAATCACAGCACGCGAGGCCTCCCTGTCCATCATCAACTCCCGGAGTTCACCCAAAACCATGTCCATGGAGTCGGTGATGCCATCCAGCCATCTCATTCTGTCATCCCCTTCTCCTCCTGCCCCCAATACCTCCCAGCATCAGAGTCTTTTCCAGTGAGTCAACTCTTCTCATGAGGTGGCCATAGTATTGGAGTTTCAGCTAGAGCATCAGTCCTTCCAATGAATACCCAGGACTGATCTCCTTTAGAATGGACTTGTTGGATCTCCTTGAAGTCCAAGGGACTCTCAAGAGTCTTCTCCAACACCACAGTTCAAAAGCACCAATTCTTCGGCGATCAGCTTTCTTCACAGTCCAACTCTCACATCCATACATGACCACGGGAAAAACCACAGCCTTGACTAGACGGACCTTGATTGGCAAAGTAATGTCTCTGCTTTTTAATATACTATCTAGGTTGGTCATGACTTTCCTTCCAAGGAGTAAGGGTCTTTTAATTTCATGGCTGCAATCACCATCTGCAGTGATTTTGGAGCCCCCAAAAATAAAGTCTGACACTGTTTCCACTGTTTCCCCATCTATTTCCCATGAAGTGATGAGACCAGATGCCATGATCTTTGTTTTCTGAATGTTGAGTTTTAAGTCAGCTTTTTCACTGTTCTCTTTCACTTTCATCAAGAGGTTTTTGAGTTCCTCTTCATTTTCTGCCATATGGGTGGTGTCATCTGCATATCTGAGGTTATTGATATTTCTCCCAGCAATGTTGATTCCAGCTTGTGCTTCCTCCAGCCCTGTGTTCATCATTATGTACTCTGCATATAAGTTAAATAAACAGGATGACAAAAGACAGCCTTGACGTACTCCTTTTCCTATTTGGACCAGTCTGTTGCTCCATGTCCAGTTTTAACTGTTGCTTCCTGACCTACATATAGGTTTCTCAAGAGGCAGGTCAGGTGGTCTGGTATACCCATCTCTTTCAGAATTTTCCACAGTTTATTGTGATCCACACTGTCAAAGGCTTTGGCCTTTGTCTCATAAGTTAGCCTGTATTAATAAAAATAGAGAATACATATACTTACTATGCACCCTCAACAGCAATTTAGAAAATAGAAGAAAAATACTGTATTAACAAAAGTTAGTAACAAAATATAAATATGTAGGAATAGCTTTATGAAATCAAAAAATGAATATCTATTTAATAAGAGATTCAACAACCTGTTCTAAGATAGTACACTAAAAATTACAAAGATTTTAATTATTCTTGAATCATTTAAAGTATTTATTTAATTTGTTTCAAAATAACTTGAGTTTCTGAAGTTTCTTGTAAAAATAGTCAAGCATATATTTTAAAAGTTTAAGGCAGAAATTAATATACCACATACTGAAAGAATTATAAGGCTATAATAAAAAATGTTTATATCAGAATACTGAGACATCTCTGAAACTGCATAATGGAAGAAGTATTCCACAGATCATGCTAGAACAGAATAACAATGTTTTCAGATTATTCTTATTTTTAAACCTATTTTTAAATGTCAAGATTTGTTATGTTAAAGGAAATAGTAGAAGGCCAGACCTGTAGGTTGTTTGTGTTTTTTATTTATTTGTTTTTCTTCTGTGCCTTTGTCCCTACCAGTTTTAAAACTACTTTGAAGGACACTTAGGTTTTATAAAAGGAAAGTAAATATTTTCTGGACAAGATACTAGAGAAAGTTTCAGTCAGTAAAGTACTAACAGTCATGACACAAGTAGAGGCTTGAAATTTGCTTGCACTTCTATGTTTATTATTTTATGTCACTGCATTTTATAAAAAGAAATGCTTTGTATGTATGCTTCAGAGAACTGAAATTATACCTTGGCATTCACTTTGCTACAGTAAAAATAATAAATGGGTCATTTTATCAGGTACAGTTTTCTGCATCATTCAGGGAACATAAGATATTTTCCATTTTTAATCAGATGAAATACACTGATTCTATCTACCTTCTGTTTCTGATAAACTCCACTGGTGATTTTTCACTAGATTCCATTTTCTAATATTTATTTAATGAATTCCTTTTCTTTATCTTAATTCCCTACCTGTTTTGGCTAGAACCCCCAGTACTAAGATGAATGAGAGTGATGAGAATATTCACCCTTCTCTTGTTCCTGATAAAAGGAGGAAAATAGTTAGTCTTATACCTGGGGTTTTTCATAGGAGACTTTACTGAGTTAAAGAAGTTCTCTTGAATTTCTAGTTTGTGTCTTTCTTTTCATGAAAAGATATTAGTCTTTTGCCAAATGCTTCAAATAAGGATCCATTGAGATTATCATGCTGTTTTTGTCTTCTTTTATTAATATGATATATTAATAATGATTCTCCAGGCAAGAATACTGGAGTGAGTTGCCATGCCCTCCTCCAGGGATCTTTCTGACCTAGGAACTGAAACAGCATCTCTTATGTCTCTTGCATTGGCAGGTGGGTTCTTTAACACTAGGGCCACCTGGGAGTGTTGAGCAATTGTTTCTGGTTGTTTTGGTCATATACCCTAGGGATATTGCTGTTTCCACTCAGTGAGCTGAGTCAGGTAAAATAAACACAAACTCTGGATGTGAGAGTTGGACTATAAAGAAAGCTGAGCACCAAAAAATTGCTGCTTTTGAACTGTGGTGTTGGAGAAGACTCTTGAGAGTCCCTTGGAGGAGGAGATCCAACCAGTACATCCTAAAGGAAATCAGTCCTAAATAGTCATTGGAAGGACTACTGCTGAAGCTGAAACTCCAGTACTTTGGCTGCCTGATGTGAAGAGCTGACTCATTCGAAAAAACCCTGATGCAGGGAAAGCTTGAAGGAAGGAGGAGAAGGGGACAACAGAGGATGAGAGGGTTGGATGGCATCACTGAATCAATGGACATGAGTTTGAGTAAACTCTGGGAGTTGGTGATGGACAGGGAGGCCTGGTGTGCGGCAGTCCATGGGGTTGCAAAGAGTCGGACATGACTGACTGAACCTAACTGAACTGAATTGATAAGAAGGTTTTTCCAGGGAGCAGTTGCTCCTGTTGCTGCTAAGTCGCTTCAGTCGTGTCAGACTCTGTGCGACCCCATAGACAGAAGCCCACCAGGCTCCCCCAGTCCCTGGGACTCTCCAGGCAAGAACATTGGAGTGGGTTGCCATTTCCTTCTCCAATGCATGAAAGTGAAAAGTGAAAGTGAAGTCGCCCAGTCATGTCCGACTCTTAGCGACCCCATGGATTGCAGCCTACCAGGCTCCTCCATCCATGGGATTTTCCAGGCAAGAGTACTGGAGTGGGGTGCCATTGCCTTCTCTGAGGGAGCTGCTAGGAAGGTAAAATAGCAACAATTCTCTGGGATGGGACTTTAAGGGAGCTATAATTACCTAAATATTACCACATGGCCAGTGGTCTTAGTCATTCATGGTCTTTTCTAACTTTTTCTTCTTTTTGGATTCTATGTCTCAATTTGGACATCTTTTACTGATTTGTCTTCTACTCCATCAGTACCATGTCATGCTATAAACAATCTGCTATTAAAAGCATCCACTGATTTGCTAATTTCAGTTATTTCATTTACTATATTAACCATAATTGGTTTTAAATACCTTATAATTTTGATTGTCTATTCTCTAGATTATTGATCATATAATGATTACTCTTCATACATTTGTATTTATTTAAATTTTATTGATACAGAATTTACAGACCATAAAATTCACCCTTTTCTTAGTTTTTTTAATATATAATTTGGTAGACACTGGGCTTCCCTGGTGGCTCAGCTGGTAAAGAATCTGCCCACAGTGAGGGAGACCTGGGTTCAATGCCTGGCTTGGGATGATTCCCTGGAGAAGAAATGGCTACCCACCTCAGTATTCTGGCCTGGAGAATTCCATGGACCGTATAGTTTATGGGGTCCCAAACAGTCTGACACAACTGAGTGACTTTCATTTTAATAAATACTGTATAGAAAGAGGGCTTCTAGTTGTGAAGAACCTACCTGCCAATACAGGAAACATAAGAGACGTGGGTGTGATTCCTGAGTCAGGAAAATCCCTTGGAGGAGGACATGCCACTATAGTCCAGTATTAATGTCTGGAGAATCCCACGGACAAAGGAG
The DNA here is from genome assembly GCF_049115385.1 of Moschus berezovskii. Taxonomy (NCBI): domain Eukaryota; kingdom Metazoa; phylum Chordata; class Mammalia; order Artiodactyla; family Moschidae; genus Moschus; species Moschus berezovskii. Next base: position 118,443,139 of record NC_142462.1, read on the forward strand.
CCTGGTGGGCTATGGTCCATAACTTCACAAACAGTCAGACACCCCTGAAGTGATTTAGCATGAATGCATGTATATGAAAGAAATATTGGTTTGTTGTTCAGTAGCTAAGCCATGTCATACTCTGTAATCTCATGAGCTGCAACACGCCAGGCATTCCTGTCTTCCATTGCCTCCCAGAGTTTGCTCAAATTCATGTCCATTGAGTCAGTGACGCTCTCTTATCGTCTCATTCTCTGCTGCCCTCTTCTCCTTTGTTTTCCATCTTACCTAGCATCAGAGTATTTTCCAATGAGTCCGCTCTTCACTTCAGGTGGCCAAAGTGTGGATTCTCAGCTTTAGCATCAGTCTTTCCAACGAATATTCAGGGTTGTTTTCCTTTAGGATTGACTGGTTTGATCTCTTTGCAGCCCAAGGGACTCTCGAGAGTCTTCTCCAGTACAATTCAAAGGCAGCAATTCTTTGGCACTCAGCCTAATTTATGACCCAACTCTCACATCCATGCATGGCTACTGGAAGAACCATAGCTTTGACTTGATGGACCTTTGTCAGCAAAGTGATGTCCCTGTTTTTTAATACGCTATGTTTTTCATAGCTTTCTTTATAAGGAGCAAGGGTCTTTTAATTTTGTGGCTGCAGTCGCTGCCTGAAGTGATTGTGGAGCCCGAGAAACTTAAAGAAAATCAGTCACTGCTTCCACTTTTTCCACTCTATTTGCCGTGAAGTGATGCGACAAGGTGCCATGATCTTCATTGCTTTGAATGTTGAGTTTTAAGCTAGCTTTTTAATTCTCCTTTCTCACCCTCATTGGAGGCGCGTTAGTTCCTCCTCACTTTCTGCCATTAGAGTGGTATCAACTCCATTTCTGAGGTTGTTATTTCTCCCAGAAATTTTGATTTCAGCTTGTGATTCATCCAGCCTGGCTTTTTCGCATGATGTACTCTGTATATAAGTTAAATAAATAGGGTGATAATATACAGCCTTGTCATACTTCTTTCCCAATTTTGAATCAGTCAGTTTTTCCATATAAGGTTTTAACTGTTGCTTCTTGACCTGCATACAGGTTTCTCAGGAGACAGATACGGTGGTCTAGTATTGACATATCTTCAAGAATTTTCCAGAGTTTATTGTGATCCACACAGTCAAAGGCTTTAGCACAGTCAATGGAGCAGAAGTAGATGTTTTCCTGGAATTCCTTTGCTTTTTCTATGATCCTGTCAATTCAATTCAGTCACTCAGTCATATCTGACTCTTTGCGACCCCATGAACCTCAGCACGCCAGGCCTCCCTATCCATTACCAACTCCCAGAGTCCACCCAAACCCATGTCCATTGAGTCGGTGATGCCATCCAGCCATCTCATCCTCTGTCGTCCCCTTCTCCTCCTGCCGCCAACCCCTCCGAGCATCAGGGTCTTTTCCAATGAGTCAACTCTTTGCATGAGGTGGCCAAAGTACTGGAGTTTCAGCTTTAGCATCAGTCCTTCCAATGAACACCCAGGACTGATCTGCTTTAGGATGGACTGGTTGGATCTCCTTCCAGTCCAAGGGACTCTCGAGTCTTCTGCAACACCATAGTTCAAAAGCATTAATTCTTTGGCGCTCAGCTTTCTTCACAGTCCAACTCTCACATCCATACATGACCACTGGAAAAACCAAAGCCTTGACTAGATGGACCTTTGTTGGCAAAGTAATGTCTCTGCTTTTTAATATGCTATCTAGGTTGGTCATAAATTTCCTGCCAAGGAGTAAGTGTCTTTTAATTTCATGGCTGCAGTCACCATCTGCAGTGATTTTGGAGCCCAAGAAAATAAAGTCTGACACTGTTTCCACTGTTTCCCCTTCTATTTCCCATGAAGTGATGGGTCCAGATGCCATGATCTTCGTTTTCTGAATGTGGAACTTTACGACAACTTTTTGATTCTCCTCTTTCACTTTCATCAAGAGGCTAGTTCCTCTTCACTTTCTGCCATAAGGGTGGTGTCATCTGCATATCTGAGGTTATTGATATTTCTCCCAGCAATCTTGATTCCAGCCTGTGCTTCTTCCAGCCCAGCGTTTCTCATGATGCACTCTGCATATAAGTTAAATAAGCATGATGACTTGTGGTTCACCACTATTATACCATAGTCCTGTAATCCTTGAAGACTTTCAGTTGAGCATTTCATGGGTTTTTTGCTATACTGAAATGCTGAAAGGATTTAGTTCTTTAGGGGTTTCGTATTTAGCATTTACCCAGAAATGTTTCACAACTTAGTGAATGTCTTGAGATAAATTCCCTCCATCCTGACCTTATCATGCTAGAACACACCAAAGTCAAAATCTCTGTTGGTTTCTCTATCCTACAGGAGTGACCTTCTGACACTGGACTTGAACTTCCATCTGAACCCTGATTCAGAGCTCCTACACACTATTGGCTGTAGATTGTAGTGTGAATTTACCACTATTTCAGTATCTTACACTCGGGCCTGTTTTGCTTCTGCTTACATCCAAATTACTTTTGACAGGGGTAGGTCTTCCTAAGCAGTGAAAATCTCAGGAAGATTTTGCTTTCCTTTTCACAGCTTTCCTTCTAAATCCTTACACTTGGCACTTAGTCTAACAGTTCAGCCAGGACTGTGCAGAGGAAACCAGGATTATGTATCAGTCGTCATAGTCCCCACATTTTGTCATCTGGATCCTTACATAAGTTAAAAACCTTGCAGGTTTTTCTTTCTATACTTAACAGTTCACTGTCAGATCCTAAGTTTATGCACAAAATTGTCAAATGCATTCTTTCTAAAAAAAAAAGCAGCTGCTTATCCATCAATCACTTCTGAATGATTATCCCCTCTGTGGAATTTTACTTCATCTAGTCTTCTTAGCTTCCACAGATCTCTCATGTCTGTAAAACATAACGTGTGACTTGTCTGTCTTTTTGTTGGTGTTATCAGTATTAAAAAACAGAAAACTTCCAAAGAAATAGCTGCACAACCTGGAGAATATCACACTGAATTGAGAAAATGATAAAAATTTTCAATATAAAAAAGACTGAAAATAAATCAATAAGGTATAATATTTTATCTGTTAAACAGGCAAAATTAAAAGGAAAGAATGCTTCCTCCTATTACATGTCAGAATCTGTAGACATTAAAAAAATAATAAGGTAGTATATCTTAAAAGGCTAAGTGGGTTCACACTCTCTAAGTGAGGTTTTCTCTCTAAAATATGTGGGAGGTAATTTGATAAGTATAAAATTTTTTTATAAGAATTACACAGTTAAAATAGAGAAAAACTGACAAAAAACCTCAGTGTACAAAGTAGGAGAGTGTTAAATAAATTGTGCACATTTATAAAGGATTATTATACTACTAAACTGGCATTTTCAAGGTATTTGTAATGTCATGAAAAATATTTGTTGCATGATGTTTATTTTTGAAGAGTTTCTCTAATTCCCTATATTAATTTCAGCAATAAAATACAATATTTTTGTAAATCTAAAATCTAGCTTGCTTACAGAAAATAATGAGTTGTAAATAAGCCAATATATTGTTTGCTTCTTTATCATGAGCTTATGGATTATTGTTTATACTTCTCTAATTTTTAAGCTTTCTGCAGTAAGTATATGTTGCTCTTGAAATGTGGAAAACAGTAAGGAATTATGTTAAATGATTTGGAAGATTTTGATATAGATAATTTAAGATATGTATAAAAGGTGAAATATGTATGCTTCAGTTTAATACTCCCTTGTAGCTCAGTCGGCAAAGAATCTGTCTCCAATGCAGAAGGTTTCTGGGTTTGATTCCTGGGTCAGGAAGATCCCCTGGAGAAGGAAATGGCAACCCACTCCAGTATTCTTGCCTGGAGAATCCCATGGACAGAGGAACCTGGCAGGCTACAGTCCATGCAGTTGCAAGAGTCGGACACAACTTAGCAACTAAACCACCAAATATTCTTTTCTAATGAGATAACATCGGTTTTTAACATTCTGTGCTTTGAGTGTACAGCATTACATTTTGACTTCTGTGTATACTACGGCTTGCTCACCACCAAAAGATTAGTTTCTATCTGTCAACATCCAGTTGTTACTATTTCATCTTTTTCCCACACCCCACTCACTCTGGTATTCTCTATTCTATTCTCTGTACCTATGTGTTTGTCTTTGATTTGGTTTGTTTGTTCATTTAGTTTGTTTTTATATACCACATATGAGTGAAATCATGCAGTACTGAAGTTTTTCCGTCTGATTTATTTCACTTCGTGTAATATTCACAATGTCCGTCCATGTTGTAGCAAATGATAAAATTTCATTTTTTTTATGGTTGGGTAGTATTTCATTATACATATGATATTTTCTTCATTCATCTGTTGATGGGTCCTTAGGTTGTTTCCATATCTTGGCTATTGTAAGTAATGCTTCAATGAACATAGGGGTGCATATATTTTTGAATAAGTGTTTTCATATTTTTCTAATAAATACTCTAAAGTAGAATATCCGAATCATAGAGTAGTTCTATTTTTTAATGTTTAAAGGAATCTCCTTACTATTTTCCATACAGGCTACACCAATTTACTTCCTTCCAACAGTGTACGAAGATACCCTTTTCTCTACATCCTCTCTAACAATTGTAATTTCTTGTCTTTTTGATAATAGCCATTTTTAACAGGCCTGAAGAGATATCTCATTGTGGTTTTCCTTTTCATTTCACTTATAATTAGTTATATTAAATATCTTGTCATGTGCCTGTTGGCCATCTGTATTTTGGGAGGGTTGGGTGGAAATGTCTATTCAGCTCCTTTACCCACTTTTTAATCAAATTTATTTTCTGTTGTTACTGGGGTATTACTGAGTTGTATGCAGCTTTTATGTATTTTGGGTATTAATCTCTTATCAGCTGTATGATGTGCAATTTCTTCTCCCATTCAGTAGGTTGTCTTTTCTTTTTGTTAATGGTCTCTTTTGCTGTGCAGAAGCTTTTTAGTTTGATATAGTCCCTTTTTATTTTATTTTCTTTGGATTCCCTTGCCTGTGGATACATATCCAGAAAGATGTTAAGACTGATATCAAAGAGCATATGACCTATGTTTTCCTCTAGGAGTTTTATGGATTCAGGTGTTACATTCAAGTCATTTACCCATTTTGAGGAGAATTTTTGTGTGTGGTTGTAAGAGTGTCCTAGTTTGATTCCTTTGCATACCTCTGTTCAGTTTTTCCAGCAACATTTCTTGGTTACTTCAATGAAAACTACTTCTTCATTGTATGCTCGTTACTCCCATGATTTAAATTAATTGTTCATAAATGTGTGAGTTTATTTCTGGGCCCTCAATTCTGTTCTATTAATTTGTGTGTCTATGTTTTGCTCATACCATGCTGTTTTGATTACCATAGCTTTGGAGAGTATCTTGAAATCATGAAGTATGATACCTCCAGGTTTTTTTGGTTTGTTTTCTCTCAGCATTGTTTTGGCTATTTGGAGTCTTTTGTGGTTCCATGTGAATGTTAAGGCAGTTAGCTGTATTTCTGTGAAAATCTTCACTGGAATTTTGACAGGTTTTGCACTGAATCTGTAGACTACTTTAGGTAAAATAGACATTTTGACAATGTTAATTCTTTAAGTCCATGAGCATGGAATATCTTTACATGTTGTTGTTTCTTCTTTAATTTCCTTGAACAGTATCTTATAGCTTTCAGTGCACAAGTTATTCATTTCCTTTTGTTGTCGTTCATTCGCTAAGTCATGTCTAACTCTTTGCGACCCCGTGAACTGCAGCACACAGGCTTCCTTGTCCTTCACTATCTCCCTGAGTTTCCTCAAACTCGTGTCAATTGAATCAGGGATGCCATCCAAACATCTCATCCTCGGTTGCCCCCTTCTCTTGCCCTCAATCTTTCCCATCATCAGGGTCTTTGCCAGTGAGTCGGATTTTTGCATTAGGTGGCCAAAGCATTAGAGCTTCAGGTTCAGCACCAGTCTTTCCAAAGAATATTCAGGGTTAATGTCCTTTAGGATTGACTGGCTTGATCCCCTTGCAATCCAAGGGACTCTCAAGAGTCTTCTGCACCACAATTCGAAAGGATCAGTTCTTCAGCACTCAGCCTTCTTTATGGTCCATCTCTCATATCCATACATGACTACTTGAAAAACCATAGTTTTGACTTTATGGATCTTTGTTGTCAAAGTGATATCTCTGCTTTCTAATACACTGTCTAGGTTTGTCATTCTTCCAAGGAGCAAGCATCTTTTAATTTTGTGGCTGCAGTCACCATCTACATTGATTTTGGAACCCAAGAAAATTAAATCTGACACTATTTCCACTTTTTCCTCATCTGCTTGCTATGAAGTGATAGAACCTTATGCCTTGATCTTTATTTTTGAACGTTGAGCTTTAAGCCAGCTTTTTCACTCCACTCTTTCAACTACATCAAGAAGCTCTTTAGTTCCTCTTCACTTTCTGCCATGAAAGTGGTATTATCTGCATATTTGAGGTTGTTGATATTTCTCCTGGCAATCTTGATTCCAGCTTGTGAGTCCTCTAGGCCAGCATTTCATATGATATACTCTGCATGTAAGTTAAATAAACAGGGTAACAGTACATAGCCTTGGTGTACTCCTTTCCCAATTTTGGACCAATCAGTTGTTCCATGTTCAGTTCTAACTGTTGCTTCTTGACCTAAATACAGGTTTCTCAGGAGGCAGGTAATGTGAATGGAACTGTTTTCTTAATATCTCTAGTAGTTCATTACTAGTTTATAGAAACACTATACTGTAAATTGATTTTGTATTCTTCAGCTTTACTGTATTGTTTCTTATTTTTAATAGTTTTATGGTGATTTCTTTAAGTTTTTCATATATAAAATCATGTAATCTGTGAACAATTACAACTTTACTTCTCCCTTTTCAGTTTGAATGCATTTTGTTTCTTTTTCTTGGCTAATTTCTCTAGCTAGGACTTCAAATACTATGACGAATAAGAGTGCAAAAATGGTCATCCCTCTCTTGTTTCTGATCTTAGCGGAATAGCTTTCTCTTTTTTTCACTCTTAATTTTGATGTTAGCTTTGGGTTTATATGTGGCTTTTATTATGTTGAAGTACATTCCTTCTATATCTATTCTTGAGATAAATGGGAACTAAATCTTAATAAATTCTTTTTCTGCATCTATTGAGATGATCATATGGTTTTTTATCCTTCATTGTGTTAATGTAATATATCATAATGACTGGTTTGTCGATGTTGAACCAGGCTTGCATCCCTGGAATAAATTCCATTTGTTCATAGTGTGTGATCATTTCAGTGTATGGTTATATTTGCTTTGGTAACATTTTGTTGAGGATTTTTTTCATCTATGTTCATCAGAGATATTGACCTATAATTTTCAATGTATCTCTGGTTTTGATAATTTTGGTCTCATAAAACAAGTTAGGAAGCATTCCCTCATTTCCCGTTTTTTTAAAAAAGTTTATAAAAGATATGTATTAAATATTCTCTGAATGTTTGGTAGAATTCACTTGTGAAGTTATCAGATCCTGAACCTTTTTGCTTTTTGAGGTGGTTTTGGATTACTTTTCTTAATCTCTTTACTAATAATGATTTCGTTCAGATTTTCTATTTCTTTATGATTCAGTCTTGAAAGAATATGTAATTTTAAAAATATATTCATTTCTTTTGATTGTCCGATTTGCTGTGAATAACTGTCGATAGAATTCTAATTCTTTGTATTCTGTGTATTATAATTCTTTGTATCATCCACTGTAATTTCTACTCTTTTGCTTCTGTTTTTATTTTTCTGAACTTTCAATTTTCTTAGAAAATCTAGCTTAAGATTTGTTAATTTTACCTTTTCAAACAATCAGCTCTTAGTTTTATTCAATCTCTTAAACTGTCTTTCAGTCTCTATTTTATTTATTTTCACTCTGATCATTATCATGTCCTTCCTTCTGCTGTGGGTTTCATTTCTTCCTTTTCTAGTTCTTTTAGGTATAAGTTTAGATTATTTTATGTTTTTCTTATTTTTTGAGATGGCCTTGTTTTGTGACAAGCTTTTAACACTGCTTTTGCTGCTTTCCATTGACTATGGTATGCCATATTTTCATTTCTCTTCAGGCATTTTTAAAATTTTGTCATTTACCTGATAGTTGTTCAGTGACATGTTGTTTAGTCTCCAAATAGTTCTGATTTTTCCTGATCTTATCTTATAGTTGATTTCTGGTTTCACACCTTTGTACTCAGAGAAATGCTTGATATGCTTTTAATGTTTTAAAATTTACCGAGACTTGTTTTGTGTCTCAGCTTATGTTTTATCCTTGAGAATGTTTCATGTGCCCTTAAGAAGTATGTGTACTCTGCTGCCTTTGGAGTAAAATGGTCTATAACAATCTGCTAAGTTCACTTGATCTGTTTTATCTATGGATGTTGTTTCCTTGTTAACTTTCTGTCTAGGTGATGTATCCATTGATGTTAGTGGGCTATTAAACTCCCCTTTTACTATTTGTGTGGTGTCAATTTCTCCTTATAAATCTGTTCATATCTTTTACTTTTATATTTTGGTTTTCCTGTATTAGGTGCATATATGTTAACTGTTATGTATTCTTGATGAATTGTCTGCTTTATATAATATCCATATTTGTCTCTCTTGTTACCATTTTTTGGTTTGAATTATAGCAATATTTTGTCTGCTATAACTATGTGCACTTTCTTTTGGCTGTCAGTTTCTTTGACTCTCATCTTCTGTCTCTTCATTTCCAGCCCATGTTTTAGGGCTGAGATAAGTCTCCTGGATATAGCATGTAGTTGGGCCTTGATTTCTAATCTATCCAGCCACTTAGTATCTTGTGATTGGTGAACTAAATTCATTTAGTTAGGGTAATTATTGATAGATGAGGACTTATATTACAACTTTGTGTTTTGCCTTCTGGTTTCTTCATATGCTGATTGTTTCTTATTCAGATTTCTATCTGCAATTTTAGTTTGGTTGTTTTTGTTAATTTTATTTATCTATCTATTTATTTATGTATTTGTGGTTATGCTGGGTCTTCGTTGCTGTGTGCAGGCTTGCTCTCGTTTCAGTGAGTGGGGGCCAGTCCTCATTGCAGCCCACGGGTTTCTCATCGCGGTGGCTTCTCTTGCAGCATGAGCTCTAGGGTGCACCTTGGCTCAGCAGTTGTGGCTCCCAAGCTTTAGGCACAGGCTCAGGAATTATGGCACGTGGGCTTAGTAGCTCTGCAGCATGTGGAATTTTCCTGGATCAGGGATCGAATCTGTGTCTCCTACCTTGACAGGCGAATTCCTTACCATTGAGCCACCAGGGAAGTCCTAGTTTGATAGTTTTTTATGATGTTTTTCTCAGTTTTCTCTTTTTTAATGTTTTATGGATCTGTTCTAGAGTTATGTTTTGTGGTTACTATGAGTTTTGTATAAAATGTCTCATAAATAACATGGTCTTTTTTCTAATGCTAGCATCTATCTTCATTTACCCATATGGATTCCATCCTTTTCTTCTTCCCCTTTTATGTTTTTTTTATCTCAAATTATCCCATTTTATGTTGTGAATTTGGCTACCAAATTCATGTAAGCTATAGTTATATTTCCTTTCTCCTTTATGCTATATTTATTTAACCTAGTCTAATATAGAGTTGTGGCTTTCTGATTCTGTATATTTAACATCTTACTAAAAATGTGTTTAATTTTGCCTTTTCATTTCAAGTAGAAGAGCTCCTTTCAACATTTTTTATAAGGCAAATCTAGTGGTGATGGACTCCATCAGCTTTTGTTTGTATGGGAAAGCCTTTGTTTCTTCTTCATATCTTAAATATAACTTTTCTGGATAGAGTATTCTTGGAGGAAGTTTTTATTTTTCAATATTTTGAGTGTGTCATTCTATTATATCCTGAGCAGTAGGATTTCTGATGATAAATCTGGTGATAGTTTAATGAGAGTTCCTTTCTAGGTTATCATCATATTTTCTTTTGATGCTTTAAAGTTCTTTTTTTGCCACTGACTTTTGATAGTTTTAATACAATGTGCCTGGAGAACGTCTTTTTGTGTTGAGGTAATTAACTATCCTTTTAGCTTCGGGGTCTTATATATCCAGTTACCTTCCCCAGGTTTGGGATGCTCTCAGCTACTATTTATTTAAAGAAACTCTCTGTTCCCTTTTTCCTCTCTTTTTCTGGGACACCAATTATCTTTATATTGCCCTTCCTAATGAAATCAACAGGTCTTACAGAATTCCTTCAGTTTTTAAAATTTTATTCCTCTCTCTTCTGCCTCTTTCATTTCTAGATTTTTATCTTTGATCTCACTAATTCTTCCATATTACCTACTCTAGTACTTTCTAATGCATTCTTCATCTCTTATTGAGTTTTTCATCTCCAGAATTTCTGCATGGTTCTTTTTCAGACTTTCAATAAATCTTTGGTAAAGACTTCCCTCTTTTCATTAATTTTATTGCTGAACCCATTAAACTTCCCTTTGGAGTTTTCTTACACCTGATGGTCTCTTTATAGCAGCTGTTTGAGTTATACTGAAATATTCCATGACTCTAATTTTGGTTTCTGGAGGTTTGTAATTTTCCTTTTGTGATGCCATATCACCATGGTTTTTGTGGTGATTTGTGAGCTGTTCCTCTGCTGGGACATTTAAAATAGACAACACATTCCTTATTTGGATGTTTTTTGTTTTAATTCAACAGATCAGTAATTAGAGGCCTTTATTATGTTTTTCAGTTTGTGATGTGTAGCATTAGTTTTTGGTTTTTCTTACCTGTCCTGCCTCCAGCTATATCTGAGAACTGGCAGTTTCCACCCTCCATGACCTCTGCCAGAAGCATTGCCCATTGCCTTTTTCATCCTTGTGCCTTTGAGGTTGCTGGTGCCTTTCTGCTGCGAGTATCACTGCTGTTGCTGGCGTCTCTGCTGGGGCACCAGGATGGTGAGTGCCTCTGTCACATCTGGGGGTGGATTCATAAGCCCTGTCACCTCTGTGACTAGGTTCTCTGTGGCTGCAAGTGCTACTTCTGTGGTTTGGGACCAGGATTGCCTCAGCTGTTCTCCAGGCTTTACCTCCCTATGTGTTCCAGTATATCTAAATGTGTTCCAGCTTAGATATGCAAATGTGTGGAACTCTCTCCTTCCTGGTATGTTGGGTAGAGGATCCTTCATTGAATAGTGGGTGTTTCACTGGTTGTAGATTGACGGGAAAAGACAAAGGGAGGGTTTAATGCCAATGTGAGGCTGATATTACCTAACATGTTTTATAAAGACCATAAAGCTGAAAACATATGCAACTGAGAGATGAGAAGATATATTTTAATAATACTTACAGATTTTTATTTCTATAATAGCTATTAATTTGGTTTTGGTTAAGCTTAATTATAAAAGCTTCCTTTCAAAACAATTCACCTATGCTAGTATAGTATTTTAACATTTAAAAATTGAAGTCTTTCTTGTTATGAATCTTGAATCTTAACCCCTGTGTTCCCTATTACCTGTTTTATGCAGTTTCTGAGTAACTGCCCAGGAAAATTTACTATCCATGAGTATACAACAAATAATGCTAGTTTAGAATAGCATTTTTGTAGAGAAGTTTGGTAAATGTTTCATTTATTTATGATCTAGCTCTACTAGTTTGAACTATTCTGACTCTGCCTGATAACACTGTTTGAAGATAGTAGAAAGCTATAAATTATGGGTTGCATTTAGACAGTCAAAAACCAAATATTTCCAGTACAATGACTCAAAGTACAGTTTATTTTATAATAGAGTTACAATGAAAAAATATTTCAAAATATTCACACGGATTTTTCTATTTAAATTTTTATGGCAGTAGAAAAGAAAGTAATTTAAGCCCTAAAGTATTAACTTGTTTGTAATTTTATTAGATACAAATAATAAAAGTAGGCACTACACCCATTGGAAGATTACCAAGTACAAGGCTCTGTGCTAAACACTTTACGTGTTTTCATACAATCCTAGCCTCAGTAATATGAGAAAAATACAAATGACCATTCACCATTAATGACCATTCCCATTTTATAAGTAAGAACATTGTTTTAGGAAAATAAAGTTAAAAAAAAAGCAACTAATAGATGACCAAATCAGAATTTGGCTATAAATAAAAGATGGTTTTCTTAACTCTATGCTGTCTCCTCCTAAAATTTAAAAGTACAGCTTTTCTCCTTTTTCAAAGACAAATTTTTGAATGTAAAAAGTCAATCATTTTTCTTATTTTTGTACTGCCTGTTTTTATTAGGATTTCATCATGAAACATATGGTACACTTAAATTAGGATAATTCACAGAGAGCTTAAAAAGGGGACTATTTCTAAATTGTGAGCAGAATGTAAGGAAAACGAAAGAGACAGTACAGCATCATGGAGTGAACTACAGCAGCTATTGTTACCTCTTTGACCTGCAATGGTAGGGAGAGGGAGTTGTGTATACTTAAACTCAGTAGGAGATATTGCTAGAAACAGGGTCAGCTTGAGACGACACATGACCTTCAATCCAGAGATCCAACCATCTTGAGGCAACCTTACAAAGAAGTAGTCAGGGGTTGATTAACCATCCTGACTTCCTGTTCAAGCTTCCTATTGGCTGAACACAAACTGAAGCCAGGAGACAAAATAGTCTTCAGATGGAGTCCAGTAAAGTAGAGATGGAGAGAGTTTCTGCAGAGACAGAAAAAAAAGTATTCTCTGCACATTTATGCAACACAAGTGAAAACAGTTCTTACACTGGACCTTCTAATTTTTGCAATAGAATACTACAAATTTATACACATCAAAATCATTTTAGATTCTACTTTTTTCATTAACATTTTACTTAATGTTGATATTTCTTTTATTTTTTCAAAGCAAAATTTTATATTAAAATAGAGCTACCTTTATTTTAGGTATCAGAAAAGATAACAGAAAAAAATTGAATCAAGCACAATTCATCTAAGTTATTTAGTCTTGAGCCAAAATTACAGTGAAAACTTTAGCACAGATTTTTGCTGTGCTAGAGATGTTTATGGTATAAGAAAAAAGATTAAAAAATCATTTTAATTATTCACATTTAAATACTATAGCACAGAGTTCAACACTTATGGCTAAAGGAGGAATATACATAATACTAATGTTAGAACATTACCTCCATAATAAAAAATATAAAAAATTTACCTAGTGGTTACTGTATACAGGCCACTGCACAAAAGCCCTTTCCATGTATTATCTTAATGGTTTTACCTTAAGTCCTCCAACATACATTGTACTATCAGCATATTTTAAAATAAAATTGGACACTTATATGTAGTAATTTGATCACATGTAACATTTTTTCATTCATTCATGTGCCCATTATTTAAAATATATTTATTGTGATACTAAACTATGAGCAACTTGAAGGGAAGGACTGTGTATTCCATCTCTCATTCCCTTCAATTTGTAGTGCTGTATGCACTGGAATGAATGATGTTTTCCATCAAGTTATGGCCCCCACTTTTCAGAGGCAAAGACCTGGATTGTGTTCTGAAGTGCAGAATCTTCTAGGCATCTTGAAAAGCCTGGTATCTTGACTGCGAGGTTTCTTGTAGTTTCTGGAGAGACTCAGCATTTGCCACCTGTCTGACATTCACTGAAAGAACTGAGGTAGAATTTTCCCAAGATTTAATTTTGAGACTTGTTCAAAATTCTTTGATTGGAGTTCTTCTCCTGTGACCAAGCCTAAAGCCTCAGGAGGCAGTGTTTCTTTCTGGCAACAATTTATTTTTTTCACAGATCTTTAATTAACTTGCTTTAGGGGGAATGGAATGGGACATAAACTCACAGACTCTATTGTAAGGACAGATTGAAAGTCCCTGAATCTGTCTCTTGAATATGTGAGCTTTTTGCTCCTGCTGTGAGAGTTGTTTCAACAAGGCATTCTGCTGTGCTAGCAATGTTTGTGGTATAAGAAAAAAGATAACAAAGCATTTTAATTATTCTGTGATTCTAGAAAATAAGATGGACTATCAGAGAGCTCCTTCCTTTTGTCTTCTCATACTCAGCACACTAGGTAATGGTCAGTAACAACCTCCAGGAAGGCAAGCTGACTCTAGTTCTCTTACAGACCTTCAAAACATATGGCAAGAAGATCCCTGGCTTGGACACTGTCTTTTAAAATAGAGACTGTTCCTTATCCACAGGTTTGATACACACTGAATTCAAACTGTGTACCGGATATAGTCATGGAATTAACCTAATTCGTTGTTTCAAAATGGCTAAACTTCCAAGTGGCCAAAAGGGAGGAAAAAAAGCTGGCACTTTTATAGTATCTATGTTGGACCACACTTTTGTGTAAACACTTACAGTTTATTAATTCACTTCAAGGCATGAAGTTGGGTATTGTCAGTTTCTCCTCATAACAAATGAGGAACATGAACACAGTGAGATTGAAAAATTTACCAAAGATCATGAAAAAAAAAAATAGGTAATGAAATTGGGTGGGATTCAAACTCAGGCAGTGAAACATCTTATCTGTGCTTCATTACAATGTTATACAAATACACTTACCTCCAACTAGGACCTTCTGAGTCCCAATAAGAAACTGTGTTTTGGGTTATTCGTTCCTATATAAGACTTGAGCCTGCCATTTGGAGGCAATATTGGAGGATATCTTCTGGTATATAAATTATTCAGAGGGTAGATTACCCTAGACAAATCATAAAATGACAAATGGTCAAATTCTGCATTTTACTAAAACATTGAATTATAATGCCTTCTTTAAAATTTCAGAAATCTCACATAAAATTTCACACATTCAGTTTCAGTGGGCCTGTATCCTCATTTGATTGACAGCTCTGTGTTAGTGTTTAGTAGGGCACTGCTGCTGCTGCTAAGTCACTTCAGTCGTGTCCGACTCTGTGTGACTCCATAGACGGAAGCCCACCAGGCTCCCCCATCCCTGGGATTCTCCAGGCAAGAACACTGGAGTGGGTTGCCATTTCCTTCTCCAATGTGTGAAAGTGAAAAGTGAAAGTGAATTTGCTCAGTCGTGTCCGACCCTTAGCGACCCCACGGACTGTAGCCCACCAGGCTCCCCCATCCCTGGGATTCTCGGGCAAGAGTACTGGAGTGGCTTGCCATTGCCTTCTCCGTAGTAGGGCACTAGCCCACCCTTATGGCACAAGGTGAAGAGGAACTCAAAAGCCTCTTGATGAAAGTGAAAGGGGAGAGTGAAAAGGTTGGCTTGAAGCTCAACATTCAGAAAACGAAGATCATGGAATCTGGTCCCATCACTTCATGGGAAATAGATGGGGAAACAGTGTCAGACTTTATTTTTTTGGGCTCCAAAATCACTGCGGATGCTGATTGCAGCCGTGAAATTAAAAGACGCTTACTCCTTGGAAGGAAAGTTATGACCAACCTAGATAGCATATTAAAAAGCAGAGACATTACTTTGCCAACAAAGGTCCATCTAGTCAAGGCTATAGTTTTTCCCGTGGTCATGTATAGATGTGAGAGTTGGACTGTGAAGAAAGCTGATCGCCGAAGAATTGATGCTTTTGAACTGTGGTGCTGGAGAAGACTCTAGAGTCCCTTGGACTGTAAGGAGATCCAACCAGACCATTCTAAATGAGATCAATCCTGGGTGTTCATTGGAAGGATTGATGCTAAAGCTGAAACTCCAATACTGTGGCCACCTCATTGGATGAGTTGACTCCCTGGAAAAGGAGTCAACACTCTGATGCTGAGAGGGATTGGGGGCAGGAGGAGAAGGGGAGGACAGAGAATGAGATGGCTGGATGGCATCACCGATTCTATGGACATGAGTTTGAGTGAACTCAGGGAGTTGGTGATGGACATGGAGGCCTGGAGTGTTGTGATTCATAGGTCCTTTGACAATCACTGCCTATTAAATAGTTTATATCATTTAACAGGATCATTACCATGATTGGATCTAAATCCGTCATTTGCTATTTGTTTTGTATTTGTCCTGTTTTTTCCTACTCCACTTACTTCCACTGTAATGCATTATTCTGGATTAATTTAGTGTATTTTATTTTACTTTGTCCCCTTTGTTTTGGTGTTTTTGTTTATATTGTGCATTTTAACTCATGATAATCTACTTTGAAATTCCATCATGCCACTTCATACCTAATATAAAAACCTGACAACAGTGTTCTGTCATTTTTCCTTCATTGACCATTGTCATTATTGTCATATACAGAGTCCACAACACAACATTATTTTTTATTTCCATGACCATATCTTCAAGCCCATTGATCTTTTATTCTGAAATGTCTGATCTGTCATTAAACTTATCCATTGCACTGTGTATCAGATATCCTAACAGGTTTCATCTCTAGAATTCAATTTGCATCTTTGATATTTCTATGTTTTATAAAATGCTCTCTTTTTCTGAAGCTTCTTACACATTGTACAGTCATAGTAACTGTTTCAGTAGTCCTATTACTAATTATTGTTACAATCAATTTTGCGGGGATTAATTTTGATTGATTTTTTTCCTTATCGTGGGTCATATTTTCCTGCTTGTTTGCATACCTAGTAATTTTTAACTGAGTATCTTCTTGTGTTTGTATGCATCTACAACCATGGACAGAAGAGCCTGGTGGGCTACAGTCTATGGGGTCAAAGAGTTGGACATGACTGACTAACCACACACACACTCATTCCTATAAATAGTGCTGAACTTTATTTGTTACAGTTAAGTTACCTGAAAATATGATATTTTCCTATCTTGATTTTTAAGTTTTGTTAGGCAGGACCGAAATAATTTTAGTTTGGGTCTAAATTTCCCCCAATTCAGGGACAAATTCCTTTCAAGGAGTCTACCCAATGACCTGTGAATTATGAGCTTTCCCACTCTGTGGGAATAGAAACCACTCTTGGCATCATGTGAGCACTGAGGGTTGTTTCTCTGTTTATTTTAGATGGTTGTTCTCTTGGTCTCAGGTAGTTTCTTCACCATGAAAACCGATCAGTACTCAGCTCAAGGGGGGCCATCGGCACATCCCTAGATTGCTTGCTCCATGCAGCTTTCTCCTCTCAGGTTTCTGCCTTTCTTTAATCTACCCTCTTGTCATCCTCGGACTTTCAACACCCACTTCTCAAATCACTGAGGGATCATCCTTTGCCTGGGTTTCACCCTACTGTGACACAGTCTGGAAATTCTCTCCAGACAGTGTACTGTAGCAGTTATAGGGCTCATTTTGTTTGTGAACCACCTTGCAGGAAGTACTGCAAGTAGTTGCTTAATCTCCAATGCTTTGAAGTGTTGTTTATATATTGCATAGATTTTTAGTTGAACTGGGAGTGCAAATTTGGGTGCTATTACTTTATCTTGGTCATAAGCAGAAGAGGAATTTAATAGAGATGTTTTTCAAGACTGAAAGAAGAAAAATCCCAAGAATCACTATTGCAATAGATTGTATTCTACAGTTAAGTAGGACTGTAGTGGACAATTTTTGCAGCTGCTCTTTCATTGCAAGTCATGTCTGACTCTTTGTGACCCCCATGGACTGTAGCCTACCTGGGTAGTTTATTATACAGAACTCTAAAAATCGTATTCAACTTAGTATAGCTTTTCTATAGTTTATGTACAGTTTTATCACATATAATGACTAAAGGATAATTTCCCAAATATTTTACTGAGAAGGAGACAAAGGAGACTAATTAAGGAAGATAAAAAGTCACAATTTTTTTTAAAGGTAAGCCATTAAAAGAAAGAACACAATTTGGAAGATTTATAAAAATATGCTTATTTTCAACGTTGGAATTTTTGGTCTAATTTTAATGTGTATTCTACTTCATCTCATTAACAAATAAATCTTTAACAAATGAAAACTTCAAATTCACCTACAGGGTATGTATTATTATTTATTATCACTTTTATTTTTCCTTTTATATTCTGGACTTCAATTCTATAAAAGTTGCAGAAATATATGCAATTGTCATGAAACATAGAACTATATTGTTTAAGCAAGTCATATATTTACATAAAGCACAAATAATTGGAATTCTATTTGGTATTTCAATATTTTTATCTACTTTCTAATTTAATTATAGTAACTCCATGATTAGTGCTCTGTGTTTTTCTTCAATAAACAAACCATTTATCTTTATTAACTTCTCTACATAGAATATATTTTTGTGGTGAAGACTAAGAAATAAGAGCACTCAGTTTCAGATAGCTTATTTATTGTTTACATTTTCTTAAATCAAAATATCTAGTGTTGTCGTTGTTGTTGTTGCTTTTATAAGTATTGGAAATATTAAATAAGGAAATTAAAAATTCAGAAAGACCTACTCCTTGGTTTGGGATAAATTTAGTACCTAAACCAATTAAAAATTAGTTTTAGGCATCTGGATAGAATGTCACATTTCCAACTTCCCCTAAAGACATATTTCTGTTTTCCCATTACGATGAAATAAAGCAAGAAAAACAGACAAAACAAAAAACTTTACAACCTCAGATATTGAGACTCACAGATAATCTAATGCCAGGATGTGGAAAAAAGGTAATAATGATAAAAAGTGAGATGGAATTGGATGGAGAAATAAAAGGACTGGCCTCAAGGTATGGCAAATTCTGCCTTTATTTTCTGAAAATAGAGTATCTGAGAAGGCAGATATTTCTGAAATTCTGTAATTGGTTCTCTGATGCTCTGATTCAGAGATTTAAGACCTGGATCAGGAATTCCCAAAGGAGAGAAAGCCTTGGGTTTCAGCAGAATTAATTGAGAGGTTCTATTTTTCAAACTATACTTATCTGTTAGAGAAGAAGTTAAACATGAGAGAGGAGAGTTGCTTTATGAGCCTGATTATGAAGACCTGACTCCTGCATCTTCTGCTAACTTCACAGCAAATTACTTTCTGTACTCTAGAATCTTTAGCTATAAATGGGGTCCAAAGTATAGAATTATTTTGAAGTTGCAATAATGCCTCAATAAATGTTAAATATTAGCTAGTACATTAACAGCAATTATTATTACTATTATTATTATCAATCATAGAGAGCTATAATTACTTAAAACGGAAAATTCTGAAAGAGATGGGAATACCAGACCACCTGACCTGCCTCTTGAGAAACCTGTATGCAGGTCAGGAAGCAACAGTTAGAACTAGACATGGAACAACAGACTGGTTCCAAATAGGAAAAGGAGTACGTCAAGGTTGTATATTGTCAGCTTGCTTATTAACTTATATGCAGAGTACATCATGAGGAACGTTGGGCTGGAAGAAGCACAAGCTGGAATCAACATTGAAGGGAGAAATATCAATAACCTCAGATATGCAGATGACACCACCCTTATGGCAGAAAGTGAAGAGGAACTCAAAAGCCTCTTGATGAAAGTGAACGAGGAGAGTGAAAAAGTTGGCTTGAAGCTCAACATTCAGAAAACAAAGCTCATGGCATCTGGTCCCATCACTTCATGGGAAATAGAAGGAGAAACAGTGGAAACAGTGTCAGACTTTATTTTTTTGGGCTCCAAAATCACTGTAGATGCTGATTGTAGCCAGGAAATTAAAAGACACTTACTCTTTGAAAGGAAAGTTATGACTAACCTAGATAGCATAGTAAAAAGCAGAGACATTACTTTGCCAACCAAGGTCTGTCTAGTCAAGGCTATGGTTTTTCCCGTGGTCATGTATGGATGTGAGAGTTGGACTGTGAAGAAAGCTGATCGCCAAAGAATCAATGCTTTTGAACTGTGGTGTTGGAGAAGACTCTTGAGAGTCCCTTGGACTGCAAGGAGATCCACCAGTCCATTCTAAAGGAGATCAGTCCTGAGTTTTCATTGGAAGGACTGATGCTAAAGCTGAAACTCCAATACTTTGGCCACCTCACGCGATGAGTTGACTCACTGGAAAAGAGTCTGATGCTGGGAGGGTTTGGGGGTGGGAGGAGATGGGGACGACAGAGAATGAGATGGCTGGATGGCATCACGGACTTGATGGACATGAGTTTGAATGAACTCCGGGAGTTGGTGATGGACAGGGAGGCCTGGCGTGCTGTGATTCATGGGGTCGCGGAGAGTCGGGCACGACTGAGCGACTGAACTGAACTGAACTGAACTGAAAATGGAAAGATATACTTAAAATGTAAATGTTTCATAATACTTAGAAATGATGTGATAGAAAAGTAAGTGAGAATTTCAACTATCAATAAGAAAACTTGGCATCTACCCTCCACAACCCAACAGAGTATGAATAAGGAATATGGGGGTGTGTGTGTGTGTTAGTCACTCAGTTGTGTTTGATTCTTTGCCACCCATGGGCTGTAGCTCACCAGGCTCCTCTGTCCATGGAATTCTCCAGGCAAGAATACTGGAGTGGGTTGCCATTCCCTTCTCCAGGGATCAACGAGGGATCAAACTCAAGTCTCTTGCATTACAGACAGATTCTTTACCTTCTCAGTCACCAGGAAATATGCTCACTCATATATTTACTTGCCCTATACTGCCCCATGGAGAAGGAGATGGCAACCCACTCCAGTATTCTTGCCTGGAAAATTCTATGGACAGAGGAACCTGGCTGTAGTACAGGGGGTTGCAAAGAGTCGGACTGGACTGAGCGACTAGCATACTCCCCGATTTTTTTTTTCATCTTTGTGAAAAGATAGTCTTTATAACGTTAAGAAAGGCCTCTCCTACTTCTGCCTTGTTGAGAGTTTTATAGTGAATCAGTGTTGGATTTTAAGAAATGCTTCCTGTGCATGGGTTGATCTGATCATATGCATTGCATTTCCTTACATTTTCATGTGATAGATTACTTAGTTGACTTCTGAATGTTGAAATAACCCTACACACTTGAAGTAAATCTCAACTTTGTTGTACAAGTATTTTATTGTTGGATCCCATTGGCTGATATATTTTTGAAATCTAGTTTTAGTTTTCCTTTCATGTAAGAGCTTCATTTGATGTTGTTATTAAGATAATGCTGGCTTCATAGATTGAATTAGAATGTGTTACCCTTGCTTCCACTTGGATAAGATTCTGGAGGTTTGCTATTACTTTTTCATTAACTGTCTGATAGAATTCACAAGTGAAATCAATTGGACCTACTACTTTCTATTTTGGAAGGTTATTAATTATTGATTCCATTGTGTCCTGAAAACATACTTTCTATGACTTATGGTCTTTTAATTAGTGTGATCTGTCCTATTCAACAGTCCATATAAGCCTTAAAATATGCATATTTTGCTATTGCAAGATAGAGAATTCTTTCATTGTAAGTTATATCAATTGATTAATAATGCTTTTTAGGTCAATTTTATCCTTATTAGTTTTATGCCTATTTGGCATACCAATTACCAAAAAAATAAATAAATAAACACAATTAAGAAAATATCCACTAATAATAGTGGATCTGTCTCCTTTCAGTTCTGTTTTTCTATTTTTTGAAATTCTGTTGTAAGGTACATAGTAATTTAAGATTTTTCTTGGAGAATTGACCTTTTTATTGCTGTTTTACATTCTTCCTTATCTCTAATGATTAGCTTCATCTAAACTTTTGTTGGGAAATAATTTAGCTACTCAAGATTTTTGTTTATAATTGCTATCAGGGTATATTTTTCACCTTCCCTTTACTTTTATGTGGTTCCTTACATTCAAAGTATCCTACTTATAGACTATGCTGTTTTTAAATTCTAAATGAAGTGACAAAAGATAACTGAGTCTATGTTTAGTGAAGTTAGTTGTAAAGTATAGTGTGCTTCCTCAGCGGTGTCCAACTCTTTGCAGCCCTCTAGACTATAGCCACCCAGGCTTTTCTGTGCATGGAATTTTCCAGGCAAGGATACTAGAGTGGGTTGCCATTTCCTACTCCAGGGGATCTTTCTGACCCAGTGATCAAACTGGTGTCTCCTGCATTTGCAGGTGGATTCTTTACCTCTGTACCACCTTGGAAACCCAAATTCACTTTGTAGTGCATTGAGTTATATGAGTTGTTTATATATTTAAAATGTTAACCCCTTGTCAGATCCAATTTGCAAATATTTTCACCCATTTAATAGGTTGCCTTTTCATTTTGTTGACATTCCGTTTGCTTTCCAGAAGTATTTTTTGTTTGTCTGTTTGTTTTTTCTAGTTTGATGTGGTCCCATTGTCTATTTTTGCTTGCATTGCCTTTGCTTTTGTTGTCATAAGCAAAAAATCACCCCAAACACTGATGTCACAGAGCTTACTTTGTTTTCTTTTATAAGTTTAATGATTTCTGGTTTTGCATAGTTTTAATCCATAGTAGATTAATTTTTATGTAGGCTATAAGTTATTGGTCCAACTTTATTCTTTTACTTGTATTTGTCCAGTTTTCTCAGCATCATTTATTGAAGAGACTGTAATTTTTCCATTGTATATTCTTGGTTCTTCTGTTGTAAATTAATTGACCAGTTTATACATGGGTTTGTTCTTATTTCTCAAGATTGCTTTGGCTATTTGCAATTTTTGTGTCCCATACAAATCTTAGGATTGTTCTACTTTTGTGAAAAATGCTATTGGAATTTAGATAGAGTTTCCATTGAATCTGTAGATTGCTTTGCATTGTGGACATTTTAACAATATTAACTCTTCCAGTTCATGAATATCCCTTTCTATATGTCTGTGTCGTCAATTTATTTCATTAATGTCCTACAGTATTCAGTGTACAGGACTTTCACCTACTTGGTTAAATTTATTTCTAGGTATTTTATTATTTTTTAATGCAATTTTAAATGGGACTGTTTTCTTAAATTCTCACTTTTCTTTCCCTGATAGAATATAAAAACACATCAGATTTTTGTGTGTTGATTTTGTGTCCTTCAATGTTACTATATTTTATTATTTCTAATAATTTTTTTGACGGAGTCTTTAGGGTTTTCTATGCATGAAACCATGTCACCTGCAAATAGTGACAATTTAATTTATTTTTTATTTGGAAGGCTTTTAATTTATCTTTCTTGCTGAATTGCTCTGGCTAACACTTCCAATACAATGGTGAATAAGAGTGTCAAGAGTAGGCATCTTTGTTTATCATTAGAAACACACTAAGCTTTCTGAATCTGGATGTATTTCCTTCATCAACGCAGGGAAGTTTTCAGCTTCTCTTTCTACAGAAAAGTTTTCTGTCCTGCTCTCTATTTTGTTTCCTTCTGTGATGGAAACGTTCGTGCCCTTGATGTTGCTCCGTAAGTCCCTTAAGTTATGGTCAACATTTTAAATTTTTTATTTTTCTTCCTTGACTGGGTGAATTCTTTGATGTGTCTTCAAGTTAACAGATACATTCTTCTGCTTTTCTAGTCTGCCATTGTACTCCTCTACCGTATTATTCAACTCTGTGACTCTTGCTGGCACTTTCTTATATTTTTTTTTCTCTTCCTTGAAATTCTCACTTTGTTTATACATTCTTCTCCTATGTATGGTGAACACTGTTAAACAACCACTATTTTGAACTCTTTATCAGGTAAATTTCTTTTCTCCTCTTTATTGAGATATTTTACCAAGGTGTTATTTTACCCTTTCATTTAGAACATTGTTTGTTTCTTCATTTCCCTTTTACTTTCTGTATTAGTTTCTGTGTATTAAACATCCACTTTTCTGAGACTTGGAGTGATCTCATCTAAGAGACATATCTTATTCTTTCCATAACTCCTTGAGGTTGTCTCTCAAATCTTTGTAATTGTCCAAGTAGCCTGGTTTATTGTGTGACTCAAAGTTGTTGGGGGTGTGCCAACAACTGTTGGTGTTCCCAAGGGGAAGATCTGAGTACCTAGATTAGGTTGATTAAAAGCTGCTGCCTGAGGTTCTGGCTGCTAAAGTTTGAACACTTCAACTCAGTTAGCTGTGGTGTTGTGGGTCTCATGGATGCAAGACCTGTTGGATTTCTTTTTTTTTTTTTTTAATTTTTTTTATTGGAGGCTAATTATTTTACAATATTATGTTGGTTAGTTTTGCCATACATTGACATGAATCCACCCTGGGTGTACATGAGTTCCCCTTCCTAAACACCCTCCCACCTCCCTCCTCCCCTTATCTTCCCTCTGAGTCATCCTCATGCACCAGCCCTGGGTGGATTTCAAAGCTTGATGCTTTAGGGGTTCATCTCCCAGGTGCAGGTCTTAAAAGTTGGACTGTCAGAAGAAGAGTTAAAACTCTGCTCCTCAGTGAGAAAGTCAGGGATTTGAGTTCCCTCCCAGTTGTGGGTTTCCAGGTGTCTCAGTGTTAAAGAATATGCCTGCTAATGCAGGAGACTCAGGAGATGTGGGTTAAGTCTCTGCGTTGGGAAGATAACACTGGAATAGGAAATGGCAACCCACTCCAATATTCTTTCCTAGGAAAGATTGGACAGAAAAGTCTGGTGGGCTATAGTCCATGAGGTCACAGAGAGCTGGACACAACTGAGCACGTTCTGGAGCATGCATGCCAGGTGTGGTCTGTATGGTGACATCGTGACAGCCTCTCCTACTTACTTCAATGTGAGTTTTTCCTTGTTCATCCAATGTGTAGGAGTTACTCGGCAGGTCTTTTCCCAGAATATGTTGTTCCATATGTAGTTATATATTTGGTTACATTCATGGGAAGAGGTGAATTTTAGGATCCTCCTAACGTGTCAACATGAACCTGAACTTCTCATTGAAATTTCACTGCAATTAAAGGTTCCATTCCAGATTCAAATACCTGAAGCATATATTTTATGTTTACAATGTATTCACCATTCTGCTAAATAGTAGGGTGTTAAAGATGAAATAAGCATAGGATTTATCCTCGGGGATTTCAAAGTCTCTACATTGGAACTACATAAAAGACAAAAAACTGAAATGAAGTGAGACCCAGGATCCTGAAAAGTAGGGTGCTCTAAAAAAAAAAAAAAAAAAGTCAGCTCCCATAACAAAGAATGAGTCTTACCCAGCTACTGCCAGTAGGCAGTAGTAAACAGTCAATAGGCGCACAGGTTCAGTTCAGTTCAGTCGCTCCGTAGTGTCTGACTCTTTGCAACCCCATGAATCATAGCACGCCAGGCCTCCCGTCCATCACAAACTCCCTGAGTCCACCCAAACCCATGTCCATTAAGTTGGTGATGCCATCCAACCATCTCATCCTCTGTCATCCCCTTCTCCTCCTACCCTCAATTTTACTTAGCATCAGGGTCTTTTCAAATGAGTCAGCTCTTAGCATCAGGTGGCCGAAGTATTGGAGTTTCAGCTTCAACATCAGTCCTTCCAATGAACACCCAGGACTGATCTCCTTTCGAATGGACTGGCTGGATCTCCTTGCATTCCAAGGGATTCAAGAATCTTCTCCAACACCACAGTTCAAAAGCATCAATTCTTCGGTGCTCAGCTTTCTTTATAGTCCAACTTTCACATCCATACATGACCACGGGAAAAACCATAGCCTTGACTAGATGGACCTTGGTTGGCAAAGTAATGTCTCTGCTTTTTAATATGCTAGGTTGGTCATAACTTTCCTTCCAAGGAGTAAGTGTCTTTTAATTTCATGGCTGCAGTCACCATCTGCAGTGCTTTTGGAGCCCCCCAAAATAAAGTAAGCCACTGTTGCCACTGTTTCCATTGTTTCCCCGTCTATTTTTCATGAAGTGATGGGACCAGATGCCATGATCTTAGTTTTCTGAATGTTGAGTTTCAAGCCAACTTCTTCACTCTCCTCTTTCACTTTCATCAAGAGGCTCTTTAGTTCTTCTTCACTTTCTGCCATAAGGGTGGTGTCATCTGCATATCTGAGGTTATTGATATTTTTCCTAGCAATCTTGATTCCAACTTCAGGTTAGAGAGTTCAAATCCCAGTTTACCCTGTCACTAGCTTTACTAACCCTGGTTACATTACTTACCTTTTCTAAAGATTTAAAAGCACTTCAAACACATTGCTCTGCTCTGCATCTATTAATTTACCTCCATCATTTCTCTTTTAATTACCTAATAAATCACTGACCTTGCTGAAATGAAATTACATTTCTTTTGTTTAAACAAGTTATTATGGCATAGAAGCTCACTAGCAACCTGTGAGAAATTCACGTTTGGGTCAGATGAGATCAATGAACACAAACTCCTCTCCATGTGTCCTGGACAAGTCTCCAGGTCAGTAGCTTGCCTTGATGGTGAGTACCTTCAGCATATTGATTCTTTACTAGACATACCTTTTTTTTTTCCTGTTGATGGTGATCTCTTCTGATGCCCTCATTCTGACTCAGGAAGGGTATATTTTTTTACATAATTATACATGGTATGCTTCCCTGGTGGCTCAGAGGTTAAAGCGTCTGCCTCCAATGCAGGAGACCCGGGTTCAATCCCTGGGCTGGGAAGATCCCCTGGAGAAGGAAATGCAACCCACTCCAGTATTCTTGCCTGGAGAATCCCATGGTCAGAGGAGCCTAGTAGGCTACAGTCCCACGGGGTCGCAAAGAGTCAGACACGACTGAGCGACTTCACTTTCTTTCACTTTCACTTTCATACATGGTATAGCTTGAGTTTAGGCTCTGACTTTTAGAAAGCTTTCCTTACGCTTTGAGATTGAGAAAAATTCAGATGTAGAGCAATGTAAAACTACTGTTAGAATTCCTTACTTTTAGGATCCATAGGTCCAAACAGGATGTCAGAGTTCTTAGCTTCTTACCATATGGTCCACTTTAGTCCCCACCGTTAGCCTTCTCCAGGTATCTTTACAATTTCTATTTCAGATGTAATAACAACCAGACCCTAACACATGCGTGCAAAAGGTTACTGTTTCATTTCAAAACTCAGTTTATTCTCTGATCCTTCACAGTTAATATTGGGATTTTTTCCTTAATGAATGTACCACTTCTTTCCCAAAGAATACCCCTCCTGCCAATATGTTCCATAGAATAATTTCCAGTAGTATTGAAGTACACTTCTGAAAACCTGAGTTATCTAGTATTAAATTGTATAATAATACATGTTAAACATAAATAATCCAGTTCAGGAAGTATCAAACCAACACCAGGTATTGTTTTTATAGTCTTTCAACACTCCCATTAATAGAAGGTTAAAAAAGCACAGTATTTACCTGTATATTTGCATTGGCCTGAGGGATGTAAAATGTTTGGACAAGGCACACATACACACACACTTATATAAAACAAACACTTTGGGAATATAACATATTTACAGGGAAATTCCTTAAATTTGCTGTAGCAGTTTTATGACAAATGCATTCACATGTCAAATTATCAGAGAGAGCTACTAAGATTACTCTGAAGAATATGACCCTCATATAATTCCCTACCTTTGGTTCATCCTAGGAAGAATAACAGGTACTAAACTAAACAGGTAAAAGTCTAAGGTACAATAAAGGGATGTTCCCTATACAGAGAGATTCTTCATATAGACATTAAATTTTAGTAATTGTACTAAAAGTGGGGATAATTAACAACCTCTAAGTAGAACTTCTATTCTCTATGAGTAGAATTTAAAAATCAGTTCATATCAGCACAGTACAATGTCACAGACCAATTGATTTATGTTCTCAATTTTTCCCTTTGCTCTGAATATTGCTGAGTTTCCTGAGCTCCAGTTCCTATTCTAATCCCTTTTATATATAATCACTTATCACCTAATACAAGACATAATATTAGGTACAGCATCCTAGAGTGTGATGGAAAGTCAAATGGGCCTTAGGAAAAATGTCTATGAACAAAGCCAGTGGAGGTGATGGAAGTCCAACTGAGCTATCAGTTCAGTTCAGTTCAGTCACTCAGTCGTGTCCGAGTCTTTGCGATCCCATGAATCACAGCACGCCAGGCATCCCTGTCCATCACCAACTCCCGGAGTTCACTCAAACTCATGTCCATAGAGTCGGTGATGCCATCCAGCCATCTTATTCTGTGTCGTCCCCTTCTTCTCCTGCCCCCAATCCTTCCCACATCAGAGTCTTTTCCAGTGATTCAACTCGTCACATGAGGTGGCCAAAGAATTGGAGTTTCAGCTTTAGCATCAGTCCTTCCAATGAACACCCAGGATTGATCTCCCTTAGAATGGACTGGTTGGATATCCTTGCAGTCCAAGGGACTCTCAAGAGTCTTCTCCATCACCACAGTTCAAAAGCATCAATTCTTCGGCGATCAGCTTTCTTCATAGTCCAAATCTCACATCCATACATGACCACGGGAAAAACCATAGTCTTGACTAGATGGACCATGGTTGGCAAAGTAATGTCTCTGCTTTTTAATATACTCTCTAGGTTGGTCATAACTTTCCTTCCAAGGAGTAAACGTCTTTTAATTTAATGGCTGCAATCAGCATCCGCAGTGATTTTGGAGCCCCCAAAAATAAAGTCTGACACTGTTTCCACTGTTTTTCCATCTATTTCCCATGAAGTGATGGGACCAGTTGCCATGATCTTTGTTTTCTGAATGTTGAGCTTCAAGCCAACCTTTTCACTCTCCTCATTCACTTTCCTCAAGAGGCTTTTGAGTTCCTTTTCACTTTCTGCCATAAGGGTGGTGTCATCTGCATATCTGAGGTTATTGATATTTCTCCCAGCAATCTTGATTCCAGCTTGTGCTTCTTCCAACCCAGTGTTCCTCACGATGTACTCTGCTTATAAGTTAAATAAGCAGGGTGACAACATACAACCTTGACGTACTCCTTTTCCTATTTGGAAACAGTCTGTTGTTCCATGTACAGTTCTGACTGCTGCTTGCTGTGAAAGTGCTGCACTCAATATGCCAGCAAATTTGGAAAACTCAGCAGTGGCCACAGGACTGGAAAAGGTCAGTCTTCATTCCAATCCCAAAGAAAGGCAATGCCAAAGAATGCTCAAACTACCGCACAAGTGCACTCATCTCACACGCTAGTAAAGCCATCCTCAAAATTCTCCAAGTCAGGCTTCAGCAATATGTGAACCGTGACCTCCCAGATGTTCAAGCAGGCTTTAAAAAAGGCAGAGGCACCAGAGATCAAATTGCCAACATCCGCTGGATCATGGAGAAAGCAAGAGAGTTCCAGAAAAACATCTATTTCTGCTTCACTGACTATGCCAAAGCCTTTGACTGTGTGGATCACAATAAACTGTGGAAAATTCTGAAAGAGATGGGAATCCCAGACCACCTGACCTGCCTCTTGAGGAACCTGTATGCAGGTCAGGAAGCAACAGTCAGCTCAATGGGATTTCCATCACCTCCACTGGCTTTGTTCATAGGCATTTTTCCTAAGGCCCATTTGACTTCACATCACACTCTAGGTTTCCTGGCTCTAGGTTTGGGACCACACCATCATGGTTATCCCAGTCATTAAGGCCTTTTTATTATATAGTTCACCATATATTCTTGCCACCTCTTCTTAATCTCTTCTGCTTCTGTGAGAGCCTTACCATTTCTGTCCTTTATTGTGTCCATCCTTGCATGAAATGTTCCCTTGAGATCCCCAATTTTCTTGAAGCGATCTCTAGTCTCTCCTATTCTGTTGTTTGTTCTCCATTTCTTTCCATCATTCATTGAAAAGGACTTCTTATCTCTCCTTGCTTTTTCTGAAACTCTGCATTCAGTTGGATATATCTTTCCCTTCTCCCTTTTACTTTGCTTCTCTTCTTTCCTCAACTATCTATAAATCTTACTCAGACAACCACTTTGCCTCCTTACATTTAATTTTTCCCTTGGGGATAGTTTTGGTCACTGCCTCCTGAACAATGTTACAAACCTCTATCCATAGTTCTTCAGGCACTCTATCAGATCTAATCCCTTGAATCTATTTGTAACTTCTACCATATAATCGTAAGAGATTTCATTTCATTTCACCTGAATGGCCTAGTGGTTTTCCCTACTTTCTTCAATTTAAGCCTGAATTATGCAATAAGGAATTCATGATCTGAGCCACATGATCTCAGCTCCAGGTCTTGTTTTTGGTTACCATATGGACCTTCTCCATCTTCGGCTGCAAAGAACATAATCAATCTGACTTTGATATTAACAATTTGGTAATGCCCATGTCTAAGTTCATCTCCTGTGTTGTTGGAAAAGGGTGTTTTTATGACCAGTGTATTCTTTTGGCAAAGCTCTGATAGGCTTTGCCCTCCTTCATTTTGTACTCCAGGAATAAACTTGCCTGTTATTCCAGGTATCTCTTAAGTTCTTATTTTGCATTCCAATCCCCTATGATAAAAAAGACACATTTTTTTGGTGCTAGTTCTAAAAGGTCTTGTAGGTCTTCATAGTACTGGTCAACCTCAGTTTCTTCAGCATTAGCGGTTTGGGCATAGACTTGGATTACTGTGATGTGAAAGGTTTACCTTGGAAACCAACGAGATCATTCTTTCATTTTTGAGATTGCATCCATTCTCAGAAGAGTACTGCATTTCAAATGGTTTTGTTGAGTATGAGGGCTACACTGTTTCTTTTAAGGGATTCTTGACCTCAGTAGTATATAAAATGGTCATATGAATTAAATCCACCATCCCCTTCCGTTTTAGCTCACTGATTCCTAAAATGTTGACGTTCACTCTTCCCATCTCCTGCTTGACCATGTGCAATTTACCTTGGCTCATAGACATAGCATTCCAGGTTCCTATTCATTATTGTTTTTTATAGCATTGTACTTCCCCTACCAGACACGTCCACAACAGAGAATCTTTTCTGTTCTGGCCCAGCCATTTCATTCTTTCTAAAGCTATTAGTAATAGCCCTCCTTCTTCCCCAGTAGCATATTGCACACCTTCCAGTCTGGGGGGTTCATCTTCTAGGGTCATAAACTTTTTGCCTTTTCACAATGTTCATGGGGTTCTTGAAGCAAGAATATTGGAAGTTTTGCTCTTTCCTCTCTCAGTGAATCACGTTTTCTCAGAACTCTTCACTGTGATGTGTACATCTTGGGTGGCCCTGCAGGGCATGGCTCATAGCTTTATTGAGTTATGCAAGCGCCTTTGCCATGAAAAGGCTGTGATCCATGAAAGGGGTCCCATTATTACCCTATACCAAGCCTAGTAACAATCCTAGTTGCTATTTAGTGACTAAGTCATCTGTGACTCCTTGTGACCCAAGGACTGTAGCCTCCCAGGCTCCTCTGTCCATGGGATTTCCAAGGTAAGAATACTGGAGTGGTTAGCCATATCCTTCTCTAGGGGATATTCCTGACCTAGGGATCGAACACATGTTTCCTGAATTGCAGGCAGATTCTTTACAACTTAGCTACCAGGGAAGTCCTGTAGCAACATTTAACAGCATTATAAGAAAGTCAAATTAGAAACGGATTATCTTTGTGAACATACACACAAAAATCTTTTACAAATTAGCAAATCAATTTCAGTATATTCTGTAAATTCAATATATAAAACTCAGTGTACATATCCCTGGGATGAAAAGTTGGTTCAGCTGTTGAAAACTAACAGTACTACACAAAAAATTAGAAATAGTATATGATCATTGTAGTACATGAAGAAAACACATTTGAAAACTTTAATAAAATCATAATTTTAACATCGTATTGAATTAGGAATAGAATGCTATTACCAGCATCTGTTATAGCTATGAAAAATCTATGTCTAACATCAAACTTATTGATAAATATTGAATTTTTCATCCTAAAACAGGAAGGAGATGACTATACCCCCTCTCACCACTTTTATTCCATATTGTACTGAAAACTTTGAGGACAGTGAGAAAGAGGAGCAAAAGGCTAAATGGTAGAAGAAAATGGCAAACTCTTGTTGTTGGAGGATGACATGATTGTGTATGTAGCCAGCCCTATGAAATCTACATAAAAGCATTTTTATGGGTTAAATTGTGTCCCTTAAAAGTCATATGTTGAAGTCTTAACCCCAAGTACCTCAGAATGTGACTTATTTAGAAATAGGGTCAGTGAAGATGTAACTAGTCCAGATGGATCATAACAAGGCTGATGTCATTATAAAAAGGGAAATTTGGACACATTCATTCATGTAGAAAGAATACTACATGAAATTAGAGTTTTACTGCCATCAAGACAAGATCTTCCAGAAGCTAGGGGAAAGGCCTATAACAGATCTTCCCCTAATGCCTTCAGAGAGACCATGGCCCTGCCAACAGCTTACTCTTGGACACCTACTGAGTAGAACTGGGAAACAATACATTTTTGCTGGCAAAGCCATTCAGTTTATGATACTTTATTACAGCAGTCCTAACAACTAATACAAACATAACTCCTATAACAAACAATTAAATTTAGTTTGTGGAAACAAAGTCGATATAAACAATTTATATGTATTCCTATAGGTCAACAACAAATAATTGGAAAATAAAAGTTAAAGTGGCTCACACGATAAAGAGTCTACCTTAAATGTAGGAGACCTGGGGTCAATCCCTGGGTTGGGACTATTCCATGGAGAAGAGAATGGCAACCCACTCCAGTATTCTTGCCTGGAGAATCCCATGGACAGAGGGGTCTGGCAGGCTACAGTCCATGGGGTCTCATTGGCATCGAAAATATCAATTACCTCCAAATAAATTTTAAAAAATGATATAGAAAAACTATACCTGAAACTAACAAAACATTGTTGAGCTAAATTTAGAAGACCCATATAAGTGGAGTTATAATACCATCTATAAATTTTTCAAGACTAGACACAATGTTATCAAGATATTCATTGTCCCTAAATTGATATATGAATTCAATGCCATCCAAATCAAAATTTCAGCACCTTTTTAAAAAAAATTGTCAGCCTGTTTCTAAAATTTACATAAAAATGCAAAGGATCTCAAGTAGAAAAAACAGTAATTTAAAAGAGTAACAAAGATTTAAGATCAACACTATTTTATGCTAAGATTTTCTAAAAAGCTACAGTAATTGAGATAATGTACAATGAAAAGATAAAAGATAGAAAAATATCTAGGAAAGATATTCCAGAAATAGACCCATTACAACTCAGACAAACCAAACAAAAACCTACTCAGTTGGTATATTCTCAGCTTATGTCAATGATTCCCCAAAAATATGTACCATAGAACATCACTCAGTTCAGTTCAGTTCAGTTCAGTTCAGTCGCTCAGTCGTGTCCGACTCTTTGCGATTCCATGAATCACAGCACGCCAGGCCTCCCTGTCCATCACCAACTCCCGGAGTTCACTCAAACTCATGTCCATCAAGTCGGTGATGCCATCCAGCCATCTCATTCTCTGTCGTCCCCTTCTCCTCCCGCCCCGCTATCCTTCCCAGGATCAGAGTCTTTTCCAATGAGTCAACTTGTCGCATGAGGTGGCCAAAAAGAGTTTCAGCTTTAGCATCAGTCCTTCCAATGAACACCCAAGATCTCCTTTAGGATGGACTGGTTGGATCTCCTTGCAGTCCAAGGGACTCTCAAGAGTCTTCTCCAGCACCACAGTTCAAAAGCATCAATTCTTCGGTGATCAGCTTTCTTCACAGTCCAACTCTCACATCCATACATGACCACTGGAAAAAACATAGCCTTGACTAGACGGACCTTGATTGGCAAAGTAATGTCTCTGCTTTTTAATATACTATCTAGGTTGGTCATAACTTTCCTTCCAAGGGTAAGAACATAACTCTGTAGGATGCAAATATATTCTAACAAGATTTTTTTAAAACTCCATGAGCAAATAGCTTTGAGAGACTGGGATAAAACAAAAAACTAACAACAGAGGTGTGCTTACCACAGGGGTTCAGAAGGATTTCAATGTGTAAAAATGCAATTAAAATCTCTAAAAGTAGTGCAGAGATTTCTAAATTAATTTGGCATTAGAAATAGATTTTGTCAGTATATCCCATGTGAGAATATTTCAAGGAAAATACTTAGATGGACAATAGGTTCGAGCTATTATAGTTAAATTGCCTGGAAAAGGACAGACTGTTCAATAAATGGTACAGGAAAAACTGGATATCCATGTACAAAAAATAAAATAAAACCGGACCCTTATTTTATACCATATACAAAAATCAATTCAAAATACATTCAGTTCAGTTCAGTCTCTCAGTTGTGTCCAACTCTTTGCGACCCCATGAAATACAGCACTCCAGGCCCCCCTGTCCATCACCAACTCTCGGAGTTCACTCAAACTCATGTCCATCGAGTCGGTGATGCCATCCAGCCATCTCATTCTGTGTCGTCCCTGTCTCCTCCCGTCCCAATCCCTCCCAGCATCAGAGTATTTTCCAGTGAGTCAACTCATCGCATGAGGTGGCCAAAGTATTGGAATTTCAGCTTTAGCATCAGTCCTTCCAATGAACACCCAGGACTGATCTCCTTTAGAATGGACTGGTTGGATCTCCTTGCATTCCAAGGGACTCTCAAGAGTCTTTTTCAGCACCACAGTTCAAAAGCATCAATTCTTCAGTGATCAGCTTTCTTCACAGATACATCTTCACAAAATACATTAAATATTTAAAATTAAGACCTCAAACTATTAAAGTCCTAGAAGAGAGCATAAAGAAATATTCTTGACACTGATTTTTGTAACAAATTTTTGGATATGACGCCAAAAGCACAGGCAACAAAAGCAAAAATAAATGTTTCTGTTTAGTCACAAAGTCAGAGAAAATTAGGACAGAGGAGCCTGGAGGGCTATGGTCTATGGGGTTACAAAGAGTTGGACACAACCGAACTGACTGAGCGTACAGTACCCCGTCTTTATCCGTCCATCTGTTGATGGACATTGAGTTGCCTCCATGTCCTGGCTTTTGTAAATAGTGCTGCAATGAACATTTATGGACTTGTATCTATTCAGATCGTGGTTTTCTCCACATACATGCCCAGCAATGGGACTGCTGGATCATATGGTAGTTCCATTTTTTCTGTTTTTAGCTTTTTAAGGAAAATTTGTGCTGTTCTCCAAGGAGAGAATGCAATAATGCCATTTGCAGTGACATGGATGGACCTAGAAATCGTCATACTGAGTGAAGTAAGTCAGACAGACAAATACAGATATACATTATTACTTATGAAAAGTGAAAGAGTTAGTTACTCAGTCATGTCTGACTCATTTTGACTCCATTGACCCCACCAGCCTCCTCTGTCCATGGGTTTTCCCAGGCAAGAATACTGGAGTGGTTTGCTGCTCCCCTCTCCAAGGGATCTTCTCAACCCAGGGGTCGAACCCAGGTCTCCCACATTGCATGCATATTCTTTACCACCTGAACTACTAGGGACCCTATGAGCCATTATTACTTATATGTGGAATTTAAAGAAAATGGTACAAATGAACCTATTTAAAAAACATAAATACAGTCACAGATGTTGAAAACAAACTTATGGTTATCAAGGGTAAAAGGGTGGGCAGGAGGGATAAATTAATTGTGAGCTTGAAATTTATATATACACACTGCTGCTGCTAAGTTCGGAGAAGGCAATGGCAAGCCACTCCAGTACTCTTGCCTAGAAAATCCCAAAGATGGAGGAGCCTGGTAGGCTGCAGTCCATGGGGTCGCTAAGGGTTGGACATGACTGAGCGACTACGCTTTCACTTTTCACTTTCTACTTTCACACATTGGAGAAGGAAATGGCAACCCACTCCAGTGTTCTTGCCTGGAGAATCCCAGGGACAGGGGAGCCTGGTGGGCTTCCGTCTATGTGGTCACACAGAGTCGGACATGACTGAAGTGACTTAGCAGCAGCAGCAGCACCAGCTGCTAAGTTGCCTCAGTCGTGTCGGACCCTATGCTACCCCATAGACGGCAGCCCACCAGGCTCCTCTGTCCCTGGGATTCTCCTACTACATATAAAATAGATAAGTAATAAGAACTTAGTGTATAGCACAGGGAACTCTGCTCAATACTTTGTAATGACCTGTATGGGAAAAAAATCTAAAAAGTCATCACAACATTGTAAGTCAATTATGTGTACCTGAAAAGTAAATTCAAAATTTAAAAGGCAACTTAAGGATTGGGAGGAAATATTTTCAAACCACATTTCTGATTATATTTCACTCAGCCATTCCTGACTATTTGCGACACCGTGGACTATAGCCTGCTCTGCTCATCTATCCATGGGATTTCCCAGGCAAGAACACTGACGTGGGTTGCCATTTCCCCCTCCAGGAGATCTTCCCGATCCAGGGATTAAACTCCGGTCTCCTGAATTGTTGAGATTCTTTACCATCTGAGCCACCAGGGAAGCCCATATATCTGATTTGAGATTATCCAACGTATCTAAGGTGTCTATACAATTCAATACCAATAATCAAACAACTTGATTTTTTTTCAAATGGACCAAGGACATGGATATACATTTTTTTCAAAATAAAAAAGCATAAAGATATTGGTGTTTTGACTATGCTTTTGCTATCAGAATGGTGCTTAAAAAAAGCAAGCAAAATGTCCTCTATGATCTTCTGGTAAATAAAACCAAACCACTGAGACATAGTGAAATGTATTGCAGAGGCATCAATTAACACAGGCACCTATGTTAAATAGGAGATATAGGAGATTTTTTTTATTCTTTAAAATTTAATTGACTTTTTCATATTTGTTTATTTAGATAACAAATAATGTGATAGCCTAAAATTGTTCCTCCATATGTGAATTGCCACATTTTTTTATCTTTACTGATTTATTAAAATTATGGTACTTATAACTTGTTTTACGTTTATTTATGCATATCTCTTGTTCCCTTCATGATATATGAGCTCATTGAGGGCAAACAAATATACTCTGTTCAACTTTATAGCTTTTTAAAGAGTCTAGAAAATTTTGCAAATATAATAGTCAATTAGTAAACATATGTTGAATTCATATAAGCAACTTCTTATAAAACAAACATATGGAACACTTCTGATACAATATGTCTAGACCTTTAAATTTTAAAAGCAATAGAAAATCCCAAATAAATTCATAATACTTTACCATTTAGATATAATATTTATTTAAATGTTTATACTCATTAGATTAGCATTTATTATGATTTGATTTTGAATGAGTATTAAATACTTACAAAATCAATTTCATCATTTAATTACTTAAAAAGTTAATTTATTCTTGGAACATCTTATAGCCCTTCAGAAAGGACTTCAACTTGGAATACTAGTATAATAACACTGGAAACAGTACAAGAAATTTTAAAATAGTTTCTTCTAAGTTAACTGTTTTCTGAATTTAAATGATGAGGAAAATCATTTCCCTGTTCCAATTCTAGCATTGTATTATATTTTGTGTGACATCCAACAGTTTATGTTAATTCAATAATGTTGATTTGCATACATCAATTTGATTTATGAAATGCTTGAATGTCAGAAAATTTAAAGTCAGCAAGTAACAAAATTCTAATTTACTAGTACTATAAATTATGTTTTGAGTGTAGATTTGTATATATTTTAGCTATCTCAAGGAGAGGATTTCATAACTAATATATCTAATTTTATAAAACTTGTTATTGAAAAATTATAGATATCAAGTGAAAATTATGTATTTTTTTTATCAAGACACTACAGCTTAAATCAAGCAAAGGTGATAAAATAATAAAACCATAAGACACAGACAAGAACCCAGTCCTTTGGAGTTAACATTCGATCCACGTATGAAAAAGAAAACATGCGATGTCCTATTCCAAAGATAATGTCCTGGTGGTAAATGAAAGAAGTTTGTGAAAACACTTTGTGTAACAGTTTCTATATCAATTAGAGATTTTGCTATATGGTGCATGGGAGTGAAGTGAAGTGAACGTTTCTCAGTCGTGTCTGACTCTTTGTGACCCCATGGAATATAGAGTCCATGGAATTCTCCAGGCCATAATACTGGAGTGGGTAGCCTTTCCTTTCTCCAGGGGATCTTCCCAACTCAGAGATAGAACCCAGGTCTCCCACATTGCAAGCAGACTCTTTACCAGCTGAGCCAGTGTTGCATGGAGAGTTAAGTAATTTGCCTAATGACAAATAACTTATCATATACATTGTATATTTCCTAAACCTTTATTTAGGTAACAAACCAAATAATAGTTCTAATTACTATTTTCACAAGTAAACAACTTTTCAAATTCTAACTTCTAAACATATTATGAATATTAATAATTCCATTAATACATTTAGACTTAATAAAGTGATATTAGGTTCATTATTTGTGCTTATGAATATTGCAAGAAGAAAATCAGATTACACTGTGGCACTAAAAAATAAAAAGCAAATCAATGGATATTTTATTTAACTGTAAAATTCATTGTAATGAAGGGAAAATCATCTTGCCATAAATTATTACATTTTATCTAACGGAGATGCCAAGATTTACATTCTGCTAAAAATTCTATCATTTATTCTGCTTTAATATCCAATTACATCTTTATTTAGTTGATATTAAATACATATAGGTAATTGCTATTGAACAGTGTCTTCTGTTCAATAGCAATTTCCAAATTAGATTTTAACATCTGCCTTTGACAAGAAATTCAGTAAGATCAAGATGGTGGAGTAGAAGGACATGCACTCATCAATCATTCAGTATCACAGTAATCCAAATCTATGCCCCAACCACTAATGCTAAAGAAGCTAAAGCTGAACTATTCTATGAAGACTTACAGACTTCTATAACTAATACCCAAAAAAGATGTCCTTTTCATTATAGGGGACTGGAATGAAGAAGTAGGAAGTCAAGAGATACCAGAAGGAGCAGTCAAATTTGGCCTTGGAGTAAAAAATGAAGCACGTCAAAGGCTAAGAGAGTATTGACAAGAGAACACACTGATCATAGCAAACACCCTCTTCCATCAACACAAGAGAAGATTATACACATGGACATCACCAGATGGTCAATATGGAAATCAAACTGATTATATTCTTTGTAGCCAAAGATGGAGAAGCTCTATATAGTCAGCAAAAACAAGACCGGAAGCTGACTGTAGCTCAGATCATGAGCTCCTTATTGCCAAATTCAGACTTAAATTGAAGAAAGTAGGGAAAACCACTAGACCATTCAGATATGACCCAAATCAAATCCCTTATGATTATACAGTGGAAGTGAGAAACAGATTCAAGGGATTAGATCTTATAGACAGAGTGCCTGAAGAACTATGGATGGAGTTTCGTGACATTGTACAGGAAGCAGTGATCAAGTTCATCCCCAAGAAAATGAAATGTGTAAAGGCAAAATGGTTATCTGAGGCAGCCTTACCAATAGCTGTGAAATGAAGAGAAGCTAAACACAAAGGAGAAAAGAAAAAGTATACCCGTTTGAATGCAGAGTTCCAAAGAATTGCAAGGAGAGATAAGAAAGCTTTTGT
The DNA here is from genome assembly GCF_049115385.1 of Moschus berezovskii. Classification (NCBI taxonomy): domain Eukaryota; kingdom Metazoa; phylum Chordata; class Mammalia; order Artiodactyla; family Moschidae; genus Moschus; species Moschus berezovskii. The sequence goes on from NC_142462.1 coordinate 118,482,227, forward strand.
AAGTGATCAATGCAAAGAAGTAAAGGAAACAATAGAATGGAAAAGACTAGAGATCTCTTCAAGAAAATTAGAGATACCAAGGGAAAATTTCATGCAAAGATGGGCACAATAAGGACAGAATTGTTACAGACCTAAAAGAGGCAGAAGATATTAAGGAGAGGTAGAAAGAATATACAGAGGAACTATACAAAAAAAGATCTTCATGACCCAGATAATCACAATGGTGTGATCACTCACCTAGAGCCAGACATTCTGGAATGTGAAGTCAAGTGGGCCTTAGGAAGCATCACTATGAACAAAGCTGGTGGAGGTGATAGAATTCCAGGTGAGCTATTTCAGATCCTAAAAGATGATGCTGTGAAAGTGCTGCACTCAATATGCCAGCATATTTGGAAAACTCAGCAGCGGCCACAAACAGTAAAAGGTCAGTTTTCATTCAAATCCCAAAGGAAGGCAATGCCAAAGAATGCTCAAACTACTGCACAATTGCACTCATTTCACATGCTAGCAAAATAATGCTCAAAATTCTCCAAGGCAGGCTTCAAAGATACATGAACCATGAACTTCCAGATGATCAAGCTGGATTAAGAAAAGGCAGAGGAACCAGAGTTCAAATTGCCAACATCTGCTGGATCATCAAAAAAGCAAGAGAGTTCCAGAAAAACATGTACTTCTGCTTTATTGACTATGCCAAAGCCTTTGATTGTGTGGATACCAAGATTGTGGAAAATTCTTAAAGAGATGGGAATACCAGACCACCTGACCCACCTCCTGAGAAATCTGTACATAGGTCAAGAAGCAACATTTATAACATGACATGGAACAACTGACTGTTTCCAAATCAGGAAAGTGGTATGTCAAGCCTGTATATTATCACTCTGCTTATTTAACTCATACGCAGTGTACATAATGTGAAATGCTGGGTTGGATGAAGCACAAGCTGGAATCAAGATTGCCGGGAGAAACATCAATAACCTCAGATATGCAGATGGTACCATACTTACAGCAGAAAGAGAAGAAGAACTATAGAGCCTCTTGAGGAAAGTCAAAGAGGAGAGTGGAAAAGTAGGCATAAAACTTAACATTCAGAAAACTAAGATCTTGGTATCCAGTCACATCACTTCATGACAATTAGATGGGAAAACAGTGGAAACAGTGAGAGACTTTAGGGATTCTGAAATCACTGCAGATGGTGACAGCAGCCATGAAATTTAAAATGCTTGCTCCTTGGAAGAAAAGCTATGACCAACCTAGAAAGCATATTGAAAAGAAGAGACATTACTTTGCCAACAAAGGTCTGTCTATTCAAAGGTGTGGCTTTTCCAGTAGTTATGTATGGTTGTGAGAGTTGGACTATAAAGGAAGCTGAGCACTGAAAAATTGATACCTTTGAACTGTGATGCTGGAGAAGACTCTTGAGAGTACCTTTGACTGCAAGGCGATCCAAACAATCCTTTCTAAAGAAAATCAGTCCTGAATATTCTTTGGAAGGACTGTTGCTGAAGCTGAAACTCCAATACTTATGCCACATGATGCAAATAAATGGCTCATTGGAAAAGTCCCTGATGCTGGGAAAGATTGAGGGCAGGAGGAGAAGGGGCCGACAGAGGATGAGATGGTTGGATGGCATCACCGACTCAATGGACATGAGATTGTCTGGGAGTTGGTGATAGACAGGGAAGCTTGGCATGCTGCAGTCCATAGGGTTGCAAAGAGTTGGACACCACTGAGTGACTGAACTTAAGAAAAATATTACACTCATGTAAGGGAGTGCTTCAAGGCTGTATATTGTCACCTTGCTTATTTAACTTACATGCAGAGTACATCATGAGGAACGCTGGGCTGGAAGAAGCACAAGCTGGAATCAAGATTGCTGGGAGAAATATCAATAATCTCAGACATGCAGATGACACTACCCTTATGGCAGAAAGTGAAGAGGAACTCAAAAGCCTTTTGATGAAAGTGAAAGAGGAGAGTAAAAAGGTTGGCTTGAAGATCAACATTCAGAAAACAAAGATCATGGCATCTGGTCCCATCACTTCATGGGAAATAGATGGGAAAACAGTGGAAGCAGTGTCAGACTTTATTTTTGGGGGCTCCAAAATCACTGCAGATGCTGATTGAAGCCATGAAATTAAAAGACGCTTACTCCTTGGAAGGAAAGTTATGATCAACCTTGATAATAAATTGAAAAGCAGAGACATTACTTTGCCAACCAAGGTCTGTCTAGTCAAGGCTATGGTTTTGCCCATGGTCGTGTATGGATGTGAGAGTTGGACTGTGAAGAAAGCTGATCGCCGAAGAATTGATGCTTTTGAACTGTGGTGTTGGAGAAGACTCTTGAGAGTCCCTTGTACCGCAAGGAGATCCAACCAGTCCATTCTAAGGGAGATCGATCCTGGGTGTTCATTGGAAGGACTGATGCTAAAGCTGAAACTGCAATACTTTGGCCACCTCATGCGACAAGTTGACTCACTGGAAAAGACTCTGATGGTGGGAGGAGAAGGGGACGACAGAGAATGAGATGGCTGGATGGCATCACCGACTCTGTGGACATGAGTTTGAGTGAACTCCGGGAGTTGGTGATGGACAGGGAGGCCTGGCGTGCTGTGATTCATGGGGTCGCAGAGAGTCGGACACGACTGAGCAACTGAACTGAACTGAACTGAACTGAACTACTAAAAGAGGTGGGATATTTTGGCTTATTTACACACTTTAAATGTTTAATCCAAATCGTATGTTGAACTTTTTAAAAAAATTAATTTTACCCATTTTTTTGTTTGATATAATGACTGAATCACTAATCACTTTATTAAAGCTTAAATGAAAAATGGTCAGTCTTTTCTTGACAATTCAGTTCAGTTCAGTCACTCAGTCGTGTCTGACTCTTTGGAACCCCATGAACCACAGCACACCAGTCCTTCCTATCCATCACCAGCTCCCAGAGTCCACCCAAACACATTTCCATTGAGTTGGTGATGTCCATCCAACCATCTCATCCACTGTCATCCCCTTCACCTCCTGCCCTCAATCTTTCCCAGCATCAGGGTCTTTTCAAATGAGTCAGCTCTTGGCATCAGGTGGCCAAAGTATTGGAGCTTCAGTCCTTCCAATGAACACCCAGGACTGATCTCCTTTAAGATGGACTGGTTGGACCTCCTTGCAGTCCAAGGGACTCTCAAGAGTCTTCTCCAGCAGCACATTCAAAAGCATCAATTCTTCGGTGCTCAGCTTTCTTTATAGTCCAACTCTCACATCCATACATGACCACTGGAAAAACCATAGCCTTGACTAGACAGAACTTTGTTGGCAAAATAATGTCTCCACTTTTTAATATGCTGTCTAGTTTAGCCACAACTTTCCTACCAAGGAGTAAGCGTCTTTTAATTTCATGGTTGAAGTCACCATCTGCAGTGATTTTGGAGCTCCCCAAAATAAAGTCAGCCACTGTTTCCACTGTTTCCCCATCTATTTCCCAGAAGTGATGGGACTGGATGCCATGATCTTAGTTTTCTGAATGTTGAGCTTTAAGCCAACTTTTTCACTCTCCTCTTTTACTTTCATCAAGAGGCTCTTTAGTTCTTCACTTTCTGCCATAAGGGTGGTATCATCTGTATATCTGAGGTTATTGGTATTTCTCCTGGCAATCTTGATCACAGCTTGTGCTTCCTCCAGCCAAGCGTTCTTCATGATGTACTCTGCATATAAGTTAAATAAGCAGAGTGACAATATACAGCCTTGACGTACTCCTTTTCCTATTTGGAACCAGTCTGTTGTTCCATGTCCAGTTCTAACTGTTGCTTCCTGACCTGCATACAGGTTTCTCAAGAGGCAGGTCAGGTGGTCTGGTATTCCCATATCTTTCAGAATTTTCCACAGTTTATTGTGATCCACACAGTCAAAGGCTTTGGCATAGTCATTTAAACAGAAGTAGAAGTTTTTTCTGGAACTCTCTTGCTTTTTTGATGATCCAGCAGATGTTGGCATTTTGAGCTCTGGTTCCTATTGGTATTTAGCAATATTACATTTAAAATCTTATTATTTTGGTCCAGTATCAGGATTTTATAAAAGGAAGTGACCCCAACATAAAAATACATGAAAATCTATAAAAATATCCCTAGAGTGGAGAATACTTTGATGTAAAGGAAGGGAAACTTTTTTTTGTTTATTTATGGTTAAGCTGACATGCTCAGTTTTCTGCGAAAGAAAGCACAATTTACCTTTTTAATTTGTACTTATTTGTTTTTCTTTTTCTATTTGCTTAATGCAGAATCTGAGGTGATAAAGTTAAGATTTTCACCTCTTCTAATACAACCATTTAGTGATGTATTCCCCCCAAAATACTGCTTATAGGGTATCAACACACATTTTTATGTATAATTTTTCATTTTCATTCAGTACAAAATATATTGTAATTTCACTTTTGATTTACATTTTGACTTATAACCTTTTTAAAAAGTGCATCATTCATTTTCTAAGCATGTGGGGATGCCCAAAAAGTTTCTGATATTGAATACTAATGTAAATCCATTCAGGGCAGAAAACATATTTCTTTGGAAATTTATTGCTTTTAAGTTTAATGAGATTTATGTCCAGAGTAAATTCTATCATGGTCAATGTTTTGTGTGCACTTGAAAAAGTATATATTCTGTTGTTTTGTGATGGAATTAGGTCATGCTGATTGATAGTGTTGCTCAAATTGTTAACATCTTTATTGTATACTTGCTCTATCAACCATTAAGAAAGTATTGAAATGTATGATGATAAATGTTAATTTGTCTATTTTTCCTTATGGTTTTATAAGTTTTCCTGTCATGTTTTTGAAGTACTATTAAGTACATTCTAATAGGACAGACTTCATGGTGGCTCAGACTGTAAAGCATCTGCCTACAAGGCCAGAGACCCAGGTTCATCCCTGAGTCGCAAAGATCCCCTGGAGAAGGAAATGGCAACCCACTCCCGTACCCTTGCCTGTAGAATCCCATGGTTGGAGTCTGGTGGGCTACAGTCCATGGGGTCGCAAAGAGTTGGACACGGCTGAGCGGTTTCACTTTCACTTTCTAAGTACATAAGGTTTAGGACAGCCATACACTCTTGATTAATTAACCTCTTTTTAATTAGGGAATGACTATCCCTGGCTGTATTTTTTGCTCTGAAATAAACTTTACCTAATTTTAGAAGATATACTCCAGGTTGTGATTACTCTCAAAATGTTCCATTTGATTTTATTCATGTAATGAATTTTTTGTAGGCAGTTTATAGCCAGGTGTTGCTTTTTTCCCCAGCTGTCTCTATTTTTTGGGCTATTTAATCATTTTACATTCTTAAAATTTTGATATGGTTTAAAAATGAAATCTAGCATCTTATTATTAATTTTCTATTTATCCCACTCAGTCTTTTTTATTATTTTTTTCTGCTTTTTAAATTTACTGAATCTTTAAAAAATGAATTTATTTTATTCACTTTAATTATTTGGCATCTATAATTGTCTGATGTGCTGTTTTACTGGAGAATTTTTGGTTCTTATTATACAGTCTTCTCTCTGTATCCTCTTGAGGAACTGTTTCCAATACTCCCATAGACATCTAAGTCCCTTATATAAAATGCAATATTACAATCAGTGGCTTCCATATCCAAATTCAACCAACTGCAGATTGAATTATTTAATTTATTTTAATCTACTTTCAAGTTGTGCTATGACATTTCCTATATAGTATAAAACTTTTATAATAGTATCCTTTAATTCCCCCCCTTGCTGTGTACTATTACTTAATTTTTAAACACGTTTTAAATTTAATGTACAATATTACATTTTACATTGCTGCTGTGCCATAAATCAGAAGTGATAAACTAAATTATGTGGATAATAGTTCAATAATAATAATCATATGCCTTTACTCACATACCGTTTCTGTTGCTTTTCATTCGCTCGCCATTCAGTTCAGTCACTCAGTCATGTCTGAGTCTTTGCGACCCCATGGACTGCAGCATGCCAGCCCTCCCTGTCCATCCCAACTCCTGGAGTTTACCCAAACCCATGTCCATTGAGTCGGTGATGCCATCCAACCATCTCATCCTCTGTCGGCCCCTTCTCCTCCCACCTTCAATCTTTCCCAGCATCAGGGTCTTTTCCAATGAGTCAGCTCTCTGCATCAGGTGGCCAAAGTATTGGAGTCACAGCTTCAACATCAGTCCCTCCAATGAATATTCAGGACTGATCTTTAGCATGGACTGATTGGACCTCCATGCAGTCCAAGGGACTCTCAAGAATCTTCTCCAATAACACAATTCAAAAGCCTCAATTCTTCAGCACTCAGCTTTCTTTATAGTCCAACTCTCACATCCATACATGACTACTGGAAAAACCATAGCCTTGACTAGATGGACCTTTGATGGCAAAGTAATGTCTCTCTTTTTAATATGCTGTCTAGGTTGGTCATAACTTTCCTTCCAAGGAGCAAGTGTCTTTTAATTTTGTGGCTGCAGTCACCATCAGCAGTGATTTTGGAGCCCAGAAAATCATTCCCTCTAATAGAGCCTTATTTCCATTTACTTTCATATTCCTTCTACCTCAAATTCTTTTCAATTTTTGTAGTGTGGGTCTCTTATTGATTACTTATTTCAAGGTGTATAAAATAGTCTTTAACATTCATTTTCAAAAGATATTTTTGCTGAGTATAGCCTTCTACATTGACAGCATTTTTTTTTCTTTCAGTGCTATGAATATGTTATATTCTAGTCTCATTACACTGTTTATTGAGTATTGTTGAATACCGTTGAATATTGTTATATTCTCACTTCTCACTTACATTCTTACCAGCATGAAGTCTGCTGATATCCTTATATTTATGCTTTTATACATACAATTTTCTGGTTGATTTTTAAGATTTTTTTCATATCTCTGATTTTGAAAAATTTGATTCTGATGCACCATAATGCAGGTTTTTCAGATTTATTTTCCTTCAGTTTTGTTGAGGAGCTTGCATCTGTGAGTTATGCATTTCATCAAATTGAGCATATGTCTGACCATTATTTCTGCGTATTTAATTTCTGTGTTTGTTTTCCTTCTGTATGGACTCCACTTCCACGTATTAGATGATGGGAATTTGTCCTGAAACTCACTATTTTTTAAAATTATCTTCATCTGTTTAGACACATTCTGTTACCTTGTCTTCAGGTTCACTAATGCTTTCTTCTGAACTGATTATCTGCCATTAATATAACATACAATAAAATTTTCATCTCACATATTGTAGGCCTTATTTGGATCATTGTTTGCACCTTGCATTTGTCTCTACTTAAATTTTTAAATATATTAAATACAGTCATAATAGTCCTTTCAATGTTTTTATCTGTTGATACTAAAATACATTTCAGTTCTGAGTCTGTCTCTATTATTTATCTTTTCATTATAAGTGTTTTTCTTCTTGCATGCTTAGTATTTATTTTTTAGCAATCACTAATTTTCTTTTCTTTGGTGCTGGATATTTCTGGACTTCTGTAAATATACTTGAGCTTTGTCTGGTATTCCTTTACATTAATTAGAAACAGTTCAATCCTTGGAATCTTGTTTTGGAAGTTTATTAAGTAATATCAGAGCAGTGCTCAGCTTAAGTTTACATAGTCTGCATTTATCAGCCAGGACCTTTCTGTGTATTCTACCTTTTAATCTCGAGGTTTTGTATTCTGGCTATTGAGTATTGACTTTGTTTCTGGCCCCCTGTGAATTTCAGGCACTCTAAGAACTTCTAATATCTCTAACATTTTTAATCTCAAGTAGTTTCTTTATATTCATGTATTAATCTGTATTCTGCACACTTGCAAATTACTGTCTACAATTTTCTCTCCATTCCAGCAGTGTATCCTGTGCCTTCTAGTCGCTTTGATCTCAGCTTCATTTCTTCAACTTAAGAACACAACTGAGCTTGCCTGGATTCTTTCTGTTTGTCGGAACCTGAAAATTCATTCCAGTTAGTACATTTGAGTAAGCTCAGGGCTCACTCAGTTCACCTACTTAGTCTCATGGATTTCAATCCCTTTTGTCCTGCTGTTTATTATCTTTAGAACTACTGTTCCATTAATTTGGTTCATCTTTTGGTTGCTTCAGGCAGTAGAGTAAATCTAGTCCCTTTTGTCCTTCCTGGAAACATTCTTACTAGTTTCTTTTTTTAAACTATTTTTCTTTAAAATATATTGGTCCCTACAAAGAATCAGAACATAAATACAACAAATAAGAGCATGCTCTGTCTCAAAATACACTTTAACCAACAGAATATGACACTTTTCAAAGTAATGACTTTGAGAAATGTATCTCTTACCCTTAAATTTATTTTTAATATATTTTAAATATTATAGTCTAGCCATGACAGACTGTAAGATAGCTGAGTAAATTCAACTTACACCTAAAAAATATCTTAGGGTTATATATAGATTTTATTTTATTGACTAGGCAAAAAGTAGACAAGGGAATATTGTCCATTGGTGAAAGTTATAACAAAAATGAAGTGCCATTAATAATATATGATGACATTTATATATTTTCATTATCTTACTTTATGAACAACTTTAATATTTAACTTGTTTCTAATATTGCTTCAAAGTAAATAGGTTATATGCAATGAACAGTAAGCTAAAATGTTTTTAAGCCTGAAACAGTCTATTGCAGAAATTTTAAAGATAGAACATTTTTGTAATATCTATAACTTTTAGTTTGATATTTATTTGGCTTTTCAAAGTGAGAATAAAGTAATAATCGGAAAGTACTTGCCCCTGATGATATGGAGAAATTACCTTTGCTTTTAACATAGGGAAACTAGTATCTTTTGAGCAGTGACAGCAGGAAAGAAGCCATGAAGCAGATAACATTAGGCACTGACCCCGTTTCATCACTTCTTGTCACTAACACTTCCCATCACCTGCAGTTTTTACTCTTTCTGCTTTAGGTATCATGTGCTATAATTATAATGAGATTTTCCTTTACTTATAATTGCAGAGCCAAGGTATGGTCTCCAAAGAACAACTTAAAATTTCACTGACACCTATGCTTTGCAGAAAGGAAACTTATAGGCCAAAATAGTAATACTGAAATATTAAAACTAGAGAAGATTGACCAAGGATAGAAGGGATTATTTTTAAGTTGCATGTTTTTTTGTACATATTCAAGTGAAGTATTGTCTGGGATTCAATATTACTTCACATACAATGAAATACAAATATGAGTCACATCATTACCTCTGTAACATCTTAAGGTTTTGTCATAACTTACCGATAGTTATAAGAGAACTGAGAGTCAATAAGAGAATTGAATTATCTTATACAATGTAAATACAACCCTATAAAATATTTTTAAATGAATCATTTTACATAGGAAAAAAATCATAGGATTTTTGTGTCCTGAGACGGTAAATCCCTGGGGATAAAATTTTATCTGGGGGATAAAATTCCTTTTCCAGATATATACTTATATGTAATTATTTTTGTCTTAGAATCATTAAATTCCATATGCCTCTTGTAAAACATTCTGTTAGCAAATCAGAAGCTAATTAAGAAATTTGAAGTTATCTTAAAGTGGGGACCCCCTTTGAATATTAATATATTAAATGTGTAACTCATGCAGGGTATTAATTTACTAAATGTGTAATGTGCTAAATGTGTCTCACACAGAATTTTCCCTGTGGATGTTTTATTTATAAATCTGTAGGTAAAATAAATGAGATACTTTCTGTATTCAGTCAAGGCTTCCCCATCACCTCTCCTGAAAACCCAAAAAATATTTTATTAAAAAGGATAAAGAGATTATTACATACCCCTTAGGCACCCATGAACATGTGTTTACATAGTTGAATTAACTGTCTCAGATACAGACCTCCAGCATCTCTTTTCTGTTTTTTCTTTTTTAATGTGTAGATGAGAAATATTGAATAGTCAATTAATCTCAAAAGATATACAGTGGCTGTTTTAGAATTCATACTGACATGATAAATTCTTTTCCCATCATTGTTTAAAAATGACATTTACCTTAGGAATCTAATCTAACTAATCTCATTTAAGATAAATCTCAGGTTCTATTATTTCAAATATTATGCTCATCACATTTTTTATATTTAAATGATAAAATATGCCCTGGAGGAAAACAAAATTTTAAAGTTTAAGAAAGAATAGGCTTCTGAAACAACATAATGTTAATATTTTATACATAAATTTATTATGAATAATGAATCATTTTCTTTGGAAGTAAGGAGCTATAATGCAGTTCCATTTGTCTTCCTGGGTAACATTCTCTTCCTTTTTCTTTGCAGCTTCAACCCCTTGGCTGTAAAGAGTCACCACCTAATATATCTTTATTTGTTAAGTCTAAAATCTAAAATAGTGCAAACTGAATTCTAGATATCAGTGAAAGTTCAGGATCCATAAATACATTTAGATCTATTTTTTCTAAGCTATAGATAAATAACATTTTTTTACCTACTAAATCAAAAGTGGTAAACGACAGCCAGATGGCTTAATTTAATACAACTTGGATTTTTTGGAGGTGGCTAAAATACAGTTTGGTCTTCCCAGGTGGTTCAATGGTAAAGAATCTGCCTGCCAAGCAGGAGATGTGGTTTTAATCCCTGGGTCAGAAAGATCCCTTGGACAAGGAAATGGCAACCCACTCCAGTATTTTTGCCTAAAAAATTCCATGCACAGAGGAACTTGGTGGGCTACAGCCTACTGGATCTCAATGAGTCAGACACAACTTAGTGACTAACTGACAACAACAACATCAAAAAAATTAAGTTTTATTACATTTCAGTTACTCCTGTTAGGTTAAGATAGAAATCCATAATCAGCTCATAATACAAGGGATAACCCTGACATAATCTTCTTATTCTGTGATATTACTTTCAGAGTTGAGAGTAGGGTGGACACAGTGTTTATGAATAAAATTGATAACTAGGTTCTTGAGTTGAGAAAAAGTAACTCAGACACTAATAGCAAGGCTCAGTAGTAGACAGTGTTTTAGCTACTGCTTACAATGTAGAACGTCGCATCTTTATATTTCAATGATGTCAACAGTGAGGACACACACACACACACACACAAACTTTATGATCCTCTCTAGAATCAATCCAGATTCACAGACTTCCTTACATTTAGAGGCACAGTAGCCTTCACCTAAATACAATTTTCATAAACACTTCTTTCTCCAGAAGCAGTTACATCTTAATGTGTTATTTCCATTCAAATTGTCATATCCATTTGAATATTGTATCCATCTAGCAAACTGCATTCGCCCTAAAGTTAAGTTGACTATAAATCTTCCATTCAGCCCATCATCTCTTATTCCCAAACTGATTCCTGCATTTTACTTAGTGTCATTCTAATGCCTAAAGCAAAATCCACAAATAAATTCTTAACTCTACCATCTCTTTCCCCCCAATAATAAACTGACAAAGCTACTGTAAAATTCTCTAGAAATCAATAACAAAAGGGCACTGGGAAAACTCACAAATAAATGGAAATTAAACAACATACAACTGTGTAGTCACAGGGTCAAAAAGAAAATCAATAGAGAAATAGAAAATATTTCAATACAAGTGAAATAATTCCACCATACACTAAAACTTACAGGATACAATAAGTTCAGTATTGAGCAGAAAATATATGGTGACAAACACCTACATTAAGAAAAAGAAATAATTCAAATAACCTAACTTTATACTTCAAGGAGTTGGAAAGCAAAGAACAAACTCAAAGAACAAACTAAGCCCAAAGTTAGCAGAAGAAAGTAAAACACTAAAATTATGATATAAAGAAATGAAATAGAGAAGGTAAAAACAGTGTCAAAAGATCAAAAAAATTAAGAGTTGGTTTTTGAGCAGATAAACAACTCTGACAAGTCCTTAGCTAGATTAACCAAGAAAAAAAGCAAACTAGAATAGATAAAATATAAAATGAAAGAGCAGACATTGCAACTGAAACCACAGAAGTTTCAAAAAGATTATAAGGCATTATTAAATTATGAACAACTATACACCAATTGGGCACCCTAGAAAAATAAATTTCTAAAACATATAAGCCACAAAGACTGACTCAAGAAGCGGAAGACTTGAACAGATCAATAACAAATGAGAAGATTGAATCATTAATCAAAAAGTCTCCAGAAATGAAAGTCCAAGATTAAATGACTTCACAGGTGCATTCTACCAAACATTTCAATAATGAATATCAATCCTCTTAAACTATTCAAAAATAGAAGAGAAAAAAATACTTCAAAACTCATTTTATGTAGCCAGCATCACTCTGACAAAGACATCACAAGGAAAGAAAACTACAGGCCAATATCCTAATAAACATGGATGTAAAAATCCTTCACCAAACATTAGCAAACCAACTTCAGCAGCACACTTAAGCACCGTAAGGTACATTATGCACCATAGTGTACACATGCATATGTACAATTACCATAACCAAGTAGGGTTGATCTCTGGGACACAAGGATGGTTCGACATGTGAAAATCAATAACTGTGATAAGCCACAAAACAGAATAAAGATTACCTTACTAGATGTAGAAAAAAAAATCTGGCAAAATTCAAAACCCGTTCATGACAATAATTCTCAACATATTATGTACAGAAAGAACTAATTTCAAAGCAATGAAGGCCATATGTGAAAATCTGGCAATTAATGTCATACTCAATGATGAAAAACCAAAATCATTTCCTCTAAGATCTGGAATATGGCAAGGATAACCACTCTTGCCACATCTGTTCAACATAGTACTGGAAGGCCTAGCTAGAGCTGTTGGAGAAGAAAAATAAGTTAAAAGCATTGATTATTTTCCCTCAGAATATCTTAATTCTATCACTCGGTCACTGAGATAGACCAGGACCTTGGTGCTTCAGAGTCAGAATATTGCAATGTCTTTAAACTGGTTCTCCCCCTGCCCACTCCTCAACTCTGAGTCTCTTCATTTTCCAGGATTAGACTTCTGAAAAGCTATGATATTCACCTTCTGATTAAAAGATAAAAAACCTGTCATAGTAACCATCACTTTGCAGAATAAAGGCCACAAGGTTATGCATTCTATTGATGATATGGTATGCAGTAATCTATACTTGACATCCATTTGTCTGCTAGTTTGTAACATGAGTTTTGCAAGATGAGCAGCCAAAGTCAAACCAAAACAAATGAAATTCTCTACCATTCCTGAACACATTTTGTAAACATCTTCTGCCCAATACCAGACAGAATGTAAATAAACATTATTAATAGATATAATAGTTAGAAACAGACATAGAAAAATGGACTGGTTCAAAGTTGGGAAGGGACTACACTAAGGCTGTATATCTTCACCCTGATTATTTAATTTACATGCAGAGTACATCATATGAAATGCCAGACTGGATGAATCACAAGCTGGAATCAAGATTGCCACGAGACATATCAACAACCCGAGATATGGAGATGATGCAACTTCAATGGCAGAAAGTGAAGAGGAACTCAAAAGTTTCTCGATGAAGGTGAACGAGGAGAGTGAAAAAGCTGGCTTGAACTCAACATCAAAAAATTAAGATCATGGCATCTAGTCCCATCACTTCATGCCAAATAGATGGGGGAAAGTGGAAATGGTGACAGATTTTATTTTCTTGGGCTCCAAAATCACTGCAGGCGGTGACTACAGCCAAGAAATTAAGACACTCACTCCTTGGAAGAAAAACTATGACAAGCCTAGACAGTGTAATAAAAAGCAGAGACAACACTTTGCCAACAAAAGTCCATATAGTCAAAGCTATGGTTTTCCCAGTAGTCATGTACGGATGTGAGAGTTGGACCATAAAGAGGACTGAGCATCAAAGAATCAATACTTTTGAACTGTGGTGCTGGAGAAGACTCTTGAGAGTCTCTTGGACAGCAAGGAGATCAAACAAGTCAATCATAAAGGAAATCAATGCTAAATATTCACTGGAAGGATTGATGCTAAATCCCAATATTTTGGCCACCTGATTCAAAGAGCCAGTTCATTGGAAAAGACCCTGTTGCTGGGAAAGATTGAGGCAAGAGAAGGGGGCAACAGAAGATGAGATAGTTCGATGTTATTACTGACTCAATGGACAGGAGTTTGAGCAACCTCCAGGAGATAGTGAAGGACAGGGAATCCTGGCGTGCTGCATTCCATGGGGTTGCAAACAGTTGGACATGACTTAACAACAGCAGTTGATGTAACAATGCAGCATTTATATTAAAATGAAGGTTTGAAGATAAAAATTGAGTGTTTATAATCTTCTATTATTCTAACTCATTTTGTGCCATAAGTATATTTTTTGAAGACTCTGAACTTAATGTGTAGGCTGTCAGCTTCTAAAATTCTAAAAGAGAAATTGTGGCAAATATTGTGTATGTTGTATCCAGATTTTAAAACTGAATTGCAAATGGGATAATCATGTTCTTTTGAACATCTTTGAAATGCACATACACCAAGTAATTTACATTTCTTTCTAAAGTTCTGTAATTCAACTTGCTGCAATTTTTTCATGCTAGAAGATTCTTTCATGATAAAAATAGACATTTGAAGATTGAGTTACCCGGCATGTTTTGCAATAAATTACAGAATCTCTAAATTTCTTGATATATTTTCATATTAATGCTGGTGTTGAATGTAAATATTCATTTCATATTCATAAATTCAATAATAATTTTGTTAACGAAATATTTTGTTTAAATTATAAACATCTGTATCAATTAAAATATCTTTTAGAATCCATATTTTTATATTTTAAATATTAACTACATTGGTAAATATTTACTCTAATTCAAGTATTTCACTCATTTGATCACTATGAAGTTTATTTCAGGAAAAGAAAAATTGTTATAAACAAAATTTATTTTTATATTTAAAACATGGTAAAGACTCATATTAGGAAATTTATAAATTGTTCTTATATTTCCATTTACATTTTTATATGTATTATTTTAGTAGATCAGTTATTGTGTTATTTTAAAAGGTCAGTGTTCATTCCAATCCCAAAAAGGGCAATGCCAAAAAATATTCAAACTACCTCACAATTGTGCACATTTTGCAGGAGAAGGCAATGGCAAGCCACTCCAGTACTCTTGCCTGGAGAATAGCATGGACAGAGGAGCGTGGTGGGCTGCAGTCCATGGGGTCGCTACTAGTCGGACACGACTGAGCAACTTCACTTTCACTTTTCACTTTCACACATTGGAGAAGGAAATGGCAACCCACTCCAGTGTTCTTGCCTGGAGAATCCCAGGGATGGTGGAGTCTGGTCGGCTGCCACCTATGGTGTCGCACAGAGTCGGACACGACTGAAGTGACTTAGCAGCAGTAGCAGCAGCAAGGCAGTTCTCAAGAACCTTCAAGCTAGTCTTCAACAGTGTGTGAACCGAGAACTTCCAAAAATACAACCTGGATTTAGAAAAGGCAGAGGAAAGAGATATCAAATTGCCAACATCCATCGGATCATAGAAAAAGCAAGAAAATTCCAGAAGAACATCTACTTCTGCTTCATTGACTACACTAAAGCCTTTGACTGTGAGGATCACAACAAACTGTGGAAAATTCAGAAAGAGATAGGAATAACAGATCACTTTACCTGCCTCCTAAGAAACAGAAACCTGTATGCAGGACAAGAAGCAACAGTTAGAACCGGACATGGAACAATGGAGTGTTCAAACTTGGGAAAGGAGTATGTCAAGGCTGTATATTGTCACCCTGACTTTAACTTGGGCTTCCCTGCTGGCTCAGATGGTAAAGAATCCTCCTGCAATACGAAGACATGGGTTTGAGCCCTAGGTTGGAAAGATCCCCTTATATGCATAGTACATCATGTGAAGTGTTGGACTGGATGAAGCTCAAGCTGAAATCAAGGATACCAGGAGAAATATCAATAACCTCAGGTATGCAGATGACACCACCCTAATGGCAGAAAATGAATAGTAACTTAAGAGCCTCTTGATGACTGTGAAAGAGAAGAGTGGAAAAACTGGCTTAAAATTCAACATTGAGAAAACTAAGATTGTGGCATCTGGTTCTATCACTTCATGGCACATAGATGGGAAAAAATGGAAACAGTGACAGACTTTATTTTCTTGAGCTCCAAAATCACTGTGGATGGTGACTGCATAAAGTTAAAAGATGCTTGCTCTTTGGGAAAAAAGCTATGGCAAACCTAGACAGTGTACTGAAAAGCAAAGACAACACTTTGCTGACAAAGGTTCATATAGTCAAAGCTATGGTTTTTCCAGTAGTCATGTGCAGAGGTGAGAGTTGGACCATAAAGAAGGCTGAGTGCCAAGAACTTATGCTTTCGAATTGTGGTGCTAGATAAGACTCTTGGGAGTCCTTTGGACAGCGTGGAGGTCAAACCAGTAAATCCTAAAAGAAATCAGCCCTGAGTATTCTTTGGAAGGACTGAAACTAAAGCTCCCAGACTTTGCCACCTGATGTGAAGAACCAACTCACTGGAAAAGACCCTGATGCTGGGAATGATCGAGCAAAGGAAGAGAAGCGGGTGATAGAGGATAAGATGTTTGGATGGCATCATTGACTCAATGGGCATGAGTTTGAGCAAGCTCTGGAAGATGGTGAAGGATGGAGAAGCCTGGTGTGCTGCAGTCTATGGATCACAAAGAGTTGGACACAATTGAACAACTGAGCAACAACAGATATGAACTACTGACATTTACATACATGGTAGCAATTGAGGGTTTAAAACATGAAATATTTCTCTTTAAAATGTTTGTACTCCTGTCACGATTAACATATTTGTTAACTGTAATATTTGAACAATGTATTAATAACATTCTGTGAGATGAATGAGACTTTTTAAACATCACAACAATCTTCACAGCTAGAAGAGGACAAAAGGAATGAATGTTTCCCTGTTTGAAAGCAATAAATTCATATTGTATGTTAAACACAAGTAATAAAACACAGATGCATGAACACACAATTATACAGTTACACAATTATATACTATTATATCAGATAATAGCTAGGTATATGTTCTTACACATGTACTTTGAAGCAATGTGAAACTGGATTTCTTAACAAAATTGACAGGGAGTTGAAATCTTCTATCACATTTGGTGTGAACACTTTGACATGTCTGTGTGCCTGTGCTCAGTTTTGTCTGACTCCTTTTGACTCCATGGACTGTAGTCTGCCAGTCTCCTGTGCTCATGGGATTTCTCAGGAAAGATTATTAGAATGGATTGCATTTCCTTCTCTATGGTATCTCGCCAAACCAGGATTCGAACCTGTGTCTCTTGTGTCTCCTGCATTGACAGATATGTTCTTTACCACTAGCACCACCTGGAAAGTCCAAATTTTGCTAAATAGACTCTGCTTAGTTGGAGCTACTTTTTATGAATTTGATTTCTCTAAGTACCTTATCAGGAAGCAACAGTTAGAACTGTACATGGAACAACAGACTGGTTCCAAATAGGAAAAGGAGTACGTCAAGGCTGTATACTGTCACCCTGCTTATTTAACTTATATGCAGAGTACATCATGAGGAATGTTGGGCTGGAAGAAGCACAAGCCGGAATCAAGATTGCCGGGAGAAATATCAATAACCTCAGATATGCAGATGACACTACCCTTATGGCAGAAAGTGAAGAGGAACTCAAAAGCCTCTTGATGAAAGTGAAAGAGGAGAGTGAAAAGGTTTGCTCGAAGCTCAACATTCAGAAAATGAAGATCATGGCATCTGGTCCCATCACTTCATGGGAAATAGATGGGGAAACAGTGGAAACAGTGTCAGACTTTATTTTTTTTGGCTCCAAAATCACTGCAGATGCTGATTGCAGCCAGGAAATTAAAAGATGCTTACTCCTTGGAAGGAAAGTTATGACCAACCTAGATAGCACATTGAAAAGCAGAGACATTGCCAACCAAGGTCCGTCTAGTCAAGGCTATGGTTTTTCCCGTGGTCATGTATGGATGTGAGAGTTGGACTGTGAAGAAAGCTGGTCACCGAAGAATTGATGCTTTTGAACAGTGGTGTTGGAGAAGACTCTTGAGAGTCCCTTGGACTGCAAGGAGATCCAACCAGTCCATTCTAAAGGAGATCAATCCTGGGTGTTCATTGGAAGGACTGATGCTAAAGCTGAAACTCCAATACTCTGGCCACCTCATGCAAAGAGTTGACTCACTGGAAGAGTCTGATGCTAGGAGGGATTTGGTGGGAGGAGACGGGGACGACAGAGAATGAGATGGCTGTATGGCATCACCGACTCGATGGACATGAGTTTGAGTGAACTCCGGGAGTTGGTGATGGACAGGGAGGCCTGGCGTGCTGTGATTCATGGGGTCGCAAAGCGTCGGACATGACTGAGCGACTAAACTGAACTGAAGTACCTTATATAAGTAAAATCATACAGTTTTTATGTTTTTGTGACTTTCACTCAGCTTAATGACCTCAAGTTTGATTTATACTGTAGCATTAGTCAGAATTTTCATTCTCTTTAAACCTGAATAATGTTCCACTGTTCCTGCATTCCTGGCAGATTCTTTATGGTCTGAGCCACCAGGAAAGCCCCTGGTATAAATGTATATACATATATAGCCTCTTTTTCTAGATTTCCTTCCCATTTAGGTCGTCACAGAGCATTGAGTAGAGGTCCCTGTGCTATACAGTAGATTCTCACTAGTTATCTATTTTGTACTATCTATAGTAGTGTGCATATGTCAATTTCTACCTCCCAGTATGTTCTACTTCCCTTCCCCTCATATCCATATGTTTGTTTACTGCATCTGTGTCTATTTCTGCTTAACAAATAAGTTCATCTGTAAAACACATTAATTTTTAATGTGTAAAGTTGGTTTCATTAACAAAGCTTAATCTTGAGTTGTTTTATTGTCTTAGAAAATTTCGTTAAAAATAACAATAGTGCTAATATAAAAACAAAATCTAATCTGAAATTTACTGTAGGGCATTTTCTTTTAAAGCCACATTGGTGTTTGCTACCTGTCATAAAATAAAAAATGGAAAGTTGTCTCCATGTAGTGGAATACTAAAACATGTTTCTCAGGAAATGAATATATTGAAATATGTACTGTTTTACTGCATTTGCAAGTTTGTACTTCAACAGAACTCCCAAGAAATTTTATGAGGATTCAACACCAACCTATATTTATTCATAATGATTATATTCTGGAAGTGCATGTAGTCTAACATATCAGTCACATATAAGACAAAAATAATGTAGGATTAGACTGCAGAACCCTAGTTATCTGCCTACCATGTATTCTCCATTTTTTAAAAACACTAAATATATGGAGAAGTCCTAGGTTACAAAGTTATATTTCCAAACAGAAACTGTTGGATTTTGCTTCCCAGAAATCTACTTAAAGAGGGCTGACTCTGACCTTTTGCTTAATGCTTTCCTCTCCTTCCATCTTGCTTTCTAGAATGTGGATTTCATGACTAAACCTACAATTACTATCTTCTGAAAATGAGTCAACCTTGAGTTGGGAAAATTGTCACAAAGATCACAGAACAAATAAAAAGAGAATGGATGTGTAGTAACTCTAGAGACTCCATGAAAACCATGTCAACCCTGATCTACCTACATCTGGAAGGAATCATTTTACATAAGAGAAACTTTAAAAATACCTAAAGAAAGTAGATTTTGATATTGTTACTATTTTACAGAGATAAATTTAATCACAACCAATATAAAGTTTGGTACCTAGAAGTGTCTATTGCAATTAGCAGATCATAAACCATGGAACTGACTGAAGGGAGAAAATGTCAAGGCAAATATGAAACATTCAGATATTGTAAACTAGAGAACTGATGATTCTTGCTGTGTGACAACAAAATATAGGTTCATATTTTAGCCTGCCTTGTATTAAAAAGCAGATAACATGCCAACCAAGCTTGTAATATTATACCTCTTCTACTATTATCCAAATAAATAAAAGCATAGCACATACTCAGTCTTATTTGTTACTTTGAAATGATAAACTGAAATTAGAGCTGGAAGGGACATCAACAGAGAACAAAGAAGCAAGTCTTGAAGAATCTAACTGCCAATGGCTTGCAGTCTAATTTCACCGAGAGTTCATTAATTTGGAATCTAGCTGGGATAAAACATGATAAATTCTGCTTATTCTAACCTGGTGCATTTATCAACCCTGGCTGTTAAAAGGCAACACCAGTAGGAGATAACAGCATGGTTAAAATCTTTCAAACAATTTTCTTAATTGTTTCTTTGTCATACAATGGAAGTAAATACATTGATGAAGGTCAGAATAAGGCATGGCAAGCCTGCATGAGCCTGTTATTTCAAGTTGATTCAAAACAGTTCTATTTTAACGAATAGAAGACAGGAAAAACACAAAATTCACTATGCAAAAGAGAATATTCAGACTTACCAACTGTGTCTGGATGAGAAGCTTATGATCATTGATATGTAAAGTTGACTGGAAGAAATATATCAGAAAGTTGCTAATATTTGTTAGTATTTTTGTGGCTAATAAAACAGCCTTAATTTTCTAAAAGAAAGCCTGGTATCCCAGAACCTTCCCTAGAACTTGTGCATCTCCCAGAAAGAGTATCTTCCCAAAAGTCCAGGTTAGACATAGTTGTGGATGACAGCAAAGGAGAACTTCTCAGAAAGCAAGCTAAGTGTGTGTGTGTGTATGTATTTGTATAATTTTATATGATAAATATGGAGGGAAGAAGAAAGGAAGAGGTAGAGAAAGAGTCAGAGACAGAATGTAGAGTATCAGATGCATTATCTAATTCATCTCATTATCATAAAAACTATGAAAAAATTATCAATATTATTATGATTATTATGATTGTTATTGTTATCATACTTACAGATTAGGTAATGGATTTTATATAAATTAAATAATCCATACTTAAACTGTGTGTAAGTGGAAAAGCTAGTGTTGGCTACCTACATAGACTATCCCTTACACATGGAAATTAAATTGGAAGAATAATAGTAGTAAATATTTCCAGGTGGTGAGATTATAGGTGGGTTTTTTTTTAATGTTATAGACTTTAATTCTACTATGAGAATGCAATTACTTTAATATTTGCAGGAAAAGCAATTTAAAAATGATCTTAGCCAAGCTTACATGTGCAGAATATTCCACTGTATGATGTACCATGATGGTTACTGATAGCACATCTAATTTCTTGCTATTACAAGCTAAGGTACCACACATACCTGGGAAAATATACATGCATGAGTTTTTCCAGTAGACATGGGGATGAGAACTCTGAATAAAAATGTTTATGTGTGTATATTTACTAGATAGTGTCATATAGATTGGGCTTCCCAGGTGGCACTAGTGGTAAAGAACCCACCTGCCAATGCAGGAGACATAAGAGACATAGGTTCGATCCCTGGGTTGGGACATTATCTACATCTCATATGAGACTTCTGCCAAGTTAGTCAGTACCTCTTAGTTTTTACAAATTTAAAATTTGTTTATTAACTGAGGGTATTTCCTGACTGGTTCCTGATGAGTTAATAACCCATTTTAATATTGACAGTATTTGTGATTTTGAATATTCTATATATCAGTCCTTTGTTTTAATATATTAGTGACATATAGATCTTTCTTCTTGATGATTTTTATTTTCAATTATTCATGGTATATTTTGATTTCTATTTTAACATCATCAAATGTAGCAAACATTTTCTTTTTGATTAACACATTTTGCATTTTGCTTAGAAAGTCCTTTCCTGGTGAACATATACATGTATTTTCAAAATATACTTAATTCCTCTAGCAACAATTGGTAGCAATTCAAATGAAGTATTAGCTACCAGAAAATCTGATTAGAGGCTTTTTACTTGGGGGGTAGTTATATAGGCACCCTCTGCCTAGCATTTATCCAAATTCCAGACTCCCAGAAGAAAAGCAGATATTCTGCAGAAACCACATTGTCCACACAATTTAGGCACAGGAAGCCATTCTTCTTTCGGAACTGTGGGATTCTCCCTAAAACGCCGGGTCCCAGACACCAGCCAAAGTCCAACCTCATAAGTTTGACAAATTAAGGATAGTAATCTTAGGCCTCCAGTGGTAGTATTTTGGGCACATTTGCTCTTCAGCAGTTTGATGAAAAAAAATTTTTTTAATTATTTATTTATTTTAATTGGAGGCTAATTACTTTACAATAGTGTATTGGTTTTACTGACATGAATCCCCCCCGGGTGTACATGTGTTCCCCATCTTGAAACCCCCCTCCCACCTCCCTTCCCATATCATCCCTCTGGGTCATCTCAGTGCACCAGCCCCGAGCATCCTGTATCATGCATCGAACCTGGAGTGGCGATTCTGTAATTTTTATTATTTACCTTTCTTCCTTACGTGCTCTGCCACATATGAAGCTGTGGTCACGTCTTGTCTCTCTTTGGAAGTGTCTATCTTTCTTTGGATTTCTGGCTAAGTTGATGGTCCTGCAGCATCAGCTCTGTGAAAGAAAAAATATTATAAATTAGTAGATTACCTGACATTTTTGTAGTCACAGTGAGAGTGATGCTGTTCTTAGCTTTCTACAAAATAAGGTGAAGCCAGAAGCCACAGTGGATTTTAAATTTTCTAATACATTTAGGCTTTTTAAATGTTATCTGTCAAATACTGATTTTTAACTTTTTCACCCTATATTCAGAGATTAGGACTAATAGAGTACTAATTCATTGAAATTTAAATTTTTATGGTTCAAAAGGTAGAGAAATCTGAAATGTATATTTTTTAATTGCTCTGTACAGGTACAAAATGTCCTATTAACAAATCCATTAGTTGCTTTGTTCACAATTTCTGTCATTTGCATTTATAGAAAGATAATGTTGACAAAATGACTGGCTTATTCTTTCAGCATTCTGCTTTCTAAATATGGATATGAATTTGAAATCAAATGTAAATATATATTTCCCACACTTTTTAGTATTGGCTTGATATATAACTTTTGACTCTGTATACTAATATTCTCTCACATTTTTCTTTATTATTTATACTATATTTATGGTGGTCTTTGTAGCTGAATTTACTGAATTTTTTCAATGGCTTTTGGTTTTAAAATTGTAGCTAGAAAGATGTTTTTATATTATAATTGTAAAAAAATTTAACTCTTCTCTGTTAGTGTATTTAAGTATATAATATGTCTGGAAGTTATCTTGGTTTCCAGTGTGAGATATTAATTCCATTGTATCTTTTTGCAAATAACTCTTCAGCTATCAACACTATTTATTAAAATTCCCATTTCATTCCACCAATTTAATAAGCTTGTGCCTTATTAAAGAAGTCATATAGTTGCAAGTCTCAGAATGAGATCATATCTTTCATAGGTATTCACTTAACCTATATTTCAAAAAAGAGTCTTAACATTTCAAAAAATGTATCTGATGTCTACAGACTTTATAGTTTAACACAGTTCATAAAAGCTGAAGGATTCTGAGAATTACATTTCTGATCATGTGATTGTGAACTTTTGTAAGAGGAAACATGCCATATTTGTTGTAAAAAGACTGCTCTTAACACAATGAGGCTAGAAAATTGATATGCAACTTAACTACACAAAAGGAGAAGATAAGTAAAAATGATCTTATTACAACACCAAAGACTTAGTAAAAAGGTAAAACAAAAATACTGTACATAGATTGCCTTCACAGCCTTGATGGACATAATATCATAAAGAGGAAATTGAGGGGCCTGATAGTTGAATAAGTATGAAAAATTCATTTCACCATATAAAATAAGATAAAAGCCTCACAGCAAAGAATTTCCATTACTCATAATATTAAAATAATTCATATGTATGCTATCACAGAACAATGCAGAAGAGATTTCGTATACTATCATTAAGGAAGATAACATTTGAGAGTTAATTAAACACTTAAGGGCTTACTCTGTATATATCAATATATATATATATACATATATAATTTAACTATTATTTATATAAAGAGTCAAGACAGGCAAGAACTAATTCAGTTTGCTCACGTGTGGAAGCTACATAATTAAGATAGGTTTGCCATGCATGAGCAAGTCTGCATTGATTTTTTCATTTCCATAATAACAAAATGACTTTTTTCCAGAGAATACATGTAAGAATGTGCTATCTGGGGTACCAAACCATGGATTAAGGTGCATTAAGACTGAAACCACAATGAGGCTAGAAAATTGACTCATTAGAGAGCTGACAAGTTTCATCGAATTACAAAATACGGAAAAAAATTCTGTATATAGACCGGTAATTTGACAATAATCTAGTGAAGAAAGGCTACCTACCTCTATAATATTCAATATTTTAATATCTAAAATAAAACAGCATGTTTCACAGCATAACTGAAGACTTGAAAAGGAAAAAACATAAAAACTAGAAAGTAATCATAAGCTTACAAAACTCAGAAAAGTTAACATACAGATTTCACAGAAAGCAATTCCTATTTCTAATCTGAATGTGTGTTATGAAAAGAAGATTTTTTTTCAGGAACATAGAGCAGAGAGCCATTTAGTTCAGATGATGTCAGAGTAAAAATATTACCATCAGAAGTTTTAAGTTTTAATGGAAGATTAGAAAATTTCAACTGATAAATTCACAAACTCACTTGCCTCTCCTTTGGCCCCCTCCCCATCCTCTTTTTTTTCAGAATGTCTGGTGTGAAAAGAGCCAAAATATCCCCACTTACTCCCAGTAGCTTCACAGGTTTATGACTGTTCTCTTGCTTGCTTTCCATGTCCAGAGCTCAAAACTTGAATACAAGAAAACTGACATCTGTCAGCAGTTTCTTTTAAAAGAATTTAAAAATAAAACGTCATCTGTACCATTCTGCATGACTTGTGTTCAGATGTGAAAAGATACGAAAGTATTTCTTAACCTTCAATGTGATGAAGCATTGCATACAAATAGAAGGCTTGATTCTTGGGATACAGTGGGAGGGAAGGAGAGAGAGAGAGGCAGAGATAAAGACAAAGACGGAAAAAGAAACATTTCTTCCTCCAGAGTTAAAATGCTTTCATAGTTATGCGATCATATAAATATCCAGTACTTTTTCTCCAGTATACTTTTATGTATAGATAACTTTTTCTTACCATAGCATCTGTCATTCTCTAAGGAATTAACTTTTACTGATTTTTCTAATGTATTTAATTATTTCTCAGTGGGTTTAATATTTTATACAATAAGAACATTTAACACCGTGAATACCTCTGTGTGTGTATCCGTCCCTCTGTGTGTGTGTCCGTCCGTTCCGTTGCTCAGTCGTGTCTGACTCTTTGCGACCCCATGGACTGTAGCCTACCAGGCTTCTCAGTCCATGGGATTCTCCAGGCAAGACTACTGGAGTGGGTTACCGCTTCCTTCTCCAGGGGATCTTCCCGAACCAGGGATCGAACCCGCGTCTCTCGCATTGGAGGCAGACGCTTTAACCTCTGAGCCACCAGGGCAGTCCTGTGTGTGTGTAGTTTTTGCTAAAGACATGAAGTGCTTCCATTGTTTTTCTCTGCAGGTTGTTATTGTAGCGTGCTTTTAAATTTAATAATTATTAGAATCGAATCCGTAGTATCTAAGATGTCAGTTAACATTTCCATAATAATTAACAGTTTGTAATCCCATCCATCATATTTTGATAATTGGATTTCTGCTCTTTGCAAATAATTTTAAATTAACTGAAAAGGTTAATTAATTTTAATTCTTTAAAATTAACCTTAAAAGGTTAATTAATGAATTTAAAAGGTTAAATTTTAAATCATATATTTCTAAAATTTTACAAGTGTTTGAGTATAAGATTTCCTGTAGTGAAACATTAATAAAATTAATAAATGTTAAAAAAATGTACTAGTGTAGTAGTTGCAGTTTTTCTACTTCTAAATTTTATGTAAGATTTCTAAAAGTGTTCTAAAGTATGAACATTTCATATAAATAATCATTGACAGTTTATGAATATAAAATGTCTATTAAATAATTTTAAAATAATTATTTGATAATAGTATACCCTTCTGTTTATTTTTGGTTTTCTTCTTCCAATATTAAAAACTTCTGTGACATTTTAAGATGGTCTCTTATAAACAGCAAAGTATGTTTTCTTCTATAGTATAAGTCATCTATATCAGTCATTTAATAGAGAAACTCAGTCAATTTACATTGAATTACATAACAAATTTAACTATTTTAACTCAACTGTTGGCAAAGTAATGTCTCTGCTTTTCAATATATTATCAAAGGTCCGTCTAGTCAAGGCTATGGTTTTTCCCGTGGTCATGTATGGATGTGAGAGTTGGACTGTGAAGAAAGCTGATCGCCGAAGAATTGATGCTTTTGAACTGTGGTGTTGGAGAAGACTCTTGCGAGTCCCTTGTACCCCCAGGAGATCCAACTAGTCCATTCTAAAGGAGATCAATCCTGGGTGTTCATTGGAAGGACTGATGGTAAAGCTGAAGCTGCAATACTTTGACCACCTCATGCGACGAGTTGACTCACTGGAAAAGACTCTGATGCTGGGAAAGGTATTGGGGGCGGGAGGAGAAGGGGACGACAGAGAATGAGATGGCTGGATGGCATCACCGACTCTGTGGACATGAGTTTGAGTGAACTCCGGGAGTTGGTGATGGACAGGGAGGCCTGGCGTGCTGTGATTCATGGGGTCGCGGAGAGTCGGACACGACTGAGCGACTGAACTGAACTGAACTCAACTCAACTCAACTGTATTTTATATCCTTTCAGTTTTTGATACTTCTTAATTGCTTCCTATTTTTAGTAATATGAAAAGATTTTGTGTTTTCTTTAGTGGTTTGGAAAAATACCGGTGTAAGTTTATTCATTTAATACATACTTAATTATATTTCAATATATTCATCTTATTATATTAACTATTCCAAGAATTTTTTAAAATGTACTTGTTTATGTATCAATATAATATCACTTTCTGATAGTAGATGAAGACAATATTGATTATCATTTTCTAAACTCTTATTCTACATACATTTTATGTGTTTTGTTGTTTTTGAAATATGCAATGGTATTCTATTTTTTTACTATTATTTTACCTTTACTCTTAAGTGCACAATATTACTTTATTTTTTGGGGCTCCAAAATCACTGCAGATGCTGATTGCAGCCATGAAATTAAAAGACGCTTGCTCCTTGGAAGGAAAGTTATGACCAACCTTGATAGTATATTAAAAAGCAGACACATTACTTTGCCAACCAAGGTCCGTCTAGTCAAGGCTATGGTTTTTCCCGTGGTCATGTATGGATGTGAGAGCTGGACTGTGAAGAAAGCTGATCGCCGAAGAATCGATGCTTTTGAACTGTGGTGTTGGAGAAGACTCTTGAGAGTCCCTTGTACTGCAAGGGGATCCAACCAGTCCATTCTAAAGGAGATCAATCCTGGATGTTCATTGGAGAGACTGATGCTAAAGCTGAAACTGCAATACTTTGGCCACCTCATGCGACGAGTTGACTCACTGGAAAAGACTCTGATGCTGGGAAAGGTTGGGGGCGGGAGGAGAAGGGGACGACAGAGAATGAGATGGCTGGATGGCATCACCGACTCTGTGGACATGAGTTTGGGTGAGCTCCGGGAGTTGGTGATGGACAGGGAGGCCTGGCGTGCTGTGATTCATGGGGTCGCGGAGAGTCGGACACGACTGAGCGACTGAACTGATTACATATTTTAATCATTTAATAACTTCTAAATTTTGAGTGCTTTCAATTGTTAGGCTTTGTTTTGCAGTTCTGTTACTAATTTAAGCACTTTTGTTGATACTAGTTTTTACTGTAATTAGAAGTCCATGAACTTTTGCATTGTTTCTAGATTGTGACTATTATGTATCATGCTGCTATGAACATTTTTGTTTGTAACTTCAATAAACAAAACACAAGTTTCTTTGGAGCTAATAAATAAAAATAAGGTAATTGAATTAAAAAGTATGTTTCTCTTAAAGGAGAAAAATTTTTCAAAATTTTCCAAACTGATTATACCAATTCTTATTTCTACCAACAGCATATGAAAACATTACTGTTCCATATTTTCATAATAACATTGTTGAGCACTTACATCTATTTTTGGTAACAAGTATATTTTCTGAATTGCAAAACCAAGTATCTTTCAACTTTAAGGGGCAATTAATTATGTAATTGGATTTATATCTACCATATTCTTCATTTTCTATTTGTTCCACTGGGATTTATCTTAGCTTATTTTATTTGGATTAATTATTTTAATGATTTAATTTTATTTGTGAAGTTGGTTCATTATTTATACCTCTTAAAATACTACTTGCTATACAAGTTTAATTTTTTTTTAATTATTTACAACACTAGTACACACCCACATCGTAAAATAACAACCAACTGCCTTACATACTGGAGAAGGCAATGGCAACCCACTCCAGGACTTTTGCCTGGAAAATCCCATGGACGGAGGAACCAGGTAGGCTGCAGCCCATGGGGTCGCAAAGAATCGGACACGACTGAATGACTTCACTTTCCCTTTTCCTTTCATGCATTGGAGAAGAAATGGCAACATACTCCAGTGTTCTTGCCTGGCGAATCCCAGGGACCAGGGAGCCTGGTGGGCTGCCATCTATGGGGTCGCCAGAGTCAGACACGACTGA
The DNA here is from genome assembly GCF_049115385.1 of Moschus berezovskii. NCBI lineage: Eukaryota > Metazoa > Chordata > Mammalia > Artiodactyla > Moschidae > Moschus > Moschus berezovskii. The sequence goes on from NC_142462.1 coordinate 118,510,824, forward strand.
AGCGACTTAGCAGCAGTAGCAGCACCCTTGCATATTGAGTATATAAGTCTTGTTTTAGAGTGTTTTTTTTCCTTCCTGTCCATATTTTAATGATGTCACTGTTCTTTTTTGACATGTATAGTTCCCAAATAAAACTAATATTTTGTTAAGCAATATCATTGGTTACAACGTAAATACATTTTTAAAATCTTATTTTTACATATTCAGTTCAGTTCAATTCAGTCGCTCAGTCGTGTCTGACTCTCCGCGACCCCATGAATCACAGCACGCCAGGCCTCCCTGTCCATCACCAACTCCCGGAGTTCACTCAAACTCATTGGAAATTAAGATTTTTAAATGTCCCTATATAATAGCAACAAAATAAATATAAAAAAATAATGCAGATGTGGTCAATTAATTTGAGGTAAAGGAGCCAAAAATATATAATGGCAAAAATATCACCTCTTCAATAAATGGTGCTGGGACAACTGAACAGCCACAAACAAAAGAATGAAACTGGATCATTATCTTAGATCAAGGACAAAAATGAACTCAAATTAAAGGAGACTGAATCCTGAAACCAAAGAACTCCTGGAAGAAATATAAACAGCTCCTCAACATTGGCTTTAGAGATGATTTTTTTATTTTGACACCAAAATCAAAGATAACAGAAACAAAACTAAACACATGGGACTACACAAACTAAAAAGCATCTGTATAGCAAGTTCAGTTAAGTTCAGTCGCTCAGTTGTGTCCAACTCTTTGCAACCCCATGAGGCCACAGCACGCCAGGCCTCCCTGTCCATCACCAACTCCCGGAGTTCACTCAAACTCATGTCCATCGAGTCGGTGATGCCATCCAACCATCTCATCCTCCGTCATCCCCTTCTCCCATGTTCAATCTTTCCCAGCATCAGGAGTCAGCTTTTCACATCAGGAGGTCAGAGTATTGATGACTTTCAGCTTCAACATCCGTCCTTCCAATGAACACCCAAGACTGATTTCCTTTAGGATGAACTGATTGGATCTCCTTGCAGTCCAAGGGACTCTCAAGAATCTTCTCCAACACCACAGTTCAAAAGCATCAATTCTTCAGTGCTCAGCTTTGTTTATAGTTCAACTCTCACATCCATACATGACTACTGGAAAAACCATAGCCTTGACTAGACAGACCTTTGTTGGCAAAGCAATGTCTCTGCTTTTAGTATGCTGTCTAGTTTGGTCGTAACTTTCTTTCCAAGGAGTAACCATCTTTTAATTTCATGGTTGCAATCACCATCTGCAGTGATATTGGAGCCCCCCAAAATAAAGTCAGCCACTGTTTCCACTGTTTCCCGATCTATTTGCCATGAGGTGATGGGACCAGATGTCATGATCTTAGTTTTCTGAACGTTGATCTTTAAGCCAACTTTTTCACTCTCCTCTTTCACCTTCATCAAGAGGCTCTTTAGTTCTTCACTTTCTGCCATAAGGGTAGTGTCATCTGCATATCTGAGGTTATTGATATTTCTCCCAGCAATCTTGATTCCAACTTGGGCTTCACCCAGCCCAGCGTTTCTCATGATGTGCATTGCATATAAGTTAAATAAGCAGAGTGACGTTATACAGCCTTGACATACTCGTTTCCCTATTTGGAACCAATCTGTTGTTTCATGTCCATTTCTAACTGTTGTTTCCTGACCTGCATACAGGTTTCTCAAGAAGCAGGTCAGGTGATCTGGTATACCCATCTCTTTCAGAATTTTCCACAGCTTATTGTGCTCCACACAGTCAAAGACTTTAGCATAGTCAATAAAATAAAAATAGATGTTTTTATGGAACTCTTTTGCTTTTCCAGTAATCCAGTGGATGTTGGCAATTTGATCTCTGGTTCTTCTGCCTTTCTAAAACTAGCTTGAACATCCAGAAGTTCACAGTTAATGTACTGTTGAAGCCTGGCTTCAAGAATTTTGAGCATTACTTTACTAGCGTGTGAGATGAGTGCAATTGTGTGGTAGTTTGAGCATTCTTTGGCATTACCTTTCTTTGGGACTGGAATGAAAACTGACCTTTTCCCGTCCTGTGGCCACTGCTGGGTTTTCCAAATATGCTGGCATATTGAGTGAACACTTTCACAGCATCATCTTTTAGGATTTGAAATCTCTCAGCTGGACTTATGTGGTATCTAAAACAATACAAAACCATGAAATTCTTAGATGCAAAGAACAGATTGGTGATTGCCAGTGGGAGGGGTACATATAAATTTAACAAAATATATCTTCAACTAATATGATCTATTTGTTAAAAACAATAAAATACTGATGACGAAAATAAAAGTAACTTAAAAGATTGGACTATATCCTACTTTCTTGAATTTGAAGTTCTAATGTTTGTAGGATGTCAGTTTTCCTCAGACTAACCTATAGATTCAATATAATCCCAGCAAGCACTTTTTATTTGCATATTTCAGGGTTTCTTTGGGTAGAAATCAACAAATACATTCAAAATATTTATGGTAAGCAGTGGAACTAGGAGAGCAAAAGCAAATTTTTACAAGAAACGCAATGTAGAGAATGATTTTATGATTGACTACAAATTACATTGATCAGTGCAATGTGGTATTTGTGAAAGTATAGATCAGTGAAATACAATAGCAATTTCAGAAATAAGCCAATATATATGGTTAATTAATTTTTGAATATTCAAGGATAATTTCATGGAGAAAGAAGAGTTATCAGATGACAGTGAAACATTAAATATCATTATGCAAAATTCTCCAAGCTAGACTTCAACAGTACAAGAACTGAGAACTCTCAGAAGTTCACACTCAATTTAGACAAGGCAGAGGAACCAGAGATCAAATTGCTAACATCCTTTGGATCATAGAAAAAGAAAGGGGATTCCAAAAATATATTTACTTCTGCTTCATTGACTATGTTAAAACCGTTGACTGTGTGGATCACAACAAATTGCAGAAAATTCTGAAAGAAATGGCATTACCAGACCACCTTACCTGCCTCCTGTGAAAACTGTATGCAGGTCAAGAAACAACAGTTACAATTGGACATGGAACAACAGACTGATTTCACATTGGGAAAGGAGTACATCAAGGATGTAAATTGCCACCCTGCTTATTTAACTTATAGGCAGAGTTCAGTTCAGTTCAGTTCAGTCGCTCAGTCGTGTCCGACTCTTTGTGACCCCATGAATCACAGCACGCCAGGCCTCCCTGTCCATCACCAACTCCCGGAGTTCACTCAAACTCATGTCCACAGAGTCGCTGATGCCATCCAGCCATCTCATTCTCTGTCGTCCCCTTCTCCTCCTGCCCCATATCCCTCCCAGCATCAGAGTCTTTTCCAGTGAGTCAACTCTTCGCATGAGGTGGCCAAAGTATTGGAGTTTCAGCTTTAGCATCAGTCCTTCCAATGAACATCCAGGATTGATCTCCTTTAGAATGGACTGGTTGGATCTCCTTGCAGTCCAAGGGACTCAAGAGTCTTCTCCAGCACCACAGTTCAAAAGCATCAATTCTTCAGCGTTCAGCTTTCTTCACAGTCCAACTCTCACATCCATACATGACCACGGGAAAAACCATTGCCTTGACTAGACGGACCTTGGTTGGCAAAATAATGTCTCTGCTTTTTAATGTACTATCTAGGTTGGTCATAATTTTCCTTCCAAGGAGTAAGTGTATTTTAATTTCATGGCTGAAATCAGCATTCACAGTGATTTTGGAGCCCAAAAAAATAAAGTCTGGCACTGTTTCCACTGTTTTTCCATCTATTTCCTATATGCAGAGTACATTATGCAAAATGCTGGACTGGATGAAGCACAAGCTGGAATCAAGATTGCTGGGAGAAATATCAATAACCTTATGTCTGCAGATGATACCACTCTCATGGAAGAAAGTGAAGAGGATCTAAAGAGCCTCTTGATGAAGGTGAAAGAGGAGGGTGAAAGAGAAGAGTGAAAAACCTGGTTTAAAACTCAGCATTCAAAAAACCAGAATCATGGCATCTGGTCCCATCATTTCATGGAAAATAAAGGAGAAGCTATGGAAACAGTGACAGACTATTTTCCTGGGCTCCAAAATTTCTGAAGATTGTGACTACAGCCATGAAATTAAATGACATTTGTTCTTGGAAGAAAATCTATGACCAACCTAGACAGCATATTAAAAAGCAGAGACATTACTTTGCTAATAAAGATCTGGCTAGTCAAAGGTATGGCTTTGTACTCATGTATGGATGTGAGAGTTAGACTATAAAGAAAGCTGTGTACTGAAAAACTGATGCTTTTGAACTGTGGAGTTGGAAAAGACTCTTGAGAGTCCCTTGGAATGCAAGGGTATCAAACCAATCAATCATAAAGTAAATCAGTCTTGAATATTCATTGCAAGGACTGATGCTGAAGCTGAAGCTCCAATACTTTGGCCACCTGATGGGAAGAACTGACTCACTGGAAAATACCCTGATGCTGGGAAAGATTGAAGGCATGAGGAGAAGGGGACAGCAGAGGATGAGATGGTTGGATGGCATCATTGACTTGATGGACATGAGTTTGAGAAGGCTCCGGGTGTTGGTGGTGGAGAATGAAACCCAGCATGCTGCAGTCCATGGGGTCACACAGAGTTGGACACGATGGAGCAACTGAGCTCAACTGAAAAATATAAATGGGCTTCCCCAGTGGCTCAGCAGTAAAGCATCCACCTGCAATGCAGGAGACTTAGGAGACCTGGGTTCAATCCTTGAATAGGGAAGATCTCCTGGAGGAGGGCATGGCAACCCACTACAGTATTCCTGGTTGGGAAATGCTGTGTACAGAGGACCTAGTGAGATATGGTCCATGGTGTCACTAAGAGTCGAATAGGACTGACGTGATTGAGCAAAAAAATGCAAGTATACTTGGGTAAGTGAAAAACAAATTACAGACTGAAAGAAAAAAAATACATATTATTAAATCACTATTTTTGTTCCAAGTATTATCCCAACTTACATTCTTAGAAATTGTATATATATGTAGCAAGCACATGTATGTACATCCAACTCTTCTGTTGCCAAAAGCTTGTATGTCAAAGGTGCCAGCACACATTTTGCTGAATTTCATCGACAAGTCTACTTTCACCTGAATTTCTTTTGAATTGCTTCCAAGCAACTGATACACATTACTGAAGAAAATATCCATAAAACAATTAAATATTCTTTACTATATCATCTTTCAAACTTTAATTAATTTATACGTTATTATAGTGTCCTTATGGATGTGAGAGTTGGACTGTGAAGAAAGCTGATCGCCGAAGAATTGATGCTTTTGAACTGTGGTGTTGGAGAAGACGCTTGAGAGTCCTTTATACTGCAAGGAGAACCAACCAGTCCATTCTAAAGGAGATCAGTCCTGGGTGTTCATTGGAAGGACTGATGCTAAAGCTGAAAGTGCAATAATTTGGCCACCTCATGCAACGAGTTGACTCACTGGAAAGGTTGATGCTGGGAAAGGTTGGGGGCAGGAGGAGAAGGGGACGACAGAGAATGAGATGGCTGGATGGCATCACCGACTCTGTGGACATGAGTTTGAGTGAACTCCGGGAGTTGGTGATGGACAGGGAGGCCTGGCGTGCTGTGATTCATGGGGTCGCAAAGAGTCGGACACGACTGAGTGACTGAACTGAACTGAACTGAAACACGTTCACATTTTTTCATAAGAACCTATAATTTTTATATCAGGTATTATATCTACTACTGCTGCTCAAAAACATTGTGCTTTCATTCATTTCAGGTTTGTTGGCTTTCTTATGGAAAGGTTAGCTTGTCGCATGAATGAATTTTGGATAAATGAGACATTCTCTTTTTTGAAGAGGGTATAGTTAGCAGTTTTTGTTGAAAACACCTCTGTCTGATTTCTTAAGGAAATAATTTCATAGGAACAATAAAGTCAAATGTGGTGATAACGAACATAATTATTTCAGAATAATTGGAGATATATCTTCTTTTGTCATTTACTTATTAATAGCATCAAGCAGTCTTCTCACTGACAATATAATAATTTAGAATTAATCTCCACAAGCTTTCATGAATCATGTAGTTATTTATGATAAAAAGCGATTAATTAATTTCTGGGGTAAATTCCAGATCATCATGAAAACTTGGATGAGGATCACTTGTGTATTTAATTAATCAACTGTAATAAGAATACCATTGTTTCTATTAAAAATGAGCTCTTTAATACTGATCATTACTCAAGGTGAGATTCCTGCCAAGTGTGATTACAGGGAAATCTTTGGGATGAAAACTGAGTGCAAGGAAATATCAGCAGTGCCTTAGAAAGAATTCAAGGAGAATTAGAAGAGATTAGGACTAGATGTATCTCCCCATGAGTCTTATAGATCACTTGATGAAACTAAACTCAAATATACTGATTCTAAGATGAAATAAAATCCATGGAAAATTAAACACATATTTTAAAAACTTTATATGATTTATCTTTTAATTTTTTTAAATTTTAATTGAAGGTTAATTACTTTACAATATTGCATTGGTTTTGCTATACATTGACATGAATCCACCCCGGGTGTACATGTATTCCCCTTCTTGAACCCCCCCCACCTCCCTCCCCATATCATCCCTCTGGTCCATCCCAGAGCACCAGCCCCAAGCATCCTGTAACATGCATCGAACCTGGACTGGTGATTCGTTTCACATATGATAATATTCATGTTACCATGCCATATGATAATATACATGTTACAATGCCATTCTCCCAAATCATCCCACCCTTGCCCTCTCCCACAGAGTCCAAAAGACTGTTCTATACACCTGTGTCTCTTTTGCTGTCTCGTATACAGGGTTATCGTTATCAACTTTCTAAATTCCATATATGTGCGTTAATATACTGTATTGGTGCTTTTCTTTCTGGCTTACTTCACTCTGTATAATAGGCTCCAATTTCATCCACCTCATTGGAACTGATTCAAATGTATTATTTTTAATGGCTGAGTAATACTCCATTGTGTATATGTACCAAAGCTTTCTTATTCATTCATCTGCAGATGGACAGCTAGGTTGCTTCCATGTCCTGGCTATTATAAACAGTGCTGTGATGAACATTGGAGTACATGTGTCTCTTTCAATTCTGGTTTCTTCAGTGTGTATGCCTAGGAGTGCGATTGCTGGGTTATATGGCAGTTCTATTTCCAGTTTTTTAAGGAATCTCCACACTGTTCTCCATAGTGGTTGTACTAGTTTGCATTCCCACCAACAGTGTAAGAGGGTTCCCTTTTCTCCACACCCTCTCCAGTATTTATTGCTTGTAGATTTTGGATAGCAGCCATTCCGACTGGCGTGAAATGGTACCTCATTGTGGTTTTTATTTGCATTTCTCTGATAATGAGCGATGTTGAGCATCTTGTCATGTGTTTGTTAGCCATCTGTATGTCTTCTTTGGAAAAATCTCTGTTTAGTTCTTGGGCCCATTTTTTGACTGGGTCATTTATTTTCCTGGAATTGAGCTGCAGGTGTTGCTTGTATATTTTTGAGATTAATTCTTTGTCAGTTGCTTCATTTGCTATTATTTTCTCCCATTCTGAAGGCTGTCTTTTCACCTTACTTATAGTTTCCTTTGCTGTGCAGAAGCTTTTAATTTTAATTAGGTCCCATTTGTTTATTTTTCCTTTTATTTAGTATTCTGGGAGGTGGGTCATGGAGGATCCTGCAGTGATTTATGTTGGAGAGTGTTTTGCCTATATTCTCCTAAAAACTTTACATGATTTAACTCATCTCACTGAAGCCATTAAATACTACCTAACTTAGTCTGATATTTTTACATATTGGCATATCACACTTCAAGTGTTAAGTCCTAACAGGTCAGGAAACTGAAAGTTTTACTGCTTTTATTATTTTTGGTTTAACATGTAGCCCAGTACCCCAATTATGAGATTGTGATATTAGGATATTTTATTCACTTTAACTGACATTTATTGACTGGTCCTTGTGTATCAGACACTGTGCTCATTTTAATAATTATATACACCTTCAACTCAACTTGAGCAATCTATGCCTGAAGAGTCATCATTTTTGATCAATGGACTTCATCTAATCCCCTCTCACTTCTACTAGTACATTATGTAACCTATTGCTTCATCTTAGATTTTCATATACTTCTTTTTATGGCTTCATTTTTTCTGCTTTAAACACACACACATCAATATTTTACTTATTTACCCTTTCAGAAATCTTTATGGAAATACACATTTAAATATTTATTGATCATCTATTGCATATTATGGGCTCTTCTAGGTGCTTGAATTACATTATAAATGCAAAAAAATCTCTCCCTGAAATAGGTGACATCCTATTTGGTGGAAAGATATAATGTATTAAATGTAGTAAATAATTTAAAAATCTACTATATTAATAGGTAATAAGTGCTTTAAAAAACCCCTAGAGTAAGGGGTATAAAATACTTGTGAATAAAGTAGAAGCGGTTTTCAGTTTTATCTAATATCGTCAGTACTGGCTCCATAAAGAAAGCAACACATGTCAAAATGCTCGAAGGAGGTGCAAGATATTCATTAGGATATTTGGGAAGAGAACTTTCCAGGAAGAAGAAACACCGTGGCCAGAGGAGCAGGAGTGCAGAGTGAATAAGGCGGAACATTTCAGGAGAGGAGACCAGAGAGCTGGTGGAGGCTGTCATCTGGTTGGGATTTGTAGGCCATTGTACGACTTTGGGATTTTACTAGTGAGGTGAAGATCCAGTAAAGCATTTTGTCCAAAAGGGTAACATGAGCATACCTGTGTCTTGGAATATAGAGCAAGCTTGGTCCCACGGAGACTAGCTAGGACTCTCTTGTGTGAATGCGGGCAGGAGACATTGTGGCTTAGGCCAGAGTGGTGCTAGGAGCTGCAGAGAAGTGGAAGAGGCTGGATTCTGGATGTATTCGTAAAGCAGGAAAGATGGTTTTGGATGCAGGGGATAAGAAAACAAGTGTTAAGAATGTCTCTAAAGTTTTGATGAAAGGGATTGAAAGGATTGGATAGCTAGAAACTGGAAAGGAAGTTATCTTGTTGGTTGGAAGAATTCAGGAATTCTATTTTAGACATGCTAAGTTTACCCAGAACTCCCACACTGGGCATAGATCCTGAGAAAACCATAATTCAAGAAGACACATGTACCCCAATGTTCATTGCAGCACTATTCACAATGGCCAGGACACAGAGGCATCCTAAATGTCCATCTACAGATGAATGAATAAAGAAAATGTGTGCATATATACAATGAAATATTACTCAGCCATAAAAAGAAATGAAATTGAGTCAATTAAAGTGGTGTGGATGGACCTAGAATCTGTCATGAAGAGTGAAGTCATAAAGAGAAAAACAATCATATATTAATGCATGTATATGGAACCTAGAAAAATAGTACAGATGATCCTATTTACAAGGCAGAAATAGAGATGCAGATGTAGAGAACGGACATGGAGGAAGTGGAGGATGGGGCAGATCGAGAAACTATGACTGACATATACACACTACCACGTATGAAATAGGCAGCAAACGGGAACATGCTGTATAGCACAGGGAAGCAGCTTGGTGCTCTGTGATGACCTAGATGGGTGGGCCTGGGGGGTCAGGAGGAAGGGCCAAGAGGGAGGAGATACATGTACATATTTAGCTGTTGTACAGAAAGAAACTAGTAACATTGTAAAGCAATTATATTTCAATAATATGTTTTAAATACAGTATTAACTTCCAAGTGGCGATATCATGCAGGCCATTGAGTATATGACTCTAAGTTTCAGGTAAGAGTCTGGGCCTTGGAGATGATTTTAATGGTATTCAAAACCAAAGACTGGATAAGATAATGAGAAACATGAGTAGACTGGGGAGAGGGAAACCTATCTACAATGTACTGGGGAACTTCTGCAGTAAGTGGTTGTGAAAAATATGTGGACGCAAAACAAAAATGTTATTTATTATCATTTCTGTTAGAGTTTCCACAAAAAGAGAATTCAGGTATAAATAGCTAACTTGTAAGGTCAAGGTCAAGGAAATACTGGTGGTGGTACAGGAAAATAATACTACTAATACAGAGAAGGAAGATGGAATAACCAGTTAGTTCAGTTCAGTTCAGTTCAGTCGCTCAGTCGTGTCCGACTCTTTGCAACCCCATGAATCACAGCACGCCAGGCCTCCCTGTCCATCACCAACTCCCGGAGTTCACTCAAACTCATGTCCATAGAGTCGGTGATGCCATCCAGCTATCTCATTCTCTGTCGTCCCCTTCTCCTCCCGCCCCCAACCCTCCCAGCATCAGAGTCTTTTCCAGTGAGTCAACTCGTTGCATGAGATGGCCAAAGTATTGGAGTTTCAGCTTTAGCATCAGTCCTTCCAATGAACACCCAGGACCGATCTCCTTTAATCATGTGCTATTAAGATAACTTGCGATAGTGGGTGGCAACAGCTTAATTTCAAAGGTAAACTTGAAATTACTGGATTATCACTTGGTGGCAAATTTAAAATTCACTTTGACTATTAAATCCACATATACATACTTAATAATGAGGCAAAAGTAACTAAGAATAGATACAATCTTAAAAGGTTATTTACACAGGGACAATGATTAGATTAATTTTAGGTTTATTTCTGGTGAATAAAGATACCAGGAGACAAAGTAAATATTTTCAATGAAAAAATAACTATTAGAAATATTATGTCTATTAAAATCATCATACAAGACTGACAAAATTAAAGACATTTTAAAAACAAATACTGAGAAAGCATTTTATGTGTAAAGTCCTGTTTAAAAAAATCAATGAAAGAACATTTTTAAAAAGAGAATGTATAGACTATTGAAAACAATGATGAACAAAGCAAAAATTTTAAAGGTAGTAAAGTTTTAAAAGCTTATTCATTAATATGGAAAAAGATGATAAAAATTAAAAAATGGCATAACCCTAATAAGATTGGACATGTATTCACTGCACTGATAAAGCAGGCACATGTCTACATTATCACAAAGGAAGAAACAAATGTCTGCTTTTTATATCTCTTTATTTATTTTGTACTTTGTTTTCTCTTGCACTCTCATTTAATAAATGGGTTCTGCATTTTTAAGAAATGCAACACGGTTTCTAAATTTCAGACATTTCTTTAAGCATTTTAGATTTCCTTTGTTGTCATTTCAGCTATAAATTTAACATTTTTAAGGTAATATATCATTACTTTATGTACTTTTTATAGGAGAAATAATCCCAATATCCAGAGTACATAGTACAGAAAGCTTAAATCTCTGACTTTTTTCCAACCATGAACACCCAGTATTATTTATGTTTTTGCAGTCAATTGTAATTTATACATACATTTGACAACTATTTTGTTCATTAGTAGGTTTAGTGTTCCACTCCTTTCTGGTTTTAGTTTTAACTGGAGGATATTTTTAGTACTTTAAATTATGCCCAGGAAACCACAGCCTTTCTGAATTTGTTCATCTAAATGTCTATTTTTCTCAGATGTAAAATTTGAGATAGGAAATATTTTTTTACAGTAATTAAACATATTCCGTGACCTTTCGGCATCTTTTATTAATAACTAAAGTCTATAGTTAGTCCAAATTTCTTCTCCCTGCCGTAGTTGTTCAGATTTGTCATTGCTTTTCTGGTTTGCTATGGCTCTTTTCCAATGACATTTACCTTGTTAGTCTTGCTCAGTACTTAATGTGTGTCTTCCATCAGAAAAGTCTATTTTCTTTCAGCATTTTTTAATACATATACCAACTTCTCTTTAAATATTGACTTCCTTCCCAATCTTAAGTTACTTTTTCTTCAACTTCTATTGTTTTATTCTTCCTTTCTCCTTCCCTTAAGGCACTGATACTTTCATATATTATTTTATTTATTTATTTTAAATGTATTTATTTTAATTGGAGGCTAATTACTTTACAATATTGTATTGGTTTTGCATACCTCGACATGAATCTGCCCCGGGTGTACACGTGTTCCCCATCCTGAACCCCCCTCCCACCTCCCTCCCCATACCATCCCTCTGGGTCATCCCAGTGCACCAGCCCTGAGCATCCTGTATCATGCATCGAACCTGGACTGGTGGTTCGTTTCACATATGATAATATACATGTTTCAATGCCATTCTCCCAAATCATATATTTTTATCTTTGTGCTCTATTTTGGTGGTTTCCTCATAAATTTATCATTTCTATTTGTAGTTAATCTTAATTAACTTTTGGTCAAACACTCTGAGGTTTATTTATTTTTTTAATGGGTATATTCTTTATATTAGGAGATCTGTTTTGATTTGATTTAAAAATCGTTTCTGTTCTGTAGAATGTCTTTTCAGTTTGTCTTTTCCATTACTGTGCAGGAGTTCTTTAGTTTAATGTAGCTCCGCTTGTCTATTTTATGCCTATTCTTTTGATGTCTTATGCAGAAAAATATATTGCTGACACTAATGTCAAGGATATTTTTTCATACTTCTAGGAGTTTTATGATTTCAGGTCTTATATTTAATTCTTTGATCCAATTTGAGTTAATTTTTGTGAATGGTATAAAACAAAACTCCATTGTCATTTTCTTGCATGTGGATAACCAGTTTTCCCAACACCATTTATTGATGAGACTACTCTTTCTTCATTGTATGTTCCTGGCAACTTTATGAAAACTTATTGAGTCATAAATATGTGGGCTTGTGTTGGAGCTCTCTATTCTATTTCACTGGTCTGTTTTGTGTGTATTAGTCACTCAGCCATGTCTGACTCTTTGTTACCTCATGGATTGTAGCCTGCCAGGCTCCTCTGAACATGGACTTCTCCAGGCAAGAATACTAGATTGGTTAGCCATTCCATTATCCAAGGGATCTTCCCAACCCAGGGATCAAACCCAGGTCTCCTGCATTGCAGGTGGATTCGTTACTGTCTGAGCCACCAAGGAACTATGAGCCTGTAAAAGGCACTGTATCTGATAAAGGGTTAATATCTAAAATATGTAAAGGTTTCATACAGTTCAATAGCAAAAATAATAATAATAATTAAATTAAAATGGGCCCAGAACTGGAAAAAAAAAAACTTTTTCCAAAGAAGAAATACAAATGGCCAGTATATATATGAAAAGGTGCTCAAACTTACTAACCATCAGGGAAATGCAAATAAAAATGACAATGAGATACCACCTCACACCTGTTAAGACAGCTATCATCACAAAGACAAGGATAACAAATATTGGTGAGGATGTAGAGAAAACACTGTTGGTAAGAATGTAGAATGATTCAGCCATTAAGGAAAATAGATCTTTTAATCAGAAAATTAAATATTGAATGCCATCTGATTCAGTAACCCCACCTGGGTAAATATTCAGAGTGGGCATGGCAACCCACTCGAGTATTCTTGCCTGGAGAATCACGTGGACGGAGGAGCCTGGCAGGTTACCATCCTCAGGATCTCAAAGTGTCAGACATGACTGAGGCAATTCAGCACGCAGCATGGAAATTAGTATCTCAGAGATATATCTGTGCCCCCATTTTACTGCAGCATTATTTGCAAGCGCCAGGATAGAGAAACAAAATAAATGTCCTTTGATGGTGTGGGTGTGTGTGTGTATGTGTATGCTTGTATACCTATGCACATATGTAAACATAACATGTATACATATATACATAAGCATATTAAAATATATGATGATATATTAATCAGTCATAAGAAAGGAAATAATTAAGGACAGAAATAATAAAAAGTCATAATGGTAGGAACCTAACAGAAGCAGAAGATATTAAGAAGAGGTGGCAAGAATACACAGAGGAAATGTACATAAAACATCTTCACGACCCAGATAATCATGATGGTGTGATCACTCACTTAGAGACAGAAATCCTGGAATGCGAATTCAAGTGGGCCTTAGGAAGCATCACTATGAACAAAACTAGTGGAGGTCATGGAATTCCAGTTGAGCTATTTCAAATCCTAAAAGACGATGCTGTGAAAGTGCTGTACTCAGCATGCCAGCAAATCTGGAAAACTCAACAGTGGCCACAGGACTGGGAAAGGTCAGTTTTCATCCCAATCCCAAAGAAAGACAATGTCAAAGAATGCTCCAACTACCACACAATTGCATTCATCTCACATTCTAGAAAAGTAATGCTCAAAATTCTCCAAGCCAGGCCTCACCAATACATGAACCATGAACTTCCAGATGATCAAGCTGGATTTAGAAAAGGCAGAGGAACCAGAGATCAAATTGGCAACATCTGCTTGATCATCAAAAAAACAAGAGAGTTCCAGAAAAACATGTATTTCTGCTTTATTGCCTATACCAAAGCCTTTGACTCTGTGGATCACAATAAACTGTGGAAAATTCTGAAAGAGATGGGAATACCAGATCACCTAACCTGCCTCTTGAGAAATCAGTACGCAAGTTGGGAAACAACAGTTAGAACTGGACATGGAACAACAGACTGGTTCCAAATAGGAAAAGGAGTACATTAAGGCTGCATATTGTCACCCTGTTTATTTAACTTACATGCAGAGTACATCATGAGAAATCCTGGGGTGGATGAAGCCCAAGCTGGAATTAAGATTGCCAGGAGAAATATCAGTAACCTCAGATATGCAGATGACACCACCCTTATGGCAAAAAGTGAAGAAGAGCTAAGGAGCCTCTTGATGAAAGTGAAAGAGGAGAGTGAACAGGTTGGCTTAAAGCTCAACATTCAGAAGACAAAGTTCGTGGCATTTGGTCCCATCACTTCATGGCAAATAGATGGGAAAACTGGAAACAGTGACTGACTTTATTTTTGGGGGCTCCAAAATCACTGCAGTTGGTGTCTGTAGCCATGAAATTAAAAGACTCTTACTCCTTGGAAGGAAAGTTATGACCAACCTAGACAGCATATTAAAAAGCAAAGACATTACTTTGCCAACCAAGGTCCGTCTAGTCAAGGCTATGGTTCTTCCAGTCGTCATGTATGGATGTGAGAGGTGGACTGTAAAGAAAGCTGAGCACCAAAGAATTGATGCTTTCGAACTGTGGTGTTGGAGAAGACTCTTGAGAGTCCCTTGGACTTCAAGGAGATCCAACCAGTCCATTCTAAAGGAGATCAGTCCTGGGTGTTCACTGGAAGGACTGATGCTGTAGCTGAAACTCCAATACTTTGGCCACCTCATGCGAAGATCTGACGCATTTGAAAGAACTTGATGCTAGGAAAGATTGAGTGCAGGAGGAAAAGGGGATGACAGAGGATGAGACTGTTGGATGGTATCACTGACTCAATGGACATGAGTTTGGGTAAACTCTGGGAGTTGGCCTACTGCAGTCCATGGGGTTGCAGAGAGTCAGACACGGCTAAGCAACTGAGCTGAACTGAAGAAATTAAATCCTGCTATTTGCAACAACATGGATGAAGCTAGAGGAGAATATGCCCAAAAAAATAATCCAGAAAGAAGACTACATAAAATTCATTCTGAGTTATATTTTGAAAAAGTAAATACAAAACAGATTCCTGTTTTTTATAATTGTAAAATTAAACGGTTTTAATACCTGCATAGGTGTAATGAAGAACATTATCGGTTTCTGAGTAAGAGAATGCACCTGAGGATACTCCATGTTCAAATTCAGGACACATTCTACCTTTACTTTTCTCATCAGTTTAGTGATGTCATCCATGATCTGGGTTCTTTCCACCTCTCTGATCTGCCATCTAAAGTGTAATTCACCTCCTATTCCAGTTCAGCCTGGTTCTTTTCAGATTTGTAGGACAGATTCAGAAGTTCTAAGCTTTCGAACCAGACATGAGAACAACTAGAGCAAAAGAAACCATCACAGTTTTCACCACATGTGACTCTATTCTCCACACTTTTTTTCCCCAGAGCCTTGTATATTAGTACTGAATGTTTTTAACTTGAGAAAAAAAAAATTTTGATATGTTTCCTATTAAACTGAAGCATTATAGAAATGTTAGAAATGAGAGCAGTATACCAATCAACAACAGATCAATTAACGATAGACATGTAAGTTGCCAAATAAGCCATCAAGTTCAGTCTTTTGTTTGTGTGACAAAAATTTGAAAAAAAATTTGCCTGCATTGCTACTATGTAATCAAACAATTTATCTTAAAATGTCACTAATATAGAGGATTAAAGGGAGGAAAAATGGTGAAAACTAAGAAATACTGAAAACAAGAAACCCATGGATGGCAGTGATTTTGTTGATGACAAGCCTGTTTTTTGTATATTCTGTTCTAACTCCTTTGAATATTTTCATGATATATGTAGGAGGCTGATTTGCCAAAGTAATTAATCATGTAACGACTACACTTGAGTGTTCAATTATAGTCTTTATGGTTGATTACTCTTTGTAATAAATACCATTTCTAGTTCTTTTTCTCCTTTTGCCCTGGGCAAGAAGGCCAGGATGTAAACAGAAAAGACAGATATAACCAACGTGCAGATGGAATACTTTTTCTAAAGTAGATGTAAGAACATATTAATTTTCAATGTCAGAAATATTAGTTTGTTTAGTGAAGCTAAAAGCACATAAACATTTGGTAAATGTGTAACTTCATTGCACCATCATCAGCTCTTTACCACCATATTTCCATTTTATTATTAATATACATAACTTAAAATGATTTTTAAAAGTCTCTTCCTTTTTCTCCAATGGTAAAGGAAAAGTCTTGTGCTACCCCACAAAATGCTTTTAATATTTAAAGCCAAAAATTATTCATAAACACAGCATCATTTTTCTTAGAATAACCTCTCATAAGAACATCTCATCAGGCTTCTAAAAATGTATATATTTCACTTATATCTCAATTGTATTAGGATTATAATTTGTCCTAATACTGGAAAGGAAATCCACACCCACTCCCCTTCTCAAGGAGGCATTCTTTCTTCATTTCAAATAGAGTTTGGTCAATTTCTTTATCAAATGTTTCCTAAGATTTGCCATTCCACAGGCACTGTTCTAAGTGATAGAAATAACACAATAAACCAAACAAACAAACATCTCTGATAGTGTGGAGCTTACACTTTAGTATAACAAAACACATATAAGACTTAACAATAAAAAAATGCATTTTTTAAAATGGCAGTACCTGGTATGTATTAGGTGCTTTCTTTTCTTTATGGTTATTCTGTTTATCCTGCTAACTTCTTAACCTGGCTGTATACTTTTATACTCATTGCTTTTCCTTTTTATGTAAAGTCTACTACATTTAAGGCCTCAGTGGATAATGTTTTCCATATCCTGTAGGTTTTAAGACTTTGTATTTTTGTAATGTAATTATGTAATGTAATGTAATTACATTGTATGTATGTACAATGCATATATGTAATGTAATTTTGTAATGTAATTATCTTTCTGTAATGATGCTGTTTTTAAATGCCATGTACTCAGTGAGTGATATAAACACATTGTATATTTCAGTTTTCTGAAAAAAATAAAGCTCAAAAAAAAGTTTTTTTTGGGAAAAAAAATACAGTGGCAGTATGAATTTTGGAGGGAAATAAGTCATATGTCATCTAGGCAATACAGGAGGTTGCATTTTTAAACAGAGTGTTAAAAGAATGCTTCACTGAGAAAGTTGTATTTTAGTAAATCTCTGCCCATTTAAATTACTAGCATACTTTCTGCCTTATATCAGGAACTTGACTGATACCAGCAGTTGTCCCTGTCCCTCAATTATAGGATTTTGGGGCTGGTTTAGTCATAATGTTGTTGAACATCTAGTTGAAGGAAAACAAGATAATAATAATAATCTGTGGTGTAAACTGGCATCAAAATAAATCAAATTGTTTCTTGTGTTTCACTATAATATATGACAATGGAAACAAGGTTCCCAGGGAAAGCTCTGATTAATAAATGATCAGCTCAATTCATGAGTTCAGAACCAGACAACTTCCACTGTAGAAACAAAATAATCTACGTTTTGCAGTTTCACAGTCAAATTTTTCACCATTAAATCAAAATTTTAACTGTGCTAGTTACAGAATTTGAATGCTAATTTAAGCTATAATCTCGCTCAGCTTCTCACGTGAAAGTTAGGGCTTTGACTGGGAAGCACAAGGGCCAAGACCCTTAAATGAAGACATTTGGTGAGCTCCACTTATGCTGAGTGCCGTGCACTCAGGCACCCCGGCTCCTTTGTGGAAGGAGCTGTTCATCTATGTCTGAAGAGTCTCGCCTCCATAAAAAGGAACAAAAGTGGGTCATTTGGAGAGACATAGAAGGACCTAGACACCGTCATGTAGAGTGAAGAGGAAAACAAACACTGTATAATTTGAAAAAACTGGCAGAGACAATCTATACCCATTTACAACACAGAAATAGAGACACAGACAGAGAAAGCAAACTTGGTATCCAAACAAACATGGATACCAAGGAGAAAACGGGGCACGGAATAAATTGGGAGATTGGGATTGACAATTGTGCAATATCGATACTATGTATAAAATAGATAACTAATGAGAACCCGCTCTATAGCACAGGAAACACGACTCAATGCTCTGACCTAAAAGTGAAAGTGTTAGTCGCTCAGCCTTGTCTGACTCTTTGCAACCCCATGGACTGTCGCCTGCCAGGCTCCTCTATCCATGGAATTCTCCAGGTGAATTTATAGGAGTGGTTGCCATTCCATTCTCAAGGGGATCTTCCCAACCCAGGGATCAAACTCTGGTCTCCTGCATTGCAGGCAGCTTCTTTATAGTCTGAGCCACAAGGGAAGCCTATAAATGGGAAGGAAATTGAAAAAAGAGGGGACATATGAATATGTATAGCTGACTCACTTTGCCATACAGTAGAAACTAACACAACGTTGTAAGGCAACTATTCTCCAATAAAACTTTAAAAAAATAAAGAGAGCTACCTCACTTTGCTGAAAACTCTGTAAATCTTACCTGAGCATGTGTCTTATAAAGAGGTAATGAGTCTCCTCAAGCCTACCACCATTGCCCCCTACTGGCACCAAGCTGACAGCTAAAGTATTACATGATACAGGTGGCCAGACACATACTATGATCCAGGACGAAATAGCTGACACACAAAACAGTCCCCAAATCATGCAAATATATGTTAACAGAAACCTTAGGAATAGGTGTAAGAGTGGATTTTACACTAGACTACGGTTAGAATAAAACACCAGGACATGCCGTTACTAGAGATTCTTGGCTTAATATGTTATCTTATGCAGCTGAAAGTAGCTTCAACTACTTGCTTGGTTGACTGAAGCCTGGACTTAAAAAATAACATTCCTTTAGTGAGGTGGATATGATAGATCTTCTCAGGCATACTATGGAGAATATAGACAACATCAAGAGGCAAGAAAGTTGGAATGTATTTAATTTCTGCAACCCTCATACTACCTTCTCAATGACATCTTACAATAATATGAAGAAGATATTCTTTTTCATATGCTTATGAGATATAGATTAGGAAGGGGAACACCCACACCCTTGAAAAAAAAAAAAGCTGTGATTGTTTTCCTTTGTGGGTCAGGCATGACCATGAGGGGATGCTGCTACTGAAATGGGTTCCTGATTTCATTTAGGATGAAAGGGGATTTCGTTGTAAATGGAAACATTTAATCATGAAACAGGAGGAGTTTGTTTACCATGAAAAGCAGTACGATTTATGCCATTAATCAGAATATGTTAGCTTTCTAGGGTCTCTGGGACTGTCTAGCTGATAATATCGTCTCCAGGAAAGAAACAGATGACGAACATACTATAATATTTTTTGAACATAAAACTGAAAATCATCTTCACCAAAATCCATGTGTGTTGACCAAATCCCCACATAAATTGCCATAATAGAGAATCATGGCATGTAAACTAACGTCAAATCCTAAAAGATGATGCTGTTAAAGTGCTGCAGTCAATATGCCTGCAAATTTGGAAAACTCAGGCATAGCCACAGGACTGGAAAAACTCAATTTTCATTCCAATCCCAAAGAAAGGCAATGCCAAAGAACATACAAACTACCACACAATTGCACTCATCTCACACACTAGCGAAGAAATGCTCAAAATTCTCCAAGCCAGGCTTCAACAACACATGAACCATGAACTTACAAATATTCAAGCTGGATTGAGAAAAGGCAGAGGAACCAGAGATCAAATTGTCAACATTCGTTGTATCACTGAAAAAGCAAAAGAGTGCCAGGAAAACATCTATTTCTGCTTTATTGACTATGGCAAAGCCTTTGACTGTGTGGATCACAGCAAACTATGGAACATTCATAAAGAGATGGGGACCACATGACCTGCCTCCTGAGAAATATATATTCAGGTCAAGAAGCAACAGTTAGAACTGGACATGGAACAAAAGACTGATTCCAAATAGGAAAAGGAGTATGTCAAGGCTGTATATTGGCACCCTGCTTATTTAACTTATATGCAGAGTACATCATGCGAAATGCCCAGCTGGATGAAGCACAAGCTAGAATCAAGATTGTTAGGAGAGATAGCAATAACCTCAGATATGAAGATGACACCACCCTTATGTCAGAAAGTGAAGAAGAACTAAAGAGTCTCTTGATCAAAGTGAAAAAGAGTGAAAAAGTTGGCTTACTACTCAACATTCATAAAACTAAGATCATGGGATCCGGTTTCATCACTTTATGGCAAATAGATGGCGAATCAATGGAAACAGTGACAGATTTTATTTTGGGGGCCTCTAAAATCACTGCTGAAGCTGAAACTGCAATACTTTGGCCACCTCATGTGACGAGTTGACTCACTGGAAAAGACTCTGATGCTGGGAAAAGTTGGGGGCGGGAGGAGAAGGGGATGACCGAGAATGAGATGGCTGGATGGCATCACCGACTCTGTGGACATGAGTTTGAGTGAACTCCGGGAGTTGGTGATGGACAGGGAGGCCTGGCGTGTTGTGATTCATGGGGTCGCGGAGAGTCGGACACGACTGAGTGACTGAACTGAACTGAACTGAAAATCACTGCAGATGGTGACTGCAGTCATGATGTTAAAAGACGCTTGCTCCTTGGAAGAAAAGTTATAACCAACCTAGACAGCATTTTAAAAAGCAGACATTACTTTACAACAAAGGTCCGTCTAGTCAAAGCTATGGTTTCTCCAGTGGTCATGTGTGGACGTGAGAGATGGAGTATAAAGAAAGTTGAGCACCAAAGAACTGATGCTTTTGAACTGTGGTGTTGGAGAAGACTCTTGAGAATCCCTTGGACTGCAAGGAGATAAAACCAGTCAATCCTAAAGGAAATCAGTCCTGAATATTCTTTGGAAGGACTAATGCTGAAGCTGAAATTCCAATCCTTTGGCCACGTGATGCAAAGAACTGACCCATTTGAAAATATCCTGATGCTGGGAAAGATTGAAAGCAGGAGGAGAAGTGGATGACGGAGGATAAGGTAGTTGGATGGCATCACCGACTCGATGGGTGTAGTTTTGAGCAACTTCTGGGAGTTGGTGATGGACAGGGAAGCCTGGCCTGCTACAGTCCATTGGGTCTCAAAGAACTGATCACGACTAAGCAACTGAACTGAACTGAACCTAATGTCCAGACTTAAGTCACAAAATAAGTGTTAACCCTCTTGATTAAAGTGGAAGCTAGAATGCTGTCATCTTAATTTTAAAATTTGTCCAGGTTTCTAATTTCAGTTATGACATCTGACAAGCTTAGAAATCACCACCTATGATTCTCAGAACAGAATTAAAAAAAAAAAGGTTGAATGAATGAAAATCAGCAACTTGTCTTATTCCCATCAGAGAACTGATGTCACAGGACAAATTGACAACCCATAATTTGAAAGGATGGGAAAATATAGAGAATCACAGCTGAGATCAGCTATCTTGGAGCAAACTGCTACAGTCAAGAATTGGTAGGAACATTTAAGAAGCAATTTTGACAAATTGCTGAAGGTTGAATGGATACTAGCTTTATAGGAAGAAACAACCGGGAGCCTAGTCTTAGTGAGGTCCTGACACATTCATGGGTTTTATTGACAGAAACTTCAAAAGTTAAAGGCTGAAAGTGTTCTAATATCAGGAAAAAGACAAGTGCCCCACCATCACAAACTCAATTCAATATAGTATTGTAATTCCTAGTAAGAGCAATCAGACAAGAGAGAAAAACAAACAGCATTCAGATTATAAAGGAGTAGATAAAATTACCTCTGCAGATGATATGCTTTTATATGTACTAAAACTTAAAGGCTCCATCAAGAAATTGTTGGAACTAATTGAAAAAAACAGTAAAGCTGCAGTAAACAAATCAATATACAGAAATCAGTTGTGTTTCTATGCAATGACAATTAAATACCTGAAAAATAAATAAAGAAAATGATCCCACTCACAACCATATCGAAAATTAAAATAAAATACCTAAGAATAAATTCAAGCAAGAAAATGAAATACTTGTACACTGAAAACTATGAGATTTTGATGAAAGAAACTGAAAGCAAATAAATGAAAATATATCCTATCTTCATAGAGGAGAAGCATATCATTTATATGCCCATACTATTCAAAACCATCCATCAATCTAATGTAATTCCTATCAAATAATTTTATGGTACATTTCACAGAAATATAAATAAACTAAAAATTCATGTAGAACCACAAAGACTCTGAATAGCCAAAGCATTCTTGAGAAAGGGAAAAAAAGCTAGAGTCATCACACTGCCTTTCAAACTACATTACAAACTATAGCAATAAAATCAGTATGGTGCCAGCATAAAATACCCACATAGACCAAACAGGACAGAATTGAGAGCCCAGAAATAAACCATCATGTACAGTAAAATAATACTGGACAAGGGAGCAAATTATACTCAATGGGGAAAGGACAGCCTCTCTAGTAAGTGATGTTGAGAAAGCTGGCTAAACACATGTTAATTTGCAGTCACCTAACCATCTCATTCTCTGTCATCCCCTTCTCCTCCCGCCCCCAACCTTTCCCAGCATCAGTCTTTTCCAGTGAGTCAGCTCATCGCATGAGGTGGCCAAAGTATTGGAGTTTCAGCTTTAGCATCAGTCTTTCCAATGAACACCCAGGATTGATCTCCTTTAGAATGGACTGGTTGGATCTCCTTGCAGTCCAAGGGACTCTCAAGAGTCTTCTCCAACACCACAGTTCAAAAGCATCAATTCTTCAGTGATCAGTTTTCTTGACAGTCCAACTCTCACGAGATGGCTGGATGGTGTCACCGACTCTGTGGACATGAGTTTGAGTGAACTCTGGGAGTTGGTGATGGACAGGGAGGCCTGGCGTGCTGTGATTCATGGGGTCGTGGAGAGTCGGACACAACTGAGCGACTGAACTGAACTGAACATTACTTTGCCAACCAAGGTCCGTCTAGTCAAGGCTATGGTTTTTCCAGTGGTCATGTATGGATGTGAGAGTTGGACTGTGAAGAAAGCTGAACGCTGAAGAATTAATGCTTTTGAACTGTGGTGCTGGAGAAGATTCTTGAGAGTCCCTTGGACTGCAAGGAGATCCAACCAGTCCATTCTAAAGGAGATCAATCCTGGGTGTTCACTGGAAGGACTGATGCTGGAGCTGAAACTCCAATACTTTGTCCACCTCATGCGACGAGTTGACTCACTGGAAAAGACTCTGATGATGGGAGGGATTGGGGGAAGGAGGAGAAGGGGACGACAGAGAATGAGATAGCTGGATGGCATCACCGACTCGATGAACATGAGTTTCAGTGAACTCTGGGTGTTGGTGATGGACAAGGAGGCCTGGCGTGCTGTGATTCATGGCGTCGAAAGAGTCGGACACGACTGAGTGACTGAACTAAACTGAACTGAACTGAATATTTCCTATGTTGTTTTCTATTAAAAAAAAAAGTACAAGGAATGCTACTAAAAGCCAAAAATACAGTCTGAAAAGACAAAACACTCATCAGAACCAAGCTCCAATATTACATAGATTGAAATGATCAGACAGGAAATTCAATTGTAATAACTATGAGTAATATGTTAAGGAGTCTTATGAAGGTATTCTAAAGGACACATGCTCGAATAGATGGGAGTTTTTCATAGAGAAATGACAACTCCAAGAAAATCCAAAGCAATGCTGAAAATCAAACATTCTAACAGAAATAAAAATGCATTTGTTTTGGGCTCATCAATAGACTGGACATGGCCAAAATAAGCATCAGTGAGCTTCAAGTTAAATGAGTTAAAACTTTTCAGATTGACATGCAGGGAGGAAAAATACTGAAAAGGAAAACATAAAAGAACACGCAAGAAGAGTGGAATAATTACAAAAGATACAGAGGCAGACCTGGGTGATACTGTAGTTTTAGTTCCAGACCATTACAATAAAGTGAGTATTGCAATAAAGCAAATCACACAGATTTTTAGGTTTTTGATTGCTTACAAAAGTTATGTTTACACTTTACTATAATCTTTTAACTGTATAATAGTATTATGTCTTACAAATGTATACATACTGTGAAACACTTAACTGCTAAAAAATGCTAACCATCATCTGAGCCTCAGCAAGTCATAGTAGTAACAAAGATCATTTATCACAATAATAACAAAGCTTAAAATATTGCAAGAATTACCAAAATGTGACACAGAGGCATGAAGTAAGCAAATGTTATTAGAAAAATGGTTCTGATAGTTATGATCTAAGCAGGGTCACCACAAACCTTCAATTTGTTGGGAAAAAAAATCAGTATCTGCAAAGCAAAATAAAGTGAAGAATAATAAAATGAGGTATACCTGTGATATTTATATAATAGAAACACCAGAAGGTGAAAGACCAAAAGGAGGAGAAGGAATATTTGAAGTACTAATGACTGAGAACTTTTCAAAGCTAATTAAAATGTCAAACCACAGCTCCAGGAAATTTACAGAAAACCTAGCAAGTATCAACAATTTTGCATATAGTTGTATCATACTTAACCTGCAGAAAACTAAAGACAATGAGAAAATCTTGAAATAGGAGAAAAAAAATCACACCTTACCAATAATGAAAAAGGGCTAAGAAACAATCGGACTTCACATCAGAAACCATGCAAAAAGAAGGAGGAGAAGAATGAAGTATTTAAAGTGTTGATAGCACCCCAAATTGGAAACAAATAAGATGTTATTTAAAATATGAATGGATAAACTATGGTGTTACTATACATTGGAATATATTCATCAAAATCAAGAAATGGGCTATCAAGCCATAAAAAGACATGGAGTAACTCTAAATGTATATTGCTGAGTGAAAGAAACATTATACATTTGTCAACATCCTTAGGACTTAATAGCAAAGAGGAAGTTTGGGTATATAATTTAAAAGAAAAAAAAATCATTTAGAATGTTGTGGGATCTCCAAAACGACTACAGACTGTGAAAAAAGAAGCTATCTGCACTGCATATGAATTAAGTAGCCACACCAAACAGAGCTGAAGAAAATTACTGATCACAGTAACTTTGGAAATGAGTGAAGTATGTAAAACTAAGGTGGCACTAGTCACCTTATGTCTCCTGCCTGCCAATGCAGGAGAATTTTACTTCTTCTTTTCCAATTTGGATTCCTTTTATGTCTTTTTCTGCTCTGATTGCTGTGGCTAAAACTTCCAGAACTATGTTGAATAGTAGTGGTGAGAGTGGGCACCCTTGTCTTGTTCCTGACTTTAGGGGAAATGCTTTCAGTTTTTCACCATTGAGGATAATGTTTGCTGTGGGTTTGTCATATATACCTTTTATTATGCTGAGGAATGTTCCTTCTATTCCTGCCTTCAGGAGGGTTTATATCATAAATAGATGTTGAAATGGGCTTTCTCTGAATCTATTGAGATAATCATGTGTTTTTTATTTTTCAATTTGTTAATGTGGGTGTATTACATTGATTGATTTGCGGATATTGAAGAATCCTTGCATCCCTGGGATAAAGCCCACTTGGTCATGATGTATGATCTTTTTAATGTGTTGTTGGATTCTGATTGCTATAATTTTGTTAAGGATTTTTTCATCTATGTTCATCAGTGATATTGGCCTGAAGTTCTCTTTTTTGTGGCATCTTTGTCAGGTTTTGGTATTAGGGTGATGGTGGCCTCATAGAATGAGTTTGGAAGTTTACTTTCCTCAGCAATTTTCTAGAAGAGTTTGAGTAGGATAGGTGTTAGCTCTTCTCTAAATTTTTGGTAGAATTCAGCTGTGAAGCCGTCTGGACCCAGGCTTTTGTTTACTGGAAGATTTCTGATTACAGTTTCAATTTCCGTGCTTGTGATGGGTCTGTTCAGATTTTCTATTTCTTCCTGGTTCAGTTTTGGAAAGTTGTACTTTTCTAAGAATTTGTCCATTTCTTCCAAGTTGTCCATTTTAGGTGTGGAGAAAAGGGAACCCTCTTACACTGTTGGTGGGAATGCAAACTAGTACAACCACTATGGAGAACAGTGTGGAGATTCCTTAAAAAACTGGAAATAGAACTGCCATATGACCCAGCAATGGGACTCCTGGGTATACACACTGAGGAAACCAGAATTGAAAGAGACACATGTACTCCAATGTTCATCGCAGCACTGTTTATAATAGCCAGGACATGGAAGCAACCTAGATGTCCATCTGCAGACGAATGGATAAGAAAGCTTTGGTACATATACACAATGGAGTATTACTCAGCCATTAAAAATAATGCATTTGAGTCAGTTCTAATGAGGTGGATGAAACTGGAGCCTATTATAAAGAGTGAAGTAAGCCAGAAAGAAAAACACCAATACAGTATACTAACGCATATATATGGAATTTAGAAAGATGCAAATGATAACCCTGTACATCAGACAACAAAGGAGACACAGATGTGTAGAACAGTCTTTTGGACTCTGTGGGAGAGGATGAGGGTGGGATGATTTGGGAGAATGGCATTGTAATATGTATATTATCATATGTGAAACTAATCGCCAGTCCAAGTTCGATGCATGATACAAGATGCTCCGGGCTGGTGTACTGGGATGAACCAGAGGGATGGGATAGGGAGGGAGGTGGGAGGGGGGTTCAAGATGGGGAACATATGTACACCGGGGCAGATTCATGTCAATGTATGGCAAAACCAATATAATAATGTAAAGTAATTAGCCTCCAATTAAAATAAATAAATTTTTAAAAAAAGAATGAAGTGACAAAAAAAAAAAAAAACTAAAGTCTAAAGGTATTGAACATAATCTCTGTCCATTACTTGAAAATGTTCTCCATGGAGGTACAGGTTAATAATTCTGATACTCCTGGACACCGACTAATTGTTATGCAGGCATTGACCAAATAAGGAAATGGATGGGGGTATTGTGAGAGCCAATTGAAGTAGAACTTTACAGATAAGCAAGCAGAGGCTTTTAGAATGATCCATGAGGTGATGGGTTAGATTTGAAGACAGTAAGAACTCATGCTTAACTTATTATATATGTGGTTCAATATAAATATTTTTAGATACATGTATATGCACAAGTTAGTATACACACATATATATCTTTGCTCTGTGTGCTGAAAGGGCCTAGAAGCTACAATATTTAACCAGCAACACACACACTGAGGGCTTCTTTGAGAAATAACTGATTATGAGACATATGAGGGAAAATACAAGATGAGTCTTGAGCATCCCATAGTGCTATCAAGTAAGAATTTGCTCAAAAACTGCAATGATTAGAGTATGTCAAAGGCACACAAAATCCATCTGAAAGAGTTCACAGTGGCTAAAGCTAGAACAATTTGAGTGTTAAGTAATAAAGAAGCGTTGGATTTTTAACCCAAAGTATAAGATAAATATCTATGAGTTCATATGGGAGAAGAAGGAAATCTCCCATGCATATCAAATTCAGATAATCCATTAATATATAAACATTTCATCCTAACCTTAAAGAGTAATGTGACTCCCCACTTGGGCTATATTCAGTTTACTTCCTCTAAAAAAGTGAAGTCTGAAATGGGGAGTGTGGAGAAACCTGACAAATACTACCTCAGTCAGATAATCAAGGTCACTATCAGCATAGATAAATCATGTTTATATATGTACCCTTTATATGAGTGGGAAAATGGTGTTTTTCTTCTATGATCTTTGTCCCAAATCCATATCTTCATTCTAACCATGAGAAACATCAGACAAATTCCAATAAAACATCCTAAATATACCCAACCAGACTCCCCAAAACCATCAAGGTCATCAAATACAAGGAAATTCTGAGAAACTGCACAATCAAGAGAAATTTGAGCTAAATGTAATGTATTATTTTTGATGGGATCATGAAACAGAAAAGCAAGAACAAAGGAAATCTGAATAGAGTATGGACTTAAGTTAATAAAAATATATATCAATACTAAATTGTTAGTTTTAACAAATGAACCATGCTAATTAGTATTGGATTAGCCAATAAATTTTTGTGGGTCTTTATAACATCATATAGAAAACCCAAATGAACATTTTGGCCAAAATAATATGTTAATAATAGGAGAAACTGGGAGGGGATATGGACACTGACTGTATTATTGTATAATTTTTTCTGTAAACACAAAACTGTTCCAAAATTGTTTATTAAAAAAAGAAAGAGAAGCCAGGTCTATTTAAGAAAAGACCCGCCAGCATTATCACAGTATAGAGCATAAATCTGTGAAAGTAAAAGTGGCTCGGTTGTGTCCAACTCTTCGCGACCTGCCAAGCTACTCTGTCTATGGAATTCTCAAGAATACTGGAGTGGGTAGCCATTACCTTCTCCAGGGGACCTTCCTGACACAGGGGTGAAATGCAGGTTTCCTGCCTTGCAGGAAAATTCTTTACCATCTGAGCCACCAGGGAAGCCCTAGAATTATCACAGTATAGAACATAAATCTTCCTCTATGCCTTCACCTTAAAGGACTTAAGACAATCTACAAGAACAACTGTGCACTAGGGAGAAATACTGAGACTTTTCAAAGATTAGCAGACACTGGCTCTCAATTGATTAATTCCTGAGCACCAAAAATGTCACTGTAGCTCATTAGGTAAAGTATGTATTTTTGATGTAAAGTGAGAGATGAAGTCCTAGTCCAAACTGAACTTGTAGTAGGACCAGGTAGTAAATCATTACATGGTTACTTTCTGAATGTATAAATGGAAATAGACATAATTCACAATTCTTAGAAATTCCATATTGGCTCTCTGACCCATGGAGAAATGGCTAACATAATAGGAATGAGTACTGGAAACTTGTGAAATTTCCTCACTCAAGCGATATAGTAAACCAGAAGCACATCCCATTCTTGTTGAAATATAGAAATTAATGCTACCATCAGAGGACCTCAGAAAATGTGCAATGATTTGGGTGAAGTGGCCTACAGGTGATATGCATAACTTCTTACAGTTTTAAGATGTCGGGATTCAACGGACAGTAAATATTATGAAAGATAAGAACAGTCCTAAAAGACTGTAGCTTGAAATCACATGGATTTAGAGACACATTATAGAAACAAATGTAGTGTAAAGTTACAAACTGCAAAGTGTGACTGGAGAGATTTTTCAGGGATTAAGTAACCTTTACCCAAATGTATATTTGGAATTGCTACTACCTGCAAAAGGATTATAATGTGTTTGTCTTTTATAGGGGTTATCTGCTAAGACTGCCCTTTACAGGGGTTTCATTAGCTATGCTAATTGTAAACATTTAGAATTGCATGAGCCCTTTTTGCTAGTAAAGATTAAACAGTGTCTTAGTCCATTCAGGGTGCTCTATCAGAATACCATGAACTGGGTGGCTTATAAACAGCAAAAATTGATTTCACATAGTTCTGGACTCTGGAAAATCTAAGATTAAGGTGCGACTAGATTCAGTGTCTGGTGAGAGCCTGTTTCTTATGCCACAGACAGTTTTTCACTGTAAGTTCACATGGCAGAAGAGACAAGTCTGCTCTCTGAGGTCACTTTTCTTAAAAGAAGGCATTCATTCCATTTCTAATCACCTCCCAAAGTGACCTAATCACCTCCCAAAGGCCCCACCTCCAAATTCCCTCACGTCAGGGATCATATTTCCATACTGTAATTTTGAGGAGAGAGGCACAAATGTTCAGTCCATAAAAACAGTACAAAATTCCATGTAAATCTTCAACAGTTTCATTGGTGTTAGCAAATGACACAGTGCTTGCGTGTCAGAGACAAAGGACTTGATTACTCATATATACATTGTTTCCACACGTTAGGCAGAGCAGCCAAGCCCCAGGTTAGGAAACTACAATTTTTTGAATGGTTTTAAGAAAACCTGTTCAATCTTTGCCTTAGAAGGAGATATTATCTATCTAGAATTTTTGAAATGACAAGTTATCCAGAAGTAAACTTTAAGGTGAACTTCCAGATGTTCAAACTAGATATAGAAAAGCCAGAGGAAACAGAGATCAAATTGCCAACATCTGTTGGATCATTGAAAAAGCAACAGAGTTCTGGAAAAACATCTACTTCTGCTTTATTGACTATGCCAAAGAATTTGATTGTGTGGATCACAGCAAACTATGGAACATTCTTAAAGAGAAGGAAGTACCAGACCACCTTACCTGCCTCCTGAGAAATCTGTATGCAGGTCAAGAAGCAACAGTTAGAAATGGATATGGAACAACAGATAGGTTCCAAATCAGGAAAGGGGTATGTCAAGGCTATATATTGTCACCCTGCTTATTTAACTTATATGGAGATTACAGCATGAGGAATGCTGGGCTGGATGAAGCATAAGTTGAATCAAGATTGGCGTAAGAAATATCAGTAACCTCAGATACACAGATGACACCACACTTATGGCAGAATGCAAAGAACTAAATAACCTCTTGATGAAAGTGAAAAAGGAGAGTGAAAAAGTTGGCTTAAAAGTCAACACTCCAAAAACTAAGATCATGGCATTTGGTCCCATCACTTCATGGCAAATAGATAGGGAAACAATGAAAGCAGTGACAGACTTTATTTTGGGGGGCTTCAAAAATCACTGCAGATGGTGACTGAACTGTGAAATTAAGACTCTTGCTCCACGGAAGAAAAGCTATGAACATCCTAGACAGCATATTTAAAAGCAGAGCATTACTTTGTCAACAAAGTTCTGGCTAGTAAAAGGTATGGTTTTCCCAGCAGTCATGTATGCATGTGGACTATAGAGAAAGCTGAGTGCCAAAGAATTGATGTTTTTGAACTGTGGTGTTGGAGAAGACTCTTGAGAGTCCCTTGGACTGCAAGGAGATCAATCCAGTTGACCCTACAGGAAATCAGTCCTGAATATTCATTGGAAGGACTGATGCTGAAGCTGAAACTCCAATACTTTGACCACCTGATGTGAAGAACTGACTCTTTGGAAAAGATCTGATGCTGGGAAAGATTGAAGGCAGGAGGAGAAGGGGACGACAGAGGATAAGATGGTTGGAAGGCATCACCAACTCAGTGGACATGAGTTTGAGCAAACTCTGGGAGTTGGTGATGGACAGGGAAGCCTGATGTACTGCCGTCCATGGAATTGCAAAGAATCAGACACGACTAAGCAACTGAACTGACCTGAAACTTAAATGTAGAAATGTCTGTGTACCTTGAGTTAGAAAAAGTCTGTTGATGGCAAAATGAATATGCAAGACTAAAATCAAGTCCCAGAATTAAAGAAGTATAGAACTAAAAGTAATTACCTTTTTTGGGGAAAGCATGATTATGATGAACTTCAAAATATGATTACTGCCAGTTATTATTATGCTTATTGGAGACATCAAGGGAAGATTTCCTACAAAGATGGGCACAATAAATGACAGAAACTAAAAGGACCTAACGGGGCAGAAGAGATTAAGTAGAGGTGGCAAAAAAACACAGAAGTATTCAAAAAAGATCTTAATGACCAGGATAACCACCATGGTGGGGCCACTCAACAAGAGCCAGATATCTAGGTGTGTGGATTCAAGTCGGCCTTAGGTAGCATTACACCAAACAAAGTTAGATGAGGTGATGGAATTCCAACTGAGCTATATCACACCCTAAAGATGTTGCTGTTAAAGTGTTACACTCAAAATGCCAGCAAATGTGGACAACTCAGCAATGGCCACATGACTGAAAAAGGTCAGTTTTCATTCCAATCCCAAAGAAAGGCAATGACAAAGAATGGTTAAACTATTGCACAATAGTTTTCATTTCACATGCTAGCAAGGTAATGCTCAAAATCCTTCAAGCTAGGCTTCAACGGTATGTGAACCAAAAAATTCCAGATGTACACGGTGGATTCAGAAAAGGCGGAGGAACCAGAGATCAAATTGCCGTCATCTGTTGAATCATAGAAAAAAGCAAGGGAATGCCAGAAAAAGCATCTACTTCTGTTTCATTGACTAAAACCACCTTTGACTATGTGGATCACAAAATGTTATTAAATTTTTTAAAAAAGATGGGAATACCAAAACCCCTTACTTGTCTCATGAGAAACCTATATGCAGGTCAAAAAGCAACAATTAGAACTGGACATGCGATAATGGACTGGTTCCAATTGGGAAGAGAGTACATCAAGTTGTATATTGTCACCCTGTTTATTTAACTTCTATGTAGAGTACATCCTATGAAATGCCAGACTGGATGACTCACAAACTGGGATCAAAATTGTTGGGAGAAATATCAACAACCTCAGACATGCAGGTGATACCACTCTAATGGCAGAAAGTGAGGAGGAACTAAAGAGTCTCTTGATGAGGGTGAAAGAGGAGAGTGAAAAAGCTGGCTTAAAACTCAACATTCAAAAACCCAAGATATTGGCATCCAGTCCCATCATTTCATGGCAAGTAGAAGAGGAAAAGGTGGAAATGGGGCAGATTTTATTTTCTTGGACTCCAAAATCATTGCAGATGGTGACTGAAGTCATGAAATTAAAAGACTTGCTCCTTGGAAGAAAAGCTATGTCAAATCTAGACAGTGTATTAAAACAGCAGAGATGCCCATAAAGTCAAAGCTATGGTTTGTCCAGTAGTCATGTATTGAAGTGAGAGTTGAAAAAGGCTTAGCACCAAAGAATTGATGCTTTTCAATCGTGGTGCTGGATAAGACTCTTGAGAATCTCTTGGAGAGCAAGGCAATCAATTCAATGAATCCAAAAGGAAATCAGTCCTAAATATTCATTGGAAGGACCAATGCTGAAACTGAAGTTCCAATACTTTGGCTACCTGAAGCAAAGAGCTGACTCATTGGAAGAGACTCTGATGATGGTAAAGATGACAGTAGGCAGAGAACGGTCTACAGATAATGAGATATTTTGATGGCATTACCAATTCAATGGACATTGTTGTTGTTCAGTACTAAGTCGTGTCCAACACTTTGTGACCCCATCAACTACAGCATGCCTGGCTTCCCTATCCTTCATTATCCCCCAGTGTGTTAGTCACTCAGTCATGTCCAAATCTTTGCAACCCCATGGACTGTAGCCCGCCAGGCTCCTCTGTCCACGGGACTTCTCTGGCAAGAATACTGGAGTGGGTTGCCATTTCCTTCTCCAGGAATCTTCCTAAACCAGGGATCAAACCTATGTCTCTTGAGTCTCCTGCATTTTAAGCAGATTCTTTACTCCCTGAGCCATAAGAGAAGTTTGCTCAAACTCATGTCCATTGAGTCAGTGATGGGATCCTACTATCTCCTAATGAGTGTGAGCAAACTCCAGGAGATAGCAAAGGACAGGGAGGCCTTGCGCACTGCAGTCCATGGTCTCTCAAAAATTTAGACATGACTTAGTAACAGAACAACAATGTTTTTAAGCTTATAAATATTGAAAAATTCATATATGCAAAATGGACTAATCAAAAGCGAAAAGTAGCAAAGCACTGATAACACTGTGCCACAACACAGATGACTCTCACAGGCTCTGTGCTGGGTGAAAGTATCTGAATACAAAATGTATATATTGTTCAAGGACATGTGGTTACAGAGATGAACTAATGAGAATTTTTCAGTGTACAATTCCTTTCTGTCTTCAATAATTTTTGGAGTCATGTGAGACATAAATTGACCATAGTGGAGAGAAATAGAATAGCATTATAGCTGGGAAAAGCTTGGCTGAAAATCTGAAAAAGTAGACATATAAATAAATGACTGTTTCCTAGGTGTTCTTTGGAAGGACTGATGCTAAAGCTGAAACTCCAATACTTTGGCCACCTCATGCGACGAGTTGACTCACTGGAAAAGACTCTGATGCTGGGAGGGATTGGGGGTGGGAGGAGACGGGGACGACAGAGAATGAGATGGCTGGATGGCATCACCGACTTGATGGACATGAGTTTGAGTGAACTCCGGGAGTTGGTGATGGACAGGGAGGCCTGGCTTGCTGTGATTCATGGGGTCGCAAAGAGTCGGACACGACTGAGCGACCAAACTGAACTGAATACATTTTTTGTGAGAGTTGGACTATAAATAAGGCTGAGTGCAGAAGAATTGATACTTTTGAATTGTGGTGCTAGAGAAGACCCGTGAGGGTCCTTTGGACTGCAAAGAGGTCAAACAAGTCAAACCTAAAGGAAATCAATCCCAAATAGTTATAGAATATTCCAGTACTCTGGCTACCTGACATGAAGTGCCAACCCATTGGAAAAGACCCTGAGGTTAGGAACGATTGAAGGCAGGAAGAGAAGGGGATGACAGAGGGTGAGATGGTTGGACGGCATCACTGACTCAATGGACATGAGTTTGGGGAAACTCAGGGAAATAGTGAAGGGCAGGGAAGCCAAAAGTGCTGCAGTCCGTGGGGTCGCAAAGCGTCGGATAAAACCTAGTGACTGAACAACAATATACTTTTCATGTTTAACCTCACAAACTAAAAACACAAATAACACCAAGTGTAGCCTCTACCTTTCACCTGCCATGTTATTGAGATTTCATTTAACACCAAAGGTCAAAGAGCACAATATTTCTGAATAAAATGTTAAACTAAAAACCAAAGTTCTTATCTATAATCAAAATTTGAGCAAGCAATTTTACTTCTGGGAATTCTCTTGATCATTTTATTGTATTTGTGAATAGAGTCATGCACAAAATTGATCATCACAACGTTATGTATATGGTAGAAAAATCACAGATAAATTTCCAATGAAAAGTAAACACTAAATAAGGTATTTTTATCCAATTGATAAAATAAAATACACCAGTTAAATAACTTCTAATAATTGTTTAAATCACATACATTTGGTATTGAAGAAAGGGGAAAGCAGAAAATAAAAATGATACATTGTTATTAAACAAATTTCCTGAAATAAGATATGGCATAAATAAATTTTAATAATAAAACTTGAGGCATGAGCTCAACTAGATTAAATATATATATATGTCAAAAAAAAGATTTTATAAAAATATATGGAAACCTCTACCTGAAATAGTCATGTTTATTTTTATTTTCATGCATTTTTTATATAACCCAGCGCCGGCCTCGGACAGTTCCTGGCAGAGCAACCTAGAGCCTGTGCAGTGTAGACTGGGACAGCACATGCTCTGTGAGTGGGGGCAAACCCAGTGGCCAAGACACTGCAAGCACTCCCCACAGATGCCAGAGATATTTGTCTGCAGTGTTTCTCCCTTCCCAGAACAGGACTGAACAACTGAGCCTTAAAAAGTGTCCACCCACACCCTAGTGTCAGGACGGAAATTAGACACTGAAGAGACCAGCAAACAGAAATTAAAACAGAGGGAACCAACTTGGAAATGACAGATAGAATAGTCTAGAGGCTACTACAAGAATAAGACCAAAAACCAGAGGCAAGAGGCTTAAGTCCGAATCCTGAGAACACCAGAGAACTCCTGACTCCAGGGAACATTAATCAATAGGAGCTCATCAAACGCCTCCATACCTACACTAAAACCAAGCACCACCCAAGGGTCAACAAGTTCTAGAGCAAGACATACCACACAAATTCTCCAGCAACACAGGAAAATAGCCCTGAGCTTCAATATACAGGCTGCCCAAAGTCACTCCAAACCCACTGACATCTCATAATTCATTACTGGACACTTCATTGCACTCCATAGAGAAGAAATCCAGCTCCACCCACCAGAACATCGACACAAGCTTCCCTAACCAGGGAACTTTGACAAGTCACCCGTCCAACCCCACACACAGCGAGGAAACTACATAATAAAGAGAACTCCACAAACTGCCAGAAGAGGGAAAGGCCACCCCAAGCAAAGCAATATAAGCAAGATGAAGAGGCAGAGAAATATCCAGCAAGTAAAGGAACAAGATAAATGCCCACCAATACAAACAAAAGAGGAAGATATAGGGAATCTACCTGATAAAGAATTTCAAATTTTGATGGTGAAAATGATTCAAAATCTTGAAAGCAAAATGGAGTTACAGATAAATAACCTGGAGAAGAGGATTGAGAAGATGGAAGAAAGGTTTAATAAGGACTTAGAGGAAATAAAAAAGAGTCAATATATAACGAATAATGCAATAGATGAGATCAGAAACACTCTGGAGGGAAAAAACAGTAGAATAACAGAGGCAGAAGACAGGATAAGCGAGCTAGAAGATAGAATTGTAGAAATAAATGAAACAGAGAGGAGAAAATAAAAAAGAATTAAAAGAAATGAGGACAATATTAGAGACCTCTGGGACAATGTTAAATGCTCCAACATTCGAATCATAGGAGTCCCAGAAGAAGAAGACAAAAAGAAAGACCATGAAAGAATACTTGAGGAGATAATAGTTGAAAACTTCCCTAAAATGGGGAAAGAACTAATCACCCAAGTCCAAGAAACCCAGAGAGTCCCCAACAGGATAAACCCAAGGCGAAATACTCCAAGACACATATTAATCAAATTAACAAAGATCAAACACAAAGAAAAAATATTAAAAGCAGCAAGGGAAAAGCAGCAAATAACACACAAGGGGATTCCCATAAGGATAACAGCTGATCTTTCAACAGAAACTCTTCAGGCCAGGAGGGAATGGCAAGACATACTTAAAGTGATGAAAGAAAATAACCTACAGCCCAGATTACTGGACCCAGCAAGGATCTCATTCAAATATGAAGGAGAAATCAAAAGCTTTACAGACAAGAAAAAGCTGAGAGAATTCAGCATCACCAAACCAGCACTCCAAAAAATGCCAAAGGATCTTCTCTAGACAGGAAACACAGAAAGGGTGTATAAAGTTGAACCCAAAGCAATAAAGAAAATGGCAACGGGATCATACTTATCAATAATTACCTTAAACGTAAATGGGTTGAATGCCCCAACCAAAAGACAAAGGCTGGCTGAATGGATACAAAAACAAGACCCCCATATATGTTGTCTACAAGAGACCTACCTCAAAATGAAGGACACATACAGACTGAAAGTAAAGGGCTGGAAAAAGACATCCCATGCAAATAGAGACCAAAAGAAAGTGGGAGTAGCAATACTCACATCAGATAAAATAGACTTTAAAACAAAGGCTGTGAAAAGAGACAAAGAAGGAAACTACATAATGATGAAAGGATCAATCCAAGAAGAAGATATAACAACTATAAATATTTATGCACCCAACATAGGAGCACCGCAATATGTAAGACAATTACTAACAAGTATGAAAGGGGAAATTAACAACAATGCAATAATAGTAGGAGATTTTAATACTCCACTTACATCTATGGATAGATCAACTAAACAGAAAATTAACAATGAAACACAAACCTTAAATGATACAATAGACTAGTTAGACCTAATAGATATCTATAGGACATTTCACCCCAAAACAATGAATTTCACCTTTTTCTCAAGTGCACACGGACCCTTTTCCAGGATAGATCACATCCTGGACCATAAATCTAGCCTTGGTAAATTCAAAAAAATGGAAATCATTTCAAGCATGTTTTCTGACCACAATGCAGTAAGATTAGATCTCAATTACAGGAGAAAAACTATTAAAAATGCCAACATATGGAGGCTGAACAACACGCTGCTAAATAATGAACAAATCATAGAAGTAATCAAAAAAGAAATCAAAATATGCATAGAAATGAATGAAAATGAAAACAAAACAACCCAAAACCTCTGTGACACTGTAAAAGCAGTGCTAAGGGGGAAGTTCATAGCAATACAGGCACACCTCAAGAAACAAGAAAAAAGTCAACTAAATAACCTAACTCTATATCTAAAGCAACTAGAAAAGGAAGAAATGAAGAACCCCAGGGTCAGTAGAAGGAAAGAAATCATAAAAATTAGGGCAGAGATAAATGCAAAAGAAACAAAAGAGACCATAGCAAAAATCAACAAAGCAAAAAGCTGATCTTTGAGAAGGTAAATAAAATTGACAAACCACTAGCCAGACTCATCAAGAAACAAAGGGAGAAGAACCAAATCAATAAAATTAGAAACGAAAATGGAGAGATCACAACTGACAACACAGAAATACAAAGGATTATTAGAGAATACTATCAGTAATTATATGGCAATAAAATGAATAACCTGGAAGAAATGGACAAATTCCTAGAAAAGTACAACTTTCCAAAACTGAACCAGGAAGAAATAGAAAATCTGAATAGACCCATCACAAGCATGAAACTAGAGGCTGTAATCAGAAGTCTTGCAGTAAACAAAAACCCTGGTCCAGACGGCTTCACAGCTGAATTCTACCAAAACATTTAGAGAAGAGCTAACACCTATTCTACTCAAACTCTTCCAGAAAATTGCTGAGGAAGGGAAACTTCCAAACTCATTCTATGAGGCCACCATCACCCTAATCCCAAAATCTGGTAAAGATCCCACAAAAAAAGAGAACTTTAGGCCAATATCACTGATGAACATAGATGCAAAAATCCTTAACAAAATTCTAGCAATCAGAATCCAACAACACATTAAGAAGATCATACATCATGACCAAGTGGGCTTTATCCCAGGAATGCAAGGATTCTTCAATATCAGCAAATCAATCAATGTAATACACCACATTAACAAACTGAAAAATAAAAATCATATGATTATCTCAATAGATGCAGAGAAAGCCTTCGACAAAATTCAACATCCATTTATGATAAAAACCCTCCAGAAAGTGGGAATAGAAGGGACATACCGCAACATAATAAAAGCTATATATGACAAACCCACAGCAAACATTATCCTCAATGGTGAAAAACTGAAAGCATTTCCCCTCAAGTCAGGAACAAGACAAGGGTGCCAACTCTCACCACTACTATTCAACATAGTTCTGGAAGTTTTGGCCACAGCAATCAGAGCAGAAAAAGACATAAAAGGAATACAAATTGGAAAAGAAGAAGTAAAACTTTCACTGTTCTCTGATGACATGATCCTCTACACAGAAAACCCTAAAGACTCTACCAGAAAACTACTAGAGCTAATCAATGAATACAGTAAAACTGCAGGATATAAAATCAACACACAGAAATCCCTTGCATTCCTATACACTAATAATGAGAAAATAGAAAGAGAAATTAAGGAAACTATACCATTCAATGTTGCAATGAAAAGAATTAAATACTTAGGAATATATCTACCTAAGGAAACAAAAGACTTATACATATAAAACTATAAAACACTAGTGAAAGTAATCAAAGAGGACACTAATAGATGGAGAAATATACCGTGTTCGTGGAATGGAAGAATAAATATTGTAAAAATGAGTATACTACCCAAAATAATTTATACATTCAATGCAATCCTTATCAAGCTACCAACGATATTTTTCACAGAACTAGAACAAATAATCTCACAATTTGTATGGAAATACAAAAAACCTCGAATAGCCAAAGCAATCTTGAGGAAGAAGAATGGAACTGGGGGAATTAACCTGCTGGACTTCAGGCTCTACTACAAAGCCACAGTCATCAAGACAGTATGGTACTGGCATAAAGACAGAAATATAGATCAATGGAACAAAATAGAAAGCCCAGAGATAAATCCACGCACCTATGGACACCTTATCTTTGACAAAGGAGGCAAGAATATAAAATGGAGAAAAGACAGTCTCTTTAACAAGTGGTGCTGGGAAAACTGGTCAGCCACTTGTAAAAGAATGAAGCTAGAACACTTCCTAACACATACACCAAAATAAACTCAAAATGGATTACAGAGCTAAATGTAAGACCAGATTCAATAAAACTCCTAGAGGAGAACATAGGCAAAACTCTCTCCAACATAAATCACAGCAGGATCCTCCAAGATCCACCTCCCAGAATACTGGAAATAAAAGCAAAAATAAACAAATGGGACCTAATTAAAATCAAAAGCTTCTGCACAGCAAAGGAAACTATAAGTAAGGTGAAAAGACAGCCTTCAGAATGGGAGAAAATAATAGCAAATTAAGGAACTGATAAAGAATTAATCTCCAAAATATACAGGCAGCTCCTGCAGCTCGGTTCCAGAAAAATAAATGACCCAATCAAAAAATGGGCCAAAGAACTAAACAGACATTTCTCCAAAGCAGACATAAAGATGGCTAACAAACACATGAAAAAATGCTCAACATCCCTCATAATCAGAGAAATGCAAATCAAAACCACAATGAGATACCATTTCACACCAGTCAGAATGGCTGCTATCCAAAAGTCTACATGCAATAAATGCTGGAGAGGGTGTGGAGAAAAGGGAACCCTCTTACACTGTTGGTGGGAATGCAAACTAGTACAGCCACTATGGAGAACAGTGTGGAGATTCCTCAAAAAACTGGAAATTGAACTGCCATATGATCCAGCAATCGCACTCCTGGGCATACACACCGAGGAAACCAGAATTGAAAGAGACACATGTACTCCAATGTTCATTGCAGCACTGTTTATAGTAGCCAGGACATGGAAGCAACCTAGCTGTCCATCTGCAGACGAATGGATAAGAAAGCTTTGGTACATATACACAATGGAGTATTACTCAGCCATTAAAAAGAATGCATTTGAACCAGTTCTAATGAGGTGGATGAAACTGGAGCCTATTATACAGAGTGAAATAAGCCAGAAAGAAAAACACCAATACAGTATACTAACGCATATATATATATATCAATAACCTCAGATATGCAGATGACACCACCCTTATGGCAGAAAGTGAAGAGGAACTCAAAAGCCTCTTGATGAAAGTGAAACAGGAGAGTGAAAAGGTTGGCTTGAAGCTCAACATTCAGAAAACAAAGATCAAGGCATCTGGTCCCATCACCTCATGGGAAATAGATGGAAAAACAGTGGAAACAGTGTCGGACTTTATTTTTTTGGGCTCCAAAATCACTGCAGATGCTGATTGCAGCCATGAAATTAAAAGACGCTTACTCCTTGGAAGGAAAGTTACGACCAAACTTGATAGTATATTAAAAAGCAGAGACATTACTTTGCCAACCAAGGTCCGTCTAGTCAAGACAATGGTTTTTCCCGTGGTCATGTATGGATGTGAGAGTTGGACTGTGAAGAAAGCTGATCGCCGAAGAATCGATGCTTTTGAACTGTGGTGTTGGAGAAGACTCTTGAGAGTCCCTTGGACTGCAAGGAGATCCAACCAGTCCATTCTAGAGGAGATCAATCCTGGATGTTCATTGGAGGGACTGATGCTAAAGCTGAAGCTGCAATACTTTGGCCACCTCATGCGACGAGTTGACTCACTGGAAAAGACTCTGATGCTGGGAAAGGTTGGGGGCGGGAGGAGAAGGGGACGACAGAGAATGAGATGGCTGGATGGCATCACCGACTCTGTGGACATGAGTTTGAGTGAACTCTGGGAGTTGGTGATGGACAGGGAGGCCTGGCGTGCTGTGATTCATGGGGTCGCGGAGAGTCGGACACGACTGAGCGACTGAACCTAACTGACTGAACGCATAAATATGGAATTTAGAAAGATGCAAATGATAACCCTGTATACGAGACAGCAATAGAGACACAGATGTATAGAACAATCTTTGGGACTCAGTGGGAGAGGGTGAGGGTGGGATGATTTGGGAGAATGGCATTGAAACATGTCTGTTTTCATATGTGAAACGAATCACCAGTTCAAGGTCGATGCATGTTACAGGATGCTTGGGGCTGGTTTGCGGGGATAACCCAGAGGGAGGATAAAGGGAGGAGGGAGGTGGGAGTGGGGTTCAGGAAGGGGAACTCATGTACACCCGGGGCAGATTCATGTCAATGTATGCCAAAACCAACCAATATAATATTGTAAAATAATTAGCCTCCAATAAAAAAAAGAAAAAAAAATTAAAGTGCTAATAGCACCTACTGCTTAAAAAAAAACTGCATTATTGTTCTAAAAAAAAAGTTAATCAGCAAACATTATAAATGAATTATAATACATTATTCAACCTTAAAACTATAACTAACTCAGTATTTAGAGAAAAGGGAGTACTTGTAGAGAGTAAATAAAGAGCTTTTGCACTACGAAGATTTTTAGTGCAAAATTCAGAGAAGGCAGTGGCACCCCTTTATGATTCACTGATTGACACAAAACTTAGTTCATTAATTTTGGGCCATTTTAAGGTTAATTTGCAGAAGGCAATGGCAACCCACTCCAGTACTATTGCCTGGAAATTCCCATGGGCAGAGGAGCCTGGTAGGCTGCAGTCCATGGGGTCGCTATGAGTCGGACACGACTGGGTGACTTCACTTTCACTTTTCCCTTCCATGCATTGGAGAAGGAAATGGCAACCCACTCCAGTGTTCTTGCCTTGAGAATCCCAGGGATGGGAGAGGCTGGGGGGCTGCTGTCTATGGGGTTGCACAGAGTCGGACACGACTGAAGCAACTTAACCAGTCACCCATGGACTATATATAGCCTGCCAGGCTTCTCCATCCATAGGATTTTCCAGGCAAGAACACTGGAACAGGTTGCCATTTCCTTTCCCAGATCCATTGTGTATATATATCACAATTTCCTTATCCATTCATCTGTCAGTGGACATCTAGGCTGCTCCATGTCCTAGCTATTGTAAATAGTGGTTCAAGAATATTGGGGTACATGTATCTTTTTCAATTATGATTTCCTCAAAGTGTGCCTAGTAGTGGGAATGCTGGGTCATCTGGTAGTTTTTTCCTAGATTTTTAAGGAATCTCCACACTGTTCTCCATAGTGGTTGTATCAATCTGCATTCCCACCAACAGTGTAAGAGGGTTCCCTTTTCTCCACACCCTCTCCAGCATTTGTTGTCTGTAGACTTTTTGATGTTTGTAGATTTCTTGCTTGTAGGCCATTCTGTCTAATTACACTTTTAGAAGCCCATATTTGACGCTACATATGCTGCATTGTAATGTGTGCACATTTGGTCTCCTTCATACATACTATAGGTACTGAAGTTTCTCTAGAAAGTGAGGTGCAGCCAGAATGCCTAGAAATTAGTTATGTTCAAAACAAATCTTTTCCCTTTAATTAGTATTGAATAGCATCTTAATTTCTCTTTGAATTAACTACTTCAATTATAAAATCTAAAACTCTGAAAATTATGCTTATACATACAGGTTTGTATTCTCATTCATACAGGTTTGCTGAGACCTATAAAAGTTGCCTCGTACAGGACTTCTTACTTACTGCTGCTAAGTCACTTCAGTCATGTCCGACTCTGTGCGACCCCATAGACGGAAGCCCACCAGGCTCCCCTGTCCCTGGGATTCTCCAGGCAAGAACACTGGAGTGGGTTGCCATTT
The DNA here is from genome assembly GCF_049115385.1 of Moschus berezovskii. Lineage (NCBI taxonomy): Eukaryota > Metazoa > Chordata > Mammalia > Artiodactyla > Moschidae > Moschus > Moschus berezovskii. The sequence goes on from NC_142462.1 coordinate 118,554,303, forward strand.
CCTTCTCCAATGTGTGAAAGTGAAAAGTGAAAGTGAAGTCACTCAGTCGTGTCCGACCCTTAGCGACCCCACAAACTGCAGTCTACCAGGCTCCTCCATCCATGGGATTTTCTAGGCAAGAGTACTTGGAGTGGCTTGCCATTGCCTTCTCTGTCTTACTTACTAGGTGCTTACAAATAAAGTATCACTAAAAATAGCAATAGAAATGCATAGTACTTAAGCATAAAACTGAAAACTAGGGTAAACCCTTTATGGGAAGAATTATGAAATGTAAAACATTGACAAGGTCCTAAATAAATGGAGAGACATAGCATGTTCTTAAAGAGAAAATTTCATATCATAAATATATCAGTTCTTAATTGATACTAAGCTCAAACTTATTCCATTACAAAGCTCAAAAGGGTTTTTGTCGATCTTCACAAAGTAATGGTCAATTTGGGAAGTAAAATTTAAAAAAATAGCCGAGAAACTCCTGAAAGAGGATGAAATTGAAGAAGAAGAATTAAAGTTCTTGCTTTGCATTATCATACTATATAGCAAGTGTTTTTACAAAGCTATGGTAATTACACTGTGGTGATTCATGGGGTCGCGGAAAGTCGGACACGACTGAGTGACTGAACTGAACTGAACTGATTGATGCAAGGAAAGACATCAGAACTGTATAAAGGGCCCCTCCAAGCATTTGTTATTGTTGTTGTTTAGTCACTAAGTTGGGTCTACTTCTTTGCAACCCTATGGATGTGGCCTGCCAGTCTCCTCTATCTGGTAGACATGGATACTTAAAGGAAACCTGATCGCTGACCCAACTACAATTGCAGACCAGTGGTACATATTCAATACATGGTTATACCTCAGTGGACTGTAAATACAGAGAAATAAGACAAACCCCTATCTCCCACCATATTCCAGTCACCTTCAACTTGGCCTGTGTAAAAACTAAGAACTTAAATACTGCTTCAGGAACTTAAATACTGCTTAAGATTTTTGTAAACAACAAATACATAAAAGGAAAAAATTTTCTAAATCTTTAGCTTCAATGTCTATTCCTTCATAAGACTGTTGTGCCCAAGAACACACTTGAGTAGAGGTATCATTTACAGATTTTTATGTTCTTTTTCACTTTAACTTTATTGACATTTACAAGAGAGGGCCATGCCTCTCGATTATCCAGAATTATCTTGTGGTATAAAACTGTCAAAGTATCTGAGAAAATGAGAAGTCAAAAACTTCCATCAATAGACCAAATACACCATAATCTTGCTCTGAAAGAGTCTTATTTGCTCTCTCATATATATGCCATTTCTTCCAAAGGAAAAAGCTTAGCATGAGGACTGTAATGCTTTTTCTACTAATATATCAAAATGTTCTTTACAAGATTTATTCAAATGGAATACACGAGTGATAAAATCCTGAATTATCCCCAGACAATTGTCAAAAACTTAATAAATCACTTTGGGAGGAAACACTATGAAACAAATGAGAAAGAAAAAGATTTGGGGTGGGTTGAATGAAAGAGGGAAAGAGAGAAAGGTGAATGAGACCGACAGAATTTAAGAAGTGCTGATGATGCAGCACTTTATTTTACCCAGACCCTCAAAATCAGGGGTCCCCAGTCTCCAGGATCTAATGCCCGATGTTCTGAGGTTGAGCTGATGGATTAATAATAATAATAGAAATAAGCTGCACAATAAATGTAAAGCCAAATCCACTGCCCCACCCACCTCCAGTTCATGGAAAAATCATCTTCCATGAAACTGGTCCCTAGTGCAGAAAATTTGGGGAACTGCCTCCCCAAATCATATGATGAATATATCTATTCTAGAGTTGAAATTTAGAAGTTCAATGACTGCCAAGGTGGTGCTTATTAGTACATTTTTGTCACTTTCACACAAAAAGTGTCAAGTGATTTGCTTGACAGAGATTAACTTTGCCAGTTAGGTTATTTAAACATTATTTCCCATAAACTAAATAAGTTAAACTATAGCTCCACAATTTTTCACTCAAATATATATTTAAAACATAAGTTGAAAACATTCACTAAAATACATATTACAACAGCAAGGGCATATTGAAACGAATTCATCTAATGAATTTTTAGTGTATCAGGTTAAACAGGTTGTCTCTAAGTTGAAAAGTAAAAGGAATAATTAATAGCCTTTTGAAAAGTTGTGGTAAAGCCTTTTAGGGATAATTCCTAGAAAGTGATTTTGTGATTGATCGTCACGACTAAGTAACAAATCTTTTTGAAAGTTAGGTCATTTCCAATTCCTTGCTATCAATAAAACTGAAGAAGGAAGTAATCAAGTTGTCAGCAGATATAACATTAAAAATAGGTTTTATGAGAAACTACTAGGTTACTGGAATATAATTTGAAAAGAGTTTAAGAACAATGCTATTACAGAGCTCCTGCCGTTAGTTCAGTTCAGTTCAGTCGCTCAGTCGTGTCCGACTCTTTGCAACCACATGAATCACAGCATGCCAGGCCTCCCTGTCCATCACCAACTCCCGGAATTCACTCAAACTCATGTCCATCCAGTCGGTGATGCCATCCAGCCATCTCATTCTCTGTCGTCCCCGTCTCCTCCCACCAAATCTCTCCTAGCATCGGACTCTTCCAGTGAGTCAACTCTTTGCATGAGGTGGCCAAAGTATTGGAGTTTCAGCTTTAGCATCAGTTCTTCTCCATTATATATATAAATTTTCTTATCATTTACATCTGCAACAAAGAAAACTAGGACAAAATTCTCTTTCTACCAATAAATAATGAAGATCCAAACTTATTGTGAAAAACAAAAACATCCTCTGCCATCTCACAGGAGATTGTTTCCATTTACTTTTACTTCATATATTAATAATTATTCATATAAGTATCAGTGTCATTGTGCTCATCTTTGTGCTCACAATTCACACTAACACAATTGTAATGAAAAAAATTCTGACTAAATTTTAACTTGTGGATATCTTTAGAAACACTAATATTCTCAAAAAAAGTATTTCAAATCATATTTACATTTTTGTTGCAGTTAAAATACATCAGTTCAGTTCAGTCACTTAGTCATGTCTGACTATTTGCTAACCCATGAACTGCAGCACAACAGGCCTCCCTGTCCATCACCAACTCCTGGAGTTTACCAAATTCATATCCATTGACTCAGTGATACCATCCAATCATCTCATCCTCTGTCATTCCATTCTCCACCTGCCCTCAATCTTTCCCAGCATCAGGGTCTTTTCAAATAAGTTAGCTGTTTGCATCAAGTGACCAAAGTATTGGAGTTTCAGATTCAACACAGTCCTTTCAATGAATATTCAGGACTGATTTCCTTTAGGATGGACTGGTTGGATTTCCTTGCAGTCCAAGGGACTCTCAAGAGTCTTCTCCAACACCACAGTTCAAAAACATCAATTCTTTGGCACTCAGCTTTCTTCACAGTCCAACTCTTACATCCATAATGACTACTGGAAAAACCATAGCTTTGACTAGATGGAGCTTTGTTGGCAAAGTAAAGTCTCTGCTTTTTAATATGCTGTCTAGGTGGTCATAACTTTCCTGCCGAGGAGTAACCTCTTTTAATTTCATGGCTGCAGTCACGATCTGCAGTAATTTTGGAGGCCCAAAAAGTAAAGTCAGCCACTGTTTCCAATGTTCCCCCATCTATTACCATGAAGTGATGGGGCCGGATGCCATGATCTTTCTTTTCTGTATGTTGAGCTTTAAGCCAGCATTTTCACGCTCCTCTTTCACTTTCATCAAGAGTCTTTTTAGTTCCTCTTCACTTTCTGCCATAAGGGTGGTGTCATCTACATATCTGAGGTTATTGATATTTCACCCAGCAATCTTGATTCCAGCTTGTGCTTTATCCAGCCCAGTGTTTCTCATGATGTACTCTGCGTATAATTTAAATAAGCAGGGTGACAATATACAGCCTGATGTACTCCTTTTCCTATTTGGAACCAGTCTGTTGCTCCATGTCCAGTTCTAACTGTTGCTTCCTGACTTGAATATAGATTTCTCAAGAGGCAGGTCAAGTGGTACGGTATTTTAATCTTTTCCAGAATTGCCCAGAGTTACTGTGATCCACATAGTCAAAGGCTTTGGCATAGTCAATAGAGCAGAAATAGATGTTTTTCTGGAACTCCCTGGCTTTTTCCATGATCCAGTGGATGTTGGCAATTTGATCTCTGGTTCCTTTGCCTTTTCTAAAACTAGCTTGAACATCTCGAAGTTCATGGTGCATGTATTGCTGAAGCCTGGCTTGGAGAACTTTGAGCATTACTTTACTAGCGTGTGAGATGAGTGCAATTGTGTGGCAGTGTGAGCATTCTTTGGCATTGCCTTTCTTTGGGATTGGAATGAAAACTGAACTTTTCCAGTCCTTTGGCCACTGCTGAGTTTTCCAAATTTGCTGACATATTGAGAGCAACACTTTCGCAGCATCATCTTTCAGGATTTGAAATAGGTACACTGGAATTCCATCACCCCCACAAGCTGTGTTTGTAGTGATGTTTCCTAAGGCCCACTTGACTTCACATTCCAGAATGTCTGGCTCTAAGTGAGTGATCACACCATCGTTATTATCTGGGTCGTGAAGATCTTTTTGTAGAGTTCTTCTGTGTATTCTTGCCACCTCTTCTTAATATCTTCTACTTCTATTAGGTCCATAAAATTTCTGTCCTTTATTGAGCCCATCTTTGCATGAAATGTTCCCTTGGTATCTCTAATTTTCTTGAAGAGATCTCTAGTCTTTCCCATTCTATTGTTTTCCTCTTTGTCTTTGCACTGATCACTGAGGAAGGCTTTCTTATCTCTCCTTGCTACTCTTTGGAATTCTGCATTCAAATGGATATATCCTTCCTTTTCTCCTTTATTTTTTGCTTCTTGTATTTTCACAGCTATTTGTAAAGCCTCCTCAGAAAGCCATTTTGTTTTTTTGCATTTCTTTTTCTTGGGGACAGTCTTGATCCCTTTCTCATGTACAATGTCATCAACATCTGTCCACAGTTCATCAGGCACTCTGTCTGTCAGATCTAGTCCCTTAAATCTATTTCAACTTCCACTGTATAATCATAAGGGAATTGATTTTGGTCATACCTAAATGGTCTAGTGGTTTTCCCTACTTTCTTCAATTTAAGTATGAATTTGGCAGTAAGGAGTTCATGATCTGAGCCACAGTAAGCTCCTGGTCTTGTTTTTGCTGACTGTATAGAGAGTCTCCATCTTTGGCTGTAATGAATATAATCAGTCTGATTTCGGTGTTGACCATCTGGTGATGTCCCTGTGTAGAGCCTTCTCTTGTGTTGTTGGAAGAGGGTGTTTGCTATGACCAGTGCGTTCTCTTGGCAAAACTCTTTTAGCCTTTGCCCTCCTTTATTCTGTACTCCAAGGCCAAATTTGCCTGTTTCTCCAGGTATTTCTTGACGTCCTACTTTTGCATTCCAGTCCTCTATAATGAAAAGGACATCGTTTTGGGGTGTTAATTCTAGAAGGTCTTGTAGGCTCATAGAACCATTCAACTTCAGCTTCTTCAGCATTACTGGTTGTGGCATAGACTTATATTACCGTGGATATTGAATGGTTTGCCTTGAAAACCACCAGAGATCATTCTGTCATTTTTGTGATTGCATCCAAGTACTGCATTTCAGACTCCCTTGTTGACTACGATGGCTACTCCATTTCTTCTAAGGCATTCTTGTACACAGTATTAGATATAATGGTCATCTGAGTTAAATTCACCATTTCAGTCCATGTTAGTTCGCTAATTCCTAAAATGTCGACGTTCACTCTTGCCATCTCCTGTTTGACCACTTCCAGTTAGCCTTGATCCATGGACGTAACTTTCCAGTTTCCTATGCAATATTTCTCTTTACAGCATCAGACCATGCTTCCATAATCAGTCACATCCACATCTGAGTTTTGTTTTTGCTTTGGCTCCATCTTTTCATTTTTTCTGGAGTTATTTCTCCACTGATCTTTAGTAGCATATTGGGCACCTATCGACCTGGTGAGATCATCTTTCAGTGTTCTATCTTTTTGCCTTTTCATGCTGTTCATGGGGTTCTTAAGGCAAGAATACTGAAGTGGTTTGCCATTCCCTTCTCCAGTCGACCATATTTTGCCAGAACTCTCTGCCATGTTCCGTCTGTATTGGGCGGCCCTACATGGCATGGCTCATAGTTTCATTGAGTTAGACTAGGCTGTGATCCATGTGATTAGATTGGTTAGTTTTCTGTGTTTGTGATGGTAGTTTTCAGTCTGTCTGCCTGAAGCCAAAGATGGAGAAGCTCTATACAGTTAGCAAAAAAAGACCAGGAGCTGATGGTGGCTCAGATCATGAACTCCTTATTGCCAAATTCAAACTTAAATTGAAGAAAGTAGGGAAAACCCCTAGACCACTCAGGTGTGACCTAAATCAAATCCCTTATGATTATACAGTGGAAGTAAGAAATAGATTTAAGGGTCTAGATCTGATAGATAGAGTGCCTGATGAACTCTGGATGGAGGTTCGTGACATTGTACAGGAGACAGGGACCAAGACCATCCCCATGGAATAGAAATGCAAAAAAGCAAAATGACTGTCTGAGGAGGCCTTACAAATAGCTATGAAAAGAAGATAAGCAAAAAGCAAAGAAGAAAAAGAAAGATATAAGCATCTGAATGCAGAGTTCCAAAGAATATCAAGGAGAGACAAGAAAGCCTTCCTCAGCGATCAATGCAAAGAAATAGAAGAAAACAACAGAATAGGAAAAACAAGAGATCTTTTCAAAAATTAGAGATATCAAGGGAACGTGACATGCAAAGATGGGCTCAATAAAGGACAGAAATGGTATGGACCTAACAGAAGCAGACAATATTAAGAAGAGATGGCAAGAATACACAGAAGAAATGTAATAAAAGATCTTCATGACGAAGATAATCACGATGGTGTGATCACTCACCTGGAGCCAGACATCTTGGAATGTGAAGTCAAGTGGGCATTAGAGAGCATCACTAGGAACAAAGCTAGTCAGGTGATGGAATTCCAGTTGAGCTATTTCACATCCTGAAAGATGATGCTGTGAAAGTGCTGCACTCAATATGCCAACAATTTGGAAAACTCAGCAGTGGCCTCAGGACTGGAAAAGGTCAGTCTTCATTCCAATCCCAAAGAAAGCTCAAACTACCACACAATTGCATTCATCTCACACGCTAGTAAAGTCATGCTCAAAATTCTCCTAGCCAGGCTTCAGCAATATGTGAACCGTGAACTTTAAAATGTTCAAGCAGGTTTCAGAAAAGGCAGAGGAAGCAGAGATCAAATTGGCAACATTCACTGGCTCATGGAGAAAGCAAGAGAGTTCCAGAAAAACCTCTATTTCTGCTTCATTGACTATGCCAAAGCCTTTGACTCTGTGGATCACAATAAACTGTGGAAAATTCTGAAAGAGATGGGAATCCCAGACCACCTGACCTGCCTCTTGAGAAACCTGTATGCAGGTCAGGAAGCAACATTTAGAACTGGACATGGAACAACAGACTGGTTCCAAATAGGAAAAGGAGTGAGTCAAGGTTGTACATTGTCACCCTGCTTATTTAACTTATATGCAGAGTACATCATGAGGAACGCTGGGTTGGAAGAAGCACAAGCTGGAATCAAGATTGCCGGGAGAAATATCAATAACCTCAGACATGCAGATGACACCACCCTTATGGCAGAAAGTGAAGAGGAACTCAAAAACCTCTTGATGAAAGGGAAAAATGAGAGTGAAAATGTTTGCTTGAAGCTCAACATTCAGAAAACAAAGATCATGGCATCTGGTCCCATCACTTCATGGGAAATAGATGGGGAAACAGTGGAAACAGTGTCAGACTATATTTTTGGGGGCTCCAAAATCACTGCAGATGCTGATTGCAGCCATGAAATTAAAAGACGTTTACTCCTTGGAAGGAAAGTTATGACCAACCTAGGTAGCGTAGTAAAAAGCAGAGACATTACTTTGCCAACCAAGTTCCGTCTAGTCAAGGCTATGGTTTTTCCCGTGGTCATGTATGGATGTGAGAGTTGGACTGTGAAGAAAGCTGATCATCGAAGAATTGATGCTTTTGAAGTGTGGTGCTGGGGAAGACTCTTGAAAGTCCCTTGGACTGCAAGGAGATCCAACCAGTCCATTCTAAGGGAGATCAATCCTGGGTGTTTACTGGAAGGACTGATGCTAAAGCTGAAACTCCAATACTTTGGCCACCTCATGCAAAGAGTTGACTCACTGGAAAAGAGTCTGATGCTGGGAGGGATTGGGGGCCGGAGGAGACGGGGACGACAGAGAATAAGATGGCTGGATGGCATCACCGACTCTATGGACATGAGTTTGAGTGAACTCCGGGAGTTGGTGATGGGCAGGGAGGCCTGGAGTACTGTGATTCATGAGGTTGCAAAGAGTCGGACACGCCTGAGCAACTGAACTGAACTGCTCTCTAATGGAGAAGGATAAGAGGATTATGGACATTTCCTGATGGGATAGACTGACTGAGAGGGAAACTTATGGCTGGGTCCCTGCTCAGTAAATCTTTAATTCAATTTTCTATTAATGGGTCCAGCCATGTTCCCTCCCTGCTGTTTCAGTTCAGTCAGTTCAGTTGCTCAGCTGTGTCCGACTCTCCGCCACCCCATGAATCACAGCACGCCAGGCCTCCCTGTCCATCACCAACTCCCGGAGTTCACTCAAACTCATGTCCATAGAGTCAGTGATGCCATCCAGCCATCTCATTCTCTGTCGTCCCCGTCTCCTCCCGCCCCCAACCTTTCCTAGCATCAGAGTCTTTTCCAGTGAGTCAACTCGTCGCATGAGGTGGCCAAAGTATTGGAGTTTCAGCTTTAGCATCAGTCCTTCCAATGAACACCCAGGATCGATCTCCTTTAGAATGAACGGGTTGGATCTCCTTGCAGTCCAAGAGACTCTCAAGAGTCTTCTCCAACACTACAGTTCAAAAGCATTGATTCTTTGGTGATCAGCTTTCTTCACAGTCCAACTCTCACATCCATACATGACCACGGGAAAAACCATAGCCTTGACTAGACAGACCTTGGTTGGCAATGTCTCTGTTTTTTAATATACTATGTAGGTTGGTCATAACTTTCCTTCCAAGGAGTAAGCGTCTTTTAATTTCATGGCTACAATCAGCATCCGCAGTGATTTTGGAGCCCAAAAAAATAAAGTCTGACACTGTTTCCACTGTCTCTCCATCTATTTCCCAAGAAGTGATGGTAACAGATGTCATGATCTTCGTTTTCTGAATGTTGAGCTTCAAACCAACCTTGTCACTCTCCTCTTTCACTTTCATCAAGAGGCTTTTGAGTTCCTCTTCACTTTCTGCCATAAGGGTGGTGTCACCTGCATATCTCAGTTTATTGATATTTCTCCCGGCAATCTTGATTCCAGCTTGTGCTTCTTCCAGCCCAGCATTTCTCATGATGTACTCTGCATATAAGTTAAATAAGCAGGGTGACAATATACAGCCTTGACCCACTCCTTTTCCTATTTGGAACCAGTCTGTTGTTCCATGTCCAGTTCTGACTCTTGCTTCCTGACCTGCATACAGGTTTCTCAAGAGGCAGGTCAGGTGGTCTGGTATTCCCATCTCTTTCAGAATTCTCCGCAGTTTATTGTGATCCACACAGTCAAAGGCTTTAGCATAGTCAATGAAGCAGAAATAGAGGTTTTTCTGGAACCTTCTTGCTTTCTCCATGATCGAGACGATGTAGGAAATTTGATCTCTGGTGCCCCTGCCTTTTCTAAAACCTGCTTGAACAACTGGGAGTTCATGGTTCACTTATTGCTAAAGCCTGGCTGGGAGGATTTTGGGACCAAACTATGGTGGAGGTAATGAAGATAATGGTGACCTTCCTAAAAGATCCCATGCATGTACTGTAAACTCAGTGCCCCCAACCCCATAAAGAATATCAATATTGAATATATGTGTGGTGTAATTTAGTCACTAAATCATGTCAAATTTTTTCAAACCTCATGGACTGTAACCTGCCAGAATCCAGTGTCCATAGAATTTTCCAGGTAATACTGGAGTGGGTTGCCATTTCCTTCTCTTTTTGAATATATAAAATGAGGCAAAACTCTGAGTGTTAAATAAGCTCACGTTGCTGATTATTCTGATTTGATGATTATGGATTCCAAATTGCCACAGTATTGTGATATATACTGGTTAGTTTTTGAAAAGTGACGCAAATTCTCTACTTATAAGCCTATATTTACAAATTAGAAAAAAATATATATTTTACAACTATTTACATTTGCTGATATATCACACATATCAAATTAAAATTTCCAAAGCAGTATATAGATTTTTAAACATTGCAGGGAAACTTTAAGGTCTTAAAATTTAAGAATCTGATCATTTACAAAAAGCAACTCACATAAATAATGGATTCAAATATAGATAGCAATGAATCTTTTAAAAACAAAAAGTAGCTGAACATCTTTATAACTTAAGGAAAGGAAAAAGTGTTTTATATAAACACCAAAAAGTCAATTAAGGAAATTGACCTTTCTGTGCTTTATAAAACATGACCTTGTGAAACAAATATTCTAGTCAAATGAAAAAAAAAAACACACAAGTTAAGGTAAAATAAATTCAATGTATATAATCAACAAAATAAAACATATTTAGAACAAGAAACTGACTTCTAAAAATAAATTATAAAATTTCAGCAGTTTGGGAGTGACATAGCTGAGGATCCACAGTTTCTTATACGTATTTGACAATTGCTTATCCTAACTGTAATCATGGAGAAAGCAATGGCAAGCCACTCCAGTACTCTTGCCTAGAAAATCCCATGGATGGAGGAGCCTGGTAGGCTGCAGTCCATGGGGTCACTACGAGTCAGACACGACTGAGCAACTTCACTTTCACTTTTCACTTTTCACTTTCACACATTGGAGAAGGAAATGGCAACCCACTCCAGTGTTCTTGCCTGGAGAATCCCAGGGACGGGGGAGCCTGGTGGGCTGCCGTCTATGGGGTCACACAGAATCGGACACAACTGAAGTGACTTAGCAGCAGCAGCAGTAGCAGCAGCAACTGTAATCAGAATATGAAAATGAAAAGCACAGTGAAAAGAATTTCACAATCCTCATATTGACAAAAATTTAAAAATTGAGCAAATCCAGTGGCAATGAAGATCAGAAACAGTGAAAACCAACATGTACACCTTTTCCCAATTACTTTGGAAAGTAATTCAGCTTTTCTTTTGTCTCATAACCTAGTGATCCACTCTAAAGATGCCTGGCAGAGAGGCAGCAAGGGAGCAAGAATCATGTATAAGAATATTCATTTAAAAGAGCAATAATAAAAGCAAACTAAGGCCCATTAACACAAAAAATAAATTACACTACAATTAACCCTGTACAACATGGGTTTGAACTATGCAGATCCACTTATAGGCTGTTTTTTTAGTTTGTGTTTTTGTTTTTGTTTTTTAATACATGCATACTACAGAGCCACATGATTTGCAATTGGTTGAGTCTCCTGTGAGGGTGAAACTCAGGATATTTAGGGTTGACTGCAGAGTTAATATAGGGATTTTCTACTTTGCATGGGGGAAGAGGGGTTGGTGCCCCTAAAACCCTCGTTGTTCAAAATCCAACTGTATATTCAGCTATTCAGGTAATGGAATGATAAGCAGTAATTTGCTCTGAGGGTAAATCTTAAGTGTTTTCACTATAAAAGAAAGGGGGAGAGTGGGAGGAAGGAAGGGACTGAGAGAAGGGAGTAAAGGAAGGAGGAAAGGAAAAAGGGAGGGATGAAGGGAGGGAGAGTGGGAAAGAAAGAGAAGGAAAGAAAGAAGCAGCTTGAGAGGTGATGAATATGTTAATTAGCTTAATGATGGTGATCATTTCACAGTATCGGAATATATTAAAACATGCAATTTGACACCTTCTTAATATTGTCTGCTTCTGTTAGGTCCCTACCATTTGTATCCTTTTTGGAGCCCATCTTTGCCTGAAATGTTCCCTTGGTATCTCTAATTTTCTTGAAGAGATCTCTAGTCTTTCTCATTCTATTGTTTTCCTCTATGTCTTTGCATTGATCACTAAGGAAGGCTTTCTTATCTCTCCTTGCTATTCTTTGGAACTCTGCATTCAAATGGGTATATCTTTCCTTTTCTCCTTTGCTTTTCACTTCTCTTCTTTTCACAGCCATTTGTAAGGCCTACTCAGAAAGCCATTTTGCTTTTTTACATTTCTTTTTCTAGGGGATGGTCTTGATCCCTGTCTCCTGAACAATGTCATGAACTTCCATTCATAGTTTATCAGGCATTCTGTCTATCATATATAGTTCCTTAAATCTATTTCTCACTTCCACTGTATAATCATACGGGATTTGATTTAGGTCAACCTAAATGGTCTAGTGGTTTTCCCTACTTTCTTCAATTTAAGTCTGAATTTGGGAATAAGGAGTTCATGATCTGAGCCACAGTCAGCTTCCAGTCTTGTTTTTGTTGACTGTATAGAGCGTCTCCATCTTAGGCTGCAAAGAATATAATCAAGCTGATTTCAGTGTTGGCCATCTGGTGATATCCATGTGTAGAGTCTTCTCTTGTGTTGTTGAAAGAGGGTGTTTGCTATGACCAGGGAATTCTCTTGGCAAAATTCTGTTAGCCTTTGCCCTCCTTTATTCTGTACTCCAAGGCCAAATTTGCCAGTTACTACAGGTGTTTGTTGACTTTCTACTTTCTTTACTTCCTATATAAATGGTATGGACCTAACAGAAGCAGAAGATATTAGAAGAGGTGGCAAGAATACACAGAAGAAATGTACAAAAAAGATCTTCATGACCCAGATAATCATGATGGAGTGATCACTCACCTAGACCAGACATCCTGGAATGTGAAATCAAGTGGGCCTTAGGAAGCATCACTACGAACAAAGCTAGGGGAGGTGATGGAATTCCAGTTGAGCTATTTCAAATCCTAAAAAATAATGCTGTGAAAGTGTTGCATCCAATATGCCAGCAAATTTGGAAACTCAGCACTGGCCACAGGACTGGAAATGATCAGTTTTCATCTCAATCCCAAAGAAAGGCAATGCCAAAGAATGCTGATTTGCACATTGTGCTAACGCACAGTTGCACTCATCTCACACACTAGTAAAGTAATGGTTAAAATTCTCCAAGCCAGGCTTCAGCAATACATGAACACTGAACTTCCAGACATTCTATCGGATTTAGAAAAGACAGAGGAACAAGAGATCAAATTGCCAAAATCAGCTGGATCATCCAAAAAGCAAGAAAGTTCCAGAGAAACATTTATTTCTGCTTTATTGACTATGCCAAAGCCTTTGACTCCGTGGATCACAATAAACTGGAAAATTCTGAGACAGATGGGAATACCAGACCACCTGACCTGCTTCTTGAGAAATGTGTATGCAGGTCAGGAAGCAACAGTTAGAACTGGACTTGTAACAACAGACTGGTTCCAAATAGGAAAAGGAGTATGTCAAGGCTGTGTATTGTCACCTTGCTTATTTAACTTATATGCAGAGTACATCATGAGAAACACTGGGCTGGAAGAAGCACAAGCTGTAATCAAGATTGCTGAGAGAAGTATCAGTAACCTCAGATATACAGATGACACCACCCTTATGGCAGAAAACTAAGAAGAACTAAAGATCCTCTTGATGAAATTGAAAGAGGAGAGTGAAGAATTTGGCTTAAAGCTCAACATTCAGAAAACAAAAATCATGGCATCCAGTCACATCACATCATTGAAAATAGATGGGAAATCAGTGGAAACTGATTTCCACTGACTGGAAATAAAGGCTGACTTTATTTTTCTGGGCTCCAGAATCACTGCAGATGGTGACTGAGCCATGAAATTAAAAGACGCTTACTCCTTGGAAGGAAAGTTATGACCAACCTAGACAGCATATTAAAAAGCAGAGACATTACTCTGCCATCAAAGGTCCATCTACTCAAGACTATGGTTTTTCCAGTAGTCATGTATGGATGTGAGAGTTGGACAATAAAGAAAGCTGAGTGTCGAAGAATTGATGCTTTTGAACTGTGGTGTTAAGAGAAGACTCTTGAGAGTCCCTTGGACTGCAAGGAGATCCAACCAGTCCATCCTAAAGGAGATCACTCCTGAGTGTTCATTGGAAGGACTGATGTTCAAATTGAAACTTCAATACTTTCGCCACCTGATGTGAAGAACTTACTCATTTGAAAAGACCCTGATGCTGGGAAAGATTGAAAGCAGCAGGATAAGGGGAGGGCAGAGGATGAGATGGTTGGATGGCATCACCAACTCAAGGAATATGAGATTGGGTGAGCTCCAAGAGTTGGTGATAGACAGGGAGGCCTGGCATCCTGTGGTCCACTGGGTCACAAAGAGTCAGACAGGACTGAGCAACTGAACTGAACCAAACTGAACTGAATTGAATTGGTCAGCTTAAATATATACTTTTCCTATGTATCAATAATACCTCAAAAAGCAAAAAAAGAAAAGCAGTAAAAAATAATAAACTATGCAACATGTATGCATAAATGATCTCATGATTCTTAATTTTGAAGGAAGAAAACAAAATATATATCAAGGTGAAAAAGCATGGGCTACATTCTACTTTTAAAATTTTGTCCTGAATAACATCAAGGTGGCAACATAGGTAGTTCCAGACATCAGTTCCTCTCACAAGACCAACTAGTAACTATCCAAAGGAAAGATACCATCGTGAAAATCCTACAACACTAGCATGAAACGGAAGCAACCCGCAGACAACAGAGATGAAGAAGGACCACAATAGAAGAGGGAATTTGGAAAGAGAAACATACACATAGAAGACACTGTGAAGAGACACCTGGAGAAGGTGACTGTCTACAAGCTAAGGACAGAAGTCTGGAACTGACCCTTCCCTCACACCCCTCAGGGAAACACCCCCACCAGCACATTGATCTAGTCCTTCTAGCCTCCAGAAATGTGAGACAATAGCATCTATTGTGTAAGCTAAACAAATCAAAACGCAAGGAGAAAGACCCCTGTGTGTTGTCCATCTGAGTGTGTATATTTCTGTTAATCTTTCTAGCACCTCTATGTTAGATTTATTTTTAAATATTCAATATTTTACTGAGTATTTTGCATCAACTGAATGAAAGAGGAAAAACAAAAATTAAGATTAAATATTCTTCCAGCATGACTTCAACTTCCTTACCTATCATTTACGTTTTCCAAAACAAGAAATAACTTGAACATTTTTACTGCAGGATGGTCTCTGGAGAACAAAGATCATATCGTGTTATTTCTATGTGCCCACATTAAACCACAAACTTGTGGCTTGTAAAATAAAACCAAATTTGTGCAAATAATTGGAGTTAATATATTGGTTCTTTACTATTTTTCAAATTATGTATAACCACCACCTGTAAATGTCTGTAAATACTTTATAGATTCTAAACACAAATCTGCTTCATTTTTCAAAGAAAGAAAGTGAAGTCACTCAGTCGTGTCCTACTCTTTTCGACCCCATGGACTGTAGCCTGCAAGGCTCCTCCATCTATGGGATTTTCCAGGCAAGTATATGGCAGTGGGTTGCCATTTCCTGGAGAATATACGATATTCTTGGGTATCTACTTGGAAAAGCACAAATTTAGATTGAAGGCAGGAGGAGAAGGGGACAACGGAGGATGAGATGGTTGGATGGCATCACCGACTCAATGGACATGTATTTGAGTAAACTCTAGGAGTTGGTGATGGACAGGGAGGCCTGGCGTGCTGCACTCCATGGGGTCGCAAAGAGTCAGACACGACTTAGCAAATGAAATGTACTGAATCTCTATATTGAACAAACAACAATGGTTTCCTGTAAAATCCATAAAAAATCCTTAATGGCAATATGTACTAGTTATGTATAGGTAAACCTTCCAGGTGGCTCGGTGGTAAAGAATTTGCCTGCCAATGCAGGAGACACAAATCAATCCCTGGGTCAGGAAGATCCCCTGGAGAAGGAAATGGCAGTCCCGTCCAATATTCTTGCCTGAGAAATCCCATGGAAAGAGGAGCCTCGTGGGCTATAATCCATAGGGTTGCAAAAGAGTTGGACAGCAACATGTATAAACTCCACAGGATTTTTTGTGGATGTTATGTAAAAGGTAGCTGTGTTGCCCATTCTTCAGTTTTTGAAAAGCTCCTTAGAAGTTTACTTCAAATACCTGTAATCCTTTCTAACTGCCTGAGCATTGGTTCAGAGATAGCTCTCGTCTCTTCAAACAACTCCAACATCGATTTTGAAATAAATGTTCCCAACGGAATTCAGAAGGTTTTACAGTGACTCAGTGTGAAACAATAAACCTGAACTTTTAGGAATTTGTTTTATAACCTTGAGGTGTCTTAGACATACATGCTTGTAACCATGGTTGATAGACCCTGTTGACATTGAAGCACTCAATTTATCTTTTTCTTTAGGGAACCCAGCTAACTTGCCCCGAGAAACAAGTTGATTTAGCTGGGTCCTATTTTGCCTTATGTTTACAGGTCAACACAAACAAACAAATGCCTTTTAAATGACTGTGTGCTGACTTTCAGACAATTCCTCATGACTTCAAATGCTTTAACAATTTAAGCACAATAAAAATAAATATCTGAACAATTCTCAAGAATATTACTAGCATTAAATTCATTTGTGCAATGTACAGCTATAAAATTGTCTTTAAACATTTGCTTAACTTGATAAATTTTATATTTAAATCATCTGTATATTATCTGTGCCATACAAAGCATAAATTTCTTTAAAAAGTATGCAGATTTTTTAAAGAAGACATAATAAAAAGAAAAACCAGGATTTCTATCATGATCTTCACTTAAATGAAAATTTCCAAAAGAAAAAAACGATTTATAAAAAATATCATGTAGTAGTACTATTATGTTAAACAAAAATAAAGTAAAATTGACTAAATAGGCATAAAAATCCATATATTTTCTCTATACCAACTAGTATCAGTTAGAAAACATAAAATATTATATCTTTATTATAAGATTTCTATCACAATATTATAAAAAATAATAGCGAAGAAAAATTAAAAAGCAATGGCAAAGAATGTGGAATAAAGACCTGAAAAGTTGGACATATATGATGGTAAAACATTAGCTCTCTATAATTTGATTGTAACTGACAAAATTTTCATCTATAAGAATAAAAAATGAGTAATACCAAAAATAAAAAATATTCTACAAAAATATATAAAATATATATAGGCAATAAATTTCAGAAAAAAATGCTCTTAGAGACCTAACTTATTCAGGTTAAAGAAAATTGACAAGTGATTATGAAAGACCTAATTTACAAGTACCAAACAAATATTTCAAACTTACACAAATTTTTTAAAAGGATTCACAATATATAAAACAAAATGGATACAAATAGGTAAAGAAATTGCAAATTTCACCATTACACAGATATTTCAATACCAGTCTCTTCAATTATAATTACATGCTAAAGATACAAAAAGATATCTAAGATTAATAAGATATGAACAACACAATTATAAAGCTTCATCTAGTGGCTATCATTACAGTTCAGTCTCTCAGTCATGTCCAACTCTTTGGGATTCCATGAACCACAGCCGCCAGGCCTCCCTGTCCATCACCAACTCCCGGAGTCCACCCAAACCCATTTCTATCTAGTGGGTGATGCCATCCAGCCATCTCATCCTCTGTCATCCCCTTCACCTCCTACCCTTAACCTTTCCCAGCATCAGGGTCTTTTCCAGTGAGTCAGCTCTTCGCATCAGGTGGCCAAAGTATTGCAGTTTCAGCTTCAATATCAGTCCTTCCAATGAACACCCAGGACTGATCTCCTTTAGGATGGACTGGTTGGATCTCCTTGCACTCCAAGAGAGTCTCAAGAGTCTTCTCCAACACCACAGTTTAAAAGCATCAATTCTTCGGCACTCGGCTTTCTTTATAATCCAACTCTCACATTCATACGTGACTATTGGAAAAACCACAGCCTTGACTAGACGGACCTTTGTTGACAAAGTAATGTCTCTGCTTTTTAGTATGCTCTCTAGATTGGTCATAACTTTCCTTTCAAGGAGTAAGCCTCTTTTAATCTCATGGCTGCAATCATCATCTGCAGTGACTTTGGAGCCCCCGCAAATAAAGTCAGCCACTGTTTCCCCATCTATTTGCCATGAAGTGATGGGACCGGATGCCATGATCTTAGTTTTCTGAATGTTGAGTTTTAAGCCAACTTTTTCACTCTCCTCTTTCACTTTCATCAAGAGGCTTTTTAGTTCTTCTTAACTTTCTGCCATAAGGGTGGTGTCATCTGCATATCTGAGGTTATTGATATTTCTCCCAGCAATCTTGATTCCAGCTTGTGCTTCCTCCAGCCCAGCATTTCTCATGATGTACTCTGCATATAAGTTAAAAAAGCAGGGTGACAATATACAGCCTGACATACTCCTTTTCCTATTTGGAACCAGTCTGTTGTTATAGGTCCAGTTCTAACTGTTGCTTCCTGACCTGCATACAGATTTCTCAAGAGGCAGGTCAGGTGGTCTGCTATTCCCATCTCTTTCAGAATTCTCCACAGTTTATTGTGATCCACACAGTCAAAGGCTTTGGCATACTCAATAAAGCAGAAATAGAAAAAATTTCTGGAACTTTCTTGCTTTTTCGATGATCCAGTGCATGTTGGCAATTTGATCTCTGGTTCCTCTGCCTTTTCTAAAACCAGCTGAAACATCTGAAAGTTCTTGGTTCATGTATTGCTGATGCCTGGCTTGCAGAATTTTAAGCATTACTTCACTAGCATGTGAGATGAGTGCAATTGTGCGTTAGTTTGAGCATTCTTTGGCACTGCCTTTACACTGCTAAATTCAACTGCCATTTCTAGGGAAAGTGTATGTGCCACTAGGTGTTCTGAGTGACTCAACATACATTCCAATTGGTTTCATCAACACAAGCACTGGTTTTCAAATATTTTGCATATTTCTTCTGAGCAATATATAAAAGCCCATACCTATTACCCAAAGATTAAATTTCAATTTAATTAATATAAGGAATATAATAAAAATTACCATATGTATTAGCTCACCAAGCAAATCTCAACACAGTTCACAGCAATAATCCATCGGTATTTGTTAGATCATGTCTTAATAAAATGAAATCAAATTAGAAATAAATTTGAAAGAAATATTAAATGAAAACTAAAATAAAACATGCTTTAAAATACCTTTAAGTATAAAAATAAATCAATTAAATTTTAATTAATGAGAATTTAAAAATATTTGATAATTACTAACAATGAGGCAAACACATGCAAAGGGAAAACTTAGGAGCAGTAATCATATTTTGGAGATCAGAATCTTCTAATAAACATGACTTCAAGAAACCCCCAAGAGATGAGTAGAAAATATTCAGGAAAGAAGTGGAGTATATATAAGACAAATAGTGGAGGATATAAGATTACTGTTTCAAAGTGAAAATGAGAGTGTTAGTTTTTCAGTCGTGTTCGATTCTCTGTGACCCCCATGGACTATAATATGCCAGGCACCTCTGTCCATGTAATTCTCTAGGCAAGTATATTGGTGGGTTGCCATTTCCTTCTCCAGGGGATCTTCCTAACCCAGGGATCGAACTTGGGTCTCCTGCATTGCAGGCAGATTCTTTACTGTCTGAGCCAATAATTGCTTACTTTTTTCTTATTTCTTTGTGCTTCCTGCTTTTTGTTTATCCAGAGGCAACAATTTTATTGAGAAAGATTAATTATTTTTACGGTTTAAATGAAATTAATTTTTATTTCAAGTTTGAAATTCCAAAGCCGGTTTTAAAATGAAACTCAACTCAAAGCAAAACCCAGGTACTTTTTAAATGCCATGTACTCAGTGAGTGATATAAACATATTGTAAATTTCAGTTTTATAATAAAAAAATTTTATAAAACTAAAAAAAAGTTACAATGGGTTCTTTATTTTTAAATGTAAATGATAAAATTCAATGCTCAGAATTGAATTTGTTTTTTTCTAAGAGTGTGACTAAGTAGAAGACAAATATGCCATCCAAATCCAGAAGATGCCTATAGCCTAGACAAGGAGCACACAAGTTTCGGGACCTTATACTGGGAGTAATTGCAAATGCTGTAGACAGGACAGCAATAACATATGCCTTCTCAGTGGACAGATGCAGCAAACCATAGCAGCAGCATGTGCTGGGTCAGAAGATGATCGGACACTGGACAGATCAAGAAACATTAGAGAGGCTAGAGCTGGCCTTGGTGACAATTCAGGACTCTGTATCCAATTCTAATGCCAGAAGGTTATAAACATTTCCATGCAACTCACAAAGAATGATAAAAGGGAAGATTGTTAAGAGAGGACAAGATGCCTGATAGTAAGTTTGAATTTTAAATTGACTAAGGTTATATACTATATAACCTATATAGGTTATATACCTATATAACTAAGGTTACATGCAACACTGATGGAAAAATTAACCTCAAGAGACTCTTTCAACTTGAACATCCCAGAGTCCCCTTAAAGAGACCAGATTATATATTTTCCTCCTTTGAAGGGAAATGAGAGTTCAGGAGAAAGTTGATTGCAATCATAGAAAAAAAAAAGAAAATTTCAGGGCTACATTTCAGAATAGTAGCATACAAATTTGAAACTCATGGCTCATGTAAAAAGTAAAAAGAGAATACTTGCTGTGGAATCTGGCCGTTTTAGTTTAACTGAAAATTATGAAATTATGAAATAAAAGACATGTCTTTTTATGTGGTAGAGTGTAGATTTCATTCTACACTTTCACTGAAAGTTTTATATCACTGAAAATTTTATATAGTGGAACAAGCACATTGTTTAAGTCAGGATGACTAAGATTAATTTCCATACAGCAATTCACCCTTTTTAGTGTATATTTTTATCAGTTTTGACAAAGGGATAGAGTCTGAAACACCCTCACAATCAAATTGTAGAAGAGTTCCATCACCCAAGATATTCTGTTCTCTCCTCCACCCACAAGTCTTACTGACTCATTTTCTATCCCTGTAATTCTGTCTCCCAAAATATCACATCAATGGACTCATATGCTGGTCAAGAAGCAATAGTTAGAACCCTATATTGAACAATGGACTGGTTCAAAATTGGGAAAGGAGGACGACAAAGCCGTATACTGTCTGCTTGTTTAAATTATACGCAGAGTACATCACGCAAAATGCCAGGCTGCGTGAATCACAAGTGGGAATCAAGATTGCCAAGAGAAATATCAACAACCTCAGATATGAAGATAATGCCATTCTAATGGCAGAAAGTGAAAAAGAACTAAAGAGCCTCTTGATGAAGGTGAAAAAGGAAAAAGCAAGGAGCCTGACTTAAAACTCTACATTAAAAAAAAATTAAGATTGTGACATCTGGTCCCATCACTTGAAGCACACAGTAGGGAGACAAGTGGAAGCAGTGATAGATTTTATATTTTGGGGCTCCAAAATTACTGCAGATGGTGACTGCAGCCGTGAATTTAAAAGATGCTTGCTTCGTGGAAGAAAAGCTACGAAAAATCTAGACAGTGTATTAAAAAGCAGGGATATCACTTTTTTGACAAAGGTCCATATAGTCAAAGCTATGGATTTTCCAGTAGTCACATATGGATGTGAGAGTTGGACTGTCCACTGGCTGACCACTAAATAACTGATTCTTTTGATTTGTGGTGATGGAGAAGATTCGAGAATCTCATGGACAGCAAGGAGATCAAACCAGTCAATCCTAAAGGAAATCAATCCTGAATATTCACTGGAAGGGCTGATGTTGAAGCTGAAGCTCTAATACTTTGGCCACCTGATGCAAAGAACTTACTCATTGGAAAAGGTTCTGATCATGTAAAAGATTGAAGTCAGGAGGAGAAAAGAGAAATAGAGGATGACATGGTTGGATGGTATCATCTACTTAATGGACATGAATCTGAGCAAACTCTGGGAGATACTGGAGAACAAAGGAGCCTCACGTGTTAACAGTCCATGGTGTCACAAAGAGTTGGACATGACTTAAGGACTGAACAACAGCAGATACTATGTATGTAGCCTTTATAATTGGTTACTTTATTCCCTTGACACATCACATTCACCCTGCTCTTGTGTCTATCACCAGTCTGTCCCTTTTCTTGCTGAGTGATATCAATACATAATTGTATCAATATACCACAGATTGTTGGTCCATTCACCAGTTTAAAAGCACTAGTTTGTTTCCAGTTTATGAGACACAATGGATATTAACTACAAACTCGTGTCCGAACTTAAGTTTTCATATCTCTTGATAAGATAATGTAAGATTAAGATTACTGGGTTATATGTTAATTATAGGCTTATTTTTCCTAGCAGTTGCCCAAACATTTTCCAAAATGGTTTCGCAATTTTGTATTCACACTAGCAATATATACAAAAGTTATAGGTGTCCTGTACCCATGCTGTCTGATGTGTTTTTGATTTCAGATATTCTAACAGTTACGTCAGGCTTCCCTGATGGCTCAGACAGTAAAGAATCCACCTGCAGTACAGGAGACTTGGGTTCAATCCCTGGGTCCAGAAAATCCCCTGGAGGAGGAAATGGCAATTCACTCCAGTATTCTTGCCTGGAGAACCCCATGGACAGAGGAGCCTGGTAGGCTACAGTCCAGGGGGTCACACAGAGTTGGACACCACTGAAGTGACTTAGCATAATACGTATGTAGTGGTATTTTATTGTGGTTTTCATTTGCATTTTCCTAATGACTAATGATGTGTTTAACATCCATATTTTTATTATTTTCTTTCCATATATAGTTAGATATTACTTCTAATAATATCTATATAAAAATGCTATTATATGCTATGCGTACAATTTTAGTGAATTGTCTCCATATCTTTTACATGTTTATTGGACTGTTTGATTTTCTTTTCAGGTTTTAGAGACCCTTATATATTTTAGATGCAAATCCTTTCTCATGTGTGTCTTTGGCCAAAATTTTCTTTCAGTCTTTTCAGGTCAAATATGGCATTTTAAAAATAAACCTGGCTTCAATTTTTAGAAGCAACTCAAATGGACAAGATTAGAGGCAGTAAGAGTATCTTGTTGCTGCTGTTGTTGTTCAGTCACTTAGTCATGTCCGACTCTTTGTGACCCTCTGGACTGTAGCCCACCAGGCTTCTCTGTCCATGGGATTCTCTAGGCAAGAATACTGGAGTGGGTTGCCATTTCCTTCTCCAGGAAGAGTATCTTGTTGAATTTCATTAAAGAAATTGAACAGAATATTATGATATTAATGTTTTCTTCAACTTGGCCTAAACATGCATAATCCTGTTTTGAAAAAAAATAAAATCAAAATGTTCATGTATTACCATAGGCTTCTCTTGTTGAAGAGTTGGTTGAAATGTATTTGTAATCTATTTATATTATGCTACCAATGAGGCATTCTTTTTTTTAATGGTACAAGTTCCGAGAGCTGTAAATTATGAAGTTTAAAACCGTTTTGATGTCACAAAAACATTCCCTGAAAATACCCTGAAATTTTACTTTAACTCAAGAACAACCAAGTGCTTATACTTTTTTCCCCCTAAATTCTAATCTCTCAATTTAATTCTTTAACCCATTTGGTCAAAATACATACTACTATACTCAAGAAGACATGCCAAAATCGAATTGGCCAAATAGTTTGAAAGGAGGTTAGAAACAAACATCTTTATAAATAGCATAGATTAAAACAAATGTGAACATTTTAGGATCGATGGATAATCACATTTTGTTCTGTGTAGTCTAGTGTCTGTAGCCTAATCTATACCCTGAAATGCTATTGACACATTTAATATTAAAAGAAAGAAGAAAACACATAAATATTCTGCTGAATTATGCCACTATTTTAACTCAATGAATTTGATAAATGCTTCCCATTAAAACTATAAAATTGTGTTTATTCAGCTTTCCAGTCAAAATAAATGTTGTTTTCAAACCTACAGTTTCAGTGAAGCTTGGGGAAATCAAACAAAATCCTGTCTTCTTCATAAATTATAAGCAAAAGCTGTGAAGTAATGGAAACTCTATCTGATTGTGGAATGATTCGTAGTGGTAATGTGAAATGTCCATGCAAACAGATGTGAAAAAAGTACAGCTGTATTTTCATAAACCGAGCATTTCATAAATGCCCTCTTGGGGTGAGGATAACAGAAAATAAATGAAAAATTACTCTCTATTTCTTCTAGCCAAACTAAGCATGACAAGGAAATTGTTAGGATAAATATAAGAATATAAAGGTACATCTATCTTTATGCCCAATTGCATGCATCATTTTATAGGAAGAAAACTAAAACCAACTTGTATTGACAGAGTATCAAAGTCGTAGGTGGAACTTTACTCATTTGTACAAACCCCTTCACATAATCTGCTCTGATACATTTGAAGTGCCTTATATTGCACCAGTAAATTATTTAGTTCATAAAGATATGATGACTTTTATCCTCTCTATTCTAGAAGAGACTGTAAGTAACATGAATGCCAGCCTTACTTGTTTTATTTTCTAATGTATTACCAGACTCTGGAACTGCATATAGGGCTAAATAATCATGTGGTAACTGAATGAATGCATTTTATATTTGATTGAGGAAATTTAAGATGAATTTCCTGATTTTTATTATACATCATAGGAATATAATTTTTAACGTAATATTTTAGGGTACATTTTCTAGCATTTAAAAATTTTATCAAAAAGACAAAGTTCAGTTATCAGGCAATGAAAATATCCAAAACTATTTGGCAGAGCAATAATACACTCACTTATGGGGCATTTCGTGCCTATCTCTGGATCCATGTCCATATAACACTGTATGAACTTTCTGGTATTATACTGAATTTGGAGGTATTAGTGTAAAACTGTGGTTTTCAACAGAATACTGGAGTGGGTAGCCATTCCTTTCTCCAGGGGGTCTTCCTGACCCAGGGATAAAACCTGGGTCTCCTGCATTGCAGGCAGATTCTTCACCATCTGAGCCACCAGGGAAGCCCTTTCAGCATATAGCTATGGCTGTACGGAAGTTAAGGGGCATAAAACGTTATAGATAGATATATACCATCTTTGTTACTCCATGGGCTATACAGTCCATGGAATTCTCCAGGCCAGAATACTGGAGTGGGTAGCCTTTCCATTCTCCAGTGGATCTTCCTGATCCAGGAATCAAACTGGGGTCTCCTGCATTGCAGGCAGATTCTTTACCAACTGAGCTATCAGGGAAGCCCTGGATAAAGATAAATAGATTGATAAAAACATTTCTTCAGCTCTGTCTGCTGAGAGGGTATAGCAGTGACACCCCTGTAGCAATGAGCAAACCTAGCGCCTGGTTTCTAATTGTTTTCCACTAAAAGGAAAAGAAGACTCCTTGATTCTAAGCTTGGGACAGGTGAAAAACAAGATGAGCCTAGAATAGGCCTGGAATATCTTGTGCTAGAGAAGGAATACACAAAGAAGTGTCACAGAAGTCAACTTGAATGGACCCTCATTGGTTAAACTCGGACAATTTGACATAAAAAAATAGTGACAGTAACAAATTATAATCTTTTTTTTTAAATAGGAAACTTTGGTCAATCTGAATACTGAATTGAGTATATTGAAGTTTGTAAGTTATAAGATATTTACAGTTTCAGTGTAGCTCTTTGCAAAATATTTATAGACTGACAGGTCAGAAGTCTGACAGTGAGAAGCCTAAGTGATTAGTTAACATAACCAGTAAAGGTTATGTTGATAGCCACCAATAAAAATCATGTGTCACCTAATAGGTTGCAATGATAAAAGCAAGAGGATTACTTTCATAACCAAAGGAGGACAATTTGAAACTAATAATGAGAAACATCAGACAAGCAGAAGGTGTGCATACTCAGTGGTGTCCAATCCTTTGAGACCCTGTGGACTCATAGGTGGTCCCGCCAGGATCCACTGTCCATGGGATATCCTAGGCAAGAATACTGCAGTGGATTGTCATTTCCCTCTCCAGGGGATCGAACCTGTGTCTCCTGCATTGGCGGGTGGAGTCTTTATTACTGAACCACCTGTGAAGTCCCAGCACAAATTGAGGAACAGTCTATAAAATAATTGGTCTCTAGAGTCACAGGCATCCAGATTATGAAAGTCAAAGACTGAATAAGTGATCGAGATTAAAGATAACCAGAGATGTGAACACTTAGCAGAATTTAGAATTCGGAATCAGATACTTTTTCTCTGAAGGGTATAGTGGGACCACTGGTAGAACCTGAATGGGATCTGAGGATTAGAAGTTAATAGGGTACCACAGCAATTTCTTGATTTTCATGGTTGTACTATGGTTACACATAAGAATGTCCTGGTTTTTAGGAAATACTCATTGAAATATTTGAAGGGTATAGTGCATTGTATCAGCAATTTATTAGTGCTATCAAATAGTTCTGGAAAACAGTTCATGGTGTAACATTTGCAACATTGTAATAAGTTTACAATACTCTCAAAAGCAAAAGTTAAAAATGGTAAGAAGGAATTAGAAATAGGGATTCTAGATTATCATTCAAAAAGGTTCAATGAACATATAAAAATTAAGACAATCATATTTGGAGGAGGATTAAAAAAACAACTCCCCTTCCTGAAGCACAGCCTTGTTGTGGTAAACGGGCTTGCATAACTCAGTGAAGCTATGAGCCATGCTGTGCAAGGACACCCAAGACGGATGATCATAGTGGAGAGTTCTGACAAAATGTGGGCCACTGAGGGAGTGAGGGAGGGAACGGCAAGAATACTGGAGTGGTTTGCCATGAACCCCATGAATATGAACAGCATGAAAAGGCAAAAAGATATGACACCATAAGATAAGCCCCCTGGGTCGGAAAGTGTCCAGTATGCTACTGGGGAAGAGCTGAGGGCAATTACTAATATTAATGAGTTACTAATCAATAATAATTAGGATGCTATTAAAGTACCCCACTCAGTATGTCAGCAACTTTGGAAAACTCAGCAGTGGCCACAGGACTAGAAAGGGTCAGTTTTCATTCCAAACCCAAAGCAGGGCACTGCGAAAGAATGTACAAACTACTGTACAATTGTGCTCATTTCACATGCTAGTTAGGTTATGCTCAAAATCTTTCAAGCTAGGCTTCAGCAGTACATGAACCGAGAATTCCACATGTTCAAGGTAGATTTAGAAAAAGCAGAGGAACCAGAGATCAAATTGCTATCATTCATTGGATCATAGAGAAAGCAAGGGAATTCCAGAAAAACACATACTTCTGCTTCATTGACTACACTTAAGCTTTTGACTGTGTGGATCACAACAAACAGGAAAATTCTTAAAGGGATGGGAATACAGACCACCTTACCTGTCACCTGAGAAACCTATATCTGGTTTATAAGCAACAGTTAGAACTGGACATGGAACAACGGATTGGTTCAAAATTGGGAAAGGAGTATGACAAGACTGTTTATTAGCACCCCATTTAATTTACTAATATGCAGAGTACATTACACAAAATGATGGGCTAAGTGAATCACAAACTAGATCAAGATTGCTGGGAAAGCTGTCAAACAACCTCAGATATGCAGATGACATCACTTTGAATAAAGTGAGGAGGAGCTAGAGAGCCTTTTGATTGATTGCTGTAGCTAGGAGTCCCAAGATTATGTTGAATAACAGTGGTGAGAATGGAAAACTTTGTCTTTTTCACAACCTTAGGCAACATGCTTTCAGATTCCACCTCTGAAAAACATAGTAGTGCTGCGTTTTCATAGAGTGAAAAAGCTGGCTTAAAACTCAACATTCAGAAAATAAAGATCATGGCATCTGGCCACATTAGTTCATGGCTAATAGATAGGGAAAATGTGGAAAGAGTGAGATATTTTATTTTCTTGGCTCCAAAATCACTGCAGATAGTGACTGCAGCCATGAATTTAAAAGATGCTTGCTCATTGGAAGCAAAGCTATTACAAACCTAGTAAAAAGCAGAGATATCACTTTGCTGACAAAGTCAACATACTCAAAGCTATGGTTTTTCCAGTAGTCATGTATGGATGTGAGAGTTGGACTATAAAGAAAGCTGAGCACTGACAAATTGATGCTTTTGAACTGTGGTGTTGGAGAAGATTCTTGAGAGTCCCTTGGACTGCAAAGAGATCAAAGTGGTCAATCATTAAGGAAATCAGTCCTGAATATTCACTGGAAGGACTGATGCTGAAGCTGAAGGTTCAATACTTTGACCACCTGAAATGAAGAGCTGACTCACTGGAAAAGACCGTGATGCTGGGAAAAACTGAAGGCAAAAGGAAAATAAGGGCAGCGGAGAATGAGATGGTTAGAGAGCATCATCAACTCAATGAACATGCATCTCAGCAAACTCTGGGAGATAGGGAAGGACAGGGGATCCTGGAGTGCCCCATATCATAGGGCCACAGAGTTGGACATGACTTAGTGACTGAACCACAACAGTAAAAACGTCATTTGTGATGACGTTGAAGACTAGGTAGAGATGTTTGAAGTATCTTAAGAGAGAGTTCTAGACTGAATGATATGTTTTAAAGTTATAAAAATATAGCAAATAGAAGTATAGAGTGGATGAGATTAATTTTATTGGTAACTGTGACTTTTTAAAAATACATTAACATTGATTTTTCCAAGGTTCAGTTCACTTCAGTCACTCAGTCATGTCCGACTCTTTGCGACCCCTTGGGCTGCAGCATCCCAGGCCTCCCTGTCCATCACCACTCCTGGAGTTTGCTCAAACTCATGTCCATTTAGTCAGTGATGCCATCCAACCATCTCATCCTCTGTCATCCCCTTCTCCCCCTGCCTTCAATCTTTTCCAGCATCAGGGTCTTTTCAAATGAGTCAGCTCTCCGCATCAGGTGGCCAAAGTATTGGAGTTTCAGCTTCACCATCAGTCCTTCCAATGAATATTCAAGACTGATTTCCTTTAGGATAGACTGGTTGGATCTCCTTGCAGTCCAAGGGACTTTCAAGAGTCTTCTCCAACACCACAGCTTTCTTCACAGTCCAACTCTCACATCCATACATGACCACTGGAAAAACCATAGCTTTGACTAGATGGACCTTTGTTGGCAAAGTAATGTGTCTGCTTTTTAATAGGCTGTCTCAGTTGGTCATAAATTTCCTTTCAAGGAGTAAGGGTCTTTTAATTTCATGGCTGCAGTCACCATCTACAGTGATTAAGGAGCCCCAAAAAATAAAGTCTGCCACTGTTTCACCATCTATTTGCCATGAAGTGAAGGGACTGGATGTCATGATCTTAGTTTTCTGATTGTTGAGTTTTACACCAACTTTTTCACTCTCCTCTTTCACTTTCATCAAGAGGCTCTTTAGTTCTTTTTCACTTTCTGCCATAAGGGTGGTGTCATCTGCATATCTGAGGTTATTGATATTTGTCCCGGCAATCTTGATTCCAGCTTGTGCTTCTTCCAGCCCAGCATTCCTCGTGATGTACTCTGCATATAAGTTAAATAAGCAGGGTGACAATATACAGCCTTGATGTACTCCTTTTCCTATTTGGAACCAGTCTGTTGTTACATGACCAATTCGAACTGTTGCTTCCTGACCTGCATACAGATTTATCAGGAAGCAGGTCAGGTGGTCTAGTATTCCAATCTCTTTCAAAATTTTTACAATTTATTGTGATCCACACAGTCGAAGACTTTGGCATAATAATAAAGCAGACGTTTTTCTGGAGCTCTCTAGCTTTTTCAATGGATTGGTTGGTGCTATCTAAAATGTAAGGGAGAAGTAGTTAAAGAGTTCAAGATCTGAGTCATGTTTCTGGTTTTGAATCCTGGATTTTGAATTATGATTATGAATTATAAATCAATATTTTTAAATGTGTAATCTTTGACTGTGTCTGTGCTATCCTTGGTCATTTCAAACTCTTTGCCTCCTCATGGACCATAGCCCACCAGTCTCCTCTGTCCATGGAATTAACCAGACAAGAATATTGGAGTGCATTGCCATTTCCTATCCCAGGGAATCTTCCCAAAGTTAAATTAACTTGTCTGTGCTTCAGTTTTTGAAGCAGTGAAACGGGGATAACAACAAATAGTTTGAATTTTTACGAACAGAAAATTAGTACATGCAAAACCTCTAGGTTCCATAACTGGCATAGTATAAGCCCTCAGTGCTATCTTAATTTAGTTGTTCTTGTAATTATCCTGATTAACAAAAATCATTTTCCTGCAATTAGTGAATCAATTTTAAAATATATTTTGTGGTAAAATAATAGCAGATAATTTTAAAAGATGAAATGAGTTATATTCTTATGTTGATTTATTTGCAACTACTTACAGAAATCAAGTGTTATTTCTTTTTACAGAAATATATCTGGGGCTTTTGGTTGCTTAAATTGAAAATGAACAAACACATGGTAATATCAAATTTTTTTCAACTATCTTAGTAGATTTCTGCTAAAAGTATGGATAAAAAAATAACTAGTTTATTTTGGAACCTAAGCATTCATAATGACATTCATATCTTCAACTGAGCACAGGCATGTGATAATCTCTAGATGTATTTCACCAGCACATCAGGAATAGTTCTTGTTGGAAAAATTGAAGGTTCTAAAAAATTAATTTGATGAGAAAAGCTGAGAATTATAATAGTATATGTGACACAGATATGGAGATTTATTTTATGTTCCTTTTGTTCAGGCTGAAGTTTTGAAATACATAGGCATTTTTCTGGTAAAATATCCACTTCTGAGAGTCACCAGAATTTCTGAAATCTGACATAATATTTGAAATTGTAACCAGCATTCATTTGGTTAAAGTGCATAAGAAAATTTTGTTTAAATAAGATAAACTTATTTTAGAATCATCACATCCTCCTCTATATTTCTAAATTAGTATTAGCAAAGCATAAATATTCATATTTCACTTTTCTCCATGTAATGTCAACTATATATATAATATGCTAAATCAATATAATTTATGTTTGAAAATATATTTTAACCTAACTAGGAATATAACCTGATTGCCATTAATGACAGCTTATGTAGTTCCAATTTTGAAAGAGAAATGGGAAAACATGCATATTAATTTTCTACATAGATCATATGTAAAATAAGCAAACTGCATTTCAAAAAAAACTTTAATACATATGTCTATGTGTGTGCTCAATTGTGTTGGACTGTTTATAAATCCATGGACTATAACCCACCAGGTTCCTCTGTCCATGGAATTCTCCAGGCAAGAGTCCTAGAAAGGGTTGCCATTTCCTACTCCAGGGGATTGTCCCAACCCAGGGATCGAAACTGAGCCTCTAAATATTTTCTCAAGGGTGTCTTAGAATTTTGGGATTTTGCCTCCAGCAAAGATGTAATAACTGAAAGCAAATTTACCTCACTGCATAAAACAATTTGTTAGACAAAAAATGTGTAAAATAGTGGACTTCAGGCTTTGAATAACACTCCTGAGAGATAGGAAACCAATGAGATGAACTCTATCGTCGCCCAAGGTCACTGTTTCAAGAAAATTTCCTGGACTCAGGTAGGAAAGGAAAGAAAGGCAAAAATTCTTCTTAAAGAATTCAAAACATTTTCAAAATGATGCAAACTGCAACCTGACAAATCCAAAAATCTTAACAAAATCTGAACACCATATGAAGAAAACTATGCCAAGACACACTGTAACTGAATTTCTCAAAACACATGAAAAGGAAAATTCCTGAAAGCAGGCAGAGGGAAAAAGAAATTTTACTTCTCTAGAACAAATATAAAAATAGCATCATATTTCTTATTGGAAACAATGCAAGTGAGAAAACGGAGTATTAAAAATCTTTAAAGTACTGAAAGAAAAAACGGAAACATACAATTCTACTTCCAGAGAAAGTACATCTCAAAAATGAAAACAGAAAGTTTTTCAGACATATAAAAGCTGAAAGAATCCATCACTAGCAGATCTATACTACAAAAAAGTTTAAAAGAAGTTCTTCAGTCA
Source organism: Moschus berezovskii (assembly GCF_049115385.1). Taxonomy (NCBI): domain Eukaryota; kingdom Metazoa; phylum Chordata; class Mammalia; order Artiodactyla; family Moschidae; genus Moschus; species Moschus berezovskii. The sequence continues at coordinate 118,586,251 of NC_142462.1, forward strand.
GAAGAAAAAAGAAATGATATACTGGGATGAACCAGAGGGATGGGATGGGGAGGGAGGTGGGAGGGGGAGTTCAAGATGGGTAACACATGTACACCCAGGGCAGATTCATATCAATGTATGGCAAAACCAATACAATAATGTAAAGTAATTAGCCTCCAATTAAAATAAATAAATTTAAATAAAAAATTGCAAAAGAAAAAAAAAGAAATGATATATAAATAAGAGTCTTCACAAAAGACTGGAAATCACTAGACAGTACTTATATGGCATTAAACATCTCCATATTTATTTTAACATGAGTATAAGCAAATGTTATAATAATATAGTGTTCTACAACATATATAAAAATAAAATGTATGGAAAAATATCACATAATAATTGGGAAGATAGAAATGGAATTGTGTGTTTGGTGTGAAGTGAAAGTTGCTCAGTCGTGTCTGACTCTTTGTGACCCCATGGACTATTTAGTCCATGGAATTCTCCAGGCCAGAATACTGCAGTGGGTAGCCGTCCCTTTCTCCAGGAGATCTTCTCAACCCAAGTCTCTCATATTGCAGGTGGATTCTTTACCAACTGAACCACAAGAGAAGTCATGTTTGATGTGAGGAAGTGTCCAAAGCTTTCCTTTTCTTTTTATACTGTAAGGCCTACAATTTTCCCTTCATTCTATCATTTGGATGAACAGATTTATTTTCAAATATGAATCTATTCTAGTCTTTCAGGCATCATAATCCCAATTGGTCATGATATATCATCCTTTTAATATACTGCTGAATTTGTTTTGCTAGTATTTTGTGAGGAATTACACATCCATCGCCTATAATTTTCTCAAAATATCTGTCAGCATATGGTATTAGGGGTATTCCAACTCCTGAAAATGGTTTGGCAACTTTTTCCTCCTCTTCTATAATGCTTTCCAGGAGAGTTGTGATAAGAACGATATTTTTTTTTCTTGCATATTTGACGCAGTTCACCAGTGAAAATTTATGGGCGTAATGCTGCAAGTGTTTACTTTTTATATAAACTTTCCCACAGGTAAATGCAGATATATGGGATTGAGGAGGTAATATTTAAGCCTGAAACAAAAGTGTTGTGCTGCAACTCAGCCTGTCCCTGGAGAGAAAGTAAATCCCTAAGGGAATTTGTGTAGTTATTGGCAAAATTCTACTTTGTTTTCCAATCTGCTTTTCTTTTTTTTGTGTTTCTTTGGGAAATGGGTATTTTATATTTTTCTACTTAACAGAAGCAAGCACATCTTACCAGCATCCAGACTTCTTCAGATACCTGGTGACATATTGAAGCCCAATGCAGGACAAAAGGGCAGATGCAAAGGGCCTCATCTTTATCGACAACCACATGGGAATTCTGATTTTCTCACTGCAGCTGCCTCCGCAAGGACTTTGCAGTCCAGAACGCACAATAAAGAGAGTCTCCTTGGGTTTTAACAAGCCTATTCAGGATCACCATTTACATGTGCAGGGGTCTTTCCTTGGCCCTAGCCAAGGAAGCTTTTCCTAGAACAAGGGTAATCTCCAGGTGGCAATCGGAGACCAAAAGACCATTTCTTTAATAGAAGCACTGGCCTGAATGAAGAAGGTGAAATTTTGCTGAAAGAAAAAATCTCAAAAACAGACAAGCCTTTATACATAGGCTGCCTGCAGGGACCTTCTGCGACCAAGCGACTCTAAAGTTGTTCTTGCATTCAGCTATGGCAGCAGACTTCGTATACATCATGGCTTATTAACATTCTGGCCTATAGGAAAGAGAGACGAACACATTTTTTCAATACACTTATTTGAGTATTAAAATGTCACCAAATGTAAACCTGAGAACTGAACCTTGCATGAAGCAGCATTTTGGCAGAATGCATCGTCTCTGATTGGTCACTGCTATTGAAGTCACAGACTCAGAAAGGGTGGCCAAATACATAATCATTCAAAACGGAGCAATCATGAGTATGAAATGGGTGGAGCTATTGCAATTCCTTGGAACAACATACATAAACCAGACTCCCCTGGAAAGCTGAGATATTTGCTCTGACGACCCTAGTGATGTGAATACTAGAGTGGATTTAAAATATTTTTAATTTGAAATTTAAATTTTTTCAAATTTAAATTTGAAATTCTTTAAGGTTTAAAAATTCTTGACTCCCTTGGACTGCAAGGATATCCAAATTGTCCATCCTAAAGGATTTCAGTCCTGAATATTCATTGGAAGGACTGATGCTGGAGCTGAAACTCCAATACTTCTCCTCGTGATGTAAAGAACTGACTAATTTGAAAAGACCCTGATGCTGGGAAAGACTGAAGGCAGGAGGAGAAGGGGACGACAGAGGATGAGATGGCTGGATGGAATCCACTGACTCAGTGGATATGAGTTTGAGTAAACTCCGGGAGTTGGTGGTGGACAGGGAGGCCTGGTGTGCTGCAGTCCATGCGGTCATAAAGAGTCAGACATGACTGAGTGACTGAACTGAACTGAACTGAAATGTTTAAAGAAGTTCTGATTAGCAGAATTACCATTGGTGTCTGATTTCTCCTAGTTGAGTTTAAATGCAGATCAAACAGACTGTGTATAACTAGCAGTGATTCATTGTCATCCAAGGAAGGTTAAAACTAAGTAGATTATAGTTTCTTCTTGCTTTTAGTTATCTATTTCCTTTAGAGAAATTTATACTTCTGTTATAATTGATAACTGAAATCATGTGGGTGTTTCATTATTCCTTACAAAGTAATTCATTTTTGCTCTGACATAGTGTTTTTCTAAATTTTATGGGCCTGAAAAAGCCATAGTATATTTTTATTACTGACTCTGGAGGGCATTAGAAAAGCTGTATGTTTATGTTAGCATATACTCACTGAATCAAGTGCTTTCACTCAACTTGTACCTGAAGATAGATTCTTCTAGTCCCTGTGATTCTTAACATATGCTTCATTTCTTCATTCATTCATTCAATGTGTTCGTTTGGAACACCTACTATGTGCCAAGAATTCCCTGGCTCAGATGGCAAAGAATCTGCATACAATGCAGGAAACAAACATTCAGTCCCTGGGTCAGGAAGATCCCCTGGAGAAGGGAATGGCAACCCACTCTAATACACTTGCCTGGAGAATTCCATGGGCAGAGGAGCCTGGCAGGATCGCAAAGAGTCGGGCACAACTGAGTGAATAACACACAGACACACACGTTGAAAAGCAGTATTCTTGGCACTTGGAATAGATTAGTGAACAAAACACAACCCCTTTTCTTATGGAACTGACATTCTAGTGGTAGAAAAGTGTTTATATTGATTGAGGTCTCAACCTGAGAATCTTTCCGACCCAGGAACTGAACCAGGGTCTCCTGCATTGCAGGCAGATTCTTTACCAACTGAGCTATCAGGGAAGCCCCAGGGAGCTTTCATTAGTATTCAAATATTGTCTTGATGATAAATTAGTAAATTGATTGATCTTATTTTCTGGATATGTAATAAATCACATCATTCATATTTCAAAAGTTAAAGATTTGCTTCTTTTACCGATTCCAAAATAAAGGACTTTTTTTTTTGTTGTTGTTGTTGTTTTTAATTATCTTTCCTGAACCATTCCAAATTTTATGACTATCCAAATAAATAAAGATAATTTGCATTTCCTCTTTTATTCACAAAAATCCTTCTAATCTGCTATCTTACTAGCTTCTGTTAAAAAATCAACTGAAGTACATCAAGCTTTTCAAAAGTTTACTTGAGCACACTTTTATTTTGAATTGGGCAGTGCCAAACTGGTGATGGACAGGGAAGCCTGGCATGCTTCAGTCCATGGGATCACAAAGAGTCGGACACAACTAAGCGGCTGAACTGAACACAAATGTCATTATATTATATTACTCTTCTGTCCATTCATTTTTGCTTATAAAAATATATATTGAGAGTGATTTTTTAAAAATATATATCATGGAGAATGCTTGCTCATTCTTTTTTTGGCAATATAGTGTTCCACTGCATGAATGCACCAACTAATTTAACCACACCTATTGACTTTATTGTTCTTCCCAGGTGGTGTTAGTGGAAAAGAACCTGCCTGCCAATGAAAAAGACATAAGAGATGCATGTTTGATCCCTAGGCTGGGAAGATCCCCTGTACGAGGCCATGGCAACCCACTCCAGCATTCTTGAATGGAGAATCTCAAGGACAGAGGAGCATGGTGGGCTACAGTCCATGGGTTGCCAAGAGTCAGACACGACTGAAATGACTTAGCATGCAGGTGTGCATTGGCATCATTTAGTTTCTAGTCTCAGGCTTTTACAAGTAATGATGCAATGAATAACACTTTTCATGTTCCTTTGTATACACCTAAGTGTATCTACTGGAATTCCATCACCTCCACTAGCTTTGTTCGTAGTGATGCTTTCTAAGGCCCACTTGACTTCACATTCTAAGATGTCTGGCTCTAGGTGAGTGATCACACCATCGTGATTATCTTGGTCATGAAGACCTTTTTTGTACAGTTCTTCTGTGTATTCTTGCCACCTCTTCTTAATATCATCTGCTTCTGTTAGGTCCACACCATTTCTGTCCTTTATCGAGCCCATCTTTGCATGAAGTGTTCCCTTGGTGTCTCTCACTTTCTTGAAGAGATCTCTTGTCTTTCTTATTCTGTTGTTTTCTTCTATTTCTTTGCATTGATCGCTGAGGAAGGCTTTCTTATCTCTCCTTGCTATTCTTTGGAACTCCGCATTCAGATGCTTATATCTTTCCTTTTCTCCTTTGCTTTTCGCTTCTCTTCTTTTCACAGCTATTTGTAAGGCCTCCTCAGACAGCCATTTTGCTTTTATGCATTTCTTTTCCATGGGGATGGTCTTGGTCCCTGTCTCCTGTACAATGTCACAAACCACCATCCATAGTTCATCAGGCACTCTATCAATCAGATCTAGTCCCTTAAATCTATTTCTTACTTCAACTGTATAATCATAAGGGATTTAATTTAGCTCATATCTGAATGGTCTAGTGGTTTTCCCTACTTTCTTCAATTTAAATCTGAATTTGGCAATAAGGAGTTCATGATCTGAGCCACAGTCAGTTCCTGGTCTTGTTTTTGCTAATTGTATAGAGTTTCTCCATCTTTGGCTATAGAGAATATAATCAATCTGAATTCAGTGTTGACCATCTGGTAATGTCCAGGTGTAGAGTCTTCTCTTGTGTTGTTGGAAGAGGGTGTTTGCTATGACCAGTGCATTCTCTTGGCAAAACTCTATTAGCCTTTGCCCTGCTTCATTCCATGTCCCAAGGCCAAATTTGCCTGTTACTCCAGGTGTTTCTTGACTTCCAACTTTTGCATTCCAGTCCCCTATAATGAAAAGAACATTTTTTTAGGTGTTAGGTCTAAAAGGTCTTGTAGGATTTCATAGAACGCTAATAAGTCATGCTCAAAATTCTCTAAGCCAGGCTTCAGCAATATGTGAACTGTGAATTTCAGATGTTCAAGCAGGTTTTAGAAAAGGCAGAGGCACCAGAGATCAAATTGTCAACATCTGCTGCATCATGGAGAAAGTAAGATTAGAGTTCCAGAAAAACAACTATTTCTGCTTTATTGACTATGCCAAAGCCTTTGACTGTGTGGATCACAATAAACTGTGGAACATTCTGAAAGAGATGGGAATACCAGACCAACTGACCGGCCTCTTGAGAAACCTATATGCAGGTCAGGAAGCAACAGTTAGAACTGGACATGGAACAATAGACTGGTTCCAAATAGGAAAAGGAGTACGTCAAGGCTGTATATTGTCACCCTGCTTATTTAACTTATATGCAGAGTACATCATGAGGAAAGCTGGGCTCTAAGAAGCACAAGCTGGAATCAAGATTGCCGGGAGAAATATCGATAACCTCAGATATGCAGATGACACCACCCTTACGGCAGAAAGTGAAGAGGAACTCAAAAGCCTCTTGATGAAAGTGAAAGAGGAGAGTGAAAAGGTTGGCTTGAAGCTCAACATTCAGAAAACAAAGATCATGGAATCTGGTCCCATCACTTCATGGGAAATAGATGGGGAAACAATGGAAACAGTGTCAGACTTTATTTTTGGGGGCTCCAAAATCACTGTGGATGCTGATTGCAGCCATGGAATTAAAAGACACTTACTCCTTGGAAGGAAAGTTATGACCAACCTAGATAGCCTATTAAAAAGCAGAGACATTACTTTGCCAACAAAGGTCCATCTAGCACAAGCTGGAATAAAGATTGCTGGGAGAAATATCAATAACCTCAGATATGCAGATGATACTACCCTTATGGCAGAAAGTGAAGAGGAACTCAAAGGCCTCTTGATGAAAGTGAAAGAGGAGAGTGAAAAGGTTGGCTTGAAGCTCAACATTCAGAAAACAAAGATCATGGCATCTGGTCCCATCAATTCATGGGAAATAGATGGAAAAACAGTGGAAACAGTGTCAGACTTTATTTTTTTGGGCTCCAAAATCACTGCAGATGCTGATTGCAGCCATGAAATTAAAAGACGCTTGCTCCTTGGAAGGAAAGTTATGACCAACCTTGATAGTATATTAAAAAGCAGAGACATTACTTTGCCAACCAATGTCCATCTAGTCAAGGCAATGGTTTTTCCCGTGGTCATGTATGGATGTGAGAGTTGGACTGTGAAGAAGGCTGATCGCCGAAGAATTGATGCTTTTGAACTGTGGTGTTGGAGAAGACTCTTGAGAATCCCTTATACTGCAAGGAGATCCAACCAGTCCATTATAAAGGAGATCAATCCTGGATGTTCATTGGAGGGACTGATGCTAAAGCTGAAACTGCAATACTTTGGCCACCTCTTGCGGCGAGTTGACTCACTGGAAAAGACTCTGATGCTGGAAAAGGTTGGGGGCGGGAGGAGAAGGGGACGACGGAGAATGAGATGGCTGGATGGCATCGCCGACTCTGTGGACATGAGTTTGAGTGTACTCCGGGAGTTGGTGATAGACAGGGAGGCCTGGCGTGCTGTGATTCATGGGGTCGCGGAGAGTCGGACACGACTGAGCGACTGAACTGAACTGAACTGAACTGAGTCAAGGCTATGGTTTTTCCAGTGGTCATGTATGGATATGAGAGTTGGACTGTAAAGAAAGCTGAGTGCCAAAGAATTGATGCTTTTGAACTGTGGTGCTGGAGAAGACTCTTGAGAGTCCCTTGGACTTCAGGGAGATCCAACCAGTCCATTCTAAAGGAGATCAATCCTGGGTGTTCATTGGAAGGAATGATGCTAAAGCTGAAACTCCAATACTTTGGCCACCTCATGAGAAGAGTTGACTCACTGGAAAAGACTCTGATGTTGGGAGGGCTTGGGGGCGGGAGGAGAAGGGGACAACAGAGAATGAGATGGCTGGATGGCTTCACCGACTCGATGGACATGAGTTTGAGTGAACTCCGGGAGTTGGTGATGGACAGGGAGGCCTGGCGTGCTGTGATTCATGGAATCCCAAATAGTCAGACACGACTGAGCGAATGAACTGAACTGAAATGAAGTGTATCTAGGTTAAATGCATAGAATCTTGCCTTTATAATTTTGCCAAATTAACAAGATTTCATCCAAAATGGTTTAGTACCAGTTTTCATGTAATTTACATCACAATTTATGAGAGTGCATATTATTCACTGACCAACACTTCAGTATGATCAAACTTTGCCTTATTGTCAATACAATAGGGTTAAAATATATCTCTATGCCTCAGCAGAGTTTAGTTTAACTCCTCTCATAAGTGAAATTGGACATTTAGGCATCTGTATCATTTGTACATGGTGAAGTACTACTTGCAGTTTCCATTTTGTGTCCGTCTTTTTCAAAATCTGAGCACGTTTTAATTGGAATTTGGCTTTTTTTCTCTTTATATATCAAGAATTATAGCCATGAGTTGCAAATATTTGTTTCTCAGTGTGTTAGTTATATTTGAGATTTGTGGTTTTTTAATTAACTATACAGAAGTATTGAAATGTTTTTTATATTCAGATGATGTTTGTTTGTTTGATGATGTTTGGACTATAAAAAAGCTGAGCACCGAAGAATTGATGCTTTTGAACTGTGGTGCTGGAGAAGACTCTTGAGAGTCCCCTGGACTGCAAGGAGATCCAACCAGTCCATCCTAAAGGAGATCAGTCCTTGTGTTCATTGGAAGGACTGATGTTGAAGCTGAAACTCCAATACTTTGGCTACCTTATGTGAAGAGCTGACTCATTTGACAAGACCCTGATGCTGGGAAAGAGTGAGGGCAGGAGGAGAAGGGGATGACAGAGGATGAGATAGTTGGAAGGCATCACTGACTCAATGGACATGGGTTTGGGTGAACTCCAGGAGTTGGTGATGGACAGGGAGGCCTGGCATGCTGTGGTTCATGGGGTCACAAAGAGTCAGACATGACTGAGTGACTGAACTGATATTTGTTACTTTTTTATTTACGGTTTCTGGATCTTGATTAAGTTGGGACAGCTTTCCCTACTCCATACTTTAAATTTTCACACTCTGAATGCCTTTTGTTACTTCACTTTTGCATTTAAATATTTAATCAAGTTAGATTTTTAAAACTGTCACTACATGTCTGACATGATTTTGTATATAGAAAATAAAACTCAAACAACAAATTGGGAATTAAAGATTTCAGTAAAGTTACAGGATATAAAATCAGTTGCATTTCTATACACCAATAATAAAAATCTGAAAAACAATAAAGGGAACTATTCCATTCACAACACCACATCAGAATAATAAAATATCTAGGAATCAATTTAACAAAGGAAGGGAAAGATCTGTACAACAAAACCTGTAAGACTGCTGAAATAAATCAAAAAAGATACAAACAAATGGAAAGAGGTCTGTGTTCTTGGATGGGAATAACTGATGCTAAAATATCCAGACTACACAAAGCCATCTATAGACTCAATAAAATCCCCATCAGGATACTAATGTTCACAGAAACAGAAAAAAAAATCCTAAAATATTCATGGAACCATAAAAGACGCTGATTAGGCATAGCAATCCTGACGAAAAAGAACAAAACCTGAAGGATCACACTTCCTGATTTCAACCGATACTATATATTTACAGTGATAAAAAACGGTAAGCTACAAGCATAAAAATAAACACATAAACCAAGGGAATAGAGTACCCAGAATTAAAGCCCCACATTTACAGTCAATTAATATTCTACAAGAGTGCCAAGAACACTCAGTGATGAAAAAATAGTCTCTTCAACAAATGGTGCTGGGAAAACTGGTTAAACACGTGCCAATGAAGCGAGCCCTATCTTACACCATTCACAAAAATTAACTCAAATGGATCAAAAATTTAGATATAAGACCCAGTTCCATAAAACTCCTGGAAGGAAACATAGACAAAACTTCTCAACATTGATCTTGGCAATGCTTTTCTCTCTAGGACATCCAAAGCACAAACAAGAGCAAAGATCAATAAATGGGACTACATCAAACAAAGTTTCTGCTCAGGAAAAGAAGCAATTGAAAATGCAACCCACAGAATGGTAAAAATGTTTACAAACTATGTAATGGATAAAAGAGTAGTATCAAAATATACAAATAATCCAGTAAACTCACCAAGGCTTCCCTGGTAGCTCAGATGGTAAAGAAAATTCCCACAATGCAGGAGACCCAGGTTCAACCCCTGGGTCAGGAAGATCCTCTGGAGAAGGAAATGGCAACCTGCTCTAGAATTCTTGCCTGAAAAATCCTATGGACAGAGAAGCATGGGGGAACTATAGTCTATGGAGCTGCAAAGAGTCAGACATGACTGAAACAGTTTATTTTTTTGTTTGTTTTTTATACAATTCGATAAACAAATTAAAAACAACCCCTTTTAAAATTGGGAAGATAAATGGAATACACAATTTTCAAAAGAAGACATAAAAATAGCCAACAGGTACATGAAATGCTGTTCAATCTCATTAATTACCAGAGTAATGAAAATTAAAACCACAAGGAGATACTACCTCCCACCTGCTATGGCCATCATAAAGAAGACCAGGTAAGTGTCGGTGAGGACATGTAGAAACAGACCCTTGTACACTGTTGGTGGGGATGTAAATAAGTTTGACCACTATGGAAAACAAAAGGGAGATTCCTCAAAAAACTGAAAATAGATCTACCATACAATCCATCAGCAATTCCACTTCTGGGCATATAACCAAAGGAAATGAAAACAGGATATTGAATAGATATGTGCTCTCCCGTATTTATTGCAGCATTATTTTCAATAGCCAAAAACTTGAAAATGCCTAAGTATCCATCAGTAAATAGGAAAGAAAATGTCACACACACACACACACTGGAGTATTATTCATCCATGAGAAAGAAGGGCTTCCTACTGTTTGCAACAACATGGATGAAACTTGAGCATATGAAAGTGAGATAATTCAGGCATAGAAAGACAAATACTATATATCACTTTATATGCAGTATCAAAAAAATTGTGAAAACCAAAATTAAAATGCTGTTACCAGGAGATTGCAGGGGTTGGTGTTGGAGAATAGAAAAATATTTAAGAGTACAAAATTGAAACAAGTAGTAAATAGCCCTGGAGATTCAATGTATAGTTTAGTGAATACAGAAAACTATATTCTATTATAATCATCAAACTTACTAAAAGACTAAAATTTAATGATCAAAATACCAAAAAGAAAGGAAATTATGTAACAGTATAGAAGCACTAATTATTGCTACAATGACAATCACATTACTGTAAATGTATCCAATTAACATGCTGTAAATTTTAAATTTGCACAATGCTATGTATCAAACATATTGTTACAAAAAAATAGAGGAAAAACATGTTAAGTGGTGTGAGATATGAAGAGAGATAGAGATGATCTACTACCCTGGAGTCTCAAAATCTTTTAGTAGGTAGACTTTTTTCCCACTAATTAGAAATCTGCCATTATCATATACTACATTCTTATAACAATTTTCTTGAAACTGATTTTTCTACCTTATCTATTCATATTCTAATCTCATGTTGTTCTAACTTTTTGAGCTTAATAAATATTTTAATATCTGGTAGAACAGTTTCACCATTAGTGAGCTCCCCTCCCACCCCACAGTGCTTACCTCTTCTGTTTGGTTTTCCAAATGAATATTTTATTTTATATACTGTAAAATCAAAAATGGATTCTGATAAGCCCCAAAATGCATATTAGGATCCATTTTTGTTTCTACAATATATAAAATAAGACACTTGAAAATTTTACAGATGTCATGTAAATTTCTAAGTTAAATCACAGAGAACTGGTATCTTAATGACGTTGAGTATTCTTATATGTGGGGCTTCCCAGATATGACTTTGAGTATTCTTCATGATGTTGAGTATTCTTATACAGGCAGCTTTGCTAGTGGTAAAGAACCTGCTATCAACCTGGGAGACATAAGAGACCCAGCTTCAATATCTGAGTTGATAGATACACTGGAGAAGGAAATGGCAACCGAACTCCAGTTCTTGCCTGGAAAATTCTGAGCACGCAACTAAGCACACCTACTTATCTTGGTATGTCTTTCCCTTATTTTATGTTTAACTAACATTTGTTGTTCAGTCACTCAGTCATGTCCAACTCTTTGTGATCCCATTGAGTGCAGCATGCCAGACTTCCCTGTCCGTCACAATCTCCCAGAGTTTGCTCAAACTCATGTCCATTGACTTCATTTTCTGTTTCTCCATAGCTAACTTTATCTGTTAGTTTATCCTCATATAACGTGACTTTGCTTTGCTATTGTAATTTTTCTTTTTTTTTTTAGCATCCATGATATTTTCTATCAGGTTAGTGGTGAACATGAAGTCAATTGCTCTCTGTATATACATTGTTCTGCCACTATTGTATGCCACTAAGTTACTCTTTGGGGTTCCCTGGTGGCTCAGATAGTAAAGAATTGGCCTACAAAGTGGGAGACCTAGGTTCAATCCCTGGGATGGGAAGATCTCCTGGAGGAGGGTATGGCAACCCACTCCAGTATTCTTGCCTAGAGAATCCCCATGGACAGAGGAGACAGGTGGGCTATGGTCCATGGGGTCACAAAGAGCCAGACCTGACTGAGTGACTAAGAACAGAACAAATTAATCTTTGTAGTAGATAAATCTCTCATTCTTGGGTTTCTATATTAATAACCATATCATTGGCAAATTTTACATTATGTCTTTTTGCTTCTCATTTTAAATTCCATTTCACTTATTTTTCACTAAACAACTAATATTTCTGGTTCAAAGTTTAGCAATTTTGGCTTTAGAGAGACTGAGGATATTTTTCTTACCTCTTAACTTTAAAGTGAAGTTTTCCCATTGAGAATAACGGAGATAGGTGTCAAGTAAATATCTATGTCTATTTGACTGATTTTGTTTAAATTAAAAACAGATACTCAATTTTTTTCAAATCTTCTTAAGCATCTATGGATGTAATTATGTGATTTTTTTCTTCCTTAGAAATCCTTATTGCATTTTATGGAGGAGACTATGGACAAAATCCATTGTAACCTATATATCTAGCATAAAATATTAATATATTAGAATGCAATCATTTATTTTGTTTTGAAAATATTTTTGAAAGTCTCTTTTATTATACTTAAATTGGTGATGTATATTCTATACACTTGGAGAAGGAAATGGCAACCCACTCTAGTATTCTTGTCTGGGAAATCCCAAAGTCAGAGGAGCCTTGTCGGCTTCAGGCCATGGGGTCCCAAAGAGTCAGACACAACTTAGCAGCTAAACTACCACCACCACATTCTATACACTAAGATATATTTATGATTGTTCACACACACATATTTCTTTCCCCAGATACCTGTTTCCTGGATGGCCACAATTTTCCAGATACTTCACAATCTTGAAAAACTGTCACCACATTCTAGCGCTAACAAAGAGTATTTTGTAAATGAAAGGACATAAGATTGATGCTATTGATGGAATCAAACATTGGTTCTGCTCTTTTTATGAATGTGTAAACAAGGGCAGTTAGCTGTTCTAAGCTGTAGTTACCTCAGGTATTAACTGGACAAGCCAGCCCATTGCATTCTTATCAGAGCTGGTCAATTAGTATTGTCATTTCATTTCATCTCTTTGATTCTGGTTTCAATTATTCAAGAGTGTGTTCTGCATTTTTAAGTACTTTGTTTTCTTCTGTTTTTCCTTATAAAAATCAGAGGACAGACTTTTGACGGAAAGTGCTTTCACAAAAACTGACAAACTGTGTCTAAATGGAAAGTTCACAGTAACAGCATCTGGCTTTGTATTTCTTTGAGCTACGCAGGAGGATTCCTCCACTCAGAGGGCTGTCTGCTTAGTCAGGAGGATAGCAGGAGCCAGAGACACAGGGTGGGAACGAAGGCAGGAGGCACTCCGCAAAGACTCTCAATCTCCTGGAAGCAAAACCGGAGAAGGAGAGCCCAGGGAGAAAAGAAGACGGTAGTAAGGTGCTGACATGAAGAAACGCCACTCTGGTAGGATTGTACAGTGCTCTGTGTGTTCTGAGAGACTTTAGGACCACTGAGAAATCAGGGCATTAGATATTTTTAGTTTTCTTTAAAATCATCCCCAACCTCCCTCCCCCCACACATACACCCATACACACACTATACACACACACACACGCACAAACACACAGGCTGCTTTGCCATTGTTTCATTTTTTAAATTCATCTATTTAATTGCCTTTTATGTATCATTGTAAGCTGCTATCCTTGCAACAGCAAAATAGCAATTATCTAACTTTAAAAAATTATTTGAGTACATTACCCATGAGTAAACTAGCCATCATAGCTATAGGAAATCTGCTAAACATATGGAAGAACATAAAGCACGATCTAATTTGGATTGCTTATGGAGGAAGAGAAAGTTTTGTCTTTGTATTTGAACTTGATAAGTAGGTAAATATGGGTTTTGGAACTCATTTTTTTCTCCTGTTTGTCCCCTGAATTGACTAGATTTATTTAAAACAGGGTGATGGACCCTATTTCAATGTTCTTTAACCTTTTTATATGGAAAATGATAAATCAACACCAGTCTCTCAAAAGGAAAAAACAAAATGCTTATTTTTAGATGAATTAGTAGAACAATTAATAGTGACTCCAACTCTCTGTCCCTGCTAGTCTCCCATTTTTAAAACTAGGCAAGCATTAATTTTCTAATGTGGTTGGCAGTGGATATCAGAACCTTTTGGATCATGGCTTAATCACTATTGAGTTCCCATCTTTGGTTGTGTAGGCAGAAGCAGAAGATGTTTAGTTGTAGCTCAATAAATACTCTCAGATAGGTAAGGATAGGATAGCAGTCTCCCAAAACCAGAAATCAATTCTTGTTTGACATTTCTCCTACCCTTCACTGCTTTCTTTGCTCCAAGATTTTTAACAGAGGGATGTGATTTTATGCTTATATGGACTTACTTACACCATGGTCAGGTAATTAAAAGTAGCTTCCTAATTCTCACTAAGTCAACTATTTTAATTTCCTGAGACAATGTTTTGTAATCCTTGGCTTAGTAATGTATAATATGACATGCTTGTTTGTTAAACAGAATTTTTGTGACACAGCAGAAAGCTGACATTTCCACTTCTGCCTTTTTTCATGCATGTACCAGATTGTTTGTTGGCACCTCAGTGAAATATCCTTCTAAACTGAAGTGGCACTAAAATCTCAGACAGATGAAATCAGAGGGAATTAATTGTCAGCAGATTTGCAATGAAGCAAGTGTCAAGGAAGTTATTCATGCAGATGTATTATAATAGATAGAAACAAAAGTGAACTGAACTGAAAGTCACTCAAGTCGTGTCTGGCTCTTTGAGATGCCATGGATTATACAGTCCATGAAATTCTCCAGGCCAGAGTACTGGAGTGGGTGGCCATTCCCTTCTCTAAGGGATCTTCCCAACCCAGGGATCGAACCCAGGTCTCCTGCATTTCAGGCGGATTCTTTACTGTCTGAGCCACCAGGGAAGCCCAGATAGAAACAAGAATCTACACAAAAACATGGAAATGGAATAAATGAAAAGAAAACATATCCCATTAATATTAATTGTTCTAAAAAGAAGCTAAAGCAAAAGAGTTGCAATGTACCGTGTGTTTATAGCACAAGTAAAAATAAAATACACGACAAAAACAGTGTAAAGAACAGGAAGAGGTATTAGGAATATATTATTGTAAGGTCCTTAGCTCTACACTGGCTTCCCTGGTGGCTCAGCGGTAAAGAATCTGCCAGCCAATGTAGGAGATATGGGTTTGCTCCCTGGGTTGAAAAGATCCCCGGAGGAGGAAAGGGCAACCCACTCCAATCTCATTCTTGCCTGGGAAATCCCATGGACAGAAGGGCGTGATGGGCTACATACAGTCCATGGGGTCTCAAAGAGTCAGACCTGCCTTAGCAACTAAACAACAGCAAAGCTTTACATAAGAAGTGCTACAATATTATTATTCTTATCTCATCTTATAAGAATTATTATTTCAAGATATACATTATAAGACCTAGAACAATATTTAAAACCTTATTAACCAAAAAATAGCAGCAGAAGAAGAAAAAGAAACAAAGAGCAAATAAGAAAGAAATTAGGAAACAGCTATCAAGATGATATTTTAATCTTGCCTTATCAATAATAGCATTAAATATAATAAGTCTATACATACCAATTAAAATGCAGACATTGTCAAATGGAGTGAAAAAGCAAGATTTAACTTTAGAACATGTACAAGAAACTCACTTTAAAAATAAAGGCATATCATGAGTAACTAATAAGGAACAGATGAATGTAAACTTTTTTTGATCACTAACCACCCATGTAACACTTGGTAACCAGGGCCATTGCAATTGCCCATTCAACATTTCCTTGTGAATTTGAGAACTGGGAAATGTATAGAGGAATAGAAAGAAAATGGATAAAGCTAGACAAAGAATGCATCTGTAACATAGTCCTGAGGATTGTGAAGGCCCAGGGATCCTCTCAAATGTCTTTATCCTTGAAATTATACAAGGTCCTCGACTTTGCCTCTCACTCAATTTAGGATCTGCGTATAGCACACTTCATCCCTCTGGGTGTTATTTCCTCAATGGGTACATTAAGGACTTTGGACTGGAAGACCACTGAGATGATTTTTTACTTTAAGAATGTAAAATTGGCAATTTCCCCTTAGCTAAATTTGCCCCATGTTGTAGAAATAAAATGCTATAGGATATCTTTTTTTAAAAAAATAAAAGCAAAATTGGTCAAAGAACACTGATATAAATGATATAAGATGAAAACATTAGTTTAACAAATAAAACAACCTAAAACTGGTCTATTAATTTCAGATAAAGTAGACTTCAGAACAAGGAATTTACCAGGACTAAAAAGGAGTATTGTACAACAATAAACAAGTCAAATCTACAAGAAATTTAAATGCTCTAAATGTGTACGGACTAGTCACAAATCTTTAAAATAAATGTAGTAAAATCTAATTGAAGGGGAAGGGAAAATAGACCTGTCTATAGTTATAGTAGGAGACATCAATACCTCTCTCTCAGTAATTGATAAAATATGTGTGTGGAAAATCTCTCTGCCAGTGAAGATTTTTCTATTCTCATTTACTCAGACAAAAAAATCCCACCTTATCCTGAATTTCTACCTTTCCAATATATCATCTCTTTACAACATTTATATATTACATGAGTCTGTTCTCACTTATTAGATGAAGAGATATAATCTCTAAGAATCCTATAAAGTTGGAAAGTCCCACCTGTGTATCCGGGGGTGACAAGACTACTCATATCTGTTATGGGGAAACAACAGACAGATGCATTAATGAGCAATTATTAGTAAACAATGCTTTAACTTGAAAAGGAAAAGCATAGTTTTTTCAATCTATGTCATCAGTCATAGAGAGATTAATGCCTGTGAAAATATTACCAAGACTTTCTCATGGATCAATTGTTGGAATCTGAAGAAAACCTCATAGAAACTATGTAAATGTAAATGTGTTAGTCACTCAGTTGTGTCCGACTCTTTCTGAGTCCATGGACTGTAGCCTGCCAGGCTCCTCCATCCATGGAATTCTCTGGGCAAGAATACTGGAGTGGGTTGCCATTTACTTCTCCAAGGGATCTTCCCAACCCAGGGATTGAACCCGGGTCTCCTGCATTGCAATCAGATTGTTTACTGTCTGAGCAACCAGGGAAGCCCCACAGAAACTATACTAACACTAAAATTGAAAGAGTTGCCTGTATTCCAAATCACTTTAATCTGCTCAATGTATTTACAGAAAACACATGTATTAGTGTATCCTGCCAGAAAAGAACAGTCACTTTATTATTCTTAAATGTATCCAGCACAGTAAACAGAAGGAAAATACTTGGTTAAGCTATATTTATAGTATTTAAATACTTCCATGATGGCTTGTTATTTTAAGAATTTTGTTTTTGCCTCTCAGGAAAAAAAAAAAAAAACTACAAAGATATTACTTTGACAAGAAGATTTTCTTCTTTGAAGCAAAGTGATAAAGGTAACAGGTGTCTCTGGACTTATTTGTAAACAAAAAAATTTAGAGAAAATTTAAAGAAAGACCTAAGGATGTTTGAGATATCTCTTTCACATTTTAATAGAATAATTTATTTCTGAAAGCAAATGTAGAGTGGTTAAAGAAGAGAAGGGTTTATAAAACCCAAATCTATTGTTAACCTGGATAGTAGGCTGATAACAGGATTGATTTGATCATGGTCTGACTCAGACTAGAGGGCTGCAAATTCCATGTGTCAAGAAAGAGTAGAGGGAGGTCAATTAAGGCAATGAAAGTTAAGCAGATGACTAAGAAATGTGATTATCCACAATATACTATGAAAATTTCTAATAATTTGAATGAGAGATGAGCATGCCTGCATTGGCATGGCTTTATTGGGAAGGAAATTACTGCATAAAGATTGAGTTTTTCAGGAGAATAATACAGAATGTTCTTTCTTATCACATATCCTTCTGACTTGGCTGCAACTGGAAGTGGGGAAATAGTGTTATAAGTTTGTAAGATAAGAAACCAAATAAAATCAATATTTAATCATCATTGCTTAAAAAAATTCCACCTGTAATTTCACCTCTGCCTCTCTCTTCATACACCTTATTTCATTCTCTGATTGATGCCTGGACTACTCAAATCCTGTGCTTCAACCATTCTGATTATTTACAGTATCTTTATATATTGCTGAGCAAATACCTATTCACTTTCCAATGCTCGGCTTAAGTTTCACACTCCCTACCTGCCCCTCACCCTCACTCAGATAATTAAAAACTCCATACTAGTGGCTGTATGTTTCTGCTTAAACACTTAGGACCATTTTCACACTTGTTTACAAGTGTATCAAAGTCTGTCCTTTTCACACTTAAGTCTTTTAGAGTCTAGGATTCTTTAATTTGTGTATTTCCTAGTTTTGAAACAATATCCAGCACATAGTAAGAACTTAACTAATTTAGTGCATACAGTCAAATGAATAAGGTGGACTATTGCTTGGAAGCCTAGACTTTGTGACACAAAAAATACAGTATCTTGGAGTAGGACTAAAGTACCAAAGGCTTTGATTTCCCAGCAAAATGAAAGAGTTGGCATTTATGATCTTTAGAGCACTAAAGTTTAGTATGATTTTTCCTCTATATACATAATTAGACATGCACCTGGGTAATTTTTACTCACAAATTTAAAAATATGAAATATTCTAAATTCAAATATAAACATATAAAATCAATATATACCTGTTAAACATACTTGGCATTTTTATATTTATAACAAATCCTGATTTATATTAAAATTAAATTCAATTTTATTCCATTCAATAAACTCTTCCCTTTTACCAAGAAGAGAGTGCTAGCTATAAAGTAACTTGTTACTTTTACCTACATCTGTGAAGATGTATAGTTTTATGAGTAGAATAATCCTAGTGCTATTTTAAAAAATAATGTTTCAGTAGATAGAGTAAAATTAATGTTTCAAGTTAATGATAGCAGCATTTTATATTATATTAGAAAGGATTACATTTCACATTATGGGAATTACCAAGATATTACTTTCAATCACTATTAAATAACATTTAAAATCCATGAGATTATTTAGAATAATAGGCTACTGTTCCCTTGCCTCAAGTTTTGCATTATAAAGCTTATCTAACATATTATATTTTTAACTACCAATGTCATATACCGTATCTGAGCCTCAAACAATATTATGCATGCATTACCACATTCATGTTCATAAAGGAAATAGCAAATGTTCAGAGGTAGTTTTTTACACTTTTATGAGTGTTATAGTGAGTGTTAGAGATTAAGACTGATGTAGAAGGAAAAGATAGAATCTATCATGTTGCAGTATACTAATCTTGGAAATAATGGCCATTCAATGACTAAATTCAATGCAAAGTTTTCCTTGGAGAAACAAAAGGTTGTTTGCTTTTTGTCATACCTAAATAATAACACAGTTGTTTAAGGAGCTTTTTCAGAGATCTTATGACACTTAGGAAAATACAAAACTTCCGGCATTTGCCTTGAATTTTCTAGCCTTTCTTCAACATAAACTGCCCAATGCCAAACTTTTAAGTTTTGAAAATTTTGGCTAAAATCATACTAAATTCACCTATTTTTGTCATGTTTAGTTAAGTGTTTCTCTTTCGTTATTTTAAAACTCATTTCTAGTGGTAGTGGTAATACCAAAAAGTACAACAGCAAATTTTTTCATTTAGAAATGATTTTTCATGATTGATATAGAAAGTCTCCCATTATATAAATACATTTCTTAACAAAATGATTTTCTTACTAATAACTTTTGAAGCACTCTATATATTTTTCACAACGTAATCCATAGGAACCTGGAATGTTAGGTCCATGAATCAAGGCAAATTGGAAGTGGTCAAACAGGAGATGGCAAGAGTGAACGTCGACATTCTAGGAATCAGTATATTAAAATGGACTGGAATGGGTGAATTTAATTCGGATGACCATTATATCTACTACTGTGAGCAGGAATCCCTTAGAAGAAATGGAGTAGCCATCATGGTCAACAAAAGAGTCCGAAATGCAGTACTTGGATGCAATCTTAAAAATGACAGAATGATTTCTGTTCGTTTCCAAGGCAAATCATTCAATATTACAGTAATCCAGGCCTATGCCCCAACTAGTAATGCTGAAGAAGCCGAAGTTAATCGGTTCTATGAAGACCTACAAGATCTTTTAGAACTAACACCCAAAAAAGATGTCCTTTTCATTATAGGGGACTGGAATGCAAAAGTAGGAAGTCAAGAAACACCTGGAGCAACAGGCAAATTTGGCCTTGGGGCACGGAATGAAGCACAGCAAAGGCTAATAGGGTTTTGTCAAGAGAATGCACTGGTCATAGCAAACACCCTCTTCCAACAACACAAGAGAAGACTCTACACATGGACATCACCAGATGGTCAACACCGAAATCAGATTGATTATGTTCTTTGCAGCCAAAGATGGAAAAGCTGTATACAGTTAGCGAAAACAAGACCAGGAGCTGACTCTGGCTCAGATCATGAACTCCTTATTGCCAAATTCAGACTTAAATTGAAGAAAGTAGGGAAAACAACTATACCATTCACATATGACCTCAATCAAATCCCTTATGATTATACAGTGGAAGTGAGAAATAGATTTGAGGGTCTAGATCTGATAGATAGAGTGCCTGATGAACTCTGGACGGAGGTTCGTGACATCATACAGGAGACAGGGACCAAGACCATCCCCATGGAAAAGAAATGCAAAAGAGCAAAATGGCTGTCTGAGGAGGCCTTACAAATAGCTGTGAAAAGAAGAGAGGTGAAAAGCAAAGGAGAAAAGGAAAGATATAAGCATCTGAATGCAGAGTTCCAAAGAATAGCAAGGAGAGATAAGAAAGACTTCCTCAGTGATCAATGCAAAGAAATAGAGGAAAACAACAGAATAGGAAAAACAAGAGACCTCTTCAAGAAAATTAGAGATTCCAAGGGAACATTTCATGCAAAGATGGGCTCGATAAAGGACAGAAATGGTATGGACCTAACAGAAGCAGAAGATATTAAGAAGAGGTGGCAGGAATACACAGAAGAACTGTACAAAAAAGATCTTCACGACCAAGATAGTCACAATAACGTGATCACTGACCTAGAGTCAGACATCTTGGAATGTGAAGTCAAGTGGGCCTTAGAAAGCATCACTACTAACAAAGCTAGTGGAGGTGATGGAATTCCAGTTGAGCTATTTCAAGTCTTGAAAGATGATGCTGTGAAAGTGCTGCACTCAATATGCCAGCAGATTTGGAAAACTCAGCAGTGGCCACAGGACTGGAAGAGGTCAGTCTTCATTCCAATCCCAAAGAAAGGCAATGCCAAAGAATGCTCAAACTAACGCACAATTGCACTCATCTCACACGCTAGTAAAGTCATGCTCAAAATTCTCCAAGCCAGGCTTCAGCAGTATGTAAACCATGAACTCCCAGATGTTCAAGCAGGTTTTAGAAAAGGCAGAGGCACCAGAGATCAAATTGTCAACATCCGCTGGATCATGGAGAAAGCAAGAGAGTTTCAGAAAAAACATCTATTTCTGCTTCATTGACTATGCCAAAGCCTTTGACTGTGTGGATCACAATAGACTGTGGAACATTCTGAAAGACATGGGAATCCCAGACCACCTGACCTGCCTCTTGAAAAACCTGTATGCAGGTCAGGAAGCAACAGTTAGAACTGTACATGGAACAACAGACTGGTTCCAAATAGGAAAAGGTGTACGTCAAGGTTGTATATTGTCACCTTGCTTATTTAACTTATATGCAGTGTACATCATGAGGAACGCTGGGCTGGAAGAAGCACAAGCTGGAACCAAGATTGCCGGGAGAAATATCAATAACCTCAGATATGCAGATGACACTACCCTTACGGCAGAAAGTGAAGAGGAACTCAAAAGCCTCTTGATGAAAGTGAAAGAGGAGAGTGAAAAGGTTGGCTTGAAGCTCAGCATTCAGAAAACAAAGATCATGGCATCTAGTCCCATCACTTCATGGGAAATAGATGGGAAAACAGTGGAAACAGTGTCAGACTTTATTTTTGGAGGCTCCAAAATCACTGCAGATGCTGATTGCAGCCATGAAATTAAAAGACGCTTGCTCCTTGGAAGGAAAGTTATGATCAACCTTGATAGTATATTAAAAAGCAGAGACATTACTTTGCCAACCAAGGTCCATCTGCAGACGAATGGATAAGAAAGCTTTGGTACGTATACACAATGGAGTATTATTCAGCCATTAAAAAGAATACATTTGAATCAGTTCTAATGAGGTGGATGAAACTGGAGCCTATTATACAGAGTGAAGTAAGCCAGAAAGAAAAACACCAATACAGCATACTAACGCATATATATGGAATTTAGAAAGATGCAAATGATAACCCTGTATACGAGACAGCAAAAGAGACACAGATGCATAGATCAGTCTTTGGGACTCTGTGGGAGAGGGTGAGGGTGGGATGATTTGGGAGAATGTCATTGAAACACGTATGTTGTCATATGTGAAATGAATCACTAGTTCAGGGTCAATGCATGTTATAGGATGCTCGGGGCTGGCATGCGGGGATGACCCAGAGGGAGGATAAAGGGAGGAGGGAGGTGGGAGGGGGGTTCAGGAGGGGGAACTTATGTAAACCCTGGGCGAATTCATTTCAATGTATGGCAAAACCAACCAATATAATATTGTAAAATAATTTGCCTCCAATAAAAAATAAATTAATTACAAAAAAATAAAAAAAAAAAGCAGAGACATTACTTTGCCAACAAAGGTCCGTCTAGTCAAGGCAATGGTTTTTCCCGTGGTCATGTATGGATGTGAGAGTTGGACTGTGAAGAAAGCTGATCATCGAAGAATCGATGCTTTTGAACTGTGGTGTTGGAGAAGACTCTTGAGAGTCCCTTATACTGCAAGGAGATCCAACCAGTCCATTCTAAAGGAGATCAATCCTGGATGTTCATTGGAAGGACTGATGCTAAAGCTGAAACTGCAATACTTTGGCCACCTCATGCGACGAGTTGACTCACTGGAAAAGACTCTGATGCTGGGAAAGGTTGGGGGTGGGAGGAGAAGGGGACGACGGAGAATGAGATGGCTGGATGGCATCACCGACTCTGTGGACATGAGTTTGAGTGTACTCCGGGAGTTGGTGATGGACAGGGAGGCCTGGCGTGCTGTGATTCATGGGGTCACGGAGAGTCAGACACGACTGAGCGACTGCACTGAACTGAACTGAATCTTCATAAAGCCCTGTGAATACTATTATTGGCTCCATTTTACTTATGAGGAAACTGAGGCAAAGAGAAGTTAGATTACTTGTGTAGATCACCCAGTTGTGGCCCCACAATCTATCGACTCATTGAAATATAAGATAGGAAATGTTGACAATCACGTGGAGACTTCTAGTATTTAAAAATTTTTTTCTTAAGTTGTATTTTCAGTTCAGTTCATACGCTCAATTGTGTCCAACTCTTTGCGACCCCATGAATTGCAGCATGCCAGGCTTCCCTGTCCATAACCGACTCCCGGAGTTCACTCAAACTCATGTCCACCGAGTTGGTGAGGCCATCCAGCTAGCTCATCCTCTGACATCCCCTTTTCCTCCTGCCCCCAATACTTCCCAGCATCAGAGTCTTTTCCAATGAGTCAACTCTTGGCATGAGGTGGCCAAAGTACTGGAATTTCAGCTTTAGCATCAGTCCTTCCAACAAACATCCAGGCCTGATCTCCTTTAGGATAGACTGGTTGGATCTCCTTGCAGTCCAAGAGGCTCTCAAGAGTCTTCTCCAACACCACAGTTCAAAAGCATCAATTCTTTGGCACTCAGTTTTCTTCACATTCCAACTCTCACATCATACATGACCACTGGAAAAACCATAGCCTTGACTAGATGGACCTTGGTTGGCAAAGCAGCATCTCTGCTTTTTAATATGCTGTCTAGGTTGGTCATAACTTTCCTTCCAAGGAGTAAGCATCTTAATTTCATGGCTGCAATCACCATCTGCAGTGATTTTGGAGCTCCCATAAATAAAATCAGCCACTGTTTCCACTGTTTCCCCATCTATTTGCCATGAAGTGATGGGACCAGAAGCCATGATCTTAGTTTTCTGAATGTTGATCCTTAAGCCAACTTTTTCACTCTCCTCTTTCACTTTCATCAACAGGCTCTTAATTTATTCTTAGCTTTCTACCATAAGGGTGATGTCATCTGCATATCTGAGGTTATTGATATTTCTCCTGGCAATATTGATTCCAGCTCCTGCTTCTTCCAGCCCAGCATTCCTCATGATGTACTCTGCATATAAGTTAAATAAGTAGGATGACAATATACAGCCTTGACGTACTCCTTTCCCAATTTGGAACCATTGACGCACTCCTTTCCCAATTTGGAACCAGTCTGTTTTTCCATGTCCATTTCTAACTATTGCTTCCTGACCTGCATAGAGGTTTCTCAAGAGGCAGGTCAGGTGGTCTGGTATACCATCTCTTTCAGAATTTTCCAGTTTATTGTGATCCACAGAGTCAAAGTCTTTGACATAGTCAATAAAGCAGAAATAGATGTTTTTCTGTAACTCTCTTGCTTTTCCCATGATCCAGCAGATGTTGGCAATTTGATCTCTGGTTCCTCTGCATGTATTTTAGGTGTCACTTAATTTTACCATTATCTGTTATTTCTCCTCTGGGACTATATTTTTTAATCTATGACAAGTTTTTGAGAGGCTCATATGATGGTTGAGTTTATGTGTCAACATGACGAGGCTTTGGTGCCCCAAAGTTTAGTCAAACATTAGTCTAGATGTTGCTGTAAAGCTATTTTGTAGATATGGATAATGTTTACAAGTCAGTTGACTCTGGAAGAAAGTGAAGAACTAAAGAGCCTCTTGATGAAAGTGAAAGAGGAGAGTGAAAAAGTTAACTTAAAGCTCAACATTCAGAAAACTAAGATCATGGCATCCAATCCCATCACTTCATGGCAAATAGATGGGGAAACAGTGGCTGACTTTATTTTTGGGGCTCCAAAGTCACTGCAGATGGTGTTACAGCTATGAAATTAAAAGATGCTTATTCCTTGGAAGGAAATTTATGACCAACCTAGTCTGTCTAGTCAAGGCTATGGTTTTTCCATATGTTTTTTCTCACATGTTTGGATGTGAGAGTTGGATCATAAAGAAAGCTGAGCATCGAAGAATTGATGCTTTTGAACTGTGGTGTTGGAGAAGACTCTTGAGGGTCCCTTGGACTTCAAGGAGATCCAACCCGTCCATCCTAAAGGAGATCAGTCCTGGGGGTTCATTGGAAGGACTGATGGTGAAGCTGAAACTCCAATATTTTGGCCACCTGATGTGAAGAACTGACTCATTGGAAAAGACCCTGATGCTGGGAAAGATTGAGGGCAGGAGGAGGAGGGGACGACAGAGGATTAGATGGTTGGATGGCATCACTGACTCAATGGACATGAATTTGGGTAAACTCCAGGAGTTGGTGATGGACAGGGAGGCCTGGCGTGCTGTGGCTAATGGGGTCGCAAAGAGTCGGACATGACTGAGTGACTGAATTGAACTGAAGAAAAATTATGATAGCATCTCCAACTCAATGGACATGAGTTTAAGCAAACTCTGGGAGATAAATAGTGAAGGACAGGGAAGCCTGGCGTGCTGCAGTCCATGGGTTTGCAGAGATGGACACAATTTAGTGATTGAACAACAAGTGATCTTACATGACTCGTAGAAGAACTCAAGAAAGAAAGCCAAAATATGCATACAGGTAGACCTTGGTCTGAAGATAGGCGAGGAGTCTGAGAAAGGAGAATTTGTAAGGAAATCTTCAGTGCTCTCCAGAAATAAATATCAGGACCTAGGGGATGGGTTCCAGAAGCTCCTGTTTTATCCACGTGTAAATATCAGTCAACAAACTGATGAAGCCTCTAAGTGAAACACTCGTGACCTCCCAATGACCATGTGATTGCACTTCTGTCTTCTGATTCTTGAACAAATCCCCATAGTTGGAAATCCCTCACCAAGAACAACATGAAGATGCATGCGCAGGCATAGATGGAAGTGGTGACCACAGTGCCAACCTGACCACAGCCTGCGACAGAGTCTAGCTCTCTTTTCAGTACATTGCAATAACTCTAGGAGCACCAGAGTCCAGAAACGTCTGACACAAATATAAAATTGGATAAGTACACTAAAGAGACTTGGGTGTAAGACTAATTAGGAAATCACAATCAAAGCCACCATGGAGGGAGGGGGGTTCGGAAGGGGGAGCACATGTACACCTGGGGTGGATTTGTGTCAATGTATGGCAAAACCAACCAATATATTAATGTAAGGTAATTTGCCTCCAATAAAATAATTTTTAAAAAAAGCCACCATGGAGGATTTTTCTTTTTTTTTTTTAACAGAGAGAATTAAATGAAGCAGAAATGAAGAGAAGCAGACATGAAAAAACTGGTTATCCTAGAGAGAAAGGCAAAGTGTGGGAATCAGTATCTCATGGGACTTGACTGGAATTTGTGCCACAGTACAGTTCAGTTCAGTTGCTCAGTCCTGTCCAACTCTTTGTGACCCCATGGACTGCAGAATGCCAGGCTTCCCTGTCCATCACCAATTCTCAGAGCCTGCTCAAACTTATGTCCATCAAGTTGACAATGTCATCCGACCATCTCATCCTCTGTCATCCCCTTTACCTCCTGCCTTCAATCTTTCCCAGCATCAGGGTCTTTTCAATTGAGTCAGTTCTTCGCATCAGGTGGCCGAAGTATTAGATGCTGATGCTCCAGCTTCAGCATCAGTCCTTCCAATGAATATTCAGGACCGATTTCCTTTAGGACGGACTGGTTGGATTTCCTTGTCATCCAAGGGACTCTCAAGAGTCTTCTTCAACATCACAGTTCAAAAGCATCAATTTTTCATTGCTCAACTTTCTTTATGTTCCAACTCTCACATTCATACATGACTAGTGGAAAAACTATAGCTTTTGATTAGATGTACCTTTGTCAGCAAAGTAATGTCTCTGCTTTTTAAAATGCTTCCTCAGTTGGTCATAACTTTTCTTCCAAGGAACAAACGTCTTTTAATTTCATGGCTCCAGCCACCATCTGCAGTGATTTTGGAGCCCAGGAAAATAAACTCTGTCACTGTTTCCACTGTTTCCCCATTTGCCATGAAGTAATGAGACCAGATGCCACAGGACCTGATAGAATTTGTTACACTCTGTGGCACATTTTTCTCCTTATTTTATGTGGGAAATGTGGATTTCTGGTGCTCACAACAAAAGGTGCATTGGCTAAACATATGTTCCAGCTATAATACGTAACTTTTCTATCACACAGTCAGTAAACCACTTTTTACTTTGTAAAATGAAGTGATACATCAGCATAGAATGCACGTGCACAGACCATAGAAACAGAATGTATGAATTCACATTCTAGGATTATGAGTGTGGTGACCCAGGGATACCTGGACCTGTGTTTCCCACTTGTCGATTGAGGATACTATCATTGGGAAATATTAAGAATACAACTGATTTCTCATTTGCAGAATTCCTGGTAAGTTGTAAGTATGTGTGAATGATTTTTTAAAAACTAATATCCATAGATTCAGAGAAGAGCCATAAAATCTCTTTTATAAGTTCTATCTCTGAAGATATAAGAGATTAGGATTCCAAGACAGTCAATAAAAAAAAAATGAATAGTGAGATACTTCACAGCTATTATCTTATAAGTTTCCTTTGCCACACTGATGCTTGTTTCAAATCTGATAGATCCATCATTTAGAATTAGGATGCTGAAAAGATACCTTGGCCAATAAGTTTTCTTCCTTAAACTACATGGATTACCAGTTACTCATGTTATCAAAACAACAAAATTGATCTCAACATGGGAAATCTGGGTACTCAAGAAAAAAGATGTTAGAGAGAGCAGATTAGATTTTGCAGACAGATGAGCCCTATGATAGTTTTATTTCTATTGTAATTTCCATGAAGCTCTAGGTTCTAAGTGGCTAATAGTGACATCTGTGGACCCTTAAGCACGTGATCAATAATAAAAATAAATAGTGTACAAGGTATGGCAAAATTACGAAGAGTTAATCAATGCATTTATTCCTGTGTACTTGATACAATAGCCATATGCAGATTCAGTAAATGGTACAATTAAGAATGAGACCTTACTCTCTTAGTAGCTATAAAAGTTCTTAAGACATATTTTAATTGTTTTATCTAGGATTTTTCATTGTTTTCAGTGGAGAATACATCCCTCTTCAGTTCAGTTCAGTCGCTCAATCATGTCTGACTTTTTGCGACCCCATGGACCACAACACACCAGGCCTCCCTGTCCATCAGCAAATCCCGGGGTTTACCCAAACTCATGTCCATTGAGTCAGTGATGCCATCCAATGATCTCATCCTCTGCCATCCCCTTCTCCCCCTGCCCTCAATCTTTCCCAACATCAGGGTTTTTTCAAATTAGTCAGTTCTTCATATCAGGTGGCCAAAGTATTGGAGTTTCAGCTTCAACATCGGTCCTTCCAATGAACACTTAGGTCTGATGGACTGGTTGGATCTCCTTGCAGTCCGAGGGACTCTCAAGAGTCTTCTCCAACACCACAGTTCAAAAGCATCAATTCTTTGGCACTCAGCTTTCTTTATACTCCAACTCTCACATCCGTACATGACTACTGGAAAAACCATAGCCTTG
Organism: Moschus berezovskii; assembly: GCF_049115385.1. Taxonomy (NCBI): domain Eukaryota; kingdom Metazoa; phylum Chordata; class Mammalia; order Artiodactyla; family Moschidae; genus Moschus; species Moschus berezovskii. The sequence goes on from NC_142462.1 coordinate 118,614,959, forward strand.
ACTAAATGGACCATTGTTGGCAAAATAATGTCTCTGTTTTTTAACATGCTGTCTAGGTTGGTCATAACTTTACATCCCTCTGTCTACCCTAAACATGAATTGAAGCTGGGATATTTTTTATTTCTCCTTGATCCATAAGATTGTCAGAGAGATGCACTTAACTTTCACAAATTAGCTGTGGTCCTATTCTAATAAAGTTTCTACTTTTTACTTTGTGTGTGTGTGTGTGAAGTCGCTCAGTCATGTCTGACTCTTTGCGACCCTGTGGACTGTAGCCTACCAGGCTCCTCCATCTGTGGGATTCTCCAAGCAAGAGTACTGGAGTGGGTTGCCATTTCCTTCTCCAGGGATCTTCCCAACCCAGGGATCAAACCCTTGTCACCTGCATTGGAGGCAGACGCTTTAACCTCTGAACAACCAGGGTATAGGTTGATTCTATTTTGTTAGTTGAATTGCTTTCAAGTGCATGGCTGATTAATCTTATTTTGTAGATTACCTGAACATTTTCTGTTGTGATCTTTTTACTTTATTGAAATTCTTCACCCTAGATTTCATATTATGATACCAGTATTATATTGGCTTTCAAATTTGCTAATTATGAAAATTTTATTATTTTAAAGAATTTTTTAATTTGCCTTTGACACCATAAAATTATTTTTTTTTGAAATCTAATCCGAGAACTTCTCATTTTCATGGAGCTGACTTTCATTTAAAATCCCAGACTCCATGGGGCGGGTGCTCTTACCTCTGCTCAGTCCCCATAGTTTCAGGGATCAAGGAGAGTATCACAGGATTGTGAGCTTGCTGCTGCTACTAAGTCACTTCAGTCGTGTCCGACTCTGTGTGACCCCATAGATGGCAGCCCACCAGGCTCCCCCATCCCTGGGATTCTCCAGGCAAGAACACTGGAGTGGGTTGCCATTTCCTGCTTAAGCTTTGCTAATTTAGTATAAATTTTGCTAATTTTACCATAATTACTCCATTCATACCCAGTATGCATTAATCCTCTCATCTTCTTTACAAATCTTTGTATTACTATGGCTTATGAGTGGTGAGTGGTTCTCTTTCAAATGGAACTGATCTTTTTTGTATTTCTCTTATTGACTGAGAGTGTAAACTTAACACACATTCATTTATTTTTTAGTCAAACAAACATTTAAACATATTTATTACAGGCCTATGTCTATTTAGGTGTTCTACATACTGAATATAAAAATAAAACAGAAATATCTGCCCTTCTTAGAGTCTCAGAAAATGAAAAATAAATCACAAACATTTTGGATAAACTCTACAATGAATGAAGCTACAAGGCATTTTTGCTATCAGAATAAAAAGATATGTATGTTCTCTTTGCTATGTGGGGATTTAATGGGGTGGGAGGTAAAATGGACAGGGCAGGCTTCACAAAGGAACCGATGCCTTTGGTGATTTGTAAATAATTAGTGGAATTCCAATAGACAGACAGAAAGGAGGTAGCTCAGGGAAAAGGCTAGTATGTGCAAAGAACATGAAAGACACCAGGAAAAAATGTATGGAACACAAATAGAGACTTAGAGGTTAGATTAAGGATGATCTTAAAAGCCCTGTCACTGGGGGGAGGGGGCAGTGGTGGTATGGAATTTATCCATCACCATGCTTCCCTGGTGGCTTAGACCATAAAGAATCTTCCTGGAATGCAAGAGACCTGGGTTAGATCCTTGGGTCGGGAAGAACCCTTCTTTAAGGGTTATAACCCTTCTTTAAGGTTAAGGGAATAGATACCCACTCTAGTACTTTTAGGAAATGGCAACCCACTCCAGTGTTCTTGCCTGGAGAATCCCAGGGATGGGGGAGCCTGGTGGGTTGTTGTCTATGGGGTTGCACAGAGTCAAACATGACTGAAGCGACTTAGCAGTAGCAGCCAGTACTTTTGTCAGAATTTCATGCACAGAGGATCCTAGTAGGCTATAGTCCATGGGATAGTAAAGAGTCAGACATGACTGACAACTAACATTTTCACTTTCAAGCTTGTACCAGCTTGTAAGACATGATGCTGTGTATGTCCTTTAACTTGACCTTCAGTTAGGTCAGGTTGGTAGCTTATAAAAGGCAATGATTTGACTAATTATTACCACAGAATTTGACGAACACTATAAACTATGGCTTTTATCCCAGAGATCTAATTGTTAAGTATCTACTGACTTTATTTTATGTATGATAAGGAATCATTACAAGATTTTACATCAAGTTGTGACATTGAGATACCTATTACTGCTCAAACAAGTTACTACAAACTTAGTGGCTTGAAAGGACACATTTGTCATTGTACCATTCGGGAAGTCAGAAGTCCAAGATGGGTTTCAGTTGGCCAAAATTAAGGTGTCTGTGTTGCTTTTCTTCTGGAAACTCTAGGAAGAATTGATGTCCTTTCCTTTTTCAGCTGACCTCATTTCTTGGCTCATGTCCCCTTATTCAAAATCAACAAGAATTAGAAGAGTGTTTCTTATATAACATCATTCTGACAGTCTTTCGTGACTCTTCTTGTGCTTATAAGGACCCTTGCGATTACATTGGGTCTGCCTGGGGTAAGTTGCCCACTTCAAGGTCAGCTGAAGAACAACTTTAAATCCACCTGCAACCTTAGTTTCCTGTTCCCATGTAACATATTTATCAATTCTGGGGGTGTAGATGTTGACCTCTTTGGGAAGCCAATCTGTCTACTGTTCAGTTCAGTTCAGTTCAGTTCAGTCGCTCAGTCGTGTCCGACTCTCCGCGACCCCATGAATCACAGCACGCCAGGCCTCCCTGTCCATCACCAACTCCCGGAGTACACTCAAACTCATGTCCACAGAGTCGGTGATGCCATCCAGCCATCTCATTCTCCGTCGTCCCCTTCTCCTCCCGCCCCCAACCTTTCCCAGCATCAGAGTCTTTTCCAGTGAGTCAACTCGTCTCATGAGGTGGCCAAAGTATTGGAGTTTCAGCTTTAGCATCAGTCCCTCCAATGAACATCCAGGATTGATCTCCTTTAGAATGGACTGGTTGGATCTCCTTGCAGTATAAGGGACTCTCAAGAGTCTTCTCCAACACCACAGTTCAAAAGCATCGATTCTTCGGCGATCAGCTTTCTTCACAGTCCAACTCTCACATCCATACATGACCACGGGAAAAACCATTGCCTTGACTAGACGGACCTTGGTCGGCAAAGTAATGTCTCTGCTTTTTAATATACTATCAAGGTTGGTCATAACTTTCCTTCCAAGGAGCAAGCGTCTTTTAATTTCATGGCTGCAATCAGCATCTGCAGTGATTTTGGAGCCCAAAAAAACAAAGTCTGACACTGTTTCCACTGTTTTTCCATCTATTTCCCATGAAGTGATGGGACCAGATGCCATGATCTTTGTTTTCTGAATGTTGAGCTTCAAGCCAACCTTTTCACTCTCCTCTTTCACTTTCATCAAGAGGCTTTTGAGTTCCTCTTCACTTTCTGCCATAAGGGTAGTATCATCTGCATATCTGAGGTTATTGATATTTCTCCCAGCAATCTTGATTCCAGCTTGTGCTTCTTCCAGCCCAGCGTTCCTCATGATGTACTCTGCATATAAGTTAAATAAGCAAGGTGACAATATACAACCTTGACATACTCCTTTTCCTATTTGGAACCAGTCTGTTGTTCCATGACCGGTTCTAACTGTTGCTTCCTGACCTGCATACAGGTTTCTCAAGAGGCAGGTCAGGTGGTCTGGGATTCCCATCTCTTTCAGAATGTTCCACAGTCTATTGTGATCCACACAGTCAAAGGCTTTGGCATAGTCAATGAAGCAGAAATAGATGTTTTTCTGAAACTCTCTTGCTTTCTCCATGATCCAGCGGATGTTGGCAATTTGATCTCTGGTGCCTCTGCCTTTTCTAAAACCTGCTTGAACATCTGGGAGTTCACGGTTCACATATTGCTGAAGCCTGGCTTGGAGAATTTTGAGCATGACTTTACTAGCGTGTGAGATGAGTGCAATTGTGCGGTAGTTTGAGCATTCTTTGGCATTGCCTTTCTTTGGGATTGGAATGAAGACTGACCTCTTCCAGTCCTGTGGCCACTGCTGAGTTTTCCAAATCTGCTGGCATATTGAGTGCAGCACTTTCACAGCATCATCTTTCTACTGTAGCATTCAATATTTATTTTTCTTCTAAATTGGTATGGAAGATAGACTGAGAGGGTTCGAGACTAGGTTAGAAGGATATGACAATTTCTCAGTGAAATAAGATGGGACCTTAAATTAAGACAGTAAAAGTTCGAATAAAAATGGTGAGGATAGTGATGACTTCACTGTTGAACATAATAGTACAGGGAAAACAAAAGAGCCCAAAGCCTTACTCTGATGCAAATCTATATCAACAACAAATACTGTTTCCACAAAGAGTAAATGCAAAAGACATCAAATAGAGTTTATATTTCAGCAAAATTATCTATTTTGTATTAGTCGGGATCAAAACTGCAGTATAAAAGAGAAATTATACAATTTATCAAATTCTAGCAAGTAGTTACTTTAGTTCTTCAAATTGTTCTGTCTTTCCTCTTGTTCTATAACACTGTGTCCATGACATTAAAACAACATTTGAATGGAGAAATGCTGTTTTCTTCTTACAAAATTTTTACTCTAAAGCTCACTTTTGAGAATTCATAACTAAATAAGTTCCAAGAGTTAGCATAATAGCCTATGTTTCGCATCTCCAACACAATACTGCAGATATAGTAATATTGTCACAGCCATTTGTCCAAACTATATATTTTGTTTATGATCTGTAATTTTTTTTCATGAAGACCTGCTCAAAATTGTACTTCATGTCAACAGGAAGGGATGTTTACAAATACATTGTTATACAAAGGTACTTATACAAAAACTGAGACTAAACAATTAGTTTGCATCAACCAATTAATTAAAACTTATACCACAACTCAGAAGAACACCAAGAGGCAAAAGAAATAAACTAACTTTTAGAAATATTGTCAGATTGAGAGGAATAAGTGTATAAACTCCAGAAACACTTATCTGATGAGAATTCATTTCCAAAGTTCCCTGGATTGCCATACCTAGTAAACAGTTCTTCAAAAGAACGTATGAATATTTCTTATTGATGACTGTCATGATTTTGCAGTCAAATTTTATATAAAAATACATTTCTCATTGTTACAAACAGAATAAAGATTCTATATAATTTTAGATTTTAAAAATATCAACTCACTATGGTACCCTACTCCATCACTACCTTCAAAAACAGAAATAGTACTATAGTAGATCTAAATAGGATTCAAATCTAATACATGAGGTGTTTTATCTTTTTATGGTAACAGGACATTATAAGTGGAATTCTTCTTCTTTGCTATCTCCCCCAGCTGACTAATCATGTAATAATTTCACAATTCCCTCATGTACTCAGTCCATCTGTGCCTCATGGTTTTAATACACTAAAGTTGAGAAGATCTTACCCTCCTTGTGCATTTTAATTTAAGCAGCTTTTAAACAAAAGTTTCACATTGTTCTCGCAATATTGATAATAGTTTTATTACTCACATCTACAGAAGGGCCATGCCTTTCTCAGGGTCCAAAACACTTCAGTAAATTTCAGTTAGCCAGTGATAACATTAATTTTCATTGTTGATTCACATTAGTCTTTTTTTAATAATGCATTTTACCAATTATTTAAATTCAGTTCAGTTCAGTTCAGTTCAGTCGCTCAGTCGTGTCCGACTCTCCGCGACCCCATGAATCACAGAACACCAGGCCTCTCTGTCCATCACCAACTCCCGGAGTTCACTCAAACTCATGTCCACAGAGTCGGTGATGCCATCCAGCCATCTCATTCTCTGTCGTCCCCTTCTTCTCCCGCCCCCAACCTTTCCCAGCATCAGAGTCTTTTCCAGTGAGTCAACTCTTTGCATGAGGTGGCCAAAGTATTGCAGTTTCAGCTTCAGCATCAGTCCTTCCAATGAACACCCAGGATCGATCTCCCTTAGAATGGACTGGTTGGATCTCCTTGCGGTACAAGGGACTCTCAAGAGTCTTCTCCAACACCACAGTTCAAAAGCATCAAGTCTTCGGTGCTCAGCTTTCTTCACAGTCCAACTCTCATATCCATACATGACCACGGGAAAAACCATAGCCTTGACTAGACGAACCTTTGTTGGCAAAGTAATGTCTCTGCTAAATTTATTTTACTTTCAGCAAGGTGTTCTTTAGTTCCTCTTTGCTTTCTGGTGGTATCACCTGTATTTCTGTGGTTATTGATATTTCTCTCATCAATCATATCTCTAGCTTGTGTTTCATCCAGCCTAGCATTTTGCATGATGTACTCTGCATAGATGAAGCACTAATGGGAATCAAGAAAGCTGGGAGAAATATCAATAACCTCAGATATGCAGATGACACAAACCTTATGGCAGAAAGAGAAGAATGGAAGAGCCTCTTGATGAAAGTCAAAGAGGAGAGTGAAAAAGTTGGCTTAAAACTCAACATTCAGAAAACTAAGATCATGGCATCTGGTCCCATCACTTCATGGCATATAGATGGGGAAACAATGGAAATGGTGACAGACTTTATTTTGGGGGGCTCCAAAATCACTGCAGATGGTGAGTACAGCCATGAAATTAAAAGACGCTTGCTCCTTGGAAGCAAGTGAACAACATAGACAGCATATTAAAAAGCAGAGACATTAATTTGCCAACAAAGGTCTGTCTAGTCAAAGCTATGGTTTCTCCAGTAGTCATGTATGGATGTGAGAGTTGGACTATAAAGAAAGCTGAGCACTCAAGAATTGATGCTTTGGAACTGAGGTGTTGGAGAAGACTCTTGAGAGTCCCTTGCACTGCAGAAGATCCAACCAGTGCATCCTAAGGGAAATCAGTAATGAATATTCACTGGAATGACTGATTTTGAAGCTGAAACTCTAATACTTTGGCTACCTGATGCGAAGAACTGACTCATTGGAAAAGACCCTAACATTGGAAAAGATTGAAGGTGGGGGGAAAAGGGGATGACAGAGGATGAGATGGTTGGATGGAATCACCGACTTAACAGACACGAGTTTGAGCAAGCTCCAGGAGTTGGTGATGGACAGGGAAGCCTGGTGTTCTGCCGTCGATGGGGGTCACAAAGTGTCAGATACGACTGAGCAACTGAACTCAACTGAACTCTGCATATAAGTTAATTAAGCAGGGCGACAATATGCAACCTTGACATACTCCTTTCCCAGTTTGGAACCAGTCCAGTTCTAACTGTTGCTTCTTGATCTGAATACTGGTTTCTCAGAGGCAGGTAAGGTGGTCTGGTATTCTCGTCTATTGAAGACTTTTCCTGTTTGTTGTGATCCACACAGTTCAAGGTATTAGCGTAGTCAATGAAGCAGAAGTACATGTTTTTCTGGAATTCTCTTGCTTTTAATGTGATCCAACAGGATGCTGGCCATTTGATTTCTTGTTCCTCTGCCTTTTCTGTGCTTCCTGGGTGGTTCAGATAGTAAGGTGTCTGCCTGCAATGCAGGAGACCCGGGTTCAATCCCTGGGTCGGGAAGATCCCTTAGATAAAGAAATGACAACCCACTCCAGTACTCTTGCCTGGAAAATTCCATGGACAGAGGAGGCTGGTAGACTACAGTCCATGGGGTCCCAAAGAGTTGGACACGACTGAGTGACTTCACTTTCTTCTTTTCTTTCTACCTTTTCTAAATCCAGTTTGTACGTCTGGAAGTTCTTGATTCCTGTACTGTTGAAGCCTCATTTAGAGAATTTTGAGCATTACTTTGCTAGTGTGTGAAATGTGTACAATTGTATGGTAGTTTAATCATTCTTTGGCATTGCCTTTCTTTGGGATTGGATTGAAAAGTGACCTTTTCTAGTCCTGTGACCACTGCTAAGCTTGCCAAATTTGCTGACACATTGAGTGTAACACTTTAACAGCATCATTTTTTAAGATTTGAGATAGCTCAGCTGGAATTCCATTACCTCCACTAGCTTTGTTCATAGAGATGCTTCCTGGAATTCCATTACCTCCACTAGCTTTGTTCATAGAGATGCTTCCTAAATTCCTGCTGTTCTAAGAAAATGCATTCTGAAGGAAGCCTGTGTCATATTGAAAGATTCTTTTGCTTTAGCTACAGAATTCTCTTCATAATGATGACTCTGTTACTTAGAATAAGTGAGATTGCAATTTATACTGCAGCAGATTGCAAAAATGACCATAATGGTTCACCACTCCCAAGATTATGCTCTTTTGCTTTGTGATTGTTCAGTTCTTTCCATGAAGAAATGGAGTTTATTTCTCCACCCATTGAGTTTGTTTGATCTGTGACTTCTTTGCCAAAATGGTGGCAAGCAGAAAATAAATAAGTTCCAATCCTAGACTTTGGAAGGCCTTGTCCCCTTCCTTTCCTTTTCCTGGACCCTTACTCAGTGGTCATTTGAACAGACCTCATCTGGCTATCTGGGAGAAAAAAGACCATATGGAGCAGAAATAAGCCATCCACCATCTGTGACAGTGCAGCCAACATCAGCTTGTCCAATTAATTCCAGGCCAGCACTTGCCAAGTTGACTTATGAACTCCAAAGCACTAATAAATTGTGGGTTTAAGCCAAAAAGTTTTACTGTGCTTGTTAACTGATTTGAGTGGAAATCCACGAAAAAGGGGAAACCATTGGAATCTCACTGCGATACATCATGAAAGGTGCAGGATGTCAGTGATGCAGTCCCTTGGGGATTACAAGAACCAGGGATCAGATGTTGTTAAGATTTTTTTTGTTTACAGCTTCACCATTCTCTCCTTCTCTCTCTCTACATGGTGGAAAGACTGTGCTCAAGAGAAAGCCAACGTTAGTATTTGCATATTGGCATGATTTTTAGTTTTTCCCATTCTATTGTTTTCCTCTATTTCTTTGCATTGTTCACTTAAGAAGACTTTCTCAACTCTCTTTGTCATTCTTTGGAACTCTGCATTCAGGTGGGTGTATCTTTCCTTTACTCCTTTGCCTTTTACGTCTCTTCTTTTCTCAGCTATTTGTAAGGTCTCCTCAGACAATCATTTTTGCCTTTTTGCATTTATTTTCCTTGGGAATGGTTTTGACCTCTGCCTCCTGTACAATGTTACGAACCTCTATCCATAGTTCTTCAGGCACTCTGTCTATCTGTCTAAACAATAGAATGGGAAAGATTTGAGATCTCTTCAAGACAATTAGAGATACCAAGGGAACATTTCAGGCAAAGATGGGCACAAAAATGACAGAAACGATATGGACTTAACAGAGGCAGGAGCTGTTAAGAGGACATGGCAAAAATAAACAGAAGAACTACACAAAAATGTTCTTACTGATCCAGATAACCATGATGGTGTGATCGCTCACCTAGAGACAGACACCCTAGAATGTGAACTCAGGTGGGACTTCGGAAGCCTTACTACAAACAAAGCTAGTGAAGGTGATCTAATTTCAGCTGAGCTGTTTCCTCTAAGATGATGCTGTTAAAGTGTAGCACTCAATACACCAGCAAGTTTGGGAAACTAAGCAGTAGCCACAGGACTGGAAAAGGTCAGTTTTCATTCCAATCTCAAAGAAAGGCAATGCCAAAGAATGCTCAGACTAGCATACAGTTGCACTCATTTCACATGCTAGCAAACTAATGCTCAAAAGCCTTCAAACTAGGCTTCAACAGTATGTGAATCAAGTACAAGCTGAATCTAGAAAATCAAAGAAACCAGAAATCAAACTGCCAACATCTGCTGGATCGTAGGAAAAACAATGGAATTCCAGAAAAACATCCACTTCTGCTTCACTGAGTATGCTAAAGCATTTGATCAACAAACTGTGGAAAATTCTGATAGAGATGGGGGTATCAGACCACCTGAACTACCTCCTGAGAAATCTGTGTGCAGGTCAAAAAACAACAGTTAGAACTGGACATGGAAATTGGGAAAGGAGTACGTCAAGTCTGTATATTGTCACCCTGCTTATTTAACCTATATGCGGAATACATCACAAGAAAGGCTGGGCTGGATAAATCACAAGCTGGAATCAAGATTGTAGGGAGAAATATCAATAACCTCAGATATGCAGATGACACCACCCTTAAGGCAGAAAGCAAAGAGTAACTAAATTCTCTTGATGAAGGTGAAAGGGAAGAGTGAAAATGTTGGCTTAAAACTCAACATTCAAGGAACAAAGATCATGGCATCCAGTTTCATCCCTTCATAGAAAATAAATGGAGAAAGAATAGAAATGGCGAGGGCCTTTATTTTCTTGGGCTTCAAAATTCCTGCAGACAATGACTCCAGGTATGAAACTAAAAGGCACTTCTTGAAAGGAAAACTATGACAAACCTGGACACTGTATTAAAAAGCAGACACATATCTTTGCTGCAAAGGTCCTTCGGTTCAAAAATATGGTTTTTCCAGTAGTCATTTATGGATGTGAGAGTTGGACCATGAAGAAGGCTAAATATTCATTTGAAGGACTGATGATGAAGCTCCAATACTTTGGCCATCTAATATGAAGAGCCGACTCACTGGAAAATATCCTGATGTTGGGAAACTTTGAGGGCAGGAAGAGAAAGGAGTGAGAGAGAAATAGATGGTTGGGTGGCATCATTGACTCAATAGACACGAGTCCATCTAATATGAAGAGCCGACTCATTGGAAAATATCCTTATGTTGCAAAACTTTGAGGGCAGGAAGAGAAAGGAGTGAGAGAGAAATAGATGGTTGGATGGCATCATTGACTCAATAGACGTGAGTCTGATGAAGGACAGGGAAGTCTGGTGTCCTGCCACCCATGGGGTCGGTGCAGTTGTGTTGCAAAGAGACAAAACTGAGTGATTGAACAACAATCGGCATGATAGTCAACTAAGGCTACATTTGCACTAAACACAAGGATTGCTCTTTGGGAACACTGATGAGAGACAATTGTCAGGAAACAGGGGTTAGGAAGGATGGCCATTATCACAACTATGTGCAGTCAAATATTGTTTAAGTTGAGAGAACCTGAGGTTTTAGTCACAGAGAGTACATTATCCATAAGAACCCCCCTTCCTACAATGTGGACCACCTCTGCAGTTCATGATATATTCTGATACACTTTCCTCTGATGTGAACTCTTCTGCATGTCCAAATTTCCCCTTTTATCTTCTTTGGTACTTTAAAGTCTTGTAATTCCCAGTGACATTTAGAATAATAATTTTGGTACCACTTAATGGTATTTTTCCAAAGTATCAATATCTGGAAAGTAGAAGGATCTCTTTGTACTACTGAAGAGTCAAGAATCCCTAGGATTCAAGGTAATAGAATTACCTACTATATACAAGGTATCCAGACTAAATGAGTATGAACATGCTTTGAAAGCCATGTCAAATTATGTCCTGGCTCAATCACCATATGATTAATATTTATAAACTAGGTGTTTATAAAACTGATGCAAATCCAAGAGAAAATAAAGACATTTTTTCTAACACCTGGGTATCTGACAGTATTTTTGTTGGAAATGAGTGTGTGATCTAGCTTGCAGAGACATGACAAAAAGTATGTTAAAATATTTTAAAAACCATTTGCTATGCAAAACCAGGCAGAAATTAGGAACATTATTTTTAATTTCCACTCAGTATCATTCATGAATTTTAGCCTTGAAAGAATGGCTTTAAAATATTATAGTTAAATTTAAGTCTAAGCTCACATGAAAAAATCAGATTTTTGAATCTAATGTTTTTGAAATGAACTGAATAAAGGTGAGCACTTTGGTGACTATTCCAAAGATAATGGATGGTAGTTGCTTATGCCAATACAATCTTGTGCAAATGGAGGATGGGGATCAATTGTTAAAAAGTAGGGTTTTATTAGATTTGGTTGTTATGAATAGAGGTATTTTGTGTGTTTTGGATTTTATTATGGAGCAGATTGATTACTGGGTCTAGAAAATAATATGACCAAACATATACAAGTATCTGTACACTGGAGGATTAACTTTATACTATTTTCAAGTGATCAGTTTCATCTAATACCCCTATTTTTTTAAAGATGAATTCTGCAATCTATAATTTCATATTGTTTGAAGAACATATGCTGAGGTTTGTAAGAATAATTCAATACATTATATGTACTCTGTGTGTGTGTGTGCATCACTCCAATCATGTCTGACTCTGAGGGACTCCTTGGACTATAGCCCACCAGGTTCCTCTGTCCATGGGACTGTCTAGGCAAGAATACTGGAGTGGGTTGCCCTGCCCTCCTCCAGGATTATGTACTGTAAAATGCTACATCTAAATTGAGCATAATTTTAAAAATAAATAGATAAATCTGTTACTTAAGATTTCTTTCTTCTTTGTGAATACTTCCTGTCTATGCCCATCTGTTAAAAAAAAAAAAAAAACATTGAATTACACAGCAAAACAAATATCTTTCTAGCAACTGTGGACAAAATAAACCAAACTACATTTTTTAAAACTAATGGACTTTCTAATGAGAGTTATTTTGCTAAAGAGCCCTGGATAGTTTTATCAAGAAATAGTACTTAAAAAACAAATATTTTGGAACTAGATGTGCTTTATCTACACACACACAGACCCACACACACAAACTCACAAAAACTCACACACCATGTGTTCATAGAGACAACTGCAATTCTGGCTAAACACCGCAAGCTTCATTTTCATTTCCCTTCTTTTTTACTTATAACATTCTCTTACAGAGGTTCTCAGCATTTAAAATGCAATTTATTTCTTCAGTCCTATACTATCAAAAAATAAATGCATAAGTAGTTTTGTTGGATATTGCCAAATTTCCTTTCAAAAGAGTTGCCCAGTTTGATACTGTTTAATAGCTTTTGGATGACTTAGGAGTTTTGTTGTTGCTGTGATATTTTTCATCTTGTGTTTCAGTTTTAATAATTTTTATTAACCTATATCTGAGTAGACTGATTCTTTCCTGGGATTTTTCAAGACTACTCATGTCAAGGCTATTCTCTATGTGGCTTCAAGTTGTGGCTGTTACTGTTGCATTCACATTTCCATCAACTCTTTCTTATGCTTTCCATCTTATTCCTGAAATTTATAGAGGCGAACAGTCCATCTTTTACACTAGACTTCTTTACAGATTACATTGTTATTTTAACATCCTTATCTGATAGATTCAACACCTGATTCTTTCTTTGGGTGTGTGTTTAGTGTCTGCCACTTGCAGACAGTAAACAGTGTGCTGTTTATTCTCTTGCTTTTTGTGTTTGCCTCATTATTTTTTATTAAATTCTGGCCATTATGTGAAAAATCGTAGAGACGGGATTATAAATAGCACTGTACTTGAAAACGGAAAAACCTGTAAATACCTTTTCTTGCACTAGATTTTTAGTGTGTGTTTTTGAGTCAATCTCTTCCAGATATGTACTAGTTTGGATGTCTGCTGCTGATATGCTTAATTTCTATTCATTTGCTTCAAATTTTTGCAGCATTAACTGTGGTTAGCATATAGGCATGCTTCCCTTCATGTACATACCCGTTCCCCAATGGCACATTGCCACTGCTTATAACCCAATATCTGTTACCATGCCAGTGGAGTCAGGTGGGCTTTCTGTTGTCCCAGTCTAGTCTGGGACTTTGGCATGCCCTGCCTGCCTTGGTCTCAGGGATATGGCATTCTAATTGATGAGACATGCTGGGACCCGGGACCCTTTGCTGCAATACTTGCACCTGGACAAATTTCTCTACAGCAACGACACATAAAGAAAGTATAAGGGACAAATGCAGTTGGGGAAAATTCTGGACAATAACATACCAAAAGACCAAAGAGCCCAGTGGCTACTTCTGAAGGGCTGGGAACAAAGTCAGGGGGTTGGAGCAAAAGCAGGGTACTGGGCATGCCCTCAGCACACAAACCCACCAAAGGGGAGGGCAAACCCTCCTAAGCCACCCTTCTAGCCTAGTCTCTGAATACACCCCTATCCTCACTCCACATAAGGAATCAGCTAGCCCCTCTCAGGGAGTGGGCAAAGGAACTTCTTACCTGTTCTTGCTCACCACTGCTGCAGCAGGACCCCCAGTAAAGCTTTGCCCGAATTTCTCGTCTGGCCTCTGATCAATTTCTATTGATGGAGGAGGCCAAGATCCCTGGTCAGTAACTGTGATACTATTTTTCCTTTCGTGGAAGCCAGACTCTGCCTTTTAGACAGTTCTTGTGTGGTAGAGGTTTCTTGTCTTTCCTTCAGACTAGGGGATCACTGGGTTTACTTGTATATGGTCCTTGTCTCAGCATCATTTCCGGCACCACAGCCTGTGGCCAAGATGTTTTGGTACTTGTCTTCAGTTTACACCCTCTGTCCACTCAAGATCCTTACATGCCTTCACAGAGATTCCTGCCCTTCTCCAGTGACTTCAGGTTTTTGTTATGTAGAGAATACTTGTCTTCCTGGGCTGTACAGCATTTTCCTTCAGTGGCAGCAACTGTTGTTCAGATCTGTCCCAGAGAGGGAGTCTTTCTACAGTCCCTGCCTTTCTTTTAACCATTCTCCTAAGTACCCAGTAGAGGTGTTCGGAGAAAACCATAAAAATAAGTCCTGGTTCTCTTGATAACTGAGGTTTACAGGAGCTTTAGACTCTCCTCTAGCTCACGATCAATTTATAGCACATTTTAAATATCACAGATAAATTACTTTCATCCATGCATATAATACTTTGTGTCCTTTAGTTCATGTTCTTCCCAGGTGACCCAGCATTTGTATTCCATTTCTCTTTGGAAGAGCTAATCTTTCTGAAGACTTCGGGGTATTTTTTTGCCCTGAAACCTCAGTTCTATGATAATTTGAAGAAGACAAATGATTTCGTAGTTTATCCAACTCTTTCTCGTTATGAGGATGGCAGAGACTGGTCTCACCAAATTTCACACTCTTAGTGAAAGTACTGCATGGTCAAAAATTTCACTCAAGGATTTTTCCCCCATACAAACTTCTTGGCCAACCCAATAGAATCCAGAAAAACAATGCTGAGACTAATTGCACATAGTTCTTGAGGACTTCAGTAGACCTGTACCCTGCTGGCTACAGCTTTATTTCTACTCCTATTGAATCGCTAAAGCCTTTGGTTGTGTAGATCACAACAAACCATAGAAAATTCATAAGGAGATGGAAATACCAGACCACCTTAATTGCCTCTTGAGAAATCTGTATGCAGGTCAAGAAGAAACAGTTAGAAGCAGACATGGAACAACCGACTGGTTCAAAATTTGGAAAATAGTATGCCAAGGCTGTATATTGTCACCATGGTTATTTAAATTATATGTGGAATACATCATGTGAAATGGTGGGCTGGATGAACAAGCTGGAATCAAGATTGTAGGGAGAAATATCAATAACCTCAGATATGCAGATGACACCACCCTAATGGCAGAAAGCAAAGAGAAACTAAAGAGCCTCCTGATGAAGGTGAAAGAGGAGAGTGAAAAAGTTGACTTGAAACTTAATCTACAAAATACTAAGATCATGGCATCCAGTCTCATCACTTAGAAGCAAAAAAAAAAAAGGAAAAACAATGGAAACAGTGAAGACTTTATTTCTTGGGCTCCCAAATAGCTGTGAAATTAAATAATGCTGCTCCTTGAAAGAAAACTATGACAAACCTAGACAGCATATTAAAGGGCAGAGACATTACTTTTCTGACAAAGGTCTGTCTAGACAAAGCCATGGTTTTTCCAGTAGTCACGTAAAGATGTGAGACTTGGACCATCCAGAAGGCTGAGTGCCCAATAATTGATATTTTTGAACTGTGGTGCTGGAGAAGACTCTTAAGAGTCCCTTGGTCTGCAAGGAGGTCAAATGAATCAATCCGACAGGAAATCAATCCTGAATATTCATTGGGAGGACTGATGCTGAAGCTCCAAACCTTGGCCACCTAATGCAAAGAGTCGACTTATTAGAAAAAAACCCTGATGATGGGAAAAATTGAGGACAGGAGGAGGCAGGGTGACAGACGATTTGATAGTTGGATAGGATCATCAACTTAAAGGACATGAGTTTGGGCAAACTCTGTGAGATAGTTGAGGATAGGGAAGTCTGCCGTTCTGCAGTCCATCGGGTCGCAAAGAGTCAGAAACAAAGGAGAGACTGAACAACAACAAAAAACAACAACAACAACAACAACAGTGGATCCTTTTATTGGCTTCTCTCTATCCCATTTTATTTTCTCTACACCTCATATCTTTCTGTGATCCCCTCCTAAATAATACTACCATCACTACGAACAAAGCTAGTGGAGGTGATGGAATTCCAATTGAGCTATTTCAAATCCTGAAAGATGATGCTGTGAAAGTGCTGCACTCAATATGCCAGCAAATTTGGAAAACTCAACAGTGACCACAGGACTGGAAAAGGTCAGTCTCCACGCCAATCCCAAAGAAAGGCAATGCCAAAGAATGCTCAAACTACCGCACAAATGCATTCATCTCACACGCTAGTAAAGTCATGCTCAAAATTCTCCAAGCCAGGCTTCAGCAATACGTGAACCGTGAACTTCCAGATGTTCAAGCAAGTTTTAGAAAAGGCAGAGGAACCAGAGATCAAATTGCCAACATCCGCTTGATCATGGAGAAAGCAAGAGAGTTCCAGAAAAATATATATTTCTGCTTCATTGACTATGCCAAAGCCTTTGACTGTGTGGATCACAATAGATTGTGGAACATTCTGAAAGAGATGGGAATATCAGACCACCTGACCTGCCTCTTGAGAAACCTGTATGCGGGTCAGGAAGCAACAGTTAGAACTGAACATGGAACAACAGACTGGTTCCAAATAGGAAAAGGAGTACGTCAAGGTTGTATATTGTCACCCTGCTTATTTAACTTATATGCAGGGTACATCATGAAGAACGCTGGGCTGGAAGAAGCACAAGCTGGAATCAAGATTGCTGGGAGAAATATCAGTAACCTCAGATATGCAGATGACACCACCCTTATGGCAGAAAGTGAAGAGGAACTCAAAAGCCTCTTGATGAAAGTGAAAGAGGAGAGTGAAAAGGTTGGCTTGAAGCTCAACATTCAGAAAACAAAGATCATGGCATCTGGTCCCATCACTTCATGGGAAATAGATGGGGAAACAGTGGAAACAGTGTCAGACTTTGTTTTTTTGGGCTCCAAAATCACTGCCAATGCTGATTGCAGCCATGAAATTAAAAGACGCTTACTCCTTGGAAGGAAAGTTATGACCAACCTAGATAGCATATTAAAAAGCAGAGACATTACTTTGCCAACCAAGGTCTGTCTAGTCAAGGCTATGGTTTTTCCCGTGGTCATGTATGGATGTGAGTGTTGGACTGTGAAGAAAGCTGAGTGCCGAAGAATTGATGCTTTTGAACTGTGGTGCTGGAGAAGACTCTTGAGAGTCCCTTGGACTGCAAGGAGATCCAACCAGTCTATTCTGGAAGAGATCAATCCTGGGTGTTCATTGGAAGGATTGATGCTAAAACCGAAACTCCAATACTTTGGCCACCTCATGTGACGAGTTGACTCACTGGGAAACAGTCTGATGCTAGGAAGAATTGGGGGTGGAAGGAGATAGGGACGACAGAGAATGAGATGGCTGGATGGCATCACCGACTCAATGGACATGAGTTTGAGTGATTTCCGGGAGTTGGTGATGGACAGGGAGGCCTGGCGTGCTGTGATTCATGGGGTTGCAAAGAGTCAGACACGACTGAGCGACCGAACTGAACTGAACTGAAAGTCTTTTTGTAAAATACTTGAATCTAGGAGAACTCAAGATAAGACATATCTGTTTCAATACTTTTTGAAAAAGTAGTTGTCTTCACATAATTACTTGCATTCACAGCCCTGGAAAATAAATTTACTCATTAAAAAATCTAATATTTCTGTTGCATTTAATTTCCTTTCTTCTCCACTCTTTTGAAAGGAAGAGAAAAATAAGAATAAAAGACTTATTTTTATGGGGCATAATCTCTAAGTATATTCTTACTATCCTTTCTTCCCTGTAAAATCTCTAAACACTCTTAATAACACAATACATTTTCTTAAACAAGGACAATGAAAAGGACTTGGCTTTATATCAGCAATAAATCAATATGCTATATTTCTGTGTTTTGCTTGCATGTTTAGCTACTCTGTTGTGTCTGACTCTTTGTGTCCTTTTGGATTGTAGCTCACCAGGATACTCTGTCCATGGGATTTTTCAGGCAAGAGTACTGGAGTGGGTTGCCATTTCCTTCTCCAGGGAATCCTCCCAACACAAGAATTGAACCCATGTCTCCTGGACCTCCTACCTTTCAGGCAGATCCTTTACCTGATAAGCTATCAGGAAGCCCCATGCTATCTTTCTTACACTGGTTAAAATCATTTGTTGTATACCTTGCCTTGCCCTCTATATTCCTGAAATGGTGTATTTCTTATAAATTATGCCATCAATTATATTTTCCTTTGTTTAAAATCACATGTAAATAAAGACCTTGTACAACAGATATGTTTTTCAGGGGAGGGAGTAATATACTATATACACATACTTTAAAAACATTGCATTCTGCCAAGTTCACACGTAATTAGCTAGATCAGCAAAAGGCAATGTACTGGGAAAATAATATATAGCGTGCATTCTAGAAATTCTTTGCATTTGCGAAGCAAGTAATGATAACTGAGTTTTGGCATTATATCTTTAGACAAGGAGCTCAGAGCTCAACACTGTATCTGAAATTCCCTGATCTTGAAAATGTAGTAACATTTTGTGAGGAAATAACTTCTCTGGAGGTTGTAAATGCATTTTGACTTGAGTTAGATCAGAAAAGTCCTAGGATAGATTCTGTTTGAGCTTTAGTATTCTATTCTTAAAGTTGGATAAAAAATAAAGACTGGAAAACAAACAAAATGAACTTTTCAAGCTTCAAAAAGATATATGGGTAAATCATCTCCTCTAATTTACCACTTTTATTTCTATCTAAGAGTCATGTGAATAAATGCTTTGGGATTCAGAAAATATCCCACTGATTTTTTAATTTAAAATAGCATATGACTATAAAAATTCAGCAGAAAAGCTGACCAATTTATGGCTTCATCTTTCACTTGGATTCTGCCTAAAATTGTATTTTAATATATTTACTTATAAGAGAATTAAGACCAGCATTTGATTCTTTTTTTTTTTTTTTTTTTGGCTTGGTTTAGATTTACAGTAAATCAAGCAGCTTTTCAGCAGAAAAATACCATATAATCAAGTATTTCCATGATATAACCAAATATATTTAAAGTCATACAGAGAACTGGCAGTTAATAATCCTGTTGGGTTGGAGAGGGGAGTCTCAGTTTATTATTCAATTCCCTGTGATTTAAAACATTTAAACTTAAATGTATTGATATTCAAAAATGCTTTTGGTAGCACAAACACTTACTATTTTCATTAACTTTTTAGAATATAAATTGTTTCTCTATAATGTGAATAAGCTCTGTATGTTAGAGCTTTTTTTAAAAAGTCACAAAATGGAGGCTTTTAAAAAGCTAGAAAATCTTAAATGCTTTTTCAAGAAACTAGAAGTAATTAATGAATATATTTTATATTTTTGAAAAATGGCTTTGTTATTCTTTTTCCTCCTACTTTTTTACTATTAATATTTCAGATCACTTAAATGTATGATCCAACTATATGAGAATCTTTTCCTTGAAGCTAATGATGAAATCTAAATTGGCACTGAGCATTCTGCTATTAATAAAAGAAAGTTAATATCACAACAGAAGGACAAAAATAAATGCAAGAATAATTTTGGATGTTTATCATCCTCTATATAAAATTATTCTTCATCTGAAAACAGATTTTAAAATGTGATTTATTATCTCATAAAAATGGAAAATAAGCTCCTTTAATATTGTGAATATAAATTTCTAATATTAAAATAATGGAAATTTAATTTTGCATTCATTATCCATGCAAAATTATTCTAATTTTAGCTACTTTAATAGTAGGTTTTGCATAGCAAATGAGAAAAATAACATTAACTAATAATGGTGATATTACATAAAGAAATAGAGGAAAACATATTCAGAAACACATTTAAATGGTTACTTGAGACTTGTGTTGGTTACCAACATGCACCCCCCACAAAAGAATCAATAAGCCAAACAGAATTTGCTTTAATCTTAGAAAAGCTCCCTATACTACATTCTGAAAATACTTTTCTACAATTGAGTTCATGCTTCTATAAGCTATTTATGAAGTAAGACAATTAATATGAGAAAGCAATCTTGGTAATTACATAAAAACGTTTGATATAGAGCTAGATAAAATAAAGCCCAATGATATATCCAGTTTTGTTACTCTATTAGAAATAAGTAAGAGGTGTTTTTGTACTATCTGTATGTTTCTCAGCAAGGGAATGGTTTAACAGAAAAGAGAAAACTTTCCAAGCCCACTGAAAGATTTTATTGGCATAAGCATCCGCTGAGACACACAGATACACACAACACAATATATCATCTTGGGATTTACATATTAAATTAATCTGCTAATTGTGTTGTTAAGATCATCTTAACACAAACACCTAAAACCTGTATTTTTAAAGTTATGGATCAAAATATAACTATAGTCACATTTTTCTCATGGTAACATATGCCCCTCCATAGTGCTTTTCACATCTGCAATTTTTAATTAGTTTTTTGTGACTACATGCCTAATATCCTTTTATCCATAAAATTGTTGATGATATAGATCATATTCATTTTTGTTGATCATTGTAAGCTCAGCATGTGGGCCAGTGCTAAGATGACAGACACAATAATTATCTCCTGAATAAATGTGAATGTTAAATGAAAGAAAGGATGTCATTCTTGAATATGTCACAGTTTTCCACATAGTGATAAAAATATAAGTAATTTTACTTAGTGTGAGATCAGTACTGAGCTTTGGGTTAAAATTCCAGATGTTCAATAGCTGTTTCTATTGGAATATTTCATATCTCAAACAAAAAAAGCAATTAAAGCCTGTGGATTACATTTATGACTTAAGAAAAATGAAAAATTATCTTTCTAACTACCTAGTATATAACTAAATAACGCTATCAAAAAACATGAGCATTTTAAGTATTGGGTACCATTTCCCTTCAAGGAACTCAATACACTCATCACTGACCCTCTAGGCACTTCCAGTATTGCAAAGGAATTTATGAGCAGGGTTCAAAGTCCCCAGAGAAGTTGTTGAAACCCTTCCTTCAATTGCAAAGTAAGTTATGTTATATACCGACCATGTATTTGTTTTGAAGAATAAGCATGAGTTGTTCATCGCTTAAATGAAGGCCTGGCCCATATCAAAGTATTCAGTGTTGCTCATTCAGTCCTGTCCAACTATTTGTGACCCCATAGACTGCAGCACACCAGGCCCCCCTGTCCTGGGATTTCCCAGGCAAGAACACTGCAGTGGATAACCATTCACTTTTCCAGGGGATCTTCCCAATCCAGGGACTTAACTCAGGTCTCCTGCAAGCAGGCAGATTCTTTACTGACTGAGCCACCAGGGAAGTCATGGCTCAAAGTATTTAATATATGTTAGCTTTTACAATTTTAATTACAATACAGTGTTGGCTTGTACTATGGACACAAACAGAGTTTCTTGTTTAAGAAAGGACAGCTGTCAAGTTAGTTTCACTTGATCTTAGCCAAAAGGCCGAGAAGCGATTCAAGTTAGTTTCAAGCTGAATAATTTCTTCAATCACTATTCAATACATATACAAACTATGTCTACCACGTGCTTAAAGCTTACATCAGTGACGAAAGCTCAAAGATCCTCACAGAATGAAGTTTGGATTCAGATGAGGCAGACAGTGATCAGTGAACATAATTAATAAGATAAACTATACGTTAAAAATGAAAAGGTGTCCAGTTCTATGGGGAAAAAAACGTCAAGGTAGAATAGGGTATGAGGCCTCAGTACTGGGACAGAGGGTCAACTGCAATTATAGGAAAGATATCCAGTGTAGACATCTTCAGGGTTCATTGGAGCGAAGACTTGCAGGTGGTAAGGATTGTCGGGATCCCCACACATGTGGGGATCTAGGACAATATACAGGGAAAAGGCAGTGTAAAGGCACTGTGGTAAGACCAAGCTAGATATACACAAGTGACTGGAGTTGGGGGAGTGAAGAAGGATCACGTAGGGTCTTCCTACTTTAATCTTCTCTTTTCCTTAGTTGTTTAGTTCATTAGTAATCACTTCTGCAAAAATACATACCACAGAAAATGTATTTTAGAATATAATTCAAAGCCACATATTTTCCTTAAATTTGTCTGATATTCAATTTAGATTGTGCCCATATAGCTTAAAACACCTACCATTCTCTTGAAACAATGTATTTTAACTTTCTCCGTAAGTGATTAGACTATCACATGTCTCTAAATTAATATACTTTATACTTACACTCCTTCTTCCAAACCACATTTGACTTGGAGTTTGCTATCTGGTGATGGTTTTCTAGTTCTCCCTGGTCACATAAGAAAAGAATAGCATGCTATCCATAGCCTCTGATTTGAGCTATATAAATGAGCGACTCAAATAAGAAATTACATACCATGTATTAAAATCTAAGAGACAAAATGGGTTAATATTTCAGGTAAAAAATGCCATCCGACTGCAAAAAATAAAAACAAACCCACTTGTGTTAAGCTTATTTCTCTTTTACATGAATGGAAAATAAATCTGTTCAGATATAAGTTGTATTACTTAGCTCATTTCAATTTTTTCTTTAGACATTCAATCCAAGTTCAGTTAAGTTTATATGGAATATGGTGAGAACCTCTGACTTGAGCTATATAAGTGAGTAACTTCCCAAAGAAAGGCAATGCCAAAGAATGCTCAAACTACCACGCAATTGTACTCATCACACATGCTAGTAAAGTCATGCTCAAAATTCTCCAAGCCAGGCTTCAGCAATACGTGAACCGTGAACTTCCAGATGTTCAAGCTGGTTTTAGAAAAGGCAGAGGAACCAGAGATCAAACTGCCAACATTTGCTATATCATCGAAAAAGCAAGAGAGTTCCAGAAAAACATCTATTTCAGCTTTATTGACTATGCCAAAGCCTTCAACTGTGTGGATCATGACTGAGCGACTGAACTGTACTAAAGTGAGTGACTGGGCTTCCTAGGTGGATAAGTGGTAAAGAATCCACCTGATATGCAGGAGATGCGGGAGACATGAGTTTGATCCCTGTTTCAGGAAGATCCCCGGAGGAGGAAATGGCAACCCATTCTACTATTCTTGCCTGAAAGATTACCATGGACAGAGGAGCCTGGTGGTCTGTAGTCCATAGGGTAACAGTGTCAGATGTGACTGAACATACACAAAACTGAGTGACTTGGTGACCTAACATAATGTTACAAAAAACAAGGCTGAGCTGCATGGCCTAATTCTAGGGTTCAGCTTGATGCAGTTTTAGGCAAGTATATCATTTTATCTTCATGGGTTTCGCTGATTTCTTATTAGAAATGAATACATTAGCTTGTTGACTTCTAGGGCCCAGGTCTATAGGAACAGAAGCCTTGAGAACAAAGGAAAAATGTGGACCAAAAAGAATATAGTACATTCTTTTTTTCTTTTTCAATTATATATGATTCAATTGAAAAGCCACATAATTCAATTGGAAAGTAAAACACAGCTCACTTATTTCAATTATTTTTATTAAATCAAGGATTTGTGGATACATGGTACATGGTCAGGGCAATTCTTCCAAGGTCACTCTTGCATGCAATATTCACTTTATGTAAAACCAAAACAATAGTGTAAGAGCTCCAGAAGTTTTGCAAGTGCATTACAAAAATCCACTTGACTGAATTTGTTCCCAATTAAAAATGAGGAAAGGCTAAAGCTTTTTACAGAAGCTGAATTTCTGAGAATTTAAATACAAGCATATATCTGTCCTGGCTTTTCCTGTTCTATCAATGCAGTCCTAATTGAGTTCCTACCTTAAATTCAATACAGCATGTATATTCATTAAAAGAGATTTAAAGTCTCTTCAACAGAAGCTAAGGGTATAGTATATATCTTTTATTTCTTTGTTAATTATTAAGTGAAATACACTGAATATATATGTAAATATGGAAGTTTTTAATTTAGCATTAAAAAGTAGAGAAATACTACTTTATATTCCTGACTATATTAAAATTAAAATAAGAATTTTATGAAGATTATTTTAAATATGATTTTAGGAAGCCAATGGATTGAGCCTCTCTCTTTCACTTTTCTCTCTCACCTCTGTAAGAAGATTCAAATAAGGCATGTAGGAAATCTCAAATAATTGAGTAGCAAAAACATCCCAAATATTTCTGTGGCAAGCGGAATTCCAAGATAACCCTAGGACCTCCACTGTCCATTATTGCACCAATGATTGGTTTTATATGATAGAAGCTATTTTGTAGATGCAATTAAAGTTATTAATCTGTCAATCACACAATTAGCAGGTCATGCAGGTGGATACTTAAACCTAATTAGGTGAGTCCGTTAAAAGTAGTGTTTTCTCTGGTTAATAATCAAAGAGTAAGCCAGAGAGACCAAGGACGAGAGTATATTATGACAGAGAGAGAGAAAGAGAGATGCCATTGCTGGTTTGAAAATGGAGCAGATCATATAGAAAGGGCCTCAGTGACTTCTAGAAGCTAGGAATGATCCCATTTGACATTCTACAAGAAAATAAGGAACTTGCCATGCAATTGAGTGTACTGGATTCTGCTAATAACCTGAAGGAGCTTGAAAGGATATTATTCCCCAGAACTCCTATGTAGGAGCTTATTCCGATGGCACTTGATCTCAACCTTGTGAGACACTAAGAAGCCCAGACATGCTCACTCAGACTTCTCACCTAAAGAAATGAGAGATCTCAAATGGCTGATATTTTAAGCTGCTAAATCAGTCTTCATCCCAATGCCAAAGAATGATCAACAACAGACAACAACAACAGAAGTCGCTCAGTCGTGTCCAACTCTTTGCAATCCCATGGACTGTAGCCTACCAGGCTCTTCCATCCATGGGATTTTCCAGGCAAGAGTACTGGTGTGGGTTGCCATTTCCTTCTCCAACTACTGCACAATTGCAATCATCTCACACACTAGTAAAGTCATGCTCAAAATTCTCCAAGCCAGGCTTCAGCAATATGTGAACCGTGAACTCCCAGATGTTCAAGCTGGTTTTAGAAAAGGCAGAGGAACCAGAGATCAAATTGCCAACATCCGCTGGATCATGGAGAAAGCAAGAGAGTTCCAGAAAAACATCTATTTCTGCTTCATTGACTATGCCAAAGCCTTTGACTGAGTGGATCACAATAAACTGTGGGAAATTCTGAAAGAGATGGGAATACCATATCACCTGACCTGCCTCTTGAGAAGCCTATATGCAGGTCAGGAAGCAACAGTTGGAACTGGACATGGAACAACAGACTGGTTCCAAATAGGAAAAGGAGTATGTCAAGGTTGTATATTGTCAGCCTGCTTATTTAACTTATATGCAGAGTACATCATGAGGAACGCTGGGCTGGAAGAAGCACAAGCTGGAATCAAGATTGCTGGGAGAAATATCAATAATCTCAGATATGCAGATGACACCACCCTTATGGCAGAA
Source organism: Moschus berezovskii (assembly GCF_049115385.1). Classification (NCBI taxonomy): domain Eukaryota; kingdom Metazoa; phylum Chordata; class Mammalia; order Artiodactyla; family Moschidae; genus Moschus; species Moschus berezovskii. Next base: position 118,640,535 of record NC_142462.1, read on the forward strand.
AGTGAAGAGGAACTCAAAAGCCTCTTGATGAAAGTGAAAGAGGAGAGTGAAAAGGTTGGCTTGAGGCTCAACATTCAGAAAACTAATAGCATGGCACCTGGTCCCATCACTTCATGGGAAAAGATGGGGAAACAGTGGAAACAGTGTCAGATTTTATTTTTTTGGGCTCCAAAATCACTGCGGATGATGATTGCAGCCATGAAATTAAAAGACGCTTACTCCTTGGAAGGAAAGTTATGACCAAACTTGATAGCATATTAAAAAGCAGAGACATTACTTTGCCAACCAAGGTCCGTCTAGTCAAGGCTATGGTTTTTCCCGTGGTCATGTATGGATGTGAGAGTTGGACTGTGAAGAAAGCTGATCGCTGAAGAATTGATGCTTTTGAACTGTGGTGCTGGAGAAGACTCTTGAGAGTCCCTTGAACTGCAAGAAGATCCAACCAGTCTATCCTAAAGGAGATCAGTCCTGGGTGTTCACTGGAAGGACTGATGCTAAAGCTAAAACTCCAATACTTTGGCCACCTCATGCGACGAGTTGACTCACTGGAAAAGACTCTGGTGCTGGGAGGGATTGGGGGCAGGAGGAGAAGGGGACAACAGAGAATGAGATGGCTGGATGGCATCACTGACTCAATGGATATGAGTTTGAGTGACCTCCGGGAGTTGGTGATGACAGGGAGGTCTGGCATACTGTGATTCATGGGGTCACAAAGAGTGGGACACGACTGAGCGACTGAACTGTACTGAAGTTTGTGGTAACTTATTATGCAAAAACAGAAAACGAATACCATTTCTAAGACCTCGAGTGTGTACCATATATGAAAATAAATCAAATAGATGGAAAACCTCAGGTGAAAAACAAAGCTCCATAATTCCCAGAAAACACCACAGGAATACATCTGATACTATCAGATCAAAAAAAGATATTTTAAAGAAATAGGTCAGAAAACACAAAAATAATAAAATACAGTCATATATTTGGCTACATTAAAAACCTCACAGAAGAACTTTCATATTCAATGTGGAAAGACAAATCACTCACTCAAGAAGATAACTTTCAGTACAGTTCAGTTCAGTCACTCAGTCGTGTCTGAATCTTTGCGACTCCATGGACTACAACACGCCAGGCCTCCCTGTCCATCACCAACTCCAGGATTTACTCAAACTCATGTCCATTTAGTTGGTGATGCCATCCAACCATCTCATTCTCTGTTGTCCCCTTCTCCTCCCTCCTTCAATCTTTGCCAACATCAGGGTCTTTTCAAATGAGTCAGCTCTTCACATCAAGTGGCCAAAGTGTATGAGTTTCACCTTCAACATCAGTCCTTTCTATGAATATTCAGGACTGATTTCTTTAATCTACATTAATTAAAGGGATTATTCAGTAATTCAGTTCAGTTCAGTTCAGTCACTCAGTCATGTCCGACTCTCCGCGACCCCATGAATCACAGCACACCAGGCCTCCCTGTCTATCACCAACTCCTGGAGTTCATTCAAATTCATGTCCATCGAGTCGGTGATGCCATCCAGCCATCCTATTCTCTGTCGTCCCCTTCTCCTCCCGCCCCCAACATTTCCCAGCACCAGAGTCTTTTCCAGTGAGTCAACTCGTCGCATGAGGTGGCCAAAGTATTGCAGTTTCAGCTTTAGCATCAGTCCTTCCAATGAACACCCAGGATTGACCTCCTTTAGAATGGACTGGTTGGATCTCCTTGCAGTCCAAGGGACTCTCAAGAGGCTTCTCCAACACCACAGTTCAAAAGCATCAATTCTTCGGTGATCAGCTTTCTTCACAGTCCAACTCTCACATCCATACATGACCACGGGAAAAACCATAGCCTTGACTAGACGGACCTTGGTTGGCAAAGTAATGTCTCTGCTTTTAATATACTATCAAGGTTGGTCATAACTTTCCTTCCAAGGAGTAAGCGTCTTTTAATTTCATGGCTGCAATCAGCATCTGCAGTGATTTTGGAGCCTAAAAAAATGAAGTCTGACACTGTTTCCACTGTTTTTCCATCTATTTCTGATGAAGTGATGGGACCAGATGCCATGATCTTTGTTTTCTGAATGTTGAGCTTCAAGCCAACCTTTTCACTCTCCTCTTTCACTTTCATCAAAAGGCTTTTGAGTTCCTCTTCACTTTTTGCCATAAGGGTGGTGTCATCTGCATATCTGAGGTTATTGATATTTCTCCCAGCAATCTTGATTCCAGCTTGTGCTTCTTCCAGCCCAGCGTTCCTCATGATGTACTCTGCATATAAGTTAAATAAGCAGGGTGACAATATACAGCCTTGACGTACTCCTTTTCCTATATGGAACCAGTCTGTTGTTCCATGTCCAATTCTGACTGTTGCTTCCTGACCTGCATATAGGTTTCTCAAGAGGCAGGTCAGGTGGTCTGGGATTCCCATCTCTTTCAGAATTCTCCACAGTTTATTGTGATCCACACAGTCAAAGGCTTTGGCATAGTCAATGAAGCAGAAATAGATGTTTTTCTGGAACTCTCTTCAGTTCTCCATGATCCAGCGGATGTTGCCAATCTGATCTCTGGTGCCTCTGCCTTTTCTAAAACCTGCTTGAACATCTGGGAGTTCACGGTTCACATATTGCTGAAGCCTGGCTTGGAGAATTTTGAGCATGACTTTACTAGCGTGTGAGATGAGTGCAATTGTGTGGTAGTTTGAGCATTCTTTGGCATTCCCTTTCTTTTGGATTGGAATGAAGACTGACCTTTTCCAGTCTTGTGGCCACTGCTGAGTTTTCTAAATTTGCTGGCATATTGATTGCAGCACTTTCACAGCATCATCTTTCAAGATTTGAAATAGCTCAACTGGAATTCCATCACCTCCGCTAGCTTTGTTCGTAGTGATGCTTTCTAAGGCCCACTTGACTTCACATTCTAAGATGTCTCGCTCTATGTCAGTGATCACGTTATCGTGACTATCTTGGTCGTGAAGATCTTTTTTGTACAGTTCTTCTGTGTATTCTTGCCACCTCTTCTTAATATCTTCTGCTTCTGTTAGGTCCATACCATTTCTGTCCTTTATTGAGCCGATCTTTGCATGAAATGTTCCCTTGGAATCTCTAATTTTCTTGAAGAGATCTCTTTTTTTCCCCATTCTGTTGTTTTACTATGCAATATATATAGAGGACAGCAATTATTTTTTAAAAGTCAGTCCAACAAGAAAATCAAAACAAAAAGGAAATTACCTAGGAAATGGCAATGGTTTAGACATATGAAAAAAATGCTAAATCTCAAGAATAAATAGATAAATATAATTGTTTTAAAAATTGTTACTATTTAATGCCTATCATATGACCAAAATTGAGGGCTGTTGATGTAAAATAGTTTGGATATAAAACAAAGGAAAATTTAAAACAATATTTTGGAAGCTAAATTGCTATAATCATGTTGGAATCTAATTTGAAAATAAATGACAGTGTTGAAGATGTTGTTTTTCTTTAATCAATGATCTGTTCTCTAGGTAGCTCCCAAGAGAAGCTTTTCACATATCCTCAGGTAGAGAAACGCAGAAGATGCCCACTGCAACGTATATTTCTACTAGTGAAAAACTGTGGTCTGCTTCAATTGTGGTCTTCCAGCAGGATGTTTAATACAGGGTTGATATTAAGGTTTGGGAATTAGATAGTTTAAGTTATATAACGGAGAAGGCAATGGCACTCCTCTCCAGTAGTCTTGCCTGGAAAATCCCATGGATGGAGGAGCCTGGTAGGCTGCAGTCAGTGGGGTCGCTGAGAGTTCCCTTTCACTTTTCACTTTCATGCATTGGAGAAGGAAATGGCAACTCACTCCAGTGTTCTTGGCTGGAGAATCCCGGGGATGGGGGAGCCTGGTGGGCTACCATCTATGGGGTCGTGCAGAGTCTGACACGAGTGAAGCGACTTAGCAGCAGCAAGTTATATAAAGCCCAAGATCCTAATTTCCAAGTATATTGTTTTCTAGGATTATGTGGAATTTCTTCCCCCATTTCTCCTTTAACTACAACTCACTCCTCTATCATTAAATCACACACATGCCTGTACACACACGCATACCCCTATCCTCTGTGACTTTCTCATTTGTTTTTTCTGGCAAATAAAAATATCTCCATAACACTAAATAAATAAATGTGATTAAAATGGGGAGTCCTCCTCTACTGATTAGTTGAGGCACAACATATTCATCTTACAGCTTCCCTCTTTCCCCAATTATTCACAAAGGATAAAGTATGGCATGGGATATGAGTTATTTTAGTCTTTATATGGATGATCTGAATTAGAAATGTTGTATACATTGAACCAGGAAAAGAATGGCAATTTTGTGTTAATAACCTACAATCTTTAATGATTCTAGTATTGTTAACAAAATAGTGAGACAGTCTAATTAAAGGAAGGAAAAGAAATTTTTGGAATGAAAATTTGAAAAATAAAAAGACCTTATAAATATAGCTAAATGCAAGCACTTATCTATATTCATCCTTTGAGTACTTTATTAACACCAAATTTTTCAAATTATTCTAAATAAAATTCAAATTTAAAACCTTTATATATTTTTCTCACGGAATGCTCTCTGTTAAGGTCATTAAGATCTATGCTAAAATTCTAGAGATTATTTGTATTTTCCTGAGTTTATATAAATTTTAAATTAAAAAAATAGGAAGAATATGAAATGTAGAGAAAGGGCAGGGATGTTGAGCTCTGAAACGCTACATGTGAAGATTTCCCTGGGCTTTCGTTATGGTATATATCAATATAAATTAGACTAGGTACTAGAAATGCTAGAAATATGATAAAAAGGAAAAAGAAACAGAAGCAGAGACAAAACAGCCCTCCTCATGTCACCTGAACAATGTGAAGAGCCTGATTCCTAGTCACAGCCAGTTGGGATGAAATCAAGGAGGCTGAAAAGTTAAAAGTTGAGCCTTTCCCCACCTTACAGCAGTAATGATCTCAACTCACACAGAATCAGTGGAGGCAATTTCAGGAGCAGTGACAAAGGATCTCTCCCCTTCATAGCCAGGGTGGTCTCCAGAGAGGCCCGGGAAGGGGAGGGACTGAACTCTTCCTCCTATCTAGGAATCATGACCCTCTAAAGCCCACCCCAGGGTATCAAACGGAGGCTAAGTGAGAAACCTAAACTTTCAGTCACAGATAAAACTAGTAGACAACTTCTTCCTTCTTGAAACTTTTTTTTAATTAGAATGTTCCATAATAGAAAGCTTTAGTAAAGAAATCAAAGATAAAAAGGAGAACCTTAAGGAAATTCAAAAACAGTAGAATGAGTGGGAACAGAGGAAAGGATCTATGAACTGGAAGAAAGAACAACAGAAATGCCCCAGTCTGAACCACAGAGAGAAAATACACTGAAAAAAATTTAAAAAGAGCCCGAAGGACAGGTGGGGCTATAACAAAAGACATAAAATCTCAGAAGGAAAGAAAATGAGCTCAAAACCAGCTCCATAAAATAATGGATGAAAAACTGCTTGCTAAACTTGGCAAAGGACATAACTTATATATTTAAGAAGAAGAGCAAACTCCAGAAAGGGTAAACCATGACAAGACAAATCAAAATTAAACTTCTGAAAATTAAAGATAAAAAACAAAACTTGAAAGCAGAAAGAGGTAAAAAAATAACACTCTACCTAAAGAGGAATATCAATCCTAATGATGGTAAGTTTCTTATTAGAAGAAAGAATTGCTGGACAAAAAGAAAGGCACAACATTTTTAAAATATGGGGGAATAAAAGCTACCAACTCAGAAATGTATATTCAGTGAAAATCCCTTCAGTAATGGAGGGGATATCTAGGCATTATCAGATGAAGCAAAACTAGAATGTGTCACTAATACATATACTTTAAGAGAGTGGTTAAAGAAAGTTCCCTAACAGAAGGGAAATGATAAATAAAAGAAAATATGTAACATCAAAAAGGAAGAAAGAAGATTGTTAAAAAAGTGTAAGTAGACATATGGATAAATGCTATAGACTTTCAAACTCCCCTTGAAATTTCTAAATATTTATATACAAAATATAAAAATAGATATACATGTAAAATATGTGTGTGTGCTACCTAGAGCAACCACTGGAAAAGCTATGGGAAGAAATACACTTAAAAATAGCATTAATAAATAAAAATAAAATTCTAAATTTGTTCAAGAAATCCACAGGAAAGCAGAAATAAGAAAACAGAAGCAATAAAACAGAAGAAACAAAACAAGTAATAAAATAGTAGGCAAGTCCAAAAATTATCAGCAATTGTATTAAGTGCAGATGGTCTAAATACACAGGATAAAAGACAGAATGCGGAGCAGTTAATAACATGACCCAACTAAATATCTATATCATACACTTACCTCAAATAAAATTATATGGGTGATTGAGTGCAAAAATATGGGAAAAGATAGATCACAAAAATATTAACCAGAAGGAAAGAGGGATGGCTCTATTAATAACACATTAAACAGACTTCACAGCCAAGAAAATCACTAGAGCCAGAGTGGGACATTCAGTTCAGTTTATTCACTCATTCTTGTCTGACTCTTCGTGACCCCATGGACAGCAGCGCACCAGGCTTCCCTGTCCATCACCAACTTCTAGAGCTTGCTCAAATGCATGGCCATCAAGTCGGTGATGCCATCCAACCATCTCATCCTCTGTTGTCCCCTTCTCCTCCTGACTTCAATCTTTCCCAGCATCAGGGTCTTTTCTAATGATTCAGCCCTTCACATCAGGTGGCCAAAGTATTGAGTTTCGACTTCAGCATGGACATTGCATAGTCGTAATGTAATCAATTTGCCAAGACATAACAGTCCTAAATGTGTGTGCATCAAACAAAAGTGTTGCAAAGTATGCAATTCATATTTTGAATTTCATTTCATAAACAGAAATGAGAATAGAAAATTCTACAATAATAGCTGGGGAATTCAACACTCCTCTTGAGAATTATTAAAAGAAGTAGATATAAAATGAGTAAGGATATGGAAGAACTCAACAGTATCATCAACCAACAGGCTATAATAATTAGAAAATTCAAAATATACATGTTTTCAAGTTTCTGTGCAACAAATACAAAAATATATCCTGGATCATAAACAAATATTAATATGCTTAAAAATTAAACCAGTCAGAGCATATTTAGTCACAATGAAATCAGACTATGTCAATAAGAGAAAAATAACAGGAAAATGCTCAAACATTTGGAAATTAACACACTTCTAAATAACTCATTGGACAGGAGGAAATATCCAAGGAAATTTATTAAATGCATTGAATCTAATGAAATTGAAAATGCAACCTATCAAAATATGTAGAACATAAGAAAAACTGCTTCAGTGGAAATTTATAACACCAATGTAATATAAACTGCTCTTATTATAAAAAAAAGTCTCTAATTTACAATGCAAATTTTTATCTAAAGAATCAAACAAAAAACAATGTAAACCTCAATCAGAATGAAGGGGATAATAGTGATAAAAGCCTATATGCTATGTGCTAATTTGCTTCATTCATGTCTGATTCTTTGTGACACTATCTACTGTAGCCCACTAGGATCCTCTATCCATGGATTCTTCAGGCAAGAATATTGGAGTGGATTGTCATGCTCTTCTCCAGGTAGTCTTCCTGACTTAAGCATTGAACCTTTGTCTCTTACGTCTCCTGCATTGGCAGGTGGGTTCTTTACCTCTAGGACTACCTGTGAAGCCTAAAGCAAAGAAATTGAAAACTCACAAAAATGATAAAGAGAATCAATGCAAAAAAGAGTTGGTTCTTTGTAAAGATCAATAAAATTAACATATCTCTGGTAAGACTGACAAATTAAAAGGCAGAAATAGAATGGCATCAAGAATGCAATGGCAGGTATCAGTACATACCTTGCAAATATCAGACATATAATAAAGAATTAATACAAACAATCCTACATACATAAATTTGACAAATTTGATTAAATAAACTATCTCCTAAAAAATAAAATTATATCAACTCACCCAATATGAAATAGATATTTTGAATAATTATGTAACAATTAAAGAGATTGAATTCATAATTTTAAAACTTCTGATAAATAAATTACAAGTCCAGGTAGTTTCCCTGGAGAATTCTATTAACATGTTTAAATAAGAATTAATACCAACTCTATACAATCTTTTCCAGATAATAAAATAGAGAATACTTCCCATCTTATTCATGAAGGAACACTAAAACCACTATCCTTCTTGAATATCAGTTCAGTTCAGTTCAGTCATTCAGTTGTGTCCAACTCTTTGCGACCCCATGGACTGTAGCACACCAGGCCTCCCTGTCCATCACCAACTCCCTGAGTTCACTCAAACTCATGTCCGTTGAGTCAGTGATGCCATCCAACCATCTCATCCTCTGTCGTCCCCTTCTCCTCCCACCTTCAATCTTTCCCAGCATCAGGGTCTTTTCAAATGAGTCAGTTCTTCACATCAGGTGACCAAAGTATTGGAGTTTCAGCTTCAGCATCAGTCTTTCCAATGAATATGCTGCTAAGTCACTTCAGTCATGTCCGACTGTGCGACCCCATAGACGGCAGCCCACCAGGTTCCCCCGTCCCTGGGATTCTCCAGGCAAGAATACTGGAGTGGGTTGCCATTTCCTTCCCCAATACATGAAAGTGAAAAGTGAAAGTGAAGTTGCTCAGTCGTGTCTGACTCTTCCCGACCCCATGGACTGCAGCCTACCAGCCTCCTCCATCCATGGGATTTTCCAGGCAAGCATACTGGAGTGGGGTGCCATCGCTTTCTCCGTTCCAATGAATATAGACACAAAATTTGTAGCAAAGTATTATTGAAGTAATTTCAGTAATCTGTGAGAATAATTACATATAATATCAAGTGAGGGTTATTCCAATGGTCCAGAGATGCAAGGATAGTTCAATATTTGAAAAACAATGATTATAATATACCATATTATTAAGGTAAAAGGAGGAAAGATTCTGTTAACTGATGCAGATAAAGTGTTTGACAATATTCAACACCTACTCATGGATTTTTAAAATTCATAAAATGAGAATAGTGAGAAATTTCTTCAACTTGATTTAAAAGATCTACAAGAAACCTACAGTTAACAGCATTCTTAATGGAAATACTAAGCACCAGTAATATAAGGAAAGAAAATGAAATAAAAGGCAAAGAAATCAGCAAGGAAGAAATAAAACTGTACCTACTTGCAGTTAGCTATACTTGTAGAAAATTCCAAGAAAACTATAAGAAACACTTCTGAAATTATAAATGCATTAAGCAAGTCCACAAGATACAAAATCAATATACAAAAAATTTTTATATATTAGCAAATGCCACTTACAATCATTCAAAAATGAAATATTTAAATGCAATCTAAAAACGTTTTACAGGATTTTCATACTGAGAACTAGAGAATGCTCACGAAAGAAATCAAAGATAACGAAGTGTTGGAGACATACAGTACTCATAGATTTGAAACTCTATTAGGTAACGATGTTAATTTTCTCCAGTTCCTCCCAGTAATATTTTTGTAAGTATAACCAAAATTTGTCTAAAATTAACATAGAAATGCAGAGGAATTAGAATGGCTAGATTCTAATTTAAAGAAGAATAAAATGGGAAAAATCAGTCTACCTGATTCCAATAATTATGTATGACTACAATAATGAAAACTCTTTGAACATTCTGGAGGAATAGATACATAGATCAATGAAACAGATTAGAGATCCCAGAACTTGATTCACTGATGCACAAACCACTGAGTTTTGACAAAGATTCAAATGCAGATCAAAATGAGGAACAGCAGTTGTTTCACCGAATAATTTCTGAAGCAATCGGATATCCACAGGAGAAAAAACCTACAACTTTTCTTGCACCTCATAACTTACGTAACTCAAATTGGATCATTAATTTAGTATAAAACAGAACAAAATATAGAACTCTGAATTGATACTGTAATGTTATTTCATATGAGAATATTTTAAGTTGCTATATAAGTATTTAAACCTTCCAGAGGAAAGTTCCTGGTAAAAATAGTAGCTGTAAACAAACAAAAATACCTGTAGGCATCTTTACTGCAAACTGAGTGCTAAAGCAATTTACTCTTGCAGCTGAGGATGAAGAAGGTTTTTCATAGCATGAACTCACTTTGATGAATGTTTTTTTAGTGTGTAAATGAAGAGACTTTGAAATACAGTTCGTGCTTCAACAGCAAAGGGTTTAGAGGTGTGAATTCCCTGTTCAGTGAAAAATCTACACATAATTTATAGTCAGTATCCACAGTTCCTTGATATTTGTGATTATATATCCCTATGTCAGACTTTACTATTTACTACTGAAAAACCTCCAAGTAGAGGTGGACCTGCATAGTTCAAAACCCTGTTTTTTAAGTGTCAACATAATCCACCAGAATCACATCAGGTTAATTCCACCACATGTGAAATTGCTAAAACTACCCTCACATCAATATTTCAGGGCTAATATCATTTTAATCAATTCAATTCCCCAATTCCCTGTTAGTGATTTCAAACTGACTTTTATGTCATTCATATGTGTAAGACACACTTGCCTCTCTACTATTTTCATCAGGAACAAATCCATTCTTATTTATTTCAGCTCAAAATTTCAAAGTTTAAACTTCATCCTTGCCCATTGTAAATTTTTCTATTTTCATTTCATATCAGTTCAGCTCAGTTCAGTCACTCAGTCGTGTCCGACTCTCCGCGACCCCATGAATCACAGCACGCCAGGCCTCCCTGTCCATCACCAACTCCCGGAGTTCACTCAAACTCATGTCCACAGAGTCGGTGATGCCATCCAGCCATCTCATTCTCCGTATCCCCTTCTCCTCCCGCCCCCTTCTCCTCCCGCCCCCAACCTTTCCCAGCATCAGAGTCTTTTCCAGTGAGTCAACTCGTCGCATGAGGTGGCCAAAGTATTGCAGTTTCAGCTTTAGCATCAGTCCTTCCAATGAACACCCAGGATCGATCTCCTTTAGAATGGACTGGTTGGATCTCCTTGCAGTCCAAGGGACTCTCAAGAGTCTTCTCTAGCACCACAGTTTCGAAACAGCCTCTAGATAGTTGACTCAGACAGTAAAGAATCTGCCTGCACTGCAGGAGACCTGGCTTTAATCTCTGGGTTAGAAAGATCCCCTGGAGAAAGGAATGGCAACCCACTCTATTATTCTTGCCTAGAGAATTCCATAGGATGAGGAACCTGGCAAGCTATAGACCATGGGTTGGCAAAGAGTTGAACACAAATGAGCTACTAAAATGCACACACACACACACACACAAATTCACTTAAGACACAAAAACACAAAGTCTTTTCCCAAAAATTTATTTAATCTATTAGGCAGACCACACTCTTGAAACCAGTGAAAGCAGCTCTTTATAAAATGCTACCCAAACCTAAAGCTCAGTTTTGGAGATTCTAGCAGGCCTTTCTTCCTTACTTCTGCTTTGTTCACCTTCCTATGTTTAAAGACTCAAAGCTCTAGACTGAATGCCTTTATATCTCCTCCTGCTTATGTCATCTTGACTCAGTTTATACTTGGTGCGTGCACAGGTGCTAAATCAGTTCAGTTCTGTTGGTCTGTTTGTGACGTTATGGACTGATTGGAGCCCGCCAGGTTCCTCTGTCCATGAGATTCTTCAGACAAGAATACTGGAATGCTCTCCTCCACAGTATCTTCCCCACCCAGGAATCAAACCCGCCTCTCCTGTGGCTTCTGCATTGCAGATGGATCCTTTATCGCTGAGCCACCAAGGAAGCCCCTTATACTTGGTACACTGACCCTAAATTATTACTCTTTGTATGATGGAACTTCCATGATATGGTTCTCTGCACTGCTTCGGAGACTAATTAATCAGAAAGTGTGGGGACCTTTAACAATGTATATTTCCAAGAAACCAATCCTGAATATTGAAAATTACAAATTCTGGTGTCTATAAACTAAATAAATTCCAGGTAATTTTCAAATTGGCTACATCGGGTGCTCAGAATTACTCCAAGCAGTATGCTTTGGCTCCATGATCATACTAACTCTGACATGCTTGCTCTTCCTCCTCTCTTTTTTTGAGTTAATACTGTATTTATAGTTCAAGTAGCATCTTAAATATAAAATCTGTGGGATTTTTTTCCTTAAACCTAACTGGACAAAGATAGGTCCTGTAGCTACATGCTGAAGTAATCCCTATACTTACTCATTGATAGCATTTGTCACATTCTTATTTATTTACTAATTCAGTTTGGAATTTGCTTATTTATTGCTAGTTTTAAATTTGGTGAATTTCATGCCTCTAAGTAACATATCATTTGTATTAAACAACTGGACTAATGAATAAAATAATCAGAGAATATCCTCTTCTTGGATCAAATTATCATTTCCGTACCTACCTTCTTTGCTCTCAATTTGACCTCTAAATTTCCTAGTTTTCCCTGTTCTCTCATTATTTAACCATTGTTCTAGCATCAGTTTCTACCCTCCCCAGTGTGGTATTATTATAGTTAGATTGTTACTAATACTATTTCTCCGACTTTCTTTGTTGGGAAAAGTCAAGGGGAAACCTCTAAAACTGCATCCCCAAACTGTATCCCTAAGACACATGATAAAAGTTATTTTTATATGTAAAAACATTGATTTGTTGTAATAATAATTTATGTCTTATATGTAAAGATAAAATATGTAATGACCACATGCAGACAGTGTTAAACAGAATGATAATGCTCTGATGGTTTAGTTTGTTTGGTGTCATAGATGAGTAACTTAAGATGGACTGTAATGTTAATAATGCAAACAGTAAACACTGAGGAGAACACTAAAAGTTATAGTAAAGATCAGTAAATTAAAAATAAACACATTATTAATCCACTGAAAGTCAGGGAAAAGAAGCAAAGTGTAAAGAAACGGTGGAATCGGAAAAAATTGAAAAACAGAAACTAACCATAATGTCATAGTAACAGATTAAAATAAATTTGAAAATTCTTCATCTATTCTTGTTAAAAACTTCCTAGAAAATAGAAATAGAAGGAAAATTCCCTATTTTTATTAAAAGTTTAGAAAAAAGCATTTCAGGAATAAATTATACAGAAAATATGAAAAATATTCAATATCATTCCTGATAAATAACTCTCAGCTAATTAGAAATAGAAGGAAAGTCCTTTTATCTTAAAAATACTATCCATAGAGCAAACCTAATTTATAAAATTCTATATAATAAATGATGAAATATTAAAATCTTTGTCCCTGGTGACTAAAAATGATTCAAGGTTTCCCACCACCATTTCTATTCAACTGAACTGGACACGTTAGAAAGTATAATAATTGAAGAAAAAAACAAAAACATTGGGAAGGAAGAAATGAAAGGATTATTTCCAAATAAAAATAAAATGCACATAGACAAGAAAAAATACTCTACCAACTATTACAATTAATGAGAAACTTTATCAAGGCCACTGGCTGCAAATCATCATACATACAACACACAAAATTAGACTACATGCCAGCAACAAATAGCAAATTAAAATGTTAAAGACAGATTCAAAGTGGTTTTAAACATAAATATATAGAAATATATTGTTTTAAAAATGTGCCCAACCTCAATGTGGAAAAAAATAGTAAGGCAAATTAAATAATTATTAAATACACTAAGAGATATATAATTTTCACAGATTGAAAGGCTCAGTGTCCTGTCAGTTCTTCCCAAATTGATCTACAGATGTAAAGCAATCCCCCCAAAAATCTAGTAAATACTTTATCTAAAATTAAAACCTAATTTTAAATGTTTTCTATGCAAATACAGAATATGAAAACTAATCAAGATCAACCTAAATAGAAAAATAAACCTGGAGGATATACTCTACCATACATACATCTTGATTTATTATTTATCATAAAAACTCAAATGGTGTGGTATTGATTCAGGGATAAAAAAGTCCACCAGGGAATTGAATAGAATCCATAAATGGATCTAGAAATAAATATGATACTGAAATACAAGGGGCAAATATGGTTTATTAATAAATAATCTGGATCATTTGGCTATCCATGTGAGATAAAAAAGTAACTAACCCTATACTAGCTTCCTATGACTGCTGTAATGAATGGCTAACATACTTGGTGGCTTCAAACAAAGAAAGTGTATTCTTTTGGAATTCTGGGCCAGAAGTCTAAAGTGAGTCCCACTTTAAATTGAAGCATTGACAGAGCTGGTTTCTTCTGGAGCTTCTAGGGGACTCCATTCACTTGCCTTTTTGAACTCCCAGAGGCCACCTGAATTCCTTGGTTCATAACCCTTTCTTCCCATTTCTCCAACTACTGGTTATGTGGTCACATCCACTTTCATCAAATCTCCTGCCTAACTCTTATAGGGACACGTGATTACACGTGAAATCCAGATCATCTCTCTGTCTCAAGATATTCATTCACATCAGCCATGAACATTACTGTCCAAGTATTTGTTTGAATACATGTTCTCAGTTCTGTGGACTTTATACCCAGAAGTGGAATCACTGGGTCTTATGCCAGTTCTATGTTTAACTTTTTGAAGCACCACCACACTGTTTTCCAGTGGTTCCTACAAAAACATATGAGGGTTTGAATCCCCTGTATCTTTATTAACACTTGTTATTTTCTGTATTTTTTTTAAAGTATAGTCATCCTAATGAATAGAAAGTACTTCCTCATGATTTTGATTTTCTTCTCCCTGATGACTCATGTTCCCTAACATGCTTATTTGTCCTTTGTATGTTTTCTTTGGAGATAAGTCTGTCCAAGTCCTTTGTCTATTCTTAACTGAGTTATTTGTCTTTTTGCTGTGTTATAAAATGTACACATGGACATGAATAGTATTTAATTATAATAAATAAAAAATTGATGAAGTATTGATCCATGCTACAACATGGATGGACCTCAAAACTTTTATCCACAGTGAGAGAAGACAGACACGAAATGCCATGTTGTGCATTTGTTCAGTCGATAAGATGTGTCCAACTCTTTCTGACCCCATGGACTGCAGCATGACAGGCTTCCCTGTTCTTCACTTTCTCCAGGAGCTTGCTCAAACTCATGTCCATTGAGCCAGTGATGCCATCCAACCATCTCATCCTCTGTCCTCCCTTCTCCTCCTGCCATAAATCTTTCCCAGCATCAGGGTCTTTTCCAATGAGTCCACTCTTCACATCAGGTAGAGTAGTAGTTCTAAAGTAGTTCTTTCAATGAATATTCAGGGTCGATTTTCTTTAGGACTGACTGGCATGTTGTGCACAATTATATGTATACAAAATAATCATAAGAGGTAAATCAATAGGACAGAAAGCCATTTGGTGGTTACCAGAAGCTGAAAGGAACAGAGAATGGGAAGTTATTGCTTAGTGTATATGGGTTTTCTGTCAGAGGAGATGATGTCTTGGCATTTGATAAAGGTGATGGTTACACAATACTATGAATGTAGTAATAGCCACTAAATGGTTCATTTTGCAATGGTTAATTTTATGTAATACAAATTTCACCTCAATTTTTCAAAAATTGGAAAAAAATAATCCCTGGGTCGGGAAGATTCCCTGGAGGAGGACATGGCAGCCCATTTCAGTGTTCTTGCCTGGAGAATCCCCGTGGACAGAGAAGCCTGGTGGGCTACAGTCCATGGGGTCAAAAAGAGTCAGACACAATTGAGCAACTGAGGAGACACACACACACACACAAACTTGGGAGAAGGTAGAGACTGACAGTTTGAGCAAACTCAGACAGATAATGATGAACAGAGAAGCCTGATATGCTGCAGTCCAGGGGTCACAAAGAGTCAGACATGACTTAGTGACTGAACGACAAGAAGAGACTTGCAGGGAGCAGGAGAAGGGGTTCTGGAGAGTTAGTGAGTCCTCTATTTCTTGATTGCAAACTAGGTTTAGAAGTCAATTTGTGAAATGCTTCCAGCTGTACACTAATGATAGTTACACTTTTGTTTAAATCTTATAAATTATAATTTAATTAAAAGTCCTTAAAAAGAAAATATTCCAAGGTAGGTATGACTATTTCCTTGGAAGAAAAGCTGTGACAAGCTTAGACAGCATATTAAAAAGCAGAGACATTCCTTTGCTGATAAAGGTCTGTCTAGTCAAGGCTATGGTTTTTCCAGTAGTCATGTAGGAATGTGAGAGCTGGACTGTAAAGAAAGCCGAATGCTGAAGAATTGATGCTTTTGAACTGTGGTGTTGAAGTCTCTTGAGAGTCCCTTGGGCTCCAAGGAGATCAAACCAGTCAATGGTAAAGGAAATCAGTCCTGAGTGTTCATTGGAAGGCCTGACACTGAAACTCAAATACTTTGGCCACCTGATGCAAAGAACTGACTCATTAGAAAAGACCCTGATGCTGGGAAAGATTGAAGGTTGGAGGAGAAGGTGATGACAGAGGATGAGATGCTTGGATGATATCACCAACTCAATGTGTATGCGTTTGAGAAAACTCCAGGAGTTGCTGATGGACAGAGAGGCCTGTCATGCTGCAGTCCATGGAATCACAAAGACTTGAACACGAACTAATGAATATTTCCTTTTTAAAAATATTGAAAAACCATTGTTATGAAATAGCATCATGTCATGAGTAAGTGTGGCACAGGTATCCTTGAGTTCTAAAATTCAGATGTAATTCCTAAACTTCCCATTTCATCATGCTCAAACTCAAACAGATACCTGTGGCTTTGTTAGCATGTAGAAATTTTATAGTGATCATTCCTCTGAGGCTGATAGTCAAAGCCTAGTTTTTATTTTTGCAGTTTTTGAATTACTAATAAGGCTTGCTTATAAAAAATACTACATTAATAAAGACGCATCCAAGTATAAGTGGGCACCAAATATTATGGATGTTGAAAAGAAATGGCAGAATATCAATTGATCCTAAGACAATTTAAAATAAGCTAGAATATTGACTGGTTCTAGCTATTGACTGGTATATTTAACTGATAGTTGGTCTTTCATCCATTATTTCAATAGAGCTAGAAAATATTAAATTTTTTTCCATAATGAACTATTGTTGTTGTTCAGTTGCCCTCCTGTCTGACTCTTTGCAACCCCATGAACTACAGCACGCCAGGCTTCTGTGTCCCTCACTATGTCCCAGAGTTTGCCCAAGTTCATGTTCATTACATTAGTGATGCCATCCAGCCATCTCATCCTCTGACGCCCTCTTCTCCTTCTGCCCTCAATCTTTCCCAGCCAATGGACTATTCAGTTCAGTTCAGCTCAGTTCAGTTGCTCAGTCGTGTCCAACTCTCCGCGACCCCATGAATCACAGTACGCCAGGCCTCCCTGTCCATCACCAACTCCTGGAGTTCACTCAGACTCATGTCCACAGAGTCAGTGATGCCATCCAGCCATCTCATTCTCCGTCGTCCCCTTCTCCTCCCACCCCCAACCTTTCCCAGCATCAGAGTCTTTTCTAGTGAGTCAACTTGTCGCATGAGGTGGCCAAAGTATTGCAGTTTCAGCTTTAGCATCAGTCCTTCCAATGAACACCCAGGATTGATCTCCTCTAGAATGGTCTGGTTGGATCTCCTTGCAGTCCAAGGGACTCTCAAGAGTCTTCTCCAACATCACAGTTCAAAAGCATCAATTCTTCGGTGCTCAGCTTTCTTCACAGTCCAACTCTCACATCCATACATGACCACGGGAAAAACCATAGCCTTGACTAGACGGACCTTTGTTGGCAAAGTAATGTCTCTGCTTTTTAATACCTGGCCTCAAATTCCTTAAACATTTCTTCTTGATTGTTCAATGAGTTTATTATTTTTGTTTTATTTTTAGGGAATGGAACACTTCTGCTATTTAAAAATCAAAATGAAAAAAAAAAAACAACTCCTGAAAAATGCAATGCCACTCTATGAATTGAGTGCTCTATTTTCCAATTAACACAGTTGTTTAGATGAGAGCATTATTGCATAAGCAGAGTCCTCTGTTTCCTTTGTATTGATACCAACAACATCTTAGTTGGTAGTCGTTCAGTTACTCAGTCATGTTCAACTCTTTGTGATCCATGGACTGCAGCATGCCAGGCCTCCCTGTCCATCACCAACTCCTGGAGTTTACTCAGACTCATATCTATCCATTGAGTCCGCGATGCCATCAAATCATCTCATCCTCTGTCATCCCCTTCTAGGTTAGTCATAACTTTTCTTCCAAGGAGCAAGTGTCTTTTAATTTCATGGCTGCAGTCACCATATGCAGTGATTTTGTAGCCCCCCAAAATTAAGTCTGTCACTGTTTCCCCACCTATTTGCCATGAAGTGATGGGACCAGATGCTGTGATCTTAGTTTTCTGATTGTTGAGTTTTACACCAACTTTTTCACTCTTCTCTTTCACTTTCATCAAGAGGCTCTTTTAGTTCTAATTCACTTTCTGCCATAAGGGTGGTGTCATCTGCATATCTGAGGTTATTGATATTTCTCCCAGCAATCTTGATTCCAGCTTGTGCTTCATCCAGTCCAGTGTTTTTCCATGATGTACTCTGCATATAAGTTAAATAAGCAGGATGACAACATACAGCCTTGACATACTCCTTTACCAATTTGGAACCAATCTGTTGTTCTTTGTCCAGCTCTAACTGTTGCTTCTTGACCTGCATAATAGGTTTCTCAGGAGGCTGGTCAGGTGGTCTGGTATTCCCATCTCTTTCAGAATTTTCCACAGTTTGTTGTGATCCACACAGTCAAAGGCTTTGGCAAAGTCAATAAAGCAGAAATAGATGTTTTTCTGGAACTCTCTTGCTTTTTCAATGGATGTTAGCAATTTGATCTCTGGTTCCTCTGACTTTTCTAAAACCTCTTGAACATCTGGGAGTTCATGGTTCATGTACTGGTGAAGCCTGGCTTGGAGAATTTTGAGCATTACTTTGCTAGCCTGTGAGATGAGTGCAATTGTAGATAGTTTGAGCATTCTTTGGCATTGCCTTTCTTTGGGATTGGATTGAAAACTGACCTTTTCTAGTCTTGTGGCCACTGCTGAGTTTTCCACATTTGCTGGCATAATTTAGTGCAGCATTTTCTCAGCATCATCTTTTAGAATTTGAAATAGCTCAACTGGAATTTTCCTCCCAAGGCTGCTCAGCAAAATGAAGAAAAGCTGACAACTTTCTTGGAATGCTTCTACTAAATCTATCTTTTTTCACTGCATTTGTCACATATCTGTCCTGAAAGAATAGAATTATAACTCTATTGAAGTACTCTGCTTTAGACCAGCATTCTTGTGTAGAGATGAATAGTTCCCACAAACAGAGAAAATTACTTACTCTCTCACTTCTGCACCTATGTAATCAGCTTGTGTGGCACACATAGGCAAGCACATACTGATATACATAACACATGTGTCTATGTGTCTGTGACTATGGAGTTTATCATTTGTTCCCTTTTATATCTTACAATTTTTATATGATGTAAATGATACCGTGGAATGCTACAGCCTTCCTAACTACATACTCATATTCTTACCTTTGTTACTCAGAAATACTAGGCATGAAGTAAAGACAGCAATCATTAGCAGGTGAATTTCAAGCTATTAAACATGCCTACATGATGATAAGTACTTTATATGTAAGGCTAACAAGGTTTCAGTAGCCTAGCAACAAGTATGCTCACATGTCACTTTTACCAGGACTATTTATCACATATGCAAGAGTCTATAACAATTTGGATTCTCAAGAACTCAACAATCAAAATTCCTGGAAACAGATTTACTTTTCTCTTTTCTTTACTGGCTTAGTCCAAGAGTTTGGAACAAATTCAGCTTCAGAACAAACTGCCTGAAATATATTAAGAATTCAATGTTTTTTTAATGAATAAACAAATACACACAGAGTTACAGTATGTATGGAGGGAAAATTATTTTCTGTTAATTTGTATCTATATTATACTACTTCTACATGCAAATAAAAGTAAATACACAAACCATAATGTTGAAGAGAATCTTCAACAACACTGACTCTTAATTATATATGTATAATATAATTATGTATTTAATTTGAATCACATATTATAAATATAAACTTGAATAACTTTGTAAAAATATATCTAAGTCTTAAACTCCCTTTTGTCTCTTTATTAACTTTTGAAACAATCTCAAACATCTTTAAGATCTATTAAGTGCTAGATTGGCCAAAAAGATTGTTTTGGTTTTTCTGTAAGATGCAATGGAAAAAGAATCTCATCATCGCTAATTATTAGAAAATCAAAACTAACATGACGTATCACCTTACACCCATCAGTATGGTCATTATTAAAAAATAAACAAATATTTTTGCTAGAGAGAGTGTGGAGAAAGCAGATCCTCTCAGACTGTTGTTGGGAACGTAAATTGATCCAGCTACTGGATCAAGCATGGAGGCTCCTTCAAAACCTAAAAATAGGGTTGCCATATGCTCCAGCATCATAGACTCAGTGGACTTGAGTTTGAGCAAACTTTGGGATAAAGTGTAGGACAGAGGAGCCTGGCATGCTGCAGTCAATAGGGTTGCAAAGAGCTCAACATGACTGAATGACTTAACAGCAACAAATGATCCAGCAATTCTACTACTGGACATATACCCAGAGAAAACCACAATTCAAAAAGACAGACACACCCCAATGTTCATTGCAGAACTCTTGACAATATCCAGGACACTGAAGTGACCTAACTGTCCATCAACGGTGGAATGGATAAAGAAGATGTGGTACTTGTATGTAATGGTATTCTATTCAGCCATAAAAGGGGTGAAATTGGGTCTTTTGCAGAGATGTGAATGTGCCTAGAGATGTCATACAGATTGAAGTAAGTCAGAAAGTATAAAATAAATTTCCCATAAGATGCAATGGAAAAACCTGAACGAACTTTTTGGTCAACCCAATAGATTTTGCAAAGGTAGGAGGCAACCATACAAGTTAGTTCCACATTTATTTCACTTGAAAGTGAAATTCATTTAGTAATGTCCAACTCTTTCACTACCCTATGAACTGTAGTCCACCACGCTCCTGTGTCCATGGGATTCTCCAGGCAAGAATACTGGAGAGGACTGCCATTTTATTCTCCAGAGGATCTTTCCAACTCAGGAATTGAACCCATGTCTCCTACACTGTAGACAGATTCTTTACCACATGAGCTACCAGTGAAGACGTGTTTCACTTAATGCCACTCAAATAAGGCTTACATTTTCAGTCTGACAGAAGAACAACTGAAGAAGCAGTGCAAGACATTCTGTTTATTTCACCACTAGAATTTAGAGAGGTAAAGGAAGAGAGACCAAGGACAAAGAACTACACTATATTCGAGTCAAAGAAAACTGTAATTGCAATATTTTCTCACATGCAACCACAACTAAATTCCAATATTATAAGAGAAAATAAATACATTTATTAGGCTATTTTAATTAATCTTTAGATCCTTCAATAAGTGATTCTCAAAGATAGTGAATTTTATCTGTGGAAAACATATACATATGAAATTCACTATCCATAAACAGCTCACTCCATTCATTC
Source organism: Moschus berezovskii (assembly GCF_049115385.1). Lineage (NCBI taxonomy): Eukaryota > Metazoa > Chordata > Mammalia > Artiodactyla > Moschidae > Moschus > Moschus berezovskii. The sequence goes on from NC_142462.1 coordinate 118,662,024, forward strand.
AGCCATATTAAACTGAAGGTAACACTAAGAACTTTATTGCCCACAGTAGACTTACTGTCAGTTTCATTTAATAAATAATTTATTAAACTTTAAACATTCTCAGTTCAGTTCAGTTCAGTGGCTCAGTCATGTCTGACTCTTTGCGACCCCATGAATCACAGCACACCAGGCCTCCCTGTCTATCACCAACTCCCAGAGTTCACCCAAACTCATGTCCATCGAGTTGGTGATGCCATCCAGCCATCTCATTCTCTGTCGTCCCCTTCTTCTCCCGCCCCCAATCCCTCCCAGCATCAGAGTCTTTTCCAGTGAGTCAACTCGTCGTATGAGGTGGCCAAAGTACTGGAGTTTCAGCTTTAGCCTCAGTCCTTCCAATGAACACCCAGGATTGATCTCCTTTCAAATGGACTGGTTGGATCTCCTTGCAGTCCAAGGGACTCTCAAGACTCTTCTCCAACAGACAGTACAAAAGCATCAATTCTTTGGTGATCAGCTTTCTTCACAGTCCAACTCTCACATACATACATGACCACTTGAAAAACCATTTTCTTGAGTAGATGGCAGAGGGCAGTCACACTGAAATCATAATCACAGGAAACTGGTTGATCTGATCACATGGACCACAGCCGAATGTGGTCCACTGGAGAAGGGAATGGCAAACCACTTCACTATACTTGCCTTGAGAACCCCATGAACAGTATCAAAGGGAAAAATGATAGGATAGTGAATGAGGAATTCCCCAGGTTGGTAGGTGCCCAGTATGCTACTGGAGATCAGTGGAGAAATAACTCTAGAAGGAATGAAGGGATGGAGCAAAAGCAAAACCAATACCCAGTTGTGGATGTGACTGATGATAGAAGCAAGGTCCGGTGCTGTAAAGAGCAATATTGCATAGGAACCTGGAATGTTAGGTCCATGAATCAAGGCAAATTGGATGTGGTCAAACAGGAGATGGCAAGAGTGAACGTAGACATTCTAGGAATCAGTGAACTAAAATGGACTGGAATGGGTGAATTTAACTCGGATGACCATTATATCTACTACTGTGGGCAGGAATCCCTTAGAAGAAATTGAGTAGCCATCATGGTCAACAAAAGAGTCCGAAATGCAGTACTTGGATGCAATCTTAAAAATGACAGAATGATTTCTGTTCGTTTCCAAGGCAAACCATTCAATATTACAGTAATCCAGGCCTATGCCCCAACCCATAACACTGAAGAAGCCTAAGTTGAACGGTTCTATGAAGACCTACAAGATCTTTTAGAACTAACAGCCAAAAAAATTGTCCTTTTCATTATAAGGGACTGGAATGCAAAAGTAGGAAGTCAAGAAACACCTGCAGTAACAGGCAAATTTGGTCTTGGAGCACGGAATGAAGCAGGGCAAAGGCTAATAGAGTTTTGTCAAGAGAACGCACTGGTCATAGCAAACACCCTCTTCCAACAACACAAGAGAAGACTCTACATGTGGACATACCACATGGTCAACACCGAAATCAGATTGATTGTATTCTTTGCAGCCAAAGATGGAGAAGCTGTATACAGTTAGCAAAACAAGACCAGGAGCTGACTGTGGATCAGATCGTGAAATCCTTATTGCCAAATTCAGACTTAAATTGAAGAAAGTAGGGAAAACCACTAGACCATTCAGATATGACCTAAATCAAATCCCTTATGATTATACAGTGGAAGTGAGGAATAGATTTAAGGGACTAGATCTGACAGATAGAGTGCCTGATGAACTCTGGACGGAGGTTCGTGACATTGTATAGGAGACAGGGACCAAGACCATCCCCATGGAAAAGAAATGCAAAAAAGCAAAATGGCTGTCTGAGGAGGCCTTACAAATAGCTGTGAAAAGAGGAGAAGCGAAAAGCAAAGGAGAAAAGGAAAGATATAATCATATGAATGCAGAGTTCCAAAGATTAGCAAGGAGAGATAAGAAAGCCTTCCTCAGTGATCAATGCAAAGAAATAGAGGGAAACAACAGAATAGGAAAAACAAGAGATCTCTTCAAGAAAATTAGAGATTCCAAGGGAACATTTCATGCAAAGATGGGCTCGATAAAGGACAGAAATGGTATGGACCTAACAGAAGCAGAAGATATTAAGAAGAGATGGCAAGAATACACAGAAGAACTGTACAAAAAAGATCTTCACGACCAAGATAGTCACAATAACGTGATCACTGACCTAGAGCCAGACATCTTGGAATGTGAAGAAAAGTGGGCCTTAGAAAGCATCACTACGAACAAAGCTAGTGGTGGTGATGGAATTCCAGTTGAGCTATTTCAAATCTTGAAAGATGATGCTGTGAAAGTGCTTCACTCAACATGCCAGCAAATTTGGAAAACTCAGCAGTGGCCAGAGGACTGGGAAAGGTCAGTCTTCATTCCAATCCCAAAGAAAGGGAATGCCAAAGAATGTTCAACTACCGCACAATTGCACTCATCTCACAGGCTAGTAAAGTCATGCTCAAAATTCTCCAAGCCAGGCTTCAGCAATATGTGAACCGTGAACTCCCAGATGTTTAAGCAGGTTTTAGAAAAGGCAGAGGCACCAGAGATCAAATTGTCAACATCTGCTGCATCATGGAGAAAGCAAGAGAGTTCCAGAAAAACATCTATTTCTGAATCACTGACTATGCCAAAGCCTTTGACTGTGTCAATCACAATAAACTGTGGAACATTCTGAAAGAGATGGGAATACCAGACCACCTGACCTGCCTCTTGAGTAACCTGTATGCAGGTCAGGAAGCAACAGTCAGAACTGTACATGGAACAACAGACTGGTTCCAAATAGGAAAAGGAGTGCGTCAAGGCTGTATATTGTCACCTTGCTTATTTAACTTATCTGTAGAGTACATCCTGAGGAACGCTGGGCTGGAAGAAGCACAAGTGGAATCAAGATTGCCGGGAGAAATATCAATAACCTCAGATATGCAGATGACACCACCCTTATGGCAGAGTGAAGAGGAACTCAAAAGCCTCTTGATGAAAGTGAAAGAGGAGAGTGAAAAGGTTGGCTTGAAGCTCAACATTCAGAAAACAAAGATCATGGCATCTGGTCCCATCACTTCATGGGAAATAGATGGGGAAACAGTGGAAACAGTGTCAGACTTTATTTTTTGGGGCTCCAAAATCACTGCAGATGCTGATTGCAGCCATGAAATTAAAAGACGCTTACTCCTTGGAAGGAAATTTATGACCAAACTTGATAGCATATTAAAAAGTAGAGCATTACTTTGCCAACCAAGGTCCGTCTAGTCAAGGCTATGGTTTTTCCCGTGGTCATGTATGGATGTGAGAGTTGGACTGTGAAGAAAGCTGAGCACCGAAGACTTGATGCTTTTGAACTGTGGTGTTGGAGAAGACTCTTGAGAGTACCTTGTACCGCAAGGAGATCCAACCAGTCCATTCTAAGGGAGATCGATCCTGGGTGTTCATTGGAAGGACTGATGCTAAAGCTGAAACTGCAATACTTTGGCCATCTCATGCGACGAGTTGACTCACTGGAAAAGACTCTGATGCTGGGAAAGGTTGGGGGCGGGAGGAGAAGGGGACGACAGAGAATGAGATGGCTGGATGGCATCACCGACTCTGTGGACATGAGTTTGAGTGAACTCCAGGAGTTGGTGATGGACAGGGCGGCTGGCGTGCTGTGATTCATGGGGTCGTGGAGATTCAGACATGAATGAGCGACCGAACTGAACTGAACTGAACTGACTAGATGGACCTTTGTTGGCAAAGTAATGTCTCTGCTTTTTAATATACTATCTAGGTTGGTCATAGCTTTCCTTCCAAGGAGTAAGTGTCTTTAATTTCATGGCTGCAGTCAGCATCTGCAGTGAATTTGGAGCCCAAAAAATATAGTCTGACACTGATTCCACTGTTTCCCCATCTATTTCCCATGTAGTGATGGGACCAGATGCCATGATCTTTGTTTTCTGAATGTTGAGCTTCAAGCCAATCTTTTCACTCTCCTCTTTCATTTTCATCAAGAGGCTTTTGAGTTCCTCTTCACTTTCTGCCATAAGGGTGGTGTCATCTGCATCTGAGGTTATTGATATTTTCCCGGCAATCTTGATTCCAGCTTGTGCTTCTTCCAGCCCAGCGTTCCTCATGATGTAATCTGCTGCTGCTGCTGCTGCTAAGTCACTTCAGTCATGTCCGACTCTGTTTGACCCCATAGACGGAAGCCCACCAGGCTCCCCCGTCCCTGGGATTCTCCAAACAAGAACACTGGAGTGGGTTGCCATTTCCTTCTCCAATATGTGAAAGTGAAAAGTGAAAGTGAAGTTGCTCAGTCATGTCTGACTCTTAGCGACCCCACGGACTGCAGCCTACTAGGCTCCTCCATCCATAGGACTTTCTAGGCAAGAGTACTGGAGTGGCTTGCCATTGCCTTCTCCGATGTAATCTGCATGTAAGTTAAATAAGCAGGGTGACAATATACAGCCTTGACGTAATCCTTTTCCTATTTGGAACCAGTCTGTTGTTCCATGTCCAGTTCTAACTGTTGCTTCCTGACCTGCATATAGGTTTCTCAAGAGGAAGGTCAGGTGGTCTGGTATTCCCATCTCTTTCAGAATGTTCCACAGTTTATTGTGATCCACACTGTCAAAGGCTTTGGCATAGTCAATGAAGCAGAAATAGATGCTTTTCTGGAACTCTCCTGCTTTCTCCATGATCCAGCAGATGTTGACAATTTGACCTCTGGTGCCTCTGCCTTTTCTAAAACGTACTTGAACACTTGGATGTTCTCGGTTCACATATTGCTGAAGCCTGGCTTGGAGAATTTTGAGCATGACTTTACTAGCGTGTGAGATGAGTGCAATTGTGTGGTAGTTTGAGCATTTTTTGGCATTGCCTTACTTTGGGATTGGAATGAAGAGTGACCTTTTCCAGTCCTGTGGCCACTGCTGAGTTTTCCAAATTTGCTGACATATTGAGTGCAGCACTTTCACTGCATCATCTTTCAGGATTTGAAAAAGCTCAACTGGAATTCCATCACCTCCATTAGCTTTGTTCATAGTAAGGCTCACTTGACTTCACATTCCAAGATGTCTGGCTTTAGGTGAGTGATCACACCATCGTGATTATCTTGGATGCGAGACTCTGGCTCCGGTGCAACCGACAACATGCAGAAGCATGGCCAGAAGAGCTACCCCATGCCTGATGTCAGGGCCGGCGGCCAAGAGGAGTTACCCCACATCCAAGAGGCAGTGGCTGCACGGGCACAGGAGGGCCAAGAGGAGCTACTCCACGTTCAAGGTCAGGAGGGGCGGCCATGAGTAGGTAGCCCTTGTCCAAGGTAAGGTGCAGCAGCTGCACTTTGCTGGAGCAGCTGTGAAAAGATATCCCACGACCAAGGTAAGAGAAACCCAAATAAGATAGTAGGTATTGCGAGGGGGCATCAGAAGGCAGACACACTGAAATAATAATCACAGAAAACTAGTCAGTCTGATCACAGGGACCACAGCCTAGTCTAACTCAATGAAACTAAGCCATGGTGTGTGGGCCCACCCAAGATGGGCAGGTCATGGTGGAGAGGTCTGACATAATGTGGTCCACTGGAGAAGGGAATGGCAAACCACTTCAGTATACTTGCCTTGAGAACCCCATGAACAGTAACAAAGGGCAAAATGATAGGATACTGAATGAGGAATTCCACAGGTAGGTGCCCAGTATGCTGCTGGAGATCAGTGGAGAAATAACTCCAGAAAGAATGAAGGGATGGAGCCAAAGCAAAAACAATACACAGTTGTGGATGTGACTGGCAATAGAAGCAAGGTCCGATGTTGTAAAGAGCAATATTGCATAGGAACCTGGAATGTTAGGTCCATGTATCAAGGCAAATTGGAAGTGGTCAAACAGGAGATGACAAGAGTGAACATCGACATTCTAGGAATCAGTTAACTAAAATGGACTGGAATGGGTGAATTTAACTCAGATGACCATTGTATCTACTACTGTGGGCAGGAATCCCTTAGAAAAAATCGAGTAGCCATCATGGTCAATAAAGAGCCCAAAATGCAGTACTTGGATGCCATCTTAAAAACGACAGAATGATTTCTGTTCGTTTCCAAGGCAAATTCAATATTACAGTAATCCAAGCCTATGCCCCAACCTGTAACGCTGAAGAAGCTGAAGTTGAATGGTTCTATGAAGACCTACAAGACCTTTTAGAACTAACACCCAAAAAAGATGTCCTTTTCATTATAGGGGACTGGAATGCAAAAGTAGGAAGTCAAGAAACACCTGGAGTAACAGGCAAATTTGGCCTTGGAGCATGGAATGAAGCAGGGCAAAGGCTAATAGAGTTTTGTCAAGAGAACGCACTAGTCATAGCAAACTACCTCTTCCAACAACACAAGAGAAGACTCTACACATGGATATCACCAGATGGTCAACACGGAAATCAGATTGATTATGTTCTTTGCAACCAAAGATGGAGAAGCTCTACACAGTTAGCAAAAACAAGGCCAAAGGCTGACTGTGGCTCAGATCATGAAATCCTTATTGCCAAATTCAGACTTAAATTGAAGAAAGTAGGGAAAACCACTAGACCATTCAGATATGACCTAAATCAAATCCCTTATGATTATACAGTGGAAGTGAGAAATAGATTTAAGGGAGTAGATCTGATAGATAGAGTGCCTGATGAACTCTGGACGGAGGTTCATGACATTGTACAGGATACAAGGGCCAAGACCATTCCCATGGAAAAGGAATGCAAAAAAGCAAATGGCTGTATAAGGAGGCCTTACAAATAGCTGTGAAAAGAAGAGAAGCGAAAAGCGAAGGAGAAAAGGATAGATATAAGCATCCGAATGCAGAGTTCCAAAGAATAGCAAGGAGAGATAAGAAAGCCTTCCTCAGCAATCAATGCAAAGAAATAGAGGAAAACAACAGAATAAGAAAACAAGAGATCTCTTAAAGAAAATTAGAGATACCAAGGGAACATTTCATGCAAAGATGGGCTCGATAAAGAACAGAAATGGTATGGACCTAACAGAAGCAGAAGATATTAAAAAGAGGTGGCAAGAATACACAGAAGAACTATACAAAAAGATGTTCACGGCCAAGATAAACATTCTCATGGATGTTTAAATAGATGACCTGGTCATTCTTGATAGATGTTAGAATATGTAGAAAACAATGGATACCAAACAAATACTTGACATAGCTCATCGCTAAAAGTGATATAGTATTTGGTGGAAAAGTGACATAATAGGTACTTTCAAAAGTAGGGGATAATCCAAAAAAAAGAAAAAAAGAGAGATAAAGTGCTCAATTAAATATAGGCAAATGCTAAAATAAGTCATATAAATAACTCCTAAGAATAGCTAGGAGAAAGGTAAATAAATGCAACCTGGTGTTAAAGGAGGAAGCCTCTTGAATGAATTAGAAAAATGTAATGAACATTAAAGAACTTGAAAACATGAGTTGTAAATCCTACAAGATAACAAAAGAGAAAATAAATATTTCCAGCTGTGAGAAATAATCTTCTTTTCTCTTCAAGAACTCAAAGTTTCTGGACCCTTATTAAAGGCATCACATTCTAACCCTTCCTGGTTTGACTCCTCTATATTATATTATAGAATTCAGAATATTGGAAAGAACAATAGTGGTAATATTTAGAGGGCAATAACCCCAGCATCCAGAGAAGGCAATGGCAAGCCACTCCAGTACTCTTGCCTAGAAAATCCCATGGATGGAGGAGCCTGGTAGGCTGCAGTCCGTGGGGTCGCTAAGGGTCAGACACGACTGAGCGACTTCACTTTCATTTTTCACTTTCACACATTGGAGAAGGAAATGGCAACCCACTCCAGTGTTCTTGCCTGGAGAATCCCAGGGACGGGGGACCCTGGTGGGCTTCTGTCTATGGGGTCATACAGAGTCGGACACGACTGAAGTGACGCAGCAGCAGCAGTAGCAACCCCAGCATCTGAGCATGGACTCTCTTCAACTCCCTCAAAAGAAAAGAAGTGGAGAGCTCTATGTCAAATGTTTTCATAAAGATATATGCACATCTCAAATATTAATATATGTATTTGAACATCTCTGAAATACTATACTTGAAAGCCAAATTCTGTATAACATTCATGTTTACACAGGACAATCAGGAATTGCATTAATATCAAGTATATAGTTCAATTATAACACTATTATATACAGTTCAATAATAACACTGTAGAGGTAGATTTTGATTTAAACTTTGAATTTGGTTCCTTTTGATTAAAGCAAGGATCATTAAATTCAAATATGCTTGTGTAGTTAAAATGCAGTTCCAAAGTAATCATTGTTATTGAGTAAAAGTATAGCAAATCTGTAAGTAAAATTTATGGTTTTAAATTTTTAAAATCAGAGTATTTAACAAATATTCTTTCCTGCTAATATTCATCATTCCTGAAACATACTAAGTTGTTTACTTTTCTGCCACTATTTAGATATAAACTTATTTTTCTCCAAAGAATGTTTGCTTTAAAAAAAGCAATAAAACAACATAAAGTTTTAACAATGGTCTCACCCTCATAGCAGTCATTGTTTGATATCAAATTGTTCAGTTGCATGTATGTGCTTTTGTTTTGAAGAATTTTCTTCTCTTTTATAATATTCTTTCAGAAAGTATTTCAAAAGTACTTAAGAAAATCCATAGTAAATACATTTTAACTATGAATTTTTATGGCAATTCATTTTAATAGATAAAAATTCGGCACTATTTTAACTTTGTCTCTGCTTTTTCTCTGTCTCCGTTTGTCTCTGATCCACAATATGACTCTATATTACATTTAAAAGCTTCCCTTGGCCTAAGTCCAGTTCTCTGGGAAGTAGATGTTGAGATGGAGGTAGGAGTGGAAAAGGTTTATCAGGCAGGAACTTGTGAACTACGGGAGGAAGCAGGATTGAGCGTTGAGCAGACGATGAAGATCTTTCAAAATCTCTGTCAACCTAAAAGTGAGATCCTGGGGAAATCCTGCTCAATCATGGAGTCTCAGAGCGGATGCAAGTAACTGCGACCTTTTACCAAGGTCTTGCTCAGACACTGGCCACCATCTACCCTGGAAAAGCAAATCCTCAAGGACTGCTGCTCTACTCAGGCATTGGCAGAACGAGATCTCTGCTTGTACAGCTGAGGCACAAGCTATGTTAGCAGCTGGAGACTTTCACCGACCCCCTTCCTTCCCATAGGAACCTTAAAATATGTATAAATTCTTTCATAAGTGTTCATAATATTTTATTTGTAAATAAAAAAATCTGTTAAGTACATTTTTCAATGAGATTTAGTAACAAGGGTTCACTTTTATAAATAATTAAAAATAGCTCATTCTTCCTTTTGATGTCTGTATTCTATTGATCCTTTGAAAAGTAACTTGTCTATTGTTTCTTTCAAAATGCAATTATTTTAAATTAACATGAAGAAGGAAGAGGTGAAAGACTGAGGAAAAAAATATCTAGCATACTCAAAAGAAAATGCATGCACTTAGGATCGTTTGAGCAGTTCAGTGTCTTTAATTGTAGGGGGTAAAAACTATAAGAGTAATTACCTGAATCAGCAGGGAAGAAATGGAGCTCAAAGTTAACATGTGTGTTAGTGATGGCTATAACCGAATTTTCAATTTTTCCTATTGGGAATGCCATCCCAAAACTGGCACAATCTTTTCAAGGAAGCTCAAAAACAGAACAATATCTTCAAAGGTGAGTATGGTGTTCACATGGGTTCTTACTGTTTTTTATGAATAGGCCATAATATTCTCTAGAAAATGAGCTCTTGGAAATTAAGTGTCTTTCACTGGAAACATACAAGTCTGTTGCGACCTGATGTTTTTATTGGGAACAATGCCAGTCAGATGAAACAGCCTCCCTCTCCCACCACTACAGTTCAGTTCAGTTCAGTGCTCAGTTATGTCATCAAATTAATAGATGCTGAATTTAATCGCTAATAAAATATCACAGTGACTGCTAACCAGAAGTTAATTTACTCACAGGAGAGTAGAGGAACTATAGTGTAATTTGGTTGGACACTGACATGCTAAATGCTATCTCAAAATAATTTAAGACATAAAACATATGAAAATTTCTGTGGGAATAAACATTATACGGTAGACTTCAAAGGGAAATTCCTTGCTCTGTGTCAATGTTACATGCAAAGCCATATTTAAAACTTCCCTCATGAATTCTATTTAGGGAAAATTATAGAACGGAAGAGGCAGTAATATAAGATGCCAAAACAGGACAGGATTTGGAAAAAACCTGGAGAGCAAATACTTTCACGTAAACAGAGGTCAAAGACGTGCACATCAATTATCTCTAGGAACCATGCACGCCACTTGGAGGAAAAGTGTGCTGGTTCCGTTACTAAACTTGTTGCTCACTGCTTTATACGTCAATGTATATGTATGTTTCTGCCATAGTCACACTATAAATTAGCGATGCTTTAGAGCAGGTCTTGATGCCTGGTAGAGTAAATCTTCAAGGTTGTCATGTTTCCATACAAATTTTGCCATTAGTTTTTCAATTTCCAATCAGAATAGCTTATATTTTGATTGAGGATTTTTGATTTTATAGATAGGATTGAGAAAATTGGTATCTTTACATTTTATAGGTTTGCCATCCATAAATGTAGCACATTTCATGTAGATCATGTTATTTCTTCAATATATAGTTTTAGAGTGGTGTCTTTTAAATTTATTTTAAGATTTATTCTTTAGCATTTAAATATTGCTATTATTCTGAATGGTATCTCCACAGACTGGAAAAAAGTATTTGTAACACATAAAACTAATATAAGTTATGCTTTATGGAATATATCAAGAACTTCTATAAATCAAAAAGGAAAAAGCAACAGAGCCAATTAAAAAAAAAAATGGACAAGATATCCAAATAAGAAATGGTTGAAAGGGTATTCACATGGACAATAAGCATATGAAAAGGTACTCATATTCATTAATCTTAATATAAATTAAAGTTAAAATCATAAATGGATAGCACAGAATATCTGCCAGGATGGCTAAAGCCAAGAATATGCACATGCAAGTATTTGCAAGGATCTAGAGTAACAGTGGCGTGCTGTAATTCATGGGGTCGCAAAGAGTCGGACACAACTGAGCGACTGAACTGAACTGAACTGAGAGTAACAGGATGGAGAAGAAAATGGCAGCCCATTCCAGTATTCTTGCCTGAGAATCCCATGGAGAGAGGAGCCTGGCAGCCAAGGTCCATGAGGTCTCAAACAGTCGGACAGGACCAAAGCAACTTAGCATGCATGCAAAGTAACAGGAACTCAAATACACTGTCCATCAAAGGGTAAATTTGTACAGCCACTTCAGAGAATTACTTGGTGCAACTCAAATGCATACATGTGGTTTATTAACATCTCACTTCTCACTGGCAAGGAGCTCAGCACTATGCTAAGACCATCACATCATTAACTAATTCCACAATAACACCTTTTAGGATTTGCCTCCTTGAACCTTTCATGTACCTATCTTGCATCAGTCAGAACCCAGTTAGGACACACAAACCAAACAAGTCATTTGAATATTAAAAAATAATAATAAAGAAGCATTAATTACAAAAAGGTAAAAACCTACTAGGAAAGAATAAAGTAGAATCATATAGAGTAGCCTAGGGCTGAGAGAACTAGACAAGGAAGAAACCCACTAGAGAAGAGTCTTTAAGGCTGAGATTTATGCCTTCTTGGAGAGGGTGTGGCCATAATCCACTGATGTGTGAGAAAGTTACTGAGTTTCAAGGATAGTAGGCCCCACTAGGGGACAAGCCTGAGAAGACAAAGCCCAACTAGATGGTGAAGATGCCTATGTTGTCCCCTGGGAGAGCTGGCCTGCAGCTAGGAGATAAAGCCTGATGAGCAGGAATCTTCCTGCCAGATGACTGGACAGCTGAGGCTGCTGGGCAGGGCACCATGGAGCAGGATGGACACACAAACCTGCTGAAGGGCAAGCACTCATTGCCTGGGGGGTGGTCAATACTGGCAGCCAGAGAAAGAGAGAGAAAAAGCACCTGACAATCAGGAGGAAAATGCCCCTCCTATAACACCCCTCCAGCACCCTTTACTGACAAAGCTGAACATCAGCCAACCAAAAAGAAATATCCATCCGTCACAAAGCAAAGCAAATAGAGGTAGACTGAGAGTTGAGAGGCAACATCTCAGTACCTGGCATAAGAAAGAACCAGGTGACTAACTGCAAGGATTGGAGGGAAAAAAATTATATAATTAGAAGAAAACCAAATAAGCACATATGATGTAGACCTTGAGAGGCCCAGTCTACAGGTTACATGGGCCAAGCTTAGTGTGACTGATAGTACTACTAAAATGGCACAAAAAGAAAGGGTCAAAGAGCATGGTGAGATTCTAATAAGATGATGTGACCGAAGTCAGGGAGCAGTAAATTATTAAATGAAAGGAGCAGTAGTAAAAATGTCAAAACCTCTAAACACAACAAGAGGAATTAGGGTGGGGAAACACTTATACTTTTGGACAGAAATAAATCACAGAGGTCTCCTAGGAGACTACTTCAGTGTTAGCTGTGAATTCTGGCCAGATTTCAAGGGATCAAGAGGAAAATGATTGGAGGTTAGGTACAATGAAAAATGGGAGATGACATGGAATTAACATTTGACACAGAATTCTTAACTCGGGTGCTATATAGGCGCTGTATGTAAAATATATTTTTAAATCTTCTCTGTGTCCTAAAATAATAGTTACATTATTCCCAAAGGTACAAATACTCAAAACTATGGTTTTTCCAATAGTCACGTATAGATGTGAGAGCTGGACCATAAAGAAGGCTGAGCACTGTAGAATGATGCTTTTGAATTGTGGTTTGGAGAAGATGCTTGAGACTCCCTTGAGACTCCAAGGAGAGATTAAGTCAGTCAATGCTAAGGGAAATTAATGCTGAGTTTTCACTGTAAGGACTGATGCTGAAGCACCAATACTATGGCCGCCTGGTGTGAAGAGCTGACTCACTGGAAAATACCCTGATGCTGGGAAAGACTGAAGGCAAAAGGAGAAGAGGGCAACAGAGGGTGAGATAGTTAGATGGCATCACTGACTCAATGGACATAAATTTGTGCAAACTCTGGGAGACAGTGAAGGACGGGGAAGCCTGGCAAACTGCAGTCCATGAGATCATAAAGAGTCAGACACGACTTAGCAACTGAACAACAACAATTATTCCTGTTTCATAGTAAAAAAAAAAAAAAAAAACTGAGGCTAAGAGAATTTTTTTTAATTGCCAAAAGTTTTGAAGATCACTTAAAACAGAACTAGTATTTATCCCCAGATTGATTGAATACTTGCCAAAAGGGTGTAAACAGATCACAAGATAGTAGGTTTCATTTGTAACATAGAGCTGACTGTGACAATTTGGATTTGCAAGAGATGAATTTCATGGAAAAGGTAACAATGAAGCTCATAAGAGATGAAATGTATATTCTTGTGAGAAAAAAAATCAGTCATCTAAATAAAGATGAATCTCGAATTTGTGCCAGATGACACACACAGAAAAAGTAGCTTCTGATTGTTAAAATCAAAAAGTTTGATATCCACCAAGTGTGCATTGGTCTGTCTCTTACTATGTCTATAATCTTACACAAATTACTTTATCATCTGCATCTCAGTTTTATCACCTATACAAATGATAACATTATTTATTTTAGTTATTATGGCAGTTAAATTAATACACAGAAAACATTTGTCAGAGTAACAGGCCCATAGCTCGTGCTATATATATTAGCTATTCTTATAACATAGGGATACAGCAAGACCATATCCTAAAATATTGTTTTCAGTTTTTGCAAAGTTAATACAGTAAAGCTACTGTAGGAATATGTTCCAAAAGATAATTTAGAATGATTGTTGTTCAGTCACTCAAATGTCCAACTTTTTGAGACCCCGGGGACTGCAGCACACCAGGCTTCCCTGTCCTTTGTCATCTCCTGGAGCTTGTTAAAACTCATGTCCATTGAGTCAGCGATGCCATCCAACCATCTGTCCTCTGTCATCCCCTTCTCCTCCTGCCTTCAGTCTTTCCCTCCTGATCCTTCAGCACAGGATCAGGCTGTGCTGTGCTGTGCTTAGTTGCTCTGTCAAGTCCGACTCTTTGCGACCCCTTGGACTGTAGCCTTCTAGGCTCTTCTATGCATGGAGATTCTCCAGGCAAGAATACTGGAGTGTGTTGCTATGCCCTCCTCCAGGAGATCTTCCCAACCCAGGGATTGAACCCAGGGCTCCCACATTGCAGGCGGATTCTTTACCATCTAAGCCACCAGGGAAGCCCAGGGTGGATGCATAAATTAGTGAATAAAAGAATTGTGATATCCTCTGCTGCTGCTGCTAAGTCACTTCAGTCCTGTCCGACTCTGTGCAACACCATAGACGGCAGCCCACCAGGCTCCCCATCCCTAGGGCAGAGTAAAAGAACCGAGCTTTAGGTTCTAAGTATATTCTAATCCGTTTTAGCATTCTTACCAATAAATTAAGACATAGTACAACAAACCCTACCTCCTTACTCACTCACTACTCTACTCCCCTGGCCTTCATTCAAACCTAGGTTAGCACTTTTCTCCTTTGACTTTTATCAAAACTACATTGTTTTAGCTAGCTATCACAACATAACAAATAGCCCCAAACCTAACAGCAGTAAGCACAGCTCTATCCTCCTTTGAGTCAAAAATCATGGACAAGTTTAGACCATTCCTCTGACTTTGGGTCATTCACAAGTAGGGTTGATGGTTTTAGCAGTCACTATACAGGATGCTCAATTAAATTTTTATTTCAGATAAACAACATATAATTTCTAACATATGTTCAAAATATTATATACTTGAAAGAGAGCAGAACCCTATGGTCCTTGCCCCACCCCCTCCATTTCCTCAGCCTGCATTTTGTCTGTGGAAAAGCTGTAGTCAAAGAATAAATTTAATCAGAGAAGTGAGAATATGCTGAAATGCAGAAACAATGGAAAGCAACCAGAGGAGACCAAATAATAAGTGGTCTATCTTAAGCATAGTCAAGGACCTTCAGTTCCTTCTCAAAGGCTATAGACAATAGTCTGAGCTCTACCTGTGACCTGTCTTATAGATACTGAAACCTCAGGGGGAGAAGTTAACCACATGATGGCCATTTTGTAGCCGTGACATAGCTGCCACAATTCTGAGAATTGGCCTCCAATAAAGGGAAACAAACTGACCCTGAAACTGAGGATTAGCTGTACCTAAAACAATCAAGATTACACTGATCAAACCACCAATGACCAATTTCCAGATGACTGTCAGAGCTGACTGTGCTGTTTCTGCATGTAGCCCCCTCCCTCTGTTGATAAAAGGTCTTCCACCCTGATTGTTTGGAGAAGGAGGGGTTACCCTTCGGAAAACATCACCTCTCCCCACCCCACCCCCATGCCCTGGTTGCCAACATGCAAAATTAAACTTTCCTTTCCACCAACCTGGCCTCCCTAATGGCTTTTGAATGGCAAGCAGCTGGACCTGAGTTTGGTAACATACTTACATAAGAAATTTTATCTGAACTTCAGATTGAACTGAGCAACTTTTATTATGAGCAACTCTGCAAGACTTCAACCACCTCAGGCTTCAACAGGGAAGGGACTCCCAAGATTGGTAGTAGAGTTAAGGACTTAGCCCCTTGTGAGCTGTGGGTCAGAGGCCTCTCCATAGAGGACTTCACAACGTTGCAGCTGACTTTTTATCAGAACAGTTTCAGAAGAGAGAAAGAAAGTAACAGGAAGAGAGTACCATCAAGATAAAAGTCACAAACCTTTATAACCTAATCATGGACATGGTATTCCATCACTTTTGTCATATTCTACTGGTTAGAAGCAATTAACTAGGTTCATTCCCCACTGGAAGGTGGAGGATTATAGCGGTCATGACTACTAGGAGTGGGGAATCACTGGGGCCATGTTAAAAGGTACCTACCACATCATTTCCTGGTGGGCTACAGTCCATGGGGTCTCAAAGAGTCAGACACAATTGAGCATATGTGCGCGCGCGCACACACACACACACACAAACACACACCCCGCATCATTTACAATCTCTCAACCCACCCTTTTCTTTCCTCATTTCCTATTCTTTGCCCACTGTTACAATGTCCCAGCAACACTAGTCCCCCACTAATGCCTCATACCAACCATGCCCTTATATGTTTCTTTCCCTCTCTTCTCCTATTTGAAATACTCTTACTCCAAGGCTAACTCCATTTTCTTATATTTTTTTATCAATGAGGACTCAGTATAAAATAGTATCCTTCCCCCGCCTCTAAAGCCTAAATGACTCCTGTTCATATTCTTATATATATTAATAATCACATTTTGGCATATCATTTAATTTACTTAATTTCTTTACTTTTTAATGTCTATCTCTGATTGCTCCAGTACAAACTTCATGAAAGGAAGAACGTCTACATGTATCCCGAATGCCTAGAAGTATCTGGCACATGAAATTTATTTTGTCAACATTCATTGATTAACTGATGAAAGAATAAACTACTATTTATTCTCTACCCTATGAGATTTCAAACACTAAGAGTAAGCTCCAAAGCTTTAATTATTTGTATCCTTAATACTTAGAACCTTGACATGAAAATGTCCGTCCAGCTACAAAATCTTCTTTAAGAAAAATCTCCATATATTGACTTAAATTTGCAAGCATTGCAGTGTCACTTCTTTTTGCCTGTAATGATCCAATTGACTTCAAAGTTAGTTTATCAAAGTAGTTCTATAATGGGAAAATTTGGGCTATCAAGTGTTTTTGGCATATCAGCTGGAAAAAGCCAATTTAGAAAGCCATTATAAGATGAAGGAATAAAATTTGAAATTCAAAGACATGGGTTATGAATTCAATTATTTAGAAAAGGAGCTCTTTTGATCTATACTTCATTTCTGTTATATTATCTAATGTCAGTTTTGGATTTTATCATACCACTTAGTTCAGGCACTACCTTGATTCAAATACGTAATATTTCTCCATAAGAAAAAGAATAAGCTTTAGCTTGAAAAAGAAAAATCACCCACCAGAATTAAGCCTAAATGAAATGAGTATATTGTATATAAGTTCCCCAACCTCCTGCTCTCTCTCCAACCCTTCTGGAAATCTGACATTTTGAGGTGCTCACATGTTGAATCTTGCTGAAGCAAATGTTTTATTTTAGAACCATCCCCCCCAAAGCTAATGATATTGTAAAGAACACCCTGTATGCCAGCAGGTGAAGTGAAAGTCACTCGGTTGTGTCCAACTCTTTATGACCCCACTGACTATACAATCCATGGAATTCTGTAGGCCAGAATACTGGAGTAGGTAACCTTTCCCTTCTCCAGGGGATCTTCCCAACCCAGGTATCAAACCCAAGTCTCCCACATTGCAGGCAGATTCTTTACCATCTGAGCCACAAGGGAAGCCCCATGCTAGCAGGATTTAGGTTCAATAAGATTCTTCTTTCTTCCCTTTCTTTTTTTCCCCATTTACCTTCTTCCACTTGTCATTATATGCATTCTCATGATTTCATCTTTACCATGTCCTATAGTCATAGAATTTTAATAACTTTTATCGAAGTCCTTCAAGGCTAACACTGATTGTGTACTTAACTAAAATTTAAATTGCATGAATGTGGGAAGGATAGAAAAACTAGAAATCCAATGTGGATTGAAAGAAGGTGACATTTAATGAGTACATGAATGTAAATGTCAAGTGCAAGATGGTAAAGTCTGATTAGCAGCATTATGTATTGAAAACAAAGGTAAACAATTTAGTTCTCTGCATATGAAATGTGAGTCAAAATAATATGGAAATGATACACACAGAGCTTAGGCCACTTTAAAGCTTCTAATGTATGTAAGAAGAGAAATAATAGTCCCTCTCCTTTGGACTTGGAATTGTATGTTAGATAGTTCATTCAGGTTTGTATGCCATACCTGTTAGGAGTTGTTGACAAATACAGAAGAAAAACAGAATAAGTGAGAATGCTTGAAATGACACAATTAAAAATTAACTGAAGAAAAGGTAAATGTTTATCTTGAAAACAGAAGATATGAAAGAAACAAAAAAGTTCTAAAAACATTTAAACCTTTGTAATTATGAGGAGAAGAGCAATGTGTCCCAGGTTGTCCCAGAAGATAAAAATAGATTCAATGTGTTCAAGTTATAGGAAAACAAATATAGCTTGATATAAGAAGGAATTAGATCCCTAAAATTAGGGTTAAATACCGATGTTTTCCTATCAGTTGTTTTCATCCATTGATGTTCTGTAAAAGTTTAGATGGCCATCTGTTTAAAGGCAATTTTCTAAAACTTTGTTCAGTTCAGTTCAGTTCAGTCACTCAGTCGTGTCTGACTCTTTGCAAGCACATGGACCACAGCACGCCAGGCCTCTCCGTCCATCACCAACTCCCAGAGGTCACTCAAACTCATGTCCATCGAGTCAGTGATGCCATCCAGCCATCTCATTCTCTGTCATCCCCTTCTCCTCCTGCCCCCAATCCCTCCCAGCATCAGAGTCTTTTCCAGTGAGTCAACTCGTCGCATGAGGTGGCCAAAGTATTGCAGTTTCAGCTTTATCATCAGTCCTTCCAATGAACACCCAGGATCGATCTCCTTTAGAATGGACTGGTTGGATCTCCTTGCAGTCCAAGGGACTCTCAAGAGTCTTCTCCAGCACCACAGTTCAAAAGCATCAATTCTTCGGCCATCAGTTTTCTTCACAGTCCAACTCTCACATCCATACATGACCACTGGAAAAAGCATAGCCTTGACTAGACGGACCTCTATTCTAATGGCCAAAATATTTTCCTCTTTTAGTTTTATCCTATTTTATGATTTCCAATACAAATTACCTATATTCTAACTCCAGCCACACTGAAAAAATTAGGGGGGGTTAGAATAATTAATATTGAACTTGTGAAAAAATATTGGGGGATTTCTAAAACACTCGAAACCATGGAATGCAAACTGCATCTCAGACAAAGATGAATCAGCAAAAATAAACATGTTTTTACTCCAAAATAAAAAATAACTTTCTAAGTCAAGGCAATGGTTTTTCCCGTGGTCATGTATGGATGTGAGAGTTGGACTGTGAAGAAGGCTGATCGCCGAAGAATCGATGCTTTTGAACTGTGGTGTTGGAGAAGACTCTTGAGAGTCCCTTGGACTGCAAGGAGATCCAACCAGTCCATTCTAAAGGAGATCAATCCTGGATGTTCATTGGAGGGACTGATGCTAAAGCTGAAACTCCAATACTTTGGCCACCTCATGCGACGAGTTGACTCACTGGAAAAGACCCTGATGCTGGGAAAGGTTGGGGGCGGGAGGAGAAGGGGACGACGGAGAATGAGATGGCTGGATGGCATCACCGACTCTGTGGACATGAGTTTGAGTGTACTCTGGGAGTTGGTGATGGACAGGGAGGCTTGGCGTTCTGTGATTCATGGGGTCGCGGAGAGTCGGACACGACTGAGCGACTGAACTGAACTGAACTGAACTGAAGCCTTATAAAAAGTCCAATCCCTTCCAACTTAACAAAGAAGCCTCTATCACCAGTGGTGGAGAATAAGTAGAAGGAACTTGATTAGATGAGGCAAATTGATGCTGCCAGCTAAATCTCCATGCTCCAAATCATCTGGTTCACTTTGATCTATCTTCTATTTAAACTACAACTGCACTTTTCCTTAAGCCACTTTTCCTTGGCTTAAAATTCAACATTTAAAAAGCTAAGATCATGACATCCAGTTCCATCACTTCATGGCAAATAGATGGGGAAACACTGACAGACTTCATTTTCCTGTCCTCCAAAATCACTGCAGATAGCACCTGCAGCCATGAAATTAAAAGACACTTGCTGCTTGGAAGAAAAGCTATGACCAACCTAGACAGCATATTAAAAAGCAGAGACATTACTTTGCCAACAAAGGTCCATCCAGTCAAAGCTATTACTTTTCCAGTAGTCATGTATGGATGTTAGATTTGGACCATAAAGAAAGTTGAGTGCTGAGGAATTGGTGCTTTTGAACTGTGGTGTTGGAGAAGACTCTTGAGAGTCCCTTGGACTGCAAGGAGATCCAACCAGTCCATCCTAAAGGAAATCAGTGCTGAATATTCATTGGAAGGACTGATGCTGAAGCTGAAACTCCAATACTTTGGCCACCTGATGCAAAGAACTGACTCATTGGAAAAGACTCTGATGATGGGAAAGACTGAAGGCAGGAGGAGAAGGGGATGACAGAGGATGAGATAGCATCACCAACTCCATTGACATGAGTTTGAGTAAACTCCAGGAGTTGGTGATGGACAGGGAAGCCTGGCATGCTGCAGTCCATGGAACAGCAGAGTCAGACTTGACAGACTGAACTGAACTGAACACTTTTCCTTGAAACATGCTAAATCCTAAAACCCCTAAATATATTTATTGGTTAGGGTAAAAACAATAAACAAATACAATTCATAGTTTACAAAAGTCTTAAAGTGGTCCAAATATTTATTTATTCTTTGGGTTCATTTCTTTGGTTGGGTTTTTAATCACCAGAAGTTTTCTGTAATTCACATAAAATAATGTACTGTGCAGATGTGTGATACTTTAAAGCTGTTCCTCCATTAAATACTCTCTTTCAGTAAATTAGAATAAAATGATTTTACAATTTCTGGCCATACATAGTTTACTGGGGCTTCCCTGATAGCTCAGTTGGTGCAAGAGACTCTGGTTCTATTCCTGGGTTGGGATGATCCCCTGGAGAAGGGAAAGACTACCCACTCCAGTATTCTGGTCTAGAGAATTCCATGGACTGTATAGTTCATGGGGTCACAAAGAGTCAGGCACAACTGATCTACTTTTGTTTTCACACAGTTTATTACTTAGATCTCTCTGAGCATGGACTTTTCAATGATTAAATCTGTATCTTCTTTTCTGCATCAATCTTTCCAATCCTTAGACGCTGGTTAATCTAGCTGCTCCTGTTTCTTGCCTGTTTTGGGCACCTGAGCTCTGAAAAAGGTTCTATTATAATGATATCCAATGGCTCTGACCACTGCAACATATTTTTATAACAATTAATCTGTAACTTTTCTCTGTTCTTTGTCAGTATACCAGTTGGCATACCTAACAGTGTTACTGATTTCTCATTGATTTTGTTGTTATCATGCACATAAACTCTATACCTTCTCTATAAATCCCACTCACTCAAACATACTTTAAGGTAATAAGATGTACTCAAATATGGCTTCCTCAACCTAAACGTCAACAGAAGAATGAATATAGAAGATGTAGTACATATACATAGTGGAATATCACTCAGCCATAAAAAAGACCAAAACTGTACCATTTGCTGAGATGTGAATGGACCCAGAAACTGTCATACAGAGTGAAATAAATCAGTAAATAGAAAAACATGTGTCACATATCAACACTTACATGCACAGTCTAGAAAAATGGTATAGATGATCTCATTTGCAAAGCAGAAGTAGAGACAGACATAGAGAACACATGTACGGATACTAAGGGGGAAGAGTGGGTGGGTGGAACTGGGAGACTGGGATTGACATATGCACACTATTGATAATACGTATAAAATAGAAAAGTAAGGAGAACACACTGTATAGCACAGGGAACTCTACTCAATGCTTTGTGGTGATCTGAATGGGAAGGAAGTCCAAAAAAGATAGGATATATGTATACCTGATTCACTTTGCTATATAGCTGAAACTAACAACATCATAAAGCAATTACAGTTGAATTTTTTTTTTAATTTTAAAAATAAAATTTAAAGCAAAAACAAATATGGCTTCCTTTAGCAGCTCTTCATTCCTTAGCAACACACACCTTTATCTCCATCCCTGTTTCCTCATCAGCTCTCATTCTAGGCACAGCACTGTCATTTTTGTTCTTCAGATTTCAAGGATGTCTTTGTCGCATTGTTCTATGATTGTATTCTACTGTAATTGCCTGAATTTCATCACTGAACTTTAAAAATAGATCAAATGTACTCTATTCCAATATACCTGCTTTTGATCCCACTAATTTTCTCCAACATTCTCCTCTGCCTGGCTTCAGGGAACAAAAATGTGTATTCTTCTTTTATTTTAATTTATTTATTTTAATTGGAGGCTAATTAGTTTACATTATTGTATTGGTTTTGCCATACATTGACATGAATCTGCCCTGGGTGTACATGTGTTCCCCATCTTGAACCCCCCTCCCTCCTCCCTCCCCATCCCATCTCTTCTTTGTATAATAGTATATGACACACAGACCATGTTGTTAAATCATCAGCTTCACGTCTAAAACTACCACATTGAATGTGTTCCTCATTATTTTAATTCACTGAAATGTCTTTTTCTCACTTGAAAACAGGAATAATAGTATTTTGAGGATTAAATCAACTAATGTATGTAGGAATCTTAAGAATACTTGAAACATATGAGGGCTAAGAGTGTGTTAGCCATTTCTAATTTTGTACTTTTTTTTTAAAGATGGGATATTTTGCTTATGGTAGTAAAATGGTATTTCCTTATAGGGATGGAAATTTGGCAACATGTAGCCGGATTTCTTCTGCATATACTCTGACCTATGCATCCCTCAACTATTATCACAACAACACTGTATGAGGAAACAACACAAAATTTAGCAGCTGAAATGAGAATGTTATTTTCTTACCATAACATTGGCTATAGCTACTCTTAGTTAAGTTGTTTATGATCTCAGTTTATCTCCAGGATGCAGATTGAGTTAAATCTGCTCTACGTATGCCTCACTTTCTTTTGCCGAAGAATTGATGCTTTTGAACTGTGGTGCTGGAGAAGACTCTTGAGAGTCCCTTGGACTGCAAGGAGATCCAACCAGTCCATTCTGAAGGAGATCAATCCTGGGTGTTCATTGGAAGGACTGATGCTAGAGCTGAAACTCCAATACTCTGGCCACCTCATGCGAAGAGTTGACTCACTGTAAAAGAGTCTGCTGCTGGGAGGGATTGGGGACGGGAGAAGACAGGGACAACAGAGAATGAGATGGTTGGATGGCATCACCGACTCAATGGACATGAGTTTGAGTGAACTCCGGGAGTTGGTGATGGACAGGGAGGCCTGGCGTGCTGTGATTCATGGGATCGCAGAGAGTCGGACACGACTGAGCGACTGAACTGAACTGAATACCTTTTCAAGGCATATCCTCATGGTGAATCAACAGATCACAATAGACAAGCCAAACCATCTAAATACATTTAAAGCTTTTGCTTGCATACCAGTTCACATTCCACTGAGGGACCAAGTCATATGTCTACTCCCAAAGTAACAGGGGAAAAGAGGTATACTCTGCACCAAGGCAAAGGGGGAGAAAGGGAGGGAGAGAGAGAGAGATGAAGGGACATCTACTGAGCAGTACTTCAGTTTATCAAAATATGTCCTTTTGTTTACAAATTTTCACATTCCTCCTTCTTGAGAAGTTCTACATCTGGAGAATGTCAAATTGGGCCATCTGGTAGTATCAAGAGGCAAGGAATTGCTCAAAGACTAATGGTATTGTGTTATAAAGAAACAGGTCAGCATGAAGGTGTTCTTACTGGGCCTCCAGAAGTGATGCCCCATCATTTGTAAATTCTTCTTGCCCAAGATATAATCTGAATCTAAGAAAGCCTATAGATTCAACTGCCAGTTTGCAGGAAATACAGGGGGTAAAGGAACAAGTTCAATGAGAAAAATGAAGAAACAAGTAGACACATTCAGTATTTGTTCTAAAAAATCTGAACCAGACTTTAAAAAAATATCAGTGTTATTCAAAATACTTTAAAGCATGGGCATGCTGTTAGATTAGAAATCTGTAGAAACAAAATGCAATGTGACTCCTTGTTGGGGTTGATGACAAAGTCTTTGGTGGGGGGTAATATGAAAAATATGAAAATTGATTGTTAAATAATAGTTAAATTACTGTCAGTTTACTCATATTTTTAATTTATATAGATAAATAGATCAAGGCTATCCAGGTGGCTCACTGGTAAAGAATCTGCCTGTCAATGCAGGAGACATGGGTTCAATTCCTGGATCAAGAAGATCCCCTAGAGAAAGAAATGGCAACCTACTCCAGGATGCTTGCCTGGGAAATGCCATGGACAGAGGAGCCTTGCAAGCTATAGTCCATGGAGTACAAAAGAGCCAGACAGGACTTAGTGATGAAAATACACACAGATATAGACCAAGAGAAAGAGAAATAGTGTTGTGACAGAGAACATAATAGTCTCAGTAAACGCACACCAAAATAGAGTGAAATATTCATAATGTCTGCAAATTATTTTTTTAATTGTTCTCTATTAGCTCAGATGGCAAAGCATCTGCCTGCAATGCGGGAGACCTGAGTTCGATACCTGGGTTGGGAAGGTCCCCTGGAGAAGGAAATGGCAACCCACTCCAGTATTCTTGCCTGGAGAATTCCATGGCCAGAGGAGTCTGGTGGGCTACAGTCCAGGAGGAGTAAAGAGTCAGACATGACTGAGCAACTAACACACACATACATTTATAGATAAGAGTATAAGGGAGATGAAAAGTCAATATAGCAAACAATATTTCTTAAACCTATTTCAGAAGGAATACAGGTTTTTATTGTACTAGTCTTTCCTTTTTTTCACATTTTTGAAAGATTTCAAACATAAAATTGAAGAAAGAATAAATAAAATATAGTCAGTCTGATTCATCTTCCTTGAATGCTCCCAAATAATCTTCAAGTTTTAAAAAACCTTGGGCCTTGCTTGGACTCCTCTGTTCTGAAGGAAATATCCCCTCCTAATTAAAGTAAGCTTAAAAGCAAATGGCTTATTTGCAGCATGACAATCAGTAATTTTCTTGAGAGTCTGCTTGTTATATCTTATTTCACATTTGGAAAAGAATCTCAATAGATTTTGACTTTATTTTCTTTCCATATCTCATACCTCCAAATCATGATTTTATATAGCAACACTTATTTACTTAGTGTTCTCAATGTTTTAACTAAATGTATCATTTTCTATTTTTGCGGGGGAGGAATTCTCCATCATGAAGAAAGTCCACTTTTAATTCTCTAGGGAGATAGTAGGAGAAGGCAATGGCACTCCACTCCAGTACTCTTGCCTGGAAAATCCCATGGACAGCAGAGCCTGGTAGGCTGCAGTTCATGGGGTCGCTAAGAGTCGGACACGACTGAGCGACTTCCCTTTCACTTTTCACTTTCATGCATTGGAGAAGGAAATGGCAACCCACTCCAGTGTTCTTGCCTGGAGAATCCCAGGGATGGTGGAGCCTGGTGGGCTGCCGTCTATGGGGTCGCACAGAGTCGGACACGACTGAAGCGACTTAGCAGCACCTGCAGTAGCAGGAAGATAGTAATCTCTCATTTTCAGTTCTTACTGGTTCTTTTACAGTTTTCTTTGTGTGTGTTAATTCCTCAATTTTTTTTTTCTCAAATATATGGTTGTGCAGAGATAAAGTCCATTCTAAAGGAGATCAGTCCTGGGTGTTCATTGGAAGGACTGATGCTAAAGCTGAAACTCCAATACTTTGGCCACCTCACATGACGAGTTGACTCACTGGAAAAGACTCTGATGCTGGGAAGTATTGGGGGCGGGAGGAGACGGGGACGACAGAGAATGAGATGGCTGGATGGCATCACCGACTCTGTGGACATGAGTTTGAGTGAACTCCGGGAGTTGGTGATGGACAGGGAGGCCTGGTGTGCTGTGATTCATGGGGCTGCAAAGAGTCAGAGACGACAGAGCGACTGAACTGAACTGAACGGTTATTTTTTGATAATACCTTTTTATTCTTCAACTTTTTCCTTAGTATTTCCTTTCTTTTCAACAGTAAAAAAAAAAACTGAACATGATCTCTTGTCACACATAGTAATAAATATTATGTAAAATTTTATACTTAAAAGTATATATTTATCACCACTGCTATACTAGTATCCAAAAAAATATATACAGAGAAGTCCTAAACCCTTCTTATTAAAAATATTTTAATTATTATAAAAACAATCACTGAAATCAACAAGGAGAGTTCTATGCAAAAAATTTCCTATAAGTTTTAATTCATTTTATTCATTAAAAGCAGTTATTTCATTTATTTCAATGTCATTAGGATTAACATTTAGAGCACCATAAATTGACAAAATAAAAATACTATTTCCCAAAATATTTCTTGAATATAGGAATGAGTAACATGCATAAGTAAATGTAAAAAATATTTAATGATTTCAATATATTACAATGTCTGGCCCCAATTTATCTAGTGAAATGCTTGGAACTCATTATAGCCTAACTAATATAAAATGAAATAAAAGTTTATCTTTTAGGATAAGCAAGTACTATATAATACAATAGACAGAATGACTTTAAATGAATTTTTGAAAATGTGTTTACATCACTTGGAAATATACTTGTGAAAAGAAGAAGAGGAAGGAGGAAGAGGAGAAGGGACAGAAGAGGAGAGGCGCACACAGCTAATTTTGTGTGATGAACAAACTCGATGGTTAAGGACAAACTCTCCTTCTGTGCTGTCACAGGCTGGGTAACTCTATGTTGAAACAACTTTATAAAAAATGTGGTATTGCTTTGCCTCAGTTTCTTAACAATCCCCAGAGCATAAATATTGTAAAAGAGCTGACAATCCATTGATCTTCCATAGCAACATGGAAAGACTGAAAGTCACATTTAGAAAATAATCTGAGCTCCTTGAAAGACTACACTGTATTTCATATAATAGAATATATTAAATATTGCCAAATTGTCTGTCCCAGATTTCAGTAACAAGTAATTTTAAAATCTTCTATAACTTCATTTCTAATGCTGAAATCAAACAGTATTCATTAAACTGTGTCTTATTAATAAAAGCAAATGCATCCAAATGAACCAAGTGTGTTAATATTCAATTAGGCTGATGTATCTATACTTTAGTAATTCTTTAGTAATTATAATTTTAAAAATCTGTCGGTATAAACAACAAATTTTACCAAAGATCAAACAAACAACTGAGAAAAATCAGCTAGTTGAAAGAACATTAAAATCTAATCAAAACTCCTTATTTGACAGGTGCAAACACTGAAGCTCAAAGAACATGGGCATGTGATAAGAGACAAAAATGGAATGAGTGTCTTGGCTTTCACCCAGGCTGTCTTCATCAAATAATAGATCATCAGTAACTACTAGGTAGGTGAGAGCTATGCTAAGGATATCAAAATGATCCTGCACTCAAAATGCCCACAGTTTAGAGGCTGAGCTTATTTACAAATTTACTTTTGGGGGCTCCAAAGTCACTGCAGATGGTGATTGCAGCCATGAAATTAAAAGATGCTTACTCCTTGGAAGGAAAATTATGACCAACCTAGATAGCCTATTAACAAGCAGAGATATTACTTTGCCAACAAAAGTCTGTCTAGTCCAGGCTATGGTTTTTCCAGTGGTCATGTATGGATGTGAGAGTTGGACTGTGAAGAAAGCTGATCGCCGAAGAATTGATGCTTTTGAACTGTGGTGTTGGAGAAGACTCTTGAGAGTCCCTTGGACTGCAAGGAGATCCAACCAGTCCATCCTAAAGGAGATCAATCCTGGGTGTTCATTGGAAGGACTGATATTGAAGCTGAAACTCCAACACTTTGGCCACCTCATGCGACGAGTTGACTCACTGGAAAAGACTCTGATGCTGGGAGGGATTGGGGGCAGGAGGAGAAGGGGACGACAGAGAATGAGATGGCTGGATGGCAGCACCAACTCGATGCACATGAGTTTGGGTGAACTCCGGAAGTTGGTGATGGACAGGGAGGCCTGGCGTGCTGCGATTCCTAGGGTCGCAAAGAGCTGGACACGACTGAGCGACTGAACTGAACTGAAGGTAAAGTGTGATAATTGTTTTATGTATGTAAATTATTTTATGTTTGAAGCACCACTTTAAACAAGTGTCAGTTTTGAAACAGAAGGGAAGAGGCACAACCTTTAAAAGAATGAGACAGCCCAAAGACACGACATAAACTAATTAGAACAAAATAGGTTCAAGATGGGGGACATTCGACTTCCACTAGAGCTTGAGCTCAGCATACACTCACTTTACCACATCAGCGCACTAAATTACACACTCAAAGGCCCTATGACAGTTCCAAGACTGACCATAATAGTCAAAAAGTGGGCAGTGGCCCAATTTCTGTAAATCCCCACCCCATCCCCCAAATACTTCTCCCATACATTAGCCTATGAAATTAGGCACCCCTAAACAAACTGACAACCCTGTACCCTGGTGCAACGCTCATCTTCTGAGATGGCCCACATTCTTCTGAGGAGTGTGTTTCTCTCTAAATAAATCCACTTCTTACCTATCTCTTTGTTTCTCACTGAATTCTTTCGTAATGAGACATCAAGAACCTGAGATGCATTGAGTACTCAGACCAGGTTTGGGATCTCAGTTCAAAGATCGTAGGGACAAGTCCCTGTCTGAGGTGTGCAATTTGTCTCATCTGGACAATGTAGATGATATCTTAGGTATCTTCACAGAAGCTTTATCAATACAATTGTGTCCAAAGGGAGGAAGAGTCAGTAACTGATGATGAACAGAATTTAATAGGAGCAGCAGAATGTGAAAGGCGAAGCTCAGCCTGCAACAGCTGTACTCAAAAAATGCTAGTTTATAAGGTTCACATGATGGAAGCTAAGATGGAGTTTGAATGGGGACCAAAATATGAAGGTTCGTGAGTGTTAGGAAGAAGTTTGTCCTTTATTTTGTACCCAGTGGAAAGTCACGAGACATATGCACAAGAGAATAGGTGATTCAGTTCAGTTCAGTTCAGTCTCTCAGTCGTGTTCGACTTTTTGAGACCCCATGAATCACAGTATGCCAGGCCTCCCTGTCCATCACCAACTCCTGGAGTTCACTCAAACTCATGTCCATCAAGTCGGTGATGCCATTGAGCCATCTCATTCTCTGTCGTCCCCGTCTCCTCCCGCCCCCAGTCCTTCCCAGCATCAGTGTCTTTTCCAGTGAGTCAACTCGTCATGTGAGGTGGCCAAAGTATTGGAGTTTCAGCTTCAATATCAGTTATTCCAGTGAACACCCAGGACTGATCTCCTTTAGAATGGACTGGTTGGATCTCCTTGCAGTCCAAGGGACTCTCAAGAGTCTTCTCCAGCACCACAGTTCAAAAGCATCAATTCTTCGGCGATCAGCTTTCTTCACAGTCCAACTCTCACATTCATACATGACCATGGGAAAAATCATAACCTTGACTAGACGGACCTTGGTTGGCAAAGTAATGTCTCTGTTTTTTAATATGCTACCTAGGTTGGTCATAACTTTCCTTCTAAGGACTAAGCGTCTTCTAATTTCATGGCTGCAATCAGCATCTGCAGTGATTTTGGAGCCCCCAAAAATAAAGTCTGACACTGTTTCCACTGTTTCCCCATCTATTTCCCATGAAGTAATGGGACCAGATGCCATGATCTTTATTTTCTGAATGTTGAACTTCAAGCCAACCTTTTCACTCTCCTCTTTCACTTTCATCAAGAGGCTTTTGTGTTCCTCTTCACTTTCTTCCATAAGGGTGGTGTCATCTGCATATCTGAGGTTATTGATATTTCTCCCAGCAATCTTGATTCCAGCTTGTGCTTCTTCCAGGCCAGCGTTCCTCATGATGTACTCTGCATATAAGTTAAATAAGCAGGGTGACAATATACAACCTTGACGTACTCCTTTTCCTATTTGAAACCAGTCTGTTGTTCCATCTCCAGTTCTACCTGTTGCTTCCTGATCTGCATACAGGTTTCTCAAGAAGCAGGTCAGGTGGTCTGGTATTCCCATCTCTTTCAGAATTTTCCATAGTTTATTGTGGTCCACACAGTAAAAGGTTGGTTTGTAATTAAAAAAAAAAAAAGCTGGACTTCGCTGGTGGTTCAGTGGTTAAGAATCTGCCCGCCCATGTGGGAGACATGTGTCCAGTTGCTGGTGCAGGAAGATTCCACATGCCGCAGAGAAACTAAGCCCATATGCCAAAAGCACTGACGCTCATGCTGCACAACACAAGAGTCCATCATGATGAGAAGCCTGCATACCACAACTAGAGACAGTCTGTGTGCAACAACAGGCTCAGTACAGCCAGAAAGAAATCTATTCAAAGCTTCAGAAACAGAAAGGGGGGTGTGTTTAAAGACACATTAGAACATGCCATCTAGTTATGAACAAGTAGCTGAAAGTAGTCCTTTATCAAAGGGATGATCATGCTATTTAAGACACAAATTGGAGGAAGAAAGCTAACCAATTATTAGTATAAATGAGAGGAGGGATAATCACAGTTTTATACAGACTAATTGGTGAACAACAGATAGAACACAGAAGGAGGTTGTTCAGACAGAAAGTGTACATGTTAATACTGTATAGATTGTATTCTAAATTTCTTGGCCGCATTCATTTAGGTGAGCCTGATAGGGAGTGTAGACATTTAGAATAGAGGAGAGAGGACTGAGCTCCGGGCATATATTGGGAAGCAGTTAGAATATAAATAGAGACAAAAAACCCTTGCAGAAAGGAAAATGGAAAGGAGAGAGGAAATACAAAAAGAGTCAGAAGAGGAAATAGCTACGTGTTAAAAGATTTTTTTTCAATTATTTTCTGTTACAGAATAGGAAAACTTCAATTTAATTGAAATTCAGTTTTATTAAAATCTGCAACATGTTTCTAAAGTTAAAATATATGGTTAAATCTGGTATCCTGCCTTTTTGCTAAACTCTGTAGCTAATAAAGGGGAAAATTATGGTATCATGTTAAGTATCTGGAAAACATGAAAATTAAATGAGTATCATATTTCAATGTAGGCTTACATATTTTAATTTTTAATTAAACTTATTTAGAGTATTGCTCACTTGCTATTTCTTTCAAGAAACATCCTTACAGAATATCAGGAAATACTTTTTATTAAAACAAAACAAAAATATACTTGTTAGAAACAGAAGATAGTTAATATTGGAATGCCTTAAGCGGTTCACCACCTAACAAATAATAATAAATTTATTTGCATCAAAGTGCAGTCTTTTTTTTCTTGTCATTTGCCACAGTTATCTTTTTCGTTAGGGTTCATGTCAAAAACTCATTAAAATGCATGAACAAATATACCAAGCCTGTCATATCAGATATTTTCTTCTCCATGAATACCCTAAATGAATAACTTCAAGGAGAATAAGTTTGTGTCATAGCTTGCTTTATATGTCCATAAATATTCCCAGGTTTTTCTTTAAAAAAAATTGTTTCTATTCCTAGAACGTAATATAATTGAATTCACAAATAAAATCCAATCTATCTATTTCCAATGGAAACATTTGCTTAACTTCTCTCTGTAAATTTCTCTCTCAGCATACAAATAATCATCTTTCCCATACTCATCTTTTGAGGAATTCTTACAAAATTAATCTGAAAGCTACAGACAAAATGACTAATGAAATTACAGTGATTGCCTAATGCTCAGTATTACTTTTGCTATCTAGTCGCTAAGTCGTGTCTGACTCTTTGTGACCCCATGGTCTGTAGCCCTCCAGGCTCCTCTGTCCATGGGATTTCCCAACCAAGAATACTAGAATGGGTTGCATTTCTTACTTCAGGGGATCTTCCAAACCAAAGGTTTGAACCCATGTCTCCTGCACTGGCAGACAGATTCTTCACTGCCGAGCCATCAGGGAAGCCCACTCAGTGGTTAATATAAAATGATGATAACAGCAATATTTACTTCTTTGAAAACTACTGAAATTCATAAAAGGAATTTCCCCATAGGAAAATGGGGTTTTGACCCCTGATTCTGAACATAATGTCACATCTTATAGCATCTTATAGACACATTCCTCCTACTTTCAAGATCAACTCATGCAGAGTCTATGATGGAGCCAAGAGATGTGATTTTATTTATCTAAATGTGTTACTTTTCCAATAGATTTTAAGCAAAATTAGTAAAGAAAATGTGTAGTTTGCTTATTACGCACTGCAGTCTTCTTAACAGGCTTTCCTGGTGGCTCAGTGGTAAAGAATCTGTCGGCCAATGCAGGAGACATGCATCTGATCCCTGGGTCTGGAAGACCCCCTCGAGAAGGAAATGGCAACCCACTCCATTATTTTTGCCTGGGAACTCCTATGGAGAGAGGAGCCTGGTGGGCTCCAGTCGTTGGGGTGACAAAAGAGTCAGACACAACTTAGCTACTAAACAAGTCTTCTAATAACCTCAGAAATGTAGATGACACCACCTTTATGGCAGAAAGCAAACAGGAAAAAGAAAAAGAAGAACCTCTTGATGAGAGTGAAAAGTTTGGCTTAAAACTCAGCATTCATAAAACAAAGATCATTGTATCCAGTCCCGTCACTTCACGGCTAATAATAAATAGGGAAACAACAGAAACAGTGACAGACTTTATTTTCTTGGTCTCCAAAATCATTGTGGACAGTGACTGCAGCTTTGAAGAATTGATGCTTTCAAACTGTGGTGTTGGAGAAGACTCTTGGGAGTCCCTTGGACTGCAAGGACATCAAACCAGTCAATCGTAAAGGAAATCAGTCCTGAATACTCTTTGGAAGGACTGATGTTGAAGCTGCAGCGCCAATACTTTGGTCACCTGACGCGAAGAGCTGATTCATCAGAAAAGACCCTGATGCTGGAAAAGACTGAAGCAAGAGAAGAGGACAATGGAGGCGGAGATGGTTGGGTGGCATCACCAACTCAATGGACATGAGTTTGAGAAAATTCTGGAAGATGGTGAAGGACGGGGAAGCCGGTCAAGCTGCAGTCCATGGGGTCACAAAGAGTGAGATGCGCCTGAGCAACTGAACAGCAGTAAGGCTCCCTATCACCTGAAACTCAGTACTACTGCACATGTCACTGGAAAATCCCATGGGCGGAGGAGCCTGGTGGGCTGCAGTCCATGGGGTAGCGAACAGTCGGAGACGACTGAGCGACTTCACTTTCACTTTTCACTTTCACGCATTGGAGAAGGAAATGGCAGCCCACTCCAGTATTCTTGCCTGGAGAATCCCAAGGACAGAGGAGCCTGTCCGACTGCCGTCCATGGGGTCTCACAGAGTCGGACACGACTGAAGCGACTTAGTAGTAGCAGCAGCAGCAGATGTCACTGCGATCACGCCCCCTGGTGGAGGAATGCAGGGATCCATGAACTGCTACTCAGCTTGGGGCCCTGGGAAATCCAAGTCATCTCTCTGGGTCACAGTTACCAAGAAGGCTGGATTTTTAAAAATGGGAAAGTATCTCCCTGCTGCTACTGCTAAGTCGCGTCAGTTGTGTCCGACTCTGTGTGACCCCATAGAAGGCAGCCCACCAGGGTCCACCATCCCTGGGGTTCTTCAGGCAAGAACACTGGAGTGGGTTGCCATTTCCTTCTCCAATGAATGAAAGTGAAAAGTGAAAGTGAAGCTGCTCAGTCGTGTCCGACTCTTAGAGACTCCATAGACTGTAGCCTACCAGGCTCCTCCGCCCATGGGATTCTCCAGGCAAGAGTACTGGAGTGGGTTGCCATTGCCTTCTTCAAAGTATCTCCCTACACTCTGAAATTTAATTATGACTTTAGTTATGAATTCTTGATTAGTGAAAATTTTAGTAGACAAATTTAAGGAAAATTATAATCTGAATTTCTAAATTTATTTCTCTGTAGGAAACAAATTCTATGAAGTCAAGAGTCAGGGGAGAAAAATGTCCATTAATAAAGGAAAATAAGCGTATCATTTATTCCACAATTCTAATTTTTGTGCAATACTTTGGCCACCTCATGCAACGAGTTGACTCACTGGAAAAGACTCTGATGCTAGGAAAGGTTGGGGGCGGGAGGAGACGGGGACGACAGAGAATGAGATGACTGGATGGCATCACCGACTCTGTGGACATGAGTTTGAGTGAACTCCGGGAGGTGGTGATGGACAGGGAGGCCTGGCGTGCTGTGACTCATGGGGTCGCGGAGAGTCGGACACGACTGAGCGACTGAACTGAACTGAACTGAACTGAATTTTTGTCTTATTTTCAAAGCTTGGAAACTACAGAAAAACAGACTACAAATATCACACTTCATACTATTACCTAACGTCATTGTTTAAAAGTTTTGCCTACAACTTACATCACTGAAAATGATAATAATAAAAAAAGAGCTCCTAAAAATAGCAAAGAAAAAAAGCAAATCAATGCTGTAACCCAAATGTGCAGGAATTCAGCACGGGTGCATATACGTTCATAACAAATTCAAGTGTCCATCACATTTACGATAAATAGTTACCCTTGCTAACATTTTTAACCTTGCTACAATATGAGAAATGTTACGTGAAACACCCGGAGGCCATTGTCTCCTGTCAGATTAGCACAAATGCATGCATTTGACAAAACACATAATTGGGTAAATCTGTGACTAGGCTTCATTCTCGAAGAGAGCTAGAGAAGTTGCAAAGCAGTGCAGGCTCTAAGCAGAGGAGTTTGGCAATATCTAGCAAAATTAACACGTATTGACCCTTAGATCCGGAACTCCTGAAACAGAGCAGGACCCTGTGGTCCTTCGCCCCTCCCCCCATGTCCTCTGCCTGCCTTTTGTCTGTGGGAAGAACTTTAGCCAAAGAATAAGTTTAATGAGAGAAGTTAGAACATGTAAACACAAAGGAAAAAAAAATCAAAGGAGACCAAATAATAATAACTGAGTTAGTAAGCAAAGTTAAAACACACACACACCTTTAGTTACTTCTCAGGTGCTATAGCTAACATTCTGAGCTATATCTTGTGAGCTGTCTTATAGATACTGCAAAAGTCAACCGGATGGAGAAGTTAGCTATGTGATCACCAGGCTGTAGCCATGACACAAGCTGCCACAATTCTGAGAACTGGCCTCAAAGAAATGGGAAAAAAAAAAAAATCAATCCTGGAACTTAAGATTAACTGTATCTAAAGCGATCAAGATGATACTGATCAGACCACCACCAATGACCAGTTTCAAGATGAATGTCAGAGCCAACTGCGTTGCTTCTGCATGTAGCCCCATCCCTCTGTCTATAAAAGCTCTTGCCCTCTAATTGTTTGGGTATCAGCCTTTGGACAGATGTCTGCCCTCCCCAAACCCCCAACCAGTTGCCAGCAACAAAAATGGAGCAAACTTTCCATCAACCTGGCTTCTTTAATGGCTTTTGAGCAATGAGTAGACAGACCCCACTTTTGGCAACACTCCTATTCATCTACCCTAAAGATACACTGGTAAAATCATAAACCATCACATGCATGCACTATTCATTGTGACGCTGTTTGTACTCCCCAAACTGAGAAGCAGCCCAATGTCTATCAATAGAAAATTAACTGAAGTGAAGTCACTTAGTCGTGTCCCACTCTTTGCAACCCCACAGATGACAGACTCCTCCATCCATGGGATTTTCCAGGCAAGAGTACTGGAGTGGGTTGCCATTTCCTTCTTCAGGAGATCTTCCTAACCCAGGGATTGAACCTGTGTCTCCTGCACTGCAGGGAGACTCTTTACCATCTGAGCCACCAGGGAAGACAGAAAATTAATTGAACATGTTTGTAAACTGTATAATACAAAATAAAACCATTACCATGCAGATTTCAAAATGAATGAATGAAATATATCTCTGTATAGAACTAAAGAGATAACTCTACATTGTATTGTTTATTTATAAAAAGCAAAGTGGAGGACTTCCGGTTTGTGGTCCAGCATAAAAGGAGCTTAGAAGTCATAGCATGCATGAAGAGTTAGTGCTGAACCAACTGGAAAGCCATCAGCTCTTGTTAGAACTGTAAGAGGAGTGAGGTCTTCCAACATAACACTTCTCCCCGAACTGGAGAGACAGGCAAATACAGAGAAGGATAATTTACCAGGACAGACACTCACAGAGCTGAAACATCTGCAAGAAGCAGTGCCAAGCCAGAAGAACAGGCATCTCTGAAAAGACACAGTGCTGGAGGCTCTCAGTGTAGAGAAGCCTGAGTCATAAAAACTCCAGGGAAGTCGGTCATCCTAGGGTTCTACCAGGTTCTCACAGTAACTGAGAAAAATCCACTTGTCCTTCTGGCAGGAGGAAGGGAAAATGAACCACTTTGAAATACACCAGAGCATTTTGTTCTTCTTAACAAAGCCTGTCTTCTGGAGAAATTAACCAAAGCCTAACGTGCTGGGGTTTTGTCAGAGCCTCAGCGAGTGGCAGGGAGGGAAATACCCAATCTCAGCTGTCAAGACTTCTACTAGAAGGAAGGAAAACACCAAACTCAGCCCAGGTTGCCAATCTGTCCCACCTGAGCAGAGAGAAAAAATAAGAAACCTTTGTGAAGTTCACAGATCAGGGTACAAGCCACTGAAAGACTGAGAGGTAATCACAGGACCACAGGATGCTTTCCCCAGCACCTCATCATATTACTAATGGCCCCCTTTTTTTTAATTCAGTACATCAGGCAATGGCTACCAAAATATATATTAGATTCAAAGAGCAAAAGATAGAGCTTGAAGTGCCAGAGTAAGAATCAGAACCAGACACAGATATGGCAAGAAGGTGGAATATAAAAGTTTGATTAAGATGCTAACAGTGCTGATGGAAAAAAAAAAAAACAGCTTGAAAGAATAGGTGGGCAGTGTAAGCTACACATTTAAATCTTAAGAACAAAAAATTAAAAGAAATGCTACAGACCAAAAATACTGTTAACAGTAAGCAAGAATGTCTATATTGGGCTTATTATTACACTGGATGCAACTAGGGAAAGAAGCTCTGAGTTTGAGGATATCTCAATAGAAATTCTCAAAGCTAAAAAAAAAAAACAAAAAAAAAAACTCTGAAAGAAAAAAATTCCCAGAATATCAAAAAAATTGTGGGACAAATACAAAAGTATAACATATATATATATATACACACACACACACATATATAATGGTAATACCAAACGAAGAAAGATAAAAAGAAACAGAAGAAATATTTGAAATAATAATGACTGAGAATTTCCTGAAATTAACGTCAGGCACAAAAGTACAGATCCAGGAAAGGACAACAGAAGGCAAAAAACAGAAAAATAGTTCAAAGGAATAAAATAAAGTTCCCCAAAATAGACCTCCATAAATATAATCAACTGATCTTTGACAAAGCAAAGGTAACAATAGAGCAAAGGAAGTTTCTTCAACAAGTTCCAAAACTGGACGTCCACATCCAAAGAAATGAATCTAGATACAGACCTTATATCCTGCCAAAATAATTCAAAGTTGACCACAGACCTAAATGTAAAATGAAAACTTATAAAACTTCTAAAAGACAACATAGGAGAAAACCTATAAGACCTATATGGCAATGGCTTCTTAGAAATGACACCAAAACACAATTCGTGATGGAAAGAATGGATATACTTGGATTCATTAAAGTCAAATAAAGATTAAAAATGCTGTCAAGAAAATGAAAAAAACAAGTCACAGACTGGAAGAAAAGATTGGTAAAAGACACATCTGATAAATGAATGCAGTCAAAAACATTCTTAAAACTCAACAATAAGCAAGCAAATTAAAATTCAACAATAAAATAAAAAATAAAAAAAATAAAATAAAATTCAATGAAAAAAATGGGCCAAAGAGTTTATTGGACACTTCCCCAGAGATACACAGAAGCCAAATCGGTGCATGAAATGATGATTCATATCGTATATCGTGAGGGAAATGAGAACTCCAACAACAAGGTGACACGCTGACACCTTTCACCATGGTTAACGTGCAGGACATTGACAACAGAAAGTCCCGGCCAGGATGAGGGGCATCATGAACCCTCAGTCGTGGTGGCAAGAATGCAAAATGGTACAGTCACTTTGAAAAACCAGTTTGGCTGTTTCTAACCTAACTAAACCTATTCTTACTATATAATCCAGTAATTGCATTCCTTGGTATTTACTGTAAGAAGCAGAATGCCCACTTAAAATCCCTGCACAAGGATGTTTATAGCAGCTTGATAATGGTCAGACTCGGAAGTAACGAAGATGTCTCTCAGGAAATGAATGGTTAAAAAAAAAAAACAACTGTGGTACAACCAGACAATGGAGTATTATTTAGCACTAAAAATAAATGAGCTATTAAACCACGAAAAGACATGGAGGAAACTTAAATGCATATTCAGTTCAGTCACGTCCGACTCTTTGCAACTCCATGGACTGCAGCATGCCAGGCTTCCCTGTCATTCACCAACTCCTGGAGCTTGCTCAAACTCACGTCCTTCAAGTCAATGATGCCATCCAACCATCTCATCTTCCTTTGTCCCCTTCTCCTCCTGCCTTCAATCTTTCCCAGCATCAGGGTCTTCTCTCAGGAGTCAGTTCTTTGCATCAGGTGGCCAAAGTATTAATTTCAGCTTCAACATCAGTCCTTCCAGTGAATATTTAGGACTGATTTCCTTTAGGACTGACCAGTTAAATGAATACTGCTAAGTAAAAGAAGCCAATGAAAATGCTACATAATGTATAATTTCAACTATATGATATTCTTGAAAAGAAGAACTATTGAGACAGTAAAAAGGTCAGTGACTCTCACAGGTTGGGAGAATGGGAGGGATAAATTGAGTGACTCCTAGAGTATGGACTTTGAATGATCTGATGTGACAAGTAGGTTCCCCAGTTTGTAGGATTTTACCACTCAGGTGGGGCATGTTGATTATAATGAGACTACGTATACGACAGGAAATCTTCATCTGTTCAATTTTGTTGTGATCATAAAACTTCCTTAAAAAATAAAAGTTATCAAAAACAATAATAAACAAAGCCAAAGGAGGAAATTTTTATTATGGTAAAATAAAATTAATTTTAAATAATGATTGTTTATTGAGAATTGGGAGAAAACAGGGATATACAGGGATGGAAGTTATACTTCTTTTGATGTATTAGTTCCATCAACCTGAATTTAAATTTTAGGTAGATATCAAACTCAAATTAAATAAGCAATCCCTAAAATATTAGAGTAATATGAAGTGAAGAATTGATTTGTATTAATATAATGAATTAATGGTATAATCAAATAAAAATATTTCAAGTGAATTTAGAACAATTATTTTTACATCTCTAATGAGATACCAACTAAAAAGAATAAGAACCCTAAATCATATTAAAATATTTAGTTAGAACTCTAATTTGTGTTGATATTGGTATTATTTAGTCTATAGCTGTTGAATATATATCATAGAGTGAAAAAATGGGTAATTATGGAATTTGTTCCTAGGAGAATCTAGGATTTCTTCCTTGGAGAAAAGAGAGATGATATAATTCAATATGATAAAATGAACAGGATAAATTATTAATTGTGCAATTTAGAATATGCATATACATATATTTTCAACAAATGTTCTTCAAATTTTTTCATAATAAAGTGTGAGGGGGAAGAAAGAAATTGTTTCTGCCCAAATCATGAAAATATTGCTGTTTTCATCTGAGTTTGTTTTTGTTTTGTTTTTACATCTATATTCCTAAATTAATGTAAGAATTTCTTGAATTAATTTCTGTTTAAGATATAAAGGTATAAGGGTCTTCTTACATGGCCCCATGATAAAGAATCCACCTGTCAATGCAGGAGACTCAAGAGATTCGGGTTTGATCCTTGGGTTGGGAAGATCTCCTGAACTAGAAATTGGCAACCCACTCCAGTACTCTTGCCTGGAAAATCCAATGAACAGAGGAACCTGGCAAGCTGCAGTCCAGGGGGTCGCAAAATGTCAGATATGACTGAGTAAGCAAAAAGTTTCAAGTTCTAGGGTTTTTTTCTTTTTCTTTTTAACCATGCAGCTATCTAGTTAACCTGGCAGCACTTACTGAAACTGCCATTCATTCCCACCAAATTGCCATGGTATCTTTGTGCTAAATCAGGTGTTCATATATGAGCAGATCTATTTTTGAAATCTTTATTCAATTCCAACCTGTACCATGGTACTTTATGACTGTCCTTGTCTCAATATCATCTTGTCTTGATTGCTTTCACTTTACAACTCTTGAAATCTGATAATGTAAGTTTGCTAGTTTTTTTTTTTTTTCAAGACTGCCTTGATTTTCTTAGGCCATTTGCATTTCCAAATTAATTTTAAAATTGACCTGTGAACTCCACAAAAAGAATATGCTGGGATTATGAGTGGAATAGTATTGACTCTATAAACTGAATTGTTTTACGATAATGTTAGGTTATACATAGTAAGCATATTGAATATATACATAATATCTATTTTCTATTTTTATCCATGTGCCTCTGAGAGTTACTTTTAGATTATAAAAGTAAAGTACTTTGGCATTAACACCTTGTCCAAGGTTATACAACTGGCTGTGTAAAATAAGAATGATAGGTAATTTCTTCATTCCCCAGAATATTACAATAAATTCCAGATCCCAGAAAGGATCGGGATTATACTTCATAGTCCTATTGAATATACATATCTGAGTACTAACACTCTCTTAATTGAGTTGGAGAAACTCTGAAATAAGTGGCTATACTACTATGGTTTTAACAACTTCAAAGAATTAGCCCAAGGTTTAATCATCCCAGTTGCCAGCACTTGAATTTAAGCATTCTAATTTGGACTCTAAACGTGAATATGTTCCTGCTTTCACTGAGGAGCAATAAAGATCCAGTAGACTCTGTGGAATTAGGCTATCTCCATGGTGTATTGATAATAATCATGCTACATATTCGGAAAAAAGAAGCTGGTTCTAATGGCTGGGAAGGCTCAACATACTTTTTTTCTGTTAATTTCTCTTTTTGAATCACATTTACTTTTATCCTATTATTTTTCATTTGTTTCCTTATTTCCTCATATTACCTAATTTTTAAATTAACTTGTTTCTTTTGTCTCTGACCTTCTTAATTTTTGTACCTATTTATATTTTAGATAAGCAAAAGGTTTAGTTTTTCTTATTCCCTGTATTTTTTCTCTTTTTAATTTCTCCCTTAATGTTTCCCGTTTTTCTTCTCATTATTTTATTTCATTTATAAGCAAATAACCACTTAAAATAATTCCACAGTGAAAATCACAGAGAAAATAAATGCACATAAACATTCATTTTTCTGGGGGGAAAAAAAGCAAAAGGCACCATATAAGACAATATTGTCTTAGTAAAAAGAGCTCTTATAAATAATAATTAGCCTTAATTTTGTATAATATGATGTAACTTTAATTTTGTATAATAAAATAATCAACTTATAAGATGTTCATTTTTTTAAAATGCCAAGAAGAAAAATTTCATGCTAGGCTTCAACCTGCGATTGTGTACCAGGCACTGTTTCAAACCTATGCCTGTATTAGCTTATCCTGTCCTCATGACTCAATGTAATACAGACATATGTTTTTAAATGTGCTATAAACAGGAATTGTAACAGTCGATACACTTGAAATTGTGAGGAAAACAGATGGGATTGTATTAAATGAGAACCCAAAGCAGATGGAATGAAAGCAAAAAAAGAGGCAGATATACAAAAAACAAAAAGCAATTTCAGAGCAGGAGGAATACCTGGGATCTTTAGGTTAAAAATGAGAACAGATGAGACAGATGCTTCTCTCCCCTTAAAGATAACCAATAAACATATGAAACCATGTCAGATTTTAGTTGTAAGTGGAAAACCCTAAAGTAGAACTACATGCCACTTCTCCCCTCTTAAACTGTTGGCACTGCAAACATATTTAACAGTGTTAGGAAAACATGGGGACCGGGAACACACATTCATTCTTAGAGCTAATGTAAATCAGCACAGACTTCAGAGAGCAGTTGGGTGATACGGATCTAAATTAAAGTGTCTAATGTCCTTCAGCTCAGCAAGTCTACTTCTTGATTTTAACCTTACAGATATACTTAAAGAAGTTTACAAAGACATAGACACAAGTTCATTACTGTGAACTATATATAATAGCAAAAAAAAAAATCTATTATGAGATATCTACCACAAGGGAATAAAACGGTGGTAAAGCAATTCAAAAATGTGTTTCCTTGTAGATGACTCAAGTTTAATTCAGGAACGTTGTCAGTTCCAGATATCTATCTACCCAATTGTATTTTTGAGAAATTTATCTATGAAAATTTATGTAGTTTCCAGTATACACAGATATTGGGCATTGAAAAAGTAAAGTAATACTTTTGGAGGGATTCTATTTTCTCTTTTTTTCTGAAATGACAGAACGTGTTGTAACAATACCAAAAATGCTAAAAGCATATGTTGAGTGATGCCAGGTTCATGGTATGTTTACCATTGTTAATTAATATAATATTTATACCAATCTTCAGTTGTTTGGTATCTGTATTCTTAACTCTCCTA
The DNA here is from genome assembly GCF_049115385.1 of Moschus berezovskii. Classification (NCBI taxonomy): domain Eukaryota; kingdom Metazoa; phylum Chordata; class Mammalia; order Artiodactyla; family Moschidae; genus Moschus; species Moschus berezovskii. The sequence goes on from NC_142462.1 coordinate 118,704,320, forward strand.
TAAAGTAAGAAAAAGAGCCATTCAGTATAGCATCACTTTCACATTAATCAGATGGGCATGACTAGCTAGAGAAACAAAAGCAGATGGAACTGCAGGGGAAGAAATTTCAAAATCAGCAGAGATAAGAACAATCCTAGACACTCCACAGGCTCAGAATCTGCAATGATAAGGACAGCCGGAGCCCTTCAGTCATCTTCCAGGAAGTAAATAAGCAAAAGACAGCTGAGACAGAGAAGAAACAAGACTCAGTTGTTGGAATCCCACTGATAAGTATTGAATAAGCATCAATGTCAGTTTAAAAACAAAAACAGCTTATTAGAGATCCCTTGTGTAAAGCTTCAGTCCTTGATCGCGTCCATCCTTGCATGAAGTGTTCCCTTGATATATCCGATTTTAATGAAGAGATCTCTGGTCTTTCCCATTGTATTCTTTTCCTCTGTTCTTCACACTGTTCACTTAAGCAGGCCTTCTTAGCTTTCCTTATATTCTCTGTAACTCTGCACTCGGTCTAGGTATATCTTTCCTTTTCTCCTTGCCTTTCACGGCTCTTCTTTCCTCAGCTGTTTGTAAGGCCTCCTCAGACAACCACTTTGCCTTCTTGCATTTCTTTTTCTTTGGGATGGTTTTGGTCCCCGCCTTCTATACAATGTTACAAACCTCTGTCCATAGTTCTTCAGGCACTCCATCTACCAGATCTAATCCCTTGAATCTGTTTATCACCTCCACTGTAAAATCATAAGGGATTTTATTTAGGTCATATCTGAATGGCCTACTGGGTTTCACTGCTGCTGCTGCTGCTAGGTCACTTCAGTCGTGTCCGACTCTATGCGACCCCATAGACGGCAGCCCACCAGGCTCTGCCATCCCTGGGATTCTCCAGGCAAGAACATTGGAGTGGGTTGCCATTTCCTTCTCCACTTTCTTCAATTTAAGCCTGAATTTTACAGTGAGAAACTGATGATCTGAGCCACAAGCTCCAGGTCTTGTTTTTGCTTCTCCATCTTTGGCTGCAAAGAATATAATCAATCTGATTTCGGTATTGACCATCTGGTGATGTCCATGGGCAGAGTTCTCTCTTAGATTGCTGGAAAAGGCATAGTGAAAAACCTGACTTGAAACTCAACATTAAAAAAAAACTAAGATCACGGCATACAGTCACATCACTTCATGGCAAGTAGAAAGGGAAAAAGAGAAGCAGAAACAGACTTTTCTTGGACTCTAATATCACTGCTGGTAATGAACAGGGACACCTGACATGCTGCAGTGCATGGGGTCACAAAGAGTAGGACATGACTGAGCGACTGACCTGAACTGAACTGAATATCACTGCAAATGATAACTGCAGTCATGAAATTAAAAGACACCTGCTCCTTGGAAGGAAACCTATGACAAACCTAGACAGCATATTAAAAAGTAGAGACATCACTTTGCTAACAAAGGTCTGCAAAGTCAGAGCTATCTTTTTTTCTAGTAGTCATGTACAGATGTGAGAAAGCTGGTCCATAAAGGCTGAACACCAAAGGGTGCTTTCAAACCATGGTGGTAGAGAAGACTCTGGAAAGTCCCTTGAACTTCAAGGAGATTAGACTAGTCAATCCTAAAGGAAATCAATCCTTAATATTCACCAGAAGAATTGAAGCTGAAGCTCTAATATTTTGGCCACCTAATGCAAAGAGCCAATTTGTTGAAAAAGACCCTGATACTGGGAAAGATTGAAGAGCAAACAGAGAAGAGGTAGCTGAGCCTGAGACGGTTAGATAGCATCATCGATTCAATGAATATGAATTTGAGCAAACTCTAGGAGATACTGGGGGACAGAGGAACATGGCGTGCTACAGCCCATGGGGTCGCAAAGAGTCAGACATGACTTAGTGACTGAAAAAGTGTAAAGGTTGCCACATAATTTTAGGTTCAGTCTTTATGAGCTTGAAATAAGTGACAAGAATGATAGAGAACCACTGACATTAAGGTTCTTCACTCAGAACCATCTTCTGTTGTTTCTAAACCAAAAACACGGATGTTACTCTCTTCCTCTTTCTTTTCTTTTTCCTCCTGAATGCACTGCACAGTTATTCATTTTTGACTGGAGGAAAGAAATTTCAATAAATTATGATTGCCACTTTATGAATTTTCAGAACATCTGAGTAATGTAAAATGATGTATTTCAACAGAGAAAATGTTTCAGGTACTGTGGAGACATTTTCAATAGGTTTAGTGGGTAGATGAAAAATGGTATTTCAAAGACTCTTCAGTATGAAATATCCTTCAGAAAATGACTGCTCAAGTGAAAATCTCTCTCTATAAAACTAAGATAACTTTTATAGGGGTCATCTAGTGATAAAGATAAGCTGGGGGGAAAAAAACTTGTATGAGATGTAAATTTAACTATGCTCTTTTTCAAATAGTTTTTAATCCAGGTAGAAGTCATAGAAAAGAAAAATGGTTTTCCTTTTCATGGTAACGTGTGCTGGCTACTATTATTTATCTCCATGATTGTTCAAAACGGAACAGGAGGAGACAGGAATTCTCGATCTTTCTGCCCAAATTTATGGTGCCAATTTCACTAGTGCAAGTGGGAACTCAGTCCCTTATGTCACCACATTTAGAGATAAAATAAAGATCACGTGCAGTATTGCACTGTATTTCCTGAGCTAAGTGGATGCTGTATGCTGCCAAAGGCTCCTCCCAAACAAGTCCAGGACTGTACATCACAATCAGTACTAAGAAAGAATATAGGTAAAGCACCACAGTTCAAAAGCATCAATTCACTGGCACTCAGCCTTCTTTGTGGTCCAGCTGTCACATTCCTACTTGTTTCCATTTAAGCCTGAATTTTACACAGAGGAGCTCATGATCTGAGCGGCAGTTAGCTCCAGGTCTTGTTTTTACTAACTGTATAGAGCTTCTCCCTCATAGACCATTCTCTGACTATTAGTAACATGTTTTGAAACATATAAATAGGAGTCCATTGTAATTAGAGTGGATTTGCTTTAAAAAAACAACTTTCAAAGTTGAGTTCATATAGATAGAAAAAAAATCTGTATTTATCAGTGATAGAGAACTTATCTTCAAATGAACATAAACTTTGAATTTCACAAATTTGACAATTAAAAATGTGCCTTTGAGTTTTCAGCATAATTTCTTCTTGAATAAGGAGTTCTCAAAATAGAAATCTAGTATTTCTAGGCTCTTTAAAATCCCACTAGAAATTATTACACTATGTTTTCACTACAAATATCAATTTCTTATATGAGGGCATGAAGCTAGAATTTTAACAAGAATTATTGAAAATAAGGCAAATTTAATTCAAGGAAAAAAATAAATGAAATATGGTTACTATTTTTTTTAAATTTATTTTAATTGGAGGCTAAGGAGATCAATCCTAGGTGTTCATTGGAAGGACTGATGCTAAAGCTGAAACTCCAATACTTTGGCCACCTCATGCGACGAGTTGACTCACTGGAAAAGACTCTAATGCTGGGAAAGGTTGGGGGCGGGAGGAGAAGGGGACAACCGAGAATGAGATGGCTGGATGGCATCACCGACTCGATGGAGGTGAGTTTGAGTGAACTCCAGGAGTTGGTGACGGACAGGGAGGCCTGGCGTGCTGTGATTCATGGGGTCGCAGAGAGTCGGACAGGACTGAGCGACTGAACTGAACTGAATTACTTCACACTATTGTATTGGTTTTGCCATACATTGACATGAATCTGCCCCGGGTGTACATGTGTTCCCCATCTTGAACCCACCTCCCTCCCCATTCCATCCCTCTGGTTCATCCCAGTACACCATCCCCAAGCATCCTGTATCACGCATTGAACCTGGACTGGCGATTAGGTTACTATTATATAGTTAGTTGTATATTGAGTTATTCCATAGTTTAACAAATCAACTGACAAGCAATACGCATGTCAGAGAAAGTGCTTTGGGTGTGTGAGGAGCAAATAATACATATATATAGTAGCATTAAGTTTGCTGACCCCCTGCTGTTGGTCTTTCTGTTGACTATAATAATTGCCTTTTTCAAAATGAGTTTCAAGAAATCTGGTTGAGTATGCCCAGCGGGACTTCTAAAATACTATACCTGCTCATAAAAGGGACAATTCTTGAGAAACAGATGAAATTCACCTTGTTATATTTTCTAAAATTTTACCTTGTAAATTCCTCCCAAATTAAGACTTGTATATGTCTTTTCAGCAAAGTTAAATGAGAAAATGTCTGTTGTGACTTTGTTTTTTTCATAATATCTGTGGAAAATCTGTCAAACTGATTTTTATTATTTTAATTATCAATATTAATATAATTTTTAAAAGAGAATGGCTTCTCTTGAAGTTCATCAAATCTCATTTGATCTATCCTCAAAGACTAAATATTTTAGGTCTATTAGTCATATGAAGATTGAAATTATCTACAGTGAAATTTAATTAAAAACTAAGCAAAAAGATTCCCAGATTCTTAAACCATAAGATATGGTTCAATAAATATTAGAGAATATTTTAAAAAGAAACAGTGTTTGACTTTTTGAGGATGGAGAAAAATTATCTGATGTGCTTCCATGATAAGCTGAGTGATATATATTTTGAGAAATAAAAATTGGTGGAAAGGTGTTCCATCATCATTTTGAGAAATTACTTCCATTTTTTAAGACAAATTAAACATACTAAGTTAAAGAGAATACTAGGCCAGAACTCAAAAAATAATTTAATCTTAGGTATATAGAATATAAATTATAAGACATTCTCTTTAATTCTTGTGAGGCTGAAAAAGCATTTCAGAAGGGCAAAAACCTGTCCAAGTGCTGAGGGCATGAAAACACTAAATCAAATAATAAGACAATTGTGAGTGATCTCCCACTAGCACTGTTAAAGAGAAAGGAAGGTAAATTCTTTTCCTAAGAGAGAAACTGTTGCATATTGGGGGAAAAAATGAATTTAAATAAGGTTATTATGTGTGTGATCATCTACAGGCAATTAATTTTAAAAAATAGAAGAGAGAGAGAATCTCCCACGTGTTGAATTCTGTGAAGGCAATGGCAAGCCACTCCAGTACTCTTGCCTAGAAAATCCCATGGATGGAGGAGCCTGGTAGGCTGCAGTCCGTGGTGTCGCTAAGGGTCAGACTCGACTGAGCAACTTCACTTTCACTTTTCACACATTGGAGAAGGAAATGGCAACCCACTCCAGTGTTCTTGCCTGGAGAATCCCAGGGATGGGGGAGCCTGGTGGGCTTCTGTCTGTGGGGTCACACAGAGTCGGACACGACTGAAGTGACTTAGCAGCAGCAGCAGCAGCAGCAAACACAGTTCCACCCCATCTGCCCATCTATCTGGAATAGCACAAGAGTCAAAACAGCAGACAGTTAAAGTCTACTAGTAGGAGTTGAAAGAGTGTTTAGTAGAAGGAGTGTTGGTGTAGGAGGAGAACAGAAGTTATCTGGTGATGCTAGAGAGGGTCTGCAGTTCCTGGAGCCCTTAGGTCAGGTTTTTATTACTTGGTTACTTGTTAGAATCAAGTGGGGGCCTATGAAAAGTACTCGTGCTGGAGTTTCAGTTCTGGAAATTCTAATTGAATAGGTCTTGGGTGTGAGCTGAGCAGTGGGAATTTTGGAGAATCCTTGGGTTTTCATTTTCATACAAATTTGAGAACCACTGCTTCAAGGGAGAATTTATGCTTTCCAGGTTCCCGGCAGTCAGGGGACAGAATCCTATAAATGCTTTTGGGAAAGAGTTTCAACAGTCACTTTAATGCTGGTGCTTCTAAGTGTGTGAAAGTGAAAGTGTTACCCTGCCAGACTTCTCTACCCATGGGATTCTCCAGGCAAGAATACTGATGTGGGTAGCCATTCCCTTCTGCAGGGGATCTTCCCAACCCAGGGACTAAACTCAGGTCTCCCACATTTCAGGCAGCTTTTTTACTGTCTGAGTCACCACGAAAGCCCATCTGACTCTCCAGATCTACCAACCATGGGATAAGGAACTTCCCAGGAAGACTACTTTTCTTTCAGTTTCTGAGGATGGCAGGAAAACTCAGCTCAGCAAAGCCCATCAGTTACTGTTAACCCTCAACCGAAGAGATTATTATGCCTTTACCAAACTAGCCAGACTCTGGTCAAGAGGCCCTAGAAAAATGATACAGGGTGCCAAAAGAAACAAACTAAAATAAACAATCAGTTCAGTTCAGTCACTCAGTCGTGTCTGACTCTTTGCAACCCCATGGACTACAGCACACCAGGCCTCCCTGTCCATCACTAACTCCCAGAGTTTACACAAACTTATGTCTATTGAGTCGGTGATGCCATCCAATCACCTCATCCTCTGTTGTCCCCTTCTCTTCCCGCCTTCAATCTTTCCCAGCAACAAGGTCTTTACCAGTCAGTCACTTCTTTGCATCAGGTATAGTTTCAGCTTCAGCATCAATCCTTCCAATGAATGTTTAGCACTGATTTACTTTAGGATTGACTGGATGGATCTCCTTGCTGTCCAAAGGACTCTCAAGAGTCTTCTTCAACACCACAGTTCAAAAGCATCAATTCTTCGGCACTCAGCTTTCTTTAGAACTCTCACATCCATACATGACTACAGGAAAAAGCATAGTTTTGACTAGATGGACATTTGTCGGCAAACTAATGTCTCTGCTTTTTAATATACTGTCTATGTTGGTCATAACTTTCTTTCAAGGAGTAAGCGTCTTTTAATTTCATGGCTTCAATCATGATCTGCAGTGATTTTGTAGCAAAAAAAAAATTAATAAAGTCTGCCACTGTTTCCACTTCTTTCGCATCTATTTGCCATGAAATAGCAAATATTTAAGGGAATTAAAAACTTGAAGGATGAAAATCAAGTTGAACATCTAAAAGAAGGGGTTGCCTTTTTTTAATGTGGTGGTTGTTTAAAAATTATTATTAAATGCTTTCAAAATTATAGAATGATTTTGAAAATAGCACAAAGAACTCCCACAGGTCCTTCACTGTATTTCCCAGTTTTAACATTTTGCTACATTTGCTCTATCATTCTCTCTTCCTGTAGAAGGACCTATTTTTTTCTGAACCATTTGAGCCAGTTGAAGATCTAATGGTCATTTAAAAATATTAACTTCAGTTTATTCCATATAAAATTTTCTTAAAGATTAGCTTATCTTTTGGTCTTTGGAGATTTCTTATATAACATTATATAGATAGATAAACTTGCAATATATAAAGGTAAATATCTTTTACTGTATCATCTTACTAAATGTTTTCTACTCACTATTATAATTTATTTATGAATCTATTTTAATGGAATAATATACCATAAGCTGTTCAGCTACTTGCTTTTTTATTTGTTTAAAAATAGTCTCAGGTTAGTAACAATTTTACTACTCTCCCAGTTTTTATGTTTTATTTATATTTTAATTAATTTATTTATTTTATTTTAATTAATTAATTAATTTATTTATTTTAATTGGAGGCTAGTTACAATATTGTGGTGGTTTTTGCCATACACTGACATGAATCAGCCATGGGTGTACATGTGTCCCCCTTCCTGAACACCCCTCCCTCCCCATCCCACCCCTTAGGGTTGTCCTAGTGCACCGGCTTTGAGTGCCCTGTTTTATGCATCAAACTTGGACTGGTAATCTATTTCACATATGGTAATATACATGTTTCAATGCTATTCTCTCAAATCATCCCACCCTCGCCTTCTCCCACAGAGTCCAAACGTTTGTTCTTTATATCTGTGTCTCTTTTGCTATCTTGCATATAGGGTCATCATTACCATCTTTCTAAATTCCATAATTAGTGGTGGATTGAAAAGAGAAAGAAAGACAGGCATCATGAGGAGAAATTTATGAAACCTGATAAAAATCTCAAGCAGATCAAGATGGATTAAAAAAATTCAATGGGACATCTTTACAAGGTTCTGCCAAAGGGAACAAAAGAACATGAAGAGAACTTATAGGATAACAATTAACATACTAGCTGAATAATCCCCTGGACTGTGGAAGAGTTTGCCTTATTAAACTGAAAGTGATCCCTGAGTCACAAATGAAATTAATGACAAATCTCATACATGTCAACATTCTCTGGTTAAATTCCAGATGGGGAAGGATAAAGAAAACAAAACCTTACAGATTTGCAGACTAAATGTGGAAATACTTTACCACTTAGAATGGAGACAGAATCAGAGTTGGTTGAGATCTTTCATAAGTAGCATAGGGAACTAGAAAGCGAAAGAAAAGTTTGAGAGAAGAGTTCACAGAGTAGCTCATGAGAAATTGGTTCAAAAACTGAGAATCCCAAGAATGAATCCATTTTCTCTGGATGATTAGAAAGATACATTGCCTATGCAAGAATATAGAAAATTCTAAATATAAATATTCATGTCCTGTGTCTCCTGCATTGACAGGGGAATTCTTTACCACCGTGCCACTTGGGAAGCCCCCAAGTATAAATATGTTTACCCATGTTCTATGTCTCTGAAAGATAATTGATAAAGGACTTGAGCAAATGGCTAATTGGATCCAAAGAGACACCTGAAGACAAAGAAATACAAAGTAGAAAACACTGAGAAATGTGTACAAGTGGGAAGCTGCATTAATTTTATGAAGGTGAAGAGAAAATAGGATGATAACCTATTCCGAAAACAAATGCTTTCATCAAATCCCAGGAGTTGAAAGAAAGCATCTGAGGAAATGTTAATAAGTTCAGTTCAGTTCAGTTCAGTCGCTCAGTCGTGTCCGACTCTCCGCGACCCCATGAATCACAGCACGCCAGGCCTCCCTGTCCATCACCAACTCCCGGAGTACATGTTAATAAAGCATTCCTAAATCCTCAAGTAGTTATCAGATAAACAGAATACAATTTTAGCCTGAAAAAGAAGCTTGACAAATGCTGTTGACCTGCCCTTTTTGGTTCTGCTTTAGTCTATGATTGTTTTAGCTCTTTGGGTATTTGGGAAACATTTAGCCCAGTCCCACTTTGCAACACACTCATAAAAATCACCCTCCCATTTGCTCCCTGAATCAAGATTAGAGCAATGGTATGGACTGAATTTTGTTCCATCAAAGTCTGAATGCAAAAGCCCTAATCTGCAATGTGACTGTATTTACAGATACAGTTGTTGTTATTGTTCGATCACTAAGTCATGTCCAACTCTTCGCAGATGGAGTGTACTTTCAGTTAAATGAGGGCACCAAGGTGAGGCCCTAATCCAACAGGAGTGGCGTCCTTCTCGGAAGGCTAGACCAGAGCTTTTGCTCTCTCTTGGTGCACAAACAGAGGACAGGCCCTGTGGAGACACAGCAAGGAGGTGACCATCACAAACCAAGAAGAAATGCATCCCCAGAAGCTAAACCTGAGCTCTTAGACTTCCAGTCTCCAAATCTGTGGGAAACACTTTCCTGCTGAAGTCACCTACACTGTGAAATTTTGTCATGGCAGCAACATACCATTAGAATACGTTTCTATAAGGTTTTTGTACAAAGAGACCAATAGTAAATGTTCTCTGCTGTTATACTGTGAAGGCAGTCATGGATAATATGCAAGTAAATAACATAGCTGTATTTCAATAAAGCTTTCTTTAGAAGAACAGGCTGAAGTTGTAGTTTGCTAACTTCTGCTCAAAAAGTCTCTTTTAGTAACAGTGCCATGTATCAAAAACATCCCAAGAGTTTGCTTCTGGCAGACACCTGAAATCAATGCTTAATATTACCAATAGAACTTGAATATTTCATGCAAGTGTACAAGACACTAAAGAACTGAGAACACTTCATTCTGACTCTCCTGAGTTCCCCACGCCTGCTTTTTCACACATTCTCCTCATTGTCCTTCTAAAAATGCCCAAACAATGGCTTCTAATCCTTAAGTACAATATTTATCTTCTTTGAGAAACACCTTTCATTAACTATATCCAAAACAAACTACATTTTGTCTGTTTTCTTACTTTTAAAATAATCCTAGAAGATATTTTGTCCTCCTTCCCAGATTAGAATCTAGGAATTCAGAGGCTTCTCATGCATGGAATTCTCAAAAAAAAATTTTTAAAGCTTCAGCTAACTATGCCCTGGTGACTGGGAATTCCACAATTTCTGCCATTATATCAGGCCCAAACACCCTCAAGCACATCTTTTATGTTGACTTAATTTTCTTCCAAAAAATTTCTTGCCATAGACTCCTAGTTCCTAGTGTCGAAAGCCTACTCCTCCTTTATATCTCTCAAACCCCTGCACCTATAACCTGGGCCAGGACAGATTGGCAGAGGCAGGGAAGTAAGAAAAACCGGGATTGAGAGATATTGAGTTTTTGTTCTCTGCAGGTTAATTATGCCTTTCATACATCCTTAATCCATCAGACTTCTTCAACATAAATCAGTCTGCACCATACTAGACCCTCCATAAATATTTACTGAATGAATGAATTGGAAGCACAATTTCATGTTTTAAATGATGTAAGATCTGTAGTCCAGGAAAGATCACTTTCCACCTTCAAATAACTCAAGCACAGTGGCTGCCCAAAATAGGAATTTTTAACACAGAGAGCATTACTGTCAACCATACATTCTTCTAAGAGAAAGGATTGATATAGAGAAAGACCGCCTGTCTGATACTTCTCCATAAATGTTTGCAAATCAATGCTCTTATTATTGCTAACAATGCTGCAATGAATAACCTTGTATATATTTCTTACCATCCATGGACAGGCAGGAAAAAGTTCCCTTCCTTCCTTCCTCTCTGCTTCCTCTCTGTAATAGGAATACACTCACGGCCTTCCCCACTGTTGCTGTTGTTTTATTGTTCACTTGCTAAGCCCTGTTCAACTCTTTCTGACCCTATGGACTTCAACATACCAGGCTTCCTTGTCCTTCACTGTCTCCCGGGGTTTGATCAAATTCAAGTGCACTGACTCAATGATGCTTTCTAACCATCTCATCCTCTGCCATCCCCTTCTCCTTTTGCCTTCAGTCTTTCCCAGCTTTCCCCATAGGTGGAGTATACTCCACTGCCTGGATGAGTTCAGACTTAGTCACGTGACTTCTTTGTCCAATAGAATGTGGAAAGAAGTAAGTGTGTGCTCATTTCAAGCAAAGACTTGAAGTCTGCTGTGTTTCCACTAAGCCCCTTTAGCTTCTGCTCCTGCATTAAGAACATAAGCCTGATAGCAGGGGAAACTTTAGCACTGGTTCAGGAATGAGGAGTTTCCAGACAGAGCAGAAGCTGACCTGCTGCCCTCACACAAGCAATAATTATATGCTTTGGTTGTGAGCCACTGAGATTTCAGAGTTGCTTATGACTGCTACACAAGCTGACTAGCAGAGTAAGGCTAAATTTCCAGAACTGGGATTTCTGGGTCAAAGGGTAAATGAAATTTTTGTTTTGATAGGTATTGCCAGTTTTCACTCCATAGCAAAAGTGCCATTTTGCACTGCAACAACTTATCACAATGTCTATTCCTTAACAGCCTCTGCAACTGTTCATGTTAAATGTCCGGATTTTTTCCCAATCTGAGAAGAAATATTATGTTAGGGTTCTGTGCATTTGCATTTCTCCAGTCAAAACTGAGATTATTCCTCTTTGTAGCTTAAGGCCCCTGTCTTTCAGAGAACTCTCTGCTAAAAACTTTGTCCATTTTTTCTGTTGGTTTCTTCTCAATTTCTAGATGCTGGATATGTAGGAAGATTAGTCCCTTAACAGCATGATCAATCTTCTTTATTTGTCCTTTGTCATTTGATTAAGCTTAGGTGTTTTTGTTTTTAACCTTAAATGTTGTTTTATTTGATTTAAATACTTTAATCTGTGTTATATTTTTATGGCTCAAATGAAAATCAGTTGCATCTTTTGAAGATGTTTCCAAAGGGTTCAGTTCAGTTCAGTTCAGTAGCTCAGTCGTGTCCAACTCTTTGCGACCCCATGAATCACAGCACGCCAGGCCTCACTGTCCATCACCAACTCCCGGAGTTCACTCACCAAAGGGTAGAAGAAGTAAATGTGGAAAAGTATGTTTGAAAGAGCTCTTTGCTGGGTATATTTGGTTAGGGTCAGCCCTTTAACATGTAATTATGTATTTCACAATATGGAGATACCTGGGTTTGATAAGTCCTACTTTTATTATAACAAAGATTCTTTGTCTTAAGATATTCAAACCCAGGTTTCATAAAAGCACATATTTTTGCAGAATTAAATGCCAAGAAAACACTGTTCTAGCCAAATCTGAAAAGAATTAAATGGAAGACAAGTCGTTTTACATGGATGAATAAGAACAAAAATAATTTTTAAAAAGTCACAATGCTCCAAAAAGCACAGTGTAGCAGAATAATCTGATTAGTAAAGTACATTTTCTTTATTTTTTGTTATTGGTTAATCACAAAAGACTGAAAAGTTTATTAGACAATTTACTTGCACGTCTTTTCTACTCAGCACTCACATCTATAGACAATAATCCAGTATCTGTTTACCAGAATACTGATTTTTTGAAATATTTTAGTTAATGTGCATTTTAAAAATTGTAGTGTGTGCTCTCTTAAACATTTTTTGGTTGGAATCTGAAATTATTCACCACCAGTTTAAACAGTTAGACTCTAGTTTTTAATAAAAATAAATGGTTTCAAAAACCTTATTTGTGCACTTAAATAGACAAGTCTAAGTTATGTTGGTCATAATTTTTGGATACTGCAAATGAATGTATTACTCTGTTGACTTACTCAATTTCTTGAGAATATGAAAAAAAGAAAAAACCCACAAACAAAAAAATCTTACGGAGACTTATCCAAAGGCTCTTAATTATACTGTTGATCCTTAACCTTGACACACCTTGATTAACTTAATATATTCAGAAAGGTTTGTAAAGATTGAAATATTGTTGATTTCAATATGTCTTTGTCAATAAATGTTTTGGGTAAAATGTTTTAATCTTATCACACTCTTTATTATATATGTTTGTCAAAACCTGGACTTACAGATTTACCTTATTCAATTTGGAAAATGTCAACCATATAACCTAATTGGTAAAACCAGTCAATACTTTCCAACTAATCAGCCACATCAGAATTCTTTCTGTCAGAGAAAGTCAGACTTCATTTTTCAATTCAAATAAACATATTAATATGCATTCCTATGACAACCAGCTCATTTCTGAATTCTAAGACGGAGTCATCCCATGAATATCTCAGGTGTATGAAATAGTGTGCTGCCATCTCCAATATTTCTTATGGAAGTTCCCTTGATTTCCTTTCATAGCTCTCTCTCAGGAGTAAGTAATTTTTTCACAATAGTTGGTGAGTGAAAGTGGGAAGGTCTCCAGATGAAAACTATCATTGTTTCTCTACTGTCCTACTCTAAAATATATATAAATAACAACAAACTCTGTGCTTCTAAGGCCATTTTAAAAACAAAAATTGTAACTAAGACAGAGACAAATAATGCTGCTTTAATTAAAGGTGTCCTTCTGGAAAATTATTCTTATGTCAAATGGTCACTTTGTTTTACACTTTACAAATCCTTTGGATGACACAATCTCAGACTGAAAAATTTTAGGAAAGAACAGGTATGAAATGTGAGTTTCTGGAAAATGATTTACTCAAAACACTCTTGTCTTTGGTTTTGAACTTCCCGGGTCCATATATATGTGAATTTCTTTCACTAAACGTGAACTACAGTGCTCCATATGTAGCTGACCCAGAAAGTGGAACCTTGAATACAAAGAAACCAGGAGTACAAGGGCCAATGATGAAATTATACATGGATTTTTCTACATATGGAGGATCAGTAGCCCTAACATTCATGTTATCCTTGGATCAACTGTGTGCTTTGGAATGTTTTTGTGTACAACAAAAAATTGTCTGTGCGCAGTTTTAAGTCGATTATCTCAAAAGGTAATATTTCCTGCTCCTAGAGGAGACTTAACAGAACTTTATAAACACATAACCTTTTCAGACAAATCATATTATCTGACAAGGGGGAAATTTTCCACCTTGAGCAGAAAGAGACTAGAAAAACCCACACCTGTAAAATATTTGGAATCCCTGTGTACTGGGTTGAATCATGATCTTCCAAAATTCATGTCCACCCAGAACTTACAGAATATGACTTAATTTGGAAATATGGCCTTTTCAGATGATATCAAGTTAAGATGAGGTTATACTGAATTAGAGTAGGCTCTGAATCCAGTATGACTGTTTTCATTATGAGAAGAGGGAAATGTGGGCACAGAGATACAGACACACATATGGAAGATGGAGAGATGGAACCAAGCAAAGCTAGAAGAGGAAAAGAGGGATTCTTCCCTAGAGGCATGGGAGAGAGAATGACCCTACCAACACTTTCATTTCATATTTTGGAAATATGAAAGAATATTCTCGAGAATAAATTTCTTTTTTTGTTTGTTTGTTTACTACCGAGATCATAGAACTTTACTATGTCAGTCCCAAATTAGATCTGATAGAGTGCCTGAAGAACTATGGACGGAGTTTCATACATTGCACAGGAGGCAGTGAACAAAATTATCCCCCAAAGAAAAAAATGCAAAATTCTTGTCTGAGGAGGCCTTAAAAGTAGCTAAGAAGAGAAGCAAAAGACAAAGGAGAAAAGGAAAGATATAAGCCATTTGAATGCAGAGTTCCAAAGAATAGCATGGAGAGATAAGAAGCCTTCTGAAGAGATCAATGCAAGAAATAGAGGAAAACAATAGAATGGGAAAGACTAGAGATCTCTTCAAGAAAATTAGATAAACCAAGCGAACATTTCATGCAAAGATAGGCACAATAAAGGACAGAAATGGTAGGGACCTAAGAGAAGCAGAAAATATTGAAAAGAGGTGGCAATAATACACAGAATTATCCAAAAAAGATCTTCATGAGCCAGATAATCATGATGGTATGATCACTGGACTAGATCCAGACATCCTGGAATGTGAAGTCAAGTGGGTCTTAGGAAGCATTACTACGAACAAAGCTAGTGGAAGTGATGGAATTCCAGTGGAGCTATTTCCAATCCTAAAAGATAATGCTGTGAAAGTGCTGCATTCAATATGCCAGCAAATTTGGAAAACTTAGAATTGGCCACAGAACTGGAAGAGTTCAGTTTTCATTCCAATCCCAAAGAAAGGCAATGCCAAAGAATGTTCAGGCTATTGCACAAATGTGCTCATTTCACATGCTAGCAAAATAATGCTCAAAATTCTCCAAGACAGACTTCAACAGTACATGAACCTTGAACTTCCAGATGTTCAAGCTGGATTTAGAAAAGGCAGAGGAACCAGAGATCAAACTACCAACATCTGTTGGCAATTGTTCATTGAAAAACCAAGAGAATTCCAGTAAAACATCTATTTCTGCTTCACTGACTATGCCAAAACCTTTGACTGTTGGATCACAACTAACTGTGGAAAATTCTTAAAGAGGTGGAAATATCATACCACCTTTCCTGCCTCCTGCGAAACCTGAATTGCAGGTCAAGAAGCAACAGTTAGAACCAGACAAGGAACAATGGACTGGTTCCAAATCAGGAAAGAAGTGCGTCAAGGTTGTTTATGGTCACTCTGCTTATTTAACTTATATGCAGAGAACATCATGAGGAACGCTGGGCTGGATGAAGCACAAGCTGGAATCTAGATTGCTGGGAGAAATATCAATAATCTCAGATACGCAGATGACACCATCCTTATGGCAGAAAGCCAAGAAGAATTAAAGAGCCTCTTGATGATAGTGAAAGAAGAGAGTGAAAAATACTGGCTTAAAGCTCAACATTCAGAAAACAAAGATCATGGCATCCAGTCCCATCATTTCATGGCAAACAGATAGGAAAATAATGAAAATAGTGACAGACTTTATTTTCTTGGGCTCCAAAATCACTGCACATGGTGACTGCAGCCACAAAATCAAAAGACGCTTGTTCCTTGGAAGAAAAGCTATGACAAACCTAGACAGCTTATAAAAAGCAAAGACTTTACATTGCTGACAAATGTTCAAAGAGTCAAAGCTATGGTTTTTCCAGTAGTCATGTATAGACATGAAATTTGGACCATAAAAAAAGCTAAACACCAAAGAATTGATGCTTTTGAGCTGTGGTGTTGGAGAAGACTCTTCAGAGTCCCTTGGACTGAAAGGAAATCAAACCAGTCCATCCTAAAGGAAATCAGTCCTGAATATTCATTGGAAGGACTGATGCTGATGCTGAAGATCCAATACTTTGACACCCTGATGTGAAGAACTTACTCATTTGAAAAGACCCTGATGCTGGGAAAGATTGAAGGCAGGAGGAGAAGGGGATGACAGAAGATGAGAGGGTTGGATGGCATCACTGACTCAATGGATATGAGTTTGAGCAAGCACCACGAGATGATGAAGGACAGGGAAGCCTGGAGTGCTCCATTCCATTGAGTCACAAAGTCAGACACGACTGAATACTGAACAACAACAGTTCATGGAATTTTATTATGTTCGCCCTGTAGCTAATACCTGCTGAGGTTAGGATCTCTTGAAAGCGAAGTGAAAGTGTAAGTCACTCTAACTGTCTGTGACCCCACAGACTATAGCAAACCAGGCTCCTCTGTCCACAGAATTCTCCAGGCAAGAATACTGGACTGGGTTGCCATCCCCTTATTCAGGGGATCTTCCAAACCCAGAAATCAAACCTGAGTCTCCTGCATTGCAGGCAAATACTTTACCAACATAGCCATCAGGGAAGGGTCTCTTATATCTATAAATTATTGAATTCTAAAAGGGATGGATATATGCTCATTTCAAGTGGCAGAGTTTCAGATTGTGTTGCTGACATGAAAAGAAGCTAAAATTATCCAGTGATTTTGTTAAGCAAGGATGAAGCTCATCCTCTGACTAGCATAATTTGTCTTTGAATAGACCATGCAAAATTTAAAAAAAACAAAAAAACACTAGCTCCTTGAAAGGAAAGTTATGACAAACCTAGACAGTATGTTAAAATGCAGAGACATCACTTTGCTAGCAAAGGTCTCCATAATCAAAGCTATGGTTTTGCCAGTAGTCATGTGTGGATGTGAGAGCTGGACTATAAAAAAGGCTGAACGCAAAAGAATTGATGCTGGAGAAGACTCTTGAGAGACCCTTGAACTGCAAGGAGATTAAACCAGTCCTAAGTGGCAACCCACTCCAGTGTTCTTGCCTGGAGAATCCCAGGGATGGGGGAGCCTGGTGGGCTTCCGTCTATGGGGTCACACAGAGTCGGACACGACTGAAGTGACTTAGCAGCAGCAGCAAAGGAAATCAACCCTGAATATTCATTGGAAGGATTGATGCTGAAACTTCAGTACTTTGACCACCTGATGCTAAGAGCTGACACATTGGGAAAAACCATGATGCTAGGAAAGAGTGAAGGCAAATGGAAAAGAGGCTGGCAGAGGAAGAGATGGTTGGATAGCCTCACTGACTCAACAGATGTAAATCTGAGCAAACTCTGAGAGACAGTGGAGGTTAGAGGAGACTCACTGATGTGCTGCAGTCCATGGGTCACAATGAGTAAGACACCACTTAGCAACTGAACAACAACAACAGCAGAACTTCAGGGTTTAGAAAGAGCATTAAATGCTTTAAGGGAAATAACAATTGGCATGAAACCAAAGAAAAGTTCTCAAATTTGTAGGAATAGTTGGAAAGCAGAGACCCTCCACTTTCGTGACTGACCTTAAATTTCCTGCTCCCCAGGGAGAATTACTCAGTGAGGGAGATGGGGATGGGATTAAATTATATGTTTTAGAAAATAAGAAGATATTTCTTACATATTAGTGTTGGAGAAGAGATCTGCACTGTTTACCCTAAGGGTTAGGAATTCTTATTGTAGACGGTAGACATTCCTTGAAGAAGAAAGAGCTGACACTGACTGACTCCCAGGTCTTAAGCCAGTGAGTTTTTGAGATTAGTAGACTTAAGATGCATGGAATATTGGATGGCAAGAATAATACAAATATTCTCCAAATCTGATGATTTGGAGAAAATGATGGACTCGAATGAAATTGAGTTTGAAAATTTACTCAAAGATGCTTTAAAAATCTTGAGGAAATTCAAGATAATTGGTAGAAATTTAAGAAAATGTGCAAAGGCCAATGCAGTCATAGTGAATTTTTCAAAATTAATTTTGGGGGGGGCTCCATACAACTTTAAGAAACTATGGGAATAAAAAATAATTTAAAACCCCTTTCTCATCACTGATTTTCTACAATAAACTAAATCTCTCCTTGTAGAGAAAAAGAAAAAATACAGTGGAGCTAATCTAATTCTATCTGACTCAGTCTGATTATGGGACCTAAGACATGGTCGATAATATTGAGTTAGGCTCCAGGGAAGGTTTGTGCCTTCCAGAAAATAAAACAATTTATTTGCAGATACGGAAGATGCTTGCTTACATTGGTCTAGATGTAAGTATTTTGCCAGTATTTTCTGTTACTTTCGGAATTCTATGCCTTCCTTCATTGTGAAATTTTCCAAGGCCTTGATGACTTTGAGCTTCTATTGAAAAGATTTATGTTTTCCTATCACCTGTGGGTGGTTTCAATTCTGGGCTTCATTGTATTAATTTTTCTTTTTGAGGTCTTCGTGGGCCACACAGCCTGAAAATATACTGCAAAATCATGTAAGGGATCACTGGTGTTTATAAATTCTCAGATGAAATGTTTTTCCTCTCTTCATCTAGTTCAAGGGTTCAGAAAACAAGTCTCTTCCTTTTCCCCTTTTTTTGGTGAATGTATTATTTCTTTTTCACTCTTATATTGCAGGTGAAACCTTTGGGGTAACACTTTGTACAGAGATATTTTGACAGATTCCCTATTTCCTGTGAACTATGGGGTTTATTTTTTTCCCCCTTTACTATAAGTCTTCAAAGTAGTTAGTGAATTCCTATAAGTTTAGACAGAACTGCCCATTGAGAAGGCCTGTGAATGCTCTTAATTTCAAGTTCCTGATTTAGTTCCATCTCTGGGCTCTTTTCCCTACATCTGTGCCTGCTTAACATTGGGTTTAAAAAGAAAAAAAAAAAAAGCAACATTGGAAATCAACTATAGTTCAATAAAAATATTAAATTTACAATTTTAGTTGGTTTTATAAGAACTAGTTTACTGAGTTTTCCTTCTGAAAGTATAATTTCTTTTATATTTTATAGTTTCAGTTGTAATAAAGGATTTCTGAGAGTGTTATGGAATGATAATTTTCAGATTAACATAAGTATATCATCCCCCCAAATGACTTAAGTTGTATTACTTTTTTTCTTACTAAATATAGTAAAATAAATCCAATGCAAAACATAGCAAGCCTTCCAAGAATATTCACCCATTTCCCCCCACCCCTGATTTCCCATACCCCTAACAAAACCTCAAAAATTAAATCAAGTAGGGGTTCTTTTTTTTTACCAAATTTCTCTCCCTCACTATAAGCAGGCCACTGTAGCCTTTCTAAATTTTCTTAGTGTTTACCTGAGAATAAGCTTTCCCAGCATTGTATGCACCAAGGCCATAAGCATGTACTCTAGATCAGCCAACAAAATGTATAATGAGAATTATTAAAAGCGGTTCAATTATGAGCTATTCAAAAAGGCAAACATTTGTCAAAACAAGTCATGAGTGGCATGAGTTTCTGTGGTAATCACAGTCCATCAGTCCTGGAGGAGGCAGGTGGTGATCTGAATCAATATTATTGCCTCTTCTGCTCCGAGACCTGATTCTTGGCTGTTCTTGCTGCCCTATGAGTTAACATCCTTCGGTATTTTCTTTTCTTGCTTAAATCGTGCAGAATGGGTTTCTTTTCAAATCTAAACTCATGGCTAACTCTAGTACTCTTTTGCATGTATGGCTACATATTGGTATCAACCGGGGTGGGGGGTCGGGATGGGGCGGTGGTTTTAAAAATACCAGTGCCTGGGATTCATTAGGATTAGTGAAATCAGAATTTCTGTGGAAGGTGAATCCACCAAAGACATTTTCAGGTGAATCCACCAGAGTTGAGAAAGACAGTTCCAGGGGATATGTATAAAGAAGCCCAGCATTATGGAAGCAAAAAAGAAATCACGATCAGTCTTGTGTGAGTAGTTTACCAAAATATCCTTTCGATTACATCCCATCTGAAAACCAATATTACTCTGTTTATAATAGATCTTTCCCTAAATATTATAACAAAATACATGTGTTACCACCGTTATTTTCAAGCTCTGAATATTCATTCTAATCCATCTTCAGGGGTCATTTGTTCAACAAGTTTAACCACAAGTGATATGAACGAAAATGAAAGAAAGTGAAATTGACCTTGAGACAGTTATGAACAATAATGAACTTAGCTACAGTTCATGCCAGTTTCACAGGGAAGAAGGCTTAAGCCATCCATCAATCAGGAGACTTTCTACACTTATTTTGCATTTTTTTCTACTTTTTATTTTATATTAGAGTGCAGCTGACCAAAGTTAAGATAGTTTCAAGCGAACAGCAAAGCAACTCAGCCATACGTATACATGTATCCATTATGCCCCAAACTCTCTCCCATCCAGCCTGCCACAAAACATTGAGCAGAGCTTCCTGTGCTGTATAGTAGGGGCTTGTTGGCTCAGTTCAGTTCAGTTCAGTTCAGTCGCTCAGTCATGTCCGACTCTCCGCGACCCCATGATTCACAGCACGCCAGGCCTCCCTGTCCATCACCAACTCCCGGAGTACACTCAAACTCATGTCCACAGAGTCGGTGATGCCATCCAGCCATCTCATTCTCCGTCGTCCCCTTCTCCTCCCGCCCCCAACCTTTCCCAGCATCAGAGTCTTTTCCAATGAGTCAACTCGTCGCATGAGGTGGCCAAAGTATTGGAGTTTCAGCTTTAGCATCAGTCCCTCCAATGAACATCCAGGATTGATCTCCTTTAGAATGGACTGGTTGGATCTCCTTGCAGTCCAAGGGACTCTCAAGAGTCTTCTCCAACACCACAGTTCAAAAGCATCGATTCTTCGGCGATCAGCTTTCTTCACAGTCCAACTCTCACATCCATACATGACCACGGGAAAAACCATTGCCTTGACTAGACGGACCTTGGTCGGCAAAGTAATGTCTCTGCTTTTTAATATACTATCAAGGTTGGTCATAACTTTCCTTCCAAGGAGCAAGCGTCTTTTAATTTCATGGCTGCAATCAGCATCTGCAGTGATTTTGGAGCCCAAAAAAACAAAGTCTGACACTGTTTCCACTGTTTTTCCATCTATTTCCCATGAAGTGATGGGACCAGATGCCATGATCTTTGTTTTCTGAATGTTGAGCTTCAAGCCAACCTTTTCACTCTCCTCTTTCACTTTCATCAAGAGGCTTTTGAGTTCCTCTTCACTTTCTGCCATAAGGATGGCTTGTTGGCTATCCGTTTTAAATACAGCAGTGGGTACAGGTCTATTTCAAAATCCCTAACTCCCTTCCCCTCATTCTTCCCCTCTGACAAACATTATTTGCATTTAATTCTTAAAAAAGAAATTTGATCAGCTTGTTTGCTTTTTATTCGTTTGAAAGCCACCTCACAAATGAACTGATGACTTAGAAAACAGAGAAGGATCCTAATAGAATCAGGCATACTGACAACACTCAGAAGTTATGACTGACATAATGATGAAGAGAAAACCAGATGGAAAAACCATTCAAAAAGGTGAAATAATTAAGAACATGACTTAAGCTTATTTAATTGTAGTGTTCTCCAGGTTTCAGTATTGTAGATGGAAGATTGTATGACATATAAAATAGCTTTAATCATCAAAAAACATATTATGCTTAGCATCTTTACTAAGTAAAGAGAATATGCAGACCATTTGAAAACAATATTAAATGGCTAAATTTTTATGTTATCCTCAAAAGTCTCAAATTTTCTTCAAAATTCACTTTGCAACTATTGTAGTACCTATTAACATTAAATGAGTAAAGATTTATTGCATTTTCTAGAAACACCACTATTAGTTGAAAACTAAAGTATAGTGCATAGATTTTCCAATATGTATCTGATCGATTCAATTTTCTACACGATTTTTAAAACACATTGCATACATGTTTACTGCTTTAATAAACTTCTACCAAAACTCATATACTTATGCAATATTTATAAAGTACATAAATAATTTGAAATTCTGTTATGCTTTTGTAAATATATTAAAAATTACTTTTTTCATTATTGGTTTGCTTTCACAAATGTAAAAATGCTTCCAGTTTAAGCTAATTTTGGAAAAGTTCTATTTGGAAAAATTTTTTGAAGTGTAAAATATCTAAAATGCTTTCTATATTTCAATTCAATCTTTCAAATAGCTTATTATAGCTTTGAGCTGTAGAGTAAAATATCTTCTAAGAAAAATTTTTAGCTAAATGGCATATGGCCTCCACTTGACCAAAGATTAGTGAAAATGCAAAATGGGTTTCAAAAATTTTAAGGCCTGTGTTAACCATTGCTGAGATTAAAATAAGATCAGGAAATAAAATGGATTCTTCTGAGAAGAAGCTTGATAACAAAAAATGTTGGAAAAAATCTGCTGTGTGAATAATGGAAGGTTTGGGTAATATAATTTTGTGAGTTAATTAAGAATAAGGTCCTTTTGGACCGTTATTTTTAAATGTGTATGTGGTTAAAAAAAATCAAATATTACCAAATATTTTAAAGCTACAATCCTTTCCCCATATCCTCCTAATACAGGTTTACTTTAATTTATAGATGAATCACTGATCAATATTTATATTTTTATTTTGACTGCCTAAACACAATTACTTGTGATATCAAGCAATTCATGTATATAATTATTTCCCTGTGTAATTTCCCTCTAGGATTTAATAATTTAATCATATTCCCATAAATAAATTTCTAAAAACTTATTTTTCAAACTAGCCCTACACCAATCACCAGTATTTTTACTATTAAGTTTTTTCAAACGTTCAAAGGCTTGGCATCATTGTTGCTTTATTTCTTACAGCCCCCTTTTTCCTCACTTAATGGAGCTGATTTTTGTAATAGTTTCTTGAGACAGCTCCCAGTATCTCTAGATATTATATTATCCTTTTCCTCAGATTTCTTCCCTATTTTGGTGCCAAATAACTTCCATTCATATTCTAAACTAAGACATATAGAAGATAAACTTTGTATGTTTTTGTACATCTAAAACTAACTTTTTATTTGGCTATCACATTTACTAGAATTTGACTCAGTTCAGTTCAGTCGCTCAGTCTAGCCCGACTCTGCGACCCCATGGACTGCAGCACCCAGGCCTCCCTGCCCATCACCAAACCTGGAGTTTATCACATTCATGTCCATTGAGTCAGTGATGCCATCCGACCGTCTCAGGCTCTGTCATCCCCTTCTCCCGCCTTCTTCTTTTGTTTAGGTCTGAGCTTTTTTCTTTCATTGTTTGATCTTTTCTAACCCATTCACTGGACACGACTGAGCAACTTCACTTTCACTTCTCACTTTCGTGCATTGGAGAAGGAAATGGCAACCCACTCCAGTGTTCTTGCTTGGAGAATCCCAGGGATGGGGAGCCTGGTAGGCTGCCGTCTATGGGGTCGTGCAGAGTTGGACATGACTGAAGTGACTTAGCAGCAGCAGCAGCAACCCATTCACTAAAGGAGATGCACACAGAAAGAAAATTCGTGAAACATCAGAAATTTGGAGACTAAGAGATGTAGGTGTTAATAAAAAAAGAAAAAGAAAGAAAGAAAAAGTACTCTGAGCATGAAAATACTCATTGCTTAGAAGAGACAGATCCCAAAATACCACAGAGTAGCCCTAATATTCTAGAGGAATGGGTTGAAGAAATTTGTTCAAAGATCAAAAAGATAAAATCATTAAAGCTAAGTTAAATGGTAACTTGTGACTGGCTGATGTTCACAGTTACACTTGTTTAGTGTAAAGAATCTCTAATCTGAATGTCAGTTGTTAGTATAAAATATTCTCTGCCATCCTTTTAATTTCAGTGACATTAAAAATCACTCAATCATTCAATGTTTTGTTTTCACTTGATAATTGTGAAATATTTAACAAAAATTAAATAAACTTGCCTGGGTTGGTTTGAACTTACAATTTACAAGAAAAGTAAATGACTGAAGTGTAACTTCTTTAAAGGACTTATCATCACATTTGTATCCTTTAAAACATAAATATATTGTCTGGTCTCTAGTAGGTGGATATATCCCCTAGTATTTGTATTTACCTAAATCATAAAAAATCAAAAAATGTGTGTTTAATTCAAACATCTGGTATTTTGTGGTGCATAGAATATTGTTTTTTTGTTGTTTCGAGTTTAAGAAGAATAACATATCAATTACTGGGCAATACCTTCATAGAGGATAGGTAAATGGGTTTTTACTCATATAATTCTATAAATCACAAGTAAATAAACATCCTAGTAAACATCCTTTTGAATGTTCTTCAGCTTTAATTTTTAAAATATTTCAAGTGTAAGATGTCATTTCTAAGAACATTGTACAACTGAATGAAAATATCTTCAGGATACA
This sequence comes from Moschus berezovskii, assembly GCF_049115385.1. Classification (NCBI taxonomy): domain Eukaryota; kingdom Metazoa; phylum Chordata; class Mammalia; order Artiodactyla; family Moschidae; genus Moschus; species Moschus berezovskii. The sequence continues at coordinate 118,728,756 of NC_142462.1, forward strand.
ATGTTTTTTTGCACCACACAGACTACAGCTGAAGGAAGTTTGCTGCAAACTTTCAAAGAACATTTCTAAATTTCAGACAGAATCCTCTCAAAGGGAACAGATAGAAATGTAAAGTAAATTAACAGACTCATATTCACGTGTGATAAATTTATACCCCACATCAAGTGAATAAAATCCACTGGGGCATGCGATTGACACAATGAGAAACTCACCTAAAAAGCATTTTGGTAATAATATGGGAGCGTACAAGAGTTCTCACAGAGTGCTCCCCTAAAAATGAGAGAAATAAAGCTTTTTTTATTGTATACCCTTCAATGTAGCCATCAATATTTCAACAAGTATGAATTCCATTCCCACTATTTTATAGTCAATTTGAGAGATAGGAAGTCTCCCATAAGTCATAGAGGAAGACAGCATCGGTCCTAAGGCTAGAATTCTGTTTCCACTCTGTTGAATAAGTACAATATTTCTACAATTCCCTTACTGGAAACGATCAATTTTAACATGACTAAATAATTATGTATAAAGGAATAAATACATTACAGAGATTCAATAGACAGAAAATATAACAAGGTACACTGAGAAGCCTAAAAGATATAAATTACAGTAATGGAAAATATACTAGAGAAAACAGGGGGTATCATTTCACTGGTTTAGAGGATGCTTCCTAGTTTCATGGTAATCTTCAAAATAGCCCAAGAATTCCCCAAGGTATTTTAACTTCCTTATTAAAAACCGAAGATCCTTGTTTCCTTCATTCTAGACTACAAAAGAAAATAAAATCAGCAACACTGGGAAGAAATTACCATATAAAAGACTAAATATTGCAAATACTTCATTGAAAGTGAACTGATTCTTCTCCACCAAACATTTCAGTGTGCTTTTTAACTTAGTGATGCAGTTTTTCCAGACCAAGATTCCCTAATTTGTATTTAAGTAATATGATTTTCATTTCATTTTTAATTACCTTCCTAAGGTTCACAACTGCAACTATGAAAACCTTTATATATATATATATATATATATATATATTTTTTTTTTACAAAACTACATAGTAAAATTAAAATGTAAGATTCAATCTATTTTTAAAGCATAGACAAAATTTTTATTTTTATAGCTACTTCATTTTGGTAATTTGATCATTGCAAACTCTAGCACTGAACAAAATAAAGACTTCATTGCTTTAACAGGGCATGACTGTTACTCTTATTAGCTCTTTGCAACATTTAAGTTATTCCACCCATATTTCATGTTTATTATTTAACAAAAACTTCAAACTATGCCAGTAATGGTTCATTTGGTCATTTAATGAAAGTATATCTAGTGTTACGATTATGAAAGATTATCAGCACCATTATCTGCTCTTTACTTTCCTTCTCTAGCCCATATCATATATTTTTAAAATGTTTTCACACTGCATGATCAACAATATCCAATTTCAATCTATTTTCAACCATTAGGTTTGGGCTATTTCCATAAAAAGAAAAGTCATATCATTATGTTTATTGGCATCTAAGATTTTTTTTAAACCAGTAAGGAATTATTACACTCTGTCACCTCTGTGATGTATTTATACCCTCCCTCTAATTCCACCCCTACCACCAAAAACATTACACTCAGACTTTAAAACCTAGGATAAGCAAAGTACATTTTGAAAAATGTACTCATCTGAAATTGTTCTGAAAATATCTCATAATATTATGATTTCCTATTAATAGATAGTATTGGAAAACAAAACCTTGAACAATTCTTCCTAAAATTTGATTGGTAGTATCTGGTACAGGAAAAAAAAAAAATGTTTCTTTTGGAATGAAGGGACTGTATGTCTTGAATACTGGATTGAGTGTTTTGCATTAAAAATATACAAATAAAGAGCTTTTATTGTGCTGTTGTGTTTTATGAATCTCCAAGATGGAGCTTTAATGACATTTTCCAAACACAGAGCTTTCCATGTTGCTCTTTTTATTTGCTTCTATATGTCCTCATTGTTTAGCTGCTGAGTCATGTCAAACTCTTTTTTTTCACCTCATGGACTACAGTCCATCAGGCTCCTCTGTTCGTGGGATTTCCTAGCAATAATACTGGACTAGGTTGCCATTTTGTTCTCCAAGAGGTCTTATACGTTTAAGGGACAAATTTTAAAAACAAAAAAAAAACTATAGCTTGGAAAACTTAAGTTGAAAATTTTAGAACAGCAATTTTGATGTTTATTTAGTGAACTCCATCCATGGATGGGCTTTCAGAGATCCACAATCCTCCATATTTCTCAATTCTGTGTAATTTTTGTTCTTTTATTTCTCCTGGATATTCAATATCAATTTCTTTCTACTGGTATCTTGAAATTTTAACTTATTGCAATTAAAATAATGTGATACAGTAGCAACTCCACATTTGCAAATCCTAAAATCCCTAACGCCATGTGCATAATTTTGTTTGGGGGGTGTGCTTTTTTTGATAGAAGGGGAATGACACTTGACAGATGATCAGTCTCAGAGGCTTGAAGAAGCTCAGAAATATTTGGTGGGAAGAAGAAACATTGTCAAGAATGAACATAGTATAGTGCTAAGAAATACTATACAAGTGGTCAAGTCAGATGATGTCAGTTCAGCTGAGTTGTGAGAAAGACAAGCTGTCAGGTGTCAGAGCTAGAGACCAAAGCAACAGCAAAATTAGAGTCAAGCCTTTAATCATTTAATGCACTGGTATAAGCAAGTGTCTAAAACCAGAGACAGTACAGATACCCCCTATTCTATTTCCCCTTGGCGTTGACATACTGGTTAAGAGTCAAGTGGCTTAATACAGTTATGGGGGGTCAACTCCCTATTGAGGTAGCCCCAACAAAAGACTCAAACCACTTCATGGAATCTGGAATTGGGGAGGGGAGCGGGCAAGGGCTGTGATCTGGGAGAGTTACAGTCATCACTCAGTTCTGAAGTGTGGTTGTTTCCAGGACTCACTCCCTTGGACGCCAATGCATGGAGGGACAGCTCTGCTGGGTACTGAGTCAGAGTGGGAAACACAGCCTCAAGGTTCCCACTCTTGCCCTCAAAAACAGATGGAGCGAAGGCATTTGAAGAATGCTAAGGCCTCAGCTCTAGAGATCTAGTGATGCAATCCCGAGGCTAGAATGCAAATCTGTCAAAGAGCATGGCTAACCCAGGTGGCCGAGTCATGGCTGCAACTCCTCCAGCATCTGTAGTGCTGAGTGTGCCCCAGGGCTGGAGTGCAGACAGCGACTTCACCCCACGACACAACACCACCCCTCAAGGCCCACCAGATCAAAACCTTGTAATGCCAGTCATGAAGCCTGGAAAATCAAACATAGGCTCTTAACCTGGAGCTGGGCTTCCCTGGTGATTGTACATGAGGTTATGCTCTGTCATGCCCAGATCATGTTTTTATATTTATGTTTTTGAACTGTGGTATTGGAGAAGACTCTTGAGAGTCCCTTGGGCAGCAAGGAGATCCAACCAGTCCATTCTAAAGGAGATCAGACCTGGGTGTTCATTGGAAGGACTGATGTTGAAGCTGAAGCGTTGAGTTGACTCACTGGAAAAGACCCTGATGCTAGGAGGGATTGGGGGTAGGAGGTGAAGGGGACAACAGAGGATGAGATGGCTGGATGGCATCATCAACTCAATGGAGGTGAGTTTGAGTGGACTCCAGGAGTTGATGGACAGGGAGGCCTGGCGTGCTGTGATTCATGGGGTTGCAAAGAGTCAGACACGACTGAGCGACTGAACTGAACTGAAAGGCCCCATGACTTATAGCTTTCCAAGTGGCACCGTGGGGAAAGAATCCACTTGCAATGCAAGAGACACAGGTTCGATCCCTGGGTTGGGAAGGAAGAGGGCATGGCAACCCACTCAAGTATTTTGCCTGGAGAATCCCATGGACAGAGAGCCTGATGGGCTACAGTCCATGGGGTGGAAAATCGGACACAACTGAAGTGATAGCACACATACAACCATGGCTTATTTTGTGTCTCCTGCATCAGCAAGTGAATTCTTTAACACTGCACCACTGGGAAGCCTATATATATATATACACATAATATAATATGGATATATAATCTGTAAAATCATATATATATATATATATAGTATAGATTACTAGCATATGTATCAATGTTATATTTTCATTCAGGAAAAAATCTGCACCAAAAATATGCTATTAATCCAAAAGGATTTTTTTGAGTACAAAACAATGGATTTGGAATTCTTACAATCTATGGCTGTAATTATGCCTACATACCATTTGAAATCTAGAGAAATATAATTGCTATAAATTCAAAAGATTGAACTGTTTTTACATGTTTTTCTGTCATAAAGCAATTGATTTGGATTAGTGACACTGTACATCAATGTGAGAGGAACGACAAGGAGGTGTTAATCAAATGAAGCCCTCATAAAAAAGGTGCTCAGTGAATGATTTCACTATGCCTGAAGAGTGAGGATTTTTAAATCACACCAAAAACACTTGACAACATTTTTTCAGTGGCTAATAGTGTAAATTTAGGGACAATTTCCAAAATAGTGGTATGAGGAAGGAACTTCATGGATCTTATCCCCAGTAAACAAGCATAACTCGTTAAATTTATTTTAAAAAATCAACTAACATCTGTGGAATTTGTCCAATGGACATAGAGAAAACAGAAAAACATTTATTCAAGAAAACCTACTAAATCTCTCTAAGAGCAGTGACAGTCTATGGGCACCAGAGACATGTCTTTCCAAAGCCACCCATCTCAGCATGACAGAAGCTCCAGTCTGAGTAGCTGTGGACAAGAAACAGGGATCCCTCTTCTCAAATTTCCCCACCAAGGGCTCCTGTATTATCCAGGGGGGCACAGGTGTCCAACGTATTTAATTCTTGTTCCTCAGTTCATTGTTATAGAGGCTAAATATCAAGTGAGTTCATGGGGTAACCAGAGAGTCTGACACAACCTAGCAACTGAGCATGCATGTATATATACATACATATACGCATAGGCACAGTGGCACTCATAGCACACACTACCAAAGTAATGCTCAAAATTCTACAAGCCAAGCTTCAGCAGTACATGAACTGGATTCAAGCTAGATTTTAAAAAGGCAGAGGAACCAGAGATCAAATTGCCAACATCCATTGAATCATTGAAAAAGCAAGAGAGTTCCAGAAAAAATATCTACTTCTGCTTTGTTGACTACGCCAAAGCCTTTGACTTTGTAGATCACCACAAACTGTGGGAATTTCTTCAGTAGATGGGGACACCAGACAATTTTCTGCTTCCTAAGAAATCTGTATACAGGTCAAGAAGCAACATTAAGAAATGGACATGGAACAACAGACTGGTTCCAAATTGGGAAAGAAGTATGTCAAGGCTGTATATTGTCTGACTGCTTATTTAATTTATATGCAGAGTACATCATGAGAAATCCCAGGCTGGATGAAGCACAAGCTGGAATCAAGACTGCTGGGAGAAATATCAATAACCTCAGATAAGCAGATGACACCACCTTTATGGCAGAAAGTGAAGAAGAACTAAAGAGCCTCTTGATGAAAGTGAAAGAAGAGAGTGAAAAAGTTGGCTTAAAACTCAACATTCAGAAAACTAAGATCACGGCATCTGGTCCCATCACTTCATGGTAAATAGATGGGGAAACAATGGAAACAGTGACAGACTTTATTTTGGGGGGGCTCCAAAATCACTGCAGATGGTAACTGCAGCCATGCAGGAGTAAAAGACACTTACTTCTTATAGGAAAGGCTAAAGCTATGACCAACCTAGAGAGCATATTAAAAAGCAGAGACATTGCTTGGCCAACAAAGGTTTTTCTAGTCAAAGCTACGGTTTTTTCCAGTAGTCATGTATGATTGTGAGAGTTGGACTATAAAGAAAGCTGAGCACTGAAGAATTGATGCTTTTGAACTGTGGTGTTGGAGAAGACTCTTGAGAGTCCCTTGGACTGCAAGGAGATCCAACCAGTCCATCCAAAAGGAAATCAGTCCTGAATATTCATTGGAAGGACTAATGCTGAAGCTGAAACGCCAACATTTTGGCCAATCTGATGCAAAGAACTGACTCATTGGAAAAGACCCTGTTGCTGGAGAAGACTGAAGGCAGGAGGAGAAGGGTACAACAGAAGATGAGATGGTTGGATGGCATCACTGACTACATGGACATGAGTTTGAGTAGCTCCAGGAGTCAGTGATGGATAGAGAAGTTTGGCATGCTGAAGTCCATGGGGTTGCAAAGAATCAGACACAACTCAGTGACTGAACTGAACTGAAACACATATATACATACATATATGCATATATATATGCATATATATATATGATTTTACAGTCCATACCAAAAACAGCAATTCATAATGAATCACTTTTATTAGGTAATCAACAAGTGTCTCTCACTGTCTGTCAGGTACTCAGCAATGCACTATAGGAAAACAGCAGAATTATGAAGTATATGTCTGCCTTTCAGTTAGTCAGTTCAGTCGCTCAGTCGTGTCTGACTCTTTGCGACCCCATGAACCACAGCACACCAGGCCTCCCTGTCCATCACCAACTCCCGGAGTTCACTCAAACTCATGTCCATCGAGTTGGTGATGCCATCCAGCCACCTCATTCTCTGTCGTCCCCGTCTCCTTCTACCCCCAATCGCTCCCAGCATCAGAGTCTTTTCCAGTGAGTCAACTCGTCACATGAGGTAGCCAAAGTATTGGAGTTTCAGCTTTAGCATCAGTCCTTCCAATGAACACCCAGGATTGATCTCCTCTAGAATGGACTGGTTGGATCTCCTTGCAGTCCAAGGGACTCTCAAGAGTCTTCTCCAACAGCACAGTTCAAAAGCATCAATTCTTCGGCGATCAGCTTTCTTCACAGTCCAACTCTCACATCCATACATGACCACGGGAAAAACATAGCCTTGACTAGACGGACCTTTGTTGGCAAAGTAATGTCTCTGCTTTTTAATATGCTATCTAGGCTGGTCATAACTTTCCTTCCAAGGAGTAAGCATCTTTTAATGTCATGGCTGCAATCAGCATCTGCAGTGATTTTGGAGCCCCCAAAAATAAAGTCTGACACGGTTTCCACTGTTTCCCCATCTATTTCCCATGAAGTGATGGGACCAGATGCCATGATCTTCGTTTTCTGAATGTTGAGCTTCAAGCCAACCTTTTCACTCTCCTCTTTCACTTTCATCAAGAGGCCTTTGAGTTCCTCTTCACTTTCTGCCATAAGGGTGGTGTCATCTGCATATCTGAGGTTATTGATATTTCTCCCAGCAATCTTGATTCCAGCTTGTGCTTCTTCCAGCCCAGCGTTCCTCATGATGTACTCTGCATATAAGTTAAATAAGCAGGGTGACAATATACAACCTTGACGTACTCCTCTAAGTACGGCTCAGTGGCTCAGTTGTAAAAATCTGCCTGCATTTCAGGAAATGTGGGTTCATCCCCTGTGTTGGGTAGATTCCCTGGAGGAGGAAATGGCAAACCACTCCAGAATTCTTGCCTGGGAAATCCCATGGACAGAGAATCCTGATGGGTTACAGTTCATGGGAGTCACAAAAGAGTCAGACATGACTCTATGACTAAGCAACACCTACCGTTAGGGAGATAACTTAATTGAGGTGAAAACGCAAATGTGTATATATCAGGGAAAAAAATCTTGCCGTCCATTTGTTATATTTTTCTGTACACCTCAGTTTTCCCTTTCCAAGTAATTATCTCAAACCTCTGACTACAGCATACCATTCTCATTTTCGGAAAAAAGATAGAAAATAAACTTATGGTTACCATAGAGGAAATGTGGAGGAGGGATAAATCAGGAGCTTGGGATTAACAAGCACACACTACTATATGTAAGATAGATAATCAATAAGAAACTACTGTATAACACAGGCAGCTCTATTCAATATTCTGCAATAACCTATATAAGAATCTGAAAAAGAATGAATCTATGTATAACTGAATCACTTTGCTATACACCTGAAACTAACACATCATTGTAAATCAACTATAAAATTTGTAAGAACGGACTTGCTTACTGCCTTAGCCTGAAGCAAAATTCAAGACCAAGACACAGGTGCACATAGTCCATTTTCAGAGAACAGAAAGGGAACAAAAAAGTGAAGAAATGAAGAAAAACCAAAATAGGAGCACATTACAGAGTTTACTGCTGTGTGCAACTGAGACTTGACCTTGCTGCACCTTCTCAAAACTGTCCACCCTATGACTAAATAGGGTAATATTTATTCTTTGGTTCCCAACCCACATTGATTTTCCTTGGGCTTGTTAATGACCCTACATTTCAAGACTGATCCGTGTGAAGGTACTTATCCACAGGCTTTAGCCTGTGCCCACAGCATGTCAGAAAGTGCAAGAGAAATATGAAGGGAGACCATCTCAGACACTGTCAGTATGAATGGAACTTATGCCCGCACATGACTCCGCCAAAACTGTGGCCCTATTAGAAGTAATAACTCCATAGTGAGAGCTGAAGGCACCAGAGGCATATGATACACCTTCTGCTTTTAAGTTCAGTTCAGTTCAGTTCATTCGCTCAGTCGTGTCCAACCCTTTGCGACCCCATGAATCACAGCATGCCAGGCCTCCCTGTCCATCACCAACTCCCGGAGTTCACTCAAACTCACCTCCATCGAGTCAGTGACGCCAACCAGCCATCTCATCCTCCGTCGTCCCCTTCTCCTCCTGCCCCCAATCCCTCCCAGCATTAGAGTCTTTTCTAATGAGTCAACTCTTCGCATGAGGTGGCCAAAGTATTGGAGTTTCAGCTTCAGCATCAGTCTTTCCAATGAACACCCAGGACTGATCTCCTTTAGAATGGACTGGTTGGATCTCAAGAGTCTTCTCCAACACCACAGTTCAAAAGCATCAATTCTTCAGTGATCAGCTTTTTCACAGTACAACTCTCACATCTATTCATGACCACTGGAAAAACCATGGCCTTGACTAGACAGATCTTGGTTGGCAAAGTAATGTCTCTGCTTTTTAATGTGCTATCTAGGTTGGTCATAACTTTCCTTCCAAGGAGTAAGTGTCTTTTAATTTCATGGCTCCAACCACCATCTGCAGTGATTTTGGAGCCCAAAAAGATAGTCTGACACTGTTTCCAGTTTCCCCATCTATTTCCCATGAAGTGATGGGACCAGATTCCTTCTGCTATTACTCGACCATAAAAAGGAACAAACCTGGGTCATTTGTAGAGATGTTGATGGAGCTGGACCTAGAGAGATTGAAAACATTATTAATAATATCAACCCTATTCAGAATTTGGATGGGAATGGCAACCCATCTCAGTACTCTTGCCTGGAGAATTCCACGGAGAGAGGAGCCTGGCAGGCTCCAGTCCATGGGGTTGCAAAAGTCAGACATGACTGAGGGACTAACATATATAAACTCTATCTCTAAGAAATCTAGGAAACTTAGGTCAGAGGATAAAAATCACCAAATGTTAATGGGTCTTAGGTAGATTAAAAATGGCCGTAAATTATTTACAGCTCATCTCTTTAAGAGGGGTTATACATTCCCATATGTTACTTGAATTTCACCTGGTGATGTGACTAATTTTGACTAATTAAATGAGATAACACTGTGCAACTTCCAACCCTAGCAATATTGCTGTAATGTGGTTCAGGCAACAGCCACTGCTGTTTTCATCCCCAGGGGGAAGTTTCATGTTTAAAACAAGATATGACCAGCAGGAAGACAGAGCATCACATCAAAACATAAAATAGATTTTTAATAAAAAACTAAGTTTTTGGTATTACACACTAATGTGTGTTCAATCATTCAGTCGTGTCTCTTTGCGGCCACGTGGACAATAGCCCACCAGGCTCCTCTGCCCATGGAATTTTCCAGGCAAGAATACTGGAGTGGAGTGCATTTCCTACTCCAGGGGATTCCTCTGACTTAGGGAGCAAACTCATGTCTCTTGTGTCTCCTGCATTATCAGGTGGATTATTTACTACTAGTACCACCTGTAAGCCCCATTACACACTAATAGAAAACTGATTAAGTAGCCCCTGAAGTGGTGTGACCTTTAAATAAAAACCAAAAACATGTGGCTTTGGCTTTGGGTCCAAGGAGGCTGAGGCTAGGGAGGTGGCAATCAAACTGGTAGAGAAAGAAAATTAAAATCTTGGCTTAGTTGATTGGTGTGTTCAGTTTGTCATATTTTTCAGAGACATCACAAAATTGCTACTTTAATAATCAGAAGCAATGGAATTCATTTACATGTTATTAAAAGACATCGGACTTTATTTTCCAACTAGTAGTATTGCTTCTGTTCTCAAGGGGAAATGGAAAATGGAGGACTGTCCAGGCAAAATGGAAGAAATGCTTTACATGTGAGAACCAGTGATCATAATCTGACCTTCTTTTGAAGTCTGGTGATTTCAGGAGTTGCCCTCTGTATTTAATTATGTGTCATATGCCATGATTGGTAAATGGAATTTTTAAATGTCAATATGTATGAAGAAATGTATTGGTTAACTTAAGAACCTTTAGTATTTTATTCCATATGTCTCTGGATAGAAAGTTCTTGAAATGCTAGTGCACAGCAGAAGTGAAGGTATGAAATAATTGATTATAATGAAAAAGCTGGTGGCTGCCTCCTGTGACAGTGATTGATTAATTCCACTTGGAAATAATCTTTGTGCAAAGAGGACTGTTTATACTATGAGGCTTGTGGTTTACCACAGACCTTATTTTATTTTTATGGTGGAATTAATATGGCATTAAGGGTAAAGGGTGATTCTGAAAATAAATTTATGAGATAATACTGTTTCACTGACAACCACAACACCCCAGTATTTGCAGAAACTAAAAGTAAATGAATCATTTTGATGATGGAAGATTATCCATACAGTAGACCAACTAGCCCTCTCCTCTTTGAGGTCAAATAGAAGAGCTAAACAGAATGTGAAATTCATTCATTTGAAGATCGTAAAGAGATAAACCTATGATGAGCGTTTAACAGCTTCCCATTAGAAAAGGAAAATGATGGATAACAATTAGGACCTATTGTATAGCATAGAGAACTCTACTCAGTGTGTGTGATGACCTACATGGGAAAAGAATCTAGAACAATCTTTGGACTCTGTGGGAGAGGGAGAGGGTGGGATGATTTGAGAGAACGGCATTGAAACATGTATTTCATCATATGTGAAAAGAATTGCCAGTCCAGGTTCGACGCATAATACAGGATGCTCGGGGCTGGTGAACTGGGATGACCCAGAGGGAGGATATGGGGAGGGAGGTGGGAGGGGGGGTTCAAGATGGGGAAAACATGTACACCCAGGGCGGATTCATGTCAGTGTATGGCAAAACCAATACAATATTGTAAATTAATTAGCCTCCAATTAAAATAAAAAAATAAAAATAAAAAAGAGTTCAGTTCAGTTCAGTTGCTTGGTTGTGTCCGACTCTTTAGAGCCCATGGACTGCAGCAACCAGGCTTCCCTGCCCATCACCAATGCCCAGAGCTTACTCAAACTCATATCCATTGATGCCATCCAGCCATTTCATCCTCTGTCGTCCCCTTCTCCTCCTGCCCTCAATCTTTCCCAGCATGAGGGTCTTTTCAAATGAGTCAGTTCATTGCATCAGGTGGCCAAAGTATTAAGTTTCAGCTTCAGCCTCAGTCCTTCCAATGAACACCCAGGACTGATTTCCTTTAGGATGGACTGGTTGGATCTCCTTGCAGTCCAAGGGACTCTCAAGAGTCTTCTCCAACACCACAGTTCAAAAGCATCAATTCTTCAGCTTTCAGTTTTCTTTATAGCCCAGCTCTCACATCCATACGTGACTACGGGAGAAACCATAGCCTTGACTAGAAGAACCTTTGTTGGCAAAGAAATGCCTCTGCTTTTCAATATGCTGTCTTGGTTGGTCATAACTTTTCTTCCAAGGAGCAAGCATCTTTTAATTTCATGGCTTCAGTCACCATCTGCAGTGATTTTGGAGCCCCCCAAAATAAAGTCTGTCACTGTTTCCATTGATTCCCCATCTATGTGCCATGAAGTGATCAGACCAGATGCCATGATATTTGTTTTCTGAATATTGAGCTTTAAGCTAACTTTTTTACTCTCCTCTTTCACTTTCATCAAGAGGCTCTTTAGTTCTTCTTCACTTTCTGCCATAAGGGTAGTGTCATCTGCATATCTGAGGTTATTGATATTCTCAGCAATCTTGATTCCAGCTCATGCTTCATCCAGTCCAGCATTTCTCATGATGTACTACACATATAAGTTAAATAAGCAGGGTGACAATATACAGCCTTGACATACTCCTTTCCCAATTTGGATCCAGTCTGTTGTTTCATGTCCAGTTCTAACTGCTGCTTCTTGACCTGCATACAGATTTCTCAGGAGGAAGGACAGGTAGTCTGATATTCCCATCTCTTTAAGAATTTTCCAGTTTTTTATGATCCACACAATCAAAGGTTTTGGCATAAAAAAGAGTAGATACATGCATGACTGAGTCACGTTGCTGTACAGCAGAAACACAATATTGTAAATCAACTGTGCTCCAATAAATAATTTATAATATTTTAAAATAATTTAAAAGAAAAGGAAAATGCCTCAGTACTCTGAGATTTGGGGATATACTTTTATGGTATATTTTCTGTTTGTGTGTAGAGGGTTTTTTTAAAATTTTATTTAATTGTAATAAGAAAACAACGTGAGACACCTAACGTTTCATGTTTGCAATATCGCATTAACTGTATACACAATGTTGTGTGCAGATCCCTGGAACAGATTCATCTTGCTTAATTGAAAGTTTATGTATGTTGGTTAGGAACTCCTCACTCCTCCTCCTTTCAGTCCCAGGAAATCACCATTCCACTCTGATCCTATAGCTTTGACTTTTTTATATACCTCATGTAAGTAAAATTATGCAATATTTATCCTTTTTTTTCAAGTTTTTTTTTTTATTGGAGGCAAATTACTTTACATTAATATATTGGTTGGTTTTGCCATACATTGACATGAATCCGCCCCGGGTGTACATGTGTTCCCCCTCTTGAACCCCCTCCCACCTCCCTCTTCCCCATATCCTCCCTCCAGGTTAGTGACCAGATTATTTTGCTTAACATAATGTCTTCCAGGTTCATCCATGTTGTTACATAATGTGGAATTTTTTAAAAAGCTGAATCACTTTCTACTGTATATACTGGTTGTTCAAAAAGTTCCTTCAGATTTTTCCATAATGAGCTTTCAGATAACAAGTGAACTTTTAACAGCTCAACAAATGGTGTAAGGGTCAATTCTCCACGAGAATAAAATAATTATAAACATGCACACATACCCAACTTCACAGTGATTGACCAATATCTTGCAATTTGACTACTGTCTTGCAGGGTTAGATAAAGCAATGTTCTAAGACTCTCAATACTAATAGATAAGTAGGCAGTGTGATTGAATGTATTATTTAAAAAGATAGTGCAATTACCTCCATATTCTGAAAATATTTTAACTTGGTATAAACCAATCTTCCTTCTTGCCTTATGTCCTGGATCCCACTTAATTAAATCAGTCTTCTACCTTCTTCTAACCCCAAGAGATTACATTATTTTACTTTGTTATCAACTTTAAAGTTCTTAGAGGCCTGGAAACCTGTGACTTTAAACAAAGCCATGGTTAAGAAGCACCTTGCAAGAATTAAACACAGAATTTCTACCTTACTTATTGAATATATTGACTAATTTACCTTGAGGGTTAAAAGGCATGAGAAGGGACAGGAAGGACCCCCTCAAAAAACATATCTAAAATAAAATAAATTAGGATGTGAGGGTTTGGAGAAAACTGGTAAGAGTACATTTAAAGCAAGAGGACACATTGAAAGGATTTAAGGTTTTAGCAAATGCCTGAAATTTAAGATAAGAAGTGAAGGATGCTAGATAGGAGAAAGAACCCCATGAATCACATAACCTGGTTTCTAATTTGTAATCTTTAACCTGAGCTAAGTTTAAAGTCACTCTGGTGCTAGCCCAGTTAATCACATGGGAGCTAACATTCAGGCAGATATTTTCCACATATTTGATTTAAACCTGGGGACACCTGAAGGTTCCCACACACCTGTGTGATGTCATCAAAGGATACTTTTTCAAGCGCTGTCTCCCAGGCTTTCACACCTCTGTTTCTTCCTTCTCTCTTTCCATCAATCTACTTCCCTATTTATATCTCTATCATGCGTTCCTTTTAACCCAATGAATTATGTAGAACCTGGCAACTTAATTGAATTGAGCATGTTTAAACAATGCATATTAAAAAGCAGAGACATTACTTTGCCAACAAAGGTGTGTTTAGTCAAGGCTATGGTTTTTACAGTAGTCATGTGTGAATGTGAGAGTTGGACTACAAAGAAAGCTGAGCAACGAAGAATTGATGCTTTTGAACTGTGGTGTTGGAGAAGACTCTTGAGAGTCCCTTGGACTGCAAGGAGATCCAACCAGTCCATCCTAAAGGAGATCAGTCCTGAGTGTTCATTGGAAGGACTGATGTTGAAACTGAAACTCCAATACTTTGGCCACCTAACGCAAAGAGCTGACTCATGTGAAAAGACCCTCATTCTGGGAAAGATTGAAGGCAGGAAAAGAAGGGGACAACAGAGGGTGAGATGGTTGGATGGCATCACCGACTCAATGGACGTGAGTTTGGGTAAACTCTGGGAGTTGGTGATGGACAGGGAGGCCTGGCGTGCTGTGGTTCATGGGGTCACAAAGAGTCGAACACTACGGAGCGACTAAACTGAACTGAAGTGAAACAAATGCAATACGAAAAACAGGGAGAGGCGGGGGGTGGAGTAGGGGGGTAGGAAGGGAGAGAGAGAGACAGAGAAATCACCAAATCCCATTAGGTGCCAGAGGTGAAAGAGAATAGGACAGAGACAGCAAAGAGGAAGGAGAGACAGAGAGAAGAGAAGAAAGACAGAAAAGGAGGGGGAAAAACCAAGAGCAAGTCAAAACTAGCATGTTATTAAAAATTTTTTTTTAATTAATTTATTTTTTATTGGAGGCAAATTATTTTACAATATTATATTGGTTGGTTTTGCCATACATTGACATGAATTCGCCCCGGGTGTACAAGAGTTCCTCCTCCTGAACCCCCCTCCCACCTTCCTCCTCCCTTTATCCTCCCTCTGGCTCATCCCCGCACGCCAGCCTCGAGGATCCTGTAACATGCATCGACCCTGAACTGGTGATTCGTTTCACGTATGACAACATACATGTTTCAATGCCATTCTCCCAAATCATCCCACCCTCACCCTCTCCCATAGAGTCCCAAAGACTGTTCTATACATCTGTGTCTCTTTTGCTGTCTCGTATACACGGTTATCATTTGCATCTTTCTAAATTCCATATATATGCGTTAGTATACTGTATTGGTGTTTTTCTTTCTGGCTTACTTCACTCTGTATAATAAGCTCTAGTTTCATCCACCTCATTAGAACTGATTCATATGCATTCTTTTTAATGGCTGAGTAATACTCCATTGTGTATATGTACCAAAGCTTTCTTATCCATTCGTCTGCAGATGGACATCTAGGTTGCTTCCATGTCCTCGCTATTATAAACAGTGCTGCAATGAACATTGGAGTACACGTGTCTCTTTCAATTCTGGTTTCCTCGGTGTGTATGCCCAGGAGTGCGATTGCTGGATCATATGGCAGTTCTGTTTCCAGTTTTTTGAGGAATCTCCACACTGTTCTCCATAGTGGCTGTACTAGTTTGCATTCCCACCAACAGTGTAAGAGGGTTCCCTTCTCTCCACATGCTCTCCAGCATTTATTGCATGTAGACTTTTGGATAGCAGCCATTCTGACTGGTGTGAAATGGTATCTCATTGTGGATTTGATTTGCATCTCTCTGATTATGAGGGATGTTGAGCATTTTTTCATGTGTTTGTTAGCCATCTTTATGTCTTCTTTGGAGAAATGTCTGTTTAGTTCTTTGGCCTATTTTTTGATTGGATCATTTATTTTTCTGGAATTGAGCTACAGGAGCTGCTTGTATAATTTGGAGATTAATCCTTTATCAGTTGCTTAATTTGCTATTATTTTCTCCCATTCTGAAGGCTGTCTTTTCACCTTACTTATAGTTTCCTTTGCTGTGCAGAAGCTTTTGATTTTAATTAGGTCCCATTTGTTTATTTTTGCTTTTATTTCCAATATTCTGGGAGGTGGGTCTTGGAGGATCCTGCTGTGATTTATGTCGGAGAGTGTTTTGCCTACATTCTCCTCTAGGAGTTTTATAGTATCTGGTCTTACATTTAGCTCTCTAATCCATTTTGAGTTTATTTTGGTGTATGGTGTTAGGAAGTGTTCTAGTTTCATTCTTTTACAAGTGGCTGACCAGTTTTCCCAGCACCACTTGGTAAAGAGACTGTCTTTTCTCCATTTTATATTCTTGCCTCCTTTTTCAAAGATAAGGTGTCCATAGGTGCATGGATTTATTTCTGGGCTTTCTATTTTGTTCCATTGATCTATATTTCTGTCTTTATGCCAGTACCACACTGTCTTGATGACTGTCGCTTTGTAGTAGAGCCTGAAGTCCGGCAGGTTAATTCCTCCAATTCCATTTTTCTTCCTCAAGATTGCTTTGGCTATTTGAGGTTTTTTGTATTTCCATACAAATTGTGAGATTATTTGTTCTAGTTCTGTGAAAAATATCGTTGGTAGCTTGATAGGGATTGCATTGAATGTATAAATTACTTTGGGTAGTATACTCATTTTTACAATATTTATTCTTCCAATCCATGAACATGGTATATTTCTCCATCTATTAATGTCCTCTTTGATTACTTTCAGTAGTGTTTTATAGTTTTCTACGTACAAGTCTTTTGTTTCCTTAGGTAGATATATTCCTAAGTATTTAATTCTTTTCGTTGCAACAGTGAATGGAATAGTTTCCTTAATTTCTCTTTCTATTTTCTCATTATTAGTGTATAGGAATGCAAGGGATTTCTGTGTGTTGATTTTATATCCTGCAACTTTACTGCATTCATTGATTAGCTCTAGTAGTTTTCTGGTAGAGTCTTTAGGGTTTTCTGTGTAGAGGATCATGTCATCAGCGAACAGTGAAAGTTTTACTTCTTATTTTCCAATTTGTATTCCTTTTATGTCTTTTTCTGCTCTGATTGCTGTAGCCAAAACTTCCAGAACTATGTTGAATAGTAGTGGTGAGAGTGGGCACCCTTGTCTTGTTCCTGACTTTAGGGGAAATGCTTTCAGTTTTTCACCATTGAGGATAATGTTTGCTGTGGGTTTGTCATATATAGCTTTTATTATGTTGAGGTATATCCCTTCTATTCCCACTTTCTGGAGGGTTTTTATCATAAATGGATGTTAAATTTTGTTGAAGGTTTTCTCTGCATCTATTGAGATAATCATATGATTTTTATTTTTCAGTTTGTTAATGTGGTGTATTACGTTGATTGATTTGTGGATATTGAAGAATCCTTGCATTCCTGGGATAAAGCCCACTTGGTCATGATGTATGATCTTCTTAATATGTTGTTGGATTCTGATTGCTAGAATTTTGTTAAGGATTTTTGCATCTATATTCATCAGTGATATTGGCCTGTAGTTTTCTTTTTTTGTGGGGTCTTTACCAGGTTTTGGGATTAGGGTGATGGTGGCCTCATAGAATGAGTTTGGAAGTTTCCCTTCCTCAGCAATTTTCTGGAAGAGTTTGAGTAGAATAGGTGTTAGCTCTTCTCTAAATTTTTGGTAGAATTCAGCTGTGAAGCCGTCTGGACCTGGGCTTTTGTTTGCTGGAAGATTCCTGATTACAGCCTCTAGTTCTGTGCTTGTGATAGGTCTGTTCAGATTTTCTATTTCTTCCTTGTTCAGTTTTAAGGTAAATTTTCTACTAGCCATTTGTGAGACTTTGCTTTAAATCTCAAAGTTGTAGACTCGAACTAGATTCTATCATATTCCAACACAAAGTTTTCCTCTTTTCACCTAGTATAGTGTTTACAAATAGTAAAGCATAAATGTTTGTGGGTTGTTAACCATGCACATCCAGTCCTTTGTGTAGTGGTGGTATAATCTGAGTTAGTTCTGGTTCTGAGCTGGGTGCATGTCAGAGAGTGATTTTTTTTTTAAACATCTCAGTGGTGGAGCAGAAACTTGCAGCAAAATCCAGTTTACCTTTTACAACTAGATGTTGGTTTATGTAATTTATTTTTTCCTTTCACGATTTCTTGACCCGAAGTTTATTTCCAGAAGCAGTCACTTGTATACCTGAAACTAATTAATATTGTAAGTCAACTATTTTTGCTGCTGTTGTTTAGTTGCTAAGTCAGACCACTCAATTAAAAGGTAAAATAAAGAAAAAAAAATGGGCAAAAAGTAAATAACATATTTTACAAAGCTCCATTACACGTCAGAATTTTAACTATATTAGGACCTTGAAAAATTCTATGTTTTCATAGCATGGGTGTATATATATAATATTGAGATAAAATACTGACTTGACTGACTTATACCAGTTTTGGGGTTTTCCAAGTAATTGGAATAATTCCATAAACTAATAGTGCATTTTTTTGTGACCCAAGATGTGGTCTATTCCAGAGAATGTTCCATGTGACCTTAAAAATTTAATTATTCTGCATTTGGATGGAATGTCCTGGAGATATCAATTAGGTTCATCTAATCTAAAGTGTCATTTAAGGCTGTGTTTCCTTATTAATTTTCTGTTTTGGTGATCTGTCCATTACTATAAGTGGGGTGTTAAAACCACGTACTGTAATGCCCCACTTATCATGCCTATTATTGTGTTACTGTTAATGTCCCTTTCATTCCCAAGTGGTGCTAGTTGTAAAGAACCTGCCTGCCAATGCAGGAGACATAAGAGATGTGGGTTCCATTTCGGGGTCAGGCAGATCCCCTGGAGAAGGGCAGTATTCTTGCCTGGAGAATCCCCTGGACAGAGGAGCCTGGTGGGCTACAGTCCATGGGAGTAACAAAGAGTTGGACATGCCTGAAGCGACTTAGCACACACGCACACCATTGCCTTATGTACTGAGATGTTCCTATGTTGGGCACAAAAATATTTACAATAAATATGTCTTCTTGGATTGATCCCTTCATCATTATAAAGTGTTCTTCCTTATCTATTGTAATATAACAATGCATTTTTAAACATGTTTGAAACCTGGGGAAAGAAATATTTAGAAGTCCTTAAAAACCTGTAAGTGAGAATCAAGTGATGTATTACTATTCCCTCTAATGTTAATTAAATTTAGTGATATTCAGGTAGTAAAAAGCCCTTTAAAAAGCATCTAAATTACATCTAGGTAATACCTTTGAATTAGTATCTTCTGGCCCATTAATATTGAATGGTTTGCCTTGGAAACGAACAGAAATCTTTCTGTCGTTTTTAAGATTGCATCCAAGTACTACATTTCGGACTCTTTTGTTGACGATGATGGCTACTCCATTTCTTCTAAGGGATTCCTGCATACAGTAGTAAATATAATGGTCATCTGAGTTAAATTCACCCATTCCAGTCCATTTTAGTTCACTGATTCCTAGAATGTCGACGTTCACCCTTGTCATCTCCTGTTTGACCTCTTCCAATTTGCCTTGATTCATGGACCTAACATTCCAGGTTCCTATGCAATATTGCTCTTTACAGCATCGGACCTTGCTTCTATCACCAGTCATATCCACAAGTGGGTATTGGTTTTGCTTTGGCTCCATCCCTTCATTCTTTCTGGAGTTATTTCTCCACTGATCTCCAGTAGCATACTGGGCACCTACCGACCTGGGGAATTCGTCAATCAGTATTCTATCATTTTGCCTTTTGATACTGTTCATGGGGTTCTCAAGGCAAGTATACTGAAGTGGTTTGCCATTCCCTTCTCCAGTGGACCACATTCTGTCAGATCTCTCCACCATGACCCATCCGTCTTGGGTGGCCCCACACGGCATATGGCTTAAATCTTATACATAAGCCCTTAAAACACTAGTACAGGAAAAAAAAAAACTATATCACAAAATATTCAAACAGTTGCAGATACCAAAAATATGCATAATTTTATAACATTATATATTTAAATGTATACACACCCAATGACAGTGAGTATGCTTCTACTCAAAAATTTTTTCTTACTTATAAAATGATAAATATAGCCATAGTTCATAGAAATCTAACTTGCAATCATCAACACAGAATCTATTTTTAATATCAAGAAGATTGAAACCTATTAAGAATACTGACCTAAGTGTATGTTTATGTTCAGTTCAGTTCAGTCACTCAGTCGTATCCGACTCTTTGTGACCCCATGAATCACAGCACGCCAGGCCTCCCTGTCCATCACCAACTCCCAGAGTTCACTCAAACTCATGTCCACAGAGTCGGTGATGCCATCCAGCCATCTCATCCTCTGTTGTCCCCGTCTCCTCCCACCCCCAATCACTCCCAGCATCAGAGTGTTTTCCAGTGAGTCAATTCGTCACATGAGGTGGCCAAAGTATTGGAGTTTCAGCTTTAGCATCAGTCCTTCCAATGAACACCCAGGATTGATCTCCTTTAGAATGGACTGGTTGGATCTCCTTGCAGTCCAAGGGACTCTCAAGAATCTTCTCCAACACCACAGTTCAAAAGCATCAATTCTTCGGCGATCAGCTTTCTTCACAGTCCAACTCTCACATCCATACATGACCACGGGAAAAACCATAGCCTTGACTAGACGGACCTTTGTTGGCAAAGTAATGTCTCTGCTTTTTAATATGCTATCTAGGTTGGTCATAACTTTCCTTCCTAGGAGTAAATTTCTTTGAATTTCATGGCTGCAATCAGCATCTGCAGTGATTTTGGAGCCCAAAAAAACAAAGTCTGACACTGTTTCCACTGTTTCCCCATCTATTTCCCATGAAGTGATGGGACCAGATGCCATGATCTTTGTTTTCTGAATGTTGAGCTTCAAGCCAACCTTTTCACTCTCCTTTTTCACTTTCATCAAGAGGCTTTTGAGTTCCTCTTCACTTTCTGCCATAAGTTTGGTGTCATCTGTATATCTAAGGTTATTGATATTTCTCCCAGCAATCTTGATTCCAGCTTGTGCTTCTTCCAGCCCAGCGTTCCTCATGATGTACTCTGCATATAAGTTATATAAGCAGGGTGACAATATACAGCCTTGACGTACTCCTTTTCCTATTTGGAACCAGTCTGTTGTTCCATGTCCAGTTCTAACTGTTGCTTCCTGACCTGCATACAGTTTTCTCAAGAGGCAGGTCAGGTGGTCTGGTATTCCTATCTCTTTCAGAATGTTCCACAGTTTATTGTGATCCACACAGTCAAAGGCTTTGGCATAGTCAATGAAGCAGAAATATATGCTAATTTATTTGAATTACAAATAAATATAATCCCACATTCTAGAAGTATATTATTATATCATGTTTTAAAATAGATTCTTTACCTATCTATCTGCTATATTTGCCTATTGTTTTTCTATTCCTCTACCACAGGAAAGATAACCCTTTCACAAGCATGTTAAGTGTGGTTTTGTTCAACTGAAAACAACTGTAAACATTTGTCAGTGAGCTAAGGCAAACATTTCCCTGCCAAGTACTATTATGGGTTATGTCCTCAATATTTTCATTCATCATTTATCAGCCCTATTGTCTTACTGATGGAATCTAGAATCATTTTGAAGTCAAACTTGAATTAAAATTTGAAATTATAAAAGACTTTCTAGCAACCTAGTAAAATATTAGCATCATATGAAGAACAGTTTGGGATAATCCCAACTTGCTTTATTTATCGGGAAGGTCTCCTGGAGAAGGAAATGGAAACCCAGTCCAGTATTCTTGCCTGGAAATTCCCATGGATGGAAAAGCCTGGCATGTTACAGTCGATGGAGTCACAAAGAGAGGGCCATGACTGAGCAACTGAGCACACACCCAATTTGTTTTATAATATTCATGCACACAGTCTTATAAAGCCTGTATTCACTATATGATCAGAAGGTCAAGCACAAGAAACTTGGAATTTGGATTGAGACAAACCTGAGTACAAAGTCTGACTTCATCCTCTTAGAAGCATAATTAATATCTATGGACCTCATATTTTAATTGTTAAAATGAAAATAAATATTATGCTGGCCAAAACTGGGTAAAGTGGAGTTATACAGTTTTAGTTCAGTTCAGTTACTCAGACATGTCCAACTCTTTGTGACCCCATGGCCTGCTGCAAGCCAGGCTTCCCTGTCCATCACCAACTGCCAGAGCTTACTCAAACTCATGTCCATTGAGTCGGTGATGCTATCCAACCATCTCATCCTCTGTCATCCCCTTCTTCTGCCTTCAATCTTTCTCAGCATCAGGGTCTTTTCCAATGAGTCAGTTCTTCACATCAGGTGGCCAGAATATTGGAGCTTCAGCATCAGTACTTCCAAAGAGTATTCAGGACTGATTTCCTTTAGGATTTCCTTGTTGATCTACTTGCAGTCCAAGGGACTCTCAAGAGTCTTCTCTAACACCATGATTCAAAAGCATCAATTCTTGGTGCTCAGCTTTTGTTATGGTCCATCTCTCACATCCATACATGTGAGAGATGGACCATAAAGAAACCATAGCATTGGCTAAATGGACCTTTGTTGACAAAGTAATGTCTCTGCTCTTTAACATGCTGTCTAGGTTTGTCATAGTTTTTCTTCCAATGATCAAGCTTCTTAGTACTTAACACAATATTCAGCAGATGATACCTCTAAATGTATTAAATTTAGCTTTTATCACACTATTTACTAGGCACTCCTTATGGCAAATTCACATACTTACAAAACCTTTCACCATTATTAATATTGGAATGAGAAATAAAATCCATGATAATATATCATGCACCTTCCATGCGTATTACACTACATGAATATCACGAGAAAGGGAAGAGAAAAATACACTTTCAATCTAGAGAAGGGGACAACCCACAGCAAGAATTGCATACTGCTGGAAAGGAAACCATCACCCTCTCAAATCCATGACTGGTGATGACTGAGAGGCATATATACATTATTCTGTTATCAGCATCAGGATGGGTAAAACACTCCTTCCCTTAAGAAGTCTGTATGTGTTACAGGCCAACCAATTCCCTCTTAGAATTCTCTAGTCAGTTGAAAGGTTTGGAACCTGACTTGCACTAAGTACCCAATTTGTGACTTATAAGGTTGGCTGAAAGTGAAGTGAAAGTGAAGTCCCTTAGTCATGTGCGACTATTTGCGACCCCGTGGGCTGTAGCCTACCAGGCTCCTCCGTCCATGGGATTTTCCAGGCAAGAATGCTGGAGTGGGTTGCATTTCCTCCTCCAGGAGATCTTCCGACCCAGGGATTGAACCTAGGTATCCCGCATTGTAGGCAGACACTTAACCATCTGAGCCACAGGGAAGTCCATAAGGTTGGCTACTTCCCCTTGATTGGGATCCATGATAGATCGTTTCATGCTTCAAACCTCATAACAAAGGAAGTTCCCATTGTTCAAGTGAATGTGGTAATTATTCTTCCTCTCCTGTACACTTGTTAAAACATTAAAGGATACAGCTTCCATAAGGCAATACATAGCTCTATCATTTAATTAAGGACTGGAAATACTGTCTGCAGTTTATGGAGTAGGCACATGAGGCTTAGAACCGTTAAGTACCTTTCAGAAAAAAAAGAAGTAATTGAGCTAAACAGGCTGGGACCAAAGTGCCTTTAATATGATCTACTTTAAATAGGGTGAAATTTGGATACTTTAATTGTAGAAACATTTAAGGATCCATGCATAAATGATATAAATATATCTTTTTAATAGCTTTCCAATAAATTTAAAGAAAAATTTAACAGATTTTATTCAATTCTCTGCTTAATACTTCTTAGTGAACAAATTGCTACATATACAATACTTGAGTCTAGTTATCCTGTTACTGTCATACTAGAAATGAGTCTAGACATGTAGCTGAAAATAAATCCTATTTTATGAACTTGTAAAAAGGGGCAGATTCCTGCCTTGATTTTCTTTTTCCAGACAAGGAACCAGCTCTATCTCTTGAATTGTTCTGTAAGTTTCAGTTTGTAATTATTATCCTTTATGGAGACCGGCCTTTAATTTAATTTGATAAGAAAGGGGAGAAACCAAAGTAGCCTTCCCCAAAGGATTTCAGGAAAAAAAAAATTATTGCCCCAGTGGATTAAGTGCTCACACAGAGTTGTGGTTAAATTACAGTTTGCAAACATTTAGTTAAAATAAGTTCAAGACATTTTGCCTGTCCCAAGATAATAAAAGGAAGTTCCCATATTATATTCTATATAATTTATTTATTTTGCCTCTCGTGGTTATGTATACAATTGACTTGAAATTGTGTAGTTTGCCATAGAAAACAAGTTCCAGTCTTTCCTGAATACTTTGCCCACAGCTATACAGTGCTATGGCTTCCCTGGTGGCTCAGACGGTAAAGCGTCTTGCTTACAATGCGGGAGACCTGGGTTCGATCCCTGGGTCGAGAAGATCTTCTGGAGAAAGAAATGACAACCTACTCCAGTACTCTTGCCTGGAAAATCCTAAGGACAGAGGAGCGTGGTGGGCTACAGTCTATGGGGTCGCAAAGAGTCAGACACGATTGAGCAACTTCACCTTCTTTCACTTTCATACAGTGCAATATTTATTATGGCTTCCCAGGAATGCAAGAGACACAGGTTCAATCCCTGGGTGGGGAAGATCCCCTGTAGGAGGAAATGACAACCTACTCCATTTTGCCTGAAGAATCCTGTGGACAGAGGAACCTGGCAGGCTACAGTCCATGAGGATCACAAAACAGTCAGACAAAATCAATTGCCTACATGCCTTAGGTCCTGTCTCTAGACTCATAGCAGCTCCGACAGTTAAGAGTCTGCCTGCAATGTGGGAGACCTGGGTTCAATCCCTGGGTCAGGAAGATCCTCTGGAAAAGGAAAAGGTAGCCAACTGCAGTATTCTTGCCTGGAAAACCCCATGGACCAAGGAGCCTGGTTACCTACAGTCCATAGGGTCACAAAGAGTTGGACATGACTGAGTGACTAACATACACACTACACTCTTTATTCTGTTCCTTTTGTTTGTTCTTGAACTATTGTCAGATTGTTTTGATTACTGTAACTTCATTATAAGTAAAGCAAGGCTTCTCACCATCAACATGCTTAGCCATTTACATTTCTGTTTAAAACTTAGAGCAAGCTTATCAATTTCCACAGATAGTCAAATGGTGAAATTTGAGCATTTGTGGAATGACCTACATTAATGGGGAAATTTTCATTAGATTGAATTGAATTAGTAATCAGTTTAGGGGGAATTGCCATTTTAAATATTGTCTTCTAAGCTCTAATTGAGACATAGTATTTCCGTTTATTTAATTCTTTAAATTTGTTTTATAATTTTCAGTGAAGAGATACTGAATAATTTTATGATTATTTTAATATATACAATATATTCTATGGTTATTACAATATATTCTATGGTTATTCTATGGCTATTATATATTATCCATATATTCTATGGATTTTAAGATATTAACATATATTCAATAATGTAGTTATTATAAACTTTCACATTTAATTTCTTAACTTGAAAGTATTATATAGAAATTCAACTGTTAGTATTTTATATTGTCCTTTTATCCAGAAACTTTATGAAAAAATGGTTACTGTAATTAGACATCCTTTTAGTTGTTTCTGTTTTTTTTCCCCCAAAAGGTAGCTATGTAAGTTGCTTTATAAGTGAATTATTCAGGTTTCATTTACTTTACCTGGATCATGTCTCTTTCTTTCTTAACATTTCCCTTCTGCTTGCATACATACTCATTACAATAAAGGAAAGGAACTTGGAATAATATCACATTATATATATATCACATAATAATTAACATTTCCATAATCATTGAATACCTGAAAAAATTTTCTTCCTTCATCTTTTCCATATTTTGGCTGAATATAAGTATTCACAGAAGTCTCAAACTCTAAAATAGTAACTTGTTGACAATGCTTTCAATAAAATGAATCTAGGTAAGTATTGAATTAACTTTTACAAGGAACCTGGCCTCTTAAGTTAAAGTCTTAACTTCCTTGAATTCCTTATCAATCCTGAGATTCTAAGTTAGAGGAATCTGTTCGGGAAGAATGGAGTGCATTCAATTGAGGCTGATCAAGAAAGGGAAGAAACAAACAAACAAGTGAACAAGATGGAAACTCAGTTCATAGAGAATATCTGGTCTTGTAATCAAGACAATCTGACAATACTTCAAGAACAAACAAAAGGAACAGAATAGAGAGTCTACTGTGTGTGTTAGTCGCAACTAACAATTGTTAGTGTGTATGTTAGACACAACTCTTTGTGACCCAGTGGACTGAAGCCCACCAGGTTCCTCCATCCATGGGATTTTCCAGGCAAGAATACTGGAGTGGGTTGCCTTTTCCTTCTCCTGGTTCACCAACTATGTTTAAAAATCTATGGGACGGATGAAGATCTGACACAGCATTAATCCTATTCTGAAAGTCTTTCCAGAAATGGCAACCCTAAAATGACATTTTACTTTGAGATCAGAAGACATGTGGGATTCAACCAAAGAGCTATTCTCAAAAAGCAAAGTATGTGTGTGTGTGTGTGTATATATATATATATATATATATATATATATATATATATGGCACTGTTGTAGCTTTGAAGACATTCCTTCAAGAAGATATCACTTCTTGGAATTATCTTTTTCCTTAAACAGAGTCAATACATATACTCTTTAGGACAATACCAATTTTTTACTGTACTGCTTTTAAAGTAATTGTTCTAAGACGGTTACCATTCTGTCAGGGTAGAATATATATAAAATAAAATGGCAACCCACTCCAGTGTTCTTGCCTGGAGAATCCCAGGGATGGCGGAGCCTGGTCGGCTGCCGTCTGTGGGGTCACACAGAGTTGGACACGACTGAAGTGACTTAGCAGCAGCAGCAGTACATTTTTTAGTTTCAATCACACAATAAATTCCTGCTTGAGTTTAGTTTCAATCAAAAAGTTATCCATCTTTGTTTTTGTCATACCTTGTATTAATTCTTGAGCCAAATGCTGACCATAATTTTATAAATGTGTTTCACATTTCTGATAGTATATATACTCTTGTCTTCTAGAAAATGAGCTTTGTGCTTTTCAATTTATTACAGTTAGCTATGTTTTCAGTTTAGTTGTTCTATTACACTGCCTCAAATTCTTATGTTAATAAATATACTTTAAATAAAAACTAAATGAATAAGAAATATAAATGTAATAAAATAAATTTTGGTAAAGTAAAAACAACAGAAAATTACTCCAAGAATAGTGAGTATGCCTATAAAAGTAAGCTTAAAATTATGTACCATATTTTATTGATAATCTCCCTATATTAAATATGCAGGTTTTTATTACTTTTAACTATTAAAATAATCCTTCATTGATCAACTTTGTAATTATTAGACAAAAAATTAATCCTTAGCATAAATTGATAAAATATAATTGAAAGTTCAAGAGACTTTTGTAGTTTTAATTACCTCAACAAGTAACTTTCAAGTTATCCTTCTGTATTAATTTATAATTGAGATTAACATCTACAAACTTTATAGTTTCAGACAAATATGGCAGTATGTGAGAATAACAGCTGAGGAGAAAAAGGCGGGTAGCAACTATCTGTACTAACTTATCTGATTCTTTAGTGCTTAATTAGAATGAAAACTAAGGGTTACTAGATTTATAAAACAAATAAAAAAAAAGAATGAAAATAGTCAAATATACAAAACTGAGATCCCTGAGAAAAAATAGAGATCTTTTATAAGGAGAAGAGAGAGTTTTAAAGCATAGTATATTCAGAAGCATTCTAAATGATGTTTCAATAAAATGAGAGTCATGAATAGGATTCAATGAAAAATAACTCTCAAAAAAATCCTTTGGAAATTAAAAATATATTGACAAAAAATATATAAATCAATAGGAGGATTAGAAGATTAATTTGAGACATCCTTCTAGCACACACATGTGAAAACACAAAAAGAGAAAGCCTGTAACAGAAAACAAATCGGTCAAGACTATTTATCTAGTAAATAAATATAAGTAAATAAAGATAGCTTATCTAAGAGTTTCAAAAGGGAGACATTAACGGAAAAAATAGGGGGAAATTATTAAATAAGCAAATCTCTCAGAACTAAAGAGACTCCTGTCTCCAGATTCAACAAAACCCACTAATTGCTGAGCTCAATAAATAAATATTAATTCAAAGGCACATCACTGGTGTTTCAGGATACCAAGAATTAAAAGAACATCCACAAAGTATTCATCATATTTTTCTCAGTATTTGCTGAGGCAATTAATGTCATAATAATTTTATACTTTTAAATTAGCAATTTCAGAAAATAAAAATGGTAAAATTTATTCTAAAAGGCAATAGTATTTTGACTTAAAATTTTATATCCAGCCAAGCTATAAACTGATGGATATGGCAAAATAAAGCCATTTGAGAGATTCAAAAATTCAGAGAATATGCCTTCCATATATCATTTTGGAGAAGGTTATGTGGGGATATATTTCCAGAAAAAGTTGACAATAGAAGATGAATGGGATAAAAGACTTAGTGGGTCTATGTAAGAAGCCCAGTGCAAATGAATCCTTTCTAGCTGGCTTGGGAATAATCAGAGCAAGAGTGAACAAAAAAATTCCTAAAATATTTTTTTTCCAGAAAATAATGTAAATGTAAGGCTCCATGAAGCTATTGATGGTACCAGTTGGTAAAAACTCCACCTGTGATGTGGGAGATCTAAGTTCAATCCCCTGGAAAAGGAAATAGCAAGCCACTCCAGTATTCTTGCCTGGAAAATCCAATGGACAGAGGAGCCTGGCAGGCTATAGTCCATGGGATCACAAGAGTCGAACACTACTCAGGGACGAAACCACAAGAAAAGAGAATTTATTTTATATTGACAGAATATTTCTCATTTCTGAGTTGCACAAGGATTGTGGAATTAGACCTACCTTTGCCAACCAAGGTCCGTCTAGTCAAGGCTATGGTTTTTCCCGTGGTCATGTATGGATATGAGAGTTGGACTGTAAAGAAAGCTGATCGCTGAAGAATCGATGCTTTTGAACTGTGGTGTTGGAGAAGACTCTTGAGAGTCCCTTATACTGCAAGGAGATCCAACCAGTCCATTCTAAAGGAGATCAATCCTGGATGTTCATTGGAAGGACTGATGCTAAAGCTGAAACTCCAATACTTTGGCCACCTCATGCGACGAGTTGACTCACTGGAAAAGACTCTGATGCTGGGAAAGGTTGGGGGCGGGAGGAGAAGGGGACGACAGAGAATGAGATGGCTGGATGGCATCACCGACTCTGTGGACATGAGTTTGAGTGAACTCCGGGAGTTGGTGATGGACAGGGAGGCCTGGCGTGCTGTGATTCATGGGGTCGCGGAGAGTCGGACACGACTGAGCGACTGAACTAACTAACTAACTAACTAGAAGTATTATGATACCAGCATTGCTAATTGGTTTTTCAGTGAAAAGTAGCTATGATTATAATGGAAAATAGTAGATTTTGCTTTTAGAATAAATATGTAGACAGACAACAGACTGTAGTTTTCAGATACAAATGAAAATAATGTATTCAATTTGAAAATATTTTTAATATAGTTAGACAGAATTAAGGAAGAGAAGGTAAAAAAAGAATAAGCCAACAGGAAGCTATGGGGTTTTGTTTTGTGTTTTTTTATTTTTTGATTTAGATAATAGTAACTCAATCTCAAAAATGACAGAAAGATGTCTATTCATTTCCAAGGCAAACCATTCAAAGTAATCCAACTCTATGCCCCAACCAGTAATGGTGAAGAAGCTGTAATAGAATGGTTCTATGAAGATCTAAAGATCTTCTAGAACTAACAGCCAAAAGAGATGTCCTTTTCATCATAGAGAACTGGAATGCAAGTAGGAAGTTAAGAGATACCTGGAGTAACAGGCAAATTTGGCTTTGGAGTAAAAAATTAAGCAGGACAAAGGCTACAGAGTTTTGCCAAGAGAATGCAGTGGTCATAGCAAACACCCTCTTCCAACAAGAGAAGACTCTACACAAGGACATCACCAGATGGCCAACACCAAAATCAGATTGATTATATTCTTTGCAGCCAAAGATGGAGAAGCTCTATACAGTCAGCAAAAACAAGACCAGGATCTGACTGTGGTTCAGATCATGAACTCCTTAATGCAAAATTCAAACTTAAATTGAAGAGTGTAAGGAAAACCACTAGACAATTCAGGTATGACCTAAATCAAATCCCTCATAATTATATAGTGGAAGTGACAAGTAGGTTCAAGGGATTAGATCTGAGAGACAGAGTGCCTGAAGAACTGTGGATGGAGGTTCATGACATTGTACAGGAGGCAGTGATCAAGAACATCTCCAAGAAAAAGAAGTGCAAAAAGATAAAAAAGTTTTTCTGAGGAGGTGTTACAAATAGTAGAGAAAAGAAGAGAAATGAAATGAAAAGGAGAAAAGGAAAGATATACCCATTTGAATGCAGAGTTCCAAAGAATAGCAAGGAGAGATAAGAAAGCCTTCCTCAGTGATCAGTGCAAAGAAATAGAGGAAAACAATAGAGTGGGAAAGACTGGGGATCTCTTAAAGAAAATTAGAAATGCCAAGAGAACGTTTCATGCAAATATGGGCACAAAAAAGAAAAGAAATGGTAGGGACCTAACAGAAGCAGAAGATATTAAGAAGAGGTGGCAAGAATACACAGAAGAACTATACAAAAAAGATCTTCAAGATCCAGATAACCATGATGGTGTGATCACTCACCTAGAGCCGGACATTCTGGAATGCAAAGTCAAGTGGGCTTTAGGAAGCATCACTATAAACAAAGCTAGTGGAAGTGATGAATTCCAGTTGAGCTATTTCAAATCCTAAAAGATGATGCTGTGAAAGTGCTGCACTCAATATGCCAGCAAATTTTGAAAACTCAGCAGTGGCCACAGGATTGGAAATGTCAGGTTTCATTCTAATCCCAAAGAAGGGCAATGCCAAAGACGGTTCAAACTACTGCACAATTGCACTTATCTCACATGCTAGCAAAGTAATGTTCAAAATTCTCCAAGCCAGGCTTCAACACTACCTGAACCATGAACTTCCAGATGTTCAAGCTGGACTTAGAAAAGGCAGAGGAACCAGAGATCAAATTGCCAACATCCACTGGATCATTGAAAAAGCAAGAGAATTAGAGAAAAACAACTACCTCTGCTTTATTGATTACACCAAAGGCTTTGACTGTGTGGATCACAATGAACTGTGGAAAATTCTTAAAGAGAAGGGAATACCAGAACACCTTATCTACCTCCTGAGAAATCTATATACAGGTCAAGAAGCAACGTTAGAAACAGACATGGAAAAACAGACTGGTTCCAAATTGGGAAAGGAGTGTGTCAAGGCTGTATATTGTCAGCATGCTTATTTAACTTTTAAGTAGAGTACATCATGTGACATATCAGGCTGGATGAAACACAAGCTTGAATCAAGATTGCTGGGAGAAATATCAATAACCTCATATATGCAGATGACACCACCCTTATGGCAGAAAGTGAAGAAGAACTAAAGAGCCTTTTGATGAAAGTGAAAGAGGAGAGTGAAAAAGTTGGCTTAAAACTCAACATTCAGAAAACTAAGATCATGGTATCCTTTCCTATCTCTTCATGGCAAATAGATGGGGAAACAGAGGAAACAGTAACAGACTTTATTTTGTTGAGTTGGTGGGGGGGCTCCAAAATCACTGCAGATGGTGACTGCAGCTGTGATATTAAAAGATGCTTGCTCCTTGGAAGAAAAGTTATGTCCAACTTAGACAGCATATTAAAAAGCAGAGACATTACTTTGCCAACAAAGGTCTATCTAGTCAAAACTGTGGTTTGTCCAGAAGTAATGTATGGATGTGAGAGTTGGACTATAAAGAAAACTGATCACTGAATAATTGATCCTTTTGAACTGTGGTGTTGGAGAAGACTCTTGAGAGTCCCTTGGACTGCAAGGAGATCCAACCAGTCATTCCTAAAGGAAATCCGTCCTGAATATTATTGGAAGGACTGATGATGAGGTTGAAACTCCAATACTTTGGCCACCTGATGCGAAGAACTGACTCACTGGAGAAGACTCTGATGCTGGGAAAGATTGAAGGTGAGAATAGAAGGGGACGACAGAGGATGAGGTGGTTGGATGGCATCACTGACTTGATGGACATGAGTTTTAGCAAGCTCCAGGAGCTGGTGATAGACAGGGAAGCCTGGCACACTGCAGTCCATCGGGTCACAAAGAGTCAGACAAGACTGAGTGACTGAACTGAAATGAACTCACCTTATGAAGAGGATAAGAAACAGAAATCATATTATTGAAAATTTCAAGTAGGTAGTCTAAAGTGTAGATAAATGTGCTCATGTGCTCAGTCATGTCCAACTCTTCCTGAACCCATGGACTGGAGCTGTCAGGCTCTTCTATCCTTGAGATTTTCCAGGCAAGAGTATTGGAATGGATTGTCATTTCCTCCTCCAAAGGCTCTTCCTAACCCAGGGATCAACCCCAGGCCTCCTGGTTCCTGCCCTGCAGGCAGATTCTTTACCTGCTGAACCATCAGGGAAGCCCATGTAGATAAATATAAACATCAAATTTAAGAGAAGAGATCATGGAGATGAAAGATTAGTGGAAGTGGATTAAGCTATTGAATAATGCTAGGTAAATGGAGTGATATAGACAAGCGTGAAAACACAGTATTTTAAGGAACAGTGAGAAAAATCAATATGCATATCATTATGAAAATATTAGCTGGAGATGCAGATTGAGAACTAACTTGAGACCTTATAGGAAAGAAATGCTTTCTTCTTTTAGTCTAAAATATTATTATATGAGAAGTGAAGAATAGTTGATTTTCTTAATCACATGCTTCCTACCAAGGGAAATAAATTAAAATTAAATGATAATATAAGCCCATCATTTTAAAAAATGTTTTATGCAGAAAATGAGTTCCGTCTTAAAAAAAATTCAAGACAGTTGAATGAAAAGGAAGCTTAATGGATGTAAGCTGAAAAGATATTAGTCAAGAGAGAATAAATTTCCTTTGTTTATAGAGTACAGAATTCATAAAATCTATGCATAAGTAAGGGGCTTCCCAGGTGGCTCAGATGGTAAAGAACCTGCCTGCCAATGCAGAAGACACAGGAGACAAAGGTTTGATTCCTAGGTTAGAAGATCCCCTGAAGGAGGAAATGGAAATCCACTCCAGTATTCTTGCCTGGGAAATCCCAAGAACAGAGGAGCCTGGTGAGCTACAGTCCATGGTGTCACAAGGAGTTGGACATGACTGAGCATACATACATAGGTGAAGGACCTGGAAAACTGTTGCTAACTCAAGTGCTAACAGTGCTAGAGTGTAGAGAATGAATAAGATGGGATTCTATAAAGAGCCACAACAATCAATCCACCACTTAGAATGGAGTAAAAACTCGAGTTCAGAGACAATGTTTCTAGCCATGAATTCAACTTGTCTTAAATCATTCTAAACACTGTAGGATGCAGAGCAAAAATCATAAAGGTTTTTTCCCCAGTTAAATACTATGTAAGAGTATTTCAATTAAACAGCAAATTCCTAAACTAATCTGATCAAGTTCTATATGGGAATAATGATACTTATTTTAATGACTAATTTACTTTCAGCAAGATTCATTATTTGATGTTAAGTATAAATTATTCAAACACAATAAATGTAGATGGCCAAGATAACATAGCTGGAAAGATCTTGAATTTTCAATTTCCTTATACTTACTGCCTAATATTGCAAACTTAATGGAGCCATAATGTCCTTTTATACTATTAGGAATAAGTGAAACTGATTTAATAACTAACTAAATGGTCTCAATCAAATATTAAGTATCTTAAAAATGGTCTCTGCTAGTTTATACTACTTATGCTGATTTGGTTAACTGCAGATACTGAAAGTGTTTTCTGCCATATCTTTGTGTGACACTGGAAAGATCAGAATCTCTTTTGCTTTTCTTATTTGACTTATAAGAGTAACTGTCCATTTTGAAAAATATGGCATAGTAACTTTTATGTTGTTAATACTGAATCCTTTAGAATTATAAAGTTTTAAACTGATTGTTAGTAAATCATTTGCCCACAAACCTCAGGCTTCTTGCTCCTCAGACCAAAAACTGAACAAGCTTAAGGTCACTGCTTTGTTTTGGCCAGGTTGAAAAGAGCTCATTTCAAAACCTCAGTAGGACATGCAGTAGAGGCAGATTATGTCTCTTGGTCATAGACTGGGAAAAAATATTTGCAAATCGTATCTATCTAAAGCACCTGAGTCTGTAATATATGTTTTAAAAAGTCTCAAAACTCAAAAGAAAATGATTCAACTTAAAAATAGGCGAAAACTTGAACAGACACTTCACCATAGAAAATATATAAATGGCAAAAAAGCACCTAAAAAGATGCTAAACATCATTAATCAAAGTAATGCAAAGTAAAATAAAAGGGTATGACACACAAACCTAACTGGAATGACTAAAATGAAGAAGACAGAACATATCAAGTGTCTGGAAGAATGTATCCAAGTGTGTATGCATGGAACCCAATTGTAGTTGTATAAATACCTGGGAAAAGAGTGTGACAGACTCTTGAAAACTTATCACCTTAGGATCCAGGCACTATATTACTAAATATTTATCCAAGAGAAAGAGGACATATGCTCATACAAAACTTTATACAGAATCATCCATAGCACCTTTATTTGCAATAACCAACAAATGGAAACAACCTAAATTTCTACCACTATGTGAATAAACTATAACATATCCATAAAATGGGGCTTCCCTGGTGGCTCAGAGGTTAAAGCATCTGCCTCCAATGCGGGAGACCCGGGTTCGATCCCTGGGTCAGGAAGATCCTCTGGAGAAGGAAATGGTAACCCACTCCAGTACTCTTGCCTGGAGAATCCCATGGACAGAGAAGCCTGGTAGGCTACAGGCCACGGGGTCGCAAAGAGTCAGACATGACTGAGCGACTGAACAGAAGGGAACGGAATCCATAAAATAGACTAATATTCACTAATAAGAAGGAATAGATGATTGATAAGCCCTGCAATAGAAATCAATTTCAAAGACATCTGAATGAAATAAAGCAAGAAAAAAGACTGCATTCTGTATGAAACATAATGTAAAAATTTTATAAAATTAATATTCAGTGAGAGAAAGGAGATCAATGTTTGCCTGGGGAAGCAGAGAGAGGGATTCCTTTTTTGGAGAACTATGTTCATTATCTTGAATATGGTGAAGACCTTATCCAAAGCTTATTAAATTCTATATCTTAAATACATGCCACTTATTAATACATGTCAAATATACAAGGATGATACTGTCAAAACTTATGAAAAACAATGCTTAACTGAATAAAATCTGAGACTAACTTTGAAAGGCATTCAAGAAAGAGCAAATATAGGAATTGACGTGTGTATATGTTGAAGTAAACATAGAACAATGTTAATTATAGAATTTAGGTGGTAGTAATCTCATGCAACGAGTTGACTCACTGGAAAAGACTCTGATGCTGGGAAGGGTTGGGGGTGGGAGGAGAAGGGGACGACCGAGGATGAGATGGCTGGATGGCATCACCGACTCTGTGGACTTGAGTCTGAGTGAGCTCTGGGAGTTGGTGATGGACAGGGAGGCCTGGCGTGCTGTGATTCATGGGGTCGCAGAGAGTCGGACATGACTGAGTGACTGAACTGAACTGAATATAGAGATACCAAGGGAACATTTCATGCAAAGATGGGCTCGATAAAGGACAGAAATGGTATGGACCTTACAGAAGCAGAAGATATTAAGAAGAGGTGGCAAGAATACACAGAAGAAATGTACAAAAAAGATCTTCACGACCAAGATAATCATGATGGTGTGATCACTCACCTAGAGCCAGACATCCTGGAATGTGAACTCAAGTGGGCCTTAGAAAGCATGACTACAAACAAAGCTAGTGGAGGTGATGGAATTCCAGTTGAGCTATGTCAAATCCTGATAGATGATGCTGTGAAAGTGCTGTACTCCATATATCAGGAAATTTGGAAAACTCAGCAGTGGCCACAAGACTGGAAAAGGTCATTTTTCATTCCAATCCCAAAGAAAGGCAATGCCAAAGAATGCTCAAACTACCACATAATTGCACTCATCTCACAGGCTAGTAAAGTCATGCTCAAAATTCTCCAAGCCAGGCTTCAGCAATACGTGCACCATGAACTTCCAGATGTTCAAGCTGGTTTCAGAAAAGGCAGAGGAACCAGAGATCAAATTGCCTATATCCACTGGATCATGGAAAAAGCAAGAGAGTTCCAGAAAAACATCTATTTCTGCTTTATTGGCTATGCCAAAGCCTTTGACTGTGTGGATCACAATAAACTGTGGAAAAGTCTGAAAGAGATGGGAATACCAGACCACCTGACCTGCCTCTTGAGAAACCTGTATGCAGATCAGGAAGCAACAGTTAGAACTGGACATGGAACAACAGACTGGTTCCAAATAGGAAAAGTAGTACGTCAAGGTTGTATATTGTCACCTGCTTATTTAACTTATATGCAGAGTGCATCATGAGAAACGCTGGGCTGGAAGAAGCACAAGCTGGAATCAAGACTGCCGGGAGAAATATCAATAACCTCAGATATGCATATGACATCACCCTTATGGCAGAAAGTGAAGAGGAACTAAAAGCCTCTTGATGAAAGTGCAAGAGGAGAGTGAACAGGTTGGCTTGAAGCTCAACATTCAGAAAACAAAGATCATGGCATCTGGTCCCATCACTTCATGGGAAATAGATGGAGAAACAGTGGAAACAGTGTCAGACTTTGTTTTTTGGGGCTCCAAAATCACTGCGGATGCTGATTGCAGCCATGAAATTAAAAGACGCTTACTCCTTGAAAGGAAAGTTATGACCAACCTAGACACCATATTAAAAAGCAGAGACATTATTTGTCAACAAAGGTCCGTTTAGTCAAGGCTATGGTTTTTCCAATAGTCATGTATGGATGAGAGGGTTGGACTATAAAGAAAGCTGAGCACCAAAGAATTGATGCTTTTCAACTGTGGTGTTGGAGACGACACTTGAGAGTCCTCTGGACCGCAAAGAGATCCAACCAGTCCATTCTAAAGGAGATCAGTCCTTGGTGTTCATTGGAAGGACTGATGCTGAAGCAGAAACTCCAATACTTCAGCAACCTCATGCGAAGAGCTGACTCTTTGGAAAAGACCCTGATGCTTGGAGGGACTGGGGGCAGGAGGAGAAGGGGACAACAGAGGATGAGATAGCTGGATGGCATCACTGACTCAATGGACATGAGTTTGGATAAAATCCAGGAGTTGTTGATGGACATGGAGGCCTGGCATGCTGTGATTCACGGGGTCGCAAAGAGTCAGACACGACTAAGCGACTAAACTGAACTGAATATAGATATTTACTGTTTACTATACATCTTTTAACCTTTTTTATAAATTGGACATTTTTCATAATAGTATTAGAAATTCTATTTAACCACTAAAAAATCATTTAAAAGGAAAGATTATTTCCTGTTACTTGTAAGTTAACATAACATGATACCAAAATAGGAAAACTGCTTACAAATAAAAAAAATCTGCTTACAAATAAACCAAACAAATCTCACCTATGAATATGAAAGCGACTTAACTAAAATATTAGCTATTGTAAAACAGAAAGAAATTTTAATAACAGCTCATTACAAAATGGGGTTTCTTTGAGAAATGAGAAGATAGCTTAATTTTTAGGAAATTAATTATTGAAATTAGTTCAATTTTTAGGAATTTGTTTATTAAAATTAAAGAAAATGACATACTACTATATACATGTGCACTGAAAAGGCAAAATTTAGCAAGATTCAGCAACTCAAGATAAACCAGTACCATAGAAATAAAAACTTTCTTGATGTGTTCATTTTCAGAATCCAGCATTATATATGAGAAATAGTAATTTTAACCCGAAAGAGAAAAACCAAAACCATGCTGTTACCATGTAACTTATTCAGTGTAAGCACAATGCAATAATAAGAAGAGAAAATAGTGATATTAATAAAGTTTCAAAAATTTGGAAGAGTAGAAGTAACCCTAGAAAGAAATTAATCTATATCACCATATTTATACACTTTACATTAGGTTAAATTCCAATGATTCAAGTGTAAATTTTGAAAGATGAGAGACTTTTATCACTCCATAGTTATGAAGAAATCTCACCATGCAGAAATTCCTGAAGTCCTAAACATTTTAAAAAATTAAATATATCTTAAAAATATTTCTGCATAGAAAACACAAACTCAAAAGATAAATGAGGCATTATAAATTGGTAATAATATTTGTAATTCATATCTCACAGTGAAAATGCCAAATTTCAAAAATACCAGTAAAAGGGAAACAGCTTAATTAATAACTGGGCAAGTGGTATAAAAGTAGCTCTGAACAATACTAAATTATTTTAAAATAAGGTAACTGCAAATTTAAGCTGCATTGAAATATAACTTTCACTTACTACACTGACAAATACATAAGATTTTATTATTTAGTATCAAAGATGGTGTAAATTGTTTAACTCGTATGTCAATACTTCTCAAAATTACAAATGAATATACATTTTCTTCGAGGTATTTTACTTCTAGGAATCTGTCTCACAAATATCATGCATATGGAAATGTTCTACATATATAATTAATTAAGAACGTGCATAATAGCAGAAGTTTGGAAACAATCATACATGTATGCCAATAATGTATTGTTTTTAAAAGTAAGGCATATCCATATAATGGAATTCTATTCCAATGAAAAATCAAGATAATTATTTGAATAAATCAGTTTGGAATTAGCAACAAGTACTTCACGAACAAGATAGTCACGATAACGTGATCACTGACCTAGAGCCAGACATCTTGGAATGTGAAGTCAAGTGGGCCTTAGAAAGCATCACTACTAACAAAGCTAGTGGAGGTGATGGAATTCCAGTTGAGCGATTTCAAGTCTTGAAAGATGATGCTGTGAAAGTGCTGCACTCAATATGCAGGCAGATTTGGAAAACTCAGCAGTGGCCACAGGACTGGAAAAGGTCAGTCTTCATTCCAATCCCAAAGAAAGGCAATGCCAAAGAATGCTCAAACTACCGCACAATTGCACTCATCTCACACGCTAGCAAAGTCATGCTCAAAATTCTCCAAGCCAGGCTTCAGCAGTATGTAAACCGTGAACTCCCAGATGTTCAAGCAGGTTTTAGAAAAGGCAGAGGCACCAGAAATCAAATTGCCAACATCCGCTGGATCATGGAGAAAGCAAGAGAGTTCCAGAAAAACATCTATTTCTGCTTCATTGACTATGCCAAAGCCTTTGACTGTGTCGATCACAAGAAACTGTGGAACATTCTGAAAGAGATGGGAATCCCAGACCACCTGACCTGCCTCTTGAGAAACCTGTATGCAGGTCAGGAAGCAACAGTTAGAACTGGACATGGAACAACAGACTGGTTCCAAATAAGAAAAGGTGTACGTCCAGGTTGTATATTGTCACCTTGCTTATTTAACTTATATGCAGAGTACATCATGAGGAATGCTGGGCTGGAAGAAGCACAAGCTGGAATTAAGATTGCTGGGAGAAATATCAATAACCTCAGATATGCAGATGACACTACCCTTATGGCAGAAAGTGAAGAGGAACTCAAAAGCCTCTTGATGAAAGTGAAAGAGGAGAGTGAAAAGGTTGGCTTGAAGCTCAACATTCAGAAAACAAAGATCATGGCATCTGGTCCCATCACTTCATGGAAAATAGATGGAAAAACAGTGGAAACAGTGTCAGACTTTATTTTTCTGGGCTCCAAAATCACTGCAGATGCTGATTGCAGCCATGAAATTAAAAGACACTTGCTCCTTGGAAGGAAAGTTATGACCAACCTTGATAGTATATTAAAAAGCAGAGACATTACTTTGCCAACCAAGGTCAGTCTAGTCAAGGCAATGGTTTTTCCCGTGGTCATGTATGGATGTGAGAGTTGGACTGTGAAGAAGGCTGATCGCCGAAGAATCGATGCTTTTGAACTGTGGTGTTGGAGAAGACTCTTGAGAGTCCCTTATACTGCAAGGAGATCCAACCAGTCCATTCTAAAGGAGATCAATCCTGGATGTTCATTGGAGGGACTGATGCTAAAGCTGAAACTGCAATACTTTGGCTACCTCATGCGACGAGTTGACACTGGAAAAGACTCTGATGCTGGGAAAGGTTGAGGGCGGGAGGAGAAGGGGATGACAGAGAATGAGATGGCTGGATGGCATCACCGACTCTGTGGACATGAGTTTGAGTGAACTCCAGGAGTTGGTGATGGACAGGGAGGCCTGGCGTGCTGTGATTCATGGGGTTGCGGAGAGTCGGACACGACTGAGCGACTGATCTGATCTGATCTGATCTCTGATAAAAAGAAAAGAAAAAATGTTTTACAAGTATTTCTATTTTAAAAAATGGAAAATATACCTCTGCACTTGCATGAAATGTCTGAAAGTGTAAAACAACAAAAAAAATAAAACATACATAAAAATAAAATGAAAATATTTTTAAAAAATAACCTCCCCAAAAACCCCACAAAAATAACAATAGCTAGCTATTAAGAACTAAGTCTTAATTCTTAATAGGTCTTCTCTGATGGCTCAGATGGTAAACAATCTGCCTGCAATGCGGGAGACCCAGATTTGATCCCTGGGTTGGGTTGATCTTCTAGAGAAGGAATTGACAACCCACTCCAGCACTCTTGTTTGAAGAATTCCATGCACAGAGGAAGCTGGCAGGCTACAGTCCATGGGGTCGCAAAGAGTAAGACACTATTGAGCAACTAACATTTTCACACACAGGAGATGAACAGTAAAGAAGTGAGAGATATCTTATACTGATCTCTTTATACATGTTTCCACTTCAGAAACCATGTAAATATATTGATTAATGAAAATGACTCTAATATACAAAACAGAAATCATTACTCCTTACAAGAAAAACCTAAATATGTGGACAATCAATGACTTTTCTTAGTCATCTCAGATAAAAGGTCACAAGGCAAACTGGCATGAATTTTCAAAACAGACAAATCCAGAGTCACACAATCATATCTGACTTTCTGGAGCAGAAATAGCAGTAGTTATAAACAGGTGGGGACACTTAAATGGTAATTTTGACAAATTGCTAAAGTCTAAGTGTAGACCTTCATTATAATGAGTAACTCCTAAGAATTGCAGTCCTAGGGACTACCAGACGTTCTTGGGTTTTAGTTACAGAATCCCCATCAGATTCTCATGATGAAAAACAGAGAAACTCCTTGTGACTTGGGAAGAGGGAGGAATAAGTAGTCAAAAATAATCTTTTCCACAAAATGACTTGCAGAACTGGACATCCATAGGCAAAAAAAAATTAATCTAAACACATATATGACACCCTTCATTAACTCAAAACAGATCACAGATTTGAATGGGCAACACAAAACTGTAAAACCCTTAGAAGATTACATAGAAAACCTAGGTGACTTGGATGTTAAAAAACTTATTTCAATACATCACCAAAGGTATGGTACATGAAATAAATAACTGCTAAATGGGACTTATTAAAATTGAAAGCTGCTACTCTGAAATACAGTATCAACAGAATTAGAAGACAAGCCACAGGTAGGGATAAGATATTTGCAAGACACATCTGATAAAGGACTGTTATCCAAAGTTCCAAGAAAGTTTAAAACTCAACAACATGAAGAACCCAATTTAAAAATGAGTCAAACACTTAACAGACATCTCAAAGAAAATATACACATAATAAATGAGCATATAAAGATATGCTCCAAATCACGTCATCAGGCAAATGCAAATTAAAACAATGAGACACCACTATCCACTCATTTGAATGACCAAAATCCAGAACACTGTCAATACCAAATGCTGATGAAGAGCTGGAACAAAAAGAACTCTGATACTTTGCAGTTTGGAAGGTCAAAGGGTACAGTCATTTTGGAAGAAATGGGGAGAAAGCCAAAACCTAGAGAAATAAGAGACACATTGAAATCGCTTTTACCTTGAGCCAGGCACAGTTGAACTTTAGTTTTAATGCATTTTTGAAGCAAACAGGAAATAAATTTTTTAAGAGTACCTTTTCCCAAAGATGGAGATTTTTTAAGAGGAGTCCTTCACCATTTGGCTGAATCCAAAGAAATATTCCTCTGGCAAGTACAAAGAAAATTGAGTTGTTCCTGAGCCAGAAAGCCAATTTCCCTGAGATCTGTATTTAAATATGTCAGCTTTTGCAAACTGTCTTCTTGATTTGAAGCCTAAAATCCTGACACCTGGATGGTCTAAACAACCTCACCACATACACCAAAATGCTAAAATCATCATTAAATAGGTTGATATACACCTCCAAGAAGACAAAAATTAGAATAAAAGACAAATGTTGGAAAAAGATTTAGTGTTTTGGAAAACAACTAAATCAACTTAAATTTCTTCTCAGAAGGATGGCTTCTTCATTTATGTCTTCATTTAAGTCTCAAAGACACTTATTGAATAAGGAACAAAGACACCAAGCAACCCAAAGCAATGTCATTAAAAGCCAAGAAGGGTCACTGAACAGATAGCAGCTGAAACAATACACCATCAAGAGAGTCCACAGAGATTTCAGATTGTAAATGAATAATGCTTACGATTAAATAACTGCAAGTCAAGTTTGATAAGGTCTTTAGAGAACATAAAACCAGTAAAAGTGACTTAATGGTTGGGGAAAAAAGTATCAAATAGGACACCTAAGAAGTCATTCTTTACATCAGAAAGATATATATTTTTCCCTTATAAAAGAATTTCAGTAGTTTCACTATGATGCATCTAAGTATAGATTCTCTTGTAGTTATTCAACCAAAGATTTGTAAAGTTCCCTGAACCAGCAAACTGTCTTTCATCAATTTTGGAACCTGTTGGTTTCTTTATCTTGAGATATTACATCTTTCACAACCTCTCTCTACTCCTTTCGGGATTTTTGTAACATGCCATTTAGATTTTAAACCATATCCCATATATTGCCTATACTTTGTAAAATTTCTACTTATTTTTCTTCCCATGGTCTACTCTGGGTATTCTATTTTTTTTCTACTTTATTGGTTCTTTCTTCAGCTGTACCTGAACTTTCTTTAATCTACTATTAAAGAAAGAAAAAAGAAAGTGAAGTCACTCAGTCATGTCCAACTCTTTGCGACTCCATGGACTATCGCCTGCCAGGTTCCTCCATCCATGGGATTTTCCAGGCAAGAATACTGGATTGGGTTGCCATTTCCTTCTCCAGGAGATCGTCCTGACCCAGGGATTGAACCCAGGTCTCCCACATTGTAGGCAGACGCTTTACCATCTGAACCACCAGGGAAGTCCAATCTACTATTAAAACCACCACTCAAAAAAATAAAATAAAATAAAAAATAAATAAAACCACCACTCAACTGTTAATGACTTCCCTTGTAGCTCAGTTGGTAAAGAATCTGTCTACAATGCAAGAGACCTGAGTTTCATTGCTGGGTTGGGAAGATCCCCTGGAGAAGGAAATAGCAACCCACTCCAGTATTCTTGCCTTAAGAATCCCATAAACACAGGAAACTGGCAGGTCACAGTCCATGGGGTCGCAAGAGTCAAGACACGATTCAGCAACTAAACCATCACCACCAAACTATTAACATTATTTTTCATCCTAGATATTATATTTGATATTTGGTATTTTTTATTTCTCTGGTGAAAGATTTAATCATGCTAGTTAATCCCTTGGATCTCTTAAATACAATGATTTTTAAACTACTACTGATAAAACCTTTTCATATAAAGCCAATATATGGGTCACCTGCATTTCTATTCTTATTGTTTTTTTATTATGGATTTCCAGCATATTTTAATTCCTGATTATGTTTAATTGAGAGATGTCCTTTTTTTTCATGAAGATCCCCTGGAGAAAGAAATGGCAACCCACTCCAGTATTCTTGCCTGGGAGAGCCTGGTGGGCTGAAGTCCATGGCGTCACAGTGTCGGATACAACTCAGTCACTAAACAACAACAACTTATTTGTTGGAAAATAAAATAGATCTCCTTTGTGGCTCCAAATGATATTATTGTCTCTCAGAGGGCATGTAATTTAGTTCTTACAGATGATGTTGCTATGAACAGATAAATTTAAATAACTCAGAAAATAAGCTGATTAAAAAAAACAGTTTGAATTTTTAGGATATGGGTTTGTTTCAATTGCTCCTTATGATGAAGTTTGAACATTCTTTGACACTGTCTTTCTTTGGGATTGGAATGAAAACTGACCTTTACCAGTCCTGTGGCCACTGTTGAGTTTTCCAAATTTGCTGATACTTTAACAGCATCGTAGTTTAGAATGTTAAACAGCTCAGCTGGAATTCCATCACCTTCACTAGTTTTGTTCCCATTAACGCTTCCTAAGGCCCACTTGGGGCTTCCCTGGTGGCTCAGAGGTTAAAGCGTCTGCCTCCAATGCGGGAGACCTGGGTTCAATCCCTGGGTCGGGAAGATCCCCTGGAGAAGGAAACGGTAACCCACTCCAGTATTCTTGCCTGGAGAATCCCATGGACGGAGAAGCCTGGTAGGCTACAGTCCATGGGGTCGCAAAGAGTCGGACACAACTGAGCGACGGAATGGAACAGAACGGAAACGGAAGGCCCACTTGACTTCATACTCCAGGATGTCTTGC
This sequence comes from Moschus berezovskii, assembly GCF_049115385.1. Lineage (NCBI taxonomy): Eukaryota > Metazoa > Chordata > Mammalia > Artiodactyla > Moschidae > Moschus > Moschus berezovskii. Next base: position 118,773,562 of record NC_142462.1, read on the forward strand.
TCTAGGTGAGTGACCACACCATTGTGGTTATCCAGGTCATTACGATCTTCTTTGTATAGTTCTGTGTATTCTTGTCTTCCCTGGTGGCTCAGATGGTAAAGCATCTGTCTACAATGTGGGAGACCTAGGTTCGATCCTGGGTTAGGAAGATTCCCTGGATAAGGAAATGGCAACTCATTCCAGTACTCTTGCCTAGAAAATCCCATGGACGCAGGAGCCTGGTGCAGGCTACTGTCCACGGGGTCTCAAAGAGCCGGACACGACTGAACGACTTCACTTTCACTTTCTCTGTCTTTTTACCACCTCGTGTTAATCTTTTCTGCTTCTCTTTTGTCCTCACTGTTTCTGTCACTTTTCATGCCCATCCTTGCATGAAATGTTCCCTTGATATCTCCAACTGAGCAAACGGATCTCTAGTCTTTCCTGTTCTGTTGTTTTCTTCTATTTATTTGCATTATTCACTAAAGAGGCTTTCTTATCTCTCCTTGCTATTGTAGAACTCTGCATTCAGTTGAGTATATCTTTCCCTTTCTCCCTTGACTTTCATTTTTGTACAATTCTGCTCATTTCACAAGTTAGCAAGGTAATGCTCAAAATCTTTCAAGCTAGACTTCAGCACTATGAACCAAGAACTTCCAGATGTACAAGCTGGATTAAGAAAAGGCAGAGGAACCAGAGATCAAATTGCCAACATCTGTTGGATCACAGAGAAAACAAGATAATTCTAGAAAAGACATCCACTTCTGCTTCTTTGACTACACTAAAGCCTTTGACTGTGTGGATCACAACAAATTGTGGGAAATTCTAAAACACATGGGGATACCAGATCACCTTACCTGCCTCCTGCAAAACCTGTATGCAGGTCAAGAAGCAACAGCTAGAACCAGACATGGAAAAATGGACTGATTCAAATTTGGGAAAGGAGTACGTCAAAGCTGTATACTGCCACAATACTTAGTTAACTTATATGCAGAGTACAACATGTGCAATGCCACGCTAGATGAATCACAAATGGAATAAAATTGGCCGGGAGAAATATCAACAACTTCAGGTATACAGATGATACATGACAGAAAGCGAACGGGAACTAAAGAGCTTCTTGATATGCGTGAAAGGCAAGAGTGAAAAAGCTGACTTAAAACTCAACATTCCAAAACTAAGATTGTGCCATCTGGTCCCATCACTTCATGGCAAATAGAAGGGGGACAAGTGGAAATGTGGGAGATTTAATATTTTTGGACTCCAAAATCACTGTGGACACTGACTGCAGTCATGATACTAAAAAATGCTTGCTCTTTGGAAGGAAAGCCATGACAAACCTAGACAGCATATTATCAGTTCAGTTCAGTCGCTCAGTCGTGTCTGACTGTTTGCGACCCCATGAATCACAGCACGCCAGGCCTCCCTGTCCGTCACCAACGCCCGGAGTTCACTCAAACTCATGTCCATAGAGTCAGTGATGCCATCCAGCCATCTCATTCTCTGTCATCCCCTTCTCCTCCCACCCCCAATCCTTCCCAGCATCAGAGTCTTTTCCAGTGACTCAACTCTTCACATGAGCATATTATACGAGACAGCAAAAGAGACACAGATGTATAGAACAGTCTCTTGGACTCTGTGGGAGAGGGCGAGGGTGGGATGATTTGGGAGAATGGCATTGAAACATGTATATTTTCATATGTGAAATGAATCACCAGTCCAGGTTTGATGCATGATACAGGATGCTTGGGGCTGGTGTACTGGGATGAACCAGAGGGATGGGATGGGGAGGAAGGTGGGAGGGGGGTTCAAGATGGGGAACACATGTACACCCGGGGCAGATTCATGTCAATGTATGGCAAAACCAATACAATCAGTTCAGTTCAGTTCAGTCGCTCAGTCATGTCCCACTCTTTGCGACCCCATGAATCACAGCACGCCAGGCCTCCCTGTCCATCACCAGCTCCCGGAGTTCACTCAAACTCATGTCCATAGAGTCAGTGATGGCATCCATCCATCTCATTCTCTGTCGTCCCCGTCTTCTCCCACCCCCAATCCCTTCCAGCATCAGAGTCTTTTCCAGTGAGTCAACTCGTCGTGTGAGGTGGCTAAAGTATTGGAGCTTCAGTTTCAGCATCAGTCCTTCCAATGAACACCCAGGATTGATCTCCTTTAGAATGGACTGGTTGGATCTTCTTGCAGTCCAAGGGACTCTCAAGAGTCTTCTCCAACACCACAGTTCAAAAGCATCAATTCTTTGGCGCTCAGCTTTCTTCATAGTCTAACTCTCATATCCATACATGACCACGGGAAAAACCATAGCCTTGACTAGATGCACCTTGGTTGGCAAAGTAATGTCTCTGCTTTTTAAGATGCTATCTAGGCTGGTCATGACTTTCCTTCCAAGGAGTAAGCGTCTTTTAATTTCATGGCTGCAATAATGTAAAGTAATTAGCCTCCAATTAAAATAAATAAATTTTAAAATAAAAAAAATAAAAAGCAGAGACATCATTTTGCCAACAAATGTCCATATAGTCAAAGCTATGTTTTTCCAGTAGTCATGTACAGATGTGAGAGTTGGACCATAAAGAAGGCTGAAGTTAAGTGAGGTGAAAGTCACTCAGTCATGACCAACTCTTTGTGACCCCATGGACTATACAGTCCACAGAATTCTCCAGGCCAGAATACTGGAGTGGGTAGCTGTTTACTTCTCCAGCGGATCTTCCCAACCCAGGGACTGAACCCAGGTCTCCTGCATTGAAGGTGGATTCTTTGCCAGCTGAGCCACAAGTGAAGCCCGAAAACACTGAAGAATTGATGCTTTTGTACTGTGGTTCTGGAAAAGACTCTTAAGGGCCCCTTGGACTGCAAGGAGATCAAACCAGTCTATCCTAAAGGAAATCAACCCTGAACATTCATTGGAAGGTCTGATGCTAAAGCTGAAACTCCAATACTTTGGCCACCTGATGCAAAGAACTGACTCATGTGAAAAGACCCTGTTGTTGGGAAAGATTGACTGTGATTGCAGGAGAAGGAGGCACCCAAGGATAAGAAGGTTGGATAGCTTAACTGACTCAGAAATGTGTCTGTGCAACTTTAATAATGATAGCAAATAAACATAATGTTTATATACAGTCAAATACTTCAATATTAGAAGCATCAACATTCTCTAACAAATCAATGAAATACAGGAAAATAAGGCTATGGTTTTTCCCGTGGTCATGTATGGATGTGAGAGTTGGACTGTGAAGAAAGCTGATCGCCGAAGAATTGATGCTTTTGAACTGTGGTGTTGGAGAAGACTCTTGAGAGTCCCTTGGACTGCAAGGAGATCCAACCAGTCTATTCAAAGGGAGATCGATCCTGGGTGTTCATTGGAAGGACTGATGCTAAAGCTGAAACTGCAATACTTTGGCCACCTCATGCGACGAGTTGACTCACTGGAAAAGACTCTGATGCTGGGAAAGGTTGGGGGCGGGAGGAGAAGGGGACGACAGAGAATGAGATGGCTGGATGGCATCACCGACTCTGTGGACATGAGTTTGAGTGAACTCCGGGAGTTGGTGATGGACAGGGAGGCCTGGCGTGCTGTGATTCATGGGGTCGCGGAGAGTCGGACACGACTGAGCGACTGAACTGAACTGAACAGAACATGCATCACTTAATATTTATTTTAGACAAAACAACTCTAAGTTCATCAAACATTTTTTAAAATATACTTGTCAGAGCTGCTAATTATACTTTTCATTCCTCTTTGAATATACTCAAGTGTGTTATTCTTCTTCAAAATAAAAGCTATACCAAATAAAATTGACCTGATTAGTGTTTAAGTTTAATGATGGGGAAAGCTCCATTGGCTCATTTATTTACCATATCTTGATCCATGCTGCTGTAGAAAACTTGAACCATTAAGGTAGCAGATATACTTCTGAGGATATTAAACAAAGTGAGCAAAACCCTGAATAATTAGCTACATCAGAAATTGATGGTAGAAAGACATGATGGGGGGAAATTATAAATTAGATGTTCAGGGATGAAAAACTGAACTATCCAAAATAAAACCAAATCTGTCTTTGAATAATTAGTAACAAATACAGTGAAGAGCATCCTTAGGAATTATTTCACAGAACAACAGGTTTTCAGGCAGACTTTCTTAGGTGGATGTACCAAATCTTTTTATTTTTAACTAAGAAATTATCTGCAAGACCCACATGGATACCAAAATTGGAACTTTTACTCTAAAGCACATAAAACACATCCACAGTTCTAGAAATTACAACTCTATCTAAATATTACTTCCTTTAAATTTAAAAAATATATTCAATTATTTCTCAACTGATAATATTACAATAAAACTTGCTTGCCTACAGCTCATATGACCAGTATCCATATCAAATGACTTATTTAGGTATCTGTTGCATCTTTGACTTCAACTTTGTTATGAGAATTAGAGGCCAGCAATAAAAATGTAACCATTGTTATTCTTACCTCAAGTTTTACAGTCAGTAATTGAATTTACTACTGCTTTGTCTATTGATATTGATATTGGAAATTGTCAAATATGGCACGTTGAATAGGCCAAAGATGTGTGTGTGTGTGTGTGTGTGTGTGTGTGTGTGTATTAGTCACTCAGTCATGTCTGACTCTGTGACCCCATGGACTGTAACCCTCCAGGCTCCTCTGTCCATGGAATTCTCCAGGCAAGAATAGTTTGCCATTCCCTTCTCCAGGGGATCTTCCCAACGCAGAGACCAAACCCGGGTCTCCTGCATTTCAGGCAGATTCTTTACCATCTGAGCCACTGGGGAAGCCCCAGGCCAAAGATGTCTATGGCTTAACCCTAATCCTGGAAACTGTGAATATGTTATATTACACAGCAAGGGGGAATTAAGATTGCAGGTGGAATAAATTTTGTAATCCACTGACCTTCAAATGGGGAGATTATCATGAACTATTCAGAAGGACCCAGTGTCATCACATCACTCTTAAGAAGAAGTTGGCCAATAGGGCAGAGAGATTCCGCTTGATACAGGTTCCTTCCACCTCTTCTGGCTTGGAATCCAGAATGAGGGGTCATGAGCCCAGGATTGTAGTGGTTCCTGGAAGCTGAGAATAATCTTCATTTGACAGACAGCAAGAAGACAGGGAGCTCTTCCTGTAGCCACAAGGGTCTAAATTCTACTAACCAAACAGATGAGCAAAGAAACTAATTTGTCCTTAGAATCTCCAGAAAGGAATTCTACTGATGTTTAATTTTATCCCTGTGGGGCACATACCAAATTTCTGACTGGCAGAAGATAGAAAATTGTGTTCTGTAAACTGCTCAGTCTGTTGTAATTTGTTATAGTAGCAAAAAAGAGACACCAAAGCTACAGACCCCATCTCAGGAAACAATAAAAAAATTCCTATTTCAAATAAGTTGTTATAAATGTGCTAAAAACACACATGTTCACATAAACACTTGAAATACTTTTGCTTACTAAGTTCACTTCATCTTAATTTTATATGCCCCTCATGAAAATCTTGGGAGTAAAGGCAATTTAAATTTAGAATAGAAAATACCATTGGGGCTTTATATTTATGGAAATATGGTAAACACCACTATTCCCTCATTCCAATTTAATAGCAATCTTCAAGTGTATGTTTTATTGGTTTAACCTTTATTAGATCACTTTCAAAGGGCTTGGGAAATGTATGTGTATGTAGACTCCAAACTCTAGGTGTCTGCTCTGTTGTACTCATATAAAACCAACATTAGATTTTAAGGTTTTTAACCTTTAAAAATAAAGCAATCTGTTATGGTAGGTTTTATATGGCATGCTTAATGTTTTCTGTCTCTCTCCTGTCCTAGATTTTAGGACAAAGAAGAGAATTATAACTACCTGAGGGCTGGAAAGATTATTGTTGACACAAAACGAAGAATAACTTAGTGTGATCATAAAATCACCCTGTGCAGCTAACATTTGGAAAAAAGAAACTATGTCAATGGGAAAATTATTCTATTATAAACTAAAACATTTACAATAAAACAAAATTAATGCCATTTTTGTGGGCGTGAATTTTGGTCTTTACATTGCTCTTAACAAATTATAACACTTTTAAGAGTGAAAAATCCCTGAAAAGGTCTTTGAGATGGATTAGATAAAAGAGTATCCTGAATAAAGCACTGTGCAGCACTAATCTGGTATCTTATAATATATTCTTACAAGAAGGACCATATATAAAGGAGAGGAATATTTTTGTTTCTTTTTCTTTTTTTGTTGTTTTTCAGATTTTTTTTGATGTGGACCATTTTTTAAGTCTTTATTGCATTTGTTACATTATTGCTTCTCTTTTATGTTTTAGTTTCTTTGTGGAATCTTAACTCCCTGACCAGGGATCAAATGCACAGTCCCTGTGTTGGAAGGCAAAGTCTTAACTCCTGGACCCCAAGGAAGTCTCAAGAAGATGAAAATTTCTCGACCGATTCCTTTCACAGCCATTTCCTATAAACAATACTATTAAAAAAATGCTGTCTAAATTTTGTAACAGGAGAGTCAGACACGACTGAGCGACTGAACTGAACTGATCTGAACATATGTATTATTAGAATTTATCATGTTTTTTTCTTATGTACAAGAATCTGTTATTGGTCATGAAAAACAGTCCATTAAGACAAGCTGTTTCTACTGGGAATTCCAGGTCTGTTTAGCAATTTGGACTTTTATACCTACTATGATATAATAAATACTAATGCTTCATCACAGACATTTTATAGCAAGCATCAAAGGTAAATCAGTCAGCAAATTCAAAAGTTGGCAATCTATGGGCCAGAGATCAAATCCAGCTAGCTACCTCTTTTTGTAAATAAAATTTTACCTGAACACAATCATGTATATTTCTTTCGGTTTTTGTTTGCTTGCTTACTTTTGTTACCTTGTCACTCTCTTCTTCTACATCCACTGGATATTTTTTCATTTTTCATTGGGTCTTGTTTTCTTTTCATAAATTTGTATTCATATATTGTTTATGGTTGATTATGTTTATTATTTATGCATATCATTTCACACTATAGTGACAGGGTTGAGTTGTAACAGAGTCTAAAAATACTGGACACACAAAGTCTAAAATATTGGCCCTTTATAGAAAAAAAATGTTGCCTAGTGATGTAACTGAAGGTAATGTTTGTATATAAACAAATAGTATCAATAAAATATTAATAGCATATAATGTATCTATCATATAAATTTTGATAAAAAAAGAGATGTCAAAGCTTACCTTTAAGTTCAAGAAACTTTTCCTAGAAGAGATAATGTTTCAATTGAGTTTTAAATTATGAACTGAAATCTATTATCTGGATAAGGAGGATACACAAAAATGGCAGTTATGCAAGGAAATGATATGTTAATTAGCTTGATGATAGCAATCATTTATCTCTTTATATATATCCAATCATCATGGCATATACCCTAATATACACAACTTTAACTCATAAATAAGAACATGTTTAAAAAGTCTTAGAATCCTCATGTTCATAACAGCACTATTCAGAATGGCAAGGATATGCGAGCAACCTGTGTCCATCGATGCACCAATGGAGGAATTGGGTCATGAATACACAATATGATATTATACGGCATAAAAAAGAAAAGCCTGCCATTTGCAACAACATGGATGGACTTTGAGGACATTATGCTGAGTGAAATAAGTCAGACTGAGAAAGACACACACTGGATGATTTCGCTTGCATGTGGAATGAAAGTGGTCAAAGTCACAAATTTCCAGTTAGAAGATAAGTAAGTACTGGAAAGCTGAGCACCGAAGAACTGATGCTTTTGAACTGTGGTGTTGGAGAAGACTCTTGAGAGTCCCTTGGGCTGCAAGAATATCAAACCAGATAATCCTAAAGGAAATCAGTCCTGAATATTCATTGGAAGAACTGATGCTGAAGCTGAAACTCCAATACTTTGGCCACCTGATATGAAGAACTGACTCATTGGAAAAGACCCTGATGCTGGGAAAGATTGAAGGTGGGAGGAGAAGGGGCTGACAGAGGATGGGATGGTTGGATGAGTTTGAGCAAGCTCCAGGAGCTGGTGATGGACAGGAAAGCCTGGCATGCTGCAGTCCATGGGGTCACAAAGAGTCGGACATGACTGAGTGACTGAACTGAACTGAAGTCTGGAAATGTCATGTACAACACGATAACTGTAGTTAACAGTGCTATCTGGTATATTTAAAAGTTGCTGAAAGTAGCTCCTAAGAGACTTCATACAAGGATAAAATGTTTTTCTTATTTTTCTATCAATATAAGATGACAGATGATAACTAAACTTATTGTAGTGATCATATTGAAATATATGGAAGTCAAATCATTATGCTATCTATATGCCTTAAACAGTGCTATCTGCCAATTATATATGCATTAAATCAGGGAAAAAGGAATTCTACCAAACTTAAAGCAAGAAATACAGTAACGCTGAAGATAATGATTTACGGAAATAAATATAAGAATTCCATAAAATGGGCTTCCCCAGTGGCTCAGATGGTAAAGAATCTGCCTGAAATGCAGGAGACCCCAGTTTGATCCCCGGACTGGGAAGATCCCCTGGAGAATGGAATGGCTACCTGCTCCAGTATTCTTGCCTAGGAAATCCCATGGACAGGGCAGACCGGAGGGCCCCAGTTCTTAGGTTAGCAAAGAGTCAGACACAACTGAAGCAACGTAACCCCATTGCACCAGCCTGTTCAGATCCTTCACACTCACCAACTTTAAGATTGTATAAAATCGCTCCCAGTTGTAGCTGTTTTTCAGTAAATAACTATTGAATATTTTGAATGTTTCTTGTTTCAAAATCTTTTATACTCATCATTTCTATACTCTGCTTTCTTCTGCACAAAATTGATTCTAGGGAGGTCTTTCACTATATGTCTGTATTCTAGGGTTCATAGGGATACCTTGTCAATTAACTTTGTTGTAAATATTTCTAATGCCTTTGATATAATTGCTTTTGCTAATTAGTTTCTACTTTTGTTTAATAAGACTCTGGGATGTTCAAAACAATATCATTGGTACCATCTTCCCAGAATCTTCCACATTTTCGTTTTTAATTATTTGATATTACTGTACTGCAAGGAGATCCAACCAGTCCATTCTAAAGGAGATCAATCCTGGGTGTTCATTGGAAGGACTGATGATCACTAAAGCTGAAACTGCAATACTTTGGTCACCTCATGCGACGAGTTGACTCACTGGAAAAGGCTCTGATGCTGGGAAAGGTTGGGGGCAGGAGGAGAAGGGGACGACAGAGAATGAGATGGCTGGATGGCATCACCAACTCGATGGACATGAGTTTGGGTGAACTCCGGGAGTTGGTGATGGACAGGTTGGCCTGGCGTGCTGTGATTCATGGGGTCGCAAAGAGTCGGACACGACTGAGCGACTGAACTGAACTGAACTGTTGCTAGAGATGAAATGAGAGCTATCCTACATTCATTGATCATTTAGATTTAAAAAGAAATTTCTGTGTCTTCTAAGCAATACATAGTAGCATAAGGAATAATTTAAGAGACAAGTAATTGAGTCTGAATGTTTATATAACTTGGAATTTAATGGCACAAACTCTGAAATTATGGAGTACTGAATTAAAAGACCGATTTGTAAATCATCTCAGAAGTCTATATGTAAATTAAAATTGTATATAAAAGTACCATTGCATTTATTGAAGCTGTTATTCCTCACAGAATAATCTAGGCTTCTCTTTTCCTTATGAGTATGCACACTGAAACTCAATCTATACTTTCCAACATATCTTCTTTCAGCAGTCCAATCAATATTAATAAACAGAATTTTGAGTTTATGCTTAATCAAGTGTATAGTAGGAGCTTTACCAAATCACTTCCTCTTCTCTGCCTACATTAGCTTCACCAGAGATGATTAAGTTTTATCATGTAACTGAAGAGCCAGAAACTAGAAAGGCAGGAAAACAGCAATTTATGCAATCTCTTTTAGCAGCCCAAGACCTTTTAACAATGTGTAAGCAATGTCAAATGCACGGAAATTGAAAGAATAAGCACAAGGCAACTTTCCAATAAAGTATTCTTTAATATAGAATTTATAAATACAACTGTTTCATTTACTACCATTTTAAATACATAAAACTCCATTTAAAATGGTATCTTATCTTTCATATTAAGATATTGTATTATGAAAAAAACATATAATAACTCGCCCCTCTCTTAAGACCTCATCTCAGTGTAGGAAAAAAAAATTTAAGTATGTAATATCAGGAAATGAATAAAACAAGAAATTTCAATGAATTTATGAAATATAGAGTAAATAAATAAAGCAGAAGTTGCTGCTTAAAGAGAAAGTAGAAGATGAATCCGACCTATTTTACATAAACCTGGAGAGGCTCAGAACGCAAAGACTGAAGATAAAAGAAACATAGAAATCAGTGGAATTCAGAACACAGTGTGAATTAGAACATCAGTGAGACAATCGTAGTTCAAGAAAGAGCTCATAAAATGACCTAATGAGATATGAAGACAAAATGATACTAATACCTGAGAATAATGTTTTCTTAAGTGAAGTTTTGAGGGTTCCCCTAAAAACACCTCAACTTCCAGACATGCATCTAAGCTAATGTTTCTCAGACAACAGATCTCCCCACATACTGACTGCTTCATGGGTCTTCCAAGGATCACCACACATGTGAGAAGAGCTGGAAATACAGAAAATTAAGAACAAGATTAAACAGAAAGACTTACCAGAAAGAGAAGACATAAAAAGGAAAAAGATAGGGCCTTTAATAAGTGTCACAAAACATATTTGCAGCCATATTGTTTCTAAGAAAGAAAATTAGGCAGAAATTATGGCACACTTATGGCAGAAAGTGAAGAATTAAAGAACCTCCTGATGAAAGTGAACAAGGAGAGTGAAAAAGTTGGCTTAAAACTCAACATTCAGAAAACTAAGATTGTGCCATCTAGTTCCATCACTTCATGGCAAATAGATGGGGAAACAAAGGAAACAGTGACAGACTTTATTTTCTTGGGCTCCAAAATCACTACAGATGGTGACTGCAACCATGAAATTAAAAGACGCTTGCTCCTGGAAAGAAAAGTTATGACCAACCTAGACAGCATATTAAAAAGCAGAGACATCACATTGCCAGCAAAGGTCCATCTAGTCAAAGTCATGGTTTTTCCAGTAGTCATGTATGGATGTGAAAGTTGGAATATAAAGAAAACTGAGCACCAAAGAATTGATGCTTTTGAACTTTGATGTTGGAGAAGACTCTTGAGAGTCCCTTGGACTGCAGGGAGATCCAACCAGTCAATCCTAAAGGAAATCACACTGGAAGGACTGATGCTGAAGCTGAAACTCCAATACTTTGGCCACCAGATGCGAAGAACTGACTCACTGGAAAAGACCCTGATGCTGGGAAAGATTGAGGGCAGGAGGAGAAGGAGAAGGAGACGACAGAGGATGAGATAGTTGGATGGCATCACCAACTTGATGGACAATTACTTTAGCCAATTCATCAAAATGTAATAAAATTTTACATATGAATGTATATATATATATGTATACACACACACACACATTATTTACTTTTGTTTCCTTAGAGAAGCCTGATGCACTGCCGTATCTTAGCATTAATGAAACTGAAACGCCCTAATCTTCTGTCTTTGTCTCTCTTCTTGGTATAAGTTTCTGTCTCTTTCACTATCAGTTCAATTCAGTTCAGTTCAGTTGCTCAGTCGTGTCCGACTCCTTGTGACTACATGAACTGCAGCACACCAGGCCTCCCTGTCCATCACCAATTCCCTGAGCTTGCTGGAACTCATGTCCATCTCTTGTCTCCTGCATTGGCAGGCAGGTTCTTTACCACTAGCGCCCCCTGGGGAGAGCCTGGGGAGATGCAACTTCCAAGCCTGTCTGCTGCAACTAATGAAGCCCCTGTGCCCTAGAGCTTGAGCTCCCTAGCAAGACCCCACAGTGAGAAGCCTGTGCACCGCAATGAAGAGTAGCCCCCCACTTGCTGCAACTCGAGAAAGCCCACGTGCAGCAAGGAAGACTCAGCACGGCCAAATATAAATAAATAAAATTATACACTTAAATGAAATATTCAAATACCTAATTATGCTGCTGACTAATTATACTATTACCTTTGTCTAATTTTGACTGGATAATATTTCCATACTTTAAAATGTTAAAATTTTTAATAAATACTTCAATTAAAATGTGTGATGTGAAAAGTAAATCTTCTAACTCTTAAGCCTATCACATTCCTTTACCAAGAGTCAATGATTCTTAACTGTTTCCTCGGCACTCCTCCAGAGATAGTCTGCATATATAAACACACATATTAATATCACTTTTGTTCACATAAGCAGAGTGAAATGTACACATTACAAGTTGCTATTTTCACTTCAAAGGAACCAGTATACATGCAGCTGCCTTGTAGCTTTCAGAGACCACAATGCCTTGCTTCATGTTTGTATGTTGTTGTTTTTCAAATATCTAGATAGTAAAATTATTAAAGTATCATCTCATTTTAAATAGAAAAACACAGAGAGCAAGAGAGAATGCTAGAAATATTTTAAAGATACTGCTGAAGAATTAATAGAAGGAATATAAAACAAAATATATATTTTGAAACAAAAACAAAGCTACCAGCAATACATGACAGAGCTTATTTATTAGAAGTGGGAAAGGTAGAGCATGTGCCTGCTAAGCCCTGAGAACGGTGCACAGATGCTGAGGAAAACAGCCTCTGGTTCCCAGGCCTCGCATTAGGCATGTGAGAGTCATTGCCTGAGGCTGTGATAGTTTGAAAACTGGGGAGTACTGGGGATAGCTACAGCAACATCAAAACCCCAAACCAGCCAAACCAGTGTCTGCACTTGCTAAACTCATCAGATAGGCAGCTTGAGGAAAGAAGAACAAATTGCCAAGAAAAAATACCTTAGGTTCAATTGTTCTTCTGTACATTGTTCAGTGTAGAGTTGAAAATTATAAGACGCAGTGAGGAAAAAAAAAGCAACACATCTTTAAGTGTAGTTCTACTGACTTCTCGTTGAAAGATGAACTAATTCCTAGAACTACAGGCAGAAATGGTCCTAATGATAGAACAGTTAAAATAGGGGTGCAAATAACTATGATTATTATCTAAAGGACATGATGTAAAAGGTGGACACTGTCTGAGAACAGATGGGATGTTATAAGGAGTGATTGGAATTATTTTGAAAAAGTCAGCTATTTATGCTGGCTGGTTTTTTTTTTTTATTGGAGGCTAATTATTTTACAATATTATATTAGTTGGTTTTGCCATACATTGACATGAATCCGCCCCGGGTGTACATGTGAATTCCTTTGATGGACTTTTCAACAGACTGAACACCACTAGATGAAGAAATAGTGAACTTGAACAATAATAATTAGATATTATCCAAACTGAAACACAAAGAGGAAAACAAAGAGTAAAGGAAAACAAGCAAACCAAAAGCAACAGAGTACCCATGAGCCATGGGGCAATTTTGAATATCTAATATAGATACATTTGGAGTCCCAGAGGTAAAGAAAGAGGAAGTATGAAAAGTATTTGAAGATCTCAAGGACAAGAATTTTTCAAAACTAATGAATGACTGGAAGCCACAGATGCAAAATCTTGGAAATTCCATGCAGGAAAAGTACAAAGAAAACATAACTAAACATGTAGTGAAGTGATGTAGTGAAGTGTTAGTAGCTTCAGTTGTGTCTGACTATTTGCAACCCCATGGACTGTAGTCTGCCAGGCTACTCTGTCCAAAAACCTTACCTTACACCATACATAAAAATTAATTTGAAAGTGATCATAGAGTTAAATGTAAGCACTCAAACTATAAAGCTTCTAGGAGAAAGTATAGGAAAAAAATCTTTAATAACTGAAGTGAAAATTTTTTAATATGTAATACAAAGAAAAATATGAAACATAAAAGACAACAATGAGAAACTATACTGTAATTTTTAAGTTCTCTTGCTTGAAAAATCATTTAAGTTAATAAGAAGATAAGACTCAGACAAGGAGAAAATATTTGCAAATGACATTTCTTGCAAAGAAGCTGTATCCTGGATATAATAGAGAAACTTAAAAGTTTAATAAAATACAGACAATCAGCCAGAATTAAACAGTGAGCCAAAGAAAAAAAAAGAAAACTTCAACAGACGTTTCACCAAAAGAAGGGACACAGAGAGTAGATAAGTACATGAAAAGTTGCTTAACTTCATTAACTGCAGCAGTAATGCAAATTGCTATGACAATAAGGTTCTACTTTACATGAAATAGATTAGCTAAAATTAAGACTGCCAATTATATATGAATTCAGTTTCTGGGCCACAGTCTAATCAAAACTGTATGCTAGGTTAAAGCCTCCTGTGTTTTGGTTTATTTGTTTAAATAAAAACTAGCACTCAATGCCTGCTTCCCAGATCGAGCTAGTGGTAAAGGAGGTGCCAGTGCAGGAGACTCAAGAAACATGGGTTTGATCCCTGGGTTGGGAAGATCCCTTGGAGGAGGAAATGGCAATCTGCTCCAGTATTCTTGCCTGGAAAATTTCATGGACAGAGGAGTTTGGCAGGCTACAGTCCATGTGGTCATAAAGAGTTGGACACAACTGAGCATGTGTGCGCGCACACACATACACACACACACACACAATGCTCAATATATGAATTATTCTATTATCAAGCTTATATAGAATGTTTATTCTTTCTATCTTCTCTATATATTCTGTATCTTATCAGAAATGTGTTAACAAGGAATGTGACTTTTCCTTTGTGGAATGACTTACTCTAGGGAGGGGTGGGGAGTGTTCCATCACAATTTACCTGGTAACTTTTTACAGTCATATAAAACTATGTGACATCAGGAGCTTAAGTTATGGAGTAGGAGATGCAACCCACTCCACTATTTTTGCCTGGAAAATTATATGGACAGAGGAGCCTGGTGGGCCACAGTTCATGGGATCGCAAAAGAGTCAGATAAGACTAAGTGACTGAGTATGCAGACAGAGCTACATGCTAATTTGTTCTTTCAAAAATTTTTTATTGAAGCGTATTTTGTCTCAGATACTCTATTAACCATTGTCTTCAAGGATGTTAATAACAGACTATTTTGTGTTCATAGTTTGACTTCATTTTGAGATGCATTAATATAGTTACATGTATCTTTTCTTTTTTTATTTCTAAGTATTATTACATTGTATGCCTATTTCACAATGTATTTATTCATTCACTAATTGAAGGACATTTGAACTTTTTCTACTTTTTTCTGAATAATGAATGAAATAGCTATAGACATTTGCACCCAGATCTCTGTGCCGCTGTATGCTTTCACCCATTTGGATAAATTTCTAGGAAGGAATTAGCTGTGGTCCCATGTATGGAAGCATTTGGTTCAATGTATCTTAATACACAACAAACTGCCAAGTTTGTTTCCAAACTTATATCACTTTTAATTCCTATTAGCAATGTATAAATGTTTCAGTTGCTCCATATCCTTATCAGCACATCTAACCCACCTGAGTTTGCAAATCAAATTAGTGCAGTTCACCAAGTAGATTTAAATCTGCAAACATATATAGTGAAATTACTGCCAAAAGCAATAATTCTGTCAATGGGAATACTTTTAGCACCTCAACCCAATAATACTTGTAAAAATGAACCTAAATGCATTTAGGATTGATTTGTTTTACCTCATTTTGATTGGGAGTTGTTTCCCTAATTTACTTTGCTGCCTGTGCAAATAATTTAATTCTGTTTCTCAATTCTTCCAACTTACAATGGTTGCAATGCTAGGGTGTCTATGGGGAAAAATTGCAAAATGATGAGGTAAATATTTTTGTTTTCAAATCTACTTCAATTGAAAGTCTCACTTTATGGATGAAATGTTTAAAAAAAGCACATAACACTATTTATCTCAATTAGCAGAAATCCAGCTAGCAAGAGAAGAAAAATAAGCAAATAAAAAGATTTTTGCAGGAGGAAAAAAGCTACACCCAACTAAATTCAACTGGATTAAAGCAATATACTATAGCAGGGCATCATTGACTCAATGGACATGAATTTCATCCAGCTTAGGGAGATGGTGAAGGACAGGGAAGCCTGGCGTGCTGCAGTCCATGGGGTTGCAAAGAGTCAGACATGACTGAGCAACTGAACAACATCAGTGAGTTATAGTAGGAAGGGTACTGGAGAGCACTGAAAAAGTTTAGAATCCTTAATTTCAAAGTGAATTTTCAAACCAAGAAAACTTTAAATTTATTTTTAAAAACAAATAGAGTATTATTTGATGTTTATGAAAATCCACTTACTAAGAAGGGGCATGAAATTGTATGATAAATTAGCAGTTCCGTTCCGTTCAGTCGCTCAGTCGTGTCCGACTCTTTGCGACCCCGTGGACTGTAGCCTACCAGGCTTCTCCATCCATGGGATTCTCCAGGCAAGTTACAGAGGGCTAATCTGAAGTTTTGTAAAGTCTCTCCTCTTCTAAAACATTACCACCATTCTTATGGTACATTCTACTAATTAGGGGCTTTTCTGGGACTCAGATGGTACAGAATCTGCCTGCAATGCAGGAGACCTGAGTTCAGTCTCTGGGTCCAGAAGGTCCCCCAGAGAAGGGAATAGCTACCCATTCCATTTTTCTTGCCTGGAGAATTCCATGGACAGAGGAGCCTGGTGACCAATAGTCCATGGAATCAACTGAGTGACTCACACACACACACACACACACACACACATATTATTAAATAGAGGGTTTCCCAGGTTGCACTAGTGTAAAGAACCTACCTGCACATGCAGGAGACATAAGAAATGCTGGTTCAATTCCTGGGTCAGGAAGATGCCCTGGAGTAAGGCATGGCTAACCCACTCAAGTATTCTTGCCTGGAGAATCCACTGGACAAAGGAGCCTGGTGGGCTACAGTCCATAGAGTCACAAAGTTTTGGACACAACTGAAGTGACTTAGCTTGCATGTGCTACGAAATAGTCTTGGCTAATTTTTTGACATCCAAACCTAGGTTAGAACACATAGGCTATTTCAAATCTAAGTGTCAGTGAAAATGATGAGTTAGACTTTGTCCAAAGTTAAAATAACTATGGATTCTTGGAAGTCAACAAATTAACAAGGTAAAATATACAAATCACAAAATAATGCTGGTGAATGGGAAAGTCTCCCTGTTGCCTGCCTCGTGTCTCAAAGTACACCTAGAGTTTCCTGGTCTTCAGAGTGAAACATTAAGGGGTCAGTGAATCATAGAACCATGGGCTCACTGCTATTACACTCCAGCCATATCAGCGCTCACACAGCACTAACGTTACTACTCAGTGAGTTACTTCTACATGATGACCAAATATGTGGGTTCTGGGTCCAGGAAATTCTTACTGTAAAACTACATGGTCATCTCCCCCTATCTACTCTTGCATTTCAGGATTTTTTAGACTGGATTCCAATTAAGGACATTCACAATAACCTAACCCACTTCCATTTTTCCCTTCACTCTTGTCTTCATTTTACAGATGTAGAAATTCAAGTTCAAAATGGTTAAATATATTTCTCGAGGCCATAGAGCTGGTCAGAGCAGGATACATTTTCCCCTGAAGATCAATCAAGATTTCAGCAACCAAATTTAACAATTCTGCAGCTTTGTCTTTTCCAACAGATATAAAAAGGATCATTGGCACTCTATGGTCAGATTAGCCATAAAACACTTTGGAGGAGTCATGGAAATAGTAATCAACTAAATGAAGAATTTTTCTGTATGACCTTGGCAATATTTTGTTAACTCTCTCGATACCTTGAGCTCCTCAACTGAAAAAATTTACAATAATGCCTAGCTTAAAAGGTTGCTGTTGAATTAAATGAGTCAATAATTGAAAAGCAATTTAGCGACTTCCCTGGTGATCCAGTGGTTAAGAATCCACCTTGCAATGCAGGGGACATGGGTTTGATCCTTGGTCTGAGAAGATTCCATATGCTGCATCCAGCTAAGTCCATGTATCACAACTACTGAGCATATATTATGGAGTCCATGAGATGCAACTACTGAAGCCCATGCTCTCTACAGCCCGGGACTCCACAACAAGCAAAGCCACCACAATGAAAAGACCAAACATCACAGCTAGGGAGTAACCCCTACCCACTACAACTAGAGATAGCCCACGTGTAGCAACAAAAACCACATGCAGCCAAAATAAAATTAAATAAATGAATAAATAAGATTATTTTTTTCAAAAGTAAAGTATATCTGACTACTGAGTCAGTAGATCTGACTCAATGTAAGTGTCTTATAACTGTCTGAGAACTCTGATTATGATGGTGATAATTGTGACTTTTCCACTTAGAGATGGAAAGAGAGATTCATTTGCCTGTAGGGCCCAATCAAGGAAAACAAGTATGTGTCTTGGATAATTTGGGAACATTGTCTTTGGAGATCATGTTTTAAGCTCACCAGCATCCTAGGTTTTAGCAGTGACTTAGAAATCCTGGCTCAGAGGTTAAAGCCTCTGCCTCCAATGTGGGAGACCCGGGTTTGATCCCTGGGTTGGGAAGATCCCTGGAGAAGGAAATGGCAACCCACTCCAGTACTTTTGCCTGGAGAATCCCACAGACAGAGGAGCCTGGTAGGCTAGAGTCCACGGGGTCGCAAAGAGTCGGACACGACTGAGTGACTTCACTTCACTTCACTTCACTTAGAAATCCTGTTATCAGCAAAGAATATGATTTTGATTTGGGCAGTGGCCACTATCAGTGACTTGAGTTTTATTTACCCATAATCAGTACCAACCATCCCTGAAAAAGTCAAGTCTCCTATACAATTCTCAACTGGGAAACAAATATGTCAAGGCTCTATACTGTCACCTTGCTTATTCAACTTATATGCAGACTACATCATGTAAAATGATGGGCTGGATGA
This sequence comes from Moschus berezovskii, assembly GCF_049115385.1. NCBI lineage: Eukaryota > Metazoa > Chordata > Mammalia > Artiodactyla > Moschidae > Moschus > Moschus berezovskii. The sequence goes on from NC_142462.1 coordinate 118,792,484, forward strand.
AACACAAGCTGGAATCAAGATTGCCAGGAGAAATATCAATAACCTCAGACATGCAGATGACACCACCCTGAGGACAGAAAGCGAAGAGGAACTGAAAAGACTCTTGATTATGGTGAAAGAGGAGAGTGAAAAAGTTGGCTTAAAGCTCAACATTCAGAAAACTAAGATCATGACATCCAGTCCCAACACTTCATATAAACAGATGGGGAAACAATGGAAACAGTGACAGACTTTATTTTCTTGGGCTCCAAAATCACCTCAGATGGTGACTGCAGCCATGAAATTAAAAGATGTTCGCTGCTTGGAAGAAAAGCTTTGACAAACCTAGACAGCATATTAAAAAGCAGAGACACCACTTTGCCGACAAAGGTCTAAATGGTCAAAGCTGTGTTTTTCCAGCAGTCATATATGGATGTGAGAGTTGTACCATAAAGAAGGCTGAGTGCTGAAGAATTGATGCTTTCAAATTGTGATCCTGGAGAAGACTCTTGAGAGTCTCTTGGGCTGCAAGGAGATCAAACCAGCCAATGCTAAAGGAAATCAACCCTGAAGGACTGACGCTGAAGCTAAAGTCCCAATACTTTGACCACCTGATGCGAAGAACTGACTCACTGGAAAAGACCCTGATGCTGGGAAAGAGTAAAGGCAGGAGAAGAAGAGGACAACAGAATATGAGATGGTTGGATGGCATCACCGACTCAATGGACATGAGTTTGGGCAGACCCTGGGAGATAGTGAAGGACAGGGAAGCCTGGCCTGCTGCAGTCCAGGGAGACACAAAATGTCGGACTGAACAACAGCCTAATACAACGCTTTCCTTTTGTGATTTCCTTTTTCCTTCAAGTCAATTTCACATATTCATTTTACTTGATTTCACTTTTATGAAAATATATGATGGAAAGAATAAAATATGCTATGATATGCCTAAGACTTCAAAATCGCCCCTAGGGATTTTTCAGGTCTTAGTCTATTAACCCTCCCCCTCCACTCCCTGCAATGGATTAGAAAAGGCAGCATCTGAAGAAAAACTTTGCATATTTCAATTTTTGGCCTAAAGCCAACCTACTTTACTACTTAGAGAAGGCTTTGAAGCCTGAAATTTATTTATTCAGACATAGGCACAAATCCAGCAGTTCCACTGTTTCTGTAGACTCAGTGCTAATAGTTAGCATGCGATTGTGCTTATTCCCCTAACTTAGGATAAGCAAGTTTCATAAAATTCAATTTCCTTTTCAACAAAACAAAGAACAAAACTGTATTAGACTTTTGTCTAATCTTGTATTTTTAACTGAATAGCATACATTAATGACTGTCAAATAGACATTTACATCCCTGGCTCTCTTCCAAGGATATTTTTATTTTCATTTTCCTGTAGGATGCTTATTTCTAAATTCACTGCAACAATAAAAATGACAAAAATAAAACAATAATAACAACCACCATTTATTCAATATTTACCACTTAGCTGGCACTCATGGTTACTTTATGTTCATTAGCCTGTTTACTTTTCCTCTGAGATTAATAATCCTTTGAGGTGTATATCCACTGCTATTTTACTTTAAAAAAATATAAAACGGAAGCTCAGAAAGATTAATTTTGCAAATCTATATTGACTATGGAGAAATGTCCTTGCTACCTTTCAATCAAATTTAGAGTCCCCATGTTTAACTGTAAATTCTAACTTAGAAATTCTTATCAGTTCAGTTCAGTTCAGTCACTCAGTCATGTCTGACTCTTTGTGACACCATGGACTGCAGAATGCCAGGACTCCCTGTCCATTACCAGCTCCCGGAGCCTGCTCAAACTCATGTTCACTGAGTCGGTGATGCCATCCAACCATCTCATCCTCTGTCATCCTCTTCTCCTTCTGCTCTCAATCTTTCCCAGCATCAAGGTCTTTTCCAGTGAGTCAGTTCTTCACATCTGGTGGTGAAAGTATTGAAATTTCATCTTCAACAACAGTCCTTCCAATGAATGTTCAGGACTGATTTCCATTAGGATGGACTGGGACCAAGGGACTCTCAAGAGTCTTCTCCAACACCACAGTTCAAAGGCATCAATTCTTCAGTGTTCACCATTCTTTAAACTCCAACTCTCACATCCATACATGACTACTGGAAAAACCATAGCTTTGACTAGATGGATCTTTGTTAGCAAAGTAATGTCTCTGCTTGTTAATATGCTGTCTCAGTTGGTCATAGCTTTTCTTCCAAGGAGCAAGCATCTTTTAATTTCATGGCTGCAGTCACCATCTGTGGTGATTTTGGAGACCAAGCAAATAAAGACTCACTGTTTCCATTGTTTCCCCATCTATTTGCCATGAAATGATGGGACCAGATGCCACGATCCTTAGATTTTGAATGCTGAATTTTAAGCCAACGTTTTCACTCTCCTCTTTGACTTTCATCAAGAGGCTCTTTAGTTCTTCACTTTCTGCCATAAGGATGGTGTCATCTGCTTATCTGAGGTTATTGATATTTCTCCTGTCAATCTTGATTCCAGCTTGTGCTTCATCCAGCCGGGCATTTCTCATGATGTACTCTGCATATAAGTTAAATAAGCAGGGTGACAATATACAGCCTTGACGTACTCTTTTCCCAATTTGGAACCAGTCCATTGTTCCATGTACAGTTATACCTGTTGCTTCTTGACCAACATAGTTCTTGAGCAGATTTCTCAGGAGACAGGTCAGGTGGTCTGGTATTCCCTTCTCTGTAAGTTTTTTCCACAGTTTGTTGTGATCCACGCAGTCAAACACTTTTGCATACTAAAAAAAAAGCAGAAGTAGATGTTTTTTTCTGGAACTCTCTTGCTTTTCCTATGATTCAATGGCTGTTGGCAATTTGATCTCTGGTTCTTCTGCCTTTTCTAAATCCAGCTTGAACATCTGGAATTTCATGGTTCATGTACTGCTAAAGCCTGGCTTGGAGAATTTTGATCATTAGTTTGCTAGCATGTCAGATGAGTGCAATTGTGTGGTAGTTTGAACGTTCTTCACCATTGCCTTTCTTTTGGATTGGAACGATAACTAACCTTTTCCATTCCTGAGGACACTGCTGAATTTTCCAAATTTGCTGGCATATTGAGTGCAGCACTTTCACAGCATCATCTTTTAGGATTTAAATAGTTCAACCAGAATTCCATCATCTCCACTAGCTTTGTTCATAGTGTGCTTCCTAAGGTCCACTTGACTTCGCATTCCAGGATGTCTGACTCTAGGTGAGTGATCACACCATTGTGGTTTTCTGAATCACTGAGATCTTTTTAGTATATTTCCTCTTTTTTGTACAATTCTTCTGTGTATTCTTGCCACCTCTTCTAATATCTTCTGCTTCTGTCAGGTCCATACCATTTCTGCCCTTTATTGTGCCCATCTTCACATGAAATATTCCCTTTGTATCTCTCATTTTCTTGAAAAGATCTCTAGTCTTTCCCATCCTAATGTTTCCCTCTATTTCTTTTCATTGATCACTGAGGAAGGCTTTCTTATCTCTCCTTGATATTCTTTGGAACTCTGCATTCAGATGGGTATGTCTTTCCTTTTTTCCTTTCACTTTAGCTTCTCTTCTTTTCTCAGCTATTTGTAAGGCCTCTTCAGACAACCATTTTGCCTTTTTGCATTTGTTTTTCTTGAAGATGATTTTGATCACGGCCTCCTGTACAATGTCATGAACCTCCATCCATAGTTCTTCAGGCACTCTGTCTATCAGATCTAATCACTTGAATCTATTTCTCACTTCCAATGCATAATCATAAGGGATTTGATTTAGATCATATCTGAATAGACTAGCTATTTTCCCTACTTCCTTCAATTTAAATCTGAATTTTTTTTTTTTTTTTTTGCAATAAGTAATTCATGATCTGAGCCACAGTCAGCTCCCGGTCTTGTTTTTGCTAACTGTAGAGATTCTCCATCTTCAGCTGTAAAGAATATAATCAATCTGATTTTGGTATTGACCATCTGGTGGTGTCCATATGTAGATTCATCTCTTGTGTTGCTGGAAGAGGGTGTTTTCTATGACGAGTGTGTTCTCTTGCAAAACTATGCTAGCCTTTGCCCTGGTTCATTTTTTACTCCAAGGCCAAACTAGATTGTTATTCCAGGTATCTCTGGACTTCCTACTTTTGCATTCCAGTACCCTATGATGAAAAGGACAACCTTCCCTTTCATCAGGACTATCCCATTTCAGGAAATTCATTATGATATGTAAACTTGGTATGTCATTCACATCCCAAGTATTTCTTCCCTTCATGTGCTTGCTTCGGCAGCACATATACCAAGTATTTCTTCACTTCAGTCAAGCATCAACTCTCAAGATATGGGGGGTAACCTTAAAAAAAAGCTATGGGGAGTTCCCTGGCAGTCCAGTGGTTAGGACTCTGCTTCCATTGTAAGGGGCACAGGTCCAATCCCTGGTCAGGGAACTAAGATATCACATGCTAGGTGGTGTGGACAAAAAAAAAAAAAAGACTATATTTTATCTTACTTAAAATCTTTTTTATGTATTTCCTACAAAATAAAAATCCAAATTTCTTAGCTGACTTACAAATAACTCACAGAGATGACTTATTACTCCTGTTGACACTCACTGGACACTTCCACCGATCCATTCAATGTTTGAGTGATATTGGGGCTTGTCATATTCTCAATCACATCATGGCCTTTCATGGCTCACTGTCTTTCTGCCCTATCCTTCCTATTTAAAAAATCTAACTATTTTTAATATTAAGGTCAGAGAAATCCCTTCTTGTAAAAACTTAACTGATTCTCTTTCAGGATTGACCCAGCCCCTTCCCAGTTTTCTCAGTACTTTAATGTATTTAGTTGACCATGTGGAATCATCAAGCCTCTGGCTGACTTGTACATTGCCCCATCTACAATCTTAGATCCTTAAAAGTGAACTGAATAGATAAATGAATAAAAATAAAAGAATCACCAAATCTAACCTGACACCACATTTTCCAGAAATAACAAAACTTCATACATCAGGAATCTAGAGATCTGAATCTAATCCTGACTTTTTTTCTCTTTTGTAATCTTAAGAAAGGCTATTAACCAGAATGTGAATCAGGGATATTAATACCTCACCTGTGGGAGCAGGGGATTGCAACAGATTACAGTTCAACATGCCTTTAGCTTTAGGACCTATGAGTCTATGAAACAGTTATTTGAAATATTCTCTCTAATAGGCTATTATAAGAGGAAAAAAACTTATACTGAATACTTTTTACCTAAAAAGTATCTATCTGCACCATGCCTCATCATTTACTTTTTGTTTCATCTTTATTATATTCCAACTCTTCCATTTAGCTCTGGGCATTACTTGTAAAATGTTAGGATAGTCACAGAAATGCTGAATAGAAACACATTTTGCCCCTGGATAGTAATGAGAATCTATTAGTGCTTTATCATTCTGGTAGACAAGTATATGCAGGCAATGAGCGAAATGTTGAGCCAGTTCTGGTATTAATCATCAGAAACAGCTGAGGAATTATTGCATATTTAACCATACACAGACTCCAATCACCTGATTCAAAGTACAATAAATCAATGATCTATGAATGCCCAACCTTATAAAAACTCACTATTAGATCCAAATGATTATTTATAAGACATACATACTCTGCTGATAAATAGAAAATGTCATAAAAGTTTATAGTTTGGAAGATTTCACAGCTTACTCAGAAGTATTTGATTTCTGACTTAGGGAATTTAGTTTCAATATTCCTTGCAATCTTGGAGTATTCTGAGAAAGTATGAGGCTAAAAGAGTATATTATTTAGACCGGTTCAAACATATAACCAAAAGACTCAAAATAACTAGTGCATTTAATTAAGTAGAAATGTCTCCTTTACCTAAAAAGTCTGTGTAGCCAATCCAAGCTGATTGGTGCTGCTACTGCTGCTGCTGCTGTTAAGTCACTTCAGTCATGTCTGACTCTTTGTGACCCCATAGATGGCAGCCCACCAGGCTCCCCCATCCCTGGGACTCTCCAGGCAAGAACACTGGAATGGGTTGCCATTTCCTTCTCCAATGTGTGAAAGTGAAAAGTGAAAGTGAAGTCGCTCAGTCATGTCCAACTCTTCGCTATCCCACAGACTGCAGCCCACCAGGCTCCTCCGTCCATGGGATTTTCCAGGCAAGAGTACTAGAGTGGGTTGCCACTTCCCTCTCCAATGCATGAAAGTGAAAAGTGAAAGTGAAGTCGCTCAGTCATGTCCGACCCTCAGCAACCCCATAGACTGCTACCACAGTCATTAGATATCTAGATCCTTCTGTATAATTATTCTGTCAAACTCACATTGAGCTTTGAATTAATAGTCTAAGATGTATGCTCTAGCTCTAGCTGGAGTCTGTACCATAGCCAATGGGAAAAAAGTAAAAAAGTATTAAAAAACCTTGACTTTAAGAATGCAACCTGATAGTAGCATAAATCACTTCTGCCCACATCTTATTAGCCAAAATTTGCAGGGCATGTGACCATATCTTTCTTCAAGGGAAACATAAAAACATGGCAATTGTGCAAGGAGGCCCTGGGCCCAATTAATATCCAGATATGCTCTTTCTAAGGGAAGAAGGGGAGAAGGGAGAGGACTGAGAGACTCAGCCACAAGCATGATCCAACAATACACAAGCATTCCACATACCAAACAGGGGTTGGTTAATGTATATTTTATTTACCATTCAGGAAAATTTCAAATAACAATTTTCTGAATTAAATGTTTTTAAAATATATTTTTCAAGGAACAGTTGTCAATGATGAGCAAAAAGCAAATAGTAAATATCACAAGAATAGGAATGTGAAAACCTGCAAAAAGTTAGTTGTGACTATATTGATATTGACCAGTGTCTCTACCAGAGTAGAAGCCTGGGGAGATTTAATAAAGCATTGTAGATGCTATAGAGGGAGCTGATGGCAGTACGAATGCAGTTTCTTGTGCAATTCTGTTGTTGGTGAAGGTAAGAGATGAAAGAGTCAAGTTTAATGACCCACAGAAGCAAGTACAAGAGAGTGTGACGCTAATAATGGCCCAAATGCGATGTTGAGAAGAAAGGTATATGACGGTTTCAAAAAGATGCAGGAGACAGAAAGAACAGAAAAAACACGAACAAAGAAGAAACAAAAAGATAAAGGAGAATGAAAAAAAGTGGTTGAGAGAATGGGTAAGTAATGCTCATTACCGTGGATGTCCATGGACATTTCATTTACACCATGACATTTCATTTCATTTCTTGATTAATTCCTTACTTCAAGTGAATACATTTTTGTTCTCTTCTACTGTTACACTGCCTGAGATCCACATCACAGTAACAAGCAGAAGACTCCTGAAACATGAGAGTCTCACACTGTATTTATTTTCATACATATGCATCCTCCTGATCCTCCTCCTTCTTCAGCTACTGACACATTCTTTACTCCCCTGGAGTCCCCAAATTTTTCTCTATAGTTTTTCTAATTCCTGTTCTCCTACTCTCATTTAAAACCATTCCAATCCAGCTCTTACATCAAATATCCTAGTGAAACTGTGTGAAGGTTGCCAATAAGCTCCAACTTACTGAATATAATATAAATTCTTAGTGCTTATATTATTCAACTAATTATTAATATTAAGCACATATGATTGATGACTCTCTCCTTCTTTAATTCTCATCCTTCACTTCTCTTTATTACTTCCCTCTATTCTTTATTGGTTCCTTCTCTTTATGTTGGAGTCTCAATATTGGTTTGCCTCAGCAGTCAAGTTTTAGAACCCCTTTCGTCTCTATTAATACTCCCTTGGTGATATCATCCAGTCTAACCAGTTCAAATAGCATCTTCTGAGGACTTCCCTGGCAGTCCGGTGGTTAAGACTCTGTGTTCCACTGCAGAAGGCACAGGTTTAATCCCTGGTTGAGGAACTAAGACCCATATGCCTCAAGGCATGGACAAAAAATAAATAAAAATACCATGTTCTTGCTGACCATGCCCACAAGTGTACATCTAACTCAGGCTTCTCCCCGCCGAAAGTGTTAGCGGCTCAGCCATGTCCAACTCTCTGTGACCCAATGGACTGTAGCCCGCCATGCTCCCCTGTCCATGGAATTCTCCAAGAATACTGGAGACGGGTATTCACTTCTCCAGGGGATCTTCCTGACCCAGGGATCAAACCTGGGCCTCCTGCATTGCAGAAAGTTTCTTTACCATCTGAACCACCAGGGAAGCCCTTCTCCCCCTTAATCCAGACTTACATTTTCAACTGACTATTTGATATGTCAACTTGGATATATAATATGCATCTCAGGCAAAAATATATCCAAAACTGACCTACTCCAATTGCAAACTTTCATATCTAATTTGATGGCAGCTCTTTAGATCTAGTTTCTCAAGCCAACAGTCTAAATCATCCTTTCTCTCACACCAGAAGTTATCATATTGACTCCTGTGAACATGTATTAAGTCCAGATGCAACCTTTTTTTTTTAAAATTATTTCCATGCTGATGCTCTTGTCTGACTACAATGATCTCTTATCTGGATCATGAAACAACTTTCTAATGTCTCTCAAATAATACACATTTTCCTCAGAACAGTGACCCTATCAAAGCATAATTCAAATTTTGCTACTTCTCTGTTCAAAACCCTACAAACGCTCCTTATTTCACTTAAAGTAAAAATCAGACTCTTAAAAAAGACCTAAGTGAGTTGAAAGTGAAAGGGAAAGTCGCTCAGTCCTGTCCACCTCTTTGCAACCCCATGGTCTATACAGTCCATGGAATTCTCCAGGCCAGAATCCTGGATTGGGTAGCCTTTCCCTTTTTCAGGGGATCTTCCCAGCCCAGGGATTGAACCCAGGTCTCCCATATTGCAGGAGGATTCTTTACCAGCTGAGCCACAAGGGAAGCCAAAAAAAAGAAAGAAAGAAAAACTAAGGAAAATAAAAAAAATCCCTCCTGATAGACATCCTGTTCACTTTTTAACTATGTCTTGCACATTCTACTTCAGACCGGCCTCCACATTTAAATAACAAAAGCCATATTAAAGCCCTTGCTTCAGATATTCTGTCTGTCTGGAACAGAGCTCTGTAAGATATTCACTTGATCAGCTTCCTCATTACATTCAAGTCTTTCCTCAAATACTAATTTCTTGAGGAACCATACAACACAGTGTGACTTAATATTAATTTTCTCCCCTCTCTCTGGGAATTGGGATCCTCTAGTTTCCTTTTTTTTTAATAATTGATCACTAACTTAATTTATTGTGTACAGAGAGAATGTTTTCTACATGATAGCAAAGCTTTGAAATATAATGAGCTTTTCTTCATACCCCAGTATGTGGTCAGTTTTCATAAGTATTCTTTCAAGCTTGAAATGCATTCTGCCATTGTTGAGTGTAATGGATACTTATCCACTGGATCAAATTAGTTAATTGCATTATTCAAATCTTTTGTATCCTTAGTGACTTTTTTTCTGCTCAATTTATCAATTACCAAGAGAAGTGTATTTAGAGTTTCCTATTCAAATGGTACACTTTTCCATTATTTCCTGCAGTTCTGTGAATTCTTTAAATATTTTTGAGTCTGATACTAGTTGCATATAAGTTTATAGTTTTGCATCTTTTTCTATTTATTGATCTTCTTATTAGTGTAGAGAGGTCTTCTTTATCTTTAATGATGCTTTCTGCTTTTGTTGCTATTCAGTCACAAAGTCATGTCCAATTCTTTACAACCCCATTAGCTGCAACACACCAGGCTTCCCTGTCCTTCAGTATTTCTCAGAGCTTGGTCAAACCAATGTTCATTGAGTCAGTGATGAGATCCAACTGTCTCACAATTTTTATGGACATAAAACTTGACCTCCTTCACCCTTGATCCATTTGGATCCAAACAAATGGAAGCACCAGAAACAGATCCAGGGGCAGGGTAATCTTTCTCCACCTGAGGCCACAACCACTGTGGGACGGCCTTCTTCTGTACCTGCAAGTCTCGCTTTTTCCCCTAACTTCTTTAGATGTGGCATTGACAATGCCTCCCTGCTATTTTGATCCTTAGAATGCTTTAATATGTCTTTGTCGGTTTTCCTTAACATCTTTCTGGAGAGCCAGAAACACTTGACTGAAAAAACAAAAGAACAGTTAGTATAATTTCTAAGTTCAAAGTTCCAGGACCAGGAGCACTGATGTCCAAAGGCAGGGAAAGCTGGACGCCCCAGCTCAGGAAGAGAGAGAAGCCACCCTTCTCTTTACCTTTTTATTCCACTGGGCTCCCAACTTATTAAATGATAACCCCCCACATTGGTAAGGGTAGGTCTCTTTATTCAGTCTACTGAAATAACAGTTCAGTTCAAAATTTCACCGCATTCTTCATGTGAAAGAGTGCTCACTGGGAAAGAATGTGATACTGAAATTTGGAATGAGGACATCTGGTTGGATCTAAATAACACTATTGGACTTCCAAGTCATAGAGCCTTCCTTACCAGGGGAGAAGCTTTCCTTCCAATGATCAAGATCAGACTTCCTCTGATGGAACGAATAAACAAAAAAAAAAAACTTTGTTAACTCCATTTGTGATAGATGCCCTGACGGAGAACCATCACTCTCCTTAAGGTCAACCACAAATAGTGTTTGTGGTCACTTGACCAAAAGCTTGGGTCAAATATGAGTATGCCCCAGGGGACATTTATATAATATGATGCCCCTAAGCAGAGCTTACCTATCAAAAGGATCATCCGAAAGCTTTAGTAGTCTATCAGCAGAAACTTAGAGAACATATTTGAGAAAAGAATCTAAGACTATTCCATCAAGTTAAATTAATTACTATGGATGCATCTTCTCTTCCATGATAAAGAGAAATGAATCCAAAGATTGGACTATCACACGTAACATGCATACCCATCTCCCATATACATTTCATAAAAGGTTAAAAAAAAACTTTAATAAGGCAGTGAGAAATTCATTAATAAGAGGAACACATATTTTTGAAAGCTCTGAGATTATTTTCCCTTTGAGGTCAGGTACAGTTTTAAAGATGCTGGCATTGAGATGAGGAAGAGATATCTACAATGAAAGAAAGCAAGGACCAATGGTTAAACAGAAAGCCTTGATCCTCGGTGATCTTAGCAGTGGCCAATTGCTTTCAATGTCCTTAGGACTGCTACTGGTGGGGAAACCAGTAGCTACATAACAACAAAAGCTTTAGATAGAAAACACCTGACTTGATTTGGTACTGAGGAAAGTCACAGTCTTTCTCCAATATCTAGACCTAAGTCAACATGGAAATCCAGAGTCCCTTGATTGAAAATAATAATTTAAAAAAGAACAGAATTTCTTGAAGAATGATTATGCACAATTGCTACCAGTATATACTATAAAGTGTCTCTAAATTTTCCCCAATTAGCCTGGAGCCATTTAGAGAAAAAAAGAAATACCCAGAATTCTTAAAGGATTTCAATACATCAGTTTTGAATTGATACTAATCCCTGGGGACTCAATATTTCACTCTTGCCAAAATGAAACTTTTTGGTGATTAAATGATATCTAGAGTCTTCAGTTCAGTTCAGTCGCTCAGTCGTGTCCGACTCTCCGCGACCCCATGAATCACAGCATGCCAGGCCTCCCTGTCCATCACCAACTCCTGAAGTTCACTCGAACTCATGTCCATCGAGTCGGTGATGCCATCCAGCCATCTCATTCTCTGTTGTCCCCTTCTCCTCCCACCCCCAATCCCTCCCAGCATCAGAGTCTTAGCTCAAGTGTGTCTCAGTGAGCCCAGTTTGTCCACGGACTCACTATATAGTTATTCTCCTAGTGCCTAAATGTGTAAATGACATAAACATTCTTGGGAACTTCAGAATTCCTCTATTACCTCTCTGATACTTGACATAAGATCCATTCAGGTAGACAAGGCTAGGTGACAGTCCCTGGAACATTCATTCCCTAGGAGGATAATGAACCTGAAGCAATATGACATTCCTGAGGGAAGAATCAATGCCATTGTTGAAGATTTTAAATAAGCAGGGTGATGACTACTCAGTGGGACTGTCATGGAATTTGAGGAATAGTGAATATTGTCAGTTGTTCAGCTACTCAGTCATGTCCAACTCTTTGCAACCTCATGGACTGCAGCACACCAGTCTTCCCTGTCCTTCACCATCTCCTGGAACTTGCTCAAACTCACATCGGTGGAGTCAGTGATGCCATCCAACCATCTCATCCTGTCATCCCTTTTCCTCCTGCCTGCTATCTTTCCCAGCATCAGGGTCAGCAATAGACTCAATTATTCCCTGGTGGCTCAGAGGTTAAAGCGTCTGCCTGCAATGTGGGAGACCTGGGTTCGATCCCTGGGTCGGGAAGATCCCCTGGAGAAGGAAATGGACCCCGTGGACTATAGTCCACCAGGATCCTCCATCCATGGGATTCTCCAGGCAAGAGTACTGGAGTGGGTCACCATGCCCTTCTCCAGGGGATCTTCCTGACCCAGGGATTGAACCCATGTCTCTTACCTCTCCTGCACTGGCAGGAGGATTCTTTACTGCTATTACCACCTGGGGAGCCCACCTGGGCCCCATTAGGTAGAGAAAAACACTTTGTTAGGTATTTCATTCTGCACACATATTTCAATGTGTTTAGAATGATGTATATGAAACCTCGGTAGCCAAAAGGAAGGGCTTTCTCAGGTATTGACATGTTGTGTCTTAACTATAAACCCATACTTCATTGTTTGCTCTGAAAATGTGTAACTGGGCTTTATTTTAACTTTTTATTTTGTATCGGGGCATAGCCAATTAAAAATGGTGAAACAGTTTCAGGTGAACAGTGAAGGGACTCAACCATACATAAACATGTATCCATTCTCCCCCAAACTCCCCTCCCATCCAAGCTGCCACATAACATTGAGCAGAGTTCCCTGTGCTATACAGTAGGCCCTTGTTTTTTATCCATTTTAAAAACAATGCTGTGTACAGGCAACCATAATATTGTCCTCTGTGAGTCTCTTTCTGTTTTGTAAGTTCATTTTTATCATTTCTTTTTAGATTTCACATACAAGGGATGGCTGGGCTTTTTAAAGATGGTTCCATTGCCAACTGGTACAATGTTAAAAATTGTCAGTAGGGATGCAGAGGGGACAGTGGAGTTGGAGGGAGGTTTTCTTTTCCTGGTTCTAACATGCTGTCCTCACCAGACTTCTCCATCATGCAGTTTCTCTAGTGCTGAGATCCTGCAGCTTGTAGGTTCTCCCATGCCTGGCTCCTGCTCAGCTCAGCTCATGAAGCCTATTTCCCCAAGTTCTGTCTTCTAAACTGATGGTTTTCTCCAGGGCTGGTTCCTACAGTATCTCCTTGTACTTCCTCCATCTTCCCAGTAGAGTGTCACTGATGAGGGACCACCCCATGAATGGCTCCCCTTTCAGGTGCCTCTCCACTGAGTTCTATTGTATGCAATTGTCAGGCAAGTGTATTCTCCTGGGTTCTGTATCATCTCAACAAAAATTTGAAGCAATGGACGTTAGAGCCCTAGGCGTGTCATAGCTCTCAGACAGACCGTGTTAAAGCTCTCGGGTCTTGGACAGACCATGTTATAGCTCTCAGGTATCAAACAGACCGTGTTATAGCTCTTAGACAGAATAGTGTTACAGCTCTGTGTTACAGCTCTATTTTATTTAGAAAATAGCAGGCAAATCCATCCTCAAGGCATGAGGGCATGCCGACCCAAAGACACAAAGAGAAGAGAGTGGGAAGCGCACCAGCATGCAGGAGAGAAAGAAACCCCCGGTCCTTTGACTCCTCTTTTTATATGTTTTTTCTCCCCCTGGGCCTGCCCTCTGTAAATTGGGCTAGCCAGGAGTGCTGTTTGTTCGACCTGAGGTCCTCACTCCTGTCCTCAGACCTTCCTTTGACCTTCCTTTGTTCTATTCTTGTGGGCTTTTCCCTTCCTTGTCTTTTAGCCACCGCCATTTTGGACTCCTGTTTCCTATTCTAACTACCTAACAGAATCATCCCTTGGGGCGGGAAGCGTGTGGGGGACACATTCTAAGCAAGTTCCATTGACAGGGCGTTCAGTGCAGTTCGGTTCAGTCACTTGTTTTGTCTGACCCTTTGCAACCTCATGGACTGCAGCACGCCAGGCCTCCCTGTCCATCACCAACTCCCAGAGTTCACTCAAACTCATGTCCATTGAGTCGGTGATGCCATCCAACCATCTCATCCTCTGTCATCCCCTTTTCCTCTCACCTTCAATCTTTCCCAGCATCGGGGTCTTTTCAAATAAGTCAGCTCTTCACATCAGGTGGCCAAAGTATTGGAGTTTCAGGGCATTCCGTTCCGTTCCGTCGCTCAGTCGTGTCTGACTCTCTGCGACCCCGTGGACTGTAGCCTACCAGGCTTCTACATCCATGGGATTCTCCAGGCAAGAATACTGGAGTGGGTTACCATTTCCTTCTCCAGGGGATCTTCCCGACCCAGGGATGGAACCCAGGTCTCCCGCATTGGAGGCAGACGCTTTAACCTCTGAGCCACCAGGGAAGCCCCTTCAGGGCATTAGGGAAATTAAATAAATTGTCTTGTTTAGGCTTCAGGGACAGAGCAGAGCAGACCTCTGACCTTGCTTCTAACCTGCCTGGACACTGCCCTGACTGGGAGTGACTGGAAGTGACTGCCTGCTGTGAATGCAAGCCTTGCAGCACCATAGATAAAATGGGGGAGAAATCTTGAGATTATTGAGCCCCTGGAGGGGTCCTGGCCAGCCAAGCCCCAGGCTTAACCACATTCCAAGTTTTACATAACAAAACACACAGCATTAACATGAAGCAGAGTTGGACTGTGAAGAAAGCTGATCACTGAGAATTGATGCTTTTGAACTGTGGTGTTGGAGAAGACTCTTGAGAGTCCCTTGTACTGCAAGGAGATCCAACCAGTCCATTCTAAGGGAGATCGATCCTGGGTGTTCATTGGAAGGACTGATGCTAAAGCTGAAACTCCAATACTTTGGCCACCTCATGCAATGGGTTGACTCACTGGAAAAGACTCTGATGCTAGGAAAGGTTGGGGGCGGGAGGAGAAGGGGACGACCGAGAGTGAGATGGCTGGATGGCATCACTGACTCTGTGGACGAGTTTGAGTGAACTCCGGGAGTTGGTGATGGACAGGGAGGCCGGGCATGCTGTGATTCATGGGGTCGTGGAGAGTCGGACACGACTGAGCGACTGAACTGAACTGAACTGAACTGAACTGAAAGCTACAATTTGGTCACAGATTGACGATGATATCAGTTTGTGTCCTGGGATTATAAATGGGAACCCCAAATTACAATCTTTGAAGTCTCATCCACTAAGCAAACATGCTGCCTGGGACATTTTCCCAGTTTGGACTCCAGATGTGCTGTGTCACGGGAGTTACCAGAGCTGGGTAAGTCTAGATGTTGATCAAAACCCAACTTGGTGATGTATCCTCTGCTCTATTATTCTTCTCTTTTAATGTTAGTGTCATATGGACCACAGCCCTGTCTAACTCAATGAAACTAAGCCATGACATGTGGGGCCACCAAAGACAGACAGATCATGGTGGAGAGGTCTGACAGAATGTGGTCCACTGGAGAAGGGAATGGCAAACCACTTCAGTATACTTGCCTTGAGAACCCCATGAACAGTATCAAAAGGCAAAACGATAGGATACTGAATGAGGAATTCCCCAGGTCGGTAGGTGCCGAGTATGCTGCTGGAGATCAGTGGAGAAATAACTCTAGAAAGAATGAAGGGATGGAGCCAAAGCAAAACAAATACCCAGTTGTGGATGTGACTGGTGATAGAAGCAAGGTCCGGTGCTGTAAAGAGCAATATTGCATAGGAACCTGGAATGTTAGGTCCATGAATCAAGGCAAATTGGAAGTGGTCAAACAGGAGATGGCAAGAGTGAACGTCGACATTCTAGGAATCAGTGAACTAAAATGGACTGGAATGGGTGAATTTAACTCGGATGACCATTATATCTACTACTGTGGGCAGGAATCCCTTAAGAAATGGAGTAGCCATCACGGTCAACAAAAGAGTCCAAAATGCAGTACTTGGATGCAATCTATAAAAAACAACAGAATAATTTCTGTTCGTTTCCAAGCAAACCATTCAATATTACAGTAATCCAGGCCTATGCCCCAACCAGTAATGCTGGAGAAGCCGAAGTTGAATGGTTCTATGAAGACCTACAAGACCTTTTAGAACTAACACCGAAAAAAGATGTCCTTTTCTTTATAGGGGACTGGAATGCAAAAGTAGGAAGTCAAGAAACACCTGGAGTAACAGGCAAATTTGGCCTTGGAGCACAGAATGAAGTAGGGCAAAGGTTAATAGAGTTTTGCCAAGAGAACGCACTGGTCATAGCAAACACCCACCTCCAACAACACAAGAGAAGACTCTACACATGGACATCACCAGATGGTCAACACCAAAATCAGATTGATTATATTCTTTGCAGCCAAAGATGGAGAAGCTCTATACAGTTAGCAAAAACAAGACCAGGAGCTGACTGTGGCTCAGATCATGAACTCCTTATTGCCAAATTCAGACTTAAATTGAAGAAAGTAGGGAAAACCACTAGACCATTCAGATATGACCTAAATCAAATCTCTTATGATTATACAGTGGAAGTAAGAAATAGATTTAAGGGACTAGATCTGATAGATAGAGTGCCTGATGAACTCTGGACGGAGGTTCGTGACATTGTACAGGAGACAGGGACCAAGATCATCCCCATGGAAAAGAAATGCAAAAAAGCAAAATGGCTGCCTGAGGAGGCCTTACAAATAGCTGTGAAAAGAAGAGAAGCGAAAAGCAAAGGAGAAAAGGAAAGATATAAGCATCTGAATGCAGAGTTCCAAAGAATAGCAAGGAGAGATAAGAAAGCCTTCCTCAGCAATCAGTGCAAAGAAATAGAGGAAAACAACAGAATAGGAAAACCAAGAGATCTTTTCAAGAAAATTAGAGATATCAAGGGAACATTTCGTGCAAAGATGGGCTCGATAAAGGACAGAAATGGTATGGACTTAACAGAAGCAAAAAATATTAAGAAGAGGTGGCAAGAATACACAGAACTGTACAAAAAAGATCTTCATGACGAAGATAATCACGATGGCATGATCACTCACCTGGAGCCAGACATCTTAGTATGTGAAGTCAAGTGGGCCTTAGAGAGCATCACTACGAACAAAGCTAGTGGAAGTGATGGAATTCAAATTGAACTATTTCAAATCCTGAAAGACGATGCTGTGAAAGTGCTGCACTCAATATGCCAGCAAATTTGGAAGACTCAGCAGTGGCCACAGGACTGGAAAAGGTCAGTCTTCATTCCAATCCCAAAGAAAGGGAATGCCAAAGAATGCTCAAACTTCCTCACAATTGCACTCATCTCACACGCTAGTAAAGTCATGCTCAAAATTCTCCAAGCTAGGCTTCAGCAATATGTGAACCGTGAACTTCCAGATGTTCAAGCAGATTTTAGAAAAGGCAGAGGCACCAGAGATCAAATTGCCAACATCCGCTGGAACATGGAGAAAGCAAGAGATTTCCAGAAAAACATCTATTTCTGCTTTATTGACTATGCCAAAGCCTTTGACTGTGCAGATCACAATAAACTGTGGAAAATTCTGAAAGAGATGGGAATACCAGCCCACCTGACCTGCCTCTTGAGAAACCTGTATGCAGGTCAGGAAGCAACAGTTAGAACTGGTCATGGAACAACAGACTGGTTCCACATAGGAAAAAGAGTACGTCAAGGTTGTATATTGTCACCCTGCTCATTTAACTTATATGCAGAGTACATCATGAGGAACGCAGAGCTAAAAGAATACAAGCTGGAATCAAGATTGCCGGGAGAAATATCAATAACCTCAGATATGCAGATGACACTACCCTTATGGCAGAAAGTGAAGAGGAACTAAAAAGCCTCTTGACGAAAGTGAAACAGAAGAGGGAAAAAGTTGACTTAAAGTTCAACATTCAGAAAATGAAGACCATGACATCTGGTCCCATCACTTCATGGGAAATAGATGGGGAAACAGTGCAAACAGTGTCAGACTTTATTTTTTTGGGCTCCAAAATCACTGCAGATGCTGATTGCAGCCAGGAAATTAAAAGACGCTTACTCCTTGGAAAGAAAGTTATGACCAACCTAGATAGCTTATTAAAAAGCAGAGACATTACTTTGCCAACAAAAGTACGTCTAGTTAAGGCTATGGTTTTTCCCGTGGTCATGTATGGATGTGAGAGTTGGACTGTGAAGAAAGCTGATTGCCAAAGAATTGATGCTTTTGAACTGTGGTGCTGGAGAAAACTCTTGAGAGTCCCTTGGACTTTAAGGAGATCCAACCAGTCCATTCTAAAGGAGATCAATCCTGGGTGTTCATGGAAGGACCAATGCTAAAGCTGAAACTCCAATACTTTGGCCACCTCACGTGACGAGTTGACTCACTGGAAAAGACTCTGATGCTGGGAAGGATTGGGAGTGGGAGGAGAAGGGGACAACAGAGAATGAGATGTCTGGATGACATCACCGACTGGATGGGGGTGAGTGTGAGTGAACTCTGGGAGTTGGTGATGGACAGGGAGGCCTGGCGTGCTGTGATTCATGGGGTCGCCAAGAGTCGGACACGACTGTGTAACTGAACTGAACTGAACTGATTGAAAGTAAGCTAGATAATTTTCTAATAAATATATTTATTACTTATTTGTATATGACAAGTGGCTTATTTTGTTAACATGTCCTTTGAACCTGAGATGAAATTGAAAACTCTCAGCAAAACACAGGGTCTCCTAATAATGTCAACATGATCCACTAGACCATGGACAGACAAGCCCCACTGTGAGAAGGTGTGGATTTGTGGGTGCTTCTGTTTTTGGCACTCTACTTCAGCCCCAGGGAGATTGGCTGTTCCGTGCATCTGTGATTCTTGAACTCTCTGGAATTCTCATGATTTCTTACTAGTCTATCTCTTCTCACCCCAGTTCCTATTACAGTTCATTCTCTATTTTAAATTTGTCCTGTTCCATTTATTGTGTGGTTTCTGTCACGAGGTTGTCCCCCAACTGGTTAGATTACAAGATGTCAATAATCCACTCTTGCACTAACAATTAATTATTCATTCATGTATTAACTATTGCTTCATAAAAAGGCAAACCTCCTCCCCCCTCCATTTTTGGCTGTACTGTACAAGGCAAGCATGGAGTCTTAACCACTGGACAGCCAGGAATTCCGCCCCCCCCCCCTACTTTTTTCCTGATGAACTGCATCACACTATATATAAAGAGAGAGGAATTAAAAAAATTTTTGATCCATACCACATATATTAAATAATATATTAGACACCATTCAGTTCGGTTCAGTTCAGTTGCTCAGTCGTGTCCGACTCTCCGCCACCCCATGAATCACAGCACGCCAGGCCTCCCTGTCCATCACCAACTCCCGGAGTTCACTCAAACTCATGTCCACAGAGTCGGTGATGCCATCCAACCATCTCATTCTCGGTCGTCCCCTTCTCCTCCCGCCCCCAATCTTTCCCAGCATCAGAGTCTTTTCCAGTGAGTCAACTCGTCACATAGACACCATTACTTTATATAAATTAACTCTAATATAGAGTTCAATTTTTCTTCATCAAGGAACAAATTAATATTGCTATAAGCCTATACTACTAGTATTTATTTTAATATTCTCCTAAATTACTTTTAGATATAAAGAATTGCCAGACCCTTTAGTAAAAAGTCATATTTCCTAATTTTAGTTAAAATATTCAGTATTAGAGTGATGTTTCCTCTTTAAGTTTTATGTAATGTATACGATATGTCTGCCTTGTAGTAGTATTAAAATAGGTTGTATGTAATACTTCAATCAATTGATTATTAATTAAAAAAAGAAAAATGAAAAATGTTATGAATTCTTTATAATTCACTTCAAAAGAAAAATGTTCCACATTATGAGGGAAAAAAAGAACCAAGAAATATTCCAAGGAGTATTACATAGTGTTTAAGGAAGATCCCATACTATTTATTTTTTTAATATTAGAATGCAGGCATTCCTGATGGCCACTAAGAAACACGATATTATTGTGATTTCATAACTCATTTCTCTGTCTCCCTAAACAAATGTCACTCAATGCCAATGACAATCATCAAATTCACATACTCCACAAGGTCCCTGAAAATAAAGCAATCTTTTGTAAATTGAAATATGCATTAGCATGAACATCCTGAAGACAAGAGAACATTCAGTCCGAAAAGAAAAATCAAAGTAAGATCATTTTGGAATTTTCAAATAATGAAGAAAAACACTGAAGATAAAAGAGAGAGAAAGTAAGCTACAAAATGTTTATGGAAACACAAAGTAGCAACTCAATGTCATGGGAAATCACAAAATTTCTGGTATTTCTTTCAAGGAAATTATTCCACTGCAAGTGCTGGGAGGTCATGCTGAGATTTAGAGTTGAGAGTTGGACTGTGAAGAAAGCTGATCGCCGAAGAATCGATGCTTTTGAACTGTGGTGTTGGAGAAGACTCTTGAGAGTCCCTTATACTGCAAGGAGATCCAACCAGTCCATTCTAAAGGAGATCAATCCTGGATGTTCATTGGAGGGACTGATGCTAAAGCTGAAACTCCAATACTTTGGCCACCTCATGAGACGAGTTGACTCACTGGAAAAGACTCTGATGCTGGGAAAGGTTGGGGGCGGGAGGAGAAGGGGACGACGGAGAATGAGATGGCTGGATGGCATCACCGACTCTGTGGACATGAGTTTGAGTGTACTCCGGGAGTTGGTGATGGACAGGGAGGCCTGGCGTGCTGTGATTCATGGGGTCGCGGAGAGTCGGACACGACTGAGCGACTGAACTGAACTGAACTGAACTGAAAGACTATACAGTTAACTTGAGCTCATGGCCGACTCTTTGAGACCCCATGGGCTGTAGCCTGCCAGGTTTCTCTGTCCATAGAATTTTCCAGGCAAGAATACTGGAGTGGATTGCCATTTCCTTCTCTGTGGTTAAGTTGGATATCTCAAATTGAAGCATATCAACCTTTGATATCAACCAATATGATATCAACCATATTAACCAATCAATATTTGATTCATCACCAAAATATAGCATATTTCTTTTTCTGAATTTTCTTCCAGACAGAAGGGTTTATAGTATTAAAAATGTAATGGCTGTTTTAAAGGTGGAGCAGGCCTGTAATATAGCACCCAATGATCTCTGTTTTCTATTTTCATGCCCTTCTGGAATCTTCTCCCCTTACCATTACTTACGGGAATCATACATTTGTGAATAGGTATGATGCAGCAGACATAGGCAATGCAGGTTCAATCCCTGGGAAGATCCCCTGGAGAAATAAACAACAACCCACTCTAGTATTCTTGCCTGGAAAATCCCATGAAACAGCGGAGCCTGGTGGCCACAGTCCAATAGGATTACAGAAAGTCGTGACTAAGTACATGATCCCCATAAGTAATGGTAAAGATCAAGAATAACTATAGAATTGTGAACAAACATCAGAGAGTGATAGAACTATATGAGTGGAAATGCACTAGGGATAACACAGTGAAGCAATGCATAGCTCATCACTTCAGGCTTTTTAAATTGTCAGAAAGTTTAAGTAGGGAATTACACCTTTAGAGAGGTGTATGAAGAGAGATGAACAAACAGAGTACTCGTCTACAAATTTGTAAACAGTACTTCCTATGGCTTCCTCTTACTTTGTCATAACAAATTCCTTGCTATTAACCAGCCTGGGCCAACCTGTCAGATTATGAATTAGAGAATGACCTAAGTATAACCTTAGGAAATGAATCAATGGGCACATTAAAAATAAATGGAATGATAGATATGTAGGTAGACAGACCTACAGATAATAGAACATTGAAGATTAGCCTCAGGAATTGTTCTCTAATTTAAAAGAAAGCACTCTTACAATATTAATACAACAAAACAGCTTTTTCTTCCTTCTGAGAATAATTCAATTACTTTATTAGAACCACTCATGTGATGAGCTTAGACCAAAGACCTTTGCTATTTTTAGGTCTGACTGATGAAAACTCTACATAGTCTTTTCTGTTTCTGAGTCCCTGGCATATAGACAAATCCTCAAGAGACTGTGACAGTAATAAATTGAAAATGGCCTGATCACAACATATAAGAAGCCTTGTCATCTTATTTACTACTTAGATGAGCACCATCCAGACAGCAGCATCACATCAGAGTGAGACTTGAGCGATAAATAAACTTATTCAGTTATATCATTCTGTGTGTTTGTGTGCGTGTGTGTGAATTTTCAGATGTGTCTGTTAGAACAACCAGCATTTAATTGTTCTGATCATTATACTTTGCAGATAAAAAGTTCTTGCATACTTTTTCAGGGGAAAAACGAATATCAGAGAAAGGATACTGAGAAGATTCTGCATGGAGAGAAAATCCTTGCAGAAATTCTTGAACTGAGTCTGAACTCTTGCTCCATCATTTACTAGTTGTGTAAAGTTGGGCAATGTATTGATATTTGAATTCTCTATGCCTCAGCTTTCTCAGGTATAAAATGGAGTTAATAATAGTTGCTATAACTTTTATACTTGTTCTAGGGAATAAAAGTGTAGAGACATTTGCTGCACATGACATAGCAACCGGCACATTTAAAGCAATCTGCCACTCTCAGCGTTCCTTCTTATCCACTTGCTTCTCCTTTTTCTTATATTTCCTACACTTATTCCTTGATGAGCATGTTTTTTTTTTTTTCACAGACTACAGGAGAACTGAAATAAACAAAATATATGTAGCAATTTTGACATAAGTAGAAAGGATTTCAATCAACTGAAGCTGACACTTGAGTATAAAATAAACAAAGTTTTTTGACTCCCAGTAAATTAGGCAGGATTTTATCCTTTTGGAATCAAGGGTAAAAGACTGCAATGAGAATAAAAAACTAAATAATAGAGTAAAAATGGAAATTATAATAATTATGTTTGCCTTTAAACATTTTATTTAAATATAGTTTTAAGATCACCTATGTTATAATTTTATTATTTATTTTAGATATGACTTTTTGGAAATGTTGAGATTATAAATCCAAGCAATTGGAACACAGAGCTGTTAATTCATCTCTGAATGATATAATTTTGCTATGTGAAAAAAAATGATTAAGGCGCCATTTTTTTCCTTGGTGCTACAATAATAGTCATAATTATAATAACTCTAATGGCAAACATTTCTATGGCTATGTACTAGTCACTTTTATAAGATGGTTGAATAGCACCACCAACTCGATGGTCACGAGTTTCAGCAAACTCCAGGAAATAGTGAATGACAGAAAAGCCTGACGAGCTGCAGTCCAAGAAGTCACAGAGTCGGGTAGGGACTAAATTACAGCAACTACATCATCTCTATGAGAAAATTCATTTGTAAAGATAAGGTTAAATAAATCTCATATTTTAATAAGTGGCATATATTTCAGGATTCAAACCAAGGCACTCTAGCTGAAAAGTGCATGTTCTTAATGGATACACTTTATTGTGAAGGATTTATGAATAGTTACATCCAGAATTTTAATTTTTTTAAGAAATGGATGAACCCTATTAAATCTTAACTTTTCATTTTAGGAGGTTATTCTTACATTGAACTAACTTTTAAAGAAATCTCCCCAGAAGTTTATGTGTCTACATAGAACATATTTAGAACAGCTGGAGAGAGAGGTGCAGCCTGTGATTATGGAGCACATTTGCTCACTGAAAAGTTGACTAAGTGAAGAGGAAAGTTTAGTCCAAGGATCAGCTTGGAACTGAGCAATGTAGCATGAAATGTAATGCAAAGGATGACTCATACGCAAACTCAATGATGAATGGCAGTCTGCTGAATTTTAAGGAAACCTTTAATGGGACATATATGGATCAATGCGAGGTCAGGTCTTGTTCAACAGCATTTATAATTAACTGGGACAGGAAGTAATGATTAGATTAATGACTCTTACAGGTGGTGTTAATTTGAGAAGTAAAACAGGCATCTAGATATCAATGTGACAATATTTTATAGAAACTATGGTGAAAGAAAGAGAGAGGGGAAGGAAGGGAGGGAGACGAAAAAAGAAGGAAAAAAGAAAAAAGACATAGACACATAGATAGTGTCTTAAAATACGGAGAAAAAAGTGTTCCTATTTTGACACTGATAGCATTTGTTTTCCTAAATAAATTCAACATATTTAGTACACATAATTTAATACATGATGATTCAGTTTCTTTATAATCTTCCATCATGATAATGGTTGAGATAATTTAATGACACATTTGAGGCTATTTGAATACAATTCTTGCCTCTGATTCTAGAAAAGCTACACTTTCAAGTTAATTGACTACTCTTATGGTGTATAATTCCTTACCTTCAGGATCTTTGCTGTCACTTATTGTTCTTTTATTTCTTAACTGTCTCTCAAATCCATTATAATTTATTATAGCTATGTCATTTTTACGTTCAAGCTTATGAGAATTGTATACAAATAGTCTTGGAATGAGGATCTAAAGATTCTGAGTCTTCTGAGTGAGATAATGAAAACGCTGTGACATGTATTTATTAAACTTCTCTGTTTTCCTAAGTTGAAGTTTCTAGATGTGATTTCCAGATAAGTGAGGTGATCTCAGAATCCTTAAGCCTTTAAATGCTATTCCTTCCCTCACAGGATCACTTCATAGATTAATTTGATAGAATCTATTTGCAAGACTGAAATGTGGAAAACTACTTTGATGATAAATAGAAGGAACAAAAAAAATAACTTTAGTATAAGTATACAATTTTTTCACAAAGTTTTTTTTAATGTATCATTTAAAGTCCTCTTCTATAAATCCTCATACCCTCAACTTACTCTTCTTATTAATAACTCTCTCTTGCTTTTCATACCCACATTGACAGTGGCTGATAACAAGCATGATACACTGGAGTTTAAAAGAAGACAGTACTTATCTGAGGCCTTTTTACAAGCTGCAACTATCAGCTCTGAAAGGGAATATTAGCTGTTGCAACATTTTGAAGCACCACGTTAAGTTTTCCTTCAAGCTTTCTTCAAGTAGTCCTTGATCCTGCTTCCACATTGCTGAATAATATTAACATGTTAATTCTGTTTTCCCTAAATTATCTTCCTCCGCAATGTAAACAAGATACAAGTAGTTTCACTATGTTAATAAAAGCATACTGATAGTCTGGCTCAATTTACACTGACACATTTCTGACAAACACAAATTTTTCAAATAAAGTTAAACAGATCAAAATACATTAACAATAAAATGAAATTAACTAATAATTTGAGACCCAAGTATAAGACCAATTGTTTTTATCAAGGAAGACTAAATTTGTCCCGATGTTTTGTACAGAGGTCCAAAATAAGCTGCTGTTATCTGAATTAATATGTTGTCATATGTGAAACGAATCACCAGTTCAGGGTCGATGCATGTTACAGGATGCTCGGGGCTGGTGTGCGGGGATGACCCAGAGGCAGGATAAAGGGAGGAGGGAAGTGGGAGGGGGGGTTCAGGAGGGGGAACTCATGTACACCTGGGGCGGATTCATGTCAATGTATGGCAAAACCAACCAATATAAAATTGTAAAATAATTAGCCTCCAATAAAAAAAAAGAGAAAAAAATAAATAATACTTTCGTGATTAATGGAAAGGTACACATTTTAAAATCTTTTCCTTTAAATTATCTCATTATAGTAAAAAAGACTAACTACTTAAGGATTTTATTCCTGTAATGATCCCTTCCTCTTCTACATGACCTTTTTATTATCTCTATGAATAACCAACCTGCTCTAATAGCCTCATTTTTAATCATTACATCTTCTTCCTGCCTGCATGCTCAGTTTTGTCTGACTCTTTTTGACCCTTTGGACTGTTACCCTCTCGGTTCCTCTGTCCACGAGGTTTTTCAGACAAGAATACTGGAGTGGGTTGCCGTTTCCTCAGCCAGGGGATCTTCTCAATCCAGGGATCAAGCCAGGGTTTTCTGTGTCTCCTGCATTGCAGGCAGATTTTTCACCCACTGAACCATAGGGAAGTCCTTAATGGTTACACATCAGATTTCTATTCTACTCAGGCTACTTTTCACTTTCATGCATTGGAGAAGGAAATGGCAACCCACTCCAGTGTTCTTGCCTGGACAATCCCAGGGACGGGGGAGCCTGGTGGGCTACCGTCTATGGGGTTGCACAGAGTCGGACACGACTGAAGCGACTTAGCAGCAGCAGCAGGCTACTACTCTGCTAAAATTATGTCCATTTTACTTCTAATACTATTTATTTGTCCTCCATAAGTCTCTTCTTTTTTAAGCAATGCCACCAGAGGTTCTACAGTTCATTATTTTTTTTCTAATAACCCATTTTGGGGTGAGTTCATCCTCCTTATTGCCTCTTTGTTTACTTATATTATTTTCTGCTTTTATCTGTGTTATTTCCTCCTACTTTTGACTTTTTCTATTGCTTTATTTCTATATAAAATCAGATATGTTTAACCTTTCTTTTCTATTAGATATTATTTTCCTGCTGTAGATTTATTTCACAAGCTTTAATATTTAATATTTTTATCTCACATGTCTTAGTTGTTCTAATGCAACAGAATTTCTTCTTTTTGCTTTTCATACAAGGGTCGACTAAAAAGATGCACAACGTGAGAGTTATGAGCTAAGTTTTATTTGGGGCAAATGAGGACTGAAGCCCAGGAGAAAGCACCTCTGATATCTCTGAGGCACTGTTCCAGAAAAGGTAGTGGGGGAAGGTCAATATGTAAAACTCTGTAAAGGGGGTTGTTGTTCAGTCACTTGGTCATGCGCGACTCTGTGACCCCGTGGACTGTAGCACACCAGGCTTTCCTGTCCTTCACTAGTTCCCATCTTCACCATCTCTCAAATCCATGTCCGCTGAGTCGGTGATGCCATCCAACCATCTCGACCTCTGTCATTCCCGTCTCCTACTTATTAGTTCTAGGATTTTTTTTTTTTTGATAACTCTGTTGAGATTTTCTACATAGATAATCATGCTATCCACATCTTGAGAGTTTCATTCTTTCCTTAACTGTCCACTTTTTATTTATTAATCCTGCCCTATTCTTGCCTTATTGCGCTCAGTAGAACTGCCAACACTATGATGGATAAGATTGTTGAGAATAGGTATCTTTGCTTTGTGCCCAGTCTTAGGGCTCGACTTAGTAGCCTTTTGTTGGAGCTGTTTTTCTTTATCTGTTTTTGTTTATCTGCCCCTGTTGATTTTTCTGCATTGCTGCCTTCTTCAACTTTGTCTGTGAAATATATGAAGCAAAATGAAAGCCCAGGGAACTGACCACCATGTCATTCCTTGGCAGCTGAAATCCCTAACCTGGCTGCCTTCTTGTCTCCATATCTCAGAGTATCCTAATGTTTCTTCTATACAAAATGTCCAGGGTTATTTAGCTGAGCATTGTTGGTGGATAAGAGGAAAATATGTCTATTCCAACTTCTCTGACTTTTATATTTTGACTTCAAAATACTTCCTTAAGCTTCATCATGATACGATTTTGCCAGCCATGCTTAACCTGAGAGGTGATAGTCAACTTTTTACAAGTAGAAAATTCTGCTATTTTGTATTGACAGTATGAGTTATTTCCATTAGATCATAGTGGATGGAGGTTTTAAATTCTTATCACCTACCACTGGACAAACAGACCCAACAATACTTCAGCAAACAATCCAATCCCTAGCTGCAGAGGTTCAAGGGGATGTAGGAAACTAAGCATTTCATATCCAACAAATCTTCATTATCATCTCTTTACAAAACGATGAAAACTTGCATGTGTTTGTCAGGAACATAGATGCACAGAACATAATTCAATTTGGGATAACATATTGTTTCCAAAGAATAGAGGAAAATTCAATAATAACTCCTGTATTTGGAAAATTGAAATGGCAAAGATACTATTAATTTATTTTAGTCTCAGTGTCACTGGCAGGAAATCTGGAAAGAATTCTTGCTTTGTGAGTTCCTAACAGCTGGATTTATTGCAAAGCAAGCCTTACTTAATTCCTGGGATTAATAGGACTAGTATTAGGGTATTATTTTCCCCAGTATTTTATTAAGCACAGCTGCACTTACTCATGGGCAGAGAAAGGAGAGAAGATAAATTTCCAGCTTGTGTGTGATCATCAAAAATATCATTCCTGAGGGTCACCACAGTCCTAAAAGCCATTTATTGGTATTCTGCAGATAAATTGCAAAATTAGCAAGATGTCTAGCTCCCATGGTGGAGAGACTCTATTCAGAGAAAATTAAATAGCTGACTAATTTGGATATTGCACATATTCTTAGTATATATTTATCTGAATTTTCAAAAGTATAACAGAACTCTGCAGTATGCAATTAGGGATGTAACAAAGAATTTCATGTATTTTTTCAAAGCCAAATTGTTATGAATTTAGGTCCTTAATGTGCCATGTTTAATTAGACTAATAGAGAACAATAATTTAAAAGACAACTTCAAACCTGGAAACAAATTTCAGATATTTTGTTATAGTGATTCTGTTCAAATGTCCTATATTGAAATAATATTTAAAATGCTATGTATCTTTACCGTTATTTTATCCTCATGGACTGTAACACATCTTGTAATGGAAAATACAGCTTTCATCTCTAAAAATATAGATATCTCTACAGACTTTGTAATGTGTTGTAAATAGTACAATAATTATACATTTTGGTTTGAGTTTGATTTTTTAAATTTGAGCTACATCCACTAAGCCATACACATCCTTCTTAATGATACTAACTTAAGCTTAACACAAAACACAAAAACTTCTAAATTTTATAACCAAAAACGTCTTCTCTTTAAATTTGCTCCCAGATTTTAATATATTCTTATTTTACACCTGTATGAGGATAATGATCACTCCCCAGTTAAAATTAAAATAGCTTATCTTTTCTTGAAGTAATAATAAACATGGGAATAATTAAGAAGCAGATGTTCACAAAATGGAAAAAAATGAATAATAGCATGATCTGATTAAAAGCAAATTTAAAACAAAAAATGACTAATATCATTGCCCGGAGACAAAACATATCATGAAGTTACCAACAGTCTGGTAGCTTGGTGACCTAAGACTGATATTAGTCAACAGATTTTTGTGCTCAAGTTTCTTTGAAGCAAAAACCACTCCAATTTTACTGAGACACAAATGAGTGAGACATAAATTAAGAGCAACTAGACTTATAAACTTCTCTTTCTCTCATCTTCACTCATGAAAATCTACGTAAAAGAAATCATCATCCTCTGTTGTTGAAAAATGCAGTCGGAATAACCTCTTTTTCTTTCCTTTTCCTTTTTTTTTTTTTTTTTGGTATGAGAAGGAAATTAAGAACTGAGATATCATCACCAAACCATAGGAGTCCCCAAGACTGGACTCAGGGAAACATTTTAACCCAATCTCATAATTTATGAACAGATCCAATGTTGATATTTATAATATCCCTAATGCAGAAGTAAGACATTCTTCACAGCTGATGTAGACAATGTTTGTTTTCACCCCAAATTCATATAATGAAGCCCTAATCCCCAGTGTGATGGTATTGAGGCCTTTGGGTGGGAATTAGGTTTAGAAGAAAACATGAGGGTGGTGCCCCGTGATGGGATTAGTGTCCTTATGAGTAGAGGCAGACACCAGAGTCCTCTCTGTCTCCCCTATGTGAAGACACAGCAAGAAAAAGGCTATTCAAATTAGGAAAAGGGCTCTCAGCAGATTCCAAATCTTCTGGCATCTTGATCTTGAGAGGGTAACAGGCGGGAAAGCCAGGGGTCTCCAAATAGGGGAAATAGGCTTCAAGTCTCATGGCAGGAGGAAACATGGCAGGAGGAAACAAGCTAGTGTTATATTTTTTTCCCCTTCTGTATACAAATTTCGAAAGAGATTTCTCTTGTGTTGCCATAATGACACCTGGTTCCACCTGAACTTAACTTTTCTCAAACCTTGAGTTAACCAATGCATTTTTCTTATGGAAATGTTTGTCTTAAGCTATGTTAATGCACTATGTATTTACCCTAGACTCTCTTCAAGACGGTTCTGGTTCAGTCTAAAGACTCAGAACCAACTTGACAAACCAGTATGTTTTAGTCATACACTGTTCTCCTAACCTATGTTAATAAAACTATATATTTGCTTGGGAATCTGACTTTCTTCAAGATTCACGTCAATAATTTTACGGCCTGGGATGAATGACCTGGTGCCAGTGTTATCTCAATGCATGCTGTGGGTGAGGGGCCTGGTGCCAATCTCTGAGTTTTGAGACATTTCCTTTCTATAATTAACAGCTTGCTAGTAGCTATATACCATGCAGCTAAAGACTAGCTGGGGGGCACTCTTTCTGCTCCCTTTTGATGTCTATGTCAGAAACTTTCTCTATCTCTGTTACACTTTAATAAAACTCTATTACACAAAAGCTCTGAGCAATCAAGCCTCATCACTGGCCCCATATTGAATTTTTCTCCTCTGGAGACCAAGAATCCCAGCGTCTTTCATGGTTCAGCAACAACATTTCAATCTCTGACTGCTGAGTCTCCAAAAATGTAAGAATTAAATGCTTGCTGTTTAAGCCACGGAATATATGATTTTTTTGTTATAGCAGTCCAAATTGATGAAGACGGTAATATATCAGTCAGTATTTTCAAGAAGAACAGAACTAATAGGAGATAGCCAAGTAGATAGATAAATAGATCCAACCATGAATATTCATTGGAAGGAATGATGCTGAAGCTTTAATACTTTGGCTACCTGATGCAAAGAGCTGACTCATTGGAAAAGACCCTGATGCTGGGAAAGACTGAAGGAAAAAGGAGGAGGGCACAGCAGAGGATGAGATGGTTGGATAGCATCACTGATTCGACGGACCTGAATTTGAGCAAACTCCAAGAGATAAAGAAGGACAAAGGACTCACGAGACAGCAAAAGAGACACAGGTGTACGGAACAGTCTTTGGGACTCTGTGGGAGAAGGTGAAGGCCGGATGATTGGGGAGTATGGCATTGTAGCATGTATATTATCATATGTGAAATGAATCACCAGTCCAGGTTCGACGCATGATACAGGATGCTTGGGGCTGGTGCACGGGGATGACCTGGAGGGAGGATATGGGGAAGAGGGAGGTGGGAGGGGGGCGTTCAAGAGGGGGAACACATGTACACCCGGGGTGGATTCGTGTCAATGTATGGCAAAACCAACCAATATATTAATGTAAAGTAA
Source organism: Moschus berezovskii (assembly GCF_049115385.1). Classification (NCBI taxonomy): domain Eukaryota; kingdom Metazoa; phylum Chordata; class Mammalia; order Artiodactyla; family Moschidae; genus Moschus; species Moschus berezovskii. Next base: position 118,823,715 of record NC_142462.1, read on the forward strand.
TTTGCCTCCAATTAAAAAAAAAAAGGATTCAAACATGCCTCAGTCTATGGGGCTGCAAAGAGTCAGACATGGCTTAGCAATCAAACAACAACAACAGATAGGTAAGTAAGATTAGATAGACAGACAGACATAGACAGATAGAAAAAGGAGAGAATGGATGAGATTTAATATAAGGAATTGGCTCATTTGATTATGGAGGCGGAGAAGTCCCAGAATCTTCCACTTGCCAGCTGGATACCCAGGAAAGCCCAGGAAAACCCGTATTACAGTTTCAGTCCAAACCCAAAGACCTGAAGATTCTAGAATCATGACCTAAGTTCCAGTTCAAGTCTGAAGTTCCAGTCTCAGAGCAGGAGAAGGACCAGCTCAGCAGTCAGGCAGGGAAAGCAAAGTCTCCCTTCCTTGGTTGGCTGCTTGCTTGTTTTATTCAGACCCTCAACAGTTTGGATGATGCTCATCCACAACCAGAAGGCAAGTCTGCTTTACTCAGTTTACCAGTTCAAACATTAATCTCATCAGGCAGCATCTCCACAGACATACCTAGAAATGTTTACTCAAATATCTGGGCACCCTATGGCTTTGTCAAGTTGACACATAACATTATTCATTGCAGTAATCTGTTATCGTAACTACTAGATGTTCTTTTTTCCCCTTTTCCCTCACAATTGTACATTTTTGTAAAGGTCTTATGTTCATTCATTCCTTTGCTTTCTTATATTATGTTTCAGGCACTGTTCTAGCCCCTGAAAAAAATACAAAGTTGCATATGGAATGTTTGCAGCTAATGAATAGTTTCCATCTATGGGTGAAAAAAATCAGATTAACTATTATGCAAGGTGATAACTGCTGCATTTACCTTGTGAACCAAAATTATGTGAAAAACAAGCAGACACAAATTAAGTTTTATTGAGAAAGAACAGAGCTTTAAAGAGGAGGTGATGTATTCTTAACTGGGTGTTAAAGAATTAACACAATTTTACAAGAAATAGAAAGGACACGGCAAGCAAAGGGAATAGCCTGTGCCAAGGCACAGAGGCTTGTTGAAATGGGAGGAATCAGGGCAGTGAGACTGATGGCAGGACGCTGGAATAGACAAGAACCTCACTGGACTGTGAATTCTCTGAGCAATTATTATCTTTAGTGATCTAGCAGCAACAATTATATCAACCTCTTTCTTTTGAAACTCTTCCTATAAATGCCTGTCCTCTCCACCATTTTCAGAGATTTAGGAGGGTAAGTAAGTGTGGTTCATTCTGTGTAATGCTTTCATTAGTCTTATCCTCCAATGGTACTGTAATTCTTTCAGGTTGACCATATTACTCGGGATGGGTATTGTAGATAAATATGATTTCTCAGAAGGGCAGTAAAATGGACCATTAAAAACTTAGCACAAATTAGCTTTTTCAATGTAATTGACTGCACACAGAGGGACCATAAGGGATTTGGGACATGACGCAGGCTCATTTCAATGCAAATGAAAAGGAACAAAAGTGTGCAGATATGGGAGGCTATTCAGTTAGGGCAGATCTCAGCAGAAAACCGAAATAGATTTTTTGGATAATCTAAGAGGCAGCATGAGACTTTAAATTATCAAAACACAGGAAGTCTCTAAGGCAGTGATTGACAGATCCTGAAACCACATATGACTCAACTATGTCAGTTCAAACCCAGGCTCTTCCAGGTTTAAGGACTAGAGAGAGAAACAAACTGTCTTCATTTCAGTTTATTGTCAGCACAGCAGACAAAAAGTGCAAAAGAGTCACATAATATTAAGTTTAGCAGAAGTGGATATGGTTCACTGCTGTTTTCCTTTGCTTTTCATAAAAGCATATTCAGTCTTCTCTGGCCCAAGCAGCCCTCATGGAACTCTTATCCACAGGTGAGGGAGCTCAGAAGTACAGACTATTACCTTTTGCTTTTTATGCCAAAGTTGGCTAGATGGTTGGAGAGATACATCAGTACTCAAGGGTCTATGCTATTCTCATGAATGGAAATATTTATAAGGGCGCAATTGTATGATCACACATTTCACATGTTACTGAGTCATTGTAGCAGCTAAAGGTAGCTGATACCTTTAGCTAGCATGCCTACCAGTCCACCATATTTATCTGTCTCGATTTTTGTTTCTACCTAAGCCTGTTCAGTCTATATATAGAGATTAAATATTTCAAAGAGATTTCCTACAACAGTAAAGTTTATGCTATCTAATTTCATTTCACTTAATATTTAATTTTATACAGAAAGAAATCATTGTCCAATTTCTTATTCTATGAGAAGTGATATCAATTTTAATTCTTCTTTGAACTTTACAGTTTGATTCTCCATATAATCTTTCAATAATAAATACATAGGTGGCTTCTGACCTGCCTCTTGAGAAATCTGTATGCAGGTCAGGAAGCAACAGTTAGAACTGGACGTGGAACAACAGACTGGATCCAAAAAGGAAAAGGAGTACATCAAGGCTGTGTATTGTCACCGTGCTTATTTAACTCATATGCAGAGTATATGAAAAACTCTGGGCTGGCTGAAGCACAAGCTGGAATCAAGATTGCTGGGAGAAATATCAATAACCTCAGATACGCAGATGACACCACCCTTATGGCAGAAAGTGAAGAGGAACTCAAAAGCCTCTTGATGAAAGTGAAAAAGGAGAGTGAAAAAGTTGACTTGAAGCTCAATATTCAGAAAACTAAGATCAAGGCATCTGGTCCCATTACTTCATGGCAAATAGATGGAGAAACAGTGGAAACCATGGCAGACTTTATTTTGGGGGGCTCCAAAATCACTGCAGCTGGTGAAATTAAAAGATTCTTACTCCTTGGAAGGAAAGTTATGACGAACCTAGATAGCATATTAAAAATCAGAGACATTACTTTGCCAACAAAGGTCCATCTAGTTAAGGCTATGGATTTTCCAATAGTCATGTATGGATGTGAGAGTTGGACTATAAAGAAAGTTGAGCACTGAAGAACTGACGCTTTTGAACTGTGGTGTTGGAGAAGACTCTTGAGAGTCCCTTGGACTGCAAGGAGATCTAACCAGTCCATCCTAAAGGAAATCAGTCCTGGATGTTCATTGGAAGGACTGATGCTGAAGCTGAAACTCCAATACTTTGGCCACCTGATGTGAAGAACTGACTTACTGGAAAAAACCCTGAAGCTGGGAAAGATTAAAGGTGGGAGGAGAAGGGGATGACAGAGGATGAGATGGTTGGACGGCATCACCGACTCGATGGACATGGGTTTGGGTGGACTCTGGGAGTGGGTGATGGACAGGGAGGCCTGCCGTGCTGTGTATGGTGTCGCAGAGTTGGACACGGCTGAGCGACAACTGAACTGAACTGAGGTGGCCTCTAATTATTTAGATGCAAAATCCTGGGTGTTCATTGGAAGGACTGATGCTAAAGCTGAAACTCCAATACTTTGGCCACCTCATGCAACGAGTTGACTCACTGGAAAAGACTCTGATGCTGGGAAAGGTTGGGGGTGGGAGGAGAAGGGGACGACAGAGGATGAGATGGCTGGATGGCATCACCGACTCTGTGGACATGAGTTTGAGTGAACTCCGGGAGTTGGTGATGGAAAGGGAGGCCTGGCGTGCTGTGATTTATGGGGTCGCAGAGAGTCGGACACAACTGAGCGACTGAACTGAACTGAAGTCAAGATGACATATTTCAGTACATGTTCAAAACCCATGAAAGTGATTCCCAAGGCGGGGCATGGAGTCTTCCCATAAAGAATGACAATATATTGGCCAAAGAGCATCTCCAAAAGGTGTACTGAGTTCTAGCAATACTTTCCATATTTATGATTTCATAGAGTATCAAAGACAAAATCCACTTGCCCATTGGGTACGTTGCATTTCTAAACCATCTGATCATAGTGTTTGGGGACCAATGACTCATCAATCATATATAAGCTGTCTGTAAAAGTGTGCATGCCATTAAAATACTTGCTACAGCAGAAGGTAAGTGAACTTAAGACATCTTGTGCAAATATGTATCCTACAACAGGCAGAGAAAGGAATAACAGCTTGTCCCATGTTATTCCATTTGTAACATTTATCAGAAAAAATAAAGTCTTGCTTTCAGAGTATGGATATCAACGCATATCATAGAACAACACAAGTGACGCGTTGGGTTGGGGGATTGATACGGTACACATACTTGGAGAACAAATATGCCTTCATTTTTCTTTCCAGAAGGATCTGTCATTGAATATATTCTCAGAAGTAAATGAAAGCAAGTGTGAAATCTCACTTGAAAGTGAGAGGTCATGAGAGATGCCCAGGGTCCTCAGAGGCACCAGTATTAACAACGTTTAGAAATCAAACAGGGGCTCAATATGGGGAGGCCTTCGGAATGTCTCATACTCATGAATCTGTTTCTTCAAAGTGCCCAGTATGGCTCCAGTCCTTGACGCATCCTCTCCAGTTCATAGCATCCCGTGCCTATACACATGTTTAGCTGCCAAACCCAGAATTCATTCTAGAATAGATCTTATAAGCTTAAACTAAAGAATTAATTATGAAAAATAAACTACTTTAAACTCTTTTTGAGGAACCTTGTTCATTCATTAGCCCCACTCACACTATGTGAAAATTAGACAAAGCAATATGTCTTTCTTACACGAGTTAACATCAGATCCTTAGTGAAATGCATGCATATGTTTAAGCTGAACATGTAAATTACATACAGACATATGTTTATGTGAACTCAATGTTGTATGCAGAAATGGGTGTTTATATTTGAAACGAAGAACAGAATGGCATATCAGAAGCACTGATCTATAATATTAGAAGGATGGGGCTGGTTCAAGATACCTAAAGCATAATATTTCTTCCACTAAATATTCCTCTCATTATGTGCCCATAATATGAAAAATTTGAACTTTGTGAAATTGGGTTCTTCTCTAGTTGGTTTCTATAATTATTAGATAGTAAAGCAGGCAGAAGAAATGATAGAAGTAGTGAATATATCTCATAGCTTCACATAGGATTTCTTGTTTACTTCATAAAGCCCAATATCTTTTCTACTGATCAGAATAAAGTCTGAAGGCTGTATATAAGGAGGTGCATTGAAGATAAAGTCATAGTTTTATTTTAATCATAAAATGCATGAGCACTTAATTCTGAAAAACTAAAGAAACAGAGGTGACTTTGAAACCATCAAAAGTTTAAAGTTTGCTTCCTCACAGAGACGTTGGAAAAGTTAATTCCACTTTTCGAGACTCAAACTTCTAAAAATGGAAAAAAATCAGTATAGCACAGACAGTTTTTGATAAAAACTCTAGGCCATTTCTTTTTTACCACCTGGAAGTCATTAAGAAGTTTAAGGAAGATGGCAGGATTCACCTTCTTCCATCCTTCTTTTAAGTGACTTAAGTGGAAACAGGTGTTTGTGTCTTATAATATGTAAATGACCCTGTGCAAACACCTGCCAACTGAAACCCTGCGTGATCCCTGAGCATTGGTTTGCTACCAAAACTTATCCAAAAAAGTTAGTTTATATTTAGTATTTTCCAGTTCATCTAACTATCTATGGATTTTCATCAAGTGTATGTGAGAAAAATGGCTAAACATCCGTGAACGTGTTCAGTAGACTCTGGAGTCATTGAACATGTCTGGAAAAATTATCCTGTTGTCTTTAGCAACCTACAAGCAGGAACCCTGCACATAAGGATAAATCATTTTAAAAATGCACATTGATGGTAAGAATGATTAAAGTGATGAATAGGCCACGTATTTAAGTCTGTCCACATACAATCAATACTGAAAAGCCAATTAATCAAGAAATAGTCACTGAACTACTGTAGGTAGATTGCTGTACTCAAAACCAAAAGGTTTTAGGAATAGAAAACATTACTTTGCACAATGCCAGTCACAAATTCATAGAGAATATTTATCTTTGATCTGCCATTTTTTCTTCTCATGATTGTATAAATCACAGAAAGTTACATAAAGATGTGAATATAGACAAAGATATAAATATATAAATTCATGTATATATAGAGAGACTATCTAAATATATCACATTTTACAGTCTGTTTTACCATGCTTTTGATGAAAGTGAAAGAGGAGAGTGAAAAGGTTGGCTTGAAGCTCAACATTCAGAAAACTAAGATCATGGCATCTGGTCCCATCTCTTCATGGGAAATAGATGGGGAAACCGTGGAAACAGTGTCAGACTTTATCTTTTTGGGCTCCAAAACCACTGCAGATGCTGATTGCAGCCATGAAATTAAAAGACGCTTACTCCTTGGAAGGAAAGTTATGACCAACCTAGATAGTATATTAAAAAGCAGAGACATTACTTTGCCAACAAAGGTCTGTCTAGTCAAGGCTATGGTTTTTCCCGTGGTCATATACGGATGTGAGAGTTGGACTGTGAAAAAAGCTGATCGCTGAAGAATTGATGCTTTTGAACTGTGGTGCTGGAGAAGACTCTTGAGAGTCCCTTGGACTGCAAGGAGATCCAACCAGTCCATTCTAAAGGAGATCCTGGGTGTTCATTGGAAGGACTGATGCTAAAGCTGAAACTGCAATACTTTGGCCACCTCATGCAAAGAGTTGACTCACTGGAAAAGACTCTGATGCTGGGAAAGGTTGGGGGCGGGAGGAGAAGGGGACAACAGAGAATGAGATGGCTGGATGGCATCACCGACTCTGTGGACATGAGTTTGAGTGAACTCCGGGAGTTGGTGAAGGACAGGGAGGCCTGGCGTGCTGTGATTCATGGGGTCGCAAAGAGTCGGACACGACTGAGCGACTGAACTGAACTGAACTGAACCATGCTCTACAAATATTGTAATGTTTTAGGTCAGCCTAGATTACAATATGGAGAAGGCAACGGCACCCCACTCCAGTACTCTTGCCTGGAAAATCGCATGGATGGAGGAGCCTGGTAGGCTGAAATCCATGGGATCGCTAAGAGTTGGACACGACTGAGCAAAGTTCACTTTCACTTTTCACTTTCATGCATTGGAGAAGGAAATGTCAACCCACTCCAGTGTTCTTGCCTGGAGAATCCCGGGGACGGGGGAGCCTGGTGGGCTGCTGTCTATGAGGTCGCACAGAGTCGGACACGACTGAAGCGACTTAGCAGCAGCAGCAGGTTCAGTTCAGTTCAGTTCAGTTCAGTCGCTCAGTCGTGTCCGACTCTCCGCGACCCCATGAATCACAGGTTAAATAGAGAAATGTATAAATTTGAGATAAAAGTATAAAGAGGGTTAATTTCTTCAGAGGCCTTTCTCCTTCACGTGTAAATGGCTCTCTTTTTTATGTGGCCTCACATGGTCCTTTCGAACATGTCTGTTTCCAAATTTCCTCCTCATATGACAATAATAATTTTGAATTAATGCCTGCTTCCAAGTTGACACTAGGAGTAAAGAATCCAAGTGCCAATACAGGAGACTTAAGAGAGGTGGATTTGATGCCTGGGTTGGGAAGATCCCCTGCAGGAGGACACAGAATCCCCTGGAGGAGGACACAGAATCCACTCCAGAATCCTTGCTTAAAGAAGCCCATGGACAGAAGCACCTGGCAGGCAACAGTGCATGGGGGTCACAAAGAGTTGGACAAGACTGAAGTGACTTAGCAGCAGCAACCCTAATGGCCGCAATTTAATTTAACTAATTACATATGCAAAAACTCTATTTTCAAACAAAGTGAGTGTGAGGTCTTGGGGGATTAGGGCTTCAACATGAATTTGGGGAAGGGGCACACAGTTCCTAACAATGTCTTTTGTGTCATAACAAATCTTCGCTTACCATGGTTTGAAGAAAATATTCTCCAATGTTTTCTTCTAAAAGTTTCAAAAGTATAGTTTTCATGCTTGGGTCAAGATTTATCTCTAGTAATTTTTTGTTAGCTCCAGTTAGAAATTAAGCTTAATTTTATTCCATAAAATATCCAGTGTTTACAACACCATTCGCTGAAAATAATTTTCTTTCCCCATTGATTTCTTTTGGTGCTATTGTCTAAAATTAAAATTAATTAGCCATGTATACAATGTTGCCTAAAATGTAAAACTGGCCATATATTTGTGAGTTCCTCTCTGGATTCTCTGGTCTATTCCTTTGAGCTATTTTTCTATCTTTATGCCAATAACCACACTCTCCTAATTGTTTTATACTAGAGCACAGTAGCTTCATTGTAAATCTTGAAATCCTTTTTATTCCCATGTCTTGCAAATTCTAGCTGCTTTAGCACTTCCACATTCCATTCTGTGTTTTCTCCATCTACTGAGATTGCTTTTTGTTCTTGTATTTTATCTCTTTGCATCATTGTTTAGAAAATGCTTCCAGGCAAAACGTTTCAGTAAATGTGGAGCTTGTTTCATTTCTCTTAAGACAAGAAGTCCTGCATGATCTGCTGTATAACAATTGTGTCTTCATAAATTTTGCCAGTTGAATAACTATTTACCAGGGGAAGTAATCTGAAACCAGCTACTCCATCATGGCTGGATCAGAAGTCAACCTTCAGTTGCTTTGATCCATCAATTATTCTATTCCAACAACTTCTGGAATTAGGTTTTGTTTGCTAACTCTGTATCCTTACTTCCCACTCAGAGCAACAACCTTAGAGATACCTCTTATACTTGGATATTTTATCGCAGTAAGAAATGGGTGTGATTATTAAACCAGTTGGGTGTGGCAATACAAACTGTCAAAAGGGAGACTCAGCCTAGGTGGATGTGTTAGGCATTCAGTAATTTATTTGGGTAGAAGCACATCCATCATGATCAACTCTAGATTTCAACAAATAGAGAGGCTGTATCTATAGATAACTTGCAAGGGCTGCTTTTGCTTGTTTTTAATTGGAGTAATTGCTTCAGAATGTTGTGTTAGTTTCAGCTGTATAACAACATGAATCAGCTATATGTGTAGGTATATTCCCGCCCTCTTGTGCCTCCCTCCCACTCCCTCCCCCGTCCCTCTAGGAATCACAGAGCTCTGAGCTGAGCTCCCTGTGCTGTACAGCAGCTCCCCACTAGCTATTTTACACATGGTAACATATATATGTCAATGCTACTCTCCCAATTCCTCCCACCCTCCCCTTTCACTGCTGTACCCACAAGTCCATTCTCTACATCTGCGTTTCTATTCCTTCCCTGCAAATGAATAACACTTTTTCTTCCATGAGTGATAATGCAATGAAAAGAGCAAGGCTTTGGAGATATGCAAAACCAGTAGAAGTCAGGTTGCAGGTTTTGTTATGTCCACATGATAGTCACTCCAACTACCAATATCTTCCCAGGTTGCGCTAGTGGTAAAGAACCTGCCTGCCAATGCAGGAGATATAAGAGATGCAGGGTTGATCCCTGGATTGGGAAGATCCCCTGGAGGAGGGCATGACAACCCACTCCAGTATTCTTACCTGGAGAATCCCCATTGACAGATGAGCCTGGTGGGCTAAAGTCCACAGGGTCGTGAAGAGTTGAACACAAATGAAGCAACTTAGCACATATGCATGCACATCAATCTCCTCATAGCTTGAAATGAAATCATAGCAATGCTTTTTAATGTTGTTTCAAGGATTAAAACAGTTAATCCATATAATGTGTTTATCAAAGCAACTGACTCTATCTGCTTAATAAATGGTAGTTATGATTAATTTAACTGAAGATGAATAGAACTATCTTTGGCTGGATGTTATAGGCAACAAATATCATTGCCTCCCGGCAAATATTCAAATGCGCTGATAGTTGAATGATGTATAAAAGCACATTAAAAGATAACAAAGAAAACAAGAATTACTTGGAGGTAGATGTCAGGGAAAGAAAAAACAGAAATTCACCTTTGGTCCCAACAAACACTGGTATATTCCGAGAAAATAATCCATGAGACATTTACTTTTCTAGCATAACATAAATTTCCTTCACTTCCAGTATGACTCTAACTCACATGTGTGGCTGTTGAATGAAAACAGGAAGGGGAACTTAACATTGAATGTGTGTACTATCTGTATGAATATGTGCCGAGCCAATACATGACTAATTTTGCATTCCTGTCAATTTTAATATTTACCAACTTTTCCACTTCAAACTGGTATAATTTAACCTTCATAAGTAGTACATCTTTAGAATCATAATGTTATTTTGTGGTTGTAAAAATTCTCTATCCCCTGTTGCTGGGAAAGTTTTACTCAATAATAGGAAAAATATACTATCTTAGAATCTTGATAAGGTTTAAAGAATGAGCAGATGAAGGGATATTTTTAAATCACTTGCCACTTCTTAATAATGATGTTTACTTTAACAAAATAATATATACTCAATTTGCCTTTGTGTGTGTGCTCAGTCATGTCTGACTCTTGCGACCCCATGGACTATAGCCTGACAGACCCCTCTGTCAATGACATTTCTCAGGTCAGAACACTGGAATGGGTTACCATTTCCTTCTCCAAGGGATCTTCCCAACCAAGGGATCAAACCAGAGTCTCCAGCATCTCCTGTATTGGCAGGTGGATTCTTTACCACTGAGACATGTGGGAAGCCCCTTAGTGTAGAAAAATTATTTTAAACCCCACAATATCTATTTTCTTATCTGGAAAATTCACAATGGGTTCACAGGGAAAGTGGCATTCTTGTTTTGTATTAACATATCCGTTGTATCCTCTTAGGAGATCAGGTAGGGGAAGGAATCTTTTAGGTCAAGGAATACACAGAATGTTTTAAATGTATGCCATATTTAGAAAATAGGTTAAGAGTATACATTTTATGGAAGAGAATGATAGAATGTGATACCAGAAAGACAGGATGCAACAGATTCTGAAAGGTTCTAATGTCATCCATTTTAAAGTGTTAGATTTTATATTTATGGAATTCAGAAGCAGTTAGATTGTGTTCAGATCCTTTTTTAATGAGATATGAAATATTCTATAGACAATATAATATATCATGTAACAAAGTATATAACAGAATATATACTGCATGTACTATCATTATTATGTACTACTTAATGGATAATGATTGATACTAATTTTTTAAAAATTACTAGGATTTGAGCAACATGTTTTTATTTATTGCATGGAGAAAACTGTAAAATAACAGCTTTGTACCATAAAAGTTACACATGTATTATATGTTGTAAACTTGGACTGAGGTATCTTTATGATTTTAATTTTTACAGATGAAAAACCATTTTAATGCATTCTTCTGTATGGCCTGGATTTTTGTTTCAGCATACTGCAGGTACAGAGTGGATATTGTTTTTATTTTTCTATATTATGTGAACCATTTAGTGATATTTGGGAAATTACCCATTTTATAAATCTTGAGTCTGTCTCCCATTAGCAAAACTATGTCCCTAGAAGTTGCAGATTCATGGGTGACCTAGGTATGTGACTAGAATATTGCTTCTGGAGTCCATAACTAAAACACACAGGAAAACAGACACAAAGAGGTTTCATTGTAGCTGTTGTTCACTATGTTTGAAAAGCGTAATTTCTAGAGGAATAGCGGCAACGGTACACCAGCAGTGAGGTCTCACTGGGCTGGGCTGTGAACTCTGAGTTGTGACTGTGGATTTGACCTGACAGCCCTCTTTTCTCTGTTCACTGAGCCTGGCTGACTGAGCCTGTTTCTCCCAAGTGTCTAGGCTTTCAGAAATTCTTTGAATCACCCTAGTTTTTTGCAAACATTTATTTCTTGCCTATGCCCTACACAGACACATTTTATTGCTTATAAATCAGATCTCAAATGCAAGGTAGGTCAACTCATTGAGAGTAGGAGCGGTGTCTTTACTTTGCAATCTTAAGCACAAAATCTGACAGTAGTTGTGCAACTGTTATAGAAAACATCCATTTAATAAATTAATAAAGAATGCTAAGCATTTAAATGGCATTTATAATTTGAAAATTATGGATAACTCTTGTAAGCTGCTTTACTAGAAACTTGGCATGCTTTGAATAAAAGAATGTGTAAAGTACTTTTGGGTCCAAGGAGGTATCTAAGAGCTTCCAGAATTAAAGCAGCATCTTAGAATGGAAGACCTTTTGATGAGCTATTTAGTTCTGATTAGTCTTGTTCTACATAATTTGAGTATCTCTGTGGGAAAGTGCCATATGGTGTTAATAAAAAAATCTTCAGTGTGTTCACTTATGTTCTGAAATGTATATAAGAAGGTCAATTATCTATAATTAAGTCACTATTTTCTCTGGTAAGGGTGTGTGTGTGTTTTTCTAATCAAGCGCTCAGTGAGATGACAGTGTTTCTACATGGCTGATTAAGAATATGTCAGAGATAAGAGTCAGAGGAAAAGTTGAAATGCCTTGCTCTCTTAAAAATATATATATACTTTGGTGATTCTCACATTATTATCAGTCTTTCATCTAACCACTATACCTCTCCTCACTTAGGTGGATAGAATGTAAGGATAATCTAGAACAGGGTCATGCTAGGTCTGTTCCATAAGAACTGACACCCATCCTTCAAGGGCTCAGCACAAATCCACAAGAGCACATGCAAGGAGATAAGGAGGAGCCCTTGAAAGAAGACAGCAGGTTCAGGCTCTAGGGAATTAAATCACAATGATGCTGGGAGGTCCCAGGAATGGAAAACATGGGAACTCTAGGGAAGCACAAACAGTATGTGTTACATAAGCATTCTAAGACTTTCAGTTCAGTTCATTTCAGTCGCTCAGTCGTGTCCAACTCTTTGCCACCCCATGAATCACAGCACGCCAGGCCTCCCTGTCCATCACCAACTCCCAGAGTTCACTCAAACTCATGTCCATAGAGTCGGTGATGCCATCCAGCCATCTCATTCTCTGTCGTCCCCATCTCCTCCCATCCCCAATTCCTCCCAGCATCAGACTTTTCCAGTGAGTCAACTTGTCGCATGAGGTAGCCAAAGTATTGGAGTTTCAGCTTTAGCATCAGTCCTTCCAATGAACACCCAGGATTGATCTCCTTTAGAATGGACTGGTTGGATCTCCTTGCAGTCCAAGGGACTCTCAAGAGTCTTCTCCAGCACCACAGTTCAAAAGCATCAATTCTTCGGCGATCAGCTTTCTAAGACTTTCCATTCCATTCCATTCAGTCACTTAGTCGTGTCCAACTCTTTGCGACCCGTGGACTTTAGCCTACCAGGCTTTTCTATCCATGGGATTCTCCAGGCAAGAATACTGGAGTGGGTTACCATTTCCTTCTCCAGGGAATCTTCCCGACCCAGGGATCGAAACCAGGTCTCCCACATTGGAGGCAGATGCTTTAACCTCTGAGCCACCAGGGAAGCCCTTCTAAGACTTTAGGGAAACATAAATGACTTCATTAAAAAATATGCAATAGGAAAAGTTTGTATTCATCCTAATGTTCAAAGCAGCACCATTCACAATAGCCAAAACATGATAACAACCTAAACGTCCATCAACAAATGCATGGGTAAAGAAGATGTGGTACATATATATAGTGGAATATTATTCAGCCATGAAAAAGAGTTAAATAATGCTATTTGCAGCAATATGGTTGAACTTAGAGATTATCATCCTAAGTGAGTCAGAAAGAGAAAGACAAATGTCACATGACATCTATTATATGTGGAATCTAAAATATGACACAAATGAACATATCTATGAAACAAAAACAGATTCACAGACATAAAGAACAGACTTGTGGTTGCCAAGGGGGGGCCTGGAAGAGGGAAGAATTGGGAGTTCAGGATTAGCAGCTGCATACTATTATATGCAGAATGGATAAAGAACAAGGTCCTCTTGTATAGAAAAGCAAACTATATTCAAAATCTTGTGACAAACCATAAGGAAAACTATATGAAAAAGAATATATATATATGTATAACTGAATCACTTTGCTGTAGAGCAGAAAGTAACACAACATTCTAAATCAACTATACTCAAATAAATTTTAAAAAAGATAAGAACTGCATTGAAATTTCATAACAGGCTAAGAAATAAAAATTGAGCAGGAAAATTTGTATATGGACAATGAAGGAATGTCACAAAGCAAGTCCCACAACAAATGAAAATTATAATTTAACATTTTTAGATGAGCTAAAATAAATAAAACAATAGACATTATAAAATCAGTGCAAAATCCTATTTAGAAAAGCTTAGAAATGCAACATTTAGGCAAGAAGAAAAAACTAAAGAAAAAGCCAAGAGAACAAGGGAAAGAATAAGAAATTAAAATGTATTAAATAAATAAAAGCTATGCAACAAAGAATAAACTATAAGGAGTGCAAGGATGGATATGACATGATAAACAAAATAATGCCACAAAAGTAGGAAATGGAAAGGAAATACAGGGAAATAATAGACAAAGAATGAAGGGAAATAAAACAACAGTAAAACAATAACAGCAATTCAAGAAATACATTCTGAAGTTAAAAGTGATTTAAAGGTGTATATTTACATTAAAAAACAGCAAAAGTTTTATATTGGAAGAAGGAAAGAATAGAGTGAAATAAAAATAGAAATAGAAATTATTAAATATACCATGTTTTTAGATTTGAATTTGGATATGTGTTAAAAAAAAGTGATAAAAAGTTGTTAAAAAATCAACCCCTGATAATAAAAGGCATTAAAAGCACCTGTTATTTACTCAGTGGTGTACCCACTCAAGGAGAAACTAATGCTAAGTGCTTTTACACATAAGTAATTTTACTGTACATCTCTTGATAGGCTATGTCTTAGAACAAACTAAAAGTAATGCAAAGACCCTTACTGATGATTATTTCTGATAACACATGATTGATGTGTTAAAGCTCATAGCTTTAATCCAAGACTTTTGTGTTGGTGTTATAAAAGACAGTTAATGAGTCTTGTGTTTATTTCACTGAGAATAGAGATGAGGACAAAGGAAGAAAGAGGGTATAAGTTAAGATTGTTGAAATCAGGGTAGTTGTTTTTTTAATTTTAAAAGCAATCCTCCTGATTTTGCATCAGAAGAATCATCATGAACTCATACTATATTTTTCAAAAAGGAAAAACCACATACTTCCTATCCCTCTCAACTAAAACATTAAAAACAGTGACAATATATTGAGCACCCTAACAGCCATAGCACTGACTGTGAATACAGTTATATTACATAAATAAGGACTTGTTAAAGATATGCCTGCTTCCAGATACAGGAAAGGAAATGTGTTGGATAAGTTAAGACTATTCTGTCTTTTCAGGAAGTGAGTAAATATCAGAGATGACACATAGGGAGTCCTTGGCAGTCCGGTGGCAGGACTTCACACCTTCTCTGCTGTGCCCCAGCTCCATTCCAGGTTAGGGAACTAGGAAACTGAAAGCTGTTCAGTATGGCTGCTGCCCCCCTTCCCCCAGCTCAAAAGTAGTTTAAAAAAAGACAACATGGATAATGTCATAAGAACTCTGGGACCAACTTGAAGCTTCTAATAGTCAGTGATGGATCAGTTTGAGCATCGTTAAAAGCAAGAACTGCAACGTATTTAAAATTATAAAAATGTTTAATCATGTGAATTCAGTTATTACATGTATATACAATTGTATAAATAATGGTTCAGACATTCAACAGAATATTTTGCAGCATTTGTAATTGTGTTTTAAAAAGTGATGAAATTGTGAATGATTTTTCTTCCGAGTGATTTCCACTTCATGGTTTCAATGTATTTTGTTCATGAAAGTACTTTCATGCAATAAAATCAAGTTATAATTAATAGACATTTAAAATCTTTGCACACTGATAGATTTCCTTTAAGTGCAAGTCGTTCAGTCCTGTCTGACTCTTTGCAACCCCATGGACTATACAGCCTATGGAATTCTGCAGGCCAGAATACTGGATTGGGTAGCCTTTCCCTTCTCCAGGAGATCTTCCCAACCCAGGGATCGAACCCAGGTCTCCCACAATGCACGCAGATTCTTTACCAGCTGAGCCACAAAAGCCCAAGAATACTGGAGTGGGTAGCCTATCCTATTATGAAAAGAACAAAGTTCTTAAAGTCAGTCTTAAGGTCAGTCTTAAAGTCAGTTCTTAAAGTCAGATCTGGGTACAGATCTTAGATCTGTCATTACTTTAAACCCTGGCGTAACATCCTAATTTAACACTTCAATCACAATGAATTTCTTTAGGAATTCTTTTGCAGATAACATGGTATAAAAATGTATCAGATTAATACATTTTTAATTCTCTTTATTTCCTATTCCCTCATTTGATACTCAAATTTGAGAAACTTTTTTCTTATTTTTTACCATTTACCAAAATGAATTAAGATCAAACAGAGTTACAATATTCAAGTGAAACTCTTTATTTAAGTAAGGCTATATATAAGATTCAAGTAAAAATCTTTGCGTCGATTCATGTTTTCTTTCACAAAATCACTTATAGATAACTTATGATTTTCCATACACAGATTTCTGCATTGTCTCTAACTCATTTTCACCAGATTCCCCTTGCAGTCTTTCTGATAACAGGAAACATATTAATAAAATTTACATTCTTGGTATTCATTTTCTGCAGTGAAATCCGATTTGATGTCTAAATATGCTCGTTTTATTCTTTATCATTTCAACACTGGTAAATTACAGTTGTCCTCGACTTTTTACCACATTAAAATTTCTCAGCTTGTGTCACTTAGAGGACAAAAGCTATTTTGAAACATAGGTTTTGCTTTGGCTACAATTTAATCAGGTCTCTAAATCCTGCCAATCACCTTCAGACTAAAACAGCTTTTCTGTTCAGATCAAAATATCACCTTTGGTGCCTTCTGTCATTTCAAGTTCATGCCATTGTAAGTCACGATATTGTCCTTTGTCACTCTCCACAATGAGAGGACATTAAGGAGTTCTCAACTGAATTCTGCTCCTCAGATTTCAGACAACTTCAGACTTAAAATGACCTCTCATTCTGAACTCAGTACTGCCTTACTCTTCTCTCGGCTCTGTGATTGGCTCTCTCAAAGGAGTCCAGGGCACTTCAAGCTCATTCTTATCATCCCAGTATCTTTCCTCTTCATCTTCCTCTTTATATTTCAAGGACTACTTTCAGATCTGCCCTGGAATGTCATTTTGCACAAACCTTGTACTGTATACATTGCCTTTAGTCATATATAAGAACAGAATGCTCTTAGCTGACAACTTGGCTAATAAGTATTGATTACAGTTAATTAAACTAAACTAGATTGGCATAACTTGATTCTTAGTTTACGTCCTACAATTTCCTGAAAAATCTGCCTTTCTAACTAAATTTGAGTATTTCAATTTACGGGAAAATAAGTGTTCACTGATTAATTAATGCTTGATCATCCTTTCCATGGAAACTGCATATCTCCCCTTTGAGTTGTACTCCCAGACTTTCTAACCTGTGATTTTTCTCCTTTCCAAACATCTTAGATAATGATTTTTGATCAGGCTAAATTTACACTGACTTCTCTTTGCTAGAAATTATGCTTCACTAGGTCAAGGGTCTTCATCTCTTTTATTCACTGATAAATGTCACGTACCTCGAGCAGAGACTGGCACATGGTAGATACTCAACATTTCCTATCATGGACTGTATACATGGTCTTCCTTTGCTTTCTTTTGTTTGATAGGGAAGAGGATATAGAATGTTGTATTTGGATATAGAATTTTTTATTATTATTTTCTTTCATTCAGGTCATTTGGGATTTGTCTTTCCATCCACTAATACATTTGTAGCAATGCTATGCTCGCATGCACACTAGGACCTGATAAGATGACTCCCCCAGATGAGTTCCATGATTTGTAGTTATGTAATGGAGCAGGATGCACAGTATACCATGCTTGTGGACAAAGGCATCATACTTCATATAAAGGAGGCAATTAACTGAAGCAAAGTCATGAGCAAAATTGTAATGGAAGGGTTCCTTAAGGAAGTCTGGGGCTTTCTTTCCTTCCCTTCTGCAGCTCTTTGCCTCTTTGGCATTGTCCTTTTCTTTAACTCACATACATTCAATATTGTTCACTATATAGACTCTCAGAAAATGCTTTTAGATGCCCATGCAACACAAGGCTGCAAAACTGGTAAAATTTTATCTGTGACTTTTGCAAGAAGCAGTTGAATTTTCATACAGAACAAAACATTTAACTAAAGAGGTGGGATGCAAAAAGTCTATTGCTAGAATTCAAAATATATAGATGGGTAAATCAAAACCATTTTGGCACGATGAAAATTCCTTTGACCTGAAATCATTGAAGTTAAAAATCAGCTACTGAGAATTTAACCTACCAATTTACTCCCCCCAGTCCCCAATACTTTTAAGAAGTATTGAATATTATGCTCCTATATTTACTATAAATGTTATTCAACTGTATTTGGCAGGATCCCTTTCTTCACATATACATGAAAAGCCAATCTCTGGCAAAACCCTAAAGGAGAACCAGCATGTTTCTGCAGACTTCACCCTGGCCCTTTAAGGATCTACTAGGAAAAGGGAATGAAGGAAATTCAAAGTACTCTGTAATGTACTCAGCATCCTTATCTCTTTTAGGTAAACCCATTTGTTCTAAGCAGACAGTCCAATAACTCATGAAGAGTTAAAGGCACTAAACCTTCCAGATGGTTACAATTTTAAAGCACACTCCTGAACAAAGAAATCATTTTTAACAATGGATTTTTCAGAAACGAATAAGAAATCGGGGTCAGGGTGTCTATAGGAGTCAAAAGGGCTGTTAAAATTTAATCTGTTCTCTGAATCCAGAGAAATAATTTAAAATCAATATATAGGAATTCTTTTTCATTCAAAATCAAAAATTGCTTTCACTCTACAAAATGCAATGCATTATATACATGTTGGTTAATATTACTAACAGTAATTAAAATGTATCTGTAACTTTGCATCATGTGGTACTTTCTCAACATTTAATATTCTCCATACCTCTTTTCAATCTTTTAATGAGTTCTCTATTCAGATACTTCTTGCATAAAACATTCCTAGATCACATGGATTGAGCTCTCACAACAGAATAGTCTTATTTCTTAATTGACCTCTTTTTATTGTTGTTCAGTCACGAAGTCAAGTCCGACTCTTTGTGACCCCATGGACTGCAGCATGCCAGGTTCATCTGTCCACCACTGTCTCCTGAAGTTGGCTCAGATTCATGTCTATTGAGTTCAGTGGTGTTATTTACCATCTCATCCTCTGTCACCCCCTTCTCCTTTTGCCTTCAATCTTTCTCAGCATCAGGGTCTTTTCTAATGACCTGTTTTTATCCTGAGATATTTCTATTAAAATCTAATTATTTTAAGTAACCCAGGAATGATGAGTATACTTAAAATAGCTTAAAACAAGCTTAAACTTGTTTTAAATATCATAGATTCTCAATACTTATTTATCCATTTAAATACTCTTTTGTATTTTTGATTCCTATATATGTAAGGTTTTATACACTACCTCACACCAATATTTTATTTATTATACAGAAATATTTATTACACAGATTTCTTTCCACATAGTGCCTAACCCAGTAATGCATGTACAAATATAATAAATAAACCTCTGGTGAGATAATAAAGATTAGATTATTCCTAAGCAAAGAGTGTCCATAATTCAATTTAGTTTCATGGAACACAGACCACAAACTACTTCCACACCAGAACTCTGTGAAACTGATCCACTCAGTACCATGTAACTTTGACTTTGTAACTTATGACCCTGTATTTTCATGGATCCTGTGTTATTAAATCAGTAAGTGGGGCTATAAAAGATTAAGATAAATTAGTAATATTCTGCCCATCAATTTCCTGTTTGTAAATTGTTTGTAATGCCATTGATATGATCCACATAATTTCTTAATATGAATATCCAGAAATCTACAGTCCTTTGGCCTGGAGACATCTTCTGATTGAGGAGAGGTCCAATTATATTATGACTGCTCTTTGAACTCTGATACGAATTGATTAATGATTTTTAAAACCTAAAATTTTCATAAAATGTCATTGGGACTTTAGATTTCATCAGCCCATATTTATGTTCCATAGAATCACAGTATATTTTATTCTACACAGTTGGGTTAAATGCATCTGTCGATTAATCAACAAGTGTTTCTTCAGCATCTGGAGCATGGACTGTGAATCAGGGGCTATTCTAGGTGTTGGAGATATGTCTGAGAGGAAAAAAAAAACAAGATTTGTCCTTATGCGGCACTCATATAGGAGAAAACAAGCACATGTTAAATATTATGGTAGGTTGTCAGGTAATGATAAAAAAAAATAGAATAACAACACAAAGACTGGGGATGTGTCTGAGAAGCTGACATTTAAGCAGGATGTGAATGAACTTAGGGAGTGAGTTAAGTGGAATCTGGAAGAAATTCCCAGCACAAGAAATAGGTCTAGTTAGGTTCTTATTTGGAATATTGGTTAAACAATAGAGTCAGCGTGGTTATAGTTGGAGTAAGATAATGAAGGGAAAACATGTTAAAAGACCAAGGGTCAGATTACAGAGGGCATATACGTCACAGGCGGGTATTTGAGTCTCACTCTGAGTGTTATTGGGAAACAGTGAATTGAGTAATCCAGGATGAATTCTAAGAATTTTGACCTAGTAATTGGGTCAACTGAAGTGGTATTTATTGATATTTATTGAAATAAGGAACACTAAGGGAAGAGCAGGTTTTGGACGGGGAAATCAGGAGTTTGGTTTTGGGCGTGATACATTTGAGATGCCCTTTGTAATTCCAACTGACGGGAAGTGATATTACAATGCCCAAATCAAATTAAGGTGAATGAGGCATTCGCCTAAGATGCAAAAACCCAATGGGGCACCAAAATACTCTGTAGTCAGGATGAATATTTTAATGTGAACTTTTTAAAAGTAAAAATTAAAGCAGACAATCCATGATGAATAAAATAGCAAAAGTTTAAAAGAAAAGTAGGTCAGTAGACAGGGTTTTGTCCCCCATGATATTTGTCCCCTAATGAATATATTGCCTTATATATTTTATGGGATTTCACAGATTGTATGGACTTCTCATGTGGCTCAGTGATAAAGAATTTACCTGCCAATGCAGGAGACACACGCTTGATCTCTAGGTCAGGAAGATGCTCTGGAGTAGGAAATGGCTACCCACTCCAGTATTCTTGCCTGGGAAATCCCATGGATGGAAGAGCCTGGCAGGGTACAGTCCATTAGATCACAAGGAGTCAAATGCAAATGAGTGAGCATGCACAGATTGTGCAAAGGTTCCTCATCAGTTCAGTTCAGTTCAGTTCAATTCAGTCGCTCAGTCGTGTCTGACTCTCCGCAACCCCATGAATCACAGCACTCCAGGCCTCCCTGTCCATCACCAACTCCCAGAGTTCACTCAAACTCCATCGAGTCGGTGATGCCATCCAGCGATCTCATTCTCTGTCGTCCCCTTCTCCTCCCACCCCCAGTTACCCCTAAAAGAAGATCAGCCTGGATTGTTAAATATGCTCACTGTATCCCATGAGCACTTATCAGCAGAAAAGAAAGACAAGAGAATCAGATTTTTGTGGAGGAAGACGAGGCGGGATAGGCTAAAAGCAAGAGAACAATACAGTCACCATTGTTTTTGATAACCCATGATAAGTAGAGTCAGTGAAGCTCAGAATGACCCCTGGGCAACAAGGAGCAAGGAAACAGGGATTTCAGCTCTGTCACTTCAAAAGCTGAAGTCCCTCAACACCTAAGTGAGTCTGGAAACTGCTTCCACCAGGAACCTCCAGGAAGAAACCCAATCCAGCTACCACCTTGATATCAGCTTTGTGAAACCTCACGCAGAGAAGCCAGATGAATCTATGGGATTTCTGACATTCAGAATTGTGAAATACCTAACTTTCTTGATTTGGGTTTTCTGCTTTTAAAACGCTGCTGCTGCTAAGTCACTTCAGTCGTGTCCGACTCTGTGTGACCCCATAGACGGAAGCCCACTGGGCTCCCCCTTCCCTGGGATTCTCCAGGCAAGAACACTGGAGTGGGTTGCCATTTCCTTCTCCATTTAAAACGCTAAGTATGTGTTAATTTGTTAGAGCAGCAATAGAAACCCAAAGGCAGTGTTCATTTAGTTGATTCTGCATGATGGGAGCATTTTTATGTGATGAAATACTGGAGATGCTTCTTTCATTTAAAAATTTCCCAGGAAAAATTCTGTAAGTTAACCACTGATAAGGCTGGCAAGATTGGCCTTTAGTCCTGCCCACCAAAGGTTCATTTGAAGACATACACCTTCATAAGAAAACTTCCTTCTCCTCAAGATGATGGTTTGTTACACTGTCTAGGTATTATTCTTTTATTTTTTATATATTTTAATTTGTTTTTATTTGAATGTGCTGGGTCTTAGTTGCAGCATGTGCAATCTAGTTCCCCGACGAGGGATCGTACCCAGGTCCCCTGCATTAGGAGCACAGAGGCTTAATTATTGGACCACTAGGGAAGTCCCTACGCTAAGTATTATTCTTGCAGACCTGTGAATCTGTTTACTGCTACCTAGACAAAACTAGTTATATTCTCAGACAGATGGGTTAAGATGGGGAGTGTAAATTTAAGTTATTCAAAATAGACAACTCTCTAAGGAGACAGAGTTAATTTAATAAAAGAATAAAATTCAAGTACCAGTCAATATTGCATGATAATGCTGTTTCTGACAGTGGATATTGACTTACTGACATTAATCCCAGGATTGTGTGTTCTTATTTTTAATATAAGATTCTGTACTTCATAAACAACCATATATTAACCAACTTTCTTCATATCTTTCATCTTTGGGACATTTCTGTGTTCCTGCAAATGTCATTCTTCCTCCTGATTTAAGCCTTGATTATTGAGATTTTATCAATACCTTAAAAATGGGATTGGGAAATACTTCAGCCAGTCAAATGTGACAAGTTAATTTGGTTTTCACATTTATAGCTATATCATCAGAAAACCTGCTTTAAACTGTGAGGAAAATGGCAGTTTACAATTGCATTAAAAATACCAAAATGAATGAATCCATTATTCAGACACAGCCATGACAGGTCTGTAGTTCTTATTTATTCCAAGCGCCTGCCAATATTATCTATTCTGGACTTGGATTCTACTGTTGCCTGACTGAATTAACTCCTTCAATTCCAGCTCCATTAAAAACACTATTTCAAATTTTAATGTGCTCAAAATTACAACTTCCTTGTTTTTGAAATATAGTTGAAGGGGACTGGTTATTCTTTAAGGAGAGAACTTCCCTGATCCTGTTTTTCACTTTCCCATTTATATATTCTGAAGTTCCCCAAGTCTAGGTGGCTCAGTGGAAAAATACGCTTGCCAATGCAGGAGACACAAGAGATACAGGTTCGATCGGGAAGATCTCCTGAACAAGGAAATGGCAACCCAATCCAGTGTTCTTGCCTGGGAAATCACATGGACAGAGGAGCCTGGCAGGCTACAGTCTATGAGGTCACCACGAGTCAGACACAACTGAGCGACTGAACACGCACGGGAGAGAAGTTAATAAATGATCTGACAAAACGACATTTGAATTCTTTTGGATTGCATCATGGATATCTGGAAGATCCATGAAGATGTGCCCTTTAAATGAATCTTCTGCTATTTCTTCCATATATAAAAAGGTTTCTTTATGCATCTTTTTTAAAGAATTTATTCTGGAGTTGAGTCATCTCATGTTGAATCCTAACCCAGTGCTTTTTAGTTGTGATTACTGGCAACTGATTTAATCCACAGTGGTTCATAATCATAATCTGTAATTAGTAGTTATATCACAGGGTTTCATTTCAAATAGAAGTTAATATATGTAGGAGAAACATATTCTAAGCTTCAATCCTCATTTTTTTTATTTTTAATGGTGCATCCTGCTTTAGAGTTTACCAGCCACAATGTATTGATCGAAGTATATCCAAAGCTGACCACCTCCTTTTACCTTTGCTGTTAGCGTCCTATCCCAGACCTCAGCATCTCTTAGCTAGATTGAATTATAGCTTCCAAAACTCTCTTGACACCTCTGTGCTCCTGCAGTCTGTTCTACCTAAAGTAGCCACAGTGGTTATTTTTAAAACAAATAAAATCATATTCACTTGCTCAAAGCTATCAAGTGGCTCGCCATCTCACCCAGAGGAAAGACCAAAGCCCTTAGGAGCAGCAGGCCCACACTCCCTTCTTTTCCCATCTTCGTCCACTCCCATTTTCCCCTTCTCATTCAACGCCAGGTTCTCTGGCCTCAGCACTCTTCCAAAACACCAGGTACAATGAGAGAAACTAAATGAGCAAATGGTGCTCCGTACTTTTTCAAGCCACAGTTTCATTGTCTTAGTTAAGACAGGGTTATTAAGTGGTGATTTAATTAATTTTTATTAGCAACTTCAAGTATAACTGGAGTAAGTGTATTTTCTATTAATAAAAATGAGTTTCGACTAAAAAAAATCAAGTATACTCCTGCCTCAGACTCTTTAGACTTGGTATCCCCTCTGCCTTTAATGTTTTTCTCAGCTATATGCATAGCTCACACCTTACACACTGCTGCTGCTGCTAAGTCCCTTCAGTCGTGTCCGACTCTGTGTGACCCCATAGACAGAAGCCCACGAGGGCTTCACTCAAATGTTACTTGATCAAGGCTTTCCTTGACTGTATATACACTGGTACTCCATGTCTCCCCTCTTTGCAATTTGTCCATAACATATATCATGATCTGAATCTCCTGCTTGTTTGCTTATATTTGTTTTCCTATACTGGAATATAAGCTCCGTGAGGGCAAAGTTCTGTGTTTTTGTTGAATCCTGCATTTGTAGAACAGTGTCTGCTTCATATTAAGCACTCAGTAAGTATTGAGCATTCAAAGCATAACTAATAGAACTTTGATTTTTGAAAGAAAGAATAACTTTAACTACTATTTATGATTTTTATAGTTGTTTCATGTGATGTTCAATTTATTATATCAGAATCATGAACATTCAGACTGATGTTTAATAATTGCTATCAAAACTATTTGAAAGCAAAGTAATTCCAGTGACAAAATGACTGTAGAATTTGGACCATACTCTTAATTGTGATGCTAAGTAACTTATTAAAGACCTAGCTTATTTTACAACTAGACCCTACCACAAATGTTGAGTATATTCCTAGCTAGAAATGATGTTTCTTTCACTTACATAGGGGCTTTCCTGGTAGCTCAGCTGGTAAAGAATTCACCTGCAATCCAAGAGAGCCTGGTTCCATTCCTAGGCGGGGAAGATCCCCTGGAGAAGGAGATGGCAACCCACTCCAGTATTCTTGCCTGAAGAATCCCCATGGACAGAGGAGCCTGGTGGGCTACAGTCCATTGGATTGCAAAGAGTCAGACACAGCTGAGTGACTAAGCACCCAGCACACCAGCACACCAGCACAGCACAGAGACAATGTTTGTAAATGCCTATTTTGATTTATTTTAATGTTTTGTCTTATCCTAATACCCATTCCAAAATCTAATATTGGTAGAGCTTTTATGGTTTACACAGTTACACCTAATCCATATTCTTCTTAATGTCAAGATCATGATCACTCTGGAGGATAGATATTATTTTAATCCTATATCACAGAAGAGAAATCTGAATGAGGGATGCTCTTCAAAGTATATATATATATATAAAACACCTTGCCCCATTTGCTTCTGGTTGTCCACAACAGGCCTGTTCTTTATAAGAAAATGCAATGAGTAGCATTAATAGCAGTTACCACTGACTAAGCTAGATATTATCATGCATAATCCTTTCATCTTTTCAACAACTCAGTAATATTATTTATTATTATAATTGCCTTCATACAGATGAGGAACCCTAGGATTTACAGAGAATAAAGGACATATCCAGTAAGTAACTGAACTACTAGTACAAGAAAAGCTCAGATATCTTTATTTCGGTGCCGTGATCTTTGTCTTCATCCTCTATTGCACCTGTATACTTGCTAGTAGAGAAGATGAAAGATTCATGCAAAACCAATTTAGGGTTCTGTTGCTACCACAGCTTATTAAGTATGTAGCTTATTATGCCATACCATAATAAGCATAATACTTTGTAACTAAATACATTTATCATATATAGATGAATAATTTCCAATTATTTAGAACTATGTTTCCTGCAATTCTGATATTAATTTTGGGAGTTGGGACCTATAACCCTTTGTAATGTTTTCCCTCAAAAATGTAGATATCAGCTACTGTCTAATATAAGCACGAATATGGACAGAGGAGCTGGTGGGCTACGTACAGTTCATAGGGTCGCAAAGAGACACAACTTAGCGACTAAAAAACCACAAAAACGCTATCAACTAAATATATATGCATAATTGTATGCCATTAGCCATATTATAATATACCTACAATGTTTTTTTAGGAGTTCTTTGATATCCTACAGTTGTATTTCTAGTTCTATGTACATGTAGGCAGTAACTTATAGGGGAATTAACTATTAACACAGCGTATATTGTTCTCAAATATTCATTTTAAAGTATTTTCATATATGAACACTCAGATGGTAAATAATCTGCCTGCAATATGGGAGACCCAGGTTTGTTCATTGGGTCAGGAAGAAGATCCCCTGGAGAAGGAAATGGTTGCCCACTCCATTATTCTTGTTTGGACAATTCCATGGATAGAGGAGCCTGGCAGTCTACAATCCATGGGATCACAAAGAGTTGGACACAACTGAGTGACCAACACTACTTTCAAACCTTTTCAAATTTTAAAACAAAATAGGTATAAAGAGTTCTTTCGAAGAAAGAAATAAATTGATGCTTTAAACAGGCAACAAACATACTAAAATTTTTAATTCAGTTGATCAATATCAAATATTGATCAAGAGAGGGTTCACAGCACTTTTAGTTTTAAATAGACCTACCTATATTTCAAATGTGTATTGTTTATCAAAGCAACCTCAAGAAGGCAAGGAACTCCAAGACTGAAAATGAAATCTTTTTGACCTGACATAATCTAAATACTGATGCTAAAGCTGAAACTCCAATACTTTGGCCACCTCATGCAACGAGTTGACTCACTGGAAAAGAGTCTGATGCTGGGAGGGATTGGGGGCAGAAGGAAGGGGGGGACGACAGAGAATGAGATGGCTGGATGGCATCACCGACTCGATGGACATGAGTGTGAATGAACTCCGGGAGTTGGTGATGGACAGGGAGGCCTGGCGTGCTGTGATTCATGGGGTCGCAAAGAGTCGGACACGACTGAGCGACTGAACTGAACTGAATTTAAATACATTAAAATCAGTGGTGTGTGAGAGAACATTTTTGCCAATCTTTATAGTAACAGGTTATGCATTTAGTCAAATGATTGGTTTGCCATGAATACTCATTTAACTATAACACCTTATTGACCAGACTAACATTTTTAGACTTATAAAGACAAAGGAAATATCCAATTACAGTTACAGAATAAAATGTAAATGCTACAAACACTGATATTTTAAAGACCTTAAAATTGCCAACATTTTAGAACAGAAGATGTTAGATAGAAATAGAGAATAATTTTCTTACCTTTTGAATTGGAAGTTAAAAATACAATATCTGAAGTTGGTGACTCAGAAAATTATATTTAAAAATCATAAAGTATACCAATGGAATAAAATGATTTAAATGAAAAAATGAAGAGGACTGAGCTGAAGATATAATTGCATTTAATTCCTATTCTTGAATGGGCTAGGTGGGGCGGGGCGACGGTGGCGGCGGCGGCGGCGGTGGCAGCGGGTCCGGTTGCGCCTGGCCCAGGGGTTGGGCGCGGAGCCCGGACCGGGAGGAGGCGCTACCGCGCGCGACCATGGGGAACGTATTGGCCGCTAGCTCGCCGCCCGCAGGGCCGCCGCCGCCGCCTGCGCCTCCCCTCGTGGGACT
Organism: Moschus berezovskii; assembly: GCF_049115385.1. Lineage (NCBI taxonomy): Eukaryota > Metazoa > Chordata > Mammalia > Artiodactyla > Moschidae > Moschus > Moschus berezovskii. The sequence continues at coordinate 118,851,481 of NC_142462.1, forward strand.
GCCGCCACCTCCGCCCTCTCCTCCCGCCTTCACGTTGCCGCCACTCGGGGGTGGCTTGGGCGCTGGGGCTGGCACAAGTCGAGGTTCCGAACGGACCGCCGGGACTGCGGCTGCCAGCGCTGGAGGGACCGGGGACAATGGGGCCTGCGGCTGCCTGCCCAACCCGGGCACGTTCGAGGAGTGCCACCAGAAGTGCAAGGAGCTGTTTCCTATTCAGATGGAAGGTGTCAAGCTCACAGTCAACAAAGGGTTGAGTAATCATTTCCAGGTGAACCACACAGTAGCCCTCAGCACAGTCAGGGAGTCCAACTACCACTTCGGGATCACGTACGTGGGGACGAAGCAGCTGAGTCCCACAGAGGCATTCCCCGTGCTGGTGGGTGACATGGACAATAGTGGCAGCCTCAATGCTCAGATCATTCATCAGCTGGGTCCTGGCCTCAGGTCCAAGATGGCCATCCAGACCCAGCAGTCGAAGTTCGTGAACTGGCAGGTGGACTGGGAGTACCGGGGTTCCGACTTCACAGCAGCCGTCACTTTGGGGAACCCGGACATCCTGGTGGGTTCAGGAATCCTCGTGGCTCACTACCTCCAGAGCATCACGCCATGTCTGGCCCTGGGCGGAGAGCTGGTCTACCACTGGCGGCCCGGGGAGGAGGGCACTGTTATGTCGCTAGCTGGGAAATACACATTGAACAACTAGTTGGCGACAGTCACTTTGGGTCAGGCGGGCATGCATGCAACGTATTACCACAAAGCCAGCGACCAGCTACAGGTGGGTGTGGAGTTTGAGGCCAGCACAAGGATGTAGGACACAAGTGTTTCGTTTGGGTACCAGCTGGACCTGCCCAAGGCCAACCTCCTCTTCAAAGGTTCTGTGGACAGCAACTGGATCATGGACGCCACACTGGAGAAGAAGCTCCCGCCGCTGCCCCTGGCGCTGGCCCTCGGGGCCTTCCTGAATCACCGAAAGAACAAGTTCCAGTGCGACTTCGGCCTCACCATTGGCTGAGCCCCCACAGGCCCCGCCTTCCTTGCCCTTTCTCCTTCTGATCCCACCTGCCCCTCCCCCTGCCACGGAGGGGAGACCTGAGCCCCCCTCCCCCTCCCTTCGCTCCCTCCTCGGGGATCAGGGGGCAGCAGAAAGGAGGGGACCCATTTCCCCAGCAGCTGAGCGGGGATGCTCCGAAGGACGGGCTCGGCAGGACATGGAGGACAAGGAGCCGCGTGCCCAGTAGTCTTGGGGTCCAGGAAGCGATTCTGGAGTCAAGGGGCCTACGGGATTCTGAGCACCAGGGGCAGAGGCGGCCAGACAACCTCAGGGAGGTGTAGGGGTGTCCCCGTTCCCCCGAAATGGCCAAATGGGCCCAGCCCCAAGGGGGCAGCAAGGAGAGGTGCGTCCCCAGTCACCCTGCCCCTGCCCACTTTCCCATCCACCCCTCGGTATAAATCATGTTTATAAGTTATGGAAGAACCGGGGCTTTTTACAAAAAAAAATTAAAAATAACAAAAAATATACATGGAAAAGAAGAAATGGGAGGCCTGTTTTCCTCTGTGTCTGTGGCCCATTTGATCCAGCCCTGACCTCCCACAGTGGCCCATAGCGGGCAAGAGAATCCAGCCTGGTCACTGGCCAGAGCCCAGACCAGAGAGGGGAAGGGCCTGGCCCAGGATCACACAACTGCCCTATGACCTTCCGACGAGGACATCACAGGCCTTCCCTCCCCGGGAGGGTGCGGCTTGTGGTCACTCAGCCTTGCCTGGCCAACAAGGCTGCAGAAGGCTGTCCTGGTGAACTCAAGCGGGTGCGGAGAGGCAGCGAGCTGGGACTCAGGTCTTTCCAGGTTCCAAAAGGGGCAGGGGATGAAGGGGTGTCAAGACTTGATTATAATAGAAAGTCAAAGCTTTCAAGAAACTCCAGGAAGCATTTGAGCATCTGGAAAGAGTTTGGAATCATTTACTTCTCATGGGGTGGGGGAGGGGTGGGCTGGAGTCTGACTCAGGCTGGGAGAGGGTGGGAGCGTCAGTTCCGCACACCTTGGGCTCAGGCAAGCTGACATCGCTAACCCCTCTCCAGATGGGGAACTGAAAGTTCCTCTCACTCACACAGTGTCTGGGCAGGGAGGCTGCTGGCCCGTGATGACCCCTTACAGCCCAGAGAAGCCACTCCACCTACTCCCTGCCAGCGCCTTCTGAGGCCAAAGCAGACAGGCTGACAGCAACCCAGGACCCAGGGCTGGCACTGGGGCTCCCTTCCTGGGACCAGGCATCCAGCTTCCCCAGCCCCACGGAATCCAGTAGTCCTCACCTCCTTAAAGGACCAGGAGTGAATCCCAACTCCTCCAGTTCTTCCAGGGTCACTTTACCATCCGCCTCAACTCTGAATCTCCTCTTGAAAGCAAAGTGGGCAAAGGGGACTCCATCTTGGCTGCAGGACTCCATTTTAGACTTACTGTGAACTTTGGACTACATGCCTGGGTGCTCTCCCAGTGGACTTTGAGCTATGTGCCTGGTATCCATGGAAACAACATGCTAACTGAAAAACAGATCCCCCGGATAAAAAGGACTCCAGGACTTGTACCTGGACTTCCCATCACTGAAAAGAATGTACTGATCTACCCCAGAGCAAAACAAATTGTCTCCACAATACCTATTGATACATGTTGGCCTCATTAGCTGTCTGGACTAATATATGAATCAAGGTTTAACCCCTTTACATTATCCAGGAATTCAGGGAGGAGGGTTTGAGCACGTACACTTAGGGTATATAAGGTTTTCACAAAAACTGGTCGGGTCCTTGGCTAAGAGGAGACTCTGCCTTGGGCCCGCCGGTGTAATAAACTGCACTCCACTAAAAAAAATAAAAAAATAATTCCTATTCTTTAAAAATGGAGTCAACCAAATTCAATACAAGTTGATAAACTAAGCAATTGACAGATACATAAATTGTTTAAATTTGTAAAGATAGCAACTGGAAGAACCGAATACTAAGCACTATTAAAAAATGGTTACTTTTGATGAAGCAGTTTGGAGCAGGGGGCAAAAGGCAGAGATTATACAATTTTGACAATTCTGCATAAATTTCTGTTTTGCTCTTTTTTTTGTTTTAGATCATGGCAGGTAACTTTTAAATTAATAATAGCAGTTTCTCCTTCCCAGTGACTTTCTCCACATGAGTTAAACCACATTAAACAGGATTACTTTTCAAAAATTCTCCAATTATTCCTCTTATTTGGCTCTATGAAGAAAAACACAGTAAATATTGGTTTGAAATAGCTCACTTATAAAGATCAGAATTCTAAAAAGACATGAATTGAAAGAAAACACTTCACTATTATGCTTCAATTGTCACAGCAATTAAAGTATACATGGTAAACATACATAAATTTGTAGTTTATCTGTTAAAGACAACTTGAACCCCTTGTGGGCTACTTAAGAAGGATGCTGACTAGCTTACCCAAGAAATAACTGCCTAGCAACAGATCTTTGTTTAATTGAGGTCAAATTCATGCAATATAAATTTAACAATTTTATGGCACACCATTGTGTGGTATTTCGGATGCTCACAATGTAATTCAACCATGACCTCTATCTAGTTCCAAAACTTTTATTTTTCCCCCACAAAATTCCCATACCCACTAAGCAGTAATTTCTTATTCATCCCCTCCTCCAAGCCTTGGGCAACAATCAATCTGCTTTTTATGTCTATGAATTTACCTCTTCTGGATATTTCCTGTAAATGGTTTCATGCAGTATGTGATGTTTTATATGTGGCTTATTTCATTTCATTTTGAGGTTCATCCATGTTGTAATATATATATAGCAGTACTTCATTTCTTTTTAGGGCTGAATTATATTCCAATGTAAATATATGATATGCTTTGTTTATCCATTCATTCATTGATGAATATTTGGGTTATTTCTACCTTTTGGATATTGTCAATAATGCTGCAATGACTATTTTTGTACAAGTATGTGTTTGAGTACCTGTTATGATTTGTTTGGGGTATATACCCAGAAGTAGAATAGCTGGGTCAAATTTGGGAGTTTTTCATCCATTATTTACTTAAATATTCTTTCCACCTTTTACTCTCTTCTCTTTGGGGACTCACATAATGCATGTGTTGGTATATTAGATTGTTCTCCACAGGTCAGTTCAGTTTTATTTTTTTTCTGTCCTCACATTGGAAAATTTTAGTGGTCTAATTAATGGTCTAACTAAATTCACTGATACTTTCTTATACCTGCTCAACATGCTGTTGAACACATCTAGTGAAAGTTTTATTTCAATGGCTGCACTGTTAAGTTCCAGGATTAATATTAGGTTAATTTTACCTCTTTATTGATGTTCTATGTTGGTTCATAGATAGTTCTCCCAGCTTCCTTTAGTTATTTCCTCAAAGGTTCCTTTTGGTCTTCAAGTATATGCTTTGTAATCAAATGAAAATATTTGATAAATAACACAATGAAAAAGTTTTCATGGGAATATTTTTCTCAAAAATTATGCAATTATCCCCAAATATTTATCCAGCAACTATTATGTACCAGGAAACTTATAGGGTACAGTAACAGAAAAAACTTTCCTTCATTGTATTTATACTCTAGCAGTGAAAGACAAATCATAGTCAAATGTAAAAGTAACAGTCTTCTTCAGTCTCTCCATCATGTCCAACTCTTTGTGACCCCATGGACTGCAGCATGCCAGGCTTCCCCGTCCTACACCATCTCCGGGAGCTTGCTCAAACTCATGTCCATTGGGTCAGTGATGCCATCCAACCATTCCATCCTCTGACATTCCCTTCTCCTCCTGCCTTCTATCTTTCCCAGCATCAGAGTCTTTTCTAAAGAGTAGGCTCTTCACATCAGGTGACCAAAGTATTGGAGCTTCAGCTTCAGCATCAGTCCTTCCAATGAATATTCAGGACTGATTTCCTTTAGGGTTGACTGGCTTGATCTCCTTCCAGCCCAAGGGACTCCCAAGAATCTTCTCCAACACCACAGTTCAAAAGCATCAATTCTTTGGTGCTCAGTCTTCTCTATGGTCCAACTCTCACACCCATACATGACTATTGGAAAAAAACATAGCTTTGACTACACGGATATTTGTTAGCAAAGTAATCTCTCTGCTTTTTAATATGCTGTCTAGGTTGGTCATAGCTTTTCTTCCAACGAGCAAGCATTTTTTAATTTCATGACTGCAGTCACCATCTCCAGTGATTTTGAAGCCCAGGAAAATAAAATCTGTCATTGCTTCCATTGTTTCCCCATCTATTTGCCATAAAGTGATGGGACCAGATGCCATGATCTTAGTATTCTGAAGGCTGAGATTTTAGCCAACTTTTTCACTCTCCTCTTTCACTTTCATCAAGAGGCTCTTTAGTTCATCTTCGCTTTTTGCATAAGGATGGTGTCATCTGCGTATCTGATGTTACTGATATTTCTCCTGGCAATCAATTCCAGTTTGTGCTTCATCCAGCCTGGGATTTCCAATGATACACACTGAATAGAAGTTAAATAAGCAGGGTGACAATATATAGCCTTGATGTACTCCTTTCCCAATTTTGAATCAGTCCATTGTTCCATGTCTGGTTCTACCTGTTGCTTCTTGACCTGCATACAGGTTTCTCAGGAGGCAGGTAAGGTGGTCTGGCTATTCCCAGCTCTTGGAGAAATGTACACAGTTTGTTGTGATCCACACAGTCAAAGGCTTTAGTGTAATCAATGAAGCAGAAGTAAATTTATCCAACTCTTTGCAACCCCACCAGGGGTAGACCACCATGGCTTCTCTGTCCATGGGAATTATCCAGGCAAGAGTACTGAAGTGGGTTACCATGCCCTTCTCCAGGGGATCTTCCTGACCCAGGGATCAAACCCTGGTCCCCTGCACTGCAGGTAGATTCTTTACTGTCTGAGCTATCAGGGAAGCTAGGGCACAGCCAAAATGTAGAGTATATAAAATTATTTTAAGTGCAAGTGAAAAATAAACTGATGAAGGAATGTAGAAAGTATAAGGATAGAGAAATGCAACTTTAAAATCCCTAAGAAGGTGATTTTCAACAGAAACCTAAGTAAGATAGATGATGGGCTGAGTTGTGTATGTGCCCGCATGCTAAGTCACTTCAGTAGTGTCCGACTCTTTGCCACCCTATGGGGCACAGCCTAAAATGGCATTTCATGGAAATCATTGTGCAAAAATCCTGAGGCAGGAACTTTCCTGGAAAGAGTGCAGCAACACCAAGGAGGTGAGTGCCTAGCTGTTGAGTCAAATGGGCCGGCAGCTTAGTTTTAAGACACAAAGTTAGATGAAGAGGGGTTAGATCGTACAGCAACATGTAAACCTTTAAGACATTGCAAGCAATTTGGTTTTAATAGAGGTGAGATTAGAATCCATTGGAGAGCCAAAAATCAGACTTTCAGTTTTGAAAAAGTCACTGTAAACAAACGAGTTGAATATAGGGTTCGGAAACAGGAGGAGAAATAGCATATTTTAGAAACTGTTACAAAAGTCCAGGGGAAAGCTGATAGTTCTTTGCTTAGAAGGCAATGGCAAGCCACTCCAGTACTCTTGCCTAGAAAATCCCATAGACGGAGGAGCCTGGGAGGCTGCAGTCCATGGGGTCGCTACAAGTCAGATGACTGAGCGACTTCACTTTCACTTTTCACTTTCACATTGGAGAAGGAAATGGCAACCCACTCCAGTGTTCTTGCCTGGAGAATCCCAGGGACGGGGGAGCCTGGTGGGCTGCCGTCTATGGGGTCGCACAGAGTTGGATACAACTGAAGCGACTTAGCAGCAGCAGCAGCAGTAGCAGCACTGGGTATGAAAAGAAGTGATCAGAATCCGCATGCGTTTTTGAGAGTAGAAGAACAATTTATCCTGGCACAGTAATCACATTCAAGGAATCTGCAGTCATACCTTTTCTATTGCACTTTATGTCACCAGTATTCACAGATAATGCACTGTTTAGTTTACAAGCTGAAAATATGTGGCAACCCTGTGACTTGGAAGTCTACCGGTCCCGTTTTTCCAACATCCTTTGCTCCCTTCACGTCTCTGTGTCATGTTTTGGTACTTCTCAGAACATTTTAAACTTTTTCTTTATTATTCCATTTGTTATGATGGTCTGTGATCAGTGACCTTTGATGTTACTATTATAATTGTATTGGGACACCATGTACTGTGCCCACATAAGACAGTAAACTCAATTTACAAATGCTTTTCTGTCCTGACTTTTCCACCAACCAGCCATGCCCCCATCTCTCCCCCTTTCCATGGGCCCCTCCATTCCCTGAGACATGCAATATTGAAATAAATCCAAGTAATAATCCTACAATGGCCTCTAAGTGTTCGAGTGAAAGGACAAGCCAATCAATGTGGAAAACCTCATGCTGTCTTAGTTTAATATTTTATCATTGTTCTAGTTTAAGAAATGGCCACAGCCACCCCAGCTATTAGTAACCACCTGGGCAGTCAGCAGCCATCAACACTGAGGCAGGATCCTCCACCAGCAACAAGACTATGATTTATTAGTGGCTCAAGTGATGGTAAGCATTTTTCAGCAATAAAGTATCTTTTTAAACACTGGTTTTTAGGCATAATGCTATTGCACCCTGATTAGACTACAGTATAGTGCAAAGCTAAGTTTTATATGCAGTGGGAAACCAATACATTCATGTGACTTGCTTTACTCCAATGGTCTGGAAGGTAACCACCATATCTCTTGAGATATGCTAGCATTAGCACATCTCATGACAATCTGATATCATCAAGTATTTTATCAGTAAGTTTTTTCAGAATACTTATTGACTCATTACTTTCATTAGTACAAGTGGTAACAACCTAAATAAACAATGTGCATTCATCACATACTAGACATTTCTAATCAATAACAAAATAACTTCTCACCTATGGATTATCATTGATCTATTGTCCTTACTGTTAGATTTATAATGACTTTTGATGAAAGAAAAATCTTTCCACAGATCCTCTGTATCAAAATATCCATTCCTGTACTAGACTTTCTTACTTATGGCAGAAGGAGAAGAACTAAAGAGAAAACTGATGAAAGTGAAAGAGGAGAGTGAAAAAGTTGGCTTAAAACTCAACATTCAGAAAACTAAGATCATGGCATCTGGTCCCATCACTTCATGGCAAATAAGTAGGGAAACAATGGAAACAGTGGCAGACTTTATTTTCTTGGGCTCCAAAACCACTGGAGATAGTGACTGCAGCCATGAAATTAAAAGATCCTTGATCACTGGAAGAAAAGCTATGACCAACATAGACAGCATATGAAAAAGGAGAGACATTACTTTGCCAACAAAGGTCTATCTAGTTAAAGCTCTGGTTGTAAGAGTTGGACTATAAAGAAACCTGAGCACCAAAGAATTGATGCTGTTGAACTGCGGTGTTGGAGAAGACTCTTGACCATCTCATGAACTGCAAGGAGATCAAACCAGTCCATCCTAAAGGAAATCAGTCCTAAATATTCATTGGAAGGACCGATGCTAAAGCTGAAGCTCCAATATTTTGGCCACCTGTTGCAAAGAACTGACTCATTTGAAAAGACCCTGATGCTGAGAAAGATGGAAGGCAGAAGGAGAAGGGGATGACAGAGGATGAGATGGTTGGATGGCATCACTGACTCAATGGACATGAGTTTGTGCCAACTCTGGGAGTTGGTGATGGACAGGGAAGCCTGGCATGCTACAGTCCATGGGGTCACAAAGAATCATATACAACTGAACAAGTAAACTGAACTGAACTGTACTAGACTTTCTTAATATAAACTCAGTTTATCCACTGACAATACAAATGGTCAAAGAGAACATGAGCATGTGAAAACAAAATGTTGTTATTCCCGTTGATTATTCTTTATGTGTAAATCAGAGGGGAAAAAAAAAACTGCTAAAAATGAACATTTTTGGAGTTTCCCAGTGGGATGCTGGATCCAACTGGCATCTGCTCTGGAGGACTGATTGTTACATATCCAAGAATTCTGCAAGCCAGCTGGCAGCACATCAGTAGCTTGCAGTCAACCATGGTGGGAGTATTTACACCACGGAAACTGGTAGGCACAACAAACCAGCACCCCCACAGAGCCAGTTTTTAAACATTTACCAACACACTCCTGAGCTTAGGTTCTTAATTCTAAATAGTAAAAAGATTGGGAAAATTGATTTAGCCCAGAAGGAGCCTTGGATTAAAATATAGTTCAAAATAAAAGCAATTGTAGACAGTTTATGTCTTAAAACAAGTTTATGTTCTAAGAATGCACTAAAGATACATCATGTTTTTGAGAGATACCCATGTGTCAAGCATGGGTTTCTCTGGTGGCTCAGTGGTAGGGAATCCACCTGCCAGTGCAGGAAACATGGTTTCGATCCCTGGCTTGGGAATATACCCCAGAGAAGGCAGTGGCAACCAGCTCTAGTATTCTCACCCGGGAAGTCCCATGGACAGAGGAGCCTGGTGGGTTATAGTCCATGGCGCTGCAATGGGTCGCACAAAAGTTAGCAAGCCAAACAACTACAACAAATACCTCAAACACTTTTGAATATTTCTCCTAATGAAAACTAGAACTTGTGCAAAATTGAAATATTTAGTGACTTGAGAAATTAACCAAACTTTAGAATTTACAACACATTTTTTCCTTCAAAATATTTTACTAAACAGCATGCAATAATCAAGTACATCAGAAATCTTATTTACCTGGATACTTGTGTTGATCTTTTAAAGATCCATGCGACAAAACTGCGTACCAACAAGACTTGCAGCAACCAAGTCTGCAGACACTGAAAGAGAGCAGATACAGCAATTCGTTTGATAAATATCCATCACTGTCACCTGCTTGCTCTTGCTACAACTTTCCTTTTCAAATTTCTCTTTCAGCACATATATCTGGCGTCTCTCTCGTTGGGTTGTAAATTGTCTTTGTTCTATGAAATTTATGAGATTTTCACCGCATAAAATAGTCTCTGACAGAATCATTTTTGATCTGTCCACTAGGATTTGGCCAGATGGATCTGCTGTGAGGGTGCAACCAGCCATGCTCAGCCTGGGAGTTCATCACTTCACCACAAGGGGCATAAAAGAGCAAATCATGCTTGCGTTGTTTTAGTGGAGAGGTTTAAAATATGAATCATGGCCATCTAATAAGCCTGCTAATAAATCTTCTAATAAACATGGGAAAAAATCCATGTTTTGAGGGGCTAAAATCAGTCAGTCAGTCAGTTCAGTCGCTCAGTCGTGTCCGACTCTTAGCGACCCCATGAACCACAGCACGCCAGGCCTCCCTGTCCATCACCAACTCCCAGAGTTCACTCACACTCATGTCCATCGAGTCGGTGATGTCATCCAGCCATCTCATTCTCTGTCGTCCCCTTCTCCTCCTGCCCCCAATCCTCCCCATCATCAGAGTCCTTTCCAATGAGTCAACTCTTCGCATGCGGTGGCCAAAGTATTGGAGTTCCAGCTTTAGAATCAGTCCTTCCAATGAACACCCACGATTGATCTCCTTTAGAATGGACTGGTTGGATCTCCTTGCAGTCCAAGGGACTCTCAAGAGTCTTCTCCAGCACCACAGTTCAAAAGCATCAATTCTTCGATGATCAGCTTTCTTCACAGTCCAACTCTCACATCTATACATGACCACTGGAAAAACCATAGCCTTGACTAGACGGACCTTTGTTGGCAAAGTAATGTCTCTGCTTTTTAGTATACTATCTAGGTTGGTCATAACTTTCCTTCCAAGGGGTAAGCATCTTTTAATTTCAGGGTGGCAATCAGCATCTGCAGTGATTTTGGAGCCCCCAAAAATAAAGTCTGACACTCCTTCCACTGTTTCCCCATCTATTTCCCATGAAGTGATGGGACCAGATGCCATGATCTTTGTTTTCTAAATGTTCAGCTTCAAGCCAACCTTTTCACTCTCCTCTTTCACTTTCATCAAGAGGATTTTGAGTTCCTCTTCACTTTCTGCCATAAGGGTGGTGTCATCTGCATATCTGAGGTTATTGATATTTCTCCCGGCAATCTTGATTCCAGCTTGTGCTTCTTCCAGCCCAGCGTTCCTCATGATGTACTTTGAGGGGCTTTGCCTTGCAAATAAGCAATTACCCATTATATTTAAACTATATGTCAAAATGCTTACCTGTAGCTTGACAACTAAATTTATAGTACCGTCTCTGAGACAGACAGTTCAGTTCAGTTCAGTCGCTCAGTCGTGTCCGACTCTCCGCGACCCCATGAATCACAGCACGCCAGGCCTCCCTGTCCATCACCAACTCCCGGAGTACACTCAAACTCATGTCCACAGAGTCGGTGATGCCATCCAGCCATCTCATTCTCCGTCGTCCCCTTCTCCTCCCGCCCCCAACCTTTCCCAGCATCAGAGTCTTTTCCAGTGAGTCAACTCGTCTCATGAGGTGGCCAAAGTATTGGAGTTTCAGCTTTAGCATCAGTCCCTCCAATGAACATCCAGGATTGATCTCCTTTAGAATGGACTGGTTGGATCTCCTTGCAGTATAAGGGACTCTCAAGAGTCTTCTCCAACACCACAGTTCAAAAGCATCGATTCTTCGGCGATCAGCTTTCTTCACAGTCCAACTCTCACATCCATACATGACCACGGGAAAAACCATTGCCTTGACTAGACGGACCTTGGTCGGCAAAGTAATGTCTCTGCTTTTTAATATACTATCAAGGTTGGTCATAACTTTCCTCCCAAGGAGCAAGCGTCTTTTAATTTCATGGCTGCAATCAGCATCTGCAGTGATTTTGGAGCCCAAAAAAACAAAGTCTGACACTGTTTCCACTGTTTTTCCATCTATTTCCCATGAAGTGATGGGACCAGATGCCATGATCTTTGTTTTCTGAATGTTGAGCTTCAAGCCAACCTTTTCACTCTCCTCTTTCACTTTCATCAAGAGGCTTTTGAGTTCCTCTTCACTTTCTGCCATAAGGGTAGTGTCATCTGCATATCTGAGGTTATTGATATTTCTCCCAGCAATCTTGATTCCAGCTTGTGCTTCTTCCAGCCCAGCGTTCCTCATGATGTACTCTGCATATAAGTTAAATAAGCAAGGTGACAATATACAACCTTGACGCACTCCTTTTCCTATTTGGAACCAGTCTGTTGTTCCATGACCGGTTCTAACTGTTGCTTCCTGACCTGCATACAGGTTTCTCAAGAGGCAGGTCAGGTGGTCTGGGATTCCCATCTCTTTCAGAATGTTCCACAGTTTATTGTGATCCACACAGTCAAAGGCTTTGGCATAGTCAATGAAGCAGAAATAGATGTTTTTCTGAAACTCTCTTCCTTTCTCCATGATCCAGCGGATGTTGCCTTACAAATTGTAGTCTGTATCCATAGGGAGTTGCATGTATTTTTTCAGTATTCACATAGGGACAGTTTCAAGTTCCTTCAAGGCATCATGTTTCCAGTGAAGGTAGAAAGCTACCTGACTTTGACCTGAGATTTTTTTTCCTTATAGATTAGGGATGCTATAGTGTTGTGGATAGGTCCACCTGGTAGAGGTGGACCAAAGGTTCAAATACCAGCTTTACTTCACTTTAGCTGTTTGAACATGGGTGAGCTGCACAGCTGTGTTCTCAGCCCCTTCTTATAGAAAACCCAAGTAAAATCAGAATATACTGTGAAGGATTTTGTTGTTGCTGGAGTGTGTGTGTGTTCTCTCAGTCATGTCCAAATCTTTGCAACCCCATGTACTGTAGTCCACCAGGCTCCTCTGTCCATGGGATTTTCCAGGCACAGGTGCTGGAAGCTGGTTGTCATTTCCTACTCCAGAGGCTCTTCCCACCCAGGGATTTAACTCATTTTTGCAGAGGTGGAAATTATTAAAAGACAAAACATATATAAACTAAATGTGCTATATGTGTTTGCTACTATTTTATTGTTACTAAAATATGTTATTAAAATATTGGTGCTAAGAGAGAATTGCGCTAAGAGAATAACTGTTATTCAATAACAGCGAACATTGATTTTTCCTCTATCTGAATTACTACATTATTGTCCTTTTCTTCCAAAGGTTATGCTATTATCCTATCCACTGAATATTCACTTTCTTGAGGACATAAATGATTTATTACAGTTCCCTTTTATGATATCACATCAGATCTCAGAACTTCCCAGAGTGGTTGCTTGTCCACCATAAGAAATGTGACTGGAACCAGAATCATGGATACCTGAAACCCAGAGCATCTTGTTTTTACCAAGTTCCTGAGTGAGTATTGCAAGGAAAGTCACATGTTTACTAAAAGAACTTAGAACTTCAGTCTTGACATTTGTGTTCTTTGGTTATTTCTGGGCAACCTGCCTCATTTTGACTTGGGCTTATGGTTAAAATTCGATCTCTGTGCTCCATGTTAGACTTATTAATCAGAGTCTTGAAACAAGAGTCCTGGGAATGTACATGTCATTCCAATCCCCAAGGTTACTATTTCCTTTAATATTTGGAAATTTGTTTTTTATCTCCTACCTTTTCAACTAGGCAGCTGGGTTCCAATATTGGGTCCCAGGGAATTTTCTTGTTTTTTTAGAAAAACAAAAACAGTAAACAATTGGCTTTTCTTGCATTTCTGGAGCTTCAGTCTTTCGAGTTTTCTATATAAGTAAGCTAGATTATTGTATTTATTGATTAGGTATGTCATAATACTGAACAACAACAATACTGATAGATAACAAACGGCCACAAAAACCTTAGCAGTATATAATAATACACATTTATTCAAGTCAATAAATTGAAGCCAACTGAGGCTTGTCTGGTCTAGGCTGTATTTGGCTGGGTGGTCTGGCTCCACTCCATGCTTCTCTCCTCTTTCTGACAAAAGTACGTTAGCACAAAGAAAATTATTCTCTTAGCAATAGCAGAGATGCCAGAAAACAATCCCCAAAGTGTAGAGAAATTTCAAGCCTTTGCTGAGTCATGTCTGCTAATGTTCCACTGGCCAAAGCAAGCGACATATCCACATTAGACATGAAGAGAGCAAGAAAGTATGTTTCCATGGCAACAATGAGTGTACCTGATCTTTCTGGAGAATAGTCTAACTGACCACATTGACCTAAGTCACTTTCCTCTATTTTCCTAGTTACTTTTTTGGCTTTCTGGTTTCTCCCAGGTAAGGAGAAATTAAGACAGTCTCCACAAATAAATCTCAAACTAAGACATCTTACCATCACCACTGCATCCAACATTTGAGAAAGAACAAGGAAGAAGCATAAAAATGCACTTCATGCTATCAAGTTCTAGAAAAACATTTCTCTTTTCCTGTTAGAATTCCTGTACCCGAACTCTCTCCTTCTTGGTGGCTAAGGCATAAGGACTTGAGATTATCTGAATAAGATGTGCTCATTTATAGCTTTCAGTTACATCGCTCAGGTTTTCATTGTTCATATACTACTGCTATAGCATTTAATATAAGAAATGATTCAGGAAAAACTTTGTCAAAATTGCTAAAAATCCAACATTAACTTGAGCATTTATAATGAGCCCACTGAAACAATTTGTTAAGAAATTAGTGAGCATTTTCTTTGTATATAAACATAAATATTTATTTTTTTAACATTCATATTGGATAGAAATTTTGTTTTTCTTACTCTAGTTGAAAATTCACTCAAGATTTTAAAGCTAATCTTTTGACCTCTTTCGAGGACTAAAATATTATTTGGAATGTGACATAATAAGCTATTTACACTAGCTTATATTACATGTTTTGCATTTGGAGGGAAAATTATGGCTATGATTTCAATAATTCAATTCAATACAATAATTACAGCTCTCTCAGACACCTGCAGAGGCCTGGATAAATAAATGGTATTTTTTAAACATAGTCTTTTTAATCTTCTGGGAACATAAAAATGAATTTCAAATAACCTTATCCATTGTTTTGTCCCTAAGACCTAATTCCTAGCTGAGGAAATGCTTTCTAAACATTTGTTGAATAACTATTTTCTTTAATGCAATAAAAATTATACTAGTAGTATCAATTTGTCATGCAATCAGAAAGGAAAGAACTTTTGATGAAAATCTGAATTAAATCCATGCAGATTCTAGATAAATTAATTTTCCATAAGTGATTTATCCCTGAGAAGAATGTTAAATTCCAAGAGTAGTTTTATGTTACTTGTCATTTTTTGGTTCCTTACAAAAATAATCAGAAAAATATATAGTCTTTTGTAAATTGAGGATCATCACCATTTGATAATATATAGCCTCTGTACCATTTCCTAAAATAGGTCAATGAACAAGCAATTTTCATGAAATTTCGGGGTTCTATGAACCCATAACATCCATCCACATGTCATGGAAATCTAGTTTAAGAAATTCTAGGTCACAGTATTACCAAGCAAAGCTTCTAAGGGTGTGGAAAACATCTCATAGTCACCCTTGTATTACGAGCATATTGTATTATTCTCACCCCTGGGAAGCAGAACAGTACAAACAGTCTAACTTAAAACTTTGACTTTACAATGTTGCAGAAGCAACTGCATTCCGTAGAAACCATGTTGCAAATTTTGACTTCTTCCAAGGTGAGCAAGACCCAGTATGAGACATACTCTCAGGATGCTCTCAGGCAGCCTCAAGATCAAGAGGGTAAACCAATGAGACACTTAAAACTATTCTGTGCCAGACAGCCACTCAGTTGTTTACTTTTAGTAGAGCATTGAATACATTATGTGAAACGCTAAACACTTTATAATAAAATAGGCTTTGGGTTCAATGATTTTGGTCAACTACAGACCAGTGTTTAAGTGTTTTGAGCACTTGCTGAGCTAGGCTGTGAGGTGAGGTTGTTTAGGTGCTAAGTTGTGTCCAGCTCTTTGCAATCCCCTGGACTGTAGCCCACCAGGCTCCACTGTCTATGGGATTTTTCCAGTCTAGAATATTGGAGTGGATTGCCATTTCCTTCTCCAGGAGATCATCCTGACCCAGGGATTGAACTTGAGTCTCCTGTATGGGCAGGTGGATTCTTTACCACGGAAGCCCAATGTGTGGTAGGTCAAGCATATTAAATGCATTTCAACTTACAATATTTTCAATGTCAGACAAGTTTATGGGACATAACCCCCATCGTAAGTCGGGGAGGATCCATACTAAGCTTATGTGAAATCCTAGGTGAATCTATCAGATTAAGTTTAGACCAGGTGTGTTAGTCAGCGCTTTTCTCAGGCAGATGCAGTCTATGAGGACATTAATTTATATCAATTACTCTATTAGAGCCTTGTTTAAAAAGGGGTCAATGAGAAAACAAAGAACACACAAAACAGGGAAATTACTGGGACCACAGAGGGCTCTGTCCCCTCAACAAGAAAAACTAGAGTGGCTAAGAATTGAATTTAGCTTTGACCTAGTTAAGAAACTATAAAAAGACACTGCCTTGCACAAATGAGAAAAGCATAGACGCTCTATAGACTGCAAATCCAACCAGATTTTGTAGTACCCGAAACTTCTGAAATGTCATGGTCCTTTATTCTAGCTAGTGATTGAAACCCAGAGCAAACTGAAGCCTTCAGCAGATGTCCCTCCATGACCTGTGGCACACTCGCTTGCCCTCACTATCTCCTTGATCTTTCCTTTTCCAGGGGAGAAATGTCCTTTTACCATTGAAAGCAGGCTTTTTAATTTTCTTCTAAGTCTCCTTTTCCACTGATCCAGTTTCTTCACATCACCGTCATTCATTCACCCTCAAATCTTTCTTTCTTTGTACAGAGAAATTCTGAAGAAAAGCAAAAGGCATTTGTACGTAAATACTGTACCTTCTCCTATCCGTTCCACTCACTCCTTAGTACACTGATCCAAATGTTGCCTCTACCCTGAGCTCCATGGCATGAATGCCAATGGAGCCTGTCAACCCTCCTTTTTCTGGAGCTTGTATTTGTCTTAACCACGTTAACTATCTCCTTTTTCTTGAAACATGCTCACCTCTCGATAAAATATGATGTTTTTCTCCCCCTTTTTTTCCTATTCACTGTCTCCTTTGGATGATAGACTCTCTCCCTAAGCACTGGTCTGGTTTTACTCCATTCTTCACCCTCTTCTGGTTCCAAACCTTCCAATTTTCTAATTTCTCCACTTTTTCTTTTTTTCCTGAAGCAACCTATCTGTTTAAGCGATTTAAAATACAATTATAGATTAATGTCCCTCAAACGTCTCTCCACCTAGGATCCCTCTTCTGGATTCAAGCCTGTGTAGCCAGTTGGATGACACACAGAGACTACAAATTCAAATGTCCAAAACAATAGCTCCTCCTCGTGTCAATACATGTTGCCAAGAGCCATGCAACTTTATTTTCAATCATCATTCATTACAAAAAATAGGATAAGCAATTATGAAATAATGTGAAAAGAATAAATATATAAAATTCTGGAATTGTATAAAAGCCCCAAAATTGGCTCTGTCAAAAAATAGGAACCTTGACTAAAGCAAACTTTTAAGCCTTAGATTTAAAGGTTAAACAAAACCATCCATTTATCCATTTTGCCAAAGCGGGTACACTTCAGTCTTAGCCTCCAGTCACACTAAGGTTTCAAATGCACCCATCTCATTCCTGCTTCAGGCCCTTGACAGTCACTGCTGTTTCAATCTAATGTATCTTCAGATAAGTCACTCAGTCGTGTCTGACTCTTTGAGACCCCATGGACTGCAGCATGCCAGGCCTCCCTGTCCATCACCAACTCCTGGAGTTTACTCAGACTCATGTCCATTGAGTCGGTGGTGCCATCCAACCATCTCATCCTCTGTCTCCCCTTCTCCCGCCTTCAATCTTTCAGGCATCAGCATCTTTCCCAATGAGTCATCTCTTCACACCAGGTGGCCAAATATTGGAGCTTCAGATTCAGCATCAGTCCTTCCAATCAATATTCAGGACTAATTTCCTTTAGGATGGACTGGTTGGATCTCCTTGCTGTCCAAGGGACTCTCAAGAGTCTTCTCCAACACCACTGCCCACCTCTATTATCCTCCAAACAGAACCTCACGTGGTACTTTCTAAGGGATTCTCTCCTCCATCTCCACAGGGTACCCTCCCCTTTATAAGCCCTTCCCAAAGAACTCACTTTTCTTCTTTATCACAGATAATAATTGTTATTAAAATTCTATTTGATTATATTTCCCTGATAGTCTCACATTTTAATAACTGAAACATCGTCTTTTGGGGGGATTTCCTGGTATCTATTTCTGTGCCTGGCACAGAGCACAGGAGTCATCAGATGGATAAATGAGTGAATGAGTTCTATCATTTCACACTTTATTTCTGTGCAGAGTTAATGAGCAAACATCCCATTCAGACTTGCAAGTCCCTGACTGAAATGCTAAACAATATTTTGTGACCTCAAAACATTCTGCTTATTGGGTGGATGTTCGCTTAGCAACAACCATCCATCTTAGTCTGTTCTCAACTATGTTGAAAAAATATAAAAGTCGATAAGCAAACTCCATTTTATATCACTTATTCCCTTTCCTTGTGCATTTGTATTCTGTTATACACACTATTGGCCTGATATAGTTTTCTTCAAAGCACGTTATTTTCAAGTTTTTGGCAAATAAAATGATGGTGTGTTGTTTTATTAGAGAATCTCATGAAATTTAACATTAGTGTCATCAGCATGTAATTTCCAAACTCATTTTAAAGCTATTTTGAGATATATTATACACACATACAGACACATATATATTTTATCTGTAACTTTCAGATCATTTTTTATCTTCAGTGAATTGACAGAAATAATAACTAATGGCTCTGTAATAGCATCAGCTATTTCTTAAATACTCTCGGTGTATGCCACCAAGTTGCTTTTAAAAGCAAATTTTAAAAGTAATCTGATGTAAGCTATTACATATAAAATGGATAAACAACAAAGTCCTAATGTATGGTACAGAAAACTCTATTCAAGATCCTATGATAAACCATAAGGAAAAAAAGAATATTAAAAAATAGAGTGTGTATATATATATATATATATGTACAACAGAATCACTTTGCTGTACATTGGAAATAAAGACAACATTGTAAATTAACTATGCTTCAATTAAAAAAACAAAATAAAAGTAACCTGGAAACTTCCCTTCCCTATGCTCACATCACAAGTAATGGGCTCTGATTATGTGATCACATTTATAAATACTTTCTATATCCATTCAATTAAATAAATACATATATGAGAATCCATGTGGCAGTGATGGACAACTATATTAAAACATTAGCATATTTGAAAGTAAGATTTTCCCAAAAGCAGAAGAGAAAGAAATCCCTTTTGTCACTGAATAAGCATTAAACCAGAATGGAATGCACATAACAGACAGTCCACTAAAGGGATTGCAGAGGAGAGAAATCCCACCCTATTTTATAGCCCAGCAGATAAAGCCTATTACACACATGTTCTCAGGATAAATAGTAAGCAGTCTTCAAGTAAGAGAACTTCACAGCGCAGTCATGCAGAGTTCAAAGTAAATTTATTTTGGAACTGGGGTAATGACCATTCTTTGTTAACTGTCTTTAAATGAAAAAAATAAATGTCTCCTATCTTTATGCCCTGAGGGGGTTTGCAATTTGGAGTCATATACCTGCTGAAGTCTGGTTCCTCTCAAGCCAAGAAACTAGAAGGCTTGGGCTCCTTGCTTCTTGATTATTATATTTCAAACAGATGGCTCCCAGGTCCTGAGGAAAAAATCCTGGGGTTATAATTTAGCCTTTAAAAAGATTCACATACATTTCAAAGAGGCAAAGAAAATACAAGTTTTCTAAAGTGAATGCTCTAAGGAGAAGGAGAGGAGGGAAGTCTTCCTTTATTTTCAACAGTTTGAATTTCTATTTGTGCTTGCTGTAGGTTCAAAGTTACGACAGGGTATGAGGTATTTGTGGGTCTTAGATAGAGTTTTTTTATCACTGATTTTAATGATGCAGACAAAGGTAGAATAGGAGCAGATATGGAAGGCTTCCCTGGTGGCTCAGTCAGTAAAGACTCTGCCTGCAATGCAGGAGATCCGGGGTTCAGTCCCTGGGTTGAGAAGACCCCCTGGAGAAGGAAATGGCAACCCACTCCAGTATTCTGGAGA
This sequence comes from Moschus berezovskii, assembly GCF_049115385.1. Taxonomy (NCBI): domain Eukaryota; kingdom Metazoa; phylum Chordata; class Mammalia; order Artiodactyla; family Moschidae; genus Moschus; species Moschus berezovskii. Next base: position 118,871,557 of record NC_142462.1, read on the forward strand.
ATTCCATGGACAGAGGAGGCTGCTGGGCTACAGTCCAAGGGATCACAAAGAGCTGGGCACGACTGCGCAACAAACACACATTGTGCAAAAAAGGAGTGAAACTTGCTACCTGCAAATTCAGGAAAAACTGGGAAAAAACAGCTAATATCTGTAGGGAGGCAGGTTTCAATATAACACAGTGAAAGAGCTACCTAACAGTATCTCCTGCTGGGCATTTCCTTGAGCTTTCCAGGCTCTGGGATAACATTTGCTTGACGAGGAAAGTACAGAAGTGATCCAACATCAGCTGAATAATCAACAAGGTGGTCCTCAGGGCTCTCATACTTTTACATATTTTATAGACAAAAAATGTGTCCATGTTTCTAAATGTGTACTCAGAGAAATACTGCAGACAGTAATATGACTCTAACATTTTTGCATGTCAGTTTAATACCATCCAACTTGAGCGATCACCCTGTAGGAAGAGTTTGTTTTGCTCACTATATTTGTTGGGCTAACCAGTGTTAAAGACTGGGTGTAGAACTAGCAAGAAAATGCCTTATTAAAGTTTGTCTTACTTAGCAGGCTGTGCAGACTGTGTTTAGAATTCAGGGAACCATTTAGCCTAAGTAAATGTTATCATGTATAGATAGAAAAACAGGACAGAGAGATGGCAGAGAGGACTGCTGGCACTAAAATTTAAAACGCAGGGGAGGGGGTGCGGGGAGGGGACGGGAAGATGGAATAAAGACCAGGTTCAATATGCTGTGAAAGTCTTAGAATAATATTTCTGAAAGAATTGAAGAGAGTGAGTGAGGAAGATGAAAAGCACCTAAGCAGAAAAAGGGCTTCTAAATATTCTAAAAGAAGGAGCAGTCAAAGAGGTCCTTCTAGAGTCAGTACAAAAAAAGACCTTGATCAAAGGATACATGAACAGCTGAGAAACAGGTAAAAATTCCAAAGAATTTGGTGATTACCTGTGGAGTATGCCCACATAATTGCGCTATGATTTGTTAAAGACTTCAGTTAATAAAAGGCTAGAGAGTTCACTATAATATTTGGTTAGCAGGATTTCCTTTTTTTTATTTTCTCTGGTTATTAAAGTAAAAAATGCTCATTGTGGAAAACAACTTAAAGTGCAGAAAGATTAAAGAAAAAAATCGATCTTCTGCACTGACTCTTTATCATCACTGCTAAAATGTGTATGCTGAATTTTATGCAGGATTTTTGCCTCCGTTCTTAATGCAGTATATTTTAAGTCAATTGCATAAGTTCCAGATAGCGTTACATTTCTGAATTGCGAGGAGATATCCTTTCATAATTTTTACCAGTTTATGGAAGCATATCTCCCTGTAATTCATAGTAACAACACCTGGGTTTGGAACATCTTACAGAATTTTAACAATATCTGTACACCATTTCTTCTTTTTTACTTTGTAATTTTTTTTTCCAGTTTTGGCCCTTATATAAACAAGAAACATTGTCTTGAAAGATTTCAGTCTTTCTCCAGGGCATCTTTCATGATGAACTGGATAATGTAGACCACAAAAGTAATGACATTAAGTGCTACAGATCTATAAAAGAAGGGGATCTGAGAAGATCTACTACGTGCCAAATGCTTTATATTCATTTTTTCACTGCATTTTCACATGTAGGAAATAAAACCCATCGGCCCAACCCACAGAATAGAGTTGGAGATACGAGGTACAGCAAGAAGCCAGTCTTTAAGGACTGTCTTGCTTTAAAATTAGATGTTTGGTGAGCAGCCACAGCAAGCATTTTATTCCCTAGCACGCAAGTCCCTCCCCCAGTTCCTCATTGGCTGAGGACTATGGGGTGACCCTTCTTCCCAGACATCGCCTGAATTTATTCCCTTCCTCTTTCTGGGCTGGCCTCCCTTTCATCTTGTTTCTCTCTTTCCTATGCACTTGTTCCCATTCTAATGTTTTGAATTCACCAATAGAAGCAGCCCCTGTGAAACCCTAGGCCCCTAGGTATCCCACCCTCCCTTTGTTTGCCCGAAGGTTCCAGCTTCCAACCCTTAGGGTTACCACATCAGCAACAAGTTATTATTCAGGCTAGCCATTTGCAGTTCCTCATTAAGTCAGGAGTTTGAGTGAGCTCCCGAAGTTGGTGATGGACAGGGAAGCCTGGCTTGGTGCAGTCCATGGGGTCGCAGAGTCGGACACGACTGAGAGACTGAACTGAATTCTTAAATGAGCCATTTATTCTTGAAAATGGACATGTGGTGGTTTTAGTCACTAAGTCGTGTTAATGTTTCTTACATCACAGAAGCATGTATTAATGTCAGATTAAAAAACTGAAGCCCAAGGGGTTACTTGTCTGTTATATTTTGTTTAAAATAATTGATAAGAATGAGAATCATAAGTCACTTCTTCTACGTAATCCAAATGGTCACTGCCAAAATGCCTTTTTAAAATTTTGCATAGCAAAATTAGAAGATTCCATTGCATTTGAAATAACAATGAAAGCATACTAAAAATGCCTCCCACACCTGCTTTTCCTAACATCATCTTCAATTGGTGGGCAGCATCTTCATTCTTCCAGATTTGCTCAGACCAAAAGCCTTGTGAGACATCCTTGATTTCAATACAGCAGCAAATCCTAGTACTTAGCTTCCAGCGCTGTCTGCCTGTTGAAGACACCACCATCTCTGACACGGAACGTGGCCATGGTTTCCGAACTGCCGTCACTGTTTCCTCCCGTAGTCCTCAATACTTAAGTCTATTCTCAACACAGCAGGCAGGGTGACCATTTTAAAATGCAAGTCAGATTGCCTCTCTTTTGTTCAAAACTTTGTAGCAGTTTCCCACTTTCCTCAATGTAGGAACTAAATCTTGACAATGGCTGCCAAGACCCTATTTTTATGACCAACCATATCCTCACTTCCAACTACCCGAAACTCAGTTTCTAACCCATCACTCACTGGCCTCAGCCAGACAATTTGTTAAGCACATCATTGCCTCAAGGCCCCTGCCTGGAACCATTTCTCCTGCACTCCACTCCCTACTGTTTTCAAGAATCATTCTCTTTTTCTTTAAGTCTCTGACAAATGTCACATTCTCAGTAAGGTATTTTCTGAATATCCTAATTAAATCCCAACTCTGCACCCAGGCCACCCCCTGTTTCATGTGTTTTTAGCACTTACTGCACTATTTCTTTGTGCTTGTGTGTCTCCTCCATGAAGATAAGGATTAGCTGCTGCTAATTAATTAGCACTTGTTACCTAAAACAGTTCATCTCAAAGCTGGTAGTCAGTCAAAATGAATGAATATGACTCACGTAGGAACAGTTTTAATTGGTTAAATGCTCTAACTGAACACATTTCCCCCAAATTATTACGTGACAGTCATAAATATTTCATTAAATATGCCTCAAAAGCAAAAGAACAAAAGAACTTGAAGTTTTACCCTTTCCCCAAGGTTCAGTAAACAGCTAAACACAGAGCTGAATAGGTAAACCACAAAAGAATAACTAGTAACTCTCAATACTGAAACCAAGTTACCTGTCAGTTATCCAGATAATCAAGTTATTCAGAAAAGTCTACTCACTAAACTCAATGGAGAAATGCCACTTAAATGTATTTATAATGCACTCTGCTGGACTAGAAAAATGTTAGCAAAACATCTGTATTTTTCTGTTGGCAACAGATACTCTCAGCTTTTTGTCTAAAATCATGCTTTTTCCCTTTATTCTTCAGGGATGTCTGGTTATAAAATTGTTGGTTGAAAGCTCCTTTATCAGTTTAAAGAAATCATGTTCTTATCTCTCTGGTTGTGATTATTTTTTTATTTTTGGTTGAGAAGTTAGTGGATAAATTTAATGTTGCTCATTTGAAGGCATGATGTTTTGTTCCTAGAAGTTTTTTATGTTTTCTCCTTAATTGGTCTTTAGTAATTTTAAAATACGCTTTTTTCCCCCCTTTGGATTTGCTGTTTCTTTGAGATATGTAGTTCTTGAATTTGAGGTTTGCTAGAGCTCTCTTTTAGGAAGTCCTCTTCAAATATTTTGCCTCTTTTCTTTGAGACCGCAGTCACGCTTGTGTTAGACTTTTCCACTATATCCCCTACATCCCTTACAGTCTTTTTCACAATTTTCTCTTTTTGTCTTCATGCCAAGACCCTACCTATATATTTTGTGCATGTGTGCTCAGTCTGTCAGTCGTGTCCAACTCTTTGCGATCCTATGGAGTGTAGCCCACCATGCTCCCTGTGCATGGAGTTTTCCAGGCAAGAATACTGGAGTAGGTTACCATGCCCTTCTCCAGGAGATTTTCCTAACCCAGGTATCCTGCATCTCCTCATTGCCAGCCAGAATCTTTACCTCTGAGCTTCCTGGGAAGTTCCATTTATATACTTTACTTGGATCTATTAAATATCTTTTGGTTCACTAATAATGACTTGAACTGTGTAACTTCCACCATTACATTTCTACTTTAATTTCTTACATTTCAGTATTGCATTTTATTATTGCTAAAATTAACTTTATACAGCTTCTAATTCTCTGACAAATTTCTCTATATTGTCTTTCAAGTCCTTGAATTTATTATTTCTGACTATTTTACAAAGACTATCTAAGAACTCAGTTATCTGCATTTACTGTGTGCCTTTTTAAATATTTTCTTGTATTCCTTTGTTTTATGTCCTGTCTTATCTTCTTGTATGTCTTTTGATACTTGTTCAGGACAACATATGTCAACATTTATAGATATATGCTGGAGCTCTTAATGCTATTATCTTCTGGTAATGAGGATTATTTTGGCTTCTGGCAGACAACTATTCTAGTGGGTTCAATCTCTGTGAGCACTGTCTCATGCTGGGTTTACTCTTGTTCCTTGGATGTTATCCTTTTAGGAAATAACTAAAAGCTGAGAATATTTACTGAAAGACTCATCCATCCTAGAAGGCCTTAAATTTGACTTTTTATTACCCCCACCATATAAAACAATGACAAAATAATCAGTAACATATAATACTCAGTTACACTTTTTCTGAAAGGAAAACAAAGTTATTTTTCTGTATACATCAAAAACACACTCCAGATTATGACAGTAACTGATATCGCAATATAAAGTTCTTTGAAACTAAAATTATGCAATAAATGGCCAGTGATTTATTAACTTCAGCATTGGTATTATTGTTGCATTGTGTGATTCTCAACAGTTCTGAATAGCTAATATATAATGGCCATGATGCTGTGAAAGTGCTGCACTCAATATGCCAGCAGATTTGGAAAACTCAGCAGTGGCCACAGGACTGGAAGAGGTCAGTCTTCATTCAAATCCCAAAGAAAGGCAATGCCAAAGAATGCTCAAACTACCGCACAATTGCACTCATCTCACATGCTAGTAAAGTCATGCTCAAAATTCTCCAAGCCAGGCTTCAGCAGTATGTAAACCATGAACTCCCAGATGTTCAAGCAGGTTTTAGAAAAGGCAGAGGCACCAGAGATCAAATTGCCAACATCCGCTGGATCATGGAGAAAGCAAGAGAGTTCCAGAAAAACATCTATTTCTGCTTCATTGACTATGCCAAAGCCTTTGACTGTGTGGATCACAATAATCTGTGGAACATTCTGAAAGAGATGGGAATCCCAGACCACCTGACCTGCCTCTTGAGAAACCTGTATGCAGGTCAGGAAGCAACAGTTAGAACTGGACATGGAACAACAGACTGGTTCCAAATAGGAAAAGGTGTACGTCAAGGTTGTATATTGTCACCTTGCTTATTTAACTTATATGCAGAGTACATCATGAGGAACGCTGGGCTGGAAGAGGCACAAGCTGGAATCAAGATTGCTGGGAGAAATATCAATAACCTCAGATATGCAGATGACACTACCTTTATGGCAGAAAGTGAAGAGGAACTCAAAGGCCTCTTGATGAAAGTGAAAGAGGAGAGTGAAAAGGTTGGCTTGAAGCTCAACATTCAGAAAACAAAGATCATGGCATCTGGTCCCATCACTTCATGGGAAATAGATGGAAAAACAGTGGAAACAGTGTCAGACTTTATTTTTTTGGGCTCCAAAATCACTGCAGATGCTGATTGCAGCCATGAAATTAAAAGATGCTTGCTCCTTGGAAGGAAAGTTATGACCAACCTTGATAGTATATTAAAAAGCAGAGACATTACTTTGCCAACCAAGGTCCGTCTAGTCAAGGCAATGGTTTTTCCTGTGGTCATGTATGGATGTGAGAGTTGGACTGTGAAGAAGTCTGATCGCCGAAGAATCGATGCTTTTGAACTGTGGTGTTGGAGAAGACTCTTGAGAGTCCCTTATACTGCAAGGAGATCCAACCAGTCCATTCTAAAGGAGATCAACCCTGGATGTTCATTGGAGGGACTGATGCTAAAGCTGAAACTGCAATACTTTGGCCACCTCATGCGACGAGTTGACTCACTGGAAAAGACTCTGATGCTGGGAAAGGTTGGGGGCGGGAGGAGAAGGGGACGACGGAGAATGAGATGGCTGGATGGCATCACCGACTCTGTGGACATGAATTTGAGTGAACTCCGGGGGTTGGTGATGGACAGGGAGGCCTGGCGTGCTGTGATTCATGGGGTCGCGGAGAGTCGGACACGACTGAGCGACTGAACTGAACTGAACTGAATGGCCATGATATGGAAATTGCAACTATTCATTTTAGCATTCTTTTGTCTAGTTGGGAGTTTCTTAAAACACCATATCTTAAGTAGCTTTTAAGGAACTCTATTTAGAGAATTGAATACAGTTGATATTAAAATATATTTATCATTCATTATTTCAGAAAATATGCTATAAAATTTAACAAACAATAGTCCACACAGCTTTGTGTTAGCTACTCAGTCAGATCCGACTCTTTGTGACCCCATGGACTTTAGCCCCACCAGCCTCTCTGGCCATGGAATTTTCCAGACAAGAATACTGGAGTGGGTTGCTATTCTCTTCTCCAGGGGATCTTCCCAACCCAGGGATCGAAACCACATCTCCCACATTGCAGGCACAGTCACAGATTCTTTACCATCTGAGCCACCAGGGAAGCCCCCATACAGCTTTACAGACTAGTATGATATTTTGTTATAGGAATAAATTCAGATGTTAAATACATGATAAATCATTTAATCTTTCTGATCTTCTCTCCACAATGTAACTGTTGTCACTTTGCACATCTGTCAAATAGTTTTATATGTATAGAGACAATGTAAATTCGATTTCCTTTGGCTTAGGTCATTCTTTATTCAAATCATTGCATTAACATAAGATGTAAATAATTTAAATGATAAATATTTAAAGCAAAATCCATGGTAATAAGAAGTATAGACCAAGACCTTTGTTACTATGTGCTTTTCTTAACCTATACATCTTTATTCAGATCACAGTGGGCAAAAGGGTTCAACTTCTGACCAGTTCTAGCTGATCGTGGTGACCTAGAACACGATCTGTTTTAAAGGAGCTGCTGCTGCTACTGCTGCTAAGTCACTTCAGTCATGTCCGACTCTGTGCGACCCCATAGATGGAGCATCTGAAATTTTATCTATATATCTGATATGGATGCAGGAGAGAGGTATTGAACAAATAAATGTGTATATTCCATCACTGAGTTCTTCCTCAGAATATTTTCCATTTGTCTTATTTCTGGGTTTCCCTGGTGGCTCAGATGGTAAAGAATCTGCCACCAATGCAGGAGACCTGAGTTCAATCCCTGGGGTAGAAAGATCCTCTGGAGGAAGGCATGGCAACCCACACCAGTATTCTTACCTGGAAAATCCCCACGAAGAGAGGAGCTGGCAGGCTTCAGTCCATCCATGGGGTCACAAAGAGTCGGACCCGACTGATTGACTAAGTACAGTACAGTCTTATTTCTTAATTTATCAGAGTTCAGGCAGAAATGGTTCCTATGAAACTCCTCCCATCCAAGTACGTCAGTTCAGGGTCGATGCATGTTACAGGTTGCTCGGGGCTGGTATGTGGGGATGACCCAGAGGGAGGATAAGGGGAGGAGGAAGGTGGGAGGGGGGTTCCGGAGGGGGAACTCATGTACACCTGGGGCGGATTCATGTCAATGTATGGCAAAACCAACCAATATAATATTGTAAAATAATTAGCCTCCAATAAAAATAAAAAAAAAAAAAGAAACTTCTCTCATACATCTTATCAACCCATTTTTTCTCACCAACACCCCCAACTTGCTCTCTCCATCTCTCCGAGAAAGACCACTTGTACTATCTGTGTTTTCATTCTGTGGCTTTGACCCTAAGGAGACCTTTGAAAGTGGAGACATATAATAGTTTTATATTGAAACTCCACTTCATACTGATCTGTCTCCATCACTTTATGACTTTGCCTCTGAAATTAACTCCTAAAATTACTTTCTTCTTATCTGAACAATCTGGCACACTAAATGGTGCTAATTAATTTTGAAAAGGAAAGTGCAGATAGTGAGCACATGGGAGTTCACAGACAGAGCTGCAGCCTGGTCCCTGATAGAGAAAGATCTAATGAACTCAGCTGAGGTCCCTCCCTCTGCATCTGAATCCTTCCCAACCCTGCTCCCTTCTAGCAAGTTCTTCATGGAGCCAGTCTCTGTCTTGCTCTCACTCTCTTTCTCCCCCTGCTCTCTTTTTCTCTAGGCATCTTCACTTTCAGTAAAATCATCAGTTCAGTTCAGTTTAGTTCAGTTCAGTTCAGTCGCTCAGTCGTGTCTGACTCTCCACGACCCCATGAATCACAGCACGCCAGGCCTCCCTGTCCATCACCAACTCCCGGAGTTCACTCAGACTCATGTCCACAGAGTCGGTGATGCCATCCAGCCATCTCATTCTCTGTCGTCCCCTTCTCCTCCCGCCCCCAATCACTCCCAGCATCAGAGTCTTTTCCAGGGAGTCAGCTCGTCGCATGAGTAAAATCATAATAATTCATATTTCCTTTGATCTCTACTGATCTCAGTACTTGTGTGTATATGAGGTAATATATACAAATATATTGTGTGTTGCTGTTTTTCAGTTGCCCAGTCCTGTCTGACTCTTGGTGACCCATGGACCGCAGCATGCCAGGCCTCCCTGTGTGTGTATTAGTTAATATGCATTAGGTAAAATGTGTGCATATATTCTAACATACATAACAGAAATTCCATATAATTCGCTTGATTTACTAAGCAGTTCTCAATTTGAAATTCTTAGGGGAGGAATTTTTCTAAATTTGTGTTTTGTTGCTGATAGGAAGTGAAGCTTTGGGTGATGAGTTCTCAGTGTTTCCGACCCCACCTGAACCCCAACAATACTTAAACAAATTTAATAGTTCATTCTTAAAATAACACCAAGAAGACAATGTGCATGAGTGTGTGTGTGTGTGTCTTCAGTTCAGTTCAGTCACTCAGTCGTGTCCGACTCTTTGCGACCCCATGAATCACAGCACGCCAGGCCTCTCTGTCCATCACCAACTCCTGGAGTCCACTCAAACCCATGTCCATTGAGTTGGTGATGCCACCTAACCATCTCATTCTCTGTCGTCCCCTTCTCCTCCTGCCCTCAATCTTCCCCAGCATCAGTGTCTTTTCAAATGAGTCAGCTCTCCGCATCAGGTGGCCAGAGTGTTGGAGTGTGTCTGGTTATATGTGTAAAGGGGCTCCCTTCCGAACACAGTGGAAGAAGGCAGCGCTGAATCGATACAGGCAGGAAGAGAAATAAACAAAGCTGCTTGCAGGTGAGCACTGCAGGAGGGGCAGGTTTGGACCTTCTTTCCAATCGGAAAAGAACACTTCAGCAGCCCTGTTTGGCTAAGGTAATCATTATGCCTTCAATTTCCTTTAATGAGCTGCGGTTTATTTTGACTTTACAATAATAGAAGATTCAAAGGTGTTAACAAGTGATATCAAGATTATCTGACCTTTCTTTGTCCATTTCCCTTTCATCCTCTAATTACTTCGTCCTTCCTCACTGACCTATCTTCAATTCAAGATATGTTCTTTCGTAATTTGGCTAACTTCATATTTCACATTTCCTGCTCTAGAAGAAATATTAATAGCTCTGTCCCTTAAAGAAGAATGTGTGATGACATTTTAAAAATGCAAAAGTCCAACAAAGAATTAAATGTTTGGAAAAGATAACTCTTTCTTTGGCAATTGCTCCCAAACTGGAATAGAAATAGATTTCCACTACCAAGCATACTGTTTTGATTTTCATCGGGAAGTGGGATTGACGTTCAGGCAATACTCACTGTGAGAGCTGGACCAATTGCTTAAAAGCTGAAACACCTTCATATTTGTTGATAAATTAGCTGCTCCAAACATCCTGTGGTCCCTGCCATCTTGCAGCACTGCCACTTTCTCAGTATATTCCAGACCTCTCTTTAATCAGGTTCCCAGGTAGTACTAGTGGTAAAGAACCTACCTGCCAATGCAGGAGATATAAGAGAAACCTGTTACATACTTGGGTCATGAAGATCCCCTGGAGGAGGGTATGGCAATTCATTCCAGTTTTTTTGCCTGGAGAATCCCATGGATGGAAGAGCCTGGTGGGCTACAGTCCATGGGGTCGCACAGAGGCATACATGACTGAAGCAACTTGGCATGCATGCACATGCTTTAATCAGACATCAAGAAAATTGTAGAGAACTGTCTCCAGGAAACCAATGGGCTTTACCATCTGGAATGTGTCCTACTTAGTTACTGGGCTTCCCAGGTGGCTCAGTGGTAAAAAAAATCCACCTGTCAATGCAAGTTCGATCCTTGGGTTGGGAAGATCCCCCAGAGAAGAATATGACAACCCACTCCAGTATTCTTGCCTGGGAAATCCCGTGGACAGAGAAGCCTGGTGGGCTACAGTCCATGGGGATGTAAACAACAGCACCAACAAACGGTTAAATTATCCAAACATGAGTCAGCTCATGAAACCTGGCCTCTTAACTCCTTCAGTCTATGTGGCACACATAGGATTTAGATTTTACTCTCCTTATGCCATTGTATTTTTACATAAATTATTCAAAGTAGCAATTCTTTGATTAATTATAGCATCAGTGGATTTTGAAATTAAAGACAACCTTGATTGGAAAAAATAAATCATCCTCTGTCACAGGATGCAATATTAGGCCATGTCTAATAAGGGCCACTGTGTCTGCAGATATTTCTCTCTTTCTTTCCGACATCACACAACCCATCACTCAGCCTGCTCTCCTGAGATCCTATCCATTTAGGAGGGGATAAAATATTCTGAAAGGAAAACACTGTCAGAAACAAAGACATATGAGAAAATCTAGCCTAAAGCCCATCTTCTTTAACTATAAAATCCAATTAAAATACCTAGGAAGGAGGATCAAGATTATAGAGTTAGAGGATGTGGAGTTCACCTTCCTCTACAAATGTGGGACACATGGAACAATTCTCGTAGAAAACTAACTGGAAATGGGCAGAGAACTCCTGCCCATAACAAGGCTGCATGAATGTTTACACACAATGGGCTAAGACAGGAAACAGAGCATCAGGTCACGACTTGTACCCCTGGAAGGGGAGGAAAAGGAAGATTACCCAGGCAGAAACTTGCCCTGGTGAGTTAGCTGGTTGAGCCACAGACTAGGTGTCCCAATCCTGGGGCCCTGTGCAGAGGGGACAGACCTTCCTGGCTGCATGGAGGCCCACTATAAAGATGCAGGGCTGGGGAAACCTAGACGCCCCTCACGAGGAGTGTACATGTACTGCTTACCAATAGACAGATGGAGAGAGGTGTGCCCTAGAGGCTGGCACCTTGTCATCCTCCCCAGTCCAAAATGTCTAAACACCCCAACCCTACTCACTTCACATCTCAGCTTGGCCCTGGATCTAGGGAAGCCAGAAACTGGGGGAAGATTTTGTCTAGCAAACTAGGGGCCTGGGTTGTGGTCCAGGTTGAGGGGAAGTGGCCATCGTTGGCATTTAATCCAACAGCACCCAAGAAGCAGCCCAGACCTCTGATGGCAGCACAGTCACTCAAACCCCCGCCAACATACTACAATCCCCACTCCCAGCCAAGCAAATACTCTGGTCCTGCCCACACCATGCTACCACCTTGCATTAGATCTGGGACAACCAGAAGAAGTGAAAAGACATGAACCTGGGCCATGTCTGAGCAGAGGCTCAGACAGCTACACAGGCCGCACATGTGAACTCTGTAAGCACACAGGCCCACTGACTTCAGCACTCTCCTCTGCAACAAATGCCTCAGTGTGGGAGAAGGAAAAACACTCAAAAGTAAAAGAACCAAATCGAGCCCAACCTTCAAGCTTTCTGCTTCAGCAACTTGGGAGCAGACCCTGCCATGACAGGGCAACTGGAGACTGTGCCTCAGAATAAAGTTCCAGCTCACACCCAGCAGAAGCTGTAGCTCCTCCAACACCAGCCACAACCACTATCAAGGGGACAGCAGTCAGCACACCCTGCAGGAAAACTTGGCTGGTGTCCACATCACATCCAGCCTTCACACTAAGGACATTTGACACACACAGTCTACATAGAAATGCTCCTACATTAAAAAAAAAAAATACTCATTCAAGACCACAATGGATAACTGTTTCACCTAAATTCATAGAGACAGAGAAATTAAGTAAAATGAAAAGGCAGAGCAACTATTCTCAACTGAAACAGCAAGAAAAAAACCCTGAAAATATAATGAAACAAATACAGTCTACCAGATACTGAGTTCAAAAAGTTTGTAATAAAAATAAAAACTGAATTGAGAAAGATAATTGATCTAAACACAAATAAATTTAACAGAAAACTAGAAATAATAAAGAAGGCCCAAATAAAAATGGATAATTAATTTCTGAGATAAAAAGCACTCCAGAAGCAATGCATAGCCAGCTAAATGACACAAGGGGTGCCTAAGGGATCTTGAAGATAGAATAATGAAAATCACCCAATCAGAACAGTAGATGGGGAGACAAATTTTTTAAATAAGAGCAACATACAAGTTTTATGCGAGTAATATAAGGTGTACCAACATATATATTCTAGGGTTTCCAGAGAGGAGAGGGGGTTTCCCTGATAGCTCAACTGGTAAAGAATCTTCCTTCAATGCAGGAGACCCTGGTTCAATTCCTGGGTTGGGAAGAACCCCTGGAGAAGGGATCAGCTACCCACTCCACTATTCGTGGGCTTCCCTTGTGGCTCAGCTGGTAAAGAATCCTCCCACAATGGGGGAGACCTCAGTTCAATCCTTGGGTTGGGAAGATCCCCTAGAGAGGGGAATGGCTACCCACACCAGTATTCTGGCTTAAAGAATTCCATAGACTGTATAGTCAGTCCATGGGGTCGCAAAGAGTTGGACATGACTGAGTGACCTTCACTGAGAAGAGAGATCAAAAATATATTTCAAGAAATTATAGCTGAATACCTCCCAAACCTAAGGAAAGTAACAGATATTCAGGTACAGGATCACAGAGGGCCCCCCAAAATATGAAACCCAACAGATTCACACCAATACACATCATAATTAAAATGACAGAGATTAAAGATGAAAACAGAATTCCAAAGCAGCAAGAGAAAAATAGTCAGTTACAAGAGAAGTCACATAATATTAGCTGATTTCTTTGCAGAAATATTGCAGGCCAGAAGGGATTGACATGATATATTCAAATTCCTGAAAGGGCAAGTTCTGCAACCTAAGATACTCTATCCTGCAATCATTTACAATATAAGGAGAAATAAAGAACTTTTCAGATAAGCAAAGACTAAAAGAATTCATCGATATTAAACTTAAGCCTAAAAGAAATGTTAAAAGGTCTTCTCTAAATGGAAAAGAAGTAAGATTTTATAGGAAAGGCAATTATATAGTAAGGATTGAAGATCTCTTAAATAAGCCAGTAGGTAGATTAAAGAAATTTTTTTAGAGTTATAAAAGCAACTATAACTAAAATAAAACTGTAAAGGGATAAAGATGAAGATGTAAAATATGTTATCAAAATGTGGGGGAAGAGATTAAAAATATAAATCCTTTAGAATGTGCTTGAACTTAAACAATGATCAGTTTAAAGGAACTAGATATAAACAAATAAAGGAAATAGATATAATAATGGGTCAATATATATGAACCCCAAAGTGAAAGTGAAAGTCACTCAGTCCTGTCCAACTCTTTGAGACCTCATGGACTATACAGTCCATGGAATTCTCCAGGCCAGAATACTGGAGTAAGTAGCCTTTCCCTTCTCCAGGGGATCTTCCTGACCCAGGAAATAAACCATGGTCTCCTGAATTGCAGGCAGATTATTTACCAACTGAGCTATGAGGGAAACCCTTATGAACCCCATTGTAACCACAAATCAAAAACATAGATACACACACAAAAAGAAAGAAACTCAAGCATACTAAAAACTAAAATCATCAAACCATAAAAGAGAAACAAAAAAGAAGAAATGAACAAAGAACCTCAAAAACAATTAGAAAATAAGGAATAAAATGGCAATAAGCATTAATACATACTTATCAATAATTACTCTAAATGTCAACAGATTAAATGTGCTAGTCAAAGATAGAGTAACTGATTGGATTAAAAAATTAGATTCTTCCTAAATGTCCATCAACAGAGGAATAGATAAAGATGGGACACTGCTCACCCATAAAAATTAATGAAGTAATGCCGTTTTCAAAGTTGTGGATGGACCTAGAGACTGTCATACTGAGTGAAGTAAGTCAGAAAGAGAAAAACAAATATTGTATATTAACACATATATGTGGAATAGAAACATGGGATAGATGAACTTATTTGCAAAGCAGAAATAGAGACATGAACCTAGAGAATAAAATGCATGAATACCAAGCGGGAAGAGGATGTGCAGAATGGATTGGGAGATTGTACCTGACACATATACACTACGTATAAAGCACATAACTAATGAGAACCGGCTCTATAGCACAGAGAACTCTACTCAATGCCTTCTGGTGATCTCAATGGGAAGGAAATTAAAAAAGAGAGGATATATGGATGCATGTGATTTTGCTGTGGTGCAGAAACTGGCACAACACTATAAACCAACTATACTCCAGGAAAAAATTTTGAAAGAAAAATAAGACCCTTCAATATGCTGCCTACAAGAAACTCACTTCAGGGCAAAAGACACACACAGACTGAAAGTAAATGGATAGATCAAAGATACTTTATGCTAACAGAAATGACAAGAAAGCAACAGCAGTAACACTTAGATAAAACAGACTTTAAAACAAAGGCCACGACAAAAGACAAAGAAGGGGATTATCATTATATAACAATAAAGGAATCAATTTAAGCACAGGATATTACACTCATTAACATGCAGGCCCATATAAGAGCCTCTAAATATACAAAGCAAACTACTAACAAACATAAAGGGAAAAACCGACAATAATACTATAAGAGTAGGGAACTTTAACACTCTACTAACATCAATGAATGGATCATCTAGACAGAAAACCAATAAGGTAACAGAGGTGCTAAATGACACAATAAACTAGTTAGACTTAATCAATATCTACAGGACACTATATCCAAAAAAGGCAGAATATACTGTCTTCTAAAGTGTGCTTGGGATGTTCTCCAGGATAGATCACTTACAAGGTCACATAAAAAGCCTCAACAAATTTAAGAGTTTATATCTGATATATTTTCCAACAACAGTATGAAACTAGAAATCCACTACTGAAATAAAAATGGGAAAACAGACGAAAAATTACACTACTAAAACCCAGTGAGTCAATGATGCAATCAAAGAGGAGATCAGAAAATACATCAAGAAAAATGAAAACACAACTGTCTAAAATAAATGAGATGTAGTGAAAGTGATTCTAACAGGGAAGTTCATAGTGATACAGGCCCTCCTCAAGAAACGAGAAAAGTACCTCATAAACCTAACCTATCACCTAAAACAATTAGGAAAAACAGACTAGACAAGACCCAAAGTCAGCATAAGGAAGGAAATAATAAAGATTGGAGAGGAAATAAAATCGAGATCTAAAAACAGTAGAAAAGATCAATTAACCCAAGAGCTTTTTGAAAAGATACACAAGGTTGATAAGCTTTAGCCAGGCTCAACAAGAAGAAAAGAGAGAATTCAAATAAAATAAAATATGAAAGAGAAGAAATAATAAGACTCAAATATAAATACTAAAACTATGAATCTTCCAGAAAAGAACATAGGCAGAACGCTCCTTAATATAAACCATGCTGCTAAGTCACTTCAGTCGTCTCCGACTCTGTGCGACCCCGTAGACGGCAGCCAACCAGGCTCCGCCGTCCCTGGGATTCTCCAGGCAAGGACACTGGAGTGGGTTGCCATTTCCTTCTCCAATGTGTGAAAGTGAAAAGTGAAAGGGAAGTCGCTCAGTCGTGTCTGACTAGTAGCGACCCCATGGACTGCAGCCCAGCAGGCTCCTCTGTCCATGCAATTTTCTAGGCAAGAGTACTGGAGTGGCTTGCCATTGCCTTCTCCATATAAACCATAACAATACGTTATTGCCTCAGTCTCTTAAGGAAAAAGAAATAAAAGCAAAAATAAATAAATGGGAGCTAAGTAAACTTACAAACTTTTGCACAGCAATTGAAAATTTGAAAAGACAACCTGTGGAACAGGAGAAAACTTTTGCAAATGATGCAGCTGACAAGGGGTTAATATCCAAAATACACAAACAGCTCACACAGCTCAATAACAACAACAAAACCCACCAAATAGTCCAGTTAAAAACTGAAGACTTCAATAGACATTTTTCCAAAGGAGACATAAAAATGGCCAACAAGCACATGAAAAAATGCTCACCATGCTAACTGTGAAGAGAAATGAAAATCAAAATTATAATGAAGTATTGGAGAAGGCAATGGCAAGCCACTCCAGTATTCTTGCCTAGAAAATCGCATGGACAGAGAAGCCTGGTAGGCTGCAGTCCATGGGGTCGCTACTAGTTGGACACGACTGAGCGACTTCACTTTCACTTTTCACTTTCACACATTGGAGAAGGAAATGGCAACCCACTCCAGTGTTCTTGCCTGGAGAATCCCAGGAACGGTGGAGCCTGGTCGGCTGCCATCTATGGGGTCGCACAGAATTGGACACGACTGAAGCGACTTAGCAGCAGCATCACAACACATTGGTCAGAATGGCCATCATCAAAGAATCTATAAACAATAAATGTTAGAGAGGATGTGGAGAAAATGGAACCCTTGTAAATTGTTGATAGCAATGTAAATTGATGTAGTTACTATGGAAAATGGTATGAAAGTGCCTTAAAAAATTGCAAATAGGACTACCATATAATCCACCAATTCCACTGCTTGGTAGACATCCGGAAAAAATGAAAACACTAAATTGAAAAGACAAAGGCATGCCAACCTTTATAGCAAGACTATTTAAAAGAGCCCAGACTTGGCAGCAATTCAAGTGCCAATCAACACATGATTGGATTAAGATATGGTATGCATATGGGCACATGCAACCTCACATGCACACAATGGAATATTACTCAGCCATAAAAAAGAATGAAATAGTGCCATTTGCAGCAATGTACATAGACCTAGAAAATATTTTGCTTAGTGAAAAGTCAAATAGATAATGGCAAGTACTATATGATATCATTTATATATAAATTAAAAAATAATGCAAGTGAATATACATATACAAAACAAAAACAGATTAACAGACCTATAAAATGAACTTGTGGTCACCAAAGAGGGGAAGGGACAAATTCTGGAAATGGAATTAAATGATACAAACTACTATGTATAAAATAGCTCAGTAACAAGGATATACTGTATAACAAAATTATAGCCTTTATCTTATAATAACCTATCAGTTCAGTTCAATTCAGTCGCTCAGTCGTGTCCGACTCTTTGCGACCCCATGAACCACAGCACGCCAGGCCTCCCTGTCCATCACCAACTCCCGGAGTTCACGCAAACTCATGTCCACAGAGTCGGTGATGCCATCCAACCATCTCATTCTCTGTTGTCCCCGTCTCCTCCTACCCCCAATCCCTCCCAGCATCAGACTCTTTTCCAGTGAGTCAACTCGTCACATGAGGTGGCCAAAGTATTGTAGTTTCATCTTTAGCAGCAGTCCTTCCAGTGAACACCCAGGATTGATCTCCTTTAGAATGGACTGGTTGGATCTCCTTGCAGTCCAAGGGACTCTCAAGAGTCTTCTCCAACACCACAGTTCAAAAGCATCAATTCTTCGGCGATCAGCTTTCTTCACAGTCCAACTCTCACATCCATACATGACCACGGGAAAAACCATAGCCTTGACTAGACGGACCTTGGTAGGCAAAGTAATGTCTCTGCTTTTCAATATGCTATCTAGGCTGGTCATAACTTTCCTTCCAAGTAGTAAGCGTCTTTTAATTTCATGGCTGCAATCAGCATCTGCAGTGGTTTTGGAGCCCAAAAAGTAAAGTCTGACACTGTTTCCACTGTTTTTCCATCTATTTCCCATGAAGTGATGGGACCAGATGCCATGATCTTCGTTTTCTGAATGTTGAGCTCCAAGCCAACCTTTTCACTCTCCTCTTTCACTTTCATCAAGAGGCCTTTGAATTCCTCTTCACTTTCTGCCATAAGGGTGGTGTCATCTGCATATCTGAGGTTATTGATATTTCTCCCGGCAATCTTCATTCCAGCTTGTGCTTCTTCCAGCCCAGCGTTCCTCATGATGTACTCTGCATATAAGTTAAATAAGCAGGGTAACAATATACAACCTTGATGTACTCCTTTTCCTATTTGGAACCAGTCTGTTGTTCCATGTCCAGTTCTAACTGTTGCTTCCTGACCTGCATACAGGTTTCTCAAGAGGCAGGTCAGGTGGTCTGGTATTCCCATCTCTTTCAGAATTTTCCACAGTTTATTGTGATCCACACAGTCAAAGGCTTTGGCATAGTCAATGAAGCAGAAATAGATGTTTTTCTGGAACTCTCTTGCTTTTTCCATGATCCAGCAGATGTTGGCAATTAAATTTTATAAAAATATTGACCACTATGCCATATATTTGAAACTAACACATTATTGTAAATAACTATATGGATGTGAGAGTTGGACTGTGAAGAAAGCTGATCGCCGAAGAATTGATGCTTTTGAACTGTGGTGTTGGAGAAGACTCTTGAGTCTCTTGTACTGCAAGGAGATCCAACCAGTCCATTCTAAGGGAGATCGATCCTGGGTGTTCATTGGAAGGACTGATGCTAAAGCTGAAACTGCAATACTTTGGCCACCTCATGAGACGAGTTGACTCACTGGAAAAGACTCTGATGCTGGGAAAGGTTGGGGGCGGGAGGAGAAGGGGATGACAGAGAATGAGATGGCTGGATGGCATCTCCGACTCTGTGGACATGAGTTTGAGTGAACTCCGCGAGTTGGTGATGGACAGGGAGGCCTGGCATGCTGTGATTCATGGGGTCGCGGAGAGTCAGAGACGACTGAGCGACTGAACTAAACTGAACTGATACTTCAATAAAAAATATGAACCCTTATGTAAGGTAATAAAAATAAATATAATAAAATAAATTTTGAGGAACTTTGGTTCAAATCAACTTTAAATTGGTATTTCAGGTTGTTTTATCTGTGTGGTGTTTATAATATAAAGAAAGTATAACATTTTTGGGGATATACACACATTTTTGGCTCAATAATAACTTTAATATGAACCATGAAATCACTTGAGACACGGAGATTTAGTTAATCATGCACATGCTGAGATATTTGGAAGAAATTTTATGATGTCTCCAATTTAGTTTGAAGTGCACCAAAAATAAGATGACTTTGTAATGGGAGATAGAAATGGAATAATGTTTATTTGATAAAACATTTATAGGTAAATGATAATTTTGGAAATTAGGTGATGACTGTCAGCTCATTGTAAAAGTTTTCCAACTTTGCTAGAGGTATAAAAATTTTTTCATAATAAAAAATTAGAAGAAATATATTGTCTGTATGAGGTATCTGTACTCCTTGAATTCATTTCATATTTTCAACCCATGGGACTGATATAGAAAGATGAGGGTGGGGTCACTCTAGCTGTGTTAAAACATTTTCTTTGTACCCTTACAAAATAGAGATTAGAAAAAGGATTATGCCCAGAGGAAATAGACTTATCAAAACCTGAGCCTGGTGTAATTTATAATTTATATATATTTCTTACGATAGTAGCCAGTTGAGTTGACTATTGATATTATAAGTGACAAGAATTTAGGGGATTAGTGTTTTAGCCATTTTTTCACATGATTAAGACTGAATATTCAGTTCAGTTCAGTTCAGTCACTCAGTCGTGTTTGACTCTTTGCAACGCTATGGACTGCCGCATGCCAGGCCTCCCTGTCCATCATCAGCTCCCGGAGCTTACTCAAACTCATGTCCATTGAGTCGGTGATGGCATCCAATCATCTCATCCTCTGTTGTCCCCTTCTCCCCCTGCATTCAATCTTTCCCAGCATAGGGGTCTTTTCAAATGAGTCAGCTCTTCGCATCAGGCCAAAGTATTGGAGTTATATTAAGGGCATGCAGAAAGACATAGTTGTACTCAATGACTATGATTCTTTAATGAAAGAAAAATGAAATATAGAAATCCTGACAATTAAGTAAAAGACACTGTTTTACCATTTTTGTAGTGCATTTGGAAATTTAATTTAATTTTTATTGGAAATTTGAAAAAATTATCAGTTAAGCATATCCAACTAAATACACAAGGTTTTTTCGTTTTCTTGTTTCTTTGAAAAATCTCCAGGGCAACATTAGAAAATTTATGCTTTCATCTTTATGGTTCCTGAATCATTGCAATGTTGTAATTAAAAGCCAAATGAATGAATAAGACTCTAAATACTATAAATTCACAAATCCTACAGATTGCTTATGAGTCAAAGAGTTGATTAAGATTTTACTATAGAATTTGGGATAAAATATACATCTCCTCACTTTTTTTTTTTGCCATGACCTAAATTCAAGACTCAAATAATATTTACTCAGCTACTCATCCTTGCTAATTTTCATATCTCCTTTCCAATTTTTTTTACAAAATTCTCTACAAAATTTGCTAAAACTCTCTTTGCACTAGAAATTAAAAAAAAATAAAATGTCCACACTGTAGCTTTGGGAACAATGCTCCTTCTACACCCTGATCTTTACTGAAATCAAATTCTTATTCAAGGACTGCCTTACTTGAAAGTTGCAAGGAGCTAGTTGCTCTATACATCATGAAAGTGAAAATCACCCAATCATGTCCAACTCTTTGCAACCCCATCAACTACACAATCCATCCAGAATACTGAAGTGGGTAGCCATTCCCTTCTCCAGGGGACCTTCTCAACCCAGAGATCGAACCCAGGTCTCCCACACCGCAGGTGGATTCTTTACCAGCTAAGCTACAGGGAAGCCCAAGAATACTGGATTAGGTAGCCTGTCCCTTCTCCAGGGGATCTTTCTGAACCAGGAATCAAACCCAGGTCTCCTGCATTACAGGGGGATTTTTACCAACAGAGTCACAAAGGGAAGCCCTACACATCATAGAACTTGGGAGAAAGCACACTGAGACCCTTCTAGGAACCTAGACTATTACACACTTACTTTTATGCCCAAGTCTTTCTCTCTGTGTGTTGCTCCCACATCCACTGTAATAATGAAAAGCCATTCTGGTTACTTCCTCTCAGTCACTGATTATCCACTTCACTGAAGTCCTCTCAGTGCATGGCTGCAAACCACCCTGAACAGCTTCAGCACCCTGTGATCAACCAAACACATAGCTCTGAGTCAGATCTTTCATGGTGCTGCTGGTTTTAGTTGCTAAGTCCAGCCTGACTCTTGTAACACCATGGACTGTAGTTTGCCCAGATCTTTGACCAATGGCTCACTTCAGCCACAAGCTCTCAAGAGCAGAACTCAGATCCTCTCATTTCCCTAAAGTGTAGCAACTTTGAATCTCAATTTCCATCATAGAAATCTCACTCTCTTACTCTTTGTCTCATGCTGTTTAGAAATGCAGACCCTTTTCTACCAAACGCTACTTCTCTCTACAATTCTAGGCTCTTACACATCCTAGAACCTATAGTTCAGGGGGTTCATGGTCCATCAGTTTCAACTGCTTATTGTCAGCACATTCAATGCCTAGTGCCAATCCGAGGTCATGGTCTCCAAGCTCAGCTGGGTCTTGGCACTACTATGATGTTATTTTATATGAACCTGGTCGGATCCATTTTCACATGCCACCTGACTAGCCAAACCTATAGTTCTACATATCACTGTAGACCCATGTTCCAAATTTTCTGAGAAAAATTAAGATGATGATTTTCCTAAATGTCCATTACCGTTTCCAAATGTTATCTATGTTTACCTGTTCATTTTCACTTTCTCTCCTTTGGTTCTTTGAGAAAAGCTATATCATCTTTAAATTCAACGTATACTTTTTCACTGTGTCCCATTTCTGACAGTCCGCTGAAAGTTTCACACCTGGGTTTTAGAAAGACTGATAAAAGGGACAAAAAGAAAGTTTTTTAGAAAGAGGCTAGCTTTAATCTGAAATAGAAAACTTAGTTTTAATCACGATTAAGCAAAATTCAAATTATGTACATTTTTTCTAATAAAGGGTTAGAAAAATTAGAAACTAAAAATAATCAAAATTTGGAATTTCCCTGGTGATCCAGTGGTTAGGAATTCACCTTCCAATGCAGGGGACTTGGGCTTGATCTCAGGTCAGGTAACTAAGGGGTTTCCTATGTGGCTCAGTGGTAAAGAATCCACCTGTCGATGCAGGAGATGTAAGAGACACAGATTCTATCCCTGGGTCTGGAAGATCCCCTGGAGAAGGAAGTGGCAGCCCACTCCAGCAGTCCTGCCCAGAAAAACTCACGTAAAGAAGCATCGAAGGCGTGACAGCATCTGAACATGCACCCGCATGATATGGGCACATTGCCACTGCAGCCTCAATAAGAAGAAACTTGACCCAGAATGGAACTTTGATTTTGTCAAATTTTGCAATCGGGGATTATCCTATATCAGTTAAGAATACAGATTTTGTAGTTTGGATTTCTGATTGTAAATTCTATCCTTGACAATTACCACAATAGTAAGCGATGTGAAATTTGGAAAGTTACCTAACTCAGTGGTCATACACCTAAGGTGCAAAGTAAGGAAAATTAAATATTCAAATCATTAGGCTGTTTTGTAAATTAGTTAATGCATATTAAAATATGGTATAATGTGTGAAGCACAGTAAATGCTCAATAAATTATAGCTTTATTAATATTTCATTGTAATTTTGTCAGTAATTCAAATCAAGTTAACTGAATTGCTTTCCGGCCTAAACTCAATATACATGAATCATGAGTGAAAAGCATAACTTTACATTTGAGGAATACAGCTGTTCAGTGTTTTTATAGAACTGAAACAACTTTTTATATGTATTTTTCTTCTTATTATCCATTGCTACTGCTACTGCTAAGTCACTTCAGTCGTGTCCGACTCTGTGTGACCACATAGACGGAAGCCCACCAGGCTCCCCCGTCCCTGGGATTCTCCAGGCAAGAACACTGGAGTGGGTTGCCATTTCCTTCTCCAATGTGTGAAAGTGAAAAGTGAAAGTGAAGTCGCTCAGTCGTGTCCGACCCTTAGCGACCCCACGGACTGCAGCCTACCAGGCTCCTCCATCCATGGGATTTTCTAGGCAATAGTACTGGAGTGGCTTGCCATTGCCTTCTCCATTATCCATTAAGTTAAAAAAAAGGTAAAGTTGTTTAGTTAGAAATTAAAAATTGTCTTGGACATTTTCGAGTTCTTGTCCAAATTGACTATAATGTCCAAAATGGCCATTAAAAATAATTATTTCTTCTGTGTAAAAAATTGATAAGCCCTTACCTTACAGATCAGCTTACCCCTACATCACTGACTTTGACTTTGCGGCATTACATCATTAAATGCTTACTTTTACCATGAAACACAAATTTCCCATTATTTTCTAAAACTCAAACATATTTGATATGTTTATAGTGAGGTGCAAAAATACATATTAAAATGTTTTCTATGCTCTAAAGCATTGCATTATTTATGAGAATTGTCTTGATCTTTCAGAAAAGATCATTCCAACATGAAAAGGTAGGAGCCAACATTAATAAAGGGGCTGAATATTAGCGACAAAGATGATCCAGATGACAAGAAGCTCTACAATTTGGGGATAAATTGTAATTGAAAGCATGTGTGCCTGAAAAGAATCAATGAGATGATGCTATATTAACAAGCCTAGGCAGATGGTCTATTTCTGTCTAGAGTAGTCAGATGAGACTACTGCAGCTAAAAATCATGGCATCCATTTCAGAACCAGAATTTCTAGATATCATCTCTTATGTGGTATATAAAAATAAATGCATCCTTTTATAGATTAGTGCTGTCATGTGGAAACAGCTATTACACATGAAATATTATCTCTCATTATTGTTAATTATAGCATGGCTTTCATAATTAGATTACTTATTTTTTAGGTGAGCCACCACTGTGTATAAACAATGGGGTTTCAGCATGAACTGAATGACCATATCTGACAGATAATTTAAAGATCATCAGTAAGGTATTGACATATACCCAACTAACTATTATAATATCATTTTATAAAGAAACATACAAAAGAAAGGAAGGAGTTAATAATAAAAAGATGAGGGTAGTCTCTACTGTGTAAGGAGGAAATAGGAAGAAGTTGTTTAAACATTATTTACATCAGAAGCTTAAACACACATGTTTATACATATATATGAATCATTCATATTATCTTAACCAGATGATACCCTATTTTTTATCACTCTGATGATTTTTTTGGTTATTAAATGTTTGCGGCAATTGTATAATTAATTACAGGACATGTGTATCATGCACCAAATACATGATCACATTGCATTAAATATATTGCATGTAATTTACATCTAAATAGTAATGACAGTATTATGGTTCTAACTTTATTGGAAAATTGAAACTCAGGAAGGTGAAATAATTGGAACATAGTTCCAAAAATATTAAATGTCTGATCTGTGCTTATAACAGTCTTGTATGACATGAAATCCCTTCCTTATATTTGCCAATGTTTGATTGTTAAATAGAACAAAACTAGAGGGACGTGTGAATATCCAACTGATTGACTGATGTTCAGTCACTAAGTCATGAGCTACTCTTGGCAACCCCATGGACCGCAACTAGCCAGGCTTCCCTGTCCTTCTCTATCTCCTGGAGTTTACTCAAACTCCTGTCAATTGTTTAGAGAAAGCCATCCAACCATCTCATCTTCTGTCACCCTCTTCTCCTCCTGCCCTTAATCTTTCCCAGCATCAGGGTTTTTTTTCCAATGAGTCAGCTCTTTGCACCAGGTGGCCAAACATTTGGGGCTTCAGCTTTAGCATCAGTCCCTTCCAATGAATATTCAGGGTTGATATCCTTTTGGATTGACTGGTTTGATCTTGCTGTTCAAGGGACTCTCAAGAATCTTTCTAGCATCACAATTCCAATTAGGCATCTAAAACTGTTTTCATAAAGGAGCCTTAGCAGCTGATGACTGCTGTTTTAATATAGGCTATACTCCAATGGGGAGAAGGCAATGGCACACCACTCCAGTACTCTTGCCTAGAAAATCCCAGGGACGGAGGAGCCTGGAAGGCTGCAGTCCATGGGGTCGCTACGAGTCAGACATGACTGAGTGACTTCACTTTCACTTTTCACTTTCACACATTAGAGAAGGAAATGGCAACCCACTCCAGTGTTCTTGCCTGGAGAATCCCAGGGATGGGGGAGCCTGGTGGGCTGCCATCTATTGGGTCACACAGAGTTGGATATGACTGAAGTGACTTAGCAGCAGCAGCAGCAGCATACTCCAATGGCCTCTAGCTTCTTGCCATGCTCACTGCATTCATCCTTAAAAGCCAACTTTAACTTCACCCCTGGGCATCCTGTCTATCACCTATGGCCAGCCTGGTGGTCTGTAGATCTCTTTGCTCAAATCTACAGCAGCACTTACTGCATTTCAGTGTAATTCCCTGTTTACTCTTTCATCTCCCACCCTCGACTATATGCAGAGTTGATGTGAGACGTTTTATAAAGTCACTCAGAGTTTGGTAGGAAAGCAAAAGTCCCCAGGCTTACTTTGTCTTTATAGTA
Source organism: Moschus berezovskii (assembly GCF_049115385.1). Classification (NCBI taxonomy): domain Eukaryota; kingdom Metazoa; phylum Chordata; class Mammalia; order Artiodactyla; family Moschidae; genus Moschus; species Moschus berezovskii. The sequence goes on from NC_142462.1 coordinate 118,897,632, forward strand.
AGAGGATCCCTTATTTAGCAGAGAAAAACAAAGTGAGGCTTTTGATCCTGAACTGAGAGTTACTTGTTAAACACCGAAAACACCAATGTGCTCCCTCTCTCTCTCAAGGCATCTTTTGGTTCAGAATTTCTGCGGTGTGCTGTATGTCGGAGCTACCCCACGACTGTCTGGACTCTTTGAAAGAGACTGAGAAATCAATGTACATAGCAGTTCTGCAGGATCAGATCTGGAAGAGTTGCCTCAGATGTCCTGCTGCTTATGGCTGATGATGTCTACGGCACACATCATATGAAATACAGTCTCCTTAAACCTCCTATTTACAGGGTTGCTGTATGGATTTTGTCACTTCAGATGTAGCTGCCAAGCCGCTTTCTGCTCAGTGTCTCCGACTCAGTTTTATGGCAGGCTTCTAAAGACCTTGGGACACTGTTGGATTATGACACACAGAAACATTCATGCTGAAACCTGCCTGGGGATGGACTCTTCTGACGTTAAAAAAAAAAAAGAAAACTGCTAAGAGATGGGTTGTATAATGTTAGGAAAATGACTCAATGGCATAGTCATTATGTATGTATTGACATGGACACCAAACAGGATCAATTATTTACTGGGATGACTGCTGTTAAACATGTGAAATAACACTGCAACTGGAGGGTCTTTGGTCTAGTGTTCAACATTCATCTCTACAGGATGTGCGATTTGCAAAGGCAAGCTATTTTTCTTAAAACTGATTTATAAGATTACTTTCAGTGTTATGAATATTCCCCAGAAAAAAATGTATATCATCCTATATTCCTCTAATTTTCAAGATGCTTGTACTTGCAGTATTAATTTCATCCATTATATTTCCAACCAGATAGTCTAGAAGGAACCTCCTTTTACCCAAAATTATCCTCAGTGATTATTTTTACCCCAAAGCAGTGTTTATGCTTTGTCATCAATAAACAGTGTCTAGTTTATAATGTGCATTCATAAGGTGACAAAAATTATAAATAATTTTAAATGAAGTAACAATTGCAAAAAGTGTGGTGAACTGGAGGCCACGTATTTTTAGTCTCCTGAAGATGTATATACTGGGCACACATTTTTAAGTATTTAAAATAGAGAATCATGATAACTAATGAGAAAAGTGTTTTTATGCCTTTTCCATTTATATTTTAAAAGCATGAAATTTAAAAATTAGTTTGCAACATTGATGAAAGGGATGCGTGAGTACATATATGTATAATTTATATTCCATCCCACCAAATCTAAAAGATGCTTAAACAGAAAAATAAAAAGTACAAATTAAAAGGATCAACAGCGTATTAAAATCATGAAAAACTAAGATATACTAAAATGTACCAACTACCATAAATTAAATAACTTCTGCAATTTATAGCTAAGCAAATTTGGGCTTAGTGACAGACAAAAGAAAAAAACTAGTTTATTTAATATCCATTCACTTGTGATACAAGGAAATAAATGAGCTTTTCTGAAAATATCAGTTTCTTGACGGATAATTCCATGAAGAATTAATTTCTAAATACATACCTAAAGCACATTGCATAATATGTTTGGCAATATCTTGGAGTAAAATATAATTATTTTAATGTTTGTATCAATATATCGCTTATTTTTGAATGGCCAGATTATGAGAAAATATCATCTCTAATTTTCAGAGAAATATGTAAAATTTGCAGCATTAGTGGGAAGTCACTCAGGCATTGGACCCTTCAGCACAATTATTTCCCAGTTCTCGGCTGAAGCTCTGTGAGGCATGAAGCCTATAAAACCGGGAGAATTCTCTTTACAAATAAGAAAAAAATTAAATCTCAAATTTGGGACATTTACAAGAATATGTCCACGTGTTCCCCTAGGATTTGAAAGGGTCCAGGAAGTTAATTTTATCAGTTCCTTGGGTAGCGACTTCAGTCCTGCTTCCTGAGCATAAATAACATGTGCTCATACATACTTTCATCAGTTTTGCTTTCTGAAACATTCCCATTTCTCTGAACCCTTGGATCCCAACCCAGATCTCAGACCAGAAACCTGAGTCAGCATAAATAGATTCTTCCCTCCCATTAACCCATCAACACTCTCTCCCTCCTGCCATTCTCACTCCACATTTGATATCCAAACATATTGATAAATTTAATTGTTAATCCTTACCATTTTCTTTCTCCGAAGTTAGCCAGCAAACCCCTTCTGGCCCTTGGTGATTCTAAACGTTCCTCTTCACTGAACCTCTGCAGTCAGCAGCTTACTGCCATGCGATCTAGGCAAGCAGGTGGTTCTCAACCTGAAAGTGGGTCACAATCACCTGAATAGGTCTTGAGAAATTGAAGACATCTGGGATCCTTTACTATAGACTTGTATTGATTGGTTCGGTGCAGAGAGGTGGGGGTTGTTATTGTGAATTTTTTAAAATACAAATCCTTGACACACTTTACACACAGACAGCTCACAGTGCTCACTGTGAGAATCTACCTTGTGGAAAATGATTATGCACTTCATGTGTCTTTTCTTCCTTCACAGGCACAGTATCTCGTATATCACAAGCATTTAATAAATACATAATCAGCATGTGAAATGGTAACATTAAAATATTTCCATGAAGTAATTTCCAGATGGAGTGAAGCTCTAAAGAAAGGGATCGATGCTTTAATTTTCATGGGGATTAAATTTAAAGACCCTAGTAAGGTCCGATCATTATTGGAATCACGAGAGGTATTTGCTAGAATTTTGCTTTTAAACTATAACCAGACCTTCATACCAATCTCTGGGTAATTTACATTTTCATTAGCTTACCAAGTTATACTGTCATGTACTTTCATACTTTAGTGACACAAAGTGAAAAGTGAAAGTGAAGTCACTCAGTCGTGTCCAACTCTGCGTATGGACTGTAGTCCGCCAGGTTCCTCCATCCATGGGAATTTTCCAGGCAAGTGTACTGGAGTGGGTTGCCATTTCCTTCTCCAGGCGATCTTCAGTCTTCCTGGACTAGAGATCAAACCTGCATCTCCTGCACTGGCAGGCAGATTTTTTACCACCAAGCCACGTGGAAAGCTGTCACAAGTAATACAGTGGTTACACTCAGAAAATAGCATACTTTTCAGATATCATTTGTACACTGATAGAACCTTATGTTCAGACCACTTTAAGGAATTATATACCCTACCTGTTATAGATGTCTCTCTCCTATTATCTCTTTACCATGAAGGGAGACCACAACATTGCTGCAAAAGTGCGTGTGTGTGTATCCTTAGGGGGGAACAATGTTTATAAATTCCTAAAGAACTTAGGGATTCAGTTGCAACTCCAGAATTCTGAGGAGAGCATTTGGGTCTCTTTAATATAGAGGCCAATAACCCATTTCAACTATCTTTTTTTTTTTTAATTAGATTTGTTTTGTGATTTCAACTATAGTTGAAGTCAAAGAAAACACAATCCTAACCCAGCACTTTAGGGCAAGGATTACTGTTCTGGAATCATGCTTTGCCAGGGCATCAAGCTGGTCTAAGTATTTAGATGTTTACAGCTATGCTCTTGCGGGATGGGGTATATTGAGGAAATCAAAGGAGTGATTCTGATGAATTCCTGCACTCTATGTAATTTATCTCGATCTTCCACAATCCTGTGAGTATTAAATTGCCCAGACTTTTAGACAAAAATGTTATCTTGAGAATGAGGGATTTTTTTTTTTTTAAGCTGTCTCAAAAGATGGCTATTTCCGTATCAAAGCCCGTACTTGCTGGGAGAAATCCGTGCTATAACACAAAATCCCCGTTGGATTCTGATTTCTTCTTGCTAAGAGCTTTGACCTGGTCTTTTTGTTCCGGAAGTCTTAACAAACTGTTGCCTGAACTTCTGCCTGCATCTCGGATTCTTTTTTTCTTCTCACTTTCCCAGTACTAGAGCCACCTGACCTTGTCTGAATGGTAAGTCTTCCCTGTTTAAAAGGACAGTGTTCTGCCTGATCTGATTGCTCTGCAAATCAACCCTAGCACCTACACTTCACTAACTGCCTCCTGCTAATAACTCTGATCTTAACCCCCGACGTGGCCCTGCAGGACCTAGTTAATATACCAAGTTTCAGCTCGACATCTCTGCCTCCGACTGCTTCGTCAGATATATAGACTACTTGTTTCTCAAGACTTTCCTGTGTCAGAGGCTTCTTTTTTCTTTTATAGATGTGGATTTGCTGTGGTGACAAAGTGAAATTTCCTTTTAGTATGTTAAATGCGATTTTGGCGGCAGCAGCCAGCAGATCAGATCATCAAAGGTTCTATTCATTAAATTGTCCACAATCACCATTTTTATTTGCCCGGTTGGAAGCAATTCATCATCATTAAATGTTGCAGGGAGGCCTTCAGAAAGAAAATGTTTGTGAAACCGATTGCTGGTATGCCTTGCTAACAGTTGGTAGATGAGACTGTTTCAGGCACAGAACAAAATATTGTCATTTCCTAATAATTTGTTTATCAAATGATTTTTGGTGATATTCATACTAGGTAGGCTTTGAGGGTAGACAGAAAAGGATTTTAGGAGGAATGCATGGAACTGTTCACCTCCAGATACACTTGTGAATATTCTGCAATGATTGTTATGTGTATTCATTTGATGAGGCCTTTTTCTTTAGCTCTGGATATTAACAATGGTAATTCCACAAACAATAAAGTGATACTTAATGTCTGCCTAAAGATTCACAGTTTCCAAAACATTTTCATGTGAATTAGCTCATTCTGTCACAGCAAAAGCTCCATGATGCAGGCAGGGTAAATTTTAACATACCCATCCTACATCTCAAAGATTAAAGCTGACTGAGGGGACCTGGTTTGTCTTCTACTAACAAATGGTGGCATGAAGCACATGCTTTCCTGTACTGTACTCAGGGTTTCCTCCTGATGAAGTTCACCTATAATTACCAGCTATGCATCAGATGAAAGCAAAGCTGGCTAGTTGTGCCTTGCCCAGCACTTCTGTTAGTTGAGACTTTTAACTCCTAATATTCCATATAACACAGTTTTAAGAGAGAATATGTGATCAAGTCTGCATTTAAGAAAAAGAATAAAATAGAAAAAAAGAGATTACTCTGGCATAATAGATGGATGAAAAGGAGAACACACATGAGCAAAAGTCAGCATCTATCAATTCACAAGAGGTTAGAGATGCTGTGAAACTAGAGAAACAAGCTGAAATATAACATGAGTTTTGCATGAACCATATTTAGGGGGATTGGGCACCCACACAAGTTTGCCCTAATGTATTCTGGATAGGATCCTTCTAACTCGACATCATTTTTTCTTTCTAGCAATAATCATTGGAAAGTACTTTTAAGTATTATGTGCCTTCTATTTGCTTAAAGAAAAGAATTCATGTTACCACTGCAAGTCTATTGAATATTTTATAAAACAAACCACAGACTACTCAGGAAAATGCCCAACACAATAAATCCAGCACAACTTGCATGCCTTATCCTCTTAAATTATGCTTTTAGATTACACTCTGCTTCATTTAATACACATTGTTACCTGATAGCTTAGCTGGTAAAGAATCCGCCTGCAACACAGGAGATTCCAGTTTGATTCCTGGGTTAGGAAGATCTCTTCGAGAAGGGATAGGATACCCATTCCAGTATTCTGGTTTGGAGAATTCCATGGACTGTAAAGTCCACGGGGTCACAAAGAGTCGGACACCACCAAGCAAGCTGAACTTTCACTTTCACCATAGCACTAGAACTTGGTATAACAAATAGATTAAGGAATTGATATGCTGGTAAAGAAAACTAAGTTCAGACCTAGTCCTGGAAATTATTTCTTAAATGAACATGGACCAGTTAATTATAGAGGGTATCATTTTTTTCATTGTAGAATAGTGATAGCAACACTTACTTTTTAGGTTAATTTTATATATGAATATATGTATATATATATACGTATAAAATCCTGTTGCACTTACATATTTGAATTTACATATCAGTTCAGTTCAGTTCAGTCCCTCAGTCGTGTCCGACTCTTTGTGACCCCATGAATCACAGCACACCAGGCCTCCCTGTCCATCACCAACTCCCGGAGTTCACTCAAACTCATGTCCATCAAGTCAGTGATGCCATCCAGCCATCTCATTCTCTGTCGTCCCCGTCTCCTCCCACCCCCAATCCCACCCAGCATCAGACTCCTTTCCAATGAGTCAACTCATCGCATGAGGTGGCCAAAGTATTGCAGTTTCAGCTTTAACATCAGTCCTTCCAATGAACACCCAGGATTGATCTCCTTTAGAATGGACTAGTGGGATCTTCTTGCAGTCCAAGGGACTCTCAAGAGTCTTCTCCAGCACCACAGTTCAAAAGCATCAATTCTTCAGCGATCAGCTTTCTTCACAGTTCAACTCTCACATCCATACATGACCATGGGAAAAACCATAGCCTTGACAAGACGGACCTTGGTTGGCAAAGTAGTGTCTCTGCTTTTTAATATGCTATCTAGGTTGGTCATAACTTTCCTTCCAAGGAGTAAGCGTCTTTTAATTTCCTGGCTGCAATCAGCATCTGCAGTGATTTTGGAGCCCCAAAAAATAAAGTTTGACACTGTTTCCACTCTTTCCCCATCTATTTCCCATGAAGTGATGGGACCAGATGCCATGATCTTTGTTTTCTGAATGGTGAGCTTCAAGCCAACCTTTTCACTCTCCTCTTTCACTTTCATCAAGAGGCCTTTGGGTTCCTCTTCACTTTCTGCCATAAGGGTAGTGTCATCTGCATATCTGAGGTTATTGATATTTCTCCCTGCAATCTTGATTCCAGCTTGTGCTTCTTCCAGCCCAGTATTCCTCATGATTTACTCTGCATATAAGTTAAATTAGCAGGGTGACAATGTACAACCTTGACGTACTCCTTTTCCTATTTGGAACTAGTCTGTTGTTCCATGTCCAGTTCTAACTGTTGATTCCTGACCTGCATACAGGTTTCTCAAGAGGCAGGTCAGGTGGTCTGGTATTCCCATCTCTTTCAGAAGAGTTTATTGTGATCCACACTGTCAAAGGCTTTGGCATAGTCAATGAAGCAGAAATAGATTTTTTCTGAAAATCTCTTGCTTTCTCCATGATCCAGCGGATGTTGGCAATTTGATCTCTGGTGCCTCTGCCTTTTCTAAAACCTGCTTGAACCTCTGGAAGTTCACGGTTCACATATTGCTGAAGCCTGGCTTGGAGAATTTTGAGCATGACTTTACCAGCGTGTGAGATAAGTGCAATTGTGCGGTAGTTTGAGCATTCTTTGGCATTCCCTTTCTTTGGGATTGGAATAAAGACTGACTTTTTCCAGTCCTCTGGCCATTGCTGAGTTTTCCAAATTTGCTGGCATATTGAGTGCAGCACTTTCACAGCATCATCTTTCAGGATTTGAAATAGCTCAATTGGAATTTACATATATATATATATATAATCCAGTTTATATATCAATTCAGTTGCAATGCCTAGAACATAATAAATAAATGCACAATTAATATTTGTCATTTCAACTAACCTCTAAGGCTTCATTTGAGCAAAGTGTCAGAAAAATGTTAACGATGGCCTGAGAGTCAGTTGATTGGCCAATCTGACCTCTTGAAACAGAATTCCTCATATATTGGCTGCTTCCAAGGTTGAGAAAGAGTTAGTTACAGGGTGAGCCTGGAATATCTCCTTGTTCCAGAAAGTCTCAAAGTGCTTAAAAAAAAAAAAAAAAGCAGAATCATTTCACATGGCTGGAGAAGCCAGTGAAAAGGGGTTCCATTAGTCAAAACTGGAATCATTATTAAAAGTACAATAATGAATTATAAGCCATTGAAAAAATTGAAATACATGATTTCATATTGATAATGAGTGGACAAATGAATATATACATGTTTGCATGCATACAAAGAGATATAAACAAAAGAGAAGGAAGGTCTTTTGCTTAAGTAGACGGGGGAAGACCAACTTATAAATGGATAGGTGCAGGTCAAGTGGGGAAATCATTGTCTATCTTCATAATAGGGATTGAATCAGCCAAAAACCATCATTGAATGTTAGATCTGGGAAAGAGTTTCAGTGAGAACCAGAATATTTGCATGGTCTTAAAATTTCTCCCAATTGATTACTTACTAATTACAAGAAAAATAAAGTATACCTAAAGATAATTGTTCAAGCGACCAAAAAATTTCAATACTAAGCGACAGATGGATTTCATGACATACCACCTGGGCAATAAATACTGCTCAGAATGAAGACATCTAATCACAAGCATATACCAGATAAGTACAAAATGAACATATTTCTCTCAAATACCAAAGAAGAAGGCAGCTGAATTCTTCAATAGATTAATGTCATAAAAACTGAGAAAGCCTGTGTAAGTATTCCAAATTAAGGAAATCTGAAGAGGTGTGAAAACTAAATATAATTTCTGACTCTAGACTGGGTCATGTATTGGGAAAAAAAATACCTATAAAGAATATTATTGTGTTATCTGACAAACCAGAGTGTGAAAGATAAATTCAATTAAAATATTTTCATGTGCTGTTATATTCATGTTAAGGCTTTTGTGGTTAATATAGTAATTGTACTGTGGTTATATGAAAACATCACTGTATTTAGGAAATACTGAAGTATTTAGGGGTAAGAAGCCATGATATATGAAACATTCCTGAAAGGATTCAGGAAAATGTGTATGTAAATTGTGTGTGTGTGTGTGTGTGTGTGTGTGTGTGTGTGTGTAAACAGAGCCTGAGAACAATAAACAAAAGAGGTAAAATGCCAGCAAATGGGTGAATCTAGGGAAAGAAAACATGGATGCTCTTTCTTCGAATTTTATTTTTGCAGTTTTTCTGCAACTTTCATAAGTTGAAAGTGATGTCCAAATCAAAAATTAAAAAATAAGATAGATCTTTGAATAGCAACATATTTTTTTCATCAAAATAGAATAACCCTAGTGAAGATCTCTGAGCTCAAAATCTGTTACGACGTTTATTTCATTGATGCATTTTCTGAATGCCTTACTAACATGTATGCTTTTTTTTATCCAGTGGAAATGAGGATCTATCCAAAAATCACAGAGTTTGCTTTGGTGAGTTTGTGGGTGGATCTTGCTTTTCTCGTAGTAATTTTTTCCTGCCCTTTGTCATTCTATTTGCTAAGCATTCAACAATGGCTTGTTTTATGAATAATAAAATGCATACAAGTTTTACTTTCAGTTTTTATGGAAGAGAAGGAGCTAAAGGCAAAGACCATGTCTTATAAATTCTCTGAGTATTTTTATTGAGTTTTTTAAAATTCACAGTTCTAAGATTTTACAGCTTTGAAATAAGAAACTTTGTCATTCTTTCTCTTTACTATGCTTGTAGATTTAATGGGCATATCTTTTTAAAATTACATATTATATGATATAGAACCAGTGAGAAATTAATAATTTCACCTGCGTTTTGTTTTGGGGGATATTCTCACAATGCTAGGAAGTTAAAAAATGCTTTCAAACCTTCATAATCATTCTATGCCAATTCTGGAAAAACTTCAAGTTCTGCTGAAAATATTTTTGTATCCAATAATCAGTAAGTTTCACATTGATATTTTCTTTATCATTTCTTCTTTTATTATGTTTTAATTGGTAGTTTACAATGCTAAATAAATAAAATGCCGTTTTCAGTTCAGAACACTTACAATACATGAGAATCATTGAATTAAACATTTACCAATATTTGAACACACAGAAAATGCCAAACAGATGAATGAAAGGATTCAATTAAGAAGTTGAATTTTAATAATCACATCTTCATTTGCCTATAATAGATACTTTTGGTACAAGGAGATTTATTACATTGACACCTGAAAATCCATGCATCTAAAAATAGCTATAGTTGAACTACTGAAAAATTCTAGTTGAATTTCTTTGCCCTAGTCTCTCTAATAAGATATTTTAAGTGTCCAAAATCTAATAGAATTGCTTCGGGCTTTTGGTTTGAATTTTCAATTCACTGTCTAAAATAACTTCAGGACTAAAATGTGGCACTTTAGCTATTTCTAAAACATGGTAATGGACCACACTAACTTTAGTGAGTACTATTGAGTAAGGAGGGAATGGGCAGAGAATTTAAGAGAAACACAACTAAAATTTTATATAAGTAAATTCCTTAAGGAAAGTTATTACAGCATTGAGTTAAACTCAGGGATTTTGATCTGAATACAAGCAAAATATACTTATAGTCTATGGAATTATTTATTGAAGCCAAATTATTGATGTGTTAATCTTATCAGGCAGCTATAACAAAATATCAGAGACTTAAATAAAAGATATTTATTTTCTCACAGTTCTGGAGGATAGGAAGTCCAAGATTAAGGTGCCAGGAGATCTGAGTCCTCATTGAGGACTCTCTTCCTGACTTGCAGACATCTATCTTCTCTTTCTGTCCAAACAATTGGGAGGGAAAGGGAGAGAAGAAGTAAGCTTTCTGGGATCTTCTTTTAAAAGCATGTTAATACTGTCATTAGGGCCCCACCCTCATGATCTCATCAAGATTAGTTTATCTTCAAAAGGCCCCATCTCCAGATGCCATCACAGGGGGTTAGGGATTCAAGGTGAATTTGAGGGAACACAATTCAGTCTATGACAATTGTCTTTGAAAGATGTTTGATAATCCTATAACATGACCTTTCCGTTCCATTCAGTCACTCAGTCGTGTCCGACTCTTTGCGACCCCGTGGACTGTAGCCTACCAGGCTTCTCCGTCCGTGGGATTCTCCAGGCAAGAATATTGGAGTGGGTTACCATTTCCTTCTCCAGGGGATCTTCCCGACCCAGGGATAGAACCCAGGTCTCCCGCATTGGAGGCAGACGCTTTAACCTCTGAGCCACCAGGGAAGCCCAACATGACCTTTAATTATGGTCAAATCAGGTGGCACAGTAGTAAAGAATCTGCCTGCCAATGCAGGAGACAGGAGACAGGATTCCATCCCGGGTTGGGAAGATCCCCTGGAGTAGGAAATGGTAATCCACTCCACTATTCTTGCCTAGAAACTTCCATGGACAGAGGAGATTTGTGGGCTACAGTCCATGAAATCACAAAGAGTGGGACACAACTGAGCATCCTTGTATCCTTAATTTCCACCATTGATTGTGAAGGATGGTATAGACATGTTGAGATGAGTAAAAATAATACCTTTAACAAAAAAAGAAAATGTTTAACTTATGTAAACTTATTGCCACTGCTAAATAGTCTTGAAATTTGAAAACTTTGTATTATAAGTCTTTATCATTCTGAAAGAAGACTAAAAATGGCACAATTTCTTCACACTATGCTAATCTAAGAAATGGGTGTTTTTAGTTTATCTCATTTATTTTTATGAAGGAGACAGAAATTATATTTCATTATAGCTTACAGTACTAAGACAAAGACTAAATCAGATAGATAGATATATATTTCTTGTCCTTTAAAAATATGTTTAATTCCTCATTTTCATTTTTTTTATTCTCTGGGTGTAATTTCAACTATAGAATATATGTTATGATTACTAACTAATAAAAATATAAAAGTAGAAAACAAACTGAGAGAATGAGACAATCTTAAAAACACAGAAGGAAATTAAAGAATTGTGTATTTGAAACCATTGTTTAAATCTCAAAGCACAGAAAAAAAGTCCTTTAAATATGTAATGATATGGCCCATTCATAACTGAAATCAATAAAAAGTTAATAAAATTAAAAGTACTCAGATAAAGATTCTTTTAAAATCTTTCAATTTGTACTTAAAAATTTTCCTTCATTAATAGAATGTATATTAATATAAAGCTTTCTTTTTATTAGAATAACAGCTTTAGTCATGCATATTTTGCCTCCTGATAAGAATATAAAGGCCGAGAATTTCTCTGATTATATATTTAATGTTATCAGTATTTTGATAACATTAATGAACAATTGATCAATATATTGTTCATGAGTGGTCAAACTACCACCGTGTGCCGAATCTGGTCCACTGGCTGTTTTTATAACTTTATTGGAACATAGCCACAACCATTTATTTGTGTACTACCTATGGTTCCTTCAACAGGGTTCAGTAGTTATAACAGATCTTCTGACCCTGAAGTATTTGCTGCCTGGCAGATTATGGAAAAAGATAACCAGCTCATGCTAAAAAAATGATAGTTTAACCAAAGAGTGGATATTCTTTTTTTGTTGTTGTTAAGCAGAGTTGATCAACATTCAGAAAACAAAGATCATGGCATCTGGTCCCATCACTTCATGGGAAATAGACGGAAAAACAGTGGAAACAGTGTCAGACTTTTTTTTGGGGGGGTTCCAAAATCACTGCAGATGCTGATTGCAGCCATGAAATTAAAAGACGCTGACTCCTTGGAAGAAAAGTTATGACCAACCTTGATAATATATTAAAAAGCAGAGACATTACTTTGCCAACAAAGGTCCGTCTAGTCAAGGCTATGGTTTTTCCCATGGTCATGTATGGATGTGAGAGTTGGACTGTGAAGAAAGCTGATCGCCGAAGAATTGATGCTTTTGAACTGTGGTGTTGGAGAAGACTCTTGAGTCCCTTGTACCACAAGGAGATCCAACCAGTCCATTCTAAGGGAGATTGATCCTGGGTGTTCATTGGAAGGACTGATGCTAAAGCTGAAACCGCAATACTTTGGCCACTTCATGCGACGAGTTGACTCACTGGAAAAGACTCTGATGCTGGGAAAGGTTGGGGGCGGGAGGAGAAGGGGACGACCGAGAATGAGATGGCTGGATGGCATCACCGTATCTGTGGACATGAGTTTGAGTGAACTCCAGGAGTTGGTGATGGACAGGGAGGCCTGGCGTGCTGTGATTCATGGGGACGTGGAGAGTCGGACACGACTGAGCGACTGAACTGAACTGAACTGAACTGATGGTATAAAGCCTTAAAAATTCAGGCCCAATAACATGTATTCCTTGACATTTGGAAAAATCTAGAATAACCTCCAGTGGCTTAACTACAAGTTTCCCACTCCCTCCTATGGAGGAAGTCCTCAAACCAAACAAATGACCATCCCTCTTACAGGGGCCAGGCCCAGTGCCTGATTATCCCTGAGCAATAGGTTTTAGCTCCCTGCCAGCTATAGAATTAGTCAACCATACCATAGGAACCAAGAGCCACCTCCCCAACTTGATCATATGAAGCCTGTCATACACAGACATTGTCATTCACTTTGTTTCCAAGTGCAAATCCATGTGGTCCAGCATGGTATATGGTATCCAAATTGTGATTCTGTGTGACTAATATGATGCTGTCAATCTCATCTATCTAATTACAACCATCAGTTTAACCCTAGGAAGGGACTCTATCTTCAGCAATTGAGTGAATAGGAACCAACTAAAATATACCCAGTCCCAGATATTCATTGGAAGGACTGATGGTGAAGCTGAAACTCCAATACTTTGGCCACCTGATGTGAAGTACTGACTCATTGGAAAAGACCCTGATGCTGGGAGAGATTGAAGAGGGGGGAAGATTGAAGGAGACAACAGAGGATGAGATGGTTGGATGGCATCACCGACTCAATGGACCAGTTTGAGTTAAACTCTGGGAGTCGGTGATGGACAGGGAGGCCTGGCGTGCTGCATTGCGTGGGGTCGCAAAGAGTTGGACGCGACTGAGCGACTGAACTGAACTGACTAAAAACATATCCGCATGACCACCAGTTCTTTTGCACATTTGCAGCTTTTGAAGCCTTGAGATATTCAGTAATACATGTACATACTTTCAACTTTTAGTGACTATTTTTATTAAGGTTTCTGATAAATTTATAACATTTTGCTTTGGTCTCTTTCCTAAGAGCACTCTTTATCTCATTGCAAAAATATTTTCATGCCCAAAGTCACTAAGCAAACACTGCGAAATAACAGTAATCTAGTTCTTCTCATGTATCTCCCTGTCACTTTTTAAAATTTTTCTTTCATTTGTATGTACATTCCTTAGCATCTAAGAGACTGGTTTATATTCTTTAAAAATGTCTGCTGAGAAAAATAAAACAATCTCATTTTCGGAACAGTGATAGTTGAGTTCCAATGTGTGTTTTTGGTGAGAATCTATGGCAGCATGCTCCTAGTGCTGAACTCTAAAAAGATTAATCTGGTTTTCCCAGTATCATCCAGGACCACTGCTGTGGTCCTTGGCAGCTAGAAGTTTAATTCAGTTTCTCTGAAGCTGATCACCAAGGAAGCACTTAAGAGGTTGCTTTGATTCTTGACAGCATGTGTGAAGTTTAAAAAAATGGGGTAGGGAGCCACAGAGAGAACTTGGCAGAAGAAGCATTTCTCAGTATAGAGAAGGTAGGTAAGCAAAGAATTCAGATATTGGGGAAACTGTATATTCTAAAATAATGAACTTGGGCTGCTTTTGGAAAGAACATTTTTTAATATTCTTAAAATATTTTAAAATATTTATTTAAATATTTAAGTTTTTATATTTTAATTAAGATTTTAATAAAAACAACTTTGTCAGTGGCTACCTCAGTGCAAACATCCAGGCATGCTAGCTGGAGCACAGCAGGATAAGGTGAGGTAGTGGGATAAGGAGATCCACTGGGTAAGGAAACATTAGGTGACATGTGGCTTCAGGGAAGGATGGAAGAGTGTTCAGAGCTTCTTTGTGCCAGAAAGAAGGGCATGGAGGTTAGCAGAACTGAAGAAGTGTTTGATTTGAAACGGAGATGTAGCACTGGATGCTGTGTGACCTACACAAGCAGAGCATGAATAAAAATCAAGTATCTCGGTAGACACCAGTGTTTCAGTGGATCATTCTGAGAACTGGATGGGGCAAAACACATAGAAGCAAACTTGGACAGACAAGGACAGATCAAGGATGAAATAATGTCCCAACCATCCTAACTCCCAACGTTATTATTCTAGAATGACTTTCCAGGAAGAAGCCTGTAGATAGTATTGGAGATAGCATTGGAGAACTCTGCAAAGACTGAGCTTACACCTGTAAATCAATTAACCTAGAATTGACTCACGTCTTCTGGTGTTAGAAAGAATTGTTGTTCAGTCGCTAAGTTGTGTCTGACTCTTTGTGACCCCATGGACTGCAGCACTCGGGGCTTCCCTGTCCTTCACTATCTCCCAGAATTTGCTCAAGTTCATGTTCATGAACTGAATGGGGGGTTTGAAATTAAAGCATTGCTGAGTGAGTAAGCAATGTCTTGCCACCTGGATAGATGTCTTGTCACTTTACCCACTGACTTTTCAATACCTGATCCAAAGTGACTAAGCTTATTTTCAATACTTATTACTGTTAACATATGAATCACCCTCTTGGCGATTATATGAAGCCTTTGTTATTTCCATGTTCAGAAGGGTAATGTTAAAACATATATGCACTAAACAGGATTATTTTTATGCTCTTTAATAATGCACACATATTAATACATTAGTAGTCATAGAATCGGAGAAGGTAATGGCAAGCCACTCCAGTACTCTTGCCTAGAAAATCCCATAGACGGAGGATCCTGGTAGGCTGCAGTTCATGGGGTTGCTACGAGTCAGACATGACTGAGCAACTTCACTTTCACTTTTCACTTTCACACATTGGAGAAGGAAATGGCAACCCACTCCAGTGTTCTTGCCTGGAGAATCCGAGGGATAGAGGAGCCTGGTGGGCTGCCGTGTATGGGGTCACACAGAGTCGGACACGACTGAAGTGACTTAGCAGTAGCAGTCATAGAATAGAAACGAATCCTGCAATTTTCTCTTCTCATTTAGAAATAGCTCAAAATATTTATGCAAATTGTTTTAACTTTTGTTATATATACATGTCTCTTAAAATGGCAATGCAATATATACGAAACATTTAGTGTTACATTTTACTGACAAATAACTCACTACAGATGCTTATATGCCATATTTGATGCCTACACACTTACATCCTTCACCAACTTCTATTCCCTTAGGAAACTGAATTTATTTGTATAAAATAAGAGTGTATGATGATGATCTGCTTCTCTGTTTTCTCTTCATAGCCATCTCAATATACTGATTAAAATTTCTGTTTAACACTAACTTTGGGGTTTTTCAGGGTTTTTTTTTAACTTTTATTTCTTCCAATTGCTTCAAGATGACTATAAAAAAGGCTTTCTAAATGTCCAATAAATTATACAGAAAAAAGGAAACACTCTCATTATGATAGTATCTATAATTATGTCAATGAAACTCAAACAAGAGAATCTTCTACCAAATTCAGAGGCTAAGGCAGGGCATCGATTGTACCCAGATCAGTGGTATTTTATCTAACAGCATTTCTTAACTTGAAACTTTATAAAGGCAGAAAAAGTAATAGTAAGGAGTGAGAAAACCTGCCATATTGAATCATCTATTAGCAATTCACCTAAGAACAAAGCCTACTAAGAATTCAGTTGGGGTCACATTGAACCTATAGTTCTAAAGGGAGAAAGGACACCTCAACTAGGCTCTGTCTTCTAATCTATGAATACCATGTCTCTCTCCACTTATTTCCACGTTTGTTGATTTCTTTCATCAGAAGCTTGCAGGTTTTAGCATATACCTTGCATGTGTTGTGGCGGATTTATACCTAAGAATACATACGTTTATAGTGCTGATGCTGTGAATAAACAGACCTTTGTTGGCAAAGTAATGTCTCTGTATTTTAATATGCTGCCTAGGTTGGTCAGAGCTTTTTTTCCAAGGAGCAAGCATCTTTAAATTTCATGGCTGAAGTCACCATCTGCAGTGATTTTGGAGCCCCCCAAAATAAAGTCTGTCACTGTTTCCTTTGTTTCTCCATCTATTTGCCATGAAGTGATGGGACCAGAAGCCATGATCTTAGTTTTCTGAATGTTTAGTTTTAAGCCAACTATTTCACTTTCCTCTTTCACTTTTATCAAGAGGCTCTTTAGTTCTTCACTTTCTGCCATAAGGGTGGTGTCATCTGCATAACTGAGGTTATTGATATCTCTCCAGGCAATCTTGATTTCAGCTTTTGCTTCATCTGGCCTGGCATTTTGCATGATGTACTCCTCACATAAGTTAAATAAGCAAGGTGACAATCTACAGCCTTGACGTACTCCTTTCCCGATTTGGAACTAGTCCAGTTCTAACTGTTGCTTCTTGACCTGCATACAGATTTCTCAGGAGGCAGGTCAGGTGGTCTGGTATTCCCATCTGTTGAAGAATTTTCCAGTTTGCTGTGATCCACACAAAGGCTTTGGTGTAGTCAATAAAGCAGAAGTAGATGTTTTTCTGGAACTCTCTTACTTTTTCTATGACCCAGCAGATGTTGGCATGTTGATCTCTATTTCCTCTTCATTTTCTAAGTCCAACTAAAGAATTGATGAGCACCAAAAAATTGATGGTTTTGAACTGTGGTTTTGGAGAAGACTCTTGAGAGTCCTTGGAATTCAAGGAGATCAAACCAGTCAATTCTAAAAGAAATCAGTCCTGAATATTCATTGGAAGGACTGATGCTGAAGCTGAAGCTCCAATACTTTGGCCACCTGATGCAAAGTACTGACTCACTGGAAAAAACCCTGATTCTAGGAGGGATTGAAGGCAGGAGGAGAAGGGGATGGCAGAGGTTGAGATGGCTGGATGGTATCACCGACTTGATGGACAAGAGTTTGAGTAAGTTCCAGGAGTTGGTGATGGACAGGGAAGCCTGGAGAGCTACAGTCCATGGGGTCACAAAGTGTTGGACACAACTGAGTGAACTTAACTGAGTGTTGATGCAAATGGCTTTATAGCTTTTAAAATTTTAATTCTGCTTTTTCATGGCTGGCATATAGAAATACAATGACTTTTGTATTAAAGAAATACATACGTTTATAACATGCATTTATGTGAAAGTTTGGGCACTATAAGGAAGGGATCTTAGTTTAGGTTTAAATAATGTCACTCCCAACCCTTACAAATAAGTAAAGTGAAACAGTTTGACTTTTCTGCTTCTTCATTTCTTGTTTCGTCATTAGATAAAACACATTGCATGTGATGTCATTAATAGTCACAATTAATGGAGATAGTTAAAATTAATCATTTGAATGGAGAAAAATAGTGAAATCTAGTACATTTATGAAAAATACCATTAAGCTTTCCACTAATTGACTGCTACCTAAAACCAAGCTTTTATAGTATTCCTTCTCTCCCTCTCTCTCCTTTCCACTCCAGATGAGAGAGGAAAAAAAAAAAATCACTGAAATTATCTCTGCACACAGCTCAGATTCCCAAAAATTCTATCTTTATACAAACAGCTGAAGATATGAGGACATAAGCTATTTTCACTTTATTTTAATGTCACTTATGATTTAAGTGTGTCTCTTTAACACAACTACTAATTATTTGGAATATAAATTTATCAAACTGTAAAACATATCATCCCTAAAAATGAAAATTTGAAGCAACAGGAGAGGGATAAAAGCATAAGATTGGCATGAGATAAATTTAGAGGTCTCCAGACACCTGACACTCTCTAAATTAAATCAATAAGTGCAGCTCTGTGGACCTTAGGTCAGCTGAAATGAAATAGTACAAATCAAATATTTCACAATATTTGTTAGTGCTATATAGATGAAGACATAGGAGAATCTTAAATTTCGAAAAATAATTGGTTTGGAATTATTTATCTCTGTAGCAGATAAAAAAATCATATATAATTTAAGATACTTTGAATTAAAGACCTTTATATATTTTTAAAAATTAATAACATGGGCATGTAATGTACAACATGGCCAACTATAGTTAATAAAATGGTGTTGCATATTTGAAAGTTGCTAAGAGAATAAACCTTAAAAGTACCTATTATCACAAGGAAAAAATGCTGTTACTGTGTGAGGTGACAAAGTTTACCTAGACTTACTTGTGGTGATCATCCCAAAATACATAAAATAGTGAATCATTAACTGTACATCTGAAGCTATTATAATGTTGTGTATTAACTAAACCTCAATACCAAGAAATATTTGAGAAAGGGGAATTTTAGGAATATAATAAGCACAACTACAGATACATTTTTAAAAATGCAGAAAGGATCATATGGGTGAAATAATAGTTGTATTGTAGATAACAGATGATTGTGTCATTTGCCTTTAAATGCTCAAAATACATGCATGTTTATGGTGGGAGCATTTTTTTAAACTTTTTGTTTTGTATTGACATATAGTCAATTAACAATGTTATGACAGTTTCAGGTGGACAGCAAAGGGATTCAGTCGTATATACATATGTATCCATTCTCCCCCATGGACAGAGGAGCCTGATGGGCTACAATCCGTGGGGTTGGAAAGAGTGGGATATGACTGAGAGACTGGACACACATGCCAGTTGCAATAACCCCAAATCTCAGTAACTCCATGAACTTAGTGTTTTGTAACAACCATGGCTTAATATGTTTTATTTTGCATTCAGATTAAATATCTTTCACAGGTCATCTGTACCAACACCAGCAGACCCAAGCGTTGGTCATTAAATCTGCAGAAGATATTAAGAAGAGGTGGCAAGAATACACAGAAGAACTGTACAAAAAGATCTTCATGATCAAGATAATCACGATAGTGTGATCACTCACCTAGAGCCAGACATCTTGGAATGTGAAGTCAAGTGGGCCTTAGAAAGCATCACTACGCACAAAGCTAATGGAGGTGATGGAATTCCAGTTGAACTATTTCAAATCCTGAAAGATGATGCTGTGAAAGTGCTGCACTCAATATGCCAGCAAATTTGGAAAACTCAGAAGTGGCCACAGGACTGGAAAAGATCAGTCTTCATTCCTATCCCAAAGAAAGGCAATGCCAAAGAATGCTCAAACTACCGCACAATTGCACTCATCTCACACGCGAGTAAAGTCATGCTCAAAATTCTCCAAGCCAGGCTTCAGCAATACGTGAACTGTGAACTTCCAGATGTTCAAGCAGGTTTTAGAAAAGGCAGAGGAACCAGAGATCAAATTGCCAACATCTGCTGGATCATGGAGAAAGCAAGAGATTTCCTGAAAAACATCTATTTCTGATTCATTGACTATGCCAAAGCCTTTGACTGTGTGGATCACAATAAACTGTGGAACATTCTGAAAGAGATGGGAATACCAGACCACCTGACCTGCCTCTTGAGAAACCTGTATGCAGGTCAGGAAGCAACAGTCAGAACTGGACATGGAACAACAGATTGGTTCCAAATAGGAAAAGGAGTACGTCAAGATTGTATATTGTCACCCTGCTAATTTAACTTATATGCAGAGTACATCATGAGGAACACTGGGCTGGAAGAAGCACAAGCTTGAATCAAGATTGCTGGGAGAAATATCAATAACCTCAGATATGCAGATGACACCACCCTTATGGCAGAAAGTTAAGAGGAACTAAAAAGCCTCTTGATGAAAATGAAAGAAGAGAGTGAAAAAATTGGCTTGAAGCTGAACATTCAGAAAACTAAGATCATGGCATCTGGTCCCATGACTTCATGGGAAATAGATGGGGAAACAGTGTCAGACTTTATTTTTTTGGGCTCCAAAATCACTGCCGATGCTGATTGCAGCCATGAAATTAAAAGACGCTTACTCTTTGGAAGGAAAGTTATGACCAAACTAGATAGCAAATTAAAAAGCAGAGACATTACTTTGCCATCAAAGGTCCGTCTAGTCAAGGCTACGGTTTTTCCAGTGGTCATGTATGGATGTGAGAGTTGGACTGTGAAGAAAGCTGATCGCTGAAGAATTGATGCTTTTGAACTGTGGTGTTGGAGAAGACTCTTGAGAGTCCCCTGGACTGCAAGAAGATCCAACCAGTCCATTCTAAAGGAGATCAATCCTGGGTGTTCATTGGAAGGACTGATGCTAAAGCCGAAACTCCAATACTCTGGCCACCTCATGCGACGAGTTGACTCACTAGAAAAGACTCTGATGCTGGGAGGGATTGGTGGCAGGAGGAGAAGTGGACGACAGAGAATGAGGTGGCTGGATGGCATCACCGACTCGATGGACATGAGTTTGAGTGAACTCCGGGAGTTGGTGAAGGACAGGGAGGCCTGGCGTGCTGTGATTCCTGGGGTCGCAAAGAGTCGGACATGACTGAGCAACTGAACTGAACTGAACTGAGAAGTGATATAAAATGTTGCTACTCACGTTGATTGACCAGAGAGAACCACCTCACCAATAACCCCTCTACAGGGAGAGGCAGAAAACATTTGGGGGAACGTAATACCTTTTACCCAAATTTCTAATAATTTCAAGGATTATAGCATACTTTTGTTTAAAAGTGTAAATTGTAAGAAAATATTCTGTTTCTAAATAACTTTGATTCCAATGCACAATTTCACCACTGGTAAAATATTGTTGATCATTGTGATTTTAAGATGCTAATTTCTGATGATAGAGATTCTAATGTTGAAGGAAAAATAATTTCCTCTTGTATTATCTCTGCTATTATCTTTTATTATTCTCACAAAATTAAACTTCATTCCCTTCCAATTTTTATTCACTTAACATAAAAAGTACTTCTGGTCTTGGCATCTTGAATTCACAAGGGCATTGATGTTTGGTCCAAGTTGCCAACCAGCAAAACAAAAGGGACCCGGGCTTTTATTATTGGCAGTATCCTGTGGGCTCTTCTGTGACCGTGGCAGCCTTCTTAATTGTCCATGCCAATCAATTCTCTTATAGCCAGTGTTCTCAAACAGCACCCAGAAAAAAGTCCTTCAGTTTTGGACATAACTGCATAATTCTCTTGGTGGTGAAGCTGACCCTTCAGCCATTTCTTCTGTTATTTTTTGCTCTATAGAAATCTCCTAAGATATATAGCATCTCCAAAAATATATTTATTTCTTTTGACTGGAGTCACACCTTTCTCAGGCCAGCCCTTTGCTTTTAGTTCTGGCTTTTGCCTGTCTCTCTCCTCTCCACTGCTCTGTGAGCTATATTTCCTAGGCAGCCATGTCAACTGGCTTCTTGCTCGTTTGTCCTTTGGGAAGTGCTGGTGGAGAACTGGAAGTTGGGAAATTGGGAGCAGGAAGCAATGGAGAAGCTAGGTTGTTTCTCTGCCTCCTTTTCACCTATGTGGAGTGTCCATCCATGATTTCATCTTTCTACATCCCAAGTTTCTGCCAGACAAGCCCATCATAGTTCCAGAAGGGGATTCTGACCCTGGGAATTCATCCCTTGCTTCACCCAGCTGGGGAGCATTGAAGATATCTGCTGTTTCTAAATTCTGGTTTGCTCACCATCTGCTGTTTTGTTATTTAGCATGTCCATCACAAATAGAAGAATTCCATGTTGCATTCTGACTGATTACATGCTCGAAATATCACTCAAGATAGTTTATAGTTTAACAGTATGATTTCAATACTATTAAATATATAGTTCTCACAATAACAAATCACCTACAGCCATCACAAATGATGCAATAAAGTGGTCAGTCAGGGTGAGGTCTTCAAATCATGGTGATGGAACTTCAAACACATCACTCTAGCAAAAATATGTTGTTGTTGTTCAGTTACTAAGTCATATCTGACTCTTTGAAACCCCATGGACTATAGCCTGCCAGGCTCCTCTGTCCGTGGAATTCTCTAGGCAAGAATACTGGAGTGGGTTGTCATTTTCTTCTACAGGCCAGTAAAAATGCAGCAACACAAAATTTTTATTTTCCTGTATAGGTCATCTATAAATGTACCAACTTGTACTTATAATTCACTATAACTGCACTGATCAATAAGATGATCTAGGCTTTAATAGTTACTTAAGTATCCAGTACATCACATAAGATTAACTACTACTTTTATCATTTAGGATTGATCTGCTTCTATTTCAATCTATCTATAAAGGGACTTTGATGCTTTTGAATTATGGTGCTGGAGAAGACTCTTGAAATTCCTTTGGAAAGCAAGGAGATCAAGCCAGTCAATCCTAAAGGAAACCAACCCTGAACACTCACTGAAAGGACTGATGCTGATGTTGAAGCTCCAATATTTTGGCCGACTGATGCAAAGAGCCACCTCATGAGAAAAGACCCTGATGCTGGGAAACATTGAGAGCAGGAGGAGAAAGGCAAGCAGAGGATGAGATGGTTGGATGGCATCACTGACTCAGTGGACATGAGTTTGAGCAAATTCCAGGGAATAGCAAAGGACAGGGAAGCCTGTCATTCTGCAGTTCATGGGGTCGCAAAGAGTTGGGCACAACTTAGTGACTGAACAACAAATAAAAGGACTGCATATACCATTGGAAGATCTACCTTCCTCCCCTTCAGGGTCATCAAGATCTTATCATGAGAAACTTCAAGCCATATGCCATGTCTCCCAATACTTGTTTAGACTCACACAGTTTAGAGAATTTGGTGTACGAACAGATAACTCTTCACAGAACAACATGCTGATTCTACCTTGGACGATAAGGAAAGAAGAGCAAGTTTTTGTTTTGTTTTCCACACTTCTATGACAAAATAGCAAGAATAAAAATTTTATACTGGTCAAAATTTTTTAAATATTCCTATTCTTCATAAACCTTGATAAACCAAGTTCCCTCCCTCAGACCCCCTTTTCCTACTCTGGTCTCATTCTCTCTCTTAAATTCCAAAAATTCTTACTTCATTTGTTCATTTGGCCTTTTCTGATTTGTGTTGTCATTGCTTTTCCTTCAAATCAGGGACCATTTATTCTAGCCTTCATATGGAGTCAGGCTTCTGAGAAAAGTCAAATTAAGATGTTTAAGCTCACTATTGCTTTATATTCATTTTCTCCTTACTCTATTAGAGGGAAAAATATTGACATTTTCTTCTCTTACTTAAACCTTCATAGTTAAAATTATAATACAAGAGTATTTTAGAAGAAGTTTAAAAAGAAATAAGCATATGATATTTAAAAGAATGAAAACAGTAAGTCCCTTTGATGTATGCAGAACAGATTCCCCAATGTTAGTAAATTCAAAAAAAGGATCATTTTTGGATATATATCCAAAAAAAATTGAAATCAAGATCTCAAAGAGGTATCTGCACTCTTGTATTCATTTCATCTTTATTTATAATATGCAAACAACATAAATATCCATGGGCAAATAGATAAAGTAAATATAATAATTACACATTATACATAATATATTTCATTGCTATTCAACTTTTAAGGACAAGGAAATGTTGTCATCAGCAACAACATGGATGACCTTGAAGAGCATTATACTAAATGAGGTAAACCAAGTGCAGAGAGACAGATGCTAGTTGATCTCACTTATATACGGAATCTAAAACGATCAAACTCTTAGAAGTAGAGATAACAATGCCAGGGAGAGGAACAGAAAGGTGATGGTCAAGGTACAAACTTTTAGTTGTGTAAGAATCAGCTCTGGAGATCTAACTACAGCAATGTGACCATAGTTAACAATACTGTATAGCTGAAACTTGCTAAGATGGTCGATCTCAACTGTGCTCATTATACATACGCACACAGAAATGTTAACTGAGGGAACTTTAAAGAGTGTTGAATGTGGTGATCTTATTTCACAATGTATATCCAATCATCAAACTGTCAAACATATATCAACTGAAATAAAGAAAATAGCTGTCTCAAGACCTACTGCATGGGGACTTCCCTGGTGTTTCTGTGTTAAGACTTCACCTTCCAATACAAGGGGTCTGGGTTTGATCCCTGGATGTGGAGCTAAAATACCACAGGACTCCTGGCCAAAAAAACAATGCATAAAATAGAAGCAATATTGTAACAAATTCAATAAAAACTTAAAAAAAGACCTACCAGCTAAAGGGTCTGAGCTAACATTGACACCTGATGTCCTGCAAATTGATTGTGGTCCCCTTATCACAACGCGATCACCTGCTGCGCTGTGCTTAGTTGCTCAGTCGTGTCTGACTCTGCAACCCTGTGGACTGTAGCCTGCCAGGCTCCTCTGTCCAGGGATTCTCCAGCCAAAAATACTGGAGTGGGTTGCTATGCTCTCCTCCAGGGGATCTTCCCAACTCAGGGATCAAACCCAGGTCTCCCACATTGTAGGTGGATCCTTTACCATCTGAGCCTCCAGGGAAGCCTAAGAATACGGGAGTGGGTAGCCTATCCCTTCTTCCTGATCCAGGAATCAAGCTGGGGTCTCCTGCATTGCAGGCAGATTCTTTACCAGCTGAGCTTCCAGGGAAGATAGTGTCAAGCAATTTTTTGTTGGTTTCCTGCAAAGAAATTACTCTATCATTTCCTCTTTTAGAAGTTTCTAGATACCAATCAAAGCAAGTATGGCTGACCTTTTCTAATTGTGCGTGCAAAAATATCAATTTTGGAATATCAGAAGAGCCACAATTTGGCCATTTTAGGTTGAGAGCTCTCTTAGTATAATTTCTCCAATTAACAAGGTACTTGGAAATATGAGCTCCATACATACTGCATATGAATCTGGCTGGAGTGTTAGAGGCTGGCTTTCTGTTTTTGAGATTCTGTTTCCCATTTTAAGTTGAATTTGTCAGGGATAAAAATCACTAGTGAAATTTCGTAGTGGGCCTGTGTGCTGCTTTTGAGCTTAACTCCTTCAGGACTCACCCCAGAGTCGTTTCACCCCGTCTTAACGTATCTCAGATTCTGCTTACGGCAATCTAAGGCCACCGTGGCTACTCAGATCACTGAATGGCCAGTTCTGTGTGACCCTGGACTAGCAAGTATTCTAATTAATGAGTGGGTTTCCCCAATGGGACCACTGCACATTATGAGAACTAGGCCTCCACCACTCCTGTAAATTTCTTAGTCATCTCAGAAAAACCAAAACCAGCAGGGTGGATTCTTGTCCCTTTTTTTCAGAGCAAAGATCCAATATATTCTCCTTTTATCCCGACAAATTCTATAAAGGCAGTGGACTTGAGGAAGTATCAGATCGACCTCTTACTTAACCACTCAGCCAAGACCATATAATCCCCTACAATGGAGCGACCTTGGCATCTTTCAGTCAAGTCCCTGCTATTCATTGATTTTTTTTTTTCAGTCGTGCCCCCCTGACCCTAGTATATTTCCACTAGATGGGTATTCCCTGGCATCTTTCACCAGCCCTTCAATCCAGTATCTTTTGACTAGGTGGGAATTTCTCAGTATCTTTCAACTGAGCCCCACTCAGAGTCTAGACCATGAGTGGATATGCCCTGGATGTTTCACCCATCCCCCACCCCCACCAGTAGCTTTCCAACTGGAAGGAGGCAGGTAACCTGCTCCACTGCCAAATAAAACTCAGAATCTCAACCAATATGGGAGAGTTGAGAACCAGGAGAGACTTAGCCAAATTCGTCTACATTCCCCGAGGAGGCGGATAGGCATAAGATGCTGCTGCTGGTACCAAAGCTCCAGTTCCTTGAAGGAAGTTAATCCACTCTGGATCGCTTCATCAGTCACCATAACTGTCAACTAAAAATGATGCCCAACTTGAGAGTTGTAAGCTGGGAGGCAGCACCCCAGATAGCTCTGAGACACTGCTCCCCACTATGATCACAGGGAAGCCAAATTTTTCTGCAGAATTCTCACATTGATTTCCTGACCTGTGGGGTAAGATGCATGGTGGTAATGCAGGCCAAGTGGAAGACCCTGATATTGTAGTCTTCCTCAGCCAAAACACTAAACCAGAAACAAAACTATATCTTGGGTGGAACAGCAGAGATCAGTGTCTCCTTCAAAGTCAAAAAAGATGCAGGAGTTGTGGTCCCCATTGTGTCTGCATTGGTCTCGCCAGTCTGGCCATTGAAAAACTCAGACGGAATATGTTAGATTACGGTGAACTACTATGAACCCAGCCAAGTGGTGCCCCAGCCATAGGCTCTTGTGCTGGATTGTGGTTCCTTCACATGCACAATAGATATTTAGCTATTGATCTGGCAAGAAAGTTATTTTCAATCCCTATCAGACAAATAGGATCAGTTTACATTCACTTTGAATTGACAGAAGCGTACATTCATTTTGTTTCTCAGGGTCATAGATATTTCCCTGATCTCAATCATAATGTAGGTTAAAAAGTTGGGAAAAGATAAATGGTGATATTTTTTAGCCTTTACTTAAAAATGTCAGATAGTACTATAAATATGATTGGTTTAAAATTAATCACTCCGTGTAAATCAGGGATAAGTATCAACAAGATTGCTAAAAAAATTAAATTGTGATGCTATGCAAATCATTGCCTGTCGTTTAGGCAATTAGGATAAATTTTCCAGAAACAGTACCACATACAGATTGAAAGAGTGCAGTACTTAAAACAACTTGGATGAGAATTGAGGATAATGTGCTATTGAAAGCTGTGATAGATGACAAAAATTGGCTGTAATGATGACAGAAATACTGATGTCAAAATTTAAAGAGTTTGAATAAAATTAACTTATAAATTGTGACAGCAGAAAACCATCTTTTTATAGTAATATATTACTTAATATAATATTTTAAAATATGTATGCAACTAAATTTAAATTAAACATAACAGGTAGGCATGTGAGTATTTAATCAGGCTTTTAAAAAATGTATATATTCAAATCAGCTGTGGGGAGCTGTTTTCATTCATCTAGCTGAATCAGAAAAGATACAGTATCATTTCCCCAAGAGAGCTTCTTACGGCAGGATGTCTGTATCAGAAAGGTTCAAATCTGTACTATATTTGGAACCACTACCCCCATTTGACTCAGGAGCCTTGTACTGTTTCATTTGGAATTGCAAAATTCTACCCTTATGGTGATTTCTATACTTGATTTTTAGCAAATCATTGTCACTGGGGGCTTCATTTTGACCAATTTTTCCTCTGTCCAGTCTACTAGGCACTTCTCTATATATCTCAAAGCTAATTAGAAGTATGGTTCAATTTTTTACCCCAAGAACTCCATCAGATTAATATGAATTTCAGCTCTAACCAACAGTAGATGCCTGTTATTACTCTATAGTATACTACTATTTATTTAATAGTTTTCCTGGTTTTGGCATGTTTGTATACTGTTGTAAATTATAAGAAATAATCCTGTTGATAAACTGCCATCTTCATTCCTAACTTTTTCTTTTTTAATAGATACCTGGAAGCATGATTCTTGAACTTAAAAATATGATCAATTTAAGTCCTTGATACTTATAAATGTATCTATTTATATTTTAGCTACATATCAATATGCTTTTGCAATTTTGTCACTATAGCTATTTTTTTTCAATTAAAAATTGATCATTTTAGATTAAAAAAAATCAATAGAGTTAACAAACCATTTCTTATCAATTACTGAAAATTATTGTGAAACCAATGTTCATTCTTGTTTTATTTAAAGTACAAGCAACTCTCCCAAAACAAGGGGGTTACCAATAATAATCAAAGAATATTTCTTTATCCGTTCATTCACTGATGAGCACTTAGATTGCTTCTAATCTTGGGTATTGTAAATTAAAAAATGATAGTTATGTGATGATATCAAAGTCCTAGCTAATGCTACAATGAAAATCATTGCAATATATAAATGGATCAAACCAACATGTTGCATACTTTAAACTTACATAATGTTATATGTCAAATATATTTCAATAAAAAACCAATAAAGAGCAGGTTTCTGGTCAGGGCAAGACCATAAGGTCAGTAAAGCTTTTGAACTTCTACAGATTTCCTTATTAAAAAAAAAAAAGAAAAGCTAAGCAACTTGAAAAAATAAAAAACATACTCACAGGCATCTTCACCAAAGCTAGTTGCAAAGTTGCCCCCACAATGCAGAATGGGAGTGGATGTGGTCAATCACCAGTGACAGGACCCGAGTGGCCCCATGCATCCTTAGGAAGGGGTACAGAGATGATAGAAATAAAATACTTCAGTATAAACCTAGCAAGAAATAGTTCAAACATATGTGAGCACATGAGGAAAAAAAAAAAGACACATGAAGGAACTGAACAAATGGGAAATAATGTCATCCTGTTTCCCCCACAGCACAAGTGGTGGCAAATGCTCTTGGTTGAGGCATATACTTGGACTTCTTTTGAGGATGATCTAGCTCAAGACCTCCTTACTAGTCCTAAAATATGTTAGAATTAACGTGTAATAGTAAAATATATACCATATATATGTAAGGATGTATATACGTATGAGATGTGTGTATAAGTATGTCATATGTATATATGTATGAGTTATGTGTGTGTGTGTGTGTATATGTATGTAAGTGTGTGTATATTCTGTGCCTTTAAATTCTAAAACATTTGGTGGTATCATGAATATTGTAGTCTGGCTTCCATTTATGACTGGTTATACTATGTCTTTTCTCCTAGACCAGAGAATAAGGGGCTCGAGGGCAAAGGAAGTGTTTGGTTTTACCACTTCCCACACCCCTCTCCATATTTCACTGCTCCAGACGTACCATTGTAAATACATAATTCACACAAAGTTTCCAGAAGTCTTAACAGTTCTGAGAGTCACAGACCAGGAATTTGTGTTTTCTTTGACTGTGTCGTTTATGTACAATAGGCAAGAGTTATGTTCTGAATGGGAAAACAGAAAAGTTTTATAAGAAAAAATAGGGAAATGGAAGAGAGTTTACCTCCAGGAGCTTATTTCTCTTGTAAAAATATACCCACATCAGAGGTGAACAAGTAATCCTTACCAACCTATGGAGGAAGTGGTCATTTTGCACTTTAGGGAGAATCATCTTTTTCCACCTCATTGTTAAAGCTGTCAAGGCTCTTATGGTTTGAGTGCTATTTGCCGATATAGGATAAATGAGACACAATATTAAACAAAATAGTGGAACAATCACTACAATAGCCATGTATTCAAAGGCAGAATGAAACCTCCTTATGCCTTATAATACAGAGGAAGGCTATATGCCCTTGAAGCTATCATGCTGTTGCAAATGAGATGAATGTGGAAAAAAATGTGACCTAGGAAGAAAACAAGAGATTAAGGGCATGAACATCTTTAGGAGGATAGAAAAGTCAATGCGTGAAGGGGCAGAGGACACTGCAGCAAGAGAGAAGACCAAATTATAAACTGTGACTGAAACATATTTGGGGCAAAATTTTAAAACCACACACAGAGAAACAGCTTAGCGGACTATGTGGCATAGGAAGAAAAGGACAGGTCCCAAAGCAACGATTAGTTGATTGCAAATTTGGTTTCTGACTTTTTCTCAGTTCAGTTCAGTTCAGTCGCTCAGTCGTGCCCGACTCTCCGCGACCCCATGAATCACAGCACGCCAGGCCTCCCTGTCCATCACCAACTCCCGGAGTTCACTCAAACTCACGTCCACAGAGTCGGTGATGCCATCCAGCCATCTCATTCTCCGTCGTCCCCTTCTCCTCCCGCCCCCAACCTTTCCCAGCATCAGAGTCTTTTCCAGTGAGTCAACTCATCGCATGAGGTGGCCAAAGTATTGGAGTTTCAGCTTTAGCATCAGTCCCTCCAATGAACACCCAGGATTGATCTCCTCTAGAATGGACTGGTTGGATCTCCTTGCAGTATAAGGGACTCTCAAGAGTCTTCTCCAACACCACAGTTCAAAAGCATCGATTCTTCGGCGGTCAGCCTTCTTCACAGTCCAACTCTCACATCCATACATGACCACGGGAAAAACCATTGCCTTGACTAGACGGACCTTTGTTGGCAAAGTAATGTCTCTGCTTTTTAATATATTATCAAGGTTGGTCATAACTTTCCTTCCAAGGAGCAAGCGTCTTTTAATTTCATGGCTGCAATCAGCATCTGCAGTGATTTTGGAGCCCAAAAAAAACAAAGTCTGACACTGTTTCCACTGTTTTTCCATCTATTTCCCATGAAGTGATGGGACCAGATGCCATGATCTTTGTTTTCTGAATGTTGAGCTTCAAGCCAACCTTTTCACTCTCCTCTTTCACTTTCATCAAGAGGCTTTTGAGTTCCTCTTCACTTTCTGCCATAAGGGTAGTGTCATCTGCATATCTGAGGTTATTGATATTTCTCCCGGCAATCTTGATTCCAGCTTGTGCTTCTTCCAGCCCAGCGTTCCTCATGATGTACTCTGCATATAAGTTAAATAAGCAAGGTGACAATATACAACCTTGACGTACACCTTTTCCTATTTGGAACCAGTCTTTTGTTCCATGTCCAGTTCCAACAGTTGCTTCCTGACCTGCATACAGGTTTCTCAAGAGGCAGGTCAGGTGGTCTGGGATTCCCATCTCTTTCAGAATGTTCCACAGTTTATTGTGATCCACACAGTCAAAGGCTTTGGCATAGTCAATAAAGCAGAAATAGATGTTTTTCTGAAACTCTCTTGCTTTCTCCATGATCCAGCGGTTGTTGGCAATTTGATCTCTGGTTCCTCTGCCTTTTCTAAAACCTGCTTGAACATCTGGGAGTTCACGGTTTATATACTGCTGAAGCCTGGCTTGGAGAATTTTGAGCATGACTTTACTAGCGTGTGAGATGAGTGCAATTGTGCGGTAGTTTGCTTTTTTCTAGGTGTCTACAATTTGGCAAGTTAATCTTTCCTCTTTGCATCTGTAAAATGGGGCTTATAACAAATATCCAGAATTAAAAGATTAACTGAGCTATTAACTCAACTAATTTATATAAAGTGTAGAACAGTGGCTGGCATATAACTATTTTATTATACTAAAGAGAGCTGTCATTATTCAAAGTCCTTACTTTGAGGAAAGACCACAAGGCATGTATATAATAAGTTATAGCTATTATTATGATAAAACACTTGTTTTATCATTAGAGTTCTAATTTTAAACAACTTTAAATTTCAGGAATTCAAGAACCAGATATATTTTTTCTTGCTATCAGGAGACATAAATAATAATAATTAATATTATTACATACGTAAAAATAAACAGGTTTTTGAAAAACTGACATTCTAAAAACAGCAACATACACATGGAGAATTAGATACATGTGTTAAGATTTACTGAGTCCACTAGTGTTACCATAAATACATTTACATAAATTCTGAGTTTCTCTCATATCCTTCTGTGTGCAGTCATTTAAAAAAACATTTAGATTTAAAATTCCTAAAGTTACTTTCATTTGGAAGTTTTTAATATAAAGTTTTAAGTAAATTTAGTAATCTCTCCTATCCCAACTCTTTACAACCTTTAAAATACACTTTTTACAAGGATACATCTGTGAGTAGGTGGTAGTTTTTTGCAAAAAGAAAAGAGAAATCTAATATTAATAGGCTTGAATACATTTGGAACCCTGAACCAATAACAGATGAATGACTTCTAAATTTTGCTTTTTTTTCCCCATCTAATCTTGTGTGATGTGTCATTCATCAAACTAGCTCATAACATGAGCTAATGAAATGGAGCAGGACCCTATGTTCTTACCCATCCTGTCCTCTACCTGACGTTTGTCTGTAGAAAAACTTTAGACAAAGGATAAGTTTAATCAGGGAAGTGAGAAAATGCAGGAGAAAGAAAAACAGTCAAGCAAGACCAAATAATATAAGTGTTTAGTCATTAAACAAAGTCAAGGATTTTCTGTTCCTCCTCAAGGACTATCGGTAATGATTTTTACCATATCTAGTGAGCTGCCTTGTAGATACTGAAATCCACACCATGTGGAAGAAGTTAACTACATGATAACCAGACTGTAGACACGACATCAGTTCAGTTCAGTTCAGTCACTCAGTTGTGTCCGACTCTTTGCGACCCCATGAACCACAACACGCCAGGCCTCCCTGTCCATCACCAACTCTCAGAGTTCACTCAAACTCATGTCCATCGAGTCGGTGATGCCATCCAGCCATCTCATTTTCTGCCGTCCCCGTCTCCTCCCACCCCCAATCCTTCCTAGCATCAGACTCTTTTCCAGTGAGTCAACTCGTCACATGAGGTGGCCAAAGTATTGGAGTTTCAGCTTTAGCATCAGTCCTTCCAATGAACACCCAGGATTGATCTCCTTTAGAATGGACTGGTTGGATCTCCTTCCAGTCCAAGGGACTCTCAGGAGTCTTCTCCAACACCACAGTTCAAAAGCATCAATTCTTCAGCAATCAGCTTTCTTCACAGTCCAACTCTCACATCCATACATGTACATAAGGTGCTGCTATTCTGAGAACAGACCTCAAGGAAACGGGGACAAAGCCACTCTGGAACTAAAGACTTAATTGTACTTAAAATAATCAAGATGGCACTGATCAGACCACCAATGACCAGTTTCAAGATGACTGTGCTGTTCATGCAAGTAGCCCCCTCCCTCCACCTATTATCCTTGAATGCATGTATAAGTTGCTTTAGTCATTTCCAACTCTTTGCGACCCTATGGACCATAAGCCCACCAGGGTCCTCTCTCCATGGGATTCTCCAGGCAAGAATACTGGAGGCTTCTCAGGTGGCGCTAGTGGTAAAGATCTAAATACGCCCGCACATGCATACTCAGACATGTCTGACTCTGTGACCCCAAGGACGATAGCCCACCATGCTCCTCAGTCCATGGGATTTTCCAGGTATAAACACTGGAGTGGGTTGCCATTTCATACTCCAGGGGATCTTCCCAACCCAGGGATTGAATCAACATTTCTTGAGTCTCCTGCGTTAGCAGACAGATTATTTACCACTGTGCCACCTGGGAAGACCTAGTAGTAAAGAACCCACCCGCGAACACAGGAGACATGTATCCTTGAAACTTCCCTTTATAAACTCTTGCCCATTGATTGTCAGGGGTTGGGGGAAGTTGGCCTTTGGGCAGGAGTCCACCCTTCCCCTACACTCCTCCCCTATTGCCAGCACTCTAAATAAATCAAACTTTCCTTTCGACCAAACTTGCCTCTTTGTTGGCTCTGGAATAGCAAGCAACCAGACCCCGCTTTCACTAACAGTAACATGGCATGTTATGAAGTATTACAATGAAGAACACGTTATATGAAGTTTAATTTAATTGGTAGCATTGGAGAGTCTATATACATATAGGATGAGAAAAGGGGTTTCAGATCTTTAAAGTCTCTCATTTCCTTGGTATGTCATTTACTAATACAAAATAAAAATCAAACAATATGCATAGACAAAACACAGAGATGACCCCTGACTTTCTATAAATGTATTACCTATGCATTGAATTACACATGATTGGATAGTTCCCTTTGAAACTCTTAAAAAGTCATATGTTACCTCTAATGTGCCCCTAAGAATGTGAAATTTCTGATCAGTAATCAGACCACATCAGGAGACAAAAAATTCCTTTGGCAAATACAACAGAAGATAAATTCAAATTCTTTAGCTCACATTTTAATGTCTAAATAATCTCTCTACCCTTAGTGTTCCCATATAGCTCTTCAAAATGCTCTCATCATACTCCATGAATACATCTTTGCTGCATTATTATTGACTTGCATTTTTCTCTTCTCTGCTCTTAGAACCCCTTCTCTTTTCTGATGTGCCATTTTAGAAGTTTCCTTTTCCTTGAAACTTGCCAGATAATTGCAACTCAACACAATTCCACCTTTAAAATATATAGCATTTGTCAGTTTTATTAGTTTGTACTAGCATAAAATGGCCAATTTTTCAGTTTTTAATATTTATTTTCAATATTTATATATATAATTATATAAAATATAAAATATTTTATATTAAGTATAATTGTATTGTATATATTATTATGTATATAATTATATAAAATATGAATGGAAAATATTTTCCAAAATTATATAGAGTATAAATATAACTAACTATGTAAGTTCCAATCAAGGATAAAGTGACCAGGAAAAGCATGACCTGGGGAGGTTGATTTTTTACACAGGACAATATTGCTTCACAAAGTACATTTAAAGATGACAAAATATATCATATTTCAGAAACGGCAAAAACATGGAGCCCACAAAATATTCCTTCTTTCTTTTGTTTACAAAGGGATTTATAGCTTTCACTCCTTTAAATAGCATTTGCTTATTTCTACCCCAGCTTTTTCTGAAATATTCTTGGAATTGTAAACCTGATAAGAAAGAGAAAATGTCAGCATTTCTTACACTCTAACAGTAAGGAAAAAGTGAATCTAAAGCAATGATGAGCTTAAATATCTTAATTTTCTGTGTGAAGATTAGAAGAAATGGACCCTGATTTGAAGGAAAACAGGGACAACACAAAACAGATGAGGCCAAATGAAAAAAATAAATGGTATAGAAAGGAAGATTTATTGGAATTTGAAGGAGAGAATGAGGCCCCCACATGTTCTGTGACTTACACTGAACCTTAATGAAAGGGTAACTTGGTTCAGTGGTTATCAAGCTGTGAGACAACCCTTTTGGGCTCACTTGCCCTGTTTTGGTCAATATGTAAACTTGTCTTGCAATAATTAAAGAGATCTATGAGTTTAATCATATCTGGAGGGCAAAAGTTAACAACTGAACAGATTGAAGCAAATTGTATAACAAAGGAGCGAGAAAAACACACATCACCCACTGCCTGTGGAGGGAGAAGACCCAGCATACACATTTTAAGACAAGGTTACAAATATTTGTCTTACAAGAAAATTTCAGTTAATTCCCAGGATTTCTCCAGAAAAGGATATTCTGGTGGGGCCATTTGGAATATACGTGGCTTTTTCTCAGGACTGAGTAAGCACTGAAAACAGTGAATTTCCCTCCTCCCACCATATCACCAGGCACCCAAGCAAGGGCAGATCCACAAATCCGTGGACAGATTTACAAACTCAGAGGCATTGTGCATACATGCTGCTCAGTTGTGTTTGACTCTTTTGACCCTTTGGACTGTAGCCCTCCAGGCTCCTCTGTCAATGGGATTTTCCAGGCAAAAATATTGGATTGGGATGCCATTTCCTCCTCCAGGGGATCTTCCTGACCCAAGGATCAAACCCATATCTCCTGCGTCTCCTGAACTGCAGACAGAATTTTTTTACAGCTGAGCCACTTGGGAAGCCCAGAGGCATTACTGTTTTGTAAAAGTGACAAATATCCTAGTTGACTTGCTAATAACTTTAATCTCTTTAAAATCATTTAAAGTGTGTCACCCAATAATTATTGAAAAGCATGTTATTCACAGAATTAAGTAGTTGTTGTTCAGTCACTAAGTCCTCTCTGACTCTTTGCGACCCCATGAACTGCAGCACGCCAGGCTTCCCTGTCCTTCACTATCTCCCGGAGCTTGCTCAAACTCATGTCCATGGAGTCAGTGATGCCATCCAACAATCTCATCCTCTGTCGTCCTCTTCTCCTGCCCTCAATCTTTCCAAGCATCAGGGTCTTTTCTGATGAGTCAGCTCTTTGCATCAGGTGGCCAAAGTATTTAGTTGAATAGAAATAAAGATGAAGGCAATTCCAGGCAGAGGCAGTGCCATGATTAAAGGCACAAAATTTTGTCAAAACTGTCGGACAGGTAGACAGAAGACTCTGAGAGTTGAATTTTCACATTACCAGTAAGAACAAGGAGTTAGGAGATAAAAGAAAGATCCAAATTGATTATAAATACCCTATGTGTTAGTTAAGAGAAACTACTCAGCCAAAGATGATGGATGAGACCCCTATTTTACAAGAAGACTTAATACATAATAAAAACCAAAAGATTATGAAAGTTTATTAAGTTGTGCAGTTAATAAACTTATAAATCTATATACAAGGAATATAATAGAACTTTTTCATCACAAAGATAGAGTAATCATGAAGATCTTAGAATTCTAGTCCCAAAAGGTATTTGTAGCAAGAGCAAGGGCTTCCCTGGTGGCTCAGCAATATATAGGGAATCTGCACGCCAGTGCAAGAGATGCAGGTTCAATCCCTGAGTCAGGAAGAACCCCTGGTGAAAGAAATGGCAAGCCACTTCGGTATTCTTGCCTGGGAAATTCCATGGACAGAGGAGCCTGGAAGGCTACAGTCCACGGGGTTGCAAAGAGTTGAACGTGACTTAGTGATTAGACAACAAAAACAATCAAGAGCAAAGTGATGCCAAATAGGAAGTTGATATCAATGGATTTTTAACTCATCCTAATTGTACTGCAAGGAGATCCAACCAGTCCATTCTAAAAGAGATCAATCCTGGGTGTTCATTGGAAGGACTTATGCTAAAGCTGAAACTGCAATACTTTGGCCACCTCATGAGACGAGTTGACTCACTGGAAAAGAGTCTGATGCTAGGAAAGGTTGGGGGCAGGAGGAGAAGGGGACGACAGAGAATGAGATGGCTGGATGGAATCACCAACTCTGTGGACATGAGTTTGAGTGAACTCAGGGAGTTGGTGATGGACAGGGAGGCCTGGCGTGCTGTGATTCATGGGGTCGCGGAGAGTTGGACACGACTGAGTGACTGAACTGAACTGAACTGAACTGAAGAAAACAGTGGGGAAGTTGAAGGGAACAGGGAAGAAATTTGGAAGTAAGCTAAAGATAGTAGGTAAACAATTCCAAAATCAAATAGAACACAGTACTGATGTTCCAATTATAATGGCTATATACATATAATACCTGGATAATAAGGAGTGTTACTGGTAAACCATCTATGCAACGGGGTTTCTTGGAAGGCGTTGAATCTTTTCATCTGTCTTCTCTGACCAGCTGATTCTCATATTCCATTAAGAGAGGATGAAGCCTTGCCTGACAGTGTTCATGGTGGATAGTAAAATAAAAACTTTACCTGGTTGGTAATCCGTGATGATCTAGAGGGGTGGTGCCTTGCTGATCCTGTTTGCAGTGCCAGTTGCCTCACTGTGTCTCACTGTGCACTCGCTTCCCTAAACCCATGGTAGGCAAGACACGAGCTAAGAGGCTGGAAGAAAATTCGAGGAGCCGTAGGAGCTGCGGATGCGTTTATTCTCTTCCAGCTGGCTCAGCAGCTGTATCAGCAGCCACACTGTATTCCCTCCTCTAGTGGTTGACCCAATTGACACAGCCATAATGCAGCCACACGCAGCTGTAAGGCTTTACAGGTGAAGCTCATATAGGCGTACCCCACAAAGTAGCCCATGACCAAGCAAGTACCTCGTGACATGCATGCATACAGTTATAAATGATCTCAGCTGTTCCATAACCGTGCAAAGTCATTGTTTACGTATCATGGGGCTAGAGAGCGTGAGAATGTGGGGCCTGAGAGCCTGACTGCGGCCACCGTGGTAATTTCTCCACAGGTGGGATGGGGAGGGCGGCTTGTGGGAAACTAAACAGGGAGGGGGCATATGTATACTTATGGCTGATTCCTGTTGATGTATGGCGAATCCATTGCAAAATTGTAATTATCCTTCAATTAAAAATAAAATACAATTTAAAAAAGCTTTACCTAGGAATCTGGGAGTATTTGCCTGGTCCCCATCCTCTCACTAACCTACCATATCCTCATTAATTTGCTCTCATTTTTTCATCTCAACTTGAAGTTCATGTCCTCAAAGTGACAAATGACATCTCCCCTTGCTGTATGAACTCTAACGTTTCATTCTTACCTTTGTATTATATATTACAATTGCAGTTACATTTGGGGTAACTATTCAACCAATGTCTTTTAATCACTTTAATCTATGTGATTCTTGAGTGTAGGAAAATGATGGTTTTGTTTGCTGCTGCTGCTGCTGCGTCGCTTCAGTCGTGTCCGACTCTGTGCTACCCCATAGACGGCAGCCCACCAGGCTCCGCCGTCCCTGAGATTCTCCAGGCAAGAACACAGGAGTGGGTTGCCACCACCACACAAAAAATCTAACATAGTACTAGACATATAGTAATAGTGATAGTTGCTCAGTCCTGTCCAACTCTTTGCAACCTATAGACTGTAGCCTGCCAGGCTCAGATGGTGAAGAATCTGCCTTCAGTGCAGAAGACCCAGGTTTAACTCCAGGGTCGGGAAAATTGCCTGGAGAAGGGAATGGCTACCCACTCCAGTATTCTTTCCTGGAGATTTCCATGGATAGA
Organism: Moschus berezovskii; assembly: GCF_049115385.1. Classification (NCBI taxonomy): domain Eukaryota; kingdom Metazoa; phylum Chordata; class Mammalia; order Artiodactyla; family Moschidae; genus Moschus; species Moschus berezovskii. The sequence goes on from NC_142462.1 coordinate 118,936,386, forward strand.
GGAGCCTGGTGGGCTACAGTCCATGGGTTGCAAAGTGTTGGACATGACTGAATGACTGGCACTATTCTTATAGCATATACTCAATAAATATTTTTGAACAAAAAAGAGGGAGGAACTGAAATTCCATGAGAAGTGTCTGAATTGGTCTTTGAAAACTGTATAAATTTTTCAAATGATAAAGTCGTTAAAATTAGCAATGTAAATCCCTCACCAGCAGGACGAAAGTTGAGAGTATGGTCAGAGATGTCAGATATGCAGATTATTATGATGATTATATTATTACGACTATAATTATTATATTTAAACTTTTTTTATCTAGATGTGATTTTAGCCTTATAAATAAAAGTGATACTTCAAATTATGTATGTGGTTTCAAAATAAAACATTTACTGTATATTCAGGAATCTAAAACTAGGAAAGTAGAATGAGAAAAGTGTTAAAAGTGAAATTTGAAAAGTGAATGTCTGGGTTTATGGTAATGGAAAAGGAAAAGAACATTAGCAAAGGAAATGGAAAAGAAGTAGTCATACAGCTAAGAATGAGGGAAATGAACATTATTGATAAGAGAAGAAAAGTTCGAGAACAGATTGATTTCACAAAAAGGCAAATAAAATAAGTGGGTTTTTTTTTTTTTGAGCCCCTGCTACGTGCTGAGCACTTTCTGTATACCTATATTTCATAACTCACACAAGAACACTAAATTCTGTCACCATTTTGATTTTTCATCACATAAGGAAACCACTTCTCAGAAAATTTCAATAATGTGCCCGCTGCTGTAAAGCAAGTAGACTGTGAAATTTAAAATCAAATTCAGTTTCAGCTGGGAGTTAATATTCACTCCACTATATTTTTTTAAAGATCTTTACAGTTTGATAAGTTTTCAAGAATTTTGATAAAATTCATATCAACTCCTGTGTGTGTGTGTGTCCAAATCTTTGCAACACCATGGATTGTACCCACCAGGCTCTTCTGTCTATGAGATTTTCCAGGCAAGAATACTGGAGTGGGTTGCCATTTCTTATCAGGGGATCTTCCTAACCCAGGGACTGAACCCAGCCTCCTGTGTCTCCTGCATTGGCAGGCTGATTCTTTACCACTGTGTCACCTTGGAACCCTGATTAATTCCTATGAGAACAATATTTACGAAAAATGGTACAATGCTGCTATCCTTATGGGAATTCACAGAAAAAGATTTACATCAACAGAAGAAAAATAACTGTGCCAAAACTTAGAAAGGGAAGGGCCTGGGACTAGTTACTAACTTAAAAAGGGAAGGGCCTGGGACTAGTTACTAACTTAAAAAGGGAAGGGCCTGGGACTAGTTACTAACTTAAAAAGGGAAGGGCCTGGGACTAGTTACTAACTTAAAAAGGGAAGGGCCTGGGACTAGTTACTAACTTAGAAAGGGAAGGGCCTGGGACTAGTTACTGACTTAGAAAGGGAAGGGCCTGGGACTAGTTACTAACTTAGAAAGGGAAGGGCCTGGGACTAGTTACTGACTTAGAAAGGGAAGGGCCTGGGACTAGTTACTGACTTAGAAAGGGAAGGGCCTGGGACTAGTTACTGACTTAGAAAGGGAAGGGCCTGGGTCTAGTTACTAACTTAGAAAGGGAAGGGCCTGGGACTAGTTACTAACTTAGAAAGGGAAGGGCCTGGGACTAGTTACTAACTTAGAAAGGGAAGGGCCTGGGACTAGTTACTAACTTAGACAGGGAAGGGCCTGGGACTAGTTACTAACTTAGAAAGGGAAGGGCCTGGGACTAGTTACTAACTTAGACAGGGAAGGGCCTGGGACTATTACTAACTTAGACAGGGAAGGGCCTGGGACTAGTTACTAACTTAGAAAGGGAAGGGCCTGGGACTAGTTACTAACTTAGAAAGGGAAGGGCCTGGGACTAGTTACTAACTTAGAAAGGGAAGGGCCTGGGACTAGTTACTAACTTAGACAGGGAAGGGCCTGGGACTATTACTAACTTAGACAGGGAAGGGCCTGGGACTAGTTACTAACTTAGAAAGGGAAGGGCCTGGGACTAGTTACTAACTTAGAAAGGGAAGGGCCTGGGACTAGTTACTAACTTAGAAAGGGAAGGGCCTGGGACTAGTTACTAACTTAGAAAGGGAAGGGCCTGGGACTAGTTACTAACTTAGAAAGGGAAGGGCCTGGGACTAGTTACTAACTTAGACAGGGAAGGGCCTGGGACTATTACTAACTTAGACAGGGAAGGGCCTGGGACTAGTTACTGACTTAGAAAGGGAAGGGCCTGGGACTAGTTACTGACTTAGAAAGGGAAGGGCCTGGGACTATTACTAACTTAGAAAGGGAAGGGCCTGGACTAGTTACTTTCATATGGAGACAGTTCAGGCCTGACTGAACTCTCACTCTCAAATGAACAGCTTCACCCAGATGTCCTTGTAAATATACAGGTGACCTTGACTCAGTCTCCCTTATGAACATGATATGGTATTTACACAGAAAAAGGAAGTCCCATCTGTTAAACGGCAATGTCAGGATATAATTAAGCCATATAAATTGCATTACTGTGAATTAACCTGGCCTTGCTGATTTGTGCTGCAGCGCTGCCTGGAGAATGGGGGCTAATAAGTGATGTAATTAACAGTGTACACAAAAGAGATTTCCCCCAAAACTGAAGTGGGTCTCTTTGTGAATAAAGATGTCCTAAGGGGAAACAGTGTCAGACTTTATTTTTTTGGGCTCCAAAATCACTGCAGATGCTGATTGCAGCCATGAAATTAAAAGATGCTTACTCCTTGGAAGGAAAGTTATGACCAACCTTGACAGTATATTAAAAAGCAGAGACATTACTTTGCCAACAAAGGTCCGTCTAGTCAAGGCTAAGGTTTTTCCTGTGGTCATGTATGGATGTGAGAGTTGGACTGTGAAGAAAGCTGAGTGCTGAAGAATTGATGCTTTTAACTGTGGTACTGGAGAAGACTCTTGAGAGTCCGTTGGACTGCAAGGAGATCCCACCAGTCCATTCTAAAGGAGATCAGTCCTGGGTGTTCATTGGAAGGACTTATGCTAAAGCTGAAACTGCAATACTTTGGCCACCTCATGCGACGAGTTGACTCACTGGAAAAGACTCTGATGCTGGGAAAGGTTGGGGGCGGGAGGAGAAGGGGACAACAGAGAATGAGATGACTGGATGGCATCACGGACTCTGTGGACATGAGTTTGAGTGTACTCCGGGAGTTGGTGATGGACAGGGAGGCCTGGCGTGCTGTGATTCATTGGGTCACAGAGAGTCGGACACGACTGAGCAACTGAACTGAACTGAACTGAACTGAATGAACTGAAGGGGCTTCCCTAAGGCTTGCCTTGGTGGTTCAGATAGTAAAGAATCCACCTATAATGCAGGAGACTTGGGTTTAATCCCCAGGTTGGGAACATCCCCTGGAGGAGGGCATGGCAAACCCCTCCAGTGTTCTTGTTTGGAGAATCCCCATGGACAAAAGAGCCTGATAGACTACAGTCCATGGGGTCTCAAAGAGTCTGACACGGCTGAGCAACTAAGCACTGCACAAAGGGCTTCCCTAGTAGCCCAGTGATACGGAATCTGCTTGCCAATGCAGGGGACAGGGGTTTGATCCCTAATCAGGAAGGAACCCACCTGCTACGGAGTAAATAAATCCGTGCAGGGACCATAACTTCTGAGCCTGCACTCTAGAGCCCAGGAGTTGGAACTACTGAGCCCAGTTGCCACACTGCTGAAGCCTGGGCACCCTAGAGATTGTGCTCTGCAAGAAGAGAAGCCACCACAGTGAGAAGTCTGCACACCGCAACTAGCAAGTAGCCCCCACTTGTGGCAACTAGAGGAGAGCATGTGCCACAAAGACCCAGCACAGTTCAGTTCAGTTCAGTCGCACAGTTGTGTCCAACTCTTTGCAACTCCACGGACTGCAGCACGCCGGGCCTCCCTGTCCATCACCAACTCCCGGAGTTTACTCAGACTTATGTCCATTGAGTCAGTGATGCCATCCAACCATATCATCCTCCATCGTCCCCTTCTCCTCCTGCCTTCAATCTTTCCCAGCATGAGGGTCTTTTCAAATGAGTCAGTTCTTTGCATCAGGTGGCCCAAGTATTGGAGTTTCAGTCCTTCAGTGAATATTCAGCACTGATTTCCTTTAGGACTGACTGGTTGGATCTCCTTGCAGTCCATAAATAAATAAATAAATTATTTTTCTAAAAAAGATGTCCTAAGAAAGAAAAAAGAGGACACATTTGATGATGTCTGACGGTTTCAGTCTTTTTCTGGAAAAGGTTGTCTTATCTGCACCTGCTATTTGCTGGAATCTGAATCATTAGTGAAGATTGATACCAGGTAATAGCTTGATTCCTGTGAATCTGCTCTGGAGATTTAACCTGTTTAATCATTTCTATATTGAAAGATGATTCTGCAGTGGCCACAGGACTGGAAAAGGTCAGTCTTCATTCCAATCCCAAAGAAAGGCAATGCCAAAGAATGCTCAAACTACCACACAATTGCACTCATCTCACACACTAGTAAAGTCATGCTCAAAATTCTCCAAGCCAGGCTTCAGTAATATGTGAACCATGAACTTCCAGATGTTCAAGAAGGTTTTAGAAAAGGCAGAAGCACCAGAGATCAAATTGCCAACATCCGCTGGATCATGGAGAAAGCAAGAGAGTTCCAGAAAAACATCTATTTCTGCTTCATTGACTATGCCAAAGCCTTTGACTGTGTGGATCACAATAAACTGTGGAACATTCTGAAAGAGATGGGAATCCCAGACCACCTGACCTGCCTCTTGAGAAACCTGTATGCAGGTCAGGAAGCAACAGTTAGAACTGGACATGGAATAACAGACTGGTTCCAAATAGGAAAAGGAGTACATCAAGGTTGCATATTGTCACCCTGCTAATTTAACTTATATGCAGAGTACATCATGAGGAACGCTGGGCTGGAAGAAGCACAAACTTCAATCAAGATTGCCGGGAGAAATATCAATAATCTCAGATATGCAGATGACACCACCCTTATGGCGGAAAGTGAGGAGGAACTCAAAGGCCTCTTGATGAAAGTGAAAGAGGAGAGTGAAAAGTTTGGCTTGAAGCTGAACATTCAGAAAACTAAGATCATGGCATCTGGTCCCATCACTTCATGGGAAATAGATGGGGAAACAGAGGAAACAGTGTCAGATTTTATTTTGGGGGGCTCCAAAATCACTGCGGATGCTGATTGCAGCCAGGAAATTAAAAGACGCTTGCTCCTTTGAAGGAAAGTTATGACCAACCTAGATAGCATATTAGAAAGCAGAGACATTACTTTGCCAACCAAGGTCCATCTAGTCAAGGCTATTGTTTTTCCCGTGGTCATGTATGGATGTGAGAGTTGGACTGTGAAGAAAGGTGATCACCGAAGAATTGATGCTTTGGAACTGTGGTGTTGGAGAAGCCTCTTGAGAGTCCCTTGGACTGCAAGGAGATCCAACCAGTCCATTCTAAAGGAGATCAATCCTGGGTGTTCATTGGAAGGACTAATGATGAAGCTGAAACTCCAATACTTTGGCCACCTCATGCAAAGAGTTGACTCACTGGAAAAGAGTCTGATGCTGGGCGGGGTTGGGGGTGGGAGGAGACGGGGACGACGGAGAATGAGATGGCTGGATGACATCACCGACTCGATGGACATGAGTTTGAGTGAACTCCGGGAGCTAGTGATGGACAGGGAGGCCTGGTGTGCTGTGATTCATGGGGTCGCAAAGAGTCAGACACGACTGAGCGACTGAACTGAACTGAACTGAATCATTTCTATGATTTAGTCATAGAAATTAGGAGAAACTTGGATAGAGAGAGAATGTTGGTAAAAGGGGAAGTGCAGGAGAAACATCCTAACAGTCCTGCTTTCCCATCATCACCTCGGTATACACAAGTGAAGAGTTCATGAAACAGTCCATCTTCTCAAAGGAAATTCATTTGGCTGACATTTTCTCTGTGTACTTTTATCAAGCATCTACCATTTAATACTTGGCAGTACTATAACCTATTATCTATGAGTATAAGCCTCTTAAATTCAACTAACTCACTTGATGAGCAACCAAGTTATTACCTTAAAATTAATTGTCGAAACCTGCATCTACAAATCCTTTTGATGACTTCCAGAAATAACTCATTATCAATCTGTAATGCTGACACCAAAAGATTTTTATAGATAATAACTTCATAGAAGTTAGATTGTCCTAATACAAGTAGTTCTTGAATTTACAACTTTTAAAAGTTTCAGGATCAATTCCGAGTTTATATCTGAAGGAAATAAAAACACTAATTCAAAATGATATATGTACCTCAACGTTCATAGCCACCTTTTCACACTAGCCATATATGGAAGCAACCCAAACGTCCATCAACAGATGAGTGGTTAAGGAAGATGTGGTAGATAGAGAGACAGATAGAAAGATGATGGAATGATGGAATATTAGTCATAAGAAGAATGGAATTTTGTCATTTGCAACAATATGGATGCAAATGGAGAGTAACCTGCTTACTGAAGTAACTCAGATGGAGAAAGACAAACACTGTATGTTTTAACATTCATGTGGACTCTTAAAATAAAAGAATGAATATAAGAAAACAAAGACATATTCATTCATAGACATAGAGAACAAGCTAGTGGTTTCCAGTGAGAAGAGGGTGGAGTGGGGCAAGACAGGAGAAGGAAATTGAGGTACAAACTCTCAGGTATAAAATAAATAAGATACAAGGATGTGATGCACAGCTTGAGACAAATAACCAATATTTCATAATGACTGTGAACGTGTTAGCTGCTCAGTCGTGTCTGACTCTTTGTGACCCTATGGACTGTAGCCCACCAGTCTCCTCTGCCCTTGGGATTCTCCAGGCAAGGTTACTAGAGTGGGTTGCCTTTCCCTTCTCCAGGGAATCTTCCTGACTCGGGGATCATACGCAGGTCTCCTGCATTGCAGGCAGATTCTTTACCATCGGAACCACCAGGGAAGCCCGTAATAACTTTAATAGAGTATAATCTATAAAAATATCAAATCACTGTGTTGTACACTTGAAACTGAAGTAACTTTGTAAATCAACTATATTTCAAATAAAACATCCTTTAATGAACGTTTTCCCCGATGGTTAAAGAACTAACCTTTCTATGAGAACAAAATTGCATTCCAGCAGTACAAAGCACATGTACTTCCAAATATCCTACAGAGTAAACACACAAACAAATGGCAGGGACATTGCCAGTTCTGGCCACAGCAAGGGATTCTTTGCCTTTGAATGGTTCCTTGAAAAGTGAACTCAATTGACTCATTGTTAAATAATCTCATCCTTATTGTTTAAAATCATTCACCAATTTTAAATTTTAAAATCCCTATATGGCTATTCCCTTCTCCCCCCCACACCCAGCTGTGCCTGATGCATAAAAGTTGTCACTGAAAACTACCTCGATGGCAAACATTGTTCACAACTGAGAGAACCTGTATTTGTAGTATTATTTGAAGTTTCTATTTAAAACAACAGTTATTTTCTATAATATATTCATACACAAATATCTCTCCTGACGGGCGACTAAATGGACAATCTTCTGTTTCTCTACTTGAACTGCTGCTGAGGAGGACTCCAGGATCCTCAGAAGTGAATTGAGCACATGGCACACAGTCTATATTTCATAGGAGATTATCTTGAACCACCCCTCTACATTCAGTGAGAAATCCACCCAGAATCTTTGCATGCTAGCAGTCATAAACACAATGAAATATGTTATGTAATCTGGTAGCGATTCTAATTCCATTGGCACTCTTCAGTATTTATTATGGCTGATTATTCTATAATGATTTAACTTCAAACTACAAAAGATCTTAAACATATATCTGTTATTAAATTTTAAAATAAGATTAATGTGCAGATAAACACACTATTTCTAATGAAGATCACATAAGATGGATTCATACTAGTTCAGAACACCTTTTCTTGTAAACATACATCAAGAGGTTTAAAATATTCCAATTTGTGTTTTTATAGGAAAAGTAAGAGACTTTGGTCTGTGATCGCTTATCCTCCGGTCAGTTGTCATTTTGGTCACTGAGTATATAGTTCATCTTATCAGCTAGATCTTCATTACAAGGCAGCTAAAACTTTTACGAGCCTGAAATGGAATTCTGCTTGTAAAACATTCATGATCATAGCAAACTGAGTAGAGTGCCTTCACATATCCCTGGACTCATTACTCTGAGGATTTGAGAGATTTGAGGGACTAGAGTCTAACTTCTCATCTATGGCAAGAATTCTTTTCCTAATAACACCAACAAATGTCACTCAGCTTCTAATTTAATACTTTTATATCAGAAAACCCACGAAGTCCCGAAGAAATGTCTTATTGTGTGGTACAATTTAAAGAGCCCTGGTTCTTGTTAGTGCTAGGGAACTTGTATGCTAGTAATTTTATAATTTGAATAGCTCTTTGTTGTTGAACAAGAACACTTGAATCTAACTTCCTCATCAAGACAGACTCAGTATTTACCAACTGCCTCCCACCCTTTCTCTTTCCTGCGTAAGTGCTCAGTTGCTTCAGTCCTCTCCGAGCCTTTGAGATCTTATGGACTATACAGCCTGCCAGGCTCCTCTGCCCATGGGATTCTCCAGGCAAGAATATTGGAGTGGGTTGCCTTTTCCTCCCCAGCGGTTCTTCTCAACCCAGCGAAGGAACCCGTGTCGCTTACATCCCCTGCCTTAGCCGGCGGGTTCTTTACCACATGGGCTTCCCTTGTGGCTCACCTGGTAAAGAATCTGCCTGCAATGAGGGAGAGCTGAGTTCGATCCTTGGGTTGGGAAGATCCCCTAGAGAAGGGAAAGGTTACCCACTCCAGTATTCTGACCTGGAGAATTCCATGGACTGTTTAGTCCATGAGGTCGCAGAGTCTGATACGACTGAGTGACTTTCGCTTTCACTCTCTTTACCACTAGCGCCACCTGGGGAGCCCATCTTTCTCTCTGCTACTGGTACCTACTAAAATCTTACTTAATACGACTCATCCTGTTCTCTTTGCTCATAGCAGACCCAATTCATATGCTCTGAAAAAAATTAAACTGGTTCTTAAGTTTGTGTTAATATGATGCTTTAAACACCAGCAGTTGATGGCTTCACATATCTTTAGAAAACCATGCATTTCAATCTTGTTGATATCTTCATTTTAACAGTAAAATAGGTTGATTAAATATTTATATTATTATTTTAGTAAAGAGCACTGCAATTTTAGAACAAAGCTTATGGATGGGATGAATGATTCAATTCTCTATAACATTTAGGGTATGTGTGAGAAGTCTATTGGTCTATGAATAAGCTAATATTACTTCACTTTTGGGCTTGCCAGGTGGTGCGAGTGGTAAAGAACCTACCCGTCAATGCAGGAGACATAACAAATGTGAGTTCTGTCCCTGGGTCAGGAAGATCCCCTGGAAGAAGTTATGGCAACCCACTCCAATATTCTTGTCTGGAGTATCCCATGGACAGAGAAGCCTGGAGGACTATTACAGTCCATAGGATCACAAAGAGTTGGACCCAACTAAAGCGACTTAATGCAAACACACATTCGTGAAAATATTGAAATATTCAGTTCAGTTCAGTCACTCAGTCGTGTCCGACTCTTTGTGACCCATGAATCACAGCATGCCAGGCCTCCCTGTCCATCACCAACTCCCGGAGTTCACTCAAACTCATGTCCATCGAGTTGGTGATGCCATCCAGCCATCTCATTCTTGGTCGTCCCCTTCTCCTCCCGCCCCCAATCCTTCCCAGCATCAGAGTCTTTTCCAGTGAGTCAACTCGTCGCATCAGGTGGCCAAAGTATTGCAGTTTCAGCTTCAGCATCAGTCCTTCCAATGAACACCCAGGACTGATCTCCTTTAGGATGGACTGGTTGGATCTCCTTGCAGTCCAAGGGACTCTCAAGAGTCTTCTCCAACACCACAGTTCAAAAGCATCAATTCTTCGGCTATCAGCCTTCTTCAGTTAACAAATTATTTATTGAGTATCCACTATATTTAAGGCATTTTTTTTTTTAGATGGTAGGGATAAGAAAGTGCTCAAGAAAGCCTATGGTCTCAGTTCAGTTCAGTCACTTAGTCATGTCCAACTCTCTGCAACCCCATGGACTGCAGCACGCCAGGCCTCCCTGTCAGCAACTCCTGGAGTTTACTCAAACTCATGTCCATCATGTTGGTGATGCCATCCAACCATCTTGTCCGCTGTAGTCCCCTTCTCCTCCTGCCTTCAGTCTTTCCCAGCATCAGGGTCTTTTCTAATGAGGCAGCTCTTCTCATCATGTGGCCAAAGTATTGGAGTTTCAGCTTCATCATTAGTCCTGCCAATGAATATTCAGGACAGATTTCCTTTAGGATGGACTGGTTGAATCTCCCTTGCAGTCCAAGGGACTCTCAAGAGTCTTCTCCAGCACCACAGTTCAAAAGTATCAATTCTTCGGTGCTCAGCTTTCTTCACAGTCCAACTCTCACATCCATACATGACCACAGGAAAAACCATAGCCTTGACTAGACAGACCTTTGTTGGCAAAGTAATGTCTCTGCTTTTTAATATGCTGGCTAGGTTGGTCATAACTTTCCTTCCAAGGAGTAAGCATGTTTTAATTTCATGGTGCAGTGATTTTGGAGCCCAAGAAAATAAAGTCTGTCACTGTTTCCATTGTTTCCCCATCTATTTGCCATCAGTTGATAGACCAGAGTTCATGATCTTAGTTTTCTGAATGTTGAGCTTTAAGCCAACTTTTTCACTCTCCTCATTCACTTTCATCAAGAGGTCTATCAGAGTTGGTTAAAATTGAACAAGCAATTAAATTTGAACATTACAGCATATGAGTGAGAGGTGAGAAGTACTATGGAAAGATCTGGCGGGGTCATCCAACCAGGGTTTATGGATTACAGTGGGCTCTTCCAAGTGAAATATTGAATCAATGAAACATAAGGGAAGGATGTATTGACAAATTGAATTTAAAGAGAAAACATGTTTTTCGTAGGAGTAAAAAAAAAAACAAACCTGTCTGAAGATTGGTGATACTGTATCTTCCTAGGTAAAAGCACTAACGTTCCTTGTGATTGGTGTATGACAGAGAATGCTGGAAACACACTGATGGGAAAGGAAGGATCTAGGTCAGAGGGACTTATAAACCAAGCCAAAGAATGCAGAATTTATGGTTTATGACAGCATACTCCATGTACTCAGCATATTGGGGATTGCTAACAATTAATTTTTAGTAAAATTGTATTGGGATTCCCAGGTGGTGCAGTGATAATCTTCCTACCAATGCAGGAGATGTAAAATGCAGGTTCGATCTCTGGGTCAGGAAGATACCCTCAAAATGGCAACCCACTCCAGTATTCTTGCCTGGAAAATTCCATGGACAGAGAGGAGCCTGGGCTGCAGTCCATGTGATTGCAAAGAGTTGAACACAACTGAGTACAGTACACAAATTCACATGTAATTTTTTTAATTTATTCCTTTCTAATTTAAATTTTATTAAACTGTGACTAGAATAAATATTGTGTGATAATGTCATTGACCATATATATCTTGCTGTGTTCATTTTTTTTCCCATTTAGCTATTGCATTGTTCATCTTTTCCTCATTTATTTTAAAGAGAGCAGTAGACATTAAGGGGTATCAATTACTCTTAGATTTTTTCCCCAGTGAATTCTTTTCTTATTTTGTTAAGTTTTTTAAAAATGCTGACTAGAAATTTTGTAATTATTTAAATAGATGGCTTAATAGATTTTTAATATGCATATATCTTATCATGTATGAATAATAAAAACCTGTTAAACCATTATTGTGATTGTGTTTATATAATTATACACATGATTATATCATACATTTATATTCACCTCAGCTAATACGTGGAGAATTAAGTGGGGCAGAACAAAATTTAGAGCAGAAAAGCTTGAGGATTTGTTGTGGTCATATGTAGATTAAATGATTATCTATAACAGGAAGAAGTGGAATCATTATTAAGATAAACTAAAACTAGGATCTTTGCTAAGCTGTGTTTTAGTGAGAAAGCATGTAAGTAACAACTAGCTGTCTTTCAGTGGTGTATTTATCAAATGTCAGTGATGGCAATAGCCTTATATGAAAGAAAACAAAAATTGCTGAGTCACTTTGTGAAAAGAATTGTGTATCTTCATACATCTATTTGGCACAACAGTTCTGTGGGATTAGACTATATACCATATTTTATCAATGGATAATCTGAAGCTTACAAATGCTAAATAATTTCTACAAAGTCACTGAGGCCAGGACATAACAGAAGTTTGAAAGTGTATTAGTTGCTCAGTTGTGTCTGACTCTTTGTGACCCCATGGATTGTAGCCTACATCTGTCCATGGAATTCTCCAGGCAAGAATACTGGAGTGAGTAGCCATTCCTTTCTCCAGAGCATCTTCCCAACCCAGGGACTGAACCCAGGTCTCCTGCTTTGCCAACAGATTCTTTACCATATGAGCCACCAGGGTAGACCCAACAAAGGTTTACTTGGTTCCTTTTCCAAAACTGATTCTAACATAATGAGGGAAAAGAAAAGAAAAAAAAAAAAAAACTGGGGAAGATTGGAAGTGTAAACAAAGAGAGCTGACAAAGTGCCTTGATCATTTTTGAATTATCAATTGTTGGGAAAATTAAGATTTAGATATCAAAGAAGGAGAGCTAAATTCTCAAAGCCATTCAGTTCAGTTCAGTTCAGTCGCTCAGTCGTGTCCGACTCTCCGCGACCCCATGAATCACAGCACGCCAGGCCTCCCTGTCCATCACCAACTCCCGGAGTTCACTCAAACTCATGTCCACAGGGTCGGTGATGCCATCCAGCCATCTCATTCTCCGTCGTCCCCTTCTCCTCCCGCCCCCAACCTTTCCCAGCATCAGAGTCTTTTCCAGTGAGTCAACTCGTCGCATGAGGTGGCCAAAGTATTGCAGTTTCAGCTTCAGCATCAGTCCTTCCAATGAACACCCAGGATCGATCTCCCCTAGAATGGACTGGTTGGATCTCCTTGCGGTACAAGGGACTCTCAAGAGTCTTCTCCAACACCACAGTTCAAAAGCATCAATTCTTCGGCGAAAACTTTTCTTCATAGTCCAACTCTCACATCCATACAAGACCACGGGAAAAACCATAGCCTTGACTAGACGGACCTTTGTTGGCAAAGTAATGTCTCTGCTTTTTAATATATTATCAAGGTTGATCATAACTTTCCTTCCAAGGAGTAAGTGTCTTTTAATTTCATGGCTGCAATCAGCATCTGCAGTGATTTTGGAGCCTCAAAAAATAAAGTCTGACACTGTTTCCACTGTTTTTCCATCTATTTCCCATGAAGTGATGGGATCACATGCCATGATCTTTGTTTTCTGAATGCTGAGCTTCAAGCCAACCTTTTCACTCTCCTCCTTCACTTTCATCAAGAGGGTTTTGAGTTCCTCTTCACTTTCTGCCATAAGGGTAGTGTCATCTGCATATCTGAGATTATTGATATTTCTCCCAGCAATCTTGATTCCAGCTTGTGCTTCTTCCAGCCCAGCGTTCCTCATGATGTACTCTGCATATAAGTTAAATAAGCAGGGTGACAATATACAGCCTTGACGCACTCCTTTTCCTATTTGGAACCAGTTGGTTGTTCCATGTCCAGTTCTAATTGTTGCTTCCTGACCTGCATACAGGTTTCTCAAGAGGCAGGTCAGGTGGTCTGGTATTCCCATCTCTTTCAGAATGTTCCACAGTTTATTGTAATCCACACAGTCAAAGGCTTTGGCATAGTCAATGAAGCAGAAATAGATGTTTTTCTGGAACTCTCTTGCTTTCTCCATGATCCAGCGGATGTTGGCAATTTGATCTCTGGTGCCTCTGCCTTTTCTAAAACCTGCTTGAACATCTGGGAGTTCACGGTTCACATATTGCTGAAGCCTGGCTTGGAGAATTTTGAGCATGACTTTACTAGTGTGTGAGATGAGTGCAATTGTGTGGTAGTTTGAGCATTCTTTGGCATTCCCTTTTTTTGGGATTGGAATAAAGACTGACCTTTTCCAGTCCTGTGGCCACTGCTGACTTTTCCAAATTTGCTGGCATATTGAGTGCAGCACTTTCACAGCATCATCTTTCAAGATTTGAAATAGATCAACTGGAATTCCATCACCACCACTAGCTTTGTTCGTAGTGATGCTTTCTAAGGCCCACTTGACTTCACATTCCAAGATGTCTGGCTCTAGGTCAGTGATCACGTTATCGTGACTATCTTGGTCGTGAAGATCTTTTTTGTACAGTTCTTCTGTGTATTCTTGCCACCTCTTCTTAATATCTTCTGCTTCTGTTAGATCCATACCATTTCTGTCCTTTATCGAGCCCATCTTTGCATGAAATGTTCCCTTGGAATCTCTAATTTTCTTGAAGAGATCTCTTGTTTTTCCTATTCTGTTGTTTTCCTCTATTTCTTTGCATTGACCACTGAGGAAGGCTTTCTTATCTCTCCTTGCTATTCTTTGGAACTCTGCATTCAGATGCTTATATCTTCCCTTTTCTCCTTTGCTTTTCACTTCTCTTCTTTTCACAGCTATTTGTAAGGCCTCCTCAGACAGCCATTTTGCTTTTTTGCATTTCTTTTCCATGGGGATGGTCTTGGTCCCTGTCTCCTGTACAATGTCACGAACCTCCGTCCAGAGTTCATCAGACACTCTATCTATCAGATCTAGTCCCTTAAATCTATTTCTCACTTCCACTGTATAATCATAAGGGATTTGATTTATGTAATACCTGAATGGTCTAGTGGTTTTCCCTACTTTCTTCAATTTAAATCTGAATTTGGCAATAAGGAGTTCACGATCTGAGCCACAGTCAGCTCCTGGTCTTGTTTTTGCTAACTGTATACAGCTTCTCCATCTTTGGCTGCAAAGAATATAACTAATCTGATTCGGTCTTGACCATCTGGTGATGTCCATGTGTAGAGTGTTCTCTTGTGTTGTTGGAAGAGGGTGTTTGCTATGACCAGTGCGTTCTCTTGACAAAACCCTATTAGCCTTTGCCCTGCTTCATTCCGTGCTCCAAGGCCAAATTTGCCTGTTACTCCAGGTGTTTCTTGACTTCCTACTTTTGCATTCCAGTCCCCTATAATGAAAAGGACATCTTTTTTGGGTGTTAGTTCTATGCCGGCCCCGGCGGCGCAGATGCGAGAGACGCCGGCCGGCCCTGGCACAACCTACCAGGCAAAGAGGCGCAGCAGTGAGGAGCTACCCCACGCCTGAGGCCAGGGCCAGCGGCCGAGAGGAGCTGCCCCACGTCCAACAGGGGGTGGCTGCGCGGGCGCAGGAGGGCCGAGAGGAGCTACTCCATGTTCAAGGTCAGGAGGGGCGGCCTTGAGGAGATACCCCTCATCCAAGGTAAGGTACAGCGGCTGCACTTTGCTGGAGCGGCTGTAAAGAGATTTTCCACGACCAAGGTAAGAGAAACCCAAATAAGACGGCAGGCATTGCGAGGGGGCATCAGAGGGCAGACACACTGAAATCGTAATCACAGGAAACTAGTTGATCCGATCACATGGACCACAGCCGAATGTGGTCCACTGGAGAAGGGAATGGCAAACCACTTCACTATACTTGCCTTGAGAACCCCATGAACAGTATCAAAGGGCAAAATGATAGGATACTGAATGAGGAATTCCCCAGGTCTGTAGGTGCCCAGTATGCTACTGGAGATCAGTGGAGAAGTAACTCTAGAAGGAATAAAGGGATGGAGCAAAAGCAAAACCAATACCCAGTTGTGGATGTGACCGATGATAGAAGCAAGGTCCGGTGCTGTAAAGAGCAATATTGCATAGGAACCTGGAATGTTAGGTCCATGAATCAAGGCAAATTGGAAGTGGTCAAACAGGAGACGGCAAGAATGAACATAGACATTCTAGGAATCAGTGAATTAAAATGGACTGGAATGGGTGAATTTAACTCAGATGACCATTATATCTACTACTGTGGGCAGGAATCCCTTAGAAGAAATGGAGTAGCCATCATGGTCAACAAAAGAGTCCGAAATGCAGTACTTGGATGCAATCTTAAAAACGACAGAATGATTTCTGTTCATTTCCAAGGCAAACCATTCAAAGCCATTATCTAAGCCTAAATTTTCAATAAGAAATTCTTCGGGGGTCAGAAAATTAAAGCATTAGCAAGCAGTGCAGGGAATTGGTGCCATGGGCCTTCTAATCCTGAAACCCAACAGAATCCCGCCTTCCCAGGGACAGACCTCTCAGTGCCTCCACCTCTTGTTTATATTAATAGGAAAGCTTTAGCCTCCTAGGCCTTCCCAGACTTCCAAAGACCAAACATAATCAGAGAAATGCAGACATGAAGGAATATAGTCAGACAAAATAATAATAGTTTTGCTACAAGTAAAGTCAAGGGACTTTAGTTCTTCCTCAAGGGCTATAAGTAATACTCTGAGCCATATCCTTGAATTGCTTTGCAGACATTAAAACCCAACCAGATGAAAGAAGTTAACTGCGTGCTGATCACCAGCTCTTAGTCCTCAGACTCTCTGAAGCCAGGAAACTGATAACTGACATTCACCAAACATTCCCCTGCTACCTCACCACCAACCAATCACAGCCAATTACAACCTTGAAACCCTTATTCCTCATGTTGCCTCTGAAAGTCCTTCCTTCAAAGCCATAGGATAATTTGGTAATTTTGAGCATGAGCTGCCCATTCTCTTTGCTTGGCACCACACTGGCGCCTTGCAATAAAGGCTGTAATTTCCTTCACCACAACCTGGCAGTAGCTCAGATTCCCTGCATGTCGGGTGAGTAGATCCAAGTTTGGTTTGGTAACAATTCCTGGTAGGTGTAAATCAAAAATAAACAAACACACACACAAAAATGACCGTTTTTATAAATGAAAGAAATTGGACTCCGAAATGTAGACATGAAACCATAGAGAAAGGGAATAATATAAATCTACAATGTTATAAGACTTGATTATTTGAGAAATTAAATGTGTAGTCAAAACCAACTGAAGAATCAAAAAGAGCAGTGCAGGTTTGATGTTTTGATGTTAGGTAAAATCCTTGACGGGCATAAACATGCTCACTTATCTAAAAATACCCCACTTGCCAGCTTAAAATATTCTCTACCAGAATCACTTCTTTGAGTTATAATACAACTAACTTGCAAATAAGTCATTTTGGAGAAATAGTATATTAACCTACTCCTATCCACTGGCACAGTTTAGTCTGTCAAACTAGCAGGAAGCCACCCAACCAGAACAAATCTAGACAGTGTATTAAAAAGCAGAGACATGATTTTGTTGACAACAGTCCATATATTCAAAGCTATGGTTTTTCCAGTAGTCATGTACAGATGTGAGAGTTGGACCATAAAGAAGGCTGAGCACTGAAGAATTAACACTTCCGATTTGTGATGCTTGAGAAGACTCCTGAGAGCCCCTTGAACAGCAAGGAGATCAAACCAGTCAATCCTAAATGAAATCAACCCTGAACATTCATTGAAAGGACTGGTGCTGAAGCTGAATCTCCAATAGTTTGGCCCCTGATGTGAAGAGCTAACTCACTGGAAATAACCCTGATGCTGGAAAAGATTGAGGGCAGGAGAAGAAGAGGATGACAGAAGATTAGATGGTTGGATGACATCACCGACTCAATGGACATAAGTTTGAACAAACTCTGGGAGATGGTGAAGGACACTGAAGCCTGGTGTTCTTCAGGCCATGGAGTCACAAAGAGTCAGCCATGACTTAGCGATTGAACAGCAACAGCTCAACCAGAACAAAACTCTGTAAGTATTTGGATCTTAGAGTAGACAACATGTAATTCAAGGAAGAAAAGAAAAGCAATTCCCTGAGAAACACATTCAAATTTATATGGGAAAAGTATTCAAGAAGAATGATGACCTTAAATGTCATTAACTCTATGTCTTATAGTCTTGCTTAAGTCTTATGTTCCTTCTTATAGTCTTTAATAATTTCTCAGGAATGTGTCAGCTATTTGTAAAACATGGCAGTCAACTGAACAGGTCAGGACATTTTCCTATATATTTTTCTTGGTAATTAAGAGAGTGATTCTTCCTTAACAAAGGTCCTGGCTTATTACATTATAAGCTTATAGCTTATTACATTTCATATTTTAAACTGTCAATTAATTGATAATTAACTGAATAAAATTGCTGAGTTATAAAACAAATAAGGAAGAAATAAAACTTCCAAGCAAGCAAGAAACATGAGATCACTCTCTGATTCAAATTCATAATCTATTTATTCCAAACTATTAAGGTGTGTATAGGCTCTACGGAAAAAGGAAGGCTTTTCAAGTTAATTAGGGTTATTCAGTATATGGCCTTATAGAATTCTCAGATATGATATATTCTTGTTCACAGTTTTATCACTGTATTACCAAGGAACAAATATGTACTAATTCTTACATAGTCTTCAAATTAACATACTGGCTCAGGGCCTGTGATTAATAAGATTGGATCTGAAAACCCATGCCATGGATAATTAATATTGAAAAGTACGATCCACTGAATTAATAATACATTTATGTCAGCCACTAGTAATCATTTATACCAGCTGTAGCTTCTCTGGTTTGTTTCAGAGAAATGTTTCAAGTTTCTAAAGGATTTTGCTAGAATTTTAAAAAAAAGAATGGTACCCATTTAAATAAATATAGGCTAATCTCATAGCTCTAAATAACCTATAGGCAAGTTTATATTTGTTCTTTATAAAATAATCTAGATTCCATGAAAATAATGCTATACAAGAACACAATTACTTGTATATAAAAGTCACTGTCTATTCTGAATGGGAGAACTTTGCTTGGCTTCATAATAATAGATTTTCAAGTAACAGGATGAAACTCTTTAGAAGAATAATTGAACATAAAAATTCATTCATAATTTCAACTAAAATGTATGCTGTTAAAAGATATATGTGACTTATCTATAAAGTTAAAATAAACTTTGAAAGGAGTTTTTAAAATCACTGCTGCTTCTCCTTCTTAAACATGTTTGTTTTTTCAAATTGACTTTCAGATCTAGTCCATAGTCAAGCATGATGTTATTATCATACATATACCAATAAGAAATGGCAATTTCTTATGGCTTAAGCCACGTTTTCAGCCATTTAAAATTAACATATTTTCTTATTTGTTCAGATTTACTTGTGTAACAGCATATTTTTCAGAGTCACAGCTTAACCACAGAAGAAAATTATCTCAAAATGGAATTTGGTAACTAAATGATGAAATGTTAACTCCAGAAATCTTAAAAAGTGAAGTCCACTTCCAAAATTTCTGAACTTTGTGTGACTGAGAAAACACAAAACTCTGCAGAAAGAAATGTTGTACTGTTACTGACTTCTTTGGTGCATTATGTCTTCATGTTCTACAATTTTTTTCTCATCTGCAATATATCCAAAATTTCTTTGGGGTTTAGTTTCCATTTTTGTTTTTAATGATTCTTCCACTTTGTTGCCAAAAATATTGGCTACAACTACTAGGTGAAAATGAATTTCTCTCTCTGATCCAGGAAGCATGTAAAATATCATTTAATGTTGATTATTTAATTCTGATTTTAGTTCCTATTCTATAACAATCAATATATATGGATCTCAATATTCAGCGTGATCAATAAAATCATCCATCATTTAAGAGGGTACATTAAGCATTCAGTTCAGTTCAGTTCAATCGCTCAGTCGTGTCCGACTCTTTGCGACCCCATGAATCACAGCACGCCAGGCCTCACTGTCTATCACCAATCTTTCATTAAGTCTTTTCTCTGACACAAATTTAAGAAAAGCCAGTCCCTGTTTATATAAAATGAGTACCTAATTACACAGAAAAATCTGAAACAAATGATATTCTTGGGTTAATTTGATTATATTCATTAAACAATTCCTTCAGCAATGATTTGTACTTTACCATTTTGTGGTACATTATTACTCAGGGAAAAAAAGTTTTATCTGTAGAGTTTTGACATCTAAGAAAATTTATGTTCAATACTTTAGTCATGTAGCGTCACTTTTAAAGGAGTTTCATGTATGATGAGCTTAGTAAAATATGCTTTTATATAGTTTATTTTAAGGATGTTATGCACTTCCAATGCCACGATGTACTCCTAAGACATATTATTTGCTTATGTACATACACAAGAAACCCACTTAGAGTTAGCTAAAGCAAAAATAAAGAAATTTGCTATTGGAATATACTGAGTACTCACGGAATCAAAAGGGAAAGGGAGGAAGCTGGAAATAAGACTGTAAACGTTTTCTTTTTGGACTTCTGTCTCACCTTCACTTTTTTCTCCTATCACACTGGTTTTTGCTTCTTATCTTTGCACATGGAACAACCATCACAGTTCAAGAATCATCCCACATCATTTCACATTGTACTATGTGTGTTTATGGGTGCATTTCTTAAAGGCCAAAGTTTTTTATTACAGCCATCAGCATTTTGTTTGGATTGCATTTTGCTGGGATCCAACGGCTATGCATCTCGATTACAGAAGATGCATGTAATTTGTCATGGAGATCACATGACAGGATACTCTTGTCTCTAGGGAGAAACAGAGAGAGGCAAATATTTAAGTAGAGCCTAGGAAATAAAGTTGGAGAAGGAAATGGCAGCCCACTCCAGTGTTCTTGCCTGGAGAGTCCCAGGGACGGGGGAGCCTGGTGGGCTGCCGTCTATGGGGTCACGCAGAGTCGGACACGAGTGAAGAGACTTAGCAGCAGCAGAAGCAGGAAATAAAGTGGAGAGAGATGGACCAGATATGTAAGTTGAAGCTTTTTATGTTTAATTCTTAACATGTATACCAGAAAATGTTTCTTTGTAATAATCACAAATTTTTCAATAAAAATACAAAGTTCAATAAGCTGTTATATTTGTATGGATATTTGAACAACAGAGTTTTTAGCAAATTATTTCCAAAATAATTTGTGATCTTTTTCAAAAGTGAAATATTATTAAAGTATAAAAATATCACTGAAAAAACTTTAAAATCAAAACATGACATGTTGTTTAAGCAGCATTTATAAAGCAAACTGTTGCTAAGTTCAGGAAGGCAAATCCAAATAACTCTCAAGTATTTTAAAATTTATAATCATTCAGCACACTTATTTATACAATGAATTTCATGATGACTTTATTGCCTATAATTTATTTGTCTCCAGAATATGTTTTTAGATGTGTGTTTCAGTTCAGTTCAGTTCAGTTCAGTCGCTCAGTCGTGTCCGACTCTCCGCGACCCCATGAATCACAGCACGCCAGGCCTCCCTGTCCATCACCAACTCCCGGAGTTCACTCAAACTCATGTCCACAGAGTCGGTGATGCCATCCAGCCATCTCATTCTCCGTCGTCCCCTTCTCCTCCCACCCCCAACCTTTCCCAGCATCAGAGTCTTTTCCAGTGAGTCAACTCGTCGCATGAGGTGGCCAAAGTATTGCAGTTTCAGCTTTAGCATCAGTCCCTCCAATGAACATCCAGGACTGATCTCCTTTAGACTAATAAATACTACTTAAAAAATAATAAAGTTTTTACAATATCTATTACTAAAACATAAAGTTTATTTTCAATAACATATTTTATGTTATTAGATTATAACTTCTTAAAAAACTTAGAGAATTAGTTTATCATATACAATAATGAAAACATTTTCTGTGTTTTTCAGATATAATGTTCAACTATACATTTCTATGAATATATTCAGTTACTATTTATATTAGACTTTCTTCATATTGCTTTTGATATATTTAGAGAAGCCTTAAATGACTATAAAGGGATGTGGTGGGAAATATTGGGAAAATAAATATGTCTAAATGAGGCCTAAGGGCAGTCTTTAATTACCCAGTGGTTTGATGACAAGACTCTCTGCTCAACTGAGATGAAAATATCACAAAAACTATGTACATTGCAAGATAAGTAATTAAAAAATACAAGTTTGGAAGTGTTTTAAATGTATTTTCCTTGAAAATTGGGTAAACAAATTACAATGGTTGGGACTTCCCTGATAGTACAGTGGCTAAGACTATGAGCTCCTAATGCAGGGGGGTCTGGGTTCCATCCCTGGCCAGGGAATTGTTAATAGATCCCGTATGCCACAACTAAGAGCTCA
Source organism: Moschus berezovskii (assembly GCF_049115385.1). Lineage (NCBI taxonomy): Eukaryota > Metazoa > Chordata > Mammalia > Artiodactyla > Moschidae > Moschus > Moschus berezovskii. The sequence continues at coordinate 118,958,549 of NC_142462.1, forward strand.
CATGCAGCAGTGAGAGCCAGCACAGCCAGATAAATAAATGAATAAATATATATATTTTTAAACACAATGATAATAAACCTGCCTCTTAGCATTTCATCTAAGCCATCCTCCATCACCAGAGGAAAAATAAGTCATGGAACTATTGCTTCAGGACTTATTCTGTACCAAGCAAAGTATTAAATGCAAGGATTACCTCATTTCAAACCCCATCATATGTATTGTACACAATCCTAAGTATTAGTCATTATTATCTCCCCCTTCGTCACCTGTGTTTTAATAGAGTAGGAAGCAGAGGTTCAGCGAGATTAAGGATCCTGTACAAAATCACTCGGCTAATAAACAATGGCACAAAGATTCTAACTGATCAACTTTATCACACTGGTCTAAGCCTCCTGTGCATGCGTGCTAAGCTGCTTCAGTCATGGCCGACTCTTTGCGACCCCATGGACTGTAGCCCACCAGGCTCCTCTCTCCATGGGATTCTGCAGGCAAGAAACTGAGTTGCCATGCCCTTCTCCAGGGCATCTTCCCAACCCAGGGATCAAACCCAGGTCTTCTGCTTTACAGGCAGATTCTTTACTACTGAGCCACCCGGGAAGCCTCCTACCTTGGAGAAAATCTATCACTAAAAGAGCTTGCATTTTCATTTGCTGGAATGGCAAGACTGATGAAGCTGCGATGTGAAAGAATATTCTAATTGTTTTCAGAGATGCAATGCTTGAAAAATAATTTAGGGGACTAAGGTGATTTCTTTATTCTTAAAGGCAATAATATGAGATTATTGGAGAAGGAAATGTCAACCCACTCCGGTGTTCTTGCCTGGAGAATCCCAGGGATGGCGGAGCCTGGTCGGCTGCCGTCTATGGGGTCGCACAGAGTCGGACGCGACTGAAGCGACTTAGCAGTAGCAGCATGAGCTATTAATAAATTAATGTAGATTATCACATTACTTTCGAACTGAAAGAATCCATCACTATCCTCATAAAGTGGAAATGTTATCAGAGAAGAAAAGGCCAGTAAACAAGAGCCAATTACAAGGAAGAATTGACATTTAGAAGAACTGATTTAAGACTAAAAATTATTTTTATCTATTCATGGTTCATGAAATTTATGCAGACATAAATTTAAGTTAATAATTGACTTACATAAGATTGTGGCTATTTTTCTACCTTGATTTTTCAAATGATCTTTCTTTTCATGTTTTAACTTTTATGTAATGCTTGATACAAATTAAAGTTTGTATCAGACATCATAAATACGCAAAATCCTAATGAACTTTAGAAAGGGAGATATGAATAACTTGAATCAAGATCAACAGTACAGTTGAAACATTTGAAAAGAGTTTAGCACTGTTAGATGAGAATTATGATATTTGTGTATTTTTTCTATAATTAAACAATAATATATCAGGCGTAAAAAATAAAGGATGTAAGATTCATTATTAGAGTTCATTGTAAGATGGGAAGAAAACAACTTTTGTTAGGCAAGTCAAACTGGAAGAAAATGCACTTTAGAAAGTCTAAAGATTGATCTGAATTGGCTTATCAACTTAATGCAAATTACTCCCCCTCCACAAGAAAGGGTTCATAAATGAGAGGTTTTCTAAGAGAGAAGGCTCACTGTAGAGTAACCTTGGCTATTGCACTTCCCCAAGTCATTTCATCTTCTTTTCCAACCCTGCAATTATTAATCCTCAGTGTGTAGCGTTTAAATTGTGGTCCTTCACAGAAGAGGGCTATAAAGAGAGAACAAAGCCTTGTAAAGTGCTGGAGGAAGAGGATCTCAGGTCTACTTGGTTGATTAACAATGCTTATTACATAGAAAATTGCAGGAAAGAAACTGCAGCCCAGGAAGGAGTTCTTAACTCTCGATTTCACGGTATTAGGAGAGTAACTGGAACAGAGAATTCAGATAAAAAAGCATCTTAGCAGTGACCAATGGTATTAAAACACATAGGATCTAATAAGCAGCCCCTTCGTGCAGCTCAGCGCTTAGGGAAGACATTTAATTCACAAAGCAAGTTACTCTCTAATAATTGGAAACTCTTATCTGGCTCCTAAAATCTACTTCAGACATCTGTTTGGCCCCGAAACAATCTGATAGGATCCCCTTGATGTGTGAGATGAAAAAGCTTCACCTTAACTAGGTGCTCTGAACACTATATAGCAAACTCGCCACCTAGTGGACATTTAGTATAATTTTCCTTTTTATTTTTTATGAATCTGTTCTGCAAAGGATGTAAATCATCCATTACATTTCATAATATAAAGTGTGCACTGTTTGTGTTTATTGATACTGTAGTCAGAAAGCTTCCAGATGCATTTTACCATCTAAATACTTTGGGAGACACACAAAAAACTCCTCTGAACAAATTTAAATAAAATCTCTTCGGCGATACCAAATTAATCAACGCCTATAAAAAGGACCAGTCCTTTGTAAAAGTCTTCACTGTGAATCCTTATTCCACATGACCATTATCTACTGCTAGAGTGAAAAAGCTGGCTTAAAACTCAACATTCAAAACACGAAGGTCATGGCATCCAGTCCCATGACTTCATGGCAAATGGGGAAAAAATGGAAACAGTGACAGACTTTATTTTCTTGGGCTCGAAAGTCACTGCACATGGTGACTGCAGCCATAAAATTAAAATATGCCTTCTCCTTGGAAGAAAAGCTATGACAAACCTAAGTAACATAGTAAAAAGCAGAGACAAAACTTTGCTGACAAAGTTCCGTCTAGTCCAAGCTATGGTTTTTCCAGTAGTCACGTATGGATGTGAGAGTTGAACCATAAAGAAGGCTGAGAGCCAGAGAATTGAGGCTTTTGAACTGCGGTGCTGAGAAGACTCTTGAGAATCACTTGGACAGCAAGGAGATCAAACCAGTCAATCTTGAAGGAAATCAACCATGAATATTCATTGGAAGGACTAATGAATTGGAAGGAGCCACCAGGCTCCCCGTCCCTGGGATTCTCCAGGCAAGAACACCAGAGCAGGCTGCCATTTCCTTCTCCAATGTGTGAAAGTGAAAAGTGAAAGTGAGGTCGCTCAGTCGTGTCTGACCCTCAGCGACCCCAGCCTACCAGGCTACCAGGCTCCTCCATCCATGGGATTTTCTAGGCAAGAGTACTGGAGTGGCTTGTCATTGCCTTCTCCACTTAAAATATATTGTCTATGCTGGACCATTCATGACATTTCTACCCAGCATCCACATAGGCTGAGGGGTTAAGAGATTTGCTCTTTTTGCTATAACTGTCTGGCTTGGTGGGGAAAGTTCCACTCTGCCATTAGTTGAGAATAACTAATGCAGCTTTCTCTTTTCCTTTTCTGCCCCTATCTACTGCATCTTTATTAGGATACACTTTCAAGGCCAAAACAAAGAAATCTCTCATGTTTGGAATTTAAGCTTGATAGCGCACCAAGTGCAGCTGTTAGATTTTCCAGGCCTTGCAGAATCCTGTGAGACCCCGGGAGAGCTGTCAATCTGCCTTTTCATAATGCTAAAGAGTCGGACCCGACTGAGCACACATGCGCACACACACGCATAGTCACGGGTATGCAGTTTCATTTTACCATCTGGCCCATTAGGAGTGCCTCCCCAGATAGTAATCATCATCCCAATGGCCATATCGTGAAATTAGAGTTGGAGAATTATAGCAGATTCTAAAAGGGTTAGTATGTTTGCTACCAGAGTTTCAAGAATGGCTGATATACTTGTCTCCTCAATAACCCCCTATCTCTGTGCTCAGTTGTTCAGTTGTGTCCAGCTGTTTGCAACCCCATGGACTATAGTCCACCAAGTTCTCCTGTCCATGGAATTTTTCAGGCAAGAATACTGGAGTGGAATGCCATTTCCTTCTCCAGGGGATTTTCCCGACTCAGGGATCAAACCCGAGTCTCTCGCATCTCAGGCGCTGGCAGGCAGATTTCTTTACCGTTAGCACTGCCTGGGAATTCCCAACCCTCCATTTGATGACTAATTAAACTATCTCTACTTTGTTGTACTTTGCTCCTGAACCAGCTAGATTCATGATATATGCTTACACAGTTCTCTAGTGACCCCCTCAACCATTCCATACTAAGCAGAGAATGAGTTACTAGAAATATCTTCTTGTTGTTTAGTTGCTCAGTTGTGTCCAACTCTGCAATCCCATGGACTGCAGCAGCCTGGCTTCCCTGTCCTTCACCAGCTCCCAGAGCCTGCCCAAACTCATGTCCATTGCGTTGGTGATGCCATTCAACCATCCTCATCCTCTTAATCCCCTTCTCCTCCTGCCTTCAGTCCTTCCCACCATCAGGATTGTTTCCAATCAGTTGGCTGTTCATATCAGGTGGCCAGTGTATTGGAGTTTCAGCTTCAGCATCAGTCCTTCTTGTCCAGCATATTCAGGGTTGATTTTCTTTAGGACTGACTGGTTTGATCTCCTTGCAGTCCAAGGGACTCTCAAGAGTCTTCTCCAGTACCATAGTCAAAAAGCATCAATTCTTTGGCGCTCAGCCATTTTTATTGTCCAGCTCTTGCACTATTGCCACATCCTTGTGTAAAAGTCCTTTCTTACATAGAAAGGTACAGGTACATCCTGTATAGCAGGCCTGTCTTTAATGGGTGGCTTTGTTGTTGCTATCATTCTAAGGGCCTTTTTTCATCACTCCAATTTTTTTTTCCACTTTGGTGTCAGAAGCTTGTATTCAATCCTTTCTACCATTATCAGCTTACCGACTATGAATTTTCAACCACATAAATCAAACCTCAGCCCATACAATAAGTGTTTTCACTCAACACAAAATGGTCACAATAAAATAGAATCTGGAAAAGCAATGTAGCTCAAAACATGAAGCGGCATTAATACATAGCTAATACAATGACAATATGGTTACAGATTTGCTATTAAACATAATCAAGTTTTCTTGTACATGCTAGTAGAGCAATAATTCTGTGTTGCAAGTATTATGTTTAATTGGCAAAAATGTTTCACATGAAAAATCTAGGGTTGACTCTTAGCAGATGTTTACCTGCAGTAAGCAGGATTGGAAATTTCCAGAGTCAAGAGGAAGGAATATTATATTTATTTTTTTAAGCACAGGAGCTAAAAAAATGTTAAGAAAATGATGATTCTTCAGGAATTTCATGCAATGATATGCATTTTAACATCAATAGTCTTGCAGGTTATGCCATCAATTGTCTCAGATTTGAGACTGGTATAGAACAATTTCATGACATAATACTATTACATACACACACATGCATACACAACAACAACAAAAAATTAATGAGAGGACACATGTTGAAAACCTTTCAATCAACCAAAATGACTTTCTTTGGTGATCCAGTGTTGGGTTAAAAACTTCTTGTCCCAACTTGCAAGAGCCAATTGTTAAATATTCAGGGATTTAGTAAGCCAGTTGTTAAACCCACTATTAGTATTAAATTATATAATTACATATAATTTTATAAATTGTTTATGAAATTATATTACAGTTAAATAAACTATATTGAAAACAAAGATAATAAATACTCATCAGTTCCTAATTATGTCATATACTTTACTGTTATTTATGCTCTTTGAGTTATTTTAATTTATTGAATCTGTATTTTGTCATACACACCAAAAATATGATACAAATTCCTGTTTTAGAAATGATGTAAAGCATTGAGCTATCACACCTCTCTGTCGCTCCTCATGAGTGACATCATGTTGGTGTCTTGAAATCAGCCCTGATGGGAGTTAGCTCCGTACACCTTGGAAGTTGGTACATGCTACATTTCAATGTTGTTGATCAAGTTATCTGAATTTTTTTCTCCAGGGAGCTGTTTGTCAGTCAACTAGCAGGGTATCAATGGATACCATTATATGGGCCTGCAAGACTCAGCTCATGCATAGATCTGTGACATTGGCCAGTTTGTTAAGCTTTTAAGCTTCATTATACACAAACTTATAAAATGAAGTTTGGGGAATGGGTGGTCTTTGTAAAAAACACTGAATTTTAAAGTAGAATCCAGCTTTGCTATCTAATGAGCAGAAATGTAGCATAAAGCAGTCACATTAATTTAGCACTCACACAGAAACACATAATTTATTTTAAAATGACATACAATTTATCTCAATAATGCATCAACTTCATTGTCAGGAGTTTTATTTTAAAAAAAGAGAGAGAGGGTTCAGGAAACATTCCAGATAACTTGATCAACAAGCAGATTATATATTGTAAAATATGTAACTGCACCTAATCAGTTTTATCCTATAATGAAAATCCACTTATCCTGTGGCATTTAAAGTTTTAGAAAAGTTAAAAATCAAAATGCGAATCTGCAAATTGTGTTTTTCCTACAAGTAGTTCAAATGTATTAAACATTATGTAAATACATTATTTAAATTGAACATTGAAATGCATTGATCATATTTGATTTCATTTCGGTTACAGACAAGAGCAACTTTGCTTTGCTGTATAAGGATCTCTCTATTCTAATTGTGATATGAAAACATTGCCTAAGAAAATCTATTTTAAAAACTTAAATTGCCTTTTTTTTTTTTTTTTTAAGTAAACAGTAGTAGCACCATTCTTATGTCAAAGAAGAAAGAAAAAAGTAAATACGTTTACCAGTATGTCTTTTCTGGTCCTCATTCTATTACTTAGTGCTTTGAAGAAAAAAAAAAAATTCACATATCTTCGGCAGAATGAATTTTCAGGAAAACTATGCATCATTAGTAGAATGAATTTAGTTTTTTAATAACTACTTCCTCTCATAATTTATTTATAACAAAATCTTCTAAATGCCATAGAATTGAGCAGCAAAAATGTTAATTACTACTAACTTCAACTTGAATATAACTATCTTGGTAATACTTTAGAGCTCTTGACCCTGCAAAAATATAGTGGTTGTCTTGCAGAATGGGTCCACCAGGCCTCTGCAGTCCCCACCAAGACCTCTGGTGCATAGCAGATACTCAATAAAACACAATGAACGAATGAATGCTTAGGTGGATATGAAGTATTTTCTCTTTTTGAGATTAAAGTCACAGAGTCACGAAAAAATGTGAAAAGGGATTTACGGTGAAAAAGGTAACGTAACACTCATTTCAGAATGCAATGATTTGTTCTTCCTGCTTCTATTCAATTAGTTCGTCAATGGTTGGAAGTGCTCTCCGTCAGCCAGCCAGCTGGACTCAATCGGGTGTGCCATCATGTACAGCCGTGAGTCACCATGCAGAGAAAAGGAGGAGGCCAGGTCCCCATCTGGAGAAATTCGTAATCTCATATCCATAAGAGAGCTGCTATAGGATTTTTTTAAATATAAAAATAGAGTATACTTCCCACCCAGGCTTCCCAAGTGGTGCAGTGGTAAAGAATCTGTCTGCCCAAGAAGGAGACCCCGGTTTGATCCCTGGGTTGGGAAGATCCCCTGGAGGAGGAAATGGCAACCCACCCCAGTACTCTTGCCTGGAAAATCCCATGGACAAAGGGGCCTGGAATACTACCTTCCACGGCCTGCCAAAAGTCAGACACGACCGAGCCACCGAGCACGAGCACACACGCTTCCAACGCACCCACCGTTCACAGGCAATTTCTTCAAGTTGCTCTCGGAGTCAATGCTCTTCCATCTTCCCTTTTGGTCAGCTCCTGTTCACTAAGCCCTGCAGTTACCAGACAGCTGTCTGCGCTTAAGGGTGTCAGCTGTGGATTCCCCAGTGCAGTGGTCTCTGCCACCCTGACCACGGCCATGACCAGGGGCCCTGACACATCTCTGGATGGCAGTGACAGACTAAGGGTTTCATGGTCATCCCTCCCATAGGAGACGAGCCTCAGCGTTCTTAGTGCCTGGCCTTTCCCTAGAGATGTGTGTGCTCAGGGGTGGTGACAGAGAGCTGAAGGACTTGGGAATATTATTCAGTGTTCCAATTATTAGCAAAAAGGCGAGCAGATGGAGCAGAGAAATAATATCTTTGGCTAATTATCTGAACGGATGAGCTGACAGATCTTTACACTCTCCCATGAGAGCCAAAGGGTCGTGAAGCCCCTACCAACTCTGGCCAAACTGGCCAGCTGCCAGCAAGCAGACCTGCCGTCTGCCTTCCCTTCCTCTCACCTGAGGCTTCTGGGGCGACAGCCCTTCTCCTCTTTTGGAAGGAGGTAAGAGAAGGCTTTTGTTGTCCCTGTTGCAGTGATAGCCTGCTTGGATGCCAGATTTGCTGTTACATGTTAGATTAAAAACATTTAAAAATCAAGTTTGCTAAACATAGAAGTCTAAATGGGTATTTAAGCATCTACATGTCCTTTTGAGTGATGTTATGATGCTCCTGTACATTCTTTTTCTTGCAAAGGACACGCAGAAATCTCATTGGTGAATTTCCCATCCACCCAAGCATCCCTGCATCTCTCCAAATCATCTCGCTAAGGACTTCTCTCTTTCTTCCTCAGCGATGGTTGCTCAGCATTTTGGCAGAGCACGGATGGCTCCACGCTTCCAAGCTGAATTTGTGCACGAGCCTGTTCATTCCATCCTGTTCAACAGTTTTTGTTGCCCTCCTAACCCTGCGCAGATGTCTCTCAAAACCAGCCTGTGCTTGTGGAGGACGGACAGGAGAAATAGGGCAAATCCATCACCCCAACAACTCAAAGCACAAGACCTGTTTAGTGGTGAATCAATAACATGAAACCCAAATGCAGAGTAAGTACATTCATACTATATGTTCGACCCAGCTTAGTCCTAGTAATACAAATCTTAGGTATTTGCAGGAAATATTGTAAGCTCTCTCCACCTTTTCCACTCCATTGAATCTCTCACAGACTCTGAGTTACCTTTTTCTCACACCATTACCTCCAGTACAAATGAGCTCCTTCTGGGGTTCATATTTCTCATCTTCCAAGAAATATTCCATTTCCTCCAAGCACCTGAAGACCCCCGGCCTTTTAAAATTCCTAGGAAGTTCCCTCTGCTAAGAGAAATAATGTGATCTATAGCATTAGATTAAGTGAAGTGTTTAATTTCAGATAGCGATTCTAGCCCTTTCTGGATAACATAAGGATAGCAAAATGAAATTTGCTAACCAAGGAGTTCAGAAAAAGCAATAAATCATTAAATGCGACTTGATAGAGATGTAGGATTCCATTTCTCTTATTAACGTGACTGCTCTTGGTTAATGGGATCTGATTTCTAACATGGTAAAATATTAAGTTTACTCCATGTGGCATGGTTTAAAAAAATCATAATATGTATCAGTCTTTGGAGAAAATAAAATGAAAAAAAAAAGTTGCCATACAAATGTGTCAGTAACTAAACACATGAAGTGTAATTCACTTTATCACTCATCCGTTATCAAACCAAGCAGGGTTTCTTTCTGTCTTGTTACTTTTGGAGATGTAAGATCACAAGCTCAAAGTTAGGAGGGATAAGAGAGAGCACACCCAATCACTTTACTTAGAATACTCCTGTTATCTCTATCACATATATGATTTTTAAAAAAAGGCTTAAGCATATTTTAAAAGAAGAGGAGTGCTTGCCTCAATTCTCATAGCTAATTCATGCTTGAGTTGAAACATATGTATAACTATATATTTATATTGACATTTATATAAAAACTAAATTGATTTGAGAGGCATAAAATGGAGAGTTTTAATTAGATTGGCATTAGGATGAACAACAGTGTTTGTTCTCTTTCAAGTTCGATTAGAATCATGGGCAGAGTGAGGGGTAGGGACTTTGCCTTTGAAATTGATGAGACATTATGATTTCACAAACACTAAATACATTTCTTTCACAAATATAAAACTATTAAGATAAAAAGTAGAGATCTCTAGATGAAGGTCAGTATTTGCAGTGTACCTTGTATTTTAAAAAATATGATGTATTTTTTAAATACAATGTATTCTTTAAAATGCAATGTATTTTTTAAAAATATTGTTGACTATTGTCAAATAAAATCAGTATAGGCCAGCAAACATCTTGCAGTTCAGATTTATGATTACTCATCATTAAAATACATTGGTTCTTGTAGCTTCTAATTTCTATCTTCCTTGTTTTCCTCTTCATTTGTATGAATTTAAATTGAAAAACATATTGCAATTTTTCCTACTGATAACTATGACTAAATTAGGATATTAAGTGATTATGCACTGAAAAAATGTATATTCTCTACAATGAAATGCCATACATTCAGCATCTGAAGCATTTCATTACCCAGTTTCTCAGATCTCCTCAAAACCCACATATAGATTAGACATTTATTCTACAGGGATCAGTTTCTTTAGTGTAAATTTTCAGTTGAGCTTGACCATCAGAAACGTGAGACAATAACAAGTGCTCAGAGAAATCAAGCAAAACTCTAATGTCTGCCATAGTCAAAAAGAATTCTTGTTAAAGGAAAGACAATGAGGTCAAATGTAAATAGTGAGCCAATGGTAATATTTGGAAGTCAACAAAGGATAGTAGGCTAAGGAAATGCTAAAATATTGAGAGATTTTAAAAAATAAAAACAAATAAATGAAACTTAGAAGGAACTGCAAAATCAATAACAATAATAATGTTTTCATCCACTAGATATTTTTATTTATCACTCACCTTCTACTGTTTCTATTTCACCAGAATCTTCTCACAATAGTTTGATTGATTTATATTTAAGTAGCTTGCCTCCCCTAGCAACAACGTCCTTTCATAAAAAGCCATCAATACATAGACCCTGGATCATTTTCTTAAGTGTTTACATGATGTTCTAATTATTTCAAAGACTAAAATGGTCTGTGCACATTTAGAAAATAGAAACCATGTGAACAAAGCTCTTAACTGCCTTCTATGGTCAAAAGGAGGAAGCCACAGAAACAGAATACAAGATCAAGTGTAAACCAGGAAATGCTTCCATCGAGAAAGGAAGAAATCAGGACTGGTTCAGTTTTTCCAGGAAAAACAATCCTGGAAATTGGGGAGATTTGAGCTGGCCTCAAAGAAGGATACTGTTTTAAACAAATCTTTGAATGAGAAAAACAAATAATATCAAACACTAGAAATTTGCTGGGAACTGATGAACAAGAAATGCTCACCTTTTTCTCTCATCAGTCACTGGTCTCCTCCCATTTTTTTTTTTTTTTTTTTTTTCTGCTTTTTACCCTAAATTCCGCTGTCCCTCTCTCTGTCTCTTTTTCTTTCTTCCCCTCTCCCTCCCTTCTTCCCTCCTTCACTCCCTTTCTCAAACTGTCATAATATGTTTAATAATACCTATTGTGTCTTTTATTTATTTCCTACTCTGGAAGAAGCACAAGCTGGAATCAAGATTGCCGGGAGAAATATCAATAACCTCAGATATGCAGATGACACCACCCTTATGGCAGAAAGGGAAGAGGAACTCAAAAGCCTCTTGATGAAAGTGAAAGAGGAGAGTGAAAAGGTTAGCTTGAAGCTCAACATTCAGAAAACAAAGATCATGGCATCTGGTCCCATCACTTCATGGGAAATAGATGGGGAAACAGAGGAAACAGTGTCAGACTTTATTTTTTTGGGCTCCAAAATCACTGCGGATGCAGATTGCAGCCATGAAATTAAAAGACGCTTACTCCTTGGAAGGAAATTTATGACCAACCTAGATAGCATATTAAAAAGCAGAGACATTCCTTTGCCAACCAAGGTCCGTCTAGTCAAGGCTATGGTTTTTCCAGTGGTCATGTATGGATGTGAGAGTAGGACTGTGAAGAAAGCTGATCATAGAAGAATTGATGTTTTTGAACTGTGGTGTTGTGAGAAGACTCTTGAGAGTCCCTTGGACTGCAAGGAGATCCAACCAGTCCATTCTAGAGGAGATCAATCCTGGGTGTTCATTGGAAGGACTGATGCTAAAGCTGAAACTGCAATACTTTGGCCACCTCATGCGACGAGTTGACTCACTGGAAAAGAGTCTGATGCTGGGAGGGATTGGGGGTGGGAGGAGACAGGGACGACAGAGAATGAGATGGCTGGAAGGCATCACCGACTCTGCGGACATGAGTTTGAGTGAACTCCGGGAGTTGGTGATGGACAGGGAGGCCTGTTATGCTGTGATTCATGGGGTCGCAAAGAGTCGGACACGACTGAGCGACTGAACTGAGCTGAACTGAACTCTTCCATTACAGGGAAATTGCAATTGCAACTTTCATGTAATTAACCATGTATTTCCAACAGTTAAATTGATCTTTATCTGAATATAATCTTCAATCGATTATTCACATCTGATACAGGATGATCAATTCATCTAACGGAAACCTAAAGATCCTTCTATGAAAAAAAGCAAGGGAGCCTAAGTCTCTTTGCTCATCACTTTTTAGTGCAGAGTTCTCCTCCACTTGCTGAATGGCAGCTTTCAAAGCTCGATATCCAGGCTCTGTGACTAACTGGACATCACTGACCTTGAGCAGGTCGACTTGTCTGGGCCTCAGTCTACTCTCTGAAATGGGGATAGAATAGTGGATGTAAAGACTAAAATGAGCTAATATTTGTAAAGCTTTAGAATCGTTCCCGGCACTTAGGAAGTGCTATATGTATATGCTAAATAATATATCAAAACCCAGATTATCTTCTCTAAAGTTAGCTAGGTGGCAAGCCCGCTTCTGAGCAGCCGAGATAGATATGACTAATTATGCTGAATTTCAGGTTGAAGGTGGAAAGAATGAAAAAATATGCTTGCCAATTAGAGTATATTGAGAGTCACATCACTGAAGAGATGGCCTTCGTTCTGTTCTTCAAACACTGTTGAAGTGGTTGCACATCTAAATAAAAATAGCCCCTTTGGCTGCCATCTAATAAGTATTTTCTTCCTTTTTAATCACTTTAAAATTAAAATAATTTGGAGACTGAAGTAGCAGGAGAAAGTTGTCTTTGGGGTCTCTTGTTTTGGAAATGCATAACTACAAGAAGATGACCATGCAAAGCCACCATCATGGTGATGAGAAATCATGCCCAGAAGTCAGAACACAGAATATTTAAAGAAATATTTCAGAACATTTTTCAAATCAAAGGTCATAGAACCCACTAAAAAACACAATTTCCAGAAAAAAAACAATACAATGTTGTATCTCTAATACAAATGGAAACGATAAGAAAAATAATTCATATTAACTTATATGCATTTCTGTATATTAATACTCAAGCACATGGGACTTCCCTGGTAGACTTTGTGCTCTCAATCCAGGCGGCTCAGTTTCGATCCCTGGTTGGGGAACGAAGATCCTGCATGCCAGCCACCATGGCCAAAAAAAGAAAACTCAAGCACAATGAGATTGGAAAACATCAACCAGTTTGTAGAGCTCACCCGATCCAAAGTCCCTGTGGTTTTGTGAACTACACACACAGGTGAAATGGGAATCCTGCAAGGGTCATTCTATTAATCCCCAAAGTTTCATTTTGAAAAGGTCCTTTTCTATTTAGAAATATAAAAAGGAAACAGTTGATTGTTGAAGCTCTGAGAATGGTAAAATTTTTGAAGGAAGAAGCTTGATATTGACTTGTTCTGACAGATGATCCCTATGCCTTGAAGGGAATTGGATGGAACCAGGGCTCTACAATTTACTCTAGAGACTGAAGATGGGTTAACTTCATTTTCATAGTTCTACGCCAGCATTCTGGTGCAATCTGTAATAAGGAGCAGCTTCATTGAACACTTAACCAAATATGACAGATTGCAGGAAAGCCAATGGAGCTACAGGCTGTGGCTACCATGCCTGACTACTCAACTAAGTGACATAGCTTAGCTCTTGTTTCATTCAATTCTCATTCTTATACATCAAGAGAAACACGAAAGGTGGAAAAGAGAATTCAAAGTAACTGTCTTTAGGACTCAGGATTGATCTTGTGTAACTCTCCACCTTAACTGTGTCAGGTAGAAAACTATTTCTCCCTGTGTTAATTTGCTTGGGCTGCCATGACAAAGTCCCAAAGCCTGGACAGTAAGAACAAGAGAAGTTCATTTTCTTACTGTCCTGAAGGCTAAGTCTAAGCTCAAGGTGTCCTCTTCTTGGCTTGTACATGGCCATCTTCTCCCTGTGTTGTCCTCATGTGATCTTTATTTAGGAACTTCCTCTGTCCAAATTAAAAAAGGCAGTTTCTTTGTTCACTCTTGAAACATGGAAACATTCAGTTCAGTTCAGTTCAGTTCAGTTCAGTTGCTCAGTCGTGACTGACTCTTTGCGACCCCATGAATCACAGCACGCCAGGCCTCCCTGTCCATTACCATAGTATGTGTTAAAAAATGGTGGGGGTCCAGGGGGGTCCAGTTGTTAAGACTTCATGATTTCACTGCAGGGGGCTCTGGTTCGATCCCTGGTCAGGGAACTTAAGATCTCACATGCTATGCAGTGGGGACAAAAAAAGAAAAAAATGAAAAAAAAAATGGTGAGGGTAAAAGCAGAGGAGGGGGGAGATAAAATAAATTTAAAAGGGTTCATGAATGTTACTCAGAAATAATTCATTTCATTCTATCTCAATATTCAAACCTCTTGCTTTTCTTAATTTTTGTAACACAAAATCTTTTGGTTTTCTTCCCAGCCACTGATCATGCTGTCTCAGTCACCTCTGCTTCTTCTCCTTGCCCAGCTGAACTTCTGAATATTTGAGTGCTCTAAGACGCTTGTTACATTCCTTCCCTTCCATAGCTTCACGTTCATTTTCAGACAATCTTATATAATTTATTTCCATCCCCGATTATTATCTCAAACTCCAGACCAGACATCTGTTGACATACTGGACATCCGTACTTGAATTTCTCAGGAGCACTACAAAATTTTAATTATCTGAAATAGAATAATTCTTTTCATGACAAATCTTCTTCTGCCCTCACCGTTCTCTTTTTGGTAAATGGTATCATTACACATACAGTTACTTATTAAAAATTAAAAATAGATACATAAATGCACAAAAATAGCAGGCATACAGGATTTCCTTTGTTCACATATAATCCATTAATAGGTCATTTGACCTTACTTCAAAATTTTACCCAATATATCCATTTCTCTCCATCTCCTTTAGAATTATAGCAGTTCAAGCTAACGTTATCTGACCTGACTTTGCTAATTGACGTCTCTCCTTCCTGTCCTGGTGCCCTGTCTGGTTCTGATCTGTTTTGAAGACCTCATCAGCTACTTGCTTCCTGCTTGTTCACTGGCCTCTAACCAAACTAAGCTACCACATTGCAATTATATTAAATGCATCGCCTCTTTATAGCTTTGGAAAAGATATCCCTTTTACAAAGAAGAAGAATAAAGAGAAGGAGGAATGGGAGGGGAAGGGGAAAGAGAAGAAAAAGACGACGATGAAATGCTTCTCCTTTATATTTTCATAGGATTGATTTATTCTTTGGATCTCAGCAAGAAAAAACTTCGCTTCCACAAGAAGTCCTTATTAATCCTTGGACTGAAAGGAGATTAAACCAGTCAATCCTAAAAAAAAAAAATCAGTCCTGAATATTCACTGAAGGACTGATGCTGAAGCTTCAATACTTTGGCCACCTGATGTGAAGAGCTGACTCATTAGAAAAGACCCTGATGCTGGGAAAGATTGTAGGCAGGTGGAGAAGGAGGTGACAGAGGATGAGCTGGTTGGATGGCATCACCATTCTAAATGGACATGGGTTTGAGCAAGCTCTGGGAGATGGTGAAGGATAGGGAAGCCTGGCGTGCTACAGTCCATGAGGTGGCAAAGAGTCAGACATGACTGAGCAACTGAACAGCAACAATCACTAAATCACAAAATCACATTAATTTTAATTGTAATCAATCATTTATCACTGCATAATATTTCATCCCATCCTAATATGATGAAAGACCTAGAAGATCAGGCGTCTTAATGGTCTTGTTTATTGCTCTATACTCAACACCTAGAACAATGCCCGACAAGTCACAGACTCTGTGGTATAAAATGAGTGAATGAGAGAATAAAACTTTGAGACATTTGCATCTCTCTCTCATTTTATCTGATACTCTTTTCCCCCAAACCGTAGAATGAAAGTGGAAATAGTGTTTCAAGGATGAAACGAGATGAAATTCAATGTATCTTGTGGTCTTTGAAATACTAGACAAATGTACTTGTTGAAAAAAGGAAACACCCTCCATGTTTCCAGTTCTGAAAATGCCCAGATATTAACATTTAATGGTTAAAAAGATGTGTCCGTTTTCTTCGTGACATTCTAGTCAATAAATCTTACCTAAATTATAAAATTATTTTTCTAAGCATCAATTAAATTTATTTTTATTTTGAATGTAAACAGAGTACCTTATAAATATTTTTATTTTTCCTGGAGTGTGGAGGGTAATTAGAAATTATTTCCTGGTGAAACAGAAGATACAAAATTTGAGTGAACAGTTGGTTAATCACACCTTTTAGATTAATCAGGCATTTTCTTTCCTTGGTGTATGGAAATACCCATGTTCTTTAGTATTCTTTCAGTTAAAACAAAAGAGGAAGTACTTCTACCCTATTTTTTAATCCAAAACAAATCATATCACCTTGCTCTTAATCTCACACTCTGCCTGCTATAGGACTATAAACAGTAAATTACAGTTCTGTTTTGCTTTTAGTTTTAATTTCTTTTCTCTTCTTCCTTTGACATCTTCTCTAAGGATTTTTTAAAAGTAATTATAAGTGCTATTCAAAACTGTAATTAGGGGATTGATTTAAATATTAAGATCTTCAAAATCTTTCCTTTAATATTTTAATAGGTGTTCTATTGAACTGACATGATCACTCTGTATTTTAAGAACTATGAGAAAAAAATAGTACAGAAGTTGATATAATATTTGGATTTATCATAATTCTGATTATGTTTAAAATCAATATTGTTATTTTGGGGGAATCTAAAGTAACCTGTTGTAGACGACACTTTCCTTCATTCAGTTTTATTCCATTGATTTTATGTAGTTCACATTACAGACACTGTAGAAAATGAGCTAATGCTCTCAATTCAGGGGTAGATGTTTCAAGACTTAGACCTTTGCAAGCTATTTCATGCTCTGATGAACATCTGTTTATTTGGTTTTGATTTCTGTTTTAATTATTATTATTATTTACCCTAAAATGAGAATGGAATATGGCCATCTTTAAATTTCTTTCTACCACTATAAGCGACTTTGGTACAATGGAGGAAGCTACCCTGCAACAATAGTATTCAACAGGGACAAGTAAACAAAAAGTACTTGATGGCTGTAATTATGTAGATAATTTCCCTCTTTACTTTGCTTGGAGAAACTAAAATATCTCTGTTTTGTTTCTCTCTCTCTTTCATCAGATCAGATCAGATCAGATCAGTCGCTCAGTCGTGTCCGACTCTCCGCGACCCCATGAATCACAGCACGCCAGGCCTCCCTGTCCATCACCAACTCCCGGAGTTCACTCAAACTCATGTCCACAGAGTCAGAACCATATGCTATATGGTCTTTGAAGTTAAATAAGGGGGAAAAGTTATTCATTTTTTCTGTATATATTCTTTCCAGAGTAGTCTGGAGTAGATAATTAGTCTGTTAACGATTATAACACAATATTATCAGTTTTCTAATAATCCACAAATAAAGCGATGAGAGGAGAATTCATTTGAGAAACGAGTTTAATGAGAATGCTTTACCCAGGGAATTCCTAATCTATGTGGGATCTGCTGTAACTAAATATTTATTTAAAAGGTCTTCCTCAAAGCATGGGAATACAACTGTATTACTCACTTCTACCACTGAAGGCAGTAAAGTTTGATTCAGTTTTGAAATTTTGAGTTTAGGTTTGTGCAATCCCCTTTTACTTTCAAATGGGCACGCTGGGAACATTCTAGCTAGTTGTGTGTATAAAAGCATGGACTTGTGTGAATCCATAAGGATTTGAACCCCCGATTCAGTTTGTTGTTGTTATTTGTTGCTAAGTCGCATCCAACTCTGAGATCCCACGGACTGCAGCACTCCAGCCGTCCCTGTCCCTGTCTCCCAGAGTCTGCTCAAACTTGTGTCCATCGAGTTGGTGATGCCATCCAACCATCTCATCCTCTGTTGCCCTCTTCTCCTCCTGCCTTCATTCTTTCACAGTATCCTGGTATTCTCCAAGGAGTTGGCTCTTCCCATCAGGTGGCCAAAATATTGGTGCTTTAGCTCAGCATCCGGAGAAGGCAATGGCAAGCCACTCCAGTACTCTTGCCTAGAAAATCCCATGGATGGAGGAGCCTGGTTGGTTGTAGTCCGTGGGGTCACTATGGGTTGGACACGACTGAGCGACTTCACTTTCACTTTTACACATTGGAGAAGGAAATGGCAACCCACTCCAGTAGTGTTCTTGCCTGGAGAATCCCAGGGATGGGCGAGCCTGGTGGGCTGCCGTCTATGGGGTCACACAGAGTCGGACACGACTGAAGTGACTTAGCAGCAGCAGCTCAGCATCAGTCCTTCCAATGACTATTCAGGGTTGATTTCCTTTAGAACCGACTGGTTGGATCTCCTTGCAGTCCAAGAGACTCTGAAACTTATTCAAGTAGGAATGGTGCCAGTGCCATTTTCCCAGGACAAACTTCACTGTGTGTCATTAAGCTTTTTTTTTTTAACCCACTCCTCCACTTGTCCTTATTTTTTCTGTGAGTCATACACTGTATACCAATTCTCCTCTAGGATGTCAAATTGGATGAGGAGGAAAGGATGGAACATACTGAGCTGTTTGTTTGCTTCAGGGATGATGACTTGAGAAGGCAGATTGAGAAAGTGAGGCTGAGGTCACAGACTGATTTCATACAATAGCTTTGGATCTTTCCAAGCATATTTGTGAAGTCATCAGATTTTGTCTTACTATTTCAGTTTATTTTTGTGCGTGTGTTCATCCTCCTTTCTAAGGAGTCAGTGGACAATCATCAGAATTGACGATCTTAGCCAAGAAGATCCTTTTAGGGTGAAGTTAATTATCTTAGGGTGAAATTACCCTAGGACTTTTCCTACCAGAATACTAACATAAAGAAGGAGAGCAAACACAAGAAAAGTTGTTGAAGTTTTTTCATCAATAAAATTGAGAGAATTCTTAAGATGTTTGTCTGATGACACATATAAACCAATAACTCAAATGACTGAACAAGAGTCACATTTCAACCAATTGAGAATACTTTACTGAGTGGCTACTAAATGTTAAGTGTAAGCCATTCCCAACTTTTCCTGCTTCTGGTGGAATTTAAATCATGGACTCTGGCAGAAGAAAGAACGGAAAAGTCTCCCTTGGGCGCATTCTTCTGGTAACTCACCCCAATGGCAACGTAAGCAACAGTTCTACAAACATGTGAATTTAAAGAAGTGATGTTGGGAAAGCATTTCCCCCTAACTCTAGATATAATACAATGCAAAAATGAACACTGCTAGATATTAATACATTGTAAAAATGAATACTGTCATAGTTCAAAATTTTTAAAGTAGATGACAGTGGCTTTCACTTTCAAATTGAATGACTATGAAGTATGCTACATGTTGGAAAGTACTTAAGAGTTGGCATATGGTATTACTTATGATTTATTAAATGCAAAGTGTATCAGTATATTTATCAAGATTATACCTAAACTGAGAATAATATGCATAGCCTTATAAAAATCTGATACATGTGTAGTTTGTCCCTCTCGTCCTCCTTCACACACAATTTAAATGATCTCAGGAAATGAAAGTTTTAGCTAATTTATTTCAGTGACTCCTAATGCAGACGTCTGTACATGACTTTTAGTCTCTAATGGGAGTTTTGGGGTAAGGCACAAAGGATGCAGAACCTTCTGTGGAATGAAAATACCAACAGGTTAGTCTATAACCTTTATAGTAACCACCAATTATTAGCTTAATGTTAGTGACTGGAACTTACAGTAGACCAGCATTATCTCCTGTATTTAGCATTTATGAAGATGGCATAAATCAAAAATATGAGAACTGGCCTATATACAATATGACATGAAGTTACTTATGAAAGAGAGTCTTTTCATCCAGAAAAGTTAAACCATGGTCCCAGAGAGATAGAAACACAAAGAACCCTAAATAGTCAAGTAATTGATTACTACCATCTTGTTTGAAAAGACTCTGCAATGCCAAAGAATGCTCAAACTACCGCACAATTGCACTCATCTCACACGCTAGTAAAGCCATGCTCAAAATTCTCCAAGCCAGGCTTCAGCAGTATGTAAACCGTGAACTCCCAGATGTTCAAGCAGGTTTTAGAAAAGGCAGAGGCACCAGAGATCAAATTGCCAACATCTGCTGGATCATGGAGAAAGCAAGAGAGTTTCAGAAAAACATCTATTTCTGCTTCATTGACTATGCCAAAGCCTTTGACTGTGTGGATCACAATAAACTGTGGAACATTCTGAAAGAGATGGGAATCCCAGACCACCTGACCTGCCTCTTGAGAAACCTGTATGCAGGTCAGGAAGCAACAGTTAGAACTGGACATGGAACAACAGACTGGTTCCAAATAGGAAAAGGTGTACGTCAAGGTTGTATATTGTCACCTTGCTTATTTAACTTATATGCAGAGTACATCATGAGGAATGCTGGGCTGGAAGAAGCACAAGCTGGAATCAAGATTGCCGGGAGAAATATCAATAACCTCAGATATGCAGATGACACTACCCTTATGGCAGAAAGTGAAGAGGAACTCAAAAGCCTCTTGATGAAAGTGAAAGAGGAGAGTGAAAAGGTTGGCTTGAAGCTCAACATTCAGAAAACAAAGATCATGGCATCTGGTCCCATCACTTCATGGGAAATAGATGGAGAAACAGTGGAAACAGTGTCAGACTTTGTTTTTTTGGGCTCCAAAATAACTGCGGATGCTGATTGCAGCCATGAAATTAAAAGACGCTTGCTCCTCGGAAGGAAAGTTATGACCAACCTTGATAGTATATTAAAAAGCAGAGACATTACTTTGCCAACCAAGGTCCGTCTAGTCAAGGCAATGGTTTTTCCCGTGGTCATGTATGGATGTGAGAGTTGGACTGTGAAGAAAGCTGATCGCCGAAGAATTGATGCTTTTGAACTGTAGTGTTGGAGAAGACTCTTGAGAGTCCCTTATACTGCAAGGAAATCCAACCAGTCCATTCTAAGGGAGATCAATCCTGGATGTTCATTGGAGGGACTGATGCTAAAGCTGAAACTGCAATACTTTGGCCACCTCATGCGACGAGTTGACTCACTGGAAAAGACTCTGATGCTGGGAAAGGTTGGGGGCGGGAGAAGAAGGGGACGACGGAGAGTGAGATGGCTGGATGGCATCACCGACTCTGTGGACATGAGTTTGAGTGTACTCCGGGAGTTGGTGATGGACAGGGAGGCCTGGCGTGCTGTGATTCATGGGGTCGCGGAGAGTCGGACACGACTGAGCGACGGAACTGAACTGAACTGAACTGAACTGATACTGGGAAAGACTGAAGGCAGGAGGAGAATGGGACAACAGAGGATGAGACGGTTGGATGGGATCACTGACTCAATGGACGTGAGTTTGAGTAAACTCCGGGAGTTGGTGATAGACGGCGAAGCCTGGCGTGCTGCAGTCCATTGGGTTGCAAAGAGTCAGACACGACTGAGCAACTGAACTGAACTGTCTCATACTATTTCTTAGCTACAGGAATTATTTCACTCTGACAAAGGAAAAAAAGAAAGAAAACAGAATAGACCAGATTAAAACTTCAGCCTATCTCAAAGATCATCCACTTCTGTGCATTTTGCCCCCATCATGACCTCATTTCCATCAGGCCTTTTAAGAGAGTGAAGAGTTATCTTTCAAGGGGTAAGTTCAGTTCCAACTTGCTGCTTGGGCGGGCCCTTAGGACTTGCAGAAGATGCAGAGAAGATTAGAAAACAGCAAATTTGAAAGATATCGCACTAATTCTGAGATCAGAAATAAAATCTGATCTCACACCACCAATTATAACATAAGAAGTTATATTGAAAGATTACATTACCAAATTTATGAATTATTAAAGAAAATTTCAGTTATGTCTGTCTACTCAACATACTAAAGCAGGTATATATGAGCTAATTACACATGAGAGAAACTGTTAAATAAGACATAAACGGAAAAGCCATCTTCCTTTTCTCCTCCCCATTCTTAGCTAAATGCTTATCAAGCAGAAAGTTCAACAGACCAAGAGATCACTAAATATTATATTATCACATAAATACCTTACATATTGTTAAATTATAATACCACAGTTATTTAGGTGTTGATAGAATTGGTATCCTAGGAGAACGTAAATATATAAAAGAGAAAGCGTTTTTTAGAAGAAAGAACCATGTTTATACTGAAGCATGTAGTTAAAGCCATCTCTGAAATTCATTTAACAGTTATCACACAGATTAGAGTGAAATAGAATTTATTCTTGGTTTCCTTTAGGTGATATAAAGCACAGCTATAGGTCCTGTGATTTCCTTCAACTCTGCATAAGCAAAAGAGGCCAGACCATTCCCTATTGCCTAATAAGGCACTGCAACCTCACGGGAATTAGGAACACCATGAACTATGGAATCCAGCTTTAAATGTTTGGCAGTAACTCTGCAAACTAGCTGAAAACATTTAGGCAGTAATTATCACCTCCAAGTCTGCTCCACTCAATACCTTCCCCACTGCAATCTGAGGACATAATAAATAAATTGTACAGAGATTTAAGTCAACTCAGCTTCCTGGATGGAGTGAAAAGAATATTCTCAGCAATGTGTAGTTTCAAATCATTGATGGTAACTCCTACAGTTAGAACACTCATTGTTCTGTTTGTTTGTTTTGTTCTTAAAATGTCCAGATTGTCAGAACAATTTACCCTGTTTACTTTATTATGCTCCCTGGTCTAACTCGGCTACTAGTTTAATGTAATGCTTGTATTGGGTTTTAAATGCTCCTGATGCCTTTCAACTTTCTCAGTGGGCCTGGCATTATCAAAAATTGATAGGAGGAAAATGGAAGTTGAAAGACCAAGAAATACTTAAGGAAAATTGTGAAGATCTTAGACGTTTGGGCATTCAAAAGGCAGGCATTCCATAGTATAGCATTTAAAGAAATCTCTTTTTTCCCCTGATTGAAGCCTTATTTTTTTAATCCAAAAATTTTTGAATGAATTTGTAGTGTAAATATATGGAGGCATGAATTTGACTTCAGTATAGAATTTTATATCATCCATTTGTATCATTGATAATAATAATAGCACTCTACTATATGAACCAGGGATATTATATAAATTATTTCTAATTCTCAGAATAATTTAATTGGTATAAATACAAATCTAACCTTATAAATGAGGAAATTAAGCATGTATTTTGTGAGTATGTCAAAGAGGGTTGCAGAGCTGAAACAAAGACCCAGAGACCAGATTGAACAGCCATCCTATAAGGGGATTCCTGGAGGATCACCTGACTGTCCTTTCTGTGTGATTATAACACTCAAAAGTAATTCACTGAATATTATTGTGTTTTGGATGTGGTAGATTTTTTTTAATGGTATTGTGCCTTGAATATAACTTTTGTTTCTTGAGGTATTTTTTGGTCACCTATTTTTTAGCTAGTTTTAATCTCTTGTGTAAATAAAACTCTAATTTTGAAATCAAACTGAGACGTTACAAATATTGAACTTGCTTAAAAAGTTTTTGAATCTACAGAAACCTAAAAATCACAGTCACTGCTAAATAATTATAGTTTAGCCATCATTCCTTTGAGTAATTAGGTACTTTTATAGGTGCTTTGGCAAGTTGTGCTTTTTGCTTCCTTGGTGGCTCAGCAGTAAAGAATCTGCCTGCAATGCGGGAGACCCTGGTTTGATCCCTAGGTTCAATCCCTGGGTTGGGAAGATCTCCTTGAGAAGGAAGTGGCAACTCTCTCCAGTATTCTTGCCTGGAGAATCCTCACGGCCAGAGGAGCCTAGAGGGCTACAGTCCATGGGGTCACAAAGAGTCAGGCACGACTGAGCTACAGCACAGACCGACATAGGTGTTTACCTCTAGGAAGTCATAGATGTGGGCTAACTCTTCTCTATCTCCCTTTTGTTCATTTACTTTTTTTCTTGACCCTCCTCTTTCTTCTCTATAATCGATTAGCTTTGACATCACAACACTTTAAAAAGAAATGATAAGACAATAAAAACACACGTCAATTCTAAGAGCGAGCTTCTTTCTTCTTTAAATCCATACTATTAATAAGAAATGACAATACAATTTGATAGTCAAAGCATAGGTATTTTTCTTCATGTCCTGTATTCAGTAATTCCTGTCTGAAGTAAATATTACATTTTACTTTTCAAAGCTATGGCATTTTTCTGGGGATGCTCATTTAAAATTATATTTTCATTAAACTGTGAGATCATCAAGTAATGGGAGATTTTTTAAAGTAACCAGTACATAAACTGTGAGTTGGATTTGTCAGGGCTAAAGCACTAAAATACCACAGAAAAAGGTAATTTTTAATTGCAATTCTGGAAGAATATTTATTCTAGGTTGAGTGATTCATACATATTAGACCATAATCAAATGAAAGCTAGTGTCCAGAAAGTGAAGAATGCAGTAAAGATTAAGATCAGATCTTATATTCTAAATATTACATATTGGTTTAGTTATTTTCCTCCCAGTTTCCTAACCCTGGTCATTGATTGCAAAAATGTTTTACACATACATTAAGACCACCTTTTCACAACTTTCCATTAATATTAAAATAATAAATCATTAAATATGAATTGTTTCCCTAAACCAATTTCTTCAGAGAGTATAATCCAAATAACACTAACTGGCACACATTTCTCTGAGACCTTTAAAATAGACTGGAAATTTGAAAGCTACTTTTAGTTTATGCTATTTTCCTCAAACAGGCTTTCTTGCAATTAATATTTGATTATGATGGGAAGTATCTCACTGTGCCTAAGGCCAATTAACATTGCCAAAGGCCCAGACTACAGGTGATTTTCTGTACACCGGAGGCTTTCCTATAAGACTTGACCTCATTCTGTTCATCCTTACTAGAAAATGCATTCCAGACAAAGCCTATACATCCAGGTACTCAATTCTTGGAGTATACCATCAGAGTGGCAACTGAGACACACTTTTTCTGGGGGAATTGACTGATTTTTGGGCACAGTTGTGCAATTTGATTTCTGGGAAATTACACTCCAAAGGCCACACCCAGAAATATACCAATTGTTTCTCTACTTACTGAAAAGCCCTGAATGTTTTCATTGTTTCATTCAACAGTCTCTTTAGGTGCCTGCGTGTACACTCAGTTGTGCCTGACTCTTTGCAATCCCATGGATTACAGTTACCAACTTTGAGGACAAAGTGTTATCTGCTTACTCAGAGGTATAATCACAGTATCTAACAGAATGTCCATAATAGTAGAAACTCAACAAATATTAAGACATAAACAAATAATAAATATATTGTTTGTGAAGCAATAACTTGTTCCAATTATGGGGTCATGTTAATACAAAATGAGCCCAATAATTTCTGTAGAAGAAGAAAAGAGGACTTGGGTGATGGGAAACAGAGATCACCTATCATTTCATACTCTATATTACTTTACTTCCAAAATAATGCCCCTTGACCATCTATTTTCCTCCCCATGTTTTCGTTTTTTCCTTCTGATAGTCTGGCCTATTTAGTTTTACTCTTCTTAAAATTTGATTGATCTTATATCAAATGGAAGAAACATTTTGTTTGATTATATACTGTCTTTATTTGCAAAGACAATGTAATGCACATAGGATAGTCCATGTTTACCATATCTAATTGCATTCTGGTGGAACTATTCTGAATCTACTGTTTGGCTTGTCAATTTCACAGGGTCTTGAAGGCTGACCAGGCCAAGCAGGCTTGGTACTTCCTACCTTCTCATTAACAGTTTTAATTGAAGTCAGTAAGAAGCTTCTTAATGTTAATATCTAACAATGCAAATCATGAACTGATGCGGAGAAGATAGCATTAGAATCTAAAAAATGTCTGATCCCAAAACTATTAAAGTCTTATTTCTTTAAGTATAATTTTGAATCTCAGTGTCCAGAACAAGTTAACAGAAATTTGAAACAAAAGTGGTTGCATTACAAAGAATGTGACATTGTTAACTTTCAAACATGGTGAAGTTCATTGAGCAACAATGAAGGCAGATTCTTAGCTCACTCTGACATGAAACATATACACAGTGGTGTTGCAGGGTTACACGTGTCACTAAAAAATGTTATATTTTGTTTGCTTTTACTCCTTGAGAGAAATGCTTTCAAACTGGTCAGAATGTTTTTTGGAGGATAAAAATACCCTCAGGTGTGTTATTTTCTATTACAAAACAATTAAGTAGAAATCTACAACCAGCTCTTTTTGCTTAGTACCCTAAGAAACCGATTCAGTTCAAACCTGCTTGAGATAGATACCCACTGAATAGCATCCATTGAGATACTGAAATGGCAATATTTTCAATTGTTTTCACTTCTAGTCTTCTATTAAAACACTTGAACACGATTTTGGTGGCATTTAGTGAAACAGCTAAAATAGGCATACATTGTTTAAAAATTGACTTCTGAAAAGTTGTGCTCCCTCATATGTTTTGTTTTTTCCCCCATGATGAGTTTCTTTGGATTCTTACAAATGATTGACAACAGTTCCCTACTACAGCATCTTTGCAAGTATTCATTGAAGTCTGACAGTCTGTGGAAATTAAAACAGAAAAGGAGCATTTTATAATCCATAAGAATGCCTTTCCTGTATAACTTTATAGGAGGCGAGTTTTATAGCATGAAGATGCAGTTTCCCCTGTTTGTCATCTGTTGTGTGTCTTCATTTCCCAGATTGTACCCAATCTGCAGTTCTTACTAGGACAAAAACGTCCCTTTAAATCAATAAGAAACAAAGCTCTAATAATGAATGCTGAATCAGCCCCATTTCCACCTTACCAATTATGCAGCGAACACACTGTACTGTTTACAGTGGACCTTTCTGAGACCTAACCATAATATTAAACTCAGAGTCTATTCCAGGAGTAGCCAAGTCTCCATAAAATTTTTATTTATCTTGAAAGGCGAATGCTTATTCATTGCATAACACCCAAAGACATGGTTCCTCCTCTTTTTTCCTCCCTAAACATCGTTAGATAGTTAAATGACCAATAATTCTTAACGGTGTCAGTAAAGTCAGTGAAAGGATTCGTTCTGCAGAGACATAAGCATCCCAGCACTATTTGTAGACTGGCTGGAAGGAAACTGTATGGAGGATGGGGTGTGGAGAGGTGTGAGCTGGGGAGAAGAGCCTGAGATTTATTACTGAAATGATCTGAGTGTGAGCAGAAAATCTGGGTCTCCCCAGATATTCGCAATTCTCAGTACTTGCAACGCATCCGACACCCTGAAGTAGCTATCCTTACGCCCGCGTGTTTCAGTTTTGTGTTTGGGGCTGTTGGTGTGCGCTTTCGCCCGGATGGAGTTCTCCTGGCCGCAGCGTGGGTTGGGTGAACGTGTGACTATGTACCAGGAGGAAGAATTAATTACATATTGAAAACATCTGCATTAGCAGCGTCTGCAGTCCGCGCTGCTTCTGTCGGGATGCTCGGCTCCGTCCCTTGGTGTTAGGACCACTCGGAAGACCTGCCAGATTCTGGTTCCCAGGCGGGGGCCGGAGCTCCCGGAGCCTGTACCATCTCTTGTCTGAAGGGGAGGCGAGGCGGCAGAGAGAAGGCACCCGAGCGCAGGGGTGGTGTTTCCTGCAGCTGGGGGTGGGGGGGTGTGGGCAGGGGCGCCAGGGTTGGAGCCGGGTTCCGCGATCACCCCGCCAATTCCCAACTTCGGCCCCGCCTCCGGCCCGGGCTGCGGGAGAGGCGCGCCCCCTCCCCGCCCGCGCCCCAGCCGATGGGCCGGGGCCCGTGGGCTCCTTCTCGCGGCTGCTTCCCCGCGAGGCGAGCGCAGGGCAGAAGGGCTGTGACAGCCAGAGGGGTACGGTAAGGAGGCGGAGGCGGCGGCGGCGAAGGAGGAGCCGGGGAGGGGCCTGGGGCCGCGGAGAGCGAGACCGGGGAGGGCTTGCCCCCCACCCCACTGCCGCCCCCCGCCTCGCTCGCCGCCCCGCTTCCCTGGCGCTGCCGGCGGCGGCGGCGTCTCCAGCCCTCCGGCCGCGGCGGGTCCGCCCGGGCGATGCTGCCCCGCGCCGCGCCGCGCTGAGGCCGTGCGTGCGCCCGCCCGTGGCCGCCGGGCTGCGTGCTCCGTGCGCGCAAACACCGTCCCCCCATGTGAGCTGCCGGGCGCCCGGGGAGCCTCCGAGTCCCGCTGCCCAGCGGCCGGCCGGGGAGCGCTCGCCCGCAGGGGCAGCATTCGCACCGCCGCCGTCCCCGCGCGCGCGCGCGCGCTCCCCGCATCTCTAGCCTCCTCCGTTCTTCTGATTTTCCGCCTCGTCCCCTGCTGATTTTTCTTTTTTTTTTTCCCTGAGAAGGAGAGGGCGGGGTAGGAGTCCCCTCCCCGGTTCCTCCCCCCACCTCCCGCTCCCCGTGCACCCGCCTCCTTTTTTTTTTTTTTTTCTCGGTTTGAATTCTTTCCCCCTGACATTGGTTCGCAGAGCAAGAGGCGAGACAACACGCGCGGAGGGAAAAGGCAGGCTGCGATCGCCCTGCTGCTCCGGACTGGAGCCCGGAGCGGGTGAGCGCAGAAGAAGAAGGACGCAGGAGGGTCTTGGCTTTTTCCCTTGTGCCCGAGGACGGCCCATCGCCCTCCGAGAGACGGACGGACGGACGGACGGCGTCTCTCTGCAGCGAGCCTTTGGAGTACCGCGAGCCGGAAGGCGAAGGATGCCCGGGGCTCGGGGAGCCCGCTGCGGGGCAGCGCTGTGGCTCGGGCTGCTCGGCGGCATCTTCTGCAGAGCCTGGACGGCTCCCGCCGCGTCCCGTAAGTAGCCCTCCCGCCGGCTGGCTCTGCGCTGGAGCAGTTTCAGTGCCGCATTGATGTTCCACCCGCCCCGGGTACCAACTCCGAGGAGGTGCCTTCGCAGGTGTCGCCCGGCTGATGCGTGTGTGTGTGTATGTGTGGTTAGGTTGTCACGCACTTGGCAGCCGCTGCAGCAGGGGAAAACTCCAAACCCCGCGCTCCGGGCTGCAGGGAGAGAGAGGGTGGTTGATGCTGGTGATGTTTCTAGAAAGTTGTTTGTGGTCATGGAGATGGGTTGGCGGCCGCTTGGTTAGAGTGATACTGTGTTGGTGACGGCTTCTTAGGAGTTCTGTCTCCACTTCGGTGTGTTTGTGTAGACGGAGTTCATTGCCTTGGGCTTAGGTAGGTCAGGGAAGATGAAAAGTGAAACCTTGGCAAAAATAAGTTTATTTATGGTTTTAACTTTAAATGAGCACGGCTTCGGGAGTGGGAAAGGAGCTTATTGTGAGCAGGTTGGGCACCTATCGACTTCTGCTTGTCACCCCCACCCCGAGTTAATGACCGTTTAGTACTTATTTATTAAAATGGAACACAGTGAATCTAGTATTGTAACAGAAATCGCTTTAATTTCCTGGCAGTGGAGTGTAACGCAGATTGGAACTTGGGACAGGCAATGCAAAATATCTCTAATGCAGTAGTGAACAGATTTCTTGAGAGTTCTCTGAAAAAAAATGATGCTCTTCAGTATGTTTATCTCTGTGTGTTTCAGCTAGCTTTTTCTGAAAAAGATTGTTCATTTGTTCGTGAGGTTAGAAAGAGTAGAATGCAGTGGAAGATTCCAGCCCATCTTCTGCATTGCTTTAGAAGTGCATATTGTGCATCTAGAGAGGAAATGCATGAGCGCTCCTTTGGTTCAGAAAGAGTTAAGCACCAGAAAGATTGCCTGTAGGAATCTTAGGATGATATTCATAAGAAATCCTTGTTTCTGAAAATGAATGAGTTGTTAAAGAATCATCCTGGAGATTTTAGATTTTGAAAAATAAGTGTTTTCCATGTAGGAAGAAAAGTTTAGTGTTTTCCAGAATTCATATGTGCAGTATCTCTATCAGATCCTAGGATTCGTTAGAATATCTTCGTCCATATGTTAATATTAATGCTCTTATTCCGGTGTGTAAATATTAATAAGAATAAACATTGATAACTGACTTTATAAGTTGTGCTAAAAAACCTAAGTAATAATATCATATGATGATCCAGAATTACTATTTTGACAAATTTTCCCAAGTACAGTATTTGATTCCCTTTCATTTCAAGATAAACATTTCAAGATAGAGAAGCCACTAAATGGTAATCTAAGTTTGTAATGAACTTGAAAAAAAGTTTTACAGTTTTTTCACAAAATAGATTAGACATAAAAATGTGATATGTTATTAATATTTAATGCCAGTTTTATAGATTTAAATATAACTTATGCAGCTTTAATGCTCAGTATTAATATTTCCATAAATATGTAACTAGCTACTGAAAACTATTCTGATGAAATTTCAGTTTCCATGTCAAGGTCTGGTTATATACAACTATTTGCCACTTTTCTCAGAAAATAAGCTCATTATACATGAAATTTATTGTGTTCACAGACTCATGGTCCTTACAGCCAGAGTTTTTCCTGAGTTCTGTATTTCATTTTTCTGTGTACTTAAATTATAATGGATCCGTCTGAAAAATTTATGTGTCAAGAATGGCTTACATGCAGTCATTGGGTTACTATATTTTAGGAACCAAAAAGTTGTCATTTCTGGAATACATTCTTAGTTCTTATAACTTAGAATTCGGCTATAGGGAAGAACAGAGACCATTACTTTTAAGATAGGTAATAGCTATGTTCAATTATTCAGGTTTATTTATTTAACTCCTATTCCTCATTTTTGAAAAAATGTGTAATAGTTTAATTAATATGACGTTTTCTTTCATTTGAATCTAAATTGTGGGACCAAACTGAGTTGCCCCCTTCTAGAAATGAATTAAACAATAAGAGTGATTTCAATTTTACTGATTAGAACG
This sequence comes from Moschus berezovskii, assembly GCF_049115385.1. Classification (NCBI taxonomy): domain Eukaryota; kingdom Metazoa; phylum Chordata; class Mammalia; order Artiodactyla; family Moschidae; genus Moschus; species Moschus berezovskii. Next base: position 118,989,401 of record NC_142462.1, read on the forward strand.
AGCTTCACATACTCAGTACTTTAAATCTATACTTCTACCCTTAATGAAAACTTTTGTTTATATAATATATTCAGCTCTGAAAAAGTTTGAGAGTTAAATTCTTAGTACTAAAAGCACCCAAAAGAGAAAAATGGTTAACTACACGAATCAAGATAATGAACAACTCAACCAGGAGAGGTCATCACAAGACAGAAAGTAGCCTGAAAACCTAAAAGTAATGTTGTTATTTGGTACCCATTTAAAAAATATGATGACTATGCTAGAACTTACGGTTCCCAAATAACTGTCTAATATGATGGATATTTTTTGATAATATAGTTAATATTTTAAAATTTCATAACAACATCGTTTCAGATATGCATTGGCTTCTGGCTTATTTCTTCTTCCCTGTTATTGAGCTGTATATACGAAGGCTGTTCTGTTAATACTGTCTTTTTTATAACTAAACTAAAATAAACTTTAAAGAAGCTTATCTCTAGGATTAAGTAGAAATGGATTTTAATTTCTTGGCGGATAGTGGAAATGAGCTGCTGCTGAGCCAATGGAATCAGAGAGCCTTGCTTCTTGTAAATGTATATCCACAGGGCACGTATGTAAAGTTTAAGTTGAATATTTTACTCTTAGGGAGTTGCATTTATTTGAACACATTTGAAAAACCCTGACAGTGCAGTTCTAAATGATGAGAAGCTTGAGCTAGCATTTAGTGAATTTAGTTTATTCTTAAAGTATACTAAATTTTGACTTAAATAGTGCTTTCTAATAAAAATTGCTTTGCATTATTTTATGTAGCCATTAAACTATAATTTCACTTACTGTAGTGTTTGAAAGTGTGGGTTCAATTGATCAAATACTTTGTAGCAAACATGTTTTTACTTATATAAGCACAACAGTATATAAATATTTATATATATATATGATAAAATCCTTTAATTACATTTTATATAATATATGTGATATATTTAATATAGGTAATATTATGTATTTATTATATCTAAAATATATGTGTATTTATATGTTTTCTGACAAGTCTCTCAAAGGGTTTAAGTTGCTTGCACATTTATAGATAGGTCTTTTCATGTGCAATTATTTCAAGTAACTAAAAAAACAATATCAAAACAGTAGTAGATTTGTCTTTTTTCTCTTTTTAGTTCACATGCCAACCTTAAAATGGTATATTTTAAATAATTGAATTAAATGTAAAATATGTAAGTAAACATGAAGGCAAATACTATTAGTTATACTGAGCTTGAACATAGTAATAAATTGGTCTTAATTAAATGAATTTAATTTAAAAAGTACTTTAGGTCAGTCAAATTCATTGATTGATAAGAGGACGTACATTATTTATTTAATCCAAACTAATAAAAAGAAAAATATTATTCATTCATTAGAGATAAATATATGATCCTGATTTCATTGCTCAGGAAACTGGGATCTTTGTCTAAATTTTCTCTTTTAATATCAATACATGGAAAAAGTGAGTTAAAAAAGCAATCCACAGATTGAATATAATTTTTATTAACTTTTAAACAAGTATAAACATGCAACACATCATCTTCAGACAAATAACATCAAAGTTGTTTCATGTGCATCATATATATTTTAAAATCACATTTCTGATATATTTTCTATTCTAATTGACAGGACATTTCAAGGTCTATAACTTCTTTGAGATTTTAAATCACTTCCCTTAATTATAAATTCTTCCAGGGAAAAGTCTTAAGTCTTTAAAAGTGAACTAATAAGTCATCTTGTTTGATGTATCCTTTTCATGATTGAAACATAAAAAGAATTCAATGTACCACCCCTTGGCTTGCTTCTCTTTTTCAAAGTAGATTTTATTTGTTGTAAATGTGGTGAAGAATAAGGGGAGATTCTTACTTCAAATCCAGTGGGTGATTATCTTAAAAATATTAAACACATAGAGAGCCACTTCTGCATGTTGTCTTCGTAGTGATTGATTTTAATGGAATAAAGAAACAAATGGGTAATTTCAAAGTTTTCTCGTATCGCATTGATTTGAGAAGTGTTTTAGTTTATCATTTATCATTGTGTGCTAAGTTAAACAATAGAGTGCATAATAATTTAAGCCTCAAAGTCTACATTAAGGAAATAAAGGGAATGCTATATTTATAATCAGTGTCTGAAGTTGAATGTTTGAGTGTTTCTAGATAAATACATATTATAAGTAGGTTATCAAAAACTAAGATACATTTCTATAATCATCTCCTATTTGGTCATGGAAGAAATTATGTGTTTAGTTTTTCCATGTTAACATGTAAGAATAATGATGAAGTGATCTTTGTATAGGCTTTAACTTTTCAAATGAGACTCATACAAAAAGAATACTTCTCAACAGAATGATCAGTTAAAACTGCATCTTCCCATCTCCTGGGATCTTTAGAACCTGCCTGTTTTAGTTCTGACCAACTGAAGAGATTGTTGGTATTTGGAAGTACCCCCACCCCCCGCCTCTGTCCTAATGTTTTCTTTTATGTGGAGAAAACTGCACTTATAACCTTCTTAGCCTCTATCTCTGCTGTTCACTCATCCCACTTCAGGTTAGGTGGAGTGACTTAACCTGTTAGATGACTTCGGGAGAAGAACTGAGCCCTTCCACCTTCTTTCTTCCAGGCTTCCAGCAGAAGGTGTAGTAGGTTCTACTAAAAGACATGCAAGAGTAGGCTATGCCTCTGCAGTAGTTTCTGTGGTAATATGAGGAGTCTTATGATGTTCAGCTCTTCCTATGGGCAGAAGGCCTGTTTAATTTCAGAATTAAGGTTAATGCATCCCATGGTTACCACATAGTGAAGCACTCTTCTTCCGTATCCGCAATTATTATGTAAAGGGTGATATTTGCTCTCCATCTGTGACTTCTTTTTTAATCAAGAACTCAGAGAGAGAAAGGAGTGATGTTTATGGTCCCCTATCAAGCCCCAACGTATTAAAATTGCCAGTAATAAGCTTATTTAGTATTGAACTGAATGAACATGGTTATAAGCCAGCGGTGATTTAAGACTTGTTTTTCCTCACGGAGGTTGAGTTGGAGAATTGACTTACTGTGACTATGATCTCCAAGCCCCTGTATTCATTCCTTCATTCACATGTGCACGGTCCTGTTAGTGATGTTTATTTTAGAGAGACATTTAAAAGAAAACCGTTTGTTTATCTGGGGTTAACACTACCATTTAAAACACACATCTTGGTTATAGACTTTAGTAGCTCCACATTCAATTCCATGCTGTCCATTTAAGCATCAGGTGAATCTGACATGCCTTGAGTTGGTCGTTACTTCCTATTTGTGTTCCTACTGCACAGTCATGAAGAGTTGGATGATTTGGATCAGTTATTCTACAAAAGAAACAGAAACATTTGGACTTTGAAGACAAAGTTGACTGATTTCCTTGATTGTAAATTTCGAAAAAGAGCTTGTTAAACTCTTACTTAGTTCATTTTTGGGGTAGACTATTCATAATAACAGCTTGAAGTAACTGAATTTTTTATAGCACTCCAGATTTTAAAACCTCCCCTGATAGTAGGAAATCTGGAAATAAAGTTGTATTCATTGGCTCTGAGTTTGCTTCTGAAGAGATCACATTTTTGGTATACTATAAAAATGCTGCAGAAATACAGGCAAGCTCCCGAGGGCCGTAGTCAACATTTTCCTTATGATTCACGTTTGTTTGAAATACTCTCGTAAACATACATAGTGATGTATCCTTTAATGTTTTTATATTTAGGAAGGAGGTAAAATTAGTTCCTGAGAATATTTTGTACCAGGAAAAATGATCCCCAAAGATATATAAGGTTCTTCTTCCTGTTTCCAATTCCTCCCTTATTGGGTGCATAGTCTTACTAATCAGTTTGTATCATAGAAGATGGTGAATGAAGGTGAACCTTCATAAAGTCAGGCTCCCTGACTCTGTCTTGTGTGGTGCATCTACGCTGGAATCAAGTTATAAAAAGTTTAATGAAATTCAATAAGGATTTTCTCACTTCTATGCATTATATGTCATGTTGAAAAAAGTACATAAAAAGACAAATTTTGCCTTGACTCTTAATTTTCTCCTAGCCGCTATAACAATGTCAACTAAGTCATTCAATTACAATATTATTTAAAAAGGAATGCACAGGCAAAGTCAGTACCTGTGCTCTGAATTAACAAAACAACTTATTCTGGGGTGAAATAGTACCATGCTTTGCCAAAGAATACATTTACCTGTAAGAATATTCTCTTAAAATAGAAGGTGCTTATCGTTACTTGTAAATCATGCAGACTCAAACAATTATTGTGAACTAAGGTAAAGTGTATATTGATTAAAATGCATGTCAACTCATTTTACTAGGTAGTCATCTCTTACTTAATGGGAATCAAGTTATTAAGCAGCCTTATAAAAGCAAATGTTTACCTCCATATCATACTTAGTAGATGATATACATATTGTGCAAAATATGTGAACAGAAGGACTACTTGAAAAAAGAAATCAGACTAATTATGTAATGTGGCAAAATTTTAGCATATTTTAGGGATAGCATGTGTTTAAAATTTGGTAATTACACATGAATAATTTCTTCATTAAATTACTTAATTGTTAATAAATTTAAGCTTGAAGTTTATAGAATGCATGTGGTATATTTGAAACATTTTTTTATTCTATTTTTTTTTCGAAAACAATTTTAGGAATCTTTACTTAAAAACAACCTTATCTTAAAATGGAGTAAATTTGGTTTTACGAGCAGCAAGCAAAGTACAGAAGCAAAAATGCATTACAGGAGCATTAAGTTCTACATTAGGTCACAGCATCTAATCTGAAATCACACCCATAATATCATTTTTCGGGATATCTGGGAAATAGTTATTTCCCAGGATGTCTGAACCATAGCTACTCTATTTGACTTTTAATTGTAAAAAAAAAAAAAAAAAAATTTTTTTTTAATAGCCAAAGCAGATTTCACCATTAATGACGTCAGTGTTTTTCTAGGTATGAGAAGATGCAAGAATTGGCACTCATAAAACCTTTTTCTGAAAAGATCTAACTATCTGAAGGCCTGGTCTGCCAGTTTTTTTTTTTTTCAGAGCACAGAGTGCCTCATTCTTGATTTTCACCCTGAACTTCTTTCAGGGGGTGTTGAAGGTCAGCAGCTTGCAATGGTCATGATGTAATCTTTGTAGAGGCAGCTGGCAAGTACCAACTTCCAGTCAGCAGGGTCCCTTCATAGCCACATATCTGACCATGTGACACCATTTCATGGCCATTGTGTCCAGCGGTGCTGGGAAGGCTCATTCCCAGGTCTAGGGAAGTGATGGGCCACTCAGTGTGCTAAAATTGGACCAGGCCTTGCAAGTAGCAAAAGTCTCTGGACCACTGGCTTACTAGCCTCCTGGTCCAGGAAAATATTTCCTCTTTTTGCTTTTTCCCTTGATCTCATATGGAACTGTCAGTTCAGCACTATATCACAGGCTCAGTGAAACAAGTGACATAGAAAATAATATAGCCATAGCTAGCAGTTATTAGTAAAATAAGAATTATAAGTCAAGAACTTTCATTAGATAAAGCCTGGTATACCCCAAGTCACCTGACTTCATTCGTTAAATGATTATAGTCTGGTGTTAATCTCCTGGTTGTACATTATGGAGCATCTGACCTTTATCTGAAGATTGGTTACTGAGATAAGCCTTAGAAACTAACCTACAGTGTCCTTTTTAATAACTTAATTAAATCTTTTAGCAGTATCACGTAACAAGGAACTGTCTCAGCAATGAGTCTTAGTAAACACTAGACATTAACAAAACTAGAAACTTAATTTAACAATTTACAAAACTTAATATTCCGTGATTTTTCATTATGGAGGCCCTGTAGCCAGGTAGGCTTTAACCCATCAAATAAAAAATGAGGTTTGTCAGGGAGCTGGGAAAAGCCAAGCAGCCATCTTGGATTTCCCATAGCCCTGACTCTGATTTCCAGCTATTGTTTTCAATTTTCCAGTTTAGAAGCAGACTGTTGCCATGGTTTAAGGACATTAGGATGGCACAAGTCTAACAGAGTTTTTGTATAAGCTGAATGAGCTTTTACATGTCTACAAACCCGACAATTGGATTAATTTCTAAAACTAGCATAGGATCAGGCCTATGGTAGAAAAGCATTTGATTTATATGCAGAGGGCTAAGAAGTCAAGAAAACATTATAAATGATCATACGAATCAGGTCCAGCATCTTGGGCAAGCTGTCTACCTCTGATGTCGTCGTCTTCTCATCCTGGTGTAGTGTAGTTTCTTCTGAAAAAAGTCTTTCCATCCAGGTTGGTGACAGTCCTTTAAATTATGTCCTTTTTTTTTTTTTTAGTCCTGGTTGCAGGTCATGAGGCATCTGATCTTCATCCAAAGATCACTGAGATAAGCTTCAGAAACAAACTTAGGGTATTCTATAAGAATTCAATTAAATTTTACATTAATATAACATAACAGCAAGGAACTATCCAAGAAATGAGTCTTACTACCTCCATTGGTAGACCGCCATTAACAAACTGGGATTTAACATTTATTGAAACATCCTTTTCTCCCTAAAATCACCCTCATTTTTACCAAATATAACCAAATTAAGACTTGTTTAAAAAATAGATCTGTTCTCAATAAACTTGACCTGATTATTTATATAACCATAGACCCCCCCTTTTTTTTTTTGCTGAGACTTTTATGGAGTCTCAAACTTAACTTTATTTTTTTTATTGGAGGCTAATTATTTTACAATATTATATTGGTTGGTTTTGCCATACATTGACATGAATCCACCCCGGGTGTACATGAGTTCCCCTCCTGAACCCCCCTCCCACCTCCCTCCTCCCTTTATCCTCCCTCTGGGTCATCCCCACACACCAGCCCCGAGCATCCTGTAACATGCATCGACCCTGAACTGGTGATTCGTTTCGCATATGACAACATACATGTTTCAATGCCATTCTCCCAAATCGTCCCACCCTCACCCTCTCCCACAGAGTCCCAAAGACTGTTCTATACATCTGTGTCTCTATTAAGCAAAAATATATCTGGAAAATCACTTAAGAATGTCAGTTTTTCAAATGATTAAATGAATTTGTTATTAGGTTAATGATTTTAATGTCAGATGATCTAAGAACATGTGATCCAGACATTTTTTTCCTCCCTACACACTCATGGCCGCAATAAAACGTAACTTTGATGCAATCACCAAGATAGTGCTGCTAACCTGTTATGGCATTTTTTCTCAGTGAGTCTGAATATGGCCACAAAACCAGATCCTTCTGGACACAATCCACCAGGCAGCCACATAAAATCTCATCAGATTTGATCTATAAAATAAAACTTTATTTTTTACTTATGTAGGTCATCATCACTGGAGGTTTTTCAGCTGACTTTTGTTAATGAGAAGCTATACTCGTTACTTAAATCACGTGATTAATATTCAGTGTTATCACTTGGAAAAATACTTTTATGTCTGCTTGATACAGTAGAAGAAGTTGTTAATGGTGGTGATGAAATCTCCACGAGTACAATTTCATCGTACCTCATGCATGTCTATAGTATATGTGAGATTTACTCAAGTATCTTAACATAGGTATGTAGGTTTCTCATGGCTTATTTAAAGTAGATTCTAGTATTGTTGGCTCTCTGGAGTCTGGAAGTAAGAATAACCGTTTTATTATGTCAGTTGACAAAGATAATACTGTCAAAGACATCAGTGTGTCATAATTGGGTATTTACATTGCTTCTACTCTCTCCTGCATTGGACGGAGGTTCTTTACCACTAGCGCCACCTGGGCAGTCCCACAAACATAAACAGCCTCCTTCAAATATTTGTATTCTGATGTGTTTGTGTGCAATTGATGTCAAAACTGGAATGCTTGTTCAACAAGTAAATATCATTTCTCTAGTAAATGTTTCCTGATTGAGTTCTAAAATCTCGTAACAATTGCCTTTTCAGCACCAATCAGTTAGTGTTCTTTTCCAGAACTCCAGGCATCAACAGAGATTATTATGCTTTAAATCTTTTTTCCAGTTGACATGAGTACCGATATTTGTTGATTGCATACTTCAGGTCAAGCAGTACTCTCTAGATGTATTGCTGTGCTGTGCTTAGTCGTTCAGTCATGTCTGTGATCCCATGGACTGTAGCCCCTCAGGCACCTCTGTCCATGGGGATTCTCCAGGCAGGAATACAGGAGTGAGTCGCCATGCTCTTCTCCAGGGGATCTTCCCCACTCAGGGATCAAACCCAGGTCTCCTGCATTGCAAGTGAATTCTTTACTGTCTGAGCCACCAGGGAAGTATTAACTCATTTAATACAACAGTGCTCCAGCTTGCTGATAAGAAAGTGAAGGCAGAGAAGTAAAGTAGCTTTCTAGGCCACTTGTATGATCTGTTCACAGAGTCTGCTCCTAACGACGGCACCGCTGGCTAGGTGAAATATTATGTCATTGATTTCCAGTTCTCTATAACTGAGTTTCAGCTTGCATCTAGGCAGTATTTTAAGGATTAATTACCTGCTTATGTAGAGTTATAGGGAAAAAAATACCTGTCATCATAATGTTTCTATGTCAGTGATAACATTGAATGATAATAATGGAAACAATGTTATTTATATTTTAAACTACTTCATAATAAACTGATTTTACATTGGAATTCTATCTTGTGAAATTATTTATTTAAAGGTACGGAAAATATTTGTTAAAATGTTTTGTCAGATAGGAATAAAAGCTGTTTAAAACTGGTCTTCAGGAAATTTTGTGGTCTGTATCCAGAACTGCAAGTATTATTGACATTCAGTTCAGTTCAGTCGCTCAGTCGTGTCCGACTCTCCGCGACCCCATGAATCACAGCACGCCAGGCCTCCCTGTCCATCACCAACTCCCGGAGTTCACTCAAACTCATGTCCACAGAGTCGGTGATGCCATCCAGCCATCTCATTCTCGGTCCGAGAATGAGATTATTGACATTACTAAAGGTTAAAAGTTGATACCTCTGTCATCTATAACCAGTGTTTTGAGGATGAATTTCAAATGATAATTAATCACAGAACTTTTCTTGAGAGTCTTGTCAAGAGGAAAACTTCTTTGTCTTTAATGGCTATGGGAAATTACTTGTCTCAAAAATATTTGTCAGTTCTTATGCTTAAATACCCCTTGTACCTATTCTTCTTTGTCCATCCCTGTGACCACAGTTCCAGTTAAGATTTCCTGCATTTCCATCTAGGCATTAATTTAGCAACCTCCTAGTATGTCTTCTTGCTCTTAATCATTCTCCTCTAGTTTATCATTGATACATATGCCAGAAATACTTTCCCCAAACACAAATCTTGTCATGGCCTCCACTTCTTTGGTTCTTGTCTGTCCCTTTGATGTAATCTCCCCTAACCCAAAATTTGCCCTCCAGAGCCTTGCCATACTGCAATCCTTGCAACTTTTTCAATACAACATGCTGCTTCTAGCCACATTTCTTTTATGCTGTCTTACATTCTGTTCCCTCCTTAAATGCCTTTTCCTATTTTGTATATGCTGATATTAGAAAAATCTAATACATGGCCCAAACCTCAGAACTTTGAAGTGGATTGGAGGTACCATCACCTCCCTGTGGTGATTTGGTCTAATTGCAGGCAAAATATCAAGAGGATAATAAGCAGTTCCTTTGCTATTTGGACTTATAAGGGGTAGACCAATGACAGATAATGTAAGTTATCTTCAATTATCTAATGTTAGAGTGAGAAGTTACCCAAATTGCTGACACCTGTCATGCAATGATAAGCACAGATATTTGTTTATCATTATTTATACATGAATATTAATCTATCATTTCAAGGGAAAGAAAGAAACCATGCTGTGTCAGCTCTATGACGTCTCAAACCCTTTTGCTACATGGCTCTATTTTATAGCATTTTCTATACTTCACTTAAGCCATATGGTTGGTCAGACTCATTAAAAGACAAGCATGAATGCCCTTTTCAAAACACGCTGTTTCAAAGAAATACCTGTAATCTGCATGTAAGTTGAAGACAGATGTCAACAAAATAATTATTGTGCCAAACATGTACTTTAAAGAGAGTGCCTAAGTTGTCAAAAAATCTTGTAAATGATAGAGTAGTTGCAGAGAAACTTGATAATTGCATATGTTTAGTGTATATTATCTAGCATATTAGTTGATATTGTCAAAGTTGCTATGGGATGTTCAGTGAATTTCATTTTGATCTTTAACAGAATAAGAATATTCTTTGATGAATACAAAAAATAATCACTTATATTCTGTGTGTTTATATTTTGAATTAACTCTTCTTGTCCCTACATTTGAAACTTTGTACATGCATCACCTCATCCTTAAAATATCCTCCAGCCTTGCCTTTTCAAAGTCTGCCATCCAGCTGCTGCTGCTGCTGCTAAGTCACTTCAGTCGTGTCCGACTCTGTGTGACCCCATAGACGGAAGCCCACCAGGCTCCCCCTTCCCTGGGATTCTCAAGGCAAGAACACTGGAGTGGGTTGCAATTTCCTTCTCCAATGTGCTAAACCTGTTTAAAAATTTGTAAGCTTTACAATGATTCTCCAGCACTACCTGCTGATAATAAAAGTGACTCCTGTTTAACCCCTGCTCTGCATGGGCACAGCCTACGTTTTGTTCTTAGATTAATACATATAAGTGTGCCATTGTATCAAAAGAGCTAGACTTCAGTATATGTCTTTCACCATATATGGCATTGTACTAGTTGCATTGAATTATCATATAAAATTAGACAGTTACCTCTATTTTGGAATACTCAAAGCATAAGGGTGCTCAAAAAATTAAAAACTCACAGATTTCACATTTATACAGTTTTACATTTATCAAGTTATCCCATATACTAATACATAATCTACATTTTCATAAATTCATGCCATTAGTTCTAGCTGGGCTTTAAGGTAATAATAGCTTAGTATCTACTCTATAGTCTATTGCTGTAAAGTATTTGAAGGCAGATATCATGAAGTCTGATTAAATTTTAAGTCACTATTTTGTAGATGGCTAATTAACATATCAAAGATTAATATAGCTATTAAGAGAAAACATTTTGATTTATATTTACTTATATCCCTCAAATGGCCTATAACATTTCTGGGTACATAAACATAAATATAATCTGATTGACTTTCTAGATGAATTCTATATATAAATTATGCAAATAGCTAGATTGTAATGACATGTAAAGATTTCTTTTATATTTCTATAGCTAAATGCAATGTAATCAGTAGTATAATTTTATTTATTTATTTATTTATTTTTTGCCATTTATTTTTTGTATGTTTATTTTTTTATCTTTAATAGTGTACATAGTTTTTTATCTTTTTTTTAAAGTAATTTATTATTTATTTGAGGCAAATTATTTTACAATATTATATTGGTTGGTTTTGCCATACATTGACATGAATTCGCCCCGGATTTACATAAGTTCCCCCTCCTGAACCCCCCTCCCACCTCCCCCCTCCCTTTATCCTCCCTCTGGGTCATCCCCGCACGCCAGCCCCGAGCATCCTATAACATGCATCGACCCTGAACTGGTGATTCGTTTCACATATGACAACATACGTGTGTCAGTGCCATTCTCCCAAATCATCCCACCCTCACCCTCTAATATAATATTAGTTACAATAAAGTTTATCTGTAAGTAATAATTCTTGTCTTATAAAATACTGCCTTAAAACTGACTCATCTGTATGAACAAAAATAACAACAGCAAAATGTAACAGCCTATTAAAAGTTATTTTAAACCCTAATTTATATCTTTTATTTTTTTAAAACTGAAAGGCATCATAGTCTTGAATTTCAGTTTATTGTCTGTTCTTTGCCTAAAGAATATTAGGAAAATATTACTGCAATTCGAGTAGTCTTCATATCATGGAAACATGCTTTAATGTTACATAATTATTGTATACAGTGATGTGAAGCATTTCAGTTTTATAGAAAGTATATCATTACCCAAAACATAAATTTTGAGATTTAAAATGCACTGTTACTGCACATTTTTAGATGTGAAAAAATTAGAGTAATATATCCAAATTTAAAAGAGATTTCAAATCTTGTAAATAAAAATGACACGTTCTTCTATTAAATTGACATCAATGGAGCTTTTTGTAAGAGGCTTTCAGATCTGTTGTTTGTTCATTTTGTATGTCTATAATTATAGTATTTAGAGCATCTCGTACTGTGTTTGTTTCTACGTATTGAACTTTCAAATGACAAATGTACTAATGGTGGAGCCAAAGACAAATCGTGCTAGCAGCTGAATTACTGGCCTGCTGAAGTGGCCTGTGACAATGTTGCCTGAGGAATAATGAAAAAATAATTACTCAGAAACATGCATGAAGATTAGCTTGTTTTGGAAAATTAGTGACCTAGGTCTGGACCTAAAATTATTTCTCATTATTTTATATGTTGTACTCTTAATAATCTTCCATGTAACACATTCAGCTTATAAACTGAGTGTTTATAAGCTGAACATGCTAATCTTAGTGGGAAAGATTAATAATGATATAATACAACTTGCGTCGGTGATGCCATCCAGCCATCTCATGCTCTGTTGCCCCCTCCTCCTCCTGCCTTCATTCCAAGCATCAGGCTCTTCTCCAGTGAACTGGCTGTTTGCATTAGGTGCCAGAGTACTGGAGCTTCACTTTCAGTGTCAGTCCTTCTAATGACTGTTCAGGGTTGATTTCCTTTAGGACTGACTGGTTTGATCTCTGTGCTGTCCCAGGGACTCTCAAGAGTCTTCTCCAGCCCCATGCTCTGTAAGTCACACATTTTATTTGTTTCTTTAACTCTCATTTCAAAATTGTTTCACTATACTTTTTTGAAATATTCAACCTTAGCAAGTTACCTTAAATCTCTTTTATTTACTAGGCATGTTAGAATTTCAGTTAAAATTGCTCAGTCACTCCAGAGGCAAGTCCATCAGTGAGTGATTAACCAAATCCTCTGTGTTACAACTTTATAGTTGGAACCTGAAGAATGAGAAGGAACTACATGAGGGAAGAGAAGAGGAAAAGTGTTCCAAGCAGAAGAGAACAACTATGCAGTCACCACACTGGCCAAGTCTGGACCTTCCTCTGATTGGGATGTAGCTCATGACTTTGGAATAAGTCTTTTGTAAAACAGATGAGAAAAAATAAAGTTTTGCAAGAGTAAATAACGCTGCCGCATAGTTTATCAACAAATAGAGGGAAAATACATTTTTTTTCTGGATAAAATATAGAGAATAAGCATGTATTATCTTTAAGATAATAGTAAGTAAGAGAATACTGTTTTACCAGTGTTGTTAAAAATAAGCATTAAGAAACTTTACAATCTATCAATGAACTTGACTATCAGCCAAGTCAATTAATTTATGACAACCAAGAATATACAGTGGGGAAATTATAGTCTTGACAATAAATGGTGTTTGGAAAACTGGACAGTTCAGTTCAGTCACTCAGTCATGCCCGACTCTTTGTGACCCCATGAATCACAGCACCCCAGGCCTCCCTGTCCATCACCAACTCCCGGAGTTCACTCAAACTCACCTCCGTCGAGTCGGTGATACCATCCAGCCATCTCATTCTCGGTCGGCCCCTTCTCCTCCTGCCCCCAATCCCTCCCAGCATCAGAGTCTTTTCCAGTGAGTCACCTCTTTGCATGAGGTGGCCAAAGTATTAGAGCTTCAGCTTCAGCATCAGTCCTTCCAATGAACACCCAGGACTGATCTCCTTTAGAATGGACTGGTTGGATCTCCTTGCAGTCCAAGGGACTCTCAAACTGGACAGCTGTATGCAAAAGGATGAAACTGGGACACTATCTTACACCGTACACAAAAATCAGCTCCAAATGAGTTAAAGACTTGAATGTGCCACGTGAAACTATAAAACTCCTAGAAGAAAATGTTAGTGATAAGCTCCTGGACTTTGGTCTTGGTGATGAATTTTTAGATCTGACACCAAAGCAACATAAGGAGGTAGGATGACATCAAACTAAGAAGAGTCGACGTAGCCAGGGAGCCCATCAACAAAGTGAAAAGGCAACCTCCAGAATGGAAGAAAACATTTGAAAACCTATGCAGTATTTCCTCTTTATCTGCGGTTTCTCTTTCCAAGGTTTCGCTTAACTGAGGTCAGCTGCAGTCTGAAAATATTCAATGGAAAATTCCAAAATAAGCAAGTGGTAAGTTTTAAATAGTGCAGCATTCTGAGTAGCTTGATGAACTTCCATGCCTTTTGGCTCTGTCCCGCCCAGGACATGAATCATTCCTTTGTCCAGTACTTCCTGCCCCTTAAATATTTAGTAGCCAACCTCGCTGTAAGATTGACTGTCCCGGATTCAGTTTGCAGCACTGATTTTGGCAGTGCTTGTGATCAACTTACTGAGGTTGCTAAGACCTACAGTAAGAACAAGTCTTCTATACATAGAGAATTGTGCAGAAGGAAAAGGAAATATATGCTGGTTTTTATGCTGGAAGTCAAATTCCAAAAGTTATGTACCCTCTGTTACAGTATATTGTTATAATTTTCTATTATTAGTTACTGTGAATCTCTTACTATGCCTGATTTATAAATTAAAGCTTCAGTTCAGTTCAGTCGCTCAGTCGTGGCTGACTCTTTGTGATCCTATTAACTGCAGCATGCCAGGCCTCCCTGTCCATCACCAACTCCCGGAGTCCACCCAAACCCATGTCCACTGAGTCAGTGATGCCATACAACCATCTCATCCTCTGTCATCCCCTTCTCCTCCTGCCCTCAATCTTTCCCAGCATCAGGGTCTTTTCAAATAAGTCAGTTCTTCCCATCAGGTGGCCAAAGTATTGGAATTTCAGCTTCAACATCAGTCCTTCCAATGAACACCCAGGACTGCTTTCCTTTAGGATGGACTTGTTGGATCTCCTTGAAGTCCAAGGGACTCTCAAGAGTCTTCTCCAACACCACAATTCAAAAGCATCAGTTCTTTGGCGCTCAGCTTTCTTTATAGTCCAACTCTCACATCCATACATAACCACGGGAAAAACTATAGCCTTGACTGGACGGACCTTTGTTGGCAAAGTAATGTCTCTGCTTTTTGATATGCTGTCTAGGTTGGTCATAACTTTCCTTCCAAGGAGTAAGCGTCTTTTAATTTCATGGCTGCAATCAGCATCTGCAGTGATTTGGGAGCACAAAAAAATAAAGTCTGACACTGTTTCCACTGTTTCCCCATCTATTTCCCATGAAGTGGTGGGACTGGATGCCATGATCTTAGTTTTCTGAATGTTGAGCTTTAAGCCAACGTTTTCAGTCTCCTCTTTCACTTTCATCAAGAGGCTTTTGAGTTCCTCTTCACTTTCTGCCATAAGGGTGGTGTCATCTGCATGTCTGAGGTTATTGATATTTCTCCTGGCAGTCTTGATTCCAGCTTGTGCTTCTTCCAGCCCAGAGTTTGTCATGATGTACTCTGCATATAAATTAAATAAGTAGGATGACAATATACAGCCTTGACGTACTCCTTTTCCTATTTGGAACCAATCTGTTGTTCCATGTCCAGTTCTAACTGTTGCTTCCTGACCTGCATACAGATTTCTCAAGAGGCAGGTCAGGTGGTCTGGTATTCCCATCTCTTGAAGAATTTTTCACAGTTTATTGTGATCCACACAGTCAAAGGCTTTGGCATAGTCAATGAAGCAGAAATAGATGTTTTTCTGGAACTCTCTTGCTTTCTCCATGATCCAGTGGATGTTGGCAATTTGATCTCTGGTGCCTTTGCCTTTCTGAAACCAGCTTGAACATCTGGAAGTTCACAGTTCACATATTGCTGAAACCTGGCTTGGAGAATTTTGAACATTACCTTACTAGCATGTGAACTTAGTGCAATTGTGCAGTGGTTTGAGCATTCTTTGACATTGCCTTTCTTTGGGATTGGAATGAAAAGTGACCTTTTCCAGCCTTGTGGCCAGTGCTGAGTTTTCCAAACTAAAGCTTAGGTATGTATGTGTATGTAGGGATAAAAGGTAGTATGTATAGGGTTGGTACTGTCTTTGGTTTTAGGCATCCACCTGAGATCTTAGAATGTATTCCCTGCAGGTAAGTGGGGGCTCCTGTTTTCAGTAAGGGGTTAATATCCAAATATATAAAGAACTCATACAGCTCAAGAGCAAAAACAACACAAATCGTCTAAATATCGACAGAGGATCTGAATATTTTCCTGAAGACAGAGAGCTAGAAAGCACATGAAAAGTTGCTCAGCAACAGTAATCATCAGGGACGAGCAAATCAAGAGGACAGTGAGCTATCCCCTCACACCTGTTAGGATGCTAGTTATCAAAAAGATAAGAACTAATGTGTTGGTGAGGACACGAAGAAAAGAGAACCTTTGTGCACTGTTGGTAGGAATATAAATCTGTGCAGTTACTATGGAAAACATTATGGGCATTCTTCAAAAAATTAGAAATTGAATTACTGTATGATTTAGAAATTTTACTTCTGGATATTTACCTGAAGAAAATGGAAAGACTAACTTGAAAAGACATATGCCCTGCAGTATTATTTATAATAGCCAAGATATGAAATTGACTGGAGTGTTCATTGAAAGGAGAGTGGATAAAGAAGATATATTAATATTTCATTTATATAGTAGAATGTTGCTTAGCCATAAAAAGACTGAAATCTTGCCTTTTTGCCACACAGGGTAGGACCTAACTGATATTATGCTAAGTGTGGTAAGTCAGAGAAAGAGAAATACCGTATGATCTCACTTACATGTGAAACCTAAAAATCAATATACTAATAAATCAAGCACGTGATTATAGAAACTAGACTAGTGGTGGCCAGAGGTGAGGAGTTGAGGGCATAGGTAGATCAAAAGGTACACATTTCCAGTTACAGAATAAATAAGTCATGGGGATGTGATGTACATGGTGACCATAGTTAATAACACTGTATTACATATTTGAAAGTTGCTAAGAGGGTAAATTTTAAAAGTACTCATCACATGAAAAAAATTGTAACTCTGTGGTGATGAAGGTTAACTAGATTTGTTGTGGTGTTTCACAGTATTTACAAACATCTAACCATTTTCCACAATAAACTGTGGAACATTCTTCAAGAGATGGGAATACCAGACCACCTGACCTGCCTCTTGAGAAACCTGTATGCAGGTCAGGAAGCAACAGTCAGAACTGTACATGGAACAACAGACTGGTTCCAAATAGGAAAAGGAGTACGTCAAGGTTGTATATTGTCACCCTGCTTATTTAACTTATATGCAGAGTACATCATGAGGAACGCTGGGCTGGAAGAAGCACAAGCTGGAATCAAGATTGCCGGAAGAAATATCACTAACCTCAGATATGCAGATGACACCACCCTTATGGCAGAAAGTGAAGAGGAACTCAAAAGCCTCTTGATGAAAGTGAAAGAGGAGAGTGAAGAGGTTGGCTTGAAGCTCAACATTCAGAAAACTAAGATCATGGCATCTGGTCCCATCACTTCATGGGAAATAGATGGGGAAACAGTGGAAACAGTGTCAGACTTTATTTTTTTGTGCTCCCAAATCACTGCAGATGCTGATTGCAGCCATGAAATTAAAAGACGCTTACTCTTTGGAAGGAAAGTTATGACCAGCCTAAATAGCATATTAAAAAGCAGAGACAGGCTATCGTTTTTCCCGTGGTCATGTATGGATGTGAGAGTTGGACTGTGAAGAAAGCTGAGTGCTGAAGAATTGATGCTTTTGAACTGTGGTGCTGGAGAAGACTCTTGAGAGTCCCTTGGACTTCAAGGAGATCCAACCAGTCCATTCTAGAGGAGATCAATCCTGGGTGTTCATTGGAAGGACTGATGCTAAAGCTGAAACTCCAAGACTTTGGCCACCTCATGCGACGAGTTGACTCACTCGAAAAGACTCTGATGCTGGGAGGGATTGGGGGTAGGAGGATACGGGGACAACAGAAAATGAGATGGCTGGATGGCATCACCGACATGATGGACATGAGTTTGAGTGAACTTCCTGGAATTGGTGATGGACAGAGAGGCCTGGCGTGCTGTGATTCATGGGGTCGCAAAGAGTTGGACACAACTGAGCGACTGAACTGAACTGAACCGAACCATTTTGTTGTACACCTGAAACTCATACAGTGTTATTATACCTTTTTTTTTTAAAGAGAACATCTTGCACTCTGTGAATGAGCTACACTATCATCCAAGTTGGGTGTTTGGAATAAAAAGCATATACAGTACTACACATAGACTATTACATAAATTACTGCATAAAGAGTATTCTGCATAGATTTGGGTGTAGGGTGGGTGGGGATAAAAATATTTATTAAATATTTTAAAATATATGTCTTTTTCTAAGTATTTTGGAAAACTTGATCTGTTTCTGTTTTGCTTTGCTTTTTTTTGGTAGTTTTTAGCTGATTATATGAATGAAAAGTAGTTGAAATCTATTTTGATTTTAATCTGAAACAGTAAATTTGCCTAGGTGAACTTCACTGAAGTAAACAAAAATCAGAATAACCTATGTGAGTGTTTTATGTTTGTATGTATGCAATTTATTTATGTATGTATTTGCTCATTTATTCACCAAACATGAATCTTAAATTCAAGGGATCTTCTCCGTGTCAGGGTTCGTAACGCTGTTATTATCTGTGGCAAGATTTCCCTATTGTCAAAGCTGAATTACTTAAATATGTGAAATAATATCCTTATATATGTGGACTAATATCCTTTACTATGAAAGCATATCTCATCCTAGAATCTCCTAAAATAAAGATCACTGTCACACAGTGTTCTATAGTCATTGCAGAAAATTATTTTTCTGTTGGACACCTGCTCAAATGTGTTGACATTAATTTGGTGAAAGTGTGAATTTTTTAAAAAGAATTTACATATTACTTTGGAAAAGTATCCAGTAATGCTTATTAGCACAGATTTTCATGTAAGAAAGGCTGGATTTGGTTGTTATTTCTGTTCCTCAGTGACCATGGACAAATTATCTAAAATTTGAGCCTCAGATTTCTGATATTTAAGATGATGAAATAAAGGTACCTTTATGAAAGGCTTGCTATAAGGATGAAGTACTAGATGTGTAGTGAGTGGCACATGATGGTAGATTAATTTTAGTAATTTTGTTATTTTTAATGCATTTGATATTTATTATACAATGTTTATAATGCTAGACTATGTAGATATTGCAAAATTATGTGTAATTGTCTCAGACATTTGTTTTGTAATTTAGTTGGGAAGCTAACACTTATGAGTTTGAGTAAACTCCGGGAGTTGGTGATGGACAGGGCGGCCTGGTGTGCTGTGATTCATGGGGTCGCAAAGAGTCGGACACGACTGAGCGACTGAACTGAAATTATTTAATTTTCATGTAATACCACATGTAAATGGTCAACAAGGGAGGTAATATCTCATTTTCTTAATAAAAGAATTAACTGAAGGAAATCATGCATATATCATCTATATTAATTGAATTTATAATTTGTACAGGTGACAATGTAAGTGGAGCTATACACACAGCGATGTTAGTACTTAAAAGTCATTTGTTTTAAAAGTATACTCTTGTTAAAAAGTAAGGGAGGAATTACTCAAGCAGTATAAAATAATTAATCTATTTAGGAGAGCCCATTTTACAGTGTAGTAGGTATTCCATTACCTTACTCACAAATGTTTCTGAAAACCCACAACATTTGCAAATTAGAGAGCTTGTGGGCATGAGGAACATATCCAAAAGCATAAACATTTTTACTGTAACTTGTCAGCCATATGGGCAGATGGTATAAAGCTTGTTTTCTGAAATGTGATGGAAAGTATAAAAAGAAATTTGACAATTTTTTTTTCATTTTTGAATTTGACTATCCAAATAGCTAGAAAGCTGGGAAATCAGTGGTATTATTTTAAGACCCTGAAAATCAGTGCCCAGGATTTTTGGAGGTTCAGCATTCAGCTGAAATTGTTTATAGACATGTTTTCATTATTAATGGAAACATCTGAGTGTCTATTAAAAATAGATCACTGTGGTAAGCTCTGGAGATTATGAAAACTTTGGAGACAGTGTCTCTGTCCTGAAGGGTTTTATACTCTCTATGAAGGTAGAAAAAACTTATAATTTAACTTTTTAAATAAGCAACTTTGCCTATACTAAAAGCTATGTAATTTCTTTGCAAAGGCCCAGGCCAAATTAACAATTACGTTTTGCTACATTAACGTATGAATTGAAATGATAGGATCATAAAACCGATGGAGAGAGGTAGTCATTAGACAATTATACTATGCGACATATTCTGAGACCCTGTCAATATTTCCTAGTGAATATGTCAGTATTTCTCTGTGACTCAGGTGAGCCCTGAGGCCATGACTGGTCCTTGCCTTGCAGCCAGCCTGAGTCAGGCCAGGTGACGGTATTTATCATTTTCTGTCTGACAGTGGTAGAGTATATATATTAGATATTTATTTTTTCAGTTTCCAACTTCCCTGCCTTAGGATATCGTCAGCCATCTTGGAAAATATTTGTCCTTCCCTTCCTCAAATTTTGGATACTTTTTTCAGTATAAAGGAGTGGGATTTATAATTTAATTTCTAGAAACAGAAGGACAAAGGAGAGAGTGAAAAAGATCAACACTCTCCTTTTACCTCCGGGAAATTTAAAGCAAGTCCGGAGTTACCTCTCATGGTTTTTTATTACCTATGTATCTCCTTTTCTTCTGCCTACTCTCATCAAACAGGAAGATAGATAAGTTGAGGTGGAAGGAAACTGGTTTATAGTAGTGAAAGAAAAATCACTTATCTTCATCTGTCAGGTAATAAAAATGAGCAATAAGAGAAAATATTCATGGGTGTTTGTATCAAATGACTTGTTCTTTCTCACCAGACACCAGGATATTAGGCGTAAAGAAGTTAAATGCTGCTTTCTCTTGGAAAATTAAATTCGTTATTTAATATATTGACACAAAATACATTTAAATCTGAAAGAAATCAAGGACAGTTGAAAAATAGTACATCCAAAGTTGAGAAAGGGGTGGAAAAGTTAAGTGAACTAAGTGCTTTAACATATAGTTACATGTATACAATTTTCAGAAAGGTGTATCAGTTTTTATAATTACATTCTAGTCAGTATGTATTGCCTAAATGATTTTAATATCAAAAGGAATATTTGTTTCATTATGCAAAAATATTATTTTGTTCCTGGACAATATTGTCTACATGAGAGATCATTCCAGACTCAGAAACATCAATACTAATATTTGCAGTAATTCAGTGATATTTAGCTTAGAGAATTTAGGTAAGGAGAGAAATAACTTTGACCATTTAATACATGGATGTATATGATTGGAGCAGCATTTATTCATTGAATAAGAGGAAAGTTCCTAAATAATATGTTTTCAAAATATATTGTTTATAGCTGACTTTGAAGAAGTATATAATATTGAATGTAATTATGATATGCTTTCACATAATAGTATCTTATTGATATTTTAACTCAATAGTTACAGGGTATTTGCAGTTATTTTTAATGTGATTAATGGTAATATGCCTCATATTTTTAAGTATTAACACATCCCACTGGCATTACTGTGCTATATACTTAAAATTTTTTCTCATTTTAGTAAAATTTAGTTGATTGCTGTATACTTTGGGAAGATAATGGTTGAGTTTATTAAAGATGTATGCATTTTACATAAAGGCTATGTATGCATGAATGCTAGCAAGTCAAAGGATTGTTAGAAAATGTATTTTGTATTCTTATTACATTTGATTCCATACAAATTGTTTGTTTTTAAGGAATGTAATATTAAAATAAGCTTATTTCAGAGTTTGAGTAATGCACCAATTCCACAGAGGGCAATATAGAACTTGATATGTTTTTACACTGTTAGTATCTTTGCAGCTTAACACTTGAAATCTGTAATCAAGGATGCTATAACAACCTTCTCACTTATTCTTAAAATAAGAAGCACACCTAAATGGGGAAAATTGGAAAAAATGTACATTCATTATGTCACATTATTAAATATTTTTTGTGTTAATAGAAGGTACACTTGTAGTCAATGATATAGTTTGGGGATAAGACATGCAAAAAGTGTAAGTAAATGGGTTAGTTGGATAGTCTTGCTCAGTTTTATAATCTCTCTAAATTTTAGTTTTACATTTATAACTTTAAAGAATTGGACTCTGTTCCTCCAGAGCCCATTACAATTTTAAAAAATACATAATTCTAGTTTCCAAAGTTAAAGCAGAATGGAGTGTGTTTCCAAACCTCAGTCTTACTTTTGTCTCTTAACAGGAGCTTGGGGATAGAATCTCAAGGCTCTTATAAAGTTTCCGTTCTGTTCCGTTCAGTCGCTCAGTCGTGTCCGACTCTTTGCGACCCCGTGGACTGTAGCCTACCAGGCTTCTCCGTCCATGGGATTCTCCAGGCAAGAATACTGGAGTCTTATAAAGTTTAAGAGGTATTATTCATTTAAAATGCTTAATAAATTGCTTTACCAAGGACAAATGCTAAACTAATGTTACATGTTAGTAATATCATTACTAAGATTAGGAAGATCAAATCCTAGAAAGTGAAGTAACTTGTTTCAGGTCACAGAGATTTCTAGAGATGTGCTAAACAAAACTATAGTGACAAAGTAGCTATGTAGTTGATAATGTACTAGAGATAATGCTTTCTAAGTAAACCTGTACATTATAAACAGATTATCACAAAGGAAGAAAGAATGTATGCCCTTTTCTGTTAAAACTGGTAGAATCCTACAAAAATTAATCTAATCTCAATTACCAGAATACTTTTCTCATGTTTGATAAAATGTGTGTATGTACTTTTTTGTTCTAATATTTAATAAAGATTTTGTTTACTGGTATGCAGACAACTCCAAATGATACCATGCTTGTAAAGCACATATTCATCTACTGACATGCAATTATTATTTATAAAGTAGAAATATAAATATAGAAATATTTCTCTATGTGAATAGATGTATAGAAAAACAATAAGATTGATCAAGGTGTTCTGTGTCCTTCATAATACTAATTGAGTCTGATTTTAACATTGTAGACAACCAAGAATTACTATATAGGGCATGATGGATGCCTACCAATAGTCTAGATGTCCTCCTATAAATTATGTGGGATTTATGTCAATATGGTGAGTTTTTCCATTTAAAAACAACAATCAGGGTCAGTCTTTCCTATGTAATTGACTTACAAGGGACCACGAAGCATTGTTATGAACATATTTTATATCTTGTTACCCTCAATATTGCTGAATGCCAGGAACTGATTACAGTGGGAAAGTTAGGGTCAGGGGACCATTGCTGTAAGTCTTGCATTTCAAAGTTTAGGGGACATTAGTATGGTTCCCAGGAGGGGGTATTAAGGAGGGTCAGGTTGTGCTCTCCCAAGGGATTTCATTTCACAGACTTGTAAGTTGGCTTGTTGGTTCCTTTGGTCTGATTTGGTTTAGTTCTTTAGCAGTCAAAGTCTCCTGAGGAATGTTAATAATGTCTACCCGAGCTCATTCTCGAAACTTGGGAACATGTGGAGGCTGTTGAGAGCTGCTTTATCCCCTCAAGCAGCACTTGCCTTCAGTATCCAGTGGTTCGGTTTCCACTGTGGGGTGTTTGTTGGGTTACATGGCAGTGGTTTGCTTGAAATGTCAAAATAGGGTCACTGCTCATGGTGAATTGACATAAGTCTGAGCACAATGAACAGGTGAAGCATTTTCACACCAAGTTGGGTGATTTGCGAAAACAATACATGGCTATTTCTCATGTTGGGATTTACAAGTGATTACTATAGGGGAAGAAAAACAAAAACCTTTCAATCCTTGAAATGGGGAACATTTAAGATATAAGTCCAGTGACCTATACTGATGACCCAGGTATGTTAGTTATTTTTTAACTTTTCTTTGGACTTCTGCCGTGGAGCACCTTTGTCAAGTCTCTTTAAAGCAGAACTAATGCACTTCGGCAGTCTACAGTCTGAATATTGCATTTTGACTTGCCTGGAAACCTTGTCTTTAGAACTAACTAGTAAATAATCAGTTACTATTTTTAATCATGAAATTGCTCTAGAAGTAAAATTTTAAGCATTCTGTTAGAGCCTAATATATACTTCTAGAGAGGTAATGCATTATTTAAATACCCACTTACCTGCCACATGGAAGATAGGAATGTTTCATCCATTTTTAAGGGCATAGTGGGATATTTGTTTCTTTTGAAATGTGGTTGGCACATTTTTTTTTCTTTTTCCTCCTCTGTCACACATAAAGAAACAGTACTTGAAAGAAGAATATGAGTATCAGTTTATTCTTAATTTGACTATTAAAATATATTTAAAGATCTTCTTACATTGTCATTAAGAGTCTAAAAAATGAAATAGATATGTAATTTTGTTAAAGTAAAGCCTCAAATTTCATAGAAACATTTGTGAAAGAGGTTTTTATGAAAAAAAAACAACACATTTTTTCTGTATTGCAAATTTAGTAATTTCCAAAAGATAGGACCAAGGATACATTTTGTTAATGTCATATAATTACCAGTTAAATGAAAGAATTATAAGTAAAATTTAAATTTAAAAAAGTAAATTATAAAGATTAAGGGAGGAAAAAAACCACATTCTACCTAAATATATAATTATTTAAAGGATTACTGAAGGATTACCAAGCTATTTCTTCAAAAACATCATAATTAAATTAATAGAATATTTTTGCAGCTTATGCTTACATTTTCTTCAGTTATATTTTGTTTTTACAAAGTAGATTTCTTGTAAATTATGAAACTAAAGCCAGATGTGTGGCATAATATAAGAAAAGCATCCTAAGAGAATAAACATTCTCAAGTTCTAAAACTATAAAACTTTAGCTGTAAATTGATGACGAATGTCACACTGTCATTTTAGCATTTTTCTTCTGGGAATTCTATGAAGAAATAGGTGTGAAATGATATTTTCCAACTTTCTTTACTCTGTGAAAAATATAATGTATTTTGTGCACTGAATTTTGAAATGATATGGAAGGTCTGAAGAATGTAGAATTGTTGATAGTCCACCATTGACTTACTAGATATATTCACATTTTTATCTCAAAAATTTTAATCACTTGACGTTTGCAGTTTATTGTTTTGTTTTTGTTAATACTGAGAGGTTGATACGTTACTGTGAAGTTTTCATACAAGTGATCTTTTAATTATGCTACTAAATCTATAAATAAGGAAATACTGAAAATATCCATGAAATGAGTTTAGGTCTTGAACAACACAGATAATACCATTCACACATTTTAAGGGAAATTACACTGTATGAGTAAGAAGTACAGCCTTTGAACACCCAGGTCTTGGAGTCCATTTTCATTTTGGTGAAACATGTCTAATTCTCAGTATTTCTCTCTAAGATACACATTTGTGTCTGTGTGTGTTTGTGTGTGTGTGTGTCATGGGGTGTCAGTTTATTTAGCCTACATTATAAGGAAATTTGTTGCTCGCATAGTTGAAATTTTTTTATAAATGAAACTCACCTCATTGAAGTGACAAATTAAAAAAAAAACATTTGCAAATGACTTACATCTATCATACTTTCGTGGCTCAAATAAAATATAAAATTATCCTGAGTGCTTAGGGATATGGCTATAGACATATATTAAATATATTATTTTGATTATTATTTCAGTGACCAATCAGGTCTTTTGAGCTTCTTTTTCCACCACTAAATGGCTTTAGGCCACCGTGCTTTCCTCTTTCATCCTTTTGATATCAAAATTCTCCTTTGACTACTGACGTTTAACATTAAAAAGGACTTTGAAACAATTAGGAAAGATTATAGTAGGTCTATTTGTATTAGAAGATATATTAAATTCCATTGCAAGAGACCTCTGCATACCTTGGGGTTTCTTCTGTGCTAATGGTTAATTTTCCATAAAATTATGTGTGGGACATTTGAGTTTTTTCATTTTTATCAGCACACTCATTCCTTCAACTGGTCTGTCCCTCCTTTTAAAAATATTTATTTGTTGTTTGAAAGTGATAGAATTTTGTATTGGACACCCCAGAATCAACTTACTCTGTAAAGAAGTCTGTGGAAATACTAGTATTTTATTATCCACCAACATCAGTTTTATCATTTGTGAAATAATTGCAATAGTAATATCTGTTGAGGTGACTGTGAGGTGACATACATTAAAATGCATACCTTAGTGAATGGCACAATGTGGGTATTTCATAAATGTCAGTTTTCTTTTCATTATCTTTGTGTGAAATTCACATGGAATTCATACATGGTTTTAGGGCTCGAGCGGCCCCTATTTGATCTCTTCCTGTTAGCTCCTTGTTTTGATGTCTGGGCAGCTACAAGAGTCTTCCTCATCAAGTGTAACTCTTCCATGCCTGTCTCCCTACCCCTCTTTAATTTGGTGGGCTGCCTCCTATATCTCAGAATTTGCCTAAATAGATTCAGTTTCATCTGCTGAAGAAAATCCCGTTTCAAAAATTTCAGTTTGTGGACAGCTCACTTTGGCAGATGAAGCAGAAAATGAGACATTTTCTGTGATATAAAAGGGTAGGTACAGAACCAGAGAGTTCTTGAACAGATCCGCAGGTCCACAGTCGGTGGTGGGGACTACTTCTTGTTCAGTGACTCAAGAAACTGGCATGAACTTTGATACTGCGTGGAAAAGGGGGAAAATATTAAGAAAGAGATTTGGCAGAGAAGAGTGACAACAGTATTGAATTCCTTGACAAAATGCACCAGTGTGCTTTGACATATTGAAACCTCCCACTGCCTTCCTTTCCTCATTTTTGTCTCCTAAAACTCATTTATAAAATTATTTCCAGTGTCCTTACTCAACCTTTTAATTACCTACTACTTTCCCTGGTGGCTCAGAGGTTAAGGCATCTGCCTCCAATGCGGGAGACCCCGGTTCGATCCCTGGGTTGGGAAGATCCCTGGAGAAGGAAATGGCAACCCACTCCAGTACTCTTGCCTGGAGAATCCCACGGACAGAAGAGCCTGGTGGGCTACAGTCCACGGGGTCGCAAAAAGTCGGACACGACTGAGCGACTTCACACTTTCACAATCCCGTCCCCATATTACTTCACTTTGTTGTCACATGTTTCCCTGTCTTGATGAGTCTAGTTTCTGTGGTGATATATTCATGTGATTCTCATAGATTAACTCTCATCATTTCTATTGCTGAAAATATCCATTCTTTAAGCTGTTTTGACTTGAGGTTGGGAAATCTAGAGCAACCCCAGCATCTCCCATTGTTCCTTTTGGGTGGTTAAAAAAAGATGCGATTTCAGCTCTTCGCAGGGTTAAGCTGTATTTTGTTGATAAGGGACCTTTCACTTAAATCACCTCATGTAGTTTATTCTCTGTGTAGCAATAATTGTGAGGAGAAGGAAGAAAAATGTTTTCTCTTTCTCCTCCCCCTGATGAGAGCATCTCAAAGAATATAGAACCAAAGAGAGCATTTTGGAAACTGGCTGTGGTGTTTTTCTTGATTATAATGAATTAGGGATATTGGCATTAAGGGTGGGGAGACCAGGACTGCTAGGAGGTCTGGCCATCTGCATGTCAAGCTTGCTCCAGAAAGAATCTCCCACCACTCAGCACCTGTAAGATTCGAGCGAACGAAGTCTGTTTAGAAATGTCCGAATCTAGAACTTAACTAGAGTTGGAATATAAATTTGAAATATATTACAGAGGGTTTTTTTTTTGAATATGCATTAATTGTCTAGATACAACAACTGTGTAAGTATAGGAAACTTTGTTTTTTCCAATCAAAAAATCACACATAGCAATGTTGCCACAGCGTCAGTCTGTATTTATAGCTATTATATTCACTGTGATACTAGGTATGAGTAAAACATCCAACTGCCGTGTCTTCTGGTGTGAGAGAACTTAGATATTTCCATATTGAAATAGACATTGTCCATACAAATCACTTTCCCTTTATTAAGATGTTTTATGTTTGAATTTTGTGCATAGATTAGAATGTAGTGAATTTTATTTCACGTTTATAAAAAGGGAGTTAAATGTTTATCCAAACAAACATTACAGACTTGACATTGGATTTGACGAAGTTCAGAAGCACTGTTTTAGGAATTGCCATCACTTTTTCTGTTTCCCTTTTGTGCATTGGCTTCTTATCTCCAGGCTGAGGGACAGAATTTTCTGATATAGTCTTTTTTTGAATGAAAGGGTGTAACTCTCATTGCAAAAGGAAATAGCCGCCTAGTCAGTTTGAAATGGAATATAGGGTTATTCCGCCCATCACCTCCTTTCTGCAGAATGGCTCACCTCGATGTTGTAAAAGGAGAGCCATCTGCCCTCTGGCTGGCCAGAGGCAAGCCGAGCTAGTTGTGAAACAGTATGAGAAATATTCCTTTCATTTGCTTAGGAAGTTCACATTTGTGTGTGCTGTGTATTTCAATAGCAGTTATATCATTAAAAACTGCAGATTCATTTGTAAGTTTTTTGTTTCACTGTAAGATTATACATCTCAAGAAAATACAATGGCAATGTTTCTTGGCCACATTACATGGTTTTCTTTCAAGCATGAAAAGTACTCTGCTGAGTACTAGTAGCGAATTTAAGTAATCTGATTTTTCCTTTTATTTTATACTTTGTTGTGTGCATGCTAAGTCGCTTCGGTTGTGTTCAACTATTTGCAACTCTATGGACTGTAGCCCACCAGGCTCCTCTGCCTATGGGATTCTCCAGGCAAGAATACTGGAGTGGGTTGCCATGCCCTCCCCCAGGGGATCTTCCTGACCCAGGGATCGAACCCGCATCTTTTATGTCTCCTGTACTGGCAAGTGGGTTCTTTACCACTGTCGCCACCTCGGAAGCTCTTCTAACTTTGTTAATCGTTATTAAAATGTCACTAATGTTGCTTTCTTAAAAATTCATGTGGAGACATATGTATCATTTTCTACAGGAAAATGAATTGTCTAAGGAAGGTAAACTCTAGGTGAAGGTACAAAAGCAGCTTAGCAGAAATTATGGAGCATGCACAGTCTCAAAGTACTGTTCCTCAATAGTATGGTTTACTGGGAAAGATGACCTCAAACAAGAATCATCATTTATTGTGTATAGTTCAAAGATACTGACTGGTGCTGGCTCTCCAGCTTCTGGGTTTCTCAGTTCTACACAAACTGAATTTCATCAGTCTGTCACTATTGACCCACACCTTACTGGGTTACAGCTGACTTGTGTGGGTGCCACTCCCTTGAAAATGTTAGAAACGTTTGCAGTGGGAATAGCACTTCTGATGACTAGGCTTCTAGGCTGTGGGATATCTGTATGAATTAGAAAAAAAGTTGACCCTTGGCAAATGTAGCCTCAAAGTGCAGGGTCTGGTGAGCAAACAATCCCATTCCCATCTCCTTCCCTTCCTCTAGAAAGAACGTGCCTTTCACAACTTTGTGGGCAGTTTGTGAGCTCAATTTCGGCCAGAGATTTGCCCCTTCAGCTGAGTACCTTTGTGCAAAGTACAAAGTGTATACACAGTCATGGCAGTCCTCAATGTGATTTTCACTGTGGAAGGAAAGAGAGAAATAGAACAATTCCAAGTACCATTGAAATAGTTACAAGGGAATAGAAGAGGTTTTTATAAGAAAACAAGAAGGAAACAGTTGAAAGGGAGAAATTAAAGTTAGCAAAATCTGGCCATGGTCAATCTAATCTTCTTTATCAATTTAAAAATAAATATTCAGGGCTGACCCACTTTACCACTTATGGACAGAAAATAAGCATCATCCCATAAATTAAATGATTATATTCTATATAAACTTTCACTTCATATTATTTTCACTGGGGTTTCTCTTTTAATTCTACATGAAATAATAAATCTCTTGGTTTATGGGATTAGAGGTCTCTCTTATATGACTTTTGGTAGAGAATGACTTCAATATTGCTATATTCTTTCAAATTTCTTCAGAATAAACATTAAAAACTTATGAAAATTTCTTCAAACTCTACTTTCTCTTTATTCAAAGTCATTGAAAGTAATAACTTAAATTCACTTTACCCTGAAGTCATAAATGAGAAAACAGATAATGGATTCTACTTTGTTAATGATATGCCTAAAATTAGGTACTGAGTTATTAAATTTTTAGTTTTTTATGAATGAGGGCAAAATTCTCATTTCTAAATCTTGTCACACTTAAATTATGCTGTCTTATTTGAGTCCTCAATGGATTCAGTGCGGTTTATGACTATCACTCCTATAAACTTATTTTTATCAGAATGACATAGCCTCCAGAAATACATAATTTTGAAACCCTCTTCAGACTGGCTTCTGTTATTTTAACTCATCCCTCTTACAGAATAAAGAATACCTGTATGTTTTATTTTCCAGTGTTTATAATACCCGGTCTCCTACAGAGCTTACAGGCTAACTATCCTGTTTTCATGAAGCATTATTTCATGAAAATAATGTGTTTAGTGATTAAGAACATTTAAAAAAGAAGTGTGCAGTCTTATTTGGAATACAAGAGATCTATATTATACATAACTGTGGTCGGTATTACACTTTCTGTGTCTCAGTATTTCCCCGCAAAAAGGGAAAATATAATTATACTAAATTATTTTACAATATTAAAAAAATAGTTTTTATTTCACTCTTCCTGGTTCCAGACTTTATTTTTGGGAGGGGGGATGTCAGTGGATGACTGTGTGTGCGTGTGTGTGTGTAAGACTGTAGGTTACTTTGCTGTTGTTGAGTGGACTGTGTCAGGGCCACTGTTAGTGTTAGTCGCTCAGTCGTGCCTGACTCTGTGACCCCGTGGACTGCAGGCCACCGGGCTTCTCTGTCCATGACATTTTCCAGGCAAAAATACTGGAGTGGGTTGCCATTGCCTTCTCCAGGGGATCTTCCCAACCCAGGGATCGAACCCGGGTCTCCTGCACTGCAGGCAGGTTCTTTACCGACTGGGCCACGAGGGTCACTGTTACCTATGTACTTAGGCGATATCCCTTTAAGAATTCAGAGTCATACTCTCATATTATTTTATTGTAAGGGGAATACACTGAAGATAAAGTATCTCATTTTATCTTTTCTGTTTCCTCCTGCTCCTTGTAATTTTTTAAGATGTTCTGCTACTAATTACTTTCATCAGCTTTCTCATTTGCAACATTTTGATTACAGCTGCAGTCATGTGAGTGGTGAGACTGGTCAGGTAGGACCACAGAGGAAGATTGAAAGAATGCATGAAAAACTTTGGATCTGAAGGAAGGAAAGGATATAATCGGTTTCCAGATGACGTTTTAAAGCCTCCAGGGCTGGAGGCACATAGGGACTGGAAGATGTTAACTCAGTAGATTGATAAATTTTTTCCATGTAAGTTAGAATTTGTACTGATCATACATCACAGGAAACTCCCAAACAGTGACCCTAGCCAGTGAATCCACAGATAGGTAACACTGACGTTGTTTTGGAAACTCAGATGCTGAGATGATCTTGGTGATGCTCATGGTTGAAAGAGAGTGGCTGGACCGCTCACCTCAGGTCCATGATCAGAGCCAGGGAAAGAACCAAGGGTGAAGGGCAAAGCGTTGCCAGCCACGTCTCCCTATGGAACATTCTTGAAAATCCCACCCAGTGACTTCTGTTTATATCCCTTTGACCAGAAATGGTGTCACATGCCCCTCTTTTATTTCCAAATGAAAATAATGTATTTCAGCTAAGTGCTTTGCTATCCCAAACCAAATTAAGGGGCTCTAGTAAGGAAGAAAAAGAGAATTGATATTGGCCAACTAGAAATCTTGGCAGCAATTTTTGAAACAAAGGGAGACTTTCTATATTTGGAAAAGAACAGAAGTCTTCTTGTGTCCTTGCTATAGAACGAGTCGAGTGAGAAAAATTGCCTGTGTGCTGGGTTCCCAGTGGAGTTTCATAGAGAAATAAGAATTGTTCCCCTCTGCATGTTAAGCAGCTCTCAAATATGTCGCCCATGCTCACCTAGCAATGACCACCGTCCCTCAGCAGTGCAGTTCTATTTTTAGCAATAAGTTAAGGAAAAAAAAATCTCAGAGAAGAGAGGCTCCAAGACTAGTTTCCACTTCTGAAAATCAGTGTATAAAGTGGAAGTGCCTCACAGGCTCTGCAAAAATAGAGTGCTTTGGTGTACCATTTCTTGAAGGCAAGTAAATATGAGCCCAGCTATCCAAACAAGGCAAACAGAGCAGATTTTTCCCTACAAGAGAAGCCATGCGTTTTTAATCCTCTTTCAATACCGAAATTGAATTCCCTGGTGTATTCCCTTGTTTGTATTCCCTGGTGGCTCAGATGGTAAAAGCATCTGTCTACAGTGCAGGAGACATGTGTTGGATCCCTGGATCGGGAAGATCCCCTGGAGAAGGAAATGGCAACCCACTCCAGTACTCTTGCCTGGAGAATCCCATGGACAGAGGAGCCTGGTAAGCTCCAGTCCATGGGATCACAAAGAGTCAGACTTCACCTTCCTTCTTTCCTTCGGTACTGAGGACAGAATTGAGTGTTTACTGTATATTAATAACTCTGATAAAGCAGTTTGTCGGCTAAAAAAAATGAATTTAGAACTTCTCAGCTCTAAGTGATGTATTTTATTTTGGAAATAGTTCATGTTTAGTAGGGGGTTCCTGGGTGGCTCAGTGATAAAGAATCTGCCTGCAGGGCAGAAACTGCAGGAGAGGCAGCTTCAATCCCTGAGTCAGGGAGATTCCCTAGAGGAGGAAATGGCGACCCACTCCGGGATTCTTACCTGGGAAATCCCATGGACAGAGGAGCCTGGTGGGCTGTATTTCATGGAATTGCAGAGTCAGACATGACTGAAGCAATCGAGCACGCACATTTAGGAATATTATTTACTGCAAGAGCAGCAGATTAATAGAGAGCACCATGAAAGTGTGATCAGTTGTAAGAATATTTTACTTATATCAGACCTTTTAAGATTTCATGTGGATTTACTTATTGTAAAAAGGGAATTAAGAATATTGTAGAATTTATCAACACACAGAAATCCCTTGCATTCCTATACACTAATAATGAGAAAATAGAAAGAAATTAAGGAAACAATTCCATTCACCATTGCAACGAAAAGAATAAAATACTTGGGAATATATCTACCTAAAGAAACAAAAGACCTATATATAGAAAACTATAAAACACTGGTGAAAGAAATCAGAGAGGACATTAATAGATGGAGAAATATACCGTGTTCATGGATTGGAAGAATAAATATTGTGAAAATGAATATATTACCCAAAGTAATTTATAAGTTCAATGCAATCCCTATCAAGCTACCAACGGTGTTTTTCACAGAGCTAGAACAAATAATTTCACAATTTGTATGGAAATACAAAAAACCTCGAATAGCCAAAGCAATCTTGAGAAAGAAAAATGGAACTGGGGGAATCAACCTGCCGGACTTCAGGCTCTACTACAAAGCCACAGTCATCAAGACAGTATGGTACTGGCATAAAGACAGAAATATAGATCAATGGAACAAAATAGAAAGCCCAGAGATAAATCCACGCACTTATGGACACCTTATCTTTGACAAAGGAGGCAAGAATATTCAATGGAGAAAAGACAATCTCTTTAACAAGTGGTGCTGGGAAAACTGGTCAACCACTTGTAAAAGAATGAAACTAGAACACTGCCTAACACCATACACAAGAATAAACTCAAAATGGATTAAAGATCTAAATGTAAGACCAGAAACTATAAAACTCCTAGAGGAGAACATAGGCAAAACACTCTTCGACATAAATCACAGCAGGATCCTCCAAGACCCACCTCCCAGAATATGCTTATAGTTTCCTTTGCTGTGCAGAAGCTTTTAATTTTAATTAGGTCCCACTTGTTTATTTTTGAATTTTTTTTTTTTCAAAAATAAACAAGTGGGACCTAATTAAAATTAAAAGCTTCTGCACAGCAAAGGAAACTATAAGCAAGGTGAAAAGACAGCCTTCAGAATGGGAGAAAATAATAGCAAATGAAGCAACTGAGAAAGTATTAATCTCAAAAATATACAAGCAACTCCTGCAGTTCAATTGAGAAAAATAAATGACCCAATCAAAAAATGGGCCAAAGAACTAAACAGACATTTCTCCAAAGAAGATATACAGATGGCTAACAAACACATGAAAAGATGCTCAACATCACTCATAATCAGAGAAATGCAAATCAAAACCACAATGAGGTACCATTTCACGCCAGTCAGGATGGCTGCTATCCAAAAGTCTACATGCAATAAATGCTGGAGAGGGTGTGGAGAGAAGGGAACCCTCTTACACTGTTGGTGGGAATGCAAACTAGTACAGCCACTATGGAGAACAGTGTGGAGATTCCACAAAAAACTGGAAATAGAACTGCCATATGATCCAGCAATCACACTCCTGGGCATACACACCGAGGAAACCAGAATTGAAAGAGACACATGTACTCCAATGTTCATTGCAGCACTGTTTATAATAGCCAGGACATGGAAGCAACCTAGATGTCCATCTGCAGACGAATGGATAAGAAAGCTTTGGGACATATACACAATGGAGTATTACTCAGCCATTAAAAATAATACATTTGAATCAGTTCCAATGAGGTGGATGAAACTGGAGCCTATTATACAGAATGAAGTAAGCCAGAAAGAAAAACACCAATACAGTATATTAACGCACATATGTGGAATTTAGAATGATGATAACGATAACCCTGTATACGAGACAGCAAAAGAGACACAGATGTATAGAACAGTCTTTAGGACTCTGTGGGAGAGGGCGAGGGTGGGATGATTTGGGAGAATGGTATTGAAACATGTATATTATCATATGTGAAATGAATCACCAGTCCAAGTTCGATGCATGATACAAGATGCTTGGGGCTAGTGTACTGGGATGAACCAGAGAGATGGGATGGGGAGGGAGGTGGGAGGGGGGTTCAATATGGGGAACATATGTACACCCGGGGCAGATTCATGTCAATGTATGGCAAAACCAATACAATAATGTAAAGTAATTAGCCTCCAATTAAAATAAATAAAAAGAATATTGTAGAATTTAAAAAGTTATAAATATATTTCACACTTGGGCAAAATGTTCAGATTCTTTTCATTATGCAAATTTCATATATTATTAAGGACACATTTTAAGGTTCTATTGCAAAAGCAAGCAATTAATAAGATCCAACAAGCTATTACGAAGTGGGATAAACTAAGATCATAGAATATTTAAGTTATGTCAGCAACCATAGGAAGTTTAAAATTTATTGGAGAGACAAGCATCGAAAGTGAAAGTATTAGTCACTCAGCTCAGTTCAGTCACTCAGTCGTGTCTGACTCTTGGTGATCCCATGGACTGCAGCACACCGGGCTACCCTGTCCATCACCAAGTCCTGGAGCCTACTCAAACTCAGGTCCATCAAGTCGGTGATGCCATCCAACCATCTCATCCTCTGTCTTCCCCTTGTCTTCCTACCTTCAGTCTTTCCCAGCATCAGGGCCTTTTTCTGTGAGTCAGTTCATTGCATCAGGTGGCCAAAGTATTGGAGCATCAGCTTCAGCATAAGTCCTTCGAGTGAATATTCAGGACTGGCTTCCTTTAGGATTGTCTGGTTAGATCTCCTTGCAGTCCAAGGGACTCTCAAGAGTCTTCTCCAACACCACAGTTCAAAAGCATCAATTCTTCGGTGCTCAGCTTTCTTTATATAGTCCAACTCTCACATCCATACATGACTACTGGAAAAACCATAGCCTTGACTAGACGGACCTTTGTTGGCAAAGTAATGTCTCTGCTTGTTAATATGCTGCCTAGGTTGGTCATAACTTTTCTTTCAAGGAGCAGGCATCTTTTAATTTCATGGCTGCAGTCACCATCTGCGGTGATTTTGGAGCCGAAAAAATAAAGTCAGTCACTCAGTTGTCTCCAACTCTTTGTGACCCCATGGACTGTAGTTCCCCAGTCTCCTCTGACCATAGGATTCTCGAGGCAGAATTACTCAAGTGGCTAGTCATTCCCTTTTCTAAGGGGTCTTCCATACCTAGGGATCGAATTTGCTTCTGCTGCATTGCAGGCAGATTCTTTACTGTCTGAGCCCCCAGGGAAGCCTGGCGACAGGTGCATGCTTGATTAAATTTTTTTCTCTTTTCCTTTAGTCCACTCCATTAAATGAAGAATATAGAGCTGATCACTGTTGAGATACTTTGTTCTCTTTAATATTTGTCAGTATTTTTGCCTTGGAGTTATTCATCCCAAAGGGAATCCTTCTCTTTCTTAGATATCTCTGTACTTTAACATATGGTTTTATCTTTGTGGAAACCCCCAGATCATTCTTATAAGATATTGAATAATTAACTGGACAGATAATATTGAAAAACTAATGAGCTCGAGAGTTTAAAAAGATTTCACTGTTAAAAATGTTACATGAAATTTCTGAAGCATGTAACTTAAGCCTGCATTAAAAACTAAGCAATTTTTTGGAACTTTTCCTGAGGATGGAATAATTTCTTTCTAAGTAGTTTCTCAGTGTTAGTATAATCCACAGTCCTTTGTATGCATCCAAGAGCTTGTTGATTAAGAAAATGTCATGGAATCTGTATTTCTGTTTCTAGTATAAGCAGTTGTATTAGTGAATGGTATGTGAAGGAAGTGAAATCTTGTGTGTAATTAACACACAATTTCCCTAGTTGGGCTCTGAGCACTTTAGTTTCTTTGCTGAACAATACATATAAATAAATATATAGCCGTTGAATACAGGCTTTTATTTCAGGCAGATGACAACTCTGAAATGACCTGTTTCTTATTTCTCATCAAAATCCTGCCAAAGACCAAGTGATTCAAATTGCTGGGAACCTCTACTGTGCTTAAATCCAGTTGTTCTCATTCCTTTTTAAAATGCCGAAGTTAAGCATTGAAACACCACAGCACCGAAATGCAGCTGTGTCTCTAGGGACTGAATCATGTTTAATTGGGAAGGAAGCACCTCTTGTTGTTTGAGTTCATAAAATAAGACTGTCAGTTAGGAGATGGTGCAGCCCACTGGAGCCGAGTTGCAGGGCATCCTGTTAAGAGGCGACTCACTGAAACAAATGAGAGGATTTTACAAAGCATATCTTGTGAAAGGCTGTTCTAGGTGGACAGCTGGGTTTTGCCTGTCTTTTCAAGCTGTAGCAGCATTATATTAGAAGGTGAAGGACACCCTTATCCAGAAAATATGGCTTTTGTAAAGGTGATTAGAGTGGGAAGTCCCATTCTTCCCCAGGCACTGACCATGTTCACGCTTCACTTACTGACACAGGTACTGTCTGCACTGTCTTCTGTCAGTCCCTTTAGCCAGATAGCATCAGTTTTCAACAGTCACTCAATGACTCAAACGTCAATGAATATGAGGAAGATTTAGAATAGACTTCCTGTTCTGTTCTACTGACTTCCATATACAGTGTACACAATGAATTATGAATATGCAGCAGGTATTATAAGTGTTCTAATGCCCATGGAAGTCTCATTTCTGTGGATGAGACACTGATACTGCTCATTTTGGGTTGTCTCCCTAAAACAGGTCATTTTTTATGAAAACTCTTCAATGTGGACTTTTGATCGGGAAAATATATTTCCAAGATGTCAAAGGGATTGCTTTGAAATTCATATTTTTAGATAAGAATTTTTAGAAAAATATGCAGCATTGTAGGATGTCGCTTCATTAGCTAATGGGAAGATGAAAGTGTTAATCACTTAGTCATGTCTGACTCTGCAACCCATGGACTGTAGCCTTCCAGGCTCCTCTGTCCATGGAATTCTCCAGGCAAGAATAATAGAGTGGGTAGCCATTCTCTTCTCCAGAGGATCTTCTGAACCCAGGAATCGAATCCAGGTCACCTGCATTGCAGGTGGATTCTTGACCATCTGAGCCAGTCGGAGAACGCCTAGGTATCATTTTTAAAGATACCAAATTTGTTTATTGCAGATTTGACTTCTGTTGTGCTCACCTTGATGAGCATCACAATAATGTTCTTTTATGCCTAAAATGATGCATTATAATCCCATCAGTACCTTTGCCAGCGAATAAATTATTAATAAAGTGACGATCATGCTAATGAAGCTATTTTATTAGATTTTGATGGATTTTGTGCTGAGGATTGTGGTGAGGCCTTAGAAATATATGGAGTATTTTCTCCCAGGGCAAATCTTCTAGCTTCATTGAAAGCTTCCCAGAAAACTCTTCATTACTCACAATATTGCTTGCCTGTTTTCTAATGACATGATAGTCACTTTCACAGAAACATAATAGTCTGCAAGTCAAATGTTTAATTTGCTGCTGCAAAAGAATTCACAATAGAATTCTCAATGTGGGGTTAATTACACAGTAATGAAAAAGTAAACTATTGGGAAAATGCTCTGAGTAACATTGCAGTGTTTTCTCCTGATAAAGATGTGCATGCGTGTTTCATTTTCTATTCTGGGAAATCCAGGACTAAGAGAAAATCCTGAAAAGGTATGTGCACAACCAGTGAAGTTCTTATCTTTTGTCAACACTGTGAAAAAACACACAATGAACGTGTATAATTATTGTATTACAAAAGCAACCGTTCATAATGAGTAATGCATAAAAATGTAATAATCTGTCATAAACAGGACAAAGTAGTACATTATAAGTAATTGATAAGATATTCCAAAGAAAGAAATCGCTAATCTTGAAAAAAAAAATAAGGCAGTCACTCAAAACTATCTCCATGTTTTGAATTTCTACAAGGAATAATTTGCATGTACTTTCTGTGAATACAGTGTTCTACAGCTAGCTGTGTTATTGTTGGTTTACTCCATATATATCAAATAATTCATTGGATACTTTACTCATGCTATCTTCTAATTAAACCTTTCAAAAATTTTATGAGATGGGTATTATGATCCCTATTTAATTAGATGAGGAAAATGACATATAAATAACATAAAATATTTCTTGTGTGACAGAATTCAAATTCACATCTGTTTGTCTGGAGAAGCTTGGTTCTCATTCACTGTCGCTTGCTGTCAATGATGTCAGTTCATATGTGTGTGTGTGTGTGTGTGTGTGCTTAGCCGCTCAGTCCTGTCCGACTCTTTGCAACCCCATGGACTATATCCTGCCAGGCTCCTCTGTCCATGGGATTCTCCAGGCAAGAATACTGGAATGGGTAGTCATTCCCTTCTCCAGAGGATATTCCCCACCCAGGAACTGAACCAGTGTCTCCTGCATTGCAGGTGGATTCTGTACCAGCTGAGCTGCCAGGGAAGCCCCAGTTCATACATATTGAACTTTATATCAGAGGGGCTTGAACGTTCAAAGAGAGAACCATTTTCCATCTAAATGTGTTCGTCATACTGGGTGGACCATGTCTAATACAATGGCACAGTGTTAGACTGTAGAACTACATTATGTAGGACGGTGTAGAATAGGTGAGAGGATGCTCAGTTATGTCTGATTCTTTTGTGACTCCATGGACTGTAGCCCGCCAGGCGCCTCTGTCCATGGAATTTTTCATGCAAGAATACTGCAGTGGGGTGCCATTTACTACTCCAGGAGATCTTCCCAACCCAGGGATCTAACACTCATCTCTTGCATCTCCTTCGTTGGAGGTGGATTCTTGACCACGTTTCCCCTTGAGAAACCGAGTATAGGTATGAGTATATAACAAATAGGCCAAGAAAACAGAAGAGAATCCAGAACTAGACCCACCACATATATGGTTAATTGATTTTCTGCAAAGGCACAAATGTAATTTAATGATCAAAGGAAAATTATGTCAGCCACTGTACCTTTATTGCTCCTTATTATTCAGTTGCTCCGTTGTGTCCAACTCTTTATGACAACATGGACTGCAACATGCCAGGCTTCCCTGTCCTTCACCACCTCCCGGAGTTTGCTCAAACTCATGTCCATTGATGCCATCCAACCATCTCATCCTCTGTCGTCCCCTTCTCCTCCTGCCCTCAATGTTTCCCAAAATCAGGATCTTTTCCAGTGAGTCAGCTGTTTGCATCAGGTGGCCAAAGTATTGGAGCTTCAGCTTCAGCATCACTCCTTCCAGGATATTGAATATCCTGAACATTCAGGGCTGATTTCCTTTAGGATGGACTGGTTGGATCTCTTTGCAGTCCAAGGAACTCTCAAGAGTCTTCTCCAGCACCACAGTTTGAAAACATCAGTTCTTCGGTGCTCAGCCTTCTTTATGGTCTAACACTCACATCCATACATGACTGCTGGAAAAACCATAGCTTTGACTATTTGGAGCTTTGTAGACTTCACTTTCACTTTTCACTTTCACACATTGGAGAAGGAAATGGCAACCCACTCCAGTGTTCTTGCCTGGAGAATCCCGGGGACAGGGGAGCCTGGTGGGCTTCCGTCTATGGGGTCACACAGAGTCAGACACGACTGAAGTGACTTAGCAGCAGCAGCAGCAGCAGGCAAAGTAATGTGTCTGCTTTTTAGTATGCTGTTTAGTTTTGTCATAGCTTTTCTTCCAAGGAGCAAGTTTCTTTTAATTTCATGGCTACAGTCACCATCCACAGTGACTTTGGAGCCCAAGAAAATAAGGTCTGTCACTGTTTCCATTGTTTCCCCATTATTTGCCATGAAGTGATTGGTCCAGATGCCATGATCTTAGTTTTTTGAATGTTGAGTTTTAAGCTAGTTTTTTCACTTTCCTCTTTCACCTTCATCAAGAGACTCTTTAATTCCTCTTTGCTCCCTGCCATAAGGGTGGTACATATCTGAGGTTATTGATATTTCTCCTGGCAATCTTGATTCCAGCTTGTACTTCATCCAGCCTGGCATTTTGCATGATGTACTCTGCATATAAGTTAAATAAGCAGGGTGACAATATACAGCCTTGATGTACTCCTTTCCCAATTTTGAACCTGTACATTGTTCCATGTCCATTTCTAACTGATGCTTCTTGATCTGCATACAGGTTTTTCAGGAGCAGGTAAAGAGGTCTGGTATTCTCATCTCTTTCAGAATTTTCCACAGTTTGTTATGATCCACACAGTCAAAGGCATTAGCATAATCAATGAAGCAAAAGTAGATGTTTTTCTTGAATTCTCTTGCTTTTTCTATGCTCCAAGAGATATTGCCACTCTACTTAGAAAGCTGGATATCTATATTGAAAAGAAAATCTTCCATGGCACATAGACCAAATATAAAACCTTAACCTCAGTTAGAAGAAAATATTAGAAAATATTTTCTGGACCTTGGACTAGGTGAAGATTTCAAAGCAAAGGCCCAGCTAGCATTAGCCATAAATTTTTTTAAAAAGATAAAGTATATTTCAATAAAGAAAAGCACCATGCTCCTCAGAAAAATCCACTAAGAGAATGAAAAGAGTAAGCCATGGGAGAAAATGATCACACGGCATATATTTGACAAAGGACTTTTATCTGGCCCATGTAAAGAACTCCTACAAATCAGTTATAAAAAGACAGCATAAATAAGATGAGCAGAAGACTTGAACAGTTTACAGAGGTTAAGAAATGGCTCATAGGCATTTAGAAACTACTCAGTATCATAACTCATCAGGTATGTGTAAATTAAAACAAAAAGAAATGCAACTACACACTAGAATTGCTAAAATTATAAAGGCTAGTAATACCAAGTGTTGGGGATGTGGCAAGCTGAATTCACATAGTTTGCTGGTGGGGACAAAAAAAAAATGGTACAGAAAATGTGCAGATCTTTTTGGTTGTTTCATAGGTATATATATTTTAGTTTACCCCAGGTTTGTTGATATATAATTGACCTATGACATTGTGTAAGTTTAAGGATACACAGTGTGATAATTTGACACACATATCGATTGTAAAACATTACCATAATAAGGGTAGTTAACACACCCTGGTGGCTCAGAGGTTAAAGCGTCTGCCTCCAATGCGGGAGACCCGGGTTCGATCCCTGGGTCGGGAAGATCCCCTGGAGAAGGAAACGGTAACCCACTCCAGTATTCTTGCCTGGAGAATCCCATGGACGGAGAAGCCTGGTAGGCTACAGTCCACGGGGTTGCAAAGAGTCGGACACAACTGAGCGACAGAACAGAACAGAACACATCTGTCATTTCACATAATTACTATGTTTTTGTAGTGAGAACTTTCAAGAGCTATTTTCTTGTCAACTTTGAAGTATATGATATGTATGTTAACTATATTCATTATGCTCTATATTAGATCCCACAACTTATTCATCTTATAACTATAAGCTTATGGTCTTTTACCACCAAGTATTCGGTTACCCTCTTACCTGTCAATTTCTCTTCTAAGTATATATTCAGTAGAAATAAAAGCATATGTTCACAAAAATTGTGGAAATATCTTTGTAACAACATTGTTCAGAGAAATATTAAATAGAAACAATCCAAGATTCTATCAGCAAGAGAGTGGATAACCCAAAAGCACTATATTCATATAAAATAATATAACTTACCATTATAAACAACTACTGATGTTTCCAACAGAAGGTATTATCAAATATCATTATATGAGCAAAGATGGACAGTCATATCTATATATATGTGAAGTTCAAGAACAACAAATGATCATTTCTAATAGAAATTATCTTTAGTATTAATTTAGTACTATTTAGAAACTAGTACTAATAGGAATTAGTACTCATGGGTGGTACTATTTAGTGAAGTTTTATTTGGCTGATGGTTATGATAAAAAGCATCATACTGATGAAAGTATGTTTCAGACCCTAATACTGGGAAGGATTGAGGGCAGGAGGAGAAGGGGATGACAGAGGATGAAATGGCTGGATGGCATCACCGATTCAATGGACATGGATTTGGGTGGACTCCGGGAGTTGGTGATGGATGGGGAGGCCTGGCGTGCTGCAGTTCCTGGGGTCTCAAAGAATCAGACACGACTGAGCGACTGAACTGAACTGATAGGTGAAAGTATTTTTCAAAAGTAATTTGACTGGATATATACTATACTTGAATTTTATTGCATGTTAAATATACCGCAGTAATTTAAATTGCTTCATAAGAAATGAGAATGACAAAATAGGCAATATCACATTTCTTAAAAATATGTGTTCTCGGTTGCTCAGTCTTGGCTGACTCTTTGCGACCCATGGACTGTAGCCTGCCAGACTCCTCTGTCCCTGGGATTTTCCAGGCAAGAATACTGGAGTGGATTGCCATGTCCTTCTCCAGGGCATCTTCCTGACCCAGGGATTGAACTATGTCTCTTGTGTCTCCTGCATTGCACGTGGATTCTTTACTACTAGCGCCACCTGGGAAGGCCCTTGAGTGGACAATTAGGAAACCTTAATCATTGGGTTTTACAAATGGAAAATGACCAGAGGACTTATCTGTGACGTTTTATTTTCTTTTTAAATATGTAGGTTATTTAACCAGCTCAAATATCAAAACCATATTAAAGGTACAGTCAGTGAAAACTCAGTTCCATCTTTACTTAACTCATGTAAATAATCATGCTTTAGTTTGTGTTATATCCTTCCAGTGTTACTTTTTGCAAAATCAAGTATGTGTGTACTTGATTGTTTACATCAAGTATGTGTGGATTCCTATTTCTCTTCCTTTCTAAAACCACAGTTAGTGTACTTTATATTCTCTTCTGCATATTGGTTTGTAACTTGCTCTGGAGCACTCCCTGATGTTTGTACAGAAAGGTTTCTGTATCTTTCCTTTTAATAGTTTCATAATTTTCCATTTGGTTCCCTGCTTTGTTCAAAACTATGTCCTTTCTTAATAGATTCTCGTTTTGCTATTAACAATG
This sequence comes from Moschus berezovskii, assembly GCF_049115385.1. Classification (NCBI taxonomy): domain Eukaryota; kingdom Metazoa; phylum Chordata; class Mammalia; order Artiodactyla; family Moschidae; genus Moschus; species Moschus berezovskii. Next base: position 119,033,134 of record NC_142462.1, read on the forward strand.
TTTTTCTATTTTAAATAGCAATGCAGAGAACATCATTTTCATATGTTGTCTGTATTTGTGGAGTTTATTTCCATACTGTCAAGATTATAGTATCTTGATTATATCCCCCAAGTGCTTATTGCTTGTATATACAAAGGTTATAGATTTCTTTATTTCTATATTTTTGTTTCTTTTTTTTGGAAATTTTAGGTCTATTATTATAGCACCTGAAAACAGACACAATTTAATTCTTCTTTCCAATTCTTAATGTTTTTTCTTATATATTTGCTTTGATTAATACCTCCAACACGGTGTTTAATAGTTATGCTGATTAACAGCTTACTTTAGCAGGAAATCCCTGTTAGGTTTTTTAAATTTAATTTTATTTTAATCAGAAGATAATTACTTTACAATTTTGTGATGGCTTCTGCATACATCAGCATGAATCAGCCATCACTATACATATGTCCCCTCCCTCTTAAACCTCCCTTCTGTCTCCCTCCCAATCCCACCCTTCCAGGTTGTCACAGGCCGTGGGTTCCCTGCATCGTATAGCAAGTTCCCACTGTCTGTCTGTTTTACATATGGTAATATATGTGTTTCAACACTACTCTCACATCATCCCACTCTCTCCCTCCCACAGCGTGCTTTACATCTGTGTCTCCTTGGCTGCCCCCTCAGATAGGACCATTAGTACCTGTTAGATTTGAGAACCATTATCAAAAGTTTTTATTTCACATTTTTGCCTAGTTTCAATTGTTAGCTCAAAGCCTATGAAGGAATTACCATATAGGCCATATAATAGAAAGTTTCCTTTCAGTTGGATGTTGTGATAATCAAAAATTATGTGATGAAAATATTTCCCTAATCTGTCTATACATGGATCAGTTTGTTACTGTTCAGGATCTCAAACGTTCCTACTGCTCGATTCCAGGAAGTTTTCCTGTAAACACTAAATTTACACATCCACAGTTCAATATAAAATATATATCTTTTCATTTAATTCTTGACTTTTCCAGTGGTACAACTTCACATGCAATACCTATGATCAAAACAAGATCTGCTGTAATTAATCTTGGATATTTTGCTTCATATGGTTTTACTCATTTCATATCTATTATCATTTTAAGTGACATCAAGCTGTATTTTCTTCCTATTACTGTTTCATAAATTATGGAAATGTTTAATGTCATAGATTTTACATTGCAGTTTATTTCAGTGTTTCTTCATGATGAAGTTTCTATAGTTTATGATCTTAGAATTTTTGTTGTGTTTTCATGACAGTTTGATAAAAAATAAATGCAACTCCATGTTCTTGTCAGATCCATGCTGAAGCAGTATTTAACAGAATGCTCTTTAGTATAGACTGGTTATATACAAGCAAGAGTTTCACTTAAATTAGGAAAGCTTTACCAAGCTTTACCGTGAAGTGAAAGTTGCTCAGTCATGTCTGACTCTTTGTGACCCCATGGACCATAGCCTGCCAGGCTCCTATGTCCATGGAGATTCTCCAGGTAAGGATACTGGGGTGGTTTATCATGCCCTTGTCCGTGGGATCTTCCTAACCCAGGGATTGAACCCAGGTCTCCCGCATTGCAAGCAGATTCTGTACCATCTGAGCCACCAGGGAAGCCCAAAACTAATATAAATATGATGCATTGGCTGGGAATTGAACACGGGTCTCCCATGGTGGGCAAGGGGGTGGGGGGCAATAATTCTACCACTGAACCACCAATGCAAGCTTTACCATATCAATCTTCTAATTTTGGAATGTCTCACTCGGTTGTTATTTATTCAGAAAATGTAGTCAAACTGTGAACAAAAGTGAAAGCTTTGCAGCACAGCTGTTAAGGAATGAGTGGATGGGGTAGCAGAAGGTTGACAAACTCACTAGTGTAGAAACAGTTCTAAACATCTGAGACTCTCAGTACAAAGAAAGCGCTATTTCTGTAGCCTCTGATTTAGTCTATCTCACATGGAGGGCCTAATGAAGGAAAGAAACTACTACATTCTAAATTGTGCAGAACAAATACCCTAAAAGGGAAGTGTCTGGATCTTTATTGCTTTGGAGACCAAAAAGACAGAGTACTTTGAAGTTAGTTCCTTATGGTTAGTCTGCTTTGCTTGATGTAAAGCATTGAGTGAATTCATCGCCACATGAATAATGCATAGCAACAATAATCTCTATTATCAGGATGTTTTTATGTATTCATAAAGTATATTTTCTATGACTAAAGGAAAAGCAACAGATTATTAAGCTTCCAGTTTTATTTTATGATCTGCTCTGCCTCTTCAATTTATTCCACCTTTTGTTTAAAGAAAATTGCATTGATAAGACATTATTACAAAAGAAACAATTTGGCAAACACTGATTGTTCATTTTCCTTTGGCTTCCTTGTTTCATTTTATGTTTTGAGCACAGTGTTTCAGTTCATACAGACTGTGTTTGAAAAAGGGACTTCCAACCTTCCTCAAATAGTTTTAGTTTACAATGGATGATTTGGAGAAAGAATATGATAATGATGGAGCTTAGAAAATAATAAAGTACCGTTATTGTTGTCATGTAATACATGAATGTAAAAGTGTTTGAAAGGTTGTTCTCTCTCATTTTATTTTTAATATTTGATTTTAAAGTGAAGTGAAGTCGCTAAGTCGCTCATTTGTGTCCAACTCTTTGCGACCCTATGGACTATAGCCTGCCAGGCTCCTCCATCCATGGAATTTTCCAGGCAAGAATACTGGAATGGCTTGCCATTTGCTTCTCCAGGGTTTGTTTTTAAATCCTGTATGAAACTTGAAATATTTAATTCTACAACATTTGTATTTAGATCGACTTTTTGTAATTGATTCAAGGATTGGTTTTATCACATGCACCAGATTAATAGCTGAGTAGGACTAGAACTTGTTCTTTAGCAGTATAGCACAGGCAAGGGTGACGTGACCGTTTAGACCCTTGTTGCTGCTCAGTCATGTCCTGACTGAACTCAGTCATATTATTGATATGCTCAGTAATTTATTTATTGAGCTCATTTATTGCTCAGTCATATATAGTACATGTCCCCATCTACTATATATCCCACCGGGCTCTTCTGTCCATGGGATTTTCTAGGTAAGAATTCTGGAGTGGGTTGCCATTGCCTGCTCCCCATCCTATTGCTTAAGGTATTTAAATCTAAATTGACTCCCCCAAAGACTTCTGCAAATGTTCTCCCAAGTTGCAATGATGTTTCAGGCCAACAGGCACTAAAATTTTTATTCAAACAGTGAATACTAGGAATCAGAGTATTTTTTTTATCTCCTATACCATTTTATCCCTGTTCACTAAGAGGGACCACTGAATTATTCTTGCTGAATTAAAATAAACTGAACTGAGGAGACGGGGACAACAGAGAATGAGATGGCTGGATGGCATCACCGACTCGATGGACATGAGTTTGAGTGAACTCCGGCACTTGGTGATGGACAGGGAGGCCTGGTGTGCTGTGATTCATGGGGTTGCAAAGAGTCGGACACGACTGAGCGACTGAACTGAACTGAACTGCACTGAACTGAATTCAAGTCATATACTTTTTGTTGAGGCTTCGGCAGATGCTCTCGGAAACTTTGTAATGAGGTTAAAGAAAGGCAATTAAGGGAAAAAAATAAGTAATTGCATAAAACAATAGTTTCTCAAAGCGGAGGTGAGGTCTAAGGGCGAGTGTGCTGGGAATTCTGTTAGTGTCACCATGTAGGGAAAAGGAGAAATAAGGGAGAATTTCTGTCTCATGTTTTAAAGAGCACATCAGTACATTATGGCTTCCCTGGTGGCTCAGATGGTAAAGAATCCGCCTGCAATGCTGGAGACCCAGCTTCGATCCCTGCGTTGGGACACTCCAGTATTCTTGCCTGGAGAATCCCATGGACGGAGGAGCTATAGTCCATAGGGTGGCAAAGGTAGGAAACAACTTAATGACTAAACCACCAGGACATTAGTACCTACTACAATCCTGTATATCTGCTTTTTAATCCATCTTTGGGAGTCACAGATGAAAACTGGTGATACACATGTGGGGGAACTACAAATTGAAGTAACATTGAATTCTCTATATTTTGAAAAAAATAAAATTTCCTGGAAAAAATTTAAAAAACCTCTCTATTTGATAAAATTAATGTATGTAAAATAAGGAAGTCAGTTTTAAATTACTGTTTATTCACAAAGTTCTTCTGTATGTACACCTTTTAAGTAATACTTGGTTTATTGCACTTTTGTAGAAGTTCTTTTCCAAAGAGGAAGGTCATAAGTGACAAAAGGTAAAACTGAGAAGTGAATCCAAATGTTTTGACTCAAACTTTCGTATATTTAACAGGCATGTGGAAAAGAAAGGTCATTCACAGGTTTATGTGAAGTGTTTCTACTTAGGATTTCCATTCTTATGAAGGTTTATAATTAGCGGTTCATGGAACTGATCAGTGGAAAGAATGGCCCAGTTCTGCACGGAATGAGTGTTGAGAGCATTGATATCACCTCCCTGTTAGTTGAGTGACGAGTCGGTGTTCCTCCCTGAAAATAAAAATCTGTACGCACACTTCTGGCGATAGATTTGCCCCTTTGAAATATTTTCCATGTGGTCGAAGTAGTGGTGAGTCAGAACTACCTAGGCAATAAAATTTTTCATTTAATTTCCTGTAATTTCTCTCCAGAGAGAGAGAGAGAAACAGAGGAGAGCTAGGCAGAGACAGGTGGATGGGTGAGTTTAACTCTAAGGAACCTGCTGGGTAAATGATGGGATAAGTAACAAGCTACATTCTAGCTTTAATTTCATACTACCATGAGCATATGTGAAATATGCCATATCTATATATTTTTATATTGTTTTCATATGCTTCTTTTTAAATTCTTATGTTCATTCCTGCTATAAATGATCTCAAATGCTGAGATTTTTAATATTATTTTGAAGGAAATATTTTCAACCAACCTCTGTTACATTAAGTAAAAGGTAGCATTATATTTTGAGAGAGAGTTAATATGGTATGTTAGAAATACAACTAGCCACACGTTTAGGATTTGCTTCACCTGTGTATAGAATCCTAAACACACAGACTTTCTGAGTTTCAGGTTCCCTTTCACTGAAATAGGGTTTCCCTTGTGGCTCAGCTGGTAAAGAATCCGCCTGCAATGCGGGAGACCTGGGTTTGATCCCTGGGCTGGGAAGATCCCCTGGAGAAGAGAAAGGCTACCCAGTCCAGTATTCTGGCAGAGAGGATTCCATGGACTGTATAGACCACGGGGTCACAAAGAGTCAGATGCGACTGAGCGACTTTCACTTCACTGAAATAAGAATACTGAGTCCTGTACTGATTGTCACAAAAACCTGCTCTGAATATCCAGACAAGGACCTATACGTGTTCTCAGTGTTTTATAAAATTTCTCGTTAAAATTGGTGAGTCAATATTTAGTTCAGGTTGAACTTTTCAAATATAGCTTTATACCGTAAGTAATTTCTTCTTTTTCAGCTTTGTTTTCTCTAAGTATAAACTAAATGCAGTGAAATTTGCTCTACTGTGTATGTCATAAGACATCATTAAACACAAACTGAAAGACAGACTCTTAATTCATAGGCATCTTCTAGTCATATTTTAGGGCTTCCTTGGCAGCTCAGCTGGTAAAGAATCTGCCTGCAATTCAGGAGACCTGGGTTCGATTCTGGGTCAGGAATATCCCCTGGAGAAGAGATAGACTACCTACTCCAGTATTCATGGGTTTCCCTGATGGCTCAGAAGGTAAAGAATCTGCCTGCAATGTGGGAGACCTGGGTTCGATTCCTGATTGGGAAGATCCCCTGGAGGAGGAAATGACAACCCACTCCAGTATTCTGGCCTGGAGAATTCCTATGGACAGAGGAGCCTGGCAGGCTATAGTCCATGGGGTGGCAAAGAGTCTGACACAACTGAGTGACTAAACACACAACAGTCATATTTTGCTTACCTGCTCATTCCAAAAAAAGTTGATCCTGAAGAGGTGAATCATTGTTTTTTTCTACAGTATTAATATTTAGAGAAGGTAGTGTGTATATATATATATAAATGGCTATTTGATGCTATGTTAGCAGCCCTCTGCAAATATGGTTATTTTCTAGTGTTGGTTTCATGGTGTTATGTGACAGTAAATCCCTTGGAGTGATTAGAACAGATTTCCATTTTCTGAGCAGGAACTCTTGTTGAACTTGAAGGCCATCAATAGGTCACATCTCAATTTCCTTCTCATTTGACTAAAGAAGCAGGTCTGTTCCCAGCTTTATTGCCTGGACTTGCATAGTTAGGTTACTATTTCATGACTCTGAACACTCCAGTTCTTTCTTATGACTCCCAGTTGGTTATCTTTCTTTCGTTTATGTATGGTTTTACAAATGTGTCATAATTCTAAAATAAATCTCATTTTTTTATATATTGTGTAAAAGGGATAGTTTGTGTGTAGACCTTTTCTTTCTGTGAGTTTTGTGAGAATTGTACCTCTCATCTTTTAGTTAGGACCAGTCTTCTTCATGAAGTTATCAGAGGAGTTTTAAATGAAAAGCTCTGTATGTGGGAGGGGGGTGTTTGGAAGAACTCTATGAATCAAAGCCCTATATACACACGCAATGAATTTTTGTTTGTAGCAATCTACAAAACAATATTTTTAGCTCTTAGTATATATTCCTGTGAACATTTTTATTTAGAAATTAATATATGGTTCCCTTGCAAAACTATAATGTATGATAGTAATTGTTTAACTTCCAAACTGTGACAGTGGAAAAATCTATTATAATTTTGGTGAGCCTTTTTTATAATAACATTTTTTGGTGTCTTGGAAAAGTATAACATATGATAACGGGGATATTTTTTCAGAGAATTTGGCAGTGTTCAATAAGACAGAAAATGTACTTTTAGAATAAAATGCTGCATGTTTACTTCATCACAAATACAAAAGAAACTGAAGGCTTTCTTAATTCAAAGCAGTTTTGATAATTTTATTATGAATAAGTAATATTTCCAAAAGGTGGCATGGTTGAGATATGTTTTGTACCAAACAACTTATAGTAGGCAAAAGACTAGAAGCATGTTATTATAAGACTATTAGCAGAGCTATCTATTTTTCTTTCAAATTTTGTATAAGTTTTATATAGGTTGTAAAGTTTATCAGTTTTCTTCTCTTGATTATTAAAGCTAAACATTTCAAGACAGTCCTTCAGTCAGTACTTTTAACTGATTGATAGAAATTTTATATTAGCAATGTTTAAATTTTCCAGTGATCTCTTCAATTAATATAGATATTTCATTGCCAATAAAATCTCCACCTAACAGTGCCATAAAAATGAATTAATGTTGGAAATGACATGTCATTAAATAAGAATTTGGGGGCTTCCCAAGTGGAGCAGTGATAAAGAATCTACCGGCTGTGCAGGAGACATGGGTTCAATCCCTGGATGGGGAAGATCCTCTGGAGAAGGAAAATTTTGCCTGGGAAATCCCATGGACAGAGAAGCCTGGTGGGCTACAGTCCATGGTATTGCAAAGAGTCAGACACGACTGAATGACTGAGCATGCAAATAGGAATTTAGTGTGAGAGGAAGGCATGTCAACCCTCTCCAGTATTCTTGCCGGAGAAGCCCCATGGACAGAGGAGCCTAGCGGCCTACAGTCCATGGGGTCATAAAGAATTGGACACAACTAAGTGACTAAGCATACAGAGTTAGTTTAAGAGAGTTCAGTTCAGTTCAGTTCAGTCGCTCAGTCGTGTCCGACTCTTTGCAACCCCATGAATCACAGCACGCCAGGCCTCCCTGTCCATCACCAACTTCCGGAGTTCACTCAAACTCATGTCCATCAAGTCAGTGATGCCATCCAGCCATCTCATCCTCTGTCCTCCCCTTCTCCTCCTGCCCCCAATCCCTCCCAGCATCAGTCTTTTCCAATGAGTCAACTCGTCGCATGAGGTGGCCAAAGTCTTGGAGTTTCAGCTTCAGCATCAGTCCTTCCAGTGAACACCCCGGACTGACCTCCTTTGGGATGGACTTGTTGGATCTCCTTGCAGTCCACGGGACTCTCAAGAGTCTTCTCCAGCACCACAGTTCAAAAGCATCAATTATTCGGCGCTCAGCTTTCTTCACAGTCCAACTCTCACATCCATACATGACCACTGGAAAAACCAAAGCCTTGACTAGATGGACCTTTGTTGGCAAAGTAATGTCTCTGCTTTTTAATATGCCGTCTAGGTTGGTCATAACTTTCCTTCCAAGGAGTTAGAGTCCTTTAATTTCATGGCTGCAATCACCATCTGCAGTGTTTTTGGAGCCCCCCAAAAATAAAGTCTGACACTGTTTCTACTGTTTCCACATCTATTTCCCATGAAGTTAGTGCGTTTCAATACCTAATAATAAATTATTTTTCTTTTGGACTGCACAGAATCACTTGTGTGATTCATAATGATAGAAGCTGTATTAGGTCCATAGTTAACAGCATGTGTTGTTATTGCCTATCAGTAAATCATTCAGCCCTTCTCTTCCTGTTGCATTGTAGTTATTATTTGTGTTCTTGTGTATATGTGTGATGCTAAAATGAGAAACAATATTTACTTAATGTTTGAGAACATTAACATACTTCTTTTTGGCCAATTTTTTAGCTTCCAGTGGACTATACTCCAAAAGTTAATTTGTTTGGAAATTTATATTTCTTTTTTTCATAGAATTAGCAGTGTTGACTTGGGATGAGGTTTCATGCTAACTTAATGAGATTACTTAAATCATAATGCAAATATCAATAAAATACTTGAAATTTTTTATAAATGTAGATATAAACACTGTTGTAAACTAGTTGTTCATTACTAGTTCTTCACCAGAAAATATATGAGGAAACTAATGAGCTGATATTTAATCTGGTTTTTCAGATTACTTTGCATGCTAGTAGCTGATCCAACCTTCTTGAATTGTTGACTCTGATCAACTTATATAACATTAGAATTGAGATGGATTTTGGGAGCCCTGGAGGAGCCTGTAGAAGAAGAGAGAGATTTGGGGAAAATCAGGATTTAATGGTTAGACATCATCGGCCCTAAAGGAGTTAGCCAGGATGTCAAAACTCAAACCTGAAAAAAGAACTGTGAAGTTATAGGGAATGAAAGAAAAACTCAGAAACCAAATGTGTGTAATCTGAGTGAAAAAGGATGAAATGGAATTTCCATATGACATGCAGTGAGAAGGATTGAGGCACCTTGGGGCCCTTCTTCCCCGACATGGAGCTAGAAATATACAAGGTATTGACTACTGGCTGTCCAGTAGCTTCTCTGTGAACTCAATCACACGAATAAGGTCTTCGCAGAATTCTGATTGCCAGTTAATCAACTAATTCTTTTTAAATATTTTTTCTCCAATAGAATCTGCAGCCAAACCTCATATCCATAAGCAAGTGTGGTTAATCCTAGTAGCTCAGATATGAATTATTCAGACATTAAACATTTGACAAATGCATGATACTAGTCATTGGATCTAGGTGTTATAATGGACATTTGTTTGGACATGGTGCGAACCTTAGAAGTTCAGTTCAGTCACTCAGTCGTGTCTGACTCTTTGCGACCCATGGACTGCTGCATGCCAGGCTTCCCTGTCCATCACCAACTCAAGGAGCTTGCACAAACCCATGTCCATCGAGTTGGTGATGCCATCCAACCATCTCATCCTCTGTCATCCCCTTCTCCTCGCCCTGCCTTCAGTCTTTCCCAGCATGAGGGTCTTTGATTCAGTTCTTCACATCGAAGTATTGGAGCTTAAGCTTCAGCATCAGTCCTTCCAGCCTCAGCCTCAGCTTCAAATCAGACTTCGGTGGGGTGGGGGGTGTCACGAAAGGCTTCAGATGGTAACAGGGCTTTAGCTAAAATTTGAAGGGAACAGTTTTAGTTGTGTGCTGCAGTGTTAGCACTTCGTGAACCCCTGCATGACTCAGTTGAAAAACAGTATAGGACTAAGTCATAGCAGAAGGATGAAGAGAAGGACACAGATTCAAGAGGTTTTAAAAAGTTGGATATTTGTGGATCAGAAGAGAAAGGAGTTTAGACTGATGCCTAGGTACCTACTAGTTCAGTCATATCTTTGATTTTCTCTTTTCAAGATTTATGAAATATTAGAGGATGTTTTGGGATCCCCAGGTGGCGTTAGTGGTAAAGAACCTGCCTAGCAATGCAATAGGCATAAGAGGCACAGGTTCAATCCCTGGGTCAGGAAGATCCCCTGGTGAAGGAAATGGCAACCCACTCCAGCATTCTTACCTGGAAAATCCCATGGACAGAGAAGCCTGGGGGGCTACAGTCCATGGGGTAACAAAGAGTTGGACACGACTGAAGCAACTAACCCTAACACACACACACACACACACACAGAGGATGTTTTAGGGCAAAGTAGAATTCGAGGTGGTTGTGGATTATCTGTGAAGAATAATCCAATATGATTTTGGAATTGCATGCTCAAAATTCTTATCTAGTACAGGTATAGATTTAGAACTCTCTCCTTAAAGTTGGTACTGATTAGGGGCACTCCCTTTTTAAGTGTTTTTCCTGTTTAGTTAAAACTGATTTTCCCCACCCCACATCTATATGCCTCGTCATTAGCTTTCCTTTTCACAGACTGTGGCAGATTTGTTTAGTTCCGGTTGTTCAGTCCAAGCACTTGAATTCTTCCTTGACTCCATTCTTTACCTCGTCCCCACACTTAGTTGGTAGGGAAATTCTGTTAACGTTACCCAAAGTATACCCAGAGTCCAAACAGTTCTCATGGTGTCCAGTCCGCTCCCTGCCCAATCCATTATTATTACTACTTCGCATCTGAATTATTACGGTAGCTCTCCTTGGTTCATCAGCTTATAGCTCTTCCCTACTCTGAACTAGTCTCAACATGGCAGCCAGAGTTACCTTTCAAATAGAAGTCGAATTATCTCACTCCTCTGCTCAGAACCCTGGAATGGCTGATCATTTCACTCATGATAAACATAAGGTGTCAAAGTACGTTACATAACTGCCTGCATTGTTACCTCGCTCATCACCTTTTCTTCTCCCTTCTGTTCATTCAGCTCCATCTCCACGGGCTTCAAACCCTTGAACTTGCTGGGGTGTGTGTGAGTCTTAGGACCTTTTCATGGGCTGTTTTCCCTGCCAGATACCCACCATACATACCAGATACTGTTTTCTCAGCCAGGTACATATTCACTGTAGATATTCACTACTTTCTACCGTCTGCTCAAATGTCACCTTCTCAAGGGGACCTGCCCTGTTTGAAAATACAATCCATCCAAGCCCTGTTCTTTTCCTCTAGATTTTCTTTTCCCTATAACTTATCTCCTTCTATCATATATAAATTATTTATACTTAATTTTAAAAATTAACTCTCTTCTGTTAAAGTATAAGCCACATAAAACTAGACTGACTTACCCTTTTTTTATAATATCAAGCATCTAGAATAGGACCTGACACAGGGTAAGTGCTTGGTAATTACTTGTTGTTTTCAAAAAAATGATTGGTACTAATATTTTTTAAGTACCATGATATTTCTCTGGTGGAATCTGATTATAATGTAAATCAAAAGAATAATAATTTTAGAAAAGTACTTTTGGTAAATATAAAGAAAAATACAGGTTTAAATGTGAACCTAATGTTTTTAGAGCAGTGTAAAGCTAAGTGATTATAAACAGAGGTTATGAAGACATTAAGTATTATCCATTTGTGAATTTGTGGATTATTTACTTCTTAACAGGGGAACAGTTTTTTGAACTTGTCAACTTTTCTATTAACATATAAGAAAAATAATGTCTTTCTTAAATGCTGTAGAAATAATGTTATAAAATATGAAATTTCTAAAGTTAACATTAAGCTATTGTAAAAATATTTAATAAATGTTTCCAAATTTTAAACACTATATATTGTGTTGATAGCTTGTCAGTCCTGTAGAAGTAACAGAGCTGAAATTGATTCAAATTATATTCAACCTTGAGTATATATTTTCTTTTATATCATTTGTTCATTAATTATGTTAAGAAAGACAAACTGATTTTGTCCATTCATTTTATTGCATAAATTAAATACTTCATTGCCATATTGTATTGGCCTATGCTTTAAAATACATTTACTTTGAAATTTTCTTTTTAACTGCTTGTGTTATTTTTTTTTCATTTCAGCCATCATTCACAGATTTCTTAAAGTTTGTTTCTGAAACCACTTTTTTTCTGTTTGAACAAATGGTTCTAAACTGGGTGCAGTTTTCCTCCCATGGAACATTTAGCTGTATTTGGAGACACCTTTGGTTGTCACCATTGGTGGAGAGGATGCTCCGCAAGGCATAGAGGATGCCGGGATGCTGCTAATGGTCTATAATGCACAGGACAGCCCAGAATTTTCCTTCCTAGCATGTCAGTGTGAAAAGCACTTGTTTACACTTACTCTGCACATCTTCCCCCCAGTCTCAATTCTTCTACCTCTATTGATTTTATTAAATTCATTCACATTTTTTGAAAGAAAAAAATTTCTCTTAACTCTTGTTTTGATATTTCCCAAATTAACCACTTTGGCTCTGATTTAAATAAGGAACATTACTTTTGGAACCTCTCAATTGCCATCATTCCATATCTTTAATAATGAATTAAGTTCTAATCATTATGTGTTTCGTTGCTCTGTGGGTAATTGGAGGAATCTTGTGGTTAATTAGCTACTGTGCATACTACAGTGTAAACAGTTGCTAGAAACTAGTAGGCTATTTCTCAATTTAAAAAGCTCTACCTTGGTGGTTTCTTTGGAGGACCTGGTTTACTGATCTGTGAGAGATCATAGCCTGATAGGTTTCAAAAGTATTGGATCTATAGACCTAAGAAGCTTTACAATTTTTATCAAAGGCCCTGAGAAATCATGAAGAATTGAAACCCGTTTAATCTATTTTTCCCCAGCTCCTTTTTTCAGTTCAGTTCAGTTGCTCAGTCTTGTGTGACTCTTTGCAGTCCCATCAACTGCAGCACGCCAGGCCTCCCTGTCCATCACTAACTCCTGGACCTTGCTCAAACTCATGTCCATTGAGTCGGGGATGCCATCCAACCATCTCATCCTCTGTCATCCCCTTCTTCTCCTGCCTTCAATCTTCCTAGCATCAGGGTCTTTCCCAAAGAGTCAGTTCTTCGCATCAGGTGGCCAAAGTATTGGAGTTTCAGCTTTGGCATCAGTCTTTCCAATGAATATTCAGGACTTATTTCCTTTAGGATGGACTGGTTGGATCTCCTTGCAGTCAAGGGACTCTCAAGAATATTTTCCAACACCACAGTTCAAAAGCATCAATTCTTCGGTGCTCAGCTCTCTTTATAGTACAACTCTCACATCCGTACATGACTATTGTAAAAGCCACAGCTTTGACTAGACGGACCTTTGTTGCAAAGTATTGTCTCTGCTTTTTAATATGCTGTCTTGGTTGGTCATAGCTTTTCTTTCAAGGAGAAAGCTCCGTTTTTTGTTTTTTTTTTGTTAAAAAAAAAAAAAAAACAAGCTTCTTTTTTACAAATAACTAAATATTTTTTTCAGTTTTTTACCCCACAAAATTCCAGTGAACATCTACATTTTGAAACACTGATGTAATTCTGTCTGTTTTTAAAACTCTCCAAGTGATCCACTCTCCCTGCCAAGACAGTATTATTTCTGAAGATTAAGAAGTAGACGTTTACTGATTTGATATTTACTATAGAGAAACTTGGGCTTCCCAGGTGGCTCCAATGATAAAGAATCTACCTGCAGGGCAGGAAACAAAGGTTGTGGAAGATCCCCTGGAGAAGTGCATTGCAGCCCGCTCCAGAATTCTTGCCTGGAGAATCCCATGGACAGAGGAGCCTGGAGGGCTACAGTCCATAGGGTTGTGCAGAGTCGGAACTATACCCAGGTAGCTTAGTATACACACAGGCACACAGGAGAACTTTGTGTTTGTGGTAGTTTTGCTTAAAGGCTCACTTTTAACTTTTTGAAAAATTTTTATATTATTAAAGTAGGTTCGTGTTTTTATCTAATTTCATTTTAAAGACTGAATGATGCATTTGAGGTCCATAATAGTATATATAGATAGATGTTGTTGTTCATTCACTAAGTCATGTCCGACTCTTTGTGACACATGAACTGCAACACACCAGGCTTCCCTGTCCTTCACTGTCTCCGGGAGTTTGTATATATCCTTCTTGTAGCTGAATATTTCTTAATACTTGTTAACACTGATATTTTGAAAAAACTGATGTCACCCTATCTGCTTTTAAAATACACATGCACACAATTGTATTTTGGCTGTTTACAGCATGTTAAGCATGAAAGTGTATTTTAGGACATAAAGTTAAGTTCAAATCTGTGACTCCATATGTCAGTTCTCTCACCTCCTTCACAAATTCAATGCCCTTGTTAAAGTTTCTGTCACTTCTGTAATTTTTGACTGTTTCTGTGAATAGTAGTTTACAATGTTTCTTTACAATAGAGTAAGTTCTATGAGAACTGAGACTCTGTGGCTTTGCTCATTACTGTACAGTGTATCATATACAATTCTTAAAAAAGTGCCTGACAGATCAGTACATTCAGTATGTCTTCGTTGAAAACAGGTGATAAGATTCCTGATTTTCTAGGAATAAATAAACCACCTATGGATAAAAATATGTCCAAGAAGTAGTTAGTTATGAATGCATAGCTCTGTATGATTGATGCCCCAAGCAGGAATACTCACAATAAGGAAATTTAAGATTCTCTGTGAACTCCATCCATTTCTTTGACCTTATTGTCTTGGGTCTTATCACCGAAACTCATTTATAACTATAAGGAAGTCAACCAGGAAAGGTTATAATCCATATATTACCTATTTCCTAAACATGGAAAAATTAAAATCCATACACTATTTTAAGTGTCCCAACATTTCCATTAAGATTTCACTAAAATTTTATAGTAGAGTTATATGTCTGGAATGTCATGGGAGTGTAGGTTTCACAGATATGGTGTAACTCACTTGTTTATTCCTTATTAATTTATGCAAAAATTCATTATTGTATTTTAGGCACCAAGCTATGTGCTGAAATCAATTGAGATGGAATGTATCGCACTTGTTAAGGAAGGAGTGGGTAAACCATTGTAGCATGTAATAGTAATGAATGCAAGAATCACCTTAGTGAATATGGAATACATATTAACCTGAATCAGAAAGAGGGCTGATATTGTAAAGTGCTCAAAACTAAAGGCTGAAAATACAGAATTGAAATAGGTTCAACTGAAGGATGTGGAGACCAGGCAAAAAGGTCTGGAGGCAGAATATGAGAAGTTGAAGTTAACCTTTGAGGAACTGAGGCAAAAAGGTTCTGTCTTCAGGTTTCTGTATCTGCCTAATCAGTTATTTAACAGGGATATATCCACATATGGCGAGATATGAAAGAGTGAGGTAGGATGCTCACCCATGGCAACAATAATATAATCATGCATCTCCATATGATAAACAGAAACATTATATGAGTTTGGTGTCAGGATGTTATAATCCCTCTAATTTTCATTTATGATAAGATACATATCGATGAGCTTGAGATTCTGCCAAAGAAAATATCAATGATTATGAATGACTAAAAATATTAAGAAGAGTTTAGAGATCGATGTTTGTTGAGTGCAGTTGTTGGATGGGTTAATATTACCAAATTTATGTGAATGGATATGTTATTGTTCTCTCCTTGATTTTTCTTTTCCAAAGCATGACCTTCACTTAGTTCTAAGATACAGCTTCTCTCTGTGTCATTAGCGCTTGCTTTCCCTTTTCTCTCTTTGCCTCTTTCTCTCTCACCTCCTCCCTCCACTCCCTCCTTTTCTGTTTCTCTTCCTTTCTATTGTTGCGTCCCTGGCAATACCCCTGATGTAGGATTACCGATGCTGACTATTTAGCATCATTGGCTTATGTCCCTAGTGGGAGCAATGGAAACTACACGGAAAAGCTGAAAGGCAGGCACAGTTATTCTAACGCGATCTTTCACGTTTCGCATCTACAGTTATTGCTTCCCTACGGGAAGCTTTTATATCCTGTATATGCAAATATATTATTTAGGAAAGCATATTTAAACTTTTTGTTCACATTTTGGAACAAAACGTCTTCCTTCACATTTCAGAACAAAACGTCTTCCTTCACATTTCAGAATAAGATAATGTGTTAAGAAGTATTTATGAATTATGTCATGACTGGTCCTCATGAATTCTAAGTTGCTTCAGTTGGTGTCCACCTCTTTGGGACCAGATGGACTGTAGCCCGCCAGGCTCCTTTGTCCATGAGATTCTCCAGGCAAGAATACTGGAGTGGATTGCCATGCCCTCCTCTAGGGGATCTTTCTAACCCAGGGATCAACCCCATGTCTCCTGGGTCTCCTGCATTGGCATGTGAATTCTTTACCACTAGAAAACCCAAGTGGTCCTTATAATCACTGATAAATATGGCTTTTGGTGGGGGAGTCAGTAATTATAAGTTCAATTTCACATCTGGGATTACTGAAATCTACCATTTGTTTTATTGGTAACTGAAATAAATAATAAATCAGCCCCTTCTTTTTACGTGGATCATACTGCCTGTGAGCTCCTTTAGACAACAAGGTAATTAAGTTTAGTATTGGAGTTATAAAAAAGGAGGATGAAAGAGAAAAATCATTTTGTCTCAGAAGATAGAAGTACTCTGGGAGCGGGTTTTGGCTCTCACTTTTGATTGGAATACAAATTGCCAGAGAGTTTAGACATCCTTTGGGAAGCCAGGCAAAAGGAACTCAAGCTAAACATGAACAGGATGAAAACCAGAGTGTGCAATTCCCTGGGAACCAGTAGAAATTCTGTGTAAAGCTGAACTCTGTATCTGTGACTCATTTCATCATTCAAACATTTGAGACGCCTGCTACATGCCAAACTCTTTCAGCTTCTGGAAATTCAGGTAAAAGTGAAACAGATAAACTACTGGCCGTCATGAAGCTACTTCTCATGTAATTGGATATTATTTTTAGATAGTTTGTTAGCAAGTAGGTCATTGTCTTTAAATAAGTTAGTTGGACTTCCAGAATCTAGATAGAGTTATATTGTTTTCTGGATAACTAGGAGATAAGATACCAATTAGGAGAAGACCTTGGGCCTCAAGCTATAGCCACAAGTGGCCTCAGGCCTTCAGAGAGGGTCAGGAAAGACCAGGGACCAACAGTAGGAGACACAGAATGGAAAGAGCCCTGTTTAGTTTGGTTTTGCTTCAGCAAAAGCCTTAGCCAACTGTTCTGCTCTCTAGTTGCTGTGAATTCAGCTGCCTTTTACTCCAGCCTCTTCTGTTCAACATGCATCACTCTTTGCTTGCGCTCTGCAATCCTTTCATGCTGCTTATTCAGGGGCTGTAAATTTTGAATGACTCTCATGTCTATCGTGTTTCCTGAATTGTAGATCTGTATGGTATTGAAGGGCAGCTGGGCCTCCCCAAGAGCCTGTTTTGCTTGACCAAGTTCTTTTGCTGTATTGATTTAGTAGAAGAAATTCTGGAATAACGTTCAATTTCTTCATGGTTTTTAAGCATCTGAGGCATCAACAGGGCTTTGTATTCCAGGCAGGAGACACAGTCTGAAAAAAGATAAAAACACAACAATTGTCAAATTGTTTATACACGCAAATCTTTATAGTGATTGGATTTCTTGTGATTGGCTCCAGTAATGCCATGTCATTTTCTTCTTTGCCTCTTCACCTCATTTGCTCTTATAACCGAAAAATACCAGTGAGAAGCTAAACTGAACCAGAGCAGCTGTTATGTTTTTACTTCTAAAAAATGCTTCCAATCCTTTGTATTCCTTGTTAGTTCCTTTGGCACTGGATTTCTCTTCTACTTGTCAATACGAAGACATGAAAACAAGCTGATAAATCGAAAGGTTGACTCCCCCGTATCTCCGTAGGAAAATAATTCTTGAACTATTCTGCTTGTAATAGAAGGATACATAATCCTATGTAAAAAATGCTTTGGACTTTCTCTGTTTTGTTATTCACAGTATTGGGTGCATGCTCATGTGATTTCTTTCTCATTTATGCCCTCCTGCCTCTGTACACAGAGTCTATCTTATTATTCTGACCATTTCATCCATTTTTGAAGCCTGCACTTTTAGAACTAAGAGAATCATAGTGTCGAAATTTAGAGATTCTCAGGTTTAATGCTTCCACTTTACCTGTGAGAATGGTCTTCTTTCATTGAATATAATCTAGTAGTCCTGAATGCCTTCGTGTTGCCTGCACTTTATTATGTTATTCCGTAATCTGCTTGGAACATATCCTTCATTGCCTATGCTTCTTTCATATAAACATTGATTATTTAAAACTGTGATTTCATCATAGCTGCTCTGTGTTGCATCAGATTTATGTGACATGACATGCCCCCCGAAAGTAATTTACGTTATATAGGTAATTTGTTGTTTTCTTTTTAGGTATTATTGCATAAAATATAAATAAATTAAATTTAGGCATATTAAAAATTAAGGATTCTGTGCATGGAAGGAATGACCTCTAACCTACAGTTCTCTTAAGATTTTTTAAATGTTTCCATTTTGGTAATATTAGTTTTTATAATCTCCAGATGTCAGATCTTAATGTTGAAATATACACATGTACTGGTTATTCCTCAAATAGTAAATATTTTATTAAAAATTAGATGATTCTTCTACAGGTAGAATACAGAGAAACAAACAAGCAGAATTATTCTTTCAATTCAGTTCCTATAATCTGACCGTTGGCTTTGTGTATAATCCTAAAAACTAAGGTTAAGGAAAGACTTGAGATAACTTTATCAGGATCCTAATTTGGGTAAACCTAAATTTGTATGTTTAGTTGCACACAGACTAAACTTACATCAGTTTATTAGCTTTCTTATATCTGATCATCTAGCTAAAAAAATGCTGCTGCTGCTAAGTCACTTCAGTCATGTCCAACTCTGTGCGACCCCATAGATGGCAGCCCACAGGCTCCCCGTCCCTGGGATTCTCCAGACAAGAACACTGGAATGGGTTGCCATTTCCTTCCCCAAGGCGTGAAAGTGAAGTCGCTCAGTCATGTCCAACTCTTAGCGACCCCATGGACTGCAGCCTACCAGGCTCCTCTGTCCATGGCATTTTCCAGGCAAGAGCACTAGAGTGGGGTGCCATTACCTTCTCCGAAAAAAAGGCTACATGAGTAAATACAGGTTTTGAAAGAGGGCAAGAGAGACAGAAGTTAAGGAGTGATGATGACTTTGGGTAGGGGGTTTAATAAGATCTATTAGAAGGAAGTATTAGGCATTGGGGCAATAGGGTCACGGTTGTTTTAGATAGAGCATCACCGTGAAGGGGATTGAATCACCAGTGAGCAGCTTGAGGCGTGGAGGATAATTAAAGGAGAACTCTAAGAAGGGAAGTTGAAGATCCAATACTTTAGCCACCTGATGGAAAGAGCCGATTCATTGGAAACGACCCTGATGCTGGGAAAGATTGAAGACAGGAGGAGAAGGGGGTGGCAGAGGATGAGATGGTTGGATGGCATCTCGACTCAGTGGACATGGGTTTGAGCAAACTCCAGGAGATAATGAAGGACAGAGAAGCCTGGCGTGCTACAGTCCATGGGGTCACAAAGGGTCAGACACAACTTAGCAACTGAACAACAAAAACAGCTAAGGAGTTGTGCAGGGGGAGGAGGCGATGGTGACTCGTGACCCAGGACTGAGTGATTTTCCTCCTGACCTGTGGCCAGAGGTGAAGTGACTCCTCCTTTGAACGCGGATTTTGGAGAATTCAGCTGGAGGAATCTCTTCTGCCATGAATATTTGCCATCACACTCTGGAAAGTGCTAGGTTTCTGGCAAAGAGGCTGTTACTATACTGTACTCATTGTAAGCAAGGGCTTCCCTGTGGGCTGGCTTGCAGATTGACTGGCAGACGTGTCAGTCTTGTCTCCTGTGCTTTTGTGAGGAAACATTTCTTTCCTATCATCTCTATTCTTCTCATCCCTCTGAGACTAGCTTTCTAGTATAATGGGCCACAGAACAGGGGCTTTTGGATAAAGGCTTTTACGACTGATATAAAAGGTAGAGATGGCACATCCCTGGGAGATTTTAGCCATTCATAGTCCCAGCTACATGGGAACAGGAGAAAAAATAAAAGTGGGAAGAACTCGTTCATGGGCCTTTAAGAAATGTTATCACAATATTACAGATAAATTGAGTTGGTATTGTTACAGTTTTGTTGAATAAATGTTGAATGATACAGATTCCAGTTGCAAAGGATCCAGCGTTATTAGGACTCCCTGTCTGTAAAGATAGTGGATTCAGCCCAAAGTAGCTTCTTTTCACAGAAAGAATGTGCTCGGATCTAGATAGACTGTAAATATCACATTCTAATTTGTAACTTTGCCACAGTTTTGATATATTTATTTATTTTTGGTTGCTTTTTATTTTCCTCTGCATGGTAGCTGTAGATAGACATCCAACTTAAATGCCAATAGTTTATACTAACAGTAAGAGTTTATTTTTTTCTCTTTTACTGATGATATGTGAGGGTGTTTGTGTGTGTGTGTGTGCGCACACCCGCACTTAGTCATTCAGTTGTTTCTGACTCTTTGTGACCCCATGGACTGTAGCCTGTCTGTGTTGACCATATTCCCACCATTATTTTATCGTCTTCAACCTTCCTCTCTTCTTATTTTTTAAAACTGAAAGGTCCCATAGATGCTTTTTTTAATTCTGCAGCATCCTCAATAGTAGGCTGCATACTACTTTTAAACCTACATGCTTAACAACCTTCATAGCCTACTCATAATCGTCAACATCAAAGAAATGTGGCCTAGAAGAGTCAGAAAACTTTTAGCATTAAGTTCACTTAAAGAAGTCATGATCAAAGGTAATTGACACACTTCAGTTCAGTTCAGTTCAGTTCGGTCACTCAGTCGTGTCCAACTCTTTGCAACCCCATGAATCACAGCACGCCAGGCCTCCCTGTCCAACACCAACTCCCGGAGTTCACTCAAACTCATGTCCATCGAGTTGGTGATGCCATCCAGCCATCTCATTCTCTGTCGTCCCCGTCTCCTCCAGCCCCCAATCCCTCCCAGCATCAGAGTCTTTTCCAGTGAGTCAACTCGTCACATGAGGAGGCCAAAGTATTGGAGTTTCAGTCTTAGCATCAGTCCTTCCAATGAACACCCAGGATTGATCTCCTTTAGAATGGACTGGTTGGATCTCCTTGCAGTCCAAGGGGCTCTCAAGAGTCTTCTCCAACACCACAGTTCAAAAGCATCAATTCTTCTGCGCTCAGCTTTCTTCACAGTCCAACTCTCACATCCATACATGACCAGAGGAAAAACCATAGCCTTGACTAGACGGACCCGAGCACAACTTCCTATGAATTTTAGACTTATGCACCTTCACTGAAAAAAAGCTGAACATTGCATAAACTTAGAGAATCATTAAATATCAGGAACTTGATACATGAATAAAGGAGGTAAGTGAAGCTCAAGAATTAAGTGAATTGATGGGGTCAAATAACCTGTGTTCATGAAGAACTGAATAGACTAAGTGATCTTCCCAAAATGAAGAAGAAATGCTTCAGACCTTCCTAAGATTGTGTGAACTCCGGGAGCTGGTGATGGACAGGGAGGCCTGGCGTGCTGTGATTCATGGGGTCGCAGAGAGTCAGACACGACTGAGCGACTGAACTGAACTGAACTGAACTGAAGATTGTAATAGAATATAGATGAGTAACTGAGATGAAAGAAAATGCATCGAGGAGATAATCTCTTTTAATTGGGGTTAAATGATTTAAGAAAGAAAGGAAAAGAATGTGTTTTTACAGAAATGGCACCGTGAATAAGTTGTCTGATTTCCTCTAAAACGACAGGAAATGAGTTTTAGTTGTGTGTGTGTGTGTTTGTGTTTCACTTTCTCCCTCCCAAGCCATTCACAGTTGAACAAGCTTTTATTTAAGCATTGTAACAGTGATTGCCAAAGTGCTAAGCTCTACGTGTTGTTGGATATTTTGGCACAAAGAATAAGTAACAGGAAAAACACCCTTCGGCAAAGTGTAGACTGTGTAGTTTTTTTCCCTTTAGTAATTACAACAGTGTTAATTCACAGCCTCTTTGACTAGATACTTAGGGTTTAAGCAGCCTGGCAATTACAGAGCTGCCTTTAGCTACCAAGAAGTCCTCCTGAATGTTTATCAGATGTTCCCTCCCTTTCTTTCTGTTTCCCAGTTTATTTTTTCTTTTCTCTCCTTTCTTCCTCTCTTCCTCCTTTCCTTTTTTCTTTCCTTTCTCCTTCTCTCCTTTCCATCCCTCTTTTACTTTCGTTCTGCTAGTTTTTAGACTTGTTAAAGTTTAAGGTGAACTTTATGGGGGCTTCTAGACATTCTCCATCAGAATAGGTTTGCTTTTAGATTTGTTTCGTTTAAAACTTACTAAAGTTTACAGATCATTTTCTCAATGTGAATGCATGATTATATTACCTGAAGTAGATTTTTTTTGCCTAGTAAACTAAAATGCATGTACTCAACATATAGTCCTTTCTTTCTCCTCTTCCTTCTCCTTGAACTAACTGTCTTCTCCATGCTGTGTAGTATATTAGCAGGTAATGATAGTACACTCTTTCATTTATCCATCAAGCCAACTACCAGATCATCTGTGTTGGATTTGTCATATGTGCTATTCAGCACAGTCCTTTGACATATGTATCATTGTCCTCACTTTATGTATAAAAGTAAAAAAAAAATGAATAAAATTCGTTTTATATGATACAATCAAGATTAATTATCAGTAAATAGAATTGCTGTGATTCAAGCCTAGTTCAAGTTCACGTTCAGGTCCATGGGATGTGTCCTTTGAAGGTGATTGATGGTTGACCATAGAGCCCGAGAAGGAGCGATGTGTGTTCCTACTCTCTAAGTCCTGATTGGCTACACTTTTCCCCAGCCTTAGTCTCTGAGTTTCTAAGAACCATTTTGTACTCATAGGGTGAATAGACAGTCTTCCGTGACTTTAAATTTGAATGCATGTGCTTCTCAACAGTTTGCTATCATTAGTGAGTTATTTGAAGCACCTTTGGGAAACTAGGAGATGGAGAGGGAAATTTGCTAAGAAGCCACAATATCTGTGATTCATTTTCTTTGTTTTAGCATCAATGACAGCAAAATAAATAAAGGAACTTAAAATGCTTGGATTTTTCAACCCTGCCACTAAACAGCTCTGGCTTTTGAGGGTAATTTATTTTCTATTTATTGGCTTCAGCTTCTTTATCAAGAATATGAAAAAAAATGCCCCAGGCGATATTTAAGGTAAACTGCAGTGCTAAGTTTTTATCATCATTTTTAATGTTAATTTGATAACATCAAATTTAACACGTAGTGCATCTGCAAGTCGCAACTGAGTGAAGTTTTCCAGATCTTTTCATTCCCCACCACAGGAGAACATATTTCTTCCTGTGACCACCAAGACCTTTTGGGCTTCCCTTGTGGCTCAGCTGGTAAAAATTCCGCCTGCAATGCAGGAGACCTGGGTTCGATCCCTGGGTTGGGAAGATCCCCTGGAGAAGGGAAAGGCTACCCACTCCAGTATTCTGGCTTAGAGAATTCCATGAACTCTACAGTCCATGGGGTCGCAAAGAGTCGGATATGACTGAGTGACTTTCACTTTCACCAAGGCCTTTTAGCTCTTAAACTAAGGACTAGGATAGGAAGTGTGGAATGACTAAAAATTCTGCTTTTTCAATGCCCAGATGAATATTCAAAATGAATATTACATTGAATTTTGCTGTATTATTATGCTTGCATGGCAAAATAAACGTGGGCTTGTTTGTAAAGACCTGCAATTCAATGCTTTAACCATGAATGAATGTTGTATTTTATGATCAAAGCATTTCCTAAGTTCTGTCCACGCAAGCAGAAAATCAAAACGTTGAGACTCTAAAGGGAAATCACTGCTCACCCAGGCTCTTCTCCAAGTGGACTTCCTGGCATCAGCACTAGAGTTTCTTCATCATGAGCTAATTTAATATCCTGTAATAGGTTGATGTGTTCCAGTCAGAGCCAGTTCTGTAGGTAAGGTTAGAGCTTGTGTTCCATCCTTTTTATTGTTTCTGGAATTAACTTTAATGTCCACGTGATGTTGAAAGTTATTGTGACAGATAAAAGCCAGTGCTCAGAAAAATGACACAAAGTAAAAGAATAATGTATAAAACAAAACAAAACCCAGAAATTGGAAAAAAGAAATTTAGAACTAAAGTCTTTGGTACATTTTCCCCTGAGAGTAAGCTGAAGGGTAAATATGAATGGGGATAAATCGTGTGTCTGTGTGAACCAAGATTCCAAAGACTGGGGGAGTTGCTCCGCCACTTTTTATCTGTTTGTTCATTTGATTTGCCTGTTTAGGATACCCTATTGGCCTAATTATCTTTCCTCTGATGTTTAAAGACATCCCCACAGGAATCCCTCCTACAAATGGATATAGATTTAGAAGGCTTGGCATTTTTTAGGAGATGTGTACATATAATTTTTGAATATTTCTCTCCTTAGGAATATGGCAAATCTACTCTATTGGGAGGGCTTCCCTGGTGGCTCAGACAGTAAAGAATCCACCCGCCAATGTAGGAGACGTGGGTTCAATCCCTGGGTCAGGAAGAACCCCTGAAGAAGGAAATGGCAACCCACTCCAGTATTCTTGCCTGGGAAACCCCATGGACTACTGGAGGGCTACAGTCCATGTGATCACAAAGAGTCAGACACGACTTAGCGACTAAGCAACAACAACGACAAACTTTGTTGGGAAGTAGGAGAAATATGTGTATCCCTCCTGGTGTACCATAGGCCCCCGAGAGTACACACAATGTCTTCTTCTAGAACAGCAAAAGGAATTCTCTCGAGTCTATTTTGTCATAGCTTTTGCAGATGCAGGCCCCTCTATCCTTCTTATGCATTTCCATTGTACAGTACTGGTTCAACCATAGTGTGTCAGCAGCCTCTGTTTCCCTCTGGCACAGCAGATTCATCCCTTTTAAACGCTGCTTTTACCCTTTAAATTATTGATTTAAACTCTTTCTACATTGAACTCCATTCCGTTTGATTCCTCAAGCCCTCATGTGTGGTCAGCCTCACACATCTAACCTGCTGTCTAATTACTCTAGAATCCTAGTTCGTGTCTGTCTTACTGGTATACCTCTCTTATCAGCTCGCATTTAATCTCTTCCCCAAAGGTTGTATCTTTACCACAATTCCTAAGTCCTACTCAGTTTTCTGGGCTTCCCATATCGCTCAGTGGGTAAAGAATCTGCCTGCAGTGCAGGAGACGCAGGAGGCATGGGTTCGATCCCCAGGTTGGGATGATCTCCTGGAGAAGGGCATGGCAACCCACTCCAGTATTCCTTCCTGGAGAATCCTATGGAAAGAGGAGCCTGGTGGGCTACAGTCCATAGCGTTGCAAAGAGTCAGACTTGACTGAAGTGATTGAGCACACAGGCACTCAGTTTTCTACATCCTATTCAAATGACACCTTGTCTTGTTTATAGAAGTTCTAATTTCTTGTTCTTTTCGTTTAGACATGACCATTCGATTATTTTCTACACTTGAATCCATTAGCTCTTCTTTGTTGAAGCATGCATATGTTGTCTAACAGATTCTCTTTAGACAAGAATGAAAAGGTAGCCTGTAAGGGATATCCTGTAAAGGCTCTCTTGTTATTTTTTCTCTCCTTCCACTTTTTGTGAAGGCTTCTTTCAGGATGCAGACTTGATTCTGCTTCACTTTATAAATGAGTGTCCTGCACAATTTCTTCTTTATTGGCTCTCACTGAAGAGATGTCATGTCTTTCAGAGCTCTGTTCCCACCCCACACAGCAAGGAGAAGACACCTTGTGGTGATGACCAGGAGGGATCCCGGCATCTCAGATCGCACATTTGACCCAGACAGCCATGTGGTCCATTACCTGCAGTCAGTCCTTCATGGACCTTAAATGCTTAACACACTAGTGAGAAGGTACCTGGAACTTCCTATGAATGACCCATCCACTTTCTTTTCCTGGTTATACTAGCCTTTGATTATGTGTTTGAGGCTTGCCCTGCTTGTATATTCTATGCCTTAATGAAAACATACACCTTGTGGTGGCTTCTCTGGTGGTACTTTATAGCAAAATACCATCCAAATGTTAAGGAAACTATGCCCAGAAACAAGAGGCTAGGTCATCCAGTACTGTTGCAGTCTCCCATCACCACCCTCCAGCCCCAAGAACACTTACCACCACAAGCCCTACTAGAACCCTACTGCCCTTTCCCCTGAAGATGTGCCCTATCAGAGTGTGCAATGTCCCAAATTTGTATGGGGGACAGATGGATTACCTCCATGACATCAGTGCTTGAGCTGGAGTGATGACCTTTTGTCCAGGCCAACTCGAGCCCTTTTATCACACTCTTCTCACCCACAATTCTCTCTGCCTTAGCATCTCTGAAAAATATTCTTCTTGTGTATTGGCTTGCCGTTACTTTGAAAAATCTGTCAAGGTTTACACACTGAATGTTTTATTTCCAACTGGTAATCTAATAGTAGCCGACTCTTGACTTTGGATCCAGGACTTGTCCTTGCTTATAAATATGAACTTGACTTTTGGACTTTTTCTTATTTATCAAGATCTCCCTTATAGAAGTCATCAATTTTGTTTTCACTTTGCTCCATATTCCCAGCCTCAGTTTCCAGATTCTAGGCATAGGAAAGTTACAACTTTCTACTCAGCCAACATCTCAATATGTCTAGAAGCAAAAATCATGGGCTATAAATTTGAGAAACTTATGCCCTGTACTTACTTTATATATATATATATATAAATTGACTGATGAATTAGTGAAATGTCTTGAGGATAAAGCAGTATTTTAAGAATTCAGGTAAAGCTTAAAAATGGAGCATATGGTTCCTAAACTAGTTTAAATGGCAGACAGTAATACAGGATTACAGTAATTATGGAATACAGTAGAGACTAAATAGACTCCAGACAGCTAAGGACTTTGTAATTCTAAATACTAACACCTACTAGGAATTAAAAGACTGTACCATGCTAATGTGGAAAATTACATTAGGGATCAATTAATTAATAATAGTTAAGAGAAGAAACGTTACTTAATGGTTTTAGGTTTTGTGTACTGCTCTATTCCCTCAGTCTCAGACTCAGTTAAATACCATGGAGAAAGATTGCTGCCTTCTTCCTGAAAGCTTGAATTATAGTTTCCCAGGTGGATATTTTGGCCACCAGATATGAAGAGCAGACTCATCAGAAGAGACTCTGATATTGGGAAACATTGAAGGCAAAGGAGACAAGGGTGGCAGAGGATGAGATAATTAGACAGCGTCACTGACTCAATGGACGTGCATTTGAGCAAACTCCGGGAGTCAGTGAAACACACAGAAGCCTGACATGCCTCCGTCCATGGGGTCACAGAAAGCTGGGCATGACTCAGCCACTGAACAGCAATGACGACAAAGGTGGATATTAGTATTTCATGAAGGATGATTGGAATTGTTGAATATTTTACAAAAGAAAAGTGAATGACTTGAGTGATGATTTCATTACCTTGATGAATTCCTCCTTTGTAGTTGAAAAAAGTTGTCAAATGTTAGACTTCAAAGAAGACCAGGAGAAGGATTGAGTATATATGTAAATACTTCATAATTGCGATAAGGAGGTTCATAGAAATGCCCAAATTTGAGTGAGCTAAGCCTAGAAATACTCCATTATCTTTTATGTTGCCAATAATTTTGCTCACTCTTTTTTCCATATTTGGTAATGATTCCCTATGTCGGTTCTGCTGAAAGTTAATGAAGTAAAAATGTTAGCATTGCTTCACTTACATACCACATTCCAAAAAGTATGCTTGAATTGGAAGACTTTTAAAATTCAGAACAGATTTCCTCATAAAATTATTATTGTGAGATCAACAGTGGTCAGTTTCCAAGATCAATCCATAAATGTGAAATGCCATACTATAGCTTAATTATAACACATTTGAATTAAAAGATAGAAAGTAGGACATCCTGTCAAGTTTGTAATAAAGACCCTCCTAGTTGGAAAGGAACAATTTTGGTGCTTTAGCTGGGAGAGAAGGCAAGTTTCACTCAAGTAGGAGTGAGCCAACTACGTGGCAGATAAAATCTGGTTATGCCTGTTGTTTACACTTTGCCTCTGGATCTTTTACCCAACAACAGCAGTGCTCAGTGGCAATGATAGAGACCATATTTCTCTCGTAGCCAAAAATATTCAATATTTTGCCCTTGACAGAAAAAATAGCTAGTCCTTGAATTAGAAACGGAACAGGATCTAGAGGGAACCAATTGTAATTCTAATGGTTAATCTGTGCTGTGAAGTCCGAGAGGCAGTGACTGTCTCTCATGGAACTTCTGTCTCCAGCGACAAGGCTCGTGTCTGACACATAGTAAGTGCTTAATGAATATACACCGGTGCCTTGTTAGTAAACTTTCAACAGTTTGACAGATTGATACCTCTTATTCTTTCTCATTTGTCAGTCCATTTGTATAACTATAAATATAACTAAATATTATTCGCAGAGAGTGTAGTTTGTATTATGTCTTCTTTTTGGAAAACACTGAGTTTTTCTCAGTGACCTCAGGTAAAGAAGACTTTTGTGAATACTGTGTGGGCACTTGGAATTGAGATAGGTATTCTGTTTCAGGACTGTGTGCTTGGAGATAACATTATCAGATAAAACCTAGTACTTATTTGATTCAATCCTTTTCTTCGAATATTTTAATTTACATGCTTTATCACACACAGAGAGAGGTGTTGAAATTGGTTCTCTGCACTTTTTCTTGCACTTCCAGCAATTAATGCTTTTTAAGTGTATAAGGATATACAGTCAGCTTTTTGTTTAAGACTATAATCTCTCCCCTGGTGGCTCAGATAGTAATGAATCCACTTTCAATGCAGAAGGCCTGGGTTCAATCCCTGAGTCGGGATGGTCCCCTAAAGAAGGGAATGGCAACCCACTCCACTATTCTTGTCTGGAGAATTCCATGAACATAGAAGCCTGGTGGGCTACAGTCTATAGGGTTTCAAAGAGTCAGACACGATGGAGCAACTGACACTAACATAATCTGTGTCAGTAAAACAGACCCCCTCGATCCCATGTAATAAAATCTATACTGAATTCTACTTCAAATATTATTGATGTTACATTCAAGCTTCCTTGCCTCCATTTGCCTAGTTTAGGGTGTTTATCAACGTCCTAGAAGAGAGAAGGGGTGTCTTCATGTCTTATTTCATCTTTCTTTCCCTTCCATTTCTCTAAACAACAAAACAGAAGGAAATTTTTTCTTTATTTGTTTCTCTGTTATACTTATCTTTCTCTTTGTGCTTTTTCCTCAAGGATTATACATCTGAAACCCGCTGTTAATTATGTATATTAAATTATATATATATATTAGTTGATAAAATTATTTTATCATAGTTATGGAAGCCTAGCTTATATATTCAATTGAATCTGTACTTTCTTTTGATGCACATGAGTTTGAGCAAGTCCCGGGAGTTGGTGATGGACAGGGAAGCCTGGCGTGCTGCAGTCCATGGGGTGGCAAAGAGTCAGACACAACCAAACAACTGACTGACTGACTGTATTTTCTCTCAGTTTCATATCATAATTTCTCCATTTACATGTTTATGAAAAAATCTTACCTGTCTGATATGATCTTGTTGTTGATTTTTTTTCCTTTTGTGTGTGATAGATTTGAAATTGACTTTCTGTTGCCTTCATATTTGAATGATAACTTGACTGAGTATATAGTCCTTGGTCACGTTCTTTTCTTTGCCTCAACTCTATTATCTTCCAGCATCTAATATTCCAGATGACAATTCTGAGATAGCTGATTTTCTTTGTATTGAGGGTGTCTTGTTTCTTTTACCTGAAGTTTATTGCATTCTTCATTCCAGAAATTCCGTAACCTTTCTGGACGGTGTTTCCATGTGTTGCACTTTCATTCGTTTTATATTACCTACTTTTTAAGACTACATAATACATTCAAATGACTTACCTGTAGTTGCCAAAACTAATAAATGTCAGAGCCAGGACCTGCAATCAGTCTCTTGTATCCTGTTTCTGTATTAGCCCTTAATCTCAAAACTGTCACTGCACTATGCTCATATCTGTTCACGTAGGAAAGATCTTGTGAGTATGCTCAGTCTCTCAGTCATGTCCAACCCTTTGTGAACCTGTGGACTGTAGCCCACCAGGCTCCTCTGTCCTTGGAACTTTCCAGGCAAGAATACTGGAGTGGATTGTCATTTCCTCCACCAGGGAATCTCTCTGACCCAGGGATCGAATCCGCTTCTCTTGCATTACCTAGTGAATTCTTTACGACTGTACCACCTGGGAAGCCAAGAAAGATCTTAGACCTAAATTGTTTTTAACCTTAGAAATACCTTCAAAAACACTAGTCATATCACTAATATTGTTGAGAGAATCCTATTAAAGTGCCTAATCGTCACTCAGAGTATCATCCCACCCTGCTCTAGTAAGTGTGGGTAGAATAGAACGATCCCTGGAGCAACAGCATCCTTGGTTCAGGCAGCTTCTGCTCCAGTGGGAGATGGGGGTCCAGGTCAGCTGTGTCACATGTGGGAGGCAGACAATAGCACGGGCAGGGGTGAGGCTGCTGTTGACACCACCACAGCAGGGGCAGAAGAGGACAGTGGCAGATGTTACAACATAGCCTAGCAAATCCTATTCCATGGCACAGATGGAGCTGTGCAGGGGTGTTCTTACAAATGCCTGTTATTACAATATTAGAGCCCGTAAGTGCTGCTTTATCACTCTTTGTGCGCTTGTGATCTCCGGCTCCCCTAGTTTGGTGTGACATGGCTCACAGAAAATTCCCTCCGCCCCTCTTTCTCTGTCTCTCCACTTCTCCCACTCTCTCAAAAAAAAAAAATATATATATATAGATATATATATACATACATATTTATTTATTTATTTTTGGCTGTGGTGGGTTTTTATTGCTTTCCAGGCTTTCTCTAGTTGAAGCGAGCAGAGGCTGCTCTCATTGCAGTGTGTGGGTTTCTCACTGCAGTGGCTGCTCTTATGGTGGAGCACGGGTTCTAGCGTGTGCGGGCTCAGCAGCTGCAGCCTGTGGGCTCTAGAGCACAGGCTCAGTAGTTGTGGCACATGGGCTTAGTGGTTCCATTGCACGTGGGATCGTCCCAGATCAAGGATCCAACGCCTGTCTCCTTCATTGACAGGCAGATAGATTCTTCACCACTTAGCTACGAGAGAAGCCCCCACTCCTCCCACCCCCTGGTCTTGCTCTTTTCTCTGAAAACTTCTCAAGGAGCATCCATTTAAAAATTGTCTGAAATATAGTTGATTTACAGTTCCAGGTTAGTTTTGGGTGTTCATCAAAGTGATTTGGGGTGTGTGTGTGTGTGTGTATATATATATATATGCTGTGTGCACAGTTGCTTCAGTCGTGTCTGACTCTGTGCAACCCTATGGACTGCAGCCTGCCAAGCTCCTCTGTCCATAGAATTCTTCAGACACAGTATACTGGAGTGGGTTGCCATGTCCTCTCCCAGGGAATCTTCCCAACCCAGGGATCGAACTGAATCTCTTACATCTAACCTGCATTGGTAGGCAGGTTCTTTACCACCAGCACCACCTGGGAAGCCCATATATATGTGTGTATTATATGTGTTTGTATGTATTATATACACACACACATATATATATATATTCTTTTTTTTTTTGCATTCTCTTTATAGACTATGGCAAGATATCGGGAATACTTCCCTGTGCTATACCGTAGGTCCTTGTCGGTTGTCTGTTTTACATATTGTAGTATGTATGTGTTAACCCCATCCTCCTAATTGATCCCCCTTCTACCCTCCCCCCTTTGGTAACCACAGTTAATTTGTTGTCTATGTCTGTGATTCTGTTTCTCTTTTGTAAATAAATTCATTTGTATCATTTTTTAGATTCCACCTATAAACGATATCATATGTTATGATGTTTGTCTTTCTGTGTCTGGCTTACTTCACTCAGCATGATAATCTCCAGGTCCATCCATGTTGCTGCAGATGGCATTATATCATTCTTTTTTATGGCCGAGTAATGTTCCAAAAACTGCAATACTTTGGCCACCTCATGCGACGAGTTGACTCACTGGAAAAGACTTTTATGCTAGGAAAGGTTGGGGGCGGGAGGAGAAGGGGATGACAGAGAATGAGATGGCTGGATGGCATCACTGACTCTGTGGACATGAGTTTGAGTGAACTCCGGGAGTTGGTGATGGACAGGGAGGCCTGGTGTGCTGTGATTCATGGGGTCGCGGAGAGTCGGACACGACTGAGCGACTGAACTGAACTGACTGAATGTTCCTTTGTGTATATGTACCACACCTTCTTTATCCATTCCTCAGTGTCAGTGGACACTTAGATTTCTACCATGTATTGCCTAGTGTACACAGTGCTGCAGTGAACATTGGCGTGCATGTATCTTTTTGAGTTATGTTTTTCTCTAGATATATGCCCAAGAGGGAGATTGCAGAATCAGGACAGTGAAGGTTGCTCAGTTGTGTCTGACTCTTTGTGACCCCATGGATTATACAGTCCATGGAATTCTCCAGGCCAGAATACTGGAGTGAGTAGCCTTTCCCTTCTCCAGGGGATCTTCCCAACCCAGGGATCAAACCCAGGTCTCCTGCATTGCAGGTGGATTCTTTACCAGCTGAGCCACAAGGGAAGCCCAAGAATACTGGAGTGGGTAGCCTGTCCCTTCTCCAGGGGATCCTCCCGACCCAGGAATCAAACAAGGGTCTCTTGCATTGCAGACAGAAAGATATGATAGCTCTGTTTGTACTTTTTAACCTCCATACTTTTCTTCATAGTGGCTATAACTGTTATGTTCCCACTAACAGTGTAGGAGGGTTTTCAAAAAGCATCTTTGCAGACAAGAAATTCAGTCTGCAGAGAGCATAGAACTCTCTCGTCCAGCTTATCATGGACACATATTCTGCCTTCCTAGAACAAAGGATAGATTATTGTGAAGGAGGAAGCCCTCTGTTCTGAAATGTGTAATGGTAAACGCAAGGTGGTTTTCCCATAACCCACGAATAATATTTTATGTTGCTGACTTGCCTGCTCCAATGTACTTCTGCATTTATTGTGATTACCAGTATGACCAGAATAGTTCCTCTGAGTTTTGATAGTTTTAAAACTCATAACTCTTGGCCTTTTTAGGGTATGGGTAAATTAAAACATCTTACAATGGAATGTGAAGACAACTTTATCTCAGTTTATGTGTTAAAATATCAAAGGGAAATTACCTTTGGAGGAAAATTCCTACATTGAAAGAAACTTCTAAAAAAAGAAGAAAGATTTTAGAAAGAAATCCATGTACTAATTGACATTTGATTAAGCCCATAAATGCAATGTTTGCCTGATATAAGTGAGATTTGAAATAGTGCAGTGAACTTTTTTAATGCAGCATGTTTGAATTGTTAAGAAACATATATACCATCTAAATCAGAACTTGAAATACTTTAGGGCTATGAGAGACTTTGTTGTTGTTTAGTTGCTAAATCACGTCTGACTCTTTTGCGACTCCATGTACTACAGCCCGCCAGGCTCCGCTGTCCATGGGATTTCATAGGCAAGAATATTGGAGCAAGTTGCCATTTCCTCCTCCAGGGGATCTTCCAGACCCAAGGATCAAATCCACGTCTCCTGCATTGGTAGGCGGATTCTTTATAACTGCACCACCAGGGAAGCCCACAAGAGACTTTGTGTGTGTGTGTTAGTTGCTCAGTCGTGTTGGACTCTTTGTGATCCCATGGGTGATAGCCTGTGAGGCTCCTCTGTCCATAGGATTTCCCAGGCAAGAATATTATTGGAGTGGGTTGGCAATCATTTAATCTAAGTCCTACACTTTTGAAGTGGAGAAGCAGGTTCAGAGAAAAAGCATGCATTGCCCTAATCAGTAAGTGGTAGAACTAAGCCTAAAATAAGGACTCTTAATGCCACATTTCCCCACTTTATCAGGTTTCTGTCTGTGTCTTGCAGCTGGTTGCTTACATATGTTAATAAGTTGAAGAAGACTTTGATATCACGTGAACACATTTGATTCTAGGCCGTTAGGTCAGAGGAATATGACATTCCTGGTGATTCTCTAATATAAATGATATAAAATTATTACCAGCATGGAAGATAAAATCGTTGAAAAATTGTGTAGTCAGCATACCCACAGCCAACCGACAAATAAAAGTTCATTTATTTTGCATCTTATATCAAAAGAGTAGCCCAGAGTACCCTAAACTCGTGAGTTATTGAGCAAACAGATGGTAGATATCAATGTGACATCTCAGCTGGCTATTGCTCGGCCGTATGAGTGATGTCACAACTGTGTTAGATCAGTGGTTTTCAGGTGTGGCTGCATGTAAAAGCCATCGAGGTACAAGTTAAATCAGATCTCGGTATGTGGGGGCCTAAGCTTTGGTGTTAAAAAGCATCTGGTTTTGAGAAATTCATTAACCTTTCTGTTAATAATGATGTATCATAGTAATTATGACTTTCCCTAGTACAAAAGGCATTTTTTTTCAAATTACAATACCTAAAAATGTAGATTAATACTAAACCTATTTGAAATCATTGAATGAAAATGAGAGAGAAAAAATGTATTTATTTCAAACATGTTCTAATTCCCTCATGCAGTGGAATTGGGACTTTGTTCTTTGATCCATTCTGAGTCTTTAAAATGGCAGTCGTAATGCCTGACTTATAAAGTAGGCCTGAGGATTAAATTGGCCACATGATAGGTTGAACACATGGAAGATGCTCTGTGGTGACACTGATGCCGATGGTGTTGGTGACGAGTCATCATGTTTATCAATAATATTTTGGCCTCAAGAAGTTACATAACTTTTCCAGAGCCATGCAGCTAATTCAGGCTAGACTGGGGATTGCTTCTTGCAATATATTTTACTTTAACATTTTTGCCACCAGTTGTATCTTATTTAGTGTAAAGTTGAAGATCGAGGCTAACAGGGTGATAGAGAGAAAAGTCATATGTGAAACAACGTTTCTGTACATATGCAAAAGCAGTTTACAGTTAAGTGGGTTTGTGTGTGGAGACATTGTGAAAGGGGATTGTCAGGATTGACCTTTTAGTCAGTACGCAGAGAAAAAAAGACGAGATAAGGACCTAGAGGTGATCTTTTGCAGGTGTGATGGAGTGAGGATCCTTGAAATTCAGAGTAAATGATTGGGATTTCAACATTCAGATGCACTTTTTGAACACTCATGTTCATATAATGTAGTCATTTGAAGCCTTATCACACTTCAACCGCAAGTAATTTACAGCTGTTTCTATTGAGAGTTTATCATGTACAACACCCCTTTAACAATATGAAATAGCGTCCAAGCACCACGGTTGCCATACCTAATGGCTCTTCTGCACATGATCCCATAAATTACTTTAATGGAGCAGTAATTTCCTCACAGAAGTCTGCGATTTTGTGGCTAATCTTCCAAGAACATATGTTCACAGATGCTACAGACAGCACTCTAACTTATAGAGCTGGGCAATAACACGGATAGACTTCAAGCGAGCCATTTCCTTACTGACCCTTGGTAAAGAACTCGGGAAAGTGATGCCGATCTTATGAATTAGTTTGTTAATTAAGAGATTGATCATTCAGCTCTGCTGCCTCTTAGGTAGTCAGGAGGGGCACGGAGTCTGGCATCCTTCTGTGAGCTAAGGGGACAGGCAGAGTTGTGTTGCTGTGCTCCTTACCGCTTCTGGGCTTGAATCCTCTATGCAGGAGCAGTTTCACCACTGCCAGGTTGTACCTTATCACCTTGGAAAGACTGTGGAGATAAAGGTAAAGGTTGAGCACTGGTGGAGATTGTTTTTCAGTGTCTGTGCTAATTGTACCAGTAGCATGGCTTCACCACATTAGGAAACGTCCAGTGGACACTTTTTTTTTCTTCCCACTGCTTTGTCTCTTTATTTAAAACACGGAAGATCCCAGTAGTACCTGATATTTCCATGGGGAAAGGTGATGTCCTGCCTCCAGACTAAGAGTCAGTGGTTTTATCTGCCCCACCATACCAGCATGACTTATCAAGTCATATTCCCTAAAGAAACAACATATAACACATTCTGAAACCTTTTGTAAGTAATGACAAGAAGAAAAGCAGCATTTTAACGCTGGTCTTGTAGTTCAAGACATGGATCATACATGAATTAAAAAGTGACAAAATCCTGCTGCTCACAGCATCAGAAGTGATATGTTCAAAGAGTTTGCTTTTTACTTTCTTTGGTGGCATAAATAGACTGATCCCTTCTCTTTAGAAATGAACATTCCTTTTGATTA
This sequence comes from Moschus berezovskii, assembly GCF_049115385.1. Classification (NCBI taxonomy): domain Eukaryota; kingdom Metazoa; phylum Chordata; class Mammalia; order Artiodactyla; family Moschidae; genus Moschus; species Moschus berezovskii. Next base: position 119,069,514 of record NC_142462.1, read on the forward strand.
AAATATCATTTTTGTTTCTTTAAAAAGCTTTTTCTAAATTGCAGTGGTCAAAAAAGTAAATGTATAGTGTAAATATTACAAGATAAAATAATATTTGTACAATAAATGGGGGATCCCCAGGTGGTGCTAGTGGTAAAGAACCTTCCTGCCAGTGCAGGAGATTTAAGAGACACAGTTTCAATCCCTGGGTTGGGAAGATCCCCTGGAGGAGAGCATGTCAACCAGTCCAGTATTTTTGCCTGGAGAATCCCATGGACAGGGGAGCCCTGTGGGCTATGGTCTGTAAGGTTGCAAAGAGTTGGACACGACTGAATTGACTTAGCATGCACACATATAGTACGTATATAATGACAAAATACAACAAAATTTGGTGGACTCCAGTCACATGAAGCTAGCACTTACAGATGGCAGAAGTTTAGTTGAGTTCATATTAAATATATATATGTATACACACACACACATATATGTTCATTATGTATGTTGCTGCTGCTAAGTCGCTTCAGTCATGTCCCACTCTGTGTGATCCCATAGACTGCAGCCCACCAGGCTCCCCTGTCCCTGTGATTCTCTACTCAAGAACACCAGAGTGGGTTGCCATTTCCTTCTCCAATGAGTGAAAGTGAAAAGTGAAAGTGAAGTCGCTCAGTCGTGTCCGATGCTTCGCGACCCCATGGACTGCAGCCTACCAGGCTCCTCCGCCCATGGGATTTTCCAGGCAAGAGTACTGGAGTGGGGTGCCATCGCCTTCTATATGTACATATAAATAATATGTATAATATATAAATATATGTGTGTATATTTATATATCAATATAAAATTCTTTTGGGTCACAAACAGATTTATTTCTTGAATCTTGGTTCAAAAGGACCTATAAAGCACAAGTAATCTGAAACTTTCCGCTGGCCCCCAGATGCTTTCTAACCCCTTTTCATGAGGCGCTTGTTGGTTAAATCAGAAAATGTAATTAAAATTCTTATCCTAAACTAGAAAACTTTTCAGTGTAGACCAAGCTTTGATTTCCATCCACAGATGAATGAGATTTACCTCATGACAAAATAACAACAAAAAATTACATTTACAGTCCCCAAAGTAATTTCATACCATGTTTATACCTCATCCTTTAACGGTGCAAAAGCTATCCTTGCAGACCTCACAAATGCTGCCTTCTGAGTCTGTGGTTGCTTCAAAAGGCTGTGTGACGTGGCAGGAAGAGAGGAGAACTGAGAATCAGAAGACCTCAAGTCTATTTCCAGATTTGCTTCCAGCCAGTTCCCCAACCTGGGCTTTCTGTTGATAGAATTATATTCCACAGACACTGGAAAATTTAGTATGAATCTGTGAGTGTTTTTCTTTCTGAATCCCACTTTAAACACAACGTAGACAGTTATTCTTCAAGGAATAATACAACAAAAGTCCTCCCAGCATTCTCATTTTATCCTTTCTTCTCTGAAACAGATGCCCCAAGCATTCCAAGTGCCTTGAGCCTTGGGGAGATAAAATTTCCTTTGCCCGCTGCGGCGTTTATGTACACAATTGATTCTAGAAACAGGGGATGGATCTTTAAGGATGGCTTAATTTTCGTTTGGAAAAAAAAAAAAAAGTTTGCTCTAAAACATTAAATCAGGTACAGCTTATATGGCAACCAACCAAGGAATACCAGACAGTAAATAATGAAGAGAACACTGTGCATTCAAACCCTCAAAAAGAAAATGAAAAGAGAAAAAAGTGCCCAGTGTAGCTCTCACATGATGGCATAAACTAAATAATGACTGACATGGTCTGAAATTGCTTTCATTCCTTCTTACTACTTTTCACTCAATGGCTTCTTTATAACTTTCAATTAACCCACTCCCTCTGCTGCAATTTCTCTTTTTTACAGCTGATGATGTTTAAAAGAGATCCTAAATTATAGATTCAGATGCTTTGAAAAGACTGTTTTTGGTATGCTTGGTCAGAATTAAAATTTCAAAGGGTGCAGGATTCACTGAACTCAAACAGCGAGGTGTTAAGATACAGGGACAGTAGGAGCACAGCCAGGGAGCTCCCTGCTAGCTAGAAAACACTGGGCCATCAGGTGCTTTCCTGATGTTTCCAGCCATCCTGGTATGTGATCCAGGAGCCTTGACTTTTTGCCTATGATCTGTGACCTCACTTCCCAGGTGGCTCAGATGGTAAAAGTGTCTGCCAGCAATGCAGGAGACCCGGGTTCGCTTCCTGGGTCTGGAAGATCCCCTGAAGAAGGAAATGGCAACCCACTTCAGTATTCTTGCCTGGAAAGTTCCATGGACAGGGGAGCCTGGTGGGCTCCAGTCCACGGGGTCGCAGAGGGTCAGACACGACTGGGCGACTTCACTTCACTTTCTGTGTCCTCAGATGGCTTCCCTGGTGGCTCAGATGGTAAAGAACCCGCCTGCAATGCGGGAGACCTGGATTCAGTCCCTGGGTTGGGAAGATCCCCTGGAGAAGGAAATGGCAACCCACTCCAGTGTTCTGGCCCAGATAATTCCCATGGATGGAGGAGCCTGGCGGGCTACAGTCCATGGGGTCACAAAGAGTCAGACACAACTGAGTGACTTCACTTCATTTGTGTCCTCAGATTAAAACGGTGTTTGAAGGGATTTGTACTCACTACATTGTTTCTCTTTATACAAGAACTTTTTTTTTTACCTCAGTTCAGTTCAGTTCAGTTCAGTCGCTCAGTCGTGTCCGACCCTCCGTGACCCCATGAATCACAGCACGCCAGGCCTCCCTGTCCATCACCAACTCCCGGAGTACACTCAAACTCATGTCCACAGAGTCGGTGATGCCATCCAGCCATCTCATTCTCTGTCGTCCCCTTCTCCTCCCGCCCCCAACCTTTCCCAGCATCAGAGTCTTTTCCAGTGAGTCAACTCTTTGCATGAGGTGGCCAAAGTATTGCAGTTTCAGCTTTAGCATCAGTCCTTCCAATGAACGCCCAGGATTGATCTCCTCCAGAATGGACTGGTTGGATCTCCTTGCAGTCCAAGGGACTCTCAAGAGTCTTCTCCAACACCACAGTTCAAAAGCATCAATTCTTCGGCGATCAGCTTTCTTCACAGTCCAACTCTCACATCCACACATGACCACGGGAAAAACCATAGCTTTGACTATCAGCAAATGGGTCTTAGTTCCCCAACCAGAGAACAAACCCATGCCCCCTGCATTGAAAATATGGAGTCTTAACCACTGGGGCACAAGGGAAGTCCAAAAACATTCTTACTTCATATATACCAACTCTGGAAATAGATCTTTACATCCAATTTTATATAAAAATGTAGATTTTTTTAGATATAAAATTGAGGCTTTGTTTCCTTAATTAAAGAAATGTGATTCTCTTTTCCAGTTTAAAAAAAAAAACACCTATTGCACATTTCTTAAAAAATAGCAAAAGCATAATGATTGGGTGAATTCTACCCCACATAAGCACTCCATCAACTTGTGGTCATCAGCTGCTCTAGACTAGAATTAGTTTCCCGTGTGAGTTCTCTTAGTCCTTAGGTCTTTGTGAGATTTGACTTCTGTTTTCCCGGAAACACTGGAAGAACATCAAGTTTGCATATGACTCCAGAAAGATGACATGTCATAGCATCTGAATCCACTGTGAGTAATGCAGTGCCTTAGGTAATGGTGCCTGGCCTTGAAGGTCATTTGACAAAGAAGCACTCACATTCATGGTCAAATTAAAGCAAACACTTAGAAATAATATATCCCTGGCACTACTCTTTTTCTGGAGCAAAATGAAATGATGAGAGACTCTCACACAGGTATTAGTTTATGTTTGTCAAACAGCAAACGCGACCTCTGACATGTCTGCACAATAACTACAAGGGACGGTAGCAAGAAAATGGACACCCAGCATCAGGTGGGGGCCTTGCATGGCCAGATCACTTATTGTTCAGAAGGTCCACTGAAGCTCACAGGGAAAACTACACTGTGGGTCGTTACACAGCATCAGACGAGGGCTGCACTAGATTGGACAAGTAGAAGAAAAGACTGTATGTGGCGAGTATAGGACCCTACAGAGAGCTCTGCAGTCCAGACAGGATTTATCAATGGCAAGAAATCTATTCTGATTTAATGTTAAATATTCAAGTATATGGAAATCCCTGGTGGCTCAGCGGTCAAGATTCCGCCTGCAGTGCAGGAGATGCGAGTTCCATCCCTGAGGATCACCTGGAGCAGGAAACGGCAACCCACCCCAGTATTCTTACCTGGGAAATCCCGCGGACAGAGGAGCCTGGCGGGCTATAGTCTCTGGGCTCGCAAAAGAGTTGGACAGCACTTAGCGACTAAACCACCATCACCATGCAAGTACATATTCACATAGAAATATATGCATAGAAAGACACACCCAAAGTTTAAGACTTTTTGTGTCGTTGCAGTGTTATTGGGAACTTCTGAGTTTGCTGTGACCATCCCTGGCTTTTCTCTTATCTCCGCTGTCAGTTTGCTTCCTGATTCTTGTAGTGACAAAGCTGTAGGATATTATCTCTGAAACCCTGAGTGATGTTGTTGGTGTGTGTATATATATATATAATATTTATAAATATTTATATATTTATTTACATATTTTTAACCAGCGAACTCCCTTCATGTCATATCCTCAAGACTCATACCGTTCTCTTTAGAAGGTGGGCTCCTCTGTTCAGCTAATGCAAAACCCTCCACTGGAATTAAAAGGAAAGAGATACAGCATTATAGATTAATGAAACGTCTCACTTTCTTTCTCCCTCACGTACTGTAGAATAGCCAAGTATTTTTTAAAAATAGTGTAAAACCCAGATGGGTTTCCCCGATGGATCAAATGGTAAAGAATCCAGCTGCAATGCGGAAGATACAGGAGATGCAGGTTTGATCTCTGAGTCAGGAAGATCCCTTGGAGGAGGAAATGGCAACCCACTTCAGTGTTCTTGCCTGGGAAATCCCAGGGACAGAGGAATCTGGCGGGCTGCATGCAATCCATGGGGTCACAAAGAGTTGGACATGACTGAGCATGCACGATCAGTACTGCTAACCCAGAATGGTATAAGAATCAGAACAGAATAGTGCTACCTAAATTCACAGTTTTTATTTCTTGTAGCAAATAATATCACAAAAGGCAAATCAAAAAAATTTGTATAGTAATCATTGCCTTACAGTGTAGTTAGTCTGTTTGCACTAATTTAAAAGTTGACACGTTTTTTCATCAAATAAATTCAAGCAGCTTCCTTTAAAGACTGATAGTCGTTAAACTGACCTTAGGAAGCAGATCTGTAATCACTCAACTTTTAAAACTTAAGGTGTGACTATGTGATTGGAATTAAATTTAAGGGGTAGACTAAGAGCCTTAGCTTTAAAAGTAACTGTAGATTTTCATTTTATGATTCTATTTTTAAAGGTACTCCAATCTTACAGGTTTAATTTCATCCTTACCAGTTTGTTTCCAGATATATTGGACTTAAAGTTTAACATTAACACAATATTTAATCCATGACTTGTTCTTCAAAATATGCCACTGCTTTACACTTTTGGAAGAAAAATGACTCATCTAGTCTGAAAGTATGTTGACTTCATTCTTTAAACTTGCATATGAACCAAACATTTTTTCAAGCTTTAAAAAGATGCCTTTTACTAAAAGTGGGTTTTGGAGGTTTTTTTAGTATACCAATACTCTTGCTTACGATTTGGAAATATCTGCCACTAAACTGCAACTTGGAAATATAAAAAAAAGTAATGAAATCTCTGAGGGCAGGGTTCCATAAAATGCCAGTTTTAAGTTGACGATTCAGAAAATGGTGATGATTTAAAAAATGTTTTGGCAAATGGATTTAAAGATGACTTGAATAACTTAAAACGAGCAACTTAATTTTGGCATTAAAAATGGAAACCTTGAGTCCCCAAATAATGAAAGTATCCTAAGCTCTATATCATCCAGGATTTGGGTTACCCATTGGTTATAAATGGGTGTTGCCAGTGAATAGTGGTCTTACATTTCAGATACTTAGATTTATATACCTGACTCGCATTAGCTCACTTTTGCATAAGTTCAGCCAACTACACTAATGCATTCTCTTTTTACCTTAAATTTACACAAAATGTATGAGCTCATCACTTAGCCTCTCTTCCATCTGGAGGAGAAAACGAACGATACTGCCAAATTTATATTCTTTTTGCTGATGTTCTGGAGGTGAGTTTTCATCAGAACCAGTGAGAACAAATGTGAGCCTGGTACAGAACATCTTGGTTTTTTCTTTATAAAACTAAATTCTACATTTATCATACTAAGTTGGACTATTATCTGGTGCCATATATGAATTCAGATGTAGTATTTCAATGATTTCATCTGTTTCTTGACATTTTTTTCAGCAGTACTTATTTAAGTTCCAGAGTCAGGTCCATTACTTTAAAAACTATCTTCTGACATCAAAATATACCATCACTTCCCAATCTTAACCCTGTATTCATTTGCTCAACCAAACACATCATCACTAAAACATCCACACTTGCTGATTCCTGCCAAAGGCCACTTTATATTTCCAGTATGTCCTTCTCCAAGTAATAATGATTGTAACTATAAGTTCCCTTTAAGGTCTACCTAATCAGCAACTATAAATTCTTCCTTTAGAACATCTCTAGAAATTGTCCCTTCCCTGCCACTGGATGGGACCACATAACATATCTGAGATAGACTCAAGTAAGGGGAGCATAGTTTTATTATACCTTGAAATATCAACCTGAATTATGGTGGAGAAATTCTAGATAAGAATTGATCACCCAAGATCAATGATAATGCACCGAACCAAGGCGTCAGAGAGTACAAGCTGAGAGACAGATCAATATGTTGACATAGGAATGGGTCTTATAGGGGGCAGAGCAGAAATATTAGACATGAAACCACCAGGGCCGGGCGGGAGAGCAAATGATGAGAGCAGACCATAGGAGGCAAGGGAGAGACCAAAGATGGAGGAACTGCTGCAACTTACTGAAACCTAAAAATATGAGATCCGTGGCCACATGAACTAAAGAATTAGGGTTCTAATCATATTATCATGCAAAACTGATTTTTTTCTTTTCTTCTGTGTGTCCAGGGTTGGGGGTCATCGTGGAAGGGAGGCTTTTTTTTTTTTTTCAAGCATAGGAAGAGAAATCTTGAATGTTCCACTTACAATCTCTTAGGGGAAAAAAAATCAAGTGAGAAGTTTTATATTGTTTATGTGACAATGTTTTCCCAACCCCATGAGTTTCTTCCTTCCACTGTTTCTGAATTCCCTACAGCAGTGAGGTTGGCACCCCCTACAAAAGGAGCTAAAATGTTTTCAAATAGAAAATTTATTCTGAGGGCAAGAGTAAATTATTAGAGCTGGACACACAGCTCTAACTCTGCCCCAGTGGACAGAGGCTAGCTAAAATAAGCTAGTCAAGAAATTATTCCTCAGAAATAGTTTTCAGATGGAGTCTGAAAACTAATTGTAAAGACAATTCCATTTGTGAGTAGTGACTTTGGGTAGCAAAAAGAAAGGAATGTTTGCAAAATATCCACAATGATTGTCCTATTCTTTTTCCAAGACTAGAGTTATCATCACCTAAAATGTGCATACCTGCAGTCCTTCTTTTAGTCCTTTTGCTAATAGAGAATCTCAACCTTTGCCACTCTACCATGTAATGATGAGTATGATTTCTGAATGGAAATCAAAAAGAAGTGGCATACTGAAAAAGAAGTGATGAAAAGTCTTCAGTAGCCTGAAAAATCAAAATCATATTTCTACAAAATGGGGTTTTCCTTTTTTTATTTGGACCCCAGCAAAGATTTTCACTACTTAGACAGGAAACTATAAATCTCCATACATCAATGAGACAGAAAGCACAGATGCACAGAACATTTGTGTTTAATAAAATAAATTTTACAAAATTGTTCCAGATTAGGAGGTAAAGCAATAAATGTTGATCTGAGCTTTCTTGAGATGTCTGAGAAATCTTTATCCAGGTCAAGAAACAACAGTTAGAGCCGGACATGAAACAACAAACTGGTTCCAAATAGGGAAAGAAGTACATCAAGGCTGTGTATTTTCACCCTGCATATTTAACTTATATGCAGAGTACATCATGTGAAATGTTGGGCTGGATGAAGCACAAGCTGGAATCAAGATTGCCAGGAGAAAAATCAATAACCTCAGATACACAGATGACACCACCCTTATGGCAGAAAGCGAAGAAGAACTAAAGAGCCTCTTGATGAAAGTAAAGAGGAGAGTGAAACATCTGGCTTAAAACTCAACATTCAGGAAAATAAGATCATGGCATCCAGTCCCATCATTTTATGACAACTAGATGGGTAAACAATGGAAACAGTAACAAACTTTATTTTCTGGGGCTCCAAAATCCCTGCAGATGGTGACTGCAGCCATGAAATTAAAGGACCCTTGCTCCTTGAAAGATGAGCTATGACCAACATAGACAGTGTATTAAAAAGCAGAGACATTACTTTGTCAACAAATGTCCGTCTAGTCAAAGCTATGTTTTTTCCAGTAGTTATGTATAAATGTGAGATTTGGACTATAAAGAAAACTGAGCAATGAAGAACTGATATTTTTGAACTGTGGTGTTGGAGTAGACTCTTGAAAGTTCCTTGGACTGCAAGGATATCCAACCAGTCCATCTGAAAGGAAATCAGTCCTGAATGTTTGTTGGAAGGACTGATGCTAAAGCTGAAACTCTAGTACTTTGGCCGCCTGATGCAAAGAACTGACTCATTTGAAGAGACCCTGCTGTTGGGAAAGATTGAAGGCGGGAGGAGAAGGGGATGACAGAGGCTGAGATGATTGGATGCATCACCAACTGAATGGACTTGAGTTTGAGCAAGCTCTGGGAGTCTGTGATGGACAGGGAAGCCTGGCGTGCTGCAACCTATGGGATCACAAAGAGTCAGACACAACTGAGTGACTGAACTAAGCTTTCTTGGGGGTGGGGAGAGGGAAGTACAGCCTCATGGAAAAAAATCAGCAGTGACTACACTAAATGGGAATTTTGAGTCATGGGACATCTCAGGACTTCCCTGGTGGCTCAGTGGTCAAGAAATCGCCTGCCTATGTGGGAGATGCATGTTTGATCCCTGGGTAGGAAGATCCCTGGAGAATGAAATGGCAGCCCACTCCAGTATTCTTGCCTGAAAAGTCCCATGGACAGAGGCGCCAATTTAGGGACATTCTTTAGGGTACATAAAATATATCTTTGGGGAAGAATTACGGTACAACTTTGTTTTTTGTAGTGTCTCCTTGACATCTTGTGGGGAGGTATGTGACCTGAGATTTACAGGCCAAATAATACCTTAAGGAAAATACATGATAAGCTATAAATAGAAAGTTAAATATGAATCTGCCTAGTCAGTTAGTAGGTCTATTATCCTGTCTCAATGTGGCAGAATTGATCTCTCCTCCACTGATTCCTAGAGCTAAAACTGTTATGAAACATAAAATCAGAGAAAAAATTCTAATGCCTATTTATAATAGTTATCCTTGCAGTATGCACTGGCATATATCCTTTCCATATGTTTAACCTATGACTTGATGTGCCTTATTTCTATTCCAATGTAAGTAATTGCAAACTCGTGTTAGAAAAATGTGAAAAAGGGTTTCATGATCTTCCCAAAGTTCCAGAACTGAAAAATTGACAAATGGTCATCTATATGCTATCTCTTTCACAACAATCCTTAATAGGTGCCAACAACTTAATAGTGTCAGGGATCATGTAGTTTGAGAACTTAAAAAGAGTGGGATATATGTGTACATAAACCTGATTCACTTCATTGTATAGAAATCAACACAATATTATAAAGCAATTATGCTCCAGTTTAAAAAAAGAACTTTTTAGATGTTTCACCTCTGCAGTTAAAATTTTTAGATATTTCAACTGTTTATGAAAAAAGAAAAAGTGAAAGTCTTAGCTGCTCATTCATGTCTGACTCTTTGCAACCACATGGACTGTAGCCCACCAGGCTCCTCTGTCCCTGGAATTCTCCAGACAAGAGTACTGGAGTGAGTTGCCTTTCCCTTCTCCAGGAGATCTTCCCTACCCAGGTTTTAAACCCAGGTCTCCTGCACTGCAGGCATGTTCTTTACCACCTGTGTCATTAAATGGTGAAAATGCCAATATCAAGATAAGAGAGACAAGATACTGAAGGGTAGGGCAGAGTTGGTTTTATACGATAAACTGTTGTAAAAAGAAATTAAAATTATACAATTGTGAGCTCCTTTAAACTCTTTATAACTTACAGGTAAAAAGTTCATAATTGTGTATTTTTTATACAATTATAAATATACATATTTATAATTGTATAAAACCAACTCTGCCCTATCCTTCAGCAAGGTTATTATCTATTATCTTGATATTGCCATTTTCACCATTTAAAGATATAGGCAGTGTGTGCAATACTGTATTTTCATACTTGACTGAACATGTAAACTTTATATAAAATGTATAAAATCTACTACTCTAAAAGAAAAAATAGCCCTTTTGAAGCACGGCACTCAAAGTCGGTGCTCTGGGATAACCCAGAAGGATGGGGTGAGGGCAGGGAGTTGGGAGGGGGATTCAGGATACAGGGACACGTGCACCCGTGGCTGATTCATGTTGATGTATGGCAAAAACCACCACAGTATTGTAAAGTAATTATCCTCCAATTAAAATGAATTAATTAATTAAGAAAAAGAAAAAAGGACACTTTGAGAGATGAAACAAAGGAATGTTCTTTTGCCCTGATAGTTATTTGTCTTCACAGTGTTTTCTTTAACAAGAAATTAAAGAAGATATGTGACTGGAGATCTCTGTCATACGGGCAAGTGTTTATAATTCTCCTTCTCTGATTTTCTTTATAAATATGAAGACATCTAAAATCCCATTGTCTTTTCCATGGGCATATTTAGTTTTGTTCACTGACAGCATACATTTCTCCCTACTGTCACATTTATTATTGTTTAATTAAATAGTGACAAGTCAAGTGGTTCTGAAAGAAACCAAGTAAATGAATCCCCATCGGTCTTTACATAATTAATGGTATTCCCTGTGGACTGCACAATTTATTAAATTGCTGAGCAGAACCACTTCAGATAAACATATTTATGTATTCTGAGTGAAAGACTGTTCTAGAAACTTTAGTATGTTTGAAACTAAAAGAAGCCTGTAGATTAAAAACAAATTAAATACAACAATATTTCAGGAGAATGAAAACTATTACTTGCACCCATATTACTGCTCTTTCCATTTAGAAAATTTTAATGTATTACTGTAGTGATTTTAAAATTAAAATCACTCAGGACAAAATAATGTGAAGAAATAAGATACTAAAAATAAAGTATATAGTAAATAAGTATTGGTTTCTAGAGAAATAATTAAATTCCTACATTTCAGACCATGCACTTTTTCCCGTATAGAATAAATTACACATGTGAATGCATCCAGCCATTGTATATATATTAATACAATAGTGAAGAAGTGTTTACTATTTGCCCTTTCAAGAGACTTTATTTTTAATATTTAAGGATAGTGAAAATATGGGCTTCCCTGTTAGCTCAGTTGGTGAAGAATCCACCTGCAATGCAGGAGACCCCAGTTCGATTCCTGGGTCAGGAAGATCTGCTGGAGAAGGGATAGGCTACCCACTCCAGTATTGTTGGGCTTTCCTTGTGGCTCAACTGGTAAAGAATCCGCCTGCAATGTGGGAGACCTGGGTTCGATCCCTGGGTTGGGAATATCCCCAGGAGAAGGGAAAGGCTACCCACTCCACTATCCTGGCCTGGAGAATTCCATGAATATATTAAAGAGTGACTTTTCTGTTTGTTAAGATTGAGGTTTGTATATAAGGGAGTTATAGAAAGTGGTTTTATTCTCCTATGGCCCAGGAGAACACAGCCATAATGATTCTTCATGAGGTCACAAACATAGGAAAATAAATCTGGGAAGATGCAGGCTGCTGTACAGAATCCATTAATAGAGAATCTAGTAATTTTAGGTTCACTATTATCTGATATTGGGTATTGGAATATTCTAGGCAGTATGCTAATAAATATCAGTACCTATTTTCAAGATGCCAACTTTTTCTTTGAGAATGTATTTATAAGAATTATGGATAACATTTACATAAGCTTATGAGTTCTCCCTTGCATTTAGCTCAAATGAAGAGGATGGTGTATCTATTGTAGTCGTGGGTCAAAAACTTCCTTTTTGTTTCTTATTTTGTTCTGTCCCATATCAATCCTGTTCTATAGCCAGTAATCCCTAATGTTGAAATACCAGCGGCAGAATCCATTTACTCTGTGTGATGATTTAGTAATTATTCTTTAAGATAAAAGCTATCTATCTTGACTGCACTCTTTACTTACACTGTTCTTTTCATTTACATCTTTCATGGCCGTGTTATTAATCTGTAAAAGCACAGGTCTTTTGTTTGAATATGTTGCATGACTCTTGGGAGGCCAGTGAATAGATGCTCCATAGTCATCCATGATCTTTTTTAAGGGGGAAAGCATGTCTTCTCAGTAGATTTCAGTCCTAGAAAACTGTGTCGCATTCTTACCATGCTTTCTCCTGTTGGGATTGAGCTGAGCCTAGCTCAGCTAGGTTTCTTACTTGGTTGAGTGAGGGTTACACTGTGTGTACCTGAAGGCAGAAAATGAAATTGGGAAAGTAGCCAGTCTTGCTGTTATTTATTTTTAAAAAAACATAGTATGTCATGTGACATCTTCTTAAATAAGAGTTGAATTTTTCTGGGTTTTGTGCTCCAGAAAGGAAATTTGTGTTACTAATGAACAATATAATGTGAAGAGGAACTCAAAAGCCTCTTGATGAAAGTGAAAGAGGAGAGTGAAAAGGTTGGCTTGAAGCTCAACTTTCAGAAAACAAAGATCATGGCATCTGGTCCCATCACTTCATGGGAAATAGATGGAAAAACAGTGGAAACAGTGTCAGACTTTATTTTTTGGGGCTCCAAAATCACTGCAGATGGTGATTGCAGCCAGGAAATTAGAAGACGCTTGCTCCTTGGAAGGAAAGTTATGACCAACCTTGATAGTATATTAAAAAGCAGAGACATTACTTTGCCAACCAAGGTCCGTCTAGTCAAGGCAATGGTTTTTCCCGTGGTCATGTATGGATGTGAGAGTTGGACTGTGAAGAAAGCTGATCGCCGAAGAATCGATGCTTTTGAACTGTGGTGTTGGAGAAGACTCTTGAGAGTCCCTTATACTGCAAGGAGATCCAACCAGTCCATTCTAGAGGAGATCGATCCTGGATGTTCATTGGAGGGACTGATGCTAAAGCTGAAGCTGCAATACTTTGGCCACCTCATGCGACGAGTTGACTCACTGGAAAAGACTCTGATGCTGGGAAAGGTTGGGGGCGGGAGGAGAAGGGGACGACGGAGAATGAGATGGCTGGATGGCATCACCGACTCTGTGGACATGAGTTTGAGTGAACTCCGGGAGTTGGTGATGGACAGGGAGGCCTGGCGTGCCGTGATTCATGGGGTCGCGGAGAGTCGGACACGACTGAGCGACTGAACTGAACTGAACTGAACCAACAAAACCTGTGTGTGTGGGTAGATGCTCAGTCACTCAGTTGTGTCCGATTCTTTGCGACCCCATGGACTGTAGCCTGCCAGGCTCCTCTGTCTGTGGAATTCTCCAGGCAGGAATACTGGAGCAGATTGCCATTTCCTACTCCAGGAGATCTTCCCAACCCAGGGATCAAACCCAAGTCTCTTGTGCCTCCTGCACTGGCAGGAGGATTTTTTTACCACTAGTGCCACCTGGGAAACCCAAACAAAACCTATAAAAATACTATATTCTGAAAGGAAATCCTCTTGCAGTGGTGAATAAACCACTTGCTTCTTTTTAGTGTTTAATTTGGGGTTAGAAGCTGTCAAGTCCTTATTTTTTTGCACTATCTAATATTTTACGGCTACAGATGAGGCCAACTTTACAGAAAGAAGGAAATGAAAAAGTGAGAAGTGTTACAGTGTTTGACCAGTATCAGATACAATCACATCAATACAAAATTCACTGATTATTCTGAGACAAGTAAGCCTATATTTATTTCCACTCTCTTAGCCTGGTGGTCTACCAGTTAGCCCTTCCAGTGCACTGCTCACCCTTCCCCAGTCTGCTTGGTGTCCCAGCATTTTTATATGTATATATGGGATCCCTTTTCTCTTTCATATGCGGATGTGTTGTGTACATGGCGGTGCCTGTTAAAAGCATGGGGGAAAGAAGACTGGGGTTAGTAACTTTTTGCCCCTTTCCTTCCCTGAAGCTGTGCGTGCTGGTGTCACGCTGTTCTCTGAATTGAAGGCTGTAGTCTTCAAGCATCCTTCTTCCCCTAGTCCTGTGTCAGTCTGGCCTCTGATAACAGCTCTGTCATGCTGTAGAAATGGGAGGGATAACGACTTCTTTCCCCTTCTGTTACTAATTCCACTGTACTACAGTCCTAGAGGTTTCCCTTTTTCACTTCTGTCTTCACAAACAGTACTTTTATTAAGTTCTCTAATTAAAAAGTTAGAATCCTGAGTGATTTGTTTAACTTAAATTGAAACTGCAAGGCCATTTTTTGTTACAAAATCATCCAAAACCTCCCATTTTTTTCTTTACATGAAGATTGCATGCATTTTATTGCACATAATGCATACTGTGGATCCAACAGACTGACTCATAAAATAATCTGTGATCATAAGCAATCTCAGTTATAATATGGGTTCAGGCCACTGAGTATATTATCTTAACAATATATATTTATATTTTCCCTAAATGTATTAAAAATTACTTTGCTAAGAACAATGACTAGAATGTAAAATCAGAAGCAACTAAAGGATGGTTTATCTTCTCTCCATTAACAGTGACTTATGAAAAAGAACAAACAAAATTAATAATTAAATGAGAAAGAAAGATGAACTCAATGTCTTTGAAGAATTTAGCCTTTATTAATGTCTTTTCGCCAAAGAATTGATGCTTTTGAACTGTGGTGTTGGAGAAGACTCTTGAGAGTCCCCTGTACTTCAAGGAGATCCAACCAGTCCATTCTAAAGGAGATCAATCCTGGGTGTTCATTGGAAGGACTGATGCTAAAGCTGAAACTGCAATACTTTGGCCACCTCATGTGACGAGTTGACTTACTGGAAAAGACTCTGATGCTGGGAAAGGTTGGGGGCGGGAGGAGAAGGGGACAACAGAGAATGAGATGGCTGGATGGCATCACCGACTCTGTGGACATGAGTTTGAGTGAACTCCGGGAGTTGGCGAGGGACAGGGAGGCCTGGCGTGCTGTGATTCATGGGGTCGTGGAGAGTCGGACACGACTGAGTGACTGAACTGAACTGAACTGAACTGAATGTCTTTTTAGCATATAGCATCTTATTTAGTTCTTGTATCAGTTCTAGAATTAGACATTACAGTTGCCTCATTTTAAATCATGTGGACACTAAGGAACAAAGTTAAGTAATCTGCTTAAGGTTCCAGAGACAGTAGGTAGTGAAGCTGGAAATCAGCCTCCAATAGTATTACCAGACCTATTTACTCCAAACAAGAACTCTGAGCATTTTTTCACTTACGTTTGGTTAGCTAAATTCTCTTTTAACACCAGCAACACTATTTTCTTTCAAGGACATATCCCAATGTAAACTCAATGATCCAGATAGAAAAAAAAATTGGAAAACATATTTGTGTTATGAATGTCAATCATAGCTGTTAAAACTGACATTTTTTGTTAAAGAAAGGATAGCTTGAACCATTCTGGCAAAATTTTAGTGGGAGAGTCCTTTAAGTAATTCAGTGGAAATTGCAATAATTAACTGCTAACATAAAGGAAAACAATACACTAGATTTTGTCTAATAAAACATATTCATGAAGTTATTTGCAATTTCTGAAACATTCCATTTCAGATATAATGAGAAATATTTCCTGCATGATTTTCATGTAACATCCAAGCTGTCTGTCTATGCTGTCAGAACAGAGTATTTCAGGATACTATTAATCAGACTGAAGAAAGTAAAAATAGGTTTATGAAATAGTCTAGACCCAAGAGGGAGGTTAGACGTTAACTTCTGGTCTGATATATTGGATACATTAATACACAATACATCTTCAGTTCTTGACCTTAAGTGTCACGAATATAATGTACCATTTCTCTTTTTATAAACCAGTACTTTAAAGATTTGTTCCTTGTCAACATTATTTTGTACTGCAAGGTGAAATGATAAAATCCATTAAAACATTAAATTATACAGCTTCTTTAAAATATAGTGAATCAGCCTCTATACATGAGAGCCTTTAATGCTGGACCTCACCGATCAAACTTCTAGATTTAAATTAATAACCAACATGATGCTGTGGCAGTATAAACTTTATTTAAATATAGCATTTAATTTCTGCCAGTATTACCGACTTAATCTGTTTTGAATGCATATTTAGATTTCAGTTTCCTTACGCTGTGTTTGCGTAGATTTTTATTCACCTAGATTATGTAGCTTCTCAGCTAATAGCAGGCATTCATTGGTAATGATCTCAAGGTATAAAGAGCCCAAACACAAAGTTGGCCTCAAATATTCACCTAAAACCTGACAATATGATTATTCTTGAATTAATCTAGTCATGTTAGCAGTATCAGTTTCAAAATATCAGTCCTTCGGGCCTCTTTTGAATGGAAGGGAATAAACAAGTCCTATTCTTCATTCTGATGTATGTGAATCCATGTATTTACAGGTTTAAGCATGTGTTAAAAGTTTTTAGACTAACCTACAACTAGTAACATGGGGGAATGTATCAGGTAGTGTATAGAGTGAGGAAAATGGCATGGTAAATAAGAAAACCAGTAGTTTAAATACCGTCTAAAGTGAAAGCGAGAGTCACTCAGTTGTGTCCGACTCTTTGGGACCCCATGCAGTCCATGGGATTCTCCAGGCCAGAATACTGGAGTGGGTAGCCTTTCCCTTCTCCAGGGGATCCTCCCAACCCAGGGATCGAACCCAGGTCTCCCACATTGCAGGAGGATTCTTTACCAGCTGAGCCACAAGGGAAGCTCAAATATTGTCTGAAATCTTATTTAATCTCTTGAAGGCTTGACTTTCTCCTAATTAGGGGTTATCATGCTTCCTATCCAGGGTGTCCTGAGTTTAAAATAGCATTACCTAAATAACATTTTTGGTTTATGGTAGGTTTCCATCAGTTTCATCTGGCTTCCTTCTGTCTCCTTTCTTTTATTTATTAATCATACTAATGTGCTAGACAATAGAAATATTTTAATTTGCAAAATGTTTTTTGTAACACATGATATGAGAACATGTTTTTCATTCATTCATGTAACAAACATTGTTTGAATCATGGTTATTAGCAAAAAAGCACCATAAATAAAGCCATCAGGCCTTCAATAAATAGGGGATAGATAGATACAATTATAAATAGGTAAAATTAACCTGCTCTGGTTTGTCTGTTTAGTTCAAAATAATAGATACAGATATATTATAATAATAGTGATTGGCACAACCGTTTGGGTTGTATACTTCAAATTACTTAAAGTAAAAACCTCTGATGGAACTCAAGACATGACGGAAAGTAACCTGAGAGTTGAGAAAATATTTTTTAAATCTTAAACAAAAATACAGCCCAGTGTTCCAGTACATTCTGTGTCAGACTATTTTCTGTCATAGAGATACTATTAAGAAATTAGTTTCAATAAAACTACAGATTCAAATGTATATTGCATTAACTGGAGTGTTATAGTTTGTCCTAGGAAAAAATAGATGGTGATTTTAGTGAATTTGGAAAGGATATTTGTTTTAACATAAGTTAGAGAGATAACACAGTTAATAATACGGTCATTCTGGTCAAGAACAGATTCAGGGAGAGAAAAAAAAAACCACAGGATTTCTTTAAGGTAAATAAAAATTAGGATTTAAAAGTAGAAAAAGCAACTAGAAGAATGGTTTATTTTTCTAAGTGAAAGGTGAAAAGATGAAGAGATTAACAAGAAAAGATGTATATCAGTGAGAAGGAATATTTGTATTTGTCAGCTGATTTCTCACTTAGACACTCCTTAGACAAACAGTGGTAATTGAAACCATTAAAACTATTCAGAATCAATAAATAGAACTAATTGTTTTCATCTTGGAAATTATTTCAGTTTATGATAGTATATTTATATTTTTGTTTATTAGTATAATGTTTGCATTCCTCATTTAAAGGTGACTGTGATTGCAAGAACACGTTTATATCGTATAATGGGGTGTAATAAATATAGCTTCCCAGGTGGTGCTAGTGGTAAAGAACCTGCCTGCCAATGCAGGAGAGGTAGCAGACACAGGTTCAATCCCTGGGTCAGGAAGTTGCCTTGGAGGAAGACATGGCAACCAACTCCAGTACTCTTCCGTGGAGAATCCCCATGGACAGAGGAGCTTGGAGGGCTACAGCCCATAGGGTTGCACAGAGTTGGACACGACTGAAATGACTTAACACCATAAATTTAGCAGTAGTGCTTGGTACATAGTGTTTGTCAAATAAATATGTGATGAATGACCAATAAGTAGGTGAATGGTTGCATGAATGATAGAAAAAATATATATTTTTTATTTTTCATAAATAGTTTTTTCAAGTTTATTTCACTTGTAAGTCTGTATATATCTTAATCATACTAACCAAATTAGGAACAATTGAGTTGCAGAATGATTTTTTTTATTGAAGTATAGTTGATTTACAATGATGTGTTAATTTCTGCTATACAGCAAAGTGATTTAGTTATGTATACATTATTTAGATACACTTTTAAATATTCTTTTTCGTTATGTTTTATCGCAGGGTACTGAATATAGTTCCTTGTGTTATACAGTAGGGCTATGTTGTTTATACATTCAAAAAAATCAGTTTTTATGTAGGAAAAGTTACCAAAGTTTTTCTTACTGAATTACTGCTTACTACATAAATAGGACTTTTTTTTAAGTTCCTAAAATTTGTTCTTATTGTTACTATGATAATAATTATAGGGAACAGCAGAGGATGAGGTGATTGGATGGCATCATCGTGTTGATGGACATGAATTTGAGCAGCTCTGGGAGTTGGTGATGGACAGGGAGGCCTGGCGTGCCACAGTCCATGGGGTCATAGAGTTGGACACAACTGAGCAACTGAACTGAATTATTACTATCTCTCACTTTAGCAGAGTAATTTCGGAAGAGAGGGAAGTGGGTATAACAAAAAACCAATTACAAAAAGCTTTGCTAGCTAATGACTAAGCAACTCTTTCCTGATTGTCCATTTCTCAATATTTGAATCTTATAACAAGTACTCAGTATATAAATTTTCATTCAGTGAGAAAATATTATAAAACATTATAAAATTTCTATACTTCATTCTCCTCTCTCAAGAGAAATAAAAGGACTAATTATTTATAGTTGAATTTAGACTGATTAGTTAGCGTTGCTTGTTCCTATGACTAATTAATGAGGAAATGGCATGTCCTTATCCTTTGATTTGTTGCTGATTAATAAATCAATAAAGCATTACTGGAAGGGGGAAAAAAAGAAGCACATACACATAATGAGATGCTGGTTGCCCTTTTTCACTTTCTGAATACTCATGATCTCAAAAAAAAAATCCACATCATAAATGAAATTAGCTGGGACCATTGCCAAATTTTTGAAGGAGGACTGGAATTGATGGCTCATGAAGATTAAATTATTCATTCACCCCTGGAACAAGAAACTCCAGGACAGGGCTGGGACACAGCTATTATGGTTGAAACTTGTCACTGCCCTTGCTGCTGGGTTTCTTTTCTTAATAAAGAGGAGTTTCAAACTTCAGGTTTGTTATTGTAGGTGAGCCCTCTAGAGGGTGCCTTCATCTAGTTTGCATGCTTGTGACATGTCTAAGATAAAACACCACTGAGATTTTTTTTGGTTTCATTTGGTTTAAGAGTTTCCAGAGACATCACAGAGCTGTGATCAAGAGCCGATGAACTCTACACAGGCATTCACCTCCTTCAGCCTTTTCTGCTTTTTGGATATATCAGCTCCCAAATGAGCAATTGAGGGCATGATAATGGACCCCCGAAGCTTAGGTTCCCTTTGATGCCACTTTCTGCAGGGGATGTTATCACCTTGTAAATATTTGGAGAGGGGCCAAGTGAGGGGAATGCAGCGCTAGCCTTACCATAGGAATAGGGAAGCCTTGTTTTGCCTTGGTCCTTAGCAAGCCAGGGAGAACTGATGTAGGAAAGACACATAAGTTGCCTCTCCTGCCATGCTATACCTGTGCTGTCTTCGTATCTACAGAATTCCCCTGGTCTCTTATTGGGAATCATAAAACACTTCTCTCAACTGGGGATTCTCCTTGACTTCAGCCCTCCTGAATCATCCTGGATTTTTAAAAATATATTTATTTATTCATCTAGGTGCTGGGTCTTTGTTGCCATGTGCAGGCTTTCTCTCGTTGTGGCAAGCGGGGGCTGCTCTTCGTTGCAGTGCATGGGCTTCTCATTGTGATGGCTTCTCTTGCTGCGGAGCACGGGCTCTCGGGGCACAGGCTTCAGCAGTTGCAGCGTGTGGGCTCAAAAGTTGTGGTTCCTGGGCTCTGGGGCACAGACGCAGTAGTTGTGGCACATGGGCTTAGTTGCTCCTTGGCATGTGGGGTCTTCCCAGACCAGGGATCAAACCTATGTCTCCTGTATTGGTAGGCGGCCTGTTTACCACTGAACTACCAGCAAAGCCCCAGACCATCCTGTTTTTATTCAACAGTAACTGCCATTTCAACCCTAACTAGTCCATTAGCTAGAGGTAGAGGGCAAATCAGGCAGAATGCTCTGTGTCACTAAATAATTCAAAGATTTTACAACAAAGAGGCACCAAGATTCTCAGCTGGCCCAGTTTGACAAATGATCTGTTGCTTTCAGCACCCTCTGGACTTCTGGTAAATGCTGAATTCTCCAGCATCTATTTAGAAAGTCAGATAATTCATAGAAAATTTTTTACACATTTATTGAATCATAAATGAGGTATGGTAATTTGCTTTTATTTAATATATATAATTTGATGACACGAGAGAGACCATCAACACGAAGTAATAAGCATATCCATCACCTCTGGAAGTTTCTAGGGACCTAGTGTACAACATAATTCCTACAGTTAGTAAAATATAGTGCACTGAAATTTTATTGAGACATTGGATCTCATGTCAGATGTTCTTAATGAAAACAAACAAAAAACTCTCAAAGAGGCACAGATTTATAGAATCAAACATTATATGCTTCTAGCTAAAACCCTCACTTTACATTAGGAAACTACCCCGCCCAATATCACATATTTCATATAATTCACATTTAATGAGAAATTTTAAATTACTGTAACCTCCATTTTCCTGGTTTGTTTTTGATTTATTATTGAATCACTTGTATCTGAGTGTATTTTTAAGAAAGATACAATTTATAATACCCTTGATTTCTTAAAAAGATATTGTTTTGCTTTCAAAAACTGTTTTATCAGAATCCTAATATGATTCAGCCAGTATTATGGCATGGTACAATATCAAATTGTAGTATATAAATCTGACACAGCTTTTGATACATGATTATAAAAATCTGACAAACCAGAAAAAATCGAGAAAAATCATTGTTACTTCACAGTCATTCTGTGACTAGTAATTTTAGTATAGTTTATTAGTAAACTAAAATATGTCTAGAATTTTATATCTTTGGATAGCCTGCAGTTTAGCACGGTTCTGAATATACCAGTTCCTATTGTATCAATATATTTGCATATCCCTGAAAACCTTCACTCAATAGCCGTTCTGTACTTTAAAGCATTTACTAATAGTTGGTGCTATTAGTTTTGAATAAATCATCTATAAACAATTTTAGGGGTTTCTTTGGTCTCTAATTTGTAATATTTCTTTATATTTGACCCACTCATTCTGCAGGGCCAAAATAGCTATTCAAGTTTCTACTCATATGTGTTCAAAATACCTTTGTGGAACTGTAACATTTTAAAGTAGTATCACCTAAAATTTTGTATAAGGGTTAATATAAATCCATTAAGACAAGAACCCAACACGAAACTGTAATTAAAATGTGGACTGGTTCTAAAGCAAAAGTGAGAATCTTTAAAAAGTGCAACACTGAAAGACCAATGTCACCTTTACCAAAAAGAAAAAGCAAGAACTTAACCAATTTTTGACTCGTGATGGTCATTGATTTTACATCAAGGAAATGATTGACTTAGGAATTGACATTTGAAAGGTAGACATTTTTTCCAGGATTTCTACTTCAGCTTCAAAAATAACACCTTCTTCAAAATTGCCTCAGGATTATTATTATCAGCCCAACTTAAACCTGTATTTTCTCAGGTGTCTAAAATGAAAGCCGACTTCATGCAAAGTAACTGACAATCTTTTGGCAACTTTACATAAGGTAGATGTATACAGCTTTTATGGTGAAAGTAACCAATACATTTTTATTTTGCATTGTTTGGTGGAAATGAAATCATGGGTAACCATTAGTCAAATCCATTTCTCTCCTGCCTTCAGCAATCAAGGTCATTTTAATTGTTGCTCTAGAAGGCTCACATATCCTCTCAAGTGTCTAGTAGCCTAAAGAATAAGATGTTTGCCCAAGTTGTTTTTCAGGGACTAGGAGTCAGAAATGGCTAATTCTAGCTAAACTGGGGAAGACTGGTTGGGACCACCCACCCTCCAGCTAGGTATGTGAGGGTCCCTTAGTGACCTTTTAGTATCAGAGGGCCGAAGCATCCATCCCTGGGTGATGCCGAGAGCCTCCATTTTCAATATGCACAAGCCTGTAGCTTATTTACCCTGAGCTAGACAATGATTATCACGTTTTTACTAATCACCTTTTCCATATCTCCTGTGCTCCCCACACTTCTGACAACCCAGCTTCTTTATTTTTATTTCATAAATGCCCTGATGCTTTGGGATGGTAGGTCTGAGACTTTCTTCCGTCTTGTCGTATCCTCCCTTGGCTGCCTTCTGAATAAACCCTCTCTTTTCTGCAAATCTAGGTGTCTCAGCATTTTGGCTTTCTGCATGTCAGACCAAACAAACATGAACTGGAAAAAGCTTTAGAATTGTTAATGGTTAAAGTTTATCTTAGCCAGGCCTGTGTCTGGCCTTGAATGTGAAAATTTGCTTTGTTTGACATCCTTTGCTCCCAAAGCAACATTCAGCTCCAGTTTGTTTTCTTTCATGTACCCTGTGCCACTGTTGAACTAACATCTGAAGGGCATGGTCCCACAAAGGACAGTTCATTAGTTCTGGACCATTTAGTCTTCTTTGAACAAAATTTTGTGGCTGTAACATGACTGCTCAGGGTTAGACAATTGACATATGATTTTGAAAAAAAAAAAAAAATGGAGCCTACATTCCCCAACTCATTCACAATGCCACAGGGAACATGGGCCCCTTACCCACACACTGATGTTCTATGATGAACAGTAGACATTTGTTAGTCTTTTCCAGTGGTTAGATGACTGAGCGACTTCACTTTCACTTTTCACTCTCATGCATTAGAGAAGGAAATGGCAGCCCACTCCAGTGTTCTTGCCCGGAGAATCCCAGGGATGGGGGAGCCTGGTGGGCTGCTGTTTATGGGGTCGCACAGAGTTGGATACGACTGAAGCGGCTTAGCGGCAGCAGTACCAGTGGGGATCATAGCCTTATTCTTCTGATAAGGTTATTGTGAGGACTATTTGAGATACTTTTTTGGTGCAGACCTGTAATTAATGAAGGGAAACTATATTAACTGCAAACTCACATTTTCCTTAAATTTTTCATCTCACCTGCCAGCTTCCATCTATCCTGTAGTTAGCAAGTGAGGAAGCCTAAATGTGGTCCAGTCATGTAATATACATTAGAGTAGATCACTTCCATGGAGGAGGCAATGGCAAGCCACTCCAGTACTATTGCCTGGAAAATCCCATGGATGGAGGAGCCTGGTAGGCTGCAGTCCGTGGGGTCGCTAAGGGTCGGACACGACTGAGCGACTTCACTTTCACTTTTCACTTTCACACATTGGAGAAGGAAATGGCAACCCACTCCAGTGTTCTTGCCTGGAGAATCCCAGGGACGGGGGAGCCTGGTGGGCTTCCGTCTATGGGGTCACACAGAGTCGGACACGACTGAAGTGACTTAGCAGCAGCAGCAGCAGCAGCAGATCACTTCCAGATTCAGACTTCTCCCTTCTCCTTGCCCTGTCTACGTGTATATGACCTAGTTGCAGGGAGAGTCAGGGAAATGGACCTGTGACCTCATATAGACTCAGGTGAGTGGCTGGTCTGATCTCTGGGTGCTTATCGGCTGCTGAGACACCGTTAGCCTGGGCTCATCTCTGATTCATCTTCCGGCATTAGCAACAGAATTCTGTGCCTGCGGTGACTCTGGCTGATTTCCTAGTCACAGATGATGCTTCTCTGGGAAGCTTGGACTGTCTTCTCCTGATGCCTGGGCTCTTCCCAAATTTTCAGGTGCATTGCACCCCACTGAAGGTCATGACTTCATTGGGTTTCAGACTAAATGGCTTTCCGCTGGAGCCAGTTTCCCATTTCCTTGGCTGCCTTTCTGCAGGCTCCCCATTGTTGTTCAGTTGCTAAGTCGAGTCCGGTTCTTTGTGACTGCACGGACTGCAGCACGCCAGGCTTCCCTGGCCTTTACTATCTCTCAGAGTTTGTTAAAACTCATGTCCATTGAGTCGGTGATGCCATCCAACCATCTCATTCTCTGACACCCCCTTCTCCTCCTGCCCTTAATCTTTCCCAGCTTCAGGGTCTTTTCCAATGAGTTGGCTCTGCATCAGGTGGCCAAAGTATTGGAGCTTCAGCTTCGGTATCAATCCTTCTAATGAACAGTCAAAATTGATTTCCTTTAGGATTGACTGGTTTGATCTCTTTCTGTCCAAGAGACTCTTAAGAGTCTTCTCTAGCACCACAGTTCAAAAGCATCTATTATTGGGTGCTCCAATTCTCACATCTGTACATGACTGCTGGAAAAACCGTATCTTTAATTATAAGGACCTCTGTCAGCAAAGTGATGCTTCCCAGTCAGAATCAAACTCAAAGTCTAAGCGCATCCTTCCCCCTCCGGCTCCATTTGTTAATAATGACATGAGAGGGATTCTCACCCTTCAACTTATAACAGGGTCATGACTGTGCAGTGGTATCTGTTCTTGCTAATGAAATTCACTTTTGTTCTGTCTACTCTGATAACTCCTCCAGCATTTGAGCTAGAGAGAGGGAGAGGCTCTTCTCTCTCAAGTACTCAAACAGGAAATAAAGAGAATGCACCCTCTACTTAAGGGTTTGCTCTGTCCCATCTAATTCTTCATCTCTCTTTCCAGCACAGAGAACTACCAAAATGATGGTGTTTCCCCATTCCATCTCTTTATCCAATGGTTGGATGGCATCACTGGCTCAATGGACGTGAGTTTGAGCAAACTCCAGGAGATAATGAAGGACAGGGAAACCTGGCATGCTGTAGACCATGGGGTCACAAAGAGTCCAACAGGACTTGACAGCTGAACAACAACAACCCTTCACCTTGCAAGGAGGATTCAAATTAAGATTTCTTCCCTGGGGTATGATCTGATCAGATCAGTTCAGAATTTGATATACTAAATTGAATTAAAGGAATTTAGAAGGTCATTTAAGGCCTGGCTTTCAAAACCTTACTAATATAGCTGCTGGACATCATTTTTGATACCCAAAGCCAATCAGTGGCCTCCTTGTCCCAGGCACAATAGGTTCTTTCCTCCTTGGGACAATATGCTTCCTGAGTGTCCCTTGAAGGTGGAAGTCTAGGAGGGGAAATAGTTCAGGGAACGATAAAAATATATCCACCACCACCAGCTGTTCTTATATGCTTTCATGAAATAGATCATTCCAGCCTCACACAGTCTTATGAGGAAGATAATCATCTCACTGGATGTCTGGAAACACTGAGGGGTGGAGAGGGAAAGTAACTTCCCCCAGATCACACACTTGGTAGATTGCAGAGCAGCTTTTCAATTCAGATTTTGTGGTTCCCGGGGGTAGGTGTTCACCCATCTAGCAATGCCTTTTTGACAAGTCATATTTAAAACATCTATTAAAAAGTTGAAAAGTTTGGGCATTTCAAAACACTAACAGATTTGATCTAGGACAGAGGAGGAGGAAGTGAGAATAGGAGATTTGAGAACAGAAACTTTGGGCATCTTGAGCAGCACCCACCACCCTGGCCAGGTCTAATAATTTTTCTTCTTTTTGGCAAAGCTCAGCCTGGTATCCAAGATGCTTCATTCTTCACCCTGACAATTCAGGAACTGCATTTAAATTCTGCTTTTTCACGGAGTCTTTCTCTCCATATAGTCAGTGTTTAAAATAATGCTCTAGAAACTTTAGTCATGAAAAGTAACATTTAATACAGACAGAAGTTTTTACTAAAAATTAGTTCGAATTAATTAGTTGATTTTATAAATGGATTTGAGATAAATTTCCTTTTATTTAGAAACTTCTCTTTATTTGAGGCATTGACACAAATTCTAGAGACTATACTTTTTCACTTTACTTTGGTATGAGTTCTAATTTAATCCGTCTGTACCCACAAAACAAAATCATCTATCAGCATTCTTCTTGAGAACTTCTCCAGAGTTTTGTCAAACCCAAGGAAAATTTCCATGTCATTTGTAAATGTGTAATCTTAAAATCACAGATCTGTACGAGCAAGCTAGAACAGGTAACCTGCCTTGACACTTTAGGTCTTTTCTGATTCTTGAGCATTAAGTGCTCAAAGTCATCAATCTGGTTGAATGGTCACCCAAAATATTACAGAAATAGCCAGTGTATTTTGTCATAATACTGTCAAGTCCATGTGTGTGTATAGGAGTAATTAAATTGTCTGACAGCAATGCAAGATAATGTCTAATTTTGTTTTTCATGGAATAATTGAATGTGGGTTTAGCCTTGAATGACGAGAATGTTTACAGGGATGAGGAGAAAGTAGATAAAATGGTCACAAAGTTAGAACTTAGGAAATACAGACTTCCCCCAACCTATTTCTACAAGGATATGGATCCTTAGAGAAGCAAGCAAAATGCTCATCACAAAGAGTTCTTGTTTTCTCTCCAGCACACTGGATTTTTCTAGGAGATACAACTGATGATTTGGTGATGTCTGTTAATATCTCCCTCTCACTGAGATTAATTGACACTCCTGTGATGGGCAGCTGTTTTGTGTTCAACATGTTTCTTAATTGATTCAATGTAAAAAGATTAAAGTCTTTTCAACAGTGTAGCCCATCACACCATTGGACAGAAATGCCCTTGGAAAACACTGAATTTCATCACGGAGTGGGAAATGAGTGATTAATTTTTAACATCCTTGCTTCAATAAATCTAAATTGCCATTCTCAGGCTAATTTCATTTCAGCAAAGTTGCTTATATGCATATAAAGGTATCATTTTTGAAAAGTGAAATTTTAATACATGTCCAACTCTGTTGGAAAACCACAAAATTAAAAAAGAAACTTTCTTTATAATTTTAAATTATGCTTTCACAGTAGCTATAAATCTCAGTGCACTTTTCTGGGCGTAAGGCTTGGGTATTGATTACCATTTTTATCCTCTGCAGTGAAGTTAAATATCATGGAGGTATTAGTTTTGAACACTAAATAGAATTGTAAAACCTACTTTACTTAACCCAGTGACACTAGTATTTTCCTTTGTCTGCATAATGACACTTGAAATCAATCAGCTGTCAGATTACTTACAGCTTTTTTATCAGAGTATGTGACATTGTTGCATGGTGAGCAGCCCATGAATTAATGTAGCCAAATATTAATGCAGAAAATTAAGTAATGTGACTAAAATGACTATTCTGGTTTATAGAGCACTTTCCATGATAAAGGAGGGAGTGCGGTGAGCTACTTTAAGTCATCCAGTGACACTAGATCCAAATATTGTGGTTCCCAAGGCAGGCTCTTTAATTGACAGATGAATATTAGCACTGAGGTTGAACACTTCTTAATCTTTGCATCTTCTTCTGTAGAAAGAACCTAATTACACCGGTCAACCAAAGGCTGAAGCAGCTAGATTGGCCCATGAGATGCCCACATCCCCGTCCCACAGAGGTCAGAGGATTTAGTAGTGAGGCCCTGGTGTAAATTCTTCTCCTGAGCACTCTACACTCTTGTCATTCTTACGTAGGTGTCACTGTCTCTTATAACGTACATTGACTTTTTAGGTCTCCGTCTCCTCATCTGAGAAATTGCTATGACAGTAGCAGTGGGAGGAGTCGTGCAATGAAGGCAGAAAAGATTAAGCTCCCGGGATCCCATTGCAAGGGCCAATGCATAGTCGTCTTCAGTCTTTAAAATTCAGTCCCCAGGAAGCCTAGGTTTTCCATACACACTTCATAAAGATGCTGCGAGGATTAAATGAGATCACATAACTCTCTTTCTCCAGTGTAGTAGATAGTATGTGCAGAAATATGAATAATGTAAAATTTAGACATAATATACATTTTATCATTATTTGTTAAGTGTAAGATTCTATGAGTTTATGAGGCAAAAAAAAAAAAATACCCCTTATTCAGTGAGTATCACTGTACTAACGACACAGCATTGTTTGCTTACATACCTGACTTTGTTATTTCCAGAAGAGGAAAATCTGTGTTAATCTTCTTTGCTTTTCAGCCCTTGCCACTAGCATTGGGGCCTGGTACACTAAAGATACACAATAAATATTTATGGTGTCATGCATACTGAATCTGATTTAGCCCTCCAGAATAATATTCAAATTGTGAAATAGACGCATGAGGAACCGGCATTATTACATTAGAGATACCGTTGTCCCTTAGTTGTGCAATAAATCATCAAATGTCTTGCTCTCTTTTGAAAGTCTCGTTCAGTCTGTAATCATTTATCAAGAATATATTAATTTCCTTGGGTTTTTATGAAGTTTATTCCTTCAAGAAACAAGCTAGAGTGCACTGCCCTAATGACTTTAGGAAAACAACGTTAATATAAATAATATAATGAATTATCATAGAAATGAGTATTCTCTTGTGATCGACTTAACTGCCTTGTTGAATGCATTTTATTGATGCTCGTGGGTTTCACCCTGGGTGGTGGTATCTGCTCCCCTGCTGCCTTCCCCATTTCCCTCTCCTTTCACACAGACACAAAAGCATTCAGTTTAAGGTTCCAGAAAATCTGCTCAGTTTGATAACGTCAACCCATCACATTTCAGTTAAGCAAACATCAAATCAAATGATGCATGTCACACAGGCAGAACTACTACGGCCATGGAAAGGAAATATTTAGCCACAAATGCATAGAATCTTCTGGTTTGTAAACTTGAACTACTTTCTTACATTTCATCTGTAAGAAGAAATTGAGGTAAAACTAAAACCTAGTACTCAAATAATCCAGTTGTCACCTTACTTGGAAACAATTTGACAAAATATTTCTTAGATTCAAAAATATCCCCTCAAAAAATGGTCTCTTCTTGAAGTTATCATCTTGATAATAATAAAAAAGCAATCATGCCATTAAAAGTCAACATCTCCTATGAGAAGGGCATATTGAGCTGTATAAACACCAGAGTGTCTTATGATTTCTTGAAAAATAAAATTAAGCCACCCATGTTCTCAGGGTTAGTTGAAGGTAATTTCAGACCATCATAAGCTGAAAATCATTACACAATTGAACCTCACCACTAGATACGTGATTCTGACAATATTGCAGCTTTGTGGAATTGATTGGATTGAACGTCATTCCAAGAAAGAGGATTCTCCTTGTGAAAATGGAAAACACTTCTGTATCTTTTGAATAAAATTTGTAAAATGTACTGAAGTTCCAGTATGGAATGAGTTACCTTATTCAGAACTTTTATACTAGCCTTGTTAAATATCTAAGGAAAATGTGTTCTATTTTAGAAGACACTTGATAAATATTTGCTGAACTGAATTGAATTTAGACCAGGAAGGCCAGAAGGGTTTATGAGAGGATGGATCTCAAATTCTTGCCCTGCTTTCTGTCTTCAGCCAGTATTTGTGAAAGTCGCTCAGTTGTGTCTGACTTTTTGCGACCCCATGGGCTATGCAGTTCATGAAATTCTCCAGGGCAGAGTGGAGTGGGTAGCCGTTCCCTTCTCTAGGGGATCGAACCCAGGTCTCCCACATTGCGGTCAGATTCTTTACCAGCTGGGCCACCAGGGAAGCCCAACCAGTATAATACTTGCTTTTATTAAGGATCTTTCACTTTCTCATATGAGTTAGTGACCGTCTTAATTACTAAGTCCCTAGAAGAAAATTCTTAAGGAGATTCAGGCAGGGATGTGGGGAAATGAGACTGGGAAGAGGCTGGAGGCCAGTTGATGGAGCTGTTACCAAGGCAACAGTTACTAAGGGCAACTGGCAGTTAATCCCAAGGGATGCACTGGGTACCAGTGTGAAGCTGATGCCTCAGTGCTCCCCACTGGAGGGCAGTGTTACTGGGACATCTATATGCATCAACTCACATTAGTCCTGGAATGTTTTTGATGACAACTAAGACGGCTAATTCCCTGGTTCTTCCAGGCTACCATGTGAGTAGGAAAGCAATCTTCAGTGACAAGAGAGAGCCTGCAGAAAAAAAGCACAGGTGTTGGCTGTTTTTTTGAATTCCAGTGGTAGTGGATGGTGGTCAAGTGTGGATGGGGCGGGGGTCCAAATCCCCCATTGACATCTGCTCCAATGACATCTGTTGCTGGCCATTCTTCTGGAACTTTTAAAAATATATAAAATATGATAAAACTTTTGAAATGATAACTAGAGAGGTTTTTTTTTTTTTTTTTTTGCTGTTTTTATGTTATGGCAGAACCATTTTTGATACTGCAGCTAAACAGTTACTTTAGAAACCTGCCTCAGAACACCCTGCTGCTTTTCCTTTGAACTTCCTGAAGCCTAAGTTTCATAAGCAACTTCAGATCAGCGTAGCTCATTAATTTCTCCTACATGCCAGTCTCTGGGTGACCTCAAAGCCAAGAAAGACTCTGACTCAAGCAATCCTGTCCCTTTTGGCCCCCACTGCCCAGACCCCAGGCTTACTGACTCCTTGAAAATCTGTTTTCCTTTTGCTCAAAGCAAACAAACCAAGGAATTGCCTTCCACCCTGGAATAAACACCTCAAATCGTAAGGTGCTTGATGACTCGCCATTCCATACAATAGCTGTTCTGTTAAATCGTATTATGTAAAAATGGGATTTGTAGTAGAGTTGTTTTATAGGAGGTTGGTTTATGTCATCAACTGTTTTCACTGAAAACCTGAGCTGTGATGAGTCAGCCATAAAACTGGCAGAATAAAACTTGGGGAAAGACTCATAAAACTGGGTCATGCTTTTTGACAGTTTTGATATTGCTCAGACATTTTATCAAAAGAACCAGAATTGTCATCAGTACTACATTTTAATTTGATTTTTATGGACTTTCATCTTGAACTTCCCTTCCTTGCTCTTGATCTTTTATTTAAAAGTATGAGAAAGCTGGACCTACTACTCCCCTTTACATTGACTCACAGAAGAACCTAGATAAATCTTCTGTTTTATGGAGGAAGGAGTTTAAAGGTCAGTGAGAGAGCAAGAACCTTGAAAGTTTTGCAATTAAATCAAAGTTAAAGCTTACATTTGCTGAATATATGCCCTGTTTCAAGCATCACATTGACCCCATTGTTTACATCCATCACCTCATTTATTCTTCATGACCATCTTGCCAAATAGTTGCTACTACTATCCTTATTTATGTAGAGAAAAGTGAGACTTAGGGAAGTTGGATAATTCCTTAAGGTTAGAGTCAGGGATCAAACCAAAGTTTCTCTATAATAAATTAAGCACTTCACTCTGCTGTTTAAGAAATAGCGTGTGTCCATGTGAAAAAATATACATCTATACAAGCATACAAATACCTATACAAAATTAATCTATGGTGGAGAATATCACAGTGGTGGCTACCTTTGGGTGGGGGATACGTATGGACTGGGAAGGGACATGTGGGAACTTCCTGGGAGCAGTTGAATGTTAGATCTTAATAGGCGCATGAGTAGATAGATTATCAGGGTATATGCATTTGTCAGAATAAGTTCAATGGTAGCACCGAAGACCATTGAACTGAAGGCAAATGATGCCGGCCACCTTCTCGAAGTATACTGCTCCTCTGCCTTCCTTCCTAGCCATGTCTTCTGAATAGAGACAGGCTGCCTACCCCGTCATCGTACTTCTCAGTCCATGGGACAGGTCAAGGGTTGTATATATTACCCAGTCCTGCTGGGCAGAATATTTCTCAAGGATTTCCAAAATCAGGCTAAGAGGTTTTAAAAAATTGTGTTTTTCCTATGTTGACAATGTTGTAATTGTCATGACTTCTGCCTGCTGATAGTCAGGTCCTCTACTCTGTGGAGAAGGTGGTCTGGCACCTGAAATATGGCTCATGCAACTGATGAACTGAGCAAGTTAAGTTCTGCTTACTTTTAATTCATTTAAATTGAAATAGCTGTGTGGCTCCTGGCTAATACATGAGATGGCACAGGTGTAGGAGACTAAGGAATGAGTGACGGGCAGAGAGATCCCTAGTGGAACTGGAGTGCCTTATAAGGCTGACTCTGCCCTGCCCAGCCCTTGTGCTTTGGATATAGGAGCTCACGAACTACAGACGCTTCCATCACTGTGAAGGATTCTCCTCTAGATGCAACGCTTTGAAGTCACTGTGAATAAAGTAAACCACTCTTTATCCCACTCTTCGTGAAAAGAAGCATTCAGTGCAAATGTGTGGGTTGGGGTAAGACTTCCCTGTAATTAAGTTTTCATTTCTGTAAAAACCAAATAATTACTAAATAGATACAAATTGCTAATTGCTCTAAACCTTTCCATCTTTATAAGAATGGGAGATGGAATAAACAGAGACAGTATTGGTACTTACAGAGTGGTAACGGAGAGGGCTTTACAACTTTTCTTAGAATTAGCCACAACTTTCAAAAGTCAGGGAAATGCTGTGTGTCTGGAGTCATAACTTTGCATAATTAATGATGTGACTTTTTTTTTTTTTTTGCACTCTTGAATTACTTAAAGGAGCTTTAGAAAGCATGTTTTAGAGTATCATAACCAATACTCTCACAGTTAATGACTAAGCACTTGCTAATAATGTACCTTTGAATTCTGGCTGATACTGTCAGTCTTGGAGACTGATTTATAGTTGTTATAAAATAAGATATAATGAAGAGGCCTGTGCTCTCTAAAGATTATGGATCATAGAATTTTAGAGATGGAAGGAACCTTAGAGAATGTTCTAGTCCAGGCTTCTAATTTTACAGATGAAGAAACAAAAGCCCAAGAGAGACAAACCGATTTGCTCAAGGTCACAACACCTAATTAGTGGCCAGGCTGAGACTCCATCCCAGGTCTCTTAATGCCCAAAGCAAGCTGTCAGGGAGCCAAGGTCAATAAATCTTACTATTCTGACTTTGGCCTCTTCGAATGATATCTTAATTGCGATTTTTACTTTATGATCCTATAAGAACTGACAACTTTGTCAAGACAAAATAGCATATGATCAGATTTTTTTGCATGGTTTTGAGATGAAACAACAGGTGTATGTTTATCCTTGATGAAAATCTTAAAATATTAAAAATTAAACCTTAAGACATATGAGCTTCTAAAGTGATATTAAGTAAATAGGGCTAACATCAATTTACACAAAATTATCCTGTAATTATTTGTCTTTACCCCTATGTTGTGTGTGTGTGTGCGTGTGTATGTGCATGTATGTGTGTGTGTGTGTGTGCAGTGCTCAATTTCTTCAGTCGTGCAATTCTTGGTACCTCTTGGACTGTAGCATGCCAGCCGCCTCTGTCCATGAAATTCTCCAGGTAAGAATACTGAAGTGGGTTACCATGCTGTCTCCTCCAGGGGATCTTCCTGACCCAGGGGCTGAACTCGTGGCTCCTGCATCTCCTGTATTGTAGGAGGTTTATTTGCTGCTGAGCCACTGGGGAAGCCCTCTTTATCCCTACATCATCATTTAAAATATAACCATCACGAGAAAGACTTGAGCTTGGAATTGAGTAGAGTAGTTTCAGGTCTCAGCCATAGCACTTCCCTAACTGGTCAAGGCTTAGTTTACTCTTAAAAAACAGGGGATTGTAAAAGGTACAGAATAATATTATACAATTCATCTAATATAGTGATTAATAGACAGTCAATAAATATATAGGAAACTTATTTTTTTATGCACTATTTAAGATGTTTTCATCCTTGAATCAATATTAACATGATTTTGAAGCATATCTATATAATAAAAATATATTATCTTAGACAAGTGCTTACTGAATGCTTGGTATATTTCAGGAACTGATTTAGATTGGGAGTATATTCATAAACAGAAGAGAAAAAAATTGCTATACTGATGGAACTTGTGTACTAGTTGAGGGTCATTGGAGTGAGGAGCCAGTTAAAAGTAAATACAAATATATTACATGTGTCTATATAGAAATGCACAGCAGATAATTAGTATTAAATACACATTTGGACAATTATTGCTTATCTAATTTGTAAAGTTGCCTTTTCCAAATGAACTAAGGATATGAAAACACTGACTAAAATACACAGCTCTTTACATTGATTTTGATTTACCTTTGGAACAACCAATTTGAAAACACTGATTTAAATTATTAAATATATATTACTATATGTTTATTAATCTATAGTAATTAATAACTATATTTATTGCTATTTAAAAGAAAAATTGACAATTCAAAGATTTCTAATATATATTTTGCTTTGTTTGAAAAAATATTTAGAGCATTATATTATGTAATTAGTAACGACATATTTATTCTTATGAAAACAAAATAGACAATTCAAAGATTTCAAATATATTTTAGTTTTATTTGAGTATAATCCATATGTCATTGTGTAAGATGAAGGCCTATTCATGATTAGCACATTTATCTTGATTAATTAGAAATTTATTAATATAAATTTAAATTTATGTTAAATTTAAGAGAATTTAATCAATATAAAATACACATTTTTCAAGTTTTCCAATTTATGTGCATAAATATATTTCTGCTGCCTGAACTTTTCATTATTTTTTTTAATTTCATTCATTATTTTAAGTATTACTTAGATAGTTTCTAAAAAGCTGAGTGATAAGTATCTGAGGAAATTTCTTCTGAGACTTGAGATTATTGGAAGCTATTGGCTGTGTCTTACCACACCCATAGTGGAAGCAATTTTGAACTGAACAGAACTTGAGATACAATTTTACTGCACCGTATTTTCTCACTACCTTCCTCCTGGTCCTTTAGTATTTATTTTAGGATTGTAGTGAGAATGGCTGATTTGTTCTGCAGCCTCTGCCCACATTTTGATTAAGCCTTTCTATTAGATCACCGTTTTGGATATCACTACTGTTGTTGTTAAATTCACCCATTCCAGTGCATTTTAGTTCACTCATTCCTAGAATGTCTACGTTCACTCTTGTCATCTCCTGTTTGACCACTTCCAATTTGCCTTGATTCATGGACCTAACATTCCAGGTTCCTATGCAATATTGCTCTTTACAGCATCGGACCTTGCTTCTATCACCAGTCACATCCACAACTGGGTATTTGTTTTGCTTTGGCTCCATCCCTTCATTCT
Source organism: Moschus berezovskii (assembly GCF_049115385.1). Lineage (NCBI taxonomy): Eukaryota > Metazoa > Chordata > Mammalia > Artiodactyla > Moschidae > Moschus > Moschus berezovskii. The sequence continues at coordinate 119,105,191 of NC_142462.1, forward strand.
TTCTGGAGTTATTTCTCCACTGATCTCCAGTAGCATACTGGGCACCTACCGACCTGGGGAATTCCTCATTCACTATCCTATCATTTTGCCTTTTCATACTGTTCATGGGGTTCTCAAGGCAAGTATACTGAAGTGGTTTGCCATTCTCTTCTCCAGTGGATCAAATGTTGTCAGACCTCTCCACCGTGACCCGTCCGTCTTGGGTGGCCCCACATGTCATGGCTTAGTTTCACTGAGTTAGACAGGGCTGTGGTCCATGTGATCAGATCAACTAGTTTTCTGTGATTATGATTTCAGTGTGTCTGCCCTTTGATGCCCCCTCACAATACATACCGTCTTATTTGGGTTTCTCTTACCTTGGTTGTGGAATCTCTCTTCACAACTGCTCCAGCAAAGCGCAGCCACTGTACCTCACCTTGGACGTGGGGTAGCTCCTCTCGGCCAGGCTTCTTGTGCATGGTCGGTTGCGCCGGAGCAGGTGTCTCTCGTGTCATGGAGAAAGCAAGAGAGTTCCAGAAAAACATCTATTTCTGCTTCATTGACTATGCCAAAGCTTTTGACTGTGTGGATCACAAGAAACTGTGGAAAATTCTGAAAGAGATGGGAATACCAGACCACCTGACCTGCCTCTTGAGAAACCTGTATGCAGGTCAGGAAGCAACAGTCAGAACTGGACATGGAACAACAGACTGGTTCCAAATAGGAAAAGGAGCACGTCAAGGTTGTATATTGTCACCCTGCTTATTTAACTTATACACAGAGTACATCATGAGGAACGCTGGGCTGGAAGAAGCACAAGCTGGAAACAAGATTGCCAGGAGTAATATCAATAACCTCAGATATGCAGATGACACCACCCTTATGGCAGAAAGTGAAGAGGAACTCAAAAGCCTCTTGATGAAAGTGAAAGAGGAGAGTGAAAATGTTGGCTTGAAGCTCAACGTTCAGAAAACAAAGATCATGGCATCTGGTCCCATCACTTCATGGGAAATAGATGGGGAAACAGTGGAAACAGTGTCAGACTTTATTTTTTGGGGCTCCAAAATCACTGCAGATGCTGATTGCAGCCATAAAATTAAAAGACGCTTACTCCTTGGAAGGAAAGTTATGACCAACCTAGATAGCATATTAAAAAGCAGAGACATTACTTTGCCAACCAAGGTCTGTCTAGTCAAGGCTATCATTTTTCCCGTGGTCATCATGGATGTGAGAGTTGGTCTGTGAAGAAAGCTGAGCGCCGAAGAATGGATGCTTTTGAACTGTGGTGCTGGAGAAGACTCTTGAGAGTCCCTTGGACTGCAAGGAGATCCAACCAGTCCATTCTAGAGAAGATCAATCCTGGGTGTTCATTGGAAGGACTTATGCTAAAGCTGAAACTGCAATACTTTGGCCACCTCATGCGATGAGTTGACTCACTGGAAAAGACTCTGATGCTGGGAGGGATTGGGGGCGGGAGGAGACGGGGATGACAGAGAATGAGATGGCTGGATGGCATCACCAACTCGATGGACATGAGTCTAAGTGAACTCCGGGAGTTGGTGATGGACAGGGAGGCCTGGCGTGCTGTGATTCATGGGGTCGTAAAGAGTCAGACACGACTGAGCGACTGAACTGAACTGAACTGAACTGTTGTTGTTTAGTTGCTAGGTCGTGTCTGACTCTTTTGCGACCACATGGACAGTAGCCCGCCAGACCTCTCTGTCTATGGGATTTCCCAGGTAAAAATACTGAAATGGGTTGCATTTTCTTTTCCAGGGGATCTTCCTGACCGAAGGGTCGAACCTAAGTCTTATGCTTGACAGATGGATTCTTTACCACTGAGCCAACAGGAACACATTCATATCAGTAGAAAGTATTTTTAAAGGGTCTTTGTTGGATGGCATGTAGATGCTTGCCTTGGTTTGTACCATAGATGTAATAAGCTTGGCTCTTAAACGCTGATTAATTGGTATGAGAATAAACCTCCCTGAGCAGAGTCACTCCATTTCCCCACAGGACCTCCAGGCCTTTTCCCTATGAGCATGAACAACTATAGCCTCACAGTGGCCTCCCTTTCTATCTTCCCTAGTAGGGCTCACTTGTGGGCCCATAACTGGAATGATTCACGCTAAGTCCAGAAATGTAACTATCCCCCATTTCAAGCTCTTGCCTTATGCCCCAGTGTAGTAGATGTTAGAAATACTGATAACCTTTCAGACCTGGAATCTGAAGCTTTAGACCTGAGGATTAACTTCCTGTCTTGCTTCTCTCAATATTTATCACCAATCAGATGAAGGATCCTGTCTCTCCCAGATAAAACCCTAACTATGCTCTCAAAATGGACAGTTCATTCAAAATTCTCCGTACCTAGCAGTTTACTGAAATAAACTAAACAGAAATTACTGTTGTAAGAGCATGTTTGGGGCTTCCCAGGTGGTGCTAGTGGTAAAGAACCTGCTTTAAAGAACAGTGCAGGAGACATAAGAGATGCAGGTTCGATCCCTGGGTCAGGAAGATCCCCTGGAGGAGGATATGGCAATCCACTGAAGTATTCTTGCCTGGAAAATGTCATGGACAGAGGATCCTGGTGGGTTACGGTCCATAGAGTCACAAGGAGTTAGACATGACTAAAGTGATTTAGCACAGCACAGCACAAGAGCATATTTAAGATAAAATTCATTTTAGAATATCCAATTCCACTGGAATTCTGCAAACTTAATGTCTATTCAGGACTGTATTCCCTGGAAGAGAAAATGGTAAACCCCTCCAGTATTCTTGCCTGGAGAATCCCATGGACAGAGGAGCCCAGCCCATAGGGTGGCGAAGAGTCAAACATGACTAAAGTGACTGAGCAGGCAGCGCTGTACTATTTCTTGACATATCAAAGAAGACCTGCATTTTGCCAGTTGGACACATATTTTCCTTAAGTCAAAGAATTGGAAAATTAAGTTCTCATTGCATTTAAGGAAAGGATGGTGAGCCTGTGTAATTTATATCTCCTCAGTGGCAAGCATGTTACCAGGGGCTTCTAAGGATTTACAGAAGGGAGGAAGGAAGGATCAAGGACAGAAGGAAGAAAGAAAGGAGAAAATGCATTAAAGTATGTTAAGGATCGAGGTAGAAGCTGGGTTTAAGATTTCTGGATTTTGACTTCTATTTGGAATACCCATCTTGTTTTTAATGCCCAAATTACCTAGAAGGAGTCCACCCCAAGTCATTCATTCTCTCAAGGAATAATTGAGCCGCCACTATGTGTAGGCACTTCTGAGTTACAACACAAGGTCGAACACAACACTGCCCTCGGGATAGCTACAGCCGAAGAGAGGATATAGTGCTGTTCAGATTTCTCTAAACTGCTTTAAGAATTATAGTCAAGTACCGGAAGGTGATGGAAAACAGGGAAAGCTACCTTGGAGACAAACTGCTTGAGCTAAATGTTCAATGTTTAAGAGAAATTGGATGAACAGATCAGCTAGAAGGATGACTTTCTAGGTGGAAGGAATGATAAGCAAAAGTGAGCAGCTGAGACAAGATTGGAAACCGGGCAGTCTGGGGAGATATTTCTATTCCATGCCAAGATGTGATGACCATCCACAGAGTCTGACTCAGTTTTTCGGAGGTCTGTTTAGAAGGAAGAAAGCCAAAGGGCTGGGACTACAGCCTTCTTCCTGAGACGAGATGCAGTAGCTCAAGATGCCAACCAGTGGTCCTGGAAGAGACATTTTAAGGGGTAGAATGTTAGGACTCAATACTAACTTCAGTGGGAGAGATCACCTTATTCCCGTTTCTAGCATGAGTGGGTGATTGAGTAGGAGGAGGTTCTCAGAAAATGGTACGCTCAGTTTGGGGTGTGATGTTTGGTGTTCTTACGGAAAAGGACTGAGATGTGTAAGAATGTAACTTTGGCAGTCTTAACTAGAGACAGACACGGAGATTAAGAATATATCTTCTTAAGAGCCATAAGTGGAAATGTAAGGCAGATAGAATTGTGAATAATTCAAAATTTTCACTTCTGGTTAAGTTACTGGGCATCTCTAGAGGCTCAGGACACAAAGAAATCTACCTGAAATGCAGGAGACCCTGGTTTGGTCCCTGAGTAAGAAAGATCCCCTGGAGAAGGAAACAGCTACCCACTCTGGTGTTCTTGCCTGGAGGTTTCTGTGGACAGAGGAGCCTAGCCGGCTATAGTCCATGGGGTTATAATGTGTCTGTGAAAGGTCTGTAAAGGGGGAAAATAAACTCTGCAGTAAAGTATTCTTATAAATAAAAACTAAACACCTAACGCTCATCCTAAAGACGTTACCACCAAATGAAGAGAAAGAGTTGTAAAGTATATTAAGTACATATAAGCCTTCCATTCCAAGACAGATTTACATAATTTAGCATAACTTGTTCATAAAGATGATGATAAAACCACTAAACATCTGCTAAGCATTTAAAAAGCATTTTCCTTCTATTAGCATCAGGAGCTGGAAAATAACATATTTTGACTAAAATCATCCGTTTAAAAAAAGTCTAGTTTGGGTCCAGCAGAATTTTATTCTTGATTTTATTTGGGGTCCTTGCTCTTTGTTTCTCAAAAGGTATGTAAAATTAGAATCTTTCGCCTAATTGGAAATGCATCTTCCTGTAAGTACACTTATTATTTCAACCCTGGCAAGGTCAGACCTTCAGAGAGTTTCATCCATCTTTATCTGTGGTACAGCATCAAATTAGGAGAGACCATGTTCTGGTCAGAAAATGAAGAGTCTTATGTCAAGAGGAGAATGAAAGCATGAAAGTGTTGCTTATTGCTCTTCTGAGATAATATCGTAATGAGCCATTTTAATGTAATAAAAGTATCATTTATTATTCCAAGCCCTGATTCTTTTTTGTTGTAATAAGTAACTTTTTTTTTTTTTAATCAAAGAATAGAATTGTCTCCTTTCTCTAGCTTGGAATCAGATAATCCATGTATCTTTTATTTTGGTCTTTATAGAGTTTGTTCCTCAATAAGAAAAAAGCAAACAGTTTACCGAGTTTGACTTCAGATTGGCAAGGCTTATGTAAAATTGCATAAATGTGCCCTTGCAGGTTTAAGAAGACTTTATGTTAGTGATTGATCACTCAGTTAAATTCTGCATGGAAAGGAGAAGCTAAGGGAGTCCATTAGTTTTTTTTTTTTTTAAACAAAAACTGAAGTATAAAAATATTAGGAAATTGTGTGCAGGGAAAACTTAAAAAGAAATCATTTTTAAAAAGGTACTTTGAAAGCTGAAAAACATTTTAGCTATCTATAACACTGCTTAAAAAGTATAGAATGCTTTTCAACAGTCAATAACAGTGAAATTAATTGAAACAGATAAAAATAAAACTCAGAACACCCATGAGTAATTTTTTTCAAGACAGTTTTGACCAATAAATGGCATCCAATAATGGCAAATAAAAACAATCTAGGTGTCATTTAAGTGGTACATAGAGAAAAATACTCAAAACCATATAGTATTTCAGGAAAAATTTAAAAATAATTTTATTTACTGTATAAATGATTTTCAAATGATTTTACTGTGTATAAATTCTTTGAGGTGGCGAATATCCTATCAAATGACCATGATTGCAAGTGGCAATCAGCTGGGGTCCAGTTTATAAACCAGGTTTCCCGTAGAAGTCCCAAAACAGGAATACATGAAACTGAGCTTGCATCTTGGAATACTGAGGGAAATGAATGTCTAAGTCAGCATAACAAACTATGGCAAAAACTCCTGTGTGTCATGTGCTAGGGTGATGCTGGGAATTAGCAGACATACACAGGACTCAGGCTTTGATGCTGGTGACTGTCTGGTCAAATGTATGTTACTTAACTGTCCCTGTGCTAGCCTGTCCCTTAAACTCATCACATTTTGAGAACTACAGCAGCACACCGGTCCAGCTGCCTAAACAGCAATAGCCTTCTAATCTGATCTGCCCTGCAGCTGTTGACTGGTATTTTTTATATTTTTATCAGGTTAAAATTATTTATTTATTTATTCAGTGTAGAGATTTTCTTGGAGGAAGGCTCACAAGGTCTTATTATACGTCTCAGTTTCCTCTCAATGTCTTTCCTTTTGGGGGGAACCTCACATTCCTTCTAATTTGGTTTTTGTTGTTGTTAGTTTTTTGGGCCCCCAGCGCGGGGGATGGGATTCTTAGTTTCCTGAGCAGGGATTGAACCCATATCCTCAGCATTGGAAGTATAGAGTTTTAACCACTGGACTATCAGGGAAATCCCTAGGCTGGTATTTTTTAAACACAATTTCAGCTAATCCCTTGCTGGTGAAAATCCTGCTAATATATGCATTGCTAATTTAATTCCTTCTTCTTTGTTTGACTTCTTTGACTCCTTAACTCTTTATAATCTAATCCCATCATTTTTTAGGAAATAGGAATTTCTGTTTGTTCCCAAATCTCTCCATCAGCTCAGAGATTTGCTCTAATCCCCTTTTCCTGAAACATCCCGACCTGAACCAGAGAATGTCTAACTGGTCCCACACTTCTATTTTGTGGTAAGTCAACCTCACAGCGCCCAGACTCTGACTCATTCTACTGGGGTTACTGACTCTCTGTGACCCCATGAATCACAGCACGCCAGGCCTCCCTGTCCACCACCAACTCCTGGAGTTTACCCAAATTCATGTCCATCGAGTCGGTGATGCCATCCAGCCATCTCATCCTCTGCTGTCCCCTTCTCCTCCTGCCCCCAGTCCCTCCCAGCATCAGGGTCTTTTCCAGTGAGTCAGCTCTTCGCATGAGGTGGCCAAAGTATTGGAGTTTCAGCTGCAGCATCAGTCCTTACAATAAACACCCAGGACTGATCTCCTTTAGCATGGATGGTTGGATCTCCTTGCAGTCCAGGGGACTCTCAAGAGTCTTCTGCAGTACCACAGTTCAAAAGCATCAATTCGTTGGTGATCAGCTTCCTTCACAGTCCAACTCTCACATCCATACATGACCACTGGAAAAACCATAGCCTTGACTAGACAGACCTTTGTTGGCAAAGAGTCAGACATAACTGAGAGACTGAACTGAACTGAACATTGTATAAGATAGTATATATAACATTGTATAACGTTGTAACAAGGCTTCGCTTGTAGCTCAGTCAGTAAAGAATCTGCCTGCAATGCAAGAGACCCAGGTTTGATTCCTGGGTTGGGAAGATCCCCTGGAGGAGGAAATGGCAGCCCATTCCAGTATTCTTGCCTGGAGAATCCCATGGAAAAGGAGGCCTGGCAGGCTACAGTCCATGGGGTTGCAAGAGTTGGACATGACTTAGCAACTAAACCACCAACATTGTATAATATCTTCGTTCTGCTTCTGTGGCTGAGGAGTGAAGCACATTAAATCACATAAGGAGATTTACCTTTTGCAAAATCATGTTGTGTTGGGGGTAATTCATTAGTAAAGTCAGAGGGTAGGGCATGGCAGTTCAACGGGGTGACCTCATTATGTTAATTTATAAAATACATTATTCTAGATTTAAAGACTCTTCATCCTGGAATCTGTGTGGATGGTAGTTTGAGAGATGAGGTAAACATGACTGAGTTGTTGTTGAATCGCTAAGTCATGTCATGGACCCCATGGACTGTAGCCCTCCAGGCTTCTCTGTCTGTGGGATTTCCCAGGCAACAGACCTGGAGTGAGTTACTGTTTCCTTCTCCGGGGTATCTTTCCAACCCAGGGATTGAACCCACATGTCCTGCATTAGCAGGTGAATTCTTTAACACTGAGTCACAATGGAAGCCCAAAACTTGACTGAGACAAGCATTTATTAGGACATGAACAATAGTCATCTACTGAAAAGTGACAAGGGACAGTTTTGTCTGAGGGCCAGTACAGTGGCCATGGGGTTGTGAGTAACTCTTACGTTTTCCTTTTATATTGTATTTTCCAAGTCTTCAACAATAGGCACATATTCATTTTATTATTTTAAGAAATGTAACTGAAACAAACAAACAAAAAACCCATTATGCCCTCTGATCTCAAAATTCTTTTTGTTGTTGTTCAGTCGCTCAGACATGTCCGACTCTTTGCAACCCCATGGACTGCAGCACATCAACCAGGCCTCCGTATCCCTCACCATCTCCTGGGGCTTGCTCAGACTCATGCCCATTGAGGTGGTGATACTATTCAACCATCTCATCCTGTGTCATCCCCTTCTCCTGCCTTCAGTCTTTCCCAGCATCAGGGTCTTTTCTAATGAGTCAATGAGTTGGCTCTTCTCATCAGGTGGCCAAAGTATTGGAATTTCAGCTTCAACATCAGTCCTTCCAAGGAACACCCAGGACTGATCTCCTTTAGGATTGACTGGTTTAATCTCCTTGCAGTCTAAGGAACTCTCAAGAATCTTCTCCCACACTCTTACTAGTTATTTATACTAAATGATGAAGAATGAATTAAACGAATCTATGTCTAAAGTGTGAGCCTAGTTCTATAAAATATGCTTATACAGATAACAGGCAGATAGATGCAGAAGGGCAGAGGAGAAGAGAGGATGGAAATGAACTGGAAGTTGTACAAAAATGTTATATTGGTTGACTCCAGGCATTGCCATCCTAAGTGATTTGTATTGCCTTTCCTAAACTTCTGTAATCTAGAAAAGTCAATCCACATGTTTTTCTTTGTAATTAATGAGAAAATTGAGTTTACTTGGAGCTCTTGATGATTGTCAATAAAAATACCCAGAAGAGGGCAGAAAAGTGATACTAGAAATATCAAAGGGGGTCCATTTTTTTTAAATTGTTGAACAAACAGGAATTAATTGAGAATGCGAAATCTTCTAGGATAACTCTTATGGTTTTGACTGAATGGCTGGCACGACTGTTGATGAGATCAGCAATGGTGGGGAAGGATGCACATAAGTGATGGTGAGAATCCTTGACAAGGAGGTTGACTGGGGAGCCGTCAGTCTCAGAAAAGGGGAGTATTTTATCAGTGACACAGTTGAGCATTGCCTGCACATGCTTACCATTGAAAGGAAATGGTTTCTGTTTGGTCTTGTATGTTTGCTTATTTGTTTATTTGTTTTTGACGTTTCTCACCAGTCATGCTCCACCACTGTATTCTCTGTACCAGGAGGGGCTTGTTCCCACCACTGTCCTCCACCTTGCAGGATGGTCACAGGAAGAAGAGAAATTCTGTGGTGCCCATTTTGAGAGCTACAGCATCCAAAATGCTTATAGAGTTCTAGCTGGAGAGATCCAGGTGATAACTGAGAATATTTGTCTGACACTGATGACAAATGATGATGAGATGATGAGAAGTGATGGCATCACCGACTCAACGGACATGAGTTTGAGCAAGCTCCGGGAATTGGTGATGGACAGGGGGGCCTGGCGTGTTGCAGTCCATGGGGTCACAAACAGTCAGACACAACTGAGTGACTGAACTGATGAGAAATAGAAAGAATTTGAACTTTTTTTTTTTAATGCTGCTTGGTAGGGAAGATGGTGTAAATGAACATTCTAGCCCCATCACCTTATAGTTATGTGATTTGAATGCATTTCTTAATCTCATTGGGTCTCAGTTTTTTCTTCCTTACAGATGACAATGGTAGAGAACCCCATTAAATTATAATAAATGTTAAATGAATTAACATATTCCAGGTGTTTAGATGACAGCTGGGCAGATTGCAAATATATAATCATGTTGGATATTTTATTTACATTATATTTTTATTTCTACAAAGCAGATTCTTCATGTCTTAGGCTAGCACCACTTTCCTAAAAATAAAAATTTGTCCTGTGTGTGTCCTATAGCATTCTCTTCCTTATAGAAATATTACCAACATTAATTCCTCTCTTAGATAAATGTGATTTGCATTTCATCTCTTTATGCAGCTTCCTGGTTGTTTTATCATTTTCTTGCCATTTTCCTATTGCTTTATTTTATAAATAATGAATACAGCATTTTAATGATTTGAGTAAATATAAACCATATATTTTTTTTGCTCATGAAGCACAAGGAAAAATTTTATTCATAATATTTTATTTCTGTCACTGTACTTGAGATTAACAGCCCAATTTTTCATCCACAAAGTTTATTAGAGGTCATAAAAATGATTGCAATCTCTTTTCTGATTGGCTGAGAAAAGGAATTTAATCTTATATAATTATCTTTCAAGTAACACATGCATCAGTACAATAAAACTCTCTATTAGATCACTGAACCATTTCACATGATTTTAAAAAGATTAATATTCATATAAAATTTATCTATCTCTCAGCCTATCTGTCCATGGTAAACTTTCTTAAAGAAAAGCAGAATAGACTTCAAAATGGAGTAGTGGATAATGGAAATACTGAATAAGAAAAATTCAATGAAGAGTGATGGCAACACAATTTTTTCCCCTTCTATTTATTTTTTATCTTACTGAAGTATAGTTGATTGACAATTTTGTGTCAATTTCTACTATACACTAAAGTGGTACAGTTATACATAGCTATATATTCTTTTTCATATTTTGTTCCATTATGGTTTATCCCAGGGTATTGAATATAGTTCCCTGTGCTATACAGTATTCCCCTTCTTTGGGTTATAAGAGCTGGAAGGTCAGTGGTGTACTAGCTTTTGTTTGTCTTCTTAAGCCATGAAACTTTTCCTCCAAATAAATTCTTCCTCAAAGGTCTAATTCCTAAATAGGTGACTGCTTGCTGCTGCTGCTAAATCACTTCAGTCGTGTCCGACTCTGTGCGACCCCATAGACAGCAGCCCACCAGGCTCCCCATCCCTGGGATTCTCTAGGCAAGAACACTGGAGTGGGTTGCCATTTCCTTCTCCAATGCATAAAAGTGAAAAGTGAAAGTGAAGTTGCTCAGTCGTGTCTGACTCTTTGCGGCCCCATGGACTGCAGCCTACCAGGCTCCTCTGTCCATGGGATTTTCCAGGCAAGAGTCCTGGAGTGGATTGCCATTGCCTTCTCCAAGATAACTGCTTGGGCAGGGGGAAATTTTCCATGAAGTGGCTCCTGAAGCCATTCCTGGGGCGGGTCCCTCTGATTTCAGTAGCAGTTCAGATAACATCAGCCTAATACAAACACTGCCTTTTAAAAGCCCTTGAGACACAGTGATGTAGCCAGGGTTACTGGGCTACGTATGACAAAATGCAATAAAAGTGAATTGATGCATCCTGCATCCTGAAAAAAATGTGTTACATTATAGATTTTCACTCAGTCCCTACTATGAAAACTTCCTAAAATTGCTCTGCTTTCCCGCACTGCTATTGCTATATAATGTATTCATCTTTTCAGTAGTAAACTTCTCTACACTAGAGTTTATTTTTCTAGCGTAAAGGAAGGATTTTTTTTTTTTTTTAACTTAGAAAAGTTCTCAATTAAAAAAAAAGAACACCAACACACTGAGTCAAAATTTGAATTTTTTTGTTTGGTTGCAGCTCCGTTCTTTTTGTTTTGTTTTTCTTTTAATCCTGTTTTGGAAAAGCATTCTTCTGACAAGGGAAGTAAAATTCAACAAGTAAAGGTTGAGTATGAATATTTTGGGTATGGTTTACTAAACTACCAAGAAAAAGATCTCTCATAGGCATTCAACGAAAATAAACACATTAGTAAAAGACAAAAGGAATAAATGGCATTTTTCCAAACAACGATTTCCATTGAAAAGAGATTAAATGAACCTTCCTCAAAGCATATGAAATACCCTGTTGAGTTTTGATCCAATAAAAACTTGGATTAAACTTGCTGTTTAAGATCTGGTGCACATGTGAAGTCAAAGGGTACACTAACTTGTAGCTGAGGGCACCCCAGGTCCTAAAACTGATAGAGATGAGGGTTCAGATCCATCTGGCGTAGGAGATTTTGTTTTAACCCAGAAACATCACAAGGATTCTTCTCTACTCTAGAGTGACCCCTGGTAGGAGCAGGCAAGCGTAAATGTCACTGAACAACCTCAGAAGCAAGCACCTCACCTCCTAGACTGAAGAGCATCCTGGCATCTGAGTAGAAATTCCATCGTCCCTGCTACCAAATGACAGAAAATATCACATTTCTTCTTTCCATGTTCATCAGCATCTTATGCTGCAGTTTTAGACAAAGATGCTTTAAAATGTTTTCTTAGGATGCATAAGGCATAAAGGATGCAAGTGAATGGAAATGAAAGCAATTTTAAACAATGGCTGTAATTGGCTGTAACTGATGTGTAATAGCTTGGCTTCAAAGTGTTATAGCCGCGGGTTTGAGCACTGGCTCCATTGCTGTTACCTGTATAAATATGAACCAGTCATGGAAAGTAATTACCATCTGGCAGTGTGGCTCTGGAAATTAAATAAGTTAATTTAAAGTATATTTAATAATTTAATATATTTAATGTATTTTAAAGGTCCTAGAACATTATGGGCATCCAGTAGTTGACAATTAGTGGGTCCTTTAAAGGACTTCCTAGGTGGCAGAGGGTAAAGAATCCACCTGCCAATGCAGGAGATAGGGATTCAAAATGCAGGGTCCTTTAAGCCATTTCATTGCAAGAAATATAGATTGGCTAAGGTTATCTCAAGTGATGGAGAAATTTTGAAGATACATATGGGTAAAGAAAGGAAGCTAGAAATTTGGATCCTGCAATAGACTTTTATAGAAACACAGAAATAGTGTACTTCTAGATCTCAATTCAAAAACCAAGGAAGGCTAAAGTAGGGCTTCCCAGGTGGAGCTAGTGGTAAAAAATCCACCTGCCAATATAGGAGATCAGGGTTGATTCCCTGTGTCAGAAAGATTCCCTGGAGTAGGGCATGGAAAATCTTAATAAGCCAGGGGAGTGAACTTGTTTTCTGTTATTATTATAACTATAATCAGCAGAAAATGCCTCCTTTTGTCTAAGTGTCCTAACAACCACCTAAGTAACTTTGTATTCTCGTTGAACCCCTCAAGACAAGAACTGAAAGATTTAATTAATAATTCAGTTCAGTTCAGTTGCTCAGTCGTGTCCGACTCTTTGCGACCCCATGAATCACAGCACACCAGGCCTCCCTGTCCATCACCAACTCCCAAAGTTCACTCAAACTCATGTCCACAGAGTCGGTGATGCCATCCAGCCATCTCATTCTCTGTCGTCCCTTTCTCCTCCCGCCCCCAGTCCTTCCCAGCATCAGAGTCTTTTTCCAGTGAGTCAACTTGTCGCATGAGGTGGCCAAAGTATTGCAGTTTCAGCTTTAGCATCAGTCCTTCCAATGAACGCCCAGGATTGATCTCCTCTAGAATGGACTGGTTGGATCTCCTTGCAGTCCAAGGGACTCTCAAGAGTCTTCTCCAGCACCACAGTTCAAAAGCATCAATTCTTCGGTGATCTGCTTTCTTCACAGTCCAACTCTCACTTAGGAAACCTTTTAAGCCAAGTAGACCACATTCACAGGTCTACAGATCACAGGTCTGTAGACCGGGATCTAATTGTTCAGATGGTGTGTGTCTGGGGATGCACTGGGGGTTGGGATCCCGTGGTATTTATCATGGTCATTTATGCTGAAGGAAATTCCTAGAAAGAGCTGTACATTTAACACAATTTTAGGCTTCACATTTTTTATAATTTTCTTTCCATTTCATGCAGAATGGGAGAGGACTAGTTTGATGCTAGAGCAAACATTTATTTTCTAATTTTTTTACTTTTCCAGGATCTTTAGGGTTAAACAGTTTTTGTTATTCTTTAGTAGTTTTTAATCCCAATACTAAAGTTTCCCTGGTGGCTCAGTGGTAAAGAATCCACCCGTCAATGCAGGAGACCTGGGTTCAATCCCTGTGTTGGAAGGATCCCCCTGGAGAAGGGAAATGGCTACCCATTCCAGTATTCTTGCCTGAGAAATCCCATGAACAGAAGGACATGGCGATCTATAGTCCAAGGGGTTGCAAAAGAGTCAGGCACAACTTAGCGACTAAAAAGAACAATAAAAGGTTCACGTAACTAGAAAAGAGACTGACTGACAGTCTCTCAAGAGGCTTCCAAAGAATGCTTTTCCACAGCTTTGGGTCTGGACTTAAGCCCCATAGACTTAAGTCTGAGAGTTTAATTATGAAAGGACTTACAGGGTTCAAGTTAAAAAGAGGGTTAGTATATAAAAGAAAAACCAATGGTCAGTTTACAATAAAAAAAAAAAACACTGTATTTTTGCATGACTTGTACATTTTTCCTTTGGAAAAGGTAAATAGGAGATGAAATTAAACCTATGCATTGCCCCATGAGTTTGAAATTGAGGTATAGTTCAAATATTTTGCCATCTGCCTAAGTAAATAGAGTTGCTAAAAGATCCTTGAGTCTTTGGGCCAAAATCCTCTCTCTTTTGGAATGAGACTAGGTACCTCCAGTATTTGCCTGTAAAAGTCTATTCTTTCTAGGTTTTGGTTGCTAAATACCTCTCATCTTGTTGGGCAGATTCTATGTTATTAGTGTTTCAAATCAAGGCATCATCTTGTTTGACAACTGTTCTATCTTCCTAATGACCCTATGCATGCATTAATTTATACAGTTAAAAACTTACTTATTCTGCACCTATGTGGCTGGCCCTATAAAACACATTGGAGGTATAAGGGAAAATTATGGAAAGTGTTGTTTTTACCACATTGGGCCTTAGGGTACCATAGGAGCAGACAGATAAAAGCCTGATGGATTGCTTCCTCCTTTACTCTGTTATATAGTAATAGTAATGGAATCAGTTTGTGGGTTATGTTTTAGAACTTAATCTTTACATGTTAGAGTGTGTCATCTTGAATCATTCTGTACAAATCTATATAAGAATCTTGTCAAGTCAATGTAATAGGATACTTTAGTCATTACAAAGAAGTATGTTTTTAAAATTTGTCCACGAAAAGTGGTTTTCAGTTTGAGACCAGAGTTTAGTCCGGAAAAACTTTTCTATAGATTAGCCTCTTAAAGGGTTGATCTTAGAATTTAATCTTCAGAAGGCAGCAATAGACAGAAACTTGAATGTTTACCTCAAAACCAACTTGAATTTGTCATATTGTAACTAGTAGCTTTTCAAGTCTCACAGCAAACCAGGTGTCACTCTGAAACATGATAAAGCAATAATTCATTAAATTAGAAACAGACATTCTCTCCAGAGCATGATCTATGAGAAGTGGAAATTCACACCTCAGTTTTTACTATTATGAAAAATCAAATATATATCCATATTGGAAACATTAAGAAGTAGCACTTCCATATATAGTTCAGTTCAGTTCAGTCCAGTCGCTCAGTCATGTCCGACTGTTTGCGACCCCATGAATCACAGCACACCAGGCCTCCCTGTCCATCACCAAATCCCGGAGTTCACTCAGACTCATGTCCATCGAGTTGGTGATACCATCCAGCCATCTCATTCTCTGCCGTCCCCTTCTCCTCCTGCCCCCAATCCCTCCCAGCATCAGACTCTTTTCCAGTGAGTCAACTCGTCGCATGAGGTGGCCAAAGTATTGGAGTTTCAGCTTTAGCATCAGTCCTTCCAATGAACACCCAGGACAGATCTCCTTTAGAATGGACTGGTTGGATCTCTTTGCAGTCCAAGGGACTCTCAAGAGTCTTCTCCAACACCACAGTTCAAAAGCATCGATTCTTCTGTGCTCAGCTTTCTTCACAGTCCAACTTTCACATCCGTACATGACCACGGGAAAAACCGTAGCCTTGACTAGTAGTGTCTCCTTAAGTAACTCTGAGCATTTAGCACCAGATTTGAGAAAGATTCCAGCATCCTTCTTCCTGATTTTATATTTAGCATGTCTTTGACTAATATTGTGTTGGTTTCTTGGGGAGTTGGGTCTATAAGCAATAAGCATTTGCAGACATGTGGGAAAAAGTATGGGCCTTTTCGGGGTGACCCGTTCAAGTAAGAATTACAAGTAGTATAAACAGGGAGTTGATAAAGGGAAAGATTAGAGACATCTTGTTTCACTAAGATATGGTGAAATGGCTGTGGATAGCAAATATGAGATGATTCCATACATATGTGTTAATAGACAATATTTGTTTTTCTCTCTCTGACTTCACTCTAGGTTCATCCACATCACTATAAATGACCCAGTTTCGTTCCTTTCTTTGGCTCAGTGATATTCCATGGCATACATGAACCACATCTTCTTTATCCATTCATCTGTCGATGGACATTTAGGTTGCTCCCATCAGGCCACTGTAAATAGTGTTGCAGTTTGCAGAGAAAGAAAAGAGACACAGACAGAGGTGGGACATGTGGACATGAGGGGGAAGGGGCGGGTGAGATGAATCGAGAGAGTAGCATTGACATATATGCACTGCCATACGTAAAATAGGATAGCTAGTGGGAAACTGCGGTGTAACACAGGAGGCTCAGCTCCATGCTCTGTGATGACCTAGAGGAGTGGCAGGGAGGCTCAGGAAGAAGGGGATATATGCGTATATGTGGCTGATTCACGATGTTGTATAGCAGAAATTAACACAACGTTGCAGAGCAATTATACTCCAAAAAATCCAACCAAACAAACAAACACCAAGTTGGAGTGGATCCGAGGCTTGCCTCCTCCTCCCTGACTTGACACCCTGTGATAAAACCCTGTTTTTGCTGTTTCGTCACTGACTCTTTGCGACCCCTGGATTGTAGCCCATTAGGCTCTTCTGTCTATGGGATTGCCCAGGCAAGAATACTGGAGTGGGTTGCCTTTTCCTTCTCCAGGGGATTTTCCTAGATCAGGGATCAAACCTGTGTCTCCTGCACAGGTTTGGCTGGTGGATTCTTTACCAGTGAGCCACCAGGGAAGGCCTACAGTATAAACCCTTCAGTTCAGTTCAGTTCAGTCACTCAGTTGTGTCCAACTCTCCGCGACCCCATGAATCACAGCACGCCAGGCCTCCCTGTCCATCACCAACTCCTGGAGTGCACTCAAACTCATGTCCACAGAGTCGGTGATGCCATCCAGCCATCTCATTCTCCGTCGTCCCCTTCTCCTCCTGCCCCCAACCTTTCCCAGCATCAGAGTCTTTTCCAGTGAGTCAACTCATCGCATGAGGTGGCCAAAGTATTGGAGATTCAGCTTTAGCATCAGCCCTTCCAATGAACACCCAGGATTGATCTCCTTTAGAATGGACTGGTTGGATCTCCTTGCAATACAAGGGACTCTCAAGAGTCTTCTCCAACACCACAGTTCAAAAGCATCAATTCTTCGGCGATCAGCTTTCTTCACAGTCCAACTCTCACATCCATACATGACCACGGGAAAAACCACAGCCTTGACTAGACGGACCTTTGTTGGCAAAGTAATGTCTCTGCTTTTTAATATACTATCAAGGTTGGTCATAACTTTCCTTCCAAGGAGTAAGCGTCTTTTAATTTCATGGCTGCAATCAGCATCTGCAGTGATTTTGGAGCCCCAAAAAATAAAGTCTGACACTGTTTCCACTGTTTTTCCATCTATTTCCCATGAAGTGCTGGGACCAGATGCCATGATCTTTGTTTCCTGAAATGTTGAGCTTCAAGCCAACCTTTTCACTCTTCTCTTTCACTTTCATCAAGAGGCTTTTGAGTTCCTCTTCACTTTCTGCCATAAGGGTAGTGTCATCTGCATATTTGAGGTTATTGATATTTCTCTCAGCAATCTTGATTCCAGCTTGTGCTTCTTCCAGCCCAGCATTCCTCATGATGTACTCTGCATATAAGTTAAATAAGCAAGGTGACAATATACAACCTTGACGTGCTCCTTTTCCTATTTGGAACCAGTCTGTTGCTTCATGTCCAGTTCTGACTGTTGCTTCCTGACCTGCATACATGTTTCTCAAGAGGCAGGTCAGGTGGTCTGGTATTCCCATCTCTTTCAGAATTTTCCACAGTTTATTGTGATCCACACAGTCAAAGGCTTTGGCATAATCAATGAAGCAGACATAGTTTTTCTTCTGGAACTCTCTTGCTTTCTCCGTGGTCCAGCGGATGTTGGCAATTTGATCTCTGGTGCCTCTGCCTTTTCTA
Source organism: Moschus berezovskii (assembly GCF_049115385.1). NCBI lineage: Eukaryota > Metazoa > Chordata > Mammalia > Artiodactyla > Moschidae > Moschus > Moschus berezovskii. The sequence goes on from NC_142462.1 coordinate 119,123,104, forward strand.
AAACCTGCTTGAACATCTGGGAGTTCATGTTTCACATATTGCTGAAGCCTGGCTTAGAGAATTTTGACTTTGCTGCAAAAACAAACAAACAAAAAATAATGAGATGAAAGCTATAAAAGAGACAAGAGAAAAAAAAGTGGGCATTAGAATACTTTCACTTGATTTCCGTTTCTCCTCTCTACCCATCCCATTTCTTCTCTATTTATGAATCGCAGCCTTGCTGGCCTGAAAGGAGAAGAGATGAGGGACAGTCTGATCTTCTTTACTTTCTGCTTCAGTCCCTGAGAATGTAGAGGTAATCCAGGCTATCCCAGCTGACTTGATTTTGACATGTTCTTGGACCATCACCTTCATTGTGTACTCCTAGTAGCAGGCTGTGAGACAAGGATTCCAGGCTTGGTGATTTCTTTGGTAGAGGAGTGGGGATGTGAGCTAGGAAAGGGAAGACAGCAAAGAAGTGTTATCCAGCCAGCTGTCACTATAGGTATCTGTGTGTTAATCCTGCTGGGAAACTGAGAATCGGTGTGAGACACTTAGGTCAGTATTACCTCCTCTGGGACATGAGGGTTCCTAGGGTATTTTATACCTCACTCTCAATAGCTACTGCTTCTCCCTGGGTTCATTATCTCCCCTACGCTTCCAGCTTGGTGTTTTCAGCCACAGTTGGAAGGACTGATGTTGAAGCTGAAACTCCAATGCTTTGGCCTCCTGATGCAAAGAGCTGACACATTTGACAAGACCCTGATGCTGGGAAAGACTGAGGGCAGGAGGAGAAGGGGACGACAGAGGATGAGATGGTTGGATGGCATCACCAACTCAATGGACATGGGTTTGGGTGAACTCCGGGAGTTGGTGATGGACAGGGAGGCCTGGTGTGCTGTGATTCATGGGGTCGCGGAGAGTCAGACACGACTGAGTGACTGAACTGAACTGAACTGTGACTGCACAAGAAAGCCCTCGGCCAGTTACAAGTGGGGAGTGAGCCACAGTGATGAGGCCAGTGGGGCAGAGGCGAACGAAACAGTTCTGCGCAAGAGGAATAAGTCGTATAGAGCTGTTCTCTCTTCTGCCACTTTTACTTTATTATTAAAACAAAATCAACAGTGGCTTTAATCTCAGGTTTTTGTGGAATCAAGTCTAGACTTAACCTTAATTATCCATCAATTATTCTCTGACTCATATGTTTGTATGAAGACTTATGTGCGTGTATATATTTGTGAAGGAGTCAGTGGTCCTTCTACCCATTTATATTCAGCATATTTTATAAAATGTCACCTGGTCTGAGGACTCTAGATTCACTTACACTCAATATTCAGTTCATGTGCTATGTCAGTTTTTGCTATACATCTCAATAAAAATACTACTGCTAATCAGATGTGAGCCTAATAGTAAGAACTGCTTTTAATTTAATTATATTCTAATTTTCAATTACTCAATATTTGCCTACTTATTTCACCAAGAACTAATTAGAATTAAGAGCCAAAACGACTAAGATAATTTCTCCAATGAAATTAAATGCTTTTTAAAAAATTTCTTTGAGACATATTTTTATCCATTATGATTTAATATACTGAATAATATTTGTTCATGTTGTGTTAACAGTGGAAAATTTTAGTGAAAACAGCATTTTATATGGTAGGGTCTGCTTACATTTTTAAAAATAAATAGGAATTCTCTTTTATGGAATAAATTGCCTCATCTGAATTGATTGAAAAAAATCCTTTTCTTGAAATAGGAACACTACATAGTTAATTATATTTTAATGGTTTTGCTTTCCTTCTTTTTTTTAATAATATAGATATGGCAACAACTGTGAACAGGTTATGCTGCAAAAAAAAATTAACAGCAAGAAATGGGAAGTATATCTTTGAATGTTCTGATGTTGAGATTTTCTTTTTGTGGGATCTTTAATGCAGGGTTAATATCAATCTTATGCTTAGTCAGTGAAAACAACAAATGAATCAAACTTTCAGACATTTCCTTCTCTAAGGAACTAGGGGATTTTCTGAGCACTAAATATTATAAACCTGGAACGGGTTCACCACATTGTATAGAAACTACCCCAAGGTAGATTGTTTTATAGAGTTATTAGTAAGCTATTTTAATAATTTTTTTTGTTTTACTGTGTGATTTTTGTTTGTTTGTTTTCACCTTACAGGAGGGAGTTCCAAGTTTCCTGCTTCTGTAGGGAGTTAATAGATTTTTCATGATGTAGGGTTGTACAGTTAGATATAGACAAGAGCTCAAGATAGCATTTGAGGGACCTTTTAAAACATTTTGGACAATTCAGCTGAATGTCCAAAGGCAAAAAAGCTGGTATTTTGAGAAAAAGAGAACTGGCACCCAAAACATGAGAGACAAGGATGATTTGTCCAAGGTGATGAGAATCAGATGGTCCAAAATGGTATCTACTTGAGTGGCTAAGAAGGATACAGGACCTCTGAGGAGGTGGACCCCTGGCCTTCAGACACTTGAAAAGTTAAAGTGTTAGTTGCTCAGTCATGCCTGACTCTTTGTGACCCCATAGTCTGTAGCCCACCAGGCTCCTCTGTCCATTGGATTCTCCAGGCAAGAATAATAGAGAGGGTTGCCATATCCTTCTCCAGGGTATCTTCCTGAGTCAGAGATTGAACTCAGGTCCCCTGCATTGCAGGCAGATTCTTTACCATCTGAGCCACCAGGGAAGCCCTCAGACAGTTGACTGGAGTCAAAGGCAAGATCCCTGCAGTCAGAGTTGATCCAAAGGGAGGGAGTGTTGTCAAAAAATGTCACCACTCTAAATGAACTAAGGGCACCCTGGCAGGAAACTGTTGAACATTAGCCTGTTAAGTCAAGGAGAGATAGTCATGACAAATAATGAATATTGGGATTCCTGGTAATTTCATCAAGTAGGTATTTTGGACCAATTACTCTAATTTAGAGAAATTAATCAAATCTGACACTCTTTGCACCTTGAGTGTTTTGGAGTAATTCACAAGTTACGTGATCTTTATATATGAACTCAGGCCATACACTTGAAAGAGAGTTCAAAGAGTAATTAGTCTTGTATCCTAACGAGTGTCTAGACAAGAATTTTTCAAAGTATGCACCACAGGGAGAATTAAGGCTGTGAACTTCTGAGGTGAAATGTGTTTAAGAAATACCAATATTAGGGCAGCTTGAAACCCTTTGGTGATTCACAAAACACATTAGCATATTAAAGGCTCTGAGATACCATGCTCATCCATCTATTTCAAACCCAGACTTTTCCCCAGCTCATTTGATCATAAAAGTATATTAACGTTTCTGAGGAACAAATATTCTTTGAGATACTAGATTCTTAGGGAAAATGAGTTACTCTACAGAGCAATAGAAATCTATCATGGTTTCAAATATAAAATGTCTGACTAAAAATGTATCTATAAAGCAAGAGTCTGTATGTGATAGTGTTCACTTCCTATTTTGATACACAAAAGAAGAGAAATATGAAATTCACCTCTATATTAGCATTCTCTCAGATCTTACTCTAGCGTCATCATAAGTCCTAGATAGTATTGTAAAGAGGGTCATCCTTGTACAAAAGGTATTTTCTGCAGTAGCTATTTTCAGAAAGCCATTCTCTCAGTCAAGGACAGAGAATATAGCTGAACATCTATAAAACAGGTGTGAGGAATGAAGGGTGGTTTTTAAAAGTACAGTATTTAAATGGTTCACATCCCCGTTGCATGGATGAATAAGGAGATAATTATGTCAGTGCACAGTTTTATAGTAATTTAAATACCTGTTCTAATTTGGTATCAAGATTTTAAGTTCCATGTGAAGACCTTGATGATGGAATAGCAGCAGAAGAAATGCCTGAAGGTTGGAAATGAAAGAACTAAGAGGGATTTAAAAAATTAGAGGATTGAAGAGAAAACCATGGAAAGACACACACACACACACAAAAATTCTACAGTTATAGGAAGGATTGAGCTGATGAGTTGATTGGCAATAAACAGTTGTAATTTTGCGTTAGTGAGATACACAGTATTGTGAACCAAAAGAAGAAAGAATGTTGCTTTCCATCCCAGTAAACAAGAAATGTTGCCCACTATTAAGCTATCAGTCACTGTATCCACACTGAGGGTGATTTCAAGATGGAGAAAAACAGGATGCAGGCCTTAAATAGTTGAAATGCATAGCTATGGAGTGATTTCAGAGGGCTCAGACTCATGTGTCTTCCCATACTTAGCAAAGAACTAAAGTGATTCATTTGAGATGTTTGGTGGGGTTTCTTTTGTGATTAGTTGTCATCTTCTAATATTTGACTACGTGGTTTTGTTGTTGTTGTTTTTTCAACAAAACTCCTATTCTTCCTGGCACCTCCCTTGCCTCTTAGTAACAGTTTCTCCAGAGCTTTTTGCGAGGCTGTATCCCAAGCTGTGATCCTCAGTGAGACCCCCAGATAGAACATAACTCACATCTTTTTAAGTCATGCTTTTTTCTTCAGTTGCCAGTACCGTTGGCATCTGCTATAGGAAGAATGTGATTCAGGCATTAGGAAGAAATGTGAGTGTGATCCTTAAGCAGACAACAGTATCTCCAGGAAAATGTTCCAGATTTAGAGTAGATAAGTGCTTAGAAGATTTAGGTGCCGAAATCAAAATTTGAAGAGTAGCAGCAGTGATTAGACTTAAATTAGTAATGCTAGAATACACAGAATTTTAAGTTTAGATTTTCTTCTGTGCTTCCAATGGCAGCCCCCACCCCTGCCACTAACCCCTTGATTTTATTTTTGCGTGGCACCAGCTTTCTATGGAAATGGATAATAGTGCACCTTGGTGATCCACTTTCAATTCAGAATTCTTTCTCTTCTCTGCTGATGTCTGTTTATTCCATGAATAAGAAGCAAAGCCCCATTCCACAACAAAGTGCAATGATTAAAAAGCCACTGGCTTCTCAAGAAGGATGACTAGCTGTAGACCTTGAAAGAGTTGCAGTCAACCCTTAGCCATAGTTTTCACAAGGAGAACATGAAGGTGCAGTCAATGGGAAGAACTCCAGAATTCCCGTAAGCACTGGCATTGTGTGTTGACACTGAAATCATCTATTGGCCATCATCCAGTTTCCTTCCAGACTGCCTCCTTGCTGTGTGACATTTTTATGAATAGAATTTCAGGTCAGACTCCCCAGTTTTCAAATCAGCACTGGTAGGTCGGATGCTGTGTCTTATAGTTAGAATTGATGAGCAGTTCATGAGTCAACTTTATACATATCATTAAGCAAGCCCTGAAAAATCACCAAATCATAAACTAAACCAGACTGTTTTCAAACATTTGCCCAAATGAGATGCAACATGTCTCAGGAAAACATTAATTAATCTTTCATCTAAGTTCTCTAAATGGGATAAATGGAAATCAGTTTTTAAAAGCTAGAATATCTTATAAATCCTCATCGAAATGCCTTCAGAGAGTTATAATTTAATTTAATTTGATTAGATTTCTAAAAGGGCAATATAAAATACCCATCAGAAAGACCATTATGTGATCTGCAGAGTAACAGTTATGTCACTCCATGGCATAAAGATTAACAAGATATGTTACACCTACTGTTTAAGGTCAAGGGGCTTGAGATGGAGTGGAATCTGTCTGGGTAACTCACTCCGTCATTCACCATTTTTGATACATGTTTACTGAGCACCTTTTGGTAGTTTGGTAGTTTTATTTTCTTCAAATGTGGAGACTGTATTAACTGCTGGGTTCCATAGTTCTACCGTGGCCTAAATTTATGTTCAGTTACAGAAATTTATCAAGGATATCTAGAGAAGAATGCATCTCTTCTCTTCCTTAAAGTACAGTTTTATCTACATTTTATTTTCTGTTTTGTTTTTATATACATTTAACATTGTAAGGTACAGCAAGCCTTTGAGCAAACAAAGTCAACTCTTAAATCATAAATGAATAAATAAAAGCTGGATAGAATACAGAAAAGTTCATTACCTTGAAGTAAAGGTTTAATGAATTATTTTTCAGGGAATAACTCTTCCTCTAATGAGTATATTATTCATAACCATATTCATCAATTAATAATTTTTTAATAATGTCTCCTACTTATATAAATTAAAAATGTGTATATTATCTCTATCTCCCAATAACCATAGGACATAGACAAAGCAGATATCTTTTCTTGAATTAAGGATGAGAAAACTGAAATTCCAGAATTTGAACAAAAGGCCTTTAATGCCATATAAATTGGTATGCCGATAGTAGTGGGAATTAAAAAAAAAAAAAACGGCTTAAGTTTTCTATCCACATATGGCTTGAATATGAAAAGAATATTGGGAGTTAATACATTTAAATGTATGTATAGACTTCAAAATCTTATTGCTGTGTCTTCAGTCCACCAAAACGAGGTGTGTTTAAAGAAGCAAACATTTAATACATGCCTGTGCTTGTGTGGAAATAATAATTTATGTTGATAAAGATTTAATTATTCTACTTAGGCTGTCACATAAAAATAAGCTGTATTTATCTAGACAACAGTAATTATTGTTTTCAGGAAAATACAAACACACAAACCTGACTGCTCTTAGTGAAATTTTTTTTCCTCCAGCCACCAAATTATCTTGAAAACTGGCTGTACTTTTCACTAAACTAACTTAAAAAGACAATTCAGGAGTATAATAATTCATTCCATGAACTTGCCTAAGATATTAACTTGCCTAAGATATTAACTTGAAAGCTTTAGAAAGACAGGCTTCCATAAATCCATTTCTAAATCTTAGAGGAAATTGTGAAACATTGTTGATATAAGGTATATGATCATAACACATTATGTTTTCCTTGTGTAATATGACTTAACAACATATTTTCAAGCAATCAGAGTCTGCTGCTGCTGCTAAGTCGTGTCAGTCGTGTCCGACTCTGTGTGACCCCAGAAACGGCAGCCCACCAGGCTCTCCTGTCCCCGGGATTCTCCAGGCAAGAACACTGGAGTGGGTTGCCATTTCCTTCTCCAACGCGTGAAAGTGAAGTCGCTCAGTCGTGTCCGACTCTTAGCAACCCCATGGACTGCAGCCTATCAGACTCCTCCGTCCACGGGATTTTCCAGGCAAGAGTACTGGAGTGAGGTGCCATTGCCTTCTCCAATCAGAGTCTAAAGTCAGTCTAAAACTCTAAGAAGAATTCAGTGACCTTTCCAAAATTTGAAACTATAAATACATAACTTGAAGCACTCAAATAGGAAGGGGGTTCCTTCGAGAAGCCTGCTATACATGAGTATGGCTAAGGTTGCTCCTCCTGAAGTCAAAATAAGTAAATTTGAAATTTCAGTCCACCCTTTGAAAAATAAATGACTTTAGGAGAATTACTTAACTCCTTCAAATGTCAGTTTCTTAAACTATAAGTGGGGACAATATTAATATGTATATATTGGGATTGTTGTGAGGATTAAATGTGATAAAACATGTAAAATGCTTTGCTCAGGGTACTCTGGTCATTCAATAAAAGTTGACCCTTATTATTTTCAGTTCAAAAGCAGAGCATGTATTCAAAATAAGTGTACAATTGAAGAAAATCCTAAATGTAAAGTACAGGTTCAAAATAATTGTCCGTAACAATGAATTTAATACAGATGTTGAACACTGGAGTTAAAGATGCAAGTTTGAACTTTGTAACAATAGCAATTTCATTTTTTTGTTAAAATCTCTTTGATTCTCTGAGGCGTCTTCCTGTTACATAGGATGATTTATACAATCTGAGCCATTTGGAATGAGTCCTAAATGAGATCTTGAAGAAACAAGTAGGGCATAATTTCTTTTTGATAGTCAGTCCTCAGTAAATTCAGTTTAGTATAATGATTAGGAATACTTATTATCATTGCTGTAGAATATTCTGGAGATCTTTATGTTTTCTAGTCTGGAAGATATTTTATCTAATTCCACTGCTGGAAAAAAATCTCCAAATTACCATTTATATCCATATCTCAACTGAAATGAGAAAATTTTTTTCCTCTTCCTTTCATACGAATCTCAGAGCACATAGCTGGTTTTTCTGTTGTTGTTGTTTTATTCCTATATCTACTAGAGTAAATATTTGTATGGTATATGAAAAGGGCACACTCAAGCTTGCACACCTCTCTTGCCTGTCAGCTTGTGCCATGACTCTGAGCACATGTCTGCACAGCTCTGTTGGTTAGTCACATGTCCTTTTAATAGGAATCTCTTTCTTGATACATGCAAGTTCAGTGTTCCCTTCTTTATTTTTAACTTTGGGCTTAGTCTATTCCTCCCTGCCATGCAATGATTCGCTTTTCTTACTTCCACAAAAGTATGTGAAAACCCGTCAGGATGCGGTTTTCATTATACACTTTTCATTATTATGCTGTCATCACTGAACAAGTTTATTTCAAAGCCTTTTGGGAAAAAAATGACAAGAAACATAGCATTTTATTTCCTTGCCCCTTCATTAGATTAGAAATGTCAAGAAAGATTTAGATTGTACTCACTTTTATTAAAAGGAATGATAGATACTTCTTGGCAAAAGAAAAGGAAAAATAAGAAATTTTAATTTTAAATACTACTGGAGTCAAAGGCCTGCGTATTCAGATGCTCGTCAGTGGAAAGCTTCTCTTCATTATTTGGAAAGATTTATTCTGTTTTCATTTTCAAGCTCCAAGGCATTTTATTCATTTGTGGGTATAAAATACTGTAGTCATTCTTGAACACAGCTGTATAAATGAAATCTGTTAGGTACCAGAAACAAACTATATCAAAGTGAACCTAAAATATTGTTGTTACTTAACAGGGGTTTCTCAACATCATCTTTATTTATTTATTTTCAGTTTTAAATATTTTTTTTTTTATGTAGAGCATTTTAAAGTCCTTGTTGAATTTGTCACAATATTGCTTCTATTTTATATTTTGGTTTTTTGGCTATGAGGCATGTGGGATTTTATTTCCAAGACCAGAGATTGAACCCTCACCCCCTGCATTGGAAAGTGGAGTCTTAACCAGTGGACTGCCATGAAAGTCCCCATTAAAATCTTGATTATACATTTCAGCAGCTATTAAGAAAGAGATGATGATAATACCTTTGCCTGGCTCCCATCCCTTTGTGTTGGGAGAATTATGTGAGTCAGCATATGTAAAGCTTCTGATACTGCCCAGGAATTTAACCAAGTTATTATAGTCGTGCATCTTGGTCCTGAAAAAACAAAACAAAACTGTTTCATCTGGTTCCCCATAGCATCCCCCCGTAATTGTGAGTTTCCTGTTTACCCCGGGGTCTCACACCATAGGTCTGACCTTTGGCAAGAAGAGTATTTGCTAATTACTTTCTCGGGGTCTCGTGGATAGAGGGCAAGACAACCTGTCCCAGTGCCTCACATGGGTCCAACTATTACCAACTGACTGACAGTCTCTGCAACTCTTCCACCTACCCCATGGCGTCTGCTTCCCCTTCGCCGCAGCTTGTGGTGCTTGAATCACTGGGCATGTTGCCTTTGCTCAGACAGGTAATTTACTTGGCAGGTATCCACTACGGCTGTTCTGTATGAGAGATAAGACTGGAGGTGGATACGTGTAGGTAGCTGTGCTGGTCATAGACTGATAATAATCATATTTGATGGCCTCAAATTTATAAAATTAGGAGACGTTGTATTCATTCTAGATTCGGGAGAATACTATTTGTATGGGATGTTAGTGTGTATGCCTCAAAAGTATGTAACAAAATATAAAATTACCTTACATACTGTCCTTCAACAAGATCATAACTTAGTGAACTTAAGGTGGCAAAAAAACCCCCACATTTTCTTACATGCAGTGAGGGTCATGTAGCTTATTGTTTGCATTAGTGACAATCTTTCCACCAGATATTCTTGATTAACAGAGTCTTATGCATAAATATGAAATGAGAAGGAAACTGAAACCAGAATTTCATATCTACTTTTCAGGACTACCTAATTTAATTAAATGGAACACTGCAGATGCTGATTGCAGCCATGAAATTAAAACACGCTTACTCCTTGGAAGGAAAGTTATGACCAACCTTGATAGTATATTAAAAAGCAGAGACATTACTTTGCCAACAAAGGTCCGTCTAGTCAAGGCTGTGGTTTTTCCCGTGGTCATGTATGGATGTGAGAGTTGGACTGTGAAGAAAGCTGATCACTGAAGAATTGATGCTTTTGAACTGTGGTGTTGGAGAAGACTCTTGAGAGTCCCTTGAGAGTATTGCAAGGAGATCCAATCAGTCCATTCTAAAGAAGATCAATCCTGTGTGTTCATTGGAAGGGCTGATGCTAAAGCTGAAACTCCAATACTTTGGCCACCTCATGCGATGAGTTGACTCACTGGAAAAGACTCTGATGCTGGGAAAGGTTGGGGGCGGGAGGAGAAGGGGACGACAGAGAATGAGATGGCTGGATGGCATCACCGACTCTGTGGACATGAGTTTGAGTGAACTCCGGGAGTTGGTGATGGACAGGGAGGCCTGGTGTGCTGTGATTCATGGGGTCGTGGAGAGTCGGACACGACTGAGCGACTGAACTGAACTGGACTGAACATAGAACCATCACAGTGATACAAAACATAGTCTTACATTAGACATATACAAAGAATTTTTAACAAGGTGTCAAACCATAAGGCTATAATCTCGTTGCCTTTCTTCACTAAAACTTTAGCCTTGAAAATTTTCATTTTTGTGACTATAAGTAAATTTTGTTATAAATATTTTAAATGACAGATACCAAATATAGTAATTCCACCCTGATTTTATTTATGTATGTATATATTTTGCTGTATCTTATCTTTCCATTATATGGTATAACATTGAAAATATTTACCTTTTCTATAGAAAAAAATAGATTTAAAACAGATTTAAATAGATTTTAAATAAAATATATTTTAAAAGTGTTTGTTAACTAAAAGGGAGTTTTAAGGATTTTTTGTCTTACAAATGCACAAATATGAGCCTATGCACAATTATAAACCAAACCAGCCATTGTGTCACCTGACATTTTATTATTATATTTTATTGACATGTAGTTGACTTATAATGTTGTTAGTTTCTGGTGTACATCAAGTGATTCAGTCTCATATATACAATATACAGTAGACCCTTTGTGTTTACCTGTTTTATGTATGGTAGTATGTATTTGTTAATCCCAAACTCCTAATTTATCCCTCCTCTACCGCCTTTCCTGTTTGGTAACCATAAGTTTGTTTTCTATGTCTGTGAACCTTTTCTGTTTTGTAAATACGTTCATTAGTGCCATATTTTAGATTTCACATATAAGTGATATCATATGGTATTTTTCCTTCTCTGACTTCACTTAGTGTGATAATCTCTAGATTCATTCATGTTGCTACAAATAACATTATTTCATTCTTTTTATGGCTGAGTAATATTCCATTATACATATTTATATATCTCATCATCTTTATCCATTTATCTGTTGATGGACAATTAGATCAATCCCTTGTCTTGGCTATTGTAAATATTACTCCTATGAACATTAGGGTGCATGTATCACTTAGATTTAGAGTTCTCACCTGATATACGCCCAGAAGTTGGATTTCTGGATCATATGGTAGTTCTCTTTTTATTGTTTTAAGGAACTACCATACTGTTTTCCACAGCAGCTGCAATAGTTTACATTTCCATCAACAGGGTGGGAAGGTTCCCTTTTCTTCACACCCTTTCCAGTATTTGTTATTTGCAGACTTTTTGATGATGGCCATTCTGACTGGTGTGAGTTGTTACCTCATTATAGTTTTGATTTGCATTTCTCTGATAATTAGTGATGTTGAACATCTCTTCATGTGCCTTTTGGCATCAGTATGTCTTCTTTGGGGAAATGTCTTCTGCCCATTTTTTGGTTGGGTTGTTTGTTTTTTATTTGTTGTTGTTATTGAGTTGTATGAGCTGGTTGTGTATTTTGGAAATTAAGCCCTTGTTCATCCCAATATCTGTAAATATTTTCTCCCAGTCCTTAATCACCTTGAATTTTAAAACTTACCTCCTTTCCTTATATAATTTTATATAAAAATAATTAAGAAGTGTAAAATAATTTAAAATTTCATTTTGAAGATTGATATTCCTACCTAGTTGCATATGGAAAATAAAGTATTTTTTACTTTCAGGGAACTCTCAACATATAATAAGTATTCATTTTAATTAACTTTATTATTTCAAGTGAAAAAAATGGCACGATAAGGGAGTATAAATCAGACGATGAAGTAACTGGGAAATTTAGGATATAGAGCCCACACTACATATTCTAAATTAATTCTCCGTTGTGATTTCCAAAGGGTTTTTCAGACTTTAATATGTGATTCGGAGCTTTAAGCTGGGCATCATATGTCCTCACATGGATTTAGTTTCTGGAGAAGGTACGCTGGGGCTTGTTATACGTCTCAGAGTTGACCTTACGGTATACTCTAAGTGGGGCACAGGCATTCTGTGTTGGTCATCTCTTTTGTTACAATAACATCCAGCCACCACATCTCGGAGTTTAATGATGAGAACATTTGTTTCTTGCTCACACGATGACAGCAGGGTGGGTTCAGGGTGGCTGGGTCCTGTTGGACTGTACAGGGCTCAGTTTCACTTGACCTCCAATTTCAGACCCGAGAATGAACACACAGCCACCAGCTGGACCATTCAGATCTCGTGGTAGAAGCCAGCACAGGAGAGAGACGGGGGCTAAGACACAGCAGACAATCACATTCAGAGCGTCCCCTTGATTACAGCCAGTGTCATGACTGTTTATGCCCATTGGTCAAAGCATGTGATGTAAATGACCAAGCAAAGGGCAGGGAGACCAGTTGCCTACTCATCCCGCAGAATGAACAGGAATTCTCACATGATTATAGCTGAGTCCTTATAATCCTATTGCAGGGGCTGAGCAAATAGCTGGGAACAGTACTCGAGTCTGTCATCCACACCAAATCCAAACCACCAACACTGAATCCAGATCCAGCTATGGCTCTTCCCAGACTCTCAAATGAGGATTTTAACAAGTATACAGTCTGCCTCACTAAAAGGTCACTCTTTATTCTCTATGACCACACTGCCCCCACCCTGAAATATGACCACACTCTCACCCCAAGGGAAGAAAACGATTTTATTAATTTAGATGTGACTTTTCTTATAATGTATGGAAAATATCTTTATTTCACCTTCATTCTTTTTAAGCTTTTTATTTTCTATTTGGGGATAGCCGATTAACAATGTTGTGATCATTTCAGGTGAATAGCTATTTGACTTTTAAAATAAAGCTCATTTTTCATTTCATTTCCATAGCTTTTCTGTCCTCACTGCCTGAACCCCAACTTCAGACCCTTATCTTTTGCCCAAACTCTAAACAACAGGCTTTTAGCTTGACTGCCTGTTTCAAACCACTCCCTATTTTGGGAGGGGTGGAATAGCTGTGGTAGCCCTGGAGAAGGTAGAAAAAATACAGAGAAAATGCAGACAGCAGAGGTGATGAGACTGAAAGTTTAGTGTGTATCAGAGGTAGAGTGATAAGGAGTCCGGGAGTAAGGTTGTATAGAAGATGCTGCTTGAGATGAGGAAAGAGAAGCTTGTCCCCCCATAGACACGTGTTTTCAAATGCAGAATTAGGCTTATTCGGTGTTGTGCTTTTCATGACCCTAGCTTTTTAGAAACAAAGAAAAAAAAGCATTTGATAGCCAGTAACAGAGTCAATGGGATAAAAACATTACTACTGAAACCACAGATATGATCGTGTTAATTTCCTGCTTAAACTTTGTGACTACTCTCTTCCTGCTACATGGTTAAGAGAGGATGATAGTGGCAATGCTAATAGCAGAAAGAACTGCTCCTGACTTTTCCTGTTTGTATGTTAAATGCTGCACTTTCCAGCAGACCTTATTCCTCGCTATATGCAGCCCTTATCCCTCACAACAAATATGAGAAATATGAGTACCAATTTCTCATGCTAAATAAAGCCCCTCCTTTAATTACCACAGTGCTTTGGAAAATGTGTAGTGCTGTGCCCTCATGATGTTGCCCACCCCAGCTTCCCCTGCTCATCTCTTACCTTCCACTCTAGGATACACACCCTGATGTGCAGACCCAAGAAGGGCTTGAGTTTGCCTCATTCTACCATTCTGTTTGTTTCATGCCTCTATGATGCTGCATAAATGAGCTTCTCTGCTTGGAATGTCTTTTGTAGCCACAGTGCTTTTTCTGCAACCTGATGAATTCTGCTCCTCTCTAAGAGGCGGTCCTTAAGTCTCGCTTTCTAGGAAGGCTTTCACAAGGCACAGTTAACTTATCCTGGGGACCCACTGTCATGACCACTTACACAGGGAGCTGGACTTGTGTTTGCATGTCAGCCTTGTCTTTGGCTCCCTCAAGACTTCCATCCTTACCCACATGTGAACAAACACCTTGGGGATCTGATTTATTCCTATTTTGTTTTCTGTTCTAGTGCATGTTCTAACAATGGCTAATATAATTACATGAAAATTCCAATAGCCAAACTGAATTTTTGCTGTCTATTTTTCATATTTACCTTTAAGAGAGATGTTCATATATTAGATGCAGCCATCTGAGATGATCAGCTATAATAGTATTGACAGTACTGATTGTAAACATTAGAATTTAAGAAATAGCATTATAAAAATCTTTAAAAACTAATACTCTAATGAATCTGAAATATAATATTCCACTTTCTAGATACATCAATGTGTATAAATAAAATGTTTTACTTTCTTCATTTAAATGCCATTTCTTCTAGAGGCATTGAAAAGATTGCAAACACATCCTGTCTTTTTAAATAATAAATTTTAAAAATCAACTAAAAAAATAAAATAATAAAAAATAATTAATTAATTAATTTAGCTTTTCAAATCAAGCAATTAAGCTGTAAAATCTTTAGTAGCTCTTCTCACAGGGGAGAGTCATGTTTCATCTGTTAATAAACTCTTCTTGGAACCTTTCAGGATATAAAAGCTAGGTATCACAGAGGTGTAAATGCATACTTCATTGTATTGAGGTACAGAGTCCTATGATTTTTTTTACTTTGTTAGTCTCATGAAGTAGCTGTCATTATTTTACAGAAAAATCTATCATTTGACGTAGCAATGTATTAGTGATGGGGAGACAGAATCTAATGTCCATAGTATCTGAAAGGATCTCATGATCCACAGAACCTAAGCAGTGTATCTAAAATTCCACATCTAAATTAAGAAAGAAATATGAGAAGATAAATGTGCGGCCAAAGTGAGTAATTCAGGGAAATAAACCTACACTTTAGCCTCAAAGATTTTGGAAGAAACTGAATATTTTGTGTATAATCTACAAGCTTCAATCATTGAAATATTTTTATGGATTAATAATATCTACTCACCTCTTCATAGTGTAGTTTGTCACAAGATAGAATTCAAGTATATCAGGAAAAAACTCCCTGTGTTCCAAGGAAGGTGGATCATTTTAGAAAGAAGCCCTATAGTCCACTGTGCTTTCTAATAGCAACAGTCATGAAAGTAGGTCTTTAGAACTGTTGTAAAACAGAGTGAAAGTTTTTTTTTTTAATTTTATTTTGAAATGTAGATTACAGATTCACAGAGGAGTTGCATAGATAATATGAAGAGCTCTTATATACCCTTAATCCAGCTTCCTCTAATGCAAGTGTTGGACAAAATCATGGAGTATTTATCCAAACTAATAAATTTACACAAGTATATTAACTTTCACTAAACTATACATTTTTACTTCATCGGTTTTCTACAAATACCATTTTGTTCTTGTTTTTCGAGGACGACCCACATTTCATTGAAATATCACATCGGAAACTTCTCCAGGTTATGACAGTTCTTTTCTTGTAGCTCATGGTTCTGAAGAGCGCCTTTGTGTGACATCCTTCAGTTTGGATCTGTGGGATGGCGCTTGTGGTTAGACTGGGGTTGTGGATTTTGGCATGGTTATCTGGGGTTATGTAATATCAGGGTGACCTGACCTCGATCACTTGTCTCAGGTGGCGTCTGCTAGGTTTCTCTTCTGTAAACTTGCTGTTTCTCTTTCCATCCTGAATTTGTGAGCAGGAAATCACCAAGTCCACCCAACACTGCACTTAATGGCATTATGCTCCACCTCCAGAAGGGAAGATTATCAAAGAATTTGAGGTCCCCCTGCCTACAATGAAGGAGACACAGGTTTGGTCCCTGGGTCCAGAAGATCTCCTGGAGAAGGAAATGGCAGCCCACTCTAGTATTCTTACCTGGGAAATGTTTAAGATTATGAGAGTAATTATTAAATACTTGGAGGAGGAGCTTTGAGGCTATGTAAATATCCTTTTTCTCCTTAAAGTTCTGCTCATTGATTTTATAATTTGTCAGTGGATCTTGCCTACAGCAATTATTACTCTAGTGTGCTATTTGCAATTTGCAATTTCTTCCATTCTTTCTACATTTATTATTTGGAATTCTTCATTAAGGAAGATTTGTCCTTTTACTCTCTGATTAATTCAGTCATTCATATTACTACAGGTTCATGGTGTGGACAAAAATTTTTTAAATGCCAATTAAAGTAAACGTAAGACAGAAATATTATAAGAAAACCTCTCAATGTAAGAACTATCTTAAAATAACTTCTTCCACGTATAAAACCCTTGCATTACCATGAGGCCGCAATTAAGATATTTTCTTCAGTAAGCAATGGGGAAAAAACCTTCAAGTTCTAAAGGGGTAAATAAAATGTTCAAAATCAAATAAGAGATAAGCAGCAAGCTAAAAGTTTAGGTTTTTTTCCTGCTACATCCAGAAATACCCAAGCATCATGGGATTCATTTAAACTAGAACAACTAGAACATGTACTGGAAATGGTGTCCTTAGGATAGTTTAATAGCTAATTAGAAAACACTTATCCCCAATGCTCCCAAGTATATATCTTCACTTTGTTTGCTTCTAGCATTTTATTTGTGTTTGAAAAGGTTCATTTAAATAATTGCATCCTCCAATTAACTGCAAATCCATTTAGCCATACTCAGCAGCTGATAACTCTTATTTTCCTTTATTTAAACAACTACCTGACTACTATTATGCACACATTTGTATTAGAATTATTTTGTTACAGGAAAGAGAAATGGACCTACGCTCATGAAAATAATGGGGAGAGTGGGATAGGTCTTTATGCAGAGATGCCACACCAAACCCATGAACAAAAAACACAGCCATAAATGACATGAGGCCAAAACCAAGAATAAGAAAAATATAGGAACAAAAAGTGCACTTAATTATATCTCTCTTTTCTCATCTCTTTGTGTATCTGCTCTATTTTCCTATTCTTGTTAATAAACCAACACCCGATGTTCTTCACAAGGCCCTGAAATGTCAGTTCACATTATATCTAAGTATATCTGATTTTCCAACTTCAAAAACCATCACCTGTTACAGATTTCCCAGTGTTTATGTTTCTTAGGTTAAATTCTAGAGGGAGAGAATTTGATTGGTTGAGGTGTCCTATTGGATCGTGTTCTGTAATTGAGTAGCAAGGGACAGGATGCCAGGACATAAACTTGGAAACAGAGTTCCAGGACTGCAGCCTGGAGTGGCGGTTTTGAAACTGTAGTCCACATTATAATCAGTGGGAGACTGTGTTAATACACAGATTCCTAACATGTGTTTAGGTGGTGCTAATGTTGCCGATTCAGGGACCTCAGTTTGAGAAGCACTGGATATGCTATGGGGCCGTAACGTTTATTACATCATAGGTTAGGGTTAGGTTGTGCTGTGCTTAGTTGCTCAGTTGTGTCTGACTCTTTTATTACCCTCTGGACTGTAACCCTCCAGGCTCCTTTGTCCATGGGGATTCTCCAGGCAAGAATACTGGAGTGGTTTGCCATGCCCTCCTCCAGGGGATCTTCCCAGCCCAGCGATCGAACCCAGGTCTCCCACAATTGAAAGTCTATTCTTTACCATCTGAGCCAGCAGGGAAGCCCAGGGTTAGGTTATGGAGATAGAATTCCTAGACTTCCATTTATCTATATGTGATCATTTTCAGAATTTCCTTCACTAAGCCAGCTACCACATCTCTCTACTCACAATAGGTGACAATATTTCTAGGCAGTCTGCTTCTTTTTCTTCCTAATTCTCAAAAGCCTGCTAACTTGCTTACCATAATCTGCAGAAAATAAAGCTAGTAAATAGTTTCTGGAAAACAGAAATTCAGGAGCTCAGAAATCTTCTGCTCAAACATAATCTATGGGGGCTAACTCAACCCTCTTCCAAATGAAATAAACGTTAAGTCTCACTTTGAAGTTAAGTCCCATCATTTACTTGGGCATATTTTTTTCTCACAAGTTTTTGGGCAGGTTTTAATTTGAATGACAATGAGAAGCAATGACTCTATGGACAGAAAAACATAAATGTGGACTAACATCTCTGAATGACTACAGGATGAATTTTTAAATATTCTACCTCATCAGTTGTTAGAAAAACTCTCAACGTGTGTGTTACTGCTGTATTTTATTGTGCTACTTGGAAGGGGTGCGAGAGACCCAGTGGGATGGGAAATTTCCATGGTGGAAATCTCCTGCCCTTGTCCCTCAGATATTCTATTTCATCTCCTTCTGTAGGACCTTAATCATTATCTTTTTCCCCACCTATCTTTTTTTTTGGGGTGGTGGGGAGGGTGGTAAAGTAGAAAAGGATAGCGTTCTTGCTTTGCCAGGCAAAGAGAGATAGAGTAGGCTCCTGCCCTCAAAAGCTATGTGTCCCTACCTGGGGGAATTTGATGAGGGTTATAAAAATGGTTTAGAGATAGGGTCTCTGACAAGATTAGGGGGTGAACAGAGCTTGCACTTCCTTACTCTCATCTCAGATGGTTGACCTCCCAATTTCCCCACCCTTCTTGATCAACCCAGATTGCCCATGAAATGACTGCTGCTGCTGCTGCTAAGTCACTTCAGTCGTGTCCGACTCTGTGTGACCCCATGGACGGCAGCCCACTAGGCTCCGCCATCCCTGGGATTCTCCAGGCAAGAACACTGGAGTGGGTTGCCATTTCCTTCTCCAACGTGTGAAAGTGAAAAGTGAAAATGAAGTTGCTCGGTCTTGTCCGACTAGTAGCGACCCCATGGACTGTAGCCCACCAGGCTCCTCTGTCCATGGGATTTTCTAGGCAAGAGTACTGGAGTGGCTTGCCATTGCCTTCTCCGCATGAAATGACTACTAACCACAAAATACTTCTTGCCTTTTCCCACACACTATTTTTGATCAGTTTTTTTGGAAATTATTTGAACCTCAGCTGACACTTATTGCTAACCATCTATTAAACTCCCACCCTTTCTACAAGTTAGAACATCTGCGTCTTCCCTTACTTGGAATTTTTTAGTAAGTTCTATTAATGGTGCTCTGGGTCTCCCAGAAATGTTTAGGGAATTCTGAACAAAGGGATAGCTTTGTATGCATTCCAAGGTACAGAAAGAAAAAAAAAAAATCTTCTTTTCTAGTTCTTATATTGATAGTTTTCCCCCAGTATACAATATGAAGTTTCCTATTGCTGCTTTTTAAAAAGTAAGCAGACAAGCAGTGAAACATTACTTAAGCGATAACGTTGGTGAGAAATATTTCCTGAAGACAGTAGATTTTATGATGGTCACTGCTATTGAATAGATTTCTTAATAAATGAGGTTTGTGTAACAAAGAGCTTGAAAATGGGGAAAGTTGGGGTTAAATATAATGCCATTGTTTTGATATCTATAAGAATAATAGATATTCTAGACATTTGATTTTGGATGCTGTTTAAGGAATATGATTTTGCTTTTATGGATACTATATGTGAGCTCAGAGTAAGGTATATACTTATAAATATGTAGTAAGTGGCTCGGAATATATGTATGCATCACCTTGACCGATCCGTAAGACTTTAATAATTGCTCTACCCTACTCTTTGTCACGAGGTTACCGAAGCCCTCCAGATTTTTACAAATTTCCCAGGTGTTTTACATTCACCTCATCTATAGACTGCCATTGTTTCTGAATCTTGAGCTAGAAATAGGAACCAGTTCTTTTCCTGAATTTTCACAAAATCCTGCACAAACAAGATAAATGCGGGCTTAGGGAGACATACAACTGTATGTTACTATGTAAGCAACTTAAAATTAAGCAATCATTTTTAAACTCATGCTTAAAAGAATCGTTCTTTCTGACTTGTAAATTCTCTTTCTCTCCTCCCACTTATTCTCATTTCCATTCCATTTATTCTCTTTCAACCCTAGTCTCTCAGGAGAAAAGCAAAAGGAAAGTAATAGAAAAATGTAATCTCAGGTTTTTGTATCAAAGTAATTCAGCTTTTTTCTAGCCTCACAGACAGATCAGTACTTATATTTTCCAAGAAAATATTGAAACTATCATTTGTAAGCCCTGCCTGATTAACTATCTAGATAAAAATTCATTTCTTCTGCCATCCTGGGGGTGTGGACAGAGCAGGTTATGCTCCATTTAATGGAGGAAAGAAATCAGGAATGACTCAGGGATAACAATTGGGATCTGGAGTCAGCCAGGAAATAATATTTGAGAAGCCAGTTAAAGAGAACTGAAGAGGAAACTCTAAAAGGAAATATAAAGGGGAAATAGGAAAGTTTTAATGTTCACCCACATTTAAAGTGTAAAGGTGTGTCCAGAGAGATTTTCTGAAAAGCAATTATGATAGTTGTATGGGTTAGATGCAATTATTTTAAGTTACTGATAGGGAAAGTTAGACATAGAAACGAGAACAGCTTTGCCTGTGTTCATACAACTAGCTAATATTCATTGTCAGATGCCTTTGATTTAAAGACTGTATACTTTTTAGGACCTTTGGACATCCCTAATGAATTTGTTCTCCTCTGAAGGGTCAGGATTGAGAATCATTGCATGAGAAAGTGGTTTCTTTGGTAGATTGCAATGTAAAGAAAGCAACAAAAACTCTAAAATATCCTTATATATAAAACAAATTTCAAAAGCATTTTTTACATAAAACAATTGACTGTGAATCAGTAAGAGAAGAATATGCCCAGTAAAAATAGGATATGTCCAGTGAAGTTGGGCAACTGAATATGTTTTTATGGCTTTCTCTGACAAAATCTGTTAATCTGATGTTTGGCAAAGAATGGTGGTGGGAGTGATCCAAACTGTGATGTTCGCATGAAAGACCCCAAGAAATAGAGATGGTGCAAGGTGTTAGTATTATCTGATGCTTGCGAGGTAAACCTGAAATAATACAGGACGAAAGTGTGGGTGAAACAGGGAAGCAACACAGGAGACTCGAGAGTCATTGAAATTCCCAAGATGTCAATTACCAGCAATGAATTTAGCATGAGAAAGGCAGATGGTAGTGGAAGCAGACGCAGAGTGGTGGCATCCATTCAAAGCAGATAGAGTGGTTACAGAGTACGATACTCCAAATGTGATCGCCAGATGACTTCCCTACTGGAAACACTATTCTGGTCAGTGTGTGTGTGTGTGTGTGTGCGCGCGCGCGCGCGCACGCTAAGTTGCTTCAGGCATATCCGACTCTTTGTGACCCTGCAGACTGTAGCCCGCCAGTCTCCTCTGTCCACAGGATTCTCCAGGCAAGAATACTGGAGTGGCTTGCCATGCCCTTCTCCAGGGGATCTTCCCAACCCAGAGATCGAACTTGTGTCTTTTAAGTCTCCTGCATTGGGAGGCTGGCTCTTTACCACTGGCACCACCTGGGATGCCCACTCTGGTCATCATATATTAAAGATATTAAAGTCCTACAATTAATTAGTTTCAACAGAGACTAAATAAGGAACCACATTTATTATGAAGTCAAATAGAAGATTATGACTGTTTATCTTAATACATAGATGCAGCAAAGAGGGAAAAGACCAAAGTTTATAAAACCAGAATGACTTTGTTTAAAGTGAACATAGTGAGAATGCTAAAGGACATAACACTATTCCTTTTTTTTAAGATTATATACAGTTTACCCTTGAACAGTAAAGGTGTTAGGGGACACCCACCCTTTGTGCAATGGAAAATTTGCATATAACTTACAATCAACCCTTCAGGATCTGAGGTTCCACATCTCAGATTCGACCAACTTCAGATTGTGTAGTACTGTAGGATTTATTACTGAAAAACATATGATTAAAAGTGGACTCATGCAGTTCAAACTTGTGTTGTTCATGGGTCAACTCTGTGTACTTTATAAATTTATATATATATGTATATAAAATCATTATATATATATAATTATTATATTGCTACTGTTTAGCCACTACTTCACCACTTCCCTGGTGGCTCAGATGGTAAGCATCTGCCTATGATGCGGGAGACCCAGGTTCAATCCCTGGGTCGGGAAGATCTCCTGGAGAAGGAAATGGCAATCCACTTCAGTATTCTTGCCTGGAAAATCTCACGGACAGAGGAACCTGGTAGGCTACAGTCCATTGGGTCGCAAAGAGTCGGACATGACTGAGTGACTTCACTTAAGACACTTCACCTGTGCAACTCTTTATGACCCCATGGACTGTAGCCCGCCAGGCCCCTGTGTCCATGGAATTTTCCAGGCAAGAATACTGGAGTGGGTTGCCATTTTCTACTCCAGGGGATCTTCCTGACCCAGGGATTCAACTCACATCTCTCATGTCTCCTGTACTGGCATATTTTAAAATTGTCATACATAATGCCATTATGTGTGGCAATATATTGTTGAGGCATGTTTCTAAACTTTTTAAATAGTCTTTCATTTGAGTATATTTTCAAATCTAGATTTCTGAGTTAGATGTTGTTTAATCAGATTTAAATTAGAAATTGCATGCTTGTATTATTGTAATGGGACATTTGATGTTATCTTCATTACTTTGTTTTGCTTCTTCAAATAGAGATGAATTTCCTTATGTTTGGAGATTTCCTACCAACAAGTCTTAGAATTAAGGAAAACCATTAACTCTGGAAAAGAAAAATATACATTCTCTCAACAGTAATTTTAAAAGTTCTATGGGTTGTATACAACTTAATGTTGGGGAAAGCACATGACCTCAGCTCAGCCAATCGTAAGCAGCAATCTGAGCCGAAAAAACTAAGGAGACAAGACTAGCAAAAGCCTCTTTGGATATCGACAAGTCACAGTGAATTTGTGTATTTCAGAGCCAGAGATGTGTTGATACAAGCAGAAACATCTAGTGCTGAGAAGTGGTACCAGTGGTGTCCTCACCAGACAGTTAGGTGGAGTGAATTTCAACTCTGATTCTGGCTGTGTAGGCTTTCACTGTCTCTTCTGGTTTTCTGAGCTGGTATTTTAAGTTTTCTAGCTGTCTTTGTAAATGAACACAATTAGCCTTCAAGTATCGGGGACCAGCCTCGATATGACCCAGGGTATCCTCGGGATGAACGGCGTCGGCGTCAGAGAGAGAGAGAGAGAAAGAGAGAGAGACAGGGGCTGACCATTCCTTGGTTTACGCTGGAAACCAATAAAACCCCAGCACGGGGCTTGCTCTGTTTACGTAGGCCGCAGGCGCCCTCTCGAATCACTGGAGGCACCCCACCAGGGCACCCCCTCGAGTGAGTCTTAGAAGCCCAGGCAGATAAGTAAACTCAGAGGGCCCAGCGCTCCAAGAATCTCAACCAGAAAAAGGAGAATAGAGAAAAGGATGGAAAAAGAGAAAGAACGACACGGGGAGACCAAGCTTCAGTGAGCAAGGCCCAAAATTTTATTTTCCAGTGCTGCTTTTATACCCTAAGTTATGCGCATAAGAAACAGAGAAAGGGAGGTATAGATTCATACCAAAATCACATGGGGTCAGCAGTCTTGACCCTTATCAGGATCAGGGCTTATTTTTGTGTGATAAAAGTTTTAGGTGATTTACATCATCTTCTGGCCAGGGGGCCTGCTAACAGTTTTATGGCCCTCTCTCCTGACAATAGGTTAGTTAGCAAGTAAAAGACTTTTCTTTTAAGGTGACTTTCCTAAAGTTAGGTGGTAGACACATAACAAAGTTACATTCCTATAAGGCACCGGTGTAGTGAGTTGCAAGAAAGGAACTTATTAACTTAAGATCTGATGTGGTTGAGTCAAAGGATTAATATATTTCCAAGGATACAATAGAGGAAACTGCAGCAAGCATTGATTCAACAATGAAATCTTTTCTAGTACTATTCTAGTGATTTTAACTTCTTCAACAGATTCCTGTATTTTAGGAGCCCGGACAAACTTGTCATGCAAGTTAGAAAGCTATCAGAGGGGCTTGGATTGGAACACTCCTATTAAGCCGAGGAGAACTTTGAAAATACAGCTCTGAATTAATGTTTTCAGAGAAAGGTGGTTGGGGGGAAGCCCCTGTAAGTATTAGAGGACTTGGTAAGAGGCGTAAGATAGTAAAGCAGTCAGATTCTGGTTTTCTTTGGGGTAGATGCTCAGGTAAGTCCAGGGGGCTCCTCGAGTCCTGATTAGCCTTTGCCTGTCAGGCCTCTTCCCCAGTTGACCTTTGCCACGGGTAGAATTTCCCTCGCTGGCTCCCGGCATTCAAGAAATTATTTTTCTGGTGCAGTCCTCCAGAGTTAGTTTCTGTTGCTTTCAACTAAAAAACTTTAACAAGTATAGTTGTAGACAGGGCAGAATTTGGGACCATAACTTGATTTTTCATTTTTGCAGTGAAATTTAACTTCTGAAGAGACTGATGTTCTCTTGTCACTTTAAAAATTGTTTTTGTTATAAACTCTATTCATAAGTGAGTTGTAATGTTAAAGAGGGAAAAAAGATTTTAAATTGCTTCCTGCAGCTCAGTGTGAGACAGTAAAAAGTGCAAACTGCTAAGCAGAGAAAACAAGACAATAGAAAAGAATTCTCTAAAGAAGCTGACAGGATCAGTATGAAAAAAATATATAATCTAGGTTTCAATTGCATATGTGACAAAAAAAGATGTTGTGACAGGGAGGAAAAAAAAATGTTTGTTTACTCACAATCCCTTCATATCCCAAATCCAACACGTCAACACAGGTGTATATACACTATTCTAAGGTTCCACCTTGCTGGATTGCTTTCCCTAGTCGAGTGCAAAGTTCTCTTTAATGGAATAACTTTTCATATATTTGAACACAGTGCAAGGTGATAGGTGTTTGCATACTTTTAAAAATATTGAAAGAGCTTGAACTCCTGCAAATAGCCTTGCATAAAAATGAGGAGGTTAGAGAAGGGGGTGTGGAGGAAGGGAAGTCTGAGAACCTTTACCTCTACGACGTGTTGAGAAAACAGCCAGGAAGTTTGTATGGTACCTAGGAAACAAGACCGATCCAAGGCTTAGGCTGTGGTGTTCACAGACTAAGGTCAGCCTTCATAGTTGCTGTTGCTCTTTGTGCTGTAGGGTGATGGTGTGAACCTGCCCCTCTGCAGTATACTGAAGCCCTGTCCTCATGACCGTAGAACTTCAAGTATACATTTTATTGTCATCCTAGAGCCTGTTAACCAAACAACTGGAGGTCAAGTAGGTCAAGTAGATCTTTGCCCATCCATCTTTGATGGATCCACTGATGGTTTTGAATCATCTGGTGGCTCAGTTGTTAAAGAATCTGCCTGCAATGCAGGAGACCCGGGTTTGATCCCTGGGTGGAGAAGAACACCTGGAGAGGGAAATGGCAACCTACTCCAGTATTCTTGCCTGGAAAATACCATGGGCAGAGGAGGCTGGTGGGCTACAGTCTAGGGTGTCGCATGAGACAGACATGACTCAGCAACTAAACCTCTACCACCAAGGATAATCTTTAAATTCTAAGTCTCATTATGTCATTCTTCTTCCCCATTGCTCACAGGATAAAAGAAGTCTTTTGTATTAATGCAAGACCCTCCATAGGGTGATTCTAGTCCATAGGCACTTAGAAAAATGTCTGGCATGTAGTAGATTCTTAATAGATAGATGTGTGCTTAGTTGCCCAGTTGTGTCCAACTCTTTGTGACCCCATGTCACCCACCAGGCTCCTCTGTCCATGAGGATTCTCTAGGCAAGAATACTGGCATGGGTTACCATGCCCTCCTCCAGGGAATCTTCCCAACCAAGGGATAGAACCCGGGACTTCCGAATTGCATGCGGATTCTTTACTGTCTGAGCCACCAGGGAAGCCCAATAGATAGATGTACCTGGAATAAAATGTATACGGAGATCAGTGAGTGATCGAGTGCCCCTTCCACCAGATGATCACCTGTTCTCCAGAAACTGATGGATTTTGCTTGTTTTGACAATTGCTTAAATTTTTTTTTCAACTTAGAATCTCTTCATTAGAAGAATTAGAATTACTTAATTGTAAATAATTTTGTAATTCTCCTGATTCATCCATTTCATTTTTCTCAGTTGCTTTGGTGATCATCAATAAATAATAGCATTAATAACTGTAATATAAAAAGAAGATAATTTTAAAATATGTTTGTAATGTTTCAAAAATATGTTGTCTTAGAGTCAATTTTTGTGCTAAATCTTTTATTATATCATTAGAACATAGTCATTGAAACAGAATTCCAGGGCCAAAGATTATATAAACTTTAAGCCTTATGCTGCAGACTGTAAAATGATTGTTACAACACATCAGTTCAGATCTAGATTGTTTAAAATTACAACCAAATTAGTACATTTAATGGTTATAAAGACAAGATGCATTGTTTTAAACATAATACAGGTTACCTTAAAAATGATGAAGTCTCCCATCCAGGGAACTCTACTTAATGCACTGTGGTGACCTAAATGGGAAGGAGTTACAAAAGGGAGGGAAAATATGTATATGAATGGCTTATTCATTTTGCTCTACAGTAAAAACTAACAACATTGTAAAGCAACTGTATTCCAATAAAAACTAATTCAAAAGAAAGAAAAAAAATCTCATGGAGACTCAAGGACTTGTCAAGAAGGAGAGATTCATTCATTCAATAAACATTTCTGGAATAACGATGTGTATAAGGCAGCATTCTAGAGAAACAAATAAACAGATATAGGACTACAGTTTAATGGAGATGATTATATAAAGAATCAAAATGTATAAATTAATTTGGAGTCAAAAACAATTAACCTTTAAAAATATTATGATGCCCTCCAGGATCCATCTTTAATAGCAGTTGCTAATATTTCTTTCTCAGAATGTGTTATCTTGTGATTTGCTTTTAATTAATTTAGCAGACATCACAGGTTCACGAGAGGAGTCTCACACCTTCACTGGCAAGATATTTTGAAGCCATATTTGTCATCATGACCAAATTTATTATCAAGCCTTAGTCCTGAGACCAAGCAGTTTCTATATATTTTATTTACACTTTAGTTTCTGTTTACATCTCAACAGTATCAAATGACCCTATGTGATTTCAAGTGTTTTCAACAGAATCACTGTAAGATTATGGTTTTGTTTTTTTTTAATCTAGCATTAGACTATCTCATTAGCAAAGTAATTTACTTTACTTACATTTTAATTCTTATCTAAATTAATTCTTTAGCATCAAAGTTCCCAGTAAAAAATGAAACATAATGCAAAATATTCTGATAAGCTTTTAATTTTTATAAAGGGTATACTTTCATTTCATCATGCATTAAGGAAAAATTTATGAAAACAAAAAAGAAACCTGCTTCATAAATGTTAAGTTAAAATTGTTCTATTTGAATTCTTGATTTTTTTGGTATGTTTTATTATCTTATTCAAGGAAAAATATTAAATGAACTATACCCACTAGTTTTTAGGTTTCTAAAAGGTCCCCCTATAGCCTAATATTTTAGAGTCAAAATGTTCACAGATCTTTGACCTTCAAGTTATTTCATGATATTTCAGTTTATTTTTTTCCTATTTTTTTGGGTACATGGCTCTTTGGATTGATATTTTCTTTATTTAATATGTCACATTTATTGTGACTTCATGCCCATCTTTATTTCAGATAAATTATTGCTATAATTGGGTTAAATGATACTGCACAACTTTTAAAATTACTGGCTTATTTTATAAGTGTTTTACATTAGAAAAGAAGAAAAATTTTCAAAGACCATACACTGGAAATTGGATCTTAATCCTCTACCAGTTAGTTGATGAAAATATTAGATATGTTATGAGTAATCAAAGAAAACAAATTAATACAACCCTTAAAAACTATTATTTTTAATCCACTTGACTAAATTTTTAAAAGTGATAATGTTCCACTGTTATCAGTGCCTGGGGAATTAAATACTCTTGTTCACTGCTGGTAGAAATATAAACCGAGCTTTTCTGGGTGGCTTAAAATGTTACATACCTTTCACTCAGCAGTTCCACTATTATGAATTAATTCTCAAGACATAATGGCCATCTTCAAAAATTTGTGTGTGTGTGTTTGTGTACACACACATATATGTGCATACAGATGCACACGTGGTCTGTGGTGTAAACAAAAAGCCAAAGGCAATGGATTAGAGAGTAACTGAGAACAGAGACATGATTGCAGATAGCACTTCCAAGAAGCTCACCATGAAAGACTGAGAGAGAAAAAACTGGTATCTAGAAGCAGAGAGAGGACCTAAATCATATTATTTGTGTTGGGGGAAGATTTTAACCTGTTTAATCATTAATAAGAAAGGACAAGTAAGCCAAAAGTAGAGTGGACAGAGGCGGAAGCGATGGGAGAAGGTCACCGAGAGTGTAAGGCTGAGGGTCCACAGAGCAGGTAGGGGAGCCCTGGTGACCCTGGGCAGGGAGGCACTCAGCCCCAGGCTGGCATTGAGCACGGATGGCCGGAGGGTTTAGCTGGAGGCAAAGCCATGAGTGCTCTTCTGGGAAATACATTTTTAATAGCAAATGCCTCTCCTGCAGAATATTTCAGAATCCATTCCATTTGAAGACTAACACTATCCTAAGGTTGCCTCACAATTAAAAAAACAATGTTTATTCACAGTCATTCCCAAGCCAAATCTGTCATGAGTAGAGTTCCTTTATCACCTAAAGCATGCATGCATTCTCAGTCACTTCATTCACGTGACTCTTTGTGACCTCATGGACTGTAGGCGGCCAGGCTTCTCTGTCCGTGGGATTTTCCCTTCAAGAATAATGGAGTGAGTTGCCATGCCCTTCCCCAGGGGATTGTCCCGACTGTGGGACTGAACCTACATCTTCTGCATTGGCAGATGATTTCTTTACTGCTGAGCCACAGAGCAGGCATTGGTAATTTTTTATTCCAAAAGAGGACCAGAAAATAAATATGTTAATTTACAGGTATACAGTTTGTGTCACAACAGTTGTCCTTCAGTATGTGCAGGGGATTGGTTTCAGGAACCCTTTGGGATACCAGAAGCTGAGGATCCACAAATCCCTTGTATAAAATGGTATGACACATTGAGTGCGTGGACTGACTGTATCTGCAGTGTTTGTACCAGTGGACCCAACCTTGCACCCAAGGGACGCCAAACCCACGAATATAGTGGGTCCCTGTAGGGAAGTGCAACTGTACTCAACTCTCATTGTAGCTGAAGCACAAAACCAGACACAGGTGATACCTAAAAAAAAAAAAAAAAAAAAAAGAAGTGGTTGTGATCCAATAAAACTTTATTTACAAGAGCAGGTGGCAGACAAGTCTGACCAGAGGGCCAGTTTGCTGAGTCCCAGCTTAAAATACAAGTCAATTAAAAAAATTGCAGTGGTTAGCTCAAGGCTTTGCTTTCTCAGGGTATTTTAAGATCATGTTGGAATTGTCACCATATGTTTTACAGAGGAAAACCTCTACTTTGTGGCCAGTGGGTTTGTATTTTAGATAAAGCTCTCCCATTTCTGCTGTCCAATTACTTAAAACTTGAGAACCTTAGAGCCTGCCATTGTAAAATGGGGCATTGTCTTTGCCTTTAATCTTCAACGATCATAATGAGAATAAAATACACAATTGTAAATGCTCTAAGGCTTGAGTCCCCAATCTCTGGGATCTAATACCTGATGATCTGAGGTGGATCTGATGTAATAATAATAGAAATAAAGTGTACAAAAATCATCCCTGGGCCAGGAAGATCCCCTGGAGAAGGAAATGGCAACCCACTCCAGTGTTCTTGCCTGGGAAATCCCATGAACAGAGGAGCCTGGTGGTCTTTTGTCCATGGGGTCTCAAGAGTCGGACACGACTTACTGACTAAACCACCACCAAATGTCATGTGCTTGAATCATCCTGAAACCATCTCCCCCCACCCATGGATTAATCGTCTTGTGAAACCCATCCATGGGGCCAAAAGGGTGGGAACCACTGCTCTAAGGTAGTGCACTATTCAAACAAAAAGAAATCGCTGTCTCTTGCTACAAAATCTGAAGAAGTTAGTTCAAACTTGTATGTAAGACTTTGGCATGTTATGTATAGTGCTAACCTCATAACTGTCATAGGCATTAAATGAAATAATAATGTGAAATGCTGAGCCACAGTGACCAAAATATAAAATACAGTACATACTCAAAAATGTCAGATGGAATTACTAATCTTTTAAAGGCCCATTGCAATTGATCTGTGGTTCCTGATACATGGCACCTAAAAGGACAAGGCCAAGTTATTCCAAGTGCGAGGCTGGCATTGTCATCCTGGGCAAGGCAGTTACAGCAATAAACCCTTCCTATTAGCCTCTCGGGCTGCTTTGCAGATGGTATAAGGAATGGGTATGGACAGTTGCCATGGTGGCCAGTGACCTCGAAGCTGAGTTTTTAGATGCATATCAGGGGAGGGTTCTCATTCTTTTGTGATTTGGAAGCCACAGTCCAGGAATAAAAGGAAGGGATCGGTCTGGTTCTGTGATCACACAAACATAAAGAGACCAGATGAGGTGGCTCCGCTACCCCAGGGCAGCTTTAAATTAAACCGCCAATGGGCTCATCGGCCCTTTGGAGGAAAGTTTGCCCCTGTTTGTTCAGTGTGTGCAGTTTGTTCACCAGACCGGGGAATGCTCCGTGATTATATGATTCCACCCCATTAAAGTTTTTCAGGCCACACAGGAGGGGCGCAGTAAGCATCAACCAGTTTTCCATGGATGAGGAAGGATTTAATGAGGGAGAAAGGTGTAGAGCAGGTGCAATTCCAACTCATTTCTGAGTAAGGTATATAGGCAACCTTGGTGGTCCTTTGTGATTCATCAGAAGGAAAAGGGTTCCCTACAACAGTCTACCTACATTTCAAGCAGAGAGTGGACTTTTTTTTCTTTTTTCTTCTTTCATTTTTATAATTAATCTTTTTAAACACTGGCTTTCCCATTGGAATCAGTGGAAATGAATACCAGTGGAGTCTTAGGGCTCTCAAAACATGGACCTTCACTCAGAACACCTGTTATTTGTACAGAGATAATTAGCCTTTGGCACTTAACGAGCCATTTGTCTTTATAATTTTCAGTCCCTGGCTTCCGTGTAGATTTGTTTTTGACATAGTGCATTTATTACACCTGAATGTGACAGCTTTAAATGCTCTGCATCAGAGGTTGGGGCAAACACTGGATCCAGCTGTCCACTGATTGTAAATTTTCTCTCTCCTGTTCTGTAGCAAATAGACATAATTTTCCATGTTGTCCTTTTGCCATGCTCATAATTGTCATCTTGAACATTCATGACACTGACAATTAAGCAGGTTTTATTTTTGTCATTCAAATTATAGATTAAAAAAATCTTGCTAAAAATTATGATTTTCCAAGATGACAGTGGCCACACACTGACCGATGGAGGATTCAAACTCAGGTCTTCTGACTCTAAATCCCATGTTTGTTTGATTTTCAAAATAGTATTTGTTTATTTTGAATTCAAAATGGCAAATTATTACATAAATAAAAACATGGGAAGAAGAAGGCTGTTTGCATTGAGTGATCAAAAGGAATAAAGTTTTTTTTTTTTCCACACTCCTTTGCTTTTGGAAGGAGTTTGCTTCAGTCTACATTTCTGTTACTGTTTATTCCTAAAGCTGACATTAAAGGTAAACTCATATGTGCATTTATTCACCACAAACACAAACTTTTAGGTGCTTAAAGTAGAATATTGTGTTTTGATGGGTCCAAAGGGTCTTGTAGGTCTACAGAAGCTATTATATTAATCTACAAACAGGAGCCACTGAGCCAGTTGCTCTTAGATCACAGGTTGTCTTCCCCTTTTGACAAATTTACTGTGGGTAAGATAAGTAAATCTTGTAAGATTCTAACCTTTGGTTTATATGAGCCAGCTGAGGATATAACTGGTAGGATACAATCATCTGCCACCACAAGAATGGTTGGGGAAGAGAGTGAGTCCATGTACGGCTAACCCAAGACTCTTGTTTCTGGAACTGGAGATCTTGCTTTTTCCATTTCTACCCAATTCAGTAATTCAGACTGCCTGACTTACTCTGGCATGCATGTTCAGTCACTCAGTGGTGTCCGACTCTTTGGAGCCCCAGGGACTGTGTGTAGTCTGTCAGGCTCCTCTGCCCATAGGATTTCATAGGCAAGAATAATGGAGTGGGTGCCATTTTCTTCTCCAGGGAATATTCCTGACTGAGGAATCTCACACAACGCCTGTTTGGCATGTGGATTCTTTAACGCTGAGCCACCTGGGAAGCAAATTAAGCTAAGGGCAGTGGTTCTAATCAGGGACCAGTTTTGCTTCCCAGGAATATTTGTCTATATCTGGAGATATTTTTGTTTGCCATAAGAGGGGAAGGGGTGCTGCTTGCATCTGTTGGGTCAGGATTCTGCATGCTACTAAATATGTAAGTACAGAGAACAGCCCCTCCCAACCAAGAATACTCCTGCTGAAATGTCAGGGACATCAGTTGGAGATGAATGCACACATGCTAACCGAGTGCCCATGAACTCCTGTATGACCCAGAAGGTCATGGTTTTAATTTGCAGTGATAACTATACCTGTCAAGAAGACCAAGATAGTGATACCTATTAATGGAAGTACTTCCTCCATCTAGAAAAGCTACAAAGGAAGTCAAATTAGTATCAAAAATTTGCCAAACAAAGCATCAGTTCTGAAGAAGACAGATAATCCCCCTAAAATATATCCCAAGTCAGGCACTTCCTGAGTTTCTGTTTATCCTTACAAGAAATTTCGTATTAATTCCTGAAGTTCCAGCATCATCATGCAAAACACAGCAGTAGAATACTGAAATACGAAACAATGAACATTGTAGGAGAAATCAAATACAGGATGGTAAGGGAACACCAGGGAGGGACCCTTGGTCCAGTGTGGAGTTTCATGGGAAATTTCCTGGATAAAATGATCAATTATTCCAGCAGGTTTTGAAAGTTGAGTAGGTACGTTCCAACTAACTAATAAGGACAGGATAGGAAAATAAGAAAAATCCTAAACCTGAGAGACAATCATTTAGTTTCTTACTCTCTATCTAGCAGTATCAGGCTGTAACCACGTGAGGGCTATTGAGAAGCAGAGGGCACTGAATATTATTGCAGCCCCATTAGAATACTCTCTCCCACGGAGCGTTTAGGCTCCATGAAGAGCTTCCTCTTTCAACAACTGATGTGACTGTAGCTTCCCTTGTGGCTCGAATGGTAAAGAATCTGTCTATAATGCAGGAGACCTGGGTTTGAGCTTTGGTTCGGGAAATTCCCCTGAAGAAGGAAATGGCAACCCACTCAAGTATTCTTCCTGGGAAATCCCATAGACAGAGGAGCTTGGTGGGCTATAATGCAAATGGTCACAAAGAGTTGACATGACTGAACAACTAAACACAGTACTGTGCTGTAGCTTTAGATGGGTTTGAGCAGTTCTACCCCTGTGAGATCACTTCAGAGTTACTCACATAAGATATATTTAAAATCTTTCCGTTTACTTCTGTTCAGTCGATCAGTCCTGCATGACTCTTTGCGACCCCGTGGACTGCAGCATGCCAGACTTTCCTGTCCATCACCAACTCCCAGAGCTTGCTCAAACTCATGTCCATTGAGTCAGTGATGCCATCCAACCTCATCTCATCCTCTGTCGTCCCCTTCTCTTCCTGCTTTCAGTCATTTCCAGCATCAGGGTCTGTTCCAATGAGTCAGCTCTTCACATCAGGTAGCCAAAGTATTAGAGATTCATCTTCAGTCCTTCCAATGAATATTCAGTGTTGATTTCCTTTAAGATTGACTGGTTTGACCTCCTTGCAGTCCAAGGGACTCTCAAGAGTCTTCTCCAACACAACAGTTCAAAAGCGTCAATTGTTCAGTGCTCAGCCTTCTTTATGGTCCAAGCCTCATATCTATACATGACTACTGGAAAAACCATAGTTTTGACCATACAGACCTTTGTTGGTAAAGTAATGTCTCTGCTTTTTAATATGCTGTCTAGGTTGGTCATAGCCTTTCTTACAAGGATCAAGTGTCTTTTAATTTCATGGTTGCAGTCACCATCTGCAGTGATTTTGGAGCTTCCCCCCCCCCCCCCGCAAATGTCTATCACTGTTCCCATTGTTTCCCCATTTATTTGCCATGAGGTAATGGGACCAGATGCCATGATCATAGTTTTTGAATGTTGAGATTTCAGCCAGTTTTTTTCACTCTCCTCTTTCGATTTCATCAAGAGGCCCTTTAGTTCTTCTTCTCTTTCTGTCATAAGGGTGGTGTCATCTGCATATCTGAGGTTGTTGATATTTCTCCTGGCAATCTTGATTCCAGCTTATGCTTCATTCAGCCCAGAATTTTGCATGACGTACTCTGCATATGAGTTATATAAGCAGGGTGACAGTAAACAGCTTTGATGTATTCCTTTCCCTTTTTGGAAACAATCTGTTGTTTCGTATCCAGTTCTAACTGTTGCTTCTTGACCTGCATACACATTTCTCAGGAGGCAGGTCAGGTGGTCTGGTATTCCCATCTCTTTCAGAATTTTCCACAGTTTGTTGTGATCCACACAGTCAATGACTTTGGCATAGTCAATAAAGCAGAAGTAGATTTTTTTCTGGACCTCTAGTGCTTTTTTGATGATACAATGGATGTTGGCAATTTGATGTCTGGAAAAACCTCTGCCTTTTCTAAATCATGCTTGAATATCTGGAAGTTCACATTTCACATACTGTTGAAGCCTGGCTTGGAGAATTTTGAGTATTACTTTGCTAGTGTGTGAGATGAGTGCAATTGTGCGGCAGTTTGAGCATTCTTTGGCATTGCCTTTCTTTGGGATTGGAATGAAGACTGACCTTTTCCAGTCCTGTGGCCACTGCTGAGTTTTCCAAATTTGCTGGCATATTGAGTGCAGCACTTTCACAGCATCATCTTTTAGGGTTTGAAATAGCTCAGCTGGAATTCCTTTACCTCCACTGGCTTTGTTTGTAGTGATGCTTCCTAAGGCCCACTTGATTTTACATTCCAAGATGTTGTGAAGGTTCAGCTTATATATTTATAATGATTCATTTATAACATTTAAAGATCTTGAGGCCAAATAGTTTTCTAAAAGAATGTAAAATAATTTTACTGATGGAAAAATGATAGCTCCGTGTTTAAGTTGGCATTTCTGTGATTTCTATGACAGTTGAAATTTCTTCTGTAGGTTAGGAACTTTTGTTCCCTCTTTTACAGTTTATTATTTTTATGTTTTATCCGTGTGTAAATTGTGAACAAATTATTTTTCACAATTTGAATAATATTGCCTTTCAACATTTTTTCATTTATTTTTAAAATGTATTTATTTTAACTTTAGGCAAGTTACTTTATTTGAATAGGATGCTACAAAGTTACTTCTTCAGAGAGATCGATTATGACATTACATTAATTGTGATAAATTTATAAATAACATACATGTTCATCAATTAGGGATTGGTTAAATGCACTTTTCAGTAACTTGTTTTTAGATAAAACAAATTAGATTTCTAAAAGATGGAAAAAATAAAAAACAAAAATTATAAAAATAATGATAATATTGTTGTAATAATACACAAATATGGAGGAATATATACCGATATGTTAACACGATAATCCCTGGAGAATGAACTGTAAGGGTTTTTAATTTCTAAATTGTGTATTTCCATGATACTTGAAACATTTACTCATTTCTATAAATAGGAATATACCAAATAGTTAATGTCTTTTTATAGCTTTTCCTATGTTTTCTCATTTTTTCGTTTTTATATAAGGCCCTTTTGGTATTTAGATATTTGATAAGGCTCATTTCTCATCTAGATATTTCATTTTCCTCCTTGCTTATCTATTCTTGCATGAACATTGCACTGCTGAAGACTGTGTCTTTGAAATGTATTTAATATTGTGCAGAACTAATTTCGCCTCCTTATTTTTATGTGTGAAAGTTGTCTTAGCTACACTTTATGTGTGTTCTTTCAGGCAATTTTTAGGTTAATATGGTTAAAATGTACATACACACGAAGCTTGATAGAGCTTTGGTAATGCAGCAAGCATATTCTTAAATGTGATTTGATATATTTTACAGTGCTGAAATTAAACTGTATTTCATTTATCCATGTCATCTTTTTATAGAAATTTATCAGAGAATGCTTAAATTGACAAAAGCCTGAAACTCCCAAATGCTACTAAAATATATGCAAATGACAAGAGATGAGAAAGTATTTTTAAATGCTGTATGTAAATGGAGTTAGAATTGTTATCTTTACCGTTATTATTAAGAATAATCCTTAAGTGAAACAGAAAATAGAAAATGTTCATATCCTTCCTGCCCATCTCCTTTGCTGTATTTCTTCCTCGCTGTCCCTGGATGCCTACCCCTTTGCAGATCTCAAGGGATCAGATTGCTCTCTCACTTCCTTTCTGTCATCTGTCACCAAGGCTTGGTGTGATATTGAGGTCTCACCTTCAACCCACTTGACCTTCCCATGTTTTCTGGCAGCCACATGGATTAGGTAGTAGACTGACCCCCATTCCAAAGTCTCAATTAAAGCAAATCTAAATTCTGACTTCACCTTAACATCATTTGGGGAAGTTTCTTATGAATGTGATTGCCAGTTGTCCACCATATGCATCAGTCTACCTCCCACTCCTGGATTCTAATCTCACCTGTCTCAGATGTGGTTCAGACATAGGCATCGGCAGTTGTCCTAGGAATGTTTGGAGGCCCAGCCAACTCTACTAACTTTTTGTCTCTCCTCGTCAGTATCATCCCACTCCCTTTGCCAGGTTTCTTTCTTCAAGAATGGGATGCTATAAGCCTGTCAGTGAGTCACCAGCCTCAGGGCTGGCTAAGGCATCTTCTGAGCCAATGAGACAACAGGCCAGATATGCTAAAGGCATTTGAGAGGGAAGGGAAGCTTTCTGTCTCTTCAAGGAAGTTTCCTGAAGTGACTTTTCAGTCTTCCTAAAAGACTTGGCTTTAGGAAGAATTGATGCTTTAGAACTGTGGTGTTGGAAAAGACTCTTGAGAGTCCCTTGGACTGCAAGGAGATCCAACCAGCCTATCCTAAAGGAAATCAGTCCTGAGTGTTCACTGGAAGGACTGATGTTGAAGCTGAAGCTCCAATACTTTGGCCACCTGATGCAAAGAACTGACTCATTGGAAAAGACCCTGATGCTGGGAAAGATTGAAGGTGTGAGGAGAAGGGGACGACAGAGGATGAGATGGTTGGTTGGCATTACCAACTCAATGGACATGAGTTTGCGTAAACTCTGTGAGTTGGTGATGGACAGGCCTGGTGTGCTGCAGTCCATGGGGTCGCAAAGAGTCGAACATGACTGAGCAACTGAACTGAACTGAACTGAAAAGACTTGGCCTTCCTGCACTTACCCAGAGGATGAAGGCAGCGGGGAAGATGGGGAGGTGGGACTGATCTTGGATAATTGCAATGAGAAATCAAAGTCCTACATGGGCTTTGCTTGGGCATGTCTCCAGGCCAGGATGTTTTTTAGTGTATGTGAAACAAAATGTTGTCTATTGTGTCATTTCAAGTTTATACTTCTACCAAAGTGAGGCTATTCTAACCAACAAAGCTAAGCTAATAGCCTGGGATTGATATACACACTGCTGTATATAAAATAGATAACTAATAAGAACCTACCGTATAGCACAGGGAACTCCACTCAATACTGTGTAATGGCCTATATGGGAAAATAATCTAAAAAGAGTGAGTATATGTATATGTATAACTGATTCACTTTGCTGTTCACCTGCATCCTAGCACAACACTGTAAATCAATTATACACCAATCAAACTTAAACAGACAAACAAAAAGCTAGCTTTCTGTCACACCAGCGGCTAAAACATTGATATGGCTTAATATAATCCTATAATCAGTAGGTTTTTTTTTTCATTTTAATGAAAGTTGAATAGCTCTCTACTAAAGAATGTCTCTTTTATGGTAGAATTTTAGGCATTAGCAAGCAAATGCACTGGAGATTGGCTTTTCATGGCATTCCTGAAACCAGTTTTATCTGATTAATCATTTGACGAAAACATATTGAAATAAGACAAAAATTCATGTCTACTAGCTTTTCACTTACTATCTATATGACTTCATTTCAATTACCTAATTTCTTTAAATTTCCATGTATATATATACACATACCTGTGAAAGGTACATGCATTGTAGGACTATCATGAGGAAAAGATAATGTATGGAAAATTTCTTGACACAATGACTAGCATGTTAATAAAAACAGATCATTTCATTTTATTACAGAATAAGGCAGTCCTTACAATATGTCTGAGTGCTTTACGTCTCTTAGATATAGAGATCTAAAAGTCCTAAACCTAAACACAACTAATTGGAGAAAGAAAAGTTCACATTAACACTGCTGTTTGAATCTCTTGAGATGTGGGTCTAGTCTTCAGTGCTTACCTGGCTGACTGATCATTTTGGCTTAAGGATTTGTAGATCAATGAATAGCGGTTGTTTCTTTAGAGAAGCAGTGGTGGAAGTGCTTACCCAGATGGTCCCGTCCCATGCTTGATCTGACTTAACTTGTGCTGTGTATGTCCTGCTCCTAAGGTGGTAGCTCCTAAAAGACAAGGGAGAAATGCTTTATAGCTCCAACGCAAAACGTGACGGTGTTGCTTCGGAGATAAACAGTTGCAGTGTTTGTCTATGACAGTTTGTAGATGGTGCTTAAAGACGCTGTCTTCAAACTATTGATCCATTCACTGTATCTGTGACCTGTGTGTCTTCCCTTCTGGTGTGAAATGATCAAATGAAGGCTGAGCCCTCTTCACCTGCCTTAATTCTGGAAGAAGACATAACTTTCCTAGTCTGTTTGATGCCCCTCAAAACAGGTTTATTAATGAATAAAATCCAAACCCAAACTCATAGGGCGTAGAAAAATTATTCAGAAAGGTCCATTTATTCCATTGCACTTGATATTAATGGAATTTTTAAAAATGAAATTATGACTTAGTAGTGTTGGTGTGTTCTCAAGAAGCCAAGAACAATTGATAGGGACTAGGAATAAGTTCCGAGAAGGCAATGGCAAGCCACTCCAGTACTCTTGCCTGGAAAATCCCATGGACAGAGGAGGCTGGTGGGCTACAGTCCATGGGGTCGCTACTAGTCGGACACTACTGAGCAACTTCATTTTCACTTTTCACTTTCACACATTGGAGAAGGAAATGGCAACCCACTCCAGTGTTCTTGCCTGAAGAATCCCAGGGATGGCGGAGCCTGGTGGGCTGCCATCTATGGGGTCACACAGAGTCAGACATGACTGAAATGACTTAGCAGCAGCAGCAGCAGCAGGAATAAGTTCTGAGTCAGCAGGTATTTTCGATCGAAGAAACTTTTCACTGTTGGTTAAAGTTAGGTGCCAGTTTTAGAATGATCTATGCTTAATATTTATGAGTAATAGATGTCATGGCCATATTATTATTATTAGGACAAATATTTCCCAATGATAAGTTAGAATATTTGAAGTTTCAAGATGTTCTAGAGAAGCATGAACCACGACTCCTCTTGGCTGTGTGGCATAGCAAGACTTAGTCCATGGTTCCAATGGTTGATTTTTAACATTAAAGTTTTACTCTTTTCAATAATACTCACATGATTCTGAAACTTGAATATCATATTCTCAAATATTCAAAAAATGTTTATGTGCCACGTATTGTCAAATATTATGAAACATATAACCCTGCCTGCGATATCGTAAATGGATAAGATCACCTTGATGTATCTCTTAATACATATTACATGACATTTGATTTTTGTGTTCTATTCAGTATATGCTAACACCTGTTTTCAAATATGTTGCTATTTAAAATAAATCTCACTAAATGAACAGTTCACAATCATATTTTATAATTTGGTAATACTATGAGAATTGACGTCATCAAATGTGTTTTTGAAAGTTTTTCAGTGATGGATGTAGTAGATCAGGAAATCCCAAGTCTTTTAAATTTATCTTGATTTTATAATACTAAAATTTTAGTTATGAATTGGTTAAGAGTTCACCAAAGAGTCTGCCAGGAGATGCAACAGATATGGGTTTGATCTCTGGGTCAGAAAGATTACCCTAGATAAGGAAATGGCAACCCAATTTAGGGCTTCCCTGGTAGCTCATACAGTAAAGCGTCTGCCTGCAATGTGGGACACCTGGGTTCGATCCCTGAGTCAGGAAGATCCCCTGGAGAAGGAAATGGCAACCCATTCCAGTACTCTTGCCTGGAAAATTCCCTGGATGGAGGAGCCTGGTAGGCTGCAGTCCATGGGATCACAAAGAGTCGGACATGACTGAGCAACTTCACTGGCACTGGCCAGTATTCTTGCCTGGAGAATCCCATGGACAGAGAAACCTGGCAGACTACAGTCCATGGAGTTGCAAAGAGTAGGACATGAATGAACATGCATGCACAGAGTATAGATAATTGTGTAAGAAAAAATAGTGGCTATAGACATTTTTAAAGAAATTAAGATGTATGAATTTGTCTTATTAGCAATCATTTGACTTACCCAGGTGAGAGATCCCTAGAGTAAAGATGCTAGGAGTACATAAGTAACTGAAACTTATGGAAAGGAAAATATAGATCTTCTATTTTTATTTTCATTTAGTAATTGAAATAAGTTAAACATTATGGTTTATATATTCATATTTTTATATATAGTGACAGTATTTTTTAAGGAGAGAGATGATGATTGACAATAGACATTTTGTCTATTAGCTTTCCTAAAATGAAAGTAGCTAAAGAAGATTTTTATGAAAAAATCTCATAATGAGTGTTACATTAAAAATAGAAACAAAAACAACATGAAAATGAAAGTGTTGATATTTATACTCCCAGTACAAGCCCTGTCTTGATCACATAATGAGGTAAAAAATTAATGATGATTTAATCAGATCTAATGAAGAATTGATGCTTTTGAACTGTGGTATTGGAGAAGACTCTTGAGAGTCCCTTGGACTGCAAGGAGATCCAACCAGTCCATTCTAAAGGAGATTAATCCTGGGTGTTCATTGGAAGGACTGATGCTAAAACTGAAACTCCAATAATTTGGCCACCTCATGTGAAGAGTTGAGTCACTGGAAAAGAGTCTGATGCTGGGAGGGATTGGGGGTAGAAGGAGACGGGGACGACAGAGAATGAGATGGCTGGATGGCATCACCGACTCGATGGACATGAGTTTGAGTGCACTCCGGGAGTTGGTGATGGACAGGGAGGCCTGGCGTGCTGCAGTCCATGGGGTCGCAAAGAGTCAGACACGACTGAGCGACTGAACTGAACTGAACTGAACTGAATAAGAGACAAAAATTATCTAGAAGGTAACTTGAAATATGGAAAAGTCTGCCTTTGTTAATGATGAGTCTGCAATTGTGTATGTTGTTGATGATAAACTAGTGGTAGCCATTTATGTAAAGACTTTATTTTTTAGGATATCCATTTTGAGAATTTGCAAACTCTCAGTTATTTTACTGAATAGGGATACATGATCTAAAATATTCAGAGATGCTTGATGTACAGAAAGTGTGCACTCCAATTATTTCACTTGGTTTCTATAATAATGCCAAACATATTTATATATCTTTTTTGAAACATATCATATAATAATTTACATAAAAGCCTTATGCGGTTGATTCTATTTTCCTCATTTTATGAAATCACTTTTTTGAGAGACTGCAGCTTGTCCAAAAGCATAATTAATCAATGCAACATCCATAATCTAACCCTTGACCTTCTGATCTCAAACTCTTTATTCTTCTAGCTTTCAGTTTTAGTTTCAGACAGTCTACTTGAATTCAGTTAATTGGCAGCCTAGATGCCAAAACAAAGTCTTCATATTATCTGATATCTTCTATTTTTACTTTTTAAAAGTAATAGAAATATCAATATTGTATTGAAAGTAAGTTCACCACTCATTCATGAGATTATCCTTCTTACAGAATTGTTAGACATTTCTTGGAAACTTATAAAAGATAAGCCTTTCCTATTAATAATTTCCCTATAATAAATAATGTAGGTTAAAGTTCACCAAAGGAAAAAATCATTAGCAAATTTTAAAATCATCCTCTCTTTACTTTAAACAAAGTAGCTTTAAAGGAACTACATGTTACCCTGAAGAAATTGATTTGATAATAGACATATTAGTAAAGTAGTGATATCTCAAAAAAAAAAAAAAACTAGACATGAGTATTAGTAAATCAGTGATACCTCAAATGAGTTTTGAAAGCAGGTGCAATATAAGTGAAAGTTTCTCAGATGTGTCCAATTCTTTGTGACCCTATGGACTTGGAATTATCCAGGCCAGAATACTGGAGGAGGTAGCTGTTCCCTTCTGCAAGGGATCCTCCCAACCCAGGGATTGAACCTAGGTCTCCTCCATTGCAGGTGGATTTTTTACCAGCTGAGCTACAAGGGAAGCCTGCAATATATGCCCCTAACAATATATACAATATATACTCATTGTATAATGAGTATATCCACATTTACACTGAGTCAGGCAATAGAGAATTTACCAAATGTTAATCATCTATGTTATTGCAAATGGTAAGATTTGTACACTAAAGAGAAACCATTTAATATTTTTATTAAGAAGTCAGTTGTTTTCAGATAAATGTGATTCCTTGAGAAGAGAATCTTACTTTTCTCTTTGGGAAGAGTGTCACAGTTGACATGTTAGTGTAAATAACAGACAGAAGTTTACCTTATTTGACCATGTTAAGGCTCCCCAAAATTCTAAAATGAGCCCAAGAATACTTAATCTCAAATACGCTGAGATTATTGGTTGGTTTCTCTAAGGAGCTGGGTGTCCTGAGTACTCTTTGCTTTATCAGAAGAGCCTGTCTGGTTCACGGGCAATTGCAATTCTCAGTTGAGAGGCTGTATGTGAGGTGAAGATAGCATGGGGTTTGGAATCACACAGAGCAAATCAGATCTCACTTTAACTGCAGTTAACTTTGTCACTTGGGAAAAAACTGTCTGCTTTATGGAGCCTCAGTCTCTTCATCTGTGAAATGGGAACAATGATAACTTTCTTGCTTGTAGTTTTAAGAGTTCATTGATTCTACATAAAATCTCCATCCTGAGAACTTGTTTCTGATTCTGCAATGCTGGGCAGTGAGAAATTTACCAAGGTAAATGCTACTTAGCTGTTAAAATCTTTTTAATAGAAACTTCTTCAGGGACAAATCAGCCTCCCCCCACCCTCTTCTATATGTCTCTCCAGGCAATTTCCTGAATCTTTAAGAACTTTGCTTCCCTCAACACTCAACCATTCTTTACACTCAGCTGGAATGATTTTTTCAAAGAAAAATGTGATTGTGTCACTCCCTAGTAAAATCTCTTAAAAGATGTCCTGTAGTTCCTGGGAAAATAGCCCAAATCTTTAATGTTACTTCAAGGGCCTGGGTCATCTGACCTCTGCAGACAGAGCAATGATTTATCAACGTGCTACTGTCCACCAGCCCCACTCGTTACAACCGCCCTTTACTCTTTAACCAGTACTTGTTCTGTGTGTGATCATCGGAACACTGGGTCACAGGACAGATGACTTCATTAAAAACACACGGGTGATCAGAACACCCATTG
Source organism: Moschus berezovskii (assembly GCF_049115385.1). NCBI lineage: Eukaryota > Metazoa > Chordata > Mammalia > Artiodactyla > Moschidae > Moschus > Moschus berezovskii. The sequence goes on from NC_142462.1 coordinate 119,166,921, forward strand.
AAAGCAAACAGAGAAAACTTGATAGGGATGGCAAGAACTGCGAAAAGTCCCGCGAAGGCAAATGCAACATGAATATGAATTTGAAGGAAAAAGCCAAGTGAGACAGAAGGGAGCATTTCAATTGCTGCCATCTTCTCCCAGAGAATGAACTGCTTTTCAAATGATCCTTTCTGCCTTTTCAAAAAATAATGAAATTTGCTCGTCCCAAGGGGAGATGACTCATACTGCTGAAACTCACATGAGATCAATCGGTGGGCCACGCGAGCAGTTTAATAATTTACATTGGGAAATAGCTCTTCAAAGTAGGTGTCCCCACTGGAACATCGAATTAGCATTAGAAGGCTTGCTTGGCAAACGTGGAGGCTGGTTTCAGCAGGTGCCGAGAGGCAGATAAGCCTGCTGAACTTAACGGGTTGCCTGTCGGGGCACTGGCTCCCCCGTGTCCTGAAGCTGTGTTATTATATTTTTTCTCCACAATCCTCGTTTGCAAAGATATGAGTGTATTTTCCAACTTATTCTTACCTCTGAGCTGACTTCAGGGATGGGGAGGTGGGGGGGTGGGGGAGGAAGCAAACTGCTTCAGGGAGAGTTTCCAGCAGACACTAATCTTTTTCGAAGGCTTACAACTTCTGATCATATGCTTCTAAACTCCATTAACATGCTTACACAGATATGGCCTGAGGTGGGGAGATTTCATATACATTTATTTGATCATTTAGAGGTGATATGACAAGAATCTTGAACTGAGTTGTTTTGAAATTTACCAGAATTTTGCTGCTTAGATGAAAGATTTTGTTAATGTGAATAGGGCAGTTGGGTTCCAGATTTGAACCTTAAAATTATCAATCTGAGTAAGGTGTTACTACTCTTTTACTTGGAAAAAGAAACTGCTATTTATTTTCTCATGTAACATCTGCTGAAGGAGAGGCGCAAAGAGTTGTGTCCAAATATATAAATTTATATTAAACTCCTCCCATTTTTTATAATTAGGAAATCTATTTCACTATACTTAATTGTGTGATAAAGCATTTATATTTCTTGGCTTAACCATTAGGATATGCATAATGTTGAAAAATATAGGGAAGTGAATTATTTTTATTGATTTTAGAATGTGCATTTTAAAAATTAGATGAGTCTATGGATATTTGTCTTGGTTGACTGGCTGTCTACATGAACCTTGATAGCCAGAGGATCTTAAAATACTTTATGTTCATAAAGTCAGGTAATTATAAGTGTTACTGTACTTTGCAGAACTGTGGATCATTTAATCAGTTTTCTAATCTGCCTATAGTATTTGTTGTTGTTCAGTTACTAAGACGTGTCCGACTCTTTGAGACTGCATAGATGGCAACTTGCAGAGAAGGCAATGGCAAGCCACTCCAGTACTCTTGCCTAGAAAATCCCATGGATGGAGGAGCCTGGTAGGCTGCAGTCCGTGGGGTCGCTAAGGGTCGGACACGACTGAGCGACTTCACTTTCACTTTTCACTTTCACGCATTGGAGAAGGAAATGGCAACCCACTCCAGTGTTCTTGCCTGGAGAATCCCAGGGATGGGGGAGCCTGGTGGGCTTCCGTCTGTGGGGTCACAGAGTCGGACACGACTGAAGTGATTTAGCAGCAGCAGCAGCAGCAGATAGCAACTTGCCAGGCTTTCCTGTTCTTCACCGTCCCCCAGAGTTTGCTGAAACCCATGTCCATTGAGTCAGTGATACTTTCTAAACTTCTCATCCTCTGCTCTCTTCTCCTTTTGCCTTTAGTCTTCACCAGCATCAGGATCTTTTCCAGTGAGTCAACTGTTCACATCAGATGGCCAGAGTATTGGAGCTTCAGCATCATTCCTTCCAGTGAACATTCAGGGTTGATTTCCTTTAGGATTGACTGATTTAATCTCCGTGCAGTCCAAGGGATTCTCAACAGTCTTCTCCAGCACCACACTTTGAAAGTATGAATTCTTCGGTCCTTAGTCTCCCTTATGGTCCACTTCTCACATGCATACATGACTACTGGAAAAACCATAGCTACAGTGTAAAGGCGGAATGATAGAGTAAACCTAACACGTTTTGTGCTCTAGACTTCACCACTTATTCAGTGATGGAATGTGAAGAAGAAAGCCTTACTTTTCCTGTTCATCTGGTACAAATTTTCCTCCTCTCCTGCCAGAAAGCGCAAACTTCTAAGAACAAAGTTGTTGTTCAGTTGCTCAGCTGTGTCCAACTCTTTGAGACCCCATGGACTGCAGCATGCCAGGCTTCCTTGTCCTTCACTATCTCCTGCAGTGTACTCAAACACGCATCCATCGGTGATGCCATCCAAAAAGTAGGACATTCATATATTTGTGTTTATAAAGACTTAGCACTGAATTCACGGTACTAATTAAAGTATTAATTTAATCAGGGAGTTAAAAATATTCAAAAGGTAGGGTGGAGAGAGTTGCATCCAGGGACGTGAGATATTTTCTGCATCTGTGGAAGTGAAATAGACATTGAAGACACTGATTATGTTTAATTTTCCCTCATCCTTAAGATACTATTCTGCCTTGGTTCATTCTTTTCTTTTAGAATCTAGAATGAAATTATAAAAAGTATAAATGAACCTGGCCTTATTAATGTTCATAGTTCACCAGAGTAAAGTTAACAAGTACAAATCCGATTAAGTCCTGCTACTTGACTAAGGATCTCATGATTATGTAGGAGTGATTGGGCTTTCAGAAAGAGAATATTTAGATTTCAGGTTACAGCTAACATTTGTCTTTATATTTTCTCTTTTGAGAGTAAAAGACAAATGTCGCACCTATAATCTGTTTAATTAAAAATTAAATTTTGTTATAAGAAATTATCTCATTTTGTAGTCCAGAGTAGAAAGAAGAAGAAGATGTGAATCAGTTAAAAAAAAAAAAAGAGTCAAATATTCTTAAAACAAGAAGTGTCAATTTTATCATTTCAATATGTGTAACGTTTTAGGTTTGGGGATAAAATACAGAATTTCTACTATTTTTCTCTTGTGCATTGGATGTTATAATTTTAACATATGAAAATACTTTTTATACCATAAACTTGGAAGATTACTGGCAGTATAAGACAAATAAGAAATTTTATGTTATCCTTTATAAAAGTGAAAGCTTCAAATATTTAAGCTAAATTTACTAGTAATTACATAGGTTACCTAATTTATGCTGGGGAAGATTGAAGGCAAAAGGAGAAGAGGATGGCAGAAGATGAGATGGTTGGATCACATCACCAGTTTGATGAACATGAACTTGGGCAAACTCCAGTAGATAGTGTGGTACAGGGAGTCCATGGGGCCACCAAGAGTCAGACCCAACTCAGCAACTGCACAACAACAGTAGCACCCAGTTTATATAATTCACATTTTTAAGAGGAGGAGAGAAAAAAATGTGTGTGATGGGGAGGGGAGGTCCCTAATGCACATTTTACGGATGGAAGCAACACCGTTGTGATGAACCTTAGATGTGGTCTAATTAATTCTCCACCCGCAAATGGATACCATTTTGAACCCAAGTACCTCAGCTTCAGTCAGAAGAAAGCAAATAAATTTGGTACATGCACTTCCCAGGCAGTCCAGTGGTTAAGACTTCACCTTCCAATGCAGGGGGCGTGAGGGTTTGATCAATGTTTGGGAGCTGAGGTCCCCCATTCCTTGCAGCCAGAAAAAAAACCTGAAACAGAAGCAATAATGTAACAAATTCAGGAAAGACTTTTAAAAAGATCCTCATCAAAAAAATCTTTTAAAAATGTGCTCCATCCGTGACGATAGAACTTCGAAATCCTTACACAGGGCTCTGCCATTGTGAAACCGGCAAGATTATCTGCTAATGCACAGTTGTCAAGCAGAGCAAAGCTGTTTCTGTATCGGTGTTCTTTATTAATGAAGTGAAAACACTTTAAATTCCAATTAAATTTCACTAATTACTTGTGCACTAGAGGCCAAGATGCATAGTTCCCTACTTCTGAAAAATTTTCAAGCGTCTCCCTCCTTGGAGTCAGTTTATAGGGGAAAGAGCATTCATTTTGGAATCAGAAAAAAATGGTTTGAGACTACCTGTGGACTTGTGGGCAGGCTGCTTAAACACACTGAGTCTCAGACTGCTTCATGTGTTACCTAAGGCATGGAGGCTACTGGTCTGAGTTTAATGGCTCATTTAAACTAAAACATGCAGCAGGTCTGTGTATCCCCTCTGTATACTCCAGCATCCCGCAGAATCAGTGCCAAGAGTGTTGTTCCTGTGGAGCAAAGGGCATTGCTCAGAATAGCTGTGGCTTGTTTTATTGATATGTATTGGTTGAAAACTGTTTTTCTTATGCTGCCATATTCCTTTTACAGAGGTGGAAGAAATTATAGTAGAGTTTCCTTGCCAACTAGAAAATGTTCCATTTTTTTTTTCTTTTTTTTACCCATTCCCTAGAATCACTTGCATCATTTGGAGCCAAGTATACTAAGATGGAAAATGATGAATATCTTTCTGTGAAGTAAAAACTTGACAATAAATCCTTAACATTTTTCTAAGAGAGAGATCTGTGAGACTTTGGAGAGTAAGGGAATATTTTGTAATGAAAAATATAAGTCAAGAAAGAAAAACTTCCCTCTTTGAATGTTTCAAACCCAGGGCTAGTAAACCCCAAAGCTAGATTCAATTAGGTGCTATTTTTTGTACAGCCCTTAGCTGAAATATATATATATATATATATATATGCTTTTTAAATGACTTTTACAAATAAAAGGACCATAATATTTTGTGACACATGAAAGCGTATCAAGTTTGTATTTGAATGTCTTTGAGCTTTTATTGGAACACATCTACACCCATTTGTTTATGTATTGTCTAAGTTGCTTACAGAAAGTGAAGTGACTGCCTCTGAACCATTATGTAACCTCCAAAACCTGAAATATCTGCTACTTGGATGTTTATAGAAAAAATTTGCTGACCCATGCACTGGGGAGTTGAAATAAGCGAGGATCAATCCTTAGTGTATGGCTAAGTGTTTGGCATATAGGTATGCACATAATGTATAAAGGCAAATAAACATTTAAAACATTCTACTTATTTTTTATCATAAAAAGGAATGAATAAATTTTAAATGTAAATAAAATTTCATTCAATTGAAGCAATTTAAATAATATATAAATGACTACTAAATAATCACATTTTTAAAATTAATTTTTATTAAAATTATGATGTAATTTTACGATGTTTTGTTAGTCTCTGCTCTACAGCAGAGTGGCTCAGCTGTACCTGTATGTATATCTCCTCTTTCTCTCTCTTCTGGATTTTCTTCCTATTTAGGGCATCACAGAGCATTGCGTTTAGTTCCTGGAGATATATAATATGTTCTCGTTAGTTATTTATTTTATACATAGTATCAATAGTGTATATATGTCAACCCCAATCAAACACTGAATTTTAACATTTCTAATACTATGAATATATGAATTCTTAAGAGGCAATTTTAGGCTTAAGAGACTATACTCAATGAAAATTTGTCATTTTTTAAAAATTGTTCAGTTTTAGACCTAATTGAATTCTATAATCATTCACCCTTCTTAATAAAATGAAAAAGAAAATCATTCTCTATAATTGATAATTTGACCCAGACATCTGATTGTTTACTGATTAGTTCTAGACCAGAGCTAGCTAATACCACTAAAATACCTGTGATACAAAATCTCTGTTGGAAAGTTTCTTCATAACGGAAAGGTGCTTCTGGAAGAAATGTATTATCGTCATCTATCAACGTTTAGTAACTAAGTATACACATACTTATCTCATAGGATGTGAATTTCACCTTAGGGCAAAGTAATCTAGCCTATCCATCCATCTCCTCTAGAATTTTGTCAAGTATAGACAAATACATTTTGAGGCTGTCATTTTCTTTTATGTTTGGTTTGCCTTGGTGTTTGCGGTTTTTTTTTGTTGTTGTTACTCCTTTGAATTCTCTCATTTGAAAAGAAAATACTGCTAATAGAAAATATGGATGGAAAAGTAATACAATAATAGCAAAAGAACTCAAAAGAAAAATGCAGTGTGGTCAGCTTTCAAAATGTAAAAGTCATTTTGTTTGTTTTTTAAGAGAGCCTTTCAGTTCAGTTCAGTTCAGCTGCTCAGTCGTGCCCGACTCTTTGCGACCCCATGGACTGCAGCACGCCAGGCTTCCCTGTCCATCACCAGCTCCTGGAGCGTGCTTATACTCATGTCCATCAAGTCGGTGATGCCATCCAACCATCTCATCCTCTTATCATCCCCTTCTCCTTTAGCCTTCAATCTTTCCCAGCATCATGGTCTTTGCTAATGAGTCAGTTCTTTGCATCAGGTGGCCAAAATATTGGAGTTTTAGTTTCAGCATCAGTCCTTCCAGTGAATATTCAGGACTGATTTCCTTTAGGACTGACTTGTTGTATCTCCTTGCAATCCAAGGGACTCTCAAGAGTCTTCTCCAACACCACAGTTCAAAAGCATCAATCCTTTGGCACTCAGCTTTCTTTATAGTCCAACTCTCACATCCATACATGACTACTAGAAAAACCATAGCCTTGACTAGATGGACCTTTGTTGCAAAGTAATGTCTCTTCTTTTTAATATGCTGTCTAGGTTGGTCATAACTTTTGTTTCAAGGAGCAAGCATCTTTTAATTTCATGGCTGCAGTCACCATCTGCAGTGATTTTGGAGCCCCCCCAAAAATAAAGTCTATCATTGTTTCCACTGTTTCCCCATCTATATGCCATGAAGTGATGGGACCCGATTGCCATGATCTTGGTTTTCTGAATGCTGAGTTTTAAGCCACCTTTTTCACTCTCCTCTTTACTTTCATCAAGAGACTCTTTAGTTTTTCTTTGCTTTCTGCCATAAGGGTGGTGTCATCTGAGTATCTGAAGTAAAAAGAGCCTTTACCCCTTGTGAAAATATATATATATTTCAAAACTTCTATCTATAGCAGTTAAAAAGTTGTTCTGGGAAGAATCATTGATCCAGTTTCTACAAAACTTTTCACAACTTGTTTGATGAGAGAGAGAGAGAAATCAACCCCTTAAGGAATTCATCTTCACTCCCATTCTTTCTGGACCTAGCTTTCCTTCTGGCTAATGATTAGAGCGGCATGACAATTCAACAAAATCACTAAGTGGAGAGACTTTTTCCAAATATGGGCTAATGGCTTTGTAAGTCTGGTGCCTTAGGTAAAATTAAACATTTAGTCATTCATCGTAAGCATCCTTATCAATTCAAAGCTTCACGCTTATACCTTCCCTGAACCAACAATGCAAATAGCTATTGCCAAGAGCCCACTTGGGCCAGGCTGTGCTGAAGATTCTTGAGCTGAAAGGATACTTCGACTCTGCCCCCCTGGGAACGGGGTGTGAGGAGAGAGGTCACCGACAACCCCTTCAGAGGTGACGATGGCCCCATGTGCTGGTGCCACTTGTTCTGTCTCTAAACAGCTTCTTTACCATCATCGTTATTATTCATTGATTTGCAACATAATTACTGCTCTATGGCAAAGTGATTCAGCTATACATCTATAATATTTTCAATATTCTTTTCCATTACGGTTTATCATGGGATATTGGATTCAGCTCTGTTCAATATACTGCTATACAGTTTATCCATTCTCTTTATGATAATTTGCATCTGCTAATCCTAACCTACCTCTCTGTACCGCTCCCAACCCCCTCCCCCTTGGCAATTGCCAGTCTGTTCATGATTCTGTTTCTGCTTCTTAGGTAAGTTCATTTGTATCATATTTTAGATTCCATATACAAATGATATCGTGTGGTATTTGTCTTTTTCTTTTCGACTGACTTACTATGATAATCTATTGTTGCATCTATATTGCTGCAAATGACATTATTTCTTTCATTTTTATGGCTGAGTAGTGCAAACAGAGTCTTGCTAAGGAAAACCCTGCATTATACAAACTACTGCAAAGAAATTTGTCTAATGCATTTGTCGGTGTTCAGTAAACACAATCTCTCTGCCCTATTTTCCTTATATAATTGAAGTAATTCCTTCCACTTATCACATTGTTGTTTAAGTCATGATGAATAAAAGTTATCTTACTTTTATAATTTGACACTTTTATTGTTAGGTTGACATTTGTTAAGGTTGAACCATTCATCATTTAATAATTTATATATTTCGACACGCTCTGACTTAATTCCAGAATGTTATCATCGTTGTATCACTGGAAACGCCTCTCAAATAATTGAGTACTCTATGACAGTTTCACATGAACCTAACTAATGTGTACTTAAGGAAGTTTGTACAACTGGCAAACTGTTTAGGGATATCTGAAGCACCAAATAATACTTTAAATTGAAAACTTGGCCTTTTTAGTGTAGTGCAGAATACCGAACCACCTTATCAAGAAGACACACCTGGCACTTCACCCCTTTCCCAAATTCAGTGATGATTGGTTGGGTGTATCTTTTTGAGTTAGAGATTTCACTGTTTATGTGCCCAAGAATGAGACTGCTGGATCATATGGCAACTCTTATTTTTAGTATTTTTTTAAGGAATATCCATACTGTGTTCCACAATGACTGCACCGGTTTATATTACCACAAGCAGTGTAGGAGGATACCCTTTTCTCCACACTCTCTTCAGCATTTGTTATTTGTAGATATTTTAATGATGGTTGTTATGACCCATGTTCGGTGATAAAGTGATAGAGATTCCAATTCATTCTTTCACTCAATTATCATCAGGACGAAAGTAATTGAATTACATTTTAGTTAAATAATTACAAATTATTAAGTAACAGACACAGAAAGCCATAACTTTTTCATTAAAAAATTGACAGAATTGTCATAACCCATCTGTTTCAGACAGCAAACATTTATGGAGGGTCTTTATGGGTCAGTCATTGTAATGAAAATACCAAGATGAATTTGACACAGAGGGATAAAATCCATGAGCATTATTTGTACTGCCAACCTCAGGGAGGGATGAGGGAAAAAGAGTTTGTAGGGGAAAGGTTGCAGAAACAAATATTTGTTTTCCTACAGAAGCCTGTGAGAGTGATGTTTTACCCTTCTGGTTTTCTTGACTGGTTGATCTTTGTTCATAAAGCCATAGGTCTGTAGATAATATCTCAAACTCAAGTTGGAAATTGTTCTTGAAGAGTATTCAATTTTTTAGAGATGTAATAAGCTAAACAGCTATTATGCCCCCACCACTCACCCATTAAAATACATTTTTCTGCATAACCTAGAAAATTTTTTGTTTACAGTGGATTTTCATACCTATCCAAAATAAAAACATAAATATTTCCCTATTTTTTCATATTGAGTCAGAAAAGTTGTGTAGCCTAGTGGTTTCTGTTCTAGAAAATTAAGAATTATTGTCCTGAAAATAGAATCACATTTTTCATAGAAATATGAAATAGTGTCATATGCAGATGATCTGAATTTGCCTTGTTTAATTATTGTTTGCTGGAGAATGTTTCACAAAGGGAAGCAAAAATTTTCTCTTTTGAGCGCTTTTAGGAATCAGACTTAAAGAGGTGGCATTCCTAATTAGCTGTGGTAATGTCAGGGAAATATGCTGCTTTATGAATATGGATATTGTGTGGCTGTCCCACACCCTTATACCATGTGTTGTGGCTTTGCCCTGGTAATTAATCCAATGTCCACGAACCACACAAACAATGCAAATTAATGTGGCTGTACATTTTACTGTTGGTAATAAAGGTGCCAATAATGACATGCTTGTCATCCTGTCACCTGCTCTGAAAGTACCAAGATTCTGGTGAGATCGGTGTGCAACTGAAGTTGAAAAATTATATATATGAAAGCTTAAAGTTCCGTTTTTCAAAACATAAAGTCCTAAGTATTTATAGAAAATAGGTCAGCAAAGTATTGAGTTCTTTGAGATGAAAAGTAAAATGGATATTAGCACCTATATTATTTCTGTCTACATGGTCCTAGAAATTTATTTAAATATAAATAGAAACAATAGAAATAATATTGTTTCTATATTGCTTTTTTTAAATATAGTAAAACCAAGAAGTAAAAGTGTTTTGATTCCCAAGCTATTAATCCAATTATTTCTTGAATGAACATATTCTGTTTATATCACATGTTACTGTAGCATCTCTCGCTATGATATGCAATATATATTTATATATGAATAAATATGCATGTATCCATGTGGGTTGTATATGTGTATGTACCTACATATTTATATTTATTATTATAAATTTAAATTAAGGATCATTGGTCTATTAGTGTGCTCTCAATATATCTATATTCAGATTATTTGTGTGATGGTGTTTTTTAAAGAAAAAGATATCTTCTAATTTTTTATAAACTAATAGCAAACTCAAAATTTTGGTGAGCTAATCTTCAATATGAGATATATGCTTTATTTCCATTTTACAGTCATCCATTTGTGGATACTAGAAAAAGAAAAAGGAGAAAAATAGATGGGTGACTAAAATAGATAAAATCCTAAATACCCAGGATATACAGATGAGAAGGTTATAGGCCAAGGAGGAAGATGGATGAGTAAGCACAGAAGGGAATAAATGTAGAACTAGGACCTGTGCTGGAAGGAGGGCAAAGTATTAGGTAGATGGGACAGAAAGAATATATATAAGAGGTTTAGTAGATAGTGTGTGGATTCCATTTAGGGAATAACCATCAGGGAGTTATGACCTTTATATACTTCTCCAAAATGTTTCCTACTGAGTACTGATAATGTTTATGTTTTTCTAATGTTTAAATTATGAGTAGTCCTACACTCATAAGCATAACAAGAATAAACACATTCTCTATGCTACAGGCCTAATGAAAACTGTCTGCAGCATCCAGTTTTCCACTCTGAATGCTACAGACATATTCCTGAAAATCGTAATGTATACTTGCAAATGCGATGAGAAGTTTATTATATTAACTGTTAGGCCAGAGGAATATATTTTGTTTGGGGAAACACCGTCATAAGCTTCTTGCCGTTTGATATAAAAATTGAGATACTGTAGGCATGAATGGAAGTGGCCATCAACATACAGAGAGAAGGGAAGCCCCGTCCAATGCAGTAAAGAGAGGAAACGGTTGGTTTGCTGCAGGAGGTGGGAGATAAAGCGAGAGAGAAACAGAGGGACATAGGATGAGGGAAAGGATGAGTCTGGGACTTGGTGAAAAGCCGCTGTTTGCTAGGTGAATCTGTTTGCCTTGCTGTTATTGAGGCATTCCTCTGTTTCTCTTCACAGATCTTTAAAAGGTCTGTTCGCAAATGCTTGCAGCAGGGGATTTTCTTTCAGAAAGTGAGACATTCAAGCATAGAAAGAGCATGTGTGGCAGCTTAACTCAGGAAAAAGAAAATATCACTAAAAGCAATTCACCCTACTGCCCGCCCCCTGCAAAGAATCAGAAGAGCTTCAGGGAGGACCTAGCATCTAAGATTTGTAGAATTAGAGGAGATTCAGGGTTCTCGAAGGAAATGGCAACCCACTCCAGTATCCTTGTCTGGAAAACCTCATGGACAGTGGAGCCTGGTGGGCTGCAGTCCATGGGGCCGCAAAGAGTCGGCCACAACTGAGCGACTAACACTAACTAACACTAACAGGTTCTCCAATCAGTTATATCTAAGTTTATGAGATGTCAGGAGTTACAAGATTAATACATATTTCTGTCCAGATCTAGAATTATTAAGCTTCCCTAATAGCTCAGTTGGTAAAGAATCTACCTGCAAAGCAGGAGACCCTGATTCGATTCCTGGGTTGGGAAGATCCCCTGGAGAAGGGAAAGGCTACCCACTCCAGAATTCTGGCCTGGAGAATTCCATGGACTGTATAGTCCATGGGGTTGCAAAGAGTCGGAAATGAGTGGTCAAACAGGGGATGGCAAGAGTGAACATTGACATTTTAGGAATCAGCGAACTAAAATGGACTGGAATGGGTAAATTCCAGATAGCCGTTTTATCTACTACTGTGAGCAAGAATCCCTTAGAAGAAATGGAGTACCCATCATAGTCAACAAAAGAATCCTAAATCCAGTATTTGGATGCAATCTCAAAAACAAAAGAATGATCTCTGTTCTTTTCCAAGGCAAACCATTCAACATCATGGTAATCCAAATCTATGCCCCAACCAGTAATGCTGAAGCTGGCATTGAACAGTTCTATGAAGACCTACAAGACCTTCTATAATTAACACCCTAAAAAGATGTCCTTTTCATTATAGGGGTCTGGAATGCAAAAGTAGGAAGTCAAGAAACACCTGAAGTAACAGGCAAATTTGGCCTTGGAGCATGGAATGAAACAGGTCAAAGGCTAATGGAGTTTTGCCAAGGGAATGCACTGGTCATAGCAAACACCCTCTTCCAACAACACAAGAGAAGACTCTACACATGGACATCACCAGATGGTCAACACCGAAATCAGATTGATTATATTCTTTGCAGTCAAAGATAGAGAAGCTCTATATAGTCAGCAAAATCAAGACCGGGAGCGGACTGTGGTTCAGATCATGAACTCCCTATCACCAAATTCAGACTTAAAATGAAGAAAGTAGGGAAAACCAATAAACCATTCAGGTATGACATAAACCAAATCCCTTATGACTATACAGTGGAAGTGAGAAACAGATTTAAGGGACTAGATCTGATAGGCAGAGTGCCTGATGAACTCTGGATGGAGGTTTGTGACATTGTACAGGAGACAGGGATCAAGACCATCCCCAAGAAAAAGAAATGCAAAAAGCAAACTGGCTGTCTGAGGAGGCCTTACAAATAGCTTGGAAAAGATGGGAAGCGAAAAGCAAAGGGGAAAGGGAAAGATAAAAGCATCTGAATGCAGAGTTCCAAAGAATAGCAAGGAGAGATAAGAAAGCCTTCCTCAGTGATCAATGCAAAGAAATAGAGGAAAACAATAGAATGGGAAAGACTAGAGATCTCTTCAAGAAAATTAGAGATACCAAGGGAACATTTCATGCAAAGATGGGCTCGATAAAGGACAGAAATGGTATGGACCTAACAGAAGCAGAAGATATTAAGAAGAGGTGGCAAGAATACACAGAAGAACTATACAAAAAACATCTTCACAACCCAGATAATCACAATGGTGTGATCACTCACCTAGAGCCAGACATCCTGGAATGTGAAGTCAAGTGGGCCTCAGGAAGCATCACTAAGAATAAAGCTGGTGGAGGTGGTGGAATTCCAGTTGAGCTATTTCAAATCCTGAAAGATGATGCTGTGAAAGTGCTGCACTCAATATGCCAGCAAATTTGGAAAAGTCAGCAGTGGCCACAGGACTGGAAAAGGTCAGTTTTCATTCCAATTCCAAAGAAAGGCAATGCCAAAGAATGATCAAACTATCAGACAATTGCACTTATCTCACACACTAGTAAAGTAATGCTCAAGATTCTCCAAGCCAGGCTTCAATAGGACATGGACCATGAGCTTCCAGGTGTTCATGCTGGATTTAGAAAAAGCAGAGGAACCAAAAATCAAATCGCCAACATCCATTGGATTATCGAAAAAGTAAGAAGGTTTCAGAAAAACATCTATTTCTGCTTTGTTGACTATATCAAAGCCTTTAACTGTGTGGATCACCACAAACTGGAAAATTCTGAAAGAGATGGGAATACCAGACCACCTGACCTGCCTCTTGAGAAATCTGTATGCAGGTCAGAAAGCAACAGTTAGAACTGGACATGGAACAGCAGACTGGTTCAAAATAGGAAAAGGAGCACATCAAGGCTGTATATTGTCACCTTGCTTATTTAATTTATATCCAGAGTGCATCATGAGAAATGCTGGGTTTTAAGAAATACAAACTAGAATCAAGATTGCCGGGAGAAATATCAATAACCTCAGATATGCAGATGACACCACCCTTATGGCAGAAAGTGAAGAGGAACTCAAAAGCCTCTTGATGAAAGTGAAAGAAGAGAGTGAAAAAGTTGGCTTAAAGCTCAACATTCAGAAAACTAAAATCATGGCATCTGGGACCATCACGTCATGGTAAACAAATGGGGAAATAGTGGAAACAGTGGGTGAGTTTGTTTTCTTGGGCTCCAAAATCACTGCAGATGCTGATTGCAGCCATGAAATTAAAAGATGCTTACTCCTTGATAGGAACGTTATGACCAACCTAGACAGCATATTAAAAAGCAGAGACAATACTTTGTCAACAAAGGTCCGCTAGTCAAGGCTATGGATTGTCCAGTGGTTATGTATGGATGTGAGAGTTGGACTATAAAGAAAGCTGAGCACCAAAGAATTGACGCTTTTGAACTGTGGTGTTGGAGAAGACTCTTGAGAGTCCCTTGGACTGCAGGGAGGTCCAACCAGTCCATCCTAAAGGAGATCAGTCCTGGGTGTTCATTGGAGAGACTGATGTTGAAGCTGAAACTCCAATTTTTTGACCATCTGATTTGAAGAGCTGACTCATTTGAAAAGACCCTGATGCTGGGAAGGATTGAAGGCAGGAGGAGAAGGTGACAACAGAGTATGGAATGGTTGGATGGCATCACCGACTCAATGGACATGAGTTTGAATAAACTCCAGGAATTGGTGATGGACTGGGAGGCCTGACGTGCTGCATTCTTTAGGGTCTCTAAGAGTCAGATATGACTGAGCGTCTGAACTGAGCTGGATAGGGATTTAGAGTTCAGTATGTTCCCAAGCTATGTGAAGTGAAGTGAAGTGAAAGTGAAAGTCGCTCAGTGGTATCCAACTCTTTGTGACCCTTTGGACTGCATAGTCCATGGAATTCTCCCAGCCAGAATACGGGAGTGGGTAGCCTTTCCCTTCTCCAGGGGACCTTCCCAACCCAGGGATCGAACCCAGGTCTCCTGCATTGAAGGTAGTTTCTTTACGATCTGAGCCACAAGGGAAGCCCTAAAATACTGGAGTGAAGCCCCTATCCCTTCTCCAGAGGATCTTCCTGACCCAGGAATTGAACCAGGGTCTCCCGTATCACAGACAGATTCTTTACCAACTGAGCTATGAGGGAAGCTATAGAGGAGGTAAATTTTACGTTAAGCCTTAAAAAAGTGTAGATTTTATGTAGGTAGAAGGAAGTAAGAATCTTACTTTAGATACCATTGAAAGTACCTGCAGATGTGAGAATTAACATGGCACCTGTCAGGGGAAACATTGCTACCTGAATGGAATTCAATGTTTTTGAATGGTAGGAAGTTTATGATGCTAGGAAATAAGACTAAGTATGAAGAATGGGCCTAGGATATGACAGACCTTGAACTTCAGAAGAATTTTAGCTTAGTAGGGCAGGTCAGAAGGAGCTGGTATCAACCTGGGAATGTGGACATAATAGACATTTGGTTTTAGGAAGTTTAATCAATTGCATTTTGTAAGAGGGACTGGAGTTCAAAACTTCTTTTCAAAATTCAGCAATTGTCAAGGAATGAGGTAAAGAGAACTTGGAATAATTTTGACTGAAAGTAAAATATGTTTTTCTATAAAGCTCTAAGTCTATAAGTAATGAAGGAAGAACCGGTAAGAATCCATATGTACAGAATACAAAATAAGAATGCTATAGGTAAAACAGTAATAAAAGAAAAGCATGGTTCAGCCATAAACTTAAATCAAGTGTCCTTAATTTATTATTAAAGATTCCAAGGATTAATGAATAAATATTGCATACATCTTATGTTATGAAATGAAACCAATTTTGTGAGTTTAACCAATGGGACATTGGTACTGCTGGGTAAACAATACCACCTATGCTTGAAGCATTAAGAGAGAGGACATTAAATAGATATAATTTTGAGAGTTCCACTACATTAAAATTTAAAAACATCTGCCTATAAACAGACTGACTTGAGGGCCTTATGCTATAAAATATATGCTCTCTTTTTTTTATTAGAATGGTATGGCTGATTGATTTTTATGGATAAAAATAATCAGAGCTTTTTAGGCAGAGCATAGAGTTTCAAATTATCAAGTTAACAAAAAACAGTGAATTTCTTTCTTTAAAAATTATACTCGTTCAAGACAGAGTCTAGAAACTTATAAGTTGCACATGTAGCATCCTGAGATGTTAATGAGG
This sequence comes from Moschus berezovskii, assembly GCF_049115385.1. Lineage (NCBI taxonomy): Eukaryota > Metazoa > Chordata > Mammalia > Artiodactyla > Moschidae > Moschus > Moschus berezovskii. Next base: position 119,182,947 of record NC_142462.1, read on the forward strand.
ACATTGATATAGACACTATTGGAAGACAGCTATGCTTGCTCACTATGCCCTCCGCTCTGTAGACACTATTGAAAGTCAGCAGAACTATGTCATTAGAACTTTTCAGTGAGTTTATAATCATAATACATTGATGTTACTCTGATTACAGACAGCTAAGACAAAAGGGGAAATTATATTATGGATTTTATAATGTTTGTGAAAATAACTGAGACAATCTACAGAGGCTTTTGTTCTTATATACAAATCCATATTGTTCACCATTATCTTTATCTTGGATTTCACAGACAAAATTATCTTTATTATCTAGATTATCTTTAACTTGGATTTCACAGACACAATATTTAGGGCAACAATTACATTCATTCTTTATGAAAGTTAAGAGGATACATTTCAGTAACATTTTCTGAAGCTAATAGGGGACCCCAACATTTCAGGTTAAGAAAATCAAAGTTAATATTTATTAATTAGTGAGATTTTAGAAATAGATAAAGTACATCTTAATGACATTTCTAAAATTAATTGGACTCTATGCAGCTTGATTTGAGAGACCATGAACATACCTCAGGATTAATTTTGGAATGGAAAAAAAGAATGATCTCCTCTATATTCCTTTTCTATAGAATGTTATTTGTCTCCTTTTCATCTAGAGTATCTTTGTGGTGGCATTTTAACTACATTAGTTGAGTGCTTACAGATGTCCAAAGTTCTGTGGGTGATCTCAAATAAATATGTATTCTTGCCTGAAGAATCCCATGGACAGAGGAGCCTGGCGGGCTACAGTCCATGGGGTCGCAAAGAGTCAGACCTGACTGAAGCGACTTAGCACATGTATATACAATACTGCTAAAAACTTTCTAGAAGGAACAGACATGAATACATGAGAGTGCAGCACGCCTGCTGGATGTGGAAGCAGATGAGAGAGCTGGTGTGGTTGTGATGAACGCTGATCTTCTCAACTGAAGAAAGAGGATTGATTTTGGTTGGGTTGTGATCTCAGCCTCATTGTCTTACACAGCAGTGTCTTTTTTGAGCAAGGACCCAGGCCTTGGCAAAGGGATCACTCTTCCTTCACTCTTTCTGAGAAAATAATGGAAGCCTATTTTCTGTAAGGATATAAGAAAATTGTCCTGTATAGTTTTGAAGTGGTTATAGTGGTAATTTCTAGAGAACTGAAAAAAGGTACAATTAATGATGAAGTGGCTAGATAAATGTTTTCTGTAAAGCAAAACATTTTAAGACATAATATAGAGCTTTCTACTACATGACAAAAACACCAAGATTTAAAATAAAAATACTTGATCCCTTTTCAGTTTCAGATGTTTGTTTTATTGTCATCGATGGATGATTTCAAAGCATTTTGACTGTCTCAAATTTCTGTGTCCATTATATTAGGAAGGAGGTATTTAGTGACATAATTTTTCAACTTACTAAGTCAAAATGGTTTATGTATGTATTCATTCATTTGCTTATTCACTTCTTAAAAAATCTGAGTGCTTGCTATATCACAGAAATATTAATAACTAACACATACAGAATCAGTTAAGCTCCAGACATAGTTTTAAGTGCTTTACCCTTAATGTACTCATTAAATCCTCACAAGGAGCGTTTGAGGTAGATTATTATCCAGACTCTATGGGAGGGGGGATTGAGGCACAAAGAAGTTAAATAATTTGTTCAATATTGCATAGCAGATGTTAGATGGGAGCCTTGAAGAGGCAGTTTGCCACTGGAGTCAGAATTCTTCAACAGTTTGTTGGAATTGCCTCTTGAGCACAGACATGATGGGCTGAGGATGAAGTGATGGGCAGTGGACCAAACCATACGGTTCCCCCACTGATGACTGTGACTATGGAGATTCTTGTCATCATCATCCTCTCGTTGTTATTATCGTGGCTTTTCTTTCTTTGTTATTATATCCTTGTACTCTATTTCTGTCACTAGAAATTCATCTCTAGAAGCACACCGTATATTTAAATAGGTGAAAAAGTTTCCCCTCCCCAATACAGAAATGACCATTGTAGTAAATTTGTTATTCAACAAAGGTTACCAGTTTTCTGTAGCGTAGCAGACACTGTTGTAATTGTGCATCGGTCTTACCAATAATTTCAGCTTCTAAGGGTAGAAATAGGTAAGTGCACAGAATGTAATCTAGAGTAATAGGCCCTAAAGTAATGTTGTGGAGATTCAGAGATGAAAGCAGCTGTGTCCACCTGTGTGTGTGTGTGTGTGTGTGTGTGTGTGTAATGGGGATCATGAGTAGGTTTGAGATGCACAGATGGTTTGAGAAAAACAGGAGGGGTATGAATTTAGGAAGGGAAAGGACAAACTTGGGCAAAATCTTTAAATCTTTTTATTTTCAAGCAGAAAACAACTGAGAAAATAATAAAGTTATAAGCAGTTTTCCAGTCTCAAATCATTTACCTTCCTCAACTTGTAAATATATTATTTTAATGTAAATACAAAACAGTAGACTATCTTTCACATCCAGTATTAGTATCGGGCTTCATTCTAAATATTGAGTACAGGTTAGAGAAGCAGAGAGTGAGAAGAAACATAGTTCCCATCATTGAAAAGGACTGGTAGCATTATTTTGGTTGAGAGAGTTGTAAGATAGCTCTTCGCTGATCATTGATATCTTTGAAATGTTTCCTACCTTAACTGAGAGAGCCATTATTGGGGGCTTTGCTGGGTCTCCAGCCTGTGGTTGTTTCAACAGTGCTGTCAGAGTTGCCATACTTGGTGTAGTTTGTGTCCTAAAGAAGGGAGTGTGAGCTGAAATGGAGTAGAAACTCACTAACCAAGAGCGCAGGGGGTGTATTTCTAATTTTCAGCAAGATGTCTGAGCTCCTGACTGCAGCAGCTAGAACTCCAGGCATTCCCTGCGGCTTCTGGTCGTCACGCTGCTCCTAAATCAGACTTCTAGTAAGAAAGGAAAACTGTAATTTGACAATCTGAATCAAATTCAAAGAAATTTCTTGGCTGCTATTTGACATGTAATTGCGACCAAGTATTAGTGCAAATATGCCATTGGGTACTGACTGTGCAGGGTGGTTTTCTGTATGATTATCTGATATCATCTTGGTGCTCCACAGTATGTCAGAAATTAAACTTGGTATTTTTAATGCTAAAATGAGTAAACACTAATCAGAATGCCAGCAGGTACAGTATCTCTGAATGAAAAGATCACATTCCAACAGCTGTTGGATTCTTTCTGTACATGATCTGCATAGTTAGTATGAGAAATATGAATAGGATTTTCATTCTGACATTTAATTAAAATGAAATTACCTATTGTTACATACTCCACAGAAGCTACTATTTATGTTGATATTATTCTAATATTGTATTAGGCTGTGATTGAATTTGTATCAGTTGTTTTTATGAATTGAATTATTTCTGATTATCAGTTAAAAAAAAAAAACCCAAGGAGTAGAGGCTATTAATTGCCTTGTGCATGGATTCACAATATTTTATTTTACTCACAATATTTTATTTTACTTTGAAGAGTTAGGGGTCGAAATTGAGTATTTCTGTGTAACTGTAGTCTAATACTGTTTTCCTGATTTGTCCCTCTGGCTTCTGTATGTAGTTTGGTGCTTTTAACATGTCCTTTGACAATTTATATTTTAGCATCTGAACTAACACTGAGAATTTTTTAAACTATTAATATCCCTCTGTCTAGTCTCCCATTTTGTGATGACTGTTGTTATTAATTTAAATTACTACGATCAAGAGGTAGAAATTCATAGTCAGAAATGTGGCCAAATTCATGGTCTACTCATCCATCCGCCCATCCATCCATCTACCCACTTATTCCTCTATCCATCATACACTGAATTTCCAGGGCTAACTCACACTGAAGCTAATTGGGGTTCATTACTGTACAGTTATCTTCTACCAGTGGCAGTACAGTCCCTTTAATATGCAATTCAGAACTTTCAGATACTTGGTATTTTAACAGTTGCTTCTGTTGACTAATACAACACAGCATAATACTCTGTAAAATCACTCTGGCAGAAATGTTTATTTAAATTTAATCCTAAGGAAACAGTACTCAGGACGGTCAAACAGAATGAAATATCAGTGGTTTACAGGGTCATAGGCTTTCTAAGTTAAGCAAATCGATTCAATGTGATTCTGAAGTGTTTTGTCTTCAATGTGTGTTAGTCACTCACTCTCGTCTGACTCTTTGCAACCCCATGGACTATAGCCTGCCAGGCTCCTCTGTCCATGGGATTTTCCAGGCAAGAACAGTGAAGTGGGTTGTCATTTCCTCCTCCAGGAGATCTTCCTGACCCAGGGATTGAACTCTGTTTCTTCAGTCTCCTACATTGCAGCAGATTCTTTATCATCTGAGCCACCAAGGAAGCCCTGAGTTTTCTTTAGAACTGATAGTGTTATGCTGAAAAAGAACAATAACATGGCACGGTACTTTAAATCCATTAAGTGTGGTTATGAATTTTAAGAATAAACATCTTTTTATATATTTGGGCAAATTGAGATGAACCAAATTCCTTTGATTCAACCCATACTAAAGTTTTTGGGTTTGTGTAGTTCAGTTTACCTTAAAAATAGGGACCAGTTTCTTTCCATACAACAGATAACTAAGATAACAAATACATGCATTATGGTTACTTTAGTTGCGAGAAAATCAGCTGAATCTGAATCACTGACTCCAGTGATTGCTTCTTATGACAAATTAACATTGTAGTTGTTGTTTAGTCGCTCAGTCATGTCCAACTCTTTGCAACCCCATGGACGGCAGCATGCCAGGTTTCCCTGTCCTTTACCGTCTCCTGGAGCTTGCTCAAACTCATGCCCATTGAGTCAGTGATGCCATCCAATCATCTCGTCCTCTGTCATTCCCTTCTCCTCCTGCCTTCAATCTTTCCCAGCATCAGAGTCTTTTTCCAATGGCTCTTCACATCAGGTGACCAAAGTATTGGAGCTTCAGCTTCAGCATTAGTTTTCCAGTGGATATTCAGGGTTGATTTTCTTTAGAATTGAACATTGTTTAGTTAAAAACACTAGATTTTCTTTTTAAAGAAAGTAGGACATACAGATAATGTCTGTTCATCTCTTACATGGTATATACCATCTAGGAAGAGAAGAGGAAAGATAATCAATATATATTATATAACAGCTACCCCAGTTAATCAAAAACTAGTTGGTATTATCTGTTTTAAGTTCTCATGAAGATTCTCAATGAAAGGAGAGAATGTCATACTCTCCACTCTGCCCTTAGTTTATCTGTAACAGACTGAGCAACAAATAAACTGCCAGTGCTTTAAAACCACATTATCTCCAGTCTTCAAAGGTAAGATAAAAGGAGCTTTGAGAGGGTTCTTTTGTAACCTCCATGACCTTGAGCAACTTCTGGACATTCTTGATGTTAATTTAACGCAAAGGAGATGTCTGATGAAGTGATTTTAAGTGTTCGAAACTTGTGTCAACAAGTAAGGGGTAGTTGATGAGTAGACTTGAATTTTGAGTCTCTTAAAATAATTAGTAAGACATGTTTTTGCAATATAGCATCATTGTACTGTTAGGCTCTAATGTGTTTGGAATTTTTGACTTGTGTTTATTTACACTTTGTGTATGCATTTGTTTTTTTAATTAGTAATGTCAATATGAGAATGCAGTTTTATGCTATCAGTTATGGGTAGCTTTAGGTTAATTGCTGTATTTAATTTCTTTTACAGCTTCTTGTGGCTTAGAATTGCCATAGAATGTAACAATTCTAGTAACAAAAGAAAACAGATTGAAATGGACCAGACAGAAATTCATCTGTTCTTTCTATAGAGTGCAGAACAAAAAACTGCTTATAAATTGAGACATTGCTGCCCATTTGAAATAATAAACAGCCTCTAAATTAAGACATAAAACTGTTTCTGTTCTTTCAAGCAAAGCAAGTAAACTACAATCAGAAGATATATGATCATTTGTCTCAATGTTTAATTTTTGACTATGCCTTTTAATGTTTTGAGTTTATTTTAATTTAAAGAGACCATTTGCCTCCCTTATTAATTGGTTTTTTTTATCATATGATCTGTGGTTATTTATTGATAATACACTTTTAAAGCAGTTTTTTTTCTATATACTTCTTACATCATAACAATTTTATTAAGTTTTTTACCTTCAAGTTAAAGAGTCCAAACCTGGTGCTTCACTTTTTTCTCATATAGAAGTTAATGAAGAAAGGAAAGAGGTTGAATGACTGATTCAAGGTCAGATACGTGTCTTATTAGAGAATTTTACGCATATGCTGAGCCCTGTACTCTTCCATTGACATTTCACTGCTGGGGATTGTGATGAGCTGAACAGAGAGGAGCCAAGAGTCATTCATATTGTTTATTTAGATAAGAGACTTAATCCACAGTGAGAGGTGGTAATGAGGAGCAACAAAGAGTGGGAAAAAGTGTATATATATATGTGCATGTGTATATATGTACATGTATATATATATACACATGCACATATATATATATGTATATCTATATACATATATATTAAATCCTGTTATAAATCAATCCAGGAGAGGAGGTAGCAATTTCATTATCTGTTTGGCTCAAAGATAATGTTAGATTCCATTGTAGACTTAAGGGATACATAGGATGTTACATATTTGCAAGTGTTTTCTTTCTTTTTTTTTTTTTTTAGGTAATTAATTTATTTTTTATTGGAGGCAAATTATTTTACAATATTATATTGGTTGGTTTTGCCATACATTGATATGAATTTGCCCCGGGTTTACAGAAGTTCCCCCTCCTGAACCCCCCTCCCACCTCCCTCCTCCCTTTATCCTCCCTCTGGGTCATCCCCGCATGCCAGCCCCGAGCATCCTATAACATGCATTGACCCTGAACTAGTGATTCGTTTCACATATGACAACATACGTGTTTCAATGCCATTCTCCCAAATCATCCCACCCTCACCCTCTCCCATAGAGTCCCAAAGACTGTTCTATACATCTGTGTCTCTTTTGCTGTCTCGTATACAGGGTTATCATTTGCATCTTTCTAAATTCCATATATATGTGTTAGTATACTGTATTGGTGTTTTTCTTTCTGGCTTACTTCACTCTGTATAATAGGCTCCAGTTTCATCCACCTCATTAGAACTGATTCAAATGTATTCTTTTTAATGGCTGAATAATACTCCATTGTGTATATGTACCAAAGTGTTTTCTATATCGCAGAGATTCTAAATGTGTTCAGGAGTATACTTTTCAGAACAACTCACTCCAACCATTGCATGCCTCCCCAAATCTCCTCTATACTTGCCAAGGGCGTGGACTCTATTTTTTCAAGATGGCACTGCTGCTCTTGTCCTGGTGCCCTGTTTGCCCAACGAAGAGAGCCTATTAGGGGAAGGGCACCAACTCTAGTGGCATGTGGGATTTGTTCAAACAGGGATTCATTCTTTCAAAGAAGTATACCTTCAGTATGCTTCCCTACCATTTTATCCAGTCTTTCTGAGAATCCTTGTATAATTTGACAATAAAGTCAGGTCTGAAGAAAAAAAAATCCCTCCTTTTCAGGTATTTCTTGTACAGCTTATCCTACTTAACTGGCTCTTATCACATGATCTGGAGAGTACTGATGTTTTTCTCAGTCTACTATAAGCACAATCTAGCTGTTCTGTTTCCATTGTCATGCACCCCTGTTTTCTAAAATAGAAGGTCTCCAACTCTCCATTTTCCACCATTAGTTGGAAATGCAGCTCTTCTTTCCTAAATGATTCTTTTGTGTTAGACAAAAACCTGCTATGCACTGGCTGATGGTGTCATGCCTCTGAACAGTTTCCAAAAGATCTAGTTCATGTTGTAAATGTCAACTTTATTTGAAGAAGTACAGTTAACTTATTTGAAATAATTTAATAGTGGTTTGAGGATTTTTTTTTTTAATGAGGATGATGAATGTTACATTTTCCATTACAGTACTAGTGCTGGTATTGGAAAGATTGATCAGGTTTTCCCATAAGATGTTATTACCAAACAAACTTTTTGGTCAACCCAATGCAATGATGGTCATCAGCATTCTGAAATTTGTAGCAAGATGGATCCGAGTTTTCCATATTTAGTTCAATTCTAATTATGTATTTTATATTAAAAAGAAGGTTAAAGTCCTTTCAGAAGTCCAAATGTCAAAAACATGAGTGCTCATCTTAAAACAGATTTTATCATTATAGATGGTTATTTCCATACCAATGGTAAGCTCATGTTACATCACTCTCACTATAGTATGCAGGTAAAATAAAATGATACATATATGTGTATATATATATATATATGTTTTATTTTTAAGAATTATACCTTAGGTTTCTGAAATTCACTATACACATATACCTTTTTTTCTATGAAATTATAAGAGATATAGCTCAATATTCAGAATAAGCTTACAATTTATTTTAGTGTCTTCTCTCCCTACTTATCAGAGAAGGCTATGGTACCCCACTCCAGTACTCTTGCCTGGAAAATCCCATGGATGGAGGAGCCTGGTAGGTTGCAGTCCATGGGGTCACTAAGAGTTGGACACGACTGAGCGACTTTACTTTCACTTCTCACTTTCACGCATTGGAGAAGGAAATGGCAACCCATTCCAGTGGTCTTGCCTGGAGAATCCCGGGGACAGGGGAGCCTGGTGGGCTTCTGTCTATGGGGTCGCACAGAGTCGAACACAACTGATGCGACTTAGCAGCAGCAGCAGCAGCTCCCTACTGATAAAGATTCTCTGTTTGGAAAGCACACATCTTATGCAACCTGCAGTTATTCAGAAAAGAATGCACTGGTCTCATTTCAAGAGGGATGTGGGGAAAGCATCTACAATAGCAAATTGTAGAATCTCCTCATGACATAGACAGCGTATTAAAAAGCAGAGACATCACTTTGCTGACAAAGGTCTGCATAGTCAAAGCTATGGTTTTCACAGTACTCACGTGTCGATGTGAGAGCTGGACCATAAAGAAGGCTGAGTGCCAAAAAATTGAAGCTTTCGAACTGTGGAGCTGGAGAAGACACCTGAGAGTCCCTTGGACTGCACGGAGATCCAACTATCCTAAAGGAAATCAGTCCTGAATCTTCATTGGAAAGACTGATGCCGAATTTGAAGTTCCAGTACTTTGGCCACGTGATGCGAAGAGTTGACTCACTGGAAAAGACCCTGATGCTGGGAAAGATGGAAGACCAAAGTAGAAGGAGGCAGCAGAGGATGAGATGGTTGGATGGCATCACTGACTCAATGGACATGAGTTTGAGCAAACTTCGGGAGATAGTGGAGGACAGATGAGCCTGGTGTGCTGCAGTCCATGGGGTCACAAAGAATCAGACTCAACTAAGAAACTGAACAACAACAGGGTGCTTGGGGTTCTCATGTGAACGAGAACCACACGTGATACCAAAAAGTGCCTGTGCCTCCCCAGTGATGAATCAGCTAATAGACTTTCAAAGGTGACTTGATGACAAGCCACATGGAAATAAACTTATAGGGAGGGCTGTGCTATAAAGAGAAAAGGACCTTAAGGTAAAAAGGACAGACACCCTTACTTCTTTTGCTGTCTAGGGTTGGTGTGATGGTTACAACCTAAGTGACGTCCAAGTTACAACACATTTTAGAGCTTGTTACTCATAGGTACCTAAAACATTCATCCGTTTTGATCCCTAGGTTTTTTGGTTTTTTTTTTCCCTACAGCCTGCCACACAGATAAGGATCCTATGACAGCACCCAGCTTTCAATGTGAGCAAACTCAACAACTGGGCCAGTATCTGTGCTGTGAGATAAATAATATTACCTGCTTCACTCAACATTTTCTTTCCAATTCTTAACCATCAGATAGCTAACTCTGATGTGTGAGTTTTGGTAGAACTTCAGCTGGACTGTTAACAATGTGTGTGGCTGTTACTGAACCAGATTTCTTTGCCCAAGGAGCATGTAGACACTGAGGTTTGCAGCAGAGAGATTATTCATGAGGCAACTAAGGCAGGAGGTGGGAGAACAAAACTCAGATCTTATCTCCTTAAAGGCAAGGGACTGAAGCAGTGTGGTCCGAGGCCTGGGAGGCTGGGGAGGGGTGATTGGAAATAAGAAAAAGGTGAGGTAATTGTCATTCTGCACAAGTGTAACAAAGCTGCAGCGCTTTTCACAGGACTTGTTCAGACAATGGTGGCTTTTGCACAATCTGAGGGTGGAGTTTTCAGCTCTTGGATGTCAAAAGGTCACCGAGCAGATACTTGTGCATGCCCAGATGCAGGGTCACCAATGACCCTCCTAACCAGTCTTAACCAGCTCAAACTTGAACTAGACATAGCTGACTCCAAGTTCATGGAAAACAATTTGGGCAAACATCATATTTTCAGGTTCCCTTGGAGAAGACTCTTTAGAGTCCCTTGTACTGCAACGAGATCCAACGAGTCCATTCTAAAGGAGATCAATCCTGGGTGTTCATTGGAAGGACTGATGCTAAAGCTGAAACTACAATACTTTGGCCACCTCATGCGACGAGTTGACTCACTGGAAAAGACTCTGATGCTGGGAAAGGTTGGGGGCGGGAGGTGAAGGGGACGACCGAGAATGAGATGGCTGGATGGCATCACTGACTCTGTGGACATGAGTTTGAGTGAACTCCGGGAGTTGGTGATGGATAGAGAGGCCTGGCATGCTGTGATTCATGGGGTCGCAGACAGTCAGACACGACTGAGCGACTGAACTTAACTGAACTGCTTGAAAGACATACATGTCTTTTGTAACAACAATTAAAAGGACCTTTATTGAGGAAGGCAAGTTATAAGTATAGTGGATTGGCTCATGATTACCCCAAATTTCATGATGTTGAGGGGGGAAATATATGGATTTTAGAGACATAATGTTTCCATTGAAAACTTAGCAGTTATCCAAATGTTCAGGAAAGTTTCTTATTCCAACCTATAGCATTATTGTTTGTATTCTGGAATTATTTCATCTACGGTGCAGTCTCAGAATGAAATATATAAACTTGAATTTGGGAAATCTGTTGGATCATCTTTTATTTTCAAGGACTTGTTTTTTTTCTGAGAATAAGATGAGACTCTGTTTATTTATCCTTTTTATGTCTAGTGACTGTGATGATCAATGGCATGGATGAGTAGGGCTTCATTCACTGTGTTTTGAGTGAATACATATGAAAGCACAATGGAGAAAGAAAATGGTAAATGCAAAGACAGCAGTGGCTACAATGACAGTGTGGCTACAAGTGGTCGAATTTGAAAAACAGAAAAATCTGATTTTAATGAGTGGTTTACTGTGTAGTACACAGAATAGGATATGAATTGGAAAGCAGAGGATATGAATTTATTTCTATTATCATTAGAGAGAAGTTGATAAGCATTATTAATGGAAATAAATAACTAGATTTTTGCAAAATAGTGCTCCAGTCTTTCTACTGTTCCAGATAATGTAGCACTAGCAGAATCCATGGATATTTAGAGGTAAAGGAGTTTATATACCATGTGGCACGAGTGGTAAAGAACTTGCCTGCGAAAGCAAGAGACATAAAAGACACAGGTTTGATCCCTGGGTCAGGAAGATCCTCTGGAGGAGGGCATGGCAACCCACTCCAGTATTCTTGCCAGGAGAATCCCATGGACAGAGGAGTTGGTCGGCTACAATCCATATGGTTGCAAAGAGTTAGACATAACTTAAGTGATTTAGCATACAGATTTCTTGTATCACATATGTTTGAGGGAACTTTCAGGAAAATTCCATCTGTGTGACCTAAAGTTCCTTAAAAACACCATGCAAGAAGTTTTTCTTTTTATGGGAAGTAAAAGATGTAAAAATCATCTGGTTAAGCAAAGTGTGCTAGAGTCCACTTGCGTGTTTTACAAATCATGAAATATCTAAAAGTTTCCTGTTATTTTTTTTCTTTTCATTAATTATGCTTGTGTAGCAGTTGTTTGTCCAGTCTCTTCTAGTACTGGAAATTATGATTGATGGAGAAGAGAGGAGGGTAAAATCTTTTGATCTGTGTGTCTTGCTCTTACGTAATACTTCTATCATTGATCAAAAGAAATTGGACTATCAAGCTGACCAGAGAGAGAGTGTAGCACTGATTTTGGTCAAGATAATGATAACAGATAAGGAAGTTAGCTGCTGTAAATGAATGAAAATGGCAAAACCAAAACCAAAAAATAAAACTATGTTGGGTGCCTTTCTTCTAAGTATCCATGTATCCATAAATGGCATAAATAGATCCATAAATAATAGATCCAAAATGGATTCTTAATATCACCCATAATATGAATCCATGGTAGATCCATAAATTATACTGTCCAGAAGGGAAGATATAGCTCCTATAAAGAGAAGCTAGAGGCCAAGCATATTCCTAGGAATGCATTGAAGTAGACTTTTATTAAAGATAAGCCTGAAGGAATAGCTTTTACCCATCCTTGAATTTAAAGCTTCTGAGGAAAACTGGAATCCTAAAAAGACAGAATTCCTTACTTTTTAATACATGCACCACTTATTGCAGTTCTCTCCCTAAACCTCTTGACCTTATGAAGTTAATGATGTTTGTCTTTGATATGATTCACGTTCATTTCTGTTCTCCCCAGTCCCCTTTGTCCTGGCGATTTATTTATCAAATTTCCTAAAGAAATTCCTTTTATAAGGACTACTTTAGTAAACTAATTATCAAAAGAGATAAAGTGAACTTGTGCCTTGCCACTCCTGGGATAAGTTGCATTTTAAGGTACCTATGAAAGGAGAGAAATGCTTAACCTGAGGTTTCTAATATCCTGAAACCCAAATGGAGAGGGTTATTATGGGGTGTTGTGTACTCATTCATTCCAGACCATAAAGTCAAGTGAAGAGAATTACACATACATATAAACACACATGCATAGAGATAATTCTGTTCTGTCTTTTTCTTCTACCTTTATAAAGGTTATACTGTATCTTCTGTTTAAATCTTACACAGTTGGAATACTACTTAGGTATTCGTAGGAATACTAACTAGATATACTTACTATATAGAGAAAAACACTAAATAGAAACACCTCCTTTTTTTGTTGTTTTCTTGTTTTTACATCTACAGTCAACATTTATTGAGCATATTCATGAAACTTTAGATACTAATCATGCAGAAACATAATATCTGCCCTTCAAATACATAGGTCGGTGTTTCTTTATATCCATAGTACGAATACTTAGATGGCAAGGGACTGTCTGTCTCCTTTTAATTTTACAGTCCTACCGTCTTCCAGCTAGGATTGCTTGATTAAAGTCAAACCATCTATTCTTTTGTTCTATTTTTAATTGGCTTGCTGTTTCCTGTATAACTACATTATCCTTTTCTTATGATACTATGAATTTTTTAAAGTTCTTTTCTTTGTTTTCCTTTTCCAATTTAACTCATTTTAATAGAGAGAAGCACAAAATTATTTGGAAAGGTAATCATATATAGTTATGTGCTAATATAAAATATTTATTTGTGAAAACAGAACTCAAACAACCTGTAAAATAATTAGATGCTAACATGTAATCTTATCATATTAAGACAAAAAGTCAAAATTCATGGGCTACTGTTAATAAGACAAAATAATAAAAGTGGTGGCATACTTTTAATTCCTCTTCACGGAACACTACACTTGTAAGATAATTAGAAAATAAAAAAATCCTGAGAATTTAAATTAAACAAAAAATGATGTCTTAAAATGTGAAATGTTGAGAAGTAATCAAAAAGGTCGTATTCCTGTCTTTGTGAATTTAAGGCAAACACACTCACTTATATTTCCCCCTATTTTGTTTTTTTGTATGAGTGTTTTCCTGGCAAAAGAAGACCTGGAATGTGAGACCTATGTGGTACTGAATATTGTCTTTCCTTGTTACTGTTTTATATATATATATCTATATATAAGTCCTAATTAAAATTTCAGGTTAGAGAATGAGAGGTGAGACACACAAACAGGGACCCCTCTCCCCCCACCCCCACACAGAGGCAGACGCAGAATGAAAGTAAATGCGAATACACAGCGAACAGGAGATTAACACACAGCGGACCTTTCAAGAATTAGTTCTTCATTTCTCATTTCCTCCTATCTTCACTCCTTCCTACTTCCCCTGCCTGATACATTTACAATAAGAATCTCTAAAGTTAATATTGGGTCCCCAGGACAGATCATGTGAACATAGGTTCAGTTCAGTTCTGTTCAGTCGCTCAGTCGTGTCTGACTCTCCGCGACCCCGTGAATCACAGCACGCCAGGCCTCCCTGTCCATCACCAACTCCCGGAGTTCACTCAAACTCATGTCCACAGAGTCGGTGATGCCATCCAGCCATCTCATTCTCTGTCGTCCCCTTCTCCTCCCGCCCCCAATCCCTCCCAGCATAAGAGTCTTTTCCAGTGAGTCAACTCATCGCATGAGGTGGCCAAAGTATTGGAGTTTCAGCTCTAGTATCAATCCTTCCAATGAACACCCAGGATTGATCTCCTTTAGAATGGACTGGTTGGATCTAGTAACAATAATTAATGAGCAGTCTAAATAAAATTACTATAAAAACATTAGACATATCTATTTAGATTTATTTGGGTATTCCTCTGGCCGCAAATGCTACCAATTTCCAAAAGGATTGTTCAGACTGGGAAATCTTGAAACACTTTTCTGTTCATGTTGATTTACTTCTAGAGTTTGCATTTTGACTAAACAGTATTAAGATCCAAGTGAATGATTCCATCAGTGATGTATCTAATTATGAAGTGCTCCACAATTTGCTCAGGTTGGACATAGTTAACAAATACTGTCCCACCCAAGTGCTAACCAGTACTTGGTTAGCTTAGCTAAACTGAGACCCTGCTTAGTTGCTGAGATCAGACGAGATTTAGCACGTTCAGGGTGTTCTGGCTGTATTGTGAGAGAAGCATTGACAGATATGCACTGTCATGTGCAAAAGAGCTACAGTATAGCACAGGGAGCTTAGCTGCGTGCTCTGTGGTGACCTGCAGGGGAGGGTTGAGGATGGGGTGGGTGGGAAGTAGACTCAAGGGGAAGGGGATATGTGTATACATATAGCTGTTTCATGTACAGTAAAGTGTAAAGCAATTATACTCCAACAATAAAATTTTAAAAACACCAAAGACAAACATCAAAGACTCTCCCTGTTCTCATTCTCAAAACCCTCATTTTACTAAAGATCACTCCTACACACACACACAACTCATAATGAAAAGGGAAACACAGATATTTGCATTGAGGCCAGTGAAGGACACTTGCATTAATTTTTCACACACCTGCACATATGTGACTCACAGTCAACAGACTATGATTTCTGTTTGTTTTCTCCAAGCCCTCAAAGAGAATGACCGCAGCCCCTTTTAAAGTCTGAAGCCAGCGTTGCTTATCTCCTCGCTGAAGTTCCTGAGTCTTTCTTGGCAGAGCTGTAATGAATCGGTCGTTTGACAGTGTTGTTTGCCGATAGCAAATTCATTCAAATAGCCCTCAGTCCATGTAGGACCAAAGTGCCATGTGCCTCTTGGTACCGTTCTTTGTGTTAAAAACTGAAGGATTTCAACATTTATTATCCCATTTACAATTTTGTGTATGTTGATGACACCTCATAGCCCCAAGGAACTAGTGAAGAGCCCAGGGAGAGGTGTATCCACAAATCAAACCTCTGCCACAAAGAAGGAGAAGCTCCATAGATTAGAGTGATGACTCTTCATATTTAATGTGTGACAGCTGTGGACAGCACTGCTGGTATCCTGCTCAGAACGATTTTACTCTTCACTCTGTGATTGAACCGTCTTGATCCAAGAGGTGTTAACCAAATGTAAAAGATGAGCCTGTTGGGTGACATGCTGCCCATTGGATGGCTTGTCCAGTTTTGTTATGGAAGGAAAGTCACATTTCATTGCTTTCATGCATGTTTAGATGTCAAATACGAAGAATAAATTATTTCCCATCCTGTGCATAAAAGTAGTTTGATGTATCTTTTTTACCCCTAGGGAAAACCATAAAAATAGAACAATTTATTTTATACTGAAAACCCTAAAAAGTGACATGATGATAAGATAGATAGTAAAATTTCACTGGGATGGAGTGAGCAAGGGAGAAATTTCATTTATTCCTTAAACTTAATTCTTCAAAGATACTTGGAGAAAAAAGAAGACATTTTATATTTATGGTTCTCTGTGGTTCTGTTTCTTTGGGCCAAGTTTACACACAATCTTGATTTAAGGGTAGTCTGAGCTAGCCAAGAAACAGAGGATACTATAAACAATATGCTGTATATGTTTTTGTACACGATGGATCAGCTGTGTTGGTTAAACACTGAGTTTTGAAAACATTTAGATAGCAGAGAGCGCCTCTTAAATGATAAAAACAACTGTGTATGTGATCACACAGAAACAATGACATGTTGACAAGTAGTCAAAAATGCTGGCCTATTCATTCTGCAAAATTTTGTGACTAGAACACAACATAGCACCTGAGACAGTTCAAGTGAAATAAAAAAAAAAAAAAACACATCTATGACTTATTGTTCATCTCACAAGCAGTCTGTTCATATTTTCATTGCTTATCAACAAATGTGAAGGATCAGTGCATCTTGAAGGTCAGTTTTTATGGTTGCATAATTTTAAACTAGCATAATCCTCAGTGGCTATTGTAATAAAAAGGAATGAATTAATGGCCTCTTAACTAAAGTGAACTTTTGATACAAAAACAAAAAGAATACTAAGTGTGCCCTGCCTTAAGTGAAAAGATTAAGGGCTTTATTCTGTCCAATAAGTTGGGCAACACCCTAGATCTAGGACTTTTGCATTGATATCCAGGATGTTACCCAGGTGATGTAAAGAGAGCTGGGGAATTGTATATTGCTGGAAAGAATCACAGAATGATGTGCTAACCATTAATAAGACCTTTGCCCCAGGTCTAGTAACCATTATTGTTGTTGCTTAGTCACCAAGTGGTGTCTGACCCTTTTGCCGCCTTATTGACTGTGACCGCCAGGCTTCTCTGTCCACAGGATTTCCCAGGCAAGAATACTGAAAGGGGTTGCCATTTCCTTCTCCAGGGCATCTTCCCGACCCAGGGATCGAACCTGGTGTCCTGCATAGGCATAACTACTAAAGTGATGTTCTCGATCTTATCTATGCCATCCAGAATGCCAAGATGTTTTCTCTTTGATAGAATTAAAATCAGATGATTTTTTAAAAAGAACATCAGCCCATCATGTTTCAAAGAAGCACTGTTGAAGATTCTGGAAATACTGCAAGGTTCTTGTGTCAGTTTTTATGAGGGGAATAGTTGAATGGGTGGCTATTAAACATACTTTTTTCTCATGGAGCAGATAATCAAATAGGAGTATAAACAATAAAAATATGTCAGGTGGGGATAGGTACAATGTAGGAAAATAAAGTATGATGCAAGATAAAGAGTAATGAGGATGAAAAGTCTTATTTTATGTAGAGGCCTCTCTGATTTTACAAATCATCCCAGTGGAGTGAGTAACAAGTCATACATGTGTCAGGTCACTGACATTTCCATTTTAAGAGAGTATTGAGACCAGAGATGAGGCTGGAGCATTCTTGGCTGCTGGAGGAAAAGTCCGTTAAGATAACATAGTGGTGTGGATGAGGGTGGTAGTAGCAAGAGTGAGGAAAATTTATGTTAAATGCAGTTTCAACTTTTTAATTTGCCAATTAGTGAATATGTACTAGTAATATACCACAGATCCAGGAGAGTAGATCCTCAATCTTTTCAATTACCCCAAAATGTGATTTTGATGTGGTTTCTAGAAAAAAATAATCAGTGTTTCTTGTCTTCGAGGTCTGAGTGTTGTTGAAAGTGTAAAAGGGTTAGTTGCTTAGTCGTGTCCGACTCTTTGTGATCCCATGGACTGTAGCATGCCAGACTCTCTGTAATTCTGAAGACAGGAATATTGGAGTGGGTTGCCATGATCTCCTCCAGGGAATCTTCCTGACCCACGGATAAAACCTGGGTCTCCTGCATTGCAGGCGGATTCTTTACTGTCTGAGTCACCAGGGAAACCCTCAAGGTCTAAAATATGTTTCAGCTATCTATAAGATATATGCAGTGATCAGAAGGTGTTACTCAGTAGCCAAGTATCAAATGACTCCCTCTGGCTTTTATCAAGTCTATTCTATTAATTCTACAGGGTGATTTTTTTTTTCCCTAGCTTCCTCTGCCATTTAGAGTATAGAATCAAGCTCAGAATGAGGAGAAAACAGCTTTGAACATCAGAGGGAAAATAAAATGTTAAAAAGGCCTTCCTCCCTCCTAAAAATACTTTGCAAATGCCAAACTCAATTTTCGTTTCTTGGGTGAGAAATGGAAACACCATATGTCCCAGATTAGGGTCTACTGATCACTAGTTAATTAAGCTCAGTTTATCCCAGTCACCTTGAATTTGTTTATGGTGTTCTAGTTGTTGATGGTGGTGTACCAAAGTCCTCCCAGCTTATTGTCTTTTAACAACAGTATTGACTTGCTCATGATTTGAGGGGCCAGAGATTCATAAAGGGCTCAGATGAGATCTGCTCCCATCATTCATGTAGTGAATGCTGGGATAATCAGGATTAGAAGATCCATTCCCCAGCTGTGCGCTGCCCTGTGCCGTGTACAGTTGTGTCCAGCTCTTTGCGACCCTGTGGACCTTAACCTGGCAGACTTCTCTGTCCTCGGAATTTTCCAAGCAAGAATACTGGAGTGGGTAGCTATTTCTTCCTGCAGGGGATCTTCCTAACCCAGGGATCAAACCTGCATCCCCTGTGTCTCCTGCACTGCAGGCAGACTCTTCACCTTCTGAGCCATCCAGGAAGCTCCATTCCCCAGAGGAGGAATAATCACCGACATGTCAGATGTGCTGGATGCCTTTGGTCTTCTCCTCTCCCTGCAGCACCTCATCCATGTGGTTTGGGTTTTTCATAAGATAGTCTCTGGGTACCCTTACTTCTTCCCTGGTGGCTAGTGTATCTCAGGGCCTGTATCCCAGGAGACCTCCCAAAACGTTATAAAGCCTCTTTTGTTCCATTTCATTGCCACATTTGTCTAGGAAAGCAGTTTCAAGGAACAGGACTTAGATTCCACTTGCCAACAGAAGGACTGCAAAAGCATGCACCGTCACCATTAATCTTTCCAAGAGATAGTGAAGAATTAATCATGATAATCTTGTATAATATAATGATGACTTATTAATACTTGAGGATGCTGTTCATCTTTATTAGAATCTGTTTAAAAAAGTTTATTTACTTAATCAGGGAACAGGTTATCATATATTTTAAAAAGTTTTCATTGACTAAGTTATAAACTATTTTTATTCCTCAGTTGTAGCTTACTGTATACAGATTATGTCCATATGCATATATACAAACATACACACACATCCCTCTAATAAATGAAGTGGCATGGGGTTTTTATTTCCCCAAAATAAAATAGTACTTGTACTACTGTGCTGTTCTTCATGTCTGACTCTTTGTGACCCCACGGACTGTAGCCCACCAGGCTGCTCTGTCCATGGGATCCTCCAGGCAAGAATACTGGAGTGGGTTGTCGTGCCCTCCTCCAGGGGATCTTGGAGGGATAAAATCCAGGGATGAAACCCAGGTCTCTGGCACTGCAGGCAGGTTTTCTACTGTCTGAGCCACCGGAGAAGCCCTATTTGTACTACTCAAATTGTTAAATCTCAAATTGTTACTCAGATTGTTAAGTCTTATAATCAAATGCATACTTTTATTTTAGGATTACTTCATTTTAGAACTACTTACTCAAAGAGTAAATTGGGAGGTAAAACAGTCAGAAAACTCTTATGTATTCACACTGATGATATTTGCTGAAAAACAGAATTGAAAACATCAGGAAACCGATGGCCTAAAGGAAAATTTTAATTAATTAGAGTGTATTGAATATTTTGTGAGGAGTAATGAACCTGCAAATATGTGCCCTTTATTGTTGTGACTTTGAGCCAACTGTTCTTCTCGTTGAATAATTTCTTATTTATCTGTTCAATCAGCAATCAACAGTTACCCTTCAAAATATGTCATATATTCAATTATCTCCAAGTGTGAATTATCAAGAGATCTCAGAGAAGTTTGAAAATTGAAAGCTCCATATTTGAAAGCGCCAAATAAGCTTTCATTATCTATTAACAGTCATCATTTGAGAATTAGTACTAGCATGTTTCATTTATGAAGCAAATAAAAAATATCACTAAACATGAAAATAATTAACTCCATTTTACTTTTTTGGATATGAGGTTTCTGTTTGATTTTGTGCTGTGAGTCATATCCCTAACCTAGGGGGTGTCATTTGTATGCATGCCCAAATACACGGTGAGGGGTAAATGAAGAATGATCTGGAGAACTCCCAGAGTGATTAGGAACCAAGGTCAAGTCCTTCATTTAAAAGAATAGATTATGACAACATGAGAGTTCTTCTGAGTCAAGGGGAGGTGGCTATGTTCCCAGTGTTGCTGGATAATCAGGGTCTGCGCATGCCCACTGCCAGACTTTTTACCCTCTTGCTTACTCTGAGAAGTGCCACTGCATCTCTGAATCATTCATAGCTCTCATCTTCTGTTTCATATTGTCTCCTTCTTGGCATTTTGTCCAATATAACAGTCCTGATGCATGTCTAGAAACTATTTCATAGCAGAAGAAATGAATTCTCATAAATTTTCACAAAAATAGCCAGGACACGGAAGCAACCTAGATGTCCATCAGCAGACAAATGGATATGACAGCTGTGGTACACATACACGATGGAATATTACTCAGCCATTAAAAAGAATGCATTTGAATCAGTTCTAATGAGGTGGATGAAACTGGAGCCTATTATACAGAGTGAAGTAAGTCAGAAAAACACCAACACAGTATACTAATGCATATGTATGGAATTTAGAAAGATGGTAACGATGACCCTGTATACGAGACAGCAAAAGAGACACAGATGTAAAGAACAGACTTTTGGACTCTGTGGGAGAGGGCGAGGGTGGGATGATTTGAGAGAATGGCACTGAAACCCGTATATTATCATATGTGAAACAGATCGCCAACCCAGGTTTGATGCATGAGACAGGGTGCTCAGGGCTGGTGCACTGGGATGATCCAGAGGGATGGAATGGGAAGGGAGGTGGGAGGGGGTTCAGGATGGGGAACACATGTAAACCCATGGCTGATTCATGTCAATGTATGGCAAAAACCACTACAATATTGTAAAGTAATTAGCCTCCAATTAAAATAAGTAAATTAATTAAAAAAATTTCACAACAAAGCACATGTTTACAAAAGATCATTGAGTATATTTTTTTCAAAGTACATGTACCATGGGATATGTATGGAAAATATGAAATATAGGTATAGATATATATCAAGTTTTAAAAGCTGTTGGGTGAAAATATTAGTGATATTTTTATAGCTTGATATTGTTGCTTGATTTTTTTAACTATGAGAAAAAATATTATTAATTACCCAAAACTATAAATCAACTTAGGGGCAAAAAAGGGCTAGCTTTCAGGTCACTTTCTATTATAGAATATTGCCTTCCTAGTGTAATGAGGGTAAGATACACTTTGTATAGCTGGTATGAATTGACACAGTATTTGTTAAGATGCATAATGAATCAGTTGCTCAAATTGTTTGGCTAAACTGGAACAAAGTTGGCATGTGATATATTGATTCATTTTCTACTGATGGATTTAGTAAAGAAGAAACCAAATCTATACTTGGAAATTGAGCTTATTTTAAAATATCTTAGGCTATAGGTTATCTTTTTGTCTTGAGGGTCTCTGGCTATATTTAACATTTGTATGCATCTTCATTATGTCAATCATATGGAAGATCAATTTGTTAGTACAATTGCTTCAAGTAAATGGGAGGGACTTTCCTCGTGGAAGAAAGACATAGGAATTTTGACATTTGAAATTCAAAATAGAGCTTTACTGAGTTACTATGTGGTGACTATATTTCTTCTTTATCTTTTCCTTTGTGTTGTATGTTAGTGCAGTTCTTTTCTAATTCTAGTCATCAGTATTTTTGAGAAAATTTTTTATAAATCAAGGGTAAGAATCGTGATTATGTGGGGATGGAGTGGATTCTTTCTGCTGAGTACAGTTATAGCCTGGGTTATTATATATAAAATGAACAAAGGGAAGAAGGTCAACAGGCTAGCAATCTGGGGGCCCAAGGAATAATACAGTGTGAGTTCCTTGGGTTTTTTCTTTGCCTCATATGTTCTAGATTTAGAGCTGAAGAAGCTGGCAAAGCAGAAATGCCAATGAGTGTCAATGAAAGAATTCCCAGTTAAAGCTTCTCTGTGTAGACAGTGAATCGGGAAAAGAGCAGACAAGCAAGGCAGAGCTTTTAGAAAAATCACTCTAACACCCTCATATAAACTGAATTGTATCCCTTCAAAATTTGTGTCATAGCCAAAGTTTTTAATACCTCAAAATGTGGCTGTATATCAAGATAGACCTTTGAATGAGGCAATTGAGTAAATATGAAGCCATTAGGTGGGTCCATTCATGGGGTCGCAAAGAGTCGGACACGACTGAGCAACTGAACTAAACTGAACTGAATCCAGTCTGACTGGCATCCTAATAAATAGAGAATATTTGTGTATACAGAGCAACAGCAGGCTTGTTTGTGCACAGTTGAAAGGTTGCAAGACACAGCAAGAAAGCTGCAAGTCAAGGAGAGCAATCTCAGAAGAAATCAAACTGACTGATGTGTTGATGAACTTCCAGCCTCCAGAACTGTCAGAAAATAACGTTCTGTTGTTTAATTTGCCGTCTGTAGTATTCTGCTTCAGCAGTCTTAGCGAGCTAATGCACACCTCCACTCCCATCTAAGCTTTTGTAAAAGTGAGAGGAGAATACTGTTAGTCTCAAGCCAGACCAAATCCCAACTAATAAGTAAGAAACATGTTAAAGAAAAAAAAATTATATGTAATTATTCTACCTTGGAAAGCATAAGATTATTACTTTATTCATTAGTCTGTTTACAAATATTGTTCAAGCTTTACATTAATAATTTGTGTGTGAATGTGCAGTGTGCACACCAGTGCGTCAAAACATAAATAGACTTGAAATAATGAAACAGCAAACCTCTAAGCTGAAAGCCCAAGAGAGGTATTTGGAACTTCATAACAGAAATTAATGCAATGGTCTTCCTTGGTGGCTCAGCTGGTAAAGAATCCCGGGAGACCTGGGTTTGATCCCAGGGTTGGGAAGATCCCCTAGAGAAGGGAATGGCTACCCACTCCAGTATTCTGGCATGGAGAATCCCAAGCACTCTATAATCGATGAGGTCACAAAAGAGTTGGACACGACTGAGTGACTTTCACTTAATGCCTTTTGCAAGGTGGTAAGACATTTTCAAGCAACCTGTAACCTGAAAGATAGTTTCTTTACTTCCGATGCAAAGGTAACCTTGTTAAGCCCTTTCACCATCTTGACTGATCTGACAAAGAGGTGAGAAAGGACAGAGGAAACAGATAATGTGCCCCATGTTCATCCCAGTAGTATTTACAATAGCCAAGGTAAGGGAAACCTAAACGCCCGTCAAGGGATGAATGGATAAAGAAGATGTGTACACACACACTGAAATGTTACTCAGTCACAAGAAACATGCAGTCTTGCCATTTTTAACAACATGGATGGACCTTGAGGGTATTATGCTAAATGAAATCTCAGAAAAAGAGAAACACTCTGATTTCACTCTTAGGTGGAATATAAGAAAAACAGAAAGCACACACACATAAAAATGAACAAACAGAACAAAAACCAACACATCGGAGAACAGAGTAGTGATTCCAGAGGGGCAGGGGTAGGCCAAGGGTGAAATGGATTAGGGGGGTCAGCTGTTTGGCGACAGACGGAAACTACATCTTTGGCGGTGAACACACTGTGGGGCTTCCGGGTGGCACTAATGGTAAAGAATCTGCCTGCCAGTGAAGGAGATCCAAGAGACATGGGTTCGATCCCTGGGTGGGGAAGATCCCCTGGAAGGAAATGGCAACACACTCCAGTATTCTTGCCTGGAAAATTCCATGGGTAGAAGAGCCTGGTGGGCTACAGTCCATGGGGCTGCAAAGAGTCTGATGTGACTGAACGCACACACACACACACAGACATACATGAACATAGTTCAGAGACATATATGAATGTAGTATACACAAAAGTCTAAAAATTATGCACACATTAAACTTTTATAGTATTATAAACCAGTGTTACCACAATAAAAATAAATACAGTAATAATTTAGAAAAATTTTACTGCTCACGCCCCCAAGGAAGTAGAATTGAGTCTACTAATATTCTAATTTCTACCTGACAAATATTAGCCTTGTGGATTGGTCTTCAAGCTCTCCCTATGTAATGTCTTATGAATTCTGGTTAGGCAAATCTTTGTTAAAGTAAGATTAATTCCGTGTTTACTGTTTTATTGATGAGAATATAAGCATAAAAGAATATTTCTTCATTTTTGCAAAAAGTGGTTGAAGATACTAACTAGTGTTTTCCCAGAAAATCTGTCTAGAGTGTAGTGCCGTGAAAGAAATATTTCTTTCAAGATTGTTTATTGAACTTACTTTCATCAGCAAGACAAGTATAATTCACTGTGTTCTCTCATTTCCTTTTCTACGAGCGATAGCTAAGAGTTCAGTTTTTAATGTTCAACATGGTTATAATCAGCTTATCTATCCTTCTGGTAAACATTTTAAGACATTTCCTTGTTTCATGCTTATTTTAACTGTCCAGCTTTATTGCCCTTATTCTAAATTTGATCAGTTGTTATGAAGTTACCAGGTTATAAATTATAAATATAATATCCCTAATTTGCATAATATTAAGAATATAAAATATTGTTAAGAAATTTTACAAGAAAGTTGGTATTTCATGCAGAAATTCTAGGTTTTAAATCCCAGCATATCTCTAATTATTTTAAAATTTAGTTTCATTTTAGATTGAGTAAAAATTGAAAGTTCCTTTGAGGGAATAAATCTTGATTAATAGATACATTAGTACAAATGAAATAGTGATGCATGCAATATTACCAATACGTCAAATACAAATTGATGTACAAAGAGTTGAAAAAATATTGTACAGTAACACTACAATGTTGAATGTAATAGTCACCATATTGCTAGCAAGAAAGGATTTGAATAATGAACTTAAAAGGTTGAGAAACCACTTGAGAAAAAAACATTTTAATATTTAATTCTAGTGTTAATTTTGGAAAACAAAGGAAACATCAAAACAAAAACACAGGCTAATTTCTCTAAAAAGTTTTTATTTTTATAATACTGTAGAGTGTATGGTGCTTCATAATTTAAAATTTTCATGCACGTGTCTGATTGCATTTTGATCCTCAAAGTATTTTGGGGGATAGGTATGGTAGATATTCATTACTTTAGGTAAGAAGTTAGATTTTTTTTTCACAAAATTTTTTCTATACTTAGTTGAATAATTCTGTGTTTATCGCGATAATTCTTAATGTCTACAGCATATTGAATTTCATTGCTTCTATGACACATTTCCCCCCACACACTGGGATGTTTACAACAATAAAGTCTAAAAAGCATGCTCACTCAGGTAGAATCAGACTATGCTTGCCATTACCTGTGCATGTGGAGACTTCAAACGCCCAGCACAAAATTTGCAGTATATGTGTCCCTATGGAGGATCATTCTCCAGATAAAATAGTCCTTTTAATCCCTAGGAACCAAATGGTTAGAGTAATAAGTAAAGGAGGAAATGAATCAAGTATGTTTGTCAATATGGTTCCAAGTTGAAATAAAAACATAGCTGCTGCTGCTGCTGCTGAGTAGCTTCAGTCCAACTCTGTCCGACTCTGTGCGACCCTGTAGATGGCAGCCCACCAGGCTCCCCCGTCCCTGGGATTCTCCAGGCAAGAACACTGGAGTGGGTTGCCATTTCCTTCTCCAATAGCTAATCCTGTGTAATTGCAAAGTCACATTTGAAACGCCAACATCAATGACTTTTCTTCAGAAATACCACATAACCAGTGCTCTAGGCAATGGCAATCCACTCCAGTACTCTTGCCTGGAAAATCCCATGGACGGAGGAGCCTGGTGGGCTGCAGTCCATAGGGTCGCTAAGAGTCAGACACGACTGAGCGACTTCACTTTCACTTTTCACTTTCATGCTTGGAGAAGGAAATGGCAACCCACTCCAGTGTTCTTGCCTGGAGAATCCCAGGGAAAGGGGAGCCTGGTAGGCTTCCATCTATGGGGTCACACAGAGTCGGACACGACTGAAGTGACTTAGCAGCAGCAGCAGCAGCAGTGCTCTTAAGAGCCCTGGGAATGTCATTCTGTGAAAAAACAAAATCATTAAGAACTCTAAATCTAAAAAAATAAAAGAACTCTAAATCTAAAAGCAATTTAAGAGAGAACAGTTCTGAATGTGAAGAAATTATAGAATGTTAATTTATTTTTGCTTATACATTTTACATATGTGTGTGATAAAATCTATATTTGCCAGTAAGCTCTCTTAATATATGTAAAATTTCTAGATGTTAGAAAGCACATAATTTAATTGGCTGGATGTTTTCCTTTTTATGGGGTAGATCTACCAAGAGGTGATATCTTAGATTTGAGTAATACTGTGCTAAATGCTTAGTATCCTTAGTAAAGTTATGGTTTGGAGCTGTTTTATCCCATTTCTCTGTCAATTCCTGTGCTAGTACCACAAGATTTCAATTATTTTAGGCTAAGATTTTAGGGTAAGACATTACTTTTTCAATACTCTTCACTTGTAAATTCTTTTGGCTATTCTTTCTTGTTAATTTCCCAATTTAACTTCAGATTTACTAAGTCAAATCTCCTTTCAAGCAGTTCCTGCCCCATAAATATGAAATTGTGTTATAGTTATGAATAGCTGGTATTTTGCAAACATCGGATCTAGAAATACAAGATGACTTTCCACTTTTTCAAATTTCAAGTCGTTTGGTGAAGAACATTTCTTTTGCTTTTTCCTTAATATATGTTACATAGCTTTCTGATTAACTTTAATCTCTAATGCTTTCTTCTATTACTGAATGATGAATAATAAATTTTATAAAGATTTTCACAGGCATAAATGGGTTCAATTGTAGTAAATTAAGTGTTGCTACTGCTGCTGCTAAGTCGCTTCAGTGTGTCCGACTCTGTGCGACCCCATAAATGACATCCCACCAGGATCCCCCATCCCTGGGATTCTCCAGGCAAGAACACTGGAGTGGGTTGCCATTTCCTTCTCCAATGCATGAAAGTAAAAATGAAAGTGAAGTCGCTCAGTCGTGTCCGATTCTTTGCGACCCTGTGGACTGCAGCCTACCAGGCCCCTCCATCCATGGGATTTTCCAGGCAAGAGTACTGGAGTGGGTTGCCATTTCCTTCTCTGAAATTAAGTGTTAGTCTTTGGTTATTTAAGAAAAAGGCTTGGAGAACACTGCATCTATAGTCAGGCTAGATATCTGAAGCTGGATATTAAATGACAAATGATTTAACTTCACACTTACCTTTTTATTATAAGGAAAATAATCCCCTACATTTGTGCCTATCATATTGAAGAAAAAAAAACAATTATGCTATTTTTAAAGTCTTTATTGAATTTGTTACATTATTGTTTCTGTTTAATGTTTTGGTCTCCAGGCCTGTGGGATCTTTGCTGCCCAACCAGGGATTGAACATGCACCCCTTGTATTGGAAGGCAAAATCTTATCCATTGGACTGCCAGGGAAGTGCCGGGATCCATCAGATTTAAAATTATAAATGTGTAATATGTTTGACTCATTTGATATGTTTATCCTTTGCTACCGTGACCCTCAACAGGGCAAAAATAACTATTCCCCAGTATTAGAGTTATTCATGGAAACTCTTTAAAATATCTTTTAAAATGTTAAAGAAGTCATCATCCTTAATCCACTTTTTAAAAAGACAAGAAATTTGCAGTAATAATTGAAACTTTTAAGCTGATGATTTCTTAAGACATGCTGTTAAAAGAAAAAATAGGTATCCAGTTGAAACAACCTGAAGTAAGTGAATTAAAAGAAATTGTTCAAAAGGCAATCTTTAAATTATCAATTTATATAGGAAATTGGATATTTCATTTGCTTCATGCTAGAACTATTGCATATTTTAGAAAGTTTAGGAGAAAGTAAAAGCTGTATTTCAGACCAATACTGTGTTCACAGTTATACATAATTAGTAAATTGGAATAATGCCTTAAAATATTAAAATTTTGCAGGCTCTTAAAAATATGAGATATTAAAAGTAAAAGAAATTATGATGTTTTTATAAGCTGTGAGAGTAATTCTGTTGAAATTACAGGCAAGATAAATATTTTCTTGCATATTTCTATAGTTTTCAAAGCATCATTTTGCTGGAATTTGTTATATTTCTAGGATTTTAATTTCAACCATTAAAACTGTACAACATCAGTAATATTCATTTGTAGGCTAATGACAAAAAAACAGTTTTCAAATGATCATTCATTAAAGATGTGATTTCACTGTGAAAAAATAAAGCATAATTTTTGTTGATGTCCAGTTTAAAAAAAATCACAAATAAGTAAAATATTAAAATGAAGAAGATAGAGATGATACTGTAGTTCAAGATTTGAAGAGCATGTTTTTCTACTATTTAACTTCAAAACTGCAGAGTTTCCTTGGCAATGATTCCTCACTGTATCATCCAGGTTTGAAGAGAAATGTTCAAGCTCCAGCACCTCCATCAGTACAAACAAAGGCCAGTCAAACTTTGGCCGGTCAAGCAAAGGCCAGTGTAAATTGTCTGGGTTGTGTTGTTGTCCAGTCACTAAGTCACGTTCTGCTCTCTGAGAACCCGTGGACTGCAGCACACCAGGCTTCTCTCTTCTCCACTGTCTCTTGGAGTTTGCGCAGATTCATGTCCATTGAGTTGGTGATGCCATCTGACCATTTCATCATCTGCTGCCAGCTTCTCCTTTTGCCTTCCATCTCTCCCAGCATCAGGATCTTTTCCAGTGAGTTGGCTTTTTGCATCAGGTGGCCAAAGTATTAGGGCTTTAGCTTCAGTGTCAGTCCTTCCAATGGATATTCACGGTTGATTTCCTTTAGGTTTGACTGGTTTGAACTCCTTGGAGTCCAAGGGAATCTCAAGAGTTTTCTCCAGCACCACAGTTTGAAAGCATCAGTTCTTCGGTGGTCAGCCTTCTTTATGATCCAGCTCTCGCATCCATACATGACTAGTGGGAACACCAAAATACTGACATCCTCCATGCTCATTCCAAAAAATATGTCATTTATTTAAGGAAAACCATTAAAATAAAGTTAGTTTCTCATAGGTGCCTTAAAATGATATTTCAAACAAACCTGCTTATGCAGGACTGCTGCTGCTGCTAAGTCGCTTCAGTCGTGTCTGACTCTATGCAACCCCATAGAGGGCAGCCGACCACGCTCCGCCGTCCCTGGGATTCTCCAGGCAAGAACACTGGAGTGGGTTGCCATTTCCTTCTCCAATGTGTGAAAGTAAAAAGTGAAAGTGAAGTCGCTCAGTCGTGTCCAACTAGTAGCAACCCCATGGACTGACTGCAGCCCACCAGGCTCCTCTGTCCATGCGATTTTCTAGGCAAGAGTACTGGAGTGGCTTGCCAGCATGCAGGACTAGTGTCTGCTAATTCTACCTCATTCTTCATTGAACTAAACTAAGATCATGGCATCCGGTTCTATCACTTTATGGCAAATAGATGGGAAACAATAGAAACAGTGACAGACTACTTTTTGGGCTCCAAAATCACTGCAGATGGTGAGTGCAGCCATGAAATTAAAAGACGCTTACTCCTTGGAAGAAAAGCTATGACCAACCTAGACAAAATATTAAAAAGCAGAGACATTACTTTGTCAACAAAAGTCCATCTAGTCAAAGCTATGATTTTTCCAGTAGTCATGTATAGATGTGAGAGTTGGACCATAAAGAAAGCTGAGAGCTGAAGAATTGATGCTTCTGAACTGTGGTGTTGGAGAAGACTCTTGAGAGTCCCTTGGACTGCAAGGAGATCCAACCAGTCAATCCTCAAGGAAATCAATGCTGAATATTCATTGGAAGGACTGATGCTGAAGCTGAAACTCCAGTACTTTGGCCATGTGATGTGAAGAACTGACTCATTGGAAAAGACCCTGATGCTGGGAAAGATTGAAGGCAGGAGGAGAAGGGGACGACAGAGGATAAGATGGTTGGATAGCATCACCAACTCGATGGACATGAGTTTGTGTAAGCTCTGGGAGTTTGTGATGGATGGGAAAGTCTGGCATGCTGCAGTCCATGGGATCACAAAGAGTCGGACACGACTGAGTGACTGAACTGAAATGAACTGAAAAATATTACCTTCAGCCTGGCAGTTAAACAATTGAATCCAATAATTATATACCTTAGAATTTAGAGCAAGCACAGTAAGATTGCTAAAAATTTGAGCAAAAATCATACCCTTGTTAGAAATATAAAGTCTGGCATTAATGAAAATGGAAAAGAGATGCTAAGAATAGTCTGGAGATTAATAAGTATGAACATTATAATACAAGGTCAATGAACAGCTGGTTCTCCATTTTTATGGTGAACACTAATTGGAATAGATTTAAATTTTAGCAAAGACCGTGCTCTTAAAAGTGTAGATTGTGTAGGAAGGCAGGTAAATACTTGCTAAGTGGCTTAGTGAAGTTGTGATTGACTTTGTAGATGGCCCGGATAGTGACTTATTAAATTGATAAATGCTCTGCTAGGATGTACTGTGTTCTAATAATGATACTCATTTTTGATGGCATATGCATTACTAAAGATTTTTCATTTCTTATATCCTAAGGAGTTTGCATTTTCCTCTTGCCCTTTGTAAGATTCAAGAGGTTAGGTGAAAGGGTGGAATCTCGGCATTGTTCTTAAGGCTTGTTAGGGTCCTTTTGGATTAATTATAGGAAGTTGGCTGAAAGCACCTGGTAAGACTTCTGGGGGTCACTGTGAAGTTGGCGTTTCTTCCCAACTTCAGTGTCCAGTGAGCAAAGGTGCCGACAGATGTAGCTTTCCCACTGTCTTAATAGCACAAAATACTATGTTCAAGTGAGAACACGCAAATGAAAACTCATACTTACACCAACACATAGCCTGAGATGCCGGTTCCCATGGTTTGTTAATGACAGGATCGGTGTGGGACCCGCACCACTCCACTTTCCAACAGGGATTTCAAACCTCACAGTTTTCACCGCCAGAGTTTCCCAAAATGTCTTCTAATTACTGTGTGCCTAAAAGGGAAATCAAAAGAAAAGGGCACTTTGCTCTAGACACTAAAGCAAACTGCAGGGGAAGTCTTTCACCAGTCGTCCAGCTACAGCTGAGGGCGAGAAAGAGGGCCAGGAATGATACGTGAAACAGACGAGTCACTCACCCCGAGGGTGTGACTTCAGAGTGACCTTTGTCTATCATTTGGGGATAGTATTTGAGGATAATCAAGGAATTCATAGCTGAGAGCTCAGCGACGCTCTGCCTTTGTAAAAAGACACTGTCACGGCAGGGGTTATAAGAAGCTGGAAGAAATATTAAAACAAGATGAACGTAAAAGGGAACACATTTATGGAAGAGACAGTAAAGACTTCACAAGTACATCCCGAGGGCTGATAGGGCCACTGATTTGTACCACTGGAGAAAAAAGGCTGTTTGTTTCTGTGGAGCTCCCTCTAGGCAGGGAGGAAGAGAAGAGATGAAAAATGCCTTATCACAAGGAACCATGGTGAGAATGTTAGAGGTGGAGTCTGCAGCTCCTCCTGTGGGCAAGAGGCTATATATTTTTTTTTAACACATCACAATGGGAAACTTGTAGAGTGTGGCTCGGAACCCAGACCCCAAGTCTAAAAGCAGCCTTCGCCATTTACTTCAATTACATTCAGTTCTTTTGGATTCTTAATAATAAAGGGTGAGCAGGGAGCCGGGATGGCACCCCACTCCAGTACTCTTGCCTGGAAAATTCCATGGGCGGAGGAGCCTGGTGGGCTGCAGTCCATGGGGTCGCTACAGTTGAGCAACTTCACTTTCCCTTTTCACTTTCATGCATTGGAGAAGGCAATGGCAACCCACTGCAGTGTTCAGCCCTGGTGGGCTGCCATCTATGGGGTCGCACAGAGTCGGACACGACTGAAGCGACTTAGCAGCAGCAGCAGGGAACCGGGAAAGAGAAGAGTGCAAAGCTAAAACTGAAATAGGAAGAATGTCCAGAGACTGAAGGGAGAGGAAAGATCCCCGGAGCCAGCATCACCAAGACGAACTTGACTCACCCCAGGCTGTCGACTCCTAGATGGAGAAGAAACACCTGGGACTGAATATTGTAATCCAGGTTTCCTAAAACTGGGAGGGCTGGAAGAGGTCATCTGGTCAAACTTCTGGATCTTTATTCTGTCATTAACCTCCTGGATCCTCATAGCCTGTAATATTTTCCCTGGATGTGTGTTTTCAAAACATGTGCAGTGAGTTCTCTTTCTTTGTTAAATTTCCCAGTCAGCCTCAGAAGCCTTGCTTCTTTGTTTCATGGTAGACCATTATATGCTCTCAACAGGAAGTTATTTCATCTTGAACTTCAGAGTTGCGGAAAGTCTGCAGTGGAAGCACTTCTTGCCAGATGGAAGACTTTTATTTATGATTTGAGAGAATAAAC
The DNA here is from genome assembly GCF_049115385.1 of Moschus berezovskii. Taxonomy (NCBI): domain Eukaryota; kingdom Metazoa; phylum Chordata; class Mammalia; order Artiodactyla; family Moschidae; genus Moschus; species Moschus berezovskii. Next base: position 119,215,609 of record NC_142462.1, read on the forward strand.
ACAACCCTGTGGCCCTTTAGAGTTGGCTCAGTGAACTGGGAATAAGATGAAGGGTCGTTACTAAACACATAAACTTACTAGCAGAATATAGTAGTTTTTTTTCTTTTCCTCTTCCTGAGTGGCCCTTAATAGATACAAAGCAACAGAAGCATTCAGTTCAGTTCAGTTCAGTTGCTCAGTCGTGTCCGACTCTTAGCAACCCCATGAACCACAGCATGCCAGGCCTCCCTGTCCATCACCAACTCCTGGAGTTCACTCAAACTCATGTCCATCGAGTCGGTGATGCCATCCAGCCACCTCATTCTCTGTCATCCCCGTCTTCTCCTACCCCCAATCGCTCCCAGCATCAGAGTCTTTTCCAGTGAGTCAACTCGTCGCATGAGGTGGCCAAAGTATTGCAGTTTCAGCTTTAGCATCAGTCCTTCCTATGAACACCCAGGATTGATCTCCTCTAGAATGGACTGGTTGGATCTCCTTGCAGTCCAAGGGACTCTCAAGAGTCTTCTCCAGCACCACAGTTCAAAAGCATCATTAGTTAAAGCAAAATCTCCACCACAATGTTAGCCAAAATGAAACCCAACTGCGGTTCTAAATACCGCTTCTAACAAATCCTTTGATATTGCCTTAATTGTAAATTAATCTAATCTAATTGATTCCAAAATTTTTTATAAAAAACTTCTACTGGCATATGTGCCTCTTCTCTTATTTATGCTGTTAATCATCATTGTGTGTGTTAAAGTCACATCTTTGGAATCACAGGTTTATTTTCACTTACCTTTTGATATATTAAAATTATCAGCTTTTTAATCTCCTCTCAGTAGAAATATGAACAGATTGGTCATTGTATCATATCTGATTAGCTCCAAACAAAACAGATGTCAACAAGATAAAAAGATATTTTTAATTCTTTGTTTGCATGATTAAAACTATATTATGAATTTTTCAAATATAAAAAAGTGAATAATGGTATGAATCTCTATGTAGCAGGGATTAAAATCATGGAGTATTACTTTTCAACTGCTGCATAACAAATAGCCAGAAGATGGGACCTTTACTTAAAGAGTTCACCTGATTAGATCAGGCCCATCGAAGATCATCTCCCGTTTGATTAATTCAGAATCGCCTGTGGAGCTCCTGATTATGTCTAAAAAATCTCTCAGCCTTTGCCATATTCTCTTCACTAGAAATACATTACAAGTTCCTTTAGTATCCTAAAGGGTGCTAAAGCATCCCCCTTTAGCAGGGGTCTTACACACAGATATGGGTAGGGATCATGGAGGTCATCCTAGAATTTGGTCTATGATACATGAGCTAACTTAGCCCTTTACCGCTAATAGTATCTCTCATTTCTAGTGTCTTTATTTCTTGAATTGATTATGACACAATGAAAAAGAAAAGGAAAACTAATTGCAAAGTTGTGCATGTATGAAAATTTTCAACTACAGGAAAGAAAGGCTCATGAATCAAAGAACTGAGAAGATAAATAAGTTGATTTGAAAAGAAGTTGTAATAAAGTTTGATGTCAAAAGAACTGGCCCAGCAAGTAAAAAACAGTGTGTATTTAAAGACAATAATGCAGAATTCAGTTCAGTTCAGTTCAGTCGCTCAGTCGTGTCCGACTCTCCGCGACCCCGTGAATCACAGCACACCAGGCCTCCCTGTCCATCACCAACTCCCGGAGTTCACTAAAACTCAAGTCCACAGAGTCGGTGATGCCATCCAGCCATCTCATTCTCTGTCGTCCCCGTCTCCTCCCGCCCCCAACCTTTCCCAGCATCAGAGTCTTTTCCAGTGAGTCAACTCGTCGCATGAGGTGGCCAAGAGTACTGGAGTTTCAGCTTTAGCATCTGTCCTTCCAATGAACACCCAGGATTGATCTCCTTTAGAATGGACTGGTTGGATCTCCTTACAGTCCAAGGGACTCTCAAGAGTCTTCTCCAACACCACAGTTCAAAAGCATTAATTCTTCGGCGATCAGCTTTCTTCACAGTATCATTTACCAAATCTATGTTAGTCTAAGAGTTTATTTTGTGGGTTGTGTTTGCTTTGTTCTTTAAATGTTCTATCAGTATGTAATAAAGTCAAGACATAATAAGTGTTTTATATGCAGCTTAAATCAACTTTAGTTAAATGATACCTGTTTACTCATTAGAGCTCTGACCACTAAAGACAGAAATTTGTATCTTTATACTGTTTTTGAAAGTCTACCTGTTTCATGAAACTCTTTTACTAACCCACCTTCTTTTTTCAAATTTGTTTTACCTTTTTACCTCAGGTACAGATGTTGAATTAATTGCAGTTTTTATTATGACACAAAGACTTGTTTCTTGTCTTAGCTTACTTTATACTCTTTGAGAGTTGAATGCTTTCCACATTTCTTTTCTTGGTTGTTAGCATCATCTTGGTTTTTCTGAACTTTACTACTTGGATGTCAGCAAGGAAGGGATACTGTGTTCTAAAAGGGATTTTAACTTCTTTCCTGTGTGGTAGGTGATATAAGATCATCATCTCTATTCCCCTGTATGAAAGCGTCAGTAAATTCTGTATCATTTTCTCATGCTTTAAAACAATTTGATTTATTTCGGTGAACTTAAAAAAATTTGCCAAACACTGGTGTGTGCTGGCCAGTGTCAGAATAGAGTCAAAAAGGAGACTTCAGAAGATTAAGTAAGTTTTTAAGATCTCAGAGTCAGGAAATGACAGAGTTGGGGCTCAGATTCAGAATTTGAGAGTCCATATTTTCAATCGGAATTTTTGGCGTTTGGTTTATACATCACATTAATAGTGTGTTCTGTGCTTTCCCATGTGTTTTCATGCTGTGTAGTGTTCATGATGAGGCATCACAGTTTTTCAATTCGTCTTATTGTATCTTTACTTTTATTATAAATATGACCAGAGTTACAGTGAACCATTACAAAAATCATAATTTTAATAATTTCAAAATATTTCTTTCTTAATTATCTCCTACAGATTTTGCGTACTTATTTCTACAAGGCTATCATTGATTTAAACACTAATTGAAACTGTTTCTTTAATAATTACTTTTTAAATCCGTGTCATATGCCTTTTTATTATCTTAAGTATGGAAAGTCTACGATCTTTGAAAGTAAATTCAATCTTTAGAAATGAGCCTAAAAGTTTTTAAGAATAGATATGGTACATAAAATATATAACCAAGCTGAATGTTCAGTCGCTCAGTTGTGTCTGACTCTGCAGTTCCATGGACTGTAGCCTGCCAGGCTCCTCTGCCCATGGGATTTCTCAGGCAAGAATGCTGGAGTGGGGTACCATTTCCTTCTCCAAGTATCTTCCGACCCAGGGATTGAACCTGCTTCTCTTGAGTCTCCTCCATTGGCAGGCAGATTCTATGCCACTAGCACCACGTGTGAAGCCCTGCCATAATCAAACTGAATAATAAATTTCTTTTCTTCCCTCAAAACTATCTTATAATTATTAGAACATGGTTTTACTCCTTTAGTTCTAGAAAGAGTCGTAAAATCTATTAAATAAACAAACCAACATCATCTTTGATGGATTAATTATAAACTCTGACAACTGAATTCAAAGAAAATAATTTATCTAGTCTTTGATAATTTTGATAATCAAAATTCTTCCATGTGAGGAATACTTTAATAGTCTATGATGTTTTCATTTTATTTTAAAATCTTACTTCAATTATGTATTTCATCCTTGTTAATGTTTTTCTCAAATTCAGTCTTTGTCCTGAAGTCCTTTTAAGATTAAGACAAATGTTGTGTAATCTTTACTAATTGCATAAATTGTAATGAATTCTTCCCATAAATGTTCTTCGTGTTGATTTTTTGAGGTTAAAAATTTTTAATTTTATTTAAGTTTAATTTTTGGCCATCATTTCAAACTAATAATTCATTTGAATGAACCAAATAGCTGACATTTTCAAAACTTTCATTGGTTTTGTGAACCACCACTTCATATATAATCAAGGCCATCTTCCCTGCTTCTTAAAAGGATTTGTTTTAGTTTGTGCCAGTCAAATATTTTTGATATCATTGTTTTCCTCTATTAGCTTTGTTCAGGTTTATATGTTTATAACACTTGAAGAAACTGAATTCCCTCAGATCTGGAATTTTCTTTCATCTAAACAACTCTCTGTAATCCTTACGTCCATGTGATGTTCTTGCATGCTCTACCCCAGAAAGTATCAGCAGAGAACTTCCTCAGAGGAGTACCACCTAATTATTTGCCCCTTCGTTTTCTACATGATATGGAAGCACGTCCTTTTGCTCAGGGGATTCAATAGATTCCGTCTTTTTTCCCTTATGCAGGAGAATGGATCTCCAGTCTCCCTTCTCTTCCTGCCAATTTTTCGTTTCAGTCTGTGTTGAAGACAACGGCCAGAAAGTGAAAGGGGAAAGGGAAAGTGAAGTCGCTCAGTCATATCCAACTCTTTGCGACCCCATGGACCGTAGCTCACCAGGCTCCTCTGTCCATGGGATTTTTCCAGGCAAGAATACTGGAGTGGGTTGCCATTTCCTCCTCCAGGAGATCTTCCCGACCCAGGGATTGAACCTGTGTCTCCCTCCTTGTAGGCAGACACTTTACCATCTGAATCACCAGGGAAGTCCTTTCTACGTTTACCCCCAGTGTCAGATTGTGTCCCTGCTCTTGTGAAGACTTACCAGTGGCTTTCTGGTCATCCTCAGCCCTGTAAGGTCCGGCCTGTTGTCACTCTGCTGCCCCTCTCAGGCCATCTTTCCCTTTGCTGACATGGCCGCCCAGCCTCACCCATAAGCAACTCCGAGCTGTCTCTCAAATATGCACCCCACGTTTCAGTCTCATCTGCTGTCTCCTCTGCCTAGAACGCCTTTCTCCCGCTAGCTGCATGACAGTTGCAGCTTCTTATTGCCTTTGCTCAAACAGAATCTTCATATGAAGTATACCCTGACCAGTGATTTAAAACTGGTAGCCCCATCCGCTTTTCCACCGTCTGCCAATGTTACTTCATCTGTCATCTCCTTTAGGTTTATCATTAGCTTTTTCTCAGCCTCCAAGGTGTATTTGTTTAATTATTTATGCATTTATCCAGTTTCCACTAGCATATAAGGTACGTGAGAGGAGGACTCTCGTGTATTTTTTTTTTAACTACTGCATATCTGTTTCTTAGAACGTTGAGTGTCATGTATTAGATCCTAAATATTTGCATTGATATGTGTGGGGTTTCCCAGGTGGTGCTAGTGGTAAAGAACCTGCCTGCCATTGCAGGAGATAAAAGAGACCTGGGTTCAATCTCTGGGTTGAGAAGATCCCCTGGAGAAGGGAATGGCTACCCACTCCAGTATTTTTGCCTGGAAAATCCCATGAACAGAGGACCCCGGTGGGCTACAGTCCATAGGGTCATGAAGAGTTGAACACGATAGAAGCGACTTAGCACACTGTATATGTGTTGAATGAATAAATATTGATCATTTGCTTTTGTGCCCATATGAAGAATATGCAGATGTTTATCTACCAAAGTGCTAGCATTATGCAAGCCAACAGTTCAAAAAAGTCCTTCTGTAAAAATGTATTTCTTTTCATCATTACCAGACACACAGAAACTTACATCATTACAAGACACATGGAAATTGCATCAGCATTCCCCTCAAATATTTCTGTGAGTGGTTATGTTGCAAGGGTAAAAATTCATTAACCAGTTTGACAATTTTAGGGTATTTTCACAAAACATCAGGCTAGGTTTCAAGGCTTCCTCCCACATTATTTAACGCACTGTTTTGCTGTGATATTTCTGGCAGAGTGGTATTGTATCACCAATCTCTTGATGTCTTTGAAAGTTTCGATCAAGATGTTGTGTCTTCCCACTGAGTTATTTTGAAAACGTCTTTAAATGACAACTAAGAATGACAATCAAGCTACTTGGCAATCTTCATATCAGAAATAGAGTGTATACCCCATACCTGAAGAATGTAGTAGTCACATTGGTATAGAATAGTTCACAACTGGTTAGCTTATTATGCCTATTTTAATAGTAATAAAAATAATGAAAAAGATCTATAGAATAGAGTTACTAACTATTGGTGTGTATAAATGAGAAGGCATATGCCAACAGAAAGTTTATTTAAATTAATTTACAATTAAAATGTATATTTTATAATCCCTTTATATATACTGCTGCTTTCAGGTGAGGAAATTAAGATTTAAGGTAGAATTTCAGTTATTAGCCCAAAGTAAGGCAGCTGGTAATAGTAGAACCAGGATATGTGTTCATCTCTGTCTGACTCCAAAGCCCTGACTTCTAATGATTCTGAAAGAGAAAGGAAAGGGGGAAGGTTTGGCTGCCACCTAGTCCCCCAGATGCTATGAGCCTAAACCAAGTGAAAATACTCGTGAAGACCACTAGTTCCTCAGTTGAATATTGGAGCTGGTTGAGGCTTATTTGCAATTAATACCGTGACCTGCAGATTACACAGGCTGTAGAGCTCAAAACTCTTCTTTAGGGGAAGTATCCTACACTAGGTGTCACAAAACCCCAGTTCTGTCCATGTTTTGCTCCTTGCTACTTCCATGACTTTGGGTGTGACACTTATCTGCTGTGAGCTTTAGATTTTATTTATACAAATAAATATAATGTTGAGGATGTCAGAGGATGAGATGACTGGATGGAATCACCTATGCAATGGACGTGACCTTGGGCAAACTTCGGGAGATGGTGAGGGACAGGGAGTCCTGGTGTGCTGCAGTCCAGGGGATCACAAAGAGTTAGAAACCACTGAACAACAAATAATGTTGTTAGCTTAGTCCACTTCTCAGGGCTTTGTAAGATTTAAGTGTACCCTGATAGTATCTATATTTAAAGCATTGTCATTATTTCTATCATTGTAGCTAGAAGACTGTTTTGTTCCTCAGTTCCTGTTTTATTGATCTTTTAAGGGATTGTATGATTTTCTTATATGAGTGGGCAAAGTGGTCTCTTTTTCAGTGGATTCAATTTTAGATCATTAAGGAGAAGAAACAAATTGAATTGGGCCTTTAGGCATATTCTGGCAAAGTAAAATAAGAATTTCAATGGGGTAAGGACAAAAACATGAGTCACATCAGTGGCATAAATATGAATTTGGAAAAAAAAGATTCCTGAAATGATGTTAGCAAGCAATAGGATTAGCAGCAGGTATAGATGTGTCTTACTGGCAACAGGTTACAAGTCTGTGTAGTCTTGTATGGGACATTTTGTTGCATATTTAAAGATACAATATAAACTGGTTCTCAATGGACATAGTTCAGTTCTGTTCAGTTGCTCAGTAATGTCTGACTCTTTGTGACCCCATGAACCGCAGCACGCCAGGCCTCCCTGTCCATCACCAAATCCCGGAGTCCACCCAAACCCATGTCCATCGAGTTGGTGATGCGATCCAACCATCTCATCCTCTGTCGTCCACTTCTCCTCCTGCCCTCAATCTTTCCCAGCATCAGTGTCCTTTCAAATGAGACAGCTCTCCACATCAGGTGGCCAAAGTATTGGAATTTTCAGCTTCACCATCAGTCCCTCCAATGAATACCCAGGACTGATCTCCCTTAGGATGAACTGGTTGGATCTCCTTACAGTCCAAGGGACTCTCAAGAGTCTTCTCCAACACCACAGTTCAGAATTCTCTGCGCTCAGCTTTCTTTATAGTCCAACTCTCACATCCATACATGACTACTGGAAAAACCATAGCCTTGGCTAGATGTACCTTTGTTGGCAAAGTAATGTCTCTGCTTTTTAATATGCTGTCTAGGTTGGTCATAACTTTCCTTCCAAGGAGCAAGCCTCTTTTAATTTCATGGCTGCAGTCACCATCCGCAGTGATTTTGGAGAACAGAAAAATAAAGTCAGCCACAGTTTCCACTGTTTCCCCATCTATTTGCTATGAAGTGATGGGACCAGATGCCATGATCATAGTTTTCTGAATATTGAGCTTTAAGCCAGCTTTTTCACTCTCCTCTTTCACTTTCATCAAGAGACTCTTTAGTTCTTCTTCACTTTCTGCCATAAGGGTGGTGTCATCTGCATCCATGAGGTTATTGATATTTCTCCCGGCAATCTTGATTCCAGCTTGTGCTTCTTCCAGCCCAGCGTTCCTCATGATGTACTCTGCATATAAGTTAAATAAGCAGGGTGACAATATACAACCTTGACGTACTCCTTTTCCTATTTGGAACCTGTCTGTTGTTCCATGTCCAGTTCTAACTTTTGCTTCCTGACCTGCATACAGGTTCCACAAGAGGCAGGTCAGGTGGTCTGGCATTCCCGTCTCTTTCAGAATTTTCCACACTTTATAGTGATCCAGATAGTCAAAGGCTTTGGCATAGTCAATAATGCAGAAATGGATGTTTCTCTGGAACTCTCTTGCTTTCTCCATGATCCAGTGGATGTTGGCAATTTGATTTCTGGTTCCTCTGCCTTTTCTAAAACCAGCTTGAACATTTGGAAGTTCACAGTTCACATGTTGCTGAAGGCTGGCTTGGAGAATTTTGAGCATGATTTTACTAGCGTATGAGATGAGTGCAATTGTGCGGTAGTTTGAGCATTCTTTGGCATTGCCTTTCTTTGGGATGGGAATGAAAACTGACCTTTTCCAGTCCTGTGGCCACTGCTGAGTTTTCCAAATTTGCTGGCATATTGAGTGCAGCACTTTCACAGCATCATCTTTTAGAATCTGAAATAGATCAACTGGAATTCCATATGCTTACTAGCTTTGTTAGTAGTGATGCTTCCTAAGGGCCACCTGACTTCACATTCCAGGATGTCCGGCTCTAGGTGAGTGGGAGTGATCACACCTTCGTGATTATCTGGGTTGTGAAGATTTTTTTTGTACAGTTCTTCTGTGTATTCTTGCCACCTCTTCTTAATATCTTCTGCTTCTGTTGCTGCTGCTGCTGCTGCTAAGTCGCTTCAGTAGTGTCAGACTCTGTGTGACCCCATAGACTGCAGCCCAGGCTCCACCGTCCCTGGGATTCTCCAGGCAAGAACACTGGAGTGGGTTGCCATTTCCTTCTCCAATGCATGAAAGTGAAAAGTGAAAGTGAAGTCACTCAGTCGTGTCCGACCTTCGCAACCCCATGGACTGCAGCCTACCAGGCTCCTCCATCCATGGGAGTTTCCAGGCAAGAGTCCTGGAGTGGGTTGCCATTGCCTTCTCTGCTGCTTCTGTTAGGTCCATACTATTTCTGTCCTTTATCGGGCCCATCTTTGCATGAAATGTTCCCTTGGTATCTGTAATTTTCTTGAAGAGATCTCTAGTCTTTCCTATTCTGTTGTTTTCCTCTATTTCTTTGCACTGATCCCTGAGGAAGGCTTTCTTATCTCTCCTTGCTATTCTTTGGAAGTCTGCATTCAAATGGGTATATCTTTCCTTTTCTCCTTTGCGTTTCTCTTCTCTTCTTTTCACATCTATTTGTAAGGCCTCCTCAACAGCCATTTTGCTTTTTTGCATTTCTTTTTCTTGGGGATGGTCTTGCTCCCTGTCTCCTGTACAATGTCACGAACCTCCATCCATAGTTCATCAGGCACTCTGTGTATCAGATCTAGTCCCTTAAATCTATTTCTCACTTCCACTGTATAATCATAAGGGATTTGATTTAGGTCATACCTGAATGGTCTAGTGGTTTTCCCTACTTTCTTCAGTTTAAGTCTGAATTTGGCAATAAGTAGTTCACGATCTGAGTCACAGTCCACTCCTGGTCTTGTTTTTACTGACTATAGAGCTTCTCCATCTTTGGCTACAAGGGATATAATCAATCTGTTTTCGGTGTTGACCATCTGGTGATACCCATGTGTAGAGTCTTCTCCTGTGTTGTTGGAAGAGGGCGTTTGCTATGACCAGGGCATTCTCTTGGCAAAACCCTATTAGCCTTTGCCCTGCTTCTTTCTGTGCTCCAAGGCCAAATTTACTGTTACTCCAGGTGTTGCTTTCTTGAGTTCCTCTTTTTGCATTCCGGTCCCCTATAATGAAAAGGACACCTTTTGGGGGTGTTAGTTCTAGCAGGCCTTGTAGGTTTTTATAGAACCGTTCAACTTCAGCATTATCTAACTCAATGAATCTAAGCCATGCCATGTGGGGCCACCCAAGATGGATGGGTCATGGTGGAGAGTTCTGATAGAATGCCCTCCACTGGAGAAGGGAATGGCAAACCACTTCAGTATTCTTGCCTTGAGAACCCTGTGAACAGTATGAAAAGGCAAAAAAGACAGGACATTGAGAAATGAACTCCCCAGGTGAGTAGGTGCCCAATATGCTACTGGAGATCAGTGGAGAAATAACTCCTGAAAGAATGAAGGGATGGAGCCAAAGCAAAACCAACACCCAGTTGTGGATGGGACTGGTGATAGAAGCAAGATTTGGTGCAATGTTAGGTCCATGAATCAAGGCAAATTGGAAGTGACAGGAGATGGCAAGAGTGAACATTGACATTCTAGGGATCAGTGAATTAAAATGGACTGGAATGGGTGAATTTTATATCTACTTCTGTGGGCAGTAATCCCTTAGAAGGAATGGAGTAGCCATCATGGTCAACAAAAGAGTCCGAAATGCAGTACTTGGATGCAATCTCAAAAACAACAGAATAATCTCTGTTCGTTTCCAAGGCAAACCATTCTGTATGATGGTAATCCAAGTCTGTGCCCAGACCACTAATGATGAAGAAAGTGAAGTTGAATGGTTCAATGGACATATGTGATTTCTAAACATAAGAACAGAAGAATGTGCTTGTAGTTTGTAGCAAAGATTTTGTTTTTGTTTTGTTCAAATTCCGTATACATCAGAACAAATACAGCTTATCAACTTCATCCATTCTTAAAATTCTTCTTAACCCAAAAAGAGACAATGTACTTTACACCATAAACAAGATGACAATTTAAATATGCAAATGCTTGATTAAAGTATATAAAATTATTTTTGTTTAATTGGTTTATGTCTAATTAGCTGACCAATGGGGGGTAATGCTCATAATGCCAGATAACTGAAATAAATGTTGTTTAACAGCATGGGGTTCCAGTAACACTTTGTTTCATCCAAGGCCAGGATGCGCCCCCTGGTGGCAGCTCTGCTTTATTTAGTCAGCTTATGTTCCTCGTGGGTATCGGCCTCCTTTCAAAACTGTCTCTGTTCTTGAGCTATTTGTGCCTGTTTTGTCACAACAAATCTGTCCGGTAATCTCTGTAACTCATGCAGATGATGTTTAGAGATCCCATCAGAAAATAATATAGAAGAGTTCTGCTCTGTTTAATTCCTACTTAAATAAAATTAGATTTTGTAATTAATTCACACAGTCCACAATACCTCTGTCAAACATCTTTTCATTTTAATATATTTTTGTTGTTGTCTTGCTTAAGCATGTTTTAACTCTTGCATGTGTTAGTTGGTGGAGGGTTGAACAGAAACAGGTGCTCATCAGACCAGAACTTTTTAACATGTTTTTCAGTCTCCAGCTGGATTTTGTGAGTTCTCAGGTTTTTGTTTTTAAAGCTTTGCTCTCATCTTTGTACAACACAGTGGCAAGGGGTGTATGAATAATACTTTTACTGCAGAGTCTGTAATTGATCTCTTGACTTACCCGTGTGTTTCACATAAGAAAACAACCCTATCTAGCGAAAAGTCTCAATTGAAGAGGCATGTTAAAAAAAGTGAACACATAAACACACACATTATATTTTTCAAAGTCAAATGATGTTCTATTTTGTGGACACCCCCATCCATTGATATCGGATGGGTTGTTTCAAAGTCTACATTTTTGTTTGAAGACTTTCTACGTGAAATTCCTGTAATATCACCTGAGTTAGTAATTATAGCAATCTGTGAATTTAGAATGCACGTTCCTGATGTTTGACTGACTTTAGCTGCTGTAAGAACCCCAGCGTTGACCTTCATTATTTTGTATCCCTAAGTAATAGCCTCTGGTTTCCTCAAACATAATTGGCCTCTGGGTACTTCCCTCTTTGTTGGAGATGTGAGGTGTTCACCTTCTGACGCTGCTTCAGCCGTCGAAAAATTCTGTCTCAGAAACATTTACGTGGGAAAAAAAAGGGTAGGGTAGAGGGACTGAAGGTGAACGAGTGAATCACTGAACCCAGTGATTAAAAAAAAAGACACTGCGTGTTCCTGAGGCAGCCCTGAAGACATGACCGCGCGCTTAGAAATGACGGGCTGAGGACGTGAAGACAAATTAGCTTGTTGTCTCATTTCTCGGTGTTAGGAAACATCAATGGTACCTGCTTCTAAAGCAGTAAGCTAAGGAAAACTAACGAAAGTCAATACAAAGTCAAATTATTTGATCTCTGATTTGAATGTGATTGTTATTAAGACATGATATTATGCAAAATAGATAAATGTGCCAATTTTTAAACATTATTGTTTTTCACCTTTGCTGCATAGTTAGAGGCTCTCTCTATAGAGTTTGTACATGAGCCTGGAACTGCTGTTGCATGTAGAATATTGATTCATATGATTTTGCTGCTTTGCTGAATTTTGAAAAGTCATTGCTCCACCCCTTAAATGCACCCATGCGCGCGCGCGCACACACACACACGCACACACCCACACAGACGCACACGCACACGCATGCACGCACTTTCTTTAAGCATTTTACTTGCAGTTCAGTTCAGTCGCTCAGTCGTGTCCGACTCTTCGCGACCCCATGAATCACAGCACGCCAGGCCTCCCCGTCCATCACCAACTCCCGGAGTTCACTCAAACTCTTGTTCCCTTAAACTCCTGCGCATGACGGCTTGGGAGCCCACTGTAAGGGATTTTTCTCCAGCTCACTGCTTTTGGTTGCCACTGCTGCACGGAACACCGTTTTGTCACGTTCTGTCTCCTCTCATCCAGCAGAGCCTCCTTTCTTGCAAAAACAACATCCAACTGCAGTGATCAAGGTCATTATAACATCTTGTTCAGTGTAAGCAAAACTGAGTTCTTTAGAACATTTTGACCAAAGATCAGATGCTCAGGATGCGTCGGGAAAAGGAGTAATATTGAAGAGTTACAGATCTGTGGCGTCTAATGAAAAGATCAAAAGGAATCACTGCAGCTGCATGATGACCTCTGAGAAAAGATGGCATTTACACATACAGGGGTTTGATAGCAGCAGGCTAAAGACTGCTGCTTAGATTTCATTATCCTAGAGTGTTATCAGCCTTAAAAGAGTTGGGTACGTCCCCAAAAAAGGAAGAAAGAAAGCCTGAAATAATGATGGTCAATTAATCACTATACTCAAACTGGACTCAAAGTGATTTTAGATTAAGAAATGGATTCTAGAAATGAGTGAAAGGAAGACCCTTGTTTACCCCCCTCACTCCCTGGGCTTTGCAACCAGAGGTGATCTTTATTGATGCTTCCATAGGTGAGGAAAAGCGGGGTGTTTTTTTGCATCTTCTCATAAGATCTTGCCAACAGAAACTGAGTCACTAAATCTCGACTTGGAAGCAACTGCTACTATTTTCCTTTGGCTGTGGTTGATCTCAATTATAAAGACTTCCATGGTAGAAGGAAGCTGTGGACCCATTTATTCTGATCCTCTTATATAAGGAATTATAAGATCAGAGGAATGACCCCGTTAATTCGAAAGAATAGGAGTTTGCAGAGTGAATGTGTAGGGCCGGAAACAGAGCTGTGGAATTTCTAGCCTGAGACACAGAAGCGCCACCAAACCGCAGAAGGTAGTAGGTAGGTCATTTTATGGTGGATCTGGGAAATCTCCCAAGTCTTTGAAAGCTTGCTCCTCCATCCTCAAGAAATAGACATGAGGACTCTAGCAGGTTCCTTTCATTCCAGAGAACTCAGCTCATCTCATCTGTGGAAGTAAGATTGAGTTCCATGCTCTCTGAAGTCTGTCAACTCCATCATGCTGTAATTCTAATTCTTGAATTTTTTGTAACCACAGAACATTCTAACAAGTAAGCAGCATTTCCCTTTATTTCATTCAAGCAAAGTCTTCTTCACTGGCAGATTGCCATGCCCAACCACAGACACAATGCAATTGAATGCTGTAGAGTTTTGTATATTTTTTTAGGACTGTGGAGAAGCACGTGTCTGTGAATAGTCCAATATTTCTTTTGCTGAATGATTCTGAAATTGTGTCAGGGTCTGAGAAATGACATGTAGACAGTTATAAGACAGTAGCTTATAAGTTTCCCAAGTGACTTTGTAAGATATATTCTATTTGAATGTATGCATGTATATGTCTGTATACACACACACACACACACGCATGAATGTTTAAAGTTGTTCAGCAGTGCTATGAATTGTGATGATATCGGAAACAATTTCAGTGACTTCAGTATTCTTCCCTGGTAATATAAAGTCCTGTGGTCTGATCTCCTTGATTTACAAATCTGAAAAGATCTCTCTCAGTTTGAGAGTTCCAAATTATGTTAGGATAAAATACAAAACTCTTAATATGAAATAAAAGGCACTTTAATACAGACTTCTAAATTCTGTAGGCTTTATGTCCACCACCATTTCTGTTGCTGAAACAATCTAAGCTCCAGGCATTCTAACCTACTTTCAAATGCCGGATATCTCTCTTTTTTTTCCCTTAGTGTTAAACCTTTCCCATGTCTGTCTCCCTTGAGAGAAATACCCTTCTCCTGCCTCCATGCCAGGAAAATCCTTCTCTTCCTTCAGGTTTTGGCTGGGTTTAAATTTGACTTTCAGAGCAGGAGAGTATAATCATTTCTTAATATCAGTTCTCTGCCTGACAACAGGGGAAGACTTTAATTGATTAATTATTTCATACTTATTGAACACCTGCTACTGCTGTGTAAATATGCCACAGGGACATACAACATGACCAAAATATAGTTCCTTGTTTAAAAAAGATATGTAAACTACACAAATATAATGATAATGGAGAATGTTCTTGGGAAGTTCAGGTGCAATGGAGATTTGGAAAAGATGGTGACCATATTCTTCTGAATTTGGATAACAACTTATTTTGATATTATTCTACCTGTTGCTGCTGTGTGCATGTTCAGCTGTGTCTGATTCTTTTGCAACCCCATGGACTGTAGTCTGCCAGGCTCCTCTGTCCATGGAATTTCCCATGCAAGAATGCTGGAGTGGGTTGCCATTTCCTCTTCCAGGGGATGTTCTGGTCCCAGGGAGGGAACCCATGTCTCGTCTCCTGCATTGCAGGCAGATTCTTTACCATCAAGCCACCTGGAAAGCCCGTTATTCTATCTAAGAATTTACAAATGCCATTGGTCCAAGAGACCATTGTTTCTGAAAGGATTCACTTAGTCTACTCTTGGGGGATTGCTTGAGGATCCCGTGAGTGGATTTTAGATCGCCAAATTCCAGTTCAATCAGAGCTATTCTTCTGGTCTTCTAATGGCTTTTTAGAAGTTTGAAAACCACAGATCTTTTCTACTGGAATAATAGTGTGTTGTGTTTTTAATAGGAATTCTTGAGTTGATTTTCACTTTCAAGGAAATTGTGTGTGTTAGTCATGTCTGACTCTTTGTGACCCCACAGACTATAGCCCTCCAGACTTCTCTGTCCATGGAATTCTCCAGGCAAGAATACTGGAGTGGATTGCCATGCCCTTCTCCAGACGAACTTCTCAACCCATGGATCGAACACTCGTCTCCTGCATTGCAGGCAGATTCTTTATCATTTGAGCTACAGGGAAGTCTTTTCAAGGAAATTGGTGGATAATAAATGCCCCTTTTCAGTTGATAACAGCAGTTGTTCCCAAGTCACTGAAGGGAAATAGTGATTCATCAGTTTAGGACCGTATGTGACACCAAGGCACCCAGGATAACATACACTTGCCAAGTGCGTTCGTGATTCATGGTTCTTTTCTTTGTTTTCAGTAGAATTTCACAGAAGGAGTATTTATTAGAAATTACCAGCAGCATGATCTTTGAGAATGACTCAACATCCTGTATTAATTGCAAATGTGTCAATATTTGGCAGCAGGAATTCTGTTTTTCTTTCAACCAGGGGAAAAGGCCAGGGAGCTTAATAACTACAAATTCCTAAAATGCCCGTGGAATAAAAATGACATCTTAAGCAAATTACTTTTTTTTTTTACCTGAATATGTTATAGTACATGATTTAAGCTACTTTTCGTTTCTGTCTTAATCCTGCTTTGTTTTGAGCTAAACTAAGTGTCCTTTTAAGGATTCAAGTGTTCTCTGTATGAGGTAAATTAACTCTTACGGTGCTTTAGGGTACCAATTAATGCCCCAGAGGAGGTAAATTACTAAATGGTACCCTGCTGCGCTAAAAGACTGAATTTGTCTCAAATGTTTCAGTTGCTCTCCAGTAGAAAGTAGATTATTCCCAGTGGTTCTCTGTAAAACAGGATCCATTTTTAAATGGGAAATTAGATTCCATCAGATCGGCAGGCTAATGCTTCCCAAATGTGTCATACCATAGTCATGATTGGATTATCATGGGCTATAACCGCCTGCAAGGAAATATTGAAAAGCTAGTAAGTAAATACAAAGACAAGGAAGAGTATATTTAGAATAAAGTATGTAAAATTTTGTAAGCAGAGTGAGAATAAGGTATTTGAATTTTATTAAGGTGGTGCTATCATTACTATTCAGAAGTACAGACTATTTATGTTACAAAACAGTCTCTTGATCCTTTTCTATCCATTAAAAAATTTAAAAATCAAGATACAGAAATGAAGAAGACTTTCACGCCAGGACTCGGATTTATAATGTTGCTTGAACTCACTGCTTTGTAAGATGCTTTTTTAATGTTCTCTTAGAAGGTTTTCTCTTATCAGTTCAGTTAGTTCAGTTCAGTCGCTCAGTCGTGTCTGACTCTCCGTGACCCCATGAATCACAGCACGCAAGGCCTCCCTGTCCATCACCAACTCCGGGAGTACACTCAAACTCATGTCCACAGAGTCGGTGATGCCATCCAGCCATCTCATTCTCCGTCGTCCCCTTCTCCTCCCGCCCCCAACCTTTCCCAGCATCAGAGTCTTTTCCAGTGAGTCAGCTCGTCGCATGAGGTGGCCAAAGTATTGCAGTTTCAGCTTTAGCATCAGTCCCTCCAATGAACATCCAGGATTGATCTCCTTTAGAATGGACTGGTTGGATCTCCTTGCAGTATAAGGGACTCTCAAGAGTCTTCTCCAACACCACAGTTCAAAAGCATCGATTCTTCGGCGATCAGCTTTCTTCACAGTCCAACTCTCACATCCATACATGACCACGGGAAAAACCATGGCCTTGACTAGACGGACCTTGGTTGGCAAAGTAATGTCTCTGCTTTTTAATATACTATCAAGGTTGGTCATAACTTTCCTTCCAAGGAGCAAGCGTCTTTTAATTTCATAGCTGCAATCAGAATCTGCAGTGATTTTGGAGCCCCAAAATAAAGTCTGACACTGTTTCCACTGTTTTTCCATCTATTTCCCATGAAGTGATGGGACCAGATGCCATGATCTTTGTTTTCTGAATGTTGAGCTTCAAGCCAACCTTTTCACTCTCCTCTTTCACTTTCATCAAGAGGCTTTTGAGTTCCTCTTCACTTTCTGCCATAAGGGTAGTGTCATCTGCATATCTGAGGTTATTGATATTTCTCCCAGAAATCTTGATTCCAGCCTGTGCTTCTTCCAGCCCAGTGTTCCTCATGATGTACTCTGCATATAAGTTAAATAAGCAAGGTGACAATATACAACCTTGACATACTCCTTTTCCTATTTGGAACCAGTCTGTTGTTCCATGTCCAGTTCTAACTGTTGCTTCCTGACCTGCATACAGGTTTCTCAAGAGGCAGGTCAGGTGGTCTGGGATTCCCATCTCTTTCAGAATGTTCCACAGTTTATTGTGATCCACACAGTCAAAGGCTTTGGCATAGTCAATGAAGCAGAAATAGATGTTTTTCTGAAACTCTCTTGCTTTCTCCATGATCCAGCGGATGTTGGCAATCTGATCTCTGGTGCCTCTGCCTTTTCTAAAACCTGCTTGAACATCTGGGAGTTCACGGTTTACATACTGCTGAAGCCTGGCTTGGAGAATTTTGAGCATGATTTTACTAGCATGTGAGATGAGTGCAATTGTGAGGTAGTTTGAACATTCTTTGGCATTGCCTTTCTTTGGGACTGGAATGAAGACTGACCTCTTCCAGTCCTGTGGCCACTGCTGAGTTTTCCATATCTGCTGGCATATTGAGTGCAGCACTTTCACAGCATCATCTTTCAAGACTTGAAATAGCTCAACTGGAATTCCATCACCTCCACTAGCTTTGTTTGTAGTGATGCTTTCTAAGGCCCACTTGACTTCACATTCCAAGATGTCTGGCTCTAGGTCAGTGATCACGTTATCGTGACTATCTTGGTCGTGAAGATCTTTTTTGTACAGTTCTTCTGTGTATTCCTGCCACCTCTTCTTAATATCTTCTGCTTCTGTTAGGTCCATACCATTTCTGTCCTTTATCGAGCCCATCTTTGCATGAAATGTCCCCTTGGAATCTCTAATTTTCTTGAAGAGGTCTCTTGTTTTTCCTATTCTGTTGTTTTCGTCTATTTCTTTGCATTGATCACTGAGGAAGGCTTTCTTATCTCTCCTTGCTATTCTTTGGAACTCTGCATTCAGATGCTTATATCTTTCCTTTTCTCCTTTGCTTTTCGCCTCTCTTCTTTTCACAGCTATTTGTAAGGCCTCCTCAGACAGCCATTTCGCTCTTTTGCATTTCTTTTCCATGGGGATGCTGAGGTAAAAGCTACTTTCCAGTTCCCTCATTTGTTCATTATTGTGCAAATAGTTTTAAGTGCCAAGTAAGTGTGAGCCACTGTGGAAAGAAAGAACCCTCACCTTCTCAAACCTCACGCTCTGGCAGGGAAGAAGGAAAACAAAAGCATTAGCTGTTAAATTGTGATAGGGCATTGAAGGAAACAAAGAATGGTCCAAGGTAGAAAATAGTTAGGGTAGTGAAGTGGGACACAGCCAGAGACCCGCGACCATGAAATAAGCACTAAAGCAAGAAGACAGACTTGCACTTAATCCCCAGGACGTGAAGGAGCTGCCAAGGACAGTAAGGTGCAGAATCCCTGAAGACAAGATATTTGCGTGTCTGAGGAGCCAAAAAAAAAAAAGACCCACGTGACAAGGCAAAGTGGTGGTGGAGGGGTAGGGGCTGGAGATGAGACAGAGGGAAAATCTGGGATTAGGTGATGTAGGATCTTGTAAACTAACAATAACATTGCTGATCTTTAAGCACAGTGAAAGAAGGGTTTTACGTCGGGGAGTGCCAAAATCAGAGTTACTGGAAAAAATAGCAGCGATATTAAATATTGACATAGCATATTATGTGCCAGACAGTTTTTTAAGGACTCAGCATTTATCAGCATTCTCCATAATCTGATGAAATAGATTTAAAGTAAGGAAAACACAGAGGTGAGGTGACTTGTGGGAAGGAAGTTGTGTAGCCACTGCCTTGCAGAACTGGGATTTAAACTTGAGCACTTATTTGCCCGAAATAGTGACTATATTTCTCTCACTATGATAGCTAACTATAGCTATCATCTATCTTTTTTTTTTTCTTAATTGGGGAATAGTTGCTTTGCCCAATTATGTCAGTTTCTACTGTACAATCAGTGAATCAGCTGTATGTATATGGGTATACCGTTGCTCTTGGGTACCTCCCACCCCCACCCCACCACTCCAAGTCATCACAGAGCTCCAAGCTGAGCTCCCTGTGTTATATAGCAGGCTCCCACTGGCTGTTTAAAGAGTATTAAGCAGTGAGAGGAGATTGGTGGTGCTACTGGTAAAGAGCCCGCCTCCCAATGCTGGCAGATGTTAGAGACATGGGTTTGATCTCAAGGTCGGGAAGATCCCTTGGGGGAGGAAATGGCAATCCACTCCAGTATTCTTACCTGGAGAATCCCATGGACAGAGGAGCCTGGCAGGCTATGGTCCATGGGGTCACAGAGCCAGACATGACTGAGTGACTTAGCACTTCCTTTGGAGTACTAAGATTTTTATTAGGGAAGGAGTTTTGAGAGCAGCAGCTCAGGACTGAGCCAAGAGGGACCCCAACAGCACCATCTGGCTAGAAAAATGGAACTAGCAAAGGAGACCAAAAATCAGTGAGCCAGTAATAAGTGGAAGCCCAGGATGGAGGAGTCACAGGGAACTAAGATAGGGGAGTATCCTAAGACCAAGGGAGCGGTGGGTTCTGCAGAATGCCTCTGAAAGATAAGACAGCATAGGAGTCTGTGGTGAATGACATCACAGGAATTGTTCTTGACCCTGAAGAGAGAGGTTTCCATGAAATAGTAGAAAAGAAGGCTGATAGATGGGGTTAAGAGTGAATGAAAATAATAGTGCATGTCAACTATACTTCAAATAAAATCTTTACAAGTATTAACACATTTTTAGCGTGAATGAGGCATAAAGTCAAGATAGAATAGATAGAATATGTCGACAAATCTCTAGAATTTTGTGATAATAACAGAGAAATAGCTAGGGAGATATATTGGGTCAGGGAGAAACATACACCCAGGGTGACGATAGAGGAATAGAACATGTTTCTGCTGAGGAGATCAAGCCAGTCAACCTTAAAGGAGATCAACCCTGAATATTCATTGGAACGACTGATGCTGAAGTTGAAGCTCCAACACTTTGGCCACCTTATTCAAAGAGCCGGCTCATTGGAAAAGATCCTGATGCTGGGAAAGACTGAAGGCCGGAGGAGAGGGGGACGACAGAAGATGAGATGGCAAGATAGCATCACTAACGCAATGGACCTGAATTTGAGCAAACTCAGGGAGACAGTGGAGGACAGAGGAACCTGGCTGTAGGGTCTCAAAGAGGTGGATATGACTTAGGGACTGAACAGCCACCGCAGCAAAATGCTGAGGAGAGAAAGCAGAACCTTTGAGGGTGCAGAAGGGAAAACAGTATTGATATGTAAGCCTTTTAGGGGAGACAAAGCAAGAGAGGATTTGCGAAAGGAAAGGAAACTTCAGTCTTTGATGGAGGAGGGACCTCCCTCACTTAGCCTATGTGAGCAGAGATGTGTGAGTGGCTGGTAGAGAACTCTGGCCACTGGGCTCTTGCTCTGCATTCTGGAGGGGGCAAAGAATGAGGAACAGCTAATACTGTTTAAAATGAATCACTCTCTACGATAAATGCTTTATAGATGTTATTTCAAGTATTTCTCAGAAACTCTGAATCAGTATTTTTAGTGTTTAATCAGTAGCTGATGGAACTGAGAGAGGAATTAAGTGCCTTGCCCCAAATCACAAATCCTCTAATTCCTGGAGATAAAATCTGAGCAGTCAGCCTGACTCCAAACTCTGATTCTTGAGCTAGAAATTAACTTAGTTACTCACCAGTAAGTAAGTGACGAGGCTCAGAGAACTCAGTCTCCCAGTTGTGTGCAGCTAGGGGCTTACAGGCCTTAGGGTAGAACTTCAGGCTTTTCACTGCCCACCCAGTATTTTCCTCTACCACTTCTACTTAATTCTCCATTGCTTTAAAGGCAGGGGGCTTTTAAAAATAAAATTTGTGACTGCTTTCGGAATTTGTGCACTGAAAATTTAGTGGAACTTATGGTGGAGATTGTAACCATTTGAATCGTGAGAATCAGATATAATTGTTTTTCGAGATGAAAAATAAGTCAAAGGACTTCTTTGTGTGACTGGTATAGATTTTTCCTAATGAGAACTCCTTGTACATGCAATTCGTTTTTGAAAGGAATTTTTCAAGAGCCTGATTAACTTTTAATCAGGATGCTCAGGTGATTAGACACAGCCTGATTATGTAAGGAAAAAAGCAGTGAAAGACAATGTTCTTTTCTTAACAGGCATGCAGCTCTGAAGCAATTTAAAGGAAGTTTAACAATTCTTCATTTAGCGGAGCTGATTTAAAATAGCAGCGCCATTTTTCAAAGGTTATGTGTGTATTTGTTTGTATTTTTTCCTATAGAACACAGGGAGATTTCTGGTTTAAAATTTTCTAATGGAATGGCTGTCAAATTTACAAGCTCTTATTGTAAAACGATGAGAGAAATTCCATATTCTATGGAAATTGTATGTTTGCATTTAGTCTTATGATTTATTGTATAGTTTCAGTCTAGTTTTATAAGTGTGGCATCTTTTGTTTTAATTTTTTCTGGATTCCTTTTAAGGAACCACTTGATACTCCAGCCAACGCGTATTGTGTTGGTCAGTTTCATAGGGTCATTAGAAAGCTTATCACAGGTGTAATCTAACAGCATCTCAGTACAGATCCTGCAGATGAAATGTCTGTCTCAGGGTCCAGTGAAAGTTCCAGAGATGACACATCTGTCCCTCAGAATGGCAGCCATCTTTCATAATAGAAACTCATCTTGGTTTCCCTTCTCTGTAATTCCCTCATTCCTTGTACATGCTCCCAGGATGGCATTCCCAAATAAACTAAGTGCATGGCCCAGGCTAGGACACTAACAAATTTCTATCTGTAGAAGCATAAAAAGAAGGTACATATATCTTTTTTTTTAATTGAACAATAGTTGATTTACAATGTTGTATTAATTTTGGCTGTATGGCAAAGATGCATATGTATATATATACATTCTTTTCTTCTTTAAAGATACTCTGTTCCATTATGGTTTATCGTAGGATATTGAATATGGTTCTGCGTGCTGTGAGTAGGACCTTGCAGTTTACCCATTCTGTATATAATAGTGTGTGCCTGCTAGCTCCTGATTCCCAGTCCATCCCTCCCCCGTTCCTCACCCTTGGCATTCGCCAATCTTTACGCGTGTTGGTGATTCTCTTTCAGTTCCATAGGTTGATTTGTATCATATTTTAGATTCCACATATAAGTGATATCATATGGTGTTTGTTTTTCTCGATTTGACTTAGTTCACTTAGTATGATAATCTCTAGCTGTGTGGAAGATGCAGTAAGTGGCGTTATTTTGTCCTTTTTATGACTGAGTAATATTCTATGCCTTCTTTACCCATTCATCTGTCAATGGACATTTAGATTGTCTTTATGCCTTGGCTGTTGTGAGTAGAGGCACTTATGTCTTTAATTTTCACATCCAGGTGCCAAAATGGACCTCACTTTTTTAAAGCATTCACCCACACACGTACAATTTTATTTCAGTGTTTTTCACCTACTTGCCTACATTTGTGTTTTTATAAGAAAATGTTTTAGATTAAGATAGTGGTATTTACCTCCTTCTGCAAAAATGAGGACACTATGAACTGGTAATAAACTAATAATATAGTAACATGAGTCAGTTGTGTTTTGTTGTTTAAATCATCCACATGATCAGTTCCAGTGTCCGTTTGGTGTAAACTATTAGATTGTGAGGACACGGCTGTTCATTTAATAATACAACCTTAAATTGAATGAGCTGCTTTCCTCAGAACTAGAGAGAAAGTTTGCCAAATAAGTGTTTAAATTTGGGCTAAGAATAAACATAAGCCTTGGAATAAATTAGTCACTGTCCTGAAGAGCCTGGTAAACATCTATGTGTGTCTCTTCCTGTGTTGAGTACCCAGAAAGAAATTCTTCTTTATAGTAAATTAAAAAATGCTTATGACCTACATCAGAGCTATACATTAACTGAAGAACTGATGCTGATGCTACCTATAA
This sequence comes from Moschus berezovskii, assembly GCF_049115385.1. Taxonomy (NCBI): domain Eukaryota; kingdom Metazoa; phylum Chordata; class Mammalia; order Artiodactyla; family Moschidae; genus Moschus; species Moschus berezovskii. The sequence continues at coordinate 119,239,180 of NC_142462.1, forward strand.
TAAAGAAGATGTCTTATTTTCTTTTCAGTGTTTTTCTTACCATGAAATTGCATCTGAACCAGGGGATAGGTAGATGGACAGGCAGATTAAACAGGTAGGTAGGTAGGTAGATAGATGTTTGCATACTGGTGGTCATTTACATATATAAAAAGGTGACACCATATATTCTGTTGGATTTAATTATTTTTCATACTTTTTAACACAGTAAGTATTTCGTGCTAAGAGTTTTTCCTAAAATTATTTTTATCCAATAACTGTTCAGTCGCTAAGTTGTGTCTGTGGACTGCAGCACGTCTGGCTTCCCTGTCCTTCACTGTCTCCCAGAGTTTGCTCAAATTCATGTCCACTGAGTCAGTGATACCATCCAACCATCTTATCCTCTGCCGCCCTTTTCTCCTTTTTCCTTCAATCTTTCCTAGCATCTGAGCCTTTTCTAATGAGTCAGCTCTTCGTATCAGATGGCCAAGGTATCCAATAATATCACGTGATAATTTTCTAGACACGGGATAACAAATTCGTTTAGATTTTTGTAATGCACTTCTAACACTTCTTTTCTGATAAAAGTTATCCTGAAAAAAAAAAAAACAAAACATGGATGAGGTAACTCAGTTGCTTTGAATCTGCAGGAATCTTGTATCACATTACTATTCAGACAACAATAAAATGAGGCAAACCTACATATCCCATGGAAACTTCAAAGAAAACTCCTCCACCAAAAGAATTTTTGACATCACATGATGTGCCCAAGAAGAACAAAGGGATTTAGGATGTGTGATAGAATTGGTCTTTCATGCGTGCTTATGTATTCAGCTTGTTCGTCCATCAGGAGCTCCACCTGTCTTAGAGATTTTGCTCATCACTTATTTATCTGCAGTGAGACTGGAGTCTGAATGGATCTTTATTTCAATCGCGTACTGAATGTAAGAATTGTGAAAAGCAGTTTGGAGCCAAGGTGTATCCTGTTTTTGAGAGAGCCGTTGTACTTCATAGGGAGGACTCTGGCTCACAGCTCCTAATCTGGAATCCTGTATCTCAGATCTACCTTTGGACAGTGGCATAAAGTTGATAGGAAACGTCGAGTCCATTTTTAGACAGATGTGGACATTTTTTCAGGTTAAATCATTCAATTAAACTTGGTGTAAGCTTTCTCAGTTGTATCTTACCACGAAAAACTATGCAGTAGTTAATTTCAAACTTAGGAAGTACTTAAAAGTGTGAGTAGCTGCTTTGAGAATGACCAGACTATAGCATTGTATGAGATGCAGTGAACATCCAGAATATTCCCATCTCCAGTGTTTTGAAAGGAAGTGCGTGGTTTATTCCTTTAGGCAAGGTGATCATCATTTGATCAACTTATAAATCAATTGATGAAGACTACTAAGTGATGATTACTCACATTTATGGCAAGTTTACCATGGGCTATATGTTGTACTATGTGCTTTATATGAATTGTTTAATTTAATCTTCATGAAAAAGTCATAGAATAATGATTGTTAAACTTACTTTACGTTAAACAACCTTCTCTGTAAGTGGCAGAACCAATAGAGTTATTTCATTCCATGCCTGTATGATTCAGGAAACACACAAACATATAAGTCTTTGCTAGATTTGTATATCAAATAACAATTTCTTTAGTGTAAGAATATAAGGGCTGTATATGACACTGATATAGAGTGTATTATAGAAGATAGACAGAAAATGAAGTTTTCATTCAGGATGCTTGCAATCACACATGTTCATGACAGAAATCTTCCTATCTATAAGGTTTCCGCGTTCACACAGTCCTTTCAGACATTTAATTTTATTTTTGCTGAATCAAATATTTTCATCACTAAGCTATCTTATACCCCTCAGTCTATTCGGAACATAGCTTGCTTGTCTGTTTATCCTTCTAATCTATTAAAACTTTAAACAGAATACAGACATGATTGCATTTTCTCCCTTAGTACTAACAGAGGTTTATAATAATATATGTGAGTATCATTATGTGATGAATATCATTAGGTGATGAACTACAATGTACTTGTCACGAATCTGTGATTTGTTATAATCTGAACATTGTCTTGATTCCCGCCTATAAAGAAAGCAGACTGAGGACCAGCTGGGCAAAGTTCCCTCCACCTGTCTTCTTCGCTCTCCTGTGATGAGTAAGAAAAGTTTCTCCTTCACGGGCTGAACCTTTCATTTCCTCTGATTATCCTTGCTTTGTCTTCTCAGGAATGTCTGTATATTAGATATCATTTTCTCTTCTTGTTACACCTTTAGTATTTTTTACTGAGGTATAGTTGATTTCAAATGTTGCTTCAGTTTTTAATGTGCAGCTGGAAAATCCCATGGATGGAGGAGCCTGGTAGGCGCCAGTCCGTGGGGTCACTAAGGGACACGACTGAGCGACTTCACTTTCACTTTTCACTTTCACACATTGGAGAAGGAAATGGCAACCCACTCCAGTGTTCTTGCCTGGAGAATCCCAGGGATGGGGGAGCGTGGTGGGCTTCCGTCTATGGGGTCACACAGAGTCAGACACGACTGAAGTGACTTAGCAGCAGCAGCAGCAGCAGAGTGATTCAGTCTTGTATGTACATTTTACCTCGTGGGCAAACCCAGTGGTACACAGGCTAAGAATCCGTGTGTAATGCCGGAGACTAAAGAGATGTGGATTTGATTCCTGGGTCGGGAAGATCCCCTGGAGAAAGTAATGGCAACACACTCCAGTATTCTTGCCTGGAAAATCCCATGGACAGAGGAGCCTGGTGGGCTACAGTCCTTGGGGTTACGAAGAATCAGACACAACTGAGCTCGCACACTCACACACACACGCACACACACACATGTGAATACATGCATATGTGTATACATATATACACATATACATATACACACATACATGCATATTCTTTTCCAGATTTTTTCCCATATAGGTTATTATGAAATATTGAGTGTAGATCTCTGTGCTATACAGTAGGTCCCTACTGATTAATTGCCTTTACTTTAATCCCCAGTATCTTCCTTTCTCCTCAAGTAATCATATATGTTCTGTCCTTACACATGTTTTCTGTTTCTGTGTGTGTGAAGGGTTGGGGTGGATAGGTTTGTGTGTCCTTTTTGACTCCTTATTCCTCTGGGATCCAAAAAATCTCAGCCAAGCCAAAAAAAAAAAGATTTCCAGAAAGCATAAAAGAGTTAATCAGATTTAGAGGAAGAAAAAGTAAATAGCAAAAAACAAAGCAAAAGCAAAAACACTGAGGGAATATGTATTTATGTATTATATGAAAGTGAAAGTTGCTCAGTCGTGTCCGACTCTTTACATCCCCATGGACTGTAGCCGGCCAGGCTCCTCGGTCCATGAAATTTTCCAGGCAAGAATACTGGAATGCGTGGCCGTTCCCTTCTCCAGGGGATCTTCCCAACCCAGGGATCGAACCCAAGTCTCCCACATTGCAGGCAGATTCTTTACCATCTGAGCCACCAGGAATATGTATAAATAATATAAATGAGTTCAGTGACTTGAATAGCTTAGTATTCAGAGCTGCTGTTCAGTCGCTCAGTCTTGTCCAACTCTGCCACCCCGTGGACTGCAGCATGCCAAGCTCCCCTGTCCTTCACTATTTCCTGGAGCTTGCTCAAACTCATGTTCATTGGGTGGATGATGCCATCCAACCATCTCATCCTCTGTCAACCCCTTCTCCTCCTGCCTTCAGCCTTGCCCAGCATGAGGGTCTTTTCCAAAGAGTTGGCTCTTCCCATCAGGTGGAAGTATTGGAGCTTCAGCTTCAACATCAGTCCTTTCAATGAATATTAATGGTTGATTTCCTTTAGGACTAACTGATTTGACCTCCTTGCAGTCCAAGGAACTGTTAAGAGTCTTCTCCAGCATCACAGTACAAAAGGATCAATTCTTTTTCACTGAGCCTTCTTTGTGGTCCAACTGTCACATCCATGCATGACTACTAGAAAAACCACAACTTTGACTAGATGGACCTTTGTCAGCAAAGTGTTGTCTCTGCTTTTTTAATATGCTATCTAGGTTTTTCATAGCTGGCTCTGCCATTTACCAGTTCCTTTGACATTGACCTAATCACACAAAGCAGTTCCTTCATTCATAATAATAGCTTCCCTTACTGCTTAGAGTTGCTATTCCAGTCAAAAATAAAATGTCAATTTATGCTAGAGAGTTTTACAAGCTGTACGAACCTGACATGATACAAATGCAGGAAGGCAGTGGCTTTCATTGAGATAAATGTCCTGGTGGCTCTTCAGTTTTCGCAAACAAATCATTTCCTCTCCCCTGGTTTTGCTGATTTTTGTAGCTCTGCATTTACCTAGAACATAGAATTACTATATTGTCAAGAGAGTACACTATCACTCAGTTTCTCAGTAGAGAAAAATAGCACCCATGCCATTCTTTCAAGCTTGTAGACATTCAAAATTGTATTACTGAATAAAGCAGTAAAGTCAGAAAGCCTGGGATCCATTGTAACAATGTCCTATAAAGTATATGTTTTAAAAGCTGAGATAACCTTTGGAATAATAAAGGACATTTTATAAAAAAAAGAGCTTCTGTCAATTATTTCACTTTCTAATGTAAGGATACTGTTAAGTGTATTATGTATCATCTACTCCATCTGAGCGGAGAAAGCAATGGCAAGCCACACCAGTACTCTTGCCTAGAAAATCCCATGGATGGAGGAGCCTGGTAGACTGCAGTCCGTGGGGTCGCTAAGGGTCAGACACGACTGAGCAACTTCACTTTCACTTTTCACTTTCACACATTGGAGAAGGAAATGGCAACCCACTCCAGTGTTCTTGCCTGGAGAATCCCAGGGACAGGGGAGCCTGGTGGGCTTCCGTCTATGGGGTCACAGAGTCGGACACGACTGAAGTGACTTAGCAGCAGCAGCAACTCCATCTGAGAGCTTTCATGTCACACATAGTTCTGCTTCTTTCAGAAAATGGTTTTTTTTTTAATCCTCTTGCCATGAATTGTATATATGGCTATGCCCTTATTGTCACGTTAAATATATTTTGGATCCCACCTTTTGCAAATATATACCTCATAGGATGAATTTTCATATTTTCTGTATCAGTCTCACTCTTAGCTTTATTATATGCCCTTTCCACTTTTCACTCTCCCATGGGGCTACTGTCCTTAATCCATATTATTTGTCTGTGTGTATGCGTGTGTGTATGTTTGTGTGTTTTAAGAGGTAATGTTTGTGCTTGTTAAAATATCATACAACAAAAAGAACAATTTAGTGAAAATGTCTCTTTACCGTATTTAAACCCTGAATCCTTGTTTTCCTTCCCATCAGCAGCTATGATGTGGATCTAATTACCCAGTTCCTCTCTTTCTGATGGACATTTAGACATTTTCTGATATCTTGTACAGTAGAGTTGCAATAATTAAAAAGTTTTGGCAAGTATATGTATCTGTGGATTGTCGCTGTTGTTGTTTTGTCACTAAGTCGCGTCCAGCTCTTTTGTGACTTCATGGACTGTAGCCCACCAGGTTCCTCAGTCCATGGGAATTCTCAGGCAAGAATACTGGAGTGGGTTGCCCTTTCCTTCTCCAATATCTGTGGATATGTTCTAATAAATTTAAGGTCAATGGTGTGAACCCTAGTTTGATAGGTGCTGCAGAATTACGCTTCAATAAATTATAGGAATTTATGTTTCCACCTAAAATTTATTACAGTTACTGTATATACACAGTATTACCAAAAGGAAATTTATAGTTTTTAGCTTTATGAATGCTGAAAAATAATTTTATGTTTTAAATAAATATTTACCCATGTATGAATGTAACAAAGCAAAGGGGAATCGACTTAAGAGCCGTTTATTTACCTGTAGTTCATTGTTCACCCATCTTCTTTTCTGGCTGCCAGTGACTTTTTCTTTTACTGATTTTGAAGCCTCTTCCTTGTTAAGAAAACAAGCATTTTGTAATATACCACGTTTATCACAGGTTACTGTTTATCTTTACTTTGTTTGTACATTTTGACATCCGCAGTTTGCTAATGTTTATACTCTCCCTCGGTGTTGTCTCTCTTAGCCTCTGGATTTGGCGTGATGCTTCGAAAAGCTTTTCCTCAGTAATGATTTTTGTGTAGTTTTATTTATTGTCATGTTTAAATCCTTGCTCTGTCTGGGTTTATTCTTGAGTAAGAAGTGATACAGAACTTCAACTTTGCTTTTATTTTGTTTTGTTATTTTTCATCTAGACTGCTTTCTAGTTATGTAGAGGGCATTTCCTGAAAAATTTATTTTCTCTTAATGGTTTTAAGTGCCATCAGTATTACCAAATAAGCAAATATTTGTGCATTTTGTTGCATTTGAGGACTTCATATTTTGGATCAATTTTTTTTTGTCTTTTCAGCCACCAGCACCAAACTGTGAATTAATATAATCTTAAAATATTCTTAAATATGTAGTAGTGCTAGTTATCACTCTTTAATCTTTTTTTCCCCTTTTTTAAATGTTAAAATTTCCATATAAGTTTTAGTGTTAGTTTGACTGGTTCAAAAACAAAAATAAGACAAACAGAAAAACTGCCTAATATTTGTATAGGGAATGAGTAAACTCTCAGAATAATTTCGTGATAATTGTTACTTTATAATACTAAATCATACCCCAAATAAAAAAATCTACTTTTAAGACTTTTTATATGTATTTCAGTAAAGCTTTAAAGTATCTTTACATAGATCTTGTGCCCTTCTTGTAAATTTTAAAACTTGATAGTAGTTACCCTATAAACAGTATTTTTCCTTAATTATGTTGAAGTTGTGAATATAGTTAGTATATGATAGCTAATAATTACTAAAATTTTAATTTTATATTAAGCATCATAATGAATATCCTTATAAGATGTAATAATGATCCCTGTACTGCTTTTGAGCTTTCTGAGTAGGTAATCATGCTATGATGATTATTATAATTGTATAATTCTGCTTCATCCATTTTCTGTGTACATCTGCTATTTTATCATATTGTCTGTACATATGCACAAACTACTACCTACAGTAAAATGCTTAAGAACAGTAATTGTAGACTTTCTATAGGAATACTTTTGCTACTTTGACTAAGCACACTGTTAAAACATAACTTTTTATATACATATACAGATGCAAATATCTGTTTTTTACATATAGTTTGTTAGCTATTTTACAGTATTATGTATGCAAATATTAACTCCTTTATAAATTTTTAAAATAAATATTACACATATAAAAATTTGAAATGTGACTATCTAATGAGAAAAGCCAGAGAGAAATAAAAGTAATTACAAAGAAGACTTACATTTATACAATCAATGCAAAAGGTACTAGTTGAGGAAAGAATGAGTGAAAAGAACAGATGTAATAAACAGTCTCTATTAGAAAGCTTTCTTAAACATCCATGTCTATTGTATCAATGCCCATCTTTACACTGAGTATATCTGTATTTTGAGTAAGTAACGAGCAGAAAGCCATGTATAGAGTTAAAGAAACTTCACAGATATCTGTTTCTTTCTAGTTAGTGCCATCAGTGTCATTTCTTTGTATTATAAATGATTTCCAGAATAGCAGATTACCTAAGGTTTATATGGAAACTGTCAAGCTAGGCTTCAACAGTACATGAACCAAGAACTTCCAGATGTACAGGCTGGATTTGGAAAAGGAAGAGGAATCAGAGGTCAAATGTCCAACATCTGTTAGATCATAGAAAAAGCAAGAGAATTCCAGAAAAAGAATCTACTTCTGCTTCATTGACTACTCTAAAGTCATTGACTGTGTGGGTCACAACAAACTATGGAAAATATTTCAAGAGATGGGAGTACCAGACCACCTTACTTCCACCTAAGAAAAGTGTATGCAGGTCAAGAAGCAACAGTTAGAACTGGACATGAAACAATAGTTCAAAATTGGGAAAGGAGTATGTCAGGCTGTATATTGTCACTCTGCTTATATATTATTGTCACTTTGCATGCACAGTACATCTTGCAAAATACCGGGCTGGATGAAGTATAAGCTGGAATCAAGATTGCCAGGAGAAATATCAATATTTCTCAGATATGCAGATGACACCATCCTTATGGCAGAAAGAGAAGAACTAAAGAGCTTTTTGATCAAAGTGAAAGAGGAGAGTGAAAAAGTTGGCTTAAAACTCAACATTCAGAAAACTAAGATCATGGCATCCAGTCCCATCACTTCATAGCAAATAGATGGGAAAATAATGAGAACAGTGACAGACTATCTTGGGGGGCTCCAAAATCACTGCAGATGGTGACTGCAGCCATGAAATTAAAATACGCTTGCTTTTTGGAAGAAAAGCTATGACCAACATAGACAGCATATTAAAAAGCAGAGACATTTCTTTGCCAACAGAAGTCCATCTAGTCAAAGCTATGGTTTTTCCAGTAGTCATGTATAGATGTGAGAGTTGAACTATGAAGAAAGCTGAGCACTGAAAAATTGATGCTTTTGAACTGTGGATTTGGAGAAGAAAGACTCTCGAGAGTCCCTTGGACTTCAAGGAGATCCAGCCAGTCCATCCTAAAGGAAATTAGTCCTGAATGTGCACCAAAAGGACTGATGCTGAAGCTGAAACTCCAATCCTTTGGCCACCTCATGCAAAGAGTTGACTCATTTGAAAAGACCCTGATCCTGGGAAAGATTGAAGGCAGGAGGAGAAGTAGACGACAGAGGATGAGATGGTTGGATGGCATCACCGACTCAATGGACATGAGTTTGAGTAAGCTCCAGGAGTTGGTGATGAATAGGGAAGCTTGCCGTGCTGCAGTCCAGGGGGTTGCAAAGAGTCGGACATGACTGAGCAACTGAACTGAACTGATGAAATGCATCTCTTTTATTTTACCAGAACTTAATTTATAAATATAAGTAATCTCAGTATCTCTAGATACATTTAAGGTCTCTTCATCCAACCTGCTTTATCTTCTTGCTATTAAAAGATCAAATTACCCTTACACATATAAAAATACACTGAAATAGTTCAGAGAAGGGAATGGCAAGGAAGATATTCACAAGAAGTCACATTGCCATTAAAAATTCAGTTTAACTGTGAGGAAGGATTTAAAGGAAGAGCATGTCCTTGGTATGAAGCCTTTGATGTAGCGGAATAAATGTATAGCTAATATGACCTGAACCTTTTTAATTGATGCTTACAGTACAAACATATCTGCTGGTCTCTTAATTAGGGTCAGAGGGGATGTGGAAATTAAATAATGTATATTAGTTTTTCCTAAAGCATATAAAAATGATCAAACAGAGGCATATTTTCAAATCTGTTCATGAGTCTTACCATTCATGCATATTAAAGTAGCTAAGATTTCAATATTTGTGGTTCTGGTATATTTTAAGAATCTTTTCAACAGTATGATGATGCTGTAAATGGAATATACAATTGAGAGTGAATGTTCAACACCAGAATTTATTTTAAATTTTATAAAGCCTTATTATCAGATATTTATGCTGTTATGCTAGCATAATAATGCATAGTTCCAGGGAAAATGTGTCAAAAATATATTTCAGCTACTGATGGAATCACAAAAAGAGACACACATTCTATTTGTTAATATCACTTTTCAAAAGGTCATTGAAATTTTGAGTTTTTAAACTTCACTTATGTTAACCAAACCCAGACAACTTTCTATAGCAATTTCATTTCTCTAGTTTCCCTTTTTTAAAAATAATACATTTATTAGTTCCTTGCTTCTCCGTTACCAGACTGTCTCTTACGATTTCAACCATTGATTTTAGTCCCCTGTTCAAAGGACCCCTTTGGCATTTTCTCTGCAATGGTCATGACTCACATTGTGGGCCTGTGGACTCCAGCTGGAATCAACCCCTGTAACCTCTGTGGGGCCTGTAGTGACCAGAAAAGTCTCACCCACGCAATCGCCAGTAATCCCAGTAATCTCCTTGCAGGCCAAACCACCCACTGGACACCAGCCTCAGTGGAGTCAGAAAGGGATTAGCGAGTGTCTTTTGCTGAAAGTGGTGTGAGTCATGCTCAGTGTAACCAGAGTCTGCATTGAACCAAGTCTCAAGAGTCCTCAGATGGAAGGAAAAGCAAGAGCTGAAGGCATACAGAACAGTTTCTGTTTCTATTCTCCAGACTGTAACCAGTTGTTAGTCCCGGGCGGAGGAGCCTGGTGGGCTAAAGTCCATGGGATCCCAAAGAGTCAGACACAACTTAGCAAATGATGAGCAACATTCGTGCAGTTTATATCTTCTTCTGAAGAAAGGCACACAACCTGGTTGACTGATTTCACTTTAAAATCTTGAGCGGGTAGTTTCAAATGGACACTCTGTGTCACAGGCCAGTGTGCTCCCTCTTCCTAATAAGATTTCATTCCCACTCTTTTACACGTGACCACTTTTCTGACATTTCGGTGAAAACAAAACTGCAAGAGACAACCACCCTCGCCTTCCCACACCCTGATTTTCAAATTTGCCAGCGCACAGATGCAGAACCTTTGCCTTGTTCCTTGGATCCAGTGGAAAGAAAACGAAGCCAGTTCTCCTTTTCAGTCCAGTCCCATACTTCGGCTCAGAATCCCTTGCCTGTTTTCACTCTTAGAGATTTAATGTTTCTGCTGCTCCTGTTCTTTTTCTGCATCGCAAAACTCTCCTCTCTGTAATCATTCCCCCCAGGATACAGATGCTATAATTATCTCTCATCCATAAAGTAAAGAAAAGCTAATAAATCAAAAAGGAACGGTTAGGAGCACAAATCTTTACTTGACACCATAAACTTTCTCAGCTCATATCTCATTATTTTGCTTCTTCCATGGCAAAATGTCTTGTGAGAGTTGTCTATATTGATTGCTTTTATGTTCTCCCATTTCATCTGCATTTTTTGTTCATTCTTTCATCCAGTTTATGTAAAAAAGGAGATAATTCAAAGACTTTGGTGGTTTCCACATACCACATGATGGGTCTGGACGCATCTGTAGGATAATGAAACTCTGAGGAAACACTGCTGGCCTTTTCATCCAACCCCAGTTTCATTTTGGTTTGTGGCCTCTTTATATAAACCTCTTCGTCTCCAGTTGCCAGACCCAGCAGAGAGTGATAAGTATTCATCCTGTTTTGCATCATTCAGTATTATTTAGCAGTCTTTCTTAGAATCCTTCTCTTGTGTTAGGTCCTACAGACAGCTCCATACTCCTTTGTCTTCTCGTTTGATTAAATATATATCTTTTTAATATGTATTTATGTATTTGACTTTGTCAGGACTTAGTTGTTTCACGGGGATCTTTCATTGCAGTGCCCAAACTCTCCAGCTGTAGTGTATAGGCTCCATAGCCTGTGGGCTTAGGTGCCCCATAGCATGCAGGATCTTAGTTCCCTGACCAAGGATCGAACCGATGCCCCCTGCATTGGAGGGCAGATTCTTAACAGCTGGCACCAGGGAAGACCATCTTCTAGTCTGACTGGTATGGTATCTCAGGGTTCTTTTCTGCCCTGCTCCTGTCATCTGCATGCCCCAGTGCCTGGGACTAGACTTCCTTTATTCTCCGTTTACCGTCTCCTTCATGTCTGTCATACAAGTTTAAATACCACCTAGATGTTGATGACTCCTGGGTGTTGCTCTGACCTTGAGGGTTCTCTGACCTCCTGGATCATACATCCTCCCGCTTTCCTGCAGCTCTGCTAGTTGCCTGATAAGTGTCTATAGGATAACTCCAGTCCTCTCATTTCCTACCACGGTCTCCACAAACACCCCGTCAACTTCTCCCCCTCTTTTCTACGACTCGTTAAACAGTATCTTCATCTACTCAGTTACTCAAATTAAAAGCCTAGGAGAAGAGGCTTTATCTTTAATGATACACACTAAAATATTTATAGATATGCTTATAAGATGTTGACGATTTGCTTCGAAATAATTGCAGCAAAAGCTATAAAAGAAACCTTGGCCATGCGTTTATAATTGTTGAAGTTGGATTATGAGGAACATAAAATGCAGATTCTGAATGGGCCCAGGGTGATGTCCAAGATTCTGCAGTTCTAACAAGCTTTCCAGGGCAGAGAAACAGATGAAGACCTTCCTTGACCTTTGGAGCTTAAGTTGCTCCCCTAACATGTTTGCAGTTACCCTCTGTGTCACCATTTATTCCTTAATGGGAATTTCACAGTGTTTATATGCATTTGCTTATCTGTTATCTCTCTAAATTGTTTGTTTCCCCATGGTAAGGGCCTGTATCTTACATGTGTTACCTACGCCTACGTCATAGATCCAGCTCAGTATGTGGAGAGTAAGTGCTTAGTAAATATTGATAACAAATTAGTATGGAGGACAATCTGGGGAACAGATTTATTATGTATAACAGATACATAATAAATGCGGGGCTGATTATTAGGGCAGTGTCATGAAACTGGACAAAAAATGGAAAAAGATCTCTTGGTTATGAGACTACCCATTGTTGATATTTGGGTCTTACTCCTAAAGTTTTGACTTAATTGGTGTGAGATTCTGTCTTTTTAAAAGCTTCCCAAGCTAATTCTAATTAGCAAGCAGTGCTGAGAATCACCGCCTTAGATGATAATGATGGCGGTGTTATCAACAGCAACCATCCTCTACCGAGTACCTGCTGTTTACTTGAAACTTTTTCATGTACTTTACATTTGTAACTTACTTTGTCTTTGTGTGAGTCTGGTGGAATAGATGCTATTATCTTTATTTTGCAAATGAAGACATTGAATCACAGACTTGGGTGTATTGCTTTCTTATTATCAGTCAACCATAATGTACATAATAGCATCCCCAGTGTTTTAAACCAAGGCCATATGACTCTTGGATGTTCACCATTGCCTTATGATTACAAGAAGCATATTACAAGCCATTGTGTAAATGTATAATTGTGTTTAATGTTATTTTTAAAATACTGCTCAGCCAAATGATCTGAATGTGGGTTTCATATACAAACCATGAAGGAGTAAACTTTGTTCAGAGGAAACCAGTGTCTTACAAAGGTTCCAAAAGTAGTTCTTATAGGGAAAATGAGAAAGCAGAGAGAGATGGAGAAGGACTACTGAGGAAGAGGATGAATTCGCTGTAGATCAAGGTGGCTGTACTTAGATCGAGCAGTCTAAGGAACCACTGACGTGAGTCCTGCCCTTGCTGCGCTTGCTGTGACTCTGGCTCCCCTCTGCCTGTTCCCCACGTGACACAGAGTAGAAGGGTCCTAGGAGATCTGTTTCAGGAATTGTGTCTCATACCCCTCTTTAAAAGCTGCTGTGGGTACCCAAAACATTGGAATTTTCTGCTGATGGGCTCCATTCAAATTTCTAGAACTTGCGTGGCTCTTCCGTAAAGTTCTCTCTTTGATGGCTGGGAGGCAGATCTTTGGTGGGAGGAAGTGTACCTGTAGCTTGAGCCAAACTGCATATTTCATAGGAGTGCTTTTGCTGAACCTGTGGAAGGGAGGTTCTCAGGGAGGCAAGTTGGGAGCACCAAATTGGGCCTTAGGTACCAAATGCTTGCCCTGAAGGTACCCTAAGTGTCCTGAAGTCAAATTCAAATGCCAGAGTTAAAGTTGAGAGGTCGATCTTGAGAAAGCAGAGAGTTACTCTAGAATAGGAAGTGAGACCCAAAAACTACTAGTGTGACCTTATAGTATCTGACTAATGGCAGTTTCTTCCCTTTCCTATTCTCAGACATGCCAGAGAATTTCCTCAAAAAAAGTAAAAGCTGTTCATTTTGAGTTGATACAAAAAGATGAAAAAAGGGTTTCCATCTTCAGATCTATTTGAAGGAAAACCACTACAGAAATTGGCCTTTTTCTGAACATGATATCCTTATCTAAGAGGTTTCCTCTTCCAGCTTATACTCTGACATGTAGATTAACAAGAGGATCTTCTCAGAAACACTTAGCATCCTTTTGTAAGTGCTTGGGACTAAAATTTGGGTCACACCTTGAGATTTTGCATACATTTCAAAAATATAAAGAGTCAGCCTTGTAAGAGGGAAACACTTTTCATAATAGGATTTTTTTGGTAGCTTTCAAATTTAGCTAAGCAGTTGTTTCCTACTGAATAATCAACACTTAGAGGGCCTGAAGTTATAAATGTAAGCTGTTTTTAAACTCTGTACAGGCTTTTTGCAATTCTTTTTTATTCTAGAATAAGAAAGTGCATTATTTTCCCCTTTTCAGGTAACTTAAAAACAGCTGAATATGTTGAACTTTATGCGTTTTCTGAGCAGGCTGACTTGAATGAGAATTAAAAAAATATTAAATGTCTGCTTAGAAAATATTGAGACCAATCAGTCTTATAATGATTTTGCTTTTTAACTGAGCATATCCCTGTATACTGCAAAAAAATACCCTCAAATTGCCTATAGGTACTATAAAAGCTAATGATGCGGTGTATTTAATTACTGTTTAGTAGTGCTTTTTATTTGAGCATTTCAAAGTATTAGTAAAAGTGTCATATCTCATATTTCTGTGAAGGACTTAAATAAAAAATGAGGCAAATGTGGATTTGTTAAATGAGAAATTCAGAACTAGGAGAAATAGTTTTTTGGCTGAAAGTAATTCATGTTGTCTTCTCTAGGAGAGGGAAGATGAACTAAATTACTATCAAAACATCTCTAGTTTTGTCTCTTCATTATTCTTGGCCCAGTTTCCAAAGACCTTTCTAAAAAACCTGACCATCGTGGTAATTACTCTTCTCTTCAGCCATTATAATAAATTATTGGTTCACTGCTGCTGCTGCTGCTAAGTCACTTCAGTCGTGTCCGACTCTGTGCAACCCCATAGACGGCAGCCGACCAGGCTCCGCCGTCCCTGGGATTCTCCAGGCAAGAACACTGGAGTGGGTTGCCATTTCCTTCTCCAATGTGTGAAAGTGAAAAGTGAAAGTGAAGTCGCTCAGTATTGTCTGACCCTTAGCGACCCCACGGACTGCAGCCCACCAGGCTCCTCCATCCATGGGATTTTCTAGGCAAGAGTACTGGAGTGGCTAACATATCAAAATATTTCAGTTAGTTGTTTTGCATTTTCTACTGTTCTGTGTCTGTTATGGTAGTAAACAGTACCAACCTTATTCTCCATATATATAATTTTTATTGTATTTGCACTAAAGAATTTATATTACTTGCTTCAAAATAAACATTGCAAAAACGACCTTTCCTACTTCTGGCATCTATCTCTTATGTATCCCCGTTTCAGTGATTCAGACTTGGTCTTGTGATGTGCTTTGGCCAATGGGTTGTCAGCATTGAACATGTCTGATCATTTGCATATTGGGATATGTTTGTTTCTACCACTGACCTGAGCTTGCATGCAAGGGATATCAAATGTAATAAGATTTTGTTCACAAATTTGAAGACAAACATATACCTGAAATGAGTAAGGCCCTTGTTGACATCTGACTATAATCAGGTTACAACAGCAATCAGAACAATTCCAACTTATTTGTAGACCTTGTATTCTAGAGCAAGACTGCATGATTTGAAACTCCAGCTCACTGACTGTCCAGATATGTGATCCTGGAAAGTTAGTCAAACTTTCTGTGCCCAGTTCTTCATTTTTAATATTGTCATGATAATAGTGTCTGAGCAGCTTCCCTGGTGGCTCAAATGGTAAAAGAAACTGCCAGCAATGCAGGAGACCTGGGTTCGATCCCTGGGTCAGGAAGATCCCCTGGAGAAGGGAATGGCTACCCACTCCAGTATTCTTGCCTGGAGAATCCCTTGGACAGAGGAGCCTGGCAGGCTACAGTCCATGGGGTCGCAGAGAGTCGGACACAACTGAGTGACTAACACACTACTCCAGGTTACCTTTGCAGAGGCACCCTAGAATACTTATTGCAAATACCAAGAGACTCCCTGGACAGCTGAAGCAAAGTGTTGCCAGGTTATGCCTGTTGGAAGTTTTTTGACAAATCTTTGCATGGACTAAAGGGTAGACTGAGAAAACAGGAAGAAGGGGCCAGGAGGCACTCTTGGGAACAGGTGGGTGTCACAGACTTCCAACTGCTTGTGGCTTTTGCACTGAAGAGTGAGGAGCAAAGAGTCAGAAAAACAAGGAAAAATGAAGAATGGAAAGGGAAGATGGCAGCTTTACTTGGAAAGATGGAAGGGGTGAAATCATTTGCAGAGATATGGCAGGAAAAGGACAAGGTACTGAATAGCTCAGTGGGGAAGGTACCTCCCTTCTGAGTGTCTCCCTATGCCATTTCGTTTGTGCCCATCTTTTGACCGGGAATTCTGATGATTTTTGAAAATTATGTCAGTGTTCATTAGACTACACCAATCCTAATAGCAATAGAATTGCATAATTACTCTTCAGGGTACATATCATTACTTTCCAGGTAGTTCCCTCTAGTAACTTGACAAATATAAAAGATAAATAACATGTAAACATTTGAAACCAACTTGGCTATGGAAATTTGTAGTGCTTTGTAAACAAAATGATTCATTCAATAAACTCAAGGTAGGTTCTTGCCTGGAGAATCCCAGGGACAGAGGAGCCTGGTGGGCTGCCATCTATGGGGTCACACAGAGTTGGACACGACTGAAGCAACTTAGCAGCAGCAGCAATCCAATTTTCAGATCAGTGTTAGTCGCTCAGTCATGTCTGACTCTTTGCAACCCCATGGACTGTAGCCCTCCAGGCTCCTCTGTCCAAGGAATTCTCCAGGCAAGAATACTGGAGTGGGTAGCCATTCCCTTCTCCAGGGGATCTTCCCGACCTGGGGATCGAACCTGGGTCTCCTGCATTGCAGGCAGACTCTTTACCATCTAAGCCACCAGGGAAGCCCCTTCACATTAAAAGCTCTGCTTAAATAAATCAAGTTAACTCTTCCCATAAGTGTAGTGAACTACAGTTAGATGCTTTCAGAATTGCCCTGCTATGAGTTTGGGTGAACCTGAAAATATGTATTCTATAGTCAAAAGTTAGAGAAAAAATACTTTTAAAGCATATGTAGCAAGGCGTGGATAAACAATGTGAAGCAACTATATAGAATCTTTGGAATTTCACTCCAAAAATTAAAGAATATTTAATGTTTGTTTTAAAAATGTGATTTACCCCCCTTCATTGATAACTTGGCCTCCAGATCTCTTTTATCCTTTTGAAATTCCGCTATAGCTAAAAGGTATTCTGTTCTAGCTAAGGAGTTTACTGAACTCATGGAGTCAGTGAGGATGTGTGTGAAAATGTTCATATTGTATAACAGATGTCAATGCACTTTATCCTGGAATTTAGGAATCATACCCAAGAGTGCCACTTTTAAAGAAGACATCAGTAGCCAACACAGATTGACCAGTTTTATGTAACTTTGACTGAAACTGTTTATCCAATCAATTTTAATCCTATTAATCAAAAATTATAAGCTAGTTTGATATAGCTACTTAAAGTTAGCCCTTCAGTGTGGTGGTGGTTTGGTCGCTAAGTTGTGTCCAACTCCTGCGACCCCATAGACTGTAGCCTGACAGGCTTCTCTGTCCATGGGATTCTCCAGGAAAGAACACTGGAGTGGGCTGCCATTTTCTTCTCCAAGTCTTTCAGTATAGTTTCACAGAAATCATATAACAAGTAGTGTGGCGTACTTAAAAGATCACTAAAGCAGAAATCATGCATCTGGCTTAACTTATATGAAGAGTACATCATGAGAAATGCTGGGCTGGAGGAAGCACATGCTGGAATCAAGATTGCCGGGAGAAATATCAATAACCTCAGATATGCAGATGACACCACCCTTATGGCAGAAAGTGAAGAACTAAAGCGTCTCTTGATGAAAGTGAAAGTGGAGAGTGAAAAAGTTGGCTTAAAGCTCAACATTCAGAAAACTAAGATCATGGCATCCGGTCCCATCACTTCATGGCAAATTGATGGGGAAATAGTGGAAACAGTGGTTGACTTTATTTTTCTGGGCTCCAAAATCACTGCAGATGGTGAATGCAGCCATGAAATTTAAAGATGCTTACTCCTTGGAAGGAAAGTTATGACTAACCTAGACAGCATATTAAAAAGCAGAGACATTACTTTGCCAACAAAGGTCCGTCTAGTCAAGGCTATGGTTTTTCCAGTAGTCATGTATGGATTTGAGATTTGGACTGTGAAGAAAGCTGATCGCTGAAGAATTGATGCTTTTGAACTGTGGTGTTGGAGAAGACTCTTGAGAGTCCCTTGGACTGCAAGGAGATCCAACCAGTCCATCCTAAAGGAGATCAGTCCTGGGTGTTCATTGGAAGGACTGATGTTGAAGCTGAAACTCCAATACTTTGGCCACCTGATGCAAAGAGCTGACTCATTTGAAAAGACCGTGATGCTGGGAAAGATTGAGGGCAGGAGGAGAAGGGGACGACAGAGAATGAGATGGCTGGATGGCATCACCGACTCAGTGGACATGGGTTGGGTGGACTCCAGGAGTTGGTGATGGACAGGGAGGCCTGGCGTGCTGTGGTTCACGGGGTCGCAGAGTTGGACACGACTGAGCAACTGAACTGAACTGATCCAATAAAATCCAGTGCGTGTACGTGCGTATTGATACATACATGAGGCAACATAGAGAGACACAAGAGAACTTTTGGAGGTGATGAGTATGTTTATTACCTTGGTTGTGATGATGATATAATGAGACGTGAAGTTGCTCAGTCGTGTGCAACTCTTTGCGATCCCATGAACTGCAGCCTAGCAGACTCCCTTGTCTATGACATTTTCCAGGCAAGAGAGTACTGGAGTGGGTTGCCATTTCCTTCTCCAGATGATCTTCCCAACCCAGGGATCGAACCCAGGTCTCCTGCATTTCAGGCAGACAGATGCTTTACCCTCTAAGCCAGCAGGGAAGCCCAATGATACCATGGGTATATGCATATGGGAAAATCATCAGATTACATATCAGCATATCTCACTTTATTGAGTTTTGCTTTATTGTGAAAACAGTTTTGCTTTTTTACAAATTGAAGGTTTCTGAAAACTCTGCGTTGAGCAAGTACCATTTTTCCAACAGCATTTGCTCAGTTTATGTCTCTTGTGTCACATTTTGGTAATGCTTGCAATATTTCAAACTTTTACTTTATTGTTATATTTGTCATGGTGATCTATAATTAGTGATCTTTGATATTACTACTGCCACTCACTGAAGGTACCTCCTCCAGGGGATCTTCCTGACCCAGAGATTGAACTGAGTCTCCTGCATTGATGGCAGATTCTTTACCTGTGAACCACCAGGGAAGCCAATAGCCTACACTGTAATATAAACATAACTTTTATTTGCACTGGGAAACCAAAAACAACAACAAAAAAAATCGTGGCTTGCTTTATTGTGATATTTGCTTTATTGAAGTCTGGAACTGAACCCGCAATATTTCTGGGTATACTTATTTATTTAAAAGGTGCAGTTGTTATATGTCAATTATACCATAATAAAACTGTTAAAAAATTCGAGCTATATGATCTCTGAGTAACCCCATAGTTTCTAAATTGTAGAACACTCTTGATACAGATTCATTTTTGAGCATGACATGATTGAATCTGATCTATCAAATTCTAAGTTTGAAAGTTTGCACTTATTGTAGATATCCCATTGTTTAGTGGTAAGAAATTAAAGTGGCATCCTTCTTATGACTCCTTTTAAAAAATGTAGTTGTGTTCAATAAATTCTGACCCTAGATAATCTGGATTAAAACACAGTATCATTTGGGAAATAGATATTTTTGTATGTTAAATGCCATATTTTATGAGGCTGGAGATGTCTTTCTGGGAAGAAAGAATTAATGCAACCAGAGTCATTATCCTTGGCCTTTATTATCTATAGTCTCAGCAAGTTTTTTGGCAGCATAAAATACATCAATGAATTAGGTTATTTCTTTCTTAATGGCAAACCCCGTCTTCTGCCTGTTGGTTAGTTGTTGTGGAAAGGAGTATCAGTGATGTCATAGAAAGCTTTGGCTCACTCTCAGGTGGCTTTCACAGATGGGACAAAGTGAAGTTCTGAGCATCCAAAGTCTTCTGTTGAAAAAGAAACACACGGAAACTCTGAAATTCAGCTTCTCTAACAAAATTGAACTTCTCTAACAAAAATATCCAAGGAAATACATCTGCCAAAATAAAACAATAAAAGGAAACAGTGCAATATGATATGTAAAATTAATTGTCTGCTCTTCTTCTCAGAGTAATTAGCAAAGTTAATGTATTCTATATCCAACTCTCCTTGTTAGAACTATCACTGAACAGAAATTATTTCTGTTTATTGAAATATAAAGCTTAGTGGAGCACACGACTCCTAGCTTGAAACGTTTATTCAAGCAGTGAAGGCATCCAGGGTGTCAGGAAATGAGAAGCATAAACCAAGCTGAAGGGGCTTGGCATTTTTACCCTTTTCTAAACCATCAAAGACAGCAAGCAGGCTTTCTGGGTGGCGCTAGTGGTAAAGAATCTGCCTGTCAAAGCAGGAGATGCAAGAGATGTGGGTTTGATCCCTGGGTCAGGAAGACCCCCTGGAGTAGGAAATGTCCACTCCAGTGGTATTCTTGCCCGGAAAATCGCACAGGCAGAGGAGACTGGCAGGCTAAAGTCTGTGGGGCCAGAGTCAGACATGATGAGCAACTGAGCACAAAGAGACAGTAAGTACTTATCAATGGAGTTATAAATACTTGTTTCTTATATAGTGAGCTTCCCCGGTGACTCAGAGGGTAAAGAAACTGCCTGCACTGCAGGAGACCTGGGTTTGATCCCTGGGTTCAGAAAGATCCCCTAGACAAGGAAATGGCAACCCACCCTAGTATTCTTGCTTGGAGAATCCCATGGACAGAGGAGCCTGGTGGGCTGCAGTCCATGGGGTCTCATAGAGTCAGACACGACTGAGCGAGTAACACTTTGTATTATCTTCTAATGTCATTTTGAGCTGCTTTTCTCCCTGTAGATGTTAAATGTACTCAGTAGTTGAAAATTTGCACATCAACCAAGAGGTCTTGAATTGGTATATCCTTTTGAGTCAACCATCATTGTATAATCTTGTATAGATCAAGTTGGTTCCTTTCAGTTTGTTTACCATTAAGCAACAGGCTGTGGCAACAAACAACGGTCAAGCTGAATGGTAAAGCTTCACACGTATCTTAATTCCTTAGTCAAGCAACATAATTGGGCTGAGGTGTTTTGGTTAGCCCAGGAAGTGCTTAAAAAGCAGGAAACTCTGCCTTCCCACCTTTGGGTTGCTGCCTCTGCAAGTTCCCTGAACATTCTTCTTCCTCTACCATAATCCCATCCTACTTGAACACTTTGTTTACTTGCCTGATTGGTCATAATAATCACTGGAGGCAGAAAATGTGCTTATTTGGTTCATTGTTTCATTGTAACCATTTGGAGCAAGCCAGGAGTGTAGTTGGCCTTCATTACATTTCATGAATGAGTAAGAATTTATGTCTGCATAGACTAGAGCCTGTAAATGGAGGTTGCTTAGTGTATACTTGTTAAAGTGAGCTCGACTCTGCCTTGAGACTGTCAATGTTCAGCCTCTAAATTGCACCAAATGTAAGGGGAGAACACTGATAGTTTCTCATTTTTATTTATTTTGCCGTCTCTAAGTTTCTTTCTGGCTCTGAATGCCTTAATGCTGCCAATTCCAAAGGTTTATAATTTCTGATTTCTTGTAATCTTTATGCTTTGCCAGAGCTAGCTAAAGGCCTTGCCTAAAGATCAGATTTCTTTCCCTACCATATTTCTATCTGTTTGAGTTTGGACTGTGATGCCCCCAGGATGTGATCTTGGTCTTATCTTTGGTTTTAAAACGAATAATTAAAAAATTCAGGAAGCAAAAATGTCACTACCATTGCATGCGTGAATTTTGTGTATAAGTCACCCAAGAATAATTCATTCACATTTTATTTCCTGAATAAGAACAATTGTTTCAAAATATGGAACAAACGAGAAAGAAAATTTAAACTCAAGCCTGCTGCTGCTGCTAAGTCGCTTTAGTCGTGTCTGATTCTATGTGAACCCATTACTGATCTCTTTTCTAGCTTAAGTTGGATGGGCTTCCTTTTCTACACTTCATTCAAAGTTGAGAATGCTCTCACTTTCCTGCTTTCTTATAGACTGAGAGTAGGAATATCACTAGTTACTGATTCCTTGGGGTTTCAGAGCAGGCTGTTTTCTTGTAATATAAGACATGCTCAAAATTCTCCAAGCCAGGCTTCAGCAATATGTGAACCGTGAACTTCCAGATGTTCAAGCAGGTTTTAGAAAAGTCAGAGGCACCAGAGATCAAATTGCCAACATCCGCTGGATCATGGAGAAAGCAAGAGAGTTCCAGAAAAACATCTATTTCTGCTTTATTGAATTTGCCAAAGCCTTTGACTGTGTGGATCACGATAAACTGTGGAAAATTCTGAAAGAGGTGGGAATACCAGACCACCTGACCTGCCTCTTGAGAAACCTGTATGCAGGTCAGGAAGCAACAGTTAGAACTGGACATGGAACAACAGACTGGTTCCAAATAGGAAAAGGTGTACGTCAAGGTTGTATATTGTCACCCAGCTTATTTAACTTACATGCAGAGTACATCATGAGGAACGCTGGGCTGGAAGAAGCACAAGCTGGAATCAAGACTGCCGGGAGAAATACCAATAACCTCAGATATGCAGATGACACCACCCTTATGGCAGAAAGTGAAGAGGAACTCAAAAGCCTCTTGACGAAAGTGAAAGAGGAGAGTGAACAGGTTGGCTTGAAGCTCAACATTCAGAAAACAAAGATCATGGCATCTGGTCCCATCACTTCATGGGAAATAGATGGGAAAACAGTGGAAACAGTGTCAGACTTTATTTTTTTTAGTCTCCAAAGTCACTGCGGATGCTGATTGCAGCCATGAAATTAAAAGACGCTTGATCCTTGGAGGAAAGTTATGACCAACCTAGATAGCATATTAAAAAGCAGAGACATTACTTTTGCCAACCAAGGTCCGTCTAGTCAAAGCTGTGGTTTTTCCCGTGGTCATGTATGGATGTGAGAGTTGGACTGTGAAGAAAGCTGATCACCAAAGAATTGATGCTTTTGAACTGTGGTGCTGGAAAAGAATCTTGAGAGTCCCTTGGACTGCAAGGATCCAACCAGTCCAACCTAAAGGAGATCAGTCCTGGGTGTTCATTGGAAGGACTGATGCTAAAGCTGAAACTGCAATACTTTGGCCACCTCATGTGATGAGTTGACTCACTGGAAAAGATTCTGATGCTGGGAGGGATTGGGGGCAGGACGAGACAGGGACAACAGAGAATGAGATGGCTGGATGGCATCACCGACTCAATGGACATGAGTTTGAGTGAACTCCGGGAGTTGGTGATGGACATGGAGGCCTGGCATGCTATGATTCATGGGGTCCCAAAGAGTTGAACACGACTGAGTGACTGAACTGACTGACTGGCTGAAGACTTTAAAAATGGACTTCCCAGGTGGCTTAGTGGTAAAGAATCTGCCTTTGAGGCAGGAGAGTTGGGTTCTATCCCTGGGTCAGAAAGATCCCCTAGAGGGGGAAAGGTATTCCAGTATTCCTGCCTGCAGAAACCCATGGACGCTACTTTGTAACTAAACCACCACCCCCAAGACTTAAAATAGTTTTCTTTCTGTTGTAAAACTGTATTTTATAAAATCATTGCAACAGTGGACTTCACTCTACATTCCTGTAGATGAGGTTTCTCTAGTGAGCCGTTACTGTATTTTAGCTACTTTAAAACGACTTAGTCAAAAACCAAAGGACTTTGCAGGTAATTAATGAACTAATAATAGAACCTTATTGAATTTTTATTTTTATCAGCATATAAGACATACGTAGTTTAAAAAGCAAATAGTACTATTGCCAGACTTGGGGGGTATACACAGTTGCTCTGTCGTGTCCAACTTTTTGCAGCTGCATGGACTGTAGCCCGCCAGGTTCCCCTTTCTATGGGATCTTTCAGGCAAGTATACTGGTTGGGTTGCCATTTCCTTCTCCACAGGATCTTCCGGACCCAGGGATCAATTCTACATTTCCAGCAGCTTCTAAATTGGCAGGCAGCGTTTTTACCACTGAGCAGGCTTACAGAGGCTTCCCTGGTGGCTCAGACAGTAAAGAATCTGCCTGCAATGCAGGAGATCCAGGTTCAATCCCTGCATCAGGAAGATGTCCTGGAGAAGGAAACAGCAACCCACTCCAGTATTCTTGCATGGGAAATCCCGTGACCAGAGGAGCCTGGCAGGCCACAGCTCACGGGGTTGCAGAGTCCGGCATGATTGATCAACTAACAATTTCAGTTTCAGGCTTACAGTGGAAATAAGAGATTTCAGCCTCATTCTTCCCTACAACCTATGTCCTGCTCCCAGAATAGTAGTTTTCATTTTTAAAACATTTTTAATTTTATACTGTAGTATAGTTGATTAACAATGTTGTGTTAGTTTCAGATGTACAGAAAGTGATTCAGTTATATATATATATGTCTGTTCTTTTTCAGATTCTTTTCCTATTTGTTGTTGTTTAGTTGCTAAGTTGTGTCTGACTCTTTGCTACCCCGTGGACTGCAGCACACCAGTCTTACCTGTCCTTCGCTATCACCCAGAGTTTGCTTAAACTCATGTTCATTGAGTCAGTGATGCCATCTAACCACCTCATCTACTGCCGCCTTCTCCTCCTGCCCTCGATCTTTCCCAGCATCAGGGTCTCTTTTAATCAGTCGGCTCTTTGCATCAGGTGGCCAAAGTATTGGAGTTTCAGCTTTAGCGTTAGTCCTTCCATTGAGTATTCAGGAGATTTCCTTTAAGATTGACTGATTTGATCTCCTTGCAGTCCAAGGGACTCTCAAGAGTCTTCTCCAACACTACAGTTTGAAAGCATCAGTTTTTGGATGCTCAGCCTTCTTTACGGTCACACTTCTCACATCTGTATATTACTACTGAAAAAATCATAGCTTTGATTATATGGACTTTTGTCAGCAAAGTAATGTTTCTGCTTTTTTATACATTGTCTAAGTTTGTCATAGCTTTCCTTCTAAGGGGCAAGCTTCTTTGAGTTTCATGACTGCAGTCACCGTCCACAGTGATTTTGGAGAGAAAATAAAATCTGTCACTGTTTCCAATTTTTCCCTTATCTATTTGCCATGAAGTGATGGAACTGGATGCCATAATCTTAGTTTTTTGCATGTTGAGTTTTATGCCAGCTTTTGCATTCTCTGCTTTCTTCTTCATCGAAAAGCATTCTTTAGTTCCTCTTTGCTTTCTGCCATTAGAGTGGTTTCATCTGCATATCTGAGGTTGTTGATGTTTCTCCCAGCAATCTTGATTCCAGCTTGTGATTCATCCAGGTGGCATTTTGCATGATGTACTCTGCATATCACGCAGCCGAGGCTGCAGTTCATGGGTTCACAAAGAATCAGACATGACTGAGGCACTGAACTGACAGACTAACTGACTCTGCATGTATGTTAAATATGCCTTTTCCATTTGGGTTATTACAGAATACCGAGCAGAGTTCCCTGTACTGTACAGTAGATCCTTGTTGATCATCTATTTTAAATACAGTAGTGTGTGCACGTCAATGCAAAATTCCCAGTTTATCACAGTCCACCCGCCTTTCCTCTTTGGTAATCATAAGTTTGTTTTCTAGGTCTATCAGTGTGTTTCTGTTTTGTAAATAAGTACATTTGTATCTTGGTTTTTTGTTTTTTTTTTCTTTTTTAGATTCCTCATGTAAGTGATATCCTGTGGTGTGTTTGTCTTTCTGTTTTTAACTTACTTCACTTATTATGGTGATCTGTAGGTCATCCATGTTGCTGTATAGCTTTCATTTCTTAGCTATTACTAGAAATGGCTGTTCTTTAGTTCTAGTAAGTCTTCTGTGGTTATTTTTTTCTCCCCAGTATCATTCTCATCATCTTTGTCAGTTTCTCTTTCTGAACCAATCTTCAACTATTACCTTTTCTGTCCTATGCTCTACTTTTGTCTTTTGCTCTCCTTTCTGAAAATAATTCTCAAGTGTTTGTCCAGTTTACCTCAACTTTTTATTTCTAATTTTGCATATTAAAAGCTCTTTTTACTATTGATATAAGAACATTTTCTCATTTGTTCCCTTTCTCTCCTTTTCGTAACATCTATTCTACTTTCATAGAAGTAATGTTTTTTAAGTCTTTCACATTATTGAAGGCTTTAATATTTTATACTCCTTGAATACTTTACTCTTCTGTGATATTTTTTCTATTTCTCTTGGCCAGTGCCTTTTGTATCATACACTTGCCTACCTACATTTACCTATTGACTTTTAGTTTAGTTTGGTTTTGATTTGCTCACAATTAAGAGTAAGGCATGCCATTCATAATAAATTTTTAATGTTATACATTTATGTGAATTATGACTGAAGGGATTGTTGTTATTGATGTTTAGTCACTAAGTCGTGTCCAACACTTTATGATGCCATAGACTGTCACCTGCCAGGCTTCAATGTCCATGGAATTTTCCAGGCAAGACTATTAGAGTGTGTTGCAATTTCCTGTTCCAGGGGATCTTCCTGACCCAAAGATTGAACCCATGTCTCCTCCTTTGGCAGACAGATTCGTTACCACTGCATCAGCTTTCTGGAAGCCCCAGGATGGTTTACCTACAAGCAAAGGGCAAAGTGAATATCTCAGAAAGGAAAATTTAGAGAGCATTAGTCAAGTGACTCTTCCTAGATTTTACATGGAGTTAGTCTGCAAGTTGGAAGATATTTTCATTTACAGTATTGTTGCAAGTTTAGATGAGTTAATATTTCTTAATATTTTCGGCACAGAGTAAATGCTTAATATCTTCAACTAATATACATTCTTCTTTCCCTACTTGACTCATACCTGATACTTCTTCTAACATACTATAGCATGTGTTAAATGACATTTCTATTACTCAGGTTTCTGAGAAAATCACACTCATCTAGTCAGTTTCCATATTTTTTTAAGACTTTTAGATGCATATTTCATGAAATATTTTTTCCTTTCAGGAATATATATATATATTTAATTATCATTTATATATATAAATATACTTCATTTATATATATATATACTATGAGTTTGAGTGTACTCCGGGAGTTGGTGATGGACAGGGAGGCCTGGCGTGCTGTGATTCATGGGGTCGCGGAGAGTCGGACACGACTGAGCGACTGAACTAAACTGAACTGAACTGAACTATGTGTATACATGATGTACATATTATTTAACATTTTAACTGCAACATTTCAATGACTTTCCCTAAATTACTTAATTTTTCCACTGTTTCATATAAGTCAAATTTGAAATATAATTATATGTTATTTTAAAACATCTGTTAAGGTTTTTTTTAATGAACCATGCAGTTTTACTTTCCAAGTTTAATTAGTACTACCACATCATTAATTCTAGGTTAGCATTTCAAAGCATTATCAAAGGTATTCACAGCCTAGTACAATTAAGGTTTACTTGATTAGGGAATTATTAGAAAACAAATATTTTTCTTTGTGTGAATAATGAAGTGAGTTAAAATGTTTTGTGGAACTAATGTGGTAATAGCAATGCTGTAGAAATATAAGCATTATTATTATGCAAAAAGGTTTTCACCTTAAATTTTGTAAACTATTCCTTTGTTTATTGAATTCCTTTCTTTTTTAAATAGAGAATGTCAAATATATTCTGTAAAATATGTTTTTTCTCTAAGATAAGTGCTGTTAGAAAAAAACAATTTTTAACTTTTAAAACCTGTTTTTAGACAACTGGATTGTATGGGTATTAAACAAGAAATAAAGGTATTTATTTTCTCAATTCAGAGTGGTGCTTTATACATTATTCCTTTAGTTCATTGATAAATAAAGGAATAAATTTTATAATTCTTATCTAAGAAGCTTATAACACTTTACTGTTTAGAAATTGCAGCCTTTTGTTTCATGCAGTATATTATCTTTCATAATTTATAATGGATTTTCAAATAATATTGACCTTTGAGCCTTTATTTGACCTCTGTTAATTCACTTTTCTATTACAATGAGTGGATGGACTACTACTTGAAGTTCATTGTAAGGTGACTTCATTCTGTCTGAAAATTTTAGACCCCATGGCTTTAAGAACATTTTACATTGATTCTGGGTTTTGTCTTGATTGGTATACACACTTCCACATGTCATGGTAGAGGCCTTGACTTTTCTGCTGCTTATCAGTAGATTCTTTTGCAAATTTACATGAATATATATTTCCCAGAGGCCACATTTACAATACTTACTCTTGACAGCAATGATCCTTGGGCGTCTCAGGTGCTGTAGTTACATGCCATTCCTGAGGATATTGTTGACTGCCCATCTTTCCCACTGCCTAGATGTCATTTAGTGGGTTATTTGTGATTTTAATGTATAAGAATCTGAATCATTAAGGTCATTTAACCCAGCAGGGCCATGGTATGAATGAGGTTCAAATGAAAGTTTCCGATGCAGCTTGTAATAATGGCTGTGAAAGATGGTGTGTAAAGAACATGCTGCTAATGGCTGAACTGTGCAGTTAGATGATTGTTGTCCTGAGTGTCTACACTCCCCCTGTTCCCAATTCCTCGAATAATTGTGAAATTAATAGTTTAAAATATCTGAATATACACTTCCCTGCCTCGTTAACTTTCAACATCAATATAAGAAACCATTATATCTCTCATGCCAGTGTATGAGTGATGAAAATCCAGTCACAAATAAACAAGTCACAAAGGTGAAAGGAGAAAAATCTGAGGGCAGATTGGAGTCACTTAGACATTTTATTTAGCAGATGCCAAGAATAATTTTAGCTCTCTTAATTTTACATACTTTTTTTTTAATATGTCAGAATTTTACATTGTATTTTTCTATGAATCTAAAACCTGAAGCTAAACATGCTTTGATAAAGAGTTCACAGGTGAGACATTTCTCTGATCTCTGGAGTGAGTGAAGCTGGGTCTAAACATGTTGTGTGTTCTCTGAACACTGAAGTCAGTTCCTCAAGAGAATAAGTTAGTTGAGACTCCCTATAAAAAGTCAACCCTGGTTACTTTGAAAAAACAAACAAACAAAAAACCACACATTTATTTGACTTTTCAAACTTTGGAGCCAGCCAGGGCAGAGAGAAACTAAAAATATTTTTCTTATGAATTTAAAAGCTTAGAAAATATTTCTTCTTAAAATATTTGAATTACTATTTAAATTTAAAAAAATAGGATTTGTATTTTCTATACTATCAAAACTGTAGATTGTTGTTGTTTAGTTGCTCAGTCATGTCCAACTCTTTGTGACCCCATGGACTGCAGCACAGCAGGCATTCCTGTCCTTCACCATCTCCCGGAGCTTGCTGAAACTCATGTCCATTGAGTCGGTGATGCCATTCAACCATCTTGTCCTGTCATCCCCTTCTTCTCTTGCCTTCAGTCTTTCCCCGCATCAAGATCTTTTCTAATGAATCAGCTCTACGAATCAGGTTGTCAAAGTATTGGAGCTTCAGCTTTACCATCAGTCCTTCCAATCAATATTCAGGACTGATCTCCTTTAGGATGGACTGGTTGGATCTCCTTGCAGTCCAAGGGACTCTCAAGATCTTCTCCAACACCACAGTTCAAAAGCATCAAGTGTGATATCGTTCTATCATAGATGTAGATAGAATAACTTGAACTTTAATTTTTTTATTAATTATACATGTTTCTACTCACTTATTCACTAGTAGTTATTTTTGTGTGATGGAGCACATTTTCATCATATTTTATTATTTCTATTCTATATTCACTTAACTAAGAAGAGAAATATTTTATCTCTCAACAAAACTAGTATTGTTTACATAGCATGGGCTATAACACTCTGGTAGGCTGTCTGTGAAAACAAAAGTATATGGCCAACTGCAGTTGTGGAAGAGAGAGAATTAAAAACTCCAGTTCTAGTAAGAAAACTTTTTCCTTTATTTCTTCCCTGGGCCAGTATTTGTTCCTAAGGCAAGACTCCCTTCCTACAACATAGTGAACCAGTTTTCCTCAACCTGTCCTGTCCAGTTATGTGCCAGCTCTCTATCAATTATTCATTGAAACTTCTAGAAGGGATATGGAAGCAGTTTCCTGCATTTGTTTAAAAAGTTAAAGGCAAGAAAAAAAAAAACTATTTTAGTAAACAATAAGAATGAAGAGGATGTTGGAAGACAGTGTGCTCAATCGCTCAGTTGTGTCTGACTCTTTGTGACCCTATGAACTGTAGTTTGCCAGCCCACTCTGTCCATGGGATTTTCCCAGCAAGAATACTGGAGTGGGTTGCCATTTCCCATTTCCTCCTCCAGAGGATCTTCCCAATCCAGGGATCGAATGCGAGTCTCCTACTTCTGCATTGTAGGTGATTCTTAACAGCTGAGCCATGGGGAAGCCTGGAAGACAATAGATGAACTATTAATATTTTCCCTGAATTACCTTCTTATTCAGTAGTAGACATTCCTCTTGCCCATTGCTTCTGTTTTAGTAAAGTATATCCAGTTGTAGTAAACAGACAGACACAATAGTGAAAGTGAAAGTCACTCAGTCGTGTCCGACTCTTTGTGACCCCAGGGACTGTACAATCCGTGGAATTCTCCAGGCTAGGATACTGGAGTGGGTAGCCTTTCCCTTCTCCAGGGGATCTTCCGAATCCAGGAATCGAACCCAGGTCTCCTGCATTGTGGGCAGCATTTTTGACCAGCTGAGCCACAAGGGGAGCCCAATAACAGACACAATACCTTGGTGCAAAAGAAGCCTTGGGTACTAGTCATATGTACGTTGTTTTAGTTATTACTTGCCTCAATGAGTTGAGAGCTAAGGATATAACATAACTATAAAGTTCAATTTAGTGTGAGATTTAATAGGAGTATGATCTTTGGAAAGAACATTTGCAGTTCTGGGCAGCAGCTGGCAATTAACTGTCAGGAGAGGTCCAAATAAGACACACAGAATGGGCATGTAGGATTGTTTCCTTCAAGATCCATGACATAACAAGCTTTGAATAATAGGAAAATGATGTGAATATCATATATGGGTAGAACCAGCTTTAACAAATAGATGTCAATCACATCCTCAGAAACACAAACAGGATATACGAAAATGGGTCTAGGACATGTAAGGAGTTCCAAGGACTGAAGACTTTGGAGTTTTTAGGCACAGAAATCTGTATAACTTTATAAGAATGGTCTGAAAACACTTGGATTGATAAGGAAGGAAATTCTTTCTCCACATAGGATGGCCAGCAGATTCTTAAAAACTAAGAATCCTATTTGAACCAACAGCAAACCAGTACCAACCGAAATCTCAGTCATAATTTCAGTGACCTGGTATTGTTTGAGGGTCATTATACAGGACTAAGCGACTTCACTTTCACTTTTCACTTTCCTGCATTGGAGAAGGAAATGGCAACCCACTCCAGTGTTCTTGCCTGGAGAATCCAGGGATGGGGGAGCCTGGTGGGCTGCCGTCTATGGGGTCGCACAGAGTCGGACACGACTGAAGTGACTTTGCATGCATGCATGCCTTAACAAACCAACCAACCAGAAAGCCTTCCAAAGAAACATTTGAGAGAAGTCAGGAAAGATGAAGAAAAAACAGCACTATTTAAATTCCATTGCATACCTGCAATGAGTTGTTTTTTTCTAAGTTTTTTTGATGTGGACCATTTTTAAAGTTTTTATTGAATTTATCGCAATTTTGCTTCTGTTGATGTTTTGGTGTTTTGGCCATGAGGTATGTGGGATCTTAGTTCTCTGACCAGGAATCAAACCTGCCCCCCGCCCTCACCCCTGCATTGGAAAGCCTAGTCTTAACCACTGGACCACCGGGGATTCACTGGAATCACATTGTGAGTGAAAGTTGCTCAGTCATGTCCAACTCTTTGTGACCCCATGGACTTTGCATAGTACCATTTTGTAGTTGCCTGAGTCTAATAATTCCTAAATGTACCACCTGCTACTGGGCTAGCAGCTATAATTCACTTTGTAAAATAAAAAAGAGAAGGTATATTTATTTCTAAGATAGTAGAGCAGACAGTCCATTCTAGAGGAGATCAATCCTGGGTGTTCATTGGAAGGACTGATGCTAAAGCTGAAACTCCAATACTTTGGCCACCTCATGTGATGAGTTGACTCACTGGAAAAGACTCTGATGCTGGGAGGGATTGGGGGCAGGAAGAGACGGGTACAACAGAGAATGAGATGGCTGGATGGTATCACCGACTCGATGGACATGAGTTTGGGTGAACTCCGGGAGTTGGTGATGGACAGGGAGGCCTGGCGTGCTGTGGTTCATGGGGTTGCAAAGAGTCGGACACGACTGAGCGACTGAACTGAACTGAACTGAAGAGCAGATAGAAGTTAGAAATCAATGTTTCTTTCAGTTGATATGGCCAAAGACTAGGCAAGTAACTGAACTAGTGTCAGAAAAATAGAATAAGTAAACTAAGGAAAATACAATAGAAAAGACATGGGCAGCTAGAGCAGGACAATAGACTTGAGAGGTAGAAATCTCATGATTATTTTCCTGACACAATATTTTGTGATTAGACATTTACTTGGTACCCCATACACCTATTGGTGTACTTGTCATGTGGTTGGTTTATAACAAAATGTGCTTATTTCTCACATATATGCAAACTGTGTTCTAATAGCATCTTTATGGTTACATTCCAATTAATAGAATCTGGTGACATTGATTTTGATGAATGATTGATTTACAGGTACTTCATACTGATATCTTTTGCATTTTCTTTTGATTCATTTCCATTTAGTGAAATTTTGTGAGCTATGTCCTTTCCTTTAAGTTTATTTAAATTTCTATTCAACAAAAAGATATTTGGGCAAAATAGTATAGTTTATTACCTAGCTATTTCCTTCTAATTTCCCCAACAAAAGTGTATTGCATCACTGCCAAATACATATCTCTAAATACTCTTTTATGCAAAAACCACCCCATACTGTAATTGGTCACAGTGTAAAGCTGGTATTTGGAAAATATATTTCTCATATTTATAGCCATTATATTAGCAGCATACAATCTAAAAGATGAAAATGTGTTTTATTTTGAACTAAGGGCATGATATATATGTATTGCTGTTATACATATTATATCTACAGATAAATTTTCCTCAGAAGTTGAAGATATGCCACATAAAATGTGTTCATATATAATGATCTTTTATATAATTTATATTGGGTAGCTGTAACACATATTCTAATAGAGGAGAATGTGTTTATTTCATATTGTTAATATCTGCAATAAGCCTTCAAATTACCATTTTATTGATATTGTGCTTTGTAGAGCACCATCAATATATGAATTTTAAACCTGTGCTCCAGCTGTTTTCTGTGTATTTGAGCTAAAAATGCAATCTGAATTTTGAGGTGAATTGTTAAATTCACATTTTTCTTAATAGTGAAGGGGTCATGAGTCCAGGGAGCAGATGCTCAGTAGTGTCCATCCAGAAATAGATATAGCCATTGTTCATTTAATCGTGCTAAAGTAAGATGTAAAATCACAAGGGTAGTTTAACTATATACTACAAATAAAATTTGGGCTTCCCAGGTGGCACAGCAGTAAAGAATCCACCTGCCAATGCAAGGACGCAAGAGATGAGGGTTTGATCCCTGGGTCAGGAAGATCCCCTTGAGGAGGGCATGGCAACCCACTCCGCTATTCTTGCCTGGAAAATTTACGGACAGTAGGGCCTGGTAGGCTACAGTCCTTGGAGTCACAAAGACTCTGACACAACTGAGTGGCTGAGCATGCACACACAAATAAAATTAATCAGTGACGTACTTACGTACATTAGCAGTATAACTGTAACATGTGTATCTGCCTCCAAGAAGAGGCAAGTGGCAAGTAATTATAAGACAGTGTGAAAAGTCAGTAAGCAATGTAAGTGCAGGTACTGTGAGTTTTCAGACTGGTTATTGCAGAAGTTAAAAGGCTTCTTTGGCACAACTCAGTTTTTATGTATTAATATATACATAAACATGAAAATGAGAGATGTTTAGGATGTAAGAGAAGTGAACGTGCATACTATATGTGAAAACTTGGACACTTTGGAAAGCTTAATAATGAATTCAAGTAAAGATTTTTGTAAGTCTTCAACACTTCATGGATTCAAGTCTTTGAATTTAAGTAACATTTTAAGTGGGAGAAAGCCATGGCACCCCACTCCAGTACTCTTGCCTGGAAACTTCCATGGACTGAGGAGCCTGGTAGGCTACAGTCCATGGGGTCGCTAAAAGTCAGACACGACTAAGCGATTTCACTTTCACTTTTCACTTTCATGCATTGGAAAAGGAAATGGCAACCCACTCCAGTGTTCTTGCCTGGAAAATCCCAGGTACAGCAGAGCCTGGCGGGCTGCCATCTAAGGGGTTGCACAGAGTCAGATAAGACTGAAGCGACTTAGCAGCAGAAGCAGCATATTAAGTAATTTGTGGTGGCTCAGAGGTTAAAGCGTCTGCCTCCAATGCGGGAGACCCGGGTTCAATCCCTGGGTCGGGAAGATCCCCTGGAGAAGGAAATGGTAACCCACTCCAGTATTGTTGCCTGGAGAATCCCGTGGACAGAGAAGCCTTGTAGGTTACAGTCCACGGGGTCGCAAAGAGTCGGACATGACTGAGCGACTGAACCGAACCGAACCTAATTTTATTTTCTACTGTTATTTTATTTGAATTGCCAGAGTAATCCTTCATTAATTATTCCACTATACAATATGATTAATAACTTGGTGAAGTGAAAGTAAAGGCGCTTAGTCATGTTCAACTCTGCAGCTCCATGGACTAAACAGTCCCTGGACTTCTCCATGCCAGAATACTGGAGTGGGTAGACTTTCCCATCTCCAGGGGATCTTCCCAACCCACAGATCAAACCCAGGTCTCCCACATTGCAGGCGGATTCTTTACCAGCTAAGCTAAAAGGGAAGCCCAATAACTTGGTAGTTCATTTTAACATTTTTGTGTTTTGCAGAAGGCACCCACACTTGAATGAAAATTTTCAAGCTTTTGTGAATTTCAGTTAACACATACACTTGTCATTTTTACTTATCACTTTTTGTTGAGGGCACGGCTAGAGAGTTTAGTAATCTCAGACTACGATTTTATTCATAGTACTCATAGAACTAAAAAAATAATTATCTTCTCAGTATTATCAATTATGAGATTCATAATGTAATTTGAGTGATAATTCAATAATTACCAGTGGGCATTTACTATTATAATCCGATGAAATAATTATGTGTTAATCAAACAGAGTTTCAATCATTTTATAAATGGTTGTCTCTTTTTTCTTACAATTATATGTAATTTATTAACAATTTATAGGAGTTTTATAATATTAGGTTAAAGTTTTTTTGTTTGGTTAAAGTTATTTGTAAGTGTGTTATAAAACTTTGAAACACACTTTTAGATTATATAAATTTGCTATTTTTAATTTTTATCAGTTTCCAGTTATTTATATTTACTTTGGGGATAAAAGTTGATCATTACTGAGCTGAAATCTGTTTTGGAAAATAGATGTTATCTTAAAATGACAAAAATGCCCACCAGCAATGAAAGACCTTCATGTAATAAAAATCAAAACAAAAGCAAGAGCAGTCTAAATCGAGTTCCTCTAAACACTGCTAATATTTGACAATATTGAATAACAAAAGAAAACTTCACAAAAATTCTTCCAAACGTAGGAGTGCAATTGTAGGCAATCATTAAAATTAAATCCATTTCACCTGGAACCTGCCATCACTAATATGGTAGTTTTAATTGTGGCTACAGAAGACATGCATGTTCTCCAAGCAGCATGTAGCCTGAACAGTAAGATGTTTCTCAAGTTATTTTCCAGAAACTTGGAGCCACCTGTATCTAGTTGAAGCTGAGCTGGTTAAGACTTGATACGATCTCTGAGCCTCCATCTGGGCATGCATGAGTGTCCACTAGGTGACCTTATGACATCAAAGCACTGAAAACTCCACCCTAAGATCTTGACAAATGCCCCATTTTTGAATGTGTAGCTTAGTTAAACCTGTGTAGAATGATGATTCCCACACCTCTTCTCAATCACCTTCCCCATGCTCACCACGCTTTGAACTACCTGGCGTCTTTATTCTTTATCCCATCAATACCCCTGCCACTTGTCTTTGGGAGGGTGGACGTGAGACTTCTGATCTCCTAGCTTGGCTAGTTCAGTTCAGTTCAGTCAGTCAGTTGTGTCTGACTGTTTGCGACCCCATGGACTGAAGCACACCAGGCTTCCCTGTCCATCACCAACACCTGGAGTTCACTCAAACTCATGTCCATTGAGTCGGTGATGCCATCCAACCATCTCAGCCTCTGTTGTCCCCTTCTCCTCCCACCTTCAATCTTTCCCAACGTCAGGGTCTTTTCAAATGATCAGTTCTTTGCATCAGGTGGCCAAAGTATTGGAGTTTCAGCTTCAGCATCAGCCCTTCCAATGAATATTCAGGACTGATTTCCTTTAGGATGGACTGGTTGGATCTCCTTGCAGTCCAAGGGACTCTCAAGAGTCTTCTCCAACACCACAGTTTAAAAGCATCAATTCTTCTGTGCTCAGCTTTCTCTGTAGTCCAAATCTCACATCCATACATGACTACTGGAAAAACCGTAGCTTTGACTAGAAAGACTTTTGTTGGCAAAGTAATGTCTCTGTTTTTTAATAAGCTGATTAGGTTGGTCATAACTCTTCTTCCAAGTAGCAAGCATCTTTTAATTTCATGACTGGAGTCACCATCTGCATGATTTTGGAACTCCCCCAAAAGTCTCTCAGTGTTTCCACTGTTTCCCCATCTATTTGAAATGAAGTGATGGGACTGGATGCCATGATCTTAGTTTTCTGAAAGTTGAGTTTTGAACCAACTTTTTCACTCTCCTCTTTCACTTTCATCAAGAGGCTCTTTAGTTCTTCTTCACTTTCTGCCATAAAGGTGATGTCATCTGCGTATCTGAGGTTATTGATATTTCTCCTGGCAATCTTGATTCCAGCTTGTGCTTCATCCAGTCCATTATTATGCCTGATATATTCTGTATATAAGTTAAATAAGCAGGGTGACAATATATAGCCTTGACGTACTCCTTTCCTGATTTGGAACCAGTCTGTTGTTCCATGTCCAGTTCTGCTGCTGCTGCTGCTAAGTCACGTCAGTCGTGTCCAACTCTGTGCGACCCCATAGACAGCAGCCCACCAGGCTACCCTGTCCCTGGGATTCTCCAGGCAAGAACACTGGAATGGGTTGCCATTTCCTTCTCCGATGCATGAAAGTGAAAAGTGAAAGTGAAGTCACTCAGTCATGTCCAACTCTCTGCGACCCCATGGACCGCAGCCCACCAGGCTACTCCGTCCATGGGATTTCCCAGGCAAGAGTACTGGAGTGGGTTGCCATTGCCTTCTCCATGTCCAGTTCTAACTGTTGCTTTTTGACTTGCATACAGATTTCTCAGGAGGGAGATTAGGTGGTCTGGTATTCCCATCTCTTGAAGAATTTTTCACAGTTTGTTGTGGTCCACACAGTCAAAGGCTTTGGCATAGTCAATGAAACAGAAGTAGATGTTTTTCTGGAACTCTCTTGCTTTTTTGATGATCCAATGAATGTTGGCAATTTCATTTCTGGTTCCTCTGCCTTTTCTAAATCCAGCTTGAACATCTGGAAGTTCATGGTTCACGTACTGTTGCAGCCTGACTTGGAGAATTTTGAGTATTATTTTGCTAGCATGTGAGATGCAATTGTGCGGTAGTTTGAGCATTCTTTGGCATTGCCTTTCTTTGGGATTGGAATGAAAACTAACTTGGCTACCTTGTGAATAAATCATCTCATTGCTTCTAACTTCAGCATCTAACTGTTTTGGCTTGCTGTGTGTTAAGCAAAACATGTCTGTTCTGTAACAGGAGTAGAATCAAGAGTACCACTAGCTCCACTGAGACAGTCTTGAGTCTCCAGAGTTTCTACGATGCTAAGAACACAATTTCCAACTGAATTCACGGAGAACAAAGGACACTTCCTTCTGGCCTTAGCAATATGAAATTAAGAAGATTAAAAATACTCCTTGAGGAGGTCTGCTTTTCTCCTGAAGATTCTCGCTTCATGTAGAGCCAGTGTTTCACAATATTTGTGGACTGAATTATTAAAAGATGGAAGGAGACTAGGGAATGGAGAGAAGCCAGAGGCAAGTAAGCAGACCCAGTTTACCTGGCTTGATTTTGAACAGTACATTGTAGTCTGAGCGATATTTTTGAAAATGTAAACCAATGCCAATTTCTCCCCAGTAATTATAGATGCAAAGATCAGAGTCCCTGGAGAACTACAAAGCCCTGGGTTCAGACCCCTGAATATCTCTCCAGCCTCGTTCTGCTGCCCCGCCTTTCTTTCTCATCCCATCACTGCAGTCCGTAAACATCTACAAGATCCTGAAACACACTGTATCTCTTCCCCACTTGGCCATTAGCTGGTTTGCCTTTGCTTCAAAGGCTCCCAAACCTCTCAACCTAGCTTTTTTATTCATCCTCCACATCTTGTTCCTTAAAAGAGAAGGAAATCCTATTGTATGTGACAAAATGGATGACCCTTGAGGAGATCATGCTAAGAAAGCCAGCAGTAGAAGGACAAACACTGCATGACTCCACTTATATGAGGTACTTGGAATCCTCAAATGTGAGACAAAGTTGAAATTGGGTGCCAGGAGCTGGAATCAAGGGGATAAGATCAGTTGCTGTTCAATGATAGTAAAGTTTCAGTTCTGCAAGATGAAATATCTCTAGAGTTCTGCTTAACACCTGGTACAGCATTATAACAATACTGTACTGTTGACTTTAAAATTTTTAAGAAAATAAATTTCATGGAATGTGTTTTTTGCCATGATTAAAGAAAAAGTCCATAATAGGAATTTCTGGTAATCATCAGACTTGGCCCCGCTGACCACAGTCAGGGTCCGTGATGCAGTCTGGCAAATCAGACTTCCCTTGAGAGTTTTGCAATTGGACGAAAGAAAGGAAATGCGGGTGTACCTTGCTGATCTCCAGAGGAATGGATGAAATCAGCATGCAGAGTTAAGAGAGAAGGCATGCAGAGATGGTCTGGTGAACACTGAAGTTTTTCCTGAAGCCACCTGCAGTTGTGTGAGTCAATAAAAATTCTACTTTGATTTCTAATCCAGTTGACTTAGGTTTTTCTCAGGGGCAAGGATAACAAATAATAAACACAGCAACAACACCACCAACAGCCAGATGTTATGAGACCACAAACTTCATGGGGGCTGAGATCCTGCCTGCTTTGCTCAGCAAAGTTGGTATTCAGTAAACATTTGTAAACAAATATACTTCATGCTATTATCAATTTCTTTTAAACTTTTTAGTAGACAGAGCCTATAATTATTGTTTGTTTTAATGTGGGCTGAATGAAATAAATTTTGAGATATTTCAGAGTTACTGAATTTAATGAAAGATTTCTATTTTTCTGTGTAATTCTGTGTAATTTTTCTGTGTAGTATTTCTCTAATTCTAAGTTTATACATGGAGAGAGAAAATGGTTAAGAAAATGAATAGGTTATAAATAAGACACGTTAGTGAATTTTTTGAAAGTCTAAAAAATCAGATTTTTTATGTGTTTGAAACAAAAATTCAGAATGGCATGAATTGGTTTCTGAGAAAATTGTTTTGTTTGTTTAACCAACCTGTTCCTACTTCCCCTACCCCTAAGCCCTTTGCCCCTGGCAAACCTATTCAACTTCAATAGATTTCCTATTCAACTTTTTTTTTTTTATGATTCCATGTTTAAGTGATATCATGTGATTTCTTTTCTCTCTCTCTCTGGCTTATTTCACTTCGCACAGTGTCCTCGAGGTCACCCGCCTTGCAAATGATAGGCTTTCACCCTTTTGTTTAATGAGGAATGGTGCTCCACCGTGTGTGTGTGTCTCATTTTCTTTTCCATTCATCTGTCAGTGGTTGCTTGGGTTGTTTTCAGTATTGTGAGTAATTCTGCTGTGAACGTAGGGATACAGATGTCTCTTCCAGGTGATTTTGTTTCCTTTGTATACATACCTCGAAGTGGGGTTTCTGATCACATAGTATATTTTCACTTTCACTTTCACACATTGGAGAAGGAAATGGCAACCCACTCCAGTGTTCTTGCTTGGAGAATCCCAGGGATGGGGGAGCCTGGTGGGCTGCCATCTATGGGGTCGCACAGAGTCGGACACAACTGAAGTGACTTAGCAGCAGCAGCAGTATATTTTTAATTTTTTGAGAATTCTCCGTATTGTTTTCCATAGTCACTGGACTAGTTTACATGGCTAGCAGTAATACTAGCCATATACTAATTAGTACTAGCTAGTACTAATACAGCTAGTTACATGGCTCTATTAGTACACTACAGTACTAGTGGCTTTCTCTGTATCCTAGCCAGTCAGTGTGTATCTCTTGTCTTTTTGTTAATAGTCATTCAAACAGGTGTGAGGTGATAGAATGGTTTTGGCTTGTGTTTCTCTGATAGTTAATGATGTTGAGCACTTTTGGAAAACCGTCTGTTCAGGTCATTTGCCCATCTTCAAATTGGGTTATTTGGGGGCATGTATTTAGTTTTTTCTGTTGCCTTATAGAAATGCTTTGTATATTTTGGATACTGATCTCTTCCTGGATATATTTTTTTGCAAATGTTTTCTCCCATTACATAGGCTGCCTTTTCATTGTGCTAATGGATTCCTCTGCCATGCAGAAGCCATGTAGTTTGACCTAGTCATTCTTGTCTGTTTTTGTCTAAATGGTTTATATCTGACTATTTCACCAAAGCCACTTTACTGTTTAGATATAAGATAGGCAAATCACATTTAAATACTGCGTAAAATATTTAACCTCACCAAGGCAGAGTGAGGTCCAATATAAACTGACTTAAGGAAGAAATCCCCAGATAACCCCTCTTGTCACTATGGCAAATAAGGGCACGCAGGAGTCAACAAAGAGTAGCAAGGGGAATGGGCAACTTAGTGAGGAATCACTGAACACAGTGACTTATCCATTGGTTTTACAACCTGGAAATCCAGCATTTGAGAGTTCATTCTCAAAAGGTGATAGCTAGAGTCTTTTGAGATGAACCTAAACAAATAAATCACACTCTTTGTCACTGAAAATGATGATCTAATGGTCAAAATGTGGGCCAGAGATTCAGAGCTACGTGGGTATTCAGTTATATATTAGAAAAAATGCTTCTTCATTAAGGTGTGTTGTAAAGGTTTATTTACCCTTCCTTCCTTCTACCTTCCCTTGCTCTCTTTCACTCTTTAAACCTCTTGTTTCTCCATAAGTGTATTGTGGTTCCCTTGCGATAGAATCGTCAGGCACTACTTGCCAAGTGCCACTTAAATGGGGGACACGTGTACCTGTGGCTGATTCTTGTTGATGTAAGGCAAAAAAAAAAAAAAAAATCACAATACTGTGACTTATCCTTCGGTTAAAATAATTAATTAAAAATAAATCCCCCAAATCTATTTATTAACAAAAAGGTTTATTTTAAAGTCCTCCTTATGTTTTAAACACACATATAAATTTAATGAGAAAAAGAGCAGGTATTTTAATCCATTAGATAAATTAATCACTTCAATGGCATGTGCATTATGTCTCGCCAGAAAATAATTGGGGATCTGTCTCTGAGAATGACACTCAATACATTTCTAACTAGCACACTTACAAAGCTGGATTTTTATTTTTTGCTCATCTGGTTCACTAAAACAATAAAATAAGACAAAAACAAGTAACTGAGATCTTAAGGTATAGAGAAGCTGAGATCTAGGACAGACTTAAATTATGGATGTGCACAATTAAAGGACCAAGTCCAGAGCTGCTGAAAGAAAGCCTCCAGGAGGGCAGGGGAGTGTCAGGCTTTGGCTGAAGTGCAGCGTCACATATGTCATAGCAGGTGGCCTGTGCCATCCCCATGAGGTTTTCAGGAGTCAAAGTTGCAGAACCTTTTGTGTTACAGTAAGGCACCTGGAAAGCCAGAACGAAGCCATTGTGATTGTTTAGAGTGAGCATCCTAAAGCCTGAAGGATGGTGGTGCATGTGTGGTGAAAGGATGCCCTTAAGGTCCTTAAATTCTGGTTCATGTTCTTCAACACAACACCTGGGTCATAGGTGTTTGAAAAAATAGCTTATTTTTATAGATTATTTCTAATTAAAAACACTGATGGTGCACTGGTAGTTTGTTGTAGGCCTGTGTTGGGTGTCTAAGGAGGGTTTGGGTGCCTAGTGGAAGAGGACATCCGTAATTTGAAGAGGATGGAGAAAGGAGAAGTGATGGGCCCAGAATAAAGTTTGCAAATTTCTAATATTGCCTGTGGTTTTTATTAGAAAAATATGAGGAAAAGTGAATAATTTTGTTTTTTTTAATAATATTTTTAAAAAGTTGATATTGACATCTGATTTCAAGTGGTTTGGTGTCTTGTGAAAAAAAGTAATCAGTTAAATGTGGTGAAATAATAAAAGAAGTAG
The DNA here is from genome assembly GCF_049115385.1 of Moschus berezovskii. Classification (NCBI taxonomy): domain Eukaryota; kingdom Metazoa; phylum Chordata; class Mammalia; order Artiodactyla; family Moschidae; genus Moschus; species Moschus berezovskii. The sequence continues at coordinate 119,281,610 of NC_142462.1, forward strand.
AGATAAGCATAGTGATAAGCGTAATGAAATAATTGCATCTCTGGGGTTCTGGGGTTGCTATTGTTTGCTTTCTACACTGAAGGGTCGTGCATCTGTGAACCAACTCAAACGTAAGTATGTCAAGACTTGACACATTTAATCCACTCTTATAATATATTGTGTTTACATTGTGAGTTATTATTCTGTAAAATTATTTTGAGGTGTGTGGCTATTAGGCAAACTTAGAGGAAATAATTCCAGAAAATGAGCTCAGCTGGTATGGCAAGCGATAAAAGCAATCTCCTCCAAGAAGCTTCTGGGATAGTCATAGACGTGGGTACTTCATAGTCATAGACGTGAGGTCATTTATGAATGACCTCATAATCATTTACTCCTGCTTTTCCAGAAGCTCTTCCCTAATAGGTCAGTTGGTAAAAAAATCTGCCTGCTATGCAGGAGACCCTGGTTCGACTCCTGGGTCAGGAAAATCCTCTGGGGAAGGGATAGGCTACCTACTCCGGTATTTTTGGGCTTCCCTTGTGGCTCAGCTGTTAAAGAATCCGCCTTCAATGTGGGAGACTTGGGTTCAATCCCTGGTTTGGGAAGAACCCCTGGAGATGGGAAAGGCTACCCACTCCAGTATTCTGGCCTAGAGAATTCCATGGTCTATTCCCATAGGGTCGTAAAGAGTCAGACACGACTGAGTGACTTTCACTTCACTTCCAGAAGCTCAGAAACATGTGACTTCCTTGAATAAGAGCTCTAATAAATCACTCTGACACTTTTCTTGTGATTTGTTTAAAGACATGAAATATATTGAGAGTTCTGTAGATTGTCAACAATAGTCATGTATTTTGGAATAAAGTATATAAATAATCCAAAACTAAAAAAATGCTCATCTTGCGTAATGTGGTCGCTGAACATTAAATAATATATGCAGAAAATGTCTTGCAAATCTTCTAAAAAGGATGAGCAAACATTGAATAGTACTAAAATATTCAAGCAGAATTAACCATTAAAAATAGTCCATTTCTCTCTGTAGAGACTATCTACTGAGAGAATACATTTATAAAAATAGCACTTCCTCCTCTAGTCAAGGGTAACTTTCTAAAGGAAACTAGTTGCAAAATTTTGTGCACAAAAATCCAGTTATTTTCATTCCTTAAAAATGATGAAAATGATCACAGAGACGTCTTTAAATGAACTACACAGTTAATGTGAACATTTGGAACTCTCCTTGATGGTGAACAGCCAATAGAGTGAAGAGAAGGGGTCCTTGCAGCTGCGTCAGCCTGGATGCAAAGCCACCCCTAGTTGAACACTGAGCGGGTTAGTTTCTGCATCAGCTTCTTCATTCATCATTAGAGAAGCAAAAGTAATTAATGTATGTTTATCTCATTTAGTCCTTGCAACAATTCTGAAGTGAAACTGTTGCATTTATTGTTTTTAATTTTTTCAATGCAGTTTTTGTTATATTTTAAAGTTTTATCATCTATTTCATCACTTATCATAAATAAATACAGGTACATCTTGGACATACTGGCAGATTGGGTCCCAGACCACCTCAATAAAGTGAATATTTCAATAAAGCAAGTCATACAAATTATTTGCTTTCTCAGTGTGTGTAAAAGTTGTATTTATACTATATTGTAGTCTATGAAGTGTGCAGTAACATTGTGTCTAAAATAAATGTACATGCCTTAATTAGAAAATATTTTATGCTAAAACTGCTAACCATCATCTGAGCCTTCAGGGAATCATAGTCATTTTGCAATAGTAACATTAAAGATCGCTGATCACAGATCACCATAACAAATACAATAATGATGAAAATGTTTAAAGTGTCAGAATTACCAAAATGTGACACAGAGACACAAAGTGAGCAAATATTGTTGTTGAAAAAAAAAAAGTGTTGCCAACAGACCTCAACTCAGAGTTACCACAAACCTTAAATTTGTAAAATATGAAATATATGTGACTCACATTAAAACGAAGTATGCCTGTAAATGTACAGGTGCATCAAAACTCTATTAGAAATCTATGTTGAGGAATTTCATGAAGTAGTTTAAAAGGCTATCTACATTTTTAATGAATTGTTCATTTTTCCATAAAATAGATATGATACTTAAAAATGGAAGAATTCAGTTGTTTTGAGGAGCAAATGTAATTGTGTCTTATTATTTGTGACTAAAAAACAATTGCTTAAAACAAGTTATTTGAAATCACTTGAAAACAACTGTTTCATAGAATTTTGGTAGCCACTAGTAATTTAGTTCTAAAAATGCATTAGAAATATTTAATAATTGGCAGCATAATCTATATATCCTAGGGTAAACAGTTGATTAAATTTTTAAAGAAGTAAAAATTATTCAAGGAGTACAATAGTAACTATCCTACTAATTAGACTTTTCAGACATCTGTCTTTTAAATATCAGATGTGTCAATGGACATATAAAATGTCTATCACAAAACCTGAGTCTTAGAATGTTCAAGTGTTAGATTTGTTAAGTTTATTGATTTTCTCTCCTTCCCAGAAGTAATATTCTATCTCATTTAAGATTCATCACTGCGTTTTCCTCCTCAAACACTTTCTGACCTCCCACTAAGCCATCTCATTCCTGGTTCAAGCCATAAAATCTTCTTTAAGAACCACTCTTAGGTGGTTACCTGGATCAGGGTGAAAGAGCAGAGATAGAAGTGGACCAAGCCTTAACACTTAGCCTTTCAAGGTCTCCATAATATCAAAAGAGGACAAGAATCTGGATGAGACAACTTTCCATGTCCTCGGACTCTTTCTGTCTGTGAGGAGCCTGTGTTTCTCCCAAGGCCTCTGTAAAGACTTATCAGTGGTCCTGTAAGTGAGAATGTTAGGGCTGGAAGGGACGAAAAGCATTCATCCCTTCTGCCCTTGCTTTCTCTTTTATGTGCACACTTTCTGGGTTTTTCCATTATTCTCTTCATGCTAAATATTTGGAGTGATTTTGACCTCATCACAAATGCCATTCTCTAAGGGACTGGGCACCAATGCCTTTGAACCCAGGCTTTTCACCTGCAGGTTCTGTGAATAATCATTTAATGGGACATAGCCACACCCATTTACCTACTGCTGTCTCTGGCTGCTTCTGTGCTCCAAGACTGTTGACTAGTTGTGACAGAGACTTTATGGAACACAACACCCAGAATATTTACCACCTGGCAACTTCCAGAAAGAGTTTGGTGACCTCTGCCCTAGAGGAATACATGTAAACCCTATTTATCTCTAAGTGGATGTGATTGGAATTCCAATGAGCACTTTGAACTATCTGTAAGATATAAATTTTTGCAAAAAAAATATAGTTATAGCAGTTCCAGTCATACCACATCCAGATTTGGGGGGCACACATTTTCCTATTCATAAAATTCACAGCTTTTCCCTTTTCTAAAAGTTATTAATATAGAAGGTGGTATAGTATAAAGTCGGCTTTAAGGAGATTAACTTGTTTTTTTAAAGTTATCTTGAACACCCATAGAAGTGTTCTGGGGGAGTCGCAAAGCAGCCACAATCCACTTGGAGCCTTGCTGGTCAGTTCAAGCTGACTGGGAGCCCAGGTCTTGACAGTCATCCAGGATGGGTGTCTTAAAGTTACTGTTCCTTCACAGCTGAGGCTTCTTCTCTGTAAAGCAAAGAAAATGCTAGCTCACTACAGACCTGGAAAGATGTTCAGTAAAGATGAGGTTTGTGCAAGTGCTTTGCCATTCTATCAATTCAGTTTGGAGGCAGAGACTGGAGGGAGAGTGTCAGGAAGAGATATTCTGTGTTTGACTTAATTCAGTCAAATCAGGACAGGGAATCCTGACAAGGCTTAGATTAGATTTCTTCAGGGCACATATGCGAGTGCCTTTCCTTTGTGAATAATACCCACTTCAGCCATGTGTTCCTTCCAACTTTTGTGAGACTCATGTTGCATTCTTCCCTCCAAAATGCTGAAGACAAGTGGTGGAGAAGTCTAAAGTTAGAGAGGCAATTTCTTTTAGTTGCATATTAAAGCAGCGATGCCTTATCTGTGAGGTGGAGTTCTGAGTCCCAGTGATGTCTTGCTTAGAATTAATTCACTATTTATTACCACCTAACTTAGAAGTAAAATGTGCTAGCTTAGAAAGCCAGTGAACTTTCTGTAGCTCCTCAAATGTTACTGTGAAGTCTTAAAGCTAAAGATGAAGGATTTCAGTTTGGTATTGAGGAGACCTAAAACCTGGGATGAATGCCTTACTTTCATCTGCCTCGTGGAAAAAGGTACATTTTCTGTTTTCAGTCAAAGAGACTAGCTTTTAGGTTCTGACCCGTGTGAAAGGGGAGGTCCCTTAGCTTAGATCGGCCACAAAATACAGCTGGTTGTTGACTAATCAGGTTATTAGTTACATAGGTTGGATTGTAGGGAAAAAAAAATACAAAAGAAAACAATATCCATTGAAGTAATGAAAAAAGCTGTAAAATATGGCCATATTGATGGTAAAGGAATGGGACTTTTCAAGTGCATAGAGTAGAAAGGACCCCAGACTGGCTATTGCTTGTTCTTATGTAATATATGAGAAAGATTCAGGTTAAAAAATGAAAGTTACTGTGTGGCGTTGTGAAAAGAGAGGGTGTGCGCTCCCGTGAGAACAGTTATTGAAAGCTATTTGGAATCTCCATATTCCCTTCATCAGGTTGAGGTTTCCAGGTGGAATTTGGTGCAGAGATATTCCTGTGTATTTCTCAGACTCCCAAAAGAGAAATAAAGAAAGACATTTCAGTCTTTCGGAGCAAAAGAAAATAAGAAGCTGAGTAAAAACTCATTGCACATTGTTGGAAGCAGGTTCTTTTCTATTTTGTGAGGAAAGAACGCTGTAAACAAAGCTCTAGATCTGCTCTGCAGGTTGAAAATACCTTCAATCTTGGAAGAATTTCGCAGCCTCATCTTGGGGTGATCTCATCTCTACACATTTGAATGCTTTTGGTTGTTCTCTTACCCTTTCTGCATAGCATTACATAAGAGATTTCAGTAACTCAAATGAATTACACTTAGGATTTTCCCTAGGGGAAAAGCTTTTTGACCTAAGTCTTGTAAAAGAAAAGCAACCTTTACTGATCCTTCCATCCTTGTTATTGGAGATTATAAGATCATTTTTTCTGAAGCTGTGCTTGCCCCTGTCTGCCTCAGTGAAACGTTAATGACCTCAGAGACCAGATATTCTGGAGCCTCTAGAGTCTTTCAAGTTGTTTGGATGCACAAAATTTAGTTGTTTTTTTCTTTTTTAGTCAAAAACAAGGCACATCATCTAAATTAACTGCCAGACTTGCCATTTATGTTTCTGTAAATGTAATGTTTGCAGCACAAGGGCCAACTATATACATATCTATGTGTACAAACGTATGCACACAATAACGTAAATTCCCACTGGCCATCAACTAAGTATGAAACAGTGTTCTAAGTGCTTAAATATTTGAAATCCAGAGTCAGGGAAGAGTACAGTGAGATGGATTCTGCTATGCTGCGGCTCAAACCTGGACCACAGTTTTGTCTAGCCCTAGTAATTCTAAATTAGAAATAACTGTGTATCTGTTTCTAAACACTGATAACCTTTTCATGAGTATCTGTGTGCCCAGCACACAATGAGACCAAACAATACCCAGATGTTGGAGTTTGGAGCAGAGAAAGCTTTATTGCAGGGCCATGCACAGAGAATGGATGGCTTATTCCTCCCAAAGTCCCAAACTCCCTGAAGGGTTTCAGCAAACTGTTTTAAAAGGCAAATTGGAAGAGGGGCGTGGTTGGCTGTTTCAAACTTCAATGTATAGGAATCCTTTGCTCTTGCAGCCCTTCTTGTAGGTCAGGTCAAGATGTTCTTGTAAGCCTCTGAAAAAGACAGATGTTATTCTCTGTTCTGCAATTTTTCATCTCTTTATGAATGGAAAACTGTTATACCCTTAGAGATCAGAGCCTTGAGAACAGGCTCTTCTGTATATTTTAGGATATAGCAACATTCTTTACTTCAGTCTTATTCAACCCTTCGCGACCCCATGGACTGTAGCCCTCCAGGGTCCTCTGTCCATGGAATTCTCCAGGCAAGAATACTGGAGTGGGTTGCCATTTCCTCCTCCAGAGGATCTTCCCAACCCAGGGATCAAGCCATGTCTATTGCATTTTCAGCATTGGCAGGCAGGTTCTTTGCCACTAGCGCCACCTGGGAAACTATAAGCAACATTCTTAACTTGAAGCAAAATACAAAAGTTAAAGAAACAGGCCTTATATGGAGTCAGATTTGTTCTTTCCTATTACATATCGAGAAACTTCGACTCCTCTTGAGAAATCTTGGGCTCTAGCACGATGAGACTTGCGTTTCCGCCACACCTCGACCTGGAAAGTGACCGTCTGGTCATCGGCCCATTGTCTTACCCCTGAACTTCACTTGTGGATTTCCTATCTTCACCCTGTTCACATTTGAGCCACCACCCCCATAGATCAATAAGGAGTGATTCAACAGGGATTGGAAAGAGAGGGATGGGGTGGGCTTCCAGTGAAGAGAAGTCGCTCAGTCGTGTCCAACTCTTTGAGACACCATGGACTGTAGCTTGCAAGGCTCCTCCATCCATGGGATTCTCCAAGCAAGAATACTAGAGTGGGTTGCCATTCCCTTCTCCAAGGGATCTTCTCCACCCATGGATCAAACCCGGGTGCCCCACATTGCAGGCAGACTCCTTACCGCCGGAGCCACCAGGGAAGTTGGTTTTAGGTAAAAAGACTGCCTTGGGAAGTAAGGGGGTGCTGGGATCCAGACACAAGAATGGAGAAAGTGCCCTTCAGCTCCTGCGAATAGGACAGCAGACTGGAGAGAGGGCCCATTTGCAGTAGACCGAGTTGCTTTTTAAAAGCCTTTGTCTTAGGGTTTCCCTGGTGGTCCAGTGGTGAAGGCTTTGCCTTCCAATGCAGGGAGTGTGGGTTTGATCCCTGATTTGGGAGCTAAGATCCAACATACGTTATGACCAAAGCATAAAAATAGAAGCAACATTGTAACAAATTCGATAAAGATTTTTAAAATGGTTTACATTAAAAAAATAATTTTATTCTGAGGAATGTCAGTGATGTGCAGAAGAAAATATTCTTTCCTGCTTTTCTGGAACAGATTAGTAGAAGCTTTCCATCTCACTTTTTTACAGAAATAAAATTTGAAATAAAAAAAAAAACCTTTTCTTTTGAAGGAGTACAGTGGAATAAAAGGAGCATTATATGCAAATAGTGGAGAGTATTCTGTCATGACTACTACTTGCAAAAGTAACTTAGGAGCCCCTTGGCAGCAAAAGGTAGAATACAGTCTGGTTAGATTGCAAGTTCTGTGTGCCTAGTGAAGCATGCTTATTTGGAAAAAAGCTTCAAGTGAAAAAAAATCACAGTTGACAGCTTCGGTTCATAAGGAGCAAAGCACCAGGATCCATGAAGAAATTAACTGCCTTGGTGAACACTCAAGTTTCAGAAAAAAATGAGTGCTTCAGTGAAGGAAGAGGGATGGATTTTCGAATTAATTCTTATTTGTGTTTCTCTGATATTTCCAGCTTTAAATGTACTCATTTCCAGTGCATTGTTTTCTTACAATAATAGGAATCAATTTCAAGCACATTGTGTTTTTACTTCGAAATAATTGGATAGTTACACTTTAAGTAAAATTTCTTTGTTTGTTCTTGCAAAAATACTGCAGCTAATAAAATGAAACTCTAATGGTTTTTATTGCCAAAAGAAAAATTAAATGTAATGTTTAATGAACTCTTTGAAAATTGTAGCTGCTACCTTAATACTGCTCATCTGATTTCCATTTAATGAATCTGTTGTATTTGACCCACATGGTTTAATGTCCCTCTAATTGAGACACTTTTTCTTTAAAATCATAGGAAAATCTCTTGCATATTATTTTCCTTATAAGTTTAGAAAACCATGTAAAAATAGTTTGCCACCAAAGACTTCTCTTATTTCTCTTTTTAGTACTCTTTTTTTGTATTTTAGTAAAAAAGAAAAGCTATAAATGATATTTGTATATCTAGGATTCAGAAAAATTCTCTGAAAGCTACAAAACTAAATTGTTCTTATTTGTTAAGAAGTCAGTGTAAATTATCTTTTAGGTGACAATAATGACTACCCAATTCACCTCCGTAAGTAATTTCACATTTTCAAGTTCCTTTCGTCAAATTTTATTTTAGAGGATAGACATTTTGTGATACTCTATAAAATTAAAAGACTTCTATTCAAAGTCAGGTTAAAAAATATTTGAGTTAGTTACAAAGTAACACTGAAAGAATATCCATTATTTTATTTGTATTTATTACTTTTTGTAAAGTTGATGATTTCATATATTCTCATATATAAGATTTCAACTGCCACTTATTTTGTTGAATGAAATTATATGTAAAATGAGAATTTAGACAAATTGATCTCACAGCATTAGTCAAGTTCAGAATTCCATATAATTGCATTTGAACACTACAATTTACAACATATAATAGGTATATTATATATGTGTTTGTGCACGTATGGACTTCAATTCTAAATTAATTGTAGGGATTTCTATGTAGTCTATTACCTAAAAAACTGAAGAAACAAAAAAACAACTCCTCTGTAGCTGTTCAACTTACAACCATACAATTGTATAAAGAGATAAGATTTCTTAAAATTGTGTGCTTACTTTCCTATGGCTAGTGGTATCTTTCTTTATCAGAGTTCTTTTTATTCAGAAATGGCTATCTTTCTACCATATTTCAAATCTCACCTACTTCAAGTTTCTATTATATTTGATACACCACTTATATTTTTGAAATGAAGATAAGGATGAATCAACTGTCTTTATCTCTTTAAGATACAAGTTATCATCCTCTGATAGCCATAAGATTTGCCTTTTTGCGTTTCTTTTTCTTAGGGATGGTCTTGATCACTGCCTCTTGTACAATGTCACAAACTCCGTCCATAGTTCTTCAGGCACTCTGTCTATCAGATCTAATCCCTTGAATCTTCCAACTTGCCTTGATTCATGGATCTAACATTCCAGGGTCCTAGTCAGTATTGCTCTTCACATCATCAGACTTTACTTCCATCACCGGTCACATCCACAGCTGGATGTTGTTTTTCCTTGGCTCCGTCTCTTCATTCTTTCTGGAGTTATTTCTCCACTGATCTCCAGTAGCATACTGGGCACCTACCGACCTGGGGAGTTCATCTTTCAGTGTCTTATCCTTTTGCCTTTTCATATTGTTCATGGGATTCTCAAGGCAAGAAATACCTGTAGTAACAGGCAAATTTAGCCTTGGAGTACAGACTGGGGCAGGGCAAAGGCTAACAGAGTTTTGCCAAGAGAAAGCACTGGTCATAGCAAACATCCTGTTCCAACAACACAAGAGAAGACTCTACACATGGACATCACCAGATGGTCAACACCAAAATCACATGGATTATATTCTTTGCAGCCAAAGATGGAGAAGCTCTATGCGGTCATCAGAAACAGCACTGGGAGCTGACTATGGCTCAGATCATGAATTCCTTCTTACCAAATTCGGACTTAAATTGAAAAAAGTAGGGAAAACCACTAGACCATTCAGGAATGACCTAAATCAAATCCCTTATGATTACACAGTGAAAGAGACAAATAGATTCAAGGGATTAGATCTGATAGATGGAGTGCCTGATGAACTATGGACAGAGGTTCATGACATTGTACAGGAGATAGTGATAAAGAACATCCCCAAGAAAGAGAAATGCAAAAAGGCAAAATGGTTGCCTGAGGAGACTTTACAAATAGCTATGAAAAGAAGAGACACGAAAGGCAAAGGAGAAAAGGGAAGTTATACCCATTTGAATGCAGAGTTCCAAAGAATAGCAGGGAGACATAAGGAAGCCTTCCTCAGCGATCAATGCAAAGAAATAAAGGAAAACAATAGAATGGGAAAGACTAGAGATCTCTTCAAGAAAATTAGAGATACCAAGGGAAATTTTCATGCAAAAATGGGCTCAATAAAGGACAGAAATGGTATGGACCTAGCAGAGGTAGAAGATATTAAGAAAAGGTGGCAAGAATACACAGAAGAATTATCCAGAAAAGATCTTCACAACCCAGATAATCACGATGGTGTGATCACTCACCTAGAACCAGACATCCTGGAATGCAAAGTCAAGTGGGCCTTAGGAAGCATCACTATGAACAAAGCTACTGGAGGTGATAGAAGTCTAGCTGAGCTATTTCAAATCCTAAAATATAATGTTGTGAAAGTGCTACACTCAATATGTCAGCAAATTTGGAAAAATCAACAGTGGCCACAGGGCTGGAAAAGTTCAGTTTTCATTCCAATCACTAAGAAAGGCAATGCCGAAGAATGTTCAAACTACTGCACAATTGTACTCTACTCACACTCTAGCAAAGTAATGCTCAAAATTCTCCAAGCCAAGCTTCAACAGTTCATGAACTGTGAACTTCCAGATGTTCAAGCTGGATTAAGAAAAGGCAGAGGAACCAGAGATCAAATTGCCAACATCCGTTGGATCATTGAAAAAGCAAGTGTTCCAGAAAAACTTCTACTTCTGCTTTATTGACTTCGCCATAGCTTTGACTGTGTGGATCACAGCAAACTGTGGAAAATTCTGAAAGAGATGGGAATATCAGACCACCTGACCTGCCTCCTGAGAAATCTGTATGCAGATCAGGAAGCAACAGTTAGAACTGGACATGGAACAACAGACTGGTTCCAAATCGGGAAAGGAGTATGTCAAGGCTGTATATTGTCACCCTGCTATTTAACTTATATGCAGAGTACATCATGCATTGTGCTGGACTGGATGAAGCACAAGCTGGAATCAAGATTGTCAGGAGAAATACCAATAACCTCAGATATGCAGATGACACCACCCTTATGGCAGAAAGTGAAGAAGAACTAAAGAGCCTCTTGATGAAAGTGAAAGAGGAGAGTGAAAAAGTTGGCTTAAAATTCAACATTCAGAAAACTAAGCTCATGTCATCTGGTCCCATCACTTCATGGGAAATAGATGGGGACACAGTGGAAACAGTGACAGACTTTATTTTGGGGGCTCCAAAATCACTGCAGATGGTAACTGCCACCATGAAATTAAAAGATGTTCGCTCCCTGCAAGAAAAGCTATGACCAACCTAGACAGCACATTAAAAAGCGGAAACATTACTTTGCCAGCACAATCCATCTAGTCAAAGCTTTGGTTTTTCCACTAATCATGTATGGATGTGAGAGTTGGAGTTGGACTATAAAGAAAGCTGATCACTGAAGAATTGATCCTTTTGAACTGTGGTATTGTAGAAGATTTTTGAGAGTCCCTTGAACATCAAGGAGATAAAACCAGTCCATCCCTAAAGGTAATCAGCCCGAGTATTCACTGGAAGGACTGATGCTAAAGCTAAAACTCCAATACTTTGGCCACCTGATGCGAAGAACTGACTCATTTGAAAAGACCCTGATGCTGGGAAAGATTGAAGGTAGGAGGAGAAGGGGATGACAGAGAATGAGATGGTTGGATGGCATCACCAACTCAATGGACATGAGTTTGGGTAAACTCTGGGAGTTGATGATGGACAGGAGGCCTGGCATGCTGCAGTGCACGGGGTCACAAAGAATTGGACATGACTGAGTGACTGAACTATCATCTCCTGATATCTGTAAGATTGTTTTCTACATCTGGGACTCTATTTCTGTTTTGTAAATAAGTTCATTTGTACCATTTTTTGAGATTCAACATACAAGTGATATCATATGATATTTGTCTTTGGGGAAAGGAATAAATTGAGAGATTGAAATTGACATATACAGACAGTTGTTCAGTTGCTAAGTCATGTCCCACTCTTTGCCACCCCATAGATTGCAGAACTCCAGGCTCCTCTGTCCTTCGCTAGCTCCTAGAGTTTGCTCCGTTCATTACCATTAAGTCGGTGATGCTATCTAATCATCTAAACCTCTGCCACCCTTTTCTCCTTTGCCTTCAGTCTTCCTAGCATTAGGATCTTTTCCAATGAGTTAACTCTTCACATCAGGTGGCCAAATATTTTAGCTTTAGTTTCAGTATCAGTCCTTCCAATGAATATTCAGGGTTGATTTCCTTTAGGATTGACTGGTTTGATCTCATTGCTGTCCAAGGAAGTCTCAAGAGTCTTCTCCAGCACTACAAATAGAAAGCATCAATTCCTTGGTGCTCAATGGTCCAACTCTCACATCCATACATGACTACTAGAAAATCCATAACTTTGACTGTATGGGCTTTTGTCAGCAAAGTGATGTCTCTGCATTTTAATACACTGTCCTGGGCTTCCCAGGTGGTGCTAGTGGTAAAGAACCTGCCTGCCAATGCAGAAGACAAAAGAGATGCAGATTCAATCCCTGAGTAGGGAAAATTCCCTGAGAAGGGCATAGCAACCCATTCCAGTATCTTGCTTGGAGAATCCCATGGACAGAGGAGGCTGGTGGGCTACAGTCCATAGGATCCCAAAGAGTTGGACACGACTGAAGCATCTTAACACACACTAGGTTTGTCATAACTTTACATATACACACTACTATATATAAAATAGATAACTATTAAGGACTTACTCTATAGCACAGGGAACTCTATTACCATAATGGCCAATTTGGAAAAAGAATCTAACAAAGAATGGATCTATATGTGTGCACAACTGATTCACTTCGTTGTACAGCAGAAACTAAGCCAACGTTGTAAATCAACTATACTCCAATACAAATTTAAAAAAAATAACAGAATACATAGCATTTATGGACTAATAAAATGGTACACTAAATTGCACCTTGCTCAGTCCCCCAAGTGAGAAGATTCTTTAATATTATTTGACATTCTGTCCCCTGATTTTAGGAAAGCTAAGTGAGGCTACCTTGGATTCTGTCCTAAAGTATTACACATTGGACTCATTCTCACATGTGTACAATAGCTTTGACAATTGATGAGAGTTGGGGGACAGCAAAAGAGAAAGAATTCTTAACCGTATCTGCTCATATTTAACTACCCAAAGGCACTTTAAATCTTGCCCATCCTTTATTCTAGTAAAACTGTCACAGGACCAAAAGATATATCTGTGTAAAGAACTCTGTTATGTCACAGAGTAAAGCTACTTGGAGAAGCTTATGGGACCGTATGTCAGTTTTCTGCTTGAATTATAGTTATTTCACTAACTAGTTATCTTTTTCACATCTATTGTGACTGGAGAGTAAGATGTAGCAGCAATCATTCTGCACTGCCATTTCTAAACTAAATTTATGTTACATATTTGCATGCTAAGTGCCTCTCTGGTAAGAGGAGCTCTCAAAAACAGCAAGTTTATGCTACCATTTGTGCTTAAGGCGGAATTCTAAAGCAGACCCAAGTTAAACATGAAGACAACTTTACATCTTTGTCTGACGTCGGATATGGATTGTTTACTTACCACGGGAGTTATCAGAGTTAACTTTTTCTATTTTTTTTTGAAAACTATCAGAAACATGATGATTTTTAATTGTCTTTTTTTCTTTTTACTAATTCTATAGTTTTAAATATTTTGTGTGTTTTGGCATTGTCATGAAATGTATATACATATATATTTTAAATTCATTAATATTTAAAATGGTAAGATGTTTAAAAGGAGTTTGAAGAGGCAATTTAGTATATAAATTTATACATGCTTACGTTTAATACACGTGTGCATGCTCAGTCACTTTAGTCATGTCCAACTCTTTGCGACCCTGTGGACTATAGCCCTTCAGGCTCTTCTGTTCTTGGGATTCTCCAGGCAAGAATACTGCAGGGGTTGTCATTTCCTTCTCCAGGGGATCTTCCTGACCCAGGGATCAAACCTGGGTCTCCTGCATTGCAGGCAGAGTCTTTACTGCTGAATCACCAGGGAAGCCCCATGTCTGGTATACCATGTGGTTATTTATTAGATGCCAGGCCATTTTAATCAGATACATCATAAACATCTTTGAGGAAAGTCCCCATTCATTCATTTCAGCACAGATGTGTTAAGGGTACTAGGTGGCAGATTCCATTCCAGGCGGTCAGGTGCAGAGAGAAGAAAGCTGCACTGGATGCTTCTCGTGGAGGTGCTTCTCCTCCTTCTAGCAAGGAGAGAAAAGGCGCTAACAGGAAAAAAAGCCGGAGAACCAGTAGAGTCAGGAAAACACTTGGACAAATGGCTGCAGGTTCAACCCCACTTTTCCTGCTCTTTTGACTTCTCAGGCGTTCTTTCTCCTCTGGGAAAGGGAACTAGAATACGTGACCTCCCTCTTCTACAGGAAAATGCAGTTAAAATCACCAGTTTCAACTAAAGCCCAAAGCTCTGAGCTGTGTGCAGGTGGGATCTCAGGAGCACTGACTTAAGTGACTGTTTCCCTCTGCAGGAACATCCCCGCACTGACTCAGACTCCTTTAAGAATCCCAGCGGGGGTCTCTACAAGAATGTTTAAATTATAAAATTAAACCATAAACAGGTTTTAAATAGAAAGAAGAGAAAAACAAAAGATTAAATCCCTGTATAATTCTTTTACAACCCTCCCTTCCTAAAGGTAATTACTACAAACTGTTGGTTTTGCATTTTTCTAAGTATATTCTAAATAGTTATATAAACATCTTCCTGAGAGTTTTGTGTGTGTGTGTGTGTGTGTGTGTGTAAAATTGAATTAGAAAACATAGTAATCTCCAACTATTTGCTGCTTACTTTTTAGAAACTAAGTAAATAATTCATACTTATGTGTATATGTAAAGATATATTATCATATAAATCATATAATATATAGTTATTATGAAGTACATAAATATTCTTAAACATGCGATGAAAAATCCTTCTTCAATATCTTTCTTCCCCTTTCCTGCACCCCCAAGGAAACCAGTGTTGTAAGAGATAATGCACTGTCTTCTGTAAAATACTATTGTGGTTGCATTGCTGTCATTGCTAAGATGTTGTTAATTGTTATCAAGAAATCTAATGAATGAAGTCAGTGTGGAAGACCCCCTCCCATAGTGTACAGACAGATAAGGTCCATGAAAAATTCTTCATGAAACAGAGTTTTTCACTGACAGAACTGCTTTCGTCTGGGCCACCCTGTGGGGAAGAGGAAGTAGAGGTTTGTCAAATAACTTTTTCTTAGCTTCCTGTAGCACAGACATTTTAAGAAATATTTGTAGCTGTAAGGAAAAGAAACATGAGGCAATTGATAGCACTTTTTCCTTTGTGCTGATTTTAATATTCTTTTTATTTCCTGTTGATTGTATTAGTCTTCATGTAGATTATTGCCAAACTGAGTCAAGAAAGTTCAATATAAGAGTACTTTAAATAAATTGGAAATATCTGTTCTATTACATGTGCCTTTAGGGTTTTACGAATGGACTCTAAAAGTTATTGATGTAACAGTGGAAGAAAACACTTAGAAATCTCATGAGAATCAATTTAATTTTATCATTTGGGATTTCCCAGCTTCTGAAGATCTTGAAACTTTAGAGGACATACTGGTTTTATTTATACACAGAAATGTCCCTGTATTCAGGTTCTCCAGAGAAACATAGTTGATAGTGTATGTGTAGGAAGTTGATAGGGAGTGTGTGTATGTAATATGTATGAATGTGTGTGTGTGTGTGTGTGTGTGTGTGTGTGGAGAGAAAGAGGCAGATGACAGAGCACACAGGCATACCCACATTATAGGGGATAGTTTGTTTTACTCAAAATCTACTGTTTAAAATGTTAATTTTTTAAAATACCGTCAACGAACATTATTTAACCAAGCATCTGGTGTGTGGTCTAGCCAAGTTGACACAGAGTTAACCATCACAGTTTAGGAAGTGTCTTTGTATAGGGAGTGTTTATTCTTGTAACTTCATTTTATCAGTTCCCAGAATGAAGCAATGTAACTTTTAAGACATTTACATGTCAGTATACGATGCTTGCTCCTTGGAAGGAAAGTTATGACCAACCTTGATAGTATATTAAAAAGCAGAGACATTACTTTGCCGACCAAGGTCCGTCTAGTCAAGGCAATGGTTTTTCCCGTGGTCATGTATGGATGTGAGAGTTGGACTGTGAAGAAAGCTGATCGCCGAAGAATCGATGCTTTTGAACTGTGGTGTTGGAGAAGACTCTTGAGAGTCCCTTATACTGCAAGGAGATCCAACCAGTCCATTCTAAAGGAGATCAATCCTGGATGTTCATTGGAGGGACTGATGCTAAAGCTGAAACTCCAATACTTTGGCCACCTCATGAGACGAGTTGACTCACTGGAAAAGACTCTGATGCTGGGAAAGGTTGGGGGCGGGAGGAGAAGGGGACGACGGAGAATGAGATGGCTGGATGGCATCACCGACTCTGTGGACATGAGTTTGAGTGTACTCCGGGAGTTGGTGATGGACAGGGAGGCCTGGCGTGCTGTGATTCATGGGGTCGCGGAGAGTCGGACACGACTGAGCGACTGAACTGAACTGAACTGAATACAAAGTTAACCAAACTGTAAAATTAGTAGAAACTGACCCTAAAAACTGCGCTGACTTCTGACACCCACTGTGAGTGTTGGCGAAGGATTCCCAAAACCACCCTCAGCTTCAGTATCCTGAACCCCGCCTGTGCCAGGCTCCTCTGTCCATGGGATTTTCCAGGCAAGAATCCTGGAGTGGGTTGCCATTTCCTTCTCCAAGATATGTTCCCGACCAGGGATTGAGCTTGGGTCTCCTGCACTGCTGGTAGATTCTTTACCAACTATTAGGTAGGGAAGTCCCCAATAACTCACCGCTACTGCTGCTGCTAAGTCGCTTCAGTTCAGTTCAGTTCAGTTCAGTTCAGTCGCTCAGTCGTGTCCGACTCTCCGCGACCCCATGAATCACAGCACGCCAGGCCTCCCTGTCCATCACCAACTCCCGGAGTTCACTCAAACTCATGTCCACAGAGTCGGTGATGCCATCCAGCCATCTCATTCTCCGTCGTCCCCTTCTCCTCCCGCCCCCAACCTTTCCCAGCATCAGAGTCTTTTCCAGTGAGTCAACTCGTCGCATGAGGTGGCCAAAGTATTGCAGTTTCAGCTTTAGCATCAGTCCCTCCAATGAACATCCAGGATTGATCTCCCTTAGAATGGACTGGTTGTGTCCAACTCTGTGCAACCCCATAGATGGCAGCCCACCAGACTCCTGCATCCCTGGGATTCTCCAGGCAAGAACACTGGAGTGGGTTTCCATTTCCATCTCCAACGCATGCATGCATGCTAAGTCGCTTGAGTCGTGTCCGACTCTGTGCAACCCTATGGACAGCAACCCACCAGGCTCCTCTGTCCACAGGATTCCCCAGGCAAGAATACTAGAGAGGGTTGCCATTTCCTTCTCTAGAAGGACTCTAACTCACAGGAAGTTTATTATCCTCATGATTATGTATATTGTAGGGAAGGGATGTAGAATAAAATCAGACAAGGGAAGGGACACATAGGGCAGAACTGGCCACCCTCTCTCACTGAGTGATGTGTGATGTGGCTCCTCCTGCCTATGCTTTGTGACAGTGTGATGCTAGAAGCTCGGCTTCTCTGAGCACTGGGGCTGAATCAAATCTCAGAGACAGAGCTTTGGGTGAAATAGAAAAGTATAGTTTAATGACTTTGCCAGGCAGGTTATGCCCTCAAAACAATGTTTATCCCCTTGGAGAAGATAGTGAGAAGTCATTTAGAGTCATTTCTCAAAGAGGGCATGATCAGCTCAGGGACATTCTTCTGATGGGTTGGTGGCGAGGTAAGTAGGAGTCAGCATCGTCAACCTTCAGGTCCCACTGGTCTGGGATCTGCATGCTTGTGGGCAGCATGCCCCCGTTAACTGTTAAGTTCCCCCACCTGGAGGGGGTTTCCATATCTGCAAAATAGCTCAGAGATATTGTGTGTATCCATTGATGGGGAAACAAGACCTTGGTCCAAGGCTGCTCTTGACTCTTTTTTTTGAAATAGACAAGAAGATGCCTTGTCTGAGCATATCCCCAGTTTAGTTCAGTTGCTCAGTCATGTCCAACTCTTTGCAACCCTGTGGACTGCAGCACTTCAGGCTTCCCTGTCCATTACCAACTCCTGGAGTTTATTCAAACTCATATCCATAGAGTCTGTGATGCCATCCAACCATCTCATCCTCTGTCATCCCCTTCCTCTCCTTCCCTAATTCACAACTGGTTGAATCTGCCCACTGGAGCTCAGGGAAGGTCAATGGAGGCTGAGTGAAGGCTGTTTCCTGTAATCAGATAAACGAGGGGCACAGAAAGGGCCCACGGGGGCCTGGGCAGTACCAAATTTGACAAGTATTGCCAGCCATGGATGCTCATCTGAAGTAGGTTCCATAGTGTTTACCTGTTCATCACACAGGTGAGATTGACTGAATGATTGCCCGCATGGTTGAATTCAGCAGGTCAACTGATCCCTCATTACCCAAACCCCCAACCTAAGTCACATGGTTAGTGTTTCTGACTCGGCAGACCCCACCCTAAGACTCTCTTTTAACAAAGACAGTCTTGTTGGGTGTGGCACTAATTACCTCCCAAGGAAGAAGGCCAAACCTCTTTAGACAAGACCAGTTTCCAAACAGAGTTAGATAATACGACACACGTATTGCTTGGACATAAGAAGCACCATTGGAAAAGTTACAAGGCAAGAAGACACTAAATAAACCGAAGAAGATGGTGATGGAAAGGTGACCAAGCTAAGCCCTTAACTTTTCTGAGTTTCTCTTAGCAGATCTATAATATGAGAGTATTGGATTGCACAAACCCTAAGGTTCTATTGAAATTGTATGATTTTGTGATTTTAAAGGACCCACAGAGACTTGAATGATATCTCCCTTCCAGCTTCATGACTAGCTTTAACTTGGTGAAAAAGCCCAGACAATTGGTGTAAAGCTCAACTACAGGATTCTCACCTTCAAGCTTGCAGTTCGTGAATGAACTTGTCTTTTGACTTCAGAAGGAATTAATGTCAAAGACATAATTTGTCTTTTCAGGTGTCTCTTTTAATGAACAAAGTCCAATGAACATGGACTTTCTTCTCTAAAATATCCTGTCCTCACTGTCTTATCCATCTTCACTAGATCATTGGAAAAGATACAATGATGAATTTCTATTAAAAAGTGAGATAACTTTTTTCAATCTGATGTTTAATACTGCGTTATTGAGTTGAAAAATATTTTAATCAACATCTTCTGGCAGTATACATTTTGGCAAACACAAAACAAAAAGCAACTACAATGGCAGTGTACCTGAAAACAGAACACTTCACATTTGAATGCGGCCTTAGTTGTCCACTTCCCCTACCCTAAACAAAAGTCTACAGAAGTCATCTTAAACAAAAATCTTCTCCATAACAAAACAGCCTTTATGGATGGTTATCCATTTTCGCATTGAATGCTCCTTTTGGTAGGGAGCTCATCAAGTGCCTCTTCCATTTTTTAGCAACTCAAAAGTCCTGAAATTTATTCATAAATATTAGAATAATTGCATTGATTTACTTAAGATGTAGGATGAATGTTGGAATTGTCACTGGTTTTTACGGTTTTATTTTTGATCAAATGGCGTTCCTAGAACTTTGTAGGCTCTTAGATATCATTGAGAATGATTGATGCAAAGAAAAAAGTTATGCAAGCATTTTTATTGATATGTTCAGAATGGTCTGATAGTCATTTTCTAATGTTTATGAAGACACACATATCAGTTTATATTATGCAAAGATTTTATAAATATATATAAAAGATTTATTGAAGAAAAATGGACTTGAAAGAGTAATCACAGATATACAGTAGAAAAAGCCATCATGTCAAGAGGAATAAAGATGAGAAAAAGAATTTTGATTTTATAGAAATACTTTCAGGTGTGCCATTTGTTATGTCTACTCCAAAAACGATGAAATCTTATAATGGAATCTATCATGATACTGACTGCATTTCTCCTCTCCCAAGTATATAGAGCATGTTATTGACATAGAAATAGAGCAAGCTATCCTAATAGCAAAAGTTTGCTATCAATTATATTATTAAATAGATAAAGAGAAATACTGAAGCTACTACTAGGCATGAAAAGTTTAAGCAAAAAATTCATGACTCTTGCTCAACTACCTTCTAATCCATTGATCTATTATAATAATCATTTAGAATGATATTAATATGTTATAAATATGCATTAATGTTAATATAAAATGTTGCATCACAAGCACAACTTCAAATCTAATTTTGCAAGTAAAAAATGTAGGTAAGGTATAGTATTCAGAAAATAATCACCTAATTATTTTCAATAAACATTTAAGTATTTTTCACCTAAATATTTTGAGTCATTTAAATAGTTAATATCTAAATATCTGTTATTTTAAATAGTGAGCAATTTTCAGAATTTTAATTTTGTAAAACTCACCTAAATATAGTACAAGTCAAACCATTTATTAAAATATATGCATAAAATATATTGGAAACCACAGAAGACTTCAGACATGTATACAAGAAAAAAAATACAGAGTTCTCCTATGCCAGACACTCAGTTTCCTTCCAAAGAATCATCAGTTCTATGCACCATCAATTGATATTTTATCTCATCTGAAATTCCCCAGTTTTACTCTCACATATATAAATAGATAGGTAGGTGATAGGTTGTTTTTTTTTTTTAAATACAATGAAATTGTCTATAGAGAGCGTAGTTTTAAGAACTTTTCATCGGACTTTCCTGGTGGTGCAGTGGTTAAGAATCCATGTGCCAATGCAGGGGACACAGTTTCCATCCCTGGCCTGGGACCATCCCCCATGCCACGTAGCAACTAAGCCCATGCACCTCAGCTACTGAACTCCCACTCGAAAGCTTCTGCTCTGCAACAAGAGAAGCCCCCATCATGAGAAGCCATGCAATGAGAGGGCCTTGCACTGCACCTAGAGAGCAGCCCCTATTAGTGAGGGTCCAGGCGCAGCAACGAAGACCCAGCATGGCCAAAAATAAATAAACAAAATTAAGAACAACAACTAAAAGAGACTGTACTTTCAAAAGGAAAAGTTCTTTCTATAGTAACATACAAAGGTCTAATTCATTCTTCTCAGTAGAAAGTGTTATCAATGTATCATTTCTCACTGGAGAAAACTTTATTTTATGTTTGTTATTAGAAATGAATTGCAATGCACATTCTTCTTGTATAGGCATCTTTTTCATTCTTGTCTAAAATATATGGAAAAGTGAGACACTTAGGTCACAATTTTTGTGTCAGGGCTTTATTCTCTACCCTCCAAGTGGCATTATGGTGTTTTGGCCTTTCTGTCCCTGAGTTCGATCCCTGGGTTGGAAAGATCCCCTGGAGGAGGGCATGGCAACCCACTCCAGTATCCTTGCCTGGAGAATTCCCATGGACAGAGGAGCCTGGCAGGCTGCAGTCCATTGGGTCACAAAGAGTCAGATGCGACTGGGCTATTAAGCCCAGCACAGCACATACCCTGCAAACCATTCCATGTGTTACCTGAAGACCATGGTTTAATTTTCCCATTTGACAGTTATCTTTCCAAGAGGGTCTCTACCTGGTGCTTGTGGCAAGACAATTTATCAGAGTAAAATATGTCTGATAGCATATAAAAAAATATCTACTTGTGTAAATATGTTTTTCCAAGCTAGTCATACTATACCCATTAACAAAAAAGTTGGTTTATTAATATCTTAACAGCTTTTTAGACTGTAACTTATGTGAATTATATGTAGTTTATTATAAGATAAAAGGAATGAAATAGAAATCGAAGTCACTTAAGAATTCTTTTTTGTCTTTAGCACTCTGTTGTTCTATAAAGAAAATACGTTATGACACCACTAGAATTATTCTCAAGCTCCCTTCAAAATGTATTGGTTTTTTTAATAATTGTAGTCAAAACATTTTAATATGTACTTTCCATTCTCATTTTATTTTATATCCTTCTCTTTGGGTCTCTTATCTCTAGGGCGACTTTTCTTATTACAGTTCACATTTTCATTTCTTTCCTTATTCTCTCTTGGGAAGGAACAATAGCCGTATGTGAAATGTTATTTGAACTCTGCATCCTTGAAATAGTTAGTGCACATTATAATTACAGTAGAGACAAATGCTGTGAGTAGATTCTTGCTTCCTAGGCTGCCTTGCTTATATTTATTTTTCTGAAAAATGAGTAGAACAGTCTTA
This sequence comes from Moschus berezovskii, assembly GCF_049115385.1. Classification (NCBI taxonomy): domain Eukaryota; kingdom Metazoa; phylum Chordata; class Mammalia; order Artiodactyla; family Moschidae; genus Moschus; species Moschus berezovskii. The sequence continues at coordinate 119,303,751 of NC_142462.1, forward strand.
GCCTACAAGCATCTTATGATGAATGGTTATATCGTTATCATTAGTTAACTCCATGAGGGGAAAGTTGCAGGGTTAAAAGTCAGGCAGGAAAATGCCAGAAATTTTAGATGTGAATATATAAAGGAAAGAAGGCTGGAGAAACCAGAGAGAGATTCCTATGCTCCCCTTATGAGCACCTCACTTACAAATCCAGGATGTTTGCATTTTCATGTTTTGGCATCTGCCCAATTTGCAGCTCGTCACAGGGGAAAACACGAGACGGTGGCACCTGTGAGAAATGACCAAACCATTATCCAAATGCTCTGGGTCATCCTGATTGTCTTCCTTAAGTCTCTTCGGAGTAACATTTCTGCACACTAGGTATTTATTATGCTCAGCAACACTTAAATCCATGAACAGTTGCAACAGACATCTTTAGAACAAAGTAGAAGGCAGATCTCTCTGCTGTTTTCAGGAGAGTTTGTGTAGCCTCCTGGTAAGAGCACCAGCCTTAAAGTCACACAGAGCTCAGATTAAACTTCGGAAATGCTGCTATTAAGTGCATCCCCACAATATTTCTGAGTCACTCAGCATATTTAGTGACTGTAGGTACCTTCCATACTTCCTTTAAGGAGAACTTGGGGCAGTTTTCATTCCCAGTCCATGGTATTGAACTTTAGAAATTTAATTTTAAAATTAATCTAAAATTACAGAATAACTGGGTACCACGGGATTCATCTACATCAGATGCTCACCAAGGTTCGGTGGGGTAGCGTGTGGATCTCCAAGGCTCCCCCTGTTGTGCCTCCCCCAGATGATATGATTCAGTGTGATGCACAGGGCCCAGAATGTGATCACACTCATGACTATGATTCACTACAGCAAAAGGGACCAAAGAAAATCAGCAAAGAGGAAAGACAGGTAGAGTAAAATCCAGAGAAAACTGGGTATAAGCGTCTAAGAACCTCCTCCTGCTGGAGTTACAAGAAGACAGTGAGTTGGGACAACACATGAGAAAAGTGGTCTACCAGGGAAGCTGGCCTGAGACTAGAAGTCAAGGTCTTTTCTTTGGTGAGTCAGTGGGCACCGTCCATCTAGCAAATACCAGGCTCCACCTCCCAGAAGGAAAGCAGATAGTAATATTTACTATAAACGTCTAGTTTGCCAGGTGTAAAGAATCTGACTGTCAATGCAGGAATTGTGGGGTTGATCTCTGGATCAGGAAGACCCTCTGGAGTAGAAAGTGGCAACCCACTCCATTATTCTTGCCTGAAAAATTCCAAGGACAGAAGAGCCTAGCGGGCTACAGTCATGGGGCCACAGACAGTCGGACATGTCTGAGTGACTGAGCACGTGTAGTTTGCACACACAGTTTAGGCACAGCAGACTGCTTTTATCATTTGTTGCATGCTAGTATGGGAACTGTTTGCCATTTAAGTTCTTGGACGACTGCCAAGTGCCAGCCTTGCAAGCAGCCGTTTTCATGGAAAGCTATCTCAAGCCTACTGTGTTCCTTTGCTCCTGCAGAGAGTGTGTCTACACTGCAGCAAAGAAGCATTTTGGGGAAAAGATTCTAGTAGTGAAGAACCAGCTTGAACCGTAGACCCATGATTCAAAGACGATTTCTACCCTACACAGCTGTTACAGTGTTGTTCATAAACAGTTATGCAAGCATTCCAGGTATATTTTGAAAAAGAGTTTTACAAATCAAGCTTTATAATGATCACTGGCTCATAGTCTAATACATGCACAACTTACTTAAATCTGTCACTCATCATTGGCAAAAATCTAATCCAGCAAAAGAAATGTAATAGATGTAACGTTACATGCGCACATGTGAGCACAAGATGAAAGATAAACAGAACATGATTCAAAACAACAAAAAGTATCTCTTCTCCCAAAAATATGCATTTGCCTCTTTCTTAAATTTTCAAAAGCAAAATTGATTAGTTTTAATATTTTTCTGTGTTCTGTTGGGCTTTGATTATTAGAATGTCCTCATACATTTCTAAATCTTTCTAATACTTATTATGAATAGTCTTCTATCATGCTCTTTGTACTTTTAGATGGATAATAAAAACAAATCTCATTTTAATAAAAGGTAAGACTTCCTTGCTTATTGGCATAATCCCTGTAAGAAAGTGGAAAGCACACTTAGTTCTTCCCTCCTTCCTTCTTCCTTCCAATAAAGACAATTAACTGGCAGACGTTTTCAGGGCAATCAGCATTGCTAAAGATGATGGAAAGGGACACATCTTAGCAGCTGTGGTCCCTTTCACCCCATCAATACCTTTTATGTCACAAGTGATTATTTTTACAGAGTGAAATTCGGGTTATTCAGGTTATTGGGCACCTTTCTTTCCTAGACTGACAAGAAAGGCGATATGAAGATGCTTTCATGTATTTGCAGAAGCTTCTGAATGGTGGGGAAAAGAAAATGCAACAGCAACCACAAGGATAATTTGTCTTTTTTTTTCCTTTAACTCTTTCCTTTTCATTTTTTTGGCTGCACCGCATAGCTTGTGGGATCTAGTTCTTTGATCAGGGATTGAACCCAGGCCTGGCAGTGAAAGTGCTAAGTCCTAACCATGGGACCACAGGGAATTCCCAATAATTGTTGCCGGACATTGTTTGGTGCTTAATATGGGCCAGTCTCTGCTCCCAGTGTTTTATGTGTACCTCATTTAATTCTCGAAATAAACTCTGTGATGTAGTTGTTTATGATCATACTTATCATCCTTCACATATCAAGGATGAGGAAACAAAGGCAAGAAAAGCTTACTTCCCCAAGTATCTACTAGAGGGCAGCGTAGAGATTCAGGGACCCGCACTGAGATACCAGAAGCTGGGGGTTAGCATTTGAGCTTGACTTTTGCCTCAATATTCCTATGTATGTATTCTTTGTATAGGCAGGGGATAAAAATGTGTTTGTGTCTACACACAAACATTGTTTTTTCTTTGTGGGTGTTTTTTTTTTTTTTTTTTACTTTCAGCTATATGTATATATGCTACTGCTGCTACTAAGTCGCTTCAGTCATGTCCGACTCTGTGCGACCCCACAGACGGAAGCCCACCAGGCTCCCCCGTCCCTGGGATTCTCCAGACAACGTGTGTGTGTGTGTGTGTGTGTGTGTTCTCCAGACAACGTGTGTGTGTGTGTGTTCTCCAGACAACGTGTGTGTATGTGTGTGTGTGTGTGTCTTCCCTGGTAGCTCAGACGGTAAACCGTCTGCCTACAATGTGGGAGACCTGGGTTTGATCCCTGGGTCGGGAAGATCCCCTGGAGAAGGAAATGCAATCCATTCCAGTATTCATGCCTGGAAAAGCCCATGGACCGAGGAGCGTGGTGGGCTACAGTCCATGGGGTCACGAAGAGTCGGACACGACTGAACAACCTCACTTCGCTTCACTTCATATATATGTATATACAGAAATATATACTTTGCAACATTATTTTTTTTTAAATTTAAGAGCATCAGTCAGTTAAAGCCATTTTAAGTCAATATGTGTTTCAGTAACATTTCAATAACTACTTTTATAATATTTGTCTAAGACCCTTCACATGAACAGTATCAAAAGGCAAAATGATAGGATAGTGAATGAGGAATTCCCTAGGTCGGTAGGTGCCCAGTATGCTACTGGAGATCAGTGGAGAAATAACTCCAGAAAGAATGAAGGGATGGAGCCAAAGCAAAACAAATACCCAGTTGTGGATGTGACTGATGCTAGAAGCAAGGTCCGATGCTGTAAAGAGCAATATTGCATAGGAACCTGGAATGTTAGGTCCATGAATCAAGGCAAATTGGAAGTGGTCAAACAGGAGATGGCAAGAGTGAAAGTCGACATTCTAGGAATCAGTGAACTAAAATGGACTGGAATGGGTGAATTTAACTCAGATGGAGAAGACTCTTGAGAGTCCCTTGGACTGCAAGGAGATCCAACCAGTCCATTCTAAAGGAGATCAGTCCTGGGTGTTCATTGGAAGGACTGATGCTAAAGCTGAAACTCCAATACTTTGGCCACCTCATGCGACGAGTTGACTCACTGGAAAAGACTCTGATGCTGGGAGCGATTGCGGGTAGGAGGAGATGGGGACGACAGAGAATGAGATGGCTGGATGGCATCACCGACTCGATGGACATGAGTTTGAGTGAACTCCGGGAGTTGGTGATGGACAGGGAGGCCTGGCGTGCTGTGGTTCATGGGGTCGCAAAGAGTCTGCCACGACTGAGCGACTGAACTGAACTGAACTGAAGACCCTTCACAATGATTAAAAAGATTACCCATATGCATCTTTAAATATATACTTTGTAAGTTTTTAACTTCCAGAATCATAATTACTTTATAACTTCAGGAGTAAACAATAAGAGAGCCTTCAGGAGAAATGGTTCAATTCTGTGCCACCTAGGTCAGGGGCAAACATTTTTGATTAAGTACCAGAGAATATATACATTTGAGGCTTTGGAGGTCAGGCTCTGTCACAATTACTCAACACTGCAATGGTAAGTATATAAGTGAGGCTGCTTTCCGATAAAATTTTATTTGTGGTTGCTAAAATTTGAATTTCTTAGTTTTCACATGTCCCCAGTTTTATTCTACTTTAGATTGTTTCCAGTTACTGTCTGTGCGCGTGCGCGTGCGCGCGCATGCTCGGTCACTCAGTCATTTCCTCGTCTTGAGCCCAGGGATTGAACCTGCACCTCTTGCTTCTCCTACTTTGGCAAGTGGATTCTTTACCATTGCATCACATGGGAAGCCAAGGACCTAGCAAATCTAGGTGTTGGTCAGGTTTGTGCGCAGTGGCCAAGGTTTGCTTTTTCTGGGTCTGGACAACTAAAACTTTCTAGGATATCCATGGATAATCCAGGGTTGCTTAATCCTTCAAAGGGCTTGGGTTTGTATTTTTTTCCTTACTTTCTATGTGTTTTTTGCTTTCAATTATTTATGATTTTGATCATAAAATATAAAAAGAGCATTATAAACCTCTCATTGTTTTCCTAATAGATATATTAGTTTCATAAGAAATGTCGATGTAGAAACCCTATCCACAAACTAGGTGATAATCACAGAACTTATGTGTTACTAACAAACCTCTAATTTAAATATATATATATATATATATATATATTTTCTAGATGAGACTAGTATATCGTGAGCAAGAAAAATATTTCCCAAGGGAAAACCAGTTTGTGAATATTTTCCATTTGTAATGTAATCTTTTATTTGAATTGGATGATATATATCAATTATTTCATAGAAGTAGATAAGATGTGAACAACAAATAAGCCAAAGCTGACATTCTCCACATTTTAAGGAGGCAGTAACTGATACTCACTGAGGTTGTATCATTTATTCAAGTCTCAAAACAGTCAACCAGAGTGCCCTGGATGCACCCCAGTTCTTCTGACCCCCAAGACATCTTGTCTCTTAAAAGAACTAACATTAGTTGATTGTTTTAATAAACACAGGGAACAGTTACCAATCTTTTATATCTTCTTACTACTATAATTATTTTTTAACCAAAGCAGTGCATGTTTTGAGCTTCTAAACACTAAACTGCTTGTGTAAAGTAGTGGTTAATCTTCCTAGTTTTAATAATGGAAACATTTAGAGCTTCATACGATTGAAAACCTGAGATAATAGAATATGATCAAGATAATTTAAAATAAAGAAACTGTTGAGTTAATACGTTCATCCTCATTATGGGAAATAATAAGTGTTTGTTAAGCTCTTTGAAATATTAAAAATAAGTTACAGGCTCCTGTGTCTATTTTTGTAGACTATAGATTCAGACCTATTTAATAGCTCCCATTTTTCTTTTGGTAGGATAATAGTCTTATGCACTGTTCTGGGTGAAGTCTTTTTTAAAAAATGCTTCTACCTTGGAGGAGGAAGTAGGAGTTGGGTAGGCTTGGTAGAATTTAGGTCTGGCACTGCTTGTGGCCGGAGAAATGCTAACCTGGGCAACATATATATTCTGGTAAGATTTCCTCAATTTTGCTCAGATAATGTCACAGACCCTTATAATCACAATGATCACTATTGTGCTCAGCTAGTGGCAATTTGGATAAAAATACTTTCTAGGCTCTTTGGAGGTCAATCATCCTCTTTGTAGATATTAAATGCGAAGAATTTACTAATTGGAAAAGTCTCTGATACTGGGAAAGATTGAAGGAAGGAGGAGAAGGGGGCGACAGGGGCTGAGATGGTTGGATGGCATCGTTGACTCAATGGACATGAGTTTGAGCAAACTCTAGGAGATAATGAAGAACAGGGAAGCCTGGTGTACTGCAGTTTATGGGGTTGCAAAGAGTTGGACATGACTTAGCCACTGAACAACAGAAGTTATTAAGGAATATTTCCTTGGGTACCATATAAGTCTGTGGTCCTAAAACCTCCATTTGCTGGTTTTAACTCTACTCCTTGGAGTCTCAGATGGAAAAGAATGGAGTCTCCTGCAATGCAGGAGACCCGGGATCGATCCCTGGGTTAGGAAGATCCCCTGGAGGAGGGAAAGGCTACCTACTCCAGTATTCTTGCCTGAAAAATTCCATGGACCAGAGGAGCCTGGTGGATTACAATCATCCGGTCGCAAAGAGTTAGACACGAATGAGCGACTATCACTTTCACTTTGATGTCACTGTGGAGATCTACCTTCTCTTGGTTGGAAAAGTTGCTTAAACTATTCTTCATAAGACGTGACTTCTGTGTTTCTTACTATTGTAATTATTGCTAACATGTATTGAGTGCATACTATTAGCCAGGCACAAATCTATATATTTTGTGTGTGTTGGTAATTTAATTTTTATGAAAGGTGTATGAGGTGGCTTCTATTACCGTTTCCATTTTCATAATGAGTCTGAGTTATCATGAGGTTTAATAGCTATACCAAAGCTGCACAGCTTGCTAGTAAGTTACAGAGGTTTAGTAGCTGGAACAAAGTCACAATGCAAGTTAACAAAGAGTCACAATTCAAGCCCAGACAGTCTAGCTCTAAGACCTGAGCTATTAACCCCTAGATTAATAAATTTCTTTTTGTGCTTCATTAAAACTCTGGTCATTGAGTCATATCCCTATAACTCTAAATTCTTTAAAAATATCTTTCCTAGGATCTGAGAAATATACTTACTGTTATGTTAAACATTCTTTTCCTCATTCTTTGGTATTTCATGGACAGGAGAAACAGAAAAATGCAATCATTAAAGGTGACCGAAATTTTTTTTTTTTTTTAGCTTTGCGGTTATATGGAAAAATCAGTAAGAATAGGGAATCTTGTTCAATGGCCCTGTTAAAAAATAGTCAAAATATAAAAGTATTCTAAACAAAACAGCTTAATTCTCAACGGTCACATGGAAAAGTCAAACTCACATGATTCTACCTACTCACAATGTAGAAAAAAATACATGTTCAAGGGGGCAAAAAAAAAAACAAACACTTAAATCATAAGATCAGGGAATGGGAGCATTTTCTGTTAAATAATGATTGAACAGAGAAAGTTTTTTTTAATATTTTTTTAGAGAATATCTTGTGATGAATTATCATCTTGAATCATGTTCACTATTTTTACATACTGAAATGCTTAAGGCATTATTTTTCTTTCTTGCCTCAGTAAGTTTAGTAGAATAAATAAATTGGATTCAGTATGTGTTGCTCATTCGGAACTCTCCCATTCTTTACTGACTTCGAAATATAAATTCTCATGGTGAAACACTGTAAAAGTAGAAACTGTGGAACCAAAAATTCTATGGGACACTCCTGGGTGATGCAAAAACATCAATCTCTTTCAAGTAATTTTAAGAATGTCTATTATAGTGTAAGAAATGCTGTTCAGATAATCAGAAGGTAAGATTTCTACATAATTTTAACACTAATTTAGTTCTTTCTTCATTTGGTAAAATGGAGGAGTGGAGCTGAATAGCTGTAAAGTTTCCATTTAGTTCTTAAGTTGTATTCTTAGATAAATTTTATTATGTACATTTTATTTTTAAAGTGTGATGCAAACCTAAATAACAATTACTGAAAACAATTATCTATATTCTCTTTAATAGAGTTTGCAGTGTTAATGTTTGGTTCATAAGAATCTAATCCTGACCACACCAATTGACTATCTTTTTTTATTACTTATGTATAATTAAAAATTTTGTTGGAATAAAGATGATTTACAATGTTGGTTTGATTTCTCCTGTACAGCAGAGCAATTGTTTTATAATATATGTATAATATACATTTATATATAAAATTATGTAATTCAGTCTGTATAGGTATATTATTTTTCATAACCCTTTCCATTAAGATTTATCACACAATATTGAATACAGTTCCCCATGCTCTCCAGTAGGACCTTGTTGTTTATCTGTTCTATATACAGTAGTTTGTATCTGCTCATTTCAGACTCCCAGGCCTTCCCTCCCCTGCTCCACCTTCCCCTTGGCAACAAACCTGTTCTGTCTGTCTATAAGTCTATTTGTGTATTGTAGATAGGTTCATTTGCATTGTACTTAGATCCCACATTTAACTATCGTAAGATATTTGTCTTTCTCTTTCTGACTTATTCACTTAGTGTGATAATCTGTAGGTCCATCCATGTTGCAGCAAATGGCATTAGTTTATTCTTTTTCATGGCTGAGTAATGGTCCACTGTATATATACACACACACCACATTTCTTTATCCATTCATCTGTTGATGAACAGAAGGTTGCTTCCTTGTCTTGGCGGTTGTGACTAGTGCTGCTATAAACATAAGGGTGCATCCATTTTTTTATTCAATTGTAGTTTTGTCCATGCTGGCTGACTTTGGAACACTGATGAGGTGTACACTTATTAAAACAATATCATTCCATGGCCTGGACATCTGTCTACAGAGACCAGAGCCAGTGAAAACTAAAGTCCTGAACAGTGATGTTTAGAATGACTGATTTTTCCTTCATCCAATAAATGATGGTGAGGGTGTGGAGAAAACGGCACCCTCCTAAACTGTTGGTGGGAGTAACCTGGAACAGCGTCTATGGAAAATGGTATGGAGTTTCCTTTAAAAAAATAAAAATTGAATTACCATTTGATCTTTCAGTCCCAATTCCAAGCGTATATCTGGAGAAAACTCTAATTCAAAAAGATACACACATCCCAATGTTCATTACAGCACTATTTACAATAGCCAAGACATGGAAGCAACCTAAATGTTCATTGGCAGATGAATAGTGTCTTGCATTATCTAACCATCAGTCCTCGTTTGTAATTGCTTTTGTTTTGGCTACAATGTATTTGGCAGGTCCAGCCAATCAGGTGATCAATGATCTCAGTATTCATCTGTTCCTTGCCAGATTGAATTTAGCATATTTGCTCCAAATGATCACTGTGGTCTTTGATTTCACAGAAAGATAGCAAATGGATCATTAAAAACAGAAAAGCTGCCTGCTGGTCCTTTTTAACTTAATTTGTTTGGGGTTAGCCCAGATCTTATGAGTCAGATTTCCATTTCAGTGACTCTTGAGCTGTAATGCTGAGGACTGGAGAGAAGGAGAGGTTTAGGATGCGGCCCTTAAACACAGTAAATCCTGCAGCGGGGGATTGGGAATTGGGAGGGCGGTTGGGGATGTGGTCTGAAAGGTGCATCTTTTATGCCTGGTGGAAGAATGGAAAGATGGAGTCAAGAAGCCCGTAACAGGGCATGAATTCAAAAGAGGTTGTAAGATGCTTGTCTTGTCAAATGCTCTCTCTGACTGCTGTGTTGTGGCCTGTGATACACAACGTGAAAATCTCCAGGGTAAAACCTGGAAACTCTTGCCATGCAGTGCCTGGTGCAGAAGAGAACTTGGTCGACATATGTTGAATGTATGCACAGAAATGTGATCATCTTAGAAGTAGGTCAGTCTTAGCTGTAGAAGCAGCAAACTTAGCCACAGATCCCACGTTTTTTAAATCCTCCTTTTAATCTTGAAGAAGCTTATTGTGTATTTGTTTACTGAAATGAAAATAATAGTCTTGACCATCCGAATTTTTTACTTCCCCTGAAAGCAACCAAGTTCTGGGTATGGTTTTCAGACTCTACAGAGGGCAAAGGGCATTTATTTTTGCCAAAGAGCCACTGAATTTCCATAAATGATACATGAGAATTAGTGAATGGTGTTCACTGTAGCATTAAACTGCTTTTTCTTTACATGGCCAGATCCCATTTTAATCTAAATCTGCAGTTGCTATTCACAAGAGAATTACCCTGGGAGGTTACATTTGGACTGGTTATACTCAATAAAGTGACATAAAAATAGGAGCCAAAGTATTCAACAGAATTTCTAAGAGGCAATCTTATTAGTTTTCTTATTTATTAATGTGGCTAATGCTTTAATGGTAGCTTTCAGTGGTGAGAAGAGGATATAAAATCTGGAATTTAGATGTTTTAACTTAAAATTTAGTGTTATTAGCAGCAATTGATTCCTTTTAACCCCAAATTTGGTACCAAGAATATACCATTTTTAGTAACAATTTTTATAAATTATAATTTTAACACCCTCCCCACACCACTGCAAGAGAATATGTAATAATGTGACAATACCAGCTGTTTGCAGCCCTTACTAAAAACCTATGGCTGGCATTTTTAGTTTTCCTTTTAGTTCTGCTTTTGTGTGCTGAGCTCAGTTGCTTCAGTCTTGGTTGACTTTTTACGACCCTGCCAGGTTCCTCAATTCATGGAATTTTTGAGGCAAGAATACAGGAGAGGGTTTCCATTTCCTTTTTCAGGGGATCTTGCCAACCCAGGAATCAAACCTGCATTCCCTATGTGTCCTGCATCGCAGGCAAATTCTGCTTATTGTGTCTTAGTTAGTCTTCATCCTTGTGAGAGTTTTTTTGTTTTTTGTTGTGGTGGTTGTCTTCCAAATCTTTTTTCTTTTCTTTTCTGTTTTGTTTTGAGGGGGAGCCATGCTGGGTGGCATGTGTGATCTTGGTTCCCTGATCAAGGATCGACCCTGCACCTCCTGCATTGCAAACATGGAGTCTAACCACTGGATCACTGGGGAAGTCCCAAGAGCAGAGTTTTTAAGGGCACATGATGTGACATCAGTTAGACTTGATATTCATTCCCACAGCCACCCGTTATTTATTGAGTATGAAAATATCTAGTTGAACTTTTTAACCTCCTGATTCTTGTATGTAAATGGGAATTGATCATACCTGCTTTTCAAAGAATATACATAAGTACTTCGTGCTTCAGAAAGTGAAAGTGTTAGGTGCTCAGTTGTGACCCTACAGACTGTAGCCCACAAGACTCCTCTGTTCATGGAATTCTCCAGGCAAGTATACTGAGTGGGTAGCCGTTCCCTTCTCCAGGGGATCTTCCCCACCTAGATCTCCTGCATTGCAGACAGATTCTTCACCATTTTCTGAGAAACTCACGTATGTCACATGTGTTAATCACTTATTCATAAATACCTATTTCAAGCTTCTTATTCAGTGTTTTTTGTTTGGCGATATGTTGTACACAGCCATTTCCTCTCCTCAGAAAAACATAGGGGCATGATAGCACATATTGAAAAGTCTTGATTTAGGATATAAGAGCAAGTAGCAATAGAAACAATTTATGGAAAGTGCCTTGTTCAAACCCAAGGTAAATAGCTGGGCTTTCCCAGTGACTCAGCAGTAAAGAATCTGTCTGCCATGCAGGAGATGTAGGAGACTCAGGTTGGATCCCTGGGTGGGGAAGATCCCCTGGAGGAGGGCATGGCAACCCACTCCAGTGTTCTTGCCTGGAGAACCCCGTGGACAGAGGAGCCCGATGGGCTGCAGTCCACAGGCTTGCAGAGTTGTACACAAGAGAAGAGAATAAGCACAACAGCGCAAGGTAAATAACTTAGTTCAGTCAGTTCGTTCAGTTGTGTCCGATTCTTTGCAACCCACGGACTGCAGCACACCAGGCTTGCCTGTCCATCACCAACTCCCAGAGCTTGCTCAAACTCATGTCCATCAAGTCAGTGATGCCATCCAACCATCTCACCCTCTGTCATCCCCTTCTCCTCCTGCAAATTGACAATTCTTAGGTTAGATTAATTATCAAAGACTGTCTGCAAAATAGAGACAATGGTTGTTGTTTAGTTGCTAAGTCGTGTTCAATTCTTTGTGACCCCATGGACTGTAGCCCACCAGGCTCCTCTGTCCATTGAATTCTCTGTGCAAAACTACTGGAATGGTTGCCATTTGCTTCTCCTAGAGATAGTCATGACCCAGGGATTGAACCTGTACCACCTGTGTCTCCGGCATTGGCAGGCTGATGCTGTACCACTAAGCCACCAGGGAATCCCCAATAGATATGCTCTTATGTTATTGATATTATTAGACTTGTTTGTGCAGAGAATTAGGGTATGTGCTGTGCTGTGCTTAGTTGCTCAGTCGTGTCCGACTCTTTGTGACCCCATGGACTGTAGCCCACCAGGCTCCTTTGTCCTTGGGATTCTCCAGGCAAGAATACTGGAATGGGTTGCCTCGCCCTCCTCCTCCATGGGATCTTCCCAACCCAGGGCTCGAACCCAGGTCTCCCCCATAGCAGGCATATTCTTTACTGTCTGAGCCACCAGGGAAGCCTGAATTAGGGTATAAATTAGGGTATCAGTTCAGTTCAGTTCAGTCGCTCAGTCGTGTCCGACTCTCCGAGACCCCATGAATCACAGCACGCAAGGCCTCCCTGTCCATCACCAACTCCCGGAGTTCACTCAAACTCATGTCCACAGAGTCATGCCATCCAGCCATCTCATCCTCGGTCGTCCCCTTCTCCTCCCGCCCCCAACCCTTCCCAGCATCAGAGTCTTTTCCAGTGAGTCAACTCGTCACATGAGGTGGCCAAAGTATTGCAGTCTCAACTTTAGCATCAGTTCTTCCAATGAACACCCAGGATCAATCTCCCTTAGAATGGACTGGTTGGATCTCCTTGCAGTACAAGGGACTCTCAAGAGTCTTCTCCAGCACCACAGTTCAAAAGCATCAATTCTTCGGCGATCAGCTTTCTTCACAAATTAGGGTATAAATACAGTTAATTACTAACAATGGTAAAATGACATTGCTTTGGTGATGATAAAAGTGTGGATCCATAGTTCTTCAAGTTGTATACTTGGAAAACAATGCATCTATTATGGAAAGTGTGCTGATATATACAATACCAAACAAAAGAAAAAGTACTTACTTTTAAAAAAGAAAGAAGCACCTAAGCCATCAGAATAAACAGATTAAAAAATAATTTGATTTTAGAATAGCTTAGCATACTTGTTAAAATCTAATAGATGACTAAAAGCAGAATGATAAATATTTACAAGAATGCCAAAAATAAGCAAGCACTTTAGAGGAAACATAAAACACAGAGGAGCTTATTTGTCTCCAGAAAATAGAAGCTTCCAAAACTTAATAGGTATTTTTTTCAGAATCCGACTTTGAGGTATGCACTATACAATAGTATATGGAATTTCTTAAGCTGTACCATAGAAGGTGCTTGGTAAATGAGCTCAATGAAACATTAAATACTTACATGTTACTCAGTGATATTAAAGAATTGAAAATATAGCACAGACGAAGGACTAAACTACTTCCCTACTGATATGTAATATCAAGGTTGGCATTGTTCACACTAATGCTGTAGAAATATTGGAAGGAACAGAATCTCTTTAAAGAGTAGTTCCAAATAATGAAATGCCTCCTTCAGAGATATGGAAAGATATGGAAGCAGCTCATAATGGGTCATACCCTAACACAGAATAAAATTGAATTAAAGCTCTATTTCATGTTGCCCGGAATTTCATCTTAAGGTGCCTAGGTATTATTTTGGCATCTGTTTACCATTCTTCAGTGTATTTATATCAAAATAGTATGACTGAATTTTAAGCATATTGCTTAAATTCCTTATCAGACAGAAGCTTATTTAAATTGGTTATTTCTCAATTTGCGTTTCCTTCCATAAAAATGTGAGCAGAAGGAAGTGAACTTGGTGTTGAAACATTGGAAACTGCAGTGAGACTGAGAACTCTTCAGCCTTTATGCTGCTGTTTGTTTATTTCCCTTTTCTTACCATAGTAAGGAAGGAAGCCCGTGTTGTACACAGTGCATCTGCAAGGTGGTGGTACCCAGCCAGGGGTTTTTGTGGAACAAAGCATCATTGCTATTCCGTGCTATTTAGTGTGAATGATAAATACTTATTGTGCTAAGCCACGAGGAGTTCAGGAGCTGTTACCAAGATATAATCAGGGCCTCCCTGGTATCAGTTCAGTTCAGTTCAGTCATTCAGTCGTGTCCGACTCTCCGTGACCCCATGAATCACAGCACGCCAGGCCGCCCTGTCCATCACCAACTCCCGGAGTTCACTCAAACTCATGTCCATCGAGTCGGTGATGCCATCCAGCCATCTCATTCTCTGTCGTCCCCTTCACCTCCTGCCCCCAATCCCTCCCAGCATCAGAGTCTTTTCCAGTGAGTCAACTCGTCACATGAGGTGGCCAAAGTGTTGCAGTTTCAGCTTTAGCATCAGTCCTTCCAATGAACACCCAGGATTGATCTCCTTTAGAATGGACTGGTTGGATCTCCTTGCGGTACAAGGGACTCTCAAGAGTCTTCTCCAGCACCACAGTTCAAAAGCATCAATTCTTCGGCCATCAGCTTTCTTCACAGTCCAACTCTCACATCCATACATGACCACTGGAAAAACCATAGCCTTGACTAGACGGACCTTGGTTGGCAAAGTAATGTCTCTGCTTTTTAATATACTATCTAGGTTGGTCATAATTTTCCTTCCAAGGAGTAAGCGTCTTTTAATTTCATGGCTGCAATCATCATCCGCAGTGATTTTGGAGCCCAAAAAATAAAGTCTGACACTGTTTCCACTGTTTTCCCATCTATTTCCCATATCAGGCCATACAGAATATGCCTGTAATGAAGAAAACCTGGGTTCGATCCCTGGGGTGGGAAGATCCCATGGAGAAGGGAATAGTAACCCACTCCAGTATTCTTGCCTGAAAAATTCTGTGGACAGAGGAGCCTTACATGCTACAGTCCATGGTGTTGCAAAGAGTTGAACGTGACCGAGCACACACAGCAAGGTCTTAGAAGTTCTTTGGTGAAAGGAACTCTTAAACTATTTCTAATATCCCAAATGTATGTAACCATAGAAACCCATTTTTCCCAGAATCTATTCATATTCTTTTCATCTTTTATTTGGTGTAGCACAGTTCATGGAACATTAATTTTAAATGCTTCTTTTAGTTCAGTTCAGTCGCTCAGTTGTATCTCTTTGTAACCCCATAGACCGCAGCACGTCAGTCCTCCCTGTCCATCACCAACTCCCAGAGCTTGCTCAAACCCGTGTCCATCGAGTGGGTGATGCCATCCAATCATTTCATCCTCTGTCGTCCCCTTCTCCTCCTGCCGTCAATCTTTCCTAGCCTCAGGGTCTTTTCAAATGAGTCAGTTCTTTGCATCAGGTGGCCAAAGTATAGGAGCTTCAGCTTCAGCATCAGTCCTTCCAATGAATATTCAGAGTTAATTTCCTTCATTATTTACTGGTTTGATCTGCTTGCTGTCCAGGGGACTCTCAATAATCTTCTCCAACACCACAGTTCAAAAATGTCAATTCTTTGGCACTCAGCTTTCTTTATGGTCCAGCTCTCACATCCATACATGGCAATGGGAAAACCCATAGCTTATAGTCATCTTTTTTTAACTGTGTGAGATCAAGCACTTTGAAGGTTTACTACCTACTGGACAAAAGAATGAAGTACTTTCTTTTATTTGTCCAAAAGTACCTTCAGAATTTGAGGAATACATGTTTATAGTGGACTACAAATTTGAAATCATATTTATATTAACTGCTGTGCATTTTAGTCATATCTTATCTTGCTGCTGCTGCTGCTGCTAAGTCACTTCAGTCGTGTCCGACTCTGTGTGACCCCATAGACGGCAGCCAACCAGGCTCCCCCGTCCCTGGGATTCTCCAGGCAAGAACACTGGAGTGGGTTGCCATTCACTTTTTCAGATGGTTTAGGCTATTCTTCTTGGAATAACAACAACAATAATAATAGTTCCTTTATAATTTTCTGAGTCTTTAGTTGGCTGTTTCTGGATTGCCCTGAGTTCTCTTATTCATTCTTACAAATATTTTACAATATGTTTTATGAAGGAGTAAGATAAGTTTTTCTTTTGAACTTTTGTTAATATCTTTAAAAACTTAGAGTGCACGATAGAGAACACTGGAAAAAATAGTAATTAATTTTGCTTTCTTGTACTCTTAGGAGTTTGAATGTGTTGATTATCTCCTATCATTTGAAGCATAATTTTCTTATTCCTCTAAAATCACTTCTATTTTTCAATTTATTTATAAGTAGAACACCCTGATAAATTTGATAAATTGTTCCTTTATTTGTGTTAGTTTGACATTGCATTTTCAAAAACAAGGTCAGATAATCTATCATCTTCAGTATTTCTTTATGTCACTTTTGAATCACTTATTAAAAATAATATTGTACCAACACTGATGGCTGGACTGTCCACCACTGATACATTTTCTCTACCAGAGAGCACATTTCTGCTCAGAGAAGGGAGTATTTATTCCTTCCTTATATCCCCTTGGATAGGATATTTCCTAATATTATCCTGAGATAATTAATTTTCCAGACTTTCTCTTCAAGTTCAAGGCAATACATGTAAATTATGTTCCCTTTTATGTAGTACAGTATGCTTACTGAAGGGTTTAGTGGATTACTTATTAATGTAAATGTCACTGATTTCCTTGATATAAAAATAGGAGTTGCTATTCTCTAGATCCTGTACCAATTTTAGACCTGATAGGAGACTTTATTCCTTTCTATGAATTAGACATTCATTAAGGAACTTATTTGACTTTTTATTTTGTTGTGTTTTGTTTTCTTTTCCTCAAATGTCACAGATCACACCTTCAGTCCAGATCTTGTTTTATTAACTCCCTTCATACTTCCAGATGCTCCCGAGCACAATTCTGTCAGCATCCACCAGTACATCCACTTCTTCATGTTCAGAGCTTTCACATTCTGCAACTTGCCACAAAGTATAATTTCCTCCTTCCTTCCACTTGTCTGGGAGTGGTATGACCGTTGTCCAAGTAATGTACGTTCCACCTTGGTTACCTGCCTTGGAGGGATTATTTAACGCATTGTCTTGCCTTGTATTGCATGCTTACTAAGCATATGTTCTGAACTTATCAGATAAATCCACATTCAGATATTCTATTTTATATTGTTTTGTTGTGTGTGTGTTTCTCTGGTTATTAACATAACTGTATTAGAATTTTGCATGACCAGCTGCCTCACTGTTTGAATTGATTTTTGGAAACATAACACCATAGGAATAAGAAATTTGATGGAGTAAAAGGAAATAGAAGATGATTTTTTTAATTTTAAGGTATGGTCAGTTAACACTTATTAAACCTAACATTTAATAAAATGTTGGAGAAATACCAAAACTTATCCTTTAACTTTTCTCAGAATAAAAAACCTGTGATCTTTTATTTCTCTCCAACCCAAATCCTATTTGACATTCAATTTAAAATCCAAAGGATGTAATGAAAGCCCTTAATATAATGACAGTGAAATAGCAAATACAGGCTGACATTTAATGAAGTGGATAGATATGTCTCCTACCTGAAGAGATGATGTGAGGATTGAAAGTTGCACTGGTTATAAGGTCTCTGTGTGTATCTTCATCTTGTATCAGAAACTCTGGGGAATATTTGTTACTTAGCTCTCCACCAAACATTCTCTCTCTAAATGTTCCACAGTTTCACATTGTTTAAAGTTTACTGCTGATGACAGTATTTAAACTATTTAATACTGTTTAGTATTTGCTCAAATCTTTCAAAATGTTAACAACCCTGAAGAACCCATGCTTCATTTAGAGTAGTATAAGTAGATTCCCATTTCTGACTCTGTTATATCAGTTGCTTGTCTACTTAACTGAAAAACTCAGTATTGGAAGATGCCAGTTCAGTGAGGTGTCATCTTCATTATCAAGAATCTAAGATGACAGTTAATCGCACACTTGGAATGTCACACAATTTATTCTAGTTCCCACTGGATGTAAATCAAAAGGTTACATTGACAACTTGTCTTAGACTTCTAAACAAATAGCCAGAAATTTTGGTATCTTTCACATACTCATACAGTGAAGACTTTGTAGAAATCAAACAGTTGGTCATAGAATACATTCAATGATGTCACAGACCTTTATTCATACTATGTTTGTATGAAAGCCAGAGATCAAAACTACAAGCATATGTAATAGGTATGCCTTTCAGTTCAAAAATAGAACTGTGCAAGAACTTTTATGTAGAAATCTACTTAAGAACAATCCCCAGCCCTATTCTTCTGAGTTGGACAAAGAAATGTTTTTCTTGGGGTTGTCACTGAGTCTCGGGGCCTTAACATATTGACAGACAGTGGTGTCATCAAGTCATATCTCCAAGAAGGAGGTGTCTCTGGAAAGATCCATCAACCTAGTTGTTCCTCTGCAGCACAGACACTCACAGACTTTCATACCTGCCCACAGGACCACTTCATTCATAGTGGTTCTCTCTGCTGCTGCTCTTGAAGACTCTTGAGAGTCCCTTGGACTGCAAGGAGATCCAACCAGCCCATCCATTGGAAGGACTGATGCTGAAGCTGAAACTCCAATACTTTGGCCACCTGATGTGAAGAACTGGCTCTTTGGAAAAGACCCTGATGCTGGGAAAGATTGAAGGTGGGAAGAGAAGGATGAGATGGTTGGATGACATCATTGACTCAATGGACATGAGTGTGAGTAAGCTCCAGGAGTTGGCGGTGGACAGGGAAGCCTGGCATCCTGTAGTCCGTGGGGTTGCAAAGAGTCGGACATGTCTGAGCAACCAAACTGAACTGAACTGCTGCTGATTATGTGTGGCCTTGGACCACATCCTCTAGTTTCCATACCACTGGACTTGAGTATCAACAAGATAAGTGCATCTGCCTATGCCCAGCAAGCATCTTTCTCCGAGGTCTTGCTGGCCCCATGGGATATACCGAGGAAGATCCTATTGGCTCTTTAATATCCCAGTCCTGTCTGGGTTGTTGCTGCTTCCCAAAGACTCTACCTGAGAAGGAGGCAGCAAGCTTTTCCACCATCTCTCCCCTCTTATCACTGCTCCTTGTCGCTCCCTTCCTCGCTTCCTTGGCTTCAACCAAAAGATAAAGAAACAGAAAAGCCAGAGGTCATTAGCTATTTATGGGTTTTCACCCTGTCACCTCCTTCCCTGGAGTTGTTGTGGAAGAAATAAAGGAAAAGGCAAAACACTTAATGATGTTAATTTTTCTTATCTTTGCTATAAACTTGATAGTATGTCATGCTCTCCCAGAACAGGGCAAGCACCTTGATATATTTACCCATATCTCATGTCTCTGACTTCTTACTTCTTCTGGGATTGGTTCACCTCTTTTTATTGTTTAGTCACTAAGTCGGATCTGACTCTTTGCAACCCCATTAACTGTGGCATACCAGGCTTCCCTGTCCTTCACTATCTCCTGGAGTTTGCTCAAACTCATGTCCATTGAGTCGGTGATGCTATGTGCTTTCTCTGAGAGTATTTTCAAATACTGTTTGTATGCATATTTGTGTGTGGCAAAATTTTTGAAGTTGGTATATTGATTATATCTTCACTTTTTAGTGATGAAATAGCTATATATAAAATTACAGACCACAGGTTCTTTTCAGTTTTTCCTTTACCTTTTTGCATCTAGGACATCTAATGTCCATGTGATTTTTGTTCCACTGCTCCATGTTTCTGAAAGTCTTTAAAGTTTTTCTATTTTCTTACATCAAATTTATTGTGATATATGTTTGAATAGGTTTATGTGTTTCTATCATGTAGCAGGCTTCCCTGTCCTTCACTGTCTCTCGGAGTCTGTTCAAATTCAAGTCTACTGAGTCAGTGATACCATCCAACAATCTCATCCTCTGTTGGCCCCTTCACCTCCTACCCTCAGTCTTTCCTAGCATCAGGGTCTTTTCCAGTGAGTCAGCTCTTCACATCAGGTGGCCAAAGTATTGAAGCTTCAGTGTTCAGTCCTTCCAGTGAACATGTAGGGTTGATTTCCTTTAGAATTTACTGGTTTGATCTCCTTGCTGTCCAAGGGACTCTTTTGTAAAGCAACTATACTCCAATACAAATTAATTTAAAAAGTAAAATAAGCTATCCTTATAGTTTATTTTTTAACGTAATTTTATTGGTATATAGTTGCTTTGCACTTTTGTGTTATTTTTTGCTATACAGCAAAGTGAATCAACTATCTGTATACATTTATTCCCTCTTTTTTACATTTCCTTCCCATTTAGGTCACCACAGAGCATTGAGCAGAGTTCCCTTGTGGTATACGGTAGGTTCTCATTAGTTTTCTACTTTATACATAATATAAATAGTGTATGTATGTCAATCCAGATCTTCCAATTCATCCCACTCCCGTTCTTTTCCCCCTTGGATTCTAATAGTTACACCTGGTACTTGGGCCCTTTGAAGGTAAGAGAAAGCTCTCAGCTTTCTTCCTGTCCTGGATCCAGATTTCACAGTATTTTTCAATCTGCACTTGTAATCCAGGATTGGTCCTTCTGATAGTTTGTTTTCATTAAAAAAAAAAAAAAAAGGTGTGATTTTGAGGGTGTTGACTTCACTAAAAATGACCATGGTCTATCCCCATCTTTAAAGGATTCAAAGGACATTTCATAAACTTGTTTAGAAGAAAATGCACTTCCCAGCATTGCTACTCCCTACCTCCCATCCATTTAGATCACTGTGCTTACACCTCCATGTTTAGAAATTACAGGGCTGCTAAGAAGACTTGAGGTGAGAAATAGGGACAAAGGAGCAATGACTGTTGTGAACCTTTTAAAATAGTAACTCATCTAATTCACCTAACAAGTAGTATATACAATTAATGAGATTAGTTACATTGCCATTGTACAAGTGAAAGCAATGTTGTTTGGAAATTTCTAAAACCTCAAATTTAGTAAGTAGCAGACTCATATTTTATTTTTGATTCACAATAACTGGTTTGTTTATGCCAGCTGTGATCACACTAGCTAGATATAGCAGATAAATATCATAAATCTTATATTTTGTACTCAGATTTGTCTGACTACCAATTCCTTTATAAAAATGAAGACATTTGTACTTGGGGGTAAAAGACCTACATAGTTGGCATCTAGCCCTCTCAGTAGTGTGAGCTTCCATAAGCCATAAAGTTTTTCTGTGCCTCAATTTTCTCATTTGTTTATTGAGAGTATAAAAAACATTTCATGGAGATTTTGAACATTAACCTGAATTAAACAAATAATGGGAATATGCCTAGTATCATCCCCTAGGTTGGTGGTTAGTCAATTTTACATAAAGTTGAATTTGTTGGAAATTAATCCATATCCTGTTTCTCAGTAGAAAGCACATCCTCATTTACCATCACATCAAAAAGACTGAAATACATGGGACGTGATAGCATGTTAATTATTGAAACAGGATACCTTATATAATATAAACCCAGAGTAAACAATTTCGTGTGCAGTAGCAAAAGAATTCCTAAGAAGATTGCCCAGATCACTGGCAGTTTGTGTAAGATACTTTTTTAAAGTGTTCAAGACAAGAAATTTTTCTTCCATTAAAGAATCAGATAACTTAAGCGAGAGGTATGTGTGTGTCCATTTATGCGCATGTGCTTGTCGCTATAGTTTCCTGCTATTTGTGTACTTACATTTTTAGCAGCTTTGTAATATGCCTCTTTTATTTTAGCTGCAGTTCTGAAGTCTGTGTAAAGTAAAAATAGCATGGAATAAAAGAAAGCAGAGGAGAGGGGGAAGAAAGAAGCATGAATGTGTAGTGGAAATAACATTTACTAAACGTCCACTTTATAGTAGAAGTGATAGCTGGACTTTTTATAAAAGCTAGGTTAACTTGAAAGTATAACAAATATCTGTTGCTGCTTTTCTAAAAAGAAAGATAGAATTCTGATGTTTTGTGTAGGAAATGTGTGTGTGTGTTTGTCTCTGTTTATGTATGTGTAGAAAATTTATTGCAGAGAACCATTAGAAATACATTTTCTTTCTTTTTTTTTTTTTTTTTAGAAATACATTTTCTAAAATTCCCTTCAGGTAATGAGATCAGTCTTGGTAAAATGACTGAGTTTCTTGCTGATCCATACGTTGTGAAAAATAAAAATCTGTTTACCTCCAGAGATGAAGAAAATCATAGATCTTTCTTACTAAATGAATTGACCTTACATATGAATTGAGAAAGATTTCCCAAAGAAGGATAATTATCCCCAGATAATTCAACTTGAAATCATGGAGTTACATGAACGTAAAGTGCTTCTGTTTAAATAAAGCTATTTTGGTTTAGTAATAAATGTAATTATGACAGTACAACACAAGCATATTGAAACTAGAATGCAATGCTGGTAGCCGCTGATAAGTTATTTTCAAGGACTAAACAAGTTCAGAGAATGACGACTGCGAACATTGTAATATTGCATTCAGTTCCAAAGTATCTAGAGAAATTGCCTATAAACAACGATCTAGAAACTTTTTTTTTTCCAATGTACAAGACCAAGGGTGTGGCATAAAAAAAAAAACAAAAAATGAATTACATTTGTAAGTACACTGGCACTTTCTTGAGAGCACTGTGGTATCAGATTCAGATCAGTGAACAACCATTCCCAAAAACAAATGTTTATTGTTCTTTGCTTTGGTGGTCAGTGAGCTAAGAAAAAGGTCAGTGGGTTTTAGCGGGAAAAATGAAACAAAACACCTAAGACGCAGAAACGGTGAGAACTTGGTGAAGGCAGCTCTCAGGTGGGTTTTATCACATGTAGATTTATTTTCAACTCTGAATATTTAATATGACACAGAACACTTGAGCAGCTTTTGAAGGTTCTTATTTAGATGCCTGCAGAAAAATCTAGTTGAAATATATAGTAGGCTAGCCTATGCATCTTGCCCTGGCTAAACAAAATGTCTCATTGCTTTTATTGTTTTATACGCTATAGAAAGCCCACGAGACACTGACTGTGAAGTATACATCTTATAAAAATTTACCCAAGACTAGCTCTGTACATAGGATATTAATTTTAAGACACTTAATTTTTTCAACTATTTATAAATTTGCAGTTTATAGAACTATAATTTCCAGGTACAGATAGATCAGACTTTTATCTTTAAGAGCCATCTGTTTCAAAGAGATAAATTAAAAAAATGTTTCATAAAGTACTTGTCAATATGCATAAGAAAAAACACCTGACTGTGTTACTTCAAGTCACATTTTTAACTAATATATTTCTATTAGATTTATGTTGAATCTAAAATTTGAGGAAAAATCTATTAACATGATTTTAAATGCTACTGTGGGTTTAACTTTTATTGCTTAATTCAGAATATGTGCCAAAGCACAATTATGCCAAGAATATAATGTTAGTGGAGGAAAAGGATATTTTATTGTCTCAAGGGCTAATTCTATCCTTATATTAGGAGAAGGGATGTGCATTTCTGAGGTTGAATATTAGCACTGCATTCATTTTTGAAAAATTAAGCATGGCTTCTCTGAAGACCTCAAGATTTAAGTTTTCCCTATTGTGTTCTATTTATTTTAGAACTAGTTGACTGTTTTCAAATAATCCGCTGAATTGCTATTATTTTGATGATCTGCTGCAGAGTATATACTGGTAAAGACAGTGTTCTTTTTTTTTTTTTTTTGTCATTATGTAAACTTAAAAAATTGCACTGTTCTAAAATATGAGAATCTTGCAACTGCAAATCAGGCTGGAAGTTTTCATGCCTCATTAACACCTGTGCTATAAATTCAGGTTTAACAGTTTGACAAAGTAATATTTCAAACTGCAATAATTGCAGGAGTGTTTATTTTAATAGTTTCAAATGCCAAGCAGAAGACTCTTAGAGTTACTAAAAATCCCCAAATGGATTCTTTATGATAAAAGAATATCAGTGTCATCTGCTTGTTATCCTGAGAATTTAAAGTGAATCAGATCAAAGAGCCAATTCTGTCTTTCAAGTTCCACATGCATTCTTTCCTTTCATTCGTTAATTCTTCGAGTTTTAGATTTACATGATGATATGCAAGTCTAAGAAAAGAGGACTCCACATTTGCAACTTTTCTTAAAATAGTAGTGGCTTCAAGAATTGAATGATAATTAGAAAGTCTCTCATTGTCTAAATAACTGTGTGGACAGGAAGCTCCCTAAATAGTTTTAACTTGATCCACAAGATTCTTGTCAAGTATCTTGAAATAGTAATTACTGACTAAAGACAAGATTGTAATGCTTCCTACATGTACTTAGGGATCATAGTGAGATCATACAGTATGACTGATAACTGTGATAAAAGTATCAAAATGTAAAACTAGAGATGTCAGAAATACCATCTTGTTCATCTCACACGCTAGTAAAGTCATGCTCAAAATTCTCCAAGCCAGGCTTCAGCAATATGTGAACTGTGAACTCCCAGATGTTCAAGCAGGTTTTAGAAAAGGCAGAGGCACCAGAGATCAAATTGCCAACATCCGCTGGATCATGGAGAAAGCAAGAGAGTTCCAGAAAAACATCTATTTCTGCTTCATTGACTATGCCAAAGCCTTTGACTCTGTGGATCACAATAAACTGTCGAACATTCTGAAAGAGATGGGAATCCCAGACCACCTGACCTGCCTCTTGAGAAACCTGTATGCAGGTCAGGAAGCAACAGTCAGAACTGGACATGGAACAACAGACTGGTTCCAAATAGGAAAAGGAGTACGTCAAGGCTGTATATTGTCACCGTGCTTATTTAACTTATATGCAGAGTACATCATGAGGAACGCTGGGCTGGAAGAAGCACAAGCTGGAATCAAGATTGCCGGGAGAAATATCAATAACCTCAGATATGCAGATGACACTACCCTTATGGCAGAAAGTGAAGAGGAACTCAAAAGCCTCTTGATGAAAGTGAATGAGGAGAGTGGAAAGGTTGGCTTGAAGCTCAACATTCAGAAAACGAAGATCATGGCATCTGGTCCCATCACTTCATGGGAAATAGATGGAAAAACAGTGGAAACAGTGTCAGACTTAATTTTTTTGGGCTCCAAAATCACTGCAGATGCTGATTGCAGCCATGAAATTAAAAGACGCTTACTCCTTGGAAGGAAAGTTGTGACCAACATTGATAGTATATTAAAAAGGAGAGACATTACTTTGCCAACCAAGGTTCATCTAGTCAAGGCTATGGTTTTTTCCGTGGTCATGTATGGATGTGAGAGTTGGACTGTGAAGAAAACTGATCGCCGAAGAATCGATGCTTTTGAACTGTGGTGTTGGAGAAGACTCTTGAGAGTCCCTTGTACTGCAAGGATATCCAACCAGTCCATTCTAAAGGAGATCAATCCTGAGTGTTCATTGGAAGGACTGATGCTAAAGCTAAAACTGCAATACTTTGGCCACCTCATGCGACAAGTTGACTCATTGGAAAAGACTGATGCTGGGAAAGGTTGGGGGTGGGAGGAGAAGGGGACGACCGAGAATGAGATGGCTGGATGGCATCACCGACTCTGTGGATATGAGTTTGAGTGAACTCCGGTAGTTGGTGATGGACAGGGAGGCCTGGCGTGCTGTGATTCACGGGGTCACGGAGAGTTGGACACGACTGAGCAACTGAACTGAACTGAAGGAAATAAAATACAGAAAAGTCTTGATGCTGTTCCAAGATGAGGTACTTCCCCAAGATGACACTCACCAAAGTGGCAGCTACATCTCCGTCTCCTGCCTTTCAGTTCAAAGTTCCTTCTCCACTATAGTCTCAGGAGAGGGACAGGAAATATAGAAACCTTCTGTTGTTTGTTTGTTGTTGTTTAGTCACTAAGTCGTGCCCGACTTTTTGTGACCCCATGGACTATATATAGCCTGCTAGGCTCCTCTGTCCATGCGATTCCCCAGGCAAGAATTCTGAACTGGGTTGCCATTTACTTCTCAAGGGGATCTTCCTCACACAGGGATCAAACCCACAGCTCCTTCATTGGCAGGCAGATTCTTTACCACTGAGCCACCAGGGAAGCTCAGAATCCTTAAAGAAGGTGTCTATTTTTAAGTAATTATAAATGCACAGAAAGTCACAAAGTTAGTGCAAAGATGATACTCTCCAACTGGTTTCCTGCAATGCTTATGTCTTTGGAAACTACAGTGAAATAGATTAACATTGGTACAATGTGTGTATAGTATCTATCACGTGTAGATTCATGTAGCCACCACTGCAGTGTTGATACTGAACTATGCTGTCACCATAAACATTTTCTTCACGCTGCTGTTTTATAACCAAACCTATCAGCATCCACCAGTCCCATACGTAATGATTTCTGGTAGTGTACTGGAAGTAGAAATCTTAAATCCATGTAAGTCTTTTTCAGCCATTATTCTGTTGAATAATCTTTTATCTCCACCCATATTTATCTTTTTTTCTGAGATTCTGATGACACAAAAGGCAGATCTTTTGTTACAGTCTCACAAGTCCTTGGCATGCTGTTTTGTTTTGTTTTTTTTTTTCTGGTCTGTTTTTCTTCTTTCTGAGCTTCAGGTTGGGATATGTATGCAGTTCTGACTTCTAATTTACCGGTTCTTTCCTCTGCTGTTGAGTCCATCCTTAGAGTTTTAAATTTCACTTATAGTATTTTTTAGCTCTAAAACATCAGTTTGGTTCTTTAGATCCTCTGTTTCTTCACTGAGACTTTCTATTTTTTTTTCCCCTAAAATGTTCACAATTTCTTGTTGAATTATTTTTTATGACAGCTACTTTAAAAACCTTGTCACACAACTCCAACTGCTGTGTCATCTCAGGGTTCACGTTTGTTAATTGTGTGACTGTTTCGGTAGAGATGTCCCCGCTTCTTGGTATAATGAATGATTTTGAAATTGTCCTGGACATTTTGGGGTATTATATCGTGAGACTGAGCATTCATTAAATTTTCTGCTTTAGTCTTTCTTCCCTGAAATTACACTGCCTTGTTACTGACAGGTTGGGGTGAAGGCCCGCATTTCTCATTCAGTCTCCTTTGACACCTCCTGTGGGAAACGATGCTTTGTTATTGCATCCTTCCAAGATGGGATTTCAGGCTCCCTGCTGAACCTCAGCTGACCTCCTGGTGGTCGGGAAGAGAGTTGCTTCATTTGGGTGGGGTCCACACTCATATCCAACACCACTCTGCCCTAGGGTGAAGAGAGATTGGGAACATGTCTGGGCATAGCCTGGCATGGGTGGGAGTACAGGCCTGTCACTTGGCCTTTGCTGATGGGCATGAAGGTGGATATTTACATGACATCTTGCTGGAGCTGGTGTTTAATGTATGAAAGTGTTCTGTTTTGCTAGGCTGCCCCTTTCCTAGTCCTGTGGCTAGAGGAAGCTGTCTTTTGTGGGCATTTTATTTTCTTTGCCTGTGTCCATTGGTGTTTCTGGGTTGCTGGCTTGGGCAACAACCAGTCTGGGATATGTGAGGCAAAAAGAAAACCCAAAGAAATCACTGCCATGTAGTTCCTCAGATCCCAGTGTCCCTTGCCAATCTGTCTCCTCTCTCCAGTTTTCAGTGTTTTTATACTTGTTTTACATAGGATATTAAGGCTTTGGACTGACATTAGAAGGAAGAATAATAGCATGTGTCTCTATTTCGTCTTAGTCTAGAGGTAGAAGGCCAGGTATTGTGAGGCCCTGTGGATATGTGTGATAGAGACTATCAATGAAAGAGAGGAAGTGGACATTGGAAGATGTTTCAGGTGGCATTGTAGAATTTTGCATTTTTCATGAATGTTCCTGGTATTAAACTGGTTGATATGCTTTTCTAAAATGATGATGCTTTAGTTGAGAGGGATGCAATATCTGTCAGATTGCAAACTGTAATCAGTGATGATTGAGAGACTGCTCTGTCCTGTCAGCTCTGATCCACGTTACCTTTAGCTGAAGAAAGATTCTACTTGTCAGTGATGTTCATACCAACTGACTTCTGTGGAATGTTGACATAACGATCTGCCTGGTTATAGTTAATGGTCAACAGCCCCGTATCTAGCATCCAATTGTAATTTCATTCCTGTTCTCTTCAGTTCAGTTCAGTTCAGTCACTCAGTCGTGTCCAACTCTTTGCGACCCCATGAATCACAGCACACAGGCCTCCCTGTCCATCACCAACTCCCAGAGTTTAGTCAAACTCATATCCATTGAGTCAGCGATGCCATCCAACCATCTCATCCTCTGTCATCCCCTTCTCCTCTCGCCTTCAATCTTTCCCAGCATCAGGGTCTTTTCCAATGAGTCAGCTCTTTGCATCAGGTAGCCAAACATCAGTCCTTCCAATGAACATTCAGGACTGATTGCCTTTAGGATGGACTAGTTGGATCTCCTTGCAGTCCAAGGGACTCTCAAGAGTCTTCTCCAACACCACAGTTCAAAAGCATCAATTCTTCAGTGCTCAGCTCTCTTCATAGTCTAACTGTCACATCCATACATGACTACTGGAAAAACCATAGCCTTGATTTGACGGACCTTTGTTGGGAAAGTAATATCTCTGCTTTTTAATAT
Source organism: Moschus berezovskii (assembly GCF_049115385.1). Lineage (NCBI taxonomy): Eukaryota > Metazoa > Chordata > Mammalia > Artiodactyla > Moschidae > Moschus > Moschus berezovskii. The sequence goes on from NC_142462.1 coordinate 119,332,318, forward strand.
GCTATCTAGGTTGGTCATAACTTTCCTTCCAAGGAGTAACTGTCTATTAATTTCATGGCTGCAGTCACCATCTGCAGTGATTTTGGAGCCCAAAAAAATGAAGTCAGCCACTGTTTGCACTGTTTCTCCATCTATTTCCCATGAAGTGATGGGACCAGATGCCATGATCTTAGTTTTCTGAATGTTGAGCTTTAAGCCAACTTTTTCACTCTTCTCTTTCACTTTCATCAAGAGGCTGTTTAGTTCTTCACTTTCTGTCATAAGGGTGGTGTCATCTGAAGATCTGAGGTTATTGATATTTCCAATGAATATTCAGGACTGATTTCCTTTAGGATTGACTGGTTACATCTCCTTGATCTATATTATAAGCTATAATAGAATATCTTATAGTCTCTTCTATTGTAGGTATAGTTCCCTGTGCCATACCTAACAAATAGGCCCTTGGTGGTTACCTATTTTATATATAGTAGTATATATATTTTAATCCCCAAATTCCTAATTTATCCCTCCTCTCCTCCCCTTTGATAACCATAAGTTTATTTTCTATATCTGTGGGTCTGTTTCTGTTTTGTATACAGTAATAAGTTCATTTGTATTATTTTTTTAAGATTCCACATTTAAGTGATGTCATATATTTGCCTCTGACTTCACTTAATTTGATAATCTCTTAGGTCCATCCATGTTGCTGCAGATGATACTATTTCATTCTTTTTTATGGCTGAGAACTATTCCATTTTATATAGAGAGACAGAAGAATGAATAAATAAGGTGTGAGATAGATATATACATACACATACATACATACACATCTGTCTATGCACATCTGGTTTTGTGACTGTCCTCAATGACACAGTAGCTTGACCCCTGCTATTTACTCCCTTTTTCCAGGAAGAAAAGCCTCTTCATAAACTCAGAATCTAGTTGTGGATGAGTGTGCAAAGATATATTAATGAAAACACACAGAATAGCACATCTGTAAGTGTTAAACAGCATGCATGACTCTTCTTGCCTCTGGGAAGTTAAATTTAAAAGAATAATTTAAGTTCAAGTAATAACTGCATGAAAATTATTTTATATCAGGAAACAGGAAGTTTTATATTTCCAATAAGACAAATTGGAGGCTGGAACAAACATTATAAGTGAGAGGTTTTGGTAGAGATAAGTGGTAAACACTGTGAGCAAACACATTTATCTGGTGTTGAATCTACAGAGTCTGCTCATAATATTTTAAAGACAAAGATACATAACTACATTGTTTCATCTAGTCATTTGTTCCTTTATTTAATCAAATATTTATTGAGTATTTACCATATATGCCATAGAATATACACTGGAAAATTGCTAAGTGTGTAATAATGAATAAGGCATGTTTTTAAAGTAAAACTAATGGAGGATAAAAAGGTACACAAAATATTCAGAAAAAATAATTACTATAACAGAGGTTTATGCCAAGTGGCATGAAACCAAGATACATATAGAAAAGAGCCACTTATTCCCTCTGCTGGTAAAACTGGGAAATCAGAATCATTTTCAGAGGCAAGGTGATATTTAAGCTTTACCTTGAACAACATTTGAAAACTGCCAGGTAGAATATCTTGAGGAGTAGAAAACTCATTCTAAACGTAAAATAATATCAGGTCACTATTGTGGGATCCAGTATAAAATGAAAAGGCAGCCCCCTTGTTCCAATGTTATGAAGAATCGCAAGACAGAGATGGAATCTGATTCATATGAAGTCAGGATTGTCAGGACATTGAACAAGAGTCAGGAAAGTACAGTAATCCTTGAGAGATTAGAAACACTTGAGGAAGTTTTACTCCTAGTTTTTCAAGGAATCTCGATACTGTTCTCCATTGGAGCTCAAATCTGGTGCTCTTTGAAAACCTAGAGGAGTGGGATGGCATGGGAGGTGGGAGAGAGGTTCAAGAGGGCAGGGACGTACATGTATCTGTGGTTGATTCATGTTGATATATGGCAGAAATCACCACAACATTGTAAAGCAATTATCCTCCAATTAAAAATAAATAAATTTAGATTAAAAAAAAAAGAAAATTCAGAAACACTGAAAAAAATAAACAATTGAGGAGAGACCTGTGGTTGCCTCAGCTTTCGTTTCGTTCAGTCGCTCAGTCGTGTCCGACTCTTTGCGACCCCGTGGACTGTAGCCTACCAGGCTTCTCCGTCCATGGGATTCTCCAGGCAAGAATACTGGAGTGGGTTACCGTTTCCTTCTCCAGGGGATCTTCCCGACCCAGGGATCGGACCCCGGTCTCCCGCTTTGGAGACAGACGCTTTAACCTCTGAGCCACCAGGGAAGCTGCCTCAGCTTACTACCTGTAAGTGGTTCCCAGAACCAGTCTAGGTTCTCGGTTGCAGTGCAGGCATAAGGAGCTCAGCGTCTCCCTGGTTTGAGGAGACAGAGCTGAGAATCTTGAGAGGCCAAGGTGACTGGACTTCTCAGGAAAGAGTGTTGGAGGTGAGAGAGCTGCTTATAAAGGGAGCTCTGAAGTTCTGAAAAAGATCCCTCTGGATTTGTCAGTGGGGACTGATTCAGACATAGGAAACTACCCACAGCTGGAGGAAGAATTACTCTGTAAATGAAGAAAAGGAATGCTACTTGGAGCTTATATAGGGCTGGAAGCAGTGTCTACTCCCTCCAGGTAGAGAGAAAATCCTCATGTTTCATGAGACATGGAATAGAGCCCTCATGAATGTTTGCCTTTGTAGTGGAGCAAATTTAGCCCTAAAGGCTGTTTTGATTCCACCTAACAAAGCTCTAAAGCAAGACCTCACGTGATCAATTTATTTCTGAAAAATTTAGCTGAGTCATAACACAAAACTTGGAATATTTATAGGAATACACAAATATCTAGATGCAGCAAGGTAAACCTGACAGTGTCTGCTATCCAATCAAATATCACTGGGTATAGAAATTAGCAGAAAAATGTTACCCATATGAGGAGAAAGAAAACAACATGGGCAAAGAAATAACATAGGTAATAGAATTGGTAGATAAGGACATTAAACAATGTGTGCCATATGCTCAAGAGAAAGAATGGGCATGAGAATTTGAGATATGCACAATGTAGAAGAGATCAAAACTGAATTTCCATAAATTGAGAAATCCACAAGATGCAATTAATGTCAACTTAGATATTGTCAAAGATGAGTTGGCTTAGAAACAGAAATCATTTAAAATGAATACAAAAAGAAAAATGACTGAAAAATACAAACACACCATCAGTGAGCTGTAGGGCAACTTGGGGTCCTGAAAGGATGGAGAAGCAGAAAAAATATTTAAAGACAAAATGACTTCAAAAATATCTAAATTTGAAGAAATCTGTATGTTTAAAAATCTAGGAATCTCATCAAAGCCAAGTAGAAGAGAAATGAAAACTATATTAAAGTAGATTATAATCAAATTATTTAAACCAAAGATAAAGATAAAATATTAAGCTCTTTGAGGTCAAACTATATGTTTCTATTATTGAATGGGACTCCTCATAGTAACACTTGCATTATTACTGCTTATTCCATACTCACAGATTAATTTTATAAAATGTGATCACTGCTTTGTGTGATCTTTAAAACCTCAGAAGGCCTTTCTACATATTTGTAGGAAGATAGGTGACATACGAAGGCTTTCTGCAATGAAAGTTTTACTTTTAACTGAATTTGTTTATGCAGAAGTAATACATTTTTTAAAAGGAAGTCTTGTTTTCAATAGGATAATGACCTAGTTGATCTTCAGTTGGGTAACTCACTATTTAAAATGTCACTGTATATTAAGAAACTTGAAAATCTGTATGGATGCATGTATATTATTTGGGGCATACAATAATAAGATGGCATTAATTGGTTGCTAATTGGATAACCAGTGCATGTTTAGGTCAGATAAAGTGAAGTATGTGTTTCTGGGCAGATAAACAATGAATGGCTGAACTATCTAAATGGTGCCAAACCAAAATACATAGTTGATAGGTATTTGATTGTTAGATCGATGATAGATAAATAGATAAACAGACACACAAATAGAAACCTATATACATACATAGATGTATTAAAAATTTGGAGGAAATAGACTGAGTATAGTAAATACATTTTAACTTATAAATGATATCCATTAATGGAAGAACCATGCTCTACTTTTCCCTCAAATTTCCTTTCTTTTCCTGAAACCACCCTGCATGAACACTAGCTAGTCCTTATTTAGCTACCTAATTTCTGTCCATTGTGTAATTTATCTCTCTTTGTTCCTCAACTGTGGGCTCTTTTAGAGCCTTAGTGCATTGTATATAATGAGCATACAAAAGCAACGTATGTGTCGATCAGTCATATTAAATAGCCTTGCAGAGAACAGTGGCTATATATGGCATAGAGTAAACAATTTTATTCTGTTTTTTTTTAATCTTTCTAAAGGATGCCTCAAAACATCATCATAGCCCTTCCTTCTTCTTTATGTATGCTATGTCTTTCTCTTCTTTCTAGTCCACATCATTCTATTTTCTCTAATAAAGAAGTCCTGTATTTCTGTTCAATTTCAAAAATGTTCATTCACAGCCTCTTCTGGATGAGAGCAAGTCAATAAACCAATGTAGACCAGATTACAGGGCAAAGTACCAGTTTGGAACAAACATCTGCACTCTTTAAAGAAAATTATAAATGTGGATGAGCCCGGGCATCTGGTGAAAGAGACAGAAGCATCCCCGTCTTGTTTCCTTGGTAGTGCCTGCTAGACCTTTCTGATTCCTTATAGAATTGGCAGATTTTTCAGTGTATAGAGACCTATATAGAAAGGGAGACAGCACTGAGTGGCGCAGGAAATGAAAACTCATTTTAGAGTAGGAAAACTAATTTAATAGATCCAGCTTGTTATTTGTCTTGTGCATAAAAGAGTAACAATAATTAGATGACTATATTTTAATAGCTTTCATCACTGATTGTTAACTAGTACTGATGAAAAATATTACCCATTGTTTTTTGTATTTTTATTTAAAAACTCACCAATAAGTGGAAAATTAATAATAGAAAACATCCAAGAATAATACCCTTAAAATCACTTGAAAAGAGAGCTATATAGAGCATATGACCTCTATAGTTTGTTATGTTTATAAAGTTATGCTACATTGACTATAACCATGAGACAATGTGAGATCTGAGCCTGTGTGTGTACACATATCCCTCATCACTTTTTATGTAAAGAGTGAAAAAAATATTTTATTTTTCAATATACTAGCTCAGCTTCTTAAACACATGGAATTCCTTATTGACCTCCATAATGACAATGCCTGAATAGTAATTGATTAAATGTGATATATTTGGACCCTTACAAATGCTAGGGCGGGAAAAAAACGTTGATTGACTTCCAGAATAAGAAGTAAGATGTCTCATTATTTATTTAGATTTAAAAAAAAAAAATTTTTTTTTGAGCAATACCACCTGGAAACCTGAAAAACAAAGTGATGAGTCCTCAAATGATGATATGATGTCCAGGTAGACCTGGTGGTTAAATGAAAGCCCCAACATTTAAGTGTTTCTACAAGGGGTAACTCGCTTGATGGAACCAGAAATAGACAAAAAACTCCAGGTTCATCCAAATCTGAAAGCCTGGTTGTGGAAAACTTGTTCTGCTTGAGACTTGATCTATATATAAACTTTTCCAAGTCTCCTAAATCCTCCTAAAGGACTGATTGATATAAGAATAGAACTCGAATCTACAGATTCCTCCAAGTCTGAACATTTCAGGCCTGGGTGACTTGTTCTTTTTGAGGTTTTATCTTTAAATAATCTTTCCCCAAATCTCCCTAGATCTCCTTAAGACCTCATGACATTTTCTCCAGGTGTGATATTGTTAAGGGCTGGCTTTTGAGCATCAGGCCTAAAAGAGGTCAAGGAATGTCCCTTTGATCTCTGTCTTAGGGTTTTACTCAAAAGGGAAATATCTCCATAACCATTTAGTCTGCTATAGCTGACTTGCGCTTTCAGTATACGCAGTAGCCTATTTACAGATTTGCTCTAATTGGACAGAGAACAGGTAATAACCAGTATAAAGAAAATGTCAGGAAAACAGTCTTAGAAATTTTTGAATCCACAGGGTATCAAAGACAACCTTCCATGCTTTGTTGTACAAAACATTTCCCATAATTTAACTCTTATTGGAGTGTATTCTTTCAAGTGTATTTTCATGACACTTTGGTCTTTATTTTGATAACCTCATTCAGGTTAAACTTTTACCATTTTAATGTGGAAAGCACTGTGGAATCAGGCCCAAGTGGATTAGAGTCATCATTTGTCATGTGCTAACTGTGATGTCAAGCTGTAATTTAAGATAAATGCCTTAAAGACAGTTCTGCAATCACAGATGTATTTTTAGAAGTGGTGAATTAGATTTCATATTCTCAATACTTCTGTGATTTTTACAGCAAGTAGTGAACACATGAGGTAGATAAAGTGTAGAATTATGATTGTTTTAGAATCAGAAGCAAAGTGTAATATCAAGGGACATCATGTGATGAATAAAATTAATGTCTGAAAAAGTAATCGGAAAGGATAGTCTAAAGAGGTATGCTAATACTCACATTTTTGAGGGTATAAATGAATCAGATAACATTTTTATTTTTAGTATGTGGAAATTATTTTTAAGAAACACAAATTTAAAATTTAGTCACCATTCAATGATGAATGAATGTCACGATTTATTTGAAGTCTACTTTAATAATCACATCTACTACTAAAAAAAATCCATGCAGGAATGTACAATAACAAAAACAAAGTTCTACTCACTCTCCCATGTACTTTTTTTCTGGAAATTTGATGTGCAGTACATATAAAAATGTTAGTATCATAGTATCTTATCTTAGGTTTTATGGAATATTCAATTATATTTATGTATGATAACGTGTAAATAATATATATCATGTATAATTTTATATAAATAGCATATATTTATTTAACATATAAATGATGCATATTTATACAAAATACCTATGATGGTTAATTATGTGTCGACTTGACCAGGCCATGGGGGGCTCAGATACTTGGTTGAATAGTATTCTGGTATTTTTGGATGGATGAGATGAATATTTACATTAGTGGACTATGAGTAAAGCAGATTGCCATCCATAATGCGGGCCAGCCTCATCCTATGAGTTGAGGACTTGAATAGAAGAAGAAAAGCAGCCTCCCCCTAGGAAGAGAGAATTCTCCAGCAGATCACCTTGAGATTCATCTGCAACATGGGCTCTTCCTGGTTCTACAGCAGACTGTTTTTGGCTTAGAAATGGATTATCCTAGGTCTCCAGATGGCCGTGTTTTGGACTAAAACTGCCTGACTGACTCTCTTGCCTTTCCAGCCTGCTAGCTCACCTGGAAGCCCTGCTAGACCTCAATGATCACGAGTCAATTACTTATGATAAATCTCTTTCTATACATTAACACATCCTATTGGTTTTGTTTCTCTAAACAGCCTCAACAAATGCAGTAGATTTTTCTTGATGTTATAAGCACACCCACCGATATCAAGACAGCATATTAAAAAGCAGAGACATTACTTTGCCAACAAAGGTCCATCTAGTCAAAGCTGTGGTTTTTCCAGTAGTCATGTATGGATATAAGTGTTGGACTATAAAGAAAGCTGAGTGCTGAGGAATTGATGCTTTTGAACTGTGGTGTCAGAGAAGACTCTTGAGAGTCCCTTGGGCTGCAAGAATATCCAACCAATCCATCCTAAAGGAAATCCGTCCTGAATATTCATTGGAAGGACTGATGCTGAAGCTGAAGCTCCAATAGTTTGGCCACCTGATGCAAAGAACTGACTCATTTGAAAAGACCCTGATGTTGGGAAAGATTGAAGGCAGAGGAGAAGGGGATGACAGAGGATGAAATGATTGGATAGCATCACCCACTCGATGGACATGAGTTTGAGCAAGCTCCAGGAGTTGGTGATGGACAGGGAAGCCTGGTGTCCTGCTGTCCATGGGGTCACAAAGAGTTGGACATGACTGAGCGACTGAGATGAACTGAACTGAATTGATATCAAAAACTTTCTCAGCACCCAGTGCTAATTAACTATCAAAAAGGAACAAGATTATATTTCATTCAAATGTTATAACTTACCGAACTCCCTCTTTTAATCTCTAAAATATAGTGGAGAAATCAAGCCTACTTAATTTGTCATCTGTATTTGCCCACCTCCCAGGTAGAACTAGTAGGTAGCGCTAGTAGTAAAGAATCCACCTGCCAAAGCAGGAGACAGAGGCGATGTGTGTTTGATCCCTGGGTCAGGAAGATCCCCTGAAGAAGAGAAAATGGCAACCTGCTCCAGTATTCTTGCCTAGAAAATTCCATGAACAGAGAAGCCTGGTGGACTACAGTCCATGGGGTTGCAAAGAGTCTGATGTGACTGAGCACACTCACACACACACTCACACACACACGTGTGCTACATGGTGGCTCAGATGGTAAAGCATCTTCCTACAATGTGGGAGACCCAGGTTCAATCCCTGGGTTGGGAAGATCTCCTGGAGAAGGAAGTGGCAACCCACTCCAGTATTCTTGCCTGGAAAATCCCATAAATGGAGGAGCCTGGTAGGCTACAGTCCATGGGGTCGCAAAGAGTTGGACATGATTGAGCGACTTCACTTTCACTTTTACCAATGAAATTTATTTTCTTAGAATAAGTATCAGGATTGAATTTCTCCCCATGGATGCTAATGTCTTTCACTTTTCTCCAAGAAAGACAAAACGTGAATAATTAATATAGGCATTTGTGTTTAGTCACTAAGTCATGTGCGACTCTTTTGTGAACCCATGGACTGTAGTCTGCCAGGCTCCTCTGTCCACGGGATTTCTCAGGCAAGAATGCTGAAGTGGGTTGCCATATCCTTCTCCAGAAGATCTTCCTGACCCAGGGATCAAATCCACATTTCCTGTATTGGCAGGCAGATTCCTTACCACTGAGCCACCAGAGAAGCTCTAATATAGGCATATACTGTGCTTAGTCCCACAGTCATGTCCGACTCTTTGCATCCCTATGGACTGTAGTCCGCCAGGCTCCCCTGTCCATGAAGATTCTCTAGGCAATAATACTGGAGTGGGTTGCCATGCCCTTTTCCAGGAGGTCTTCCCAACCCAGGGATTGAACTCAGGTCTCCCGCATTGCAGGCGGATTCTTTACCTGCTGAACTACCAAAGAAGCCCAAATACAGGCATACCTGTGTGGAGTTATGAACTTTCACATGCTTTTAGCCCTTACCAGAGGATACTGGCTCAGAAAGACATGATCAGCATCAGAATATACACTGCCTCTGGTTCACTCACTTCCTCTTAGCCTTTCTCCACCTCAAAGGAACTAGCAGGTTCTTATAACTTTTCTTAAGCCAGTGAGGGTTAGACGGTCAGAAAGTAAAATACTTCCCGAAATGACATCTGTATAAACTTGTGAATGTCTGGTTATTATGAGAAGAAGAAATGCACAAAGGTACAAAAAGCCAGAAGAAGGTTTTAAAACGGAGGCCCCTGGATGATTGTACAAGATGGGGCAAGAGGATGTTGACAGGACCAGTGATGGTTCATATGGAGTGTTCTGAAATTGTGAAGAGAATTAAGTCTACTTCCTCAGTGAGAGCAGTTCAGCAAATTGTGTCCACAAGAAATTAGAAGATATAATAATTTTAGCATCTTTGTTTATTGCTTCACAAATACCTTAAAAATCTCATGTAATTCTTATAAAAATATTTTAAGGGAGTTGCAAACTGTGGCAAGGGGTGTTTAGATAAATCCAGATTTAGGATGATGCTGGGTAAAATGAGAAGGGGATGGCAGAGGATGAGGTGGTTACACAGCATCACCAACTCAGTGGACATGAGTTTAAGCAAACTCACTTCGTGAGATAGTGAAGGACAGGGAAGCCTGCTTGCTGTAGTCCATGAGGTTGAAAACAGCTGGACACAGCTTGGTGACTGAACAACAATACAAGTGGTAGAGTCATAATTCAGTCCCTTATCTTTTGACTCTACACGCTGATGTGGTGAGAAATAAATGAAAAAAATTCAGTGCTGTCAAATGTAGGTGTATCAGGAAGAGATAATTGAAACCTACATAACTAGGGAGCATTAAAAATACATGTAATTCTCACATATAACCATTTGTAGGTCAATTTTCCGGAAAAAAGAAAAAATCAATGTGGGCTGGACTCTTTTTATGTCAATATGATCTGTCATTATTACAAATGAGCCAGAAATGGAAAAGATCATATTCTTTTCTTGGTCCCCAAGGAGACTCTTCACTCCTCTGTATGTATCTTTTATTTTTGAAACAGTACAAATATCCATTAAAATAGTTTGTTTTTCTTGTAGTTTTTCAATTAAGATATTTATAATTTAGCATGTTGAAGGGCTTTTTCTGAAACCTGAATGAGTTAAAAGAGCTTTAAAAGTAAGCAGTACAGTCCAAAGAATAGTTTATGTCCAAAAAGAGTAACAGCAAATGTGCCTACCTGGATTCATTATTGTGTTCAGTGTGTAACAAACCATTTCATTTCTACTTAAACTACATAGCGTAGCCTTGGTTTGCTGTATAATTTATCAGTTCTTTTTTTTTTTTTCTTCTTTGTTGCTCCTTTGCAATTTGTCTTCCCTTTCTTCAAGAAGAGATCAGAATAAGAATAGCCGCTCTGCTCATATGCAGCCTCCTGATAAGAAAAACAGATGATCGTTTGTTTTGCAAACAGCCGCTTCCCCTCTTCAGATGTCCAGATAAAGGGGAGCTTCTTATAACCCAGACACGTTTCTTCACTTCCCGCCTTGGAGTTTTCCTTTCAGAGCATCTCCGGATACTTATAGTTGGTCTTCTTGTGCAAGTGGTACCTCTCCTGATGTTGGGAGGTGCTTCATTAATAACCCTTTATTTTCAGAATATTTCTTATCAGAACCAGATAGAAGATAGTGTGCAGAATAGAATCTGTTCCAGAGTTTCAGAAAGGAAGATTTTGTAGTCAAAACCTGTGATTAATACAGGACAAAATGTCTATGAGACCCACACAAGGCTCCTGAAAAAAACTTGTTTTGCTTACTGTGTGGTAACAGATTATTGACTGAATAGCATTTCGGGTGGCACCATTGATCCCCAGCAACAGTTTACGTATCTCTCATGTCATCTCTTTCTGAACAGTTTGGAAACAAGTGTCTTTCTGAAAGCCCTTTAAATTCCTCAGTGTCAAGCCAGCTGTTTGCTGGAGTCTTCTTTAGAGGGAAATCACCAGTGAGTGGGAGAGGAAAGAGTGCTCACCATCAGACATCACCTTTCCTTTTTCCCAGGTGACATGACCCCACCAGATCTCTGTGTACAGGGAGAGGAAGTGATCGGAGGAGTAAAAGAAAAGAACATTGGTTAGAGTAGAAAATCTTAGAGGATAAATGGGAAGAAATAGACAAGAAATTTAAGAGGGGAAATTGGCCGATTCATGTCAATGTATGGCAAAAGCCACTATAATACTGTAAAGTAATTAGCCTCCAATTAAAATAAATTAATTAATTTTTTTAAAAATTGAAAAATAAAAAAATAATGAGAGAGAAGGAACTCCTCTGGTGGTCCATTGGTTAGAACTACATGCTTCCACTGCAGGGGCCACTGGTTCAATCCCTGGTGGGGGAAGTTCCACATGCCTTTGGATGTGGCCAAAAAAGAAAAACACAGAGAAGAATGGAGAAGAAGAGTCATCTTTTGGATTCTTTTCCTCTCCGATGGGTCTAGTGCAAGCTTTCTCAAGGTCTTGGGGTGTTAAAGGAGTTTTGCTGGGATTATGATTTTACCCTGCTCGCCACGTAGTTGGTCCGTTCTTTTGTTCTTTTGTCTCTTCCACCTTATCTTCTTCTCCCCTCATCCTCCCATCAGTTCCACACTCAAAAAATAATAATCTCCCCGTCACTATAGAGAAATGTTTATTTCTCTAAAAACACCATGCAACCAGAGTGCTAAATTATTTTGTCACTTTGACTAACCACATTTAAGATGTTGTTCTCAGATGCGATTGTGATGAGGTGACATAATACAGTAACTTAAAATATTATTTTGAGCAAAATAGTTGGTCATCAGTACTAAATTCTAACAGAGGTATGTGTTAACAAGTGATAAAATATGAGGAAAATCAAGAGAAATGTAAAAATGAACTAAACATAATGCACTCACTTACCTCTTTTGAACAAAAATAGATTAAAAAAAAAAAAAGCTGACATCATCTGTTTGGAGCAGAACATGATTTCAGGTGACCTCTGAAGAGGAGGTTGGCCAGAAAGCAGTACTTTAGGACACCTGGATTTGAGAGCAGATATGAGTCCTGGCTATAATCCTACCATCATATTAAATAGCATACCACTCATTTTCTTCCCTCAAATTGGTCACAGTGCATTTTCAAAATAACCTATTTATTTTTATCTTTAAAAACAGTTCACTGGCAAACCATTTCCACAGAAAACTTTTTATTTTTTAACTCATTGCCTTCCCTCTGTTCCTGATGCCTTTTCTCTCTCTTCCCTTTTTTCCCTTTCCAAACAAACAAGCAAACAAATAACTGCAAAAATCATTCCAGATAAGTTCTTCAGGTAGATTTATAGTCTTTCCCCCACCCTATGAGAATATTGCAAAAGCGTGTTAGTTATGGAAGGAAATAATTGAAGTGATGGCAGATGAAATCTGCATAATAAAGCATACGGAATGTATTTTCCTAAAATGAATGTTTTTGGAGAACTGAAGAGGCGCTCTTATTTCTTAACTAATCTCCCTTGTGGAAATTGGAAACCTCAGCTAATTAAGAATAATCCATAAAACCCATTAGGTAGATGGGAGAGATCCTTTTTGAAGAAAAATAAGTGTGTAATAAGGAGTTGCATCTCCTCCCTCTTTCCTCCTCCTCCTTTCCTTTCTCCTCCTCCAATTCCACCACAAATTATCTCCTGTACTTGCTAACTTATCCTTTTTAATGCTAAAATTGTAATTCTGAAGTCATCCATCATGCTTCCTCATATTGAATGCCTCGTCTTTCTAGACCATTTTTTATTTGTCTAACAGATAAATGGGAACCCTGGCACCGTATGGCTCTAATATATTAGTGCAATATATTGAAAAAAAGCTAACAGACAACACTGTTCGTAGACTGTCAAGGGTCTGTTGGTTTCAGATCGGCTGGACCAGTGGGAATGAGTATGTGTTCTGTGTCACAGTGCTGTCCTGGTTCCAAATTCTCTCCTCAGTTTTAACGATTTCTTACCTGCCTCAGTATTGAGATCTCATCAACCTTCCTTCAGTTAGGGGGCTGCCTTTTTTCCAGTCTGTGATCACTCAGTTTCGGAACTTAATCTGGCTTCTGCTTTGATAAGCTCCCTTTAGTGGCCCCAATTATCTCTGACCTGTATAAAAAGACAATCAAAAGCCTTTTCCATCACAGCATCTCTAGTTAAAGCATCTCTCAGTTGTCTGAAGGAAACTACAGTGCTTCATTCAAGTTTGAGTTTTTCTAATACAAAATTTGCAGTCTTGAACTCAAATATTCAGAGACTGGAAAGGGCAATGGAAGTTGACTGCATTTTTCTTTCTACTCTGATACAAAGCTTGCTGAGTTTTGTTTTGTTTTTCCCCTCTTTTCTCTAAAGGTATTAGGATAGGTTGTCACTGTTGTTTGGTCACTAAGTCATGTCCAACTCTTTTGGGACCCCATGGACTGTAGCCTGCCAGATTCCTCTGTCCGTGGGATTTCCTCGGCAAGAATAGTGGAGTGGGTTGCCATTTCCTTCTCCAGGGTATCGTCCCAACCCAGGTATCAAACCTTTGTCTCCAGGATTGGCAGGTGGGTTCTTTACTGCTGAACCACCAGGGAAGCCCATTAGGATAGGGGAGAATAGCATAAGGGGCTCACATTGTGGAGTGAGTCTGAGCAAAGCATGCAAGTCTGTAGCATAGAACAGTCGGAAACCTACCTAGATACAGGTCGTTTTTCCCTCCGTCCAAGTCTCAGAGCCATTAGCATTTCTTGTCCTAATTATTCAGTGTGAGTTTTCCTAAAGTATCTAAGGTAAATCAAAGTCCCTGGACTCGTTTGTAGAAAAGTGTTAAATGGGTTGTGCTCTAGTCTCTCCAAATTATCAAATGGTAGAGTTTATCCTGTCAATTCCATATAAATGTGGCAAAATCAACTCCCTTTAAACAGGGTGCTTAAATATTCCAGTAGCTTCTGGAGTGCCATTTAATAATTGGATGTTGTGAGGCTGTCTTCATACCTCATTTATGTCAGAGGACTAGAGACTGATACTCTAGCACAGATTAATATATGAAAATATTTTTGTGGTTCAGGAAATGGGAATTGATGTGGTTTATTTTGGTGTAGTTTTTGTATGATTCTCTGGCTAAGACCTTAAGACTCAAATCCAGTAATTAAAATAAATTTAATCTGGAATTATTATGTATACAAATCTTTGTTAATTGGGAGTCAGAAACTGTTTTCTTTCCTCTTTTATTGGGTCACACTTTTTTTTTTTTTTTTTTAAGTGGCAGTGCTTTCTGCTTAGTGATATTTTTGCATTTGAGTTAGAGGCCTGGGCCTTCAGTCTGATTTTGGATATTTAAGCCAGGCTACAGACAGACATGACTAAAGTGACTTAGCATGCAGACCGTGAAGCCTGGTTTGTTATGAAAACCAGGTGGAATGATGATTCAAGCTGGCTTAAGTTGCTTTTAGTAATAGTTCTATGGATCCAGCAAAGAAGCAAATAGCAAGCGGGTAGATTAGGATCCATGAACCTCCCTTTCTTCCTGATGGGATCCATTCCAGACTAATGTTTTAAGATTTCAGCAAGACAGACAAAGTAAAGAATGTGGCAAGTCAGAAGAACTGAGAAGCTTGGGTTTCCCAATCCTCAGGCAAGTGGCTGAAGCAAGATCACACCCACCTTCAAGGAAGCCCCTGCTGGGCCGCACTTAGGAAGCCTGCCTCTGTTTCCTGTCCTCTTTCTTGTTCAAGGTTCAGTCCAGCAGGCCTGAACTTGGACTACAACAATGCTGAACAAATACTTGTTAACAGCCACTTGTTTTCAGCATTGGTCAATGCTGATAAATCTTAACTCTGATAAATGCCCTGATAAACCTTAACTAATATGAAAGAATGGAAAGGATCGTTATTACAGAGAAATAAATAAATGTCATCTTTCTTCTCACCCTCGGTCAGTCCCTTCTTCTTCATCCCCCTGTGCTGATTTCTTTACCAATGTTTGTTTATTCTGGGTGCCAGGAGGAAATGCCAATTTTAAGCATAACAAAAGGGTAATAATTTCAAGCATAATATATGTCTGAAATCACTAATCATAGTTTAATTATTTTAGTTACTGAGAAGTCTGATTAGGCCTGACCTTTTGATAGATCAATTGCTAAATTATTGACAGGCAACTAATGAGTTCTAAAACTGGAAAGTCAAATCTAAAACATTTCTGCTTTATGATGTGTTGTACTTAGAACAGTATTATATCTCTGAAAACCACTGTGGTTTTCAGATTATGTTGATATTAATGAAAATTCGTATGTCTTATATTTAACTATTTAGGAATGTATTTTTCACGTATTCAAACTTCTTTCAACTGACTTTTATTTTTTCCCTTGTAATTTGTCTTTGGGGAATGATGGATATTTAATAATTCAGTGTTATCAAGTGACAATACATAAACTAAGCTTAAAATATTCAAACTATCAAAAGAATTTATAAACAATGATTCCACTCAGAGTGGAAAATTGTATTTGAAAATTAGTGCATTAATTTAGATAAATCTTAAGCATATTTTACAAATATATTATCACAATTGGTTCTACTATTTTTTAATATGTAGAAATTTCTGATAATTAGCTTATCTTTGAAAAAAACTGTTCAGAAAACCAAGGAAATGTGCATGATGGAGTCATTGACATGACGGATGTTAGGGTCTCCAAGTAATTAGTTAAGTTATGCTTGTCTCTTACATTAAAAGCACTATTATACAGGCAATGCAAAAGATGACGGTGGTAAATGGGTTTTCAGTTCATTTCTGATAAAGTTAAATGCGGTTATTATTTCAGTTGATCATTCTGCATCCTTTACAGATTGTCCATCTATCTCTTGGAACAGCCTGTTCAATAATCTCTAAAGCAAATGATTTAAGCAATTTTAAAGAACGTACCATCTTTAAATTGCTTTGGAGTATTTCTATTTCCTGCCAAGATGGATAACAATATATTTCAAATGGTGTTAATTTTCTATTTACAATTATTGAGCTTCCTTGGGAAATAAGTGGTTAAGTAAATCCCAAATAAACATTATACAAGTCCTTTGAATCTCAAGTGAGACACAATTAATTTGAATAACTTTGACTCATGAGAAACTGTTATTCACATAACTTGACATCTCTACTCACTAGATCATATTACTATTAAAGCACAAATTTGGAGAAGATAATGGCAACCCACTCCAGTACTCTTGTCTGGAAAATCCCATGGATGGAGGAGCCTGGTAGGCTGCTGTCCATGGGGTCGTAAAGAGTCAGACACGACCGAGCGACTTCACTTTCACTTTTCACTTTCATGCATTGGAGAAGGAAATGGCACCCCACTCCACTGTTCTTGCCTGAAGAATCCCAGGGACAGCGGAGCCTGGTGGGCTGCTGTCTGTGTGGTCACACAGAGTCAGACACAACTGAAGCAACTTAGCAACAGCAGCAGCAAGCCCAGATTTATAAAATCTTCATCTTATTGAAGTACTGGCAAATACTTTGGAGCAGTGTGGGGGAAATGCTGTTCAATGTCAAAACAATTGATAAAAGCATATGTAGTGATAGACTTCAGAAACATTTTATTTTGAGAGAGAAGCTATTTAAGAGGAAAGATAAAAAATTTCTTGAATAATTGGCATATGTGTCCTCTAATTGAATCATTAATATGATTCTTTTAAAAGAAAAAAAAAGTAACTCAAGGGAAAAAGAAATCTTCATGGAAAGTACAGAAAGGGACTAAGGGAAAGAGTAGGTCTAGATACAGAGGATAAAACAGAAGCACATCTAAATTATCTCAGTCTAGCATATAGACAAAGGAGAAAACTGGCAATAAAAGCACAGTGGGCTGTAGATCAGGATAGATGCCCTGCAGGAAGTGGGGAGGGTCTTGTGGAGGGTGTATACCCCAATCTAATGAGTATCTACAGTGTCAAGACATAATACAATTAAACTGAATCTAATAAGCATCAGCGGGAATTAGTCTCACTGTTGTGTTAAGGCTCATGAATAAATGCTACATACACACTTAGTTTTCTAAAAAACCAATACCATGGTTTCTCTGCTTAGGAAAGTTTGTGAAATGCTAAATTGCGATTGTTAAAGCATGGTACAAGAAACACCTGGAGTAACAGGCAAATTTGTCCTTGGAGCACGAAATGAAGCAGGGCAAAGGCTAATAGAGTTTTGCCCAGAGAACGCACTGGTCATAGCAAACACCCTCTTCCAACAACACGAGAGAAGACTCTACACAGGGACATCACAGTGGTCAACACCGAAATGAGATTGATTATATTCTTTGCAGCCATAGATGGAGAAGCTCTATACAGTTAGCAAAAACAAGACCAGGAGCCGACTGTGGCTCAGATCATGAACCCCTTATTGCCAAATTCAGACTGAAATTGAAGAAAGTAGGGAAAACCACTAGACCATTCAGATATGACCTAAATCAAATCCCTTATGATTATACAGTTGAAGTAAGAAATATTTTTAAGGGACTAGATCTGATAGATAGAGTGCCTGATGAACTCTGGACGGAGGTTCGTGACATTGTACAGGAGACAGGGACCGAGACCATC
Source organism: Moschus berezovskii (assembly GCF_049115385.1). NCBI lineage: Eukaryota > Metazoa > Chordata > Mammalia > Artiodactyla > Moschidae > Moschus > Moschus berezovskii. Next base: position 119,350,175 of record NC_142462.1, read on the forward strand.
CCCATGGAAAAGAAATGCAAAAACAGCAAAATGGCTGTCTGAGGAGGCCTTACAAATAGCTGTGAAAGAAGAGAAGCGAAAAGCAAAGAAGAAAAGGAAAGATATAAGCATCTGAATGCAGAGTTCCAAAGAATAGCAAAGAGAGATAAGAAAGCCTTCCTCAGCAATCAATGCAATGAAATAGAGGAAAACAATAGAACAGGAAAAACAAGAGATCTCTTCAAGAAAATTAGAGATTCCAAGGGAACATTTCATGCAAAGATGGGCTCGATAAAGGACAGAAATGGTATGGACCTAACAGAAGCAGAAGATATTAAAAGAGGTAGCAAGAATACACAGAAAGTGTACAAAAAAGATCTTCATGACCAAGATAATCACGATGGTGTGATCACTCACCTAGAACCAGACATCTTGGAATATGAAGTCAAGTCGGCCTTAGAAAGCATCAGTATGAACTAAACTAGTGGAGGTGATGGAATTCCAGTTGAGGTAATTCAAATCCTGAAAGATGATGCTGTGAAAGTGCTGCACTCAATATGCCAGCAAATTTGGAAAACTCAGCAGTGGCCACAGGACTGGAAAAGGCCAGTCTTCATTCCAATCCCAAAGAAAGGGAATGCCAAAGAATGCTCAAACTACTGCACAATTGCACTCATCTCACATGCTAGTAAAGTCATGCTCAAAATTCTCCAAGCCAGGATTCAGCAATATGTGAACCGTGAACTCCCAGATGTTCAAGCAGGTTTTAGAAAAGGCAGAGGCACCAGAGATCAAATTGCCAACATCCGCTGGATCATGGAGAAAGCAAGAGAGTTCCAGAAAAACATCTATTTCTGCTTCACTGATTATGCCAAAGCCTTTGACTGTGTGGGTCACAATAAACTGTGGAAAATACTGAAAGAGATGGGAATCCCAGACCACCTGACCTGCCTCTTGAGAAACCTGTATGCAGGTCAGGAAGCAACAGTCAGAACTAGACATGGAACAACAGACTGGTTCCAAATAGGAAAAGGAGTATGTCAATGTTGTATATTGTCACCCTGCTTATTTAACTTATATGCAGAGTACATCATGAGGAACGCTGGGCTGGACAAAGCACAAGCTGGAATCAAGATTGCCGGGAGAAATATCAATAACCTCAGATATGCAGATGACAGCACCCTTATGGCAGAAAGTGAAGAGGAACTCAAAAGCCTCTTGATGAAAGTGAAAGAGGAGAATGGCTTGAAACTCAACATTCAGAAAACAAAGATCATGGCATCTGGTCCCATCACTTCATGGGAAATAGATGGGGAAACAGTGGAAACAGTGTCAGACTTTATTTTTGGGGGCTCCAAAATCACTGCCGATGCTGACTGCAGCCATGAAATTAAAAGATGCTTACTCCTTGGAAGGAAAGTTATGACCAACCTAGATAGCGTATTAAAAAGAAGAGAGATTACTTTGCCAACAAAGATCCGTCTAGTCAAGGCTATGGTTTTTCCAGTGGTCATGTATGGATGTGAGAGTTGGACTGTGAAGAAAGCTGATCGCCGAAGAATTGATGCTTTTGAACTGTGGTGTTGGAGAAGACTCTTGGGAGTCCCTTGGACTGCAAGGAGATCCAACCAGTGCGTTCTAAAGATCAATCCTGTGTGTTCATTGGAAGGGCTGATGGTAAAGCTGTAACTCCAATACTTTGGCCACCTCATGCGACGAGTTGACTCACTGGAAAAGACTCTGATGCTGGGAAAGGTTGGGGGCAGGAGGAGAAGGGGACGACTGAGAATGAGATGGCTGGATGGCATCACTGATTCTGTGGACATGAGTTTAAGTGAACTCTGGGAGTTGGTGTTGGACAGTGATGCCTGGCGTGCTGTGATTCATGGGGTCGCGGAGAGTCAGACACGACTGAGCGACTGAACTGAACTGAACTGAACTGAGCTGGGATGACTGACACTTGAGCTCTGGTCTTGCCATGAGTTCAGCTGAGGGTAGCGGGCCTACATCACATCTGGCCTCCCTCTACCCAATCTTGCTTCCTCACCTTTCATAGTGTAGATTCCAAAGAGGAAACCCAATACATGTCCTACATGCCCACTCCATCAGCTTCCCAGAGAACCCACCCTAAAACAATGATGAAAAATTTTTTAAAATGTGATGCCACACCAATTCAAGAATGAGAGTATAAATTTCCTTTGGAGCCATGTGTGAATAACTTTTTCTCATTCTGAATGATTCCCATTTATCACAGAAATAACTGCTCTCTTAGTTTTTTTTTAAATTTACCATTCTCTTGTTTTACTTTATGAATTTAATCCTCCATCAGAGTTTTGGGGTTTTTTTAGTGGTGTCTTTTTATAAAATTTATTTGTTTGATTGGAGGATGGTTACTTTACAACATTGTGGTGGGTTTCGCCGTACACCATTGTGAATTGGCCATGGGCATACCTGTATCCTCTCCCTTCTGAATTTCCTGTCCACCTCATTCCTCCAGGTTGACCATCACGTTTTCTTTTGCATATTTTTGAAACTTTATATGCATGCAATTAACCTGTTGATGTTATTCTTCATTTTACTTTTTTGTTACTAAATCAGCTGACGGTTCAAGGAAATAAAAAATGAGGTCGCAAGGAAAAACAGTGAGAAGACTAAAAATTAAGCATTATTAATGAAGGGCAAAAGAAGAAACAACTTATACTTGAAAAAGGCTTAGCTCATACTGTTCCCACTATGTGAGCTGTCCTTCTCTCCTTTCTCAACCCGGCAGAGACCTTGGTCACGTGTCATTCCCTGAATTATCTTTCCTGATTCTCCTTGATTGAGTTTCTAGCTCTAGCCATATTTTATCTTGTTACATGAATTCCAAGTGTTTATTTTACTCAATAATACAACCAGATAGAAATTAAACCTTCCAGAATCTTGTACCCAGTTACTATCTTTGTTTGCAACTCTACGGACCAGGGTTAATTAACAAATTATAAAGTCCACAGAATGATTGGGTGTGCTATGAGAATTGCATATAATTTCCCAAAGAGTTAGATAAATGGTAGTTCTAGTGAAAGCAAACTGCAGATACAATATTGAGTGGATCTGATCAAATATTTTAATTTCTATTTGCTAGAGAATCTGGTGAAACCTTTATCCAGGTGTGCTTTTTGCCCTGCATTGTCTACTGATCTTTCTGTGTGTTCCCTGGAGTGCACCCCATGGAGGTCACTTCCTTGAATCAGAGTTTCAGACAAGTGTTAGTTTCTCATCTGAGATCAAGTTCTCTGTATCTTCCTCGACACACTGTATTTCAATGAGTCTTGAAATATTACTGCTTCTCTTCTTCTCAATTATGAAGCATCCCACCTATGAATTGAAGGTGAGAAGATAACCTGTGGATTTAGTCAAACCTGAAATTTTTTTTCCAATGAAAAGCATGCAGTGGGTTCCATGGCATTGGCTGTGATGCATGGTTCCATTTCCATTATGCCCTAGCATAATGCCCTACTCATAGTAGGCTCTCAAATTGTGTTTCCAAATTTTGTAAACAGTGAACATTCAAGTGACATCTCTACAAGATAAATTATGTGGTTGGATTTGTCATTTACAGCAAATATATTTCACATAAAATTATTTTTATAAGAGCTCTTCAGGTAGCTTATGCACATTTCTAATTATCCAGAGAACTGTCTTTTCATTCCTATGAGAGAGTGTTAGTGATAATCTCTAAATAAGAATTAGTCTGTGGATAACAAAATTAAAGTTCAGAAATAAAGGTCCACAAATAAGTTTTTTGTGGGAAATGGGGCCACCACTGCCAACTTTGGTAATTGAATAAACAGAATTACCGAAGAGTCTGTCAGTTGCCCAGATTTTGTAAGAATCGGAAATGGACTTGCTAGTTTGGGTGAAAATCACCCCAAAGTAGTGAAAATAAAAGCTCTCAAGGGTGTTCTGGTTTGGAGAAATATTACAAACATTTTATGTAGCTCAATTTAGCATCCCTACATTATCTTCATTGTGTAAATGTAGCATTACATAGGCTGCTGTTCCATACCATTTCAGGTAGTTCTATTTCACAATGGGTAGATGTGAAATTTCAGCCCCACATCAATATATTTATACATGATGCAGGGGATATGGCGGCCTGGGCTATATATGGCTCATAAATCAATGCAAAATGAGGCAACATTTATGCACCATTTACAGCGAAGTTTGTATATCCTGCATCCAAATAATTACACCTATTATGTTCCATGTTTTAAAGAAAAATCACATCTTTTCTGCTGGATAAAATTGCTTTCTAAGTAGAAAACTGATTTCTGAACCAACCATAATATGCAGCCTCAAAGTTAAACAAATGTTTACCTTGCACTTGGATATCTACGAGTACCTCAAAAACACAGACATTCAAATCAATTTTGTTTCAGACTAATTGTTCACCTTAACCTACAAATTTATTATTAATCAACACTCATGTATACCATAGTATAAATTAATATAAATATTAGAAAATATAATTGTTATGCAACAGTTTATGGGGAAAATATATAATGTGCATTCAAACTTTAAAACGATAGACTCTTTGTAAGCAAATTAAAATATTTTATCTTGCATCTTTCTTGTATTGAAAATATTTTTTATAAAAGAGATGAAGACAATTTCCTTTCTTCATGACATGGCTGACATTTTAAAAAGTCAATTAGTCAAGCTGAGGGTCTGAGTAGTTTGAGTAGATCATACTTTAGCAACCAAATACCATTGACTCCTTGAGCATAATCCTAGTTGTAATTCTATTGTCTTAGCGTGCTGCTGCTACTGCTGCTAAGTCGCGTCAGTCATGTCTGTGCAACCCCATAGACGGCAGCCCAACAGGCTCCTTCATCCCTGGGGTTCTCCGGGCAAGAATACTGGAGTGGGTTGCCATTTCCTTCTCTGATGCATGAAAGTGAAAGTGAAGTTGCTCAGTCATGTCCGACTCTTCGCGACCCCATGGACTGTAGCCTACCAGGCTCCTCGTCCATGGGATTTTCCAGGCAAGAGTACTGGAGTGGGGTGCCATCACCTTCTCCGATTGTATTAGCTTAGAGACTCTTAATATTATCATTTTTCTGTATACTCAATGGTACCCTTTTATTTTATGGAGAAGAATAGACTCTAAAGGCATTGGCAATGAGACAATAAGTGAACCAAATGATAAACATAACACATCTACCCAGTGTTTATTTGCACAATTGTTATGTGTGTATTTCAGTCAGTTCAGTCACTCAGTCGTGTCCGACTCTTTGCGACCCCGTGAATCACAGAACGCCAGGCCTCCCTGTCCATCACCAACTCCCGGAGTTCACTCAAACTCATGTCCATCGAGTCGGTGATGCCATCCAGCCATCTCATTCTCTGTCATCCCCTTCTCCTCCCGCCCCCAATCCCTCCCAGCATCAGAATATTTTCCAGTGAGTCAACTCGTCGCATGAGGTGGCCAAAGTATTGCAGTTTCAGCTTTAGCATCAGTCCTTCCAATGAACACCCAGGACTGATCTCCTTTAGAATGGACTGGTTGGATCTCCTTGCAGTCCAAGGGACTCTCAAGAGTCTTCTCGGACACCACAGTTCAAAAGCATCAATTCTTTGGCGATCAGCTTTCTTCACAGTCCAACTCTCACATCCATACATGACCACTGGAAAAACCATAGCCTTGACTGGATGGACCTTTGTTGGCAAAATAATGTGTGTACTTAGAGGATAGTAAATCATTAAATTCATATTGAGAGAAATGGATATATATTTTCATGAATCTTTAACATTTGAGATTTAAGAAAATTTTGACCATAAGTAGTCACTGCACACTCAGTTCAAAGATCTGAAATAAATATCAAATTATTTTACTCAGATCCCTGGTAGAAAATGTCATTGACTCCTCATAGGCACTGTGTGTTGATGGCTCCTCATAGTATGTGTCTTTCACCTCTGGCCTAATACTGCTCCTTGCCCTCATGCTATTCCACAGCTGAGTTGATCTTCTATGTGCATCTCCATATGAAATGCTCTATTGAAATATAAGACATATTATTTGCCAACAATATTCTGACCTGTCTGCTATCCTGTCCTTTAGATTTCTGCTTAGATGTACATATGGGATTTGTTGAAAAGCAAATGGTACAAATCACTATTATAATTTATGGAGTGGAATATATACCTGGATGTATATCTGGATGCCATTCGGGGAGAAGTGAATGAAAGGTGGAGTGAATGGAAAGTAGACAGAAAAGTATCTAGACTGAGGGATATATGCTGAGAGCACACCTTGAGCATCCCATGGGAATGGTCCAGGATCTGGCGTCTCTGATGGAAGTTTATACACTGTGTGGGGAGCTATCTTTCTGCCCCGGTTTAAAAACAAAGCCCTCATTTCCTTTCAATTAGTGCCCAGTGGGGCCATAGACAACTCTGGAAGCCTAGAAGTAATACATAAAAACACGGAAGGGCATAACTTGTTCCGTGATTTATGGAGAGAATTTATATAAAAAATAAAAAGCCTTGTATCATCTCATGGATTTGTGTGGCTTTTTTCTTCCTTCTGTCTCTTCTTCCTTTTCTTCCTTATTCCTTTTCTATTTTTTCCCCCATCGTATAAAACTTTCAGAGGCACACTGCTCTCTTTCCTGGTCTCTCAAGATACCAAATACTTCATTGTATATTTTGGTTGAATTTTCCTCTAAATAATCTTCTGATTGCCTGGAGTGGCAACATTCTTCTTTTTTATTGTACTTTACTTAGGAAATTATCCTCAAGAAATTCCTAGTAATTTTAAATCATTTTTAAATCATGATCTACTTCTATTCAGTAACGTCCTTTCCACCTACGACTAGAACTATTCGAACCTGAAGAATGTAGATTGTTCTGATACAGTGTGTCTCTAAATATCAGTGTGACTGCTTCTTTCTGTAAGTTCATTCAGTTCAGTCATTCACAATGAACTCTAGTCTCTCTAGTCTCATGGATTTGTCCCCAAATGCTTTGCTTTTCTAGTATCAGCATCCTTAAACTAATATTTTGCACTTTGCTTTCTTCCGTCTTATGGAGAAAAGGTTTCCGGATTGACTCTACCATAAAAATAATGGCATTTATTTTTATTAAAACCAGTTTTCAATCAGAATCTGACCTAGCTAACTGAGTAGATGACATGGACTATTTTAATGTGATTGGCAGGTGTAACTCTCTTTGCTCAATACAGAGTCCTGACTTAGAATGGACTCTAAGATTCAGATAAAGATTGAAAGAGAGTGAAGGTTCTGAGTACTAATCAGGGTTGTTCACAACATATTTAAAATATTTGAGGGCCTCTATGTAGGTATTGTTCCAGTTTCAAAGTGCATTTTTATTTGTCTTATTTTATTGGGTTGGTCAAAAAGTTAGTTTAAGTCTTTCTGCAACACTGTGAAGAAAAACCTGAATGAACTATTTTGGCCAACCCAATATTTGCACTGTGGATGTTTGCTTTTGGGAAAGGGCATGACCCAATTTATTAAGCTACTTTTCCATGTAAGTGATTTGTATTTATGTAGATAGATAGACAGATGGATATAGATGAATCTAGATTTTAAATTATTAAAATGTTTATATTTATAAAATTTATAATTTATATAAAATTTTCAGTTCAGTTCAGTTCAGTTCAGTCGCTCAGTCGTGTCCGACTCTCTGCGACCCCATGAATCATAGCACGCCAGGTCTCCCTGTCCATCACCAACTCCCGGAGTACACTCAAACTCATGTCCACAGAGTCAGTGATGCCATCCAGCCATCTCATTCTCCGTCGTCCCCTTCTCCTCCCGCCCCCAACCTTTCCCAGCATCAGAGTCTTTTCCAGTGAGTCAACTCGTCGCATGAGGTGGCCAAAGTATTGCAGTTTCAGCTTTAGCATCAGTCCCTCCAATGAACATCCAGCATTGATCTCCTTATAAAATTTTAGATATCATATTTGTAAGTATCTTATTTTAGATTACTTTTGCCTCTACCTACATCTCTTCATATTTCCCTGATTATATCCGCCCCAAGGACAAAAAAAAGATGCTATAATTTTCTGCATGGTTGGAACTTTAGCACTTAAGGAAGATGACAGTCTCTTCCCTGTTATATTCCCTGTTTGTCAACAAAGCTCTGCTAGTGCTAGAAGATTAATTATTGACTTAATATGAACTGTAAATCACAAATCAATCTGAGAATAACAATCTTAGTATCAAAAATGAAAACATGTCATTTTCAAAATAAGAGCATCTAAGTTATTTTCAAGTTAATTGCATTTCGCATAAGAATAATAGTGGAAAATTCATGAAGCAAAATAAAAATAAAACTAGACATGGCTGCATCTAAATTCAAGAAAGAAAGATACTGACATTTTTGTCTGGTAGGAGTAGATTTCTTAATCTGATGAAGCTTCTTATCTCTATTGTTATCAACAGAGGAAAGCTGGGTCATCTCAACTGCCACAGGTGCAAGCTTGGGCAAGTGACTTCCACCATCTGGCTCTCAGATTCTTAACCTTTAAAATAATGAAGTGAGAGTATATGGGTGTATTTTTAACCCTAACATTCTATGATTGTATCATTGACCTGAAATACACACACAATTTATTTTTCTGCACACTAAATGTTAAAAAAAGAACAGTTTTTTGAAATATTTAGACTTTGGATAACACATTTACTTGTAATCCTGTTTGGTACACTTTTTAGCTGTCCTTAGCTTGCTGGATTCAGCTATCCATTGGCTCATCTGACACTAAAGCGGTAAGAAAAGGCTTCATTTCAGAGGTGAGGTTAAATGAAAAAGGATGTAATTGATACAGCAGAGGAAAGAAGGCAGTCTAAGCCTAGAAAAAGAAAGTTCAGTGTTAAAATATTCTCCCTGGGAAATAGGGGGAGATGAGTTTAGACTAAGGAGGACCAGACTATGACCACACCAAACTATGTTAAATAGTTTACAAGAGGCAGGACCAGTCATTGGATGGTTCTGGACAGGATGATACAATGATCAGGCTGAAGTTTGGAAATCGTTATCCTGGCGGTGAATTGCATGCAGTCTATATTTGGGAGATGGAGATTGATAGACAAGGTATCAAGGGGAAGTGGTTTTAAGAATGTAAATAGGAAGTGACAAGAACCTATATCATGATGGTGACAAGAGAAATGGAAAGCAATGTATATACCTGAGAAAAATGGCGGATGAGTAACAGTATTTTATCATACTTTGACTCCTCCTAATACATAACGATTATTATGCATATTTCTAGCCAAGGAGATTGAGCTAGTGTTGCCACAAAAGATTTGGAATGTAAAGCCTCAGAGAAGATGAAGAATTTAGTTCTCAACTAAATGTCTGTTTTTTAGGTTAGAAAGTGTAAAATATCCTCAAGGCACTCTGAACCGAAATGTAGCCCAAGTGAGATGTCAGGTGAATGCATATTGATGAGGGAGCTATCTCTTAATAGGTAATAGTTGAAATCAACTATTGTGGACCAATATCACTCAAAAGTGTTTCCCATTAAGATTTCTACTGTTCAGTTTACAAATCTGGGTATTTTTATTGGTGTCTGATAAAGTAAAAGTATAATTTTACCTTTATTTTTCTCTCCTTTGCCTTAAGGATAAATGTGCAGGTTTTTTTTTTTTTTCAATCTCCAACTATAGGAATGGATTTAGAATAGGTTTTCAGTGTCTCTTGCCAAATAATACAATAGTTATCAAAGGAACCTTATAAAATTTCATACTCATTAGAAATTCCATTTTATATCCAAAAATTCAACAAAAGAAAAATTACATACTTGTTGGTCCAAGTTTCAGACTTTTGAAGATGCTGAAAAATTCATAGCTGCTCTGGAAAAGAAAAACAGTCTATCTCTTGGTATTTATTTTCTGAAGAAAATTTATTCTTTTTTCTCTCTTTTGTTTAATTGCGATTATTATTATTATTTTTAATTTTAGGGAAGGGAAGGATTTCTGCTGTGAATTGACAGTATAGTTTTTAGGTAGAGAGAAGTTTGTTTTCATGTTGCCTTTCCTTAAAATGTCTGCCAGGGTGTATATGAAAAAAGTGTATATAGACTTGGAGATAACCTTTCTGAAACAACTGGATTAAGGGTAAATTGATTGGGTTATTTTGAAGTACAAATAATTCTAACAGGTAGAATCTCATGATTTAATTTTGTGGGTTTCTTTTTTAATTCTTTTCTCTCTTCCCCAATCATTTTTTTTTTAAAACAAATTATTTTTAATTGAGGAATAGTTGCTTTACAATGTTGTATTAGTTTCTGCTATACATCAACATGAATCAGCCATGCTGCTGCTAAGTCGCTTCAGTCGTGTCCAACTCTGTGCGACCCCATAGACGGCAGCCCACCAGGCTCTGCCGTCCCTGGGATTCTCCAGGCAAGAACACTGGAGTGGGTATACCTAAGTCCCCTCCTTTTGAACCTCCCTCCCACCTCCCACCCCATCCCAGCCCTCTAGGTTGTCATATTGCACCAGTTTTGGCTCCCTGAAGCAAACAGCAAATCCCGACTGGTTCTCTGTTTTGCATACGATGGTGTATGTGTTTCCGTGCTGCTCTCTGCATTCATCCCACCCTTTCCTCCCCGCCCCCACCAGGTCCACAAGTCTGTTCTCTGTGTCTGCATCTCCATTGCTGGCCTGCAAATGGGTTCATCAATACCATCTTTCTAGATGCCATATATATGCATGAGGAACCATACATGAAAAAGACACATGTATCCCAATGTTCATGATTTAATTTTGATGGTAAGACTCCCAAGTATAGGGCAATGAGGAATATGTGTAATCTAGATGGATATAGTCTGTACATTTATTGTATGAAATGACTGCAGCTAACTAACTGCTTCATGAGTATGCTCCTGGGATGACTATAATTTTATTATTTGTCTCATGGAAGAGACCGTTCTATGTATTTGAAAGTTTGGTGATAAAGTGCTAAGTTTACTAAATGATTTCTGAATCACTGGAATAAAAAATTGCTATATAAAGGAAGCTGTGTTAATAATGTGATTCTTTTTGCAATAGATGTAGAATTGTGCTGGATTTGTCTTAATCATTTTTGATTTAAGTGTTACTTTGAAATTACACTTAAGCTTCCTATATTCAAAGATTAGTAATCATTCTTCTCCTCCAGCACTTTTTCCATTTTGTCCTTCCACCTCTCCCTCTCTCTCTCTTATACACACACAAACACTATCTTCTAAATTATATAGTAAAAATTTATAGATTTTGGACTGAGGTTCATTTATACTAGACAGTTCTTTGTTTAGAGACCATGTGATTGTCCAACAGATGCTTAAGTTTTGAATCTTGAGTTCTAAAATGGAGACAGTGGTGCTCAGGTTAGATGGTTGATGTTGTGAGACAATGAGGCATGGAACAGGGTGATACACAGTAATACAGTTTCTTGAGATAGAGCTGGTCCTGAATGACTGTGCCCCTGCCTCCACCTCCCTGCCAAACACACGTGCCCCTGGATACAAAATAAAGTCTGAACATGAAAGTCCCAGAAAGACAATTTGACATCTACTATTTTGTAACCTTGGACAGAGAATTTTTTTGGGGGGCAGGGGCAGTTATATAAGCAAAACATCGCATTGAAAAACTGGTTTCAGGCAGTTTTATGGCAGAGTACGGAGAAGCATTCTAGGTCCAGAGAGTTCCTCTTCTCATTCATATCTCATCAACTAATCCTCCTAGGGATCCTTGCAAGCCTGGAAGAAAAGTAAAGGAGAAAGCCAAAGAAAGAGTGGAGAGATGAATAGAGAAGCTTGGAGGAATGAGGGAAGCAAAGACCAAGAAGGTAGAAAGGGGGATGTGAGATAGATAATCCTGTTTGCCCAGCAGACATAGTCACAGACATAAGGAACAGACGTACAGATACCAATGGGGGGGGGGGCCGAGATTGGTACATATACACTATTGATACTATAAATAAAGCAGATAACTAATGAGAACCTATTGTATAGCACAGGAAATTCTGCTTCATGCCCCATGGTGACCTGAATGGGACGGATGTCCAAACAGGAGGGGATATATGTATGTACATGACTGACTCATTGTGCTGTACAGTAGACACTAACACGACATTGTAAGACAACTATACGCCAACAAAAATTAATAAAAAAAAAAAAAAACAGGAGAGGGCGATTAACACGTTACAGCTCTATTCAGTTCTAAGCTGGTTTAACTTTTTGTTTTTTTTGCTCCTTGGATATAAACATCCTCTGGGCTGAGCGTTTTTGATTTGGCCCCTGGCAGCAGTGGCCCTTGTCATGAGACCCAGGTGCCAGTCCTGATCACGGTGAGTTAGATTCATTGGACATGATACTTTCTACGTCTTCCCACCGATGAATCACCTCAGTGCTGTATACAATACGCATCACCTGGTCATCATGCTTAGTTTCTCATCCTTCAAGTACAGAAGTCTAACCTCTCATCTCACAACACACACACACACCCACACACGGTGGTTTGCCTTTCCTTGCTAAGGACTTCTGATTGGTCTCTCAGGATCCCTACCACTTAAAGGAATGTTATGTTCTGTCCAGTATTTGCCTGGCAAATTCTAAGGAACATTATTGAATAAAGGATGAAAAGCCCTAGGTGTCAATGGATTATGGAGAGACATTTGAAGGGTAAAAGTGTGGGGAGTTTGGGTTACTTGGGGAAGGTTTCTATTAACGTACTTCAGTTGAAAATTGTCTTTTTGTTTTGAGTCACTAGAATTAGATGATCTGTTAATTGATGATGGGGACCTTTCTCAGCAGCAACAAATAGGACAGCTTATTGAAGACACACTAATTCATTTCTTGTTCTTTGCCCAAAAGCAATACTTCAAAAAAATTGTATTGGAGGATAGTTGATTTAAAGTGTTGCTTTAGTTTCACGTGAATAACAAACCGATTTAGGTATCCCAGAGCAGTACTTTCATTTTATGTAGTTATTATTCTAGCAGGAAGACACTGAATAGGAACTTTTATACACACAAAGAAATATATATTTCTGGATGGCAGGTGATAGGATGTGACAGGGAGAAACGCCTTTGTGAGAGACTGTTAGGATCCTGCATTCCCACCCTTTCTAGAAAAACAGCCCAACCTACTCATCTTTGGGTTTGAAAGGAGGCTGCAGGGTGTTACTCATTATTGTTTTTGGAACAAAACCTCCACTTGGAAGAATGTCACATTATCATTACCATGACAACAGATGGCCCATAAAGATGACTTATCTATCAGTTGTTCTTCGTTCAATAAACACATCCCTGAAATTCATCAGAAAACAGATGTAATAGAGGCAGTTCTATAATTGATATTTCATTTTCCAAAGCTCTGTTCAACATACATAGTCATTACCTAGAAATTTTAAGTGTATTTCATATTAACTATATTACATAAATTCATAAGTTTTTATTTGAATTTAAAACTGTTATTTTATTATGAAAATCATACTCATATGGTGAATAAAGTTATTCTTATGCCAAAAGGCATAAAGAGAAAAAAGTACCTTCTCCTTTCTCTGTGTTTCTCAGTGTTTAAGCATAAATAAAATAACTAATGATAATAAATTATCAACTTGATATGTAAAGTTTATAAACATGGAGTCGACAATGAACTTTATAAACTAAAGAAGAAAATTGTTAAGCATTTTGCGAGGAATGCCTGTAAGTGGGCAGAAATATTAGCACCCAAAAGTTTAGGTAAGGAAGTTGTGTGCATGTGAGTTCCACCTCCTGGGATTGAGGACACAAGAACCCACTTTCAGTGAAAGTTTTTACAGAATCCAGTCCTACTGTATTAATATTTATCTAAAATATTAAAATAATTGTCATAAAGGGTAAATGTAATATAATTAGGAACTATAAAAACACTGGAGTGCAAGTTTGTAAAAAAAAAATATGATTGCAGGTGGAATGTTTGGAGGCTAGAAGAAACTCCGTCAGTTCAGTCACTCAGTCGTGTCCAACTCTTTGCAACCCCACAGACTGCAGCACGCCAGACTTCCCTGTCCATCGTCAACATGTGAAGCTTCCTCAAACTCATGTTCATCGAGTCAGTGATGCCATCCAATCATCTCATCCTCTGTCGTCCCCTTCTCCTCCTGCCTTCAATCTTTCGCAACCTCAGGGTCTTTTCAAATGAGTCAGTTCTTCACATCAGCTGGCCAAAGTATTGGAGCTTCAGCTTTAGCATCAGTCCTTCCAATGAATATTCAGGACAGATTTCCTTTAGGATGGGCTGGTCGGATCTCCTTGCTGTCCAAGGGACTCTCAAGAGTCTTCTCCAACACCACAGTTCAAAAGCACCAATTCTTCAGCACTCAGCTTTCTTCACAGTCCAACTGTCACATCTCTACATGACTACTGGAAAAACCAATGCTTTGACCATATGGGCCTTTGTTGGCAAGTAACGTCTCTGCTTTTTAATATGCTGTCTAGGTTGGTCATAGCTTTTCTTCCAAGGAGCAAGTGGCTTTTAATTTCATGGCTGTAATCACCATCTGCAGTGATTTTGGAGCCCCCCAAAGTAAATAAAGCCTGTCACCCTATCCATTGTTTCCCTATCTATTTGCCATGAAGTGATGGGACCAGATGCCTTGATCTTATTTTTCTGAATGTTGAGTTTTGAGCCAACTTTTTCACTCTCGTCTTTCACTTTCATCAAGTGGTTCTTTAGTTCTTCTTCACTTTCTGCCATAACAGTGATGTCATCTGCATATCTGAGGATATTGATATTTCTCCCAGCAATTTTGATTCCTGCTTGAGCTTCATCCAAAACCAGCATTTCACATGATGTACTCTGCATATAAGTTAAATAAGCAGGGTGACAATATCCAGCCTGGATGTACTCCTTTCCTGATTTGGAACCAGTCTGTTTTTCCATGTCCAGTCCTAACTGTTGCTGCTTGACCTGCATACAGATTTCTCAGGAGACAGGTCAGGTGGTCTAGTATTCCCTCCTCTTTCAGAGTTTTCCACAGTTTATTTTGATCCACACAGTCAAAGGCTTTGGCTTAGTCAATATAGCAGAAGTAGATGTTTTTCTGGTACTCTCGCTTTTTTGTTGATCCAATGGATGTTGGCAATTTTTTATTTTTGTAACATTGAGCATTTTATTCCCGTAGAATTTCTCAGACTGGGCTGTGAATCTCAGATTTATTTTTTTCTGTTGTTCTTAAATATTTTCTTTTTTTTTTTTTTTAATCTTTATTGACCTGATCTCTGGTACCTCTGCCTTTTCTAAAACCTGCTTGAACATCTGGGAGTTCACGGTTCACATATTGCTGAAGCCTGGCTTGGAGAATTTTGAGCATGACTTTACTAGTGTGTGAGATGAGTGCAATTGTGCGGTAGTTTGAGCATTCTTTGGCATTGCCTTTCTTAGGGATTGGAATAAAACTGACCTTTTCCAGTCCTGTGGCCACTGCTGAGTTTTCCAAATTTGCTGGCATATCGAATACAGCACTTTCATAGCATCATCTTTTAGGATTTGAAGTAGCTCAACTGGAATTCCATCACCTCCACCAGATTTGTTCATAGTGATGCTTCCTAAGGCCCACTTGACTTCACATTCCATGATGTCTGGCTCTATGATGTGAGTGATCACACCATTGTGATTATCTTGGTTGTGAAGATCTTTTTTGTACAGTTCTTCTGTGTATTCTTGCCACCTCTTCTTAATATTTTCTGCTTCTGTTAGGTCCATACTATTTCTGTCCTTTATTGAGCCCGTCTTTGCATGAAATGTTCCCTTGGTATCTCTAATTTTCTTGAAGAGATGTCTAGTCTTTCCCATTCTATTGTTCTCCTCTGTTTCTTTGCATTGATCCCTGAGGAAGGCTTTCTTATCTCTCCTTGCTATTCTTTGGAACTCTGCATTCAAATGGGTGTATCTTTCCTTTTCTCCTTTGCCTTTCCCTTCTCTTCTTTTCTCAGCTATTTATAAGGCCTCCTCAGACAATCATTTTGCCTTTTTTTGCATTTCTTTTTCTTGGGGATGGTCTTGATCGCAGCTTCTTGTACAATGTCCTGAACCTCTCCTCATAGTTGTTCAGGCCCTCTGTCTATCAGATCTAATCAGTTGATCTATTTGTCATTTCCACTGTATAATTGTAAGGGATTTGATTTAGGTCATACATGAATGGTCTAGTGTTGTTACCTTCTTTCTTCAGTTTAAGTCTGAATTTGGCAATAAGGAGTTCAGCTCCCAGTCTTGATTTTGCTGACTGTATAGAGCTTTTCCATCTTTGACTGCAAAGAATATAATCAATCTAATTTTGGTGTTGACCATCTGGTGATGTCCATGTGTAGAGTCCTCACTTCTGTTGTTGAAACTTAGAAGAAGTATCTGTTAACAAGAGAATGATTTGATTATAGGTAACCAGTCCTGTGTCTTTATAAGGATAGATATGACTGTAATAGATTGTTCTAAATTTAAGAAGTTATATTGTTATCCGTTTAGATAGATAGGTGAAAAGTAGATAGAGGGACAGATGATTGAAAGATTATGGCTTGCAAATAGATCGATGATAGATGATCAATAGAGGACCGATAGATATAGACAAGGACCCATTTGTAGCTATTCTATGTCTTGGGTTGCAGACTATAAGCACCTACTGACAATTTGTCACTAGTGGTTTCACAATTTTTGTGACTTCATTACTTTCTCAGAAACCAGGTGTACTAATGAAGTGAATTTTTGAAATCTCAAAGTTAAAGTCTACATCTCAGAAATCTCATAACTCCACCAACATCTATCCAAAGTGGCCTAAACAGAAACTGCTAGCTAGTAGTCAACACTTCCTATAAAAGGTTTAAGAACTCTTTCAGATCACTAAGATGCATCAATTCATATTCTGGCAATGTAAATAATTATTCTGTATTTACTATATCTCACAATATCCCTGACTTTCTTGCTTTAGTTC
This sequence comes from Moschus berezovskii, assembly GCF_049115385.1. Taxonomy (NCBI): domain Eukaryota; kingdom Metazoa; phylum Chordata; class Mammalia; order Artiodactyla; family Moschidae; genus Moschus; species Moschus berezovskii. The sequence goes on from NC_142462.1 coordinate 119,367,112, forward strand.
TCACTAACCAGACCTGGTCATACATCTTTACTGTTTATACATTCTTGACATTTGGAGAAATGGTTTGGTGATAGTTGTATTACCAAACATTTTCAATGAAATATAACACAATGGCTCTGAGATCAGACAAATTTGGAGTTTAATGCCATGTCAAACATTTACATGACCTTTGACAAATTGCTTATTTTCTTTTATCTTCGATTTACTCAGTTGTAAAAAGAAGATAGCATCTACCATAGAGTATGCTCAGTGATAAAGAATTTGCTTGCTAGTGCAGCAGACGCAGGTTCAATCCGTGGGTTGGGAAGATCCCCTGGGGAAGGAAATAGCAACCCTCTCCAGTATTCTTGTTTGGGAAATATCATGGACAGAGGAGCCTGGCGGGCTACAGTCCATGGGGTCACAAAGAGTTACACAGGACTTAGTAACTAAAACAACAAACAACCATGTGGTAGACAGTTTGGGATTGTTGTTGTTGTTGGTGGTGGTGGTTTTTTATTGTTTTTGAGAATTAAATAATACTGTAAAGCACTTAACACAATTTTTAGGAGATAGTAATTGCTCAAATATGTTTCTTCCTTCCCTGCTCATCACTGCTAGAATTATTATGGTTGCTATTTTCAACTATTATTCATATTCTACTGGGAGATTTAAACACTATAGAAAAATATATGCCATGGTTTTTACTGTTGCTTAGAGTAATCGATTTATGGAATTAATTACTCTTATCTCTTTGTATCTTACTAATACTATAACTTTAGTCCTTCTTGACTACGACTCAACTATAGCTTGCATCCAGTGGGCCACATCGAAAGTAGAAGTGGTGGTGGTAATGTATCTTGGACAGCAGCATAAGTACACTAATCTGCTTGACCTTGACTTTGAATAAAAAGGAAGACCCGGTTCAGAATTTATTGTGAAGTGTCTCAGAAGCCTGTCAGAAGCAAACACAAACCTTCTTTGGAGGAAAGCACCTTCAATATGAACTTCAGAGAATGTCTAAGATATAAAGCTCCATTCATTATGAATATAATAATTCATAACAAAATATAACAATAACTTAAAAACGCATAGGAGAGTAAAAAGAAAAAAAGATTAAGGGTCGGCCAATGCAACGTAACAGATTGCAATTAACATTACCCGTGGGTGTTCGTTGCAAAATGACAAGTTGTTTCTATGACCTATAGTATAAGAATCAAAGACTGAGAATGAAAAAAATATTATGACAAATTTAAAAATAGGTAGTGGAACTCACTGTACAAAAAAGTTCTTGTAAAGAAAATGTAAATCTTGTATATGCATATAGGTTTAACTTTACAGTTTGGATATCTATGATTTTCTGTTATGTGTATACTTGCATATAGAGGTATCAATGTGTGTGTATACATATATGAATACCCACATTTATCTTAATTTAACCAAAAATATTTTGTAATGTCAGATATATGAGAAAGATATTAATTGAAGAAACTGATATATTGGGATTTAATATACATTCATGGTTAGAAAATAATCATCGTTCACTAACAAATATACTTAGTGGACATAAGTAGTTATGCTGTGAAGAAGTTTTTCATTTATTGTGTTTTAAATACTATAATTTCATTTGCCACTTGACAATTTAGAAACAATAGATTTGAGCACCAAGTAGAAAATAATATGTTTTACTGCATATAGACACTATTATGCATCATGATGCTGTTTTACAGAGGGAGACATGAGGTCATACATATAGCCGAAGGAAGACCTAAAGAGCTGGGCTCTAGCACAGCTCTTAGTTTTAAAGTCTATGTTTTTTACTTCATAGTAGTTTGGGATTTTTGAAAGTTACGATCACACTACAAATGTTCTCTTTTTTTCATTTAGTTATATGGATTATTCCAAGAATGAAGATACATCTACAGTGTGAATCTTCTTCTTTATACTAATATCTATGGCTAGAAAGACCCTAGGAGTAGGGTGCTTAAGAGACTCTTATGCCCATTGGAGAATAGACTCAGAACTTGAGCCTTTCTTGAACCATTAAAAGGCTTTGGTTGGCACACAGGTGAGCAGTGCTGTCAGACTAAAATAATAATAATCAGACAAAAAGCTGGCATAAGAACACATAGGTGGCATTTAAGAAATCTCAATGAGTAAATCCCTTTGCCAGAGTTCTCTGATGCCCTACTAAAATCAGGGACATAGAAGCTTTATTGTTAATCAGGAAACAGCATATTGGAGAAGCCTGAATTTAATCTGATACTGATTTATTATTTTTTAAAATAGCATTTAGGATCTACATCTTTAGTGTGGTTGTATTTTTGTCTTGAATTTGTCAGTTTACATTCATCAGACTTTCAAAAAACATAAATCTTCACTTCTTCACTTTGTTTATTCTAGTGGACACAGAATTCTTTGACGCTATATGAAATTTTATATATTCACAAAAGAGTTGTTAAATTAATTTCATTAGATGGCAATATCAGTGAGCAAAAAAGGCATTGCATTGAAAAATATTTCTCAAAAATTACTCTATGAACAAATATCTATCTATATGCTAAGGCTCTTCAGTTCTATCTGACTCTTTGTGACCCTATGGGCTGTAGCCTGTCAGGCTCCTCTGTCCATAGGATTCTCCAGGCAAGAATACTGAAGTGGGTTGCCATGCCCTCCTCCAAAGGAACCTTCCTGACCCAGGGATCAAACCTGGGCCTTTTACTGTCCTGCATTGGCAGGCAGGTTCTTTACCACCAGTGCCACCTAGGTATATGTTTGGCCAAAAAATTTGTTCAAGTATTCCTTACCATCTTATGGAAAAACCCGAGTGAACTTCTTGACCAATCCCATGTATACAGGTATACATATACAAATGCACATGTTCTTACTTTGAAACCAAAATCTTTCGATTTAGATGACAGATATTTTGTTAAAGTGAAGGTGCTCTTATTTCTGCATCTCATGGATAGAGACACGGATGTCGTCTTGATTGCTTGTTAGTTATTTTTCAGTCTCCAAGTTAGAGCACTGCATTTCCTCCCCAAGGCTCTCACATTCTTTTATTTGAGGTGAGTTGTTCATCATTTCCTATTTTCCTTTCTCTTGGTCAAAAAACCATAATGTAGTTTAGAAATTGATCATTTAGCCAAAAATGCAATGGCAAAAGAGAAAAAAAAGATCTTATTAATAGCGTTATAACAATTTTGTGTGTCTACAAGAGACAGAGAAAAGAGAGTGAGTGTGTGTGTGTTATGTTCTGACTTTGCCCAGTGACCTTATAAAATGATAGTAATTATCCTCTTTTGTTGACTTTAGGCTTTTATGATCTTTTCAAGAAATGGCGAAAAACGGAAAATAACTGCTAATTGCTCATCTTTTTTTGTAATGTTGGTGATTTTTAAAAAAGATTCATAGAACGAGGGAAAAATCATCATTGCCATCATCATGCAGCTCTTATTAACCACTTGCTCACTAGGAGATGTCATGGCAGACAGGCGAAACCCATGGGAGGATGTGAGCTCTATTCACCTCCTATGATGTGTCCTGTGTGTCTCGTATTCTAGCTCATTGAATGTTCATAGGATGTCTAAGACATTTGAATAATTATGCCAATTTAGAGGTGAGGAAAGTCAGATTAGAGGTATAGTAACCTTCTCATGCTGTACATGGCAGACTTGGGGTTTTATCCCATAGGATCTGTTTCCTCTGTTTCCTTCCAAATTTCTGGTGTGATTGAGGGCACCAGGAATCCCTTCGAGGGTGGTGGTGCTGTTGTTCAGTTGCTAAGTCATGTCCGACTGTTTGTGATTCCATGCTCTGCAGGGAGCCAGGCTCCTCTGTCTTTCACTATCTTCCAGAGTTAACTCAGATTCATGTCCATCGAGTGGGTGATTCTAAGTAACCATTTCAGACTCTGCCACCCTCTTCTCCTTTTGCCTTCAGTCTTTCTCAGCATCAGAGTCTTTTCCAATGAATTGGCTCTTTGCATCAGGTGGCCAAAGTATTTGAGTTTCAGCTTCAGCTTCAATATCAATCCTTCCAATGAAATTCAGGGTTGGGAGTTCCTTTAAGATTGACTGGTTTGATCTGCTTGCTGGCCAAGAGACTCTCAAGAGACCTCTCCAGCACCAGAGTTGGAAAGCATCATTTCTTCTGCTCTCAGCCTTCTTTATGGTCCAACTCTCACATCCATTCATGACTACTGGAAAAACCATAGCTTTGACTAGACAGATGTTTGTCAGTGAAGTGATGTCTCTGCTTTTTAATATGCTGTCTGGGTTTGTCATAGCTTTCCTTCCAAGGAGCAAGTATCTTTTAATTTCATGGCTGGTGAGCAATTCCCAAGTACTTTCCAGTGAAAAGGTAACCCCAGGAAGAGTACGTGCCTTAAAAGAACTAAAGAAAAGAAATGTGTTTGGGGGGTGGCTCTGACTCCCATAGTGTTAACTTCATTTGTAGAAACCTTAAGTGGGTCTGGGAGGGTCACCAGCAGGCCGTGGAAATCCTGGATTTCATGGAAAATCAGAGTGCAGGTGGAAGCCTGTTGTGAGACGTTTACGATGATAAATGTGACAGGTCTTGGAACACGTTTAATTGCCAGGACAGTCTGGAGAGCTGGAGGCATGATTCTTTTGGGAAAGCCAGGAGAGGTGCTTGACAGATGGGATTTTGCCTGAAGCCTCAGAGACTCAAAAGGCTTCTGTCTCTTTTTTTCACATCTGTTCTTGGCTCCCTAAGTATTATGTATTCCCCTCACCTGGATACCAAGTGTTTTCTCTAAGAAAACATTGCATCTTTTCCAGCTGTACTGTAATTTCACACTGTGACTTGAATTTAACACAATTTTATTGCAGATAAAGCTAGAGAAGCTTTGGGATGTCTCTATCAGGTATGCATGGTCAAAATTATATTTTTCAACTTAAAATAATGTTTTCTTTTTTGAGAAAGTGATGTGCCAGTGCTTGCATCCTCTTTGATTAAATACCAGTATACACAAACCATGATCTCACTGATATTAATCACTGATTCATTTTGCTCATATTTGTTTGTTTTGTTTTTTTGTTTGTTTATTTTTGTTCATTCGCCAGGTCATGTCCGACTCTGCGACCCCATGGACTGCAGCACGCCAGGGTCCTCTGTCCTCCACTACCTCCCAGAGTTTGCTCCAATTCATCAACATTGAGTCAGTGATGTTATCTAATCAGCTCAACCCCTGCTGTCCCCTTCTCCTCTTGCCTTCAGTCTTTCCCAGCATCAGGGTCTTTTCCATTTGGAAAGTAACAGAAACTGATTATGGTACACTAAAAAATAAACTCTAAGTTGTTTCAGTGTCGAACAATGATTCATGCTTATTTTCATTCAACATCTTATAATGATGCTGGTTTTATTCTGGCAGGCATGTCTGGATTTATGTTTAGTAAGAGTGTAGTTGCCTTCTAAGGCAGCTGTGGCTCACAACCTCTTACTCGAGGGTATTTGCAACTTAATCCTAATGTATTTAATTTCTCTGTTATTGTGTAATTGCTAATTTGTGTCCGACTCTTTGCAACCCTACAGACTGTAGCCTGCCAGGCTTCTCTCTCCATGGGATTTCCCAGGCAAGAGGACTGGAATGGGTCACCATTTTCTTCCCCCAGGGATCATCCCAACCCAGGGATGGAACCTTTGTAAGGTGGCACCTGAGCCACCTTACCGATAGTTAAGTTACACTGGAGAGGGGAAAGTGAGAAGAGGAGTGACTTGGTGATAATTTTACCAACAGCAAACTTATATAAGAAAAGGAGATGACTGACATTTGGGACCATTCTAAGATTCAGAATCCATGGCCCCTATAAAGCCTGGGCACTGTTTGGAGCTTCTGGGCTTAGGCTGTGTACTAAAGTAGAGTCAGTGGAACTGAAAAAGGTGATGAGTGAATAGTAAGTCAGTCAGTGTTTGGTACTGGAACAAAGGTGTTGAGGCAGAGATTAGGGGATGTGTGTCGGAGACCTGAGTCCAACTGCTGAATTCCCAGTCTTGCCTACAGGCAGTCCTGCTGTCGAGTGGAATGGGGGCTGAGGGACACATTAGGTACGTTAGATGGAGAGAGTCCCAAACAAATCTGAAGGGACATAAAGCCTCATAGAACTACGAAGTCAGTATTCAGAGAGTTTTCTTCAGCAAGCATGAGAAGTGTTCATGAGACTTATGACTAAAATCCAGACATCGGTATTTCTCCCAATCAAGCTGACCATCAAGAGGGCTTTTTTTTTTTTTTTTTTTTTTGCTTTTCAGCAAAAATATTTCTTAATTCCAATTTCTCTATTGAAAATCTGGAACACGTCTTGCTATTTTCCCCCCTAGCTGCTGTCTCTCCACATCTAGTCAGACTTGGCGCTGCCCTTGTCTTGCTTCAGAGTCTTGCGCACATGCAGAATTTTCCACCGTCACAATCCTGGCCGGAAGCGGCATCCGTATGTTCCTCTTCTTTCCCTCCGTACTTTTTTTCCATTCATTTTCACTCTTTCCTTCCCCACTCCTTCCTTCCTTAATTCCAGCCTTCCTTCTTTCATTTAATGTATGCGTTTATTATTGAACAGTTATGAAGGAATGGCATTGCATCAGATGTATTTAGGCAAGACATACATCACCTTTACTGAAGAGTAAATGCATGTGAGGCATGGCTGCTGGGTCTCTGGGATGAGTAGTCATTTTATTTTATTTTTTGTTTGCTTTTTTAAAATTAATTTTTATTGGAGTACAGGTGCTTTACAATGTTGTGTCAGTTTCTTGCTGTACAGCAAATCGAATTAGCTATCCATATACATGGGTGGTGGTTTAGTTGCTAAGTTGTGTCCAACTTTTGCAGCCCCATAAGAATGTACCCACCAGGCTCCTCTGTTGATGGGATTTCCTAGGCAAGGATACTGGAGTGGGTTGCCATTTCCTACTCCAAGGGATCTTCCCAGGGATCAAAAGCATATCTCCTGAATTGCAAGTGGATTCTTTGCAGCTGAGCCACCAGGGAAGCCCATATGTATACATTTGTCTCCTCTTTTTTGAATTTCTTCCTGTTTAGGTCACCACAGGGCACTGAGTAGAGTTCCCTGAACTATATACTAGGTTCTCATTAGTTACCTATTTTATACATAGTGAAAAGTGAAAGTCGCTCAGTCATGTCCAACTCTTTGCTATCCCACGGACTATACAGTTCATGGAATTCTCCAGGCCAGAATGCTGGAGTGGGTATTCTGGATCTGGATCTGGATTCTGGATCTGGAGTGGGAAAGATCCCCTTCTTCAGGGAATCTTTCCAACCCAAGGATCGAACCCAGGTCTCCTGCCTTTCAAGCGGATTCTTTAGCAGCTGAGCCACCAGGGAAGCCCTTTATACACAGGATCAGTAGTCATTTTAAAACCACACCCTCTCTTTATGAGAACCTCCTGCACTGCCTCCAGAATTTCCTACCTGGTCCCCCTACTTCCATTTCTTTCAATCAACCATGTGTATACTGCTTCTTCGATCAACCATATGCTGCTGCCTAATGAAACTGCATAAAACAGTATTTTTTTTAACATGTTAGAGGCAGAAAAGCCTTCCCCAGTGAAATCTTACTAGGAACCTGGCGACATCAATGATTTCATTTAGAGCAGCTGTGCACAGCACCCCAGAGGGGTATGAAGTCACATCTATCTGAAATTTCTTAACTTACCTTCCATCTCTCAGTAGCCTTGGGGCCATTTCACCAGATCTACATTTTAACTGCTACTGTCCAACAACAATTTATTACTTGAGTAATTCTTGTCTCAAAACCCTTTAGTTTCTATTCATCGCCTTCAGGATCTTCTTTCCCTAATTACATTTCAGTATTTCAAGTGATGTCTTGGAAAAAGTAGGAGATCAGAATAGAAGGATATACAGGCCTTAAACATTGAAATGAATGAAAACTGAATTTTTTTTCTTTTTGCTCTTACATTAATGATGGTGAGGTATACAGTTAGCTTGAAACAACATAGTATTAAAAAATTCTTTCATTTTATTTTTATCATCAATGTGTGACACCTCACAGATTTCAATAATAATTATTAATCTGTTTTATTCAACAAATATTTATTGAATAATTATTTATACAGTTTGTCTCCTGTATGCCAGACAGTATTGTAAGCACTAGGGAAAATATATGTTGCTGTTTAGTCACTAAGTCATGTCTGACTTCTTGCGACTCCATAATCTGTAGTCCACCAGGCTTCTCTGTCCATGGGGTTTCCCAGGCAAGAATACTGGAGTGGGTTGCCATTTCCTTCTCCAGGAGATCTTCCTGACTCAAGGATTGAATCCCTGTAAATATATAGCCATGAATAAAGCAAACATACGTGCTCTCATGAAACTATGCTCTCAATGGGAAAAGGAGGAATAAATAAGTTAAATAAGAAAAAATCCACGAAGTATGGTAAGTAATGGTAAGTTATGGGCGGAGGGATCTCACAGAAGAGGGATATGAACTATTAAGGGTAGAGTTTGGGAAGAGTAGTCAGGGTAAGTCTTACTGAAACAGTAAATTAAGCATAAAGCCCAATAAATCTGTGTTGAATGAAGCAATTATTTTCAAGAAAAAGGAAGACATTTAGTGCAAAATTCAATTTAAAATTTTATTTGTGGTACCCCGACTATACATAAGGTTCTCTACTAGCAATAATAAAATATTAAGGTGAAAAACTGCACTTAAAATATCATATATTTTTAATAAGAATTGATCCCTTGAGGTGAGGATAAGTTTGTGTCTCTAGTATGTTCTTTAAATTGCCAAACTCACTCTGAAATTTTTCCGGACCTCTGAATCCAGTGTAAAATACAGGTTTCAGCTCTAGCAGCTAAGATTCTGTATTTGTCTTGGGGGTGTCAACGCTACCAGTGGTGAGGCAGAGAATTTGGCGATGGTGGCCTGTGTAAAATCTAAGCCAACTATATGATTATCCCAATGGAAAAACATGGCGTGTCCACTAGTATACATTTATGTAGTCAGTGCAAAGGCACCTTTCCTATCTCACTATTATTTAAAGCTTTATCATGTCTAGAGGGCATTTGATGTGAAAAAGAACATGTGAATTTCTGCAAAGGAAGAAAAATCCAAATGAAGAAATTAGAAGGACTTTGTATGAAAATAAATTCTTTTATACAATTTCAATGTTATCGTATACTTATTGGTGGTATTCTGTGCATGGAGTTTCATCACAGAATGGAATCTTGAGAGAGTTCCTTTAACTTAACCCTCATATGAGCTTTGGAGGACTGAGCATTGCTCATTTCTCTTTCATGACATAATGATGCTCATAGTAAATGGATCATTTTCTCCTTCTTTTTAAAGAAAAAAAAAAGTCCAAAGTGAGGAGAAATCAAAAAATGAACTTCTTCAACATATTTCTTTTTTTTTTCCCCCTCAAAGGGACTTTTTCAGTTCAGATTAGCATGTTTTTAAAATTCATATCTGAGCTGCAGAACCAAGAGATTACCACCCTCAGGGTAATCAGTGACTAGTCAGAGGGCTTTCCAGGAAAGCTTCATTTGCTTCAGTTTTTCAAGAAGGCTGCTTGGGAGGAGGCCAGGCACCCATACAAGCCGCCTTGTCCCTGAGAAACCCAATGCTGCTGGGTCCATCTTCTGTGGATGCAGAACCTGAAATGGAGCTAATGCTGCTTACCTGTGGATACAGAGGAAATAAAGACGGTGTCAGCTTCTGTACCGTGAATTAGGGACTGTGCAATCAGACCCAGCCTACTGCCTAAAATAGTATTTCTCACAATTTTCAGAGCAAGGTGACTGTCTGCTTTTATTATGTGTCTGCCGGTGGAATCTCCTATCTAAGCATACCCAGGAATGGCCCTGCACAGAAACTGAATCCATAATCTGAAGACATGGGGATGCAACTTGGCAGTGACTGCTAGAAATGTGGGGAAATGGCGTAGCGCCTTTCTTCCTGGGCTCTCAGAAGGGTCTCCGAGGGGTAAAAACTTCTGTGGGCTTCTGTACTGAGCTAAGAGAAATGCCATCTTAGAAGATGGGTGTTTGGAATGGGAGTAAACAATATCGCAACAAAAAAGTATATTTATCTTGCTAGCTTTCATCTTTATACAATGCAGTGGCCTGGTATCAACTGGAAATGTTTGCTTAGACAAAAGCACACAGAGAAGATGGTGAGAGAGGGAGGAGAGAAAGAAAGAGAGAGACCCAGAGAGGCTGTGTGTGTGAGGGAGAGAGGAAGAAAGACTCCGGCGATTGCTTTGATATCCACAATATAAAAACAGACCTTTTTGACAAACCAGCTTTCCCTCGGCAAACGCTATATTTGCCTCACATTTGTCTTACTCTTAGGAATTACTTTGGTATGCTCCTTTGTTTAGATTAGCCATCATGAATTAATCGATCTTTTAAAAAATTCTGTAGTATGATCATGGTTCCCCGTCCATGGGATTTTCCAGACAAGAATACTGGAGTGGGTTGCCATTTCCTTCTCCAGAGGATCTTCCCCACCCAGGGATTGAACTTGACTCTCCCGCATTATAGGCAGATGCTTTACCTCCTGAGCCACCAGGGAAGTCTTATGGGGGAAGGACACTTATTAAAAGCTAAACATTTGTTAGTGGTGGTTGCAAAGGCTCAGGTTTGCCTCATTGTGCAAAGGTTTTATTTGAAATGGCAAGTCTGCAAATATTTACAAGGCTTTTATTAGTACTGGGAAAGCAAAACAAAATGAGATTTGTGATATAATGAGTAATATAAGCACATTTTTTATTTTAATAAGCTTATACTCCAGACAGATATATTTAAGTAATAATGATCCTTCTAAGTAAAGCAGTAGTTTATTTTCCTTGCCAGGAAACCTGTTTGAGATCAATCTTGAATATCAGGCATTTTCTTTTTACCTGTATACTTTTGTTTCTGTTTTGTTTAATGACATCAAATCTATTCCTGAAAAATGGCCTACTTTTACTGTTATTGTCTAGTATCATTTCAAAAATTCTAAAAAAGAAAATAGCCTATGGAATAGAAGCTCCTAGAATCTATAAAATGAAGGCATTGTTTTGGGGTTATATTTGTGTCCTGTCTTAAATCACTTTAAGGAGTTTGAAAATAAAATTTGATAGCTTTGAGAAAAGGTTGTATTTCTATTTCTGTTGTTTAGGTAGTGTTTGTTTGGAGTGATCTGGAAAAGAACATAACAGGAGATGGAAGAAGATAATTAGGGAGCAGAAAACAGCATGTTAGGGTTTCTGGGAGAGAAAAGGAAATAAAGAACCCGGCTCTAAAAAAATCTATACTGAGCAAGGATTATAAAAGCCAGTTAACAGTGCCTTGGGAGGTTCCTCTTATCTGCCCATCTACTATCTCAAACCATTATCTTTGGGTGAGTTTCTGCTACAAAACAAATACTGATAAGTGTATTATTGAGGAAAACTAGAAAGAATAAAATGAAAAGAAATTTTTGAGAAATCTCACTCTGTTTACCAAATTCAACCTACAACTCACTATAAAATGGGACATAAAATTAGGTCGTATTAGACATAAAATGCTTTGTATGCAGCAAAATGTTAGAAGATGAAAATGTGAAGTGGCAACAGTTAAGCAGTAACAATAAAAGTTTTCTGAAAGCATCAAGAATATCACCTCCCAAACTCTGTTACAGAATACTTTGTTGTCAATAAATTACTATTTTCATTGAAATAGTGTTGATACCCTGTCAAGAGAACAGGATGAAACTTGAATATGAATGTATTCAGTATTCAAATAACCAGGAGTTAGAGCATCAGTGATAGATAATCACTGCTGTGGACCTTTTTATGCTGACCAAGATGCAAAATACTTAACCAGACAAGATTACAGAGAATCGGTGCTTAATAGTTTTGCTGTGATACATTTATTTCACTTTATATTTGAGCATATCCCCTCTAAAAGATATAGTGCTTTTAAATATATTCACTTAACTGGAGATTTGATCACATCGTTTCATTTGCCACTCAAAAATAATAAGATGAACTACTCTGTAAAGGCACTTCACCTTCCCATTTAGGAAAATGTTCAAAATCTAGTGTGTGTTTTTGTGTGTTATTTGTCAACTCCATATAACTGCTCACAGCAAAAAACAAGATTAGTGTGTCCCAACTACCAGAGGATAAAATCAATTTATCATCCATTTTAGCAAAAGCCGTGGAGTTTTATAAGTGATTAAATTGAAGGAAATGCTTTGGGCAATGTAGAAATAGAGCATCTCTTGATAAAATTATGACCCAGGTTGTCAAGTCTTCAGTAAGCCTGTGATGCAGTTAGGCAGGGTCACCTCCTCTGGGACCCTACTTACAATGACATTTTCTTATGTTTGACTTGCCCCGGATCCAAAAGAAGAGACAGCTTTCTTAATAAAACCCCTTGTTGCGTTTCCATTTCCATGTTGAATAAGTAAGAAATACATTACATGTCGATTACTAAGTAAGATATATTCTGGCTGGCCACAGATTGGAGACAGAAATTCATGAGAGTCTGGTGAAGTGGAGAAAAGTCAACAAGATTCATTCAGGGAAACCATCCATGTCCTGGCCTTGCATGTGATACTTAGTTACCTTCTGACCTTAGAGGAAGCACTTTTACTCTCTTTTTTTGATTCTTCACTGCAAAATAATGAAGATATTCTGAGCCATGTGGAAGAGTCCTGCCACCTGAAATGTGTCATTTCTTTCTGCCTCAGTGAAAGTATTAACAGACAATCCTTAAATTTGTTTTGGAATGCTGAGTATTTTCAAGGATGAGAATGGCATAGAAATAACATTATATTAGTTATTTGAGATGGAATGATAGCTTGTAAAAAGTTTTATTTCCATTTGCCTTCCAAGAATACTTACTATGTGTGCAAAAAATGTAAGCAGGGGAGTGAAGAAAATTAGGGAGAAGAGTAGAGGAGAATGAAGGCATAGGAAGTATACATTTATAGGTGCAAATGCTAATACAAAATCAACTTCCTAAAAGGTGCTTTTCTTGTAAAGTTTATGGGTACGCATTCACACACAAATACGAAAGCATAGGAAAGCTGAAAAAGCAAAGCATTTTATATGCTTAGTCAGTTTGTTGAGTCTTAAAATTTTGCTTTTTATGAGACATCTCACCATTTACCAAATAGAGGTAAATACATTGAAACCAATCCTGCCTGGCTAATGGCTATTAGAAACAAACAAACAAAACCTCAGTGGCTCCGTTTCTGTCTTGTGATTATGGAAGATTTTATGGGAGAACAATTGAAATAAAACAAAGTAAGCACAACCAACTAGGAAATAAATAACACATATGAATTTTGTGAAGCTAGAAATGTCATAAAATACCCCATGGGATCTTCACAGAATAGTTCTGTCCTCCAGGGATCTGATAAGCTGAACAGCGCATATTATGGTCCTGATTTTTATTTATTTCATCCCCTAAAACCTTTCTTTTCCCAGTGTGAATGTCAAACACTAAGCCTTTGTCTACCAGGACCTTCACAGGTTTTACCATGAATTTCACGAGACAGAATGTCTGTTAGAAGATGGTGTTTGAGATAACACCTAATGAGCATATTAGCCACTGAAGTCTAAAAAAAGAAAGGACGTAAATAGTGTGTTTTTAATTGTGTCATACCCTGTATAGTTGTCCCCTTCATGGATCACAGTTTTGTTGTGGTGAAAGGGCTTGTGTAACTCAATGAAGCTATAACCCGTGCCATGCAGGGCCATCCAAGATGGATACGTCATAGTGATGAGTTTTGACAAAACATGTCTGAGCGCCGAAGAATTGGTGCTTTCAAACCATGGTGCTGGAGAAGACTTGAAGTCCCTTGGACTGCAAGGAGATCAAACCAGTCAGTCCTAAAGGAAATCAGCTCTGAATATTCATTGGAAGGATTGATGCTTAAGCTGAAGCTCCAATACTTTGGCCACCTGATGTGAAGAGCCAACTCATTGGAAAAGACCCTGATGCTGGGAAAGATTAAGGGCAATAGGGGAAGAGGGCGACATAGGATAAGATGGTTAGGTAGCATCACTGACTCAATGGACATGAATTTGAGCCAACTCTGGGAGATAGTCAAGGACAGAGCAACCTGCTGTGCTGCAGTTCATGGGATCACAGGGAGTCAGACATGACTTAGCAACTGAACAACAATATATAGTTGTATCATCAAATTACAGAATACCTGCTAATACATCTTTAGTACTTTAGTTATAATGAACCTAATGCCATGTCCCTTTACAAGGGAGACATTCAGAAACTGCCCATTTGAATTTTACAGTGGGCATATCCTTTAGTGAATGCCTACTGTATATGAATTACATTGTATATAAAAATCTCTTTTCCTCTTCTTAATGATGCTGTGAGGCTGGGGGTTTTTGTGTGTGCATATTTTATAATTGAGAAAACTGAGACTCAGAATGAATGCTGTCTTCGTCTCTGTTCTTTCTCTTGTGTGAATACTATTTTAATACTTCTTCTTTGATGTGGTCAGTTCAGTTCAGTTCAGTTCAGTCGCTCAGTCGTGTCCGACTCTCCGCGACCCCATGAATCACAGCACGCCAGGCCTCCCTGTCCATCACCAACTCCCGGAGTACACTCAAACTCATGTCCACAGAGTCGGTGATGCCATCCAGCCATCTCATTCTCCGTCGTCCCCTTCTCCTCCCGCCCCCAACCTTTCCCAGCATCAGAGTCTTTTCCAGTGAGTCAACTCGTCGCATGAGGTGGCCAAAGTATTGCAGTTTCAGCTTTAGCATCAGTCCCTCCAATGAACATCCAGAGAACTGTTTTCTCTTCTGTTTCTAAATTCTCATTAGAGTTGCATTTATTGATGAGGAATAATAAATATTGGAAAGAAACTTTAATTTAGTAAATCCCCAGTGTCTTAAAGGATTTTACTGGTTTTTTACAATTAAAACAGTTTATTCTTAATCTATCATTTGTATAATATTTTATTAAGGTTTTGGTATAACATATGCTCCAATTTAAATTTGACGGTCTTCCATATACTATTTATTAATAAATAGTGGTGTAGGGTCCTTTTCCTTTCCGGTAAAGAACACTTTGCTTTCTTGATAAAACCCAACAATTTTAGCCAACTTCAGGTTTCTGAGTGCCTCATTCCACAGTGGCCCACCCAAACTTGCCCTCCTCAATAAATGCCCCATGGTCCATATCCATTCTGCAATTCAAGCCCTTTATCACAATCATCACCTTTCCAGTGTTCATCTCTACCTCAGAATGAGAAGATTGTGTCTTGTTAAATTGATCCATACTGGAGAATCCGTGCCTTGTAATTTCTCCAATTCCCCTTCCAAAGTCATATGCCTTTTTCACACACAAAAAAATTACTCAAACACATAAATATATACATGTATTCATTACTCACTGAAAGCAAGGTACCACACTGCTGTTAGAATGAAGAAGCAGAAATAAAATGAATTACAAGTTGGTAAGATATGTTAAAGGTAGGAAGTAATAAATAAATGCATGCAGTTGATGCAGATAAGAATTGAGTCAGTATTAGCAGGGATTACTGATATCCAGAGATGATCTTGGAGAACCATATAGGGCAGCTGGCATTTGGGTTGCTTACAAAATATAAAGGATCTGGAAATTTAAAGGTGGGGAAGAATATTTGAGGTGGATATATAGGATGAGTTTGCCTAAACCATGTGCACATTTACTCACAAAGAATGGTATTTCAGGGATGTGATAAGAGAATTGGGAGTATGCTTGCAAGCACTTCTTAGAGAAAAACATTCAAATTTCCTGCACTGTAAGTTGCTCTAGTTAACTTGTTGATGTTCTTGAGATTTCCATATTTTAGCTGAAATAACCAGTGATTATTTGAAATCATGCTTGAAACTAGACTTTCTGTATCTTGTGAATAAGATTACTTGTAAGATAAATCAATTGAATTCACATCACTTAAAATTCCACAAAATTTTTTCCTTAAAGTCAAGGACTTGGATCAAATAGTGAAACGGAGTAGGGCCCTATAGTCCTCCCCATCCCACACATATCCTCTACCTGCCTTTTGTCTGTGGAAAACATTTAGCTAAAGAGTAAGTTTAATCAGAGAAGTGAGAAAATGCAGAAACAAAGGACAAGAGTGCAACAAGACTAAATAATGATAGTTTGGTCATTAAGCATACTTAAGGACTTTTAATTCCTTGAGAAGAAAATTGAGTATATTTCCATATGTATTGTGTCTATATATGTTCTTTGGAAAAAGTTCTGTTCAGACCTTTGCATGTTTTTAATTGGGTTGTTTATATCTTTATTGTTGGGTTGTAGCATCCATTTTATATTATATATGAAAAAAGTGTTAGTTGCTCAGGCGTGTCTTACTCTTTGTGACTCCATGGACTGTAGCCTCTGTCCATTGAATTCTCCAGGCAAAAATACTGGAGTGAGTAGCCATTCCCTTCTCCAGAGGATCTTCCCAAACCAGAGATTGAATCCAAGCCTCCATATTGCAGCAGATTCTTTACCGTCTTAGCCACCAGGGAAGTATACACACACTCACACACACATTTTCCCCTTAGGTACACATCCCTTTTACTTCAGCCTTGAGGACTGTCTAGTATTTCTTCCAGGGAAGGTCTTCTAGCAGTGAATTCTATCAGTTATCTATTTTTGCTTGATATAGAATTCCTAGTTGACAGTCTTTTTTTTTTTGTTCACGATGTACAATGTCACCCCACTGCTTTTTGACCACCATGGTTTCCAGAGAAGAATGTAGCTGTTAATCCTACTGAGGGTTACATTTACATGATGAGTGTTTAAGAGTTGTCTTCAATTTTAAATAGTTTGACCATGGTTGATGGTGTTGATCTGATGTTGATCTGTTTGTGAACCCCTTGGATCTTCTTTGAGTTTTGTTGAGATTTTTGTTGTTCAGATTAATATTTTTGATCAAATTTGAAAATTCTTCAGCCATAATTTCCTCAAATATTCTTTCCGTTCCGTTCCCTGTCTTCTCTACTTTTGAAACTCTTGTTTCCCATATTTTGTTACACTGATGTTCTCATTCATTTTCTCTTTATTTCTGTTTCTCAGACTTAATTATCACAGCTGACTAGTATCAGAGTTCATGAATTCTTTATCTACCATTTCAAATAACTGTAAATCCTTAGTGAATTTTCCTTTTCACTTACTATACTTTTCTACTCTGTAATTGCTATTTGTTTCTTTTTGAAATATCTATGTTTTTGTTGATATTCTTTTTTTGTTGTTGTTGAGAGAAATTCTCATACTTTCCTTTCCTTCTTTAGGCATTGTTGCCTTTAGTTGTTTGAGTGTATTTATAATAGCTGATTTAGTGTTTGTTTAGTAAGTCCAGTATCCTCAAGGATAGTTTCTATTGACTTCTTTTTTTAAGGGTATAGGCAATATTTTCTTCTTTTTTGGCATATCCCATAATTTAAAAAAGAAAAAATATATATATACATGCATATATATAATTTAAAAATAATAATTAGCTATTTGTTATATTATTATAATTTGAATTGTATTGAAATTATAATTTGGCAAGACATTCTCGCTCCATTCCCCCCAGAATGGGGTTATTGCTCATGCTGCTTGCTCGTTTAGTGACTTTCCTGGATTAATTCTGAGAAGTCTGTAAAGTCTTTGCATGATTAGCTTACTTGTGAGCCAGAGAGTAGGTGAATATTTCCTTAAATGCTTTGAAACAGCAAATCTCCCAGCCTTTTCTAAGTGGCACACTGTGTGCGGAAGCATGTTATTTACAACTCTGGAGGCTTTACTTCCTACTTGTGCAGAGGCTGTGGTCAGTTAGTGGTGAGAAATTAGGGTTACACGCACAGCCCTGTACATGCAAGTAGCCTCTGGATTCCCAGGAGTATGATAGAGCTTTCCAAAGCCTCCTATGGACATCTTATGCCCTGGTTTTCCCTTTTAAAAGTTTTGGTTACGTTTTCATTAGCCTCAACTGAAGTGAGTCTCTGCCCCAACCACATGAGATGTTAAACACTTGCCCCTGATTGTTTATGACAAATATTTGTTCAAGAAGAGCTCTTAGATCTAATAAAGAAAAGCCCTAAGAATGCAAGTATTTAGGACTGCCATCTAGGTCAAGCTGTGACAGTTCTCTGGGGATGGAGCTTTAGCGATTCTCTAAATCATTTTTACCCCTCTAGTGACCCAGAGGCTGCTGGTTTCCATGACTACATGATTGTGAGGCTGTAGGCTGATTCTTCCCTGGAACTGGGGAGAGGGGGAATGGAACTATGGCAAGCTAAAGTGTCACAAAGCTCAGTTCTCTTGTGATGACTCAGCCGTTTTTCTTGAATTAACTCTCCTTGAATTACTGTAATCCTTACATCAATCTTTAGAGTGTTGAAACTGTTTATTTTGAAAAAATTCTTTTTCTTTTTGCCAGTCTTCCCCCTGTTTTTATAAAGGAGTGGATTTTAAAGCTCTCCACAGTGCCCTTTGGGAACTGAGAAAGGAGACGCTTTGTAACTTGTCCCCAGTGAGCCACCAATTAGCCATGTGTCCTCCCAGCCATTAAGCCTGCCTTTCTGTCCGTGTTAGTATCATCTAGAAAGTGAGGGTATTGGACTGTGATCTCTATGGTTCCATTCAGATCATAAATATGATGATCATTTCTTAGTGACTATGAGGCATTTACAAGAATGACCTTCTAAAAGGTATTCTATTTAAATCTCTTGATCTTCAGATTTATTTTCCAGGATCCATGACTATGTGACTTAGTGTTTCATTTTGTCTTTGATTTTATTTAAGCATAAAAATATATATGCTTACTTTGACTTTTAATATATAATAATACATTATTAAGAGAAATAATAAATATTAAAAAGATTGCCAACGTAGATATTAGTTACACCTTTTTGCTGCAAATCATTGTATTTTTATTAAATTTATTCAGTGTTCACTACAGATAGCAGTTGCAGAATGCTTTAAATTAGCAGTTAAAACTAGGTATCAAAAAAAAAAAAATAGGTATCTTTTACATACTATTGTCAAGGTTCTGGAGAAATATAGTATCTTCAAAAAGAGGAGACATTTTAGCCATTATCTGTCAATTTAGCACCTAAATAGAGTTCAGAAGAGAAGAAAGACGCAAGGGTAGTCTTTTATTCTTAGGAACAAATGCCACTCTGCTATGTAGAGCTCTTTTTCACGTGGTCTACTTATTGAGGCATTCAAATAAACATAATTGTAATCTAGTATTGAATCACATTAAAATTGTATTTGTTTAAGGAAGTTAAGTCATAAATTTACATTGTAGTTCACTATTAGATTAATTATAAACAGGACTGTGAAGAAAATAATAAAGAATAAATCAGGATTCGATTTGCTAATTAGAGACTTTAGCCTTCGGAATCACGATGTATGTGTATTTACCAATAACCAAAATTTTAGCCCAAAGGTACAACTTTCACGACTCTTACTCTTTAAACCTACTTACAGATACCGTTTGGGGCTTCCCTGGTGACTCAGTGGTAAAGAATCTGCCTGCCAATGAATGGGGTCAGTCCCTGGGTCAGGATGACCCCTTGGAGAAGGAAACCCATTATAGAATACTTACCTGGGAAATCCCATGGACAGAGGAACATGGTGGGCTATAGAGTCCATAGGGTAACAAAAGAGTTAGACACGACTTAGCAGCTAAAGGACAGCATTACCACACATTCACTAAGCACTTCTTGATCACAACACATTCACCAAGCATGTCTTGATCATCAGCCATGTGCCAAACACTAGATTTTTCACAAAGGATATAAAATGAAATGCAGTGCATTTTCTCAAAAAAACATTTAGTGTAGCAGGAAAGAAAGACATGGGGGTCAGAGGTCACTTATCTGCTTGTACATAGTGAACAGTGACTTCAGGCATCAGAGTCTGAGTTGGAACACTGCATTTCTGGAATGTTCATTGTACAATATGCTATAATAAAAACTGAACGCTTTAGTATCTCTTTCCTGAACCACTTGCTTATCTAGTGCTACTTATGGATGCTAAAATTTGTGTTTTGTGTTGAGTTAGGATAAAACAGCATATCCTGCAGCATTTCTGCACTAATTAAGCCACAATGTGGATGTGGCAGAGAGTAAACCTAAGTACTATATATGTAACTAAATGAGAGATAAATGAAATCTTTGTAAAATAGGAAATGATGTCAGATTCTGCTTGGCTAAATCAGGTGGAAATTCAAGTTGATTAGTCTTGTCCTAGCACAGCCCAAATTATCTCATTATTGCACATTACAGGAAAATAAGATAGCATTATACACTCTCAACCTTTTCCTCATTATATTTTCCAGAGCTCAAACCACTGCAATTTAATATGCTAAGTGATTCCTACGCAGCATCTGTAGCTTTCAAGGACTCATGATCAATATCAAGTTCCTTTCTTTTCTCCCTCCTCCCCACGCCACTCCCCACACTGTGTAGCCCAGCCAAAAAGAGGCGTCCTCCTTAAGCTGTTCTCAAAAGAATAAGAAAAAGGGATCATTTAATTGGGAACTATGGATGTAGAGCATTTTAGGAACCTTCTTCAAATGAACTGTTGGTTAAGCTAATTAATGATAACACAAGAAAGCAGTTGGTCATGATTAAATCTGAAATTCTCTTCTGCTTGAGAGCTGTTCTGAAAGGTCATTATTAATATTTAGGGAAATAAAGATAAGAAAAAGACAAAAGACAAGTCAGGCAGGGGAAAATATAGTGATTTTTAAAAGTTTACTATTTTACTGTATCTTATTGAAAATAGTTATGCTTTCCTTTTAATTTTATAGCATAGGAAATTTTTATATCATGTTGAAAGTACCAAAAACTGAATACCTAAGCAACTTTTTCAAAGTATGTAATTAATTAATAGGGTTTGATCCCTGGGTCGGGAAGATCCCCTGGAGAAGCAAACAGCAACCCACTCCAGTATTCTTGCCTGGAAAATCCCATAGACAGAGGAGCCTGGCAGACTACAGTCCATAGGGTCACACAGAGTCAAACACAACTGAAGCGACTTAGCATGCATGTATGTGCCATAGATTGCCTGGCTATTGCTAATTGATGGATTATGTCATGCATCAGACTTGGGACCAGTATTATGATACCACACAGCATGATGTGAGGAATAGACTCTTGAGAGAATATATTAATACATGTCAAAGCTCCTGACTGTCTACAGACAGAGACAAATTAGGAGAAGACACCCCTAACCCTTTTGTTGCTTTCCCTATTTATGAAGGGAATCTTAAGAGGTTGCAACCTAGAATATTGAATATTGTCTTGATTGTTAGACAGCATTGGATTTTTAGATGCCTGATACACTAGTGTCTGGGCCCTGTGAACGTTTGTAGCCCCTTCTGCCAGAGCAAGGAAACCACTGGTCCCATCGGAGTCAGATTGGGTGTAGTCCTTCCAACTGGTGACATGTGAGGGGGTGCCTCGTTGTCAAGGCAACACAGAGTGAGCTCCAGTATTCTAGGCTGTGAAAATGTGGCTGAAGAAGGCCAGTAGATTTACTCATCTCCCCTTTGCCCGCCTTCCCCTTCCCTAGCAAGTGTCCGTTGCTTTTCTGACAGCACTGCTCAGCTGTAAATAAAATTCAGACAATTCTTAGAGAAACTCCGCTTCAAAATACCACTTGTAATGAAAACCTCATATATATGATGTCATTTACCCTCCTTTTCAGAGAGTGGTGCGTATTATTAAACAATTATTATAATTATAACTTATTATTATGTGGTAGAGACAGAAGAAGAGGGACAGCGAGAGGTCTCATATTTAGGAGGAACCTCTGAAGGAGACATTTCAGCTGAAAGTTGAATTACACTTAGATACTATAAGGCAAGTGCAGAGAAAAAGAATGCAAGCCGGGCAATCAGGCAGGAAAAGGAAAATTTTAGAGAGAAAACGAGACGATGACTCGCCCTTGAGAAGAACCAGTGTCCTCCCTTTTTGATGGGGTCTTTCTTATACCCCACCAGTGAAAAATTCTCTGAAAGGATGGTTAATTTTAGCCTATAGCTGAGTCCTGTGGTCACATAGCTGGAGGTTCTGGAATCTGGTGGTCTCATAGCCTTGAGAAAGTAGGTGCCAGCGGGAAGACAGAATGTCATTTGGGCAGTTTGGTCTGTCTCAAGGATCACTGTGATTTTATTCTTTGTTTGTGAGGTTAACATAATGAGCTCATGAGCCCCATGTCGGCCCTATCCTTCCAGCCTTTTTGATTTAGGATAAGGGCCAAAGGTCAGTCTTCCATAACTGTTCCGTAACTGCTTCCTGAGGGACAGGGGTGTCGTGGGGGTGAGATAAGAAAAGGCTGGAATGTGGGTCAAAGGGATTTGTGTGGGGTCAAAGTTTTTGATAATTTGAGCAAATTAGAAGTAGCTCATGGATAGTTAGGTAGATGAAATCTTGTGAGCGGTCCTAAAGAAATTTTGAAAAAAGATGCATTAAACATGGGCAAAAAGTTAGAATAAGGGTAAGTAGAAAGAGAGGGCCTAGAAAAGGTAGGACCCAGGACATCCAATTCCAATTGTTTAGGCAGTTTTCCCATGAATGAGGTGTTGAGGTATTCTTGAGGCCTTGTTCGTCAGATTTCTTGCTGCTTCCTTTACAATGCCTGATTTGTTGGCATAAAAACAGCAAGCATCCTCCAAAAATAGACATTGGCCCCTTTTTCTGCCATTAGAAGGTCTAATCCCCTTCTGTTTTGGAGAACCACCGCTGCCAGGGAATCTAGCTGGTTTTGGATAGCTCTTGTAGCTATTTCTTCTAGGCTTTCAGTGAGGTCTTTAGAAAGGCTTTGGTAGTAATTTAAAGAAATTGTGAGTCCTGCAGTCCCTGTTCCAATCCCTTCTGCTATTCCTAAACTGATTAATAGAGGAATGAATTGAATCGCCCACTTGCGTAGGTTATGAATTTG
This sequence comes from Moschus berezovskii, assembly GCF_049115385.1. Lineage (NCBI taxonomy): Eukaryota > Metazoa > Chordata > Mammalia > Artiodactyla > Moschidae > Moschus > Moschus berezovskii. Next base: position 119,390,024 of record NC_142462.1, read on the forward strand.
TGGGATAGGAAGGGTCTTCTAGTTAGGAGCAATAGAAATATCTGGGGCTAGATATACCAGGAATCATGTTCCTGTCCAATTAGTGGAAGGACATAAATAGATGGTGGTTTCACATAAGAAAAATATTTTAGGAGTAAGAAGACAACAGCTGAAATCGATAGCAAATAGTCTTTCTGGGAACTTGTTAGTAGTCTCTGAAACTGACAGTGAACTCGCCAGTGTAGCCCCTACAAGAAGCGTATTTATGACATATGCAGAAGGGAGTTTCCCTGAGAAAGCAAAAGAATATCCTGCAGTTCCTGAGATGTTGTAGACGGATCAGCCTGACGGGAAGGAGAGATGTGAAGCGTGATCACAGAGATGTGGTGGTATGGTTCTTAGTGGGGGTAGGCATTGTTCATAGAGTTTTGTCTAGAAAAACAGAAAAAGCCTGTTGTACACGAACATTAGAGGTCGTGGGTGTTACGGAGAAGTAACCAGGTTAGATTGGAAGATGGGCTGGGATAGTAATAGAAGCTTTAAATTTTGAGAGAAGGTCTCTTCCAAGAATAGGAGTGGGGCATTTTGGGAGGATGAGAAAAGAATGAGAAAATGGGGTATCTTGAAGTGTGCAAGGTAGAGGCTCAGTTATTCGTGGTATAGATAATAAAACATCAACCCACAAAACAGACCCAAGAGATCTTGTTTTTTTTTTTCAGAGTAGGTAGGCATAGCAGAGTAAGTGGCTCTGTGTCGATGAGAAAAATGATTGGCTTACCTGCCACTGTGAGAGTTACACTGGGCTCCTTAGAGGTGATGAGAATCAGGGCCTGGAGCCCTGGGTACCTTCAGTGGCAAACCCGAGGAGGCTAGACAGATCTGGGTCAGAGAACTCGTGTTCAGGACCAGGAGGGGATGTCCAGATTGCTAGAGGGGCTTTTGGCCAGTCGACCTTCCAATGTCCCTTTGTGCCACAGCTGGGACATGGACCTGGAGGGGGCCTCAGCTTTAGGCATGAGCGGGTCCAGTGGCCTTCTTTGCCGCATTTGAAGCAGGGCCCAGGTGGCTTTCTGTCTGTGTTGGTTGATGGAGGTTTGGAGCCACGTAGGGCAGTGGCTAAAAAATGGTATTTGGCCTGATCTTATTGGGCCTTCTCTAGCTTTGCCTGTTCTTCCCGGTTATTGAAAATCTGAAAGGCTAAATTTAAAAGGTCTCATTGAGGAGTTTGAGGGCCTTCTTCTGCCTTTTTTAGTTTCTTTCGGATGTCTAGGGACGATTGGGAGATAAAATGGGTCTTAAGGGCAGTGGTGCCCTCTGTTGAAGCGGAGTCTAATTTGTATATTTTTGTAGGGCTTCATTAACCTGGCTAGAAATTGTGCCAGGTTTCCGTCTAGTCCTTGAGTTAATAGCTGGAGCTTATCAAAGTTGAAGGCTTTATGTCCTGCCTTTTGAAGGCCCACAATGAGGCAAGCAACCATCTGATTGATTACACACTGCCTGCCCAGGTCTCCCTGTCTGATAATTCCAGTTGGGATCTTCTAGCGGGACAGCCATGATCCCTATGGGCTTAGTGTTGTCTGTCCTGTGTATCTTCATCAGCGTGCGCCTAAGAGGCTTGCCATACTTGTTCCTTCTCTTCTGGGAGAAGAGTGGAGGAAAGGATGATGTGAATATCATGCCAGATTAAGTCATAAGACTGGGTAAGATATTCAAATTCTTTTAGATAATTTTATATGTCTGAAGAGATGGAGCCAGGACGCTTTTTGATTTCAGATAGATTGGAGAGGGAGAATGGGACATGAACCCGGGGAATGCCTTCTGCTCCAGCTGCTTCCCGTAAAGGGAAGAATGAGCAGGGGAAGGAGTGAGGTCCTGCAATGAAGTTTCCTGCTTTATAGTTGTTCAGGACCAGGTATGGGGAGGGGATCTAGGGAGGTTGGGGTGGAACCTTGGGACCCTCAGGACAGAGGGTGGGGTGAGGTCTCAGAGCTTGCCTCTGGAATAGGCAGAGGAGGGGGTTCAGGAGCTGTGGCCATGGCCTGCTCTTGAGAAGGAGGTGGGGAGAAGGGGACATAAAGTGGAGGTTGTGAAACGATCTGGAGTGGCTTCAAAAGAACTGGGAGCCATAGCGGGTGGGCTGTGGTCCGAAGGGTCCAAGGAAGAAGAAGAACAGAAGTCTGAGCAGGGATCAGGAGACATTGTATAAGGAGGAGGTGGCCCAGAGTGCGCTAAGAGTATTTGAAAAGTAAAAGAGACTTCCCTGGTGGCTCAGATGGTAAAGCATCTGCCTATGATGCGGAAGACCCAGGTTCAAATCCCTGGGTCAGGAAGATCTCCTGATGAAGGAAATGGCAACCCACTCCAGTATTCTTGCCTGGAGAATACCATGGACGAAGGAGCCTGGTAGACTGCAGTCCATGGGATCACAAAGAGTTGGACATGACTGAGCGACTTCACTTTTACTTTCAAGAGGATTCACAGAGAGAGGGTTGAGAGTGAGGAGTGAAGAACATAAGGGATTTCTGACCACCAGCTGTTGTAGTGGCAGAAGTTATCGAGGTCCCATGGAGTATTATAATCCAGAGTTCCGTTTTCTGGCCATTGGGACCTAGAATCAAGTGTATTGTGGCCAGACAGTGTTAGAATAGTAAATAAGTCTTTTTGGTCTAATCTCCCCTTGGAAGCCCAAGGCTTTTAGGTTTCAGAGAAAGCATCCTAGAGTAGAGTAGATTTTGAGGGCTGAGATTGAGAATTTTCCACTGAGGCCAAACAGGAAGGTTAGACAGGGGCGGGGGAAAGCAAGGAGAAAGGTCTGAGAGAAAGGCGTCCCAGTTCTCAGGACCTTCTCAGAGAGGATTAACAGTCTGCTTTGGAATGGGCATCCCCTATTGCAAAGTCAGGAAGGGCACATGGCCGAGGGCCCGAGGGGCCTTGGAAATGAGGCAGGAGAGAGAGAACCTGTGAGGATGGGATTTCACTCGCCCTTGTAACCGACGGATGCAGTGTGGGCCGGTGTGTGGATGTCAGTCCAGCAAGGCAAGTGGAGAGTCGCGTCCCGGGGCTCATCGCAGTTTCTCGGCAAGGTCCAAGGGAGGGGACCACCAAAGGTGGGCTCGCCAGAGAAACCCACCCAGTTGTGGTGGATCTCCCCTCCCGGGTTTCGGCACCAGATTGTAAGACGAATGCAGAGAAAAAGAGAGTGACCTGGGCAGTCAGGCCAGAAGAGGGAAATTTATTAGAGGGAAGACGAGAGGGTGACTGGCCCTGGAGAAGAGCCAGTGTCCTCCCTTTCTGATGGGCACTTTCTTACACACTACCAATGAAAAATTCTCTGAAGGCATGGTTAATTTTTAACCTGTAGTTGAGTCCTGCAATCATGTCGCTGGAGGTCTGGAATCCAGTGGTCTGGTTGAGAAGGTAGGTGCCAGCGGGAAAACAGAATGTCATTTGGGCAATTTGGTCAGTCTCAAGGGTCACTGTGACCGTGTTCTTTGTTTGCAAAGTCAACATAATGGGCCATTTTAACCATTGGCGCCCACGGAGGCCCTATCAGATACGTGTTGATCTTGGAGAATAGTAATCTAGAAAGATGAAACATAAAGAGAAAAAGTGTCAGAAAGGAGAAGGCAATGGCGCCCCACTCCAGGACTCTTGTCTGGAAAACCCCATGGACGGAGGAGCCTGCTGGGCTGCAGTCCACGGGGTCGCTAAGAGTCAGACACGACTGAGCGACTTCACTTTCACTTTTCACTTTCTTGCGTTGGAGAAGGAAATGGCAGCCTACTCCAGTGTTCTTGCCTGGAGAATCCCAGGGACGGGGGAGTCTGGTGGGCCGCCATCTATGGGGTCACACAGAGTCGGACACGACTGAAGCGACTTACCAGCAGCAGCAGCAGTGTCAGAAAAAGTTGGATGTTACTCAGGTGTAGATGGATGGAAATGGGATCCGAAGGGGGCCGGGGTGGAGGCATGGCCCAGATGATGGAAGATTTGGGAGCAGAGTTAGATTTAATTCTAAAAGGAGTTGGAAGTCTTGGGGAGAGGTAAGCAGCTGCGTGATATAATAGGATCTCTGTCTTAAAGTTCACTTTGGCAACTTTGTAGAAAAAGGACTGGTTGATGGGCAATAATGGAAGCTGAGGGATGACCCCTGAGGCTTCAGAGTTAGCTCAGTTAAGAGTGTGAACAGCAGAGAAGAGGGAGTAGAGAGGCATATGGGAGAGAACTGGCCTGATTTAAGGTACTTTGGAGGACTGCCAGCTGATTTGTGTACTGCTTAGCAGCTGCATAATGACCCATTGTATGAATGTACCATGACTTATTTAGAATTGGAAGGGGTGATTTAAAATCTGAGTAATCAATGTGTATTCTGAAATCTACTATTGAGTTCCTGTTCCCCAAATTGCATTCTTTTACAAGAATTGGGAATTGGGACCCTGTGAATATCCATTGAAAGGGAATATGGTAGAACCCTTACTGTAGTAAAGAATATTTTAGCCATCCTAATTTTATAAACCACTCTCTATAACAGTACAGTTTTCATTTTTAAAATAAGAATATGGTGTATGAAGAGCATTTTGTGTATCATTCAAATACAGAATACTCTTCATATATATTAACATATGTATTAACATCGCTATAGAATTTAATGTAGATTTTCACATTTATACTGGAGTAAGATAGACTTGAAGAAATGTCAGAATATCTTGTAGGAATCAGAGGTTATTTGATAATTAAACCTCTCTTGGCTTTAATTCAGAATTAAACTCAGGAGAATGTGAATAACTTAAGTAAACCCATAAAAACTTTGGCTATGTAATTCAGAGCTCAACCTAAAATGAAAAGTTATGCATCCAGTAAATTTTTCAAGAGACAGTTCATTTTTATGCTTATTATTAACTTTCATTATATTCATTAAAATGTTCAACTTTATCCTGAATCGCCTAAATCTTCCATGAGCTCTGCATGTGGAAAATAAGTTGGCAGATGCTTAATTTGGAGAAATTGCTTACTTTTGCATAAAACTAATTTTTGTAAAAGCCAGGAAAATATTAGAAGAAATTATTTATGTGCCTAAAAATTCAAACATTTTGGTTTTGAACAGAGGCATAAAGAGAATACATCTCATATACTTTGGAAAAAAGCCTCAGATGTATGAAACTCAAAAGGAATGAATAATAGCAGCTTATTTGCTGGGCAGGAGTCAATCAATTCTCACTTATTTAATGAGTTAGGGAACAGAATGAAGGTGGGGTAATTTTCAAAACACATCATCCACAGTCCTTGTTTACAATATATTTATAATTTACCTGCGAATGCAAGGCCACACAGTAATGTTTTGGTGACTTGTATGTGCCATTCTTTTTGCATGGAATGCCCATCTTTACCTTCTTGGACATCCAATTACTAATGATCTTTCAATTTACTGGTGTCATACCTGTGAAGCTTTTCATTCCACATCAAATAGAATTGATTATAAGCCTTGATGTTTATCCTTGTTTGGATACACATTTGCATTTCTGTAAGACCACGAGGTCCTTCAGGGAGATGACTGTGTCACAAGTGCCAGGTATCTTATCTGAAACACTGTTAGGCATAATCCGTATGGATTATTGGTAACTGACTAATAATAATGCAAGGCAGTCTATGATGTCTTCTGAATATCTGATACTGCTAAGAAGTGTTTCGGGAATTTGCAATTCTAAAATGGAAGCGTTTTCAGGAGTCTCCATTCCTACTATTTGAAATATAATCCTTTGGGCAAATCATTAACCATCTGAGACTGCACTCTCGGCTCAAGAGTAAATCAGGTTGGGGAGAGCTGGTAGATGGGAAGGAGGATGGATGGGGAAAATCATCAAGACGTCTTCAGTTCTACTTGTCCGAGGCTCTACATTTCAAAGTAGGAATTGTAAAAATAGGTTAGGTTTAGCACTATTACTTGGGGATCTAAGGGTGAAACAGTAAAGTCTGGCTCAACAAAATATATTGGATTGAGGTATTTCTCACGTCAAGTCAACTCTTCACCATGTGTATTACAGAAAGAAGTTTCAGAGTTCTTTTTGCTTGCTGATAATCTGTGGACATGAGTTTGAGTGAACTCCGGGAGTTGGTGATGGACAGGGAGGCCTGGCGTGCTGTGATTCATGGGGTCGCGGAGAGTCGGACACAACTGAGTGACTGAAATGAACTGAACTGAATCCATTTGAGTTCATTGTTGCAGATTTTCTGATGTTGACTTTAAGAAGTGAATTGAAATGTAGAAGAAAGCTAGAAATATAGCAATTTAAGGACTAAAAATCAAACAGTAAATGAATAAAAAGGGAAGATATTTACTGAAGCATCTCACTGATGATACTTGAAATCTGAAGCTAACATCTGTGTAGTGCATACGTACGCAGTCTATGGTTTATAAATTCATTAATTATGAAACTCTATGAATTAAGTATATATCAGCATAACAGAATGTATCTCGTTAATATTTTGTATTGTTAACTTTGCAGCTTCTCTGAGAATTCAAGGAATTGTATGGGGGAATCTTAATACTTGAAACTGCTAAAATGTATATGAAAACCATACAGAATGAGTGAATAAGGTATATTAAAATATATTAAACACACTGGTTCTTTTTCTCAAAGACTCTCAGCCTATCAAATGAATGTTAATCTCTTTCATCTATGAAGACACAAGCAACCGTTTTGCACACTTTTTTTATTTTTCCAGTTTCTGCCACAGTTTGAAATCTCCAATGAGAAAAGGAAAGGCATAAGCTAACTAATTATGCTGACAATAATGTTATAAACTTAGGCAAAATCTATTGATTTTCATCTCCCCTGTGTATCTAACTTCATATTTAAACATTGTTATTGTGTAATATATCTTAAGATACAATGAATGCCACTTTAAGACACATACCCGTGAGGTCACAAATGACATCCATCACCATGAGGCGAGATAATGCTGGATATTCAACAGATATGTGTTGAATTAAACTGAATGAATGTAGCCTCCTCTGATTGGATAGTGAGACTGGTATGGACTCTAAGCAAGGAAACTGCAGAAAGTAAAAATTTTGTGAGGAAAATAAGGCAGTCTAATGACCTGTTCCAAACCACAGTTCTTTTATAAGCTAGACTCTCTGTTGATGAGCAAAGACTAAATCATGTTTGTAGTGAAATTGCTCCTTCCTAGCTCCTCTTTATATGAGAGGTGGAAATTGGTCATTTAATCCCAGAATCAATTCTGGTCCTAAAAATTATAGTTGTGCCTCTCATCGTTAAGTGGAGAGATGCAGTATATGACAAAATGAATACATTTGTAACTTAACATGCTGCTGCTGCTGCTACTAAGTCGCTTCAGTCGTGTCCGACTCTGTGTGACCCCATAGACAGCAGCCCATCAGGCTCCCCCATCCCTGGGATTCTCCAGGTAAGAACTCTGGAAAGGGTTGCCATTTCCTTCTCCAATGCATGAAAGTGAATTTAACTATTAACAATAGTGAAATGTGGAAAAGGCTTCAATTAAAAAAAAGTTTTAAAATTCTATTCTGGATGTTCCTATGAAGAGATTGTGTTACTCTATTTCCTTATGTCATTAGTTCAAAAGCTGAATGTGGCTGACCTCTAGGGTTGTAGAAAGCCAGAATGCAATCCTAGTGACATTCTCTTATCTCTGTTCATTTTTCTAAGCTTATCTTTTAATATGGATAAAATTAGTCATTGACTTCCATTTTGAGAAAATAAAAAAAAAAACACAAAGTTATTAGAATTACAATATTTATGATTGATTCTCTAACTCATTGGAGCATGGAAATGATAATAACTTTTAAAGCTTTTTATATGCAGTGATTCAATGTACTCCAAAAGTTGCCTTGTACATTACAAATGATGCGGTGTTTATCTTTAAACACAAAACAGGCCCTTCTTCAGATTTCCTTATCTTGATCAGGCAGAATTAAAGTCTTGGAGTCCTCTAAGACTCTTCTTTCTCCCTACATCATGTCAATAAACAAATTCTATCATTTAATCTTTTTATAAAATCCTACCTTATATATGGCCTCTTCTAGTTGCACAGCCACACGTCTATTTATAAAATAACTGTTTATTGGAACCCTTTCCTTGTTAAGCAGTATGCTAGATTCTGAAGTACAGCAATAAATAAAATTTAGTCATCGGTCCCAAGGTCTTTGAAATTAGAGCTATTCTAATTATTTTATTATTTACTGCTATTTTTAAATTTTTAATTATTTTATTTTTAATTTTATTAAAGTATAATTGATCTGCAATGTTGTGTTTGATTTCTGCTGAAAAGTGAGTCAGTTATTCATGCATATATTGTTTTCATATTCTTTTACATTAAATTTTATCATGGGGTATTGAATACAGACCTTGTTGTTTATCCATCCTGCTATTATTTTCTATTTTTTTAAACTGCTTGGTTCTGTTTTCCCTTGCCTCTATTCCATGTAATCAAGTTCTTTGATCCCATAACAATAGTTTAAAAAAGAAAAGTGGCTGCTGAATGCATGTAGGATAAAATCTATCCTTATATTCACGTTTTTTCACAATATGGCTTTTAATTAGTTTTCAAACTTTTAAAACCAAAATTGTGCTAATTGTACCATCAGAACCTACTGTTGCTGCATAGCGACCTCTGGCTCTTAAACACTTAGAATGTTGTCCTTCCTTACATGGAAGCCTTGTTGAGTGTCTTATATTCTTAGCTACCTGTAATTTAAAAAACCAAAAAGCCAACAGCAACAACAAACACATGTACTTAGAGTAATGCTAACTGCTTTAGCAAACCCCCAAATTTCAGTGGATTCACAATAATGATAAAGAAAACCTTATATTATACATACAGTATACATGAGTGCAAGAAAGGTGTTTTCAGCCACTCCATCATAATTTTTCTTTGGTGAAGAATTTTGTTTTTAGGAACAGCTTGGCATTACCTGAGTTGCAGTGCCTAGATTTCAAGAATGTTGTGAGCTTCTTGAAAATGCCCTGCCCTTGTTCTGTCTTCCTTAAAAGCTTGAAATCGTTGCATAACAACATCTTCCAAAAGGCCCATGGCTCCTCCTGGTCTCTTATTAGACTGCTCCCTTGGGTCACCCTCCTGGAGGAAGAAATGGCAGCCCACTCCAGTATTCTTGCCTGGAAAATCCAATGAAGAGAGGTGCCTGGTGAGCCACAGCCCATTGGGTCACACAGAGTTGGACATGACTGAGCACACACACTTGGGTCACCCTGGCTCTGAGAGACGGGGGGCTATCTCTGCTCCTGACACCAAACACCATCTCTACCCACACTGACATTACCGGATGCAGTGGTGTTCCTCTGGGGAACTTTTGGGAGACTTCTAGATTCTCATGTTCCAGTTAGGACTCTGCCACTAATACTGTCTTCTCTTCCAGTTCCTCAAAATTTATCTGAGGTTTTAACAATCTGCTATAAAACTGGGCTTTTAAAATCCCTCATCTCTCCCCAGTGTAGGAACATGTGAAGCAATAACATGAAAGAGAAAAGATGGCAGCTTCGGCTGTTTCCCAGTTATTGCTTCTCACGTGATCTGCAGTGTGGACAGAGGCTGGGCAAACTTTTGCTGTAAAGGACCAAACTAAATATTTTAGGCTTTTCAATATGTAAAGCCTTTGTCACAACCACTAAACTGTGCCATTGTATCATAAGGGTAGCCATCAGAGGATGTAAATGAATGAGTGTGTCCATGCCCAGAGCACTTTATTTACCAAACAGGTGGTGGCTTGAATCTGCTCTGCGGAATATATTTTGCTGGCTCCTGGTTTATGGCATAAACTTTGAATTTGGTACAAAGCAGCTCTTCCACTCAACCTTCTTTTTTTCCCTCCCTGTCAGGAATTTAGCAACTTGGAATGCTTTACTTCTTTTTGTCTCTGTTATTTATTCTGCTATAACCTCTCTAAGTTAGTTGTCAGTCACTCAGCCACGCCCAACTCTTTGCGACCCCATGGACTATGGGATTTAGTCCATAGCTAAATCCAGGCTCCTCTGTCCATGGGATTTCCCAGGCAAGAAGACTGGAGTGATTTGTCATTCCTTTCTTCGGGGGATAACCTCTCCAGAAGGTCACAAATAGGGAGGAAGGTCACAAAAAATACCAACACAAAATAAGCATTATCTGATAGCAGGAGAATATCCCTCTCCCTGGGTTAAAAAGAGGAATCACTGTATTTCTGGGCTTCCCTCATAGCTTAGTCGATAAAGAATCTGCCTTCAATGCAGGAGACCCGGGTTCAGTTCCTGGGTCGGGAAGATCCCCTGGAGAAGGAAATAGCAACCCACTCCAGTATTCTTGCCAGGAGAATCCCTTGGACAGAAGAGCCTGGCAGGCTACAATCTCTGGGGTTGCAAGAGTCAGACATGACTTACTGACTAAACCACCACCACCGTATTTCTGTAGACAAAAGCCCAGCTGTCAGATACCTATGGAAAATCAGTCTTATTTAGATCCAACAAATATTTAATCTAATTTAAAAACCAGCCACTACTTCCCAACTGAGGAAATTCAGGTTTTGAAAGATAAAGTAGATCTAATCATAGGAAATATTTAGCAAATCTGAGGTATGAACTTTGGCCATCTGCTTCCAAATCTTGAGCTGACTACAAGAATATTAGATTTAAAAAATTCTAAAACACACTCACAGGCTTTAATTCTCTGTTCCTTCTTCAGAACCAAAAAATTCTGTAGCAGAGGCAATTCTTAGCCATTGTAAAATGCACAAATGATGACATCTCTCACTGTTTTTAGTAATAAATGGTAAATCCATACAATTAGCTTAGTTATTTGATTTAATAGTGAAGTGTTAGTCACTCAGTCATGTCTGACTCTGCAATCCCATGGACTATAGCCTGCCAGGCTCCTCTGTCCATGGAATTTCCCAGGCAAGAATACTGGAGTGAGTCACCATTCCCTTCTCCAGGGGTTCTTCCCAACCCAGGGATCAAACCTGGGTCTCATGCATTGCAGGCTGATTCTTTACTATCTGAGCTTCCCATGGACAGAGGAGCCTGGTGGGCTACAGTCCATGGGGTCACAAAGAGTTGGACATGACTGAGCAATTCCCACTTTTATTTTATTCGATAGAGCACATTGTAAAACAGAGCCACTGTACTCTGTTTTTACCAATAATTTTCAGATGACTTTTAAGATCCAGCTTCTCCTCCTTCAAAGCTTGCCATTCTTCCCTCAAAGAAGAGAGCCATTTGCAGCAGATAAAATTGCCCAAGTTAATGTTTCAGCATTTCTTTCCTTGAGTGATAACTTAGAATGATGTTCTCTGAGATTATGAATTCCTATTCAGAGAGATTATTGAAGCACCTGTTGTTCATAAAATACTCTGTCATACTGAAGACAAAACTATCAAATTTTATTAAAAATTTCGTTATTTTAAGTCAGGCTGTAGATTTCCAAATAGAAGTAGTGAACTTCAGTGTTTTAGAGCTTTACGTTTCATTCCCAAGGCAGGCGTCAGTATTTGGCCCACGCCACTAGTGCGCCCTAACTATATTGTGTGCCTGTGTGCTAAGCTGCTTCTAGTCTGTGTGATCCTGTGGACCGCAGCCCACCAGGCTCCTCTGTCCATGGGATTCTCCAGGCAGGAATACTGGAGTGGGTTGCCCTGCCTTCCTGCAGGGGATCTTCCTGACCCAGGGATTGAACCAACATCTCTTATGTCTTATGCATTGGCAGGCAGGTTCTTTGCCACCTGAAATCCCCATAACTACGTCATACAACCCCAGAGGAAACAGGAGAGGTGTTCCCTGATGGCAGTTTCTCTTTGTTTCCCATAATAACATTTTTGAGCCACCCAGCCTCAGCACACCAATGAGTGTTGAAATCTTGAAATCAAGGCAGGGTGGTTTCCATGTTGCAATCAAGTTTTGCAATTCCAGGAAAGTATTTTGGATATTACACTATTTGGAAAACGTAAGGAAAGAAATTACCCAACAGTGTTAGAAACTTGCTTAAGGCAATTGAAATTATATTATGCAATATAAATATTTTACTATCTTAAATATAATGGCTGGCATAAACATTTAGATGGCTAAATATTTGTATATCTTTAGTGGAATTTTCGTCCAGTTCTCAATTTCAAAACATTTTATGCTATTCCTTAAATATTGATAGTTATCTTTCTTAAAAAACAGAAAACATGTATAATATATATAAACTGTATATAGTTTATAAATATAAACTATAATATATATAATTATATTTAAAAAATATATATATATACAGGGCTTCCTAGGTGGTGCTAGTGGTAAAGGACCTGCCTGCCAATGCAGAGGATGTAAGAGACACAGGTTAGATCCCTGGGTCAGGAAGATTCCCTGAAGACGGTCATGGCAGCCCACTCCAGTATTCTTGCCTGGAGAATGCCATGGACAGAGGAGCCTGGAGTCCATTGTGTTGCAGAGTTGGATTCGACTGAAGCAATGTGTTGTGTACACACACAAACATACATATGCACACACACTCACACACACACACTCTCTCTCACACACACACACTCTCTCTCACACACACACACTCTCTCTCTCTCACACACACACACACACATATATATTCCCCCCAGGGATAGAGAGCAGTCCATTTTTATGATTAAATTTCTTTTAAAAATATTTTCACTAGGAAACAATGTGGCTTCTTATAATTTTACTCAGTGGATCTATTTGTCCATTATTGTATCACAGAGTGTCTGTTTTCTTCTTACCAAGAGCTTTCAAAATATTTAAATAAAATGAATTGCCAATATCACTTCTCAGTCATATTTTGTCCGAGCTAACCCTTCTAACCTCTTTTAACCATTGTCTTACTATAAGGTTTATAATTCCTTTTTGTCATTATAATGTTGGATGTGTACGTCTTTTTTTGTTGTTGTTAAATCAAAGTTTTAAAAATGTATATAAAATCAAATAGAACAATGCAAATAGAGTTTGAGGATGGCAAAGTGGTACAAGTATGTTTTTGAACTAAAAAGTAAATGCCTCTTAATAAAACCTCAGATTTTAAAAGCTTCAATAGAAACCCTGTCAAATTAATGGCTAATTATGACCTTTTTCAATTAAATCCCTAAGAATATTTGTTTTTAACTTGAGGTATTATTAAGCCACCAGACTGCTAGATTTCATATGTGTGTAGTTGATTGTCTAAATATGGTACTTTCTATATTTTTCCTATTAAATTTAATTATGTTTGTTTGGCATGTGCATTCAAGTTGTTGATTAAGAATCGAGTCAAAAAAAAGTCCAAGAAAAATTCTGTGACATATTTCCAGTAAGGTAAACTCCCGAGTGTACATCAAGCACTAACCAGTATTCCAGGCTCTCTTATTAAATCCATTAAAATGCCACCAAACTTTTTGCCATTCTGTTCACGAGAGTATCATATGAGTCTGTCAACTGGTTCATTGAAACATGGGCCAGCTATGTCTATTGCCCATATGAGGCTCATAAAGAAAATTCCGAGCACTTAAAAAGTTGCTATGAATCTGTAATCCCATCACTTTCCTTTATCTCTGGTAAAATATCTGCTATTTCTCTTCCCTCAAGTCATATTAGAGAGTTTAAAAACGGGTGACAGATATCTGGGATCATCTCCTCTCATCCCAAGGAGTCTCAAGGTAGAAATCATACGGACCATAATTCACTCTTTTCCAAGTCTGTGCCCTTGTGCAACAGCAGCTTATTTACATGGTAGCCAATCAAAGGGTCTTCGTTACTCACTGCAAATTGCTGTCTTGTCACAGAAAAGAAAAGATTTTGATTGGTGCCAAAAGAACACACTTGTATCTGACCTTTCCTTCTGTTTTCTTTTTTTCTTTGCCCCCTAACAATTTACATCACTCAACATAAAATATGAATGTTCACATGCCAGAAGTAAGAAGAGCTTTTTTTTTTCTTTCTCACTCCAATGCCTTATAATAGAGCAGAAGGCTTTGTGTGTATCTGGTGACTTTATATTACATTTTGTGTTATTTGAACTACAAGACTCTTTGGAGATGTAAGAGGATGATAAAATACAGGATGCAAAAGTTATGTAGTTATGACACCTTAGAATCAACTAGAGAGCATCACAGAGAATAGCATTTCCTTGATACAATATATTTTCATTTCTTCTACAAAAATTATTTCAAGTGAGGAGACTGTTTCAAGGGCTCACATCACTTCTGAGTAAGCTTTCAAAATGCCTAAATTTTCTAGTCTTTAAAAACTATTTCATTGGAGTCCCTTCAAATCATACCCTATTGTACAGTTGGGAAGCTTTCATGTGAAAAGCAGAGCAACTCAGAAACAATTGAAAATCTGCTGCTTTCAAGAGTAAAGTGTGTACAGGGCCAGCAAATCCTGGTGATTATTTTAGCCAGGACAAAAATGAGAAAAGTTGATCATGGCAAAGTAGATTATAATTTGATTGTGATTCAGTAAAATGGAATTGTTGGGGCATAGCCTTGTTAATCCCATGTACATAGTTTAAAGCCCCTGTTCTCACTTAACCAATCTTTTTTTTTTTTAATTAATTAATTTCAATTGGAGGCTAATTACTTTACAATATTGTAGTGGTTTTTGCCATACATTGACATGAATCAGCCATGGGTGTACATGTGTTCCCCATCCTGAACCCCCCTCCCACCTCCCTCCCCATCCTGTCCCTCAGGGTCATCCCAGTGCACCAGCCCTGAGCACCCTGTCTCATGCACTGAACCTGGACTGGCAATCTGTTTCACATATGGTAATATACATATACATCACATTTTCAAAAAACCTTTTTTGTACTGGGGTATAGTCAACTAACAAACAAGGTGATAGTTTCAAGTGAACTGCAAAGGAACTCGGACTTACATATACATGTATCCATTTTCCCCTAAACTCCCCACCAGTCCAGGCTGCCACATAACATTGAACAGAGTTCCATGTGCTATAAGGTAGATCCTTGTTGGTTATTCATTTTCTTTTTTTTTTCTTTTTTTATTGTTTCAAAAACAATTTTAGGAATCTTTACTTAAAAACAACCTTATCTTAAAATGGAGTAACTTTGGTTTTACAAGCAGAAAGCAAAGTACAGAAGCAAAAATGCATTACAGGAGCATTAAGTTCTACATTAGGTCACAGCGTCTAATCTGAAATCACACCCATAATATCATTTTTCAGGATATCTGGGAAATAGTTATTTAAATCCCTAATTTTCAAAGACAGAAATGAAGCTCTTTGTCCTTGCCCATCACTGGTAAAAATATATTTTGTAACAGAGCTATGTTTACTTTTGAGAATTATTGCTAGAATAGGCAAATGGCGTGTTAAAAATGTGTTTCCAGGCCAAAGTCACCAAGTCTCTGCATCAAGTGTATGTATCAGAAAGAGAATAAGAGATGGATGTTTAGCTCAGCAAGTGTAATGAAGTGATGGCAAGGGAGAATTAAAACGATCCTTTGCTTTTTCTCTTTTTCTAGTTATCTATCTATGTGTGTGAGTTCTGTCGCTCAGTCATGCCCAGTGCTTTGCAACCCAATGGACGGCAGCCTGCCAGGCTCCTCTGTCCATGGGGATTCTCCAGGCAAGAGTACTGGAGTGAATTGCCATGTCTCCTCCAGGGGATCTTCCCAACCCAGGGATTGAACCTGCATCTTCCGTGTCTTCTGCGTTGTAGACGGATTCTTTACCACTGAGCCGCCCTATATTTATTATCTATTCTGGTAGGCATGGAATCACTATGTAAGAGAAGATTGGTGATTCAGTGCCATTTCTTTGGCCTTGGGCGGTGCTTCGATGTCTCCCACCAACTGCTTCCCAGGGACCTATGGATTGTTGGACTGGTGGGGGAGCTGAGGTCACAGATGTGGGACCTGACTCTACACCACACTGGCCGGTACCCTGTCAGTGCAGCTCTTGGGTGGGGGAATGTTACTGTTTCACGTAAACGTGAGACAAACCCATTACGTGTGTTTTTCTCCCTTATTTGAAAGGAAACCTATGTTACTGCAGAAAATCAGGAATAGAAGTAAAACTAGAAAAATATATGAATTATTAAAGGGACTCTTGGCTTCCCCACTGGAAAAAAAAGTACTGCTTGGATTTTAGCTGCATAGAAGTTTCTTTTTGATATGCATCTGTATGTATGAATGACATTCTTTATGATGTGCAATTATTTGTTTAAACTTTTGCTGAGTTTTGACTATTTAGCTTATTTCCAACTGTTTGATATTGAAAATCATTCTCTAGTAGACAGTATAGATGGAAATATCTAAACATGCTGTGATGGTAGTTTAGTCGCTAAATCATGTCCAACTCTTGTGAACCCATGGACTGTAGTTCACCAGGCTCCACTCTATAGGATTTTTCAGGGAAGAGTACTGGAGGGGGTTACCATTTCCTTCTCCAGGGGATCTTCCTGACCTCGAGATTGAACCCTGGTCTCTTGCATTACAGGCAGATTCTTTACCATCTGAGCTACCAGGGAAGCCCAAACCTGTTGTGATGTTTCCTCAAATTAAATTTCTAGAAGTGAGCATTATTAAAATTTAAATTTTAAGACTCATTACATATGTTGACAAACAGCTTAAAACAAAAATTTGGTCAGTTTACATTGTGACCATCACTCAAGAGTTGTTATGATGAACAACTTCTCTAACAACATTTTTCAGGAAACCAATTGCTTTACTCACAAAATATGTAAGTGTTTGCTTCTTTTCAACTTCAGTTACTAGTGTGGTCTACGTAACTGCAAAAGTACCACCATTGGAAAGCTATAATGATGATATTCACTACATACCTTAAAATAATGTGAGGACCACCAAGGGTACTGCTTAGAATGTTTATAAGCATTTAGTAATCACCTACTTGCTTTCTAGTAAATTGTGAGCTCTCAAAGCCGGATTTGTTCTCTTGTTCAGTGAATCACTATTGAATACCTAATAGGAGGCACAGTAGGCACTTTCCCATTTTTTGAGAATGCAGAGAAAGGTGGTGTAGACAGGGCTCTTAATCTCATGCATGAGACAGAAATAAGCACGGGGACTGTGTGGATAGCAGGCTCAGGTTCATATGTCTGGAATTCATCTGTAGACAAATGGTATTTGTAGATGCTACCTATGGGCCACAAAATAAGTTGCTTTTGGAAACTGAAAATTTCACATCAGTTTTCTGATTGTCACGCCTGAAGACTGGATTACAGTTTCTTCAAAAGGAGTTTTCTCTTGAAAGTTTATGCGTAAAATCCCATATAAGAAATAGTGAAATGAAAATAGTATAATGTTTGACATTCTTTTCTTTAGAGGTTAACATCAAATCATAAAACCATAATATTAGACAAGTGGTTAATGTCGTTGATGGGATGTTTGCACCACACATTAATTATGATTAAATCATTTGAAATGGAATTGCTAGTTTTATTTCCATAAGAATAAAATTATATCACTTAAAGGTACCAATGTCCAGGATATATTTTTCTTAATCAAAATCCTCATTAGGGAAATTTAACTCTATGTTATAAGGAATAGCTTGTCTTATTTTAACCTGCTGCTATAGTTAATAATGAAAAGCAAATGAATAGAAAGGGAAATTTTATTTTTTATCATCTTCTTTCTATTCAAAACCTTCCCAGAATCTTCTTAAAGAGAGTGTTAAAAACAATGCTAGGGTACCCTGGATCCTTTTTTTAATGTCTCTTAAGAAGAACTGTATGAAAAAGGATAGGGGACTTTATAGAGAGATCCATTATGGAATTAGGAGGGCCAGAGAAATAAAATGATGCAGAAAAGGTAACAGTTGATGCAAAATTTGTATAGTCAGGTTAGAGAGTATTAGTTAAAATGTTGACTTCAGAGTAAAAGATGTTGGGTTCAATTCTTAAGTTACTATGCTTTGTTCTTTCTTTGTAATCCTTAGTTTTTCCATCTGTACAGCAGGGTAATAGTCGCTGTGGTTATTATGAAAGTTAAATAAAATAAGCCATGAAATGCACTTGGCATATTGTCTGACAAATATGACTGAGGAGGTTTATAGTATAAGCCCAGAAGTAAGTATTAGCAATTTGCAAGCCTTCTAGAAATCTCTCATTCACTGTTAAGAACAAAGCATTATGTAGGACTGGGGATCAATATGGGCCATGTTTCTATTATACTAAGTGCAGTTAATTATCCAGATAAGGAATAGAGAGAAGTTTTTCTCTCTTCAAGTCCATGCAAACAGATAGTACAAAAGCTGTCGAGATTCATGAGGATATTATAAACCAGTGGGTTCCCTGGTGGCTCAGCTGATGAAGAACCCACCCACCAAAGAAGATGCAGAAGATGCGAGTTGGATCCCTGAGTCAGGAAGATCCCCTGGAGAAGGAAATGGCAAGCCTCTTCAGTATTCTTGCCTGGAAAATTCCCTGGACAGAGGAGCCTTGCAGGCTGTACTCCATGGGGTCGCAAAAGAGTTCAACTTGACTGAGTGCACATGTACGCGCAGTGCAGGAGACAAATGGAGATGAGGCTGGTTCACAGACTTAGTTGATATTACTGGTATCTAGAGAATGCACAGCCTTTCATAAGAAAATTCTTGTCAAACATAAGAGAAGTGGAAGGTCAAGATAAAAAAAAAAGACAGTGAAATGCAGCCTGAGCCCAATTATACTGAATGCTGACATTATCAGACTCTAGTTACAGAATAGGAATAAAGGAGTTAGAATGTATGAAAAAGATATCAAGAAGACTGAAGGAAGATATAAGAAAGAAACAGAAGGGAAATATCATGATATTCTATCTATAAAGAAGGGTCTGAGCAAGATGTATTTTTGGTGTACCTTTTAAGTGAAGTGAAAGTCACTTAGTTGTGTCTGACTCTTTGCAACCCCATGGACTATATAATACATGGAATTCTCCAGGCCAGAATACTGCCATTCCCTTCTCCAAGAGATCGTCGACAGGTGTAGAACTCAGGTCTCCCACATTGCAGGCCGATTCTTTACTAGCTGAGCCATCAGGAAAGCCCAGGAATACTGGAGTGGGTAGCCTATCCCTTCTCCAGCAAATCTTCCCGACCCAGGAATTGAGCCGGGGTTTCCTACATCGCAGGCAGATTCTTTACCAGCTGAGGAGACCCATACATTGTAACGATAGTGCTGAAACTATAGACTAAATGAAATAAACATGAAAGTATCCTTACAGAAAAACATAGAAGTGTATTCTTTTTATTTTACTTGTACATTTCTCATATGAGTCTTCCCCCATCAGAGTCCACAGCATTTGATCCTCCTTTGAAAGACTTCAAATTTTTCAACATACATGTTTTCAGTTTTTCTCTGACTTACCTCACTTAGCGTAACACTCTCAAGGTTCATCCATGTGTTCACAAATGGCAGGATTTGCATTTTCTCATTGTTGAATAATATATTCTTTACCCGTGTAATATATCAACTGAATCTCAATTAAAATGTTATTACTTTTTCTGTTTATACACAAAGAGAAAAATTAGAAAGTATCTGAAAGTAAGAGGAATAAACCTAAACACCATCACCTGGTAGATGACTTTATGCTTCTCTGGGAAACAAATATTTATGTTTGAATCTCTGTGTCCAGAACAGAGGTTCTTAACATGGGGCCAGTGCCCTTGAGATTAAATGGAAAATGTTTGGTGTGTGAGTTATCATTCTAAGGAGACAGCCCATAGCTTTCATCTGATTTTCATAAACATGTCTTTTTCTCTGTTCAAAAACTAAGAAACAACTGATCTGGAGAAAGATAATTAAATATAACTAATGCATTACTTTGCCAACCAAGGTCCATCTAGTCAAGGCTATGGTTTTTCCAGTGGTCATGTATGGATGTGAGAGTTGGACTGTGAAGAAGCTGAGCGCTGAAGAATTGATGCTTTTGAACTGTGGTGTTGGAGAAGACTCTTGAGAGTCCCTTGGACTGCAAGGAGATCCAACCAGTCCATTCTAAAGGAGATCAGTCCGGGGTGTTCATTGGAAGGACTGATGCTAAAGCTAAAACTCCGATACTTTGGCCACCTCATGTGACGAGTTGACTCACTGGAAAAGACTCTGATGCTGGGAGGGGTTGGGAGCAGGGGGTGAAGGGGACGACAGAGAATGAGATGGCTGGATGGCATCACCGACTCAATGGACGTGAGTTTGAGTGAACTCCGGGAGTTGGTGATGGACAGGGAGGCCTGGTGTGCTGTAATTCATGGGGTCTCAAAGAGTCGGACACGACTGAGTGACTGAACTGAACTGAATGCATACATGATACATGTATCTTGTTTTTATGGATTCACTTTCAATGGAGTTTCTAAAGGGTCAGAAGAAAACATCCTTAAGGTCATCTGGGAAGGGAAGGCAAAGTAAAACATATTGTGTTGGTTAATATTGAAAAAGTAGATGGAAAAGAAGTTTTCTGGAGAAAAGAAAATCTGTAAGACAAGAAAAAACTTTAGCATGTGCTATAGAAAACAGCAAAGTGACAGATAAAGTTAAAGCTTCCAAAGAAAATCTAGCAAAGTTATATTCAAAGACAAAGCATATGTATTAAACTCATGACCTTGCAAATAATAATGCTGAAAGTGAAAATATTAGTCTCTCAGTCATGTCTGAATCTTTTTGAACACCTAGACTGTAGCTCTCCAGGCTCCTCTGTATATGGAATTCTCCAGGCAGGAATACTGGAGTGGACAGCCATTCCCTTCTCCAGGGAAGTCTTCCCAACCCAGGGATTGAACCCAGGTCTCCTTTATTTCAGGGAGATTCTTTACTGTCTGAGCCACCAAGAAAGCCCCTAATAATGCTGAAGTAATCTTTAAAGTTGAAAGAGGCAAATTGACTTAGAATGCTATAAAGATGAAAATCATGGATAGTTTATTTAAATTAAATCAGCTTTTTGATTATGTGAGGCTTTGAAAGATGTAAGAAGCAAACACAGCAGTGTCTTGTTATTGAATGAAATAGCATCGTGTCCAACTGAACAATATTGTGGACGCATATTGGGAAGTAATGACAGTTTCTAGTTAAAAGAAAAAGGAAAATAAAATCCCAGTATTAGTGATTTGGGATGAATGTAGGGGAAATTGAATTTTATATAATTTAAGAAAATGACAAAAACGTTCATTCATAATTAGGCATAAATGAATATTTAAAATGAACGAAATTACAATAAATCATCCTTTTTTTCTTAATATGACAATAAATTTTTAATATTCCTGGTGGCTCAGATGGTATAAAGAATCTGCCTGCAATGCAGGAGATGTTGATTTCATCCCTGGGTTGGGAAGATCCCCTGGAGAAGTGAATGGCCACCTCCTCCAGTATTCTTGCCTGGAGAATTCCATGGACAGAGGAGCCCAGAGAGCTATAGTCCATGGGTTTGCAAAGAGTCAGACATGACTGAGTAATTAACCCTTTTTCACTGTCACAGGGAAAACAGACAATTTAGTCTTGTATTTTTTGGATGGTTAATTGGAATTTATGTTTCTAATATTCTACAGTGTGTACCTCCGAACTGCAGAGGTTTTGATACATTCTCTATTGTATGCTTACCAACAAAAATATTAAAACTTATGTTTACCAAAGAGAACTCATTTTAACTAGTTGTCAAAGAGATACAGATTATTTGCTTACAATTATATGCAACTGCTTTAGGTTTGTCCGCAGACTAGCTTCCGGCTCTGAACATTTCCAGCCTTCTTTTCCTCTCATTGCCATGTTCTTCTGACGATGGGCTTAGGGCCATCTGACATAAAGAAGGTATCATGGAAGGAAGTCAGTGCAGAACAATGTGGCCATCTCAGTGAACTGTGGTTTTAAGAGAAAAAAAAAGCCATTTTTTTCACACTTTATAAAAACATACATCATGTGAAACAGTGTTAATGCCACTGCCAGGGATCTGGAGGTGGTCAATCTTGAAGCTTAAAGATTATTTGCTTCAGTGTAAATCTACTCTAGGCTTTATGTAGGTAAAAGAATTTGGAAACAGGCTATCCAGAAAAGTTAATCAGGTTGTAAAAAAAGACGAGGACAAAGTAATCAATCAAAGGAAAACACTGAAAATGTAAACCTTACAGATTATTTAACTAATTTATATCCAGTGTTATTGAATGTGTCCATTTGTGCATTGCTAAGGGGAGAATTACAGTCTTAAAGGAAAATGTGATTATTCCTGGTAGGACAATAATTTATTACAAAGCACACAGTCTTGTGAATATAGCTATGTGCTGAAGCGTAAGTTTAGGTTTGTGTTGCTACTCAATTATATTCATTCTAGCTCCAAAGCCAGTCCAGAAAATACCCCATAATCCCAGCTCCCTTTCAGAGTCCTCTCGTCTCACCTATGTGTCACTTTCCTCCTTCTTGGCTCCCTCTCAGGCTCCCCGTGCTGTTAGGTTTCTATGTGTATGGGATGTGGGAAACTTAATTTCTTGAGTTTCGTTGGACAATCGTATATGTAATATCTAGCTTTTGTTTGTTTTCTTTCAATTTCTAGAAGGTCACTAGATATGCCATGTTGGTTAGCAGATATTTGATCCTATCTAAAATGTCCCGAAAGCATTAGATCCATAAGACATTTGGTTCACACCAAAAGTTGTCAGTATTTTCAGGGCTATTTTGTCCTGTCCAAAATGTCCATAAGATATTTGATTCAGGCAAGTAGGTCCCTGATATTTGGGAATGTCCACAACCATTTGGACCAAATGGACGCATGGACATTTTGGTTTTGTTGTTTTTAATTTTTGTTTTGCATTGGAGTATAGTTGATTTACGATATTGTGTTATACAATATTGTATATACAGCAAAGAGATTCAGTTACATACATATACATATATCTATTCTTTTTTAGATTATTTTCCCATATAGATTTATTACAAAATATTGAGTAGAGTTTCCTGTGCTATATAGTAGGTCTTTGATTATCTGCTTTACATGTAGTACTATGTATATCTTAATCCCAATCCTAATTTATTCCTCCCCACCTTCCCTTTTGGTAACCTACATCCGTAAGTCAGTTTCTGTTTTGTTCAGTTGCTCAGTCATGTCTGACTCTCTGCAACTCCATGGACTGTATCATATGTGATATATATGAGTAATAATTCATACATACAATGAAATATTGTACAGTCACTTCAGTTCAGTTCAGTTCAGTTCAGTCGATCAGTTGTGTCCGACTCTGTGCGACCCCATGAATCACAGCACGCCAGGCCTCCCTGTCCATCACCAACTCCCGGAGTTCACTCAAACTCATGTCCACAGAGTCGGTGATGCCATCCAGCCATCTCATTCTCCGTCGTCCCCTTCTCCTCCCGCCCCCAACCCCTCCCAGCATCAGAGTCTTTTCCAGTGAGTCATCGCATGAGGTGGCCAAAGTATTGCAGTTTCAGCTTTAGCATCAGTCCCTCCAATGAACACCCAGGATTGATCTCCTTTAGAATGGACTGGTTGGATCTCCTTGCAGTCCAAGGGACTCTCAAGAGTCTTCTCCAACACCACAGTTCAAAAGCATCAATTCTTCGGCGATTAGCCTTCTTCACAGTCCAACTCTCACATCCATACATGACCACGGGAAAAACCATAGCCTTGACTAGACGGACCTTTGTTGGCAAAGTAATGTCTCTGCTTTTTAATATACTATCAAGGTTGGTCATAACTTTCCTTCCAAGGAGTAAGCGTCTTTTAATTTCATGGCTGCAATCAACATCTGCAATGATTTTGGAGCCCCAAAAAATAAAGTCTGACACTGTTTCCACTGTTTTTCCATCTATTTCCCATGAAGTCGCTTCAGTCATGTCCAACTCTTTGTGACCCTCTGGACTATAGCCCACCAGGCTCCTCAGTCCACGGGATTCTCCAGGCAAGAATACTGGAGTGAGTCACCATGCCCTCCTCCAAGGTCCTCTGGAGGAGGGCATGGCAACCTACTCTCCAGGATCCCCTGGAGGAGATTGGTAGAATTGGTGGAATTGACCTGAAGGCCATGTGTTTGTGGACTTTTGTTTGCTGGGAGTTTTCTTTAAGTCATGGCTTCAATTTCATTACTTGTGAACGGTCTGTTCATATTTTCATTTTCTTCCTGCTTCCGTGGTGGGAGAGTATGCCTTTCTAAGAGCTTGTCTGTTTCTTCTCAGTTGTGCATTTTATTGACATGTGGGTCCTTGTTGTTGTTCAATTGCTAAGTCATGTCTAACTCTTTGCAACCCCATAGACTGCAGCATGCCAGGGTCCTCTGTCCTCCACTATCTCCTGGAGTTCGCTCCAATTCATGCAGTTCCTACTAGTAGTCTCTCGTGATCATTTTGAATAGAACCAAATTTCAAAGATGTTTGGTGTGGACCAAACGTCCTGTGTATGTTTCAGACAGGACCAATTTTCCTACAAGGAAACAATTCTGAACACTGTAAAGATTTTCCTCTTTAGCCATTTTTTACCCCCAAATGCCAATTGTTTTTCTCAGTAAATAAATATTAATTACAAATCATGTATTAGACATCACTGGCAGTAACATAAACAATGACCTAGTTTTAAAGTGTAGTTAAAAATGTAGTTTTATCATCTAGGCAAAATTCTAACCTTATTGGGCACATCAAACCTAAATTGAGGTTCTATTCATAAGTCACCTGTCATTTTAGATGATATATCATAAACTAACTCATCATATGTCCATGACTAAAAGTGAGTAGATGTGTGATATCTGCAGAGAACATTTGCATTTTTTAAGAGGAGGATCCAATAGCTGCCTCACTGCATTTGAAGGACTCCTGGTACGAAAACAGATTTAAAAGGAGAAAATTGGGGAACTGGAGGCCTTAAAGAATAGAAGCCAAGTCTCTGACTAAAACCAAACCAGATTCTTTTTCCCTGTGGATTTTTTTCTCCTATACTGGAGACAATTCTTTTGTAATGTAGTTAAAGAAAGTGAAATATGCAAACTGACAAAGACAGCAACAGAAACTTCCAAGGCCTCTGAGGCTTTTGGAACAGCTGTCATGGAAGTGGACTTGGTTGACACCAAAATAACAGTGATGCAATATAAGTGCCTTTTACTTATGACAGTCTCTGCATTTATCAATTGCAAATGTACTATGTATACAGCCAGCAATTTGTCAAGAAGTGTGTTAGAAAGGTGTTTGGCCCAGATAAAAGGGACTGTATGTAGAAAAGTTTTGTTTATCTAAACTATATGCTCAGTAATGAAAGGGAAAGGACAATAACATGTGTCTAATCTTTCCTGACCACAGAGATAGTTGTCCTCAGAAACCTGGTTTCATATTTTATAAAATGCATATGTAAATGATCTACAGTGATAATAAAGGCTTGTTTTCTGGCCTAGATGTAACATAAGGAAATTCAGACATAACCAGTAAAATTATATCACATTCCATCCTCCAAAGTCAGTACCTCTTGTCTCTCTATACTGCATGCCTTACTTTCAAGCTGATTCAAACAGAAGCTGAGCAATTTGCTTCCTTCATGCTCTTAGGCAATGAGAATTTCAATTTTCTTCCATTCTGTATCACAGAAATAAAAAAATTAAAAATAATTATTTTAGAATAAAAATGACTCTTTGTGTATGTGTGTATGTGTGGCTGTGGCGAGGCTCCAGTTTTGCACACAGGCTGTCTCCAGTTGCCGTGACCGCGGACGGCTCTTTGTTGCGGGGCACAGGCTTCTCATTGCAAAGATCGCTCTAGTGTCAGCGCAGGGGCTTCAGTAGTTGTATCATGTGGTCTCGGTACTTGCAGCCTCCGGGCTTAGAGCACTGGCTCAGTAGTTGCAGCTGCACAGGATTAGTTGCTCCACAGCATGTGGGATCTTCCAGGACCAGAGATCAAACTGTGTCCCTTGCATTTTAAGATGGATTCTTAACCCCTTGACCACCAGGGAAGTCCAAGAATTATAATTCTTAATGGTTAGGCATTTTGTGGTATAACATAAATAAATATTTTGTACAAATTCTAAAATTCTATGTGGGTGATTGACTTAGGCATCCTATGTTCATCTTTTGTATTCGCTTAGTTTGAAAAATATACTCTTTTAATACAAATAAAAAGCAAAAATCTGTGTATATAGACACAGTAGGCTACTCTGATAAGCGTGGTACATAAATCCTTTAAAAGCACACTTAAAAAATATTCATCTCACGGAGATTGTGCTCCCTCTTTTGAAGTCATTCAATAGATGAGTGAGGGTGCTTATTTATAATGGAATCTAATTATCCCCATAAAGATTTATGGTTAAAAAAATTAAGGTTAAAAGAGGAAACATATGAAAGGATCCCCTTCATCAGGAACTTTATTGAAAAAGTAATGTGCTGTGACCATATGCAACCATCAGAGACCACATTCATTTTCCTCTTCCTCCTGTATTCCATAACGGAGACAAAAGCAGATAGGGATGGATCCTAATCCAATTTGAAGCTCGGCCACTTGATGAAAGATTGTGATTTTGAATCATATTCAACAAGGACAGTGATTTGCGCTCAGAATTATACAATATTCATTGGGAGCTGTATATTCTTATTTAAATCTCTTTCCTTTCTGCAGTTGTTTCCTGGTTAGAAGCAATGTCTGCCACAACTCATATGCATATAAGATGGAAACTTGGAAGAGAAATTGATTGTCTGTGATTTAATATGGGTGTTAATAATGAGTTTCCTCTCCAATTGGGATTCATGTTTGAGATTTAAGTGCTTTGGTCTGAAGGAAGAAGAGTCAGGGAGTTCATTGATTGAGCACTTTCCTCTGCAGTTTTAACGGTGTGTTAAAGGAGAGCTAGGTAGGTAGCGGGCTGTGGGTGCGGTGTGGAAAGAGGTGGAAGAGAAATAAAGATGGATGAGAAAAACTACACTGATAATAAACTTGGTGCTCACTGTTCACCTAGCTTTCTCACCACCCCCTCACTTAACCAATTCTTAAAGGTTGATGGCCACCCACTCCAGTATTCTTGCCTGGAAAAATGCCATGGACAGAGGAGCCTGGTGGGTCACAAAGAATCGGAGACGACTGAGTGACTAACACATTACAAAGGAGAAAATAATGCATTTGCAGCAGAAAAGCTAAATACTGTCCTTGTATCTCTTATCTATTGCTGTTTAACGAAGTACCCCCAAGACATCCCTAGTCACATTGCAAAGGGACAAGGACACAGGGATGACATGATTCCTTAGACGGTTGTATCTTTTTTTTTTTTTATTTGCACATCCGTTTGGGGTTTTATTTTGCTGAAAAGAATTCACACAGGCCAAAAACAAAAAACCATGCAAAACATTTTTGTACACACTTTTACCACACTATATCCCACTTCTGAAATGTTAAAATTAAAAATCCCAAAGCAAGAGTACTTGGGTTGAAAAGTTAACATTATAAAAGCTAGATTCCTAACACAAACACTGCAGCCATAAGTTACTCAGTTGCAAAAAGTTAATGTTTATAAATGTTAAATAAATGTCAACAATGAGGAGACAAGAACTGTAGATCCAAAGTGTACTCCTCACCATGAACTATGAAAACTTGTGTTTGGTGTTGTAGGACATCCATGATGTTAACTTGAAGTAGCTACAACCTTAACCCAACACTATGCCAAACTTAAAAACACCGAGGGAACCATATCAAAAATCACCTCCTTTTCCTGCTACCTTTAAAATTTTTTGTTGTTGATTTTGGGTTTTGGTAAATAAGAGTCCCTCAGATAATAATAAACGTCTTCAGTGTACCAGTGAGAGCGAAATGAAAGTAGTGCAAGTGTTAGTCGCTCAGTCGTATCCGACTGTTTGCCACCCCATGGACTGTAGCTCAACAGGCTCCTCTGTCCATGGAATTCTGCAGGCAAAATACTGGAGTGGGTAGCCATTCCCTTCTCCAGGGAATTTTCCCCACCCCGGGGTCTAACCCAGGTTTTCCACATTGCAGGCATATTCTTTACCATCGGAGCCACCGGGGAAACCTAATAAGCATGTAAAACAGAAAAATCACTGTCATTAACTTTGGAAATGTCTTTATTTGTAATCACTGAAAAAGCATATTATTTATCAACCAAGTATATGGAAACTTAACCATTATAGTAATTCCAAGGGTTGAAATTGGCAGTTTTTTAATAGTGAGTCTTGTATAGGTTGGAAAGACATTTATGTTTGGTGGGTTGAGGTTATTACCCACATCCCCTCATGTTTAATAATGTAAGGGCTGGGTTTGTGGAGAAATTTAACAATATATAGTGCTTGCACGTATGCAGAAATACAGTAGTAATTTTTGATATAAGAGAAATTTCGTTGGATTCTGAAATGTACATGACAGCATCTTTATCCTATCAACTTTATAGATGTTTTCTATTTAGAGGGATGCAAGGTATTTAGGAGATAAACCTGACACAGCATTGCTATCTGCTATTATAAATGTTAAATTTAAAAACTGTGTTTTGAAAATAAGTGGAAAAAAGTTATCTCTGAGAGAAAGCACAGAAAAAATATGAAGCTAATATAGTGCTTCACTTATCTCTGAAGTATAATTCCTTTCTTCATCCATCAACAAATTCATTTATTTACTAAATTTTCGATAAGATTATAGACTTCAGCTAAAAATAAAATATCAAAAAATAATAATATTCCTACCATCATGAAGCTTACAATCTAGTAGAGTTATGTTTAAATAAATAAACACATGCTATCATGTCAGATGATTTGAGTGCCAAGGAGACAGTGAAGGAAGGGGAGGGATAAAGCCTCAGGAGTGGAGGGGTTTTGTGATTTTCTGTTAGTCGCTCAGTCATGTCTGATTCTTTGCGACCCCATGGACTGTAGCCAATCAGGCTTCTCTGTCCATGGGATTCTCCAAGCAAAAATACTGGAGTGGGTGGCCATTCCTTCTCCAGAGGACCTTTCCAACCCAGGGATGGAACCCAGGTCTCCTGCAATGCAGGCAATTTCGTTACTGCTCGAGCCGGGGAAGCACTGTTCCATATTATGGAACTAAGCCTAAATGGGAAAAGAATTTGATAAAGAATAGATCCATGTATATGCATAGCTGAATCACTTTGCTGTGCACTGGAATCTAACACAACAGTGTTCATCACCTATACCCCGATATCCAATAAAAAGTTAAAAAATAAATAAATTAGGTGGTTTAAGAAGATGTCACCAAATAGATGCTATTTGAGTAAAGAACTGAAGGGAATGAAGAACTAAGCAATGGCCTGAGGGAGGCAGGTGCCGGCCAGGTTGATGGAAAGCCATGAGGCCAGAGGGCTTGGGTGAGGTGAGCACAGGGGGATTTGCAGCAGGTGCATCTGGGGAGGGCTGCACAGAGGGAGGCACTTTGTGGGAGCCCCCAAAAGCTACTTGAGCCTTGTCAGCCTTTGGGGTGTCACCTGGGTGATGTTGGGAAGCTATTAGAGGGGTTGGTGCACAGGAGTGGTACCGTGTGATTTACACTCTAAAAGAATTATTCTAGCACCAAGTTGAAAATAGGCAGTGAGTCAAATGACAAGGGAAGAAACATTTAGGCTTATTTGGAACCTATGACCATAATCACTTATGCTAGCTAGTGCCCCTGGCCATAGGAATAGCAACAGAGTCAAGAAGTGGTCTGGTACTGGAAGAATTTAGAAGAAGGGAATAGAAACTTAACCAGTATCTTTGATAGGAGCTGGGCTTCCTAGATGGTGCAGTGGTAAAGAATCTGCCTGCCAATGCAGGAGATGCAGGAAATGCTGTTTCAATCCCTGGGTCAGAAAGAACCCCTGGAGGAGGAAATGGCAACCCACTCCAGTATTCATAACTGGAAAATCCCACAGACAAAGGAGCCTGGTGGGCTATGGTCCAGGGGGTCACAAAGAGTCAGACATGACTGGGCATACACAAACACACTTGGATAGCTGCTGTGTTTGTCAACTTTATGTTGCAATTGCAGACCACCTCAGATATTCTCCCAGATCTCAGTTTACAAAAACTTACAAAAAAAAAGCATTGATGTCTTGCTCAGGTGACATGCAGGCAACTGCAATTTTGGTCACCACTGAATCTGCCTGACTCTGCGTGGCTCTTCCTCCCATTTTCTATGAATCCCAGAATCCAGGTTGGAGAAGCAGTTCCAATTAGTGACCCTCCAGCCTTCTTAAAAAGTGGGCATTCTTCTTACAATTTATGTGGAGACAAGTTGTCAAACACATCTTAATGCTTGCGTCTCATTAACCCAAAGCAACATTGCCAAGTCCATGGTCAGCGGGGTGAACACAGACACTCCTCCTTTGGGGAGGACCCCCAGGTCTCTATGTGACAGAGAAGGGAGCAAGTCATTGGAAACCATAATACAACCTACCTCATCACAGACTGAGAGAAAAATCTGGTTCTTCTGGTTGGCCTGAGCAACCAGCAAGAGTTGTGGTCCACTGGGATGGGAAAGACGATAGTGGGAATAGACTTAAAAATATATGTTAAAAAATGATAATAACGATGTCACATTATTTTAGTGCTTTTAAACATTAAAAAAATTATTGTGAGATATAGAAAATACGTTATTCTGGATGTCTGATCGGTTGTAAAAAGACCACAGGATAACCAAGGTAGCAGGCCATTATCATTTGAAGTGAAATAACTACACAGTTCAGCACAATTAACATGGTGTCATGGAAATATCTGCCTTCATAACAGTGGCCCATTTCAAAGTCATACCATTGCTATTCACAGATCATCAACTGCATGTCAGGGACAGTGATATTGAAGCGGCCTTTCACTTCACAACTTAAAGAGTCATCAATATTGCTCTCCACGATCAAAACAGAAAACCAGTATAAAATCTGCACAGAATAATTAGCAAGGTACTTATCCCTTGTGTACAAGTAGTATTTTGCAGGCTTTGTGAAAGTCCTGTTTTGCGTGTTTCTTACATCACTTAAGCCTGCTGGTACATGGGTTTCTGAAGAATGAGGGAGGGTTGATCAGCTTTTGGCAGAGATCAGCAAAATTTGCAAGCATGTTAGCCTCTCCATCAAGACTCATAAACTATTTTGGAAACTACAGGACAAAAAAAAAAAAAAAAAAAACAACCCATCCAAGCAGAAAATTAAAAAGCAATCTGCCAGTTCAGTGGAACTCAACCTTTGCTAGGCTGCAAATGCTGGTAAAATGGTTAAATATCCATTCATGATTACTCGGAGACACAAAGCTACGATTGAAACATGAAAAAAAAAATGTATGTATAGGCTATGGGAGGACTGGCAGAGCAGAGGAGAAAACAGGGTTAAATAATGCACCTCATAGAGCAGCGTGGGACTTGAGGCATTTTTGGTTTTGTTTCTGGTTTGTTTTTAAAGTGGATTTCTACCAACATGCTGAGAACCCTGCATTTAAATGTGACGGGATGGAGAAGGGGGTTAGCTCCCTGAACTGCTGGCGCTCCAAAGAGGGAGCAGTTCATTTTTTTTTTTGCTGTAAAATTTTTTATTTATTAATGATTATTAGTAAGAGAGGAGATTAAGGAATATTACAAATTGACAAGTAGAAAATAAAAGAATTTGTACAACTCCCTTAAAAGAAGGAAACTATTATTTATCATTTAAATGACTCAGTGGAAAAGACTCTGATGCTGGGAGGGACTGGGGGCAGGAGGAGAAGGGGACGACAGAGAATGAGATGGCTGGATGGCATCACCGACTCGATGGGTGTGTTTGAGTGAACTCCAGGAGATGGTGATGGACAGGGAGGCCTGGCGTGCTGTGATTCATGGGGTCTCAAAGAGTCGGACACGACTGAGCCACTGAACTGAACTGAACTGATACTATGTGGTGACAGATTTAAATATCTGTAAAAGTTCCAGTAGATACTAGTAATGTTCAAAATGATTTTTTAAAATAAGTACATGAAACTATAAAGATATACTCTTTCAGTTTCACAGACGTTCAAAGTCCATCTAAGAATTCTGTGCATGAAAGCTGTCCTTTTTTTTCCTGTTTTTGTGTTCGAATGTCTGCCTAAGATTGCCTTTGAGTCCAGAGTGGTGCTCATTTTCTCACTTGATGATAATATAGTTGCCAGTCAGCAGTTGCGTGACTCGAGATGTTTGTTATGTTGACTGTCAAATTCTTTAAAAAAAAAAAATAAAAGAAAAAAAAAAACTGTTGATGAGACAAAGCTAAGTTTATTAGATGCACTAAAAGAGAGCATTACCTCATCAGTGCAGTGTCTTGAAGGAAGTTGGAGGAGGATATTTATAGAGGTGCTGGAACTGGGCTGAGTGATTTTAAGGCCAGTCTTGCATCAGGAGTGCTGGTTAAGACTGGGAAGAGTCAGTGAGTAATAAATAGTTTGGGGATCTGTGAGCACCTTGAGGCAGGAGTCTTAAACTGTTTAGATCTTAAGTGTTCAAGATCTTAAAGTGTTAAGTCTTAAGATCTAAGCAAAGATCTTAGTCTTGACAGGTAAGCTACTTAGCTGCTTCAGCTTCATGACCTTAAGGCTACTTAGCTGCTTCAGCTTCATGACCTTAAGGCATACTGGTAGAGTCCACGTGCCATTGCAGAAGATACAAGAGATGGCAGGTTTGATCCCCAGGTTGGGAAGAATCCCTGGAGGAGGAAATGTCAACCCACTCCAGTATTCTTGCCTGGAGAATCCCATGAACAGAGGAGCCTGGCGGGCTGCAGTCCATGGTGTTACAAAGAGTTAGACGCAACTGAGTACACATGGGGATGAAACCTTATCTTCGGGAGCAAGCAGTTAAGCAATCTTTATCGGCTTCCGTATTACTCAGTACTGGGCCGTTCCGTTCCGTTCCATCGCTCAGTCGTGTCCAACTCTTTGCAACCCCGTGGACTGTAGCCTACCAGGCTTCTCCGTCCACAGGATTCTCCAGGCAAGAATACTGGAGTGGGTTACCATCTCCTTCTCCAGGGGATCTTCCCGACCCAGGGATCGAACCCGGGTCTCCCGCATTGGAGGCGGACGCTTTAGCCTCTGAGCCACCAGGGAAGCCCTCAGTACTGGGCCAGGGAACTGTATTAGTCTATGAGTTTGAGTGAACTCCGGGAGTTGGTGATGGACAGGGAGGCCTGGCTTGCTGTGATTCATGGGGTCGCAAAGAGTTGGACACCACTGAGCGACTGAACTGAACTGAAACTCTATTGAAATTTTACCAACTCTGTGAGATTTTGGAAGAATCTACTCCATGTCCCAGAGGGGTAAAGTCTCTGTGGTCTCATTCTCTGCCAGACATCTCATCAAGAATGGATGAAACTCAAAAACATTGAATTGCAGATTTCAAATGGGTGAATTGTTCAGTTCAGTTCAGTCACTCAGCCGTGTCCGACTCTCCGCGACCCCATGAATCGCAGCATGCCAGGCCTCCCTGTCCATCACCAACTCCCGGAGTTCACTCAAACTCATGTCCATGGAGTCGGTGATGACATCCAGCCATCTCATTCTCGGTCGTCCCCTTCTCCTCCAGCCCCCAACCTTTCCTAGCATCAGAGTCTTTTCCTGTAAGTCAGCTCATCGCATGAGGTGTCCAAAGTATTGGAGTTTCAGCTTTAGCATCAGTCCTTCCAATGAACACCCAGGACTGATCTCCTTTAGAATGGACTGGTTGGATCTCCTTGCAGTATAAGGGACTCTCAAGAGTCTTCTCCAACACCACAGTTCAAAAGCATCAATTCTTCGATGATCAGCTTTCTTCACAGTCCAACTCTCACATCCATACATGACCACGGGAAAAACCGTAGCCTTGACTAGATGGACCTTTGTTGGCAAAGTAATGTCTCTCCTTTTTAATATACTATCAAGGTTGGTCATAACTTTCCTTCCAAGGAGTAAGTGTCTTTTAATTTCATGGCTGCAATCAGCATGTTAATTATAATATCTCAATAAAGCCTTACAAACAGAAGTAAAATCAAAGAAGGAAAAAGAAATGACAGAATGCCGAAATTGTCATTGTATGATAAACAATAGGAGGTTGATAATAGAAAGACTGCAATTAGCCTGTTATCTAAAAGACAGAAAGGTTTTGACATTCATACTGATGGAACTCCTTTCTCTGCTTTTCTCGCCCGATCAATGATCATTTTGTCTGTCTGTTGAACTCATGTAAGTCCCCAAATGTGACAGTGTTACGTGCCCCAACAAGAGGAAGCAACTATAGTCTACCCGCGTTGGTTAGAAGCTGGGCAGTACACAAACTCCTGGGTTACCGAAAAGAAGAAATGCCTCAAGCGATGTGGCACGCAGTGCTTTTCTTTGGTTTGCTGTGTCTGTTTTTGGTGGTGGCCCTCAGTTGTGTAAAACTCTTGACTCTGCACCCCTTTGGACTATAGCCTACCATGCTCTTCTATCCGTGGGATTTTTCAGGCACGAATACAGGAGTAGCATGCCTTTTTCTCACCTGCGTCTCCTGTGACTCCTGCATTGGCCAGTGGATTTTTTACTCACTGAGCCATCGGGGAAGCCTACCCTTTGGGGGCTAAGATAATTAGGAGACCAGGCATAAGAACCCTTGAACACCCCTGTTTCTCCTATTTCTATAAACATCCCTCACACTATTAGAAAACTGTCTACTGAATTTTGGGAAATGTTTCCATTGTATGATATGCTTTGTTTTGAACATCCTATGGTTGAAGAATTTGCAAGTTGTTTCATTTGACCGAAGGAGAACTCGGTTGTCAAGTTTCACATCCCAAGGGTGCCCTCAGATATAAAACTTGCCTCTGTCATTTTGGATTTCTGATGGCAATTCCTCTGAGTCCAGAAAACCTGTAAATCATAATTAAGCTAAAGATAACTCTACCGTGGATACTTTATAGTGCCTTTTTTTTTTTTCAGAACATAGGGAAACAGGACCAATTTATCACCTCTGCCTTCACCCCATCCTGCTGCTAGTCCTCCTGTGTTTCAGAACTAAAAAGGAATGAATACAAAATTGCTTCTGTCAGGGGAAACAGTAGATCCAGTAATTGCCCTGTCAAGAGTTTTGGTGAGAGAAGTATTCTGAAATTACAATATAATACAAGTCTCATGGAGGATTTCCTATATACGGTATT
The DNA here is from genome assembly GCF_049115385.1 of Moschus berezovskii. Classification (NCBI taxonomy): domain Eukaryota; kingdom Metazoa; phylum Chordata; class Mammalia; order Artiodactyla; family Moschidae; genus Moschus; species Moschus berezovskii. The sequence continues at coordinate 119,425,029 of NC_142462.1, forward strand.
TTTTGATCTACCAACTGAATAAAAAATACCTCATCTCACATTTCTTCTTTCAGATCTAATAGGAAAGATCTATCAGCTACTGTGGCTTTAACATTAAGATAGTTTACTTTTGTTTTTTCGTTGGTTGGTTGGTTTGACTGAAGTATAATCAAGAAATAAAACTTGAATTCCTCAAGTCAATTCTATTGAGGCAACTTTGATCCCTTCAAATGTTAAGTAATTTCCACAATGTTGCAGAGGTGATTAGTGAAAGAACCAGAATTTAATATCAGTTCACTCTAACATACTGTTGTTAAATACTTCTAATATTGCATTCTTCTACCTTTTGTAAAACTTATATAGATTTTGATTCAAGAAAATGAGCATAGATTTTGAGTAAAGTAAGTTCTGAACGGGGGGGAGAAATCTTATTCAAAGATATCAAATTTGTTATAGGTTGGTAGAAAGCAAACTCAGACTCTGTTTTCTTGCTTGTCAACCTTCAAGCTTTGTTTACCTCAGCTAGAAAATGGAGATATTACTTGTACTTTCCTCATAAGGTAATGCTAATATCTGTAAGTCATAAGATACATAGACACACACACTCACATTTATCTGTATGTATACATGCAAAACTGTCTGCCACATATAAATGCTAAATAAATTTGATATTTAAGAAAGAAATAAAATTTGAAGTGTACAATGTGTTGCTTTTATATATGTGATCCATTGTGAAAGGAAGAACTTTGGAAGAACGTTATTATGTTTTGAAATCATGAAATACAATGAGAAAGGTATATGATTAAGTAAAAATGCAGTGTGTAAGAGTAAGACTTTCCAGGCAGTCTCTGCCCCTTCTTTCTGGCTCTCCAGTAATATTGCTTACATCCTGGGCTTTCGCAGGCCTGATGTTTTCCTGTTTTTACTTGTTATTCCCTTTCAATACTTTTAGGTGTATGAGAGTTACATTATTAACAGCCTCAGCAAAACATAGACATGTTTACAAATGCCATTTGTAAGAGACGACTATCTAGGAAATGTTTTGTTGTACGGGATGGTTTTTGTTTACCTTCCTGCCACTTATAAGGGAAAGGAGCACAGGATCCCATAAAGCTGATAGGAATCTTTTAAGTAACTTTTTCACCAGAAAGGTCCTCCCTGGCCCTGCCTTGGACACGCTATCCATGAATGATTTATTGCCAGGATATTATTGAATTCCTCATGTTGCTAAGTTAATATTAATAGTAAGAAAAACTAGCTGTGATCGGGGTTGATATAACTGAAAACTACAGTCACCTCAGGGCGGAAATTATTATTTTAATCTTAGCCAGGAAGATAAACATGTCCTCAGGCACTCAAGTCCTTAAGAATTAGGTGAAGTGTGCTTACCAGAAAGTGGCAGGCGGCCAGGGAAAGGTGGCTCATGTTTCTCAAGGAAATTAAACCCATTTGGATTCTCTGTTCTGGTGTCTCTTGTTTAGTTCTTCTGGAAATTAGTTTTGATGAGGAGCTCTGGCAAATATTTGGGTTCTATAAATTCAGTGTGATAAAAGGAAAAATCATCCCAGCTGGCAGCTAGACTCTCAGGGAGTTACAGAGCATTGAAATAAAAACCACAGTGGACAAAATAAAGTGTGCTATGACTTACAAAACATCTGTATTATACCAAATCAGACCACTGTCACCAGTGTTCTAACCACTGACTCCCCTTTGAAGGGCTCCTTTAGATTTTTGTGTTCAAAATAAGATTCGAGGCAGACTGATCCAGCAGGAACGCTAGGATTTTCTGGATCAGAATGTAGAGACATGTGTTCTAAGAGTCCTGTTGCAGGTGTGTGCCGTGCTCAGCCGTGTCCCACTCTTTGTAACCCCATGGACTGTAGCCCACTAGGCTCTTCTGTCCATGGGATTTCCCACCAAGAATACTGGAGCAGGTTGCCATTTCCTCCTCCAGGGGATCTTCCCAACCCAGGGATCAAACCCAAGTTTCCTGCATTGCAGGCGGATTTTAGTTACCACTGATCCTCCTCTTTCAGCAAGCCTGCTTATTTATAAATTCAGAGCAACCCATGCTCAGACCACCCTATTAATTCCCCCAGTCCCCAGAGCCTAAAAGCAACCTCCACTTTAGAGAAATCCCTTGGTTCTGCTGGGATGCATTTCCTTATATAGCAATCTCATTGGTTTAGTCATTTGGCTACGATGGTTTTGGTGTGTGTCAGTTGGTAGGCTTTAACAGGTAATATTGGAAAAGTGGAAAAACTGGAGATAACTGTGAGTTAAAAATCATACGATGTGAGAGGTAAAGTGTTGAATTAACATATTAATATATGATTTATTCCTAGGATTTTTCTCTAAACATGTATTAAAATCAAAGTATCTGGGGCGACGAGTTAACTCACTGGAAAAGAGTCTTATGCTGGGAGGGATTGGGGTGGGAGGAGACGGGGACGACAGAGAATGAAATGGCTGGATGGCATCACCGACTCGATGGACATGAGTTTGAGTGAACTCCGGGAGTTGGTGATGGACAGGGAGGCCTGGTGTGCTGTGATTCATGGGGTCGCAAAGAGTCGGACACAACTGAGCGACTGAACTGAACTGAACAGTATTCTTTAATGTCTCTCTAGGTCCTTCTAATGAGCAACCCAACCAAGCATGAAAACCAATGGGTTAAAGACATAAATATTCCCCCCCAATATTTCTTTGAATTTTAATTTACATATGATAAAAGGCATAGATTTAGTGAGTGTACCTTTCAGTGAGCTTGATGCATGTAAAATTCAAGTAATCATTACCTCAATCAAGATACATCTTTCACACTAAAACCTTGCTCTTATGCTCCTTTCCAGTCAATCCCCTCTTGACAGGCATTGTCCTTTCTTATATCACCATAGATTCATTTTGCTTATTTTTGACATCACACATGAGAGAGGTTGTTAAAGATGGCTGATAGAGGCGAGGAGATGTCAGCCTTGAATGGCTGAGCTTCAGCTTTGAGTAGTTCTTCAGAGATGTGTGCCTGCGAAGTTGCTTCAGTCCTGTCTCTTTGCAACCCTGTGGACTGTAGCCTGCCAGGTTCCTCTGTCCATGGGGATTCTCCAGTCAAGAATACTATAGTAGTTGCCATGCCCTCCTCCAGGGGATCTTCCCAACCCAGGGATCAAACCCTTCTGTCCTTAGTCTACCTGCGTTGGCAGGTGGATTATTTACCATTAGTGCCACCTTCAGAGGTGGTTTACTGGGATTCTTTAATGTTCCAGATGAGGCTGAAACCCTTGGTGTTGTGACCCAGTGTCACACAACTAGTCAATGGTGTGTGTGTGTGTGTGTGTGTGCATATGTGCATGCACACACATGTGCCCAGTCGTGTCTGATACTTTGCAGCCTGATTGACTGTAGCCTTCTAGGCTCTTCTGTCTATGGAATTTTCCAGGGAAGAATACTGAAGTGGATTGCCATTTCCTGTTCCAGGGGATCTTCCCGACCCATGGATTGAACCCACGTCTCTTTGTATCCTGTATTGACAGGCAGATTCTTTCACTGCACGATCTGGGAAACCCGTAATGAGTCTTCTGTATCATCCAGTCCCTCTTCATTGATGTTTCTTATGTCTTCATACACATCCTAATAAATATCTGTTGAACTAGAAACTTCGAAATGTCTCTAAACTCTAATTGCTACTACCATACCTCGGCTCAGACCCTCTTAATCCCTTATCTCATCTAAACCATTCAATAAGTTCCTGACTAGTCTCCTTGCCTTTAGATTCTCTCTCATTTACTCACTCATCAACACACAATCAAACACCTCTCCTAAGTTCATAGTCTAACGAACTTTATTTGCATTCTGTTGCTAACTTGATCTTTGTAGAACTGGATCTAAATACAAAGCTTCCATTAGTTTTCAGTGGTCTCAAGTTTTATGAAGAACAAACCCTAATAAGCGAGATGAAAAGGACTGATTTGAGCGTTTAGGCAGAGAAAAACACACAGAAAGGACAGAGCACAGATTTGCAGTGCCTTTGGGTGGTTTGTTATGGTCAAAGAGAAGCAAGTATGGAAGGAAACTGGCAAAGAAGGAGATTTGGGAATGCGGAGGAAAACTGGTGGGGATGGTGGTAGGGGCTAGAATCATTAAGGCTTGTATTTCATTTAAAGAAATGTTTGTTTCTGCCCTGAAGTCATAGAAGTCTTCAAAATATTTGGGGTACATGTGCAATAAGAGCATTTTATATATATACACACATAAAATCTCATAGTACCAGGCACTGTTCTAGGCTCCCTTCATATCAAAGAAAATGTGAATTGATTTATTCAGGTGTTTTTATGGTATAATTAATATTTTTTAAAAAGGAGAATCAAATCACCATGATATAGTCCAATTCGTACTATCAGATTTGGGGGAAATTTCAGCATTGGGTGTTGGAGAAGACTCTTGAGAGTCCCTTGGACTGCAAGGAGATCCAACCAGTCCATCCTAAAGGAGATCAGTCCTGGGTATTCATTGGAGAGACTGATGTTGAAGCTGAAACTCCAATACTCTGGCCACCTGATGCGAAGAGCTGACTCATTGGAAAAGACCCTGATGCTGGGAAAGACTGAGGGCAGGAGTGGAAGGGGATGACAGAGGATGAGATGATTAGATGGCATCACCAACTCAATGGACATGGGTTTGGGTGGACTCTGGGAGTTGGTGATGGACAGGGAGGCCTGGCGTGCTGTGATTCATGGGGTCGCGGAGAGTCGGACACGACTGAGCGACTGAACTGAACTGAACTGAGCATTGGGAAGGTTGTGGGATTCAGAGCAGGCTTTTATAAGATGGGGGATGTAGTCTTTAAAGGAAATGTGAATTTTGAACCAGAATGAGATTGAGGGAAAGGCATTCCATGTTTAAGAATATGAGGTGGTGGTTTGTGTGCTTGTGTGTGTGTGTGTGTAGCTTAGAGGGGGACACTGGGGGTTGAAAGATTCTGAGATATACCTGGTAGTTATGAGTGAGGGAATGAAAGTCTCTCATTCACGTTCAACTCTTTGCAACTCCTTCGACAGTAGTCCGCCAGGCCCCACTGTCCATGGAATTCTCCAGGCAAGAATACTGGGGTGGGAAGTTTCTCACATTCTTCTTGAGCAGGAAAGGGGCCTGATGCAAATATGTTCAGGGTTTTTTTTGTGTGTGTGTGTGTGTAGCATTCAAGTGTTGTACAATGCAGAGTGGTATTAGCAAGATCTGTTGGGTGGATAGCAAGATGAGCTGCCCGAGAAAGAATTTAGAAAATCTAAAGGTAAAATACAATGTCTGTCTAGTGAAAGTTATGGTTTTTCCTGTAGTCATGTACGCATGTGAAAGTTGGACCATAAGAAAGCCTGAGTGTCGAAGAATTGTTACTTTTGAACTGTGCTGCTGGAGAAGACTGTTGATAGTCCCTTGGACTTCAAGGAGATAAAACCAGTCAATCCTAAAGGAAATAAACCCTGGATATTCATTAGAAGGGCTGAAGCTGAACCTCCAATGCTTTGGCCACCTCATGCGGAGAGCCAACTTATTGGAAAAGACCCTGATACTGGGAAAGATTGAGGGCACGAGGAGAAGGAGGTGGCAGAGGTTGAGATAGTTGGATGGCATCACCGACTCAATGGACATGAGTTTGAGCAAACTCCGGGTGATAGTAAAGGACAGGAAAGCTTGGTGTGCTGTAGTCCTTGGGGGCACAAAGAGTCACACACAACTTAGTGACTGAACAGGAACAAAACAGAGCATGGAACTAAAGGCATTGCAAAGTTGAAAATGGCTTCAATGTGAAAACCTGTAGCTCAGGACCCCACTAACTGAAAGAACCTTCTCTAATGGAGGAGTAAAGAGACGTGTTCTTGTGATATACCTGCTACCCTTTCTACTCCTTTTGATGAAGTCCCTTTAAGTAATCCCTGGTCTCAGAAATGACCACACATAGATCATTGCAATAGTAATTGGCATCTGAGTATCTCCAACGAACAGGAAGATGAGTAGAGGGACCACTTAGGTCACGTAATTAATCTGACTTCTAAGCCACTGTCTAAGTCCAAGTTTGGGTTTATGGGACTTTAAAATTTATCAGGACATGTCTGTTTGGCAATCTTATGTGAAGAGACAACTTATTGGAAAAGACCCTGATGCTGGAAAAGACCGAAGGCAAAAGGAAAACGGGACAGCAGAGAATGAAATGATTAGAAAGCATCAACAACACAAAGCACATGAATTTGAGCAAACTCTAGGAGACAGTGGAGGACAGGGAAATCTGGTGGGCTGCAGTCCATGGGGTCGCAAAGAGCGCGATACGACTTGGTGACTGAACAACAGCAGTATCCAAGTCTGGCTTTCAGTGACATCCTTGTTTTGCCTAAGAAACAAGTATTCTTATGATCATTTGCTTTTCTGTTATTTTGAAACTTTAATTAATCCTTAGCTTGCAAATTCATCTGATCTCAAACTTTTAAAAAATTCTTCTCGTGTTTATTCTTAATTTATGCAATTTCAAGCCATTTTAATGAGAATTGTTGATGCTGTACATTTTTATGAGGAAAACATATGCTTAAGACTGCTTAAATGACTAAACTGATAACATTTGCCACATTTAATTCTCATGTAAGATCTCTTTACTGTAATCCTTTACAGTTTTTAGTATTTCAGTACAATTTTGACTTAACTCTAACAGAGCAAAACACATTTTATTTATTTATATTGCATCAATATTAAAGGAAATCTTTACACAAAAATGTGATTATGTGTTTTAAATATCTGTGCTGTAAGGGAAAACATATTGGCTTGGGAGCTTAATCAAGTTACTGGAAACCTTAGAAATTACCAGTAAATGAGGTTAAAACAATAATTTAGCAATTATTTTGATTCATAGTTTGACTGAGTCACTTGAGACCGAGTTTGCCTATCAGATCATGGAGTATGCGTAGATCTGTTTGCAGCTTTCCTGACATAGAATTATTACTTGAAACGTATTTTGAGTTTCACAGAGGAAGGCTCTTGTTTTCTATAAATTCATGTTAACGTGAATTTGAAGTACCTGACAAATCTCATTAAATTAAATTTATCCTGTTAATCTAGGGACAGAGCACACTGATCTTTTTACAAGAAAGAGCAGAGTGAAGGATTGAAAGAACATCAAGAAATAAAATAGTCATTTTCTGAAAATTCTTGCCCTGAGAGGCAGAAGCCGGTCCAGATAAAGCACATCCATATATCAGCTTCCCTGGCAAGGATATCATGCAGACAGAAGAACAAGCTCTATAACAGGTTGAGGAAAACCTTAATGCTAGATATTGGTTAAGTCTCTTTGGTATTAGCATGGTATTCTAAGGTTCAAAGGATTGGATCCACTTAAAGTAAACATCAAAAGAGACAGCTTGGCACCTTAAGAGCTCCTGTCAAAGCAATCACTTTGAAGTTTTCAAGTGTGAAAATTAAAAGGGTTAATTTTAGATTGATGGGATTTGGGGGAGCAGGATGCCTAGGCATGAGATGTAGGTTATTTGAAGACCAGTTGAGTCCTTTCTGAGTGCCACTTCCATACTCAAGACTTGTGCAGACTGTTTTAGTGCAAGAGAAATGACTTATCCCCCAGTACCCAGGAGTCAGAAATTTGAAGCTTTCACGTAGGGTTCAGCCCCCTTTGCCTCGGACTCTCCTAGTTATCACAGCTGGCTCATCATCAACATCAAAGTGGGTGCTTTTAAAATACAGACTGCAGGGCCAGCAGCTCAGAGTGCCTGCGTTTAAGGCAGTAGGATTCTGTCATCTGTATTCATTTTATAAAACACCCCCAGGTGATTCTGATAACCCAGGTGCTTGGGAAATTCTATCCTAGGAAACATTATGCAGAATTCCTGATTTCATGACATTGTTGCCTAAATAAGAATGTATGTGTATGCATGTGTATTTGTGTGTGTGTGTTCTCCCTTCTCTTTCCCAAGATGCTAACAACTGTTTCCTCTTCAGAGTTATGATTATAACATATATGGTTATGATGTTTACATATATCACAAGGTGGTTGTTTAGTCACTAAGTCGTGTCCAACTCATTTGCCATCCCATGGACTGTAGTACACCAAGCTCCTCTGTCCATGGGATTTCCCAGGCAAGAATACTAGAGTGGATTGCCACTTCAGTCTCCAAATTTGCATGTATTAAGATTTTTGGAATAATAGGTCAAGAAATTCTTTAAAAAGCTGTTCTCTCTTTTTTCCAGAGACCAGTATAGTGTTTGTTCTGTTCATAGTCTATACTCAGTAAATAAATCAATTAACAAGAGAAGGCATTTAGGAATAATTTAGTGAGTAAAGTCTGTTCTCTCCAAAATGTTTGCATATTCCCCAGCTTACCAATTTATTATTGTTCCTCCACTGGGGAAGAAGCTCCAGGAAACATCTATTTTAGCCTCTTTTGTTCATTGTTGTATCCCCTTCACTAGAATAGAGCCTAATACCTAGGAGGTACTCAGTAAATATATATTGAATACATGGTTATATAAAATTATGTCCACAGTTTACACAGTAATATTTGACATTGTTCTCACTGTATTTGGAAAACTAAAACAGATTTATGTTTTAACCTTAACATGTAGGAAATCTATTAAAAACTATATTACATCACGGTTTATGTGATTTAATTGAATTTTAGTATTAAAAAAATTTGAAAATGCTGATGTAAATATATCAGTATTAGTTTCTAGCAGTAGTTTTATTAGTTTTGAATGCTTTTCTTTTAGCATTTAGTATTAGATATATTTGTGGAAAAAAGTTTAAATGCAATAAATGAATGCATTTTCTGGAATACATATTTACTTATTAATGTTTCAAATTAAAAGAACTTAGATGCAGAAATTGTTTTCTGTTTTGTGGTATGATAGTCCAGTTACTTCAAGGAAATAATTGGCATTTAGACTATTTATTTAATTTTGAAAGAAAATTTAGATTAATGCAATTTAGGTTGCTATAAAAAGGTTACTACATCAGTATGATACTTTTATAAGTTGATATATCACTTAGTGAACATTTCAGTGGAAGCTATGAAAATGTTGAAGTTTCATTTTTCTAAAACATGTGTTCCAATGTCAGTGTGAGCTCTTACACTTCTGAGAGAGAAGTGAGAACCTTGCCAATATCCATGTTCTTATGATCTGTTTCCAGAAGTGCTGGCTTTAATTAGGTAAATATAAAAGTTATGTGATTTATCTACATTTACTGAGATGGCATTGTTATTGTGTCAGTTCAGTTCAGTTCAGTTCAGTCGCTCAGTCGTGTCCGACTCTCCGCGACCCCATGAACTACAGCACGCCAGGCCTCCCTGTCCATCACCAACTCCCGGAGTTCACTCAAACTCATGTCCACAGAGTCGGTGATGCCATCCAGCCATCTCATTCTCCGTCGTCCCCTTCTCCTCCCGCCCCCAACCTTTCCCAGCATCAGAGTCTTTTCCAGTGAGTCAACTCGTCGCATGAGGTGGCCAAAGTATTGCAGTTTCAGCTTCAGCATCAGTCCCTCCAATGAACACCCAGGATTGATCTCCTTTAGAATGGACTGGTTGGATCTCCTTGCATTGTTATTGTGTAGTTTCCTTTAAATAAAGAGAGGCATGTGTAAACACATACACAAACACACATAAAGGAGTTACATAGCTGTCCTTGGGGCATTCCATTTGGTGGTCAAATATCAACACTCACTCCTCTCCCTCAGGCTGATGTAAATGCCATGTTATGAATGATTAATCTAAGCCAGAAAGAACATGCACACCACTAGAATCTTGCTCACATAATTTTCAGAGGTTCTTTGATGACTGGGTGACTTCTACCTTCTGTCCTAGCATTTAACTTTGCCAGTGCTCTTGCTTTGAGGTAGTGAGATTTGAAACTCCGAACAAATTCTCATCTTACATTTTCTCACAACAGTAATTTATCCTCAGTGTGGGAATTGTTCCTTACCCTCAAAGTTTTAGATACCGTTCATGCTGATTTCAACCTGCATTTTCTTAAAGGTGATTTCACTCCAAAAATAAATCATACAACATATTTTTCATTGGAAACCATTTTCTTTTTGTAATACTTCCTGTAACAAAATTAAGAGAAATATTTTAATGATGTTTTATATTGTTTTTATGTCTTTTCCACTACAGGTTCCTCAAAAATCCCATCAACTTTTTCTCCCATTCCCTCTATTCTTTCTTATTTTGCTGGCTGTTTGTGTGTAGGGAGGTGAAACTGGCATAATGTTTTTAAAGGTTGTGGAATGTTTGGCCTCTTTGATTTTCTGTAGGGCAGCATAGTGCAAGTCTGGCCCTGTTCCCACTCTTGCTATTATTCACTCTAAACTCGATATGCAGGGCACTGGCCATAGACAGCTGCCCAGACAGGTGGTCTGCCCTGCACAGGGTCCCAGAGGCAGGTCAGGGCAAGAGCCATCAAAACCTTCTTGATAAAACAGGCGTTCGCCACTCTGAAAATGAGGAAATTGCACTTTATAGCACTGAAGTGTTCACAGATTGCACTTCCCTAACGTTTTCCCCTTTGTATCTCATAATAATCCTTGGACCTACAATACCTAAGTATTATTTCCCCCACATTCCAACTGGAGAAAATGGGGGCTAAGAGAGGTTAATTTATGCGCCAAAGGAGAGAGACCATCAGGTCTCAAATCTTGAGCCTGAAAGTTCTTTAGTCTTCCGACACCGGTTCAGTGTCATCTGTTGCTGAGCTGAGTCCTGCAGTGAATGGATCCAAAGCACTCCATTCCTGTGTTCTCCTTCCCACATCCCTCCCTGCCTCAGGGAGCACAGGTAAAATCACCCGAGGATCTCAGTATGCTGTGTGATAACAGTTGATTCTAGACCTACCTCCCTACCCCATCCCACCCCCTCCTTGAAAATAAACCTTGACTTTCCTTTAGGTTTACATTACTTAAGTCTTGTCTTGGATTATACATAATATTGCCCTGTCTATCTATCTCTATCTTTCCGTCTGAAAATTATCAAGTTGCAATGTAGCAAATATTTTAAAACACTAATTCACACACACACACGCACCACACAAACAGCCACAAGGGAAATTTAGAAAGAGATATATTTATATACAGGGAAGTTTAGAGAATGATAAGACTATATGGCCCCATGGACTATAGCCCACCAGTCATCTCTGTTTGTGGAATTCTCCAGGCAAGAATACTGGAGTGGGTTGCCATTCCCTTCTCCAGGGGATCTTCGCGACCCAGGGATCAAGCCCGGGTCTCCCGCATTGCAGGCAGATTCTTTACCATCTGAGCCACCAGGGAAGCCTTAAGAGTATACAGTAGTAGTATATTTATTACATTCAATATAATCATCATGCAGCATGTGGTGTGGTCATGTGTTGTGATGTCTACGGGACAGTTTGTAGTGTGGTTTGAAAGTACTGGCCTTGGTTTCAGAGGCCGAGTGAATGATCAGTTCAGTTCAGTTCAGTCGCTCAGTCGTGTCTGACTCTTTGCGACCCCATGAATCACAGCACGCCAGGCCTCCCTGTCCATCACCAACTCCCAGAGTTCACTCAAACTCCTGTCCATAGAGTTGGTGATACCATCCAGCCATCTCATTCTCTGTCGACCCCTTCTCCTCCTGCCCCCAATCCCTCCCAGAATCAGAGTCTTTTCCAGTGAGTCAACTCGTTGCATGAGGTGGCCAAAGTATTGGAGTTTCAGCTTTAGCATCAGTCCTTCCAATGAACACCCAGGATCGATCTCCCTTAGAATGGACTGGTTGGATCTCCTTCCGGTCCAAGGGACTCTCAAGAGTCTTCTCCAGCGCCACCGTTCAAAAGCATCAATTCTTCGGCGATCAGCCTTCTTCACAGTCCAACTCTCACATCCATACCTCTTTCACTTTCATCAAGAGGCCTTTGAGTTCCTCTTCACTTTCTGCAATAAGGGTGGTGTCATCTGCATATCTGAGGTTATTGATGTTTCTCCCAGCAATCTTGATTCCAGCTTGTGCTTCTTCCAGCCCAGCATTCCTCATGATGTACTCTGCATATAAGTTAAATAAGCAAGGTGACAATATACAGCCTTGACGTACTCCTTTTCCTATTTGGAACCAGTCTGTTGTTCCATGTACAGTTCTGACTGTTACTTCCTGACCTGCATACAGGTTTCTCATGAAGCAGGTCAGGTGGTCTGGTATTCCCATCTCTTTCAGAATGTTCCACAGTTTATTGTGATCCACACAGTCAAAGGCTTTGGCATAGTCAATGAAGCAGAAATAGATGTTTTTTTTTTTTCTGAAACTCTCTTGCTTTCTCCATGATCCAGCGGATGTTGGCAATTTGATCTCTGGTGCCTCTGCCTTTTCTAAAACCTGCTTGAACATCTGGGAATTCACGGTTCACATATTGCTAAAGCCTGGCTTGGAGAATTTTGAGCATGAATTTACTAGCGTGTGAGATGAGTGCAATTGTTCAGTAGTTTGAGCATTCTTTGGCAGTGCCTTTCTTTGGGATTGGAATGAAGACTGACCTTTTCCAGTCCTGTGGCCACTGCTGAGTTTTCCAAATTTGCTGGCATATTGAGTGCAGCACTTTCACAGCAGCATCTTTCAAGATTTGAAATAGCTCAACTGGAATTCCATCACCTCCACTAGCTTTGTTTGTAGTGATGCTTTCTAAGGCCCACTTGACTTCACATTCCAAGATGTCTGGCTCTAGGTCAGTGATCACGTTATCATGATTATCTTGGTCGTGAAGATCTTTTTTGTACAGTTCTTCTGTGTATTCTTGGGCTTTGTCAATTAATATCAGACTGATCTAAGTGACCTAATTTCTGCATCACACAACCTGTTGTGCCCAAAGCGATACTGATACACTTACAGAAGTATTGCAAAAACTCAATGGTTAACGTATGTAGAACTAAATCTCAGTGCACATGCTATAATACACACTGAAAAGACAGAGCTACTTTTTCCACACCTGGAATTGTTAATCATTAAACAGAAAAACCTCATGACTTCATTAGTTACCAATACGATGTCAACAATGTCAACTGAATCCCAGAAAATATTCTTTCAACCAATGCTTGGAGAAATACGATTTTTCACTGTTACATTTTTCTCTAATGTATGATGTCAGGCTATTTTTTTGCTCAAGTTGCAGTTGAAAACTTACTTTAAAAATATGAATATAACCTAAAAATACCATATGTTGTGTATGGTATGTTATGTCAAAGTAGGAGACAGAGAAGATGGCAAAACACAATCAAAGTATAAAGAATTGTGTCCCAGACACATGTGGTCTTGATTCCTGGCTTTGATCCTTACAGGCTTTATAACTTTGGATAAATTGCTTGATCTCATCAAGGTTTCACACATTCATTCATAAAATAAGGAAAATAATAATTATCTCACAGCTCTGACGGTGAAAAGCACTAAAACAATGAATGTGACTGATGTAGAATAGGGCTAGCATTAGGGTCGATGTTTAATTCATGTTTATTTCCCTTCCTCCATTTCTTTTTTTTAATATTTTTAATTGGAGGATAATTGCTTTGCAGCATTGTGTTGGCTTCCACTGTGCAGCAACGTGAATCAGCCATAAGTATACATATCCCCCCTCCTACCTGAATCTCCCTCCCCACATCCCAGCCCTGCATTTCTTTCCACTTCTGTTCTCCATTCCTATCCTTAACATCTCTGGGAACCAGCGGAGCACAAGAGAAATCCTAAGGCATGTAAAAAGACTCAGTGAGAAAAATTCATATAGAGAGGAGGAGACGGTTGAAAATTCTAATCATTTCCCTGGAACCAATATTTGCCCAAAACAAGCATTCCTCATAAGAATGGCTGCACGATTTATTTAGGAAGCAAAGCGCAATATTTACAGGGGCAAAGAGGGCAGCGAAGTTAGTGAAATCTGACATTTGTGAGCTGGCACTACTTCATAAATCTCACTTCCCTCAGTGGAAAGGATTAGCTTTCAATACAGATTACTCCACATGGAAGAGAAACACTGGAAGCATTAGACTTAAGGGATCTTGCTCTACACAGCCAAGTTCTTTTCAGATAATTCTGGTTGATTAAACAAACAGGGAAAATAACCCTTCTAACATTGTACAAATATTAAGATTTGGAGTCGACATATGGGCAGCAGTGTCCTCCTGGGATGAAAGATTTCAAAGCAACATGCAATTTAAATTAATATAGTTGCATATAATGATGGTTATTTTCCTAATGATCGCTTGGATTGAAGTCCATGTTTTCTGACTTTTCTTCCAATAATGCCATTAAAGCTATATGGGGTTGACTTGTACATCAAACTCACCCTTGGTATTTAGGTTATGGAAGGAATGAAACTTTTTAGGGGGGCAAAAAGGGATGGGTCAAAGGGCATGAGGAAAGAAGGTAGGCATAGTATATATTATGCTGTTGTAACCAGAAGTAGGGTCTGGCTGCTTGCCAGTCAAAAGCCATTAAAGAGGCAAGGTTGGTGGAAAGGAAAGTAGGCTTTATTTTGGTTGCTGGCAGCCAGTGGGGAAGGTGAACGCCTGTCTAAAGGCCATTCCCCCATCCCCCCGACAGTCCGTGGGCAAGAGCTTCTATAGGCAGAGGGAGGGGGCTACATGCAGATGGAGCACAGTCAGCTCTGACCGTCATTTTGAAATTGGTCCTTGGTGGTCTGACCAGCATTATCTTGATTGTTTTGAGTACAGTTGGCTCAGACAGTAAAGCATCTGTCTGCAAGGCGGCAGACCTGGGTTCAGTCCCCGGGTTGGGAAGATCCCCTGGAGAAGGGCATGGCACCCCACTCCAGTAATCTTGCCTGGAGAACTCCATGGACAGAGGAGCCTGGCAGGCTGCAGTCCACGGGGTCACAAAGCGCCAGACACAACGGAGCGACTGACAGTTTCACAGTTAATCTTCAATTGCGGTGTCGCTGGTCTCCCTGCCTTTGAGGCCAGTTCTCGGAATTGTGGCAGCTTCTGTCGTGCCTAGAGTGTGCCGTCATGTACTCAACTTCTTCTACCTGGAGTTTCAGTGTCTGTAAGACAGCTCACAGGGTATGGCTGTGAATATTATCTGTGGTCCTTGAGAAGGAACCAAAGGTCCTTGACTGTGCTTAACGACTGCATTATTATTTGGTCTCTGTTGTTATCCCTTGTCTCTGCACGTTCTCACTTCTCTGATTAAACTTATTCTTGGCTAAAGTTTTTCTACAGACAAAAGGCAGGCAGAGAACATGGGGATCAAAGACCATAGGGTCCCGCTCCATTTCACTGTTACTTTCCTAGGCAGGAAATCTATTGACATTTATAAAACTGGTTATGATGACCATTTCAGGAGGGCTCGGAATTAGAATCAAAGAGGGGAATGTTTGCAGGTGAATCTCACTGTATTCTGTAAGGTTGTTCCAGAAGAGTTGTCTTTATAATTAATCCTACTGTCTATTAGCGTACAGTTAGGGATATGATGTTTTGGGTAAAATTTTACAAACTTTTAGGGTTGAAAGTAGCCCAAGGGTCCTACAGTCCAGAATTCTCAGGGGATGAAAGGTTTAATGGAAAATTGTCTGTGACTCAGAATAGACTAGACTAAGACTAAGACTGCAAGGAGATCCAACCAGTCCATCCTAAAGGAGATCAATCCTGGGTGTTCACTGGAAGGACTGATGCTGAAGCTGAAACTCCAATACTTTGGCCACCTCATGCGAAGAGTTGACTCACTGGAAAAGACTCTGATGCTGGGAGGGATTGGGGGCGGGAGGAGAAGGGGACGACGGAGAATGAGATGGCTGGATGGCATCACCGACTCTATGGAGGTGGGTTTGAGTGAACTCCGGGAGTTGGTGATGGACAGAGAGGCCTGGCGTGCTGTGATTCATGGGGTCGCTGAGAGTCGGACATGACTGAGCGACTGAACTGAACTGAAGACTAGGGCCCAAATATCCTAATGCTCTTCTTTAGCAATTTCCTAATTATTTCCTTACTCACTAGTTAGACAAACCTGGATATTCGCATGCTCTGTGAGTGTTTATGTTGCAGATTGACCAAAGCCAGTTTGATTGTCCACAGTTGATAACTTTCTTTGCAACATCCCTTGGTCTTCTTTTTGAATTAATTTTTTTTTTTAATGTAGCCAGGTTGGGCCTTAGTTGTGGCGTTCAGGATCTTCACTGTGTCATGCCAGATATTTCCTTGTGGCATACAGACTCTCTAGTTGTGGCATGAGGGCTCAGTAGTGGGCCTTCCTGCTTAGTTGCTCCATGGCATGTGGAATCTTAGTTCCCCAGCCAGGGATCAAACCTATGTCCCCTGTATTGCCAGGTAGATTCTTAACCACTGGACCACCAGGGAAGTCTCCTTTTGTATTCTCTTGTTAGAAGTGCAAGTTTTAATTCTTCTCTTGCCTAATCACATTATAATCTCATATTCCAATGAGAGTTAATGACAGAAATCAAATTCTCCTACACATTCTCTTCCTAGCAATCAAATAGAAAAGTCATGGTATCTACCCTGAGAGATTCATGAAATTCCAACCTTTTCCCTTTCTGGATACTTTGACAAACACCATGCATGAGAAGAAGAGTTAGTTGCTCAGTCATGTGTGACTCTGCGACCTCATGGACTGTAGCCCACCAGGCTCCTCTATGCGTGGAACTCTCCAGGCAAGAATACTAGAGTGATAGCTATTCCCTTTTCCACGTGTTCTTCTGGACCTAGGGATTGAACCCAGGTCTCCTGCATTGCAGGTGGATTCTTTACCATCTGAGCCACCAGGGAAGCCCCCATCAGTGAGAGTTAGGAGGGTTTGGTTACCAATTAGCTGGAATCAGGCCCAAGCATCCTCTGGAGATGGTTGTTCTTGGAACCTGATGAAATTTGTGTCCAGAGGCAGCAGCAAAGAGTAGAGGAGATCAGGCTCAGCAAGTCTTGAATATTGTCCAGATAAGGTAGGGCCTTCATGGGGTGTCTTAGCAAGTGCATGCCTTGCTTCACTGATGAAATCTATCTCAGTGATGAAAAATCATTGCTGCTCTCTAGGGTGATAATGAAGAAGCTTTTGAGGTTATTAGATATCAGCATAGTTGAACCATTATAATAACCACATGCCAAATGCTACTAACCTATGGGGTGTGCTTGCTATGTTGACAGATGTTCTCTGTCACACAAAACTAACAAAAATGGATCTGAAATTCTATTTTTAGAAACATAACAAATCAAGATCATCTTTCAAATTCTTTTATTCCTTGTTTATTTATTCCTTGCTGTGGAAGGCTCATGTAAAGTAGAATAGTCTCTTGAATATCATACATTTTGATACTTAGTTCAGTCATACTTTGGGTGTACTTCAACCTGTTGTTAACCATCCATGCTCCTTGTTTTAAAAATACATTTCATATACTTGGTAAATGCCATTAAATTGTCATCTAAATTACATAAAGAGTGGCAGGGCTCTGTTTCAAATCATTTACATATCTCCCCTCCTCTCTGCACAACCACACACATTTATACATCTGCACGTTTGGTCATTTACCCCCTCTCACGGATTGTAATTTTAGTCATTTTACTCAGTCTTTAAAATGCATAATTATTATCTCACATTACTTCAAGTGCATTAATTTGCTTGCAGAAATGTTACCATTTTCTAATGAAACAGTAGCAAATACTGCAGTCAATTCCAGCTGGAATTTGATTATTATATTAATCCCATTGCCAATTGCTAAACGCCTTTGCAAGGTAATTATATTGTTATCTGATCCTGCCTTGCTTCCACTGAGTCAACATGTACACAGGTGGAAAATGCATTAAATAAGGCATCTTGGTCAATGGCTTGTTTTCAGTGTCAGTGAATCTGTGCAAATACAAATGAAATTATATACATTACTCTCACTGAAGAATCAGGTCATTTATTATGGAATATAGCCAGATGGTATATACATACTGGGATAGACATTTTTTAAAATAAACAGTTCTCATATGGCTAAGCGTTTGTTGATTTGGGGAAATTCATTGTGAGATACTGTTGCTGATAGTTTTAATATCTATCAACCCAAGCTCCATAACAGCTAGCCATCTCTGAAGTCTCTTCAGAATCTGGTATAGTAGAGTAGGAATAATGTATGACACTTCTGTGTCAACTGAGTAGAGGTGGGACTTATCACTTGTCATTTTATTTTATTTTATTTTATTTTTATTTCTAAAAAAGAATTTTATTAAAAAAGCACAAATGCAAAGAAATGAACAGAGGAAAATGTATGCGTCGAACCTGGACTGGTCACTTATGATAATATACATGCTACAATTCCATTCTCCCCAATCATTCCACCTTCACCCTCTCCCACAGAGTCCCAAAGACTGTTCTAAATGGCTATGTCTCTTTTGCAGTCTCTTATACAGGGTTCAGGTTACCATTTTTCTAAATTCCATATATATGCGTTAATATACAGTATTGATGTTCTTCTTTCTGGCTTACTTCACTCTGTATAATTGGCTCCAATTTCATCCACCTCATTAAAACTGATTCAAATGCATTCTTTTTGATGGCTGAGAAATACTCCATTGTGTATATGTACCAAAGCTTTCTTATCCATTCAACTGCAGATGGACATCTAGGTTGCTTCCATGTCCTGGCTATTATAAACAGTGCTGCAATGAACATTGGAGTACATGTGTCTCTTTCAATTCTGGTTTCCTCGGTATGTATGCCCAGGAGTGCGATCGCTGGATCATATGGCAGTTCTATTTCCAGTTTTCTGAGGAATCTCCACACTGTTCTCCATAGTGGCTGTACTAGTTTGCATTCCCACCAACAGTGTAAGAGGGTTCCCTTCTCTCCACACCCTCTCCAGCACTTATTGCATGTAGACTTTTGGATAGCAGCCATTCTGACTGGTGTGAAATGGTATCTCATTGTGGTTTTGATTTGCATTTCTCTGATGATGAGGGATGTTGAGCATTTTTTCATGTGTTTATTAGCCATCTTTATGTCTTCTTTGGAGAAATGTCTGTTTAGTTCTTTGGCCCATTTTTTGATTGGGTCACTTAGTTTTCTAAAAGAGTGATGTCTGAGATCTTTAAGGTGCAGCTTCTGAGCTCTCTTTGGGTCTTTTCCCAACCAAGGCAGTGTCAGTCACTTCTCCCGATGACTCCACTAACACCTCATCCACATCTCTATTCCAGCATTTCAATACACAGTGCTGCCGTGATTTGATTATATATTGGTCTCTACCTCCCTTATGTCAGCTCCAGAGCCCTTGATTTACTTTCTCCTTCATGTTTATGTTATCATGAAGATTTTGTGCATAGTAGGCTTTCATCAAAGAGGAAATTAAGTGGAACATTCTTGAGCTTACAATCTTAGTGGCAAATATATATTGTAAACAAATGAAAACATTGAAAAATGCATCTGTGCTATAGTGTAAAAGGCAGAAAGAAATTGCCCACTGCTTCCCAGATTACTCTGAGAATTGTAGTAGTGTCTCCAATCTCTTGTATGTTTTCTTAATAATATGACTTCAGTAGGAAAGGACCCCCTCCTTCTAGGTCAGTAAATGATGATAATCATTTCAAATAATCCCATGAAGGCAATATCTAATCTGATGAATAGAACTCACCTTACTGGCAGGCACAAGCAATAAGAATCATTAGTATACCTACTGTTATTATGCAAGATGATTTTGATTTTTTTTTCTAAGTAGAACCTCTCCATTCGGACATGTGTAAAATCAATATCATCTTGCATAATAGCAGTAGGTATACTAATGGTAAAAATAATTAAATGACAGAGGTGAAAATGCCAAAAACTTGTTTTTAAATAAACTTTTCTTTTGAAAACATTTTTGAGTCTTACTGTTTTTAACTTACTTATAAATGAGTAGTCTTATTTCCACTAACTACTTAAAAAGAGGACTTGAATAGGCATTAAAGTTGTTCTGGCTCTTAACAGGATGAATATAAAATGCTCTCAGGTTATAATAGAATTTTAAATATGAATGACTTTTTGAGAAAAGTATATTAATGAAATACATTTTACTTGTAAAATTTTTTTGGGGGGGACAGGTTAACTTTTAAAATAAGAATCAAGGCTTCCATTAATTAAAAGTTGTTCTCAGTGATGAAAAATATAAGCTCTTGAATTTTAGCAAATTCCAAATACAGAAAATGTACATGTTAGAGTAACTGATAAAATGTGTACTTCATAAATAGAACTAAAATTAAATTAGACAAGGAACAATGTGACATATTTAAAAACAAATGCATAATAAATACTAAAATATGCTGGTGATAGCCTAATTTAAAAGAAACATTGGTTGAATTTATTAAGACAGGACTTTGACTCAACACTATATGACAACTATGATTTAACGTTTTAAAAAATATTAATGCTACTCACTGTATCTTGAAACCTTAGTCAAATTTTATGGTCATTAGCTTTTATTTTCATGATAAAGAAATGAAAATTTTCAGGAGCTAAAAGCTCAGTTGTACATTTCTAGGCTTTCTAGAGAATAGTCAAAGAATTAGTTCAATCAAATTATTAAAACTAGAATTCAGTTTTGTAAGGATAATCCAATTCTGTTGGTGTATTTATTATTATTATTACTTTAGAACACCATATAGATGCCTACACTACACACCAGACACTCCATTAGGTTATTTATATAGAGAATCACATTTTCTGCTCCTACTCTGTGAGCAAGCATACTTATATTGCAGATAGAATATACCGTTTTAGAAAAATTAAGACACTCTTGTCCAGGGTGGCACACACGGGGTTTAAACTCACATTCATTTGGCTAGGAAATGAGGACAAGTTAACCAATTCAGTTCTCAATTACATTTTCAGGAGCATACTCTGCAATATGAACCCTCTGGTAAAACTAGATGTTGATTTTCAGGCCGTGAATATGACCAGTGTTGCCAGTTCTGCAACTTGCAACTTTATTCTTGCAGTCCCTTATGTCTGGAAGAGCTCATTCTTTTTTTTTTTTCTCCTTTAAATATTACTCCTCCTTCAAGGCCAAGTGAAAGCTACAAGCTCAAGTAAGGTTATGGAAGACTTCCAAACCATTGCCTTATGAACTCTCACAGAGCTCACCTACATTCATTAGAGAACTTCTAGACTCATCTTATGGTGTCCTTAATACTACACACTATTAGATCCTGAGACACAAAACACATTGCCTTCTTTCTCATTATTCAGAAGGCATGTTGAAGAATTTGCCATAGAAATTATCCAGTCAATATTTATTTACTACCAGGGCTTCCGTGGAGTGATAGATAATACAGTACAGCTAGAGAACAGTTCACAGAATATAAGTAAACTTCCTGATCTCATGGTGTTTGCTAAATTCATGGGAACAGGTAACACCAGTTCAAAGAAATTAATTTTGTGCAAAGTTTGGCAAGGTTATGCTTCTCTGCTCCATCACTAAATCTTTCCTTTTAGCCTCGCACTCATATTCTCAATTCCCTCTGAAAGCTGTGGATGAATTTTCAGGAAAGATGGTAGCAGTGAGCCTTTACATGGACCACTGTCCCTCTAGTTCCCCCTAGTTTATTCAAGATGTTTATCTTTAAAGATACTGTCCAGTGATCCTGTTTTAGATCTTAGACCCAAAGGTATTCTTATATTTCCCCTAAAGTCCAGCATTAACAGATAAGTTAAGTGCTCCTGTTCAATGAATTCAACAGATCACCCAGGGGGCAATGGAGGAGAGTTTATCAAGTATTTTGTTAGGTATCAAGCTCTTTGTAAGAACCTAGTTAAGAAATCAGAAAAGAAGTTCATGCTAACATTTTGTAATAGACTGGAGGAATACAATTTCCCTGAAGATAAACTCTTGGAGAATACAAGGACCAGATACACAGGCAAAACTGAGGATAGTGTGGAACTCTGCCTCTTGATGCTAAGAAAGGCAGTGCTACTTAGGGGATACAATTTTAGGGTGCCGAGGTGGAAACATTGTTCTGTTTACTCCCAGTATTGTCTTAGGGGAAGTGATTAATTTATCTGAGCCTTTAACTGCCTGTATCTCCTAAGGTCACCGTGAGAATTAAATTAGATAATTTGTGGTGCACAGTTAGTTAGTGTTAGTCGTGTCCGACTCTGCCACCCCATGAACTATAGCCTGACAAGCTCCTCTATCCATGGGATTCTCCAGGGAAGAATACTGGAGTGGATTGCCATTCCCTTCTCCAGGGGATATTCCCAACCTGGGGACTGAACCCAGGTCTCCTGCATTGCAAGCGGATTCTTTACCGTCTGAGCTACAGGGAAGATCCTTACTAACTGGTGCACAGTAAGTGGTTAATAGATATATTTTTTTACTAGGCCAACCCCAACCTGATGGGCAATGATCATCCTGGTAGATTGCCACACAGTTCGTTCATGAGTGGGCTTCTTCTACTATTTTCTTTACTTCCTTTTGAGAGAATTCTGCATGTTTTTCTACCAAATTAAGATCAGACATCTTCTATATTTATGATTTGGATTTGCAGTACTGGTCTTGTGTGCCTGACCTCTCTCCTGGCCATTGATCATGTGATTACCTGTCTTTGTGTCAGAACGTATTTTAGCATCTAGAAGCTACAATTAATAGCATCTTAGTGAAGGGAGGTTCTCATGTATGCTCCCCATATTTTGTGTACCTAAAGATAAATGGTGGGATTTGGAAGCTTAATATGCCTACATAGTAACAGAGATGGAAGCAGAGAGTGAAAAAGAGAGGTCTAAATTTAATAAAAAGCCAATCAGAGGCATACAAGGAAACCAAGTCAATACATCCAAGTCTCAGATGGCCATCTGAGTAACATTTCTTCCTGAATTAATTTTTACTAAATCTAATAAGATAGCATCTGTTACTAACCTCTCATAAATAGTAGACTTGATTCCATTGTTTCAGTCATAATTAATACTAGTTAATACCTTTTCCTTTATCTTGGTTTCTTCTATCCTTAACCACCTCCCCCCCTCCCACAATGGTAGCTCCAACTCACTGCTCTGCACCTTCTCTGTATTTTCAGTCCCTCCCCTTTGACTTTACAATTGTCTGAGCACATGCCTTCATCCCCGAACTTATTTTGTATTTAAACCATTACAGGGGATTCCGAGTGGTTCAGTGGTTAGGCCATGCTGGTCCTGCCAAAGGCCCAGATTTGATCCCTGGACTGGGAACCAAGATCGTACAAGCCATGCAGTGCAACCAAAATTATATATATGTAATAGATATATAATAAAACATGTTACATTTGGATCTCCTAACAATGCTGAGAAAGCCTTTAGTCCCACTTCTTTCATTTTATTGATGAGAAAACTGAGATACAGACATGAATATCAGACACTACCAATTGAATTTAGAGGAAACAGGTAATGGAAGTGGCACCTAGTAGTTTACAAAGTACATTTACATATGTCATTGGATCTTACCCTCCTAAAACTCACTTATGGAAAAACAGTCTTTTTTACACATATTTGTAGATAAGAAATTGAGTATTTGAAAGATTATATGATTGCACAATTCACATGATTAAGAGTTGACCTAAGGTCTCTGCTAATTCTTAATCCAGTGTTTTTTCCACCATTATCAACTCTGCCTTTTCCATTCACTCTGTCTTTTTATTTTTAACTCAGTTCTAATTATCTGTTCTTCCTTCTTAAAAATTAGACTCAGATATTTGTGAAGTTACATGTATACAGACACACACACACACACACACCTTTCAGGGTAGGATATGCAGTTTCAAGATTCCTGAACATCTTGTAAAAGGTAAATCTTTTGTGAGAGCTTCTATAGTTTTATTTATTTGCTGAGTACGTGTTCAATTGGTTTTAATTGGTACAATGTTGAGAAATGTCAATTAAAAGGAAAAAAGTATTAGGAGTCTTCAGAGAATTCATTCTGTTATTTGAAGGTATATTCATAACCATTTCTTGTTGGTTTTAAATAACAGACTGTGTTCCACATGAATGTATAGTATATAACTGAGTTAATTAAATAATACCATAATTTCAGGGATATAGGGAAAAAAGCCATACACTGTTATGCTTTTTTTATTCCATGTCTGTAATTTGCTTTTAGCTTTATTTTTTAATGCATTATTATTTTTTTTAAATAAAGAACCAGTGTAAAGCTAATGAATAAGACTGATAAGATGTAGAAAACCAGTTTTAGAAAGTTTGTTGCTAACAACCAAAATAAAAATTAAGGTCTTCAAAATGTAGGCCTAAAATTATTTTTTAAAGTTGTCAGAGAAAATCTGCCCATGACCTGTTTATTTTCCATTTAAAATAAACTGAGTGGTTTTGACTCCCTTCTCTCCGTGGCCCATATAGTGCTGAAAATAGACAAGGAAATAAAACTGCAAGCTTTAAGGAAAAGATAACTCGATGCCTGCTGTACTTGCAGAGTAATCAAGGCTTATGGTATATTTATCCCATTTCCTCACTCCTCCCTTCTTGTTATTTCAGTCTTCCTCATCAAAACACTTACTTCCCCCCCGCACCCCGAATCCTTGCAAATTAGCATCTCATGCATATTCACTGGCAAATCACTCAGTGATCCGCCAATGGCAGTGGCCTCTTTCCTGGGAGCTACAGTAGGACAGAGGTGACCAGCCGGCCACCTGTCGCTGTTTTAAGCTCACATACAGGTCATTAGTTCCCAGACAATGTAAAGTTGACTAAAATTTGCTGTTACAGGCCCTTCAATCTGCAATTCTTTAATCTTCCTCAAGACAGTGCAACATTTATCATGAGACTGAGCACACAGCAATAAATTCTATCCAGTTCGCAACTGTAGTTCTCCTAAGGGGAGATGACCTTTTATATTTTTAATAAAGATTTTATCGTTTTCTTTCCATGAAGCAAGGGATCAGATATTTTGTTGTTTTCTAGAATCAAAGGCATCTCATAGTAATTACTTTTCTAAGACTCACTCCTTGAATTTGTAGACTTCTAATAGACTAGAGTTTATTAGTCTATTAAAACTCTATTAACTATAGAGTTAAATAGATTAAAAACTAATAGATTAAAAACTCTATTAACTATAGAGTTTTTAATTTATAATAAAGGATTCCACAGATAGCAGAAAATTTGCAAGTAACCGAATCTGGATTATAATCCTTGCCATTTTTTTTCTTTTCTTTTCCACTTTCCTGGGAAGCTCTTCACAGGGTAAGGATACATTTGCAATTTTGTGTCTGAGTTAAAAATTAAAAGAAAAATACACTCCAGCTCCAATTACAAGTCATTATTTTTAAAAGTTAGTTCTTTCTCTGCCTTGATACAAACTGATTGGAATCTCACAGTAAACTATAGACAACTACATTAGATGTTCCTCTTCTGGTTGAAATGATGGGGTATAGTTATGCTATACATTTCTCAGTAGACAGTGTGATTGTGAGATAGAACTGAAATTTAGATAAGATTCCTTCTCCAACACATAGCCATTTCTGTAACAAATGACTTAGGAACGATACCAAATACAAGGATAATAAGATAGTGAAAGAAAGCTACATTGAGACTACATTTCCCAGTCAATATAAGAATCAGTTCAGTGTCAATCTTGGCATATTGTGCTCTTTCTCAAGAAAAGCTATTTAAAAAGAAGTCACATATTAATAAAAATGTATTTTTTTCTTTTTCTTCAGCCTTAAAGTATCATGTGTCAAAAAATATTAACAGTTAATTAACCATGTTAGTACTTTCAAAGCAAATTTCTGAAACAAATAGATTTGAACATAAATCAATTTAATATTTGAAAGGATAGTTGTAGGAAAGATATAGTTTTAATTATTATAGCACAGTCCAACTATATTCATTGCTTTTTTAAAAAAAGAAATTTTAAAGTAGGATTATACTTTGAGGTAATTTGGTTTCAGTTTATTTTTGTACTAAATTACCCAATTATATTTCCTTTCCTGATTAGTTTAATTCTTATCAAGGATATATCAGAAAACCCACTAAATTGTTACTTTCACTGTTTAAATAGTTATATTAATGCTGTTTAGTGAACATTCAGCTTGATTAAGTTTAGTGTGAGTATACCTGGAACATTTTAATATATTGATGTATTTTTCAAGTTGGATTACATGGCAAAGTAAATTCATTCCAAATACTTACTTTTGAGAAGTGTGCATTAAAAGATCCCCTGGAGAAGTGATTGGCTCCCTACTCCAGTATTCTTGCCTGAAGAATTCTAAGGACAGAGGAGCCTGGTGGGCCATAGTCCATGGGGTTGCAAAGAGTTGAACACAACTGAGTACTGACACTTTCACGCTTTCATGCATACTTTAAGTAGCACCAATATTTTGACCTGTGCTTACACCCTGTATGACAGACCAATCAGGGCCACGGCATCTTGACTGCAGAGGTAACTGGGTAGATCCATCATGGTTTCTTTCAACTTCAGCTTTTGAAGGATTAATAAAGATGACAAAGGATCGATGTAAGTAAGGATAAAACCTTACCATTAAACAACATGTACAATCTCCTATTAAGACTTCAAATTCAAGTAGTGATAAAACCTTTAGTCAGACCTGGATGAGGCAGTGTCTCTGGCCAGATTTTTGTCCACGTCTCATCATCCTTTTTCTGTTTTTCTCTTAATCTCCTTCAGAGAGGTAGACATTTAGTCCACCTTTTGATTAATACAAATTGGCAGTTTCTCGAATCGCCAGTCCAAGTTCGATGCATGATACAGGATGCTCGGGGCTGATGTACTGGGATGAACCAGAGGGATGGGTTGGGGAGGGAGGTGGGAGGGGGGTTCAAGATGGGGAACATATGGACACCCGGGGCAGATTCATGTCAATGTATGGCAAAACCAATACAATAATGTAAAATAATTAGCCTCCAATTAAAATAAATAAATTTAAAAAGAAGAAATTTAAAAAAAAGTTATGCTTATCAAAAAACAAATTGGCAGTTTCTTATATTGATAGTAATACTGTAATAATCTAATCATTAATTAGATGATTAATTATGATTAATTGATTACTAATAATTACTGATTAAGCTTCCCTGGTGGCTCAGAGGTTAAAGCGTCTGCCTCCAATGAGGGAGACCCGGGTTCGATCCCTGGGTCAGGAAGATCCCCTGGAGAAGGAAATGGTAACCCACTCCAGTGTTCTTGCCTGGAGAATCCCGTGGACGGAGAAGCCTGGTAGGCTACAGTCCACGGGGTCGCATAGAGTCGGACACGACTGAGCGACAGAACGGAACGGAACGGAATAATGCTGTTTTAGATTATCAGTCTCTTTCCTTACTCAACATTCCATTTTAAAACATAGTTCTTCACGAGCTATGTTTCTTTTTCTGGCATTTATTATTTCTGTAAAAAAATTATTTATCTCACTGTGCTGGGTCTTAGTTGCACCCTGTGGGATCTTTGATATTTTAGTGGCAATGTGAGGAAATTATCAGTTGCAGCATGCAAACTCTAGTTTTGGCATGTGGAATCTAGTTCCCTGACCAGGAATTGAACTGGGACCCCTGCTTTGGCAGCATGGAGTCTTAGCCACTGGACCACTATGGACGTTCCCTTTAATATATTTCTATAGCTCTATAACATTGATTTCTAATGTTATATTTTGAATTCTGTAGGTTACAAATCCCCTTCTTATTATGCCATATACCTGCGAAGGCTGCCTATGAATTTTTGATTCAGGGTTCCTCTGCCTCCATACTTTTGCCTCAAGGAGAAGTTTCACAGTTTTTCCAGATTTTCACTGGGAAGCAACCAACTTTTCACCTGTGTACTGCATGAAAAACTCTTTCCAAACAGTCTAAAGGAAGAAGTTGAATTTTGAGGTCAGGAAGACTTGAGGTCAGGAGGACTTCTGGTTCCCATAGTCCTCGCTGTATAACCTTAACAATTTCCAGGCAAGAGTACTGGAGTGGGTAACCATTCCCTTCTCCAGGGGATCTTCACAACCCAGGGATTGAACTAGGGTCTCCTGCATTGCAGGCAGATTCTTCACTGTCTGAGGCACCAGGGAAGCCCAGATGGAGATCATATGATGGTAATATTTATTCCAAAGAGTGGTGGTTAGCTTCAAATGAGATAATTTATTTAAGCATGTCCCCAAGTCAAGTAAATAAAAAGTTGCCATCTTTTTTTCTCTGTGGTTACGTCTAACATTAGACAAACGTTAGTTCCCTATGGGGATCTGTTTCATACTCACTTATATCTGGTTTATACTTGCATACTGAAAAGAAAGGAAGGCTAGCTCCTGATATATTACTAGTTCCTGATATCTTTGTGAAAATTTTAATGTTCATTTCCAGTAAAAATAAGTTAAGCCTCCCCATCTTAGTTCTTTTTGGAAAATAATATCATAATTTTTATTTTCATAAGTGCAGTGGAAACTAGTCTAGCTAGCATAGCTCAGAGCTCAGTTGACTTCCAGGCTCACAGATGAGCATGGAAAGGCATTTTTCTGCTCCTTGTGAATGAGGTTACAGAAAAGGCAAGTACGATATCTATTCAGGTAGGCAGATGGTCAAATGAGTTTCCTATAAGACAGTGTCACGTGTCGCCTTACCTAAATTGTTATAACTTTCCTTTCTGCCAAGGTAGTGTCAAGTTCTGTTAATGAGATGGCCTCACAAGTGTATATTTGAATATTTTATGAAAAGTCATTGTAGCTCTCCACAGATCTGACAGTAATTAAATGCATGAGCTCCCAAGGCCCATTTCGGGGGCTACATGCATATTTTTCCCTCTCCAAAGACATATCAAGGTGTGCAAGTCACTTCACTGACATTTGCAAGGGAAATTGTGTTTCCCTACTTCTTTCTGAGATTAGCTAACCTAGGTCTCTGCTCCATTTCGGTATACTGTTAGTACCTAAGTACAAGTCAGTACTGCAGAGGAATTTTCCATATGAGTCTTCACTTCAGGTGCCTCAGTACAGTCATCTGTAGATAAAGAACATCTCGTTTTTACTCGTTCCTTGATTATCAAAGAATAATTGACTGACCAGTAATAACCGATTAATATATAGTGATCTCTGATAGAAGAAAATACAGCGAGTGGGTGTGGCCTCACTGTTCTAAATTTAGAACAATTATCAAAGATTAATTGACTGACCAGTAATCACTGATTGATGTATATATATAATGCTCTCTAACAGAAGAAAATATAGTGAGTGGGTGCGGAGATACTGCCTCGTCTTGTATCAACTAACTGATATCTGTGTATATGTTTATTGCATATCATTTTAGTTTTTTTTTTCTGTACTAAGGAAAGTTATCAATTTTGAAATTTACACTTGATTTATTTTTACAAATATTAGAAAGTTTATGCAGGTATATCTATCCTTTAACTAAAGTGCTGATTTCCATAACAAATGTGTACATTTAACATTTTTTGTCTTTGGAATTCTGGGCTTATTTGAATTTAAAGATACTAGGCACTCTGTTAACAGTCTTGGGGATTCAAAATGACATTATTATTAATTATTGTTTGTGGGAAGTCAGTAAGTCCAGAGTCTTGCTTAGCCTAGACTGTATAACCTAGGATTTCCTAAACTTAATTGACCATAAATCTGCTTTATGTTGTTGTTGCTGTTTTTCCTGTGGTTGCTGTTTTGATAATCCTTAGGAACATCTGGTAGAAAGGACTTGGAGAATCCTAGTAGTGGAAATCACGAAGAACCCAAGAGACAGGACTGGAGGGGGCATCTAACATATTCTTCCAAAACAAGGGATTCTCAACAAAATTTTTACAGGGTAATATGTTGCCATCATGGTTATCAAGACTGTAAGAAAATATGTCATATAAAACAGTATTAAAAAACAAAGTCACAAACAGTACTTAAGAAAGGATGACACTTTTTGGTGTGTTGAATTTCCCAGTGTATAATATATTTGATTTATTTTTTAATCTTATGTGTGATCTTGAGTCAAATAACCATATTCTACAAAAATGTGGTTTGTATAAGAGGAGTCGGGGCTGGAGGTAAAATGAAAAGTAGAAAATCAGGAAAAGAAATGTTCATAGAAGAAAAAGAAGGTATTTTAACAAGTTGATGATATAGATTCTTGATAACTGTGCAGAGGAGCTGGAAATAATTAAATTAGTGAATAATGGAGCAGTGTGCAAAAAAGTATTGATACATGATATCACCTTGCAGGTAAATGTCATGTGACATTTGCTGAAACCTTCTGTTTCTATAATTTATAAAATGATTAAAAATATATATACACACACACACATATATGCCCTCCTCTCACTTTTTTTCCAGTGATAACATAAAGAAATTTGGAGGATGGTTCAAGATTATATGATGGGCCATGACCTAAAAGCATAACTCAAGCCCCCTGGGACACTGTGAAATTTCAAAATGCCATGTTTACCAATGTTTAAGTGCATTGTCCTACCTACATTAGGTTGGAAAAGAACACCCACATAAGGACTAGAATGATTTAGCAGTGGTGCATAAAGAGGATTCAGTTATTTTTAGTTATCAGGCTTAGAACAGATTGGTGTGGTGATTTTGTCTTCCTGAGGCTTTGATGTCAAACTGCTTGGGTGTAAATCCAGGCTTCAACCTGAGCTACTTGCTCTCATGAAGTTTATTCAGTGCTTTTTAATTCACTCTTTCCCCATAGAGTTTTCTTTCTAGGGTAACTAAGAGAATTAAAAGAGATCAATGATAAATTCCATAGCATAGTGTCTGGCACGTGATAAATGTAGTATTATTGCTATTTCAGTATACATTAGTTGTAAGTATTTTGTCTCAATTGGTTGTACCTGGAAGCTTGAGTTTGTTTCTGGGCACCTTATTTAGAAAGAAATAAAAGCTAATCACGACATGTTAAGAGGAAGGAAAAGAGACTGCATATGAGGCACGTTTGGTAAAATTAGAGATGTTAAGACTAGAGAAGACCTAGGTCTCTTGAAACAAATATTTGAAACTTAATCTTTGTGATGACAGGGAGTATAACGAATTTAAAATTTTGTTTAGGAAGGTAAATGTTTTCCACCATTGCATAATTTTAGGCTGAGGCATAGAAGTCTCTTAATGGATTTATCATTGAGGAGACTCTGAAATATGGAAGAACTGAAAATCTGTAAGCTTCATTCCGTATCTTCATGTCATGATTCGAGCCCGTCACGATTATTCCCAATGCTGTCTGTCACTTCATCTCTCCCTGTTTGAAAACAACAAACATCAAACAGAAACAATACTCAATGTTGCTTCATGAAATTCAATAGCGTGTTTTGTTAATCAGAGACTCTGCACACACACACACATTTATACATACACGCATAGTAACATGACTTAGTTAATTCCACTTTTGACATTAAAAAAAGTT
The DNA here is from genome assembly GCF_049115385.1 of Moschus berezovskii. NCBI lineage: Eukaryota > Metazoa > Chordata > Mammalia > Artiodactyla > Moschidae > Moschus > Moschus berezovskii. The sequence goes on from NC_142462.1 coordinate 119,456,333, forward strand.
AAAGTGTTTTATCAGGCTCAAAAATACAATGTTCATTTATGCTAACTAGTTCATAAATTCAATACATTTGCTTTTAACGTATTTGTGACACAAAAGTCTAATTTTTCTCTTTTTTTTTCTTTTAATAGTAGAGGCAGTAAATAATGAACTGCTAGTTGACAGAATTGGGGAGATTTCCTCAGTCCCAGAGGTTGTTGCCTCCAGATTAAAACAAAGAAACAAACAAAACAAAATAAAATCCTGCAACAGCATGGTTCCAGCAAATTTGCAGGCTGTCCTTTTGGCTCACTCCCTCTCCCCTTTTTTTCAACTTCTCTCTCATGCATTCCTGTCTCAGAGAGTGATTGGTTTTGGCAAAAGACCAATGGCTTCGGATAAAAATTTAGAACCCCAATACCCTCACTTATAGAAAGACTGTTCACGTTTACAATTTAAGCCCTGATATTTCAGACTAAGAACTTTTTTAAAGCCTACTTTTGAGTAAATATTTATCTGTATTTATTGATGAGTAATGATTTGGGAGGGGCTTCCTTGACAGCTTCCCCGGTAACTCAGACAATAAGAAGTCTGTCTGCAATACAGGAGACTCAGGTTCAGTCCCTGAGTTGGAAAGATCCTCTGGAGAAGGGAACGGCAACCCACTCCAGTATTCTTGCCTGGAGAATTCTGTGGACAGAGGAGCCTGGCAGGCTGTATTCATGGGCTTGCAAAGAGTCGGACAGGACTGAGCGGCTACACTACACTTTCCCTGATGGCCAGCAGTAAAGAATTGGTTTGTAGTGTGGGAGCTGCAGGAGACTAGGGTTTGATCCCTGGGTTGGAAAGATCTCCTGGAAGAGGAAATAGCAACCCACTCCAGTATTCTTGCTTGGAGAATCCTCTGGACAGAGGAGCCTGGCGGGCTACAGTCCATGGAGTCACAAAGATTCAGACATAACTGAGCGACTAAGCACGAGCAAAAATTTGGAAAGAGATTTTAAAAATAGGACTACTCAGGACTGATCTAATAATTACATTAGTATATTTGAGTAAACATCTCTTAAACTGATGTGTTAATTTATTCAGGTTATCCAAAGGTGTGAGCCATCACTGGCGAATTCTCTTTGAGGGAATTTTAGTGCTGGTGGAAAAGGCCAGATTGTCAACTTTTGAGACTGAACTATGTCATTAGTGGGAACAAAGTTTGAATGGGCTGTAACAAAATTTTATTGCCGAAGACTCAAAGGCAATAAAAATTTTCTAAACTTGGTAGAAGACTATCATAAGACTACAGCTTCCTAGCACCCACGTGGCAGTTAATTTTAGCATTTGGGGTGGGGGGAGCATTTTAACCCAAGAATAATAATGACTAAACAGCTTAACTCTTATCTGTGTAATGACTTAACGAAAGAGAAAAACAGAGAAAATGAACATAAGAGGAAGGTGAAAATGCACCTTAATTGTGATTCTGTGCAGCATATTCTGTGTACAAATAAATAGGCTTCAACACCTGCTGATGTGCTGGCATCTGGCTTGAAAACAACAAACAGCTGTTTGTAATTTGCAGTGGGAGACCCTGACAGTGAGGAACTGGATACTGTCACAAAATATACAACCTTGTTAAGCCCCTAAAAGGATTCAGAGGAGAAATAATGAATGGATAATTTGGGACATGTGACTCCCATGTGACAAGATGATAAGACCTGTTGGGCTTTTCTTTCCAGGTTGCCATTATGTTTTCATCTTGAATCATTATTTAATAGACTGTAGTCATTATAAGCTACTTTCTGAAGGAAAGCTCTATTTAAAAGGGAGAATTTTCCCGACCAGTCTCCATCTTCCACGTTCTTGCTCAGTGCTAAGTCGCTTCAGTCCTGTCCAACTCTTTGGGACCCTATGGACTGTAGCCCTCCAAGCTTCTCTGTCCATGAATTTCTCTAGGCAAGAATACTGGAGTGGTTGCCATTTCCTCCTGTAGGGAATCTTCCCAACTCAGGGATTGAACTCCTGTCTCTTGAGTCTCCTGCATTGGCACACGGGTTCTTTACCACTGGCGCCACCTGGAAAGTCTTCAAGTTCTTACTATTTCTCTGTAGTAGATACAGACATACTGAAGCTACTCGGATTTACATTCCCTCAGTGTCCTCAACCAGGCCAAATTTTGAAGAATCAAGGGCGTGGGCAGAAGCCCCAGACATATTTGCTCAGCACCCCAAGTCAGTCAGACAGGCATGTCAGGTTCCTTGTCTTCTGTCTCTAAAAAATCCTGCAGCTCTTGTGTTCCTGGACTGTGGGAATGACTGAGGTATTTTAAGCAATTCCTCATCATTTTGCCATATTTCCTTCTGACCCAGGTGCCAGGTATGGTAACGTTCCCACAAGAAATTTAAAACTTCTTCCAACATTTTTGTAAAAAAGGAAGATGAACACCTGGGGCCTTGGAAGCCCCACTCCCAATCTCTCTTTACCTTTCTCTCTTTTTTCCAAGGTTTTGTGTGCCAAGATTCCTTCTCTTGCTCACCCCCAAATACCAGAATTCCAGAGATGACTTTTGCATTAGTCTGTTATGGCTATTGTAACAAAATACCACTGAGTAGGTAACTTACAAACAAGATATTTATTTCTGATTGTTCTGAAGGCTGGAAGTCTGAGATCAGGGTACAGCATGGTCAGATGTGCGCACTCTGCTGGAATGCAGACTTGTCTCCCCTCTCAAGGTGGAAGGAGAGAGGATATCTCTGGGATCTCTTTTGAAAGGGCTCTAATCTCATTCATCAAGGCTCCACCCTCATGATATAGTGAAAGTAAAAGTCGCTCAGTTCTGTCTGACTCTGTGTGACCCCATGAGCTATACAATCCATGGAATTCTCTAGGCCAGAGTACTGGAGTGAGTAGCCTTTCCTTTCTCCAGGGGATCTTCCCAACCTAGGGATCAAACCCAGGTCTCCCGCATTGCAGGTAGATTCTTTACCAGCTGAGCCACAGGAGAATCTCATGACATAAGCAAGTCTCAAAGGCCCCATCTCATAATCCCTCACAGTGGGCATTGGGATTTTGATGTATGAGTCTTGTGGGGAGACACATTCAGACCATACTGATGCTAAAAGTTTGTCCTATGTGTCCTGGTGCCAAATCATATCTTGCAGACAGAGTTTGGGGTGAATCTGTGTTCAGTATTCTGGATTTCAACTCTGTTGACTGACAGTTAGGCTGCAGTGACTAAGGACTACATAAGACTTTTGAAGGGATCTTTGCTGAGGAGAAGGGGACAACAGAGGATGAGATGGTTGGATGGCATCACGACGTGATGGGCATGAGTTTGAGTGGGGTCCAGGACTTGGTGATGGACAGGGAAGCCTGGTGTGCTGCAGTCCATGGGGTCGCAAAGAATCTGACATGACTGACTGAACTGAACTGAACTTACTGTCACAGTTTTAACCTTCTTTCTTCATACCTGATCTTGACCCCATTATCCACATCCCATTCCTAAATTAGGCTAATAAAGTGAAACTGGTACGTGGTGGTGGTTAAATCACTAAGTGTGTCTGATTCTTGCGACCCCATGGACTATAGCCTGCCAGGCTCTTCTGTCCATGGAGTTTTGCAGGCAAAAAATACCGAATGGGTTGCCATTTCCTTCTCCAGGGAACCTTACCTCACCCAGGGATTAAACCCTAGTCTCCTGCATTGCAGATGGATTCTTTATTGACAAAGCTACCAGGGAGACCCCAACATTGGTATAATTTCCATTAAACAAACAAAGGAAACAGAATAGCTTTATTCCTTTGCTGGGCAAAGGTTGTGGGGAAGACACAGTGGGCGCCTACCCTTGAAAACTGTTCCAGTCCAGGCGGATTTGATGAGTTCATAGCAGTTGATTCAAGGGTGGAATTACTGATAAAATTTGAGTGTGTTCAGGGCCTGAGGTGTGTTTTGCTTTTCATACTGTTGATGAGATTCTTGGGGCAAGAATCCTGGAGTGGTTTGCTATTCCCTCTTCCAGTGGACCATGTTTTGTCAGATCTTATTTCACAACAACAGCACATAATCTGATCTGCTTCTGTGGTTCCTTTAATCTGGCTGCAGGTGGTCTCTTGAATAGCTTCTCTGGTTCTGTTAGTCTGGAATGAAGAATACTGAAGCCTTCCATTTGTTGGGACTTTTCTTTCTATAAAGAGCTTAAAGATATTGGTGTATGTACCCCTTGAGGAGGAACCAGGACCCCACCCCAGGCTGCACTGTTGCTTCCCAGCTGCTCCTGCCTTGTCTCTGCGCGTCCTCCCTTCTCTGATCATTGCTGTTGCTCAGTCTCGTCTGACTCTTTGTGACCCCATGGACTGCAGCACGCCAGGCTTCCCTGTCCTATGCCATCTCCTGGAGCTTGCTCAAACTCATGTCCATCGAGTTAGTGATGCCATCCAGCCATCTCATCCTCTGTCATCCCCTTCTCCTCCTGCCCTCAATCTTTCCCAGCATCAGGGTCTTTTCCACCAAGTCAGCTCTTCACATCAGGTGGCCAGAGTATTGGAGCTTCAGCATCGGTCCTTCCAATGAATATTCAGGGTTGATTTCCTTTAGGATTGACTGGTTTGATCTCTTCGCTTTCCAAAGAACTCTCAAGAGTCTTCTCCAGAATCGTAGTCCCAAAGCATCAATTCTTCAGTGCTCAGCCTTCTCTGTGGTCCAACTCTCACATCCGTACATGACTCCTGGAAAAACCGTAACTCTGACTCTAGAAACTTTTGTCGGCAAAGTGACATCTCTGCTTTTTAATATGCTGTCTAGGTTTGTCATAGCTTTTCTTCCAAGGAACAGGCATCTTTAAATTTTGTGGCTGCAGTCACCATATTCAGTTATTTTAGAGCCCAAGGATTTAAAATCTATCATGCTTTCCAGTTTTTCCCCATCTATTTGCCAAGAAATCATGGGGCCAGATGCCCATGTCAGTTTTTATAGGGGTGGGTAATTACGTAGGCTAATGAGTGGGAGGAATGTTTGAGGCCTTTTGGGGAAAGGGCGGGGATTTCCAGGAATTGGGCCACTGCTGGCTTTTTGACCTTTATGGTCATATCACTGGTAGATGCGTCATTTAGCTTGCTGCTGTGTTTGCTGTTGCTGTTGTTCAATGGCTAAGTCATGTCTGCCTCTTTGTGCTGTGTTACAATGATCATATTCTGAGGCTCCAGTTCCTGCCATCTTGGACCTATTTGGTTCTAATCAGTTTATGTTATGTCCTCGGTCTATATCATTCTTCTAAAGATTGTGCCTTGCCCCCTTCCTGTGTCAAGAGAGCAATCCTGGTATAAATTTTTTAAAATAAAATATTGTATTTAAATGATTGATAAAATCTCCAGATACTAAGTATGATGAAGACTCCATAATAACTTATGGATATACCATTTTTTAATTTTCTAGCTGTCCATTTTGAATTACCAAATTTAAAAGAGAAGGTGCAGGGGCAATAGAGGATGAGATGGTTGGATGGCATCACTGACTTAATGCACATGAGTTTTAGCAAGCTCCAGGAGATAGTGAAGGACAGGGAAGCCTGGTGTCCTGCAGACCATGGGGTCGCAAAGTGTCGGACTCAGTGACTGAACAGCAGCAACATCTGATATCTGATAATCTTATCATTTGGCAACATCTGGTTTTGTAAAGTTTAGATTCCCTGTGAAACTTAAGTACCTGAATTAGATCAATCTAAACAATTTAACAAATTCTTATTTTATAATTTATGTTAATATTTAAAAAGTGTAGAGTGGCTTCAATGATGCCCTGGTTAGTTAAAAACAGTAATTAACCAATAAAGTAAAACAAGATTATTGCTTGCATGGAGGCACAAGAAATAAATATCCGTGATTTCTGTTTGGTTGGCATATAGGTTTTCAGCCTATGTGCTGAGACTAAATTTCAAGTTTCCCTATTGGAGGAAATTTGCCTGTTTACCAACATACATAACAATGCTATATGCTGGACCTCACAAATCCCTTTTTAATTTTTTTAGGAAGTTCAGAATTTAAGGAATTGCCTGTTTGCCTAATGGTTAGGGTTTCTGTGCTTTCACTACCAATGGCCTGGATTCAATCTCTGGTTGAGGAACTAAAGTCCCGTAAGCCATGCAGCACAGCCAGAAGAAAAGAAACCTCAAAATGTAAAGGACTTCTATTGTGATCATAGAGTCTAATGGTTGAGGTAATTGTGAAGAATCTAACATTTCTTTCATGATATTAAAGTTATCATCAAACTAGATTTTTATAATTTTGTTGCTTGATTAAATTTAAAATGCATACAGAGCCAATCAGAAAACTTTCAACTTAAAAAAAAATGGAATAAGGAAATTTCTATTTAGACAACATACAAAAGAAGCTTAGTATATAAGAATAAAATGTTTGACTATAGGGCGGCTTAAGTGAAATTCATATTTATTATCTCCCTTGCTCATTTAAAATGCATATTAAGGATTTGTACATATTAATACTTAATTTCATTTTTAATTAGATGGATAGAAGTAAACATTTAATGTATTCACTTTTCTCTACTTTTGAAAGTAAAATGTAAGGTCTGTGATTTTGTTTTTGCTTTTTGATTTAGGGTTGCTTGGGAGGGATGGGGACCCAATTAGAGAGCTAGAGGTATCAGTTCAGTTCAGTCGCTCAGTTGTGTCTGACTCTTTGCGACCCCATGAATCACAGCGCACCAGGCTTCCCTGTCCATCACCAATTCCCGGAGTTTACTCGAACTCATGTCCATCAAGTCGGTGATACCATCCAGCCATCTCATCCTCTGTCATTCCCTTCTCCTCCTGCCCCCAATTCCTCCCAGCATCAGGATCTTTTCCAATGAGTCAACTCTTCGTATGAAGTGGCCAAAGTATTGGAGTTTCAGCTTCAGCATCAGTCCTTCCAGTGAACACCCAGGACTGATCTTTAAGATGGACTGGTTGGATCTCCTTGCAGTCCAAGGGATTCTCAGGAGTCTTCTCCAACACCACAGTTCAAAAGCATCAATTCTTCGGGGCTCAGCTTTCTTCATAGGTGTGGCAAATAGTAGGGAATAATCTCGGTCAGAGAGGTAGCTACACAGGAGTTCTCATCAGATTCTTCCCTACAGACTATTCTTTTAAGTTTTTATATCTGGTTATTAATTATTTTAATACTGTAATTATTTCTGCCAGATTCTTTAATTTTGACTGCTTTTCATGGTTTTAAAGTATTTTAAAGTTTTGTTGTTTTTTTTTGTCCACAACATAATACTTATAAGTCATAATATATTTTCCAGAAAGAAAGTAAACCCACCAATTAGAATTTAAGCTGTGTCATCTTAATTGAGTGAGATCATTTTGCCTGAAACTGCGATTAAATCTCCACCCATGTGTTAACTAGTCTGTATTAAATTTTGTTCAGATAAAGTTTGAGGCACTGAATATTTAACTTCTCATTATTGAATATTTGTTACTGGGATCCCATCCTTGCATCTCAGACACATGCATTGTTTTTTATCTTCTGACTGGAAAAATACATTCTTAAATAAGATACGTGGGGATCTTATGCAAGATTCATTTTGCAAATAAAGTCCTTAATTGTTTTGAGTAGTATCACGTTATTTTGAAAAGAAGGAATTCCGTAATTGTTGCAATGTATTCAGTGTATTGGGAGAAGGAAATGGCACCCCACTCCAGTATTCTTGCCTGTAGAATTCCATGGACAGAGGAGCCTGGTGATAGTCCATGGGATCGCAAGGAGTCCAACATGACTGAGCAACTAAGCATGCACACTCAGTGTATTTACATTTTGTTTCTACTTATTATTACTCTTTTTAAAAAAGTTATTGATTTGTTTGCCTGTGTCGGGTCTTAGCAGCAGGGATGGGACTTCAGTTTGTGTCACACTGGACCCTCTAGTTGTGGCACAGAGCTCGGTATTTGTAACCCATGGGTTTCTCTTGTTGCCACTTGAGGACCTAGTTGCTGTGTGGCATGTGAGTTCCTCTGCCAGGGACATCCCCTGCACTGGAAAGTGGATTCTTAAACACTGGACCACCAGGGAAGTCCCTTGCTACTGTTTTATAACACATACTACAATTCAGCATTTTTATATATTCTCTTCTGTAATTGTCCTCTGAATATATTTTATAAATAAGAATATTTAACATTTAGGGAAATGAGCTATCATGCTCAATATCTTCAGCCTTTAAGTGGTAAGCATCAGGATATCAATTCCAAAACCCATACTCTGAATTATGTATTTATGAATATATTTATAGTTGTGACTTTGTTACTACTCTAAACATTTAGTAAATAAGAGTTAGAGTCAGATTTCTTAAATTTTTTTTTTCTGTTCCTTAAACTCCCTTTTCAATTACTTCTGTTTCTGAGAGTATCAGTCAACACTCTCCAAATGGGGAAGGCTTTTAAACAATCTTTGACAGTATGCAGTAGATAACCATTCCCTTGAGATCTAGGTTTTCAAAATTATAGCTAAACTGAGTTTATTTGCTTATCTATTAAATAAATATTCTAGCTGGTAAAAACCACTGACTATGACAGTCTGAAGTCACTTTCTCAGATGGGTTCATTTCAGGTTTGATCCAACAGAGGAATTTCAAGACTTGAGATATTTGACTTGGGAAAATAGTCAACACCCTAGGTGCTCTCAGCTCCTCCTCTTCATGAAACATTTCGTAAACAAGGGATATTTGTATCAGATCTCAAACAGATACTCCTCAAAATCTTATTCTCTGCTGAGCTCTATGAAGGAAAGATACTGTTGATACTGTAAGATACTGTTGCTTATAAATAAGCAATCAGGCCCTAGAAATCCTAGATGTATTGTATTGATAATAATAGCAACACACACAAAATGTTCTCTTGACTAATGAGAATGTTGTAATATGAAACACCTCAGACCCTTTTAGGTGCCAAAATGCCAGCCCACTGAGGAATTAATGTTATGGTAAACAGTGTTTGCAGCCCTCCAGAAAGGTACATATATTGAACAGACTCTTAACCTTCTCTTAAGGTTTCAAATCAGTCAAGCTGATGCTGTCTTTGCTACTGACAACTCGCCATTCACTCTTTGAGAGCGACACAGTTCATCATTGATCATTGATCATCCCACAGATTTGGTGCCAGGAAGAGACTAATCATCACTACACACGCAAGCTATTTAGTTCCATCCTGCTAACATGAATGTAAGAGGCGACCGAAAACAATCTGAATGGCTTTGAGTGGAAAATAAGCTGTAGTTTCTGGTACTCATTATTACATAATGCAAACAACACATCATCGTGAAGATAATAGCCTGCTTTAAAGTTTCTGTGTAACATGTTTCTGTGTAATATGGCCAAGGATAACCCCTCCCATTTGTAAGCCACATGCTACTGAATCTCTTTCTGATCCTGTTTCCCAAATCTTACATTATGCTTTTAGCTGCTCAGACCTGCACTTTCAGACCAAACTGAAGAAATATCTCCAAAAATGTCCGCAAGTAACACTCTTTGCCTTCACATAATTAGTTCCATTTTCTAGCCATAAGGCACATATTTCTTTAAATGACTTAAAAAAGTACTAACTACTAATGTCTAAATACTAAATGCCAATGCTTGTCTTTTCTGTTTTTTTTTTTTTTTCAGTCTAATAGGGTAATTCCATAGCAGGGACATGTATCAGGGATAGTTTATCTATAACATCTGATTCAGCTTAAACAATCAGAATTAGGTGATTTTTGTGTTGAAAACGACATAATGATTTTGTGTACTTTGATGTTTTTATTGAACTTTGCACCTTAAATTAGATTTTAAAGTTTTTAAAGGAAGGAGTAGGTAGTGTCTATACCTTTTTTTAAAAAAAATCATCCTTATTATCTCCATTAATTGCTGCATGGTGAAAATTGAAGTATTTTAATTTTGGAAGCTTTTGGATTGAAATAGTTTATTAAATTAAAAAGCAACAAACAAAAACTGATGACTTGGTAAGTTTACTAAATAACTCAGTGAAATCTCAAGATGAGGAAGAAAATTAGAACAGAAGCTCGGGTTCATCTGAGAGCGAAGCCCCAGCTATTATCTGCTACTCTGTTCTCTTTGCTAGCTTGTACCCCCATCAGTTTAGGCTTTGTCTCAGTGTTTGATGTTTAGTTTGTTAAATACCTATAATAAATTACTACCTAAAATGCTGTCTATTGAGATCATATTTAGGAAGGGTTGGGATTGCTGAGCAACTATGTGATGACAAAGATGATTGAAATGTCATCTCAATGAGGGCTAGAAATTTGGTAAAATTGTAACCGGAACTTTATCCCCATTAGGGTTTCCCTGGTGGCTCAGACGGTAAAGTATCCGCTTGCAATGCGGGGGACACAGGTTTGATCCCTGGGTTGGGAAGATCCCTTGAAGAAGGGAATGGCTACCCACTTCAGTATTCTTGCCTGGAGATCTCCTTGGAAAGAAGCTACAATCCATGCAGTAGCAAAGAGTCAGGCACAACTCACTGACTAATACTTTAATTACTTTCTTCTTTCACTTTAACCCCATTACCAAGACCAATGCCTGAAAAATAGCAGGAAATTGATAATATACATTGAATAAATTAAATGTGTACATTTGGCTAAATGACACTCCTACTTCATAAATGAGTTAAAAATCACCCCGAGATATAAAACGCCATCAGAGAAAATTGGAAAATTAATTTCGCTGATGGAACTAACTGTCAAATAAGACTTGGTTCACCACCATATGACTAAACAATGCATGCTAATTCACTTCAATTGTGTCAGACTCTGTGCGACCCTGTGGACTGTAGCCCACCAGACTAGTCTGTCCATGGATTTTCCAGGCAAGAATACTGGAGTGGATTGCCTTGCCCTCTTCCAGGGGATCTTCCCAACCCAAGGAGCAAACCTGCATTTCTTACGTCTAACCTGCATTGGTAGGCAGGTTCCTTACCACTAGCGGCACCTAGGAAGCCCCCACTAAAGCATGGCTGAGGCTAAAATTCTGGGCTGTCTGCAGCCTCAAGCCATCCAAGGAAAGGCTGTCTGACAAATGTACCTTATCTGTGTGATCAATGCTACAAAATATACACATGAAAGAATTGGTGGAAATCTAGTTTCATTATCAGAATGGTAAATTGTCCTTGAATTGTAAAGTCTCCATTTCTAAGTGACTAAAACTTGAGTTTTCAAAAGGAGTTTTTTTACAGGAAGTTGTATGTAATAAATGAAAGGAACTTTTATGCTTTTCTCCCATAGATAATAGCAAGGTCAGAATTTGTGTCCCCTAAAATATCTTTTTAAAAAATTTTTGTTATTTTGCAATGATATTTAATGTTTCAGTGTTATGAAAGAAGAGAAGTAGGACAATGATAAATGATAGTAGCAATAACTGAACTGTTTCATGATTAGATAAATCTGATTTAGATTTCGGATTTTATGAAAACAATAACACTTTAAGCTGATAGAATATTGAAAGTGACCCATATTGAGAAAAAGCAGAGAAAATTTACATCACAAAAGATCAGGTGAATTAATGCAACATTGTTTTTTAAAAGAGTCTTCAAAAGTTAAAGCTTATTATAATGTGTTATGATAAACAAGAAAATAACAACTACTTTTAGTGTAAGAAAAAAACGGCTTATTTGAATTTACTAACTTTATTTTGCCTTCTCTGAGACAATATTCTTTTCTCAAATTTCTAAGGAGAATATTTATGTTTTTTAGTCCTCACTCTGGTATTGTTGAACATATTGCAGAGGAAATAGGTTTCCATGAGTACTGAGTTGAGTCCTACTCTTTGTGATTCTACAAACAAGAATACTGGAGTGGGTTGCCATTTCCTCCTCCAGGGGATCTTCTTGACCCAGGGTCAAACCCACCTCTTGCATCTCCTGCATTGGCAGGTGAATTCTTTACCACTGGGCCACCTGGGAAGCCCACTGGGTTTCAGAGTAATTGCAAATAGCAAGTAGATGGTGTTGTTTAAGCTCACTGTGTCTTTCTCCAGTGCTTTCTTTCATTTTGTACAAAATGATGGGGCAGGAATGGATAATATAAGGTGTTTCTGACTTAGAGGATTCTACAGTCTAGAAATACTCACATTCATGAGTAGCTGTAATGTAAAGATGACCGTGGCAACAATGAAGAACGAAAGAGTCATCTTTCTCTAGGGAAAATGAGATTTCCTTCCCCTGTAAGCAAACCTTTGCTGGATCTCTAGTGAAAAGGTTCTCTACCATCAGAATAAATCTAATCTCAGGTGTCTTCAAGGAAAGATTTCATCATAGCAAAACAATTACAGCTTCCCAAAGGTTTTGAGATTATATTTTCACTGCTTTTTGTCTTATACGCCTCATAAATAAACATAAGTTTCTCCCTGTTTCTATTTCTGGGTTACACAAAAGCAACTGGATGGGTTTTCCCTCAGTTCAGTTCAGTTCAGTCGCTCAGTCGTGTCCGACTCTCCGCGACCCCATGAATCACAGCACGCCAGGCCTCCCTGTCCATCACCAACTCCCGGAGTTCACTCAAACTCATGTCCACAGAATCAGTGATGCCATCCAGCCATCTCATTCTCCGTCGTCCCCTTCTCCTCCCGCCCCCAGAGGATACTTTAGGATGACCTGGCTCAGACGGTTAAGAATTCACCTGCAATGCTGGAGACCTGGGTTCAATCCCTGGGTTGGGAAGATTCCCTGGAGGAAGGCATGGCAACCCACTCCAATATTCTTGCCTGGAGATGAGCTGGCCTGTTTGGCGACATTTCTGACTTCATCTTTATTTGAATATTTATTTATTTGCATCTCAAGTCAGAACTTTTTATTCTATGAGAGTAGTACTTTAATTTATTAAGGAAACTGATGCCCCAGTTTTAAAGATGCAATAAAACAACTTTAATGCTGGGAATATAGAAATGAGAAAAATAAGTTTTACCTTCAAGGAGCTGAGAGTCTAGTAGAATATATTTCTGTCTAATGATTAAATGCCATATAATATGATAGTGGCATTAAAAAAAGGCATGCACATGTATCATGGTTGCCAAGCAAGGAATGGCTTGGCATGCATCATAGCATGTATACATACCTATGTGCCTTTTTCAGTGATGTCAAATCTCATGGAAGGAAATTGGAAGAAACACTTAATCTTCACTGCTGCTGCTAAGTCACTTCAGTCGTGTCTGACTCTGTGCAACTCCATAGACGGCAGCCCACCAGGCTTCCCCGTCCCTGGGATTCTCCAGGCAAGAACACTGGAGTGGGTTGCCATTTCCTTCTCCAATGCATGAAAGTGAAAAGTGAAAGTGAAGTCGCTCAGTCGTGTCCGATAATCTTCACTATATGTCCTTAAAATGTAAAACTTTGAATGAAGCCCTGTGAGTGAGTTCATAAAAGAAAATAAAACTATGATAACAATATATTTAATAGACAATATTTAGCAGTGATTGTGGCATTCTTATTTTTGCTTTTAAGAGATTATATCATATGTCAAGGGGCTTCCCAGGTGGCACTAGTGATAAAAAAATACCCGCCTGTCAATGCAGGAGACATAAGAGATGAGGGTTCGATCTCTGGGTTGGAAAGATCCCCTGGAGAAGGAAGTGACAACCCACTCCGGTATTCTTGCCTGGAGAAACCCATTGACAGAGAAGCCTGGCGGGTTACAGTCCATAGGGTCACAAAGAGTCGGACACGACTGAAGCGAGTTAGCACCAGCACATCGTATGTCAAAATGAAATTTCGCTCTTAGCTAAAAATGACCCGGATAATTATTACGTTAGAGATTGTGCCCTTGCTGGCAAAATAATACTTGCTCATTAACAGGCAGGCTAGATAAGATCCAGCTGGGTTAAATGCGGATTAATTAGCTCAGCTGATGGTCAGAGGCAGCCTGCTTAGGTATAGGAACCACCATCAACTTCTGAATCTCTCATCCAACCAAGGTCCTCGAAGTTACCAAACGGCACTTACACTGGTTTTCTATCCATGGTTATTTGTTGTAAATGTATTCTTTCTCCATTATTCTAATTTCCTTTTCACTGCTAACATAGGATTTTATGAAGCATTTTTACAGCTTCTCACAAAATATCTTTTATTAACTTAATGCAATCCTGGGAGCTCAGTGAAATGCTGAGTCTCACCAAGGGGATCATCTGGACGGTCTTCAGAGGCTCAGTGTAGAGCCCTGCTAGACTGTCAGCCTTGTGAGAGTTAATGCCAGGTAACACCGCAACTTCACTGGTCAGGTGCAGATTATGCTAATTGCCCCAATGACATTTTAGCACTGTGATTTAAAAGCACCATATGATGTTGGCTAATTTTCTGCTAAGAACCTTGATTAGATTATATATTATACAGTATTATTATATATTATATACCCAGATTCACACATGTATGTATGCATGTAAATATTGATGGTAATACAAACAAATTGCTTTATAATAAGCCCAATATTAATTCCAATTGCTTTACAGAATACTCTAGAAAATCAGTGGTAAGCTAATTTTGCCAGGTGGCACTAGTGGTAAAAAATGTGCCTGTGGTTGTTAATTTTATGTGTCAACTTGATTGGGCTAAGGGGTGACCACACAGCTGGTTAAACACTATTTCTGGGAGTGTCTATGAGTGTTTCTGGAAGAGATTAGCATTTAATTTGTCTCTCTCCTACCTCCAGAAATTGTCAATAGGTAGAGATTCTGGAGTAGTATTTAATTTGTTATAGCTTAAGGATGGACTCAAATAATTCTGGATCTTTTTGAAATGTTTAAAGATATATCAAAAGTTCACATTTATCTTAAACATATGTAAATTTTGCTGCTGCTGCTGCTGCTAAGTCACTCCAGTCGTGTCCGACTCTGTGTGACCCCACCAGGCTCCCCCGTCCCTGGGATTCTCCAGGCAAGAACACTGGAGTGGGTTGCCATTTCCTTCTCCAATGTGTGAAAGTGAAAAGTGAAAGTGAAGTCGCTCAGTCGTGTCCGACCCTTAGCAACCCCATGGACTGCAGCCTACCAGGCTCCTCCGTCCATGGGATTTTCTAGGCAAGAGTATTGGAGTGGCTTGCCATTGCCTTCTCCGATGTAAATTTTAGTATTGGCCATTTTAAGAGTACAGCACTCATCCTTTAGTTTATAAGATTAGAAATTTTCTTTAATTCTACTAGTTGATTTTTGGAATGCTGAGAACTAAAACTTCATGGGTAGAAGTAGAAAAGCATTTTAAAATATCTGTTATTAGTCTCCAGAGAAATGCAACCAATAGGCTATACGTAGTTATATGGAAAGAGATTTATCGTAAGGATTGACTCACATGATTATGGAGACTAAGAAGTCCCAGGGTCTGCCATCTACAGGCTGGAGGCCCAGGAAAGCCTGAGAAGTAATTTCAGCTCAAACCTGAAGATCTAAGAACTAGGGGAGCCAATGGTGAAAGTCCTAGTCTGGGTCTAAAGACTGGAGAACCAGAAGCATCAGTGTCCAAGGACAGAAGATGGATGTCCCGGCACAGGCAGGTGAACAAATTCAGCCTTCATCTGCTTTTCTCTTCTGTTAAAGCCCTCAACACAGCGGATGTTGCTCACCTGTTGGAGATGGGGATCTTCTTTATTCAGTCTACCAAATTAAATGCTAATCTCTTCCAGAAACACTCATAGACACACCCAGAAATAGTGTTTTACCCTCTGTGTGGTCACCCCTTAGCCCAGTCAAGTTGACACCTAAGATTAGCAACCACAGGCACCTGATTCAGTATCTTTCCTCTTTCTCAACAATTGCGACAGAACCTCTCCTTGAATATTTCCTGTAACTTTAGCTCACATACTCTCAAGCTCTCCCATTCCAGTTTTAGTAAGCTGGTGGAATGTTTTTATAGGACGTTGCTTTTGAGACGTATGAATGTCGTTCTAAGAATACAATTGGAGGAGGAGTGGAGGTGATGCTTACCATAAAATAGGTATGTTAATGAGGACAACGGCAGCTGCTTTAAAAAAAAAATTCCTAAAATATAGAATAGATCAGTGCAATGTAAATTTCTTTCTCACTTACAGTTCCAATGTGTGTTCATGGGTTGTGGAAGGCTTTCCTCCATGTCACACAGGGAACCAAATTTCTTCCTTGGATTCTCTTTATCCAAATGTAAAATAAAGAAGAAAGAGAGTGGGACATCACATGAGAAGGGGTTTTAGGAGCCTGCTGTAGAAGGAGCGTGTGCCATTGAAACTCATTACTTTGGCAGGAACTCAGTTTCTAACTGCCCATGAGGCTGAGGGAGGGCCAGGGAGAAAAGGGAACTCTGCTTGTATGACTTGACATCTAACTAACTCTCCAATTTCATTTACCTCCATGTCTTCTTAACATGTGTTCTAGACATGTTGACCCATGTTGACCTTTTTCTTTTCTTTTTTTTTTTGTTTTTAGTTTTCAGAAGGCACTATAGGATCCTGATACAGATTACTCTTTCTCCAAGGAATGGTTTTAACTGTACCTAGTTTAATGAGTTCACTTCTATTTTTCATTTAGACTCAGGTCAAGCATTTATTTTACAAGGATGTCTGCTTTATGGTGTCTTGTATTATTATTCATAACACACAGCTTATAATATTTGTAATACCATTTGATGCATGTTTATTTCCTCAACTAGACTGTTGCTGTGCCTACCAGCCCTCCGTTACATAACTCCTTTAAAAAAGCCTAGAGCATGAAGAGTATTTGTTTAATTAATGAAAATAATTCCCACCCTCTAACTGTCAATGATAATACTCCCACATGTGGTCAATACCTTGACCACAGAAACTAAGCTATGGGGTCTTCAAAGCAACTCATTGCGACTTTTAAGGGGTCAAAATAATCTGTGAATGTGTAGCTTAAACTGTCACTGGATGTCAAGATATATGAAATAGTTGAGAAAATGGCCAAGGATATCTGACTGTAAAAGTGCATGTGGCATTTTAGCTCTCTCCTGATACAGTCTTGATCAAGGCCCCTCTTTTTTGGCTACAAGATACCACTGTCAATGCATGCAATTAGTTAGAATTATTACAGTTAGAATTATTTTTATGTTTAGCTTATTAGGTAGGAAAAACACTGCTTCCATCTTTCTTCAGCATGTATGACTGGATTACCTTTGTCTTTTCCATTGACTCCTTCATGGCAAATAGATGGGAAAACAGTGAAAACAGTGACTGACTTTAATTTTTGGGCTCCACAGTCACTGCAGATGGTGATTGCAGCCATGAAATTAAAAGACACTTACTCCTTAGAAGGAAAATTATGACCAACCTAGACAGCATATTAAAAAGCAGAGATATTATTTTGTCAACAAAGGTCTGTCTAGTCAAGGCTATGGTTTTCCAGTGGTCATGTGTGTATGTGAGAGTTGGACTATAAAGAAAGCTGAGCGCCGAAGAATTGATGCTTTTGAACTGTGGTGTTGGAGAAGACTCTTTAGAGTCCCTTGGACTACAGGGAGATCCAGCCAGTCCATCCTAAAGGAGATCAGTCCTGGGTGTTCATTGGAAGGACTGATGCTGAAGCTGAAACTCCAATACTTTGGCTACCTGATGTGAAGAGCAAACTCATTGGAAAACACCCTGATGCTGGGAGGGATTTGGGGCAGGAGAAGGGGACGACAGAGGATGAGATGGTTAGATGGCATCACCGACTCAATGGACATGGGTTTGGGTGGACTATAGGAGTTGGTGATGGACAGGGAGGCCTGGCGTGGTGCAGTTCATAGGGGCGCAAAGAGTCAGACACGACTGAGTGACTAAATTGAACTGATGCAGTGTAATGTTTATACCTAAAAGTTCCCCAAGGTATACTTACTCTTAATTTCCTAGTGTTCAACTAGCTCTTTATGGGTGACTTCTCTACTCTCACGACATCACAAATCATCAATATGTAAAATGTGCCCAGTCTGTAATTCCAGCCATGTCTTCTTTTCCGACTCGTGATTATTTTCTGTGCTGATCTTTACTCAAAAGATGTTCTAAGTCTACCTGAGACTCAATCTGCCCCAGATTAAATCTAGAATAACTCTCCTTCCTTTCTTCATCCTTCTTCTTCAGTAACCTATGCATTAATCCTGGTTATCAACATCCATCAGTTGCCAAAATCAACAAAAGTTCAAATCTTTTTTTTTTTTTTTTTTCATTTCCTCTGACACATTTTCCACGACCAAGAGAAAGAGTTTTGATTTCTGAGCCCGGGATGTCTGCTTCGGTCAATTGTGCCTACTACATCAGACTGTTGTGAAATCTGGATGGCAAAAGAAAGCCAGTGCCAATTCAGCAGAATGGAAAATCTCCATGGCTTGGAAGGCTCCCAGGTTCCTGAAGAGAAAGTTTATTCCGGACTGGGGATCCCTGCGCACCTGCAGTGAGAAGAATGATCGGGAGAGAGTATCTGTGAAAAGAGAAAGACACGAGGCTCTCAGAAGATCTTGGCTAGGCTGGCATGGAAGCAGTGTTTGCCAGTGTGTGTGCCCAGGTCTCTGGACCATATGCACGAGCCATGTGTTGCTTCAATTCCCAAGAATTCAGCCATTCCAGATATTATTCCTGGTACATGGAAAACATTCCAAATTCCTACTTCCTAGTACAGAAAGATTGTAGGAACAAATAGGAACCAGGGTGAGAATTCAAAAAATAATTCCCCATCTTAAAGTATGTGGAAACGTACCATGTGTCCAGAATTATACTTCCTGACCCATACCGGGACTGCTGCCCAAATGCAGGTGGAAACCTCCAATTTCATCTTTCTCCCTCATTTGCATGGGCATATTTTTCCTGATTGTTAGTGCTGTCACTTGGACATGGGCATGTTGATACCCGATTGGTGGGGTCCTCAGCATCTTTCTCTGGGGGTTAATGCCATCTTGGTACATTCATACAGCTTCATAGTTAGATTATAAATGGGTTTCAGTGATTGTCTTGAGAGATTTTGATGGTTTTTACAAAACTTTACAGTAGAATAATTTTTTAAGAATAATACAAACTCAGTATCATATCGTATGTATCTTGAGAACATTGATCTATAATCAATTAACTTAAAAACTTGATTTCTGGAGGCAGCCCTAAATTAGGCCAGTCCATTAGTAACAATATAGCAGTTCAGAAGACAGCTGATTGCATATCTGATTAGGGGTTAATAAGTCCTTCAGTTTCCTGGGTCTCCCTTTTTAGGGATGGAAAAGGGGCATCAGAATGCAGGGTCCATCCATGTTGCTGCAAATGGCATTTCATTCTTTTTTGGCTGAGTAATATTTCATTGTATAAATATACTATATCTTCTTTATCCATTCATCTGTTGATGGTGGTTCACAGACACTTAAATTTAAATAACTATCAGTTCAGTTTAGTCATTTCATCATGTCCAGCTCTTCCGACTCCATGGACTGTTGTTGCACGCCAGGCTTCCCTGCCCATCACCAACTCCTGGAACTTGTTCAAACTCATGTCCATGAGTCAGTGATGCCATCCAACCATCGCGTTCTCTGTTTTCCCCTTCCCCTCCTACCTTTAATATTTTCTAGCATCAGGGGCTTTTGCAATGAGTCAGTCTGAAAACAGTCAGAAAAAAATCTACTCACCAAGTTACAAAATTTCCTATAGTCAAGGTAACTACCAGACAGTTCCTCAACCAGCATCTGATCTCATAACATCAAACACATCCAAGTAGTTGCTTATTAAACCTAGTTTTTCTATGCATATTTAATTTTCCTATAGTGCTGCTCTGAGGTAGAGTGAATTCTTAATTTCATATATATATATATATATATATATATAATTTTGTTTCTCTACACATCTCTGGCTATAGCCTGGTTCAGTGGCTGTTCCAGAAGTTGTTGTTGTTATTGTTCAGTTGCTAAATTGTGTCCAAGTCTTTGCAAACCCATGTATTGTGGCAGGGCAACCTTCCCTGTCCTTCACCATCTCCTGGAGTTTGCTCAGACTCGTCCACTGAGTCAGTGATGCCATCCAACCACCTCATCCTCTGTTACCTGCTTCTCTTCCTGCTTTCAATCTTCCCCAGCATCAGGGTCTTTTCCAAAGAGTTGGCTCTTGGCACCATGTGGCCAAAATATCAGAGCTTCAATTTCAGCATCAGTCCTTCCAATAAACGTTCAGGGTTATTTTCCTTTAGGATTGACTGGTTTGATCTCCTTACTGTCCAAGGGACTCTCAAGTGTCTACTCCAGCACCACAGTTCAAAACCATCAGTTCTTCAGTGCTCAGCCTTCTTCTTGGTCCAATTCTCATATCTGTACATAACAACTGAAAAAACTGTAGCTTTGACTGGACAGACCTTTGTGGCAAAGTGATGTCTCTGCTTTTTAAACTGATGTCTAGGTTTGTTGTGGCTTTCCGTCCAAGGAGCAAGCTTTTAATTTCATGGCTGCAGTTAGAGTCCACAGAGATATTGGAGCCCAAGAAAATAGGCTCTGTTCTGCCTCTGTTCCCAATTTTCCCCCATCTCCATGCTGTTAAGTGATGGGACTGGATGCCATGATCTTAGTTTTTAGAATGTTGAGTTTTAAGTCTGCTTTTTCCCTCTCCTCTTTCATCCCTATCAAGAGTCTCTTTAGTACCATTGATCTTTGCTGTTCTATTTTGGTATTGATTTCTAGTCATGCTTTTAACATGTCCAGGTATAGGTGGTCATTGCTAAGGCCTTTATATAAAGCAAATTTTATATAAAGGTATTCATCCTGAATACCTTTAAAAAATTAATTATCCTTGTAGCACTGAAAGTTGTCATTGGATTATCTAAAATTTATGGAAGTTGTGTATAAATCAAGTAGTAGGCCAGTATCTTCAACACCTTGAGATCAAGTACCAATGTAGCAGCATCCTCCAGAACAATCTATAAAATAACAATAGTCCTTCTTCAGCTGTAGACCCATGTATTGAATCTATAGCCGTGTAGATTTTAGGTTGCTGTGAGTAGAATGTAACCGTATCATGTAGAATCTTGGTTAGACAATCCTGCAGGGCATACTAAGTGGATGGATGAGAGAAGAAACCAGCTGCTTTATGACAAACTAAAGTGGAGAGAGATGCTACAGGGACACACAGAAGCACGACGCCTGGCTGTCTATCAGGCTGTGTAATCATGAGAGGAAACAGCAACAAGCAGAAGAATAAATAATCAGCAATCAGGGGCTAGATGATTAAAAAGAGTACATAAGCTCTGAGATGATGAGCCTAAGCTATAAAAACCATCACTTTTTATAAATGTAGCTACAGTTATAATGCAGAAAGAACTCTTTCAAACAATTTTTGGCAGCATTCACTCCAAAATAAAAAATAACATTAAAAAAAGAATAGATGACTTGGAAGCTAATGTGAGCCTTGGTGGCCTTATTTATTACCATATCATATTGGTTTAGAAACTGGGTTCAGGCAGTGTGGGTTTGAGTATGAGTTCCAGTATTTATCTACTTGTGTGACTATGAGCAAGTCACTTAAACCTCTTATGTATGTCTTTCTTAGTTTGTAAAATGCTGATTAAAATGCTATCCTAACTCATAAAGAGGTTATGAGGATTAAAAATGAAAAAATGCAAAGAAAGCCCTAGGCACTGTGCCCAACATGATGAAAATGTTCCCCAAAGCTAACTATTATTCTCATCCCCACTGCCTAGGAAATAGGGTGGCAAATAGCATCCATAAATCCTGGGGTTGAGTGAATTCACACTGCCATCAGAGACATTTTCCAAAATAGCCACGAAACATGGCATAGGTTCCTTCAGATAGATATTAAAAAACTTGTTACTGCAGCACAGAAGTGCTTTATTCTCATTAAGGAACTTTCATACTACTCCACAGAGGGCGTGGCATTGGAAGTGAGTCATCACCATAGAATTATAGATCTGGATAAGATTTGAAGGATTATTTAGTGTCCTCTGCTATAATAGGAATGTCTGCTGTAATATTCAGGAATATGCATCCTCTGGTTACACAGCCACGGAAAATGATTCAATGTTAGCTTTAGAGATGAAATAAATACATTATAGTACCTAGTGGCCATTAAAAAATGAATACATTTAGCAGAACCCTAAGCCTCAACTCTACATCTTAATTATTTTGTCACATGTATTTTACAACTCAATTTTTGCTCTTTCTTGATAGTTTTGCATAATACCCTTGCATACTCAGTCAATAAGTCATGTCTGACTCTGCGACCCTTTGAACTGTATCCCTCCAAGTTCCTCTGTCCGTGGGATTTTCCAGGCAAGAATACTGGAGTGGACTGCCATTTCCTTCTCCAGGGGCCCTTCCCATCCCAGAGATGAAGCATGGGTCTCCTATGTTGACAGACAGATTGTTTACAACTGAAACACTAGGAAAACCCCATGTTTCGTCAATCCTTTGTGTTCTCTGCACTTTAACTTACAAATAATTGAAATATTATTTTATGATTTGGAAACGAAACAACTATTGTTGACTCTGAAAATATCAAGATTTCTAGGAATATTATTTTTTGAGTTACAAATAAAGTTGGAAAAAGAATTGGTTATATAGATCAATACTTTTGAGAAAACCTAATGCTAATTTAGCTAATTTAACAATATTATATGTTAATCTTGATAGAATGAATAATAAGTAGTATAGCCCTGACATTTATTTGTTGTTGGTCAGTCGCTCAGCCGTGTCCAACTCATTGTGACCCCATGGACTGCAGCATGCCAGGCTTCCCTGTCCTTCACTCCTCTCCCAGAGTTTGCTCAAGCTTATGTCCATTGAGTGATGATGCCATCCAACCATCTCATCCTCTGTCGTCCCCTTCTCCTCCTGCCCTCATTCCTTCCCAGAATCAGGGTCTTTTCCGATGAGTCAGCTCTTCCATCAGGTGGCCAAAGTATTGGCGCTTCAGTTTCAGCATCAGTTCTTCCAATGAATATTTAGGGTTGATTTCCTTTAGGATTGACTGGTTTGACCTCCTTACTATCCAAGGGGTTCTCAAGTGTCTTGTCCAGCACCACATTTTGAAAGCATCAACTCTTCAGTGCTCAGCCACCTTTATGGTCCAACTCTCTCATTCGTACATGACTACTCGAAAAACCATAGCTTTGACTATATGGACCTTTGTCAGGAAAGTGATGTCTCTGCTTTTTAATACACTGTCTAGGTTTGTCATAGCTTTTTCTCAATATATATAAGATAGATAACTAATAAGAAACTACTGGATAGCACAGGGAATTCTACTCAACACTCTGTAGTGAACTATAAGAGAAAATAATCTAAAAATACTGGATATATGTGTATATGCAACTGATTCACTTTGCTGTATAGCAGAAAATAGCACAACAATGTAAATCAACTATACTCCCATAAAAATTAATTTTAGAAAGTAGGATGGCCCTAATTAAACTATTAAATATTCATTTACAAGATTGCTGAAATCCTCGCCATCAGCACCATCCCTTTTCTCTTCGATGTGCTGCACATATCAGGACTCTGTTTCACGGCTGCGCCCGGGAGCCTACAGCCTTCTCAAGTAACGGTTGTTTGCTGTTCCTCCAACCACGTCCTGCTGGGCGTGGGTGTATCCTCTCTTCCATTGCCACTCTCACCAGGAGAAACCCCAGTTCATATGCATTTCAGTCCCTGCCTACTCTGTTCCTTCTCACAGGCAACTAAGGCCAGAGAAAAGCACCCACCTTGCATGACTAATCTCCTTTGAGTGTCATGACCACTTGGTTTTTTTTAATTATTGAAGTGTATGTATAATGTGCAGTATTGTGTATTAATTTCAGCTGCACAGCATAGTGATTTTTTTGCAGATTATTTTCCATTTTAGGTTATTACAAGATATTGAGCATAATTTCCTGTGCTACACAATAAATGCTCATGGCTTACCTTTGTTATCTATAGTAATTTCTATCTGTTGCTCCCATCCCCTCTTTCCTCTCCCCTTTGGATAACAAGTTTGTTTTCTATGTCTGGGAGTATATAGATTCATTTGTATTAATATTTAGATTCTACATATAAGTGATATTCTGTTATATTTGTCTTTCTCTATCTGACTTATTTCACTGAAAACACTTTCTCTAGGTTGACTCATGTTGATGCAACTAGCAGTATTTCATGTTTTATGGACAAATAATATTCCATCGTATATATGTATACACACACACACACACACACACGCCTCACATCCTCTTGGACAATCCTCTGTTGATGGATGTATGGGTTGTTTCCATGCCTTTGTGATTGGAAATAGCACTCTTGTGAATACTGAGGTGCACATATGTTTTCATATAAGAATTTTCATTTTTTCCATATATATATATATATATATATACACACACACATACATACATATATACATGCATACACACACCCAGGAGTGGAACTGCTGAATATTTGCAAACATTGTGACAAACAGGGAGTTAATATCCAAAATATAAACAAAGCTAATATAATAGAATATTTAAAATAAAACAATAAAAAATGGGCAGAAGACTTAAAGACCTTTTTTCCAAAGATGATACAGAGATGACTAACAAGCCCATGAAAAGCCGTTCAACATTGCTAATTACTAGAAAAATGCAGACAACGACCACCTTATTTAAATTAGTGCAACTTTCTAACTCTTGCCTCTGCTTCTACACTTGTCGTTGTCCAGTCATCTATGCTCAGTTAGCAGAATAGTTTTACTAGATCCTTCAG
This sequence comes from Moschus berezovskii, assembly GCF_049115385.1. NCBI lineage: Eukaryota > Metazoa > Chordata > Mammalia > Artiodactyla > Moschidae > Moschus > Moschus berezovskii. Next base: position 119,480,970 of record NC_142462.1, read on the forward strand.
TAAGATCGTTCTGGGTCTTCTCTGCTCAGAATCTCCCAGTCGTTTAGTGTCTCACTCCGAATAAAACTCAAGCCTCAGGATGGCTCCACGTGCCTCCCCTATTTATGCTCTGATCTCTCTGTCTACTCCTCCGCCTCCTGCTAAGGCATATTCTACCTCAGACTTGCTCTTTATTCTGCCTTGAACTATCCACCTGCCTTCTTCCCTGTCTTCTTTCAAATATGCCCTCAAATCAGGCCATTTATTTGATCATCTTAGAAACATAAAGATGTGGTCTCCCTTTGTTTGCCACTGAAACATCCTTCTTCCTCTTCCCTTATTTCAGTGTTTTCTATAGAACTCACCACACTGATGGGTTATTGTCAATTTAGTGATTGCTATGTGAGCCCTCCCACCAAAAAAATTAATTTGTAATAAATACTAGTTTTATTTAATGTTCAATCAGCAGTGCTTACAATAATGGTGTGAAATCTGACAATAATTTGTGAATGAATTAATTAAGCAAGTCATTACTTAGGGCTCTTGTACTCTGTGCTATTGATGATATTCTGTAAAGCTGTGTGCAAAATGATGATTAATGTATATTTATATTTTTCCATTAGCTTTCATTCTGCTTTCAGAAACATGTTTCCCTGGGGATAAAATGACCTTAAACACACTTAAGGGGTCAAACATCTATCCTTAAGAGCATTTTCTCTTTGTAAGCCTGCAGTGTAGCCCCATTCATTTCTCCCACAGCTTCCATTAAGGAGGTATTTAAATGACCAGGTGACTCTCAACTATTTATTAACAACACTCCATACAATTTGAGGTAGAAAGAAGGGCTTGCTAATTCTAGGGTACTCTTGAAGTCCTGACCACATTTAATAACAGAAATGAGGACATGTTCTTTTTATTAGAACTTACATACTGTACATTTGTGATTTGTATTTTGACGTGACATTATATTGCCACTTAAAGATATGTTTAAATAATCTTAGTTTTTGTACTCATTAGTACCTAAATTAGAAAATATTTATATAATTGATTGATTTCACAAAGTACTATTTTTATTTCCAAGGATTTTTTTTTAATTTTCATTTTTTTTTTTTTGCACAATCAAAATTTTAAAAGAAGAGGTGACCAAAGTTACCAATCCTAAAGTATTTGCTTACAGTATCTTTTCATGTTGTACTTTATGTGTATACACATATACACATATGGTGGTGGTTTAGTCGCTAAGTCATGGCCAACTCTTGCGATCCCATGGACTGTAGCTTGCCAGGCTCCTGTGTCCATGAGATTCTCCAGGCGAGGATACTGGAGTGGGTTGCCATTTCCTTCTCCAGAGGATCTTCCTGACCCAGGAATCAAACCCCGTTCTCCTGCATTGCAAGCAGTTTATTTCAGTTCAGTTCAGTTCAGTTCAGTCGCTCAGTCATGTCCGACTCTCCGCGACCCCATGAATCACAGCACACCAGGCCTCCCTATCCATCACCAACTCCCGGAGTTCACTCAAACTCATGTCCACAGAGTCGGTGATGCCATCTAGCCATCTCATTCTCGGTCGTCCCCTTCACCTCCCGCCCCCAACATTTCCCAGCATCAGAGTCTTTTCCAGTGAGTCAACTCGTCGCATGAGGTGGCCAAAGTATTGCAGTTTCAGCTTTAACATCAGTCCTTCCAATGTTATTTACCTTTATATGCATGTAGGTAAATAAAGCAGTTTATTTACTTACATGCATATAAATGTATGCATGTGTATGTATATATGTGTGTATTGTGTACTTTTTCATACTCTTATTGTTACATTGCATCATAAATTATATATATATGTATATAAAACATACTATACACACAAATATATATATATATATCCAATACTTTGGCCACTTTGTGCAAACAGCTGACTCATTGGAAAAGACCCTACTTATGGGAAAGATTGAGGGCATGAAGAGAAGAGGGCAGCAGAGGATTAGACAGTTGGATGGCATCACCTACTCAATGGGCATAAACTTGGGTGAATTCCAGGAGAAAGTGAGGGACCGGAGGCCTGGCGTGCTGCATTCCATAGGGTCACAAAGAGTTGGACATGACTTAGTGACTGAACAGCAACAACAAAGAACAGTAAGACATATATATATATATATATATATATCTTTGCCACATACTGAAGGCCCCAAAATAAAATATGCAGAAATATTAATTTCTGCATTTCCAAAATCTTCCTCATTGCTTGACATGTAATAGCCAGTCAATAAAAAATAAATGTTGCAATTGATCTTTAGTGCTATGTATTGCAGTAAGCCAGCTTTTTGCAAACTAAATTATGCTAATTCTGCAGTATCTGAATGGTATTCTGTGGTTTCCAAATGGGACACTCTGAATATTAAACCCTTCTTGAAGTGCTGTACTGATCATTAGCATCATTAGTCAAAGAAACTAACAAATACAAAAACACATAATTCTTTCTAACATTAAGATATTAGCAAACTAATTTCTCCAGTGTTTTCTTTTTTATATGTCTCCCCCTGATTTCTCAAATGCCTCAGTTTTGGAATTAGACTACATTACGAGAAATACAAAGCAACTATGATATTATTTGTCTTGGGCCTAGGTTGAGAAAGATATGAATTAACTTTACATGTCAAACCAACTCTGGACACAGGCACAATTATTTCCTGAGAGAGTGCAGATAAATTGCATATATGAAAAAGCAAGTTTCTGCTTAAATTTATAAACAAATTATGTGATGTAAACAATGACAGTGGTTATCTTGTTAACTAAATACTTAGGGAAAATTTGAAAATGGCAATGGTCCTCCATATGCAAGACAACAAAAGAGACACAGATATAAAGAACAGACTTTTGGACTCTGTGGGAGAAGGTGAGGGTGGGATGATTCGAGAGAATAGAATTGAAACATGTATATTACCATATGTGAAATATAATCAGTCCAAGTTTGATGCTTGAAACAGGGCACTCAAAGCTGGTGCACTGGGACAAACCAGAGGGATGGGATGGGGAGGGAGGTGGGAGGGAGGTTCAGGATGGGAGGACACATGTACACCCCATGGCTGATTCATGTCAATGTGTGGCAAAAACCACCACAATATTGTAAAGTAATTAGCCTCCAATCAAAATAAATAAATTAAAAAATATATATCGTCAACAAATAAAATATATTGAAATAAATACAAATTCATAACATAAGAAAAAAAATACACAGCAGGTGCTGGAGAGAGTGTGGAGGGAAGGGAACACTCTTGCATTGCTGGAAGGAATGTAAATTGACATAGCCACTATGGAAGACAGTATGGAGATTCCTTTAAAAACTAGGAATAAAACTACCATACAACCCAGCAATACCACTTCTAGGAATATACCCTGAGGAAACCAAAACTGAAAAATACACTTGTACCCCAGTGTTCATTGCAGCACCATTTACAATAGCTGGGTCATGGAAGCAAACTAGAGGTCCATCAACAGAAGAATGGATAAAGAAGGTGTGGTACAGATATACAATGCATATTACTCAGCCATAAACAGGAACGCATTTGAGTCAGTTCTAAGGTAGTGGATGAACCCAGAGCCTATGATATAGAGTGAAGTAAACCAGTATGAGAAAAACAAACAGTGTATGTCAATGCAAATGCATGGAATCTAGAAAGATGGAACTGATGAACCTGTTGGCAGGGCAGCAACAGAGACACAAACAGAGAACACACGGCTGCGGGCGGTGGGAGGAAGGAGAGGGTGAGGCAAACGGAGAGGGCAGCGTGGAAGCATATACGCTACCATGCACGAAACAGACAACCAACGGACATTTGCTGTTGACTCAGAGAGCTCAAACCAGGGCTCTGTAACAACCTAGAGGGGTGGGAAAGGATGGGAAGTGGGAGGGCGACTCAAGAGGGAGGGGACACACGTACACCTATGGCTAATTCATGTTGATGTACGGCAGAAATGAAACCAATATTGTAGAGCAGTTATTCTTCATAAAAAATAAATTTTCAAATATTAAAAAAAAAAAAAATGCAATGGTCCTTGGTCAACACCGAAATCAGATTGATTATATTCTTTGCAACCAAAGATGGAGAAGCTGTATACAGTTAGCGAAAACAAGACCAGGAGCTGACTGTGGCTCAGATCATGAACTCCTTATTGCGAAGTTCAGACTTAAATTGAAGAAAGTAGGGAAAACCACTAGACCATTCAGATATGACCTCAATCAAATCCCTTATGATTATACAGTGGAAGTGAGAAATAGATTTAAGGGACTAGATCTGATTGATAGAATGCCTGATGAACTCTGGACGGAGGTTCGTGACATTGTACAGGAGACAGGGACCAAGACCATCCCCATGGAAAAGAAATGCGAAAGAGCGAAATGGCTGTCTGAGGAGGCCTTACAAATAGCTGTGAAAAGAAGAGAGGCGAAAAGCAAAGGAGAAAAGGAAAGATATAAGCATCTGAATGCAGAGTTCCAAAGAATAGCAAGGAGAGATAAGAAAGACTTCCTCAGTGATCAATGCAAAGAAATAGAGGAAAACAACAGAATAGGAAAAACAAGAGACCTCTTCAAGAAAATTAGAGATTCCAAGGGAACATTTCATGCAAAGATGGGCTCGATAAAGGACAGAAATGGTATGGACCTAACAGAAGCAGAAGATATTAAGAAGAGGTGGCAGGAATACACAGAAGAACTGTACAAAAAAGATCTTCACGACCAAGATAGTCACGATAACGTGATCACTGACCTAGAGCCAGACATCTTGGAATGTGAAGTCAAGTGGGCCTTAGAAAGCATCACTACTAACAAAGCTAGTGGAGGTGATGGAATTCCAGTTGAGCTATTTCAAGTCTTGAAAGATGATGCTGTGAAAGTGCTGCACTCAATATGCCAGCAGATATGGAAAACTCAGCAGTGGCCACAGGACTGGAAGAGGTCAGTCTTCATTCCAATCCCAAAGAAAGGCAATGCCAAAGAATGCTCAAACTACCGCACAATTGCACTCATCTCACACGCTAGTAAAGTCATGCTCAAAATTCTCCAAGCCAGGCTTCAGCAGTATGTAAACCGTGAACTCCCAGATGTTCAAGCAGGTTTTAGAAAAGGCAGAGGCACCAGAGATCAAATTGCCAACATCCGCTGGATCATGGAGAAAGCAAGAGAGTTTCAGAAAAACATCTATTTCTGCTTCATTGACTATGCCAAAGCCTTTGACTCTGTGGATCACAATAAACTGTCGAACATTCTGAAAGATATGGGAATACCAGACCACCTGACCTGCCTCTTGAGAAACCTGTATGCAGGTCAGGAAGCAACTGTTAGAACTGTACATGGAAGAACAGACTGGTTCCAAATAGGAAAAGGTGTCCGTCAAGGTTGTATATTGTCACCTTGCTTATTTAACTTATATGCAGAGTACATCATGAGGAACGCTGGGCTGGAAGAAGCACATGCTGGAATCAAGATTGCTGGGAGAAATATCAATAACCTCAGATATGCAGATGACACTACCCTTATGGCAGAAAGTGAAGAGGAACTCAAAAGCCTCTTGATGAAAGTGAAAGAGGAGAGTGAAAAGGTTGGCTTGAAGCTCAACATTCAGAAAACAAAGATCATGGCATCTGGTCCCATCACTTCATGGGAGATAGATGGAAAAACAGTGGAAACAGTGTCAGACTTTATTTTTTTGGGCTCCAAAATCACTGCAGATGCTGATTGCAGCCATGAAATTAAAAGACGCTTGCTCCTTGGAAGGAAAGTTATGACCAACCTTGATAGTACATTAAAAAGCAGAGATATTACTTTGCCAACCAAGGTCCGTCTAGTCAAGGCAATGGTTTTTCCCGTGGTCATGTATGGCTGTGAGAGTTGGACTGTGAAGAAGGCTGATCGCCGAAGAATCGATGCTTTTGAACTGTGGTGTTGGAGAAGACTCTTGAGAGTCCCTTATACTGCAAGGAGATCCAACCAGTCCATTCTAAAGGAGATCAACCCTGGATGTTCATTGGAGGGACTGATGCTAAGGCTGAAACTGCAATACTTTGGCCATCTCATGCGACGAGTTGACTCACTGGAAAAGACTCTGATGCTGGGAAAGGTTGGGGGCGGGAGGAGAAGGGGACGACGGAGAATGAGATGGCTGGATGGCATCACCGACTCTGTGGACATGAATTTGAGTGTACTCCGGGGGTTGGTGATGGACAGGGAGGCCTGGCATGCTGTGATTCATGGGGTCGCGGAGAGTCGGACACGACTGAGCGACTGAACTGAACTGAACTGAACTGAATGGTCCTTAAGGTACTATGCTAATAATTATCTCAGAGGAAAAATGTAATTGTTAATCATTATTTTTGGTTGTAAATGGGAAGACTCAGTATCACAAACATGCCAGTTCTTTCTGTATTAATTCATATTTAGGATAATCTGAAATAAAGGGTAATAAATCAACAGTGTTTTTGAACTAGAGACTTATTTTAGAGTTTATATGAGAATGAAGTGTGCAAAAAAAAAATTGGGGAAATTCTGTTAAAGAGAAGCAATGAAGGAAGGCTAAGCCTTAGGAGCTATTAAAACATACATGATAAAGTCTCAGTAATTAAAACAGTAGAGAACTGGTACAAGCAAAATAGAAGTACACCCAAATATATGTGAAAAAATGTGTATATGTGGAAAATGGTGTGAATGCCAATGACAAAACAGAAAAAAATTGTCTCTGTATCTCAGCCTTTTCTACAGACGAAAACTCAAGGAGATCAAAGGTTCAGATGTACTAAAGTGGTGGCAAGTGGAGTAGTGACTATAATTCATTAGACAGAGGGAAAACCAATATGCAAGTCATTCAGAGCAAAAATCAACAGAAACTTATAGGTGAAGACAAATATATTATTATTTGGAGGAGGTTGGAGAGAATGGTATCAGAACTGGTCTGAGTTGAGAGGAAACAATGAGTTTGAGGTGATAGAAACCTGGGGGTGTCCATGCACAATGTAGAAATTGTGTTTGATGCTAAGAAAATGTTTAAATTAATTTGCATGGCGAAGTCTTATATGTGGGTATTTAGGGGAAAGAGCTAAGACACCCAAACTGAACTGTCGGCCGTAGCTGCTGAGGAAATGTGAAAGGAGGGTAACACAGTGCTAGCTTGGGAGAGAAGGCGGTTTAAAGAATGCGTAGGTGACCAGCAGCACCAAATGTGACAAAGAGGCCACCATGTGTGCAGAGTGGGACAAGAGATGCAGAGCTGGAGTAACAGGGACGCAAGGAGATGGTGCTTCTGTTTTTCAGGGTCTAACTTTATCCTCTATTTTCCGTTCAAAAAATTTTGTTTACCTGATCTTTAAAAGAAGATTATTCATAAGGGTCTATTTGCTTTGTATTTTGATGTCACCATTTCAAAAATGTTTGTCTTGTCGATATCAAATATCACATAGCCATATTGTACCTAGTTAAAATAAAAATCCCACCGCTTAGGGATACACGTGTTGGTTTAGTTTCTAAGTCATGTCTGACTCTTGTGACCCCATGGACTGTAGCCTGCCAGGATCCTCTGTCCATGGGATTCTCCAGGAAAGAGTACTGAAGTGGGTTGCCATTTCCTTCTCCAGAGAATCTTCCTGACCGAGGAATCGAACGTGGGTCTCCTGCATTGCAGGCAGTTTCTTTACTGACCGAGCTACAAGGGAAGTCAGGGAATACACAGGTGGAACCATTTATTTCAGGAGGTGAAGAAATGTTATATAGGGATCTACTAGGAATCAGTTCTGGCAAGAGTATTATTCAGTACATTCTAAATGACATGAAAGAGACAGTATAGAATGAAATCTCCAAGTTTGAAATGCCAAAGATTGCACATTTTAAAGGATGTAAGGCAATATTAAAATTCACAGAGGTGAATTTTAGAATTTTGGTGGGATTTTAGGATCCCGTATCCTAGTTCCTTAGTCTTTTCCTGGCAGCAGCATCATCTTGCCATTGATTTCATTTCCAAATGCATTAAAATATGAGAAAATGTAATCATATTGTGTAACTTCCGTTCCGTTCCGTTCTGTCGCTCAGTCGTGTCCGACTCTATGCGACCCTGTGGACTGTAGCCTACCAGGCTTCTCTGTCCATGGGATTCTCCAGGCAAGAATACTGGAGTGGGTTACCGTTTCCTTCTCCAGGGGATTGTGTAACTTAAATCTTAATAAAACATATCTATGTAAGCTTGGGACCCTGCACTTACAGAAACATGCAAGTAAATTTAATTTAGTAAACGGTGTAATTTTTTAAAATGTTGGGTAAGTCTTCCCTCCAATACATAATTCTTTACGTTATTACTTGTGATTGTCTTTTTTCTAATGTGAAAAGCAAGGACCATGTCTTATTTCTGTATCTGTATTTATCCTTCTATACGGTTAGGAGCTTTGGTGAATGTTTTATGTGTTATTGTATTTATTCCATAATTCAGTATTATCAACTAAACTTACATTTATTATTACTATTAGTATTTAATTTCTGTTGTACCAGTGAGGAAATGGACTCAGAGCTTGAGTAACTCTCTCGAGATCAAACATAACTCTTTGTCCCCAAAGGCCAAATTTTTAACCTCTTGTAGTGTTACCCCAGTACCTAAATGTATTAAACCTTTAATATATTTGTAGTTTAGCAGAAAAAAAGGAGTCTAAGATGCTAAAGGGTTTCAGAGCCAAGTTTTGACAAAAAATAAACCACAGGTGTTCAATGTGGAGCCAATAATAAGTGAAATATTAAGCTTTTTAAAATATTTTAAGGTTGTGATATCATAGATGGATGATACTGATCATGCTTAAATCTTATTTTTGCTAATTTTCTATTTGAATCCTAAAAAGGTACTTAAAACCAAGTATGGTAGGTGTAACACATCTTAATTCAATAGAGAGAACATTGTTGGATGACTGATGTAGTGAAATAACTGATGTGATCTGTCCTTCCTGCTAGTGATCAGGCAGAGGGCAGGTGATTATCTGTCATGGATACTGTTGAAAAGTCCTAAAGTGGTGAGCTGACTTCTTCTAAGGGTTGTAAATCTATCGGGTTCCGTTTAACGCTCAACATATATCATATTGAATTTAAGGATTTCAATTGACTTGAGGAAATCTTTAGAATGAGTCATACTACAAATCTTCTTCTCCAGCTTTGTATTATATTTTACATGTGCTTTGTTATTATAGACAATAGTTACATAAAATTACATAATCTTGTGAAAAGTGAGAAAATAGTCATTTAGACCCAGACATCATTAATAAAGTGGGTCAGGAAAACTATCTATATATAATTTTTAATGGAATTTCACATAATACACCAAGAAATTTTCATGTACATTATTTTAGTAGTCATCAGACTTTAAGGTAGCTCAGAACTCACCTGCAATGCAGGAGATGTGAGTTCGATCCATGGGTGGGGAAGATCCCCTGGAGAAGGAAATGGCAACCCACTCCAGTATTCTCACCTGGGAAATCCCAGGGACAGAAGAGCCTGGTGGGCTACCGTCCATGGGGTCACATAAAGAGCTGAATGTGACTTAGCAACTGAACAATGGACTTTACTATTTAGAAGGAATTAGACTGAAGTGATTAGCAGCAGCAGCAACAGCAGCAGGTGACATAAAGATATTTTTTGATAGGGAGCCAAGATCAAACTGTACAAAGAAACACACTTAAATATGTATTGTTGTTTGTTATTGAGAAGATTGAAAATACTGGTCATATTATCATATTTTGTTGATTCAGTCAATTAAGCCTAGATGTTTATATCTAGATATATATATCTATAGATACATTGAAATCAGACAGATCGATATATACATGGATGGATGGATGGATAAATGTATAGATAGCTATTAGGTTGTTGCAAAAGTAATTGCAGTTTTTGCATTGTTGAAATTTGCCGATTGATATTGGAATACTCTTAAATAAATGTGGTTATGATATACATCATTTTAATGCACATGTCTTACTTATTTTTGCAAGTGACTTATTGCTTGCTGTTTATCTTATATTTATTTGGGGCTATGGATATGATATTAGACAAAAAGCAAATTTGAGTGATTTTTTTTTATTTGAGTTCAAAATGGGCTTTAAAGCAGTAGGGACAGCTTGCAGAGTCCACAGTGCATTTGGCGCAGGAACTGCTAATATACATACAGTGTAGTGGTGGTTCAAGAAAGTTTGCAAACGTGACTAGAGACTTGAAGATGAGGCGTGTAGTGGCCACCATTACATCTGAGAAGTATGCTAAGCAAATCAATGAGATGCACTGAAAACTGCAACGATTGCAGTCAGCTTTGGTCAACAGAAAGGGCCCAATTCTTCTCCATGACAATGCCCGACTGCATGTTGCCCAACCAACACTTCAAAAGTTGAACAAATTGCACTGCAAAGTTTTGCCTCATCTACCATTTCACCTGACCTCTTGCCAACTGACTTCTACTTCTTCAAGCCTCTTGACAACTTTTTCCAGGGAAAACGTTTCCACAACCAGCCAGAGGCAGAAAATGCTTCCCAAGGGTTTGTCGAATCCTCCTGAAACATGGACTTTTATGTTACAGAAATAAACCAACTTATTTCTCATTGGCAAAAATGTGTTGATTGTAACGGTTCCTATTTTGATTAACAAAAATGTATTTGAACCTAGTTATAATGATTTAAACTTCATGGTCTGAAACCGCAATTATGTTTGCACCAACTGAATAGATAAAGCATTTACTTTTATGTTTTATTCCTATTGCATGATTGTCTGGAACCTATTCTGTTACTTTGACCTCAAATGTTTAATTCAAGAATCAGAAATAGAATCTTATTTTGCTTGAGGAATTAACAAAAGAAAACCAGCAGGTGCCTGAGATTGAGGACTTGAAATTATCATCATTTTAAGGCAGTGTCTTCTCCTGTAGACCTCCTTGCTTCCATTGTCTGGCAGCTGACACTCATTTACTGTCAATGAGAGAATAAGTAGTCAGTGAGTGCCCATGATGTCAAGGAGCTGTCATCATCTCCATGGAGTTCGCTCAGTTAGGCAGGGCAGAAATTAAATGTGATGGTGTTGACAACCCTGTCTGCTCTTTTGCGCAGCCATGAATTCTACAGCAGAGCAGTGTGTGCCCGGGCTAAGGTCAGCCTTCTTATTTTTACTCTTATGAAGAATTCACAGTTAAATGCACAATACTATTCATGTTCTTTCTTTTATGAAAGGAGGAGATGAAAGCATGTGTTTCTCCTACTTATGTAAAAGATCTTAGATTACTCTTAGTATTAATTGAAAGCCCTTCAGGGGGAAAATACTATGGAAACATTGATAGTCTGTCAGGTTTTGAGCTCATTCCAAATATATGACAGGTCAGGTATTAATTCGGAGAAGGCAATGGCACCCTACTCCAGTACTCTTGCCTGGAAAATCCCATGGATGGAAGAGCCTGGTGGGCTGCAGTCCATGGGGTCGCTGAGGGTCAGACATGACTGAGCAACTTCACTTTCCCTTTTCCCTTTCATGCATTAGAGAAGGAAATGGCAACCCACTCCAGTGTTCTTGCCTGGAGAATCCCGGGGACAGGGGAGCCTGGTGGGCTGCCATCTATGGGGTTGCACAGAGTTGGCCACAACTGAAGTGACTTAGCAGCAGCAGGTATTAATTGTCCATGGAGGTATTTTCCAAGGTTCAGTCTTCAGTATGATTCTGGGTGTTTCTCAATCAAACATTAATTATGTCCCATGAATCCAATGACCCCCTCCCCTCCAATTCTTGAACTTCCAGCACCACCCAAACTCCTTTCCTTTGTCAACACCCTTGGCTGGTGTTATCCATACTCATCAAGCCTAAAGGAAGATGTATGCTCTGTCTTCTCGAATCACCTACTGACTTGGTATTTTGCCACGAGTTTCTTACCAAACATGGTGCTCTGCTTTTTCTACCTCCAGAATCTTATCAGTTAACAGATCCTGTTCATTGGCTCTTTACAGTTGCCCTTGCCTTCAGTTCCTTTATTTGCTTTAACAGTATTTATTGTTTTCTTTAATATGTAACAGTGACACATTCATTTAAAGAAAATAGGAAATGCAGATACACTAAAAGGGCATAGAAATCCCATCAGACATCATCCAGATTCAAGCAGTATTAATAATTTGAGATACACTTCATGTTCTCCATCTTTTAATGTTAAGCTAAAAAGGCAGTCGTCTCCGTCGTCCAGAATTCCTTCATCATTTCAGTGGCATTTGTTTCTTCCTGCCCCACATGCTCAGTCTCACTTAAATGCCACATATAATTAGCTAGAGGTATATAGGCAAATATATTTTCCCTTTGCCAGGCTTAAAATACTTTAAGGCCAAGGCACATGCTTATAGGTTTCTTTGTAGAAGATAGATCAAGTACAGTTTATAATGTTAATTCACTAGTTGTGAAATGAATGCACTTAGTAATACATATCTATTTGAATCAACTGCAAATAAAAAAGTTTGTTTTGCTTCTCTAGAAGGAAAATATGTGCTGGGAAGCTGGTCAAGAGAAAGTAAAATTTTTCATTGAGATAATAATGGAGGTACATATTACACGCTTCAGTTAAGCTTTTTATTTGTATAAAATAAGTACATTGTTGGGTACTCAGTTACAGAAAGTCATGAGGCAATGTATTTGTCTTTTTATCCCTGTCTCACAGAATATACTATTCAAAATAACTAGTGTAAGTAGAACAAATTATCTTTCTGTGCTATGAAAAGTTCACCATTTATTTGTGTTTGTCCCCCAAGCATTCCCACTATCCAGTTGGGTATTTATAAAGGCCTTCAATGTAAATTATTATTTTTAAATTATTGATTTCCTCCATTTTATTTAAATACATTAGTTCTCCCTTTTTTTCTTCTATTTTTGATTTTAAATTTTCACAGTTGCAACAATTTGTAGTATATATACTTTAAAAACTTCTCCAGAAATGGGTAGATTGCATCCTGGTTTTGGTACAAATAACCAGAATTATTTCTTCATGGAAGACTTTTTTAATTAAAAAAGTAAGATATTGGAAAGCTATGAAATGTGGGCAGCACCCATGTATACAGTTTTAGCAGACTTGACAGGGCAGAAAAAGGTATAAGTCTCAGAGGTATGGAGAACTTTGTTTACCTAAATACAAAAAGTGGCTTTGTCGTTTACTTGTGTGTATTCATATGTTCTAGTTTGGAGTGAGGTAAGGTAATGCTAAAAGTGTAGCAGAAATTCAAAGATTGTAACATATTCTAAACAGATACTGATAATTTCAGAAAAAAAAGAAAGAACAATCCCAATAAAATCAGTATTAGTAAAAGTAGTTAACTTGATTGAGACTTCCTATTATTATCTCAAATGCATCGATATTTTAAATCCCCTTTTTGAGACCTGTTTACATTCCTTTTAACTAGGATCTCCTTCCAAAATAACCTTGATTTATACTTGTACAAGTCTAAACCCTAAAAAGTTTCAGTTGTTTTCAACACATGCTTAGTTGTTTTCAACCGAGAGTCTGGTCTCTGAGCATATAAGTCAAGTAGTTCTTCTAGATTTAGAAATGACTCTAGTCATTTGTTAACACATTAGCACATAAACCTATTTTGAATTAGAATAAGTTCTGAAAATGTTCTGTCCCCGGAGTAATTATATTCTTGCCTTGAGCCTGGGGTGCCCCAATGTTGTTTACACATTAGTCAGTCTCTTGCATGTTTAAGAAGAAAGTACATTAATGCAAATAAGAAAGCCCCAACCTGTGGGATTTGAGTCAGGAATTTAAAACAAGCTAAAAGAGCATCAAAAATGGTAGCCCAAATTGCCCATAAAATTTATAATGATTTTAAAATGCATTCAGATGATACTTGTGGATCTATAAGCAAAGCCATTAATGCATTTTGCTTTACAAGTTAATACCCCACCAGAGTGTTAATTGGAAAATATTCTATCTTATTCTATTTGTAGAAATGTGGTGAAAGGAGGAAAATGCCTATTTCTTAAAATTTGCTGCCCCCTCTATGTGAAAATAATTGAGACCTAAGAGCAGAAATAGCTGAGGTGAAAAAAAAATTGCAGATTCACCATTACTGAAATAGGAATCTTATGGTGCTACAACTTTATAGTCTTTCTACAATGGACATTTCTTTAAACATTTAAGATAGACACTTTGCTATTGCTGCTGCTAAGTCACTTCAGTCGTGTCCGACTCTGTGTGACCCCATAGACAGCAGCCTACCAGGCTCCCCTGTCCCTGGGATTCTCCAGGCAAGAACACTGGAGTGGATTGCCATTTCCTTCTCCAATGTGTCAAAGAGAAAAGTGAAAGTGACGTCTCTGAAGTAAGATTTTCTCTTTTGTTTTCTATATCTCCCTTCAATGAGAACCATTGTTAAAACTGCAAATGCAATACATAAGTTGTATCTTTGGTAAAAGTTCAGGCAGGTATTCCATAGCAGTGACGCCTTTCATATGCATTGGGCTTTCAGAACACCCTAACACTCAAGCAGCTAGCCCAGCCCAGGCTATCAGGGCACCTGATCAGTCAGTCAGTCAGTCAGTTCAGCCGCTCAGTCGTGTCCGACTCTTTGCGACCCCATGAATCACAGCACGCCAGGCCGCCCTGTCCATCACCAACTCCCGGAGTTCACTCAAACTCATGTCCATAGAGTCGGTGAGACCATCCAGCCATCTCATTCTCTGTCGTCCCCGTCTCCTCCCACCCCTAGCCAAACAGAAAGTTTTTATTTAAATTATCTTTCAGACCTTTCAATTTGAGGAGGATTTGTTTAAAGTTTCCTGTTCTCTCCTCATAGGTACATAAAGCATAGAAAATATTCTTATTCACAGGTGAGTCAATGGGACATGTATATTTTTAACACTTTCTTGGACAGAAATACAAGGCTTTAACTGTTGTATCAGAGAGCAGCCCCAAGCTTTATTTTGAACTCTGCAGAGGAGATGCTTCAAACACAGATATCAGAATTGGGCTACCTCCTAAGTAATTGAGTTCATGGATGCATTTCTTGAGTATCCTTATGTTAGATTTCTTATGTTAGTTTCAACTAGTCTTACTTTGAAATTTCTTTTTGCAATGTGTTCTAGACTATAATACCTAATCTCTCCAATAATGAGTTGATATATCTTTAAATTGACAATATGTACTTGAAATGTCTTTAAATGGACACTAATAGACTCACAGTGTTTTAAAGATTAAATTAGATTTTGAATTTTTTAAAAAGAGTCTAGAACCATTCCTAGTAGGTAAAATCATAATTTGATAAAAGCAGTTGCTACTAATATTAAATATGTAATTTGTATTCTTTAAGTTATAAAATGACATAATCTCTCTTATATGCAAGTATGGACCTTTTCACTGCATACCATGTTAACAGCAAAATTAGTTTTCAGGTCAGAAAGACAATAAAAAATGAAAGGAGATTATTTCAGATATTCTCTTCCTTTAGATAAACAACATTTTAAGAAACTTAAAAGGGAAATGATCAGCTTACTTCTGTATTTTAAAGAGTTTTTACAAGAAGAGATGGGGGCAACAGAGGATGAGATAGTTGGATAGGATCACTGACTCAGTTGGACATGAGTTTGAGCAAACTCCTGGAGATAGTAAAGGACAAACCTGTCTCACGGTAGTTCAAGGGGTTGCAAAGAGCTGGACATGACTTAGTGACTGAACAACAATCATTGGTTTTAGAGCACAAAAAAACAAAAGGAAATATTCTTAGGAAATCTGGCTAGAGTTTATCTTGGATCGCATTCCTTTTGTGACAATACTTATTTTTTAAGACAATTACCAAAGGAGTCAGAACTCCAAAAGACAGAGAGTAATAAGATTTTGTTTTATATTAATTTTTTTTTTATTTTCTGAAAAAGTATTGTTGTTTTCAACACTTGAGACCGATTCTTATGATGGGAACAGCTTGTATCAGCCATTTAAAAAAATTATACGTCATTCCCTTCCCAACCATCTCCCACCACCACATATGCATAGAAAAATACTTGAATATCTATTCCTTACTTTGAAAAGTGAAAGTGTTAGTTGCTTAGTCTTGACTGCCTCTTTGTGACCCCATGGACTGTAGCCCACCAGGCTCCTCTGTTCATGGAATTCTCCAGGCAAGAATACTGGAGTGGGTAGCCATTCCCTTCCCCAGGGGATCTTCCTGACCCAGGAATCAAAACCAGGACTCCTGCCCTGCGGTTAGATTCTTTACCCTCTGAGCCACCAGAGAAGCCCATTCATTACTTTGGCCTTTCCTTAATCTGAATAAAAAATATTGTCTTATAAAACGCAAAGATATTTTTTGTGATGTCCCTTTTTTATTTCATTTCCAAAATTACTAAAGGATATTGTTCAGTGTTGCTTAACGTTAAATGAGATTAGCATGTACTGCTTATATCTGGAGACAGTTTTTCTTTTACCTAGGTATATGTCTTTTTTTTTTTTTTTTTTTTGCTACAAGCTCTTTCTTTTGTTTCTGTATTGAGTAGTTATCCTTTTTTTTTCTTGGCCTTTTTACTCACTACCACGGTGACTAATACGATGGCAATTTGTCAAGACATTTGTCGGCAGGCTAGTGTTGACATCACATGTATTGACTTCAATATATTTTTGCTCTCTATGTCTTTTTTATCAAAGGGCTCAATGAGAAGCATCAAACCTTTGCAGACACATTATCTTGTATCTATCAGTTATTTTTCCACTGCCCCAGTGAGACTCGTTTGTAATTCCTGCAGTCATAACTGGAAGACTTTTCCTGAACAAATACTATCATGGTGGTCACAAAAAGACTCTGACACAAAAGGCCTCTGACTAACATTATTAAGAATGATGCTTACATTTTTGTCAATAGTTCCCAAATTTCCTTCCTTAATAATTAAAAAAAATAATAATTATTTTAAAGAAAGAAAGTTGTCATAAATTCTCCATGATACAGTCATATTTATTTTAGAAACAAATTTTATGAGTGCATTTTACTTAATCCAACAAATCCAAAATATTATAATTTCAACTTGTCATCAATATAAAATTATCTAGGCGAGACAATATTTGACTTTTAAAAATGAATTTTTCCAATTTTAGGGTATATTTTACATGCTCAACACATTTCGGTTTTAACTAGCTACATTTCAAATGCTTATTAGTAATGCTGACTTGTGACTACCATCTTGGTCAGTGAAGGATCAATTGCAAAATAGAAGAATATAGATTAGATAATCTTTATGACTCCTTTCAATTTAGCTTTTACGTTTTTCTACTGAATGATTTTAACCTATATGTTCCAAGAAACAAGTAGAAGGTAGATATTACCCTAAAGTTATGGGTAGTAAAGGATAAGGTAATTTATTTTTATCTTATAATATGCTATCTGCTTTTGGAAAGTATTCCTAATGTCGACCCTTTGTATTATTTTCATCAGCGAACACCACTTATTTCTTTGTTACTCTCCCACTGATACACTTAAATACATTTTAAACTTTTATTGCGATATCCTTGGACACCTCATTCGAGGAATTGACTCATTGGAAAAGACTCTGATGCTGGGAGGGATTGGGGGCAGGAGGAGATGGGGACAACAGAGAATGAGATGGCTGGATGGCATCACCGACTGGATGGACATGAGTTTGAGTGAACTCCGGGAGTTGGTGATGGACAGGGAGGCCTGGCGTGCTGTGATTCATGGGGTCACAAAGAGTCGGACACGACTGAGTGACTGAACTGAACTGAACTGAATTGATAAGTCCTACTTTATTTTAAAGTAATGTGTTAGTATAATTTCTCTGTTTTTATTATAGCTAACCTTTCATTTCCTGCTATTAGAGTTCATCTTATAAATGTATTTATGTGGTCATGATGTAAAAAAAATAAATTGATTAATAACTGATTAGATTATGAATGATGGTTAATAGATTGACTTTATTTACATAATATGCACTTGCATACTTCCTAAAGGGTTAAAGAAATACATATCAATGTTAGTCAAGTATGGATTTTGCCAGTAACCTAAGTTCATAGACAAAGTTGATTAGTTAATTTAGTAAAACATTTTTTCACCTGATAGACTTAAATGTAACCAACAAACCCAGAATCAAAGCAAGAAGTCAGGGACTGTGGGTGGTTACTCAGGTGTGAAGAAGTGATGGAGTGATGGAGAAAAAGACACAACCATGTCTACTGGAAATTTACCTTGTAACATTGTAACCATCCAGCTGAATGCAGAACCCGCAAGAAAATGGTAAGGTAGACTTGAAGGTTGCGCTTGTCATCTGTTTCTCTGCATGCTGTATGAATCCTAGAGACGAAAACTAGTCTCCATTGCAATTCACTGCAACAATTTTGGTTATAAAATCCCACACATGGGTGAGGTAGAAGAATGGAAGTCTAAGAGGAAAGCATGACAGAAATCAGTGAACTGTGGCCATTATCATACAAATAAAAAAAAAAAAGCAGCTGGGTGATTTCTTTTTACTTTTCTATCCATCACTCTATACAATGGTGGAGGCTGCCTATATCCATATTTCACAGATTATGAGAGCATATAAAAATAAGTTCAGACCTTTATTTAAGAAAATGTACAAGATGATAGTACCATTTTCATTCCATATGTTGTAAAACCCTAATATTGGTGATTTAGGGTGAAGATGAGGGAATGAAAGTAATTAACAACAGTTGAACATCTACTAAGTAACAAAATTGTGTTCTTCTGTCTGTCTTGATCTCTTTTCATGCTCCCAACAGCTGTGTGCTGTCAATATCTTTTCCCAGAAGATGAGGACACCAAGGCTGAAAAGAAATTAAATTGCACAAGACTCCATAATGATTAACAGGAGTTCAGTTGAAAAACTGGGTTCATACAGTTGCACAGCCCACATTCATTGCACATTGCTTCCAGGCCAGGATAAAACCAGAAATTTCACTTCTGAGTTTTGCCACTTATACTCCTAAATAGGCACATAGCATGTCATACCTTCTTATAAATCACTAGATTCACTAGTGTTCACACTTCTTTTTGACTATCTACAAAAAGTTGTTGTCTATTTACAGAATGAGAAAAGCATACATATCATTAAGCAAAGCAAATGTTTTTCTTTTCTCTCACAGTGCAGTACATTTTTGTTATTTTAAAAAAATTAAGCTATATCACAGAAACAAGACATGAAGATTTTTAAAAGAGCTCTAGGTGCAGTACTCATAGACACAAGTTTCTGAATCAACAGTTAGAGCCAGATGGAGAGGCCAAGGGATTTCCACAGTGAAACAGTAAATATAGAGACTTGGTATTAAAGTCGACTTTGTATCAGAATTAAAGAAATAAATGAAAGTGAAGTCGCTCAGTCGTGTCCAACTATTTGCGAGCCCATGGACTGTAGCCTATCAAGTTCCTCTGTCCATGGAATTTTCCAGGCAAGAATACTGGAGTGGGTTGCCATTTCCTTCTCCAGAATTAAAGTCCCATTTAAATATTAAACAAGTATACAGGTGAAGAATCTGCCTGCAATACAGGAGTCACAGGAGATGTGGATCCGATCCCTGGATTGGCTAGATCCCCTGAAGAAGGAAATAGCAACCCACTCCAGTATTCTTGCCTGAAAAATCCCATGGATGGAGAAGCCTGGCAGGCTCTAGTCCAATGGGTTGCAAAGAGTTGGACACAACTGAGCGGCTAAACGCAGCACATACAAAAATATAGCCAGAAAGTAATTGTCGCAGGTGTTGCCTCTATCCAGCTCATGTTTCCTCTGTGCACACCATTATTAGACTTTCCAACTGGTAACACCTGGGACTCCTTCTGAAGGCTTTTCTGTCCGAGGCATCTGGCTTAACACAAGGGCACACAGAAGTGCCAGGGGTTGATACCAGGGAGCAGCCCTGATCCACGCTGACAGCACTGGTGGATCAATATCCTAGTTCCTTTGTTCCTTGGCTGGGGTACAGAGGCATTGTCTGTGCTGTCTCCCAGAGTTGTCTGATGAGATTGGGTTCAGAAGTTCTTCAAGGACCCACAGAGAACATGCTTTACAGGTGTCTTCTATCCTGTGCCTCGACCTCCCCTCTCCGCACCCCCCATACTGGTGATCTTTGGGATCACTCCCGGGATAAAAATACTGGCATTCACACATTTGTTCAAGATCTTCTTCTGAAGGAATTCAACTTAATTTGCAATCCTAGCTCTGGAAGTTGGAATTTTGACCTCAGAATCAGAATCGGTGGTCTTTCAAAATTTCATTAAGGATCACTAGCCTCTCCCTCAACCCCCACCCGCCCAATGTAGCAAAAGAATGAAGGATAATCCATAAGGAAGAGGGCAAAGTTATCTTAAGAGAGAGGATGGGAGAGAAACGGGAAGGGAAAATTAAAGGGGAAGTGAAAAGAGAGAGGCAGTCAAACCTAGGAAATATGACTGAGCAAAGTAAATTTGCAAGGAAAGCAAAGAGTCATTGAGGTATGTTGGCAGAAAGTAGATTATATCAGAATAGCTTGGTGAAAATTTGGACAGTGAACAACAGAGTGATTTCAAATATGAAAGAGAGATAAAGGAGAAAAGGAATCATTTGTGTGTGTGTTGGTCTGGGTGGAAGAATTTCGACAAATAAATGAAGTTTCCCATGAAGATGTTGGTTGTTCCATATAAGAAGGGACTTTTCTAATCACGATCATTGACTGGGTTACAGTTATTTCTCCATGACTTAACTCCAGCATTGCCAAAGTTGTGCAGACGATAAGGTATATCTCAGGGAGTGGATGAGATGAGTTTGGATTATGCCAAGCTATAGCCCCCACCCATTCTGTGAAAGTACATATTAAAGAAGAAAAATTAAACTGATTCAAGGAGGCATCTCTTAGCAGTCAGCTTGTATCGTCATACCAGTTTAATACTTTGTAATATGATTTAAACTTGAAACATACAGTTTAGGGGATTTAGCATCTCATATTACACTTGTGCCAGTTTTCCAACAGTCCTTTTCCACCGTTCAAAGCAGGTCTGCTTATTTGAAATTCAAGAGGCATTATAGAGTACCTGCTGTATATCAGGGACTATTTAATTTCACTAGAGGAATCAGGATCTCTACACAGCTATCACTTATACTGAAACATGCAGTAATGAAATAAGGTGTACTTTATTATATGGAATAAAAGCTAAATTATGAAATGGGCTTCATTATAATGAATCCTTCTTTATAGTTGACTATCATTAGAATGTTGGGTATAATAGAAAAAGTGCTCATTCTATGGAACCTCTTCTTGTTCCACAACTATTCGGAACTAGCTCTTTAGCTTTGGAAAGCTATTAACTCTGATGAACCACCAGGTTCCTTTATCTGTAAGTTTGGGAGCTTGAAGGATGCCCCAACATTCTACAACCTGGGGTCGGTCCATGAATATACTTCTAAGTTGTGTTTCACATATATTGGAACTGAATGCAAAAGTTTGTGAACCTGTACATTTTTTTTTTCTGCGAGAACAGTTATTAATCAGATTCTCAATGGATGCTGGTATTCAGAGCATTTTAAGAATTTCTGAATTGTAATGCCTTGGAAGTCTTACTTTTGTCTGATAATCTTTCCTTTGTAATTTTATGACACATTACCTCCATAGCGATTATGTACAGCCATTTTTATGAAACAAATTTGTCCCTTAAGTAAATATCAACAATACATAAAAACTTTAAAAAATTATTTATCAACCTTGCAGTTTTCACATATGAAAGTATAGTTTAGATTCTTTGACAATTAAAATAGACTCAGTGCCCAATGTTAAGACAACCTAAAACTGATGTATGGATGCACATAAATACACATAAAATATCAAGAAATGTGGCATTTAAAAATGTTCTAGTAGCCATGTCTAAAGTAGAAAAAAAAAAATCAAGGTATTTTTCTTTTAGGAGGCTTGTGAAAGTCAAGTATATAAAGTAAAATTCTCAGATCCTTCAGAATACAAATAGCTGACTATATACACCACATATAAAAAATGACTAAAATAAAATGAATGCTTAAAGAAATCAAACATTGTTTTTCTAAGTTTAATACTACCTCAGTTCATATAATTTGTACGTCTCTTAATAACATGTATTTTATTTTTGTTGTGAGGTCATTATTTGGCTTGGTTTTCTTTCCTGCTTGCTTTTTTCTGGGTTAAGACAAAGAAATAAAAATATAGGAAATGAGTTTAAAAAGACACTTTAGGAAATAATCCGTTGAATCAGATGTTCATCACTCCTTGGAGCTTCAGATTCACCTCTCAGCCTGGATCTAATATGCTGGCACATTGAAAGAAAGTTCAATTATTTTATGAGCTGTGGCTCAGAAGATAAATCACCTGTTCCATAGGCACTAGTTCAATGCGAGATTAATATGTAATGGAGGTTCAATATCTTCAACCCGTGTAATTTTTACATAATTATTTTTGATTTAGAAAGCATGCTGTTTCTCTCAAAATGCTCACTCCTTAAGATAAAGCTTTTGAATTTTACACTTTAGGATTTTATTTCCAAAGATTAACTACATAAACCAGAGATCACAATATGTATAATTTTAGGATACTGTTTTCAAATTTTTTACAATCTGTCTGTATCACAACAAGATGATATCTGAGAAAAGAAAATCATCATAATTTTTAGGAAGAATATTACCATGTCTATGAAAAAATGTTGTTGTTTAGTAGCTAAGTCATATATGACTCTTTGTGACCCCATGGACTGTAGCCCGCCAGGCTCCTCTGTCCATGGGATTTCCCAGGCAAGGATACTCGAGTGACTTGCCATTTCCTCCTCCAGGGCATCTTCCCAACCCAGGGATTGAACCTGCATCTCCTGCCTTGGCGCTCAAGTTCTTTACCACTGAACCACCAAAGAAGATCCATGAATAAATATATTTTCGAAATTCAAGTAGATTTTCAAAGCATAATTATACGACATTTAAAATTCAGTTTTGAGGCAACAAAGGAACTGTGACTTTGTAAACATCAGTTCAGTTCTGTCACTCAGTCATGTCCGATTCTTTGCGACCCCATGGACTATAGCACACCAGGCTTCCTTGTCCATTACCAACTCCCGAAGTTTACTCAAACTCATGTCCATTGAGTCAGTGATGCCATTCAACCATCTCATCCTCTGCCGTCCCCTTCTCCTCCTGCCCTCAATCTTTCCCAGCATCAGGATCTTTTCCAGTGAGTTGCCTCTTTGCATCAGGTGGCCAGAGTATTGGAATTTCAGCTTTAGCATCAGACCTTCCAATGAATATTCAAGGCTGATATCCTTGGATGGACTGATTGGGTCTCCTTGCAGTCCAAGGGACTCTCAAGAGTCTTCTCCAACACCACAGTTCAAAAACAGTTCAATTCTCTGGTGCTCAGCTTTCTTTATAGTCCAACTCTCACATCCATACATGACTACTGGAAAAACCTTAGCTTTGACTAGATGGACCTTATTTTTCAAAGTAATGTCTCTGCTTTTTAATATGCTGTCTAGGTTGGTCATTGCTATTCTTCCAAGGAGCAAGCAGCTTTTAATTTCGTGGCTGCAGTCACAATCTGCAGTGATTTTGGAGCCCCCCAAAAGAAAGTCTGTCACTGTTTCCACTGTTTCCCCATCTATTTGCCATGAAGTGGTGAGACCAGATGCTATGGTCTTAGTTTTCTGAATGTTGAGTTTTAAGTCAACTTTTTCACTCTCCTCTTTCACTTTCATCAAGAGGCTCTTTAGTTCTTCCTTTCTGCCATAAAGATGGTTTCATCTGCATATCTGAGATTATTGATATTTCTCCTGGCAATCTTGATTCCAACTTGTGCTTCATCCAGCCCAGCATTTATCATGATGTACTCTGCATATAAGTTAAATAAGCAGGGTGACAATATATAGCCTTGACATACTCTTTTCCTGATTTGGAACCAGTCTGTTGTTCCATATCCAGTTCTAACTGTTGCTTCTTGACCTGCATACAGATTTCTCAGGAGACAGGTCAGGTGGTCTGGTATTCCCATCTCTTGAAGAATTTTTCACAGTTTGTTGTGATCCACACAGTCAAAGGCTTTTTGACATAGTCCATGAAGCAGAAGTAGATGTTTTTTCTGTAATTCTTTCATTTTTTCGATAATCCAGCGAATACTTCTAGTTGATCTCTGGTTCCTTTGCCTTTTCTAAATCCAGCTTGAACATCTGGAAGTTCATGGTTCACGTATTGCTGAAGCCTGGCTTCGTGAATTTTGAGCATTACTTTGCTAGCGTGTGAGATGAGTGCAATTTGTGGTAGTTTGAACGTTCTTTGACATTGCCTTTCTTTGGGATTGGAATGAAACCTGACCTTTTCCAGTCCTGTGGTCACCTCTGAGTTTTCCAAATTTGCTTACATATTGAGTGCAACGCTTCACAGCATCATCTTTTAGGATTTGAAATAGCTCAACTGGAATTCCGTCACCTCTACCAGCTTTGTTCATAGTGATGCTTCCTAAGGCCCACTTGACCTTGCATTCCAAGATGTCTGGCTCTAGGTGAGGGATCACACCATCGTGGTTATCTGGGTCATGAAGATCTTTTTTGTATAGTTCTTCTGTGTATTCTTGCCACCTCTTCTTAATATCTTCTGCTTCTGTTAGTTCCATACCATTTCTGCCTTTTATTGTACCATGGTTTTTTACTTAATAAGAACAGAGGGCTAGTTTTTTATTTTTTTCTTTTTTTTAAGTGAATATTTGACTTGAATCTGAACTCATTTTGTTGAAAAAAATGTGTAAATGTTTATGCAAAATTATTGAAGCCCAGTGAAAGTAAGGATAACTGTGTCAAACATGATATAAACAGAAAAATACAAGTGGAATTCCTAAAATTAAAAAAATAATTAAAGTCCCTTTTAAAAATCTTGAAAGTGTAAAGAAAGTGTCATGAAAGTTATTGAATTGAAACTAATTTTAATATTAACAAGTCAGAGACTAGTGTTTAATATTTATATTATATTCATATAATTTCCTAATATCTTCAACACCACTTGTCAAATATAAGGTATACTGGGTCCTAATATTAGATTAAACCCAAATTCAAAATTGTTTGAAGAAAAATATTCTCTCTGTACTTTAATCTCTATACATTTTGCATAGTATTTAAAGAAGTAGTGAAAAACTTATTTTACTTAGCAAGAGTTAAGAAGATATGGTTATACTCTTTGTTAAAGTTAACTCCCTATGTGAATTTGTACAGTCTCTGTAGCCTAGTTGACGTTCATTATTCCTATAAAGGGAGTCTATTCAGTCATTAATAGTATGAAATTTGATCATATTGTAATCAGGGTATCTATATTACCAATTCTTTTCTCTGAATAGTGAAATTAAGAAGTTAGTGTAATGTAAGAATCCACGACAGTGATTTGTCTATATCATGACTGCATCTTTCCAGCATCTGACATGGCATGGAAATGACACCTGTTGGATCTTGTGAAGACCTTTAGTCTGTTAGTGACTCTGGGAGCTTATGGCTGACAATGATGTATGATACTTGATCCAATAAGGTTTTTGCAAGAAATGTAAAGCAGCATAGTGCACTGATTGTTACTAGCTAGCTCCTTCACCACTCTTCCTATAAATGTTAATCATGGCCTTGAAATTGTGAAGCATTTCTTGAGCGTTTCTGTTTTTCTTATGAGAGATAGAGGCTGAAGGAGGTAGCTCGGTATCACTAAGGGACCTAAGGGTTGAGAATTCTCCTTGGAGCCACACCTCCAGTCCTGAAATGCAGAGACTGGGTGATATTTGTAAATATACAATACTAAATTCTTACAGCCTATTATAAATGCTTAAAGGTGAGCTCCATATGCTTTACATGTTATGTCACATTTACCTTGAAATACACTGTAAATATTATACTTCCTCCAGCAGAGCATGCCGTGATCGAATGAAAATGGCACTGCTGGACACTGTTATTAACATTACGTCTATGTCTACTCGCCCCACTCCAGGTTCTTTAGGAGCTCACTTCATGCCTAAGAGTTAATAGACTACTTTTAAAAGAAAATTGAAAACCAAGTAATTTTAAATATCAAGTGGTGAGAGAGGAGGAAATAAAGTGACCTTTTACATCATTCTGAAATTGTTAAAAGCTGTGATATTTTATCTTCTCCGTAACTTTGTCACTTGATACTCTGCCATACTTTAGAGGTTTCCTCACTTAGTCACACTGACTGGAACAGATACCCAATTTTGATCTTGACCTTGACTCAGTTTTCTCCCAGGGCAAATTCATGAAATTTAAGATGGCACAGTGATAAAGAATCCCCCCTTTGTTATGTGCCAGTATAAAGTTTTACATCCCCATTTTCAAAATGAAACTATTTTTATTTTAGAATAGATTTAGATTTCAGAAAAATTGTGAAGACAGTAGAGTCCTCATTTCCCTTTAGTCAATGGCCAGTTTTCTCTACTTTCCTTAGTAACTTGCCTTAGTGTATTAACATTTATCATAATTTTTAAAAAAATGCTCATATATTATTGCTAAGTTCAATCTTTATTCCACTCTCCTTGAAGAGAATTGAAGTGTTAGCCTCTCAGTCGCGTCTGACTTTGCTATTCCATGGACCGTATGTGGCCTCCCAGGCTCCTCTGTCCATAGAATTCTCCAGACAAGAATACTGGAGTGGGTTGCTATGCCCTTCAGGGGATGTTCCTCATCCAGGGATCGAACCTGGGTCTCCTACATTGCAGGCAGATTCTTTACCATCTGAGCCACCCTAATTTGTTCTCTGTTCTGGGGTCCCATCCAATTTACCAATTACATTTAGTCACTACGTCTCCTTCAGGGTCTCTTGTCTATGACAGTTTCTCAGACTTAACTTGCTTTTGATGACCTTAACAGTTTTGAGGAGTTCCGGCTAGGAATTTTGTAGAACGCCCATCAACTGAGATAGGTATGATATTTTTCTCATGATTAAACTGGTATTGCTAGGTTTGGAGAGGATGGTCATACAAGTAAAATGCTACTCTCATCATATTATATCCAGGGTACATACTACCAAGATGCTTTATTACTGTCAATGTTAAACCTTTTTTAGAAAACTTTTAGTTTAGTATTGAGCTGGCTCAACAGTAAAGAACCTGCCTGCCGATGCAGGAGCTGTGGATTCTATCCCTGGGTCGGGAAGATACCCTGGAGAAGGAGATGACAACCCACTCTAATATTCCTGCCTGGAAAATCCCACCAACAGAGGAACCTTGAGTGCTACAGTCCATGGGGTCACCAAAGCGTCAGACATGACGTAACAAATAAACAACAACAACATAGTCAATTAACAATGTCGTGATCGTTTTAAGTGAACAGTGAAGGGACTCAGCCATACATATACATGCATCCATTCTTCTCCAAACTCCCTTCCCATCCAAGCTGCTACTTAGCATGTCAGTGCTAATTTTGATTACCTAGCTGAGATCCGGTTTGATCGGTTGCCCTTTTTAGAAGGAAGTCACTATTTAAAGAGTGGGGAAGTATGACCTTCTTCTTTAAGACACAGAATCAACACAAATTATTTTGAAGTATTCTGCATGAAAAATGCATCTATTCACCATATTTAATTAATCCTTTATATATATATATATATATATATATGGATACATCAGTATTGATTTTATATTGTGGTTATAGTCTACTCCTGCTTTACTTATTTGTTGCACAAATGTTTCTCACTTTGATCACCAAGGGGCACGTTCAGTTGCCCTGTGTCCTTTTGACATACCTTCATCACTGAAGTTTTAAAGCACATCCAGACTTCTGACACTGCAAGATGCATCAGGCTAACCTTAAATATCTTATGCCCTAGTCCTAGAGTCAGCCATTTCTCTAAGGAATCCTTGTTCTTTTTATTGGAGGCTGCTACTGCTGCTGCTGCTAAGTCGCTTCCGTCGTGTCCGACTGTGTGAACCCATAGACGGCAGCCCACCAGGCTCCCCCTTCCCTGGGATTCTCCAGGCAAGAACTGGAGTGGGTTGCCATTTCCTTCTCCTATTGGAGGCTCATACTCTAAAATCAAGATCTGGGTGCTGGGTGTGCTCATTGTTACCAGTGTGTCTTTACTTCTAGAACTTCTTCGCTGATAGAGCAGGAAAATATATCAATATGTGCATATACTAACCCTTATGTATAAACATACCTACAAATATCTCTATATGTGCCTGTATCTATTTCTACCTATCTGTATCCGTATTAAACTAACAATGGCTTAATACTAATATCAACGCTCCATTACTACTTCAGTCATTCCAGCCTGCCACCCCATTGCTTATCTGAAAATTCTCACACTAACAATAAGAAATGTGGATCCTACCATCCTCTGTCCATTTAAGTAATTATTCAGTTCCAGTCCATATGTAAAATAGTTTCAGAATTGTTTATTCATATTTGCATGGGGTGTAATTTTATCAGCTGCACGTGTGCTCCGTTTTTAAGTTATGTCTAACTTTTTGTGACACTATGGACTATAGCCCACCAGGCTCCTGTGTCCATGAGATTTCCCAGGCAAGAATGCTGGGTGGATTGCCATTTCCTGCTCCAGTACATCTTCCCGACCCAGGAGTCAAAGCCACATCTCCTGCATTGGCAGGCAGATTCTTTATCACTGAGCCACCAGGGAAACCCTAACTTTATCAACTAGAGTACCTTGCCCATTTATGGGCAGTTACTTCTAGATTTCGTTTTACAAACTCCACTCATTTCCAAAGTTACCGCAGTCAGAATCTTGCCCCCCTGCTCCCATATCAGTGTGGCTGTTTAACACACTGTCATTAGCTAGATTCTCTTGTCACCTCGTGCATTCCATCCTGTGATCCCCTGACTTCCTAAATATTTTGTAATTTGCATATTAAAGTTCATTCTTTCTTTTATCAAGATCTATGGGTTGTGACAAACATAGAGTGGATTGTATAGGGGCTTCTCAGGTGGCGCTAGAGGTAAAGAACCTGCCTGCCAATGCAGGAGACTTAAGAGGCGTGAGTTCAATGCGTGGGTGGGGAAGATCCCCTGGAGGAGGGCACTGCAACCTACTCCAGTATTCTTGCCTGGAGAATCCCATGGGCAGAGGAGCCTGGTGGGCTACAGTCTATGGGGTTGCAAAGAGTTGGACACAACTGAAGTGACTGAGCATGCATGCAGGAGGAATTGATGTTTAACAATATTGGGCCTAACCACCCATGAACATGAAACATATTTTCAATAGTCTTTTGTTTTGATCCTATGAAATAATATAAATTTCTGTACTATTATCTGATAAAATGTGTATTTGCCCCATTAAATATATAATATTAAATATATAATCATTAACTCAAGAAGAGGAAAAAAGATAAATTTTCAGCATAAAGCAAATAATAAAGTTCAAGATTAAATAGATATGCAAACATCTCATTCATTCTAATAGATTTCCAAATGTTTTCATATGAGAACTTTATAAGAACATATTTTGATTTATGAGTCTGCTTTGACTATTACAGATACTAATGAATTTGAAATTCATTGTTTGTAAGATTGGCACATATAGTAAGAGAAAAAAGAAGTCTCAAGGAGCAGTGTTTTATTGTATATTAGATCATGGAAGAGGCCAGATACAGAGCTCTCTGGGTGGTGGAAACTATAAAAAACTGAAATAATTTCTTTGTGGTAGAGATGCAGAAAGAACAAAGAGTGTGGGAAAGAATACTTTGAAGAAAATAGGTAAGAATTTCAAGTTATGGGACCAGAAAGAATAGCCTAGAGTAACATTCTTCTCCACCCCAGAAATTAAACTTGAAAAGCAACGATCAAAATATTGGGTTGGCCAAAATATTCCTTCAGTTTTTAAGTAAAAATAAAAGACACAATTTTCATTTTCACCAAGAACTTCATTGAACAGTGTATTCACCATTTTTTTCTCACTACCTTCTGCCATTTTTAATTAACTTTACAATCCCATCTTCTGAAAACTTATTTTGAGAAAAGAACTGTTCCAGGCACCTTTTATACCATTCCAAGGAAATTGAAAGTTTTTTCCCATAAGAGAATTTTGTAAAGACTTAAATAAATGGAAATCTGGAGGTGCAATGCCTGATCTATACAGTGGATGAATCAGAACTTCCCACCCAAACTGTAACAGTTTTTGCCTGGTCATTCAAGTAACAGTCTTGCCTTATCCTGATGGAAGATTATGTGTTTTCTGTTGACTAATTCTGGACCCTTTTTTGAGTACTTCTTTCAGTTGGTCTAATTGGGAGCAGTACTTGTTGAAATTAATTTTTGGTTTTCCAGAGAAAGCTGAGAATAGGGGACTCCCTTCCAATTCCATCGTATACACAACATCACCTTCTTTGGATGAAGATCAGCCTTGGTTGTAGTTGGTGGTGGTTCATTCCACTTGCCCCGTGATGATCTCTTCCATTCCACATTATTATACAGTATCTACTTTACATCACTTGTCACAATTTGACTTAAAAATGGAATGTTTTCAATACGTTTAAGTAGAGACTCAAGTGCACAAATATGCTCAAGGCCTTTTTTTTTTGGCTTAACAAGTAGAGCCCAAACATCAAAATGATTAATATAACCAAGATGGTGCAAATGATTTTCAGCACTTTATATGGATGTTCTCAGTATGTCGACTATCTTCCATGTGGTATAACATGGATTGTTCTCAGTTAATGTCTCATTTTAATAATTTTTTTATTTCAAGTGGTCTAAAAGACTCTGATGCTGGGAAAGGTTGGGGGCGGGAGGAGAAGGGGACGACCGAGAATGAGATGGCTGGATGGCATCACTGACTCTGTGGACATGAGTTTGAGTGAACTCCGGGAGTTGGTGATGGACAGGGAGGCCTGGCGTGCTGTGATTCATGGGGTCGTAGAGAGTCGGACACGACTGAGCGACTGAACTGAACTGAACTGAACCCAGTTGTGGAGCATGGTCTAGCAAGAAATCTTTAGCACAAAACTTCGCAAACCTCTTTCAACACATTTGATGAGTCACAGCACCTTCTCCATATATGGCACAAATCTTTTTGTATGTCTCAATTGTGTTTTTCCTTTTTTGTAATAATAAACTATGCCAAAAATGTTGCTTTTTTTCTTCCATGTTCAGTATTAAAATGGCTACACAGAAATTCACCAGTTTTGATGTTTTTTTTTCATGCACACTGATATGACAGCGGTCACTATACAGTCTAAAAAAAAACCATTTCAAATGAAGTTAAAAACAACTCAGCACTACTAGAGCCATCTTATGGAAAAAAGCAAATGAGACTTTTGGCCAAACCAATATTATAGAATGTGTAGTGCATAAAATACTAGTATTTGAATTTAAAGGTTTATTTTCAAATTAATACCTTATCATTGTTCTGAAAGTTGCAAATTTTATATAGTTAAATTAGTTCTTAGCACATTAAAAAGCATTGTCTTTCAAATAAAAGACCTTTTTTATTAAAGTTGCAAAATACAATAGAAAGTGAAGCTGACAAAGATATATGAGAAAGTAAATATTCCAAACAATGATTTAGTTGTTAACATGCCAGCAAAAGGTTTGGTTTTTAAAAGATCTTTTTTTTTAATTTCAGAAAAACATGGTTTCAGTAATTTCCATAAGTAAGCCAGCCATGAGTCATCAACTACTGGTAATGAATTCGCCTACAAAGGGATAATTTATTCTCAATATACCCACAAAAGTTGGGATGCTGTTGGGGACTCCAACCTGCAAAATAACTGTTTCTTAATAGTTGCAATGTCATACTCACAATACGTACCTTATGAGCTACATGTTAAAACATGAGAAGTTATTTATCTTCCATACACTAGATAGGAAATGGATGAATCATTTCTCATTTCCTTTTAAAGATATGCTATTGCGTTTTTCTTCAAATTCCAATTTCAGATCTGCAAACTTGTGATTTATGTAATTGAAGCAGCAGCATGCACACATGTAGCAGAAACACAAAGCACATAACAAATGAACTGCCATGTCTAAAGGTGATAGCTATTAACAGTGAAGCACATTAACAATATCCTGTAAGTGGGACAATTTTCTAAAGCCGCCCACTTGCATATCAAAGCAATATTGTACTGCATTCTGTTTATAAGCCAGTATTTTTGTTGTAAGACATCCAAAATCTTAATTAATGGTATCATTTAAAAAAAATAAAATAGAGAGCATTGGCTTGCAAATCAGCTCATTATAGCTCTTACTCTTTTCTGAAAGGATTAGTTTAGGAACTTCTATAAATAATAAGAACAAATATTAAAAACTTACTGGAGTCAAACATACATTAAAATACAGTCCTACTATATAGCACTTGCTGCTAAGTCTCTTCAGTCGTGTTTGACTGGAAGAGACCCTATGGACTGTAGCCCACCAGACGTCTCTGGCCATGGGATTCTGCAGGTGAGGTTACTGGAGTGGTTTGGCATTCCCTTCTCCAGGGAGTCTTCCTGACCAGGGATTGAACCCGAGTCACCTGTGGCTCCTGCATTGCTGACAGATTCTTTAACACTGAGCCATGAGGAAGCCCCACTATATAGCACAGGGAACTATAAGCACAAGGAACTACATTTAATATCTTGTGATTAATGTAATGGAAAAGAATGTGAAAATTTATTTATATATATATATATATATAACTGAGTCACTATGCTGTACAGAATAAATTATCACAACATTGTAAATCAACTATATTTCAACTATGATTTTAAAAAATAGAGGTCACTCTACAGTGCCATTCTTTGAGGTCATTTCTAATGCCATATGAAGAAGGAAATGGCAACCCACTCCAGTGTTCTTGCCTGGAGAATCCCAGGGATGGGGGAGCCTGGTGGACTGACGTCTATGGGGTCGCACAGAGTCGGACACGACTGAAGCGACTTAGCAGCAGCAGCAGCAGCTAATGCCATAAGTCCTTGCTTCTTTTGCAGTTCTAGGCTTGTTTTCATTCGTTTCCTAAACTGATGGCTTGATGTTTTTATACATTTTGTGTGAAAATACATATCACTTCATGTTAACTGAATAGTTGATCAAGCAAGAGCTAACTTATTTCAATTGGAAGGACAGATGTTGAAGCTGAAACTCCAATACTTTGGCCACCTGATGTGAAGAGCTGACTCATCTGAAAAGACCCTGATGCTGGGAAAGATTGAGGGTAGGAGAAGAAGGGGAAGGCAGAGGATGAGATGGTTGGATGGCATCACCGATGCGACGGACATGGGTTTGGGTAAACTCTGGGAGTTGGTGATGGACAGGGAGGCCTGGTGTGCTGCGGTTGATGGGGACGCAAAGAATTGGACACGGCTGAGTGACTGAACTGAATTGAACTGAACTTATTATGCTGAGGAAAGCAATTTTGTAGCATAACTATGGAAAGATGCTTCATCGATCAGAATTAAAGAATGAATGCTGCTGCTGCTGCTGCTGCTAAGTCACTTCAGTCGTGTCCGACTCTGCGACCCTGTAGACGGTAGCCCACCAGGCTCCGCCGTCTCAGGGATTCTCAAACCAAAATTTTAGTGAGATACTAATTATAACAATTACCTCTTCAGATAATTCTCTTATCATGTCTGATTCTTTAAAAACCTCAAAGAGAACTAATTTTGCTGATATTGAGAATACAACTTGAATTTTCAGCCAAGGAACTTAAGCATTATATATAATGACCTTAATAGGGTTTATTTTGTGACGTGTTATTTTAGGGGATCATTAATGTATTGGATGGATTCAATTCATGGATTGAATTATGATTATAATAGTCTTCTCACCAGCTTCACTATTTCGGTCAAGAAGGTTTAAAAAATCTAGAATATAACTACATTTTCAAATTTAAAAGACTGTTTTCAGCTCAATGGGAGCACCATAAGGAGTAAAATATACCAGTGACTAAATTTACTGTTTCCTTTTATGCAATTTTGTTTTAAATTTCAGCTTTAATTCTTCAGTTTTGTTGTTCTGTTTGGTTTCGGAACACACTACATTAAGTATATATTAATGCATATATGTTTGTGAGTGAGATTTGGTTACATATATGTGTATTTGATAATACAATAACATTTGTATCCGGTTTTTCCAAGGATATATTTGAGACTGTTATGTAGACATTCGATGGCACTCTTGTTTGTGCATATGCCTTTTTCTACTTCTTTTAAGCAAGAGGTAGTTCCTTAGACTGAAATAGGCTTAAAATCGCTGCCATTATAGCAGCATGCTGGCAGTATTGGTCCCTGAAGGGAAGATAAATTGCTTATAGATCAAGAGCATAGCATTAGAGAACTCTACACACAGACACCAGTTGTCCCATATAAACCTTGGACCACACTGGAAGGAGCGAAAACTTTCCTGTCAAATTAGTAAGTCAGTGCTTAGACACTTTACCTGAAGCAAGTACTTGAGCAGAAGGGACCCATTGAAAAGAACCCTGAAGCAAAAAGTCATCCCTCACAGACCAGATCAAAGCAAGCAAAACTAGCACACTAACAAACACCTCCTCCAGATAGCCTTTTGGCCACACTGTTTGAAGGCTGTTTTGTTTTTTTTTTTTTTAATGAATGAAAGTGAAGATTCACAACAATCTACCCTATTATATATCATTTTAATTCTGTGTAATATAATGTAAAGATCAAACTAGTAAATCCTAAAGGAAATCAATCCTGAATATTCTTTGGAAGGACTGATGCTGAAGCTGAAACTCCAATACTTTGGCCACCTGATGTGAAGGGCTGACTCATTGGAAAAGACCCTGATGCTGGGCAAAAGGGACGACAGAGGATGAGATGGTTGGATGGCATCACCGACTCAATGGACATGCGTTTGAACAAGCTCCAGGAGTTGGTGATGGACAGGGAAGCCTGGCGTGCTGCAGTCCATGGGGTTGCAAAGAGTTAGACATGACTGAGAGTCTAAACTGAACTGAACCGACCTGAATGTAAAGAAACAAGTATAGAAGATGAGTGCATCCTTGAACGTTTACAGACTTATGCTGCTGCTGCTGCTAAGTCACTTCAGTCGTGTCCAACTCTGTGCGACCCCAGAGACGGCAGCCCACCAGGCTCCCCCGTCCCTGGGATTCTCCAGGCAAGAAAACTGGAGTGGGTTGCCATTTCTTTCTCCAATGCATGCAAGTGAGAAGTGAAAGTGAAGTCGCTCAGTCCTGTCTGACTCTTAGCGACCCCATGGACTGCAGCCTACCAGGCTCCATTCCAGTCTACCAAAGTAATCCTTTGTTGTAATGATTTTGATATATTTGATGTCGTGATTCATGCTCTGGGCCAGTATTGTCTGTCTTCATACTCACATAACTACTTCCTGAAAATTAATGTGATGCATGTCACACGTTGCAAGTTGCATGCAATTTTTTACTGGTTGACAATAAGCTACTTTCCCGAGTCTCCTCTCTTCAATTCCCCTGTGCCTCCTAGTTAGCCCAAATTGGGAAATTCATCCAATCTAGAAAGTCAGTGCTAATGCAGGCATGATTTAGTGTCTCCGCCATACTAGTTGTAGTCTTAGTACTACTGCCTGCTAAAACTCATAGGAAGTTAACATCACGTCATCTTTAAATGTGATTTATTAAAATTCAATTAAATGTTTAACTCTATACAGTATATTTTAAAAGGTAGAACAGAGCAGTTGAATGGTTTCCATAGGCATATCATTTTGATACTATTTGTGTATGAGAGTGCGTAAAACAGTTTAAATAGTGGAATATCTGACACCAAAGAATGTATCATTTCATATGCATATGCTTTCCTGCAACAGAATATTCCCCCCTTGATTATCTAATATTTCCATTGACCTTGGACGACCTTTGATCATCATCAAAGATATGTTTTGGAGAGATTGCTGCTTGTTATTGAAATTATAAAATAGGCAGTAGAAAAAATTTTTGACAAATTATTAACTAGAAAAATGCCAAAGCTTTACTACACACTGCTCATGAGTCATAGTGGCCAAATCAAATCAGAACCTTACTTTTTGAGAGTATTTCATGCAACAACTGCCATTGATAGTTAACATAAGAAATGCTGTGATAATACTAGGGGGAAATAAGCTTTGTATTAAAATTAAACTGCTTCACCTTTTAAGAAGAGTTAGATGTTGAGTGGGGCTTGTAAAGTAGTGCAGCGTTAAGTAATCCACCTGCCAATGCAGGAAACAGACGTAAGAGATGCAGGTTTGATCCCTGGGTCAGGAAGTTTCCCTGGTGGAGGAAATGGCAACCCAATCCAGTATTCTTGCCTGGAGAATCCCTTGGACAGAGGAGCCTGGCAGGTTATAGTCCGTGTGGTTGCAATATTGTTTCTGCAAATTACATTGTTTGGGACCCATTTCCATTGTGGATACTTATTATGGAAGTGCCTTTGCACTGAGCAAGAAATCTACGTCTCCTGCTATCCCCCCAAGTGCTCTGCTCCAAGGTAAGTCTGTACCTGCTCCAACCAGGAACCTTTTGATGACTCAATGGATACAGAATGCTTTCTTCAAGATGCATTTACTAGCCACGTTAAATAACACTTAAATGGATTTTTAGAAGTCATGTTGCTTGATTTCAGTTGTTTTTCATAAGAAAAAGTTTCTAGTCATCTCAGAATTCTTTTTATTCATCTCTAAGTTACAAATATCTTTTCTTTTAAAGGAGTATATTTAATAGGTAGTCATATAAATTATCCAGTATTCTTGCCTGGCAGATCACATGGACAGAGAGCCTAGCTGTCTATAGGGTTCAAGGGGTCCCAAAGAGTCTTACGCAACTGAATAACCAACACTTTCACTTTCAAGTAATTCTTAAATTAGCTCATGGTGAATTGCATGCTGGGTGGTAACTATTAAGAATTTTTCATTCACATCCATGACTCACTTGACCAATTTCCAAGTGTAAATATGTCAGTCGGATACTCTCTTGTTCCACTAACTACAAAGTTTCAATATCTTACAATCAGTCTACAGTTTAAAGTCTGCCCAGAATATTTCAGGAAATACTTTTAAAATTTCATTTTAAAATCATTTGTTTATAAATACACTATGCTGCTAAGTCACATCAGTTGTGTCCGACTCTGTGCAACCCCACAGACGGCAGGCAGCCCACCAGGCTCCTCTGTCCCTGGGATTCTCTGCTGCTACTGCTGCTAAGT
Organism: Moschus berezovskii; assembly: GCF_049115385.1. Lineage (NCBI taxonomy): Eukaryota > Metazoa > Chordata > Mammalia > Artiodactyla > Moschidae > Moschus > Moschus berezovskii. Next base: position 119,518,064 of record NC_142462.1, read on the forward strand.
CACTTCAGTCGTGTCCAACTCTGTGTGACCCCACAGACGGCAGCCCACCAGGCTCCCCCGTCCCTGGGATTCTCCAGGCAAGAACACTGGAGTGGGTTGCCATTTCCTTCTCCAATGTGTGAAAGTGAAAAGTGAGAGTGAAGCTGCTCAGTCATGTCCGACTCGTAGCGACCCCATGGACTGCAGCCCACCAGGCTCCTCCATCCATGGGATTTTCTAGACAAGAGTACTGGAGTGGCTTGCCATTGATTCTCTAGGCAAGAATATTGGAGTGGGTTGCCATTTCCTTCTCCAAAATACACTATTATATACTGAAATAATACATATGATATGCTTGTAATGTGTCAGGGACATTTCTAGGAAAAACAGTGTTCTGCCAGTAAGACAGACATGGCTTTGGTTTCACAGAGATCATTGTGGATTTGTCATTATATTTCTGTGTGCTTCATGTTCTTCAAGTGAAGAATGAGCACATTTGATTATTTGACTAGAAAAGAATGACTAAGTCAGTAGATTAAGTGGATTCTTAGAAGTCATGTTTTTCTTTCATAAATTCCCATACCTATTGCCAAAAGTACTCTAGAGATTTTAAGGTTTGAAATTTTTTAATAACTGAAATAACTGCAATTTTCATTTTATGTGAGTACAGGTTTTTTTTTTATTTTACACTTGAGAAAATATAATGTTAAAAAATCTGAGCAACATAGTACAACAAATGTAATTTTCAGAACCAAAGAAAATGTCTCAAGTACATTTATTAATACATCCAACGATAGCAAGTTTGGCAAAAATGACAATTTACAGTTATTATAAGACTTAAGAAACTTTGGTCACATGTTCTGAAAGATTTAATTTTAATATAAAACTATTGTGATATGCTTTTTTTTAGTTTACTTGAAAATTAACAAATAATTCTGGACAAAAATGAAAAAAAGATCTTAACTATAATGTAGAATTATATTTGTAATTTAGATATTTTTTAAAAAATCTTTTCCTGTTAACTTGAAATTTGCAAAGACTGTCATCAGTGTTGGCCTGTACTTAGATTGTTGTTGTTCAGTTGCCCAGTCATATCCAACTCTTTGTGACCCCTTGGACTGCAACACGCTGGGCCTTTCTGTCCCTCACCATCTCCCGGAGTTACCCAAGTTCATGTTCATTACATCAGTGATGCCATCCAGCCATCTCATCCTCTGATGTCCTCTTCCCCTTCTTAATCTTTCCTAGCATCAGGGACTTTTCCAGTGATAAAATATTTAGATCAGTTCAGTTCAGTTGCTCAGTATTGTCCAACTGTTTGGACTGCAGCACACCAGGCTTCCCTGTCCATCACCAACTCACGGAGCTTACTCAAACTCATGTCCATCGCGTAAGTGATTCCATCCAACCATTTCATCCTCTGTCGTCCCCTTCTCCTCCTGCCTTCAATCTTTCCCATCATCAGGGTCTTTTCCAGTGAGTTGGTTCTTCGCATCAGGTGGCCAAAGTACTGGAGTTTCAGCTTCAACATCATTCCTTCCAATGAATATTCGGTACTGATTTCCTTTAGGATGGACTGGTTGGATCTCCTAGCAGTCCGAGGGACTCTCAAGAGTCTTCTCCAACACCACAGTTCAAAAGCATCCATTCTTCAGCACTCAGCTTTCTTTATAGTCCAACTCTTACATCCATATATATTTAGATAGGATATATTAATTTCTAGTGTAATTAAAGAATGTAAATTGAAACCAGAGAGTCATGAAAGATATAAAATAATAATCTATGTCATAAATATTGAAAGCCATATTGGAATTTAATAAGATTCTGGGTTTATAATGAAAGGTTTATTATTTACCTGAAATAGCAACATGAATGAGCTGATATGTAAATGATAATGGTCATTTAAGTGACTTTACTTGTAAGAGAATATCAGGAGCAAAGAAACTTTTTATTTTAATATTGGATGAAGTCACTGAATTAAGAAAATGAACACTCTTCCCCAGGCAACCCTGTGGAAAAGAAGTAGATATTCTGAAATAAAAGTGAATTGCCTTTTCTTCCTTTGTTCCCTTTTCAGTAGCTTCTTTGCCTCTGGTTCTATAATATGACACTTTTTTATAATATGACACTTTTCTTTTCCCAGTAGATCTCCAATCCTGGGAATATTTGTCTATGTACTTTTCAGACTAGTTGCATTTCTAAACAAGGTTTAACAAATGTATCCATAACTCTGACTAAAGTGAGAAATTTTGAGGACAGATATCTTTTGACCCTAGAGCCATTGAATATTGGATGGAATGAGGGTGAAAATTAACAAGGCTGAGAGTTGGACTGTGAAGAAAGCTGAGCGCCGAAGAATTGATGCTTTTGAACTGTGGTTCTGGAGAAGACTCTTGAGAGTCCCTTGGACTGCAAGGAGATCCAACCAGTCCATTCTAAAGGAGTTCAATCCTGGGTGTTCATTGGAAGGACTGATGCTAAAGCTGAAACTCCAATACTTTGGCCACATCATGCAAAGATTTGACTCACTGGAAAAGACTCTGATGCTGGGAGGGATTGGGGGCGGGAGGAGACGGGGACAAGAGAGAATGAGATGGCTGGATGGCATCACTGCCTCAATGGACATGAGTTTGAGTGAACTCCAGGAGTTGGTGATGGATGGGAGGCCTGGCGTGCTGTGATTCATGGGGTCGCAAAGAGTCGGACACGACTGAGCAACCAAACGGAACGGAACGGAACAGAATGCATTTCTATTTGCTAGAGATTTCTCTCTCTGAGAAGAGGTAGTGTTCTATAGCATTTCTGCCAAATCATAAATTAACCTATAATAGATGACATTAAGGAGAGTGCTTTGTTCAGTAAATGGGTAGGACACCATATGGCTTTGATGTTTGTGTGATGTTAATCACAAGCTACATGATAGGCTGTCATATAATTCCATAATAAACAGCATATGTAGATGCTGTTATTATCTGAACAACATGCATACTAGTATTAGATATCAGTAACCTTTAAGGAAAATAAATGTAAAATTTTGGTAAAAGTAGATATGTGGCTACTGTATTAGAAAGACATATGTAGAATGTTGGAAAGTCAACCTGTAGAGAGTTACTGTCATTTTTTAAATGTAAATATAGTTGATTAGCCTGGAAGGGCATGGCAGCCCACTCCAGTATTGTAGCCCGGAGAATCCCATGGACTAAGGAGCCTGGTGGGCTACAGTCCATAGGGTTACAAAGAGTTGGACACAACTGAAGCATCTTAGCGTGCGCACCCATAGTTGGTTAGCAAACTCCAGGAGACAATGAAGGCCAGGGAAGCCTGGCGTGTTGTGTAGTCCATGGGGTCACAAAGAGTCAGACGCAACTGAACGACAACATAGTTGGTTTACAGTTTTGTATAAGTTTCGGGTGTACAGCAAAGTGATTCAGTTATACAGATACATACATATATGCATATTTATATTCCTTCTTAGAATCTTTTCCTTTATGGATCATTGTAAAAGTATAGTTAGTTCCCTGTGCTATATGGTAGGTCCTTGTCGGTTATCTAGTTTATATATAGTAGTGTATGTATATTAATCCCAAGCTCCTAATTTATCCCTTCTCCTTTCTAGTCATCAGTTTGTTTTCTGCATCTGTGAGTCTGTTTCTGATTTTTATATAAGTTCATTTGTATCATTTTTTAGAGTCCACATACAAGTGATATCATATATTTGCCTTTGTCTGAATTATTTCACTGAGTTTGATAATCTGTAGGTCCTTCTATGTTGCTGCAAATGACATTATTTCATTCTTTTTCTTTTTTACAGCTCAGTAATATTCCATTTCTTATATATACACCACATCTTCTTTATCCATTCATGTCAGTGGACACTTAGATTCCATTCTTGGCTATTGTGCACTGAGATGCATGTATCTTTTTGAATTCAAGTTTTCTCTTTATTTTCAGATATATGCCAAAGAGTGGGATTGCTGATATAGCAACTCCAGTTTTAGTTTTTTCAAGGAGCCGCCATACTGTTTTCCATAGTGGCTGTACCATGAGTGTAGGAAGTTCCTTTTCCCCCACACCTTCTCTGTCATTTATTATTTGTAGACTTTTTGATGATGGCCATTCTGACTGGTGTGAAGTGATAAATTGGTAACATTTTTGAGTCCCCTCAAAAAGAAATGGCAGCCTTTTCTCCTTTTACCTTCTGACAAAGTGACTACAAAGTGATTGGCCTGGCATTGAGAATTCCGATGGGCAGGCTTTGGGGCACTTTTAGCTCTCTTTGAAGAGAGGGTAAGGTGCCTTTCTTCAGGACACCAGCTTTATACCAGCTAACTCTATCCTTTTTACTTCAGTTGTGTAGTGCACATTGGTACATAATTGCCAAATTAATCACAAAGACTTTCATTGAAGTCACCTTCTTATTACAAGATTATGGTATTGGTTTAGCAACCAAAAAATTTGCTTATTCAATGTGTCTTATTCTCAAATCATTCCGAAAATCAGAGTTCTTCTTCCTAATCCTTAGTTTGAAAAGTTATGGCAGTTAATGCAGGAGTAGTATATTGGTGCAAACAATTATTAGAACATTATTGAAAATATGTGCATGTGCGTGTATGTGCTTGGTCGTATCTAACTCTTTGAGACCCTGTGGACTGTAGCAGGCCAGGATCCTCTCTGTCTGTGAAATTTTCCTGGCAAGAATACTGGAGTGGGTTCTGGAATGGGTACTGGAGTGGAAAGATCCTCCAGGGGATCTTTCTGACACAGGGATCGAATCCAAGTCTCCTGAGTCTCCTACATTGGCAGGTGGATTTGTTACCACTTTGTCACCTGGGAAGCTCCACTGAAAATAGATCTTTCCCATTTATTTTTCTTGAAAATTGAGGAAATAGTGTTTTCTGATTTTTCTCTACTATTCCAAGTGCAAGACAACACATAATTTGTATGTAATTCACACAGCAGTAGAAAGGGTTTTAATACTGATTGCTTTCACCTTAATAGTGCTCTGCAAACAAATAAAGAAATTAACTGATGTTACCCCTGATCAGATGATCTTTCTTTAGAGATGTGACATTTAATCTGATTATTCATGAACATTGTAATGAGTGACTTACCACATGCCAGTCATTAGACACTGAATATTAAAATGCAACCAATCATGTAATGTTGATGACAAGCTTCCAATCCTGATTTGTGAGGGAAGAGGAAGCAAGCAAGATGAGTTTAGTAGTTGAATCATATTTCTTCTTGTTAACTTTCACATTACACATATCGATAGCAAGGGAAAAGACAATTTCTTAAATCCAAAATGCAGGGATAGCAATCAACTTTTACTCCTTTACTCCAGTTAAATCTGTGGTGCTTTAACAACAATGACGCATTAGAGGATCAGTTTATTTCTAATATGCAAGCAACTCCAAATTGATACGTGTTTGGGGGATTACCGAATCTTGTTTATAAATCTACTGTTTGGAACTGGAGTCACATGTTTTCCATATGAAACAATTTAACAAAACATGATCAGATCTTAGGTCATCTTGTACAAGCTGCCTTAACCTCACTGAATTTTGGCCACCTCATGCGACGAGTTGACTCACTGGAAAAGACTCTGATGCTGGGAAAGGTTGGGTGCGGGAGGAGAAGGGGACAACGGAGAATGAGATGGCTGGATGGCATGACCAACTCTGTGGACATGAGTTCGAGTGAACTCCGGGAGTTGGTGATGGACAGGGAGGCCTGGCGTGCTGTGATTCATGGGGTCGTGGAGAGTCGGACACGACTGAGCGACTAATCTGATCTGATCTGATCTGAGGGCAAAGGATGCTTCTAGTTAGTGCAATGCCTCAAACATCGCAGACACTCACTACACGGATGAATGAAAGAAGGGAGTGACAAAGAAACAAAAATACCTGAATATGTTGCACAATTAGAGTAGAAAACCCTAACTATGATTTAAACTCTGTTTCAATATGAAAACTTAATGGAAGTTTCAGTGCAGATTCTAAGAACCCCTCTGTTTCTTAGCAACCAGTAATTAAGGGGGGACTTATTTCCTGCTCCCCTGGTCAACCCCCCAGGGTACCATGGGATTTAGGGGAGAGAATGTGAGTCCCAAAGTGTCAGGGGAACCTCAATGGCTAGTTGAGCTGCATAGGTGAGATGTAGAGCTAATATATAGTAGAGAAAGGTCAAATTGGCAGTAATTTAGAACACTAAGCAATATAACATCCCTGAAAGTAGAAAGCAAAGAAGAAAATTGTTATTTATCAGAATTCTTCCTAAAGAGACCACTGGATGTATTAAAAGGAATTCTTGCTTAAACTGCCTTGGGGAGACAGTAAAACAATCTTTTCTATTCTGCTCACAGCAAAGTTTGTATGTCTATGCTTGGATGCTAAGTCACTTCTGTTGTGTCCAACTCTTTGTGGCCATATAGACTGTAGCCCACCAGGTTCATCTGTGCATGGAATTCTCCAAGCAAGAACACTGGAGTGGATTGCCACTCCCTCCCCCAGGGGATCTTCCTGACCAAGAGATCGAACGCATGTCTTTTATATATCTTATGTCTCCTGCATTGGCAGGCAGGTTCTTTACCACTAGCACCACCTGGGAAGCCCTGTATGTCTGTGGATTGTTGATTAATTGAGTGTTTGTTTGGCTAAGTGGACTATACCGAAAGAAAAGGTACTATTTTTCAAAATCCTCCTTTTCTGTCTTTGTATTCAGCCAGGTTCTGGGCTTCTCTAAAAACATGTTTAAGTATGTAGACTGTCAGTTTGAAGGGATATCAAATTAATCTGCCAAGAAGAATCATACAACAAAGGTCTGTCTAATCAAAGCTATGGTTTTTCCAGTAGTCGTGTATGGATGTGAGAGTTGGAGTATAAAGAAAGCTGAATGCCGAAGAATTGATGCTTTTGAACTGTGGTATTGGAGAAGACTCTTGGGAGTCCCTTGGACTGCAAGGAGATCCAACCAGTCTATCCTAAAGGAAATCAGTCCTGAATATTCATTGGAAGGACTGATGCTGAAGCTGAAAGTCCAGTACTTTGGCCACCTGATGTGAATAACCAACTCATTGGAAAAGACCTTGATGCTGGGAAAGACTGAAGGCAGAAGGAGAAGGTGACGACAGAGGGTGAGACGGTTGGATGGCAAGACCGACGCAATGGACATGAGTTTGAGTGGGCTTTGGGAGTTGGTGATGGACAGGGAATCCTGGAAGGCTGAAGTCCATGGGATCCCGAAGAGCTGGACATAACTGAGCAACTGAATTGAACTGAAGAATCAGATGACAGTTCTCCAACCCTGGGTCTGGAAGTATGGCACGGAGGAAGATTGCAATTCCTTACATGCATGCTCAGTTGCTTCAGTCATGTCTGACTCTTTGTGACTCTGTGGACTGTAGCCCACCAAGCTCCTCTGTCCATGGAATTCTCCAGGCAAGAATACTGGAGTGGATTGCATTGCCCTTCTCCAGGGGATCTTCCCCTTCCAGGGACCAAACCTGGGTCTCCTGCATCTTCCCCATCACAGGCAGATTCTTTACCACTGAGCCATGTTGGAAGCCAGAAGAGGGAGTTACGATTCAAGTACCAGCAAATAGATTCATCTATGTACTGACACAAGAGAAGACTCTACACATGGACATCACCAGATGGTCAACACCGAAATCAGATTGATTATATTCTTTGCAGCCAAAGATGGAGAAGCTGTATACAGTTAGCAAAAACAAGACCAGGAGCTGACTGTGGCTCAGATCATGAACTCCTTATTGCGAAGTTCAGACTTAAATTGAAGAAAGTAGGGAAAACCACTAGACCATTCAGATATGACCTCAATCAAATCCCTTATGATTATACAGTGGAAGTGAGAAATAGATTTAAGGGACTAGATCTGATAGATAGAGTGCCTGATGAACTCTGGACGGAGGTTCGTGACATTGTACAGGAGACAGGGACCAAGACCATCCCCATGGAAAAGAAATGCAAAAGAGCGAAATGGCTGTCTGAGGAGGCCTTACAAATAGGTGTGAAAAGAAGAGAAGTGAAAAGCAAAGGAGAAAAGGAAAGATATAAGCATCTGAATGCAGAGTTCCAAAGAATAGCAAGGAGAGATAAGAAAGACTTCCTCAGTGATCAATGCAAAGAAATAGAGGAAAACAACAGAATAGGAAAAACAAGAGACCTCTTCAAGAAAATTAGAGATTCCAAGGGAACATTTCATGCAAAGATGGGCTCGATAAAGGACAGAAATGGTATGGACCTAACAGAAGCAGAAGATATTAAGAAGAGGTGGCAAGAATACACAGAAGAACTGTACAAAAAAGACCTTCCCGACCAAGATAGTCACGATAACGTGATCACTGACCTAGAGCCAGACATCTTGGAATGTGAAGTCAAGTGGGCCTTAGAAAGCATCACTACTAACAAAGCTAGTGGAGGTGATGGAATTCCAGTTGAGCTATTACAAGTCTTGAAACATGATGCTGTGAAAGTGCTGCACTCAATATGCCAGCAGATTTGGAAAACTCAGCAGTGGCCACAGGACTGGAAGAGGTCAGTCTTCATTCCAATCCCAAAGAAAGGCAATGCCAAAGAATGCTCAAACTACCGGACAATTGCCCTCATCTCACACGCTAGCAAAGTCATGCTCAAAATTCTCCAAGCCAGGCTTCAGCAATATGTAAACCGTGAACTCCCAGATGTTCAAGCAGGTTTTAGAAAAGGCAGAGGCACCAGAGATCAAATTGCCAACATCCGCTGGATCATGGAGAAAGCAAGAGAGTTTCAGAAAAACATCTATTTCTGCTTCATTGACTATGCCAAAGCCTTTGACTCTGTGGATCACAATAAACTGTGGAACATTCTGAAAGAGATGGGAATCCCAGACCACCTGACCTGCCTCTTGAGAAACCTGTATGCAGGTCAGGAAGCAACAGTTAGAACTGGACATGGAACAACAGACTGGTTCCAAATAGGAAAAGGTGTACGTCAAGGTTGTATATTGTCACCTTGCTTATTTAACTTATATGCAGAGTACATCATGAGGAACGCTGGGCTGGAAGAAGCAAAAGCTGGAATCAAGATTGCTGGGAGAAATATCAATCACCTCAGATATGCAGATGACACTACCCTTATGGCAGAAAGTGAAGAGGAACTCAAAAGCCTCTTGATGAAAGTGAAAGAGGAGAGTGAAAAGGTTGGCTTGAAGCTCAACATTCAGAAAACAAAGATCATGGCATCTGGTCCCATCACTTCATGGGAAATAGATGGAAAAACAGTGGAAACAGTGTCAGACTTTGTTTTTTTGGGCTCCAAAATCACTGCAGATGCTGATTGCAGCCATGAAATTAAAAGACGCTTGCTCCTTGGAAGGAAAGTTATGACCAACCTTGATAGTATATTAAAAAGCAGAGACATTACTTTGCCAACCAAGGTCCGTCTAGTCAAGGCAATGGTTTTTCCCGTGGTCATGTATGGATGTGAGAGTTGGACTGTGAAGAAGGCTGATCGCCGAAGAATTGATGCTTTTGAACTGTGGTGTTGGAGAAGACTTTGAGAGTCCCTTATACTGCAAGGAGATCCAACGAGTCCATTCTAAAGGAGATCAATCCTGGATGTTCATTGGAGGGACTGATGCTAAAGCTGAAACTGCAATACTTTGGCCACCTCATGCGACGAGTTGACTCACTGGAAAAGACTCTGATGCTGGGAAAGGTTGGGGGCGGGAGGAGAAGGGGACGACGGAGAATGAGATGGCTGGATGGCATCACCGACTCTGTGGACATGAGTTTGAGTGTACTCCAGGAGTTGGTGATGGACAGGGAGGCCTGGCGTGCTGTGATTCATGGGGTCGCGGAGAGTCGGACACGACTGAGCGACTGAACTGAACTGAACTGAACTGAACTGATGTACTGATTGTTCACATTTAGGAAACTGCCTTCTGATGTATAAGTAGAATTTTATAATCCTGTTTCCTTCAACCATCTTGAAAAATAGGCAGATGCACTTTCTGCGATTAAAATGTGGGCTTTGTGGCAAAGCTATAGAAATAGAAAGCAGACCATTGTTTTTCATGACTTGGAGTTGGGATTGACTACAAAGATGCCGGGAGGAATTTTTGGGAATGTCAGAACTTTTGCATTTGTCTAAACTTGTTGAACTTTATACTAACGAGGATGAATTCTATGTAATGTAAATTATACTTTAATTTTTAAAATAAAGTTTAAGAAAGATTTTGCCTTATGATTCTAAAGATTCATATATTTATTCATATATAGAATATTATTGGAAAGAAGCCTGAATTTTTCAGAAAACATCACTTCAACTGGCTATTATTTCCAATATCTTTTCCAGTTCTTGAGTCTCATGATTCTATGTTTAAACAACTAAATAAATATAAATTACTAGGCAACTTCATACTAGCAATGGTTTTTATTCCACACTCTACGCTCAGATAATAATTATTATTTTCTCATAATTGTCATGCAACTAAGGTCAAACACTAAAAATCATTTTAATTTCCCTTCAGCCTCACTGATCATTTGCAGAGAGCATTTTGTTTCTGGGTCAAATTGTCTCAGCAGACACAGCTAACTCTAGTTGAGCCAAACCAGATTTCTTTCAAAAGCTCTGACATTGAGAGTCTGCTCTGGCATTTCATTTGTTTGTATAGAAAATGTTAGAACTCCTTTTGCCAAGTCTGAGCTGTGATTTCAAAATCCTCTCATTGCCTTCCTTCTGAACTGTGTCCCAACCCTAAAACTGAAATTGACCTTACAGTCATAGACCGAGGCAAACAGAGAGAGAAATATACTCTCATGGTGTCATTGGACATACACGTATAAATAGCACATCTTTAAAAAAATTAATATGGAATTCACATTTTGGGTAATAATATTAGCAATAAATTTAATTACGTAAAAACCTAAGAAGAAATTGGGATTTCTTTCTGAAAATTTAATATGAAATTTTGTCTAGTAGCTCACTTTAAATGATTCAAAGCATTCACTTTGAATGCTTCATATAACTCAAGCAGCGGCATCGTAAGTCATATCACCAGTAGATTCCCTGATACATTAATCAGGACACCTTGTAAAATAGTGAAACTGAAGAAACATAAAAACATACTTTTTTATTTCACATTTTTGATGCATATTACAAAGGAAAGGTACTTGAAAATCTTATATTAAACGAAGGGAATTTTGAGGTTGGCTTTACTCCTTGATTGACAATACATTTCCTAAAATATTTTTTGTAGCCATGGTTTGAAACCTCATTGGGTCCCATGCTTTGCTTTTCATTCTTGTATCTTCACTAGCATTTTCCTTCTTTTCTTTTTTAACAGGAAGTTTTATACCCACTGCCTGGTTTCCCCCTATAGCGAAGTGCTTTATTTTACACCTTACCACTTGTCTCTCAGAGGTAGCTCAGGTGTATTTATTACCCTTGCTCAATATTGTTTGAATTATATAATCACAATTAGAGAATGCTCTTAGGCTTGATCTTTCCTTAATCTCTATTTCCTCAGAGTCAGGATAGTTTGGGCAGTTGAACAGACCCTTGTGTGTAATGTCCATGTGTGGAGTGCCTCCAACCGATGTAGAAAAAAGAAGTGATTCCCAATTTACAGATATGTAAGTCAGATTGCTTTAGAAAGGCAATCAAATGTGAAATTTCAAAATACTAAGATATCAGAAAATATTAATATAGTAGTTTATTCAAGTCAACATTAGTTGTCTGTATCTTATTCCTGACTTTTTTAAAAAAGAGAACAAAACCTATATGAATGGTTAAATATGATTATTTAAATTATTTGAGTTGTAGAAGCTTGCGTTCTTCTATAGAATCATCTGTATCTATAGTTCATATTATTGTCTGTTATCCTGGTCACATAGGGAACTTCATATTAAGTCATCTGCACACGATTCCTAGATACTCATGCTGTATAGACAAGTTGTATGTCAGTCCAAGTCCATCCTAGTGATAAGCCCAACTTTTTTCTTTTTTTGCTTGGATGGAGTATTCTTATATTCCTGTCTCTGAGTTCATATCAAGGTTAAAAGAAGCTGACTGAACTAAAGGGGAGTTTATGACTATTCCCAGATGGTAGGTAGCATATCCAAAAGGAAGAACTGACAAGGACTTAAATTATTAAGTGTTGCAAGTGATCCCTGTCTTGCTCAAGCGTTGAGTTCCTTGAGGCTCTGACAAATGACCTCTAGCTTGTTGGACATGACAGGTGAGGATGTGAAGGTCGTCCTGTTATACGTATTCTATTTGGGCTGTGGCAACTATCACTGGAAATCTCTCTTAGCAGTCTGTCAAAAAAATATGCAGATCCTCATGGATCTGACGATGACATTTTTTAAGTACTCTGTCTCAGTGCTATATCTTTGATTCCATCTTTTATTTCAGACATGCCTAAGAATGTTACATATGTGAAGCTAATGGGCCGATGTTCCAGTGTTTTGTTGTGTGTGTGTGTGTGTGTATAATATATATATTTAAAAACCATGTCATTTTACTTCTCAAATTATATTCCTTCTCACTTCATTATGTAACCCTTTCCAGTGAAGAAAATTAAGAGTACAGATAAATCATTAATATAAGCAAGTATTAATCATTTAGTCTTATAACTTTAATGAAGAGCTTGAGGTCCAGGGATGTGTAACAGTTGGCAACATCTTCTATCTGGGTAGTGGCTGAACAAAGGTTTTCCTCAAGGTCTCCCTAAACTTAGAGTTCTCTGTATGATCATGTAAATGTTGACCATAGTCTGGGTTTGATTCCAGATAAAATAGCCACAGCTTACTATAACTATTCTTAAACAGCAAGTTAAAAATGGCTTATAGAAATATGAAGATATAAAATTTGGAGTTTACACCTTTTTGTGGCCTTAGTATCAGTAGGGACCGCCCAGTCCTTCGGGTCTAGAGTTGTCTGAGACCCTCGATCCACGCCCTAGAGGAGCTCTAAGCTGCCCAAAGGTCCGTTCCCTATTCCCTAGATCTTCCCTTCGCTATGGTTCAGCTCTGCTTTTCTCCCTCCTCTGTGGTTGGCAGCACTGGTTCATTGTGTGCCTTGGCTCTCTCAGATCCCTTGCTCTCTTCCTTGATTCCCAAACTTAAAATTGTGTTTCCTTGCACGTGTGGAGTTTGTCTCGATCTTTGTCTCACACTTGCAGATGCAGCCCCATCCAGGAGCTTGGTAGCACAGGGTTATTTAAACTTCCTGTTATTTACACGCTAGGTAACCTAGCGTGACGGATGGATGGTAAGCACACTGTTCTGTCCTAAAGAATCTAATGAAAGGTGCTGTTCTCCTCTCCAATATTTAAAAAAGAAAAAAAAAATTACTATAAAAAGCAGAAAATGACATCATTCTTTGTAAGAAAGAAAACACCCGATAACCCCCGACCTTCAATGAACACTTTATTATGTGCCTCCTTCTGTGTGTTTGAGGAGCGTTATAAGCATCATCTCCTCTCACATCCTCCCCACAAGAATCACCCAAGAGGGATCCCAGTACTATCCCTGTTTGGGGAAGGGAATTGAACATCTGAGGTTAAAATAAAATTGCCTTCAGGATAAAATGCTTTTCATTGCTCCTCACCACTTTTATCCTGATCCATTTACTACAAGCGCTTCATCAATGTTATCTTCTTTGCATTAGCCTTGTAATTTCAAATTTCATAGCTCCCCTCAGGGAGTGGAGTTGATCTGAGTTCAGTTCAGTTTGCAACCCCATGGACTGCAGCACGCCAGGCTTGCCTATCCTTCACTATCTCCCGGAGTTTGCTCAAACTCATGTCCATTGAGTCGGTGATGCCATCCAACCATCTCATCCTCTGTCATCCCCTTCTCCTCCTGCCTTCAATCTTTCCCAGCATCAGGATCTTTTCCAGTGAGTCGGTTCCTCATATCAGGGGGCCAAAGTATTGGAGCTTCAGTTTCAGCATCAGCCCTTCCAAAGAATATTCAGGGTTGATTTCCTTTAGAATGGACTGGTTTGATCTCCTTGCTGTTCAAGAGACTCTCAAGAGTCTTCTCCAACACCACAGTTTGAAGGCATCAATTCTTCAGCATTCAGCCTTCTTGACTGTCCAGCTCTCACATCCACACATGACTACTGGAAAAACCTTAGCTTTGACTAGACGGATCTTTGTCAGCAAAGTAATGTCTCTGCTTTTTAATATGTTGTCTAGGTTTGTCATTGCTTTTCTTCCAAGGAGCAAGTGTCTTTTAATTTCATGGCTGAAGTCACCATCCACAGTGATTTTGGAGCCCAAGAAAATAAAATCTGTCACTGTTTCCATTGTTTTCCCATCTATTTGCCATGAAGTGATAGGACCAGATGACATGTTCTTCATTTTTTCAGTGTTGAGTTTTAATCCAGCATTTTCACTCTCCTCTTTCACCTTCATCAGGAGGCTTTTTAATTCCTCTTCAATTTAGTTAAAATGTGACCGAGTCAGAAGACAAAAAGAGGGAACCTGACTCCAGAATCAGTTCTAGTAAAACTACTTGGAAGTAGCCAACACCACCATTCTAGTTTTAGTAGTTTATGAAGTTCACTATTGAGGTTGTTGTTGTTTTAGTGTGAAAGGAAACGGCAACCCACTACAGTGTTTTTGCCTGGAGAATCCCAGAGACGGAGGAGCCTAGTGGGCTGCTGTCTATGGGGTCGCACAGAGTCGGACACGACTGAAACGATTTAGCAGCAGCAGCAGCAGCAGTGAGTACAGGTACCCACCACTTTTCAAAAGTTTGCCTTAAGCTGCTTTGCTTTTCTGAAAGATCTATATAAGTTAAGTACCTGTTTTTGCTAACTGAAAGAGATCCAGAGGATTTTTGCTCTTATGAAAAAAAATGAAAAGCAAAAATTGTGTTGACTGTTTGTTGTGCATCAAGCCGTTCTCAAGGTGGTGCACACCCCTCGAGAGTGTCACCCCACGAGAGTGACACCACCAGGTTCCTTTCCTGGGAACCACACTCGGCATCTCAGGACCCATTTGCCACAGCTTCAAACTGTGCCTGTGAGCATCTGTCCCTCATCTCAGTTTATTTCATGCAGCCTTTTAATAATTTTTAAAAATTTTAATTGAAGGATAGTTGCTTTGCAGATTTTTGTTGTTTTCTGCAAGCATAGATGTGTCCTAAGGTAATTGAGTCTCTGCTTCCATGTCATTTTGACTTGGGGGTGGGTGTCATAGAACTGTCAGATAGTGGGGGGAACCTGTATAAGAGAGGGTCTCCCTGGGGGTTCTGAACTCACGTGACAGGTTGCCTTCTTGGACACTCCTCTCACCTGCTTTTCATGAAATATCTGAGCAAAACCTCTTTACTTCAAAAACACAAGCCCCTTGTTATAGTTATCACTTTGTTATTTTCTTCTTGGGAGTTTGCAGGGAAATTAGGCCCAACACTCATGTGAATCCCAAAGGAAAGATAGGCTTCTCCTCTAACGTTCTGAAATGTCAGGAAGTCATTTAGAGAGAGTGTCTTTGGGGGATGTTTATAATGTGCACTGTTGTTGGGTATTTTGTATATTGTAGATCAATTACTAAAGACCTCCTTAGAGGCCAGAAGGTCATCTTTGGTGAAGTGATCTGCTATCTTACTGAAGATGTGTCAGTTGTTTTCTTCCTCTTCCCTCTTCTTCCCCTTCCTTCTTCTTTTCTTCCTTTGTTTCTGCATTGCATGAGTTGTTCTATGCTTAGTCACTCAGTCCTGTCTGACTCTGTCTCCCCATGGACCGTAGCCCGCCAGGCTCCTCTGTCTCTGGGTATTCTCCAGGCAAGAATACTTGAGTGGGTTGCCATTCCCTCCTCCAGGGGATCTTCCCAATCCAGAAATCGCACCCAAGTTTCCCACCTGCATTGCATAGAGAATGGCAAACTGTGCATGAAGGGATAAACTTAACAAATTAGTCTAATAACCCTATAGTATCTGTTTGAGGACTTCTGTTTGACTAAAAGAGGATTTTGTGGTGCTGTTTCTTTTCAGCTGAGGTTATCCAGACAGTCCACTGTAATCGCTTCCTGTAAAGGTGCCAATAGCCCTGCAGTTGCACAGATCAGCTCTTCTTTGGTGGATTTTTCCCCTCTTTAATATAAAGCATCTTAGCAGGGTGAATTTTAAACTCCAATGTTTGAAGGATGAAGTGATGTTGATTTTCTGCAAGGGAAAATAATAGATAGGCTTAGAGAAAGAAAAAGGGAAATAAATCTCACTGTTAGAGGTCATGTGGAAAGAATCACAAGCAAGCATAAGAAAGACAGCTTCTGGTGAATAGGGCTTATCTACTAATGCTTGAGTTAGAGGGGAAAATTGCCTAAAACGTGTAAAAACCTAACTGGAAATAAAGTGAAGCCTGCCCTGCAATAGTTTGACATTTCCAAGCAAGGAAAACAAGCCTCTCTTAGAAGGAGTTCAGGTGTCTGGCCATTTCTCTACTGATCATTTATGAGGGATTGTATTTTATTTTAGTTATTATGCAAGTCCGTTTCAGTAAGGAGTAGGAGGACAATGCATTTTGTTTTTGTCTTTTCTTCTTTTGGATTTTCGAGCTTCTCATTTATTGTATATTTCTACAACTATTTCTTTTGGCCTCAGTCTCTGGCTCTTTCTGCTTTTTAGTGTGTGCTTCTGAAAGGCAGGTGTTAGTGTGACAGGGCCCATTGCCGATGACAGTCTAATAGATTATATTCTCTTTGATCTGTACTCGAGAGTTCTGTGCAGGTGTTTGGGAGGAAAGAGCAAAAAACAGTGTTTTCCCTAACAATTTTGGCATCTCAGAAAGAAACACAATTTCACACAGACATTGCAGATTCAGAACAGAAAAATGTATGCCTAACCAAGAGTGAGCATACTAAAATCTAGTTGTTGGGTGCTTTAATTTTTATTATTTGTAAACTTGGTACAGCAGCTGTGAAGATAAAATTAAACTCTACAAGAGATAGGATTTTTTAAAAAATCACCTCTAGTTTGTAAATGAAAACATCCAAGAAAAGAGATCATGGAACAAAATAGGAATGATGGTTGATATGAAATACACATAATGGAAGAGAACTTTTAGGTGGGTGCAGCTGTACATGCTGTTTTTTAAAGGAAAGGAAAGCAAGCCATATCTTATTAAAGAAGTAGAAATTTAAAAATTCAATTAAGTAAAATTGGCAAGTCCTTCTGAAAACAGAGCTTAGAATACCCAGGGATTGTATACTCTGATAACATAAGCTCCCAAGAGTGAAAACACCATCTGTCTTGTTCACTGCTCTGTCTCCACGTTCACCATGATGCACAGTTCGTTAAATGAGTATGTATTTCACAGGGGAAAGTCCTAGACATTGTTGTCATTCAGCAGTGTCAAGGGAGATTCACCAGTAATGGCAAGTAGGGTAGGGATCTAACATAGGCTCACTGGGAGAAGGCGATGGCACCCTACTCCGGTACTCTTGCCTGGAAAATCCCATGGACAGAGGAGCCTGGAAGGCTGCAATCCATGGGGTTCTGAAGAGTCAGACATGATGGAGTGACTTCACTTTCACTTTTCACTTTCATGCATTGGAGAAGGAAATGGCAACCCACTCCAGTGTTCTTGCCTGGAGAATCCCAGGGACAGGGGAGCCTGGTGGGCTGCCGTCTATGGGGTCGCACAGAGTCAGACACAACTGACGCGACTTAGTAGCAGCAGCAGCAGCATTGGATGTGGCTGTGGGGGACCTAAACTCATACAATCTTTGGGACAGGGATGGAGGGACTTAAAATCAAAGAAGCAGTAGAAGACACACAGTGACCTACACCCTCATCTCTCATTCAATATCAGTCTCAGGAGGTCTGCATTCCTCAAGGTCAAAGTCCTGGGAGAGAAGGTTCTTCACTCTGATAATGCTCTGTGTATTTACAGGAAGTGAGGGCAGAAAGTGTGAGACCGTGAGACAGAGGATAATGCTCTGTGTATTTACAGGAAGTGAGGGCAGAAAGTGTGAGACCGTGAGACAGAGAAGGCGCCTTGACTGAGGAGGTGAGCAGCAGGGGGTGCAAGTGGGGGTATTCAGGAACACAATGGCTGCATCACTTTTTGTTTTTCATAGTTTGATTGAGATACACTTATTCACATACCGTACAACTGACCCGCTCAAAGTATACAGTTCAATGGCTTTCAGTACTGTACAGAATTATGCACCCTTGAGCTAGTCAGACCTGGACTCAGCTCTCAGATAATCTACCCTGTGTGTGCATATTAGTATGTGTGATGTGTGCAGACCCGTGTGCATGTGTACACATACATGTGAATTTGTGTGTGTGCATGATGGGGGATGGACACTGTGTCCTAGGCCATCCAGATCTCTCTTCAGAAGCGATGGTCCTTCCCGTATAAAATCAATATATTTTCCCTGGGAATTGCCTGAACTAATATTTTAATCTGAAGATACTCCCTGGAATTTCATATTCACATATGTCACTGTTTCATGTGAAAAATGACTTGCAGTGTTAAAACCATCAAGAAAAAGGGTTCCAATACTAAATTCACATTAATGATGTATAGTCATTTATTCCCAACTTACAAATGCCTTCTCAAGGTTAACTAAGCCTTAGACAGTCTTTAAAAAGCCAAAACATAACTATTTAAAAGCCTGGCAAAATAAGGTGTAGAGAAAGCCTCGTTTTGGAAACTAACATAATGTACTTCACTTCTACATTCCAGAGGGGAGTTCCAACATTTTTATCATTTGCTTTTATGTTTATGTACCAGAAAAGTATGCAACATATGTGTCTGCATGCGTGCACATATATATACATATTTATCTATACATATGTACTTACATTAGGAAAATTACTCAGTTATATATAGAACATTCTTTACAGGGTTCAGAAATAAATAACATATATAACTAGTACAAATATATATGGCATTAGTCATATATACCAAATAAAATAAAGTAGACACTTTATTACATGAAATATAAAATATAGGATAATTATATGCAAATAATTATAAATATATGATGTAATATATAGTTTATATAAGTATATACGTGTCAATATGAAAAATATAGATTTAGTCAGTGATATACTGTATTTTGGTTTTCCCTGGTGACTCAGACAGTAAAGAATCCTCCTGCAATGCAGGAGACCTGGGTTCAATCCCTGGTTTGGGAAGGTCCCCTGGAGGAGGGCATGGCAACCCACTCCAGTATTCTTGCTTGGAGAATTTCCATGGACCAAGGAGCCTGGCAGTTTGCAGTTCATGGGGTTGCAAAGAGTTGGACATGACTAAGCACAGCACATACTATATTTTTTAAAATTTTTTAATCAAGTTAAATAATATTGAGGACACCAATTCATTCCTGAATTTTTCTGAAGGCTCTCCTACTTGTAAACAGAATCTTCAAATCTTCTGGCATCAACAATACAGTGGTTTCCTTTTAAAGTCATTGCTATTATCCAACATTGACCAGACTTGTGTCTGATCGGTATCTAATTAATTGTAGGGTCTTGATTCACTGATTACACCAGGCTACGCTGTCTGAACATGACAGTCACAGGCAGGGGCGCCTGTTTGATCCCTAGCCAAACCTGAAAGAAGGGGTGAAAACACAGGTCTGCAGCAGCCACAGAGTCGGTGACCAGGGAAGAAGAACAAAAATGAAATAGTCCGAATCCAGCTATTTTGCCACGGGACAAATCTGAAAGCAGGTCCTGGGGGGCACTGGAGAGAAATGGCGTGTGATTTTTCTTCAGCCAAGGAGGCTCTGAGGCTGGGTACCAGTTCAGCCACTGCAGCAGCCCAGGGGCTCCATGACATATGTCCGTGTCTTATCAGAGACCTGGCCGAGGGCAGATTCGGCCGTGTCAATGACAGAAGGGATTACAAGAGGCAGGTGAATGCCAGCAGCTGTTGCTAGTTACCACAGCAGGTGAATTTTCTGAGTTTCTGCAGCATCTCAGCCCAGAATCTAGTTTCTGTCTCTTAAAGGACCTCGTTCTGGACTTTGTCTGGGGTCTCAGCCTTACCCCAGTTCCTATAAAGAAGTGCCAAAAAAACAAAACAAAACAAAAAACCCTGGGCATAGTATCTTTCTGTTTAAAAGGAAAAAGATGAGAGAAAAACAGCTTATTTTGGTCTTTCGTATATATACATTAGAAGAGGAAAATTGTTAGTATCTTTGTCAGAACCTTGTCTGAAGGATTAGGTAGAAAATAGTAACTATTTTCTTGTCTGTTTGTTTGTTACTATACCACTAAAAAAAAGAATAAAACATCAATTGCTTAATCTTGTTGACAAAATTCCACCTCATCCCCCATTGAGCAATGAAAGAGGAACTCGTGGTAAGCAAGGACCGTTGGGAATGCCCGTGGTGGCTTCAAGAGAAGAAAATAAAGACAGATCTGGGAAAGAGCTTGGCTTGGGGGAACCCCGGGCTGGAACTCCAGATTGTCTTTCTTGATCCCAACAGTTAGATGTGTTTACTTTTCCTCTAAATGTTCATCTATTCCTTTAACTAGAGTTTCCTGGGAATGTTATACTACTCTACTGAGCAATATTTATCCTGAGAGGGACTCTCCTGTAAGAAAAATGCGTTTTATAGTCATAAGCCAGAGGGAGATAGCAGCTTGGCATGAGGGGCACTCAAGAAATGCTGAATGAACTCATGAACATCCAAGTTAGGACTTAGCCCCCATTGTTTCTCAGCTGCCATCATTTGCAGCTCATCACTCAAACCTAGTGCAATCCTTATCCTACCAAAGCTTGGATCTTGGCCACAGACCCTTCATAGATCACCTCAGAGCTGGAAACTCTATCTTACAGGGAAATCTGTCCTGAGTATCCCTGGTGGATAAATCTTTCTCATAAAATACTTACGTATTTCTCCACTTCAGTGGTATCATGGAGACTAGTACAGAAACTTAAATACAATGTTTTGCATCTTTAAAAAAATTTTTATTTTATATTGGAGACTAGCTGATTATTTGGAGGAGGAAATGGCAACTCACTCCAGTATTCTTACCTGGAGAATTCCACCACTGGAGCCTGGTGGGCTGTAGTCCATGGGGTCGCAAAGAGTCAGACATGACTAAGTGACTAACACACACAGCTGATTAATAATATTGTGATAGTTTTCAGTGGATAGCGAAAGGACTCAGTCGCACATATACATGTATCCATTCTCCCACAAACTTCCCTCCCCTCGAGGCTGCCACGTAACATTGATCAGAGTTCCTTGGCTGTACAGTAGGACCCTCTTGGTTATCCGTTTTCAGTAAGCCACTGTGTACACTGCTGTTGTTGCTCGGTTGCTCGACTCACTGTGACCCCAGGGACTGCAGCACACCAGGCCTCTCCTGACGTTTGCCCAAGTACATGTTGATTCCCCAAATCCCTAACCACCCCCTCCTCCGGTTTTTTTATTCCCCCTTTGGCAACCATCAGTTTGTTCTCTACGTCTGTGAGTTTCATTCTGTCTTGTAAATAAGTTCGTTTTTGTAATTTCCTTTTAGATCCCACATACAAGGAATGTCATATGGTATTTCTCCTTCTCTGTCTGACCTACTTCAATCAGTGTGACAATCTCTAGTTCCATCCTTCCAAATGACATTATTTCATTCTTTTTAATGGCCAAGTGACATTTCATTGTGTACATGTGCCATGTCTTTATCCATTCCTCTGTCGATGGACATTTAAGTTGATTCCATGTCTTGGCTATTGCAGTGTTCATTTCCACACTGTTACAACAGCCAAGCCATAAAAACAAACTAAATGTCCATTGACAGAGAAGTGGGTAAAGAAATGTCTTGTCTTCTTAAAGATAGATTTTCAGTTTTATAGAAGTCTTTGAAAGATCTGTTGTAGTAAACTATCTGTACCTTTCTGTGTCCCAAGGATATAGGGTTGGGGGGGGCTCAGTGAAAGAATTCTCTTCCCCATGAGAATGGATGGAACTCTTATACATTTATAAAGAAATGTCTTTTTCTCTGTATTATTATAATAAGGATAAAATAATGAAAGCAATAGTAGGAGGACATTGGAACTAGCCTAGCATTTAAGCAGTTCTACTTAAGGGGGTGTGGGTTTGATCCCTAGTCAAGGAACTAAGATCCTGCATGCTGTGAGTGGTGGCCAAAAAATAAATTAGTTAAAAAATAAAAATTAAAAAAGAAACTGAAAACTATAAAAAAAAAATAGTAGGCTACATTTTAAATTAGGGAACTCTTTCCCTAGAAAAAGAAATAGCTAAAAAATCAGATTTTTAGCCTGTGAATGAAATGTTTATCATTTGATGGTTTTTAAAGTTTTTACAAGGAAATTAATATTTTCTAACATAAAATTCCCTCATGACGATTTTAAGTCTAAAAAACATAATAGATTCATGATGTAGCTTCCTGTGGCCTTGAAGGAATTCTCAGATATTTTAGAAGCAATGGAAAATGAATTTGAAAGTGCTATTTTCCCAATGTGTAATGCATATTTATAATTTACAGTGAAAAACAAAATCACATTTTTGGATCTTTAAGACCAAACTTAGCTAAAGGCTGATTTACTTTGAGGTCCTTTGATGCATTTACTTTAATTTATTGGAAGTGAATTAATGTGAAGTGATAAAATAATTATTAAAATGAAAATCGAAGAAAAGGGATGAATCAAATCAACAGAGGGGGAAAATGGCTGCTGACTGTAGTTCACAGGATAATTCCCAATTTAACCACATTAACACTAATTGTTAGCAGACAAATGATGGGAATGCAGTTTGCTTTGTGATGGAGAAAGGAGAGAAATAGAAAGAACAAGCCAGAATGTCAGTAGGATAAATCAAAGAGTAAGCTGACAGTGGAAACCAAAATGAACCTCTTAAGGCGATACCACCCTTTTACAATCTCAAATGAAAACTTGATAAAAGAATTAGAAAACGAATTGTAGTTCAAAAAACATTCATATTCAAGTTGATAAATATATTTATTTGTTGAATGACCAGTATTTTCAAGACTTTATGTTGTTCATATGTTTAACAGTTGCTAAATTTAGCTGAATAATTAGAACAGTGGCAAAACCAGTTCCGTTAATCAATGGCAATCTCCAAAAAAATTGATAGTGAAAATCTGTGCAGTTTAGCTTGATATATATATATTTGGCTGCATAGCTTGTGGGATTTCCCTAACCAGGGATTGATTCCATGCCCCTTGCATTGGGAGCACAGAGTCTAAACACTGGACCATCAGGGAAGACTGCTGATACATATATTCATACTGAGTGTAAAGAATGTATAAAATAACAGAACTAAAATAATCTTCTTTACCAGAAGATTAATTTCATGTAACTACATATTGCCATGGTTTCAAACTGTAGTAAAATGAGTGCATGAATTCTTCGCTGTTGTTTTAAGACTTTTTGATTTTTTAAAAAAATACTGTCCCAAAATAAACTGGAAGAAAGTGAGAATTATTCTGAATATTGTACATTTTAAAAATATGAATAACGATTCTTATTAGATTAGAGAAGGAAATGGCAACAAACTCCAGTGTTCTTGCCTGGAGAATCCCATGGACAGAAGAGCCTGGTGGGCTACTGTCCTAGGGGTCACAAAGAGTCAGATATGACTGGGCAACTAAGCATCCATTCTTAGTAAATAAGTTCACTTAAAATTTTTCCACAAATTTACATTTTCTCAATAAGAAAAGTCCTTTATTTAATCTTGCTCATTCCTCTGTTTCTTTAATGAGTGATTTAATGGGCTTCCCTCATGGCTTATTTGGTAAATCATTGGGAACATCCCCTGGAGAAGGAAATGCAACCCACTCCAGTATTCTTGCCTGGAGAATCCCATGGACAGAGGAGCCTGGCAGGCACAGTCCATGAGATCACAAGAGTAGGAACACGACTTAGTGACTACATCACCACCACTGCCGTGATTTTTCTTTTAAACTATTACAGTCATCACCAGCAGGATTTTCCTCTTTCTATTTCTTATCTTCCTGTTTATTCCCCCAAACCGCAGTCTGGGAGATCCTAAAAAGAAATACAGCTGAGCCTTGAAATTTGCGGAGGGAGGTTAGAGGTTCCAACCCTCCACACACTTGGAAATCTGGGTAGAACTTATAGCCAACCCTCTCTATATATGTTTTGATATCTACAAATTCAACCAACCACAAATTGTGTAATATTTACTATTTTTTAAAAATCCACATGTACGTGAACATGTGCAATTCAAATCCCTGTTGTTTAAAGGTCAGCTCTTCACAAAACTGATCATTTTACACCCAACAATGTGTTAGAAAAAGTAGGTGTAAGACACACATTTCAGTTGCAGGGAAAATGAAAAAGTAGTGATAATAAGCATAAATGTGTAATTGTAGCTTTTGGCAGGAGGAGACGTTAGTTACTCTGAAAGTTTCTCACATTAGAAAACAAATAAATCCTCTGTAAGATTATCATATTATTTTTAGATAATGTATTGCTGGGATCTCAGGAATTCAGATAAAATATTTCCAAACTCTCTTACCCTATTTTGGGATTTCCATGACACAAAAAGTGGCAGTAACTCTAAAGAAGAAGGTTTTCTCAAGAATGGAAAAAATGGAATGCAGAATCGGCTTTTGGAAACTGACCTGAGATTATCAGTTCTCTGATTATCTCACGATGAGCTACCTCTTCTTCCAATCATTACTTGTGATATAGAGCTAAAACCAGAGTGCTGTCAGAGTTAATTTAGGTATAAACTCCTCTGAGATTTGTGAACACTTGAGTTCACAAAAAGTTTTACTGTCATGACCCCTTTAAAAATCTTCTTACTTCTGGAGGTCGGTTTTCAGTTTGGATAATTGCTAATGGCTGACTTAAGACAAGACACATAGAAGGATATTATGGACTTCTTGCATATTAAGTCAAGCCATTTAAAGTAACTTTGAACTTAAAGAAGAGATGTGGGTATTTGAACACAAGGATGTTTTCAGACTCAACAGGCAACACGTGAAATTACAATGAAGTCATAGAACTGTGTTACTTCAGTCTATTTCTATTGGCCATTGCAGTTTTATAGAAAAATGAGGGGAAAAAAAACAATTATCTATAAGTAGCTATGAAGACTTAACTGTGATGAAAAATTGGCCTGCCTGTGCTCCTGCTTTCTTGTTACCATCCAGAGAATGGAGAATAAGGACGCCTTTCTGGAAGCAACATGGTAGAAAAAGCCTTTTCCCTTTAGTTGGCAGGATGTCCATATTAACAAGACAGTGTTATGATTGCAACAAAAACTGCTTCCAGGTGAAAAGAAGATTAAGATTGGAAGGCTTGGCAATTTATGGTCTTTTCTTTCTCACTGAGTAGTCTGTTTCCATTTTTGTTCCATGCTAGGCTTTCCTTAACTTCTCAAGTCACTGGGGCAGCACTCATTGAATACTAGTTTGGTTCTTCATTCATACCTTTACTTTTAGCCATGGTCTTCCACCTCAGTTATCAATATTTATTGAGCACATTTTGTGTGTCACATGTTTTGTTTAGCAGAATAAAAATTTAACACTGAACAAGATACGCATGGCCATGGCTTCCATTGTGTCTCCCACAGAAAATTTTGTGTAAAAATTAAACATAGAGTGATTTATGTTTTAACAGATATGGGACATGTATATTGGTACTTGTGCTTCCCAGGTGGCGCTAGTGGTAAAGCACTTGCCTGCCAGTGCAGGAGACATATGAGACGAGGGTTTGATCCCTGGGTTGGGAAGATCCCCTGGAGGAGGGCATGGCAACCCGCTCCAGTATTCTTGCCTGGAGAATCCCATGGACAGAGGAGCCTGGCAGGCTACAATACTTAGGGTCGCAAAGAGTCATACACGACTAAAGCGATTTAGCATGCATGCATGTTCATACTAAGCACAACGCATATTGATACTTATCAACACTTGTAAACTACTTTTTGAAAAGAATACAAAGTCTCAAGGCATTATTTTTTTAAAAGAAATACTGCATTTTAAAATTAGCCCAGATTATTCAATAGATAAATGCCTACACAATGGTAAATAACTAGGAAAAGACTATAGTTGAAAACAGTTTAGAAGAGTTTCCTTGAGTACCCTTGTATCATAATCACTTGGCAAAATTACCTTAGGAAGTATTGGAAATTCTCCTGAAAGTTTATTTATAGAGAGCAATGAGTGGGGAATTATTGAGCATTTAGTCTTTAATACATTTCTTTTTTTTTTTTGGACAGGCTGAAAAGAAGCCTCACATTTAGAGAGAAAGAAAGAGAAGAGAATGAAGAATAAGAGTGAGAGATTTGCTAAGGTCATACAGCTGGTTCATGGCAAAGATAGAAATCACATCTCTTACCACTTGATCTAGAATAATCTCCCTTACTGTGCCCTTCTGAATTCATCTTTTTCCCCATGGACTGCCTGGTAAAAAATTACAGATTCAGAACTGTTGCTTGTTTATTTTTAAATCCCTTTATGGACAAGTACACACTACAGTATTTAAAATGGTAACCAACAAGGATCTCCTGTATAGCACAGGGAACTCTGTTCAGTGTTACATGGCAGCTTGGATGGGGGGCAGTTTGGGGAGGAATGGAGACATGTTTATGTATGGCTGAGTTCCTTCACTGTTCACCTGAAACTATCACAACATTGTTATTCGGTTATTCAGTTCAGTTCAGTTGCTCAGTCATTTCCAACTCTTTGCAACCCAATGGACCACAGCACACCAGGCCTCCCTGTCCATCACCAACTCCCACAGTTTACTCAAACTCATGTCCAGTGAGTCCGTGATGCCATCCAACCATTTCATTCTCTCTCGTCCCCTTCTCATCGCACCTTCCATCTTTCCCAGCATCAGGGTCTTGAAAGACCTTATTTGAAAATGAGTCAATTTTTCCCAACAGGTGGCCATAGTATTGGAATTTCAGCTTCAGCATCAGTCTTTCCAATGAATATTCAGGACTGATTTCCTTTAGGATGGACTGGTTGGATCTCCTTGTAGTCCAAGGGACTCTCAAGAGTCTTCTCCAACACCACAGTTCAAAAGCATCAATTCTTTGGCACTCAGCTTTCTTTATAGTCCAACTTTCACATCCATACATGACTACTGGAAAAACCATAGACTAGATGGACCTTTGTTGGCAAAGGAATGTCTCTGCTTTTTAGTACACTGTCTAGTTGGG
The DNA here is from genome assembly GCF_049115385.1 of Moschus berezovskii. NCBI lineage: Eukaryota > Metazoa > Chordata > Mammalia > Artiodactyla > Moschidae > Moschus > Moschus berezovskii. The sequence continues at coordinate 119,545,196 of NC_142462.1, forward strand.
TCATAACTATTCTTCCAAGGAGCAAGTGTCTTTTAATTTCATGGCTGAAGTCACCATCTGCAGTGATTTTGAAGCCCCAAAAATGAAAGTCTGTCACTGTTTCCCCATCTATTTGCCATGAAGTGATGGGCCCGAATGCCATGATCTTAGTTTTCTGAATGTTGAACTTTAAGCCAACTTCTTCACTCTCCTCTTTCACTTTCATCAAAAGGCTTTTTAATTCCTCTTCACTTTCTGCCAAAAGGGTGGCATCATGTGCATATCTGAGGTTACTGGTATTTCTCCTGGCAATCTGGATTCAAGCTTGTGCTTCATCCAGCCCAGCATTTCTCATGATGTACTCTGCATACAACTTAAATAAGCAGGGTGACAATATACAGCTTTGATGTACTCCTTTTCCTATTTGGAACCAGTCTGTTGTTCCATGTCCAGTTCTAACTGTTGCTTCCTGACCTGCATACAGGTTTCTCAAGAGGCAGGTCAGGTGGTCTGGGATTCCTATCTCTTTCAGAATGTTCCACAGTTTATTGTGATCCACACAGTCAAAGGCTTTGGCATAGTCAATAAAACAGAAATAGATGTTTTTCTGGAACTCTCTTGCTTTTTCCATGATCCAGCGGATATTGACAATTTGATGTCTGGCTCCTCTGCCTTTTCTAAATCCAGCCTGATCATCTGGATGTTCACAGTTCACCTACTGTTGGAGCCTGGCTTGGAGAAATTTGAGCATGACTTTACTAGCGTGTGAGATGAGTGCAATTGTGCGGTAGTTTGAGCTTTCTTTGGCATTGCCTTTCTTTGGGATTGGAATGAAAACTGACCTTTTCCAGTCCTATGGCCACTGCTGAGTTTTCCAAACTTGCTGGCATGTTGAGTACAACACTTTCACAGCATCATCTTTTAGGATTTGAAATATCTCGACTGGAATTCCATCACCTCCACTAGCTTTATTTGTAGTGATGCTTCCTAAGGCCTGCTTGACTTTGCATTCCAGGATGTCTGGCTCTAGATGAGTGATCTCACCATCGTGATTATCTGGGTCATGAAGATCTTTTTCGTATAGTTCTTCTCTGTATTCTTGCCACCTCTTCTTAATATCTTCTGCTTCTGTTAGGTCCATACCGTTTATGACCTTGCATGAAATGTTCCCCTGGTATCACTACTTTTCTTCAAGAGATCTCTTGTCTTTCCCATTCTATTGATTTCCTCTGTTTTTTTGTATTGATCGCTGAGGAAGGCTTTCTTATCTCTCCTTGCTATTCTTTGGAAGTCTGCATTCAAATGGGAATATCTTTCCTTTTTCCTTTGCTTTTCGCTTCTCTTCTTTTCTCAGCTATTTGTAAGGCCTCCTCAGACAGCCATTTTGCTTTTATGCATTTCTTTTGGTGGGATAGTCTTGATCCCTGTCTCCTGTAGAGTGTCACGAACCTCCGTCCATATTTTTCAGACACTTTGTCTATAAGATCTGATCCCTTGATTATATTTGTCACTTTCACAGTATAATCGTAGGGATTTTATTTAGGTCATATCTGAATGGTCTAGTTTTTTTCCCTACTTTCTTCAATTTCAGTCTGAATTTGGCAATAAGGAGTTCATGATCTGAGCCACAGTCAGCTCCCAGTCTTGTTTTCGCTAACAGTATAGAGCTTCTCCATCTTTGGCTGCAAAGATTATAATCAATCTGATTTCAGTGTTGACCATCTGGTGATGGCCATGTGTAGAGTCTTCTCTTGTGTTTTTGGAAGAGGGTGTTTGCTATGACCAGTGCATTCTCTTGGCAAAACTCTGTTAGCCTTTGCCATGCTTCATTTGGCCATTCATCCAAGGCCAAGTTTTCCTCTGACCCCAGGTATCTCTTGACTTCCCACTTTTGCATTCCAGTCCCCTATAATGAAAAGGACATCTTTTTGGGGTGTTAGTTCTAGAAGGTTTTGGAGGTCTTCATAGAACCGTTCAACTTCGGCTGTACCCCAATACAAAATAAAAAGTTAAAAAAAGGTAAATGCTTCCACACATCCTGTAGGAAGCAGGCTCCCTTTGAAAAGCGGAGACTCAGGAAAACTCTTTTTCTCACCCATTTGGCCTTTAATGTTGCTTGTGCATGCATGGGGGCAGAGAACTAATAACAATAATGGACGTGCTGTCCTTGCTCATAAACATTTGGCTACTCGCAGCATGAGATGTCTTGTCAGCACCAGGGATGAAATAATGGTGTAAAGATTTACTGTCAGGGAGCTGGACTGGACAGAGCAGGATGGCAGCTTGAAGCAGATAGATGGTCCGGAGTGCTTAGGTCACCTGTGTTTACACAGATGAATGTGTGTGGCATCCCTCGTCTTCATCATTATATTGAGCTGTGTGGGTTTTGTAACAGGTATAACTCTCTCTAGAATGTATCTTTCTGTTTCTATAGAGAGACAAGTAGCCTCATAGCTTGACTCCCCAGAAGTACATGATTTGATTCCTGTGAAAGCAATTTGCAGCTAGATAAAATGACATACGTTTTAAGTGGTAAGAAGGATATCTGTATTATGAATAGAAAGAGTTAGTCCAAAACAGTTATTTGGGGTTGCGTAATTTGTTGTTGAAGCATTGACTGAATTTATTTTCATGTATCAATTTGGCTTCATATTTTAATATCCATGTTGTGGCTTTTTAATTTAGCATTTTTTGAATGAAATCATTTGTGGTATATCATTTTAAGAAATAAGGTGTTTGGCTTAGAGAAAAGATTCCATTTATATATATATTTTTTAATCCCAAGAGTTTCAATAATCATTTTTCTTGCTTTCTAAGGTTAGTTTTAGGCATTTGTTATGAAGTCATATGACAACTAGGGATTTTGATGAAAATCCAAATTACATTTCTGGATATATTCATTGGAAGATTAAGTAGACTTCTCTTATAAAAAATTAAATGCCCTTTTCCACTATAGACACATTTATGAAAAATCTATAGTTATACTTGTCAATATAGCATGTTATTAACTTATATATTATATTATTATAAATGTACGTGATAGTTATTTACCAAGTATACTCAAGTCATAAAGAACACAGTATATGATAAGAATGCAGTTTTCTCTAACTATGTACATTTTTAAAAGATGTCACTTTCATTGCCTAAAATCATGCCTTGTTTTTCACTGTCTGTAGATACATTCCTTTGAAAGTCATCCTTAGTGAAAACCTTTTTCCATTCCAAGGTGTATTTGATTTCTGGAAGCAGATAAATGCCAGTTGAAATCAAAGCTTGTAAATATAGCAAATAATCGATCATTCTGAATATTCTTTAAGATAAATCAAACACAAATAAGGACTCTGATGTAATACAATAGGTGTTTCTGACAAACAGACATTTGAGAATATATTACTAGTTGATTTTCTGTTCTATTGCTTAAGTTCTTTTAAAGATATTTATGGAAACTATCTCATGTAATCATGGCTAATTATAAAATAGAGTCTTTATAAGGCCAGCATTCTGTGATCCCCCTTTGAATAAATGAAACAGTGTTTAATGTCAGTATGGTTTAATTGTGCAAATTCCTCTCCCTGTCTTCTCTGAATATCTCTCTAGAAATAAGGGGAAAATGTTCAGTGGGTTTCGTTTGGGTAGTTTTCACTGAAGCTTAGCAAGGTCATGCTTTTGTATCATCTATTATCAGACATAATTTCTCAAAAAGCAGATGGCAAACAGGCAGTATTAGAAAATTTGTAATTTACTATTCTGCAGTAGAGACAAACCACTGAGTAAAACAGCACCCCTTTTAAACACCAAAACAACCTTCAATCATTCTGACCGGTTTTGCATGTTTCACCCTTTATGGTCTTTTGGCTGAAGACCAAAATACATCTATTATTGCTGTTTTCTTTCTGTCTCCTAAGATCATTGGACCCACACTTGTTTTGCATGCCAAACAGTTTTACCTGGCAAAGGAACTAAGCAGAGCTGTTTTCCATCTTCATTATTATTCATTTCATCTTGCAAGTACTGGGCCATTGAAATGAGAGGTAACAACCAAAAAAGTTATATGACATACTGAAAACAATAACTTGAATCAATATATCTGACCCTCTGAAATTATTTGTATTGAAAATTGCCACTGATCCATGGCAGATTCAGCAAGCAAAACTAAAGCAGTCTATTTTTACATTTTACTAAATGGCCAATTTTTAGCATCCGAAAGAGATTGCGTCTTTCCCAGACCAGATAAGTGTTGGTTTCCTGAGCAGTTAGAGGTTCAGCGGCTTGAAAGGTGTGCCAGCGCACACAAGAAATACAAAAGCTGCTGTTAGGGGATTTGGGTAGATTTTGCCAAGACCTTACCCATCAAACTTCCTCTCTGAATCAATGATTAAAATATGTCACCTTTGGCAAAATATTCTCAAAATACTTTCTTTCCTCTCTGGCTTCAAAAATGCAGACGACAAGCCCTTTAATCAATGAATATTTACCTCTAGACAGATTTCCTGAGAGGCTATATCTTTGACCAGAGCCTTTCTGATAATTAAGATAAAGAATCGGCATATTATGTTTCATTATATCAATCTCCTATTCAAAGCCCTTCAATATTTTCTCGTGCCCTATAGACTAAACATTTTTTGGACATTGAAGCTTCAATATAATCTTGACTCCATCTTTTTCCATATCTTACTGAAAGCTTGGCTCAGACATTATCCCTTTGTGCAAACAGATTGAGCTACTCACTGAGATATGCCAAGTACCGCATTGCCTGTATGTGTATGTATATGTGTATACATCTATTTGGGTTGGCCAAAAAGTTTGTTTGAGTTATTCTATAGATTATCTTTTTTTAATGGAAAAACCCAAACAAACTTTTTGGCCAACCCAGTATACACTCAATAACCAAAATTATTTCCATGGTCCTCAGATTAATTTCTTACTTATTCCTGCATTGGACTTGACTTCTAAGTCTTAACTATTCTGCTAAGAAATAGTATGTTTGTCTCCTGAGCTTTTATCCTCTTTCTAACTTACTCCATATTCCAATCTATCTATATAACATTGCTTTGTATGTTTTAATGTCATCTTGTACTGGTATTTAAAGTTCTTCTGGGTCTTGTACTTTGTTTCTCAGCCTTGGTTTACAAATCTCCAACTTGATCCTTGGTATTCTTTAAATGCAATATTCTTTTTCCAATGTATTCAGGTATAACTGAAATATAACATCGTTTAAGTTCAAGGTGTACAGCATAGTGACTTTGTATATGTATATACAGAGAAATGTTTGCCACCATAAGCTTTGTTAACAGATTCATCAAGTTATATGATATGTGTGTGTTTTAAAACCTACTCTCAGGAACTTTCAAGTATACAATATTGCTAACTGTAATCATCATGCTGTACATCATATCCCCAGGACCTTTTCATCATATATCTAGAAGTTCATATTTTTAACCACCTTTATCCATTCCCCCAACTCCCTACCCCTGGGAACAGCTTCTATGAGTGTTTTTGTGTGTGTGTTTTTGAGTTGGTTTGGCGTAAATGTTCGTTCAGTTTTTTTTTTTTTTTTTTTTGGTACCATCTCATGGAAAAACATGAATGAACTTTTGGGCCAAGCCAACAGATTTCACATATAAGGCAATGATTTTACCGATATGACCCCCTAAGCACAAGCAGCAAAAGCGAAAGTAAACAGCTGGACTCCACCAAACCTGAAGTTTGTACATAGCAAAAGAAATGATCAACAAAATGAAAGGCAGATTAGAAAATGGGAGGAAATATTTGCAAACCACATTTCTGATAAGGGACTAACATATGAAAGGAATTTGTATAAGGCAATAGAAAAACACCAAATAATTAAATAAAAATTGGGCGAATGGTCTAAATAGATATTTTTCCAAAAACACATTCAAATAGCCAACAGGTACATGAAAAGGTGCCAACATCACAACTATCTGGGAAATGCAAATCAAAACCACCACTCAGTATTTTGCTACCAGGTGTCCTGCGTGCCTTTTCATAAACCATATATCCATCATATCAATAATTTTCTTTGTTAAGAGGAGTTCATTTTTAAAAATGATGGTTTGCCCCTCCCCCCAAATCCTCTGAGAATACAGAATATCTAGGAAATTCAATTTTATTAAACATCAGCAACAAGAAAACAAATGATATACCTATCCTTTTTATTTTGACAAAAGGAATTTATTATTTAGAAAATCTACAGTGCCAAATCCTAAAAGTACATTTTTAGACTCTCAACTGTAAATTCAAGCTTTTGTATATTTGGAAAATAAATGTCATATTCAAAATAAGCTTTGAGTTGTGAAACTCTGGACTAGGGAGACATCGAGAGCATCTCCACGCAGAGGAGTAATGAAGTGGAGAGAAGAAAAGAGCCGACTAGTTCAGTCTAACTCATGGTCAGTAATGAGGCTCGCTTCACCAGCTCTGCAGTGTGCTCTGCATCGGGACGGCCATATTCAACACGGTCTCAATATTTTGTATGAGCACATAGAAGGGCAGCTTGTTAAATTTACAAACGGTAGAGATAAAAGAATGAACAACTGAAATTATCTTGGGAGCTTGGGATTCCAAGCTAATTTATGGTGCTTGTTTTTGAGCAGCATTTTAATGAGTTTTTATGCTATGTGATTTCTTTGAAAAGCAAATAAAATCAAAGTTTGCATTAATGAACAGAGAAAACTTGGATAATGGAAGTTGTATTCATCCTTCTCGTTTTGAAGTCTTGTTATTATTAGCCCATGTCCAGAATGGTTTGTTCATTTTCACAGCTACTAAAATAGGATGAGAATGATGTGAGGAGGAGCCTCAGGTAGATGAGATGTTTGAAAGTGGTGCTTTGTGAGGATCAATGGGTAAACTGAGTGTGTGTAGTCTGAAGAAGAAGCAGCAGCTAAGGGGAAATGTGATCATGAATAACACAGAAAATATGCAACCTTCCATTTACAATCAAATGCTCGGTGTCATCCTCCTGACTGATGGAGTGATGAGGTAAGGTATGAACAAAGAAATCTGTACCACGGTGCTGAATATGGTGGTACAATGGTTCTTAGTCAGTGTACAGTCAGGAGAATGAGTACATCTAAATATTACAGATGGAGAGAGATGGGATACAGGGAAAAGGGAAAAGGGTGCTGTTAGATAGAGATTGGGGAGCTATACCTGGAACCTAGGAGCCCACATTCACTGGTCCCTGGAGCAGGAGCTACCTGCCCTCCCTGGTTTGGGGAGAGACCACTGCTGCTGTTGCGGCAGAGACTCTGCTGGTACTTCAAGGGACTGGTGGCATGAATCTCAGTCTTCTATCTTCTCTGGCTTTCAGTCTAACCCCCAAACCTGATCAAGTCCAACTGGCGATGGAGTCTTGGAAATGTTTGTGTCCTTATTCTCAGTGATCCAGTGAAAGAGCATGGGGGGTGATGGAGGGGCAGGGATGGGACTGGGTGCCCACTTGCTCAAATCGGGTTACAAGTTGCTACAGAAAGAAAGGGGCTTCCCTGGCGGTGTGGTAGGGAAGAATCCGCCTGCGTCAGGAGACACTGGATCTGTTCCTGAGCTGGGAAGATCCCCTGGAGTGCAAAATGGCAGCCACCTCCAAGATTCTTGCCTGGAAAATCCCATGGACAGAGGAGCCTGGGGGGCTACAGTCCATGGAGATGCAGAGTTAGACATGACTGATCACACACACACGTACATACACACACACACACACGGAGACCTGGGCAGAATATGCAGACACAACCACTGAAATGCTCATTGAAGGATTCATATCTAATATTCAGAGAGAAGGCAGAGAAAAGATGTTCTGCCTTTCCCTGAGAAGGCAGTTATAGAGAAGTTATTCAGAGATGAAATTTAGACACTTATTTAAAAAAAATCACTTCTTCCTAACTTGAGTACATGTCAGAATGATCTGCTCTGTCATTAAGTGAAGTGTTCAAGCAAAAACGCAATGGTAGTTTGTTTTTTTTTAATGGATGCTCTTCAAGGGATTTTTCTAGTAGGAGGTAGATGGGATTGAATGGCATCTAGAGTTCTTGCCTGGAGAATCCCAGGGACGGGGGAGCCTGGTGGGCTTCCGTTTATGGGGTCACACAGAGTCGGACACGACTGAAGTGACTTAGCAGCAGCAGAGGTCCTTAAAATTTTACAATTTTATGACTTTTAAAACATTCATCTAAAAATAACAAAATAGAAAAGGGAGATAAATTAATATCCAAAACATTAAAAGAAACAAATGCAAGGAATTGAATATATTCAACATGTTTCAATAACCAGGGAAGCATGGGTACACAAAGAGGAAACAATCATGAAGCTTTTCTTATCAGCCCTTTTCAGGATTCTGAACTTTTCTTATAAATATCCATCAGTGCTCCAAGTAAGCCTGTGGGGTTCTATGCAAGGTTTGGGTAGGAAGATTCCACACAGACATTGGCACCGTACCGAAGGGTGGCAGCCAACTTGCCAGCCTCAAATGTCAGGGCCAGGAGCAGCATCTGTGTGAGAGAGCAGATTATCCCACTGGCAAACTTCACTCACTGGCAGGGATGCAATTATGCTGTTATTGATTGAAAATCCTTCTCTTTCACCTGAACATAACTCTAGTGGATCAAGGTGATGAAGAAGGATGTGTTTCCCTTACATGCAAGAGAAATCAACTTGAAAAGTAATGGACACACAGAAAGGAAAGAGGAAAGTTCCAAATTATTTATTATTATTGTCAATAAGAAAATACATTAGTAAAGAATCTTATGGTATCTCATGATTTGATGACATGTGAAGAGCTGACTCACTGGAAAAGACTCTGATGCTGGGAGGGATTGCAGGCAGGAGGAGAAGGGGACGACAGAGAATGAGATGGCTGGATGGCATCACCAACTCGATGGAGGTGAGTTTGAGTGAACTTCGGGAGTTGGTGATGGACAGGGAGGCCTGGGGTGCTGTGACTCATGGGGTAGCAAGGAGTCGGACACGACTGAGCAACTGAACTGAACTGAACTGAAGTAGCAAGTGGATGGTACCCAGCTCATCCACTTTAGAATCTCTTATAAAATACCTTAGCCAAGTGGTTCCCAGTAGGTCTGAGCAGAGGTGACTGTGGGAAGTCAGGATCACCCTGTGCAACCCACTGGGAGATAGGATAGCTGAGCAAAGAAAGATCTGGTTTCAAAATTTTGCTGTTCCGTTCATTAGCTCTAAGAATTGTTTTATGTCATCTAAATATGTCCTTCAAAGAGCTATTATAAGGTTAAGAGAGATAATGTGTATAAAATTATCTCAATGTATGGATACTGTTATTATTATTCTTTAGAAGCTTCTAGGGGTTATAGAAAGTGAAAGTGAAGTCATGTCCGACTCTTAGCGATCCCGTGGACTGTAGCCTACCAGGCTCCTCCGTCCATGGGATTCTCCAGGCGAGAGTACTGGAGTGGGTTGCCATTTCCTTCTCCGGGGGATCTTCTGGACCCAGGGATCGAACCCAGGTCTCCGGCATTGGAGGCAGACGCTTTAACCTCTGAGCGACCAGGGAAGCCCATGGGGTTATAGATGTTTTCTTTAAATTAAACAAATTTCAGTTTCCCTGTAACTTGAGCCGACTCATCCTCATTATGGCTTGAGAGTTTCATGATATCAAGGTACTTTATCTTTTATTGACAGTCTTTCGTACATTTGAAGATAGGAATCATAAGTCACTCATCATTCCTTTCATCACCGAAAGGTCCTCAAGCCCTCGTCTTTTTCTCATATTCCACGGCTGCAGTCATCCCACCGTCCTCAGGAGGAGTAATGTTCTGAACATGAAGCCAGACTGGCCCTGTGAAAGGATCGCAATTAAGTGATTGAAGCACAGAGATAAGGGTCGGAAACGGAGGGTTAAAAAGTGTTGCAACAGGTCTCGTTTTTATTTGTGGACTGGGAGAGTCAACAGCTAATCTGTTCCTGATATTCACACAGTTCTGAGGCAGGTGTGGCTCCAGAGGCACTGAATTGTCACTCCATACTTTGCTTCTGACCTGGATTGGCTCAGAGGTTGAGTAAGAGATTCCTGTGTGTTTCTGGAGAGGTTTTACCCCAAAACACAGTCTTTGTTTTTTTTTATTTCTGCCTGAAAATCATCTATTCTTAACTCTTCAGCATTTTGTTTCAAATGCCTATAGACCACCTCTGGGTTAAGCCATACTTAAGCTAATTTAATTATAACTTAATTATAATATATAACATGTAAATCAGGTCCATTAAATCATACTATAAGGCATCACAATTCACCCTTTTCAGGCATATGACTCTATGGATTTTGGCAAAGATAAATAGTCAAGCAACCAGTGCCAACACCAGGTTTTGGTTCCACTGCCCTAAAAGTCCCGCAGGTTCCTTGGTAATCAGTGCCTCCCTCAGTCCCCAAATCTGGATGACACCGCTGTTTTCTTTTCCTGTCTCTGTAGTTTTTACCCTTGCCTGGATGCTACGTGAAAGTAATCATGCACTTTACTGTTTGCTTCTTCTTATACTTATCCTAAAGCTCTTAGAGTTCCCATTCCTAGCATAGCATGTATCAATGGTTCATCTTTGTCACTGAACCACAGTGTGTTTATCCATTTATTGAATCATAGGGTTTTGAGTTTTTTCCTTGGTTTTGTAGATTTTGAATGAAGATGCTGTACGCTTCCATTAACAGATTCCTGTAGAGCCAGAATCCTTCATTTCTGTTGAGTGAATGTTGTTAGGTAGCTGGGTTGTACGGTAAGTTTATTTTTTTTGGATGTTTAATTTTATAAGAGGCTGCCAAGCACTGGTTGTGCCATTTTGTATTTCCACCAGGAAAAAAAAAAAAAAGTGAGGTGCTTTGCATCCTCATCAGCAACTGGTGCTGTTTGTTTATACATACATTTTGATAGGTATGTAATGGTTTTTCATTGTGGTTTTAATTTTCAGTTTCCTCCTGGTTAATGATGTTGACCATTTTTCACATGCTTGTTTGCCATCTTTGTCTGTTTTTGGTGACGTATTTGTTCACATGTTATCTCTGCTTTTTAATTGAGTTGTTTTCCTATTTTTGTGAAAAAATATAAATATTATATATATATATTTATTTTTTTTATTTTTTTTTATTTCTAAAAAAGAATTTTATTAAAAAAGCACAAATGCAAAGAAATGAACAGAGGAAAATGTATGCGTCGAACCTGGACTGGTCACTTATGATAATATACATGCTACAATTCCATTCTCTCCAATCATTCCACCTTCACCCTCTCCCACAGAGTCCCAAAGACTGTTCTAAATGCCTATGTCTCTTTTGCAGTCTCTTATACAGGGTTCAGGTTACCATTTTTCTAAATTCCATATATATGCGTTAATATACGGTATTGATGTTCTTCTTTCTGGCTTACTTCACTCTGTATAATAGGCTCCAATTTCATCCACCTCATTAGAACTGATTCAAATGCATTCTTTTTAATGGCTGAATAATACTCCATTGTGTATATGTACCAAAGCTTTCTTATCCATTCATCTGCAGATGGACATCTAGGTTGCTTCCATGTCCTGGCTATTATAAACAGTGCTGCAATGAACATTGGAGTACATGTGTCTCTTTCAATTCTGGTTTCCTCGGTGTGTATGCCCAGGAGTGCGATTGCTGGATCATATGGCAGTTCTATTTCCAGTTTTCTGAGGAATCTCCACACTGTTCTCCATAGTGGCTGTACTAGTTTGCATTCCCACCAACAGTGTAAGAGGGTTCCCTTCTCTCCACACCCTCTCCAGCACTTATTGCATGTAGACTTTTGGATAGCAGCCATTCTGACTGGTGTGAAATGGTATCTCATTGTGGTTTTGATTTGCATTTCTCTGATGATGAGGGATGTTGAGCATTTTTTCATGTGTTTATTAGCCATCTTTATGTCTTCTTTGGAGAAATGTCTGTTTAGTTCTTTGGCCCATTTTTTGATTGGGTCACTTAGTTTTCTGGAATTAAGCTGCAGGAGCTGCTTGTATATTTTGGAGATTAATCCTTTATCAGTTGCTTCATTTGCTATTATTTTCTCCCATTCTGAAGGCTGTCTTCTCACCTTGCTTAGAGTTTCCTTTGCTGTGCAGAAGCTTTTGATTTTAATTAGGTCCCATTTGTTTATTTTTGCTTTTATTTCCAATATTCTGGGAGGTGGGTCATGGAGGATCCTGCTGTGATTTATGTCGGAGAGTGTTTTGCCTACGTTCTCCTCTAGGAGTTTTATAGTTTCTGGTCTTACATTTAGATCTTTAATCCATTTTGAGTTTATTTTGGTGTATGGTGTTAGGAAGTGTTCTAGTTTCATTCTTTTACAAGTGGCTGACCAGTTTTCCCAGCACCACTTGTTAAAGAGACTGTCTTTTCTCCATTTTATATTCTTGCCTCCTTTGTCGAAGATAAGGTGTCCATAGGAGCGTGGGTTTATCTCTGGGCTTTCTATTTTGTTCCATTGATCTATATTTCTGTCTTTATGCCAGTACCATACTGTCTTGATGACTGTGGCTTTGTAATAGAGCCTGAAGTCCGGCAGGTTAATTCCCCCAGTTCCATTCTTCTTCCTCAAGATTGCTTTGGCTATTCGAGGTTTTTTGTATTTCCATACAAATTGTGAGATTATTTGTTCTAGTTCTGTGAAAAATATTGTTGGTAGCTTGATAGGGATTGCATTGAATGTATAAATTACTTTGGGTAGTATACTCATTTTTACAATATTTATTCTTCCAATCCACGAACACGGTATATTTCTCCATCTATTCGTGTCCTCTTTGATTACTTTCACTAGTGTTTTATAGTTTTCTATGTACAAGTCTTTTGTTTCCTTAGGTAGATATATTCCTAAGTATTTAATTGTTTTCATTGCAACAGTGAATGGAATAGTTCCCTTAATTTCTCTTTCTATTTTCTCATTATTAGTGTATAGGAATGCAAGGGATTTCTGTGTGTTGATTTTATATCCTGCAACTTTGCTGTAATCATTGATTAGCTCTAATAGTTTTCTGGTAGAGTCTTTAGGGTTTTCTGTGTAGAGGATCATGTCATCAGCGAACAGTGAAAGCTTTACTTCTTTTCCAATTTGTATTCCTTTTATGTCTTTTTCTGCTCTGATTGCTGTGGCCAAAACTTCCAGAACTATGTTGAATAGTAGTGGTGAGAGTGGGCACCCTTGTCTTGTTCCTGACTTTAGGGGAAATGCTTTCAGTTTTTCACCATTGAGGATAATGTTTGCTGTGGGTTTGTCATATATAGCTTTTATTATGTTGAGGTATGTCCCTTCTATTCCCACTTTCTGGAGAGTTTTTATCAAAAATGGATGTTGAATTTTGTCGAAGGCTTTCTCTGCATCTATTGAGATAATCATATGATTTTTATTTTTCAGTTTGTTAATGTGGTGTATTACGTTGATTGATTTGCGTATATTGAAGAATCCTTGCATTCCTGGGATAAAGCCCACTTGGTCATGATGTATGATCTTCTTAATGTGTTGTTGGATTCTGATTGCTAGAATTTTGTTAAGGATTTTTGCATCTATGTTCATCAGTGATATTGGCCTGTAGTTTTCTTTTTTTGTGGGGTCTTTACCAGGTTTAGGGATTAGGGTGATGCTGGCCTCATAGAATGAGTTTGGAAGTTTCCCTTCCTCAGCTATTTTCTGGAAGAGTTTGAGTAGAATAGGTGTTAGCTCTTCTCTAAATTTTTGGTAGAATTCAGCTGTGAAGCCGTCTGGACCTGGGCTTTTGTTTGCTGGGAGATTTTTGATTACAGTTTCAATTTCCGTGCTTGTGATGGGTTTGTTCAGATTTTCTATTTCTTCCTGGTTCAGTTTTGGAAAGTTGTACTTTTCTAGGAATTTGTCCATTTCTTCCAGGTTATTCATTTTATTGCCATATAATTGCTGATAGTATTCTCTAATAATCCTTTATATTTCTGTGTTGTCAGTTGTGATCTCTCCATTTTCATTTCTAATTTTATGGATTTGGTTCTTCTCCCTTTGTTTCTTGATGAGTCTGGCTAGTGGTTTGTCAATTTTATTCACCTTCTCAAAGAACCAGCTTTTGGCTTTGTTGATTTTTGCTATGGTCTCTTTTGTTTCTTTTGCATTTTTCTCTGCCCTAATTTTTATGATTTCTTTCCTTCTACTGACCCTGGGGTTCTTCATTTCTTCCTTTTCTAGTTGCTTTAGATGTAGAGTTAGGTTATTTAGTTGACTTTTTTCTTGTTTCTTGAGGTATGCCTGTATTGTTATGAACTTCCCCCTTAGCACTGCTTTTACAGTGTCCCAGAGGTTTTGGGTTGTTGTGTTTTCATTTTCATTCATTTCTATGCATATTTTGATGTCTCTTTTGATTTCTTCTATGATTAGTTCATTATTCAGCAGCGTGTTGTTCAGTCTCCATATGTTGGCACTTTTAACAGTTATTCTCCTGTAATTGAGATCTAATCTTACTGCATTGTGGTCAGAAAAGATGCTTGGAATGATTTCAATTTTTTTGAATTTACCAAGGCTAGATTTATGTCCCAGGATGTGATCTATCCTGGAAAAGGTTCCGTGTGTGCTTGAGAAAAAGGTGAAATTCATTGTTTTGGGGTGAAATGTCCTATAGATATCTATTAGGTCTAACTCTTCTATTATATCTTTTAAAGATTGTGTTTCCTTGTTAATTTTCTGTTTAGTTGATCTATCCATAGATGTAAGTGGGGTGTTAAAATCTCCCACTATTATTGTGTTATTGTTAATTTCCCCTTTCATACTTGTTAGTAATTGTCTTACATATTGCGGTGCTCCTATGTTGGGTGCATAAGTATTTATAATTGTTATATCTTCTTCTTGGATTGATCCTTTGATCATTATGTAGTTTCCTTCTTTGTCTCGTTTCACAGCCTTTGTTTTAAAGTCTATTTTATCTGATATGAGTATTGCTACTCCTGCTTTCTTTTGGTCTCTATTTGCATGGACTATCTTTTTCCAGCCCTTCACTTTCAGTCTGTATGCGTCCCTCGTTTTGAGGTGGGTCTCTTGTAGACAACATATATGGGGGTTTTGTTTTTGTATCCATTCAGCCAGCCTTTGTCTTTTGGTTGAGGCATTCAACCCATTTACATTTAAGGTAATTATTGAAAAGTAGGATCCCGTAGCCATTTTCTAAATATTATATATATATATAGACCATATGTATGTATATATTTGGAGTATCAGTTCAGTTCAGTTCAGTCACTCAGTCGTGTCCGACTCTTTGCGACCCCATGAATCACGGCAAGGCAGGCCTCCCTGTCCATTACCAACCCCCGGAGTTCACTCGAACTCATGTCCATCGAGTCAGTGATGCCATCCAGCCATCTCATTCTCTGTTGTCCCCGTCTCTTCCTGCCCCCAATCCCTCCCAGCATCAAAGTCTTTTCCAGTGAGTCAACTCATCACATGAGGTGGCCAAAGTATCGGACTTTCAGGATTAGCATCAGTCCTTCCAATGAACACCCAGGACTGATCTCCTTTAGAATGGACCGGTTGGATCTCCTTGCAGTCCAAGGGACTCTCAAGAGTCTTCTCCAGCACCACAGTTCAAAAGCATCAATTCTTCGGCGATCAACTTTCTTCACAGTCCAACTCTCACATCCATACATGACCACGAGAAAAACCATAGCCTTGACTAGACAGACTGGTTGGCAAAGTAATGTCTCTGCTTTTTAATATGCTATCTATGTTGGTCATAACTTTCCTTCCAAGGAGTAAGCATCTTTTAATTTCATGGCTGCAATCAGCATCTGCAGTGATTTTGGAGCCCACAAAAATAAAGTCTGACACTGTTTCCACTGTTTCCCCATCTATGTCCCATGCAGTGATGGGACCAGATGCCATGATCTTTGTTTTCTGAATGTTGAGCTTCAAGCCAACCTTTTCACTCTCCTCTTTCACTTTCATCAAGAGGCTTTTGAGTTCCTCTTCACTTTCTGCCATAAGGGTGGTGTCATCTGCATATCTGAGGTTATTGATATTTCTCCCGGCAAACTTGATTCCAGCTTGTGCTTCTTCCAGCCTAGTGTTCCTCATGATGTACTCTGCATATAACTTAAATAAGCAATGTGACAATATACAACCTTGACATACTCCTTTTCTGATTTGGAACCAGTCTGTTGTCCATGTCCAGTTCTAACTGTTGCTTCCTGACCTGCATACAGGTTTCTCAAGAGGCAGGTCAGGTGGTCTGGGATTCCCATCTCTTTCAGAATGTTCCACAGTTTATTGTGATCGACACAGTCAAAGGCTTTGGCATAGTCAATGAAGCAGAAATAGATGCTCTTCTGGAACTCTCTTGCTTTCTCCATGATCCAGCAGATGTTGGCAATTTGATCTCTGGTTCCTCTGCCTTTTCTAAAACCTGCTTGAACATCTGGAAGTTCACGGTTCACATATTGCTGAAGCCTGGCTTGAAGAATTTTGAGCATGACTTTACTAGTGTGTGAGATGAGTGCAATTGTGCTGTAGTTTGAGCATTCTTTGGCATTGCCTTTCTTTGGGATTGGAATGAAGACTGACCTTTTCCAGTCCTGTGGCCATTGCTGAGTTTTCCAAATTTGCTGGCATATTGAGTGCAGCACTTTCATAGCATCATCTTACAGGATTTGAAAAAGCTCAATTAGAGTTCCATCACCTCCACTAGCATATTCGTCGTGATGCTCTCTAAGACCCACTTGACTTCACATTCCAAGATGTCTGGCTACAGGTAAGTAATCACGCCATCGTGATTATCTGGGTCATGAAGATCTTTTTTGTACAGTCCTCCCTGTATTTTTGCCAATTCTTCTTAACATCTTCTGCTTCTGTTAGGTCCATACAACTTCTGTCCTTTATCGAGCCCATCTTTGCATGAAATGTTCCCTTGATATCGCTAATTTTCTTGAAGAAATCTCTTGTTTTGCCTATTCTGTTGTTTTCCTCTATTTCTTTGCACTGATCCCTGAGGAAGGCTTTCTTATCTCTCCTTGCTATTCTTTGGAACTCTGCATTCAGATGCTTATATCTTTCCTTTTCTCCTTTGCTTTTCGCTTCTCTTCTTTTCACAGCTATTTGTAAGGCCTCCTCAGACAGCCATTTTGCTTTTTTGCATTTCTTTTCCATGGGGATGGTCTTGGTCCCTGTCTCCTGTACAATGTCACGAACCTCTGTCCAGAGTTCATCAGGCACTCTATCTATCAGATCTAGTCCCTTAAATCTATTTCTCACTTCCACTGTATAATCATAAAGGATTTGATTTAGGTCATATCTGAGTGGTCTAGTGGTTTTCCCTACTTTCTTCAATTTAAGTCTGAATTTGGCAATAAGGAGTTCATGATCTGAGCCACAGTCAGCTCCCGGTCTTGTTTTTGCTAACTGTATAGAGCTTCTCCATCTTTGGCTGCAAAGAATATAATCAGTCTAATTTCATGGTTGACCATCTGGTGATGTTCATGTGTAGAGTCTTCTCTTGTGTTGTTGGAAGAGGGTGTTTGCTACGACCAGTGCGTTCTCTTGGCAAAACTCTATTAGCCTTTGCCCTGCTTCATTCTGTGCTCCAAGGCCAAATTTGCCTGTGACTCCAGGTGTTTCTTGACTTCCTACTTTTGCATTCCAATCCCCTATAATGAAAAGGATATCTTTTTGGGGTGTTAGTTCTAAAAGGTCTTGTAGGTCTTCATAGAACCGGTCAACTCCGGTTTCGTCAGCATTACTGGTTGGAGCATAGGCTTGGATTACTATAATATTGAATGGTTTGCCTTGGAAACGAACAGAAATCATTCTGTCGTTTTTAAGATTGCATCCAAGTACTGCATTTCATACTCTTTTGTTGACCATAATGGCTACTCCATTTCTTCTAAGGGATTCCTGCCCACAATAGTAGATATAATCGTCATCTGAGTTAAATTCACCCATTCCAGTCCATTTCAGTTCACTGATTCCTAGAATGTCCACGTTCACTCTTGCCATCTCCTGTTTGACCACTTCCAATTTGCCTTGATTCATGGACCTAACATTCCAGGTTCCTATGCAATATTGCCCTTTACAGCATCGGACGTTGCTTCTATCAACAGTCACATCCACAACTGGGTATTTGTTTTGCTTTGGCTCCATCCCTTCATTCTTTTTGGAGTTGTTTCTCCACTGATCTCCAGTGGCATACTGGGCAGCTACCGACCTGGGGAATTCCTATCCTATCATTCAGTATCCTATCATTTTGCCTTTTCATACTGTTCATGGGGTTCTCAAGGCAAGTATAGTGAAGTGGTTTGCCATTCCCTT
The DNA here is from genome assembly GCF_049115385.1 of Moschus berezovskii. Taxonomy (NCBI): domain Eukaryota; kingdom Metazoa; phylum Chordata; class Mammalia; order Artiodactyla; family Moschidae; genus Moschus; species Moschus berezovskii. Next base: position 119,563,468 of record NC_142462.1, read on the forward strand.
CTGCAGTGGACCACATTCTGTCAGACCTCTCCACCATGACCCGTCCGTCTTGGGTGGCCCCACACGGCATGGCTTAATTTCATTGAGTTAGACAGGGCTGTGATCCATGTGATCAGATCAACTAAAAATCCAGTATATATTTATCATTTATATTTATATTTAATTTATGTAAATTTTATATAAATTAGATAATTTATATGAATATAAATTTATTATTTACCAGTATAGATATATATGCCCATATATATATGGATATTTTTGATGTATATATATATATATATATATGGAGTACCAGTCCTTAATCATATATGTTTTGTAAATATTGTTTCTAGTCTATGTGGAATTTCTCTTGTTTTGCTTTTTTAAAAATCTCTTTAGAGTGTCTTTCTTAAAGCATCACTTTATTTATTAAATTTTTAGTGATTCATCTTTTGTATGTCCTATATATGAAATATTTGTCTAAACCTATGTTACAAAGACTTTCTTCTGTATTTTCTTTGAGAATTTTTATATTTCTATATTTTACATTTAGGTCTATGATGCATTTCAAGTTGGGGATCTCTTAAAAATTGTATATGGATATCTGATTGTTATAGAATATTTTGTTGAAAATATCTTTTGCTCTCTTTATTGTCTTGGTGACTTTGTGGAAAATTTGTGAGTTTATGTTCATTCTCTCTAATCTGTCTCAATGGTATATATTTATATTATTTTTACCAATATCACATTGTCTTAATTCTGAATTTTATATTAAGTACAGAAACCAGGTAGTGTTAATCCTTCTTTGTTTCTCTTTCTTAAAGTTGTTTTGTCCGTCCTAGGAACTTTGCTTTTCCATATGAAGTTTAGAATCATTCTGCCAAATTCTACCAAAATTTATGCTGATATTATTTTTAAGATTGCATAGAATCTATAATTCATTTTTAAGAACTGACGTATTAAGCACAGAGTCTCCTGATCCATGAACATGTTATATAGTGCCATTTATTTCAGCTTTGTAAATTCCTCTCTATATTGTTTTAATATTTTAAGTATGCATATTTTGCATATATTTTGCTAGCTCTATTTTATTTTTGTTACCATTCTAAATAATACTATTATTTCTTAATTCTAATTCCTAATTGTTCATTTAATGAAAGGAAAACAATGATTTTCATATCCTGTGAATTTGCTAAATGCACATTTGTAGCGTCTTTCTAAATTATTCTGATTTTTTTGTTTAGACCCCTATTTCTCCTGTAAATACTACAGTTTTATTTTTATTTTTTTCTTTCTAATTTAGATATGTATACTTTTTTTTTTTTTTTACTTTTTTGTGCTGATTGGGATCTCCAAATGAGAGTTGTTGCTGTTCAGTCGCTCAGTCATGTTGGACTCTTTGTGACCCCATGTGACCCCACGACTGCAGCACACCATCTCCCGGAGTTTGCTCAAACCCATGTCCATTGGGTCGGCGATACCATCCAACCATCTCGTCCTCTGTCATCCCTTTCTCCTCCTGCCTTCAGTCTTTCCCATTATCAGGGTCTTTTCTAATGAGTCGACTCTTTGCATCAGGTGGCCAATGAATTGGAGCTTCCATTTCAGCATTAGTCCTTCCAATGAGTATTCAGGGTTGATTTCTTTTAGGATTGACTGGTTTGATCTCCTTGCAGTCCAAGGGACTCTCAAGAGTCTTCTCCAACACCACAGTTCAAAACCATCAATTCAGAGCTCAGCCTTCTTTATGGTCCAACTCTCACATCCATACATGACTACTGGAAACACCATAGCTTTGACTAGATGGACCTTTGTCAGCAAAGAAACATCTCTGCTTTTTAATATGCTGTCTAGGTTTGTCATAGCTTTACTTCCAAGGAGCAAATGTCTTTTAATTTCATGGCTGCAGTCACTGTCCACAATGATTTTGGAGCCCAAGAAAATAAAGTCTGTCACTGTTTCCATTGTTTCCCCATCTATTTGCCATGAAGTGATGAGACCAGATGCCATGATCTTCGTTTTTTGAATGTTGAGTTTTAAGACAGCTTTTTCATTCTCCTCTTTTACCTTAATCAAGAAACTCTTTAGTTCCTCTTAGCTTTTTTGCCATAAGGATGGTGTTATCTGTTTTTCTGCAGTTATTGACATTTCTCCCCATAATCTGGATTTTAGCTTGTGCTTCATCCAGCCTGGAATTTCTCATGATGTACTCTGCATGTAAGTTAAATAAAAAGGGTGACAATATACAGCCTTGACGTACTAATTTCCCAATTTTGAACCAGTCCGTTGTTGCATGTCCAATTCTACCTGTTACTTCTAGACCTACATAGAGGTTTTGCAGAAGGCAGGTAATGTAGTCCAAATGAGAGTAGTGAAAGCAAACTTTTTTGCTTTGTTCCCATTCTTGGGGAAAAAAGCATTATCTTTGTCTATAAAGTAAAATGTTATTTGTAGGGTATTTTGTAGAGATAGTGTATCAGGTTGAAGAAGTTCCCTTCTAGTACTAGTTTGTCGGGAGTTTTTATTAGGAGTGGAATTTTGTCAAATACTTATTATATATGTAATGAAAAAATCATACACCTTTTCTTCGTAATTAGTTGATACAACAAATTATATTGATTGATTTTTGAGTATTAATGTTCCTAGAATAAATGGTATGATATATTATTATTTTCATAATTTGTTGGATTTGACTTGTTAATGTTCATAAAAATTCTATGTCATGCTCATGAAATGTATTAGCTGTATTAGTCTGTTGTTTTATATAATTTCTTGACAAGTTTTGCTGTAGGAAATATTGGCTTCACAAAATGAATTGGAAAGGTTTTCTTGCTTTTCTGTTTTAAGAAGATTTGTATAGAGGTCCTATTCTTTCTTTCTGCAGCATTTTGAAGAATTCACCAGTAAACCATCAAATTCTAAAATCTACTTTTTTGAAAGGATTTTAACTATGAATTTAATTTCTTTAATGGATAAAGGATTATTCAGGTTATCAATTTCTTCTTGAGTAAATTTAGTAATTTATATATTTGCATATGTGTTCATTTCAAGTAGGTTGCTAAATTTATTGACATACACTTTTTAATAATATTGTCATCCTGTTAATAGCATCAGAATCCTCATGGTACTCCCTCTTGCATTCCTGATATTGGTAATCTATTCCCCTCTGCCCTTTCCCTCTGATTTGTCTGACTAGAGGTTTATCATTATCACTGATAATTATCAACATAAAGAACCAGTGTTTTTACTTCTTTTCTGTAGTTTTAAAATCTTTAAATCTTTTATTAATTTCTAATGGTAGTTTCCCTCTGAATGCCTCTTTGTCCCATGGATTATTTAGAAATATTGTATTTTTAAATATTTTTTCGAATATTTTGGAAATTTTAGATCTATTATTGATTTTTTTGTTGTTGTTATTGATTTTTTCTGGTTTATTTTTTATTGTTAGAGAGTTTACACTGAATGTTGTTTTCTTTAAAATATTTATTTATTTGACGACATCAGGTGTTAGTTGCTTTATTGAGTCTTGCAGGATCTTTCCTTGTGGCATGTGAGCTCTAGAGCTCAGGTTTAGTTTCCCCAAGGCATGTGAGATGTTAGTTGCCCAATCAGGGATTGAACCCACGTCTCTTGCATTGCAGATTCTTACCCACTGGACTGCCAGGGAAGTCCCTACATTGTATGTTTTTATTTATTTTGAATTTGTTACAGTATGCTTTATGTCTCAGGATCGGATCTGTTTTGGTGAATGTTCCATCTGTACTTATATATTTTCCTGTTCTGAGTATTATATATAGATCAAGTAAATCGATATGGTGGTATATTCTTGCAAACATATTTTGAAAGATATAGGAAAAATAAGAAGTATAAGAGTAAATGATGCCTGCTGCTGCTGCTGCTGCTAAGTCACTTCAGTCGTGTCCGACTCTGTGTGACCCCATAGACGGAAGCCCACCGGGCTCCCCTGCCCCTGGGATTCTCCAGGCAAGAACACTGGAGTGGGTTGCCATTTCCTTCTCCAATGTGTGAAAGTGAAAAGTGAAAGTGAAGTCGCTCAGTCGTGTCCGACCCTTAGCGACCCCACGGACTGCAGCCTACCAGGCTCCTCTATCCATGGGATTTTCCAGGCAAGAGTACTGGAGTGGCTTGCCATTGCCTTCTCCGAATGATGCCTATAGTTTACAAAAAATTAGGCCAGGAGCTTTATGGAAACTTGCCTCAACTACACTGAAAGGACAGTGTTTTCCCTTTGTTCTGAAGGTCTTGAAATTGAGTTATTGAGGCCACCTAAGGACAAATTGAGAAGAAGCAATGAATGTATTTTTCAATAACCCACATCCTCCGTTACTATGTTCTAATCATATTGACATAATGGTTTACCTGAAATTGTTTTGACACAGAGTTAAAAAAAAAAAAAAAGAACTACTACATTTCAGATTTTGTCCTCATTCCTATTTACTGTAGATCAGAGATTACAGTAATGTTCAGGGGAGAGCCTAAGGGGCGTGTTTTTTCAAATATAATTCCATTGTAATAGCAATCATGCAACCAATCACACTCCAAAAGCAAATCTATGTTTACTTAGGATTTTATTTGTGCTTTTAAAAGTATATTTTCCACCTTCTGTGGAAAATGTGCTTTAAAATATATCAAATTTTTGGTGATTTTTGTTTTGGACCAATGTGTAGAAACCTGCCAGAAGATCAGGGCTGAAGGATCACACTTCAGGTGTAGACACCGGAAAGATGTAAAGGTCACATTGTCTTCTCCCACCTTAAAAATGAGCATTTTAAAGAGTCCAAGAAAAATCAATGCCCTGCATTGAAAATTATTTCAGCCTTTTCTTTTAAACTCTAATACGAGAACCACAGTATTTTTAAAAGCAGCCATGCAGTTCTGTTCTTAATAACCTCTTTGTAGCAATACTTTTCTTTAGAGAACTCTCAGGGACGGAAAAAGAAAAAAAAAGAATTAACAGAGCTTTTTAGTAGTTCTTGTCTTTCAAACTCTTTGAGAACAATCGGATTTTGTTATCTTTAAAAGAGCATAAATTCACGTTTTGTTCAAAGATGATTCAGTTTGCCACTGTCCCTGTAAAGGGATAAATACAAAGGTACTCTATTTCCCTCTTGATGCTTTCTTGTGAGCGTTTGTTCAGTGTAGTTTTGTCTTTTTTTTAAAGATTATGTAATATTTTAGGAAGAATCATGTGCTACCAGAGCAGTAAATTTCTTCTGATAAACTAGAAATTGCAGGCTTTTCACTTTTCCTTAGGCAACACTTAATAAGAACATAGAACTAGTTCCAAGCTACTCACCTCAGTGTTTTTAAAATCTTCAATGAGAGGACTTTTGGAAAAACCTCATCTTTGAATATCACTTGTAGAAACCATAAGCTGCAGAAGAAACTAAATGCTGACCTGTGGGTATACTTTGTCTGTCTCACCTCTAATGAATACCAGCCTTTGTCATGGACGGCATTTCTATATCTATGACAGTCATAGCCAGAGATGTTCCTAGAATTGAACCCAGAGGACAAAACAAAACTCTCACTTCTGGGTGTGTGAAGTCTGGCAAAGGAAATGTTGAAATTCCCTGGCCTACTTAAGTAGGTTGAGAGACACATCATGATTAAGGATAAGCTCTATGTTTATTTCAAAATAAAACAGATAAAGCCTGCTCCACAAATTTGAGATGTTAATATAAGCACTTCATGTGAAGGTTATCCTCTTAATGGCCTGCACCATCACATGTCTTATTAACAGAAAATTCCAGATGTCCATCTTGATCACATCACCCACATTTATGTAAGAACCCTGGTACTGGCACAGTCCAAGCCATAAGGGGGCTGTCCATCCCCTCAGAGGCGTAGGTTCCATTCCTGAACTGGTAACCTCTGAGGTCTTGGCAACACCCACTCTGAGGGACCATTATTAAGATGAAGCCTCACTCAGAACCCAGGGTTTTGAGAGAAGACAGCCCTGCTCCTTTATTATTAATTAATTAGATATTCTCTGCTCATGCTCTCCAACTGTGACAAGTGTTAGCATTAGATTTCCCAAGTCATATACACAACCAGTTTCCCTGGTGCCAGCCAGCTCCTTGAATACTTAACCATACTTAACCGAAACAAGTTAACTAACATAACAAACTTCCAAGCATTCCCTCCAGGAAGTCCTCGCTGAGATTAAGTAGTTTATCTTTGTAAACCTTCAAAATGAAAACGAGCTAATTGTTCCACCCTTTCCTTAGACAATGACATTATTTGTCTATCCTTCTACTGAGGTCACTCTTAGTGACACTGGATTTTCCACGACCCCTCAAGTGATGTCACGGTGCAGATACCTAGATGAACAAAGGAAATGAAAGAAGAGGGCTACTTTTAATGTCGATCTTTATTAGCACGCTGTGTCGCTAACTAAGTGTCCCTTCCTCCCTCTCTCTCTCTCTCTCTCACACACACACAACGCACACACAAATTTCATGTCTACTGGTTCTTGACTAAAGCATCAACCATAATTCAGGGTTAGAATTTGAGGCTTTCTATAAGCTCCTAGCTTTCTAAGCTTCAGTTTCCCCGTCTGTAAAGTGAATTCTAATAAATCACTTGTGTAATTTTTTGTAATAAACAAGTTAAATAATTCACATACAGCCTATAGGACAATGCTGAAACCAGAGTAAAACTAAATAGCCATCATTTAGCCCTGTATTTCTCCCTCCATTTTAGTTAAAATAGCTGTACCTTTGAGCAAGTATGGCCTTTTCATTTTCATGTGAAGTTATCTCACATTGCATACCCTCAACAGAAATTCCCTCCCCACCTGCTTACACCTGACCCTCCCAAAGCCTAGTCACCAGGCTTTCTTCTTCTGCAGACCTTTTGATTGAAACACCCCCCATTGTTTTTTTTTTCTCCCACTTTATACTCTTATACAAAATTAGTTTTTATTGGTTCCAGGTTTTGCTGTCATTGATGTTGACCCTTTGGGATATTTTCCATAGACAGTCATATCATCTGTGAGCAAAGGCAGAGGACCAAGAGGTTGAAGAATGGAACCAGTGAGGTTTTCTAAGACTCAGAACTTTAGGCCATTTTGTACCATATCTGCGTCTTCTGAGCTCTCTTGGCCAAAACCGGACTAATGGTGAGGGAGGGGACTGAGAAACAAATTCCTGCTTTTATGGAAAGAGAGAAAAAGTCACAGCACAACAGGGCTTGTGCGAGTGGGAGCACTGACTATGCTCCTCTCGGCAAATAATTGGCATCACTGAGATTGCAGGTCTCACTGTGTGTGTTAGTCACTTCAGTATGTCTGACTCTGTGATGACACGGACTTAGCCCGCCAGGCTCCTAAATCCCTGGGATTTCCCAGGCAAAAATACTGTAGTGGGTTGCCATTTCCTCCTCCAGGGGATCTTCCTGACCCAGGGCTCGAACCTGGATCTCCTGCATTGCAAGCAGGTTCTTTACTGTCTGAGCCACCAGGGAAGCAAAGCCTTAGTTTTAGGACTTCTAAAAGGTACCGCAGTATTGGAGATTATTTTTAAAATCATGAAACAATCACCTACTGATAAGACATATTTTTAACTTGTACAATTTATTGTTGGTATATGTGAGCTCAGGAGCGTTTGACTCTTTGTAACCCCGTGAACTGTAACCCACCAGGCTCCTCTGTCCATGGGATTTTCCAGGCAAGAATACTGGAGTGGATTGCCATTTACTCCCTCAGGGAATCTTCCTGACCCAGGAATCCAACCTACTTCACCTGCATCTCCTTCATTGAAAGGCAGATTATTTACCACTGAGCTACCTGGGAAGAGCTTCTAACACAAATAGGAGGTGGCAATTGTATATGCTGGGCTTCCCAGGTGGCTCAGTGGTAAAGAATCCATATGACAATGCAGGAGATTCAGGATATGCAGGTCCAATCCCTGAGCTGGGAAGATCTCCTAGAGGAGGAAATGGCAATCCGCTCCACTATTCTTGCCTGGAGAATCCCATAGATAGAGGAGTCTGGCGGGCTAAAGTCCATGAGATCACAGAGTTGGACACAGCTGAAGTGAGTGAGCATATTTGTGTTAGAATCCTTTATTTTTGTCTCATTTTGTTCCTATACTGGTAGGACCAATATTTTTTATTGGGCTTTTATTTTTGTAATCTGAATGTATTAAAGCCATAAATGTAATTTTCCACTTAAAACTGTCATTATGGCTTTGGCTACTGCCTATTGCTCAGCAATTTTTTTCCTTATCAAAATTCTGCCTGGTTGATTTACTTCTTAATTTTTTTCCATTAAATGGTGTAGATTTTAGGAGAGTACTTTTTCTTCTTACATTAGTTCAGAATCATAGATTCATGCATAGGCTCTTTGATATTCAAATGACCCTCATTGGTTTTGATATTTTAGAACTTTCATTTCAGAATCCATTATTTCCTGTCATTGAATTCTTCTGGTTTGTGTTATTTTCAGTAATTTGTAAGTCATCCATTCTATTTTCAAAAATCACTTATCTGTAAATTTTTCTCATCACGATGCTCTTTTCGATTTTAACTAAAGTTCGGTCAGAATATATCACACATAATGGTAGGTTTAAAATATATAATAGAGGTATTTGCATCTTATATATAACAGTTACACCAGAAATAAAGTGGAATCTTCCGCTTTCCTTTATTAGATAAAGTATGTTTTGATTTAAAAAAAAAAAAGTGTTGCATCTATTATGTTACAGCCAAATCATCCCATAGAAAACTTTGTAAGTTTTCCTACATTCCCTCAGCTCAAAATGTGTCCTTAAAGTCCTTTATGTCTCCTTCCCAAAACTGATTAATATTTGTGCATTACTGTTGAAAGAACTCCAGACTTCATCTGAGTTTTACCAGCTTCTGTTCCAAGATACAATTCAGAGTACCACCTTGCTCATTTTTTTAATTGTTAAATATTTATATTTCTGACTTTTAATCCAGCTTTGTCTGTCACCCATGTCTTTTGACCAGGAGAAGGAAATGGCAACCCACTCTAATACTCTTGCCTGGAAAATCCCATGGATAGGGTAGCCTGGCAGGCTATAATCCATGGGATCACCAAGAGTCAGACACGACTGAGTGGCTTGATTTTCACTTTCACTTTTCATGTATTTTGATGGGTGACAAGTTGGATGATGTGTCCCGCCCTGAGGGAGATAGGTCCTGTCGCTGGATAGTGTCTCTCAACCCCTCCTTTTCCATTTCCTCTTGGAAAAAGGATATCTTACTCACGTAACTCCACAGACACATTCCAGTCTGGTCCTGTTCACCCTCTGACTTCAGGAAAGGGATCTAGAAAATATGCTTTCCATTCTCCTGTAACGTAAACCAAACTTCAGAGTTAAACTGTATTTAAGAATGTTGTAAGCCAATGTAGCAAAGAGACCACAGTAATAAAAATATTACTTAAGGTAGGGCTCTTCAAAGAAGAGTTCACAAAAAAGATAAGCTTGAACTAGGCTTTGAGGAAAATGTTGGATATATACTTTTGGAGAAGTAGGAGACAGGTATTTAAATGCAGGAAACAAGGATGAGTTAGGAGGTGGGATAGAAATAAATTTCAAGTCAACTGAAGATGCTGAACTTATTAGAACTGAAACTCCACTTGATTGCATGGAAGAGGCAGTGAAAGGTCTAGCAAATTATTTGGTCTCTGTAGACCTAGGTGAGAGCACTTCTCCTCCACCAATCATTGGTTGCTTGTGACCTGGAGTATGGTATTTTACCAAAATTCATATTTTTTATCTAAAAGGAGCAAAGAAATCATCTTGGTCTCATTTTTTTTTTTAGGAAAGAGAAATGGAAATAGATGCAAAGAAATCAATAAGGATCATGTTCATGGTTTAGCAACCTTTAGCTATTAAGTATACACATGAAAAATTACGGTAATAGATGGCCTAAAATTCCAGATTCAGAAGTCGTGGCTTTATCTTCAAAGCCATTTAAGATTCTGTTTCTTCCAGTATCATATTGTAAAGAGAATTATGTATAAATCTTAGGAGTCTGGTAGAAGTGTATAGAAGTATAAATAAACTTTACAGACATGAAGACAAGAGAGAAAAGAGAGACGCCCGTGACAGAAAGCCATTGTAGAATTCTGGAAATGGGAGTAAGGAGGAGTCATTAGAGACAAACCACAGAAATGAGAAATGAAAGGTCGTTAAGGAGAACAATGATACTTGATGGTCAGAAGAGCTAGTGGGAATGGCCCGTAAGCACTTGAAGAGTGATGACTAACAGATCTAGTTACTAGAGTACAAGAGAATGAACTATTCAATTTATCCATTTTGCAGAAGCTAGCAAAAATGGAAGAAGACATTAAAAATTTAAGTTTAAAGAAGCCAGGGCTTTAACATTTATAAGACAAAAATCAGAAGTCCCAAAGAAAGAAAAGGCCTGTTAGAAAGCGAATAAGAAAAGAATGCTCAGGAGAACATTTTAAAGAATTTTAACTGGCAAGGGTAATGGAGCATCCAAGAGAATGAGTTCAAGGGCCATTGGATGTGGCCATGACGTCTGTTAATCGTAAGATCCAGTGAGCTGTCTCTCTGTAGAGATAGAAGCAAAGTGAAGCAGCTGAAAGGGGAGCTGAAAAAACATATTTATGTTTGCATAAATATAATCATACTACTAAGTAATCTGGCTCTCCCTATATAGTCACAGCATGCGCTGCCCACCCCCCAACACACACACACACACACACACACTTACTTCCTGTAAGTTGTACAAAACCAGGAACTTTATGGTCTTCCCCTCTTTTAATATTTTTTATATTTGTGTTAAGTGAGAGTTTATTATAATCAGGGATTCTTCAGTTCAGTTCAGTTCAGTCGCTCAGTCGTGTCCGACTCTCCGCGACCCCATGAATTACAGCACGCCAGGCCTCCCTGTTCATCACCAACTCCCGGAGTACACTCAAACTCATGTCCACAGAGTCAGTGATGCCATCCAGCCATCTCATTCTCCGTCGTCCCCTTCTCCTCCCGCCCCCAACCTTTCCCAGCATCAGAGTCTTTTCCAGTGAGTCAACCCGTCTCATGAGGTGGCCAAAGTATTGCAGTTTCAGTTTAGCATCAGTCCCTCCAATGAACATCCAGGGATTCTTATTGATATCTTTTAAGTGGTATGACTATGGAATGGTATTGTATGCTATTGTATATTGCATAATGTCTAAACGTTGTACAAAAATGTATATTTGAGTTATAGGAGAAGAAATTTGGTGGAATCCACATTAACCAGGCAGCAGTAGCTAAAAATTATTGTCAGCAGCACAAATAGTAGTTAGAAGACTTAATCATCAAATATCTAGGGGAACAAAACAAAGTTTCCACCCTGCACACGGCCTAGTTAACCATGGCTACACAAATTCAGGCACACTAAATTAACTCAGGAACAAGACTGTGCTCAGAAATTACATTTTAACCCACTTATTTCTTAGAAGGATTTGCCCTGTACAACTTTTCCTGCCAATCATTTGTTATTGCGGGTAGAATTGCATTATTCGAACCACAAACTAGATTTAATTTAGGAAAGAAAGCATTTCAGCCAATGAAGAATATGTCGTTAAGAAATGTTACTTTCATGTTCTTTGGGAGCCCCTATTTCTAGCACAAACAACAGTAACACAGCACAGCCCAGATCAATTTACTCAGGCATCTGTGTTCTAGGTACACTCTCTACATCTCCCTACTGGAGTGAGTGCTCACTAGCTCAGTCCTGTCCTCCTCTTTGAAACCCCTCGGACTGTACCCTCCAGGCTCCTCTGTCCATGGAATTTTACCAGCAAGAATACTGAAGTGGGTTGCCATTTCCTTCTCCAGGAGATATTCCCAATTCAGGGATCTAACTCACATCTCCTGTATTGCGAACAGATTCTTTTCCACCACTGAGTCACCAGGGAACACCTCCCCTCACACCCCCTACCCCACCCTGCACTGGAATATTTCTGTGTAGTTACTTTGGTGAATACTTTGAACTCCTCTCAGGCACTAATTTGATCCTGTAGCATTTAGTATGACTTCATCAAAGAAGGCTGCTGCTGCTGCTGCTGCTAAGTCACTTCAGTCGTGTCCGACTCTGTGTGACCCCATAGACGGCAACCCACCAGGCTCCCCCGTCCCTGGGATTCTCCAGGCAAGAACACTGGAGTGGGTTGCCATTTCCTTCTCCATCAAAGAAGGCTACTTGTTTATAAATAGTTGTCAAATTGAAAGACTGAATGAATTAAATCATTACCAGCTACATCTATTAAGCTAACATGATTTAAAGAGAAATTTCTAAAATCTTCAATAGTGCAAATTAGTACTGTTTTATAGGAGAGGAAAAAAATTTTTTTTTTCCTAGGCTGTAGTCTGGGTCTCTATAATGAAAGAAAGGTTAACAAGAGGAAATCATACACTTTTATTTAAGTTTACATGGCGTGAAAGTGAAAGTCACTCAGTCATGTCTGACTCTTTGTGACCCCATGAACTATACAGTCCATGGAATTCTCCAGGCAAGAATACTAGAGTGGGTAGCCTTTCTTTCCCTTCTCCAAAGCATCTTCTCAACTCAGGGATCGAACCCAGGTTTCCCACATTACAGGTCGATTATTTACCAGCTGAACCACCAGGGAAGCCCAAGAATAGGAGTGGGTAGCCTCTCCTTTCTCCAGTGGATCTTCCTTACCCAGGAATTGAAACGGGGTCTCCTGTATTTCAGGTGATTCTTTACCAGCTGAGCTACCAGGGAGGCCCTTACATGCATGGGAGACTCCATAAGGAAATGCACCTGAGGCTTTTTATCCTGGGTTTGATGAAGAGTAGAAAGTTATGGGCGGAGAAGGCAATGGCAAGCCACTCCAGTACTATTGCCTAGAAAATCCCATGGATGGAGGAGCCTGGTAGGCTGCAGTCCGTGGGGTCGCTAAGGGTCGGACACGACTGAGCGACTTCACTTTCACTTTTCACTTTCACACATTGGAGAAGGAAATGGCAACCCACTCCAGTGTTCTTGCCTGGAGAATACCAGGGAAGGGGGAGCCTGGTGGGCTTCCGTCTATGGGGTCGCACAGAGTCGGACACGACTGAAGTGACTTAGCAGCAGCAGCAGCAGCAGAAAGTTATGGGAAAATAGTATAAGCCTCAAGGGTCTAAGCCTTGTGTAGTGAACGGGGGAAGACTTAGCTAGTCCTGTTCATTAGGATCCTTCTCAGCATCCTTTTGTCTTTGGAGATGAGGTGATTTTCCTTCAAGTATAGGCAGGGCACCTTTCATTTGATGGTTTTATGACCTGCTTCCAGGGGAAAGTTGGAAGGTCCTTCCAGAATCTACCATTTCTCAAATTCCTTTATTTTAAAATATGCAGTATGTCAAATATAGGAGTAGTGAGTCTTGATGGAACCCCATCACTTACCAGACTTCAAAACTACCTCAAAGAGTTTATCCGAAATAATAGATATAGTGGAAGGGAGAAAAGTCCTTTTATTGAACAAACTAGGTGTCAGATATTTTGTAAGCAGTAAATTTACTCTCTCAGCAATGTTTTGAACTGGATATTGTTTATCTAGGTTTATAAATAAGAAAACAGGGGCTGAGGGGAGGTCAGAAGCTTTTTTAAGATCCCAGACTGCATGCACGCTCTTGTCACTTCCGTATGGACCTTAGCCCACCCGGCTCCTCTGTCCATGGGATTCTCCAGGCAAGAATACTGGAGTGGGTTGTCATACCCTCCTCCAGGAAATCCTCCTGACCCAGGGGTTGAACCTGTGTCTCTTATGTCTCTTGCATTGGCAGGCAGGTTCTTTACCACTAGGGTCACCTGGGAAGCCAAAACATCGCAGACTGCTAGATGGTAAAGCCAGCACTGATCCCAGTTCTGACTAATTCTCTCACCCACATTCTCCTCTCGGCTCTCTCACTAGTCAGCTAATCAAATCTCTCTCTCTCGCCCTCTCTCCTCCCCTCTCCCCTTGTCTTCTTCTTTCCCTTCTGCTCTGTTATCTGCTTTGTCTCTTGCTTTCTGTGGCTATCTAATAGGATTGATCGGCTTGCTTTTCTCTTTTACATTCTGAATATAATTCTGCTTGTTGACTTAAAATGCACAACATGAGAGTTGTACTGTGCTGTGCTCAGTCCTGTCTGACTCTTTGAGACCCCATGGACTGTAGCCCACCAGTCTCTTTTGTCCATGAAATTTTCCAGAAAAGAATACTGGCGTGGGTTGTTATTGTCATTTCCTTCTCCAGTGGATCTTCTGACCCAGGGATCGAACCCTCGTCTCTGTGTCTCCTGAATTAGCGTGCAGATTCTTTAACCACTGTATCAGGTTTTATTTGGGGGAAAATGAGGCCGATAGCTTGAAAAACTGCTCCAAAGAGACAGGGGTGGCGGGGGGAGAGATCAATATATATGTGGTTTTGGTTTTGGTGAATGGCGAGTATATGCAATCAAGCACACATTTTTTGCAAATTTCTGCTAGAGTCATGAAAATTGCTGTTAGTCACAAGGAGCAGACACCACCAGGAATGATGTTAGTGCTTTTCTAGATACGAGGAGATGCAAGAATTGGGCTCATAAAATTGACTCCTGAAAATCTGAAGACCTGTTCTGCTAGTTTTCTCCTGTGCACAGAGTGCCTCATTTCTACTCTTTCCTTTGAGTTCCTTTCAGGCAGTGTTGAAAACCAGCAGCAGCAACACATGACTTATTCCTTGCAGTGGTAGATGGTAAGAGCCCATCTTGCCCACGGTAGGTGGCAAGTGCCAATTTGTAGTTGACATCTTTAACCCACTTTTGTCTTAATTTTTGGATACTTGATATGTTCATTGCAAACTCCCTCTAAAACTTTCAGGACTGCGTTCTTGTCCCTTCCCCCAAGCCAGATGGGCACCCTGTCTCCCTACCTCAGGCTCCAGAGCCTGTGGACACAGTTGTACTTTATTCATTGAACTGTCAGCAGTGACCCTGCCTCAGCAGTGCAGTAGCCAGCAAGACTGTGACTCTTGAAAGGCAGACACATCGTATCTTAGTCATTCACACATTTCTAGTGTCTGAAACGGTGCATTAGTTCAGTTCAGTCACTCAGTCGTGTCCGACTCTTTGCATCCCCATGGACTGCCACATTTCAGGCTTCCCTGTCCACCACCAACTCCCAGAGCTTGCCCAAATGCATGTGCAGTGAGTCGGAGATACCATCCAAACATCTCACCCTCTGTCATCCCCTTCTCCTCCTGCCTTCAGTCTTTGCCAGCATCGGGGTCATTTCCAATGAGTCAGTTCTTTGCATCAGGTGGCCAAAGTATTGAACCTTCAGCTTCATCATCAGTCCTACCAATGAATATTCAGGACTGATTTCCGTTAGGATGGACTGGTTTCATCTCCTCGCAGTCCAAGGGACTTTCAAGAGTCTTTTTCAACACCAAATTCAAAAGCATCAATTCTTTGGCACTCAGTTTTATTTATGGTCCAACTCTCATATCCATACATGACCACTGGAAAAACCATAGCCTTGACTAGATGCACCTTTGTTGGCAAAGTAATATCTCTGCTTTTAAATATGCTGTCTAGGTTGGTCATAGCTTTTCTTCCAAGGAGCAAGCATCTTTTAATATCATGGCTACAGTCACCATCTACAGTGATTTTGAAGCCCAAGAAAATAAAGTCTAGCTCAGCACAGGTGCCCCGTGGAGGTTTGAGAAAGACAAATAAATTGAAGGATCAATCAATTAATATGTTTGGCTTTGAGGAGTTTGGTTATTTTCACCCAAAACTGGCTCTTCCTCTCTTTCTATTTTTTTCTCTTACAGGCAATATATCCTCTCATTTGGTCAGAGAGAATTCAGTTCTTTGTTTACTTGAAATAGATTTACAAAAATGCTAACTTGTATTACTAATATATATTTACATATGTGAAGCACATCTGGCTTAATTTGTAAGAACACAGGCTAAACAGACTGCCTGGGTTTAAAGAGTGGCTCTACCAGGTGACTCGATTCGTGATCTTAGATTCCCTACTCTATGAAATCTCAGTTTTGTTGTTGTTGTTTTATCTAAAACAATTGGAAAGGCTTTTTCACCATTTTGTTTAATTATGAATTCTAAGTGCCTAGGATGAAATTGGTAATCAATGCATTGTTTTCAGTCACTAAGTTGTGGACAGCTCTTTGCAACCCCATGGACTGCAGCATGCCAGGCCTCCCTGTCCTTCATTATCTCCCGGAGTTTGCCCAAGTTTATGTCTGATGATCTCCAACCATTTCATTCTCTGCCACTCTCTTCTTCTTTGCCTTCAATCTTTCCTAGCATCAAGGTCTTTTCCAATGAGCTGGCTCTTTACATCAGGTGGCCAAAATATTGAAGCGTCAACATCGGTTTCAGCATCAGTTTTTCCAGTGAGTATTTGGGTTGATTTCCCTTAGGACTGACTGGTTCATTTTCCTTGCTGTTCAAGGAACTCTCAAGGATCTTCTCCAGCATCACAATTCAAATGCATCAGTTCTTCCACTGAGTGCATGTGGTTGAATAAATGCATGCTTTATAGTATCTAATTTTTTTTGGTTACTGTAGGATTTCAATGGGCTGATATATGTTAAGCGTTTCAAGAATGCCCACATAGTAAGAGCTCAATAAATTTAACCATGGTTATTATGTAAGTGCAACTCCACCACACAAATACTAGTTACAATTTATTACGCCATTGGCTTTTCCAAAAGTTCTTATGTAAATGAGCCATAAATATGTCTGTTGTTGGAGACAATATCCTTAATGCTTTTCATTGTTAAGAATTCAGTGACATAAAAGTTTCGTTTCATATCAATACATATGCTTCCTTTGATAAGTCAAGGGGAATTACATACATAACCTACACTCTTTCCTAGTTCTCTTGATCCACGATGCTCAAAGTGAAATTTAATGCTTGAACTACTTCCTCATGCTATGTTGGTGAAAGTTTTCTATGCTAATTTGAATTATTTTTTTGGATAAAAATTCCAAATCTTTTATGTTCTGTGATATTTTCTATTCGTATAGCATTGTGATACATAAAATTATATAATGTACAATATTTTCAGAAAAGCATTTATTAGGCCCACTAAATATTTTCTTGGGCTCAAAAATCACTGTAGATGGTGACTGCAGCCATGAAATTAGAAAACCCTTGCTCCTTGGAAAAAAAGCTGTAACCAACGTAGACAGCATATTTAAAAACAGAGACAATACTTAACGACAAAGGTCCGTCTAGTCAAAGCTATAATTTTTCCAGTACCCATGTATGGATCTGAGTGTTGAGCCATAAAGAAAGCTGAGCACCAAAGAATTGATGCTTTTGAATTGTGTTGTTGGAAAAGACTCTTGAAAGTCCCCTGGACTGCAAGGAGATCCAACCAGTCCATCCTAAAGGAAATCAGTCCTGAATATTCATTGGAAGGACTGAAGCTGAAACTCCAAAACTTTGCACCTGATGTGAAGAACTGACTCATTGGAAAAGACCCTGATGCTGGGAATGTTTGAAGGTAGGAGGCAAAGGGGACAACAGAGGATGAGTTGGTTGGATAGCATCACTGACTTGATGAACATAAGTTTGAGCAAGCTCCAGGAGTTGGTGATGGACAGGGAAGCCTGGCATGCTGCAGTTCATGGGGTCACAAAGAGTCGGATATGACTGAGCAACTGAACTGGAACTAAATATAAAATGTATACTGTAACACAGTTTGTATATAATTCATCATATTATTATTTCTAGCTAATTCAACAATTTAAGTGTAATTGTCAAGCAATATCCATTAAGAAATGTATTAGAGAATGCGATACATTGGCTTAGAATTTCTACTATTGGATGTTTAGTTATTTGAGTATAACTATAGTGTTCATTCGGAGAAGGCAATGGCAAGCCACTCCAGTACTCTTGCCTAGAAAATCCCATGGATGGAGGAGCCTGGTAGGCTGCAGTCTGTGGGGTCGCTAAGGGTCAGACACGACTGACTGACCTCACTTTCACTTTTCACTTTCACACATTGGAGAAGGAAATGGCAACCCACTCCAGTGTTCTTGCCTGGAGAATCCCAAGGACGGGGGAGCCTGGTGGGCTGCCGTCTATGGGGTCACACAGAGTCGGACACGACTGAAGTGACTTAGCAGCAGCAGTGGCATAGTGTTCATTGAAAGGACTGAAGCTAAAGCTGAAACTACAATACTTTGACCACCTCATGCGATGAGTTGACTCACTGGAAAAGACTCTGATGCTGGGAAGGATTGGGCGCGGGAGGAGACGGGGACGACAGAGAATGAGATGGCTGGATGGCATCACCGACTCTATGGACATGAGTTTGAGTGAACTCCAGGAGTTGGTGATGGACAGGGAGGCCTGGCATGCTGTGATTCATGGAGTTGCAAAGAGTCAGACACGACTGAGCGACTGAACTGAACTGATACTTATGAATATAATTTTCTGTACATACAGATAACATATTTATTTTCTTAGTGTGATCATTATAATTTTCAAATGTAATATTTTAAATCAAGTAAAGAAGTATTCAAATATAAAGAAACAAACAAATGCAAAATAATTGTTTTTATTTTTAATGTAGCTTAAGAATAGCTCAATATACACTGTTGAAAATTTGCATATATAATTTAGTAAGGAATAATAATACCAACACTCAGTATAACATATTAGGTTTAATTAGAATAATTTATATTGGAAAGTTATAAATTAATGCTTATATACTTTTAAAGTATATGTATTTTCAAAGAAAGCA
Source organism: Moschus berezovskii (assembly GCF_049115385.1). Classification (NCBI taxonomy): domain Eukaryota; kingdom Metazoa; phylum Chordata; class Mammalia; order Artiodactyla; family Moschidae; genus Moschus; species Moschus berezovskii. The sequence continues at coordinate 119,582,204 of NC_142462.1, forward strand.
AACTTTGCATAAAAGGTCTATGAAAATATCTAATTAGTTTCATTCAAACATTATAAAATACATTGACACATCCTCACTTTTCTTTTTACCTTTTGATTTTGGACAATTAATATGAAATGTTTTGAAATGGATTAATTAAATATTGTAAGGTTAATGGACAGGTTAAGTAGGTGAAATAATTTGAAGTTGTATTGTAACACTCATAACAACTAATTTGCCTTTAAATCATAAATTAGTTTTTAAAAAACCCTTCTAATGATCATAAAAGTTATGTTAATTTAGGTATTTTGACTATTATGTCAACTTTCCGGGATTTTCTTGTCTTCAGATATATTACACTCATCCCTTCTACCCCCAGCCTGCCTACCTTCCATCCTCCCTTTCTTCCCTCTGTCATTCATCTTCCAATTCCATTTTTTTCTCTCTTTCTCAATCTCTTTTTCCATTATTCCTTCTTTCCTCTTTCACCCGAATTCCCAAACCAAGCAGTAACATTAATTTACATAAATTCATTGGATTTTTCAGTTTAAATCTTTATACTTGTTTATATTCCAAATTAATTCTAAACCATTTTAAAGAGATTTTTGCCTAAATAAAAATAATAACAACATCTAAGAAATATGCTTCATTTTTTAGGTATAAAGAGTGATTATATCATGATACAGGCTTCCCTCATGATTCAGATGGTAAATAATCCTTGTGCAATGCGAGAGCCAGTTTTGATCCCTGGGTTGGAAGATCCCCTGGAGAAGGTAATGGCTACTCACTCTAGTATTCTTTCCTGGATAATCCCATGGACAGAGGATCTTGGAGTGTTACAGTCCACAGGGTCGCAAAGAGTTGCACTCAACTGAGCGACCAACACATGTATAATAAAACATATCACTTCAGTTCAGTTCAGTCACTCAGTCGTGTCCAACTCTTTATGACCCCATGGACTGCAGTACGCCAGGCCTCCATGTCCATCACCAGCTCCTGGAGCTTGTTCAAATTCATGTCCATTGAGTTGCGATGCCATCCAACCATCTCATCCTCTGTCATCCCCTTTTCCTCCCACATTCAATCTTTCCCAGCATCAGAGTCTTTTCCAGTGAGTCAGTTTTTCATATCAGGTGGCCAAAGTATTGGAGTTTCAGCTTTAGCATCAGTCCTTCCAATGAATATTCAGGACCAATTTCCTTTAGGATTGATTGGTTGGATCTCCTTGCAGTCCAAGTGACTCTCAAGAGGCTTCTCCAACACCACAGTTCAAAAAAATCAGTTCTTTGGTGCTCAGCTTTCTTTATGGTCCAGCCCTCACATCCATACATGACTACTGGAAAAACTGTAGCTTTGACTATACGGATTTTTGTCAGTAAAGTAATGTCTCTGCTTTTAAATATGCTGTCCAGGTTTGTCATACCTTTTCTTCCAAGGAGCAAGCGTCTTTTAACTTCATGGGTGCAGTCACCATCTGCAGTGATTTTGGAGCCCAAGAAAATAAAGTCTGTCACTGTTTCTATTGAAGACACATATGTAGCACCTTTTCTGTGTCAGAAGTGATTATAAGAAGCACTTCCCAATATTAATAGATTTAATTCTCATAATAAAACCATTAAATATGCATATCTCATTCTTCTGAAGTAGGTATTGCTGTTATGACCATATTACAGCTGAGAAACTGAAGCACAAGATCAAGTAATTGTTGTAAAGTAGTTTGTGAGCCATTAAGATTCAAGCCTAGGCTGTCTGTATTGTGTGTGTATGTGTGTGTGTGTGTGTTAGTCACTCAGTTGTGTCTGACATTTTGTGACCCCATGGACTCCTCTGTCCATAGCATTCTCAAGGCAATAATACTGGAGTGTACTGCCATTTCCTTCTCCACTGGATTGTATAACCATGTATTATGCATGCAGAAGAAAATAAAGAGGAAAATATCCAAAAACCCCAAGTAACAAAAAGGAAACAGTAGCCCCAAACAAAAACTATATGCTAAACCCGATTTTCTAGGCTATGTCAGTATGTCAGCTGTCAGATTCTGTGCTTATTTTTTCTTAGCAATTTTGTGGAGGGGGCTGTTGAAGAAGAATAGAAAACCTTTGTAATATTGATCACAAAAACTGAAGAACTCTTGAGAGAAAAGATGGAAGCTATAGCTTTTCTTAATCCTTCTATTCTGTGGTTTTAGAAGCCATTTCATTCTAACACCTGCACTAGTCTTCGTCCATTCTATGGGAAAATACAAAGCATTCAAGCCCACTGTTACATCATAATGTTAGCACAAATTGACTTTATGGGGAACAGTTTCCTGTGTGTTCCTATGAGTCAGAGTATAATTTATTGACACCATCTGTTTTCCCGTATGTAGTATACAAATGGCAGAAATGCAAGATGTAGCAAAGCCACATCAGCTATGGTTGTATTGATCAAGACATGCTGTAAAGACCATGTTCATGGGGCAAAGAAAGGCATTTTTGTATGGGTTCTAATGTATGTATTAGTTATTCTACAGAAATTGGATGAAGGTGTTGTTAAGGTGGATGGTTGTGATATGAATTATTTGGAAGACTTCATGGGAAAGCTAGTGAGGTGAATGTGAAGGACCCTTGATCAGAGTTTGACATTCGCCCTTTAGAAGGCTAAATCTGCTAATTTCAAAATGCTAGAATCTTTGAATATCCTAAAATAATTCTAGTGGCACCTGTTAGCACATGTTATACTAAGGGATCAGAGAATGATACTCATTGTGACTTGAGGGTCACAGAAATCTCTAAAGAAAAGGTGACTAAATATTGTGGAGAAGAGAGAGAAGGAAAAGAGGGTCTAGCAAATGTACAGTCATGGCATGCTTGGGAGACTTTGGAGCCCTGTGGTTAAGGTATGTGCATGGGAGGGGGAGTTAGGGACCCTGGGATTAGAGGAAAGAGAAGATATTCAATATAATAGTTAAGTTTATAAATTGCATTTAAGTTTTCCTGTTTAGAAATGCTGTTGCAATCATTGAATTAATGTGTATAAATATACCATACACACATACACACACAGGGATTCTCTTGTGGCTCAGCTGGTAAAGAATCTGCCGGCAATATGGGAGACCTGGGTTCGATCCCTGGGTTGGGAAGATCCCCTGGAGGAGGGAAAGGCTACCCACTTCAGTATTCTGGCCTGGAGAATTCCATGGACATTATAGTCCATGGGGTCGTAAAGAGGCGGACACAACTGAGTGACTTTCACTTTCATATATATACACTTGTATATATAAATATACATTATAAAGCATGAATATATAACATATATCTCTATGTGCATGGATATAGAGTAAACATTGAATGGTACAAAATTGTTAGTTTTGTTCTGAGGAACCCTGGAAAATACTGTGATCTTCTATTAAGGCTTTTTCTTCTGAAAATGTTGATTTGATCATGGTTTTTTAAACAGTGTTCCCCTGCCCCCACCCTCAAGCCTCAATCTTGCCTTGTTCTTCATTTCCATTTTCCATAATCAGGATCATTAAAAAATAGCATTCAGTTCAGTTCAGTTCAGTTCAGTCGCTTAGTTGTGTGTGTCCGACTCTTTGTGACCCCATGAACCAAAAAATAGCATGCTGCTGCTGCTGCTGCTAAGTCACTTCAGTCCGAATCTGTGTGACCCCATAGACGGAAGCCCACCAGGCTCCCCCATCCCTGGGATTCTCCAGGCAAGAACACTGGAGTGGGTTGCCATTTCCTTCTCCAATGTGTGAAAGTGAAAAGTGAAAGTGAAGTCGCTCAATCATGTCCGACCCTTAGGGACCCCACAGACTGCAGCCCACCAGGCTCCTCCATCCATGGGATTTTCTAGGCAAGAGTACTGGAGTGGCTTGCCATTGCCTTCTTCAAAAAAATAGCATAATAGTTACTAAATCCATAGTTGATTCTATATATAGGGAGATAATGGCCCATTATGCCCTAGAAGCTATATTTTACTTGTGATTTTGCAGATAGTATGGTTTCATAGAATAGGAATGGGTTCAAGCTGTTTCTTTTTCATTCTCCCTACAATTATTTCTGTAGATGTTGAAAACATCTCTTCAAGAACCTATCCCTCTTGTTTTTCTCTGCAATGAGATTACATACCTAAAAGCCAGCTATGTTGCAAAATATATTAGCACCTCTGTTCATGTGAGTTCCTTCCATTCTCTCTCCTCAGTGTAGCGTTCTTTTCAAAGTATAATAACGTTCAGTGAAATGTTTTTTCTTCCAGTCCCTTGCCAAGTTATTTTTAAAAAGCCCTTTTTTCCTTTGTCTTTCTTGCTGCCTCCTCCATCTGTGTGTGTGTGTGTGTGTGTGTGAGTGAGTGTGTGTGTGTGAGTGTGAGTGTGTGTGTGTGAGTGTGTGTGTGTGAGTGTGTGTGTGTGTGTGAGTGCAGGGTGTTAATACTTTCCAATCAAGTAATCTGTTCCTAGACATCGTTGTTGTTTAGTCACTGAGTTGTGTCCAACTCTTTTGCAACCCCATGGAATGTAGCCCACCAAGCTAGATTTCCCAGGCAAGAACACTGGAATCAGTTGCCATATCCATCTCCAGGGGATCTTCCAGACCCGGGGATCCAACCTGCGTCTCCTGCCTTGGCAGGCAGGTTCTTTAGCACTGAGCCACCTGGGAAGCCCATTTCTGCAGATACACTAATTATATTGCCTTTATCTACGGCACATGTGAAGCAGGTTGTTGGTTGACCAGTCTTGATTGCACAGTCAAGAATTTTGCCACAGGTTGGAAATGATCAATGCTTATTGTCTTTTCTCTCAACTGCACAACAATTTAGACCAACTCTTATAATTATTGGCTTTATCCCCCCCCTCAGTGCATAATCAAAAGAAAGACATTGGTCAGAAATAAACTGATCAGAGCAATAGGGAAACAGTCGGATCCCTTATTTCAGTAGGTGCCAATCAAATTTGAAGGTGCTACACATTTACTGTGTACCCAAATCTTGTATAAATAAGTATTGCCTGTAAGAATAAAAAACTAATAGCTGTCTAACTTCATAATTTCATTGTTGACATATACTGTGTATCTAGAGTCTGCCATGAATCTTGATCTCTATAATCGAAAATTATTTTAAATGTAATAATGTGCATATTCAGATTAGTGTACCTAGGTATGCCATTACTTGTCATTGGTCCTCATATGTAAAGTAATATTAGTTTAAGACCAAGAAAAATTTTTTTCTGTGTGTAGACAATTTTCACTTTGCATGAAGAACTTTAGTTTGTGTAGGTAATTTGAACTATTGCTGGGATTTCTTTTAAACCCAAGGAAAATTTTACTTCATTAATTTCTCAAAGTCGCTGGTTGTAGTACTGATACATGCAATAACGTTTGTAAAAATGTATTAAATTAAATACCCAAGTAAAGTTTATGTTAACTGAACTTACAGAATGCTTCAGTGTCTGCTGAGGCAGAAAATTACATAAACTGGTAAAATGTCATAATTTTCTCTTTGGTTTTCTTATTCTCTACCTGTAGTATTTAGCCTTTAAGCAACTTATGAACACACTTTTACCGCATTTTGCGATTTTATTCTTTATGAATCCCCTTTCTTATTTTGGAAATACACATATTGTTGGAGTAATAGAACACATTTTTTAAAAATTTCTACTGGGAGGTTTCACAAAGAGTTTGGCCCTTAGGTGAAGCCTTATTATCTCAGGTGATTATTGAATTTCAGCGTGTTAGGTTTTCTTTCTCAGTCTTTCTCTTTATTTCTGTTACAACATGTCTCTGCTTGTTAACACCCTAATGGACTTGACCATCCTTCACAAGAAGCTCTGCTTTCTCCCAAAGGCTTCCTTTGCGTGCACCTTTGCCATAGCTTAGCTGGACATACACTTATCCATCTGAGGACCTCTTAGAACTTTTTCTAACTGCTTAAAACCTAGCACATATCTGACACAAATATATATAAGTATTTCTTTTAGTGTACTGAATTATCTTTCACATCTATATATCCTCTGATCTTCAACTCAGCTTTTAGGTTGGAAGAAGATTGTTGTCATTCCTATTTTATATGTGAGAATATGGAGGCTTCAAAAGTGTAAATGCCTTGCTAAAACTTATATATATATATATATATATATATATATATATATATATGCTATTGCATCACATATACAAAGCAGGGGCTTTTAGGATTTTTCCCCTTTGCTAATATAATATCTGGGTTTTTAATTCATGTTCTGTATCCAAATATTGGACTTTTCTAATGGTTCAGTGATAAAGAATCCACCCTCAATGCAGGAGCCACAGGTTCAATCTCTGGGTGGGAAAGATGCCCTGGAGAAGGAAATGGCAACCTACTCTAGTATTCTCACCTGGGAAATCCCATGGATGGAGGAGCTTGGCAGGCTGCAGTCCATGGGGTCACAAAAGAGTCAGACACAACTTAGTGACTGAACAACAACAACATTCCAATATTCCACATAGTATCTCAGTATACTATTTTAATCCATCATGCTTGATATAAAACCACCCACAGTTTCACAGGTTGAAAACACAGAAATGCAGGTATAAGCTACATACTAATTTATGGTCACTTTGATGTTTTCAGTCACAGAACCATGGCTCAGATTAAGACAATAAAAATGATGACTTTTGAAATGAGAAAGTGAATTTCACATATTTCACATTATAATTTAATCTTATAAATTATCTGTATCAAATTGTAAATTAGAGTTTTGACCTAGTTCCCTCACTATGGAAAGTTATATATGCATGTGTATGTGTGCATACAGACACACACACACACAAACACACATTTTAAAGGTAAGAGTGCTCTCATTCAAATTCTTGCAATAGAGTGATAAACCCAGGATAAGAACGTGATAACTCTCAGCCAACAAAGGATGTATCAGGCTGATCTTTGAGCACTGCTCAGTAAATGAGTTTGGGGAACAATTATACTAAGAACCATGTTAACAGGTTTTATCTGTGCCTAATTATATTAGTGCTTGTGTTAGCCACTCAGCCATGTCTGACTCTTTGCGACCCCATGGACTGTAGCCCTCCAGGATCCTCAGTCCATGGAATTCTCCAGGCACGAATACTGGAGTGGGTAGCCATTCCCTTCTCCAGGGGATCATGACAAGTAAATCATGATTACAGTGCTGAATGTTAGTCTATAAGTCTAAAACCTAATATATGTTTTCTGGTTATTTGGCACGAGTTGTCTTTATCCTTGGGTTGCAAGCATAATACTGTGAAAATCTACAAAATTGCATAAACAAGAGTACAGAAAATTTCTTTTATTCAAGCAGCACAAACCACAGAGAAATATTAAGCTACAAATCTAAGGATAATCCTCTTATGTAAAAGGCCTGCAAAAGTTATAGCAATAGCCAGAATATGCCAAGAAAAGGGGAGATTTTAGTCAATAGACATTTAAGGACCAAGGTTTTTGCATTGCAAGCAAACACACCATGCAGCTATCATTAAATATATAACATTTCCTTTCCTAAGTGAAAATATCTGGGTGATCCTTTCCCCTTAAAATGTCCTCAGAAAAGCTATAAAACTAACAGATAATTTTGCTTTCCTCCAAAAATCTCTCCCTTTTTGTACGGTCATCACTGTACATGAGAGCTTCCCTGGTGGCTCAGATAATAAAGAATCCATTTGCAATGCAAATGACCCAGGTTCAAGCCCTGGGTCCAGAAGATCCCCTGGAGAAGGGAATAGCTACCCACTCCAGTATTCTTGCCTGGAGAATTCCATGGACAGAAGAGCCTGGTGGGCTACAGTCCATGAGGTCTCAAAGAATTGGACATAACTAAGTGACTAACACTTTCACATTTTTCACTATGCTTGAAGCTCTCAGAATCCATGGAAACTAGAGAAACTCAAACTAACATTCTATAAAACACACATAAAACTTAATGCAGTGTGTCATACTAGACAGGGCATTAACTGGCTTCCAAATTATTTGAATTATTTTGTACAGACCACGAAAACAGAGAAGTATGCAAATAATTTATTTCCCAGTTACTCAGTACTAAGTACTTGGTCCTTCGCTGGTGGCTCAGAGGGTAAAGCATCTGCCTGCAACGTGGGAGACCCGGGTTTGATCCCTGGGTCGGGAATATCCCCTGGAGAAGGAAATGGCAACCCACTCCAGTACTCTTGCCTGGAAAATTCCATGGATGGAGGAGCCTGGTAGGCAACAGTCCACGGGGTTGCAAAGAGTCGGACACGACTGAGTGACTTCACTACTCAGTACTAAACGTTTTTATGTGTGTTTAAAGAACCATGATCTACCTATTGTATTTGAAGAATTTAGATTTAAAAAATGCCTGAAGATCATGGGTGAAATGATTCTCCTGTTGATGGGACATTGCAGTGTATCACATGCGGCGTATGGTAGAAGTTATGTAAGATACGGGTTCCTAAGACACACACTCTACCAATGATAGATTTCTAAGCATTGTCACGTGTATTTGTAGCGTTGGTACTCTCCTTGACTTCAGCTTTCCAAACCGGAGACTTCTGGTGTCCTTTAATTCGTCGTGACAGCTACCCTTTACATATAACCCAGGGAGTTTTCCCCAGCTTCTTTTCTCACCTTCCAGTTCAAAACTTCTTGCTCTCCTTTGGCAAACTTATCCCTTTTCTTTCTACCCAGCCCTCCAAAGGCAGCAAGCCGGTCAGTGCACTGCCTCTCTGAGGAACCCCCTTGAGCCACCGTTTGTGAGCTGACTCTAACTTCTGCAGTGCTACGTCTTTCACGAGACCTCTCGCCTCATCCTTCTGCTTCCCAGGCATGGGGATGCTGGATACGATACTGTGTACTAAGCAGAAGACCAGTGCGCGGACCAGGTGAAGAATGTGTGTGAAATAGTCTGAGGGCAAAGGGCAAGGTTCAGAGCTGCTGTTATCAATGACCAAAATAGGAGCAAAGTGGTACCAAAAATAGAATTTCGTTAAGCTGTGACCCCTGTTTACTTAGCAAAGGGTATGTAGTGAATACTTTTTAAAGTGTTGTAAAAGGTATATATGTATTGTAAAAAATATATATATATACATGCATATGTATATATATGCAATATGTTATACATATACATGCATATATACACATTTTTTACAACATATATGTATACTTTTTTACAAATACATATATATCCGTATATTTTACTTGTATATGTATATATACATATGCAGTTGTATACACACACAGTTTTATATATATATATATACACACACACAAGTAAAATGGAGATCAAAGCCATTATCTGTTAAAACTGCTCATCTTTCCCTTTTAAAACTCATTTGACCAGATCTTTGTATTACTTAATCGTGTGGCGTATGACTTTTGTGACTTGTGAAAGGTAAGTTGTATGGTCAGATAAATGAAAAATGATAAGTTTAAGTGATTATACAATGAGAAGGCATCCATCACAGAATTCAACACCCCCCAAACAGTTTTGAACAATAGATGTAGCAGAAAACAAAGGGCCGTAGGATCCCAACTCTGCAAGTTATTGACTATGTGACCTTGTAAAAATCGTCTCACCTCTTTAATGTTTGCAGATCATATAACTTCAGTTCACAAAGAAGGATACCAGTGGCCACACAGGGTTATTTTGAGAGAATCAAGCTCCCCGACTCCTGGAAGTGCCATTCATATTGTAGTCTAGTGAATGCACCCCGTGGCATTGTTTAATGCATGACCCTAGAACTGTAGGCAGTAGATTTGAGTTTTTGGACAGTGCAAGTGAAGGCATTATGTTAAAGTGTTGTGTAACTTTTAAAATGTGGCATAAAGGTTGATGACAAATTACTAAAAATAATAGTCCTCAAGGTAACACCAAGTAATCATTAATGCTGAACTAATGAATTAATTAACTAATGAATTAATTAACTAATGAGTTAATCCTCATGAAACAAAAATAAATATACCATATTTCTCAGCATTCTAAAGATGAAGAAACTAAGGTATAAGGATCACACAGCTAGATTGAGAAGAAGCATGGTCCTAAGCCTAATCAACTTGATGTATGAGAATGGCAGTGTTCATAACCACTGAGTTATCCCTATATTCTAGCATAGCTATTTTTAATAGCATGGTAACATGCCACTTGATTTCTTACAAAAAAGCCAAGGAGATATAAAACCTGCAACATACCTCTACAAAGATTGAGTTTTGATTGCCAAGGCACTTGAGATGCCACAGCTGACAACATGAATCTCAGGTTACTGGATGAAACATCGTATTGTATGAACCTACATGAATATAATGTATCATCAGGGACATGGTTGATCTTTTAGGTCAACCTGGGACCAACTGGTTGATATATTGTGGTGAAGGATGAAGAACCTGAAAAGTAGTGTCTTTCTCAGGAATAACTTGAGTTACTATCTCAAGGAAATAATCCACACTGGATTTATCTCTGCATTTCTAGCACGTATAACTGTGTTTTGTATATAATAGGCACTAGATAAAGATCCTCTGAATGAAAAAAATCTTGGTGGAATAATAATTGTGGAAAGGAGTAATTATTCTGTCATAAAGTAAAATACACAATTTAAGAAAGACTTCTGGGTGTATAATTAGAAAGAATGTTTTTGACATTGAATAGATGTATATATCCATTTCACTTACTGGTATATATTTTCCATTAAGCTTAGAAATAATTATCTGTCAAATAAAAGAATGTAATGCAGATACCTGAAAATGAATTAAAAGTGGAAAACATTCAGTCTAAATCTCATAAATTAGGTGCCCAGTAGTAGTAACTGGTAGGAGAAGGCAATGGCAAGCCACTCCAGTACTATTGCCTAGAAAATCCCATGGATGGAGGAGCCTGGTAGGCTGCAGTCCGTGGGGTCGCTAAGGGTCGGACCCGACTGAGCGACTTCACTTTCACTTTTCACTTTCCACTTTCACACATTGGAGAAGGAAATGGCAACCCACTCCAGTGTTCTTGCCTGGAGAATCCCAGGGACAGGGGAGCCTGGTGGGCTTCCGTCTATGGGGTCACACAGAGTCGGAAGCGACTGAAGTGACTTAGCAGCAGCAGCAGTAGTAACTGGTACTAGAAAACGTTTGTTTATTTGGTTTAACACTCAATATTTAATAACACTTAAAGGTACTATCAAGCTTAAACTTCCTGGTGGCTCAGATGGTAAAGAATCTGCCTGCAATTCGGGAAACCTGGGTTCAATCTCTGGGTCTAGAAGATCCCCTGAAGAAGGGGCTGGCCACCCACTCTAGTATTCTTGCCTGGAGAATCCCATGAACAGAGGAGCCTGGTGGGCTACAGTTCGTGGGGTTGCAAAGAGTTGGACCTGACTGAGCAATTAAGCACACCTGCACTATTGACCATGCAACGTTAATAAACAAATAATCCCAAACGACCTTTGAAGAGTAACAGTGTTGAGCAACAGTGTTGCTAGGCTGACCTTGCTGCATTGCATACAGTGAGTGCATCATAATCCCACAAGTACTTGTGAATTTCAGGAAGATTCTCCTGCACTCATTTCTCAAGTTATAAACACACATGTGCTGGGCACTGGGGTAAAATGTGGACTCATATCCTGCTCTCATCGGTCTTACATTCTGGTGGACAGCTCTATTTTCTACAAGCGAGAGGAATATGTAACCATCAAATCCAAGAGTTTGAACTGCAGCAATGCTATGCCTGCTTCATAGATGTATTGTTTTATGTCCAGATGCGTTTTAATATTTCTTATCATTGGCTTATAAAGGATTTCCGTTTGGAAAAAGTTTGATACCTAGCCTAATTAAATGAGTCAGTTGTTATGAAAACTTTATTCGAAAATAATATCCTTCTCTGTAGTGCCAGATCAATGGGCTAGTAATATAAAAGAAAGTTGTTATACAGGAGAATAGCATTTATTAATTTCATACAGGATAACAACTAGCCACAGATTTTAAAAAAATAGTTTCAATTACCTTCAATTAATTTGGATACGTCTTTGCATTCAGGGGATTTCCTGGTGGCTCAGATGGTAAAGAGTCTGCCTGCAATGTGGGAGACCTGGGTTTGCTCCCTGGGTTGGGAAGATTCCCCTGGAAAAGGAAATGACAACCCACTCCAGTATTCTTGCCTGGAAAATGCAAGGCCGGAGGAGCCTGGCAGGCTACAGTCCATGGGGTCACAAAGAGTCAGACTCGCCTGAGCGACTTCACTTTCACTTTCTTTCTTTTCTTCCATTCATATAGCCAGACTGCCCTCTTTTCTAGTCCATTGACTTAGTAGAAAAGGAAGTTGAAATGTAAGTTTTAAGGTTCATATTGCTCCTCATTCTCGATGACTTTCTACAACATTGCTTCTCACATAGTATATTAGAATAAAACGTGTGTGCGTGATTAAGTCGCTTCAGTCATGCCAGACTGTGCCGTCCTGTGGACTGTAGCCTGCCAGGTTCCTTTGTTCATGGGATCCTTCAAGCAAGAATACTGGAGAGGGTTGCCATGCTCTCTTCCAGGAGATCTTCCTGACCCAGGGATCGAACCCACATCTCTTACATCTCCTGCATTGGTAGGCGGGTTCTTTACCACTGAGCCACCAGGGAAGCCCCATCACAAAACACTGGCCTCTATTTTGCTGATGTTACATTGCCAAGTCGTGCCCCATTCTTTGTGACCCCATGGACTACAACATGCCAGACTCCTCTGTCTTCCACTGTCTCCTGGAGTCTGCTCAAATTCATGTCCACTGAGTTGGTGATACTATATAAACATCTCATCCTCTGCCACTCCTTTTTCTTTTTGCCTCAATCTTTCCCAGCATCATAATCTTTTCCAATGAGTCAGTTCTTCACATTCGGTGGTCAAAGTATTGGAGCTTCAGCTTCAGCCAACAGTCCTTCCAGTGAATAATCAGGGTTGATTTTCTTAAGAATTGACTAGTTTGAACTCCTTGCAGTCCAAGGGACTCTCAGGAGTCTTCTCCAACACCACAGTTCAAAAGCATCAGTTCTTCAGTGCTCAGTCTTCTTTATGGTCCAACTCTCACATCCATACATGATTACTGGAAAAACTATAGCTTTGACAATATCGACCTATCGGCAGATGATGTCTCTGCTTTTTAATACACTGTCTAGGTTTGTCATTGATTTCCTTTCAAAGAGCAAGTGTCTTAATTTCATGGCTGCAGTCACTGTCCACAGTGATTTTGGAGCCCAAGAAATTAAGATCTGTCACTGATTCCACTTTTTCCCCTTCTATTTGCCATGAAGTGATGGGAGTAAAAGTCATGATCTTAGCTTTTTGAATGCTGAGTTTTAAGCCAGTTTTTTCACTCTCCTCTTTCACCCTCATCAAGAGGCTCTTTAGTTCTTCTTCACTTTCCACTATTAGAATGGTATCATCTGCACATCTGAAGTTGTTGCTATTTCTCCCAACAATCTTAATTCCGGCTTGTGATTCATCCAGTCTGGCATTGAGTTACAAAAGCCCCTTCACCACAGAAAGCCTGTGACCCATGATGTGGGGTCCTCTGTGTAGGTGCTTTAAAATACTGTGCAGTAATAAGAAATATGACTTGACTCCTTTAATTCTCTAGAAGTTTCAATAGAAAGAAGTGGCTGGACATCAATGTGCCTGCATGTGTATGTGTAGGTCTTCAAGTTTTCTTACGTTATACTTGGCTAAACACAAACTTTCCCCATGACAATCAATTAAGGATTGTATTTCATGGTGGACAGGGTGTAATGCAGAAAATTAATTTCTATGCCTTAAAATGGCCGAGGGTGAGGAGTTCACCAGACAGACACAGTTGATTCCCTAACTATTATTGACCGAAAGTAGAGATGAAATTCCATGGTGTTAAAGAGATTGTCTTTGACACAGCTCTGCAATGAAGTGATTCATTTATAAGGGGGGCACCAGTATAAAGTACTACCCGAACCATTGTTAATTTCTGTGCTATTTACTTTAACGATATTAATCAGAGTGAACTTATTTAATGATACACCAATAGTCATTAGAATTGTTCTTCTACAAATTCTACTATGAATTCTATAACAATTATTGTGTCATCATGTTATCACAAACTCACTGGAAAATATTGCCATGAGATGACATAAAAATGAAGAAGGAAGAAACTATTAATGATTATCCTAATTATCCGAGGAAGGAAATCAAAACTCTTCATCAGTTAACTACCACTCTTATGAGCTGATTAGAGCACACATGTATAAAATTGGTATACTAATTACAATTTGCAAAACTAAAGATAGGTAACTATTAAAACTTTCCGCATTTATCTTTTGTCTATAGCCTACAGGATGCTTCCAAAAATATCAAAATAATTGTAAATGTTGGCATTTTCAAAACTTTTTCTCATGTTGGCATTTTCAAAACATTTTCTCTACCATTTTTTATGAAAATCTTGTTATAGTTGGTAGGAAAGAGACACAGCAGTATATTAGAAACCCACTTGTAGTCAAGAGTCAACTGTTTACTTTTTGTCTTGGCTTGTGATGAGCAAGTGGACTTGAGAAAAATCATTTCATTTTGCAGATCCTCAGTTTCCCTGTTTATGAATGATCCTCCATATGCCCACCCTGTCTTCTGAAAGCCAAATGAGATAGATGAGTTATAAAGCAGCAAAATGCCATGAAATTCTTTGTGGGTTAATTATCACTTTTATATTGTATTTTAAGAATGTGATTACATGTAAATCTCACTCATTGATCATGAGATCATCAAGGCAGGAATATTATGCAAATTTAAAAATAGAAAAAGGAAAAAGATGGATGAGTGGATTTTCTTATAATAAAAAGGAATTTTCTTGGGGGCATTTTTTCCTTAAGATCTAAAGTGTAGGCCACCAACGTCCTTCAGAATCTTTCATTTATCTGTCACTGCTTTACAATTATACCTGCCACTCTTTTTACTATCAGAGGATATGAACACTTCATTTTAAAGTCTAACTTCTCCTTTATACTGACTGCCATGCATGCCTGATGAAATACAACAAATTTAACAGTGGTGCCACTATTAAAACAATCTGATAAAAAGCTGCAGTTGTGAGGTACATGGAAGATGGTATTTGGTCTTTGGGGAATCAAAAGCATTCCACAATTTGAATTATTTTCTGGAGTCTTTTATGTGAATATGCAACATTTTATCATGCAGAAATATGGTGTATCTTTTTTTCTCTCTCTCTTGTAAGAGAGAGTGAGCAAGATATCTAAATAAATTGTTATTAAAACATCAAGTTTTCCCATATGACAGATCCCTATAGGATGAGGAACTGCGTTTTAATCAAAACTTAATTCCCTGATAGAAATACATTTTTTTAAATTTCTTAATCTCTAGGGAGATATTTTTTTGCAAATAACCTTACACAAGAGCTTAAATATAATATGATTCACATAGTTACAAGAAGTCTTCTCTATAAGATTCCTGTCTGAGCGATTTCATTTACCATGGTCTCTTTAAACACCAGTGTCCCAACAACTGGGTTTGCATTTTGGAAGAGGGCATTTGAGGTGTGACTGCATCAAGTATAAAGGTCGCTGCCAGCGCTTTAGTCCCTAGATACAGAAGGAACAGATGCTCATCGTGATAAGTAACCAATCACATCACTCCTTTCAGAGTCAGACGGTGATTGGTCACAGAGCATCTGTTACTCAGTTCACACAGGGACAAGATCTCAGAAGGCTGTTCTGGCCAGTCGGAGAGCTCAGAATGCCTTGTGGCTAAGTCCACTTTGTTTACAATGTTTAGAAGTCTTTTGTTTGTTTATTGAGCTGTTTTAACTCTTGCTTTTTTTTAAAAGTGTCTTATATTTTTTAATTGAAGTGTAGTTGATGTATAGTATTATATGGTTCAGTTCAGTCACTCACTCGTGTCGGACTCTTCGCGAGCCCATAGACTATAGCCCACCGGGCTCCTCTGTCTATGGGGATTCTCCAGGCAAGAATACTGGAGTGGGTTGCCATTCCCTTCTCCAGGGTATCGTCCCAACCCAGGGATCGAAGCCAGGTCTCCCGCGTTGTGGGCAGATTCTTTACCATCTAAGCCACCAGGGAAGCCCTTTACCTAATGGCTTTGTACCTTTTAATCCTCTCCCCTCCATTAGCTCTTCCTTCTTCCCTCTGCCACTGATAACCACTGGTTTGTTCTCTGTATTCCTGAGTTTGCTCCTTTTTTGTTATATTCATTAGTCAGTTGTATTTTTAAGATTCCACACATAAGTGATATCATACAGTATAGGTCTTTTCAGCACATGGTTATTAATAGGTTTTGGTTGCCCTAGAGTCTGGAAACTAAAATTACCAGAAATTGAAATAAATATTTTATACCACTGAAAAGTTTCCAGGCCTTTTACTGTTCTCATTTGCAAGTTTCTTGATGCTTATTGAAGCAAGAATCTGTACTTAACCAGGAGAAAGTGATTGTAGCATTTGCCAAAAATTGTGTAATTGTGTAAAAAGTAGTTTTATATTTTCTTATGCTCCAATGCATTATCAAGAAAAGGGAAATACATCATGACAGATGATTTTTTAAAACACCTTTTTCTTTCTTTTTCTAATCTCTGATCCAGTTTCTTTGGGGTATAAAAGAGAAAATGAAATTTAGTTTGTGAATCAAAGACTACATCATATTTGTCCTCTTGTTTAAAAACTTGTAGAATAATTTTTTTAAGGAATCTTGAAAACTATCACTGGGAACAGCTTCAGAATGAGTGATTAATCACAAATTTACCATCTTCTGATTATATTATGATTTGGGAAAATGGATTCATTCCTAATCTTAGTTTGTCTTGTAACTTTGCTTCAAATTAATACCTATGTGATAGGTGATGCATTCCATATGTACGTGTTGTTCGGTCACTCAGCTGTGTCCAGCTCTTTGTGATTGCATGAACTGAAACACGTCAGGCTTCTCTGTCCTTCACCATCTTCCTGAGTTTTCTCAAACTCATGCCCATTGAGTCAGTGATGCCATCCAACCATCTCATCCTCAGTCGTCCCCTTCTCCTCCTGCCTTCAATCTTTCCCAGCATCAGGGTTTTTTCCCAGTAAGCTGGCTCTTTGCATCAAGTGGCCAAACTATTGGAGCTTCAGCTTCAGCATTAGTCCTTCCAATGAATATTCAGGACTGATTTCCTTTAGAATGGACTGGTTGGATCTCCTTGCCGTCCGAGGGACTCTCAAGAGTCTTCTCCAATACCAGAGTTCAAAAGCATCAATTCTTCAGTGTTCAGCCTTCTTTTCTGGTCCAATTCTCACATCTGTACATGACTACTAGCAAAAATTACATGCAAATGATAACTACTTTAACAAAGCAAATTTCTCAACTTTCTTACTATTTCCATTGGGTATTCAGCAGCATCTTAAGAAAATAATGAGAAATCACAATGAAGATGAAAGTAGCAATTTGGGTTTGTTTCTTTTCTCCAAGTAAATTTTTCACTGAGAAAAGCATGTATTTTTTTTTTATTTCAACCAGAAGGTAGGAGAGGATGTCCTATATGTACCCAGTATTTTTCCTGAATGTTAGAACATAGAGTGAGTTCAGTGAGTTCTCCCCTTCTATCTACTCCCTCAAATTACCCTTTCCACATCATTCGCTCAGTTTCATGTCAAATCTGTGCACCACGCAGTGGTCAAGTTGGCAGGAATACAAGAATTTAATGTGTAAATTCAACAATATTCAGAGATGTATGAAATAGGCGAATTAGTTTTCAGTGCCTACTTTCATAATGCATAGCCTTTAAATGGTAATGACTTGGGTTAGATTCAGACCAGTGACCTAGAAGTTTCAGGTCCTAAAGCCCATTACTAATCTGCTGAGACATCTCCCAATGCACAGGGATACTTGTAAAATCGCTGACTTTAAAATTCCTTAAACTAGTCAGAGATGACATCGTAACCAGAAAATAAGGAATGTGTTTTTCAGGTTCCTGGAGATAACGGGCACATTTATGGTTTTCATCTCTAGTTACTGTCATCTCAGCAGTCTTATCTAGTCTCTTACACTCCCTGTTGTCTTGTAGAAATACTTTTCTGTCACAGTTTATGCTTTCATATGATAAACATTTACATGGAGTCCTGTCACAGTTGCAAGCATTTAAAATGCATTTAGAAAATGCAACTTTGTGTTATATTTGAATTGACATTTTTCCCTACATAAAAACCTTGAAAACATATGCCAATAAAGGCCAGCCTCTTAAGAACTGGCCTCCTTTTATGCTTACTAATAGTTATCCTTTAGGAAATCTGTCCTTAGATTGCTAAGCTTCTAATCAGCACTAGCTAATTGTAGGTGCTTTCAGCTGGAGTATGCAGTGAGGCAGACGATCAACAAACTGAAGAAATGTTTAATTGCACTTGCAATTTTAACCTGTTGTCAACAGGGAAAATAGAAAGGATGAAAATGACCATTTTAACTGCAGTTAAGAAATTAAGATATTAATATATCAGAAAGAGTGTGGACCCACAAAGAACAGACCTCTATTTAGACATTGAGCTGTCTGACCTTGGACAAGTCACCTAGTTACTCTAAGCATCAGTTTGTAAGTTGAAGATCATCGTGCTTTTATTTTAAAGTGTGGTGGGGAAATGAGATGAGTCTGTGTAACATACGTGCGTGCTCAGTAGTGTCCAACTCTTTGTGACCCCATAGTCTGTAGCCAACTAGACTCCTCTGTCCATGGGATTCTCCAGGCAGGAATACTGGAGTGGGGTGCCATCTCCTACTCCAGGCGATCTTCCTGACCCCAGGATCAAACGAGAAATGAGACAGAAGCTCTAACTGACCTAATGCAGTGTAAGTCATATGACAGCTACTCAAGAAGTGATGGGTATTATGACTATTAATTTGAATGTTAATCACCTTGATGCTCATCCTACCATATACCAATCAAAATGTAATCCTTTGTTTAACCTACAATTAACCAATCAGTGTGGTGTAAAACTGCTATGAAACACACCATCCGTCATATTCACCAAGGTTCCTTCCATTGAGCTGTAAAATACAATAAAAGAGCTCTGGATTTGAAATCAGGAAAGTGAGTTTTAATTTTGGTCTTGATGTTTGCTTGTGTGATCTTGAGCAAATCATTTAACACCACTGAACCTTAGACTTTTTAGCTATAAAATAGAGACCTACTTTATGAGATCATTGGGAGAGTTACATAATATCAAAGAAGGTTGCATTTTGCTAATAGTTAAAGTTAATAGTTAAAATAGTTAAATATTTAATAGTGTTTAATTAATGGTAATAACTTCCAAATGTAGTAAATGCCTTCAGAAATTTATACTTGGAATTAGTTCTGTTTCCTTTCACAAGTTGATATATTTTTATATCAAATATTCTATCCCAGTGCTTTGAGTTAGTTGTCTGCTTTTGGACACTGGTTGCCAAAATAATAATAATACATATATATATGCAAACAAAATTAATTTATTCAGTCAAATTTCTGTAATCCATTAGTATTGTTTCCTCATATTCTCTATATGCATTTTTGAGTTTTTCCTCTTTTAATTTTTTCATTTCATTTGAGTTCTTTTTATTGGAAACAGTTAAGGTATACATTATTACTAAGCTAGGCTAGGCTCCGATGTCCTTAGAAGAGGGAAAGACGCTGGAAATCATTGATTTAGTTCCTAAATCTGTCAGTATGGCAGCCTTTTTCAAAGGGCTTACGCCAAGGCTGTTCTATTCAGTGCTCATGACCCGTCAGCAGGCCTCTGCCGACCCCTCCGCTGGAGACTCCTGGACACGACGCAAGTCTGGCTCAGTCTCTTTTGGGTCACTGCTCCTTTCTCCTGGGTCCTGGTGTGCACACGGTTTTGTTTGCGCCCTCCAAGAGCCTGTTTCCCCAGTCCTGTGAAAGCTCTGTAATCATATCCCACTGGCCTTCGAAGTCAAATTCCCTGGGATTTCTTAGTCCCTTTGTCAGATCCCCAGGCTGGGAAATCTGTTGTGGGTCCTAGAACTTCCACGATGGTGTGAGAACTTCTTTGTTATAACTGTTCTCCAGTTTGTGGGTTGTCTGCTTGGTGGCCCTGTGGTGGGGCTCATGTGCTATGCCTCCCCGGCCTGCTGCAGCCAGAGGCCCTGTCCCCGCAGCAGGCCAGAGCTGATCTGTGCCTCCCCAGGAGACACTCAGACACTCAAAGGCAGCTGTGTCTCAGTCTCTTGTGGGGTCCTTGGGTCCTGGTGAGCACAAGGTTTTGCTTGAGCCTTCCCATCATCTCTGGCAGGTATGGGGTTTGATTCTTACACAGTTCTGCCCCTCATTCTGTCTTGTTGGTGCTTCTTCTTCGCCCTTGGACGGGGATATCTTTTTCGATGGGATTCAGCATTCGCTGGTTGATGGTTGTTCGGCAGTTAGTGGAAATTTTGGAGTGCTCACAGAAGATGAGGGAACATACATGGAGAGAACACATCCCCACCCATCAACGGAAAATTGGATTAAAGATTTACTGAGCACGGGCCCTGCCCATCAGAGCAAGACCCAGATTCCCCCACAGCCAGTCCCTGCCATCAAGAAGCCTCTGCAATCCTCTCATCCTTGTCCATCAGAGGGCAGACAGAATAGAAACTATAGCTACAGAAAACTAACCAAACTTATCACTTGGATCACAACCTGGTTTAACTCAATAAAACTTTGAGACAGGCCATGTAGGGTCACCCAAGACAGACGGGTCATGGTGGAGAGTTCTGGCAGAATGTGGTCCATGGGAGAAGAAAATGGCAAACCACTTCAGTATTCTTGCCTTGAGAACCCCATGAACAGTATGAAAAGAGAAAAAGGACACTGAAAGATGAACTCCCCAGGTCAATAGGTGCTCAATATGCTACTGGAGAAGACTGGAGAAATAGCTCCAGAAAGAATGAAAAGGCTGAGCAAAAGTGAAAACAGCGCCCTGCTGTGGATGTGATTGGTGATGGAAGTAAAGTCTGATGCCATAAAGAACAATATTGCATAGGAATCTGGAGTGTTAGGTCCATGAGCCAAGGTAAATTGGATGTGGTCAAACAGGAGATGGCAAGAGTGAACACTGACATTTTAGGAATCAGAGAACTAAAATGTACCCGAATGGGCAAATTTAATTCAGATGACTATAATATCTACTACTTAGGGCAAGAATCCCTTAGAAGAAATGGAGTGGCCCTCATAGGCAACAAAAGTCTGAAATACAGTACTTGGGTGCAATCTCAAAATGACAGAATGGTCTTTATTCCTTTCCAAGGCAAACCATTCAGTATCATAGTAATCCAAGTCTATGCCCCAACCACTAATGCTGAAGAAGCTGAAATTGAAAGGTTCTATAAAGACCTACAAGACCTTCTAGAACTAACACCAGAAATACATGTGCTTTTCATCATTGGGGACTTGAAAGCAAAAATAGGAAGACAAGAGATATCTGGAGTAACAGGCAAAATTGGTCTCGGAGTACAAAATGAAGCAGGGCAAAAATAACAGAGTTTTGCCAAGAGAGTGCACTGGTCATAGCAAACACCCTCTTCCAATAATGCAAGAGATGACTCTACACTTATATATCACCAGATAGTCAATACCAAAATCAGATCGATTATATTCTTGGCAGCCAAAGATGGAGAACCTCTATACAGTCAGCAGAAACAAGACCAGGAGCTGAGTGTTACTCAGATAATGAACTCCTTATTGTCAAATTCAGATTTAAATTTGACAATAGGGAAAACCACTAGACCATTTTGGTAGGACCTAAATTAAATCCCTTATGATCATACAATGGAAGTGACAAATAGATTCAAGGGATTGGATGTGATAGAGTGCCTGAAGAACTATGTACAGAGGTTCATAACATTGTACATGAGGCGGTGATAAAAAACCAATCCCCAAGAAGAAGAAAGGTAAGAAGGCAAAATGGTTGTCTAAGGAGGACTTACAAATGAGTGAGAAAAGAAGAGAAGCAAAAGACAGACAAAGGAGAAAAGGAAAGATCTATCCATCTGAATACAGATTTCCAAAAATAACAAGAAGAGACAAGAAAGCCTTCCTAAGTGATCAATGCAAAGAGATAGAGTAAAACAGTGGAATGGGAAAGACAAGAGATAACTCTGAGAAAATCAGAGATACCAAACGAATATTTCATGCAAAGATGGGCACAATAAAGAACAGAAACAGTATGAACCTAACAGAAGCAGAAGATATCAAGAAGAGGTGGCAAGAATACATAAAAGAACTATACAAAAAAGATCTTCATGACTGGATAACCACAATGGTGTGATCACTCACCTAGAGACAGCATCCTGTGATGCGAAGTCAAGGGGGCCTTAGGAAGCGTCGGTACAGAGCTAGCGCAGGTGATGGAATTCCAGCTGAGCTATTTAAATCCTAAAAGTTGATGCTGACTCAATGTACAAGCAAATTTGGAAAACTCAACAGTGGCTGCGGGACTGGAAAAGGTCAGTTTTCATTCCAATTTCAAAAAAAGGCAATGCCAAAGAATGTTAAAACTACCATACAATTGCATTATCTCACACACTAGCAAAGTAATGCTCAAAAGTTATACAAGCTAGGCTTCAACAGTTTGTGAACTGAAAACCTCCAGATGTTCAAGCTGGATTTAGAAAAGGCAGAGGAACCAGAATTCAAAGTGCCAACATTGTTGGATCATAGGAAAAGCAGAGAATTCCAGAAAAACATCTATTTCTGCTTCATTGACTCTGCCAAAGCCATTGACTGTGTGGATCACAACTGTGGAAAATTCTTCAAGAGATGGGAATACCAGACCACGTGACCTGCCTCCTGAGAAATCTGTATGCAGGTCAGGAAGCAACAGTTAGAACTAGACATGTAACAATGGACTGGTTCCAAATCGGGAAAGGGTTATGTCAAGGCTGTATATATGTCACCTCGCTTATTTAACTTACATGCAGAGTACATAATGTGAAATCCTGGGCTGAATTAAGCATAAACTGGAAACAAAATTGCAAGGGCAAATGACCTCAGATATACAGATGACATCACCCTTATGGCAGAAAGCAAAGAGGAACTAAAGAACCTCTTGATGAAAGATGAAGAGGAGAGTGAAAAAGTTGTCTTAAAACTCAACATTCAGAAAACTAGGATCATGGCATCTGGCCCCATCACTTCATGGCCAATAGATGGGGAAACAATGGAAACAGTGACAGAGTTGATTTTCTTGGGCTCCAAAATCACTGCAGATGGTGACTGCAGCCATGAAATTAAAAGACACTTACTCCTTGGAAGACAAGCTGTTAGACTGCTGATTAAAAAGCAGACATTACTTTGGCAACCAACATCATCTGTCATAGTTATGGTTTTTCCAGTAGTCATATATGGATGGGCGAGCTGGACCATAAAGAAAGCTGAGTGCTGAAGAACTGATGCTTTTGAACTGTGGTGTTGGAGAGGACTCTTGAGAGTCCCTTGGACTGCAAGGAGATTAAAGAAGTCCATCCTAAAGGAAATCAGTCCTGAATATTCACTGGAAGGACTGAAGCTGAAGCTCCAGTTCTTTGGCCACCTGATCCAAAGAACTGATTCATTGGAAAAGACCCTGATGTTGGGATAGTTTGAAAGTTGGAGGAGAAGGGAACAACAGAGAATGCGATGGTTGGATGGCATCACTGACTCAATGGACATGAGTCTGAGCAAACTCTGGGAGTTAGTGATGGACAGAGAGGCCTGGTGTGCTGCAGTCCATTGGATCATAAAGAATTGGACAGGACTCAGCAACTAAAGTGAACTGAGCTATCATTATGACCTTTGACTAGTCACCTCTGCTTTTTGACCTGTTGTTTTCTGATCCATTAAATGATGTTACTAATGTTGCTGTTTTTATCAATAGCAAATGAAATCTTGAGCAGTTAAGTGTATTTCAAATTAGAAAGTAGTTTACTATACTAAAGAATACCAGAATGAAGGTGTTAGTATACATGAAGTTTGAATATTTGCTCCCTCATTTAGCGAAGCTGAAGTTAATATTTTGAGTTTAAGGGAAAATGAAATACTTTAAGAAAATACTCACAAAATTTGAAAGGTGAATGTTGATGTAGAAAAAGCAAGTGATGAAATTAAAACACAGATCCTCCAGAGAGCTGAAGAGGAGAGTTACTGTTTATAAGGAATAAAGAAAAGAGTTTTTCTGTGAAAGTAGTTGGGGTAAATTGTGAACAGTAATTTAATTTTGTGAAATATATTGTTTTCATTATCTAGATTTTTTTTTTTTTTGGCATGGATCTTCACTTATTCCAGCACTATTTCTTGAAAAATCTATCAATTTTTTTAATTCCGTGTGTCCTTACTCTTTTATCAAAGAACATTTGACTATATTTGTGAGTCTATTTCTGGCCTCTGTCTTCAGTTTCACTGGTCTGTTCCCCTATCCATTCACCAGTACTATACTGTTTGGTTCACTGTAACTTTATAATGTCCTGAAATCAGATACTGTGAGTCCTGTAACTTTTCCGGAGATACTGTGTTGACCATTCTAGATCTTTCAATATAACCACACAATCAATTACTGGAATTTTGGTTGGGATTATAATTAATTTGTAGATCAAATTGGGAAGAAAGAAGATCCTAATGAGACTGAGTCTTCCTACCCATGAGAATGGATTATTTCTGCATTTACTTAGTTCATTTTTTATTTATTTCATCAACATTTTGTAATTTTTCTCATATAAATCTTCTACATATCTTGCTAGGCTTCTACCTAGGTATCTTATTTTTCATATGCCAATGTAAATTGTTTTGTGTTTTTAATTTCAAATTCTAATTATTCACTGCTGGTATATAGGGAAACAAATGACTGTCATATATTAACCTTGAATTCTACAAACTTGTATAATCATTTATTCCAGGTGTTTGTTGTTGGTGATTCTTTGGAATTTTCTACATGAACAATTAGGTGATCTACATACAAAGACAGTTTCCATTTTTCTTTCCCAGTGTGTATAATTTATTTATTTTTTCCAATGTGTATAACTTTAATTTGCTTATCTTATTGCATTAGATTTGTTCCATTCAGTTTTCAATGTTGAATAGGTGTGGGGATAGTCAGCATCCTTGTCTTGCTATCTTAAAAAGAAACCATTTTTACCATTTAATATGCTATTAGCTGTGGGCTTCCCTTGTGGCTCAGCTGGTAAAGAATCTGCCGGCAATGCAGGAGACCTGGGTTCGATCTCTGTTTTGGGAAGATCCCCTGGAGAAGGGAAAGGCTACCCACTCCAGTATTCTGGCCTAGAGAATTCCATGGACTATGCAGTCCTTGGGGTCCTAAAGAGTCAGACACGACTGAGCAAATTTCACTTTCACTTTCACGTGCTATTAGCTGTAGGCGTTCTTTATCAAGTTGAGGCAGGTCACCTCTATGCCATGTTTGCTAAGAATTTTTATCATAAAAGGGCTAACTTTTCAGTCTTCTTTATCTGTTGATGTGATTGCATGATTTTATCTTTTTGTAGCTGACTGATTTGATAGATTACATGAATTGAATTTTGAGTATTGAATTAAACTTGCATACCTGGAATAAAGTCCTTTTAGCCATGGTTTTGAGTTCTTTTTATACATTGATGGTTTATATTTGCTAATATTTTGTTGAGGATATTTACATTTATATTAATGAGAGGTATTGGTCGGTCATTTTAATTTTTTGTAATATTTTGCTCTAGTTTTGGTATTAGGTTTATATTGGTCTCATAAAAGGGTCTGAAATATTCCCTTTTCTTCAGTTTCTGGGAAGTTTTAAGTATTGTTTTTAATTATTTTTTAAACGTTTGGTAGAATCCATATGGCCCTGGACTTTTCTTTGTTGGAAGATTTTAAATTGACAATTCAGTCTCCTTATTAGTAATTAGTTGCTTAGATTTTCGTTTTCTTCATGATTCAGTCATGACAGGTTGTATGCGTCTAGAGGTTTCTCCATTTCTTCTAGATTGTACAGTTTGTTGTATGATTGTTCATACCAGTATCTTACGTTCCATTGTGTTTGTGTGTTTGTGTGTAATGTCTCCTCTTTCATTTAGAATTTTATTAGTCCTTGTTGTTTTTTTAGGTAAGCGCAGCTACAGTTTTCTCTATGTTGTTTATCTTTTCAAAAAACCAGCTGTCAATTTCATTGATCTTTTCTAGTGTCTTCTTATGCTTTACATCATTTATTTCACTCAAATCTTTGTTATTTCCTGCTTCCTCCTGCTGATTTGGGGATAGATTGCTTTGCTTTTCTGAGTTCCGTGAAATGTAAAGTTATGATGCTTATTTCATTTCTTTGTTTTTACTTAATGTAGTCATTTACTGCAATGAATTTCCTTCTTTGGACTGTGTTTTCTGTTTCCCATAAGCTTTGGTATGTTATATTTTCATTTGTCTCAAGATTACTTTAATTAGTCTTTTGACTTTTTGTTTGATCCATTGGTTATTTGGTAGCATATTGTTTAATCTGAGATGTACAGATATTTCAGTTGTGTTCCCATGATTATAGAGGAGTACTCTTGACGTGTGATTTGGTCTGGGAGAGGGCAAGCATTCCCTCCCCCATGTAGTCCCCAGTAATTTTATGATGAGGTCTCAGTGTTTTAGTGAATATGGGTTCCTGGTCTGTGCCCTTCACAAGTACTTTTCTCTCCTCTATGTGATACAGGAAGATTAGAGGTGGTTGAAAATGGTAATTGCTCTTCCGCCATAGGGAAGATTACAGGAGGCTGGACTTGGGCATTTCTCTTCCCCAAGACTGGTAGGCTCTCGGAAAACCCCAGAGTGTGGAGCCAAGTAAGTCTAGGATAGCCTTTTCTAAGGGGACATATGACGTTCTAGTTGTTTTCAGGTTTACTTTTCCTTTTCCCTGGGTGGAAACACAGGATTTTCATCCTGTCTTTATGCTGAGAACCTGGTGGTCCTCCCTGGGGTCAATCTCTTCAAAGTGTGAATTCCTCCTCCCAAAGCTGGGCCCCCACGGGTTTTTATCTCTCAAGCTAGTCCACACTCGGTCTCCAATAACTAGTCAGTTACTCTTTAGGTTTTCCTACCGGCTGGCTCCAATAGTGATTTCTATGCCTTGTGTGTTGTGATTCTATGCATTTACCTATCTCTTTGGTTTGCCTGGTGACATCAACTCTCTGATTAAGCTAAGAGTAATTACTGATTTTTTGTTTGTTCAATTTTTTTTTCTGATGAGGACTAGATTAATGATTCTCAAGCCTTTTACACATGTGACCAAACTAATTTCCTTTTTTAAAAATAGAAAAGTAAATTGGCAACAACTCAATGACACTTTAGTTTTCTGAGAGCCTGGCTTTTAGGAAGCCCAATGATACATAAAGGCACATACATATAGGTTTTTTAAAATTACATCTGACAGTGAAAAATTCATTTCTTGGCACTGAAAATATATTATGCAGGGCATTCAATGGAAGGTTTTAAAGAATAAGAAGTCAGAGATGCATTTACATATTTTCATCTTTGTAATGCATCTTTGATT
This sequence comes from Moschus berezovskii, assembly GCF_049115385.1. Classification (NCBI taxonomy): domain Eukaryota; kingdom Metazoa; phylum Chordata; class Mammalia; order Artiodactyla; family Moschidae; genus Moschus; species Moschus berezovskii. Next base: position 119,609,635 of record NC_142462.1, read on the forward strand.
GCAATAGCTATGTGTTCCTATAGAAAAGAAACTATAATGTATCAATCTTTGTTTATCTCAAGTCCCTTTAGTCACCTCTGCGTGCAGGTAGACCACCATAAATGCACACCAAATGCACAGCAAAGTCTGCAGTCCAGGGTTGGTATTCCTATAGCACAATTCAGAACTGAGGCACAATCCATCAAACACTACAGTCCGAACATATGCTTGCAAGCCAACCAGTGATAAGGATCCCAACATCCTCTAAGGAAAAATGAGAAGCATCCGTAAAATTATGCTGACCTTATCAAAGAAATACGAGGACAGTGAAAAATCTGAAAAGAATGTGCACAAAAAGTTGCTTAGGTTCAGTGTAGTATCATTTACCTGAATAATATGGAGTCAAGGCTCTGGGGGCAAAAAGTAGATTAATCAAGGACTTTTTTCTTTTCTTTTCTAAGTGATTTTATCAGCATTTTGTTCTTTAAGGGGAAGAATAAATAAGGCTAAAGGCTTATCTGATGGCAGCAAAGTTATTCTTTAGCTGGATGGTTGAACACGGCTGATAGTCAGCTAGTATTCTTTAGGAAACGTCTAAACTGAAAGTGAAGTCGCTCAGTCATGTCTGATTCTTTGAGACCCCATAGACTGTAGCCTACCAGGCTCCTCTGTCCATGGGGTTTTCCAGGCAAGAGTACTGGAGTGGATTGCCATTTCCTTCTCCAGGGGATATTCCCAACCCAGGGCTTGAACCCAGGTCTCCCACATTGTAGACAGATGCTTTTACCGTCTGAGCCACCAGGAAATGTCTACCATTACTAAAATATTTTGCTCAATGCTTGGTTAAGCCAGTAACCTCCATCCTCAAGATGATCCTTGCTGTTTAACCATTTCTGGAAGTCTCTTCAGATTATCTGGACTTTAAACAATGTATTTATTTGTTTATTTGGCTACACTGGGTTTTAGTTGAGGCACATGGGATCTTTAGCTGCACCATGTGAGCACTTAGTTGTGGCGTGTGGGATCTACTTCCCTGACCAGGGATCAAACCCAGACCCCCTGAGTTGGGGGTGCAGAGTCTTATGTACTGGACCGCCAGGGAAGTCCCTCAGCCTTGTCTTTCTGAACGGTAGGTAGCACTCACTGCCCCAGTCCTGTCTTTATCCTACTCTCATGTCTGTCATGCTGAGCAGGTGTCCATGCTCTGTGTGCTGTGCTAAGGCACTTCAGTCATATCCAACTCTTTGCAGTCCTCTGGACTGTGACACTAAGGGATCAGGCTCCTCTCTCCATGTTATTTTCCAGGCAAGAATACCGGAGTGTGTTGCCATGCCCTCCTCCAAGGGATCTTCAAAACTCAGGGATCAAACCTGCATCTTTTTTTTTTTTTAATCTATTTATTTTAGTTGGAGGCTAATTACTTTACAATATTGTGGTGGTTTTTGCTATACATTGACATGAATCAGCTATGGGTGTACATGTGTCCCCTGGTCCCGAACCCGACCCCCCCACATCCCTCCGCATCCCACCCCTCAGGGTTGTCCCAGCGCACCGGCTTTGAGTTCCCTGTTTCATGCATCGAACTTGGACTGGTCATCTATTTCACATATGGTAATATACATGTTTCAATGGTATTCTGTCAAATCAGCCCACCCTCACCTTCTCCAACAGAGTCCAAAAGTCTGTTCTTTATATTTGTTCTTTATATCTCTTTTGCTGTCTTGTATATAGGGTCGGCATTACCATCTTTCTAAATTCCATATATATGTGTTAATATACTGTATTGGTGTTTTTCTTTCTTACTTACTTTCCTCTGTGTAATAGGCTCCAGGTTCATCCACCTCATTAGAATTGACTCATCACATGCATTCTTTTTAATATGCTCAGAAATATACTAGCAGTTCATGCAGCTCCATACCAGAAAAATAAACGACACAATCAAAAAATGTGCCAAAGAACTAAACAGACCTTTCTCCAAAGAAAACATACAGAGGCTAACAAACACTTGAAAAAATGCTCAACATCACTCATTATCAGAGAAATGCAAATCAAAACCACAATAAGGTACCATCTCATGCCAGTCAGAATGGTTACCATCAAAAAGTCTACAAACAATAAATGCTGGAGGGGGTGCGGAGAAAAGGGAACCCTCTTAGACTGTTGGTGGGAATGCAAACTAGTACAGCCACTATGGAGAACAGTGTGGAGATTCCTTAAAAAACTGGAAATAGAATTGCCATACAACCCAGCAATCCTACTGCTGGGCATACACACCGAGGAAACTAGAATTGAAAGAGACACGTGTACCCCAGTGTTCATTGCAGCACTGTTTATAATAGCGAGGACATGGAAGCAACCTAGATGTCAATCAGCAGATGAATGGATAAGAAAGTTGTGGTACATATACACAATGGAATATTGCTCAGCAATTTAAAAAAAAAAAAGAAAAAAAAAAACTGCATCTTTTAAGTGTCCTGAATTGACAAGCATATTCTTTACCACTAGTGCCACATGGAAAGACCTAGTGATTAACAAATATTTGGAATATCATCCTTTAAATTGTAGAAGAAGCAAACTATGATGTCTGGGTATGATTTCAAGAAATTTCCTTCTCATCTTTAAAACTTATTTTAATAATTTAACCTTAGACAAGAGTGCCATTTAGAGTTCAATACCTTTAATTTCAATCCTTCAATCATTTGGATACAACTGATATCATTAAATATGATTTTAAAATATTGTATATATATATATATATATATATATATATATAATTATTTCCAAAGCAGAACAAATAGAATGGTATATACTCTGGTATCATATTGACTGATTTATTTTCAAGTTGAGAAATGTGTGGGTTTGAAAGTAAGCCATCCCCAATATTCTTTCTGCCAAGTCTAGCAAACATGAAAGAGATGTCTTTCAATATCCAAGCAACAAGCATCTCAATGATCTTGAGTGGAAAAATACAAAATATATATGTGATCCACCTGGAAAGTGGTGAAAAAAAAATTTTTTTTAGTTGAAGTTCTTGTCAAAACAAAGGTATAACAAGATTCAGGGAGAAGGATGAGCTTTGTTGAAGAGTGAATTAATCATTTTGAAGAAGATTTGCATTTGATTACATGTTTAAGTTTGAAGACAAGTAGTTATGTTGTACTTTCTTTGAAAGCATGTAAAGGCAAATCTTTTTCATTGTGAAAAATTAGCACAAAGTCTAATTGATATTAAGTAAATTTTCTTGAATGCAAGTTCTAAAGAAACCATTCAAGTTGGTATCCATTTAGTCTTACATCTGTGCACTTCACTACTGCTGAGGCATTGTATCAAAATACATGAACAGAAATCAGGAAATATGTGTTAATTTTACCCTATTAAAAGGGCAGAACATTGCAAACTTATTTAGAAGTTCTTTTGAGAAAGATTTTTCCATACTCTAACTCAGAGTTATTCAATAGAATCTCTACAGTTATGGAAACAGGCTCTATCTACTTTATCATATACAGTTGCCAGGAGCCACAAACAGTAGAAATGACTAGTGTGACAAGGGTCTGATTTTTAAATATCATTTCATTTTTAATTGCCTTATATTTACATTAAACCATTCTGTGCCTAAGACATTTCATTGGACGACAGCTCAGTTCAGTCACTCAGACATGTCCAACTCTTTGAGGCCCCATGGACTGCAGGACACCAGGCCTCCCTGTCCATCATCAACTCCTGGAGCTTGCTCAAACTCATGGCCATCAAGTCCGTGATGCCATCCAATCATCTCATCTTCTGTTATCCTCTTTTCCTCCTGCCTTCAATCTTTCCCATCATCAGGATCTTTTCCAACGAGTCAGTTCTTCCCATCAGGTGGCCAAAGTATTGGAGCTTCAGCTTCACGTTCAGTCCTTCCAATGAACATTCAGAACTGATTTCCTTTAGGATGGACTGGTTGGATCTGGAACTCTCAAGAGTCTTCTCGGTTGGACTACATCGCCATATATTTCTGAATTTTAGTTATCTCGTAACCCATTAGCCAGAGTCTCCCATTTCTAAATGATTATTAATAGTGTCAGAATTTGTGTTTTAATAATTTTGCATGTCTTCCATTTTAATTTTCAGATGCTTGTTTTTAAGAACCTTGAACAAACCAAACATATGTAAATGATACTGAAAACTTTAAAACAAATTTATATCCATCCAAATAATACATGCATTGCAACTTTCCTGTGGTCTAGTGACTAAGACTCTGAGCTTCCAATGCAGAGGGTCTGCGTTTGACCCATGGTTAGGGATCTAGATCCCACATGCTGCAGCTGAAAGTTTGCATGCCGTAACTAGGACCCAGCACAGCCAAATAAATATTTTGAAAACACACACTCAAATAATACAATCATTGACCACATTGCTAACATACACCTGGCAAACTTTGCTGTTGACCATCCATGCATACTGATAGCGTCTGTTTTTTTTTTTTTTTTTGTGAAACAAATCCTCAGGGGAATCTTTAAACATAAAGATTTTTTTCTCACAAAGCAAGTTATCCTTCCAATAAATTCTGAACTTGTTTCTGTTACAGGGGAACAAGCAGAGTCAGCAGATGTAAGATATGTTCTCTGCTTATAAGCTCTCTTGGACCTATGTACACTAACACTTAGTCAATTAATAGGAACTTCAATAACACTATTATTTCCAGTTCTACTGACAAATTGATATCCTAAACTAAAATAAGCCACATGGCCTCAACAAAGTGAAACAGAATGGCCATTTCTCTGGAAGAAATTCCAGGAGAGCTGGTCAAGCATAATAGCCTCATGGCATAACTGCAGAAATCAAGCCAAGTAGATGATATTTAGAGCTAGTAAATCTATCATCTAACAAAAGAAATATCTGTTGCCTCACACAGGCTGCAAGCACATGTTTATTAGTGTTGTCTTGCATATACTTCATTTCTGTTCTTGTTCCTTTTATCTTTCAATGTCTCTCTCCCTTCCTTGCTCAACGTCTCTCATTTGTATTTTCTTCTGTGATAAACTTGTTCCATCAATGCTTTCTCTCCTTTCATCTGCAAGTATTTTTAAGTGAGACACTTGTATAGGTCATATATCCATCTGTTCTGATTGTTAGGGGAACCATCTTTCAAAATTGCCTTTGAATAAATTGATAACAAAAAGTTGGCCCTCTAAAAGGAAGGAAACAATGTCAAATAGTAAATACATTTTATACCCTGTAGCATGTAGACAGAATATTTTTGCATTGACACACACGGTCAATTTTAAAGTATGTCATTTCCACTCACTGTAAAAAATTGCTTAATTATGCCAACAGTCTCCAGGGTGCCACATGCATTGTAAGCTTAGCTTCACTGCCCTGTCCCAGAAATTATATTCTAGGAGTGATATACAGGGGGAGGGGAATAAAAGATGTTTTAAATAACATGATTTGGGATGGAAATTTGATAAATACAGATACAATTTTATTGTATAGAATGGTGCATTTAGAAGGAATCTTAGAAATCATTTGACAGACAAATAAGCTGATGTAAAGATAGAACAAGTGAGTTGTTCAAGGTCAGAATATAATTAATAGAAAGATCCTAAGTTCATATTATCAGAGTCTTACAAATATTAAATACTTAAATATAAACTGGATCTTATGTTTGCCAAATAAGCTAGAGAACATGAAACTAATATACGGTTGTATATGTGTGTGTGTGTGTGCGCACGCGCATGTGTGCACACTCCATCATATCTGGCTCTCTGAGACCCCATGGACTGTAACCCGCCAGGTTCCTCTGTCCATGGAATTCTCCAGGTAGGAATACTGGAGTGGATTGCCCTTCCCTTATCCAGGGGATGTTCCCGAACTGCAGATTGAACCTGCTTCTCTTATATCTCCTGTATTTCCAGGAGGGTTCTTTACCACTAGCACTGCCTGGGAAGCCAGTGTGTGGTTGGTTGATGTCAAATATTTCTGGAATCCTACATATGTCAGGTGAACTTGAAAACAAACAGGGACAGTCAAGGAGCTTTGAGTAACTGACAAGGTAGAAATTCAGTCAGGTTTTTTGTTAGGATATTAGGATAGAAACATCCTTGAACTCTTTCTAGGTACCATCTGTTGACTCTATAAAGTGAGCAAAACCCAAGCATAGTTATGGCTCTAAGACTGGGGCAGAAATGTCACCAAAAGCTCTTTGCTGACAACTTTTCTTTGAAAGGGCATTTGCTTCTACGTAGGTGCTTAGATCCCTAAAACTTCTGAGACATGAAATGCCACTAGATGATTTCTTATAGGAAAATCAATTTTGGGAGGAAGGAAGGTTGAGGGAAAGAGTTTGGTGCATTAGAGGAATCACAAAAATTCAAATGGCTGAATCAGAATAAGTAAGGGAGACAATGGTACAAATTGAGGTTGGAAGGAGAATCAGGGCCATAATCTTACAGATTCAAGCATATCATGCTAATAAATCAAGAGTTTAATCTAAATAAATTGAGAAGCCACTAAATGCACAAATTTGTGATGCTTGAGATTAAAATGTGTATAAATTTTATTGCCTTGAGGTATAAACTGCAAAGTTCAATGATGGAGTTTACATGAGTTAAGAAATTTCAGGGATTATTCTGATAATCTGTTTGGGTAGTGGTGACATATTAAAGGGCATTTCCAGAAGCCAGGATCAAGACCTAGTGTGTGTACCTGGATTCTTTAGGAGAAGTCTTATCAGTTAACAGGATAAAAACACAAACTTCCGCTTCTGTTCTTGGCCATCGCATATGCCCACTTCATCCCCTCTTGACTCCTAATGTTCCAGGTGTGGGGCTGGCTGTCCTGAATCGTGACAGCCTGGTTAACCATTGTGACCCCCAGAGATCATCTCCATGTGTCAGCAGGGCCCCTGCTTCTTGAATTTTTAGCTCAAAATAATCTTTGACATGGTCAGGTTTCACTTTATCTAGTTCCTCTTCCTTCTTTTTAGGTCTCTTGTTCGTTTCTCTGTTCAGTTGATGGAAAATCCTATGTAAAAGAAAATTTTATCTGCCATACATTTGTTTGATAACCAAAATAAGAATGTTCACTCAGTCTTCCAAGGGTTAATTCTGCAGGCCCAGCCATAAAGTCCCACTTGATCTTGATAATTGATAGAGAAGTCTGAAGGGTAGGCACAGTGCTTTTCTTGCTATTTCACACAGGGAGCAGGTAACACAAAGCGACATTTTTGATTATGTACGCATCAGCAGCTATGATTTATGGCACCTGTTTGTATCTGTTACATGAATGATGGGCTTATAAGCCAAAAATAAAGCTACTGTATTCACACCTGAGGCCTGAGAAGTGACAGTTTGGTAAAAGAACTAGGGAAAACAAAACTCTATAAAAACGCCAAAGAGATAAACATGAAACAAGAAAGAGCCTGTGTCTTTACCTAAGAGTGTATTACTTTCTACCTAATATTATACAACTTAGACACTGAGTGATGAAAGAACTCAGCTACTTGCTGCTACAGCCCCCTTCATTTCAATGCTCAGCACCTCACCTGGAACAGGTCTTCAATAATTATATGTTGATCAAATTGTTTAGCATATATACATGTCAACAGAAAATAAGGTACCACTTGACACTTTTTTAGCATCATTTTTGTTCCCTTCTGACAAACTCTTTTGCTGAAGGTTAAATACTTTCAAATAATTTTGAAATAATTGCACTAATTAGTACATATAAATGAGCTTTTTAGCTTGAAACATTAGCGTGCTATTTCTAGAAATTATGTAGAAAGTGAAAGTGTTAAGAAATTAAATTACTGTACCTTAAAATGGCAGTTTTTTGCTCTCATCTTTGTTTAAGAAAAGAAAAAGAAAAGGTTGATTCTTAAATTCAGATACCTTGATTGATTTATGAATGAAAGATAAATTAAATTTCAGAAGTATAAAGGTTCCAAGTCACTCTGTGAATTAACTATGATCTTTAAAGAGATTTGCAGGGGATTATTTTCTATGTATGAGCAGATAAAGTAAATCACAGCCATAAATATCATCTATCTGGGTAACAAAATTGTGACTTCATCTGTGAAGACAAAGAGAAGGCTATGTTATGTGGATCAAGTGCTTCTTTTTTTGTATTATGGAATTAAAACGTTCCAGAGGAAGCCAAGTTTATTTTAATTCCCTTTTTGTTGAGAAACAAGGAAATTGTGGACTTGTCATAGGATTTGCCCCAAATCCTTAACTAGAATCAGAGCATGTGTGTGGCTTCTCATTTCATCATCCTCACCACTGTGGGTCCTAATCATGAAAACCAATGCAGATCTACCACTCCATGCCAACCACTGATGTTAATAAGTCAGAAACCTAAAATAGAGGGAGATCAATCACAGTAGTGGTTGATGTTTGTGTCTGGATTCAGAAGTCCGAGCCAGAAGGCTTGGAAGACCCTCTCATGAAAATGGGCCAGTTGAGGCTCTGAGTTATGCCAGGGCATAACTATTCTGTCACTGAGCGGAGAACAAAATTATGGATGGAAAGGTCCAGAGAATCACTTAGCTGAATATCACAGAGGCGTAAGCAGAAGGATAATGAGAAGCACCACACAAATCTAAGTTTGATTCCTGCGAATACTCTGGTCTCCACTCGTGGGTTCACCTTCTAGTGAGTCAGTAGGTAAATTAGACTATGGTAGAGTTCAGCAAGCTGAAGAAAGCCAGATTTAGAGAACTGAGAACTCTGGGTGTGCTGGGTATCCTGAGAGGAGCTCAGGGCAGGAAGGGAGTCAGGTGGAAAAGCAGATCTTTGCTGCCCAAGCTCTGTTCAAGGTCCAGGAACTGACATCTGGCAGTTTGGGAAAGCGCAGGCTGGCTCTACACTCAGAAGTTTAGAGCAGTCCAAAGGTCAGTGTTTTAGGGCTGAAGCTCCTGTTTGCACAACCCATTGAGAGATTAGAGGATTTAGCCTGACAAGATCAGGATCTGGACACAAGGATCTAAAAGGGCCAGTTTGAACAAGGGCTATTGCAAAGGCAGGAAGGAATTGGCCAGAGACCAAGGCAGGAAGGCTGGTTCACACTGGAATGTGGTTTTGGAGGAGTGAGAGGTGCATAAGAGGGCTTCTTAGGTCGCTCAGAAGAGTCTACTGGCCAGTGCTGGAGAAGCTGGGTACGTGGGTTCGATCCCTGGGTCAGGAAGATCCCCGAAGGAGACAGTGTCAACCCACTCCAGTATTCTTGCCTAGAGAATCCCATGGACAGAGGAGTCTAGTGGGCTACAGTCTAAAGGGTCACTAAAAGTTGGACATGATTGAGTGCATGCACACACACACACACACACACACACACACAAGAGGTACATGGGAACAAGGGAGAGGAGGGAGAGAAATATGGATTTGGATCAAGTCTAGGACACAAGTACAAAAGCTAGCAACGACCAGTCAACTCTGGGAGACATAAAGGAATGTGGTGGTGGGATCAGAACTGAGTCTCAACGAAACTTAACAGCTGCTGTTGGGAAGTTGCTGCATTGATCCCACAAGTGGGACACGTGCCCATGTGGGAAAGTATAGAACAAGGTGCCTGGTTATCTCCATATCTCCCTCCTACTGATGTGCATTTTAGGTAAGGTTTGAAATTAGCCATCAGAACCGTATCTTCCCTGCACACACAGTGACCTTAATAAGTAAGTAAAATCAACAGCCGTCAGCTCTTCGCAGTTTTGTTGTTTTCATTGTTTCGTTTTCTGATATAGCAGAGGAAGGGTGGACAGTGTATGGAAAGTCTATGGCAGAGACTTTATCTTTAGGAGCACCTGAAACGTTGTCTGGTGACCTCCATTCCTCCCACCTTGACTATTGTTCAGTCACCAAGTCATGTCCAAGTCTTTGCAAGCCCATGGACTGCAGCACACCAGGCTTCCCTGTCCTTCACCGTCTCCCAGAGTTTGCTCAAACTCATGTCCATCTAGTCAGTGATGCCATCCAGCCATCTCACTCTCTCTCATCCCCTTCTCCTCCTGCCTTCAATCTTTCCCAGCATCAGGGTCTTTTCCAGTGAGTTGACTCTTTGCATCAGGTGGCCAATGTATTGGAGCTTCAGCTTCAGCACCAGTCCTTCCAATGAACATTCAGGACTGATTTCCTTTAGGACTGACTGCCTTGATTTCCTTGCAGTCCAGTGAAAGTAAAAGTTGCTCAGCCGTGTCTGACTCTTTGAGACCCCATGGACTATGGGGACCCCACGGACTGTGACCCCATGAATTCTCCAGGCCTGAATATTGGAGTGGGTAGCTGTTCCCTTCTCCACCTTGCAGTCCAAGGGCCTCTCAAAAGAGTCTTCTCCAACACCACAGTTAGAAGATATCGATTCTTTGGTGCTCAACCTTTTTTATTGTCCAGCTCTCACATCCATACCTGACTACTGGAAAAACCATAGATTTGACTAGATAGACCCTTGTTGGCAAAGTAACGTCTCTGCTTTTTAATATGCTCTACAGGTTTGTAATTGTTTTTCTTCCAAGGAGCAAGCATCTTCTAATTTCATGGGTGCAGTCACCATCCACAATGATTTTGGAGCCCAGGAAAATAAAGTCTGTCACTGTTTCCATTGTTTTCCCATCTATTTGCCATGATTTTCATTTTTTGAATGTTGAGTTTTAAGACAGCTTTTTCACTCTCTTTCACCTTCATTAAGAGGCTTTGATTCCTCTTTACTTTCTGCCATAAGGGTGGTGTCATCTGCATATCTAAGATTATTAATATTTCTCCTGACAAACCTTCACTAAGGCGGTTTTATTTCACTTGTCTACTTTCTTATCTGGTCTTTTACATGTAATTTACTCTTTACATGTTTTGTGTCTGTATACAGACAGTGGTCCTTGCAGATGCTACTTAACTTCATCCAGGTGGTCACTAACTTGGAATCAGTGACCATTGGAAACCTCTTAAAACTATGTCACAAGATTATATGATAGTTCAGGAATAAAAGGTTAGGACTCCTTTCTTCAGATAGATCAGTACATCTAGTCGTGGCATTGGGAATCATTAGTCAAGGGAAAAGCTCTCCCATTGGCCAATTACGAAGCACTGCAGACAGAGTGAAGGTTCAGGCGTGTACCTGGTTCCCTGGGTCTGATTGCTCACTAATCCCTCACTTAACCTAGTGACTTTCTTCTCTCTCATATCATGTCTCAGGTCTAGGAAGGATATAGAGTTGGGCATGGTATAGTCACTGGTCCTCTTTCAAAGATGTTACATCTATTTTGCATATAGATAATATATACATAATTGTTATATATGAATAATATATGTAAAAGTATCTATTATCCAGACTGAAAAGGCTCTCTGTATATTTTTACAAATCTATAAATATGCAGAAATGAAAAGCATATAAAAATGCATGTTACCTTAGTGCTGAAGAGAAAGACGAAAGATAATCATTTGGAGTATTTGAATTGAGTATCTGATTAAGATTCCGCCACCAAAGCTGTGAAATTAGTTGGAGAAAAAGTATTACCATTAAAAGAGTTTAATACTTGATTTTTGTGTTATTCACTCAGTCGTGTCTGACTCTTTGTGACCCCATGTACTATAGCTCGCCAGAATGGGGCCATTCCCTTCTCCAGGAGATTATCCCAGTCAAACCCTGGTCTTCTACACTGCAGGCAGATTCTTTACGTCTGAGCCACCAGGGAAGCCTAAGACTGTGATCCTGGAAAGAGTTGAGGGCAGGGGGAGAAAGAGGTGATAGTGGATGAGATGGTTGAATAGCATCACTGACTCAATGGACATGCAGGTGAACAAACTCTGGGAGACAGTGAAGGATAGGGAAGCCTGGCATATTGCAGCCCATGGGGTCTCAAAGAGACACACACACCTTACCGACTGAACAATGACAAATATTGATTATTCTGCCCTCTTGTGTGCCAGTTTATTTTCTTTTTTTAGGAAAATTTTTGCAATGTACCTTTCACGTTTTACCCCTTTCTGTAACTGAATTTGAAAGTCTTCACTCTGATTTCATTATAATATGTTTTAGATAATCTTGGGGTGTTTGTATAACCTTTATTTTTTCTATTGGTTCACTGTTTTCTTTTACTGTGTACACATCCCATTGATGTTGATTGCTTCATGCTGACCCATGTCTCACCCTTCAAAGTTATTGCCAGAGATGAAATGCCCTTCCTAACCTTCACCTTGAAGTTCACTCGCCTCTCTGAAGTACTTCATTTGGTTTTCAAAACTAAAACTTGTAAGAAATCTCAGACTTTCCAGGCCCTAAATACAACATCAGGGAAGCAAGAGGAAAAAAGAATAAAAAAACATATAAAGACAGACATTTACAAAAGGGTATAAAATACTCAAAGAATTAACAGGATGAGAAAAGGAAGCATTAAATTCACATCAAACAAAACTTTGAACGTTAAAGCAAATGAAAGTGAGGGGAAGAAATCTATAAGGAAAGCAAACAGTCTGCTTCCTGACAGCTTCAGTTATTAATTAGTGTTCCATCATTTGCACTAAATGCCCGATCGATAATTTTGCCTCTCTGACAGGCCATTGGCTTTGTAGCTGGCTTCTTAATGGGAAATGATTCAGCTTGTTCTTGTGTTCGTCATTCTGCACGTAATGATCAGCCTGACAGTGTCCATAAGCCGTGCTGGCTCTAGGGAAAGTTGAGAATTTTGTTCCCAAATCCGAGTTCTTACCTCAGCCCCTCCCTTGCCATCCACTGTTCCCAGTGTGGTCACTTACTTGGATTCTTCCTGCTGAAATTGCTGGCATAGCCAATTTTATGCTGTCTTTGAATTATAACAAATTCCTTTCCAGAGTGACTCTGGCCAGGATTTCTTGGTCACTGTTTGTGTCCATCACAGCATAGAGCTCGGGAGACCTCGGATAGAACTAAGGTTCTAAACACAGTAGATTTGAGCTGAATCCTGGCTCTGTTGGCCACTTGCTGTGTGACACTGGACAGATGGCTTCTTCTCTCAAGACTCTGCCCACTGGACTTCCTTGGTGGTAACTGAGAAAAACAAAGGCATGCTTGTACAAATGCCTGATGCCACATTACTGAATTTCCTCACTGTTCCTTCAGAATGAGTGACGCAGTGGGAAGCACTGTGGTAGATAGATGGTCTTGACCAGTCTGTTGTTCTGGACTCTAGGTTTTAGCCCTAGTAAATGTACATCGGAAGCCAGTCACTTAATCTCTTTGCTTGCCAATTCTTTTCATCTGTAAATAGAAAGTAATGACACTCTCCTACCTGTGAAAATGGTACCTGTGAGAAGAAAATGGGATAAAGCAAGTACAAGTTTTTTTATGCTCTGAAACTCCATAAAGTTCCAAATACTGTGAAATAGAGCAAGTCCCTGGGGCTTTGATGTATATGTACAGCAAGAAGGGCCTGTCACTCAAGACCTCATCTATTATCCGGGATTATTCGTCTGCCACCTCTCTCATCTTTTCAGGGGCTAATGTAGCTGGACCTCTCACACTGCAGTGGCTCTAGTTTTGATTCATGTACAGTTTCAGCAGCAAACAACTCTCCATAGACCTTATATTGAAGTCATTTTCGTTTACCACTGGGAGAAAAAAGAATATCACCCTGCTCAGATTGATAGGCAGAAACGTGTTGCTTTTGATGAATCACTGATGCAGGGTTCTCCAGGATCATAGCAATTATTATGTAAGAAAAGACTATTGGTAGGAGCCAAGATATAGACCCTTTTGTATTTCCATATTTTAGCCTAAAGAATATTAATTGCCTATCTAAGGGACTTGGGTTTCCCCAGTGGCTCAGCGGTAAAGAATATGCCTGCAGTGCAGAAGACTCAGATTCTATCCCTAGGTCAGGAAGATCTCCTGCAGTAGGAAATGGCAACCCACTCCAATATTCTTGCCTGGAAAATCCCAGAGACAGAGGAGCCTGGCAGGCTACAGTCTACGGGGTTGCAGACTCAGATACAGCTGAGAGACTGACCACAGAGCACATCTAAAGCACTTGTAGAAAACACCGGAGTCCCTGCTTTAGCAGCCCTGTGAGCTCTTGGTATGTGGAGGTCTGTCATATTCCTCTCTCTGTCCCCAGTGTTGGCTCCAAGATTTAACCCAGGGATTCAGAAAATGATCAACTGCTCCTAATGGCATCTTCATTGCAGAGTTGGGTCTCAGGGAGTTGGGACTTGCTTACCCCAGCAGGAGAGAGGCAGAGGAGTAAGAGTAGGTCATTACCATGCTCTCTCTTTTACTTACCTGCTTACAACATTAGGTTGAACCAGGTGGAAAGAACACAGGTTTTTAGCACAAGGGACAAAAAGCCTCAATGACAAAAAGCTTACAGCTAAACTATGGCCTGAAACTTCGCCCAGATCACCGCTTTGAGCTGTGTGGCCCACTGACAAAAAGGTTAAGTCTGCAGAGAAAAGGGTAGTTTGGGTTCCTGACTGGGCTGCACCCCCCTCATCCTAGCCTCAGGGTATCAGATGCTGGTAGGATGTACTTGAACCTACTATTTCCCTCCTTGAGCTGAAAAGAGTGTGCTGAAGTTCAAAAAATCAGAGATAAAACTTTAGACCCTCCAACAATATTTAGCCCTGAGAGGTTTTTGTTTGTTCAACACTTCTAAATTACCCCCAGTGTGTTTCTAAAAAGGCAATGCTGAGAGACAGTTGTGCTTTGTTATAATCAACCAGGTTCTCTTCTGAGACCTCAGTGGGGCTTGATAAATGCCTTCATGTTGTGTTTGCCCCTTGCATGCATTTGTCTGACACACCTTGGCCAGATAATCAGGTGAACGTTTTAGGAGTCTATCATTCTGTGGACTCCCTGGGTGATTTTGGACAAGTCACTTAATGTAGCCGAGTCCCAGTCTTCCCGTCTCTCCTGTGGAGATGGTGATTATAATACCTGCCTGCCTATATCAGTGGTTATTAGGATCAAAGGCGATCAATACGTGAGCATGCTTTGCAGTCTTTAAGCAGGAAGAAGTGTTCATTAGTGAGGAACGCTGCAGCCTGGACTAGGTAACTGCCAGATAAGGTCACACCTCTGTTATGCAGATATAGTATTGTATAATACAGTGCCTTCAGTAATCAGGAAAATTAAAATAAACGGGGCCCCCAATTACATCCAGAAAGACATCCGAGAAGACAGACTTTCATTACAGAAGTCTGTGACAAAATGCAAAACCAGTCCAGTAGGTTTTATTGATTGGCTGTGAAATGCTTCCATTGATTGTATTAGTAGACATGCACTGGGGTGGATTTTCTTGGGTGCAGCCACAGAAGGGAAGATTCTTCTGTCTGGTTTTCATATTATTTAGAAATAGTCGACATTCAATTGCCAACAAGAGGGACATCAGAATATTCAGAGGGATGTGAATTGGTTTGTGTCACAAAATGTTTAGACTTAAACCTCCTTTTAAAGCGGACACACTTTCCTTCAGGGCATTTTGATTGTATTCATGGAGTAATGACGAGGACAGAAAATAACCATTTTTTTGGTGTGCCAGACATGCTTTACAGCTCTTTTCCTGTGGTACCCCACTGATCCTGGCGATTTAGTAGCGTTTAATCCACATTGTACAGGTGCTGAAACAGAGGCTTAGTGATGTTAGTTGCCTGTTCAAAGTCATACCAATGACCAAAGGCCTTGTCAAAATAGGAATGAAATGACTTCAGATCATTAAGCAACTTATTTGAAGTTGATTTCTGATGCTTATTCAGCATGTTTAACAAATGAATGATACTAAATAGAAAACACCTTTTAGGCAGCAACCCAAGAGCCAAATATTAACATGCACAGTCTTCATTTGCTGTGGGCGCTTCCAACTTCAGGTGTTCTTTTAATATTCCATATGCTCGTACGTTTTGTTTGCCATCTGCATAGCTGTAAACAGTCGGTGCACATGTTATTGACTGGACTAAATATTTACACTGTCACATGATAAAAATCTCAGTTGTTTTCCTACAGTTGCACAAGTTGTCTACTCACCAATGAAAAACATTGTATTTCCTCTTTGCTCTCAGCAAACTTAGGCTGCTGCTGCTGCTGCTGCTGCTGAGAAGTTGCTTCAGTCGTGTCCGACTCTGTGCGACCCCATAGATGGCAGCCCACCAGGCTCCCCCGTCCCTGGGGTTCTCCAGGCAAGAATACTGGAGTGGGTTGCCATTTCATTCTCCAAAACTTAGGCTCAGTTCAGTTCAGTTCAGTTCAGTCGCTCAGTCATGTCCGACTCTCCGCGACCCCATGAATCACAGCACGCCAGGCCTCCCTGTCCATCACCAACTCCCGGAGTTCACTCAAACTCATGTCCACAGAGTCGGTGATGCCATCCAGCCATCTCATTCTCGGTTGTCCCCTTCTCCTCCCACCCCCAACCTTTCCCAGCATCAGAGTCTTTTCCAGTGAGTCAACTCGTCACATGAGGTGGCCAAAGTATTGCAGTTTCAGCTTTAGCATCAGTCCTTCCAATGAACACCCAGGATCGATCTCCCTTAGAATGGACTGGTTGGATCTCCTTGCGGTACAAGGGACTCTCAAGAGTCTTCTCCAATACCACAGCTCAAAAGCATCAATTCTTTGGCGATCAGCTTTCTTCACAGTCCAACTCTCACATCCATACATGACCACGGGAAAAACCATAGCCTTGACTAGACGGACCTTTGTTGGCAAAGTAATGTCTCTGCTTTTTAATATATTATCAAGGTTGGTCATAACTTTCCTTCCAAGGAGTAAGCGTCTTTTAATTTCATGGCTGCAATCAGCATCTGCAGTGATTTTGGAGCCCAAAAAAATAAAGTCTACTCCCCCCCAAAAAAAGAATAAGTTCTTAAAAGTGAGGACTGGAATAAAAGATTCCATGGCTGGTTGTCAGTAGCCTCATTTACTGGAAGACTTTTGTCTCTTGGGGGGTAGCTGTGCCTGTGAGTGCCAGAGCTTCTGTAAATCTGATAAGTAAGGAAAAATGGCATTCAGCCACCCAAAACTGCATTTATTCTTTAAACCATTTTCCATGTAATTATAATGAAAGATGCTAGATTTTATGCTCACCTAAAGAGCAATGACGGAGAAGGCAATGGCAAGCCACTCCAGTACTCTTGCCTAGAAAATCCCATGGATGGAGGAGCCTGGTAGGCTGCAGTCCGTAGGGTCGCTAAGGGTCGGACACGACTGAGCGATTTCACTTTCAGTTTTCACTTTCACTCATTGGAGAAGGAAATGGCAACCCACTCGAGTGTTCTTGTCTGGAGAATCCCAGGGAAGGGGGAGCCTGGTGGGCTTCCGCCTATGGGGTCACACAGAGTCGGACACGACCGACGTGACTCAGCAGCAGCAGCAGCAAAGAGCAATGAAATGATTGAAAACAGCAAGTTTTATTTTTACAACTTAGGAGCAATAAATAATTCTGAGTCCAGCTGACACTATCTGTTATCATTCAACTAAATAATCATTGCAGTTTGGCTGAAAACATACCTGTCTCCATTTTCTTTTTCTTGGTTTTCATTTTATTTTTTGATAGTTAATTACTTGCTAACAGGAGCTTCCCTTCTCTCCCAATAAGAAATCATAAATACAGAGAAAATAATAGCCTCTTCTCCCAGAACGCTCATGTTTGTCTCATTATTTGGTTTCTTTGACCATTATTTATTCGAGAAGGCTTCTCTCTGTGTTCCAAATCTGCCCAGAATTAAACTTGTGACTTCTGTCTTCACAACATGGTCTATTTGTATTTTATAGTGATGTTCCATTCATTCATTGAAAGTGGCATCTGCTTTTCTTCTAGAATTTTCATATTCATAAGATGATTCACATGATTAGCAAAGGAAAATGTCTGTCACAAAAATATTTGTTGTTATTCAGTCCCTAACTTGTGTTCAACTCTTTGCGACTTGTGTTCAACTCTGTCCTCCACTATCTCCCTGAGTTTATGCAAAAATATATCCCTCCATTTTTCATTAAATCTTGTTTCTCCCCTATATGTGTTAAAGCATAAATAGTAGTTTTTTCCACTACTCGCTAATGCCAAAGGTTCTGCCTCTTGGCAGTCTTCATAAGAAGCAAAGCTTGCCTGCATAGAATGTGGACGATTATGTCACTTCTTTAGCCCTTTCAGTTCTGTTCCATTCTAGGCTTCAGCATCTTTTTTTTTAATTCTTTAGTCCAATAGTCACATTTGCTGAGACTGTGAATATGTCCAATACCACCATTGGCTTTTAACCTAAAAGAGAAAAGCTAAGCTGGACATGCCACAAACAACACTAAGGCTGCCGATCTGAGAAAATGCAATTTTAGCAAGTTCTAATCTGTATGCCCTGAAACAACTCTAAATGGAATAAACTGAGAGAAATAGAAAAGAGTGGAAGATAAATGTGGCATCCAATGTGATGCAATTCTTCTTTTTATTGCCTGCATTTTTTTTTCCTTAGACTTCAACATGAATGAGTTGGAATTTTGTTAGAAATCCACATTTCAGTTCCCAGGCAGATTTCCAGATTTTAAAACAGAGCAAAACAAAACCACTTTAGCAGTTATCTCTGTCTTTGAGAACACCTGAGACTTTATTCATATTTTTCATTATCTCTCGATGGCTAACTTCATATTTTTGCTGTCTTTACATATTACATATTTCTAATTGAAAAAGCACAGCTTGTTTGTCCTTGAATTCAATTCTCAAAGACATCTGAAATCTCTCTCTGTTTACCCCTCTTTAATATTTTGTGTCTAAAGTAGGTAACTTTTTGGTTTTGTTATACTCCGAAAAGAAACTATTGTTGAAAAAAACAAAAAACAAGAACAAAAGATATCAGTAATAAACTGGTAGATGTCCCAAAACTATTTTTTATAGCATAATCCCCAGGGAACAGCCACCAGCACCTCTGGCTTCCATTACATGAAGATGCATGGTGATCCAAATGTTGACATATGGCAAGAAACATCTATTGAACTGAATGTATTGAGTCCATTCCTTAAAAAAAAAAAGAGGTGTTTTTCTGGTTTCAAAATTAGTTGTTTATAAAGGAAAGTGCTTCTGCAGTCTCTTGCTTTATTATCCTGCTATAAACTTTTTTCCCAGTTATTTTAGCAAGAGAGAACCAAGGCCTCTGGTTTGGTGTACATTTCTGATGTCTGTGGTTCTTATCCGCATTGTCTACTCCAAAATGCTGTCAGCACAGTTTTTCCAACTCCATTTATCATCCTATAGAGGAGCACCTCTCTCCTTGCTCACTTTAGAATACCTGAGCGTGCTAATGTTGTGACTTTCCATAATACAAAAGAGCCTGGTAGCCTCCCTAGAGAAGGCAATTATCTATTATGCTTCAGGGACACAAAAAACAGCTCATACAGGAAAGTGCCTACAAACTCCGTTCATGCTGGGGCTGACCCAAATCAATTTTAGATGCCGAAAATACAAATTGAGTTCTGGATAGAAGGTTAAAAACACCACATTTTTTGCTAAAGAATTATTCTTCTAGGGGAACTGCAAATATTGAATCATCTTCATGGTGATTACTAATGTTCAAAAGAGCTCAAAAATAAAAGAGACACCTAGTTTGGAGTATACACTTCCCTTCCCACGCAGCATGTGTTATGCATTCATGCTTTTTTAGTATACTGTGTTCCTTTGTTTGGTTTAGTTCTGTAAATGTGCTGTTTATGGTGTATGCTAATAGTGTTTTACTGAAATCTGTAAAAGGTGTAAGTCATTAAATACAGAAAGCAAACAAAAGAGTATTACTAAGGTATTATTGGGTTGGCCACCATTATTACTAAGATATTACTGGGCTGACCAAAAGGTTTATTTGGATTTTTTTCATAAGATGTTATGAAAAAACACAAGCAAACCTTTTGGCCAACCCAGTATGTAAAAAGAGAGCGATTATCTGATTAAACATGTCAACCTGTAGGGTATGCACTATTTTGTGAGGTATATAACATGAACAGGGGCTGAGAGAGGGACATCTGGACCCTGGCTTAGATGAACCCTGGCCCATTTGCACCCCATAATGCTTAACCATGACCTCTACCTCCCAAGCATTGTACGTGCACACAACTTTGTGTGACCACATGGACTGTAGCCCGCCAGGCTCCTCTGTCCATGGGATTCTCCAGGCAAGAATACTGGAGTGGGTTGCCATGCCCTCCTCCAGGGGATCTTCCTGGCCCATGGGGGTAGAGAAGAGATTAGTACTGAGTTGTACTGAAGTGTCATCAGTATACTAGTGATGATCCATGTTCTGTTTCGTTAGAAGGATAATCTAGAGATAAATGCAAAGATGTAGAACCAGCAACAATAATTTTTCTAATCCTTAACACATGAATGATCTAAGGAGTTTCATTCTAGTTCTAGCTGGTGAGATACATAGATACGGATAGGACTCCTTGGTCCAAGGGATTGCTGATTTAGAAAATTTACTGGGTAAATTGCAGGACTACCATTGTTAGAAAACAGTTAGTTAGCATTATACCAAAACTGTATTATGGGTTCGTGTTATCGGTGGAATTGTGTTTCGGAGAAAGGGGAAGACCTGAACCTTAGTATCTGTGAACATGACCCTGTTTGGAGATTGGATGTTTACAGGTGTCATCCAGTTAAAGTGAGGTCATTGGGGTGGGTGTTAATTCAGTTAGACGGGTATCCTAATAAAAGGGAATGCCATGGCAACCGAGGTATAGGGGGAGTACAGTGATGTGAAGGTGAAGGCAGAAGCTGGAGTGGCGTTGTCACAGGAAGCATCAGAGTGAGAGCATGGCCCTACTGACATGTGAATTTAGTAGGTTTCACACTTTTGTTTTCAGAACAGCAAGACAATATATTTCTGTTGCTCTCCGTCATCCAGTTTGTGGTACCTTAATATAGTAGCCTTAGGAAACTAATGTCCTTAGTAACCTTTTCCTTAACATTTAAAAGTATACCAGTTATAAAATATTCAAGAGTTGGATCAAAGAAGTTGAGTAGAATTATGGCATTTAAAGGTGCAATTAGATTCAATTAATAAACTTTAAATGAGAAACTTTGTCACTAGGGACTGACCTGGGAAGGACTGTTAAGATTATTTGAAGAGTATATTTTGTATTTAGACAAATTAGTTAAAATGGTCAAGTCAATTTGTTCGATAACATTTAGTGAATTTATTCTATCCCCGTTCCTTCCAGGAAAACAAGGATGCAAAGATAAATAAGACGTGAGGTTAAAAATAAGGTTCTGTGTGTAACAAAGAGCAGATATTTCCTTTTGGGAAACTTTTGTGAAATTTCAGAATTCTATGCAGGCTAGTAATACATTGTTTTTCCAAAGCTCAGGTGTTAGAGGAGTTGCCAGGTAAGGTAAAGAAGACTTAGTTAAATTTTGCATTTCAGGTAAACAGCACACTACACACATTTTTTTTTTTTAGTATAAATGTGCATTATGTAGTGTTTCTGTATACTTGTACTAAAAAAAATATTCATTATCTGAAACTCAAATATTACTAACTGTCCTATATCTTCACTTGCTAGATGTGGCAACCTAAGTAGGGGTAAATGTCATATTCAGGAGACCCAAGAGGAGAAAGCAAAGAATCATCACCAGAAAGTGTCTACATTAACTTAAATCCTGCTACTTACTGTCTACTTTCTATCTCAGTGCGTCTGTAACGATTTTGGGGGCCGTTTGTACTTACTAAAGTCTTAGGGAGATTTTAGTAATTAAATGAGGTAGCCCATTGTGTGTTTTGAAATGGTTCCTGTTTAATAGGGCCCTGTAAATGTTGCATAAGATTTTTTTTTTCATCATCAATATAATGCTTGGCAGAGAACTATCTTGTGTTCCAAGTCAGGATACAAGAGACGGCTGCATGCCTGAATTTAATAACTATCCTCTCTAATCCATTTGTGAATGCTAAATGTCAGCTCTGTGAAAGAAAGATGGGTTTGGTTTTGTTTGTTTTGTTCCCTTTTGTTTAATCACTTGGTAAGCTCTTGATTTAGTGCCTGGTGAGGCATCTGACATTAGCAGCATGCGAAAGTCCTCCTGTTGAATCTGGATGTTGACATCACCAGTGTATTCGTTCCCCAGGGCTCCTGTATCAAAGTACTACATATTGGGTGGCTGAAACAGGAAATTTATCCCCTTACCCTTCTGGAGGCTGAGAGTCTGAAATGCAGGGATTGATAGGGTTGATTTCTTCTTGAGGTTTTGATGGTGAATCTGATACATGCCTCTTCTGGGTTCTGGTGATAAGAATTTCTGGTCCACCTCTGGCATCCCTTAGGGATCTTTGAATGATCTCTGATGCTCCTTAGGGATATCTGGCTGGTACCCTTTACCTTGTATCAGAGCAAAACCAATCTCTGCCTCCATCTTTCCGTGGCTTTCTGTTTTGTGTGTGTCTGTGCCTCTTCTTGAGGGCTTCCACGCTGGCTCAGATGGTAAAGAATCTGCTTGCCAGTGCAGGAGACTGGGTTAAATCCCTGGATCGGGAAGATACCATGGAGAAGGAAATGGCAACCTACTCCACTATTCTTGCCTGGAGAAGTCCCTGGACAGAGGAGCCTAGGTCTCTGTCTCTTCTTATGAGAACTCCATCATACTGGATCAGGGCCCACCCTAATCCAGTATGACCTCATTTCCACTTGATTGATGTCAAGACTATATTTCAAAATAAGGTCATCACAGTACTGAAGGGTAGGACTCTGACATATATTTGGGGGGGGCACCTAATTCAACCCACAACTACCTTGTATCTACACTTCAGAGCTTTTTGAGGACCTCAAAATTTTTTATAACAATAAATATGCAGCTTATTGTAACTTTTGAGATGTGCTATGCAGTTCAAAGGACAGAAATGTTCTGTTCAAAGGACAGAAATGGTATGGACCTAACAGAAGCAGAAGATATTAACAAGGGGTGGCAACAATATACAGAAGAACTATGCAAAAAAGATCTTCATGACCCAGATAATCACGATGGTGTGATCACTCAACTAAAGCCAGACATCCTGGAATGTGAAGTCAAGTGGGCCTTAGGAAGCATTACCACCAACAAAGCTAGTGGAGGTGATGGAATTCCAGTTGAGCTATTTCAAATCTGAAAAGTTGATGCTGTGACAGTGCTGCAGTCAATATGCCAGCAAATTTGGAAAACTCAGCAGTGGCCACAGGACTGGAAAAGGTCAGCTTTCATTCCAATTTCAAAGAAAGGCAATACCAAAGAAAGCTCAAACTACTGCACAATTGCACTCATCTCACACGCTAGCAAAGTAATGTTCAAGATTCTCCAAGCCAGGCTTCAACAGTACATGAACCATGAACTTTCAGAAGTTCAAGCTGGATTTAGAAAAGGCAGAGGAACCAGAGATCAAATTGCCAACATTCACTGGATCATTGAAAAAGAGAGTTCCAGAAAAATATCTACTTCTGCTTTATTGACTATGCCAAAGCCTATGACTGTTTGGATCACCACAAACTGTGGAAAATTCTTAAAGAGGTGGGAATACCAGACCACCTGACCTGCCTCCTGAGAAATCTGTATGCAGGTCAAGAAGCAATAGTTAGATTTGGACATGGGACAACAGACTGGTTCCAAATAGGAAAAGGAGTACGTCAAGGCTGTATATTGTCACCCTGCTTATTTAACATATATGCAGAGTACATCATGTGAAATGTCAGGCTAGAAGAAGCACAAGCTGGAATCAAGATTGCTGGGAGAAATATCAATAGCCTCAAATATGCAGATGATACCACCCTTATTGCAGAAAGTGAAGAAGAACTAAAGAGCCTCTTGATGAAAGTGAAAGAGGAGAGTGAAAACTCAACATTCAGAAAACTAAGATCATGGCATCCGGTCCCATCACTTTATGGCAAATAGATGGGGAAACAATGGAAACAGAGACTTTATTTTGGGGGGCTCCAAAATCACTGCAGATGGTGACTGCAGCCATGAAATTAAAAGGTGCTTGCTCCTTGGAAGAAAAACTATGACAAACCTAGACAGCATATTAAAAACCAGAGACATTACTTTGCCAACAAAGGTCCATCTAGTCAATGCCGTGGTTTTTCCAGTAGTCATGTATGGATTTGAGGGTTGGACTATAAAGAAAACTGAGCATTGACGAATTGATCCTTATGAACTGTGGTGTTGGAGAAGACTCTTTAGAGTCCCTTGGACTGCAGGGAGATTAAAGCAGTCAATCCTAAAGGACATCAGTCCTGAATATTAATTGGAAGGACTGATGTTGAAGCTGAAACTCTACTACTTTGGCCACCTGATGCTAAGAACCGACTCATTGTTAAAGACCCTGATGCTGGGAAAGATTGAAGGTGGGAGGAGAAGGTGATAACAGAGGATGAGATGGTTGGATGGCATCGCCGACTCGATGGACTTGAGTTTGAGTAAGCTCCTGGAGTTGGTGATGGACAGCGAAGCCTGGCCTGCTGCAGTCCATGGGGTCACAAAAAGTTGAACATGACTGAGAGACTGAATTGAATTGAACTAATGCAGTTCAGCATTGATCTAGAGAAATGAAAATGTCCTCTTTAAAAATATAGCCTTTTCCTCAATGTTTCTAGTGCAAATGTTTTAGAAACTATATAGGGAATCAATTCCTAGGTGGCAATATATGAATGCTGTATTTAAACATTTTATAATTATAAGATAAACTTCACAGACTATAATTTCCAATTTTAAGGAAGAAATCTGAGAAAAAAGTAAAATTCATAATAGAAACATTTTTTTTTCTACTCTTCATTATTTGGGGGCCTTCCTCTCTACATTTTGGGCTTCCCAGTGGCTCAGAGGTAAAGAATCCACCTGCAATGCTGGAGACTCCAGTTCGATTCTTAGATCTGGAAGATCCCCTGGAGAAGGAAATGCCAACTCACTCCAGTAATTCTTGCTGTGAAAATCCCATGGATGGAGGAGCCTGGCAGGCTACAGTGCATATGGTTGCAAAGAATCAGACATGACTGAGCGACTAAACACATATATCTATATTTTGACCTGTTCAATATTTTTAAAGTATCATTCAGTTTTCAACTGGATAACCAGTATATGTAAGCAATTATTTAAATTTCCTTTTTAGGTGAGAGATTAGATGAACTGAATGCTAAGATATTTTAAACTCTAAATATTTTTGCATGAAAAATCTGTTTTCCTCATTTTCCAAAGAAGTGTCTATAAATTTGCTAAATGAAACAAATACCAACAGATAGAATATAGCTATTCTTAAAAATTAGAACTTTCATAAATACTTCCAAAATCGATATGGTAAAATAATAAGAAAAGTCCTGGGTTATAAATGACCTTAAATGTGTTAACTCATTTTTAAATGGAGATTAATATCAATATATCATCATCATACCATTGCCAAGTTATTTCACATTAAGGTGATGCCATCCAACCATCTCATTCTCAGTCGTCCCCGTCTTCTCCTATCCCCAATCCATCCCAGCATCAGACTCTTTTCCAGTGAGTCAACTCATTGCATCAAAGTATTGGAGTTTCAGCTTTAGCATCAGTCCTTCCAATGAACACCCAGGATTGATCTCCTTTAGAATGGACTGGTTGGATCTCCTTGCAGTCCAAGGGACTCTCAAGAGTCTTCTCCAGCACCACAGTTCAAAAGCATCAATTCTTCGGCGATCAGCTTTCTTCACAGTCCAACTCTCACATCCATACATGACCACGGGAAAAACCATAGCCTTGACTAGACGGACCTTTGTGGGCAAACTAATGTCTCTGCTTTTTAATATGCTATCTAGGCTGGTCATAACTTTCCTTCCAAGGAGTAATTGTCTTTTAATTTCATGGCTGCAATCAGCATCTGCAGTGATTTTGGAGCCCAAAAAAATAAAGTCTGACACTGTTTCCACTGTTTCCCCATCTATTTCCCATGAAGTGATGCTGGGAGGGATTGGGGTAGGAGGAGACGGGGACGACAGAGAATGAGATGGCTGGATGGCATCACCGACTTTGTGGACATGAGTTTGAGTGAACTCCGGGAGTTGGTGATGGACAGGGAGGCCTGGCGTGCTGTGGTTTATGGGGTCGCAAAGAGTCGGACACGACTGAGCAACTGAACTGAACTGAACTGAAAGTGCCTATAACAGAGATTTTCACATAAAAGGGATTCAAAATATGGATATTTATTATGTAAAACAAATATTCTCTTGCCTTCTCCATTTTTTAAATAAAGCACTCAGACATCCTGATTAAATAAATAGGTATATGTTACTGTTTGGGTTTTGCTTTGTGTTTGGGGGGGAGGAGATCACAGGACCTTGTGTGCTTTGAGAATTTTTTTTTATTGTATTGAAATTATAAATGCCTGAATTTGGAGTGACTGTAATTCTAGTTGCTATATGAAGGAGGATCTATTGAGAAAGCACTTGGCCCTATAAAACGCCATCAGCAGTTTTCAGGTGATTAGTAAAATAAATGTGAGAAGTGCCACCTGTGATACTGTTCCTGTCCAGTAACTATCGCTTGCTGTACAGTGTCCTTTGCATCATGAAGGGTAACAGGACAGGTTATGCACACCTGTTTTGCAAATTTCCAGGAAATAACTGACTCACTGAAGCCTGGGAGGTACATTTGGAATCTAAATGCACATACTAATGGAGCTGATGTTATCGTCCTTAAAGATAATCAAAGTCAATAATTTACTACCCCTGAAGAGGATGCTGCTTTAGATCCAGGCCACAAGAAAGATACAGGGATGAGGTCATTTGTAAGCCATGGCCATCAGCTAACAGATGGTGAGACAATTTCTCTGTTCCTTGCAGAGGAAATGTTCAATGCACATGTGTCTTTACACACCAAAATCACATGATTTGGATAGCTCGCTTATAGTTTATGAGGATATTCACAAGCACCTGCTATCTTCACTGGCATACAGACTCAATACAGATCTTGCACATATAGTGTCAACTTGTCTAGCACAGTTTGGCATGATGTAAGTATACCTTCAAATTTGTAATGGTAGGATCTATCCAGTAAGTAATTATGAAATATATCTATCATTGATAGTAAGAGAGATGTCTGAAGATGGTTGGATTAGCTCTGCTGGTCTACATCTTTAAAAAACAGGCCAACATTTTTTTTAAGTGCTATTTGGAGAAGACTCATGAGAGTCCCTTGGACTGCAAGGAGATCCAACCAGTCCATCCTAAAGGAAGTCAGTCCTGAATATTCATTGGAAGGACTGATGCTGAAGCTGAAACTGCAATACTTTGGTCATCAGTTGTGAAGAACTGACTCATTTGAAAAGACCCTGATGCTTGGAAGGATTGAGGGTGGGAGGAGAAGGGGAAGATAGAGGATGAGATGGTTGGATGGCATCACCGACTCAATAGACGTGAGTTTGAGCAGACTCCGGGAGTTGGTGACGAACAGTGAGGCCTGGTGTGCTGCAGTTCGTGGGGTCCCAAAGAGTCGGACATGACTGAGAGACTGAACTGAACTTGTAAACAATATTTGGTGCTCGCTTTGACAGCATGTATACGAAACCATATTTTTTCTGGACAAGGGAGGCAGTGATTTTCTTCTCTAAATGTTCATTGAAGTACTCACAGGGGATTGTGTCCGGATCAACGAGCATTTTACTGAGTATATGAATGTCAGAAAAAGTCAAGGCACTGGCTTTCATGACACTCCTGAAGTAGAGAGATGGGATTCATTGGCTAAACAGACAGTTTTAACACATTGTGACGCATGGTTATCAGAAGGGTACTCTGGAAGCAGATGGAGGAGGTGGTCAACCCAGCCTTCAAAGCCTGGGATGTGTTGTGGGGGAGACAATATCTAAATTGAATTGTCCAGATGATTCAGATCAGTGCAGAGCATAGTGTTCTCTTAAGGGAACATCCTGGTAAATTGCATGAACCAAGATATGCTGGTTGGTGGGGGTGGGTTTGGGGGGTGGGAAGTGTAACAGTACCGGATGCCCAGTATGTTATTAAGATTCTTAAGAGTGAGGTAATGGACAGGTCTTGGAAAGCCTGTAGGACTGGAAAGTGAGTTTCACCTTTTTCACATGCCCAGTGGTGTATTGTAAACAACATAAGCCAATTTGGCCAGTCACATTTTTTAGGTTTGTTCATTTGTTTTTTTGGATACCCATAACTTCCAATGGGCTTCCCTGGTGGCTCAGAGGTTAAAGCGTCTGCCTCCAATGCGGGAGACCCGGGTTCGATCCCTGGGTCGGGAAGATCCCCTGGAGAAGGAAACGGTAACCCACTCCAGTATTCTTGCCTGGAGAATCCCATGGACGGAGAAGCCTGGTAGGCTACAGTCCACGGGGTCGCAAAGAGTCGGACACGACTGAGCGACGGAACGGAACTTCCAATAGTTAGAGGCAGGTGATGGCTACGGTTAATTTGTTAACAAGAAAACAAGCCTCGGTCCTAACTCTGCTATAAATTAAAACTTTTATTAAGTGGCAGTAACAAGAAGCAGTCACACTGTTCTGTGAATGAAATGAAAGCCTCAGCTTTCTGGCCTTCTAGACACTCTAACAAGATCTTCAGTTCCAGGCTCATGTTCAGATGTGACAGTATTCAAGCAGCAGCACTTGGCTACACTGAGTCAGCATCAAGCAGCATAATCCTCTGTCAGCAGCTTAGGGGGAGAAAGAGAGGGGCTTGTAGGCTGGGTCACTGTTCTCAATGGAAAGATTATATTTGGTGTAGGCTACTGGCTTTGGTTCTTAAACCCTGTTCAGGAAAGGGAAGAGATTCTCACTCAGTATCACCAGTCGCCACGTTATCTTGAATGCCTCTCATTTCACCAGTGAAAAATCGTTTCCATCATTCAGAATCCCAGTAAGCTCTCCAGGGCTGAGTGTGCCAGGGTGATGGACTTCTGTTTAGTCTTCACATTGGTGGTGAACTCTCTAGCATAGCAAACCCATTCTCCACTCGAGTTCTCACGTTAACTCACCATCTATTGATGTTCAGTCATGAAATTGTGACCAACGCTGCGACCCCGTGGGCTGCAGCACGCAGGCTCCTCTGTCTTCCACTGTCTCCCAGTTTGCTCAATTTCATGTCCGTTGCATCGGTGATGCTATCTAACCATCCGCTTCTTTGCTGCCCCCTTCTCCTTTTGCCTTCAGTCTTTCCCAGCGTCAGGATTACCCGCTCTAGGGCACAGATCGAAACACCGTATACATATGTATCACATTGTTGAGGCAAAAGTATTTTTAAATAAAATGTAGACATTGCAACAGTAAGTTTTAAACATGGGATTGATATTAGGAGATGGCCAGTTTTTGAAAGCTGAAGACAACAGGGAAGGAGACGGGGAAGGAGCAAATTGAGAAGGACCAGCAGATTACAGAGGCTGGCCAGAAGTACTTAATGAGTACTAAGCCAATTCTACCAAGGAAGAAAAAGAGGAAATTGAGAGAAATGCATGTTTATACCGTGTATGACTCAAAAAATAAAAGGAAATTGTGTTAAACATTTACTAGCTTAGTTATGTAAATGAAGCATATATGCATTGACATACACATTTGTGATCCTATATACCTTTCTACTGGGCTTCTCTGACGGCTCAGTGGTAAAAGAATCTGCCTGCAATGCAGGAGATGCGGGTTCGATCCCTGGATGGGGAAGAGCCCCTGGAGAAGGAAGTGGCAACCCACTCCAGTATTTTTGCTTAGAGAATCCTGTGAATAGAGAAGCCTGGTGGGCCAAAGTCTGTGGGGTCAAAAGGGTTGGAAATGACTTAGCAAGGAAACCACCATGAGCAAACCTTTCTACTGTGTGTATGCTGTGTGTTAGGTAAGTAGTTACATGTGTATATACAAACATATATGTAATACATCTTTCTACCTAATAGAACACAGGTTAGGAGGAGATCAATCCAGGGTGTTCATTGGAAGGACTGATGCTAAAGCTGAAACTCCAATACTTTGGCCACCTCATGCATCGAGTTGACTCACTGGAAAAGAGTCTGATGCTAGGAAGGATTGGGGGTGGGAGGAGATGGGGACGACAGAGAATGAGATGGCTGGATGGCATCACCGACTCGATGGACATGAGTTTGAGTGAACTCCGGGAGTTGGTGATGGACAGGGAGGCCTGGTGTGCTGTGATTCATGGGGTTGCAAAGAGTCGGACACGACTGAGCGACTGAACTGAACTGAACTGAAATTAGTAACTCATCTAATGAGCTTAGTTTAAAGGCTCATTATGCCTTTAAATTTGATTGTTCTCATTTGTTTATTGTTTGCATTCATTTCTGTGCAAAATGTGGGAGAAATTACTGCTCTAAAAACCCTTTGAAGGACTCTTCACCTCGTAAAGAGCATAAAACGGACAGCTTGTTCTTTGTCTAATCAAAATTCTAATGTATTTTGAAAAGTTACATAGCAATGAAAGGTGAGGGGCAGTAAAGCTAATTTAAAATGCTAGCAAGTTTGCAGCTGATCAGTTTAACAATCAGATGATTAATAGGTAGGTAGGTAATCATTGCCAGTCAGGAAAGACTGCTTCTTAGTACACTATTAACTGTAAGTCAGCAACATCTTGCCATTATCTGTTACGTCCAAACAGCTATCAAGTTTATGTTTCTTTACCAACTGATGGTATAATTTCATCATTTCCCTTACAACACTTTCCTAACCAAAAATCAGAAGCAACATTCTGTGAATACAATGATGAACATAATGTTTCTAGCACATAGAACTGTTTTCACTGGCTGCTTGGAATTGATGGGCGACAAACCCGATTTATTGTTTTCCCCTTCTCCAAACTTCAATAAAGACGATTATCTCTGTAACTAATTTTGTCTTTTAATATCACATTAACTTTCATTGTCATTTAATTGTTCCATGTGTGCCTTCTTATCCCCAGTAGATTTTAAGCCCCTGTGTCTTGAACATCTATTGCAATCGCTCATCCCATTCCCACGTTAGACATAGTAAATAAATATCTACAGTTAACCTGAAAAGAACTGAGCTGGTAACATTTTCTCAGTGACTTGGTAGCTTCACTGTTTTCAAATGTACCCAGCAGTACCTGACTGCAGTGTGGATTTCTGAATGAATCAGTTATAGAATCAAATACGGAATAAAATGGGTCACTTCTCATTTACTTACTTAATTATCTTTTATTGAAGTATAGTTGATTTCCCATGTTGTATTACTTTCTGCTGTAGAGCAAAGTGACTTGTTATATACATATTGCTTTTGTCATGTTCTCGTCCCTTTAGGTTTATCATAGGATAATGAATATATTCCCCTGTGCTATTCAGTAGGACCTTATTGTTTATCTATTCTATATATAATAGTTTGCATCTTCTAATTCCTATCCCCCCACCCCCTACCTCCTTGGCAACTACAAGTCTGTTTTCTATGTCTTTTGAATCTGTTTTGTATGTCTTTTAAGTCTGTATCTGTTTCTTAGATAGGTTCATTTGTGTCATATTTTAGATTCCACATATAAGTGATATTGTATGGCATTTGTCTTTCTTTATCTGACTTTCTTCACTTGTATGATAATCTCTAAGTCCATCCATGTTGCTGCAAATGGCATAATTTTGTTCTTTTTAATGGCTGAATAGTATTCCATTGTATATATTTACTGAATCTTCTTTAGACATTAATCTGTCAATAGACTTTAGGTTGTTTTCTTGTTCAGCTATTATGAACAGTGCTGACATAAATATGGGGGTGCATGTATCTTTGAATTCCAGTTTTGTCTGGATATATGGCAACTCTGTTTTCAGGTTTTTAAGGAATCTCCATGCTGTTCCCCATAGTGGCTGCACCAACCTACAGTCCCACCAACAGTGTAAAAATGTTTCCTTTGCTTTGCTTTCTCTTCAGCATTTGTTACTTGTAGACTTTTTAATAATGGCCATTCTGACCAGGGTGAAGTGGTACCTCATAGTTTTGATTTCATTTCTCTAATAATTAGCTATATTAAGCATCTTTTCATGTGCTTGTTGGTCATCTATGTGTCTTCTTTGGAGAAATGGGGTAACTTCTCTTTTAGATAAATAATGGACAGACTAGGCAATTACACTGTTATAAAATTGTGTTTGCTTAAACCTCAGGACAAAGGTTTTACAAATCTTGATACCATTTCTTTTTCCAACTTAACCTCAGCCAAGCAGAACATGGGAATAGTTTTGGATTCCTTAAGTACCCTCACTTGTACTGTTTACCTTGGGGTAAAAACAAGGCAAAAATGGACTCATGGATTTTCAGTACATTGGTATTGTTCCTCCAAATGACTACAGTTGGAAACTTGCGTCTTTGCTACCTTCATTGGAGCCACGGTTAACTTAGACTGTTAGGTTTCTAACTGTTAACATTAGAAAATGTTGTTGCTTATTGTTTTAGTTGCTAAGTCATGTCTGGTCCTTTGTGACCCCAGGGACTGTAGGGATCCTCTGTCCCATACAGTCTCCTAGGTTCCTCTGTCCATGTGATTTCCCAGGCAAGAATTCTGGAGTGGGTTGCCATTCCCTTCTCCAGGAGATCTTCCCAACCCAGGGAGCAAACCTGTCTCCTGCATTGCGGACAGATTCTTTACTACTTAAGGATAAAGAAGGAAGCCATGTTAGAAAGAGAAGCAGGTTAAAATCTGGGTCACTGTGACTCCGTATAAAAGTCTAATGTACTGCTCACAATGCAATGATGCAATAGTTCCTCCATTTGCAAACAAATAAATATGACTAAATATGGATTTTTCTAGATCTTGCATTCTTCTGTCAAACATTTCCTATTTCACTTAACCTTAAGACTTTTCATTATAATTATGAATTGCTTGAAAGTAAAGTGAAAATGAAAGTCTCCAGTCATGTCAGACTCTTTGCGATCCCATGGACTATACAGCCCATGGAATTCTCCAGGATAGAATAATGGAGTGGGTTGCCATTTCCTTCTCCAGGGGGTCTTCCTGACCCAGGAACTGAATCTGCATCTCCTGCATTACAGGCAGATTTTTTACCACCTGAGCCACTAGGGAAACCCT
Source organism: Moschus berezovskii (assembly GCF_049115385.1). Classification (NCBI taxonomy): domain Eukaryota; kingdom Metazoa; phylum Chordata; class Mammalia; order Artiodactyla; family Moschidae; genus Moschus; species Moschus berezovskii. The sequence continues at coordinate 119,642,548 of NC_142462.1, forward strand.
TGTAAATATACAAGGACTGACACCTTATGTGCATTGCTAACAGCTGTGTCCTCAGGGCCAAGAACCATACTTAGCACATAGATGCTCAATAAAAATTTCCCAGGGACTGAATCTGCATCTCCTGCATTACAGGCAGATTTTTTACCACCTGAGCCACTAGGTAAACCCTTGTAAATATACAAGGACTGACACCTTATGTGCATTACTAACAGCTGTGTCCTCAGGGCCAAGAACCATACTTAGTACATAGATGCTCAATAAAAATTTCCCAGGGACTAAATCTTCATCTCCTGCATTACAGGCAGATTTTTTACCACCTGAATTTGAGTGAACTCCAGGAGTTGGTGATGGACAGGGAGGCCTGGCGTGCTGTGATTCATGGGGTCGCAAAGAGTCGGTCACGACTGAGCGACTAAACTGAACTGAACTGAGCCACCAGGGAAGCACACTGTAAATATACAAGGACTGACACCTTATGTGCATTTCTAACAACTACATCCTCAGGGCCAAGAACCATACTTAGCACATAGATGCTCAACAAAATTTCCCAGTGAGTAACTGATGATTCAGTGAACAGAATTCCCACCCTCGGTTTCACTGGCTTAGTGACTTTCAAAGCCTTTTACTTAGCTCGTTTCTCCTTACGATTCCTTGTTATTGTTTGTATCTCTCCCTACTTTTTTGACATTTTAATTTTATGTACTTTTTTATCTGTGTCTGTGCTGGGTCTTGGATACCCTGTGGGCTTTTCTCTAGTTTTGGAGTGCAGAGGCTACTCTCTAGGTGTGGTGCGCGGGCTCCTCATTGTGGTGGCCTTTCTGGTTGCTGACCACGGGTTCTAGAGTGCTTGGGCTTCAGTTGTTGGAGCCTGTGTGCTCAGTATTCCTGGTTCCAGGATTCTCGATCACGGCTCAGTAGTTATGGCACATGCGCTTGGTTGTTTCACAGTATGCGGGAGCTTTCCAGATCAGAGACCTGCTTTGGCAGGCGGATTCTTTACCACTGAGCCACCGAAGAAGCCCCTCTCCCCACTTAATGACTGTCTTTGTACCTTTGCTTTAAACAGTTATCACACTGACAGATGATGTTTATTTTTAATTTAAATTCCCCCTTTTTTTTTTTGGTGGGCTTCAGAACATGTAGGATCTTAGTTCCCCAACCAGGGACTGAACTCGCATCCCCTGAATTGGAAGCATGGAGTCTTAACCACTGGACTGCCAGGGGAATCCCAATATTAGCTGATTTTTAAAGGCATTTTCCAGCCAGGAAAACCGAACTGGGACTGTGCTAGACTGACAGGAGCCCGGTGGTTATTGTGTTCATAAACTCATGATATTTTCCAGCTCGAAGTGACTTTGGAGAGCATCTAGGACAAATTTTATTTTGCTCAGGAGAAAACTGAATGCCAGACGGGTTAAATGATTTGTCAAAAGGTCAGACCACTCGTGAGTGGCAACTGAGGCTGAAACCAAAGTCCACCAGGCCTTGCTATGTCCAGAGTTTACACGAGTCCTCACGATTTCTAAGCTACTCATGTCTCAGGCTGCAACTGAATGACAGCTTAGGATAAGAAGAAAGCCAAAGGCGCCAGAGATGTCAGACCGGGGAACGGGGAAATGTGGAATTACATGAATATTTGCCTGCTGTTTTTTATTTCCATCAGGCTTTTAATTCCGTGTTTGAGGAACATTTAGTAAGCAGAGCCCCAGAGACTTGGCTTCAAAGACCTAAGCAATACAAGGAGAGTAAATCAAGAAACCTTGCCTAAATTTAGAGCATGGTCTGCAGTCCTTTGATATAACTCACTGTAGCAGATTGGCAGCCTGGAAATTTGTTATCTTCTGTTGAGGAATACTTGAAAATCTTAGACTGAGAATTTGCCAGGCATTTTGTTAAGCTAAACAGCACAGAACCACGTGGGTCAGGAAAGTAGGAAACTACCATTTGTGCCTGGGATTTGATTTCTTTGATATTATTACTGAAGTTGCTTTAGGGCAGAGGTTCTATTTTGCTCATCATGGAAACCCAGAATACAAGGCAGTGCCTGAAATGCAGAAAGTGTTAAATTATTTGTTGAATAAATATATAAGTATGTATTTCACAGTTTTTAATTTTCATTAGCTATTTTTTTATGGTAACAATCATGCATGGAGAATTCCCAGGTGGTTCAGTGGTAAACAGTTTGCCTACCAATGCAAGAGACACAGGTTCGATCCCTAATTTGGGAAGATCCCCTGGAGGTTGGTATGACAACCCACTCCAATATTCTTGCCTGGAAAATTCCATGGACAGAGGAGTCTGGCAGACAATAGTCTAGGGGGTCACAAAGTGTTGGACAACTGAGTGACTGAGCACACTCGAATAATTGCATATATTCTAAAATTTTAGTTACATCTAAACACCCAAATGTATTAGAAAACAGGATGACATTTAGTGCTGACTACCCACTTTGAATTACATAATTTTCCCCAGTGATCATCTGGTATACATCAGGGAATCAGTCTGAAAATCGCTTTGTACAGAGGCTAGAAATCATCAAGTAAATCCTGCTTTTCCTTGTGAATATTTAATGCCAGAATTGAAACTTCATGGAGATGTTTTCAAAGAGTTCTGTAGTAGTAGCCTCAAATTGGTTTCCATAAATCGCACACAATTTAAACTTCACTATTTTGCAGGTATCATTTTTATGTTTAGCGCAGATAATGTATAAAAGCTCATTATACAAAAACATTCATTTCACATATTCTAAAACTTGTTTTCCTGTCAAGTGTTATGACGTTTCAACTTCAAATGAGTTTACCTTGCTATTTCAGAGAAACTCAGAGTTCATCATGCATTCCTTGATGCTATCCGTTGTCAGTGAAAAAAGTATTTTATATCAGCTACCTGGCCTAGCCTCATTTTCTCTTTTGTTGAAATTGTCTTCTGCTTTTATTGTCATTGTTATATAATATTGTATGGCTTTTATAGATCGCCGAAGAATTGATGCTTTTGAACTGTGGTGTTGGAGAAGACTCTTGAGAGTCCCTTGTACCGCAAGGAGATCCAACCAGTCCATTTTAAGGGAGATCGATCCTGGGTGTTCATTGGAGGGACTGATACTAAAGCTGAAACTGCAATACTTTGGCCACCTCGTGCGACGAGTTGACTCACTGGAAAAGACTCTGATGCTGGGAAAGGTTGGGGGAAGGAGGAGAAGGGGACGACCGAGAATGAGATGGCTTGATGGCATCACCGACTCTTGTGGACATGAGTTTGAGTGAACTCCGGGAGTTGGTGATGGACAGGGAGGCCTGGCGTGCTGTGATTCATGTGGTCGCGGAGAGTCGGACACGACTGATCGACTAAACTGAACTGAACTGAACTGAATGGCTTTTATAAAGAAGAGAGAGAAATTTGGCATATTTATAATTTACAGTTTTACCCTTATTGTTATTCTTTAGGTTTTCCAACCTCTCTTTAAAATTGATTTGACCATCACACAAAAAAATAATACACTTAAGATATATAGAAGAGAAACTACATTCTCAAAAGTTGGTATTCTAATCAAAAACACTACCATCCACTAATAATCTTAGACTGTTAATAGAAATATTAGCATATTGATTTATTATGATGACTGAATAAGTCAGTTTAAGTGTGTCTGGCATTGCTTTTCTTAAAATAATAAATAAGATGTTGGTAATCTCTATCCATGATTCTGATCACCAAAGCAAATATTTTATCCATTATTCAATGTTGCTAAAGATGAACTAGAATCATTTGGGAATAGTAGGTCAGACAAGTCTTTTCTGCACTGAAATCTCTGAGAGTGGAGTGGACCATAATCCCTTAATGACATTTCTCTACTGCCCTACTGGTACATCAGATGAAAATGAAGATGACAGAATCTTAATTTTTCCTTTAGGTGACCTCAGTTGAAAGAATATATATTTCTATTTTCCAAGGATAAATACAGAGTTGTCTACCTGTTGAACTACTGGCTCCCTACTTAATCTTCATTGTATGTCATCAAAGCATGAGTTCCCTTGAGAAAGGCAGGAATATTAATGCATTCAGTAATAACAATGATAATAATAATAACTAATATGAAATGCTGATGGTAGATCAAGCCCTAGTCTAACTTGGAACATTTACTTGGAACAAGGCTTCACACAGTTATACATAAATATAGAAATTACATTTTCTCAACATCTGGGTGCTACTTGGCATCCATTTGGTGTCTAATTTGAAACCTATGGAAGGATTATCAAAAGGAAGTTCTCTGAAAGAATCTATTAAGATAGAAGTAAACACCTAAAGATGGGGGTAACTGTAGAAGAAAGAAGAGACGCAGAGTCCCAACTTTAGTGTAAATACATTGCTACCAAAAATGACAAGATAAAAGCCTAAACCACATCTGAAGATTTAAGTGTTCAACAACCCAGTTCAAAAATTGTTACATAGGAAAAGTAACAGATTTTTGAACACAGAAACTTATGTGAGATTCTAGAGCTGATTATAACTTTTGCATAAAATTTGGACAATATACAGTCTGCATAAGTCAAACTCTCCACTGTCAGGAGGACAGGTTACAGTATAGGCTGGTATAAAGGGAGGGAGTCTGGATCAAATATTTAGGGCTATACAGTGCATGATTAGTAATATTAAATACTAAACAATCTTAAATACAGTGATTCTCTTGTATTTGAATGAGTGAATTTTAGGTGTATTCTCTAATTCTAAAACCCTGCCTTTACAGTGATGCTAAAATATGTTTAATATCATTTCCTCAAGGAATCTCAATGTGTTTTCTAGAATTAAAAATGACTATCCAAAACTAAGTTACCCAAAACCCTTAATTTTGAGGAATGTTGTTGTCTTTCACCTCCTGAGTTTTTAAAAAAATCTATTTTTATTTTCTGAAGGAGTGGAGGGTGTATATATGAAATGCAGCTAAATGGACCGAGAAAGAAACCCAGATGTTTAACCATGAAATCTAAATTTGAAACAGTCTTTTGGAAATGTGCTGAAATGTTTCCAAAATATCATGAAGATGAAAACAAATTACTGTTGAAGTGACCTTCACAGTGAACAATATCAACATTCTGAGATTTATGTAAACAGTACTCTTTCTTTATCATCCTAACTTTACCAATGAGTGATAAATATAAATTCCTGGGATATCATTCTTAACAAAAACTAAGTCAAAATTACTATGAATTCAAGTATAAAAACTTAGTTTGAAAAAATATATATATAACATACTTAAATATATACTGTGATGATACCTCGTATTTAATCATACCAGTACTGCTCATTACAGATATTTTTATCTATATAGCCACTAGACTATAAGTAGGACTTAAAATCAGGCTGCAGGATAATCTACTTCAATAATCTTTTATTATACGCAAATAATTGAAGTGAACATAATATCTATTTTACAGTTGAAGGACAAGATTACCTAACTGCCAAAGATAAACAAGTTATGGGAACAGCAGTTCTGTCTTCAGTGTCCACAAACTTCACCTTATATTCGGCAAATGATATACTTCACTTCAATAAACATGCTCTTAAACTTATGGACTGTAGTTGGAAAAAATGTGTCTTAGTTGGCAACCATGATTCTGAAATCCAGTAATCATTAAATCAACTTGTTCTTGTTGAAAGCCAGTTTATCAACTTCAATGAAACATAATGAAAAGGATAAAATAAGATTCTAATGAAAGTGTGTGCCAACTCCCTTTGTGTTTCATTCAAAGAACAGGTGAATTATTTTTTTGCACAGAGTATGAGTCATTTCGGGTGATATCTAGCAAGTAAATTGAAAGACATCTACAAATATGGGGAAGACTATTTTAGATACCACATCTAAGTAGAAGCATGCAATATTAGTCTTTCTGTTTCGGAGAAGGCGATGGCAAGCCACTCCAGTACGATTGCCTAGAAAATCCCATGGATGGAGGAGCCTGGTGGGCTGCAGTCCGTGGGGTCGCTAAGGGTCGAACACGACTGAGCGACTTCACTTTCACTTTTCACTTTCACACATTGGAGAAGGAAATGGCAACCCACTCCAGTGTTCTTGCCTGGAGAATCCCAGGGATGGGGGAGCCTGGTGGGCTTCCGTCTATGGGGTCGCACAGAGTCGGACACGACTGAAGTGACTTAGCAGTGCCTGGCTTATTTCATTTAGCATAATGTCCTCAGGGTTCATCCATGTAATACGGAATGTTCTTCTCTTTTAATGCTGAATATCCCATCATAGATATAGTCCAATTTTTAAATCCATTCATCCATCAGTGAACTTAGTTGTTTGCACATATCAGCTATAGTGAGTAGTGCCTCAATGAACATGGGGATAACAATATCTCTATGAGATCCTGATTCCTAATTCTTTTGGATAAAAATTCAGTTAATGCAAGATGAATAAGTTCTAGAATTCTGCTATACAACATTTTATATATAGATATAAATATTGTATTGTACAAATAAAATTTTGTTAGGATGATTAGCACAGTGATAAAAATAAATAAATAAACTGAAGGCAATACAAACAAGATCATTGGGAAACACTGGGGAGAAGATAGAGAATATTGACAACAGAATCATGCAAAGTTGAGAGAATAAATAAAGACACTGGGGAAAAAACTCAGCAAATTGTGTTCATTCTCTGCTTTTGATGGAGTAGTGAGGCACGGCCTTACCAGGATCTGATGATGTGATACTTACTCGTGCTGAGTGCTTTGCTTGAACATTTGAAACCTGCAACAACAGTATGAGAGAACTATTGTTTTCCCCATTCTTTTGTGAGGAAAGTGAGATACACAGATGTTAATAAATTCTTCAGGTTAATTGGTGCTAATAAAGGGTCAAGCCAGAGGCAGTGCAGAGGAAGTGAACCTGACTCGCGAGCCCCACTGCTCCACCACTGTGCTGTATCACCTCCCAGGAAATGCTGGAGTTGTCAGAATGATTCAAATGTACAGTGTGGCATAATAGAACTGATGGCAAGAAGAAAAATTAAATATTTCATGGAAAGAAATAACCGGCTACAAACTAGAGTAGCGTAAATTCTCCAGAAACTAGATCATATGAGTAACAGCACAAATAATGACTCATATCACTATGACTTTTCTGAATTACTGAAATTAATTCTAATGTCTTAGGAAATATATTTTGGATGACGTACTTAGTCGCTCAGTTGTGTCTGACTCTTTGTGACCCTGTGGACTGCAGCCTGCCAAGCTCCTCTGTCCATGGGATTCACCAGGCAAGAATACTGGAGTGGGTTAGCGTGCCCTCCTCCAGGGGATCTTCCCAACCCAGAGGTCAGACCCAGGTCTCCCTCATTCAAGCGGGTTCTTTACTATCTGAGCCATCAGGGAAGGCCATATTTGGGGTAATTGTTTTTAAATTTTCTTCTTGATATGTTAAAGAAAGCCAGTAGAGGGAGCTTTTAGCCATGAGTTTGTACTCCATTAAGAAAAGAACTAATCAACGTGTGAGGAAAAATAAAACAATCCTAAATATGATATTTAACTGAAATTGTAAAGAACCAATAAGATGAGCTAGGATTTTTGCTTCTAGCAAGTTACTTTAGAAAACAATTGTGAGGCATTTTTGGCTGCTCTTCTTGTTATGTTGTCTGTTATGAGCTGTAGGACAGCTGTATAGATAAGGACCTAGACATGACTGACATGTATTCCGCATGGAAAAAGTTGTTTTTTTTTTTTTTGAATAGAAGATGTGCATAGTGGCTTAATGCATTGTATCCATGGTAGAGTGTTATCAATAAACATGACGGAGGAGATAAGCAAACAAGTTAGAAAGCCCAGATCACATTCCTAAAAGGACAAAGGATGTGGATCCATGGTGAGGAACCTGAAGATTGTTTTCAATGGAGAAAATATTGTGAGCGAAATCTGATGTTGACAAGGAAATCATATGTGAATAACCAAAGCTCAAGGTTAATCTGGAAAACAAAAGAAACTAAGGTCTCATCAGATGGTGAGCGCTGTCCAGGTACTGAAAGTGAAGCTGTAGATGGTAGGAAATCAGAGCACACTCTGTACATACTAGGATAGCAACAGGGATGGGGAAGATATGGGTCTGGGAAGGATGGAATTGGAGGATGGTTAGGAAATAGAAGAGACTGAAAGTAAGAAACCCAAGAAGAGGTAATGGAATAATCGAGGCGTGAAGTGATTAACTTAGCTAGATGTGTTGGCCTGTTTTGCAAACCATGTAATAAACTCTCCTTACTGAACAACTGTTATAGAGCATAGTGATGATAAGAGCAGTAATAATTATGTGCTTTCACTCTCATGCTTCTCCTTTTAGATTGTGTTAAAAAAATAAATAAATAAGTGGAAGCTTGCTTTGGCGGTGCTCCAGTGAGCCAGTCTGTGGAATTTTTTTTCATCTGTCTTCTTTAATGGTTTCCTGATTGCTTAGTTTACAGTCTTTTTTTTTTTTTCTTCTTCTATATATTTGTTTCTCAAGAACATAAATGATAATATTTGTTTATTTAAAGTAGAAGATCCCCTAGAGAAGGGAATGGCTACCCACCCCAGTATTCTTGCCTGGGAAATCCCATGGACAAGGAGCCTGCGGGCTGCAGTTCCTAAGGTTGCAGAGTTGGACAGGGCTAAAGCAACTTAGCACAGCAGCCAGAAAGAATGAGGATAGATGCCCAGCATCAGTTCCCATATTCCTAAGCCTTTTTCTTTGGAAGCACTTTTGCAGGGTCCCCTTCTGACGACCCACCACCAGCATACAGACCCTCACAGTTTTCCTGATTCACGAAGGAATAGACAAGATGAATCTGCTCCTAAGGTTCATATACATAACTTATGGAAAATAGTAAGGTTAGAAATAGAACTCGGGGTCTTCAGTGCCAGACAGAAGAGTGATATTGAACTATTGTAAAGCTTGAAGTAGAAGGTGGCCCTGTTAAGTGGACACTTTAGGAAACTTGGTGTGCGGAAGCTCTTAGAATGGCCTCGAGAGAGGAAGGTTAGCAGTAGAGAGAGAAACCAGAAACCAGTCACATAAATGTGAGTTGATTTCACTGGAAGTGAAGATGAGTTAAATAGATAAAGACAGAACAGTAAAAACTGTTGATTTGCTAGATATAAAAATGGAGGAAAAGATGCCTGATACATAGAGTTGAAATGACTAGTGCAGTAAGTGAAAATATTCAGGAAGAGAACTAATATGAAACTGAGAACTGTGTGTTTATTTTAGGCACACTGATTTTTAGCCCTAGGAGAAATACTGACCAATGCACAAATATTTTAAAGACATTACCAATATTCCCATACCATGATCATTTAGGTCCCATAAAGGACATTGAAATTCTGAAAGTTAAATTGCTTTCATTTTTAAAAAATATAGAATTCAATAGAAATTACATAACTTTTGCAGGCCAATATCTGACTGAAGATAGCAAATTTTTTTTTTCCTTCAAACATCTGCATTGAAACCCTGGTAGGTATTTCCTGCCACTTCTTTTTTGTAATCTGAAATCCAGAGTTAACTTTGGTACATCAGTCAATATGCTATCAACTCTGACATAGTGGAATTGATTAGTGAAGAGCAGTGCTTGTGAATTAGAATTAGTATTTCCCCTTTTTATTTTTATGGGGAAAGCATGTCAGAGTTCAGAGGAAATAGGTATTATATGACAAGGGACTTGTCCTTTAAAACTGAACCATTGGTGGACTGCAATGAAGACGCTGTAGAGGCCTGTTTTTCTGAACTTGACATGATGGCCTTATTCACCAGAGCTATTTGTCATCCTCAGAATGTTTATAGACATCTTGTTCTTACACCCTGGTGATTAGATCAAGTCATGCATGTATATGCATGTATATATTTTTGTCTTTAGCTCAAAAAAAAAAAAAGATTACTCTTCTTAGAAGGACATTTTGGAAACTCTATTGTAATTCACTATTTTCTTTGCAATCCCTGCCTATGCAGTGAAATTTTATTTTAACATGTGTCTGAAGCATATGTCTGAAAATCATAAGCATGCATGGCACAAGCCTCTGGATAAGTTTACATGAATAAAATTGTAATATGGCAGTATGGGTCCTTCAGTTAGTAGCACTAATGAATGATGTTTATAAAGGAGACCTGGTATTTTTAAACACTATGTCATAGGGTACAATAGCAATAAACATGCCAACCATAAGTCATGATAGAAGCAGAGCAGTCTGGGAAATAATACTTCAGCATTAACTTGCGGGAATAATTGCAAATGTTTTTACTTAAATTTGCAAGGGTTTAGGAAAAGTTTTCTTTTTTAAGTGAGCAGTTTTCTCAATCAAAAATATATTTAAATTCCATTTTAATAAGAATTTTCCAAACCTGGTTAAATATCAAATGAGTAAATTTAAATATATATGAATATCATCAAGGAAGTAAACCTTATTTAAAGAGAATTTCAAAGACCTCCAAGCCTTCTTTCACTATTTAAATTAGTAGAAAGACTGGAAACTGATTCTAGCTCACTTACTTTTTCCATTTAATTAGGGAATCTTTACCAAGTAGTTTTTATGTACTTGGCATTGTACTGGAGATTTTATGATGGCAAAGTTTCAAGGAGCAAATTGCTTTTATTGGTGTACCTGCATTGCCTGAAAATTGCATTGTTAGGAGAAAACTCTTAAAACGCCAACAACTTTTCCTGTGTGTTTAGTGTGGTTTACCTAGACCTCCCAGGCTGGAACTCCCTTCATCTTAAACGCACATGGCTGTTTCAAGTTTCTATCTTGGTGGTAAACTTACTTCCTATCTTGGTGGTAAACATATTTCCAGAGGAACCCGTTATATGACTGAATTCAATGAAGCAGGCTTAGATATGCAGTGGCCTCTGTATTAATATAGCTTTATACTTAGACAATTTTCCCTAAAAACCTATAGCTCAAGTACAGCCTTGTCCAACTTTTCCTACCTTTGTAACTGAGGGCTAAAGACAATGGGAAGAATGTGTCCTCTGTAGAAATAATACTTGGGTTTTATGAGGCCAGTGATATTGATGTGGTTACTGTATGTGTATGTTTTACAATCAAGTTGTAAATATGCAACTTTATTTTCCAATCCCCTTTCTATTAGAACAAATTTGGAATTTCCAAGTTGCTTGCTCGAGGGCATTAAGTCAGAGTAACTGAGAACACTCATTTTTTAAATTTCTTTTTTTATTGAAGTAGAGTTGATTTATAATTCTATATTAGTTTCAAGTATACACCAAAATGATTCACTTATGGTTTTCAGATTATATTCCATTATAGGCTATTACAAGATATTGAATATAATTCCCAGCAGTATACAATAAATTATTGTTGCTTACCTAATTGATGTATAGTAGTTTGTATCTGTGAATTCCATACTTCTAATTTGTACCCCCCTCCCTCTCCCTTTCGGTAACCATAAATTTGTTTTCTATGTCTGTGAGACTGTCATTTGAAGAGCATAGAGACGTTAACAGAATCATGCCATCATGTTCTTTAAAAAGAATGACTAATACATTACTAATTTATGTACACAATAACAATATCAAGGTTCTGATGGAGTACAGAATTTTCACTTTACGTAGAATCATGGCCAGTGCTTGGTACACAGAATTAGTATTTATGCAAGCATTATTATGATGCTACTGCTGTGCTGAGTTCCGTCATGTCCGACTCTTTACAACAGCATGGACTGTAGCCCACCAGGAAAGAATACAAGAGTGAGTTGCCATTTCTTCCTCCAGGGGATCTTCCCAACCCAAAGACTGAACCCACATCTCCTGTATTGGCAATCAAGTTCTTTAGAACTGAGCCACCCGGGAAGCCCAAGCATTATTATAAGAGCTTTTCATTTATTATCTCCTTTTATCCTGACAATAGCACTATAAAATTAGTATTATGTTTTCCAGAAAAGGAAACTAAGGCAATGGAGTATTAAGTGACCTGCCCAATGCCACAAATCAATAAGTGACTAAAAGTGAAAGTCACTCAGTTGTGTCTCTTTGTGATCCCATTGCCTGTATAGTCCATGGAATTCTCGAGGCCAGAATAATAGAGTGGGTAGCCTTATCCTTCTCCAGGGGAGCTTCCCAACCCAGGGATCATACCCAGATCTCCCAAACTGCAGGTGGATTCTTTACCAGCTGAGCCACAAGGGAAGCCCAAGAATACTGGAGTGGGTAGCCTACCCCTTCTCCTGCAGATCTTTGCAACCCAGGATCAAACTGGGGTCTCTTGGACAAGTGGATTCTTTTACCAACTGAGCTATCAGGGAAGCCCACTGATAGAAGTAACTAAACCAAGATTTAAACAAAGACTTCACAAAATGGAGATTAGCCTTTTTTAAGTTCATTAAGAGCAACATTTGCCATTGACAGATAAGGTTTCCCTTCATGAAAGAAGAGAAACCAGAGTTTATACGCAGTCTGTGCATTCTGCCACCCACTAAATAGCAGAGAATGCATGGATCTTGGAAGGGACTCGTTAATCAAACAGATGTGGCTTCAATAATTATAAAATGTCTTCATTAAGCACTGGCAGTAAGTCATTACAATATCTTCTCCAGCCTTTTGCCTATGATCAAGTGTAGAATATCTTCTCATTAGGATAATGGGGTTCAATAAAAGAGTGTTCCATCATTCCCCCTAAGAGAGCAGAGTGGAACTTTTTGCTAACGATAATCATTTAGTGATTCATTTTATCTTTTTCAGATCTTGTTAATTCATTATTGTACAAGGTTAATTCTTCATGCATTTAGATTTTGATCTTGACAAAATGCATTGGTCATAAAAGTTAACTTTGTAAAAGAAATTAAGACAGTTTAAATTAATGTTGGGGACATAATGAGTAGAAATAAGAAAAGTATTTTGTTTCTTTTTTAATTTGCTAACCCAGATATCTATTAATTAAAGCATGGTTTATATATTTTAAAAGAATTTTCTGGAAAACTTTTTTTGTATATTAGCAGTGGAGAAACAGAGATAGAGAATAGACTTATTTTTCCAATGATTTTTGTGGCAAATATGATCAGGCAAATATGATCAAATTAATAATATCTGAGTTTTACATATATTCAGCAATAGTATAATCTATTACTCAGCACACTCTTTCATATCATAGTTATCTCTATAATTAAAAACATTTAAAATATACAAATATATAATAAATATATACTAAAATTCATGAAAAGTATAGTAGATCTATCATAAAATTCCAAAATAGAGAAATGAGGCCCTATTGAAATTTTACACATAATCTTGCCAACCAAAGTTAGTAATAATAACTATTTCTTCTTTTCATTATTTTTCCCCCATGACAATATTCATTTTATAAAATTTTACTGGTAATTATAGTTAACTCACAATCTTCTATCCTGTTTATTTCTACTAACCATGAGATCAAAGTACTTTCAAATCATATTCTTAATGATTATAATTTTAATGACTCTACTATTTCATTAAGAAAATGAAATTATATGATTTAGCTATACACATACAGTTGATAATTGTACCATTTCAAATATTTTTGCTATTATAAATAACCAGCCAATAAGTTATGACCAACCTAGGCAGCATATTAAAAAGCAGAGACATTACTTTGTCCACAAAGGTCCGTCTGGTCAAGGAGATCCAACCAGTCCATCCTAAAGGAAATCAGTCCTGGATGTTCATTGGAAGGACTGATGTTGAAGCTGAAACTCCAATATTTTGGCCACCTGATGCGAAGAGCTGGCTCATTTGAGAAGAACCTGATGTTGGGAAACATTGAAGGCAGGAGGAGAAGGGGACGACAGAGGATGGGATGGTTAGATGGAATCACCGACTCAATGGACTTGAGTCTAGGTAAAGTCCAGGAGTTGGTGATGGACAGGGAGGCCTGGAGTGCTGCGGTTCATAGGATCACAAAGAATCAGACATGACTGAGCAAATGAACTGACTGACTGACTGATAAATAACCATGCAACAACAGCCTTTTGATAGGATATTTTCCCCCATATTTAGGATTATTTCTGTTGAAAATAATCCCCAGAAATGGATTTATTGAATCAAAGATATGAATATGTCTGAAACTCCTGACGTGGAGTATCTGAATGCTTAGGGAACATATTTTATCCATCTATGTAGCCTTGACACCTGGCATAGTACCTAACGTCCTCATTACTCACATTTTAAAGGTTTTAAAATGTCTGAAATAGAATATTTATGTGGCTGTTTTACCTGCATGACTGTCTAATAATAATCTTTTGTACTTGAATAGTTTTTAGTGAACTTTCACACATATGATCTGATCTGAAACAAAGAAACACAAGGTGGATAGTTTGATCATCCCTTTACAGAGGGAAAAAGTGAATCCTTGTTTTTTTCTTTGGGGAAAACAACCTATACTTATTGGAAGTTTTTTTAATAATCCAGAGTACATATCACTAGTTACCACCGTGAAAGGTTTACACATGCTTAAAGCAAAAATAATATTAACATTTTTAAAGACTCATTTTATATTTTAAAATAGAAATAAAAGCAAAGATCAAAATAACAGATTGAACTTTGTGCTAATATAAGTTGAGGCCGTTTTTCTTTCTTTTTTTAATGAGATATTTGAGACAAGTACTACACAGTGATTCCACTGAATGTAGATTCTTAGAAATTTGTCCTGGAAAGTTCTAACATAATGATTTAAGATGAAACAAAACCACAAGCGTTTTTCTAACTTTATAATTTAGGGAATTTAATATAAATTTGACAGAACTGTTTTTTTCAACTTTATGTATTTGATGATATCTGGTGGTACTAGTAGCAAAGAACCCGCCTCCCAATGAAGGAGACATGAGAGACTCGGGTTTGATTCCTGGGTTGGGGAGATCCCCTGGTGGAGGGCATGGCAACCCACTCCAGTATTCTTGCCTGGAGAATCCCATGGACAGAGGAGCCTGGCGGGCTATAGTCCATAGGGTCGCAAAGAGTCGGACACCACTGAAGTGCCTTAGCATACACACAGAGAACATATTAATTTCATTTCTTCCCTTCTATTTTCTTTTTCCTTTCTTTCTTAACCCTAGAAATTGTCATTCTGAAATCAGAAGTGAGATTATTGAAATCCAGAGACTAAATAAAGTAGCTTGTTCAAGACTATACAGCTTTTAGGTATAATTGCTGGAATTTCAGACCCAGTTTTGTTCCCCTCAAATGTGAATTATTCTCACTAAACAAAAAGGCAATGAAAAAGGCGATGATGGCACAAATTTTAAGGCCACTGATTATAATTATACAAAGTATGATTTTTTGCATATCCTGAGGCACCTGTCACCAGTTTGAACTACAAAATTTGCTGAAGTTTAACTCAATATAATGACAACATTTAGGATGTTAATGAAACATTTTTGATGGAACTGTTCAGCAATGACTCATTTTTAAAAAAGTAAAATTTTTGATCAAATGGAGATTAAATGGCTTTCCATCAAGAAGGTTGGAGAATTTCTATTCAAGGTGAGAGAGAGACTAACTGATTTCTAAGATATAAACAGTTTGTGACTTTGTTGTTTCTTAAACAGATAGGCCTCCGGCTTGTGGTCTTTGCACTGTATGTTGAGCACGCCTATAATTCAGCCATTTAACTACAAATCACCTGTAGTTTGTTTCAAAGCTGTTGAAGCTCCTTTAAAATTTAAGATATTCTCTTGCTAAATATGTTATGTAGTGAGAGCATACAATATATCAAGTATTATGAGGGGCATCTTTTCCTCTCATCTATCTATATAAAATATATGCATTTACATATGCATGCTATTTGTAGACTCATATATACACACATGTATTCTTTATATGCGCATATATATCTACCAATACATACACACATGTGTATGCTTATGTGTATCTTTATTAAGCCTCACAACGACTGTCTCTTGTATGAAAGTGAAAGTGCAAGTCATTCAGTCATGTCCTACTCTTTGTGACCCCATGAACTGTACAGCCCATGGAATTCTCCAGGGCAGATTACAGGCCAATTATATTGTCTCCTGTATAACTGATACAAAGGGCTTTACTCTTAACAATTTGATTATATTACAGTTAGTTAAACTAGTGTTAGGTTTTACTTTTTTGTCATCAGCTTCATTGATATCCAGCATCTTCTATGATATAAACAAAACAAAGTCCGGTCATAACAGAAAGCAAAAAGTGGCCATCCATGAAACTTAGTCATTAGAACATCTTTTGTTTCTCCCATGAGATAGCTAAAATACTCCCAGAAAAGATATGATAAAGGCCTGAATTAAAGAAGCTATAGAGAAAGGCCTGAATAAAGGATGAAGTGCTGTGCTGTTAGTCGCTCAGACAGACGTGTCTGACGCCTTGCGACCCCATTGACTGTAGCCCACCAGGCTCCTCTGTCCATGAGGATTTTCTCAACAAGAATACTGAAGTTGGTTGCCATGCCCTCTTCCAGGGTATCTTTCCAATTCAGGGATTGAACCCAGCTCTCCCAAATTGCAGGTGGATTCTTTACATCTGAGCCACCAGGGAAGCCCAGAAGATTAAGAAAAGATGCTAAATTAGAAAAAAAAATTGAATTTCATAAATATTTATATGTAGAATATGGATTTCAAACAGGAGTTATAGTGTTGATCCCTCAATATCTGAAGGATCAGTTTTCATGCCATTTTCCATCACTGACACAAAGACAATTATTTCTGTAGCTTCTAATTTACCCTGTATTTCACCTGACTGATTCCATGGCTTGTTCTCAAAGACAGACAATAATCTGGTTGGTGGGTAGAGTGATAAAAGGTATAGTTTCATGGTGTTTGAAAATGACCCACGAGTTACCTTTTATGTTTTCTCAGATACATTCCCTAGTCCATGAGGTCCTGGAACTTGTAAATGGTCCTCCTCATCTGTTAATATCAAGATGTACCTAGTAGTATGAGGCGAAGGATCGCCATGCCATGATTGAATGATCAAATGTTGGCCCAAGAAATCCAAATTCTTTGGTCTTTGTGCAGATTCCATTTTGTTCTCATATTTGAAATTTCAAGCTTCTGCTTTCCCACTGGTTCCAGCCCCATCTGACTTTCCTCCCTTATTATTCGAGACTGAATCCTTTGAGATGTGTTCATATTCTCTCCTCTCTGGCCTTACATTCTCAGTTGCTCATTATACAATTATTTATTTTAATTTTGCCTCAATGATTGCTTCAGTGAAAAGAGATAACCTTGACTCATTGGGTTGGTCCTGTGCTTGAACTCTTAGTCCTTGCTTTTAGTCAAGGCCTTTCTAAAGGTTTCAATGTTACAATGGCCCTGGTGAACAGGTTGCAATGGCCAATCTAACTTTTGGTCAAGGTTTGCTCTTTTCTCTCCAGATATAAAATGCCACAATATTTAAATTAACCTCAGTAATGTCTCATTGAAATTAATATTTAACTCATTTTTTCCTGCTGACTATAGGGAGGTGGCACCATTGGGGGTGGGAGGAGACAGGGATGACAGGGAATGAGATGGCTGGATGGCATCACCAACTCGATGGACATGAGTTTGAGTGAACTCTGGGAGTTGGTGATGGACAGGGAGGCCTGGCGTGCTGTGATTCATGGGGTGGCAAAGAGTCGGACACAACTGAGCGACTGAACTGAACTGAACTGAACTGATAGGGAGGTGGCACAGGCAGAAATTTATATAGTTCTTATATTTTTTCTCTTATTGCCTTACATGACTCACTTAAGCATATAGCATAATAAGTATATTGCTTGAGAAATTAAGAAACAGGAATCTGTCATTTTTTTCCATGAAAATCTAAGTATTTATGTAGAGGTTAATTGCATATTCTAGTTTCCTGAACTATGAGAACAGTGCTGATAGAAATAAACAGGAAATTATAAAGTGCTGTTGCTCATTCTTTCCCTTTTATTTTCAAAAGAATGTATTTTCTAATAACATAGGACAATGAAATTGTATGTATGTATATTTTCTTGGAAGTAAATCCAACAATATTTTATAATAATAAAACAGTGCTTGGATGATTAATGTGGTACTATCTTAAGGAATGTTAATAGGGTAGAAAAATAACTTTATTGCCTAAACATATAATAAATTTGACAAGCAACCTGGAGAATGTTTTAACATTAATATATGCTAATTAATAAAAATAGCCTTACCTTTATTTTAGCCTCACATTATCCTTATTTGAGAATAGCATATAATTACAGATTACTTTCTATAAAGTACATTGTAAGTTATCTGCATAACTTGGAATTTGGAATGTTACATGGAAATTAAATATATATACAGGCACACACTTTAATGGACTCTGAGTCAGGTACCTTTCTGGGTCTCTGTTTCCAAATAGTAAGTACATTTTTTAGACTAAGTGATTCCTAAGTTTTCCCCAGGTGTAGAATGGATATAAATTTATGTCTGATGGGGCTACTCCCTGGTTGTGTTGCGAGAGTTTCTCATTGTGGTGACTTCTCTTGTCGCTGAACACAGACTCTAGGGCACATGGGCTTCAGTAGTTGCATCTCCTGGGCTCAGAGCACAGGCTCAGTACTCACGGCACACAGGCCTAGTCGCTCTGCAGATAGTGGGATCTTCCCAGATCAGGGGTCAGCCTTGTCAGGCTGATTCTTTATCACTGAGCCACCAGGGAAGCCTTAGGTTTCTAGTTTTAAAGAAACTGCTAAGTCCTCTATTTGAGTACATTCTCTGATTCCCACCGCCACCACCACCACTTGGTATTTCCAGTTAACCATGAACTCATCTATGATTCTTGATTAAATCTAGATGTTAAAGGTTGAATCAGGATGAAAATTGCAGCGTGAATGGAAAGTCAGTGAGTCTCATTGGACTTGTTTCTTTACAACCAGCAGTGAATGTGGGGTTCTGCAGAGTTACTTTTCATGATGCAAGTTGTGCACAAATTATCTGACCAAAGTTCATCAGACTTGATCAAATAGATCTATATAAATTCTATTGTCATTGACATGAAAGATTTGTCATTGTTAGGTAATATAAGATTTTTTATTTTTCAATAAAGATGTTTTTATTTGTATAACTGTATGTTAATTTTTAAAGAAAGAAATAGTTTTACTAGAGAAAATACAAGTTATGCAGGAAAGGAAACGTTGTCATAGCGTAAGTACTTAACTCAGCTGTGAATAGTATTCACACAGTGATGTAAATATCAGATGCTGATGTCATGGCAAGTTTGATTAGTAAGATGTGGGTAATAGACAAAAAGGATGTCTGTGTGTGGTGGGGTGAAGGGACGAGAGAGAACTAAACCTTCATCTTTCATAGTGGGAGTCCATAGATATTTAAGATAGAAAAGTTACTGTATAACAATCTATGTGTGTGTTAGTCTCTCAGTCCTGTCTGACTCTCTGATCCCATGGACTCTAGTCCCCCAGGCTCCTTTGTCCATGGGATTTTCTAAGTAAGAATACTGGAGTGAGTTGCCATTCCCTTCTCCAGGGGATCTTCCCGACCCAAGGATCTAACCTGAGTCTCTTATGTCTCCTGAATTGGCAGGCAGGTTCTTTACCACTATTGCCACCTGGGAAGCCCGTAACAATCTAAACATGTTATTTAATTAAGGAAATAGAGGAAAATTCCAAAAGACGCCTATAAAAAAGATGAAAACAATTTTTCTTTTTAAGGTAGGATCCCTGAAAGCCTTTAAGCTATATGTAAACATGTGATTAGAATAAGATATATTTTTAAAACATATTATGAAAGTTTCTATTTATATATTATTTTCTAAAATTTTCCAGTGCACATATTGGCACATACTTCTTTAAGTCAAATCCGATTTCAGGAATAAAATGAACAGTAGATCAGAGGACGTCTCCTTATATTTCACTGTGGTACTCTTCATTTTAAAAGCATATTGTAGCTCTTTTTGGTTATTGCATATTTGTTTAATTCCATGAAATTTAAAATGCTATAGGAATGACTTTTAACACTCTAGACCCAGTTGTATAAAATTTAGATTAAAAAACTGAAGCATAGAGAAATCATGTTGAACTTCATCTCTTATACATTACTAGAACATAATTGATTCCTTAGAGAATACACAAGTAAAAATTGATTTCTTTTTAAATAATTTTCACAAATATTGTCTTGATACTCAGACCAGTTTCAGCCTAGTTTATCACTGAAAGTTTCCATCTTAAGAATAGTTACCAGCTCTCCTGAATTTTTCTCAGCCATCATTTTACCATCTGGTGCTACTTTTCATTTAATCTAAAATACTGAAAGGTTGTCTTTAGGATGGGTAGCATATAGGGTGAAATTCCATGGAGGTCCAAATGTTTGGAATCTTTATAAAAATTCAGTCTACAAAATCTTTTTAAAATGCATAAGCTTAATAATTTATTTTTAGGTTATTATGTGAGAAAAATGTCAGCTGTATCTACATTAATTCCTGATTTTTCTGTGAACATATAGATACATTAGATACATGGATAGCAGAGCTTCCCTGGTAGCTCGGCTGGTAAAGAATCCGCCTGCAATGCAGGTGACCTGGTTTGATCCCTGCTGTTGGGAAGATCCCCTGGTGAAGGGAACAGCTCCCCACTCCAGTATTCTGGCCTGGAGAATTCCAAGGACTGTATAGTCCGTGGGGTCACAAAGAGTGTGACAGGACAGAGCGAACTTTCACTTTCATTTTCATAGATACATTATGTACAAACAGATCTAGTGGGAGATAAACTGGTGGTATAGTAATAGGCTCCCCTGCTTCCAGCCAATACCTAATTTTATTCTTCTTGAAGTTTAATATCTCATATTTTCATGTTTCTTTCGTCTCTTTCATCCCAATCACCCATGAAAGCTTCCATTCAAAGCCTACTTTCTCAGGACCTGATAATACCTCCCAGTGACATTCGTCCCAGAAACATTTTAATTTTAGTAGGAATCAAATTCTGAAGGAAAATGGATAAAACCCTGAGATAAACAGATGTGTTAACATGTAGAGTTAAGCCTCCAATAAACAATTAAAGGAGCAAAGTAAGGTTAAAACATTTTTCCCCTCCAAGAAGAAAAGTGAAGATGAAAGTCACTTAGTCATGTCCAACTCTTTGTGACCCCATAGACTCTACAGTCCATGGAATTCTTCAGGCCAGAATGCTAGGGTGGGTAGCCTTTCCCTTCTCCAGGGGAGCTTCCTAACTCAGGGATTGAACCCAGGTCTCCTGCATTGCAAGCTGATTCTTTATCAGCTGAGCCACCAGGGAAGCCCAAGAAGAAAACAGCATGTCAACTAAATGCATTTTGATTTATCCTTTATCGCAGTGATTGCTATCCTTGGAAAGAGGGATAAAAATGCACATCAACTGACTACAGTTTGTCATACACACAGTCATAGCTTTTATCCAATGAGAAAGAAAATTAAATAATGCATACTGCATCTATCTGACCACAGTGGTTATACTGACCTTGACAGAGTTATCTTCATGTGCTAGTTCTATTGCTGTGCCATTGAGCCAAACAGTGTCTCTGCAGGTCTTTTCAGAATTCTTGGACCACAGTGTAGCAGATATAGGCAGAGGTTAGGAAAGAGATGCCATTTATTCTGCCTGTGTAGTTTTGGATGGAAAAATACTTTTTAGGTGATCTGCTTCTAAGAAGTGCAATTTTCAGGGAACCACACACTGTATTCTCAAAATTATTTTCCACTCTCTCCCTCAAAACTTACTCTAATCATCTCAAAGTAAAGGATTATTCTCAATAGCAACAACAAAAAATGCTGCTGCTCACATTAAATTTGCTTTTACTCCAAGAGAAAACTACTTCAAATTTCACAGAGATAGTCTTTTCTCCATTATGCCTGGATTATGTACCCAATTTATAGATGGAGTAAACCCTAGAATACACTCTTCTGGAGTATTTTGGAGTGGCATTATCCTGCAGTAGGATTGAGCCTGGCATATCTAGGGTTTGGGCTAGTTGGAGATATAATTGGAGTTTGTGTCTGTAAACCCCACAAGCTCCCATCCTAAGAGATAGGAATTAACAGACATGTTTGATCATCCAGCAAACATATATCTAGCATTGGTGTTATGTTTGGGATTTTGAGAGGTGTGAAAATTCAGCGATCAATCAGACACAGTAGCGAATGTCTGCAATCTACCTGAAATTACATCTTGAACAAGGACAGACTGTAAGCATATGTGTGAATGCATGTGCTCTTTTAAATCCAAAAAAATTATTTTCCACATGACCAATGGTGGCACTGAAACCTAAATAGTTATTGGAGTACAGTGGTATTTACAGATACCAGAAAACTTAAATCAAAAGGGGAAAATTGCTCTGCCCTGAATGTAGGATGTTCATACTTTGTAAATTGCTGTGTCACCTCCAGGGTAACCTGTCAAGTGCATTTTCATATTATGTTTCAAATAACATTCACCAATAAGTGGAATTTAGAAAAATGTATAAACGTGCATATTCTTTTGTTCTGAAAAATAAGATAACAGCAAACACAGAATTCCAATCATTTCAGGTTAGCTTGTGACATCGAGTCAGAAACCGTATCAAGGAAGTGTAACTGTGCAGAGTGCATCTGTAAACTGATTTATTGAAGCATTCAGTAATACACTGCTATTAATGGGAGATTCAGCTATAGATATTCCTGCAGTTCTTACAGAAAAGACTCCTGTCCTGTGGAGTCTCCAGTGCAGATGGGCAGCTGTGGTTCCATAATACAGGTTTATTTGCCTTGAGATGGTGCATTTCTCAAAAGAGAATATGCTTAGTAAAGATTTAGAAATAATTATAAACATGAATGGGGCATCCCAGGTGGCGCTAGTGGTAAAGAAACCCCCTGCCAATGCAGGAGACGCAGGTTCAATCCCTTGGTCAGGAGGATATCCGGGAGGAGGGCATGGCCATCCGCTCCAATATTCTTGCCTGGAGAAGCCCATGGACAGAGGCGCCTGGTGGGCTACAGTCCGTAGGGTTGCAAAGAGCTGGACACGGCTGAGCGACTGAACACTGGCACTAGCACTGGAGCACTTTAGGACATTAGAGAATCCAGGAATGTCAGCCGTGAGAGGGACCCTGAGGATTTTATGGCCAATATTTCCTGTTTTGCAGATGGAGAAATTGAGATTCAATGTGCATATATGACTTGTTCAAAAAAGCTGGAGACCGAATAGGAATTAGAACTTGGGTTTTCTATATTCAGGTTTGGAGGCCAGCTTTTGGAAAAATGTAGGTGTGTTGGGAAAACAATATGATTGCTTGAGACTGAAGCCATCTCTCCATCATGATGGTCATGAATATATATATGTCTCATTTTTTATTGTTGTTATGGTTCTGTGTCATTTCAGAATGTAAAACCAACAAGTTTCCCCATCTCCCTATAGCTGCATAAACTTCAGCAGTGCAGAATTCTGTGAATCGCGTTGTCTCCATCTCCTATTTATTTCTGACCACATTGTTTTCTCAAGATGCATTTTCTTTTTCCATCTGAACTTCATACTTTGGGTACCTCTTCTCTAAAGATGCTTAGAAACCAAACAGTGTTTCTTTTTTGGTAACTTTCCCTGTACTTTACTCTGCAATTTCTCTGTTTAGAAACCTTTAATTTTGCCCTGTTCCCTTCTGCAGAAGATTGAAAATTAGCTGCTTAGTTTGCAAGGCACAACATACTACTTACTTTCAAGTCCTCTTCCTTACCATTTTCCCAAACACATTTAGCATAGTAATCAAACTTACTTTTTGTAACCTCTAATTAATCTCATTTTCTGGGCCTTTGCTTGCTTGTGGTTTCTCCCTGTGAAAGGTGGAAGATCTCATTTTAGCTATTACATATTCTTAAAGTTGTAAGGCTTCTCTTCTCAAGTCCAGCAGTTGCATAAAGAATGAGAGAGATGGAATATCTTCTCCCAGGTATGGGTCTCCACAGTCTGGCTTGGCTCTGCTCCTTGTTTGCCTATAGTTGACTTTCTTTTGGATTCCTTCTTCCTGACTTGGATTTTCTAGACTTGACTCCATCCTGTACTTTATGTGACCAGAGTCATGCTTAGATCCCATCTGCTTATCTCAAAAACCTCATGCTGGTGGTTGTAGCGCCATCCGTTGCCATTTGTGACTGGGAATGGTGGCAAAAGTGATCCAGTCTCCTTTCCTGACTGTATCCACCTAAAATGAGTGCACCTGTGTGTATTTGCACAGAATTACTGTTTCCATTTTCTTTTCATTTGATATATAGATTTTGCCTTTTCATTGTTGTTTCTTAGTCGCTTAATCGTGTCCAAATTTTGTGACCCCGTGGACTGCAGCATACCAGGCTCCCTATCACTATCTCCAGGAATTTGTTCCAACCCATGTCCATTGAGTCAGTGATGCTACCCAAGCATTTCATGGAAGGCTTCTGAAAAAGAACTGTTTAGAATTTAAACTTTATCAAATATATATGTGTATCTCAAAACAGGCAGCTTTCTTTGGAATAGAATGCATTCCTGGGTATTGATACATTTTTTCTTTAGATTCGTCCCAAGTTCCCAGAACATTTCTTTAGTGGTAGCATACAAAACTCTCATTCAAGGGGCCTGGTTCTGAGAGGAAGGACCAGTGGTGACATTGAAAGTATTACTTCCTAAAATAGGGAAATTTGCATTATAAAGCCAGAGGCACTATGAAGGACAAGACAAAAAATTGTTATAAGAAGAAAGAAATAAAGGTGCAAGAAAGGTCCATCAGAAGATAGAATGGACAGGCATTCATGCACAGCTGTTTCTACACGCATGCTAAGTCACTTCACTCTTGTCTGACTCTTTGTGACCCTATGGACTGTCACATGCCAGGCTCCTCTGTCCAAGGGATTCTCCAGGCAATAATACTGGAATGGGTTGCCATGCCCTCCTCCAGGGCATCTGCCCAACCCGGGGATCAAATCAGTGTCTCCTGCATGGACAGGTGGATTCTTTACCACCAAACCACCTGGTACATGCTGAATAAATCTTACTCAACAGCAAAGTACCCCAGTGAAAGAGACGGATTTTTACAATTTAATGTGTAGATGTAAAATCAAGTGCTGGATAGTTTTGTCCTAAATAAGGTCACTGAGATTCTGAAGGGTCTTGGAGAAGTTTTATATGTCCTGTATTCTTGGCTTTCTGATTCCTAGTTAAGTGAACTTTATTGCTTCAACGAATGAAATGCAGAACCCATGACTGGTATTTTAGTTAAAAGCCTAACTTTTAACTAAATATATAATCTTCGCATATGCTCTTAAATGATTCAAACATCTTGTTTTATTAAGTGATTTAAGCAAATGAGTCCGATAGCATATTTTATAGTCTTTACTTGATGAAAGACTTCACACTGTACTGTCACCCACAAAATAAATCTCAGTAATTTTTAGCTCTCTTTTTTCTATTACTTCACACATCCTGTAAAACCAAGCCAGTCACCTTCGGAAATATCTTTTGCATCTTTCCTCTCTTGTAAGTCCGCTGCCACTGGCTTCCGTTCATCTGCTTGCCACTTCAAATTTTCAATGTTGTAATATTCTTGTTGTTTTCACAACATACCTCCTAGTCTGTTTTACCCTACTATCAAAGTTTTCTTGCTTTTAAAATAGAGCTATGATTGGATCTTATCACTACCCTATTAAGCAAACCGTTTTGGTGGTTTCTCAAGGTCCATGAAATATAACCCACATTTTTAGCATGGAGGTCACCAGCCTGTGAAATCTGGAATAAAGGATACCTAGATTTAAACATAATAGGCACCCAGTGAACATTTGTTGAAAGAATAATTGAGAACAAGCAAAATAGGAATGAACAAATGAGATTTTGCTACACAGTTTGGCCTCAGCATCCTTATGCAGATAAACCCCTCTGTGAATTCAATGATTGCTACCTCTGCACCATCTGCTGTTCATTCATTCTGGGCACTGATCACCGTTCCATGTACTGAGGACACAGACATGCAGAAAACAATCCTCAGTTTCATCCTTGAGGATGAACAACTCACAGTGGAGTCACCATTAACCAAGTAAATGCACAGATGAGTACAGGATTCCTATTTGTCAGCATTGCTATTAAGGAAAGGAAGCTGGTTCTCTGAGAAAGAAGGAAGGCAGACTGAATTTAAATGGCAACCCACTCCAGTATTCTTGCCTGGAGAATACCATGGACAGAGGAGCCTGGTGGGCTAGAGTCCATGGGGTCGCAGAGTCGGACACGACTGAGCAACTTCATTTTCTGTGGTAGAGTTGGAGAAGGTCTCTTTTCCTGGCATTTGATTGAAGATGTGATAAATTATCCAAGTGGAAATTGGGAGAAGAGTGTGTTAGGAAGCTGCAATAAGTTATTGGGGTTGTTTTATTTTAAGATTCTGCTAATCATTCCTTCTTAAAGTCACTAGGCATTCCCATAACACTTACCCTAACCCTAACCCTCACCCTAAAATCCTTTTCGTAATACCGATACTGATGTGCTTGTCTGGAATGTTTTTCTCTTCTCAGTTCAGTTCAGTTCAGTTCAGTCGCTCAATCGTGTCCAACTCTCCGCGACCCCATGAATCACAGCACGCCAGGTCTCCCTGTCCATCACCAACTCCCGTAGTTCACTCAAACTCATGTCCATTGAGTCGGTGATGCCATCCAGCCATCTCAGTCTCTGTCGTCCCCTTCTCCTCCTGCCCCCAATCCCTCCCAGCATCAGAGTCTGCATTTTTTCCTTATCCTCCCATGTTTATGATTAAATAGTAAAATATCAAACTGTCATTACCCCTTACAAAAACCTGTATTTGGATATCTATAATAGTTTTTTCATATTGCCAAAAGTTGTAAGCACTCAAGTCAGTAGGTAAATGGATAAACTGTGATACATCCAGACAATGAAATATCATTTAGCTCTAAAAAGAAGCAAGCTCTCAAACTGTGAAAGGACATGAAGGAAACGTCAACACATGCTGCCAAGTGAAAAAGATCAATCCAAAATGACTTCATGCCATGTAATCCCAACTATATGACATTCTGGAAAAGGGAAAATTATAGAGACAATAAACAAAATTAGTGGTTTTTAGGGTTAGGGTCAGGGAGATGAACAGATATAGCAAAGGGTGTTTTTAGAGCAGAAAGATTTCTCTATGATACTATAATGATGGATCTTCCCAAGTGGCTCAGTGGTAAAAGAATCTACCTCACCAATGCGGAAGACACAGGAGACACAGTCTGATTCCTAAGTCAGGAAGATCCCCTGGAGTAGGACATGGAAACCCACTCCAGTATGCTTGTATGGAAAATTCCATGGACAGAGGAGCCTGGCAGGCAGAGGAGTCCATGGGGTCTCAAAGAGTCATATATGCCTGAGCATGCATGAACTCTAATGATGGATATATATCATCATAATTTGTCCAAGTTCATCATGCATATGATGCAAAGAGTGAATCCTAAGATAAAGCATGAATTTGGAGTGATTATAATGGGTCAGTGTACATTCAACACTGGTAAAAAATGTAACATTCTATGAGTGACATTGATAATGGGGAAGGCTATGCATGTGTTGGGATATGAGATGTATGTGAAACCTCTGTACCACCCTCTCAATTTTGTTCTAAACATAAAAATGCTCTAGAAATTTGTCTTATAAAAATATATTAAACCAGTAACATTAAACTTTCACTGTTTTGTAGTAAATTTGGTTGTTACTGTTCAGTCACTAAGTCATGGCAGACTCTTTGCCACCCCATGGATTGCAACACACCAGGCTTCCCTGTCCTCCACTATCTCTTGGAGCTTGCTCAAACTCATGTGCATTGAGTCAGTGATGCCATCCAACCACCTCATCCTCTGTGGCCCCTGTTTCTTCTCCTGCCTCAGTCTTTCCCAGCATCAGGGCCTTTTCCACTGAGTCAGTTCTTCGCATCAGGTGGTCAAAGAATTGGAGCTTCAGCTTGAGCATCAGTCCTTCCAATGAATATTCAGGGTTCATTTCCTTTAGGATTGATTGGTTTGATCTCCTTGCAGTCCAAGTGACTCTCAAGTGTCTTCTCCAACACCACAGCTCAAAAGCATCATTTCTTCAGTGCTCAGCTTTCTTTATTGTCCAACTCTCATATCCACACATGGCTACTGGAAAAACATAACTTTGACTGTATGGACTTTGGTTGGCAAAGTGATATCTCTGCTTTTTAATTTGTTGACTAGGTTTGTCATAGCTTACCTTCCAAGGAGCAAGCATCTTTTAATTTCATGGTTACAGTCACCATCTGCAGTGATTTTGGAGTCTAAGAAAATAAAATTTACCACTGTTTCCATTGTTTCCCATCTATTTTCCATGAAATGATGGGACCAGATGCCATGATCTTAGTTTTTTGAATGTTGAGTTTTAAGCCAGCTCTTTCCCTCTCCTCTTCCACCCTCATCAAGAGGCTCTTTAGTTCCTCTTTGCTTTCTTCCATTAGAGTGTTATAATCTGCATATTTTAGCTTATTGATGTTTCTTCTGGCAATCTTGATTCCAGTTTGTGATTCATCCAGCCCGCCATTCACATAATGTACTCTGCATATAAATGTGTGTATAAAATTGGGATTATATTACAAACACTGTTTCATGGCCCATTCTCCTTTACCTTTCCATAGCATAAATACATGTTGATTAATTAAACCTTCTCTGGCAGCTTTGCTTTATTGACTGTCTGGTGCTCCTCTGTCCACTTTGGACCAATCAAGTTCATGATCAAATCTGATGTAACTTGAGTCAGGAACACTGGAGGAGTTTTAAATAAAGCCCTTTAGTTAATTGATTACAAGTGGAAGTGGGTTAAATAGTCGAGGATATAGACTTGATTGTCAATAAATACATTGCTTTTTATCAGTGAATAACCAGTAAATGAAACTAGATCAAGTCAGAAATCTAGTCGTTTACCAGTGGACTAACAAATTGCAATCTAGAAGAGTCTTGTCCATAGGAAGATTACCCATGACAGCTAGAAGTGGCCTAAGGTTTATTTAATGTACTACAATTGACCTTGGCACTCTTCATATTACTGTTTTATTAAAATTTTGGGATAGCTTTGCCTCTTCATGAGACTATAGAACATAAGTTAAGGGCTTATTTTAGAGATTAAATCCTTAGTTGATGCTACTTTTGAATACCATTTCCTTTTTAGCATGACGTAACATAAATAACATTTTCAAAACTTTTTCTATATTGTACAAAAGGTGAATGCTGATTTTTATTGTTTGGTGTGACAGAATTTATTTCTCTGAAATTAAAAGATTGACTTAGAGGAGAAAAAACTTCTTTTTCATTCTCACAAATCTGTTTTTTTTTTTCCTAGTATATAACAGTTTCATAGATAATTTGAAACTGATTAATCTGTTAAACCATCTGTCAGAAATGTGCTGCAGCTGTTAAATGTCCAGCAAAATTTGAACTGCAATTCTTGAGTAATTCACCCTTGGTATGTGCAGAGCAGACAATTTCCTATTTGATTTACAACTATGATTCGTGCAAACATGGCTGATTCTCTAGCTATATTTTTTTAAATGTTTTGTGAACGTAGCTATTAA
Source organism: Moschus berezovskii (assembly GCF_049115385.1). NCBI lineage: Eukaryota > Metazoa > Chordata > Mammalia > Artiodactyla > Moschidae > Moschus > Moschus berezovskii. The sequence continues at coordinate 119,672,065 of NC_142462.1, forward strand.
CCTGAAAAAAAAAAGGAAAAAATTTGATCTGAGTTTTTTAAGATGATAACTTTGAATCTGTTCATTAACAGATGCTACTATGCTGATTGTGTTCAATATTTTTCAAAGAATGTGAAGATCCCTACTATACATTATATTTTCCATATACTGAGAATGTAAAAAACTCCTCTTCCTTCAGAACAGATCACCATATAGCAGGGAGATCAAAATATAAGCAAATACTTATCACAGTGTGTTTTCAATGATATAGGAGGAAAGTGTTACTTTAGAAATACCAAATTCTTATTTTCTTTTGCAAACAAAGCAAACAAAAGGGGTTTTGAAAGAGTACTCTCAGAAAAGTCAGTAGCTTCAACTCTTAGAAAATTCACTGCTGGAGCCAAGATATTTTAAAAATTCTAAAGGCATGTACTGATGATGTAGAAAAACCCTCAGTATAATACAAAGGTCCAAACGACAAATCATTTTAAGTTGATAAAGATCAGAGGGATGATCTTATTTACATGGGATATAGTGAGGAAGCTCTACATGTAACATCATGGGATAAAGCCAACTCTTTTTGCACAAGCAATTTTTAAAAATGGGAAAATGCAAAAATGTCCATTAGATAAAGTAAATACATCTCAGTTGACAAAACCTAGGAACTATTTTGCCCTGCTCACATTTAGATGGATTTATTACTTATCATCGTCAGTAATACACTGATGCAACAACCTTGTATGGCATTCATGCTGCATGCCAGATTCTTAGGCCCTGGGAATACAGGCTCAACAGCACAGGCACATGCCCTGATCCCAGGCAATTCGGAAAAGTAATAAACATTTTTAAAAGATAAACAACCAGGATTATTTTATTTTCGTTTTTTTTAAACTAACATTGTTAAACAACTATACTCCAATATAATACAAAAAAACAGCCTACCTAACAAAAGTAATTTTTTAAAAGGAAGTTTGATAAAACTTATTTGTGTGTGCTTAGTCATTCAGTTGTGTCCAACTCTTTGTGACCCCATGGACTGTAGCCCCCCAGGGTCCTCTGTCCAAGGGATTTCCCAGGCAAGAATATTGGAGTGGGCTGCCATTTCCTAGTCCAGGGGATCTTCCCTCCCCAAGGTTTGAACCCTTGTCTCCTGTGTCACCTATATTGGCAGGCGGATTCTTTACCACTGAGTCACTTGGGAGTTTGGTTGAATTTGCCTGTGAACTATATAGGGCTTGAGGTTTTCTTTGTGAGATTTTAAGCTGCTGATTCAGTTTCTTTAATGGCTATGGCATTACTGAGGTGTTTGATTTCTTTTTTGAGTCAAATTTGATGTTATATTTTTCTAAGAATTTACTGATTTTATATGATTATTGTAAAAAGAGAATATTTTAGATTATCATTGGTGCTATGAACAAAATAAAACAGTGCCATCAAATACCAAGTAATGTCTGGAAGATATGAAGCTGAAAGTTGAGTTGGTGAATTTAGACACTGGCCAGAGAAAGAGTGGGCTGGTACTTGAGTTGGGGGCAGTCTGGAAAGGAGTCCACCTTCTTTAGAGCTGATGAAGAGAATTCCAGCCAGGAGGCAGGGAGAGAAAGAGGCACTTTAGCAGGAATGTGGTTGGTGTGTCTGAAAAAGAGAAAGGAAAGTGAAACTGGAGCTTAGCGACTCAGAGGAGAAGAGTGAAATAAGATAACTCCAGAGATCATTCAGAGCCAAGTCATCACAGGCTTTGCTGGAGTTAGGGTTCCATACTCAATGCAAGGGGAAGCCCTCAGGAACAAGGGCCAGGAATAATCTGATCTGCTTTTTAAAAGATCCATCAGACAAGTGCAAAGAAAATCGATTTTGAAGGGATAAAGGTTGAAGCAGGAAATAAGTGCCCAATAAATATTTATTACATGAATAAATGGAATACATTTGATGTACTGTGCTGAACATTATATTTATTGGGTGTAGGCATATGAGCTGAAATGCTGATCCTGTATGATTTTCTCTGAGAACACCTATTTAAAACTGCGGGTGTATCTTCCTTTTAGTTGAAAGATACAGGTCTGTTGTGGACAGAAGACCTTAAAATTGCTGCATGATAGAGGGGGCATCACTTCAGGTAAATTCCTGGGATCAAAATGGGAAGTGCTAAGAAAAATCTGGGCTTCCCTGGTGACTCAGCAGTAAAGAATCCACCTGCAATGCAAGAGACCTGGGTTCGATCCCTGGGTTGGGAAGATCCTCTGGAGGAGGGAATGGCAACCCACTCCAGTATTCTGGCCTGGAGAATTCCATGGACTGTACAGTCCATGGGGTTGCAAAGAGTTGGACACAACTGAGCGACTTTCACTTCACTTTCACTATTATTCTTTAACTGTGATGTCTCAAGCTTCCTCTTCTGTATGATGGTAATGATATCAATGTCAAAGTCTTACTAAATCAAGTAACTCACTGAGAAAATTCTCTCAGAATATTTGCTGCATTGCCTGCCCCATAAGTACTCAAAAATGATTAATATTACTATTTATTTGCTGATTTTGACTTAATGGCTTCTACTATTTATGCCACTGAGATGGAAAAGGGGCACGCCTCATTGAATTCAAGGCTACTGTAATGCATACAGTAGCACATTTGGTTGTTTCCCATTGAGTGGAAATGAACAAAAAGGAAAATAGGGTCCCTTCCTTGGAGTTGTAAAGAGGAAAGATTCAGTGAGAAGATAAAGGGGAGAGATAGGTTTCCTTTTTTCCCTTATTGATTTTCATTATATGTCAGGTAAATTATGTCCACACAGTTGTTTTAGTTCCAAATTTATTATCTTCACCTTTTTCTAACTTAGCATTTAATGGCAAACTAATTGTACTTTTCTTCATGACTGCTGGCTTCATGTCTTTTGTGAGATGTCTTAAGTAAAGAAAACTAGATTAATTCTCCATACGTTGTATGAAAGTACAGTTAATTCTCAATTTAAATATATGATGTCTTTTACCAATGAACTAACATTCTTGCATTTTCTGTGCAAAGGAGTTTAACCCTGCTATGAAGATCCAGACGTAGATAATAAAAGATCCCTACATAAAATGAAATACAAAGCAATATTTATTTTTATTTTAAAACGAAAGGCAATATTTGTACGGACACTTCTTTGATAGGTCAGTATATGCTAAAGACCAGATTGTTAATGTCCTCACCCATTTAAACATGTGTTGTATCAAATGTAGTGTGTGTGTGTGTGTGTGTGTGTGTGAAAACTAGTAACAGTGATTACTTCTGTGGATTGTGAAAATCCTTTCTTTCTCTGTATTGTATGGATTTTTATAAGATCAGGCAAAAAAAAAATTATTTCCATTGACAAAGAGTAGGTCAGGGTAGTTTGAGCAAGAAGTACACAAAGCAATGTATGAATCACAAAAAAATGGGCGGAAATTATGATGAAAATGAAGATATATAAAATTAGAGTTGAGTTGGAGTCAGTCATCAGTATTTTGCCCTAAGGAAGAGCAAACATTTCCAGAATTTTCCTATAATACTGATTTTTTAAACCATTTACTTTCTATTGCTATGATGTAGGAAATCATTGAAAAACTTATCCAAAATTAGAAATGGACATTTGAAATAATGAAAAAAAAATCTGAAGACACTCTGGTAAGATGGAACTTAGTCATCCAAATTCATACCCCTAGGAATAAAATGAAAGTGAGCTGCCGTCTATGGCGTTGCACAGAGTCGGACACGACTGAAGTGACTTAGCAGCAGCAGCAGTAGGAATAAAATACCATTTTTTTTTTAAATTGTAAAAGGCATGCTTTCTTCCATGTGCTAATATTGGGAAAACCTCAGTCTAATACTAATCTCTGCAAATCACAACTATCCTAGAAATTATTTATTAGATCAGGTTGAGTTAAAATAACCGAACTTGAAAAAAATAAGTTACAAAATAGACTGGAAGAGCATGTCATGTTTCAATTTCCGGTACTCGCCATACAGTCAAGGGGTAATACAATATTTAAACATAAAAATGTATATGCAAATTATTCAATTCATACACATTTGGCTCCCAGGTAGAATTATACCTTTTCCATAGAGAAAAGTAAGTGGGGTATGGAATTTCCACAGATGGCATATGGAATGAGCTCAGTTTGTTTGGGTTTTTAATAGAATGCTAAAGTTAACGAAGTTCTGAGGTGAAAAATACAGAGCCTATTCATGGAACATGTGCTGAGGAAAGACAGCAAAGCACCATGTTTCTAAGTGCATCAAAACAAAGAACTTCTGGAACCAGTGGCCCACGTTTATAGGGAATAAAGGCAGCGGGCCTGCCATAGCTGTAGAGAAAGATGGTGAAGTTATTGCTAGTGCTGTGCCTTTCTTCCTTTCTTTTTCTTTCTTGTTTTCTTTCTCTCATTTTTTCTCTCCTCCCTCCCTTCTTCCCTTTCTTCTTCTCTCCTCTTTATTGAGAAGATTTAAAACACACACACACACACACACACACACACACACACGGAAACATCGTCTTGGGAATACAGTCTTTAAAGCAGTGCTAGATCCCATACTAGTCTTTGTTTTGTCTGAGTGTGGAAACCGACATTCCTTATAATTTGTGAAGCATTTACAGGACTATATTAATCTCAGTGATTCCTCAGGAAACACACCTAAGTCATGGCTTCAGTCTCTTTTTCATTCAAATCCTAGGCTATCCACTAGCCACTAGGCTAGATAGGAAATAGCGCCTTATTTGTCCAAAGAATTTTCCACTGTCTGTGAAGCAATGTAGCCAAAGCATGTAGTCCAGGAAGTCAGGGAAATGGCGCAGAGGATAACATCGTCAACAGTAGCTGGAGACTCAGGCAGTTGTAGACTCAGCTGAGAAGGACACCAACTGCCTGAAGCTGGACACCTTGGGGAGCAGGCAGAGCAGAAGGAAAGTCAGGAGTGGGAGGCATCATGCAGTCCTGGAGTGCCCACCAAGATGGACCCCTAGGCCTTGAAATGAGCATCGCTACGGGAAAGACAGGCCATCTCTGGGAGGAACTAAGATGCTCTTAGGGGACCCAGAGAAGGGAATGAGCATGGCCATGTAGCTTGCAATTCGAGATAGTTTTGGCCATAAGGAGCCAGGCAGGAGGCTGCTGATTGGAAATAGAAGACTTTAGGGGGAGGTCTGGCTTCTTAGGGCTTCCCTGGTGGCTCAGAGGGTAAAGTGTCTGCCTGCAATGCAGGAGACATGGGTTCGATCCCTGGGTCAGGAAGATCCCCTGGAGAAGGAAATGGCAACCCACTCCAGTACTTTTGCAAGGAAAGTCCCATGGACAGAGAAGCCTGGTAGACTACAGTCGATGGGATTGCAAAGAGTCGGACATGACTGAGCAACCTCACTTTATTCTGGTCTCTTAACTTTGCCCTGACAATGGAGTCATAAAACCTGAGGCTGGTGTTCATGTAGTTCTAGATTCAAAAGTCAGGAGTTGAATGCACAGGAAGTAAAGAGAACATTTTATGGTGTATTCCCTTGAGAATATGCCTTTTACAGTGCTTTCTTTTTCTTTTTTCTGAGTGTGAATCAAATGTTGCTAGAATTTAAAATATGATACCAAAGAGGGAAGAGGGCCTGGGATGGATGGATTGAGAGGTAGGGATAGATATGATGTATTGATATGATATATGATACTGATATGATATATTAAATAGATAGCTAATGAGAACCTATCGTACAGTACAGGAAACACTACTCGATGCTCTGTGGTGACCTGAACAGGAAGGAAATTCAAAAAGGGATATACGTGTAACTGATTCACTATGCTGTACAGTAGAATCTAATCAACACTGTAAAGCAACTCCAATAAAAATTAAAAAACAAAAGCAGAATAGAATTTCCATCCTGGTAGCACTGTTTGGTTCTGGAGTTCTTCATCATTCTTATTTTCTGGATATTTACTTGTATTTCCAAATGCGTGATATAAAACATATATTCTAAGTGCTATGATTATAAAAGATGTGAATGTTTTAAAACATTATTTCTTAATCAGAGATAACATTTGAATGCTACTCTGATGTCAAAGACATATGTTCTGAAGTCCTCTGACCTCGCAAACTGCTGTCCATCCCCCCTGCCAAGAAAGATCTCTCTCAGCCACGCTCTTGGAGGTGAAGGGCCACAGCCGCTTCATCTCGCTTTGCCAATCACTTCCTCTGTTCCAGCTTGAATTAATACGGAATTCTTACAGTTAGTCTGTCTTCCTGATTGACTGAAATTGTGTGAAAATAAAACTCAAGGCCCATCTGCTCTTCTAGTTTTCATCCAGGATTCCCTGGAAGGGAAATACACTGGAGACCAAATATTTGCCATAACTACGTGGCCGTAGTTTTGGAAAACATCCCAGTATGGGAAAATACAATACTAAATTATTTCAAATGTTAGCATTCTCCCTGTCTCTCTACTACTATTACCACTGCTATAAAATTCCTAACTTTCTCCAGGGATCTGTTTGATTTTCTAATGTTTAATGTCTGCAGAGTATTGAGACACATGCTCTAGAACAACAAGCAATCAGACTCTTTGGAAGATGGAAGGTGTAATAACTGTTATTACAGTTGGAGATAAAAATGGATCATTCATCCTAATAGTCAGTCTGGCAATATGGGCACATGTGGAGTGTCGCCACCGCCATCACAGGGCAATTTCACCCTCATCGTAGCCTTAAAACTTTTCCTCTCTCTGTAGTGTTCGTAACCCTCTTCATCTATATCCTCTCAATTCTTCAGGTCTTTTTATCATTTGTATGTTACCTGTTACCATAGTGACCGTTAATCATTCTTCTTTGTGGATACATGGAATATTTATTATACTGAACCAGAGGTTGGAAAACTTGCTCTGTAAAAGGTCAGATAGTAAATCCTTTAGCTTCAGAGGCGGTATGGTCTCTTTCCGTGACATTCTGCTGAGATGTGAATGTAATCAGTGAGTGAGTGGGGGTGTGGTCCAGCACAGCTTTACTTAACGAAAGCGAGCAGTGGGCCAGCTCTGGTCTGGGGGACAGAGTTGTGGACTCTTGTCCTTGATAGTGCTCCAGAGCATTAGAGTTTGAGAGAAATTTGGCTAATTTCTTCATGTTGTGTGTGAGTCGGGGTGGCTCAGATGGTGAAGAATCTGCCTGCAATGCGGGAGACTCAGGTTTGATCCCTGGGTTGGGAAGATCCTCTGGAGAAAGGAATGGCAGCCCACTCCAGTATTCTTGCCTGGAGAATCCCATGGAGACAGGAACCTGGCAGGCTACAGTCCATGTAGTTGCAAAGAGTTGGACACGACTGAGTGACTAACGCTTTCACACTTTCATCTGTAGAAAGGGGGTTAACTGACATACTCCAGGTCACACAACTTAGGAGAGAGCCAGGAGTGACAAGGTCACCTAAACCACAGTCCTGTATCTTTAATTTACTTGTTACTTTCAGGATTTGATTATGTTCTAGTCAGCATTGAATTATAGACTGGTATTATTTTCTTTTTTAATGTTTAATTACTTTATGTGGGTCCATATATTGTTACCACTCATGAGAGAATGGGCAATAGATACATAGATATTTTATTGCCCAAAGTGATTAGAACAGTGCAAAGCAGGGAATAAGATCATAATAAATATTTGTGACTACTTTCTTTCAGGAGAACATATAATCATGTGACATTTTTCTTATTTAATTATGCAGTTATAGATTTTGTCTCAACTTAGATTATTGTGAGATATCTGATCCTTAAATTATGATAATAATTCTATAGAATTTTTTAAAAATAAATAATCTTTTATATGCTGTTATCTTTCTTGATCCCAGTTTTACTCGAATTTTGTTTATCTGATTTATATGAGTCTTTAAAATTCGTGAAAAAATTTTAATTTGGTATAAAGATTAATTTGTTATGGCAATCAAATTTAAAGAAAACAACTAATATGCATAAACTATCCTCAGATTGTATAAACTGCTATATTTAAGTTCTAAATTTAAGTAAGTTAAATGGATCACTTAATTATCAACTTCATTTTAATTATTTACCGTGTGTAACATGGAGCTATATATTCATTGAATACTGAATTTTGAAAAATGTATTATTCCTTATTATCAGGTATTGTTATTTAGTTGCAACTCTTTGCACCCCATGGACAATAGCCAGGGTCCTCTGCCCATGAGATTTCCCAGGCAAGAATACTGTTATGGCTGGCCATTTCCTTCTCCCGGGATTATCAGGTTAGTCCTACTGAGCAGGTTTAGACAGAAAGTTTCTCCTGGCATGGTCCTGTTGAGCTCTGTCACAGCATATGTCCTCTTTTCCTTAGGTTACTACGCAGATGTCACCCAATCAAAGAGACTTTTCTTGGCTGGGCACCCAAAACCTGCAACTCTCTCAACCTCCACCCTACCCACAGACTCCTAGCCCCTCTTTCATATTTAGGGTGTCTTTGTAGTTTTTATCACCATCCCATCCTATGAATTCACGTTTTTACCTGTTTGTTTTGGTTTTAGTAAGTTTTTAATTTCTACTGAAACATAAATTACATGAGGACAGGAACACAGTTATACTGCAGCATTTCCTGTGTCTGACACGACATAGATTCTTCTTTAAATTTTTTAAAATGTAGTTTATTTTTTATTGAAGTGTAGTTGATTTCAGGTTACAGTAAAGTGTTTTAGAATCTTTTTCAGATTCTTTTCCCTTATAGGTTTTTACAAAAGATTGAGTGTAGTTCTCTGTGCTGTAAAGTAGGTCCTTGTTGATTATTGGTTGTGTATTTTGTATAGAATAGTGTCTATATATCATAAATTTTTGTTTTATTTGAATGAATAAAATAAATATGAGTAAACATTAGCACATTTTTAATATAATGGAAAATTCTGAAATAATAGTTGCTCGTTAAACTTCAATACAGAGCTTACATCAAAAAGTTGTACAAAGTTAGACTGAGACAGAAGTTAGAAAATCAGGATTTTGTATGTGTGATCAACAGCAGCTAAAATAATAGTAAATTTTTAAACAATTAATACGGATTCTCACTTTGTAAATTGATACTTTTAAAATAAATGTTATGTTCCTCTTTACAGTCATTTACATTTAACTTTCTGGGGAATATATCCACACACACATGCCACATTGCTCAGAGGCACTCACAGCATAACTGAGAAAAGGAAGAACTCTAACTGTGTTTTACAAGGGCGAATGTGTTCCTCTTAACTTCAGTTTTGTACACACTCGAGTGGTGAGATAATGAAAATAATTCATTTCCCCAGAATCACTGGGAACTTCACTACACTTGAATGACTTTTCAAGAAAATTAGTTCATTCCTTCTATTGCTAGTTTTTTTTCCCCTGTATATGAATATCTGAGAAGTCATTTAGAATATACAGTGTAGTTCTGTGTCATATTAAACAGAATACTGAGCCCATGTAAACACTTGTTGGGGATTTAGGACCATCTCTCTCAAACTTAGGTGCTATGTCATGTTGTAATGCTGCATCGTGCTTTGAGACTCTTGAGTCTGTCAGGTTTCGTTGTCCTTGTTTTTCCTTCCTCCCTTCCTTCCATCCTGCCTTTCTCTCTTCCTCTCTATCTTCCTCCCTCCCTCCCTTGCTTCCTTCCTTCCTTCTACAAATGTCGTTAGACTGTGTGCCAAGTGCCAGGTGCTATTCAGATCATTGGAAAGGAAGCATTAAGCAAACTCTCAAAACCTTTATTTCCATGGAGCTTCTAATCTCATGGGAGAGAAAAGCAATCAAACAATTGAATGCCTGAAAACACAACATATCAGATGGCTGTAAATGCTATGAAGGAAAATAGAGCAAGGCGTGATACAGAGAATGAGGGCAGTGGGTACTCTTGTAGCTGGGTAGACTGGGAAAACTTGTCTGCACTGTGAGAGATAACATTAAATAGAGCCTGGGAGAGGTGAGGGATGAGCCTGGAGGTCATCGAAAGAGTGACAGCAAATGTCATGGCAGGAGCAAGTCTGCAGGTGCAGTCAGAAGGAAAGGGTGGCTGGACAGTAATGGACAAGGATGCTGGAGGATGTGATCGGTGCAGAGGCTGCCGTGGGCCATTGCGGGACCTTGGACTTCATTCCAAGTGACTTGCGAGCAGGAGGCAGAGGATATTTTGAGTGCAGGAACTACCTTACCCACCTGCGTATTTTTTAAACTGCCCTTTTGGCTGCTATGTACAGAAGGACTGTAGCAAAAGAAGAGGAAGGAAGGCTATGCAGTCACGGCAGGGACAGCTGATGGCTGCCTGGACCAGGGGGTCAGGCGAAGGGAGGTGGTAGGATTTGGGATATTCCAGTATGACAAGACATAGCACTTGATGCAGTCTCCCGGACACCAAGAGGATGCAGAGAAGAGCTCCAAGAGTTGAGTCCTGGGCACTTTAATGTATGTAGACACCAGGAAGGTGAGAGCCACCCATCAAAGTGGAATGGGAGAGTCAGAAGTTGTAAAGAAGAAGGTGGAGAAATAGTTCATGTCAGTGCAGAAGCCAAGTGAAAATTAGAACTCCAGTGCAGTTGATTGGTCAAGTATAATGAGAACTGACTAATATTTTAGACAGCAGTGCTTTCGTGTTGGTGGTTATCTTATGTTCTTTCTTACTGGTACCTATTCCTAATTTTTTAGTTTGAATATCATTCCTCCTGATCTTCCCTCCTCCAAGCTCATATTTGAAACCTTGAATCCTTAGAGTGAATAAATAACTGAAGATTTTGAGGAGACTCCAAATCCCAAATCTTGTTAAATAACCAGCCACAACTTTAGTCATGATTCTGAGATAGCAGGCCTGCATTGAGGTCTTTTGGAATAATGCACTTTATCATAGTTATAACTTGAAAATCAGAAGGCTGTTGAAACTGTGCTAGGGTTCATTAGAAAAATCAGTGTTAAGTTGTATAAAATATAATTGTTTGCTAGATGCATCATGTATCTTAAAATTTTCATTGTATTCATTAGTGATTTTTAACAAAAAGTATGCCAGGGATTATTCAGTCTTTATTAAATCTGGCTTTCTTTTCTTTTCAGAAAAATGTGATGAGCCACTTGTGTCTGGACTACACCATGCAGCTTTCAGCAGCTCATCCTCTATGTCTGGGAGCTATTCACCTGGCTATGCCAAGATCAACAAGCGAGGGGGTAAGGCAACTTTCGTTTCATTTGCCAACAAATGTGTTACGTAAGAACATATTATATTTATGCAGCATTTTTAAAGTATATTTTATTGTACGACAGCTAGTGGCTGGCAACCAAAATCATTCTTCCCACTTCTGTTAACAGTCATAGACACTTCCTGTAAGCCTGTTTTGTAGCCACTATTTTGGAATGATATAGATAAAATTGGACTGGAAATAACAGATGATATATTAAAGAGGAAGAATTTTTTGTAGCCACTATGGAGGGCTTCCCAGGTGGCTTTAATGGTCAAGAATCTGCCCGCCAATGCAGGAAATGTGGGTTTGATCCTTTAGTTGGAAAGATTCTCTGGAGAAGGAAATGATAAACCACTCCAGTATTCTTGCCTAGGAAATCCCATGGACAGTGGACTTAAGTCCATGGGGTCACAAAGAGTCAGACATAACTGAGCTACTAAACAGCAGCATCTATTGTGAAGTGATATAGAAAAAACAAAAAAAAAGAGCTGCAAATAGGAGACGGTAAAATAAAGAGGAAGAATTTTGGAGTTTATATGATAGTGAGTTCAAAATGACATAAAAATTCTGAGTTAAGGAAATGCTGGTTAACCAGAAAATCATTTAGAAAGATGTTAAAAGAATAGGTTCCAAATATGTGTACCATGCGTGAGGAAGAATACTTTGTATTAACTGCTTTTTCTCCTTTTATTAATGTACACGCTTAGTTTCTATTGAAAATGCAGGATGAAAAATTATGACTATTTGCAGTTTCTCCCCTAGTGCCCAGAATTTAGCTTTGTTATTAAAGGCATGTGAAAAAGTTTGTATATGTGCAGCTCAAATTTTACTTTTAGATTTTAAATATAATTAGTAAATGATGATTTCAAAGTGAACAGCCGCTAATAGAGGGTGAAAGAAGAAAATTAAGAACAGAAACCTAAAACTCTTTAGCTTCAAAGAAATTCTGGTATAAATATCAATGAATGACAACTTGGAAAGATACAGTATTTTCTTAGATAAATATGTATTAACTGACAGAGGCCATAATTTTTATTCAGTAAAACAGGAGATGCTAAGCTTAAATCATAACAAATCAGGAAAAAAATGTGAAAAATTAAAGAAGGAAGGAAAGGAAGGAAAACAGGGAGAGAAAAAACACAAACAAAGGTTGAAAAAAGAAAACTGGAGAAAACCCAAAGGGGGAGGAAAAAAGATGGGATGAAAGAAAACATATCAGAAAAGGGAAAAAAATATCATAGAGAATCAGAAAGAACAAAACGGAGGAAAATATACATAAGGAAAAAGAATAATATATATATACAGAAATTTGTGGAAGCATAAAGATATCATAAGCAGAAAAAGATTGGTGAAAGAGATACATAGGCAAAGATAGAGGAATATGAATTTCAAATATATATATATACAACTTTGATTTAAAAGTAGTATTCATCAGTTATTTGATTTTCAATGTGCTGTTTTTTTAAATTGTGGTATAATTGACATAACATTATATTAGCCTCAAATGTACAGCATAATGATTTCATGTATGCAGATTTGTATGTATTGCAAAATGATCACCACAGTAAGTCTAGTTAACATCCATCACTATATACAGTTACAAACATTTTTCTTGCAGTGAGGACTTTAAGATCTAGTTTCTTAGCAGCTTTCACATATGTAGGACATTATTGTTAACGATGTCTGTATGTTGCATATCCTCAAGACTTATTTGATAACTGGAAATTCACACCTTTTGACTCCCTTCTCTCATTTCTCTTAACTCTCAACACCCTGCCTCTGGGAACCGTCAATGAGTTCTCTGTATCTGTGTAGTTATTCTTTTTATTATGTGATTAGGGCTTCCCAGGTGGCGCCAGTGATAAAGAACTCGCCTGCCAGTGCAGGAGATGTGGGTTCCATCTCTGGGTCAGGAAGATCCCCTGGAGCAGGAATTGACAACCCACTCCAGTATTCTTGCCTGGAGAATTCCATGGACAGAGGAGCCTGGCAGGCTACAGTCCATGGGGTCGCAAAGAGTCAGACACAACTGAGCTACTGAACAAGTTTTCAAAAATTTTCCTTCAATATGTCAAATAATGAAAAATTTAATGTATTCCTTTTCCATTAAATTAACTAAAACTAAACCAAACCAAAAAAAAGTACAGACAGAAAAACCAAGAAACAGAAAACTTGCCATACCCAAATTCATAATTATGATGCAGACCAGTTCAGTACTAATAAACGTGGGACAACATATAAAATGGAAAAGAAATAATACATGTACCTCCTGATGTCAAGAGGATGTGATATTCCCTAAAAGAAGTATCATGATGTTGAAAGATCAAAAGTAACTTCAATGAAAGGAAGCAGAATCTCAAAATATTTTTTTAGAAAGTTCTGTGGGAAAAGAATACCAATGAAATGTTATACCTAGTGAATTTGAGCAAGTCAAGTTATGTCAAGAGTGTGACTTCTTTGGGCATACAAATGAAACAACCCAACCAACAGTGAGATGAGTGAAAAACAAGAATAAAGAAACCACGGTCCAATGATGGGCACTGAGCAATGAATCATTTAAATATAAGATCATGACTAGATTGGTGCTGGAGAAAACTCTTGAGAGTCCCTTGGACAGCAGAGATCAAACCAGTCAATCCTAAAGGAAATCAACTCTGAATGTTCATTGGAAGGGCTGATGCTTAGGTGGAAGCTCCAATCCTTTGGCCAGCTGATGCAGAGTCAACTCACTGTAAAAGACCTGATGCTGAGAAAGACTGAAGCCAAAAGGAGAGGGGGCAGCAGAGGATGAGATGGTGAGAGAGCATCACCAACTCAATGGGTATGAATCTGAGCAAACTCCAGGGGATAGTAAAGGACAGGGAAGCCTGGTGTGCTGCAGTCTCTGGGGTCGCAAAGAGTCAGTCTCAACTTAGCAACTGAACAACAAGACAACTAGGAATTACAGTTGTAGAAAGAGTATAAATGTTACAGATGTGGAATCTAAAATATTAAATACCAAACTATGGGATTAGATATATGCTTTTTCTCCCCAACCTTTCAGAGCAGGAGGCCACTGGATGCTATAACTTTTAAGTGCAGATTAATTTTGTTTTTGTTTTTTTAAGGATTAACTCACTGTATGAAGAAGCATCAATATTTTTATTGTTGCTGTCATTCAAGTAAAGTTACATTAAAACATTTTTGCTTTAAAATAGTACAGGATGCCACTCTGAATTATTCAGAGGTGTTTATCTACTCATATATGTAAAGTGAGGTATCTAAAATTAAACTTCGAAAATGTTAACTTTCTTTTTTAGCCTGGAAGATGGGATTTGAGTAATGTCTTCATCTTCTTTTTATCAGGTTTCTTTATAGTTTATAGTATGTATGCATCTGTATCTACAGTAGTTAGTCTCTCAGTCATGCCTGACTCTTTGTAACCCCATGGACTGTGGTCCACCAGGCTCCTCTGTTCATGGGCTTCTCCAGGCAAGAATACTGGAATAGGTAGCCATTCCTTTCTGCAGGGGATCTTCCTGACCCAGGGATAGAACCTGGGCAGTTTCTTTACTGTCTGAGCCACCAGGGAAGCCCAATATACACATATTATAAATAGAAGCATAAATACAATGCATTTCCTATAAGAAAGCTGTTTCAAAAGCAAAATATTATCTACAATGTTTATGGCTTCTTAGTTGTCTGACTGGCAGATTCTCTCTGATTTTTGATACAGTGGATTATCATGTGTTGGGGTGAAAATGTGATGCTGTAGTTCATAGGGGAAAAGCCTTATCTGTGCTATAGTCTTGCACTTACTTATGGCCCATCTTATCAACATTGGTTATGCGAGGAAGTTTATTTACTTGTATCTTACCTCCCAGAGACCTCTTTTGCTTCTCAGAGGTGTACGTGCCCAGTTGCCCATAGTGCCCTCCCCTAGCTCACCGCACGTTGTCTACCTGTTTGAGACCGTCACACACTGGCCATACCTCCACTCATCATGCCGCCGTTCCTGTGCATGTACATAAAAGACACCCATGTGCAGGGCTAGCTTGACCCTGGTTAATAACCTCACCGTGGATCAAGGTAGCAAGTACCAGAGAGGAGGATTACTTCCTCTAAAAGAAAACAAAAATATCCACATATGGTTCTTCCATTTCAAAACAAAGTTTTTTATTCCATCATAAATTTTATATGCAAACACCCTTGGAAGAGGAGTCACGTTGACTGAAATTCAGTTTAAGATATAAGTGGCTAATGACCAGCATTGATTGAGAATTGTTTTGTTTTTTGTGCAGCACAAAGTTATGTATCTTAAAATTAAATGCAGCATAGCATTCCACAGGGAGGAAAAATTAAAGAATATGTCAGGGAGGCAAGAAATGCTAAAGATATATTTTCCTACTTGACTATTGGCAAGAATCATCTGATTTATACACCACATAACCATTTGAAGCAGGGAGATCTTATACTAACAGAAAAGGATAAAAGAGTGTAATTTACTAATTATACAAAAACAGAAGATAACAAATTCAGTTAAGCATTATGTTGATAAACATTGCTTCAAGATTTATCGTTTATTTAAATGATATTCTTCAAATACATTTTAGAGAGCTAGATTTATGAATACATAGAAAAGCAGAGTATGAAAGCACATATACATTCAGATGACAGATTGACACATGTTTACAGAATGGGGTTTAGCTTTTGGGTTCCTGTGATACAAATCCATCTGCTGCAAGCTTGGTGTCAGGGACAGAAACGAAAAAACTGGGGAGGGGAACGAGATGTTTAAATGAAAAAATCCACTTGTAATTCTATCATGTCTTTTGAAGCCTATTACTTTAAGAGTTTTTGTTTGTTTTGGAACAATATCTACCTCTTATGGTCTGTGTTCTGGATTTATCTTAGTTTATTGGTACTTTCCTAGGCTTGTGTCATTCTGACTCAATAGCAAATAGATGGATTACTCTTTTTAAAACATAGCACAGATATTAAACCTTTGAGAATTTTGTGTAAGATAGCCATCACCTTATTGTATAGTACTTTTCAGTTCAGTTCAGTTCAGTTCAGTTGCTCAGTTGTGTCCGACTCTCCGCGACCCCATGAATCACAGCACGCCAGGCCTCCCTGTCCATCACAACTCCCGGAGTTCACACAAACTCATGTCCACAGAGTCAGTGATGCCATCCAGCCATCTCATTCTCTGTCGTCCCCTTCTCCTCCCGCCTCCAATTCCTCCCAGCATCAGTCTTTTCCAGTGAGTCAACTCGTCGCATGAGGTGACCAGATTATAAAATGCCTTCATATAGATTCTAAATGTCCCTTGATCTTCACAATTACTTTGTTAGAAAAAATACATTAGAGATGCCAACTATTTCTTCTCCCAAACTTTTTTCTCCGCATGCCTTTTACTGTCTACTTCCCCTAAGGGACAGTCATTCTACCACGTAGCCACAGGTGATGAGAGAAAATCCACGATCTCAACTGATGCCATCAGAATCTCTGTTTCATTTGTGCAACATGAATTCAGGAACCAAGAGAACTACTGGGTAAAGCATGATGGTGGTGATGGTTTAGTCACTCAGCCCTGCCTGACTCTTTGCAATCCCAGGGACTGCAGCCTGCCAGGCTCCTCTGTCCATGGGAATTTCTAGGCATGAATACTGGAGTGGGCTGCTGTTTCCTACTCCAGGGAAATTTTCTGACCCAGGGATCGAACCCACATCTCCTGCATTGCAGGTGGAGTCTTTGCTGCAGAGCCAGCAGGAAGCCCCCAAAGAATGGCAGGCCACGTATAAATAAGACAGAGAGGAGTGACGCAGATGCTGGAGAAGAGATGAAAGGTCAGAACACATGGGGCTAGGTACAGGATGGGAAAGTCCCTGGTCACATTCCTCCTCTGCTGCCTGTGTGCCTCACTTCTGCTCGTGCCTGGGAAACTCACCTTTCTAATTCTAATAGTCACCTCCTCTGGCGTGGGCTGATTGTAATAAATCTAGTTACCAAAGAACTCCTGATTAAAAACCATAAAATGTTATCAGTGTTGCGTTGGAATTAACCCAAAGGTAGAATGTGAAAAGAGATGGAAATTTTGCAATAAGTCTGTTTCACCCCTTTCAGTTCAGTTCAGTCACTCAGTTGTGGCCGACTCTTTGCGACTCCATAAACCACGGCACGCCAGGCCTCCCTGTCCATTACCAACTCCCTGAGTTTACCCAAACCCATGTCCATTGAGTCGGTGATGCCATCCAACCATCTCATCCTCTGTCGTCCCCTTCTCCTCCGGCCCTCAATCTTTCCCAGCATCAGGGTCTTTTCAAATGAGTCAGCTCTTCGCATCAGGTGGCCAAAGTATCAGTTTGAGTTTCAGCTTCAACATCAGTACCGCCAATGAACACCCAGGACTGATCTCCTTTAGGATGGATTGGTTGGATCTCCTTGCAGTCCAAGGGGCTCTCAAGAGTTTCACCCCCTTGCCTCTTACTTTTTCTTAGTAGATACTGAACTGCTTGCTGCTCCTCAGACATTTTCTTTTTAGAGAAAAAAAAAACAAAAAAAGATTTTTAGGTTTGCTTCTTAGATAGTCCCTTCTGTATTAGGAAACTGTCACCTTCTCTCTTAAAACCAAGGGCAGAGACTTGTAGTGGTGACAGGGCTTCCCAAGTGGCGTTAGCGGTAAAGAATCCAGCTGCCAATGTAGGGCACATAAGAGATGCGGGTTTGATCCCTGAGTTGGAAGATCCCCTGGAGGAGAGCATGGCAACCCACTCTAGTATTTTTGCCTGGAGAATCTCATGGACAGAGGAGCCTGGTGGTCTGCAGTCCATAGGGTTGCAAAGAATCGGACACGACTGAAGCAACTTAGAACACGTACATCCTTCATGTCCTCCAGCAGGGAGAACAGATTGCATTTGTAGGCCATAAAAGTGGTGAGCATTTTGGGGAGGAATATGTCTATAAGAGTCATATGGAAAGACCACTGGATCAGGTCTCTTAATGGCTCACACTTGTATCCTAAGAAGAAGTGCAGACCATCTCTTCCCTCTCCTTCAAATATACCACTGAAGTTAAAGCATTCCTACCATACTTTGATGCCTTACCTTGGTCCTATCACCGCTTTCGCCATTTTTCTGCTTCCTGTTGGCCAAGAGGGTAATTAGCAGAATGCCAACCTGCTCTCCGGTCCACACGCTCACACTTACACATGTTGCACTGCTCTTGCAGCACCCGGGTGGCTCAGCTAGTCGTCATACCATACCTTGTCTGCTCTTCCGAGTTTCATCCCTGCTACTCTTGGAAAGGGAAGCTTTCTCTCCTCTGTTGCACTGTCCGTTCTCATGTCCCTGCATTAAGTTTGTGAAAGCCCTCCTTTGCCTCTTTGGATTCTCTCTCCCCTTTCTGCTTTAAGTAGTAAAAGGAGCTGTCACAACGAATTAAAGCCCGAACAGTAGGCTACACTGATTCCATGCGGACTTGATGCCATTAATGCCTTCTGCTGCTGCTTTGCTGCTGTCTCCAACCTCTGATCCATTCCTCGGTTCTCCATTGCCCAGGCCTGGCCATCAGTATCCCCCGGATCAGGTAGTGTACTCAGTCTTTAGGAGAAGGCTCTTCCCTTAGACTACAGCATCCAGGCTTAGTATGAGGTAGACTGAAGTTTCCACTTGCCAGGCTCCTGGCCATATTTTCAGCTTCCACTCCACTAACTCCCTTCTTTTTTGTTCTCTCGCCTCTACCACTTATGCAATATTTCTCTTAATCCACTCACTGATGATTGATTGTGCTTTAGCAGCAGCCGCATGAATTCTCTGGTCCAAGTATTACTGGGAGAGGTTGCACTTTAAGAGCAGATACTTGGGAGCAAGAAGGAAAAAAATAATAAAAAGTCCAGAGAACTGTTTTTCTTATGTAGCTTCTCAGGATATTTGATATTCCTATTGGACAGGTTATACTTCTTCATTTTCAAATTACTCTCCTGCAAAGCCCTGCTGATTTTGCCAGCTCTCTTGTGATGCCAAGTAGTGGAAAAAGAGTGACTGTATCCATGCATAACTAGAATCCAATACAGAATCAACCAAGGGTGAGGATGGTATTAGTCAATTATTTTGACTTTCTGCATCTCAGTTTCCTGATGTCTATGATTATGGTTATATAATTTATCATCCAAACCAGAAACTTTTGACCATAGCAGTGCTATTAATAATTTTACCAGGGAAATTCTACAAGTATGGTACCCCTGTTTATATTCTGAAGTGGAATCAATTATATAATTTTGCAGAGCCATTGTGAAGATTAAATAATCTACACAAAGTGTACTGCATCTAAATATTACTCTCTTTCTGATCAATTACCCTCAACTCCCCAAGTGGCACCACATATATTAATACTTTTATAATACAAATTGAGTGAAATATGTTTCTCATTAAAAAACAATGCCTCCTTCAAAAGTGATTGCTAGCTTATCTGTATTTCCCAATGTGTGTGTTTTTCTTCTATCATCACATAAAATAAAAATGATATTGCAATAATTGAAATATTAATAAAATAACATTTAAATTTTTTTCATGATTTTTTACACAAATTTTAGACTGCTTAAATGTCCACCTACTTTTTTGACCTCAAATCCTTTCAATAAAAATGAACTGACATCTGTGATTTTCAAATGTTACTGTTGCTATTATTTGTATATCATTTGAATTAAATCTTATAGAATCCAATCTAATATATATATTTATTTATTTTGAGATACACAGAAAAGCCAAAAATAATTGTTCTGGACTTTAGGGAGAATAAAAATATCATTTTCCCCTCATCTTTCAAAATTCTGACTAGTTTTTAAAATATATTTGAAATGTCTTCTTCGTATCAGTGTGTCTTTATATTCGCCTTTTCAATTGAATGAGGGTTGCCATCTAACATAGTAAATTTTAATTTATTTTTTAAATTTAATTCTCAAATATTTTTTACTTCACTAGGAGTTTTGCAAAATTAAATGTGCAATAGAGGATACATTTGTATCACTGATATGTATTTGAAAAATTACTGAATGCTGGAAGCATGTTTACTGGGGAATGATTCATAAATTTGTTTAGACATGCCTTTTTAATTTGCAAACATTACTATGTTTCTGCTCAGCATCAAATTTTATAATGATGAAATTTTAATACCTTCTTTTGTGTTCCCTATAGAAATATATGCTGAGTTTTTTAGCATTTCTCATAGAGTACTGTTTCCCAAGGTGTGTGATGTGAATCCAAGCTATAACACACACATATATACACAGACTTTCTACAGTTATGGGGTTCCCTGGTGGCTCAGGCAGTAAAGAATCTGCCTGCAATGCAGGAGACCTGAGTTCGATCCCTGCGTCAGGAAGATCCCCGGGAGGAGGAAATGGCAACCCACCTCAGTATTCTTGCCTGGGGAATTCCATGGACAGAGGAGCCTGGCAGGCTATAGTCCATGGGGTCGCAAAGAGTCCAATAAGACTGAGCAACTAACATTTTCACTTTCACTTTTCACAGTTAAATCAGCCAGGCAAATACTGGGTATGGTGATACTCTCTAGGGGAACTAGAGAGAGACTCTTCATCGTGAAATATCTTTAGAGCCAGCAGAACACAGTCTCACTCTGAAAGAAGCTCTTATAAAATTTAGCCAAGCATTCTGTACATCAGTGGTTTTCAACAGGGTTTGTTTAATATGCTTGAAATTGCAATTGTGTCCCAGGAGTTCACTACTTACTGTTTCCAAAAATACTGCTTTTCAAGGCTGTATGATAAGAATATGATGGATGATGGTTTTGGGTTTAGCAGATTTTCTTTTTAATTATCAAAGATTATAATTGTATAATACTGAGAAGTATAGAACAAAATACAATTATTGGAGGATAATTGCTCTACAATATTGTACTGGCCTCTGCTACACATCAACAAGAATCAGCCACAGGTATACATATGTCCCCTGTCTCCTGTCTCCTTCCCCATTCCACCCCTCTAGGTTGTCACAGAGCAAGGTGTTGAGAGCTCCCTGTGTCACACAGCAAATTCTCACTTGCTGTCTCTTTGACATGTGGTATGTATATGTTTCCATGCTATTCTCAGAGAAAGGGAGTTCTTAGATCGCTGGCGTTTGAAATGAAGAAATGTTAATTGTCTAAAGGAAGGTGGTCTTTTGCCATGTCCATAGCGCACACTTCCCACTGAGAAAATCATAAGCTGCCGTCTTCAAAATGACTTTGGGATATTACTTTTCTAACACTCTCTTTATATCACAATATTAATACCCAATTGTCTACACTGAAATTTATATTATGCATTCTAATTTTCCTTTCCACACAATATTGAAAACCATGCCATTTGGTACTTGCCTTTTAAAGTTTAGGGCATGTGGGGTGGGAAATCTTGACATCTGAAATAAAGAAATATACTTAAATAGTATTTTGAGAAGATGGACAGATTAACTATTTCTTTGTGGATGTGTTGCTATGGAATTAGAAGAAGTAGGTTTCTCTTTTACCCTTGGAGAGACCTTGAGCTACTTCTTCCCTTCATTTAAATTCCCTAATTATGTCACTCCTGTAATGAGAAACTTGGATGAGATGATCTCTGGGACCTTGCCATCTCTGAACACTCTCACCTTGTAGCCAAGATCAATCACAATTCCCCGGTCTAAAACGTCATGAGCCACTTACAGAATCTCATGGTCTGGACTACTTCGTCCTTTGCGCACAGAAGTATTTCCCACTAAATAACTTTTGAAAGTATCCAGGACATCTGGGAGGAAACATTTATGGAATAAAGTTTCTACAAGTTGAATGTTTTTCTTTCTAAACCATTCCGAAATAGATGCCAGTGGTATGCTTAGAGATTAAATGTTTAATTATCCCTTTGCTCTTTGATTATTTTATTCAAAGTGAGACCTTAATATTTTCCACATCTCTGCCAAGAAGGTGGAGAATTTATGTGAATGATTTATACCTGATCAGAAGTATTTGTTTTAAAATTCTTGGCATCATTCCAAAGCACTTTAACACAGTATTGTGTTCAACTCTCAAAGAATATTTTCTGAATGAATGAACAAATATATTGAATTATATTTATTGCATAGATTTCTATTCACTTTAAACTTCATAGGCTTATTGCTTCTCTGTTGAGATGATTTGTTAAATCAAGAGTGGGTATTTGCTAACATTTTTCAGTTTCAAAAAAATTATTTCGTAAGTTATTTAGTCCCTGTTGTAGCCAACTGGGTCCAGACAGTAATAGAGAATAAGTGGCCATATAACTATTATCATCATTTCTAAATATATATATATATATATATATCAGTTTTGTAGAGTGTTCATGCAGGTCAATTGAGAAGTGGTCCCGTTGGTTTCTCCCAGTGCTTTTAAAATGGTTAACAGTTACCATCAAGGTAATGCTGTTGAGTTGGTAAAGCCTGCCACTCCTATTTCAGGATATTTCTTTCACAGATGAGGCTTTCGGCTTTAGCTGCTGCATCCACGTGGTAACATGTGCCTTTGGGTGACAAAGCATGTTCCATCACTTTCATCTTGTGTCTCGCCCGAGAGGAATACATTCTGTGTCCCTTTTACTCTGCGAAGAAAGAAAGGTCAGAAATGAGCAGGGCATGCCTTCAAGTTACTGTCTGGGAAATTCACATCAACCGATCATATGAAGGTCACTGCCCATTGAGGGGCACCGCACAAGAGCACCAATTCATTCAACGTGATTACGGCACAAACAGCCACACATGTGAAAAATACATTTCAAATCCTATAATTACCTTCCTTCTGCAACGGATGAGTGACTCTTCATTAATTTTCAATATCTCCTCTTCTATTATTAGAGAAAGTTCCATGCTTTTTGCCTGTTTGCCTCCTCCCCCTTATTTCATTCAATAAGAGAAGAGGCCAAGTTATTTCCAAGACAGTTGGGTGGATTTAATCTAGTAATGGCTCTATTAGCAACCTGGTTAGGTCATGCTTATCAAAATGAATAGGCCCTTGCCTTTTACCTTGAGCAAATTAATGACTTTTTCCACCCGTTTTTCATTGGGAAGAATGAAAACGTGGGAATCACCTGCTCTTTTATATTCACGTCTTGCAATACAAATTCTGAAAATACTGTGACTAATAACAATTCAAATCAGTCCAGCCTCCACTGGTGCATTGCCCTTTGTATACTCTGCAAATGAGCAGTCCACATCTGCATTGTTTACTCATTTCCTTTCTTTAAAACCAAGATATATGTTTGACATGAATATTGCTGACAATAAACCATGACATTCAAGACAGTCTACTTTTATTGTTCTTGCCTCTTTAACATTAAAATGCAAACACAAGTTGTAGAAGGCTTTATTCTGGTTTTTATTCCAAGGTCAATTTTTATTTTGCTTTTTCTTAGCTATTTTTATTTTCTTACTAATGCAGGGAATTCAAGTTGTATGTTTTTATTTTGCTTTGTTTTGTTCCTCAGTAACTTCTGGAATTTACTTCCTTTGTACCTGTTTTTCCACTTTAAAATTGGTGGGTGGTGCTATGTATCTCAGTTAGAGGGTCCTTGTCTGAAATTTATCTGCTATTTCGGTGTCACCAGACATCTGCAGCCAGGTAGACTGTTCTGCCTCCAGGGTGAACTGTTTTGTGTTAAAAGGTGAGTGCCAGAGCATATGTGTGAACAATGTGTAAGTATGCGTTTTGTGGATTTTTCCCTAGCCATTTTCTGGCACATATGAATATTAGAGGATTATTGATTGGAGGTTTTTTGTTTGTTTGCTTATATTTTGCTTTCAAATGATGCTTAGAACATGAGATAAGCCCTGTAAGGCTGCACAGTTAAGATGATGAAACATTCTGTTTCCTCCTCGACGGTTCTTTCTCAAGTGTTCTAAAGAGAATGGAAGTCGAAACCATGTGCTTCCGTGGTCTACGTGTTTCTCTGGTATTCAGTTCAGTTCAGTCGCTCAGTCGTGTCCAACTCTTTGCCACCCCATGAATCGCAGCACACCAGGCCTCCCTGTCCATCACCAACTCACAGAGTTTACTCAAATTCATGTCCATTGAGTCAGTGATGCCATCCAGCCATCTCATCCTCTGTCATCCCCTTCTCCTCCTGCCCCCAATCCCTCCCAGCATCAGGGTCTTTTCCAATGAGTCAGCTCTTCGCGTGAGGTGGCCAAAGTATTGGAGTTTCAGCCTCAGCATCAGTCCTTCCAATGAACACCGAGGACTGATCTCCTTTAGAACAGACTGGTTGGATCTCCTTGCAGTCCAAGGGACTCTCAAGAGTCTTCTCCAACACCACAGTTAAAAAGCATCAATTCTTTTGCACTCAGCTTTCTTCACAGTCCTACTCTCACATCCATACATGACCACTGGAAAAACCATAGCTTTGACTAGACGGACCTTTTTTGGCAAAGTAATGTCTCTGCTTTTTAATATGCTATCTGGGTTGATCATAACTTTCCTTCCAAGGAGTAAGTGTCTTTTCATTTCATGGCTGCAATCACCATCTGCAGTGATCTTGGAGCCCCCAAAATAAAATCTGGTACTGTTTCCACTGTTTCCCCATTTATTTGCCATGAAGTGATGGGACCAGATGCCATGATGTTTGTTTTCTGAATGTTGAGCTTTAAGCCAACTTTTTCACTCTCCTATTTCATCAAGAGTCTTTGTAGTTCCTCTTCACTTTCTGCCATAAGGGTGGTGTCTTCTGCATATCTGAGGTTATTGATATTTCTCCTGGCAATTTTGATTCCAGCTTGTGCTTCTTCCAGCCCAGCGTTCCTCATGATGTACTCTGCATATAAGTTAAACAAGCAGGGTGACAATATACAGCCTTGACGTACTCCTTTTCCTATTTGGAACCAGTCTGTTGTTCCATGTAGTTCTAACTATTGCTTCCTGACTTGCATATAGGTTTCTCAAGAGGCAGGTCAGGTGATCTGGTATTCCCATCTCTTTCATAATTTTCCACAGTTTATTTTGATCCACACAATCAAAGGCTTTGGCATAGTCAAAAAAGCAGAAATAGATGTTTTTCTGGAACTAATCCAAGCCTATGCCACAACCAGTAACTCTGAAGAAGCCGAAGTTGAACGGTTCTATAAAGACCTACAAAACCTTTTAGAACTAACACCCAAAAAAGATGTCCTTTTCATTATAGGGGACTGGAATGCAAAAGTAGGAAGTCAAGAAACACCTGGCATAACAGGCAAATTTGGCCTTGGAGCACAGAATGAAGCAGGGCAAAGGCTAATAGAGTTTTGCCAAGAGAACATACTGGTCTTAGCAAACACCCTCTTCCAACAACAAAAGAGAAGACTCAACACATGGACATCATCAGATGGTCAACACCGAAATCAGATTGATTATATTCTTTTCAGCCAAAGATGGAGAAGCTCTATACAGTCAGCAAAATAAGACCAGGAGCTGACTGTGGCTCAGATCATGAATTCCTTATTGCCAAATTCAGACTTAAATTGAAAAAAGTAGGGGAAACCACGAGACCATTCAGGTATGACCTAAATCAAATCCCTTATGATTATACAGTGGAAGTAAGAAATAGATTTAAGGGACTAGATCTGATAGAGTGCCTGATGAACTAAGGATGGAGGTTCGTGACACTGTACAGGAGACAGAGACCAAGACCATTCCCATGGAAAAGAAATGCAAAAAAGCAAAATGGCTGTCTGAGGAGGCCTTACAAATAGGTGAAAAGACGGGAAGTGAAAAGCAAAGGGGAAAGGGAAAGATAAAAGCATCTGAATTCAAAGTTCCAAAGAATAGCAAGGAGAGATAAGAAAGCCTTCCTCAGCGATCAATGCAAGAAAATAGAGGGAAACAACAGAATGGGAAAGACTAGAGATCTCTTCATGAAAATGAGAGATACCAAGGGAACATTTCATGTAAAGATGGGCTCGATTAAGAATAGAAATGGTATGGACCTAACAGAAGCAGAAGATATTAAGAAGAGGTGGCAAGAATACACAGAAGTACTAAACAAAAAAGATTTTCACGACTCAGATAATCACGATGGTGTGATCACTCACCTAGAGCCAGACGTCCTGGAATGTGAAGTCAGGTGGGCCTTAGAAAGCATCACTACGAACAAAGCTAGTGGAGGTGATGGAATTCCAGTTGAGCTATTTCAAATCCTGAAGGATGATGCTGTGAAAGTGCTGCACTCAATATGCCAGCAAATTTGGAAAACTCAGCAGTGGCCACAGGACTGGAAAAGGTCAGTTTTCATTCTGTGGTATTAGAGGTTCATAAGTCATTGTTGGAACCTTTCATTGATAAGGCCATGCTTTCCTATAGGATCAAATAGAGTTCCCAGAAAAAGAATGAATAAACTGTGCCTTGAATAGTTCCAACAGGAGGAACACGTAGAGTACAAGCGATGACCCTTCCCCACTGTGGAAGGGCAGGCAATCCACAACAAATGCTTCCCAGGGGGGCCAGGAAGGCAGAGTGTTTCTCCTCCTTCCCCACCCCAGCCAGGCCACATCTTAACTGTGTTAACTTATCAGCAGTTCTTATTGGTCTCCAGATTTTAATTATGTAGGTTGTTCTTCATACATAGCATCAACCTTTTTAAAGTTGCTTGTCCTTCAATAGTTGTCCAGAAGTCATCTCTGGTGGCTAAGTGAAGTCTTTTAAGGTCTGCCATATATGTGTATATATATATATATATATATATATATAAATTTTTGTTTTCTATCTCAGAACTTAGTAAACAGTTTTGGATAGTAGGCTTGTTTCTCTGACTCCACGAAGCTGGATGAGAATGGAACACAAACCCTACCATCTCTAGCATCTACAGTTTGCCTAGCACAGAGGAAATACTCACAGATAGAAATAGTTGTTGGCATGCAGACAGTATCTCCTTGGAGCCCGATGAAAAACCCTAGGAAAGAATTTAGCAGGAATACAACTCATTTTTATGTATAAGAAAACTTAAATTCAAGAAAGTTTATATTCTTGCCCATGGCTACAGCTAACAGAAAGCAGATTTGAGCATTTGAAACAGACTCTTCTGATTTCAAAAATCACTCACTGTTCGCTTCTCCACATATTTCCCTGCCTATGTGAGCTTTTCTTTAGGAAAAATTGTAATACTTTTTGAGTTGATTTTAGAACATACGTAAATTTTCCCCACTGGAGGCTAAGAAAATAAACAGACATATTTCTCTATTTTATTCCTGAGTATATACTGACTATGTGATTTATTTGCATGCTTCTTGTCTTGCTTTAAATGTTCAAAGAGTAATAAAGACATTATTTTAAATATTTACATGTAATAATAATTTCTAAAAACTCACCCCCTTCTTCTCCCCTTACACTCAAAAGCTAGCGAAAATCTATGTTCCTTCAATCTTGTTTCTGTATTTGGATGATATGAGGTGGTAGGTAAAAAAAAAAGACATTACTGTACTTTAAATATTATATATGTGAGAACAGTCAAAGATTGGAACAAAACAATGAGAGCAACATTCTGTCTTCCAGAAAAACAGTGAAATAAGAGGGGGGGAGACTACTGATGTGCAGCACCTATATGCTAGACTCTGACAGAACAATATTTTTTAAGTCACTAACATTCTTAATATTCAAAACACACATGGAGAAAAAGCTGTAAGTCAGTGCAAAGTGAAAGGAAATGAATAACAGGAATAAAACTCAACCACAAAATAGGAAGTGTCTGAGATCTCACTCGATATGCCATAAGCTGGATCTCTGTTTGGTATGAGATTGAAATAACCTGGGATTAGTAATGACACTACCCTCTGTGTGGTCACTCAATCACGGAGTTGTTTCTTCCCCCCCAGAGGAAGTTCGCAGCACTGTTAGAGTTTGCCTTTCATTTTGTTTACTGTTTGGTAGAATGATCATGCTTCCTGGAAACCTAGAGCGACTGCCAAGGGAATTGATTCCATTTTCCCTCCAACTTCTTTTAACCAGGTATTGGAATAAGTAAATCAACAGAGATCTGACCAAATGTTTCAAAATTATTGTTGCCTAGAGGAAAACAACAGAATAGGAAAAACAAGAGATCTCTTCAAGAAAATTAGAGATATCAAGGGAACATTTCATGCAAATATGGGTTAGATAAAGGACAGAAATGGTATTGACCTAACAGAAGCAGAAGATATTAAGAAGAGGTGGCAAGAATACACAGAAGAACTGTACAAAAAAGATCTTCACTACCAAGATATCATGATAGCCTGATCACTCACCTGGAGCCAGACATCTTGGAATGTGAAGTCAAGTGGGCCTTAGAGAGCATCACTACGAACAAAGCTAGTAGAGGTGATGGAATTTCAATTGAGCTCTTTCAAATCCTGAAGGATGATGCTGTGAAAGTGCTGCACTCAATATGCCAGCAGATTTGGAAAACTCAGCAGTGGCCACAGGACTGGAAAAGGTCAGTCTTCATTCCAATCCCAAAGAAAGGCAATGCCAAAGAATGCTCAAACTACCGCACAATTGCACTCATCTCACACGCTAGTAAAGTCATGCTCAAAATTCTCCAAGCCAGGCTTCAGCAATATGTAAACTGTGAACTCCCAGATGTTCAAGCAGGTTTTAGAAAAGGCAGAGGCACCAGAGATCAAATTGCCAACATCCGCTGGATCATGGAGAAAGCAAGAGAGTTCCAGAAAACTATCTATTTCAGCTTCATTGACTATGCCAAAACTTTTGACTGTGTAGATCACAAGAAACTGTGGAAAATTCTGAAAGAGATGGGAATACCAGACCACCTGTCCTGCCTCTTGAGAAACCTGTATGCAGGTCATGAAGCAACAGTTAGAACTGGACATGGAACAACAGACTGGTTCCAAATAGGAAAAGGAGTACGTCAAGGCTGTATATTGTCACCCTGCTTATTTAACTTATATGCAGAGTACATCATGAGGAACGCTGGGCTGGAAGAAGCACCAGCTGGAATCAAGATTGCCGGGAGAAATATCAATAACCTCAGATATGCAGATGACACTACCCTTATGGCAGAAAGTGAAGAGGAACTAAAAGCCTCTTGATGAAAGTGAAAGAGGAGAGTGAAAAGGTTGGTTTGAAGCTCAACATTCAGAAAACAAACATCATGGCATCTGGTCCCATCACTTCTTGGGAAATAGATGGGGAAACAGTGGAAACAGTGTCAGACTTTATTTTTTTGGGCTCCAAAATCACTTCGGATGCTGATTGCAGCCATGAAATTAAAAGACACTTACTCCTTGGAAGGAAAGTTATGACCAACCTAGATAGCATACTAAAAAGCAGAGACATTACTTTGCCAACCAAGGTCGTTCTAGTCAAGGCTATGGTTTTTCCCGTGGTCATGTATGGATGTGAAAGTTGGACTGTGAAGAAAGCTGATCGCCAAAGAATTGATGCTTTTGAACTGTGGTGCTAGAGAAGACTCTTGAGAGTCCCTTGGACTGCAAGAAATCCAACCAGTCCATTCTGGAGATCAATCCTGGATGTTCATTGGAAGGACTGATGCTAATCCTGAAACTCCGATACTTTGGCCACCTCATTCGACGAGTTGACTCACTGGAAAAGACTCTGATGCTGGGAGGGATTTGGGGCGGGAGGAGACGGGGACAACAAAGAATGAGATGGATGGATGCATCACCGACTCTATGGACATGAGTTTGAGTGAACTCCGGGAGTTGGTGATGGACAGGGAGGCCTGGCATGCTGTGATTCATGGGGTCGCGGAGAGTCAGACACGACTGAGTGACTGAACTGAACTGAACTGAACTGATCCTCTCTACAGATAATTCAAGACTTAATCACGAATGACAGAAAATAATTTTCTAAAGAGTATTTCAGTATCTTCAGTAGCTTCCCTTGTGACTCAGACAGTAAAGAGTATCAGGGATACCGGGTTTGATCCCTGGGTCGGGATGATCCCCTGTAGAAGGAAATGGTGACCCACTCCAGTACTCTTGCCTGGAAAATTCCCTGAATGGAGGAGCCTGGCAGGTCACAGTCCATGGGGTCGCAAAGAGTCGGACACGACTGAACAATTTCACTTCACTTCGAAGACAATTTCAGAGAAGCACAAAATGCCTTTGGGTTTTAATTCATACTATTGTGCTTGAATTCATACTATTGTGCTTGAATTTCCACAATTGAAAGAGAAGTTTGAAATGCTTGTATTTTGAACAACAAATACTGTTTATGAGTCTTATACCAACTGAGCATCAGTAACAGAGAAGAGTTGTGTGCTGTGCTTAGTCACTCAGTCAGGTTCAACTCTTTGTGACTCCATGGACTGTCACCCTCCTGGCTCCTCTGTCCATGGGATTCTCCAGGCAAGAATACTGGAGTGGATTGCCATGCCCTCCTCCAGGGAATCTTCCCAACCCAGGGATAAAACCCAATTCTTCTGCATTGCTGGCGGATTCTTCACTCTCTGAACCACCAGGGAAGCCCAAATGGAAAAGAGAGATATTACTTAACCAGCCAATAGCCTAGCCTCCTCCCTGTAAACAAGTGCCTGACTCTTATTAAACAGTTGCTGTCAGACTTGGAAGCAGACACCCAAGTGACCCATCTTAGGGTGCTTCTTGAATATGTCCCAGTGCTGTGATTCCAGGAAAAATACTCCCCAACTTGCATGATTTGGTTAAGGGTTTCTTACTCCTTAGCCTAGCTTCCTGTGGTTCAGAGAGAAGAGAAATGTGGAGGGGCAGGCCCAGAGATGCCCACCAGGACCCCACGTGCCTCTTGCATTGCTGGGGAGGAGGACTCAGAGAGACAAGGGATACTGTTCAATGAGTAAGACAGAGAGAAAAGATGCTAGCCTTTTGTTGTAGTTCCATCTCAATTTATTGATGAGAGCTTTGGAACTGTTCTTCCTATTGATATGATATACGTTTGAAAATAATCAATTCTCCTTAGCAATTTATCAATAAAGTGGCAAGGATTCACTAAGGAGAGATAGGCAAGATGTTTTATTAAAAGTCTGAAACATGCTAATCAGCTTCTGGAATGCCAAGAGTTTACATTCAAATAGATTTCTCCTTGAGACTAACATCTGAAATCCTATGATTCTCTGTCTGTGTATTGCATTCATGAAGATTTAAGGGTGACTTTGTTCTCAACTCACAGAGATCTCCCACTACCATTTGTTTTCTTTGTTTGGATGGCTTAGCTGGTATGGAAAAAAACAAAGTGAGATTGATTCCTTCAGAAGCTCTGAAGTGTGATCTGTGCTAGTTTCACACCCAACGGTGGGGATAGCAGGAGGCAGAGAGGGGGACATCAAAATCCTGTTGCCGAATAAGAATTCTACATTTCACTGTAGTCTGGAATAGGACAGTTATTCATATTTCAGGCGCCTCAATTAGACATTCATTATTCATAAACACTTACGTAACTCTGAGTTATTCAGACTGGGAGAGAGCATTAGCAATCATTCTTTTTCTTTATTACTAACACATCCTGTATCTAAAAGAAGGCACAAAACAACTGTAAAAAGAAAAAAATACCCTGTCAGCTGCATGCAAATCCATATTTTAACTAATTAAGATTTGTTATATCTCCAACAAAACAAGGCAAACATGGTCCGTTCAGCTATTCAAAGAAGCCATCTGAACAAATGAACTGGGACCAGTTCTGTGAGAATGGTCATATGGACTCTGATCTGATAACATCATTCTTTCAACCATGGACCTCTCACGTAGTTCTAATTCGCAGTGACACATGTCAAAACTTGGAAAGCCCTAACAGAGAAGACTAAGTAAGTAACAAAATAAGACCTGAAATGTTGCTCAGTTTAGAAGGAATAAGGGAGCCCAGCAAGTCAATAAACGTGCTTTGAACTGAGAACCCATCACCACTACAGAAATGTTTGCATGTGGGACTTAAGTATCTGAAGAGTTGACAAGGGAGCCTTTTAGGAACTGTGAAATGGGATTGTGAGGAGAGGCGCTGTTTGTCTGAAGCCCACTGGTGAGAAGGGTTAGATGACATATGGGTGTCAGTCTGAAGGACATAGACGTGTATCTTAATGAAGGGGTTTATTAAAGAGTTTGTCCCCATTACTCCATTCAGAGACCTGTGTTTTCTGGGAGAAAAGACAAAACTACCTCTTTCCCTCTTTTCTCCATTCTTTTCTTTCTTTCCTTATATACGCACCTCACTCAAATATTTGATAAATGCCAATTTGTTTCTAATTGTTGTTTTCAACTTCCTAAGTTGCATCCTACTCTTTGGGACCCCATGGACTGCAGCATGCCAGGCTTCCCTGTCCTCCACTGTCTCTCAGAGTTTGCTCAAATTCTTGTCCATTGAGTTGGTGATTCTATCTATTTCATCCTCTGCCTCCCCTTTCTGCTTTTGCCTTCAATCTTTCCCAGCATCAGGATCTTTTCCAATGACTGGACTCTTCACATCAGGTGGTACAAGTGTTGGAGCTTCAGCTTCAGCATCAGTCTTTCTTGTGAATATTCAGGGTTGACTTCCTTGTTTTCAGTTCAGTTCAGTTCAGTCGTTCAGTTGTGTCCAACTGTCTGTGACCCCATGAATCGCAGCACGCCAGGCCTTCTTGTCCATCACCAACTCCCGGAGTCCACCCAAACCCATGTCCATTGTGTTGGTGATGCCATCCAGCCATCTCATCCTCTGTCATCCCATTCTCCTCCTGCCTTCAATATTTCCCAGCATCAGGGTCTTTTCAAATGAGTCAGCTCTCCACATCAGGTGTCCCAAATATTGGAGTTTCAGTTTCAACGTCAGTCCCTCCAATGAACACCCAGGACTGATCTCCTTCAGAATGGACTGGTTGGATCTCCTTGCAGCCCAAGGGACTCTCAAGAGTCTTCTCCAACACCACAGTTCAAAAGCATAAATTCTTTGGCAATCAGCTTTCTTCACAGTCCAACTCTCACATCCATACATGACTACTGGAAAAACCATAGCCTTGACTAGAAGGACCTTTGTTGACAAAGTAATGTCTCTGCTTTTTAATATGCTGTCTAGGTTGGTCATAACTTTCCTTTCAAGGAGTAAACATCTTTTAATTTCATGGCTGCAATCACCATCTGCAGTGATTATGGAGCCTAGAAAAATAAAGTCAACCACTGTTTCCACTGTTTTTCCATCTATTTCCCAAGAAGTGATGGGACCGGATGGCATGATCTTAGTTTTCTGAATGTTGAGATTTAAGCCAGCTTTTTCACTCTCCTCTTTCACTTTCATCAAGAGGGTCTTTTCTTCTTGTTCACTTTCTGCCATAGTATGATGTCATCTGCATATTTGAGTTATTGATATTTCTCCCAGCAATCTTGATTCCAGCTGGTGCTTCTTCCAGCCCAGCGTTCCTCACGATGTACTCTGCATATAAGTTAAATTAGCAGGGTGACAATATACAGCCTTGACATACTCCTTTTCCTATTTGGAACCAGCCTGTTGTTCCATGTCCAGTTCTGACTGTTGCTTCCTGACCTGCATACAGGTTTCTCAAGAGGCAGGTCAGGTGGTCTGGTATTCCCATCTCTTTCAGAATGTTCCACAGTTTATTGTGATCCACACAGTCAAAGGCTTTGGCATAGTCAATAAAGCAGAAGTAGATGTTTTTCTGGAACTCTCTTGCTTTTTTGATGATCCAGCAGATGTTGGCAATTTGATCTCTTGTGCCTCTGCCTTTTCTAAAACCTGCTTGAACATCTGGAAGTTCATGGTTCACATATTGCTGAAGCCTGGCTTGGAGAATTTTGAGCATGACTTTACTAGCCTGTGAGAAGAGTGCAATTGTGCGGTAGTTTGAGCATTCTTTGGCATTGCCTTTCTTTGGGATTGGAATGAAGACTGACCTTTTCCAGTCCTGTGGCCACTGCTGAGTTTTCCAAATTTGCTGGCATATTGAGTGCAGCACTTTCACAGCATCATCTTTCAAGATTTGAAATAGTTCAACTGGAATTCCATCACCTCCACTTTGTTCATAGCTTTGTTCATAGTTTTAGTGTTATATAAAACAATAATCTTCTCTTGATTAGCTCACGGACTGAGAAACTGGGCCGGGGGCGTGGTGTGAACATGATGATGCAAAAGGACTCTCCCTCCATGTGGCAGTGAAACTGTATAAATACGAAGGTGATTCTGGCATCATAGAGCACTGATGTTTTAATTTGCTGAGGAGACTTCAGGGAATAGTTCTTGAAGAAGGAACGTTGTAACAGAATTTACTGTGTAGAATCTCATTTAAAGAGTTTAGGATAATCCCATATATCAAAGTCAGAAAGACTGTTTGTTAAAGGAAGATCAATTGGTAAATTTGGTTTTGCTGGAATTTTAAGCAAGAGTTAGCATGTGGCAGGATGTATGGATTCAGATGGACAGAGGTCGGGTCCTTGATTGCCATCCTAGGGAGCAAGACAAAACCTCTGATTTGTAAACCAATCTTGCCTGGTATCTTTTCCGTCTCAATAAATGGCAACTCCACCTTCCAGCTGGTTCAGAAACCTGGACATCTTCCATCATTCCTCCCCTTCACTCATACCTCACAAGCAAAGCTTGCCAGCTCTTACCTTTAAAAGAGGTTTAACATTCGGTAGCTCTGCTTTTCCTTTTTTAAGGAACCCGCGTACTGGTCTCCATAATGACTGTGTCAGTTTACATTCCTATCAACAGAGCAAGAGAGTTCCCTTTTCTCCACATCCCCTCCAGCATTTATTATTAGTAGGTTTTTTTTTTTTTAAATGAAGGCCATTCTGACCAGTGTGACGTGATACCTCATTGAGTATTAAGGAAGCTGCTCTATAGCATGTGGAGATCAGCTCCATGCACTGTGGTGACCTAGGTGGGTGGGATGGGTGTGGGGAAGGCAGGTCCAAGAGGGAGGGGATTTATGTATGCATATAGCTGATGGACTGTGTTGTGCAATAGAAACTAACACAGCCTTGTAAAGCAGTTATACCCCAGTTAAAAAGAGAAAGAGAGATTTAGTGTCTGATCCTTTCTTACAATATCCCCACTAACACCTGAGCTAGTCCATGTTCTATTTTGTCTTGTTTGTATAGTGGTTGCTTTCAGTTTTCTTCCCTGATTCTATTATTGCCCCTTCTTACTGCCCTAGACAGTTTAACACAGTAGCAACATAATCATTTGAAAATCAGAGAAGAACCTGCCATTCTTCCATTTAAAATTTCTCCAACAGACTTGGGTCTCACTCAGAGTAAAAACCACCAGAGACCTTATAAGGACCTACAAGCTCTTGCCTTATTTATCTTCTGCTCCTCATCTCCCTGACCTCATGTCCGAAGGCCTCTCACCTCTATGCAGCCACACAGTCCCCCTTGCTATTTCTTGTACTTGCTATTGTCGTGGCCTAAAATTTTGTTCATGATACTATCACCCTCAATTCCTTCAAGTTCCCACTCAAATGATACCACCTTCTAGAAGCCTTATCTGACTAACTCATACAAATTTTCTACTCCTTTCCTATTCTTCCAGTGACATTGCCCTTCATTTCTTTTCCATCTTATTCTTTTAATTTTATTTT
The DNA here is from genome assembly GCF_049115385.1 of Moschus berezovskii. Classification (NCBI taxonomy): domain Eukaryota; kingdom Metazoa; phylum Chordata; class Mammalia; order Artiodactyla; family Moschidae; genus Moschus; species Moschus berezovskii. Next base: position 119,707,715 of record NC_142462.1, read on the forward strand.
ATTATTTTTTTGCCAAACCCCATGGCATATGGGGTCTTAGTTCCCTGACCAGGGATTGAACCCACGTCCCCTGAATTGGAATTACAGAATCTGAACCAATGAACTGCCAGGGAAATTCCTCCATGTACTTTTTATAACTAGACTTGGTTCACAGTTCTAAAAAGAGGGAGATGATAAATTCTTAAAGCTTTTATGCTGCTGCTGCTGCTAAGTCACTTCAGTCGTGTCCGACTCTGTGTGATCCCATAGATGGCAGCCCACCAGGCTCCCCCGTCCCTGGGATTCTCCAGGCAAGAACACTGGAGTGGGTTGCCATTTCCTTCTCAAATGTGTGAAAGTGAAAAGTGAAAGTGAAGTCGCTCAGTCATGTCCGACCCTTAGCGACCCCACGGACTGCAGCCCACCAGGCTCCTCCATCCATGGGATTTTCCAGGCAAGAATACCGGAGTGACTTGCCATTGCCTTCTCCGTAAAGCTTTTATAGAGTAAAAACAATAAGGAAATGGTAGTTGGAGACACAAGGGGAAAAAAAAAACACGTAGAAACAAGAATAAAAGATCCCCCGCCCAAGTTTCTATCTTTGGTGAATAAGAGGGTTTTGCCTCTGAGTGTGGTAAACAGTTAAGGAAGAAAAAGGGAGCAGATACAGGGAGATATTTGAAGATTCAAATTTATACATACCGAGTGGAAATTCAAGATAGAAATCCAGCATCTCTTAAATATGATGTTGGGTGCCCATGGTCTCTGAAGAAATGTTAGATGTGCAAATATTTCAGTTATTTAGTAGAGAGAAGAACTGGACAGACAACACCAAGAAAGCTTAATGTTTAAGGATTAGAGGAAGAGCAAGCCTTCACAGCAACTTGGAGGTCACAGAATTATGAGAAAGCCAAGAAGAATTGGGGTGTCTTTTTGATCAGGAGAATTAAAAAGTCATCCACAGCAAAGAGGTCTTATAATATGAAGAGCAGATCTTGTATATTTCTCAATATGATGGTCATTATGCCATTTATGGGAATGGTTTCAGTAGAATTTGGGTGGAAGCATCCAAAGTTTTGTGGGAAGAAAAATAAATTTAAGTTGAAGAGTGGGGACAGCACATTTAGAATATATTTTCAGAATCTGGGGATGAAAGAAAAATTAGATAAGATGAGAGATGGAATGTGACCAAGATGTGTTTTCTTCTTTAGCATGAGTGAGATATAAGAATGTGTTAGGAAAAACAAAAGCCCCAAGAAAGTGAAAAGTTAGTTAAAATATAGACAAGAAACTCTAGGACTTATGGAGTAAAGTTTATGAGATCCTTGGGGTCTATTATGTGCTGCTATGTTACAATGTTAAAGAATACAACCTTTAGATTAATTCAGACCTGATTTAGAAACTTGCCCCTAGATTATATTACCTACATAATTTTATCAAAGTCATTAAACATCTGTCCACTTTGTTTCTTCATACATAAAATGGGCATAATAATATCTCCCAAGTAAAAATTTGATAAGTGTAAATGAGGTTAATTTTTGTAATGTACTTGGCACATTACCTCGAACAAGGTTAGCTCTCATGAAATGAAGATTGTTTTATGTATTATTATATGTATTGATATTGTAAATACAGATACAGGAGTTGAACTTAATCTAAGTGTAAAAGGTTACAATTATCCTCTGATACTGGGGGAAGAGGGCTTTCCAGGTGGCTCATGCTAAATCACTTCAGATGTGTCTGACTCTCTGCGACCCCATGAACTGTAACCCTAGCCCATCAGGCTTCCCTGTCCATGGGACTTCCCAGGCAAGAATACTTTAGTGGGTTGCCATGTCCTCCTCCAGGGGATCTTTCTGACTTGGGGATCAAACCTCTGTCTCTTATGTCTCCTGCATTGGCAGGAGGTTTTTTTTTTTTTTTTTTTTTACCATAGCACCACTGTGGCTCAGTGGTAAACAATTCTCCTGAGAATGCAGGAGAAACAAAGATATGAGTTCACTCTCTGGATCAGGAAGATCCTCTGTAGTAGGAAATCGCAATTCGCTCCAGTATTCTTGCCTGTAAAATTCCACACACATAGAGGCTAGGCCAGCTATATTTCATGGGGTCTCAAAGAGTTGGACACGACTGAGTGACTGAGCATGCACTGGAAGAAGAGAGGTAAGCATCTGTGTGGATATACAATCTGGGAAAGAATCCACCTGCAATGCAGATATCAGTTGATTCCTTGGTTAGAAGATCCCCTGGAGAAGGGAAAGATTACCCACTCCAGTATTCTTGGGCTTCCCTGGTGGCTCAGATGATAAAGAATCTGCCTTCAATGTGGGAGATCTGGGTTCGATCCCTGGGTTGGAAAGATTCCCTGGTGAAGGGCATGGCAATCCAGTCCAGTACTTTTGTCTCAGAAACCCCATGGACAGAGCAGCCTGGTGGGCTAGAATCCATGGGGCCGCAAAGAGTTCGACATGACTGAGTGACTAAGCACAACCCATAATAAAAGTAATAGAGAAGAAAAAAGGAATTGAAAGACAATCAATTAATAATTTAGATTTCTCATTAATGTTTAAGGAGAATTCTTCTATGAGTAGATTGGGAAGGATCAAGGAACTTGCTTATATATATATGTGTTTGTGTGTGTGTGTGTGTGTGTGTGTATAGGAAAGCTTATAGAAAGAAATGATAAAAGACTCAAACCAAAACTATTGTAATATTAGTAGACATCCTTAAGGGCACACTTGTTGAAGATCATCAATTTTGTGACTTATAGAGGCATGGATAGGTAAAAACGTGTCATTTTTCTCTAGCTATGCTTATTCACGAAGGAGCAGAAGAGAGAAGACAGGTTGAGTTCTGTGGGTATATTACATGAAGTTCAGGATATCAGGAATTTAAGTATGTTCAGATAAGAGTCCTTGAGATTACATCTTGTAGATAATGTGAGCAGTTCCAAGAAGGCTGCATGAGAGAAAGTGGAAGCGTCATGACGAGGGTGTCTCTTAGGAACCAAACACCGTGAATAACACAGCCCAAGACAAGGCAGAACTGGAACAGGTAATTACAACCAGAGAGTCAGCTATTGAAGCACAGGATTTCAGAGAAATCAGACATCTGAGGAATGACGAAGTCCAGGGTATGGCCATGGTGGTAGATCACCAGGGAATGAAAAGTCATCTAAGGTGAGGATGTCAAAAAGCCTGAGGCTGTTATTTTAGATAGTCAGCAAAGATACCATGTAGATGGATCTTGAGTTCACCAGGAAAACTGAGTCAGATTCTAATGTCTTCAAGAAATGAGGTGACTTATCACGAGCTCAGTAGATGACAGTAAGAAATGCTAGAAGGTGGTAGAACCCGGTGGCATTAACATCAGTGGACAAAACTTTGTGTGACTTTTGTTTGCTTCATTGGAAAATGTTTCTAGAAAATTAGAAAAGTGGTCCTCTAGAACCATAAAGGATGAAGGATGTTGAACTACTACTATACAGGTCTAAGAGCTTCAGAGGAATCAGTGTCATTGATAAAGTCAACAATCTGATTTTGGAGGTTGTGCACTGCCTGACTCTAAAGGGCAACATCCACGTTACAGTCTATGGCAGCGCCATCCAGTAAAATATAAAGTGAGCCTCATATGTACTAAGTTATCCCATTAGTCATATGGAAAAAAATAAAAAGAAATCGGTGAAATACATTTTATGATGTTCTTTTTAATCTAAAATATCCAAATCTGGTTTCAACATGTCATCAATATAAGCATTATTAATCTGATATTTTGTTTCTTCATAGTAAATCTTTAAAGGATGGCATGTATACCACTTTTATAGCACATCTTAGTCCAGAAGCTAAATATTCATTAGGAGTACTTAACCTACATTCAAGTTTCATAAAATGTACCATTGGACAGCTAGACTCATACCCAAGTTGTGCCCAGAATACTGAAAATACCTACCAATAACTGAAATGAATATCAGTTTTTAAATGAAATTTTAAATTAATGAAAATAAAAATTTTAAATTTAGTTCCTCAGTCTCTGGAATAGGTGGTCATTTCTGTGGTCACGGGTCAAGTGCCTGGTAGCCATATATGTTGGTTAGCCTATTTCTACATGAATGTTGATTCTTGGGATTTGCATTGTATAACTACATGCAGTGACATTGATCCTTGGGGAAGAGTCAAAATTCAGTTACAGCCAAGTGGTGGCTGGAAGACAACAGAATTGTAATAATTGGAGCATTAAGGAGAGAGCTAAGTGCTTTACACCACCTCTCATGGCAGCCTCAGTTTATCGGGAAAAGCAATACTGTCAGAGACAGAATGAGGTAGGAGTTTGGTTTTTGTTTGTTGGTTACTGTTACGTGGCATGTGGGATCTCAGTTCCTGGATCAGAGATCAAACCCACACCCCCTGCATAGAAAATGCAAAGTCTTAACCACTGGACTGCCAGGGAAGTCACAGGTAGCTGCTATTTCATGTTAGAAATTCTTTAGGAACATACAAGGTTCGGAGGTTCCTCTTTGGTGTCTGAGATGGAAAGTCAGTACCTCTTCCAGACTTGAGGCCACTGGGGTAAGTGCAGCCTCTGGCCCAGCACTGGATTTTAGCCACGTGAGAGGTGTTGGGAAGAATGCTTTGGAGCTAAAGAAGAGCAGGTAGTGTATGGATTACAACTCTAGGGAACAGAAGAGCTTCTTTAAAGTAAGGGGTTCTGTTGGCTGTTGAAGAGGCTGGAACCCGAGGGGTAGCCTTTCTTTTCCACAACATAGTATCTGCTGTCTGATGTTTACCAAGATCATGTTGGGCTGTGCTCAGCCATAACCCTTTCATCAGGCCCCAGAGATAACTGAGGCTTCTGCATATGAAGAACTAGGATCTTTCTTTCGAGCAGCTGCAGGCAAATCCTTCTTATGGAGCCAGGTTGATGTCTGGTGTTTGAGAGAATGATGTTCTTTCAGTGAAGACTGGACCAGATGCCTTTGGGTATTTTGTTTCATGGTTGTAATCCTAGCAATGTGGATTAATCAGTCTAAGGCATAGACTAAACCCTGTGCCTATGTTGGGGGCAATGCTGTATGCATCTATCCGAACATTCTATGGAACTTCCTGTTTGGTATCATAGTCAAAAAGTTTGTCCAAGTCATTGCGTATGCATCATTTCTGTTAAGTTTCAGAGGATTGATGATTAACAGGTGACAGGAGGACATTATTTAATAATTATAAGGGAATGCATTCTTTAGTAAGGATAATGTACCTCATTAAAAATAAACATCAATTATTTCTTTGCTATAATATATCAATGTCATAAATAGCATGACCCGAGATATCAGTCATGACTTCTAGTTCCCAAATGGAGATTAAAGTATCCATAGTCATGGGGTAGACATAATTTTGCAGAGGTGGAAACTGATAAACAGATAGATTAAATAATTCTCCCAAGGTTCCACAGTCATGTGTGCTGAACCCATGATTAAAAACTGAAATCTACCTTTGTGTTTTTTCACAATGAGAAGCTGCTTACAACTGGGGACACCCCAAAGCTGCCATAATAAGCTAGAGGTAATGTACCACACTATGACAATTATTCATCCGGAAAAAAAAAAAATATGAGAACTTCCAAGTGGCAAAATTCTGTCCCTGCATTTCATAAAGCAAATGTATAAAACAAACAAAAAATTGGCAAAATAAAATATTAATACTGTGTGGGGGCTTTGAAACATTAATTATGTAATGCCTTGTATATTCATCAGGTTCTGCTCTAAAATGCAGCATCTCTGAATATGACCTACAGCTTTATATGCTATAGACAGAGCAGTCAGAGAAAGTAGAAATCAGGAGCATCCACTGCCTTTGAGGGGTTTTCAGTGACTGATTTAAAGAAAAGATGCTAATCATGGACATAATGTAAGCATATGAACATAACTGCCTTTCCCTTAAGTCTGAACATTGATGAAGATAAATCCTCATAATAGAAAGAATACTTTCTTACATTATATAGCTTAGTAGGGAATTAGAATGTAATTGATAAGAACCGAAAAAAAGAGACTGTGCTGTTGATATTTTAGACAATTGGATTCTGTATGCTGGCGTTTTGCTGGTGGTTCAGTGAGGAACCTGCCTGCAACGCAGGAGACCTGGGTCCAACCCCTGGAGGAGGACACGGCAACCCACTCCAGTCTTCCCACCAGGAGAATTCCATGGACAGAGGACCCTGGCGGGCTCCATGGGGTCGCAAAGAGTAGGATACAACTGGAGTGACTAACACTTCCCCTTTCAATTTTCATGCTAACCCTCGGGCTCCCTTCTTGGTTACAGCTTCACGTAGTGTTTCCCATAATATACTCTAACCTCAGAAATCAACATCTGAGCACCGAATACTTAAAAGTACAAAATGGATTACTGTTAAGATGGAGGTTCAACTGAAGATGAAAGGGTTCCTGGGGAAAACTAGCAAGGGTGTGGGGAGTGAGATGGGGAAGGGAAGCCAGCGGGTGGTCTCCAGTCCAGTTCCATGGACGTGACTTTGGCTCAGACCCTGCAGGGGAGCTCTGTAGACAGGTGACATCTCTGAAATGTCTAAAACTCTGGCTGGGAGCTAGAATACATCCTTCAGACAGTGGTTAATTTTCACAAATTTCAGCTCTCCAATGTCCGCGCAAGGTGAGCTCTGACAACCTGAGGTCATTCTGAAGACACAGGGGCTGGCTGTTTCCTAATGAAGTTGAATATGTCCGTGCTTTATGCTCGAACAATTCCAGTAATAGGAGATAGCCTCAGGAAATATTTATACATTTTCATCAGAACAAATATGTTAAAATGTACAAAGAAAGGTATCACATTGTGTGTGGTAGCCAAAAAAGTGGAAACAACCCCCCAAAATCCCTCAATAGCATCACCGTTAGAAAAAGAAAACTCTGTTTATAGAATGAGAAAGAATTTATAGTTGAAAGTGAATGATGCACTACAGATAAACACATTTACATGGATGAATACAGAAACGATAAGGTGGATTAAATAAGTCACAGAAGAATATATGCATATAATTCTGCTTATATAAAATTCAAAAACAGGTAAAACACAACAGTCCAGTATGTAGGAATGTATGCAATGTAATGAAACCATAAAGAGAGAGAGGGAAGATAAACCGCATGTGAAAATACAGAATATTGATTACTACTCAGGGAGGGAGGGGTTGGTATTGGGACACACTGGGGTTTCAGAGGCGTTGATAAGACTCTTATATCTTAAATTAGTGGGCTTATTTTTAAATTGAACATATCTATTTTCTTCTGTTTGTGTTACTCAAAAAGTCACTGACAATTTATAAGAAAAAGCTTTTATCCAGCTTAAGACTGAGACAGAGAGAGAGAAAGTCATGGGTTCCCTTCAGCTTACTCACCTATAATGCATTCACTCAGCAGATATTTGAGTGCTGACCACGAGTGAAGACTTCTTGTAGAAGCACAAGATGTGAACTTGAATAAGACCTACTTTCCAACATCAGAGTTCTATAATTAAAGAAGTGATACAACAGTGCAGGGGCTTAGAGGGTAAACTAATGCCTCTGTTAGAGACAAGACCGGGACACTTAATAGCTGAGTAACTTTGGAAAAGTTAATTTCATGGAACCTCAGTTTCCCCATCTGTAAAATGGAGATAATAATGTGACTTACCTCATTCACTTGTGAGAATTCCATGACTTAATACCTGTAAAATGCTTTAAGCAGAACCAGAAGCATGGCATTTGTTCATTAAACAGACGTTCTTTTCATCATCCAAGAGTTGGATTTCATTGAAAAAGGGTGGGTCAGTTTCACCTTTAAGGAAAGACATGTTAAAGTAGTTTTCATTTGGGACCATCCAACACAGGATGATAAAGGTCACTTCGGACAGAGAAATTGGCATGTAGAAAAGCACGGGAATCAAAACGGATGAGGGATGTTAGAGAATGTTGAGGAAGATGGTATGGGAAGAGGCAGAAGATGCCTTGATATCATGTGAGCTTGCTTCATACATCCGAATTTTGTCCTGGAAGTATCTGTGATGCATTGCAGAGTTTCTACATGAATGTAGCCTAATCAGATTGCTGCTGTGCTGTGCGCAGTCGCTCATTCATACCTGACTGTTTGTCACCCCATGGACTGTAGCTTGCTGGGCTTCTCTGTCCACGAGATTCTCCAGGCAAGAACACTGGAGTGGGATTCCATGCCCTCCTCCAGCGGATTTTCCCAATCCAAGGATCAATCCAGGTCTCCCACATTGCAGGCAGATTCTTTACCATCTGAGCCACCAGGAAAGCCCATGAACACTGGAGATCCCTTCTCCAGGGGATCTTCCCAACCCAGGAATCAAACCAGGGTATCCTGCAATGTAGACAGATTCTTTACCAACTGAGCTACCAGGGAAGCCCAGCCTAATCATATTAGTTAGGATGTAACCAAGTATGCCTTTTAGAGGATGAACTGAAAAAGGACAAATTTGTCTGAAGAAGACCACTCAGAAGCTATTTCAAGTGAAAAATATTGATGGACTTAAGCAAAGCAGTAGATGAATAAACAGGGGCAATTAAGTGGTCACTTCTTTGTAATTAACTATCCTCCATTATTGATTTGCTTTGGATGTAGAAAGAGAAAAAGAGGCAAAACTGTGCAGCAGGACAAACCACACCCCAGATCTCAGTGATTTTGAACAGTGCAGGTGTATTTCTCACTAAGATACATCCGGGATGAGCTGGCGCATTCAAGAGGAATGTTCTTGTTCACTGCCGTTTTTCAGTCTCTTTTTCTGTAACTGTGGATAAGGCAACAAAACAAACTCCCCCCAAAAGTTTCAGGTATATGTGTGTGTACATTCAATACATGGATTATCAAAAGCTGTAATCTTTTACTTTTTTGTCTTAACCATTTTTGTCACATCAAAGCAACTGATATGACAAATTGATATTGTTACTATACTGATGAAGACGTAACCGTATTCTAATTCTGAATAGTAGAGGATGCGTTTGACATTAATAACTAATATGGAGTATTATTTTAAGTAAGTGTTCTGTTACTGAACCAAACTTGGATCCACTGTCCCATGCCCAGTAAATCCACTCTATTGACACCAGGTTGTGGTGAAGGAAAATGCAGCAGTTATTGCAGGTGCCAGATGAGGAGTCTGGGACAGGTAGTGCTAAAAAGCCAGAAACCCACAGTGGGTTTCAGCAAAGCATTTTTGATGGTCAGGTAAGGAAAGGGTTTCTCAGGGTATGCGATCAGTTCATGAACAATTCTCTGATTGATTCATGGCAAAGTAACAGGGTGGTGTCACCGGGGTTAACATTATTAGTACTTAGATGCCAATAGGTCAGGGAGCTCCCTGTTCATGGTCATCAAGTTGTTAACGTCTTCCATTTGGTGGTGGTTTGAGCATGTGTAACACTGCTCAGGAAATGTACATCAGATTCTGTTATTTAGGTCCTTCAGAGCAGAGACAAAGCAGAGAATATGGGAGAACCCCATGTGTCCTGCTCCTTTACGTTTTTTCCCCTTTAGGCACATATGGCTCAGGATTCTAGTTGTGAACAAGAGCAGCCACACTCGCTGTTCAATCAGAAAAGGATTTATTCAGGGATATTAGAGAATTGCAGAAATTTCTGGAGAGCTAGAGTCAGCATTGACAGACTGCCAGCAAAGCCAACACACCGACTCCCATGCTCCTGTGAGGTGAGCATGGCCTCTCCCACTTCACGGACACCTCTTGATGCCAAGATCTCACTTGGGACTGAAAAGGCAGTTCCCCACACCACTGTTAGAAAACCAGTTCTGCCCAGCCACTTCTACTTTATACTTTTCCAGAACAAGATCCTGTGTCCCTACTTCTGTTGGGCAGAATTTAATTCACATGCCTCTACCCAGGCTGCAAGCAAAGTTGAAAAAAATTGAAATTCTGAAATTCCCCAGATAGGCAGGTTGTTTATAGCTGTCTCCTGACCAGAGGGTGTGGACAATGTCCTCAAGCATATGACACTGAAGAGAACTCATCAACCAGTCCAAATAAGAACCCTCAGGGCGAGTTTAATTGATGGAGATGATTAGTGCCTCCTATATCAGTTCCAGTAAGTAGAGCTCTCACATTGAGTTTAAAGTGCTGCAGTGTTTGCACTGATTTGAAAAACCTTCAGCAGAATCTGCTGGATGCAACCTCCTGTTGGCTTTGCACTAGAGATTCAGAGAACAATAAGAAAACCCTGCTTGGCACTTCACAGCGATGTAAGGGAGATGTAAAGGACAGACTTTGCATTATGTCACAAGTCGTGTGGGAAGCATAAGTGCCCTGGAAATACATTGAAAGAAGTGTCTTCCTTAAAGGAGAACAAGCGGAAAAGAGGTATTTATTTGCTCCTTGTGCAAACATTGTCTGAATGTCTTTCACAGAGAAAATGAAGATTAAAAAGTCCAACAATATATGTTTCATGGAAATGCTAAGTTTTCTACAGCCAGTGAAGGATTTTTTTTCAGAAATGAAAGGTTTTTATTGTCAAAATTATATATGTGGGAATATAGAGAATTTTCAAGCTAAGATGGACTGTTCAGTTGGCCTAAAAAGTTGCTTGGGCCCAGTAATACACTGGGGTGAAGGTAAATGCCAGAACAGAGAACTCAAGTCCAACATTCATTTTATTATTTTGCTGTTGTTTTTCCAGCAAAGAGACCAACATAATTAAAGCAGGAACTTTCCACTGACAGGGTCTTAGATTGAAAGTGATGACACCGATTAGAAAACGACTTCATTATCCCAAACAGCAGATAAGGAGGATCTTGACTGCATGGGGGTGAAGAGAATCCAAAGGGAGGTACAGATGATGGGGTTGCCATGGTTCTTGGCAGTTATGCAGATGTGGGGAGCAAGGCAGGTGTGAGTCTCGGGGCCCATGCTGGAAGAACAGTGGAGTCATTAACATCCATAGAAAAGCTATGGGACCCATATTGTGGAGGAAATATCATTAGCTTAGATAAAGTGTGTTGATTTTAATGTGTTTATTTGTTTTCTGTTAGTTAGTTAGTGTTAGTCGCTCAGTGGTCTCTGACTGTATGAGACCCCATGGACTGTAGCCTGCCAGGCTCTTTTGGGATTTCCCAGGCAAGAATACTGGAGTGGGTAGCTGTTCCCTTCTCCAGAGGATCTTCCCGACCCAGGGATGGAATCCAGGTCTCCCTCACTCCAGGCGATTCTTTACCGCCTGAACCACCAGGGAAGCCCTTATTTTCTGTTGCTCTGTAACTAATTGCCACAAACTCAAAGGCTGAAAACAAAACCCATTTAACAGCATACATCTTCCCCCCCACACCCCCGGCTTTTGAAGTTCATGCAGCTGGATTGGGTTCTCTGCTCCAGGCTTCCCAAGATGTAAGTGAATATGTTGGCTGGACTGAGTCAGTTGGAGGCTTTGGGGAAGAATCTGCCCCGACCTCATTCGGGTTGATGGATCCATTCCTTGCAGCTATAGAACTGAGACCCCTGTGGGCCTCAGTGATAGAGCGCTGCCCCCACATCAGATATCTCTCATGCTTGGAGTCTCTGATTTCTGCTTCTGCCATCAATTTGAGATAACTCTCTGCTTCCCTGGTGGCTCAGTGGTAAAGATCTGCCTGCAGTGCAGGAGACCCAGGTTGGATCCCTCGATCAGGAATATCCCCTTGAGAAACGAATGGCTACCCACTCCAGTTTTCTTGCTGGGGAATTCCATGGACAGAGGAGCCTGGTGGGCTACAGTCTATGGAGTCACTAAGAGTCAGACACAACTGAGCTACTAACACTTTCACTTTGCTTGTTTGCCTAGATTAATTCCTCCAGAATCATCTTTCTATCTTAAGATTAACTGATTAGTAACTGAGAATCTGTAGAATTCCCTTTGCCATATGATGGAACACAATTGTGGCAGTGCTATCGCTTCATAGTCATAGTCCCAGGGCTTAGGGCAGGAAACCCTGGCGCCATCTGAGAGTCCTGGGGAATGACGGGCAGTTAGCAGTGCCCTCTGGAACTTGGCACGAAGATTGAAATTAAAGATACAGATTTAAGAGTAACACTCCTAGAAGTGATAGGAAGAGTAATGAATGATATATTCAAGGAGAAGTATATTGAGACAGCCAAAATGAAAAATCTGAGCTCCTACAGATTAAAAAAAGCAAAAATCAAGTATTGAAAAACTTAATTTTCACCCATCAAGTAAATATCAGGGATTGAGAGAGGAAGGGTAAATTGACATTGCTGTACTTGAGAATGTCACTTTGATGCCAAGGAACTCAAAGTGGCCTTAGTGAAAGATGCAACGACTAATAGTAAAGGGAAAAGAAAAGAGAAAAAATAAAGGAAAACTGTAATTCTGGGACTAAATCTGAATGTGCCTAGTTAACTGATATTTAATGTACACCTGTTTATGTGACAAGTCATGGCATTTGTGGGAAAGGGAGAATGCCCTCTGTAGAGGAGAGGGAGAGGCAACCCCAAATCAAATGGCATCAACTTAAAATTAAGAAACAAGATTTATGAGTAAGCGGTCCAGCGTCAGCCCTGAGATGGCAGTAGGGAAGGAGAAAGAATAAGCTGACCGCCCCAGGTACCCAGCAGAGTGGGCCCAACAGAAGCCATGCTCTGAGAGGCTCACTATGGGAGGAAGCCCTCATCTGAGGAATGCTTCATTGCAAGCATTAAGTGAGAACATGGGATGTCAAGAGGAGGAAGATGCAGATTATGTGGGAAGTACAGCTGTAGGAACGTGGAGTGGGCTAGAAAGGGGAAAGCTTTACTGGAAAATTATTGTGCATCGTCTCCTGTTCTCACAGGCTATGGGAGAAGACCTTAATGTGCAAAAATCTCCTGTTCGCATAGGCTTATGGGAGATTAATGTGCAGTTTCCTGTTCGCACAGGCTTATGGGAGCTTAATGTGCAGTTTCCTATTCGCACTGGTTTGTGGGAGATTAATGTGCAGTTTCCTGTTCGCACAGGCTTATGGGAGATTATATTAATGTGCAAAGTCTTCTATTCACACAGGCTTATGGGAGAATATCTTAATGTGGATCGCCTCTTGTTTGCACAACTCTGTCTTGGATAGTGGGCCAAACAAAGGCAGCGACGGTGTGTTGCATCTACAAGCAACAGCTCATAGTTAGTCCTCAATAAGTTTTAAAAAAATAAATAAAATTTGAGGGGGGTGATTTGGATTAAATGAATAAATAAAGCAGATAACAGGGTGCAATCTGTTCCAACAAAAAAGAGTTGTTAGTACCAGGGATTGGTCTGGTGGGAACTTGATAGATTACTCTTCCCAGAAGCACAGATGCATATCATTTCAAACATATAATCATGAAATATTAAAAGAATTGTAAAAGTGGCAGTGAATTATTTAGAAACAGTGTCCCTGCATGCATGATACAATATTCAGTTGGGTGTTAAAATGTATGCTCCAAGGAAAGCCTTAGTATAGTTTTATGTGAGCTGCGTATTTTCAAATAATGCCAGAATGCAATTTAATGCCTTGAATTCCTTCATCTGGCTTCCTTGTGTCCTTACAGAGGTCCCTTTGATTTCAAAGGTGCTTCATCCCTAGAATGAGAAATAGAGGGTGGGAAAGTTTAATTCTAGGCTGAGGTTTGTAACAGGTTTTCAATTTACAGATATAAATTTTCCCTTTGGACTTCAGAGTTGTTGAGTTTTACCTGAGATAAATCTATTAAAAGTGGCCTACACCTCTGACTGCACCTTCTAATTGTGTATGTGCAGGCAGAGATTTAGAGATGGGACAGCCAGGGAAGTAAAGAGCAGAGATTTGGGCAACAAGGGTCTCCCCTCTCTGCAAAAAGAAGAGACATATCACAGGATTGTTTATGCTTTTAGTCACAGAAAGCAAAAACTCACTGATCCTGCTTGTAGATACTAATGATCTATTTGCTCAGAAAACAACGTTTTTGATTCAGGTTTATTCATCATGTTTGTTCATAAAGTAGAATTTATTCTGCCCTCAGAATCCTAAATCATCTCAGGTTTACAAATATTTGTTGAATGCTTTTGGCTCAACTCTGTGTTTGGTACTGGGAGGATGCAAAGATGAGTAAGATACAGCCCTGGTCCTCCAGGGACTTTTAATCTACTAGGAAGGAGAGATAAATATGTATTTTCCTTCTGAATGGAAAAATGCAATAAAGTAAAAGATTAAAAGAAATGCTCAGTACTCAAAGTACAATATGTTAAATACCTCAAATCTTTGGTTGTATATGAGCTTGGGTATTGTTGTTGTTCAATCACTAAGTCATGTTCGACTCTTTGTGACTCCATGAACTATAGCCTGCCAGGCTCCTCTGACCATGGAATTCTCCAGGCAAGAATATTGGAGTGGATTGCCATTTCCGTCTCTAGGGTATCGTCCCAACTCAGGAACTGAACATACATCTGCTGCATTGGCAGGTGGATTCTTTACCACTGAGCCAAGTTTGGATAGAGCAAAATATAAAAATAATTACATACCAATGCCACCAATGTCACTTGGCATTAATCTCCGTTCAGCACCTGGAAAAATAAATCTTACAGAAAGGCCTCATAAACACTCCTTTTAGCTATAGTTTATACAAGTTTTATAAAGAGGTTTAATTAACAGGAAATAACACTCATCTGGTCTAAAGTGTCCGTAAAGTGACAGGCGCACGAACCCTAGTCTCAATGATGTTCTCCATCTTTCCTTCCTAATTATTACCCATAATCCACCGCGTGTGGTACTGAAGAAGGTTCAGTATCATAAGCCCCACTGGCATCCTTCTAACTCTCTCCAGTCATTGCTGATGCCAGCACCACTCACTCCCTAAAACATTTTCTTAGTTCCACTGGACAGAAATTCAAGATTCAAACAAGAGGGGCATGAAGGACTGAGAGTATGCAGTCAGTGGCTTTATGAAAGAAGGTTTCTCTAGCTCATCTCAGTGGAATACGGGAAGGAATAATAGTGTTTGGGGTCCTCAGGGGAGGAAAAGAAAGATATGAAACAATTAGCAGCATTAGAGAAGACCACGGCCCACCAGGATACTCTGTCCATGGCATTTCCCAGGCAAGAATATTGGAGCGGGTACTCCCTTCTCCAGAAGATCTCCCCAACCTAGGACTTAAGCCCAGATCTCCTACATTGCAGACAGATTCTTTACCATCTGAGCCACCAGGGAAGCTCTAGAAAAAAGGAGCTGCTGCTGCTAGGTCGCTTCAGTCGTGTCCAACTCTGTGCGACCCCATAGACGGCAACCTACCAGGCTCCCCCGTCCCTGGGATTCTCCAGGCAAGAACACTGGAGTGGGTTGCCATTTCCTTCTCCAATGCATGAAAGTGAAAAGTGAAAGTGAAGTCACTCAGTCTCCTAGCGACCCCATGGACTGCAGCCTACCAGGCTCCTCTGTCCACGGGATTTTCCAGGCAAGAGTACTGGAGTGGGTTGCCATCGCCTTCTCCCTAGAAAAGAGCTAGTGACCAGTAACTCTTCAAATCAGATTATGGACTTAAAAGCCTACATTTCCTGTGTTTAAACCCTTAGGATCATGGAGAAACAGCTATTGTAGACTCAGAGTGTCAAGAAAATCATTGGGCATAAGATAGGCTTATACCAAATTGATCACTGAATCTGAAAAAAAAAATTGAGGTTTGCTTATTACAAAGTAAAGTAGCAAATGAAAGAAGGAAGGTGGGAGAAGAGCAAGAAGGGAAGAGGAAGTTGGATACCTAGGAATGAACATTAGTGCCCAACAGTCTGTACTGCATATCTATCATAATATTAACTTCTGAGTCCACAGGGAAGCAGCACCACCATAACCAGTAGGAAAAGTTGGCCAGAGCAAGTAGGGTCAATCTTATTGGAAAAAGAAGGTAAGTGATGGATGGAGAGTCTGCACCATAGAAGAAGCTTTGTGTTAATTTGAACTCTTATATTAGTCCGCTATTATTAACCCAGACTAACTTGGCTACAATATTTGAGAATAAGGAGCAGAAATGAAATTTTTTTAAAAAAAAAAAAATGTAGCTGGCCAGAATAATTAAAGCTGTACGTTTTCATATTTTCAGGTTCTGGTAAGTCAGGAATTAAGGCCCTTTTGGACACAAGATAGGTCAATCTCATTTAGCAGCATGCCGTTGTGAATTAGAAAACTTCTCATCACTCTTCTTTGCTCCAGAAGTGTTACAAATGCCTGTCAAAGGCTTTATGTTATAATACACTAATAATGTATCCCACACTAGCCGTTACAATAGGGTGAGTCTTTGTGACTGCCGGGGTGGGTAAAGATCTCAGTAATACACTTGCAATACATGTAAGGCACACAGTCACAAATGTGCGTAGCCTCAGGATTTGTTCTGTTTTCAATTAATCTGCCTGTTGATCAAATACGCATAGAACAAACTGGGGAACCACCAGTCTGCAGGATGATCCAAATTAGCGTCCCTTGAAATGGGTACCTATACCTGGTCCAGTCAGAATATAGCAGCAGAGTGTAGTGCTTAAGACAGGTTCTGAGTCTATTGCTGTTCAGTCACCAATTTGTGTCCGACTCTGGGACTCCATGGACTGCAACACACCAGGCTTCCCTGTCCTTCACCATCTCCTGGAGTTTGTTCAAACTCCTGTTCATCGAGTCAGTGATACCATACAACGTCTCATCCTCTGGCATCCCCTTCACCTCCTACCCTCAACTTTCCCAGCATCAGGGTCTTTCCCAATGAGTCAGTTCTTTGCTTCAGGTGGTCAAAGTATTTGAGCTGAAGCATCAGTCCTTCCAATGAATATTCAAGGTTGATTTCCTTTAGGATTAACTGGATTGATCTCCGTGCTGTCCAAGGGACTCTCAGAATCTCCCTAATTTCAGATTCCAGCCCTGACACATACCTGTAAAGGTATAAAATTGATGGGCAGATTAGTTTATATTTGTGAAATGTTTAGAATAATGGCTGGCACATTGTAGTCACTGTAGAAGTGCTTGTTAAATGAAAGAATAAACCAACAAATAAATAAGTAAATGAAACATCTTCCTCAGTTTTAAGTGGATGTTAAAAGCTTTTGTTCATTCATGTTTTATATCAATTAAAAAAATATAAATATTGCATACATACTCATTGTAGAAAGTTTGGAAACTAAACTGGAATAAGAAAGAAAATTAAAAATGACCATAATCCTATAAACTGGGATTAACTACTGATTTAACTACTATCCCTGGTGGCTCAGAGGTTAAAGCATCTGCCTCCAATGCGGGAGACCCGGGTTCAATCCCTGGTTCGGGAAGATCCCCTGGAGAAGGAAACGGTAACCCACTCCAGTATTCTTGCCTGGAGAATCCCATGGACGGAGAATCCCATGGACGGAGAAGCCTGGTAGGCTACAGTCCACGGGGTCACATAGAGTCGGACACGACTGAACGACGGAACGGAACTATTAACTACTATTTTATTGTATGTTGTTCTATTTTTATAAGCAAAATTGGAATCCTATAATATAACAGTGTGTATTATCCATAATGTCATTTTCTTATTTATAATTTTATGAGCATGATCCCATAGTCTTACATATTGTTAATAAGATATTTATTAAACCAATTCTGTATGACAACTGAAAAAAAAAGCAGAACCTAGAAATTGAGAATTACATTTTATTACATCATTCAGCCCTCTTGCTGAGGACTTAAGCCCAGAAGGCAACCTCTCATAAAACTCTTGAGTGATCGCTCTGAAGACGTAAGAGGGCAGCAAGGATAAATAGGAGTTTTGAAAACAACAACAAAAACAGGTAGTAGGGAATACCAAAAGATTAATTTTAATTAAAGAAAAATAGACACCTCAAATTAATGAATTTAGTGCTTTTCTGTGCACGGGAAGATGCAAGAGTCCATGCTCACTGAAATAATTCATTTCATATGCATCTTAACTATTGTCAGCCAGTATCCTGTTTTTTTCCCTCCTGAACCCCCTCAGGGTGCACTGTCCTCGGGCAACTGCAGTACTGAGGGCTTGATGGCTGAAACATCCTTTGTTTCCTGATGTGTCAGGTGACATTCATCCACAGCTATTATTAGATGATGCCCTGATATTAGGTATTAATGCTGTAATAAACATTATCTGCATAAGTCTTTGCAAAGACTTATGGGGGATGAAAGCACCTGGAATGAAATTGCAGGACCAAGAAAAGGAATGTTAAAGATATTTGAGAAATACTGCCAAAATTATTCCTGGAAATGTTATATTGATTTGCATTTGCAATATGACCACTGCCTCTCCTTGAGACCACCTAACAGAGTTATACCAGGTCAGTTTGCCTTCGTCCACCCACACCTGGGAGCCAACCGGGCCTCTTCCCTCCCTCCACACCCTCAAAGCCTGTTTCACGTCCCTCTTCTGATCTACCTTCTGTCTGTCTCTGTGTTTTCTTCTGCGTGCCTGTCCGTTTTATCAGGACAGTGTTGCTGAAGGTGTGTGGAGAGGTAGGGTCTTCCCAATGTGCGTGGGATTCTTCGGTGGAATTTAACTCCAGAGTGATGGCCTCCCTCCTTCCTTTGTAACCAAGAATCGCTCAGATCCACCTTCTCTGTTCTGTGTGTTACATTTGCTCGTCATCCTGGTGGTACTGGTCCTCCAGAAAACTGCATTTTCCTTTTGGTTCTAAATGTGGAGAGAAAATAAGTGTCTTGGAAAATAGCAAAATTATTGATATGATGCTGTTCCAGCAGCCTACAAAGTTTGTTACTTTTCATTGGAGACCGAGTTTATTACATAAGCAGCCTGTCTCATGTTCCTTGCCATCTCTCAAGTACATTCCCTAATATAATTTATTCATTGAAGCATACAATTGTGTTTCTGCCTTAGAGGTTTATTTTCATCTCCTTACAATATACAAAATTAAACCCCAAAGACAACAACATTATATGTTTCAAATAATTCTGCCATAGATATTTGCAATTTGTATTTCATGTAATATAACAAGATTCTGTGCATTGATCGAGAGCATTGTAAAGAATGTAAACTAAATGGTAATTTGTGGCTAGAATTCATTTCAACTTAGATAGTTTTATCCATCTGAGCTTCAAATGTCCTTCCAAGAACAGAGATTGCAGACTTTTGCTTTTGCTCATCCATGACTTTAATTTTTCTGATATAATTATCATTCTTACTCTTTGTCTTATTCTTCAGTTTTTTCCCTTTACTAGGAAAAAAACTCTTTTCTGCTACATCCAGATATAAATGAAAGAAATTACTACGTAATAAACCAAAATCCACAGCAGAGTTTGACTGATATTAACATACTCTTGGGCACAGAGTTTAGAATCTCACAGTCTTGGATCTGATTCCAGGCCCCATCCCCTAGCCATCTGTGCAAACCTGGGAGAATCACCAAAGCCCTCTAATTTTTAATTTCATCATCTTTTAAGTAGGTATAACATACATTTCTTAGAGTTGTGCTGAAGTATTAAAGAAAGAAACTGCTTAGCTCAATGCTTATCACACTGTAAATAAGAAGCAAATGTAGAGAAAAAAAAAAAAAAACAACAGTAATATAGAACTCTTTCACTGTGTTTGAATAAAAGCAGTTCCATGGACAGAGGAGCCTGGCAGGGTTGCAAGTACAGTCTGGAAGTCACAAAGTCGGACACGACTGAGCACAGCACACGTGGCAGTTCTAAAAAGAGATCACAAACTGTAGACCGAGTCTGTCGATCCCATGTAATTTAGCTTTCGAAAACTAGCCATCCAATTAATGATTAGTATTCGTCCATAAACAGTCTGTAGAATTTGTTGGGATTGCAGGAGAATCAGCACTCTGAAAAGAAAGTTAACTTTGAAGTGATTACAGTGACTGGATAGGTGAACGAAAGAAGGCATGGGCTTTAGCCACACTCACTGTATTTAACAACCTAAAACTACCCTAAAGGATAATTTTAAATATATATATATATATGTATATGTACAAACACACATGTATAGATGTGTGCTGTGCTGTGATCAGTCACTTCATGCTCGTGTGCAACTCTTGGTGACCCCATGGACTGTAGTGCAGGCTTCTCTATCCATGGGATTTTCTAGGCAAGAATACTGGAATGGGTTGCTGTGCACTCCTGCAGGGGATCTTCCCGACCCAGGGTTCAAACTCACGTATCCTGTGTCTCCTGCTTTGCTGGCAGATTCTTTGCCCCTGAACCACTGGAGAATCCCATACACACACATATGTGTGTCTGTGTGTGTGCTTAAACGCTTAGTTGTGTCTGATTCTTTGTGACCCCATGAACTGTACCCACCAAGCTCCTCTGTCCACGGGGATACTCTAGGCAAGATACTAGAAGGGGTTGCCATTTCCTACTCCAGGGGATCTTCTGAACCCAGGGATCGAAACCAGGTCTCACGCATTGCAGGTTGATTCTTTACCATCTGAGCCACCAGGAATATATATAAATAATGATAAGCTATGCAAAGCCAGCTCCAAGATGAATCTTACATCCACTTATAGTCAACCAGATATATCCCCCAAGCCCCTATTATGTAAAAAAAATTATAATGCACCAACTTATTAGTATGACATAGTGTAACATTTCCTGAAATTAGAGTATATATATTTTTAAAGAAAAAAATGTATGAATTTAAAGAAGTAATTTGGTCTCATGTTTTCAAAAGTTTATTTTATTTTTCAGTTGTTGAATGTGGACCTTGCAATTCAGTGACCCATAATTTCATTGAAGTCACAAACTATTTAGAGTTAATTCATAGTCAAGAAATTTCATAGCTTCTGAGAGCATATTTTTAAGATGATAAATGCTGTTTCCCATGAATTAGTGCTAAGTGCACATTCTTGTCTTGCCTTGTTGTTAACCTATTGACAAGATTGTAGCAAATGCACCACACACCATGTTGCTTCACTGTTGAGTAGTAGCGATTTCAGGAATTCAGTAGATGTGATATTAAATGATAATGCCTTTCTCATAAAAATATTCCTATATCCATAAGAATCTTATCCATAAGTCTATCCATACAGCATTATATTAATTATATTAAATAAAATTATACTTCCTTATCAGAAGCATGTACATTTAAAACTTTTGAGATAGTAGAAAAAAATTGAGAACTAAATTTATATTAGTAATATAATAAAGCATTGCTGTATTTTCTATTTTTCCTCATGTGCTTATAATATCATTTTCCTCATTTTCTCATATTATTTATTAATATATTATTATTCTTATATTATTTATTATAAATATTTATTGTTTATTAGATATCCTTATTAGTTCTTGTACCAGATGGTTTTAATAGTTGCATTGAATTAGCAAGTTTTCTGCCAGTGGATGGTGAGAATGATTCATATTTAACCCCAAATTCAAATAATAACAGGTGACCATGTTCCTAATGGAGTATGATGGTTCTTGCCTTAATTTTTGTATTAAACTAGTGACACATCATTAATTTTTGAAGGGATTTCATTTGCCTATTAATAAGTTCATAGACTCCCTTTACTTTGAGTTTTTTAAGAAAGCCAAAGCATTTTTTTTATTACTCCCAGTTTAACATATTTTTCATGTTTCTTTATTGAATGAAACCTCATTTTATAATAAAAGATATATGTCAAGAGTTTAAAGTTACAACAGTATTTTTTTTAATGGCCCATATGAAAATATTTTTTTCATGGAGAAAGAAAGCATGAGCTTTGCAATCAGAATCATCAAAAGTCAAACTGATTTCTACTCTTTTGTTCTCTGTACCTTGGGAGGAGCATCTAAACTCTCTAAGACTTTGGTTATAATCACATGTAAATTTGGAATGTTCAAATCTATTATTATATAAGGTCATTGAATGTATACTTTTTAAAATTAGCTTTTTATGTATATGGGTAAGATTAGCAAGAATAGCGTCTCTGTTATTTAGAAAAAGCTTACTAAATAGGATAAGAAAATCATTTAGATATCGATAAGTCAAGAATAGGCAAGAATCATAGAGATTATTCAGTTAGAAGTTTTATTATTTGTGTGTGTGTAAAATATTTAACAACACTAGTTGTCATGCAAAAAGTTAAAACCATGGTGATAAACTATTTTACTTTTAAAAATAATGATAAATAGAACTAGTAAAGATGAGAAATTTTATATTAATCCTGGACTGTATTTTTCATAATTTTACTTCAATGTATATTGGTTTAATTGAAGAATATTCCATTCTTTTCAAAACAATTTGAAAATGATATTTGTTATTACATCTGTTAGTAACAAAGCATTCTATACAATTGCTTTGTCCAAAATTTCCTAACTGTCCCTCATATGTAAAATTTTAGATGTTCTCATTTTCAGTTGATTTTAAATAGTGATATATGGGTCAAAGACCATCATGTATATATATATATATCTTTTGGGGAGAGACTGGTGGTGAGCAATAAAAGTTATTCCTACAAGAAAAAATATTTCAGTGCTGGCAAGGTAGATTTAATAGATTGAAAGCATGATGATATTTTGACTCTTGAAAAAAGCATCATGCCAATTGCCTCAAAAAATCTGTATATAACTAAACAGTTCTTCTTTCTAGATAAGCTTTTATATTTGGTTTTCCGTAGCACCATACTCTCCTAGTTTTATTCCTACCTCACTTGGATTTTCTATTTCCTTTTTCTATAAATATTTATCAAATCTTGCCTGTCCTCTGGCATTCTGGAGCCTCCTCACTTCTCCCACTAAGTCATATCATTCTAATGTCATCTTTAAATATATCCATATACTGATGGGTTTTATTTATTTGTTTGTTTTGGCTGCCCTGGGTGTTTGATGTTGCGCGAGGGCTTTCTCTAGTTGAGGTGTGAGGGGGCGTCTCTCTAGCTGTGTTGTGCAGACTGCTCTTCTGTTCTGAGGTGGCTTCTCTTGTTGCAGAGCACGGGCTCTACGGTGCGCAGGTTTCACTAATTGGGGCACATGAGCCCTAGAGCTCATGGACTTGAGTACTTGTGGCTCATGGGTTCAGCTGCAGCATGTGGAATCTTCCCAGACCAGGGATTGAACCCATGTCCCCTTTCAGGTGGCAGGCGGCTTCTCAGCCTCTGGACCACAAGGGAAATCCATGACTTCTTTATTTCTATGCTAATTCCTGACTTCTTCCTGAGATCCAGATGCATATTTGCTACTTGAAGTCTTGACTTGAATGTCTAGTAGACATCTCAAATTTAAAGTGAAAACACAACTCCTGATTTTCTTCCCCAAATGTGTTTCTCTAATATGTTTTTATTGTTTGTTTGTCTTTTAATCTTGGGAATTGACACCAAACACACTCTAATTCCCTCAAGCCAAATATCCCCAAATGTGTTTCTCTGTTTTTGTTGTTTGTCTTTTAATCTTGGGAATTGACACCAAACACACTCTAATTCCCTTAAGGCAAATCTCTAGAAGCCGTTCTTGATTCTTCCTTTCCCTTGCCATTGCTGCCACTCGCCCTGACCCTGAAGTCCAGCCCAGCAGCCTGTTCTGTCAACCCTCCCATCCATCACTTCACTCTGCACCCACTGCCAATACAGCCTTAAACCAAGTCACCTATGATTTTTTTTCACTTCTGCTATTAGCCTCTGTACTCCCTTAGAATTATTCTTCATGTACCAGTTACAGTGGTATTTTTTTTTCCAACATAAAAGAAAGTTACCATTGTAAATTGATCAGAAGTTGTTAGGTATTACAGTCAGTGTTCATGGAGAAATTCAGAGTATCTTATGCTTTCTGAAATACTAGAGAAAATGTATAGTATAGATATTAGGGCAGGTACCCTAAAGCTAGTGAGTTGTGGATTTTTTTCTTTATATTGATAAAATTTATGAATACAAAACTGGTGTTCACTTGCAGTTTAAAATATGAATATTCAGTTTCCTACAACAACTGTTTTTATAAACTCTAGTTTCCATAAAGTTGAAGATAAAAGAGGAATTCATCAAAAACTGTCTAGTTAGCCATTGAATGCCTTTAATTCTTGCTCCTTCAATAAATAAAAAGATTGTATGTCAATAAATAAGTCAATAAATAAAAAGAAAATGGAGAAAATTGACAAAAAATACAGATTTTTAAACATATATTAGATATCTGTCTCATCCAGTCTTATCTCTAAAACTAATCTTGTTCGACTCCTACAATCATTGAGTTTAAAATATTTTTCTTATGTGATGTTTTGTGGATGAGATGGCTAACAGAATCACTCACCTAGAGTCAGACATCTTGGAATGTGAAGTCAAGTCGGCCTTAGAAAGCATCACTGTGAACAAAACTAGTAGAGGTGATGGAATTCCGGTTGAGCTATTTCAAATCCTGAAAGATGATGCTGTGAAAGTGCTGCACTCAATATGCCAGCAAATTTGGAAAACTCAGCAGTGGCCACAGGACTGGAAAAGGTCACTTTTCATTCCAATCCCAAAGAAAGGCAATGCCAAAGAATGCTCAAACTACCACACAATTGCACTCATCTCACACGCTAGTAAAGTCATGCTCAAAATTCTCCAAGCCAGGCTTCAGCAATACGTGAACCATGAACTTCCAGATGTTCAAGCTGGTTTTAGAAAAGGCAGAGGAACCAGAGATCAAATCACCAACATCTGTTGGATCATCAAAAAAGCAAGAGAGTTCCAGAAAAACATCTACTTCTGCTTCATTGACTATGCCAAAGCCTTTGACTGTGTGGATCACAATAAACTATGGAAAATTCTCAAAGAGATGGGAATACCAGACCATCTGACCTGCCTCTTGAGAAACCTATATGCAGATCAGGAAGCAACAGTTAGAACTGGACATGGAACAACAGACTGGTTCCAAATAGTAAAAGGAGTATGTCAAGGCTGTATATTGTCACCCTGCTTATTTAACTTATATGCAGAGTACATCATGAGGAACGCTGGGCTGGAAGAAGCACAAGCTGGAATCAAGATCACTGGGAGAAATATTAATAACCTCAGATATGCAGATGACACCACCCTTATGGCAGAAAGTGAAGAGGAACTCAAAAGCCTCTTGATGAAAGTGAAAGAGGAGAGTGAAAATGTTGGCTTGAAGCTCAACATTCAGAAAACAATGATCATGGCATCTGGTCCCATCACTTCATGGGAAATAGATGGGGAAACAGTGGAAACAGTGTCAGACTTTATTTTTTGGGGCTCCAAAATCACTGCAGATGCTGATTGCAGCCATGAAATTAAAAGACAATTACTCCTTGGAAGGAAAGTTATGACCAGCCTAGATAGCATATTAAAAAGCAGAGACATTAGTTTGCCCACAAAGGTCCGTCTAGTCAAGGCTATGGTTTTTCCAGTGGTCATGTATAGATGAGAGAGTTGGACTGTGAAGAAAGCTGGTCGCCGAAGAATTGATGCTTTTGAACTGTGGTGTTGGAGAAGACTCTTGAGAGTCCCTTGGACTGCAAGGAGATCCAACCAGTCCATCCTGAAGGACATCAGTCCTGGGTGTTCATTGGAAGGACTGATGCTGAAGCTGAAACTCCAATACTTTGGCCACCTCATGCGAAGAGTTGACTCACTGGAAAAGACTCTGATGCTGGGAGGGATTGGGGACAGGAGGAGAAGGGGATGACAGAGAGTGAGATGGCTGGATGGCATCACCGACTGGACGGACATGAGTTTGTGTGAATTCCGGGAGTTGATGATGGACAGGGAGGCCTGGTGTTCTTTGATTCATGGGGTCACAAAGAGTCGGACACGACTGAGCAACTGAACTGAGCTGAATTGAACGACTTTTCTTTGAATCTTTATTATGACTTAATCAAAATGTTTATGCTTATCATTCCGACACCATATTCCATATGAAAACACAGGCTTATTTTATAACTTGATGCGGAACCTGCCACAAACTGTTTGTGTTCTGCTGAGATTCACCTGTTGAAACCTAACCGGTGCGATGGTATCTGGGGTCTCTAGGAGGTGCTTAGGTCATCAGAGTGCCCTCATGATGACATTGTGCACAGTCACGCAGTCGTGTCTGACTCTTTGTGACCCCGTAGACTGACAGGCGACTCTGTCTGTGAGATTTTCCCCGCAAGAATACTGAAGCAGGTTGCCATTTCCCCTTCCAGGAAATCTTCTTGACTCAGGGAATGAACCTGTGTCTCTTGTTTCTCCTGAAGTGGCAGGCAGATTCTTTACCACTGAGCCGCCTGAGACACCCATGATGACGTTAGCGCACTTATAAAAGAGTCCCCAGAAAGAGATGGCCCTCACCTCTTCCACGACATGAGAATGTAGGGAGAAGACGCCTATCTGTGACCCAGAAAGATGGCTCTCACTGGACACACAATCTGCCAGTGTCTTGATCTTACACTGCCAAACTCTGTTGTTGGTGTTTATCAGTCGCTCAGTCATGTCTGACTCCTTGTAACCCCATGGACTGCAGCACACCAGGCTTCCGTGTCCTCATCTCCCAGAGCTTACTCAAATTCATGTCCATTGAGTCGGTGATGCCATCCAACCATCTCATCCTCTGTTGTCCCCTTCTCCTCCTGCCTTCAATCTTTCCCAGCATCAAGGTCTTTTCCAATGAGTTGGCTCTTTGCATCAGGTGGTCAAAGTATTGGAGCTTCAGCTCCAGCATCAGTCCTTGCAAAGAATATTCAGGCTTGATCTCCTTTGGGATTAACTGGTTTGATCACCTTGCTGTCCAAGGGACTCTCTAGAGTCTTCTCCAACACCGCAGTTTGTAAGTGCCAATTCTTCAGTGCTCAGCCTTCTTTATGGTTCAACTCTCACATCCATACATGACTACTGGAAAAGCCATAGCTTGGACTGTATGTACCTTTGTTGGCAAAGCGATGCCTCTGTTTTTCAATACACTGTCCAGGTTCGTCATAGCTTTTCTTCCAAGGAGCAAGCATCTTTTAATTTTGGGTTGCAGTCACCTAGAACTACAGAAACACCCAGTCTGTGATGGTCTTATTTTAGCACTAAAAAGGGACTCATTCCTTCCTTAATATAATCCAGTGGGCTTTCTGTTATACTATAGTCCCTCAATTCCAAGCTATAGATTTAAATCTATTTTGAAGAGTCAAAATTAATGATGTTGTGGTCATGAAGATGGGAGACATTTTTCATGAAAGAGGAACATGTTAACTCTATGAGGACAAATGAATTTTGGTCCTGTTTTGTTTTGATACTGTTTTTTATTTCCTTTTTTCTATCATTCTATTCCATTGCTAGAACAGCCAATTTCAAGCTTGCCCTATGAAAAACCCATTGAGTTCTTTGTGAGGAAAATTGATGAGTTTATGTTTATGAAGATCACATTTATAGAAGATCGTACTAAAATCAACTGTATTTCCAAGTCCCATTTGTTATGTGTCTCTCTCCTAGTATTGTTTCTCTACTGATTCAGAGCCTAAGAAGATAGGGCTACTATAAATATTTTCTGTTTATATCAAAATGCACCCACTACATTTTTGGTGAGAGTTTCATGTTGCCAGGTGTACCAATGCCAAAAATCTTTCCTCTTTACTAAAATAGATTCTGTAGTTACAGAAGGTATTTATTGAAAGAGCCTGTTATGATACTGTACACCTTCAAAATGATAATAAGAATTCTAAGCGTGAACTTGGTAATGACATGATGCCTGCTGCCATCCAGGAACTGAGACTACAATTGAAATTTTTAAAAATGTACAAAAAACGTGCTGACCAAAGAGGAGGAGGTTACTTATTATGCATGAGTTATGGGGAAGATCAGAGAACTCAGAAAAGACAGTTGAATTTTATCTAAAGGGTATATTTACTATACTTAACTATATTGATCTTCAGCATAATCTCTTTACATCTTTCTTAAAAAAGCAGAAATTTAGTAGAGAAAGTCTTTATAACCTATGTTTTCAAACATTTGGAATTGGTCCAAAACTAGTCTGAGCCTGAATGTACAAATTTGAAAAGTGGAGATATAAGGCAATTTTCCACTTCAAGTGAATAGAAATATCTGTCTCAATTATCATGGTATGTTACTGGGAAAAATGGCCTGTTTCTGCACTTTCATGTGGACCTAGCTTAGAAATCATTGCTTATACAATAAGATATTTCCCTTGTATCTTTGCATAGAACAGCTTTGCAGTGTGAATACACCATTATACATATAAAATTTGCATTCATTAGTTGACTGTTACTGTACACACCACAATTTTACATACCGTTTTGCATATATCATTGACATCATGGCATACACAGTGACAGATTTTGTGAATGAACACTGTGTGCATTTCTTTTTGCAATTCTGCATTTCTTCAAGCAATCTGTTTTATAGCAAAGCCTCTGCCCCAGAAAATAATGAGCCTTCAATAAAGAGATCCCTGAGGCAGATGGCATGGAGATATTATTTGCATCCTTAATTATTTTGTTAATAAACAATAAACTATGTATGTTTAGTTACCAATGAGAACATTTCCATTATGTAAATGTGCCTCTGATTTCCTTCCTTTCTTAAGTGAATGAAACAAAAAATAACCAAATTTTATTTTGTACAAAATTCTAGCTGGAGCCTAGGTTTTGATGATATACATGAGAATCAATTTTGAAATTCACTCAATTTTAAATACTTAGCTAAAAACTGCTTCAGAAGTCAAAGATATTTCCTACTGTGGTGAGTTAACATCTGAATTCTTAAAACTTTCACTTTGAATTGTGCATCCTCTCAGTCAAGTGTCCTGGGTACCTCTGGAGCAGGCCAATGCCAGGATCTCCCATCTTTTGTGAAAAAAACAAGAAAGATCTTGCTTGTTTCCAGCTTTTCAAAATGCACTGTCCCTCACTCTGCTGATTCAGTTGGTTGATCGCTTCCTGCCATGCTAAAGAAGTGATTGTGATCATGTTTGCAGGATGGACTGTGCTAATGCATGAGAAATAACTGTAGACCACATAAAAAATCCTTAAAACGATATTCTAGACAACTACGCCTTTTCTAGTTTTGTCTATTCTGAGTGCTAGGGTTTCAGTCCTAGATCCTTTTGAAGGACTTCCCTGGTGGCTCACACTGTAAAGAATCCACCCGCAATGCAGGAGACCTGGGTTTGATCCCTGGGTCAGGAAGATCCCGTGGAGAAGGAAAAGGCAACCTAATCCAGTATTCTTGCTTGGAGAATTCTGTGGATGGAGGAGCCTCGCGGGCTACAGTCCATGGGATTGTGAAGAATAGGATGTGACTAACACTTCACTTTCACTTAGATCCTTTTGAAGATAATGGCTAAAACATGTATTAATAATTTTTGAAAATTTAATTGATACAATCAAATTTTTTTAATTAAAAAATATTATTTAGTGAGAATGAACTACTGTTAACCCAAGAATAGTATTTAGAATGTATATAGTGAGTGCACTGGCAAAAATTTCAACTCCTCTTTGTTGAAGATGCAATGTAAATCACTAGCATTATTAAAATTTTATTTTGTATTACTGATCCATTTATATTTGTCTTTCATGATTTGCGCCTTTCTTGCATAGATCCTTGGGGCCAAGGATTTTGCCCTCTTCTTTCAGGGCTTTTACTTCTAGGATCTCATTCATTTATCAGTTTGTTCATTCATATGTTCCTTTATAATTTAATTCTTTTTTTAATTGGAGGATAATTGCTTTGCAATGTTGTTGTTTCTGCAATACAATAATTCAAATCAACCATAAATATATATATATATATATATATATATATATATACACATATACATATATTCCCTGCCTCTTGAGCCTCCTTCTCACCCCTCCATCCCTTCTCTTCAGTCATCACAGAGCAGCAAGCTGGCTTCCCTGTGTTATATAGCATCTTCCTACTGTGTATCTATTGATAGTCTATTATGTCAATGCTACTTTCTAGATATCTATCAACAGATGAATGGATAAAGAAGTTGTGGTACAAATGTACAGTGGGATATTATGCTCAGTCTCTCAATCATGTATGACTGTTTGCAACTCCATAATCTGTAGCCTGCAAGCCTCCTTTGTCCATGGACTTTTCCTGGCAAAAATACTGGAGCAGGTTGACATTTCCTTCTCCAAGGGATCATCCTCATCTAGGGATGGAACACACATCTCTGGGGTCTTCTGCATTAGCAGGCTGACATTTTTTCTATCACTGAGCCACCTGGGAAGCTCATACACTCAATGGAATATTGTGTGTTGTGTGCTAAATTGCTTCAGTAATGTCTGACTCCTTGCAACCTTATGGACTGTGGCCTCCAAGGCTCCTCTGTCCCTGGGGAATTCTCCAGAAAAGAATACTGGAATGGGTTGCCATGCCTCCTCCAGGGAATCTTCCCACCCAGGGATTCAACCTGTAGCTCTTACGTCTCCTGCATTGCCAGGTGTGTTCTTTACCACTAGCGCCACCTAGGAAGCCCTACCATGGAATATTATTCAGTTCAGTTCAGTTCAGTCGCTCCGTCATGTCTGACTCTTTGTGACCCCATGAATCACAGCACGCCATCACCAACTCCCGGAGTGCACTCAAACTCATGTCCACAGAGTCGATGATGCCATCCAGCCATCTCATTCTCTGTCGTCCCCTTCTCCTCCCACCCCCAACCTTTCCTAGCATCAGAGTCTTTTCCGGTGAGTCAACTCGTCGCATGAGGTGGCCAAAGTATTGCAGTTTCAGCTTTAGCATCAGTCCCTCCAATGAACATCCAGGATTGATCTCCTTTAGAATGTACTGGTTGGATCTCCTTGCAGTACAAGGGACTCTCAAGAGTCTTCTCCAACACCACAGTTCAAATGCATCAATTCTTCGGCGCTCAGCTTTCTTCACAGTCCAACTCTCACATCCATACATGACCACGGGAAAAACCATAGCCTTGACTAGATGGACCTTTGTTGGCAAAGTAATGTCTCTGCTTTTTAATATACTATCAAGGTTGGTCATAATTTTCCTTCCAAGGAGTAAGCATCTTTTAATTTCATGGCTGCAATCAGCATCCACAGTGATTTTGGAGCCCAAAAAAATAAAGTCTGACACTGTTTCCACTGTTTTTCCATCTATTTCCCATGAAGTGATGGGACCAGATGCCATGATCATTGTTTTCTGAATGTTGAGCTTCAAGCCAACCTTTTCACTCTCCTCTTTCACTTTCATCAAGAGGCTTTTGAGTTCCTCTTCACTTTCTGCCAACTCAGCCATAAAAAGTAATAAATGTGTCAGTTGAACTGAGGTGCATTGACCTAAAACCTGCTGTACAGAGTGAAGTAAGTCAGAGAGAGAGAAACGAATGCCATGTATTAACACACACACGTGTATATATATATGAAATCTAGAAGCTGGTGATGGACAGGGAGGCTTGGCCTGCTGCGATTCATGGGGTCGCAAAGAGTCGGACACGACTGAGCGACTGAACTGGTGGAATCTAGGAAAATGGTTCTGATGAACCTATTTGCATGGCAGGAGTTGAGACACAGACATAGAGAACAGACTTGTGGACACAGCAGGGGAAGGAGAGTGTGGGACACAGTGAGCTAGCAATTAATTCTGAAATTCATTTACTTTGGTGTCATTGTGCACTTGCTAAGTCATGCCCAACTCTTTGTGACGCCGTGGACTGCAGCACGCCAGGTTCTTTTGTCCTTCGCTATCTCCTGGAGTTTGCTCAAATCCGTGTCCTATAAGTTGGTGATGCTCTTTAGCCATCTCATCCTCTTCTGTCCCCTTCTCTTTTTTGGTTTCAGTCTTTGGCAGCATCAAGATCTTTTCTAATAAGTTAACTCTGCATTAGGTGGTCAAAGTACTGGAGCTTTGGCGCTTCAGCTTCAGCGTCAGTCCTTCCGATGAATATTCAGGGTTGATTTCCTTTAGGAATACCTGAATGGTTTGATCTCCTTGCAGTCTAAGGGACTCTCAAGAGTCTTCTCCAGCACTGCAGTTCAAAAGCATCAGTTCTTCGATACTCAGCCTTCTTTATGATCCAACTCTAACACCCATACATGACTACTAAAAAAACCATAGCTTTGACTATAATGGACCTTTGTTGGCAAATTGATGTCTCTGCTTTTTAATACACTGACTAGTTTTGTCGTAGCTTTTGCTTCAAGGAGCAAATGTCTTTTAATTTCTGTAGTGATTTTGGAGCCCAAGAAAATAAAATCTGTCATTGGTTCCACTTTTTCCCCCTTCTATTTGCCATGAAGCTTTGGGACCTGATGCCATGATCTTATTTTTTTTAGCATTGAGTTTAAAGCCAGTTGTTTCATTCTCTTTCACCCTCATCAGAAGTCTCTTTAGTTCATCTTCATTTTCTGCCATTAAAATGGTATCATTTTCATATATAACATGTATTTATTGAGTGCTATATGTAGGGTATCATACTTGGTTGTGGTTGTTAAATGACAAATAAAACTCATTCCTTGACTCAGAAAAGTAGGCTATCCTGAATTTACTTATTCGTGTATTCAGGATTTGTTTGGAGTTGTGTCACTTAGTTGATTTCTGCAGCTATATCTCTTTCAGTTCTCTCCATGAATAGAGGTTAGATGTATTTGATAACCTAAAGATGTGTATTTGAGCTCTGAAACCTTTTTTAACCTATCAACCTATCTCCTTCACCCCCACCAAACAAAGTTTTGTGAGCTGCACAGACAATGTTTTTTCTTTTCTTATCACAAAGAATGACATATTGAGAATGATGGCATTTTCTGGACAATGCCAATGGGTGTGCACTTCACTAGAGCAGTTGGCAAATTATTTCTGTTTAATCATATTGTTTCCAAATTCTGTAGACTTTAATAAGAATGCAGGCCAGAGATGAAGAACATGAATTTGACAGTAGATTTACAAACATCAAATTGACCTCTTGCTCACACATGTACAAGGTGAAATTCTTCAGCCTTTCCTACAGGTAAGGATCAAATAGCAGCTTCCTAGCAGGTGCAGAGAAGAAATATGACTTCATTGACCCTGACTTTCTGATAATATTTTGATTTGCCTTTATTTTTTCAAACAAAATCTTGTTTCTATGCACATTAAAAGTATGTTAGGCATTTGATTTTCCCAGTAATAAAATGCTTATGAGATAAAGAAGATTTTTGTGCATTTTCCAAATACATAAACTGTATCATCAAGTATATAAAAGGTCTAGTAGAAATTGCTTATGAAAAATTCTTTTAAAATGTTCTTAATGGTTGGCATATAGAAGTGCTCTGTAAATAATTGTTGAATAAATGACCCAGGGGAGTTATTCATAGTAAAAATGGAAATGGCCATCCACTTTTTAATAATGAAAGTTATATATAGTCACATGTTACTTAGCAGTGGTATGAATGAAATCTCCCTTGATGTTAATAAAATAGATCAACCAAAACTTGGATCATAACTTTTACTTTAAAGACAATAAGAAAAAATTTAAAAACTTGATAAAAAATTAAACATAATAGTTTGTATTCCATTTCAGCTTTCTTTGTAAATGAAATTAGTGGACATTGAGTCTACTATCCTAGCCTATGTAATATTTTCCTATGCTGCTGCTGCTGCTGCTGCTAAGTCACTTCAGTCGTGTCCGACTCTGTGTGACTCCATAGACGGAAGCCCACCAGGCTCCCCCATCCCTGGGATTCTCCAGGCAAGAACACTGGAGTGGGTTGCCATTTCCTTCTCCAATGTGTGAAAGTGAAGTCGCTCAGTCGTGTCTGACCCATAGCGACCCCACGGACTGAAGCCTTCCAGGCTCCTCCATCCATGGGATTTTCTAGGCAAGAGTACTGGAGTGGCTTGCCATGCAGCTTTCACTTGAGT
Source organism: Moschus berezovskii (assembly GCF_049115385.1). Classification (NCBI taxonomy): domain Eukaryota; kingdom Metazoa; phylum Chordata; class Mammalia; order Artiodactyla; family Moschidae; genus Moschus; species Moschus berezovskii. Next base: position 119,741,430 of record NC_142462.1, read on the forward strand.
ATCTCCAGGAATTGGGAGCTCATTACTGATAGTGATAATCCTTTCTATTGCTGGTGTTATCTGCTTTGTTGTTTTAAAAATTGTTACAATGAAATCTGACCATCTATAACTTTAAATTTCTTTTCCTATTACCATCACCTGAAATAATGCACACAAGAGTCTGTTTTCTACCAGTTGTGTATGGCTAGGACATTTTAAAAAATAAGACCATATATCATTTACATTATTTGGTAAGTAACTTTAAGAATTACAGGTCATATGCATATTCAAGATTTTCTAATATGCAGAAAAAGAAGCTGATCAGACAGTGTGGGATTCACAGTAGTTTCAGCTGCTATCTGGCCTTAATGAAGTTTTATGCAACCATATAGTTCTTGTGTATAGCTTTTATTTTCTTATATCTTGTAGCACAATCTTAAGGTAATAATTGATATTTTTAAAAAACTGACATTTTGAAATCAAAGATCTTAATATAATTGACTGGTGAAATTCCATAGAAATGCTTTATATTTTTGAAAAATACATAAAAATAAACTTGCCCTGCCAGCCTTCCCTGGTAGCTCAGACAGTAAAGAATCCACCTGCAATTCAGTAGACCTGGGTTCGATCCCTGTGTTGGGAAGATCCCCTGGAGGAGGACATGGCAACCCAGTCCAGTATTCTTGCCTGGAGGATTCTGTGGACAGAGGAGCCTGGTGGGCTAAAGTCCATGGGGTCACAAAGAGCTGGGCACAACTGAGCAACTAATGACTAATCAGAGCACAGCATAAATGTGCCCTGCAGTAAGTCAGTTTGTCACAACTCAGATACGGTCATTTGCCTCTGAAGTGATAGATATGAAACTGAGATCTTGATAGATGAATTTGCTTGTGAGTTTTCCTAACCACATGAAGTGTACTGACTCTAATGAAACAGTTCATATATGTATAATATCAATATTGTAAAGAGACATCCCTGCTTATTTTCTTTTATACTATAGTATAGTTTAATATGCTGGACTCTTGAAGGAAAATCATATTTGACAAGGAAACTATTGTTCTTCCAGAAAAGCACTTGTTTCAGATTTGTTAAAATCAGTTTGATATTTAATTTTCTCCTTTGTCAAAATCCAGAATGCAAAGAACTTGTATACTGAGAAACATGTGGACAGACAAATTCAATTGAGTTAAAAAATAAAACTTTCGTTTAGTCTGAGCAAAATTTTCATTTCAAAAAATAAGTTAAAACTATATAATCTTAATATATAGGGCATATTTACTTTTGGAATATTTTGTATTATAACATCACTGGGAAACTTTAGGCTTTTAAAAAGTAGAAGATGGAAATTAAGTTACTCTTTTATTTCCTCTTACAAAGTTTAAGCATCTTTGGTTTCCCCAAAGTAATGTGTAAGATTAAGTCCTCTTGTAAATGATAAGTTACTCTCTTTGAATATTCTTAGTTTTTAAATCGTTTTCTGAAAATGTTGAGCCCTTGAAGTTGAGCACCTTTTTATATGTTTCGTAACTTATAGTCCTTTTTTGTGAACTGCCTGTTAAAGTTCCTCATCCATTTTTAAAATTAGGAAGTTTGAATGTGTCTTATTGATTTGCAGGCCTTGTTTATACAATTTGTTTTTTGTGTTTTTAAATATTTATTTATCTGGCTGCATTGGTTCTCAGTTGTGGCACACAGGATGTTTATTGCAGCACCCAGCCTCAATAGATGCCCCATGCGTGTGGGATCGTATTTCCCTGACCAGGAATTGAACAAGCGCCCCCTCCATTACAAGGCAGATTCCTGGCCACTGGACCACCCTACAGTTTGGATATGGGCATATTCCTTGCTTACATGTTTGGAAATTTGCTGTTTAGTCTCTCAGTCATGTCCAACACTTTATGACCTCATGGACTGCAGCACGCCAGGTTTCCCTGTCCTTCACCATCTCCCAGAGTTTGTTCAAACTCATGTCCATTGAGTCAGTGATGTTTGGAAATATGCTGCCCCAAATCCATGGTTAGCCATTTCACTCTTTTATTAATGTCTTTTGATAATAATTTCTAATTTTAATATAACATAATTTATGCATCTTTCCCTTTATAGCTAGTGATTTTATTTCTGTTTGTGAAATCATTCCCAACCCCAAGAAGATGATGTTACTCTCTTAAATCAAGTTCTATAAGCTTCAGTGTTCAACTTTTCACAATTATAGCTACACATTTTTACCTTGATCTCAGTATACTATAAGGCAAGGCCACCTTTTACTTTTTTACACGTGGATATCCAATTGATCCTGATTATTGAAAAAAATACCTTCGGTCTCTACTATTTTCCTGTGCTACCTTGTCACAATTTATATGCTAATATACACATGTATCCCCTGGAGAAGGAAATGGCAAGCCACTCCAGTATTCTTGCCTGGAAAATCCCATGGACAGAGGAGCCTGGTGGGCTACAGTCTATGGGGTCGCAAGAGTCGGACACGACTTAGCAACTAAACCACCAACCACCAAACCATACACATGTATACATGTGGTTTTATTTTAGGGATCTATATTTTGTTTATATGGCCTATTTGCACTCATAACATTTTGTCTTAGTTTACAATAGTTTTATAATGAATCTTGCCATGAACAGAATGAAAGTGGTTACCAAGAAAATACAAGTCAAACCTGCAAGACTGCAAATGCAGTCTAAAATGTCTAGACTGCATTTAGAAAACAACAGCAAAAAAGAAGGCTAACTACACCAAGTTGTGGCAAGGATCTGGAATAGCAGAAACGCTTATGAAATTCCTAGGGTGTGTCATGGATGAGGGTGATAATGCGGAGAGTTGGACATGACTGAGCGACTGAACTGAACTGAACTGAACTACTTTTAAAAATTGTTGGCAAAACTGATTATATTTATAAAATATATATTATATTTAAATATATTATATTAATATTAATATAATATTAATATAATATATTTAATATAAATATTTAATATATTATATTTAAAAAACATGGACCTTCCCTAGTGGTGCAGTGCTTCAGAATCTGCTTGCAATGCAGGGGACGTGGGTTTGATCTGTGGTCGGAGAACTGAGATCCCGTTTGCCACAGGGCAACTAAGCCTATGCACCACAGTGAGAAATATCCCACATGCCGCAACTAAGATCCAACACAGCCGAATAAATAAATAGAATTTGAAAAAATATACAAAACTTTTTGGACTCACAGTTCTCTTCCTGGGCATGTAGCACAAAGAAGTGGTAAAAGACATGGGCACGAATGTTAGTAGCAGTGTCATTTATAACAGCAAACTGGAAATATACACATGTTCAACGATACCCTCGACTTGGTCAATAGAGTTGTACACTACATCATGTAGAATTAGTCAACAAGGAAATGAGGAACCAACGGCTAAACATAACCACACGGGTGAATCTCGGGCGGTTCATTGGCGGGGAGACGTGACTGTTTGGAAAAGGGCATAGTAAGAGTGCCTGTGTTGCGGGCGATGGTTTCTTTATAGATCTGGGTGGTGACTGTATGGTTGTATTCAGTTTGTGATAATTCCCAGGTTCTTATTTATGTGCAAAGACTTAATGAAAATGTATCAAAAAATTTTGAAGCAATACTGTAAATATAGTATCATACCCATAAAGTAAATTGTTGTTGTTCAGTCGCTAAGTCATGTCTGACTCTTGCGACCCCGTGAACTGCAGCACGCCAGGCTTTCCTGTCCTTCAGTATCACCTGGAGGTTGCTCAGCAACTCATGTCCACTAGGTCAGGGATAAAGTAAATTAAGGTTGCATAATTATTTGTAAGCATTATATACCTTAATAATAAAGTTGATCATGCATTTGTTCAAAATGGGCATTTTAGGTTATTACTGATGCTAAAATAAAGTTTGCTAGGAGAGGCTCAGATTTCCAGCCAGTCAAGAGCATTTAACATCATAATTTAGCTAGTTACTGTATTAGGTCTCTTTTCCAGCTTTATGTAATTGACAAATTTCATAAGCATGTTTTCTATGCCTTAGATAATAAAAATATTAAAAATGACAGCATACAAGACCGAAGCTTGTGGCAGATCATTAGGACCTCTCTTCAAGCTGACATAGTCATTAATCAAGATATTTAAGGCATAATTATTAACCATTTTTGAATTTACCAAAAATATTTCCCAGACCACATTTTACTATTTTAATACTTAACAGAATATTGCCAAAATGCTTTGCTAAAGTTAACTTGAAGATACAGCTATGAAATTTAATGTCTCATGTTAAACAGGAATATGATCAAAACAGGAACATGATCAAAACAGGAAATCCTTATAACCCACCAATACCTCCCCCAGTATCAATAACTCCCCACTTCTCACTTTTATTCTAAATGTTCATAACTCACACACCAGATTTTAAAGAAGAACCTTTTTGTCTATTGGAGAAGGAAATGACAACCCACTCCAGTACTCTTACCTGGGAAATCCCATGGACTGTAGCCTAGTCCTAATAGGCTACAGTCCATATGGTCACAAGAGTCAGAAATGACTTGGTGACAAAACCACCACCATCACCACCACCACTCTTCTTGTCTATTTTTTTCCAAGTCTTTGTTTAGAAACTGAATTTTTTTTCTGAAGGGGGGTGTTATTGGTTTGTGTTTGTTTTTAGTTACCTCTACTTTTCTGGCAGCTCCTTTGATAAGTATTCAGGGAAGCTAACATTACTTTTATGAGTAATACCAGTCCTTTGAGATGTAATCTGAATGTTTCAAAATGTTAAAGCAGCTATAGTTCTTTAATTATAACCTAATTTGTCTCTGGGGGTAACTTCCTATAGTCTGATAAAAATGATGTCTTCTTTTTCTTCTGCTTTGTTTCAAAGTTAGCTTTTACGCTTTCAGTATTATTTTATCAGTTTATTCCATAGTTTAGGAATGATGGTAGCATGGCTGGTTTTCCTTCTCTAGCTCATGACAAACATTAATAAATGGCCATAATTCTCTTTTCTGGCTACTTCCAATCAACAAGTGTCTATACTTGGTTGAAGATTATTTATACTACTTCTCATTTTGCTGTTGTTCAGTCACTCAGTCATATCCTACTCTTTGCAGCCCCATGCATTGCAGCATGCCAGGCTTCCCTGTCCTTCACTGTCTCCCCGAATTTGCTCAAACTCATGTCCATTGAGTTGATGATGGCATCCAACCATATCGTCCTCTGTCATCCCCTTCTCCTCCTGTCTTCAACCTTTCCCAGCATCAGGGTCTTTTCTGAGTCAGCTCTTCACATCAGATGGCCGAAGTATTGGAGCTTCAGCTTCAGTATCATTCCTTCTAATGAATATTCAAGATAGATTTCCTTTAGAACTGACTGACTGGCTTGATCTCCTTGCAGTCCAAGGGACTCTCTTCTCCAACATCATAGTTTGAAAGCATCAGTTCTTCGGTGCCCAGCCTTCTTTATGGTGCAAATCTCACAGCCATACTTGACTACTGGAAAAACCATAGCTTTGACTAGATGGACTTGTATCGGCAAAGTAATGTCTCTGCTTTTTATTATGCTGTCTAGGTTGGTCATAGCTTTTCTTCCAAGGACCACATGTCTTTTAATTCCATGGCTGCAGTCACAATCTGCAGTGATCTTGGAGCCCAAGAAAATAAAATCTGTCACTGTTTCCATTGTTTCCCCATCTATTTGCCATGAAGTGATGGGACTGGATACCATGATCTTAATTGTGTAGATTAAGTATATCTTAATTAAATATATCCTTCTTATAGGTAGGTCATATGCCACACCTTCTAGCTGTTTATTCCCACTGTAAATAAAATCTGAAGTTATTAGGAAGCAAATTTTATCACTTCTTAAGATACCAACTCTTTTTTCTTTATCAGTGAGATAATTCACAATTTATATACTTGAATTTTACATTCTTAAATGTCACAGTTCATCAATCGTACTATTTTAGAACAGTTTTCATTTGTATCTCATTGCATACTTTTCATAATATGCTCATTTCATGTATGCTTTACAATTTTCAGAGGATCCTTTCAATTTTTGAGGGGTATCTTTTTTTGTTGTTTTAATTTTGAAAAAAAAATTCAGTCATTACTTCTTCAAATGTTTATATTCTATGCCTTTGTTTTATTCTAGAACTTCAAGTCTTATCACTGAAATTCACACTTTAACCTATTTATCTATTTACTCCCACAATTTTTCACTGTTTATTTGATGTGTCATTGATGTATACTAATGTACCTATTTAAGTTGTGCCATTTGCTCATTGTTATATATGTATGCAGCCATGAAACCATCACCACAATCAATATAACGAATATATCCATCACCTTAAGATGTTTTCTTTTTCCACTTTAAAACTCCTTTCTTCTCCCTCTGCACCCCCCCATCCCTACTCAGTTATTGATCTGCTTTTATTCCTGTATATCATTTGCATTTCCTAGAACTTTATTTGCATCGTACAGTATGTACTTTTTCTCCCTGGCTTCTTTCACTCAGCATAGTTATTTTGAGACTGATCATGTAACATGTGATGTTGGAGAAGACTCTTGAGAGTTCCTTGGACTGCAAGGAGATCCAACCAGTCAATCCTAAAGGAAATCAGTCCTGAATATTTTTAGAAGGACTGATACTGAAGCTGAAACTCCAATACTTTGGCCACCTGATGTGAAGAACTGACTCTTTGGAAAATACACTGATGCTGGGAAAGATTGAAGGCAGGAGGAGAAGGGAATGGCAGAGGATGAGATGGTTGGATGGCATCACCACCTCTATGGACATGAGTTTGAGTAAGCTCCGGGAGTTGGTGATGGACAGGGAAGCCTGGCGTGATGCAGTCCATGGGGTCACAAAGAGTCGGACACGACTGAGCAACTGTACTGATCTGATGTAACATGTATCAGTGCCCTTTCTTTTTTATTGCTGAATAGCTTCCACTATATGGTTATAGAATGGCTTCCCTGGTAGCTCACCTGCAATGCAGGAGACTCCAGTTTGATTCCTGCGTTGGTAAGTTCCCCTGGAGAAGGGATAGGCTACCCACTCCAATATTCTTGTGCTTCCCTGGTGGCTCAGATGGTAAAGAATCTGCTTGAAATGTGGGAGACCTGGGTTCGATCCCTGGGTTGGGAAGATCCTAGAGGAGGGCATGGCAACCCACCCCAGGATTCTTGCCTGGAGAATGCCCATGGACAGAGGAGCCTGGCGGGCTACAGCGTCACAAAGAGTCGGACATGACTGAGTGACTAAACACACACAGATACTTTCAGGATATTCCTCTCATGAGGTTATTTTCCTGTCAATGTCTACTTGTATTACTTCTGAGATCACTTTCTAGTTCTTTTTAGTATCTGTCTGTAAATCTTTCATTTCTCCCTCTTGGATGTGATCATTGCTGCTGGTTTTTAATGGATTAAAAAAAAAAAAAGTAAAGTGAAGTCGCTCAGTCGTGTCCGAATCTTTGCGACCCCGTGGACTGTAGCCTACCAGGCTCCTCCGTCCATGGGATTCTCCAGGCAAGAATACTGGAGTGGGTTGCCATTTCCTTCTCCGGGGGATCTTCCCGACCCAGGGATTGAACCTGGGTCTCCTGCATTGCAAGCAGACGCTTCAACCTCTGTTCTGCCAGGGTGTTGAGCACCTGAGCCTTTTATTTCCCCTGTTCCTCGCTTGCTATTATATCTGGAGACATTTGCATTGATGTTTTAACTTTGTTAGCTGACTTATGGCATATTTTTTTGGTGATTTTGCTTTTTTTTTTTTTTTAGGTTCTTCTTTGCAGTCAGCTGTTTCTCTCTCACCCTCTTTTCTTTTCTTCCCTATAATTTGGCAATTTTTCTCCTCAGCTTCCTAGTCCTCAGTGCAGAAACACATTTTACATGGAGGACCCTGTGTCCTTGCCTGCCAGTGTTACTAGGGAATCACAAGTCCAGTCAGCAAGCCAATGGGTGCACCCTCTTAGCTTAGATATGCCTGTTTTCCAAATTCCTTGAGTGGCAGTGATCCCCTACCTTTGGGGCACTATGGACCAGTTTCATGGAGGACAGTTTATCCACAGACGACGGTGAGGGAGCAATGATTTAGGGATGATTCAAGTACATCAAACTTAATGTGCACTTTATTCTTATTATTATTGCATCAGTTCCACCTCCGATCATCAGGCATTAGCTTCCGTAGGTTGGGACCCTCTGGACTATACAGTCTCCTATTACCCATGTCTCTAAGTCAGGAAGCAGTTGTTTCAGTCTCTTTTCACAGTCAAGTTAGTCCTGGGTTAGTTTAGTTTTCAGCTCTGACCCAGGCTTCCTCTTGGTAACACACATAGGGACGTGCATTCACCAACACTCCCCAGGAACCCAATGTCCCTCTGTCTCTGCCTGTCCTCAGCCCTGACTCCAGCATGAACTGGTTATGGTCCTACTTTGCATTTCGGTTGCATTTCTTGTGCATGGAGAAGCTTATCGTACTTTTGATCCTGGATATGTCTTTTCAATTTTCTTTTTATCTATCTTATCTAAAAATTCTGTGTGTTTAGAGCAGGAGGTCTCCCAGCCTGAACTCATAATGCTATCTGGCCTGCAAGTCTCCTTTTCAATTTATTGTTTTCATCTGATACATATTTCTCAACCAGTTATTAAAGGTAGTTCTAGCCTTAATTGAATTCTTTTTCTACCTTTTTCTGTTAAATTAGAATTGAGGCTTGGAGTCTCCAGTGGTGTTATAGCCACGTGCTTAGGCATCAGGTTTATGCAAGAGCCATTTATCACTGGAAAAAAAACTCCATGCCTTCTCTTGAACCACACACAAAGTTTCTTGTTTCTGTTAGCTCTCATAGGTACAAATTTACAAATTACAAAGAGGAAATGGCTATCACAGTTATAAGCTATCTCCGAGTATAGAGTGCTGATTTCATCCACTTCTCCAAGTTTTTTATTATAATCCTTTACTCAAGTAACCCCAGTGGGGGTGAACATCCAGAATGCAAACACTGAGTATCTTATAGTTCACACACACACACATATGTGGAGGGGGAAAATATGTGTATTCAAGAGAGAAAAAAAGAAGAGAGAGAGAGATGAAGGGGTGGAGGAAGATGGACAGAGAGGAAGGAAAAGGTAGGGCAGGAACAGCATCCCAGTGTTTAGGGAATGGTAGGAGTTCTTTGTAAGGACACATCTTTCAAGTCACTATAACAATTTATTAGTTACCTAATGGATAACTTGGCTGTATTATTTCTAGATAAGAGTTATTCTTAAATCACCTTAGAATCTAAGAGTTTATGACTGTTCACTATCTTTGCCTTCTTCTCCTCTTTGACTTTCCACTTAGTTCCCTTGAGCCATCACTGTATCCACTGGGAAACACTTCTGTCCTCTTTCACATATTCTCCAGTGTCTTGGGGGAGCCCTTCTGCTCTCTTATATACCATTTCCTTAGGTTTTTGTCATGAAAGAGGTATCATTCTTAATCCTTAAATCGATAGAGGTTACACATTTCACAAGCCAAATGAACAAAGAAATCAACTTCCCCAAATTACATTGTGAGAGCGATCAAAGAGAAACAGAGAACTTCCCATCCATCTTTCCACCATGCTTCTCATGAAAGCCTGACATTTGCCCTCCCCTGGAGGTTGATCACTGTTCTCTTCACATTCCCTTCGGCTAAGGAGTAAGTTTTAACTTATATTTTTACTGCTTTTAGACTTTCGCCTCCCTTAAAGTTGACCATAAATTCATTTATTTAAGTAATGAGGTAAATGAGATTAAGTAGCTATCTGTTAATTGCTTCTTTATTGAAAAATTGTAACGCAACAACAAAAAAATGGGTAAATTAAGAAAATTTATCCTGAAATTCATTTTGCAGAATTAGTTAAGGGAAATATTCTAAATTGCATCAATCAAATGCACATATCTTCCTTATTTTACTCACAGTAATAATTGCTTTTTTATTTCAAAAACCGAAATATTCCTGTTGCTTTTAGTAATGCATATAAAGAAATTCATATGCAATTGGGTATAGGATTTTTCCAAAGTTTGGAACTATCTAACAGAAGGAAATATATTTATTATCTCTTGATGACTAGGTATACTGGTATCCCCCAAATTCATATATGAAATTGAAAGTGTTAGTCGTTCAGTTGTGGCCAACTCTTTGCAACCCTATGTACTGAAGCCTGCCAGGTTCCTCTATCCATAGAATTCTCTAGGCATGAATATTAGAGTGAGTATCCATTCTCAACTCATCCAACAATGGACTGGTTCCAAACTGGGAAAGGAGTATGTCAAAGCTGTATATTGTCATCCTGCTTATTTAACTTATATGCAGACTGCATCAGGTGAAATACCAGGCTGGATGAAGTACAAGCTGGAATCAAGATTTCTGGGAGAAATATTAATACTGCCAGATATGCAGATGACACCACTCTTATAGAAGAAAGTGAAGAACTCAAGAGCTTCTTGATAAGGAGAAAGAGGAGAGTGAAAAAGCTGATTTAAAACTAAACATTCAAAAAACTAAGATCTTAGAATCTGGTCCCATCACTTCATGGCAAATAGAAGGGAAAACAATGGAAACAGTGACAGACTTTATTTTCTTGGGCTCCAAAATCACTGCAGATGGTGACTGCAGACATGAAATCAAAAGACACTTGCTCCTTGGAAGAAAAGCTATGACAAACACAGACAGCATATTAGAAAGGCAGAGACATTACATTGCCAACAAAGATCTGTCTAGTCAAAGCTATGGTTTTTCCAGTAGTCATGTATGGATATGAGAGTTGGACTATAAAGATAGCTGAGCATAGAAGAATTGATTCTTTTGAACTGTGGTGTTGGAGAAGACTCCTAAGAGTCCCTTAGAATGCAAGGAGATCCAGCCAGTCCATCCTAAAGGAAATCAGTCCTGAATGTTCATTGGAAGGACTGATGCTGAAGCTGGAACTCCAGTATTGATGTGATGTACTGACTCATTGGAAAAGACCCTGATGCTGGGAAACATTGAAGGCAGGGGGAGAAGAGGACGACAGAGGATGAGATGGTTGGATGGCATCACTGACTCGATGGACATGAGTCTGAGCAAGCTCCAGGAGTTGGTGATGGACAGGGAAGGCTAATGTGCTGCAGTTCATGGGGTCCCAAAGCTTCGGACATGACTGAACAACTGAGCTCAACTGAGCCATCCCCTTCTCCAAGGGATCTTCCCACCCAAGGATCAAACCTGGGTCTCTTCCATTGCAGGCAGATTCTTTACTGTCTGAGCCACCAGAAAGACCCAAAAATTCATCTATGGCTCTTCCAAAATTTTGCAGAATTCTTGGTAAAATCAACATATGAATGACATATGACTATTGGAAATGTTAGATACTACAAAAAGGAAGAAAGCATAGAAATAGCAAATGAAGTACAAAGCTGGGACAACAAACTCACATGCAGGTTATAAGGAAAGTGATTCCAAAAAAATATTGCAGACTGGATTTCCCAGGATACAAATTATGAGTCAGAGAAGTGCAAATTTTGTAGACAGTATCTTCAGGATGAAAACTGGGGTAAGGGAAGGGAAGGAAACAGAAAAAGGCAGAGGCACTAGTCAACATGCGATGCAGTTTCCATGGAAGCTTCAACTTCCAATTTCTCAGGGAGCTCTGAGACCAGACTGTGGTGGTTATTTCTAGTTTTCCCCAGTTGGGACAATGGTATTGGCCATTTCTAGCCCCTGGATTGGAAAAGGCAATGGCAACCCACTCCAGTATTCTTGCCTGGAAAATCCCATGGATGGAGGAGCCTGGTGGAGGAGTCAATGGGGTCATTAAGATTCGGACAGGACTGAGAGACTTCACTCTCACTTTTCACTTTCATGCATTGGGGAAGGAAATGACAACAACTCCAGTGTTCTTGCCTGGAGAATCCCAGGGACAGGTGAGCCTGGTGGGCTGCCGTCTATGGGGTCGTACAGAGTCGGACACGACTGAAGCGATTTAGCAGCAGCAGCATCCTCTGGATAGCCCATTGTTACATCTGTATAACCCTAGGAAGGGGCATGACCTTTTGTAAAATGCCTCTTTTTATCCCAGGGAATCCCTGAGGGGAATCACAGCTACATTTGGTCTTCTGGCAGCAGTGTAAATATCTGAAAGAATTAAGTCCTCCAGTCATATTAGAAGCAAAATGGCAAATCAAAGCACCCATTGCAGAGGTGATATTTGGAGTGAACTTGCTGATCCTTGAAGGAGAAATAATATTTTGAGGGAGGATCATAATAAGTTGAGGGAGGATTTGTGATGGTATATAGGGGATGTTCCGGGTGAGTCTTTTGTTTGTGAAGGCGAGGATCATTTATTTCTGGAGGCAATGAGGATCAATTGAAAAATATTGAACTAGGATTAACTATGATTAGATCTGCCTTATAGAAACATCATTCTTGTACAAGTGTAGTTTGAATAAATAGGGGAATGAAGACAAGGTAGTCATGAGGGGGTTATACACACGTTCTATAGAAAGCACACATGTAGACTAAACACACACACATTTTATACAGATGGAGCATTTAAAAATGTTTTTGGAAGTATAATTTAGATATAGTGAAATGCACAGATGTAAAAGAGAAGTTGATTTTGAGCAGAGGTTAACACACTACAGCTCTCTGGTCAGCCTCCTTCTTTATTAATAAAGTTTTATTGAATCACAGTCACGCTCTTGCTTCTGGATCTTCTGTGGCTGCTTCATGCTACAGTAGCAGAGTTTCGTAGTTGTAGCAGTTTAGTAGTTATGGAAGTAGCATGGTCTGCAAAGCCTAAAATACTCAGTGTTTAAACCTTAGAGAAAAAGTTTGCAGACCCTTGATCTAGGGTTTACTACTTGCACGTAATACTGTATCATTTCAAATGTAGTAAAAGGAACTCAGTACAGTACATTGTTCCTTTGCCTCCTATCCTTTATGCTATTGTAATCATACATACGTCTACATGTATTATAAACCCTCTTATTCATTGTTACTATTTTTGTTCCAAGCAATTATCTTCTAAAGAAATTTTAAAAGCATTAACAAATATTTCATATTTACTGACATGTTTACCATTTTCTGCATTTGTTTCTTCCTGTGATTTCAGCATGGCCAGGTTTCCCCGAAGCTGAAAAATTTCCATTTCTTATACAACATGCCTATTGATGATGGATTTTCTCAGAAATTGTCCTAAGTATCATTATGTTGCTTTCATATTTGAACGGTATTTTTGCTTGGTGTATAATGTTACACTGACACCTTCTTTTTCTTTTCTTTTCATCATTTCATTTCTTTGTTCACCGGCTTGCACTGCTATTGTTGAGATGTTATTGCCCTCTGAACACTTTAAAGTTTTTCTCTTTAGGATGTTTTTTTAAGCAGTTATTTATGGTGTGCCTTGGTGTATTTTTCTTTGCATTTACTCTTCTTGGTCTTCGGTGAATTTCTCAGATATTTGGGCTTGTATATTTCAACTATTATTTCCTCAAATGTATTTTTTTTTTTCTGCCTCAGTCTCTACCCTTTCTGCTTTTCCTACTCCATTTCCATGATTGCTAAGACATTTAATGCTATCCTACATGTTACTGGACTACTGTTCATAATTAAGCCATATTACCCACTGTGAGCTTAGGCCTGAATGGTTTGTCTGACCCTGTATTTGAGTACACTTCTATTTTCTTCTGTTTGGTGGTGCTAGTGGTCAAGAACCTGCCAGTTCAGGAGACATAAGAGACATGGGTTTGATCCCTGGGTGGGGAAGATCCCCTGGAGAAGGGAATGACAACCACGCCAGTATTCTTGCCTGGAGCATCCCATGGAGATAGGAGCTTGGTGGGCTACAGTCCATGGGGGAGCAAAGAGCCAGACCCGACTGAAGGGACTTAGCACGCGCCGTTTTCTTCTCGGTTTCTCATCTGCTGTTAAGCCCATCTAGTAAATGTTTTATTTCAAATATAATTTCTAGCCCCAAAACTCCCATGTTGTTTCCCTTTGTTTTTTCTCTTCTCCATTAAGCTTCCAGATTTGTTTCCTCAATATTTATACATTCTTGTTCAAGTAACACAGCTAATTTATAATCTCTCTTGTAACGTTGTGCTCTTTTTAATTTCATCATCCATGTCTGTTACCACTGACTGACTTTTCTCTGGGTATGAGTCATATTTTACTGCTTACCCAAATATCTAATATTTTAAAAAAGTTTTATCGGACATTATGGATTCTATGTTGTTGAATTTCTTTCATATTTTCATGGGAGTCTCATGAAAAATAAACTTCCACGGCCTCCCATAATGGAGTGTTGAGTTTCATTCAACCAAGGGCTTAGTTCATTTGTGGATCAGAAGGATCTTTTTTCAAACTTATTACCAACCTTTTTCCAGATGTGTTCTGAGTAGGATTGGCTCCTCTGGTGGCTCAGATGGTAAAGTATCTGCCTACAATGCAGGAGACCTGGGTTTGATCCATAGGTCAGGAATATCCTCTACAGAACGAAATGGCAACCCACTTCAGTATTCTTGCTTGGAAAATCCCATGGACAGAGGAGCCTGGTGGGCTACAATCCATGGGGTCGCAAAGAGTCAGACACCACTGAGAGACTCTACTCACTCACTCACTCGGAGTAGGATTAGAATTAAAATCCTTATTTTAGGATAAAATTATTCTACTCCCTTTCTGAGATCTCTGTTGAATGCCTAGGGTTGCTCAAGTTCCCTCAATCTTGTCCAGTCTGAAATAAAACTACTCCCAGGACTGTGCATCTTCTGGCTGTTGTTCATTTCAGATCTCACTTCACTTTGTCTTGTTGAGTTTTAGTCTGCAAATACACAGCTTAGCATTCATCCAAAGTCTGAACTGAAGATTCTCACTGGTGACCCTATGGACATTCCAAAAGCTTCTTCTCTGCACAGCTGCCCCTTCCCTGATACTCTGTCCTATGATTTCTGGATTCCTCGAGAGCTTTGATTCTCCTCTGCCTTCAACTCAGTGATGCTGCTGTGTCTGTTCAGAATATTCTTTTATACTATGGTCTGGAAAGTGAACCATGCAGAAAGCCAGGAAACTGGCAGGGCTCACCTCATTTGCTTATCTTATCTCATGAATCAGAGTCCAATATGGTGTATTGTCTAATGTCTTAAAAGTATAACCGTATACATTTTGTCGGATTTGTAATTCTTTGTGGTGGGAGAGCTATTCCATCATAGTTGAGAACAGAAATAAGCCTTGTAAATATCATTATATGAACGATATATCAGTGATGATTTGCAAAATGATCTTTATTAGCATAGACTTCATAAAATAAATTATTTTATTGTCAGCTTTTAAATTCCTTATTTGAAAAGTGAGGCATGTGTTCTCATATACTGTACATTGGATAATTTGTTGAATATTTTCCTAATATTTGCTAGCATTAGTAATCAAACTCACTCAAAGAATTATATTGCTTCTTAGAACTAAGCATTGTGCCATATTTTCTGTAATCTATTTATGTGCAATCATAGTTGTTTCACATAGTGTTATAAATTAGGAGTCTTTTTGTTCTATGTTGATGGCATCGCCGACTCTGTGGACATGAGTTTGAGTGAGCTCCGGGAGTTGGTGATGGACAAGGAGGCCTGGCGTGCTGTGATTCATGGGGTCGCGGGGAGTCGGACACGACTGAGCGACTGAACTGAACTGAACTGAACTTTGTTCTGTGTTAGTGCTGTTTCTCTAATGGATATCTTCACGTTCTCACTCTTTGCCAGTCATTTATTCTATTTTACCAAAAGAGCTTCACTTCATTTAGTGACTCAAATTATTTTCCTAGAAATGTGTTCATCCGGAGTCATTGGTTGTATAGCTCTTAAGTGTCATGAACATATTGACTAATTTACTATATATTTTAGGTCTCAGGAGTCGATGTAAGATGAGGCCTCATCTTGAGAGCTAGTAGTGTTCTTTCAACTCTGAACTTTCTAAAGTAAATATATATTTTAGAGTGTGTATAGTTGCATTTTGTTTCATTTACGATCTACTTAAATCCTTACATGAGGAAATATTAAATTGCTACATATCTTTTCCTAGTGATTTTTAGTTGAAGAATTCATGGTAAATTGATCAAGCCTCAGCCAATTAGAGTTTGACATGTACTAATAAGATCTAATTGAGGAATTATGAAGACATTTGCTCAGGAGAAAATGAGCACATAATTAAACCATAAAGAGGTCAGAGTGTCAATGTTACCCTGCTAGAAGAATATTAGTTGAAATCCCCGTGGCATCTATAAAGGACACTTGATAATGTATCTGTGAAATATAGTACTTCCAACGCCAATTAAAAGATGTAGAATGATCCATTGTCAATTGTAGAAGTTCAACATTAAATACCTATTTCCCTCCTCTTGTCTCTACCTTATTCAGGTGCTGGGGGATGGTCTCCATCAGACAGTGACCATTATCAGTGGCTTCAGGTTAACTTTGGCAATCGGAAGCAGATCAGTGCCATAGCAACTCAAGGAAGATACAGTAGCTCGGACTGGGTGACCCAATATCGCATGCTCTACAGTGACACTGGGAGAAACTGGAAACCCTACCATCAAGATGGGAATATCTGGGTGAGTCACTGTCAGAAAAAGACACAGAATCGGGTTTGCAGATATTTGAAAATGGTAGTGGATTCTGGTGTGTTCTTTGGCTGTGGAGTAGCTATCTGACTCCTCCCATGCCTGGTACAGTCTGGGGAAGGGCTTGGGAGTGAAGTGGTTGGAGACTGATCTCGCTATTTTTGTTTCCTTTTGTGTGTGTCTTCTGGTACTTGCTGAGACAGAAAAGAAATGGGAGCAAAGCCAAAGAAGATGGGAAAATGAATCCAAATCCAGTATGCGCTACCCTGCCCCACCCCAAGCCTTTTCTTAGTGATGAAAACCCTTATCTTGCAAACTCAATGCAATGGGTGTCTCCTCCCCCAAGCTCTGGTGTATTTCACAGACAATAAGACCACCCAATAGGACTGTTTTGAAACCTGAAAATAAAATTAGGTAAATAATTCAGTAATGATAGAACACTAGAATTCTTTAAGCACAATGTTTCAAGTAACTGTATTTTAGTTTGTAGCACAGATCTGCAGTGGTACAAACTATGCAAATTCTGAACTGAGAATTAAGTAAATAGAAAGAAAAAAAAAAAAAAAGAAAACTCTTACTTGCCTCTGTCGACTGAAAAAGATGCACAACTTGAGAGCTGTGGGTTAAGTTTTATTTGCAGCAAAATGAGGCTCCAGCCTGGGACGCAGCACCTCAGATAGCTCTGAGAGACTGCTCCAAAGAGGCAGTGGGGGAAGGTCAATCTATCAGATTTTGGTGAAGGGGGAGTTCAATACAATTAAGTGCTCATTTTACAAAAGGTTTTCTGCTATTCTTGAGGAGCCGATGTCATCATGAAGGGGTTTAGAACCACTCCTTAGCTACTGACCATATGTATGAAGAGGACAATAAGAAAGATAGTCTTAAAGAAAAAGCAACTAGACCAGCCATAGCTTTGGAGTACATTAGACACCATGATCGGAGAAGGCAGTCCCATGAATGGAGGAGCCTTGTGGGCTACAGTCCATGGGGTCGCTAAGAGTCGGACACGACTGAGCAACTTCACTTTCACTTTTCACTTTCATGCACTGGAGAAGGAAATGGCAACCCACTCCAGTGTTCTTGCCTGGAGAATCCCAGGGATGGGGGAGCCTGGTTGGCTGCCGTCTATGGGGTTGCACAGAGTCAGACACGACTGAAGCAACTTAGCAGCAGCAGCAGCAGACACCATCATGAGCATCCCCTTCTCAATTTTAAATATTTTAAAATATTACTAGTCCTCACTCTAAGGTGTGTGCACTTGTCTGTATTTATGTATTAAAAACCACCAAGAGGCTATTTATTCATACCTTCTTATTGGTTGAAGAATGTTTCTTTAGGCTGCAGTTTCTATCCAAGGCTTAGGGCAATGAGTCTCAATCTGGGCTACCCTTTTGAGTTGCCTGAGAAGGATATAAAGTATATGAATGCCAGGCCCACCCAGGCAAATTAAATTGGAATCATGTAAGTAGAATTTTATATTAATGACTGATATTTTTTAGGAATGGAGATCTTCAATTTGAGTAAAATATTGAAATTATGAAGAAATAATTTAGAGGAGTAGGAGCAATAATGTAGCAAAGAAAATACTCATAATGGTAGTTTAAACCCCTATTACAGATCTATAGGCATTTTATTTATTTTTTTATTCTGAGAAAAAAGGGAGTATAATCCATTTACTCTTAAAACTATATTAATTAAATTGGAAAGTTTTGTGTATTCAATCAAAATTCACAACATATAAATTAATTATATATATTATAAAATACCAAATTTTAAGGGATCTATTTTATTATTTTTTTAAAGGCAGTCATAACCAAAATCAAGTAAAGCCATCAATAAGAAACAAAAAGAAGGAGGTGGAAGGAGAAGGAGGAGGAATGGGAGGAATTTGTTTTTAATTTATGTGTTAGACAGAATGCTGGGGATTTTTGACCTGATCAGGGCCCACTCCCAGAAAGGTTATAGCTTAAAACTCTTAAGTAATTTTTGTGAGCAGGCAGAGTTTAGTGCTCTGAACTTGAGTAGGTGGTCATTTCCACAGCAGTTGTCTGTGATCATGACTGTCATGTGAAATAAGAATACAATACCCTGATAGTAAAAAGTACATACGCCAGAGGAGTCCTTTAGAAATAAGTTCTATTAAGCCTTGATTGCATGGCAAGAACACTTGTATATTGGGATGTGTAAATGGTAGGAAGCAAGTAGGGAGGAAAATTTCTCTTCATGGAAAGTCTTCATCTCACAATTAAGCTAAGTTTAAGTATCAGGCATACTTTATATTTTAAAAAAGTGATTTTCAACCCTGGATACACAATGAAATAACCTATATGGCTTTAAGACATGGATGTTTGGGTCTCATTTCCAGAGATTTGGAATTAGATGGTCTAAAATGAAACCTAGGCCCTGAGATTTTTAAAGCTCCTGCAGTCTTTCTAATGAATTTTAGCACTGAGAACCCTACTGTAGATTGGTTTTCAGCCTGTAGGTAAGATGGGCATGAAGGTCTTTCCTATAGCTCAAATGGTAAAGAATCTGCCTGTAATGCAGGAGACCCAGGTTCGATCCCTGGGTCAAAGAGATTCTCTGGAGAAGGGAATGGCAATCCACTCTATTTTTCTTGTCTGGAGGCTCCCATGGACAGAGGAGCCAGGCGGGCTACAGTCGGTGGGATCACAAAGAGTCTGAGTGACTAACACTGCTACTACCAAATGGGCATGGACGAGGTCTATTGTGAAAAACAATGGTGAAACAGAATTAGGAAGGACCGTCCTTAAAGTTGAGCAGAAAGAGAGAGATACTGACTAGGTGACTACACAGACAACAGACTGACTAACTGGGAGTAGACAAGTAAGGCTCAGATCACAAGCTCTTCCAGTAGAGCAATCATTATTTTCTTTCTAAAATGCAGTTATGTGAAGAGCTGCAGCCAGACTCCAAACTATCTTTCAGATTTCTGTTTCTGTAAAGTTTTCATTCCAAAACTGAGAGACTGTTAAATCCTCTCCTATCATAATGGACTATTTAGGTTAACTCAGTTCAGTCACTTAGTTGTGTCCAACTCTTTGCAACTGCTTGGACTGCAGCACACCAGGCTTCCCTGTCCATCACCAACTCCTGGAACTTACTCAAACTCATATCGATTTGGTAAGTGATGCCATCCAGCCATCTCATCCTCTGTTTCCTTCTCCTACCGCCTTCAATCTTTCTCAGCATCAGGGTCTTTTCAAATGTGTCAGTTCTTCACATCAGGTGACCAAAGTACTGGAGTTTGATTTTCAACATCAGTCATTTCAATGAATATTTAGGGCTGATTTCCTTTAGGATTGACTGGTTGGATCTCCTTGCAGTCCAAGAGACTCTTAAGAGTTTTATCCAACACCATAATTCAAAAGCATCAATTTCTTGGGCGCTCAGCTTTCTTTATAGTCCAAATCTCACATCCATACATGACTACTGGAAAAACCATAGCTTTGACTATACAGATCTTTTTCAGCAGGGTAATAATGTCTCTACTTTTTAATATGCTGTATAGGTTGGTCATAGCTTTTCTTCCAAGGAGCAAGCATCTTTTGATTTCATGGCTATGGTCACCATTTCCAGTGATTTTGGAACCCAAGAAAATAAAGTCTGTCACTGTTTCCATTGTTTCTCCATCTATTTGCCATGAAGTGATGATGACTAGACAGCATATTAAAAAGCTGAGACATTACTTTGCCAACAAAGGTCCATTTAATCAAAGCTATGGTTTTTCCACCAGGGCTTCCCTGGTGGCTCAGAGGTTAAAGCGTCTGCCTCCAATGCGGGAGACCTGGGTTCGATCCCTGGGTTGGGAAGATCCCCTGGAGAAGGAAACGGTAACCCACTCCGGTATTCTTCCCTGGAGAATCCCATGGACGGGGAAGCCTGGTAGGCTACAGTCCACGAGGTCACAAAGAGTTGGACACGACTGAGCGACGGAACAGAATGGATGGTTTTTCCAGTAGTCATGAGTGGATGTGAGAGTTGGACTATAAAGAAAGCTGGGTGCTGAAGAATTGGTTCTTTTGAACTGTGGTGTTGGAGAAGACTCTTAAGAGTTGCTTGGACTGCAAGGAGACCCAGCCAGTCAATCCTAAAGGAGATCATTCCTGAGTGTTCATTGGAAGGACTGATGTTGAAGCTGAAACTCCGATACATTGGTCACCTGTTGCGAAGAACTGACTCATCTGAAAAGACCCTGATGCTGAGAAAGATTGAAGAAGGGAGGAGAAGGGGACGACAGAGGATGAGATGGTT
This sequence comes from Moschus berezovskii, assembly GCF_049115385.1. Classification (NCBI taxonomy): domain Eukaryota; kingdom Metazoa; phylum Chordata; class Mammalia; order Artiodactyla; family Moschidae; genus Moschus; species Moschus berezovskii. The sequence goes on from NC_142462.1 coordinate 119,762,291, forward strand.
GGATGGCATCACCAACTCAATGGGCATGAGTTTGAGTAAACTCCAGGAGTTGGTGATGGACACAGAGGTCTGGGGTGCTGCAGTCCATGGGGTAACAAAGAGTCAGACATGACCGAGCAACTTAACTGAACTGACTTGATTGGACCGGATGCCATTATCTTAGTTTTCTGAATGTTGAGCTTTAAGCCAGCCTCTTTACTCTCCTCTTTCACTTTCATCAAGAGGCTTTTTAGTTCCTGTTCACTTTCTGCCATAAGGGTGGTGTCATCTGCATATCTGAGGTTATTGATATTTCTCCCAGCAAGCTTGATTCCAGCTTGTGCTTCTTCCAGCCCGGCATTTCTCATTATGTACTCTGCATATGAGTTAAATAAACAGGGTGACAATATACAGCCTTGATGAACTTCTTTCCCAATTTGAGACCAGTCTGTTGTTTCATGTCCAGTTCTAACTGCTACTTCCTGACCTGCATACAGATTTCTCAGGAGGCAGGTCAGGTGGTCTGGTTTTCCCATCTCTTGATGAATTTTCCACAGTTTGTTGTGGTCCACACAGTCAAAGACTTTGGCATAGTCAATAAAGTAGAAGCAGATATTTTTCTGGAACTCTCTTGCTTTTTTGATAATCCAACAGATGTTGGCAATTTGATGTCTTGTTCCTCTGCCTTTTCTAAATCCAGCTTGAACATCTGGAAATTCATGGTTCACGTACTCCTTAAGCCTAACTTAGAGAATTTTATGCATTGCTTTTCTAGGGGATGAGATGAGTACAACTGTGCAGCAGTTTGAACATTCTTTGGCATTGCTTTTCTTTGGGATTGGAATGAAAACTGACCTTTTCCAGTCCTGTGGCCACTGTTGAGTTTTCCAAATTTTCTGGCATATTGAGTGCAGTACTTTCACAGTATCATCTTTTAGGATTTGAAATAGCTCAACTGGAATTCCATCACTTCCACTAGCTTTGTTCACAATGATGCTTATAATTTACTCAGACAGTTTATGAAGATGGCTGCCCTAAATATGTCTGCTCTAACGATAGCTGCTTATAAAGATGGCTGCCCCAAGATGGTTGCTGAAATGCAGCGATATTAGGACTTCATTTACCAGATAATTGGCAGTAAGTGTGTGCTCAGTCACTCAGTCACGTCTGACTCTTTGTGGCCCCATGTACTGTAGCCTACCAAGCTCCTCTGTCCATGGAATTTTCCAGGCAAGAACACTGGAGCAGATTTCCATTTCCTGCTCCAGGGGATCTTCCTGACCTAAGGATTGAACCCATGTCTCTTCTGTTTCCAGCATTTGCAGATCTAGCACCATCTGGTAAACCCACTTAGCAGTAAGGGAGGGTCTCGTTTTGACTAAATACAGAGACATGAGTTCAAACAACTAAAAAGAATGACATTTTCCAGCATGACTTGGACTTTTCTGGTTTATATAAAATGCCAGAGGTTGAGTCAGGGAGACAAGGTCATTCAGTGAAAATATCACAAATTGTGAAGGTAAGCTATTGATACATCTACATAGCAGACTCTCAGTTTTTTTTGATGGTGATGAACGGTGTATTTCTATAGCTTTTTGCTTTTCTGATGTTTATGTTTGTATCTTCCTTTCCAATCATGTACTTTTCTTTAAATCTAAGAACATGATAAGCAATGAATGATTATTTCTCGACAAAACTATGGTGAGTTAATTATAAAATTTTATAAATCAAAACAAATTTGAGACACAAGCTAAATGTTGCAAAATATACTTAAATGCCAATGAACCTTCAATAAAGTTTACATTACTTTAATAATCTATGATAGGGAATTCCTGGGTGGTCCAGTGGTTAGGACTCCACTTCGACTGTTGGGGGCCCCAGTTCGATCCCTGATTGGGGGCCTAAAATCCCACAGGAATCAAAGCGTGGCCAATAAAACCCAAAAAATCTTTGAAGAAGTGTTTTATTCCTTGCTAGTGTGAAAAATAGTTCATTGCTTTGGTGTTTTATAAAAGAGATAAAATTCACTGTTTCTTAACAGTTCTTGAGTATTTTTGAACTTAAGTTTTAACATGCATTAAGTAATTAAAGTGTAGCACTTATAGATCTCAACCAAAAATATACTTGATTTAAATTTATTACCAGGTGAGCCATAAAGGGAAGCCCAAGAATACTGGATTGTGTAGCCTAGCCCTCCTCCAGGGCATCTTCCCAACTCAGAGATTGAACCAGGGTCTCCTGCATTGCAGGCAGATTCTTTACCAACTGAGCTTAAATTTATTAAAAATGGTAATTAGATATCTCTTTTAATCCAACTGTTTAACATAACGTATACTGGAATTAAAAGAGATTTCTCACATAAATAAGATTGGATTTTTTTTAATAGACAACACCTAATCTGATATAAAGTTTCATAGTAAAAAGATTTCAAAGCTGATGAAGTTTTAAGGTTACTTTAGCTATCCTTTCCTAAAAAGATTGGTTACCTGAGGAGAATGCAGTGTAATGTCCATTCCATCAGTTTAATATTGTTTTTAACAAATGTCATTGGTTATTCTTTTTTGATTGCAGAAACGGACAACCATAACCAATTTTATTATAATATTCTTGTTAAATGCCCATATGGAGATTCTGAATTATTTTATGACCATTGGATGATAATGTTAAAATAAGTGAAGAATGGGTCATGTAAATAAGAAATTCAACAGTCTCACAAGATTTTAAAGTCATCAATCTCATACTGTGGAATGAGAATAATTCTTGAAGAGACTTCTGAAGAAGAGTTTATCTGAATATTTAATACTCAAATATGTGAGTTGCTATTAAATAAATGTGCTAAACTAGTCAAGCCTTCTTATTCCTCTTTGATGATACTAAAGCATTATAGAATCCTTTATACTTTATCCACAATGACATTTCCTTCTGTTTAGAATTTCCTTTCCAATATAAAAGGAAAATATGTGCAGGTTGGTAAAATTGCCAAAGAAAAATTTTCCATTTACATATTCTACAAACTCTAATTTGCATACTTTCCAAGGTATTTTCAGATTTCCTCTGTACAATCTGTTAGAAAGGAAGGATTCTATATAAGCATTTCTTATCAAAAGTCCATTAAACATTACATTCAGTAAGAAATTCCAGCAGGTCTTTCTAAGAAGCTTCATTTAATTTTGCTTAGGAAATTCTATTACTGGCTTTGAATGTAGATATTTGGGGCCAAAATAGGAAATTGGAATATTAATAGTGAACACTTTCTTTGTATACTATTACTGTTTTGCAGTGTCAGACTTTATTTTTTTGGGTTCCAAAATCACTGCAGATGGTGACTGCACACATGAAATTAAAAGACGCTTACTCCCTGAAAGGAAAGTTATGACCAACATAGATAGCATATTAAAAAGCAGAGACATTACTTTGCCAACAAAGATCCGTCTAGTCAAGGCTATGGTTTTTCCCGTGGTCATGTATGGATGTGAGAGTTGGACTGTGAAGAAAGCTGATCACCAAAGAATTGATGCTTTTGAACTGTGGTGCTGGAGAAGACTCTTGAGAGTCCCTTGGACTGCAAGGAGATCCAACCAGTCCATTCTAAAGGAGATCAATCCTGGGAGTTCATTGGAAGGACTGATGCTAAAGCTGAAACTCCAATACTTTGGCCACCTCATGCGAAGAGTTGACTCACTGGAAAAGAGTCTGATGCTGGGAGGGATTGGGGGTGGGAGGAGACGGGGACGACAGAGAATGAGATGGCTGGATGGCATCACCGACTCGACGGACATGAGTTTGAGTGAACTCCAGGAGTTGGTGATGGACAGGGAGGCCTGGCGTGCTGTGATTCATGGGGTTGCAGAGAGTTGGACACGACTGAGCGACTGAACTGAACTGAACATATTACAAATTGACCTGTAAACAGTTTTTCTTTCTCTTAAAAAAAATGTTTTTTAATGGTTAAAAAATGCTTGTATATTCCTAATTATTTTTTAAAATAGTTTTTGACCCCTTTTGTTAATAGTATCAGACTAGGATCAGTAATCACTGAATATATTAAATGGAAAATCCCATAGAACAGAAATGTTTTATTATATTTAAATTGCATGGTTAAATATGTATCAAGGATATAGGAATATGTGTTTGTATTCTCTAAACAATATTAAGTAGAGTATTGATTTCCTAGATGTGTTAAAAAAAACAACTCAGATCTCTTTGTTCTTACATGCTTTCATATATATACGTGTATATATATACACATAGACACATAAAACTTAATTGTTTCTAATAACTTTAAAACATTAAAAAAATCTGAAAAGTAAGTAGTAGTTAGCAGATTGATTTAGTAAATTCTTTGATTTTATGAATATCAAGTCAATAGCTAGAACATGCATTCTCTACTTTTTTTATAAATCAAAGAGCACATCAGCCAAGATTTGCATAATAAAAATTTCCTAAAATATCCTTCTTGATTAGCCTATATATTTGGAAAGAGAAAACCAAGATATGGATTCTAGAGTTCTGAATTCAAGTATATAGGTTAATTTATTTGGTTTTATAAAGTTGCAGAAGTCCCTTGTGCCTCAGATTTCTTCTCTGAGAAATACGAATGATGCCTTTGGGAATATTTAAATGAAATTATGTAAGAATTTTTGCAAACTATAAGGATTTAGAAATGTGTTATTGATTGCCAATCTTGGAAGCATTTTACAAAATTAGTGTAGTATTTGTATTCAGTGACAATAGTCTATTATAATTTCCAGATTTTTTTAAGCTCCCTCTCTCCTTTCCAAATCCAGTTGACCCATTTACTCTTATTCAAGATTTACAGTATCTGACAATATTTTTGATGAAAATAGTATGACAAGGTAGAAAGTGTAATGTGGACAAATCTCTGGCATGTTTTCCTGTTCATAAGTGGAGTGGCCATTGCTGGGGCAAGGCAAGCTTGTGAGGCATGGCTAACAGACCTTGCTCCAAGCCAAGTGCCCTGGCAGTGCTTATAACAAATTATTTGTTTCCATAACAATGGCCATGGGTCCAATGAGCCATGTAAGGGGATATTGTTTAAAAACAAATGGATTACTCTGCTCTATCTTTTCAACCATTTGTTGTAGTGGTTGCACAAATTTTCCAAATCATTTAAAAATCTGTTCCAATTATAAATGTAAAACATAACTGTTTTACAATTCAATAGTATACTTAAATTCTTTCCAAAATATCTAGAATTTTTCCTGCATATGACACTGAGGAAGACAACCATTCTCATCACTTGTTTCTATCTCATCCATCAGATAGAATTAATAACAGCCTCTTCTTCATTTAGGACACTAAAGGAATTTTTTTTCACCGATGGGTAGGAATTTCTCTTGCTTATTTATGTACACACATGCATTGTTACTGTCATCAGCCACTTGGGGAAATGAACCAGGCAGATATATTCAAAATAATATTATAAACAGTTTATTGGAAATAAAACATATCAGAGTAATCTGCATTAAACCATTTCTGAAATGACCCTTGAAATAAATAGGGTAAGACATTTAAGAATTGTATGGAAGGAAATAATTTCCAAGGTGAGTTTGCAATAGGCTTCTTATTTCTGTGAAATAGATTTTTCTGCTTACACCCCTCTTAGGATGGGTGACATTTTTAAAGTCTCATGAATTTTAATAAGTTGAGTGGGTATTCCAGATCCTTTTGCATATACTGTAATGCCTCCACTAGTGAATTTTGATTACCTTTCTAAATACACATTTGTACCATGTGTGTTTTAAGAGGTTACGAGATTTTGTCTTGTGTCAATTTGTGAGTCACTCCCTAGTCTACACATATGTTCAGTTCAGTTCAGTCGCTCAGTCGTGTCCGACTCTCCGCGACCCCATGAATCACAGCACGCCAGGCCTCCCTGTCCATCACCAACTCCCGGAGTTCACTCAAACTCATGTCCACAGAGTCGGTGATGCCATCCAGCCATCTCATTCTCTGTTGTCCCCTTCTCCTCCCACCCCCAATCCCTCCCAGCATCAGAGTCTTTTCCAGTGAGTAGAACCATTTTAAATGACATGGTTATATGTTTAATCCCCTCCTCCCCAAATTTAGAAGATAAAAATACTATGTTATTAATGATAGTGAATATATTATTGCCATACAACTGTTAGGAAAAGGAAAATGATATAATTTTATACATTTTCTTACAGGCAATGAAATAACTGTATATAATCCTTCACCATCTAGTATTTTTAATGTATGAGATGAAACAGAATATATGTAATCACTGTCATAATTTCTTAAAGTGTATTTGATTTCTTGGAGAACTCTCTGAAGGAAGAAATGTTCTCATTAAGCATAAGGACATTCTCAGGTGCTTTATTTCACTCTGGACTGAAATAATGGAGATGCTAATACTTCCTTATCAGATCAAGCTTGGAGTTAGGTGACATGAAGCTAAATGACTCCAGGTGAATGCAGATTTATATAACATATTGATAGGCACCTGCAAATATTTTTAATAAATATCAATTCCTTCACGTAAGATGCATGTCTCTGCTCAAGTGGTAACTTAGTGGATTATAGAGGAACACTGGGATGGGCTTCCCAGGTGGTAGAGTGGTAAAGAATCCATCTGCCAATGCAGGAAATGCAAGAGACCTAGGTTTGATCCCTGGGTCTGGAAGATACCTTGGAGGAGGAAATGGCAACTCACTCCAGGATTCTTGCCTTTGAAATGCCATGGACAGAGGAGCCTGGTGGTCTGTAGTCAATGGGGTTGCAAAAGAGTCGGATACACTGAGCTCGTGCACTCACGTGTGCACACACCCACACACACCCAGGAAACCTACAGCGGGGGATTGAGAGCACAGGAAGGCATGCTGCTTATGTCGCTGCAGGCCCCCAAAAGGCAATGAAAATAATAGCTCAATGGTACATTGTGGAATCAGACCATCCAGGCCAGTCATCATAACTTTACTACATAGATTTGTGTAACTTTGGGCAGATTCCTTAAACTTTCTTTGCCTAAATTTCCTCATCTGTAAAATGACTAATAACAGTACCTTCTTCACTTACCTCAGTAGTACCTACCTCTATGGCTGTCATAAAATTGATAATCCTATGAAGAGCTTAAAACAATAACTGGCTTACATAACCCCTTAATTATTAAATTTTATGGATTTGTGGCTGATAGATATATCACCATAGTATTTTATATTAGATCTGTCCTTGAAATTTCAAAAGAGCCTGTTACTTGGACCTCACAATAGCTTTTCTCTATTAACATATTGGCATGCATATTATATTATGTTGTGCATCTCAACCTAAAATGACTAATAACTCATTTTTAAGTATAACTGACCATGTGAATTTATGTTATTTGAATCATGATCCTGTTGCCATATGGAGTCCCGTTCATTGCAGTACAAATTGTGTCTGGACAGATCTTTCACATGTTTGTATTAAACTTCAGTGAAAATATGACAGTAATGCTCCCCTTAGATTTAGTTTAAAAATTCACTTTATTAACTTTGGAAATCAAGGAAAATATTTAACCTATTTTGACTACAGTCCTCCTTCATATCATCTTAGGCCAATTGAAAAGTGTAAAGATAAGCAGACTCCAAAACAGACTTATGAGTATTGGCTGAAACAGTCTGCTGATTATCCATGGAGTTAGAGAGCCCACATAAAGTGTGCAAGCCAGATATACCAAGATTTCTCTGAAGCAGCATCACCTGGGAATGTGTTAGGAAGGCAGAATCTCAGGAATTCATCACAGATCTTTCATATCAGAATCTACAGCTTAAAAATATACACTTAGGAGTATGGGATTAAGAGATGCACACTGCCATATACATTCATAAAATAAATAAAACCATAAGAATTTATAGGGAGTTATATTCAATAGCTTGTAATAACCTATAATGTAAAAGAAGTAAAAAAGAAGTACATATATATACACATATGTCTATCCAAATCACTTTGCTGTATACCTGAAACTAACACAATATTGTACATAAACTATACGTCAGTTAAAAAAAATCCACAAGTGATTCATGTACATACTAAAGATAGTGTTGTTTTCAATATTTGAGGAGCTCTCATGAGAAACAGGAATTAGCATTGAATCCGGTGTTTCCAAATCAGAAGGCAGAGTTAGAAGAATTAGAATTTTCAGTGCAAATTTCAGACAGACTTATCATGAAAAGAGAATCTGCTTTGATAGGTACTTGCTAAGCACCTACTATTTACTGAAAGTTGGAGATAAACATAATTACTGCCTTCTAGGGCAAAAAAAAAAAAAATCTAGTGGTAATGCTAAATACATAAATTTTAAATTATTTTGAATGACTATATGTGTCCTAATGGGTAGCAGCTTGCACAGTTTGTTCTGTGAACACACAGAAAACTGATTCATTCAGAATTGTTGAGATTCATGGTCAGTAAAGCCTTCTAGGGGAGCTAAGTATTATTGGTTACTGCTGCTGCTGCTAAGTCGCTTCAGTCGTGTCTGACTCTGTGCGAGCCCATAGACAGCAGCCCACCAGGCTCCCCCGTCCCTGGGATTCTCCAGGCAAGAACACTGGAGTGGGTTGCCATTGCCTTCTCCAATGCATGAAAGTGAAAAGTGAAAGTGAAGTCACTCAGCCGTGTCCGACTCTTAGCAACCCCATGGGCTGCAGCCTACCAGGCTCCTCTGTCCATGGGTTAGGGAAAAAATTGGTGCTGTGAAGAAAAGTGGGAATGTTATCAGGTACAACAAGCTAGGACTGCTTGCCACATCACCAGGCCAATAAATTGAGAGATGAGCTGTTGGGACAAGAAGTAGAGACCTTATTCAGAAAGCCAGCAGACCAATAAGATGATGGACTCCGTTCAGTTCAGTCGCTCAGTTGTGTCCAGCTATTTGCGACCCCATGAACTGCAGCACACCAGACTTTCCTGTCCATCACCAACTCCCGGAGCCTGCTCAAACTCATGCCCATTGAGTCGGTGATGCCATCCATCCATCTCATCCTCTGCCATCCCCTTATCCTCCTGCCTTCTGTCCTTCCCAGCATCAGGATCTTTTCCATTGCGTCAGTTCTTCACATCAGGCGACCCAAGTATTGGAGCTTCAGCTTCAGCATCAGTCCTTCCAATGAATATTCAGGACTGATTTCCCTTAGGATTGACTGGTTTGATCTCCTTGCAGTCCAAGGGACTCTCAGGAGTCTTCTCCAACACCACAGTTGAGAAGCAATTCTTTGGCGCTCAGCTTTCTTTATGGTCCAACACTCATATCCATAATGGACTGCTGGAAAAACCACATCATTGACTATATGGGCCTTTGTCATCAAAGTAATGTCTCTGCTTTTTAACATGCTGTCGAGGTTGGTCGTAGCTTTTCTTCCGAGGAGCAAGCATCCTTTAATTTCATGGCTGCAGTCACCATCTGATCTTGAAAGCCAGCAGACGGAGAAGATAATGGACTAGTGTCCCCAAAAGCCATCTTACCCAAGTTAGAATTCAGGCTTCTTTTACGCTAAAAGAGGAAAGGATCTGGTCAATCACTGTAAACTTCTTAGCACCCAAATCCTTTGTTCTGGCTGTCCATGTAAATTAGGTTACTATTGGGCTTCCCTGGTGGCTCAGAGGTTAAAGCGTCTGCCTCCAATGCGGGAGACCTGCGGTCGATCCCTGGGTCGGGAAGATCCCCTGGAGAAGGAAACGGTAACCCACTCCAGTATTCTTGCCTGGAGAATCCCATGGATGGAGAAGCCTGGTAGGCTACAGTCCACGGGGTCGCAAAGAGTCAGACACGACTGAGCGACGGAACGGAACGGAACGTGTTCCCTTAAACCTCCAACAAGACAAGTGTTATTCTCTGTTTCTCAACTTTTTATCTCATATGAGAGAACTTTTTACCATGTGAATGTTAAGTGTTATACCTTTAAAGGTCAAGCCTGGGAGGCAGAGTCTGGAGAATGGGCTTTCATGTGTATTTCACACTATAGGTAACAGTCTTTTAAAAAAGTGCTGAGGCAGCGTGACGAAGCACAGGCAACACAGCGCAAAGGTTAGAGCTGAAGGATGGATCCAACATGGTGTCAGGTTTGTTCTCCTCTGTTACAGGAAGTCATTACTAGCAGAGACTCTTGTACTGACATAGGTAGGAATGGATAGTGAGACACTATACATAATCATGGCCCTTTCTCAGTTTTCAGATAATAAATGAATAAAAAGTAACTTTTTATAAGAATTCTGAAATCATATCCTTTAAATAAGTAATATTTAAGTTATATATTGTGAACTCGCTACCTTTGGGAGAATGTTGGAGTTGGTGCAGTCCTTCACGGCACATCTCAGGAACACTCTTAGTACTGAGTTCATGGGCAAGCACAGAATAGATGCTTAAGAGTGTAGAATTGAATTGAAGTACTTCATTCTGAAGGCAAATGGGCAGAAGCTGAAATTCATGATGTTACTTATATCTGAGCCACAAATCCAGATATACGGGACCCAATACTCAATATGGAGCCAAAAACCATTTTTGTTTGTTTGTTTTAGCGATAAGCATCATTACTATAATGACCATTTGCTTATTTTGACTAAATGAAAACAATCAGAAATCATATACAATATTTATAAAACAAGACAGTGCAAGCTTTGGAGCTGGACTTGAAATATCAGAACCCTGTTCTAACACTTTGTAACTGAATAATTAACCATGTTAATTGACCATTTATAGGCTTTAGTTGCCTTATCTGCCCTCAAGAATAGTACGATTTAGTTATAATGACAGTAAAAATAACTATAATAACTGTAAATAAAAGCTGGCCATCTTGGGTGACTTTCATATGCTTGCGTCCCTGGTGACCATGAGCATGTCTGTATTACTCATGTCACTTATGCACACAATTTTGCCAAGTAACTAATTTAGTCAATGTTGACTTTGAGGAAGAACTAATAGAATGTTAAAATGTCTTAGCAAATACATTTGGTTTGCTTGAATAAGCTTGCTTAATTACAGGCTGTATTATCATTCTGGCAATGAGATGTCGTGTTGATAGGTTGTCTGAACAGTTCACTCAGCATCAATGCTTTTTCAGAATCCTAGAGGAGAAAAGATGCCTTTCTAGAAAAATTAGTTTGTACTTACAAAACAAAAAGATTATTTGAGATAAATATCATCATTTCTTCCATGAACTTCACTGATCTATTTTGATGAGATGGTGGATCAATTGTATTGCCCTTTAAATGGTTTATAATCATGTTAATATATATATATATCTTATATTATATTATTCCAAGAGAGGATGAGATGGTTGGATGGCATCACCAACGCGATGGACATGAGTTTGAGTAGGCTCTGGGAGTTGATGATGGACAGGGAAGGCTGGTGTGCAGCAGTCCATGGGGTCACAAAGAGTCGGACACTACTGAGCAACTGAACTGAACTGAATCATGCTAATGTGCAGCTTTAGTAAGTGCAATGTATGAAAACACCTTCCTGTGATATAGCAGAATGCTTCATAAAACTCTATCTGTGCCAATGAATAAATAATAAAAGTGAACCAGCAATTTTGAGGTTTATTAAAAAGGTTGCTTTAACTCATATTACACAAAATAACTTAAATGTGATGATGCAGACTTTATTTTTCTAAAATCACGTTTTTTTTTTTTAATTTGGTTTTTTTTAAAAATTGTTTATTTTTAGTTGAGGGATAATTGGTTTACAATATTGTGTTGGTTTCTGCCATATATCAACATGACTCAGCCATAATTATACACATGTGCTCTCCCTTTTGAGGGCCTCCTTTGTGGCTCAGATGGTAAAGAATTTGGCTGAAATGTGGGAGACCTGGGTTCAATCTCTGGGTCAGGAAGATCCCCTGGAGAAGGGAATGGCAGTATTCTTGCCTAAAGAATTTCATGGACAGGGGGATCTGACAGGCTACAGTCCATGGGGTCACAAAGCACTGGACACGACTGAGCAGCTGATGCTTTCACTTTCACTCCCTCTTGAGCTTCCCTCCTACCTCCTACCCCATCCCCCTCCTCTAGCTTGTCACAGAGCCATGGCTTGATTTCACTGAAGCATGCAGCAAATTCTCCCTGGCTACCTGTTTTTACATATGGTAGTGTCTATGTTTCTATGCTACTCTCTCCATACATAGTTTATTTTTTATTTTTTTATGATTGTTTTTATTTATTTTTGGATGTGCTGAGTCTTTGTTGCTGTAAGGCGTTTCTTTAGTTGTGGCAAGCAGGGGCTACACATTGGTTGGGGTTCACAGGCCTCTCACCATTGTGGCTTTGCTTGTCGCAGAGCACGGGCTGTAGGTGTTGCAGTACTTGTGGCATGAAGGCTCAGTGGCTGTGGCTCCCAGGCTCTAAGCACACTCAGTGGTTGTGACACATGGGCTTAGATGCTCTGCAGCAAGTGGGGTCCTCCTGGATCAGGGGTGGGATCTGTATCTCCTGCTTTTACTGCTGAGTCACCAAAGAAGCCTGGATTTTATTATTATTAAGCTCATTCTGTAGATGCGAAAATTGAGGATGATAGAAGGCAGTTCATTTCCTGGTGTACATGGTGTATTAACATTTGGAACTGGAAACCAGGGTTGTCTAATTTGCCTGTGACCTTCACCACCATGACCCTCCTCAGTTCTTCTTTTCACTGCCCACAGGAAACTAGTTGACCATTACATTTTAACTGTAATGGGCTGCACCAATATGTGAGGGAGTGTCAAATGTACCATCTATTTCTTTTTATAAAGCCATACCAGTCATATTGGATTAGGCACCAAATCTTCTGAGTATGATCTCATCTTGACTACTTTTGTATGTAACGATTCTGTTTTCAAGTAAGAGAACATTCTGAGGTCCTGGAGGATGTAATTATACCTATGAATTTGGAGGGGATACAGCCCAACCCATAACACCTAACTGTTAGAAAAGTACTTTATTAAGTTATGTTGCTGAGTCCAAGTCAGATCTACTTGCTGCACAACAGGCCAGTAAAATCAGAGATGAGGTGTTGAGGCAAGGCATACTACTTTGTTCAGGAAGCTGGCAGACTGGGAAGAGGACAGACTAATGTCTCAAAATAACCATCTTATCAGAGTCCCGATGTCAGGTTCTTTTATAGAACAGAGAAGTGGGAAGTTGAGGAAATAAAGCAAAGAGGCCATTAATCTTACAAATATCTTCTAGAATGGCAAGCTTCAATGAGGGAAGTGTTAATTTCTTCCTTCTTATAGCCACCCTCAAGTGGACAGGGTCCTGAACAAAGAGGCACTTTGGTTTAACATTTAGGTAGAGGGGCAGGGTTCCCTGAGGCAGTCCATTACATTTAAACAGTATCTTTTTAGTGAAAAAAGCAATGGGAAACAAAGGTTAAAAAAAAGAAACAGATCCCACATGGAATCATAATTGGCTCTTCCCTGAACATCAATAAAACTTAGTTGCTATCACTGCAGTGTTGACAGTGTTGTGTACGGTTTAAAGAATAGGGGATGGTTTTATAAGAAAGACAGTGGCTTCTAAGAGGAATTGTACATCTCTCATGAACTCAGAAAATAGACCTGAGTCAAACCATGAAGGGTTGAGTGATAACTAATTATATATGATTCTCTGCATTCAATTATTTACAAGCAAAATTAAAAAGAGAGATTTTGAGAATTATTCCTCTCATAGGGGACTGATGATTCAAACATGCTTCTTAAAACCAACCCCTCAACCCACCCCAGGAGAAATATTTGGCCTTTAAAAAGTCCCAGTTTCAAATCTCATATAGCACTTTATTCTGAATTAAACACCATGTGACACATGAACATCATTTAATCAACATCATCTAATTCCTTGAGCTATGTTATTTATTAAAAACTGGACTCTAGAGAACATGCATTCTAAACAATTATAGACATTTCTTCCATCAGCAAAGAAAAGAGCTCTCCTGAAACTAAAACAGTTTCCTCCAGTTGCGTCTTGAGATGTAATTATTAATTTCATTCGGAGTATAAGAGCATCTATTTGAGAACAACAGGTTTCATTTGTTAGCTCTTACAGTATTTTTCGGAGAAGGTTAAGAAGCACATTCCCCTCATTTCGTATATGAAAGCTGAGCTGCCCAGGGCAAAGGCATTATTCATCCTATGCACAGAGCAAGCACAGTTGTTCATTCCATCCACACAGTGACCGCCTGCTTGCGTATTTCTCAGTTTTGTTACCGTGTACAAAGTGGAGAATAGAGCTGTGTGTGATAGCCGAGAGCAACAGGAAAAGACTGCGAATTTATCATAAACTTATTCAAGCTGTTTACATTCATCCTGGCACAAACAAGTGAAAAAATGCAGGAGAAATTTCTTGTCCTTTTGAAAGGATTTTCTGATGCGATACCAGAAGATACATGCAATGATTTTTTCACAAGACTTATTATACAAGAAGGCTAGTGTACATTTAACATGGGTAATTTGACAGTTTTATTCTTGGAATAGTACTAGATAAGAGTATACACTGTACCTTTACTTAAAATAAGCAGTAATGTCAATGCCATTTGTTTTTTAAAGTCAAAGACCAAAGAAATAGTATTCAGATAATTATTTTATGTTTAAAGCTGGGGTTCAGTTCAGTTCAGTCACTCAGTCATGTCCGACTCTTTGCGACCCCAAAAATCACAGCACGCCAGGCCTCCCTGTCCATCACCAACTCCCGGAGTTCATTCAAACTCATGTCCATCAAGTCGGTGATGCCATCCAGCCATCTCATTCTCTGTCGTCCCCGTCTCCTCCAGCCCCCAATCCCTCCCAGCATCAGAGTCTTTTCCAGTGAGTCAACTCTTCACATGAAGTGGTCAAAGTATTGGAGTTTCAACTTTAGCATCTGTCCTTCCAATGAACACCAAGGACTGATCTCCTTTAGAATGGACTGGTTGGATCTCCTTGCAGTCCAAGGGACTCTCAAGAGTTTTTTGATAATAAAATAATACACACACACATGCATGTATTCAACCTACTAAAATAATAGTCTCCCTCAATCATGTAAAATCTGTGGATATTTACTAGAATCAGATCTATTTCTAAACTGATTGTATTGAAGTGCAGAGGTGTTAGGCGTTTTGATTAATATCAAGCACCACTTCTAATACTAACTACCATTCACTGTACACTTACCTGAAAAGTACTTTCTGGGCCAAATTCTATGACAAGGTCTGGGATGGTGAGAGTCCAAACTTGGTTCTTGGTTTCTGTGTCCCCTTGTTTTTGCTCTAAGAAGATATAAAGATAGACTATATCCAAGTTCTGAAAGAGGTTTATTTGTCTTGTTAAACTTTGAGCCTGACAAACTAGGACAGTGCCTTGCACGTTGAATGTGCTCAGTAAGTGTTTGATAACAGATTGACTGAAAATGGAATTTAATAGACATTTGTGTGGGTAATTAAAGCCCTATAGGCATTGTATAGGACTTCCCAGGTGGTACAGCTGTAAAGAATCCACCTGCTGATGTGTGAGTTTGATCCCTAGGTCAGAAAGATCCCCTGAAGTGGGAAATGGCAACCTGCTCCAGTATTCTTGCCTGGAAAATTCCACGGACAGAGGAGCCTGCCAGGCTACAGTCCATGGGATCTCAGAGAGTCGAACATGACTGAGTGCCTGAGCACACATCAGTGGTTAGAATTAGTAATATGTTTCATAAAGGATAAGGTTAATTTTCTTAATTTACATTTATATAGTGCATACTGACAAATGTTGCACACACCTACACCCATTGAAAGGAGCGAAGTGTCTAAACTCCCATTTGTGGGAACATGTGAAAAGCTCAAAAGCTTCCTATGGGAGAACATAGAGCAAAAGTCACAGTAGCAAGTAGCTATGAGGAAAGCCCAGCGGCGCTGATCAGGGCAGCAAAGTATACCTGCCCCCTAGACCTGGAGACAACTTGGGGCTGCCAACTGAGATGTCAAGGGCTAATGCCAAATGCAATCATATGTGGCCAACTTGACTCTGAGCTGGACCCTGGGTCAGTACGGAGAACCTGGTCACAGTACAGAGAGGTTTCTCATCTCACAAAAGCTGGGTGCAGGAAAGCAATACAGTCTGGACAAAAGGACTACACTTGACACAAAAGAATATATTATAAATTTTATACTTCCGTTTGTACAAAGCACATAAACAGTTAAAGCTTATGCTGTAAGCGGTTTGGATACCGGTTTTATTTGCAGGAGGGTATGGTTGGAAGGGAGCAGGTACAAAGGGAGACTTTGTGTTGATAACTGTTTGTCCCATGATCTAGGGTGGTGCTACCCTTCTGAAAATTCGTCAAGTTATAAATTGACGTGCACTTTCTTTGTGTATGTTGAAATTCAATAATAAGTTTTGGAAGACAGTTTTATTAGTTTTGAAATTGAGATACAGTTCTGAGAGAACAAAATCATAATTGCTCTCCAGTACTGAAAATAACTGTAGGAGAAAACCAGTGGTCCAGGCAAAAGGGAACAACCAGGGAACTTAGCAAAGCATCTTAAAAGCCTACTCGAAACCCACGGCAGGGTTATTTTAGTCTTTCTGTCAGTTCAACTTTTATATGAATACATGGGGCTCTATTCACATATAACACATGGGTACCTGGTACATCACAATCTCGTACTTGCTAATGAAGAGCATATTTCTAAAGAATTGTCATGTCTGGCTCTCATTGCCTCTGGCTTGAACAAAGACGAGCACATATAAAACAGACATCATTATGTGCAGCCAGTGTGCATAGGATCTGGCAGTTAAGCCAATCTTTGCCTACTCCTAGGTTAGTTTTTTCCTACTCATAAGATGAATGCCTAAACCTACTAAATTTAATTCAATTTTATACTTATAACTGTCATCTATGTATGATGGATGCTAACAGTTACAGAGAAAGTTTCCATATCTAAAATGTCTCCCCAATTAAAACTGAGGAAATGTAGAAGTGGAGGCAAAAATTATGAATAGAGAGCTCACACAATAGATATAAAGGCATTCACTCTTCCACCCATCCATCTCACTTCTGGAATTTTACCCTAAAAATACAGCTACAATAATATGAAAACTCATATACATAAGGTCATTCATTGCAGCATTATTTGAAATGAAAAGAATATTTGAAACTACATATATGACCAAATACAGGAGATTGGTTGAATAAACTTGGCTATATTCTCAAAATGGATACATTGAGGCTTTAAAGGATGCTGAGAAGTATCTGTAAGGGTTGATGTAGAGTAGGTTTCCTGGATATATTGTTCAGTGTAAAAGAGAAAAATGCAAAGAGCATTTATTATGTACTAACTTTTGTGTGTAAGAAATGAAGCACATATGTGTGCTTTAAGCAATTCTGAAAATATTTGAATATATTGTAGATGGAGCAAATGAGTGAGTATGTTGGTAGTTTTTGGAAGTCATGGTTCTCACTATGAAGGAAGTAAGAAATAAATAAGGAATGGAAGAAAACAAAAAAGAGTCCCATTTAAAACTTCAAGGACGTACCTATTTATATCTACTGTTTACATGTATGTATATACATACTTGCAGTATGGGCTTCCCTGGTGGCTCAATATCTGCCTGCAATGCAGGAGACCTGGCTTCAATTCTTAGGTTAGGGAGATCCCCTGGAGAAGGGAATGGCAACCCACTTCAGTATTCTTGCCTAGACAAGCCCATGGACAGAGGAGCCTGGCGAACTATTGGAGTCTCAAAGAATTGGACACAACTGAGCGATTAACAATTTTACACTTTATATTTATATATATTTCCTAGCTATGAATATTGAAATGGTCTAGAAACAAAGACATTCCGGTAACAATGAGCATACCTAGTGCAGACCTTAGTTACTAATACCATTACTCTCTAAAAGGAATCAGATCATATTGGAGAAATTATATATGATTTTTGACACATAACATGCAATTTGAGTTTTAAGTATCTTTTTATGTAAGAATGAAAAGAAAAAAAGAGATGATTAATGACAAAAGGACAGTAGGCTCAGCTTGAAAAAAAACTTATATTGGCTAAAACCACTAGAGCACAAAAATAATTAAGGACTGTAATGGATTACAGACCTCTAGAAAAATTAATACAAATTCTTAAGGCTGTAGAAAAGCAAGATAAATCAGACAGAAACATAGATAACTTTAGTCACCAGGTCATGTCTGACTTTGTTTTTTCAATTAGAGGATAGTTACTTTACAATCACAACAAACTGTGGAAATTTTTTAAAGAGATGGTAATACCAAACCACCTTACCTGCCTCCTGAAAAATTTGTATGCAGGTCAAGAAGCAACAGTTAGAACTGGACATGGAACAATGGACTGGTTCCAAATTGGGAAAGGAGTACTTCAAGGCTATTTCCTTCTATTTAACTAGTTGTTCCCTCTTAGTCTCCTGAGTGGGATTTTCCTTGTAAACAGGATTAAAAAAAAAAAAAATGTTGAAATGATCCAGGACACAGTTCTTGGTTTTCTCTTCTTTTCATGCATTCTTGCTCACTTCCTTGGAGATCCCAGTCAGTCTTATGACTCTAAATAGGATATATTCACCTTCTCCATCTCCCTTGAATTGAACTCCACTATTGAGTGATCAGGAGAAACATTTTGAGTTATCTTTGACTCTTTTCTTTTTTTTTTTTTTCATTTCACACTTTATATACAATTTGTTAGAAAATCCTGATGCTCAACTTTATATCTATGATCCAACTACTTATTGCCTCTCTCATTTGACATGAGAATAATTATAAGAATAGTTATAAAAAACTTCAACAGATCTATTTCTACCTGTGCCCCCATATAGACAGATGCCAACAGAACAGCCACAATTAACTTTTTAAAATTTGAGTCACATCATGTAACTACTCTGCTGCTCAGAACCCTCACCTCTTCAGCATTTTACTTAGAATAAGAGCCAGTGTCTTTATGATTCCCTAAAAGGACCTTTAAGTCGTTCCTTGTTACTTCTCCTATCTCAGCTAATACTGTCCCCCTTACTGACTTAGATCCAGACACAATGATCCTAAGACATTCTAGGAATGCCCCTGCCTTAGGATTCTTGCACTAGGTATTTACTCGATGAGTTGACTCACTGGAAAAGACTCTGATGCTGGGAAAGATTGGGGGCGGGAGGAGAAGAGGACGACAGAGAATGAGATGGCTGGATGGCATCACTGACTCTGTGGACATGAGTTTGAGTGTACTCTGGGAGTTGGTGATGGACAGGGAGGCCTGGCGTGCTGTGATTCATGGGGTCGCGGAGAGTCGGACACGACTGAGCGACTGAACTGAACTGAACTGAATGTTCTTTACTCTGATACCCTTTTGACTTTGGAAATGAAAAATATTCTCTCTGATATCAGAATTCTAAAAACTTGAAAAAGTAATTTTTATTTACTTATTCAGGTAGTGATATTAATACTGTAATCCCTTTTTTTAAAACTTTATTTTATCAACTAAGTAATTTAAGGATTAGTTGGATAGATAAAAGCCATTCCTTAAACCTCCCTCTGTAGTATTATTTAGCATATGGTCTAAATATTTCTGTGTGTTTTCTTTACATCTAGTCTTATTATCTCCTACCCATATTTTTCTTGACTCCAACTCCTCCAACTATTTTTAAAATAATGTATTTGTTGGTTAGAAACCTTTCCCTCTAATCAGAGGCAGTATAGTGAAATGAAGAGAATGGGGCAGGCAGGCAGCACTCTGGATTTGATCCCTGTCACTGATGCTTGCTTGCTGAATGACCGTCGCTATAGGACTCCATGTCTTTGTGCTTCTGCTTCCTTGTCTGTAAAATCTGGGGTAAAAGCAGTACCTCTCTCATAGAGTTATTGTAAGAACTCAATGAATAAATAGATTTAATGTTCTTAGAACATTATTGGAAACATAGTCAATACATAAAAATTATTTCTATAATGGGAAGAAGTGGAAGAGAAAACAGGTTTAGGGGCAACAATCAAGTTTGGACTTTGTCAGTTTGAGATACTTGTGAAACAGTGAGGAGAATATACCTTTATACTAGTTCGCAAATGCCAGCAGTGCCCCCAAATGAATTATTGCTCAATGAGAACAGAATGTTTCTTTTTCACATGGAAATCCCCCTAACAGTTCAGGGTTCCTGGAAAGGAAGGGTAGTTTTGTTACAGATCTTCACTAATCACTCCCCAACAAGGGTCTTCCTGCCTGGTGTAGTTTGAGCCAACAGAAGAGATTTGGTTTGTTCTTAGAAGCAAAGGGAAGTTTCATTTTTGATCAAAGAATGGAGAGGTTTGAGCTTGTCCTCTGGGGGGCATGCTCTCCTAACAAGCCACTGTCAGGGCTGCTGTATAGGGATTTCGTCATGGGGAGAGGGTGGAATTCATGGGGGGCTGGCAGAGCCGAGCTGCACATGCTCCAGGTCACAGTGCTAGGTGCCACCCTCTTGGATTGAGGTGTCGTATGCTAAAGGCCCACTGAGCAGAGGTATTGTTGCAGGTACTTCACACCAGAAACTCTGGTCTGAAGTGCTGGGTTCGAAGCCTCTACACATGCCACCCAATGACGAGTGAAACTCGACTAAATACAAAGGAAAAGAAACATAGAAAAAGGCTAGACTTTATTATCCAATTATTATATTTATTTTCTGGCAATTGCTCATAGGCTGTGCCAGTGACAGTTTCATTCCAACCAGTCATTCAGAAACTCTCATCCAGTCTGACATGTTCAAGTCACCTTGGATGCCATTATTATCAAGATGTGGCTTCCAAAGTTTATTACGAGTTCCATCTTAGCATCTTGAGAGAATATAGAATGTGGAAAGGATCAATCTATGTCTTAAAAGCTGTGGCCAGGGAGGAATACATATGTATCACTTAACACTAACATCCCATTATGCAAATTAGCCGTGTGACCACACGTCTATGAAAGGGTGTGCTTGGATCTGTAGATCTGGTTAGTCAGCCACTGCCCAGCTACAGCCTTGTACAATGGAAAGGGAAGCATGAGATTTGGTAGTTGATTGTCTCTGCCTAACAGGTGGTCAGATGAAAGGGTCTGGAACTGGTATATAGTCTGGACTAGACAGAGAATTGAGAGTCATGAACATGTAGATGCTATTTAAAGTCATAGCAATCATGTTCATAACCAGTGAAATGAGAAGGGTCTGATACTGAGTCTTGAGAAACTCAAACATTTAAAAATCTCAAAAAGAAATGAAAAACATGGAATACTGCTAAATTGGTTTTCTTTCTTAGATTTTCATATAGTTTTTGAACTGAGGAATTCTCAGTTCTGTCTCAAAGGTAACTTTAAAGGATGCAGAATATTTTCAGGAATTTTCGTTAGCTCTTCAAAAGTGCAGGTAAACTTGCAAATAAGAGATAAAAGTAAACAAACATATAGAAATGTAATTCAAACATCTTCATGTTGTTGACTTTTGTTATTAATTGATGAACTCAGAAGTAATTCTTCTGTACCAAGAGAATGTTGGCAAAATATGGCACTAATACAAAAGAGGAATTTGGAATATCAGAAAGAATAATATCATTGAGAGAGAGACAAAGAAAAATCAATATGTATAAGATCCCTTAATTGGATTGGATTCAGTTCAGTTCACTTCAGTTCAGCCGCTCAGTCGTGTCCGACTCTCTGCGACCCCATGAATCACAGCACACCAGGCCTCCCTGTCCATCACCAACTCCCGGAGTTCACTCAAACTCATGTCCACAGAGTCGGTGATGCCATCCAGCCATCTCATTCTCCGTCGTCCCCTTCTCCTCCCGCCCCCAACCTTTCCCAGCATCAGAGTCTTTTCCAGTGAGTCAACTCGTCGCATGAGGTGGCCAAAGTATTGCAGTTTCAGCTTTAGCATCAGTCCCTCCAATGAACATCCAGGATTGATCTCCTTTAGAATGGACTGGTTGGATCTCCTTGCAGTATAAGGGACTCTCAAGAGTCTTCTCCAACACCACAGTTCAAAAGCATCGATTCTTCGGTGATCAGCTTTCTTGTAGTTGAATTACCTTGCTGTCAAAGGTCCATCTAATCAAAGCTATAGTTTTTCCAGGTCATGTATGGATGTGAGAGTTGGACGATAAAGAAAGCTGAGTGCTGAAGAATTGATGCTTTTGAGTTGTGGTATTGGAGAAGATTGAGAGTCCTTTGGACTGCACGGAGATCCAACCACTCAATTGTAAAGGAAATCAGTCCTGAATATTCATTGAAAGGACTGAAAATGAAGCTGAAACTCCAATATTTTGGCCACCTGATATAAACAACTGACTCATCTGAAAAGACCCTGATGCTGGGAAAGATTAAAGATAGAAGAAGGGGACGGCAGAGGATGAGATGGTTGGATGGCATCACCAACTCAATGGACATGAGTTTGAGCAAGCTCCAGGAGCTGGTGATGGACGGGAGCCTGGTGTGCTGCGGTCCATGGGGTCACAGAGAGCTGAACGTGGCTGAGTGATTGAGCTGTACTGTAACTATAGCTGAATTAACCAGTGACAGCTCTGTATCTCAGCGGAATGGTGATGTTATGGCAATATGTTGTGCATGCCCTTTCTGCAAGAGTGTGTAACATAGAAAATATTTTAAAAGATAAATAAATAATCAAGAAAAGAAAAAAAGACAAGCGGAAATAAAGTCATAGTTGATAAAATCATATTTGGTGTGATTACAGTGAAAACTCAGCAAAAGTTCTGATGAGGTAGCTCATGGAAAGCTGAAAAAGCTTTTGAACCAATAAGATGCTATTACACAGAACCAACCATTTTTCATATCTCTAGTGCCCATGTAGATATTACTGTTTGTTTATTGCAATTTTTCCTGCTGAGCTTGGAAGCAACCCCAAAAGCTAATTTAGCATATGCCTCCAGGCAACCATCAACAGCCAACACCTATCCCTCAGATTGGAAAATTGAGAAAACTTCCTTTGCTATCAGCTCCTCAGAGGACTTTCAAAACAAAAATATCTTGTAGCTACATTTTGAGCAATTGTCACCATATCAATTTGTGTCATTGTCTTCAAGCATGATGACCTTCACAGGGCATAGATGTTAAGCCCTAAAGGCCAAGCCCTCCAATGACTTTTACTTTTCTTAAAACCAAAGTAAATTTCAATGAACTCTTCACACATTTACTGACTGTGTATTTATAAATGGAAATATAAACTAGTTATAAATATAAGGCCTCCTCAGACAGCCATTTGGCTTTTCTGCATTTCTTTTCCATGGGGATGGTCTTGATCCCTGTCTCCTGTACAATGTCACGAACCTCCGTCCAGAGTTCATCAGGCACTCTATCTATCAGATCTAGTCCCTTAAATCTATTCCTCACTTCCACTGTATAATCATAAGGGATTTGATTTAGGTCATACCTGAATGGTCTAGTGGTTTTCCCTACTTTCTTCAATTTAAGTCTGAATTTGGCAATAAGGAGTTCATGATCTGAGCCACAGTCAGCTCCTGGTCTTGTTTTTGCTAACTGTATACAGCTTCTCTATCTTTGGCTGCAAAGAATATAATCAATCTGATTTCGGTGTTGACCATCTGGTGATGTCCACGTGTAGAGTCTTCTCTTGTGTTGTTGGAAGAGGGTGTTTGCTATGACCAGTGCGTTCTCTTGACAAAACTCTATTAGCCTTTGCCCTGCTTCATTCCGTGCTCCAAAGCCAAATTTGCCTGTTACTCCAGGTGTTTCTTGACTTCCTACTTTTGCATTCCAGTCCCCTCTAATGAAAAGGACATCTTTTTTGGGTGTTAGTTCTAAAAGGTCTTGTAGGTCTTCATAGAACCGTTCAACTTCGGCTTCTTCAGCGTTACTGGTTGGGGCATAGGCCTGGATTACTGTAATATTGAATGGTTTGCCTTGGAAACGAACAGAAATCATTCTGTCGTTTTTAAGATTGCATCCAAGTACTGCATTTCGGACTCTTTTGTTGACCATGATGGCTACTCCATTTCTTCTAAGGGATTCCTGCCCACAGTAGTAGATATAATGGTCATCTGAGTTAAATTCACCCATTCCAGTCCGTTTTAATTCACTGATTCCTAGAATGTCGACGTTCACTCTTGCCATCTCCTGTTTGACTACTTCCAATTTGCCTTGATTCATGGACCTAACATTCCAGGTTCCTATGCAATACTGCTCTGAAAGAGATGGGAATACCAGACCACCTGACCTGCCTCTTGAGAAACCTGTATGCAGGTCAGGAAGCAACAGTCAGAACTGTACATGGAACAACAGACTGGTTCCGAATAGGAAAAGGAGTATGTCAAGGCTGTATATTGTCACCTTGCTTATTTAACTTATATGCAGAGTACATCATGAGGAACGCTGGGCTGGAAGAAGCACAAGCTGGAATCAAGATTGCTGGGAGAAATATCAATAATCTCAGATACGCAGATGACACTACCCTTATGGCAGAAAGTGAAGAGGAACTCAAGAGCCTCTTGATGAAAGTGAAAGAGGAGAGTGAAAAGGTTGGCTTGAAGCTGAACATTCAGAAAACAAAGATCATGGCATCTGGTCCCATCACTTCATGGGAAATAGAAGGAAAAACAGTGGAAACAGTGTCAGACTTTATTTTTTTGGGCTCCAAAATTACTGCAGATGCTGATTGCAGCAATGAAATTAAAAGACGCTTACTCCTTGGAAGGAAAGTTATGACCAACCTTGATAGTATATTAAAAAGCAGAGACATTACTTTGCCAACAAAGGTCCGTCTAGTCAAGGCTATGGTTTTTCCCGTGGTCATGTATGGATGTGAGAGTTGGACTGTGAAGAAAGCTGATCGCCGAAGAATTGATGCTTTTGAACTGTGGTGTTGGAGAAGACTCTTGAAGTCCCTTATACCGCAAGGAGATCCAACCAGTCCATTCTAAGGGAGATCGATCCTGGGTGTTTATTGGAAGGACTGATGCTAAAGCTGAAACTGCAATACTTTGGCCACCTCATGCGACGAGTTGACTCACTGGAAAAGACTCTGATGCTGGGAAAGGTTGGGGTCGGGAGGTGAAGGGGACGACCGAGAATGAGATGGCTAGATGGCATCACCGACTCTGTGGACATGAGTCTGAGTGAACTCCGAGGGTTGGTGATGGATAGGGAGGCCTGGTGTGCTGTGATTCATGGGGTCGCAGAGAGTCAGACACGACTGAGCGACTGAACTGAACTGAACTGAACTGAACTGAACTGATAAATATAAGGAAATTATTTTAAAAAGTAAAATGTTATTTGCATTTGAAATCCTCGATTACTTTAATTGTTTCTTCTAGTAAGAGCTTATGTCTTAATATATTATTATTTTATAACCTTTTTTTTCAAAGTCTCTCTAAGTTAGTTCTAAGAATACCCCTAAAAAGAGGCTTTTGGTTTCTTAAAGCTTTGAAGCATAAAGCATATAGAAGTAAAGAAATACTTGTCAGGATCAGAGTGAACAAGAAAATAACTTAGGGAATGATATGAAGAACCTAAGATAGGGGATTGGCAAGGCAAATTACTAAGAGGGCTTGATGAAAAGCTGCAGAAACCTTCTGTACACCTTCTCATGTACAGAAGACAAGAATGAAAAGACAGCAGTCCAGAGGTTTGAACTGAAAGTGCGTTATCTAGAAAGTGTGTAGCAGGCCAATAAGACATTGAATTCTCAAGCTCTGGAGAAAGAGTAGAGCTGAAAACAGATGTGGAGCCATGAACTATCAGTGATCAATGATGAAGACATATGTGATTATCCTGTGGATATGTAGTAAGAAAGAGAAGAGACAGCCAGTGATAAATTCAAGGGAAACTTCTAAACTCAGTTGGCAGGCTACAAAACCATGCAAGAGTAAATTAAAACAAGACAAAATAAAACAAAAATGTAGTCAGAAATGTTAGGAAAACTGGCATGCAGGGGAGAAGGAGACTGATTTACTTCAAGAACATGAGACATGAGATTACCTTTAGAGGTGGGTTCATGGTCAAACTTTAAAGCAGGATTTTAAATAGAATAATGCATAGAGAAATCACATAAGTACAAATACATGATGAGAGTTCATTTATTAACACATATTTATCAAGTTCATTCTTATTGAACAGAGGACACAGTGAACAATGACCAATATAAAGAGGTAGTTTCTACCCTCATGAAGATTACAACTAGTTAAACTAAAAAGTATGATTATAAAACATCTTTACTTCCCGCAGAGCTCAGTTGGTAAAGAATCTGCCTGCAGTACAGGAGACCCAGGTTCAATCCCTGGGTCCGGAAGATCCCTGGAGAAGGAACTGGCAACCCACTTCAGTATTCTTGCCTAGAGAATCCCATGGATGGAGGAGCCTGGCAGGCTAGAGTCAATGGGTTTGCAAGAGTCAGACACGACAATTAAACCACCACCAAAAAATATCTGGGGATGGGATATGTGAGAGAAGGAGAGAAGAAGATAAATAATTTGGGAAGATAAATAAGTTATCTTTCGTAGATTAGAAAAAATCAAACATGTTTATAAAATAAGAGTCATTGGAAAGGTTCTGAGTGTGCTAGAGTTTGTGGGCTAGAAACAAGGATATTTTGATTTATAGAAATCCTACCGTGTGTCAGGCACTCTGCCATACATTATTTGGTTGCAGAAAAGTTCTGGAATAGCCTCTATAGTCCAGCAAGAATATAAATAGAAGCATATTTATTTGAAAGAAAAAAATGTCTTCTTGTCTTCTAATCATGCTTATGAAGACTGAAGAGAAGGTACTCTGTTTTCTTTACTTATAAGTAAATGTGTGTTTACCAACTATATTCGTTATATTAATTTTGAACATATTTGCTAAACCTAAGCAAAACATCTAAGTTCATTTAGAGGATTTATTTAAATAACTGAAAAATATCTTTTGAAATATAAAACAACAATTTTTATTAACAAGTGTGAAATTGTTGGTCAAATCTGTTTACACACACACACACACACACACACACACACACACACACCCCAGGGCTTTAAGGACAGAATTAGCCCAAGAACAATAAAACGCTTCTCTTAATGAAAAGAAGTTCAATACCGATGACGCATACTGGCATGTTTCTGCACCTCTTCTATATGTCTGCCAGCTGTCACCCCTTCTATTGATCGAACATCCATAAACTGCAAAATTATGGACTAAATTTCCTTGCTATTTACTTATTTTTTTCATTATGTGGATTTCCGTTTTAATTCATTTTCACATTTTCTTTTATATGTTATTTTCTTACACATATTGTAAAACTCAAAATTTAGCAATTATCTTATAATGAGCTTCTATCTTAAGTGTCCAACAGTTTTGTAAAATTGCTTACTTGATAAAATTGATAGAAAGCCATTAGTAAAGAATAAAGGAGCATACTAATGTATTATAAGGGCTCTTATTTGTATTATTCTATTTAAGCCTGAATTCCTGACACCTGGAGATTGTGAGTCTATCTGTAAGCATGGGGTAACTATGAAAATCTCCTAATTTAAGAACTATAATCAGAAGCTGATCAACATTCAGTGAGACTAGTGTATTTCAGCTCAAACATTCTATGACCCTGGTATCTCTTTTTTAATCAAGGTTATCAGGGTTGTATTAACATTGCTTCACCTGCCTACATGAAATGGCTAAAGAACTAAATTACATCTGATCAAATAAAGAGCAAATACTTTTATATAATTTACTTAATTTTGGAACAATGTGCCTTATAAATATTGAAGAGGTAAATGTATTTAGCGATCTGAATATAGATGCATATTAATAATGCTTGAGACCTTGGCAAATTAGTTAACCTCTGGCATTCTATTCTGAATGAAGGAGTTATTATTTGTTGGCAATTCTGTAACCATTCTAATTAAAAAACATTTGCCAACCCTTTTAATAATTCATCCTGTGAAGCATCCTCTTGTAGATAAAGGCTAACATGTCCATTTTCTGTTAGAATATTGAGAAAAATAAAGGTAAAATAATTGCTTTACTGCAAAGTCCATGGCAGTGATAAGACTTTAGAATGTTTTCCCCTGCTAGCTGTTTAGATTACTCATTCTTTTAGAGTCACTTACTCTATTTAGAATAATTTTAAATTTTGACAATTAAGGTGTATTTGATACATTGAATGGATTATTTTCTTAAATCTTATGTTCCAAATGTCATGTTCAGATTTTGCAACATTAGAGAGTCTGTGACATCTGGACCTTTCTCTGTGACAGTCACAATGAAAATATTGTATATTTTGGCCAGTTTTTCCTGTTGCTCATTGTTCAGTCACTAAGGTGTGTCCAACTCTTTGTGACCCCATGGACTATAGCATACCAGGCTTCTCTGTCCACTGTCTCCCGGAGTTGGCTCAAACTCATGTACATTGAGTCAGTGATGCCATCCAACTGTCTTATCCTCCATCCCCCACTTCTCCTCTTGCCCTCAATCTTTCCCAACATCAGGGTCTTTTCCAGTGAGTCAGCTCTTCACATCAGGTGACCAAAGTATAGTGTGTTATCTCTTGGAAAAAAAAAAAATGAATCACTTCTTATCATGTTTCCTTGTAACAATCGGATGACAAATGCCCCATGATGTCTGGGAATCTTACCCAGGAAAAATAATACTTAATGTAACACATTTAGTTTCTTAATGAATGAGAACTAATATTTATTAATATTATTTGTTTTGATCTTCCTGACCCAGGAATCGAACCCAGGTCTCTAACATTGCAGGCAGACTCTGAGCCTACCAGGGGAGCCCTTAGTGAATGAAAACTGATATTTATTTATAATACTTGTTTTTGTTCCTTAGGGGGAAAGGCACGATGTTGCTTGTCGGTCTTAAGACTTCTCAGAGAGGCCTCAAAAGTTAAAGCAAATGCTATTATTCAGATGCTATTTTCATTTTTTTCATCTGAAGATTTTTTTTAACTTGGCTAGGAATTCAAACTTCTGTGAAACATACATGTGCACTCATATTCTTGCACTTGTGTGTAGCCATGCATACAGACATGGTCTCTCCATGTAGCTTTTGCATGGTAGAGTGATACAGCAGAGAATCTTTGGTCTAATGTGATCATTCTGGCCCCTGTAGCTATTAAACTATCTTAAACATATTCAGAACTGAACCAGTATCATACTCTTGTGCTTGAGTAAACTTTAATACATGCAAATATGTAATTTGCTGCAGCTCCCCTGGTGGCTCAAATGGTAAAGAATCTGCTCCAATGCAGGAGACCTGGGTTCAGTTCCTGGGTTGGGGAAATCCTCTGGAGAAGGGAATGGCTACCCACTCTAGTATTCTTGCCTGGAGAATTCCATGGACGGAGGAGCCCAGCGAGATACAGTCCATGGGGTTGCAAAGTCGAACACAACTGAGTGACTTATACAGACACATCATTTATTAGTATTGCATTGAATGTATATGGTTTTATACATTGACCTTAAATATAAAAAAAAGTAGTGAACTTGTCAATTGCTTAATGTATCTTTTGTAAAAAATAATTATTTGATAACTTGAAAATTCTTCTAGATCAGTAGTTATGTGAAGGTGTAAAGTGAACAGTGAACCTAGATTTAAAAGAAAATCAATAACAAAATTTTAGACACTCAAGTCTATAAATGTATCTTTTAATAGTAGACATTTTTGACTGTACTAAAAGGTGATTTATTTTCTTATGCTACAATAAATGTATAAATAACTAAAGAAAATAAAATGAAAGGAGTTTCATTAAAGCATCAAATAATTATTTGCTTATAATTATTTGGTGTGTGCATTAGTCATTCAGTCCTGTCCAACCCTTATGTGACCCCATGGACTGTAGCCCACCAGGTCCTCTGTTCATGGGATTCTCCAGACAAGAGTACTGGAGTGGGTAGGCATTCTGTTCTCCAGGGAATCTTCCTGACAAAGGAGGACAGCAAATACCATATTCTTTGATTAGGATTCTATGTATTATATATTTTAATTCAAGTCTGATCATTCTTTTCTTAATAAACAATCAGGGACTTTTACTGAATCTAGCAAAAGACTTCTTCCTGACCTAGATCTCCTGTATTGCAGGCAGATTCTTTATCATCTGAGACACCAGGGAAGCCCAATTGTTATTTACCACTTAATAAGCATTCTACCAGATGCTTTATTCTATAGGGATGCATACTCATCAATAACTGATATTTATCAAAGATAAGAGAGATGTCCTTCATATGATTCTATGCTTTAAAGTATTAATTAAATGTCTAAAAGGTATTTCCACAGTTAACTTGTAAAATAAGAAATAGTCTGAATTCAAAAATACTAATTAAATACAGAATGTGATTCAGTAAAAGTAACTGATGGTTAATTAAGGAAAGAATTATCAGACTTGAATGAAAATATATAAAACATATAATCCTAATAAAAGAATATGGTTATTTGCTTTCCTCCCTTGTTACTAGACATTTACCAATCAAGTATTTAACCTTGAGAAGAATCAAAAAAGCTTTCCTGAGCATAAAACATTTCCCATATAGGCAATTTAGGGTTTCAGAAGATAGTTGAAGATAAAACACTTGCTAGTATTTTCTTGCAGACTAATTAAGGAAGAAAGTATTAATTAACTATTAGAGGATGGGAAAAGAAATCCAAGAAACAAACCTACCTTAAACAAATATATAAATGCTGGCTTATATTTATCAAGAGATTCAAAATTTTGTTTTCTTTCTTCTCTCTTTGCTATTGATGTGAAATCTCAAGTTTGAAGTTATAGTGTGTACTTATTCCTTTTTTTCTTTTATTTGAAGAAGTGAAATTCTCTAACACTTTTGATGATTACTGTGAGAAATTTTAAAGTGTGTATCCTTCTTAATGGGCTTCCCTGATGTGGTGGCTCAAGCGGTAAAGAATCTTCCTGCAATGCAGGAGACTGGGGTTGAATCCCTGGGTGGGGAAGACCCCTTGGAGAATGGAAAAGCTACCCATCCAGTGTTCTTGCCTGGAGAATTTCAAGGACATAGGAGCCTGGTGGGTTCATTCAATAGCTTTACAGTCCTCTTTCAACAATTTAAAGCATTAAAATATTTACCAAAGCCAGATAAAAATTGCAAGAAAGGAAAATTACAGATCATTGTTTATAATGAATATAGGCATGAAACCTAATTAGAAAATTAGATCTAACAATACTTATATAGAGATAATACATTACAACTAAGTAAGATTTATCCCAGGAAAGCAAGTTTGGTCCAACATTAGAAAATCAATCAATGCAAATTATCATATGTAATTAGAATCAGATACAACTTAGCCACTAAACAACAACAATTATCTCAGTGGCTGTAAAAAAAAAAAATCACTTGACTAAATCCAACATCTATAAATGATAAAACACTCAACAAAAAATTGGTTGGAAGGAAATTCCATCAGACTGTTAATGAGCATCCATGAAAACCTATCACTGATGTAATACTTAATAGTGAAAAATAGCATTTTCCTCTGGATTTGTAAACAAGGAAAGGATATCTGTTTTTTTTTTTTTTTTCAGCATTATGCTGGAGATTATGCCAGTGAAACAAGATAAAAATAAATACAAGTATAAAGTTTGTGAAAGAAGAAATAAACCTGTCCATATTTATAGATAATATGATATTCCTTTAAAAAACCTTAAATAGTCTGTTTAAATATATCTATTATGGTGGTGGTGGTTTAGTTGCTAAGTTGTGTCCAACTCTTGCAATCCCATGGACTGTGCCCGCCAGGCTCCTCTGTCCATGGGATTCTCCAGGCAAGAATACTGGAGTGGGTTGCCATTTCCTTCTATAGGGGATCTTCCCAACCCAGGAAGCAAACCCGCGTCTCCTGCCCTGCAGGCAGATGATTTACCAACTGAGCTATGAGGGAAGTTCTTATTATAAGTAATGATCAAATTTAGCAAGGTAACAGGATACAAGATTAGTGCAAAAATATTTTATATAGTAGCATTGAATACTTTCAAAATATAACTTACAAAAGTAACATCATTTAAATTAACATTAAAGACAAAATGCCAGTGGTTAAATATAATGTAAAAAATATAATAAAAAGTTTCTCTCAAAATTGCAAAATGCTTCTGTAAGAAATCCAAGCATCTAACTGAAGAGATACCATGTTCATTGATAAGAAGACACATTATTGTAAATTTGTTGATCTATACATGCAATATATTCTTATCATATTTTTAGAAGCATTTTTTGTTTTTTTTAGAAATTTGCAACATAATTTACAAATTTTATACCACTAAAGGCTTAGAATATGTACAACCATTCTGAAAAAATTGAAAGGTTTATGGGAATTTTAAGAATTACCATGAGGCTATAGTAATAAAGCCAACGTGTTATAGATATAAACACAGCAGATAGATAAAGAGTAAAAAAGTGAGTTTCTACAAAAAAACTCACATATATGTGGATAGTTGACTTTTAACAAAACTACCAACACAATTCAGTGGCAAAGAGGATAGTTTTTCTATGAATGGTGCTGGGACCATAATAGGTATGTGGGGAAAATAAATGCTGACTTTTCCTTAACACTCTACACAACAACTAATTAAAAATGGATCATACACCTAAAGGTAGAAACTACTATTTTTAAACTTCTAGAAGAATACATCAGAGAAGATCTCCACCATCTTGGAGTAGTCAACAATTTATTACAAGACAAAAAGAAGTAGCAATAGGAGAAAATTTGATAGAAGTACAGTACATAAAATTGTGAAGTATCTGTTTTTCATAGGATCCCCTTACAGAAATAAAAAGAGCAAAATATAGATTGGGAAACATTCACAATACATAAATCTTGCAAAAGCCTTGTATACAGATGTACAATGACCCCTTTTCCATAAGAAAACCATTTTTTTTTGCACAATTAATACTATATTGGTATTTGCTTCTCAGAAGCCCCAAACTAACGCATTATTCTTCTTTTCTTTCTTGTATATATTGCTCTGATAAAATCCACCAATTTCTGTTGTCATTCTAAGGTTGTTTTATGTAATGAATTTACTTTTCATATAATTCTAGTGTTTTTTCATATACAGTTACTTTTAATATAATTCTAGTATTTTCCCCAGATAGTTTCCATTTACTTGTTTTACTTTCTTAATGATAAAAATCGTAATGGCGTCAGGCTAACGTATCTAAAGTACATGCACAAGTGCAAGGACAGTCCAAGATGAAAGTAAAATCTGCAACAGGAAATGGATATCCCAAACCTTAAGGACTAGGTAATTCTAGCATGTGTCTTTGTAATTAAATAATAGGGCTATTTCATTCCTACTTACTAATTTTGTTTATTCATGCCACATCATAAACAGCTGTTTTTGCTC
The DNA here is from genome assembly GCF_049115385.1 of Moschus berezovskii. Classification (NCBI taxonomy): domain Eukaryota; kingdom Metazoa; phylum Chordata; class Mammalia; order Artiodactyla; family Moschidae; genus Moschus; species Moschus berezovskii. The sequence continues at coordinate 119,795,531 of NC_142462.1, forward strand.
AGTCATCAGATAGGCTGGGATACAGCCATAAAAAGGAGAAACTGGATCATTTGTGGTGTGGATTAACCTAGAGTCTATCATACAGAGTGAATAAGTTTGAAAGAAAGAAACATCATTTATTAATGCTAGAAAATCTAGAAAAATGATAGGAATCTAGAGGAATCCAGAATCTAGAAAAATGATAGGAATCTAGAAAAGGAATCTAGAAAAATGATAGGAATCTAGAAAACTGATACTGATGAACTAATTTGCAGGGTAGCGCTCGAGATGCAGATATAGGGAGTGGACATGTGGAGATGGTAGCTGGGGTAAGGAGAGGATGGGATGAGTTGATATAGTACCATTGACATGTATACACTACTGTGTATAACACTGATAGCTAGTGGGAAGCTACTGTATAGCACAGGGAGCCCAGCTTAGTGCTCTGTGATGACCTCAAGGGGTGGGATTGTGGTGGGAGGGAGGGAGGCTTAAGAAGGGAGCGGATATATGTATGCATATAGCTGATTCACTTCCTTGTCCAGAAGAAACTAGCATGACATTGTAAAGCGATTATACTCCAATTAAAAAAAAAGATAGTATAGATGGAAGTGAAAGTGTTTGTTGCTCAGTTGTGTTCTACCCTTTGCCACCCCATGGGTTATAGCCTGCCAGGCTCCTCTGTCCACGGAATTCTCCAGGCAAGAATACTGGAGGGGGTAGCCATTCCCTTCTCCAGGGGGTCTTCCCTACCCAAGGATCGAACCCAGATCTCCTGCCTTGCAGGTAGATTCTTCACTGTCTGAGCCACCAGGGAAGCAACTAGTATAGATTGTTACAGATAAAAAAGTGACTGTATTTTTGGGCACAGTTAACAAAACTGTCATATTTTGAGGCAGACTTCAGGAACATTTGCTAAGAAATATTTTCTGATTTGATTTTCCTTTTCTGGGTTATTTTTCCATGACAATCACTTTAACCTTTGGTATCCCTATTCTTATGATAATAGTTACAATTAAGTAGCTGACATGGTCATATTTTGGCTGAAATGAATGTAATTTATGATTTAATTAGAATTATCCTAAGTCAATGACAGTAATCTATTTGTATGGAGAAATTATGAAAAATTTAGGATAGTCTTCTCTACGTTTTATCAGGGTAAGTAAATTTAAACAACAGGCTGGAACTCTTTTGCTTTGCAACTTGATTCATCACATATTGTTGTTCCCCAAAGAATGTCTTTCCTAATTACGTTTTGTCCTCAACAATATTAAAGTTCATTGCCACTGCCCTAATAAACAATATGATGTCTGCCTGAAAATTGCCTGGAAGAACTGCTGGCTGATTGGAAGATGCCAGCTTATAATAAAAAGTGATCGCTAGGGATTTATCACAAAAAAAAAAATACACTTAATTATATTACTACTTATCTCTCTTCCCCTTTGGGCAAGTTAAATTATTAGATTCATTTTTATTTATTGAATTATTCATTGGAAGATATGTCATCCATCTACATGAAAACAGCTATCACAAGAAAAAAGGGTAAATATATTTACCCCTTCAAAAAAAGTAAATATTGTAAAATGTGTTTCAAATATAAATATATTTCTGATTGAAAAGGAAAGTTTGAAATTTTGAAAATCTGTGACAAAGTCCAGGTTTTGCCTCCACTTTAACAAAATTGACCCTGCAGTTTATGCTTACTATTTTGTTTTCTTCTTGAAAAGAAATTCCAGAAGGTAAGTGGTTTCCATCCGACTTAACTGTGTCACTTGAAAGACTTAGACAGGCAGTATCAGTGATTGAGTTGATTATCAAGCCAGTAATCTGGTACGGCTGTTGTACTAATAATGAAGTTTTAATAAGCTCTCAAAAATACTGGGTGATTGTTTAAGGCCTCTAATTTGAATAGCTTATGCTTACCTAGAAAGTATGATTGCATCCCAAACATATCAAAATAACTGTCAAATACATTGTATGCACGTTTGGAGATAATAGCTAGAAGGCCTAACATCTATCATAGAAGAGCTCTGTGTACAAAATGTTCCACGAAGTTCTTTCATATACTTAAATGATGGACTTAAGAATACTGTATTATTTTAGCAAATATGATAGACAGGCAAATGGTTCAGTGTATCTCTTTGTCTGAGGAGTTTATCTGGGGAAAAGCACATTTTAACCAAAGTTTGAGATATCTTTTATTTCAAATGGAAACATTTTTTTTCCTAGCTATTGCAATATAACAGTTATATTTTACTTATAAATACTTATTACTTCTTTCCAGTATTCTGACCCATGAGAAACTGTGCTCACATGTCTGAGCATTTAAGTAATTATTGATTTAAACTCCCAACCCTGGATAATTCTTGACATCTTTTAATTGCAGCAGATGGATTTTGACCACGACTTTCTTGTGTGACTGCCTAGTCACCCCTTACATGGTGTGTGGTTTAAACTAGTATTACTACAAATAGCCATTTTCATTCCTGCTTCCTCCTCTCTATACAAACGCAATAAGAATTTTAAGCAGGGGACAGATTTTGACACAGAGCAAGGAGGAACTATAAAAAGTTGCTACTGGAAAAATAGTATCTGTGTTCTTTGAATGGCCAATTTTTATTTCTTCTCTAAACATCTCTTTGTCCCAACGTGGTCTGGCTCTTATCTTAGAATGAATATTTCAGAGGATGTGCTAAGCACATCACTGTTGCTGTTAAGGATGTTTGTTGAATGAGTACATTAATTAGTCACCTGCTGTGTGTCAGGTACTTTGTGAGGCTCAGAGGTTCAAGGGGCTACCTGAAAGCGCACATATTTCAGAGGTTGCACAGTAACCTTCTGCAGGTCAGAGATGGGATCCCAGAGGACTGGAATTATGACAGATTGTAAATCAAGGGAATGGGGAAGAGGGTGTATGTGTGTATGAAGAATTGTAAGCTTAGAGAATAGCACGCAGAGCTAGTACGGGGAGCTACAAGGTATTTCCTACTTCTGTATCCCCATGGACATGAGGGTGAAGCCAAAGATACAGATGTTGTGGTTAGCATTGCAGGAGGCAAGGGTTATTAGTCTCAAAGGGTCTAGGTCATGTCTTGTTCATACATGTTTTCCTTCAAAGTTTGACGTACTAGTACTTGCCTTCAACCTCAGACTGCTAGAAAGCCACACAGGTCGTGAGGAGGTGTGCAATCTTTCCTTTCTACATTGCTTTAAAAATAATACTTACAAATATTTTATGTTTTCCTAAGAAATATGGCATCTGTTATATGCCTCATGTGTTAGGATTTGGAGAGGGCACCAAAGGAAGTAATGAACAGAAAGAAAAGTAACACACATGTCAGGAGAACAAAACCAAAACAAAGTGCACTTACTGGGAAGGGCCTGATTCAGTGGACAAAAATCAAGACCACTTTTTAAATTTGAGAAAGTAGTGGACAGAGAGAGCTGGAGATACCAACTCTGAAATTGAAGCCAGAGACCAGAAATTTGTATAAAAAAGAAATTGAAAGGTAACTTTGTGAGAAGAGTTCATTAATGTGAATTTACTTCTGATAGGAAAAAAACATGGAATAATTAAATGAAAAAGAGAATCCATTAGAACTTTGTCTAGAGCAATAAAAAAGATTAAGAAATTCTTATCTTTATTTGTAACAGAATTTTGCTTGTGTTTGCACCTATACTCTAATTTTTCAAATTAATTGTCTGCCAAATTATGGCATGATTCTTTTCATAAAATTGATTGATAGCGTAACAGCTCATTCTGCTTTTGCAGCAACATCACAATGAAGGACATCTTAACAACAATTTAAGAGTGGTTTTATTTATTCCATTGAACTCTGTTGATTATTCAAATACTTTTATTTTGAAATGTCTTTTAAGTTATCCTTTCTGTCAGTTACCCTCATTAGAATTGGTCTAATCATTGGTGATTTGAACTGTTTCACATCAGTGCCGACAATTTTAGAAAGGCCATTATCGATAGTACAGCTTGCAATTTCATTTTTTATTTCTTCCAGAAGAAAGTCTGTTTAGTGATAATTCCTGCTCAGTTGTGTCCAACTCTTTGTGACCCCATGGACTGTAGCCCACCAGACTTCTCTGTCCATGGAATTCTCCAGGCAAGGATATGGGAGTGGGTAAGCAGGGGATCTTCTCAACCCAGGAATCAAACTGGGGTCTCTGACATTGCACACAGATTCTTTAACGTCTGAGCCACTAGAGAAGCCCCAACACTCCTGTGACATTTGCTGCTTTTTTTTTTTTAGATTGAGGTATAATAGACATATCACAGTATGTTAGCTTCAAGGATACAACATAGCAATTCAATATTTGTATATATTGTGATCACCAGAACAAGGTTAGTAAACATTTGCAATTTCATTTCATAGTCAATTTACACTTTATTTGCATTATAATCAGTGATAACTGACTAATACATTATCATTGATGTGAAAAGCAAAAGTAGGTTCTAATGTAAAATAGCAGAAAATAATGAATGGGGAACTTAACGTAACCATTTTTAAACGTATTTTTATGAGATGTTGAGTTTTGGTTCTCTATACCAATGCATGACTGAGGGGCTACAAATAAATAATTCCTGCAAAGAGAATATAGATATTAAACAGGATATTAACCAGGTTATTTCTTAGGAACTGACCAATATGGTCTTCACTGGTTCCCTCATCTTGACTAAACTTTAGACAGCCTCCTTCCTGGCTCTAGATTCCTAGTCTCCTTGTTCTTAGAGCATTTACTTTAGAACTCTTGTAATTATAAATCCTTTTCCTGCTCCTTTTAGATGTAAATAATGTGATACTGGCCTTTTGCCTATTTCGTAATCCAGAACGTTCCCTCGAGTGCCTTGGAGCCATCTCTGAACTGTAAACATCAAGGACAGTAGCACCCCAATCCCCCAGTTTTAGTTGGGAGGACAGGGGCTCACTTTGATGGGCTTCTTACTTGCAAGCTGAAAAATTACCTCCATTGATGAAGACAGGAGAAAGTTAACTTTTCCTCTGTGTAAAGTCAATTAGCAAACACAGGTGGCCTAAGATTCACACCTACCCCTACTTGCGGGAAATAGAGCTGAAGCTGAGTTTTGCCCTCTCCCCATGATTGCAGTGTGATTGGGCTTCTCTGGTGACTCAGCTGGTCAAGAATCCATGGGCAATGCAGGGGACCTGGGTTTGATCCCTGGGTTGGCAAGATCCCCTGCAGAAGGGAAAGGCTACCCACTCCAGTGTTCTGGCCTGGAGAATTCCGTGGACTGCATAGTCCAGGGGTCACAAGGAGTCAGGCACGACTGAGCGACTTTCACTTTCATGATTGCAGTATTTCAATCACATTCCTCAGTTTACCTCTGTCTAGTGCAAATTTTTCTTGGACAGAATGCATAAGAAACTAATCAGATCAGCTGGGAATCAGAGAACTTCCATCCGCTTGGCACATAGAGTCTTGGGAAGATTGTATCCAGCCCATCCAGTGGCGCTAGTGGTAAAGAATCTGCCTGCTAGGGCAAAAGACTAGAGACGAAGGTTCGATCCCTGGGTCAGGGGAGATGGAAATGGCAACCCACTCCAGTATTCTTGCCTGGAAAAGTTCCATGGCCGAAGGAGCCTGGTGGACTACAGTCCTTGGGCCACAAAGGGCTGGACATGACTGAGCAACTGTGCACAACACACATCTTTTTATCACCTGAATCTTCAGAGGCTGAAAAGTACCACAGACTCTGAGGTTTATGTTCTTATTGAAGATTTAAGAATTGCTGATAAGTCTCACAGGACATGTTCTTTGCCCTTCTTCTGTACATTCAGATGGTTTTAATATATCATTTTGTGATATTTCATTCCTCTATTTTACACTTAATTGGTTCCCTAGTAAAGAAAACATTTTTTCATATTATTGTGACTATAACTTCAGTTGTAAAAAGTATGTAATTGAGATTATATAAAACAAAGGAAATAAAACTATACAATAAAAAATTCTTTACCCCACAAGGCTGTTTGACTTGGCTAAAGCATCAGAACATTCCTAGAAAAATTATAACTTCATTTTGCCTTGAAATGCTTCTCTGTTCATCACCCATTCAATAACCATTTATTGAACCTTTAAATTTGTGCTAGGAACCATTCTAGACACATAGGATTTAAAATATGAATTGTCAGATTGCAGAATCACCCTCCAGGTCATTTTTATTCAATGTTGACCTAGTACACATTATGAGCTGCTGACCCAGAGAATGTGAAAGATTCAGAAAAGACTGTGGGAGAAATAGAAGCTTTTTTTGTCTAGTATATGCCTGCATATTTGTTGCTCTGGCTTAAATAAATAAGTAACCTTAATATGAAAATAAATTATTTTACTTTCATATTTTACCATTCTGCTCACTGGTATATTTGTAACTTTCTGCTTTTAACCACTACTGTAATTGGTTTTCATTGGTGACATCAAAATCTAAGAGATGGCATTAATGTATGCTGTCTGACTAAAGATGTCAAAATCTTATTATGTATTTTATGTTAAGAAAGGAATTGGATATCAACCAAGGGATAATAACAAATTGCATCCAAAAACAGGTACATGAAATTTAATAAAAAGAAGGTAAAGACTAATTTATTTTATCTGTTAAAAGTACAGGAAAGGAATTTTACAGCTTTTGGCGCCATTTAGATTATTTACTTTGCATGAAGCAAGATTATGTGAAAAGTGCCTTTTATGATGTCAACTTCCATGATAGTTTTTCTGTTATAGGAGATTCTCAGTTTATAACCTGCACAGTATGAGAACTGAACTGGAAATCCTGAGTCATTTATATTAAACCAAGTTACCTCTCCTCATTGTATGCATTTCTTTAATTATTCCTCCTCAGCATACTGTTTTAGATGTACATATATCATTTCCAGTCCTTATTTGTATATTTGAAGCAATTCATAGTAAAGATTTAATAAAACACATAGAAAAGGATTCAGAACGAATGTGTACTCTTACACTTTAAAATGGTTACTGCAGACATAATTAACTTTTTTTTTGTCTTTTTTTGTTGTTATTTTTAATGTTTTAAATTTTTTGTTATTTTCTTTCTTTTTAAAATATATTTCACAATTTACTTCTCTATTTTGAAGTTTCTGCTGTTTGTTCATGAACCAGTGGCCCTTCAATATTACAGCTGTATAATAAATCTTGATATTTGTTCATGCAAAGTCCACCACCTTAATCTGAGTTGTAGATGTCTTCCATTTATTCTTCCAGATTAACTCTTTACTACTTTTATCCTAATATCTGCTCAGGAGTAGACTTCTATAGATTTCATGATCTTCCTTGTCTTCAAGCTTCTTCTTGAATTTGGCCAGGAGAGAATTATGGTAGGAGATGAGAGAGAAAGAGGAAAGGGATGATGTCATATCTTTTTTCTATGAGGCTAGATTCATTTTTCTAGTAATTTAGGAAATCCTGAAGAGGGTTGTACTTAGCTCCCTTCTCCTCTCCTAGAATTTACTTCTGGTCCGATTAATAAGATTACTCTAGCCTGGAGGATATGTTATGAATAGGGTGATCTAAGTAGAAGTTAGGAGACAGTGATTTTTAATGACATGTAGCCGACTCTGACAATTCTCTTTCTACAGCCGGGGCGGATTCATGTCAATGTATGGCAAAACCAACCAATATAATATTGTAAAATAATTAGCCTCCAATAAAAAACAAGAAATAGAAAAAAATAAAGTGTTACAGACGCAAAAAATAAAAATAAATAAATAAAACCTAAAAAAAACCAAAACCTCTTTTGGGACTTACTTACCTGATGGTCAAGTGGTTAAGACTTTGCTTTTCAAAACAGAGGATGCAGGTTTAATCCTTGGTCGGTCGTTCAGTCAGTCAGTTCAGTTCAGTCGCTCAGTCGTGTCCGACTCTTGGCGACCCCATGAATCACAGCACTCCAGGCCTCCCTGTCCATCACCAACTCCGGAGTTCACTCAAACTCATGTCCATCGAGTCGGTGATGCCATCCAGCCATCTCATTCTCTGTCGTCCCCTTCTCCTCCTGCCCCCAATCCCTCCCAGCATCAGAGTCTTTTCCAGTGAGTCAACTCTTCACATGATGTGGCCAAAGTATTGGAGTTTCAGCTTTAGCATCAGTTCTTCCAACGAACACCCAGGACTGATCTCCTTTAGAATGGACTGGTTGGATCTCCTTGCAGGCCAAGGGACTCTGAAGAGTCTTCTCCAACCACATAGTTCAAAAGCATCAATTCTTCGGCCATCAGCTTTCTTAAGATTCTACATACCTCAGGGCCAGAAAACCAAAACATCAAACCGAAGAAATATTGTAACAAATGCAAGAAAGACTTTAAAAATGGTCCCCATCAAAATAATCTTTAAAAAAAGAAAACTTTTAACAGCTTAATGCCCCTCTCTGAGTAATAACCAAACTCCTTTCATTATCACCAGGCCTTCCTTCCATAAACTGAGTGGTGCCTGTCCCTTTGACCTCATTTCTTCTGCTGTCTCCACAACACTGGATACTTCAACCTCCTTGCTGTTACTTAGAGATGAACTTTTTTTTTTTCCTGCCTCATGACCTTTGCAGTAAGCAGTTCTGTCTGCTTATCTTCATAAGCCTCCCTCCATCTCATCAACTCCTCATTCAAATAATTACCCTCGAAGCAGCTTTGGCTACTCATTTCAAAGGATCCCTGCTGCTGCTGCTGCTGCCAAGTCGCTTCAGTCCTGTCCGACTCTGTGCGACCCCATAGACGGCAGCCCACCAGGCTACCCCATCCCTGGGGTTCTCCAGGCAAGAACACTGGAATGGGCTGCCATTTCCTTCTCCAATGCACGAAAGGGAAAGGTGAAAATGAAGTGGCTCAGTCACGTCCGACTCGCAGTGACCCCATGGACTGCAGCCCACCAGGCTCCTCTGTCCATAGGACTTTCCAGGCAAGAGTACTGGAGTGGGTCACCAGTGCCTTCTCCGCAAAGGATCCCTAGTTTCACTCTAACACCTCTTTCTGTTTTATTTTGCTTTATAACATGTATCTTTGCTTTGTAACATTTATCTTGTATGAACTTTGTATACTCATTTAATACTTGTCTTCTTCAATACAATGTTAGCTCTGTAAGGGAAAGGACCTTAACTTGCTTACAATCACATTCTCTAACCAAGAACCAGTGTAGGCTCTAGACACTTCTCAATAAATATTTGTTAAATGAAATGCATTGCTGGGCAAACACATCAATAGATTTGCTGAGCCAGTGTCTGTGTCACCATTTCATTACCTTGTGGCAGGCAACAGCCGTCAATCACTGCGTGTATGAGTCGATCTAACTCAAAATCTCCTTGCAAATTAATTCTAGTCACTATGACCAGTAGAAAGGCTTTGGCATAGAAGATGAGCTCTACTTCCATCCTTTTCTAGAGCACTGAAAATACAGTCAGCCCTCCACATCCACAGATTCAACCGACCATGGTTTGAAAACATTCAGGGGAAAAAAAAAAAAAAATTCCAGAAAGTTAGAAAACGCAGAACTTGAATTTTCTGTATGCCAGCATAAATTTACATAGATTTACATTGTAATTAGATATCATAAGTCATCTAGAGACTACATAAAGTATATGGGAGTATGTGCACAGGTTATTTGCAAATATCACCTATGCAAGGGACTTGCGCATCCTTTGGTTTTGGTATCCACTAGATGTGCATTAAATAAGAAATGAAAACTTTCTGGTTAGAAAACTTCAAATTGAAGATATAATAATATAGAAATGAAACTTTGAATCTGCAATTCCAGATCACCTTATCTAAGACTCAAAAGTACATGTTTGCTATATATATTTGGAGGAAAGAAAATAACCTATCACTGTACCTAAGATAGGGGTTCAGGGAAGAGTTGTTTTTATTGTTCATAATATTTAGAGAAATATAAGTTCATATGTGTCCTTAAAAAGCAGTAGAACTGAATATCCGTAAAGTCTTCACTTAAATCTAGGGATTAGAAGCATGCAAAATAGTATCCATGTTTCACAAAATAGGAAACGTAACGAGTAATGCAAGAGTAGAGATATCCATTGACACAGCATGGATCATAAATGATTAATATGCAAACAATTTAAAACTTTTCTAAAGTGAAAAAGACTGTCAGAATGGGCTTGCTGCTGCTGCTGCTGCTAAGTCGCTTCAGTCATGTCCGATTCTGTGCGACCCCATAGAAGGCAGCCAACCAGGCTCCTCCATCCTTGGGATTCTCCAGGCAAGAATGCTGGAGTGGGTTGCCATTTCCTTCTCCAATGCATGAAAGTGAAAAGTGAAAGTGAAGTCGCTCAGTAGTGTCTGACTCTTCGCAACCCCATGGATTGCAGTCTACCAGGATCCTCCGTCCCTGGGAGATTCCAGGCAAAAGTACAGGAGTGGGTTGCCATTGCCTTCTCCACAGAATGTGCTTAAAAATTAAATAATATACACATGAATATATATACATATATGTTATTTAATATAAATAATTATTAAAATGACAAGGCAGCATAGTATGGAAAGACATTACAAAAACCCATTATGATTAGATGAATTTAATCAGAGAAAGCAGCAAGAAGAAAGATCAGTCATTCAGTTCAGTCTCTCAGTCATGTCCGACTCTTTGTGACCCCATGAATCACAGCATGCCAGGCCTCCCTGTCCATCACCAACTCCCAGAGTTCACTCAAATTCACCTCCATCGAGTCAGTGATGCCATCCAGCATCTCATTCTCTGTCATCCCCTTCTCCTTCTGCCCCCAATCCCTCCCAGCATCAGAGTCATTTCCAGTGAGTCAACTCTTCACATGAGGTGGCCAAAGTATCGGAGTTTCAGGATTAGCATCAGTCCTTCCAATGAACACCCATGACTGATCTCCTTTAGAATGGACTGGTTGGATCTCCTTGCAGTCCAAGGGACTCTCAAGAGTCTTCTCCAGCACCACAGTTCAAAAGCATCAATTCTTCGGCGATTAGCTTTCTTCACAGTCCACCTCTCACATCCATACATGACCACTGGAAAAACCATAGCCTTGACTAGATTAGATGGACTTGGTTGGCAAAGTATTGTCTCTGCTTTTTAATATGCTATCTAGTTTGGTCACAACTTTCTTTCCAAGGAGTAAGCGTCTTTTAATTTCATGGCTGCAATCAGCATCTGCAGTGATTTTGGAGCCCCCAAATATAAAGCCTGACACTGTTTCCACTGTTTCCCCATCTATTTCCCATGAAGCGATGGGACCAGATGCCATGATCTTTGTTTTCTGAATGTTGAGCTTCAAGCCAACTTTTTCACTCTCCTCTTTCACTTTCATCAAGAGGCTTTTGAGTTCCTCTTCACTTTCTGCCATAAGGGTGGTGTCATCTGCATATCTGAGGTTATTGATATTTCTCCCGGCAATCTTGATTCCAGCTTGTGCTTCTTCCAGCCCAGCGTTCCTCATGATGTACTCTGCATATAAGTTAAATAAGCAGGTGACAATATACAACCTTGACGTACTCCTTTTCCTATTTGGAACCAGACTGTTGTTCCGTGTTCAGTTCTAACTGTTGCTTCCTGACCTGCATACAGATTTCTCAGGAGGCAGGTCAGGTGGTCTGGATAGGAATCATCAAATGTAAGCTCCAGGAGACCAGGAAGTTGTGTCTGTACTATTCACTGTTGAATTCACACACCCTGGAAGAGTGTCTGGCACACAGCAGGCACTCAGAATTATTTCTTGAATAATATCTTAAAAACCAAAAATATAAAAGCAATAAACAGGAGAAACAGGATCCCTTTTATTACCAAATCAATGTTTATAACTAATGTGTATGAGTTGCAAAACTTAGATGGTAATTGAAATACATATATCAATAAAGATATCATATATTAAGATTTTATAAAAATTGTGAACAAAAAGTTAAATGTACCAGTATGAATATGTAATAAATCAAGGATATAGAAAGGAAGAATAATATTATTGCAATAAAATTTACTCTGCATTTATATGACATAAAAACCCAAGAGTACATCTACATTTTAAGTACACTTTGATCATTTATTGTCACCATAAAACAACATGGATAGATTATAATCAGATATTATACTAGTCATTTATTTATACCTCAAGGTTAAGAATATTATGATACTAAAAATAAATTTTTTAAATGTACAAATTTCCATTACTACGTGCTGTGATTCATGGGGTCGCAAAGAGTCGGACATGACTGAGCGACTGAACTGCACTGAACTGACCCCCTTCAAAAAGTATTTTGTATTTAAAAATATATCTTTGATTCATCTTTAGTGGTTCAATTCAATCATTGAAAACATTATGAAACCTGTAGTTGAATATCTCAAAATTTTATGGACTAATGCCTAAATTTTTATTTGGGATAAATTTTTAACTGTTTATTTAAACAAATTTAATTTTTTTTTAAATTGAGTATTCACTCAAGAATTTAAAAAATAGGGGAAAAGACAAAATAAAATAGACTATCAAAGAAAAAAATATTCAATTAAAAACTAGTGCCTTAGAACTGTTGCCATTTTCTCACTAGTTTAACTGATAAAAACTGAAAACTCTCAAAATTATAAAAGAGTGGAGATAAAATATTTGGTACCATATCTGGTTATTTTGACAATATTTTCTGAAAAGCATAAATTAATACACATTAACACAATAAATAGAAAATCTGAATAGTCCATAAGCTAAAGAAGTACAGTATGTCTATATATGTGGGTATACATATATGTGTATATGTATATATAATATGTATGTTTTATATATATATAAGATGTATCCCCCCAGAAAACTCTTCAGATTTGTAATTTGTGCGTAGTGAACTGATTTGTATTCTTTTTAAATCATTTAGCATATTGTTTAATTTCTATAACTGTTGTGTTAAACACATGCAAAACTAATGAACTTTATTTCACACATGAATATGTTTGCACATATTCTTTCTCAAAAAAATGTATTTATCTTAAAGCTGGAAAATAGCATGTTATTCTTTTCAATGCTATTTTACAACAATCCCTATATAGATATTACCCATAATTTTACAGATAATTTAAAAATTATATTTAAGCTTTTAGCATGATTTTAAATACTTATATTACTGTCTTTTTTTCTTTAGTTGTTAGTAGTAATTCTCAGGAAGACAAACATTTTTCTATGTATTAAATTTGTGTTAAATTTTCAAGGGAGGTTTACTTAAATAGTTTTTATTCTCATTGGAGTACTGATTCTTAAAACAACTTGATTTATTTTAATTAGTAATTCATAACAATGAAGAGAAGAATTGGTAGATATTGAGCTTTAAATGTATGTGTCTCAATCTCTTTGCTTCATCTCTCAAACCCATAATGATGTGCTGTCAATTCATATACATTTTTCGCTTGTGAAACCTCATCCTACTAGGTTGGAACAATTTCATTGAAAGAATTAAGAAAGCATCAGGACAAACTAGTTACAAAATAATAGCTCCTTTCACATTGCTGTATGGCAGAAACCAACACAATGCTGTAAAAATCAAAAAACATACACTAAGAAGTACTTTCAAAACTGCTAACTCATGCCTCTGTGAATTTTAAAAAAAGAGTCTACTAACCAGAGTTTAATTTTGTTTAAAGGTTTTTCACCTTTCGCCTTAGGGCATTATATGTTCAGAAGTAATTCAGCTTATGTTTTCTTTCCCACTTTAGTACAGTTATATTATTAATTTGACATTTAACTAGATTCATTTGCTTTTCTTTAAATTGCATTTCAGGATTTGTTTTCTTACTTCATTGCTGACGTTTTCTTAATTATGTAAAATGTTAACATGATTCCAAAAGTCAGAACCGTACAATAAATATGTGCATGAAAGTGTCATTTTCTCCGTTCCATCATTTGAGCCTCCTTCTCACTCATCTGTTAGTCCTATGGTGAACAGAATTCTAGGATGACTGCCAATGACCTCAGCCTTTGTGTATGTCCTGATCTTTTGAATGTTTATCAAATTTGTGACTATAAAATCACTCTTGTGATTATGTTACTTTATAAGGCAAAAGCAAGATTAGGTTCATCTCATGATTTCTTTAAAATTAGAGTTTTCTGTGCCTAGAATCAAAGGAAGAAATAAAAACAGGGAAAACAGAACAAAGACTTGACACATCATTACTGACTTGAAGATGGGGCAGGACATATGGCGAGGAATACACGCAGATCCTAGAAGCTGAGCAGGTAAGTCCAACAAACCCAGGGAACCTAATTCTGACAGCAGCCCGAATATGGTTGGAAGTGGGTTTTCCTCAAGGCGTCCAGAACCCAGCCTGGCTGACACCTTGAATTTGGTTTTATGAGCTTCTCAGCATAGAATTCAGTCAAGCCCATCTCGATTTCTGGCCTCAGAACCGTTAGTTAATACCTGGGTTTTACTTTAAGCCACTAAATTGTGGCAACAGAAAACTAATACAGTATCCAATTTTGTAATCTCTGGTTTACCCTTATTATTTTTTGAACGTATGAGCAGATTCATGTTAAAAAAAAAAGATAAAAGATATTGACAGAAAGTCAGAACAAGTTCAGTTTTACAAAGTTTCCCCAATTTTTTCTGTGTCATTCCATGGATTAGTTATGAAGAATATTTTGAAGCAATTATTTTAACATTAAAGGGAATGTGTTAATTTCTTTAAATTGTTCTGCTTTCTAACGTGTGAAATAATCTATGTGTTTGAAGTATTATTTATTAATTTTAATAATGTTTTGAAAGCTAAAAGCCATAATCATGACCCATCTTGATTGAAAATAATGCTGAATGTGCAAAACTGTTCAATCAGTTATGTTACCAACATCATATTTAGCATAGTTAAGTGCTGAATTATTCTGTAGTTACTGCCAGAAAGAAAATTTTAAGAGAAAACAGAAATAATATAAATAAAATGAATCATATTTTAATCCATGAATGTTAATGTTGTTTGTAACATTTTTGGCTAGTTGTATTGTTAATCTTCCCAACAAAAATTCTTCAGCCTCTGTCAAATATAGCTATTTGCATAAGGAACATATTTACTATTTTGTATAAGGAACATATTTTAAATATTATTTTATGGCAAGAACAAGTGGACAGTAGTCTAATACTAATATTTGCACAGAGAATCAAATGCATGACACGGCCTGGAGTTCAAAGTGTCAAAGATTTAGTAAAACAAACCTTTACCTATCTGATGTAAAACTGCACACACGTTCAGTTCAGTTCAGTTCAGTCGCTCAGCCGTGTCCGACTCTGTGCGACCCCATGAATCACAGCACGCCAGGCCTCCCTGTCCATCACCAACTCCCGGAGTTCACTCAAACTCATGTGCATAGAGTCTATTTTTTAAATCTGGCTTCTTCCTCCAGCACTCCCTAAACAAAGCAGGAACAATGAATTATAAATGTAGATCATGTAAATGGATGACTTTAATTATTTAAGATTTTAATCTTACATGGAAAGTTGCAGCAATCATTCTTAATGGCCTTCAGAACTTCCTTTTGCAAGCAAAGCAATGTAGTTGAACAGGCGTAGAAAAGACCCAAAGAGAAGACCTAAGTGATTGTATTTGTCATTTTTTTTTAATTACCATACTCTTTTAGATGGTGCTTTATTAGTGTTTTGACAGCTGACTTATCACTGAGAAGATTTTTTTCAACATTGATTGTAAACTGAGCACTTCAGTAAGACGTGCTTATTTTGCACAAGGTAGGACTTGTCATACTTGATTTGCTTCTTTACTCAGAGTGAGTGCATGTGTGTATCTCTGTCAATTTTGCCTTTCTGTTTCCTAGATTTTAAAAATAGGTACATTCAAGTATTAATTGCTTAAGGCAAGCTTTTGTAAACTTAACCCAATTTTCCTCTAGCGGCCTTTATACAGAAGTGAATGGATTATTTCTTATACACCCCCCAACTCTAAAATCTAAGTTGATTTAAGAAGGGAGAATTTAAATCCATAGTTTTGTTTCATAGATTTTCGGTATTGTTTTTCTTAATTATTCTGACTATAAGGTTCTCTCTTCTGCTGCCCACTTTCATTCTACTTTTCAAAAAAAAAAAATAGGCATATTTCTTAGACCTGAATATTACTCAACCTCACATTCAAAGCTGCCAAAGTCTACTATCCTAACATTTCTGTTGGGTTTTTGGTTATTATGTATAATTTGAAAGCAGAAAGGCAAGTAAAACTAATTGTGGTACTGTAATTATTGTACCATATTCAATAATTATTGTCTGTTTCTATAATGAGTCACACATGTGTCCGCCTATGTCAGTAAGGCTACATTACTCCTTACTTCACAGGTACATGGTGAGGATAATGTGGGACGATATGGAGATTTATGACCCATAAATATTTGCTTTCTAGTTTTTAATCCAATATTCTAGAAGCTTCCAGTTTCTCACTTTTAAAGTGAAATAGATGCTTTCATCTTTTTTTTTCTATACAACATTACTCACAATCAACTGTTTCCGTCTGAATGATATAGTCTCTAATATTTTAAAGTATCCATTCCCAGGATCAATTTCTATTTGAATCCCAACCATTGTTTGGATTTTATCTGTATTGTGTCAGTCTTGATTGGACCTGTAATTTTATGTTTACATTCAGTCAGTTCAGTTCAGTTCAGTCGCTCAGTCGTGTCCGACTCTCCGCGACCCCATGAATCACAGCACGCCAGGTCTCCCTGTCCATCACCAACTCCCGGAGTTCACTCAAACTCATGTCCACAGAGTCGGTGATGCCATCCAGCCATCTTATTCTCTGTCGTCCCCTTCTCCTCCCGCCCCCAACCTTTCCCAGCATCAGAGTCTTTTCCAGTGAGTCAACTCATCGCATGAGGTGGTCAAAGTATTGCAGTTTCAGGTTTAGCATTGCTTTGTTAAAATCAGAATACTTTGTTTTTCATCACATATTATTTGTATATAGACAATAGAGTCCACAGAATGTTTTCCTGAAACCCTTTCTTGTTATATTTTCATATAAACTGTCGGGCATGTCTGTCTTGATATTCCTCTGTCACTCCCCATGTGCTTTTTGGTATATGGTTGTATAATTTTATCTGGGACTTTTTCCCTCTCTCTGATTCTAATTTAGATCTGAGTCTTATTGATGACGTTGGCAAGTTTCCAGGCAGATATTTCCTTTCTGCTCCTCATTAGAAGCTCTCAGGTGCCTCAGCCAAGGGTCTATCACTCTGGGTTTATACATTGGCTAAAAAGCCAAATCACATTAAATGCTGCCAGTCAGCAATTTAGCCAGATACACATACCCCCATAGCATCCTTTTCTTCCAAAGTGCCAACTTCCATCAGAAGCAAAGATGAAAGCACCATCTGGGTCCCAAAGTTCATCTCTCAAAAAAGGACCTATTCAAGTTAGAACCCCAATCTTGTTTTCTACCAATGCGCATTCAGAGGATGTCTTTAGATCACTAAAGTATTTTATTTTGCATGTTATTTCAGCCTTTCAAAAAATAGTGAGTTAAGTGGGGAATCATTGTCCTGGTGTGTTACATAAGAAGATAGTTGGGGTGAAATGATCTGCCCAGAGCTTCAAAGACATTTAAAGACAAAAACAGAGGCAGAATCCATATCAGACACTCAGCTTCATTTCCAGGCACTGTCTTTACACATAATAATAGCTCCAACGTTTTTGGCTGTCAACTAACACTTAAGTTCATGCACAGATATGTTTTTAAACATTTTTTCTATCAATTCTCATTTATTAAGTTATAATTAATATTCCTACTTTTACTACTCAAGTATGTATAATTTCTAGTCAGAATTTCTGATGAACATGAGCTAATTAAATAGTAATGACATTTTTACAATGAATAGAAACATCAAATCACTCTGTTGTGCACATGGAATTAATATAATGTTTAGGGGCTTCCCTAGTGGCTCAGGGGCTTCCCTGGTGGCTCAGTTGGTAAAGAATCCACCTGCAATGCAGTTCGATCCCTGGGATGGGAAGATCCCCTGGATGAGGGCGTGGCAACCTACTCCAGCATTCTTGCCTGAAAAATTCCCGTGGACAGAGGAGTCTGGAAAAGTCAGACATGACTGAGCAACTAAGCACAGCACTAGTGGCTCAGACAGTAAAGAATCTGTCTGCAGTGTGGGAGACCCGGGTTCAATCCCTGGGTCAGGAAGACCCCCTGGAGGAGGGAATGACTACCTACTCCAGTATTCTTGCCTGGAGAATTCTATGGACAGAGGAACCTGGCAGACTACAGTCCATAGGATCACAAAAGAGTCAGACACAACTGAAGCGACTAACACTTAAAATAACACTTAAACTTAGTTCAGTTATATTTCATGTTCAGTCACTCTTTGTTTCTGACTCTTTGTGACCCCATGGACTGTAGCCTGCCTGGCTCCTCTGTCAATGGAATTTCCCAGGCAAGAATACTGGAGTGGGTTGCCATTTCCTTCTTTAGGGGATCTTCCTGAGTCAGGGATCAAAGCTGCGTCTCCTGCGTTGGCAGGCAGATTCTTTACCACTGAGCCACCTGGGAAGCCCCAACTTGAATATAGAAACTCCCAAAATGGGCCAATCGCTGAAGGTTGTTAATGACAAATAAAGAGAGCTAATCAATCAGAATCAGGTTTCCTGCTGAAACCAGCTGTCATAACCATCCTTGTCAACAGAGCACTCCAAAGTCACAACGTCTCTGTGAATTTGGCACAAGAACTCAAAGCTATTTTGTCACTGTTCTAAGTATCACTGCTTTTGTTTTGTTGACAGTATTTATGATAAAATTCACATTAACATCATACAGATGCTAATCCTCATTGTCATCGCAACCCACTGATTAATGTTTTTATCCAAAAGGAACAAAGATTTTCAGTTATCTATTGCTGAGTCATGAACCAGGCTCAAAACTTAGTTGCTTGAAACAACAGCATTCATTTGCTCAAGAGTTTACAGTTTGGGTGGGTGGATGATCACAGCTTCCTTCTGATTCACGTGGCATCCACTGCCCAACCTGGAATCAAAGAGACTCTTCTGAGAGGTTTCCTGCCAGGGCTGGGAGGTCGGTGCTGCTGTCACCCAAGAGCTCAGCTGGGTCCGTGGATCCTCTTCATGTGGGCCTCTCTGTGGTCCTCTCCATAGACCTCCATCAGCATTGCATCAGCCCACGTGGTGTCACATCCCTCTAATTCTAATGTTCACAGCAATCACAGAGCCTGCCCAATTTCAAGAGACATAGACTCCACTTCTTAACGGGAAGTGTGCCAAAGATTTGTCGTCATCTTTAATTCACAGATTTAATTTGTGGTGCGTCCCTGATAGCTCAGTTGGTAAAGAATCTGCCTGCAATGCAGGAGACCCCAGTTGATTCCTGGGTCAAGAAGATCTGCTGGAGAAGGGATAGGCTACCCACTCCAGTATTCTTGGGCTTCCCTTGTGGCTCAGCTGGTAAAGAACTGCCTGCAATGTGGGAAACCTGGGTTGGTCCCTGGTTTGGGAAGATCCCCTGCAGAAGGGAAAGGCTACCCACTCCAGTACTCTTGCCTGGAGAATTCCATGGACTGTATAGTCTATGGGGTTGCAGAGAGTAGGACACAACTGAGAAACTTTCACTTTAATTCACCTTGATATTTATATCTCAAGATATGAGATGAGAAATGCAGAAGTGTTAACTGGATATGGTGGCTGCCTATCCAATCTGCAAACGTGTAGCCGTTATTCACTAAATGCCTTGCCAGACAGAAAAACAGGAATTACATTTTGTAAGTGTTTTAATGTTTTGCGTGTAAGTTAAACAACTCAAGCAAATAAAATGTGTATTTATAATGATATCTCAAGTATACACATCTGTTTCTTGAAGATTTAGATTTAAAAATTTTAATATATGTATATATGCAGAAACAAAACTGAGATGTCACATATATAAACTCATAAAAACTAGGATCCATTATCCTGACAAAAATTGGTAAATAAAAATAGATGTATTTCCCATAAAAATGTTTACACATAAGAGATTTTGTAGTCTGATATGTATATAGTTAACCTAAATGCTTTTGTTTCATATCTTATGTATTATATTATCTATTTCTGTGCTGGGAGTAAGAGGTGATATTTTCCTCCCTTTATTCTTTCTACCTAAGACTGGTATGAAATGAGTCATTTCATATGTTGTTTTATAATGATATTCAAGACATCCTAATACATTCCTTTCAGCTTATTTAATTTGAGTCTTTGATTTTATAGATTTGGCTAGAAGATCCATTGCAGAGAAAATGTATAAAGATGAAGGAAGAAAATCAGAATATCCAGTGATGCAGTGTATTTTTTTTTCCAGGAAAAAACAAATTTTCTCTCTCCTGAAGTAGAAGATTATTCTGGTTAGGAAAAGGACCTTTCTAAGCGGGCAAAGTTGGAGAAGGTGATGGCACCCCCACTCCAGTACTCTTGCCTGGAAAATCCCATGGGCGGACGAGCCTGGAGGGCTGCAGTCCATGGAGTCGCGAAGAGTCAGACACGACTGAGCGACTTCAATTTTCCTTTTCACTTTCATGCATTGGAGAAGGAAATGGCAACCTACTCCAGTGTTCTTCCCTGGAGAATCCCAGGGACATGGAGCCTGGTGGGCTGCTGTCTATGGGGTCGCACAGAGTCGGACATGACTGAAGCGATTTAGCAGCAGCAGCAGCAAGCGGGTAGAGTAGATATGGCTTATGTGCCTAGCTTCCTGTCTGGCAAGAATTTGGTGAATGATGGCTAGATGTTTGAATTGGCAGCAACCTTAACCAGTTGTACTCCCTGTCTCTCTCTTTTTTTAACGTTTTATTTTGTGTTGGATTGTAGCCATTTAACAATTTGTGATCGTTTCGGGTGAACAACGAAGGGACTCAGCCATACATATACATGGACCCATTCTCAGCCAAACTCCCCTCCCATCCAGGGTGCCACATAAACTACCTGTCTCTTTGGATTGAGGAGCCTGGTAGGCTACAGTCCACGGGATCACAAAGAGTCGGACAAGACTGAGCGACTTCACTTCACTTCAGGGAATCTAAAAACTTTTACTAAATACTGAACACTGCCTTCAGGGATTGTTTGTATATCTGTGACTGAGGGTTAATATGCTAATCTCCCAAACAAATGGCTGAATGTAGAGGAAGAAGCCCTAAAGCAAGATGTAAAAAGATATTATAGGTGATCGACTTCATTTTTTTGGAAGTCGATGCTAATGAGCTATGTGAACACTTAGGAGAATTTAATGTTTTGGCTATCCTTTAAACTATGTTCTTGAAACGTTTGTTATCTATATAAGGAAGAAGGTGGGTACCGTCTGTAGAAACTCGGTGCAAGTAGCTCATTCGCCAGAGGCATTTCAGCCACCTGTTATCACTGAGTTACAACTTCCTGGTGCCCTTGTGCTCCACAGCAAGCAACTTTCCAAACCATTTCTTCCAAACCTTTGTAACATTTACCTGGAAAGGGCATATTTTTTGTGTCTCCGAACTTTCCAGTGACATATTAATGCCTTTGGGATTAATTTCAGTGTTCTCGGCAACTATTCCTTAACCCAGATCAGTCGACAGAATAGAGGCCAGATTGCTTTATATGGGAATCAATACCCTTCAAAATCTGTCTCCTTTTATATTTCCAAGTTAATCTTCTACTCCTAATCCCTCTTGTATCCTCTGCTTTAGCAATTTTTAACTCTATGGTTGATTTGTTTTATGTTGTTCTTTAAACCACCTTTTTTTTTTTCATGCTTTTACACAAGCAAGTTTTTGAGCTTGGAATGCAGCTGCCCCAGTAGTTTACTATGAAAAAATTAATAAATTTCCAGCTACAACTTTGCACAGTTTCTTCACTTGCACATCCCTGCTACAGAGTTAGTTTTGCCTTTCATTCTGGTATTTTTGTTATTACCTGGAATACACCTCTATAATAGCAGATAGAAAAAATATCTTTGATACTAAATTTACATTTAATTATATCCCAGTTGTTTTTTTAATTTTCATTACTCTAGGAGGTAGGTCAAAAAAAGGTCTTGCTGTGATGTATGTCAAAGAGTGTACTTCCTGTATTTTCCTCTGTGAGTTTTATCGTGTCCAGTCTTACATTTAGGTTTTTAATCCACCTTGAGTTTCTTATTGTGTATGGTGTCAGGAAGTGTTCTAATTTCATTCTTTTATATGTAGCTGTCCGGTTTCCCAGCACCTCTTACTGAAGTGACGCTCTTTTCTCTATTGTATATTGTTGCCTCCTTTTCCATAGGTTAGGTGACCATAGGTGCTTCAGTATATCTCTGGGCTTTCCACTGATCTGTAATTCTGTTTTTGTGCCAGTGTCATGCTGTCTCGATTACTATAGCTTTATAATATAGTCTGAAGTCAGGGAGCCTGATTCCTCCAGCTCTGTTTTTCTTTCTCAAGATTGTTTAATTATCTGACTTTTTGAAGAAAACTGTTATTTTTATGTAGGTTATCTTTAAATTGTTATCAGCTACCATATAATTGATGCTCAATAAATATGAACAAATTGCTTTCTGATGGCTGACCTGATATATATGTATGTGTATATTTCTATACGTAGCTGCTCAGTCTTGTCCGACTCTTTGTGACCCCATGAACTGTAGCCTGCTAGGCTCCTCTGTCCTTGGAAATCTCCAGGCAAGCATACTGGAGTGAGTTGCCATTTTCTTCTTCAGGGGATCTTCCCAACACAGGGATTGAACATGGATTTCCTGCATCTGAGCCATCTGAGACATATTATATATAATATGGTTCAGATTGAGGCCAATTATATATATATATATATATATATAATATATGTATAATCTCTCAGTATTTATATATTACTTGAAATTATATCTATAGGGAATTGATTTTTCTTCTTACGCAACAATACTTCCATATACTATAAAGAAAGAAGAACTAATAGTTCTAAATCCTATATTTTTATTTAAGATTTATTTCTTCAAGAAACGTACAATTTCAGTTCAGTTCAGTTCACTCATTCAGTCATGTCTGACTCTTTGCGATGCCATGGACAGCAGCAAGCCAAGTTTCCCTGTCCATCACCAACTCCCAGAGTTTACTCAGACTCATGTCCATTGAGTTGGTGATGCCATCCAACCATCTCATGCTCTGTCGTCTCCTTCTCCTTCTGCCTTCAATCTTTCCCAGCATCAGGGTCTTTTCCAATGAGTCATCTCTTCGCATCAGGTGGCGAAAGTATTGAAGTTTCAGCTTCAGCATGAGTCCTTCCAATGAATTTTCAGGACTGATTTCCTTTAGGATGGACTGGTTGGATCTCCTTGCAATCCAAGGGACTTTTAAGAGTCTTCTCCAACAGAACAGTTCAAAAGCATCAATTCTTCTGTGCTCAGCTTTCTTTATTGTCCAGCTCTCACATCCATACATGACTACTGGAAAAACTTCCAGATCTTCAAACTGGATATAGAAAAGGCAGAGGAACCAGAGGTCAAATTGCCATCATCCATTGGATCATTGAAAAAACAAAGTTCCAGAAGAACATCTACTTCTGCTTTATTGACTATGCCAAAGCCTTTGTGTGGATCACAACAGACTATGGAATGTACAATTTATCCAACTTTATTATGCTTTTATATTTTCTTTCAAGTCATTTCTTTATATTGCAAAGCTTTCCAAGTCAAAATCATTTTGACTGATTTTTACTGAGATTCACCTATGATCTAAAAGTATAAATATTAAGGAAGGATATAAGAGCTGTATGTGTTGAGTACAATTAACCATGACCAAATTCTGTGTATCTGTCGTGTTGTACATACACTAGATCGACACTCTTTGATACACGTGAATTTAGCCCCGTTTGGAAATACATAAAATTACTATTAGATGAAATATCTCACTTAGATGAATACAATAGCATTATGGACACATATATTTAATTTTCTAGAGAAAAGACCTTCTCATTTTTTGAAAAGTTAAATGCAACGGGAGACCCTTGAAATTTTCATATTTCAAAAGTTAACCCAGTAGCCCCTGGTTCCAAAGGACTTGGTTTAAGCTCTTTTGAATACCAACTCTTAGCAGAATACATTCCCGTTTCCACATTAGTAGTTATAACTATTTGAAATAATCAGATATGTCTATGGAAAATTTATCATTAAAAAATGTTGCATTTTCACAACTTCTGGAGATCTGGGTATGAATTAAGAATTCAAGTAAGATCTGGAGTGATAAGTTTGCTTCCTTCAAGAACTGAGTTATTCTCTCCAACGTTAAGGTAACCTATTGGGATATATAATGACATGAAACACCATAAATATAGACAGCTTTAGGTTAAAAGATAAAATGAGCTTCAGAATGGCAGAAAATGGCTCAGAATCACATTAGAATCCAGACATTAATTTGTTGTTGTTGTTTAGTTGCTAAGTCATATCCGACTCTTTGTGACCTATGGACTATAGCGTGCCAGGCTCCTCTGTCCTTTGGATTTCTTAGGTAAGAATACTGAAATGGGTTGCCATTTCCTTCTCCAGGGAAATCTTCCTGACCCAGGGATCGAACTTGTGTCTCCTGCATTGGCAGACAGATTCTTTACCACTGAGCCACCAGAGAAGCCCTAGGCATTAATTTACACATCTAACAAAAATAACTTCATCTCTTAGTCTTTGGTTTTCTATAATTACGACAGATGAAAGGATTATTTACTATCACTCCACAGTTTGCCTACACGTACCCTTCCAGGCAATGCCTATCTCTTACTCCTGCAGGAGTGACTACCTTTTTCTCCCTTTTACCTCAATGACAGCTACTCATCTCTCCTGTTAAGGTCCATTTGTTATCTCCTCTGGGAAGCTTTCCTAAATTCCCCAACCACCTTCCCATGCATGCACACTCAGTTTAAATACATGGTTTTTCTCTTTTGCATAATATCTTGTGAATATCTATTTCTTCATTTAACCCTTTGCATTATAAGTACTATCTTTTCCACTATGCCTTGAACTCAAGAGCTAGACTGTGTCTTCATAGAATGCAGTATGACTAATGGGCAAAACAAACAGCATGAGGTAGAATAGAAGTCTAAACTCCCGCAAAGTGTAATAAGAAAATAAAATCTTTTATTGTACTGTATTCATAAGATATTACGGAAAAGCCTGAATTAACCTTTTAGCTAAGTCAGTACTTACCTTTGATCATTGGGTCAACTGGCTTATGTTCTGTTAAAGTATAATTTTAACAAGGTAAAATGATAATTTCTAGACAGATATACAATAAAAACTAGTCTAAGATTTCACTTAACTTATTTAATAAGGGGACTTAAAAGATGTTGAAATTGGACCAAAGTATATTTAAAGAATTAGGTATATAGAGAACATTTAATAAATATGTATTAAGCTGATATTCTTGGCTGTGATATAAAACTGAAATAAAATATAAGGAGAAATAAGCTATAAACTTTTAGATTATCTATTCCATCATACAGAGATTAGTTTCATATTCCATATAAGTAACTTCAGTCTGTGTCTTTACTAGAAAACATTCTCTAAATCACTCTTTTACTCTCCACCATTACAGAAATGTATGTAAAATAACCTAATAAACATGGCACTGAGATGATAATCAATGCTCTGTTTTGCATACTTTCAAGTTTCATATAATATTTCTTGTACTTCTTATTAAGCTGAGAGTCTCCAAATTGAATGCCCGCACACATCCGAAGGCAGTCAAGACAACAGAATGAGCTAGACCATCAGAGAATGTGGAGCCCAGCATTGCCAAATATGTTGGTGTTTTAAGAGATTCTTGGTATCAGAATTTAAATTAAAAAGCAAAAATGAAACATCATGATTCAGAAATGTTGACATAAATTTTTAAAAAGTTATGTTTAATTGAGTCAAACAATCTTGTTCATTATTTTTGAGAACCACCAGCCTGAGATCTCTGTGGCAGAATCCAACAGTAATAAAGATTTTCTCCACATTGGTTTTCACACATTGACTTCTTACTCAGTACTACACAGATTGTTTCCTATGTTTATATAAGACTCTTGAGAGTCCCTTGGACTGCAAGGAAATCCAACCAGTCCATCCTAAAGGAGATCAGTCCTGGGTGTTCACTGGAAGGACTGATGTTGAGGCTGAAATACTTTGGCCACCTGATGCGAAGAGCTGACTCACTGGAAAAGACCCTGATGCTGGGAAACATTGCGAGCAGGAGGAGAAGGGGACGACAGAGGATGAAATAGTTGGATGGCATCACTGACTCAATGGATATGTGTTTGGGTGGACTCCGGGAGTTGGTGATGGACAGGGAGGCCTGGTGTGCTGCGGTTCATGGGGTCCCAAAGAGTCAGACATGACTGAGTGACTGAACTGAACTGATACATATACAGTGAAACATAAAGAGATGTATGCAAATATATTGAAATATATAGATATATACAAATATTGGTATATACATATGTATCGTTATGTACATATATGTTGACGTATACATACATATTTTATATATGGATATATACATATGTATTGGTAGATACATGGACTTCCCAGGCAGTTCAGTGGGCAAAGGATCTGCCTGCAAGCAGGAGACACAGAAGATGCAGGTTCGATTCCTGGGTCATAAAGATCCCTTGGAGAAGGGCATGGCAAATCATTTCACTATGCTTGCCTGGAGAATCCTGTGGACAGAAGTCCCTGGTGGGCTATAGTTCATAAGGTCTCAAAGAGTTGGATATTTGAAGTCGGATGCCTGAAGCGACTGACCACAGCACAACACAGCACATTGATATATACATATATATTGATATATACATATATATTGATATATACATATATATTGATATATACATATATATATATTCTTTTTCATATATTTTTCTATTATGGTTTATTGCAGTATACCAAATATAGTTCCCTGTCAAATACTTTATTTTAAACAAGTTTTACCACTGGTATTTCATAACTAAACTTACTGCTTAAGGAAATGAAATCTCTGAGGTGTGTGTTTAAATAATCTGATGGATGATAAAAAGTAACTATAGTTGCATGCTGCATAAAATATATGTGTATATATCTGGTATCAGAATATGTTATCTTTATCTGGTAGTGGATGCTCTCGAGATGGTCCCACTGAGCTCCAGCTCCTGGTCTTACCACTCTGTGTGGTCCCCTCCTACACTTAGGCTGTGACTTGCTTTAACCAGCAGAACGCTGTCCTGGGAGCAGGGACACTGGGCCCTTTCCAGGACTAAACTTAAAAAGGGCCTGGTCTCTTCTACTTTTGTGTTTTGAGGATCCCTGAAAACCTTCATCAGAAGTCTGATTTGTCTGCTAGAGGGATGACACAAAGAAGGTACTGCAGAGATAAAGACACTGGAGCATGACTGCCCAGACACTAAATCTAGACAACACTATTTTCGATGTCCCAACTGTGCTATTTCATATCTGAATTTCTGACTCCCAGAATCACAGAAATAATTCAACAGCTGTAATTTGAAGCCTCTGAATCTTGCATAGTTTGTTGTTCAACAATGACCAAAACAACTTATTTTTTTTCCAAACAAATAATCCCAGATTTATTGACACACTATCCGAGATCAATTTTACCAGCATTGTAAAGCTGTTTTGAGAATTGTCTAGAAAAACAATGTACATCAGTTAAAATTTAAAACGTCCCTCTTATTTCCCTCTAGTGTGTGATTGGCCATTTATCTTTCATGTGTTATTTCTACCTTCTTGTTTCTATCTCAAACAGTCCACTGAAACTTTTTGTAAAATAATTTCTTGTCTTCTCATGGTTTTGTTGTTCAGTCTCTAAGCCATGCCTGACTCTTTGTGACCGTATGGACTGCAGCACACCAGGCTTGCCAGTCTTTCACTATCTCTCAGTGTTTGCTCAAACTCTTGTCCATTAAATCCACCTGCAGTGCAGGAGGCCCTGGTTCAATCCCTGGGTCAGGAAGAACCACTGGAGAAGGGATAGCCTACCCACTCCAGTGTTCTTGAGCTTCCCATGTGGCTTAGCTGGTAAAGAATCCACTTGCAATGCAGGAGACCTGGGTTTATCCATGGGTGGGAACATCCCCTGGAGAAGGGAACGGCTACTCACTCCAGTATTCTGGCCTAGAAAATTCCATGGACTGTATAGTCCTTGGGGTCGCAAAGAGTCAGACATGACTGAGTGACTTTCACTTTCACTTTTTTGTCCATTGAGTCAGTGATGCCATCCAGACATCTCATTCTCTGTCACCCCCTTCTCCTCTTATCCTCAATCTTTCCCAGCATTAAGGTTTTTTCCAGTGAGTCGGCTCTTCTCATCAGGTGGCCAAAGCATCAGTCCTTAAGCTTTAGCATCAGTCCTTCCAATGGATATTTAGAGTTTGTTTTTATTTTTTTCTTTTTGGATTGACTGGTGTGATCTCCCTGTAGTCCAAGTGACTCTCAAGAGTCTTCTCCAGACAATTTGAAAGCATCAGTTACTTGGTACTCAGCGTTTTTTATGGTCTAACTCTCACATCTGTACGTGGCTACTGGAAAAACCATCAGTTTGACTAGATGGACCTTTGTTGGCAAAGTGATGTCTCTGCTTTTTAATATGCTGTCTAGGTTTATCTTGGGCTCTCCTGATATCTTAGCTGGTAAAGAATCTGTCTGCAATGCAGGAGACCCTGGTTCTATTCCTGGGTCGGGAAGGTCCACTAGAGAAGAGATAAGCTACCCACTCCAGTACTCTTGGGCTTCCCTTGTGACTCAGCTAGTAAAGAATCCACCTGCAATGTGGGAGACCTGGGTTCAATCCGTGGGTTGGGAAGATCCCCTGGAGAAGGGAAAGGCTACCCTTTAAAGAATACTCTAGTATTCTAGCCTGGGGAATTCCATGGACTGTATAGTCCACGGGGTCACAAAGAGTTGGACATGACTGACTGACTTTCGCTTTCACTAGGTTTGTCATAGATTTTCTTCCAACGAACAAGCATCCTTTTTTAAATCCAATGAACACATTTTAAGAGAGTCACGTATTTGACCTTGTGTGACACTGGACACTTTTCCTTCATTCTCAGATTCTTAAACTATCTTCTCCCTGATTTTTTTCCAACCTGTTTGTCCAGCTTCTCTGAATCCTTTGTGGACCTGCCTTTTCTACAGAGTCATGGTATTTCCCAAAAGTTAGTTCACTGCTTTATCTTTTTGTTCCACACGCTCTTTTTGAATAATTTTAGTTAAACTTCAGCTACATGTTGTTAACTTCCAAAAACACATCTCAATTCTAGCCCTCTCTGCTCACCTCCAGAAACATACTTAGCTGCCTTCAGAACAAGTTAATAAGACTTTACTTCAGGGTCCTATAAGTAACATACATAGGGTTCATGCCCATCCTTCATCATGTGCTAGGCCAGACCCTCAAACTTGCTCCTGCTCTGTATTGAAAACTTAGAAGCAGAGCTTCCAGTTGCAAAATCTAGAAACCAGATTCATCCTTGACCTCTCTCCCTTTCGTTCTTGCTGCATTGACCCTCTACCCTGTGACTCTTGTTTCGAATTTGCACCTGAAGTTACATGTTAGCAGTTGGGTTCCTTGCTATCTAATGATGCTTGATAAAATAGGGTGGGCTGCAGTTGAGCATATGCAATAAATGATGGTTGGTTTTTGCGCTCCGTGCATCACCACCGGGAACCTCCCACTAGGTCTAGATGTAATGGCTGAGGAAAGAGAAAGCAGAGCAGCTAAGGGATAGGACAGGTCCTCCAGGGGAGGTTTCCCTATCTCAGCAACGCAACATCAACATCCAGGGAACCCAGAGTCAGTGCAGGAACAGAAGCTAGCCATGGGCATTTTGTCAGAATCAACTGCCCCTCACAAGTTCTTAGCAACCTGCTCAGTGTGACAATGCATTATGATAAGAGCAAAGTAATGGCATTTATGGTAACTTTTGGATATTATTAACCAGCATCTAGTCCCTTGAAGATAGATGCACCTGTGGCTGCAGTGGGGCGGGGAGAACGTTAGAGGAAAACAATAGTTTCAATCTATTTGAGGTTTCATTTCAAATAATCCATTATAAATCATTTATATTTTTATTTAGTATATCGTCATTTTTCATAAACAGATAATTCAACCTGTAATTTCAGTACTATTTGTATGAGTCTTAAATGGCTTCTTGGAAGTTTTTTTAAAGAAAAGAAGAAGATTTATTAAATATAATGTCAGGAACTTGCTGGCCAACAGGATATTTTCCAATATTGTCCTATAGATAACATAATCAATCATCAAGTCCTGTCGATTCTGTCATCTTGATACCTCTAGAATAGATTTAATGTTCTTCATCTTTCTGTCTTTATTGAAGCCCTGTTATGATCCAACTCAAGTTAGTTGAAAACTTTTCTAAATAGCTTTCCTCCTTCCAGTCCTGACAATCTGCAAGTCAATTCATCATTAGAGGTCTTTCCAAAAGGGAAATCTATTTATGTGACCTTCCCTCCATCCCTACCCCCACCTTACCCCATTTCTAAGTCCTTCAGCATGTGCTAGAATAAAATCTATATTTCATTGGTTTTTGTTTTTAAATTTTTATTGGAAGATAGTTGCTTGACAATGCTGTGGTGTTAGTTTCTGCTGTACAGCAAAGTGAATCATCTATGCATATACAAAAATCCCATCATTTTTAAAGTTCTTTCCAATTTAAGTCACCACAGAGCATTATTGAGTAGAGTTCCCTGTGCTGTACATAAGTCTTCAATAGTTATATATTTTATACATAGTAGAGCACATGTCAATCTTAATCTCCCAGTTGCCCTCACACCCCAACTCCCCGCTTGGTGTCCATACATTTATTCTCTATGTCTGTGTCTCTGTTTTTGCTTTACAAATAGATCCATTTGTACCATTTTTCTAAATTCCACATATATGTGTTAATATACAGTATTTGTTTTTCTCTTTCTGATTTTCACTCTGTATGACAGTCTCCAGGTCCATCCATGTCTCAGCAAATGTCACAGTTCTGTTCTTTTTTATGGCTGAGTAATAGTTCATTGTATATGTGCCGCATCTTGTTCATCCATTTCTCTGTTGATGGACATTTAGGTTGCTTCTATATTCTGACTATTGTAAGTGACATGTACATTTCTTTCAACAGCTGATAGGATCTTACCCAATTAGGTCCCAGCCTCTGTTTCCAATCTCATTTTCTGCCGCTAACCCCATCCCATCCCCACTTCACAACCCATACCCCCTCCACACACATACACACTTCCCCATCCATCCTGTGCTTCCCTCCAGGTTCTACCAAGGCAGCACCTCAACTGGTTTTCTCTGAGCTTTTTCGAGAACTTACATGATGCTCTGTTCAGACTGCTGTCCGAGCACGTAGAACAACAGACTTTCACTCCACTCGTGTGTCCACTTGGCTCTCTGGTCTTCCTGCACTGAGGCTCCTGAGAGTCTAGACTTCTGCTCATCCAGTGCTTAGCATCATTCCTGTCAATAGTCAGTACATAATAAATATTAGTTTGTTATTCAATGAACAAATGAGTTCCTACCCTTTTATTAAGGTGTTTTATATTCTATAATTATCCTTCAGAAAATATAGAATCTAGTAAATGCCATTCTGATATAAAAAGTAACAATAATAATAGTAATAAAGTTGCCTTATCTGTGGGCCTATGCTGTCAACACTCTGGTAGCATAAAAAGCTATTTGTGAAGATCTGTATGAAACTAAAAGACAGGAAACCCATTTAGTTCAAACAGCAGCTACTTACCAAAATATAAATAGAGCAGTAATACAGAGAAAATAGTTCTGGTATTGTGCTTAATTCACTCAAGCCATAGCAATTACTGCTGAGTAAAAGCCATATGCCCAATGAAGTTTTATGTTTCCATAGAAAATAAACAACAATTCTTTCCAGATGTTTACTAAAAATAAAATATATGTGTTCTTATAATCTTGTCTCAAAAGGAAAAGGCAAAACAAGAAAATGGCTTTCTGTATAATTTCTCAGATATTCTGCATACATGGGTTAGTCCCTGGGGAGAGAAATGAATACCATTACACTTTATCAATATCGTAAATAATTGAACATGCAATGTCCTACAAAATGAAATCTGACTTAAAACTGAAAAATAAAAGTGAAGGGACATAAATCAAACAAAAGAACTTTCTAAAATTATGTCTGTGCTCTGAATCCTTTCTGGAATTTTCCATGGGAAAAATGTAAATATTTGATGAATGTATTACAGTCAAAAGTGAAATGTTGAAACTTGCTTGGATTGGATGTTGAAAACCAAATGACAGATGGTGTCAATTATATGAGATACTTGAGAAAATATCAGGGTTCCAAAAACAGTTTTTAAAACATTTACTTATATGATTTATTCTCCCACTTTTAGTAGTGTAAATTCCAGGGAAAACATTGAGTTGACCAAAAAATCCATTTGGGTTTTTCATAAGATTTTTACAGAAAATCCAAACAAACTTTTGGCCAATGCAATACATCTGTTGCTCTCTGAGCCTTTAAACAATTTTCCTACATGTTAGTGTTATTTTTAATTGTTTTCTTTCTTATAAAATCTTTTGCATTAAGAAAATTTTATTATTTGGCAGAATGAATAGCCTCAAGTTATTTTCTCCTGTTATTTGGATCTTAGTTCATTATTGCCTAAATATTTCACTTTCTTTAATATTTATACTAAGTGTATACCATGCTAGCTAACATGTGTTATATATATGTCTATCAATACATATGTGTATATACATAATTTTTGCATGTGTATGTGAATACTTGACATTAGTCAGAATATTTCTAATTTACACAGTAAAATGGCGATGATGAATCATATCAGTCTGATCATATACTGAAAAAGGAAATGATTAAATAGAAAATGGGGCTTCCCATGTGGCTCAGTGGTAAACAATATGCCTGCCAATGCAGGCGACATGGGTTTGATCTCTGGGTCAGGAAGATGCCCTGGAGGAGGAAATGTCAACCCATTCCAGTGTTCTTCCCTGGAGAATCACATGGATAGAGGAGCCTGAGAAGCAGCAGTCCATGGAGTCACAAAGAATCAGACATGACGTAGCAACTCAGTCGTTCAGTCACTCAGTCGTGTCTGAATCTTTGTGACTCTATGGACTGCAGCACGCCAGGCTTCCCTGTCCATCACCAACTCCTGGAGCTTGCTCGAGCTCATGTTCATTAAGTTGGTGATGCCATCCAACTATCTCATCCTCTGACATCTCCTTCTCCTCCTGGATTCAATCTCTCACCCCCACCCTTGCCCCAGCCCATCACAGTCTTTTCCATGAATTAGTTCTTTGCATCAGGTGGACAAAGTATTGGAGTTTTAGTTTCAGCATCAGTCCTTTCAATGAATATTCAGGACTGATTTCCTTTAGGATGGACTGGTTTGATCTCCTTGCAGTCCAAGGGACTCTCAAGAGTCTTCTCCAACACCACAGTTCAAAAGCATCAGTTCTTCAGTGCTCAACTTTCTTTATGGCCCAACTCTCAATTCCACACATGACTACTGGAAAAGCCATAACTTTGACTAGACGGACCTATGTGTAGAATACATCATGTGAAATGCCGGGCTAGATAAAGCAGAAGCTGGAATCATGATTGCTGAGAGAAATATCAATAACCTCAGATATTCAGATGACTTAGCAACTCCGTTCAGTTCAGTCTCTCAGTCATGTCTGACTCTTTGTGACCCTATGGACTGCAGCACGCCAGGCTTCCCTGTCCATCACCAACTCCCAGAGTTTACTCAAACTCATGTCCATTGAGTCGGTGATGCCATCCAACCCTCTCATCCTCTGTCATCCCCTTCTCCTCCCACCTTCAATCTTTCCCAGCTTCAGAGTCTTTTCAAATGAGTCGGTTCTTCGCATCAAGTGGCCAAAGTATTGGAGTTTCAGTTTCAACATCAGTCCTTCCAATCAATATTCAGGACTGATTTCCTTTAGGATGGACTGGTTGGATCTCCTTGCAGTCCAAGGGACTTTTAGGAGTCTTCTCGAACATCACAGTTCAAAAGCAACAATTCTTAAGTGCTCAGCTTTCTTCACAGACCAACTCTCACATCCATACATGACTACTGGAAAAACCGTAGCCTTGACTAGATGGACCTTTGTTGGCAAAGTAATGTCTCTGCTTTTTAATATGCTGTCTAGGTTGGTCATAGCTTTTCTTCCAAGGAGTAAGCGTCTTTTAATTTCATGGCTGCAATCAGCATCTGCAGTGATTTTGGAGCCCAAAAAATAAAGTCTGCCACTGTTTCCACTGTTTATCCAACTATTTGCCATTAATTGATGGGACCAGATGCCATGATCTTTGTTTTCTGAATGTTGAGCTTTAAGCCAACTTTTTCACTCTCTTCTTTTACTTTCATCTAGAGGCTCTTTAGTTCTTCTTTATTTTCTTCCATAAGGATGGTGTCATTTGCATATCTGAGGTTATTGATATTTCTCCAGGCTATCTTGATTCCAGCTTGTGCTTCATCCACTTAGCAACTAACCAACAACAAAATAGAAAATGTAGACTAATTCTGGATCACAGCTGATTTTTGCCTGCCCTCAATGAGACAATAACAGATACTGGGATTAAGAGTCTGGAAACAGGTCATTCTTTATGGTAGGGGACTGCTCTCATTACTGTAGATTATTGAGTAGCATCCTTGGCTTTTATCTTTTAGATGCCAGTTGTCAGAGGTGACCCTCACTCCCCCACTGAGATGATAAAAAATGTCTTCTGTCATCCCCCAAAGTTCTCTGGAATGTGGGGGGACAGACTAATCCATGACCTAGATGACCTTCCTCAACCTT
The DNA here is from genome assembly GCF_049115385.1 of Moschus berezovskii. Classification (NCBI taxonomy): domain Eukaryota; kingdom Metazoa; phylum Chordata; class Mammalia; order Artiodactyla; family Moschidae; genus Moschus; species Moschus berezovskii. The sequence continues at coordinate 119,830,293 of NC_142462.1, forward strand.
TGAGGGCTATAGGTATATCCTCAAGGGTTTTATAATTTGGCCTTTACCCACCCCACCTTTTTAACCTATTCATACTGTTTAAGGGATTGTTAAGGCAAAAATATTGGAATGGTTTGCCATTTCTTTCTCCAATATAATTTATTGAAGATTGACGGCAGGAGGAGAAGGGGACAACAGTGGATGAGATGGTTGGATGACATCATCGACTCAAGGGACTTGAGTTCAGGCAAACTTAGTGAAAGACAGGGAAGCTGCCATGCTGTAATCCACGGGGTCACAAAGAGTCAGACTCGACTTAACGACTGAACAACAGCAGCCCCACCTTTCTGCTTGAAATCCAGGTAATTGGGAAATCGTTCCTCTTAGAGAGTCAGGTTTCATTTTCATTTGTTCACCATCAATTTCTCTTGATATGGAATTTTTTCTACTTTCTCTTCCGATTTGAAATGACTGTCCCTTTCATCCTCTCCCAAGGTCATCCTAGCAAGCATTTGGAGTGTTATTCTTTAGTCAGAGTTGGCCAAGTCTAGCTCTTGATTTTTAAAAGGAGCTTATGGAATTTAGAAACTACTTTTACCTTTCACGAAGACTAGCTTTCAAGGCTTTTTGCATGCAGAGACTCATACAAGTCAGATACGACAGTCGAACATTTTTCCTTTATAGCTGTCATTTGCTCTCCGTTTGAGTATGGGAACCCAGTGGATAATCAGATGACAAACCAATGGACATTATCATTATCACAGAAATAAAACTACAACCATTTTTAGCACTTAGTAAATACAGTACATTGGGTTTACAGTCTGCACAAGCACTATAACTGTTATGTAAGTAATATATGGTAATTTTCAAGTATCTCAAACACACATTGTATTTTGTAGAGAGGAATAAATAATTTTGGTGAGAATGAAGTATAATGATTTCTTTCCTTTGATTAAGAGGCATTTTTATAGTGATAATCATTATTAACTGAGATAAATATTTGCATAGGTACAGTATACAGTTCTTTCATTAAAATATTTTTATTTTAAAAATATGTTTTGGGTCCTGAATCATGATGTTTTTTAAAGTTTGATTTTAATGAGTCATTGAATATGTATTTACTTTTATGAGATGCACATATTTGGAATATGGCTATATTTGTCAGCATAAGAATGATTTAAATTTCCTTAAAATAGTCTATTAGGATGCAGATGTTCTTGCTGACAGGTGCTTCTAAAGCATTAAAAATTGATGTAACTACAATGCTTTTTGAAAATGCAATTCTCTTGCCTCTGCTCGTATTGTACTTGTTGTGGTTTAGTCACTAAGTCCTGTCCATCTCTTTTGTGGCCCTGTGGACAGTAGTCTTCCAGGTTCCTCTGTCCGTGGGGTTTTCCAGGCAAGAATACTGGAGTGGGTTATCATTTCCTTCTCCAGGGGATTTTCCCGACCTAGGGATTGAACCTACATCTGCTGCTCTGGCAGGCAGATTCTTTACCACTGAGCCACCTGGAAAGCCCTTGTCCTGTTAGTTTAAGCAAGTTCCCTTCTTATTCTCAAACATGAATACTGATAAAGCCTCATATCAGTGTGTATCAGTTGTGTCTAATAATTTGCAAAGTGCATGTGCACGGGTGATGCTAAGTTGCTTCTGTTGTGTCCCATTCTTTGTGACCGCATAGAATATAGCCTGCCAGGTTCCTCTGTCCACAGAATTCTCCAGGCAGGAATACTGGAGTGGGTTGCTGTGATCTCCTCCAGGGCATCTTCCTGACCCAGGTATTGAACTCGCATCTCTTATGTCTCCTTCATTGGCAGGTGGCATCTTTATCCCTGGAGCCCCCTGGGAAGTCCAGAAAGTGGGTGACAATATTCAAAATAAGAAAAAGATATGAATCAAAGTAATATTTTTTGGGTATGGAAAATGCCACATTGGATATTGAGTTTACTGAGGCCTTAGGATGACATTTTGTTTCAAATTCAGTATTTGAGTATATTTTATAGTTAACATCAAATTTTAATGAAATAGCTTTAGTGCTAAAACCTTGTTTTACTTGATTTGTAGCATCTCCCACTAATTAAGCAACACTCCAAATTCTAGTTCCTGTGATTGGCTGATATATTCATTTTTCATATTTGTGGCATAGCTTTCTTAGACTTAAAACATCATTTTTGTAGAGAGAAAAAAAAATTAAATATTTTAATGTGATGCATTTGAGATTGAGAATGAAAACCTCACTGTTAAGTGCCAATATTAAAACAGGCACTTGCTCACAAATTGCTGCTCCCCTTTATCCTTTTGGTCATTTTGATATTCCTTCTTTTGACCACTTGCACAGCAATTGATGTACCTTACACAGTTTGTTCCCTCAGATGTTGATTTTAGATTCTGCAGTTATATGTAATTGATATCTTAGGACAATTATTGGCTCTCTTCTCTGGCTAACAGTGGCATCTGTAGCCTGTTATAAGAAAGTGCAAATGACGAATGAAGTCTATCAGTTTAGGTAAACCAGCAAAGTTCCGTGGAGAAAGAAGGCCTGGACCTTGAAAGTTAACTATGCTCTGAGTATCCAATGGAGGAAGGGCACGTTTTAAAAGTGTATATGGAAAGACTTCCCTGGTGGTGAAATGGTTAAGAGTTTGTGCTCCCAAACCAGGGCCCGTGGGTTTGATCGCTAGTCAGGGAACTAAGATCCCACATGCCATGGGGGTGCCACTGAATAATGAATAAATCGAGTTTTTCAATGTGCATGTGGAAACTGTAGAGTTCGCCAAGCATGTGTTGGTCGTGTTAGCTGGAGCACGTGGGGTCTGAAAGGAGGAGGGAGCGTAGAAAAGGATGAGACTGCAAAACCAGAGCTTCCCACACAGGGAGGATGCAAGGGATGTGGCTCAGAGATCTGCGTGTTTCTGTATGGGAGGTAGAAGGGGGAAGTTTGATGTGTATTTTTAAACAGAGGACAGAGAGTGAGGTTTAACACAATCCTGATTTCATAAGTGGATAGGAAAAGTCTGACAACAGAAAATATGTGTAGTTGCTTTAAAAGTAATCGCTGAGAGGTTAAAGTAGTAAAAAATGGGTCTTTACTAAGGTGGAAATGCAGAGGAAGTACGGTGTACAAGAAGCATTGTTGAGAGTATGGTCAGGGTCTAACGAATGACATTGTATAAGACTGAGATTGCATGGAGACAATCATAGATTAGGGTGCAGTTCTGAGCCTGGATGAAATGGACAGAAATATGCAAACAAAGCTTAGTTTGCACAGGTAAGTATTACTTCCGTGAATCTCTGGAGTTCGGATAGATATATAGATAGACATAGACATGGTAAACTTTCAAGAAGGAAGAGAGAGAAAAAACATAAACTAAGCATTGACTTCATCTACATTTAAAAGTGGAAGAAAGAAAGAAGGGTACCAAATTCACATATACATACACCTGTGCACGTGCGCGCGCACACACACAAGGAAAAGTCAGAAAATTAATAGAAAAGTCAAGACAGCATGATAACTCTGAACCTGAAGATACATCTTCATGAGATAAGGATTATGCAACCATACAAAAGAACTTAGGGAAAACAAAAAGAAATAGAACAATTGCATAACTGAATTTGGGTGATTTTTTTTTCTCATTTTTAATGCTTTTCTTTCCAGTTTGTTACTATGTAAGTAAATAGGATAATAAGGGAGAGAGATTTTTGGATCTTCCCTTTGCTGGACCCATATAAATATTCTAGTAGTCTACTTTTGAATATTGGGGTTATAGAACCTCATGTTTTGTTACTGACTTTTAGCAACTTAGATGAAATGAAAATAGAAAATGTCACATTTAAAATTCCTTTTACACAGTAAGATTAATAGGTAAGGGACATGTATCTAAAACTGTTCTTTACCAATGAGTCATAAAACCGACAACCAGATTTTTGTTTTCTCTAACAGTGGCTATTTATAGCGTGATTTACATCAAGAGTTACCTTTGTCATATGGTCCCAGAAATTTTCTTTCTACTTTCTCTAGGTTCTTAAATAAATTTGCCATTAATCATGCATTGATCTAGCACAGTAATTGGGTCTAGAATATTTGTTTAATTTAACACTATTTAACATATGAAATACTGGTGATGGATGGTATCATTATGAGTTATTTTTATCCTCTTCTTGCCTGGTGAGTATTTTACTGCTCTGTATTTATAAATACCTATCTCCAAACTTGTCATATGGGAATCTGCTTTTCACAAAAGCTCTGACAAGGGACAAACATAACCTTTTTTTGGTTACTCTGTTGATAATCTATATTCTAAATAACTGATCTTCATAAATAAGTTTATATATAATCTACAATCTTATATATAAGATTATATATAATCTACAAGACCCATCTGTGGATCTTTCATTGCATTGCTCTTTTATTCAAAATGTATATTATCTATACATAAATTGTCCCATTGAATGTTGATCAGCACACTCTGAGGATTGAGGACGTCATCTAATCTTTCACCTGGAAAGACCATTGAAGGCTACATTTTGTTTAAGTGGTGGCTCAGATGGTAAAGAATCTGCCTGTAATTCAGGATACTGGGGTTCGATCCCTGAGTCAGGAAGGTCCCCTGGAGAATGGAATGGCAGTCCACTCCAGTATTCTTGCCTGGATAATTCCATGCACAGAGGAGCCTAGAGGGCTACAGTCCATGGGTCGCAAAGAGATACAAATGAATAACTAACACTTTCACTTTCACCTGAGTTGAAGGTGAATCTGAAATAAAAATATCTAATTTGCATAAAAGTGTCACATATGTAGCTGCCTCAGCTCAGAGCAAAGAAAGTACATAATAAACACAAACAAAACAATGTTTTCAGGGAATAATAGGTACTACAACAAAAATGAGATAACACAAAGTTGGAGAGTAAATTGTAGGGTAACATTATGTAAGTAGTAAAGAATGGATACTCAAACTCAAAAGGCTACACAGTGTATTTTTCCACAATATGACATTCTCAGTTCAGTTCAGTTCAGTCGCTCAGTCGTGTCCGACTCTCCGCGACCCCATGAATCACAGCACGCCAGGCCTCCCTGTCCATCACCAACTCCCGGAGTTCAAGCAAACTCACCTCCATCGAGTCGGTGATGCCATCCAGCCATCTCATTCTCTGTCGTCCCCATCTCCTCCTGCCCCCAACCCCTCCCAGTATCAGAGTCTGTTCCAGTGAGTCAACCTGTCGCATGAGGTGGCCAAAGTATTGGAGTTTCAGCTTTAGCATCAGTCCTTCCAGTGAACACCCAGGATTGATGTCCTTTAGAATGGACTGATTGGATCTCCTTGCAGTCCAAGGGGCTCTCAAGAGTCTTCTCCAGCACCTAGACAAGGAAAAAAATACAGGAACAGAAACCATGTACACTTACCATTCACGCTTAGTCACCATGCTCGGTCATTCCAACCCTATGGACTGTAGCCCGCCAGGTTCCACTTAACTTAAAAATGCTTTTGAGCATGTATCACATTTTTGGAACTATGCCAGGCAATGTAACACGGAGAAGAATAAGATTCAATCCCTTCCTCTTTGGAAGTCAGTCCATCATTAACGTGGTAAAGTCTAAAATGCAGAGACAATGCCTGTGCATCTTGATATCATCCAGACTTCATCGTGGTTCCTTGTGCATTTAAAGCACTCAGTAAACAATGCTGAGAAAACGTGGCATTCATTGGCTTGAAAGTATCAGCAGAACATTCTGTTCATCCCTACATTTGCTGAACTCTGATGACATACTGGATATTCTGCTTATTCTCTCCTTTGATTCTTATGACCACCTTATAAGGGAAATTATTTTATAATTTCTGTTACACAGAAAGGAAACTCAGCTTTACAAGATTATGTAACTTGCTGCAGATGACAGAGCTAAAGGTGTCAAAGCTAGAATTTGAGTCCTGATCTGTACAACTTCAAAGTCCCTTGTACATCTGCTGTGCTGTCTTACAAAGTGATTGAAAACATTTTTTTCCCTTATATATCAAGCATGCTTTCCTGTGATCTTTAGTAATACACATAAGGAATATTTTTGTATTGCTCATTCATTTTTTTCCACTCTGCTGCTGCTGCTAAGTCGCTTCAGTTGTGTCCGACTCTGTGCGACCCCATAGACAGCAGCCCACCAGGCTCCCCAGTCCCTGGGGTTCTCCAGGCAAAAACACTGGAGTGGGTTGCCATTTCCTTTTCCAATGCATGAAAGTGAAAAGTGAAAGTGAAGTCGCTCAGTCGTGTCTTCCACTCATCTACCAGACTACAAAATGTCAGATATAACTTAATGAAATAACCTGATCTGCTTCTCTAAGTAAGAAAATGAACTGACATTTAATGTATTCCAGACAACATGTTATGAGGGCTTCCCTCATAGCTCAGTTGACAAATCATCTGCCTGCGGTGCAAGAGACCCAGGTTTTATTCCCGGGTTGGGAAGATCCTCTGGAGAAAGAAGTGGCAACCCACTCCAGTACTCTTGCCTGTAGAGTCCCATGGACAGAGAAGCCTGGCGGGCACAGTCCAGGGATCACAAGAATTGGACACGACTTAAACCACCACCACCATCAGAAAACATGTTAAATGTCATACTCATTTTACTTTCAAAAAGAAATCATATAAATATTATTATTAGTCCCATTTTATGAATATAGTTTTGATGGTATAATAATAATAATTCCAATGCCTGGTCCTAAATTATATCCATTTTAAAACTATCACTTTTTAAGGTCAATATGTGAAAAAAGTATAAAACCTATAATTCCAAATTTTCCTTTATGTATGTTCTTTATAATTCACAGGAACAAGTTATCTTTTATAAAAATTTATAAATTTTTATTATTTAAATTGTATTTTTATTTACAATTTAATAAAATAATTTACAATTATTTAAATTGTATCAATTTTTTAATAAATTGAAAAGTTAGAAAAACAAATCTAATCTGTGTTTCTGAGAGACCTGGGATACATTTGACAAATTCATAATATAAGTAGGTTAAGGATTCAAATTTAATTAATTATTTAACCAATCTACTTTTTTTTTTTGTGGAAGGTAAAAGATACTAGTCAAACCAATTGTAAAGCCATTCATGATAACATAATTGTTTGACTTAGTCTTTTGTATTTCAAGCTATTTTTGCATACCAGGTGGAAAGGACAGGGAGTTTGAATTTCAACACCTCATTCTCTTTGTAATGGAGCAAAATAAGCATAAATGTAAACTTTGGAAAATATCTATGTAAATTATCAAAGTGGCTTTAAAATGTATCCATCATTTATCACTTGGGCCTGCTAAGTCCCTTCAGTTTTGTCTGACTCTTGGTGACCCCGTGAACTATAGCCCACCCGGCTCCTCTGTCCATGGGATTCTCCAGGCATGAATACTGGAGTGGGTTGCCATATCCTCCAAGGGGTCTTCCCACCAGGGACTGAACCCAGGTCTCCTGTGTCTCCTGCATTGCAAGCAGATTCTTTACCTGCTAAGCCATCAGGGAAACCTATGCAACTCTCTAAGCTCCATCAAACCCCAGTTCTCTATTTGATGCTCTGACAGCACCTTAAATGCGTGTTTACTCAAGACATAAGCTATAATATTCTAGCAGCAGTATCCAGCTAACCTGGCAAAAGTCTGGCTATTAAATCCTCCAATAGGCTTCTGAATAAGCTACCAATTAAAATCTTAAGAGTAGCATGCCAGTCCCAAGGATTATAGATTATTGAGTTCCCTAGATGACTACACCTTATTCTTCTAGGGGCAGAAGTGTTTGTGTGGCATTTCCAGTGCAAACCAGGAATATCAACCATTTATTCTTTCATCTGAAAGAATGCTTTGGTTTATTTATGAAGCCTCTGACATTAATTGAAGATAGTAATACATTAAGTCCCTTGTACTGCAAGGAGATCCAACCAGTCCATTCTAAAGGAGATCAATCCTGGGTGTTCATTGGAAGGACTGATGCTAAAGCTGAAACTGCAATACTTTGGCCACCTCATGCGACGAGTTGACTCACTGGAAAAGACTCTGATGCTGGGAAAGGTTGGGGGCGGGAGGAGAAGGGGACGACGGAGAATGAGATGACTGGATGGCACCACCGACTCTGTGGACATGAGTTTGAGTGAACTCCGGGAGTTGGTGATGGACAGGGAGGCCTGGCGTGCTGTGATTCATGGGGTCGCGGAGAGTCGGACTTGACTGAGCGACTGAACTGAACTGAACTGAATACATTAAGTGCTCAGAACAGCTTGATCTTGTGGTTGGCCTTTTGATTCAAATTCTTAATTGCTAACTAAGCAATCTTTCAGCCTACTTAACTATTAAATAACCAACAATAGATTTTTGTATTTCTGATTAGGCCGTTTCAAGCTGTATATTAAAATTAAACTGGGGGGTTCAGGAAGGATAACTCATGTACATCCGGGGCGGATTCATGTCAATGTATGGCAAAACCAACCAATATAATATTGTAAAATAATTAGCCTCCAATAAAAAATTAAAAAACTAAATTAAATTATTTATTATTATTTTTTAAACTAAATTAAATTAAACTGAGATGGATGTGTGTGTTCATAGACAATATAGCAAAATTTTAACACTTTAAACTGAATCTGTTCTGTTCTTAGTTACCAATATTTATAGGACATGTAAGTATAAATAAATGAAATCTCACCTACCCAACTTGTGTAGAAAAATTTCCTCTCTGCTATTAATTTAAAATCCCAGTTGAGTTTCATTTCTGGTGATTTTTCCTCATCTAGACCGTGGGTTTTGTAGGTACAAACCTCATGTGCACTTAGCACAATGCCTGACACATTATTTCTTGTTGCTGTTTAGTCACTAAGTCGTGTCCGACACTTTTGTGACTCCATGGACTGTAGCCCAGCCAGGCTTCTCTGTGCATGAGATTTCCCAGGCAAGGATATTGGCGTGGGTTGCCAATTTCTCCTCCATCAGATCTTCCCACCCAGGGATTGAACCCGAGGCTCCTGTGGTGTCGTTTCCTGAATTGCAGACATATTCTTTACTGCTGAGGCGCATTATAAACCTCCAAGTAAATGAATATGGAAAGTTATTGAACGTTCCTCCTTCTACAACTTCAATGGTCACTCCATAACCAGGTTTCTGCTCATTATAATAGTTTTGTAGTGTTTAAATTGTTTTTTTTTTTATGGTAGGAGTGATGGAGCAACTATGAAGTCTTTGTGGAGTTGTAAGGGAACTCCTTCCAAAACAAAACAGGGTTTCTGTGTATAGAATCACAAAATATGCAAGTCATTTATACTGTTAGGAGACCTCTATAAAAAGTGTTTTTGAGGTTTTATTTCACAATGGATGTAGAAATAAAATAAATCACCAATAACTTTGATTCAGCCTTGAAGATTATTTGTGAATCTAGAAACCACATGTTCCCACTATTAATGAAAGAGAAATCCTTGAGAGAAATTTCTGGCAAAGAAACTGTTGACACAAGAGCTTTGGGTTAGTCCTGCGTCTTTGCTTATTTTGAGAAAGACAAAATCTTGGCAGCCCACTGACTGTAAGATTTCAGTAGAGTCTTATTCTTTTTATGTCATCAAAACTTTAATTTTCTAGATCTGTCTACTGTTAAACTGTCTTCTCTAAGTCTCGGATATGTGTTCTAATAGTTCCAAGGACAGATGGCATATAACCTTGAGACTAGGGAAGGTTTTATATTTTTTAAACTACATTGTAGAAACTGTCTTTATTTGCTTAATGTTGAAAACTAAATTTGCCCAATGTAGCTGATTTTGCTTAATACCTTGTGACAATCCTTGACCATGACCACAGTGATCTAGCTATCTTTAAGTAAATCTGATGAGAAGATTCCATGGTTTCTCCAGAATTAAGAACATATATGATGTTCTTATGTTGCAAGTAAAGTATATAAGTACCTAACAGGTTAACTTTAAAACATAGTGTAAATTCTTATTTGTATAAAGATATAAAATATTGCACATGAAATAAAAAAACCATGCCTATTGTCTTTGTTTTTTCATCATGGTAGTGCATATGTATGATTAAAAAAACAAATTGTATTTAAAGATTTACAACTAAAAGTAATATTACCTCACTCATTCCAATCCCTTATCCCCACTCTCTAGGGACCATCTTGCAGTTCTGCTATTCTTATCATGAATGCATCCATATTTATAAATGACAGACTATTTGCATTTTCTTGATATTTTATTTTTTATTGTTTCAAAAACAATTTTAGGAATCTTTACTTAAAAGCAACCTTATCTTAAAATGGAGTAACTTTGGTTTTACGAGCAGAAAGCAAAGTACAGAAGCAAAAATGCATTACAGGAGCATTAAGTTCTACATTAGGTCACAGCGTCTAATCTGAAATCACACCCATAATATCATTTTTCAGGATATCTGGGAAATAGTTATTTCCCAGGATGTCTGAACCATAGCTACTCTATTATGACTTTTAATTGTAAAAAAAAAAAAAAATTTTTTTAATAGCAAAAGCAGATTTCACCATTAATGAATATTTTAGTTTAAAATATTTTGTACTGCCTTGTATTTCTGCCACCTCTCTGCAAAACTTCTAAGTATGATTATATCAAACTTTCATGATATATCATTGTGACACTATATTTTTACATTGGAACCCCAAAGTATTAAAAAATGATCACATTTCCTTATGAATACTCTCTTTTCTTGGAGTTAATATTTACCTTTTTTAAAAAATTGCTTAGTTTTCTATTAGTACCTATTTATTTCTAAAGTCTCCACAAAAATGTTGTATCCTCCCAGTATAATGAAATTTGTTAAATAACTTATCAGTATAAATATATATGTGTGTGTGTGTGCATGCTAAGTCACTTCAGTTGTGTCTGACTCTTTGTGACTCTATGGACCTTAACCTGCCAGGCTCCTCTGTCCATGGGATTCTCCAGGCAAGAATACTGGAATGGGTTGCCATGTCCTCTTCCAGGGAATTTTCCAAGCCCAGGTATGGAACCCACATTTCTTGTGTACCTTGCAATGGCTGCTGCTGCTGCTGCTAAGTCGCTTCAGTCATGTCCGACTCTCTGCGACCCCATAGACAGCAGCCCACCAGGCTCCCCCATCCCTGGGATTCTCCAGGCAAGAACACTGTGGGTTCTTTACCACTAGTACAACCTACGGGGACCAAGCCCCACCCCAACCAGCGGGCAACTTCCTTTAGTTCAAAAGAGGAAAACTTTCTTAGCTGGGGTGAGGAGGTCTGCTCCCTCACCTGGCAGTTGCCCTAGGTGAAAAAGGGAGAGTGATGACCAGATGCTATTCTTCAGGGAAAAGACTGCAGGGGAAAATAATAATAATAAGGTATATGTAGTCTTTTCCCTGAAGACCTACCTTGGGTAATCACTCTTTCTTTCTTGCCTAGGCCAACTGCCAGGTGAGGGAGCAGACCTCCGCCTGCAAGTTGAGAAAAGTCTTCTCTTTTGAGCTAAAGGAAATTGCCTACTGGTTGGGGTAGGGCCTGGGACCAGTAGGTGATATGTGGGGTTTTCCAAAAAGGCAAACTGGGTGCATTAGGAGACCAAAGTGTGTGTTTTGTGGCTTCAGGTGCTTTGGGGGAAGTAATGTGGGCTCCACGGTGTCAGGGGCAGGCAGACGCCGGCCTGGGATGCACTGAACATCACGGGCTCTGAGAACAGAGGAACCTGGCCTCAGACCCACAGGTTCAGGTACCACCCCTCCCAGAGAAAGCTCAATCTCGTGGGACCTTTACAGAGGAAGTCCAGTCTCATGGGATCTCAGCAGAGCTTGGGGAGCTCGCAGGGAAACGATGAGAAACCCTTGAGACCCTCCTCCCTGACTGTCTACACGGAGCGCTCCTCTCACCTGCTATCTCCTGATGCCTCCAGAGCAGGGTTGCAGTGCAGCCCAGCCAGGTATTTTATACACCTGTATAGTCTTGTATAAATATTTCTTTGTTTTTCCCCCTGAAATGGCCTTCCTGTAGACCACCATCTGCCTGCTCCTATCTGTACTGGCAATTCCTAGATTTTTCTCCGCTGTCATCCTGAGAATTCCCTTCACGTCTGTGAAATTGCTGAATCAGTGTTGGTTGGACTCATGTCCCAGATTTTAGGTCATCCATAGTCTTTTTGGACTCATTTTCTCTTTCAGTGTGTACATTCGTCAGCAGTTTGAAAAAAAAAAATGCTCATGAGGTAAAATTTTTGAAGTCTTCCATTCAGAGAAGAAGGCTTCTGTAAGTCTGACTGCTGAGCTGTGGAAATCTGAGTAGGGCTGGGGGCGGTTGCCTTCTTCACTGTGTCTGGGTCTCAGGTCCAGATTTTGGTCTCCCACTCTAGAAAGTAAGGCTCCATCTTCTACCTTAGAGAGGTGGTGGGGTGGGTGGTTGTGCAGAATGTCAAGGGAACTGGGTGCCTTCTAACTATCTCTTACCCGGAATTTCCACCTTTTTTTTTATCCATTTGTCCACAATTCTTAAAAACAGACAAAGATTCAATATAGCAAATGTGTCTACAGCAAATTCAAAGCTGTCTCTCATCCATTTTTGAGCAACGCATAAATAACAAAAGAAAGACATTAAAAGTTTGCTGTTTTTCTCTGAACTCTCTTCTGGTGAAAATTATAGCTTGAAATGATTGTCTATTTAGTAGTACTGTAATGGCTGTTGGAATGTGATTGTGATTTACCTCCCATAAGTTCGGCGTCCCCATGAGAAATAGAACCTTTCTGGATTTCTAGATGTTCTTTTTCTTTGCGATACTCAATTTATAACCCCTTGGATTTTCTGCAATAAAAGGAGCTGAGGACCTTAAGTGCATCCCAATTTTTACGGTTACAGACTCCAGACTAAGTAGGCAGAACGTTTCCTTTTGAGCAGGACTTGGTGATTTTAGTACCTGGAGAAAAACTGAATCAACTTAGGAAAAATGAAAGCCCAAGGGAAACCAAAATGCATTAAAAATTATACTTTTCAATACTTTGAAATTCTTCCTTAACCTACCATGAATAATATTTTTTCCCCTCGTTTTAGACATTTTTGTTTCCAACTCTTTTAAATTCCTGTGGATATTATTGGCTTGTTGAAATCTCACAGGACTGATGCTTGCCACAGACTTTGAAATGTTGCCAAACTAACTCTGAGATCTGTTTTATTTTACAGAAAATATAGTGTTTCAATACAATTACTAATTTGTAAATCCAGAAAAGAGTAACAGAGCTCACCATTGCCGGATAGTGAGAATTTTCTCCCTCTACAATATATGTTTTTAAAATTCAATCTTCCATTAAGTCATTGAAAAAGAATGTATTATATATTTCCTCCTCCCTTTTAAAAGATAGAAGGGGGAGATCGTAATCAGGTGAATGTATGTGTGCCTGATAGCACCGTGAACATAATGATGGGAAGCCATTCTCCCATTAGTCTGTTGCCCAAACTGTGGTTTGAAAGAATTTAAGCAACAGATATATTGTAAAGTTCTTCTTTGCTTGACTTTTTTTTTTTTTGAATCAATAGAACATTTTTACTCTTTTTATTTAATATTTTTTGGCCATACTGAATGGCACAGGGATTGAACTCATGCCGTCTGCAGTGGAAATTCAGAGTCCTAACCACTAGACTGACAAGAAAGTCCGTTTTTCTTGACTGCTTGCATCACATTTACTTAGAATCTCAACAATTTCTGGTAGTCGCATCACATCATATTTTTTGGTTGTTATTTTCTTACGCTAGTTGGCCTAGTAGTGTCCTTCGTATGTCCTTAGGGTAGGGAACAAAGATCTGCAACTGTTATTCCTCTGTAATTTACCCTCTCCCCAAGTTTACAGGCTTAAAATATCCATGTCATAGAAAAAGACCTACCAGGATTTGGTATTTTTCTTGATTTTAAAATGGAAGTTCATCATAATATTTTTTGTTTCTTTGTTTTGGTCTAGAGCTAGAAAGTGACAATTTTAAAATATAATTTTCAGTTGTCATTGCATTAATGAAACACTGATAGCTTCCCCAGCTCTGGTGTCATTAGTTTCATCATCTGAAATGAGGTAGGATAATTTACATTGAATACATTTCTCTTTTGTTTAAAGTCATTAATTTTATTTTCTGCTTAAAATCATCCATTGATATTCTAAATGATTTTTAACTGTTCATGGAAGTTTAGAAAGAAGACTATAAAGAAAGGGAAAAAAAAATATTTCTTTCCACCTAATTAGCTCATTTTCAATGACTTTTTTTCAAGATTAGTCAAGAGTTTGGATCTCTTTCCATAAATGATGTTTTATATACAATTGATCAGATTCAAAAATGACTATCCATTTCAGAGATTTGAAGTCCAGCTTTTCATTTGCTTTTTCTGTAAAAGGGAGTATTAACAGGTCACCTCCATATTGGTGCCAAAATACGTTTTAAAAATGATAATGTTTTAGTTTTTCCTTATGTTTTATCATTTTAATTTTGACATTCATCATTTGTACCTTCTCTGTTAAGTATTTGATTAAAAGTAAATCAACTAACAAAGCTTGTCAACTAGACAACTTCCTTGTCAGCAAGCATTGACAATGATGAACATTTTGAAGCTCTTCTTACAAATCTCCTAGCCGTATTTTAATCAGTGCACTTTAGGCAACATACACAACAAACTGTTGTGATATTCTTGTCAGTAGTCTCTGATCTATCCAGGAAAGCCTCCTAGAAAAGGTGATAACTGAACTAAAAATTAATGAATGAGATTTTGAGGCTGGAGTTATGGACTGGGAGTGGAACTGATGTGATCACCAAGAGGCCAGGCTAGCTAGAAACAGTAAAAGTTAATCAGAATTTCAGAAGATGACATCAAAGGGATGGGGGCAGGATTTGGAGACCACACAGAGCTTTGTAGACCATGGTGGAGGTTTGCATTTTATTCTGTGTGTGATGAAAAGTCATTGGAGATTTGTTTTATTCTATCATTTACATGGGCTTCCCTGGTGGTTCAGATGGTAAAGAACCTACCGCCAATGCAGGAGACCTGGGTTAGATCATTTACTTATTTACTGATGAGAGGGCGTGGCATGATCTGAGAAGTGCACATGTTTCTAGTCGTGTCTGTCTCTTTGTGATCTCAAGGAATGTAGCCCGCCAGGCTCCTCTCTCCATGAACTTTTCCAGGCAAGAATACTGGGGTGGGTTGTCATTTCCTAGTCAAGGGGATCTTCCTGACCCAGGGATCAAACCTGCATCTCTTGAGTCTCCTGCATTGGCAGGTGGATTCTTTTACCACTAAGCCACCTAGGAATTTAACACGACCTGACTTTTGATTAAAGCATTTAAGTTAGGAACTATGTGAAAATGTTCTGTAGGATTTCAAGGGTGGCAACATTGAGTAAGTTTCAATAGTCAGGTGAGAGATGATGGTTTTTCACACTAAGATGGTAGCATCTTAGTGGTAAGTAAGTAGTAGTCATTCTGATTCAGCAATAAGGGCCAATGGGATAAACGAAAGTGTTAAATTTAGCAAAAAAAAAATTAATTTTTAAAAACTATAGATTTTCTATAAGAAAGTCAAATCAAAACAGCTAATAATGAATGAAGAAGGAAGTACCAAAAGAAATAAACCAGGGTTCAGACAAAATTGAATTTAAAATATAGAGCCTTATTAAGGAGCAATAAATAACAAGAGTTGAAGATGAAGAGGGAAATATACAATAAAGTACCATTAACTCATATGTGCCAAGAGCTCTTCAAAGTACAAAGAGGATGTAGAAAGTTCAATAAACTTCTCCTAGGACATGCTGTTTCATTTATTTTTTTCTTTTTTCCTATCCCAGTAAAATACACCAAATGCTCAACCAAAAACCTAGGCACCCCTATCACTCTTTCCCTCACCTCCCACTTCCATTTCTTTATTAAGGCTTGTTGGTTCAACCATCAAATTGAATCTTAAATGATTCCACTTTATCTCCATCTCTAACTAGCAGTTCAAGACAATATCATCTTTCATCTGAACTTCGTTTCCTACAGACTGTTCTTTCTTTTTTATATTTTGAACACCCAGTTATACATTATCTCCATAATAGCTTGAATAATCTTTTGAAAGCATTAATCATTCCATGTCAAATCTCAATGACTTCTTATTTCACTTAGAATAAAATCCATAAATTTACAATGACTTATAATTTTCTGCAAGATCTAGTTCTTTCTGTAATTTTAGTCCTATATATTGGCAGCCTCCCCCATATGGGAATAAAGGAAAACCAAAAAAAAAAAAGCATTTTAAAAAGTGAAAAGCATTAATCCTCAAGAACAAAGAGAATAGCTAATGAATATTAGCAACTGAGTTCAACAAAGTTTTGATATGAAATATTGGCATTTGTTTCTATTGCTTTATCTGAATTTGTGTATAATCTATATTATATTGTATTATAATCACATTATACTTTTATTTATATTATATTTAAATTGTATTTGTATTATATGCATGTTATATTTAATTATGATATACTTTATGCTATATTTTTCTTATAACTGTGTTTATAACTGATTTAACCGAGCAGATAAAGTTTCAGCAACAACGAGGATGGGGTTAAACACCGATAGACTTGGTCATGTTTCCCTGCTTCTCCCCTCCCCCACCTTCCTGCTCTCCTCCACCTCTGAAACTTAGGATTTGGAGACACAAGTAGCAGGCAGGGGTAAGGATGAGGCTGAATATTGTTGTACTGATTCAAAGTAATCTATATTGATATCAATATATAGACATAGATATATTGCAAGGTGCCAAGGAGTTGAAAGAAGCTCAGGACAGTCAATGCTCAAGAGAACCGAACTCTGCGGCTGCTGTTGTTCCTTCGCTCAGTAGTCTCCAACTCTTTGCGACTCCATGGACTGCAGCACATCAGGCTTCCCTGTCAATCACCATCTTCTGGAGTTTGCTCAAACTCCTGTCCACTGAGTCAGCGAAGAATGTGGTTGAAGCACAGGACATAATTCAAAGAATCTGGAGCAAATGTTCACAAATGACTAAATTCAGCTCAATTCAGTTCAGTTCAGTTGCTCAGCCGTGTCTGACTCTTTGCAACCCCATGAACCGCAAAATGCCAGGCCTCCCTGTCCATCACCAACTCCTGGAGTTCACCCAAGCTCATGTCCATTGAGTCAGTGATGCCATCCAGCCATCTTGTTCTCCGTCATCCCCTTCTCCTCCTGCCCTCAATCGTTCCCAGCATCAGGGTCTTTTCAAATGAGTCAGCTCTCCCCATCAGGTGGCCGAAGTATTGGAGTTTCAGCTTCAACATCAGTCCTTCCAATGAACACCCAGGACTGATCTCCTTTAGAATGGACCAGTTGGATATCCAAGCCATCCAAGGGACTCTCAAGAGTCTTCTCCAGCACCACAGTTCAAAAGCATCAATTCTTCTGTGCTCATCTTTCTTCATAGTCCATCTCTCACATCCATACATGACCACTGGAAAAACCATAGCCTTGACTAGACAGACCTTTGTTGAAAAAGTAATGTCTCTGCTTTTTAATATGCAGTCTAGGTTGGTCATAACTTTCCTTCCAAGGAGTAAGCGTCTTTTAATTTCATGGCTGAAGTCACCATCTGCAGTGAATTTGGAGCCCCCCAAAATAAAGTCAGCCACTGTTTCCACTGTTCCCCATCTATTTCCCATGAAGTGATGGGACCAGATGCCATGATCTTAGTTTTCTGAATGTTGAGCTTTAAGCCAGCTTTTTCACTCTCCTCTTTCATTTTCATCAAGAGGCTTTTTAGTTCTTCACTTTCTGCCATAAGGGTGGTGTCATCTGCATATCTGAAGTTATTGATATTTCTCCCAGCAATCTTGATTCCAGCTTGTGCTTCATCCAGCCCAGCATTTCTCATGATATACTCTGCATATAAGTTAGATAAGCAGAGTGACAATATATAGCCTTGACATACTCCTTTTCCTATTTGTAACCAGTCTGTTATTCCATGTCCAGTTCTAACTGTTGCTTTGCTGCTGCTGCTGCTAAGTCACTTCAGTCGTGTCTGACTCTGTGCATCCCCATAGACGGCAGCCCACCAGGCTTCCCCGTCCCTGGGATTCTCCTGCTTTACACATTAGTTAATATTCAAAACATAAATAACTTGCACAACTTAATAATAAAAAGGTCAAAAGTGCAGTGGTGAAAAAAACTTAAAAGCATGCATAGATAATATACCAAAATGACAAAGAAGTGGCCAGAAAAAAATATACCTTCAATCTGTCAATAATAAAAATCATAAATGAAGCAATATGACAGCCTCTTTTCTCAGAGAAAATTAAACGACTTATTTTAGTGTGTTGAGAGGAATGGCTAATGCCAATATTCATAGGCGCCATCTCCACAAAAGCAGTTTGGCAGCATGAATCAACTTTGAAATGGACTTATACTTTGAAGTGTTCCACTTATTATTAAGAAAGATTAAGTTCTTTTTTATAACATTTTTTATTAGAAAACAGAAATTTACAACGTGTTTATATCACTAACTGAGTACATGGCATTTAAAAACAACATCATTACAGAAAGATAGAAAAATACAAAGTCTTAAAACCTATAGGATATGGAAAACGTTATCCACTGAGGCCTTAAATGTGGTGCTGCTAAGTCACTTCAGTTGTGTCTGACTCTGTGTGACCCCACAGACGGCAGCCCACCAGGCTCGCCCTTCCCTGGGATTCTCCGGGCAAGAACACTGGAGTGGGTTGCCATTTCCTTCTCCAAATGTCATAGACTTTACATAAAAAGGAAAAGCAGTGAGTATACAAGTATACTTAAGATTAAGTTCTTAAATGACATTGAAACATTTTTATTGTAACATAGTTTGTAATATGAAAAGAAGTGTTCGTTATTACAAATAATTAAAGCTATATGTGCTGTGATTCATGGGGTCGCAAAGAGTCGGACACGACTGAGCGACTGAACTGAACTGAACTGAACTGAATACAGTAAAATAAAGTACAGCCTTAAATATGATAGTAAATGAGAAAATACCTGTAATAGAACAATGTTAAGAAAGTAAGATAACAAAAAGCAAAATCCTCACATTTGCAAAATACTAATGTATGAAATAGATCTTTGTAAGCGTAGTGGTACTTTGCAGTTGTACACAGTGATTTAGTAGTAGGTGCTCAAAATGGTGAGATTGTAAGTCATTTATGTTTCTTCCTTTTTTGTTGGTATGTCTTTTTATATTTTCCTCCTGTGAATACCTGCTACTTTTAAAATTGAAAAGTGCAAATCATAATATTCATATTAGAGCATCATGTATAGTCTCATTGATATTTGAAAAGTGCCCTCAGGTTTTTTTTTTTCTTTTGGAGAAAATTTGCAATGGGCATGAGAATTCCATTTGTAAAAAGTAACTTATCTGTATTTGTTATCCTCTGTACCCTTCTTTATAAAGCTTCTGGATCACTGATTAGCTGAGAAACTCTTAGAATAGGACAATGTCACGTTTTAAGTTATAATGTAACCATGTGTAATATCATTTCAGTTCAGTTCAGTCGCTCAGTCGTGTCCGACTCTTTGCGACCCCATGAACCACAGCATGCCAGGCCTCCCTGTCCATCACCAACTCCAGGAGTTCACTCAATTTCATGTCCATAGAGTCGGTGATGCCATCCAGCCATCTCATTCTCTGTCATCCCCTTCTCCTCCCACCCACAATCCTTCCCAGCATCAGAGTCTTTACCAGTGAATCAACTCGTCGCATGAGGTGGCCAAAGTATTGGAGTTTCAGCTTCAGCATCAGTCCTTCCAATGAACACCCAGGATTGATCTCCTTTAGGATGGACTGGTTGGATCTCCTTGCAGTCCAAGGGACTCTCAAGAGTCTTCTCCAGCATCACAGTTCAAAAGCATCAATTCTTCGGCGATCAGCTTTCTTCACAATCCAACTCTCACATCCATACATGACCACTGGAAAAACCATAGCCTTGACTAGACAGACCTTTGTTGGTAAAGTAATGTCTTTACTTTTTAATATACTACCAATAACATGCATTGACCCTGAACTAGTGATTCGTCTCACATATCACAACATACGTGTTTCAATGCCATTCTCCCAAATCATCCCACCCTCACCCTCTCCCATAGAGTCCCAAAGACTGTTCTGTACATCTGTGTCTCTTTTGCTGTCTCGTATACAGGGTTATCATTTGCATCTTTCTAAATTCCATATATATGTGTTAGTATACTGTATTGGTGTTTTTCTTTCTGGCTTACTTCACTCTGTATAATAGGCTCCAGTTTCATCCACCTCATTAGAACTGATTCAAATGTATTCTTTTTAATGGCTGAATAATACTCCATTGTGTATATGTACCAAAGCTTTCTTATCCATTCGTCTGCAGATGGACATCTAGGTTGCTTCCATGTCCTGGCTATTATAAACAGTGCTGCAATGAACATTGGAGTACACGTGTCTCTTTCAATTCTGGTTTCCTCAGTGTGTATGCCCAGGAGTGCGACTGCTGGATCATATGGCAGTTCTATTTCCAATTTTTTGAGGAATCTCCACACTGTTCTCCATAGTGGCTGTACTAGTTTGCATTCCCACCAACAGTGTAAGAGGGTTCCTTTCTCTCCACATCATCTCCAGCATTTATTGCATGTAGACTTTTGGATAGCAGCCATTCTGACTGGTGTGAAATGGTATCTCATTGTGGTTTTGATTTGCATTTCTCTGATTATGAGGGATGTTGAGCATTTTTTCATGTGTTTGTTAGCCATCTTTATGTCTTCTTTGGAGAAATGTCTGTTTAGTTCTTTGGCCCATTTTTTGATTGGGTCATTTATTTTTCTGGAATTGAGCTGCAGGAGCTGCTTGTATAATTTGGAGATTAATCCTTTATCAGTTGCTTCATTTGCTATTATTTTCTCCCATTCTGAAGGCTGTCTTTTCACCTTACTTATAGTTTCCTTTGCTGTGCAGAAGCTTTTGATTTTAATTAGGTCCCATTTGTTTATTTTTGCTTTTATTTCCAGTATTCTGGGAGGTGGGTCATGGAGGATCCTGCTGTGATTTATGTCGGAGAGTGTTTTGCCTACATTCTCCTCTAGGAGTTTTATAGTTTCTGGTCTTACATTTAGCTCTCTAATCCATTTTGAGTTTATTTTGGTGTATGGTGTTAGGAAGTGTTCTAGTTTCATTCTTTTACAAGTGGCTGACCAGTTTTCCCAGCACCACTTGTTAAAGAGACTGTCTTTTCTCCATTTTATATTCTTGCCTCCTTTGTCAAAGATGAGGTGTCCATAGATGCGTGGATTTATCTCTGGGCTTTCTATTTTGTTCCATTGATCTATATTTCTGTCTTTATGCCAGTACCATACTGTCTTGATGATTGTGGCTTTGTAGTAGAGCCTGAAGTCCGGCAGGTTAATTCCACCAGTTCCAGTTTTCTTCTTCAAGATTGCTTTGGCTATTCGAGGTTTTTTGTATTTCCATACAAATTGTGAGATTATTTGTTCTAGTTCTGTGAAAAATATCTTTGGTAGCTTGATAGGGATTGCATTGAATGTATAAATTACTTTGGGTAGTATACTCATTTTTACAATATTTATTCTTCCAATCCATGAACATGGTATATTTCTCCATCTATTAGTGTCCTCTTTGATTGCTTTCAGTAGTGTTTTATAGTTTTCTATGTACAAGTCTTTTGTTTCCTTAGGTAGATATATTCCTAAGTATTTAATTCTTTTCGTTGCAACAGTGAATGGAATAGTTTCCTTAATTTCTCTTTCTATTTTCTCATTATTAGTGTATAGGAATGCAAGGGATTTCTGTGTGTTGATTTTATATCCTGCAACGTTACTGTAATCATTGATTAGCTCTAGTAGTTTTCTGGTAGAGTCTCTAGGGTTTTCTGTGTACAGGATCATGTCATCAGCGAACAGTGAAAGTTTTACTTCTTCTTTTCCAATTTGTATTCCTTTTATGTCTTTTTCTGCTCTGATTGCTGTAGCCAAAACTTCCAGAACTATGTTGAATAGTAGTGGTGAGAGTGGGCACCCTTGTCTTGTTCCTGACTTTAGGGGAAATGCTTTCAGTTTTTCACCATTGAGGATAATGTTTGCTGTGGGTTTGTCATATATAGCTTTTATTATGTTGAGGTATGTCCCTTCTATTCCCACTTTCTGGAGGGTTTTTATCATAAATGGATGTTGAATTTTGTTGAAGGCTTTCTCTGCATCTATTGAGATAATCATATGATTTTTATTTTTCAGTTTGTTAATGTGGTGTATTATGTTGACTGATTTGCGGATATTGAAGAATCCTTGCATTCCTGGGATAAAGCCCACTTGGTCATGATGTATGATCTTCTTAATATGCTGTTGGATTCTGATTGCTAGAATTTTGTTAAGGATTTTTGCATCTATGTTTATCAGTGATATTGGCCTGTAGTTTTCTTTTTTTGTGGGGTCTTTACCAGGTTTTGGGATTAGGGTGATGGTGGCCTCATAGAATGAGTTTGGAAGTTTCCCTCCCTCAGCAATTTTCTGGAAGAGTTTGAGTAGAATAGGTGTTAGCTCTTCTCTAAATTTTTGGTAGAATTCAGCTGTGAAGCCGTCTGGACCTGTGCTTCTGTTTGCTGGGAGATTTTTGATTACAGTTTCAATTTCCGTGCTTGTGATGGGTCTGTTCAGATTTTCTATTTCTTCCTGGTTCAGTTTTGGAAAGTTGTATTTTTCTAGGAATTTGTCCATTTCTTCCAGGTTATTCATTTTATTGCCATATAATTGCTGATAGTATTCTCTAATAATCCTTTGTATTTCTGTGTTGTCAGTTGTGATCTCTCCATTTTCATTTCTAATTTTATTGATTTGGTTCTTTTCCCTTTGTTTCTTGATAAGTCTGGCTAGTGGTTTGTCAATTTTATTTACCTTCTCAAAGAACCAGCTTTTGGCTTTGTTGATTTTTGCTATAGTCTCTTTTGTTTCTTTTGCATTTATCTCTGCCCTAATTTTTACAATTTCTTTCCTTCTACTGACCCTGGGATTCTTCATTTCTTCCTTTTCTAGTTGCTTTAGATGTAGAGTTAGGTTATTTAGTTGACTTTTTTCTTGTTTCTTGAGGTGTGCCTGTATTGCTATGTACTTCCCCCTTAGCACTGCTTTTACAGTGTCCCAGAGGTTTTGGGTTGTTGTGTTTTCATTTTCATTCATTTCTATGCATATTTTGATTTCTCTTTTGATTTCTTCTATGATTTGTTCGTTGTTCAGCAGCGTGTTGTTCAGCCTCCATATGTTGGCATGTTTAATAGTTTTTCTCCCATAATTGAGATCTAATTTTACTGCATTGTGGTCAGAAAAAATGCATGAAATGATTTCAACTTTTTTGAATTTACCAAGGCTAGATTTATGGCCCAGGATGTGATCTATCCTGGAAAAGGTTCCATGTGCACTTGAGAAAAAGGTGAAATTCATTGTTTTGGGGTGAAATGTCCTATAGATATCAATTAGGTCTAACTGGTCTATTGTATCATTTAAAGATTGTGTTTCCTTGTTAATTTTCTGTTTAGTTGATCTATCCATAGATGTAAGTGGGGTATTAAAATCTCCCACTATTATTGCATTATTGTTAATTTCCCCTTTCATACTTGTTAGTAATTGTCTTACATAATGCGGTGCTCCTATGTTGGGTGCATAAATATTTATAATTGTTATATCTTCATCTTGGATTGATCCTTTGATCATTATGTAGTTTCCTTCTTTGTCTCTTTTCACAGCCTTTGTTTTAAAGTCTATTTTATCTGATATGAGTATTGCTACTCCTGCTTTCTTTTGGTCTCTATTTGCACAGAGGGAGGATAAAGGGAGGAGGGAGGTGGGAGGGGGGTTCAGGAGGGGGAACTTATGTAAACCTGGGGCAAATTCATATCAATGTATGGCAAAACCAACCAATATAATATTGTAAAATAATTTGCCTCCAATAAAAAAATTAATTAATTACCTAAAAAAAATATATATATATACTACCAAGGTTGGTCATAACTTTCCTTCCAAGGAGCAAGCGTCTTTTAATTTCATGGCTGCAATCAGCATCTGCAGTGATTTTGGAGCCCAAAAAAATAAAGTCTGAGACTGTTTCCACTGTTTCCCCATCTATTTCCCATGAAGTGATGGGACCAGATGCCATGATCTTTGTTTTCTGAATGTTGAGCTTCAAGCCAACCTTTTCACTCTCCTCTTTCACTTTCATCAAGAGGCTTTTGAGTTCCTCTTCACTTTCTGCCATAAGGGTAGTGTCATCTGCATATCTGAGGTTATTGATATTTCTCCCGGCAATCTTGATTCCAGCTTGTGCTTCTTCCAGCCCAGCGTTCCTCATGATGTACTCTGCATATAAGTTAAATAAGCAAGGTGACAATATACAGCCTTGACGTACTCCTTTTCCTATTTGGAACCAGTCTGTTGTTCCATGTACAGTTCTGACTGTTGCTTCCTGACCTGCATACAGGTTTCTCAAGAGGCAGGTCAGGTGGTCTGGGATTCCCATCTCTTTCAGAATGTTCCACAGTTTCTTGTGATCCACACAGTCAAAGGCTTTGGCATAGTCAATGAAGCAGAATAGATGTTTTTCTGGAACTCTCTTGCTTTCTCCATGATCCAGCGGATATTGGCAATTTGATCTCTGTTGCCTCTGCCTTTTCTAAAACCTGCTTGAACATCTGGGAGTTCACAGTTCACATATTGCTGAAGCCTGGCTTGGAGAATTTTGAGCATGGCTTTACTAGCGTGTGAGATGAGTGCAATTGTGTAATATACCTGCCACTAAATAAGCATAACTAGTGTTTCAACCTTGATTTTTGTAAGGTTTTTCCTTGACTTAGCTCAGGGATATCTGTTTCTCCACCAGGATAAATCAGTTACATTATTGAGGTTGAAGTATTCATAGCTCATCGTATCTTGAATTGGCTTCATATAAAAAATAGAAAATGGGGGAGGGGCGAGTACAACAAAAACCATCTAGTTTGACGGATTGGAAACATCTTTAATGAAAACCGTGTTCTTTGCCCACACCTGGTGAATCACTTAGTGCGCTCATCCTGTGCCTCTTCTCTGAGAATTAGGACTGTATATTTAGCACAGTCACTAGATTCAGACTTACGCTGATCAGTTCTTGTCTCTATGGGTTTCTACAATTAACTGCAATCAACCCCACACTATTAAGGATGTCATTGCTGCTCTTCTTAGAATCTATGTTGGAAATGTCAGGAAATTTATAAACCATTTTATTTAATCCCTTAAAGTATACAGAAGAAAATGGATCCAGATGAGAGATACAAGAATCCTCCTGTTTCTCGGTCTGTAATTGAACAGTTCCCACAGCACCGACCCTGCCCTTGTGTTAAATAAAACCTCTTCATGCCCAGTGAAAGTGAAAGTCACTCGTTGTGTCTGACTCCTTGCAACCCCCATGGACTGTAATTCTCTAGGCCAGAATACTGGAGTGGGTAACCTTTCCCTTCTCCAGGGGATCTTCCCAACCAAAAGATTGAACCCAGGTCTCCTGCATTGCAGGCAGATTCTTTACCAGCTGAGCCACAAGGGAAGACCAGGCAGTTAGCAAATCTTTCTTCCTAATTTAGGACAGGGAAAGTTGGATTCAAAGGGAGACACTGGGAGGATTTTTATACCATAAAACTAAAATGATACTATTTATACTGTTCTTTTGTTCTTTCTTTCTTCTTCTTCTTTTTTTTAAACTTCAGTATACTCTTTTTACTATCCTGTAGAATCAGAGGCATGTGTGTGCCCTAAGGCTGAATCCACCAGACGCAGAAAGGCTCAGAGGAACTACTTCTTCCCTCTCTGTTGTTTTCAAAAGCTTGGAAATACCATGTTCATTTTTTATGATTATCTTTCTGATTTTATTTTTATGACATATTTTAGCAAAACAACTCAGGTACTTCTATATATGCTGCTGCTGCTAAGTCACTTCAGTCGTGTCCGACTCTGTGTGACCCCATAGACAGCAGCCCACTAGGCTCCCTGTCCCTGGGATTCTCCAGGCAAGAACACTGGAGTGGGTTGCCATTTCCTTCTCCAATGCATGAAAATGAAAAGTAAAAGTGAAGTCGCTCAGTTGTATCCGACTCTTCGTGACCCCATGGACTGCAGCTACCAGTCTCCTCCGCCCATGGGATTTTCCAGGCAAGAGTACTGGAGTGGGGTGCCATTGCCTTCTCTGACTTCCAAATGTAGAATTGATATAACAGGTATTATATAAAGTACTTTAAAATTTCACCTTAAATATTCAGAATCTAAAGATTAATTATTGAGTTTTAGTTTCTCCAAAACTTGGAGAAGTTTAATAATTGGTGATCTTTCTGTTAGAAAAAAATAATTCAAAATTACTAATACACAGTGAGGTTTAAAAGAACATTAATTTAGAAAAGAAATAATTTCATATGGATAATTTTTTAAAAAGCAAGCACAATTGTTCACAAAATTTAAAAATATCAACTTTGTAAATGCTTTTGTTCCTATAATTTATTCCTACAATCCTGTCATTATCAATTTTTACAGTGATTTCTAATAAAATTTTCTATATAGGGAAAAGATAATTTGATAATTCCCTTAGAATGTCTACTTTTTTTTTCAATTGTTGACATTAAAAAATATTTTCCTTTACCTTTTCAACTTACTATTAGTAAAGTCATACAAATTTGTAAATTTTTAGGATAATTATCAACATTGTGAACACCTCTACCAAGTTCCTTCTATAGGTACATGTTGAAAGCCTTCAGAGGATTTAAGCTTTTATGATGTGGTGATTAATCAATACTTTTTATTTATAACTTTGTTGTTGTTGCTGCCTTGTAGTGTCATAATATAAGCTGCATGTGCATATTATCTTTTGTTGATTCAGGAGTAGCAGTGCTGTGCGTGCTCAGCTGTGACTGACTCTTTGCGGCCCCGTGGACTGTAGCCCACTGGGCTCCTCTTGTCCATGGAATTTTTCAGGCAAAAATATTGGAGTGGTTGCTTTTTCCTATCCTATCCAGCAAATCATCAAAAGAGCAAAGAGTATGTTTGAAGAAGATGTTCATATGATTTACTCCTTAGACTATCAAAATATCTTAGAGCCTATTTTTCTGTTTGCTATTCATCTCTTTCTGTTAATGAAGTTCTGCTTTTAGGATGTTCTAAAACAGAGTCCAAGTTGGTCACTCTCATCCCTTTGCATGTTACCTGTGTATACTTTTCCTTGTAACTGTGGAGTTGAATCCTGTGACAGAAGTGTGAATGGCCTGAAAAGTCTAAAATAGTCATTGAATCTCTACAGAAAAAAGTAAAATTAAAGATTGTGTCAATCTCTGATGTAAGAGAACTTTTGTTGCAATTTGTTTCTCAGTGTCAGAACAGCTTCTGTTAATTTTATTGTTCATCTGTTTCTTTGTTTCTTATTCCTTTATTTTGTGCCTGAACTTTCTCTCAGTGCTTTTAGGTAACTTTTAATCTGATAGAAAACATAATCTTTATATAGGGATTAATCAAGAAATTGAAGATTTTTCCAAATTTTTAAATTGAAACATTCTGAAATATATTTTTACATTGTAGTTAAATGGCAGAAAAGTGCTTAATAAAATATGCCATTTATTTCAATATAGCAATTGCATATGCCAGCAGATTTGGAAAACTCAGCAGTGGCCACAGGACTGGAAGAGGTCAGTCTTCATTCCAATCCCAAAGAAAGGCAATGCCAAAGAATGCTCAAACTACCGCACAATTGCACTCATCTCACACGCTAGTAAAGTCATGCTCAAAATTCTCCAAGCCAGGCTTCAGCAGTATGTAAACCGTGAACTCCCAGATGTTCAAGCAGGTTTTAGAAAAGGCAGAGGCACCAGAGATCAAATTGCCAACATCCGCTGGATCATGGAGAAAGCAAGAGAGTTTCAGAAAAACATCTATTTCTGCAGAGTACATCATGAGGAACGCTGGGCTGGAGGAAGCACAAGCTGGAATCAAGGTTGCTGGGAGAAATATCAATAACCTCAGATATGCAGATGACACTACCCTTATGGCAGAAAGTGAAGAGGAACTCAGGAGCCTCTTGGTGAAAGTGAGGGAGGAGAGTGAAAAGGTTGGCTTGAAGCTCAACATTCAGAAAACAAAGATCATGGCATCTGGTCCCATCACTTCATGGGAAAAAGATGGAAAAACAGTGGAAACAGTGTCAGATTTTGTTTTTTTGGGCTCCAAAATCACTGCAGATGCTGATTGCAGCCATGAAATTAAAAGACGCTTGCTCCTTGGAAGGAAAGTTATGACCGACCTTGATAGTATATTAAAAAGCAGAGACATTACTTTGCCGACCAAGGTCCGTCTAGTCAAGGCAATGGTTTTTCCCGTGGTCATGTATGGATGTGAGAGTTGGACTGTGAAGAAGGCTGATCGCCGAAGAATCGATGCTTTTGAACTGTGGTGTTGGAGAAGACTCTTGAGAGTCCCTTATACTGCAAGGAGATCCAACCAGTCCATTCTAAAGGGGATCAATCCTGGATGTTCATTGGAGGGACTGATGCTAAAGCTGAAACTCCAATACTTTGGCCACCTCATGAGACGAGTTGACTCACTGGAAAAGACTCTGATGCTGGGAAATGTTGGGGGCGGGAGGAGAAGGGGACGACGGAGAATGAGATGGCTGGATGGCATCACCGACTCTGTGGACATGAGTTTGAGTGTACTCCGGGAGTTGGTGATGGACAGGGAGGCCTGGCGTGCTGTGATTCATGGGGTCGCGGAGAGTCGGACACGACTGAGCGACTGAACTGAACTGAACTGATGTTATAGTTTATAATTGCATTTTTGAGTTTATAATTGCATATGTTATATTAGCAAATGTAAGGGAACTCTTTTTTTGATGAGACATTGAGCCAAATACTTAATTACAACTTTGTGCATCTGATTTTCGAAAGCGTTATCCACAGACTACCTAATGACTCTGTACATTACAGAACGTTTTTATTTGCAGTGCAGATGCTGATGGTTCCAAGTCCAGTGGGACATTTTGCCTATCATCATACAGCCTCTGGTTCTGTAATTCATGTCATCATGCTGTGTATGTTGGCCCAGAAGATAGAAGGATCAGTCCTGATGTTACCAGGCATGAGAGGAAGTGTGGTGGACAGGAAATAGGAATAAGACAATGGTTTTAGCCAACTGCTTAAAATATATTACTTTGCAAATTAAAAGACAAACAAACAAGCAAGCAAAAAAAGCTAATAGAATGCATTGCTAGTGCCTCTTGGTGGATTTTTAAAAACCATGCAAGTGAGGGTTTTAAAGCTTCCTTTTCCCCTCCATCTTTGTATCTGTCTTTGCTATCAGCATACAGAAAGAAGGGTAAAATGATTTTAAATCCAGTCAGAGAATATAAAGCCTAGATTATCAAACTATTTTATTATGATCTTAAAACAGAAAGAAATTAAATTGTTAATATGCATGCAAACTTCCACCCAGAGTGTTGCCCCATCTCTGAATTGGCCATCAGATCACATTTCTTCCTGGGTCTTATCCTCTCATCATCTCTGAGCTGTTTGACACTTGGGTGTTTTCTGGTCCTTAGCTTTCGCCTCAGCCTCCTCTCTGACTTCTCTTCTGTGCTTGGTAAACCTGAACGGTCCAGAACCTTTGACTTTCATTACTGCTGTCCTTTTCACCGGTTCACATCTACATAGCCTTGCTTTTGAAATTTACCAATTTACACGTATTCCCTAAGGTTCTGGCAAAAGTGAGGCAAGCGACACACCTGCATTGGTCCATTGTAAGTATTTCTGCCAAGGCCTCTGAGTGTCTTGTCTTGTCTTTTCAGTCATTTTACAGTTAAGTCAGTGGGCTGAAGCTGTGTGAAGTTCGGGCCTCAGTTTCCGAATCCGTTCTTTAACGAAGAGAATTGTTATGTTGCCTCTGCCCCTTTTGCCTTGAATTGAGTGACTTAGGACCTGATGAGGGCTCCTAATGTTTCTCCCTGTCCAAGGCCCTTTATATGAAGCAGGGCTGAAACAAGAAAGATGAAGAGACTCTAGCCAAGGGAAAGGAGATGAGTACAGTGTTTTCATTATTTTTTGCTCACTTAAAATGTACATCACTCTTATCAATCACTTATTAATTATTAAGTGAGGAAAAGAGCAATGACACTCTGATGATGATACATGTGGAAAATTTGACAAAAATTCATGTCCAGTACACTATTAATAGGTCCCAAAGATAAAAACCTACCTTACTGTTGTTAACAGTGATCTTTTCATGGATATCAAAGGCTCACATGAGCCAGATTTCCAAAGTTCATTGGAAAATTTTGCTTGTATGTAACAACAGGTATATCCAACAACTTTCTGGAACAATTATATTATCCATGGGCATTTATATATGGTTTAACTTTGTTTGAAAATGCTTATAAAAGACTTAGGATGCATGATTAATAACCTTCTAACCTGGGTATTTGTAATTTCACCATTCTTTATTCAGGAAACGCCCTTTTTCCCTTTTAACCATTTTGAAAGGGCATTTATAAGAGCATAGAAGTTGAAGGTGTTCAGTTGATTTATTTTTCATACTTTTAATACCACATTTTTTTCCTGGGGATTCTCCAGAATTTCTGAATTTATAAATACTTATCTTCACAGCACCCTTTAAAAGGAAAAGCAAGCATATATGTTTATCATAAATGACAGCACTCTGGGAGGATGGTTGATCTGTATTGGTGGTTAAGATTATATTCATCGGAATACGAAATTACTTCTGTTGACTCTCTTGGAAGTAAGTCAACAGACCACAGAATTTTTCAGCTCTTAAGATTGCTTTTAGCTAAGGCAGAATCTAGGTAAAATATAAGACATCACAAGTGGTCAGTATGACTTTGAGTAATAGTTGCTAAGTCATGCCTGACTCTTTGCAATCCCATGGACTGTAGCCTGCCAGGCCCCTCTGCCCATGGAATTCTCCAGGCAGGATTACTGGAGTGGGTTGCCATGTCCTTCTCCACAGTGTGACTTTAGATCTGAGTAAATCAATGCTATGCGTGTGCATGCTATCTCTTCAGCCTTGTCTGACTCTTTGCGACCCACTGGACTGTAGCCCACTAGGCTCCTCTGTCCATGAGATTTCCCAGGCAAGAATATGGGAATGGGTTGTCATGCCCTGCTGCAGGGGATCTTCCCAACCCAAGGATCAAATCCCTTGTCTCTTGTGTCTCCTGCATTGGAAGGTAGGTTCTTTACCCCTAGCACCACCTGGGAAGCCCTGAGTAAATCAGTAACAGATAATAAAGACACATGCAACTGGTCTTATGAACATTTTTGCTGCTCAAGGCAGTATAAATCTCAAGGAACAAATACTATTTCAAGGGTTAGAATCATCATGATATGCTAGAAAGAGTATGCACTTTGGAATAACATATGTGTCTGTCACTAACTGTGGGTCTTAGGGTACTTTCCTACCTTCATGTGGTTTTTAAGAGCAAGGTTTCTGATTTGTTTCCAAGTTTCTCCATTGGCTGTCTCTTTAAGCTGCAGATAATAACTGTGATGGTTAGTTTTGTGTGTCAATTTCAGTAGACTACAGGGGGCCCAGATATTTTTAACCAATATGAGTGTTTCTGCAAGGGTTTTGTTTTTGTTTTTTGGATGAAATTAACATTTCAATTGTTAGACTGAATGAAGCAGAGTGCCCTCCCTAATAAAGGCCTTCCTGTTGTTGTTTAGTCACTAAGTCACACCCAACACTTTGTAACCCCATGGACTATAGCATTCCAGGCTTCCCTTTCCTTCCTGTCCCAGAGATGTTCAAACTTTGAGTTTGAGCAAATGTATCCTTTGAGTTTGAGCAAATGTATCCTTTGAGTCAGTGCTGCCATCCAACCATCTCACCCTTTGTCGCCCCATTCTCCTAGGTAGGCCTGGATAGAACCAAACCCCTGAACTACCCCAAGTGTGAGAAAATTGTTCCTGCTTCATGGTCTTTGAGCTGAGGCATTGGTTTTTCCTTCATCTTGAGTTCTTTAGCCTTTGGACCAGAATTATTATTGGTTCTGTCTCTCTGGAAAAGTTTGACTGATACATTAACTTAAGTAAATCTCCTCATGTTTAAAGAGAATGTGATAGGAACATTGTTTTAGAGGATTGTTGAATAGGTAAACCAAATAAAACACAGAATTCTGTATAAAATTCTGGTGTTTGGTATTCAGTCAATAAATGCTATTATTTATTTATTTATTTTCTTGAAACTGGAGGATAAACTTCTGGAAACAAGAGGATAAAGGTTTATAATAAAGAAGAGAAATCATGTTTTAATATATAAAGCAATGAATGCCTTGTACATCCTATGTGATCAAACATTGTATTCCTTGCTAAAAAAAACTTTATTAACTTCATTTTCCCTTGCCCCAAAGTGGCTGTGAACTTGTTGAATATAAAAATGTCATATTCATTTCTTCATTCTCCACGCCTAGTATGGTACTGCAGAAAAGCTAGCAAATGCTGAATAGACTAACAGTCTCACCTGTGGTATTAAAGTCACCACATGACAGAAAAGTGACTTTGAAAAAGATAACTTCAGGATACAAAAAAGTTGTGAATAAACTAGCAATCATAATCATATCCAAAGCTTCAAAATATTAAATGAAATATAACTATTAGTATAGACATGACTGCCCAACTGTTTGCATTGGCATTAATTGAATTTAGTAACCTGAGAATCCCATGGACGGCGGAGCCTGGTGGGCTGCCATCTATGGGGTCATACAGAGTCGGACACGACTGACGCGACTTAGCAGCAGCAGCAGCAACCTGCTCAGAGGCAGTTTTGAGGGCTGAAACAATCTGTCTCTTGGTTATAAATTTTAAAAATAGCTAAAACTCTTCATCACTAATATCTAGATCAATGGTAAAGTATAAGAATTATCAATGTCATTTTGAAGGGAAAGCGTTGTTATTAGCAGTAGGAGATGAAGCTACCAGGAACCTTCTTGCCTAGTATCACACATATGGAAATGTAATGAAAGACCAGTAGTTTCACCTATATACTGTTTCTAGTTTTTGTCACTAGTTTTATAGAATCAACTATTATGATGCTGCCATATGTTATATTAAACTTTCCAAGTAAGATCAATTATTATTTCATTTTTTTTTCTTCAATTGCTGCATTGATAGGGAGAGGCTTTGCAATCTTGTTTCCTGCTTTGAAATTTTATTCTTGCATTTATATGCCTTTGCAATAAAATTTCATTAACTTATAATCCAACATATAATGGTTTCTTGTAGCCTTTAATAAAATGGCATCAAGGGTAGTTGTTATTTTTTTCCTCTAAAATTAGGATGTTGCATTGATGGGACACACAGTGGGCACATCTTACTTTTGGGGTCACATTTTACATTTTGAAATGTATGCTTTGTTGGAGCAGAATGATTGTGACCAATGTAATGGAAATACTATGCTAATAATGGCTCCTTAAACTTGGAAAGAGTGCATAGATGAAAACAGTCTTTGTATATGTTTTCAAGTGACTTGAAAGAGGCAAAAAATTATATGTACAGGAACAAAAGGAAGGCATACTTCCTTACATAAAAAAATTTTATATCTGAAAAAGAACTGTTTAATCAATCAGTAACTTGACAGAAAGATTCCTTCCATCATAAAAGATACTTTGCTGTTGTAACTGGTGGATCTAATGGGCTTTCATTTTTTTTTTTTCCAACCTTTGTTTTGTCTTTTCAGAATGTTTCTACTTATCTTGTTTTATCAATGCAAACTTTTTTTAGTGTAATTGATCAGTATTTTCTTTTATGATGTGTGTTACTGCTCACAAGAAAAATCCTCTGCTCAAATATCAAAATACACTGTTTTCTTCTCAAATTTAAAAACATCACTTATACAACTTTTGTTTTAGTATATGATGCAAAATACAGGTCTAGCTTTACTTTTTATCTGTACATACCAAACTGTCACAGAAACATTTACTAAATAGTCCATTAAGGCTTTACTAATTTGCAGTGCCACCTTGTCATACTAAGCTCCCCAGTGCCAGTCCAAGGAGTGATGAGGGATTGCCAGATTTTTGCTGACCAAACAAAAATGGAGATTTTTAAATCTCCTGGTAATTTAACCTTGATTGATAATTCTATTTTTTGTGGGTGGACCTGCCATCTGATGTTATACAACTTTATTCAGCATCCAAATAATGTTAGTGGTGTTCTTTGGCATTGCCCTTCTTTGGGATTACAATGAAAACTGGCCTTTTCCAGTCCTGTGACCACTGCTGAGTTTTCCAAATTTGCTGGCATATTGAGTGCAACACTTTCACATCATCCTCTTTTAGAATTTGAAATAGTTCATCTGGAATTCCATCACCTCCACTAGCTTTCTAGTGATGCTTCCTAAGGCCCACTTGACTTTGTGCTCCAAGATAACTGGCTCTAGGTGAGTGATCACACCATTGTGATTATCCAGGTCATTAAGATCTTTTCCATGTAGTTCTTCTGTGTATTCTTGCCACCTCTTCCTAATATCTTCTGCTTCTGTTAGGTCCATACCATTTCTGTCCTTTATTGTGCCCATCTTTGCATGAAATGTTCCTTGGTATCTCTGATTTTCTTGAAGAGATCTCTAGTCTTTCCCATTCTATAGTTTTCCTCTATGTCTTGCATTTGTCATGGGAGTGTATGCTCCTCTGTTTTTGTCTTGTCACAACAAAGATTTGGAGTGACGGACATTAAAGCGCCCTCAGCGTGTCACAGCTCTCGGGTCTTAGACAGACCGTGTTATAGCTCTCAGGTCTCAAATGGACCGTGTTATAGCTCTTAGACAAATCAGTGTTATAACTCCGTGTTACAGCTCTATTTTATTTAGAAGATAGCAGGAAAATCCATCTTTGAGGCATGGGGACACGTAGATCTAAAGATGCGAAGAGAAGGGCGCCCCAGGCGTGGGAGAGAGAGAGCACGAGCTTTGGCTCCTTTTTTTATATGCCTTTTCCCCCTGGGCCTGTCCTGTGTAAATTGGGCCAGCCAGGAGTGCTGTTTGCTTTACCTGAGGTCCTCACTCCGGTCCTCTGACCTTCCTTTGTTTTACTTTCGCAGGCTTTTCCCTTCCCCGTCTTTTAGCCACTGCCATTCTGGACTCCTTTCCCCTATTCTGCCTACCTAACACATTGATCACTTAGGAAGGCTTCTTATCTCCTTGCTGTTCTTTGGAACGCTGCATTTAGATGGGTGTATCTTTCCTTTTCTCCTTTGTCTTTTGCTTCTCTTCTTTTCTCAGCTATTTTGAAGGCCTCCTCAGGCAACCATTTTGCCTTTTTTCATTTCTTTTTCTTGTGGATGGTTTTGATCACTGCCTTTACTCTTTAATCTTTGTCTTTTCCCCTTGTTTTTGCCGCTTTTGTTATTATAATCATATATGATGGCCTACTTCACAGAATCCTGCCTCTCTGCCTGACTGTGAAGCTAAAGTGCCTTTGTTCAGAACCCTGTCCACCTGAAGATGGCAGGAAGGAAGAAATTAACACATCCCCCTGCCTAAGGCTTGCCATTCTAGGACACATTTGTGAGTTTAAACGGCCTTTTTACTTAGTTTCCTCACGTTCCCCCATCTCTGGTCTATAAAAGGGCCTGAAATCCAGACCCTACAAGACTGCTATTCTGAGACTTTAGTCTTCCATCTTCTCGGTCGGCATGCTTTCCGAGTAAAATTGTATTCCCTGCCTCGGCAACTCGTCTCTTGGATTCATTGGACTCTTAGGTGATGAGCGTAGTGAGCTTGGACTTGGTAACAAGTGATTTCTTGCCCTGACAAAATACAGTGTCCCACTTCAACAAAACCGCTACCTTAACTTCATTGAATCTCCTGTTGTCTCACACACAGTGTTCTCTTCAGTTCAGTTCAGTTCAGTCGATCAGTCGTGTCCGATTCTCTGCGACCCCATGAATCACAGCACACCAGGCCTCCCTGTCCATCACCAACTCCCGGAGTTCACTCAAACTCATGTCCATCGAGTCGGTGATGCCATCCAGCCATCTCATTCTCTGTCATCCCCTTCTCCTCCTGCCTCCAATCCCTCCCAGCATCAGAGCCTTTTCCAGTAAGTCAACTCGTCGCATGAGGTAGCCATGACCCCTATTCAACTCTTGAATACTTGGTGCTGTTGACAAGAGGTATTTGCTTTTAACAGCAATAACCTCAGATATGCAGATGACACCACCCTTATGGCAGAAAGTGAAGAGGAACTCAAAAGCCTCTTGATGAAAGTGAAAGAGGAGAGTGAAAAGGTTGGCTTGAAGCTCAACATTCAGAAAACAAAGATCATGGCATCTGGTCCCATCACTTCATGGCAAATAGATGGGGAAACAGTGGAAACAGTCTCAGACTTTATTTTTTTGGGCTCCAAAATCACTGCGGATGCTGATTGCAGCCATGAAATTAAAAGACGCTTACTCCTTGGAAAGAAAGTTATCACCAATCTAGATAGTATATTAAAAAACAGAGACATTACTTTGCCAATAAAAGTCCATCTAGTCAAGGCCATGGTTTTTCCCGTGGTCATGTATGGATGTGAGAGTTGGACTGTGAAGAAAGCTGATCACCAAAGAATTGATGCTTTTGAACTGTGGTGTTGGAGAAGACTCTTGAGAGTCCCTTGGACTACAGGGAGTTCCAACCAGTCCATTCTAAAGGAGATCAATCCTGGGTGTTCATTGGAAGGACTGATGCTAAAGCTGAAACTCCAATACTTTGGCCACCTCATGCGACGAGTTGACTTACTGGAAAAGACTCTGATGCTGGGAAGGATTGGGGGCGGGAGGAGAAGGGGATGACAGAGAATGAGATGGCTGGATGGCATCACTGACTCGATGGACATGAGTTTGAGTGAACTCCAGGAGTTGGTGATGGACAGGGAGGCCTGGCATGCTGTGATTCATGGGGTCGCAGAGAGTCAGACATGACTGAGCGACTGAACTGAATGCATATCCTAGAAACTTAAGCCTGTTTATCCACATAGTTGTAGGACTTTTATTTTAAAAGCCGTTTAGAATTTTCTTGGCACAGAGATCTATATATCGTATACAAAATGTCTGAAAATATTAGTCACTCAGTGTCCTACTCTTTTAGAAAAAAGAAAGACACTAGAGGAAAAAAACTCTTGTTTCCCAATCAGAAGTGTATTGTTTGTAAACTCTGAGCTTCTTGAATCATAGTCATTCCTTAGGGTGAACTAGGCAAAGAATATTAGTATTGTGTTAAGTTAACAAGCAATTTTATATATGAAAATTTTATCCAATATTATAGAAGTAAGACTATATCAAATATATTATAGAAGTTTTCTGTTAACTGGAAAAAATGCATAACTTGGGGGTTTTGAGTTAAGTCTTATTTGGGAAAGAATGACAACTATAGTGCAGGAGACTGTCATTTCAGGTGTGTTGAAGGTCAGCGTCTACAGTGGTTAGTGATCTAACCCTTGTAGAGGAAGGTGGCAAGAGACAATTTTTAGTTGGCAGTATATTCTATAGAGGCTGAGATGATTAGGTAGTATCATGAGTCAATGACATGAATTTGAGCAAACTCCAGAAGATAGTGGAAGCCAAAGGAGCCTCGGGTCCATGGGGTCACAAAGAGTCAGACACAGCTTAGACATTAAACAGCAACACATTTTAGGAAAACTCTAGAAATAATTTTTAAAACATGTTATATTTATTATCTGCAAATGCATTATTCCTTCACTATTTTTTGTTGGAAGAGATCTATGGAACTTAGAATGATTTTTTTGCATTTAATATTTAGTTTTGGTTTTGTTTTCTATTGAAGTGAAGTGAAATGAAGTCGCTCAGTCATGTCCGACTCTTTGCGACCCAATGGACTATAGCCTACCAGGCTCCTCTGTCCATGGGATTTTCCAGGGAATAGTACTGGAGTGGATTGCCATTTCCTTCTCCAGGGGATCTTCCCAACCCAGGGATCGAACCCAGTTCTCCCACATTGTAGACAGACGCTTTACCATCTGAGTCACCAGAGAAGTCCTGTTTTCTGTTAGCGGGTCAATTTATGTGGTGTAGAATATAAGATAGAAATCTGATGGAGATTTCTCAACACATTGCCTTTGGTAGTTAAGGTGGCTGCTCGCTATTAAATATAATAGTCATCTCAGTAAATAGTCAGTAGCTGATAGGTTGATAATTCACACACTATGGAACACAAGCCATGATTGATAAGATTCTATCCCTTCTTACTAAGTGTGGATCTTTCTTTCTACTGATAGCTTTCCTCCTCCAAATCCAACTCATATACCCAATCCCAGCCCAAATTATTTTGAAAATGAAATAGATCCAGGAGGTCATTTATCTTCTAGCTGAGACAAAGCTGTAATACATGTTTTTAAAGGGTATTTTTAACTTTCTCCTAGTTTGTTTTGCTTTCTGTACAGCCTTGATACTCAGAAATGTAGTGATTTAACTTGGTTAGACATCCCAGCAGAGATGTTATGCACTGCCCTTCATTAGAATCTATTTAGTGCATAACTAGTCATATACTAATGGTTGTATAAGTAACTACAGGCTTTCAACATGTTTCCTTCCACTTATTGGAAATATCATCTTTACTCTTTTATTTATCCACTAGCTAGCTTGTGTTTCTTGGATCTGAGTGTCATACAGTGCTATCTTGGAAGAAAGAGAAAGTACTTCCTTCCTTCTTCATTATGTTTCAGCTGGGCTCAAAGCCAAAAGTTCATTGCGATCTGTAATTATCTTTCTTTGCTGACTGTGCTAGCAAAGAGAAATTTTAAATAGACTCTACCAAAAGAGTGTGGCATCAGAAAATAGACAATATTATGAATAAAGAATGAATTCATTCTTTTTTCTACTCAGGGCA
The DNA here is from genome assembly GCF_049115385.1 of Moschus berezovskii. Classification (NCBI taxonomy): domain Eukaryota; kingdom Metazoa; phylum Chordata; class Mammalia; order Artiodactyla; family Moschidae; genus Moschus; species Moschus berezovskii. The sequence goes on from NC_142462.1 coordinate 119,869,155, forward strand.
ATTTCTGGGACTTCCTCTTTTGGGTTATAGATTTCTGTGTATTTTAAGTAATATCCCCCAGAAGACAGAAGGAATGTGAGTGTCCTCCCATGTAAGCAACTAAAAGGCTGACATTCTGGATGGACCTTTTAATAGACTTATATATTGGGTAAATATAAATGACATCAGTGGTTAAATGCATTTGCAAGAGTAATGTAATGAGAAAAGTGTAGGGAGAATTTATCTCAGAGGAGCATTGAACTTAAGTGAATTGAACTATATGCCCACTGAAAGAAAGGGGGTAAAAGAAAACATATCTAATTAAGCAGACCACTTGACTTGGAACTCCACTCTATAAGCATGTACCCTAACAGTAAATGCAGTGAAATCTGTAAAACTTGTTGCAAATATGCCTAAAGCTATGAGATAAATGTGCAAATGACTTTAAAATTTCCCAGGCTGTAGAAAAGAAAATAAAGTTTCTTGCCTAAACAGCTGGGAAAGAGGAGAGTGATGTTATTCTTGACTTTCTTGGGATAGACAGTGAAAATTACCTGCAGGCCATAGACAGTCAGTTAATAATGAGTTGATGGATCTATATGTGTGTACACAAAACCATGTATAAAGTGTTTATATATATATATGTATATATAATATGTGATTTAGTGAAAATTTCAAGTGATTTGGATATATAGAATTTATACTTAGGCACAACAGTTGGAATCTAGCCTGAATATAAGATACAACTTTACTGAATAAACATATTTTTGGTGTTATCTATTCATTTGGCTTCTACTGCATGGTACTGTCAGAGAATAATTAGGGAGGGACCAGAAACTATCATTTACTGGGATTCTAACGTGTGCCTGAGGAAAAGTTATGACCAACCTTGATAGTATATTAAAAAGCAGAGACATTACTTTGCCAACCAAGGTCCGTCTAGTCAAGGCTATGGTTTTTCCAGTGGTCATGTATGGATGTGAGAGTTGGACTGTGAAGAAGGCTGATCACCGAAGAATTGATGCTTTTGAACTGTGGTGCTGGAGAAGACTCTTGAGAGTCCCTTGGACTGCAAGGAGATCCAACCAGTCCATTCTAAAGGAGATCAATCCTGGGTGTTCATTGGAAGGACTGATGCTAAAGCTGAAACTCCAATACTTTGGCCACCTCATGCGACGAGTTGACTCACTGGAAAAGAGTTGACTCACCTCATGCTAGGAAAGCTTGGGGGTGGGAGGAGAAGGGGACGACAGAGAATGAGATGGCTGCATGGCATCACCGACTCTGTGGACATGAGTTTGAGTGAACTCCGGGAGTTGGTGATGCTGTGATTCATGGGGTCGCGGAGAGTCGGACACGACTGAGCGACTGAACTGAACTGAACTGAACTGTGCTGAACTGTGTGTGGAGTAAGGATAGATACACTTCTTTGAGAAAATGATGTTTGATCTCTCGCCAGAAATTCAAGTAGGAATTATCCAGATGGATGAAGGAGTAAGTTTTGTTCTCAAACATCAGGTGTAAAATACAGCAAAAATAGTGCAACTAAATTTGTTGTTTTTGTTGTTATATAATGATGCTTTTTTAAAGCACATTCTATATATTTTAAATTAATTATTATCTCAGTTATTGTCATCTATCTTATGCATCTGCAGAATTTAGACTGTTGCCTGTCATGTTGTAGGTATCCAATTAAAACTAATTAAAGGAATGAACAAATGAAATAGATAAGGTGCTCCTCATTAGGTTTCTTAAGCTTACATATAGAAATCCTCTCCTCATTATTTTTCTTAGTTTAAGTCAACACTGAGAAGATTGACTTTCCATCATACTGTGTGTTTTCCCCCATGATTTTTATGGCTTTTTGAATCAGGACCATGACTTTTTTTTATAATCTAAAGGGAGAAAGGAATCAGATCTTCTTCTCATTGCTATGACCCTACTCAAAGTGGGATATACCATACCAAGTCAAGATAACAAAGGTAAATCTATTTAGAGAAAGAAAGAAATACAAGTTGAAATCAGATTTCCAGACAGGGTGTAAAATAGGGAGATCATAATCAAGGTGAAGCAAAGGCTTTTCTGACTTTTAAAAAACTGCACAACATTAAAACTGCAAGTTGTTTTATTTGGGGCAAAATGAGGACTATAGCCCAGGAGACAGCATCTCAGATAGCCCTGAGAAATTTCTCCAAAGCGGTAGGGAGAAGATCGGTAAATATGTGATTTTGGTGAAGGGGGAGTTCATGCAATCAAGCACATATTTTTTGCAGAAGGTTACTGCTAGTGTCGTCAAGGTTTCTGCTAGTAATGAGGTGCAGTTGTCACCATGAAGGATTTTAGTGCCTGTCTGCATATGAGGAGATGGGGCTTTGCAGGTGGCTCAGTGGTCAAGAATCTACCTACCAGAGCAGGAGACACAGGAGATGTGGGTTTGATCCCTGGGTCAGGAAGATTCCCTGAAGGAGAAAATGGCAACCCACTCCAGTATTCTTGCCTGGAATGGACAGAGAAGCCTAGCGAGCTATACTCCTTGGGGTTGCAAAGAGTCGGATGTGACTCAGACTGAGCACAGATATGAAGAGATACAAGAATCGGGCTCACACAATTACCTCTTGAAATACCTATGTGAAGACCAGTTCTGCCAGTTTTTCCCAGAGCGCAGAGCCCATCATTTCTGCTCTCCACACTGAAGTTCTTTCAAGTGTTGTTGAAAACCAGCCGCTGCAGCAGCACATGATTGAATCCTTGTGGAGGTAGATGGCAAGTGCCAATTTGTAGCTGACAGCTTCAAGAAAGACAAGGTCAGATGCACAGAGTATGGTGCTCCGGTTGTCAAGCTGAGGTTAAGATGGAAATTATTAGAGACACAAGTATTGAAGCTTTAGACTAGGAGGGGTAATGGTTGTTCATAGAGTCGAGCAGGCATTCAGAACCTGGTTGTCACAGGTGGTGTTTCTTTCCCTCTTGACCGTGGGTCACAAGTTGTCTACTCTCAAATATTGGCGTGTCACTTCCCTGGATATTTTATTGTTCTGCCATTCATTATCAACCACGCCATTACTTTTCTCCAGCAAGTCGTTTCTCAGGAATTCAGGGATTGTCACCTCATCTCTTGCCACTCTCCCAGGCTATACATGACTCCCACTGAATCCCTTTGCCTTAACTTTTGCTTTCACCAAAATTTCTCCTAACTTCTGCAGCCCTCCCTGGGGAGATGGGGAAGGAAGCAACAGTTTCCTTCTCTCCCTGACACAGACATGCAATGTGTAATCATCCCATCCAGGTCCAAAACACACATCCTTCCCGCTGCAAAGAGTTACTGTGTTTTCTTGAAACATCCTTACCATTTATTCTGGGAGTATTTGTATTTTTCCAGCATTGGCCTATTATGGAGCCTTGGTCACTGGCTCTGAGAGAGAGATCCCAGAGACTGAGGAATTCTCTTTCGCAGTCTCTGAGCTTTGCACAATGGTCAGCGTAGAACACATATTGATTACACTCTGGCCTCTGGCCTTTCCTTTTTATAGAATTCATAGTGGTCATTTGAAATATAGTGCACTATGAAAAAATAGCTTTCTTGACTGCAATTTTTTTCTTTTCTAGAGCCACAGCACTTGTGTCATACAGTGAGTATAAGGATTTCTTCAAACGTTTATCAACAATCTGAGGTCCATAGATAAGAAATTGAACAACAAAAAATAGTTGTTCTTTAATTGCCACAACCATTACATAAATTAGGGGATAAAAAACAACAACTATGATTTCTTCAAATTCTCAGTTTAAATAAGTCCCCCAGTTGAATTTCAGAGTTTCAGTCAGTCCCAGGCTGAGTGCCTATGTGTTGAGTCGCTTCAGCTGTGTCTGACTCTGTGTGACCCTATGGACTGTAACTTACCAAGTTCCTCAGTCCATGGGATTTTTTCAAGCAAGAATACGGGAGTGGGTTGCCATGCCCTCCTCCAGGGGATCTTCCTGACCCAGGGATTGAACCCACATCTCTTACATCTCCTGCATTGGCAAGCAGGTTCTTTACCATTAGCACCACCAGAGTAACCCAATTCCAGGCTAATTTTCTCCAAAGTTTGAATGTGGTAATTTTTTTTTTTTCCTCTTCTGATAGATCATATTTTGTTCTGTGCCCCATCATTAACATATCAAGTGGGTAGATCTTCTTTGTGTGACCTCCAGGTGTGAGAGGGCATTCAGCAGGTTCTTTCCGCAGCTGTTGAATTTTGCTAAAAGTATACTGGCCACTCCTTTTGATTCCTTTGTCCTTTTTAAATGGGCAGCTATTACCCACTCATTCTCTGGGTATTACACTTAAAATGATAGGTTTTCCCCACTATTATTTTAGACAATCACATTTATCATGAGAAATTAATCCTTAAGGAATCACTGATGCATGTTTCTGTCCAGCCCACAGGAACATAGTTATTAGTCATTTTCCACTTGAAAGGAAGTGACCTGTGAACCAGTTCTCATTTCCTTGTTGGATGAAGTGATGACACCCTGTCAATTCTCAGCCTACAGCGACCCCTGCCGGCCCAGTCACTAGTCCCAGGGGAACACTGTGGTTGCTATAATGAATGTGACCACTCACATACCTGTGAAAGTTTAAGTGAAAGTTGCTCAGTCGTGTCCAACTCTTTGCGACCCACTGACTAAACAGTCCTTGGGATTCTCCAGGCCAGAGTACTGGAGTGGGTAGCCTTTCCCTTTTCCAGGAGCTCTTCCCAACTCAGGGATCAAACCCAGGTCTCCTGCATTGCAAGCAGATTCTTTACCAGCTGAGCCAGGAGGGAAGCCCAAGAATACTGGAGTGGGTAGCCTTTCTCTTCTCTAGCGGATCTTCCCAGCCCAGGAATTGAACCAGGGTCTCCTGCATTGCAGGCAGATTCTTTACCAACTGAGCTATCATGGAAGCCCTGTAGGAACCTAAATAACCTTTATCAAGGTGATAAGTCCACCTATGGGTGTTGGACAGTAAGAACCTCTGTGGCTACTCAGTTGACAAGTTGTGTCCGATTCTTTGTAAGCTTTGGACTGTAGTCCGCCAGGCTCCTCTGTCCATGGGATTCTCCAGGCAAGAATAGTGGAGTGCGTTGCCATTTCTTCCTCCAGGGGAACTTCCTGACCAGGAATTGAACCCAGGAACCTCTATATTAAACCTATATAACCTTTGCTAAGGTGATGCACCCACCTCTGAATGCTGGACAGTAAGAACCTCTGTAACATATGTTTGAGTGGCAAAGATTGAAGCAAAGAGAACTTTGAGGTGGTTTGTGTTCAGAAATTTTCCATTTTCTCTCTGAAGGGCCCATTTCCTTTTTCTTGCAAACTTATAGAAAAGTAGTAGAGGCTGTTTTAGTAACATTTTGCAGTAAGTTACAGTCGCTGCCCTTGTATCCTATTCCACTATATTTTGTAATATTCCATGTGACTCTTCTCCTGGAGATTTTAATGAGAAATGGGAAGTTTTGCAATGGTGACATGGGACTACAAAACGTTTGTAATGCTGAACACAGTCCAGGGTACTGGGAACAGAAAATTGCACAAAGCACGAGACACTGTCTTTGAGGTGCTCACAAGAAATTAGGAAGCTGCAGTGTGGCCTCATCCTCTGAAAATGAAAAATGAATCTTTCTCAGGGGAGTGGGCTCAATTTGACCCCTGAAACACCACGGTGGTCGGGATTACAGACTCTGAATCTGCTGCAGACTTAGAATAACTAGTCAGCCTTTTGATATCACAGAGAAACCTAGGCAAGAAAAGACAGCCAGTCATCATGATCGAGATGTAGAATGAACTATGTGACCTATGTAGTGTTTACTTATGTAACCTGTTTGCTGCTGCTGCTGCTGAGTCATTTCAGCTGTGTCCAACTCTGTGTGTCCCTATGGACTACAGCCCTCCAGGCTCCTCGGTCCATGGGGATTCTCCAGGCAAGACTACTGGAGTGGGTTGCCATGCCCTCCTCCAGTGATCGAACCCAGATCTCCTGCATCACAGGCAGATTCTTTAGCGCTGAGCCACCAGGGAAGCCCATGTAACCTGTTTAAATAATGCTAAACACCACATTTCTATTATTTGGTGGTGCTAGTGGTAAAACCTGCCTACCAGGGCAGGTAGAGACTTGGGTTATATCTCTGAGTCGGGAAGATCCCCTGAAGGAGGGCATGGCAACCCACTCTAGTATTCTTGCCTGGAGAATCCCAAGGACAGAGTACGGTGGGCTACTTACTGTTCATAGAGTCCCAAAGTGTCAGACATGACTGAAGCAGCTTGGCACGCACAAACACCACATTTCTGTTACTGAAATTTTATAACATTGTTCATTCAGTGTAACTCGTTTGTTAACATGACCTTGATCCTTTTTGTGAGATTCTTGAGGACAGTGACATTGTATCTTATTTCCTTTTTTATATTCTAAAAGCCTTGTTTAATGCTGCCCCAAATAACAGACTTAGTAGATAAAATAATTATTGAACTAATGGGAAAATGAATAGAGCTCTGTTTTATGGACACTTTTCCTTTAACACATCCTATTGTTATTGTTAAACGTTGCGGTGTTCCAAACGCACCTGTCAACCTGGGCTTGACCTTGGGTCCAGAATCCTCTTTCTAACTGACGAAGAAATGCTTGAAGGTGAATTTCAAGGTCTTAAAGGTTACCAGTAATGTAGTGTGTAGTCAGCTGCTTTTGGTTAAAAGGAATTAAGAGACAAGAGACAGTGAAATGAATGTTAACATGATAGAAATTTAAATTAAAAACATCTTACAGACAATGTAGTTCAAGATTTACAACCCACCTTCCACGCCCCAAATCAAGAGCTATCAGATATTTTGCAGGCAGGCAGGGATGTTCCTGGAATCAAACAGGTGAGCATGCAAATTGCACTTAATGATGACCTTCAGGATACCTGAGCTAGAGTGCAGGTGTCAAGGGCTCCGCGTGGAAAGTAGCCATGCATGCGTGTGTGAAGAATGCAATACCTCACCATCGGGCATTGATGGATCCTTCACACAGAAGTCATTTGACTACCAAAAACATTAGTTTCTAAATAAAGAACTCAGATGATATACAACTGATGAAATGAAAGTCAGCTAGCAATTTTCTCAAATATATCTATCCCTAAATTTTTTGTTAAATATCTAAATGACTATGAATTATATATTCACTTTTACTTTTCCTTGTTCCAAAAGCAACTATTTCATCCCAGATTGTATATATCTGCTCTTGCATAAGGCACTGAAAATTTAACCAGCCTCAGAAAATCTTTATTAGAGGAAGAAAAAGGTCTTAAGTGTTTATTATTCATTTAACTCTGATTTTCAAGAGGAGTTTTAGTATACTGCTTCAAGTACCGTAGGATAGTTTTTGCCTTGCTCTCTTTTTTCATGTGTCTTAGAGTAGATTAATGCTGAATTCCCTCTTAGCTTGCTCAGTTCAGAAAATAAAACACAGTGTCTTTGCAGCCATGACATTTATTTAGATTTTTTGCAAATACAATCTATAGTGCCTAACCACATTCAGTTAGGTAAATATAAACATCTTGCAAGATGTCATATCATTGAAAAACTGATTTGGTTCTTACTATTTGTTTAGGTTTTTAAAAATTGTTTCGTATTGTTCTGAGATATCATTAAACAGTTAAAGCAGCCTTATCAGAGTCAGGTTGCCTTGGGTATGGTACAGTTTATGAAATCTGAATAATTTGACACAGTGGGGTTTTGATTTGCAGGGAAACAACCTGAAAGTTCATCTTCCCAGGCAAGGAGACGCTGGTTTATTTATTTCCCTGTATTAGGCAAGACAGGATGATTATTTATGTTGCGTGTTTCCCTGTTGGAATATTGGAAAATACTGAGGAAGAGGGCTTAGAGCAGCCAGCCATCCCAGTGTGCTGATCACCAGCAGTTAGCGGCAGTAAATGAGAAAATCCTTGCGCTTCTTCTTCATTTATTAAGATCCCATTCAAAACCCAAATCAGGACTGGAAGCTCTCTGCACAGCCTTAGTCCACTAGAGCTGAATTAAACTAAATTTTTCATGGTTTTGTTTTGAATACTGCTATCTCAAGCAAGAACCAAACCTTAGTGCACGTTTATAAAACAAGGGAACTTGTTTCAAAATGTTATTAAAACATGAAACATTTCTTCCCACTGTCCCTTAACTAAATGAAGTATCTGCTTCAACAGAAAAATATCATGCCATCAAGTTTTCTTTTGATTTATCTTTATAGATTTTTTCTTTAAATGTAATTCCCAGATGTCTTAATAAACAACAATAAAAATTCAAAACAAAGTTATGTATTGAGAGCAACTTGTTAATATTAAGTACAAGTCTGCTTGGTCTGTACACACTGGGAATCCCCCACACTAAACTGACTAGTTGGTATTAAAACAAGAAGACTCTGTTTTTTAATGTATTTTATTGAAGTGCAGTGTTGTGTTAATTTCTGATGTATAGCTAAGTAAGTAATTTGGTTTATATATATAAACCAAATTATGTATATACACACACACATATGTATATACACACATACATAAATATATTATTTTTATATTCTTTTCTATTATATTTATCACATAATATTGAATACACTTCCCTGGGCTATTCAGTAGGACCTTGATGTTTATCCAGATGATTCTCTTCAGTGTTAAGATAGTGTAAATCTGAGAACTCAATCCCACAGAAGCATTTTTTCTTTCTGTGAGTTTAGAAATAGTTTTGAGCAAGTGTTAAATTTTTAAACATATACATACTCAATCTTTTCCTGCACAGCTGGGTCCCCAGACTTTCTGTAAAGGGCCAGTATAAACACTCTAAGCTTTAGGGTCTGTCCATCAGTGTCTCTGTTTTCAACTCCGCTACTGTAGCATGAGATGAGCCATTGATAAGACCTACTCAGAGAGGTGTGGCTGTGTTCCAAAAGATGTAATTCACAAAATCAGGAGACTGGCTGCATTTAGTCTGGGCGGGTGGGGGGGTGGGCACAGTTTGCCAACCTCTAATGTACGACATTGGGTTAAGAGTTATTTTGGATATAAAGTTCTAAAAGACAGGTTATAGAGAGTTGTTATGTTGTGCTTGCTGAAATGTTTAGAGGAATAAAGATGAAGAAACAATTAGAGGAAAAGGATGGAAATAGGCAGCAGGTATGTCAGGGGACCTGCACTTTTGAGTGCAAACCAGGTGTCATTCGCACATGGCAGTGGTTTTGAAAGCAATCTGCCAGACCAGTGGGCACTCTAGTCTTCTAGTCTGTCTCCTCCAAAATATTTTCTTGGTTGTTCAGAGGTACCTGTGTCATTTGTTGCGTCAGTTCTGGCTCTCATGCGCCACCTCTCCTAGTGAAGTGGAAGGACAGATACCTTTTGGGGTGGGCCAGGGTGTTCCACAGCTTCTGCTGCACAAAACTGCCTTCTCAGCCGCTCATGTTGGGGCTAATGATGGGCACAGAAGTCACTGTCATTTGTCCTGTACAGAGTGTCTAGTCTAGGCCTTGTCAGTCTTGCTCTTGCGCGTTCTAATCTTAGTGTTTCCCACACAGAAGTGAGCTGGAAGGATTCCAGCCTGAAAGGGAGAATTTTCTCTTCCTCTGTGTGCCTAATGAGGGATACAGATGTCTGTGCCCAGATGGTTACCCCTCTTACCTGTAGGCTTTTTCCATTTTAACACATACACATGTGCATGCAGATTCATATGGCACACGAACATCTCCCACTGGGGAGCATCCCTGGTGTTCAAGTAGTCAGGGCGTGCCCAGACACAGCTGATCTCTCTGACTAAGGCCTGAGGTTGAGTCTGGCGCATCAGTCCAGAAGCCTTGAATACCTTCTCCTGCAGTCTAGTCTTGGTAGGAACCACTCCTTTCACCAGGCAAATATCTGTATCTTTGAGCCAAGGAAGGCATCGTTCCTGCCGCTGGCCCGTGTCTGAACTCAGTATCTGCTTCGGCCTACATCTGTTATATTAAATACTGCAAAAGAGTATCAAATGGACAATTTAAAATTCTGGGTAATTCAAAGCTAGGAAGAAAAAGCACTGTTTCACAAAATATGGTAGTTGAGAAATATATAATTACCTGGAGAGCAGAGGCACCTTAAATAATATAGCATCCAGTAGAAGGCAGGTGAAATGTGCCCCAGGTAAGAAACCACAGTGCCCTTCTGCTGCTTGGGGGAAGAAATAAGAGAACTATTAAGTGATCTCATGGAATTAATGATGCGTGGTCAGGTACTATGTATCAAATACCCAGTTAAGTGCTTTTTCGTCATGTCTTCTTCAATCTTCATTACAATCCTATGTGGAGCGATTTGTTTAATAACTTCAAAGTAATTATAATTAATGCAGAAAATAACTTAATAATCTTAGCTACCATTAGCAAAACAATTACCCTGTGGCAGTTTTCCTGTGCCAAAACCTCATGCACATTGAGATTTAGCATTCTCTCTCCCATTTTAGGGATGAGGAAATTGAAGATCAAAAGAGAACCCAGCTAGTGAAATGGCAGAGCCAAAGCTGAAATGCAGATGCGTTCAGTACACCTCTCACTCTTCCGTGCTTTATCTTTTCTTATGTGGATTCTTATTTTTGAAATATTTTATTTTGAGGTATAGTTGGTGTGCAGTTGTAAATAAGTTACAGGTGTCACTTCATGGCAAAGAGATGGGGAAACAGTGGAAACAGTGGCAGACTTTATTTTTGTGGGCTCCAAAATCACTGCAGATGGTGACTGCAGCCATGAAATTAAAAGACGCTTACTCCTTAGAAGGATAGTTATGACCAACCTAGATAGTTATGACCAACCTAGACAGCATATTCGGAGAAGGCAATGGCAAGCCACTCCAGTACTCTTGCCTAGAAAATCCCATGGATGGAGGAGCCTGGTAGGCTGCAGTCCATGGGGTCGCTAAGGGTCGGACACGACTGAGCGACTTCACTTTCACTTTTCACTTTCACACATTGGAGAAGGAAATGGCAACCCACTCCAGTGTTCTTGCCTGGAGAATCCCAGGGACGGGGGAGCCTGGTGGGCTTCCGTCTATGGGGTCACACAGAGTCGGACACGACTGAAGCAGCAGCAGACAGCATATTAAAAAGCATATTTTGCCAACAAAAATCCATCTAGTGAAAGCTATGGTTTTTCCAGTGGTCATGTATGGATATCAGAGTTGGACTATAAAGAAAGGTGAGAGCTGAAGAATTGATGCTTTTGAACTGTGGTGTTGGAGAAGACTCTTGAGAGTCCCTTGGACTGCAAGGAGATCCACCCAGTCCATCCTAAAGGAGATCAGCCCTGAGTATTCATTGGAAGAGTTGATATTGAAGCTGAAACCCCAATACTTTTGCCACCTGATGCAGAGAGCTGACTCATTTGAAAAGACCCTGATGCTGGGAAAGATTGAGGGCAGGAGGAAAAGGGGACGACAGAGGATGACATGGTTGGATGGCATCACCGACTCAATGGACGTGGGTTTGGGTGGACTCCAGGAGTTGGTGATGGACAGGGAGGCCTGGTGTGCTGCAGTCCAAGGGGTCGCAAAGAGTCAGACACAACTGAACAACTGAACTGTACGATATAGTGATTCACAATCTTAAAGGTTACAATGCACTTGTAGTTGGTATAAAACATTGGCTATATTTCCTATGTTGTACAGTATATCCTTGTAGCTTGCTCTGCAGAGTTGCTCAGTTATATCCAACTCTTTGTGACCCCCTGGACTGTAGCCTGCCAGCCTCTTCTGTCCATGGGGATTCTCCAGGCAAGAATACTGGAGTGGGTTGCCATGCCCTCCTCCAGGGGATCTTCCCAGCCCAGGGATGGAACCCAGGTTTCCCACAGAGCAGGCAGATTCTTTGTGATCTGAGTCACCAGGGAAGCCCATCCATGTAGCTTATTTTCTACCTAATAGTCTTTTCCTCTTACTCCACCACTCCTATTTTGCCCCTCCCCGCTTCCCTCTCCCCACTGGTAGCTGCTAGCCTGTCCTTTGTGTCTGTGAGTCTGTCTGTTTTCTGTAATATTCACTAGGTTGTTGTCTCCTTGGCCTGGAAACTGGAGGCCAGCCTAGTGACACTGGCAAAAGTGAAGTGAAGTCGCTCAGTCATGTCCGACTCTTTGCGACCCCAGGCTCCTCTGTCCGTGGGATGCTCTAGGCGAGAATACTGGAGTGGGTTGCCATTTCCTTCTCCAGGACATTGGCAAGGCTGTCTCTGATTATTGTTTGGATGAATGAAAGACTCCTGGCATAATCATTATTCATCAAAAACTGTCCAGTGGGTGCCACTAACCACATGTGGCTATTTTTCAGGCTACTTTTCTTTCACATTACATGATAGTCAGTGTCAATTATAAACTATTAAAATTTCAAGGATATATGCCTGTCCCCTCCTCAAATCACTGAGTCAATTCCCGTAGAGGCAAAGTTAAGAGGCATGTATACATGTGGTTAACAATGTGTTACTCTAGTGGTGACACCAAATTAGATGTGAGATATGAATCTTTTGGAACTAAAGGAGAGCATTAGGTAATGGTTCAATATACCCTTTTATATTTACAGTGGATTTTTCTCAGATTTATCTACCCATAAGACATACCGCCAGTTTTTGAGGACAAAATTGATTTCTTTATGATTGGACAGTGCAGATGTAGAACCTCTTTGTTAATTCACTACACAAGTATGTGTTTTAAGCATAAGACTAGAATATTATTTTGAGATGCCAGAACACACATTAGGTGCCATGAGCCTTCCTAAGTAGAATTTTTAGGTTTTTGAGATAACATATGGATTAAGAAATAGAAGTTCAAAAATAATATTTAAAGATATATGATAAGTACTAGAAAAATAAAAACAATAATTAAAATCTCAGAGAAGAGGGGAGATTTATGGAGGATGATAGTATAAGTGAACCAAATTTCTTACATTGATGGCACAAAGCCAAGTGCTTAATGTCTAATGGGAATGATCTTTAGAAATTAGTATGCAATTATTTAGACAGTTTTATAGACACAGCCAGCAGATAATCTGAAAACAGAAACCCTTAAAATGCAATTTAAAAAAGGATGCCAAGTTTATTGTAGATTTGTTAGTTCAAGTGTGAATTAACATGAAAATTTAAAAAAATTAAACAAGAGAAGACTATGGCTTATGACTCCATGTAAAACTTGCATGGAAAAATGAGTGCAGAATTAATACTTGAAATATGCTTCTTTCTTGGTGTTCGTTACACACACACACACACACACATAAAAGATAGATGAAAGGAAACATGTCAGGGTAGCATAGATAGCGACTCACAGATGAACTCCCCAGGAGAATAAGTAGAGGAGTGTAAATATAAGAATTCTAACAAGGGTTCAAGAGAGAATGAAAAATGATAAGTAAGGGTTGATAGATACGACATGACTCTCAGGGGATGTTTATTACCTTGGATTCTTGCATGGCATATTAGTCATTTTTGCCACACATGAGCATTTGCACCCTGAGAAAGAGAGAGAATGTTGAAAGCAGAGCTGAGATCACCGAGTACCTTGCCATGAAAGAGTAGGTTAGATATTCCATTTCATTGTTATCACTGTTGTTCAGTTGCTAAGTTGTGTCTGCTCTTTGCAACCCCATGGACTACAGCATGCCAGGTTTCCATGTCCTTCACCATCTCCCGGAGTTTGCTCAAACTCATGTCCTTCGAGTCAGTGATGTTATCCAACCATCTTATCCTCTGTCATCCCCTTCTCCTCCTGCCTACAGTCTTTCCCAGCATCAGGATCTTTTCCAATGAGTCTGTTCTTTGTATCAAGTGGCCAAAGTATTGGAGCTTCAGCTTCAGCATGAGTTGTTCCAGTGAATATTCAAGGTTGATTCCCTTTAGAATTCCATCATTAGTTTTTTGGGTATTTTTGTTTTTTTGAATTGAGGTATGGTTGATTTAAGATCTTCCCAGGTGGCGCTAGTGGTAAAGAACCCACCTCCGCCAATGCAGGAGACAAAAGATGAATTAAGAGATGTGGTTTGGCCGATTCATGTCAATGTATGGCAAAACCAATACAATATGGTAAAGTTAAAAAAAAAAAAAAGAGAGAGAGAGAGATGTGGTTTGATCCCTGGGTCGGGAAGAACCCCTGGAGGAGGAAATGACAATCCACCCCAGTATTCTTGCCTGGAAAATCTCATGGACAGAGGAGCCTGATGAGCTACAGTCCATGGGGTTCCAAAGCGTCAAAGACAACTAGAAGTGACTTAGCATGCACGTAGTTGATTTGCAATGTTTTGTTAGTTCATTCTGTTAGTTTTTTTTTTTAACCTACTTTTACATGGTATAAACTGAAGAACTGTTTATAAACTGTTTTAGTGGAACATTCTCATGGATATTATGTTTTATGTTTTTTATCATTTTAATTTATTCACATATTTGTTTGGGTGAGCAAGTGCAATCTGTACTTGTCAGACTTTTCATTGCCTTCAGGCTGGTCCAAGTTTCTGACCTTCAAATCTCAAATGAGTGGTCCTGTCAAATTGAGTGGGTTGATGTGCAAGAGTGATAAGTAAATGAAACTCCAGTATGAAAATCTGTGTGGTGCCACACACACATTGGGCTTGCTTTTTTTTTTTTTTTAACGTGATTGAACACTGTGCAAAGAAATGGAATTTTTTGAAAAGATAAGATAGGAGTAAATACAGAAAAGGACTTAAATGATTTAAGCAGTGAAGCAGAAACTACATTCCCTTTTGCGGTTTCTTCCTATAGAATAAAACCTGGGACTGGGCTGTTGACTCCAGTTAGGAGCCTTTATAGTTTACCAAACTCTTAATTTCTAGGTTTTACCCTCATTCAGCTAAAATATTTGGGATTATCTTTGAAATTTTGGGCAAATTCAAATTAAAACGAAATTCAGTTATTTTTGCCGTATCTGACTGTGAAGAAAGCTGATCGCCAAAGAATCGATGCTTTTGAACTGTGGTGTTGGAGAAGACTCTTGGGAGTCCCTTGGACTGCAAGGAGATCCAACGTCTATTCTAAAGGAGATCAATCCTGGGTGTTCATTGGAAGGACTGATGCTAAAGCTGAAACTGCAATACTTCGGCCACCTCATGGGACGAGTTGACTCACTGGAAAAGACTCTGATGCTGGGAAAGGTTGGGGGCGGGAGGAGAAGGGGACGACCGAGAATGAGATGGCTGGATGGCATCACTGACTCTGTGGACATGAGTTTGAGTGAACTCCGGGAGTTGGTGATGGACAGGGAGGCCTGGCGTGCTGTGATTCATGGGGTCGCGGAGAGTCGGACACGACTGAGCGACTGAACTGAACTGAACTGAAGCAGATAGGAGGTTGTCATTTCTGCATGTCACTGGGAGTGGCAGAGGTCCAGTGTTTTATAAACAAAGGTCACAGCCAGTTGACCTGATTTTCAGTCCAGGGTGGAGCCAGTCTGCATGCTTAGGGCACAAACTGATAGTCACCAGCCACAGGATCCTTTCGAATGAGACCAGGAAAGCTAGCACTGTTTCCACTAACAAGGACTCCGAGAACTGGAATGACTGGGTTATATGTCTTAATTCTCCATGGTGCTGCATACTCTATTATGACACTGTTTATTGCAAATACATGAGCATTTTGGAAACCCCCTGATTACCAGTTTTGTTATCTATCAAATAATAATGGTAGACGACATTGTCTTTAGAGTTTCTTCTAAGTAAAAATCTAAGGAACTGTGGTTCTTACTTGAGCCTTGGGAACACGTTATTAAAAGAGTTAAAGCGGGCAGGGCTTTGTTACTCTTCGTTTTGCAGAAGGAGCATACATAATTAACTCTCAACGTACTATTACATTAAACATAAGTTGAATGAGTATTACACGTTCATTTCACATAGCCACAAATAAATTAGAAGTCCAATCTTTCAAGTAGCCATTAGACGATTTAGGAAAATAAATAAGGAAAGATAAACTGTACAATAGTTTGAAAGCAAAAGTGTGAATTGAGTCCCAGAAAAATATGGAAGGGTAGCCAACAGTTTGACCACCATTAATTTGTGTTTTGGATATACAGCTTGTGACAGTTCTGAAGGTCTGCTGATTTTCTGATCGATTATCTAGATCCAGACAAAACATGAATGCCCATTAATACTAACTGCCGTGTTTTGTGAAAGTGAATCCAAAAGCCTGAGAAATTAAGTAACATTCCTCAGTTCCTCATTTTAGTAGTGATAAACTGGGTAGGTTCCCCTCATTTCTCTTATTCCCCAAGGTGTCTTCTCTCTAGCTGCTGTCCAGTATATTTGGAATATCTAAAATCCCATTTCCTTTACATGCCATTTCCTTGTTTACTTCTCTGGCTTCATCTTGTATCAGAATCACTAGCCACAATGGCAGGCTTTCATTTTTTCAAGGTATGATCATTGCCTCTTGTGTACCTGATGTCCCACTGCCTGGAATAACCCCGCCCCCGAGAGACTGACACGGCTGATTCTTTTTCATCATTCAGATATCTCAGTTTGTATCCTCAGAGAGCTTGTGACTGTTTCTTACACTTGCCTTTGCCCTATGATTTTGTTTTCCTCATGTAGTCCCATGATTACAATTTATGGTTTCCACAGCTTTTTGTCTCATCTGAAATTATTTACGTGTCTATCATCTGCTTTCTTCCACTTGAAATAAGCTCCATCAAAGCAAAAATATTGACTTTCCTCTTCACTGTCTCTCTATAACACTTGGAGCAATGTCAACTCATACATTCTTAATTATTTGTTGAAGGAATGAAGATTTCTGGTTCCCGTAGATTATGCATAGGGTAAAAGTAAGCCTACTAGGTTTAGTGGGTTTTAGGGAGCTAAAAAAAGATGCAGTTGTAAAAGGAAAATAAAATGACCATGTTTGCTGAAATCTCTATATGACTGACTCCTTATAGTAAGATCTTAAAAGAGAATCAGAGCGTGTGTGCTAAGTTGCTTCAGTCATGTACAACTCTTAGTGACCCCATGGACTGTAGCCCACCAGGCTCCTCTGTCCACAGAATACTTCTGGCAAGAATACTGGAGTGGGTTGCCATTCCCTTCTCCAGGGGAATCTTCCTGAGCCAGGGATCAAGCCCGTGTCTCCTACGGCTCCTGCATTGCAGGGATATTCTTTACTGCTAAGAAAGAGAATGCTGCTGCTGCTGCTAAGTTGCTTCAGGTGTGTCCGACTCTATGAGACGCCATAGACAGCAGCCCACCAGGCTCCCCCGTCCCTGGGATTCTCCAGGCAAGAACACTGGAGTGGGTTGCCATTGCCTTCTCCAATGCATGAAAGTGAAAAGTGAAAGTGAAGTCTCTCAGTCGTGTCCGACTCTTCACAACCTCATGGACTGCAGCCTACCAGGCTCCTCTGCCCATGGGATTTTCCAGGCAAGAGCACTGGAGTGGGGTGCCATGCCTTCTCTGAAGAAAGAGAATAATGAAATATAAATCACATTAGGAAGGTGTCACATTTTCATACATCTCCTCTGTGTTTAAGATAGTTTAAGTCTTAAATTGTCACCTGCCTCCAGGCAAAGGTACTAGTTGTTGAAGTGAGGCTTCTTTCAAAGGTTTGGCGTGGTTGGATTGCCCGTGGAAAGAAAAGGGACTAGGAGAGGATTTTTGGGGGATATGAAATTTTGAAAGAGAGGAGGAGCTGGCCAAGAAGGATGAAAAGGAGAAGCCAGGAAGGTTAAAGGAGAGCAGGGAATGTTGTACAGCATGGTCCTAGTCCAGAAGGCAAAGTTAGAGGAATTTCAGAATGGGCCAAGTGATGAATGGTATTAGTACCATGGGCAGGTTAACAGTGATAAAAGCTAAAATATCGCCTCCACAGGTGGCTCAGAGGTTAAAGCGTCTGCCCGCAATGCAGGAGACCTGGGTTCAATCCCTGGGTCAGGAAGATCCCCGGAGAAGGAAATGGCAACCCACTCCAGTATTCTTGCCTGGAGAATCCCATGGACGGAGGAGCCTGGTGGGCTACAGTCCACAGGGTTGCAAAGAGTTGGACACGACTGAGTGACTTCACTTTCACTTTATAGCCTTTATATATGTAGCAACAGGGATAAAGTTGGCAACTGTTTTGGGCTAGGGTCAGGTCATGCAAGCTGCTGTAACAAATAAATCCCTGAGTGATCGAGGTTTGCATGGGGGGACATTTACTTGTCAACTGCAACACAGTCCAAGGCAGATGTACCTGTTTGGCAGGTGGCCTTTGTTATTGTGATTAGGGGGTGGGGGGCAAATTCCTTTCTTCCATTGGCCCAATCCCACTTCAGGGCAGCAGAGTTCTCTGCCTTCAGTCAGTGAATTTGGAGAAGGAGAAAAGGGAAGGCACAACTGCATTTTAAGCTCCTTAACTTAGAAATCACCCTCTTCACTTCTGCTCACATTCGCTTGCAGAGTATGCAAGCTGTTGTTCAGTTGCTAAGCTGTGTCTGATTCTTTGCAGCCCCATGGACTGCAGCACACCAGGCTTCCCTGTCCTTCACTGTCCCCCAGAGTCTGCTCAAATTCATGCCCATTGAGTGGGTGATGCCACCCAGCCAGCCATCCTCTGCTGCCCCCTTCTTTTGCCTTCAGTCTGTCCCCAGGGAGCACAAGGCTCCGTGTCCATTCAGGCCAGCCAGAAAATGTAGCCCATGGGTGGACGTCCAGCTCTTGTGGATGGGGGAGCATATATAATCGTGGGCAGTGACCGATCTTCTAGAATGGTGGAGAACTCTGCAGTGAGGTCATTTTCATTTCATAAATATTCATGGATTATCTAGAAGTATGAGGCTACATAATATATGGTGCTCATTCTCACAAAGTTATAATTTATTGGAAGGTGTAAGATGTACACAAATTATGGTAATTCAAAGCTATTTCTGATTTATTCATGTAAATTTTATGATGGAAAAATAGATGAGAATGTTGGAAAACGAGTCCCTGTATATGGCCAAACTAGTAAAATGTAGACGCTTTCCTTTGATGTATCTCATCTTCCCATTTTCAGATGACAAGCGCTTACATAAATCCTCCCCACTTCCAGATCAAAGGCTGCTGCCTACTGGATTCAGCCACTTGTATAGGAATGTATCTTGGTGTGAAATCATGTCCATTGAAACTCTAGTGTGGCTTATGTAAATACAATCCTATATTCCTCATTTGTATATATAAATATATATATATATATATTTAATCTCAAAGGCATATTCCAGTTTCATTGTTGAGTAAACAATTTTGTGTTCTGTCTTAGAATATAATCGAAATTATTATTTCAGCCGAAGTTGGGGGTGGAGAAAGAGCCAGGAAAGTGTTACACTTTCATAAACTACTGTATTAAGAAATAACTTTTGGAAGAGAATTTGTCTAAAAAAGGGCTTAAATTGGAACTACTAGACTTTACTACTTCTGCTTCAACTGATGTAGTATAAATCAAGAGTTGGATTTTTCTTTTATTTTTTTGGAAAAGGGCCAAAGAGTTGATAGTTTGGTTACCTAGGGTGGCCTCAGCCTTCAACAGCTTGGAGCGGGGCTTGGGTTCCCAGCCAGAGACGGGGCTGGGTTGCGGTGGTGAGAGCACCAGCTCCTAGCCACTAGACCAGTTGTCAGTAACAAGGGCCCTAGCCCTTCAGCTTTGCAGAAAAGTGTTCCCACAAAGATGGAAAGTAGTGAAGCAAGTAAAGTATTTATTAAGAGGAAAAAAAATGTATAGTACATGTGGATAAACACACGGGCAGACTCAGAGGGAAAGTCCCTGAGTGGAGGTTTGAATTACCTTTATGGGGCATGTCTTCTCGGTTTCATTCGGCCAATCATTTTGATTTGCCTGGCTCACGATTCATATTTGGTTTATGTCAGGATCATCCCATGTGTGTGCACGCATCTCTTAGCCAAGGGGAATCCTACCGAAGAGGTGTCTGGGTAGAGCATCCCTTGACTTTGCCTGCAAGGAGCCATCTCTGTGCACGTGTGGTCAGGGAGGTCTCCTGACTTCAGGAAGGAGAAATTTGTGGTCTGAGCAGGGCCTAGCCTCCTCCCTTAATTGTCCTGCTATTCTTGTCTTGGAATTTTTCAGTTCATAGGGAATGAATCTCCAATTGCTTTACCCTGGGGTGGCAGGTTGGCCATCTGCCTCCTGCCTCATTAGGATTTGCCAGATACATTTGATCTCTGTCACAATTGCTCAGTTCTGTCATTATACCATGAAAGCAGACAAAGAGAGATGGAAACCAGTGAGTGTGAATGTGTCTCAATAAATCTTTATTAATTGACACTGAAATTTGAATTTCAAAATTTCACATAACTTTCATCTGTTGTGTACCATCATTCCTTTTCTTTTTTCCATACCATTTAAAAATGTAACATCCACTCTGTGCTCCTAGACCATCCAAAATCAGGTGGTAGGCAGGATTTGGCCCATAGGCTTTTTATTTAGTTCACTCACCCTGGTATACAGGGAAGAAAATAAGAACACAATTTCAGTAAGAGCTAATTTCAGCAAGCTTTATTCAAAAAATGTGTGATCTATAACATAACACGTTAACTGTTGTATTCTATGTGCTCATTTAGAATCGAACAAAATGCATGCTTAAAGTCCATGAAGTGTGAGATGGTATTATATGTACTATCACATAAATATTACCCCCCCTTTTAAGCTATTTACATTGATGAAACTCTAAGAAATTATCCTAGATCAGTTGAAAGTGGGAGACATTTTCAGTCCTACTCCTGTTTAGCACTCATTCAAGGCCTGATGCTCAGTTAGTCAATTAGTAGCCACCGGAAGAAGAAGGCTATTTCTTCACGCGTGTGTGCATTGGTGTGTGTGAGTGTGTGTGATTGAAAGTGAAAGATGATGTGTGTCAGACCTCTCAGTGTCCCTTTTAGATGCCACTAGCTCAATCACCACGGGCAATGGACCATAAGATACTTATGTGTCTTCTGCTTGGCTTCATGCTTGATGCTTCTGATCAGACACAGCATTTCATTTCCAATATCACAGATGACAGGGTAAAATGCGGAATGTGTTGCTGCAAATGTCAAAAGGTCTGCGAAGAAAAGAAAGCTCTACCTCTATGATTGGATCAACAACAATTGAAAATAAATGCCTATTTCCAATGCTTTGGTCTTGTTTAAGTTTTATGTGTTTGATATTTGTTCGTTATTACCTACGTGTATCCAGGGATTTTTGCCTAGGCTGCAGAAAGAGAGGGAAAATAGAGATACAGAAAATCTATTGCTAATGGTTAATTCAGCTTCATTATTAAACCAGGATATTAAAAGTGCTAATATCACGTACGTTAATAGTTTTATTTGATAATTTCCCACTTGAAATAATAGACTGACAAAACCTTCAGCCATCTATTTCAATCTTTCAGTTCAATTCAGTCCCTGAGTCGTGTCTGACCCTTTGAGACCCCATGGACTGCAGCATTCCAGGCTTTCTTGTCCTTCACCATCTCACGGGGTTTATTCAAACTCATGTCCATTGAGTTGGTGATGCATCCAACTATCTCATCCTCTGTCATCCCTCAGTCTTTCTCATCATCAGGGTCTTTTCCAACAGTCTTGGAAAAGGTTCTTTTCCAAAGGGTCCTGGGAAAGACCCTTTTCCAGGGTCTTTTCTTCGCATCAGGTGGCCAAAGGATTGGAGCTTCAGCTTTAACATAAGTCCTTCCAGTGGATATTCTGGGTTGATTTCCTTTAGGATTGACTGATTTAATCTCTTTGCTGTCCAAGGGACTCTCAACCTTTTAGTCTACAATTATTAATAATCATTTCTGAGACAAAAGTTTTAACTCCAATACTTTGGCCACCTCATGCGATGAGTTGACTCACTGGAAAAGACTCTGATGATGGGAGGGATTGGGGGCGGGAGGAGAAGGGGACGACAGAGAATGAGATGGCTGGATGGCATCACCGACTCGATGGACATGAGTTTGAGTGAACTCCGGGAGTTGGTGATGGACAGGGAGACCTGGCGTGCTGTGATTCATGGGGTCGCAAAGAGTCGGACACAACTGAGCGACTGAACTGAACTGAACTGATACTTTTTTTTTTTTTGAAAGAGGTTAGTGAACTGAATTGGGATTCTGAAGGCTAAGAAATAACATTGATACCTTTCTTCCTTGCTTCTGATTAGCTCTGAACATGTCCTTACCCTATTTATAGGTAAAACATCAGTGTTGGTGTATTTTTCCCAATCCTCTACTTCAGGAAATTCAGCATATCCTGCAATCTGTACTTGAGAGACCACAGAGAAAAACCCAAAAAGAACGAATGCAATTGTTGACCCAAAGAAGTACTGAGTGCATTAACAAGTTATTGAATTCATGAATGAACTGCTTCATGAGCTCCCCCACCTTCCTCCCTCCCATAAATATTCCCCAAACTCTACACTCCTTTTGTTCCACATTTGAATTTTCCTTTTTCCAGAAAAAAACAGGGTGTATGGGGATATACCCGTAAGGGGCACACAAACTTCTTGTTTTTCCTTTGGTAAGTTGGCAGACAAATGCACTGCCTCACCTCAGCTTGTCATGCATGTCTTCACCGGAGCTCTGATGGTGAAGGTGTGGATAAAAAATGCCCCCTGACATATCAGTAAACAAAAAATGTCACGGCCCTGAAGCCCTCAGCCACAGCTGCTCTCAGCTGTGCAACGGGAAGGGGTTCAGGGTGGAGAAAAGCAGGATACTGACCCTAGACAGTCAAGGTGCACATCAAAGAAATTATTTCAGTGAGCCCAGAATCTTTCATCTTCCCATACATAGAAAAGCACTCAATGCATTAACTTGGGATATCTGATTGTCTTTAACTAACAATAATCTTTTGATATTCTGACTACCTGGTTGGTATTTGTTGCCAGACTCCTCCGTATCCTGGCTCCTCTCTTATCACTTCAGGGAATATCCTGGCTCCTCCCTTATCACTTCAGGGCAGTCTTCCAGGCTTACGTTCATAAAAGATAATTCTCAACTTTAGGTTGTTTTTTGTTTGTTTGTATCAGTCAACAAAGAGTACACCATTCAAGTGTGCTAGAGCAAACTGTTCTTAACCACCCATAAGGGTTAGTTGCAGGAACTAGTTAACAGTTAAAAATAAATGAGTAAAGAAGAATATGTATATATAAATATATATATAAATGTTATTGATACCCATGGTAAATAGGACCTACTTGGAGGGAGTTTCCTTTCATGTTCATTCTCTTTTACCAAAGTAAATGAGGAATCATGAGCCATTAGAAAGCTATGTGTGTGAACAGGTGGTTTTGTTCTCGAAGACTGGCTTCTGGCTTAGCCATGATGTCTTTTCAGCAAGTTAATGTGTCTTGTTACTGGAAAGACAAGGTGATAATGAAAGAGAGGCAGCAGCCCTCCAAGGTCAGGATTCCTCACTTCTCTCAATAATGTGGTTCATTGACACAGTTCCACAACCTCATTAAATTTATTTTTATAAGATTTCTAGCCCTAATTTTTTTTTCTTCTTTGTGAAAAGATCAAATTTCTTCTAAATCTCTCTGGTTCCTTCATTTTCCCCAGTGTTTCCTGTCAGTGGAAATCGTATAAGTCTGTATTATATTCTGGCAATTTTGCATCCCATGAGCTAAATGTAATGCTTTGAAATGCAAGCAGAATACTTTTTAAGTAGGCATTTAATTTTAGTGGAATTTGCATTTGGCAGTCCCAATTCATCTGTTTCAACATCTGAGTGAAATAGCCCTCTTTGAATTCTAATGGAATGAATACAGTGAAATTAACCTTTTACCACAAAAACATACTATTCTAGGCGAAAGCTTTCACACTGTTCTGAATCACTTCTATGTAGTTATAAGAGAGTGAATACTGTTAATTTAATTCAGAGAGTGATGAAAGCGGGTCTGAAAAGAGGATGCAAACATCAGGCTTCCTTAATTATCCTGTAAAGTGTCCTCAATAAGTGTGGAACACCGACCTGGAACTCCAGCTCATTGTGACATTTGTCTCTGTATCCGTGGTGATGTTAAGCTATCTGCAGAATACCTAAGCATAACAAAGCGCTTGAAATTCCCCTTTATGATCATACTTAACTTGGATTTTTGAACTAATTTGTTAGTCAATTCAGTCATCCTCAGTAAAGTTAAACATCAGCAGAGTCAAGATATTTTTCATAAGTATTTACCTTTTTTTCCTTTCAAATAGAGAAACTACTCATAGGAATAAGAGGTTTAAATTTAAAGTATTTTAATTAATATTTCTTTTGGACAATACTAAAGCTACTAAACAATGTCCCTGGTTAGCTATCAACTGTGTACAAAACCCATGTACAAAATCTAGCGCATTAAAAATATATATGTTGTTATTTGTTGTTGTTATTTAGTCACTGTCTTGTCTGACTCTTTCGCAACCCCGTGGACTATAGCCCACCATGCTCCTTGGTCCGTGGAATTCTCCAGGCAAGAATACTGGAATGGCTAGCTGTTTCCTTCTTCAGGGAATCTTTCACACCCAGGGATCAAACGTAGGTCTCTTGTATCTCCTACATGGGTAGGTGGGTTCTTTACCCCTGAGCCACCACAGAAGCCCTATATACAGTTATAGTTTTGTGTGTGTATATGTGTGTGTGTAATTTTGCCAAAATATTTAGATATTTTAAGTTCATTTTAAAAATCTTTAGTTCTTTTAAAAAATATTTCCTGTATCTCTTAGGTTGTGATTTTTTAAATGAAATAGTTTATAAAAGATCTTTGGTCTACCCTAGATCATTATGACTTGTTTTACTGGCAGTTGGCAGTTACCAATTATCATGTAAAAAGAAGTTTGTATCTATCACTGAAGGAACTGCAGAGAATCATTTCACTGGAGAAAATAACTTTTAACCTTTCTCTACTTACTGTGATGTATAAAGAAAGGAAAATAGTTTTTAAAAGTTTAAAGAATCGTTTTGAGCATAAAGTTTTTTGTTTTATTTTAAACCGCTCTGATTCTCCTCAGTCAGTTCAGTTCAGTCCAGTCGCTCAGTCGTGTCTGATTCTTTGTGATCCCATGGACTGCAGCACACCACGCTTCCCTGTCCAGCACCAACTCCCAGAGCTTACTCAAACTATGTCCATTGTATTGGTGACGCCATCCAACCATCTCATCCTCTGTCGTCCCCTTCTCCTCTCACCTTCAGTCTTTCCCAGCATCATGTTTTTTCCCATTGTGTCAGTTCTTTGCATCAGGTGGCTAAAGTATCAGAGTTTCAGCTTCAGCATCAGTCCCTCCAATGAATATTCAAGGCTGATTTCCTTTAGAATGGACTGGTTGGATCTCCTTGCAGTCCAAGGGACTCTCAAGAGTCTTCTCCAGCACCACAAAAAGCATTCAAAAGCATCAATTCTTTGACACTCAGCTTTCTTTATAGTTCAACTCTCACATCCATGCATGACTACTGGAAAATCCGTAACTTTGACTAGACAGACTTTTGTTGGCAAAGTAATGTCTGATTCTCCTGGAATAGGGTAATTAGAGTCACCCGGAGAGCTTGTTGAAGCAGATTGAAAGGTCTCGCCCCCAGAGGTTCGACTGGATAGTATGGGGAAGCAGGAGAGTTCAATTATCTGATGAGGGTTCACTGTTGCCGCTACTGCTGATAGAGAAACCATCCTTTCTAAGAGAGTCTGACCATATTTTATACTATCTTTTTAATTAAAAGGTTTGCAGTGTGTTCCTGAGAAATAAGTAGCAAATTCTGAGAATCTCCTTAGAGCAGGCATTGAGGTCAAATGGCCTGTAGTTGTGTATTTGCAGTCACAAGTTGTGGGGTTTGGAGCCAGTTGCTGTAACATTTTAGGTTTCAGTGGTTTATATATCAGGTATAATGTTATCTTGTTATTTATTTGCTAAGTCGTGTCCAACTCTCCTTGTGACCCATGGACTGTAACAAGGTAGCTTCCCTGTCCATGGGATTTCCCAGGTAAGAATACTGGAATGGGTTGCCATTTTCTTCTCCAGGGGATCTTCCTGAACCAAGGATTGAGCCCACCATTTTGTGCATTGCCAGGCGGATTCTTTACCACTGAGGCATCAGGGAAGCCCATAATATTATCTACCAGAGGATTATTGTTGGTAATTAGGTAATATTTATTAAACTGTAGACAAGAACTCTGGCATATAGAAAGAGCTCAAGTAATTCAGTAAATCCAAACTACGGCTTGATGCTGAGCAAAACCAATAACTAGGTACTTAAATGCCAGGCTGGTCTTTTGATGCCAATGTTAGATATAAAATGAGTTAATAAGTGTCCCCCAGGATGTTTAAATCTTATGAGAAATGTTTCAAAGTGTACTTTGGCTATTAGTCTATTTTTTGAAGGTTGATTCAGAATAACAGTTTTTGAGTTATTTTATTTTAAAAATGTTCATTTACTAGGAAATGCATGAATTAATGCGCATTGTTTCCACTTCTATTCGTGCAAAATAAGGCTATATTTTTGTAGTCAAAATTAAGCATAAATGGAAAAAAATGAAAATAGTTGTATCCCTATTGACATTTTGAATACTCTTGAGATTAAGCAAGTAGTAATAATCACAGTAATACAGATTAGGATGGATTGCAAGTGTTACTCGTCATGGACTAATTTGAAAAGTTTCCAAATAAATCTAAAATGGAGAAATACTTCTTGCTGTATTGTCTTCCTTGAAAATGTTTCAAGAGAGATATAAATTTACTGTGATGTTATTATCAAGGAAATAAGTTGAAACGTGTGTGATTCTAATAGTATCAATGCTGAAGTAACTAACATATTGAATGTTTTATATATTACATTCATGGAAACAGGGACAAGTGAAAAGTTAATTATCAATATGACCTTTGACCTAGTTAGCCTATTTTTGGTCTCAATTTTATTGTTTAATACAATAACTGTAAAGGAAAATTATGACCAACCTAGACAGTATGTTAAAAAGCAGAGACATTACTTTGCCAACAAAGGTCCGTCTAGTCAAGGCTCTGGTTTTTCCAGTGGTCATGTATGGATGTGAGAGTTGGACTGTGAGGAAAGCTGATGCTTTTGAACTGTGGTGTTGGAGAAGACTCTTGAGAGTCCCTTGGACTGCAAGGAGATCCAACCAGTCCATTCTAAAGGAGATCAGTCCTGGGTGTTCACTGTAAGGACTGATGCTAAAGCTGAAACTCCAATACTTTGGCTACCTCATGCGAAGAGTTGACTCACTGGAAAAGACTTTGATGCTGGGAAGGATTGGGGGTGGGAGGAGAAGGGGACGACAGAGAATGAGATGGCTGGGTGGCATCACTGACTCGATGGACGTGAGTTTGAGTGAACTCCGGGAGTTGGTGATGGACGGGGAGGCTATGATTCATGGGGTCACAGAGAGTCGGACACGACTGAGCGACTGAACTGAACTGAACTATAAGTTGGTTATAAGACAGTTACTTCCATCATATAACAATTGCACAATGAAGCTGTAAAAAGAAGCAGTCTTTGTATCTTTGAACAGATGAAATGGTTTAACATTGCTCAAAACTTGTCCAAGATGCTAATCTAAATCCTCAGCTAGACCATTTGAACACATGACCACACAGACCAAAGAAAATTTAGTTTAAAAGAAATCTTACAGGAATCATATAATAGATCTTAGGCTATGTGGATTTCCTCACAGGATAAGAGAAGCAACGGGCAACAACATTGCTCCTCAAAACAGGAGTTGAACTATTTTCTGTATGTGGAAAAGGGCAACCATTTTATCCATTGTTAGGAACTTGCTCCAGAATTTGAGCAGTATGTATTGCAAATACCACTGGGTATTGCTACCTTGTACCCCACGATCTCCTCAATTTTAGCGTTCTAAAATCTAGTCCTCAAAGTTTTCCTCTTCATATTCATCTTTCACACAACTGTTCTTGTCTGCCAGCTTGTTGGTGTGTGGTACCACATGCCTTTTAAGCTTGAATAACCTCAGTGTCATCCTTAATTTGGTTACTGATTCGTTTTGACTCGGAGATGGAGATGAGCATGTAGGGGGTTCCTGGAGGAGCTCTTGGGATCACTCAGCACGGAACAGAAGAGAAGGCAAGGAGGGAGGATGGGGAAGCAAAAGAAGTCTTGTGTACTCTTAACAAAGCTCCCAGCTGACCTCCTTAGAAGCTGAAATCTAGGATGGTCCCTCAGCCCTGTCCTGAGATTTAGAGATGGGAGTGGGGCTTGCTGCTCCACTTTCACAATTATTGGATGCAGTTTCCCTCCAGAGAGGGAAGTGATCTTGGTCGAAGGGCCTTTTCCTTCTTCTTAAGGATGGTCTTAGTCTCTTGAGGGTCGGCGGGGTCCCTCTGTGCATCCCACTCAGCGTTTTCTGGGTCTGCGTGGTATGCTCTCTTCACCCTCGTATGATGGATCCAAGGGGCAATACCTGCAACTTTAACTGCAGTAGGGGTAGTTAGAATAACACTATAAGGGCCCTTCCACCGAGGGGCTAGTAAATCAAGTTTCCAACCTTTGACCCATGCTTGGTCACCAAGTGTAAACTCATGAATCTGTTTCCCAAGGGGGAACGGCCCCCTTTCTTGTACAAACTTAGTTACCCGATTTATTACCTTACCCAGTTCCATCTGCTGTGAAATCCTATCCCCCCTTACCTGAGGCAAATTTGTTGACACCTGTTTTATTATGGGAGGGGCCCTCCCGTATACAATTTCGTATGGAGAACAGCCTTGGGACCGTGGGGTCATCCTGAGTCTGAGCAGAGCCGTTGGAAGCAAGTCTACCCAGGAGCGGTCAGTCTCTATGCTCCACTTGGAGAGTCTCTTTAATGTCCGGTTGGTTCATTCCAGCATCTCAGAACTCTGGGCCTATATGTAGTTTCCATTTGATGTTTAAAGTTTTGCTTACTTGTTGTACTAAATCAGCTACAAAAGCCGGGCCATTGTCTGATCCAGTGCTGATAGGAAATCCAGATCTGGGAACTATTTCCCTAAGCAGGCACTGGGCTA
This sequence comes from Moschus berezovskii, assembly GCF_049115385.1. NCBI lineage: Eukaryota > Metazoa > Chordata > Mammalia > Artiodactyla > Moschidae > Moschus > Moschus berezovskii. Next base: position 119,898,094 of record NC_142462.1, read on the forward strand.
CTTCTGAAGCTCTTTCAGTCCAGGTAAGAAAAGCTTCTACCCATCCCGAGAACGTACATACCATGACCAGCAGGTAACGGTAGTGTCGGTGAGGTTTCATTTCACTGAAGTCCACTCCCAGGTGTTCAAAGGGCAGTGTGCCTTTCAGCTGAATACCCAGAGGTTTTTGTCTGTGCCGAGAGGCAGCATTAACCTGTGAGCAGGCAGCATGGCCTAGGTGGGTCGCTTGGTGTGTTTGGCTCACCAGAGTGTGTGCCAGCTCTTCCGGTACCAATAATTTGCCACTTGGCAATTCCCACAATCCCTTTTCAGTCTTGATGGCCCCTTCCACTTTGGCTAATCTGATAGCCATTGTCCTTGTTTTATCAGGCTAGTGCCATCAGTACATAGGACACAGTTAGGGTCTGGAACATTGTGCCCTTCTTTAAAAAAACCCCAGATACCTTACCTCCTCCTTGCAGATCTGTGCCTTCTTTTTAGACACCTGGTAAACTGCTTGATAGTATATTAAAAAGCAGAGACGTTACTTTGCCAACAAAGGTCCGTCTAGTCAAGGCTATGGTTTGTCCCATGGTCATGTATGGATGTGAGAGTTGGACTGTGAAGAAAGCTGATCGCCGAAGAATTGATGCTTTTGAACTGTGGTGCTGGAGAAGACTCTTAAGAGTCCCTTGTACCACAAGGAGATCCAACCAGTCCATTCTAAAGGAGATCAATCCTGGGTGTTCATTGGAAGGACTGATGCTAAAGCTGAAACTGCAATACTTTGGCCACCTCATGCGACGAGTTGACTCACTGGAAAAGACTCTGATGCTGGGAAAGGTTGGGGGCGGGAGGAGAAGGGGACAACGGAGAATGAGATGGCTGGATGGCATCACCGACTCTGTGGACATGAGTTTGAGTGAACTCCGGGAGTTGGTGATGGACAGGGAGGCCTGGCGTGCTGTGATTCATGGGGTCGCGGAGAGTCGGACACGACTGAGTGACTGAACTGAACTGAACTGAATCTGCTTCTATCAGCAGCTGGAGCAGTGCTTTTGTCCCTTTCCAGCATTTTTCCTTGGTCTCAGCAGCCAGCAGCAGGTCATCCCCGTATTGTAGGAGCCGACATCCATATTCTTCCTGATGGAATGAGTTCAGGTCAGAAGCCAAGGCTTCCCCAAAGATCCTGGGAAGTTCTTAAACCCTTGTGGAGGAGTCCAGATGGGCTGTTGTTTGGTGCCCTGACTGGATCTTCACATCCAAAGGCAAAGATGGACTGTGACGCTGGGGTGAGATATATGCAGAAGAAGGCATCCTTGAGATCTAGGCAAGTATAAACTTTAGTCCTCGGCGGGAGGAGGCTAAGTAAGGTATAGAGGTTTGGAACAGTGGGGTGTAAAGTCACAGTTGCCTGGTTGACTAGCCTGAGATCTTGTACAGGCCTATAGTCCTGTCCTCCTCTTTTGACTGACAGGATCGGCGTATACCAAGCCGACTGGCACTCTACTAGAATGCCCGCTTGTTTCAATCTATTGATATGGGGCACTATGTCAGCCCAGGCCTCTATCGGTAGAGGGTACTGGCGCTTTCTAACCGGGAAGGTGCCTGGTTTGAGTTCTATTATTATTGGGGCTTGATGTTTAGCCAACCTAGGAGGGAGGGGGGGGTGTCTTCCGTCCAGACCTCAGGGAATAACTGAGTTAGCTCTGTCTCATGCTCTTCTGGCCCACCCGGTTCTTCCTTCAGAGGTTCATGCAACCCCCACTCATCTTGGGGTAGAATTGAGAGAGACAGCAAATAAGTCAGAGTATCCATCCGGAAGGTGGGCCTCTCCTCCAGGGAGAAAGTCACTTATGCTTCTAGTTTGGAGATCAAGTCTCTTCCCAACAGGGGTACTGGGCACTCAGGAATGTAGAGGAATTCATGAATCACTTGGTGCCCCCCCATCTGACATTTTCTGGGCTGGCAGATGATTTAATCATCTCTTCTCCCGATACCCCAGTTACAGCGGCAGTCTTTTTGGACAGTGGTGCCCCAGGTTTTGTTACTACTGACAGTTCTGTTCCTGCATCCACCATGAAGTCAGTGTTTTGGTCCCCCACTTTTAAGGTTCCCATGGCCTCTTGGGGACCTTATATCTCTGAGCCCTGGCAGCCCTATTTAATTTCCAAGCCAGCAAGCTCCACAACTGTGGGAGCTTCCTCTTCCTTCCTTTCTTTAGAACATTCATTCTTCCAGTGGCCAAAAGCTCAGCACTGGGCACACTGGTTTGGCTGTAACAGGGCCCGGGGCCTCCGTTGGGACAGTTTGAAGGACTGTCCTGTCCCTGGGGCAGAGGAGGTTTTCCGGAGGGCCCGAGATAGACTTTGCCAGAGCAGCGGCTAGCATTGTAAATCTCATGTCTGTTCTCTTTCGTTCCCTCTGGCTCTGGCAGAGCGCTGCTGCTAAGTCGCGTCAGTCATGTCCAACTCTGTGTGACCCCATAGACGGAAGCCCACCAGGCTCCCCCATCCCTGGGATTCTCCAGGCAAGAACACTGGAGTGGGTTGCCATTTCCTTCTCCAATGCGTGAAAGTGAAAAGTGAAAGTGAAGTCGCTCAGTCGTGTCCGACCCTTAGCGACCCCACGGACTGCAGCCTACCAGGCTCATCCATCCATGGGATTTTCTAGGCAAGAGTACTGGAGTGGCCTGGCAGAGCGCAGTCTCTGCTTAATTCCAACGCCTCCCTCCCCTTCTTGTCAGTACTTACCGGGAGAGGCGGGTATAGCTTGGGCGGTTCCGCTGGAGCCAGATCCTGGAAGTGCTGGCCAGAGGCTTCTGTCACTGGGATCGGAGCCTGCCAAGGTGGCGGCCTCGGGGAGAGCTGGTGGAGGAGCAGCAGCTGCTGCAGGACTTCGCCTGGCCCTGGATCGGGCATTAAGGCGGCCTCCTGTCCTGGTGGAGCACTGGGAGGCAGGCACCATTGTCTAGTATGGGGAGGGGTAAGGTCGTCCCTGTCCAAATCCTGTAGAATTTCCTTTTTTTATCATCAGTCAATTTTTGTGCCCGGAGAAGGCAATGGCAAGCCACTCCAGTACTCTTGCCTAGAAAATCGCATGGACAGAGGAGCCTGGTGGGCTGCAGTCCATGGGGTCGCTACTAGTCGAACACGACGGAGCGACTTCACTTTCACTTTTCACTTTCATGCATTGGAGAAGGAAATGGCAATCCACTCCTGTGTTCTTGCCTGGAGAATCCCAGGGACGGCAGAGCCTGGTCGGCTGCCGTCTATGGGGTCGCACAGAGTCGGACACGATTGAGCGATGTAGCAGCAGCAGCAGCAATTTTTGTGCCATTAATATTTTTCCCTTTCCCTTCTGGATACAGAACCTCGTCCAAGGAGGAGGGTCTTGAGCTAACCCTAGCCATGAGTCAATATATGGATATTGATCCAGGTGTCCTGACTCTCCTGTGACTACTATATAGACTGCTTCCACTATTTTTAAGTTCATGGTGTTCTCTGGTGGCCATGCTACTCCCATAGGGGGCCAGTCAATCTCACAGAGTCTGTGGAGGTGGTTAGGTGTCATCTTCACCCCATCAGTTCAGTTCAGTTCAGTAGCTCAGTCTTGTCCGACTCTCTGTGACCCCATGAATCACAGCACGCCAGGCCTCCCTGTCCATCACCACCATAGTCTCCTCCAAATCCCTTTTTAAAATTTTTAATCATGCACTCCAATACAATTGTCTTAGATTCACTTCCCCCCATCTTGCTTACCTCCTCGGACCTCCTTCTACTTTTCCTTTTCATTCTGTCTACGAAATTCTCAGTACCCTATGTGCTTCTGATATTTCCACTCAATGACAGTTAAATTGCTATTCTACCTCCTTCCTAATTGGGGTGCGAAGAGCCTTACCTGCCAGATCCCAGAGGGAGAAGGGGGATCGGCGTGTCTTCACCTGCCGGTCAGCACAGCCGAACCAGAACACCACGTGATCCAAGACTGTTTCTCCCTTAACTTTTAAAGTCCGTTCTGCCTTGGTGGGCTTGTTCAGGTGCGGATGAAAACACAGATGGGTTAAATATCCCACGTCCCAGGCCATCTCTGGAAAAGCCAATTCATACTCATTTATGTATGCCCCCTCCTTCTAGCCTGACGATTCCAAGGGGATCAAGAATTTCACAGCAGACGGGACACCTCCTGGGGGAGGGCAGAATACGAGCATACAAGGACAAGTTTCCTATATCCTAAAAATCCCCTGGCGATTGCTGATAATAATTTTCCCTGAGACGGTGTAGACACACCTCCTAAATGACCTTCACAAATTTCCTTTCTAAGCCCTAACATGCTCATCGACCTGTGTACCAAGCAATCGCCGCCTGCCTATTACAGGCGCCTGTGGGTCCCCGCTCCTTCTAGTCCCTCCCAGGGTGGTGATCAGGCCCCCTCTTCCACCCTGCTGGGTGGGTTCCTCCTCACCTGAGTGCTCAGTTCCCCTGCTGCCATCCACTGCCTGCTAACGTGAAAGGTCCGGGCGTTGAAAAGCAGAATCCTTCCAGAAGGGCGAAGCACCTTCCCCCTCTAGAAGATTCAAGCCACAAGGACTGTGAGTAGTCCCAGATGGGACTTGTCTCCTCAAAGTGAGAAGTTTGCTGGCCAGTGCACCAAATGTTGTAGCCACGCGTTCTGGGAAACAAACTCATTCAGAAGGACAATGCAGATAGTGGAGTGCAGTTTATTACACCAGTGGGCCCAAGGCAGAGTCTCCTCTTAGCAAAGGACCCTGAGCAGCATTTGTGAAAATCTTTTATAGCCCATACGTACATGTCCAAACCCACCACCCCAAATTCCTTGAGACTTACATAAACAAAGGAAGGGTAAATGCAATCACAATAACCCCATCATCCATGTGTTAGGTGTTCAAACAGTTAATAATCAATAAGCCATTCAGATATGACCTAAATCAAATCGCTTTTGATTATACAGTGGAAGTGAGAAATAGATTTAAGGGACTAGATCTTATAGATAGAGTGCCTGATGGACTCTGGACGGAGGTTCGTGACATTGTACAGGAGACAGGGACCAAGATCATCCCCATGGAAAAGAAATGCAAAAAAGCAAAATGGCTGTCTGAAGAGGCTTTACAAATAGCCATGAAAAGAAGAGAAGCAAAAAGCAAAGGAGAAAAGGAAAGATATAAGCATCTGAATGCAGAGTTCGAAAGAATAGCAAGGAGAGATAAGAAAGCCTTCCTCAGCGATCAATGCAAAGAAATAGAGGAAAACAACACAATAGGAAAAACAAGAGATATTTTCAGGAAAATGAGATACCAAGGGAACATTTCGTGCAAAGATGGGCTCGATAAAGGACAGAAATGGTATGGACCTAACAGAAGCAGAAGATATTAAGAAGAGGTGGCAAGAATACACAGAAGAACTGTACAAAAAAGATCTTCATGACCAGGATAATCACGATGGTGTGATCACTCACCTAGAGCCAGACATCTTGGAATGTGAAGTCAAGTGGGCCTTAGAAAGCATCACTATGAACAAAGTCAGTGGAGGTGATGGAATTCCAGTTGAGCTATTTCACATCCTGAAAGATGATGCTGTGAAAGTGCTGCACTCAATATGCCAGCAAATTTGGAAAACTCAGCAGTGGCCACAGGACTGGAAAAGGTGAGTCTTCGTTCCAATCCCAAAGAAAGGCAGTGCCAAAGAATGCTCAAACTACTGCACAATGGCACTCATCTCACACGCTAGTAAAGTCATGCTCAAAATTCTCCAAGCCAGGCTTCAGCAATATGTGAACCGTGAACTCCCAGATGTTCAAGCAGGTTTTAGAAAAGGCAGAGGAACCAGAGATCAAATTGCCAACATCCGCTGGATCATGGAGAAAGCAAGAGAGTTCCAGAAAAACATCTATTTCTGCTTCATTGACTATGCCAAAGCCTTTGACTGTGTGGATCACAAGAAACTGTGGAACATTCTGAAAGAGATGGGAATCCCAGACCACCTGACCTGCCTCTTGAGAAACCTGTATACAGGTCAGGAAGCAACAGTTAGAACTGGACATGGAACAACAGACTGGTTCCAAATAGGAAAAGGAGTATGTCAAGGTTGTATATTGTCACCCTGTTTATTTAACTTATATGCAGAGTACATCATGAGGAACGCTGGGCTGGAAGAAGCACAAGCTGGAATCAAGATTGCTGGGAGAAACATCAATAACCTCAGATATGCAGATGACACCACCCTTATGGCAGAAAGTGAAGAGGAACTCAAAAGCCTCTTGATGAAAGTGAAAGAGGAGAGTGAAAAGGTTGGCTTGAAGCTCAACATTCAGAAAACAAAGATCATGGCATTCTGGTCCCATCACTTCATGGGAAACAGATGGGGAAACAGTGTAAACAGTGTCAGACTTTATTTTTTTGAGCTCCAAAATCACTGCAGATGCTGATTACAGCCATGAAATTAAAAGACGCTTACTCCTTGGAAGGATAGTTAAGACCAACCTAGATAGCATATTAAAAAGCAGAGACATTACTTTGCCAACAAAGGTGTGTCTGGTCAAGGCTATGGTTTTTCCTGTGGTCATGTATGGATGTGAGAGTTGGACTGTGAAGAAAGCTGATCGCCGAAGAATTGATGCTTTTGAACTGTGGTGTTGGAAAAGACTCCTGAGAGTCCCTTGGTCTGCAAGGAGGTCTAACCAGTCCATTCTAAAGGAGATCAATCCTGGGTGTTCATTGGAAGGACTGATGCTAAAGCTGAAACTCCAATACTTTGACCACCTCATGTGAAGAGTAGACTCACTGGAAAAGACTCTGATGCTGGGAAAAATTGGGGGCCGGAGGAGAAGGGGATGACAGAGAATGAGATAGCTGGATGGCATCACCGACTGGATGAACATGGGTTTGAGTGAACTCCGGGAGTTGGTGATGGACAAGGAGGCCTGGCGTGCTGTGATTCATGGGGTCGCAAAGAGTCGGTCACGACTGAGCGACTGAACTGAACACTCCCGATAGATACAGAAAGAATTTATGATCTGTCCGCAGGTAGGGGTGATTAGAGTATGTTTTCTCTTAGGCCATGAGTGACCTCGATGTGATCTTCAAGATTCCCCTGTCCAGAGGGAGTCTTTTCCTTCTATTGTCGTTTCCATGGGCACTAAGCACAGAGTTCAGAGTCCATTGGAGTGGTGGCCCAGCATGATCCGCATGAACAAGCCTAAGATGGAGTCCAGGCCCTGTGCATTCCTTCTTCACTGCAAGGTTAGAGGACCGAAAAGCAAAGTTAGTTACAGACATTCAGAGTTAGGAGGCCGAGAAGCAAGCTTAGTTACAGACATGTAGAATTAGGAGCAGTTCAAGTAAAAAACTCCGTACGTTCAGGCCTGTTCACGGTTCTCGTTATCTTCTTTGTTCTCAAGAAAGAAAAGGAGACTAGCTCATTCTTCTTTTTTTTTTTTTCCCCATTTTCACTGTAATGCCATCATCTTAGTTTAGGCATTTATAGTGCCTAACATCTAGACATTTAGAGATAACTGAGGCTTCTCAACTGGGCTTAATCTGACCAAACCAATCCATTGTTTTTTCACTGCACTCTTTAAGCTCACAAAACTCTGTTATACCATATCCTTAAAGAGCTCAGTACTTCTCACTAGCTCTCCTTTTGGCAACAAGAGCAAGTTCTTGAGTTTACAACTGAAGAACCAGCTGTCTGCCCTATATAGCTATTGCAGCCTCTTACCCTCAAGCACTTATTTACTTTTTTCGGTTCCATTGATTCCTTGAATTTCTTCTTGTGTGCTTCTGCGACTTCATCATAGCTAGTGCCACTTTTTTTTTCCCTTTGGTATAAATCTTTATTCTTATTATTTTTTCATTTCAGGATTCTTTCAGGCTTACATAACAGTTATAAGAATCATACACAATTCCCATATAGCCTTAACTTAGATTCCCCAAATATCAACCTGTTATATGATGACTTTACATTGCTCATTATCCAGAAATTAACATTGATAGGCCACTTTAATCTATAGACCTTACTGTTTATAGACTTCATCACTTGCCTGATCAATGTCTTTTTCTGGACAAGGACTATACACTGCATTTAGTTGCCATGTTCCTCTTACTTTGGACAGTTTCCCTATCTGTCTTTCATAAACATGAAGAGCACAGGACAGTTATTTTTTGGAATGTCCCTCGTTTTGAATTTGTTTATGCATTTTTGGTAAGTGATGCCATATCTTAGTGAAATGTATCAAGAGGCACAAGGTGTTGCCATGTCTCACTTCTGGTGACATTAGCATTGATCACTTGAGGTGATTTCTCTACTTTAAAGTTACTGTTTTTTCCTTTCACGATAAGAACATAGTGGGGAAATATTTTTTAAGACAGTGTCAGTATCCTGTTTCTCATTATACTTTTTCATCTAACATTTGTCTGTTAATTTTAGGGTGCATTAATGATTTTTATCACTGTGATGCTTGCCAAATAATGTTATTCATTTCCATCATTTGTTCTACATTTTTTACTTGGGATATTATTGTAAAGAACTTACTTCTGGCTATCAATATGTACTCATGGATTTTTATTTTATCCTCTGGGCTATCATGTATTACTGTCAATACCTTTTTCTCAAAATTTTCTCAAATTTGGCCACCAAGAGGTCTTTCAAGTTGAAACCTATGTTTTTTTGACATGTCTGCATCTTTTTTTGAGCACGTTTTGAATGGAATTCTGTTCATATTCTGATTCATCTGTAGATCAAGGTGTGATCCTAGCAAGGAGTTATCTAGCCTATGTTTGAAAAAAGATTGCATTAGAGAACTTGCATGTCTAATGCAAGAATTCTCCTGCAGAGAGTTTTTCTTTTCTTTAGTTTTATTGAGATATTATTGGCATTGTGTAAATTTAACATTATATCATGCATATATATTTTGAAATTATACATTATATTTTTGAATATTGCATAAATTTCAGATGTACAACGTGATATGATGGATGTATATTTTTGAAATTATGCAAAAATGTATATTTTTGAATTGTATTCCAACAATCAGTTCAGTTCATTCGCTCAGTCGTGTCTGACTCTTTGTGACCCCATGAATTGCAGCACGCCAGGCCTCCCTGTCCATCACCAACTCCCGAGTTTATTCAAACTCATGTCCATCAAGTCAGTGATGCCATCCAGCCATCTCATCCTCTGTCGTCCCCTTCTCCTCCTGCCCCCAATCCCTCCCAGCATCGGGGTCTTTTCCAATGAGTCAACACTTAGCATGAGGTGGCCAAAGTATTGGAGTTTCAGCTTTAGCTACAGGCCTTCCAATGAACACCCAAGACTGATCTCCTTTAGAATGGACTGGTTGGATCTCCTCGCAGTCCAAGGGACTCTCAAGAGTCTTCTCCAGCACCACAGTTCAAAAGCATCAATTCTTCGGCGATCAGCTTTCTTTACAGTCCAACTCTCACATCCATACATGATCACTGGAAAAACCATAGCCTTTTACATTCTTTCTTGAGATGGGAAATCTTGGTATAGAATCTGGTGTTTATTGATCTGGGAGGCCTTTTTGGCCATAGGTATGTTATCTCCATGGCTAACAGGCACATAGTCCAAAGATCACTGAGAATGTAAGATGGAGTTTCCTTATTTTCCAAAATGAAGTCAGCTTGGCCTGTTCCTTTCCTCCTTCAGTCACTATGCTATACTTTGGACCCCTTGAACTTACCTGTTTGTGGAACTGAAGGTTTATATCTTTTGACCACGTTTCTTCATTTCTACATTTCCCCAGCCCCTGGCAGCCACCATGTTACTCTACGCTCCTAATAGCTTGATTATTTTAGGTTCCACCCATTACTGAGAAAATGCAGTGTTTGTCTTTCTGCATCTGACTTCTTTCACTGATCCTAATGTCCTCCAGGTTTATCTGTGTTGTTGCAAATGGAAGGGTTTCCTTCCTGTTCTTTTTTTATTTTTAAATTATTTTTTATTTTTTAAATTTTAATTGGAGGGATGATTTGGGAGAATGACATTGAAACATGTACATTATCATATGTGAAACGAATCAACAGTCCAGGTTCGATGCATGATACAGGATGCTCAGGGCTGGTGTACTGGGATGACCCAGAGGGATGGTTTGGGGAGGGAGGTGGGAAGGGGGGTTCAAGATGGGGAACACATGTATACCCTGGGCGGATTCATGTCAATATATAGCAAAACCAATACAATATTATAAGTAATTAGCCTCCTTCCTTTTCAAGACTGAATAATGTTCTATTGTATACATTCCTTTTCCTTTTTCCATTCATTTGTCAATGGACCTTTAAGTTTTCTTCTTGTCTTTGCTGTTTTGAATAATGTTGCAGGGAAGATGTGGTGCAGATATCTCTTCAATCTCTTGTTTCCATTTTCTTTGGATTTTTACACAGTGGGGTTACTGGACCACATAATAGATTTGTTTTCAACTTTTCAAGATGTGTTCATACTGATTTCCTTAGTGGCTATATCAATTTACATTTCCTGTAGCACTACACAATGATTTCCGTTTCTCTACATCCTCAGCAGCATTTGCCTTTTGGCTAGCAGTCATTCCAACAGATGTGAGAGGATATCTCATTGTGGCTTTGACTTGCATTTCTCTGTTGATTAGTGATGTTGAACATCTATTCAACATACACCTGTTTGCCATCTACCTGTCTTCGTTGGTAGAGTGTCTATTCAGGTCTTTTGCCTGTTTTTAAATCATGCAATTATTATATATATATATATATATATATATATTGGGTTGTGTGAATTCCTTATTTGTTTGGATATTAGCTCTTCATTAGATATATGGTTTGCAAGTGTTTTCTCCATTCCTTACCTAAGTTTGGTCCTTCAGGGAAATTGTGCAATCAAATGAGTGATGAATTCTGTCCTCCTGCTATTGTTTTTAGAAGCCACTTAGGTTTTGATTGACAAACACATTTTGTGGTGTTCGTATTTGGATAGTGATAATTTAAAAGTATTAATAAGAAAGCCTCATGGACTAAACCCAAAGGAAAATTCTCTCAGATTTCCCCACTATTCTCAGAGGGGACCACAAACATATGAGAACAGTCAAAGGAAATTCTGTTTCTGCTGAGTGTGTGCTATACTCAAAGGATTCTGGGAGATGTAGCCAGTCCTCAAGAATTAGTTCATGTGTGAATGCCTCCCCCCATACTTCCTTTTTTCTTCATTTTGTAGGAACATTTACAGTGTTCTGTGGGAAATGCATTGGTGAATGTTTCTATCTTTTAGAAATTTCAGTGTAATAAGGAGAGAAAAGCATGAATCACATAAGTCAGATTATTATTTTTTTTCTTAAGATTCAAGAAAAACAGCATATTCAGAAAAAAAAAAAAAAAGAAATTAAGTTTGGCCAGATCTGAATTGAACAATAATTGTAGTTGAAATATTAAAATTTGATCAGAGCGTTTGAGGTAGTTTATGAGTACAAAGCATTTAATTTAGAATACCTTTAACTTTAAAATATGTTGGAATTTGAAGTTGATTCATAATATTGTTGTTCTTGTTTAGTTACTAACTCTTGTCCAGTTCTTTAAGACCCCATGAACTGCAGCACGCCAGGCTTCCCTGTCCTTCACTATCTCCCAGAGTTTGCTCAAACTCATGTCCATTGAGTCGGTGATGCCATCCAACCATCTCATCCTATGTTGACCCCTTCTTCTCTTGCCTTCAATCTTTCCCTAAATCAGAGTCTTTTCAGAGTATAACAAGAGAACTGAATTCAAACATAAGAGGAAGCACACTGACCTGCAGTTTGCATGTAAATGATATTAAATATAAAAGGAAAATGAAGACAGAGAAGAAAGAATGGCTGTGTAGGGCCACGAATATGACAACATGTTTAAGCAGAATATCTCCACCTGATCAGAATATTACTGTCATGAGACCAAACACCTTGAAATCTAATGAAACATTTTCAAGGTTGTTAAGGAGAAAAGAAGTTATGAGCAAAATAGTTTTCATCAAATTCATGCTTTGTAATAATAATTTCTAGAAGCAATAAAATAATAGATTCAGAAAATCTGGGGATATGAAAACCTCTCTAAAGACTTTGCTACATCCTTTTAGACAAAGAGTGCAACATAATAGTGAAAATGACTCAGTTTCACTTGTAGGAACAATTGAGCACATATTGAATCAGGAAAAGTGCTGAGATGGTTGGACAACAAAACTCAAAGTGATCATATTTCTTCATTTTCCATGTTGTTATGGTGATTTGTGTATTCAGATCCTAACAATATGAATGGCATGAAGGAGAAGTGATTATGCATTGCTGAATGCCTTTATAAGAGCTCACAAAAAAGAAATCACCACTTTAGCATAAATGTATTGTTACTGCCTGAATGGTGAGAGCTGCATGTTTGTCCCTTTTCTCTACTCAGCAAACACTGTTCATTTCAAGGTTCTGTTGTTATATCAAGCAAGAGATTCCAGCTGAGAAATGATATGATTATATCTACACACGTCTCCCATGGAGTGTTTCTGCTATGAGTCTGTTCATGGAATAATTGCAATATGAAAGTCAGTGGTGTCCTTTAGATACACATCGTTGTTGTTTAGTCACTAAATCATGTGCAACTCTTTTTGTGGTCCCATAGACTGTAGGCTGCCAGGCTCCTCTGTCTGTGGGATTTTCCAGGCAAGAATACTGGAGTGGGTTTCCATTTTCTTTTCCAGGGGATCTTCCTGAAAGAGGGATTGAACTCACATCCTGTGCATTAGAAGGAGAACACTTTACCACTGAGCCACCTGGGAAGCCCTTAGATATGTGTATTTAGAGACATAAATGTTTTTACATGTGTATTGCTGTGTGCTCATGTTAAAAAGGCTCCTAAAAGATTTATTTCTATGTTTTCATGTGATTGTCACTATAACATTTAAATCTTGAACAGCTAGAAAAAAAAAAAAAATCAGATGGGCTGCTTGTTTAATCCTAAAGTGATATCTTTTCCCCAGAAATGTTGTGAAGACAACAAACACAATAATTTTAGGGCCCAGATTTTCCTATTGCCAAACCAAATGTTATTACATATGAAAAAACATGGTCATATTACAGTCTTTTGCTAGAATTAACTAATAATACTCTAATGTGAATATCAACAATTAGCAACAAAACTGTATAAAAATATTTACTGTGTGAATTTTAAAATAAATCCCTTGCTTGAATTTCCTCTCTGAAATTGTGAAGGATATTTTAAAATAGATTCACATTTCATCTCTTTCCTGGGAAAGTATTTCTCCCACTGTAGCAAGTTGTTACAGGGTATAAATGATAGTGGTTCGATTTTCATGTTCTGCTCTGTGCCCACATATGTTTTAAAATGTCTTGCTGCAAATTCATTATTTTTCTTGACTACTACTAATATCTTGAGAGTCATGATTTTATTCCAGTTGAAAACAAAAAATCACATTTGACAGTTTGTGAAAATGTGTAGTATTTTTGAGGTTCAACCAATACCATTTGATGTAGTATATAAACCCTTAAGGAAGGTAGAATTGATCTAGAATCTGGTCTGCTCTGTTCTCTTATATGTATTACTATGATCATTTTCTAGTGCTAAGCAGGCAGTGCATATCTTGGGGATCCTCTCATTTCCTTTAGAAAACTACTGTACCAACAATACAGGTTTGGTACAGCTGATAAAGATTGTTAAAAGGTTAAGTTCAGCCTATGGGGAAAAGGAACAAGTAACATATGACATTGTAGCTTACTAGTAATAAACACTGACTCTGGGATTTGAATTTTTTTAATAACCATTGTTCTAAAATTATTTGGTTTCTCTCAAGCACAAGGCAAGTAATCTTACTATTGGAATTTTTTCTATTGCACTCTATTTTTCTTTTTACGAAAGAAATTTTATGAATTGTTTGAAGCATAGATCAGTGTTATTGTTCACATTTTTAGCATTACTGTTAAAGTTCTGCTAGAAGCTTTTGTTTCCTTTTCAGACTTGTAATTTTAAAGGTTTGAGGAATTCTTAAGTGTAATTTTATGATAATTAGGGAAGCAATTTTTTCTAGCTATATAGAATTTAAATTTTATAGTGACAATCACATGAAAGATAAAAATAAAATGTAGCAAATTTTGGGAATGATATCTGCTATAAATCAGTAACTCATAACATGTGATTTTGGATTTTTGGGTTGATATTATACCATACATCTATTTTCCTTCCTCCCAAGAATGTAATTAGTGATTAGCTTAGATTATTTTCAGGTATTCAATTATAAGACAGCTTTACATATTTGAAGTTATGTGAAATCACCATGTTTGTCAATATTACTGGAATCTATTTTATGAGCATTAATATAATTTATTAGTTTTTAAATACAGTTTTCCTTATTGTGGTTGTTTTGTGTTTTAACTATTTCTGATATCCCTTTTCTATGACCTTTGCATGCTTGGTCATTCAGTTGTGTCTGACTCTGCGACTCTATGGACTGCAGTCTGTCAGGCTCCTCTGTCCATGGGATTTCCCAGGCAAGAATGCTGGAGTAGGTAGCCATTCCCTTCTCTAGGATATCTTCCTGATCCAGGGATGGAATCCAGCTCTCCTGCATTATTGCAGGTGGATTCTTAACCTCTGAGCCAATAGGGAAGCCCTTCTATGAACTTTCAGTTCAGTTCAGTTCATTTCAGTTCAGTTCAGTCGCTCAGTCGTGACCAACTCTTTGCGACCCCATGAATCACAGCACGCCAGGCCTCCCTGTCCATCACCAACTCCCGGAGTTCACTCAAACTCATGTCCATCGAGTCGGTAATGCCATCCAGCCATCTCATTCTCTGTCGTCCCCGTCTCCTCCCTTAGGTGCCTTTAAATGAAGCACTTAAAATGCATGAACAGCTCTTCATTATTTTGCAGATATGTAGAAGAACTAAGTGCAAATTTCTTCAATTACCACATATCAGTTTAAAGAAACCACTGTGAGTCACATAGTACATAGAAAAGCCTGCTGTGTGGCTCATTTGAAAAGGTCTGAGAGCCCCCCCAATCCCCTGAATCTACATTTTTGTCCCAGACAAGTTTATTTACTCCTATGGCTCTAAATATCTTTCAAATACTGATCTCTACAATTTTTTTTTATCTTCAGCCCTGACTTCTTCATAGAATATAGGATTCATGCACCCAGTTGCTTTAGAAACTGCACCAATGAGGAAATTCAGAAAGATTCTGAGAGTCAGTTTAACCAAACATAGCTTTCCAGGTATCTGAGGAAATCTCTTACATTGTTTTAAAAAGAAAAAAAAAGGGGGGGGGGAGAAAAATTTGTAAGAAATAGAGACTATCAGTTCAGTTCAGTTCAGTTCAGTCTCTCAGTCATGTCCGACTCTCCGTGACCCTATGAATCACAGCACGCCAGGCCTCCCTGTCCATCACCAACTCCCGGAGTTCACTCAGACTCATGTCCACAGAGTCGGTGATGCCATCCAGCCATCTCATTCTCTGCCGTCCCCTTCTCCTCCCGCCCCCAACCTTTCCCAGCATTGGGGTGTTTTCCAATGAGTCAACACTTAGCATGAGGTGGCCAAAATATTGGAGTTTCAGCTTTAGCATCAGTCCTTCCAATGAACACCCAGGATTGATCTCCTTTAGAATGGACTGGTTGGATCTCCTTGCACAGAGGGAAAAAAGACTTAGAGTAATGTTTTCTCATTGAACACAAAGTAACTTATCTATTAACAAGGATAAGACACTGCCATAAATGGCATTTGGAGATTTAAAATAAACCCTTATAAATTAAAAAATATAATGCAGAAATTTTTAAAATGTGAGTTTTGAGTTTCAAGAAGCACAATGTGGGTTTTGAGAAATAAAATTGAGGAAATCACCCAGGAAATGAAACAAAAAGATAATGAGATGAAAAACATAATATGAAAGATAATAATATAGGATGAATAATATTAAATAATAAATGTTCTAGAAAGAGAAAATAGAAGGGATTAATTTTTCTATAAAATACTTGTAGAATATTTTACCTAACTGAGGTCATGTGTTTTCAGTATTATAGGGAACAATGTCTAGCCAAGTGGATGAAAATGCACTAAGGCAGATAATTATGAAATTTCTGAGCAATCAGGATAAAATGAAGGTACCACAAGCTTCTTCTTAAAAATAAACAAAAACCTTATTACATACAAAAGATCATGAATCAAAATGCTTTTGGATTTCTCCACAGCAAGACCAAAAGCAAGAATACAATAAAAGTCAGTTCAGTCGCTCAGTCATGTCCCACTCTTTGCATGAATCGCAGCACGCCAGGACTCCCTGTCCATCACCAACTCCTGGAGTTCACTCAAACTCATGTCCATCAAGTTGATGATGCCATCTAGCCATCTCATCCTCTGTCGTCCCCTTCTCTTCCTGCCCCCATTACCTCCCAGCATCAGCGTCTTTTCCAATGAGTCAGTTCTTCACATGAGGTGGCCAAAGTATCAGAGTTTCAGCTTTAGCATCAGTCCTTCCAATGAACACCCAGGACTGATCTCTTTTAGGATGGACTCGCTGGACCTCCTTGCAGTCCAAGGGACTCTCAAGAGTCTTCTCCAGCACCACAGTTCAAAAGCATCAATACTTTGGCACTCAACTTTCTTCACAGTCCAACTCTCACATCCATACATTACCACTGGAAAAACCATAGCCTTGACTAGATGGACCTTGGTTGGCAAAGTAATGTTTCTGCTTTTTAATATGCTGTCTAGGTTGGTCATAACTTTCCTTCCAAGGAGTAAGCGTCTTTTAATTTCATGGCTGTAATCAGCATCCGCAGTGATTTTGGAGCCCAAAAAAATAAAGTCTGACACTGTTTCCACTGTTTCCCCATCTATTTCCCATGAAGTGATGGGACCAGATGCCATGATCTTTGTTTTCTGAATGTTGAGCTTCAAACCAACCTTTTCACTCTCCTCTTTCACTTTCATCAAGAGGCTTTTGAGTTCCTCTTCACTTTCTGCCATAAGGGTGGTGTCATCTGCTTATCTGAAGTTATTGATATTTCTCCCGGCAATCTTGATTCCAGCTTGTGCTTCTTCCAGCCTAGCATTCCTCATGATGTACTCTGCATATAAGTTAAATAAGCAGGGTGACAATATACAACCTTGACGTACTCCTTTTCCTGTTTGGAACCAGTCTGTTGTTCCATGTCCAGTTCTAACTGTTGCTTCCTGACCTGCATATAGGTTTCTCAAGAGGCAGGTCCGGTGGTCTGGTATTTCCATCTTTTTCAGAATTTTCCACAGTTTCTTGTGATCCACACAGTCAAAGGCTTTGGCATAGTCAATGAAGCAGAAATAGATGTTTTTCTGGAATGCTCTTGCTTTTTCCATGATCCAGCGGATGTTGGCAATTTGATCTCTGGTGCCTCTGCCTTTTCTAAAACCAGCTTGAACCTCTGGAAGTTCACGGTTCACATATTGCTGAAGCCTGGCTTGGAGAATTTTGAGCATGACTTTACTATCTTGTGAGATGAGTGCAATTGTGTGGTTGTTTGAGCATTCTTTGGCATTGCCTTTCTTTGGGATTGGAATAAAAACTGACCTTTTCCAGTCCTGTGGCCACTGCTGAGTTTTCCAAGTCTGCTGGCGTATTGAGTGCAGCACTTTCACGGCATCATCTTTCAGGATTTTAAATAGCTCCACTGGAATTCCATCACCTCCACTAGCTTTGTTTGTAGTGATGCTTTCTAAGGCCCATGTGATTTCACATTCTAGGATGTCTCTCTCTAGGTGAATGACCACACCATCCTGATTATAGAATACTGCCTTGAAAATTCTGAAGAAAAACGATTTCTAACCTAGAATTCTGTATCTAACCAGTTACCACTCAGTTATTCTCAGCCAGACAGCTATTTATCTCCTTTGCTATCATGCCATGGAAGCTACTGGGAGGTGTTCCTTTCCAAATAAGGAAGTAAATCTAGAAAAGAGGGTGAGGATTCTGAAAACCAGAGATCTAACAGAGAAGAGAAAGAATTTCTGGCAGGATGGAGAGGGACAGTGTGTAGAGTGTTTGAAAAGCAAAGTGGTTCCTATTTTCAAGAATTTATAATAACAAATGGGAAAAATTAACACATTCATTATAAGGACCGAGATCATACATGTATAGAAGACTCTAACACACTTAGACATTAACGTATATATAAGTAGTCGAGTTTCCATGCTAGATGTAGCTATGAAACTTTTAGAACACCTCTTTCTTAATATGTGTGAGGCTATGTAGTGGTGGGAGTAATCCAAATTGTAATAAGATTGATGTTCCAATAATCATCAGATGTTCTTTCTCATTTTGCTTTTATAACACCAGATTTTCCAAAAGCCTAATGTCTGATTGGGGAAAGCACTGATTAAAAATATTAAGTCATGTGTTTTCCAACAGAATCAGTGCTTATCAGATTGCAGAATTTTGACAAAGGAATATTTTTCATACAGAATCAGTTCAGTATGTGTGCTTACCCTGGCTACAGAGCTGTGCATTTATTTCGCTTGGAGTTTTGCTTAATTAATAATTTCTTTTTGGAATGGTATTACTGTAGCCAGTGGACTTTACAAGTTGTGTTTATCTTGAGTTTGCAATTCATTTGAATGGAAGAAAGTATATTTAAATATGAATCATTTCAGATTAAAAAGAAGGCATTTTTGGTGGGGAGAAAGACACCACAGAATATTCACCATCTAGTAGAATGTTTATCAATGTTGTTCACAACATGAATGAAAGCTCTAACTAGGGGCAGATTTTGAACCTAGATTTCCAGATGTGATATAAAGCCATCAACTTGAATTTCAGGGTGTTGACTTTCGTGGTATTACAGGAGAATCGATCTTGATTCCTCTTTACAGCCTGTGGAAGGTAGTTTTCAATTTCCAATATTTATAGATGATTATAGATATATATTGATATAAATGCATGCTCAGCTCTGTCCAATGGAAGGACTGCAAGCAGCAGCCCTGCAATAGTTATGGACATGTCAGGAATGTAGATCTTGGTTCCTGATTACTGTTCTCTACTAAGGGACCACAGCTTCTTAAGAAAAATGGCTAATTTCAGGGCTAACATAGGAAAAGTACAAGATGAGTCTGACACGTCTACTTGTGTCAGACAGAAAGTAAGAAAGTGCTCAAGAATGATGGTGATATGTCAAAAGTGCTACTCTAAAGGAAATCCTGTTTGCCAAATCTGAAACAATTTGAACATGGTAACAAAATCTAATATTAAATAGCATAAGAATTCTTGTTTCTTCTGTGAAAAATAAAAATATGAATAAATCAATGAAGGAAAGGGAAGAGAAAGCTTTCGTTACAGAATATGGGCAACCAAGCTAGGTAGAAGGAATGAGAGAATCAGAGCAATTTTAATCCTGCCAAGAAATGTAATGGAAACAAAAACTAGTGTATAAAAATTTGATGGGAGAATGGAATATTTACATAATCATAATCTAAATGTACTTCCCTCCAACGTAAACATGAATTAAAATATGAAATAGGCTAACTGTGTGGTGGGAAGGCTAGCAAGTGGTCAAAGTTAATATCACTAGTAAATGGGACAAATGATATTGTGTGCTGCCTGCCAGTAGGCAGGTTCATTTCTGTGATGTTCCTGCCAAAATGGTTAACTTGAATTTTATTGTGAGGAAAGATGGAGAGACCGAATTGAAGGGCATTCTACAAAAATCTGGACTATGACTTAAAAGTGTCAAGGAAAGAATGAGAACTTCTAGACCCCTGCATAAAAACTAAATGTGACATGATTCTGAAATCGATGTTTTTTTTGCCATCAAGCAGTATTGGGGCTTCACGGCTGTCGCTGGTGGTAAAGAACCCACCTGCCATTTCAGGACACATAAGAGACACAGGTTGGATCCCTGGGTCAGGAAGATCCCCTGGAGGAGGAAATGGCAACCCACTCCAGTATTCTTGCCTGGAGAATCACATGGACAGAGGAGCCTGGAGGCTACAGTCCATGGGCTCCCAAAGAGTTGGACACGACTAAGTGACTTAGCATGCATGTACGCTGAGTATCGGCATAACTGGTGAAACTGAAATAAGATTAGCGAATTTGATGATAGCAGTTAATATATAAACGTCCTAATTTTGAAAGTCATTCTGGTTATATAGAATACTCTTTTTTTTTTTGTAGAAATTAAATACAATACTATTTGGAGAGGATGGAAATGATGTTGGTACCTTAAAGTTAAGTCGCTCAGCCGTGTCCAACTCTTTGCGACCCCGTGGACTGTAGCCTACCAGGATCCTCTGTCCATGGGATTTTCCAGCCAAGAGTTCTGGAATGGGTTGCCATTTACTTCTCCAGGGGATCCTCCCGACCCAGGAATCGAACCCAGGTTTCCCACATTGTAGGCAGATGCTTTACCGTCTGAGCCACCAGGGAAGTCTTTATTTTCAGGTAATTCAGGATGGAAAAAGGTTCTTCCTAGTATTCTTGCAGCTTTTCTGTAAGTTTGAAATTATTTTCAAATTTAAAAATGAAATAATAGGAATATGGAGAAATAATGGTTTAGGAAAAAAGTATCAGAGTTAAGAAATGAAAGTTTAATTCAGAATTGCACATAAATAATAATTGTAAATGTAGTTAGAACTTAAACATAAATAACAAAAATAATTCTAGAGAATTTTAATTCTGTGGGGAATTTAAAAGTTAACTGTTTTGAAATTGGGAATGTTGATACTTAAAGGTAGTCAAGAAGAATTGAAACATATTAGACCTTTAAAATATATTTAAGAAGTATGCCAAAACTTTTGAAAACATTATTTGTAATGAGATTGAAAGCTTTGACTTAGAGATGAATATGGGCCACTGAGATGAAAGGTTTCCCCAATCGTGCCCCAGACTATGTACATTTAAATACTGGCATGTTTAGGGATCTGTCAAGTGCTGGAATCATTATAGACATTTTTGTATTGGCCTGGAGGAATGTGCTTAAGATGGAATCTCCATGTTTGCAGATAACTGACAACTCTTTAAATGATAAAATGTCAAACTGATAGACCCTTATTTTTAAAAGTGCTTAAAGCTATTTTTGACCAAGAGGGAAAGGAAATAAGCATAAAGAAATATGTAGAGAAAAATAATCCAATCTATTTATGGGTTACAATCTGTCAGTTACATGACAGCGAACATGGCATGGAATGATTTTCTTAAGTCACTGGTCCTATTTGTTGATGATCCAAAAGCTCAAGGCGATTTTGGGAGAATGAGTTGACAGTTTCACTAACTGTTGAGAACAGATCTGGAGTAGCGTTTGCAATTATATTTACTAAACCTCAAGAGAGGTATAGCAGAGCTGGAGTGAATGTTATGTTAAAACTTGCCTTTGTCTTCAGAATCAGGACTAAGCTTTTAGCTTTTGTGTTAAATATTTCCTCAGTCTGACACCAAAATTTCCTTTGGTTATAGTTTCCCTGAATTAAGCAAACTTTTTAAACTGAATTCTAATCAAATACAGCCTCTAATCACTGTCTCCATACCAGCACTTTGATACTGGCAGTTCTTCGGGCTAAAATGCTTTTCTTTTGCCTCACCTCTGAGCCATTTTCACCATCTCCATTTCCTGCATTTTCTTGGAAACTTCTTGGAATATTTTGTCCATACCCATCTACTTCCTCTGAATATTTATGGCACATGTTTTAGCAAAATTTCTTCAGCAAATAATCATTCACTCCTTTGTGAGGTATCATGGAGTCTTACTATTCAACTAGGCCTACACTTCTCCCGGGTTTGACCCCTGGGTCGGGAAGAAACTCTGGAGATGGGAATGGCGATCCACTCCAGTATTGTTGCCTGGAGAATCCCATGGACAGAGGAGCCTGGTGGTCCGTGGGATTGCGAAGAGTTGGACACTACTGAGCGACTAACACTACTGCTACTACACTTCTCCAGCTGAATGCGAGCTGCTTGAAAGCTGAATTCTGTCTTATATTCACCAGCATCTATTGTGACCCACATACAGTGCCAGTTGCTGAGAAGAGAAAGATTGTCTCTTTCTTTGTCCCATATGCTTTTGTGTTGAAGACACATTTTAGATAAATTAAAGAGAGGGACAAGCTAACGATGTGAATGCATATTGCTAAATTTATGTGTACTAGAAGCACAAAGAGTTACAGATGGAAAAATGATGCTGTGACATGACATTTAAGGAGAATAACAATATTCTTCACCAGGAGACTTCTTTTTCTGAAACCAAGCTCTTGGATATCATTAAATGAACTCACTAATGCAATCTATGGATTATTGATGCTCATTTTAATGTTAATTATTCTATATTTCGAAATAGATGCATTTTCCCAGCAGGGATTCAAACTTCAGGAGCATAATATCATAAAACTCTGTACCATCTGTATTTCTGATAAGTCAAAATTTTCTAATTAAAACGTATATTTAGCTAGCTACAGTGCGTGTCCCGGTTTAAGGTAACACTCAGCAGTTTTTGGTATACTGGTTGGTTCTGGGCATGTGTGCTTAGTCATGTCCGACTCTTTGTGACCCTGTGGACTGTCAGGCTCTCTGACTATGGGATTCTTCAGGCAAGAATACTAGGGCTGGAGTGGGTTGCCATTTCCTCCTTCAGGAGAACTTCCTGATCCAGGGATTGAACTGACATCTCCTGGTCTCCTGCACTGGCAGACAGATTCTTTACCACTGACCCACCTGGGAAGCTCTGGTTCTGTGAGCAGTGCTTTATGATGTCCTATTTTACATATTCTTTTTATTTGCTTTTCCATTACGTTTTTTCATAGGGTATTGAATAGAGTTCCATTTGCTATACAATAGGGCTTTGTTTATCCATTCTATATATAATAGTTTGATGCTCTATTTTATATTGATATAGTAGCTTAGGTTTTACCAGTAATCATGGAAAGTTTTATTACATCATCCAACAACAAATAAGTTAGCTTTCCAGAGCAAATGAGACATGATTATTTATTAAGCTCAAAAGAAAGGGTATCGAATGGATAAAAGCAATTTACGGGTTATCAAATAACCCAAATATTCCCCCTTTCCTACGTGGTTTAACATAATGTTCCATAACCCTGCCTCCCCCACCAAGAACCTTCCCCTACTACAGCTGTCAACACACCAAAGTGGATTGATTTAGCTTCCACAACGTTCAGCTCCTCTGCCAGTCTTTGGTGGAAAGAGTGTTAATCAGTAGTGAAAGGTCTCAAGTCTTGGCAATAGCAAACAAATAGAAAGAAGAGGCCTAAATAATACGTATTCTTCTATAATCGGTCTCTAGAGACTCTTCAGCTCTTTGTATACAACATTAAGGAAAGCATGCAAATATGTTATTCCCTTTTGTTGGCTGCTCTAATTGAGATGCCTGACAAATTGATACATAATTTAAGATCATTAATGCCAAATGGGAAAAAAAAAAGACTTGCTAAAAATGTCATGTAAAATTTTTTGTAACTGCTAAGGAATTAATTTCTTAAATTATTTCAGCAAATCTATTAATTTTAATTGTGTTCAATGAATGTTTATGAGTGCTTTTTGCAGAGTGGTTTTGTTTTAAATCCTTATGCTATTTGCTTTTTAGGCAGTTTGGGAAACATGGGACCAGAAAAAAGGAAAAACATGAGACAAAGGAATGATTAATATAGTTTAGTTCCTCTTGATTCAGGACTGGGCTGGGGTTAAAGGCTGTAGAAATGAAGAACAAAGTACCTTGGGGCACACTGCTAAAACATTTGGCCTCAGTTTCCTGATCTGTAAAATGGGAAAGATCAGTGGGTGAACTGAGAAAGATTAAGATGCTCTTAAGACATTTCTGGCACTTTTTATTTTTAATTATATTGTCTTATTTTGTCTTCAAATATAGTAGATGATTCTTTTTTTATATATTCTATAGCCAGAATATTGACATCATCCAAAAAATTGTCATTCTGATTTTTAAAAAAATTATCCATTTAGAAACACCATGATCTTATAATATCTAGAAATTCATTTTCGTTAGTGAGTGATTGTGGTGATAATATAATCCTCATGGGCAAGTGTTCATACTCACTGGCTCCATCAGTGAGATGCTGAGCTGATGTCAAGGTTCATAAAGAAGAATTTCAGTGATGTAATGTGTCTGTGGTAATGTGTAGGCTGTAATAATTTTTGGTTGTTTATATGTTTTGGGGAATAAAATGGCTTCGAGTCATTGAATTGCTGTTTTATCAAGAATTTTTCACATTTTTCATCATTTTTGAAAGTTGTAGTCTTTCTAATTTAAGAAAAATTAAAAATACTAGAAATATTATAAATATAGAAAAGAGAGGTCTCAGAAATCTCCTAAATCACTTTTTGTTCCATTACACCACAACCAAACTTATAATTCTGACTCATATGTATCTGGCTTGTTGGAATATGGCTCCAAGGTGTACCGTCTAAATATAGTAAGAACTTAGAAGCTAATTCTTCACTGGCCCTCTATTTCTTCCTTCTTAGGAATGACTGGCAAAGAACCTGTCACCTCTTCTGCATAGCAATAGACTTTATTATAAGGTATATCCAGTTGCAAAGTCTACTTTAATTGAATATTTTTGATAGTACTTACCTGATTTTCATTGCTTGTGCACCGTGTTCATCCCTTGGGAACACTAGAAATTTGATAATTTTCTATTTGAGTGCTAGGAGATTGAAAGCTGTGCAACTTTTCAGAAACTTTCTGACACATCAGTGCTAATTTGAGTAGAACTTAGCTAGCTCTTGCAATTGATAAAAGCACAGAAAACCGGTTAGCAATGACAGTCTTTTAATCTACTATCTGATTGCTTGTCTAAGTGTCATTGGTGAAATGCAAGGATCTTTGTTCTTTTTTCTGAGTTCAAGCCAAGCGGGCTCCTTTACTTAGTATGGTAAGAAATCTCAACAGTTCTTCATTCCTTGGATTCAAGGAATCAAATGTTTCTATATTCAAATCTCTCCCCCTCTTGCCCATTATAAAATTTGCTGTTGGTAATCTTTGAAATGGCAGAACTGAAAAACAGACAATAAAGTCTAAGTTTTATATTATCATAAACTCACACAAACTCCTTATTCCCAGGACTTCTTAGGCAGAATGGGTCCTGTTTGATGAGTAAATAGGTCGTTTTGAAGCTATATTGACAGATGGTCCCCTTTAAATAAATTATTTCTTCTTTGACTTGCCAAAGTACCTAAAGTTCCAGTTTTCAAATTCCTTGTATATTGAAGACTTTTTTACTACCCCCTGGGAGGCATCAAGATTCCATATTACTTTAAAAATTATTTATTCATATATTTGGCCACCCCGGGTCTTAGTTCAGGCACACATGTTCTTCATCACGGCACATGGGATCTAGTTCCCTGACCAGGGATTGAACCCGAGTCCCCTGTATTGGGAGTGTGGAGTCTTAGCCACTGCCCCACCAGGGAAATCCTCCCGTATTACTTCATATAGAAAACTTAGGTTGATACAGCACCAGATAGTTTGTCGATTAGCTAGTTGTTTGGCAATCAAGAATAGAAATCTGAAAGAGTGGGCCAAGAGAGAAGTTAACTTGGACATGACAGCATGGAGAATCCCCGTGCTGAGAAGGGCAAGCCCGCCGTGATCCCACGGAGAAAAACCCGTGTCCAGTCCAGGGACAATGTAGAGACAGAAACTGCAGGGAAGGAGGCGGACAGGTGCTGCCCTAGGAATGTTTACTCCAGAATGTGCTTTTAGGCATAACTTGGTCACTTAAACTAGCGAAGGAAAAAAATCAGCTTAAAGGATTTCCCTGCCCTCTTTTCCCACCGTAAAAAAAGTGAACTGACAAATTTACAAGGACTCTTCATTCAGTCCCTCCATTTCTGCTTCCTCATCACATTATTTTTTTTCTCTTCCATTCCCCTCATTCGGCCTCCTCCATCCTTTTATTCATCTCCTTACACCCACCTTTACCACTGGCTCGTACTATATTTCTCAATCTCATGCACGTTAATAAACCGGAAAACTTCGTATGGCAGTATTTTCTTAACATGTAACAAAAATAGAATGTCCTTTCTTATATCAGAGTGCTCTAGAAGGCTGCATTTTTTCTTTCTGCAGCGAGGTTATTGAAATTATATTATTCTGTTGTTTCTATTTATTATATAACTGCATTTTTACATGCAGAAGAAAGCTATAAAATGCCTTATAAAAGTATCTCAAGTAAAGTTTGGTATTTTAAAGTCTCTGTAAGTTTTTTATATCTCCCACTCATTTTTTTTTTTACAGATAGATTGTTTTTTTTAATTATTATTATTGAGGTAACATTGGTTTATAAGATGATACACGTTTCAGGTGTACAACATTATAATTTGAATTCTGTATACCCCACAGTATGCTCATCACCAAAAGTCCAGTTTCTGTCCATCACCATATAGTTTAGTCACCTTTGTGCATTTTGTTCCACTCTTCCCCTCCTGATAACCAACAGTATCTTCTCTATATGACAGATTTTTATTGATAAAATGCAAAAGACTCAAGAAACAATAAATGAAAGACAGTAAATTGACTTATTTTCACCGAATACCTCTACACAATGCACTTTCCAACTATACCTTTCAATATATATATATAAAGCATTCTTATATGTGGTGAGAAGTTATCAAATATTTATTTAACTCATTAATAAAGAAACCTAAAGGATATTATAGCTGATTCCAAAAACAAAAGATATGAGAAAATACTGTATATGGTCCGTGAAAGAAACGACATCAAAATGTTAGGTACGAAGTTGCTTCATGTTGTACAAGGCCATGAATCTATAATAGTCATTTCTTTGGGATAGAAGTGTATTTGTTGTTCAGTCGCTCAGTTGTCTTCACCTCTTTGCAATCCTATGAACGGCAACATGCCAGGCTTCCCTGTTCTTCACTATCTCCTGGAGTTTGCTCAAATTCATGTCCATTGAGCATCTTCTGTAAATTAACACCTGTCTTTATAGAGTCAGAGTTCTATTAAGTAATCTATAATAAGTTGAATTCTTTAGTGTGATTTAATGTGCTCTTTATTCTTGATTCTTAATTCCAAACTTTGGATAAGTTTTATTTTTTATTTTATTTTTTTTGCATCTTTATTTTTTTTTATTGGAGGCTAATTACTTTACAATATTATATTGGTTGGTTTTGCCATACATTGACATAAATCCACCCCGGGTGTACACAAACTTTGGATAAGTTTTAGTCGCTCAGTCGTGTCCGACTCTTTGCGACCCCGTGGACTGTAGCCTACCAGGCTTCTCCGTCCATGGGATTCTCCGTCCATGGGATTCTCCAGGCAAGAATACTGGAGTGGGTTACCATTTCCTTCTCCAGGGAATCTTCCCGACCCAGGAATCGAACCTGGGTCTCCCGCATTGGAGGCAGACGCTTTAACCTCTGAGCCACCAGGGAAGCCCATATATAATCCGTAGTATAGCCAATAAAAGTACCAAACACACTGTTTAGGCACAGAATTATCCAAGAAGGCATGCAGTTTGAAGGGCAAACCTACTTTCTTTTTTGAAAAGTGAACCCCCATGAAGGAGAATATTGACCTCTTTGCCCTGCAGCAGTCCCTTCCTAGACTGCACATTGCCATGTGCAACAAACATGCACAGTTCACATTTCTTTGGTTGAGATTAATACAGTGATTTCCTTCCTGTGTTGTACAGGTCTATATGTTTTTAACTCGAGAACTGCTTTCAATAAGGAAATAGGTAAAATAAGGAAAAACACATAAATGGAAATCTTTTTCTCACCCATTTTTTTTTTTCAGGGAATTTCTGCTTTCTTGATAGACAGACTGATATTGTATTCATACTTGTTCAGTTGCTCAGTCTTGTCTAACTCTGTGATCTATGGACTGAAGCACGCCAGGCTCCTCCATCCTCTTACTATCTTCCGGAGTTTGCTCAGACTCCCTATCCTTTGAGTCGGTGACGCCATCCAGTCACCTCCTCCTCTGTTGCCCTCTTCTCCTCCTGCCCTCAGTCTTTCCCAGCATCAGGGTCTTTTCCAGTGAGTCACCTCTTTGCATCAGGTGTCCTAAGGATTGGAGCTTCAGCTTCAGCATCAGTCCTTCCACTGAATATTCTAAGCTGATTTCCTTTAGGATTGACTGGTTTGATCTCCTTGATGAAAAATGGTTCCATTATGTCTAAAACTGGGGAGACACTTAGAAATTAAATATCATATATAGCTGCAAATAGTTACCTTGAAAAAATCAACTCTGAACCAGTTAAAGGAATAGTTAAGAGTTTGTGAACAAAGGGAAGTAAAAATCACTCAGTCGTGTCCAACTCTGCGACCCCGTGGACTATACAGTCCCTGGAATTCTGCAGGCCAGAAAACTCAAGCGGATAGCCTTTCCCTTCTGCAGGGGATCTTCCCAACCCAGGGATCGAACCCAGGTCTCCCACATTGCAGGCCATTCTTTACCAGCTGAGCCACAAGGGAAGCCCAAGAATATTGGAGTGGGTAGCCTGTCCCTTCTCCAGCAGATCTTCCTGATCCAGCAATCAAACTGGAATCTCCTGCATTGTAGGTGTATTCTTTACCAACTGAGCTATCAGGGAAGCTTAGTGACAAAGCCTAACTTATAAAAATCAAACAAGAATCAGGTGTTTCCTCAGTTTTGGTAAACTAAAGGCATGATAGCATATAAGAACTTGCCTGTCTCTTTGACCCATCGGGATCGCCTTCTTAAAAAATGATTTTGAACCCATGTTTTGAGAATGATCGAACTAATACCTCTTAGATCATTTGTGTAATTAACTGAAGATCAGCTGTCTGGTTTTGCTGGTTGTTGCTCCGTTGCTCAGTCATGTCAACTCTTTGTGACGCCATGGGCTGCAGCATATCGAGCTTCCCTGTCCTTCACCATCTCCCGGAGTTGGCTCAAACTCATGACCATTGAGCCAATGATACCATCCAACCCATCTCATCCTCGGTTGCCCCCTGTATTATCTATCTTCCCTTATTACAAATATCTTTTCTTCTTTTTAACTTTTAGTTTTAATTGAAGTATAGTTGATTCACAATGGTGTGGTAGTTTCAGATATACAGCAAAGAGATTTAGTTATACATTTCTATTCCTTTTTTAGATTCTTTTCCCATATAGGTTATTACGGAGTATGGATTAGAGTTCCCTGTGCTGTATGGTAGGTCCTAATCCTTACCTGATTATCTGTTTCATATATAGTAATGTGTATATTTAATCTCAGCTAGAAATGTCTTTTCATTGAGTAGTATTATATAGGCTCTGCATAATAAAAATGATATTATTTCACCCAAGGGTAAAAACAAAACATAGTTTATGCAAATCTCTTATTATAGTAACTCCTATTTTTTTTAAGTAGTACTGAAAATTTCCTAACCCATTGAAAATTCCCATGTAAAACCCTCATAGCACTTTAAGAATATACCTCCAATGGAGAAAATATTTTCTCCTCTGTGTAGCCAATGGTAGCTGAGTATAGAAATGCATTTCTTAATGGTCTTGTATTTTGGTGTGGTGCCATCTCCTTGGGTTTTTCTTATATACTGTTTGACCATCTAACACTCAACGAAGGCATAAAATAGTTGACTGAACAGCAGTTATTATGGAAGGCTCTATTCTCTAGATGATATCTCATAAGTTGAGAATGCTATTTTGAAAATTCACAGGAAAAGCAAAAACAAACAGAAAGCAAATACTGAAAGAAAAAAGCTGTATTGATATCTTTTTAACTTTTCTAGAAAGGCTTTCCTTTTATAGGTTAAACTTCAAGTATATTTACTATAACAGGTAAATATTAGAATATTCAACATGATGTTGATGTTAGCGTATTATTTATTGATATATTGTTAGTTTACTGTATACTCAATGACCATTTGCCTCACATGTGTGAGGCAGAAATCCAGAGAGAAGGAATACAGATAAATAAAAATGGTTGATCCTCTGCACTAGCAGGTTGGATTCTTTATCTCTGAGTCACCTGGGGAACCCCATAGTCATTCTTAAGATATTGTAAATTTTGGGGTAAAATGTACATCGTTATGTCACAAATTATTCCAATTACTAGGAATTTATGATTTTTTAACCTAATTTTAATCTCTTCTTTTAACCTCTAACTCATATGTCAAATGAATTCTACTTAAATATTGCATTCAGATTGATATTCCCAAACTCCCCAGTGCCAACCACATTTACCTTCCTGCTCATGAATGCATCATATCATTTCCCATCATTTCTCTCATGGTTTCCCTTCTCCTAGAAGACATTGTTCCTACCACCTTTTGACCTAATGTTTCTTACCTAAATAATCAAGCTCAGTTGAATTCTAATACTTAAGTGAAGCCTGTCATTAAATTCAAAGATAATTTTTAAAAGAAAAGATTATAGTTCTCATTCACATATAAAATCACTACAGAACAAAAGAGTTTATATATTTACTTAAGGGAGAAGGAGATGGCAACCCACTCCAATATTCTTGCCTGGAGAATCCCAGGGACAGAGGAGCCTGGTGGGCTGCCGTCTATGGGGTTGCACAGAGTCCGTCATGACTGAAGTGACTTAGCAGCAGCAGCAGCAGTATACTTACTTAATGGGGGAACCAATGGGATGCACAACTATTTTAAAGTAGGATTCAAAAAGCAAATACAAGGACTCAATAAGATGTGCTAAAAACATGATTGATCCCAACTCAACATGCTGCAAATATAGTATGAGAACAAAACAAGACTGCAAATTCTTACAGTGCAAAGCGGAAAGTATTTTGTACAGGACTGGTGTTTCAGAACCAGAAGTGCTCACAACAGATTAGTTGTGGTTAAAAAACAAAGTTATGAAAGAGGGAGTTGTTTATGTAGGTCTTTAAGGATAGATAGCTTTCAATTCAGTTCAGTTCAGTCACTCAGTCGTGTCCGACTCTTTGCAACCCCATGAATCACAGCACGCCAGGCCTCCCTGTCCATCACCAACTCCCGGAGTTCACTCAAACTCATGTCCATCGAGTTGGTAATGCCATCCAGCCATCTCATTCTCTGTCGTCCCCTCCTCCTCCTGCCCCCAATCCCTCCCAGCATCAGAGTCTTTTCCAGCTTTAGCAAGGAAAAAAATCTAAGTGGCCAGGAAGGTTCTGGTTATAGCACAGAACATGAAGAAAGGCTGAAATGAGAAACATGAAGCAATTAGGATGAAGACAGTGGAGGAACACTGTGTGGATGAAATACATAATGCCTGTAGTTGATGGTAGATAATTGGGAGAAATAGACTTTGGGTATTATCATAGATGGTCCTGAATCTTAGGCTGGGGTGTTGTGTGTGTGTGTGTGTGTGCTTATTCACACTTCATGCAACAAGCACCAAAATGCCAGTGAAGGCTTTTAAATATTTATGTAAACAGTTTCAGAATATTTTATATAACCTATTTTAGAATATATCTCTGTTGTTCTATAGACTTAATTGAAAGAGTGTGAAGCTGGAGTTTGATTGCCTAATTAGGATGAATATATAATGACAACAATAGCTAGGTAATGATGTTGAAGGTGTCTGGCCTGGAATGATGGATGCGGGCAACCTGTGTCTTGACCTCTTTGATGGGAACACTGCACCTCCCACAATACCACCAGGTTGGGTTCCTTGAGGCAGGAGCTTTCATGTGAGTGGCCCCATTTAAAGTTGTTACCTGTAGGAGAAAGTCGGGCTGGACTGCCTCTGCTGCATTGCCAGAGCATTTGTTTTGCTCAGATATGCCCAGAGGGCCAGGTTTGAGGGAAATCGTAGAGAGCAGTGGGATGATGCTATGCAGCTCTGTTTCCTGTAGTGACCCAGGATTTGTGTGTCATCCACACCAAGCTCTCTAACGGCGTCACGTTTAAAAATTATTTTTAACTATACTGGGACTGGACAGATGAATCTAGTCAGAAGTCATTAGAACATCTTCACCCCAGTGAAAATCTGGGAAAACAGAAGAAAGCATAGTATGGGACACACTTCAGTCAGAGACCACCAATATTGGGTGACAAAGACAGACTATTATTCCATTTTCTAGGAGATCAATCCTGAGTGTTCATTGGAAGGACTGATGCTGAAGCTGAAACTCCAATACTTTGGCCACCTCATGCGACGAGTTGACTCACTGGAAAAGACTCTGATGCTAGGAAAGGTTGGGGGCGGGAGGAGACGGGGACGACAGAGAATGAGATGGCTGGATGGCATCACTGACTCTGTGGACATGAGTTTAAGTGAACTCCGGGAGTTGGTGATGGACAGGGAGGCCTGGCGTGCTGTGATTCATGGGGTCGCAGAGAGTCGGACACGACTGAGTGACTGAACTGAACTGAACTTTATGTGTTTCATATTATCATTGCAGAGTGATTTATGATTTAAAAAAATGAGACAGCCTGAGAATCTGCCCAGTGCTCCAGAATTATAGGTGCATATTTTGATGACAATCCAAAAATCATTTCATGATTTCATAACTCACTTAATTTCAAGGAACACCCAGAAGTTCTAAAACCTGGTCAATTTTCCTAATATCAAATATGCCCCTTTGTGGTTGTTTTAATTTACACATTCTATAGAGACCATTATTTAAATGATATGAGTAGAATTTTTGACTTGATTAATGCTCATATAATTTTTATTAGTTTGACTTTTTTACCCAGTTCTCTACATGGCATGTTTTCCAGAACACTTTAGCCCTGACCTATGTAAAAATGTAGTACGGCTACTATTTCACTTGGGGTGGATATCTTGTTTCTAACAATTCTTCTGAATTGTTCAGTTCAGTTCAGTTCAGTTCAGTCACTCAGTCATATCTGACTCTTTGTGACCCCATGGAGTGCAGCACACCAGGCTTCCCTGTCCATCACCAACTCCCAGAGCTTACTAAAACTCATGTCCATCAAGTTGGTGATGGCATCTAACCGTCTCATCCTCTGTCATCACTTTCTCCTCCTGCCTTCAGTCCTTCCCAGAATCAGGGTCTCTGCGAATGAGTCTTTGCATCAGGTGGCCAAAATATTGGCGTTTCAGCTTCAGCATCAGTCCTTCCAATGAATACTCAGGACTAATTTGCTTTAGGATTGATTGGTTTGATCTCCTTGTAGTCCAATGAACTCTTCAAGAGTCTTCTCCAACACCACAGTTGAAAAGCATCAGTTCTTCAGTACTCAGCTTTCTTTATGGTTCAACTCTCACATCCATACTTAGCTACTGGAAAAATCATAGCTTTGATAATATGGACCTTTGTTGGTAAAATAATATCCTGCTTTATATTATGCTGTCTAGGTTGTTTATAGTTTTTTTTCCTAAGGAGCAAGCATCTTTTAATTTCATGACTGCATCACCATCTGCAGTGATTTTGGAGTCCAAGAAAATAAAGTCTCTCACTGTTTCCATTGTTTCCTGATCTTTTTGCCATGAAGTGTTGGGACCTGAAGTCATGACTTTAGTTTTTTGAATGTTGAGTTTTAAGTCAACTTTTTCACTCTCCTCTTTCACTTTCATCAAGAGGCTCTTTAGTTCTTCTTTGCTTTCTGCCATAAGGGTGGTGTCATCTGCATATCCAAGGCTGTTGATATTTCTCCCTGCCATCTTAATTCCAGCTTGTGCTTCATCCACTCCAGCATTTCTCATGATGAACTCTGCATATAAGTTAAATAAGCAAGGTGACAATATGCAGTCTTGACGTACTCCTCTCCCAGTTTGGAACCAGGCCGTTGTTCCATGACCAATTCTAGCTGTTGCTTCTT
Source organism: Moschus berezovskii (assembly GCF_049115385.1). Classification (NCBI taxonomy): domain Eukaryota; kingdom Metazoa; phylum Chordata; class Mammalia; order Artiodactyla; family Moschidae; genus Moschus; species Moschus berezovskii. Next base: position 119,931,821 of record NC_142462.1, read on the forward strand.
GACCTGCATATGGATTTCTTGCTGCTGCTGCTGCTGCTATTCACTTCAGTCGTGTCCGACTCTGTGTGACTCCATAGACGGAAGCCCACCAGGCTCCCCCGTCCCTGGGATTCTCCAGGCAAGAACACTGGAGTGGGTTGCCATTTCCTTCTCCAATGTGTGAAAGTGAAAAGTGAAAGTGAAGTTGCTCAGTCGTGTCCGACCCTTAGCGACCCCACGGACTGCAGCCTACCAGGCTCCTCCATCCATGGGATTTTCTAGGCAAGAGTACTGGAGTGGCTTGCCATGGTCTGGTATTCCCATCTCTTGAAGAATTTTCCAGTTTGTTGTGATCCACACAGTCAAAGACTGGTGCTATAAATGAAGCAGAAGTAAATTTTCTGGATTTTCTTGCTTCTGCTTTGATCCAACAGATGCTGGCAATTTGATCTCTGATTACTCTGCCTTTTCTAAATCCAGCATGAACATCTGGATGTTCTTGGTTCACATATTGTTGAAGTCTGACTTGGAGAATTTTGAGCATGACTTTACTAGCATGTGAGATTAGTGAAACTGTGTGGTAGTTTGAGCATTCCTTGGCATTGCCTTTCTTTGGGATTGGAATGAAAACTGACCTTTTCCAGTCCTATGGCCACTGCTGAGTTTTCCAAGTATGCTGGCATATTGAATGCAGCACTTTCACAGCATCATCTTTTAGGATTTGAAATAGCTCACCTGGAATTCCATCACCTCCACTAGCTTTGTTCTAATGATGCTTCCTAAGGCCCACTTGGCTTCACACTTCAGGATGCCTGGCTCTAGGTGAGTGATCACACCATCGTGATTATCTGGGTCATTAAGACATTTTTGTACAATTCTTCTGTGCATTCTTGCCACCTCTTCTTAATCTCTTTTGCTTCTCTTAGATCCTTGTCATTTCTGTCTTTTATTATGTCCACCTTTGCATGAAGTATTCCCTTGGTATCTTTAATTTTCTTGAAGAGAGCTCTAGTCTTTCCCGTTCTGTTATTTTCCTCTATTTCTTTGCACTGATCACTCAGTCAGGCTTTCTTTTCTCTCCTTGCCATTTTTTGAGACTCTGTATCCCAATAGATGTATCTTTCCTTTTCTTCTTTGCCTTTATCTTCTCTTCTTTTCTCAGCTATTTGTAAGGCCTCCTCAGACAACCATTTTGCCTTGTCATATGTCTCATTTCACATTTAAATATGAGATAACGCACCATGAATTGGGGTCAAGAAAAACCTCATGGCTTTTCCAACTCAACAGGTTCTTAAATCATCTCTGTCCTTCTTCCTACTGGTTTAATTCACTTTAATTAAGATATTTAGGCTTCTATTTACCAAACAGGTACCCAATATATTTTACTTCCTTTTGTGATTTTTTTTTTTCAAGTATTGCCTTGGGCATATAAAGTTTTTGTTATTCTCCTAAGCTTTATAACCCTTGAGAGTTTACTGCTGCTGCTGCTAAGTTGTTTCAGTCATGTCTGACTCTGTGCGACCCCATAGATGGCAGCCCACTAGGCTCACCCATCCATGGGATTCTCTAGGCAAGAACACTGGAGTGGGTTGCCATTTCCTTCTCCAATGTGTGAAAGTGAAAAGTGAAGTCACTCAGTTGTGCCTGACTCTTAGTGACCACATGGACTGCAGCCTACCAGGCTCCTCCGTCCATGGGATTTTCTAGGCGAGAGTACTGGAGTGGCTTGCCATTGCCTTCTCCTAGCAGTGTCTTATTTGCCTTCATCAAATGTAGATGGACTTTTGACTTGTGAAGGGTTGAGGGTTGAGGAAAGAACTGTCCAGCACAGCATTAAGGATACTCATCTAGCTGATACTGCCGATGTATGAATGAATGTATTTTGAGTATGGCTGTATAAACCTATATTCTCAACTTTTATCTTTTTTACTGATTAATGTTTTTAAGTCCTTATTTTTTTAAGTGCTGATTAGTATCTTTTAAAGTCCTTATTTTCATAGGGGATACTCTACAATATTTTCTGTTGACTACCTCAGTTACCCTCTCTAGACCTTCCAGAGTTCTGTTATTTCTCTTTTACAGTTTGGTGACCAGAATTACAAATAGCATCCCATCAAAATGTATTTGACTGCAGGGAAATGGTGCTTCCCATTCATTCCTTCCCTCTCGCTGGCTTCCCTGTGAGGGCTCAGTGAGTCATTGCCTGCCAGAAGTAAAGCACATTGACTCCTAGATCTGTCTTCAGTTGTAACAAGTCCACTATTCTAGACATATCAGTTTGGACAAGTTCCCACCTTCCTTAGAAAATTATCATAAACTGATTATGTCAAAGCCACTTTCTCATACCCATATTTAATTGCAAGATTTCCCCAATGGCCTAGATTTTCATTTTGCTGAAGTGCTTAAGGTTGTCTACAAATGTAAATTAGAAATTTTGCCTTTTTTCCCTATTTCTTCATCATTAACATAAACCTCAGATACGATCTCTGGATTTTGTTAACATGTTTGCACCAGGCAAACACATAAACTACTTAGTGTTCTGTCCATAACAAAATATTTACAATAGCCATTTGTGATTTGAATATAATTTTTGTAGAATTTTGCCCAAGTGTTTTGTTTCTTTTTCCTTCAAATTAGAAAACCATCAGTTAAGGGACTCTTCTTAGGTCTTACATTTATTCTTCTTAATCAAAGAACTTTATTATAGTCATCAGAGTAATGGGCACTTAGCATGTTTCTGATTAATTATACTCAATGTATGTATCTGGTATTCAGTGATCTACTTGTTATGATAGAGTCCACCAGTTTCTAATCTGTGGAATTGAGAACCGTTAATCATAACTTATAGTCACTTGTAGAGACAGTTTAATCAAACTTATCAGATGCCTGGCTGTTGTAGGGCATCAGGGCACTGGGTTCCTCACTTTATGATAAACTTTTGCATAAAAAATGAAGCATTCAGATCCTTGTCATTTTATTCAACTTTGGGAATAGTAAAAGTGGAAAAAAGGCTGAGATGAACACAAGGAAAGCAACTGATACTTTCAAAATCTGAAGAGGAAATTTATCATTTCCTATTTGTTTCTCTTTCTCTACATGTGTCAACATCTGTTTAGAAATTTTATATTATTTTGAGGGATTTTCCTTGCCTAGTGGTTAGGATTCCAGGCTTTCATTGCTGTAGGCCAGGTTCAATCCTTGGTCAGTGAATTGAGATTCTGCAAGTCATGTACACGGCCAAGGGGAAAACAAAAAAAAAGAACTTCATTTTATTTTTAGGCAAAACAATAAATCTCTAAGTTCCAGATTTTGATAGTTCAAGGAGACACAATGCTTAACATATAATCTTTAATATATTAAAATATTATTTTGAGATATTATCGATTTACCTGCATTTGTGAGAAATAATATAGAAAGATACCACATCCCTTTTTTATCCAGTTTCCCCCAGTGATGGAAGTCTTCCTTGGTGGCTCAGATGGTAAAGAATTTGCCTGCAGTGCAGGAGATCTAGGTTCTGTCCTTGGGTCAGGAAGATCTTCTGGAGAAGGGAATGGCTACCCATTCCAGTCTTCTTGCTTGAAGAATTCCATGAACCTGGAGTGCTATAGTTCATGGGGTCTCAAAGAGTCAGACATGACTGAGCAACTAACACCCCAATGGTGATAGCTTATAAAACTATAGTATAGTAATCCAGACCAAGATGTTGAATGGTACAGTAAGGATACAGAATATCTCCATTACCTCAAAGGTCCCTCATGTTTTTTTATAGCCACCCTACTCCTCTTTCACCCCAGATCCTCCCTAACTCCTAGGAGTCACTTATTTGTTGCATTCATAAGCCAGAGCATACAATCCTAAATCTGCTCTGCTAGACGCTGCCACCATATGACTACTGCTCACTTGCCATGACTTGGAGACTTCTGTGCTCCCTCGAAGTTGTGTATGCTTCCGGCTGCCTTTTGATTCCCTTCATCACCGCAAGAGATGTGATGGAGTCCTCCTTTTTCCAAAACTCTTCAGGTTTCACAGTAATACTGTGGAAAAGTTGATCACTCCCCTAAGTATTTTCTTCATGCTCGACTTACTCACTGAACTAGAGACAAGTTGCTCTTGAACTCCTCTCTCTATTTCCCCTAATCTCTATATTGATCCCAAATTTAATCTCAGTTGGGAACATTTTCTCACTTAGAATTTAAATGCAATCTTTAGAAACAGTCTCAATTGTTTTCTTTATAGCCGTATTATTTACACTTAGTGTCCAGTTTACTCTTCCAGTGACAGCCATCAAGTCGCCCATAAGTGGCAAGAAATAAAGGAACATGGTACATTATGGTGAGGACTGAATTCAGAAATGAAAGCAAAACTGGCTTTTCTAAGCACATCCTACTAATTTGTGCTGTTAAGTTTAAAATGAAAGGGTGAATTCCTTTTGTGAGACGGAATTATTCTATATCACAGTTGCTGGAAGTTACATGAATCTACACAAGTGATAAACCATGTATGTGCCACCTCACAGAAAAGAGTGGATATTAAAATTAGATAATTCAGAATAAAGTTTGTGGCTTAGTTAATAACAGTGTGCTGATGCTAATTTTTTGCTTTTGATGATTGCATTATGATTAAGTAACGTGTTACCATTGAAGTAGGCAGGACTGCAGTCCATGGGGTCTCAAAGAGCCAGACACTGCTGAGCAACTAACACATTCACTTTCACTACCATTGAAGGAGGCAGAGGAAAGAGTTCATATGAACTCTCTATACTGTTTTTGCAACCATTACATCATTTTATTTCAAAACTAACATTTGAAAGGCAAAAAAATGTCAAGCTTATAGATTGCTATATGATTTAAAGTTCTTAAATCTCTCATTCCATGTGTATATATCACATGTATACGCTTCAGGGAGCTCAATGCATATGCTTATTCGACACCATCAGTTTTTAAATCTAGAAAACTTAAATTTATTTACATTGCTGGGAGATTCTTGATGAATATAAAATTGAAGATAGGATCCTAAGCTGTACATGAAAATGTTATGATGCCTACCTAGGTGTTTATGTGAAACATACATAAACAGATCATTTCAGAGTAGAACGAGATGACAGGAGAATACTTATATGAAAGCTCTATAAATAAGATGACTGGAATGCAAAGTCAGATTTTTATATTTTACTTTGGCTTATTAAAGTAGCAAAATATCACTGAACCTAAATCACTCCTTAAACCACATTATGAACAACATACGATTCCTCCATTAGTTTAATCTCTTGATTAGATCTTCCAGTGTCTTAGATTTTTATTTATATCATATTTATACAATTCAAGAAGTAAATGTTTTCCTCATATCACACTAAAAGTTAAATAGGAAAATTAACACATAGTTTCAAATAATATTTGGTTTATTATTTTAATGTCTAATTTCCATTAGAGATTTAATTACACTTCCTTTTTATTTTCTTTGTCATGCTAATGATCTTTCCTCTAGACAATTTCACAGGATATTTTCCAAAGATATGTTGAATAAAATAGACCTGAATAGCACTGTTTTATTCCTAAAGGAACCTAATAGCTATTAAGTTTTGTTTTTTGACATTTATTCAAAGGGTATATTCAAAGTAGGCTCTCTCTCTCTCTCTTTTTTTTTTTTTAGTTTCCCAGAATCTCTGGTTTTATAGAATTGGCTAAAAAAATCTATGGCTTATTATCTCAGTGACAAAAAATATCCATAAAATTAGTGCAGATCTGCATCCATCATCCCTGAGTGCTTTGGGGAGGGAAAAAAAAAAAAAAACTTGCTCTGAATAATGTTTTTCTTAAAATCAGGGGATTTCTTTATGTTCCGCACGTCCTACATTTTACATACACATCCATTTAGTTGAGGAAAACATATTCAGAAATTGAAGTTGTGATCATTTATTTGAAGTGTTAAATTATTTAATTCAGAAAGCAAATAAAATTTTCATATGTACAGGGGAATATAACCAAGCTCTAGAAACAATCACCACATTAGACAAGAAATGGGTCATCTTTTGTTAGAAATAAAAGAATTAAAGATGGAAACTGCAGGATGGATTTTTCTGTAAGTCAGGAGCTATAACTGGCTACTTATCTCAGGTTCTAACTAAAAACCCAATGGTGGTGTATCATGACACCAATATAACAAGCATATTTGTCCAGCAAAGTCAATTCTGCTAATTTGTTGAAAAGAATCTGTTAAGTGAATCATTTAACATCCTACAAACAAAGAAAAGAGTGATAATTGTACAGGTTATTCTTTTCAATTTATTGAGTTGGCAATGTGAACAAAGGTAACCCCTGTCTATACTTTGGGTGAAGAAATTAGGTTCTCGCAGAATGAGATTGTAATTCAGGAAGATCCCTCTTCAGCTAATATATAAAGGGAACTGAAGAAGGGGACTGGAGGCAGAAAGAACGCTGAGCGATGTCGAGGATGCTGAGGGCTTGAAAAAGTACGATAGCCACATGAGGGGAAAAGCCATTACTGTAAGGCAGGACCACCTCCACGTTGGACACTGTAGGTGTGAGTAAGGAAGAGAAAAAGATACAGGTGTGATAGAAAATTCTGGGCTGGAAGATTAGGAAGTGGCGGTGTTAACAAACAGTATGGGGAAAATAGGAAATGGAGCAAAGAAAAGGCAGAAGCTTCTATTTTTTTTTTATTTGAAATATTTTTCAGTTTTCCAACAAAAAATGTCTGACAGACAGTTGGCTATTCTGGCCTAGATGTCAAAATCCAGCTTAGTTCCTGATATATGGAAATCAGTGTCTAATATTTGGTTTAGCATGAGACCTCCGAGAAGAAGACTGAGTATAGGAATCAAGAGACATGAGGAGATAGGAATGATTCCTGTTTCGGAGTCAAAATGAGATCACAGTCTTAATGGGGAAAACAGTCCTGAGAGAGGGAAACAATACTATCAGGATACCAAGAGCTCCAAACTGGTTACAGAAGGTCAGAACTGAATAAGAAGTCTTAGATATTGCTATATTAGTGCAGGAAATTCAAAGCAGGAGAATAGGGGAAAAGTGAATGTCAAGACTTGAACCCTTGGAAGTCTGAATATAAAGCTGCCTTTTCAAGAAATTTGGGAGGCCAGTAAAGGATGGGCATCAGAAGGGAGGAAGTGAGGAGGGTGAAAAGAGGTTTGTTGTTTTGCTTTTCTTAATTTATTTTTCCTTTTTATTTAAAACAGAGCACTTGATTTGTTTTATGAAGAGTGTTGAGGCCAGGACAGTTTTGTTTTTGTTTGTTTGTTTTTTAAGAAAATAAAAAATAGAATGCAAAGGCACCATGGTAGCATGGCTAGTGGAAAAGGAGGGAAGAGTTAGATGAGATGAGAAGAATCTGAGTGAGACTTGCACCTTGGTTGACTATGGAGGAGTCAGTTGAGCAGTGGGCTGTGGATGTACCACACTCACTTTACCATTCATCGGTTGATGTACATTTGGGATGTTTCTAAACTGGTGTGATTATGAATAAAGCTTCCACAAAACCACATTCAGACTGTCATGTCAAGATACATTTTCATTTTTCTTGAGCAGTGGGCTTCCTGGGTACATTTAAGAAATCGCCACACTATTTTCCACATTCCTGCTAGTGATGTACAAGAGTTGGACTACACAGCTTTTCCATTAGCTCTTGGTAATTTCTGAGGCTTTTTTTCTTTTTTGGTTTGTTTTTATTTATGAGCTTCACATTTATACCACATTACTTCTCTTTGCTCATTAAAACCCAAGGGGATGATGCAGACAGGCAATGTGGATCCTATATGAGCAAGAGATTCAGAACACAGCTAAAGACAGCGAGGCTTCAGACACATCATTCTTTTATAATGAGTTGCAAGCAAACCCACCCTAGCTTAGCCCCACAGGAGGTATCATCTTTATTGTCCAAGACTGTAAACAAATCTGCCCTTTTCTGGAGAAGGAATACTAAAGCTACCTCCCCAGCTGCTTACTATGCAATCACCCTTAAAAAGATGGTCCCAAACAAAAGCGCTGCTCACAAGGTATCCTTGAACTTGAGCATAGTCCCTGAACTGTTTCCCAGCAATGGGTAGATTTTTTAACTGGTTAACTTTAATATTTATGAGACTTTTTATTATTGATATTGTTTCTTGGGTCATTTTTATAGCATTTTGTTTTTTGTGCTGTAGCGACCATTTCACTTCCATATAACATATTTTTTGGCATAAAGCTTCATAGCATTCTCTTAATTTTATCTTTAGTCTCTATGTGTAGTTATATCCTCTCTTCATTCTTAACATTGATAATTTTTCTTTCTCTTGTTTTGGGATATTAGTTTCATCAGAGAGTTTCCACTTTTACCTACTTTGTGGAGAATCATCTTTTGACCCTATTATCTTTGTGGGTTGTTTATTTATTGACAGTCTTATTAACCCTTTTCTTATAAATTCTTTGAATTCGTTAGAGTCTTTTTCCTCTTCAGAAGTTATGTGCTAGGTCATTCATTTTCACCATTTTTTTTTCTTTTGTACTGTATGAAATTAAGTCTTTAATTTTTCCTCAAAATTCTACTTTAGCTGCATGCCACAGATATCTCATACTATTTATGATTAATTTGTTCTCAGTAGTTTTTAATATCATTATGATTTCCTTTTATTACCAAACTGGCTTTTTTGTCCTTGTGTGTCTCTATTCTTTGAGTTTATCCAAGATTATACTGCCAGTTGGTGGCACATTGGGATTAATTTTTTTTTTTAATTTTAGAGCTTAGTTTTTGTTTCGTTTTAATTATGTTATTTAGTCAATGTAACTGAATTGCCTTGTCTTCTGAAAATGCATTTTTTATGCCAGTTTTTAGCCATTAATTGTGACTTGCTTCAAGCTTAAAATATGTAATTTCTATATATTTTTCAATCTATGCTTTGTAAAATATTTGCAGGGTTTTAAAATCTATAATATTTAAGATTATTATTTTAGCTAAATCTCTGTAACTTTAGTAAGTTTTGTTTGATATATCCATAAATAAAAGATATATATTTAAAATTTCTGTTACTATAGTGATTTTATGAGTAAATTCTTACTGAAATTTTCTACTTGGAATGGTTATTCAAAAGAATATTTTCTCTATGCAGTTATTTAAAAATAACAGGAAATGCAGAAGGTATTTCCTTTAACTCATTTTTTTAATGATGGTCCTCCCAGTGAGAGCAGATAAACCTTTTTTAGAGCCTGGGAGTAAGAATGTGTAGATTCTTTCACAGAAGAGTCAGAATTTAGTTAATCCATTCAGAGAAAAAGAAAAAAAGGTATCCAAAACCAACCTACCATAAATGAACTCTTTCTTATGAAACTACAGCAGAGTGGAGATTCTCATGACTTTTTAAAGTTGGCAAACTTGAGAAACAGCCTTGACTGACATCAGTTATGGTCAGTCTATTTGCATATGCCTATGTGATTTCTACAGACGTACATCTTTTTATCTTGCCTCTTGTACAGCATATTATTTTAACTCCTAAGATAAACAGGCTTCTCTGAAAATAGCCTTTATCCCATTGAGTAGGTATTTAAACTGTTGATCTTTGGCCTTAGAGCAAATTGAAAAGCTATCTTTAAATGGCTTAACTTGTCTTTTGCTCCCTTTTTCCTCATCTAAAATAAAATTACTAAATTTATCAGGTAGTCACTGTACTCTTAAATTTGATAATGCCACCTGATCAGCTACCACAGACTGTGTTGATTGAAAATTTTCTTTCAACTCTAGATATTTTCTTTAAACATGACCTTTACCTATTAGAATATGAAATTCAAAAATGGAAACAAAGGTACATATGAAACAGTGAACAATTTGGGGCAATTTACATGGCTATTGGCACCCAACTCTAAATGTCTCATTAATCCTTTTATCTTTTTTGATTCTTATAACAGAAAGTATTTTGACTTCGAAGAATTTTTAGCTTAATAATTCTCATGAGAAAATACAAAACAATAAAAATTGAATGTCTTGCAACTAACGTAAATTTTATGTCTGATGACTTTTGCTCCATTTTTATTTTAGTATAGGAGAGAATGATCTGCTAAACTAAAAAAAAAATGGAGTTCAGATTATTAGACTCCTATTACTACTCATTAGTATATTTGAAAGTGTAATTTTTAAAATTGCATGCCTATGTCTTGACAAAACACTGTAATAATTTTATAGTATAATACTTTAATGAAATCTTTTAAATTCAGCGACAGCTTTGCTTGGTAGAACAAGTAACTTCCAGGTACTGTGTGATCATAGCAAGATACTTTTTAATAGCATGCTCCATTTGAATTTTATTTGGTTAAAAAGTAGGAAATTCTCCAAAAACTTTAGTTGGATGCTTTGATGTGATTATTACCGTATTTGGCATTATAGAAGAATAAGATTGAAAGTAGAGGGAAAAAAATGGGAAATTATACAATCTCAGGTGGGAAACAAATAGAAGAGCCTAAAGCCCGGAATGAAAAACAAATGAATTTGAAGAAAAGTAACAACAGACTGGTTCCAAATAAGAAAAGGAGAACATCAAGGCTGTATATTGTCACCCTGCTTATTTAACTTATACACAGAGTACATCATGAGAAACGCTGGGCTGGAAGAAGCACAAGCTGGAATCAAGATTGCTGGGAGAAATATCAATCACCTCAGATATGCAGATGACACCACCTTTATGACAGAAAGTGAAGAGGAACTAAAAAGCCTCTTGATGAAAGTGAAAGAGGAGAGTGAAAAAGTTGCCTTAAAGCTCAACATTCAGAAAACAAAGATTATGGCATCTGGTCCCATCACTTCATGGGAAATCGATGGGGAAACAGTGGAAACAATGGCTGACTTTATTTTTTTGAGCTCCAAAATCACTGCAGATGGTGATAGCAGCCATGAAATTAAAAGATGCTTACTCCTTGGAAGGAAGGTTATGACCAACCTAGATAGCATATTAAAAAGCAGAGACATTACTTTGCCAACAAAGGTTTATCTAGTCAAGACAATGGTTTTTCCAGTGGTCATATATGGATGTGAGAGTTGGTCTGTGAAGAAAGCTGAGTGCCGAAGAATTGATGCTTTTGAACTGTGGTGTTGGAGAAGACTCTTGAGAGTCCCTTGGACTGCAAGGAGGTCCAACCAGTTCATCCTAAAGGAGATCAGTCCTGGGTGTTCATTGGAAGGGCTGATGCTAAAGCTGAAACTCCAATACTTTGACCACTTCATGCAAAGAGTTGACTCATTGGAAAAGACCCTGATGCTGGGAGGGATTGAGGGCAGGAGGAGAAGGGGAAGACAGAGGATGAGATGGCTGGATGGCATCACCGACTCGATGGACATGAGTTTGAGTGAACTCCGGGAGTTGGTAATGGACAGGGAGGCCCTGCCTGCTGCGATTCATGGGGTCGCAAAGAGTTGGACATGACTGAGCGACTGAACTGAACTGAACTGAACAGAATTTGATAATGAAAAACATGGAAGAAAGTAAAATTAATAGAACCAAACAGTTTAGGAAAAGTGGGATATTGGCAAAATAGAATTCTAGATATCTTTTCCCCTGGATATACTCTAAGGACTTGGAAATAATGTTATTGAGAAGTTATAATTAAATAGGAATTTTGTATTCATGTACTAGTCAGTGTTTTGATCAGAATCTGATGGCTCATTCAAAAGAGTTTACCTAAACAGAATTTAGTGGAGGGACAGTTAAATATGAAAGTGAAAGTTGCTCTGTTGTGTTCAACTCTTTGCAACCTCATTGACTGTAGTCCATAGAATTCTCCAGGCCAGAATACTGGAGTGGGTAGCTTTTCCCTTCTCCAGGGGTTCTTCCAAACCCAGGAAATTGGGACCTTTAACAGTTAAGTGTGACCAGGTTTAAAAAGGAGTGAAGAGCTGATGATAAACTCACAGATTATAAGCCCAGGAAAGCCATTACCATTCTTGGGACTTGCAGACCAAATGGAAGAAACAACCTTATCAAGACCAGTGAGAGCTGGGCCCTTGTAAGACAGGCTCCTGAGAGGAGTTGATGGTTTGCTGATGTGACCTGTTAGTGGAATATAATCAGGTGCCAGAGAGTAAGATGGTAAATTCTTCTTGCAATGTGGGAGACCTGGATTCGATCCCTGGGTTGGGGAGATCTCCTGGAGAAGGAAATGGCAAACCACTTCAGTATTTTTGCTTGGAAAATCCCATGGATGGAAGAGCCTGGAGGGTTGCAAAGAGTCGGACACGACGGAGCACATACATGAGGAGAGTACGGGAACCTGTTCAATCCAGTCTGTAAGAGCTACCTCATCATTACTAGGCTCCCAGGTGGTTAGAGAATAAATCCAGGCAGTGGAAGAAATAGACTGACAGAAAGCTATCCTCACAGAACGTAAGAAAAAAGGCAAGAAAGAGAGCAATCTCACTTATGGGAGGGTGAGGAGAATGACGGGATCTTTAATAATCCAGAGAAACTAGAAATATCTGAGGAAGATGGAAAAGTAATCTGAGAATCAATGTGCAAAATAGAAATGTCCCTGAAAAAGAGAAGATGACTAACTATGGAGGATGCTGAAGAAAAATTGAAAAATCAAGAAAAAATTTACCTGGTCATCATTAGTGGTCTTTACAATTTCCTTTTCAAAAGAAAAGATAGAGATTGACAAATTGATGAAACTTAACCAGATCATAGAGAAAAAGGGACATGCAGAGCCCAGACCATTTAGTTGAGAAATTTTGTAAAGGAAAGGAGCAGAAAGCTCGGACCAGTAAAAATGGAGGGATATGGTGTAAAAATACTGTTCTTGTTTTCCCTGTAAGAGGTAAGATTCAAGTATTTCGGAAAAAATAGGAACTTCTGTAAACCCAAGAAGTGTTCGTGACTTTGGCTCTTTCACTGTATCTCAAATAAACATTGCCAGGTATTAATCTTGGTGTAGAGTATAAATTGAGAAAGAATAAAGTCATTATTAATGGGCAAACTGAGATAAATTTAGTATCAAAATTGTTAGTATTTCATGGCATGAAGCTATCCAAATGAATTTCACATTCTTAAAAAATTATTTATTTAGTTAATTTCTTTTTGGCTGTGCAGTTTTCATTGCTCCAGCTGCAGTTCGCGGGCTTCTCGTTGTGATGGCTCTTCTTGTTGAGAACGGGTCTAGACATGGACTTCGGTAGTTGTGGTTCCTGGGCTTCAGAGCACAGACTCAGTAGTTGTGCACAAGCTTAGCTGCATCTTGGCATATGGGATCTTCCCACACCAGGACTCAAACCCATGTCTCCTGCAATGGCAGGCAAATTCTTTACCACTTAGCCGCCAAGGGAGAGACACATTTTGAAGATGGTAACTTACTTTGCTAATACTGACCATCCCCCTAAATAAAACTCGTTTTGTTGATTTTATGCTGATGAATCCATTTGGTTCCACATTTGGAACCGGATGTATTCTGGGTATCTCCATGTATATTCTCAAATTCATAGCCATTGAAACAGCAAATTCTCGAGAAAACAAAGTTTATGAAGGATCAGCTGAAGGCAGTGCAAACCACTGATTCCTCTAAATACCCCAAACTGTTTCTAGATTAAGCCAGTCAGCGGAGAACTAAATAACTTCTGTTGGCAGTTTTGATTACCATTGTAAAATTGTGTTTCAGCATTTAGAAACTTTAAGAAGCTCCCTATGAATTTTGTTGCTATCTTCTTATACAGATGCTGTTGAACAATTTGTTCATTGTGTAGCGTGGTTCCTTTTACATTGGGCTCATTTGAGAAATCTCTTTCCGGGCTCAGTACCAGGAGTCTTCTGTTTTGTCAAGCAGCTGGTTAGATTTTATTTTTACAGACAAGATGGGTCTCACTACTGAACGTGTCTCCATCTGTGTACTTTTCCATGAATCTTAAAGCCAAAGTTTCAGAGACAACCCTCCAAAAAAATATGTTTTGTGGTTTATTTTTATCAAAGTAGTACATAAACATTTTTAATCATTTGTACATGAAGAATTAAATGTAAAAAGCAAAAGTTTCCTCGCCAGTATCTCCCCATCCCTGTCTCCATTCTTCCAATAACCTATATAGCAGGTTGTTCATTTGTCAAGTTTGAAATTAATGACTACTAATTCTTGACAGATGAACTTGTAGTTAGTTAACCTGTTTTTCCCCATAACTGTCCTGTTTTTAGCAATTATATAAACATTTGCTCAAACGTTTAACATTCTTTTGGGGTTAATTTTATTACATGTAATAATATACTCACAAGTGGGTTTGCCATTCTATCAAGTTTTGCTCATATCTTTTGACTCTTTACTTAAAAACACGAATTTTTTCATCATGTTCTTCCTTCTCCATTCTCTTAAACTTTGCCATCTCCTGACTCCATCAGTTATGCTGTACTTTACTTTTGTGTTTTTTACTTTGTATATATATTTATTTCAAATACTGGAGAAAAAGATAGTTGATAGCATTATCTAATTAGTTTCACCCTTTCTTATAATTTGACATTTAGGATGATGAAAAATATGTAGAGAAGTTTAGGGCGAAGTAGAACATAAATACACAAACTAATGAATTTAAGTTGTAGGCAGTATACAGATTTCTCTGAAATTTAAGATATATGACTGATGCTATAATCACTATATGTCTTTTTCCTTAAAATTTTTAAAGCATTCATCCGTTCTCTCGCTCAGAAATTGTTCTACTAGGCGTTTGCGCAGATACTTAAAACAATTTCATTCATAAAACAATTGAAAACATCATTGAGTCTGTCAACAGAAACGTGGATAAACAATGGTGATATAATTATACAGTGAAATACTACCCACCAATAAAAAGGAATAAGCTAGGGATACATACAAAAGCAGGCTTCCCAGGTGGCATTAGTGGTAAAGAAATCGCCTGCCAAGGCAAGAGATGTAAGGGACACTGGTTCAATCCTTGGGTCAGGAAGCTCCTCTGCAGGGATCTTGAATTGAAGAGTTCCTTAGTAAAATAATTTTAAAGTCTGTTCATAACTTTGGCATAATGAAAATCACTGGAAATATTTGAGTCAGGAGCAGAAGTGTCCAGAGAGCACTGCTGCTTAAATAGCAGAATGTTTCAGCATTTTCTCCCCAAGATGTTTGCTGTGGTTTAGCAACTGCATAGCGTGTGCTTTTAGCAGAGTTCAAGTCCATTACCAAGGTGAACATAGATTTGATGGATGGGTTTGTGTGTATGTGTTAGTTTTCACATTGTTCCTAGCATTACTCCCTTGATTTTGATGTGATTTTTGTATGACCATTTCCTTTTATTTCCCCCATCATCTCTGGAATACCCAGCCAATTTGCATACTGATAATGACATCCCAACACCTCTGAGAAAACTTTATTTATTAGCCTAGTGTCCTGTTGAATCAGACTAGCAAGCTCTGATTGATAGCAAGCTCAATTCCTGTAGGATATTGTCTAACATACGGCTTATTAACTATAAATAGCTCCTGAACTAGCCTTTGGTATGGCCAGAAATAACAAGAGCTATGAAATGTAAAATTCACATTTTATTTATTCATTTAGGCAGTAAACTGATGCTTACTGAACACCAGACACTATACTGGGGCATCAGAAAATAGTGGTGAAACCAGAGGCTTGATCACAAACTTCAGTGCAGACTCACGTTTGAAGTAGTGATGAGGGGCTTAATCACAGGCATAATGAAGTTATTACAACTGAGTGAAGGGAATAAAAAGTATAGTATATTATGAGGCACCCTGAAGAATGGCAGGTAATTGAGGGTCAGAGGATGTATTGTACCGACTGTCAGAAAGTGCTATGTAAGCTGAGTTCTGCAGGATTGGTTGTACAGGCTGATCAAGATGATGGCAAGAGTGTTCAGGTGAAGAGGCCAGAGTGAGACTGCAACAGATGCAATACTTTATGAAGGCACTTCTTTTCTTTCTACCCCAGCAAGGAATGTAACTTAGGCTTCGAGACGCCCATCAAGATTGCAAAGTGGAAAATCTATTTCTACCTTTTGATGTGAATTGATGGCATAGGGACAATAAAGCTCAAAATTCAGCAAGAAATAAAATTTCACTTAAAAGTGATCATGGTGATCACAGGTTTACGACATCAGCCTAAGGACTCATCAATATATGTTTTTATGGCAGCGGAGACATTATCGGTCTTAATAATGATATCTCACTTTAGGAAGTATTCATGTATTGTTGTTTTTCTCACATAATTTGCCACGTATGCGACTTGTTGGTAGTACTAAAAGTTCTTCTTAGGCTTGCTTGCACAAGCGCTGGGTGTTTTAGACACATTTTTCAGTCTTAAGCAAAACCTTTGCCCTGAGATGTATCTATATCTTTTCATTCATTCACTGCAGGAGCCCGTGATTGCTTGTTTTAGGTTTCTAAATGGTGAGGCTTTAGTGAGGGCTAAATGTATTTATTCTCTCATGAAATACTTTCTAAGTTACGCTTCAAACCCCATAATAAAGAATTTGAAGGGAACATATTCTAAATCCTTATATATTTTCTTTCACTCTGATAAATTATATGCTTCAAGGATTGACAAAATGCTTTTCTGAAGTTTGTTGGTTTTTAAATACTAAGTGGCTGAAAAGTCTTCCAATGATTTTAGATTTGGCTCCCTATCTGAGGGAATATCTGTTAATATGAAAGAGCTTCAGACCAGGGGTTGGCAAACTCTGGCCCCTTGGCTAAGTCTGTTCTATCCCTGTTCTTTTAAAGTCAGGGAACTAAGAAGGCTTTTACATTTTTCAAATGTTGTTAAAACTAAAAAAGAAAAAGAAGGATCTGGGACTGAGAAGTCTGTACCCTGCTAAACCTAAAATATTTACTATTTGGTACTTTAGAGTGAAAAAGGTTGCCTCTCCCTTTCTCTTACATCAATGAAACTATTGTACGAACTAGAAGAAATACTTAGTGCACATGGTGGGAAATCTTCAGTTATTGAAACTTCAGTCGTGTTCAGATTATTCTACAATTAGCATCCTGAAAAACTCACTACTTTTTTAAAAGTTCTTTGCTGTTCATTGTTCAGTCATAAATTGTGTCTGACTCTCTAAATCCCCATGAACTGCAGCATACCATGCTTCTTTGTGTGACCTAAGAGATCCTAAACTCCCCTCTGCTCTGACTCATTGATTTACACACCAGCTCAATAGTAGATCGGTTGGTAAAGCATCTGCCTGCAGTGCAGGAGACCTGGGTTTGATCCCTGGGTCAGTAAGTTCCCCTGAAGAAGGAAATGTCAACCCACTCGAGTATTCTTGCCTGGGGAATCCCATGGACAGAGGAGCCTGGCGGTCTATAGTCCATGGGGTTGCAAAGAGTCGGACATGACTTAGTGCTGTGTTTGTGTGTCTATGCTTCCCTATCCTTCACAATCTCCCGATTTGTTCCAACTCACGTCTGTTGAGTCGGTGGTGTCATCCAACCATCTCATCCTCTGTCATGTACTTCTCCTCCTGCCTTCAGTCCTTCCCAGTGTCAGGATCTTTTCCATGAGTCAGCTCTTTGAATGATGTGGTCAAAGTATTAGAGGCTCAGCTTCAGCATCAGTTCTTCCAATGAATTTTCAGGGTTTATTTCCTTTAGGATTGATGGGTTTAATCTTTCAGTTGAAGGGATGCTTCAAGAGTGTTCTCCAGCACCACAGTTTGAAGGCATCAAATTTTTGGCTCTCAGCCTTCTTCCAAATGCCACATCTGTACGTGACTACTAGAAAAACCCCTACTGGAAAAACTACAGACCTCTGTCGGCAAAGTGATGTCTCTACTTTTTAATACCCTCTCTGGGTTTGTCATAGCTTTCCTTCCAGGGAGCAGGTGTCTTTTAATACTGTGGCTGTAGACAACATCTGCAGTGATTTTGAAGCCCCCCAAGATAAAATCTGTCACTGTGTCCACTTTCTCCCCATCTGTTTGTCATGAATTGTTGGGACCGGATGCCATAATATTAGTTTTTTGAGTTATGAGTTTTAAGCCAGCTTTTTCACTCTCCTCTTGCACCTTCATCAAGAGGCTCCGTAGTTCCTCTTTGCATTCTGCCTTTAGGATGGTGTCATCTGCATATCTGAAATTGTTGATTTTTCCTGGCAATCTTGATTCCAGCTTGTGATTCATCCAGACCAGCATTTTACATGATGTACTATGCATATAAGTTAAATAAGTGGGGTGACAATATACAGCCTTGATGTACTCCTTTCCCAGTTAGGAACCAGTCTGTTTTTCCATGTACAGTTCTCCCTGTTGCATCTTGACTTGTATTCAGGTTTCTCAGGAGGCAGATAAGGTAGTCTGGTAGTCCCATCTCTTGAAGAATTTTCCACAGTTTATTGTGATCCACATAGTCAAAGGCTTTAGCATAGTCAATGAAGCAAAAGTAGATATTTTTCTGGAATTCCTTTGCATTTTCGATGATCCGATGGATGTTGGCAATTTGATTTCTGGTTCCTCTGCCTTTTCTAAATCCAGTTTTTATATCTGAAAGTTCTCAGTTCATGCCCTTTGAAGCCTAGCTTGAAGGATTTTGAGCATTACTTTGGTGGGATGTCAATGAGTGCAATTGTGTGGTACTTTGAGCATTCTTTGGCATCGCCTTTCTTTGGGATTGGAATGAATACTGACCTTTTCCAGTCCTGTGGCCACTGCTGAGTTTTCCAAATGTGCTGGCATACTGAGTGCAGCACTTTAACAGCACCATCTTTTAGAATTTGAAATAGCTCAGCTGGAATCCCATCACCTCCACTAGCTTTGTTCTATGATGCTTCCTAAGGCCCGCTTGACTTCACATCCCAGAATGTCTGGCTCTAGGCTGGTGATCACATAATCGTGGTTATCTTGGTCGTGAAGATTTTTTTTGTACAGTTCTTCTGTGTATTCTTGCCACCTCTTCTTAATATCTTCTGCTTCTGTTAGGTCCATACCATTTCTGTCTTTTATTAAGCCCATCTTTGCATGAATCTTCCCTTGTTATGTCTAATTTTCTTGGAAAGATCTCTAGTCTTTCCTATTCTGTTGTTTTCCTCTATTTCTTTTCATTGATCACTAAGGAAGGCTTTCTTATCTCTTCTTTCTGTCCTCTGGAACATTGCATTCAGTTGGGTATATCTTTCCCTTTCTTCCTTGCCTTTGACTTCTCTTCTTTCAGCTATTTGTAAGGCCTCCTCAGACAACCATTTTTCCTCCTTGCATTTCTTTTCCTTTGGGATGGTTTCGGTCTCTGCCTCCTGTACTTTGTTACAAACCTCCATCCATAGTTCTCAGGCACTGGTCTACCAGATCTAACCCCTTGAATCTATTTGTCACCTCCACTGTATAATCTTAAGGGATTTGATTTAGGTCATACCTGAATGGTCTAGTGTTTTTCCTTTCTTTCTTCAATTTAAGTCTGAATTTTGAAATAAGCTCATAGTCTGAGCCGTAGTTAGCTCCCGTAGTTAGTTTTTGATGACTGTATAGAGCTTCTCCATCTTTGGCTGCAAAGAATATAATCAGTCTGTTTTAGGTATTAGCCTTCTTTGCTGCATATTTTAATAGTTTTTAGGACAGTAACTCAAAAGAATCACCATATGTTTAGCCTTATTTTATTGTTTTACTAAGCATGAAGATTTGTGAGTTACAGAAATTCTATGTTAGTAAAAATAAAAAATAAATCCTTCTAAGCATATATACAAATCACAGCCATGTCAGGAGATTTAATAGCAGTGACATGCAATTTACAAGCTTATGTAAATTGATTTGTCAGTCTTACAATGATGAATTTTTCTGACGCTCTCATGTATCCACAAAGCATATATTATTGTGTGGCATTTATCTAAACGAAGGTTGAATTTTAAAGGATAGTGTTCTATTCAAGAAATGTTCAAATTCATTTTAATTTTTCAATTTTTGATGCGTATTTTCAAATTATAGGGGTTTTGTAAAAATCAGCTGTATATCTTAGTTTGTTTTTCTGTTCCTTTTTTTTAATCCATGTGAAAAGTACAAGAATTGTAAGAGCCAAATTATTTGAAAAAATAAGTTCCTTTTTCAAGCCCTATGACAAAGTAGTCATTACTACTTTAAAAATACAGCATTATAGCAGACTACCCTTTCTTTTTATCATAAGCAGTATCATTTCAGCTTTATAATTACTTATAGAAAGATTTGCAGGGAAACTTTGGCTAATATTACAGTAGGAGTATCTTTTTAGAAAACTTCTGAGAAAAGAAAATATTAATATTGTCAAAAATTAGTGTAAATAAAAATGTTGAGAAAACTAAGGCATATAGGTCAAATAGGCTACCTGATAAATGAGCCAGAAACCAAGTGTATGCCCAAAATGTAGATAACAATTATCTACCAAACTTTGATATTCAAATAGGTAGCATCAAATATATAAAAAAAAAATGTGCTGTGCCTAAATAGAAAGATCTTTATTCCTTGCTTTAAACTTGATTCTCAAGCAAAGGTCATTGCGGGAGTGGATGGACTTCTTGCTTTGCCCTGGTTTGCCCAGACTAGCTGTTCAGCATCAGTTAAGTGCTCTACTTTCTCATAGCCTGAATTTATTGGTTTGAAAAAATAAGATCCCTCCCAAAGTTAGGATTTCCTATAAGGCACAAACCATACAGTATGTACTAGAAAGCTTTAAATAAGAAAGTAATATATAAATATTGGATGTTGTTTTGTTAAATCAATGGCTACACCTCCTTCTAAATTTCTTTTCTAAATACTGCTATAGAAGAGACATTTCACATTTAATTACACCTTTATATTCGATCAGTAACGCCTACATCATTCCTATGAAATATTTTCAACTTCAATTTAGGATAATGTCTTAAGTCTCAATATGCTTGGAAATGAAAAGAAGTGCAAAAAACACAATCTACTGATGCTGTGAATTCTGAAGAAAATACCATATGCCATGCATTTCCTCATAAATAATAAATGTTACCCTTTCTGAAAAGCTATGCTAAACATCTCAAATTTTCTATGTGACCTTTCAGTTTCGTGGAGACATCTCAAAGACAATATATTTAAATCTTCACTAATTATATTTCCCTTCTAATATCTTTGTATTAGTCAGTATTCTTTGTTGCTTTAAAAAAAATACAAACACAAACCAATGAGGACACAGGTCAGATCATCAAAAATCTTGTAGATTTGCTTCTGAAGTCTCTGAATTTAGATGCTGAAATGATATCATCACAGATGGACCTACTTTATCTTTCTCTGGTGTCCATCCCTTTCTATAATAACCAGAGTGGCCAATGGGAGCTCAGTGGATGGAGAGCTTCCATTCCTAGTAGTTCTGTATTTTGCTTTGTTTTCTCCTCACGTGTTGTGCATTTGGGGTCCAGGATTGAAGATGTGTCCTGTTGCTCCTCTCCAGCATTCACTTCCACAGCATCATTCCTACCTTCTCCCTAACAGCTTCACTCCTCCAGAGCACTTGTAACCAGTTTATCCCATCCACCATTCTCCTGTATTTTATAATATGCTATGGCATCTTCTACTGTCATACTAGGAACTTTGTTTTATTTGGGGAACTGTATTTTAGTGGTATGTGTGTGTGCTAAGTCACCAGTTTTGTCCGACTCTTTGTGACCCCATGGACCATAGTCTGCCAGGCTCCTCTGTCCATTATATTCTCCAGGCAAGAATACTGGAATGGGTTTCCATGCCCTCCTCCAAGGAATCTTCCCAACCCAGGGATGAAACCTGTGTCTTTAAGTCTCCTGCACTGATGGGCAGGATCTTTACCACTAGTGCCACCTGGGGACCCCGTTTTAGTGGCCCTGACCTTAATATTTAAGTTGTGTGACATTTTTACTGAAAACTCTCCAGTGAATTTTCTTTTAGCCCAATTAATATGAAGTTTATCACATTGTTATGGCCTGCAGTCCCTCCTTGCTTCTTCACTGTGCTCTATAAATTCTGGCTTCCTTCCTGCCCCCAAAACATGCAGCGTATACTCAAGATGTTTGCATTTCTTACTTTTGCTTATACTAAATGTATATATATATACATATAATTATGCACACACACATATATATTTATAGGCATACCTGGGACATATCGTGTGTCTGGTTCCAGATTACTCAATAAAGAAAATATTGCAATCAAGTGAGTCACATGACTTCTTTTGGTTTCACAATAAAAGTGTCAAAGTTATGTTTATACTATACTGTAGTCTGTTCAGTGTACAGTACCATTTTGTCTAGAAACAATGGCCACATCTTAATTTAAAAATACTTGATTGCTAAAAAATGCTAGCCCTCATCTGAGCCTTCAGGGAATTGTGATCTTTTAGCTGATGCAGGATCTTGCATCAAAGTTGATGCTGTTGACTGATCAACATGATGATTGTTGAAGGTTGGGGTGCCTGTGACAATTTCTTAGGATAAAACAACATGAACTGTGGTATGTCAGTTGACTGTTCCTTTCATTTAAACACTTAGAGGCCATTGCTGGGTTATTAATTGGCCTGATTTCAGTATTGTTCTGTCTCAGGGGATAGGGAGACCCGAGGAAATGAAAAGAGATGGAGGAATGGCAGGTCAGTGGGGAGTCAAAATGTACAGAATGTTTATAGATTAAATTCACTCTCATATGGGTGTGGTTCAATGCACCCCCAAACAGTTGTATTAGTGGCATCAAAGATCACTGACCACACATCATGATAGTGAGTATAATAATAACGAAAAAGCTTGAAATATTGCAAGAATTACCAAACGTGACCAAGACCTGAAGTGAGCAAATGCTGTTGGAAAAATGGTGCCAATAGATTTTCTCCAGGCAGTGGTGCCAGAAACCTTCAATTACAAAAGCGTCTGTGAAGCAAAAAATTGAGCCATACCTATAATATACAACAATAGATACATACTATATAACTCAGTGTCTTTAATTTATATATAATTATATTTTAAAAGAATTATCAGAGCATAGTTGATTTAAAATGCTGTGTTAGTTTTTGCTGTACATCAAAGTGAATCATTGTATGTATACATATATCCACACTTTTTTAGATTATTTTTCCATGTAAGTCATTACAGAATATTGAGTAGAGTTTCCTGTGCTACACAGTAGATCCTTGCTAGTTATCCATTTGACATATAGCAGTGTGTATATGTCAATCCTGATCTCCTGGTTTATCCCTCCCACCCTTCCCATACCAGTAACCATAAATTTGTTTTCTACATCTATAACTCTATTTCTCTTTTGTAAATAAATTCACTTGTACCATTTTTTCTAGATGCCATATTTAAGCAGTGTCATGTGATATCTGTCTTTCTCTGCCTCACTTCATTCAGTATTATAATCTCTAGGCCCATCCATGTTGTGGTGAATGGCGGCGTTTTGTTCTTTTTTATGATTGAGTAATATTCCATTGTGTACATATACCAAATCTTTATCCATTCATCTGTCAATGAACACTTCGAGTGTTTCCACGTCCTGACTATTGTAAATATTACATATATCCATTGCATATTGTTTATTATTTGCCCCACTTTGTACTGACATACTGTATACCTTAATAATGCCAATGCCACGTGAGCTGAAACTTTATTGTCCACTTCTGTCTCCATAGTGATTTGAACAGTACCTGGTCCATAAAAAACTCTCAGATATCTCCTGAATGAATTAATGGCTATATGAATACATAACACTTTGAGCAGAAGTGCTAAGGTTGAGCCTTGGTGTGGCATCTGCCTCTCCTGAATCAGGTGGATTAAGAGTAAAGATTGGGTAACGTTGTAAAGAAAATCTAGGTGCTCTTACTTAAAGAGAAGAGGTTGGTGGGGAGGGAAAGGATGGATGTCTGCCATTTTATCCCCACTCCCATTGTCCCCAATGCCAATATGTGAATAGATTGGTTTATATCATTGCTCTTACTCCCTCCTCTCAAAGTGTTATTAATTCTTTTGAAGCATTTTCCCTTCCCACCACGTGGCATTGACTTTGAACTCTATGACTCGTCTTTCTGCCACCAACTTGATCTCCCACTATCCAAGATCTTCTAAATATGGCTCTTATTCTATCATTTAGAAAAGAAACACATGCTGTTTTCTTCTGTCCACAATCAGACACAACTTGTTAAAACACTCATGATTTTCCAATATGAACGCTTCTTCCAGTCAGATTTATGTCCTTATCACTTATTCCTGAATATAGTTTATGTTTTCAGAGTCCGCAATTTTAGTTCTAAAGTAGATTTTTTAGGTAAGCTAGTCAGATCTTTTTGGGGGACAGACATGGAGAGAAGGAATAAAATAGATGAGGGCTAGAGAAGTTACCCCTAAAGAACAAAATTTCACCACAACTACTAGACTCAGGGTATCCCCAGCCCTAGATCTGAGTTCCTTCTTTTGTGTGTGTGTGTGTGTGTATGTTTATTTATTTTAATTGGAGGGTAATTACTTTACAGTATTGTGGGTTTTGCTGTACATCGACATGAATCAGCCACAGGAGCACATGTGTCCCCCCCATCCTGAACCCCCCTCCCGCCTCCCTCCCTACCTCATCCCTCTGGGTTGTCCCAGAGCATCAGCTTTGAATGCCCTGCTTCCTGCATCGAAATTGTGCGGGTCAGCTATTTTACAATGGTAATATGCATGTTTCAATGCTATTCTCTCAAATCTTCCCACCCTCGCCTTCTCCCACAGAGTCTTAAAGTCTGTTCTTCACATCTGTGTCTCTTTTGCTGCCTTGCATATAGCGTTGTCATTACTGTCTTCCTAAATTCCATATCCATGAAGTATGCTGTCTTGGTGTTTCTCTTTCTGACTTACTCCTGAGTTCCTTCTTTTTTCCAGTCTTTCCCAGTCCTCTCCTGTGTCCTTTTCCCTTTCTATCTCCTAAACATACTTCTGACCTCCTATCCAGTTAAAGTCTCTCTCTTTCTATAGTTCTCCTGATTTCATAGATTTCATAGGATTCTAAGGATTATTGAAATCACTAGCTATGCCACACACTTCTGTACTTCCTTTTAATGCTGCCTTTTGCAACATGTTTTTTCATATTTTATTTTAGGCCTGTGATATCAGGATTTATAGTGAGAAATATATATTTTTGGTCTTTATCCATGCTGTCTGCCACACGGCTTCTGAAACTCCTGGGATTTCCTAAGTGATAAGTGTGATAAAGCTGAAATTGGTGTCTTTTGTTATTCATAACAAATTCCTTTCAACCCACACCTGAGTTTATGTCAATGAGGTGATTTTTGAAAACCCCCTTGATAACCTTAAGATGAAACCAACCATGTGATTTGATTAGAGAGCTGAAACTTTCAGCCTCATCCTGACCTCTGAGGAGGAGAGCAGGGCAGGAGATTGAGTTGTCACCAATGGCCAATGATTTGATCATCACACATGCACACAGTAGCTGCATAAAAATCTAGAATTTTAGGAGTTCAGAACGGTTGGTGAATAAACAGAGATGCTAGGAGGGTGGTACACCTGGAGCGGGCCTGCAGCCCTTCTCACCCACCGTGCTCTATGCATCTCTTCCATCTGTTCCTGAGTTGAATCCTTCGGCATAAACCAGTAATCTAGTTCGTAAACTGTTTTCCTGTGTTCTGTGAGCTGTTCAGCAAGCAGTTGAACCTAAGGATGGGGTCGTGGGGACCTCTGAGGTATGGTGTTTCAGAAGCATAGGTGACAAACGGGGCTGGAGACTGGCATCTGAAGTGGGGGTGGTCTTGAGGAACTCAGCCCTTCAACTGTGGGATCTGAATCTACCTCCAGGTAGATAGTGTTAGAATCGAGTTTAGGTGTGGAACACTGGCTGGTGTCCACAAAGTATGGCCTGGCATGTGCGAAAACCCGTACGTCTGGTGTCAGAAATGAAGTATTAGGAAAAACAGGAGAACACAGAGCAATATATATTTTTTCTTTTTTTAGGCTTCATCAGACTAGAAATGTCTCAGAAACTGATTTCTAAGAAAGTTACTTGCTGTCTGTGTTGTTTTTAATATTCATATACCACTTGCTGCTAAGTCGCTTCAGTCATGTCCGACTCTGTGTGACCCCATAGACGGCAGCCCACCAGGCTCCCCTGTCCCTGGGATTCTCCAGGCAAGAACACTGGAGTGGGTTGCCATTTCCTTCTCCAATGCAGGAAAGTGAAAAGTGAAAGTGAAGTCGCTCAGTCGTGTCCGACTCTTTGCAACCCCATGGACTGAAGCCTACCAGGCTCCTCTATCCATGGGATTTTCCAGGCAAGAGTACAGGAGTGGGTTGCCATTACCTTCTCATATACCACTTAGCACCATGTTAAGCATATGTATGTGTGTGTGTTTTAGTCACTCAGTCGTGTCTGACTCTGCGGCCTCATGGACTCTAGCCCACCAGGTTCCTCTGTCCATGGGATTCTCCAAGCAAGAACACTGGAGTGGGTTGCCATTCCCTTCTCCAGGGGATCTTCCCAACTCAGGGATCGAACCTGGGTCTCCCACATTGCGGGCAGATTCTTTACCATCTGAGCCACCAGGAAAGCTTATAGATATATATGTTAAGCATATAGTTGATCCTTAAGTTAAAATTGTTTGTTAGCTTTTGTTGAATCTTATTTAAGATAATATTTAGATTAATCTATTTGCACTCAGGGAATTAATTCAGGGATTCTCACTGGTATTGCTTTTGAAGCCAGGACAACCAAAAATGATATTAAAATGCAGCCACAATTTAATAAAATAAATTTGTGGCTTCTGTGTAAAACTAAAAGCTGGCTAGAAAAATACCTACAAAGAAAAAATAAATCTGTTTTCCTTGATAAAATGTTGTCAGCACAATGCAAAGATGTCTATTTATATGATGAAATTTAAGATCTAAAGCTCAAATGGTTTTGTCCAATGAAGAATTGAAGAGGATGTGGCTATTTTGAAAAGCAGTGGTAGTATGTATTGGTATGGACAGAAAGTTTGGATTTTGGCTTTTTTCCATAAAATCTTATGAATGATAAAAACCTGAATGAACTTTTTAGCCAACACAACAGCTTTGGGAAAACCAAAGAGAACACAGTAGGAATCATTATTGGAGAATATCTCAGTTTCCAAAGCATATAATTGTATATATTTTAGACTATTAGGACTTCCCTGGTGACTCAGCTGATAAAAAATCCACCTGCAATGCAGGAGACACAGGTTCCATCCGTGGGTCAGGAAGATCCCCTGGAGAAGGAAATAGCAACCCACTCCAGCAATTTTGCCTGGAAAAATCCCATGGACAGAGAAGCCTGGCAGGCTACATTCCACGGGGTAGCATATAGCAGGACACTACTGAACACTAGCAACTGTGTGCACGCACACAGACACACACACACACACACACACAGACTAGTACCTATTTTGCAGATTATTGGAGCCAACTGAATGTTTTAAAGAGTATTTTAAATCTTGAGGAAATATTTCAACATACACTTTTGCATACATGTATTTGTGTGCAATTAAACCAGAGCCTTCTATTTCAAAGCTACTGTGTACTCTTTATTGAAAGTATCTCTTTACTTGCTTCGTAATAATTTTATATCTTTTAAAAGTTGTTGTAAAAGATACATTTAAAAGAGATAAAACTCCTGATTTAATGTAGAAAGAGATTCAAAATATCAGTTAAGAATGCAACAGATTAGCCATGTAATATAGTGCTTATGTTGTATCATGTTATGACTTAAAATGTTCAGTGATCTTTCTAAATTTTTTATTTCAATGTTTAAGAGATTATTTTGAAAATATAAAAGAGGATCTCATGTGGAATATAGCTTTCCAAAATCTCAGTTATTTAAGATAGGGACAGCTAGAACGTGTATGTGAAATTAAAGCAGCTCATGTTTAAAACTGGAGAAGGAAATGGCCACTCACTCCAGTGTTCTTATTTGGGAGATCCCATGGACAATGGAGCCTGGAGGGCTACAGGGCATGAGGTCACCAACTCAGACACAACTTAGAAACTAAACAAGAACAACAAAATGTGTTTTAAATAGCTTGCTGCTGCTGCTGCTGCTGCTAAGTCACTTCAGTCGTGTCCGACTCTGTGTGACCCCTTGACGGAAGCCCACCAGGCTCCCCCGTCCCTGGGACTCTCCAGGCAAGAACACTGGAGTGGGTTGCCATTTCCTTCTCCAATGTGTGAAAGTGAAAAGTGAAAGTGAAGTCGCTCAGTCGTGTCCGAACCTTAGCGACCCCACGGACTGCAGCCTACCAGGCTCCTCCATCCATGGGATTTTCCAGGCAAGAGTACTGGAGTGGCTTGCCATTGCCTTACACATGTATTTCTCATTTATTTGACATATTCTAAAATATTAATGGTCTTTTGCTTTAAATCTTCCTTACTTTAAGTTATAATTTTATATTGATATTTTCCTGTTATTAGATTGCACACTCTTTTGAGTGTAGCATCTATGGCTTTCCTTGCTCCTGGGTTTCCCATATTACCTTGTGCTAATCCTTATTATGCAGTATGTTTTATAAATGTTTGCTAAGGAATAATGGCCATGACCAAAGAAAATCCGTTTGTTCTCTGCCAAAAAAAAATAGACAATATGAACTTTCAATATAAAAAAATAATTGTGGCAAATAATTCTTGACAAAATCTTCTGTTAATAAGAGAAATAAAATATGTTCACATACAGTTATGCTAATAAAATGTAGAGTTTCCTGACCTCTGCACAGTGTATTCAGTTGCTCTTTTTGCCAAACTCAATGTTGAAACATTTTTTCAGATTTCTGATGATGGCATGGGTAGTCATGAAGAGAAGATTTTTAAAAAGCAAGAAATATGGTTGGAGTGTGTTTTAAAAAATGTATACTGCATAGTTTAAATTTAAAATAATAGAACTCATAATTGATTACTGGATACTACAGTGTATGTCAGAGTATTTCCTTCTTTTAACATGTGTGTGCATTTCCATACACGAAAGAACCCATGGAAACGTTGTCCTAGCTTGCATTTAAAATTGGCCCTGTTTTTCAAATAAAGTAAGTACGGAAGCTTTTTTCAATTTGTTTATGGTTTAGAGAATATAAAATACCTCCATTGCATAAGACAGTTTACATTTATTTTAGCACATAGAGTACACGGTGGTTTCTAAAGTACTTTCCCCTAATTTTCAAATCTCTTTTTTTTTTTGCCAGGCATTTCCTGGGAATGTCAACTCTGACAGTGTCGTCCGGCACGACTTACAGCATCCGGTCATTGCCCGGTTTGTCCGTTTTGTGCCTCTGGATTGGAATGGAGAAGGCCGCATTGGGCTCAGGATTGAGGTCTATGGCTGTTCTTACTGTGAGTACCATACTGTGGAAATTGGTGGTGGATTTTTGCCATATTCATTTAGTTAGTAATTTCATTATTTTGAATTATTTTAGTTGCTTTCTCTGACAGTGAATTGCCATGTGTCTTTATATAAAAAACATATAAAGTTGGTCATATGTTTTAAATATATACTTTCATTTTTAACAAACACACGTATAAGAATAAACTAAGAATACCTTTAGTAGAGGATTTGGGAAATGATTATTGTTAAATGTACTAACACAGCAAAGCTTATTAATAAAAATGCTTGAAGTTTTTTGAAATATTTGAAAAGTAGAAACCTGTGCTTATATCCATCTTTCTGACTCTTTGGAATGAATTTTGAAAGTAGTCTTAAAAACTTCCTTCTGGTTCTCTTCAATTTCACCTTTTGTTCTTTTAAAACCAACCACTGAGTTTTGATGTCAATTATATTTTATATGTCTGTAAGTTTTATTTGTTCCTTTTAAAAACTTACTTGGTTACCTGAAGAGTTTCTTTTCCTTTAGTTGTGTTTTTTATTATCTTTTTGTATTTTTTTAGTCATCGCATCTATGTCTAATGATTTCAATGTATGGATTTTTAGGGATTGTCACTCTACCATCTGTTTCAGCCAGTTTTGTTGGGGGGGCTTGGTTTCTACTCCTCTAGTTCCTCCTTTTTTATTATATATATATATATATATATATATAAAATTTTTATTAGAGTATAGTTGCTTTACAGTGTTCCGTTATCTTCTGCTGCATAGCACAGTGAATGAGCCGTAGGTAAGCACATATCCCCTCTTATTTTGAATTTCCTTTCCATCAAGGTTACCACGGAGCATTGAGGAGCACTCCCTGTGCTGTACTGTAGAACCTCATTTCTTCTTCTTAACATCCTTGACTGCCTAGCCTTCTTGTCCTCATCTTTATGCTCATCCATCTTCTTGACTGTGACCTCAGTTTTTGCTAAACATTATCTGTGGAACTCCTTTCAGGACCAAGGTTGATGATAGCTTCTTCTGGAAAAGATGGATCTTTGCCTATTTGCTTCTGTGAAGACATTAGTAACATACAATTACTGTAAAGACTACTTGAGGCTTTTTTAGGCTAGTGGGTAGTACATATTCAGTTGGCAAACATAGGATTTGCAGACATTGGCTTTATTTTTATTGTTGGCTGTGATGCGTGGCTTGCAGGACCTTAGTTCTCTGACCAGGGACTGAACCCGTGTCCTTGGCAAGAAAAGTGCTGAGTCCTAACCAGTGGATCACCAGGGAATTCCTCCAAACACTAGCTTTAGAATATGAATTGTCTGGTAAAATGGTCCTCTTCTCCCAGGAAGTTTTTCTTCCTGTTCTAATTGACTGGGAGAGGGAAAGCTGGATACACACAAAATAGGGAATTAGATCAGCTTCAAGAAGGAATTTCCTACTAGACTTTCCTCCACCTCTGCCTACAGACCCATAACAACAAAAACTTAACTGCAATCAGAAAATGCAAATTTCCTATTGGAAAACCTTTTTAAAAATTAACAAAACATTTGATAGTTTAAGCTCAACATTCATAAAACTAAGATCATGGCATGTGGTCCCATCACTTCATGGGAAATAGATGGGGAAACAGTGGAAATAGTGTCAGACTTCATTTTTTTGGACTAGAAAATCACTGCAGATGGTGATTGCAGCCATGAAATTCAAAGATGCTTACTCCTTGGAAGGAAAGTTATGATCAAACTAGATATCATATTAAAAAGCAGAGACATTACTTTGCCAACCAAGGTCCGTCTAGTCAAGGCTATGGTTTTTTCAGTGGTCATGTATGGATGTGAGAGTTGGACTGTGAAGAAAGCTGAGTGCTGAAGAATTGATGCTTTTGAACTGTGGTGTTGGAGAAGACTCTTGAGAGTCTTCTGCAAGGAGGTCCAACCAGTCCATCCTAAAGGAGATCAGTCCTGGGTGTTCATTGAAAGGACTGATGCTGAGGCTGAAATTCCAATACTTTGACCACCTCATGGGAAGAGTTGACTCACTGGAAAAGACCCTGATGATGGGAGGGATTGGGGGCAGGAGGAGAAGGGGACGACAGAGGATGAGATGGCTGGATGGCTTCACCAACTCGATGCACGTGAGTTTAGGTGAACTTCAGGAGTTGGTGATGGACAGGGAAGCCTGGCGTTCTGTGATTCATGGAGTCGTAAAGAGTTGGACACAACTGAGTGACTGAACTATATAAAATTTTCACCTCTGTATGAATTTAGTAACTATAATGATGATCAAATCATATTTCTTGTGTGTGTGTTCAGTCCTTCACTTCTGTCCGACTTTGCAAGAATACTGGAGTGGGTTGCCATTTCCTCCTCAAGGGGCTCTTCCCAACCCAGGGATTGAACCCAGGTCTTCTGCTTTGCAGGCAGATTCTTTACCACTGACCTACCTGGGAAAATTAGGGAAGAATATAACTCGGGGTTCACATCAAAATGGGAGGACCAAAACAAAATGTGATATTTTTGTCTGCATGGCATATTTTCTAAGAAACATGTTCAGCTTTCAACAAATGAAAAAGAAGTAATATTCTCCATGGAAACATACTATGTATAATCTATTTTATTAATAATTATTTATTGAGCAATTTTCATGGATCATGAAATATGCTCAATGTTACTAGTATCACAGTGAATAAGATAAACATGGTATGAGAGGCAAAGTGTAGCAATTAATCTAGTAGTGGTGTCTATTGAGATACATCATGAGAAACGCTGGGCTGGAAGAAACACAAGCTGGAATCAAGATTGCCGGGAGAAATATCAATAACCTCAGATATACAGACGACATCACCCTTATGGCAGAAAGTGAAGAAGAACTAAAGAGCCTCTTGATGAAAGTGAAAGAGGAGAGTGAAGAAGTTGGCTTAAAGCTCAACATTCAGAAAACTAAGATCATGGCATCTGGTCCCATCACTTCATGGCAAATAGGTGGGGAAACAGTGTCAGACTTTATTTTGGGGGGCTCCAAAATCACTGCAGATGGTGAGTGCAGCCATGAAATTAAAAGACGCTTACTCCTTGGAAGGAAAGTTATGACCCCTAGACTAGCGTATTAAAAAGCAGAGTCATTACTTTGCCAACAAAGATCCGTCTAGTCAAGGCTATGGTTTTTCCAGTGGTCATGTATGGATGTGACAGTTGGACTATAAGGAAAGCTGATTTTTGAAGAATTGATGCTTTTGAACTGTGGTGTTGGAGAAGACTCTTGAGAGTCCCTTGGACTGCAAGGAGATTAAACCAGTCAATCCTAAAGGAAATCAGTCCTGAATATTCATTGGAAGGCCTGATGCTAAGCTGAAACTCCAATATTTTGGCCACCTGATGCGAAGAGCTGACTCATTTGAAAAGACCCTGATTCTGGGAAAGATTGAGGGCAGGAGAAGGGGATGACAGAGGATGAGATGGTTGGATGGCGTCACCGACTCAATGTACATAAGTTTGAGTAAACTTTGGGAGTTGGTGATGGACAGGGGGGCCTGACACGCTGCAATCTATGGGGGTGCAAAGAGTCAGATATGACAGAGCGACTCATCTGAATGTCTGTTAAGCTACAAATTATGAGGGTTAGATTTTGCCCAAAGACACACAGCCTGAGTGCTCAAGCTGAAAGGGAAACCAGACATCCTGGTGGTACAACCAGAGCTCACTACCACTGCTATTTTCCTATTCCTAAATTCTAACAAAAACTCCATGGGATGTTCACCAGCTCAATAAGTGAATTATATTGACACCCCACAAGCAGCCATCAAGCCTTCTCTGAGTTACTACTACTTAAATTCACCTTACTTTTACCCCCGTAGATTAAGGGTTTTTTGGTTTTTGATTGTTTTTTGTCCTTTTTAAAAAAACTTAAATTCTCATACAGATGAAATGATAAAATACACATTATTTCCCCTCTGACTTCTTTAGTTCAAAATAATATTTGTGAAAATTACCCATTTTGTTATCTGAAGTATTTGTTTATTTTCCCGAATAATATTATTTTATTGTATGCTTATTCTACAATTATGTATTCGTTTCATGTTGCTAAACATTGAGTTGTTTCCAGTTTTTGGCTATTTCAATGGAATTGCTATAAATATTTTTCATGGTATAGAGCTAGCAAGGGTTAATACCAAATTAGGATATACAGAATTTTCCTAAAGTGGGTGGATCAATTTAGACTCTCAAAACCAAAGTTCTAGAGTTCCTAGTTGTACCACAACTCCACCATTTAGAAATGAATGTTTGAAAGTTTTAGCTGTGGTGGTGCATGTTCATTATATGAAGGTTAGTTTTTATGAACATTTTTCAAGTTTTTAAAGAGGTTATCCTTACTGGTAGTTTGAACACCCTCTTTTTTGATGGAATTGTTGAGAACCATGCCCCTACTTCTGTTGAATTGTCTTTTGTTTGTCTAAGTGAGTAATTTTTAAAACCAACCCTGCCTTTTTTTTTCTTCCTCATTATGCTATATAGGCATCCATTTTACTTTTGAGATGGCTTTCTTTGAAAATAGCCATTTTAAAAACCAACACTGTCAATGAAGCTACTTTCGAATCCACGGTAAAGGGCAAAACCAAAGGTCATATAGTCCGTTGACTGAAATGCGACTTAAAATATGACAGTGTGTTCTGTCTGTAATCGTTTCAAGTAGCTTTGTAAAAAGTTGAGCTAGTGCTATCATGAGGCTTTCCATCAAGCCTGGTCCTCGACAATCACACGATGAGAAAGAAACATCAGTTCAGTTCAGTTCAGTTCAGTTCAGTTCAGTCACTCAGTCGTGTCCGACTCTCCGCGACCCCATGAATCACAGCACGCCAGGCCCCTCTGTCTATCACCAACTCCTGGAGTTCACTCAGACTCATGTCCATAGAGTCGGTGATGCCATCTAGCCATCTCATTCTCTGTCGTCCCCTTCTCCTCCCGCCCCCAACCTTTCCCAGCATCAGAGTCTTTTCCAGTGAGTCAACTCGTCGCATGAGGTTGCAGTTTCAGCTTTAGCATCAGTCCTTCCAGTGAACACCCAGGATTGATCTCCTTTAGAAACATACTTGAAGCTAAATAGGAAGCTTGGCTTTCCTAGTATATAAACCTCTCTGGAGGGAAAAATCCTACAATTTGGGAAACTGGATTAATATTTATGCCAATAGATACCAGTGGAGTAAATGATAAATTGACCACATAAAGTAAGATAAAACTTTATATCAAGTTGTGAATGTTCTAGATATTCTCCAAACACAGCCACTTGTGGTTATTGAGCACTTGAAATGTAGCTAAGACAATTGAGAACTAAACTTTGTTTAATTTCCATTGATTTGAAATTAATTAGCGTGACCATTGGCTACCATATTGGATTGTACAGATCATAAGAACCAAAACAACTGCTTCTTATTTTCCTCCTGTGTCCCTTTATAATCTAAGCAGCCTGTAATATTTATTTCTAATGGTAATCTCTAATTTTCTTCCTAGTTTGGGAAATGATACTTTAATCATCATGGGGACTGTCTCTACTATCGGAAGTTTGATGACTAGTCATTCCTCTTGCTGCTGCTATATAGTTACTCAGTCATGTCCTACTGTTTTGCAACCCCATAATGGACTGTAGCCCTCCAGGCTCCTCTGTTCATGGGATTTCCAGGAAAGAAAACAGCAGTGGGTTGCCATTTCCTTCTCCAAGTTATTTTTCTAACCAGGTGATTTTTCTAACTAATATCCAGACCCCATTATTTCTCATACATCTATGTATGAAGAATATAGAATACACTTAAGTCTTTTCCAAGAAAAAATACATGTCTGTAATAAGAAAATGATGTGTTAAACATATTTATTATGGGAAACATTTCCAAGGTTACTGTGTTATAAATTTACCTGTATTGGAGTTCAGATTAGAGTGGCCCCTTAGATGGCTTTCTATTTTATTTATTTTTTTCCATTTATTGGACCATTGATTGTCTCAAGAGCTTTGTGTAAGATTTCAGTGATAAGGGAATTATGGCTCTTTGAGAGGGGAAATTTCAGTCAGAAACACTCACATTTTGACCCTTTAAAAAAAGTAGTCCTGCCAGGGTCCAGCAAGGAGAAACTAGGCTTGCATCACTCCCTTGGAAAAGAAATGATTTTTCTCATCTTCTAAGAAACCTCTTAGGGGATTTGTCTGAGATCTGTCTTATACCTGCAGGTGAGGGAATGGGGTTGTTCTTTTCCTTCAAAGTTTGCCAGAAGAACTAAAGAAGAAAAAACATCAATAGATTGCTGCTTCTGTGGGAGTGTATACCAACTCTAATTCCCCTTGTATTTTCCAACTTTCTTCTCTGCAGCCTTTCCACAATCATTCTGTCATCTGAAAAATTAGGTACTTTTCAAGGTTGAAAGAAAGAAGTTCACTCTATTCCAGGTGAAGGAAGTTTAGTTCCAGGCCACTGCTTTTAAGCCTCTAGGACCTCTGCTGTTTTTGTTTCCTGATTTGTCTTGATGATAATATGTATTCCAACTTCAATGAATTTAGACTCATTTTAAATCATTCTGCTCCCTCGACATTTGGTTTCCCCTCAAGTTTAGTTGAAACAAGTGCATGCTGTTATTTTAAAAACTTAGTGATATTCCTCATGTCTTCTGACTCAGTAAGCTTGCTCCCCAAACACTGATGCTAATCTTCTTACTCTGTACTTGGGGACTGCATGAAGCAGAAGGGAGAGGTCTCAGTCTAATAACTTTTAAAAATCATTTATGGCTGAAACATTCATCTTACAAAAGCCCTGCATGGTGTATTAATTAAAGTAGTGAGCGTTTTTTATAGCAAATACTGAATTAGCTTTTAACCAGAGTCTCCATAAAAGTAAGGCAGCACCTTGGAAAATCAGGGTACACACAAATCAAAGTAATTTTTACATATGCATCCAGTTTGGATGAATAACTAATAAAGCCTGTTAATATTTCCCAATGCAAATCCAGGTGGAAGATAAGTGCCAGACGGGGAGGAAGGCATATGAGGAGATGCCAAATACAAGTAGGAGAAGGACAGTGTTTTGTCCTCTTCATGCTGTGCTAATGGGAATATCCCCTTCTAGGGACCACAGTCTACTCCCCTAGCACCCTTGCAGCCTAGACAGGAGATGCTGCCATGTGGGTGTGTATTAGGCTCCCAGGGCTGTTATAAAATAATACTATAAACTGTGTAGCTTAGGACAACAGACATTTATTCTCTCATGGTTCTGGAGACATAAGTCTGGAATTAAGGTGTTAGCATAGTTATTTCTGTCTGGAGAGTCAGAGGGAGTAACTGACCCATACCTCTCCTCTAGCGTCTGAGGGTGGCCGTGGTGTTCAGTCACTCAATCGTGTCTGACTCTTTGCGACCCCATGGATTGCTGCACGCCAGGCTTCCCTGTCCATCACCAACTCCCAGAGCTTACTCAAACTCATGTCCATCGAGTCAGTGATGCCATCCAACCATCTCATTCTCTGTTGTCCCTTTCTTCTTCCTCCTTCGATCTTCCCCAGCATCAGAGTGTTTTCTGATGAATTGACTCTTCGCATCAGGTGGCCAAGGTATTGGAGCTTCAGCTTAAGCATCAGTCTTTCTAGCATCTGGTGGTTGTCAGCAGTTCGTGGTGTTCTGTGACCTGTTGCTGCTTCAGTCCAGTGCCTGCCTCTGTCTTCACATGGTTGTCTTCCCTCTGTGTGCCTGTCTCTGTACCCTCACATGGGTATCTTCTCTCTGTGTGTTTATGTCTCGGTATCTTTACATGGCTGCCTTGCCTCTGCGTGTCTGTCTCTCTACCTTCACATGACCTTCTTCCCTCTATTTCTATCTGTGTCTTCACTTGACTGTCTTACAAGGACATCAGGCATTGGAGTCATCCTTACCCAGTATGACTTCATCTTGAAGGACCTGATTACCTCTGCAAAGACCCTATTTCCAAATTAAGCCACATTTTTACTTTCTTGGTGGTTATGTTTTCGGGAGAAATGTAATTCAACCCAGTGCAGTATTTATTCATCAAGATAAGTAAGAATTTCCATGAAGATCAGTGTAGTTGGGCAGAGAAATAAGAAATGTCAACCCGTGTTTTCTTGTTTATGTTGGATGTTTCATTTTGCATGATACTTGTATTATTGTGTTTTGTGTTCACCAGACACACATATACATACATACACATACACTCACAAAGTTTAAATTTTGGGAATCAATGTATCATCACACAGATTCATCTATCTCATTAGCATTTGTTGAATTCTATTTGTAAAGCATTTTACTTATTTAAAATCTAAAATGCAAATCAGATCACATCACACCTCTGCTTAAAGCA
This sequence comes from Moschus berezovskii, assembly GCF_049115385.1. Taxonomy (NCBI): domain Eukaryota; kingdom Metazoa; phylum Chordata; class Mammalia; order Artiodactyla; family Moschidae; genus Moschus; species Moschus berezovskii. The sequence continues at coordinate 119,969,379 of NC_142462.1, forward strand.
CTTTACGAGCCTACCTATAAAGTCTAAGTTGTTATTTTGAAATATAGTGCCCTTCCTATTACCTCTGCTACTGCTGCTGCTGCTAAGTCACTTCAATTATGTGTGACTCTGTGTGACCACATAGATGGCAGCCCATCACGTTCCCCTGTCCCTGGGATCCTCCAGGCAAGAACACTGGAGTGGGTTGCCATTTCCTTCTCCAATGCATGAAAGTGAAAAGTGAAAGTGAAGTCACTCAGTCGTGTTCAACCCTCAGCGACCCCATAGACTGCAGCCTACCAGGCTCCTCTGTCCATGGGATTTTCCAGGCAAGAGTACCGGAGTGTGGTGCCATTGCCTTCTCTGACCTCTGCTGCTACACCATATCATATCCATGTTGTACTCTATGCTCTGCTATACAAACTGTCCTTTTATCTGAGTACCTGACCTGCTTCTGTAACTTGCATTCACTCAAGGTATCCTCCCTCTCCATCATTCTCTTGATCAATTTGTCTTATCCTCCAAGATTCAATTGAGATGTGATTTCCAACAAGATTTCTCTGAATTTCCATAATGAACCACGTCATTTTTTTACATAGTCTATTATACTATGTATTAAGTTGGTGCAAATGTACTAGTGATTTCAGAGCATGAATTTTAAAATCATATTGTCATTCAGTTTCTCAGATGTGTCCAGCTCTTTGCAACACCATGGACTGCAGCATGGCAGCAGGCTTCTTGGTAGTTCACTATTTCCGGGAGTTTGCTCAAACTTACTTCCATTGAGTAGGTGATGCCATCCAACCACCTCATCTTCTGTTGCCCCCTCCTCCTCCTGCCCTCAATCTTTCCCAGAATCAGGGTCTTTTCCAGTGAGACAGCTCTTTGCATCAGATCATTATAACTAGGCTCAGACATATCTTTATCAAGCAAAATAGGAACCATTTACAATCAACACATTTTTGCCAATGAGAAATAATTTTGTTTCTTGTAGTGTTAAAAAAAAAAAAAATCTGTGCTTTGGGGTTTGACAAACTCTTGGAAACTATTTTCTGCCACCTGCTGGTTGTAGAAGGATTTTCTGTGCGGAAAGTTGTCAAGATGGCTTGAAGAAGTGGTAGTCAATTGACGGAGGGCAGGTGAATAAGGCAGATGAGGCAAAACTCTGTAGCCCAATTCGTTCAGCTTTTGAAGCATTGCTTGTGCGATATGCAGTCAGGCATTGTTGTGGAGGAGACTTGTGTCCTTTCTATTGAACAAATGCTGGCTGCAGGCACTGCATTTTTTTGGTGCATTTCATCAATTTGCTGAGCATACTTCTCAGATATAATGGTTTCACTGGGATTCAGAAAGCTGTGGTGGACCATACAGGCAGCAAACCACCAAACAGTGACCATGACCTTTTTTTTTGGTGCAAGTTTGGCTTTGGGAAGTGCTATAAAGCTGAAATGCCAATACTTTGGCCACCTCATGCGACGAGCTGACTCACTGGAAAAGAGTCTGATGCTGGGAAGGATTGGGGGTGGGAGGAGATGGGGACGACAGAGAATGAGATGGCTGCATGGCACCACCGACTCCATGGACATGAGTTTGAGTGAACTCCGGGAGTTGGTGATGGACAGGGGGGCCTGGTGTGCTGTGATTCATGGGGTCGCAAAGAGTCGGACACGACTGAGCGACTGAACTGAACTGAACTGAACTTGGAGCTTCTTCTCAGTCCAACCACTGAGCTGGTTGTTGCATAAAATCCACTTTTCGTCACAATCCAATCAAGAAATGGTTCATTGTTGTTGGATAGAATAAGAGAAAACATTTCAAAAGGGCATTTTTTTTTTTATTTTTGGTGAACTCAGGAGGCACCCATTTATTGAGCTTTTTCACCTTTCTAGTTTGCTTCAAATGCCAAACCACCACAGAATGGTCGATGTTGAGTTCGTCAGCAATTTCTCGTGTCATTGTAAGAGGATCAGCTTCAAAGAACCTCTCATTTTGTTGTTGTCGACTTCCAATGTCTGGCCGCTGTGCTTCTCATCTTCAAGGCTCTTGTCTCCTTTGCAACATTTCTTGAATCACCATTGCACTATATGTTCATTAACAGTCCTGGGCCAAATGCATTATTAATGTTGTGAGTTATCTCTGCTACTTTACAATCCATTTTGAACTCATATAAGAAAATCACTCAAATTTGCTTTTTGTCTAACATCATTTCCCTAGTCTAAATAAATGTAAAATATACATGTCATTAGCAAACAATCCAAGCAAGAAATGAGCATTAAAATGCTGTACAACATAAACATGTTTATTTAAGAATGTATTCCTATATCAGCTGGCAAAGTTCAGGAATGCAAAACTGCACTTACTTTTGCACCAACCTGATAAATATTTCTAGTATTTATTTATCAAATATTTGATATTTGTCGAAACATTCCAAGATATAGCAGACTGTAAGATATTGGAGGGAGAAGGCAGAGAGTCATCTTAGCTGTCATTTGCATTCCACTAATTAGCACATTCCAAGCACACAATTCATGTTTGCTGAACTGAACTAATGTCTGATCTAAATGATATAGACCTAATTTATTTCCTCAGTGAAAATTGATTACTGTTTGATGGTGTATAGATTCTTTCATTGGTTGAAAGGAGTATGATTCTGTTATATACATCATATTGAATGGTGCTCTAGGGGCCCACAGAATGTTGAAATAATTGCTAAACTGAATATCTTAATAGATGTACCAAAAGAATCATAAAAACTCAGTATTTCAGTATTTTTTCCTCTAGTTAAACATTTCTAGACCTTGATTTATTTCTATTTAAAATTATCTTAAACCACAATTTCATGAGGCTGCTTCATGGATTACAAATATGAATAGCTTAGCATCAGAAGGAAGAACATCACACTCTTATTAATTTTCTTGAATTTTATATCGAGTAATGTGTAAATGAAAGTATATTAATAAAGTGTTAGTCACTCAGTGGTGTCCGACTCTTTGCAACCCCATGGACTGCGGCTTACCCAGGTCCTCTGTCCATGGAATTTTCCAGGCCAGGATACTGGAGTGGTTTGCCATTTCCTTCTCCAGAAATATAAACAGATTTAACAGGGACTGCACTGACAGCCCAGTGGTTAAGACTTGGCCTTCCGATGCAGGGGTGCAGATTGCACCCATGAGGCTAAAAGATTAAACAGAAGAAATACTGTAACAAATTAAATAAAAACTTTTAAAATGTTCCGCATCAAAAAAACTCTTGAAAATAGAGTTAATAGCTATCAAAGTCAAGTTACACATAGTAAAGAGATAGTTAAAATTGTCATGCAAATATATACGCAAGGACATGCTGTGATCTTAAGGTTGTGTGCAATTAGATAAAAATTCCTGCATTTGCTGTGTATAACCACAGATAGTCTTGTTACTAAGAGAAATGAAACTTAGATTCAAGCACAGTGTTATTTGATTCTTTAAAAAGTACATGTATTTCAAACTGGAATTGGGATACTTTGAAATAGATTGTATATATCTAATTGTGGGTCTGGACATGAGCTTGAGCAAACTCTGAGAGACAGTAGAGAACTGAGGAGCCTGGCATGCTGCAGCTCATGGGGTTGCAAAGAGTTGGACACAACTTAGCAATGCAGTAGCAGTTGTGGGTCACCTCACTGGTGATAATATCACTACTGATCATTCTTACAGCTGTCTGGTATTTGTTGAGTTGGCGAAAATGTACTGGATCATTTGTTTCGTGGTCTTTACTTTTTTAACAATCTAGAAGTGTAGGATATAACAAGGTATTATCATTTTATGTAGTAAAAAGTCAGGTACTTAGTGAGTCTCATTTGTAGATTGACATTTGAGGGTGACATTTGCATTGGAAGGAAATTTACCATATGAAAAACAAATAAATGCTTTCTCATTTTTCATGTCTATGGAGATACAAGCTTTCAGCATTTAATTAATTTTTTCCAGTGTAATTTATTTACTTGCAAGATACTGTTGAATCTGTTCAATGAGAAGACATAGTAAGTGTCGCATTCTACTTTAAGTACAAGGCAATCACAAATGACAGCTAGTTCATATTTTGGAAAAATATTTAGTAAGTCACTGGTTTAGAATCAGATATTCCTTGTTTTGCTTACTACAAAATCTAACTTTAAATTTACCCTCGAGATTTTCAGAGTTCACATATAAAATCAACAGTGTTCATTTAAAGAAAACTAAAATTATTAGTACTAAATAATATATGATCAGATCCATTTTTTTTTTTTTTGTATGTTCAAATAGGTATGTTTATTTTACATGTTTGTTCTGGAACCAAGAATAAGACCTTTAAAAATTAACATTCAAATGATAACACTTACATAAGATAAAGTGTAGAGGATCCTACAATTAATTTCTTTTTTTTTATGTAATTAATTTATTTTTTATTGGAGAAAAATTATTTTACAATATTATATTGGTTGGTTTTGCCATACATTATATGAATTTGCCCCGGGTTTACATAAGTTCCCCCTCCTGAACCCCCCTCCCACCTCCCTCCTCCCTTTATCCTCCCTCTGGGTCATCCCCGCATGCCAGCCCCGAGCATTCTATAACATGCATTGACCCTGAACTAGTGATTCGTTTCACATATGACAACATACGTGTTTCAATGCCATTCTCCCAAATCATCCCACCCTCACCCTCTCCCATAGAGTCCCAAAGACTGTTCTATACATCTGTGTCTCTTTTGCTGTCTCGTATACAGGGTTATCATTTGCATCTTTCTAAATTCCATATATATGTGTTAGTATACTGTATTGGTGTTTTTCTTTCTGGCTTACTTCACTCTGTATAATAGGCTCCAGTTCCATCCACCTCATTAGAACTGATTCAAATGTATTCTTTTTAATGGCTGAATAATACTCCATTGTGTATATGTACCAAAGCTTTCTTATCCATTCGTCTGCAGATGGACATCTAGGTTGCTTCCATGTCCTGGCTATTATAAACAGTGCTGCAATGAACATTGGAGTACATGCGTCTCTTTCAATTCTGGTTTCCTCAGTGTGTATGCCCAGGAGTGCGATTGCTGGATCATATGGCAGTTCTATTTCCAGTTTTTTGAGGAATCTCCACACTGTTCTCCATAGTGGCTGTACTAGTTTGCATTCCCAACAACAGTGTAAGAGGGTTCCTTTCTCTCCACATCCTCTCCAGCATTTATTGCATGTAGACTTTTGGATAGCAGCCATTCTGACTGGTGTGAAATGGTATCTCATTGTGGTTTTGATTTGCATCTCTCTGATTATGAGGGATGTTGAGCATTTTTTCATGTGTTTGTTAGCCATCTGTATGTCTTCTTTGGAGAAATTTCTGTTTAGTTCTTTGGCCCATTTTTTGATTGGGTCATTTATTTTTCTGGAATTGAGCTGCAGGAGCTGCTTGTATAGTTTGGAGATTAATCCTTTATCAGTTGCTTCATTTGCTATTATTTTCTCCCATTCTGAAGGCTGTCTTTTCACCTTACTTATAGTTTCCTTTGCTGTGCAGAAGCTTTTGATTTTAATTAGGTCCCATTTGTTTATTTTTGCTTTTATTTCCAGTATTCTGGGAGGTGGGTCATGGAGGATCCTGCTGTGATTTATGTCGGAGAGTGTTTTGGCTACGTTCTCCTCTAGGAGTTTTATAGTTTCTGGTCTTACATTTAGCTCTCTAATCCATTTTGAGTTTATTTTGGTGTATGGTGTTAGGAAGTGTTCTAGTTTCATTCTTTTACAAGTGGCTGACCAGTTTTCCCAGCACCACTTGTTAAAGAGACTGTCTTTTCTCCATTTTATATTCTTGCCTCCTTTGTCAAAGATGAGGTGTCCATAGATGCGTGGATTTATCTCTGGGCTTTCTATTTTGTTCCATTGATCTATATTTCTGTCTTTATGCCAGTACCATACTGTCTTGATGACTGTGGCTTTGTAGTAGAGCCTGAAGTCCGGCAGGTTAATTCCCCCAGTTCCATTTTTCTTCCTCAAGATTGCTTTGGCTATTCGAGGTTTTTTGTATTTCCATACAAATTGCAGTGCGAAATTTAGGAATAATCATATACTTCTATTGTGGAATAAAAAATTATATATTTTTATTGAAAATGCTAGTCCAAAATTCTTTTCATAAAATAATTTTCCAAGAAAAAAATAAGCATATTAAAACAAAGCAAAATATTTTATAACTTGCTGAAGATAATAAAGTGATGAAAATAACCATGCTTCAGTGTGATTTACAAATAAGGCATTTTGATTAAAATAAAAATATGTATGTGTGCTCTACCAGAACTTGAAAAACTTCCCAAGAGACCTCCAGCCCAATTCCTTATTTTACTAATTAGGAAGCCAAAACTAACAGATTTATGTGATTTGCGTGAGGGAGTTCACTGCAGAGGTAGGAATCCTACAAAGCAGTCTAGAGCACTGCTTCCTCTTTGACATTTGATACTTCACCCCTCTTATTAATTATTCTTTTCTTCTTCTCTACTCACTAGGACTTCTTATAATCACAGTGGTGACCTACATAAAATATTATTTGTAGATTTCGGTGACTATAAACATTTTCCATGATTTTCACTGTAAGAACATGGAAAAGATATTTAGCAAGAAAAATATCTCAACAATATTGCATATCCCTAATGTCCGGTAGGAAAATTTAAATGACTGATTGTCAAAATATACTCATTTGAGGACAACTTGAAAACACAGCTTAACCTTTCTTTGCATTTTTCGGTGCAGAATGTTTATCAAACTCAGTGTATTTCCCAGAAAATCTCAGCTCCTGAGACCTTTTAACTCCTTTTTACATAAATGTTAATTCTTATATATGTTAGGTAACTACAAAGAGCATTAAAATCCAAGCTACAGTTATATAGTTCATCAATATTTCTCTTACAATTCTTGTCTGATACAAGGGAAGAAGCAAAATTTAAAGTATTGCAAATATAAACTGAGTTTTTTTTAATTCATTTTCTATTCCTGAGTTGTTAGTCTGAATTATCTCTATTTAAATTAGCTTAGCTAGGAGGAGAGAAGAACAAATATTTAAATTGGCAATTATCACCTTCATGAATTGAAAGTAATAATATAATAAAATAATCATTTAGTAAGCTGACTTTTATAATTCTAACAATCCCAATTACTTGAACATATCACTTAAAAATTAGAAATCAGTCATTATAAAACATTTGATTATTTATTCTTATTAAACTAGAGTCAGATCATTTATACCTAGACTTGAATAGAATTATTACAGTTTTCCTTTTTATACTCCTATTCTGGATGGAAAACATATGTAGTCTTGGATTGGCCAAAAAGTTCAAGTTTGTCCAAAGGATGTAACAGAAAAGTTGAAATAAGCTTTTTGGCCAACACAATGTTTTCTTATGCTCCAAACAATGTCATATTGATCTTTTCAGCCTTTCATGATTGTTTTGGGAGAAGGTAAAGAAGCTGTCCTATGATTCACTTCATTTCCAGTTCCTGGGGAAATGGTCTTAAGGAAGAAAGATGACAGCTGACCTGTGCCAATAATTTAAACTTTCCAATTATGGTATCCGGAAGCTCTGCCAAATAATTATCTTTTCTAGGAGGAAAGTCTTCATCTGTGGAATGTTTTGAATAGTATATCCCTTTTTAGGTTGCTTTAGTTTCTCTGGTTTGTATTCACGGCTCCCTGAAAAATAAATCTTAAGCTAGGTAATTATTGAGATGCTGAATGAAGGTTTCATAACCTGAATGCTCAGAAATAGGCAGGAACTATGCCTCACCCCCGTGCTGGAGAAGACTCTTGAGAGTCCCTTGGACTGCAAGGAGATCCAACCAGTCCATTCTAAAGGAGATCAATCCTGGGTGTTCATTGGAAGGACTGATGCTAAAGCTGAAACTCCAATACTTTGGCCACCTCATGAGACAAGTTGACTCACTGGAAAAGAGTCTGATTCTAGGAAGGATTGGGGGTGGGAGGAGATGGGGACGACAGAGAATGAGATGGCTGGATGGCACGAGTTTGAGTGAACTCCGGGAGTTGGTGATGGACAGGGAGGCCTGGCGTGCTGTGATTCTTGGGGTCGCAAAGATTCGGACACGACTGAGCGACTGAACTTAACTGAACTGAACTGATGCCTCACCCCTGGGTCAGGAAGATCCCCTGGAGAAGGGCATGGCAACCCACTCCAGTATTTTTGCTTGGAAAATCCCATAGACAGAGGAGCCTGGTGGGCTATAGTCCACAGGGTTGCAGAGTCAGACACGAGTGAGTGGCTAATACTTTCACTTTCCTGCCTCATCCCTGAGCTAAAAGAGCAGTTTGGGCTGGGGGACCTTACACATAGGAGCAGGGTGGGAGGGGAACTTGGTTGTAATTATCTGAAGTATCTGACACCCTTCTCATTATTCTTAGGTGTCAGCGTACATACTATTGGGCCTTAATTTTAGGTCTTACAGTAAAGTCTCTAGATTACTCGTTTCTTAAAGTTATGATAAAATTAGGCTCTGGATAAAACCTTTTTTGTATAAATATGACTTAACCATCTAAACCAAATATCACCACATGGATTGTATTAATTACCAGACTTGGTCAAATCAACAGCTTGCAAAACCTCAGGCAATGTTCTTCCTTCCCTGCAGTTAACCTACTGTTTATCAGGTTGTATATATTTAGTTTGTGCTATTGTAAACTCTCTAGCAACCGCATTTGTGTACTGTACAAAGTAAGTCTAGAGATTGGACAAGTACCGTCTTACACTTACTTTGAAATGAAAATGTTCCAGTGCTTGGGAGGGGAATCCTGTTTCCTATGGCATTGTGTTTAAATTGAAAAGACCATTCTTGCCCTGATATCATTTTACAAGGTTTTCCTGTGTTGTGCAGGATAAGGTTAAAGTGTACCTGAATTTACTCACTGTTGCAAGTATTTGCGTACAACTGGTTCAGTGGCCCCTCTGATTAACCTCTACTCCAAATTCAGACATATTATGTCCATCTATTACAGGGGATGGTTTTAATTGACTCAAAATAATGCACATTTACTAATGCTAGAGTCAGCATTCAAAGAGCAGGTGCAGTGATTATTTACAATACAACCCAGTGAGAGGTCCGGAGGCTTGTCTGAGGGCTAAAGCAGAAAAAGAGGTTTCGAGACATTCTCCAGATGAGCTTTCATCAACCATGTTTAAGGTAAAAATGCGACACAAATTCATTTAAAACCACGGTACGGAGGAGGTACTCAATTCTAGACCATGAGATGACTGGAGAACACATTGTGTTTCCCCCCTTCATCACACAAGAGTGTAGACTCATTCTGGTCTTGGCCCCAAACTTTTCAGCGTGATGGTAGAATCTCCTCCATCTCTCACATGACCTTCCATCGTCACTCTAGATCATCTCATTGCCTTCACTTTTTCTAGTTTGTGGCACTTATTCTCTATTTTTTTTTACTTACTTATTTTAATATTTCTAAAATAAAATAATAAATGTTTTAAAGCAAACCATATTTTATACTCTGGCAGCAGAGAATATCAGTATAGATCAAAGTCTCATCCTTGACCCTGTTGATGTTTTTGGCCAGATAATTCACTGTTGGGTGTGGTGGGAAAGAGGATGTCCTGCTCATTGTAAATAGAATGTTAAGCAGCATCCCTGTATTCTATGTATTAGATGCTAGCTTGACTCCTCCAGTTTTGACCACCAAAACTGACACCAGACATTAGGAAATGTCTTCTGGGGGTGAGGAGCTAAACTGACTACCCCCCACCCCCAGCTGAGAACTGCCAAGTACAGATAGTGTTTGTCACCACTGTAATTGATTCAGGATATTGTTAATCACTTTGAGATAAGAAAATAGATACATTTTTAGAATCGGTTTAATTTTTCTTCTATATTTTAGTGCCTGCTATGTGCAGAAAATATATTCTGCATGCTGAAATTTGCTTAGACTTAATATTGATGAAGGTGATAGTCGTGGTATTATACTGAACTTACAGAGATCAGTCCCCTATGTATGCAGTACCGATGGAAAACACCGCTCTATCACCTTATTGACATCAGTATTACAAGGGAAAATGACCCGTTCAATTCTCATATCTTTTTTCTGTGCTATTTGTGTAGAATCATGCAAAATTTCTCCATATTTTCTAAAATACAAACTGTTTTATTTTGATTAATTGTTAGATCATTATTACTTTGTATTTAGTTGTATAGTCTATTCAGCTACAATAAGTTTGTATTCTATCATGACTGTTTTTATATTTTCTTTAATGTGGATTTAAGTTTGAGATCAAAATAAGATTGACTGGATCCTTTATAACATTTAAGTTGAATGATATTTGTATGACTGTTCCTTACATTTCACCTTTGCCACTAGACAGTTAAAAATGATAGAAATATTAAAGAATAGGTCTTGCTGATAGTCTACAAATTCATATTGTTTTCACACACTCCATTCAGACGTGAAAAACATTGATTTTTATTTATTTATTTTTCCCATTTAATACAGTGGTTTTTTTTCTTTACATTAGTGTATTGGTTTTGCCATACATTGACATGAATCTGCCCAGGTGTACATTTGTTCCCCATCTTGAACCCCCCTCCCACCTCCCTCCCCATCCCAGCCCTATGGTTCATCCCAGTACACCAGCCCCAAGCATCATGTATCATGTATTGAACCTGGACTGGTGATAAATGTATAGTGTGAAAGCTGATTTTCTCTAAAAGAGAGGAAACAAGTTAAATGAAACTGTATTCTACCTCTCAACTTCCTTTTCAAATGGCTCTATGACTACATGGTCAAAATTCTCCAGGCCAGTCTTCAGCAATATGTGAACCGTGAACTCCCAGATGTTCAAACAGGTTTTAGAAAAGGCAGAGGCACCAGAGATCAAATTGCCAACATCCGCTGGATCATGGAGAAAGAAAGAGAGTTCCAGAAAAACATCTATTTCTGCTTCATTGACTATGCCAAAGCCTTTGACTGTGTGGATCACAACAAACTGTGGAAAATTCTGAAAGAGATGGGCATACCAGACCATCTGACCTGCCTCTTGAGAACCTGTATGCAGGTCAGGAAGCAACAGTCAGAACTGTACATGGAACAACAGACTGATTCCAAATAGGAAAAGGTGTACGTCAAGGCTGTATATTGTCACCTTGCTTATTTAACTTATATGCAGAGTACATCATGAGGAACGCTGGACTGGAAGAAGCACAAGCTGGAATCAAGATTGCCGGGAGAAATATCAATCACCTCAGATATGCAGATGACCCTACCCTTATGGCAGAAAGTGAAGAGGAACGCAAAGGCCTCTTGATGAAAGTGAAAGAGGAGAGTGAAAAGGTTGGCTTGAAGCTCAACATTCAGAAAACAAAGATCATGGCATCTGGTCCTGTCACTTCATGGGAAATAGATGGAAAAGCAGTGGAAACAGTGTCAGACTTAATTTTTTGGGACTCCAAAATCACTGCAGATGCTAATTGCAGCCATGAAATTAAAAGATGCTTACTCCTTGGAAGGAAAGTTATGACCAACCTAGATAGTATATTAAAAAGCAGAGACATTACTTTGCCAACAAAGGTCCATCTAGTCAAGGCTATGGTTTTTCCCGTGGTCATGTATGGATGTGAGAGTTGGACTGTGAAGAAAGCTGATCGCCGAAGAATTGATGCTTTTGAACTGTGGTGTTGGAGAAGACTCTTGAGAGTCCCTTGTACTGCAAGGAGATCCAACCAGTCCATTCTAAAGGAGATCAATCCTGGGTGTTCATTGGAAGGACTGATGCTAAAGCTGAAACTGCAATACTTTGGCCACCTCATGCGACGAGTTGACTCACTGGAAAAGACTCTGATGCTGGGAAAGGTTGGGGGCGGGAGGAGAAAGGGACGACAGAGAATGAGATGGCTGGATGGCATCACCGACTCTGTGGACATGAGTTTGAGTGAACTCTGGGAGTTGGTGATGGACAGGGAGGCCTGGCGTGCTCTGATTCATGGGGTCGCAAAGAGTCGGACACGACTGAGCGACTGAACTGAACTGAACTGAAGGAAAGAAGAAAGGCCTGACATTACATTTTTAATAATACTTAATTGACCACAGAATTCCACATATCCTTGTGAACATATCCAATAATCTGTGTCAAATATTTCCAATTCATATGACATGCTATGCCTCCTTCTCCCTCCCTATCACATAGGTCTGTGCTAACAAATGAAATGTAGAGAAGGCAATGGTAACCCACTCCAGTGTCCCTGGAGAATCCCAGGGATGGGGGAGCCTGGTGGGCTGCTGTCTATGGGGTCGCACAGAGTTGGACAGGACTGAAGCAACTTAGCAACAGCAGCACAAAATGAAATGATGTTACAAGTGAATGCTTTTTGGATTTTGAGAGTTAAATAGCTGTGTCATCTTGATCATGTTTATTCAGAGATGTACATAGTGGAGCATGATAGATAGATGCTATGCTTTATATAGAGGTTCAAGCAGTTTCTTTAGTGGATGATGTCATTACATTGGTTTGGCTGAATTTTTTTTATTGCTATATATTGAACTGACCATATCAGAGCTATTTGGATAATTCCAGGCAGCTTCAACATAGTTCAGATAATTCACTTATTTCATATTAATCTTGACCACAAAATTGATTTCTTTTTTGGTAAAAGGAAATTCAATACCTTTTGGGGGGTGGAAGTAAAAAATAGGAATCTATTGGTTATGATCTTCTAACCTGTATTATACTGGGGTCACATTTCAAAATTAAGTATCAGTATATCACTATTTCCATTTTTGTTCATTTTAGGCAATTGAAAATTATTATTACTTTTATTTATTTTTTAATATTTTTTTAATTTTCAAAATTTTTATTAGAAAACTGAAATTTACAATGTGTTTATATCACTCACTGAGTACACAGCATTTGAAAACGACATTATTACAGAAAGATAACAAAAATACAAAGTCTTAAAACCTATGGGATATGGAAAATATTATCCACTGAGACCTTAAATATAGTAGACTTTACGTAAAAGGAAAAGCAATGAGTATACCAGTATACAGCCAGTTTTAAGAAGTTAGCAAAATAGACAGAATAATCATAAAGAAAAGAAAGCAACTAATACATACCAGGTATAAAATAAAGATAAATTTGAGAGGCTCAACAGAGTCAAAGCTGCCTTAAAAAGCTTCTCTGAAAAGGGAAACATCAGGTAACAATAATCAACAAGAAAAATCTTGCAAATTAACAATACTCAAAATAGGAATTACTCATAGAACCATTAAGAATATAAATAATAGAAATTACTTTATGCCGATACATTCGAAGATTAGTTGTCTCCTGTATGCAGGTCAGGAAGCAACAGTCAGAACTGGACATGGAACAACAGACTGGTTCCAAATAGGAAAAGGAGTACGTCAAGGCTGTATATTGTCACCCTGCTTATTTAACTTATATGCAGAGTACATCATGAGGAACGCTGGGCTGGAAGAAGCACAAGCTGGAATCAGGATTGCTGGGAGAAATATCAATAACCTCAGATATGCAGATGACACCACCCTTATGGCAGAAATTGAAGAGGAACTCAAAGGCCTCTTGATGAAAGTGAAAGAGGAGAGTGAAAAGGTTGGCTTGAAGCTCAACATTCAGAAAACAAAGATCAAGGCATCTGGTCCCATCACTGCATGGGAAACAGATGGGGAAACAGTGGAAACAGTGTCAGACTTTATGTTTTTGGGCTCCAAAATCACTGCAGATGCTGACTGCAGCCATGAAATTAAAAGAAGCTTGCTCTTTGGAAAGAAAGTTATGACCAACCTTGATAGTATATTAAAAAGCAGAGACATTACTTTGCCAACCAAGGTCCGTCTAGTCAAGGCTATGGTTTTTCCCGTGGTCATGTATGGATGTGAGAGTTGGACTGTGAAGAAAGCTGATCATTGAAGAATTGATGTTTTTGAACTGTGGTGCTGGAGAAGACTCTTGAGAGTCCCTTGGACTGCAAGGAGATCCAACCAGTCCATTCTAAAGGAGATCAATCCTGGGTGTTCATTGGAAGGACTGATGCTAAAGCTGAAACTCCAATACTTTTGCCACCTCATGCAATGAGTTGACTCACTGGAAAAGACTCTGATGCTAGGAGGGATTGGGGGTGGGAGGAGACGGGGACGACAGAGAATGAGATGGCTGGATGGCATCACCGACTCGATGGACATGAGTTTGAGTGAACTCTGGGAGTTGATGATGGACAGGGAGGCCTGGCGTGCTGTGATTCATTGGGTCACAAAGAGTTGGACACGACTGAGCGACTGAACTGAACTGAACTGAACTGATACATGGTTATCGTTACCATCTTTCTAAATTCCATATATATGTGTTAGTATACTGTATTGGTGTTTTTCTTTCTGGCTTATTTCACTCTGTATAATAGGCTCCAGTTTCATCCACCTCATTAGCACTGATTCAAATATTTATTTTTAATGGCTGAGTAATACTTCATTGTGTATATGTGACACAGCTTTCTTATCCATTTGTCTGAAGATGGACATCTATGTGCTTCCATGTCCTGGCTATTATAAACAGTGCTGCATTGAACATTGGAGTACATGTGTCTCTTTCATTTCTGGTTTTCTTGGTGTATATGACCAGGAGTGCGATTGCTGGGTGGTATGGCAGTTCTATACACAGTTTTTCAAGGAATCTCCACACTGTTCTCCATAGTGGCTGTACTAGTTTGCATTCCCAGCAACAGTGTAAGAGGGTTCCCTTTTCTCCACACCTTCTCCAGCATTTATTGCTTGTAGACTTTGGATAGCAGCCATTCTGGCCAGCATGAAATGTATAGTTGATTTACAATGTTGTATTAATTGCTGCTATACAGCAAAGTGATTCAGTAACATATATATATATATATATACACACACATTCTTTTTAAAATTCTTCTCCATTATGTTTTATCATAGGATATTGAATGTAGAGTTCCCTGTGATATACAGTGGAACCTTGTTTATTTATCCATTTTGCATGTATTGACTTGATTCTGCTAATCCCAAACTCCTAATCCATTCTTCTCCTACCTTCCCTCCCCCCATGCTTCTGTTCCATTCCATCGCTCAGTCGTGCCCGACTCTATGCGACCCCGTGGACTGTAGCCTACCAGGCTTCTCCATCCATGGGATGCTCCAGGCAAGAATACTGGAGTGGGTTACTGTTTCCTTCTCCAGGGGATCTTCCCGACCCAGGGATTGAACCCGGGTCTCCCACATTGGAGGCAGAAGCTTTAACCTCTGAGCCACCAGGGAAGCCCCACCCCCCACCCCCCTCACCCCCCTCCCTCCCCGCCATGCTTACCTTGCAATTAAGGAACAAGAGGGTGATTTGGTTAACTAAACTATCATTCGTTTAGATTAATTCTCACTGGTGCTCATCAGAAATGTATCTGCTAGGAAATATTGGATCTATAAGCTGAGAAACAGCTGCTATTTGTTAAGTGTTTATGGCCTAGTCCCACTTTGCAAATGAGAGAATACCAGCATTTCAAAAAGTGTCTTACCCACATATCCAGCGTTGTCAGTCTAAATTGTAATCTTTCCACCAAAGCATGTTACCTCCTAAACAGCTTAAAACCAGAGCATAAGAGATCCACAGTGAGGATAGTAATAATAATTACTACTATTATCATTATTTATATGAAAGGATCCAGCATTGACTGCACATTGACAATGTCTGATATTGTGCTCAGTTCAGTATTTAGTCCCCTTAACCCTTAATACTACTACAGATTAGAAACTATTACCATCTCCATTTGACCAGTGAGAAAAGTGAAGTCGCTCAGTCGTGTCCGACTCTTTGCAACCCTGTGGAGAGTAGCTTACCAGGCTCCTCCATCCGTGGGATTCTCCAGGCAGGAGTACTAGAGTAGGTTGCCGTTTACCTTCTCCAGGAGAGCTTCCCAACCCAGGGATCGAACCCGGGTTTCCCGCATTGCGGGCAGACGCTTTACCATCTGAGCCACCAGGGAAGCTCAGTGAGAAAACTAGGAACTAAATAAGTTTTTGTTTACTCATTCAACCAGTGAATATAAAAACCAAAATCATAAAGCATTTGTTTATTGATTGCTATTTCTGAATGCTTCCAAAGGAACAACTGGGAAAGAAAAAATAAATTTTCTGTGCCCGAGTAAAGTATAATACACATAAAGTAAAAGTGTTTCCTAAAAGTTGTAATTTGAAAGTTGTACCAGAAAGTCAGGAGGAGAAGGGGACGACGGAGGATGAGATGGCTGGATGGCATCACCGACTCGATGCACATGGGTTTGAGTGAACTCCGGGAGTTGGTGATGGACAGGGAGGCCTGGCGTGCTGTGATTCATGGGGTCGCAAAGAGTCAGACACGTCTGAGCGACTGAACTGAACTGAACCAGAAAGAAAACTGGTTGACTATGTTGTACGGTCATTATAAAAACTTAAAAAGAATTTTCAATGACAATAAAAATGGTCATGGTATGGGTATTAAAGAAAAGTAGAATATAAAATTGTTTATACAAAATAGCATCTCTTCAACTTAACAGTTGTTTAATACAAAGTACAGAAATGCATAAAAATATTAACCGTATTTATTTCTGGGAGGTGGCGTTGTGGATAATGTTCGCTTTTGTTTACACATTTTTCTGCATTACTAATATCCTGTAACTCTGTTGCTAACATTCAGAAATTACTATAACCAGAATACGGTTTTCAAATGCAGGCACAATCTGAATCTCTCTTTACACATTCCGATGTTTTAATATATGAAAGTTCTCATCCATTATCAACAGTTTTACCTTCAGGCTCCCATCTCGATGTTCTCTGGGGGAATTTACTCTTAGTTGATCTTGTGGCCGTTCTATTTTAGTGTCACCGTGCATACACACTTGTCTATCCACGGAGGCTGGCCGTGAGACTGCCCACACCCCAGACTCATCTCCTCCTCCCTCAAAGTTTAGTGACCATCGCTTCTCCAGCAATCCTGGGCATTTGAACCAATTGGGAACCTATTGAATGGTACACCTAAAAGTCCTTACCCCAAAAGAGCAACCAGTTACTGTATTTGAAGTAAAATGTTGGGTTGGCCAAAACCTTTGTTCAGGGTTTTAAAACTTGAACACCCTTTTTGGTCAATTCAATATAAAGTTAACTGAATAAACTAATTTATTTTGTATTCAGATGCTAATAGTATAATTCAAAAACTTCTTTGGCTATATGTAAAATTAATAATACCATAAGAAATGTACTTTAAGGTTATATTTTAAGTGACTATGAAAAGCATTATAAATGCCCCATACTATTATGATTTATATTTTCATAATTTATGTCTCAATATATAATGCTTTTATTAGTAATAATTTGAAGAATAAGCATACTATTTGTAACAAGAAAACAATATAAAAACATATTCTTTAGATCAGAAAGGGTAAAATGTTAGCTTAAACAAAATGATGCCATTTTTCCCACTTTGAACTGTAAAATATCCATTTTCAAATTCAGTACTTTGTTTTCATCAATCTCCAATTTTGCATAGAGACATGGGTGATTTTGTACTTCATCAACATATTCAGAATTAATTTAAAGATTTTAATTTTCATAGCATCACATTTTAGTTTTGAAAATAATATGCACATAATAGGGATTATTTATGTTAACCATATTTTGAAGTGTAACATTGTTATTTATTAATGAAGGACAATGCAGGAATACAAGGAAAGAAGATGACTCTGTGGGTTTAATTTAAAATAAACTTGATGTTTATTTAATGGACGATTTGAGATGGTTGCTTAAGATTCCCATTTCTGCCACTTCAAAATGGGAGTGATCATGCTTATTACATAGATTTGTCCTGGGGGTTGAGTGAGATAAGTTAACACAATGGCTTAACACAATGGCTGGCTTAAGGTAAGCACTCATAAACATTAGGTGTTACTATTATCATTACTTCTGTTGTTCAGGTTTCCTTGCTCTTGTTGATAGGATTTAGGAGCTGTTCATTTACTTCTCATATTCTTAGCTCCAAGATGAATTTTATTATCCAACATCTGTCTTTAACCTCATAAGAAAACATGACTTAAACATTAATTAAGCATCAAAAATGAGGCCTTAGAGTGCTCATACTGAATAATAATTGTTTTGGAAAAGGAGTTGCCTTCCTATCAAAATATAATTTCCACTATTTAGAGAAGAGGTTCTCTGAAATGATTGACATTAAGGAAAAGTAGAAAATAGAAGTCAGGGAACCAGAAAATGTTTAGAGTAGCAGGCCTTGTGGAGATCCCCTCATCTAGCCCCTAAGTTTGCATTCTGAGCTCCCTCTCCTATTTTTGAGAGAATGAATCCCTATTTTATCTATTAAATATGTAGAAAGCTTATAAGAAATACCTAGTATGCCAGAGGATAATCGTGCAACCATAGAGAAGGGGCACAGTTGGTCTGCTTTTTGAACATGGGAATTTTATTGACACTAAGTTAAGGATGAGGAGCCAATAAAAAAAAACTAAGTTCTTCAGAAAAATGAAAAGAACTGTTCCAACTCAGTGGAACTGTGAAGGGTTATATTGATCCCAGTGAGGTAGAGAATATTCATGCTTAAGCCACCTTTAAAAATAACGAATTAAATCACACAGGGCCCAGGAAAGAAAGGCAAAAAGAAAAAAATAGTAATGATTAACAATTACTTGGCCAAAAGGAATTATAAATGGGCATATTTGAAAAGAATGCATTAAGTTCAGTAAACCAGTGTCATAAATCCACTGTGAGAACTACACATAACAATCACAGATTTTATTTCTCAAGATATTTTTATGATCATTTTGACTTAATTGCGTCAGGATGTGTTTAAGTCGACTAGGAATTCCAGTAACTGCTGAAAAAGAAGATTTAACAAGGGAAAAAAGAGCTAGAATGAAAAAAAAGAAGGAAACATTAACATTAATACCAAATGTATGTTTATTCATAACACTGTTCTCAATCTTCAGCACATATCCTTCAGTGGTTTTAAATATAACGCGTTTGCCTTTTGAAATGACATTGTTAAAGTACCAGAATTAATACTCTCTATATTAAAATGCTGGCTTAAAATGATTGAAGTGGCCATCCACGTGCTATTTAATGTGTCGCTTTAATTTTTAATTTTGGAGAGTTATTAGTTAAATGTACTGAGTATTAACAAAGAATTATTAAAATTCCGTCAACCAGGTTGATATCAGAATTCACATGACAGCTCTATAACACTGTTCTATCCATTATGACAAAGGAAAAAGTACACACACACACGAGTATACTGCTACGCAGTTTGTATTCTACTATATAAATCTCTCTTTTTTATGTGCTGTTCTTAGTCACTCAGTCGTGTCCGACTCTTTGTGACCCCATGGACTGTAGCCCTCCAGGCTCCTCCTATAACAAGAGGCTATCTGTTGTTGAAAAGGTAGCTTCTCAGCTGCTGAATGATCTGGAAGAATTCTCTACTGACCACGGCATTCTGCATAGATTTGACATTTTCCTGTACTTGCTGTGGCCTCTTCTCAGAAGGTGAGGGGTGTGTGGATTCTGTTGAATGTACCCCTGCCTCCTTTCTCTCTTCTATTTTCTGGCTCATCTCCAATCCACTGTGCTTATAGTATATTTTTCCATAAATGTTACGGAATATGCAGTGTATCATAAGGGAGTTTATCAAATGCCAAAATATAATATAAAGAGGAGTGAGGAAGAAAGGCCTATAGTGGATGGGGACTATTCTCCCCATCCTCAAAATATCTATAACAAATCCTGGATTAGAAACTGTTAAGATCTTCACAGTTGACCGACTTGTTTTAATCTAGAAAACAAATATTTTAATGACTACAAGTCTTCAGGTTCCGCATCAACTTTGCATAATTTCCAAAGCTTAGATTTCTTTAAGCCTATGAGTGTGTTTAATCTGCCCAAATTGGGGGAAAAAAAAAATCTGGACCCTTGAATGTCTCTGTAATCAAGTAAATCTGTCCTGTTTGTTTTTCTTTCTGATTTCTGCTTCCTATAGAAAATCTTGTAGATGAGATTGAATTTAAAGGAGAAAAGGAAAGGAAACCTGCTGTCACATAGAGTCTTGCCCAAACTCCTGTTGCTCTCTTACTGGCTCTTAAAACTTGGACAAGTCATCTTTTGTTTCTAGAATCAATTTTCTTTTGTAAGGTGAATATGGAAATATTTTTTAATATGCTAAGTGTTAGTTCGAGAATTTAATAGAAAATGTCTTATACGTAGTCATTTAAAATAAATGATAGCCATTTAAATCTTGACTTAGAGAACATTTTGTGTTCTCAGTTAAGAAATATACTGGTTCAGGATGAGATTAAATTGAAGACTAATTTGTGATCTAAGTATGAACCTGTTCAGTTCAGTTCAGTTCAGTTCAGTCGCTCAGTCGTGTCCGACTCTCCGCGACCCCATGAATCACAGCACGCCAGGCCTCCCTGTCCATCACCAACTCCCGGAGTACACTCAAACTCATGTCCACAGAGTCGGTGATGCCATCCAGCCATCTCATTGAACCTGTTAGTTCCAACTATTATGGAATTTTGAGAATGTGTAGATCTTATATACAATTTAATGTGATCTTGTCCAACTCTTCCTCAAACACCAGGTAAGTGAAATTCAGAGTGGCTGCAATTTATTGATCGCAAACTACCTGGTTGGTGGCAGTTACAGAATTGAACCTGCAAATTTGTCATGTGGAAAAATTTCCCCCACTTTCATCAGGTGTGTTTCTTTATTTTGTCCCCTTATCATATAATTTCGTGAAGTTTATTAGGCTTCCTTAGTAGGTTCTTCAATTATAGTATCAATTTCTCGGAGGTATGAACCATTTATCAACAGCATTCCTGTCTTCAGCAACCCAAAATATACCTCGCATCAAGTTGGTACTCATTATCAAGTTGATTTTCTTTTTAAGATAGAAATGGTTAGAACTATATTTATGATTTGATGAGAGTTTTGTGGATATTAAAGTCAGGGGTCTTCAAGAAAATGGAGAAGATGATCATAATTTCGACTCCTCATTTTTTATATGTATAGATTTTTTGAATTTTAAAGCAAAATTAAAGTGGGAGAAGTTGTTTTGTAAGGGAGCTTAGTCAAGTTAATTCAGAAGTCTGAGAGGAAAAACTTGACATCCAAAGCTGGCGCTTGATGTACAAATACTCTAAAGCAACAAAGGTCACGTTGACCTATAATTATTCAAGTATAAGATGGAAAAAAAGTAGTCTTTTCAATGACCCATAACAGTTCTTTAAACTGAACTAAACATGTCTGTAGACAGTATTTTTTAGCAAATCGTTGTTGCCAGCTCTAAGATACTACATGTACTTCTCCTGCCAGTACATCTAAGAGGTTAAAATCTCACCTCTGTTTGCTAAAATCAAAGGAAGACTAATCCAGGTGACAGCTCAGATTGTTGCCTCTCATTGCTTATGATCAGCTAACGTCACCAAATACGTGAGCTTCCCTTATTTTAAAACAAAACAGCATATTATGTTGAAATTGTTTTTGCTTTGCAGATGTATCTGTAACAATTTCTGACCTATTGGATTATACAAAGCTTATTTCAATATTATAGGGAAGTACTGGGTTTCCTAAAATTCTTGCTGTGATCGGTCCCAATTAAAGACCAATGAGTGCATGAGTTCCTCCAGACTCTAACTAGATTATTTTACTGAGAAACTGAAATTAAGTAGAATGCAAGCCTCTTAATAGTAGAAGAATAGTCTTGATGAAAAATATTGGTATAAATAATGAAGTAGTTTCAGTCTTCTTAATATCAACCATGGTAAGTACTTCTTTCTTATTTAGAAGACCACGTTAGACCAAATCCACTAGAAGCCAAGAACTATATATTACTATCAGAAAGAAAGGTATTTTATCATAATTATCTTTTTATTACTGTGCTGCACTATTTATAATGAAAGAGGGACAATCAAAAAACCAGTTTGCCCTACACAATTCATGTGTCCGCATAAAATAGATATTCCAAACTCTCTTTAGAATACAAGTCTCAAGTACAGCAGGAAATGTATCACTGTGGGAAAATTACTTAGTCTTTGAAATTCAGGTTCTTCAACCTTAAAGATGGGGAAAAAAGAAAGATTTCTCATTGGTAAAAAAGAAATGATTGAAATAAGCATTATTTTATTGTATTATCTTTTATGTAGCAGCCTAAAGTAACAGACATTTATTTTTTCAACTTTGAGGTTTAATTGACAAATAAAAGTTATATATAAATTTAAGGTGTACAACTTGATATCTTGATATAAATACGTGTACATTGTGAAATGATCACCACAAGCTAATGAGCATATATTTTAGATAAGTTTTGAAGTCTTCCCAGCTCAGTGCCAAGCTTATCTAGTGCCCTTAATATATTTTATATTTCTTTTCCCTTTTCATTTTCTGCTCTGCTTAAAAAGTGAACACAAATGTAGCAGCTTAAAGCTCTGCACATTCATTGTGCTGTTGTTCAACAGATCAAGTATCTGGGCATAACTAAACTGGATTCTCTACTTGGGATCTCACAACACTACAGTGAAAGTGTCAGCCTAGACTGTGGCCTCAGCTGAGACTGAGGGCTCTCTTCCAAGCTCAAGCACTGTTGGGAGAAGTCATTTCATTATATCCGTAGAACTTCTTCAGGGACAGCAAAAGAGAGAGACCCTTTTGCCTCACCTGTCATCTCCAGACTCCCTTTTAACTTAAAGGCCTCACCTGCTCAGATCAGGCTCACTCAGGAGGGCCCCCTCTTGAGTAACACAAATCGATCAATTAGGGATCTTGGTGGACAGATTTTTACTTGGTTCAGCTATATTCCCCTGTCATTTCATGAAGCACTAATATTGGTGTTGCTGAGGTTTTTATAGATGTGATTAACCTTCCTATTAAACTCACTTTAAAGGAAGGAGATAGTCTGGAATAATCTGAGTGATCTTGACCTAATCAGTTGCAAGACCTTAGAGCAGAACTAAGGTGTTTCTGGGGTAAAAGAGGGATTCCACTTGTGGACATGGCTTCAGGGTGTCTAACCTTCTATCCTTCCTGATGGCTTGTCCTATGGATGTTACACTTTCTTAGCCAGAAGCCTTATCACATAAGAGTTCCTTGAACTGAGTCTCTTAATTCTTGTGTATTTTCCTGGTGTGTTTCCTCTAGTGGCTCCTCCCTGACACAGAGCCGTACTTCCCTCTCTGGGATCCTCTTTCTTTGTTGTATAATATCATGCAACCAGAGGTAACCAGAGCATGCCACAATCACATTCACAGATCCTGCTCACACTCAAGAGAGAGAGGATTATAATCATTCACACCTGACACAGTGAATTTTGGGGTCATGTCAGAACTCTGTCATCCACAGATTCTCTATTTAGTTTCCTTTTTGTCCCCCAGTGAATTCTCTTCCATGGGGAAGAAGCAGTAGGACTTCCTCAGCAGGGAAAAGAGATCACAAAAATAATGTAATTATATTCATGCAGTATGGGTGGTGATGACCGAAAAAGAGGTTGCATCCATGTTGATATTTATCGATCCAGTAGCCCAGAGCTCTTTAGTTGTAAAAATAAAAGTTGTTTGCTTACTCTCATTCTCTTTTCTCTATGATATTTAAAGCAAGGCTATCCAATAAAACTTTCTGTGATTGAGGAAGTAACCTGTATTTGCACCTTCCAACACAAGAGCCACCAGCCATATGTAGCTATGGAGAACTTAAATGTTACAGGTATGCCTGAAAACTGAGTTTTAAATTTTATTTAATTGTAACTAATTTAAATCTAAGCCACCATAACCACATGTAGGCAGCAGCTGCAGTGTTAGAAGAGCTCTAGAGGAATAATCTACTATTACAGCTGGACTTCTGTAGGAATCTAGATAATTTTGTTTTTAGTAAGAGCTGTGATGTGTCTACATTTTCAGCATTCATTTTATTAACATGAACTCAATCAACAGATTACCTGAAAAACCTCCATCTAACCTGAAATGAAATAGACTGGTTCTGTACTATGCTCTTTGCGTATGACAGTTCCACGTGCTTTACTTTTCTGCTTTAAGGAAAATATGTTGTGCCTGTTTGCAACCAGAGATGGAAATTAAGTATGTGACAGTCTCTTTTCCCATGGGATTACAGTCTTTTGAGGAGTACTAGTGGAGAGGTCTGACAGAATGTGGTCCACCGGAGAAGGGAATGGCAAACCACTTCAGTATACTTGCCTTGAGAACCCCATGAACAGTATCAAAGGGCAAAATGATAGGATACTGAATGAGGAATTCCCCAGGTCAGTAGGTGCCCAGTATGCTACTGGAGATCAGTGGAGAAATAACTCCAGAAAGAATGAAGGGATGGAGCAAAAGCAAAACCAGTACCCAGTTGTGGATGTGACTGGTGATAGAAGCAAGGTCCGGTGCTGTAAAGAGCAATATTGCATAGGAACCTGGAATGTTAGGTCCATGAATCAAGGCAAATTGGAAGTGGTCAAACAGGAGATGGCAAGAGTGAACGTAGACATTCTAGGAATCAGTGAACTAAAATGGACTGGAATGGGTGAATTTAACTCAGATGACCATTATATCTACTACTGTGGGCAGGAATCCCTTAGAAGAAATGGAGTAGCCATCATGGTCAACAAAAGAGTCCAAAATGCAGTATTTGGATGCAATCTTAAAAATGACAGAATGATTTCTGTTCGTTTCCAAGGCAAACCATTCAATATTACAGTAATCCAAGCCTATGCCCCCAACCAGTAATGCTGAAGAAGCCGAAGTTGACCGGTTCTATGAAGACCTACAAGACCTTTTAGAACTAACACCCAAAAAAGATGTCCTTTTCATTATAGGGGACTGGAATGCAAAAGTAGGAAGTCAGGAAACACCTGGAGTAACAGGCAAATTAGGCCTTGGAGCACGGAATGAAGCAGGGCAAAGGCTAATAGAGTTTTGCCAAGAGAACACACTGGTCATCGCAAACACCCTCTTCCAACAACACAAGAGAAGACTCTACACATGGACATCACCAGATGGTCAACACCGAAATCAGATTGATTATATTCTTTGAAGCCAAAGATGGAGAAGCTCTATACAGTCAGCAAAAGCAAGACCAAGATCTGACTGTGGCTCAGATCATGAACTCCTTATTGCCAAATTTAGACTTAAATTGAAGAAAGTAGGGAAAACCACTAGACCATTCAGATATGACCTAAATCAAATCCCTTATGACCATACAGTGGAAGTGAGAAATAGATTTAAGGGACTAGATCTGATAGATAGAGTGCCTGATGAACTAAGGATGGAGGTTCGTGACATTGTACAGGAGACAGGGACCAAGACCATCCCCATGGAAAAGAAATGCAAAAAAGCAAAATGGCCGTCTGAGGAAGCCTTACAAATAGCTGTGAAAAGAAGGGAAAAGCAAAGGAGAAAAGGAAAGATATAAGCATCTAAATGCAGAGTTCCAAAGAATAGCTAGGAGAGATGAGAAAGCCTTCCTCAGCCATCAATGCAAAGAAATAGAGGAAAATACCAGAGTAGGAAAAACAAGAGATCTCTTCAAGAAAATTAGCGATACCAAGGGAACATTTCATGCAAAGATGGGCTCAATAAAGGACAGAAATGGTGTGGACTTAACAGAAGCAGAAGATATTAAGAAGAGGTGGCAAGAATACACAGAAGAACTGTACAAAAAAGATATGCATGACCAAGATAATCACGATGGTGTGATCACTCAACTAGAGCCAGACATCTTGGGATGTGAAGTCAGGTGGGCCTTAGAAAGCATCACTACGAACAAAGCTAGTGGAGATGATGGAATTCCAGTAGAGCTATTTTAAATCCTGAAAGATGATGCTGTGAAAGTGCTGCACTCAATATGCCAGCAAATTTGGAAAATTCAGCAGTGGCCACAGGACTGGAAGAGGTCAGTCTTCATTCCAATCCCAAAGAAAGGCAATGCCAAAGAATGCTCAAACTACCGTACAATTGCAATCATTTCACACGCTAGTAAAGTCATGCTCAAAATTCTCCAAGCCAGGCTTCAGCAATATGTGAACCGTGAACTCCCAGATGTTCAAGCAGGTTTTAGAAAAGGCAGAGGCACCAGAGATCAAATTGCCAACATCCGCTGGATCATGGAAAAAGCAAGAGAGTTCCAGAAAAACATCTGTTTCTGCTTCATTGACTATGCCAAAGCCTTTGACTGTGTGGATCACAATAAACTGTGGAACATTCTGAAAGAGATGGGAATCCCAGACCACCTGACCTGCCTCTTGAGAAACCTGTATGCAGGTCAGGAAGCAACAGTTAGAACTGGACATGGAACAACAGACTGGTTCCAAATAGGAAAAGGAGTACATCAAGGTTGTATTTTGTCACCCTGTTTATTTAACTTATATGCAGAGTACATCATGAGGAACGCTGGGCTGGAAGAAGCACAAGCTGGAATCAAGATTGCTAGGAGAAATATCAATCACCTCAGATATGCAGATGACACTACCCTTATGGCAGAAAGTGAAGAGGAACTCAAAAGCATCTTGATGAAAGTGAAAGAGGAGTGTGAAAAGGTTGGCTTGAAGCTCACCATTCAGAAAACAAAGATCATGGCATCTGGTCCCATCACTTCATGGGAAACAGTTGGGGAAACAGTGGAAACAGTGTCAGACTTTATTTTTTGGGCTCCAAAATCACTGCAGATGCTGATTGCAGCCATGAAATTAAAAGATGCTTACTCCTTGGAAGGAAAGTTATGACCAGCCTAGATAGTATATTAAAAAGCAGAGACATTACCTTGCCAACCAAGGTCCGTCTAGTCAAGGCTATAGTTTTTCCCGTGGTCATGTATGTATGTGAGAGTTGGACTGTGAAGAAAGCTGATCGCCGAAGAATTGATGCTTTTGAACTGTGGTGTTGGAGAAGACTCTTGAGAGTCCCTTGACTGCAAGGAGATCCAACCAGTCCATTCTACAGGAGATCGATCCTGGGTGTTCATTGGAAGGACTGATGCTAAAGCTGAAACTGCAATACTTTGGCCACCTCATGCGACGAGTTGACTCACTAGAAAAGACTCTGATGCTGGGAGCGATTGGGGGTAGGAGGAGAAGGGGATGACAGAGAATGAGATGGATGGAAGGCATCACCGACTTGATGGAGGTGAGTTTGAGTGAACTCTGGGTGTTAGTGATGGACAGGGAGGCCTGGCGTGCTGTGATTCATGGGTTCGCAAAGAGTTGGTCACGACTGAGAGACTGAACGGAACTGAACTGAACTTAGATTTATCTGAAACAATCAAATAAAATGGAAATAGGCATAAATACAGAAGCAGGAAAAGCACGCTGTGATCGGGGAACTGACATCTCTAGTGCCAGGTGATTCCGCCTCTAAGATCTTTTTATATGCATGTGTGCATGGTAAGTCACTTCAGTCATGTCTGACTTTTTGAGACTCCAAGGACTGTAACCTGCCAGCCTTCTCTGTCCATGGGATTCTCCAGGCAAGAATACCAGAGTGGGTTGTCATGCCCTCCTCCAGGGGATCTTCCCGATCCAGAGATCAAACCTGCGTCTCTTGAGTCTCCTGCATTGGCAGGTGGGTTCTTAGCACTAGCATCATATTCGATCTTAAGATTCCAAGGCCCTGAGCTATGTTGTATTATTAACCACACCTGTCATTGGCTCACTATTTGGCGAATTCTGAGATTCCCAGTTGGGAGTCTAGACTCACTTGGGCCCTCAAGAGCTTGAGGAACTGCTAGACCAGCTGATCTTATATGGAGATCACCCAAATGCTAGGATGGTTAGCCTTTCATTTCTACATAGCTTACCTCTGCTTCTCCTCTAAGGCGAACCTTCAAGGAATTTAAAGGGCTTTACATTTGGCATGAAAGTGAGAGTCATATAGTCCTGCCAAGAGGGTGCAATATGAGAATGCAAGGGCAGAAAAGGGTGAATCAGGCTCTGTGCTTTCATTCTCTCCACTTTAAGTAGCCTCTACCAATGTCCCTTGATTACACTTAAATTGGGGGCTGACAGGTATAAGGAACTGTGAGAGAAAAATTCTTATTTAGGAAGGACTTCTGTCATCACATTGGCGGCTTCCCTAGTGGCTCAGAGGATAAAGCGTCTGCCTGCAATGCAGGAGACCTGGGTTCGATCCCTGGGTCAGGAAGATCCCCTGGAGAAGGAAATGGCAACCCATTCCAGTACTCTTGCTTGGAAAATCCCATGGACAGAGAAGCCTGGTAGACTACAGTCCATGGGATCACGAAGAGTCAGACACGACTGAGCGACTTCACTTCACTTTATGTCATCACATAAGAATATAAAAGTAAGTAATGATACCTCTGTTTTCAAAAGAAACTTAGCCAAAGGAAGTCTGTTCCTGTTTGTGAGTGTGTGTCTGTGTTCCCTCATGCCCAGGCCATGGTGTGTGGTCCAACCCCCTCTTCTTCCAGAATCTCGGTGTATTTCCCGACATGTCCTATCTCTGGGACTCCTGGACTTCCTTCTCCAGCTGTTCCACCAGGGCCACATTCCTTTCATTTTTCCATGTAAAGCAATTCAACCTAGTCTTTAAAAAAGTAATAACGATAATCTTATTTATTTATTTTTGGCCTCACTGGGTTTTTGCTGCTGCACAGGCTTTCCTCTAGCTGTGATGAGTGAGGGCTGCTCTCCAGGTGTGGTGTGCGAGCCTCTCATTGTGATGGCTTCTCCTGTTGCACAGAGTGGGCTCTAGAGCACATGAACCTCAGCAGTTGTGGTTCCCGGGCTGCAGAGCGCAGGCTCAGCAGTTGTGGTTTAGTTGCTCCAGGGCATGTGGGGTCTTCCCGGATCAGGGCTCGCTGGAACCCATGTCTTCTGCATTGGCAGGCAGACTCTTTACCACTGAGCCACTAGGGAACCCCCAGTCTAGTCTTCTTACTGATGCCCTGGGGCCTACCATTTTCATCTGCAAATGGCCCATCAATGTGTTTAGTTATGTTTTTTCCATGAAAGATATTTTCCAGCAATATGTTGAAATAGTAGATTTTCACCTTTCTAGCAAGTTCATTCTACAGGTACAAAGCAGATTATCCTGAAAAAATAGATGTATACTTTCCTGCATGGACATGAGTTTGAGCAAGCTCCAGGAGTTGGTGATGGACGGGGAAGCCTGGCGTGCTGCAGTCCGTGGGGTCGGCAAGAGTCTGACACAACTGAACTGACCTTCCTGCAACCAGCTCGGTGGGGAAAACAGCTGGGCTCCGCTGTGCATCATTCAACCAGCAGGAGGCGCATCCCTCCGTTGTGCCATTCAAATTGTGCTTTAATTACCTCCCCGCGGGAGTGCAACCCCCCAACATGTAATTAGCTCTGGATGGCAGAAAATATTTCATATCAATTTGTATAACTCCAGGCCCTAGTATGCTGCCTGGCACCTAATTACAGCAATCAATAAATACTTAATAAGGCCATCATTCATTTAACAAATATCTGCTGTCCATACACAGGAAAGTAACACTTAAGCTGAGATCTAAAAAATGAGTAAGAATGGGACTTTTTGTTTTAAAAAGTGGGGCATAGGTGGTTAGGACTGAGATAGAATAAATGAGCTTGTCAGTTGATGAATGACTAAAGAATACTGGAACAAGCAATAGTAAACAGGATTAAAATATTGTGTTTTGCATCATTCTTAGGGGTTCTAGCCATTTGTATCAGTAACTTTTGTTTGGTCATAGTAGCATTCGTGTATTCAATAAAAAGTGCTTGAACTAACCATGTGCTAGGGATGGAGATATGCCTATTGAATTGTAGTAGGGAGGAAAACCAGTCTCTTCCTTCATGGGGAAGACTGACATGGAAGAAATACCCAATGGAGGTAACATTACAGCTGTGATTTTCCCAAAAAGCAGTGGGGCTCTGAGGGTAATATGCTGAGGGAGACGTGACTTCACTGGGAAGCAAAGGGAACACTTCCATTAGGAAGTGGTGCTTGGGTTGAGGTTTGGAAGGTGGCTGAAGTTTGGAGCAAGGGTGATGTTCCAGGTAGATAAAAGAGCATATTCAAAATCCTACAGGCAGAAAGAGAAGACTGATGTGGCTGCAGCACAGAAATTAAAGGGTGCCTTGATATGAAATAAGGTTGGATAGTTGGGGGAATCTGACACCTGACTGGATAGGCCAGGTTATTGATTTTTCAGTCTATTATAACCCAAAGGGATGGCACTGAATTATCTCAGACAAAAATGTGTGTGTATCAGGAGTGATGGTTATGGCAGGTCTGTATCTGTTTTGTGGAAGCCTTGCCTTGGCTCCAGCGTGGAGGGCGGAGCAGCAACAGAAGACTCAAGGCTACAAGTCAGCTGTGGCTTTAGTTCAGGTGAAAGATGACAGTCTGAACTGGGATGTTGGTAGCAGGACAGGAGTAAGTGAAAGGATTTAAGAAATATTAGAAGATAACAAAGACAGGATGTGGTGATGGATTCAATATGGACTTTGGTGGAACAGAACACTTGAGAATGACTCTCGCATGACCATCTGACCTTACCAGCTATTGGGCAATGCCATACACAGAAGTACAAACTGATAGTGGAGAATCTGCAGGAAGTATCATGAGTTTGAGATTTTAAATGCTGAATCTGAAGTGTGTTTTCAACATCCACAATCTAGTGAACAACTCACTAATAAAGGAGTCATGAGCTCAGTGGCGATAGGGCTGGAGAAAAAATTGTGGTTTAACAATGGATAGAAGTAATTGAAGCCATATTTGGGTGAAATTGTCTTTTGTTGTCGTTCAGTTGCTAAATCATTTCTGATGCTTTGAGACCCCATGAACTTTGCAAAGAGTAGAACCTCCAAGATGGATCCTTGAGAACCCCCAGATCTAATGGTTGAACAATGGAACACAAGCTACAAGGGAGGCAGAGAATAAATGACATCAGGGGAAATCCATAAGTAATGTGATAAGCAAATATTCCAGGAAGATGGACATGGGTTTGGTGGTGAATGCTACTAAGAGACTGTTCAAGATGAGGATTTTAAAAATTGTCCCTTAGATTAGTAAAATGGAATTTGGCGGTGACCTTAGCATGTATTGTTTATGAAAGTTATGGTAATAAAAATCAGAATGGCATAATTTAAGAAGTATATGAAAGTTTCAGAGGTTGAGTCGGGAAACATAGGGTGACAGTCCCGAGTTAAACATGGCTCATAGGGTAAGATGAACACCAGGTAGTCCATTTGTTCCCTGGACAATTTTGCTTTTGAAATCACAGTTGTGAATTAAGCTTTCCTTGTTTCTTAGTTTATGATGCTTTAGTAGCTATTCCATTCTATAAAATTTGCTTCATTCGAGTCACCCTGAAGTACCTGAAATAGAATCCAAAATTTTCAGTTGAATCCTGCTCCAAACCAGCCTGTTTCCCTGAAAATCATTCTGTGCTTCTGATGTTTCTCAAGACCTGCATCTGCTCTTTCACTTATCATTGGCCTGGGATTCTTGAATGGTGCGCTTGGTTGAGCTAAGGGATGGATTTAAATACAAAAATAATAACTTTCCCCTTCCCCCTTACAGATAGTTGTATCATTTGACTACAAATAATGTTTGTTCATTTCCTCCTGACTGCATATGGCCCCTCTACCAACACATCAGTTTATTTCCCTCTTCCTCATCTTCGTTGAATGTTTTCCCCTACCTTTTCTATTTATAAAGTTGGCCAATTGACATTAAAAAAAAAAATAGCAACAGTAGTCTGGTGCACTGATTGGCATTTCTTCATGTTCATGATTTAACAGCCCCATCGGATGTAGAAAATTTGCTTTTTTATCTTTCCTTCCTTCCAACTACATTCCTTGTATGGTGACTTTTATAAATAGAATTACATGAAAAGAGTTGTGCCAGTGAAAAAAGATTGATCAAATTGCAAATCAAATTAAAAATAAAAAATGTTCTTTATAATGATAGTGCTATGGTACCTTAAAATTGCATCATAGATTGGGGAGTTGGTGTCTTATTTTTTGTGAACACGTTTTTATTGAATCTCAGTTTAGAGTCAAGAATTCTTAGAGCTGTAAGTGTGATATTTCAAAACTTGAACTATTCTAATAGCTGTATTTCACACATCTAAAGATGTTTTGCTCCTTCTGAAGTATGTTTCTCTTATTTCTGAAAGCACTGAATTTATAACTGAGCTATTTGGGGTCTGACACTGTGGATGTGCATTAAACTGGGATCGAGATGTGAACTTCTTGTCCATTCTGAGAGGTTGTCAGATATCCTAAGTTCACACAATAGTGTTACAGTCTCTGTTGAATATAGGCAAGTCTTAAATGGTCCTTCACAACTATGAAACCTCAAAGCTGATTTCAGTGGAACTAGTAGTGAGTGGGAGTTTAAGAATCCACTCATAAATCTTATGTTAAGGGTAAACTGGAGAAGACTCTTGAGAGTCCCTTGTACCGCAAGGAGATCCAACCAGTCCATTCTAAGGGAGATCAATCCTGGGTGTTCATTGGAAGGACTGATGCTAAAGCTGAAACTCCAATACTTTGGCCACCTCATGCGATGAGTTGACTCGCTGGAAAAGACTCTGATGCTGGGAAAAGTTGGGGGCAGGAGGAGAAGGGGACGACCGAGAATGAGATGGCTGGATGGCATCACCGACTGGATGGACATGAGTTTGCGTGAACTCCGGGAGTTGGTGATGGACAGGGAGGCCTAGCGTGCTGTGATTCATGGGGTCGCGGAGAGTCGGACACGACTGAGCAACTGAACTGAACTGAAGGGTAAATACTCCCTTTATATAAATTGATATGTATTTTGTGCAAGGAAACAGTATTTGAGTGCACATTTAGCTGAAACTACTGGGTGAGGGACATGTTGATTTCACCTAAGGCCTGTGTTCTCTTAACGGCCACGTTGCTTCAGCTCCCTTTGCTCTTATATGTGCATTTACCTCAGACTTTAAGTTTCCATGACAGGTGGTAGCATGAAGTGCAGACTAGATTATAATACATTTTACTCCCCACCTGTATTAAGCATAAAAGCTTTTATCACTAAGAATTCTGGTATGTTTTTGACTTTTTGGGGTAAGGTGGCAGGAATTAGTAAGATCATTGCATCAGCCATTCCATCGTAACAATAATAGTAAATGAGTGTATTAAATTTTAACACGATCTTGCTAACTGAATAAACTTCTAAGTGAATGAGTTGCCACTTTGAATTTTGAATCTGCTGCTGATAGGGGGAATTTGTGATTTTTCATAATTAAAAATTTTTTGAATAGATTAGAGACTTCTGGATGTTGTTCCTTCTCCCTGTCAATGCACGTTTCATTCATATTACATGGATGTCAATGGATAATGTACAATACTTAAGCTGTTTATATGTTCTACTTTACGAGAAGTTCTGGCTTTGCTCCAAAAAAACTGCAAGGACTATAATTTAAGAAAACACAAGAAAAATATCACTGTCAAGGTCAAATTAACTATTTTAGTTTCTTAAATAGCTATTTCTTTACTAATGGCAAATACTGCAAATGTGTAGCGAGAACCCATCAGCTGGTGAATAAGCACCATCTTATTAGTTTCTTGACTTTCTTTGAAGCACAATTGTACCTCTTTCTTCCAATTGTACTTCTGGCTTTAGAAATTTTGTTACTTAGAAAACACATTTTTCATTCAGATTCTTAAAACTACTTTCAATTTGAGAAAACAGTATTTACTAAAATTTTTTCATGGTTTTCTAATTCAGTCCTATTGTTTATATAGCTCATATTGTAATCATTTTTGCTTTTTAGTGAAGCAACCTACTTGTTTTAAAAGGTTAACTTTTCTCCTTTGTTTCCTTATAAAAGTAATCTTGTGTTTGCATCTTTAGCTGCCTTATAACAGGTGGCTTAATTCCTTTCCCTGTGATATTTGAAGAAAGGGAATACACTTGTGATTAACTGTACATGCATTATTTTTTTCCTATTTGCACATTTTATTTAGTGAAAGAAAAAAGATGGGATTATGATTATTTTCCCCTAACTTCAGAAAGGGAAAGACTCATAGCAACAGTGGTGGTGGGCAATTTCATACTTGTAGGTTGAAGCAAAATACCCATATTCTCTAAAACTTAGTCTAATAACAAAACATTTTCTGACCCTTCCTCTAATCTTTTTTGCCATTACTGTCAGTGGAGACATATCAAACTCATCTACATCTGTAGTTTGCATTTTGGATACAGAGATAGACACCTATGTTGTGGCTGAGTGGAAAAGTCCTTGGAAGCATACAAGTTTCAAAGCCCAAGCCTGCCATTTTGTACCTGCCTTAGGCAAGTTACTTAACTTCTCTGTCACTTAGTACTCTCACCTGTAAAATGGGAATAATAATTAATAGTTCCTATATTGTTGGGTTATTATAAGGATGAGAGAAATTAATATTTATAAGATTCTGGAACATAAACCAAGAACTATACTATGTAAATATACATACAGTTAGAATGTGACTATAATTTAGACAGGCTTTGTATGTGAGACTTTGACCATAGAGAAGGCCAAGTGCAGAAGAATTGATGCTTCTGAACTGTGGTGTTGGAGAAGACCCTTAAGGGCCCCCTGGATAGCAAAGAGATCCAACTAGTCAATCCTATAGGAAATCAACCTTGAATATTCATTGGAAGGATTGATGGCTGAAGCTGAAGTGCCACTGCTTTGGCCACTTGATTCAAAGTGCTGACTCATTGGAAGGGACCCTGATGCTGGGAAGGATTGAAGGCAGGAGGAGAAGAGGATGACCGAGGACAGGATAGTTGGATGGCACCACCCACTCAATGGATGTGAGTTTGAACAAGCTCCAGGAAATGGTGAAGGACAGGGAAACCTGGTGCACTGCACTCCATGGGGTTGCAAAGAGTCGGACACGACTGAGCGACTGAACAGCAACTGGCAGAGAAACAGGGACAAATAGAAACATATTTTATTTACTTCCCATGGTTATCCTCTAACATCCTCAGCTTTCTCGTTACCCACTGACAGGGAATATTGAGTCCCTTATTCCCCTCATGATGACATCTGGTTTACCATTCTTCCTTTTTTCAAGGTGTGCTGAACATTTTAAACAAACCTTGTATTCTTCTCCAGTGTAGTCTGCATAGCTAGGTCAGTCAAGACTTACTGTATCATCAGTACAGAGTTAATAAATTGCAATGCAGCTAAGATTTCACCTCTGCTGCAAAACACACTCTGAGAGAATGACATTTGTCTGGAGAATAACTCTGAAATTGCCAACATGATCTGCTAAATCATTGGCAGTTGACTTTATATGAAAGGGTTAAGTGTGTTGCCCTGTCAAATATTCAGTTACTCATTAATTAAAGTAGAACAAATCGAATAATTTTTATTCAGCAGATTAACCCAAAACCACCATGTTTGCAATTTATATTCACCCTGTAAACGGCATATGCATTAAACATTTCCATCTGGAGTCCCGATGATTGTTTTTCTCCCATCTCATGCTTGATAAGCTGTTACTGATTAGACAGGGAATTCTGATGCTATTGAAAGCACAGATTTTTTAAAATCTCTATCACCTTGGTGTTCTTTACTTCTTAACAGATCTTGCTTGATGTCTGCAGGTTGTATTTTGGCTACAATCCAGGCAGGAACTATAGGTCCCTTGACCACAATGCTTTAATGCAAACAACCTTATTCTCTGTCTCCCTCATTTTTCTTTCATTAAGAAAGGACTCCATTTTCTAGTCTAATTTAAAACATATCTTCTTTCTTCTTGTCTCATTTTGATGCTAAACCTTAATTTATTCTCACTATCCTCTTAATACACATAACGAGCATATTTGATGCATAATGTTTTCTAAGCATTGTTCTAAAGACATCATATGCTTTGATTCATTTAATTATCACTATGTTGAGATAGATACTATTCTGATACACATTTAGGAGATGAGAAAACTGAAACTACAGGGAAGTGGAGTTACCTCCTTAAAATGAGACAGCTAAGTAGAGCTCAACATGAACCCAGTTGCTAATTCTAGGGCCCATGCTTCCAGCCACCATGGCATGGGTCTTAGAGAGCTGAGTCCATCAAATAGTAGGACATGCATGTTGAGAAGTTCAATGACAGAGCACGTATCAGAGTTAGTTGATTTTTTAGCTCGATGATTTGTAAACTCTCTTACATCTTTGGGGCTTCCCTGGTGGCCCAGATGCAAAGAGTCTGCCTATATTGGGGGAGACTCAGGTTCAATCCCTGGGGAAGGAAATGGCACCCCACTCCAGTATTCTTGCTTGGAAAATTCCATGGATGGAGGAGCCTGGTGAGCTACAATCCATGGGGTCACAAAGAGTCAGGCACGACTGAGTGATTAATACTTTCACTTTTTTTCACCATATATATGCATCTGGTTCCCATTCTCATGTCAAGATGGCCACAGTCTTTCACTTCTCATGCTCAGACTCTGCAGTTTTCAGAGACAGACTGTTCTGCCATCTCTTTAGGAATCAAGAAACCTTAGCCGTAAGGACCTCTCGGTACCTTGCCCTTATCCACTGTGCCCATAATTAGTTCACATGCCCTTAAAGCAAGTGGTGTCAGAGGGAATAGGATCACCATGCTTGACTTGTCCATTCACGACTGGCTCTGCTGCTGAGACAAGCGTCTCCTTCCCTTGAATTATATGGGCACCACTCTTTATCCAACAACAACGGAAGAGAAAATGAATGTTGCCTGGGCAACCCAGAGTCTCTGCTACAGTCCCTAATATAAGACCCTGTTTCTGGAAGAACAATACAGATGACAAACTAATGTGTGAAATATGGAGAATACTATATTTTCTCATTAATGATTTGGAGAAGTAAACAGTAATATCAACTCCCACTACTACTAGACATATATTCTTGTATATATGCTAAATTAAAAATTATGTAAATGCTATTCTCAGCCTCAAGAGACTACCTCATTTTATGAATAAAAGTAAAGGTTATTTGAATTTCTTTTGTGAGTATGTGGTTGTGAGCTTGATAAACTATAGCCATGCCTTTTAATACTTCACATTTACATTAGTGAATAATTAATGATTTAATTTTTTGTTACTCATTAATGCAGCAACTTACTTATAAATATAAAATCAAGCTTATTTTTTCAAAATTAAGGAAGCATAGATTTTTGTTTTTAGAAAACAAATTGTATAATTTCAAGTTGATGTCTTTTGATTAAAAAAACAATTTGGTTAAGAAAAGTGCATTGAAAAAAACATCTTTAATGACTTTGTTCCCCATGTCTTAATATTATCATCTTTGCATGCCTTTTGTCAGGTTAGAAAATGATACATGTCATCTCTCCTAAAACTGCATACTTATGTTTGTAAAACCTGGAAATACATAGTCTTTCTATAAATATAAAAGTATTATGTCATCTGGTCAGTCTTTTACAGTGGATTACCTATTTTTAAATTATCTTTATGCCTGTTCATTTTTTATAAGTATGTTGCTTTCCATCATGATATTCCTCTGATCCAGTGATCTGGAGATATAAATGATTAATAGCGATGAGCAAATCACTTGCATATGCAATCCAGATGCCCTGCATGTTTCTGTAGTAATTACATAGTCACTCCATACACATCAAAGTTCTGTAAGTCAAACAGTAGGCATGTTTCCCAAACTCATTTGCCTTTAACCCTGGAGCCTCATTATAACACAACTTGAGGTGACAGGAAATCCAGTGAGGCATGTCACCAAAAGCAGTTTCCTACTGGAAGTTCCAAGAAAAATCCATTATAATGTTTTCAACTTTAATACTAATCAATGGCACAACCTCTAAGAAAAATTTAATAGGGAGATTATTAAAGGGCATTTTAATGGGAATATTATGAAAACACTGAATCACATTGTTTAAAAAGCCAAAATGGATATGTCTTGGCTTAATGAGTTTTGAAACAGGAGAGGTTTGGAGAATAAGTATGAGTTTAAAGAAAAGAAACGAGTAAGAAACAAGAAAACAGATACAGAGAAGCAAAAAAGGGAAATTGATAAGAGAAAATAAAGCAACTTAAGATTCTCGTTCTTAATAATAGAATAACAGATTTTA
The DNA here is from genome assembly GCF_049115385.1 of Moschus berezovskii. Classification (NCBI taxonomy): domain Eukaryota; kingdom Metazoa; phylum Chordata; class Mammalia; order Artiodactyla; family Moschidae; genus Moschus; species Moschus berezovskii. Next base: position 120,007,458 of record NC_142462.1, read on the forward strand.
ACTATTAATATCTTCATTCTAATGAATTTATGGGAAATACTTAAGCTCAGACTCCCTCCCTCATGAAACTCTTATCAAATAATTTTCATCAGGAAAACAACTGATCTCATCTTTAATAGGGCAAAATGTCAAAGTAAAGTATAGGCTAAACCTCAGCAAAGTATTCTTCCAAGATTTTAAAAAATAAGTGAAAGGGTTAGTCACTCAGGTGTGTCCAACTCCTTGCAACCCTAAAGACCGTAGCCCACCAGGTTTATCTGTCCATGGACTTCTCCAAGCAAGAGTACTGGGGTGGATTGCCATTCCCTCCTCTAGGGGATCTTCCCAAGCCAGGGACTGAGCCCAGTCTCCTGCAGGCAGATTCTTTACCATCTGAGCCACCAGGGAAGTGCCCCACCCCCACCAAAAAAAAAAGAAAGAAACACGTGGTCAATTTTTGACTGTTAGCCTTTCATGCTGCTGCTGCTGCTGCTAAGTCACTTCAGTTGTGTCCGACTCTGTGTGACCCCATAGACGGAAGCCCACCAGGCTCCCCCGTCCCTGGGATTGTCCAGGCAAGAACACTGGAGTGGGTTGCCATTTCCTTCTCCAATGTGTGAAAGTGAAAAGGGAAAGTGAAGTCGCTCAGTCGTGTCCGACCCTTAGCGACCCCACGGACTGCAGCCTACCAGATTCCTCCATCCGTGGGATTTTCTAGGCAATAGTACTGGAGTGGCTTGCCATTGAATTTATTCTCACCTCCGTTGTGATTGGGCGCGCTGTTGTCATGGAGAGAAAGCAATGAGTTTAACTGTCTGCAGTTTCACACGTGTTCTCACCGTGAGCAGTGCTGTTGGCTGCTCTCTGCGTATCTGTAAACACTCAAAGGACTCTCCTCCAGTGGCTCCTCCTTCATTCGCTGTTCTCAGAGGCTTCAAGGTCCCTCTGTTCATTTATTTCTTTTGAGTTAAGTGCTGTTCCTCTTAGTCTTTAAGACTCTTAAGTATCATGATATAGTTAAATGTCATTTCTTTTCTAAAAGATTTTTTGGTGTGGACCATTTTTAAAGTCACAGTGGGTAAGATGGTTGGATGGCATCACTGACTCAATGGACATGAGTTTTAGCAGGCTCCGGGAGTTGGTGATGGACAAGGAAGCCTGGCGTGCTGCAGTCCATGGGGTCACAAAGAGCTGGACACGACTGAGCGACTGAATGGAACTGATTGAGTTTGTTACGATATTGCTTCTGTTTTTTTATTTTTAATGTTCTTTTTTTTGGTGGGGGGGGGTGGAGTGTGGTTGCATGAGGCATATGGGATCTCAGTTCTAAAAACAGGGACTGAACGCACACCCTTTGCATTTGAAGGTGAAGTCCCAACCGCTGGACTGCCAGGGAATTCCCTGAGATATTTATGCCTTTATATGAATCCTTTTATCAAATACTTTGTCCAGTGTCTGTTAGCATGTTGAGTGGGTGAAGGGGGAGTGGACAGTGACTGAAATAGAAGAACATTAAAGAGAAACATCCATTTCCATCATTTTGGTTTTAGAAAAATCCATGGCCAGCTCTAGCAGAGATGTGTAAGCAGTGTAAGAACGACTTCTGTACATACACGCATATATGTGTTTGAGTGTAGGGAGAGCGGTGAACTTATATCTACTGTGTATTTATAAGGAATTATTTGATCTCACTTGCATGGCTTATTTCACCCTATACATATTGGCTACTGACATTTTTCTATTTCATTTTAAGGAATTCCTCATAAAATGGATAGTGCCAAACAGCATTTTATTCTTGTTCCTAGACGAATAATTTAAACACAAAGTGTAAGAGATATTAAAAATGGCCATTTGTGCTTTATTTAGTAGAAAACCACTAAAAGAAAAAAAAATGGCCATCCCTTTACTGTAATGCAGCAGAGTTGGGACTGTTCACAAACGTTCCTGTTTGCCTCCGCGACTCAGCCTCACCCGAGGACTCTTGTCTTCATTCTCCTAACTGACATTCCAAAACTTTTCTAAATTTGAAGGGGAAACATTATCAAATCATCAAGCAGTTGTTGCAAATTTGGGGGAATAAAGAAGTCTTGATTGGATCTTGGAAAATAATGATAAGGATCTGAACTCTAGCAGGAAAAGAGAATATTTCTTGTGCAAATATTAGAGCTTCTCTGTGGCAACTTGCAAGATCAAGAGTTTTGAAATTATTAATTGAAAGGTAGAAGTTAGAGAAAAACACTTCTAAGAGTTCCAAAGCTCTTTTTAAAATACTCTTTAAATTTATTTTTTAAATACTCTTTATTTACAGGGTAAATAACACCGTATTATTAACAGAGTGATTCAAGTGACGAAATACTTAGCAGTCGCTCTTCCAAACCAAAGCAATTTCTAAAATATTATTTGAAAAAATATATAGTTAAACGTTTAGCAATGGAGTATTGAAAGTCTATGTCAGGTCGAAAAGCCATCTATCTGTTCTGAAAAGCAAGGTGCCTTCTCCTAGCATGGTGCCAGGATTGTCTACCCAAAATGTGTTAGCTCTATGACTCAAAAGGAGCTTGATTCCTACCAGGGTCATGTGGGAGCCATACTGTTCCCATTGTTGCTGCTGTAAACAAAGTTAGGAATTTTAGGAGTTTAATTGATCAGGATCCTGTCCCTCCTAATTTATTCTCTCCATCAATACTAAGCTTTGCCCTTTGCTTTGTTTGTCAATGTCTATAAAAGTTGTGGTGCTGGACAAGACCCTTGAGAGTCCCTTGGACTTCAAGGAGATCAAACCAGTCAATCGTAAAGGAAGTCAACCCTGAATCAATGGAAGAATGGATGCTAAAGCTGAAGCTCCAGGGCTTTAGCCACCTGTTGCTCCAATGAGGCAACTCACTGGAGAAGACCCTGAGGCTGGGAAAGATTGAGGGCAAAAGGAGAAGGGGAGAGCAGAGAATGAGGTGGTTAGATAGCATCAGCAACTCAATGGATATGAATTTGAGCAAACTTCGAGAGGTAGAAGTGGACAGCAGAGCGTGGTATGCTGCAGTCCATGGGGTTACAAAGAGCTGGACCTGATTTAGCCACTGAGCAACAATGAATGTCTTCTTTCCAAGCCTTCACATGCTATGCATAAAACCATTAAAAATTGGTCATTGTCACCTACTACAGAGCCACTGGAGAAAAAACACTTCTGTCTGTTTTTTTTTTTTTTTTTTTCACTCTGAAATGTTGCTTTTTTTTTTTTTTAAATTTCAGCTTGATTTAGCCAGTATATTCTTTACCTAAGCCTTCTGATTTAGCAACTGACTTTTTTTTCATCTTGAACTCTTCAGTTTCATCGAATTTAGTTGTAAGATACAAAAACTGGAAGCAAGTCCTTGTTTTAAATCTAGATGTTGGGTTGGAGTTAACTAAATTTGGTAACTTTAAATGTGTAAAAAATTGATTCCATTTAATGCATTCATTCAACAAGACATTATAGTGGAAGTGTTAGTAGTTCCATCATGTGCAACCCTTTGCGACGCCGTGGACAGGCTCCTCTGTCCCTGAAATTCTCCAGGCAAGAATACTGGAGTGGGTGGCTGTTCCCCTCTCCAGAGGAAGGCATTATAATAGTGGATTCCTATATTCATAAATGCTAGGTCCTTTCTGGATAGCAAATTTGGGAGTTATACAGAAATAATGGCTTATATTATGCTGCTGTGGATAGTCACAGATGATGGCGTTGAGGTTCTGTCTCAGTTTGAAAATCTTTATCTGATATTTTTTGGGGGCAGGACACCATCCCTCATCCTGCACCCTAAGTTTCTTAGGTCATAGTGAGAAGGCTGTACCAAAAGTTGCTCAAAATGCTTGTTATGCAGAGCAGTGAACGGAAGGGACAGAATATTTCTCTTTATTTTGCTGCCTTCCTCACTGGGGAGCAAAATGAGCTACATCAGTGAAGGGAGCAAAAAGTATGGAACAGGAGGTAGGGTGGGTCCTTCCATCATCAAGCAGGGAACCCAGTTTGTCCTAAGGCTTTTAATGCTATTGTAACCACAGGACCCTGTTCTGTTTCCAGGCCTGGGTCAATGTGACCAAGTAGGTGCTCAGAATATTCACTGTTTTAAATCAATTAAGCAAAAACTTAATATATGGTAACAACAAAAGCTAATGTTTATTAGCAGTTTAAAATTTTCCTGATCCTGCTTTAAGGATACTGTTAATACCTTCCACACCTTGACTGATTCAGTCTTCACAGTTCTGTAAAGAATGCTATGTTGTTACCATCACCTTTTGACAATCAAGAAAACTGAGGCTCAGAAATGTAACTTATCAAAGGTCACATAGCTTAAAGCCACAGAGCAGGAATTAGAACCCTGGCAGTGTTAAGTAAAACTATGTCAACTGTTCCAGCTACTGTGAACCAGTTAGTGGCACTTAAGACACAAAAGTCCCTCCTTTTGAGATGATCTTCATTTAGTTAGATACAAGAAAAAAATGTGCATGTTACATTGTTTGATATTTAAAAGATCTGTGCTTTGGTGCTAGGCTAAGTAATAGCAAAAAAGAGTAAGAAACATTATTATTTAAAATATTATAGGTGAATGTGGCCAGCACTGTTATACTTGCTCAAGGTCATCCATTCATCCTTACTGGCCCCAGGTCTTTAATGTCATGAATGTGTCACTTAATTCACTGAGAAAAGCAATTTTGTCCCCATGTTCTAGAACTAAAATAATTCAGTCTTACTAATTATGTTTGTTTGAGCATTATCAAGGCCCTAAGAATATAGGTTAATTATTTTTCTATCATCTCATAAATCATTTTGTTAGATTCTACTTCTACAAGATTCCATATAATGAATGTTTATCATTTTTTAAATTAACAATATGGCTAGTGATATATGGTGTTTATAATATAACAGTTTTATTCTAATTTGCAAATTTTGACACTCTGTAAATAGCAGTCCATAGTATTCACATATAAAATGTTTCAGCATCTATGGATTTTATGTTTAAAATTCTCTTTGAGAATGTCCAAGAGATAATGTGCTAAAGAAATCAGGAAGTGTGAATGTGCTTCTAAAATTCAGATTCTGCCATTCTAGAACCTGATTTAAAATCCAAAAATAAAAATGAATGTAAGCTTGACCAAGTTAGCCATAATAAGATATGCTTAATTTTGGAGCTGAAGGGAATCTCAGAGCTTACCTTTTTCCTGCCTTCATTTTCACAGGCCCAGAGGGTAAACTGATGTCCCCGAGGGCAGATAAAGAAGGGTTGGGTCTGAGGTCTCTGGGTTGAGGTCTAGTATTCACCTGCAGCCTGGTGGGATGGTCGTGATGGTACTGGTTCCACTCCACACCTCGTGGGTCATGAGGAAATTGACACCATCCTAATAAATCTCCTACTACAGCATGCATTTTATCCCCCTGGAATGAAAATCTGTGCTTTGCTTCTAGATCTACATTAAGAGAAACTCAACCATTGACATTTTAAGGACTTAACCGACCTACTATAAATAGCATTTGTAACAGCTTTATATTTGTCATGCCTTGGGAAGTGCATAAATTGTTAGGATTGACCTAGTCTGTAAAAAATGTCAAATGCTGCGAAAGTTGAAAATAGGATGTGTAGGCACTGTGTCAAAATGTGTCCTATTTCCAAATTCAAGTCTTTTCTTTTTAGCTCTTCAAAACCAAGCCAAGGCAAACCAAACCAACAAAAAATCTTTCCAAAAATTCATGTGAATTTGTAACATTTGCCCTTTTGTTTCCTGAATTCAAAAATGACCCCCCTTTTTGAAGTTACAAAATTCTGCAACTTTTCTAATTCTAATTTTTCAATAGCTCAACTTTTACCAAGAGAAAATGTCAGTGAAACCCTTGATTTATGTTAGGAAAATAAATTCAAAGTATAAATTACACAATAATACATATTATTGAACATTATACAAATTATAAAATAAAATTATACATAAGAATATCTAAAATTCTTAAAATATAGTATCAACCTCAAGTTTATTTATAGCCTTAAGTAAATTTAAGGTTTAGAGGGAAAATAGACTAATCTTCCCATCGGGTAGACTCTGTAAAGTCTGTATGTTTATCCTGCAGATTTCAAGAGGATTTTTCCGGAAAGGTCAGAAAAAGTGGGTAATAATCAAATGGCTGAATAAACAAGGAGAATTCTGGGAAATGTAAATGGTGAGTGTGGTTTGGATTCAGGAATCTGAATTCTACACAATGTATTGGGAAAAGAACTGCCTTCCACCCTCTTAGGGACTATGGCTAGGCCTGCAGGTTAAACTGACATGGGACAGATGAAAAGGAGAAAAGCGTACACATTTTAGTTAGCTTTTATAGTTACATGGGTGTCTTCAGAAGGCAAATGAAGACCCAAGGAAGCCATTAAGCCCAAAAGCTTAAATACCTTTTTAAACAAAGAATGATAAATTTTAAGGATGTAATAAGTCAAAGGGCTTGGGCTGGAGGGCAGTTAATTGAGACAGTGATTAGGAAATATTTGGGGACATTAATTGAAAATAAAATGGTTTTAATTGGAGAAAAAAATGGCAACCCAATCCAGTATTCTTGCCTGGAGACTCCTATGGACCAGAGGAACCTGGTGGGCTATAGTCCATGGGGTTGCAGAGTCGGACACGACTGAGCAACTAAAAGCAAGGGGGTTTAATAGGGTTTTTAAGTTTCCACATCCTGCTTTGCCTTTGTCTCCCAGGCTTTGTTGATAAGAATCTTGTTAATTATCTTCCTGGGGCAGGGAAGGTGCCTGTTTTATCACAGTTGTTCAGTTTAGTTCAGTCGCTCAGTCATGTCCAACTCCTTGCGACCCCATGAATCACAGCACGCCAGGCCTCCCTGTCCACCATCAACTCCGGGAGTTCACCCAAACTCATGTGCAGATGCCATCCAGCCATCTCATCCTCTGTCATCCCCCTCACCTCCTGCCCCCAATCCCTCTCAGCATCAGTGTCTTTTCCAGTGAGTCAACTCTTCACATGAGTTGGCCAAAGTATTGGAGTTTCAGCTTTAGCATCAGTCCTTCCAATGAACACCCAGGATTGATCTCCTTTAGGATGGACTGGTTGGATCTCCTTGCAGTACAAGGGACTCTCAAGAGTCTTCTCTAACACCACAGTTCAAAAGCATCAATTCTTCGGCGCTCAGCTTTCTTCACTGTCCAACTCTCACGTCCATACATGACCACTGGAGAAACCGTAGCCTTGACTAGACGGACCTTTGTTGGCAAAGTAATGTCTCTGCTTTTTAATATGCTATTGGTCATAATAGATATTTAATATTGGTCGTAATAGATAGCATATTAAAAAGGTTGGTCATAACTTTCCTTCCAAGGAGTAAGCGTCTTTTAATTTCATGGCTGCAATCAGCATCTGCAGTGATTTTGGAGCCCCCCCAAAATAGGATAACTTAAATATTCCTGGATTATATTTTCACTGTCATATATATGGTAGTTTGAAAACAGTCCTTTGTTTTCCTGTTTAAAGACATGGATGCGATGGAGATGCAGCTGGGAGGAGGGGTACTGGGAGGCGGGGAAGGAGAAGGTGGGAAGAGTGGAGAGTAGCATGGAAACCTACATTGCATGCATGCCAAGTCGGGTCAGTCGTGTCCAACTCTGTGTCAGTCTGTGGACTGAAGCCCGCCAGGCTTCTCTGTCCATTGGATTCTCCAGGCAGGGTTATTAGAGTGGGTTGCCATGCCCTCCTCGGGGATCTTCTCAACTCAGGGATTGAACTTGTGTCTCTGCACTAGCAGGTCGGTTCATTACCACTAGCACCACCTTGGAAGCCCATATTCACACACACATATCAATTTAATATGCGCATGTACATATATAAATATATTTCTTTTTTAGATAGAGTCTTATATCCAGTAAATCAGTAAAGAAGCTCAGATTTATAGTGTTTTCTGTCCTTCCTTCCCTCCTATGTTTAGTGTCCTATCTGCCTATAGTTATGTGGTAATAAGAGCATTGGGCTTTCCTGGTGGCTCAGACAACAGGGAATCTGCCTGCAATGAGGTTCGATCGCTGGGTCGGGAAGATTCCCCTGGAGAAGGGAATGGCAACCCACTCCAGTATTATTGCCTGGAGAATCCTGTGGACAGAGGAGCCTGGCGGGCTATAGTCCATGGGGTTGCAGAGAGACAGACACGACTGAGCAATTTACGCAACATAGAGTGTTATATCTTTGTATCCTATAATACCATTAAAATTATTTTTTAAATCTTTCACTCTCCATTTAGCACTATCCAACATCTTTTCCAAGGAATTTGCTTTTTAAGAAATAAAATTCCTTGTCGATACATGCTGTGGTCATTCACAAGTAAATTATGACATCATGGAAAATAAACTTAATTATTCAGTCTTATTATGATCTGTTTAGTCTTATATCTTGACAGTATTCAAGTTTAAAGGGATTTGTGCATGCTAAATTGCTTCAGTCTTGTCTGCCTCTGTGCAAGCCTATGGACTGTAGCCCACCAGGCTCCTCTATCCGTGGGATTCTCCAGGCAAGAATCCTGCTCCAGGATGTATTCCCAACTAGAGATGACCACGTCTCTTCCATCTCCTGCATTGGCAGTCAGGTTCTTTACTGCTAGAGTCACATGGAAAGCCCAAAGGAATGTGTCGCTGAACAAAACCTAGCTGTAGGGTACTAGATAGAAGTCTCTGCTTAATGCAACCCCAAGGCAGCTGTTCAACATTTAAAAATAGAGGGGAGGGGGTTCATTACAATGTTGGATTTCTTACTTTTCTAGGAAATGGATTGTTTGAATGACATTAGAATTTCTGCATAGTTTCTGTTTGCCCCAGTTGGAAAGAAACTACCTCCCCCATACCCTTAATATATCCCAAATACTCCCTGCTGTTTTCCCACTAGCAGGACCAAGTGTCTTCGATGTTAACTTAGCCTCTTTTCCCCGTTCACCTTTTAATTCAGGAGAACATTGTCTCTGTTACCCGTATCTCTCTCAAAAGTCAGAAAATCACTGGAGCTACACGAGTTTTACAAGCTAGCATCCCTGATGTATATGAACTGTGTCCCCTCTGACCAGTGTGGTTCTCATTTCAGGTGCTTCAGTTATTTTAGCCTTGTCAGGACTGGTTCTCTGCACAAGCGGTGGGAGCATTGCTCATTTATGGAAATGAATTAATTCAGCCTGCTCACAGGGCCCTCAGAGGGCATGTGGGTGTCACCGACTAATGGACGGCACCCATGTTCACAGTGAATCAGATCCCCTCCAATGCCTGATTCACTGAGGTGTGTTGATGGTGCGGCCGCGGAGTACCATTTAGTATCTCATCAGACAGGACCCAACTGTTCTAACGGAGAGGAAAGAACACATTATGTCACAACATGTGTACATTCTGAGCTTTATTAATCCTATTTTATGGCTGAGATAAAAGACTCACCCAAAGGTATGTAAAATCAAACTAAAAATAAAATGAAGCTGTGATGTACTACATCCTATGCATAAACTCAAAACATTCTAAACATATGTCCCAATCTCTTGCCAGTAGATACAAATCATTTGTACCAATTCATTGGACTTTCAGGAAAGTACAGAAAGTAAAATAAATAAAAATGACATCTTTACTAGTCACCTAGTACAGATTGCTAAGGGTCGGACACAACTGAGCGACTTCACTTTCCCTTTTCACTTTCACACATTGGAGAAGGAAATGGCAACCCACTCCTGTGTTCTTGCCTGGAGAATCCCAGGGACGGGGGAGCCTGGTGGGCTCCCGTCTATGGGGTCACACAGAGTCGGACACGACTGTAGTGACTTAGCAGCAGCAGCAGTACAGATTGCTGCTTGTCCAGGAAACTTTGCAGTTGTTGGGAAAGTGTCTACTGTTTGGAAAAATACTTAGTTTACATTTTTAGATACATATGATCTTTTGAGATATGGAAAAATGTGTGATAGCTAAAGATGGCATCTAAAGATTCTGTCCAAAAATTAAGGTGGTGAAAATAAGTGAATCCATATATATAACATATTTCAAAGAAGAATGTTTGACATTTGGGTTTGTTTTTAGTGAAGTCTCAATTCCATTAAAATCTTTTATGGTGTTGGGTTTGTCATATCTTTGGAGAAAAACACGGTTGTAAATATTCATCTGAAATCCTTCAGTCATTATAGAAGCCTTAAGTGCTTTGAAATTCTGAGTATCAACCATGCACATCGGAAAGCTTTGCATTCTTTTATGACATGGTTTTCTTCTGTGTCTGGCTTTGGCGAACCTTTATCAACGTGATTAGATGGTTAGCTGCTCTCAGGGAGGTCCCTGCTCTCTCTGCTTCTGCATTGTCTTCTAACACACCAATTCTGCCACATCAACATAGGGATTATCTTTCCAAGATATGAATCTGGTGCTATACCTTCCCCTGAGGACACCATCATTTCACACTTAGATCCGTATCTTCCATACGAAGCAATAGATTCTTCATCTTCCAATTCGAACCCTTTCAGGACTCATGAACCTTGTATATAAAACTCAGAACTACTGAGCTCTTTAAGGAAACTGCATATGCTCTTCCCCTATCTGTCTGGATTTTTCTTAATCTTAATTTTCTTTTAATAAAGGAGCTCATCTATTAGTTTTCTAATAAAACTCACCTCTGTTGCTCCATAGTCCCACTTTCTTGGTACAATGGCATGGGTGTAGAAGATATTTCAGTGAATGCTAGTTGATATCAGACATTTCATAGTGATTTCTTAAATTCACTTTTTTTCAGATCTATGGGATAACTCTTACCAATAATCTTAAGATTTTTTTTCTTTTTTGGTTTGGTCAAATTATTTTCTATTCCTTTTCTTAATTATAGTAAAAGGATTTTCTGTAGAAAATATTTTGGAATATAGATTATTTGAGATATCGGAAAGCTGAGAGCTCGGTTGGTAGAAAATCGGCCTACAGTGCAGGAGACCCCGTTCGATTCCTGGGTTGGGAAGGTCTGTTGAAGAAGTGATGGGCTACCCACTGCAGTATTCTTGGGCTTCCCTTGTGGATCAGCTGGTAAAGAATCTGCCTGCAATGTGGGAGACCTGGGTTCAATCCCTGGGTTGAGAAGATACCCTGGAGAAGGGAAATGCTACCCACTCCGGTATTCTGGCCTGGAGAATTCCTTGGACTGTATAGTCCTTAGGGTCATGAAGAGTCAGATACGACTGAGTGCCTTTCATTTTCTTTCTTTCATTTCAAGGCCAACAGGGGTATCTTGAAATATAGTATATTGATAGGTAATTTAAGGTCTAGTAAGGTCAACATATCAGGAAACAACTATCATTGAAAAGGTAATTTATTATGAAAGTTCTGAAGAGGAGAGGGCAGGTCCAGTCTGGGGGGATGGGGAGGGCAGAGAAGGAGGGGAGTGGATGGGAAAAAGCCTTTTCTATGCTTTCCACAGGAAGGAACGGGTGAGGCCAAGTAAGCTGGTTAACGATTGGCTAGTTTGAATTGTTTCAGAGGCTCTGGGACAGGGGTTGTCCTGGACAGGACAGGGCTGTCCCTGGTTGTTTGGTACCTGACCCTGGAGTCATTAGGGCAGGTGGATAGTGATCTAGAGGGTGGGAGCCAGAGAGAGGAGATAGCTAGGCTGTGGACTCTTGACTGTTTGGCCTGTATTTGAAGAACATCCTTAGGAACTGGCTCACTCTGGGAGACATCAGCAAGTCCCCACATGTCAAAACGTCAACATACAGAAAACAGAAGACATGGTAGTACTGAGGGGAAAGTGGAAGCTAGCCCTGGTAGCTCTGAGAAATTTCCAGGATGTTGACACCTCTTTAAGCATTTCCCTTGTATGTATATGAATTGTTTATCTTTTCCTAAGTATTGAATAAATTACCAGGAAAACAGTGCCTCAAAACACATCACTAAATCAACTTACCATCCCTTAGTCAATTTGGTGATGAAATTTGGATCCAACACTGACAACAGTGTTTTCTTGGAACTAGAAGTAAATTTAACTGAGAAATGATTTTAAAAATCTGAAATAAATGTTGAGACTAATTATTATTAAGAAATGCTCTAGGGGATTTCTTGATGTCTGGTTCCTTCCTTCATTTGTGGAATATTTATTTAGTACTTATAGTTTTAGATAGTCTTTTCCTTAGCAGAAAAATAGATTGTGTATGATAAAAAACTGTAGAGCTATTTTCAATAAACTAATATTATCACAAAGAACACTGGTCTAATTTATCTGACTTTTTGATTTATAAAAATGAATAAGAATAGCTACCATATGGATGTATTTTATGCTAATATTTAATGCTAATGGTCAGAAATTGCTTATTACCTCTGTATTTTCAGATGTATCAGAGCTGTAACCCTGTTCTGAAGTAGATCACTCTGATTTTTTGATGTCCTCTGTGTGTAAATGACCATTTCCCTTAAATGCATTCAGCTAAAAGGCATATATATATATAATCAAATGTTTTAATTGTTGACTTATTAAAAATAATTTCAGAATGAGTAAAATGAAAGCATTTCATGTTTTAAACTATGTGTTTATATCAGAAATATACAATGATGGTATTGATATAAGTACGTGTCACTAGATCATGTATGAGTCTGCTCTCAGAGAATAGACTGTGTTGCTCCAGGTATGGTTTTGAAGGAAGGTGAGAACAGAGGAATTCCACTTCTGCATGTTGTCTCAAATATCAGTGATGTTTAAATCAGTTTAAGAAGTGTTTATTGGGATTTCCCTGGCAGTTCAGTGGTTTAGACAAGACGATGTGCTTCCACTGCAGGGGTCATGAATTTGACCCCTGGTTGGGGAACTAAGATCCCACATTCCCTGTGGTGTAGCTAAACAGTAAATAAATTAAAAAAAAAAAATTAATAAGAGAGAAGTGTTTATTGTGTTAAGAAATACAAAGTAGAAGAATCCATCTGGAGGCTGTACCTTAGAAAAGCTTAAATTCCACAGAGGAAATCAGATCCATAAAGAGATAATTTCAATATGAGAAGTGGTATGATAAAATATCTAAGGGTGATGTGTGTGTGTTCAGTCATGTATGACTCTCTGTGACCCCATGGACCATAGCCTGCCAGACTCCTCTGTCTGTGGGATTTTCCAGGTGAGAATACTGGAGTGGGTTGATATTTCCCACTCCAGGGGATATTCCTGACTCAGGGATCGAATCTGCATTTCCTGCATTGGCAGGCAGGTTCTTTACCACTGAGCCACCTGGGAAACCTCTGTGAATGAGGGCTTTTTACACAAGGGAATTTGTCTAGTAGGTAAGCTTTATCTGAAGCTTAGAAGATGCTTAAATAATAATAAGCATAAACATAGTTTTATTTTTTAATAGCTCTTCATTGAAGGAAGTGAATTTAGCAGGAGGAAATGAAAATTAAATTAGGTGAAATTAGCAAAGGATCCAGGAGGTTTACAAGGAGAAAGGTGGTGATAAAATGCAAGAGTGTTGGGAACACAGCTCTATCCCTGAGGGACCTGCAGGCCACATTGAAGAGTTTTTCAGTAGAAGAGTTTATTTCAAAAGATCTTTTTAGCTTCTGTATGGAGGATGGAGTTAAGGGTAATAAAACTGGAGGGTGGAAATTGCTCATTCACGATGTTAATGCAATGGACTGTATGTGAGGTGATGGGAACATGGTGGGAGTGCATATAAAAAGTCAACTATGTGTTTGAAAAACATGGATGTACTAAATTTCATTAGACTTGGAACTAACAGAATACAGGTCCCCAAGACAGGGAGGAGCTAAAGAAAGGCCCAGAGCTCACCTAGAGTGATTGTATAATGGATATAAGGCCTGGAGGAAGAATTATGTGTTGAGCAAGTAGAGTTGGACATGCCTTTGGAAAGGCCATGTAGATATGAGTCCAAATGTTATGGATAAATGATATCAGACACCTCTGATGTGATTATTGTTGCTCTGTCATGAGCTATCACGCACTTAAGGGCAAAGCGACACATTTTAAAGAGAAATATTGCACAAAATGTGAGATACTGACCTTCCTGAAAGAGCCTTTACAGTTTTTATTTTGTTTTATTCTTCCCCAAGTAGAAGTGATTTTTTTTGAAAGTCTGTCTCTAGATTATTTTTCAAAGGATTTGAAGAAGGCTTGTTTGCTCCTGTTACTCTAAATTAGCTGTTATTGACCTTTTGGAATCTATTAACTATTTATTTATATTTAAACCACAGATATATTGAATGAAAAGGGCAGCAGGTTAGAAGAAGGAGATTAATCAAGTAGAAACAGCCTGCATATGTGATGAGATGGACAAGGTTCTATCCCAGTTAATGTCTATCAATTAGATAACACCAAGTCAAAAATAATGGCATGAATTTTTTCCCTCCACCACAGAAAATGTAGCATAAAATCACCATTTTTTTTCTTTAACAGTTGAAACCTTGGCTATATTAGTAGCTGTGGCACCAAAATGAATCAGATTCTTGAAATTTCTTCCATTCTTATGATTCAAATTGTTAAAGAAAAAGTTTAAAATAATAGTGTTTATTGTACTTTAATGCACTGAATAAAAATGACAACATGCAATCATTCAACAAATACTTAATGAATATAGACTAATGCACTGTTCTAAGTACTGAGCTTTTTTTGTTGTTATTCAGTTGCCAAGTCGTGTCCGATTCTTTGCAACCCCGTGGACTGCAGCATGATAGGCTTCCCTGTCCTTCACTGTCTCCCAGAGTTTGCTCAAACTCATGTCCATTGAGTTGGTCATGCTGCCCAACCATCTTATTCTCTGTTACCATTCTCCGCCTACCCTTAAATCTTTCCCAGCATCAGGATCTTTTCCCAGAAGTGAGCTTTTCCAAATAATATGTTAGGTAGAAATAAATGCTGTGAAGAAGAAGGGTGGTGAGTGAATATAGAGATGAAAATGGTGACATGGTATTTTGCAAAGAAAGGTCAACATATCTAGAATATTGACTACATAAAAAGAGACAAAGAATATGTAGATTTGCATCTATGTAAAAGCTGGCAAAACTAAGCAAATTCCACCTTCTAGTGTTCTTGCCTGGAGACTCCCAGGGATGGGGGAGCCTGGTGGGTTTCCGTCTATGGGGTCGCACAGAGTCGGACACGACTGAAGTGACTTAGCAGCAGCAGCAGCAGTGTATATCAACTTTAGTTTCAGAGATGTATTTCAAAGTCTTGAGTGTGACTTGGGTATTTATATACATTACATAATGTTAGATTTCATAGTAACTCATTAACATGCATCTCTACTGATATCTTTAAGCAATTAAAGTGCTTTAATTAAGCATTTTGGAAATTGAAAGTAAGGAAATAATTATTCCTGTGCTCAGGAATCTCACTGCAAGAATGTTCATTATAGAAATGTTTGGATTTGTAGAAAACCACAGATAACTTAGATGTACAAAAAGTATTTTGCCATCTCTGTGATATGATTATAACTAAATTGACTTATTTTTGTATTTTATATGACATAAATTTTTACAATGAATACATATTAATTTTATGATAATGAAACAAAAATTACTTTAAAATATTAAGCCCTATGCATTATCACATAGATAAATATTAACAAACACTTGAACGTATTTAAGTAGTAATCAGTAATCACTTAAATACATATTAGCAATTATTATTATGGCCTTTAAAATTCGCTGTTTATGCAAAAACATTTGATTAAAATGAAAAAAGCTTCAAAATCATTGCAAATCTTTATGAAATAGATTAGGTAATTTCATGAGTTTTTATTCTTTTTCATTGAATAATTTATTTATTTTGTGGAGGAATGGATCATATAGATGATAACTATATTTATTTGTAGAAATTGTATCGTGTATAAAGTAAAAAAAAGAAATAGCTGCAAGTTTCTCAGTGCCATGCTACAGTGAAATAAATGGGGGTTCCTTGGGAAAAGGGCTGCTTGTAGGTCTGGGGCAGAAAAAATGCAAGATGAGCTTAGGGCATCATATAGTGGCAGAAAGAGAGAAGAGAAAAGAGAAAGCAAGAGGGTGAGGAGGACTCAGAAAGGAGCAAGAGGTGGGGAGGGAAGGGGAAAGGGGAGGGAGGGGGCTGAGGTGTCAGAAGAGAAGGAGGGGGAAGGAGCAGGAAGGGCAGGAGAAGGCCACAGGGGCTAACTGATACACGCCTGATAGGCGCCAACCACAAAGAGCTTCCAATGGCTAAAATATGGGACCATTTGAGCAAGCATTGAATTAAAGTCAAAGAAGAAATAAACATGCACAGTCCCATAGTTATATGAATACATGTTTGAATGAATGAATTATTGTTGTCAATCGCTAATAAGTCATGTCTGACTTTTTCTGACCCCAGGGCCTGCAGCACACCAGGCTTCCCTGTCCTTCACTATCTCCTGGAGTTCACTCAAACTTGTGTCCATTGAGTCGGTGATGCCATCCAACCATCTAATCCTCTATCAACCTCTTCTCCTCTTGCCCTGAATTTTTCCCAGCATCAGGGTCTTTCCTAGTGAGACAGCTCTTCACATCAGGTGGCCAAAGTGTTGGAAAGAATGAATAAATATAAGAAATCTTACTTATAGAAAAATTCTAAATAATATATGTAGCTACTCCCCACTCCAGGAGGTGGAACTTAATTCTCCTTACCTGAAACGTAGGCTGGACTTGGTGACTCGGTTCCCCAGATGAAGTTTAGAAAGTGGAAAATAGTCACTTTGCAGTGAAGAGGCATGGCAGACATCACCTTGATCAATATCACTTCTGAAAAGTCATGTTGCCATCATGCCTCGCCAGATAGGGAGTGATGAAGACGCCAACTCTGGGATTTTTTTCCCCAAACGATACCAATCTTGTCCTAAGAAAACTACAGACCAAGCCTGACTGAGAAGGATTCTACAAAATATAACCTGACCAGTACTCTTCTAAAGTGTCAAAGTTGTGAAAGACAAGGGACGAATAAGGAAACCTCATTGATTGGAGGAGGTTCAGGAAACTAAGTAATGAAAGCTGGACCTTGAAGAAGGGTGAACTCCAAAGAACTGATGTTCTTGAACTGTGGTGCTGGAGAAGATTCTTGAGTCCCTTGGGCAGCATGGAGGTCAAACCAGTCAACTCTAAAGGACATCAACCCTGAATATTCACTGGAAGGACTCATGCTGAAGCTCCAATATGTTGGCCACCTGATGCAAAGAGACAACTCATTGGAAAAGACCCTGATGCTGGAAAAGATTGAGGGCAGGAGGAGAAGGGGAAGACAGAGGATGAGGTGGTTGGATGGCATCACTGACTCAATGGACATGAGTTTGAGCAAACTCCCGGAGATAGTGAAGGACAGGAAAGGCTGGCGTGCTGCAGTCCATGGGGTTGCAAAGAGTCAGACACGACTTTTGATGATAACAAACATGAAATGTGAGATCCTGGACTGGATCCTGGAATAGGAAAAGCAAGCAAACAAATTTGTGACAACTGGTGAAATCCAAATATAGTCTATATTTCAGTGAATAATGATATATCTAACATGTCTTGGGGATTCTCCAGTGGCTGAGTCATAAAGAATCCACCTGTGATGTAGGAGATGTGGGTTTGATCCCTGGGTCAGAAGATCCCCTGGAGAAGGAAATGGCAACCCACTCAAGTATTCTTGCCTGGGGAACCTCGTGAACAGAGGATCCTGGTAGGCTACAGTCCATGGGGTCACAAAAGTATTAGATATGACTTAGTGACTCAACCAAAACAACCAAGTTATGTCTCAGACTTCACAAATGTACTCAGTTATATAAAATGTTAATGTTAGAGAAAGTTGGGTGGAGAGTGTGTAGGAACTCGCCATTGTATCTTTGCTACTTTTTTTAAATCAAAAATTATTCTAAAATAACAAGTGTATTAAAAAGAAAACTGTAAAACAGATTCTCATTGAAGAAACCAGACATCCAAATGATCATATATTTTAAGCTAATTAAAATCCTGATTTGGAAGAAAACAATGAGATTAAAAAAAAAAAAAACATAGTGTTCTGTAACAAAACTATATGGACTCTGATCCTTCTGTGTATCTAATTGTCCCCCACCAAGCTCCTCTGTCCATGGGATTTTCCAGGCAAGAATACTGGAGTGGGTTGCCATTTCCTCGTCCAAACTACATATATACAAAATAATATAATCAGAAATGTAAGTGGTTATTTCATGAAAATAGAATTGTCCCTTTATTTTTCTCATTTAAACCTTCCTATTATTCTAAGTTTTCTATAAGGAAATATTTGAGAGAAAACAGGAAGACAGAAGTATTTCCTAAGTATTTATTTGTTTATTTTGTGGTGTTGTATACAAATACATTTTAATGTTTTCAATTTAATAGATTAAATTATATTTCAAATTATATACATTCTTACTTTATTGTAAGTACCTTGCTGCATGAAGATCATTAAAATATATTAATTTACTAAAATGTTCAAGTTTCCACATTATAAATACATTGCCAGAAACACATTTTGAATCATAATTAAATGAAACTACATTCTCCTTTCTCTTTCCCTTCCCCGCCCTCTCTCTAAATACATACACACACACACACACACACACACAGTCACATATATGGAATAATATATAGATCATTTCATGCATTAGACAGAGAGAGAGATAGATAAAATCTACTAAGATGTACCAACCTGTTACCCAGTTAACACTCTGATCGCTTATTTTGGGGGTTCACTTTCTACATTCTCTGGAAATGTATTAATTTCTTATTGTTTAAGAATATTGTTTAATTTCTTTTTAACAATAAACATATATTACATTTGTAGTAAAAATTAGCAAAGGCACTTTTTAAAACTGTAAAATCTTTAGATGAAAAACACTTTTCCAAAATATCTCATCTGAGTGTCTACAAACTCAGAGAAACTAAAGGGTAAGTAACAGTGAAATTTAAAAATAAAAGCTTTCTCTACCATGATGATTTGATGAATCGGGCACACTCCAACCTGAGTTATTGTTAGAAACAAAATCATGGACGCACTCTGATTTTGCATTCACTTTTTGACTAGCCAAATAGTTCAGATTGCTTAAACAGCTCAACCACACATTTAATCACTGCAGAGAAAACTTTATTCTAAGGAGTGAAAAGCAATCAGGGTAATAGGGGGAAAAATGTGGCTTGTCCCAAAATAAGCACAACATATTATCAGCTGTCAAGTGAAATTGTAATGTATGTTGCAGGAAAAATAACTAAACTCTGATAGATTTTTACAATATCTCAGTCTCTTAAGTGTATGGTGCATGTTTATGTATAAATTATATACCATAGATTACTTCCAGGAATTTGTAGTTTCAAAGCCAACTCTGAGTTCACATCCACATGCTAATCTTGTGCAAGCATTTAACCCATTCCTGAAGAACAGCTTTGATGTGGTAAGGTGAGAGACCTGGATCAGAGAGCACTGTATGTTTTTCAGCTGACCACTGACCACCTGAAAGATGAGATTTGATCCTCATGAATAACATTTCTTCATGTTTTTGTTAATATCCTAGGACTGTCTGAAGAAAGAAACCATGCTCATCCTTCCTGTCACTTTTTTCATTTGCATAAAACTAAGGAAGAAAGGCATCAACATTTGTATAAATCACTGTTCTGTGCCCAAAACTGAATGTAGATTTTGAGTTAGGAGAAAACATAGGAAGAGTGTATTCCTTCCTCTGTCTAAGCTCTGGGAACATTTACTTCCTAAGAGATGAATGGGGAATGTTTGTTGTCAATTAATATATGTTGGGGGTATATAAAATGATGATGTGTCTGTTATTCAACTTTCACTGATATGAAACTGACTGCAGACTTACTTTCTGGGATTCAGAATTTACTCCCTCCTTCTGACTTTTTTGTTTATACACTTTGCAAGACAAAAAGTAATTTCTGCGAACTGCTGGATTATAAATTCAACCTGGGATCTGATAATCAGATTCCACTTTTTCTCTGTTTTATCTCTCATCACAGATGATAAAGATAGTGCAATTGGAATTCAGCTGTGACAGTATAGATGATTAAGCTAAAATCTAATTGGCTTTGCAGTGTTAGCAGAAGCCAAAATTTAATGTCTGCTTTTTTTCCTCCATAGTAAAATAAACCTCTGTGATTCACAGTCTCAGAACAGAATTCCGTTGATTAAGAAAGTCTTTTTATGGCTGTATAAAGTCTTATAGTAAATAATTGACTGTGAGAATTAAAACAAAGTTCTAAGTTATGTTTTTCCTTGTGAACTTTTTAGAATGCAATGATTCTCTGAACTGTCACTTAAAATCAGAAATGGTTTTGCTAAAAAGATATATCATATTTTTAAAATATTCAAAGTCTATTGATTTGAAGGAAAAACTTAGAGATACTTTTAAGCAATATTTGAAATAAGTGTACTCGTGACAATTCACTTTATGGCATTAGTTAAGAGCAAAACTTATGCTGGCAAATACTGCACAGATAAAAGAGCAAATATAACCTCTGGTAGCTCTGCTCCTACCACCATGATATAGCCGGAGCCGGCTATCGTTACTGTTACCACGATCCAAAATATCCCCCAGGCTGACTGAGCTAACAAGAGAAGAGGGTGTGTGATGAGAAGATGTTCGTGTCAGGTTTTCAACTTGCTGTTAGTTTTTCTCCAGTGTCTGTCTCTCTGGGTTCTCTGGCAAATCTTACCCCAAACTAGAGGCAGGCTTCATCCTGGCTTATAATCCTGAGATAATTAGAGCTATTGAATGTGATTAGGTTTCCAGTGTGACTAGGTTTGACCAAGAGACATGAATTTGATCCCTGGGTTGGGAAGACCCACTGGAGGAGGAAACAGCAGTCTGTTCCACCAGCATTCTCTCCTGGAAAGGGCAGGAGGAGCCTGGCGGACTGTTGTCCACGTTGTCAGAAAGAGCTGGACACAACTGAACACACACACCGTCATCATTTTTAGAGCCAATGCGACTCGGTTTTCTACAACTTAAAACTAAAAGCTGAAAGTATTTTTATTGAAAAAGGTCTGATTAGGGTGACTAAGATTCTATTTGTACTTAAAATTTGATCTGAATTATTGCAGTTCACCACTGACCCATTCTGTGGGTTGGCGACCCACGAACCAACAGTGCATAATAAACAAGATCATTTCATTTTCTATTTCTGGTGTGAATAAGAAACAGTTACTATACTGTTGCCCACTATACTCTGTTTCTGAGGGTGGGTAAAAGTTGTTCATACTTTGTAAAGGTTTATAGAATTTCATGTTTTCAATGAAATTCCTAAAGATCAAACTACAACTATGCACAGCATAGATTAGATTTGTGTTCTTCTAATCATATATGGGTGAGACTGTCTTTTTTCAGAGTAGTTGAGAACATGGGCAACACACTTCTCTATTGGAAAGCCAAGGGTTTAATAAGGAATTTGAAACAGACATGAACCCTAAGAGCAAGGGATAAAGCAAGTTAAAGTTCAATTTACTACAAACTCTAGGTACTACCATAAAGTTTACTGAAAATGTAGTAGAATATAAAAAACATTAGAAAATGAGTATACCACAAACTCTGCCTTCTAATCCTTTATTGTTATGTCATAGAAAAGAAAATTTGTTACCAAAATCCGTATTTAAAATCATGAACACTTAGCCTCGTTTAAGAAGGAAAATATTAAAGTCTCCTAATATCTCAGGGATTATATTTTTACTTTTTCAGGTAAACTCCCAATTTCTAAGTCAAAATTTTGAAGCCTATAAGTCAGTGATGGAACTTCTGTTATTAGTATGACAGTTGAAGAGTTTTAAGTTGTTAAGGGTTTTCTATCATCAGTCTTTACAAGTCCTGTGTCCACTTCAGGACCAGAACAAAACAGAAAGAGAAGGAGAACCCAGGACTAAAGAGTTTTCTAGAAAAACCCCTTTTGTCCTTTATTCAGTGCGGACACTCATTGGAAGATGATAAACTTCACACTGAAGCTCAACATACAGTAACAAAGCTAAAATGTTGTTTCTTTCTTCTTTTAGGGGCTGATGTTATCAACTTCGATGGCCATGTTGTGTTACCATATAGATTCAGAAACAAGAAGATGAAAACGCTGAAAGATGTCATTGCCTTGAAATTTAAAACCTCTGAAAGTGAAGGGGTAATCTTACACGGAGAAGGACAGCAAGGGGATTATATTACTTTGGAACTCAAAAAAGCCAAGCTGGTCTTCAGTTTAAACCTAGGTATGTTCTGATTTTTGGCACCATTCCTTCCATTTATTGGTATCCCTGTTAGTTAAATGCTAATGGTCTTTAATCCTTAAAATGTAAATTAAAAGAGTTCACATTATGTTGTTGTCAATTCATTTTTAATTCATAGTGCTTGATATATATTTATATACATGCTCATTTCCAAATATGTATTCAACACCTCTTCTATCCAGTTACCATACTAGCATCTGGCGTACAGCTGGGCACTGTATCATCTATTATTTAAAAACAACTAAATCAGAAGATATGACCTCAAATACTGATGAGTAGTATGAAATCAATTAAATAAGCTTGACATAATAAAGGATACTGTATAGGCAAGGGGGTAAATATTAGAATATGTAGTGAGGAAAGTCCTCTCCAAGAAGATATTCAGGATGAGGTTTCAGTGATGACAAAAACAAGACCTGAAAATATCTGGGACAAAGCAGTTGCGAAAGGATCATGAGACTAAGACCCGATCTGCCCAAGGAACAAGATGAGGAGGCTAGTATGGGTATTCACAGGATAGGAGAGGAAATTAGATGGTATTTTAAGAATGGGAAGCTGTTGGTAGACTTAAAGTTATATGGCCTCATGATCTTATTTTTAGAAATGTACTGAGACTTCTGTAAAAGAAAATGCTTGCATGAACAAGAGAGTCACAGCTGGACTTCTGCCTGGTGTAACTGAGAGATCACCACTGCTTGCAGAAGCTGGCTTAGGGGAAATGTAGAAAAATAGATTCACCTGGGAGATGGGTTTGGTTGTAAAGTTAGTATGGTTTGTAATTAATCGAGTATGGAGTAAAAAAGAAAGGGAACATATAAAGAATAACCCTAGGGTATGGCTTGAGTTCCAAATAGACATTTGTACCATTTTTAGAAATACAGAAAGCCTTATTTTCTCTTCAGTTCCTTCTAACGGAGGTGTACTAATTCTTTCCAATAGAGAAAGTCTAGACATCTGTTGGAACATGGTGCATTTTAGCTGCCTGCTAGTCATCAAAGTTGAGATTCTATTAGGGAGTTCCATGTGTGATATTGACAGGAGAAGGTGCTACATGAAGCCCGAGGAGAAGAGACAGTGAATAGGAGGAAATATGAGTATATGGCATCAGAGACCAGGGAAGGAGAAGAGCCTGTCCCTTATGGTCTACCGTATTGAAGTCCCCTAAAATGTCATTTAAAACAGAAAAGTGAGGTCACTGGCCACGTAGTAGTTACTGTTGATCTACACAAGAGACCTCTTCAAGAAAATTAGAGCTTCCAAGGGAACATTTCATGCAAAGATGGGCTCGATAAAGGACAGAAATGGTATGGACCTAACAGAAGCAGAAGATATTAAGAAGAGGTGGCAGGAATACACAGAAGAACAGTACAAAAAAGATCTTCACGACCAAGATAGTCACGATAACGTGATCACTGACCTAGAGCCAGACATCTTGGAATGTGAAGTCAAGTGGGCCTTAGAAAACATCACTACTAACAAAGCAGGTGGAGGTGATGGAATTCCAGTTGAGCTATTTCAAATCTTGAAAGATGATGCTGTGAAAGTGCTGCACTCAATATGCCGCAGATTTGGAAAACTCAGCAGTGGCCACAGGACTGGAAGAGGTCAGTCTTCATTCCAATCCCAAAGAAAGGCAATGCCAAAGAATGCTCAAACTACCGCACAATTGCACTTATCTCACACACTAGTAAAGTCATGCTCAAAATTCTCCAAGCCACGCTTCAGCAGTATGTAAACCGTGAACTCCCAGATGTTCAAGCAGGTTTTAGAAAAGGCAGAGGCACCAGAGATCAAATTGCCAACATCTGCTGGATCATGGAGAAAGCAAGAGAGTTTCAGAAAAACATCCATTTCTGCTTCATTGACTATGCAAAGCCTTTGACTGTGTGGATCACAATAAACTGTGGAACATTTCTGAAAGAGATGGGAATCCCAGACCACCTGACCTGCCTCTTGAGATACCTGTATGCAGGTCAGGAAGCAACAGTCAGAACTGGGCATGGAACAACAGAGTGGATCCAAATAGGAAAAGGTGTACGTCAAGGTTGTATATTGTCACCTTGCTTATTTAACTTATATGCAGAGTACATCATGAGGAACGCTGGGCTGGAAGAAGCACAAGCTGGAATCAAGATTGCCGGGAGAAACATCAATAACCTCAGAATTCAGATGACACTACCCTTATGGCAGAAAGTGAAGAGGAACTCAAAAGCCTCTTGATGAAAGTGAAAGAGGAGAGTGAAAAGGTTGGCTTGAAGCTCAACATTCAGAAAACAAAGATCATGGCATCTGGTCCCATCACTTCATGGGAAATAGATGGAAAAACAGTGGAAACAGTGTCAGACTTTTTTTTGGGGGCTCCAAAATCACTGCAGATGCTGATTGCAGCCATGAAATTAAAAGACGCTTGCTCCTTGGAAGGAAAGTTATGACCAACCTTGATAGTATATTAAAAAGCAGAGACATTACTTTGCCAACCAAGGTCCGTCTAGTCAAGGCAATGGTTTTTCCCGTGGTCATGTATGGATGTGAGAGTTGGACTGTGAAGAAAGCTGATCGCCGAAGAATCAATGCTTTTGAACTGTGGTGTTGGAGAAGACTCTTGAGAGTCCCTTATACTGCAAGGAGATCCAACCAGTCCATTCTAAAGGAGATTAATCCTGGATGTTCATTGGAGGGACTGATGCTAAAGCTGAAACTGCAATACTTTGGCCACCTCATGCGACGAGTTGACTCATTGGAAAAGACTCTGATGCTGGGAAAGGTTGGGGGCAGGAGGAGAAGGGGATGACGGAGAATGAGATGGCTGGATGGCATTACCGACTCTGTGGATATGAGTTTGAGTATACTCCGGGATTTGGTGATGGACAGGGAGGCCTGGCGTGCTGTGATTCATGGGGTCGCGGAGAGTCGGACACGACTGAGCGACTGAACTGAACTGAACTGACTCTCATTAAAATAAAAAGAATAGTAGTTTTATTGTCATCAGTTAAGAAAAGATAAAAAGGGTACAAATGACTATTTTATGTATAGTCAACTAGAAATGAAGGAATCTGAAATAATATGCTGATTAGAGAATGAGTTGAAAGTCAAAGAAGGAGTTACTATTTTGTTTTGGGCTTTCGTTGTTGTTTCTAAGTGGACAAGCCTAATCATTTTTGTATTTTGATAATGTAGTTAAGATTTACTTAAAACTAAAGGGAAGGTCCAGAAGACAGATACTGACATTCAGAATTAGAGTTTATGCAAATCAATAATATATCTATCCTCTTCTTGCTGGCCTAAAATTTTCAGAATTTATTCGAGTTGTTTGAAGGGCATCATATATTCTACATTTTTATGTTTAGTGATTTTAGGATTCTATAAAGATTTTGTAATCTAAATTTTATCAGTAACTAAAATTTGCATGTTAAATGCATCCCAATGGAAAGCTATAAAACTGAAAATTAGAACACAAAGAGATCCTGCCTACTTGATTTTCTTATCAACATGGTTCTAACTTTCTTAAATATGGCTTGTTTCCCATATATTAACTTTTATTACTTTGAAAATCAGTAGTTTACTAAAAAATACAACTTCAGTTAGTTTTTTTCCGTTGATAGTACTTAATATAGTGTCTACAAACATTATTCTTTATTATAAAACTTTTCACATTCAAAATCTTATAGAAAAAAGTTTCCATAACAAGTAAACTATCCAAAAACCCTGATTTTAAAATTGTACAAAGATATTTAAATTTTTATATTAAAATTGTAAAACAAAAATGCATGCCAAAACCTGGGAAAATTCAAATAGAGAAGTTTAATGTCATTCTTGAATGAAAATTCATTCCACTCTATAACTGTACTAAGACTTTAGGAGAAAATATTAGCAAAAATTATAAGGAAAACTCATTGAAGAAAAATGATAGTCTATAAACACCAAATGCTCAATCAAGCTATCTATGAAAGAAATATACAATAAAATAATGATTCTAATTTTTTCAAGCAAGTAAATAAATTTTTTAAATGATAGTATCTGTATCGGTGTGTTATGCAATTAAAAGGATTCTTTGTCCTAAAAATATTTCAAGAAAACAATTTAATAATATATCTTCAGATATTTTAATTTTCTATATATATTGATTCAGTAATCATAAAGAAATAATAAGAAACAGCTCTAGAATTTCTGTCCAAGGATGTATACTTTGCAATATTAGTTACAATAACAAATATTAAAAGAAAAAAGCTTAACAGATAGAAATACATTGGTATGTGTTTAAAATATCTGTGAATAATTTGGGGGATATTGACAGGCATTAAATTAAAGCAGTAGGCAAACTATAAATGTTATATCAATATTTTATATGAATATGAATTATATGATTATATTTATATAATTTTTTAAAATGTCTGGAGGAACTAGACCACATTATTTTTCGTGGTGGAAATGAGTGATTAATGCTTTACACATTAATTCTTTATAAAGTTGGATCATATCTAAAGTAATTAATTTTTCAAACTTTTCTCCTCTTTTTTTTTAAAGTGAAACACACAGAGTAGCCTTTAAAAGCCGCTGGGCCTTGTAAGAGTGTGATGCTACTATTCTGAAACAAGAACTGATCATATGGCCTCATACAAAAAGATCGTTACCCTGTCATTGGAAAGCAGTTTATGTAGAGTATTATTGACAAATTTATGACAACCACGGAAAAACATCCACTCAGATATCCACTCTCAGTCTTAATGCTATTTCCTTACTACTGGCACATCTACATACCGCTTAGTCTTCTAGTCTAAATATTTAATGTAAGAAAACTGAATGTATTCGTTCACTTAAACTTATTCTTCTTTTCTTTCGTCCTCTCCCATCCCTATGTACCTACACAGTCATAATCACAGTCACAGGGAAACATTTGATTTCATCACCAAAAGGAAAAAAATTCATACAGGAGATCCATAGAAAATGTCAGCTATAGGTGTATTAGCATCATAAATATGAAAAAAGGAAATAATTCTTCCGTCAATTGTGTGTTTATTTTATTTCTATTATGCTATTTATTCTGAAGCAATAGTCTATTTTATAGCATTTAGTTTTGCCTGACCATAAAAAACAATGCTTCATTAGACAAAATAGAAAATGGTATAAAATATGTAAACAGCATCCAGAGATGACCTCAATAAATATTTCAGACTCTCACAATCTTCCACTCTTATTTATAGTCCTGTTTCTATGGAGATCTTATTTCAAAACTGAACTAATGCTACATATGTAATTTTGCAGATTTTTATTTTAAAGTATAACTTGAGTAAATTTTCCATGACATTAAATATTATGTTGTGCTTAAGATTATGGCTTTAGGAATCAGAAAATATTTGTCATGCTGTATTTTCTTGACCAATAATAGTAATAATAACAACAATAATAAAAATTAACAGGTAACTTTTTAATGAACATTCACTGTATGTCAGGAAATAAGTTCTTTGCTTATATGGATTAATTTCATCCTCACAGCAACTTTGTAAAGCAGGTACTATTATTTTTCCCTTTTTACATATGACCAAAGAGAGGCTCAGAGAGCAGTCACCTTGGCCAGGATCATGGAGCAAACCAGTGATAGAACAGCATCAGAATCCAGGGACTCTGGCTCCAGAGCCCACAGGGCACTGACTTCATAAGGAATATACCAAACTTATCAGAATTCATGGCTCAGTAATTAAAAAATAAATAAAACTCATGGTTTTTAAGGGAACAGAGATTTTTCCATCTCTAATAGCTTTTATGTAGTTTGAATATGCGACTTAAAAATAAGTATTATTCCATGCTTTATTACATAGGTTGTCCTATGTAAACTCCAGTAGACAGAGATGCCATAAAAATGTCTGCCCATGGTGTAGTAGATGACATAGAGTTCTGGTGTCTTTACCTGGTTCCTTTTCCATTCACGTGATTCAGGAAGCAACCAGCTTGGCCCCATATACGGCCACACATCCGTGATGACAGGAAGTCTGCTGGATGATCACCACTGGCACTCTGTGGTCATCGAGCGCCAGGGCCGGAGCATCAACCTCACCCTGGACAGAAGCACGCAGCACTTCCGCACCAATGGGGAGTTTGACTACCTGGATTTGGACTATGAGGTAAACCTGAGGATGTGTAAATTGTCATGCATCAAGTGACTGCTTCAGTTTCATGTTGTCTTGTTGAATTATTATTAATTGTATACCTTCATATACCAGTTTCATTTTATTCTCCAGAGAAGACTTAAAGCTTCACAACCTAATTTATAGGTAATTTTATTACATTTTAAATTGTTAATGAGTTATTGAAATATTTTTTAAAACTTGGAACCAAAGTAGCATGTATTTGAAGAAAAGGACCATTTATTATGTTATCAGAGCCATTTAACAAAACCAGAATAAATTAAGTCATAATCTTTCTATTGGTAATTATAAATTGCTTGTTATTGATAATATACAATATGTTATGTACATGATTGCCTAATATTTATTAGAAAACATTACATAAGGAATCCTACATTAAACCATTTATAAATTCATGACTATAGATAATTCCTTTGACAAGTTCTATTTTCTCAGATATAAATGTCATAAAATAAATAAAAATACAGACTATTTTAAAGAGACTTCATAAATAAAAGGATATTTTTTACCTTCCAGATGACTAAAGATTAAAAGTAATCAGTGATCATATTGGTCTGGTAAAAATATATATTCTCATAATACACTGAGAGGCATATAAAGTTTTTTTTAAAATAAGTTTTTGGAGAGCAATTCAACTTTAAAGTGTCCATCAAAAATGTTAATCATAAGTAGGAATAAAAGTTCTGTAAAAACAGGTTCATGACTGGGACACCCCTATGACTTTGCTGTGCCATTTCAATGTGCCTTGGTCCCAATGTTGAAATTACAGATATATATATACACACACCACATTAATGTGTGCTATTGATTGCTGTTGTTCAGTTGCTAAGTCACGTTCAGCTCTTTGCAACCCCATGGACTGCAGCATGCCAAACATCCCTCTCCACTATCTTCTGCAATTTTTCAAACTCATGTCCATTGAGTCAGTGATATTGATATCCACCCATAAATCTCTTAGAACATAAAATGTACTTATCATAAAATAGTATGTGAAAAGTCAGGATTTACAACTATATTTTTTATTTTCCTTATATGTTTAAATAGTTTCTAATCTAAATTTTCTGTAATATGAATACATTACATATATTTCTAAACATAATTTTAGAATGGAATATGCAATATAAATTTTGATACAGAGACTTTTATTGACATTAAAATAAATTTAAGGTTATCAGGGAATAATTACCCCCCAAAAAAATCTCTTTAAAGTGAAAATGATTGTTGAAAGGCAAAGAATGTGAAAATTCCCCAAATTCCTATCTTCTCTAAATTAGTATTAATCTTGGCTTATGTGACCTATCTCCTATTGTCTGAGAGAATTTAAAGATGAATTATTCATTCTCCATTAATAAACTTTGAAGTACTCTAGAAGAGGTAAGAAATCCTAAAACATTAGCAATGGGCAAACACAATTTCAATTTTCAAAAAAAACAATTAAAAATTTGGGATCAATATCCCTGTTGAGTTTGCGGTGAAATCTATGAATATTCATGCACACACAACGCCTCCTATATGGTCAGCAGTTTCATCAACACTTCAGAGCCCTTCTAGATAGAATACCATGTTTGAGAACCTCACCTGTGGACCAAAATGCCTGAGACATATTTGTCAGGGAGACATAGAAAGAAATTTAAATTGACTAAGAGAGAGTCAGGAGAGAGCCAACGTACTTCTCTTTGTAGAGCTACTGCCCAATTACTTTCCTCAGATACTGCAATTATCAACAGATAACGCACATGAAAATGCTTGGGTCCATCTTTGTATCTCAACATGATGCAATTTTGGAAAAAATCAAGTGTATGAGCTCAAATTGGAGCCATTAAGCGTGGGTTAGTCCATGAATCAAGGCAAATTGGAAGTGGTCAAACAGGAGATGGCAAGAGTGAACATAGACATTCTAGGAATCAGTGAATTAAAATGGACTGGAATGGGTGAATTTAACTCAGATGACCATTATATCTACTACTGTGGGCAGGAATCCCTTAGAAGAAATGGAGTAGCCATCATGGTCAACAAAAGAGTCCGAAATGCAGTACTTGGATGCAATCTTAAGAACGACAGAATGATTTCTGTTCGTTTCCAGGGCAAACCATTCAATATTACAGTAATCCAAGCCTATGCCCCAACCAGTAATGCTGAAGAAACTGGAGTTGACTGGTTCTATGAAGACCTACAAGACCTTTTAGAACTAAAACCCAAAAAAGATGTCCTTTTCATTATAGGGGACTGGAATGCAAAAGTAGGAAGTCAGGAAACACCTGGAGTAACAGGCAAATTTGGCCTTGGAGCACAGAATGAAGCAGGGCAAAGGCTAATAGAGTTTTGTCAAGAGAACGCACTGGTCATAGCAAACACCCTCTTCCAACAACACAAGAGAAGACTCTACACATGGACATCACCAGATGGTCAACACCGAAACCAGATTGATTATATTCTTTGCAGCCAAAGATGGAGAAGCTGTATACAGTTAGCGAAAACAAGACCAGGAGCTGACTGTGGCTCAGATCATGAACTCCTTATTGCCAAATTCAGACTGAAATTGAAGAAAGTAGGGAAAACTACTAGACCATTCAGATATGACCTCAATCAAATCCCTTCTGATTATACAGAGTGAGAAATAGATTTAAGGGACTAGATCTGATAGGTAGAGTGCCTGATGAACTCTGGACAGAGGTTCGTGACATTGTACAGGAGACAGGGACCAAGACCATCCCCATGGAAAAGAAATGCAAAAAAGCGAAATGGCTGTCTGAGGAGGCCTCACAAATAGCTGTGAAAAGAAGAGAAGCGAAGAGCAAAGGAGAAAAGGAAAGATATAAGCATCTGAATGCAGAGTTCCAAAGAATAGCAAAGAGAGATAAGAAAGCCTTCCTCAGCGATCAATGAAAAGAAATAGAGGAAAACAACACAATAGGAAAAACAAGAGATCTCTTCAAGAAAATTAGAGATTCCAAGGGAACATTTCTTGCAAAGATGGGCTCGATAAAGGACAGAAATGGTATGGACCTAACAGAAGCAGAAGATATTAAGAAGAGGTGGCAAGAATACACAGAAGAACTGTACAAAAAAGATCTTCACGACTAAGATAGTCATGATAACCTGATCACTGACCTAGAGCCAGACATCTTGGAATGCGAAGTCAAGTGGGCCTTAGAAAGCATCACTACGAACAAAGCTAGTGGAGGTGATAGAATTCCAGTTGAGCTATTTCAAATCTTGAAAGATGATGCTGTGAAAGTGCTGCACTCAATATGCCAGCAGATTTGGAAAACTCAGAAATGGCCACAGGACTGGAAAAGATCAGTCTTCATTCCAATCCCAAAGAAAGGCAATGCCAAAGAATGCTCAAACTACCGCACAATTGCACTCATCTCACACGCTAGTAAAGTCATGCTCAAAATTCTCCAAGCCACGCTTCAGCAATGTGTGAACCGGGAACTCCCAGATATCCAAGCAGGTTTTAGAAAAGGCAGAGGCACCAGAGATCAAATTGCCAACATCCGCTGGATCATGGAGAAAGCAAGAGAGTTCCAGAAAAACATCTATTTCTGCTTCATTGGCTATGCCAAAGCCTTTGACTGTGTGGATCACAATAAATTGTGGAACATTCCGAAAGAGATGGGATTCCCAGACCACCTGACCTGCCTCTTGAGAAACCTGTATGCAGGTCAGGAAGCAACAGTCAGAGCTGGACTTGGAACAACAGACTGGTTCAAAGTAGGAAATGGAGTACGTCAAGGTTGTATATTGTCACCCTGCTTATTTAGCTTATATGCAGAGTACATCATGAGGAACGCTGGGCTGGAAGAAGCACAAGCTGGAATCAAGATTGCTGGGAGAAATATCAATAACCTCAGATATGCAGATGACACCACCCTTATGGCAGAAAGTGAAGAGGAACTCAAAAGCCTCTTGAAGAAAGTGAAAGAGGAGAGTGAAAAGGTTGGCTTGAAGCTCAACATTCAGAAAACAAAGATCATGGCATCTGGTCATCACTTCATGGGAAATGGATGGATAAACAGTGGAGACAGTGTCAGACTTTATTTTTTGGGCTCCAAAATCACTGTGGATGCTTACTGTAGCCATGAAATTAAAAGACGCTTACTCCTTGGAAGGAAGGTTATGACCAACCTTGATAGTATATTAAAAGGCAGAGACATTACTTTGCCAACCAAGGCCGGTCTAGTCAAGGCTATGGTTTTTCCTGTGGTCATGTATGGATGTGAGAGTTGGACTATGAAGAATACTGATCGCCGAAGAATTGATGCTTTTGAACTGTGGTGCTGGAGAAGACTCTTGAGAGTCCCTTGGACTGCAAGGAGATCCAACCAGTCCATTCTAGAGGAGATCAATCCTGGGTGTTCATTGGAGGGACTGATGCTAAAGCTGAAACTGCAATGCTTTGGCCACCTCATGCGATGAGTTGACTCACTGGAAAAGACTCTGATGCTGGGGAAG
This sequence comes from Moschus berezovskii, assembly GCF_049115385.1. Lineage (NCBI taxonomy): Eukaryota > Metazoa > Chordata > Mammalia > Artiodactyla > Moschidae > Moschus > Moschus berezovskii. Next base: position 120,040,238 of record NC_142462.1, read on the forward strand.
TTTGGGGGTGGGAGGAGAAGAGGACGACAGAGAATGAGATGGCTGGATGGCATCACCGACTCTATGGACATGAGTTTGAGTGAACTCCGGGATTTGGTGATGGACAGGGAGGCCTGGCATGCTGTGATTCATGGGGTTGCAGAGAGTCGGACACGACTGAGCGACTGAACTGAATTGAACTGGACTAAATCCCTTTTGGCCCCTTCCTGGTTGTGTGACATTGGACGAATCATATTCCCTTTCCATAAAGTGAAAATAGTAGCACATGGCTTGTTTGAGATGAGGCAACAGGGAATAACAGATATTACTACATATTATCAGTTATAATTAATTAGACTGCATTTAACAGGCACGTTTATTCCTTTCACCAAAAAGGGGCCTGTAGGCAGTTAGCCCTGGGCTCATAAGGCAGCGTCATGATGGTCAAGACCCCAGTCTCCTTTGGTTCTACTGCTACTCCGTGCCCTCTGCAACTCACTCCAAGTTGACTGCTCACTTTCCATTTTGCATTCCAGGCAGTGTGAAAGAAAGGAGTGAAGAACACTGTGCCCCAATCCCTCCTTTAATTATAGTTCTTAGAGTCACACACAACCCTTTGTCTTAAATCTCTTGAGACCAAACCTTGTTCAAAGAGGTTTGTAAGTTCCATATATTGGCTGGGGAGCATGTGCTCAGCTGAAAATAAGTGTTTTCTTAAAGATGGTGGGAGAAAGGACACTCAAAGGTATCTGGTAAGCCCTGTCTCACTTTGAAAACTCTTGGCAGCTAACAAAATGGTAATGCATTTCTTTTTTAGAGTCAAGGTTGTCACTGAACAACAGTGTCATTAATAAGGCAATAATGTGAGTCATATCAGTATCTGATTATTAATCTAACAACTGCAGCTATTTTTTTTACCATGAGAATGATGATGGTATTAGAGAATATTTTATTGATGAGGACATATAACAAGAAGAAAGAAGTGACCACCTAATATCAAATGATGAATTGCACTAGAAATTGGGATTTGAACCTGCTTCTCTGAATTGTAAGGTATCTGGTAAATTGAGCCTGTGATGCTTCACCAGGTTACCTTCTATAGGATAGGACATGAGCTGAAGGTTGTTGAAAAGAGAGAAACTATAAGGAGTGTCTGTGTCATCATCCCAAAGGAAAATAGGAGTCCCCCAATAAAGAAACTATGCACAGTGAGAAGGAATAAAGCAATGCTTTCAACTATAATAGTATTTAGTAATATTATTCACAGTGTGATGCTGCATGTCATTAAGCATGGAAGATTTTATTACTATCAACTGGAACAGAAATTGGTAAAATAAATTGTGGATAGGAAATTCAACACTCCATTAAAGTCTCTGTAATCCTAACCTATGGTATTAAGTACATGTACATAGCACCTAATAAGTTCAGTTCAGTGCCACTTGAAAGTGTTCCCCTAATGTATTTCAGAACGCCCCTGTTTTTCCTTTTGTAGATTCCTGATTCTATTTTTGTGTGTTTAGTCATAGTTTTTCTCTTTTCTTCCCATAGTTAAACTCTAAGGTAAATAATATATAGTATATATTCAGTTGTTATTAATACATTTAGTTGCATTTTGTGAGTTTTTAAAATTTTTTGATTGTCTTATAAACTATTATTAATTTATGCTTTTTTCCCTAAAACTGTTTAAGAATTTAAAATTCATATGCACACTGCTATATATAAGATAGATAAACAACAAGTACCTACTGTATAGCACAGGGAACTGTATTCTGTATCTTTAAATAACCTATAATGTAAACCAATCTGAAAAGGAACATATATATATATATATATCACTGAATCACTTTGCTGTATACCTGAAATTAACACAACATTGTAAACTAAAAATTAAGACACAGTTAAAGGTAATTTTAAACATTTACATTAAAAATTCTAAAATGTCAAAGCACTGCATAACAGAGGCATAATACATATCTTCTAAAATCCAAAGATCTCTGCCTTATATATCAAATATAAAGTTCTGACATTGAAATATGTCTTTCATTTTCCAATCTTTGTAGGAAAAATTGGTAATTGAATACTACTTAAAAGAAATATAATGTCTGGAATATATATCTTGATATTACAGCTATGATTAATAGATTCATTCACTATTAGCAGTACACAACATTATTGGCAATACCTAATTAAGTATAATTTTCCATTATATGAAATTGATGCTATAATAATGTAATTTGATCAAAGATATCTGGAAAAATACATGTTCTCTTTTTATTGTGATTTTAACAATTGCTTGAAAATCACAGGAAGGAGCACTGACCTTATCCCTCAGGATTTAGGAGACCTATAATATCTTTAGGAGAAGGCACGGGCGACCCACTCCAGTATTCTTGCCTGGAAAATCCCATGGACAGAGGAGTTTAGTATCTTTAAGCCTATAGTTCTCAAATCATAGCCTCCAAACCCAAAGATATTTCTAATCAATATAGCTGTGAGACTTTTGGAACTATTTTCTGTATTCACAATAAGCCTAACAATTTTTTTACTCTAATGATCATTAGACTACAATGTCTAAACAGGGTGAATACAAGATTCCTTCCTTTGGGATGAAGTCATAAACTTAATATATTAGCGCTGGTTATTTCATGATGACTAGTAACATTTATTGATACTATGTCTTTGATAAGCATAAAAATATATGCTTAATATTTATAAAAGATGTTTACTGTGTAAAATCTTTTAGAACATTCTCAGGAAAATTGATAAAATGCCTTCCAAGTATTAAAAATGCTTAGAAGTTGTTGCTATTTTCTTGCTCTTTATAATCTAATTTTCAGAATTAATACAATCAGTATATACTTCAATAACAACATAATTTAATATGCAACAGACTTTAGAGGCAGAAAAAAATGTCTATATATGTTGGCTGAGGTTACGATAACTGACTTTGGCTGTGTTAATAGTTTTGTCTAATTTATTGTAAATGTTTTTATTTTTTTTAAGTCAAATAGAGTGTGAATGTTTACATTTATCTTTTTCTCAAAGATAACCTTTGGAGGCATACCTTTCTCCGGAAAACCAAGCTCCAGCAGTAGAAAGAATTTCAAAGGCTGCATGGAAAGCATTAACTACAATGGCATCAACATTACAGATCTGGCAAGAAGGAAGAAACTCGAGCCCTCAAATGTGGTAAGATTTTCCACCCCCATAATATCCGTTGCTAAAACAATCAAAGAAATTTTGTTTTGTCTGGACTGTTAATGGACAACTGTATCATAGCATTTGTTATTAGGCTTGTGGGCTCAACTATATAAAACTAATTTTAGAGGTACCTGAAAATATGGAGATCCTGAATGTACTCTAAGACTAGATACTGATTTTTGAGTTAGAATTACTGTAAATAGTAAATTTGCTTCAGATGGGGCCTGGAATTTCAGCCCCAGTGTTTCTAGATTTCCCATTACAGAAGAACAGTCATTCCAACTGTTCAGCAGCCCTTAAATCAGTAGGCTCTTGTTTCCAAATGTCACATTGTATAGACTGCTACATTTCTTGATGATGATGTAATTCAGTATTTTAAATTTTTTAAAGCTAGGAGCTTTATTAGTTTTTTTCATGTTTCCAAAGCTGATTCACCTGGATATATAAAGAAACTTCTTTTCAAAGCTCTAAACATACGAAGTATTGTGCAACTCAATAAAGCTGGATTAGATTGGATAGTGAAGTCTGTGACTCAGAAACTCACAGTGGTCCTGGCTCTGGTGTGTGTATTTCCAAGTTGAACTATTTCAAAGTGAAAATGTAGTCTCTCAGTCATGTCAGACTCGTTGTGAGCCCATGGACTGTAACCCGCCAGGCTCCTCTGTCCATGGAATTTTCTAGGCAAGAATATTGGTGTGGGTTGCCATTTGCCTCTCTACAACACCATGTAAGATCACTATAAGAGAAACTTAAAAATCTGGTATGTGGGTTCCTTCTGGTTCTGCAAGAACAGGAGTTTCTTCAATCCCAAAGTGTCAATGGGAAGATCCTGGGAATCCAGAGATCCATGTATTTGGAAGTCAGTGGGAGTAGAAAATGTCGTAAGTATTTGTACTGTGTTCTGACTTTGATGGATTTGTTATCCAAAATTTGAGCCTGGGGTTTTCATGAAATGAGGGGACAAATGGAAATGCCCAATGAATAAACAGGAGTTCTGGTTGGAAATAAGAAACTATAAAATAATTTGTTGTTTAATTTCTAAGTCTTGTTCAATTCTTTGTGACCCCATGGACTGTAGTCCACTAGGCTCCTCTGTCCATGGGATTTCCCAGGCAAGAATACTAGAGTGGGTTGACATTTCCTTCTCCAGTGGATTTTCTTGACCCAGGGATCAAACCTGGGTCTCCTGCATTGACAGGCAGATTCTTTATTGCTGAGTCACCAGGGAAGCTCATAAAATAATAATTGAATGTAGAATGTTTTTACTAATTATCTTTCTTAAATTAATGATGAATTTATACTAACAGTTAAAAATTGAACTTTGATGAAATTTTCTTACAAGATATTGACTGTAGGGAAAAATAATAGGTCCATGTATATGTAACAGGTACTGTGTGAGACCTGTTACCTTTATGATACTCTAAGAACAATACTACAAGGGAGATGTTGTCATAAACATCTTGTAGATGAAAACTGAGATTTAACTTAGAAAAATAACTTTCCAAGGTAATGCATATGAGTGGCAAGCAAAGTTTGTGGACTCACAGTATATAGTCCCAAGGTCATACTCTGTTTCAATGCTGTGTCATTTCTTATCTAGAGCAGTATTAATATATATGTGTTATTTTAAGCTTTGGATAAAATGGCATCAGAATCCTTTTGTTTCCTCAGAAATTATCACGTAAGACAGAAAGATACAGAATCCAAATCAGCATAATACCCTTCCCATTATTTACACCTTTCAGTTCAGTTCAGTTCAGTCACTCAGTTGTGTCCGACTCTTTGTGACCCCATGAATCACAGCACGCCAGGCCTCCCTATCCATCACCAACTCCCGGAGTTCACTCAAACTCATGTCCATCAAGTCGGTGATGCCATCCATCCATCTCATCCTCTGTCCTCCCCTTCTCCTCCTGCCCCCAATCCTTCCGAGCATCACCTTTAAGAAGAAGTAAAGTGTTGTTGACTCACTGGAAAAGACTCTGATGCTGGCAAGGATTGGGGGTGGGAAGAGAAGGGGACGACAGAGAATGAGATGGCTGGATGGTGTCACCAACTCGATGGACATGAGTTTGAGTGAACTCCGGGAGTTGGTGATGAACAGGGAGGCCTGGCGTGCTGTGATTCATGGGGTTGCAAAGAGTCGGACACGACTGAGCGACTGAACTGAACTGAACTGACTGAAAGTGTTGTTTCTGCCCAAACCTCCCAGTTGGTCCTCACATGTATCCATTAGGTTAGCAAACTACAGAGAATTGCACTCTGGAGACTCATTCTAAAATCAACTTTAACCACAATATATTGTTGCTTATAAATGGTATTTTAACCTGAATAACAAAGACATTTTAAAAAGCCTGAGTTATCTATAATTACATTTGTTAAAATGGAAGGAACAGATACAAAAAAGGCTTTTAAACAAAAATAAACATATGTATTAAAAGGTTTAGGCAGCGTAGAGGCAGGCAGGACCTTTTTCAAGTTTCTCTACGAAGGCAAATATTTACAGAGGAGATTTGCTTTTGGAGATGTCAGGTGCTAATATTTCTGTGTAATTGGCTCAGCACTTATCCTGCACCATTCTTACACACACCCATTTCTTCATTAAATGTTGACTCCAGAATCAGCACCATCACTCAGAACTTTTCACTTTGCTGGGAGACAGTCTCCATAACACAGGCAAGTGGTCAGTTATGACATGGCAGTTTTTGTGCGTAGGCAGTTATTTTCATCGGGAAAAGTAAGCCTTTAAAAATAGTCATCTAATCATCTGTGAAGATACAGGCCTTCCCGGCTGGCCCTAGTGGTAAAGAACCTACCGGCCAATGCAGGAGGCATAAGAGATGTCGGTTTGATCCCTGGGTGGGGAAGATCCCCTGGAGGAGGACGTGGTAACCCATTCCAGTATTCTTGCCTGGAGAACCCCGTGGACAGGGGAGCCTGGTGGGCTACAGTCCATGGGGCCACAAAGAGTTGCACACGACTGAAACGACTTAGCATGCTTGCACATGTAGGTACAGCACAAATTTAATTTGAATATTAATTGGGGGGGGGGTCAGCCTAACTTAGGTTAAATGGTTAATGTGCTAAAATGGAAGAACTGTGTATCTGGGGATAAGTATGTGGTGTTGTTTAAGGAAACAATAAAGAAAGAATGCCTTCAAATCATATTCCTCAAGATATGGTGGGATTAAAAAAAGATGGCAAATAATGTAGAATTTTTTTCATATCTTCAAAAGAAACGTAAATACTAGAATATAAAATTCAGTGTATCTGAATAATCAAATTTCTTTGTCCAAATAGAGGAAGTATGAGGGGGAGAAGGAAGCTTTAATTGAAAGTTTTCTTTTTCTTTTGTAGATTCATGTCACTGTTTCTGAAAGCATTCATGTATTATGATATATGCACATTTCATTGGAATGTAAATGAGAGTTTGAGTTGAATAACAAAATAATCTGTTGTTCCGTTGCTCAGTCGTGTCTGACTCTTTGTGACCCTATAGACTGCAGCACACTAGGCTTCCCTGTCCTTTCCCATCTCCCAGAGCTTGCTCAAACTCATCTCCATTAAGTCAGTGATGCCATCTAACCATCTCATCCTCTGTCATCCCCTTCTCCTCCTGCCCTCAATCTTTCCCAGCATCAGGGTCTTTCTAATGAGTCGGCTCTTCTCATTAGGTGGCCAAAGAACTGGAACTTCAGCATCAGTCCTTCCAATGAATATTCAGGGTGATTTCATTTAGGATTGATTGGTTGGATCTCCTTGCAGTCCAAGGGACTCTCAAGAGTCTTCTCCAACACCACAGTTCAAAAGCAACCACTCTTCGGTGCCCAGCTTTCTTTATGGTCCATCTCTCATATCCATATGGCTACTAGAAAAACCATTGCTTTGGCTAGTTAATATTCAGTTCAGTTAGGTATGGGGATAAGTCTCAAGAATATTTGCCCCATCCTAGTTTAATAAACAGCAACCAAGAGATCATCATTCCCAGTGAGACTACATTTATATATTAATAAATAATTGACCAAAGCCATCCAAAAGAAAACAGAGGCATCTCCTCCCTGGCTGATGCACCATCAATTGTGGGGGAGGAGGAAGCAGCTCTTTGCTTTCTTCAGGAAGTCCAGTGGTATACTTCGAAGCGTACCACACAGTGATGTATCCATTCTGTAGCCAGCCCATCACACCAGGCTATCAGTTTGTCAAATCCATGATGCAAGGTGCTTGTATGAATCCCTCAGTCTGAAAGCCAGCTGCTGAACTCTGTTAGCTACAGCAGAAAGGACATGCCAGGACATATCCTTTCAAGGACACATGAGTCTGAGTCACATGACTGCACGTGGGGATTGCACACAGCTCAAGCTCTGCTTTGAAATTTATACAACTCTCACTTTGCCAGCTGTCTTACATGGGTGCTTATTTTATTCTACATTTTCCTCAAAGCATGCCCTTCTGTCTTCCAGGGAAATTTGAGTTTCTCATGCGTGGAGCCTTACACAGTACCTGTCTTTTTCAACGCTACCAGTTATTTGGAGGTGCCCGGAAGGCTTCACCAGGACCTGTTTTCGGTTAGCTTCCAGTTCAGGACTTGGAACCCCAATGGTCTCCTGCTTTTCAGTCATTTTGCTGATAACCTGGGCAATGTGGAGATTGACCTCACTGAAAGCAAAGTCGGTGTTCACATCAACGTCACGCAGACCAAGATGAACCAGATAGACATTTCGTCAGGTCAGTGAATCTATTCCATGTTCACGCCTGAAACTGCTGTTGTGATTTCCACAGCTAGGGTGATGTTTTTACTTTGTTGTTGGCACACTCTCATGATTATGTTTGGATTCAGACTCTCAGATCTTTCCTTGGCTTCCCTGAGTGCAGACTGAATGAGGGAAACTTAGAAATGCTGAGAGGATGAGGGTAGGTGAGGAAGAAAGTTGGTTGGGACTGTCTTGACAGGACTGAAACTCTTTCCTTTTTACAAATGCTAGTCCCTCTTGCATAGAGCAGTGGATATTCCTCTAAGTTAAGATCATATGTTTAAAAACAAAGAATGTTTGTTTTATTAACATAAGAGCACTTGATATCTTTTGACCTTACAGACACTCACATTGCTTCTACTATGAGTAATAGGTTGCATTGATATAAATTATGACTTTAAAGGTAAATTCTACTGCTAGAATCAAAAGCTCAAAGTGGTCTTTTAAATTTATGCAAAGTATTAGGGGAGAAAAAAAGGGAAATGAGTACAAAGAAGGATGACAAGAGATAAGTATCAACTGAGGGAAGACTGGCCTGGCTAAGTAGAGTGATTTTTAAACTTGACAGTATAGTGGCAGAATAAACTGAGACTTAGGTAATAATGTTGTTATTTGAATAAACTTGTCGACCTTGGAATAGTCCTTAAATATGATGGCACAAAGAAAGATGGTATTGCCAAATGAGATATCATAAACAAAGAAGATGATATCTGATATGGGACTGAAAAATAGAAAAAGAAATCATCAAATTTCTCTAGATGTTTCTTGAAAAACAGTGTTTTAAGTAAGTACTTATTCTAAGTAATGAACTACTTAGAAATGGAAGATGGGAGGAAAAAGAGTATTTTCTGAGCCCCTAGTACAGACATACCAAATACTGAGAGAGAAAGTTCGTAAGAGAAGGCTCAACTATGTGACTGTGAGCTCTGATTTCTAAATGTTCTGTGTTCACTCGTGACACTATTATGATTGGGTCCATCTCATTCCTCCTCTGTGCTATCAGCTCCTTGAAGGCAGAGACCATGCCCTTGCACGTAGAGCAGTGCCTGTAACATGAGAGATGCTCCAGGAATGTTTGCTGAAATCTGCACTGTGGCTCCATGAACTAGTGTTTACAGAATATCTCCTGCTTAAGGATATGTGCCTTTTCTTACAACAGGCTGTGTGTTTTTGTATGAGCTGGCTGTGTAGTCTATTATAGAAAAGGACTCAAGGAAGACATGGAAGCCATTGTGTCACAGGTGTATCTGAATAATTGGAATAAAAAGCTATGGTAAAATGCCTAGATATTTACTTTTGGTTTTTTTGCATTGTTAGTTTTGCTTTTTCTCTGAAAGTTCAGAGTGAGAATGATTGATCACCATATTTTATCACTGCATCTCAGTATAAATTCATGTGGGGAGAGTTAGAGCAAATAGAAATTATCTGGAGAGACCAGAGTAGCACATAAAACAAATACACATACAAATATTTACCACCGTTGAAAAACTCCCCACTGGATTCTGTAAAAATTGATGTTTAGGCATTTCTAATTTCTAAACACATAAAAATACAAGGGTGAATGAAGTCCGCTCTCCTGGAAATCACTGAGAAAACCCAAAGTCCTGGTGGTTTTCATTGCGACAAGTACCACTATAATTAAAAGAATAGGATCTTAAACATAGTGATCAATAAATATTTGCTAATTTAATGTGGTCTAATTTAGGACCCCAGGATGCTCTCAACTAATTTAAAATGTGTTTATTAAAATATAAAAGAATAAACAAAGGGATACAATATACAGCAACTAATTTACCTTAATATGTGTGTGTGCTCAATTGCTTTGTCATATCCAACTCTTTGTGACCCCATGGACTGTAGCCTGCCAGACTCTTCTGTCTATGGGATTTTTTGGCAAGAATAGTGGAGTGGGTTACCATTTCCTCATAAGTTTCCTTAAATATGATGAAAGCAAACTTTAGATGTATTTGTTAATTTATCTTAGAATCTGTGCAAATTAAGGAAAACAGGATTTGATATTTGGATTTTTCTGTAGTCTCATTCTTATATAGTCCAATGAAATATTTATGTTTCAAAGATTTCCATTTCTCCCATATGTAGAGTACCCTGATATTTGCTTTTAACAAAGGATGATTGTTTTATGTTATATCTACCCTAGTCTTTCTATGAAGTATGGTTGACTTTTATTATTGTGTTAGCTTCAGGTTTCAGGTGTATAAGAGAGTGATTTATATATATGTATGTGTATATGTATATATATGAATATATATGTATATATGCATGCATATGTATGTGTATATATATATATATGTGTGTGTATTTCTGTTTTATAATGTTTTTCCATATAGGTTATTATAAGATATTGGATATAGTTCCCTGTGCTGTACATTTAATCTTCATTGCTTAACTATTTTATGTATAGCAGTGTGTTTATTAATCCCGTACTGCTAATTTATCCCCCCACTCTTTTCCCTTTGGTAACCATAATTTTGTTTTCTATATCTGTGAGTATATTTCTGTAAATAAGTTCATGTGTATCTTTTTCAGAGTTCAGATGTAAGTGATATCATATGATATCTTCTTTTTCTGTCTGACTTAGTATGATCATTTCTAGGTCCATCCATGTTGCTGCAGATGGCACTATTTCATTCATTTTTATGGCTGGGTAACATTTCATTTTGTCTATATACCACATATTCTTTATCTATTCATCTGTCAGTGGACATTTAGGTTGCTTCTGTGTTTTGGCTATTGTAAATAGTGTTGCAGTGAACTCTGGGGTGAATGTGTCTTTGGGATTTAGAGTTTTTGTCTTTTCCAGATAAATGCCAAGAAGTGAAATTGCTGGATCAAATGGTAGTTCTATTTTTAGTTTAGAATCTGTCCTGACTGTTTTTAGTTTGTTGAGGAACCTTCAGACTGTTTTCCATTGTAGCTGCGCCAGTATACAATCCCACCAACTGTGTAGGAGGGTTCCCTTTTCTCCATGCCCCTTCAGCATTTATTATTCACAGATTGTTCGATGATGGCCTTTCTGACTGGGGTGAGGTAATATTTCATTTTTGTTTTGATTTGTATTTCTCTAATAATCAGTGATGTTAAACATCTTTCCATGTGCCTGTTGGCCATCTGTCTTTCGAGAAATGTCTCATTAGGTCTTCTGTCCATTTTGTGATTGGGTTGTAGTTTTTATATTGAGTTGTGTGAGCTATTTGTTTATTTTGGAAATTAAGCCCTTGTCAGGTACACTGTTTTCCATTATTTTCTCCTATTCTGTAGGTTGTCTTTTCATTTATGGTTTCCTTTCCTGTGTAAAGACTGGTAAATTTAATTAGGTCTCATTTGGTTATTTTTGCTTTTATTTCTTTTGCCTGGGGAGATTGAGCTAAGAACAGATTATTGTAATATGTCAGAGAATGCTTTGCCTATGTCTTCTTCTAGGAGATTTATGGTATCATGGCATATTTAAGTCTTTAAGCCATTTTAAGTTTATTTTTTTCATGGTGTATACTTAAATTTCCAAATATGCAGCATTGTTAGCTAAAATCACCATGCTGTACATTAGATTCCCCCGGACATTTTCATCTCCTTACTGAAAACTCGTACCCTTTGACCAATATACAACAAGCCCCTGGCAACCACCATCATTCTACTCTTTGATTCTATGACTTCTAGTTTAAGTTTCTACATGTAAGTGAGGTCATACAGTATCCATCTTTCTCTGACTTGTTTCATTTAGCACAACATCCTCCAGGTTCAAATGATTTTGACCAAAACAATGAGAAAGCATTTTATATCATACTCAATACCTACTGAAACAAAGTTTTCATGAAATATAATTTACCTTATGCTTTAATGCGCTCTCAAAATTTTGTTGTTTTCTCTTCTGTCGCTCTTCAATTTAAAAAAATTACCCTGTTCCACTAAGTGATTTCATGACCTAAAAACAAGCTGCAACCCATAATTAGAAAAACACCAACCTATGGACTGGTCTTCTCATTTGAAGAGGTGGGATTTTTTAAAGTTCTAATTACCTGAGAGTATTTATGCCATCAATTCATAATGGAAAACTAAATGTATCTTCCAGAAGCAATATTATAATATTGTAACAGTAGTAAAAAACAGTATTCCTGTGTATTACTGTCTGATACATAGTCAAACAAAACACACACACAGACACAGACACACAAACACACAAAAAATCTGAATACCATTTGAAATAAGGTTTTTAATTGCAAAATGCATCAATTTTATGCCACTAATTACAAATAGATGCTTAGAATACACTGTAAAGTTTTCATCTGCCCTGTTAATAAGGTGATGAAAAGTGGTTTAGCATTTATATGGAGAAAGGAACATGATTTTTGTTAATGACCTTTTTCACCTATTGAAAAAGAAAATCAATTTCTATCCATAAAATCAAAACCTTTTGAAGAATCATTCAGAATATGCTCTACTCCTAAATCAATTGTTTGCTAAATTGAAGTGTTCAAACCTCGTGGTTTTGTTTATGAAGAGAGTGCAAGCATAAGTGCGTGCTAAGTCGCTTCAATCTTGTCTGACTATGTGTGACCCTGTGGACTGTAGTCCACCAGGCTCCTCTGTCCATGGGATTCTCCAGGCAAGAATACTGGAGTGGGTTGCCATGCCCTCCTCCAGGGGATCTTCCTGACCCAGGGATCAAACCCACCTCTCTTTATGTCTCTTGCATTAAGTGCTGAAGAATCGATGCTTTCAAACTGTGGTACTAGGAAAGACTCTTGAGAGTCCCTTGAACAGTCCCTTGAACGAGTCAATCCTAAAGGAAATTAACGCTGAATATTCATCAGAAGGACTGATGCTGAAACTGAAGCTCCAATACTTTGGCCATCTGATATAAAGAGCTGTCTCCTTATATAAGAGCCTGATGCTGGGAAAGAGTGAAGGCAAAAGGAGAAGAGGGCAGTAGAAGATAAGATGTTTAAATAGCATCACTGACTTGATGAACATGAATTTGAACAAACTCTAAGAGATGGTAAAGAACAGGGAAGCCTAGTGTGCCACAGTCTACAGGGTCGCAAAGATTGGGACATGACTTAGTGATTGAACAACAGCAACAACAAACAAATGGTAAATGGGATGATCTGTGCTGTCTTCTTTATAAGAGCTCTAATCCCATTCCTGAGGGCTCCACCCTGCTGACCTGAGCACCTATCAAAGCCCCATCTACTAATACTGTCATTCTGGTCATTAGGATTTCAACACATGAATTTCAACACACATCCAGACCATAGCCTAAGGAACAGACATTTTCTTGGCTTTGTGCATAACTGGGAAACTCGTTGGCAAATACTGGCAAGTTCCCAGTTCAGTCTCAGCAAATGCATTTCCCAGGGACTGCTCCTGCCACTGTCTATTCTAAACAATCAGAATCTCTCTTCTCTTGAATTTACAAACATTTGAAAGTGTAGTTAGTATATTAATATTTGGAAGAATTGATCCATATACCAATTTCTAAGTTCAGTGATAATTTGTATCATGAGATTTATTTTTCCTCACATAAGAAATAAAGTGTTATTCATTCATGTCCAACTCTTTCAGACCCCATGGACACTAGCCTCCCAGGCTCCTCTGTCCATGGAATTCTCCAGTCAAAAATACTGGAGTGGGTAGTCATTCCATTCTCCAGGATCTTTCTGTCCCAGGGATAGAGCTCAGGTCTCCCTCACTGCACAGATTCTCACCATCTGAGCGACGAGGGAAGCCTCAAGGAAAAAAGATTGTTTATAATATTTTTATGTTTTAAGTTATTGAGAATTGATTTTCAGCTCTATAATTTCAAACTCCATATAATTTTATAGTTTTATTCAAATAAATTTCTATAACTCAAAAATTAAGTAATGTTTAGGCATTACTGTACATACTTCAAGTGATTTGTTTTACACTGTCATATAGAAAAGTGGAGAATTATTTGATAATATATATTATATTCCTTAATTCAAATTTAAGCCATAGTTTTTTAGAAGCTGAACATATTAGAAGTTTTGGCATATCCTTTAATTAAATTTGAGTCATGATGATTCGGGTTTCCCTCGTGGCTCAGCTGGTTAAGAATTCGCCTCCAATGTGGAAGACCTGGGTTCGATTCCTGGGTTTGGAAGATCCCCTGGAGAAGGGAACGGCTGTCCACTCCAGTATTCTGGCCTGGAGAATTCCATGGACTGTATAGTCTTTGGGTCTCAAAGAGTTGGTCATGACTGAGTGACTTTCAGTAAAGACGTATATTGATATATTATCACAGTATATATCTAATAATTAAAGTAATTGAAAACAAATATTTTCAATGAAGAGGTTATTTTAAAGAGCACATCCTTATGTGGAATACTATTATGTCATAAGAAATCATGTTTCTCAAAAATCCTGTAACAATTGGAAAATATAGTGAATAAGCGTGTTTATAAAAATTATGTAGAATATAACCCCAATATTATTATTTTTATAAATGTATAGATAACTAGAAAAGATATATGAGTGAAATAAATCTGGATAATATTAATTATCTCTAATTGGTAGGTTATCAGTCCATTACTAATTTCTTAACATATTTTTCCATAGTATCCAATTTTCTAAAACAAACATCAAGTAGTGTTAAAAAAATGTATAGAGTAATACAATGATACTTGTGGGTAAAATGACACTCCTAAAAAGTATACTGCTTAACAACATGATGAATGGAAATTACATAGAATAAGTTATATCGATTTAAAAGGTCTGGTTTCCCTACTTAAATAGAAGCATCTATATTATCAATTTTTAAAAACTATGTCCTTAAACAATGGGCTTCAACTTAAATTCCTTAATGGCATTTACATAAAAAATGGAACATTTTATGTTGAGTCTATAAGCATTTATTTGAAAATATACATAGCTAATTGTAAACCTTTTTTTTTAGGATAAATAAGGGAGGGGGATATAGGTGAATTCATATATAAAGGCATTTTCCCTTAAAACTGTTACTGGCTCTCTGGGAAAAACAGATTTTATTTTTCTCTCTTAATAGTGAATCAGGGGTTACAAATCTTTTTATTTCCAAATGGGGCTTTCCTGGTGGATCAGATGGTAAAAAATCTGCCTACAGTGCAGGAGACCTGGGTTCAATCCCTGAGTCAGGAACATCCCCTGGAGAAAGAAATAGATATGCAGTCCAGTGTTCTCCCCTGGAGAATTCCATGGACAGAGGATCCTGGTGGGTTATAGTCCATGGGGTCGCAAAGAGTCAGATGCAACTGAGTGAAATTTCTGTAAGTATAGTTTGGGCTTCCCTGGTGGCTCAGAGGTTAAAGCGTCTGCCTCCAATGTGGGAGACCTGAGTTCGATCCCTGGGTCGGGAAGATCCCCTGGAGAAGGAAACGGTAACCCACTCCAGTATTCTTGCCTGGAGAATCCCATGGACGGAGAAGCCTGGTAGGCTACAGTCCACGGGGTCGCAAAGAGTCGGACACGACTGAGCGACTGAACGGAACGGATATTTCTACTAAAAAATATCTGAAAGAATAATATAAGAAGTTTCTACTTTCGGATGGTTTTCTAGATACCTATAATGTTCAAGGAAAACAGAAATTCATCATTTTAGGATGCTGACGACAAGATACAGCTCTGAGTTCTTGGGAACGATGGAGCCTGAGGAAGGTGGATGGGTGAAGCATTGTGCTCATTTTAATTAGGAGCTTAGATGTGTGCTAGGATAGCATAGCTCCCCTTTTTAGCAAAAACCAAAAGCCAGGTGAACAGAGAGCTATAGATACAGATCTATAGCTATAACTATAGATCACCTTGGATATACCTACAACACAGAGGGCTGATTTTATTCTCGCAAGTTCACAAGTAGACTTGCTGTGAGAATCACCTGGTACCGAGTGAAAAGCATTTGAGTTAACAGTGTGTTGCTTCCCAGGTAGTGTCACCTAACTGACTTTTTATTATATTTCAATTCCCAAAGTGGCTATGCTATCATCGTGCCAGCTGAGTGGAAATCTACCTTGAATTACATTTCAGTGCATGCTGGTGCATTTTCACATCAATAGAAGCATTATATTCCAACATGAAAGAAGAAAGAGACTGGGAGGAAAGTTTTGTGATATTAGGTATTGACTTATTCTTCAGGAAGCAAAGGGGACATTTTAATTTATAATCACACAGCAGGATACCATACCCACTCGAGCTTCCACAGGGTTTGGGGGCCTTTTAAAATATTCTATGCCTTTTTCAGGGAAGATGAATAAAACATGATCGTGTGCGTGTGTGTTTAATAACTTTTAAAAGTTGCAAGGAGAGGGTAAAACTTAGCAAACTTGGGTGGATAAAATGAGGTAAAAGCCCACAGTAGGGATCAGGTTATGTTTTGAAAGCTTTTTCTTGCTGTTCAGTCACTAAGTCATGCCTGACTCTTTGCAACCCCATGGACTGCAGCACACCAGGTCTCCCTGTCTCTCACTGTTTAGTTTACTGTACAAATAAGCTAATCAAAGAGAAAATAAGTCATCACTACTACAAACTAACTGAGAATAAAATCAGTTGTGCAAGACTAGCAAGGAACACAGCTCTGGAACCCCACATTTAATGTATAAATGCACTGAATATGCTTGCTTCCAAAACAAGAGAGGGGAGGACACAGAACAGGGTAGCTTTGCTGAGAGGTTCTCCATCTTTATGTTTCATGTAACTTTAAGGACTGAAACTTCTCTGATAGATGAGTAATCGGTAGATTTAAGCAATCTAGATTTAGGTAGTAAAGAGAGGAAAGCCAACCATATTAGTCAGAGTTCTCCAGCAATAACCAGTAGACTATATATATGGAGAGGAAGTTTATTAGAAGGACTGGCTTACACAATTCTGGAGGCTGAGACCAGATGGTATAAAAAACAGTGTGAAAACTAGCAGGCTTAAGAGCAAAGAAGTGCCAGTGTTTGAGTTTGAGTCTGAAGGCCGGTAAAGTCCCGTGTCCCAGCTAGAAAACCATCAGGCAGAAAGAGGTAATTACCCATGAAGTGAAAGTCGCTCAGTGGTGTCTGACTCTTTGCGACCCCATGGACTATACAAGTCATGGAATTTTCCAGGCCAGAATACTGGAGGGGGCTAGCCTTTCCCTTCTCCAGGCAATCTTCCCAACCCTGGGATCGAATCCAGGTCTCCCGCATTGTGGGCAGATTCTTTACCGGCTGAGCCACCAGGGAAGCCCATAACTTGACCCCTAACTTTGCCTTTTAGTTACATTCAGGCCTGAAGCGTATTGGATGGGACCCACCCAAGGTAGGGAGATCAGTCTGTGTTACTATACTAAGTCTACAGATTAAAGTGTTACTCTCACCCAGAAACACCTTCGCCGGCACACCAGAAGAGTGTTTGCTTGTTTGTTTGGCTGTGCTGGGTCTTGGTTGCTTCACGGGTGCTTTCTCTAGTTGCAGCAGGCGGGGGTACTCTTCATTGTGATGCACAGGCTTCTCCTTATTGTGGCTTCTGTCGTGGTGGGAGAGAAGTAAGGAAGAGGACAGGCTTAGGAGTCGGGGTGCACAGGCTTAGTTGCTCTTCAGCACGTGCAGTCTTCCCAGACCAGGGATAAACCCATGTCCCCAGCATTGGCAGGTGGATTCTTAACCACTGGAGCACAAGGGAAGTCCAAGAATAATGTTGAACCAAACATCTGGGCACCCCATGGCCAAGTCAAGTGGACACATGAAATCAACCACCACATCAGCTGTAGATATTTTTACCCTTGAGCGCATAATTTTGTCTTAAATGGTTAACAAGATAAAAATACTGTTGGCATAGAAAAAATCAAGAGATTTACCTTCATAATCCAAAATAATGCAAAGCAAACTCACTGGATTGGAACTTCCACCCAAACTCTCACGTCTCCGGTTAATCACATGATGAGAATTACCCTGGGAAATTCATTCAATCAGCAAATTCAGGCTGGGAGATAGTACATCTGACTGTCATCTACCTTTCTTTTTCTTTGATGAATTTAAGCAGTCCAAGCCATCCTACCTATGAAGAATTTAGACTTATTGGCTTGTCTATGACTTTATTGTAATTAGTTTTGGAAATGAGTCTCTTTGGGAGAGGGACCCTGCTGATTTTCATAGAGCCACCTGGGAACCTCTGAAATTGACTTCAGAGGAGCCTGAAGAACAAAACTGGGTCATTTGCAGAGACGTGGCTGGACCTACAGACTCTCTTACGGAGTGAATCAAATCAGAAGAGAAAAAAAAATTGTATATTAACAGATATATGAAGAATCTGAAAAAAATGGTATAGATGGTCTTACTTATAAAGCAGAAATAGAAACAAAACAGGCTTAGAGAGCAAACTTATGGACACCAAGTGGGGAGGGGTGGTGGGATGTACGGGGAGATAGGGATTGACATCTACACACTTCTATGTATAATGAATAACTAAAGAGAACCTATTATACAGCACCAGGAAATCTACTCAGTGCTCTGAGGTGACCAAAATACAAAAGCGGGGATATGTGAGTATGGGTGGCTGATCCACTTTGCTAACTAGCACACCATTGTAAAGCAACTATACTCCAGAACAAATTTTGAAAAGTTAAAAAAAAAATGATTCCTTTGCATGCCCTCTGAGATGGTTATGGACAGGGAGACCTGGCGTGCTGTGATTCGTGGGGTCCCAGAGAGTCGGACACGACTGAGCAACTGAACTGAACTGAGATGTTTATGTCATGTATTTCTTTGTCTCTTTCCTTTGTTCCTAAAAGCTCTTAACAAGAAAGCTTGTCAGCGAGCCACAGGATATTACTTAGAAAGTATTTACCTTTGGTAACATTGTATAAAAAATTAATCATATCTATGGACTAGTCTTTGATCATAATTCAATTTTATGATTAATTTTCTTCTGATACATTTCACAACCCAGAGATCAAACCCAGGTCTTCCCCATTGCAGGAAGATTCTACACCAGCTTAGCCACCAGGGAAGCCCTTTCTAACTTAAGCACAGACCCAACTTCTGATAACTGAATTCCTGCAGTTATTTCTGAGTCCTTTCTTCTCCCACCACTTTTTTCTCCTCACACCTTAAGATCTAAATTTTACAAGTAAAGCTCTGCCTAGATCTCTGCTGTAGCGCTAATTATTAGCATCTGATGGTTTCTGAAAGATGCCAGTAGTCTGCCACCCTCCTAGCCCCTCTGTTCTTTCTGGGGTCATTTCAGAGATCAAATCTCTACTGCTAAACCTCTGTCCAGAGGCAGGGCTCTTGTTCCCCCTAGACATTTCACAATTTTGCCACTGTCCTGCCTGAATCCTATATGCTCACCTCTGATTTCCCAGCAGTCCTCCTGTCTCATTCAAATTCTTGCTTTTTTTTTTTTTTAAGTTATTTTATTGGAGTATAGTTGACTTACAATGCCGTGTTAGCTTCTGGTATACAGCAAAGTGACTCAGTTATAAATATATAAATATATGTATATGTACACATATACATACACCAGGGTCTGCCCTGGTGGCTCAGAGGTTAAAGCGTCTGCCTCCAATGCAGGAGACCTGGATTCAATCCCTGGGTCCAGAAGACCCCCTGGAGAAGGAAATGGCAACCTACTCCAGTATTCTTGCCTGGAGCATCCCATGGATGGAGGAGCCTGGTGGGCTACAGTCCACGGGGTCGTAAAAAGTCGGACATGACTGAGTGACTTCACTCACATACACACACACATTATTTTCCATTATGGTTTATTACAGGATTTTGAATATGGTTTCCTGTGCTATAGAGTAGGACCTTGTGGTTTATCATTTTGTATATAATAGTTTGCATCTGGTAACCCTAAAGTCCAGCTCCCTCCCTCTGCTACACCCCCTCCCCCAGGTCACTGCAGGGCTGTTCTCTGTGTCTGTGAGTCTGTTTCTGTTTCTATTTTTTAATAAGTTCATTTGTGTTATAGCTTAGATTCCACATATAAGTGATACAATCTGTTATTTGTCTATCTCTTTCTGACTTGCTTCACTTAGTGTGATAATCTCTAGGTCCATCCATGTGGCTACAAATGGCATTATTTCATTATTTTGATGGCTGAGTAATATTCTACTGTAGATGGATAGATACAGTATATCATATCTTTATTGTCCATTCATCTCTCAGTGGACATTTACATTGTTTCCATGTATTGGCTGTTGTCAATGGTGCTGGTATGAACATAGTGGTGTATGTATCTTTCTGAATTATAGTTTTGTCTGAATATATGCCCAGGAGTGAGATGCCCTGGAGATCATATGGCGACTGTATTTTTAATTTTTTGAGGAACCTCCACACTGTTTTCCAGAGTGGCTACACCAATTTACATTCCCACCAGTGGCGAGGAGGCTTCCCTTTACTCCACACCCTCTCCGTGCTATTTTATGTTAACCCTACCATTTCTGATATGAGTCTAGACTACAGTCCACTATAGTGATAGCGCCTACTGCTGTGGGCCTGAGTTTCGACCATCTTCCAACCTGAAATGCCCTGTTCAATATCCGCGCAGACCTATGCCAAATCTCTGCCTCCCGCTGTCATCAAATGCCTGTTGTTCTAGGCATGTAGATATGACACAGTTTATTGGGAGATATGGAGAGAATTCTGAGCAGAGACATAATAAAGTACATACAATGCCCCAAGCCCTTAGCTTTGACTGGGCATAGATGGTTGGCTAACACCATAGCCAAGTTTCCAGTAGAGAGGAGCCTGCACTTTTAAGCTTTATGTCATGATGGCAGAAGGAGTGAAAACAAAACAAAACTGCTTTGTTCGAAAAGGGAGGCCGGCTCTTTGCCCCATCTACTGCAAGAATGAAGGCCATTCTCAGCAATCAGACTGTCGACATCCCAGAAAATGTCGACATTACCTTGAAGGGACGGACAATTATTGTGAAGGGTCCCAGAGACACCCTACAGAGGGACTTCAATCACATCGATGTAGAACTCAGTCTCCTTGGAAAGAAAAAGAAGAGGATCTGTGTTGACAAATGGTGGGGAAACAGAAAGGAACTGGCCACTGTTCGCACAGTCTGTAGACACGAACAGAACATGATCAAGGGTGTTACACTGGGCTTCCGTTACAAGATGAGGTCGGTGTTTGCCCACTTCCAATCAATGTTGTTATTCAGGAGAATGGTTCTTTTGTGGCAATCCGAAGTGTTTTGGGTGAAAAATATATACGCAGGGTTCTAATGAGGCCAGGGGTTGCCTGTTCAATATCTCAAGCCCAGAAAGATGAGTTGATTCTTGAAGGAAATGACATTGAACTTGTGTCAAATTCAGCTGCTTTGATTCAGCAAGCCACCACAGTTAAAAAACAAGGATATCAGAAAATTTTGGGATGGTATCTATGTTTCTGAAAAAGGAACAGTTCAGCAGGCTGATGAATAAGATCTCAGTAAAAGACTCTGATGCTAGGAAAGGTTGGGGGCGGGAGGAGAAGGGGACGACCGAGAATGAGATGGCTGGATGGCATCACCGACTCTGTGGACATGAGTTTGAGTGAATTCCGGGAGTTGGTGATGGACAGGGAGGCCTGGAGTGCTGTGATTCATGGGGTCACGGAGAGTTGGACACGACTGAGTGACTGATCTGATCTGATCTTATCTGATCCTGCTGCAGAAACAAGATATCAGATGGTTCTATGGACTCAGTTGTGATATTTTAAAGAGACAATAAAAACTCTTGATTTGAAAAAAAAGAAAAAGAAGAGGGAGGCTGCTGGAGCCGAGTGGCTGCTATCAGCCTACTTCTCCTCTGTGCCGACTCAGATCTGCTGGTCCAGCTGTCTACTCTGGCGCTAAGAGTTTGCAAGAAATAGGACCCCAGGGTCAGTCAGATGTGTCTCTCATCTCATCCTGAGATGCCGTGAAGTCTTATGATGATCACGAATAACTCCTGAGAGCTTACCCCAGACCTGTCACTATGTGAAATCCTTTACAATGAATTAATATGTGTATGGTTTCAGTGACCGTATGAATTAGATACAATTGTGAAACCTTCTTTCTCATTTAGAGCAATGGTAAAATCATTCTTCTGGGATCCAAGTTCAACACCTTGAGAAAATTCACATTTTGTTTGTCATCTTTGCCTGGCACATAATGGTATAGCAAGTGCTGCCAGTTCTTTGGAAGTGCCTTATACATGTTTCCTTAGAGTTAGTTTCTCAGTTGTGTCTGTCTCTTTGCGACCCCATGGACCCCTCCACGCTCCTCTGTCCATTGAATTCTTTAGGCAAGAATACTGGAGTGGGTTGCCATTCCCTTTTCCAGGGGATCTTCCTGATCCAGGGATCGAACCTGGGTCTCCCATATTGCAGGCAGATTCTTTACCATCTGAGCCGCCAGGGTGACCAAATACTACTTTCCTCATCCTAGTTCGAAAATTCATCACTTGCAAAGATCGTGAAGCCATCTTTACCTGCCATAATGACTGCTGCTTTTTTATCATTGATATAGCAGTTATAAGCATATAACTCTCAAATCAGATTGCCCAGTGGCTAATACTGATTGAGGTCTTTCTCTGTTTCAGTCACTGAAGAACCATAATGTGCACAGATTATTAAGTGATTTAATTTGACAGCTCCTCAGTACCATGGCTATTGTCCTCTGCATTGTATAGGTGAACAAACAGGCATAGAGACAGAATAACTCACCTCGACTACCACAGCTAGTAAGAAAAGTTTGAAAAAGAGTCCAGAACATGAGTCTGAAGTCAGTGCTGTCAGCTATTCCACCCTGCAGCCTCTCACATTAACCCAGCAGGCTGGCTTTCATCCACCAGAACCAGGCGTTGTGGAATATGACCCACCTGATACATTTGTTGAACGCAGCGCCTCACACCAAGGTGCTGCTCATGTCTCCTTGGGATCCTCCCACGAGCCTGTTAAACAGTCTCCTTTACTGTTTCTCACTTCTCTCTCGCATCATCCAAGTTTATATTTCTAAAACACAAGGAAAATACTTCGATTTTCTTCTCCATTATCTTTAAGTCCTCATTTCTAAGAACACTAATTTTGTGAGTGTGCACTAGCTGAGCCCAGCTGGAGTCATTTGGCTTCCTGTCTCCTGCTCTACACCATAAACTCCGGCTTCTCTCCACGATCTGCCAAGAATGCCCTTCTCTATATGCTGTCCCAGCCAACTCCTACTTATCCTTGAAGATTCAGTTTTAGTAATGTTTAATAATAACTTTAATTAAAATGGACTGGAATGGGTGAATTTAACTCAGACGACCATTATATCTACTACTGTGGGCAGGAATCCCTTAGAAGAAATGGAGTAGCCATCATGGTCAACAAAAGAATCCGAAATGCAGTACTTGGATGCAATCTTAAAAATGACAGGATGATTTCTGTTCGTTTCCAAGGCAAACCATTCAATATTACAGTAATCCAGGCCTATGCCCCAACCAGTAATGCTGAAGAAGCCGAAGTTAATCGGTTCTATGAAGACCTACAAGACCTTTTACAACTAACACCCAAAAAAGATGTCCTTTTCATTATAGGGGACTGGAATGCAAAAGTAGGAAGTCAAGAAACACCTGGAGTAACTGGCAAATTTGGCCTTGGAGCACGGAATGAAGCAGGGCAAAGGCTAATAGAGTTTTGTCAAGAGAATGCACTGGTCATAGCAAACACCCTCTTCCAACAACACAAGAGAAGACTCTACACATGGACATCACCAGATGGTCAACACCGAAATCAGATTGATTATATTCTTTGCAACCAAAGATGGAGAAGCTGTGTACAGTTAGCGAAAACAAGACCAGGAGCTGACTGTGGCTCAGATCATGAACTCCTTATTGCGAAGTTCAGACTTAAATTGAAGAAAGTAGGGAAAACCACTAGACCATTCAGATATGACCTCAATCAAATCCCTTATGATTATACAGTGGAAGTGAGAAATAGATTTAAGGGACTAGATCTGATTGATAGAGTGCCTGATGAACTCTGGACGGAGGTTCGTGACATTGTACAGGAGACAGGGACCAAGACCATCCCCATGGAAAAGAAATGCAAAAGAGCGAAATGGCTGTCTGAGGAGGCCTTACAAATAGCTGTGAAAAGAAGAGAGGCGAAAAGCAAAGGAGAAAAGGAAAGATATAAGCATCTGAATGCAGAGTTCCAAAGAATAGCAAGGAGAGATAAGAAAGCCTTCCTCAGTGATCAATGCAAAGAAATAGAGGAAAACAACAGAATAGGAAAAACAAGAGAGCTCTTCAAGAAAATTAGAGATTCCAAGGGAACTTTTCATGCAAAGATGGGCTCGATAAAGGACAGAAATGGTATGGACCTAACAGAAGCAGAAGATATTAAAAAGAGGTGGCAGGAATACACAGAAGAACTGTACAAAAAAGATCTTCACGACCAAGATAGTCACGATAACGTGATCACTGACCTAGAGCCAGACATCTTGGAATGTGAAGTCAAGTGGGCCTTAGAAAGCATCACTACGAACAAAGCTAGTGGAGGTGATGGAATTCCAGTTGAGCTATTTCAAGTCTTGAAAGATGATGCTGTGAAAGTGCTGCACTCAATATGCCAGCAGATTTGGAAAACTCAGCAGTGGCCACAGGACTGGAAGAGGTCAGTCTTCATTCCAATCCCAAAGAAAGGCAATGCCAAAGAATGCTCAAACTACCGCACAATTGCACTCATCTCACACGCTAGTAAAGTCATGCTCAAAATTCTCCAAGCCAGGCTTCAGCAGTATATAAACCGTGAACTCCCAGATGTTCAAGCAGGTTTTAGAAAAGGCAGAGGCACCAGAGATCAAATTGCCAACATCCGCTGGATCATGGAGAAAGCAAGAGAGTTTCAGTAAAACTTCTATTTCTGCTTTATTGACTATGCCAAAGCCTTTGACTGTGTGGATCACAATAAACTGTGGAACATTCTGAAAGAGATGGGAATCCCAGACCACCTGACCTGCCTCTTGAGAAACCTGTATGCAGGTCAGGAAGCAACTGTTAGAACTGGACATGGAACAACAGACTGGTTCCAAATAGGAAAAGGTGTACGTCAAGGTTGTATATTGTCACCTTGCTTATTTAACTTATATGCAGAGTACATCATGAGGAACGCTGGGCTGGAAGAAGCACAAGCTGGAATCAAGATTGCCGGGAGAAATATCAATAACCTCAGATATGCAGATGACACTACCCTTATGGCAGAAAGTGAAGAGGAACTCAAAAGCCTCTTGATGAAAGTGAAAGAGGAGAGTGAAAAGGTTGGCTTGAAGCTCAACATTCAGAAAACAAAGATCATGGCATCTGGTCCCATCACTTCATGGGAAATAGATGGAAAAACAGTGGAAACAGTGTCAGACTTTATTTTTTTGGGCTCCAAAATCACTGCAGATGCTGATTGCAGCCATGAAATTAAAAGACGCTTGCTCCTTGGAAGGAAAGTTATGACCAACCTTGATAGTATATTAAAAAGCAGAGACATTACTTTGCCAACCAAGGTCCGTCTAGTCAAGGCAATGGTTTTTCCCGTGGTCATGTATGGATGTGAGAGTTGGACTGTGAAGAAGGCTGACCGCCGAAGAATCGATGCTTTTGAACTGTGGTGTTGGAGAAGACTCTTGAGAGTCCCTTATACTGCAAGGAGATCCAACCAGTCCATTCTGGAGGAGATCAATCCTGGATGTTCATTGGAGGGACTGATGCTAAAGCTGAAACTGCAATACTTTGGCCACCTCATGCGACGAGTTGACTCACTGGAAAAGACTCTGATGCTGGGAAAGGTTGGGGGCGGGAGGAGAAGGGGACGACGGAGAATGAGATGGCTGGATGGCATCACCGACTCTGTGGACATGAGTTTGAGTGTACTCCGGGAGTTGGTGATGGACAGGGAGGCCTGGCGTGCTGTGATTCATGGGGTCGCGGAGAGTCGGACACGACTGAGCGACTGAACTGAACTGAACTGAAGTGAATAATAACTTAGTATCATTTCCTCTCTGAAACCCTAGAGAGTAATCTACCGTCCTCTAGTATGCAGAGCCTCTCATATCCTGAATGATACCTTTTCTTGCTCTTAAACTTAAACTGTAATATCCTCACTCATCATGATGTCTCACTCATCTCTGGACTCCTCGAATTCACGGCACATGGCAGAGAATAGCTGATGAAAGTTTACATCTCTGATTTCTTTGTTGGAGCTCCACTTGGACAGTGGTGGTGTCCTTGTTCTCACTGCCTCCTGCCTCTAAACAAGTCCACTCTGTACATCCCCTCTGGATGAAAATTCCAAAGCGACTGCTTCCACTATGTCATATTCCCATTGGAAATTCTTCCATGAAGCCCTCAATTTTTAAGATCAAGTCCCATGAGTTTTCCACAAAAAGGCTGAACATTCATCCCTTGGTGACCTCAAATCCTTCTAAAATTTCAAATCACTTTTATTGTTTTCATGTGTCTGACATTGTATATTATGTAGTTCAGATGTTTTGGCTGCCTCGGTTGAAAAGGTTTAATCTCCTAAAGCTTTTGGAGGACAGTAATCCTGTTCTTATTCTGCCTCTCTACCTCTGAGCCTAGCACAATGACTCATATGTGGCATGTTTCCAAATATCCAGTTGATTGATTTTTTTAATGAACTGATACCAAGATGTTACAAATGTGACTTTATAATTCTGTTGTCTTCATCAATTTATATGAACCAAATTCATTGTGAAATGAGAGTTGCAAGTATCTCAAGGAAATAATTGCTTAACTGTAGGAGGCTAATATGTGTGAAATTGATCAAGACCTGAATTTTGATGTGATACTTTTATAGCAGCAAGAGTTGTTTTTTAGGATATTGAAGCCTAGAGCTGTACTAGGTAAACTCTTATATGAATAAAATAAAAGCATATCTACATTTGTTGAAAAATGTATCTTCAGGAGCATGACATGAAGTAAAACCTTGAAATTAGTCATATTCCCTTTGTATTTTATTTTTCACACAGAATACAAAAAAGTAGAAACGTGCATGATTAAAATTAATTTAGCTTTGTTCTCTTCTTCAGTCTTGGGAATGCTTTTGACATGATCATGCCACACGAAAATAAGGAAATCAATGTTTTTCAACCTTCTACTTAAGACCTCTGATCTCCAGTCAGTTCTCTACTCACTCAAAGCAAAGCCTGAATTTGTTGTAGGAGGCTAGTCTGACTTGCTTTGCCAGGGGAAATGTTGTCTTGGATGATCAAATTGTGTTGTCTTCTATTGATGGCTTCTATTGACTCTAGTCGTTAACCCTTCCTCTATAGGATAGCTTAACGATAAAACCTAAACTTCAGAGTAAATTCATAGGAGACACCACATGTGGATGTGGAGGAATAAATGGTGCCTCCACCATCCTTCATCCTTTGATGCCAGTTCCAGAACAGGCACCTAGTTTTCCCAAGTTCACAGAGGACCATGTGGTGTACACTTGCTGTCCTTCCAGCGCACTTTGTTCACTGTGATGGGAAGAACAGAGCTAACGGCCTCTCTTTTCCTGTATCCTTTATGATGCAATGCTGTAGAGGAAAATGTGAGACCCGGATCATGCATGTAGATGCATTGGCAGGTACGCACCTCACCTTCTCTGACCAAAGAGCTGTGTATTCTGTTTCATGCCAGATAATCAGCACCACAGGCATGCCTAACAAATGATTTGTTCATAAAAAGCTTGATGAGGGAAATAAAACCCTTGATAGTCTCCATAAGAAATATGTCCCTTAGGAAACTAAAAGAGAAAGAAGGTGCTCTACGTCTTCATGTATTTTTGACTGCCCGGAGCAGCTCCGTCATGCACAGGGCACGCTATTACATAGAACAGCCGATGGACATCAGTCTGGAAACAAAATACAGGCTGTGAGCTTCGTTACTGTGAGTGAATCTCCAGTAACAAACGCAGGTGAGAGGTGTGTGGGAGGAGGGTAGGCATCAATGTTTACTGAAGTAAAAACCTTAAAATTCAATAATTCTGTTTCTAATTGAGTGCTATAATGCCTCCATTTGCCATGTTTGAATGATTTAGAAGGGAAAAGATTTAATCAGTAAGATGATATGCCATTAAACTAGGCAGAATTATAGCTCATCCTGAACTTTCCTAAAGTGCTTGCTTTCTTCCATTGCCTCTTCTGACACATTTGGGCATTAAAAAAAAAAAAAAAAAAGTAATAAGGGTCCCCGGCTTTTCTGGTTCCCTTTTGCCCTGTTAATGAGACTGTAGATATTAACATGGAGAGGTGAAGGGAAGAAATCTTAAGGAACAGACCCTCTAAAGTACTGGTCTTGAACTGGGTATGATTTTTGGCGATACCTGGAGGAATTTCTGCTCGTGATAAATTGGGGGCTGGGTATGTGTGTGTGTGCATGCACTAGTGCCATCAGAGGACAGAATAGAAAGATGCTGCTAAATATCCCACAAATACTGCACACACCTTCCTCCTTGCCGAGTAAGTATGTATCTGGCGCCACATGTCGATAGTGTCCAAGTCGAGCGAACTCTTCTGTGACACTCCCAAAGCCCAGTGCCTGGAAGGGAGTCCAGCTCACCTCCCGCCTCTGCATGTGCACTTCTCTGCCTAATAAGTTAAGATAATCTTTGCCCAGGTGACTCAGGGGTAAAGAATCTGCCTCCCAGTGCAGGAGACACGGGTTCAATCCCTGGGTGGGGAAGATCCCCTGGAGGAGAAAATGGCTACCCACTCCAGTATTCTTGCCTTGAAAATTCCATGGAAAGGGAACCTGGTGGGTTACAAAGTCCATAAGGTCACAGTTGGACATGACTAAGCACACACAAGCTGTTTCCTGAGGTTCTTTTCAGTTCAGTTCAGTTGCTCAGTCGTGTCCTACTGTTTGTGACCCCATGGACTCTAGCACGCCAGGCTTTCCTTTCCATCACCAACTCCCAGAGCCTGCTCAAACTCATGTCCATTGAGTCGGTGATGCCATCCAACCATCTCATCCTCTGTCATCCCCTTCTCTTCCTGCCCTCAATCTTTCCCAGCGTCAGGGTCTTTTCAGATGAGTCAGTTCTTCACATTAGGTGGCCAAAGTATTGGAGTTTTGGCTTCAGCATCAGTCCTTCCAACGAATATTCAGGACTGATTCCTTTAGGATGGACTGGTTGGATCTCCTTGCAGTCCATGGGACTCTCAAGAGTCTTCTCCAACACCACAGTTCAAAAGCAGCAGTTCTTCAGCACTCAGCTTTCTTTGTAGTCCAAATCTCACACGCATACATGACTACTGGGAAAACCATAACTTTGACTAGACGGACATTTGTTGGCAAAGTAATGTCTCTGCTTTTTAATATGTTCTCTAGGTTGGTCATAGCTCTTCTTCCAAGGAGTAAGAATCTTTTAATTTCATGGCTGCAGTCACCATCTGCAGTGATTTTGGAGCCCAAGAAAATAAAGTCTCTCACTGTTTCCATTGTTTCCCCATCTATTTGCCATGACATGATGGGACCAGATGCCACGATCTTAGTTTTCTGGATGTGGAGATTCAAGCCAGCTTTTTCAGATTCAAGCCAGCTTTTTCACTCTCATCAAGAGGCTCTTTAGTTCCTCTTCACTTTCTGCCATAAGGGTGGTGTCATCTGCATATCTGAGGTTATTGATATTTCTCCCGGCAATCTTGATGCCAGCTTGTGATTCATCCTACCCAGCATTTCTCATGATGTACTCTGCATATAAGTTAAATAAGCAGGGTGACAATACACAGCCTTGACGTACTCCTTTCGCGATATTGAACCAGTCTGTTGTTCCACGTCCAGTTCTAACTGTTGCTTCTTGAGCTGCATACAGATTTCTCAGGAGCCACGTCTGGTGGTCTGGTATTCCCCGTCTCTTGAAGATTTTTCCACAGTTTGTTGTGATCTACATAGGTTCTTTTAGGACTATTCAGTTTCCGTTTTCATTATCATTTTACACGATACTGCTGTAAGCGTCTTCCTTCTTCCCCCCACCACCCCTTCTCAGTTTATATATAGTTTGAAAAACCCTAGACACATCCTTTTTTACATTTGGTTTCTTTGTGACGTTTTTGCACTTAACACAGTGAAGAGACACTTTTGGTTCACTACTGTGGTCAGAACTCATAAAATTAGATTGTTTTTGTAAATATTCTTCTGCACTATTCTGAACCATGTTTTATTACTGTTTCTTTTTTACACAAACTCTAAACTCTCTTTTTCTAAATATGTATACGCTCTTGTGCCTTGTTCACTATAACTTGCTCCTGCTGTTTTTATCAGTAACAGGCACAAAAATAGATTCTGTGTCTCTATGTGAGTTTGTCATTAGGCATTAGGCAGCAGATAATTATGTAGATGGTCAAAATGATTGATTGTCAATATTAGATTCAAGTGCTAGAAAAAATTAACTATAACCAAGGTAAGGGAAAGAGAATTTTAGAATGAAGTGATGAGCCAGAACTATAATCGTATTCAAAATGTATTCTTTAGATGTGCTAGGTTGGCTGGAAAGGTCATTTGGGTTTTTCTGTAACATGTTATGGAGATTTTTTGGCAAATCCAATATAGGCTGAGAAACAAAAGAGAGGTATGCAAAAGAGAAAGTCCAAAGAGGATTTAGCGAGGAAAAGAGCGAGCACTTCCTTCCATGATCACTCAGCTTCTGCTGACAGAGGAACTGCATCCTCTTCTCTGAGGAATCAGTGCAGAAGTTTGTCCTCCGTGTGCATGCTCTTTGTTGAGGTTTTGGGCTCGTAAGTGGGCTTCGTCTCACGGTGGGCATGGTGCCACCTGAGACCCTGGTCCTCCCCCAGAGCAAGCCGAGAGCCCAGCATTCTCCTTGCCACCTCAATATCCCCGGGTATCCTTTAATTACCCTGGTTTTGACCTTTATGAAAAATTCACACACCACTTTGTGAGCATCATAAAAAAAAGAGAGAAATTATAAAGAAGGGAAAAGTCACAGGTTTCCATAAAAATCTACTCATCTATGTGATTTCAATCTTATCTGCAGATTGTAAACATACTTCCAGACATGCCCATAGACACACATACACACAATCGCATGTACTCAACACACATTATTTTCCGAATCATTCATTAATACACTTTGGGTACCTCGTATATTCTAAAGCACTGAGGGTATAAACAGTGCCCTGTCTATAAACCCACTCTATAACCGTTTATCTATTATATCTGAGATGATTGGATGGCATCACCGACTCAATGGATGTGACTTTGAGCAAACTCAGGGAGACGGTGAAGGACAGGGAAGCCTGGTGTGCTGCGGTCCGTGGAGTCGCCGAGTTGGGCTGGACTTAGAGACTGAACAACAACAAATCATCTAGCTACTCAGTTATTCAGATAGTAGCCATGGAGGTCATTTAAAGGTCAGATTGTGGTACTCCCTCAGAAGCAATTCTGCAGTTTCAACCCTAACTTTCTTGCCATAGTTTATTACACCTTCTGCGATCTGACTTCTAGCTACGCCTCCAAACTCAGCTCTTCCTTCTTGCCCTGTATTTACATTGCTTGACTAATCAAGTTCTTCTCATTTGTAGGACCTTTGTACTTTAAGTTTTCCCTGTCCCAGCCAGACCTGACTCACATATTATCTTTTATATCTGAATATAAATGTAATACCCATTACTCTTTATCATATAGTTTCACTTATTTCCCTTATCGCTTATATTATATGTGTGTTTATTTAATATTCCTCATTATATTATTAGTACTGACCACTCCTTGTTCAGCCAGCTTCTTGCCACCTCTGATGAGAATTTACAATGTGTGAAAGTCACTCAGTTGTGTGTGACTCTTTGCGACCCCAGGGACTATACAGTCCATGGAATTCTCCAGGCCAGATTACTGGAGTGGGTAGCCTTTCCCTTCTCCAGGGGATCTTCCCAACCCAGGGATTGAGCCCGGGTCTCCCACATTGCAGGCGATTCTTAACCAGCTGAGCCACAAGGGAAGCCCAAGAAGACTGGAATAGGTAGCCTATCACTTCTCCAGGGATCTTGCTGACCCAGGAATCAAACCAGGGTCTCCTGCATTGCAGACAGATTATTTACCAACTGAGCTATCACAAAAGCCCAGAATTCACAATCAGTATACTCAAAATGCAATACTTTGGCCACCTCATGCGACAAGTTGACTCACTGGAAAAGACTTTGATGCTGGGAAAGGTTGGGAGCGGGAGGAGAAGGGGACAGCAGAGATAGAGATGGCTGGATGGCATCACCGACTCTGTGGACATGAGTTTGAGTGAACTCCAGGAGTTGGTGATGGACAGGGAGGCCTGGCGTGCTGTGATTCACGGGGTCGCGGAGAGTCGGATGCGACTGAACGACTGAACTGAACTGATACTCAAAATGATGAAATTTTAATAAGTAAAAATAGATGAATAATGAGATTTTACTATAAGGAAAATTCATTAAGCCTATTTGGAATGACTATTGAAGGAGACAGGAGATAAACCCTGAAAGGAACTCAAAGGTAAACATAATAGAGCAACCAAGACAATGTTTCATGAAAAGCAACGATGAGAAGGAACACAACTAGAAGATTCTGAGGGGTACTCTGTGACAGATATTGGGGGCTTGATATATTTTTCCCTCACATGATTGTCACAGCAAATCCTAAAACCCTGAAATAGGCATTGTCCTTTAATAAGGACAGTGCCAAAGCTTGTGAAGATCATACCCATTCTCTAAACTCTAAAGTGGCAGAGTTAGTCCTTGAAATGAATTTGGTTCTCTCCCTAAGACCATGTACTTTCTAGTCCCCCATGCTGGAAAGGAAGGAAGGAAGGAAGGGAAAAAAGGAATAAAGAAAGAAAGAAGCGGCAGGAGTTCCAAAAGCTAGGTAAAATGTTGAGATATCCAGTAAATCAAAGGGTAAGTAAGAGGAATCTGGTGTAGG
The DNA here is from genome assembly GCF_049115385.1 of Moschus berezovskii. Classification (NCBI taxonomy): domain Eukaryota; kingdom Metazoa; phylum Chordata; class Mammalia; order Artiodactyla; family Moschidae; genus Moschus; species Moschus berezovskii. The sequence continues at coordinate 120,073,058 of NC_142462.1, forward strand.
GAAAATGACGAGTTGGCATAGAATTACTGTTTCATAAGGTTGGGCAGTAAGAAAACAATGAAAAATGGGCAGTAAATTGATAATAAAGTTGGTATATATCTATAGCATGCAGGCTATTGAATAATAACAACCAAATATAATCAAGTATAAAATGTACTTACCAACTGAAGCCTTGAAATAATTTCTGTTAATAGAGATAACTCAAATAGTTATATCTTGTCAGGATATTTCAGGCAAAAGTTTATTTTGAGCCCTAAGTTTAGTATTTCCACTCTTCAGTTTCACCTGCATGAACACAATTGTTTTGTTTCTCTGCCACTAATTTTACAGAAAGCAGTTTCTAAAGGGTAACAAAAAAAAATGCACGTATAAAATATAGATTTTATTTGGCTTGTGTTTGGTAGTCTGTTTGGTTTGCAAAGCAAAAACGAAACAATGGTTCTTTTCAGGGCTTTCTTTTCTTTTTTTCGCACGTTGCCCCAGTGTTTTCACTGTTGCCGAATGGTCACCACAGGGTGCAGAGCTGGAAAGAACAGCTAGGTCTTTGGCATCCACATACTAACTTGAAAATGGAACTGTCTTTGGGAAGCCTCTCTTTTTAATTTGGAATTTTGGATGTATTTTGGATCCAAATTTATTTTCCCTGATGCAGCCATGGAAAAGCTGTGTTATTCTGAACTTCCACCATAGGAAACTGTTCAGTTCAGTTCAGTCGCTCAGTCGTGTCCGATTCCTTGTGACCCCATGAATCACAGCACGCCAGGCCTCCCTGTCCATCACCAACTCCCGGAGTTCACTCAGACTCACGTCCATCGAGTCGGTGATGCCATCCAGCCATCTCATTCTCTGTCGTCCCCTGCTCCTCCCACCCCCAATCCCTCCCAGCATCAGAGTCTTTTCCAGTGAGTCAACTCTTCGCATGAGGTGGCCAAAGTATTGGAGTTTCAGCTTCAGCATCAGTCCTTCCAATGAACACGCAGGACTGATCTCCTTTAGAATAGGAAATGGTAGGAAGCATCATATATTATGCCCTCAAGTATCTATCTTGAAATTAGTGATCAAGACAATGTTGCAGTTGAGACCAGCACCCAGCAGAAACAGTTTTTAGTAACAGTGTTGACTTGTGTACACAGGAGATGAATTCTCCTTCAGGAAAGCAGATATTAATCTATTCACATTCAAACATATTATAATCAGAAAGTCATCTACTTATTAATTTGTTCTGTCTTCTGCCTTCCGTTTACCTACATAATTGATATGTGTTGAGAATTAGATAAGGATCAGTGTGTTGTAATCAAGAACTTGGACTCTAGAGGCTAAATGCCAGAATTCAAATCTACCGTATGTTCTGTACCCATCAACTACTTAAACTGTGTCACAGGTTCCTAATTTGCAAAACTGATGGTGATAATGCTGTCACCACTCATGTTGGCCATGAGAAGTAAATATGAAGTGGTTAGAAGAGTCTCTAGCTCATAGATTAGGCTGTGCTATTTTATTATTATTTTTACTCATCTTGTTCATATGGAAACAAAGAAGGCAGAGTCAGAATCTCCAATAATTTATAATATAGTTGAAGAGATACAAAGTAAATAAATGGACTAGCTATAAAAACACTGAGAACTGTTAACATCCAGGTGAGCTCAGAAGTTGTAAAGTGTGGAGAACTAGATATAATTTGAAGTTAATTTCCTGAGAGATTATATACTCTGTACAGCAGCGGTCCCCAGCCTTCTTGGCACCAGGGACCGGTTTCATGGAAGACAATTTTCCCCTGGATCAGGAGTGGTGTGGATGATTTCAGGATGGTTCGAGCACATTACATTGATTGTGCACTTTATTTCTAATTGAATGCCACTGCTAATCTGACAGGAGGTGCTGGTCCATGGCCTGGAGGTGGGGACCCCTCCTATATAGGACAAGGAGAAGAGTCAAGGATAGCTAAGAAAATGTGGGGTTCAGAAAGTAAAGAAATTGTTTCAAGAAGGCAGTGATCCACCATGTGTGTTACTCCTGGAATCTCAGATCAGATAAGGACTGAGAATTAAGTCCATCCTATGGATAACATTCATCAGGACAAGGCTTCGTTTGTTTGTTAGTCTCCCAGTCATATCTGACTCTTTGCAACACCATGGATCATAGCCTGCCAGACTCCTCTGTCCATGGAATTTTCCTGGCAGGAATACTGGAGTGTCTGTGTGTGTGTGTGTGTGTGCATGCTCAGTCATGTCCAACTCTTTGCAACCCCATAGACTGTAGCCCTCCAGGCTCCTCTGTCCATTGGATTCTCTAGGCAAGAATACTGGAGTGGGCTGCCATTCCCTTCTCCAGGGGATCTTCCCAATCCAGCCATCCAACTCGAATCTTCTGCATCTCATGCATTGGCAGGCAGGTTCCTTATTCACTGGGAAGCACTCTGGGATGAATAGCCATCCCCTTCTCTAGGGGATCTTTCTGACTCAAGGATAGAACCTAGGTCTTCTGCATTGTAGACAGATTCTTTACCATCTGAGCCACCAGGGAAGCCCACTGAGATGAGAGATCAGAGATCTTGATAAGAGAAGGCAGTGAGCATTATGTGGGGTGGTAGAGGAAACACTTGTGTAAAGTGGTTTTAATTGAGAAAGATAATAAGATCACAAATTGCAGATCACGATTGCAAACATCATATGGGGAATAGTGTATAAAAATGAGTAGCTGGTGGGAAATTTGCAATAAAGTTTGTTTGCTTGTTTTTTAATTAAAAGAAATTTTGGCAAGGAGTGAAGTGTGCTAGGTTGTACAAAATCATGGAAGCTTTGAATCTGTTCTAGATTGGATTAGCCATTTAAGAAAAGTTGATTTTCACCTAGAATTTAAAATCATTTTAAAGTTAGTTTTGTTGATCTGTATTAACTATCATAAGAAATTGTATATGCTCACCATACTGACAATAATTATTGACTTTAAAATAATTCCTAAGTTTTATATTAATTATCCCTACATTCTAGTTGGGCTTCCCTGGTAGTTCAGCTGATAAACCTGTAATGCAGTGGACCCAGGTTCGATTCCTGGGTCAGGAACATCTGCTGGAGATGGGATTGGCTACCCAATATCCCTGGGGGTTCAGATTGTAAAGAATCCACCTGCAATGCAGGAGACCTGGGTTCAATCCCTGTATTGGGAAGATCCCCTGAAGAAGGGAACAGCTACCAACTCCAGTATACTGGCCTGGAGAATTCCATCTACTGTACAGTCCATGGGGTCGCAGAGTTGGACACGACTGAGCAACCTTCACTTTTACTTTTCACATTCTAGTTGCTAAGAAAATATAACTGATTCGGTTCTCTCACAAACACTTCTGCTAAACTGAAATAAAATGTGCATGACACACTCAAATGGAGAACTGTTTTCAGCTGCCTTCCAAAAATTTTTTTGATTTGAAACCAGTAACTTCTAAAACCACACTTGTTTCAAGAACTTTTAAAACTGCTAATTCCTGGATGTTTTAAGTATTATAAATATTAGAGACTATGTCTGTGATATGATATGTGATGTGGTATGATGTACTTAGATGATGCTGTCGATTCATTATGTGTTGTTGTATCAGTCAGAGTCTAGTGAGGAAATAGAAACCATCTAGTTATTTCATCTAAGAGACTTCAAGAGAGAGAAATGACGACATTGACATTCAGTTCAGTTGGGCCGCTCAGTCATGTCTGACTCTTTGCAACCCCAGGGACTGCAGCACGCCAGGCCTCCCTGTCCATCACCAATGTCCAGAGTTTATTCAGACTCATGTCCATTGAGTCAGTGATGCCATCCAACCATCTCATCGTCTGTCGAACCCTTCTCCTCTTGCCTTCAATCTTTCCCGGCATCAGGGTCTTTTCAAATGAGTCAGCTCTTTACATCAGATGGCCAAAGTATTAGAGTTTCAGCTTCAGCATCAGTCCTTCCAATGAGTATTCAGGACTGATTTCCTTTCCGATGGACTGGTTGGATCTCCTTGCAGTCCAAGGGACTCTCAAGAGTCTTCTCCAACACCACAGTTCAAAAGCATCAGTTCTTCGGTGCTCAGCTTTCTTTATAGTCCAACTCTCACATACATACATGACTACTGGAAAAACCATAGCCTTGACTAGATAGACCTTTGTTGCAAAGTAATGTCTCTGCTTTGTAATATGCTGTCTAGATTGGTCATAACTTTCCTTCCAAGGAGTAAGCGTCTTTTAATTTCATGGCTGCAATCACCATCTGCAGTGATTTTGGAGCCCCCCAAAATAAAGTCTGGCACTGTTTCCACTGTTTCCCCATCTATTTGCCATGAAGTAATGGGACCGGTTGCCATGATCTTTGTTTTCTGAATGTTGAACTTTAAGCCAACTTTTTCACTCTCCTCTTTCACTTTCATCATTTGGCTTTTTAGTTCTTCTTCACTTTCTGCCATAAGGGTGGTGTCATCTGCATATCTGAAATTATTGATATTTCTCCCAGCAATCTTGATTCCAGCTTGTGCTTCTTCCAGCCCAGCGTTTCTCATGATGCACTCTGCATAGAAGTTAAATAAACAGGGTGACAATATACAGCTTTGATGTACTCCTTTTTCTATTGGCAGTCTAAAAAAATAAAAAAATCAAAAGGAAGATACTGAGGAAACACAAGTATAGTAATTCTTAAGAAATTCAGGGAAGACATTGGGTTTTTAGAAGATATAGATTTGGAGGAGCCCTCTTGTAGAACTAGAACTCAGACCTCTGCACAAATGAGTTGAATGTTGACAGGGATTTGATTTATAGATCATACAAGTTATTACTAAGGATTTAATGCCTTATGTAAATGCATGAATAACTATTAGTAAAGAATGTTCATGGAGACAATATTGGATAATGCATAATTAAATATAGTAAATAATATGCATTATATCCTGTCAAGGCTATCATGCACATGCTCATATAAATGCATTCTTGTGATATATATGATAAAACGTACTGCATCCTACATAAAATGAACCATATATACTAGCAGCGCTTATATTAATGGGAAAGGAGGAAATGTTGCCCAGCTTTGTTGAGACCTCTTGAGATGGGAAGAAGGATTTTCAGGATCAGGATTGATGCTCTAAGTACAGAGGCCTACCAGAGTGTGCTGACAGGTCTCAGAATATGGGAAAAGCCAGAGGTGGTAACCAAGTGCTACTGGTATCAGTCACAGGCACACAGGTAAAGAGACACTTGTGTGGCAGCCGCGAGAAGAACAGCAAACTAAAGAAGAAGGAACCAGCTCCTTCTTTTTCCTTCTGTCTCACTGTCCCCCTGTAGCTCCCACTTGGTAGAATCTAACATAGAACCAGCTGATTCTACGAGAAAGGAGAAATGTGGTATTTAGACTCTTATAGGGAGCACCACAAAAAAATAAATAAAATAAAACAGAGAGAGAAACACAGTTTTTTTGACCTAAGCGACATCTTTTGGCCTCTCAAATACATGTTTTGGCCTAAGCTAAAAATCATGTTTAGTTGCCAATTCTGATATTGAACAAATTGATGGACTACCCCCAAAAGTTTCTGTGATCATTTAAGAGAATTCAACACCTACACTTCAAGAGGGAAATAAACACAGAAATGAATGTCTGGATCTTATCTCTGAAATTTCACAGATGCTGTACTTAAACAGGTATTTTAGCTTCGTGCTCAGGCATGGGAGACAGGGCTCCCAGAGATGGCCATTGTGTATACTTCAAGTTACAAGCTGCATCCCTTTCATAATTAACTTGTAGCAAAGGTTGTAGACTCCAAAGTTAAAGAGATTCAACGTGGAGTCAGATTTGTCCTTCCCTATTACAAGAAGAGCTGTGTCTACTTCCATGTCCACTATTCCTCTCCAGTGAAACTCAGATCACAAACACACCTGACTCCATGCTCCATTTGTTTCTGGGCATAGGTTTTTAGTATACTACTAATCCCAAGAGAAAAAAAAAAATCTACCCTCAGGAAATTGTCAACAAGAATGACTTTTAGTTATTGCATCTTTGACCTCATTTCTGGGTGGCCAAGAAAGTCCTCCCACCCAGCCTGCAGGTCTCCACAGTGTGTTAAGCACATAATGCCAGAAACATTCGTTTTATGACATGATTTCTTTCCATTGTGAACAGGGTTTTGACTCCCTATTAAAATGCTTCCAGAGGAAGTTTCACATCTTTTCTCCTGAGGACCGATTTTGGTGTGAATAGTGCAACAGAAATAACCAGGGGGGAGATGATACTGAAAAGGGAAGGTAAACAGTTGGCCTGACTGGAAGCAAATGTAACTCTGGTAAAGGTCAGTCCCTTCCTGTAAATGCACTTGTCCTGTTTCTTTTCTTTCTCCAGATTTGAGGCACTTTTTCAAGTCATCCTTTCTGAGCACTCTTCTCAAGGCTAGCCTCTCTTTTCTGTTACTGAACTCTGTTTATTTCCTTTAGCATTCCTCTTTTTGAGGTATATTTGATTATAGTATTATATTAGTTCCACGTGTACACCAAAGTGATTCAGTGTTTTTACAGATTATACTCATTAAAAGTTATATTAGGTGATGGCTATAGTTCCCTGTGTTGTACAACACACCCTTGTTGCTTATCTATTTCACACACAGTACTTTGTATCTTTAAATCCCATACCCCTAACTTGCTCCTTCCCTCTCCCTGCTGATAACCACTGGTTTGTTTTCTGTGCTTGTGAGTCTGTTTTACTATGACATTCATTTGTATTATTTTTTAGATTCCACATATAAGTGATATCATACAATATCTGTCTTTCTCTGACTTATTGTATTAAGCATAATAATCTCTAGATACATCCACATTGTTGCAAATGGCAGAATTTCATTCATTTGTGTGGCTAATACTTCATTACATACACTATATCTTCTCTATTTGTGTGTTGATGGACAGTAGGGTTGCTTCTGTATCCTGGCTCTTGTATGGCTTCTGTATCTTGCTGTGAACATCGGGGCGTGTGTGTCTTTTTGAATTAGTGTTTTTTTTTTTTCTGAGTATATACCCAGGAGTGGAGTTGCTGGAAACTAGAATGGTAGTTCGGAGAAGGCAATGGCAAGCCACTCCAGTACTCTTGCCTAGAAAATCCCATGGATGGAGGAGCCTGGTACGCTGCAGTCCATGGGGTTGCTACAAGTCAGACATGACTGAGCGACTTCACTTTCACTTTTCACTTTCACACATTGGAGAAGGAAATGGCAACCCACTCCAGTGTTCTTGCCTGGAGAATCCCAGTGATGGGGGAGCCTGGTGGACTGCCGTCTATGGGGTCACACAGAGTCGGACACGACTGAAGTGACTTAGCAGCAGTAGCAGCAGCAGCAGAACGGTAGTTTTCGTTTCAGTTTTTTGAGGAAAATCTATACTGTTTCCATAGCGGTAGCCCCAATTTACCTTTCCACCAACAGCGTGCAGGGGTTCCTTTTCTTCACATCATTGCCAACGTTTGTTATTTGCAGACTTTTTGACAATAGCCTCTCTGACAGGTCTGAGATAATACTTCAGGTAATGCTTTACATTATACAGTTGCCATTTAGTTGCAGTGTTTTTTGTCTTTTTTTTTTTACTTCTTTGGAACATGAAAAGCATACAAAGAATTTTTCTTATTGCTTATTTAATGTGACATTATTAATATGCTTAAACATCAGTATAATGTCCCACTAACATGTGGCTCATGTGGTTTTCATCTGCTTGTCCATCATCATTAGTGATGCTGAGTGGGCGGCTCTGTGTGTGCCCTCTGACCCATCTGCATTATCTCTTTGAGAAAATATCTATTCAGGTCTTCTGACCATTTCTTGGGTTCTTTGTTGGTGGCATTATTATTTTTTTCTGTTGTTGAGTTACATGAGTTGTGTATAAAGTTTTGATATTAACCCCTTGTTGGTCATATCATTTACAAATATTTTCTTCTATCCCATAGGTGGTCTTGTCATTTTGTTTATGGTTTCCTTTGCTGTGCAAAAGCTTTTAGGTTAAATCTCATTTGTTTTCTTGTGCTTTTATTTCGTCTTAGGAGACAGATCCAGAATACTATTGCTATGATTTATGTCATAGAGTGTTCTGCCCATGTTTTCTTCTAGACTTTTATGGTGAACAGGTCTTACATGTATATCTTTGAGCCATTTTGATTTTATTTTTGTATATGGGATAAAGGAATGTTCTACTCTTACTGTTTTACACGTAAGTGTTCAGTTGTCCCAGTGCTGTTTATTGAAGAGACGCTCTTTTCTCCATCGTATATTCTTGCCTCCTTTGTTGTAGATTAACCATAGGTGGAAGGGTTTATTTCCCAGTTCTCTGTTCTGTTCCTTTGATCTGTATGTCTGTTTTTGTACAAGTACCATGATATTTTGATTACTGTAGCTTTGCAATATGGTTCTTTATCATCTTCATTATTTTTAAGTTGATTGCTTTCCTTCAATTTTTGTTTCTTATTTATCACTAACATAAGCTCTTTGAGAATCAGGATTCCACATCCTGTTTCTACATTGTTTCCCAGGAGTCTAGTCTCTCACTGGACACTGATATACATGTTTAATGCACTTGGCTAGACAGATAAACAAATAAATAGTGTGAGTGAGTTTCAGATATCTTTTACGGCACGAAATATAAATGCCTGTATTTATCAGAAAGGCATAATAAATTATTAAACTTCAATTAAGATTTTTACATTACATATTTATGTTTTCATTATCAGTAATTCAATTAGTGGCCATGTAATGGGACACTATATTGATTTTTTAAGTACGTTAATAATGTCACATTAAATCAGCAATAACAAAAACAGTTTATATGGTTTTCTTGTTCTAAAAAAGTAATAAAAACACTACAACTAAATGACATTTTAATAATGTGAAGTTTTATTTACAAATCTCTCATTTCTTTGTGTTCATACTGACACTTTTTTTTATAACTTTCCCCAGCAATTTCTTATCTTTAGCTTTTAAAAGGAAAAGTGATTAAAAATGTCAAAACAAATAACTCTGCATTTTAGTTTTTCAAGTAAATTAAAATTTCATGGGCCTCTGGAAGACAGTCATATGGAAACATCCAATAATAACCACATCAGCTTCTAATGGAATAAGTTTCCACCAAGCTCAAAAGACCTTTTATGTTTTTATAAATCCATTTTGAGCGATAGCTGAAAAAAAATGAAGTTCAGCTCATCCCTAATAATGCTCCTTATGATAATAGTTCTTCAGAGGGTTGGTTTCCGTATCATGGATTATACGCACAACAGGGCCTTGTGCTGCATTCATTTATGAAAAGAAGCCACTTTTCACAGTGCTCGGTTAAATCACATCTTATTCTGCTGACCTGAGATTCAGGACAATTAACCTATTCATTAGTTGTGAATAAGATGGGACATAAAGTGGTGGTTTAATGCAAGCGTTAGCACATCTTAAAACGTAGATATTTGTGTGTCAGGGTAATTTTTCTTCAATATTGGAAAGCATCAGCAATACCTAAACCTATAGCAAAAGCTGCAAAGGTGGAGTTTTCTATGTCTGTCGTTCTTCCTTCCTCTGGTTGCTGGAATGAATTCTGTCCTGTGGAGCATCTCCTGGAGACCATGAACCAAGAAATGCACTTAGAAGATATAGAGGAATAAAACAGGCTCCCAAAGCAGAAAGTTTATCCGCTAAAGGAGGAAACAGATTTCAAACAAAAAATTATAATGCAGTGTTGCAAATTCTATTAAATATGCATATGGACTGTTTGCATACAAACAGCAGTATACCTGCTTCCCTGGGGGGACCTGAGACAATATGGGAAGTCAGGGTTCAGACTTCAGCAGGGGGTCTCAGCAAGACAAGAGAACAGTCTTTGCCTGGTATAAAGTTACAGGATCCTTCAAGGAAGTGTAGGGGTGTCTGGAGCACAGGAACAATACTGAAGAGAAGCAGAAATTTCTTACACTATTCAAACTGGAAGTATTGTGTGACCTCTCAGGGACCTTTGATCTTATTCTGTGTGTAGATCTTAGAACTATGTAAGTAAAATAATTATATTGTCAAATGATTACTAGATAATTTGCATTTCAGAAATGTGATTTTTTTTGAGGAGGATTTAACTTATGTCACCAATTTTTTAAAGGTGTGCAAGTTATTCAAATTTCTACAGGAGATGAGGGGCCTAGAATAAGGTAAAATTAAAGAAAGAGAACATTTAGAAAGTCAGATATACTTATTTATCTGTGGTGCTCAAATATTGTGTAATTTGGCTAAGCCTTTTAAGAAAACTTTTAAGACATACAATTGATCATACTCATTCTTCAATGTTGATTACATTTATCAATCTTATTTTAAATATATAAACATTTACATATTTCATATAAATATATAAACAAAGTGCAGCGTACCATCTTTTTCAGCCATTACTATATTTTCTAAAGCTCAGAATCAGTACATGATCTACAGATATATTTATGCTTATTCATTCATTTATACAATGTGATTGACCCAGGTATTATCACTGAACTTGATTGTATGGACGCTGCTCATGCCCTAGCCTGGCTGAGGGTCTCTGCATTGACAGGGCAGGGCTCTTTTTCCATTCTCTTCCAGTAGGTGAATAGCTGAGGTCCACACAGCAAAAGCTTTATTCAGTGGCAAAAGGATGGAGAAATGTAAAGTAGGGAAGTAAGTTCACATTAACTCCTTGCCCATTTCTGGTGAGAGTGATTTAATTTTAAAGAGTAAAGACAAAGGGAGGTGGGGGGAGGCTAAGAATGGGGCGGGGGTGGCACATGCATTAGTCCATCAGGGAAGGAGCAGGGCTTTTTCGTGCCCACCTCCTTTTTATCCTTTTTTGGTCCTTAATATCTGATCTTGGTCACTGGAAGGTGTGCCATTTAATGTGCTCATATAGTAAAATCAACACATAATGAGAGTCAGGGTCTTTGGAGGTCAGATTCACCTCCATCTCGAGCCCAACTGGTTCCATCTGTTTATATTTCCTTAGTGCGTATGTGTGTAGCTTCATTTCTTATCTATGGACCCTTTAACAGTGTGCTCATCACTGGAAATGTAGATATTTAAAACCCTGAATGTGTTCATAATTTAATAAACAAGATATAAAATTACAATATTGTACATTAAGTACTATAACTATGCATTTTAAAAAAGCAACCAAGTCTTAATGGGGGAGGGGTAAACTGGAGGTTTGAGATATTTATTTATTTATTTATTTTGAGGCTAATTACTTTACAATATTATATTGCTTGGTTTTGCCACACATTAAAAACGGTAAGCATAAAAGAGTGGGCAGGAGGAAAGGTAATTTTAGTGAGGTCAGAATACACAAATTCCCAGTGATGCTTTGGTACTCAGAAGCCTAGAAGGAGAAGAAAGAAGCAAGCATTGCATCTGTTCATAGCAGAGAAGTGACTGTGAAGAGTTTTGCCTTCCGGGTAGAGAAAGTTGGCGTATCTCCTGAAAATACTGGGTAACCATTAAAAGCTTTGAAAGTAACATCATTTTTTGCCATTAGCAGCAGTAGAAATGGGGAGAAGGGGACAGAATAGTGACACAGTGAGCAGAAAACATGTAACGGATTTGGTGACCAGTTGGATGTGTGGTCAGCAAGAAAAAGGGAGGTGATGAGGGTTCCCTGATTTAAGATATAGGTAACTTGATGAATGATATTGATAACGGAGATACAGAATACAGACAGTAGAGCTGAGGGTGATGATTGCGGTTAAGACATGTTGTGTTTGAAGTGCCACTTGGACTCCCTAACTCAAATTGCATTATGCACAAGTAGGAAGTCTGACTTCCTACTGTAGATTCTTCTCCTGGTACGTTGGTATGAAGGGTGAGGATATGTAATCCTTCTGGGAGGGTGTTTTATGTCCTGAGTGATTTTGTTGAGCTGTCTTTCCTTGGAGCACATCAGTTCAGTTCAGTTCAGTCGCTCAGTCGTGTCCGACTCTCCACGACCCCATGAATCACAGCACGCCAGGCCTCCCTGTCCATCACCAACTCCCGGAGTTCACTCAAACTCATGTCCACAGAGTCGGTGAGCACATAGGTTCATACAAAAATGTCTATGGTAATGCATATGTAAGTTATGTAAGTCGATCATTTTGCATTTGGGGTGGAGTGCAGTGCCCAGCACATAGTAGAAACTCAACTCGAGTGTGTTGGATATTTCTGGGATCTACCCAGCGTTTCTCTCTAGGAGGGATTTTTCTGAGTGTATCAGTTCAAGTCATTTTGTTTCTAGTCCAGTGGAAGAGAAAAAAAAGCTTATGCAGCCTACTTTGTGTTCTCTGAGTAAATACTGGCATCTTTACTGGATGGTCAGCAGACATCCTTATTTAGTTAGCTCCCCTGTCCTTAGTTTGAAGAGGTTATTTCTGCTTTACATAAAATTGAATTCTCTTCCTGTAAAGTGCTCCATTCCAGAATTTTCCTTATACACTATCACGTAGATCTTATCCCAAGAAAACCTTCTGTATGTGCATTCAGCCATTTCCAACTCTTTGCATCCCCATGGACTGTCACCTGCCAGGCTCCCGTGTCCATGGAATTCTCCAGTCAAGAATACTGGGTTGTCATTTCCTCCTATGGGGATCTTCCTAAGCCAGGGGTCGAACCCACGTCTCTTGCATCTCCTGCATTGGCAGGCAGATGCTTTACCACTGAGCCACCTGCGAAGTCCCCAAAAGAACTTAACAACTTTTATTTAATTAAACTTTAATCCTTTTTCATCAAGAATGCCATTCCATTTGTTGTAAGTTATCTACTGTGATCATCTCTCTTGCTCCACAGCAAAAGAAGGAAAGCGCAGACAGGATTTGTGTTATTTTGTAACCCTTGGATTATCACACAATAGGGACTTGGATTTGCCCCTTTTTTGACCAGAGCATGTATTATACCTGGAATATCTTTCTATTTAAAAACAACAAGAACCATATGCAGTGTCTTGTCTGTCAAAGCCTCTTTGGCAGTTCCTTCCCGCTTTTTCTGTATACTAACAAATGTTTCCCCATTTCTTCCTAAAGTTTATCCTTGTTCTACTCTGAGCATGTGGTGTTTATGTGCATCTATTTATCACTGCTTAAATTTTAATCTGTAGATTATCTGCAAAGCTCACTTAGTAAATAAAAACAATTTTCTTTAACTTATGAATAATGTTATCAACCCACTCCAGTGTTCTTGCCTGGAGAATCCCAGGGACGGGGGAACCTGGTGGGCTGCCGTCTTTGGGGTCGCACAGAGTCGGACACGACTGAAGCGACTTAGCAGTAGCAGCAGCAGTAGGACAAAATAAGAGAAAAAGCTCACTTTCTCTTCATAAGCTAATAATTGTTCTTGCTTCTCATCTGTTAATAATTAGTCAATCCATCATCGATGGCAAAAGCAAGCCAGTCTTTCTCCATGTTTTAACACATGAGTGTAGACAGGTGTAACTTTAGCAATTGAAAATATCATCTATAATTATGCAGGAAAAGTTTGGTTGTGATAGTTATACATATTCTGTCCACTTTACTTTTCTCTATCTCCACCTGTCAGTGGGTCACATGGCATCTCAAATTTGGGATCGGATGTAACAGTTAAAAGCACCCTCAAATCATTGTGCAATTGTAGCAAGTCTCAAAGCACAGATATCTGTAATTTTGCTTAATGTATATAAGCTGATCTTGATCGCCGAAGAATTGATGCTTTTGAACTGTGGTGTTGGAGAAGACTCTTGAGAGTCCCTTATACTGCAAGGAGATCCAACCAGTCCATTTTAAAGGAGATCAATCCTGGGTGTTCATTGGAAGGACTGATGCTAAAGCTGAAACTGCAATACTTTGGCCACCTCATGCGACGAGTTGACTCACTGGAAAAGACTCTGATGCTGGGAAAGGTTGGGGGCGACGGAGAATGAGATGGCTGGATGGCATCACCGACTCTGTGGACATAAGTTTGAGTGAACTCCGGGAGTTGGTGATGGACAGGGAGGCCTGGTGTGCTGTGATTCATGGGGTCGTGGAGAGTCGGACACGACTGAACGACTGAACCGAACTGAACTGAACTGAAGTAAGCCTGAAACTTGTCTGACTCTTAGAAAAGCCACCCAACTGTCTGACTTAAGCAAATGCATTAATAACAATGTTTCACTCTAACCATGTTATACAAACACACTTTATAACAGCAGGGACTTGATCTCCTCACTCAGATGTTTTCACAAGCTGAGATTGGGTTCAAGCCCCTTCCATGTGCATCTCATCCTGGGATCAGTGAATTTGAAGTCTGCTTTTCTCACAGTGATGACATACTCGCGATACCCTCAACCGGGCCGCACAAAGCACAAACCTTTGTTGTGAAAAATAGGGAAGGGTGAAGGAGAGCCAGGAAACCAAACTCGGGCTGTGTAGCTATTCCCCCCTGGGATCATCTCTGTGAGAACCAAGACAGCTGAGGCACAGTATGCTGGTACAGCAGAGAGGCACAAGAGCCGGGAGGGAGGGGCCAAGAGTCTTCCGCCCTGAAAAGTGAAAAGAAACGGACTACCATGCTCAGTGTAAAAAGAAGGAAATCGTTTAATAGTCCTTGAAATGTCTGGAAAAAATATTCTGAAACTCATCTATCAAACTAGGTAAAATAATAGTTACCCTCTGTGTCTATGATGAATTGATTCTAAAAGCCCCATAGATACCAATATCCACAGATGCTCAGACTCTTAAATAAAATGGTGGAGTAAGGCCAGCCTCCTGTATCTGTGGTTGGTAGAATCCGTGAATGCAGAGCCCATGCATACACAGGGCCCACTGTATAGTAATATGTGGCATATCCTTTCAGACTCCTATTTTGTCATATTAAAATTAAATATATATATATACACTCTAAGGTTTTCTTATTACCTTTTTTTTGTCAACCCTAACTTACTTAGATTTTTGTCTTCCAAAATGTTTATTAATCTCCTGCAGCTGGGGAAGAACTCTCACCTTATGCAAAACTCCTTTATTATTCTAGCATACAATATTTAGATATCATCTTGCCACAACATTTTTTTATGACTATTTCATCACTGTAATTAAATTGTAACTTTCTCTAAGGCAGGTGATAGATTGAATCTTCTATGGTGTCAAAAAGATTACTTTGAAGTTAGGTGCTGAAGAAACTTCTGTCAATGAGTATGTCCAATATCAATGTTTAATCAAGAAAAGGCTTTTATCAGAACATGTTCAAGAGTTTTATAGATTAAGCCATATTGAACAAAGCACTGTCATTAACTGCTTTGTGTTAAAGAAATCACTTTGATATTGGAAGACAGTCCTTTATTTCTATCCCTCTCCAGAATTGTTGTCACTTGCTGTTCAAATGTATTCTCTCTTTATGTACCCTTAATGATGGAAACAGACACCCTACTTTGAAAATACATAAGCTTGTATGATTTCTAAATTGGACATCTTATCTAGCAGAACGGAGTGAGGAACTTACCCGTCGACCCTTTTCCCACTTTCTTTTCTAACAAAATTGTTTTAGCTTTTCTGACTGAGACATTCAGTTGTACAAGGTTGAATTTATGAAAGTAAGATGCATTTTGAAACTCGAGAAAATGAAAATCTGTTCTGTCGTAAATCCCTCCACAACTGGAGGCAGACATACTGACTTTTTTATTTTATTTTATTTTATTTTTTGCTATCAGAGCTTTACATACTGCTGTTTAGGCCTGAACTGTTCCACAGATAAATGGACTATTTTATTCTCAAGTGATCTTTGCATGTTCATGTTGAAAAAGCAAAAGCATAATTGAAAGAAACTTGTTTTCAAAGTTTGGTGAGTTAGAAAACAAAAGGTGGGGCTATTTGTAACTATTTCACCTATTTTGAAAGCCTCTTGTTTCAGCTGTCATTATTTAATAGGACCAAGTTTACAAAGCAGGTCCAATAGAGACTGCTTATTTATTTCCAAACACCAGGCCTACCCTCAGGTAAATAGAACCTTGTTTTATGGTGGATAAAACAAGTAGGTAAGTTTGGTTCCAAATCTGGTTAAGAAGGATTTCCATGAACACATGGTTCCTATTTAAATGTGCTTTTATTTTAAGAACATGTGGTTATTTTTTAAAAGGAGATAATACTACCAAACTACATATCAACAGCCAGTGATCACTCTTTAAATTCTTAATCTAAAAAAGATTTCAGGAATACGGCTACGTGCACAATGGATAAATCTCCAAAAGCAGATGAGAGAAAGACACCAGACAGGGAAAAAAAAAAAAAAAATAGATACCCGGTGATTGCATTTTTATGAAATTCCAGAACAGACAAAATTCATCTGTTGTGATAGAAATAAGGATAATGGTGGTCTTTGTTTTTTTTTTTTTTTTTAATGGTTGTCTTTGAAGAGGGAAACTTCTGGAGGGCTAGAAATACCCTGTGAATGGATCTAGATGAGGGTAGATGGATGGACACAAAGTGAAGATTCATTGACTTGTACATTTCTAATGTATGCACCTTACTGTGTATAACTCAAACCCTAATAAGAGTGTTCTGAAGAGTTTAAAAAAAACTACTTAATGAAATAACAGTTGATTTTATATTTCACTGTAAAATACAGTTAAATGTAATGATGAATAATATTTAAGTGAATGTAACATTTTAAATCATGAGAAACTCTGGGCTGGAAGAAGCACAAACTGGAATCAAGATTGCTGGGAGAAATATCAATAACCTCAGATATGCAGATGACACCACCCTTATGGCAGAAAGTGAAGAGGAACTAAAACACCGCTTGATGAAAGTGAAAGAGGAGAGTGAAAAAGTGGGCTTGAAGCTCAACATTCAGAAAACTAAGATCATGGCATCTGGTCCCATCACTTCATGGGAAATAGATGGGGAAACAATGAAAACAGCGACAGACTTTATTTTTGGGGGCTCCAAAATCACTGCAGATGGTGATTGCAGCCATGAAATTAAAAGACGCTTACTCCTTGGAAGGAAAGCTATGACCAACCTAGATAGCATATTAAAAAGCAGAGACATTACTTTGCCAACAAATGTCCATCTAGTCAAGGCTATGGTTTTTCCCGTGGTCATGTATGGATGTGAGAGTTGGACTGTGAAGAAAGCTGAACGCTGAAGAATTGATGCTTTTGAACTGTGGTGTTGGAGAAGACTCTTGAGAGTCCCTTGGACTGCAAGGAAATTCAACCAGTCCATCCTAAAGGAGACCAGTCCTGGGTGTTCATTGAAAGGACTAATGCTGAGGCTGAAACTCCAATACTTGGGCCACCTCTTGCGAAGAGCTGACTCATTGGAAAAGACCCTGATGCTGGGAGGGATTGGGCGCAGGAGGAGAAGGGGAGGACAAAGGATGTTATGTCTGGATGGCACCACCGACTCGATGCACATGAGTTTGGGTGAACTCCAGAAGTTGGTGATGGACAGAGAGGCCTTGCATGCTGCGATTCATGGGGTCACAAGAGTCAGACATGACTGAGTGACTGAACTGAACTGAACATTTTAAATATGTTTAAGTAAATAGCTCACTGGTAAAGAATCCATCTGCAGGTTCAATCCCTGGGTTGGGAAGAGCCCCTGGAGAAGGAAATGGCAACCCACTCCAATATTCTTGCCTGGGAAATCCCATGGAGAGAGGAGCCTGGCTGGCTACAGTCCAAGGGGTGCAAAAGGGTTAGACATGACTGAGCCATTAAGCAACAAAATAACAACAAAGATTTAAGTAAATGTAATATTTAAGCAAATAGATACTTAGATTTGGAGATAAAATTTAAGTCTGCTTAGTCAATACTCTTCATTGTAAATATGAGAAAATTGACGTCACGAAAGGTTTAAACCATATTCTCTTCCACTTGTGGACTCCAACTTAATTTTACTCTTCAGAATGAAGGTCACCATAAAATTTTGGCTGAGATTGATCCTTCCATGATTTTTTGCTCTGTTCAAGTCTCCAGACTGGCTCCCTGTGCTTCTGTAAAACTTTCAAATGAAACCTAAGACTTGATAAGAAAATGTGTTATTTTCAGAATCATTTTCTTTCCTTAAGAAAGTAGTTTCCTATATTCCTAATCTCATTACCCAAGACGCTTGCCAGTGAAAAAGTGAATTTTGCTTAACAGTGATTTGACTTAGCTGTTCCAAGGAGACTGAGCAACGTTGAGTGCCAACATGCATATTATTGAAATACTCCATGAGAGATTCCAATATTCCCTTTTTAAAATTTGTTGATAAAGTCCAACATCCTTAATTCAAAACTAAGACAATCAGTATCCAATAGAAAAATGGTTTGCCCAGGTTTTAAACAAGTGTAATAGTAGTATTTAAATATTATATCTGGAATTAAGTCGCACTGTAAGACTGCTTTCTCCCCCTCTTCATTTTCTTAGTTGAATTTTATGAAAATTGACATTTTTTTGTCTCTCAACCTTTCTCATCCATACATCTTTGATTTATACATTAATGGTTGGTATCATTACTTTTTTCTCCCCATATTTCTTATGCTTTTACACTTTAGAATCTCAATATTGTTTGCCAGGATTCTGAGAAAGATGGTGTAATGGTCTACCTCCCATATTAAATGATGGACTTTTTATAATGGGGTAGGTTTTTTAAATGGAGCTGATTTTCTTTAACACTTGTAATCACTTTTAGTCTGTTGATTAGCTCGTTCAGTTGTAACACTGATGGCAAACTACAAAATATGTTCATAACTAGATTTAAAGGTATGTTTCAAATGTCATCTCTATGTAATGTCAGATATAGGCAATTTAAAAGATAGGAGTTATACAAAACTTTTAAAATAATATCAATATCATATATTTTGAAATGGAAGAAGTTACTATGGTAAATATGGATTTGTTCCTATTCAATTCAGACATAAGAGCAGTTACTAATTGCCTAATTTTCTCCTAAATGGGCTTTGGTATGGGTAAGTATTTACAGTTACCGCATATGATAAAGTTTATGTTTATTTCTAAAACGGCTGAGGAGTTTCATGCTCTTTCTGAAAGTGAATGAAATTCATGTGAGGATTTGAAAGATTTTAGTATTTTATATTAGAGTTTTATTTTGAACCTTTTCCAGCTTCTGTAATATTAGGAAGAAAATGTACATTCTGTACCTAAAGTTTTAGAAAGTAGTGTGTTTTCTTTTCCTTAATTGCTAATGAGAAAATAATTTCAATGCATTTGTCATCTTTTCAACAGATTGTTACAAGCCAAACTCAAGGCATTACAAGCTAGAAATATAGTTCGTTCCCTTTGTTGTGCTGTGCTTAGCTCTCAGTCATGTCTGACTCTTTGAGACTCGTGGACTATAGAGCACCAGGCTCCTCTGTGCATGGGGATTCTCCAGGCAAGAGTACCAGAGTGGGTTGCCATGCCTTCCTCCAGAGGATCTTCCCAACCCAGGGACAGAACCCAGGTCTCCCTCATTGCAGGCCAATTCTTTACCATCTGAGCCACCAACCCTAATTCCCTTTGTTAGTCTTCTGTGAATATGATTCCAGTGAGGGAAAAGCAGCACTATCCTGAGTGTTCTACATCGTATGTGATAATGTGTTATGGTGATTGGTTATACCAACAATAAGGTAAATCAGTACCTTTATACGATAAAATCAGTGTATCAATCTCAGATTAAACAATGCAAGTCATTTTTAATCAAGTGTGATTATTTTTACTCTTTTAAGTAATCCCAAATGTGTAATTCATAATGATTTTGAGAAACTAGGAAAAAGAAAATAAATGTATTACTCTTCTGAATATATATGGAAATTTGGATACCAGTCTTTTTTTCCCCTGTGCATCTGTACAACTCTAATGAAACCATTTTGGCCTAGGGAAGCTAATAGACTTGGAGTGGCTAAATCTCTACTATTGAATCACAAGTCTTAGCTTAAATATTAAGTTCTAGTTTCATAAAGAGGAAATCTTACAGAATCAATGAGCAAGGATGCCTGCAAAGGAAATCAAATCAGAGAACTTACTCAGGTTCAAATACCCTAATAACCAAAAAGTGATAAATTTAGTGATAAATGGTACAGGGTATTTTCTGATATTTTCTCCTATTTTTTTTTTTTTTCCTTTGAAGCTTAAATCATGTGGCTGGTTTGGTTACAAGTATCATGAAAAATCTCCTTAGTCTCTGTATTCTCCAACTGTGTCTGTGGTGTGTGATATAAAAAACACCTTTTCTATTTGAGCTGCTATAACAGAAAAACCAAAGCCTGGGAGAGTGGCTTATAAATAACAGAAACTTACTCCTTACAGTTCTGGAGTCTGGAATTCTGAGAGCAGGGGGCCAGCCTGGTCTAACTCTTGTAAGGGCCTCTTGCAGCTTGTTGACAGCTGACATCTTATATCTGCATATGCTGGAATGCAGAGAGAGGAAGCAAGAGCTTTGTGAATTTTCTGTGGGCTCCTCCCTCATGACCTCATCAAATCCTAATTACTTCCCAAAGGCCCACCTCTTGGAGCAATCACATTCAGAGGGTAGGGTTTCAACCAAGGAGGAGAAAGACAAAAATATTCAATCCATTAACAAGGAGTTTGGAGCTTAGAATAAATCAAAACCAGCTTCTAATTAAAATAATATCGGGAATTATTTATTCTTTTATTACATCATGACCATGAGACCTAAAAGAGAAATATATAACTTAGGGAAAAATGGGGATAGCTGCAATTAAGGGCTTCAGTGGTAAAGAATCTGCCTGCCAATGCAGGAGACTTGGGTTCAGTCGCTGGGTTGGGAAGATTCCCTGGAGAAGGAAATGGCAATCGTCTCCAATATTCTTGCCTGGAAAACCCCATGGTCAGAGGAGTCTGGTGGGCTATAGTACACAGGATCACAAAGAGTTGGACACAACTCAGCGACTAAACAACAACAACAGTCTGCAATTGAATAACTTAAAATGCATTTATTCAAGACACATTTGCTGAGTGCCAGAAATTTAAGGCATTACTCTAGATGCTGTTGAAGATACAGAGGTGATTAATATGATATTTCTGCCCTCTCTGGTTAATACTGGTTCATTTTAATTTCTACTTATATTACCTTTCTTGATGACGCTCTTCTCAGTTGATGACGCTGAAGATAAGCAGATTTTCCACGACTATCTAATGTGTACCAACGACAGTTTTATTATCTGTTATATGTCTGCATGAATAGACAGAACTTTATTCTTTTCTTGACATTTATGGCATCCATGTACCTGTACTCCACGAAAGGTTACCTAAATCAAATTTTATTCCAAATGGCCAGCATTTAACATTAAAAGTGTGAAAGGCAAGGTAAGGTTCTCTATAGGTCAGCATTGAATTGACTGACTGAATTATAACCAGGGAATGATGAATTAAGCATTCCCTTTTAATTTCAGATACTGGCTAACAGATGTATTGATTCTAATACTCACTCTGTTGTTCGGTAGAATTACTGCCATTACTTACCTTTCGATTTTGATCAAAATATTTTCAAAGTCATTTGTAACTCCATTGTTACAGTTTCTCAGTTCATGTTAATATATGCTTTGGAAGGTATTCCATTGTTCAGGTAATTATGCACAATTAAGCACAAAGACAAGGACATTACCTACTTAAAAAAAAAATTATCAAAATTTTCCAGTGGAGAAATTCAGACTGAAAAATAAACCTTGTTAGATATCTTGGAGTTGAACCCAAGGATTGAAACTAAGAGAAAAGCTCAGGATGTTTTTGTAATTTAATGGATTTTGTATTCATGTGTACAAGCTCCTTCAACAAGCTACTCTCACCTGCATCCTGACATCAAGGGCAGACACTGTACCCCCTGAATCATTTGGTATCTATTTATCCTGCTTCATTAAAAAGTATAATCACTCACCACACAACATCTTAATAAATCTGAAACAGAAGATAAATAAAGAAGGAAAGAAAGATACACTGTCAGGGTTAATCTGTATTTTCTGTAATTTGGCATATTTAACTCTGTACCTGTTGGCAGCAAGACATAAAAGGAAATACAAGAATTACATAGATTTTATCAGAAAGAAAGAACCATACCTCAAGCAATAAATGGTTTTTGATGGCATTAAAATCTTCAGCTTCTCGCTTGCGTCTCAAGATGAAAGAAGAGGCACTATTCTCAACAGCTCTTATGACACCACATTCAGAAATGGATGTTTTAACTCTAAGGACATAAAATTAAATCCAGTGAAGTCTTTTCTGTAATATGATGCAGATATAGAGGTTTCTGATTGTCTATGTCTAAACTGGTTTGCTTCAGCTTCCCATCTATCTTTAAACTGGTTGGTACGTCACTCCAGTTACCCTTACTGATTCACCTGTCCTGCACACCCAGTTCCATAAAAACAGAGCACTAAATTTATGTTTCAGTTTTCATTTCCTGATCAACTGAAACCTGCTGTCTTCACTACTTTAACAGAAATGCTGGATTTAAATTTTGCCATTTTTATAACCCAGATCAACTGAGAATTGTTTAGCTCTTACCTCATGGACACTCGCTGCTACATTATATACTGGACCAGTTAACTACTCACTCCCGAACTCTCTCTTCCCTGATTCCCAGGACACCATGCTTACTCGCTCTTCACATGCTCCAGTCCTCCTGGGTCTCCATTATGTTCATTCTGATGTCTCCTTTTCAGTGTCTAATCAACTATCCAGTCCAAGACCTCCTGATTTTTTATCTCTTAAAATGTTCTATAACGCAATGTTTTTCTCTATCTTTACTATATTTACCCTGAGTTTTGGCTGTCATGTCTGTTAGTCATATAATCATAGTTTATTCCCATCTACTGGAGAAGGAAATGGCAACCCACTCCAGGCAACCCACTCCAGTACTCTTGCCTGGAAAATCCCATGGATGGAGGAGCCTGGTACAGTCCATGGGGTCGCAAAGAGTCGGACACGACTGAGTGAGTTCACTTCACTTCATTCCCATCTATAGTTAACTTCCAGGTTTTCTTTGGATTCCTATTTTTTTTCTTCCAGACCACTTACCTTCTATTCTACTTAAGCTGCAAAGCTAACTGTGTTATACCCTGCTTGACATTTTAAAATGTGCCAACCCCCAGCTATGTGGATTTTTCTTTGTATACGGTATTGCTTCCTGGCAGCCTGATACAGCCCTTTGGGACATCTGTCCTGCTTGCGGTCTTCTTTGGCTCATCTTTTGAGAGTGGAGATATGCTCTCCTGTTCTTACTGCATTTATCATGTATTTTAATATAGCTTATTTGTGTTTCTGCTTTTCTTACAATTTGAGAATAAGTCCATATGGTGCTTCATATATGTTTAATAAGTGACTGAATAAAGTAATTGCGAATGTATTTGAGAGAATTCAACATTCATAGTAAAGTAACTGATGAGAGTATGTTTCTTAGTTTTCTTCATAAACACTTTTTAAAGACTTTTTAGAAACTGGATAGCCAATGGCTTCAAAGTGTATTGAGGTCCCAAAGAGAGAACTTTTAAGTAAGTTAACATTAAGATTTTTATCCTTAATCGCCATACAATAAGATTTATTGTGACCTCCTTATAACTAGACTTGATATGAAAAAATCAATTTTATTTTAATGAATGATTCAGTCACATGGTTTAGTAAGCCTGTGGTATATTTGGGCATTTACTTAAGCTGTACACATACTAGTTTTCTACCTATGACATCTCCTGTCTTAACCAACTGCCATTTAACAGTTCCTGCCTCAGGCTGTCCTAATTTCCCAATAAAATCCCTAAGAAGTACCTGGAAAATAGAAGTTGAATATCATAGTGAGACGTAGAACTACTTTGATTGGTTGTGTGGCAAGAATTTCATTCCTTATAAGGAGATGATATTAGATTTATAAAAACAAATGGGGACCGCACATGAGGTTTCAACCAGAAACAGGCCTGGTGTTTCTGCCAGAAACAGGCCTGGTGTGGGCACCAGGAAGTAGAAGAGAAAGAGTTTGCATTTCTTTTCCTGTCCCTTAGTTCAGAAAGGATTGGCCTGTACCAGCCATAAATGCAGACAGGCATTCACCTGGCAGATGCTGGCATTTCAAAGTAGCCAGAGTAATGTCTCCAGCCCTCCAGTAACACCTTCTTCCAACCCCTGTTCAGAGATCATATGATGACTGGAAGTAAATTGAGGTGGGGTATCATCTTAGGATGCAGAGGACCTGTAAACTGCCAGCCTTTGACTGCAGTGGGACCTGGGGGAATTTGCATCTCCTGAAACACTGCACCACTGCCATTTCACATGGGCTCCATTACTTAATACTGTCATGGGGTTGGGGACTGAGTACAGATGGAAAAAAATTTGTTTTAGATGCAACAACTAGTAAATAACAATAGAAGTGTGTAAAAAAAAAAAAAAGTAACTCATGACATCACAAGCAGCATAGAGAACTATGCCTGAAACAGGGGTGGGTCCTCCCTAATCTGACCTCTGAACTATATCCTCAAAAATCTCTATCAGTTCAAGCTCAACTGCTACTCCTTCTGCTAACCTCCTTAATTGTAATCATGGCATCATAATATTATAGTCATTCTGACTTAGAGTTTTCAGCTTCTATTTTCTTCCCACCATCTAATTACCGGTCATCTCCTTCCCAAATTCTGGTTCATACCTGACTGATTCTCCCCATGGCAACACCACAGTCCAAATCCCACTACCTCTGAATAAAATCAGTGAATTACCTTCCAAAAGGGTATTTCTGATCCAGCATACATTTTTTTGTTCAAGTCATTCTAAATCTGGCATGACCATATTAGCTGTAGTAAAAAAAGTACAACTCTGATCAGGTCACTCTGCTGCTTTTCAATATTTCACTGTGAATCTTGAGAGGTCTTAAATTACTAGCCAGACAAGGCTCAACTGTATTTTGTATCTTCTGATCCTTTTGTTCTATTTAAAAAAAAAAAGCCGTGACTTATGAAGTAGCCCTGTGAAATACAGTGAGAATCAAAAATCCACATAAAGGATCCGTTCCGTTCCGTTCCGTCGCTCAGTCATGTCCGACTCTATACGACACCATGGACTGTAGCCTACCAGGCTTCTCCGCCCATGGGATTCTCCAGGCAAGAATACTGGAGTGGGTTACCGTTTCCTTCTCCAGGGGGTCTTCCCGACCCAGGGATCGAACCCGGGTCTCCCGCATTGGAGGCGGACGCTTTAACCTCTGAGCCACCAGGGAAGCCCTCACATAAAGGATAGAGATGCTGATTTTCCAGTGGTTTTCAGATTTTTAAACTCAGCACCATTTGGGCAAAATAAAGAGCCTCTGGATTGCTTATGCCAGCCATTCATCATTAAGAAAAAGAATTTTGATACAAGACAGTTTAAAAAGATAAATACTGTGTATACTATAACTCTTTAGACTACTCCTCTGTAATATTGGGGACATCCTAATGAGTATAAATTTACAATACATCACACTGTAAGAAGCAATAATAATGAAAGCTGTCAGGGTTCTCTGAAATTGAGGTTGAAATACTACTCACATCAAGAGCATTGCTGATTCCATTACAAATGAGAGAACATCTCAGAGGTCTTTTATGTAGTAAAATTCCCTCCCTAGAGAAGATAAAGACATGTATAAATGCTGTGCGGTTGAAAGAGGACACATTGCTGGGGATGGGCAGTTTAAACAGTTACACGGTTTGTTAGTGTGTGTTACATACTAATTCTGGAATCTCCTGTTCTTAAAGTACTCAAAATTAAACCTTCCAAGATCAAACATTTTGTCTAGTCAGATACACCTAATGGAAATATGTGACCTTTCTGGTATCTCCCCCCACAAATTCCATTCATCCTTCAAAAATTTCCCCTTTTAAAACCTTTCTGACTATTCTGGGCTGAAGTCCTTCATCAGCACCCTAGACTTTGGCTTAAATATTCATTGCATCATGAACCATGGATCTTCTGTGAGATGCTATTACTCCATTTTTCTTTTAAACTGTACATTTCCTATGCATATTTTTGCACATTTATCAATCTGTCTCCCTATACACAGAACATGCCCCTCCCCACACCATAAAATCAATGAAAAATAATGAAGGATGAGGAGGGACACAGAGAAAGAAATCACAAGTGTGCCTGGAGCTGGCCCTTGGTGGCCTCACAGCATTGCAGGCATGAATTTAGGAAGGTGGGTACAGTAACAGCACCCTTACGTCTCAGGATGAACTCTTGAGCATTGTTGGATGGGAGTTTAAGGGATGGAACGGTTTGACCCTCCTAGTTCCTGTGAGTATCATACTGCTCAGCAGATAAAACTGTGTAAGAGTCTTTAGCAGTTAGGACTAATAGAAAAAGCTCTCTTAGAATGTGTAATCAGCATCAATATTGTTTTGCAAATCTATCAAACTTTTTCCAGCTTCCTTTCACAAGCTAATCAGAATGACCTGCACACCCGGATCAACGGTAAGTCAAATTATTCCTAATATCAGTGGTTACATGGGGTGGAGGAATCGTCTTTTATGCCCCTACTCCAGAGGGGACTCCAGAAGCTCTTCACAGGCCAGCTTGTGCATTTAGTAGAATTTCTATATCCAGCTACATCTGAAAGGAACCCCCTCCTCTCAGGGTAATGATTCCCTTTGATGAGGACTTTTCTGAAGATACTTTCCTGGAAGATGTGAAAGCCCGCCCTGAATCAACTTAAAGACATAATTGAGTAGGAATGAAGATCATTCACCCCATCACTTGGAAAATAAGTATTTCTCAACATAACAGGGTAATTAAACTTGATGCCTTCAGTACTTCAGCAATTACTATACTGTTTAGCCTTGTAGTTTTAATACAAGTTTCATTTCCCACTTACTCTGTAGTTAACCATTTAATTGTTTTAATTAATCACTAAAGAGACATTTACTTGTGCTAAGTCAGGTATTGTGCTAGGTGGATGGTCGATAACTTAAGAGGTTCATATTCTTTAAAGCAGAAAATGTGTAGTACGTATAGCACATAGATATGCTTTCTTCTTTTTCCCATTTCTGCCATTAGCTAGTTATATGAAATGTACAAAATAGATCTCTCTCACACACATACTCATACAAACTTCTCTTAGAATCATATACTTGTATCTTTTCTATTTAATCTCATGTCATTTTATTCCTCCACGGAGACCATTTCTTTCATCCTACTGAAAGAAACAAGTACTTTATAACAATTACTTCTTGCTCCTACATTCAATGATTTGTGAATATATACTTTCCTTCTTAAACTTTAAGATAATAGTACTTGGTTTTCTTTTCCTCTTCAACCCCAAATGTGTGAAGGAATACACAAACTTGGTGTTTGTTGGTAAGGTGAGTTGATTTCCACTTTCAGTATGTAAGGTACATTTAAAGATTAAAGGACACCCAAGTTAGGTATATGGGTAGGCTTATGGGTATAGTTCTTATATCAAAGAGAAGTATTTAGTGCAACCCTTAAGACCTGAGATGAGTTCATCTCCTATTGCTCGTTGCCTCTATCCCTATAAATATTTTAAATACTTTATCTAGAACATATTATTCTGATCACAAATCTAATTATAAAGCTTTCCGTTCCGTTCCGTCGCTCAGTCGTGTCCGACTCTTTGCGACCCCGTGGACTGTAGCCTACTAGTCTTCTCCGTCCATGGGATTCTCCAGGCAAGAATACTGGAGTGGGTTACCGTTTTCTTCTCCAGAGGATCTTCCCGACCCAGGGATCGAACCCGGGTCTCCCGCATTGGCGGCAGACGCTTTAACCTCTGAGCCACCAGTATAAAGCTTTGCATATAGAGAATATACTAGTCTCCACCCTACCTTTCAACTCCTTCTGTGGTAGGCAGAATAATACCCCCACCCCCAAAGATGTTCCTGTCCTAATCCTTGAAGCCTGGTAATATGAGTTACCTTCCACGGCAAATGGGACTTGGCAGATGTGATCTAGGTTATAGACCTTGAGGTAGGGAGGTTGCCTTGTTTAGCCAGGTAGACTCAAAGTCATTCCATGAGTTCCTTAAAGTAAAGACCTTTTCCAGGTTGTGGTCTGAGAATAATAGGAGAAACAAAGAAGAGGTGAGAGTAGTTAAAGTCTTGAGGACTCTGTCTGCTGTTGCTTTAAAGATCGAAGAAGGTGGCCAGGAGTCAAGGCATGCACTCCACCTTCAGAAGATGGAAAACGATCTTCCCTAGGGCCCCCAGAACAGAAAGCAGTTCTTCTAACACCTTGGTTTTAGCCCAGTGAGACTCACACCAGACTTCTGACCTAAAGAAGTCTAAGATAATAAATTTGTCCTATTTTAAGGCATAAAGTTTGTGGTAATTGTGCGTGAAAGCAATTTAGAAAATTAATATACTATTCAAAATAGTGTTCAGAGTTTAAGTTTCTGAATGCATAAATAAAGCTAGGAAGAAAGGAAATTGCAGTACTCTGCCACCCCTACCTAAAAGCTATCTCTATGCTTAGGAAGAGCTACTTCCAGTTTCTCCTTAGTCCAGAGTTTGGGCCTCAGAAACAGGGAGGAGAAAAAGTGTATTTAGAAAAAATTAAAGTGATAATATCACTATTGCCTCAGATAGGAAGTTTTATGGGGTTTTTTGTTTGTTTCTGTTTGTTTTACTTTTTTTCTTAATGAAAGCATAAAGCACCTACATTGAGAAGTTAACATCTGATTTGGCAAGTTCATAGCCAGAGGCTAACTCTGATAGAATTTAGGGCTCCAGATTAGACAGGAGTTATTATATCTTAATCAGAGGATTGATCGCTATAAAAAGCCAGCTGAGTTCTTCTCCCAACTCCAGTGGTGTAGCCTATGACTGTCAACTGGCCTGAGATTCCATATGCTCATTTGTTAACTGAAAGAATTGTATATAATATCCTCTTAAGACACTTCCAAATCTGTATGCCAATAATTCCAATAATTCATTAATCATCTCAGTGTTTATGCACTGAGAAATTATTATTTACCGGGGTTGGAAAAACAACAAAGGTGCTCTTGGAACAAACAAAAAGGTAATCTATTGAAACTCCCAAGTTTAGTCTGAGATTGTAGGATAGGAACTAAAAGTAAAGAGGTGGTTGTATTTAAGATGGTTGGAGGAAGTGAAAGAAACCCTCCAATGAAAAGATGATTATCATAATGAAGCGACTGTCGAGAGAACTACTTAGCCTTGGAAACATTAGGGGAAGAACTCTCTAGGCTGAAGGAAAACTAAGCACAAAGTTCTGAAATGAAACCATCTCTCAGACTCTAGGAACCAATGGTTGTCTGGGTAGAGGATTAGGAACCAGGGAAAGATACTGAGAGGGTATGACAAGCAGTGAGGGAGAAGGAGAATCTGATTTCAGGAGAGAGAAAAAATACGAAACAGTCGCTTCAGAAAGTGAGAAATAATGACATTATCCAGCAGCGTTGCCACACAGCGTGTGGAGTGACAAGTCTGTGATCATAAACTTAGAGTGGAACTAGTTGTCCCATTTTGTGATTTTTCACAAATAAAAATTCACTAAGAAAGAGTGGAAAACTGGCTTCAACAAATTGAGTTTCTGTTTGTTAGTATGAAAGAGTGGACAAGAGAGCCCTCGGGATGTGGTAAATTACATGATAGACAATGAAATATAAACTGAAAAGGTAGGAAATGGATATAGGAGAAGGCTGATAAATGGGGAAAAGGGAACAGAGTCAATGCAACCAAACCTTTCATGGGTTACAATAGTTCAGTAATAGAGGTTCTAGAATAAGTGATCTGGAGGGGGAGATGCCTTATGGAGAATGGGATGTTTGAAATCCAGATGTCAGATGTGCTACTGTTTCAGGTTATGAAAAAAGGTCAAGTTGAGGCCCAAGTTGGCTGAGTAAGATGACATGAATTTCACCTTCTCTCACAAACATATCGAAAACATGTCTCATAGAAGACTAATTGGAAACTGACAGAACTTTACAACCAAGGCTGCAAGAAAGGTTCCCATATCACTGGATAGGATTAGAAGAAAAGCATCGGGTTGGGACCTATGCCCCTAGAAGGGGGCTAAGAAAAAGGAAAATCTTATAGGTGGACACTTAACCTGGGCAGTGAGCAGGTCGAGCCACAGACTGAATATCCCAGTCCGGGAGTCTGTGCACAGGAGACAAGCCCACTTGGCTACTTAGAAAACTGCTGAGACAGTTAGAAAGGCCAGAGAAGCCTAGATTCCACTCGTGTACAGGTCCCAGCCTGGGTTTGCCATCAGCAGTGAAGAGAGGTGGACACTTCCTCACAGAGCTCCTGAATCTGAGCTGAGTGAACCCTTGTCCCACTCACTCCATGCCGTGGCTTGGCACTGAATTTAGGGCAGTCAGTTCTTGGCAAAAGACAGTTTAGGGACACAATGATGGCCCAGGGACTTGGGGTGTGGTCCAGATCAAGTAGTACTTTCCATTGTTGGAACTTACCCAAACAGTGTCACAGAAGCAGCCACTTCAGTTCCTGTAGCCACAATACCATGATCCCTAATGCTAGCCTAATAGATGCTCTGGCCCTGCCCACTCCACACCACCACCTTGCACTCGAGGTAGGATGACCACAACAGGAGAAAAGACACAACCTTATTGCTACATCTGAGTGGAGTCACAGATAGCCACACAGGCTATTTACCTGTCTATCCAATATATCTATCCTATATAGATAGATAGGATACCTATCTATCCAATCTCTGTAAGCACATGCATTTGCTACAGCACTCCCCTCCTTTGGGGAAGATTCTCCAGTGCAGGGAGAAGGAAGAAGATACAAACAGTGAACAGAGCTAGCATAAGCCTAACCCTCAGGGCATCCACTCCATCAACTTCAGAACAGACCCCAGCCTTGAAAGAGCAACTGCCAGGGAGTCCCACTCACACTCGGCACTGACTTTAGATCCTCCAACACGAACCACACTTCCTATCAAGGTGACAGTAGCCTGCACGCCCTGAGGAAAGATGCAGTGGACATCTACATCAAATCCAGCCGTGCTTCAAAGATCAAATAAAAAAGCCTTGCATGTAGGTCACACAATCTACATAGGCATGCTATCACAGGAAAACAACCACTCAAGACCACAATAAATAACTTCCATCTATATTATAGAGTTAAGTAAAATAAAAATGCAGAGGAATTACTCCCAATTGAGAGAACAAGAGAAAATCTTGGAAAAAAACAATGAAACAGAGATAATCACTCTGACAGACAGTAAGTTCAAAAGTTGGTAATAAAAATGCTAATTAAGAGAATCTAAGCACAGATCATTTTAACAAGGAACTAGAAGCTAGAAAGAAGACCCAATCAAAAATAGATAATTGTTTCTGAGATAAAAGCACTCTGGAAACAATGAATAACAGACTAAATGACGCAGAAGGCCACACAAGTGATCTTGGAAGATAGAATGATGGAAATCACCCAATCAGAAGAGCAGACAGAAAGGCAAGTGAAACGATGAAAGTGACATACAGGCTCTATGGGATAATATAAAATGTGCCAACGTCTGCATTATAGGGGTTCCAGAAGGTGGAGAGAGAGAAGGGGATCTAAAATATATTTGAAGAAATTATGGCTGCTAACCTCCCAGATGTAAAGAAGGAAACATATCACGTACAGGAGGTACGTGAAAGTGAAAGTAAAACTGAAGTCCCTCAATCGTGTCCGACTCTTTGCAACCCCATCGACTGTAGCCTACCAGGCTCCTCCGTCCATGGAATTTTCCAAGCAAGAGTGCTGGAGTGGGTTTCCATTTCCCTCCCCAGGAGATCTTCCCGATGCAGGGATTGAACCCAGGTCTCCCGCATCATAGGCAGACGCTTTACCATCTGAGCCACCAGGGAAGCACACAGGAGGTATAGAGGGTCTCAAAAAAGATGAATCCAAATAGACCCATACTAAGACATGTTAATATTATAATTAAAATGGCAAAAGTTAAAGGGAGAATTCTAAAGGCAGCAAGACAAAAAACATCAGTTACAAGGGAACCCCCATAAGGCTAGCAGTTGATTTCTCTGCAAAAGCTCTGCAGACCAGAAATGAGTGGCATGATATATTCAAAGTCCTCAAAGGGAAAAGCTTGCAATCTAGGCTATTCTACCCATCAAAAGTATCATGTAGAATAGAAGGAGAATTTCCCAAGCAAGCAAATGCTAAGAGAATTCAGCAATATTAAACATACCATAAAAGAAATGTTGCAGGGTCTACCATGTCTAAACTAGATAGCTAGTGGGACGCTGCTGTATAGCACCAGAAGCTCAGCTCGACACTCTGTGATGAGGTAGATGTGTGGGATGGAGGGGTGGAGTGGGAGAGAGGTCCAAGAGGGAGAGGATGTGTGTATGCATATAGATGATTCACTTCATTGTACAGTAGAAACACAGAATTGTAAAACAATTATACTCCAATTAAAAAAAATAAAAAAAAATCTATAGGAAAGGAATAATTCCAATCAAAAAGGCAAATATATGAAAGGATCGAAGATCACTTAAATAAACCTGTATGTAGATTAAAAACAAAAAAAAAGTCAGAAAAGCAACTATAACTACAAAGACATGCTGTATGATATCACTTATATGTGGTCTCTAAAAAATAATACAAATGAAGGTATATGCAAAAGGGAAGCAGACTCAGAGACATGGAAAACAAACTTGCATTTCCTAAAAGAGAAAGGGAAGGGGGAAGACAAATTAGGGGTATGGGGCTAACAGCCCCCCAATTCTGTATATAAAATAGAAAAGCAACAAGGATCTACTATACAGAACAGAGAATTATACCCACCAATGTATAATAACCTATAATTGAGTATAATCTTCAAAAATACTGAATCACTATGCTATACACCTTAAACTAACACAATATTGTAAATTAACTATACTTCCATTCAAAGAAAATGCAGGTTGTGTCAGTGGGAATTTAGTGTCAGGGAATTGGAGGAATCGGTTGTTGGAAGGGAGGTCATCAGAACCTCACAAGCCAAGGTGTGTGATGTGCATCTAGTAAATGTTGACCCATCAGAGTCTGTCCCGGAAAGACCAGGAGGAGGCAGCCGGCATTGACTTGCAGGGGTTCTCAGAAACATAGAAACAATCTCACAACTACCCAGCCCATGGCACTTTTTGTTTATTTCCTCAAAGCAACAACAATATTTTTTAAATTCCTCCCCAATTTAGAGTTTAAGTTCTTTCCTTTCTGTTTTTGGGAACTGAAAATACTGGAAATTTTTGTCAACAACTGATCAGACCCTTTTCATATTATTCAAAAAGCATGTGACATTATGAACCTTAATTTTCTTGGAAATTACTATTTCCATTGAATACACTTCAGAGTATATCACAACTATAATTTAGTACATTTTGTCTTCAGACACAAGGAAATCATCTACATTATAGCACCTCTCACCACCTCCCACCATTTCTTCCAGGCACACTCACTGCAGATGTTTGCTCCAGTAATGTACTAGTTGTTATATTTTATGGCATAGCATAATAAAATAATTTCTCCAACTCGAACTTATATTAAAGTTTTAGTTTACCTTATATTTACCCAATATTATAAGCCAATTATTTTGAAAAATAGAAGTATAAAATATTGAATTAAGTATTAGTTCTATTAGAAATATTGCATTTTCTTTTTAATAATTTCCTAATATTGCTGGGTACTCAGTAAATGCTATAAAGTAATATTTTAATTTCTAACATAAATTATTTAATCTTTCATTGCCTGATGGGATTTTTTTAATTCATTAATTTAAAAATAAACCTTAGTATCACATGCTTTTATATGCATATATTGCTTACACTGTTCATTTTTTCTTCTTTCAGTGGCTATATATATGTATATATATTCCCAAAGCCACTTCCTGAACTGTGTCTATTTCAGTAATATCGATTTGTATTATTTTTGGTAGAGATTTTTATGTGAATGTCAACAGTTTTTAACCTACCTGAGTTTCTACTATCACTGCTGTAAAATCTGTTATACAGTATCTCACTGAAATTATGAGAGTTAAATTATATGATGCAAATAAATGGAATTATAAAGATGTCTAAAAACAAAGCATTATAATATGTAATAATCAATACCATGCATAAATTGATTCACATTTAATCATGTCCTGTTTCCTTTTGATGTAAGACCCTGAGCTAGTCTTGGCCAGGCCTCTTTCCTGATTGCCCTTAGTTTTTTAGATGAAATTCATATTTAAACAAATGAAAAGATACACAATGTGATGGCTAATTAATAAGGCAAAGTAAAATAATTATTTCTAAGGATTTTAAATGGTTGGCTAAGGTATTATTTTTAAGTTAAATAAAATATTTTCTAAAAATTACTCTAAGATTTTCTGTACCTCTGTGGTAACCCATTAGATACCTGAACTCATCTGAAATCATTACGCTACATTACTGGGTTTAGAGGATCAGAATTAACAGGATTTCAGTCTGTCAATCTATATAGAGAGAAATGTTTCATTAGGAATTGGCTTTTGCAATTGTGGCGGCATAAAGATTCCATTTCCAAGCTGGAAACACAGTTATATTTTCCAGTCTGAGTCCAGAGTGTGAGAACCAGAAGCACTGGTGGGATGCACCCCAGTCTGAGGGCACCCATGTTTCAGCTCAGTCAGGAAGAGAGAGCAGACCCGCTTTCCCCACATTTGTGTTTTTTCCAAGCCCTCAACATTGGATGAAGCCCACTGACACTGGGGAGGGCAATCAGCTTTACTCAGCCTACTGATGTAGATGCCACCTCATCCAGAAACACCCTCACAGACACACCAGAGATAATGTTTAACCTCTCTGAGCACACCAACATACACACCTATAATCCAAATTTAGATTTTAGTTTATCAAAGGACATTCCCATCACACTGAAATGAACCTTCATCACTACTTAAAATTACAAAATTTCTAAGATCCCCTAGTTTCTTCCAAGATCCCATTAGGAAAACTGTATGTACAGCAAATTATATTGTTCTTACTTGTTTTGAAAGCATGTTAACTCATAAACTTTATATTTTATTCCAGTATAACAGAATTTACTAACATTGCCATCAAAGTGAAGTGAAATTTGCTCAGTCATCTTTGACTCTTTGCGACCCCATGGACTATGTAATTCATGGAATTCTCCAGCCCAGAATACTGGACTGAGTAGCCTTTCTGATCTTCCCAACCCAGGGATCCAACCCAGGTTTCCCACATTGAGGGTGGATTCCTTACCAGCTGAGCCACAAGGGAAGCCCAAGAATACTGGAGTGGGTAGCCTATCCCTTCTCCAGTGGATCTTCCTGACCCAGAAATTGAACCGGTGTCTCCTGCATTGCAGGTGGATTCTTTACCAATTGCACTATCAGGGAAGCCCAAACAAACACACAAAATGATGGGCTTTGAGAATGATCTGTAATGTGTTTATTTTTGTTTATTTCTACTTCTAAAGACAGAGTGTCAACATTTAAACTTTTGGTTTTCAGTTAATTTCTAGAGCTAAATTGCAGAAAGTTCATCAACACATATTTCAGATTATCTGTTATATGCCATAAGCTCTTCTCTGGACTGGATGTGGAAGAATAAAGAAGAAAACCAGGGTCTTTAGTCCCAGAGGTCACTACAGTCTAGGAGGAAGACTTGGATCATAAGCAAGCAAACCTACATAAAAATATAATTTAAGATTATGACCATGTCATGAAGAAGGTAAACAGTAACACAATAGAGTGTCATGAGAAGCAGTGGGAGACTGGATTAGGATATGTGGTTAGGAAAAACTTCTCAGAGATGGTAATTAACCATGTGATGACAAGAGACACATGACTCTCAGCTGAAAGAAAATTGAAGACAGTGGCAGCTTCATGGAATAGGAAATAAAGTAAAATGATATCAGGGATCAATGAATTAAACAGCAAAGATACACTAGAGTATATTAGACTGCAAATGTCTAAATATTATACACACTCTTCCTGAAAATACAATCATTTACAAGGCTGGAATACTCTTAATATAGAAACCAGATAAAGTCACTAAGAGAGAAGAAACTAAAGCCCATGTTATACTTGACATGATACAAAAATCCTCAACAGCATATAAGCAAAGGGAATACAATAATCTATGAAAAATTTGCTGCTCCATGACTAAGTTATGTTTAGACGTTATGTATAAGGACATATCAATATTGGAAAATCCCATAAATATAGTAAACACATTGCCAGCCTAAAAGAAAAAAACAGTCATTCCAATAACTACAGAATATATATTTAATAATATATAACACCCATTCTTTATTAAAAAACATTTAGTAAATTGGGAATGGAACTTCAGCTTGATAAACAGCAATTTGAAACATATAAATACCATCATATATTTTAATCCTGTGATAGGATGCCTAGTAGAGGCACTTCTATTCCATTTTTAATTGGAGATTCAAGCCAGCATTCTAAGAAAGGACAATCAAATTAGTGGTGTCAAAATGGAACTACTCATTATTTGCTGATGTTGAAAACATTTACAAAATACTGAAGAGGCTCAGTTGGTAAAGAATCCGCCTGCAATGTGAGAGACTTGGGTTCAATCCCTGGGCTGGGAAGATTCTCTGGAGAAGGGAAAGGCTACCCACTCCAGTATTCTGGTCTGGAGAATTCTATACAGTCCATGGAGTCACAGAGTCTGACACGACTGAGTGACTTTCAATTCACTTCAAAGAATATAAAGAAAAATTATTATCAAAACAGAATGATTTAGCAAAATGATTGGATATAAAACTAGCATACAATACACCAGTAACAAACACTTAGAACATAAAATATAAAAGATCATAACTAACATTATTACTAGTGATTATTTTAGTAATATTACTAGGAATGGATATAACCAAAAATGTACAACACTACTCTAGGAAAAAAATATTTTAGCATATTATACAAAATTAAAAGGAAGTAACTTCAAAAAATTAAACAATGAATATGAATATGCTGCTGCTGCTGCTAAGTCGCTTCAGTTGTGTCCGACTCTGTGTGACCCCATAGACAGCAGCCCACCAGGCTCCCCTGTCCCTGGGATTCTCCAAGCAAGAACACTGGAGTGGGTTGCCATTTCCTTCTCCAGTGCATGAAAGGGAAAAGTGAAAGTGAAGTCGCTCAGTCGTATCCGACTCTTCGTGACCTCATGGGCTGCAGCCCACCAGGCTCCTCCATCCATGGGATTCTCCAGGCAAGAGTACTGGAGTGGGGTGCCATTGCCTTCTCCGAATATGAATATAAACATTGTCAAAAGACAAGATCTGTTTTAATGTAACTGAATCATCGCGCTGTACACCAACATGTGCTGAAACCAAAATATTGTAAATTACTATACGCCAATAAAATTTTTGAAAATAAAGAAATAAAAAATTTTAAAAAGGTCAGGTCATATTAATTTATACAGGTAGTGTAATGATAGCAATAATCCCCAAATCGTTTTAGTATTTAGAATTGTATAAGCTGAAGAATTGATGCTTTTGAACTGTGGTGTTGGACAAGACTTTTGAGAGTTTCTCGGACAGCAAGGAAATACAACCAGTCAATCCTAAAGGAAATCAGTCCTGAATATTCATTGGAAGGACTGATGCTGAAGCTAAAACTCCAATACTTTGGGCACCTGATACGAAGGACTGACTCACTGGAAAAGACCCTGATGCTGGAAAAGATTGAAGGTGGCAGGAGAAGGGCAAGACAGAGGATGAGATGGTTGGATGACATCGCCAATTAAGTTTGAGTAAGCTCTGGGAGTTGGTGATGGACAGGGAGGCCCTGGCATGCTGCAGTCCATGGGGTCTCAAAGAGTCAGACATGACCGAGCAACTGAACTGAGCTGAACTCAAGCAGATTCTATGATCCATGCAGGACAATAAAGAATCAAGACTATTAGAATATCACTTCGGAGTGAAAAAGAGGACTACAGCCTATGAATTGTGTGATGACAATTGTGAGGACAGTTTTGATGACAATTACAAGATTGTAGAGGTTGAGAAAATGCAGCTCCAGGGGATAAAGAACTTGGCTGATAGATGAGAGTAGGAAGCCCAGAAAAAGACTGAGTCTTTAACCTTGATGGCATATCAGATCTACATCCAATAAGTGGAGTTAGGAAAGACGTCGTCACCAGCAAGTGATACAGATATTTAAAAAATTAACTCGAGACATTTAAGGCTTCAATGTTAAAAAATAAAGTTTTGAAATTCTTATAAAAATGTACATTTCTCCAAGGAAGACATAAAGATGGCTAACAAACACATGAAAAAATGCTCAACATCCCTCATAATCAGAGAAATGCAAATCAAAACCACAATGAGATACCATTTCACACCAGTCAGAATGGCTGCTATCCAAAAGTCTACATGCAATAAAAGCTGGAGAGGGTGTGGAGAGAAGGGAACCCTCTTACACTGTTGGTGGGAATGCAAACTAGTACAGCCACTATGGAGAACAGTGTGGAGATTCCTCAAAAAACTGGAAATAGAACTGCCATACGATCCAGCAATCACACTCCTGGGCATACACACCAAGGAAACCAGAATTGAAAGAGACACATGTACTCCAATGTTCATTGCAGCGCTGTTTATAATAGCCAGGACATGGAAGCAACCTAGATGTCCATCTGCAGACGAATGGATAAGAAAGCTTTGGTACATATACACAATGGAATATTACTCAGCCATTAAAAAGAATGCATTTGAATCAGTTCTAATGAGGTGGATGAAACTGGAGCCTATTATACAGAGTGAAGTAAGCCAGAAAGAAAAACACCAATACAGTATACTAACGCATATATATGGAATTTAGAAAGATGCAAATGATAACCCTGTATACGAGACAGCAAAAGAGACACAGATGTATAGAACAGTCTTTGGGACTCTGTGGGAAAGGGTGAGGGTGGGATGGTTTGGGAGAATGGCATTGAAACATGTATATTATCATATGTGAAATGAATCGCCAGTTCAGGTTCGATGCATGTTACAGGATGCTCAGGGCTGGTATGTGGGGATGACCCAGAGGGAGGATAAGGGGAAGAGGGAGGTGGGAGAGGGGTTCGGGAGGGGGAACTCATGTACACCCAGGGCGGATTCATGTCCAGGTATGGCAAAACCAACCAATATAATATTGTAAAATAATTAGCCTCCAATAAAAATTTTTAAAAAAGAGAAAAAAATAAAATAAAATAAAAATTATTACAAAATTAAAAAAAAAGTACAGGTATCTTTTAGATTTGAGGGTGGGGAAATTTTTCTTATGGAAGACACAAAGGACTGACTATAACACTTGATACATTTAATAATTTTCTTACCAAAAAACATGTTAAAGAATGTGAAAAAAGTTAAAAAATGCCAGAAGATCTACATCCAACAGACAATTAGTTAATAATAAGGATATATAGAGAACCGTAACTCTATAAGTAAAACACTACTAATGAATGGGCAAAAAAGACAAAGAAGAGAAACAAACAATTCCTGAGAAGTGGAAAAATTAATGAAAACACATATTTAACAATATTTGGAGTTGGGGAAAATTAAAGATCACATAAATAAATGAGGTATCATTTTATATATAATCAATAGGCAAATTTGAAAATATTGACAATATAAAGAGTTAAACATATAACTTCATATGAAGAGTTTATGAGCATGCAGCTTAAAATTGGAAAGATTGACAATAGCATATAATTTAACAGAAGGAAAATTTTTAAAAAAGGAATGAAAGGAAGAAAAAGATTAGACTGATGTACAGGCAGAAGCCAAATTATGTTGGACTTTGAATACTGTGGTAAAGAATTGGGATTTTATTCTAAGTAAATGGCAATATCAGGATGAGATAGTCCCAGAAATATACTTTAGAAAAGTTACATATGATCGCTTCTGAGATTATGACAATGCATATTTACTTTTTCATTGAAATATTATGTTGTGGTATAATTTTATATAGATCATATACAATCAAGAAGTTGTATATACTGTATATATACCACAATATATTAAGATATATATCAGATTGTATATAGATCTTATACAAGCAATCAACAAATCAACTCTTCATTTTAACATCAATTTTGGGGGCCCTTTTATACCAATGGCTTTGTTGTAGAAGTTATATCTGATTGCATTCAGATTTTTCGTATAAGGAGACATCAGGTAGTTGACAAATGCTGAAACAATCACTGTGGTCTATTTTATGGACATTTGAGATTTTGACAGTTCATTCATGTGCATGTCCTTTGTATTGCTGTAAGGACAGCAGAGGATGAGATGGTGAGATAGCATAACTATCTCAGTGGACATGAATCTGAGCAAACTTGAGGGAGACAGTGAAGGTCAGAGGAACCTGGCGTGCTGCAGTCCATGAGGTTTCAAAGAGTTGGAAATGACTTTGCAGCTGAACAACAAAAATATCTTATGAGCTGTATCTGAGTGTTAAGTGTAACCAAAATACAAACTCTAAGACTGAACAAAGAATTTACTTGAATAATTGAATTTCTGTTTTTTTCACCTGGGAAATTGTTATGAAGGACACCATTTAAAAATAGACAGTAGTCTATTGGCTGCTGTAACACAAAATCCTGACATCTCAGTGGTTTTAACAAAATAGAAGTTTACTTCTCACTGGCCTAAAGCCCAGTTGATGGCAGCATGCAGGGAGGGGAGCATTCCTTTACATGGTCATTTAGGGTGTAAAGGCCACACTAGGAGTGGAAAGATAGGGTGGCGATCATGCTTATAGATTTTTAGAGTCTAGCCATGGAAGAGCACATCACTTCTGCCAGCGTTCCAGTGACCAGAGCCCAGTACAATGCTACCAACATCCCTGCCACATCTGCTGGACGCAGACAGTGCCAGGACACAATCCATTCTGGCACTCGCTTCCCAGCATCACCGTCTCACTCTGGGTGGATGGCCATAAATAGAGCCTGTGATGGATCACACAGACGAGACAGAGGACACTGCAAAGGTGGAAAAGTATACGTAGGTCCAATTTGAAATAAGTCATCATTGTTGTGGTTTTTGCCATACCAATATTGTAAAGTAATTAGCCTCCAATTAAAATAAATACATTAATTAAAAAAATAAGTCATCATAAAAGACAAGGAGTCTTATAACACTGCTGACTTCAGGAAGATGAATCTGGAAGCAGGGTTGACAGAGAGACCAGAGGCCAGAGATAAGAGAAAATGCATGACTGTCGTGCAAGGGGCGGAGCAGATGCTGAAGAGAAAACAAAGAATCATACCTAAAATGGTTCTCCTCCTAGAAGTGGGTGGAGGGAGTCTTAGCACATATTTTAGGCATTAGAATGCACACATATATATTATTTTATTAGGAAAAACTATTTTTTCCATCCTTAAAATTTAAAAGCAAAATTACTTAAAAAACATTTACCACATTCAGAAAATATAAATCTCTCTACATCTTTAGATCATAAATACGACAGGTTTAAGGAAATTAAAGGAAATATTTATCAACTTACAAAACCTATCGTTGACATTGACTCAAGAAGAGACTATATTAATAATAACACCAAGAAAGAGTTGAACAAAATGGTGATTTTTTTTTTTTAATTAAGCGAAGCGAAGTGAAGTTGCTCAGTCGTGTCCGACTCTTTGCGACTCCGTGGACTGTAACCTACCATGCTCCTCAATCCACGGAATTCTCCAGGCACGAATACTGGGGTGGGTTGCCATTTCCTTCTCCAGGGGATCTTCCCGACCCAGGGATCGAACCTGGGTCTCCCGCATTACAGGCCGACGCTTTACTGTCTGAGCCACCAGAGAAGCACTTTTATTAAGCCAGGGAGGTACAAAGAAATTTTGATGGAGGAAATTTTACTTTATTAAGAAATTCATCAAAATGCTCTTTTCACTCTCTGAGTTGCCAGGGTATCAGAGAGGCTTTCATATTCAGTTCTTTTGGAAAATGTTATAAAATGTTCTGAGGCAATCAAATGGAGGTCTTTGTCAAAGCTGAATGTGCTCAAGAGTAACTTCATATTAAACCAGAGAAATAAGAACAAAAGCAAAGCACTCTGGCTAAGCGAAGCCCGTTAACACTTATTAGCCAGCATTGCACACTTGTGATAGTGCAGCCTATTAATTAAAGAGAAAAAATCAATATTAACCTGTTCTTTTTCCTCTGTGAGTCCTTTCCTAAAGACTACTGATATTAATTTGTTATATTTTTAAATTATCTTTTTAATAAATTTCATTAGAGAGGCTGGAGTAATTATACTACCCCAAAATAAGGTAGAATCATGAAGCACATTAAAAAAAAAAAAAAACAAATATAACCTCTTTATCAACCATTAGTTTAATTTTTGAACCTTATTTTTCAATTTGTAGTTCTTTTCCAGTGTTCCATTTTCCCATAAGTACTATAATTTACTAAAGTCTACTGGTGGCCTTTGTGTGTGCTGTCTCTTCAGTCCTGTCTGACTCTTTGCAATTCTATGGACCATAGCCTGCCAGGCTCCTCTGTCCATGGGATTCTCCAGAAGAGAATACTGGAGTGGGCTGCCATCTCCTCTTCCAGGAGATCTTCCTAACCCAGGGATCGAGCTCAAGTCTCTTACATCTCCTGCATTGGCAGGTGGGTTCTTTATCTCTGACACCACCTAGGAAGACTAGTGGCCTTAGACTAAAACTTAAGTATCTTTTGGGGGATATCCTTACTTTTGCTATGGTATAGAAGCAAGTTGTTGACTTGAACCTTGGTTTTTTTGGATGATATTTTTTGTCTGCTCTATGTCTAAAACTTCATTATTTATATAATAGGCTGCTTCTGTTTTAATCTTGTAATTCATTTTACCTGGAGTTTAGTATTCCATTTTCTATTACATGATAGAAATAATTTCAGTGTTTGTGAAAGGAGCACGTATTCAGTACATAAGAATGGAAATAAATGAATCATATTCATACTTAGTAGGAATAATATTTTCATTATTCAGTCAGTGACTCAGACCTATCACCCAAGTGGTTTTAAAAAATAAATGATACTATATAGAGTGAAGTAAGTCAGAAAGAGAAAAACAAATGTATATTAGCACATGTATATGAAATCTAGAAAAATGGTACTGATGATCCTATTTGCAGGGCGGGGACAGAGACTCGGATACAGAGAAAGACTGTGGACTCAGTGAGGGAAGGTGAGTGAAGTCGCCCAGTCGCGTCCGACTCTTTGCGACCCCGTGGACTGCAGCCCACCAGGCACCTCTATGGGGGGTGGGGCAAATCGATAGAGTAGTACTGAAATATATGCGTTATATACATTTCCATATATAAAACAGAGAGTTAGTGGGAAGTTGCTGTATAACACAACTCGTACTCCCTGACAACCTAGAGGGGTAGGATGGGGTGGGGGTTGTGGGGAAAAGTATGCTGCTGCTGCTCCTGCTAAGGCACTTCAATCGTGTCCGACTCTG
Organism: Moschus berezovskii; assembly: GCF_049115385.1. NCBI lineage: Eukaryota > Metazoa > Chordata > Mammalia > Artiodactyla > Moschidae > Moschus > Moschus berezovskii. The sequence continues at coordinate 120,116,407 of NC_142462.1, forward strand.
TGCGACCCCTTGGACAGCAGCCCTCAAGGCTCCTCTGTCCCTGGGATTCTCCAGGCAAGAATACTGGAGTGGGTTGTCATTTCCTTCTCCAGGACATATGTATACGTGCGGCTGTTTCACGTTATATGGCAGAAGCCAACATAATATTCTAAAGTAATTATCCTCCAATTAAAAACATTTTTTAATGTTCTTAAAATGTTATAAATATAGTATTTTGAAAGCCATAAGTGGTTCATTTTCATCTAGTTTTACCATTGGAATTTTTTTGAAAGTTACAGGAATTTGGGTTAATGTGTTACCTACCCATAGTTACTCCAACTAGCTAACAGCTGAGAACAAGCTTGAATGAAGTTCAGTCTGCCACAGTGGATAATGATTGCCAATATGTAGGAGCTATAAAAAGCACAACATTGAACTATGTGTTATCTAAGTTAGAGTTGAAAAGAATCCCTAGAATCCATTCTCATTGTATGTCAAAATTCCATCCTCTGTATTCTAATTCAAGTCACCAGTAATGTCTTAAAAAACATGAGCAGAAAGACTGGGTAGCAGCTAAAAAATACAGATGAATCATAAATCAGGAGTATCTTCAAACAGCTCAGTCTAGTAAAGCCTAATTAAGACTTGTAATTAGAGTGTTAAATTATACAGCAAATCTCAGGCTTGGAAGGGCGATATACCATCTAGTTCAACCATCTCATGATACAGATGGCCAGCCTAGACTTCATTTTCACTACCTGTAGTTCTCCACATGCCAGAGCTGTGGCTGTCCATGGGCATATTCAGCCAATTTCTTAAATAAGGGTATTTATTTTTTGAGACAAAGTTTGGTAAGATAGTAAATCCTCCTCTGCCCATGTCCCGACTCTGGGACAGGCTCTGTAGTTTCTGAATGGAGACCATTACCTGAGCTGTGAAATGAGGATGATAACCTCTGTCTCAGAGAATCATTGTGTTTCATTGGGGCTGAAATGTAGTACTCTCCAAGTAAAGAAGTGGCTATTATACTTAGCTTGTATTCAAGCCCATTCCTGTATCAAGCCAGACAATCCATGGCAGGAATACTCAGCAATACACTGTGTGTACTATACACTAGGAATAATCTGTGAGCTTTTTCTAAAAAATGTGTGCTTCTGACCCATTACAGGAAAGTCACACACAGCAAGAATAGAAAATAAAGATATGTAATTACCCATCAAATAATTTGGGAGTGAAATAGTGACTAACTTTCAGCGTGAGCATTGATACAGGAAGCCTCAGTTCCTGTAAAATGTCCTTGGAGATTCTACCTTTTTAACTCCTACGTTCTTCACTTGAAACCCTAATAAGAGCTGTGCAAAGATGCATAGAAATCACCTCCCTGCTACTCTGTCACTGTGAGAAGGGGTTAGCACGTCTCTAGAGAGACTGGATTGCTCCCACAGCTACCTGTTTCTGAGTCCTCCCCTACCTGGGTCCTTTACTGATTAACCAGCTGGATTTGGATCCTCTAACTTGAAACCAATGAATCTTATCTGATGGACATTGGAAAAGTCTCGAAACTGAGACTGAACATCTGTGGGACCTATTAATGGAACTTGTAAGGTATATCCTTTATAGTGAAATACTCAGAGACAGTGTGTGTGTTAGTCGCTTCCAGTGTGTCCAACTCTTTGGCACCCCATGGACTATAGCCAGCCAGACTCCCCTGTCCATGGAATTTTCCAGGCAAGAACACTGGAGTGGGTTGCCATTCCCTTCACCAGGGGATTTTCTTGACCCAGGGATAGACCTGGGTCTCTTGCATTACAGGCAGAGTCTTTTCCATCTGAGCCACCAGAGGCCTGGTAAATAATAAGATGACGGAAGCAGACTGAAGAGAACCCATCCTAAAGGGGGGAAGAGTGGCATCGTGGTACAGATTCCAGCCATTTCTTACCTTGTAGAAGCCCAGGCTGGGATAGCAATGGGCACACCAAACAGAACCTGTGAGTCTTCATATTCCTTGAGCAAGGCGATGAGTGAAGAAAGGACGGAGGAAGGAGGAGAGGGGACAGAGCCGAGAGGAGGGGAAAGGGAGACCCCGAGAGAGAGAGGAAGGGAGAGAAGACACGATGGAGGGAGGAGCTCGAGGGAAGGGGGAGGAAAAGGCGGAGACGGGAGATGCAATTCAATGAAATATCACGAGCAACATGACATTTTTTTAAAGAAAGGACATATTGGGAAAATTTAGACACTTCTAAATGCCCAGTAACTTATTATGGAAATGTAAACTGCTTAGAACTAAGTGATCTTTATCTACCACAATTCAAAACTAAAACCCTGATGTGTGCATGTGTGCTCAGTCCTGCCCGACTCTGTGATCCCATGGACTGTGGCCCACCAGGCTCCTCTGTCCATGGGATTATCCAGGCAAGATACTGGACTGGGTTGTCATTTCCTCCTCCAGGGGATCTTCCTGACCCAGAGGATCAAACCTCTGTCTCCTGTGGCTCCTGCTCTGTAATCCACTCGGGCAGATTCTTTACCACTGAGCCACCTGGGAAGCCCCCGAAAACATTGATACCATTGAGAAAATGTAGGTGATGTTGCTTTATAAGTACTGCCTATATAAAATAGCAATATAATCTTAGATTTAGGGCTGGAATAAAACATTTTCAAAGGATAAATACGGATCAACATGTTAGTTGCTCAGTCATCTCTGACTCTTCTTGACCTCATGGACTATAGCCCACCAGGCTCCTCTCTCCATGGAATTCTCCATTCAATAATACTGGACTGGGTAGCCATTCCCTTCTCTAGGGGAATCTTCCCCAAATTTCTATAAACTAGAAAGGCATCTAAAATGATTCTTACAGAGAATGTTATCTTCCAAAACACTGATATTAGAAAACAAGAGTTAAAAATTAAATATCAATCTCAAGAAGTAAGGAATAGAGCAAAATAGTGAATCCTAAGAAAGTAGCAAGGAATAAACAATAAAGGTAAAAGGAGACACTAATTAAGATGATCAAAAGGCCACAAGTTCTTTCTAAAGGCCAATTTACACAGTGAACACATTCAACTAAAGCCATAACATATTGGAAATAGATTTGACACTACCTCGTATAGTTAAGCTTGTGCTAACCTATACATCAACAACTCAAACTTAAGTAGATACAGTAGAGAAATTCTCACATAGGAATAGAAAACCTATACAAAATGTTCATATTAATATTGTTCAATATTATGCCAAGTGAGATAAGTCAGGCAAAGACAAGTACTGTGTAGTATCAGCCATGTGTGAAATCCAAAAAAGCCAAACATAAAAGCAGAAAGGGATAATGGTGATTACCAGAGGATGGACAGGGTAGGGGGAAAGGACAAATGTTGTTTAGGGTACAAACTTGCAGTGAGTAGTAAGTAATCCCTAGAAATCTAATGAACAGTATGATGAATATAGGCAACAATATTGTATATTATCAAACTTACTAAGAGACTAGAGCTTAATGATTCTAGCCACTGGAAAGGAAGGATCATTATATAATGTGATAGAGGTTTGAATTATCACTAGAATGGTACTCATATTACAATATGTAAATATGTCAAATTCATGTTGCACACCTTAAAGTTACACAGTGTTATGTGTCAAATATATTTCAATTTAGAAAACCACTGTTCATAACAGCAAAATCTGGGAACAACCCAAATGTCATTTATACAAATGATAGTATACTGCTAACTAAATTATGAATTATCAAATTACTATTATCCAATAGTAACATTCACAGAAAACTAACCAAACTGATCAGATGGACCACAGCCTTGTCTAACTCAATGAAACTATGAGCCATGCCACGTAGGGTCACCCAAGACGGACAGGTCATGCTGGAAAGGTCTGACAAAAAGTGGTCCACTGGAGAAGGGAATGGCAAACCACTTCAGTATTCTTGCCTTGAGAACCCATGAACAGTATGAAAAGGCAAAAATATGTAACACTGAAAGATGAACACCCCAGGTGGTTAGGAGTCCAATATGCTACTGGAGAAAAGTGGAGATATACCTCAGGAAAGAATGAAGGCGTTGAGCCAAAGCAAAAACAACACCCAGCTTTGGATGTGACTGGTGATGGAAGTAAAGTCTGATGCTGTAAAGAATAATATTGCATAGAACCTGAAATGTTAGGTCCATGAATCCAGGTAAATTGGAAGTGGTCAAAAAGGGGATGGCAAGAGTGAACATTGACATTTTAGGAATCAGTGAACTAAAATGTACCTAAATGGGCAAATTTAACTCAGATAACCATTATATATACTACTGTGGCAAGAATCCCTTAGAAGAAATGGAGTAGCCCTCATAATCATCAAAAGAGTCCAAAATGAAGTACTTTGGTGCAGTCTCAAAAACGACAGAGTGATCCCTGTTTGCATTCCATATTGCAGTAATCCAAGTCTATGCCCCATCTACTAATGGCAAAGAAGCTGAAGTTGAACAGTTCTATGAAGACCTACAAGACCTTCTAGAACTAACACCCAAAAAATATGTCCTTTTCATCACAGGGGACTGGAATGCAAAAGTAGGAAGTCAAGAGATACCTGGAGTAACAGGCAAATTTGGCCTTGGAGTACAAAATGAAACAGGCCAAAGGCTAGCAGAGTTTTGAAAGAGAACACACTGGTCATAGCAAACACCATCTTCCAACAATACAAGTGGAGCCTCTATACATGGCATCACCAGATGGTCAATACCGAAACCAGATTGATTATATTCATTTCAGCCAAAAATGGAGAAGATCTATACAGTCAGGAAAAACCACGAGCTGACTATGGTCCAGATCATGAACTCCTTATTGCAAAATTCAGACTTAAATTGAAGAAAGTAAGGAAAACCACTAGACCATTCAGATATGACCTAAATCAAATCCCTTACGATTATACAGTGGAAATGGGAAATAGATTTAAGGGACTGGATCTGATAGATAGAGTGCCTGAAGAACCATGGATGGAAGTTTGTAACACTGTACAGAAGGCTGTGATGAAAGTCATCCCCAAGAAAAAGAAATACAAAAAGGCAAAATGGTTGCTGAGGAGGCCTTAAAAATAGCTGAAAAGGAAAAGACGTGAAAGGCACAAGAGAAAAGGAAAGATATATCCATCTGAATGCAGAGTCCCAAAGAACAGCAGGGAGAGAAAAGAGAGCCTTCCTCAGTGATTAATGCAAAGAAATAGAGGAAAACAATAGAATGGGAAAGACTAGAGATCTCTTCCAGAGAAGGCAATGGCAAGCCACTCCAGTACTCTTGCCTGGAAAATCCCATGGATGGAGGAGCCTGGTAGACTGCAGTTCATGGGGTCACTCAGTCGTGTCCGACTGAGTGACCTCACTTTCACTTTTCACTTTCACGCATTGGAGAAGAAAATGGCAACCCACTCCAGTGTTCTTCTCTGGAGAATCTCAGGGACAGGGGAGCCTGGTGGTCTGCCATCTATGGGGTCGCACAGAGTCGGACATGACTGAAGCGACTTAGCAGCAGCAGCAGTGATCTCTTCAAGAAAATTAGACATACCAAGGGAACATTTCATGCAAAGATGGGCACAATAAAGGACAGAAATGGTATGGACCATATGGGGAAACAATGGAAACAGCAAGAGACTTTATTTTCTTGGACTCCAAAATTATTGGAGATGGTGACTGTAGCCATTAAATTAAAAGACGCTTGCTCCTTGGAAGAAAAGTTATGGCCAACCTGGACAGCATATTAAAAAGTAGAGACATTACTTTGCCGACAAAGGTACATCTAGTCAAAGCTATGGTTTTTCCAATAGTCATGTATGGCATGTGAGAGTTGGACTATTAAGAAAGCTGAACATTGAAGAATCGATGCTTTTGAACTGTGGTGATGGAGAAGACTCTTGAGAGTCCCTTGGACTGCAAGGATATCCAATCAGTCCATCCTAAAGGAGATCAGTCCTGAATGTTCAGTGAAAGGACTGATGCTGAAGCTGACACACTAATACTTTGGCCACCTGACGTGAAGAACCGACTCATTAGAAAAGACCCCAATCCTTGAAAAGATTGAAGGCAGGAGAAGGGACAACAGAGGATGAGATGGTTAAATGGCATCACCACCTTGATGGACATGAGTTTGAGCGAGCTCTGGGAGTTGGTGATGGAAAGGGTAGCCTGGCATGCTGCAGTCCATGGGGCTGCAAAGAGTTGGACACACTGAGCCACCATACTGAACTGAATAGCATTCAACTGACCACAGCTACACAGAAATAGGAATATATGTAATGAAACCATAAATTTCAGTTAATATACGTATGTAAGACAACATGCTAAAAAAGAAGAGAAGTAAAAGCATACATTTCAGAATAGTTGTTAATTTCAGGTAAAGAGGATGGAAATGGAAGGACACGCAGTACAGCTGATTCTTGAACAACCTGGATTTGAACTGTGTAGGTTCACTTATATGCAACGTTTTTTTTCAATAGTAAATACTACAGTGCTGCACAATTAATGGTTAGCTGAATCCTCAGATATGGAAACATGCATCGAGAGGAATCACATCTATGGGGAACTGTGGATACAGCAGACCAACTGTAAGTTACACACTGATTTTTGTGCAGATGGTCAGTGCCCCTATAAATTTCTATGCTATATCAATTTATAGTGCCCTATATCAATTTCTCATCGTTCAAGGGTCAAGCATATATCAGTCTTAGTGTAAATACCCCAATTCTTACATTGAGTGATACATTCAAAGGTGTCTGATTGTCATGCTATATAACCTACACATTGTGTAACTTACCTGTGGGTTTCAAATACTACATGAAGAATTATATTTTTATGTTCTATAGAATATAAATTCTTGTTTATGCCTTATATAAATTATCTCATTTACTTTGTGGCAAACTTTTGAGGTAGTCATTTATCCCCTCATATTAAAGGTAAAGAAAATAAGTTATATAGAGGGGGGTGACAGATCTAGGGTGCAGGCCATTTACTCTGTAGCTCCAACGCCCCTTTGTTTATTGTACTGTCTCTCCCGATTCCAACATCTTTCAGAGTTAAGACCAAAGTTGTGTACTCTTATTTTAATACGGAGTAAGATGGGCTAAGAGTGAAATATCATGAAAAATTGAAGGGAGACTAAATAGCATAGAAAAAGATTCACAAAAATATCAACATATGAACTGAGTATCATAAGATGATTAGAAGTTAGGAAAGATGTTCCAGCCACTGAAAACCATCTGGACAGAGATATGAAGAGGAGGAAACACCTAGGACATGTGAAAATAGTGAAACGCTGAGTGTGGCAGAACGGAAGGGAGTGAATGATGAGACAGCAGTGGAGGACGGAATGTAGGTTTTGCTCAGGTTTGTAAAGGTGGAATGTGATTTTTTCCCTATCCCTTTAAAGTGGTGTAACAAAAGCAATTTGAATTTTGGAATAAAATATCTATATTCCATAGTGTCTCTATTGACCCCCTAGGTGACTATATTCATCTGTATAAGAATAAATATTCTGGTTCTTAGTTAGATGCCTCTTCCATAGAGATGTAGGCTCACCAAATGTGGAAAATATCCAAGGAACTATTACAGCTGACTCCAGGCCTGCAAAGACCTGCTGCTGCTAAGTCACTTCAGTCATGTCCGACTCTGTGCGATCCCACAGACGGCAGCCCACCAGGCTCCCGCATCCCTGGGATTCTCCAGGCAAGAACACTGGAGTGGGTTGCCATTTCCTTCTCCAGTGCATGAAAGACCTAGGAGGGATTCAATTGAAGATCAAAGACCAATGAGGGCAGTCAGGGTTAGGGTTTGTCACTGTTAGGTGTAGTTTACCAGCCTGATGCTGATGATGGGGAAGGGTGCACTGAGTTATTCTTGTAGCCTAGGATCCTCAACAAAACCTGGGTTCTTTGTGAGATCACAGGAAGACCATCCCTATAGATTTCAATCAGATGCAACATCATCTGCAGAGAATAGAGGCACACCCTATTGCTGTGAGCTGTCTCGTTGTCCTACCCACTTGTAAAGACACATTGGCTTAGCCTTGGGTCTTACAAAGTGTAGTCTGGCAATGGGACTTGGCTGCCCAGATACATTAAAGGCAGTCAGACTTCAGCCCTAGACCTCCTGAGTTCAAGTGAGCCACAGTTCTTTTTAAATCATATTGTTAAAGCCACATACACACATTGTATAACAAGACAAACTCAAACTACCATTCTTTTATCTCGGTTGAGCAGTCAAATTTTTGTATCTAATGTCAACCACTTATAACCGTTTTAGTACTTGTTACCAAAGAACAGAAACTTTGTTATAAAGAGGAATGGTTGTGTTAGGATGTGGTAGAGAAAGGGTTGATGTCGACAATATTCCAACAGAGAAGATTGACCAGGGATTCTCTCATCAAGATGGTAACCATGGAAAAATTATTTAACCTCCTTTAGACTGTTTCCTCATTGTAAAAATGCAGATGTATATAAACTTCAAAGTTTAGTTATAAGAATTGAGTAAGAAAATAATATCAAGATTGTCAGGAGAAATATCAACAATCTCAGATAGAGAGATAATATCAATTTAATGGCAGAAAGCAAAGAGGAACTAAAGAGTCACTTGAAGAGGATGAAAGAGGAGAGTGAAAAAGCTGGCTTAAAATTCAACATTAAAAAAACTAAGATCATGGCATGTGCTCCCATCACCTTGTGGTAAATAGAAGGGTAAAAGTGGAAACAGTGATAGATTTTACTTTCTTGGGCTTCAAAATCACTGCAAACAGTGACTGCAGCCATGAAATTAAAAGACGCTCGCTCCTTGGAAGGAGAACGATGACAAACCTAACCAGCATATTAAAAAGCAGAGACATCTTTGCCAACAGATACCTTTGCCAAACAAAGGTCCATTTAGTCAAAGCTATGGTTTTTCTAGTACTCATGTACAGATGTGAGAGCTGGAAGAAGGCTGAGTGCTGAAGAATTGATGCTTTTGAATTGTGGTGTTGGAGAAGACTCTTGAAGGTCCCTTGGATTGCAAGGAGATCAAACCAGTCAATCCTAAAGGAATCCTGAATATTCTTTGGAAGGACTGAAGCTCCAATTCTTTGGCCACCTGATGTGAAGAGCCAGTTCTTTGGAATAGACTCTGATGCTGGGAAAGATTGAAGGAAAAATAAGGGGGTGACAGAGAAAGAGATGGTTGGATGGCATCGCTGACTCAAATGCACATGAGTATAAGCAAACCCTGGACATAGTGAAGAACAGGGAAGCTTGGTGTACTGCAGTCCATGGAATCACAAAGAGCTGAGCACGACTTAGCAACTGATCAGTAACAAGAAAGTATCCAAAGACAACTTGCATTCTGAGTAGAATATGGCTGGTAACAACCAACAGATCAAAAAATAAACTAAAAGGGAAAAAAATTTTCTTGAGACAAATGAAAATGGAAACACAGCATACCAGAATTTATGGGATGAAGCAAAGTTCCCAAGAGGAAAGTTGATGACAATAAATGTCTACATAAAGAAACAAGAAAGATCTCAAACAACCTAAGTCTATGCCTTAAAGAATTAAGCACTTGATCCTATTAATTAGATCACCAGTAAGGGAATTAGAAAAAGAAGAACAAAATAAGTCCAAAATTGTCAGGAAAAAAAAAAAGGAAATAATAAATATTAGAGGAGAAACAAATGAGATAGAGAATAGGAGGGCAACAGAAAAGATAAACAAAACTAAGAGTTTGTTCTTTGAAAAGTTAAGCAAAATTAGCAAACTGTTATCTAAACTAACAGAGAAAAAGAGATAGGATTCAAATCAACAAATGTATAAATTAAAAAGGAAACATTATAACTGATGCCAAAGAAATACAAAGGATCATAAGAGGCTAATACTAATAAAACTGTATACTAACAAACTGGAACCTGGAAGAAGTGGAAAAATTCTTTGAAACATGCAACCTACCGGAACTGAGTCAGGAGAAATAGACAATCTGAACAGACTAATTATTAGCAAAAAGATTGTTTCAGTAATCAAAAATCTTCCAATGAACAAAAACCCAGGACTGGATGGCTTCACTAGTGAATTTTGCCAAACATTTAACGTAGAATTGAAATAGAGTTGTGTCCAACTCTTTGCGACTGTATGGACCACAGCCCACCAGGCTCCTCTGTCCATGGGATTCTCAAGACAAGAGTACTGGAGTGGGTTGCATGTCCTCCTCCAGGGATCTTCCCAACCCAGGGATCACACTTGTGTGTCCTGAATCTCTTGCAATGGCAGCTAAGTTCTTTACCACTAGTGCCACCTGGAAAGCCCAGAATTAACATCAGCACTTCTCAAACTTTTGCATAAAGATTGAAGAGGAGGGAACATTCCCAAACTTATTTCACGAGGACAGCATTACCCTGATACCAAAGCCAGAAAAGATCACTATTAGAAAAGGAAGCTAAAAGATGTCATCCCTGAAGAATATAGATGCAAAAATTCTCAATAAAATAGTAACAAACAAAGTTCAGCAGCATATTAAAAAATTATTTACCATGATCAGTTCAGTTCAGTTCAGTCGCTCAGTCGTGTCCGACTCTCTGCGACCCCATGAATCACAGCACGCCAGGCCTCCCTGTCCATCACCAACTCCCGGAGTTCACTCAAACTCATGTCCACAGAGTCGGTGATGCCATCCAGCCATCTCATTCTCTGTCGTCCCCTTCTCCTCCCGCCCCCAACCTTTCCCAGCATCAGAGTCTTTTCCAGTGAGTCAACTCGTTGCATGAGGTGGCCAAAGTATTGCAGTTTCAGCTTTAGCATCAGTCCTTCCAATGAACACCCAGGATCGATCTCCCTTAGAATGGACTGGTTGGATCTCCTTGCGGTACAAGGGACTCTCAAGAGTCTTCTCCAACACCACAGTTCAAAAGCATCAAGTGGAATTTATTCATGGAAAGCAGGGATGGTTCAACATATTCAAATCAATCAGTGTGATACATCACATTAATAGAATGAAAGAAACAAATCATATGATCATCTCAATAAATGCAAAAAAATAAAAGCACTTGACAAAATTTAACCTCTGTTCATGTTAAAAATGCTTAAGAAATTTGGTATGAAGAAAAACACCTCGACCTAATAAAAGCATGTAACCAGTCCATAGCTAACATCACACTCAAAAGTTAAAGGTTGAAAGCTTTTTCTCTAGGATCAGGAACAAGACAAGGACATACGCTCTGATCACTCTTAATATAATACGGTACTAGAAGTCTTACCCAGATCGATAAAAGGCATCAAAATTGGAAAGAAGTAAAACTGTTTCTATTTTTTCAGATGACATGATTTTATATACCGAAAATCCAAGACTCCACAAAAGCAATTAGACATTTATATGGCATTCAGTGAATTTGCAAGATACTAAATTGCATACAAAAATCAGTAGTATTTCTATGCACTAATAACAAATTATCTGAAATAGAAATAAACAAAATGATTCTATTTACAATGGCATTACAACCAATAAAATACTTAGGGAAACATTTAACCAAGGAGGTGAACAATCTGTATATTCAAAACTGTAAGACACTGATGAAAGAAATCAAAGCTGACACAAACAAATGAAAAAGTAGCCAGGGGTCATGGATTGGAAGAATTAACATTGTTAATATGTCTATATTATTCAAAGCCAACTGCAGAGTCAGTGCAATCTCTATCAAGGTTCCCCCCTGAATTAAAATCACTGTTTTATATATAATAAAACAACAGTAGGAAAAGCAATCCTAAAATTTGTGTGAAACCACAAAGGAACCTACATAGCCAAAGTAATCTTGAGAAAAAAGAACAAAGTGATAAGCATCACACTTCCTGATTTCAAGCTATATTATAATGCTATGATAATCAAAACAGCATGGTACTGGCATAAAAACAGAAACAAAGATGGATGGAAGAGGATTGGAAGACTAGAAATACACCATGTATATATAGTCAATTATTATTTGACAAGAAAGCCAAAAACAAGGAAAGATAATCTCTTCAATAAATGGTGCTAGGAAAATTAGTTATTCACATGTCAAAGAATAAAACTAGACCTCACAATTACACCAGTCACAAAAAGTAGCTTGAAATAGATTAAAGACTTAAATGTTTGATCAAAAGTCTTATAATTTCTAGAAGAAAACATAGGAAGAAAGCATCCTAACATGAGTCTTGGCAGTGGGTTTTTGGATTTGAAACCTGGAACACAAACAACATCTAAACCAAGTGGGAGTATGTTCAGTTGAAAAACCGGTTCACAGCAAAAGAAAGGATCAAAAAAAAAAATGAATAAATAAATAGAACTGGGGAATGGGAAAAATATATTTGCAAGCCATATATCTGTTAAGTCGTTAATATCAAAACCATTCATTGTGATTCAAAAATAAGTATTTTTTTTCCTATTTATGTCATGATATGCCAATTTGAAAGAGTCAAGAGCAGATAATTTATTATTTAAGCAGTCTGGAATTAGTTCTTGAGAAGTTGATATGGCAAAATCAAATATCAAAACTTGTTTTCTTGATGTGCTCAGAAAGCAAAATAGGAATGTCCTTATGTGGTTTTCTATATTGTTCTGTTGCTAAAGCTATGCTGCAAAATCAAAGTTTCTCTGTGAATGGAGTGTGTTACAGATTCTGGTTAAGAGATTGTCAAAGTAAGAAATTTGCATCAATTGTCCTTTAGGTCATTATCACATATCATCTGCATGTAATTTGCACAGCGGTGAACACTGAGTGTGACATTAGTGTTGTGGTGGTCTGGCCTGAAGGCTGGAGGCATTGATACGCACTCTAGTCATGACGAATCCTAAAGAAGAAACGACAATTGCAGTCGATTTGCGTGAATCACTGCGAGTGGCGCTGCACCCATCACTGTGTCCGCTAGTCTGCAGCACTCAGTGAGCTGGCAAACCAGAGGATTTATGAAGCGTTAACCTGTGTCACTGTTAGTCAGACTAAATCCACTGTAACATTATACTTACATACAGTGCTTTGTGAAGGAGACATGACAAACGTTAACTGAACTGATCTCAGAAGACAGAAAAATTATTATGGTATAATACTTGGGCTGAATAGTATCCCTTTCCTGGCATAAGCTCATTATGGTTTCTAAAGGACTAAATTCAAATGATAAAACAAATGCAGGACTATTACCTGGAAGATTGAAAGATACATATATCAGAGGCAATGTTCTCAGTGAGAAAGACGGAAAATGGTGGGGAAATGATATAAAAATAACTCACTCTGTACATTCGAGAAGGAGAGAACAAGATGGGGAATGGGGTGCCCGCAGAGTTGAGGGGCCATGGGAGTCCTCTTTGGTCCCTCACATTTTGCGGATGGGAAACCAAAGTCTGCAGAAAGTTAGAGTCTAGCCTAAGGCAAAATAGCTTGCAAGTAACAACCTCCTAACTCCTAATAAAGTGTATTTCCAGTGAAGCCCAGAGTAATTTTAATTCAGGGAGTAAGCTAAACACCAATTTTTGTAAATTTTGCGTTAAAATTAAAGTTAAATATACTTCATTAGTATACCAAACTAGGACCAAGCTCTGAAAGTTTTTTTGTTTTTGTTTTTTTTAAATGAGGGTTCTTGTAAAAAGTAAACACTATGTATTTGAGAAGCTTAGCTCACAAAAACTAAGATCTTTGCTTACAAGGCAGGAGTGGAGGCCATAGACCAATTTTCTGGTCTGTGCTATAAGCTGCAATTCTGGTGCAAGGAGTCAGTCATATCTTAGATCTCTGGAAAGTCTGCCTAATAATTTGATATCCTGGACATTTGTCTGGTATGCTTTATTGAAGGCATTCATATATAAACTGGTGAAAAATACTATTTCTGGAGGGGAGAAGAATAATCCAGTTAACTTTGGGTTTTCTATTTCTTCTTTATTTCATTTTTTGCCTTTATTTTTCTATTTTTCTAACCGGCTCAGAGGAGGCTCAAGTGTACAAACCCTAGAGGAATTCAGAATTTGCCAAATGCTCCATACTTCTTAACCCCATCAAAACAATGCTGCCACAGACAGAGAAGTGTAAACAAGATAACGAGATGGACAATCTTATTTTTAAAATACCAAAGCTGAATTTTATCTCAGAAGATCCTGTTTTTGCCCGATAGTAAATTACCCTGAGGAGAATGCGTGCCAATGTTTTTTGGAGGGATGGGGTTTTACCTTTGTGTATACATGATTATGGGCTTCCCACGTGTCACGAGTGGTAAAGAACCCACCTGCCAATGCAGGAGACATAAGAGATGTGGGTTTAATCCCTGGGTCAGTGAGATCCCCTGAAGGAGGGCCTGGCTACCCACTCCGGTATTCTTGCCTGGAGAATCCCACGGACAGAGGAACTTGATGGGCTATAGTCCAAAGGGTTGCAGAGAGTCGGACACAACTGAAGCAACTTAGCATGCATGCAGGCATACACGATTATAATGGACCACATACATTTTGCCAAAGACCCACGATTTCTGAGAGATTGTTTCATGCACAGCTCTTAAAAAGGAAATGAATATTTAATTAGAAGAAAACAAAGTATGTAGTATTTTGATCTCAACTACACTCCCTAAACTGGCCAAAGCTCGAGAGACTCAGTATCCGTTTCTGTGCTCTGGCTGTCAGAGCTCTGCCAGGTGCTTGATCACATTCTGCTCCACCTTCTGGTGAAATCCCACCTCGGCTTCCTTTTCTCCCCTCTAGCCTCCCAGGAGGAGACAGCCCTTGTCATTTTCCAAATGAGCTCCTCCTCTTTGTGTCTTTCGTCCCATGTCACAGAAACCTGTCTCAACCTTTGACTATATGCCCTCTTTCTCCTGAAAGTTTCACCTCTTCTTCCTATATTCTTATCCAGCGGGTCTCAGTGTGGTCCCCTAACTAGCAGCAGACATTCTCTGGCCTTATCCCAGACCTACTGAACCAAACTCTGGCCTGGAGCCCAGTGATCTTGTTGGACCAGCCCTCCAGCTGGTTCTGAAGCAGGCCAGCATCTGAGCACCAAAGTGCCAGTGAATTCCACCTTTTAAAGAGTTGTACCACAACCCCAGGCTTCCTTCCCTATTCATGTGACCGACAGGTTCCTCCAAGCACTTGGTCTGTCTTCTTTCCTTCCTCTATTTGCTTCTGACCCTACTATTTTTTAAGATCAGTGTATTTTGCCTTCTGAGAAATTACACATCTGGATGGATCTTAGTGCTGCCATCTAATTACAGGGCTACCTAAACCTGGGAGAGTATTTCTAGCGATTAATGGATTGCTAGATTCTTTAGGTCTTTCTGACTGTAGTTGACATATCCTAATGGTCTGACTTAGAACTAGTCCAGAGAAACACACTGATATTCTGTAAACAGGGTTGGTATTTTCTCAGTCTATGCATATCACTGATGTCATAGAAAAGTGCTGTCAGTGACAGTAACTGGAGTTAAGATCCTGCCTCCTTCATTGTGGGATAATAATAATATTATTATTATTATTAATTTAATTCTACACAGTATGCAAGGTTATTCCTGTGTTTCTCATTTTAAAACATTACAGAACTCAATGAAGTAATTTTAATCTTCACTCCAGTTTTTCAGACAAAGAAATCGAAGTTTCAAGTTATTATGGAACAGTCCAAGTTAACGTAGCTAAAAGCTTGGCAGTGAGCTGGATTTCAAACCAAGGTTGGTCTCAGTCTGTAGGACAGGCTGCTAATGATCCCTCTTGGGGAGAGTTGCCTGTGGATTCATCCTTTTGTGTATTCATTAGTTCATTCAAGGCATTTCGTTAAGCCCCTCGCCTTCTGGGGTGCAGTGGGCTAGGTTCTGGGAAAACAGATAAGAAAGACACAGTCCTCAAGGACTCACATTCCAGTGGAGAAACACATAACTAAACCATTTCAGCTTCTCAGGGACCGCAATGTAGAGCCATCCAGTGTGTCGAGGCGGGGCAGGGAGAATGTACAGGGCATGTTCCCCAGATGAGGATTCATGGAAGTCCTCCTAGGGGCAATGACATGGCAGTTTTGATAGAGGAAGAGTCAGCCAGAAAACAAATCACAGAAAGTGAACACAGAAAAGGGCATTTTAGGTAAAAAGAATTGCACATGCCAAGGGCAAGAGCCTGATAAAACTTGGCACACTTAAACTTCAAACTCAGTATGGCGGAGGGAGATGAGAAGCAAGAATGGGCGGGGGAAAGGATTTTCATGCTCTGCTAAGGAATTGGAATCCATCCAGAAGGCAGCAGGGAGACTGGGAAGAGTATTAAGCAAACAATGAGATCTAGAAAGACTGTGATACTAACGGTACAGAGAATGGATTTGAAAACTGGAAGAAATTTCAGTTTTCTGTATTCTGCTCTTTTAAGAAGAACCAGCTACCTGGGTTCTAATTGTAATGGATAGAATTGTGTTGCCCCAAATTCAAAATTCATCTGGGCCTCCCAGGTGGTGCAGTGGTAAAGAACCTGCCTGCCAATGCAAGAGACACAAAAGCACCAGGTTCGATCCCTGGTTTGGGAAGATCCCCTGGAGAAGAAAACAGCAACCCACCCCTGGTTCCTTGCCTGGAAAATTCTATGGACAGAGGAGACTGGCAGGCTGTAGTCCACAGTACTGCAAAAAGTCTAATACAACTGAGCACACCCAAACTGGTATAGAATATAAGCTCCATGAGACAAAATTTGGGGGGCTTCCCTGATAGCTCTGCCTGCAATGCAGGAGACACAGGTTTGATCCCTGGATTGGAAAGATCCTCTAGAGGAGGACATGACAACCCACGCCAGTATTCTGGCCTAAAACAATCCCATGGATAGAGGAACGTGATAGGCTACAGTCCATGGGATCGCAAAGAGTCAGACACGACAGAGGGACTAAGCACACACACAGAATTCATAATGGAGGGAGGTTGAAGACATCACCCACAGTAACTCAGAATGTATTTGTACACAAGACCTTTCAAGCAGTAATTAAATTAAAATGAGGCCCTACAGGTGAGCCCTAATCTAATAAGACTGGAATCCCTTGTAGAAAAAAAACAAACAATGAGGATAGACCCACACACAGAAGGAAGGCCATATGAAGACACAGGGAGAATACAGCCACCTACCAGCCCAGGACAAAGACCTCAGGGGAACCCATTCTGCCAACAGCTTCACCTCAGATTTCTCACCTCAAGAATTGTGAGAAGATAAATTTCTGCTGTTTAAGCCACCCAGTCTGTGGTACTTTGTTATGACAGCACAAGCACACTAATAGACAAGTTTTAAATCTCCCATATTTAAATCTCCCATTGGGCTTCCTAGGTGCTGCGAGTGATAAAAGAACCTGGCTGCCAATGCAGAAGACACAAGAGACCTGGGTTTGATTCTTGGGTCAGGAAGATCCCCTGGAGAAGGAAATGGCAACCCACTCCAGTATTCTTGCCTGGAAAATTCCATGAACAGAGGATCCTGGCGGGCTATAGCCCATGGGGTCACAAAGAGTCAGACATGACTGAGCACACACACACATATTTTAAATGATAGCTACCAAGTCAAATTAGAAACAGCTATGTACCAAGTATTCTTTTATAACTAGAATCAGGCCCACTGAACACATGTGTGAGTTTGTTAAAAATGAAACGTTAGCTAGGAATGGTCATTCCAAGAGCCTATTTTCTTTTTATACGTTTGTAAGGGAAAAAACGAGCAACAGTCTCCCCACTTCCGACACAGACCTCTCTGGAGGATGAAACAGCACAACAGACAGAATTTCACCCCTTAGCATGAAGGGATGCTGTGTTCAGTGCAGACTTACCTTCAGTCTTTGTCTTTTGTTGAAGTGGAGAGTGCAAGTATGTGCCCCCTCCTGAATACAAAGAAAGGACACCCCACCTCAGCACGCCTGAGTCTTTCATGCCCACTTGAGAATCAGTCATCTAGAACGGCCATCTCCACAGAGACCAGCAAAGGCAGCTTCCTTTGTCCATTTGCTACAGAATCACAAATTACAGAAGGGACGCAGCATGAAAGAGCAACCACTGAGTGATATGAAGAACATGCCGCTGGAAACAGCAGGCACGTGCCATCTGAGACTCGGGAGTTGTGGGTGTGAAGTGCATCGTTCATTCCGTGACTCCTTGCGCAGGTGGCTTCCTCCTGATCAGTATCATTGTCCTACAGAGAGAGACAGGGAAGAAATTGCCAGAAAGTGTGAAGTTTGCCCTCACTTCAATTGCTGCTGGTAAACCAATGGAAGGATTTTTCTCAGAAGACTTAGAACAACCAATAATACCCTCCAGAGAGTAGAAAATTTGGAGTGATTCAGTACTACACACATTCTGTCCCACACCTCAAACATTTAAGCATAGTGTTTGAGAATATTATAATGTCTTCTCTATTACTGTCACATGTTTTTCCATAACATTGTTATTAAAGTATGTATTATTTCCAAAGTTGAGGTAATTCAGTATTTTTTTTCCCATTACTTTTGTCTATTTAAGATTGTCAAAAACATTGGGAGGTGGGATAAATTGGTAAATTGGAACTGACATATATACACAGCTTTGTTAAAAATAGATTACTAACGAGACCTACTATATAGCGCAGGGAACTCTACTCAATGTTCTGTGGTGACCTAAATGGGAAGGAAATCCAAAAACGAGGGAATTATGTATATATATGACTGGTTCACTTTGCTGAACAACAGAAACCAAAACACTCTGTAAATAAACTATGAAAGAAAGTGAAAGTGTTAGTCGCTCAATGGTGTCTGACTCTGTGTTACCCCATGGACTAGAGCCTACCGACTCTGTCCATGGACTTTTCCAGGCAAGCACACTGGAGTGGGTTGCCAACTGTCCTCCAATAAAAATTAAAATTGTCAGAAGCAGTTGGAGCTCAAAGTTTTGAAGATATTTAAAGGCAGCTTTTAATTGTTTAAAAGATTTACGAAAAAGTCACCTCAGAAACTGGAAAATATAGTATTTTATGGCTAAACATTTAGAAAAGTAGTATTATTCCTTTTATTGTATTTTATTTATTTTTGGCGGTGCTGGGCTTCCGCTGCTGCAGTGGCTTTCCTCTAGTTGCAGAGAGCAGGCTTCTCTTTGCGGTGGCTTCTCTTGTTCTGGAGCTTGGGCTCTAGTTGCCCCCAGGCATGTGGGATCTTGGGAGATCAGAGATCAAGCCTATGTCTCCTGCTTTGGCCGGCAGATTCTTCACCAATGAGCCACCAGAGAAGCCCTCTAACACTCCTAATTGAAGTTTTCTTTTTTTTTTTTCCCCTTTAAGAAACAAACTGAAATTGGTGGATTTCACCATGTTGCTGTTTTGTTTAATGAACTTCTAGTTTATACTCTGGAAGCAACTCAGCTGCACACCATCTGATAACCATGTAACAGCATGTGTTTACAGTGATTTCCAGTGATAATTGATGATATGAATAATGGCATTTAGGCTGTGATTCACCCTTATTCATCCAAGGAAAGACTCCTTTAGATTTATTGCAACAAGAAGCCACAATAACAGAGTTTTGAGAGGTTTAACAGGTGAAATGAATGAAAAATATTAATTCTGACTAATCAGAACTGATCCAGAATTTAACCAGGAAGATCAGCAGTCTGGAATATTGCACTCTGGCTAACTAATCAAAGTTTTAGCATCATGTCATGGTGTTGTTGTTTAGTTGCTAAGTCATGTCTGACTCTTTGGCAACCCCATGAACTGTAGCTAACCAGGTTCCTCTGTCCATGGGATTTTCCAGGCAAGAATACTGGAGTGGGTTACCATTTCCTTCTCCCTGGGATCTTCCCGACCGAGGGATCGAACCCATGTCTCCTGAATTGGCAGGCAAATTCTTTACCACTGGGCCGCTAGGGAAGCCCCTCATGCCATGAGATGGTGTCAAATAAAAGTTTCCCTCAGAGAATAAGGGCTATTAATCTCTATAATTAAAAGTATTAAAATTCCATATCATGGTATCCCATGAAAATATTAATAAATTCAACTCAAATGGTAGGTATTATGAAATGTAAACTTCCATTTTCAGGAAATACACCATGAAAGATAAAATAGTTTACTACATTTCAAACTTATTTAATAATTATTCAAACACAGAACTCTCCTGCTGAGTTTTAAATGGATTATTTTGTAGGTGATTTACTTTTGCTTCAATAAGGGCCATTTCTAAGTTTTGATTGAAGAGTATATTTTTTTCAAGATTGAGTTTTTTGGGTGTTATTTTTTTTCTTCCCACTGCTGGCTAAACAAGTTCCTCAGAGATTGAGGATGAATGCAGAGAGTCTTTAGAGAAATGAAGTTCCTCTGTTACAATTATGCTGGCATGCTGCCTTGAAGGGAGCAGAGAGTACACTGAGATTTAAGGAAGACAAGCTACTTTTTAGAAGTTAGAAAAGTAGTTGCCATTTTCTTTTTTCTTTTTAAAAAGCATTTGCTTGGGCTTCCTTGGTGGCTCAGATGGTAAAGAATCAACCTGCAATGCAGGAGACTCAGGTTCAATCCCTGGGTTGGGAAGATCCCCTGGAGAAGAGAATGACACCCACTCCAGTGTTCTTGCCTGGAGAATCCCATGGGCAGAGGAGCCTGGTGGGCTATAGCCCACGGGGTCAAAAACAGGTGGACACGACTGAGGGACTCACATTTCACTTCTGTTTCATTCTCTTAGGAAATGTGGAATTAGTTACAGATGGTTGTCTCCTTTTTAATTTGAAGAAGAGGATTTGTGTGAGAATTCATATAAACAAATGCTAAGAGGTCTGATTTATGCTTGTGAGGCGTGATTAATCACCCGCAACCACACTCGGGAGATCCGCGCTGAGGCAGCAGGCTGAGAGCAGGACGGGCCCCAGGCTCAGCTGTGAAGTGGAGTGAACTGGTGTCTGGAGTCGCTAATCCCCCACCTTCTCGAGAGCCCGTTCTCACCACTTGTGCCTGGTTTCCTTCCCCTCTGGCACCCGGTGTGCTCTTTGACCCCCTGCTTCTTTTCCGCCCCCCATTTCCCCCAGTCACACCAGTACTCAGGAAGAAAGAAGAAAACTGATTGAAATGAAAGTATCTTAAAACACAGATTGATAGAGCAACATCAAGCATCATGAGGGACCTGGGATTGTTTCCTGCTCGTCAGCCGAGTTAGCCTGCCACAGCTCCATGGGTGCTGGCAGAAGTCCTGGCTTCTGGGTCAGGGACAAAGGATACTTTATTATCCAGTCAGCAGCAGTGCCAGAGTGTCAGCATTAGTCCCGGGACCCTCAGCTGTAATTTCCAGCAGGTAGCACCGTGGGGGCCAGAGGATGCTTTTCTACACATTAGGGTGCGTGTCGGTAGAGGAGTCCCAAGCTCAGGAAACCCCAATCTTGTATGAAAGGCCACACCCGAACCTGCCCAGCATCTGCCCCCAAGAGGACATCATCTTAGTTAGAGTGGATAGCAAACACACATGCAATCTGCTTAGGCAAACGCCACACTACCTTTGTCTTGCAAGGCTGTTCACGATACAGCGTAGACTGGAAAAGTCCAAGACCAAAGGTGGTCATTGCTGTGCTCAAAGAAAGGGCAGAAACACAACAGGGTCCCAGAGAATAATAGTTCCTGTGTGTGTGGAAGGGTCTGTTAAGGAGTGTGTGGGTATACAGTTAAAATGGACATTTGATAAAGTACACTCAACAAAATAATTCCATATTTGCAGTGTGAAGAGGGGAAAAAAAAATCTTAAGTTTTATTTTAAATAAAATGTAAAGTTTTTTAAAAAAATCTTGAGTGGTAGAGATGTGTTCAATTATGTGAATTATTGAAGCATTCTGAACTGAGGGTTACTCGAATGTTTTGATATTTGCATATTTTAGAAAAGTAAAGGTAGACTTAAAAAGGTAGAAAAGTACTGGCTTAAAGCTTGATTCTTCAACGCAGTGTTTTACATTCAACAGAGACTGAAGCCTAAAGCTAACAGGATAATAATCCTTAGCCTGTGTATGGGACAGTATTGTGAGGATCACAGTCTATTTTTTCTTCCCTGAATAACTTCTTTGGGATCTATAATCTTTATTGTACATACTCTCAGTGTAGAGTGTAAATAAATTAGTCCTGTCCCAGTCACCAATTACATTAGTTTCTAGTATTTTGGAGGCATAAAATTTTCACTTCAAAAGGTGAGGATGATGATAACTATTTTTTTTTTGCTTTTATGCTCAACATCCATTTATGATTAAAAAAAAAAAAAAGGAAAACCTCTCCAGAATGTAGGCACAGAGTGAACATACCTCAAAATAATAAAGTCCATATGTGATAAACCCATAGCTATTATCACACTCAAGGATGAAAAGCTGAAAGCATTTCAGTCAAGGATGCACATTCTCACCACTTTTATTCAACATAGGTTTGGAAATTCTAGGCAGAGCAAACAGAAAAGGAAACGAAATAGAGAATCCAAACTGGAAAAGAAGAGATAAACCTGTCACTACATGCAGGCTGCGTGCTAAGTCACTTGAGTTGTGTCCGACTCTTTGTGACCCTATGGACTGTAGCCTGCCAAGCTCCTCTGTCCATGAGATTCTCCAGGCAAGAATACTGGAGTAGATTGCCATTTCCTCCAGATGACATATTACTATATGTAGAAAATCATAAAGTCACTACCAGAAAACTACTAGAGCTCATCATGAATTTGGTAAAGTTGCAGGATACAAAACTAATGCAGAGAAATCTGTTGCATTCCTATACACTAACAATGAAATATCAGAAAAAGAAATTAAGGAAACAATCCCATTTCCCATCATATCAAAAAGAGTAAATCACCTAGGAATAAACCTCTAAGGAAACAAAAAACCTGTACTCTGAAAACTGTAAAACACAGATTAAAGAAATGTAAAATGATATACACAGATGAAAAGGTATTCCATGTTCTTGATTAGGAAGAATCAATATTGTTAAAATGACTGTACCACCCACGGCGGCCTAAAGATTCAATGCAAACCCTATCAAAGGCTTCCCTGCTGACTCAGATGGTAAAGAATCTGCCTGCAATGCAAGAGTCCCAGGCTTGATCCTTGGGTCAGGAAGATTCCCTGGAGAATGGAATGGCTACGCACTTCAGTATTCCTGCCTGGAGAATTCCATGAGTTGGCTTTCAATGTCTGTGGGTCTGTTTTATAAAGTTCATTTGTATCTTTATTTCTGAGATTCCACATACAAGTGCTATATGATACTTGTATCATCCAATTAAGCTTTTCCCATGTTTTGACTCACTGGAAAAGACTCTGATGCTGGGAGGGATTGGGGGCGGGAGGAGAAGGGGACAACAGAGAATGAGATGGCTGGATGGCATCACCGACTCGATGGACATGAGTTTGAGTAAACTCCGGGAGTTGGTGATGGACAGGGAGGCCTGGTGTGCTGTGATTCATGGTGTCGCAAAGAGTTGGACACGACTGAGTGACTCATATTTAACCTTGGTTTCTGCTATTACACTGTCTAAAGAGATCATTAATAACACATTTTCTCCTGCAGTGATCATGGTTAGAAGAAAGCTTCCCAGTTAACAGGCATAGGTGAAGGAGAAGACAATTGTAGGATTGTATAACCTTCTGACACCGTCAACAGGAGTATCACTTGGAATTAGTCAGTTGATAAACAAAAAACCCCCACTAACCCCTCTAATCTGGGTAGGAATGAGGTGAACGGGAAGAGATCAGTGCAAAGCAAAATATGGAGTCTCCATTTCCTTGTCACAATTCAGCAAGATATACAGTGTCATATTATTTTTTAATTGTTTAAATTGCACTTTTAGAGGGAAAGAGATGATGAATAAAGACATAATATTGTGCATGTAAAGTAATATATTAGAAAAAGAGTGAAAACAAAATACTCCCATTGTAGCAAAACTTAGAACATATAGTAACAGAAAAGAAGAACTGATGACATAGAGCCTACACAATAGAATAAATGAACTCTATATTGAATGCTAACATATCTGTATTTATCAGTTAATTTCTAACCATAAATATGTGCTTTATTATTAGAAGAAGGACTAAACAATGAATATTTGATTAAATGAGGTAGGAAAAATTTCAAGATAGCAGGAAAGAGGAAATAATAAAGGCACAAATTAATAAAATTAAAATACAGAAAAATGAAATTAATACTCATAACGGATAATCTCAGAAAATAGTAATACAGTCCAACACCTGGCTAGTGTGATTTTAAAAAAGAAGAAAACCAAACAACCATGTTTAGTAATAAAATAACATAAAATATAAATTGAAAGGAAAAAGAAGACATAATTTAAGACATAAGAAAATGAAAATTGTAAGAGAATAGCATTCATGATTCTAAAAAAGAAATATGAAAATCAGTAATATGGATTATTTTGAAGGGAATATAGATCACTAAAACAGACTAAAATATAGTTTGAGAAAGGTAAAATCTCTATCTAATAACCATAGATCCAAAATATTCAGATCCACCAAGCAATATAAACGAGACCCTGAATGTTTACTGGTAAGTTTTGTCAGTCTTTCAAGCAAAGGATCAATCCTTTACTATAAATACCTTTCCAAATCATTGGAAAATATGAAAATAAAGAAATCTTCTTTATGTTCAAATACTCCATAACTGACTCCTACACCTAATAAGAATTGTCTACCAAAGTAAAAGCTTTAAGCCAAACTTACAAGTTCAAAGATTGATATAAAGGGAAGCAAAATTAATTCAAATTGTATAGAGATATAGTATAATACATCATATTAATATATAAAATTAATTCATATAATATACATTGATATGAAAATTTTATAAATTTAGTACCCATTTTTGAGTAAAAATTTTAGTAACCTAGGATTGAATTTTATGTTTTCAACATGAAAAAAAGAATACCAATCTGAAATCAATAATGCATGCTAACTGGTGAAATAGAGCTATTCCTATTAAACTTAAAAGAACTCCATAACCCATAATTTCAGAAATTTAAGTCAATGCAATTAGAAAAAGGACAGTATTAGAATATAATTTTTAAAACTATTAAAATTGTCTAATAAGAGATATCTTGAGAATAACTCAAAAAATTTTCTGAAACAATGCTATCATACATTTTGTTGTTTAGTAGCTAAGTCGTGTCCAACTCTTTTGCAACCCCATGGACTGTAGCCTGCCCGGTTCCTCTGTCCATGGGATTTCCCAGGCAGGAATACTGGAGTGGGTTGCCATTTCCTCCTCCAGGGTATCTTCCTAACCCAGGGATTGAACCCACGTCTCCTGTATCGGCAGGCAGATTCTTTACCACTGAGCCACCTGGGAAAACCATGTAATATAAATTCCTCATACAATTTTAAATTACATTAAAGTAAATGCTTTAAAATGTTTGATTTTGTATTTATATTATCATCAGTATCAATATAGTCCTACATACAGGAAAAATTAGAAAACAAAAGTAAAATTTAAGTGACATGGAAGCTCAAATATACACACATCATATTTACACATAAATAAAACTGCTAATTACAGTGTTATTGCAAGCATTTCCCTACTATGCTCTCCTATTAATTATTAACTAGAATAAAGAGCAACCAAAGATTGTTCATGACTGCACAATATGATAAACTAAATCTGAGGTTAATTATGGAAGGAAGGAGGTGTGAGAATATATTGTTAAGAAAATCTCAGTTTACCTAAAGGTATAAAATATAGCTTAAAAAAAAAAGAGAAAAGTTGTGTCAAAGAGATATATAGTGTAAAGCTCTTTACTTTCTATGAAATAAAATAATTATTATAAACATTTCAAGATTTTTGAAGCTAAAGTGATTCTATACTCAATCTGGAAGAACGATTATTAAGATGATCAGATTACTCTGAAAGAAAAAAGAGAAAACAGCCTGTACCAATATACATTAAAACCTACTTAAATATTCAATGCATGAAGCA
Source organism: Moschus berezovskii (assembly GCF_049115385.1). Taxonomy (NCBI): domain Eukaryota; kingdom Metazoa; phylum Chordata; class Mammalia; order Artiodactyla; family Moschidae; genus Moschus; species Moschus berezovskii. The sequence goes on from NC_142462.1 coordinate 120,142,270, forward strand.
ATAAGAACTTGAAGCAAGAATGGAAAATTACCACTTAAACAAATTAGAGTCCAAAAATATTTGTTTATAAATATTTAAATTATAGGGGAGGAAATTATTAAAAATATGATCCTGGAAAATGTGTCTTACTATGAAAGTGAAGTTAAATTTAGATCCTTAACTCAGTTTTTCAAAGCAAGTATCAAATAGATCAAGGATGTATCTATAAAGAAACTAGGAAATAAATTTATCTTAATAAATATCTATTGAGTCTTGAATTAAGATACTTTCATTCTATATGAAGCAAATAATAGAAACTGTAAAGTAAAAAAATACTGGTAATCTCTCCGCCATGAAATGAATTAACAAATACATTGTCATGTTTTAAGATACTAACTAGCAAAAACTTTTAAACAACTATATAAAATGATGGGCTTCTCTAGTAGCTCAGACAGTAATAATCCACCTGAATGCTGGAGACTTGAGTTCGATCCTTGGGTCAGGAAGATCCCCTGGAGAAGGGAATGGCTACCCACTCCAGTATTCTTGCCTGAATTCTATGGACAGAGGAGCCTGGCATGCTACAGTCTGTGGGGTCACAAAGAGTCAGACATGACTGAGCAGCTAACCCTTTCATTTTCATATACAATGACATTAAGGTGGGGAAAGTTGCTTAGGCATGACTATTTCAGTCCGCATTCTCTCAGAAAACCAGAAACATTCTTTTAGTATTTTCAATTCAGTTCAGTTCAGTCGCTCAGTCGTGTCCAACTCTTTGCGACCCCATGAATCACAGCACGCCAGGCCTCCCTGTCCATTACCAACTCCCGGAGTTCACTCAAACTCATGTCCACAGAGTCGGTGATGCCATCCAGCCATCTCATTCTCTGTCCGCCCCGTCTCCTCCCACCCCCAATCCCTCCTAGCATCATACGATACAATGAATCAGATTTACAAAATCGTTGGGATGACTGGGAGAACAAAGGTGAGAGAAATTATTGCTTCTTTCAGAAAACTAGAAATTAGGGAATTACAGAAAACTGCTGGAGGTGAGATTACTCCTTACTAGGAAGTGGGTGAATATTTGTCCACTGCAGACACAAAGCTTCTGCTCTCTACCTTCTAAATGCTGACCGTGACTCTTGTTGACAGAATCTAATGTGGAAACCTGTTATCAGAGATTTGGGGAAACATAGTTCCAAGGTATCTAATCCTTTAATTAAGGAGAGAACTTAGATGAGGAGGTAATGGTACTGAAATATCAACAGAAATTCTGATAAAACAGAAAAAAGTCAACAGTGTGAATGTCAATAGTATCTTATGATGGAATTCTACACATCCATCAAATATTTCATTTTGCAATGCATGAGAAATATGTTTCAGTGGCATGAGAAAATATTCACTGTATTCAGTTCAGCTCAGCTCAGGTCATTTCAGTCGCTCAATCCTGTCTGACTCTTTGCGACCCCATGTATCACAGCACGCCAGGCCTCCCTGTCCATCACCAACTCCCGGAGTTCACTCAAACTCATGTCCATTGAGTCAGTGATGCCATCCAGCCATCTCATTCTCTGTCGTCCCCTTCTCCTCCCGCCCCCAATCCCTCCCAGCATCAGAGTCTTTTCCAGTGAGTCAACTCGTCACATGAGGTGGCCAAAGTATTGGAGTTTATTAGTTAAATGAAGAAGTCCCATTTATAAGCAATATACTATAAACTTACATTACTATAACATTAGCATCATTCTATATGATTCCAACTTTGTAGAGATAGTAAACTTTCTCTAAATGCACAGTTAGATGTTGCAGAAATTGTCCTAAAATCTCATTTTTAAAATGAGGATCTGAATTAAAATGTAAGTTTCTGTTAAGGTAATATGTAGAAAACCTGGAAAATAGCTCTAATATTTTTAGCTTAATGTCACAATAGGAATCAACTCTAAAATATAACATTTCGCAACTGACACTATCTTATAGTATAGTTATAGTTACTTTAAAAATAAACAGTGTAGTCCGAAAATGAAAGAGAATGTTCATGGCTAGGTTTTTCCAATAACCAGGTGACTACTCTAGAGATCTCATTAACTTATAAAAACCATAAAATTAAAAATGTTTTCTCAATACCCATGATAATAGAGGAATAAAGTTGCTTCTCTCTGAAGTAGGGCTTTAATTTGAATGTGTCCTTCAAGAAATACCATCTGTTATCTGGTCCATTATCAAGATGGATGTCACAGGTTACTGTCAGGAGAACCAACCTTCAATAGCAATCAGTTCTTTACAGAAATTATGGGAGCATATTACTTTCCTTTGCATAGTAATTATGCCATACGTTTAGTTGTTGTCTGATAACACAAGTATTTTATTGAAATGGAATTGTTTACCCTGCGGACTCATTCTGGGTGTCTGCAGAGGGAGTGCAAGTCCCCAAGAGCAGTTTTTCCAGCTCATTCTATCCCTGACAATATTTTTCAGTTATTCTTTCTTCAGTTCTGCTTTGCATATGATTATAAATTGCCATTGTTGTTTTTGTTAATCACTAAGTCGTGTCCAACTCATTGTGATCCCATGGACTGCAGCACCCAAGGCTTTCCTGTCCTTCACTATCTCCCAGAGTTTGTGCAAACTCATGTCCATTGTGTCAATGATGCCACTGAACCATCTCATCCTCTGCTGCCCCCTTTTCCTCTTGTCTTCAATCTGTCCCAGCATCAGGGTCTTTTCTAGTGAATCAACTTTTCTCATCAGGTGGCCAGAGTATTGTAGCTTCAGCTTTAGCATCAGTCTTTCCAGTGAATATTCAGGGTTTATTTCCTTTAGGATTGATTGAAGACGAGGACCTTAGGAAGCTTTACTACAAACGAAGCTAGTAGAGATGATGGAATTCCAGATAAGCTATTTCAAATCCTAAAAGATGATGCTGTTAAAGTGTTACACTCAATATGCCAGCATTTTTGGAAAACTCAACAGTGGCTACAGAACTGGAACAGGTCAGTTTTCATTCCAATTCCAAAAAAGTGCAATGCAAAAGAATGTTCGAACTACCACAGAATAGCATTCATTTCACATGCTGGTAAGGTAATGTTCAAAATCCATCAAGCTAGTTTTCAGTAGTATAGGAACTGAGAACTTCGAGATGTTCAAGCTGGTTTTAGAAAAGGCAGAGGAACCAGAGATCAAATTGCCAACATCTGCTGGATCATCAAAAAAGCAAGAGAGTTCCAGAAAAACATCTACTTCTGCTTCATTGACTACGCTAAAGCCTTTGACTGTGTAGATCATACAAACTGTGGAAAATCGTTAAAGAGATGGGAATACCAGACTACCTGACATGCCTCCTGATAAACATGTATGTAAGTCAAGAAGCAACAGATAGAATCTTAAATGGAACAACAGACTGGTTCCAAACAGGGAAAGTAGTACGTCAAGGTTGTATATTGTCACTCTGCTTATTTAACTTATATGCAGAGTACATCATGAGGAACGCTGGGCTGAATGAAGCACAAGCTGGAATCAAGATTGCTGGGAGAAATATCAATAACCTCAGATATGCAGATGACACCACCCTTATGGCAGAAAGCAAAGAAGAACTAAAGAGCCTCTTGATGAAAGTAAAAGAGGAGGGTGAAAAAGTTGACTTAAAGCTCAACATTCAGAAAACTAAGATCATGGCATCTGGTCCCATCATTTCATGGGAAATAGATGGGGAAACAGTGGAAACAGTGACAGACTTTATTTTGGGGGGCTCCAAAATCACTGCAGATGGTGACTGCAGCCATGAAATTAAAAGACACTTACGCCTTGGAAGAAAAGCTATGACCAACCAGACAGCATATTAAAAAGCAGCAACATTATTTTGCCAACAAATGTCCATCTAGCCAAGGCTATGGTTTTTCCAGTAATTATGTATGGATGTGAGAGCTGCACCATAAGAAGACTGAGTGCTAAAGAACTGATGCTTTCAAATTGTGGTGCTGGTGAATACTCAAGAGTCCCTTGGAAAGCAAAGAGATCAAATTTTCATTATTTTCTCCAATTTCATAGCCAGACAGAATTTCAGTCAACATTTGCATACTGGGTTTTGTTCAAAATTCAATCATGATCTCTCTTTCCTCTGACTTCTGCTTCAGTAAGAACATTTAAAAGTCAGGAAGAGTTTTAATCAGCTCAGTGTTGTGGAGTAGAACATCTCTAGGCAAATATACAAAATCTAATAAGGAAGGCTATATAGAAAGTACTGTGAATTTTTTTATTTACATTCCCATGTGATCATCTAAAAGACAATGATCTTTTAGATGAAATGGTTTAGATGAAATGGTTAAATCAATTTTTTTTTCTTTTTAATTAAAGAGGCCATATAAATTAAAATTTCTTTTTAATTAAAGAGTCTGGGTTTAGGTTTAAAATCACAAATCTGACCATTTCATGATCGCTATTATAGACACATGCATACATATATATTCAAAAATGTCTCTAATAGATGTAAATACTATGGATAATTATAAAGGGTATGCTGCTGCTGCTACTGCTAAGTTGCTTCAGTCATGTCCGACTCTGTGCGACCCCATAGACAGCAGCCCACCAGGCTCCCCCATCCCTGGGTTACTTCAGGCAAGAACACTGGAGTGGGTTGCCATTTCCTTCTCCAATGCATGAAAGTGAAAAGTGAAAGTGAAGTCACTCAGTCATGTCTGACTCTTTGCGACCCCATGGACTGCAGCCTACCAGGCTCCTCTGTCCATGGGATTTTCCAGGCAAGAGTACTGGAGTGGGTTGCCATTGCCTTCTCCAATAGAGGGTTTAAGAAATGTAATTCTACAAAAGAATAAGCACAACTCAATTATAAACATATTACAGTTCAGTCGCTCAGTCGTGTCCGACTCTTTGAGACCCCATGAATCACAGCACGCCAGGCCTCCCTGTCCATCACCAACTCCCAGAGTTCACTCAAACTCATGTCCATCGAGTTGGTGATGCCATCCAGCCATCTCATTCTCTGTTGTCCCCTTCTCCTCCTGCCCCCAATCCCTCCCAGTATCAGGGTCTTTTCCAGTGAGTCAACTCGTTGCATGAGGTGGCCAAAGTACTGGAGTTTCAGCTTTAGCATCAGTCCTTCCAATGAACACCCAGGATTGATCTCCTTTAGAATGGACTGGTTGGATCTCCTTGCAGTCCAAGGGACTCTCAAGAGTCTTCTCCAGCACCACAGTTCAAAAGCATCAATTCTTCGGTGATCAGCTTTCTTCACAGTACAACTCTCACATCCATACACGACCACGGGAAAAACCATAGCCTTGACTAGACGGACCTTGGTTGGCAAAGTAATATCTCTGCTTTTTAATATGCTCTCGAGGTTGGTCATAACTTTCCTTCCAAGGAGTAAGTGCCTTTTAATCTCATGGCTGCAATCAGCATCAGCAGTGATTTTGGAGCCCAAAAAAATAAAGTCTGACACTGTTTCCACTGAATCCTGCCAGTGCAGGTGATGCTGGAGACATGGGTTCTATCCCTGGGGTTGGGAAGACCTCCTGGAGGAGGAAATGGCAAGCCTCTCCAGAATTCTTTCCTGTAGAATCCCATAGACCAAGGAGCCTGGAGGGCTACAATGCATGGTGTTGCAAAGAGTCAGACATGACTGAGCACACACACACACACATATTGCATTAAAAACAAATACAAAGAATTAAAAGAGACTGTGCATAGTTTAAATTTTAACAGTTCTTACATAGAAAAACATCATGATGATTAAGAGATTACTCAAGGTAAAATACTTAATTTCCTGCTGCATTTTGTGTGAAGTTTCTTTGTCATCAAGAAGTCAAATGAGTTAACTTTCCAAGACACTTAGAATTTCACAACCCCAGGGACACTGTGTTAGCATTTTTGTGACTCCTGTGATTCTTATCAACAATACACATTGTCTCCAATACTATTTTTCCTCTCAACTGTATATTACATCATGTCTCACTCTAATTGCCCCAAAAAAATCTCAAAAATTGAACAATTTGCATTTATCTTTTCTGGTTCACAAAAAAACATCATCCCTATAAATTTAAGAGAGCTTAAAAAGTTTATAAATTTAAAATAGCCCTGCCCTGATACAAAGATGGCAGAGTAGAAGGACTTGTACTTATCTTCTCCTGTGAGAACTCCAAAAGTGCAACTCGCTGCTGAACAACCATTAATAGGAGAATGTTGGATCCCACCAAAAAAATATACGCCACATCCATGGGCAAAGGAGAAGCCCCAACAAGATGGTATGAGGGGTGAAATCACATTTTTGATCAAACCCCACATCTGCCAGAGACATTTGGAGGACTCAAACAAAACCGTATATGCATCAGGAACCAGATACCCAACAGTGACTGAGCCAGACCTGCTTTTGAGTGTTTGAGTGTCTCCTGTGGAGACACGAGTCAGTAGTGGCCTGCCACAGGGACAGGGGCTCTGGTTGCAGCAGACCCAGGTGATACAGCGTGTGGCAAAAGCCCTCTTGGAGGAGGTCGCTGTTAGCCCCACCATAGAGCCACCGAGCAAATGACCCACAAACTGCAGAACAGTTATACAAAAGAAAGGGTGCAAATGCAGTACTTGGGTGCAGTCTCAAAAATGACAGAATGATCTCTGTTTGTTTCCAAGGCAAACCATTCAATATCATAGTAATCCAAGTCTATGCCCCAACCAGTAAAGCTGAAGAAGCTGAAATTGAATGTTTCTATGAAGACTTACAAGACCTTCTAGAACTAACACCAAAAAAAAGATGTCGTTTTCATCATAGGGAGCTGCAATGCAAAAGTAGAAATTCAAGAACTACCTGAAGTAACAGGCAAGTTTGGTCTTGGAGTACAAATGAAGCAGGGCAAAGGTTAACAGAGTTTTTCCAAAAGAACAAACTGAACATAGCAAGAACAATCTTCCAACGACACAAGAGATAACTCTACACATGGATGTCACCAGATGGTCAATACAAAAGTCAGATTAATTATATTCTTTGTAGCCAAAGGTAGAGAAGGTCTATACAGTCAGTAAAACAAGACTGGGTGTAGACAGTGGCTCAGATCATGAACTACTTTTTGCAAAAATTTCAGACTTAAATTGAAGAAAGTAGCGAAAACCACTAGACCACTCAGGTATGACCTAAATCAAATCCTTTATGATTATACAGTGTAACTGACCAATAGATTCAATGGATTAGATCTGATAGAGTACCTGAAGAATTATAGACAGAGGTTAGTGACACTGTACAGGAGGCAGTCATCAAGACCATTCTCAACAAAAAGAAATGGAAAAAGGCAAATGGTTTTCTGAGGAGGACTTACAAATAGCTGAGGAAAGACTCGAACTGAAAGGCAAAGGAGAAAAGGAAAGATACACACATCTGCATGCAGAGCTCCAACGAACAGCAAGGAGAGAGAAAGCCTTCCTCAATGATCAATGCAAAGAAATAGAGGGAAATGACAGAAAGGGAAAGACTAGAGATCTCTTCAAGAAAATCAGAGATACCAATGTGGAACATTTCTTGGAGAGATGGGCACAATAAAGAACAGAAAAATATGGAACTAACAGAAACAGAAGATATTAAGAAGAGGTGGCAAGAATGCACAGAAGAACTCTACAAAAGAGATCTTCATGACCCAGGTAACCATGATAGTTGTGACCTAGAGTCAGGCATCCTGGAATGTGAACTCAAGTGGGCCCTAAGAAGTATCACTATGAACAAAGTTATGGAAGTGATAGAATTCCAAGCATCGAAAAAGCAAGCTTTCAGAAAAACATCTATTTCTGCTTTATTGACTATGCTAAAGCCTGTGACTGTGTGGATCACAACAAACTGTGGAAAATTCTGAAAGAGATGGGAATATCAGACCACCTTACCTGCCTCCTGAGAAATCTGTATGCAGGTCAGGAAGCAATAGTTAGAACTGGACATGGAACAAAAGACTGGTTCCAAATAAGAAAAGGAATACGTCAAGGCTGTATATTGTCACCCTGCTTATTTAACTTCTATGTAGAGTACATCATGGGAAATTCCAGGGTGGATGAAACACAGGCTGGAATCAAGATTTTGGGAGAAATATCAATAACCTCAGATATGCAGATGACACCACCCTTATGGCAGAAGCAGAGAGGAACTAAAACGCCTCTTGATGAAAGTGAAAGAAGAGAGTGAAAAGGCTTCCTTAAAACTCAACTTTCAATAAAGTAAGATCATGGCATTTGGTCACATCACTTCATGGCAAATAGATTGGAAAACACTGGAAACAGTAATAGACTATTTTCTTGGGCTTCCCTTGTGGCTCAGCTGGTAAAGTATCCACCTGCAATGTGGGAGACCTGGTTTCTATTTCTGGGTTGGAAAAATCCCCTGGAGAAGGGAAAGGCTACCCGCTCCAATATTCTGGCATGGAGAATTCCATGGACTGTAAAGTCCATGTGTTCGCAAAGAATTGGACCCAAGTGAGCGATTTTCACTTTCACTTTTTCTTGGGCTCCAACATCACTGCAGATGGTGACTACAGCCATGAAATTAAAAAACGCTTGCTCCTTGGAAGAAAAGCTATGACCAACCTAGATAGCATATTAAAAAGAAGAGCCATTACTTTGCCAAAAAAGTCTTTCTAGTCAAAGGTATGATTTTTCCATTAGTTATGTATGGATGTGAGAGTTGGACCATAAAGAAAACTGAGAGCTGAAAAATTTATGCTTTTGAATTGTGGTATAGGAAAAGATTATTTACAGTTCCTTGGACTACAAGGAGATCCAACCAATCCATTCTAAAGGAAATCAGTCCTGAATATTCATTGGAAGGACTGATGCTGAAGCTGAAGCTCCCATACCTTGACCACCTGATGTGAAGAACTGACTCATTGGAAAAGACCCTGATGCTGGGAAAGATTGAAGGCAGGAGGAGAAGAGGACAACAGAGGATGAGATGGTTGGATGGCATCACCAACTCGATGAACATGAGTTTGAGCAAGCTCCAGGAGTTGATGATGGACAAGGAGGCCTGAGTGCTGCAGTCCATGGGGTCTCAAAGAGTTGGACACGACTGAGGGACTGAACTGAAATAGCTGACAATTTCCTGTTCTGTAGCTGGAAACATAGCACACCATCAGACAGCCAGGCAGTGAAGAACAGAGGCTAAGAGCGCTCACATTATTCCTGATCCCATAACGGTGTGACACCAAGCTTTTGATTCATTTCTTTGCCTTCCTTTCCATCTTCGTGAAGCAGAGACAGTAACAGTCCTTACTTTTAGAGTTGGCTTGATGATTAAAGGCACTGGTATTGATTAATAAGTATATGGAATGATGTTTGGTAATAAGCACTAAATTATTATTTACAATTATTATATCCTTTTGGGATAGTTTATATGTGTACTAATTGGAAGGCTATTTTATGATCAAGAAAACACATTTTATCGGGGTCTGCAGCCCTCTGTTTTTGCATATCACTTTTTAAAATATTTATTTTTGAAATGTATTACTCATTTTTTTATTTGGAGGATAATTGCTTTACAATAGTGTTAATTTCTGTCATACTTCAACACGAATCAGCCACTGGTTTACATATGTCCCCTCCCTCTTGAAACTTCCTCCCACCTCTCACCCCTACCCACACTGTAAGTTGTCAAAGAACACCGAATTTGAGATCAAATGTTTTTCTAAATGAATGTTTTTAAATGTGGAAACAAGTCCATCTTATACAAATTTCAATCTTCATCCATTGCCTAGTATGTTGCAGGCACAGGGTAGGCTATTTGATACATCTTCATTGAGATTTATTGACTTCAATTAAATTAGTTAGAGTTAAGTAAAACATCTCAAACATTGAACCCTTGATAATCTTGCGTGTGTTTACCATGTCCTAAGGCCTTTCAAATAGCAGCCACAATTTAAAAGTTCTAAAATAATTACCGGAATAAATGTGTGGTGCCATATTGTTCATTACAAAGTATGTGTCAATTACAAATTCGATTTCCAGTGGCAACATGGCAATGCTGAGAACTATGAAAATGCACCGTCTTGTAACTGAGTGGAACTCTTTTGGGGGGGATCTCCTTTGCTTTGTAGTTCTAAATATTTTTAGCATGATTTATTACTTGTCTTGCTAAAACATTTTACTAGCTCAAAAAAAGTGCTTGGAATAAATATAATACCTAGAAAAAATGAGTTTTGTCTCCCTTCATGTGGAAATAATGTTACCCCATCCAAACAATACAAATCTTGTTTTTAATTATTTTTAAGAAGCTCTTTGTAGTTTGACCTTCTCTTCCATGTGGTGAGAGATTAATGGGTACAACTGGAATGATTCATCACCCATGCTGCTTTCTATCACTGCAGTCAGTGATATGATCTAAAACTTTTTAAGAACAGACAAAATTGCCTTTAAAAATAAGACCAGCCTTAATGTGAAGCTTCATTAGGATTTGCTGTCTTTGGTTTGTATCTGCATCCCCTTAGCTTTACAGTGTTGGAGACCAGAATTCCTCCCACAACAAGGAATTCATTAAATGGAAAAAAACATAAAAGAAAAGAAACTTGCTTTTTACAATGAAATGGACATGCAGACATTCTAACAGGAATTTAAATCCTAATATCATCCCTTAGCTTCTTAGTAACTTTCAAAGCCTCAGTGGTCTCATAAGATATCATTATCCCTTCTTTGAAATGTTCTTGTTAAAATTAGAAATGCAGTTGATCCTTGAACAACATGGGGATTTGATGTGCAGTTGAAAAACTGTCTAACTTTGTGTTGGCCCTCTATATCCCCGGTTTCACATCCTTAGATTCAACCAACCAACCACATATCCTGGAGAACCGTTGTATATATTGATTGAAAAAATCCGTGTATAAGTGGATCCCCAAGCCCAAACCCATGTTATTCAAGGATCAACTGTAATTGATAAAATGCAACAGATCACAGTAAACCCTCAATAAATGGATATTGTTGTTTTGGTTATAATCTGATCAAGGTCTTTGTCGACCCTGTGAAAACTTTCTACAGACAGCCCTCCGTACCTGCAAGTTCCACATCTTGGGATTCAACCAACCTCAGATGAGAAATATAAGAAAGAAAAAAAAAATCCAGAAAACGTCCAAGAAGCAAAACTTTAATTTGCCATGCACTGACAATTATTCATATAGCAATTAAATTGTACTCACAACTGTTTACACAGTATTTACATTGTATTCGGTATTATAAGTAATCTAGAAATTATTTAAAGTATAAGGGAGAATGTGTGTAGGTTATATGCATTATTATATTTTATATGAGGGACTTGAACATCCTCTGATTTTGGCATCCTGGAGCCAGTCTCTGATCAGATACTGAGAGACAACTCTACTTCTTGCTCTAAGAGGTTATTTCCTTCTTCCTAATTAGTCTTCGATAAAAATAAAGTGATTTGTTTGGGGAATCTGGTCTAACAACAATCAATTAATTGCTCTAAGGTTTGGTCCTGCAGTTGGAACCTGTGTTGTGTGTAGCATTAGACCTTAGCTTGGAAATGAAGCCTGAACAAACAGCTCTGAGCCCTTTTCCTCTCTGATCTCCAATCCCTCCCCAGGCCCCCTCTACTCTGACTTGGAGCCAAGAAAAAATAAAGCAGGAAAAAAATCACTAGAGAAAACTCTCCTTCTTATACTCATAATTACTTTGAATTCAACATATCTCAGGCAGGCACTGTTAAGGTCAGTTAGTTCAGTCCCTCAGTCGTGTTCGACTCTCCGCGACCCCATGAATCAGAGCACACCAGGCCTCCCTGTCCATCACCAACTGCCGGAGTTTCAGTTCAGTTCAGTTCAGTTCAGTTCAGTGGCTCAGTCGTGTCCGACTCTCCGCGACCCCATGAATCACAGCACACCAGGCCTCCCTGTCCATCACCAACTGCCGGTGTTTACTCAAGCTCAAGTCCATTGAGTTGGAGATGCCATCCAACCATCTCATCCTCTGTCGTCCAATTCTCCTGCCTTCAATCTTTTCCAGCATCAGGGTCTTTTCAAATGAGTCAGTTCTTCACATCAGGTGGCCAAAGTATTGGAGTTTCAGCTTCAGCATCAGTCCTCCAGTGAATATTCAGGACTGATTTCCTTTGAGATGGACTGGTTGGATCTCCTTGCAGTCCAAGGGACTCTCAAGAGTCTTCTCCAACACCACATTTCAAAAGCACCAGTTCTTCAGTGCTCAGCTTTCTTTATAGTCCAACTCTCACATCCATAGCCTTGGAAAAACTATAGCCTTGACTAGACGGACCTTTGTTGACAAAGTAATGTCTCTGCTTTTTAATATGCTGTCTAGGTTGGTCATAACATTTCTTCCAAGGAGCAAGCTTGTTTTAATTTCATGGCTGTAGACACCATCTGCAGTGATTATTAAGGTCAAGGAGACTATTATGGTCAAGGAAAGTTTTAAAGAAAATTGATTAGTCCTCTCCAAACTCCCTTCTTGACCCAATCCTACCACATAGCTTTACAAGTTGCCTCTTGTAGAGGCCTTCAGGGGACTAACCTCTTCAATTACTCTAAGATATACGTCTTCCCCTATAATTTCTCCAGTTCATGCTACTTCAGTATGCTTAATCCAGAATTTATCCAAGGTTTACATATTAATTTAACAAACCTTTACTGAGTGCCCTTCTAGCTGTTGAATATGCAACAGAAAACAAAATAAAATGTCCTGCTTTCAGTAAGCTTATAGTCTAGTGGGAGGGTGTAGACAATGAACTGAACAAATCACTGTGTATGTTAGAAGGAAGTGCTGTAAGGAGAAACAAAACAAGAGTTGAGGATAGAAAGTACCTGGAAGGGACTTCCCTGGTGGTCTGGTGGTTAAGAATGTGCCTGCCAAAGCAGGGAACACAGGTTCAGTCCCTGGTCCAGGAACTAAGGTTGCATACCACAATTGCTAAGCCTGCACTCTAGAGCCCCTGAGCCATAACTACTGAAGCCCACACACCTTAGAGCCAATGCTCCGTAACAAGAGAAGCTACCACCGTAAGAAGCCCATGGACTGCAACTAGAGAGTAGCCCCCACTCGCCACAACCAGAGGAAGCCCACATGCAGCAATGAAGACCTACCAGAAACAGTAATTTTTTTAAAATATTGAAAGCAGAGTTTTAATGTCAAATATTTGTTAGGAAGTGATTCATTAAGATCACTACTGAATAAATTCATCAAAGTATGCAGTTCAGGAAGATATAAAGGAGTAAAGCAGTCTGGATGGGAGAAACTGGTAGTGCAAAGGCCCTGAGGCAGCTAGATTATCCTTCATGGTCTAAGAAGAGTAAGGGGGCCAGTGTAGTTAGATTAGAGGAGATGAAACCAAAGTCAGTTAAGGGAGGAGAGGCAGATGGGGAATAGAGCCTTTGAGGGAGAAATGATAAGACTGTTGATTTTAAAAGGCTCATTCTAACTGCCATGTCAGAAATAGACTACAAGGAAGGGAAGCAGAGCAGGCAGACTAGTTAGGAAACTATTACAAATATCCATGTGATGCCATTGGTCAGGCTGGTAGAAGTGGCTGGATTCTGAATGGAACTTGGTAACAGATGGATTGAAGAGAGAATGATAAAATACAGTCTTGGATAGCACAAAGGTTCTTGCCTAGAGTATTGGAAGGTTAAGAGCTGCTATAAATTGAGATGGCAAACATTGAAAACAGAGCAAGATTTGCATCAGTATCAGGAAATCAGTTTTAGGAATGCTGAATCTGAGATGTCTGAGTTATCCAGGTGAGATGTTGAAGAAGTATATCCGTGTTGGATATATGAGTCTGGAATTTAGGGGGGTCATCTGAGCTGGGGATATTAAACTGGGAGGATGCTCAACGTCTAGATGATCAAGTTTGTGAGAATGGATGGGATTGCTGAGTGAATAGGAGCAGAAAGGAGAAGAAAAGTTCCAAGGACTGTTCTTTATTCGCACTCTAGTATTCAGTAGTTAGTGGGATGAGGAGGAATATGGTAAAGAAGGAAGAACACAGAGTTAGTGTTTCTGATGCTACCAATGAAAATGTTGCAAGGAACCACAGGTGATCAACCTCGTCAAATGCTGCCTATGGGTCACAGAAGATTAAGGCTGAAAAATGACCACTACATGCAGCAATACCAGGTCAAAGGTGACCATAAGATCTGTTTTTGGTGTGCCAGTTTGGAGTAGTTTCAAGAAAGAATGAAAGGAAAATAATTGCTATCCATGAGCAAAGATCCTTATTATTTTTATCTTGAGTTTTGCTGCAAAAGGAAGTAGATAAATGGGGCACCAGCTGGAGAAGGAAGAATGGTTATGATTTTTTTTTAATGGAAGAAGCATGTTTGTTTGATGATCAAAATCAGTTAGCAGAGGGGAAAACAATTGATAATGCAGGATAAAGGGATGGACATTTCCTTAAGCAGGTGGGAGGAGTCAGGGTTTGATGCTTAAGAGAAGAAAATCATCTTAGAATAAAGGGCAGTTGATCTAATTAACAAGTGTGAAAGCTGAGGTAGATGAACGGATTGATGTAAAGTCCTCAGCCTTTCCAGGAGCAGTCATACTTAGATACACTATTTTACTAAGTAGTATTCTAATCATACAATTTTAGTAAATTTGAAATGAGTTTCCATCAGGAGATGGAAGTAGATTTTTCTGCTGAGATAGAAAAGAAATTAATTAGAGCCTGTTAAATTCAACGAAGAGCTGACTGATTGGATAAGACCCTGATGCTGGGAAAGATTGGGGGCAGGAGGAGAAGGGGATGACAGAGGATGAGATGGCTGGATGGCATCACCGACTCAGTAAACATGAGTTTGGGTAGGCTCTGGGAGTTGGTGATGGACAGGGAGGCCTGGCGTGCTGCAGTGCATGGGATCGCAAAGAGTCAGACACGACTGAGTGACTGAACTGAACTGAAATCCTACTATGCAAATATAACCCTGGGAAAAAACATTTCTCTGCTTAAATGTGTGCCACTTACAGAAGACAAAATTCATGGTTGCCCATATTCTGACAGGGCCTATAGCAACTACGGTTTATAAATAAGTTCATTCATTTGTTAACTGGGATTCATAGCTTTGCCCAAGCACAAGGAATAGCTTGAATTCAGTTCAGTTCAGTCACTCAGTCGTGTCCAACTCTTTGCAACCCCATGAATCACAGCACGCCAGGCCTCCCTGTCCATCACCAACTCCCAGAGTTCACTCAAACTCATGTCCATCGAGTCGGTGATGCCATCCAGCCATCTCATTCTCTGTCGTCCCCGTCTCCTCCCACCCCCAATCACTCCTAGATTCAGACTCTTTTCCAGTGAGTCAACTCGACGCATGAGGTGGCCAAAGTATTGGAGTTTCAGCTTTAGCATCAGTCCTTCCAGTGAACACCCAGGATTGATCTCCTTTAGAATGGACTGGTTGGATCTCCTTGCAGTCCAAGGGACTCTCAAGAGTCTTCTCCAGCACCACATTTCAAAAGCATCAATTCTTCGGCAATCAGCTTTCTTCACAGTCCAACTCTCACATCCATACATGACCACAGGAAAAACCATAGCCTTGACTAGACGGACCTTGGTTGGCAAAATAATGTCTCTGCTTTTTAACATGCTATCTAGGTTGGTCATAACTTTCCTTCCAAGGAGTAAGTGTCTTTTGATTTCATGGCTGCAATCAGCATCAGCAGTGATTTTGGAGCCCAAAAAAATAAAGTCTGACACTGTTTCCCCATCTATTTCCCAGGAAGTGATGGGACCAGATGCCATGATCTTTGTTTTCTGAATGTTGAGCTTCAACCCAAATTTTCACTCTCCTCTTTTACTTTCATCAAGAGGCTTTTGAGTTCCTCTTCACTTTCTGCCATAAGGGTGGTGTCATCTGCATATCTGAGGTAATTGATATTTCTCCCAGCAATCTTGATTCCAGCTTGTGCTTCTTCCAGCCCAGTGTGCCTCATGATGTACTCTGCATATAGGTTAAATAAGCAGGGTGACAATATACAACCTTGACGTACTCCTTTTCCTATTTGGAACCAGTCTGTTGTTCCATGTCCAGTTCTGACTGTTGCTTCCTGACCTGCATACAGGTTTCTCAAGAGGCAGGTCAGATGGTCTGGGATTCCCACCTCTTTCAGAATGTTCCACACTTTATTGTGATCCACACAGTCAAAGGCTTTGGCATAGTCAATGAAGTAGAAATAGATGGTTTTCTGGAACTCTGTTGCTTTCTCCATGATCCAGTGGATGTTGGCAATTTGATCTCTGGTGCCTCTGCCTTTTCTAAAACCTGCTTGAACATCTGGGAGTTCACGGTTCACATATTGCTGAAGCCTGGCTTGGAGAATTTTGAGCATGACCTTACTAGTGTGTGAGATGAGTGCAATTATGCAGTAGTTTGAGCATTCTTTGGCATTGCCTTTCTTTGGGATTGGAATGAAGACTGACCTTTTCCAGTCCCGTGGCCACTGCTGAGTTTTCCAAATTTGCTGGCATATTGAGTGCAGCCCTTTCACAGCATCATTTTTCAGGATTTGAAATAGCTCAATTGGAATTCCATCACCTCTACTAGCTTTGTTCGTAGTGATGCTATCTAAGGCCCACTTGATTTCACATCCCAAGATGTCTGGCTCCAGGTGAGTGATGACACTATCATGATTATCTTCATCGTGAAGCTCTTTTTTGTACAGTTCTTCTGTGTATTCTTGCCACCTCTTCTTAATATCTTCTTCTTCTGTTAGGTCCATACCATTTCTATCCTTTATCAAGCCCATCTTTGCATGAAATGTTCCCTTGATATCTCTAATTTTCTTGAAAGGATCTCTTGTTTTTCCTATTCTGTTGTTTTCCTCTATTTCTTTGCATTGATCACTGAGGAAGGCTTTCTTATCTCTCCTTGCTATTCTTTGGAACTCTGCATTCAGATGCTTATATCTTTCCTTTCCTCCTTTGCTTTTCGCTTCTCTTCACAGCTATTTGTAAGGCCTCCTCAGACAGCCATTTTGCTTTTTTGCATTTCTTTTCCATGGGGATGGTCTTGGTCCCTGTCTCCTGTACAATGTCACGAACCTCCATCCAGAGTCCATCAGGCACTCTATCTATCAGATCTAGACCCTTAAATCTATTTCTTACTTCCACTGTATAATCATAAGGGATTTGATTTAGGTCATATCTGAATGGTCTAGTGGTTTTCCCTACTTTCTTCAGTTTAAGTCTGAATTTGGCAATAAGGAGTTCATGATCTGAGCCACAGTCAGCTCCTGGTCTTGTTTTTGCTAACTGTATAGAGCTTCTCCATCTTTGGCTGCAAAGAATATAATCAATCTGATTTTGGTGTTGACCATCTGGTGATGTCCATGTGTAGAGTCTTCTTTTGTGTTGTTGGAAGAGGGTGTTTGCTATGACCAGTGCGTTCTCTTGGCAAAACTCTATTAGCCTTTGCCCTGCTTCATTCCGTGCTCCAAGGCCAAATTTGCCTGTTACTCCAAGTATTTCCTGACTTCCTACTTTTGCATTCCAGTCCCCTATAATGAAAAGGACATCTTTTTTGGGTGTTAGTTCTAAAAGGTCTTGTAGGTCTTCATAGAACCGTTCAACTTAGCTTCTTCAGCATTACTGGTTAGGGCATAGACTTGAATTACTGTAATATTGAATGGTTTGCCTTGGAAACGAACAGAAATCATTCTGTCGTTTTTAAGACTGCATCCAAGTACTGCATTTCAGACTCTTTTGTTGACCATGATGGCTACTCCATTTCTTTTAAGAGATTCCTGCCCACAGTAGTAGATATAATGATCATCTGAGTTAAATTCACCCATTCCAGTCCATTTCAGTTCACTCATTCCTAGAATGTCGACATTCACTCTTGTCATCTCCTGTTTGACCACTTCCAATTTACCTTGATTCATGGACCTCACATTCCAGGTTTCAATGCAATATTGCTCTTTACAGCACTGGACCGTGCTTCTATAACCAGTCGCATCCACAGCTGGGTATTTGTTTCGCTTTGGCTCCATCCTTTCATTCAGTATACTTGCCTTGAGAACCCCATGAACAGTATCAAAAGGCAAAGTGATAGGATACTGAATGAGGAATTCCCCAGGTCGGTAGGTGCCCAGTATGCTACTGGAGATCAGTGGAGAAATAACTCCAGAAAGAATGAAGGGATGGAGCCAAAGCGAAACAAATAGCTTGAATTAAACACTTTTAAAACTACCACAAAAATTAAATTCGTTACTCAAAGTTTTAACTCAACAATTTGAAAATTCTTTGGTTTTAAATCAATGAAAACATTAAGATTTAGCAGTTGGGTGGATGCATGCACGTTTGAGTGCATGCTAAGTTGCTTTAATCATGTCTGACTCTGCAACCCTGGCTGTAGCCTGCCAGGCTCTTCTATCTTTGATATTCTCCAGGCAAAAACACTGGAGTGGATTGCCATGCCTTTCTCTAGGGTATCTTCCCAACCCAGAGATTGAACCTACATCTCTTATGTCTCCTGCATTGTCAGGTGAGTTCCTTATCACTAGTGCCACCTGGGAAGCCCAGCAAGGATGTGTGGCCCATTTGTAAATGCTTTTTTATCTCTGAACCACAGTGAAAACTCTGACCTGACAAAAGGAAAGTATACACAAGCCAAAATAAAACCTCTGGACTCTAGCTTACAGGTTGTTTCAATTGGTATCCACAGATAATAGTGCAAACACAGTGACAGGTTTCAAATGAACTTTGTGGAAAAGGCCATTCATATTTTATCATGTTGGGTTAATGGAATTACAGCTAGAGACAATGTTTTTCTTAGGCCTAGCAGAAACCCCAGTAATGAGTACTTTCAGAGTTAACTGTTGCATTTAAAATATGTTCTTGTCTATGTAGACAAAGGCATCATGTTGAACTTGTAAAGGTAGGTTATTTTTATCTTTTCTGCTGATGTAGATGAAAGGAGGTTAGAACTGAAACCCCCATATGATAAAGTAAAAATAAATGCTATTCGGGTTTATAAGAAAATAATGAAACGTCTAATCCTTGGATGTGTTGATACTTTACATTCTGTAATTTCAAAACATTTTCCAAAATATTAAACATAAATCCTGCTAAAAAAGGTGATGGGGACTTAGTAATGACTCTCGGTTGCTTGTTTCTAGAGAAATTATTATACACACTCATAAACACACATATTTTTTAAAGACTATGCAGAAATCCAATTAGGAGACTAACATTCAAAAAGAAAAAAGAGAGAAAGGGAAAAAAGTGGCCTATATAAGCATGTTGCTAAACTACCGAAAATTTACGTTTAAAGTTATAAAACATTAACTTTAAAATAATTTCCTTCCTAAAAGACACAAAGGAAGAAGTAGATGAGAATATTTAATAGTAGGAGATTTTAACACCCCATTCACATCAATGGACTGATATTTGAGGCCAAAAAAAAAAAAAAATCACTAAGTCATCAGAGATCCTAAATGATACAATAGAATAGTTAGATTTAATTGATGTTTTCAGGATGTTACATTAAAAAAAGATAGAACGCACATTCTTTTCAAGTGCACATAGAACTTTCTCTAGTAGACTAAACTACATGCCTCTAAAACACCAATGGATCAATGATGAAATCAAAGAAGAAATTTAAAAAAATACATTGAGGCAAATGATAATGATAATGAAAATATTCAGTCAGTTCAGTTCAGTCGCTCAGTCGTGTCCGACTCTCCGCGACCCCATGAATCACAGCACGCCAGGCCTCCCTATCCATCACCAACTCCCGGAGTTCACTCAAACTCATGTCCACAGAGTCGGTGATGCCATCCAGCCATCTTATTCTCGGTCGTCCCCTTCTCCTCCCGCCCCCAACCTTTCCCAGCATCAGAGTCTTTTCCAGTGAGTCAACTCATCGCATGATAGAAAAGCATAAAATCAAGGGCTGATTCTTTGAAAAGGTAAACAAAAATGGCAAACCTGTCCAGGCTCACCAAGAAGAAACAAGAGAAGACTCAAATTAAGAAATGAAAAAAATCACAACTGATACTGTAGAATTAAAAAAATAAGAGAATACTATGAAAAATTATATGCCTACAAATTTACAACCTAGAAGAAATGGAGAACTTTCTAGAAACATACAGCTCACCAAAACTTAATGAATAAATAGGTGACTTGAACAGATTGATCACCAGAAATAAAATAGAATCTGTTAAAAAAAAAAAAAAATCCTACAAACTGAAGTCCAGGACCAGATGGCTTTACAGGCGAGTGCTACCTAAGAAACACTTGTACTTTACCATCTCAAATTCTTCCAAAAAAACTAAAGAGATGGAAACACACCCAAAGACATTCTATGAAACCACCACCATCCTGATATCAAAACCAAAGACACTAACAGAAAAGAAAATTACAGGCCATTCCCTGGTAGCTTAGATGGTAAAGAGTCTGCCTGCAATGTGGGAGACCTGGGTTCGATCCCCGGATCAGGAAGATCCCCTGGAGAAGGAAATGGCAACCCACTCCAGTACTCTTGCCTGGAAAATTTCATGGATGGAGGAGCCTGGTAGGCTACAGTCCACAAAGGGCACATGAGTTGCACATGACTGAGCAACTTCACTGGTTTACTGGGGATCTTTGATAAATATAGATGTAAAAATTCTCAACAAAATATTAGCAAATCAAATCCAACAACACATAAAAAAGATCACATATCATGACCAAGTTGGAATCATCCCAGGGTCACATGGATGCTTCAGTATAGGCAAATTAACATGATATACTCATCAACAAAAGACAAAAACCACATGATCATCTCAATAGAAACATAAAAGCATTTGATAAAATTCAACATCCATTCATAATAAAAACCCTTACAAAAGTGGGTACCGAGGAAACATATCTCAATATAATAAAAGCTATTATGACAAACCCACAACCAATATAATACTCAATGGTGAAAAGATGAAAGCCTTCCCACTAAAAGCGGAACAAAACAAACATGCTAACTCTCACTACTTCTCTTTATCATACTATGGCAAGTCCTAACTGCAGCAATCAAATAAGAAGTAAAAAGTATTCAGATTGGTAGAGAAGAGAGAGGTAAGATTGTCATTATATGCAGATAACATAGTACTATATATGGAAAGCACTAAAGACTAAAACTGATAAATTTAGCTTGATACAAGATTAACATTAACAGAAATCGGTTGCATTTCTTTACACTAACAATGAAATACAAGAAAGGGAATGTAAAACACAATCCCTTTTAAAGTTGCATAGTACAAAAAATTAAAATAACTCAGGAATAAACCCCTCTCTGGTGGCTCAGATGGTAAAGAATCTTTCTGGAATGCAGAAGACCTGGGTTCAATCCCTGGGTCAGGAAGATTCCCTGGAGAAGGAAATAGTAACCCACTCCAGTATTCTTGCCTGGAGAATTCCATGGACAGAGGAGCCTGGCAGGCTAGAGTCCATAGGTTCACAAAGAGTCAGACATGCCTGACTGACTAACACTTTTTTTTCAGGAATAAACCTCACTAAAGAGGTGAGAAGCTAATATGCTGCTGCTGCTGCTAAATCACTCCAGTCGTGTCTGACTCTGTGCGACCCCACAGACAGAAGGCCACCAGGCTTCCCCATCCTTGGGATTCTCCAGGCAAGAACACTAGAGTAGGTTGCCATTTCCTTCTCTAATATGTAAAAGTGAAACGTGAAAGTGAAGTCGCTCAGTCGCGTCTGACCCTTAGCGACCCCATGGACTGCAGCCAACCAGGCTCCTCTATCCATGGGATTTTCTAGGCAAGAGCACTGGAGTGGCTTGCCATTGCCTTCTCCGGCTAATATGCTAAGAACTACAAAATATTAATAAAGGAAATGGAAGATGATTCAAAGAAATGGAAAGCTATCCCATGCTCTTAGATTGAAGAATGAATATTGTTAAAATGGCTATACCACCCGAAGAAATCTGCAGATTTAATGCAATACCTATCAAAATACCCATGACAATTTTCACAGAACTAGAACAATAATCCTAAAATTTATATGGAACCATAAAACACCCAGAATTGCCAAAACAATCCTGAGGGAAAAATAACAAAGCAGGAGGCATTTCACAATAGAACAAGATCACAATAATCAAAACACCATGATGCTGGCACAAAAACAGACATATGGATCAGTGGAACAGAATAAAGAGCCCAGAAGTAAACCCATACATCTATGGGCAATTAATGTTTGACAAAGGAGGCAAGAATATACAATGGAGAAGACAGTCTCTTCAGC
The DNA here is from genome assembly GCF_049115385.1 of Moschus berezovskii. NCBI lineage: Eukaryota > Metazoa > Chordata > Mammalia > Artiodactyla > Moschidae > Moschus > Moschus berezovskii. The sequence continues at coordinate 120,164,468 of NC_142462.1, forward strand.
AAGGGGTGTTTGGGAAGTTAGACAGCTGCATGTAGATCAACCTTCATACCATAAACAAAAATGAACTCAAAATGGCTTAAAGACTTAAATATAAGAAGAGAAACCATAAAACTCCTAGAAAAGAACATAGACAAAACCTTCTCTGACATACCAAAGTTTTCTTAGGTCTCTAAGGCAATAGAAATCAAGGCAAAAATAAGTGAAACCTAATCAAACTTATCAGTATGTAAACCGTGAACTCCCAGATGTTCAAGCAGGTTTTAGAAAAGGCAGAGGCACCAGAGATCAAATTGCCAACATCTGCTGGATCATGGAGAAAGCAAGAGAGTTTCAGAAAAACATCTATTTCTGCTTCATTCACTATGCCAAAGCCTTTGACTGTGTCGATCACAATAAACTGTGGAACATTCTGAAAGAGATGGGAATCCCAGACCACCTGACCTGCCTTTTGAGAAACCTGTATGCAGGTCAGGAAGCAACAGTTAGAACTGGACATGGAACAACAGACTGGTTCCAAATAGGAAAAGGTGTACATCAAGGTTGTATATTGTCACCTTGCTTATTTAACTTATACGCAGAGTACATCATGAGGAACACTGGGCTAGAAGAAGCACAAGCTGGAATCAAGATTGCTGGGAGAAATATCAATAACCTCAGATATGCAGATGACACTACCCTTATGGCAGAAAGTGAAGAGGAACTCAAAAGCCTCTTGATGAAAGTGAAAGAGGAGAGTGAAAAGGTTGGCTTGAAGCTCAACATTCAGAAAACAAAGATCATGGCATCTGGTCCCATCACTTCATGGGAAATAGATGGAAAAACAGTGGAAACAGTGTCAGACTTTGTTTTTTTTGGCTCCAAAATCACTGCAGATGCTGATTGCAGCCATGAAATTAAAAGACGCTTGCTCCTTGGAAGGAAAGTTATGACCAACCTTGATAGTATATTAAAAAGCAGAGACATTACTTTGCCAACAAAGGTCCGTCTAGTCAAGCAATGGTTTTTCCCGTGGTCATGTATGGATGTGAGAGTTGGACTGTGAAGAAGGCTGATCGCTGAAGAATCGATGCTTTTGAACTGTGGTGTTGGAGAAGACTCTTGAGAGTCCCTTGGACTGCAAGGAGATCCAACCAGTCCATTCTAAGGGAGATCAATCCTGGGTGTTCATTGGAGGGACTGATGCTAAAGCTGAAACTGCAATACTTTGGCCACCTCATGCGACGAGTTGACTCACTGGAAAAGACTCTGATGCTGGGAAAGGTTGGGGGCAGGAGGAGAAGGGGACGACGGAGAATGAGATGGCTGGATGGCATCACCGACTCTGTGGACATGAGTTTGAGTGAACTCCGGGAGTTGGTGATGGACAGGGAGGCCTGGAGTGCTGTGATTCATGGGGTCGCGGAGAGTCAGACACGACTGAGCGACTGATCTGATCTGATCTGAATCAAACTTATCAACGTTTATACAGCAAAGGAAAAGAAAAAAAGAAAATGAAAAGACAACCTACAGACTAGAAGAAAATATTTGAAAATGATGCAACCACAGGGCTTAATTTCTCAAATATGCAAAGAGCTCCTACAATTCACTAACAAGCAAAAATCAATTTTAAGAAATGGGGAGAAGACCTAAATGGACATTTGTCCAAATAAAACATATAGATGGCAAATGGGCACATGAAAAGATGCTCATTACTAATTATTAGAGAAATGCAAGTCAAAACAACAATGGGGTCCCATGTCACACCAACCAGAATGACCATCATTAAAAATCTTCAAATAATAGATGCTGGAGAGGGTGTGGAGAAAGGGAACCCTCTTCCACTATTGATGGGAATATACATTGGCACAGCCACTGTGGAAAAATAGTATGGAAGTTCCTCAAAAAACTGAAAATAGACTTGCATATGATCTAGCAATCCCACTCCTGAGAATATACCCAGACAAAATTATAATTCTAAAAGATAAATGCACCTCATGTTCATGGCAGCACAGTACCGATGATAGCCATGACACAGAAGCAACCCAAATGCCCAATGACAGATGAAACGATAAAGGAGATGCGGTTATGTACTGAAATGCTGCTCAGCTATGAAAAAGAATGAAATAATGCCATTGGCAGCAAGACAGATGGACCTAGAGGGGATCGACTAAGTGAAGTGAGTCAAAAAGAAACAGATACCACATGAAATTTCTTACCTGTGGAATCTAAAATATGACACAAATAAACATACCTGCAGAGCAAAACCAGACTCACAGATAGAGAACAGACTTGTAGTTGCCAAAGGCAAGTGGAGGGAAGGAAGGACTGGGAGTTTGGGATTAGCAGATGCAAAATATTATATATAGGATGGATAAACAAGATCACACTGTATAGCACAGGGAATAATATTCAATATCCTATGATAAACCATAATGGAAAAAAATATATATATATAAAACTGACTCACTATATAACAGAAGTTAACACAACCTTGTCAATCAACTATACTTCAGCAAAATTTAAAAAATAATTTCCTTCTTTAATCGACTGTTTTGATTAAATAACTGTCAGTCCCAATCACATATCTATTTACATAATAGTAATTCGTTGCTATATTCACTCAGAATTTGGTATATTTATTATGCTTCTTTATAACTTTTAGTGCAAAGATTGTTTTTAAATATTTCTCTTTTCCAGGAGATACTTTGCTTAAAAAATCTGTAGGAAATACTAAATATATTTCTTTATTGAAAATGCAAAGTACAGTTAGCATGGTAAATACTATGAGAAATCTCTGCAGTAAAAAATAACACTCAGTAAGAAATCTAGTTAATGTTTCATTTATTTCATTTTAAAACAATTTCAAGCTGCAGGATACAGAATAAAATTTTTTCCATGATTCATTTGAAAATAACCCGATATCTCATCATTCCCAAATACTGTGTGCCTTCTTCAACAAACAAGGACACTCCCCCCATAACCACTAATCCATTAAAGTCAGGAAATTAACACGATGGTATTCCTTCATTATTTTAGTCTTCCTTCTAATCCTCAGATCACATTCGAGTTTTACTATTTGGCCCAGGAACACCCTTTAAAGCAAAAGGATCTGGTAACACATAGCATTTAACTTCATTCGTCCATGGTTTCTTCCCATCTGAAAGACTTCCTCAGTATTTCCTTAAAGTCCTTTTAGGACTTTTCCATTTTAAAGATTAGTGGCCATTTATTTTGAGATATTTCTGCCACTTTGACTTTGTCTTGTGTTACCTCATGATTCAGTTCAGGTTTTGCATCTTTGGCAGGAGTATCACTGTAGAAATGCTGGGGTGGTTTGCTGATGCACAATTTCAAATCATCCCAGGGTTTTGATCACTTGATTAAGGTGGTGTCTGGCCAGTCTTCTCCAATGTGAAATTATTTTTCCTTTGTATTTCACTTTTTTTTTCATTTATTTTTTTTTATGGTTTCATTCACTTTTACCTTTATTTTTTGTAATTAATTAATTTATTTTTTATTGGAGGCAAATTATTTTACAATATTATATTGGTTGGTTTTGCCATACATTGACATGAATTCGCCCCTGGTGTACATAAGTTCCCTCTCCTGAACCCCCCTCCTACCTCCCTCCTCCCTTTATCCTCCCTCTGGGTCATCCCCGCACGCCAGCTCCGAGCATCCTATAACATGCATCGACCCTGAACTGGTGATTCGTTTCACGTAAGACAACATACATGTTTCAGTGCCATTCTCCCAAATCATCCCACCCTCACCCTCTCCCACAGAGTCCCAAAGACTGTTCTATACATCTGTGTCTCTTGGGCTCTTGGAAACATATAAATGTCCTCACCTAAAAAAATCTTCCATTTACTTCTTTAATCAGTATAGATTAATGGTTTCCTACTTTATTTCACAAGTTAAAATCCATTGCTACTGTTTTTAAAATTGATGTTCAGGTTGTTACAGATTTGTCCAATGGGAGCAAGAAAATGTTCAAAAATACCAGCTGGTATCTGTGTCATTTTATCATGGTCCCCTTATGTTTTGAACATTTTCCTGATTTTTGCTACAAGCAGGTGTTTTAAGATCATCTACTTTACCTGCCCCAGACTAGAATCAGCCTTTTCTTCAGGGAGTCTGTGTTCCTTTTGGTGGAGTGTGGTTTTAGAAGTCTCCATCTGGGTGCTTGCTCATTGCTATCGTGTTATTGCTGCTCCCAGATTCCCTCAGTGGACAGTCAGGGAAAACATATATAGATGTACACTTAGCTGGGTAAGGAGATATGTAGGTATCTGCTTATACACACATTTACATCACTATTTAGTTCTTTGTACATTTTTATGTATAGAAGACAATGGTCTCATGTAAGTACTTGTTCAGTTTAAGTTTTTTATTCTTTAAACATTTCATGTATCTGATATCTATATGTGATAATTCCTGTATCATTAGAGGCTTTAAATTTTTCTTGTTTTTACTGACTCTCATTCACTACGGCATCCTTTAGTGAGGCTTTGACTGTGCGTTTGTTTCCACTTTAACCTGCGAGAATCATGATTATCTAAATTGAGTGTGCCATTTCTAGAAACAGACCCATTTTCTTCTACTTGGAGTTGGGGCACTGTCAACAATTTAGCCTACTGCAGTACTTTCATTTGATACAAGGAAACCTGAGACTCAAGTTAGACTTCTTGTATCTCCTTATCTCCCGCATCCAAATAATTACTCATTTCTTTTAACCCAGCTTCCTAAAATCTTCACATCAGTGTTCTAAGTCTGCCCTCCCTTGTGTGTCTTCTGTATTCATCTAACTGTAAATCTCGCCCTGTGATTGCCTCACCTAAAGTTCTTTAAAGATAAAATCCATACCTTTTGGATTGTCAAATAACATTGCATTGGATTGGCCCAAAAGACCATTAAAATTTTTTTTGGCCAAACCAACAATTTGTTTTTTCCCTACCTGCCTCTCTAGTCTATTGTGTCACTTCCTCCAGCCTTAACCTCTTCAATTCTATCCAGCAATAACTCTGTAGTTTTCCAAAGTTCTGCACATGCTCAGAGTACCTGGTTTCTTCTCTAACTAGTATAACTGCTAACTCTACTTCCTTCTCTAACTAGTATAACTGCTAACTCTACTTCCAAGGATTTTCTTACTTCCCTGGGTATCTTGAGGCTTTCCTCCCCAGTGCTCTCAAAGGCTTCCGAATACAACTCCATGGCAGCTCATTTCAATTTGTATTATAAACACTTATTTGAATGTCTGTCTTTCCAGGTAAGTGCAAGTTCCTTTAAAATGCAAAGGGGTCATGTCTGTTTACTTGTGCATAACTAGTTCCTATTTACAGACCGTTGTTCAGTCACTAAGTCATGTCTGACTCGCTGTGACCCCACGGACTGTAGCCCGCCAGGCTCCTCTGTCCCTGTGATTCTCCAGGCAAGAATACCTGAGTGGGTTGCCATTTGCTTCTCCAGATCTTCCCTAACCAGAGATTGAACCTGTGTCTCCTGCATTGGCAGGTGGGTTCTTTACCAGCGAGCCACCAGGGAAGCCCATTTACAGACCTGCAAGTTGTGAAATCTATGAATAATAAAGAATCAATTGTGGGCATTCTTATGTGTAAATTATGGCTACTGCTATTAAATAAATAATGCTATGCAAGTAAATTTGCACACACAAAAAAATAATGGCAGAAGTTTGGTCAGATATATATCCCTATAAAATGTTACAGAAACATTCCTGAACACTTTAAAAATAAGTATACGAGTTATGATTATCCCTGTTCATTAAAACAGTCCTGCACAAACACATTTAGTCAGGCTGTAAACACTCAACTTGATTCAAAAATCAATAAAAACTTAATATAAAGTCTAGAAACCTAAACTCCATGGGGGAGTGTTGATGAAAGCCTAGTAGTAGACACTAAATTTTGACTTTCACAAGATATATAAATCAAAGTTTCATTCCCGTAAACAGAAACAGACACACACACACACACACACACACACACACACACACTCCTACACTCCTGTGGGCATACTCCCTAGTTTCCTTAATTCTTTCTTAACAGTCATCTTAATTCTGATGAAGAAGGAAGCAGCTTTCATGTTAGTTTGAATGGAATGCCATCAAAATTTTCTTTTTTTTTCTTTTTGCATCAGAATCAATAAATGTTAGCAAACTCCTCTGCTTAATTTTAACACTGAGAATAGATTTTATCTCTAAATGTCTGTGCCCAATATAGCTTCTGTATATGACCATACTAGATCTTCAAGATTTAGTCCTGTTATTTGTTTTTATTTCCCAGTAAACATAGTCAAATTCAGGCTCAGACTTTCCCTTTTACTAACCATTTATTTTTCCTCCCTGTGTAACCAGAAATAGATTCAACCATTAACATCCTGTAAGTTAATAACAAAAGCTGTAAAAGCTTCAACCAATCTACTAAGCTGCTGTGCTTTAGAGTGGGAGAGTTACTTTTAAGTCTTGCTCTTATTATTTACTGTTTTAATATTTACTGTTAAGTCTTGCCTCAGGGTGAACCATAAGAGATTTAGAGCAACTATCCTTAACAACAGTTATAATTCAGTGCAGTTTAATATACAAGGAGATGGACAATCCATTCACTGTCCAAATCAAAGGAGGAGAAATGAAGTGAGAAGGCAGGCAATTTTATAGATAAGGAATTTTCTTAAGAATTTATAAAAGAATCTGGTAGTAAGCAGATGGAATTCTCTGTGCTGCTTCTCTAATTTGATGAAAGTATCACAGGAGTGTTTTTTGTCTACTGAGTTGGCATTTCAACATTTGCCACCTCACTGGTATTCATAATTGTGCCTACAAACTTACCATCAATAACCCCTGAGTGCAGTAGACATACACACCGCCTACAAAATATAGTTGTGCTTACGATGGACAATGCACTATAGTCAAGTGAATTTTTTTAGATAAATATGTAAGGTTTTATTGATGTTTCTAGAAGTTAACCAGACAGGAAATATAAGCCCCAAACCATTAATGTGGCATCATTGTCTATGAAACTACACCACCACCATACAATCTTATAGATGGCCTCATTCTCTTTTCAGTAATTAAAGGCATTTTCTGCAGTAGAGTGGAGTGGCAGTGTGACAGGTGTGAGCGTTGTGTCCATGCAACAATGCCTTCCTATGTAATGCCTGCCCTCCCTGGGGTGCTAGTGGTAAAGAACCCTCCTCCAATGTAGGAGACATAAGATGCGGGTTCGAGCCCTGGGTTGGGAAGATCTCCTGGAGGGGAAATGGCAACCCACTCCAGTATTCTTGCCTGGAGAATTCCATGGACAGAGGAGCCTTGCGGGCTATAGTCCCTGGGTCTGCAGAGTCTGACATGACTGAAATGACTAAGCACGCACGCCATCCCCTAGCCAAATCATTTTTCAAAAAACTGCATAAACTTTTGTGACTTATCTATAAAATGAGGACGACAGTAGTACTCATATCATGTAGATGATCAAATATAGATAAACTTCTTAAAGTGTAAGATGTCAGCATAGAAGGCCGTTCGCTCATTTTACCTCTCTATAAAGGAAATACGATGATTTCCGTATCTGCGCTCCCAAGCCCCAGGCATTTTCTCTTCCAGTTGTGGAGTAGACAGTTATTAATAAATTAATTAGTGACATTCCATATTCCCTCCATTTGACTCAGTGCTGAGCCCCAGCAACCTCTGTGATGCTTGAGACCCCTCCATAGGTTACACGTCTAGTACTCAACATCTTCACTACAGCTACCGCGTTGGCATATTGAATAGGTCTCAGCCGATCAGCTTGGCCCACAGCAAACTACCCACATCACATTTACTGTCCTAACGTCTCTTCAATTATATATTTGTCAAGGAAAAAAATACTGAAAAATACATATTCAAAATTCTGCGCAGAAGGACATTATTCCCACGTTATGCTCCATCTCATTTAAACACACAGGCCTTCGGGTACCAAAATCTTTGCTCATCTATTTATTGGGTTGGCCGAAAAGTTTTTCTATAACAGCTTGCAGGAAAACTCAAACAAACAAAACTTTTTCTATCACAGCTTGCGGGAAATCTCCAAGAAATATTTTGGCCAAGCCACAGTTTACTTTTGTGTAGGGAGAAAAGAGAGGTGCAACTTTTATTTTGGTGTCTTTTGTTTTCTGAATCTTGCAAAAGTAAATTGCTCAATCTTTGTATGTATTGCTGACTAAACATATTAATGCCGAGGCGATGCCCATACCTTTCCAGTGGGTTCACATTTGCATTTAAAGCCCATCAGGTTTGTTTTAACTAGCTGAGATGTGGCTCAATAATTAGGAGATATTGCTTCACAGTATAGTATGAAGCAAATTAATCTTTACAGAAATATCTTCTGTCTTGGGAGAAGCAAGGAGATCCAACCAGTCCATTCTAAAGGAGATCAATCCTGGGTATTCATTGGAAAGACTGATGCTAAAGCTGAAACTGCAATACTTTGGCCACCTCATGCGACGAGTTGACTCACTGGAAAAGACTCTGATGCTGGGAAAGGTTGGGGGCGGGAGGAGAAGGGGACGACGGAGAATGAGATGGCTGGATGGCATCACCGACTCTGTGGACATGAGTTTGAGTGAGCTCCGGGAGTTGGTGATGGACAGGGAGGCCTGGCATGCTGTGATTCATGGGGTCGCGGAGAGTCGGACACGACTGAGCGACTAAACTGAACTGAACTGAACTTGGGAGAAGACCTCTCCCTTTACAATTAAGGACAAACATAACTTTCCCATCTTTGAAATCCTGGCCCCTTCTGCCGAGCTCTTTAAATTAAAGCAGTAGAATTTCAGGTTCAGTCCTACATGCAAGCTCTAATTATGTCTCTTTATAGAAAAATCTTTTTTTTTCTTTTTATTCCTATGGGGCTGAATTTTTGTTGCCCTCTCTTTGTGCAACTTTTGTTTTAGGGTAAAACTGATTAAGAGAGGTGAAAATGATTGCGAGGTGAAATCTCAGTGAATCTGATTTAGAATTGCCAAAATACAGGATGCCCAGTTAAATTTGAATTTCAGATCAACAATGAAAACAGTGATTTTGTCCAAGTTTATCCTATGCAATTTAAATTTACCTTGGTCTGTATTGTTATTTGTTAAATCTGGCAAGCCTGATCTGTTATTGACACACCTTTATTAAACAGAACAAACATATGAAAAGTGAGTTCTTCTGTGCTTATTTCTTCTCACTTGCAAAACTGCCAGGCATCCTCTGATTTGAATTTACTTGCTGCATGAACCTCTCTCATCATTGTCTGCCTCCTCTTTACAATGCTGTCAGCTTCAGCATTGTTTAACCTTCAACGTCCTATTCCTTTTTTCCTACTTCAGCATTACTTCTACCATTTATTATTGTGGGAAAAAAAAGATTCCAAAAATTTTATTACTATTGTATCTTCTCTTCATGCCAAGTTTATTAAGGAATCAGTTCCGTTCAGTTCAGTCGCTTGGTTGTGTCTGACTCTGCGATCCCATGAATCGCAGCACGCCAGGCCTCCCTGTCCATCACTAACTCCTGGAGTTCACTCAAACTCATGTCCATCGAGTCCATGGTGATGCCATCCAGCCATCTCATCCTCTGCCGTTCCCGTCTGCTCCTGCTCCCAATCCCTCCCAGCATCAGGTCTTTTCCAATGAGTCAACTCTGCATGAGGTGGCCAAATTATTGGAGTTTCAGCTTTAGCATCAGTCCTTCCAATGAACACCCACGATTGATCTCCTTTAGAATGGACTGGTTGGATCTCCTTGCAGTCCAAGGGACTCTCAAGAGTCTTCTCCAGCACCACAGTTCAAAAGCATCAATTCTTCAGTGCTCAGCTTTCTTCACAATCCAAATCTCACATCCATACATGACCACTGGAAAAACCAACGCCTTGACTAGATGGACCTTTGTTGGCAAAGTAATGTCTCTGCTTTTTAATATGCTATCTAGGTTGGTCATAACTTTCCTTCCAAGGAGTAAGCGTCTTTTAATTTCATGGCTGCAATCAGCATCTGCAGTGATTTTGGAGCGCAAAAAAATAAATGCTGACACTGTTTGCACTGTTTCCCCATCTATACGCCATGAAGTGATGATGTATTTTCCCCATCTATTTGCCATGGTGAGTATTAGGGAATACTCAAATGTTTAATAGCACAAGGTTATCATTCCACTGACATTGTTTGCCAAGTTTAGACTATGTTAAGGAAAATATAATCTCTCTATTCTACACACTCAGTATTCTGGAATAAATACTACTCCCCTTTTCTTCTTTCAGTTCAGTTGCTCAGTCGTGTCCAACTCTCTGCGATACCATGAATCGCAGCACACCAGGCCTCCCTGTCCATCACCAACTCCCGGAGTTCACTCAAACCCATGTCCATCGAGTTGGAGATGCCATCCAGCCATCTCATTCTCTGCCGTCCCCTTCTCCTCCTGCCCCCAATCCTTCCCAGCATCAAGTCTTTTCCAGTGAGTCAACTGTTCTCATGAGGTGGCCAAAGTATTGCAGTTTCAGCTTTAGCATCAGTCCTTCCAATGAACACCCAGGATTGATCTCCCTTAGAATGGACTGGTTGGATCTCCTTGCAGTCCATGGGACTCTCAAGTCTTCTCCAGCACCACAGTTCAAAAGCATCAATTCTTCGGCCATCAGTTTTCTTCACAGTCCAACTCTCACATCCATACATGACCACTGGAAAAACCATAGCCTTGACTAGATGGACTTTTGTTGGCAAAGTAATATCTCTGCTTTTTAATTTCTTCTTTGCATGTGTCCAATTCTGTAACTTCCTATGGATTTCTTGTTTAAAACAAAATCGTTGTATTTTTTTCCCCCTGAAATCAGTGGCACCATGATAGAAAGATTAATCTCCATTGACTAGTGGGTTTTCCAGCTTCTACCGTTCCAGGTCACTTTGCACACCTATCAATTTTTTAAAGACTGATACTTTGATAATGTTTCTTCCCAGATCCTTCTCTTTAACAACACTTTGTACATTTTTCCATTCAGTATTTCTTCCAATCATTCCCTTCTGTTAGTATTCACCATCTACATTTCACCTAATGATTTAAAAACCAGACCACCTAACTTGAATTTCTCTCTGTGTATTTATTACACCAACCCTAAAGTCTGGCCCACTCTCCCTCCCTCTAAAGTACCAAGTGATAACCCTCCCTTCCTTAACACTTTTTTCTTTTTTTTTCCCTTAATCACTTATAGGATGTGCTCTGTGATCAAGCTACTCATTTTTCAAGCTGTTATTTCCACCTATCTTAACTCTTACCACAGTTTTTATTAATGGAATGATAATGCAGTGAAAAGACACTACATCTGAATGAAGTTCTGGCTGCTTCATTTTTGACAGATTGAATGATTTTCTAAGTATCAGTTTTATTATTTTTAAAAACAGGAATAATAATCCTCATCTAACAGACCTCCAATAGGACTAAATATAACATCTTATGGCAGTCGATCCAATGTGTGGTATATTTAGGCACTAAATAAATGGTAATCTTTTCCCATATAGTTATTTCCTAATTAAAAAAAAAACTCTCAAATGAAATATTCTAAGGAAGGGGGCTATTAGTATATATTCTTAAATGGGGTATGCAATGGGCTTTGAAATAAAGTAATTATATTTACCTGGCTTTACGAAGAAATTTCCTATATAAATCAGACTCAGTCCTCTAAAATCAAAAGTATTTTTACATCAATTTTGATGATATGTCATTGAAATTTTCTTGAAACAGACTACATTTTTCTCTTTAAGCAGAAGATGTTGATGCATATTTATCACTTAATCATGAATCAGTAAATATCATATACATTAAGTGTTGCCATTACACACTACCCTTTCTCTTGTTGAATGCTACAAATTACCATTCTTTCAGTCTGCTGAGCTATTTTTCCATTATTGTGTCAAGTGCCAGGTTAGATGGACCCATACACCCTGCCCTTCTCCTGCACTCCTTACCCCCAGCATCATTCCCTGACTTTCTGCTTCCTAATTTCTTTTTTTGTCTCTGATTAGAGGTTTTAGGTCCCTTATTTTTTAATGATCATGGGGAAGTAAAGGTAAGAAGGTGACAGCCTAAAGAACTCACCTGTGCATCAACTTTATTAAATGTTTGGTAACTGTTCAGTTCAGTTCAGTCACTCAGTCGTGTCCGACTCTCCGCGACCCCATGAATCACAGCATGCCAGGCCTCCCTGTCCATCACCAACTCCCGGAGTTCACTCAAACTCATGTCCACAGGGTCGGTGATGCCATCCAGCCATCTCATTCTCTGTCGTCCCCTTCTCCTCCCGCCCCCAACCTTTCCCAGCATCAGAGTCTTTTCCAGTGAGTCAACTTGTTGTATAGAGAGACCTTATTGCTGATTTCTTACGTTTTCATCATCTTCCTGGTGGTTGCTTGCTGATAAGAAATTTGCAGATAGATATGAATGTTATGAGAAACTGACTAGTTCATTTCAGTCGCTCAGTCATGTCCGACTCTTTGCGACCCCATGAACCGCAGCATGCCAGACCTACCTGTTCATCACCAACTGCTGGAGTTCACCCAAACCCATGTCCATTGAGTCGGTGATGCCATCCAACCATCTCATCCTCTGTCGTCCCCTTCTCCTTCTGCCCTCAATCTTTCCCAGCATCAGGGTCTTTTCCAATGAGTCAAATCTTTGCATCAGGTAGCCAAAGTATTGGAGTTTCAGCTTCAACATCAGTCCTTCCTATGAAAACCTAGGACTGATCTCCTTTAGGATGGACTGGTTGGATCTTCTTGCAATCCAAGGGACTCTCAAGAGACTTCTCCAACACCACAGTTCTAAAGCATCAGTTCTATGGGTCTCAGCTTTCTTTATAGTCCAACTCTCACATGCATACCTCCTCACTAAATAGCCTATAAATTAATGCCTCCAATTTTTGCACATTTTCCTCATGTCCTCATTATTTGTTTAGTGTATCATTTAGTAAAATATAAGGTCTTCAGAGCTGAAAGGGCCATGTTATGAACACAGGTTTTTATAAGCTTACCATTATGACTACTACTCAGCATCAAGAACAGGCCAAAATAAAAATTTATAATTGTGGTTATTTTCCTCAAAGGAAAATTAGGTCTTTTCGATGAAGAAATGGGCATTTCTATTTCTCTGAACATCTCTCATTTATACATAATCAATCCTACATTATGTATCACGCTTGTTTAAGGTGGGGAGTGGGGATTCCATTTTTTAGTTAATAAATCTAAGTTCCCTAGCCACCATTTTCTCCCACAACTCCTTACTCTTCACCTCAGTCTTCCTTTCCAGCTTTATCCCCCACTGCTAAGATAAATGACAGTATCTCAACTAAACTTGCCATGTTTCCCCATTCTTGCTCTGTATACATTTCATCCTGGGGCTGACAGGCCCTGTTCCGAGTATCAATATATAAGAATTGTAGCAATACACAAGAGCCCACCCACAGGCCCTCCTCAGAGTCTGGAGGGCTAGGGAAGAAAGCACCCTTGTGAACCGCTCAACTTGACCAAATCCCTGGGAGATTAGAGATCAGCAATCAATATTAGCCCCACAAAAGAGGATGCAGATGATCATTTATAAGGAATGAAATTTAGTAGAATTCCACAGGCTAAAATAAATAACTTAAGTTCTTTTTGCCTCCAAAATAATGTCTCAGATATCTTAATAATTCTCTTAATGGTCACATGTCTATGGTATACAGTAGTCTACATCCCCAGTCATCCATCCATTTACTAATTTAATAAATATTTAGGCACCATTCTAGGTCCTAGGGATGTACTAATGAGCAAGAGAGATGAAGTGCTAGTCCTCCAGGAACTTACATTTTACTGGAAAGATACACACTGGAAACAAGAGGCTGTGGTGGTGGTTTAAGTCTTGTCTGCCTCTTGCAGCCCCTCAGGCTCCTCTTTCCATGGGATTGCCCAGGCAAGAATACTGCAGTCGGCTACCATTTCCTTCGCCAGGGAATCTTCCCAACCCAGAGGTCAAACCCACATCTCCTGCATTGCAGGTAGATTCTTCACTGCTGAGTCACCTGTAGAGAAACACATTTTTTTTTTTAAAGGGGGTCAGAGCCGACCTCTCTGAGGCTACAGACTGAATGAAGAGATGTCTTCATTTGTGGCTTCACGGTTGTCCAGCAAAGGAATCCCTTTCCTCTGTCCATATTATTTTAAAATCATTCACTCAACAATAACTAAAAGTGCTAATGCTCAGATTAGACTCTTAGTGCCGCTCATTTGCATGAACCATAAGAGTCCAAAAAAGAAAAAGGAAGCTGCCCTAGAAAGCAACTGGACAGAACGATGCTAGTTAGGAAAACACTTACGTTGCTACACAGACACTAAGAATATTATAAGGCTTTAGGGGGAAGGGGGACATATTTTCTACTTCTCAAGTTTTAATTTTGTAGTTTCCTCAAATACTTGGTCGATTTTAAAAATAAGTTTGACTTTGTCTAAAAAGATAAATTACATTACTTTTCTTCTGTCTAGTTTCTGGTTCCCAGAATACTATTAATTCTAATTTTTTAAAGTTTTATTTTGTATTGGGTTTTAGCCAATGAACAATGTTGTGACAGTTTTAAGTGGACAGCGAAGGGTCTCAACCATACATTGACATGTATCCACTCTCCCTAAACCCCATCCCATCCATGCTGCCACATGACATTGAGTAGAGTTCATGGGATGCACAATAGGTCCTAGTTGGCTATCCATTTTAAATATAGCAGTGTGTACAAGTCCATCCCAAACTCCCTAATTATCCTTTTCGTCTCTCTTCCCCCCACCACCCCCCATGACCATAAGCTAAGTCTGTGAGTCTCTGTTTTGCAAGTCCATTTGTATCATTTCTTTTCTAGATTCCACATATAAGGGATGCCATACGATATTTCTCCTCTGTCTGAGTTACTTTACTCAGTATGACAAGGTAAACACTTTTAATACTGTCATTGGAGAAGAATAGTACCTGTAAGTTTTTCCGCAGTTTCTTACACTGGGCCAGTCCCAGGCAGCTCTGCCAATCAACTGGACCTGGTCTTTATGAGGAAACTCGTTTGCTTTTACTGATCTAGATCACAAATAACACTTCATCTTAGAATAAAATCCAATTACTTCAGCTTTTATCTTCAAACTTGGGTCATTGTTTCTGTAAGAATAGAGGAATGCTAAAAATAGCTGCTAAAAACCGGTGTGCATTTTCAAAAATTAATGAAGGCAAATTATTTTAGAAAATTATCAAAGATCCTCTCACCTCAAGAAAGAAGGTTCTGGAAATTGGTAAACAGAGCTGGAAGATGCTTTTAGTTCGCTTCATTCTACTTCATTTTACAAGCCCCTGTTTCAGTCCCTACTGTGTGGCGAATATAGAATGCAGTTTCACAGTTACAAAGATTTATAGTTTAATTTGAAATTAATAATCCAGCTAGGGAATATTTTTGATATATTTTTACATAATTTTTTTTTCATTAAGGAATCATTTCTTCCTTGAAGTTTATAGTCTCTCTCCTTGGGATTCTTAGTAATTTAAATTAATAAGCTTGCTTTCCATAGGATACTACATGCCTTTTACTGTTTGCAGTACTATTGTTAAAAATAGAATCAACTTGCATTGTCAGCTGACAAGCATTAATTGATATGCATATCAAAACAGTGGATTAAAATAGACCTATTGATTACTGTTCAATTTAAAAATTTTATCCCTTCCTCCAAACTCTTATATTTCTCCATCTATATGTCCTTTTCCTCATTTATAAACATTCTATGAGTATTGCTTCCTTTATTCATTTGGTCTTTTATTTATGCATACATTATTTAAAAAATATTTACTGAGCCCTCTGTCAAGCATTTTTGAATACTATTCAAACATCGAGGATAAAGATTGATTATTAGAATAGGTAGGAATATTTAAAAATACCTTTGTTTTCTTTTTTTTTTTCTATTTAGCATCATTTACATGAGTATTTGGAATAGTGAATTTTGTCCTCATAATATCCAAGGGATGTTTAAAATTATATACCATATTATTAACTATAGTCCCCATGTGGTACATTATGGCCCCAATGACTTATTTATTGGAGTTTGTACTTTCTAGCTACTTTTTTTATTGGAGTTTGTACTTTTTGACTGCTTTTACCCATTTTGAAAACAGGTATGATGAAAGAACTTAAAGTTACAGAGAGCTTCATTAACATATAGGAACCAAGTGACTTGTAAGGGAGTCATGACTAAGCTTAGATACATTACTTGAAAAGAATTCTGGCCTGGATGATCGACCTGTTCTTTGTAAGAATGAAAAATACAAAAACCAAAAAACAAAAGCAAACAAACAAAAAAACCTCAGTACTTAAGCCTTACAGGAAAACAACGATTTCTGAATACCAGATACTGAAAGAAAATTCTAGCCAACTTGGTTAGTTGAAAATACAAAGCCAACTCTGTGAATAATGAAGCGTTTGCACACGTTAAGGTACTGAGGTACTGCATAGGCACCAGAGGAGCCTATTTTCTGGAAATTTTCTGAAAACTCCTTGCGTCAAAGGGTTAAGAAGCAGATCGACAGGAGATAGGCTGTAGAAAAGAAATTGTTTCTTTTATAACTAAGGCTGTAGGCTTTTTCACAATGCAGGTCACTGAGTTTTAAGTTCATGAATACGCAGAGATTTTCAAATTTGTTTTCTACTCGACTTGTAAGAGGCACAAATGAGCAGTTACTATCAATGCATCCCATCCCCCTCCAAGAGAAATTCAAACCACAACTCTTCCGTTCCATCGCTCAGTGGTATACGATTCTGTGGACTGTAGCCTACCAGGCTTCTCCGTCCATGGGATTCTCTAGGCAAGAATACTGGAGTGGGTTACCGTTTCCTTCTCCAGGGTATCTTCCCGACCCAGGGATCGAACCCGGGTCTCCCACATTGGAGGCAGATGCTTTAACCTCTGAGCCACCAGGGAAGCCCAACTCTTAGCAAGGTCAGAAAAACCTCATCTTTCGTGAAATAACCAGTCCTCTTTTTGCAGGCATTCTCCAAGCACCGTTACCGTTGCCGTTAAGCACCCAGGAGCAGCCTCCCCATTGTAAAGAAGCTGTAACTTCTTTGTGCCCCTTGAATAACACAAGCTGTGCTCTAACAGTGGTCCCCAAACTTTTTGGCACCAGGGACCAGTTTTGTGGAAGACAGTTTTTCCCCAGACTGGGGCAGGGGTTGTGGTATGGGGGGAGGGAGGCTTTGTTTTAGGATGATTCAAGTGAATTACATTTATTGTGCGCTTTATTTCTATTATTATTACATCAGTTCCACCTCAGATCATCAGCCATTACGTCCCAGAGTTTGGGGACCTGCCCTAAAATAAAGGAAGACTTTGAAGTTGAAAAAAGTTTCAAGCGCTTAGCTTCAGTGGCTCCCCAACCCACTGCAGACTCAGAGCTAGAACAGAAATTGGCGGACTTGGGAAAGCTGATGTTTTTGGCTGTTGTACTTCTTGAAAGACCATAGTTGACTGAGGACCCTGGTGACTTTGAGCAACAATTTTACTAAAATCCTGGATGTTTCTCCCAAAGTTCCTTGGCCTGTGATGATGACTCCTTTTCAGAAGAGCTCTCCCACCACGTTCTTACTTGTTTTCCCATAAGTTCAGCACCTCATGCCACTTTCCCGTTACCTAAACCCACCTGGCAGGTGGTGGACACGTTCCCTCGCTACCCAGATTAAGACAGGCAGCTTCCCCAGGGATCTAACTGGCTGTTTGATTAAAACAGGGATATTTTGACCTTAGAAGGCATATCAGAATCACCTGGGAACTTTAACAATTCTCTCTGATTCTGATGGCGTGGGTCTGGGGTAGAGTCCTGGCCTGGTAGTTTGCCAGGCCCCCTGTGTGATGCTCGTGACAACACTGAGGCTGAGAAGATTTAGTAGCATGTAAAGATGTCTCTCTTGTTCAACACTCTCTCGCAGGAGGGAGAACTTTGGCGTTTGGCGGAAGAAAAGGTGTGTCAGGCCTGAATGTGATGATCAGAAAGGGAATTTCCTTTGAGGTGGTTTAACTCATGTATTAATCGTAGACTGGCACCATCTTCATCACCTGGACACTTACTGGAAAGGCAGATTCATGGACCTCACTCTAGATTTACAGAATCAGATACTCCAGAGTGGAGCCCAACAATCTGGGTTTTACCAAATCCTCCAGATGGTTCTGGTACAAACTCAGGTTTGAGAAAAACTGCCGTCTCGTGTTTTCCCTAGTCTCTTCCTTTTCTACCTTAAGTTGCCTTGTAAGAAAGAGGCAGAGAGAGAGACAGGAGAAAGAAGGAAAGGATTTCCTATTACTTTATCTGGATCCTGGATAGTAAGGAGAGAGGTAATAAACAAACAAACCCTCTGCAGAGAAATCACATTTGCCCATAGAAAGGATCAGTTCAGTTCAGTCCCTCAGTCGTGTCCGACTCTTTGCGACCCCGTGAATCACAGCACACCAGGCCTCCCTGTCCATCACCAACTCATAAGTAATGCCTTATTCAAGACATTTATGTTCAGAGTTCTCTTTGGATCGCCATAGTTGCATCTGAGAATAATGCTGTTGTTTTCAGTTCAGAAACTTGGTTTAGTTGATCGCTGATGTCCAACCCTGTCTAATTCAATGGGTTGATGGTTTCATGTCCAACTCTGATTCAATGGATCTACTCCAGTATTCTTGCTTGGGAAGTCCCAGGGACAGAGGAGCCTGGTGGGCTGCAGTTCATGGGGTCAAAAATATTCGCAGATTAAAGAAGCAACTTAGCATGCACCTGAGTTTTTAGGATTAATAAAAAGCAGCAGGAAGTAAGAATTATTAGAAATATAGGAAGGAATGATGTATTCCAAATATACATATTGGGAAATATGTATATATTTAACAACAACTGCTCAGATACAATGATTTTGAGCTCACATCACAGTTTTATTTCAAGTGAAGTGAAGTGAAAGTTGCTCATTCATGTCCAACTCTTTGCAACTCCATGGACAGTATGTCCATGGAATTCTCCAGGCCAGAATACTGGAGTGGGTAGCCGTTCCCTTCTCCAGGGGATCTTTCCAACCCAGGGATCGAAGCCAGGTCTCCCGCATTGCAGGCGGATTCTTTACCAGCTAAGCCACATGAGAGGATGCTTATAAACCACACTCAAGCATGCTCCCTACTGGTAAAAATAATTTGTAGGAAAAAAGAGAGGAAATAACAATTTAAATCTTCCTTATCCAGGGATTGAAACTGGGTCTCCTGCATTGCAGGTAGATTCTTTACTATCCAAGCCACCAGAGGAGAGGAACAACAATTAAGAAGAAAAAAAAAAATGCCTGGTTAGAGATTATTATGCTAATCCCAAAATGGATTAAAATGTAAGCAAGTTCCAAACTGATGGTCAGCAGGAAGGGTGACCCTACATTCCCTGAAAGAATCTTGAAAGACTCTTAGAAAACTGCTGGAATTTTGTCAGAATTCTAATTGCTTTCAGCAGGGGCTGTGAATTGCATTTTGAAAAAAATGTCCTGACTTCCAATAGGTTTTGGACAACTTTTTCCTCAGTTTTTAGTCTTATCTCTTCTCACGGAGTTTCTTTTGTGTTTTACTTTTAATCAGTGATTTAAACTTCCTGAATCTTAGTTGCTCCACTTACAAAGCAGGGAAATAATTTCTTACCCAAGTGAAAGAATAATACTAGACAAAAAATCGCTTTAGAGTCTTTCAAGGTCTATGGCTCACTAATAATAATTATGCATTAAAGGAAAAAGGTAACATGAGATGTCGCTTTCTATCCTTGGATTCTGATCCAACCATAATGCCAAGCTGGTATATTTATTTATTTCATGTCATTATCCATCAAACACACAGCTCCAGCAATGTTGTGTATGCGTGTGTGTGTTCAATTGTGTCTGATTCTTTGTAACCCTATAGACTGTATCCCATCAGACTCCTCTGTCTATGTAATTTTTCAGGCAAGAATGTTGAACTCAGTTGCCATTTCCTCCTCCAGGAGATCTTCCAACCCAGGTATCAAACCCGTGTCTCTTGTGTCTCCTGCATTGGCCAACGGATTCTTTACCACTGTGCCACCTAGGAAGCCCTGCTATGTGTTACGCATGCCCTGTGCAGTTACAAAAGCTAATCCAATCTGCATGTTTACCCTTTGAGGCAGGTGCAATTATATTCTCTCCATTTTACAAATGATAGACCTGACATACTGAGAGGTTAAATAACCAGTCAAGACGCAATGTCTGATAAGTGGCAGAGTCTGAATTTGAACTCAGGAAGTTAAACTCACAGTTGAACTCACAATCCACAGACTGTGCTTAGTAAGCAGTTTACTAATCAATATCCTATTCCTCTGCTTGATTCTCCACCTGTCAGGTTGAGCCTTGTCAGGGATCAAGCGATGACAGAAAATCTTAAATAAGTTGAACTTTAAAACACCCCAGTAGCAGGGACTGAAATACCTAGTCCAGGTAATTAAAGCCTAGGTCATTTTTTCTATTGAATTGTGTTGCCTGCTGCCCGCTCTGATGTGTGTATGTTAGTTGCTCAGTTGTGTCCGACTGTTTGCAATCCCACAGACTGTAGCCCGCCAAGCCTGCCAGACTCCTCCGTCCAGAGGATTTTCCAAGCAAGAATACTATTCTAATGCTTGTGCATTTATATTTGTCATCTATCCCTGGATTGAAACTTCTACACCAGATCTGAGCATGGGCACTGGGATCAACCCTTGTCATTCCAGAACATGGTCAAGAAAGTGGCCCAGAAGCACCTTGCTTGACAAATGAGGGCTCCCTACCTGTGTGCATTTAACACTTGGACAGCACAGGATTAAACTGCTTGAGCCCTCTTATACACAATTTTTTTTTTAGCAGTATATACTATAAAATGTTAGTCGTTCCATTGTCTCTGACTCTTTGCAACCCCATGGACTATAGCCTGCTGGACTCCTCTGTTCTTGGAATTCTCCAGGCAAGAATTCTGGAGTGGGTAGCCGTTCCGTTCTCCAGGAGCTCTTCCCAACCCAGTGGTCAAATCCACGTCTCCTGCATTGCAGGCAGATTCTTTACCATCTGAACTATAGGGAAGCCCAGTAAAGACTACAGTACCATACAGTCTGTGGTTGGTTGAATCCACAGATGCCAAAGAACCCCCTGTATGGAGAGTCAACTGTAAGTTACACATGGATTTTCTAAGGCCCACATTGTTTAAGAGTCAACTGTAGATGCTTCTGGTCACCTAGCAGGCTCTCCACATTATTCTTAAATAAAAAATGGTAGTATACCAGATAGGAGATATTACTGCCTTGATGTTTTTTAGAGCCACTGCCATTTCTTTGAGACTTTAAAAAACCACCAAGTTTGAAAGAATCATTGTTGGGGACAGGAAACCAGAGATCTCTGAAGACTCTGAAGGCTAAACGACTACGATCTGGCATAATAGCAATAACTAGTAAGTATATGACATCACAAGCTGGAAATAGGATTGCTGGGAGAAATATCAATAATCTCAGATGTGCAGATGATACCACTCTTAAAAGCAGCAAGTGAAGAGGAACTAAACGCCTCCTGATGAGGGCAAAATAGAAGACTGAAAAATTGGGATTAAGCTCAATATTCAAAAACCAAAGATCATTACATCTGGTCCCATCACTTCATGGCAAACAGATGGGGAAAAGTAGAAACAGATTTTATTTTCTTGGGCTCCAAAATCACTGTGGATGGTGACTGCAGACTAGAAATTAAAAGACGCTTGGTCCTTGAAAGAACAGTTATGACAAACCTAGACAGAGTATTAAAAAGCAGAGACATAATTTTGCCAACAAAAGTCCATCTAATCAAAGCTTTTTCCAGTAGTCATGTATGGATGTGAGAGTTGGATCATCAAGAAGGCTGAATGCTGAAGAATCGATGCTTTTGAATTGTGGTGCTGGAGAAGACTCTTGAGAGTCCCTTGGACAGCAAGGAGATCAAACCAGTCTATTCCAAAGGAAATCAACCCTGAATATTTACTGAAGTACTGAGGCTGAAGCTGAAGTTCCAATACTTTGGCTATCCGATGTGAAGAGCTGACTCACTGGAAAAGACCCTGATGCTGGGAAAGATTGAGGGCAGGATGAGAAGGAGATGACAGAGGATGAGATGGTTAGATGGCATCACCAACTCAATGGACATGAGTTTGAGCAAACTCGAGGAGATGGTGAAAGACAGGGAAACCTGGCATACTGCAGTCCATGGGATTGCAAAGAGGCAGACACGATTGAGTGACTGAACAACAATATGACTGTTGTCAGTAGAACTGCTTCTTCATGTGTGAGAGGCAGAGCTCAAGTGGAAAGAGCCTTACTTTTGGGCAGTTGGACACATAATTCTGTTCATATCATGTCCATGACTGGGGACAACCCTCAGGCTACAGGCTAGACCACTGGCCTCTGGATATTATATATTGGAGAGTAGCATTTTCTCAGGGTATCTTATATGTCAAGCACTGTGATGCTGCAATATCTTATTGGCAGGTCTTAATCGTCTATGACTTAAGAGTTATTTTTGTTTTACCCATCAAGTGAAGTGTGAAGTGAAAGTCACTCAGTTGTGTTTGACTCTTTGCAGCCCCATGGACTGTAGCCCACCAGGCTCCTCTATCCATGGAATTGTCTAGGCAAGAATACTGGAGAGGGTTACCATTCCCTTCTACAGGGAATGTTCCCAACTCAGGGATCAAACTTGAGTCTCCCGCACTACAGGCAAATTGTTAACTGTCAGCCACCAGGGAAGCCCTACTTTTACCCATGAGGATCCTGTACTTTAAGAACTCATTCCACCCATTCAGTAAGTAGGGATAATGGGATTCATTCACCCATCTCTCTGACTCCAATCAGTCACCAACTCCTGACGTGTTCAGAAGGCTCTGACTCCTATCAGTAGGTGTCTGCTCTTTTAACCTCATGTATCTCTGAATCCTTGACATTTAGGGTATTGTATTGCTTTCAAATAATGCCACTGTTGTGCAGATGTGTGTGTATGTGTGGATGTGCGGGTTCCCTCTTTCATGTTTTACTTGTAAGAATGAGAAATTTCAGACAGGTTGTAAGAACTTGTCTCCACTGTGACTGACTCAGTAGAAACTTTTCTACTTTGGGGAAGATCTTCCAGTCACCAGAAGGCTCCTAAGTGGTTCTTTCCCTCTAGTGAAAGTTGCCATAAACTTCCCTGTAATGCAACTTACAACGCAGTATTCACATCTACATCAGAACAGCAAAAACATAGCTCTAACATCTACAAAATATTACAGGAACGGAAAGGAAAAATGTGTAGTTGAGCACCACTGTAAGAATGAAGTTCTACTCTCAAAACACTGCTTTTGAACCAGATAATAGTTTCAGAACTACAGAAAGTTTGTATTCCCTTATTTTAAGGAGTTTAACTTTTGTGTTTGTTTTCCGATTCCTTCTCCCTGTAAGAGAAATAAGGTAATGGAGAAATGCTTTAAACTTTTACTTAAAAGTGCATGATGTTTAATATCACAACCATATGATTTTTCCTATTTTCGATTATGTAGAGAAAATAAACATTTGATTCACTTGAATAGCTTTATAGTTTACAAGGCTCGCTTATATTGCTGAACATATTTAAGCTCATTCAAAGTATATAGCTTGACATCTTAGAATCTGAAGCATTGACTCTGGGCAACAGTTAAGCCAATTTTTTGTTCTCATTGGAAGCACTGAATTGAAACGCTGTAATCTTCTCTAGAACTATCTTCTATTTCATGTTTCAGCAAAGACTTAATTGTTCTTTGAAGAATTTTTAACTCTAAAAATGGTGGCAATTTATATTCCAAAGAAATATAATTATCTTGCTCAGAAAGGGGAAGAAACATAGAATTGCCTTTATTTTTAAATTATAATTACAATCATATATTGGCAGCACATGTGAACAGTTTGTCACAAAATTATGATGGAAAAAGTCTGCAACAAAGAGAGTTTGCATAGACAATGATCTTCTGCCAAGGGAAGGGAATTCTATTTATTTATGCGATTATTTATTTAGGCAGAGTAAATGTTTAGAGCAGCAATCTGGACTTCACCTTTTTGATGATCATTTTTAGCACTTATATTTGCTTACAGTGTTGAATACTATGTGTTTTAGGCTTTGAGTACTAAATATTTTTTAAATGAAAATTAAACATGTTTATTATTTCAACTTTTTCTAGAATTTTATAACTATTTAAATAAAGTTTTCATGCTGTCAAAAATAGAGAATGATTAACATGATGATACCTATTATAATAAAATCACTTTTACCCACTTGCATAAAAACAATGGTTACAAATCTCTGTACATATTTTAACAGGGAAAAGGATGTGTGGAATGGGGTTTTGAAAAATAAGACCCATGCTTAGTATTAGAAATCAGTATTTAGAAATTAAGTTTAGAAATTAGAAATTCTAATTATTTATTTATGTAAATAAATTTGTTATTTACATATGCCACGTTGGAGTAAGGGAGAAGGGAGATGCTCACGAGTTAGTGGCTAAGCGAGCATAACATCTTAATTCCTTAACACACCATAGTTACAGGACCTGTCTTTGTTGGGGAGCAAGACTGTGTGACCCACAGGGAGAAAATGTGACCTCCCGATTCTTAGCATGAGCGAGAAATATGGACCTCACCGTCTTTAGAGAGTAAAACTCCAAAGGGCTATTTGAAGTGGTGTTGATTACGGGGGGAGTGCGTGCATTTGTCTAGGGACATAAAACATTACGGTTCTCTTTGTCATGTTAGCATAGGTCACTGAGCATAAAAATGGCCTAACTGAGGTAAGGATGATGGATGTGGAAGCAGCACACAGAACAGCAGAAGTCTCTGGAGTCACAGAGGATGACCCTGGCTAAGTGGTGGTAATGAGAACAAAGATGAAGGGAGGTGGGAATAAATTTCAGAGGGAAAAGTGGACACGCCAGCTAAGCACCTAAAATTTTAGGAGGAGAGAAAAGCACCAACAGCGAACACAGGGTCTGAAACTCAATGACGAGTATTTGAAGGTACACTTTGTAGAGGTGATGTCTCTGCCTATTTGAGGAGGGTGATGGGAATTGGGACTGTAATGGGCACCTTAAACTTGGAGACCTACCAGCAGAGCTGAACAAAAACAGTGTGGGGAGGCAGGAAACCTGTAGCCAATGAAGATCTGGATGTAAGAAGTTGGGTCGTAAGATGGATTTACTTTGAGTTAAAACTCTAGGGGGAAATGCCAGAACTGGTCCTTAGAGAATTCAGCCTTCTTACGAAATAAAAGAGAAAAAAGAAATCAGGCCCGCAAAGAGAAGAACAATTAGAAGTGCTGTGAGACCTAAGGAATAAAGAGAAGCATGAGAACCTAGAAAGAGAATTTCAGGAAAGATGAAGCACTGCTGCTGCTGCTGCTAAGTCGCTTCAGTCGTGTCCGACTCTGTGCGACCCCATAGACGGCAGCCCACCAGGCTCCCCCGTCCCTGGGATTCTCCAGGCAAGAACATTGGAGTGGGTTGCCATTGCCTTCTCCAATGCATGAAAGTGAAAAGTGAAAAGTGAAAATGAAGTTGCTCAGTCGTGTCCGACTCTCTGCGACCCCATGGACTGCAGCCTATCAGGCTCTTCCGTCCATGGGATTGTCCAGGAAAGAGCACTGGAGTGGGGTGCCATTGCCTTCTCTGACATAATGAGAAGTGTCAAAAACACTTGGGCATCGACAGAATGAAAAAGCCTTTGACTTGGACAAAGGAAAAGAAACCACTGGCGACCTTTGAGAAGATAGTTTTAGTGGAGTAATGATGTTGCTTTCCTTTGGCCTTCACTTATGGTTTAGCTGGTAAAGAATCCTCCTGCGATGTGGGAGACCTGGGTTCGATCCCTGGGTTGGGAAGATCCCCTGGAGAAGGGCAAGGCTAGCCACTCCAATATTCTGGCCTGGAGAATTCCATGGACTGTATAGCAGAGTTGGACAGGACTGAGAGACTTTCACTTCACTCACAATAGTACAGAGCCCACGAGGCAGTCTAATTAAAGACTGAGACTTAGAAGGTGATGCTGGGCCATGTTTAGCTCCAGTTTACTCAGAAGCCTATTGAATAGGAAACAAACATGCCAGACAGGGTGACGTCAGGTGGTCCTTTCCATGAGTCCTTGCAGGAATCCACTCAGCATCCTCACCTGATATCCAGGAGGCAGGCCGTTTGGTTTCCCAGGTAACAACTCAGGTGCAAGGAGATGGGATTCACAATGGCCAGTGCAGGAGGCCCTGCCCTAATCTCCTTCTCACAGAGGATGTTACCTCCAATAACAATTTCATGCTTATGAAACCATCCCAGTTACAAAAGTTGCCACACTCTTTAGGGCCCAAGCTATGGAATTGCCATTAGGCATTCACAGCGTAATGATATTCTCCTGTCCAGTGCAATGTATTAAAAAATGAGAAGGATGATAGGCAGACTGGGGTGGGTGGTGTCTCCAGGTCAGAAATGAGCAAGAAAAAGTTTTAAGGACCTTATAAATGCAGGGTAATGACAAAGACGGCAGTGAAATAGCTCACCCTGAAATCCAATCTGCATATGGGGCTCTCGGAAATGTAATGTGTTGAGTGACTTGCTCACATGTGTAGGTTCAATGAGAGGTTGGGAGAGACAGCAGAACAGATTGCATCCTACCTTGATGTTTCTTTCAGCATTTAACAAAGTCTTAGGGATGTGGTAAATACCCTATGAAGATTTGATTGATTAAAATAATGCATGCAAATTGATTGCACTTGAGAGAATTCTCAAGTTGAACACTTTCATGCTATGTTGGTATCATGCGAAGATGATGAAGTCTTGTTAAATAAATAACATGAATGAGGAAGTTGAGGGCTGGAGAAGTGGCTGCCATTCTTAGTGACAACGGGGACTCAAATTCCAAGTCGAGAGCTCTTTTCACGATCCCTGCTGTCTCCAATAATCCCTGTGGAAAAAGCAAACAGTTTTTAGTTCCGAGACCCCATGTATGCTCCCATATTCCCTCTTCCGCAATCACTTCTCTTTCATTGATGGGGCAAACGTTTCTGTGCCAAAATTTTAACAATTCAGAGAGATGGGAGGAAGAGGCATAACCTGCCTATGCATGTAAAGGAAATGGAAATAAGGAAACATTTCATGTGATAATCTAGAGGAAGAAGAATTATATTGGATTATCCTGAGTGTGGTTTCCATTTGTTTCCTTTCAGGGTGATTTAGTAAGATTAGCCTGAATCTTACAGTCAGGAATCGTGCGTTTGAATCTGTTCTCTGAATTTTACTAGTGCCAACTAAAAAAAAAAAAGAAAGAAAAGCACAGCTTAACAGGTGTGAATTAAGTGTCATTTGGGGTTTAATGAGGGCTGTAGCCTGGGAGATAACATCTCAGATAGCTCTGAGGAACTGCTCCAAAGGGATAGTGAGGAGGTCAGTAGATACGTGGCTTTAGTGCAGAGGGAATGCATGAAATCAAGCACACAGGCTGACAGAAGGTTGCTTTTGCCACAAGGAACAGATGTCTCCGTTAATGATTTTAGTGCTTTTCTAGATATGAGGAGATGCAAGACCTTGGTTTCTTAAAAATCTTCTCCTGAAAATATCTATCTGAAGGCCTGTTCCGCCAGTTTTTCCCAGAGTCCAGAGTGCCTCATTGTTGACCTCCACTCTGAACTCCTTTCAGGGGTGTTGAAGGCCTGCCAGTGGCTGGTGACTTCTTTCTTGTAGAACCAGATGGTGAGTGACAATTTTTAGTTGGCAGTAGGTACCTAGCTGAAGGCACATCTCTGATCTTCCCTGGCACCCGTAAAGAGATCGTTTTGTCTAGTGTTGGAGTAGGCTTGAGGGTTACATAAAATTAAAATGTGGAAAATCATAAAGCACTTTGCTTGGTACATTTCTTTACTCCTTTTTCTTTTTCTTTCAATTCTGGTATCCAACTTCTCTTGGAATTTATCACCAATGCAACCACTTTATCTTTCCTTAAAATAGTTCAGTGATGTTGTTTTCGTTGTTTTAGTCGCTAAGTCATGTCCAACTCTTTTGCAACATCCTAGACTGTAGCCTGCCAGGCGCCTCTGTCCATTGGATTTTCCAGGCAAGAATACAGAAGTGGATTGCCATTTCCTTCTCCAGGGGATCTTCCTGACCCAGGGACTGAACCCATGTCTCTTGCATT
Organism: Moschus berezovskii; assembly: GCF_049115385.1. NCBI lineage: Eukaryota > Metazoa > Chordata > Mammalia > Artiodactyla > Moschidae > Moschus > Moschus berezovskii. The sequence goes on from NC_142462.1 coordinate 120,192,690, forward strand.
AGCAGGTGGATTCTTTACCCCTGAGCCACCAGGGAAGTCCAGTTCAATGATGTAGATATAGGGAAATTATCTTATATGAAGATAATACTAAGAAACAAAGTAAGATTTGAGTTTTCTAACTGGGCTATATATATGTATATAAAACTGGGTAATATATATATATAATTGTATATATATAATTTTGATATTTTATATATGCATATAAAATATTTTAAAATACAAATTTTTCAGAGAAGACAAAAAGTTTATATAGGGTAAAATTCAAAGAAAAATGCCTTATATGGAGGGCATCATGGGAAATATAATGCAATGCTTAGAAGACTTTTTCTTTCTTTTGTTCTTTTTCGTTGTTGTTGTTGTTTTAAAAGGTTTCAATAAATGCTAAGAACATAGTTGTAGCTTTGAGAACATTTAGTATTTATGTCTATAGTTGAATATATCTTCCATTGTCCTTCCATCCTCCCCCACAAGAAGGAAAACATTAGATTTATTATTGAGTCAAACATGTTGGAATCAATCAGCAAGAGGTTTTGGAAAATAATGTGGATTGCTGAACAGAACATGTCTTTCCAAGGAAGCCATGGCAAAGATCAAGAACAGAAGCAAAGTCAGCCTTGGAGAAAAGGGAGGCAATGAGCCACATATAAAGAAAGATGGAGAGGTCATAGTTTTTGAGTTTGCAATTTAACATGTAATTTCTTTAAAGGAGATCTAAGAAAATATACCCAATTATTTGTGTTAGGGAATTTAAGAAATATCCCCTAGGACAGTTAATGTAAAATTTTAATAGAATTAAAGGAAAAACTAAATATTTTTTCTATTTCAGTCTGCAAGTTACATTTCACAGAAAAGATATCATGTGCCATATGGAAGTCTATAACTCTGAGTCATAACATCAGAAACAATTTTTAAAATATGGAAAAAGTTCAAAAGAAATGGATTCTTTTAGCTTATACATTATTGTAAACAGTTTGAATTGAATTCCTACCTAAAGAGAAAAATTCTGGGGAGAAAAATTCTGAACATAAGCTAGTGAGTGTAAAATGATAAACTAAAATTAAATGTGTAGTGGGAGTTGGTGATGGACAGGGAGGCCTGGCGTACTGTGATTCATGGGGTCGCAAAGAGTTGGACACGATTGAGCGACTGAACTGAACTGAACTGAACTGAAATGTGTAGTAGCCACAATTTCGGAGAAGGCAATGGCAAGCCACTCCAGTACTCTTGCGTAGAAAATCCTATGGACAGAGGAGCCTGGTAGGCTGCAGTCCGTGGGGTCGCTATGAGTCTGACATGACTGAGCAACTTCACTTTCACTTTTCACTTTCACAGATTGGAGAAGGAAATGGCAACGCACTCCAGTGTTCTTGCCTGGAGAATCCCAGGGATGGGGGAACCTGGTGGGCTTCCGCCTATGGGGTCACACAGAGTCGGACACGACTGAAGTGACTTAGCAGCAGCAGCAGCAGCAGCAGCCACACTTTAATTTACTGTTAGTATTATTATACTAGGGATTCCCTGGTGGCTCATATGGTAAAGCATCTGCCCGCAATGTGGGAGACCCGGGTTCGATTCCTGGGTCGGGAAGATCCCCTGGAGAAGGAAATGGCAACCCACTCTAGTACTCTTGCCTAGGAAATTCCATGGATGGAGGAGCTACTATACTATAGAGCTTCCCTGATGGCTCAGCTGGTAAAGAATCCGCCTGCAATGAGGAGACCTGGGTGCAATCCCTTGGTTTGGACCATTCCCTGGAGAAGAGAAAGGCTACCCTACCCACTCCAGTATTCTGGCCTGGAGCATTCCATGGACTGTATAGTCAGTCCATAGGGTTGCAAAGAGTTGGACAAGGCTGAGCAACTTTCAGTATTATCATATTGTAGAGAATGTGAAAAATACTAGTGAAGGATAACATAAGAATCTGCCTAATCCTAATTTTTTCTCAGATTTTGGGGGGACAATGGCATTCTGTGATACCTTCTTGTAGCATTCATATTGCAGAATGTTCTTTGAAAGTAGACGCATATACTTTGAGTCAACAGTCTCTTCATTGCAAAATGTGGGAGGTGGAATCAATAGTCAAATCCACATGAAAGGATATCCCTGTCCATATGGAAGTAGAAATGCAAGAATGTAGTCCTTGGCCCAGCAGCATCCATACTACCCAGAACGTGTAAAAAACAAATTCTTGGGCCCCACCCCAGAATGAGTGAATCAGAAACTGGAGTTGGCTTACTTCATTCAGTATAATAATCTTTAGGTTCATGCATTGCTGCAGATGGCGAAAAATATATGATATTGTTCAAATGTGGAATCTATTTTAAAAAATACAAATGAACTCATATGCAAAACAGAAAAATACTCACAGACATAGAAAACAAACATGGTTACCAAAGGGGAAAAGATGGGGAGGGATGAATTAGAAGTTTAGGGTTAACAGATACCCACTACTGTATATAAAATAGACCTACTATATAGTGTAGGGAACTATACTCAATATCTTTAATAACCTATAATGGAAAAGAATATGAAAATAATATATGCATATATGTATATATATGACTTTGCCAACAAAGGTCCGTCTAGTCAAGGCAATGGTTTTTCCCGTGGTCATGTATGGATGTGAGAGTTGGACTGTGAAGAAAGCTGAGCACTGAAGAATTGATGCTTTTGAACTGTGGTGGTGGAGAAGACTCTTGAGAGTCCCTTGTATCACAAGAAGATCCAACCAGTCCATTCTAAGGGAGATCAATCCTGGGTGTTCATTGGAAGGACTGATGCTAAAGCTGAAACTCCAATACTTTGGCCACCTCATGCGACGAGGTGACTCACTGGAAAAGACTCTGATGCTGGGAAAGGTTGGGGGCGGGAGGAGAAGGGGACGACTGAGAATGAAATGGCTGGATGGCATCACCGACCCTGTGGACATGAGTTTGGGTGAACTCCGGGAGTTGGTGATGGACAGAGAGGCCTGGCGTGCTATGATTCATGGGGTCGCGGAGAATCAGACACGACTGAGCAACTGAACTGAACTGAACTGAATCCTCATGGGGTCGCGGAGAGTCGGACACGACTGAGCGACTGAACTGAACTGAACTGATATATATGAACATATGCATGTATTCAGTTCAGTTCAGTTCGGTCGCTCAGTCATGTCCGACTCTCCGCGACCCCATGAATCACAGCATGCCAGGCCTCCCTGTCCATCACCAACTCCCGGAGTTCACTCAAACTCATGTCCACAGAGTTGGTGATGCCATCCAGCCATCTCATTCTCTGTCGTCCCCTTCTCCTCCCGCCCCCAACCTTTCCCAGCATCAGAGTCTTTTCCAGTGAGTTAACTCGTCGCATGAGGTGGCCAAAGTACTGCAGTTTCAGTTTTAGCATCAGTCCTTCCAATGAACACCCAGGATTGATCTCCTTTAGAATGGACTGGTTGGATCTCCTTGCAGTCCAAGGGACTCTCAAGAGTCTTCTCCAACACCACAGTTCAAAAGCATCCATTCTTCGGCAATCAGCTTTCTTCACAGTCCAACTCTCACATCCATACATGACCACGGGAAAAACCATAGCCTTGACTAGATGGACCTTTGTTGGCAAAGTAATGTCTCTGCTTTTTAATATATTATCAAGGTTGGTCATAACTTTCCTTCCAAGGAGTAAGGGTCTTTTAATTTCATGGCTGCAATCAGCATCTGCAGTGATTTTGGAGCCCAAAAAAACAAAGTCTGACACTGTTTCCACTGTTTTTCCATCTATTTCCCATGAAGTGATGGGACCAGATGCCATGATATTGGTTTTCTGAATGTTGGGCTTCGAGGCAACCTTTTCACTCTCCTCTTTCACTTTCCTCAAGAGGCTTTTGAGTTCCTCTTCACTTTCTGCCATAAGGGTGGTGTCATCTGCATATCTGAGGTTATTGATTTTTCTCCCAGCAATCTTGATTCCAGCTTGTGCTTCTTCCAGCCCAGCGTTCCTCATGATACACTCTGCATATAAGTTAAATAAGCAAGGTGACAATATACAACCTTGACGTACTCCTTTTCCTATTTGGAACCAGTCTGTTGTTCCATGTACAGTTCTGACTGTTGCTTCCTGACCTGCATTCAGGTTTCTCAAGAGGCAGGTCAGGTGGTCTGGTATTCCCATCTCTTTCAGAATGTTCCACAGTTTATTGTGATTGACTCAGTCAAAGGCTTTGGCATAGTCAATGAAGCAGAATTAGATGTTTTTCTGGAACTCTCTTGCATGTATATACATACATGAATATATATACATATGTGTATATATACACATGTATTTTATATATTATTCTTTTTTAGATATATGTATATATAATGGATTCTTACCCAACATATATACATGTATATTGTATATGTATGTTGCATGCATGTGTGCATTCTAAGTTGCTTCGGTTGTGTCCAACTCTTTGGGGCCCTATGGACCATAGCCCAGCAGGTTTCTCTGTCCATGGGATTCTCCAGGCAAGAATACTGAAGTGAGTGGCAGTGAGTGGCACTCCCTTCTCCAGGGGATCTTCCCAACCCAGGGAACCCCTGCGGTTCCTGCATTTCAGGTAGATTCTTTACTGCCAAGCCACCTGGGGAAGCCATGTGTGTTACAGAGAAACCCAAAAGAACTTTTTGGCCAACCCAACCCAATATATATGAATCATTTTGATGTACAATTGAAATTAAGACAAAATTGTGGATCAACTATATTTCAATAAAAATTTAAAAAAAGAAACGATTTGAACCCAGCAACTCATGCTATAGTAAGTCTTTCAGGGAGATCTGATCTAAAACAGTCACACTTTAGAAACAGCTGCTGTATAGTCTATGGCAGAATTTGATACACCACGAGCCATGTCCACATTGTGCAATCTCTGGCAAGTCATACTGAAATGTTTGTAATAAGTATGCTCTTCAGAATCAGTCCTACTGTTATTTTAATTTTCAAATATATTTTTAAAATATGTAACTAGTGATGTCCTTCTGATTTCTCATCATTGTGTCCTTTGGGTTTCCCATTAGAAGCATTGGGATTGTTTTAAATACCCTGATGCCTGGGGGGAAACCCAGACACAGCTTGCTTCAAGTCTCCCTGGGTGATTCCAGTGTACAATGTACATGTAAGGACCACTGCCTTATTTCTTGGTTGAGCAAAATTTCTCAGCTCTGACTGTGCATGCTGTGCTTAGTCGCTCAGTCGTGTCCAACTCTCTGCAACCCCATGGTCTGTAGTCCGCCAGGCTCCTCTGTCCATTGGATTCTCCAGGCAAGAAGACTGGAGTGGGTCGCCATGCCCTCTTCCAGGGGATCTTCCCATCCCAGGGATTGAACCCAGGTCTCATGCATTGCAGGTGAATTCTTTTCTATCTGAACTACCAGGGAATCCCAAGAATATAGGAGTCTGACTGTGCATAAAAATTGCCATTTCAGCTTCTGAAACATACTCTCTCTACCCTCAGGGACTCTGATTCAAAAGGTCTAAGACAGTTCCTGGGTTTTTGCTTTCTAAAAGTCTCCACATTTACATTGTTCTGCCAGGGCTTATCTTGATATATTGAAGCTCTAGAGAATAAATCTCTCAGTATTGGCACTTCTCAAGTGGTAAGGCGATAGAAAAAAAATCTTACTGTCACCTAGAACCACTTTTCCTATTGCATTTTTTTGATCAATAGGTCAAAAAAGTGACCTTTCAACACTCATGATGTTCAAGTGGTATTTTAAAATTATTTTGAATAAGGAAATGGATAATAATTCATAAATATTCAGTGATGCAAAAATGATTAGCCTACACTAATATTAAAAATGTAGGGTATGATGAGAACCACTTGCTTTATATCTTCAAGTTTGAAAATCTCAGTTACTCAGGATTTTTTGATGCTGGGAAATGATGTTGAAAGGTTTTGATGAATCACTAGATGGGCAAGCATCTGTTAAAATAAAAATGATTGGTTATTTGCTGGCAAAGCAAGAGATAGTTTGGGAGTCATAATTAAGAATAAGCTGGACATAAGTCAGGATTATAACACTTATTACTAAAACCATGTATAATGACAAAATTTATTCTACTTATCCTAGTCAAAGATTTTTTGAGTGCTTAGTCTGCGCAAGGCACTGTGTTAGGAGCCAAGCAAAAGTGACAAAGAAAAGATAATAGTCTTTTATTATAAAATGCATACTGTTCTTAAGGACTACAATCCAAAAAGAATGTGTAAGACAAGCTAAGTTCAGAGGAGGGCAGTGATAGCAAATGTGGAGTATATTAGGAATTTTATGACTCAGTTTGAAAAACTGAGTTTAAAAAACTGGTTTCATATGGAGAGAAGATTAGGGAATGACTGAATACAGAACATTAAGCATTAAAAGGAGCTAAGTGTAAGAGAGTGTTGTTGGATGAATTGTTGTTGTTATTTAGAGGCTGAGTCATGTCTGACTCTTTTGTGACCCCATGGACTGTGGTCCACCAGGCTCCTCTGTCCACGGGATTTCCCAGGCAAGAATACTGGAGTGGGTAGCCATTCCCTTCTCCAGGGGATCTTCCCGACCCAGGGATCAGACCCACGTCTCCTGCATTGTCAGGCAGATTCATACCACTGAACCACCAGGGGAGCCTCCAGGGTGAATTGTGTTCCCCTGAATTAGTGTGTTGAAATCCTAACCCCTAGTACCCCAGAATGTGGCACTATGTTGCACTATAGAGCCTTTCAAGAGGGAAAGAAGTTACAACAGGAGGTTTCAGAGTGGCCCTACTCCAATATGACTGGTGTCCTTATCAGAAGACCTTAGGACCCAGACACACACAAGGAAGGTGCCATGAGGACACACCCAGGAGGCAGCCATGGAGTCAAGCAGAGAGACTTCAGAGGAAAACAAACTAGACTTTGGACTTTTAGCCTCCAGAATTGTGAGAAAATTAATTTGTGTTGTTTAAGCCTGTGTATTTTGCTATGGCAGTCTTAGTCAACTAATACAGGCAGTAACTGTCTACAGACAGTGTCCTCAGAGGAACAAACACTAGGATATGAACTTAACATTGCAATAAAATTTAGTTAAAATATAAATAATATAAATATACAAAGTAGCTTCTGACTACAGGGATGATCTTTGAGTCTGTGAAGTCTTCTAAGAAGCGAGGGTTTAAATTGAAAATTGTCCATTTTTAACCCCTAACTGTGAAGAAAGCTCATCACCAAAGAATTGATGCTTTTGAACTGTGGTGTTGGAGAAGACTCTTGGACTGCAAGGAGATCCAATCAATCCATTCTAAAGGAGATCAGTCCTGGGTGTTCATTGGAAGGACTGATGTTGAAGCTGAAACTCTAATAATTTGGCCACCTCATGCGAAGAGTTTACTCACTGGAAAAGACTCTGATGCTGGGAGGAATTGGGGGCAGGAGGAGAAGGGGACGGCAGAGAATGAGATGGCTGGATGGCATCACCAACTCAATGGACATGAGTTTGAGTGAACTCGGAGTTTGTGATGGACAGCAAGGCCTGGCGTGCTGTGATTCATGGGGTCGCAAAGAGTCGGGCACGAATGAGTGACTAAACTGAACTGAACTGAACCCCTAGCATCAGTAAGCATTGTTCCACATTGAAGAAAAAACAAAGTAAACCACAGGAGCATGTCAGGATTCCACTATAATTTATCTGTTACTTTCCTTTGGACCAGATCAAAGATTCGCCTGAGTTATTTTAACTTTGTGAGTGTGTGCATGTGTGTGCTCAGTCGCTCCATTGTGTCCAACTCTTTGTGACCCCGTGGACTGTAGCCCACCAGTTTTTTCTATCCATGGGATTTTCCAGGCAAAAATACTGGAGTGGATTGCTGTTTCCTACTCCAGGGGATCTTCCTGACCCAGGGATCAAATAGGCATCCCCTGCAAGTGTCCTGCATTACAGGCAGATTCTTCACTGCTGAGTCAGTGGGTAAGTCCGTATACATAGTTAAAATAGCGTTAAGAGTAACATTATGGTATATTTTTTCCAATATCTTTCTATCTCCTTCATTCTAAGGGTGCTGGACCCAGAAGAAATTAATTAGGCTAAGGGGTTTCATGCTGGTAGAGTGTAGAAATCATACACAGAGTTTGTTGGATTCAATTTGAATCATACATACGGATATTTGATATTTAAATATGACCTTCTGTCTTATTTATCTCCCTAAAAAAAAATCTAAAATCAGTTTCATTCTTTGGGGAATCACTTTGAATAAAATAAAAAACAATTTGCAAGTAAGACATTCAAAAGAGAGAGTGTGTATTTGTTCAAGCAGGTTTTAGAAAAGGCAGAGGCACCAGAGATCAAATTGCCAACATCTGCTGGATCATGGAGAAAGCAAGAGAGTTCCAGAAAAACATCTATTTCTGCTTCATTGACTATGCCAAAGCCTTTGACTGTGTCGATCACAATAAACTGTGGAACATTCTGAAAGAGATGGGAATCCCAGACCACCTGACCTGCCTCTTGAGAAACCTGTATGCAGGTCAGGAAGCAACAGTTAGAACTGGACATGGAACAACAGACTGGTTCCAAATAGGACAAGGAGTACGTCAAGGTTGTATATTGTCACCCTGCTTGTTTAACTTCCATGCAGAGTACATCAAGAGGAACGCTGGGCTGGAAGAAGCACAAGCTGGAATCAAGATTGCCGGGAGAAATATCAATAATCTCAGATATGCAGATGACACCACCCTTATGGCAGAAAGTGAAGAGGGACTAAAGAGCATCTTGATGAAAGTGAAAGAGGAGAGTGAAAAGGTTGGTTTGAAGCTCAACATTCAGAAAACAAAGATCATGGCATCTGGTCCCATCACTTCATGGGAAATAGATGGGGAAACAGTGGAAACAGACTTTATTTTGGGGGGCTCCAAAATCACTGCGGATGCTGATTGCAGCCAGGAAATTAAAAGACACTTACTCCTTGGTAGGAAAGTTATGACCAACCTAGATAGTATATTAAAAAGCAGAGACATTACTTTGCCAACCAAGGTCCATCTAGTCAAGGCTATGGTTTTTCCCGTGGTCATGTATGGATGTGAGAGTTGGACTGTGAAGAAAGCTGAGCACTGAAGAATTGATACTTTTGAACTGTGGTGCTGGAGAAGACTCTTGAGAGTCCCTTGGACTGCAAGGAGATCCAACCAGTCCATTCTAAAGGAGATCAATCCTGGGTGTTCATTGGAAGGACTGATGCTAAAGCTGAAACTCCAATACTTTGGCCACCTCATGCGAAGAGTTGACTCACTGGAAAAGACTCTGATGCTGGGAGGAATTGGGGGCTGGAGGAGAAGGGGATGGCAGAGAATGAGATGGCTGGATGGCATCACCGACTCGACGGACATGAGTTTGAGTGAACTCCGGGAGTTGGTGATGGACAGGGAGGCCTGACATGCTGTGATTCATGGGGTCGCAAAGAGTCAGACATGACTGAGCGACTGAACTGAACTGACTAATGCAGACATAGCATCCATAGCATTCAGGAGGCTCTCATGACTCATAGAGAATTGGCTTGCTTGATCACAGCGGTCAGGGAAGGCCTCTGAATTTCAGCCTTGCAAGCTTTATAGATATAAGCAACAAATTGACTTTATTTGGTTGACATTTACATGACACTGACAGACAGGTGTGGTGTGAGGGTACTCTATTTTTAAAAGGCCAAAGCCAAGGAAAATCGAAGAAGAGGAAGTAGAGATATGGGAGATGATTACATAAAATAAGAGAGACCTCACGCAGAGCCTGAATCTGATCTTGCTTTCATGCTATTTTTTTCAATTTTTATTATTATTATTTTTAAAATTTTAATTGGAGGCTAATTACTTTATTATATTGTGGTGGTTTTTGCATACATTCACATGAATCAGCCATGGGTGTACATGTGTTCCCCATCCTGACCCTCCCTCCCTTTCATGCTGTTATATGAGGCTCTCCGGAAAGCGAGCGTGCTAAGTCGCTTCAGTATTACTGATTCTTTGTGACCCTGTGGTCTGTAACCTGCCAGGCTCCTCTGTCCATGGGATTCTCCAGGCAAGAATACTGCAGTGGGCTGCCATCCCCTTCTCCAGAGGATCTTTCTGACTTGGGGAATGAACCCATGTCTCTTATGTCTCCTGCACTGGCAAGCTGGTTCTTTACCACTGGTGCCATCTGGGAAGCCCTCTCAGCAAAGCACTGTCATCCAAAACTGTTTGCCCAAAGAAGCATGGAATTTTACAAGTAGATATTTATTTATGGTAGGAAGTATTTTAAGCAACTTTCGAAATACAAATACTTAGTATAAATGAGTTTTTTAGACCTCGATGAAAAAGGTAGAGTAAAATGGTAGAAAGAGATAGAGGGGAAAAGACCGCACAGCTTAAAGAGGAGAGTGAACACGTTTTTAGTGAAGGGTTGTGGATAAGGAGTGCTGAACAGGAGTGTATAGGCCATGCAAAGAACAGCCGTCACTCACTGGTTCTCATCAGCTCAGCTCAGGCCACTGGACTTAGACCATGGAGGACTCCAGCTGTGGCCAGCCTGGAGCAGTTAGGACAGAACCCTAACAGCTGTATGAACCCTTATGGCAGGAATGGCAAGAATCTAATCACGAACACATGGAAGTCTGAAACAGGGCACCTTGAGGTATCAGTGAGACTTTCATGAGAGTTACAGATTCAACGATGTCCCCTGCTTGCTATGCCATCATTCCTAAGTAGCTCTAAGACATCTTGAAATCTAGAAAAATAAGGAAAATGTGTATTTTCTAGACAGAAGTTTCAAGTTCTAGATGGAGAAGTTATTGTTTATTGAGAATTCTGCAAAGTGCAATAAACTCCTAAGGAGACATGTCTCGGCTTATCCAAAGGGCACCATCTCTCAGGGAACCGAGCTTGAGGTCATCCTCACAGTTGCACAGGTTGTTCACTGCACAACAACTGTCTGTAAGGGGTAAGTGAGAGTTGAAATTCAGCCCCTACCAGGCAGGGCTGTGAACACCCAGAGGAAGGGTCACTGCTTTCTGATGTTCACGAATGTGTTTTTTAATTAATTAATTTGTTTGGCTTTGTTGCTCCATGGGTTTTTCTCTAACTGCAGACTCTCGAGTTGTCATGGCAGGGCTTTCCGCTGTGGTGGGTTCTCTTGTCACAGAGCACAGGCTCTAGGACATGCCGCCTCCAGCAGTTGTGGCACTTGGGCTCAGCAGTTGCAGTTCCTGGGCTCTCGAGCACAACAGTTGTGGCACACGGGCTTAGTTGCTCCACAGCATGTGGGATCTTCCTGGATCAGGGATCAGACTCATGTCTCCTGCATTGGCATGTGGATTCTTTACCACTGAGCCATGAGGGAAGTCCCACAAAGTGTTTTTAATTGATTAAGCTATGAGGCCAATAGGCTTCCTCTTTTCAATTTTCAATTTTGCAAAAAAGTTGTAGATGCCTGATTGAGTCATTTTCTTACACAATATATCATCCTCAGGAAGCCGGGCAGGCGAAGCATGCTTGGGATCTCTGACAGGTAACTATCTCCATGCTACGGGCTTCCTAGGTGGCTCTAGTGGTAAAGAACGCACCTAGCAATGCAGGGATCCTAAGAAGCTCAGGTTCAATCCCTGGGTCGGGAAGATACCCTGGAGGAGGGCATGGCAACCCACTTCAGTATTCTTGCCTAGAGAATCCCCTGGACAGAGGGGCCTGGCAGGCTAGAGTCCATAGAGTTGCACAGAGGCAGACGCAACTGAAGTGACTTAGCATGCAAGCACACATCTCCATGCTGTAGGAACTCCAAGTATCTGAGCACTCTGAGACCAATGCCACACAGAACAGAGTCCTACTAGGATATCCCTGCAACCTGAGAGCAGTTCTGCAACGTTCTATTCACTGAGAAATGTGTGCTTTCATAAAAACGATTTTAAAACCCTATCTGTTATTACAGTGAATAAAATGGGATTTCAAACCTATTGTTGGATTTAATCATTATTTTTATGGCAGAACTGGGGTGTGGGAGTAGTTATAACAGTTTTTTTAAAATCTGTTTTATTAAGTCATTTATCAAAAAGAAAATTCAGTTTCTAACCTTCGTTCTTTATTTAAGTTTCTAACTTGTCTGTTTTTTTGTTATGTTGTGTATTGCCCTTTTATGTATCTAAAGGTTAGAGAATAGCTATATTGTTTACTCCAGCAAAAGTTATTTAGCAGTTTAGGAGAGCATGGTGGTTAATGGCAAATAGGAGAGATGGCTTGAAATTAAAGCAGCTTAACAGTGAGGATTAACAGAGGTGTGGAGGGCTACCTGTCTAACTCAAGTTTACTCAGGCTTCACTTTCGACAGCACATTTTCCGTGGTCTCCTGACTTTCCTGCTCATCTCAATCCCAGGTTCCTGTTAATCAAGCCAAGAGCAGAAGAGATGAAGGCTGAACACAAAAATTGTTTAGAATAAACGTGTGCCTTATGGCAGCGCTTGCAGCATGCTTTTTACATTGCTAAGCCTATTCCTCCTATAAAAACTGTATTTATTATGTCTGTGTCCATTGCATATTCCTGTAGTACTTCAAAAATCTCAACAAAGTTTCTTTAAAAAAAACGTGCACATTCAAAAGGCAACAATAAAGGTAATAGAAACCTTATTAATGATGTCCTATGATTTGATATCTTTGGGTGGCACACAATGAATGATAGAGAAAGCAATAAGATTATTAACTGCGATGGTGATGTCCTCTCCTAGGATCTTGTTTCCTTTCATGTTTGCTGTCTACATTTTTCCTCTTCTCACAGATCTATTTGCCATCTTTATAAAATCTTTCCTAACCACAAGGACCAAGGTTATCATTTGTTGTATTCTGAACTCTTATAATAGTGATGTTTTCTCTGACTCTAGACTTAGTGAGGGCAGGCTTGGGATCCATTTACCTCCTATCACACCTCAGCACTTACTATGCTGTTTGTATTTCATAGAAATGCACTTGTTGTGTGTATGAGTGAAGATCATGCAAGTTGCACTTAATTTATGATAGTACGCCCCTAAATTTTGTATTTGCTGACTATGTTTAAGATTATGCAGATCTTCATTCCCCTAGTTCCATGACCTTCTGTTCTATCAAACCAGTGAAGTTAGCCTAATGAAGGGAGTACAGTTTGCCGAAGGAAAGTCTGCCCTGTGGTCTTTAGAAGTGGTATTTAGGGTTGTGTAGGAGATCAGTCCTGGGTGTTCATTGGAAGGACTGATGCTAAAGCTGAAACTCCAATACTTTGGCCACCTCATGCAAAAAGCTGACTCATTGGAAAAGACCCTGATGATGGGAGGGATTGGGGGCAGGAGGAGAAGGGGACGACAGAGGATGAGATGGCTGGATGGCGTCACCGACTCGATGGACATGAGTTTGAGTGAACTCCGGGAGTTGGTGATGGACAGAGAGGCCTGGCGTGCTGTGATTCATGGGGTCGCAAAGAGTCGGACACAACTGAGCGACTGAACTGAACTGAAGAAGCAATGGGATGCACCCCCTGCCATGGACACACTCCTTCGTTCCCCCTCTGGCACTGTTAACCTGTATGCAGCCTCCTTGGTGCTGACCCTTCACTTTGATAAGAAAGGTCATTACAATCTGGAGCATTACAATCCAAATGTTTGGAAAAAGGATGGATTTTTTTCCCCTGATGTACAAAAGGATAAGGATGAAAGCTTTTATATTCTCCGTAGCGGTGACCCAGGCTTTGTGAATCCTGAGACTTCATACAATTTGGAGATGGGGAAACTCTTTGCAAGAAAGGAATACGGAATTGCAAATACAAAATTAAATATAATGTGGAATCTTTATATACAATGAGAAAAAATTCACAAGAAGTTATTGGACTCCTCAAAGCTCAAGTCCCTTGTTTTCTGAGAACTCATTAGGCAATTTACCAGAAATGAATGTTATCTGACTTCCCTCCTTAGGGTAGGAGGGAACTGCTAGCAATGTCCAATCTCATGGTGGTCCCATAACTGAGGACTCCTGAAGCTTGAGCTCAATTAGCCTTACATTGAATTTCCCTCTGGCCTTTATGGTTTGGAAAAGAAATACCTGTATTTGTGTGTGTGTGTGTGTATGTGTATGCATCTGTGTGTGTATATATATATATATACACATATCCAATATATACATATCATATATATATATATATCTCCAAGGCTCAATTCAGGAATTCTCTCATCTATTCAACATAATTACTTTGAATATACACCCTCTGCTAGGTATAGATCCAGTGCCATTCCTTACAGAGGAGTCAGTCAATAATTATCAATCACAGGAATAAAAGTAGAGCCAACTGTGACAGTGTTCATGAAAGATATGCACTGTTCTGAGTATATACCAAGGAAATATGAAACTAGGTACCCTGAGTTTTGTTTACATGCCCGTTTGCTGTTTTTAGTGGTGTTGGGGTTGGGAAATGAGAGTGGCTAAAGGAATCATGATAGGAATGATAGGAATCATTTCTTCTAAATGGAGTAGCTATCATGATTCCTACTCAAACTCCTGGAGCCTGCTCAAGCTCAGACTCATGTCCATCGACTCAGTGATGCCATCCAACCATCTCATCCTCTGTCATCCCCTTCTCCTCCTGCCTTCAATCTTTAGGACTGGGGCTGGTTTAGGACTTTCTATAACTTTATCTGTTAATTTTCATTATAGTTCCTTTACAATGTTATGCTATTTCTCCTCTACAGCAAAACGAGTCAGTCACACATATGCTTATATCCCCTACCTTTTGGATTTCTTTCCCATTCAGGTCACCACAGAGCACTGTGTAGAGTCCCTTCTGCTATACAGTAGGTTCTCATTGGTTACCTACTTTATACTGGGCTTCCCTGGTGGCTCAGAGAGTAAAAAGTCTGCCTGCAATGCAGGAGATCCAAGTTCCATCCCTGGGTCAGGAAGATCCCCTGGAGAAGGGAATGGCAGTCCACTCCACTGTTTTTGCCTGAGAAATCCCAAAGACAGAGAAGACTGACCAGCTACAGTCCATGGGGTCACAAAGAGTCGGACAGGACTGTTAATTTTATACATAGTATCAATAGTGTATATATGTTAATCCTAATCTCCTGGGATTGATGCAATAGCTTTAATGAAAGCAGATATCCTGACTTTCTTCTCTATCCGCACTGTCCAGTATGTCAGAGATAGCCACATGTGTCTATGGACTGCCTGAAAGATTCAGACTTCCTATGGGGGAAAAATGCAGGACATCTCATCAGTAACTTTGTCATATTTGTTACATGTTGAAAGGGTATTTTGGATATATTGTGTCAAATTAAATATATTATTAAAACTAAGCCCCCAATTTCTTTATTCTTTTGCTAAATGTAGCTACTAGAAAATCTAAACTCACAGATGTGACTTGTCTTTCTGTTTCTACTTTAGTGATAGATCTCAGCCCTGGCTGTTTATCATGACCCACAGACCTCACAGTAAACCTTGGCCATTAGACCTCTCAGGGTTCAGGCTGAGAGTTTACATTTCCGACAAGTGACCTGGGTGATTGCAACACATATGGTCCACAAGCTACTCCTGTAAATGGTTCAGATGTACGTATTACAGGTTTTATAAGGTCTGCTTCCTTCAGCTGAAAGGCCTTGGGTAAGCTAGCTCTTTGAATTTGGTCTGATTCCAGGAATCGTTTATGTGGGAGAGCTTTATGAGCAAAACCATTTCTGGTAAGCTGTTTTCAGTAGGGTGCTTTCAGTGGCAGCCCAGGCTGAGAAATGCCTAACTCCAGGGAGATCATTTAAGTAAATAAAAATGGTGCCTTCTGCAGGCTCTACATCACTGTGCCCCTGTTTGCCAGACTCAGGAAGGGTACCCATTTTGGTCTTAAGGGGCTTCCCAGGTGACTCGTTGGTGAAGAATCTGCCTGCCAGTGCAGGACACATGGGTTCAGTCCCTGGGTTGGGAGGATCCCCAGAGAAGGAAATGGAAACCCATTCCAGTATGCTTGCCTGGAGGGCTACCGTCCATGGGGTTACAAAGCATCAGGCCCTGGTTAGTGCCTAGGCAACAGCAGCAACAACTGGTCTAATCTGCCGAAGTACAGGCTGGTGAGACACAAGCATGGTCACCTGTGGCTGCCCCTTGGTGTGAACTCAGGCTGAAGTCTAATTTGGAAGTGAATAAATAGTAAAAGACAGGTACAGTGACAAGCGCATGCCTCCCTATGCATTTTTCCCCCAATGACATGTGTGTGTGATGAGTTGCTTCACTCCTGTCTGACTCTGTGCCACCCTATGGACAGTAGCCCAGCAGGCTCCTCAGTCCATGGTATTCTCCAGGCAAGAATATTGGAGTGGGTTACCATGCCCTCCTCCAGGGTATCTTTCCAACCCAGAGATCAAACCCGCATCTCTTATATCTACTTGCCTCGGCAGGTGGGTTCTTTACCACTAGCACCACCTGGGAAGCCCCTTTCCAGTAACACTTATTTCCAATTAATAAGATGTCTTTGGTTTAGGCATCTCCTTATCTTAATTTAGCATATCCACAGTCATGGATATTTACTATTGATTTTCAGAGTAAACTCTTAAGTGGCCCTTATTTCAAGGGCTGTTAATAACAGCAGGACCAGTCTTTCCAGAGTCTGAGAAAAATAATGATTCCTGTATAGCCCAGAAATCTCAGTTATACTGCTACTCAGAATCATGCAAATGCAGGCCTGTATTTACAGATCTGGTAGAAGCCTTCTACTTTAACAGAAATTCTTTTCTGGCACCTCAGGTCCCGTAGATGACGGGGCAGACCCCACAAGAGGGTGTTTGCGCACATTCTGCTTGGTATGCTCTGTGAACCACGTGACTATATTTTCAAAAAGATCATTTATTTAGTCACTACGGTAAGGACAGGGAGGCCTGGCGTGCTGTGATTCATGGGGTCGCAAAGAGTCGGACACGACTGAGCGACTGAACTGAACTGAACTGAAGGTATTTACTGGGATGGCAGCTTCATTCTGGATTCTCTCCATCAAGATTTGTGGTTCTTTTCTTTCATGGCTCTTCCCTTTCTCTTAAGGTGCCCCCAGAAAAGACTGAAATAGAACTGCTTCGTATGCTTGGTCTTTTTTTCTTCTTCCCAGAAATCAGCTTCCTTTGGACTTGTAGAAGACCTTGTATCTCTGCCAGCTCATTACATTTTGAGTAATATTATCAAATGTAGAACTTAAGTTTTTAAAATAGAACTTTAAGTCGTTTTATGAAAGAACAGCTTGTCTAGATCATGATAACACCTTGTTAAATTGAATAGATCCTTGTCTTAACTACTGAGTAAGTTAATGTTCCTTTAAAATATCATTCATTTGAGAAACAGCAGGAGTAAGTGGGGAATTTTTTTTCTCTCTGCATTTAACTCCAGCTTCATGGAGATTTTTGATTTCATTAAATAAATTCAAGCAACCTCTAAAACTGTCTCAGGTTCTATAGCCATAATGCCCAAATGTCTTTACAAGGCACGCGGTCATTCATATCCTGCTCCAGACATTAAGTTCCAGCATCATCTGTCTCCCAAGTCATCCTCTGGCCCAGGCACCCTGGTCACTAGCCAGAGTGCACACACTGTTCCCAGTGCTTCCTGGCTTCTTCAGAGCTCTATCAATTTGACTTCATTCTCTCCTCACCTTCGAGACTTATAACACTTTCCATCTAACAAACTGTCACTCATCCTCTCTGAAACCCTCCGCCACCCCTCCCAGAAATGTTTCCTCTCCTGTGAAACTTCTCCAACTCCCCTGGGCACTGTTATATCTCATCTACCTCTACTTTAGCACTGAATTCTAAATCAGATTACTTACATATACTTATTCCTCACAAAGGGCTTCCCTGATAGCTCAGTTGGTAAAGAATCCAACTGCAATGCCGACTCCAGTCCAATTCCTGGGTCGGGAAGATCTGCTGGAGAAGGGATAGGCTACCCACTCCAGTATTACTGGGCTTCCCTTGTGGCTCAGCTGGTAAAGAGTCTGCCTGAAATGCAGGAGACCTGGGTTCAATCCCTGGGTTGGGAATATCCCCTGGAGAAGGGAAAGGCTACCCATTCCAGTATTCTGGCCTGGATAATTCCATGGACTGTATAGTCTATGAGGTCACAAAGAGTTGGACAAGACTGAGAAAATTTCACTTTACATTCTTCAGAAGGGAGCACTGGAGGGGAGAAATTCAGTTCAATTCATATTTGTCTTCAAGGAGTAGAGCGAACAGGTATTTGAAGACAATTACTGAATTTCAATCTTCTGACTTTTCTGTTGCCACAGGCTCCCAGTTTCTTCAAGCTGTATCATCTGCATCATTCCTCACCTGAGGAACTTATCTTTTAACAGGCTTCCCCTTGCTGATGTGTTTTAAATGAAGCTATCTGGGGTTGCAAGGGTAGTACCTAAAAGGCCACATGATTTGCCAGCCTTCCAGGGAGGCCTCCAGGATACTCACCTTTCCATCTGGTCTTCCTCCTTACATGTTGCTTGGACGCTGGCTTACCTTGAACTAGGGAAGGGCATAGTCTGGTGTTTCACCTTCTACTAGGTCCGTCTTTGGAGCCCCGTGTTCTGCTTCCTGGCCTAGCCTGCAGAAACCCTGACATGGCTACTTATGTAGTTCTGTACCATCTGTGAACCACGTGACTAGCTTTTAAAATCAGATAATGTCTCTGATTACTCATGCATTTACTGGTACAGTAGGGCTTCCCTGGTCTTGTGACTCAGATGGTAAAAGAATCGCCTGCAGTGTAGGAGACTTGGGTTTGATCCCTGGGTCCGGAAACTTCCCTGGAGAGGGAACGGCAATCCACTGCAGTATTCTTGCCTGGAGAATTCCATGGACAGAGGAGCCTGGTGGACTACAGTCCATGAGTCACAAAAAGCCGGAAACGACTGAGTGATTAACACTCTCACTGTTCAAGTTCACTTTAGATCCCTTTCATCAAGGATTTGCAGGTTCTTTGAAAGGCAAGACTGGATCCCATCTGACTCTCACCATCCTACCTAACATTTGTGGTTTAGATTCGATGCCTCTGGTTTTTGTTTGTGTTATTTTAATTGATGTTATCATGCCATTCTTACTGTTTGAACATGAACAACTATGGTAGACTTTATTTCGAAGCTACAAGCTACATGTATTGAGAAGCAACATTTTTTAAGCACAACTCTTAACCCACATACACATTTCTAAGCCCAATTAAGACCAATAAAATGTTTATAAGTTGAATTATATAACCCTTCTTTATCCCTGACATGGCATAAATTTGCTTAAGAGAAATTGTCATAGCCATTGTCTCAGCTATGTTCCAGAGGCTGTAGCTTGCAAAAACAAACAAATGAAAACCAAATTTGGTGCCACTGTTGGAACTCACATTGGAGAAAAATGGCCCTAACATGGACACAATTTTTCTCTGGATCTTCACTAGATTGAAGCACTGTTTTCTATGATAACAACATAACATTTCACTAAATTATAAGTGTGTTTGGGAGATTATAAGCTCTTCTAGTGTTTGGGGAACAGATTTGCAACATCAAAGACCATGTTGGGTTTCGGTTTTGGTTTTGTTTTTTGCATTGATGCATGTTTACAATATATATGACTTTATAAGAAAATATTCTTTTTAATGCCAAGTTCAATTGCCAAAATAAAGATGCTGTGAATAACAACAGAATGTGCAATGCAATTTGGCTTCGTGCTTCCTGGGAAGAACCCACTTCTCCTATAATAAATAGAGTGGTCAATAGTGACAGGAACGCTGTTAGAAATGGCAACTAAGTTGTGCTCACCAGTGTTTAATTGACAGTGCCGTACTGCCTTCAGGGATGAAGTGCAAGTGCTGTGTTACAAGTCATCTCATGATTTTTTGTGGTTCAATGGTTTATCTTCATAAAACACAAATGACAGACAGTTTTCTGTTGTTCCTTTGAGTGAAATATGGTTTGCTTGCAGTATGTTTTGTGAATTCACTTAACTATGGCTATGTACACATAATTCATAATCAGGTTCATGCATGAGTAGCTGAAATATAAATAGGAACACTTAAGACTGCCTCAAAATCAGATTTCATTCTCCATTTATGTAGTCATAGCAGGAGAGTTTAAAGATGTATAATAATAAGCCTTGGTGAATGTTTGAGCAATTCAGAAAAGAAATAAAAGCTAATGGGAACAAAAAAGAGAAGAGCCATAATGTTACTGAGCTAAGGATAAGACTGACGAAGGTTAATTTTTTTTAAAATAAATCATGGAACAGAGTATCAAAATGAGAACTTAAATTTCTAGCTTAATCCTATTTGATTATTTCCCTCTGATTTTTGTTTTGGAGTGGACATAATTCACGTTTCTAAGTATAATTAATATAAATTTATCTTAAAATTTTCCATTTGCACATTATAAACATCATTGTGAGGATGTTGTCGACAAGCCTCAATTTTACTTATAGTCCATAGCTGCCAGATTTATCTTATAAAGATATCTCTAACTATGCCACCACTTCACTTCATGAAATTCTTCCGAATATAGTTCAAACTTTTAACTTAAAATTCAGAGTCCATCATGAGTCGGCATCAATCAGTACCTCTTGCCACATCTCCTGCATGCAAAATGTTCTTACCGAAGGACACACAGTCCATTTGTTCATTCAGCAAACACGCATTGCGCATTGAAGCTCTGGGGATCCAAAGATAAAAATATGCAGTTCATGTATATTTATTTATGTGGTCAAGGAGCTCAGGAAGGGACAGAAATCATGCAAACAAAATAACCTGCTAAACTTCCATCCCTTTATTCTTAACAGTCCCTTCGTTTCAAGGAGCCTTACTATCCAAATGCATTAATGAAAACTTTCCTATGGGGTTTTCGTGGAACTTCTCCCTAATCCCCTGAAAAGAACATAAGCCATCCATTCCAAAGATCATCCTCAGTTATTTATTTTAGCACTAGGCAATATGTACTTAATTTACATGCATGTGCACTCCAAAAATCAGTATCTCTGACTCACTGGAAAAGACTCTGATGCTGGGAAGGATTGGGGGCAGGAGGAGAAGGGGACGACAGAGAATGAGATGGCTGGATGGCATCACCAACTCGATGGACATGAGTTTGAGTGAACTCCGGGAGTTGGTGATGGACAGGGAGGCCTGGCGTGCTGTGATTCATGGGGTCGCAGAGTTGGACACGACTGAGCGACTGAACTGAACTGAACTGAAGTCAGAGATAATGTTCCAAATCGTTCCTTTCCCCAGCTATCACCAGGAATTTGTAACTGCAGAAAAACTGCGTATCTGTTGAGTAAGTAAAACATTCATGTTTATTTGGAGGTAGAATCACTCTTATTTCCTCCTTATAAATGTAGGAGAGAAAAGTTACCATTTCTCTCAACCATGATGTCAATAGCTATAAAATCAGATGATTCAATGATTGAAATGAAAAACAACATGCTTTCAAAAAATTCACAGCACATTTTATACAATTTCATATTGATGAAATTTTTATCTCTATAAAGGAAAATGAAGCATTCCTATTGCTTCAATAATAATAAAAAAAGCATGATGATTTTCTCTACAATACACAATTTTGTTTGTCATATCATCTAATCTCTTATAATTAATTCTTTTGAAGTATTTCAGTCTATCTTTTTGTAAAATATTTAGTAATAAAACTTGCACAATTACTATAAAATGATTCTAAAATTGCAAATAAGTGAAATTTATACTTTTGCATCTATAGGATTTTATAACCTTGCACTTCCAGAAGAATGGAACTTACAATTTTTACTATAAAATTAATAAATACAAATAAACTTCTATATTGAATATAGATCATTATACATAGCTAGCTGCTGCTGCTGCTGTTGCATCGCTTCAGTCGAGTCCGACTCTGTGCGACCCCATAGACGGCAGCCCACCAGGCTCCCCCGTCCCTGGGATTCTCCAGGCAAGAACACTGGAGTGGGTTGCCATTTCCTTCTCCAATGTGTGAAAGTAAAAAGTGAAAGTGTGGTCGCTCAGTCACGTCCGACTGAGTGACCCCATGGACTGCAGCCTACCAGGCTCCTCCATCCATTGGATTTTCTAGGCAAGAGTACTGGAGTGGCTTGCCATTGCCTTCTCCGACATAGCTTGCTAGACACATCCAAAAATACATACTTGAAATAAGAATTATAATGAAGATGTTTAAATAACTGACTCCAAATTTAATCACTCTGAAACTTATCTTTATAATATTATGCCAAATATGTTAGTAATACTTATTTAAATTTCAATATGTTGTTATAATCTACATAAATTTATTAGTGATAGATACACTTGAATTTTAGAGAATGCCTTAAAAAGTTCTGCACAGGATGACTGTTAAAGAATATCAGTCAGTTAAAAAGTATATTTGCAAAGGAAAAAGTAAAAGATCATGATTTAATTTTCAAACAGACTGAAGTTGGACTATCATTCATTCCTAAAACATTGACTCAAACCAGGGAAGAGAAATCTTGCTGAAAAAAATATCTTTCTCATAGTAGACTTTCAGTAACTATTTGATGAAAGCAGGCAACAGAGCCTCACAATTCCATGGTCAGTGTTCTTTATGTTCATGCCAATAGGATGTAATAATCATATAAAACACCTTTTCATCCAGCACCTAACTTCCCTAAGGCAGAGACTTAGTCTACGTTTTTAATTCCTCATTGTCATGATATAATAGATCATTGACTCAATGGACACGATGAATTTGAGCAAACTCCAGGAGATAGTGAAGGACAGGGACGCCTGATGTGCTGCAGTCCATGGGGCTGCAGAATCAGACAAAACTTAATGACTTAACAACAACAAAATTATAGTTTTGATTTTGAAGTGCCTATAGTTTTTCCAGTAGTCATGTATGGGTATAAGAGTTGAACCATAAGTAAAGCTGAGTGCCAGACAATTGATGCTTTTGAATTGTGGTGCTGAGAAGACTCTCAAGAGTCCCTTGAACAGCAAGTCAATCCTAAAGCAAATCAGTCCTGAATATTCATTGGAAGGACTGATGCTGAAACTTCATTACTCTGGCCACCTGATGTGAAGAGCTGACTCATTGGAAAAGACTCTAATGCTGAGAAAGATTGAGAGCAGTAGGAGAAGGGGACGACAGAGGATGAGATGGTTGGATGGCATCACCAACTCAATGGACATGAGTGCGAGCAAACTCTGGGAGATAGTGATGGACAGGGAAGCCTGGCGTGCTGCAGTTCATGGGGTCACAATGGTTCAGACATGACTTAGCGACTGGGCAACAATATTATAGTACCTGAAACAATAATACAGTACCTGTGATTTAAATCATAACTGGGCTCTAGCTTTGCTATGTAGACCTGTCCCAAGAAGATCCACCCTGCTGCCACACATCAGGAATTTATAATCCTGGTCAGCTTGTTACAGACCAGTTCCATCACAAGGATTCCTCTTGCCCAGTGTCACTTGCGTTAACAGAATGAGACCAAGATGAGACCCACTTGGATTCAGAAGCAAAGGGACACTAATGAAAGACTGGAGAGGTGCAAGCAAAGCTCTAACCTCCAGGTTACACTAGTGGTAAAGAACCTGCCCACCACTGCAGGAGACGTAAGAAACACGGGTTCCATTCCAAAATCCCCTGGAGGAGGGAATGGCAGCCCACTCCAGTGTTCTTGCCTGCAGAAGCCCATGGACAGAGGAGCCTGGTGGGCTACAGTCCATGGGGTCACAGAGTAGGACTCAATGGAAGCAACTTAGCACACCTGGAACTAGCACAGCTGCTCTCAGCCTCTCAGCCCACCTCCCCGACCCCTTGCTGTGGGAAAGGCTCCTTTTAGGAATCCCATGGAATTGTCGGGTGGCTGGAGCAACTCTGCTGCTCCCAGCCCAGATGGCAGTGCCCAGTGCAGCGTCTCTGCACGCGGCCCACACGGCCATCTTGGACCCAGGCGTCTTGCGGAAGTTGGTACTTCTGCACACGGCCCGCCTGGCTGAGGTGATGACGCCGCCATCTTGTGTCTGTCAGGAACTCCGCGTCTGAAGCGCCAGGTGCGAGTTCTCTGCTCGAGGCTCCCTAGGAGAGAGTGAAACTAGATAAGTACGAAGGAAAAGAAGGAAAAAAAAAGCTTTATTATCCAGATTCTGATTTTCTTTCCTGGGAATTATTAGTAGGCTTTGCTGGTGCTAGTGACACGCTGTCTGAGGTTTCCCCACCTCACCAGACCAACCTTGGACTTAGCCAGTTTAGACGCTAAGTGCTCGAAGAATGAAATCATCGATGACACCGTGCTTAGAACGAAGGCGTTATCACTAAGCTTCAGTAGTCAGAGTGAAAATTGTTACTGTTTACAAGTGTTCAAAAGAGATCTCTCCTCATATATGAAGCACTGTCTGACTTAAAGGATAGGAGTTTTTCCTTAGAAACTGTGTAGCAGAATGAACTAATGCAACTCCAAAGGAAAGGGAAGTGGTTAGTCCCTTTTTATTTTTATTTTTTTATTGATGTAAATAGTGGTGATTGTTTTCTAAATGCACAGACCTTGATTGTAAACTATGTCGCTTGTAACCCTGTGTTTTCATTTGAGCCAAGATGTTGCCAAAGTTGAGAAACCTCTGTTTTTAAACAAGCAAAATCAATAGGAGGTCTAGTGTCCAATTCTTGTCTGCTCCAGTTCCTTTTGAGAACTCATTGGGAAGAAATAAATAAGTGGATTGGACACAGGAAAACAATAACAGAAGCCCTTTTCTGCCTTTGCTCAATTCAGAGTCGAAAACAGAGGTCAGACAGCCTCCAGCAAATCTGCTTCATATTCAGTCTTCTCTTCCCCAGTGACCACAATAGCTGGTGGAAGTGGTGCTCAGTAAAATGCAAACGGGTCGACTCAAATGCCAACGTTTTCATTTTGTTTTGATGACTTTCTCAGAGAATACCAATGTTCAGCTTAGATCTTTTTTACCCCCTCTGTAGTGCCCTTTGGGAATGAACATTTTCTCTTTTAAAAGCCACACAAAGCTTAACACAAGCGGCTTTATTGTTTTCTCTCTCAGGAAACTACCAAAAAAAAAAAAAGACTAATGTATTACTTAATGAAGCTATTCATTGCTTAATAAAAATAAATTAGTAACAATAACTGTTATACTCACATTAACCTTATTTTCACACTTTAATGTAGAAGTGAGGCTAATGTATTATATGTGTAC
This sequence comes from Moschus berezovskii, assembly GCF_049115385.1. NCBI lineage: Eukaryota > Metazoa > Chordata > Mammalia > Artiodactyla > Moschidae > Moschus > Moschus berezovskii. Next base: position 120,217,859 of record NC_142462.1, read on the forward strand.
CATCCTGTGCTTTAAAAAAAAAAGGTTGCTGGAAAATATAAATCTGAAAAAAAAAAAAACAGATGGTAAAATATGTATTTCTTTTAAACAATGCTGTGTTAGTTTCAGATGTGTCACAAAGTGATTCAATTATATATGTACTTATTGTTTTCCAATTCTTTTCCTATTTAGGTCATTACAGAATTTTGAATAGAGTTCCTGAATTTTGAGTAGCCTTTTGCTGATTTTTTATTTTAAATAGAGTGGTTGTTTCTTGTTCATTGTTATTTTAGAAATTTGAGTTAATAGCCACTGTTAAGCCCTTTTGAACTGTGGTGCTGGAGTTGAGAGTTGAGAGTCCCTTGGACTGCAAGGAGTTCCAGCCAGTCCATTCTAAAGGAGATCAATCCTGGCTCTTCATTGGAGGGACTGATGATAAAGCTGAAACTCCAATACTTTGGCCACCTTATGCGAAGAGTTGATTTGCTGGAAAAGACGCTGATGCTGGGAAAGATTGGGGGCGGGAGGAGAAGGGGACGACAGAGAGTGAGATGTCTGGATGGCATCACCGACTCGATGGACATGAGTTTGAGTGAACTCCGGGAGTTGGTGATGGACAGGGAGGCCTGGCGTGCTGTGATTCATGGGGTTGCAAGGAGTTGAACACGACTGAGTGACTGAACTGAACTGAACTGAGATAGTATATTAAAAAGCAGAGACATTACTTTGCCAACCAAGGTCCATCTAATCAAGGCTATGGTTTGTCCAGTGGTCATGTATGGATGTGAGAGTTGGACTGTGAAGAAAGCTGATCGCCGAAGAATTGATGCCTTTGAACTGTGGTGCTAGAGAAGACTCTTGAGAGTCCCTTATACTGCAAGGAGATCCATTCTAAAGGAGATCAATCCTGGGTGTTCATTGGAAGGACTGATGCTAAAGCTGAAACTCCAGTACTTTGGCCACCTCATGCAACGAGTTGACTCACTGGAAAAGACTCTGATGCTGGGAGGGATTGGGAGCAGGAGGAGAAGGGGACGACAGAGGATGAGATGGCTGGATGGCATCACCAAGTCGATGGATATGAGTTTGAGTGAACTCCGGAAGTTGGTGATGGACAGGGAGGCCTGGCGTGCTGTGATTCATGGGGTCACAAAGAGTCGGACATGACTGAGCGACTGAACTGAACTGAACTGAAGCCCAGCTACCAAACCCTCATGCTTTGGAATATACAAAGTTGCAGTACTGATAGTAAGCACAGCTTTGAAAAGTGAAAAAAATATCATTGACTTGAAATCCACACCAGAGTCTTATTTCCAATTATGCCATTTACTGCTTGATATCGACAGGCCTCTTCACCTTCTGAGTCTTGATTTGCTCACTACTTCCTTTTCAGAGTGGAGAAGTAGCTCTGGTTACCCACAGAATGACTAGTTATTTGTTTTGTAATGTTCACATGTAGCTTTCTCCAAAGTTCATGATATAGAAAGGCTGATAAACACCAATATTATGAACTTCTGGTGTAACATTTTTGTTAATAAATCAAGACGTGATATAGGAGTTCCCAGCATCACTATCATCACCCTTGGAAGTGGGTGAATTCACTATATTTACACAATCTGTTTGTCAAAAACTTATTTTAAAGATTATTATTTAAAGGCAATAGATGTATTAATAATCTATGCTCTATGAGGTCAGGAACTTTGATTTTGATGTAGCCCTTGTGTCCCAGGCATTACCTGTCACATAATATTGAGTAAGTGAATGAAAGAATTTACTGACTATATCCTTCTTCACAATATTAATGGGATGGTTTAGCTCATAACTATACTCCTCATGAATAAGTTCTTTATGAATATATTCATTAAAAGACTGAATCTGTGACCTGAGCTTCTGATAAATTGAACAGTCCTTAAAACACTACCAACACATTCACATTTATTGAACCTATTTAAGAGAAATATATTCATGAATATATTCATGAGAAGAATATATTCATATTCATGGAATATATTCTAGAAGAATATTCCTTAACTCAATTCCCTGATGAGTTTGTAAATTTGATGAATTTAGTGAATTAGTTGTTTGTGAATTGATTCTTTGGATAGTTATTTTTGATCTATCACTTTTAGAGAATTGGTTTTCGGTGAATTGACCCAGAGTCCCTTTTCTTGACTCTGGTGGGTATGATCATGGGTAGATAGGCTACTGGCTATTGGAGCTCACCACCCCAGAGGTGCAGATATCCTTCAGTGAAATCTCTGCTCATGAAGGGAAAGCACCTTTCTTCCAAAAGCAGAGAATTTAGAAGCCGAAGTCAACTTCAGAGAAAGAATTACTTAATCAGATTCTCACTGGCTCACTGTTTCACCTTCTTCTCCCTGAAATCTATCTTCTTGTCCTTCCTTGTTTTTCAGAGACTGTAGCTTTGTCTTGGGGATTTGTTAGCAGGTATGAATATTTAGTGCAGTTACTAAAGACTGGCTTTAGCTATTAAGAGTGTGCTCTGTATTTATAGTATGTAATATGAATACAGGATACCCTGTGTATACTGTATGTATAAACAGTATAATATATATAAATTAATTATAAGCCACATGATATTTTTCCTCAAGTCACCCTTGCTTTTCCAAATTCATAACCACAAAGGCTTGGCCTCTCATGGAGAGTCACTGGTCTTGAGCGACATAGTTTCTGATGAAATTATTCTCTCAGATACTTGAGAGCAGACAAAATATTGTGAACTTTCAAACTAAGTGAACTTGACAGCGGTGATTTCATGAAAACTAAGCATCAAGATAACTTTTAAAATTTACTCATGTTTAATTGAAGAATGATTGCCTTGCAGTGTTGTGTTAGTTTCTGCCATGCGTCAGCATGAATCAGCCACGGGTATACGTATGTCCCTTCTCTCTTGAAGCGCTATGCCACCCCTCTAGGCTGTCGCAGAACACCAGGTTGAGCTCCCTGCATCACATAGAAAGTTCCCACTAGCCATTTTACATGTGGTAATGCTTATGTTTCTGTGCTACTCTCTCAATTCATCCCACCCTCTCCTGCCCTGCGTGTGTCCACAAGTCTGTTCTCTATGTCCGCATCTCTATTGCAATAGGTTCATCAGTACCATCTTTCTAGATTACAAATATATGCATTAATACACAATATTTGTTTTTCTCTTTCTGACTTACTTCACTCTGTATAACAGGCTCTAATTTTATCTACCTTGCTAAAACTGACTCAGATTCATTCCTTTTGATGGCTAATATTCCATTGTATATATGTACCACAACTTCTTTATCCATTCATCTGCCAGTGGATGACTTGGTTGCTTCCATGTCCTGGCTATTGTAAACAGTGCTGCAATGAACATTGGGGTACATGTGTCATTTTGAATTGTGGTTTTTCTCAGGATATAGGCCCAGTAGTGAGATTGCTGGGTTGTATGGTACTTTTGCTCCTAGTTTTTAAAGACATCTCCACACTGTTCTCCATAGTGGCTGTATCAATTTACATTCCCACCAGTGCAGTAGAGTATTTGAACCATCTGGTTTACCTTTTAGTCTAAGATACAAAGACTGAACTCAAGAAAAATGGAAGCGAAGAAAGCCTAAAAGTGAAATTTTAAAAGGGCAAGTGATAGGCACTATAAAATTTAGAAAGAGTGCAATGAAAAGTGAATATATATTTATCAGAGGATTTTTTTTCTCTTATGAGTGAAAGCCGTTTGCATTCTCTGTATCTGTGAGAAATGAAAGGGTCACGGTTGATAAGTTAATCAAAGACAGGAAAGACCCTGAGTTGGGGAATAAAATTAGATATAATGTGAAAAATGGCATCACAGTTTAAAGCTCTTGAAAGTAAATGTCCTAAAGTCCCCCTCAGAATTTTTAAGTCTTTACTTAGTGATAGCCCACAGTTCACTTCAGTTCAGTAGCTCAACAGTGTCTGACTCTTTGTGAAGCCATGGACTGCTGCACATCAGGGCTCCATGTCCATCACCAACTCCCAGGATTTACTCAAAATCATGTGCATTAAGTCGGTAATGCCATCCAACCATCTCATCCTCTGTCGTCCCCTTCTCCTCCCGCCTTCAATCTTTCCCAGCATGAGGGAAATGAGTCAGCTCTTCGCATGAGGTGGCCAGAGTATTGGAGTTTCAGCTTCAGCATCAGTACTTCCAATGAATATTCAGGACTGATTTCCTTTACGATGGACTGGTTGGATCTACTTGCAGTCCACGGGACTCTCAAGAGTCTTCTCCAACACCACAGTTCAAAAGCATCAATTCTTTGGTGCTCAGCTTTCTTCACAGTACAACTCGCACATCCATACATGACCACTGGAAAAACCATAGCTTTGATGAGATGGACCTTTGTTGGCAAAGTAATGTGTCTGCTTTTTAATATGCTGTCTGGGTTGGTCATAACTTTTCTCCCAAGGAGCAAGTATCTTTTAATTTCATGGCTGCAATCACTATCTGCAGTGATTTTGGAGCCCAAAACAAAGTCTCTGTTTCCCCATTTATTTGCCATGAAGTGATGGGACCAGATGCCATGATCTTAGTTTTCTGAATGTTGAGTTTTAAGCCAACTTTTTCACTCTCCTCTTTCACTTTCATAAAGAGCCTCTTTAGTTCTTCTTCACTTTCTGCCAAAGGGTGCTGTCATATGTGTATATAAAGTTATTGAAATTTTTCCCAGCAATCTTGATTCCTGTTTGTGCTTCATCCAGTCCAGCATTCCTCATGATGTACTCTGCATATAAGTTAAATAAGCAAGGTGACAATATACAGCCTTCATGTACTCCTTTTCCTATTTGGAACCAGTCTGTTGTTCCATGTCCAGTTCTAACTGTTGCTACCTGACCTGCATACAAATTTCTCAAGAGGCAGGTCAGATGGTCTGGTATTCCCATCTCTTTCAAAATTTTGCACAGTTTGTTGTGATCCACACAGTCAAAGGCTTTGACGTAGTCAATAAAACAGAAGTAGATGTTTTTCTGGAACTCTCTTGCTCTTTCGATGATCCAGTGCGTGTTGGCAATTTGATCTCTGGTTCCTCTGCCTTTTCTAAATCTGGCTTGAGCATCTGAAGGTTCATGGTTCATGTACTGTTGAAGCCTGGCTTGAAGAATTTTGATCATTACTTTGCTAGCTTGTGAGATGACTGCAATTGTAGTCTGAGCATTCTTTGGCATTGCCTTTCTTTGGGATTGGAATGAAAACTGACCTTTTCCAGTCCTGTGGGCATTGCTGAGTTTTCCAAATTTGCTGGCATATTGAGTGCAACACTTTCACAGCATCATCTTTTAGGATTTGAAATAGCTCAACTGAAATTCCATCACCTCCACTAACTTTGTTCGTAGTGATGCTTCCTAAGGCCCACTTGACTTCTTTTTTTTTTTTCTGAGTGAAAGCAGTTTGCATTCTCTGTATCTGTGAGACATGAAAGTATCATGGTTGATAAGTTAATCAAAAACAGGAAAGACCATAAGTTGAGGAATGAAATTAGATGTAATGTGAAAAATGACATCACAGTTTAAAGCCCTTGAAAGTAAATGTCCTAAAGTCCCCCCAGAATTTTTGTAAAGTCTTTACCTAGTGATAGCCCAAAGTAATCTTTATTTTTCTTATACACCACAATTTATGTTAAATGAATGACATTAATAGCTATCAATTTTGCAAGTTACTATTGTTTTAATATTCTATAACTGTGTATACTTCTTAAGTTTTTGATGGTTCAATATGCATTTATCTCATGGCTCTTTAAAGATAATAGTGGCTTCCTATTATGTACAGTTTTACTTATTTCAATTAGATTATACATCACATAGACTTTTATCTTGCTTTATTTTTATTAAAATATACTATGCACATATAAAATGCACATATCAAGAATGTACAGCTTAGTGAAGGTTTTGAAAGACCAAACACACATCTGTAACCCTTACTCAGATCAAGAGACAGATCATTACCAATTACACCGAATTGCTTCTAAAGTCAGTAATTGATTTTGACTAGAATTTGCCCATCTAACAACCAACACTGAACAATGATAAATAAATAGCTACTAAAAAATACAATTGTGCCATATGGTATGGAAAAAAATCCATGTATACATGTTTCTAATGTTATCTATAGCTAGGATAAGAAAATGATAAATGTTAATCTATATCGAATTTTCATGCTATAAGACATTTGAAAGTAAAAGTCTTAGTCGCTCAGTTATGTCTGACTCTTTGTGACCCCATGGACTATATAGCCCATCAGGCTCCTCTGTCCATGGGATTCTTCTCCAGGCAAGAATACTGGAGTGGGTTGCCATGCTTTTCTCCAGAGAATCTTCCCAATTCTGGGATCAAATCCAGGTTTCCTGCACTGCAGGAAGATTCTTTACTGCCTGAGCCAGGGAAGCTCTCTAAGGCATCTAATCTACCACAAAGTCCCTCCGATTACCTCTTTTTGGTATGCTGCACTGTGACATCCGCTTCCTAATCCTTTATTAGTATTCCAGAGAATTTCTTTAGTAAAGGGCAAATTCTCTTGCCAGAAACCTTACTTCTTTTTCAATTTGCCAGTGCTTTCTGGGACTTTACCTCTTAAGTTAAAAAACAGAAATGGCTAAGAATTCTCTTTCAAAATTTAAACAGCGAAATATCATAATTTTTTCTATAGTGGTGGATCCATCCTCCAACTTGGTCCAAAGTCAGTTCTCTCGTACATTTCCATAAAGCAATCCCATCCTCTGTCCACTAAAGTACAAACTCAAATGACTATCTTCATCTTTTCAATGTGGATTCTTCTCTTTTCATCTCAGGCAAAGTCTCTTCCATGTTCTCTGAGTGGTTTGTGACCATCATGTTTAATGTTTAGAGTCAGCCAGCAGGACAAGTACAGATTTATTGACCAAAATACGCAACTTTAGTTATATGAGTATTTACTTTATTAATATGCTCTACATTACACTGTTTTTTAAATTGATTCATTGTCGGTTTTTCTATTCGCCTTTTTAGTACGTGAATGTACTGTACTCTTAAGTGTCTAAAGCTGAGAAGAATCTTGTAATCAACTGATATGAATCATTCATTTTAGTGATAAGAATTTCTGGGCCAGAGAGTAAGTGTAGCATGTCTCCATGTTATCCAGATTTTAATCTGGCTCTGTTTTCATGTGTCACGCTGTACTCCTATCTTATGTGTCCTCTAGTGAATTTCACACTTATGTGCATACATATATACAAACACACACGCATGTACACACAACTTGTGTACACAATGCAATCCCATGAAACCACACTAAAAATAAATCAATGGTTTAAACATTTTATGATATAATAATATATTAATTTTTGAAATATTGGTTTGAATTTTTTATCTTAGCTGATGCTTATCACATTCAGGTTATAATTCACAAGAAAGGATGGGTGGGATAAATTTGTAACTCAGCATTTTTTAAACAAATGTGACTTCAGTGTGCTTACCTGTATGTACTGTTTTTGCTCTCCTGTTTTGCTGCAAGAGATGAGAAGAACCTACCAAAAGGTGACTGACACTCAAAAAAGGATTGTTGACTTGAAGACTGCAGGAGATAGCAGTTCATAAATACTGGGAGAGGTGCCCTTCATGGTTCAGTGCTTATTAATAGTCCAGTTGGAGGAAATGACACAGAGCTGAATCACTCAGAAGCAACTTCTCATGCTAGGAGTCACGTAGTGGAACTAGCAGTAGAGAGGTTGGCAGAAAAATAACTACATGTAAAACGTAGAAACTGGACTTTTACCTATGTCTGTGACCTAGTTACAAGAGCTAGACCCTGCCTTTGAGTAAAGGATGAAAATTATTCAGTGGCAAGTAGAAACACAGAGAGTTCTGTTAAACAGGAGTAATGCAGAATTATCTGAAATGAGAAGCTCTGGTTTTATTATGCATTTTATGATGCAATTTAAAAAATAATGATTTACATTCAAATCAAAGGGATTGCTCCTGAACATAATATATTAAGATATCTAATCCATTCCAGGACTCTGCCCATGATTTTTCTCTGAACTCAGAAATTTCTGAACCGCTAAATATCTGGATAACCTCTCTAATTTAAAGACAATTTTTGCACCCTAGTTATCCCGCTTACACAGGTATAAAAACGGTTGTTTTAATCAAAGCCACTTAGATTCCCAGCTCTCTATGGCTATGATGAAACTAAGACTTTGAAAGCTGTTTGGAAGAAAAGAGGGAATTTTGCTATGCATACTGTTTTAAAGAAAAGCAGTCTTAAAGTCTGACAACTGTTAATGTTTTGTATTTGTTTTATTATCAAAATTTAGAAAAATGAGAAAATGGATTCAAGAATTCACCTACACTACCAGGTGTGAGATCGATAGCTGATGAGAAGTTACTGTGTAGCCCAGGGAGCCAAGTTTGGCGCTCCGTGATGACTTGCACGGGTGGAATGGGTGCAGGGGAAGTAGGCTAGAGAGGGAGGGGTATGTATGTAATTATAGCTCATTTGCATTGTCGTATGGCAGTAAGCAACACGACACTATAGAACAACTTTTTTTATATTTAATCAAATTAAAAAAAATAAAGAATTAACCTAGGCTGTGTATGTGTTATTCACACAGTCATGTCCAACTCTTTGCAACCCCGTGGACTTGTAGCCTGCCAGGCTCCTCTGTCCATGGAATTCTCAAGGCAAGAATACCGGAGTGGGTTGCCACTCCCTGTTTCAGTAACTTAGGCTAAGTTGCTATTATTATCTTCATTTATGATGTTCCTAGTATTCTTTCTCTAAGATATTCCTTTTGCATTACTTCTAAAATATTGTTAGAACAGAATAGAAAAGCAGTCATTGACTGATAGTGTGTTGGGGTTCTGTTTACGCCCTGATGTGTAAGAGGACAGGAACTCTGTGCCTTTGGGACATGGGTGAGATAAGGTACTCTGTAATCATTCTGATATTCACAAGTGGGGTTATGCCAGCTGGGAAGGTGGGGAGTCACAGGTTCAACAGCATATTATAGAAAGGCTGTGGAAAACAAGAAAGCGCCAACCTTTGGTATTACCTCGCGTCCAAGACCCTAGCTGGCTCCCAAAATCATCTCAGCTACATTTTGCCTTCTTCATTTATCTTTCATTTCTTTTTCCTGAGCCCTCTCAGTTTATAGAATATAGGGAAATGTTTCATGGCAGTTATAAAAATGTCTAAAGATATTCTAAACATTTTAAAAATGTTTAAAAGTTATTTAAACCTCATTAGATGGTACAGTAAGACAAAGTTTTTGAGACCAGGAGTCATAAAATTTATTTTTATATTCTCTACAATGTTTTGCACAGGTATGCCCCTAAAAAGGGAGAAATTGATTTGAATGTCCTTGCGATTTAGACAGTATTGGTTTCCTATAAATAAGGATGCTTCTCTGCCTTTAAAGAAATATTGTATGATATTGCAACTTATCTGAGACATATGTGGAATAAGGATAAAACACTAAACATAACTTAGTTAATTTAGATTTAAGAATGAATTGGAGCATTAGTAATGATAACTTATTTTTCAAAAACAGGATAATAATTGTTTCACAACTACAACTTTCTGTGTGTGTTAAGTAGTTTCAGTCATGTCCGACTATTTGCGACCCTATGGAATGTAGCCCTCCAGGATCTTCTGTCCATGGGATTCTCCAGGCAAGAGTACTGGAGTGGGTCTCCGTTTTCTCCTCCAGGGTATCTTCCCAACCCAGGGATGATCCCGTCTCTTGTGTCTCCTGTGTTGGCAGGTGGGCTCTTTGACACTAGTGCCACCTGGGAAGCCACTGACCTTTAAATGTTCCTTTTCATCTGTTTGCCCCAAACCTACCTGGGAAGTTCTACAACTTTCTACTTAAGACAAAAATGGAACAGTGACTATAAATAATAATATTAATAAATATTTAGGTTTTAAACCAAATAACTGGCATGTTTATTTTAAAAAATTTATTTCTATAACTATTTTATTTCAACTGCTGTACAACACTGTATCTTTGGGATTATATATATGTGTGTGTGTGTGTGTGTGCGCATGCATTAATCAGAAGTCCTATGAATTAAAACTTCTTTTAAACTAGCCATAACTTCTTTTTTAAATTTTTTAACTGGAGGATAATTGCTTTTCAGTATTGTCATAACTTCTTATGAAATGCAATTATATTACATTTTATATTTAAGTTAGACTAAAACACTGAGATGAATGAATGTATATGCTAAAACAGGTACATGAACTGGAGCCCTAGATTGATAAGATTTATTGAAGGTGATATTTATTTAATCATATTACTACTAAAGACACTTGCTTTGGAAGACTGTCTCAAGCAAAGAGTCATTATTAGAATAGTCATACATCTTTGAATGAGATTTTGAAGTATAATAATAATTGACTTCGGGCTGGGAATCAGTAATGGTTGAAACAAGTTTTAGAGAACTTACATGAAAACAGTCTTGGAGTAGTTATTTTAAGTTTTTTTTAACATCCTAAAATATTGACATTCAAAAGTTAAACATAGTAATACAGAGTCTTATTGGGTTTCCCCTGTTTGATAGGAAATAATGGCATGTCTCATACTGGGTTTCTCATTGTTTGATAATGCAGTAAACAAAGCATAAAGTGGGCATTGAACAAAATTTAGTTGAATTTAAAAATGAATATCATCATTCAGTTCAGTTCAGTCGCTCAGTTGTGTCCGACTCTCCGCGACCCCATGAATCACAGCACGCCAGGCCTTCCTGTCCATCACCAACTCCCAGAGTTCACTCAAACTCATGTCCATCGAGTCAGTGATACCATCCAGCCATCTCATTCTCTGTTGTCCCCTTCTCCTCCTGCCCCCAATCCTTCCCAGCATCAGACTCTTTTCCAGTGAGTCAACTTGTCGCATGAGGTGGCCAAAGTATTGGAGTTCCAGCTTTAGCATCAGTCCTTCCAATGAACACCCAGGACTGATCTCCTTTAGAATGGACTGGTTGGATCTTATTTAAAAATGCTTACATGAGAAAGTATGATTGACGTATATACACTATCATGTGTAAAATAGTTAGTGAAAATTTGCTAAATAACACAGGGAGCCCAGCCTGGTGCTGTGTGTTGACATAGAGAAGTAGGGTTGGAGAGGGGTTGGAGTCACAGGAGGGTAAAGGAAATGTACATAATTATGACTGATTTGTGTTGTTGTACAGCAGAAACCAATACAAAATTTTGGAGCAATTTTCCATCAATTAAAAAATAAAGCTGAAAAGTTTATATATTTTTGAAGTAAAAATTATACAATACAGTTGATCTTCATTATTTATAATAGTTATGTTATATGTGGGCTTCCCAGGTGGTGCCTAGTGGTAAAGAACCCACTTGCCAATTCAGTAGATATGAGATCCCTGGGTCGGGAATGTCCCCTGGAGGACTGCATGGCAACTCACTCCAGTATTCTTGCCTGGAGGATCCCATGAACAGTTGAGCCTGGCGGGCTACAGTCCATAGTGTTGCAAAGAGTCGGAAATGACTGAAGCGATTTAGTACTTGCACATGTCCTACATAATCATTGCAAACATTGAATTAACGACCACTGAACCATCACTCCTACAGGGAATATAGGGTTAAGTTCCTGAGCCTCTGGTCACAACATTTGCATCAATACATAACCTTGATTTATATATTAATGTTTAAAGTTACCTTTTAATGCATATAATTGATCCATTAACACTGAACTAAAAAATTGAACTCACAATCAACAGGATTATAACTTACGTGCAAAAGAAGCTTAACTAGCACATACACTTTCTCAAGACAGGCCAGCCTTCTTGCACTTAGGAACACTAAACTATTTTAATACCACATTTTGGGACTACTTTAAATGATAAAATTGACAAAAGCACAAACATGCAAAAAGAAAAAAAAACACAAAAAACACCGTGGCACTAATTATATAGCAAAAAGCACACTGATTGTGGGATGAGAGCCGAAACAAGTAGACAGACCTACTTGTTTGACCTCATTTGGGAACTTGTATTTTGGATAACTCTAATTTTTCATCAATCTCTGCATGCAGAAGTCCCTGAATGACCTTGCAAGAACAACTAGTATGGATTAGGGGTTAGAAATAAGTTATAGCAATAAGGTGAATCCACAAATACTGAATCCACGAATGAGAATCGATTCTGTGTGAAATACACAGAACTTGAAAGCATAATTTGATAGATTTTGATACATACATACACAAAAGCAATTGGTATTCCAGTGAAAATATAGAACATTTCAGCACCTCAGAAAGTTTCCTCGTGCCTCTTACGGTGCATTCCTACTTGCACCCGCCCCCCACAGGCAAGCACTCCTCATTGACATCACTATAGTTGTGCCTGTTCTAAAATTCCACATAAAAGGATTCATTCAGTATGTTATTTGTGTGTGTGTGTCTGCATGCTTTTTCTTTCAGCACAGTTTTTTTTTTTTAATTAGAGGATAATTACAATAATTGTGATGCTTTTTGCCATACACCAACATGAATCAGCATTAGTGTACATATGTCCCATCCCTCTTGAAAACTCCTTCCACCTCCCTCCCCACCCCACCCCTCTTGGTTGTCACAGAGCACTGGCTTTGGGTTCCCTGCATCATAGGACCAACTCCCACTGGCTATCTGTTTTTACAAATGATAATGTATATGTTTCAATGCTATTCTCTCATATCGTTTCACCCTCTCCTTCCCCCACTGTATCCAAAATATCTGGGTCTCCTTTGCTGCCCTTCAAGTAGAATCTTTAGTACTATCTTTCTAGATTACATATGTATGCATTCATTTGTGGTATTTGTCTTTCTTTTTCTGACTCACTTCACTCTGTATAATAGGCTCTAGTTTCATTTACCTCATTGGAACTGACTCAAATGTGGTCCTTTTTATAGCTGAGTAATATTCCATTGTGTGTATGCAACTTCCTTATCCATCCATCTGTCGATGGAGTCTCTGCAATCTTTCATGCAAAACAATGTTTGAACCACTAGGTCATTAGTCTTTATTACTTAGCAACATTTCCTTATTTGAATATACATTCTGTGGATATATAATTATTCCCAGTTGAGTAAAGCAGCTGAAACCTTCCTTTACAAGTATTTTTGCAACATGCTTTTTGATTTGGGGAGGGAAATACTTACGAGGGAAATTGTTGGGTCATAAAATTAATATATGTTTAACTTCATTTAAAAATTATCAAAGGGTTTTCAAAAGGGATTGCACCATTTTGCATCCTACCAGCAATGCATGAGAGTTCAAACTGATCCAGATCCTGATTAGTCCTTTTAATTTTTAGCCACTGAAGTGGTATAAAATTGTACATCAGTGTGGCTTTAATTCCCCTTATGACTGACAATGTCAAGAAATGTTTCATGTGGTTATGAGTAATGAATTTACCTTTATTTGTGTTGTGACTTTGCCCATTTTTGTCTCCCAAATATTGATTTATAAGAGCTTTTGTTGTATTTCAGTATGTTCCATTTTCAGATAAATATGTTGTAAATATTTTTCTTTAGTCTCTGTCTTGCCTTGAATTTTCTTAATCATGTCTATTGATGAGAGGGAATTTTAAATTTTGATGAAGCCCAATATATCAAGTGATTTTCATGTCCTTGGAGAAAAAAATGGCAACCCACTCCAGTATTCTTGCCTGGAGAATCCCAGGGATGGAGGAGCCTGGTGGGATGCCGTCTGTGGGGTCATACAGAGTCAGACACGACTGAAGCAACTTAGCAGCAGCAGCAGCAGGAAATCTCTTAAAACCCCAGAGTCATGAAGATACTTACTCTTTGTTATCCCTCAGAAACTTTACAGTTAGGCTTTTGTGTTTGAGTCTAAAATCCGTATAGAATTAAGTCTTGTGTGTTGAGTAAAGTAGAAATTGAAACACATTTTCCCCCTTTATTTAACCAGTTGTTTCAGCACCAAGTTTTGAAAAAAATCAAAGCAAAGAAACAAACACCTTTTCTTTCTCCACAGTATTGCCTTAGAGGCTTTGTCAAAAAAAAACACAATGGACCACATATGTTTGAGTCTAGTTCTAATTTCTTTCTGGAATACTGTAGCTTTATAACAAGTCTTCAAATCAGATGATAAGTTCTCTGCTGCTGCTGCTGCTGCTGCTGCTAAGTCACTTCAGTCGTGTCCGACTCTGTGTGACCCCATAGACTTTTGTTTTTTTCTTCTGATAATATTTAATTCTTAAGGTTTTAAAAATTCTTATAAATTATACAGTCTTGTCTTTTTATTTCTACAAAGACTAGTGTTGGGATTCTGACTAGGATCACGTAATATATTTCTGTTTATTTAAGTCTTTAATTTCCTCTGCAGTGATTTGGAAGTTTCAGTGTAAAACTTTTAAAGCTTCCCAAATGACTCTAAGGTGAATATAAGGTTAAAAAAAAAAAAATCACTTGTTAGGCTCTTTTTTTCTCAAAGGATTCTGGGTGCCTGAAAGGAAAGAATCCATCCCATCTCTAAGATTCTACAGATTAAGTTAGTGAAGTAGTCATATCTAGCAACACATAAAAAATGTCATGCAGTAGGCTCTCCCCAGTGTATATTTCTAAATTAAAGCTTCCATTCAAGGGGTTGTTTCTGAACGAAGCCATGTTCCAAAGTGACTTTCTCTCTGTACCTATACAAAGGGTCATTTAACAATTTCTTCAGCTTAAAAGAAAAAAAGTATTATGTGCCTACTCAAGCATCATATTGCATTTTCTTTCTGATTGTAGTTGGTCATATTTAGATGGTTCAGATTGACGTGTAAAAGTCCACAAGATTAAATTGCATCAATTTATTTATGAGGTTTATTTAGATAACATAAGAAATAGTATGTGGCATATCGGGCTTTCCTGGTGACTCAGTGGTATAGATGGGGTTCAGTCCCTGGGTTGGAAATGGCAACCCACTCTAGTATTCTTGCCTGGAGGATTCAATCCCTGAGGAAGGAAATGTCAACCATTCTAGTATTCTTGCCTGGAGAATCCCACGGACAGAGGAGCCTGGCGGGCTACAGTCCATGGGGTTGCAGAAGGGTCAGACACAACTTAGTGACTAAAGCAACAACAAATGTGGCATATCTATAAAGAAATGTAAATTCCCTTTTTCCTTCTTTCTGCATAAATGGACAACTGGTAACTTATGGGATATATTATTTACACCTCAGAAAATACTCTAACTGCCTAAAGATGAATTTGTAGTCTCAGAGATTTTTCTCTCAAGATTAAATGTTGAGAAAAATACTGAAAACTCTAGTCACTGTAATTTTATTTGAAGCATTTTCAAACAGATGTTACATCTTGGTTTCTGACTATATTTTAAATACTTTCTTTTTTTCAGTATTCATAAAACCAGTCTTTTCTTCTTGTCTCTAATAAGAGAAACATCTGTTTCTTCTTGTTCAATCAAAGTAACCACCTCAAGAGTCTTATTTTAAAAATAATACCATTAGAAAGTCAGCCTGGATAGAATATGCTTCATTAACATTTTACATTTGCATACAAAACAAGTTTTTCTAGCAATTATAAGTTAAGGAGATGTTAGAAGAAAAACTATAAAACAATTTATTTATTTTATGAAAAATGAAGTCAGAAGCTGGAATATGGTTTAAAAAATGTTGGTTTTAGGTTAAAAAATTATCTTTGAAAAAGTTTTCTTTTGTAATGTACAGTTTAAAAATTATTATAGTTATTAATTGGTGAATAACTAGAGGTATCTATCCTAAAGTATATTCAAATAATCTTTATAAACATACAACAAAATTGTTGCAATAGTATACATTTTTAAAACAAAAATACTTTGAAAAATATGTACTTCAGTTATATCAGTCTCCTCAAAATTGGTCATCAGGGGAAGTCATTGCTTGGAATTGAATTTAGTATTTGGAAATATTCCACAAACATTCAGAACCATACCTATTGAATAATGTATTTGGCAAAAAAAAAAAAAAAAAAATTTTGAGGAAGTGAAAGTGACATTGTACAGGAGACAGGGACCAAGACCATCCCCATGGAAAAGAAATGCAGAAAAGCAAAATGGCTGTCTGAGGAGGCCTTACAAATAGCTGTGAAAAGAAGAGAAGCAAAAAGCAAAGGAGAAAAGGAAAGATATAAGCATCTGAATGCAGAGTTCCAAAGAATAGCAAGGAGAGATAAGAAAGACTTCCTCAGTGATCAATGCAAAGAAATAGAGGAGAACAACAGAATAGGAAAAACAAGAGATCTCTTCAAGAAAATTAGAGATTCCAAGGGAACATTTCATGCAAAGATGGGCTCGATAAAGGACAGAAATGGTATGGACCTAACAGAAGCAGAAGATATTAAGAAGAGGTGGCAAGAATACACAGAAGAACTGTACAAAAAAGATCTTCACGACCAAGATAATCACGATAATGTGATCACTGACCTAGAGCCAGACATCTTGGAATGTGAAGTCAAGTGGGCCTTAGAAAGCATCACTACGAACAAAGCTAGTGGAGGTGATGGAATTCCAGTGGAGCTATTTCAAGTCTTGAAAGATATGCTGTGAAAGTGCTGCACTCAATATGCCAGCAAATTTGGAAAACTCAGCAGTGGCCACAGGACTGGAAAAGGTCAGTCTTCATTCCAATCCCAAAGAAAGGCAATGCCAAAGAATGCTCAAACTACCGCACAATTGCACTCATCTCACACGCTAGTAAAGTCATGCTCAAAATTCTCCAAGCCAGGCTTCAGCACTATGTGAACCGGGAAATCCCAGATGTTCAAGCAGGTTTTAGAAAAGGCAGAGGCACCAGAGATCAAATTGCCAACATCTGCTGGATCATGGAGAAAGCAAGAGAGTTCCAGAAAAATATCTATTTCTGCTTCATTGACTATGCCAAAGCCTTTGACTGTGTGGATTACAATAAACTGTGGAACATTCTGAAAGAGATGGGAATCCCAGACCACCTGACCTGCCTCTTGAGAAACCTGTATGCAGGTCAGGAAGCAACAGTCAGAACTGTACATGGAACAGCAGACTGGTTCCAAATAGGAAAAGGAGTACGTCAAGGCTGTATATTGTCACCTTGCTTATTTAACTTATATGCAGGGTACATCATGAGGAACGCTGGGCTGGAAGAAGCACAAGCTGGAATCAAGATTGCTGGGAGAAATATCAATAACCTCAGATATGCAGATGACACTACCCTTATGGCAGAAAGTGAAGAGGAACTCAAAAGCCTCTTGATGAAAGTGAAAGAGGAGAGTGAAAAGGTTGTCTTGAAGCTCAACATTCAGAAAACTAAGATCATGGCATCTGGTCCCATCACTTCATGGGAAATAGATGGAAAAACAGTGAAAACAGTGTCAGACTATTTTTTTGGGCTCCAAAATCACTGCAGATGCTGATTCCAGCCATGAAATTAAAAGACGCTTACTCCTTGGAAGGAAAGTTATGACCAGCCTTGATAGTATATTAAAAAGCAGAGACATTACTTTGCCAACCAAGGTCCGTCTAGTCAAGGTTATGGTTTTTCCCATGGTCATGTATGGATGTGAGAGTTGGACTGTGAAGAAAGCTGATCGCTGAAGAATTGATGCTTTTGAACTGTAGTGCTGGAGAAGACTCTTGAGAGTCCCTTGGACTGCAAGGAGATCCAACCAGTCCATTCTAAAGGAGATCAATCCTGGGTGTTCATTGGAAGGACTGATGCTAAAGCTGAAACTGCAATACTTTGGCCACCTCATGTGACGAGTTGACTCACTGGAAAAGACTCTGATGCTGGGAAAGGTTGGGGGGCGGGAGGAGAAGGGGACGACAGAGAATGAGATGGCTGGATGGCATCACCAACTTGATGGACATGAGTTTGAGTGAACTCCGTGAGTTGGTGATGGACAGGGAGGCCTGGCGTGCTGTGATTCATGGGGTTGCGGAGAGTCGGACACAACTGAATGACTGAACTGAACTGAAAGTGCATCTGTAACTATGAAGGAATAAGCCTTATTCTATTGTATAGATCAAGGTTGGCTTTAGAAATTTTTGACCTTGATGTTAACGAGAAACTGGGACTTCCCTGGTAGTTCAGAAAGTAAAGAATCTGCCTGCAATTCAGGAAGCATGGGTTTGATCCTTGGGTTGGGAAGATCCCCTGGAAAAAAACCGAAACCCACTCCAGTATTCTTGCCTGGAGAATTCCATGGATAGAAGAACCTATCAGGCTACAGTCCATGGAATCACAAAGGGTCAGACACCATTGAGTGACTAACACTTGCACTACATTTTCATATATAACTATCTTCCCCAGTCCCCAAATTCCTCAAGACTTATTGCACTATAGGATTCATATGGGGAGGCAGGTATTTATTCATAAAGAAAATGAATTTTAATCATTTCATAATAGACTGTAAAAAAGCTGAGTGCCAAAGAATTGATGCTTTTCAACTGTCATGTTGGAGAAAACTCTTGAGAGTCTCTTAGACTGCAAGGAGATCCAACCAGTCAATCCTAAAGGAAATCAGTCCTGAATATTCTTTGGAAGGACTGATGCTGAAGCTGAAGCCCCACTACTTTGGCCATATGATGCAAAGAACTGACTCATTTGAAAAGACCTTGTTGCTGGGAAAGATTGAAGGCAGGAAGAGAAGGGGATGGCAAAGGATGAGATGGTTGGATGGCATCACCGACTCAATGGACATGAGTTTGAGCAAGCTCTGGTAGTTGCTGATGGACAGGGAAACCTAGAGTGCTGCAGTCCATGAGGTTGCAAAGAGTCAGACATGACTGAACGACTGAACTGAATAGTTAATACTTATAGAATTAATGTATAACAACCCAAGTTGGTATTTAGAGAGCTAGTCTTACTCACTGAATACAAGCAATAGCTAATATCTATTATTGAGAGCTAACTTGCTGCCTATGTGTGTGACACCTGGAAACCCCAGCTTGCATGTGCCAGACACTGTTCTAAGTAACAGTATATGTACATAATCCTCATAACAACCCTATGAAGTAGATATTTTCAGTACTCTCACTTAATAGAAAAGGAAACTGAGGCTTAAAGTGGTTAACTTGCTGAAGGTGCAGCTATTAGGTGAGCAAAAATGAAATGTATATCCAGATGTTTGACTTCAGGGTCTGTGTTCTAGCCTCTTACGCTGTTTGGCTTCTGTGACAGTCAGCCTGTAAGTCAGATACCCCTAGCTTCTAATCCACCTCCATGTCATTTGGAGCTTGTCAGCCTAAAGCCAGTGGGACCCCAAATATAAGACAATCTCCTATGTTCCCAAGGAGGTAATATGAGCACCTTTGGACTTAACTTGCATATATAATTGCTTAGGGTTGTGGGTGAAAAATGTTTCTAATATTTAATTACATACATAAATAATTTAGAAAGTTCATTTTTCACTCTCACGTTTGGAAAAGTTTTGTTCAAATTTCTTCACATCAGAGTCTTTGTCATAACCTTGTGAGTCATCTAACATATTTTTGCAGAACAAATCATCTTCAGCTCTAAGTTGTTTGACTACAGAAATTTTCCCCATGTCCAGTGCAGTCACTGGACATTTCTAAGTTTCAAGTGTCAATTAGCATAATGTTAGGACACATGTTTTCAGTCTCAAATGTATATATTCACCATCTCCTCATTGTTATTATATCACTGTGTTATTTAAAAGGTTTGTTATAACTACACCAATATATGTAATTGCAATGCAATAACCCCCAAAGAAAAAGTACTCTGTTCAAGTCTCAGATTTTTTTCTTTGTAAAATTAACTCATCAACCTTCCTTGCTTTTTGACCTAACGATACAGACACAGTTATGCTGTTTCCTAAGTGCTTGGCACTGTTCGAATGCATTGAATCCCTAATTCATCTACTCCTTAAAACTAGCCTCCAACATGGATACTATTATTTGCTTTCTAGAGACGAGAAGCCCGAGGCACAGAAAGGTTAAGTAAACTGCCCAGGCTGACAAGTGTCAGAGCAAAAACAGGCAGCCTGGCTCCCCTGTCAGTCCTTTGGCCACCGCACTATTGCCCTGTCTTTCTGCCATCTTGCTGCCCACTGTTGAGAAAAGGCAATAGATTGACACATACCGAGTTAGGCAGTGCCAGGCACATCCAAAACTCCTAGAAAATGTTAGCTGTATGAGACTTGAGTTTCTTTGTTAAGTATCAATAACTAACAGCATCCTACTTTGGTCTGGTCCTGAGTTACTCTGCAGCCACCAAGACACCACTGTGTCCAGGATTATGGATCAGGTCCCTGGTGAGGCTCTCCATTCCCAGGGACGTTTGTTGCTCTAGAATACTGAGTGGAGGGATACTACCACTTTACTAGCAAGTGAGAAGCGATGCCTTAATCCTGTTTGGTGATGTGTTCTTTGTTGGTTATGACTCACAGTTCAGTTCAGCCGCTCAGTCGTGTCTGACTCTTTGCGACCCCATGAATCGCAGCACACAAGGCCTCCCTGTGCATCGCCAACTCCCGGAGTTCACTCAAACTCATGTCCATAGAGTCGGTGATGCCATCCAGCCATCTAATCCTTTGTCATCCCCTTCTCCTCCTGCCCCCAATCCCTACCAGTATCAGGGTCTTTTCCAATGAGTCAGCTCTTCTCATGAGGTGGCCAAAGAATTGGAGTTTCAGCTTTAGCATCAGTCCTTCCAGTGAACACCCAGGACTGATCTCCTTTAAGATGGACTGGTTGGATCTCCTTGCAGTCCAAGGGACTCTCAAGAGTCTTCTCCAACACTGCAATTGAAGAAGTCCTATGACTCACAGGATTCTAATAAAATTTGGGATGATGATACACTTTTTCCCCTGAATACTATACTGATACTTGTAGGTGTATATCTTATGATCAACTGTAATATTCTAAATGAATGTCAAAGTGCTCAGTCGTGTCCACCTCTGTGTGACCCCTGGATTATAGCCCACCAGGCTCCTCTGTCCATGGGAAGAATACTGGAGTGGGTTGCCATTTCCTCCTCCAGGGGATCTTCCTGACCCAGGGATTGAACCCACCTCTCCTGTGGCTCTTGCATTGGCAGGTTGATTCTATACCACTGAGCCACCTGGGAAACCCCTATTCTGAGTGAGTGTTATATATTAAATTCCAAAAGCTCTTAAATTTCACTAATATTCCATTTCATATGAATTAAAAATACTAAACAATATTATTAATTTAAAAAAATACCTTAGAGAGGCTCTTCATACAGCTTCTCTGAAGCAAAATTAATTCTCTACTACTTCCTCCAGGTGGCTGGTGGCCCAGGAAATGATGAAGGCAAACTCATTAGTTGCGTTTCATACCAAGTTGTTCAGGTCTCCCTTACACTGAAGGGAATGGACACAAGCAGAGGGAAATGATGCTGAAACTGTGGCATCTTCTTTTTTTGCGCCGTGAAATTTAATGACTGAGTTCTGAGTAGTGGTAAAAACTTGTTCAAATGCAAAAGGTCTAGCTTAGGATCTCAGCCCAACAAACTGACAAAAGATAGCATGTTCAAGATCAGTGATTGATCCACTCATTTTAACACGAAGGGAGTGTGCACATAGTTCTGTTTGCTGAGTTTCACAAAGTATAGAGATGATTTAAATGAACACTCCTGGGCTTACTTTAATATGCCTTGAGGAAACAGTGCTAGAACTTGCTTCTCAAACTTAGAAAATTCCCATTCGTATTTCATTTTAAGGGAAAAAACATTGATGTAAGAAAATACTGAAAGACATGTAGTAGTGGGATCTTCCATTACAAAAAAATCTGACAATGTAAATGTTAAAAATTAACAGATCAAACTGGGTGGTGTCTCGGTTTATTTGCAACTCTGATGCTGTATGAAACAAGGGTACCCCAGAAGCTGAGCTCCTTCTAGGCTGGTGTCAAATGGAAATGTTTGTGTGTCTGTGTGGTATAAGAGAGTTCTGATCATGGATGCACAGTCTCCATGCCATGTTTAACTGTTGCTTGTTTTTCTTTGCTTGTTTGTTCGCTGTTTATAAGAAATCAGTCTCTGGAACTAGGTATGTCTGAGTTCTAGTTCCCACTTCTGCCATTTACCATGTATAGAATGCCTAAACATTGTTATATTCAGTTCTCCCACCTATTTATTGGGGATAGTAATTTTAAAAAAAAAAGTTATTTTGGGGGAATACTGTTTTGAACAGTTACTGTTAATCATCAAGAGGTATGCCTCAGCAATCTGATAGGAATGGGCCCCAAATATAATAAACCAAAAATCAAGAGTTGTTTTTTAATAACATGTGGTTATAGAGAAATTTTAAAATGTAACAAATCTTGTTTTGAGCAATGAGTCATTTTTCAGTGGGCCAAAAATGACCCATTGCTCAAAGGAAAATATGTTGCTTCTTAAATTTCTCATTAACCATGTTATTAGAAAAAAAACACTCTTGATCATTAACATTAACAGTTCAAAACAGTAATTGGAATTAAAATGAATAGAAATCACAGTTCAAGCTCAGAAGCAGCAGTGGATGCTATCAATAAGGCTGCTTTTTTCTGAGCTCCAATTTCTCTAGTGATTAAGTTTCTTGAAAAAAAATAATCTTTTAATTTTAATCTGATAAAATAATAGACCTTTTTGTCATGAACAATTAAACTGATGATTTTCCATTTATAAATTAACTTTATGATGAAGATGTTTTCATAAGAATTTTTTAGAAAGGCTTTCTGGTCTACAGTTTAGAACAGAAAGCCCAGTTGCCTAACATAGCTTGTAAATGACTTTCTTTGAATGTGTCATTATTTAGGATGAAACATTTGTAACATTGCTGTGCTTGGGACCTATACCCTCAAAATATGTTTCAAAGCAGGGTTAATCACAGTCTAGAGGCAAAAACAAAATCAAAACCATACAATTTTGTGGTTAATTAACTTTAACCCCAGTTTTATACTTTAAAGGAAAATGTTATGGTGAAGTTATCATTGTCCATGGATCAGTTCTGTGTGGGAACCCAAAAGCAACCTAATAGAGAAGGAATTGTTTCAGTTAGCACTACTACTTGTCTGGCAGCTAACTGACTTCCCTTTTAGAATAAGACTGTATATTTACATAGTAATATCAGAGTATAAAAAACTTTTATCTATGTAATTGGTTATATTATACATTTCACAATTTGAAAATTATTTAGTATTCATTATTCTGGGGCTGGGTTTTCTGTTTTCCTCTATTGAAAAAAAATGTGCTCAATAAGTATTCAGTTCAGTTCAGTTCAGCCGCTCAGTCGTGTCCGACTCTTTGCGACCCCGTGAATCGCAGCACGCCAGGCCTCCCTGTCCATCACCAACTCCCAGAGTTCACTCAAACTCATGTCCATCGAATTGGTGATGCCATCCAGCCATCTCATTCTCTGTTGTCCCCTTCTCCCGCCCCCAATCCCGAGTCTTTTCCAATGAGTCAGTTCTTCGCATGAGGTGGCCAAAGTATTGCAGTTTCAGCTTTAGCATCAGTCCTTCCAATGAACACCCAGGATATATCTCCTTTAGAATGGACTGGTATTACTAAGTTAAAATTTGAAAATCCAAAAAAAAAAAAAAAACCTGAGGGGGTGATTATTTGCAATAATATTTACTAGTATAATGTTAGTTAATACCACATATATGTGACTATCTTCAAGCCCCAAGGGGCCTTCCGTTTTTTTCTTTAAAATGGTATTTTTACTTAATAATGTACACCAATCATTAGTTTATGTTTTATTCCATAAAGGAAAAGGATGACTCGGTAAACAGTTTAGGTTTTGTGGATCATACAGTCTCCGCAGCAATTGTTTCAGTTCAGTTCAGTCGCTCAGTCATGTCCGACTCTCCGCGACCCCATGAATCACAGCATGCCAGGCCTCCCTGTCCATCACCAACTCCCGGAGTTCACTCAAACTCATGTCCACAGAGTCAGTGATGCCATCCAGCCATCTGATTCTCGGTCATCCCCTTCTCCTCCCGCCCCCAACCTTTCCCAGCCTCAGAGTCTTTTCCAGTGAGTCAACTCGTCACATGAGGTGGCCAAAGTATTGCAGTTTCAGCTTTAGCATCAGTCCTTACAATGAACACCCAGGATCAATCTCCCTTAGAATGGACTGGTTGGATCTCCTTGCGGTACAAGGTACTCTCAAGAGTCTTCTCCAACACCACAATTCAAAAGCATCAATTCTTCGGCGATCAGCTTTCTTCACAGTCCGACTCTCACATCCATACATGACCACTGGAAAAACCATAGCCTTGACTAGACGGACCTTGGTTGGCAAAATAATGTCTCTGCTTTTTAATATATTATCAAGGTTGGTCATAACTTTCCTTCCAAGGAGCAAGCGTCTTTTAATTTCATGGCTGCAATCAGCATCTGTAGTGATTTTGGAGCCCCAAAAAATAAAGTCTGACACTGTTTCCACTGTTTTTCCATCTATTTCCCATGAAGTGATGGGACCAGATGCCATGATCTTAGTTTTCTGAATATTGAGCTTCAAGCCAACCTTTTCACTCTCCTCTTTCACTTTCATCAAGAGGCTTTTGAGTTCCTCTTCACTTTCTGCCATAAGGGTGGTGTCATCTGCATATCTGAGATTATTGATATTTCTCCCAGCAATCTTGATTCCAGCCTGTGCTTCTTCCAGCCCAGCGTTCCTCATGATGTACTCTGCATATAAGTTAAATAAGCAAGGTGACAATATATAGCCTTGACGCACTCTTTTCCCATTTGGAACCACTCTGTTGTTCCATGTACAGTTCTGACTGTTGCTTCCTGACCTGCGTACAGGTTTCTCAAGAGGCAGGTCAGGTGGTCTGGTATTCCCATCTCTTTCAGAATTTTCC
The DNA here is from genome assembly GCF_049115385.1 of Moschus berezovskii. Taxonomy (NCBI): domain Eukaryota; kingdom Metazoa; phylum Chordata; class Mammalia; order Artiodactyla; family Moschidae; genus Moschus; species Moschus berezovskii. The sequence goes on from NC_142462.1 coordinate 120,242,650, forward strand.
ACAGTTTATTATGATCCACACAGTCAAAGGCTTTGGTATAGTCAATGAAGCAGAAATAGATGTTTTTCTGGAACTCTCTTGCTTTCTCCATGATCCAGCAGATGTTGGCAATTTGATTTGCAGAAAAACGGTATATATACCAGATGAGTCTGGCTGTATTCCAGGAGATTTTATGTTTACTCAAACACTTGAATTTTATATAATTTTCACATGTAATTTAATATTGTTCTTCTTTTCATTTATTTTCAGTGTTTTAAAAGGTGAGAACTGTTTTTAGCTCCCAGGCTGTACCAAAACAGATGGTTCAGTTCGGTTCAGTTCAGTTCAGTCGCTCAGTCGTGTCCGACTCTCCGCAACCCCATGAATTACAGCACGCCAGGCCTCCCTGTCCATCACCAACTCCCGGAGTACACTCAAACTCATGTCCACAGAGTCGGTGATGCCATCCAGCCATCTCATTCTCCGTCGTCCCCTTCTCCTCCCGCCCCCAACCTTTCCCAGCATCAGAGTCTTTTCCAGTGAGTCAACTCGTCGCATGAGGTGGCCAAAGTATTGGAGTTTCAGATTTAGCATCAGTCCCTCCAATGAACATCCAGGATCGATCTCCCTTAGAATGGACTGGTTGGATCTCCTTGCAGTATAAGCAGATGGTAGCAGGCAGTATTTGGCCCATAAGCTTTGGTTTTCAGACCTCTGATCAGAGGCTTGGAACCATCATCCTTGCTTCACTGAGTTTCTCTCACTCTGTTTTTGGACACTTTTCCATGCTAGGCTTGTCTTTCTTTTGTGAGGCTGAAGTGCACCTTCAATAACTTCTACCTATGAATTCTAGATTAAGCTATCTGGAGCAGTCTAGAACAAACTCTCTTCCCTTTGCATAGGCCTTTGTAAGGTGAAAGAAAGCCGTTGTGACTCAGATTTCTGTGTGTCTTAGTATTCCTTGAACTATTTCCAGGTACTTTTGTTCAAAGACTCTTCTCTTGTCTTTACTCCTTAATTTTCTAATTATTCTTTGTAAAATGAATATAAACTGAACAGTAACTTTTAGTTATTTTCTGTCTAATGGAGAACTAAATAGATTTTGTTTTTAACGGCAAGAGTGAAATGTGATTGTTAGGGAGTTCATTTATTTTGTTGGTGTCTAGTTAAATATAACCTAATTCATCATAATGATATCTTATTTGTAAATGATTAGCTATCCTGGTATCATTTTTCCTACCTATTAGTGGTCAATTAGCACAAATAACTGATGTAGGGGAAGAAGACTTGTCCTTTATTCCCTTCTAGGTTCTTTGGCTGGTTTAATAATTAAATTGAAATAGACAGATTAGCAGCAGGAAAACAAGTATAATTTCGTATATATTGTCACTCACAGAAATATGAGACTCAAAGAAGTAACCAGTGTAGACAGATTAAAAAAAAAAAAAACTGTGAAGAAAAATTGACAAAAATTTAGGCTTGGGGTAGCAAATTAAGAAGAATAAGGATTGTTTATACAGCCTTCTTGGCCCTAACTTCCCTCTTCCTGGTGATAAGGAAGCCTGTTACCCTCCTAGTACAGGGAGGGAATTTTTTCACATGAAAGACTTACTTTTTGCTTTCAGGGAGACAAAGAGGGTGTCAGAGTATCCTTATTGTACTGCCTGTTTCTTAAGTAACTTTTTTTTTTTTTTCAGAATAATCAATACACTGAAATAGAATTTTCTGGGATGGCATGTTCTATTTTCCTTCAATGCTAGGCCATATTTGGTCCACTGGAGGAGAGAATGATTTATAATATTAGAGAAATGTGAGATATTAATTGCAGCTACACTGAATTTTCCTAGATCAAAATATATTCATTTTTACTTACAAGTCTCTGTTGATATTAAAAATTATTTAAAACTGAATAATCTTTTTAAAAAGTGATCTTTTCTCTTGTATTTAACAGGTTCTGGGTTGAATGATGGCCAGTGGCATGAGGTCCGTTTCCTAGCTAAGGAGAATTTCGCTGTTCTCACTGTCGATGGAGATGAAGCCTCAGCCGTTCGGACTAACAGTCCTCTTCAAGTTAAAACTGGCGAAAAGTACTTTTTCGGAGGTAGGACTACCATATTTTTATTGGCTGACTAAGGCATTGCTAAAAATGGAGTTTCAATAAAGTCTGATTATGAAGTATTTGTGTTGTTTCAGTGGACTCCGTAGATCTCAGGTAAAAGCAGACAAATTCTGTAATCCCACCGAACTAAAAGGAGTAGTAAATTTATTATTTCTTCATGATAATATTAACACGCTGTCAACATTTTCTTCTAGTGCCAATATTCTGAGTATAAAGCATGAGATTCTGAATCCCTTCACTCTTAAAATATTGTTCTTAAGAATCATGTCCTTGGATTATATATTACTTATCTGTTGCTGTGTTACTAATACTCCAAACCTTAGTAATTAGTTTAATGTTTGGCTTAAAAGAACAAACATGTAATATTATCCCACAATTTCTCTAGATTGCAAATTCAGAAATGATTCAGCTCTTCTGAGCTTGTACTCAAGTTGTTGGCCATGGCTATGTTATATGAAGTCTTAACAGGGCTGGAGGGTCTGTGTCCAAGAAAGTACACTCACTTGTTAGCTGTCTGTGCTGGCTGTTTCTCTAATTATGAGAATAAGCCTACTTGAGAACAGTCATCTTGTTTATCTTGTTTCTTGCTGTATCCCCCAAGGTCCTATAGAAATTCCTGAAATATAGTAGATGACCAATAAATATTGATAAACGATTTGGAAAACTGAAAAATAAATGAGGCAAACATTTTATTTGTAATTATCTAAAAGAAGAAATAGAAGCCGTCAGAGCTATACTGACTTGCAGTATAGCTTGCAGTACAGCTTACAGACTTACACTGAGTCTGTAGCCAGCCCCAGAATTCAAGACCTGGGACTCCTGCACCAGGGTATTTCTCCCTTCTGCATCAGAATGTGATGAGTGACAACTCAGAGATAGAAGTCTTGAACTTGACCCTCGCTTCTTTAATCTTCCATGGCGGTTCATTGGGAGTTAGAGCTACATGTTTTTTAAAAGTCTCTCAATAAATATTTGATGAGCAGATGAAAGCCAGACAGATGTCTTATGAGTGAATAAACTGGACTTACTGATGTGAAAAAAAAGTAACCCAAGAGCTAAACTGGTTTTTTTCCCAAATCATATTTAACATGATGGGCTTTTGGCTAACAATTTTCATTGCTGTCAGAAAATGGATCACAATAGTCAGTTGGAAAGCTATTGATAATCCTGATTCATACAAATGACAGTGGAATATCTTTGGCCATGAATGACCTTGCTGAATGCTTAAGGCAAGTTTTGATCTATTTCCATCTAGATGGGTAGGCAAAAAGCTATAACACAAATTTATGGCAAAGAGTTTATAGGATATGAGGGCTTTATAGTGTTCTATTTAGTATTGCTTTACAGATTCTGGTTTTCAGACCCGGCAGGCAGGATCATATTTCCTCCTTCTTGGGTCTTTGGTCTGCCATTGAGAAATACTGTGAGCAAATGATCATGACGCTTCTTTGGTTATATCTTCATTGGCTAAATCCTCAGAGCATAGGAGAATCACTAGAGGAACTTGTCACAATCCAGATTCTCGGGCCCCACTCCCAGAACTTCAGAATGCAGGATACTAAGAAATTGAAGAATTCTGAACTTTAGGTGATTCTGAAACCAGGGATCTGAGGAACAGAATTGTATATGTAACTTAGCCAATTTGCATGAGTATTAGATTCTTTTTTATATTTATTTTTAATTGATTGATGATTTCTGTTCAATATTGATTTATTTCTACCATACAGCAACATGAATTAGCCATAGGAGTATATATGTCCCCTCCATCTCAAACCTCCTTCCCAACTTCCACCCTTTCCTCCCCCTCTGAGTTGTTACAGAGCCCCAGTTTGGGTTCCCTGGGTCATACAGCAAACATCCATTTGCTATCTATTTCACTAGGATAGTGTGTATGCTTCCTTGCTACTCTCTCCATTCATCTCTAGATTCTTTTTGAAAAACAACATCAGCCACTGACAAGTGAGACAGGTAAGAAATAGCTACTCTCAGAAAGTTTCTCCACCATGGAACAGTGAAAGGAAGCCCCAGTCAGGGTGTGGTACACATGTTGTGGTTGCTGCTAGTGGCTAAGTCGTATCTGATTATTTTGCAAACTTGTGGACTGTAGCCTGCCAGGCTCCCCTGTCCATGGGATTTTCGAGGCAAGAATACTAGAGAGGGTTGCCATTTCCCTCTCCAGGAGATCTTCCCAACCCAGGGACTGAACCTTTGTCTCCTGCATTACCAGGCGGATTATCTATGGCTGAGCCACCAGGGAAGCCCCTGGTGCCCACAGAGACATTTATTTAAAAAGAACAGCACTGTTGATACAAACTCCTTTGTCAGGTCCCTGAAGTCCTCGCCCTCTGACTTGCCTTCTCTTGAATAATCTGTCCTCTTCGGGCAGCTGTAGCAATATTTCAGAGGCAGAATTCAGCTACACTCAGAGCCAGTGCCAGGCAACAGGAAGCTCCTAAGCTAATAGCTGGCACAGATTCACTGATCCAGAATCTAGGACCATCTCCATGGCTTCAGGCCACAGACCTCACTGGGGTCTTATCCCACTTTCACGCAGTTTGTGGCTGTCTCTAAACGATGTTTTGCCAAAATACATATCCTTAATATCTTTAATTTCACCACTGAGATCTCTTTCCTAACATTAACCTGTCACTTATGCTACTTGACAAACCACCATTTTTACAAAAGAAAACTCAACTTGACTTTCAGAAACTGATGACAGGAATAGTTAGCAGCAATCCTGGAGCAGTCACGTCTGGAGTGGCTGCAGTGTTTTTGAGAGCATGCTCGTGACCACCTCTGGCATGCGGCTGCCTGATTAGAATGCTAGCTGCCTCTGGACTGTTACTTAAAACACGCACAGGCTACTTCATGCTGTCTGTGCTGAAAATTTAAAGTCGCAGATGTTGTAATGATGGTGTCTTAAGGAATATTAGTCTAGTGGAAAGGAGAATTGACTTTGTTCTACAATGGAAGCTTTGAATCATACACACCTCATTTGGAGCCATGGCTTCACTTAGTTGATAGGTCATTTTAATAATTTATCTTACCTTCTTTATCTATTAAAAAGCAATAGAGTCTGTTCTTTGAACATTACACAGCATCACCTGTTAAACACAAGGTCTGACCCCAGGGAATGCTAAATGCTGACTGCCTTTCCAATTCACCTGAGGTCTTTTTTAAACTCACTCAATATAGCCCTTTCCAAGGAAAATTTCAGAGTTCAGATCATGTGTTTATCTCAGGTCTCTTACCAACTGCTTGACTACTCAAAGCATTTCTTCCTCCTTAGTCAGTAAAAATCAAATTGCTTTCCTGCTGGGTGAAAGCCTTAAGTGAAGGCATCCTGCCCTTAAACATGTCCCCAGTTTGCTTAATTTGAAGTTAAGTCCTGTCCACGCAGCTGCTTCTGCCGCCAGAGGATGTCGGAACCCCCAGCGTGGAGCGCTCTCTCTCCACGCCTGCTCCCTGCTCGTCCTAGGAAAGCTCTTAGTTCTCCTCCGTAACACTCTCAATCAGACATTTAAGCTCGGAGAATTATCTCGCCTTATTCTTTCTTGGGAATAAATAGAAAAGGAAAGATTATTCATTTGGGATGTTTCCTCAAAGAAAGTTATTTTAACTGATTTAGCTTTTTTCTCTATCTCCTAGCTTGAATTCCTTTTCATAACACTTCATTAATTTTAATAATCAAAAGAATTATAAACAAAATAATTCAATTTATTATTGACTGCTTACCTGATAATTGGCTTTCTGATACAGGCCAACGCTCATGGTCATGAGAGAGTGGAAAGATTTTTAAATTTAAAAACTTTTTTTAGGTTTGGTATTTTGATTATCCCTGTGTTTTAATTGGAAAGGAAATGAAGCCAAAGGAGCTGTGGGGCAAAGAGGGGGTGTAAGAAAGTTCCAGAGATAATCTATTCGAAAAGGGAATTCTAAGGAACACATTGATGGTGGCAGCTATCAAAAGTATCAGACCAGGGGAAACTGGCAAGAGAGAAGCAGGGAGGGATAGGATTGGGGGCTGGCTGGAGTCTGATTGGAATCAAATTAAGAAAGTTTAATGAAAGGGCACATTCCCTCCCAGTTACAAATCTAAGCTCATTAGTGTATACATATACATATGTGTATATATATATACACACACATATGCATGCATGCTAAGTCACTTAAGTCATGTCTAACTCTTTGGATTCCTATGGACTGTTGCCCACCAGGCTCCTCTGGCCATGGGATTCTCCTGGCAAGAATACTGGATGGGTTGCCATGCTCTCCTCCAGGGGATCTTCCTGACCCAGGAATCACACAGACAAATCTCTTCTGTCTCCTGCAGGCAGGCAGGTTCTTTACCACTATTGCCACCTGGGAAGCCCACATACATATAACCTTTTACTCCTCATTGAAATAGAGCATGAATTCTAAATAGCTATTAGACTGATATGTAAATATGTTACCCACCAGGGTTCTTAGACTCCTTAGTCAGTAGAAATTGATCAGAAGCCAAATAGGAAATGCAGGCAAGGTTTTATGGGAGCCCCTGCTGCATCAGGTTGGAGTTAGAAAAAAACAACAGGTTCTTTTGCTGGCTTGTTTATGGAAGTGAGGCAAGCTGGTTCCTTACAAGGGGAGACGGTAGGGGTATGTCCAGGAGTCAGGGCAGAGAGGTGGCTCAGGTGTTTTGCCCACCCCTTTGGTGGTGTTGAGTGCAGGGGACACTTGCAGTACCCTGCTTTTGCTCCAAAATTCTGTTTTTGTTTCAACACCCTGTTTTTGCTCTCAGCTCTTCAGAAGTGGTAGTTTTTGATTTTTGTTTTTTTGTCTTTTTGTATCTTCTTGTCATAAATTTGCCCTAACTGCAAATGCACAGAGTAATTTTCAGTCTCTTAGAGTTTCTTTGTGTTGTGTTCCTCAAGGAGACCTTAGTCCAGATGTAAGCATTGCAGTACTGCAGCCAAGAGTCCCAGGCTTCAGGGCTTAGCCTGTCTCAAATATACATCCATATAAAGCAGTTCTCACTGAAGCAAAGGAAAGGTTTGTTTCTAGTGCTGGGGTTCCCTGGCTGTTATTATGGGGAAATGCCACCAGCCCCACACACTTTTGAGTGTCTGAATGTTTCCTAAATGATCTGTTAGTCACTCAGTTCAGTTCAGTTCAGTCTCTCAGTCGTGTCCGACTCTTTGCGACCCCATGAATCACAGCATGCCAGGCCTCCCTGTCCATCACCAGCTCCTGGAGTTCACCCAGACTCATCTGCATCGAGTCAGTGATGCCATTCACCCATCTCATTCTCTGTCGTCCCCTTCTCCTCCTGCCCCAATCCCTCCCAGCATCAGAGTCTTTTCCAGTGAGTCAACTCTTCGCATGAGGTGGCCAAAGTATTGGAGTTTCAGCTTTAGCATCACTCAGTCATACCCAACTCTTTGTGACTGCAGGGACTGTAGCCCACCAGGCTCCTCTGTCCATGGAATTCTCCAGGCAAGGATACTGGAGTGGGTTGCCATTCTGTTCTCCAGGGAATCTTCCCAACCCAGTGATCAAACCTGGGTCTCTCGCATTGCATGCAGATTCTTTACCTTACCATCTGTGCCACCAGGAAAGTCCTTAGTGATCTAAAACATACCACAACTTAGTCATGAAAGGCTTCCCACATGGTTTCTCAGAAATTCCTGGGTTGACCCGTCTGTCACCAGACTATGTGCAGGATCATTCTGTTGAGGGTCCAGTTTTCCTTCTTGTGAAGGGCCAACTGCCTGTTGTTGCACCTATGAGAATATCTGTTGTTTGGAGGAATATTTTTCTAGCCCCTTTTGCTACTTTCCATAAGAAATGGAGGAAGAACTGTTTTATCAAATGATGTGTTATGGAGGTGTCTTCCCAGGTCGCTCAGTGGTAAAGACTCCTCCTATCAATAGAGGATATGCAAAAGACTCAGATTCGATCCCTGGGTCAGGAAGATCTCCTGGAGGAGGAAATGGCAACCCACTCCAGTATTCTTGCCTGGAGAACCCCATGGACCGAGGAGCCTGGCGGACTACGTCTGTGGGGTTATAAAGAGTCAGGCCCAACTGAGCACATGCACACGCACGTGTTAGATGATGTTTTTTTTCAGTAGTCTGAACAGTGAATCTTAAACTTCTTTGTATTGTTTCCAAGTCTACTTGTAACAAAGTTCAAACTGGGTGGCTTGAAATAGCAGAAGTTTATTCCCCCACAGTTTTGGAGGCTAGAAATCTGAAGCCATGGTTCAGTAGAGCCCAAGGATCAGTGGGGCCTGATTTTCTCTAAAAACTCCAGGGAAGAGTTTTGGCTTCTCCTACCTTCTAGGAGTTTCAGGCAATCCTTGGTTTCCCTTGAGCTTGTGGATGCATTGTTTCAATCCCTGCCTCCATCTTTAACAAACCACTACTTGCTTTTTCTCTGTGTCCAGGTTTCCCTCTTCTTTTAAGGACACTGGTCATCAGACTGGGGATCTATTAGGTGACCATTACCACCTCATTTAACTTGATTACATCTGCAAGGACCCTATTTCCCCATGGACAGTGGAGCCTGGCAGGGGTTGCAAAGAGTCAGACACGACTGAGCAACTAAGCACATAGAATTTTAAGGAAATCAATAGAAAATATTTCTGAAAAAATTTCCTGACCACACTAAGTTATGGTGAGTGAGAACTCATCTCTGATAAATGTTAGAAAGCTCTGTGCAAATAAAACAAAACAGAAGTGCAAATGATATGAAAAGCAATTGTTGTTTTGTAAGTGTATCCCATGTGCAGGAAACAATTAGAGAGGATAGAGCATACAGTTTAGGCTTTGTAATAATCAGGATTCTCCAGAGAAACAGACAGTAGAACATAACCACATATATTATAGATTTATGAAAGGAATATGCTCCCAGGGTTATGGAGACCAGAAGTCTCAAAATCCGATGTTTGCAAGCTAGAGAACCAGGAATATGATTGTGCAATTCATTAGAGTCCAGAGGCCTGAGACCCTGGGGATCCAGTGGTTTAACTCCTAGTCTCAAAAGCTGCTGGTATAAGTCCCAAAGTCTAATCCAACATCCAGGGGCAGGAGAATATAGATATCTCAGGTCAAAAAGGGAGAGAGAGAATTTGCCCTTCCTCTGTCCTTTTGTCCTATTGGGCTCTCAGCAGACTAGATGATGTCCACCCACTTTGATGAGAGCCATCTTCCATGCTTAGTGTACTGATTCCAATGCTAATCTCTTTTGGAGACACCCTCACAACACACCCAGAAATAATGTTTTATCAGTTATCTGGGCATCCCTTAGCCCACTCAAGTTGACACATACAAGTAGCTATCACAGACTTGGAGTTAGCAAATTCTTGGGGCAGGACCATATGTAAAGAAAAGGTGCAAGGTGGTGGAGGGTGGGGGCGGGGAGAGTTTACCCACTCTGCTTAGCTGACCTGGAAGTTTTCAGAAATATAGGAATTTGGAATTTGACCTTGACTTGTAGTATGATGAGAATTATCAATACCAACAAAATGAAGATAGTAGACTCCAGCTGTAGATAATAATCATGCTGGAAATAAAACAGCCACACAGATACAAAAGAGCACCATGAAAAGAAGATGAATTCCCACAGTTTTTCATTTCTTATTAGAGTTTAAATGACCTTTCCAAAATTGCACATATTTAAGAAAATGTTGTCATCCTAATGGCATGCTGTACTGGTCTTGGAATTTTGTATAATGTGCATCTACTGAGCCATAAAATAGAAGCGCACAATCATGAAGATATCATCAAGTGTTCCCATAGAGTTGTTTATCTGAAAACAACTGGGAAAGTTCGGAAGAACACTCTTGACACCCATGGCTATGTATCTGGTCTCTTCCTGGAGTAAGGCAATTCCTTTCTTTAAAATATAAATACCAGGTACCTGTGCTGTTTTGCACGTTAAGTGTTTTCACAAGAAATGCCTTCAAAGAAAACATATGGGATATTACCTTGGGAATTGAAATCCTTCAACTCTGTTATTAGATCAATGTTCAATTTTCTCTTAACTAGTTGAAATAATAGTAAATCTTCTTAGCTTTTTCTGGCCTGCTTCTCCAAATCCTTGGTTATCTTTAAGGACTTTCTTCCCAAAGATGCATTTATCTTTCTGTTATAGAACAGGGATCTACATTTATTCATTTATACCTAAAGAGACCATGGAGCCCTTCATATAACTCAGGTTTATGCTAGACGCTGGTGGCCTATTGATCCAAAAAGAAGACAGACTCTCTACCCTCATGGGAATTATAGTTTTTGCTCTCATATTACCATGTGTCTCGTTATAACGTTATCACTTTACTTTATTTGTACAATTCTCTTGTTAATGTGTACCTACTCTAAGCCCTATCTGTTTTGCTCTTAAGACCTTTCAACTGGTTGGATGAGGGTTACATTGTCAAGGATCATCTATTTTATTTAAAGTCAGTTGAATGTGGATGTTACACAACATTTGCAAACCACCTTCACAACAGCACCTAGATGAGAGTTTGATCGACTAACTGGGTATTAATGGCAACCCACTCCAGTGTTCTTGCCTGGGGAATCCTGTGGACAGAGGAGCCTGGTGGGCTGCTGTCCATAGCGTCGCACAGAGTCGGACAAGACTGAAGCGACTTAGCATGCATGCATCCATTGGAGAAGTAAATGTCAACCCACTCCAATATTCTTGCCTGGAGAGTCCCAGGGACAGAGGAGCCTGGTGGGCTGCTGTCTATGAGGTCACACAGAACCAGACACGACTGAAGCAATTTAGCAGCAGCAGCAGATCCTATATATATTGGCAAAACTATCACAAAGTACTTTTATGTGTCCTGGATTCTGGACTTGAGGCATCAAATAAAAATTTAATCAGATGTCTGATTTAATGTACAGATAAAGGAATAAAAGAAACTGCTTTTACAGTTCTCTGATTATGATTTCTAAGTCTTCTACGTGAATATTTTTCTATTTTGTCTCATTGTATGCTTTCTAATGTTGTATCTCTTATTCCCTCTCTTTTCAATGTTTTTACTAAGGTAAAATTTACATGTACTAAAATCCACATATTTCAAGTGTACAACTACATGAATTTATATGGTAGTTAGCCATCAGCACAGTCTAGCTTTTAAATCATTTCCCCAGTCACTGCTCAGATTTCCCTTTTGTCCCCCTGCAGTCAATTCCCACTCCTAACCTGTCCCGGGCAACCACTGTTTCTGTTTCTGTTGTCTTTATAATGTTTTTTTTTTCCCCCCTAGATCCTTCTTTTTTATCATTGTTGTTGACTTTTGTTTTGCTTTTTGACCTGTCCTGGGCAACCTGTCCCAGGCAACCACTGTTGTGTTTCTGTTGTCCCTATAACTTTTTTTCCCCCTAGATCCTTTTTTTTTTGGTCATTGTTGATTTTTGTTTTGCCGTTTGACTCTTCTCTGGTTTACTCTTCTCCTTGGCGACTTTACCCTCGTCTCACCTCCTGCAGGAGGCCAGCCAGACCCTCTCCTTTTCTCTCTCCCAGAGATGCTATTCTCCATCTCTCGTCATGGTGTGTTCCCTCACTTCAGGTGCCTTCTCCTCAATTCAGGCTTCCTCTGCCAAATTATGTTAAAATGTAGTCTTCTGCATGGCCCTTCCATTAAACCTTCCTTCAGTTCAGTTCAGTCGCTCAGTCGTGTCCGACTCTTTGCGACCCCATGAATCACAGCACGCCAGGCCTCCCTGTCCATCCCCAACTCCCGGAGTACACTCAAACTCACGTCCATCGAGTCGGTGATGCCATCCAGCCATCTCATTCTCTGTCGTCCCCTTCTCCTCCTGCTCCCAATCCCTCCCAGCATCAGACTCTTTTCCAGTGAGTCAACTCGTTGCATGCGGTGGCCAAAGTATTGGATCTTCAGCTTTAGCATCAGTCCTTACCCCTTATCAAATTCACTTTCTCCAAAATATGCTCCAGCACATTCTGTCCCCTACACCCTCCTGTCGCTAACGTCACTGATCCATGTGGTCTCACTCTCCTTTCTTCCCTCCCCTCACATAAGACTTTATCACTTTCTAACATTCTACATGCTTCATTTTTTAATATATTGATTATTTATTATTAGAATCTTCACTAGGACATTAGCACTGATAAGACAAGGATATTGGTTGTTTTTGTTTTCTGGTGTATCTCAAGCATTTGGAAAAATAATGCCTGATGCATAATAGTTATCATTGTGTATTTATTAATTGAATAAATTAATCAGCAGTCCCTTAGGGGTACATTTAATGGTTACATGCAGATAGGGCTAGAGGACTTCTGTCCTCATGTAGGGTGTCAGCTTTTGGCACTTGCCTCTCCCTGCAGAGAATTTTAGGCAAAGAATACCAATTGTGCTGGCAGAGAACAGCCACTGGTATTCCAGTATTATTTCACAGGTATAACTTTTCAGGGTCTTGAAGATAAAATAATTTTATTAGGTCAGATGCAATTTTTGTTGTCTAGTATACATACCACTGTGTGGCTGATGAGGAGTAAAGCTAGGATTCAAATAATTCTGTTTCCTAAAGAGTTACTAAAAGTGGGCATTGTCATTCATGCTAGAGTAGTGTACATTCAGGGAAAACAAATTTTTGCTTTCATTCCAATGGAGATAAAGAAACTGGTGAAATTTTGGAGAAAATAAATTTGATAAGGGGTAAGGACGAGTCCCTTGGACTGCAAGGAGATCCAACCAGACCATTCTAAAGGAGATCAATCCTGGGTGTTCATTGGAAGGACTGATGCTAAACCTGAAACTCCAATACTTTGGCCACGTCATGCGACAAGTTGACTCACTGGAAAAGAATCTGATGCTAGGAGGGATTGGGGGCGGAAGGAGAAGGGGACGACAGAGAATGAGATGGCTGGATGGCATCACCGACTCTATGGACATGAGTTTGAGTGAGCTCCGGGAGTTGGTGATGGACAGGGAGGCCTGGCGTGCTGTGATTCATGGGGTCACGGAGAGTCAGACACAACTGAGCGACTGAACTGAACTGAAGGAAGGTCTTATGGAAGGGCCATGCAGAAGATTACTTTTTAAAATAATCTGGCGGGGGAATCCTGAATTGCGGAGATGGCATACACCATTGAGGTGAGGAAACACACCGTGGGGAGAGGTGCAGAACAGCGTCTCTAGTGGAGAAAGGGCAGTGTGAATACTACAGGTGTGAGAGTGCAGAGGCCTTGGGGAAGGGGGGCCACACCGCTGCAGGAAGGTGAGCCTTCGAAGGCTGGACTGGGTAGGGTCTTTTACACCAGCAGTCCCCAACCTTTTTGGCAGCAGGGACTGGTTTCATGGAAGACGATTTTTCCATGGACAAGGAGGAGGGGAACGGTTTGGGGATGAGTCAAGTACATCACACTTACTGTGCACATTATTCGTGTTTCTATTATATCGGCTTCACCTCAGACCACCAGACATTATATCCCCAGAGGTCGGGGAGTGAGGTGGGAGGCGGAAGATTGAATCACTCACTGAATGGCATAATTTAATCTAATCTCTAAGGCTGCTGTTTGGAAAAAAGGCTCTAGGAGCTGCATAGTGAAAGCAGTGGAGACTATTGCCATAACCCAGAAGATGAAGGAAGAAAGGAAGACAGTCTGGTGGGGAGGGGCGAAGCAGTCAACTCTGAATACATTTTTGGAAGTCAAGCCTGTAGGATTTGCTGATGGGGGGTTATGGGCCGTAATATACGAACAGAGTCAAGGTGACACCAGTCAGCCTGGCCGAAAGCCTTGAGCTCACCCTTGCCTCTACTCCACACTTCCCTTTCCCCTTCTGCGCTTTGTGATCCACCCGACAGCACTTCCCAAAGGTTGTTCCTGATCGTGCATCAGAAACTGCTGTTGGTATTGGATCCATGCAGTAATCTGTCATTCCTCCTCTCAAAATGAACTAATCCCCCCAACACACACACACACACACACACACACACACACTGATCCATGCAGTAACCTGTCATTCCTCCTCCCAAAATGGGACCATGAACTAATCCCCCCAACATACACACACACACACACACACACTTTCACAGTTCCCTGCATCCTCTGTCTCCTCAACGGGTTCTGAATTTGTTCTCAAACCTCTCAAGTCTTGCCCTTTATGCTGTATTACATTAGGGGTATAACAAGAGTCAAGAATCTACAGATTTAAAACTAGACCTGGCCAGCTAACATTCCAATCAGTCTCTGATTTGGGGACTGCATTTATCACTCAGAAACAGGCAAATGGAGAACAGAGACTCAGAGCAAAGCAACTGCTATAAAATAAATGGGCTTTAAAGGTGTGAGTTTACATATAAACTTCTAGTGGATAGGTTTCTAACGTGAAAGTATGCACTAGTCATAATCAATTTTCTTGGTCTTCCATCCATATTCCTACTATACTGATGTTAGAGGGGGTTGGGAGATAAGTTATTTAGTGCCTTTTAAAAAATAAAATGAAAGTTAGCTATCATCTACATATTATTGAACATCATTTATTAATATTAAAATATTTGGATGACCATCTTACTTTGTGTAATATCCATCCCTTTAAAATACTAGTTTAGTATTATTGGCAAGAGTCATGTTTTTCTAACTAACAATTTGTTAAATTGCAGAATGAGAAATGAGAACCTTAGGGATTCCTGTAAGTTGTTAATAGCTTGTTTGATTTGGATCGGCTAACATTATATAATACCTGGAATTCATTTTTCTTTTATTGCTTTTAAACGTATTCATTAATTTTTATTTATATGTTTTTTTCTGTGTGCTTTTATTATTTCACCCTGGTTCATTGTTACACATGATTGTTTTTCTCTTATTCAACTTCAGGGAGTTGGTCTTTCCTTACCTGTAGTGAATTGACCTAGAAATGTTCTCAATTATTAATTTCTTTAAAAGAATTTGGTTGTTAAAAAACAACCACTTGCCATAAAAATATTAGATCAATATTTGCTATTCTAAGAAAATTATCTTCCCCACTTTAAGCCATTTCTTTCCATTAGGAGAATATTAACATGAAAAGACATTTCTTTTTCAATCCAATTCCCAAAGAACTTTTGTTCATTTCAGTTTGTTTTCTAATTACATGCATAAAAGAAAAGGGCACAGAAGAGGAAGGAATTTCACAGTGAAACTGAATGTATTAACCTCATCAGAAACTGTTTCTCTGTTGGAGATAAGAAAGTACTCATTGCGTCGCCCCCAATTCCAAAGACCTTTTTATACCTCCTAGAAGTAAAATTGATGAGAACTATGATTTGGGCTAATTATCATTAGAAATATTGTGATATTCAACATGCCCTTGCCTTTCTCTGGCTCTTACGACTGACTTGCCTTGGGAATATTCAGATTTAAGAGAGAATTATAAGTAGTTTTCCAAAGGAAAAAAAAAAAAACATGAAATTATATAAACTCTTTGACTTGCAGAAATTGCCTTAACCTTATGGCTATTTATTGTTGTTACTCTGTTGTTGTTTTTTTAAGATCTTTTCCTCCTTATATTAATTTTGTTATTTTACAATCACTGTGCTCAAAGAGCATAATGTTTTGACTGTGGAAATAACACAGTTAACTCTATAAGTATGATTTTTAGTAAACTGAGTATGATTTTTTTGTATGTCTCTTTTAGAAATTATTTTCTGTATCTAAAATGCTTTTAAGTTGAAACAAATTTGCAGATTTTAAAACTGTGATGACTTGTATGTCTCATGCAAATATGAGATACGTGTTTTAGGTTATTATTTGGAGAACATAATATTTCTACAGATTACCCTATCCTGTTGATTTTACAATGCTTTACCAAAAAAAAAGAAAAAGACATTTATACTATTTTTTCATGAATAATGCGTCAATTCAGGTGCTTCGAGAAACAGATGTTAAGGTAGACACTGAAAGATGTACTGAGCAGAATGTCTCTAAAGGGCAGAGGAGCGAAAGAGGAAGTTGTTTAGTCCCTAAGTCATACCTGACTCTTCGCGACCCCCTGGACTGTAGCCCATCAGGCTCCCCTGTCCATGGGATTCTCTAGGGAAGAACACTGGCCTGGGTTGCCATTTCCCTCTCCAGGGGATCTTCCCAACCCAAAAGAGGAAGAGGAGGTCTGATGCCTGAGGAAAGAGTGAGGGACAAGGAGGGCTGTGTAGGCAGAGGCCCAGGTTGTGGCGAAGCGCTGAGACAGTGTCAGCCAGAGTCCTTGTCAAAATACTGTTAGAGCCCCACGTCCATCACAAACGGCCTGACTCTGGTTCTCTTGCTCTTCCCAGTACTTAGCTGGGGTAGCCTGGGGGAGCATGGCCTCATCAGGAGAACATCTGTGGGCCTTAATTAGACTAACCAACTCTGCTCCTCAAACAGGAAGGGAGATATGACTGGCCCCTGGGTGATCTTGGGCACTCAAGCTATTGATTAATGATACACGTAAGTAAAAAAGATAGTTTTAGAAAGTCCTCCCATAGAACTTCTTTCTAAACCAGAGAGAAATTTTGCTTTGTTTTCTAATAAAGTTGTTATTTCTATCCACATTCCTAATTTTCTATGGCCAAACAAATAGAGGAAATGATTTCAGGTACTTGGTGGTTGTTTTTTTTTTTTTTTTCTAACTATTGAAAATTCAGATAATAATATTCCTGTATGTGCAAAAACGAAACCAAAATGGAATCCAGTGCCTATTTGTGCTGGCAGGCTACAGTCCATGGGGTCGCAAGAGCCGGACATGATTTAGCAATTAAACCACCAAATTGTTTATTGTATTTGCCTTGTTTTATTATTTTTTTCTTTTAAGCAGTCAGTTATTTATATGTAAACTTTCCTTTTGAACTTGAAAGTAAGTTCTTTCTGGGTGTATAGTTTTTTTTTTCTTTTCTTTTTTCCTATTATTGAGTTTTTAAAGAAGACCACAGACTTAAACTAGTGTTTCCAGTCTGGCTTATCCAACAAGTAGCTAAGTAGACCATTTGCTAATTTCTTACCCTTTTTTCCCCCAACATTTCTCTTACTTTTGGTGGAGAAAGAAATGACAATCTTTTGGATTCCCACTTGCCTATGTTAGCAATTAGCTATCCCTCAAATAATTAGGAATTGCTATTATATAGTATTAAGGAATTTGTAAGGCACTCTGCCTTTAAGACCCTAAAATATGACGAATCTCTAAGGTTAAAATTTCAAGTCTTCTCTGATACAGGAAGTGGGGTTGAGAATGTGAGAATTTAAGTCAAACACCTTCCTAATAACATTCATCTCAGTCAATTTCAGCTTTTAGCCCTTAAATTATATCATTTCTAATACCTTTCCCATCAAAACCTTCCTGCTGCTGCTGCTAAGTCACTTCAGTCATGTCTGACTCTGTGCAACCCCATAGACGGCAGCCCACCAGGCTCCTCAGTCCCTGGGATTCTCCAGGCAAGAATATTGGAGTGGGTTGCCATTTCCTTATGCAATGCATGAAAGTGAAAAGTGAAAGCGAAGTTGCTCAGTTGTGCGCAACTCTTAGCAACCCCATGGACTGCAGCCCACCAGGCTCCTCTGTCCATGGGATTTTCCAGGCAAGAGTACTGGAGTGGGTTGCCACTTCCTTCTCCACAAAACTTTCCTAAGCCTTTCCAATATCTGGGTCCTCTGATCTTCCTTCCCTGCAATTAACACAATTAGTGCCAAAAATAAGTGCTAAAAATGCTACAGCATCATTGCTTCAGTGAATTTAATCTTTAATGACAAGAACACTCTTATTTCACAAGGGGCCTGAGGTTGGGTGGAAACTTCTGCTGTCACAGACCGTTAATGAATCAAACAGTGAGCAAATATGAAATCTGAATGAAGATGTTCTCTGCCAGTGGTGCCCTGTGTGATGTTACTATTGGGAAAATCTAGACACCCCAGAAAGTCATCAACAGAACAAACTTCTTTAACATCTTCAGATTTCTTTTTTCTATTATCTGTGGGTTATTGAACAAAATAAGTAATGTGACTCCAGAATTCAATATGTATACATGGTTTTAGGTTTAGTATGTTAGAGAAAAGAGTATTTGAAGGGCAGAAAGCATATGTAAAGGGAGACTGGCTCCTGGAAAATTTGTTCTTAATGTTGTATGTGGAAAAAAAAAATTGAAAGATCAAGAGAGAGGTTTCAGTTCTTCAGGGTGGAAATCCAAGTGATCAGGCTGAGTAAAGCTGAGAGGTAAAACCTGTTATGTCAGAGCTTGGAAGAAATAGAATTAGTTCTACTGTTTGCCAGGCTGGTGCAAAGTTAACCACTGAATCAAGTACTGATAAGTAGTGATTTTGTATATGTGTTAAGGTAATACATGATTTAGAACAAGCTCTCACAACTTAATGAGCCTAAAAATATTCTAGAGTGCTTTTTATAAAAGAGTTTAAGTGTTGGTAAAAATTTAATTCAGTAGGTCTGAGGTAGTGTCCAGAAATCTGCATTTTAGTCAAACATCCAGGTGACTTATTTTTTTTGTCTTAACTACTTTATTGAGATCTAATGCATATACCTTAAAATTCACCATTTGATGTATGCAATTCATGCTTTTTAGTATATTTGCAACGTTGTGTAAACATCATCACAATCTAATTTTTGGTCATTTTCATGGCCCCAAGTAAAAATCCCAAATTCATCAGGAGCCACTCAGCATTCCCCTAGAATACCCCACAGCCATAGGCAAATACCAATCTACTTTTTGTGTTTAGATTTGCCAATCCTGAATATTTTACATAAATGGAATCACATGGTCAGTGGTCTTTTATGACTGGTTCTCTCCTTTTGGGCTTCCCTAGTGGCTCAGATGGTAAAGAATCCGCCTGCAATGTGGAAAACCTAGGTTTCATCCCTGGGTTGGGAAGATCCCCTGGAGAAGGGAATGGCTACCCATTCCATTATTCTTGCCTGGAGAATTCCATGGACAGAAGAGCCTGGCAGGCTATGGTATAGGGTTGCAAAGAGTGGGAGTTGGACGTGACCGAGCAACTTTCACTTTTTTCTTTTGTTTAGCATAATGTTTTCAGCATGTATTCAGTTGTAGCATGTATAAAATATTTTAGTCCTATTTATTTTCAAATAATATTATATTCTAGAGCTTCCCTGGTGGCTCAGATGGTAAAGCATCTGCCTGCATTGTGGGAGACCCAGGTTGGACCCCTGGGTTGGGAAGACCTCCTGGAGAAGGAAATGGCAACCCACTCAAGTATTCTTGCCTTGAGAATCCCATGGACAGAGGAGCCTGGTGGGCTACAGTCCATGGGGTCACAAAGAGTCGGACATGACTGAGCGACTTCAATTTCACTTTCACTTTTCATTATATTCTATATTACATTTTATTTATCCATTCATCAATTGATGGGACTTTGGATTGTTTCCAGTTGTTGGCTATTATGAATGGTGCTTTTGTGAACATTTGTGTATAAGATTTTGCATACACATATTTTTCTTTCTCTTGAGGATATGCCTAGGAATGAAATTGCTGGATTATGTAGTAATTCTGTGTCTAATATTTGAGGGATGGCTGCACATTTTGCTGGGCAGTCTCAGTGCCTGTAGTTTTCTCTTTGCACACTTTGAGGAACACTGATTTAGGCAATGATTCGGGGAGAATGCAGGAGGAAAAGAGATATTTATTGGATTCTCATAATGAAAATCCTTGATTCCATAAAATGGAGGCTAACATTAGAAGAGAAGAAACTGCAGCACTAGAAAATAATAAAACACTGTGTAATGATGTGAATCTAATTTCATCAACTGGAAGATTAGAAATACAAAAGAAAAAATTGGGGAAAAATGATAAATCAAAATTGAAGAAAATTTTTATATGGATAGAAACAGTTTCTAAAATTAAATAGAAATGTTTTGTAAGGTGAGTGTATGAAGAAATAGAGAAGGACAAAGTGAATCTTAGTAAAATTTAATTTACAAAAACAAAGTTTTACCACATTGTTGAATTTTAAGAGGGAAAATTTCCATAGATTTCATGGAAGATATGAGATCTGAATTAAGTTGTTGTTGATGTTGTTTAGTCAATAAATCATGTCCCACACTTTTTGCAATCCCATGGACTGTAGCCTGCCAGGTTCCTCTGTCCATGGGATTCCTCAGGCAAGAATATTGGCTCAGGTTGCCATTTCCTTCTCCAGGGGATCTTCCTAACCCAGGGATCAAACCCACATCTCCTGCACTTTAGGTGGTTTCTCTACCACTGAGCCACCTGGGAAGCCCTGAGTTAACTCACCTGAAGACAAATACACGAAGGTGCAGAGTAGGAGAGAGATGATACAGTTTGTTGGGGTTGTTTTTAAAAGTACAGACGGACAAAATGAAACTATTTTAACATAAACTGTGTATTTTTATTATGAAAATTGCTGATAAAATTTTTATTTAACAAAAATTGCTTTTTGCCCATTGGTGGACAGATACTGCTTCCTGAAATAGGACAGTGTGTCAGATAGATTTAATGAAAGAAGGCTTTTACTGAATCAAGAATTTCAAAAAATTTAGTCAGTTATACTTCTCAAAAATGTTTAAGTATATATACATTTTTATCTGCAGGGTGGTTAATTTTTGAATATATGTATAACTGTCTAATGGTAACTATCAGTTATATGTATTTTTTCTTTCCACGTTCATGTAAGTAATGTTAAATGTACGATTTCTATATTGTAAAACATACAGCAATAAAAATATCATCTTTAGATAGAAGAAAAGAAATTCAAGTGTATTAGGATAACGTTCAGCAGTATTTGACAGAAACTCAACTTATTACTGGCTTAAACAGTCTGAAAGGGCTAGTGTGGTCTTTGTGGTATTGAGAAATGTGGATTCTTCTATCTCAGGCATCATCAAACCTTTTGCTACTGAACCCAATTTGTGTCTCCTCATCTGGGTGCAATAAAGTCACTCTGTTGACACTGGGTTGTGATGAAAGAAAGCACAATGTTTATTGCCGATGCAGGCAAGGAATCCGGGAAGCTAATGCTAAAAGGCCTGAATTCCCCAAGGGGTTTCAGGGAAGGTGTTTCAAAGGCAGGGTGATCAGCTTGCACACAGTTCTCTGATTGGTTGATAGTAAGGTAGCAGGTGTCCTTGGGGTTAATATCATCAGTCCTCAGGCTCCAGACAGTATGGGTGCTCTGTGTTCATGGTAATCATGCAGTTAACTTCTCCCATCTGATGAGAGTTTTAATATCTGCAGAACAACTCAGAAATGCACATCAAACTGTTATCTATATCCTTCAGGGAGGAACTAAAGAGTCTGTGACTCTATATGGCTGATTTATCATTTAAGTTGTTAGCAATTCTCCTGGCCCAACTATTGTTTTTGTTGTGTTGTTACTATATGTTCACATTCTCTCAATCATTAATTCTTGAGCCATCTCAAGAATTAATCTTTTGTGGCTCAGGGAAGGCCTAGACGACTAAAGCTTTTCTACAAGCGAGAGGCAGAGGAGGTATGGGGAAGTCTGTTCTGGGAAGGCCTAGACGACTAAAGCTTTTCTACAAGCGAGAGGCAGAGGAGGTATGGGGAAGTCTGTTCTGGGAAGTCTCTATAAGGTCTTGTTCAGTTACACTTTTTCCTTGAAAGTAAATATTTTAAGTTTTGCGAGCCATAGAATCTCTGTCTCAGCTATTTAATTCTGCTGCTGTAGCATGGAGACAGTAGATGATATGTAAATAAATGGGTGTGGTTAGGTTCTAATGAAACTTTATTTACAAATGCAGTGGTTCAGTTCAGTTCAGTTCAGTTCAGTCGCTCAGTCGTGTCCGACTCTCCGCGACCCCATGAATCACAGCACGCCAGGCTTCCCTGTCCATCACCAACTCCCGGAGTTCACTCAAACTCATGTCCACAGAGTCAGTGATGCCATCCAGCCATCTCATTCTCCGTCGTCCCCTTCTCCTCCCGCCCCCAACCTTTCCCAGCATCAGAGTCTTTTCCAGTGAGTCAACTCGTCGCATGAGGTGGCCAAAGTATTGCAGTTTCAGCTTTAGCATCAGTCCCTCCAATGAACATCCAGGATTGATCTCCTTTAGAATGGACTGGTTGGATCTCCTTGCAGTATAAGGGACTCTCAAGAGTCTTCTCCAACACCATAGTTCAAAAGCATCGATTCTTCAGCGATCAGCTTTCTTCACAGTCCAACTCTCACATCCATACATGACCACGGGAAAAACCATTGCCTTGACTAGACGGACCTTGGTTGGCAAAGTAATGTCTCTGCTTTTTAATATACTATCAAGGTTGGTCATAACTTTCCTTCCAAGGAGCAAGCGTCTTTTAATTTCATGGCTGCAATCAGCATCTGCAGTGATTTTGGAGTCCCAAAAAACAAAGTCTGACACTGTTTCCACTGTTTTTCCATCTATTTCCCATGAAGTGATGGGACCAGATGCCATGATCTTTGTTTTCTGATGTTGAGCTTCAAGCCAACCTTTTCACTCTCCTCTTTCACTTTCATCAAGAGGCTTTTGAGTTCCTCTTCACTTTCTGCCATAAGGGTAGTGTCATCTGCATATCTGAGGTTATTGATATTTCTCCCAGCAATCTTGATTCCAGCTTGTGCTTCTTCCAGCCCAGCGTTCCTCATGATGTACTCTGCATATAAGTTAAATAAGCAAGGTGACAATATACAGCCTTGACGTACACCTTTTCCTATTTGGAACCAGTCTGTTGTTCCATGTCCGGTTCTAACTGTTGCTTCCTGACCTGCATACAGGTTTCTCAAGAGGCAGGTCAGGTGGTCTGGGATTCCCATCTCTTTCAGAATGTTCCACAGTTTATTGTGATCCACACAGTCAAAGGCTTTGGCATAGTCAATGAAGCAGAAATAGATGTTTTTCTGGAACTCTCTTGCTTTCTCCATGATCCAGTGGATGTTGGCAATTTGATCTCTGGTGCCTCTGCCTTTTCTAAAACCTGCTTGAACATCTGGGAGTTCACGGTTTACATACTGCTGAAGCCTGGCTTGGAGAATTTTGAGCATGACTTTACTAGCGTGTGAGATGAGTGCAATTGTGCGGTAGTTTGAGCATTCTTTGGCATTGCCTTTCTTTGGGATTGGAATGAAGACTGACCTCTTCCAGTCCTGTGGCCAGGATTTATCCTGTAAGCTGTAACTTGACAATTCCATTGCTTCTTTCTCATGGTTCAAGATGTCTTCTTAAGCTCTAGCCATCACATTCCATATTGGCGAAAGAAAGAAGAGAGAGGAGTAGATCTTATCTCCTTAAAAGCACTTCCTGAAAGGTACTTAGAACACTTCTACAGACATTGGTCAGCCAGAAATTAGTCACATAGCCATACCTAGTAGTATCACAGCCTGGGAAATGCAGCTCTGAAAGACAGCCATCCACCCAGCTAAAAGGAAGGGACTTTATTACTCAAAAGATCTTACAAACAGAAGAGGGGAAATCTGGCAGCATGTAACAAGTGGAAATACCCACTTTCACCCTTCTTCTCATATATAGAGCACTTTTATGTTTCTTAAGTGAGACAAAAATAAAATCTTATGTTACTGCATCCAGCTTAGAGCCACATTTTCTGAATAACTCTACATCAAAATTGTGGTCCAATGATATATAAACTAAAGACCTGATAGCTGCAATATACGTATTCCTCTTTTGAAAATAAAAGCATGAGAAACATATGGTTGTCACTGCTGCTGCTGCTGCTAAATTGCTTCAGTCATGCCCGACTCTCTGCGACCCCAGAGACAGCAGCCCACCAGGCTTCTTCAGGCAAGAACACTGGAGTGGGTTGCCATTTACTTCTCCAATGCATGAAAGTGAAAAGTGAAAGTGAAGTTGCTCAGTCGTGTCTGACTCTTAGCGACCCCATGGACTGCAGCCTACCAGGCTCCTCCGTCTATGGGATTTTCCAGGCAAGAGTACTGGAGTGGGGTGTCACTGCCTTCTCCAATGGTTGTCACTAGTCCATAGCAATATGCAAATCTTACTAAAAAGAGACTATTTTCTCCAGTGCCCACCATGACCCAAGTTTTCCCTCTTTGAGAGGTTCCTTTTTGCCCATTTTTCCTACATGGTTGTATCTGGAAAGGTCATTAGTTTATGCCCTTTTGGTGGATTGCATGCATTCACAGCTGACTCCTGCTGATAGAGACATTAGTTCCTGGGACTACTTTAGTCACTGAATGGTCATGACTTGCAGGCCATGCTTGTTTAATAAGGGAGTCAATGTTGACTCTTCTATGCTAGATCTGTTTTTTGTTTTGTTTTCGTTTTTTTAATTTAATCCTTATTTGTTGCTGCTTTTGTTATTATAATCATACATAATGGCTTGCCTCAGAGAATCCTGCCCCTCTTCCTGACCCTTAAACTAAAGTACCTTTTTTAGCTCACAGGGAGATAATCTGACCCTACCTACCTGTGAATGACTATAGGAAAGATAAAACTAACACATCCCTCTGCTTGAGGCTTGCCATTCTAGGAAATATTTACAAGAATTAAATGGTCTTTTTACCTGGTTTCCTCACCTTCCCGCATCTCTGACCTATAAAAGAACTGGCATCCAAACACCAACATGGTTATTTTGAGACATTAGTCTGCCATCTTCTCAGTCAGCTGGGTTTGGTTTCTGAATAAAGTCGTATTCCTTGCCTCAAGACCTCATCTCTCAGATTTATTGGCCTCTCCTGCAGTGAGCAGAACAAGCTTGGATCCAGTAACACTTGTTCAATGCCGTCCCCTCAAAAACACTGTGGTCTTATAGTCTACTTTCTTTAAGGACGTGCTGTGCACAAGTAACCATATCTAAATATCTGTTCTTGATGCAGTTTTAAGCTCAGTGATTCTGTTCTTTTACTTACTTACCTCTGTGTTCTGTCAGTTCCCGATGGAGGTGAGCCACTCGTATCTCTCTCTGGGAGCACTTGCTCATCCATCCTTTTGTTCTCTCTCTTCCTTTCAATTTATGTCCCCTTTTAAGCTTGAGGTCTTGAGAAAGAATAACCCTTTGTGACATTATCCTTAATCTGATTGTCACTGTTGAACTGTTTCCCACTTTCTAGTAGACAGCTCTTTTTGTTGTAATATTTGTTCCTTTCATTTATTTGTTCATTTTTATTTATTTATTATGTATAATAACAGGGTATTTTCAGAGTTCTGAGCATAGTTATATGGTTATATATTTGTATCAAGTATGAATTTAATCCTAGAGTGCATGCATGCATGCTAAGTCGCTTCGGTCATATCCTACTTTTTGTGACCTTATGGACTGTAGCCCTCCAGTCTCCTCTCTCCATGGGATTCTCCAGGCAAGAATACTGGAGTGGGTTGCCACGCCATCCTCAATCCTAGTGTAACAAGCCCTAATCAATAAGATACCTACTTCCCACAGTTTTGTTTTTTTTTCCCCCAGCCTTACCCTTCCTTTACAGTGATAAAAGACATTGTGGGCTACATCTTTACTTCCTTCTAAGGCTGTCTCTCAGAGCTATGGCTTATAATTTCTGTACTTTAGTTTAGGATGAGGCTTTCCCTGGTGGTTCACATGGTAAAGAAACTACCTGCAATACAGGAGACCTGGGTTTGATCCCTGGGTCGAGAAGACCCCCTGGAGAATGTTATGGCAACCACTCCAGTATTCTTGCCTGGAGATTTCCATTCACACGGGAACCTGGAAGGCTACAGTCCATAGGGGTTGCAAAGAGTAGAAGACAACTGAACAGCTAAAACTTTTTAGTTTAGGATACAATTTCTGTATGTGTTGAGCGTTCTTCTTGGAGTGTGTTTTTTGTTTGTTTACTTTTTCAAGTTCATCATAAATTGATGATTCTCCATCATTTTAGTTTGCCCAAAGAAGCAGAGAGCCCTTCCATTTCAAAGTGGTTTTACTTTTATCTCAGTCTGCCAGCTGGCTAGCCCTAGACTGAGTTCATCTCTCTCTTGAAGACTCCTGAAGATAGCAAGAAGAAGCCAGTGCACATCAGCATGTAATTTTTTCCTAACTTTGCTCCTAATATTAAAAGTCTCAGTTGACAACTGCTTTGCCTTTCAAGGAACAGCAGTTGACAATATGACCAAATATTTTGCTGCAAGTAACAAAGGCCCCAACTTTCCAAGCCTGCAATATCCCAGTCTTCAGGGCCCACTGCCTTCAGCAAGTAATTCCATGAACTTAGACTCTGTCACGCGTAACATCCTATTTCTAAATATAGTATCAAATGCAGTATTCATTTGCATTAGGTTCTTCTCTGAGTGACAGTGTCTTCAATTAACAGAGTAGAGACTCACTTCTTTCTTCTATAAAAGAAAGTAGAAGGTATACTCTGGAGTCACAGAGTCAGAAAGTCAGGCTTCTTCCATCTTTCAGCTTTACCACTCTCAACATTTAATGTCTACCTTGTGGTACCAGCTGTCAGTTTAAGATCTAGATTATTATATCCAAACTCCAAGCAAAAGCAAAGAGAAGAGAATAGGAGGGTCTGCCCCCTTCTGCAAGGTCACTCCCTAAAGTTTCATAGTTCAGTTCAGTTTAGTTCAGTCGCTCAGTCATGTCCGACTCCTTGTGACCCCATGAATCACAGCACGTCAGGCCTCCCTGTCCATCACCAGCTCCTGGAGTTCACTCAAAGTCATGTCCATCGAGTTAGTGATGCCATCCAGCCATCTCATTCTCTGTCGTCCCCGTCTCCTCCCACCCCCAATCCCTCCCAGCATCAGACTCTTTTCCAGTGAGTCAACTCGTGTCATGAGGTGGCCAAAGTATTGGAGTTTCAGCTTTAGCATCAGTCCTTCCAATGAACACCCAGGATTGATCTCCTCCAGAATGGACTGGTTGGATCTCCTTGCAGTCCAAGGGACTCTCAAGAGTCTTCTCCAATGAAGATCATGGCATCTGGTCCTATCACTTCATGGGAAATAGATGGGGAAACAGTGTCAGACTTTATTTTGGGGGGCTCCAAAATCACTGCAGATGCTAATTGCAGCCATGAAATTAAAAATTGCTTATTCCTTGGAAGGAAAGTTATGACCAACCTAGATAGCATGTTAAAAAGCAGAGACATTACTTTGCCAACCAAGGTCCGTCTAGTCAAGGCTATGGTTTTTCCCGTGGTCACGTATGGATGGGAGAGTTGGACTGTGAAGAAAGCTGATTGCCGAAGAATGGATGCTTTTGAACTGTGGTGCTGGAGAAGCTTCCTATCACTACCGATGAAACACTGAACTGGCTGGAACGTACATGGTCAGACAAGGGAGACTGGGCAGCCGAGTGCCCAGTTAAATGTGTGTTTGCGAGAGTGGGACAATGAATATTGAAGGGTAATTAGCAGAATCTGTGAAAATTCCTCTTTGGATATTAAACGTTTATTATAGTCTGTGTACCCAATTTTACTTAATAAAGTGATATCTAATATTATTATTCATTCCTTGGGCAAATTTGAAAATCTGTGTATGGTTGTTTCATATAAAGATATTAAGTTTGGGAAATACATTTAAGTGGATTCATTTCTTTTCCAAGTTTTCAATTATCCATCATCCCTGCCTGAAGCTTTTTATAGCAAATGATTTATAGAAGCAAAATTAAATAGTTTCTAAAGAGCAATAGAATGTTCTCTAAAGTGAAAGTGTTAGTCACTCCTTCATGTCCAACTGTATGTGACCCCACATACTGTAGCCCATCAGGCTCCTCTGTCCATGGAATTCTCTAGACAAGAATACCGGAGTGGATAGCCTTTCCCAAGTGGGTAGACCCAGACTGAGACTGCATCTCCTGCACTGAAGGCACATTCTTTACTGTCTGAGCCACCCATTAAGGCCAGAATATTCTCTAATCGTGTATTTATCTGTCTGCTATTCCCTAGCATATTTCTCTTCCCCATAAAAAGTCTAATTCAATGAATTTCTTGTCTTAAAAGAGAAGAGTTATTTGACCATTCCTCTAAATACCAGAATTTATTGAAATTGATGCTGCTTGCTATATAAGAGCTTTTTTTTTGTTGTTGTTCTTTACCTCAGAAAGTAAATGACTACATTTCTTAGTTTGCATATGGTGAAAGTACAAGGGAAAAGGTGAATGTGATTCTGATTGTTTATTCTGGAGAAATGGAAATTAAGGGACCAGAAAAACTGTCTTTGGATTTGGTAAACTGCTTACAGCTTGAAAAGAAGTGAGTCGTATCATACAGAAAACATGACTTTAAGCTCCGTGAGAGCAGGAAATACCCTTGGTGTTACTCATCTCAGAGTAGACAAATATGCCTCAGTGTCTGACACGTGGAAGGTGCTCAAATAAGGCTAATTAACCATATCATTAAAAATTACTCTGTTAGAAAATTTTATATTATTTTATGCTAGAAGGCAATAGTGTGTGTTTAAAACGTTCTTTTGCACTTCTTTTGCTATTAAAAAGTATAAGATGCCATGCCATACCTTATATTTTTGTCTCTTACTGTGACATTGAACTATAATTTGTAGGAAGGCAAGATTTTTCCTCAATGTGAACATTAAAGGTTATAGACGCACTGTGGAACACCTTCGTATTTCCTTGATAAACATCTCTAGTTTTTCTTGTAAGAATTTCACTAATTCTTTCTAAAACTTACTTTTATGTTTGAAGATTATATTGTCCCTTGGAAAGATACATTTTCTAATGTATCATTTGTTTTTTTAAAGAAAAATGATCTTTTAAACTGCGTCTTTAAAAGACCCTGATGCTGGGAAGGATTGAGGGCAAGAGGAGAAGAGGATGCCAGAGGATGAGATGGTTGGATGGCATCAATGACTCAATGGACATGAGTTTAAGCAAACTCTAGGAGATAATGAAGGACAGGGAAGCCTGGCACACTGCAGTCCATGGGGCTGCAAAGAGTCAGAAAAAACTTAGCAACCGAACAACAACAATGTTAACAATAAACTATTTTTTTCAAATACACTATTAATTGTTTTTGTCAACAGCAACTTCATTGGCTAAACAAAGACACATTTAGGCATTGTCCTTGTTTAACAAAAGATAAAGAATGTGGAGTGCCAAAGAATTGATGCTTTTGTATTGTGGTGCTGGAGAAGACTTTTGAGAGTCCCTTGGAATGCAAGGAGATCAAACTAGTCAATCCTAAAGGAAATCAACCCAGAATGTTCATTGGAAGGACTGATCCTGGGGCTGAAGCACCAATAATTTGACCACCTAATGGGAAGCGTCAACTCATTGGAAAAGATCCTGATGCTGGGAAAGATTGAAGGCAAAAGGAGAAGGGGATGGCAGAGGATGAGATGATTAGATGGAATCACAGACTCAATGAACATAAATATGAGCAAATTCCGGGAGGTAGTGAAGGACAGGGAAGCCTGGTGTGCTACAGTCCTTGGGGTCGCAAAGAGTCAGACATGACTTGGCAACTGAACAACAACATATGTTGCATGAATAGAAGAATAGAAGAAAAGATAAATGAATGAAGAAACAGACAAATGCATCATCTCAAAACCTGCTAATTTTCCTTTGGTTGATCAGCTCAGTTCAGTCACTCAGTCATGTCCAACTCTTTGCCACCCTATGGGCTGCAGCACGCCAGGCTTCCCTGTCCATCACCAACCAGACAAGCTCTGAAAACCTCTAGGACCCCTGAGACACCAAAGCTGACTTGAAGAATCTTAATTTGTTTTCCTATTTAAAAACATACACATAACAGTAATATTCATTGAATTTTTGCTTGTTCGAGAAACTATTCTAGGAATTTTAATTATCTCATAAATGCCTATAACAGCCCTATCAGCTGCCTTTATTATTATCCCCATTCAGCAGTTGAAATTAAGCTTCAAATTATATGATTTGCTCAAGTACCCTCAGCTCTTCAGAGTTAGAATAGGAGGTGAGTCCAGGTTTGTCTGACTCCAGACACTAAATTTATAATCAACATAATGTATTGTTCATTGGAATACCTGAACTTAGTTGTCATTTTCTTTGTTTCAAAGTTAAATTGTAATCACTGCTTTAAAGCAGTGATGCTTTACCTAGAAAGCATCCTTACATTATAACTTAAATAGAGCAGAATAAAAGTTCTGAACAGTCATACTAACTCTGTTAGAAGCCTCCAAAGACAAGGAGAGGTTGTTCCTGCCTTTATATCAAGGCTCTCTGAAGTCTTCAAGATGAATAGGCATCATATTTTCTTTTACTGACTATTCTCATGTTATGTAAAGGAATGAGACATTTACATACAGATAAGTACTTAAAAATTTCTGTTCTAAAAAAAAAAAAAATTCTGTTCTGTGATTAGTAGAGTTTTAGGAAAAAACTCTCTACCTTCCCAAGTTCTCTCCTTATTGTCTCTTTCAGCATATTTTAAAATCTCCTATTATGTGTTCTCTTCCATTAAGGAATTAAAAGCAGTTGTAGAAATGTAAATAAATCCTAAAAGGTTGACACATTATGACATTTTCAACCATCAACACCTCAGCATGAACTGGCTGATCACAAAGAAAAGGATCTGGAGAGAATAAACTCTAAGAAAAACATCAAAGTCTAATAGGCCTGAAAAAGCTGGAGCTTATGAAAGAAATCAAGAGACAATTTTTAGAGGAAAAAAAATACTTGAATAAACAGAAGATGAGTCAGAATGAGAATGTGGTTTTAATGAAAGAAGCACGGTGGGTTATTTCACTCTTATTTTCCTTTAGTGTTCTTTCATAAGGGAAATGGATTTCAAACTAAAAAAGGACAAAGAAGTATCAAAGAACACTAGAATCCAAAATCAGCAAAGGAAAGAGAAACTTCTAGTTGCCTGTAAGAAGAGCTTTTAGCAAAGGATGCAGATCAGTGATATAAACTTCAACTTTCCATTAATAACAAAACCTTACATTCTGTGCATTTGGCAGTTAAAATAGCTGAGTTGTGATCTCATCATGGATGGTCTCTCATTTACAGATGCGAATGGTGGGGGCTGCTACGGGTGGTCATTTATAAAGTAAGGCAGGACAGGGTCCAGGAAGTAAGTTCCTTCCTTCCTCAGGGCAGAGGAAGCCTGACTTTACTCTTTGGAAAAATTATAAAAATTGATTATTAAACTGATGGTTTATTCATGTGACAGTCGCTCAGTCGTGTCCGACTCTACATTCCATGGAATTCTCCAGACCAGAATACTAGAGAAGGTAGCCATTCACTTCTTCAGGGGGATCTTCCCAACCAAGGGATTGAACCCAGGTCTCCCGCATTGCAGGCAGATTCTTTACCAGCTGAACCACCAGGGAAGCCCAAGAATATTGGAGTGGGTAACCTATCCCTTCTCCAGCAAATCTTCCCATCCTAGGAATTGAACCAGGGTCTCCTGCATTGCAGGTGGATTCTTTACCAACTATCACTTGGCAATTAATGAAACAGTCAAGAATCTTACTATAAAAAAAAAATGCTCCAGGGCTTTTTGTTGTTGTAGTTTTTGATAGGACTAACAAATTGAAAGATCAAGTGACTTTCATGGACAAGCGATAGTCAGTGAGAATTTCTGATTCTCGTGCATGTACACACCATTTGAACATTGCTACTAAAATAAGTCCAGGCTTCTGGAGTGTACTGCATCCTGCAGCTGTCTTGGGACAAAATGGTTGAGAGCTAGATAGACAGTATAACTTTTAACTCGATTTATTTTGGCAAATCTGTTTTAACAGAATCTCGAGTTGAACTTCAAAATCTTCCTTAGGTTCAGTAACTTTTCCTTCAGTGTGCAAATTTGAATCCAAAGAATCTGCCTGCACTGTAGGAGACCTGGGTTCAATCCCTGAGAAGGGAAGATCCCCTGGAGAAGGAACGGCTACCCACTCCAATATTCTTGCCTAGAGAATGCCATGGGCAGAGGAACCTGGTGGGCTACAGTCCATGGGGTCACAAAGAGTCAGACATGACATAGCAACTAACCGCCACTGCCATAATAGAAAGAGAAAAAGCAAAAGGAATGTAACGTCTTTACAATGTTTTATGATTTCAACTTCTCCCCACCTCTCTCCCCCTCGAAACTGTGAGGATAAGTAAAAGAGCCGGTAGAGCAGCTGACAAAGAACCGTGGTGCACTGGGAGTACAGAAGCCCCCAAAGGAGGAGAGAGGACCAGAATCTGTGAAGTCTGGCAAGGGAGGCTCGAGAGATTCACCAAGATACATAGAAACATCCCCTGTTGGTCACTGACCTGAAAATACTCCAGCCTTCACTCCTCCTTCATTCATCTCGGCTCCCCTGGGACTAAGCACTGATCAGTTCTCCAAGACTTTTCCAGGAGCATCCTCACTTAGACGTGATCTTATCTGCTGCTTCAGTATCTCAAAAGTCCCCCAGCAACCATCTGGCTTTGCTGTTCTCATGAAACGGATCTGTCTTGGAGAGACTGTTCTCTGACTCTCTCTCCTTGTTAAGGTCCATCATAAGGGAGGTCTTTGGCAATAGCTAGTGTGGAAATCTGCATAAGAAAAGGGAAAATTGTTTTTTCATGCAAAGCTAAATAAAAGTCTACAGAGCAATAATGCTGTTAAAATATAATGTTCAGATGATATTATTCCATCTTAATGGAAGAGTCGAAGACCATGCGAAACAATAGCTGTATTTTTCTCTACACTAGTTAAACCATATCTATTATACTATGTTCTATTCTGGGTGCCAAATTTTAAGAAAATTAATCCATTTGAATGTATCCAGAAAAGGGCGAAATGGAAAATGCTCTCTAAATTGCTTTTATATGATGAAAATATCCATAATGGCAACAAATTGGACAAAGTTCCCTTCTGCTTTCTTTTCTAAAAGTGTGCATCGTTCCACAGATCACTCAGCAAATGCCTGCGTGACATCCAGAGAAGTTCAGCACTGCCAGGGAGCAATCAAAGAGTTTTAGCAGGGCCTCCCAGTGAGGAAAGAGAAAAGAGCTGAAAGAGGAATGTAATTCTAGTACAGTGATGATCCATCTGGGTTAAAAAAATCTTTTTGATAGATTTTCCACAAATGTTCCCATAAACATAGACTTAGGAGATGTTGGCTTAAAATCATGCAGCTACGTGGATGCAGAATTCCTCAGTCTTTAACATGCAAATGTGCCGGTGATAGAGTCCCCCAAATTTGTTTGACGTTTAATTCACAGACTGTCTTGAACACTAGTGCTCCCCAGAAGACATTTTGGGAAACTGATCTAGAAAGTAAAGAGAGGAGCAGAAAGGAGGAGGAAGAGGCAACAGTAGCCAACACACAAATAATATAGTTTCCTTTGTAGACACTAACTATATGAAAGGGTGTGTGAGTGAGTGAGTGAGTGTTAGTTGCTCAGTCACGTCTGACTCTTTTGCAATCCCGTGGACTGTGGCCCGCCAGGCTCCTCTGTCCATGTGATTCTCCAGGTCAGAATACTGGAGTGGGTCGCCATGCCCTCCTCCAGGGGATTTTCCTGACCCAGGGGTCAAACTTGGGTCTCCCACACTGCAGATTCTTTACCACCCGAGCCACCAGGGAAGTCGAGAGGGTGTAAAGCAGAAGGAAAAGGGTCTGGAGAGGAGACTCAATTGACATTAATGTTTAAGATCATCTGCAGAAGGTAAAGATGAGTCTGAAGATCTAGTTCGAAAATAATGACAAAACAAGCATATAAGATGGTGAGCCTTCTTGTGATTTTGATTTAATGCAGTCACGTTTTTATATTTATTTGTGTGGATACAAGTTAAGTCTAAATAAAGGCATTATATGCATGATGAGTAAGTACAAAAAACCATAAAATACATACCATTATGTACATAAATATCAAATAAAATTAAACAAATTCACATTGAGTGGGAGTGATTAAGCAGAATTTTCTTGAGGACTGTCCACAAAAATTTATTCCTTTTTAACAGTTTTCAATAATAAAAGAACTGAACCACTGCTGAAGGCAATAGTAAATTTTACTCAATTGAAAAAAAAATTAGTTGTTCACTTTGGATAGATTATGAAACAACTATAGTTGAGTTAGAAATAAATGCATTGGGACATTTTCTTCATTTTTATGCTGTATATTTTCCAAAATAAAGTGGTTAATATAGCCATCCTAATTCTTCTTTATTTCTAAACTGTAGAACACATATTTCCTTATTAACTCCAATAAATAAATCTCTAAGTAATAAAAGAAGTGGCGAATTCTAGCAAGTAGAAAATGGTAAAACATAGGTGGTCCACTGAATACAGTGTAGATATCACTGTTAAGCACATACAATGATTTTTAGCCTCCCAAACCCCCTGGATGGCAAAGATCAATCAGGACCCTTCACACTGAAGAGGCTTTGGATCTAAGGCCAATGCTACCGAGAGCTTCACTGAGGCCATGTGCTAGAATTCCCTAAACTGGTCTCTGTACTAAGAATTCTACCCTTTTATTCTTCGTCCACATCTTCTCTTCTAAAAGAAAGACATGTCTGGCTCTGGTCATCTCAAAGCTGATGTGCACACTTAATCCAGCCTCCCTCATCTCTCTTCTGGGACATCAAATGGACTTACAATCAATCCATCTGCCTCTTTCTTCCTCTCCATCTTTTAATACGCTCCGGTTTCCCTGATTCCACAAGTAAACAAACCCAAGTAAACTGCAAACCATCCCTTGACCTTGCCCTTCCTTCACAGTAATAGCCTGTCTCTTTCATTAGTTAACGGGTGAAACTTTTTGAAAAAGTATTCAATATCTGTTGCCTGACCTTCTTCACTTGCCACTTGTTTGTTGGTGAGCTATGTTCTGGCTCTTACTACCGTCTCTAATAATAAAAACAATAAGTTAGCAGGAAGGTAAAATGTTATTTGTAACTATAAATATGCTCTGTAGAAGATGGAAACTGCTACTTGTTTGACCTTTGCTTTTCCTGAAAAATCTTGGGGGTTTCGTTATATCCCTTTGGAGCAAGTCTGGGGAGTGAATTGTTCTGCTCAGTTTGGAGATGCAGAAGGTAATCCTGGAGGAAAAGAACAGCAGAAGTGGGGAATGGAAGAGATCAGTGAGATGACAGAAGATAACACCACCTACGATGCTATCCCTTCGCCGTGATCACTAATTCTCCAGCAAATCTAACCAACTGAATGAAATGCTTGGCTCCATAGGGGTGTTTGTGGCTTCCCTGATGGCTCAGTGATAATCTGCCTGCCAAGACAGGAAATGCAGGTTCGATCCCTGGATTGGGAAGATCCCCTGGAGAAGGAAATGGCTGCCCACTCCAGTATTCTTGCCTGATGAATCCTGTGGACAGAGATGAGCCTGGTGGGTTACAGTCCATGGGGTCACAAAGAGTTGGATGAGACTTAGCAACTAAACAGCAGCAATGTTTCTTCAGTGTTCGTTATACCTAGCATACATTTTATCTCACTTTATCATCACAATAATCCTGGGAGGTACCACATGTAATTGTCCCTATTCTACATTTGCGGAAATTGAATGGAAGAGAATTTAAGTGACTTGCTATGGGTTAGAGAACTAGTAAGCCGTGGATCAGGAATTCATACTACCTTGTCCTTAGTAGGTATTTGGTTTATATTAGTTGAGCTTAATTAGCTTGAGAGTTACTGTATATCTTAGTGAATTGGCTAATTAGTATATTCTTGTTCTGGGGAAGGATACTTTCTTAAAAAACTAATATACAAGGAAGGACTCATGCTGAGCTGATGCTTCTAATAGAATAACCTAGAAATCTATTATTATATTGTGGCAGTATCAGCATTAGCAAAAACTTTATTTGATTTCTGTTTTCCTCATTTATGCTATGAATAAAGGGAATAGCCTTAGGAAAGTGATTTGCCTGTCATTTGATCTTTAGGAAGAAATTACACATAATTAACTTATTTCATTTTTAGTAAGTTACTAATTAGATGATTCATTGAGATTCCAAAGGATTAATCTTTTGGCTTCCAGCGTGTAAGTAAAAAAGAATCCACTATCATAGAGAAAACAAAATCATCAGGAGTTCTTGAGCCCCCAAAGAAAATAAATGATTGAACAAACGAACGGCAATGAGAAGCTTTAATCTGAGCATTTAAAGTGAAACAGAGACTGATGAAATCTTATGATCAAAGCAGTCAAATTAAAACAACAATAAATTATTTATATAGCTGAGAGTAACATTTTCTTTGTAATACTTATTTTTCTTAGAAATCAAAACCCATCATCTCAACTGTGTCATAATATTTTAGATTTCACAGCATGAATTACTCTACTTCTGTATTATTAAATTAAATCTTATTGTTCCCAACATGGAACTTAACATTTAGTATCTAAAGGTCATTGCTGCATAAATGTTGAGATAAAAAAATTTTTCACAGCTGTATCCCATTATACTTGTCAAAAAAGCATGGACCTGAAGAGCAAAGAGCAGTGAGAGATGGCCACAGTGTGGAGCAGTGGGCAGTGCTGAGTGATTAGATATCTTACAGTGGGGAAAATCTGATCCTAGGACATTTTGCACACATTTTCATTTGAATCAGTGAGAATATAGAAGTGTCGAGAATTAGGACTAAATTCAGTTTATTTGATGTGACCTCTGTTGAGTGAAAAAGACTGAATTTCAGGGGACAGATATGTTAGCTCTTGATTTTAAGTGATTTTAATAATTATCATGATGATTTTGTTGTATATTATTTATAAGTAAAATCAAAGTTTGGATTCAGACTCTCATGATTGTTAACAGCCACCCACCATTCTCCAGAACTATGGAAACAGGCACAGCACTACTCCATGGAACCAACCATGGAGTTTCTCTCTTAATTCAACTATGAAATTGGCAAAACTTTAAATTAAATACTTGATCAGGTGCTATTATCAGCCATTTTTTTTTTTTTTTTACCCCTTATTTTCTAAAAGTGTGTATACCTGGGACAGAGGCAATATAATCAATTGAAGAAATGGTAAAAATATTAAACCTTTATGTGTATAAAATTTCTAGTTTTGTCTTTATATGAATATATATGGTCCGGGAGTTGGTGATGAACAGGGAAGCCTGGCGTGCTGCAGTCCATGGGGTCACATAAAGTTGGACACGACTGAGCGACTGAACTGAACTGATAGTATTATATAATTTACAAATAAAAATAAGTTTAGTTCTGTTTTAGTCAAGAAGTGCAGTGTAAAAATTTAGCGGGAACCGATATTTTAACTGAGATCAACTTCAGAAAGGAAGTCCTCCCCGTAAAAAGGAATTGCTCTAAGGTCTCTTTACTAATTATCATGAAGTATCACATAGTCTCTGTTGGAATTCCTTGATACTCCAGTCATCAATTCTTATCTCAAATGAAATCTATATTGGGACCCACCATCATCTTCAGAATGAACGTGGTCATTGTGTGTTCAGACTTACATGTAATATTCAAAGGATGGCAAATGGTTTCAATTAGGATTAGTTTGAGCATTAGAATTAAAAAAAATAACCCCATTCATCAATAAGATTATCTAAATATTTGACTCCTCCATGAGACCTTCTCAATGCAAATTCTAGGTCTACATATCAAGAGGACTGACCTTGGCTGATAACATTTGAGAGAGCAGGTCACTGCTTTTCAATGGTTAATATGGGATTTGTATTTTCACTCTGGATATAAGGAATAGGCTTGTTGGGAAGAAAGAGATTTCCCTTTCTACCTCTCTTGAGTTCTTATGTTTGGACTAATAATAACATTGACATGATAGATTAAGAGGAAAAGAAGTAGCTTTTAATCAGAGGTCTCATAGAACTAGGACCTAAAAGGGATGACCAGAGCAGGCAGCTTTTAAACTTTTGAGACAAGGAAGCAATAAATTTGAGAAGAATTGACAGGGCAGCTAACTTAGGTTTGGCTGT
Organism: Moschus berezovskii; assembly: GCF_049115385.1. Lineage (NCBI taxonomy): Eukaryota > Metazoa > Chordata > Mammalia > Artiodactyla > Moschidae > Moschus > Moschus berezovskii. The sequence continues at coordinate 120,280,502 of NC_142462.1, forward strand.
TTAATTAGTAAGGAATTTAAGCTCAATTTGGGCTTGGGTAGTAAATTAGTAAAGAAGTAACAAGAGTTGTTTACATGGGCTTCTTGGCCCTGAATTCCCTGTCTGTGCTGATAAGGATGTCTTTCTGCCTCCTGGTAAAGGGAGAACACCTTTCACAGGCGATATTTATTTCTTGGTTTCAGGTAGACAGAGAGGAACATCAAAGTGTTCCTCTTTTATTGGCCATTTCTTAAGTAACTTTAATTTGAAATAATCAATGTGCCATTTGGGGGCATATTTTGGGGCAGCCCACCTTCGGGACCCAACAGACTACAAAGCCTAAATATCAGTTCCCTTACCTTCGGGTGTGTATATCTCTTATAATCCCACTCATCACTCTTTTAATAGATGTTCATGACCTTTGTGTGTGTGTGTGTGTGTGTGTTCAGTTGCTCAGTCATGTCTTTGTGACCGGCCAGGCTCCTCTGTCCATGAAATTTGCCAGGCAAGAATATTGGAGTTTATTGCCATTCCTGCTGGAATAGGTGGATGCTGTTTCCCTGTGATTTTCAAATTATAGGATGCTGGCTCATAGAAGCTCACTAGATAGAAGTGTTAAAATCCAATCTCTAAAACAAAATATTAAGTTCCTAGGCTAGTTTGGAATTTCCTAGCACATTTCAGGCGCCAGTCTTGAAACCAACTCCAATGTGATTCCTGTGCAGAGGGAGTTCTCAACTTGAAATTTTCAGTCTAAATATTTCTTTTCCCCACTGTGAAAAAAAATATGCAGAATCATATAAGATTAGAGTGATCATCTAGTCACCTTTCAAAAACAAAGGGAAGTTCACTCTTTTTTTTTTTTCTTAAAACCACCTATAGAGCATAAGAAGAAAGAGTGCTCTTTATTCTATTGTTAAGTAAAGGCCTTCTCCTTTACTTAATAAGTCAGAGAGGTGGTTCCATCACACAGCTAGCTGTTAGAATTGAAGTAATATATCATTAAAGCCTATTAGATCAGCGAATGTCTTTTCAAATTTTTTAATAGTAGGGTTTTAAAGTCTAACTTAAACTGAATGTACTATAAAGAATAACTAAAGCATCCCAATAGAGACTTGTTTCATGCTAATCCACATTTTAAATCAGTGTTTCCATATACAGGAAAAAAATAAAATCAAATCTATAAAATTCCATTTTCTTTAGATAAGGAGCAAATACTCTGTGATCATTAGTGCTTTCAGATGTGTGTGCATACAGATTTATAGAAAGTGTCAAAAGATGCACACCAAACCGTGGATGGTGATCTCTCAAGAGGAAAGTTGGAGTGGAGGGGTATGCTCATTCTTGCCTTTTCCATTTTTGTATTGCTTGAATTATTTTTCATGGACAACATGTTTAATTAAGCATTAATAAAATCAAAGTCTAAGGTACTATTAAGTGTCAGATATATTTTAAATGATTCCCCCATGAAGGACTACAAAGTGCTTCATAAACACAATTTTATTATCATTGAAGTGCCAATTGAGAATTTACATTTAAATTAAGAATTATTATTGTTAGAAAATAAGATAGTCATTGTATTCAGAAAGCTAGCGAAGTTTATCAAAGCAGATTTCTTTTTCCTTTACAATTTAAAAATAGATTTATAAACCATTAAGCAAGTTAAATTCTGTGTGTGTGCTTAGTTGTATCCGACTCTTTGCAACCCCATGGACTGTAGCCCTCCAGGCTCCTCTGTCCATGGGATTCTCCAGGCAAGAATACTGGAGTGGGTAGCCATTCCCTTCTCTAGGGGATCTTTCCAGCCCAAGGGCTGAACCTGAGTCTCCTAAGTCTCCTGAATTAGCAGGAAGATTCTTTACTGTCTGAGCCACCAGAAAAGTCCTTCCTTTACAGTTTAATAACCATCATTTAATTAGCTAACTTACATGTTTTAAGTTTGGAAGGACTGATGCTGAAGCTCCAATATTTGGCCACCTGATGCAAAGAACAGATTCATTGGAAGAGACCTTGATGCTGGGAAAGACTGAGGGCAATAGGAGAAGTGGGTGACAGAGGATGAGATGGTTGGATGACGTCATCGACTCAATGGACATGCATTTGAGCAAACTCAGAGAGATAGTGAAGGACAGGGAAGTCTATGCTGCAGTTCATGGGGTCGTAAAGAACTGGACACGACTTAGTGACTGAACAACAAGTTTAAAGTATCTTGTTTTTTTTTTTTAAGTTACATAGTAGATCCAATGAATGTGGCCTGATATGCAACTATTTTCATGTCTTATATCTTGTAAGTTATTTTTTAAATTTGTGATGCTAAGCAGTGAAAATTAGAGAAAACTTTTTATATACAAAATCTAATTCTTTATAGTACATTTGTTTTTTCTGGGTAGTTTTCCAGATAAATCAGTAGCTTCCCTATCATGTTGTTATCTATTATGTTGTTATTTAGACCTCACTGTTCTATAAATTTTGTGAAGCTGGACAGTAAATTTATCCAGCCAGGTCATCTGGGTGGCTAAAAAGGAACTGTCTCGATGAATGCTTTGTGCTTTAAAAGTCCTCACACCCACAGACCCTGAAACTGGGCTTTATTGTCTGTTTAGAGGTAAGCACATCCCTGATGTCACTCAATGACCAGGTGAATTCAATGAGACTGATGCGTGAAACTGAAAGACCAATTCATTACTTCACACTTTGTAATGTTTCTTCTTTTCATTGTTGATCTGATTCAAAGGTATCTCCTTTTTTATTGATCTACTTGAGAAGCTAAATTAGTATTCAATGGTATGAATATATTGGGGAATCATTTTCATCCATGCCAAGGTAAAGTCAAGGTACTTATATTTTTGCATATCCTCAAATGATTCTGCTCATTTTAAAAACATATTAGAGAGATCCAGGAAGCTGGCCAGAGGTCACAGTGTGTGACTGGGCTGAAATTTGAAGTCACGGCAGCTTGTTCCTCCCTCCAGATGAAATGTCCCTGCACTCAGTGAGCATCCAGATGCTGGACTTCTAGGTCCAGCCAACGTTCTCACCTCCGGCGCTGGAACATACTCCGCTGAGGTCTCCTTCTTACTTTCCTCTTGCCATTCTGCTTTGACCGGTAGACTTCTCCTGGCCTGTATTCATACCACAGATAAAGGAACTACCCCGTAATTGTTTTTACCTGAATGTGCAGAAAGCAATCTTCCACGCCACATGTGTCACCCCTCAGAGGGCAGCTTCCCTTATCTCTGAGTCTGGGCTGTCTGCTCGCTGGTGCCCCCCCATGCACAGCAAGCCTGTCTTATCCGATGAACTCAAAAGGAGCAATGTATTAGGACGGAAATGTATCCCTTACGTAAAATGTTACACTTCTAAACCACACACACCCCCCATGACCTCAATATGCGGGTTAACCTGGTAGATGATTCTCAGTGGTTTAGACTTTCTGTTCTGTAAGATACTCTCGAACCACATAAATCCACTGTCTCGGTCATCACCTAGGCTTAAAGACAATAACCTTTGCTCTTATTGAACAACCCATTTTGGTGGAGAGGGTGTGTTGGACAACTCACCCTTCATATCTTGCAAAGTTTGAAGATTTTGTCAATTTCTAGGCATTAGATATTCCTCTGAAGGCCAACTATTAGAGCACTGAAACACTTCACACATTATGTTGTAAAGGGAAACAGTGATAATTGCATATGTCGTTTCAAATAATTAATTTTGAAGTTTAAACTCCTCTCATTTCACACTAATGTTCATAATTTCTTCCATATTTTCAGTGGTCCTGCTGTACCCAAAAACACCTCTCCTCTCCTGCTCTTTTTACAAATACTGTCTACTCTGTCTGGAATGAACTCCTATTTGTCTCCTGAGGCTATGCGTCCTGTTTCACAAGACCCTTCTCCTCACTGCTCCCCTGACGCTCCACTGTCAGATGCTCCATACTTTATGTGTGTATAAGAATATGTTCATATTTCTGTAACACATGCGTAATAACACTCCACACCAACTACAGACATGGCGTGTATTTTCCAGCATAGTGTATATATCACTCTGCTCTCCAGGGACAATATCTGCTCTGTCAGTTTAGTTCAGTCAGTCAGTCATGTCCGACTCTTTGCAACACCATAGACCGTAGCACTCCAGGCCTCCCTGTCCATCACCATCTCCTGGAGTTTACTCAAACTCACGTCCATTGAGTCGGTGATGCCATCCAACCATCTCATCCTCTGTTGTCCCATTCTCCTCCCGCCTTCAATCTTTCCCAGCATCAGGGTATTTTCCAATGAGTCAATTCTTCACATCAGGTGGCCAAAGTATTGGAGTTTCAGCATCAGTCCTTCCAATCAATATACAGGACTGATTTTCTTTAGGATGGACTGGTTAGATCTCCTTGCAGTCCAAGGGACTCTCAAGAGTCTTCTCCAACACCACAGTTCAAAAGCAAAAATTCTTCAGCGCTCAACTTTCTTTATAGGCCAACTCTCACGTTCATACATGACTACTGAAAAAACCATAGCTTTGACTAGATGGAACTTTGTTGGCAAAGCAATGTCTCTGCTTTTTAATATGCTGTCTAGGTTGATCATACCTTTTCTTCCAAGGAATAAGTATCTTAATTTCATGGCTGCAGTCACCATCTGCAATGATTTTGGAGCCTCCCAAAATAAAGTCTGTCACTATTTCCACTGTTTCCCCATCTATTTGCCATGAAGTGATGGGACCAGATGCTATGATCTTAATTTTCTGAATGTTGAGTTTTAAGCCAACTTTTTCACTCTCCTCTTCACTTTCATCAAGAGGCTCTTTAGTTCTTTGCTTTCTGCCATTGGAGAAGGAAATGGCAACCCACTCCAGTGTTCTTGCCTGGAGAATCCCAGGGATGAGTTAGCCTGGTGGGCTGCCATCTATGGGGTCGCACAGAGTCGGACACGACTGAAGCGACTTAGCAGCAGCAGCAGCATCTGTATATCTGAGGTGATTGATATTTCTCCCGGCAATCTTGATTCCAGCTTGTGCTTCTTCCAGCCCAGCATTCCACATGATGTACTCTGCATATAAGTTAAATAAGGAGGGTGACAATATACAGTCTTGATGTACTCCTTTTCCTATTTGGAACCAGTCTGTTGTTCCATGTCCAGTTCTAACTGTTGCTTCCTGACCTGCATACATTTCTCAGGAGGCAGGTCACATGGTCTGGTACTCCCACCTCTTGAAGAATTTTCCACAATTTATTGTGATCCACACAGTCAAAGACTTTGGCATAGTCAATAAAGCAGAACTAGATGTTTTTCTGGAAACTTGCTTTTTCGATGATCCAACAGATTTTGGCAATTTGATCTCTGGTTCCTCTACCTTTTTGAAATCCAGCTTGAACATCTGGAAATTCATAGTTCACGTACTGCTGAGGCCTGGCTTAGAGAATTTTGAGCATTACTTAACTAGCATGTGAGATGAGTGCAATTGTGCAGATGTTTGAGCATTCTTTGGCACTACCTTTCTTTGGGATTGGAATGAAAACTGACTTTTCCAGGCCTCCGGCCACTGCTGAGTTTTCCAAATTTGCTGGCACATTGAGTGTAGCACGTTCACAGCATCATCTTTTAGGATTTGAAGTAGCTCAACAGGAATTCCATCACCTCCACCAGCTTTGTTCTTGTAATGTTTCCTAAGGCCCACTTGACTTCACATTCCAGGATGCCTGGCTCTAGGTGAGTGATCACACCATCGTGATTATCTGGGTCATGAAGATCTTTTTTGTACAGTTCTGCTGTGTATTCTTGCCACCTCTTCTTAGTATCTTCTGCTTCTGTTAGGTCCATACCATTTCTGTCCTTCATTGTGCCCATCTTTGCACGAAATGTTTCCTTGGTATCTCATACAAAAACTGTCCATGGAATGAAAGTATGGATTAAAATTGGAATTGTCTGAGAAGCTGGATGAATTTGTTGTGAACTGTTTTTTCCTTTTTGTTTTTAATTGTGGTATCATTGATATTGATGAACTTTTTTTATAGCTGAACATATTGAAGTTGATATAGCATAGTTAGTGTTCAGGAGCATGAGTTTTCAGAATCAAAAATTATCCAATATGGCCTGGTTTTAATTAGCAGTGTGAACCTGTTTAAGGATAGTTAACAGGTCTAACTGGTATCACCAGGTGAATATTTACTTTGTGAATAAGCAGTACCTCACATCACCCAAATCCAGTCAGATCCTGACCTATGCTAACATACACACACATACACACACACACAGTAACATCACATTTAAGGATAAGAAACTTTTATTCATTCTAAAAGTTGGGTAGGAAATTAGATTATATGCATTAAAAGCAGAATGTAAATTATAATAATTAAACAGGTAATATTTGGTAACATGTGATTTTTATCTTCTATAATTTAAGGACTTGTCTCTGAGGTTTGGGCTTTCCTGGTGTGTGGGATGGTAAAGAATATGCTTGCAGTGCAGGAGACCTGGGTTCGATCCCTGGGTCAGGAAGATCCCCTGGAGAAGGAAATGGCAACCTACTACAGTGTTCTTGCCTGGGAAATCCCATGGACAGAGGAGCCTGGTTGGCTACAGTCCATGGGGTTGCAAACTGTTGGACGGGACTGAGTGACTAACACTTTCAGTTTCTCTGAGTTCTGTTTGAACAATGATAAATAATCCATCTATAAATGAGGATGGGCTATAGAAACACTTGTTCACGACCTCTTATTTCCCTTCAGTGACAATAATATTATATTCATGCTGCTTTTTATTCTTTTCGAGGTAATTTCACGTGTTATCTGATTTTGCAACCAGCGTCCAGTTTAATGTCAGACCTGTTTCCAAGCTTATATTTGTATTGTTTTTGTAAAAGAAAATTCTGCCCCTCGATGTGGTTACGCGTGGAACATGTATTTTCTTCACCGCACCAACTCAGTGAAACCCATAGCAATTTCAGTTGTGCTCATCCAAGGACAAAATTAGGTTTTAGGATTTAACCCAGGTGGCATAATAAAATATAAATAACTCGTTTACCTGAGGGCAATAGGAACATAAAGAGACAATCTGAAATAGAAGTCACTACAGAACAGTAATGAAACGTGACTGTTAAAACTGCTAATGAGTGTTGAACTTCTGAAATGAAATAAAAACAAAGAAAAGGGAGACAGAAGAAAAGTAAAGGGTGCCCCCAAAGTTGAGGAACGTTTCTTAAATTTCAGAGCCCTTCCACCGTAGCCGCTTCTTTCTGTTTGTATCTCCGTCTCTGCAGTGGCCGTGAAATTTCTTACATTAATAATGCACGTGCCTGCCTCCCATTCTGATCTGTTGGAGCCTGGGTATCTTTGTTTTCTCCACTGATTAGTAATGCCAAACCTTTCGGAGATACTAGGCAATCAAAGCACGTTTGTTGAATTGCATTGAACTTTTAAACATGGGTGAAGTTATGCCAACCATACCCCCACATATTTCCTAAATCTTAAGCAGTTTAACTAAGAAAAAAAAAAATGTAAAACAAACAGCTTTCTTTGCTGCATGAGCAAAAGTAAAACACAGCTTTCTGAGGTTTTACCAATAAGAGATACAGTTATCCTAGCCATAATCTTAGTCTGCTGCTAAATATATTACTCATGACATGTAATTACAATGAGTAACATGCTTTTTAAAGAAGATGTACTAATGTTAGCCGTGAGAATGAAATTGGCCATTTTTCCCCCGTAAAGCTATGCGTCTTCCCCAGGCAATAAGATATGGCTTTGCAAGTAGAACATGTGGATAAAAAGACGAATTGCCTACTATCTCAGAACCTCATTTTAATATTAATTTTACTTTTGGTACATCCCGGTACACTTGAGAAAGCCTTTATTTACTTTTATTTCCTAGCATTAATTTTGTTACTCTGAAATATACTGAGTACTTTACTAAGTGTTAAATTAGTTCCAATATTATGAATATAAAGTTTTACTTTTATGAATGAGTTTGTATTCCCAAAGTCACTTGTTGCTGGAATGATAGCACTGATTTTTGGACTCTATTCTTCCCTTTTTTCAGGAGAAGGGTGGATGTCAGGGCAATTCATTTCCATGCATTAGCTTAATTCCCTCCTTTCTCTCCTCATATAGAATGCGTGTCTCTGTGCCTAAGAACACATCAGTGAGGGCGTCAAAACTACAGCCCCCACTTTCTAAGTCTGTGCTTGTGAAGTGACTAGATTTAATGATCAACTAGTCGTATGACGATGAGTGGAAGATTAGTATTTATCATCTGATCATTACTAATGTCTGATTAGTGTTTATCATCTGTTACCTTCCGGGCATAGTCTAGATGTGTCCCATGCTCTCTCATTACTCTTCAAATCAACGCTGCTGTTCATACTTCGTTGGTGGTTTGCTGAGGCTAAGGGAGGTTAAGAGACTTGTCAAAGGTACCATAGCTAGAAAGTCTCAAAGGTGAAATCAAGTCCCAAGATATCCTGGTTCTAAAACCCAGGCCTTTTCCACTCAAGTACACTGCTTTCCCTGGTGGCTCAGACAATAAAAAATCTGCCTGCAATGTCGGAGACCCAGGTTTGATCCTTGGGTCAGGAAGATGACCTGGAGAAGGGAATGGCAACCCACTCCAGTATTCTTCCTGGAGAATCTCGTGGACAGAAGAGCGTGGCGGGCTACAGTCCACTGGGTCACTTACAGTCGAACACAACTGAGGGGCTAACGCTTTCACTTTTATGTACCAAGCTGTGGCCTGTCAGCTCTGAGCCTGCTGCTCTATGCTGTTCTTTGTGATGCAGGACCTAGAATTCTGCTAGCCACATTTATTCCTTACCAGCAGGTTCCCTACTGGGCTCCATCAACAGGGACCTTAGAAGAAGACAGGAAGATGGGGGAAGGGAAAGACAGATTGTCTTTTCCCACTTTCTTGCTCTTGCTGGAGACAGTTTCCAGTCTCCTTCTTTTTTTCTCCCCAGTACACTCAGAATCAACTTCATCATGTCGTCTCAAAAATAAGTGAACTAGGCAGGTCACTGCCCTTCCTAAGAGGTCAGAACCCCAGCTCTAGGGGGTTTCTTCCTCCAGCTTCTGATTCCTGCTAACTTCAATCTCTTCTCACTGTTGCCCTACCCTAACAGGTGGTCGCTATTCCCCATAAACACTATCTTAATGTGACCTCAGCATTCCCTGTGCAGCTTTTCTGTTCTCTAACACATTTTTAACCAAACTCTTTAATATTTTTCAGCTTGTTAAAGAAAAGTCCTTTGCACTTAAATGGTAGAACCCCGTGATGAATCTCTTGCAGGCACTTCAGCATTAAAGAGATGATTGTGCATTTTATGAATCCATTTTTATTAATCCGAGCAAAATTAGCTTCCCATTACTGGTTTTATTTCTTTAAAGAGTTAATAAAATGCATTATTCTGCTATATTACTTTTATTGCTAATATTTCTGAAAATTAAGAGAAAAAAAATCTTTCACTAAACCTACATGTAGGATCCAAATATCCCACATAATGTCTGATTCTTCTGTTGATCTCTCCATGAAAGTATATAGCTGAAACAGTGTAATTTTACATAACCAGGTCAGCGTCTCTTTTCCTTATATATATGCCATGTAGCTAAATATTTTTAACTGAAATTAAATGTGTTCATTATCTGAAGCCCCAAGTTATTGTTATATGAAATATTTAGGAAAAGTATATGCTTTTTTCCAGTTTTATGTGCTTATTTTCATATACATTACTTGACATATTTATAAAGTTTAAGGATATGCTATGGACTCATGAGCCAATGTATATAATACATCCTGAAATTTCCCAGTGACATATATAAATACAGAGCCATCACATTTACATTTAATTATAGAACTGTTAACAATGAAAATGCGTATTCTGAGTAAGTGGTATATTAATTCAATATGATTTTGTCAGGTTTTAACTCATTTGACAGCAAAAAATAATATTTTAATAAGATAGTTTTATAAATTTATATAAAAGCTGACAGATTATTTTATAGTTAGTTGAATGCAAATGGAATTCTTTAGTTACACGTAGGTGATTATGAAATGAATGTCCCTATATCAACATTTTGCTTCCTTGTTTGGATCAAATGTATGTAGATATTTTCCTTTCCTTTTTTTTATTAGGACTTGTGAAGTGAATGTTATGTATTCAATTTAATGGTATGCAAAAGGTGGCAGTTTTTGCTCAACTCCAAGACTTTATTTTGCTTGGCTAGAATGCCTGGCTAACATATGTTTGCTAAAGATAAGGTGTCTATTTAAAAAGTGATGTTCAAAAAATCTGGTCAGTGATAGTTCTTTTTGTCTCATTAAAGACAGTGTGTGCTTTCTACTTTTTCTCTTCCTTCAGCAAAGTTGGGGTATTCAGATTGTCCATCATATTTTGAATTACATTTAAATTTACCACTGAATTTCCATATTTGCATTTCAGGGAAGAGCATCATACAGTGATTCCACAAAGAGGAACTAAAGATAAGATGTGGGAAGAGAAGGAAGGTTTAAGCACCCTGAGCCTTTTCCCAAATTTTGCCAATTTCTGTATACTTAAGATCAAACTTACTTAATTAAAAATTAAGTAAATTTATAAGTTAATTAAATTTAACCTATAAAAATTAATAGTTAAGACTTTTCAAGCTTCATAGTTTATTCATCCCTATCATCAATCCTTTTTTTGTTCCCCTTATTGTGTTCATCAACAGTGAACATAACATAAATTAGATTGAGTGCGAAAGAGACTTGACAGTCTATATGGAAATGGTCCATGTGAATGTGAAGGGATATTAAGATATAAAATTTATTTCATCATGCTATTCTCAGCTCAGACATTTCAGGGAGTACCACACTTACACAATAAATTTCAAAATTCCTAGAGTGACCTAGCTTAAACCTCTGTTAGTCTGTTATAAATTGTTTTAATTAATTAGTTAATTTTTAACTGGAGAACAACTGCCTTACAATATTGTGCTGGTATCTGCTGCACAGTAACATGAATCAGCTATACATATACATATATACATCTTGTCGCTGCTGAGCCGCCCTTCCACCCTATTTCCATCCCACCCCTATAGGTCATCAAAGAGCACCAAGCTGAGCTCCCTTGCTATATAACAGCTTGTCAATATCTATTTTACACGCAATAGTGTATATGTGGATGCTACTCTATGTCCCACCCTCTTCTTCCCCTGCTGTGTCTACAAGTCTGTTCTCTGTGTCTGTGTCACTGTCCCCACCCTGCAAATAGGTTTATTAGTACCATTTTTACAGACTTCATATAAGTGTTACTATACAGTATTTGTTTTTCTCTTTCTGATGTACTTCACTCTGTTTGACAGACTCTAGGGTCATCCACATCACTACCAATGACCCAATTTCATTCCTTTTAATGGCTGAAAAATATCTCATTGTATATATGCACCACATTTTCTTTTTCCACTGGAAGGACTGATGCTAAAGCTGAAACTGCAATACTTTGGCCACCTCATGTGACGAGTTGACTCACTGGAAAAGACTCTGATGCTGGGAAGGATTGGGGGCAGGAGGAAAAGGGGACGACAGAGAATGAGATGGCTGGATGGCATCACCGACTCGATGGACATGAGTTTGAGTGAACTCCGGGAGTTGGTGATGGACAGTGAGGCCTGGCGTGCTGCGATTCATGGGGTTGCAAAGAGTCAGACACGACTGAGCGACTGAACTGAACTGAACTGATCAATGGGTATCTGGGTTGCTTCCATATCCCAGCTATTGTAAATATCACTACAGTGAACACTGGGGTATATATGTCTTCTTGATGTATAGTTTTCTCAGGGTATATGCCCAGAAGGGGGTTGCTGGTTCAATCTGTCCTAAATTTGTCTTTTAAATCTTATTTACCATTTGCTTCATTGATTTTCTCCATTGAAGAAAATTGATGTTGGTTTTATCACTTTTTCTTAAACATGTTATTATTCCTGCTATTTCTTAGTTGTATTCATTACTACCCGACTAGAAATTATTTATTCATTTACTCATTTATTCACCCATTTATACTTGTGCATGCATGTGTGCTAAGTCTCTTCAGTCATGCTGGACTCTTTGCAACCCTATGTAGCCTGCCAATCTCCTCTATTTGTGGGATTGTCCAGGCAAGAATATTGGAGTGGGTTGTCATGCCCTCCTCCAGGGGATCTTCCTGATCCAAGGATCAAACCCTTGTCTGTTATGTCTCCTGCATTGGCAGGCCAGTTCTTTACCACTAGTGCCACCTGGGTGTGAATAAAAATACATACTAGGAACTGAGGATATAAAAATGAAGAAAAGAGAATTTCTTGCATGAAGACACTCAGAGTCTAATAGAAGAGGTATAAATACAGTATTGAGAGTACATCTTGATAAGTAGTAATACAGTATTCTTTCTCCAAGTATGTAAAACCTATCTAAACTATAGATATCACTTTTTATGACATTGTCCTTAGATCATAATTCCTTCTCCCTTCTATATACTGCAACAAAATTTGTTGCCTGTATTACTTATTCTATAAATAAATAAAGAAGTCTCAGATTTATCTCAACTTAATGTGCATTTATATTCTTCCCAATTACCATTATTATTGAAGAAAGCATTTTTTAAAATTGCCCACATTATTGAAAGTGTAGTGTCTATACACATAGTTGTTGCATAATAAGCATTTCTATTTGAATAAATAAATGAAAGAAGGAAAGAAAAGAAGTACCAGGGCCAGAACAATGTGCTTGATTAGGAAAAATAAAATACAGGTGGCACATATAAAAATATACATGAAATAAAGCACATATAAAGAGATAATATTCCAATTGCTCGATGTATCTACTGTGATATAATAGATTACTTAGTGACTCAATATTATTCACTAATCATTAAATCTTATTATTGTTACAAGAGACTCTGGAGAAAGTACTTACAGCTGATTGAGAAGTGAAGAGCATGGAAACATTAGAACAAAACCCTTTCTGTGTATGTAATCCAAACAGGAAGTGTTGGGAAGAATTTTCAACAGAGGCAAAGTGCTAAGGTCGAAAGCTGAACCTATCCATTTTCAAATGATGATGATCAATAAGTGGTCAGTCCTTTTCTACAAAAAGTAAAAGTGACAATTTCATGTTAAAAAGTCAGTAGGAGCCAGTCATGGAAATTCTTTTGCTCTTGCTGGTGATTGAGTGAGGAAGATATTTATGAGCCAATCTTGGTCAACTGGTTGTTTTTTGTCCTAATAGAGATCCCGTGTTAGGACAAAAGCAAGCTGAAGATAAGAAGATCTCCATACCTCTGGATTTCTTGTTAGGTGAGATGATAAAGAGTGTGAATGTTCTTCGTATTTAGTCCAGTTTCAGTTAGTGTGCCCCCTTACTCTTGAGCTTTATTCAAAGAGCTCCTAATAATAACTACTGAAAATAATCAGCAAAACAATCGGAAGACACTCGCAATTTAAATAAGAATTTGCCTGACTTTCTTGAAAAGCAAAAGTAAATAAAGCTGCTTGTGAGATGTTCAACTCTAAAAATGTACTTTTCAGGAATTAAAAAGAAAATATTTTCCTTGTATGATAGTTCTTTTTGGTTCTAAATATAATGATTAAATAAAGTAAATGCCTGGTATTCTCCAGGGTGCTTTATCATCGACATTATGATATTTGGGTCTCAGAAAAATCCTTAAGGTAGATAAAACAAATACATTAATATTCTATTTTAAAAGAGAAAATTGGTAATCTTAGAAATTGTTTTGTAAACTAAAAGATCATAGAGCCCAGATATCTGGTCTTTTGAATTTTCATTTGCCACTCTACTAAAATGATTATTTTAATGGTTTTTAAATCCACCAAAAAACATATGAACCACCCCAAACTTTGGGTGAACTTAAAGCCAGAAAAACATGAGTAAGATACATTCCAATAAAAATCAAGCATCATCAAAGATGTACATTGAGACGTCAGGAAGGAACTTGTGGGTGAGAAGTAATACTCTCTCATTTTCTCTGTCTAAACCACCACTTTGTGGTCTCTGACTAATTCATTGTTACCAGAACTATGTGGGGAAAAAAAAGAATTATTTCACATGCCTAAGTTCTTACAGTTTAAAAATAAGTTTGCATAAATATAATTATCAAATTAATAAATTATAATTCCAGTCATGTTTTTTCTGTGAAGGATATTCACTCACAAAGTGTAGAGTCCTTCGTCTTGATTATGGGTGTTAGAAAAAAGAATGTGAAATGGGCTATAGAAATAAATGATGTCATCTATGGCCCTACCACCCTGAATGCACCCATCTTGTCTGACCTCGGAAGCTAAGCAGGGTCAAGCCTGATTAGTACTTGGATGGGAGAAATGATGCAAAATCTAAAGACCTTTTAATTTATTCACAATCTATGTATTTCTAAAGATTTGATTAAAACCAGAAAATATGATTTTGAATAGAATTTTAAATGCCAACATCTAATTTCTCTTTTCTGATGTGCAATAACGTAGAATTTACAATGTTGCATGTAGATCTTACTAATTTGGGAGTTCCCTGGTAGCCCAGTTGGTAAAAAAAAAACATGCCTCTGGTGCAGGAGACCTGGCTTCGATCCCTGGGTTGGGAAGATCCCCTAGAGGAAGAAGTGGCAATCCACTTTAGTATTCTTGCCTGGAAAATCCCATGGGGTCGCAAGGGTCAGACACAACTTAGTGACTAAATCAATACCATACTAATTCACATGATGAAGTGGCTCATTTCCATTATATTAATTTCAGTTCAGTTCAGTCGCTCAGTCGTGTCCGACTCTTTGGGACCCCATGAATCACAGCACACCAGGCCTCCCTGTCCATCACCAACTCCCAGAGTTCACTCAAACTCATGTCCACAGAGTTGGTGATGCCATCCAGCCATCTCATTCTCTGTCATCCCCTTCTCCTCCCACCCTAATCGTTCCCAGCATCAGAGTCTTTTCCAGTGAGTCAACTCATCGCATGAGGTGGCCAAAGTATTGGAGTTTCAGCTTTAGCATCAGTCCTTCCAATGAACACCCAGGTTTGATCTCCTTTAGAATGGACTGGTTGGATCTCCTTGCAGTCCAAGGGACTCTCAAAGAGTTTTCTCCAACACCACAGTTCAAAAGCATCAATTCTTCGGCACTCAGCTTTCTTCACAGTCCAACTCTCACATCCATACGTGACCACGGGAAAAACCATAGCCTTAACTAGACGGACCTTGGTTGGCAAAATAATGTCTCTGCTTTTAATATACTATCAAGGTTGGTCATAACTTTCCTTCCAAGGAGTAAGCGTCTTTTAATTTCATGGCTGCAATCAGCATCTGCAGTGATTTTGGAGCCCCCAAAATAAAGTCTGACACTGTTTCCACTGTTACCCCATCTATTTCCTGTGAAGTGATGGGACCAGATGCCATGATCTTTGTTTTCTGAATGTTGAGCTTCAAGTCAACCTTTTCACTCTCCTCTTTCACTTTCATCAAGAGGCTTTTGAGTTCCTCTTCACTTTCTGCCATAAGGGTGATGTCATCTGCATATCTGAGGTTACTGATATTTCTCCCAGCAATCTTGATTCCAGCTTGTGCTTCTTCCAGCCCAGCATTCCTCATGATGTACTCTGCATAGAAGTTAAATAAGCAGGGTGACAATATACAACCTTGACGTACTCCTTTTCCTATTTGGAACCAGTCTGTTGTTCCATATACAGTTCTGACTTTTGCTTCCTGACCTGCAAACAGTTTTCTCAAGAGGCAGGTTAGGTATTCTGGTATTCCCATCTCTTTTAGAATTTACACAGTTTATTGTGATCCACACAGTCAAAGGCTTTGGCATAGTCAATGAAGCAGAAATAGATGTTTTTCTGGAACTCTCTTGCTTTCTCCATGATCCAGCGGATGTTGGCAATTTGATCTCTGGTGCCTCTGCCTTTTCTAAAACCAGCTTGAACATCTGGGATTTCCCGGTTCACATATTGCTGAAGCCTGGCTTGGAGAATTTTGAGCATGACTTTACTATCGTGTGAGATGAGTGCAATTGTGCGGTAGTTTGAGCATTCTTTGGCATTGCCTTTCTTTGGGATTGGAATGAAGACTGACCTTTTCCAGTCCTGTGGCCACTGCTGAGTTTTCCAAATTTGCTGGCATATTGAGTGCAGCACTTTCACAGCATCATCTTTCAAGATTTGAAATAGCTCAACTGGAATTCTATCACCTAACTAGCTTTGTTCGTAGTGATGCTTTCTAAGGCCCACTTGACTTCACATTCCAAGATGTCTGGCTCTAGGTCAGTGATCATGTTATCATGATTATCTTGGTCATGGAGATCTTTTTTGTACAGTTCTTCTGTGTATTCTTGCCATCTCTTCTTAATATCTTCTGCTTCTGTTAGGTCCATACCATTTCTGTCCTTTATCGAGCCCATCTTTGCATGAAAATTTCCCTTGGAATCTCTAATTTTCTTAAAGAGATCTCTTGTTTTTCCTATTCTGTTGTTTTCCTATATTAATTTAAGTTTTCCTATTCCTGGTGCCTTGTAATTTTCCTCAAAGTGGACCATGGATCCTGATAAACATGCTTTTATATACTTCTTAATACCCATTTCCCACAAATAATTCAAAATTCCTTAATAATATTGAACAATATTCAACTCTTGATTTAATAAGGTAAACTTCTGTGCATCAAAGTAAAATTTATACACATTGAAATTCTTATTTAGTTCTAACCTGTTTTGTTTTTTCATATATGTGATTTATTCTGTTTTTGCTGATATTTGTGTAATCAGAAAGTCTTTCTACAACTGGATGTTTGTTTCTTCTCTTTAGTGCTGCCTTATAGTACCATATTATTGATATAAAATGTCCATTCAGTAGAGTAGATGGTACATTTTAGACAACAGACTTAACCTAGACACCATTTTTTTGTGGCTTTAAAAGCCAGAGTTGTGCAACCTTGCAATGAAAGCAGAAAATACTTGTCCTTAGTCAATATTCCTGGACCAAATTATTTTACAGCACCTAAGATAAATTGATTATTTTCTTCATAAAAAGGAATGAAACACTTTATCAATCAGTACATTCAGCTAAACCATTGCATTTCAACAATCTATCTTTTGAGTTAGTGGTTATTTGCTAACTTCAACTCAGTATCAAAATCTTTTTCTTCTTTTCAGTGTTTTCCTAGTTATTTTGTTGGGTTCAACTTATTGTTTTTAGGTTTCAATATATTTCTGCAATATATTACTAATAAGACTTGCATATAGTACTTTATCTCTTTATGCTTTGAAAACTAGATTAGTGATATGGAAAATAAATGATTTATTTCCACAATGATATGGAAAATAAGATATTTAAATTTATTAATCTTATAATAGTTTCTAAATATTATAATCACAAGCTATAGCTTTTTTAAATTATGGATTAAATCTGATTCCTTTTTTAGAATAACAATCTCAGAATAGTCATAAAACAATACACAATTTATGAAAATTAAAAGAAGGGACAGTGGAAGGAAGGGAGGTAAAAATAGCCATTTGAGCACTCTGGGAATTCATAGCAGCTTTATAAAGTTCAGATGACTACAAAGTATTTTTAAGCAATATTTATGTATATGTTTATTTATAATTATTATATAGAACAATGCTTTCTTATATTTCTATAATTAACTTTCTGGACAACAGTGTTTAATATATATTTACTATAGTCTAAAGTGCTAATTAATAAGGTATAAGTTACCAAACAAGTTTATCCTAATTCATCAGTTTCTAAACTCATGCTTTTGCCCTCTCTTATAAATCAATTACCTGGTAACTTACATTGATGCACTAGACCTAAAGGCAAGCGCTGAGAGTGTTCGATCACAAAGAATTATTAAAACGAAAGCTACAAAGCTAAATCTTCAGTGGTAGTTAAAAAGTAGATAAGGACTATATAAATCTGATTCCTCAAGACAAGGGCTTCTATAAATTAAGGGCAAATAGGCAAGTGATTAGGCAACATGAGATTTAAGATTCAACGGTCATGAAGAAATCCGTTTTAAAGACATTGCATTGTGTTCACTAAATAAAAATGTGCCAATTCTTCAATGATGAGTAACGAACTATTTTTCTTCGAATAAATTAGCTGATTAAAAAAAAAGAATAAGTAACATCAACAAAGGCCATCTGATCTATCTGTTGCTCTGTATTAATATATTTTGTCCCCAGATTTCTCAGCTCTCAAAAATATCATGACTGTCATAGCACAAGAAATCAAGACATTTGAGATATGTCTATAATATGTTAGTATTATACAAAGGCAATTCAGCAAGTGTGCAGTAACTTTGACTGCAATGACTATAATATAATGGAAATGGAAATAATTTATAGCACTGTGCTCTGTGTCAAGTGTACTGGAGCACTTTTGAGATATGCAGATGATCTTGCTCCCCTTAGGACTAATAATGTACATTTCACCTAAATCATAATTTTAATTAACTGTCCTTGTTAAGATAGTTTTTTCTTCCTCTAATCTGAATCACATTTGGTATTTAAATGACACGTTAAATAAATAGTTTACATTTTATCTATTGTCAAGTCAAAGGTCTTTACTTTGAAAATATTAGACTAGCTCTATAATTTTTAGAAGTTGTTCAGGGACTTCATAAAACAGAAGTGAGTAACTGGTGCTATACTTTATGGCATTGGCACATTCAAATTGTTTAATTGATTCAGCATAGCTTTTCTCTCTTGAAAACATGAGACCTGTGGCTGTGGTAGAATTCTCATTGTTAATTTATATTGCCTGTTAGTGAATTAATCTGTTTCAAGGGCAAAAGTATGTTTCCTTACATGGAAAAATTCATATAAATTAGACACTAGTTAAGTAATTAATGTGATTGTTAATAATGTTGGTCCCATCACGTCATGGCAAATAGATGGGGGAAAAGTAGAAATAGTTACAGACGTTATTTTCTTGGGCTCCAAAATCACTTCAGATAGTGACTGCAGCCATGAATTTAAAAGACTCTTGCTCCTTGGAAGCAAAGCTCTGACAAACCTGGACAATGTATTAAAAAGGAGAGATATCACTTTGCTGACAAACATCTGTATAATCCAAGCAATGTTTTTTCCAGTAGTCATGTATGGATGTGAGAGCTGGACCATAAAGGCTGAGCGCTAAAGAACTGATGCTTTCAAACTGTGGTGCTGGAGAAGACTTTTGAGAGTCCCTTGAACTGCAAAGAGATCAAATTGGTCAATCTTAAAAAAAAATCAACCCTGATTATTCATTGGAAGGGCTGTTGTTGAAGCTGAAGCTCCAATAATTTGGCCACCTGTTGCAAAGAGCCAACTCATTGGAAAAGACCCTAATGCTGGGAAAGATTGAAGGCAGGAGGAGAAGCGGATGACAGAAGACGAGATGGTCAGATAGCATCACCGACTCAATGAACATGAGTTTAGGCAAACTCCTGGAGATAGTGAAGGATAGGGAAGCCTGTTGTGCTGCAGTCCATAGGGTTGCAAAGACTAGGACACGAATGAATGACTGAATAACAAAATAATAGTAATGTATACAGTCATTTACTTTGTATACTTAATACAATAGATGAAAATATGAGTCTATGAATCTAATATTTACTTCAACTTTACTGATAGACCTGATTTCTTTAAGCACCAGTCTTTGGTCCTTTTGAATTCTCTCTACAGCGGTTAATCCCTCATATAAAGTTGCCTCTTACAAACCATAATTCTGTTCTTTGTTGTTGTTCAGTTGCTAAGTCACGTCCAACTCTTTGTGACCCCATGGACCACAGCACACCAGGCCTCCCTATCCTTCACCATCTCCCACAGTTTTCTCAAACTCATGTCCGTTGAGTCAGTGATGCCATCCAACCATCTCATCCACTGTCATCCCCTTCTCCTCCTGCCCTCAATCTTTCCCAGCTTCAGGGTCTTTTCCAGTGAGTCAGCTCTTCTTTATGGCCTAACTGTCACATCTGTACATGACTACTGACTGGAAAAACCATCAGTTCAGTTCAGTTCAGTCACTCAGTTGTGTCCCCAACTCTTTGCAACCCCATGGACTGCAGCATGCCAGGCTTCCCTGTCCATCACCAATTACTGTAGCTTGCTCAAACTCATGTAGCTTTGCGTATACCGACAGGATGAACTTAAGGGTGCTATATCACTGGTGATGTGGGAAAAAAATACACATGTGTTTCATGGGCAAACATTTATTCATGGGTAAGAGGAAAATACTAGTACCACCAAAAACTGAGGTTTTACCTTAAAGTAAATCTATTGATTTTTCAAGTATGTTTGACATTTTTACCAATACATATTTTCATGGCAATATGACCTATTTACTGGAAAATTAGCAAAACATGCATACTTGAAAGCCAAAATTTTTAGAGAAAATTATATTTTTCAAGTAATATTTACCCCTGGTGCCTTTATTTCCAAAATTTTAAGCAATAATGTTTTGTGAAAGTTTTTCATGTCTAATTTATTACATAAATCACAATGAACCCTTTTCATAGAAACAACCATTAAAGTGCTAAATGTTATTTTTGCTATTGTGTATAGCTTGGAATAGATGTGGACACAACTGCAGCTGTAAATCTATTTTATGTTTTTCATTCTCAATAACATTTACACAGTAGGCAACTGGTTAAGTATCTCTCAGGGGTCTTTAAAATGAAAGCAGAAGCTTTATTAACTCATTTCCCACTGTTCTGACTAAAAAAAAAAAAAATCCTGAAATTCAGCAGGTACTTAACAGTATGAAGTTCTAAAAGGAGAAAATTACAACAAAAAAGTGTCCACTGGATGGTCAGTATGAGGGAAACTGACTGGAATTCTGATAAACAAGACCATGAAACAAGCTTTGTACCCAGCAGAGTAAATAGTGATATGGACAGGGTAAAGCTTTTTGATCCATTTAGTTAACAGGTACTAATTAAGGAAAAGAAGATTTAAAACACACACACACACACCATCTAGAATCTCGACGCTGGAAGAAGAAAGGCAAGAAGTAATTAAATGTCACTCCTGTCAGTGGTGACTGCTGCTGATTCTAGGATCAAAAGATTCCAGACAGAGATCTGACACTGCTGAGAATTCCCGTGAGCAGGAGAAACAGCCTCTGGGGAATGAAAGAAATGTTTGCTGACAGGAAGGCACTCTAAATGATAGGAAAATGGTTCTGTCACTACCGCGGGGCTCAGGTTTTCAGGACTCGGTCCAGATTCAGGAACACAGAAGACTCAGATGTCAAGATGAGGGAAATAAAGTCGCATGAGCAAGATGTGTAGTCAGGTCACAGTTCACTTACCAGCTCTCCGAGAGAGCCCGAGTAACAGTCAGGGAGGATACACAAGAGATGGTGATACAATTAACCTCATAGGATTTTTGTGCGGATTTATGGGCTTCCCTGGTGGCTCAGTCAGTAAAGAATCCGCCTGCAATGAAGGAGACCTGGGTTTGATCCCTGGATTGCGAAGATCCCCTGGAGAAAGGAAAGGCTACCCACTCCAACATTCTGGCCTGGAGAATTCCATGGACTGTATAGTCCATGGGATTGCAGAGTTGGACACAACTGAGCGACTTTCATTTCACTTTCCATGGGAAATCAACCCATGGAAATGATGTAAGAGATTACTAGCTATTGCAGTCATTGAAAGCAGCAGATTTTGTTTACTGTGCTTCAATCAGAAGGCTGTAGGCTTAAATCTGAATGAAAGACAAGGATACAATTACAAGTGTATTAGGTGAGCTCCCAGTACAGAAGAAATCTCTCGGGACTTCACTGCTAACTGGTGACCATGCAATCTTAGCCTGGTTTCAATTTGCAATAAAATGTGACTTAAGACACAGCCTTAAGTGAGGAGGGGAAAGTTGCACTAAACTTGAATGAGGGAGATGAAATAAAGGTGATTTACTTCATTAAAATGCCAATTTGAATTGGGAAATCATGTTCCCCTTAATGAAAAAGCATTCATCTATTGCTCACATGTACATTATATAAATGCACAAAGTGTTTCTTCATCAAATATGATTTATTTTAGTTCTACTATGAATATGGTACTTGATTAGACTACAACACCATTTGTTTTCCTTAAAAGCTCCAATAGTGGCAGATGAGAGAAAACGTGCCTAAAACTTCACTAAACATTGAGTACAAAATAATAAATGCTATAACAAAATCTTATTTCCTTGGGCTCCAAAATTACTATGGACTGTGACTGCAGCCACAAAATTAAAAGATGCTTGCTCCTTGGAAGAAAAGCTATGACCGACCTAGACAGTGTATTAAAAAGCAGAGACAACACTTTGCGGATAAAGGTCCCTATAGTCAAAGCTATGGTTTTTCCAGGAGTCATGTATGGATGTGAGAGTTGGGCCATAAAGAAGGCTGAGCACTGAAGAATTGATGCTTTCAAACTGTGGTTCTGGAGAAGATTCTTGAGAGTCCCTTGGACAGCAAGGAGATCAAAACAGTCAATCCTAAAGGAAATCAACCCTGAATATTTATTGGAGAGACTGAGGCTGAAACTCCAATACTTTGGCCTCTTGATGTGAAGAACCGACTCATTAGAGGAGATCCTGATACTGGGAAAGATTGAAGGCAAAAGGAGCAGGAGACAGCAGAGCATGAGATGGTTAGATAGCATCAACGACTCAAGGGCCATGAATTTGAGCAGACTTAGGAACCTGGTGTCCTGCAGTCCATCGGGTTGCAAAGAGTCAGACATGACTTAATGACTGAATAACAATAATAACAAGCAAACCGTAATTATATTCACTGAAGAGTTGTAGCTAATTCATTTTGGTAATTTTTTAAAGGGATTTTTAAATTTTTTTATTTTTTATTAGAGTGTAGGTAATTAACAGTGTGTTAGTGGTATACACTAAAGTGATTCAGTTATACATTTACATGTATCTCTTTTCTTCAAATTATTTTCCCATTTAAGTTATTATATTGAGCAGAGTTCCCTGTGCTATACAGTAGGTTTTTGTTGGTTATCTGTTTTTACAAAATAGTGTGTATGTCAATCCCAAACTTCCAATTTTCCCTCCTCCCAGCTTTCACCTTTGGTACCCATGTTTATTTTCTATGTGAGTCTGTTTCTGTTTTGTATATAAGTTCATATGTATCATTTTTTTAAGTCCAGATATAAGCAATATCATGTGATATCTGTCTGACTTACTTCACTCAGTATGACAATATATGGGTCCATTCATGTTGCTGCAAATGGCATTATTTCATTCTTTTTAATGACTGTATTCCATTGCATTCCATTGTATATACGTACTGCATCTTTGTCCACTCATCTATCAACGCACATTTATGTTGCTTCCATGGCGTGGCTATTGTAAACAATGCTGCAGTGAAGACTGGGGTGCATGTATTCTTTTGGACCATGATTTTCTGATGATATATGCCCAGGAGTGGGATTGCAATGTCAATACGGTAACTCTATTTTTAGTTTTTTGAGGAACCTCCATACCGTTTTCCATACTGGCTGTACCAATTTACATTCTCTCCATATGCTCTCCTGCATTTACTGTTTTGGGATTTTTTTGATGATAGCCATCCCAGATGGCACTAGTGGTAAAGAACCTGCCTGCCAATTCAGGAGACATAAGAGACATGGGTTGGATCCCAGGTTCAGAAGATGCCCTGGAGGAGGAAATAGCAACCAACTTCAGTGTTCTTGCCTGGAGAATCCCATGGACAGAGGAGCCTGGTGGGTTACAGTCCATGGGGTCTCAAAGAGTCAGACACAAGTGAAGTGACTTGTCACACATGCTTAAGGTGATATCTCTGTAGTTTTGATTTGCATTTATTTAATAATTAGTGATGGCAAACATCTTTTCAGTTTTAACACAATTTGACCAATGTTTGGAAAACCCTTAGTTTCTGTTTGTGTGTAATTGTGGCATCAATTATAATTAATGTAAAGGGTGGATGATGAATACCAATGTCCATCAGAGTGGGACTTTAATATACATAAGAATGACTGTAAAAAGCCCTTTTCTCCCAACAAAAAGACAGCAAACGTTACTCATCTAAATAAATTCTTCTCCTCAAATAGTTTTTAAAGGCTATATTGTTATTCTGATAATGTTGCCATCCCTCAAAAATACTTGGACTTTATTGGAATCACTTGGAACATACATTTCTGAATGTCATTCATTTTTGTGTACTCCCTACACAAAAATGTAGAGAACTGTGTCCTTTGTTAAAGCTTATTTATTCATTGATTGATGATGCTGAGCTGAGAATCAAAACTTTCCTGCAGAAGTATTGTCTTTGGGCACCAAGTTTACCCTAAAGGGATTTTAAGGCTGTTAAAACACTTCTTGCTCACAAGTAATTGTGTTATATCTGTCTCTAAACCTTATTTACATAACCATGAAACTAAAAGACTCTTACTCCTTGGAAGGAAAGTTATGACCAACCTGGATAGCATATTAAGAAGCAGAGACATGACTTTGCCAACAAAGGTCCATCTAGTTAAGGCTATGGTTTTTCCAGTGGTCATGTATGGATGTGAGAGTTGGACTGTGAAGAAAGCTGAGCGCCGAAGAATTGATGCTTTTGAACTGTGGTGTTGGAGAAGCCTCTTGCGAGTCCCTCAGACTGCAAGGAGATCCAACCAGTCCATTCTAGAGGAGATCGGTCCTGGGTGTTCATTGCAAGGACTGATGCTACAGTTGAAGCTCCAATACTTTGGCCACCTCATGTGAAGAGTTGACTCACTGGAAAAGACTGATGTTGGAAGGGATTGGGGGTAGGAGGAGAAGAGGATGACAGAGAATGAGATGGCTGGATGGCATCACAGACTCCATGGATATGAGTTTGAGTGAACTCCGGGAGTTGGTGATGGACAGGGAGGCCTGGTGTGCTGTGATTTATGGGGCCGCAAAGAGTCGGACACGACTGAGCGACTGAACTGAACTGAACTGAATCTTTGAGAATTTATACATTAGTTACCACTGATGTGCATTCATTATTCATGTATATTCGATGTAAACTGAACATTTATCTGGATTTTCTACATCTCACTTTGATTCCTAATAGGCATCCCAAATCACCCAAAACAAAGCTCTTGATATTTCCCAATAATCCTGCTTCCATTTAATTCTCCCTCATCTTCATAAATGGCAATACTGTTCTTCTCATTGTTCACACAAAACTTTGGAGTTATCCTTGATATTGTTCTTTTCTCTTCAGTCTCAATCCATCAGCAAATCCTGCCGGCTCTACCTTAAAAAAAAAAGTATGTTCAAAATCTGCTGCTCCACTGTTGGCAGCCAACAGTCTCTCCCGTTGGCTATGGCATTCATCTTTAAGGTGTTCTCCCCACTTCTGCCTTTGCTCACCTGCAGAAAAGACAATGGTCAGACTCATCCTTCTAAAATGCAGGCCAGATCATGTCACCCTTTCTTTTTTCCATGCTTCTCATTTGCTACAGAAGAAGTCATGGTCCTTGAAACAGCATTTGAAGCCCTGCCCGAGAAGTCCTGGGAACTCCTCTGGTCCACCCCTGATTTTGCCTCATCATCTCTGCTTCAGCTACACTCTTCTTCTAGCAGGACAGGAATAGTGTTGCTCCCAGACCTTTGAACTCACGGTTCCTTCAACCTGGAATGCTTTTCTGCTTGTCCACATGGCTGCCTTTCACCTCTTCTTCAATGAAGAGGCAAATGTCAGCTTCTTGCTGAGATTCTTCCTGAATGTCCTATTTAAAGTGGAAACAACTCCTCTCGCCCACTCCTCTACTCCTATTCTCTTTCTTCTGTTTAATTAAGTTTTATCTTAAACGTCTCTCTCTCCTAATATGTGTCCTTTATTTGCTTAATGTCTATCTCCTGCATTAAAATAAAAACTATTAAAGTTCAGGATTTTGGGTCTACTTTGTTCTTTTCCGTATCCTTGGACCCTAAATAAGTGACTGACACATGGGAACACCTATATATTAAAGCATCTACAGTTCTTTCCCAAACTTATGACATCCTGAGAATATTAAGATATGCTACTACTAATATTCATTCATATGTGGCTTATAGCCTTTGGACCCAATTTGTTTATGTATTTTCATATATTCGGTTAGCATCTTCATAAATTGCTTTATATAACTCCTTAGCTTGACTCTGTGTCCTCTTTCTTGTGGTTCAGCAATGTCTAGTCAATATCTTTGCACTTGGTTGGTAACTAAGTATTTTTACTAGGTTTCAATGTCCTGCATACATGTGTGCTAAGTCACTTCAGTCATCTCTGACTCTTTATAACCTGACGGGTTGTAGCTCACCAGGCTCCTCTGTCCATGGGATTCTCCAGGCAAGAACATTGGAGTGGGTTGCTATTTCCTTCTCTATTTCAATATCCTAATGTAGCCTAACATTGACTGTTATAATCTTAATGTGACTTACATATTTAAAATACAACTTTTAATCCCTTCTTCAATAGTATGTTGACCATAATTGTCTTCAGCATTAAGATGTGAGATCCGTTTCAAGATTCTTCAAGCATCTATAATTGAGATCATTAGGCCTTTTTTTTTTTCACTGCTAATTTTGTTGTTTGAAACCTCTCTTTATAAGGTAGTCATGGAGCCTTTTCCAGTCTCCATATATGTTCAGTTTACCAGACCCTTTCTTGAGGATAGTGCTTTTATAGCAAGAAGAAAGAATGTAGATGTCACATTGTAGTTCTTCTGTTGTCTCCATGACCACCATGTGTCCATGAATATTTATCAACTTTTTATAGTAGGAAAAAATGCCAATGGATTCTCATCTGTCCCCAAAAATTGAAATCAGCAAAGATTAGGACTGAATTAACAAAATTCTCCTGGTGTGCTGCGTGCTGCAGTCCATGGGGTCGCAAAGAGCCGGACACAACTGAGTGACTGAACTGAACTGAACTGAACAAAAAAGAAAGAGTAGGTGGAGCAGAAGGGGTCAGAGGAAAGAAGTGGTTTTCTTGGACATTACTAGGGGTTGAATTCATCATTTGACATTTCTAAATGAGGGTCAAGGAACCCAAAACCAGGATCAATAATGAAGGGTGAAGGAAATCTCAGAAAAAAAGGCTAAAGTCTTAGAAAGCCAAGAAGGGTCAAAGTACTGGTGCTTATACTAAAATATAAATAAATAAGCAGAAATAAAATCTAGGAGCCAAGAAAGATCAAGCAAAGACTCCAGAATTCTAAGGACTAGAGCTGCACAATGAGAATTAATTTGGAAAGTAATTGTGAAAAGTTTTTTTTTTTTTAATTTAAGATGTGGAATCTTTTTTAAGCTCCTGATATTTTTTCTTCTATTCTGAAAAATACATTAAGTTAATAATACTGGAGTGGGTAGCTTTTCCCTTCTCCAGGGGATCTTCCCAACCCAGGAATCAAACCCAGGTCTCCCGTATTACGGGAGGATTCTTTACCAGCTGAGCCACCAGGGAAGCCCACCTTAAGTTAATAACATCCATGATTTCCCAGCAATCATGAATTTTAAAGAGTCTTGATATATGAACACTGATGTGAACACGAATAATTTAATGTTTGATTAGTCTATCCTGTTTTGTATGCATGCTTTGCATTTTTATCAGCGTGCTCCATTATCGGATGTGCCCATTTTTTCTTGCTTACCAGGGAATTTCTAGGAATACATTCTATAACCTGAATAATTTAACTCAAATCATATTCCATTAGACAATAAGTATGTGTTGAAAGAAAGTGAAAGTAAAGTTGCTCAGTCGTGTCCAACTCTTTGTGACCCCATGAACTGTATCCTGCTAGGCTCCTTTGAGGAAAAGGCAATGGCATCCCACTCCAGTACTCTTGCCTGGAAAATCCCATGGACAGAGGAGCCTGGAAGGCTGCAGTCATGGGGTCGCTATGAGTCTGACATGACTGAGCAACTTCACTTTCACTTTTCACTTTCACGCATTGGAGAAGGAAATGGCAACCCGCTCCAGTGTTCTTGCCTGGAGAATCCCAGGGATGTGGAGCCTGGTGGGCTGCCGTCTATGGGGTTGCACAGAGTCGGACACGACTGAAGTGACTTAGCAGCAGCAGCAGCAGGCTCCTCTGTCAATGGGATTCTCTAGGCAAGAATACTGGAGTGGGTTGCCATTTCCTTCTCCAGGGGATCTTCCTGATCCAGGGATCAAACCCAGGTCTCCCGCACTGCAGGCAGACTCTTTATTGTCTGAGCCACCAGGGCCTCCAAGTATGTGTAATCTTCTTAAGTCGCTTTCTGTCGTGTCCAACTCTTTGCGACCCTATGGACTGTAGCCCTCCAGACTCTTCACACATAGGATTCTCCAGGCAAGAATACTGAAGTGGGTTGCCATTTCCTCCTCCAGGGGATCTTCACAACCCAGGGATTGATCTCACATCTCTTATGCCTCCTGCATTGGCAGGCAAGTTCTTTACCACTAGCTCCACCTGAGAAGGCTGCTGCTGCTGCTGCTAAGTCACTTCAGTTGTGTCTGACTCTGTGTGACCCCATAGATGGCAGCCCACCAGGCTCCCCCGTCCCTGGGATTCTCCAGGCACGAACACTGGAGTGGGTTGCCATTTCCTTCTCCAATGCGTGAAAGTGAAAAGTGAAAGTGAAGTCACTCAGTCGTGTCCGACCCTTAGCGACCCCACGGACTGCAGCCTACCAGGCTCCTCCATCCATGGGATTTTCTAGGCAAGAGTACTGGAGTGGCTTGCCATTGCCTTCTCCGACCTGAGAAGGCTATCTTCTTAATAATAGATTGTCCTAAATTATTTCATCGTTTAGTGTATAGTTGCCTATTCTAGTTATAGAACACTGCATACTGCTAAGTCGCTTCAGTCGTGTCCGACTCTCTGTGACCCCATAGACGGCAGCCCACCAGGCTCCACAGTCCCTGGGATTCTCCAGGCAAGGATACTGGAGTGGGTTGCCATTTCCTTCTCCAATATAGTAACCACAAAACTTACTGGTTAAGCCAAACTTTTTTTATTTAATAATCAAATATTCTCCAAGTCAGGAATTCAGATAGGGAACCACAGGGATGCTCATCTCTTCTATGTGATGTTTGAAACTCAGCTGGCATGTCTTGACTAGAATGATTAAGGGGTAACTCTAAGCCTGGGAGTTGGATCATCTGCCAGCTTCTTCACTTCTGTGTCTGGGACTTGCACTTGAATGGCTGAAGGGTGGGTTTAGCTGGAACCAAGGACCCAAGCCCCACAGGTGGCATCTCCAGGCAGGCAGTCTCAGGGTAGTCAGATATTGTACATACCAGTGCAGGGCTCCATGAGTGAGTGTTTGATCTTTTAAGTCGTAGCTGTGAAAGTCCATGACGTCCCTTCCATTATACTCTCTTTGTCATAAAAATGTTAAGGCCACCCAGTTTCCTGGGGAAGGGACATAGACCACAACTCTCTTTGGGAGATGCATTGAAGTTGTATTTGCAGCTAAAATTTAAAACTGCCATATCACCCAAGGAAACCCTGGATGTTCTTTATTTCTGCTAACAATTATAACAGTTACTCCTTTTAAAGAGCATGTGAGCATTATTTTCCATACAAATAGTGTTACACAGTTTAATGATCATGTGCATCTTTTTGTGGTTGCACTTTGGTTTTTTCTGGTACCACATACATTTTCATAGGTATTTTCTTGACTGTTTGCACTTCAAATTCATGATTCGATATTAACTTCTGTCACTTGGCCTCCACTGTCTCTGATAGATCATTTGTTAAAATGTATATTGTAGATCAGTTTGGTCATAGAGTCATTTCCTACCCAATTGCCTGTCCACTGTTTTTCTATTTTCTGTTATCATCCACACTTTATTTTATAGTATCCATGGAGTTTCAGGAAAATATACAATAAAGTAAATGCACCAGCAATTCTTCATCTGTTTAGGCTCAATTCTCAAGGCCAAGTTTCTGAAAACTGCCTCTGTAACACAAAGTTTCAGAGAGTTGGTTTCACCTTGGATATGCCTTTTCTGCGGAGAAGGCAATGTCAAGCCACTCCAGTACTCTTGCCTAGAAAACCGCATGGACAGAGGAGCCTGGTGGGCTGCAGTCCATGGGGTCGCTACTAGTCGGACACGACTGAGCGACTTCACTTTCACTTTTCACTTTCACACATTGGAGAAGGAAATGGCAACCCACTCCAGTGTTCTTGCCTGGAGAATCCCAGGGACGGCGGAGCCTGGTCGGCTGCCGTCTATGGGGTCGCGCAGAGTCGGACACGACTGAAGTGACTTAGCAGCAGCAGTAGCTGCATGCCTTTTCTGACATTGAAAACACGTGAGTATTAAAGTAAGCTTATTCCATTCAATAGACCTTGTTTATTCCTACCTTCAGTGATATAGTTAGTTTGGTCCCTATTTTGTTCCACTTATTTAATATTTGTAGAATTTCACTGAATGAGAGATACACTTATAGAAAACAAATGCACAACTCATAGGATTTTAGTAGTTTTGCTTTCCTTTTGGTTAACAGATTGTATGGATGTTCTCTATTGTTAGATAATCAGGTTGGAAGCTTACATTATGTCTTCTGTTTGCCTACATAAACTACCTTATATGCTGTTGAGAATGGTGTGGATTAAGATCTCAAGCACTTGAGTAATAAGTATTATTCAAAATGAGTGTTTTTGTGTAATATTTCCAAAGTATGCTGGTTTGGATATTTCCATATACATATTGAACAGTTTGAAAATTATATTTATATAAAATTAAATTTACTCATACAAAATTACATATCTGTATCTTATATATACCCCATCCAAGTGTTGTGTCATTTAATATATTTACCTTTTTCTGGTGTTAAGAGGGATGCATTTCTTTCTGTATTATGTCAATAATTCTAATAAATACTATTTTGCATCATCTGTTTTTACTTTATAAATCATGAAATTCAAAATTAGTGTTCATTAGTTTATAATTGGTCATTTTTATGTGCTAATGGAAGATAAAAAATTACGGGACTATTCATTTTTTTCTTTTTTTTTTTGTTTGTTTTGTTTTCACTTTTCCAGTTATTTTAGAGGACCATTTTTAACCAAGTTTATGACTTAAGGTTGCTGGTCCTAAGTCCACATGAGAACCAGCGTATGACCCAAGTGTCTTAATAAAGCGTGTTTCTTATTCCCTTTTCTCCCTCCTTTACTCAGTGCCAAGGCATCCTGTAAAGTGGATAGGGATGAGGTGTTACATTTTAGTTCTTCTTTACCCTGGCTGTATAATTTGGGGGATTCTAGCCCAGTGAGGGGACTTCCCTGGCAGTGCAGACAGTAAAGCACCCACCTGCAATGCAGGAGACCTGGTTCAATCCCTGAATGGCTATCCACTCCAATATGCTTGCCTGGAGAATTCCACGGACAGAGGAGACTGGCAGGCTGCCGTCCATGGGTTTGCAAAGAGTTAGACGGGATTGAATAACTAGCACTTTCACTTTAGCTCAATTAAGAGAGCACCTCTAGTCCAATTCCCCGCATTTGTGAAGCTTGTATCCTTGATTTTCCGATTTTCCCTGCATCCACAAAAGTTGTCAAAATGGCAGTATTTGCCACGATTGGCAAATGTCCTCGGTTAAATAATGATTTTGATGCTCACCACACTGCTTTTCAGTTAGAAATAATGTAGTTATTAAAGTAATCTTAGTTATTTTCCCTTTTTAAATCACCTTCATAGGTCTAAATAACCTACTTGACATTAGTGAAAATGAACATTTAGTAGCATTTTTTCTTTAACTCTTAAATGTGTCTTCTTAATATTTGACTTGGATATCTGTATGAGTGGTGTTAAATCGTCATTTCTCATATGTTTTTTGTCACAATTTTAAATGTCAGAGTTATAATATCCATAAAAATGATTTGAGGAGGAACTGTTCCTTTCTTTTTTTTTTTCTTTTTCTGTTCACTGTTTCTGGAAAATTGGAATGAATTTGAAAGACTGGCAATGTCAACTGAGAAAAAAAGCACAACCTAAAAACTGAGAATTACTTCTTATTCAGTAGATTTACTGAGGACCCAAGCCAAAGGTACAGCAGCCTCTCAGATGGCCCTGAGGTTCTGTTCTGAAAATATAAGGGAGGAGACAAGATACAGTTATTGCCAAAAGAAAAAAAAAAAAAAAAAACTACAAATCAGGTAGCAGGACATCAAAACATTATTGGTGATTTAAGAAAGCCACATATCTCAAGTTAATGAATGCAGTGCATTTTTATTTCATGGGAAAATACAAGAGTCTGGGCTTATAGAAATTATTCCTTTAATATGCACCTCAGTTACTTGCAGCCAGTACCTATTTTTCCTCCATCCTAAATTCCCTCAGGGTGCACAGTCAGGGTGCTGTAGTGTCTGATGGCCTCAATACCCTTTGTTCACTAAAATGGCAGGTGACATTCTTTTTACACAGTAAAATTCACCTGTACTATCATATGAGCTTTTTGTGAGCTTTTTTTTTATTTTCTCACAAACACTGTTAGTTCAATGGGAATGGTGCTATTCAGGCATCCTGTTCTCTGTAGAGTTGGTGTCACAAACTAAGGTTTTGTCCATTTCATCATATTTTCAAAATTTTGGCATAAAATTGTCCATGTGCATGCCAAGTTGCTTCAGTCATGTTTGTGACCCCATGGACTGTATCCCACCAGGCTCCTCTGTCCATGGGATTTTCCAGGCAAGAACACTGGAGAGGGTTGTCATGTCTTCCTCCAGGAGATCTTCCCAACCCAGGGATTGAATCTGAGTCTCTTACATCTCCTGTAATGGCAGGCAGGTTCTTTATCACTAATGGTGCCTGGGAAGCCCCGTAGCATTCTCATTATTTTCATAATGTGAGTGAATCTAAAACCCTACCTCTACTTGTGCCTTCTCCGTCTTTGTTTCCATTACCATCAACGTTTTTATCTTTTTAAGTGTTCTTGAAAAGGTTCAGGAACCTCTTAGAGTCACAAGTTCTTCCCAACTTAGTTTTCTATATATTAGAATCTATTCTTTTTCCTACTTCTTTGTATTTAGCTTTTATTTTTGTTACTTCTCAAAAATAATCAACTCATGGGAAATAGATGAGGAAACAGTGGAAACAGTGTCAGACTTTATTATTTTGGGCTCCAAAATCACTGTGGATGCTGATTGCAGCCATGAAATTAAAAGACGCTTACTCCTTGGAAGGAAAGTTATGACCAACTTAGATAGTATATTAAAAAGCAGAGACATTACTTTGCCAACAAAGGTCCGTCTAGTCAAGGCTATGGTTTTTCCAGTGGTCACCTATGCATGTGAGAGTTGGACTGTGAAGAAAGCTGATCGCTGAAGAATTGATGCTTCTGAACTGTGGTGCTGGAGAAGACTCTTGAGAGTCCCTTGGACTGCAAGGAGATCCAACCAGTCCATTCTAAAGGAGATCAGTCCTGGGTGTTCATTGGAAGGACTGATGTTAAAGCTGAAACTGCAATACTTTGGCCACCTCATGTGAAGAGTTGACTCACTGGAAAAGAGTCTGATGCTGGGAAGGATTGAGGGCAGGAGGAGAAGTGGACAACAGAGAATGAGATGGCTGGATGGCATTACCGACTCTATGGACATGAGTTTGAGTTACCTCCGGGAGTTGGTGATGGTCAGGGAGGCCTGGCGTGCTGTGATTCATTGGGTTGCAAAGAGTCAGACATGACTGAGGGACTGAACTTAACTGAACTGAACTTTATATTTATGTAAGTATTTAAAGCTATCAGTTTCAGTTAAAGGTCCTTTTTAGGTGCATCTTCCAACTTTGGTTATATAGTATTTTCATTATTGTTTAGTAGTGTTCAATATCTTTTAATATCCACTATGACTTTTATTAGCCAATGTGTTGTTAAAGTTTTTTTTTTAATTTGATATGCATATACATCAGTTCAGTTCAGTTCAGTTCAGTCGCTCAGTCGTGTCTGACTCTCTGCGACCCCATGAATCACAGCATGCCAGGCCTCCCTGTCCATCATAGACTTGTATTTTATTGGTGATTTCTATAAAAACACATTATAGTCAGAGAATTAATTCTTGGAAATTAGTTGAGATACTTGAATTATGGTTTACTATGTAGCCAGCTTCTAGAAAGTTTATATGTTTTCTGGAGAAGACTATGTTCTCTCTTGAGCACAGAATTATTTATGCCTTAGATATAAGAGGGTTTCCCTGGTCGCTCAGTGCTAAAGGATCCACCTGCAATGCAGGAGATGCAAGAGAGTGGGTTCTATCCCTGGATCTGGAAATTTCCCTGGAGAAGGGCATGGCAACACACTCCAGTATTCTTGCCTGAAAAATCCCATGGACAGAGGAGCCTGGTGCACTACAGTCCATGGGGTCACAAAGAGTTGGACAAGTCTGAAGTGACTAAGCATGATCATGAGATTTAAGAACCTTGAGTGTCCAGTTTATTTATCATTATAGGACTAAACAAGATAATTTCTTAAAATTTATGACTGATGTTTATCAGATATGTGCAAACTCTGTCTTCCTCATTCATTGTTTCTATTACTCTTTCATAAAGATCAAATTTCTTTTAAGATTTATTTTAAAAATAAAATGCATTTCATTTTACTGAAGAAAGGTATCTTTGTTGGGCTACATGGCCACATTCTGGGCTTTTCTGGTAGCTCAGCTGGTAAAGAATCCACCTGCAATGCAGGAGACACTGGCTTGATTCCTGGGTCGGGAAGATCTCCTGGAGAAGGGATAGGCCACCCACTCCAATATTCTTGGGCTTCCCTGGTGACTCAGATGGTAAAGAACCCACCTCCAGAGACCTGGGTTCAATCCCTGGGTTGGGACGATCCACTGGAGGAGGGCATGGCAACCCACGCTAGTATTCTTGCCTGGAGAATCCCCATGGCCAGAGGAGCCTGGTGGGCCACAGTGCATAGTGTCACAAAGAGTTGGACACGACTGAAGAACTAAGCACAGCACAGCACATGGCCACATTGTGTTATAGGGAATTCCCAGTTCTAAGCTGCACCTCTATATTGGCAGCAAAATAAGAACTAGTTAAATGAAAACGAGTGTTTGGCTGCTATTGTTTCCTTTGCCTGTGGCAGTTGGGTGGTGTCACAGCAGGGTAAAAATACTGGAAAGGTTGTGTGACCAGATGGCCACAAGATCTGGAATGCGAGGAATAGAAGTTCTAATTGATTTTGTAAAAAGAACTTTGAAAATCGCTTTAAGGCTAGTCCCAGCGTGAACCAGAACATAATTAAAGGACATAATAATATTATATAAGCAGAGCTCCGAAGTAGGAAGCAAGACTCCTCTGTGCTGTCATATAACTCGTCCATACAACAGAAAAGGCAAAATGCATTCAGGGAATAGAGAAATCTGCCTACTCTTGTTGTGACTATTCATGAAATAGATGGACCTAAACCATTCCATTTCAGAATGATTGTGTGAGCTTAATGCTTTTGGCTTCAGATAACAGAATACTTCAATAATAATGAACTAAAAGTTATCATAATTATTTCATCTAATAGAAGCCTGCAGGGAAGGGGTTCAGGTTTGGCTAATTCTATGGCCTGCTGCTACTACGCAGTTTATTTTTCACATCACCATCCTTAATATGCTAGCCTTTGTAGTCAGGTTTTTTCCTGACATGGTTGTTCTTATACAGCTGTACACAAAAGCAAGGAGGAGACTCAGTGGCCCTCACTGCCACACACATCCTTAGTGAGAAAATGCTACCAGAATCCCCTAACAGACTTTATTTCAGATCCTGTTAGACATAGTTTTGTCATAGTGACATGGAATCCTAGATAAGCAAGCATTTACACGTTCAGACTATATTCTGGAAAGCTGGTCTAATCTCTCAATATGGAAGAAGATTGAGAACAGTTCTTGAGTAAACAACAAATATGATATCCAGAAGGATATTCTAAGGAATGTTAAGTTTTGGGTTTTCTGTTCTCTATCTTTAATGTAAATAATGGCTGATTTAGGAACTTTAACTCTTAATGGTGCTTTTCTGTTTATTTGGAATGTGTGTTGTCTATGCGTGCACGCTGAGTCATGTCTGACTCTTTGTGACCCCGTGGACTATAGCCGGTCAGGCTCCTCTGTCCATGGAATATTCCAGGCAAGAATACTGGAGTGGGTTGTCATTGTCTACTCCAGGGGTTCTTCCAGACTCAGGGGTCGAAACTGGGTCTCCTGCAGCTCCTGCATTGGCAAACAAGTTATTTATCTGCTGAGCCACCAGGAAAACCTTAATTTTGAATGTTAGTGTGTCTAATGTTTTGAGACACTCCAGTAAGGTAAGTAACAATCTGCAGACCTTATAGTGGAGATGATCAAACACCTGTACTTTATTTGTCCTGCCCTGTTCCCTGACCCCATGGTCCAGTCAGTGCTAGAAGGAGAACCAATTTGAGTTTGGGGGCTATTCTAGTCAGCTGAGAACCTCGGGCAAATCACATAAGCTCTGTACTCTAGTACTGTACTTTCCATTTAAGTAAGAGCATGTGTGTCCGCAGCATGGTTTTTCTGAGCAAATTTTCTCATAGTTGCTTTCTCCAATCACGTCTTCATAAGGTCTCCTTAGGAGTTTTTGTTACGTTTTCCTCATATTGTTGAAACACCCAATGAAAAAGAGCTGAAATCTTTGTCAACCTAATTAAAAACCATAAACACCTTGGCTTCCCAGGTGGCTGCTGCTGCTGCTGCTGCTAAGTCACTTCAGTTGTGTCCGACTCTGTGTGACCCCGTAGACGGAAGCCCCCACCAAGCTCCCCCGTCCCTGGGATTCTCCAGGCAAGAACACTGGAGTGGGTTGCCATTTCCTT
The DNA here is from genome assembly GCF_049115385.1 of Moschus berezovskii. Taxonomy (NCBI): domain Eukaryota; kingdom Metazoa; phylum Chordata; class Mammalia; order Artiodactyla; family Moschidae; genus Moschus; species Moschus berezovskii. Next base: position 120,317,242 of record NC_142462.1, read on the forward strand.
CTCCAATCCCAGGTGGCACTAGTGGTAAATAATCTGCCCACCAATGCAGGAGACAAAAGAGACATGGATTTGATCCCTGGGTCAGGAAGATCTCCTGGATCAGGAAATGGCAAGCCACTCCAGTATTCTTGCCTGAAAAATTCCATGGGCAGAGGAGCCTGGGAGGCTGCAGTCCATGGGTTCACAAAGAGTCAGACATGACTGATCAACTGAACAATAAACGCTTATTATGCATAAGATGCCCAAATGGATAGGTCACAGTTACCTCCCTCAAGAGAATCACTGTAGAAATGCAGTTATTAAACTAAATCAATACATTAAAATACAAAACTCATGGAGGGCACAGATGTGAACAAAGGAAGGAGCACTTTACTGCAGTTAGGTTCTGCACAGTCACTTGGTTGGGTTAAGAACCTCTGAACTTTATGCAAGAGAAAAGAACATGAGAGACTTTTGATACTTTATAACCATGTTTTTTTTTAATTTGAAAAAAAAAAACTTCTATGATTGATCTCATTTATTCCTTCTGTCTCCCTTTTGTGGCTCTTTATTTCCAGCTTCTAATTGACTATCTTCTAAACATCCCAGAGGCCCTTCAAGCTGAGCGTATCAAACTCTTTATTCATCATCCCCAAACTTGACCTTTCTTACTTGTTACCAATTGTGACTTTAGTCTTTGCCTGGGGACATTGTTTAATAAATGCTGTTTAAGACTCTTTTGGTTTTGACCTTATCTATCCCAGTTTTAAAGAGAGATAGCTACAGTGTATATGCTACAATTGATTATCAGTGAATGGGTAGGTAAAAATATCCTAGGATGTTTTAAACTTTAACACTCTGGACTAAGCATCACAAAGGGGATTTCATTCAGTCCAGACACCTGTTACTTAAATGTGGACATGTGTTAAGATATTAATAATATTTTTTAAATCTGGAATTGTATATATTATGTGGCTATGCAGTGACTTGTGTGGTCTACTTTGATATATCTCGTTTGTGGTGTAATTTAACTGCTACAAATTTATGAGGATGATAATCTAGTAGAGACACCATTTAATTACCCAAGAAACTATAGCTCACCTTTCAGACTTGGTTATTTTATGTACTGCTATTGACTTTTCTTCATTTTATGTACAATACATAGCCCAGAGAATAATAAAAATGTATTATTACATTGACTTTAACTCTTAGCCTTTGCTTTGACTTTGCAGGAGGAGACCTTTAAATTTATGTGCTTTGAAATTCATGAAAATTGACATTTTTGCCTAACAGCTTATTTTTCCACTCTCATATGCTTTTTCTCTTGACTGAATTGAGTCTTAAGTAGGTTGCAGAGGCTGTTGATTACGAAATTCTCCTAGATTCACCAAACAATGACCATGGGCTTAAAGAGTATTCTTGGTAAAATTGAAGAATGGTTATGTTCTCTCAGATATTTTCAGACAACAATGTTAATGGACATTCTTTTCACCAGTCAGTGGAAGTGAAAGTCACTCAGTCTCATGTTGGACCTTTTGGGACACAATGGACTGTAGTCTGCCAGGATCCTCTGTCCATGGAATTCTCCAGGAAAGAATACTGGAGTGGGTAGCCATTCCCTTCTCCAGGGGATCTTCCCGACCCAGGAGTTGAACCCAGGTCTCCCCTCATTCTGGAATGAGCCACCGTATGAGCCACCAGGAAAGCCCTCACCAATCAGTAGTATGTTATTAACAAATATTACATTAACAGACCATATTTAGTGAAAAAGATTTGATCATGGCATGGTTTAAGTAATTATTTTGATCATGTTAATCACTTCACTATTTTTTAAACTTATATGAGCGTATTTTGTTTTTTATTTTTATTGAAGTACAGTTTATTTACAATGTTGTGTTAATTTATATAGCAAAGCAATTTATACATATATATATATACACATTATTTTAAAAATTATTTTCCATTATGGTTTATCGCAGGGTATTGAATATAGTTCTCTGTGTTGTACAGTAGGACCTTGTTGTTTATTGATTCTCTGTAATAGTTTACATCTTCTAATCCCAACCTCCCACTCTTCCTTCCCCCCAATCCCTTCCTGTTGGCAACCATAAGTCTGTTCTCTATGTTTGAATCATTTCACTATTAAACCCAAGTATGGTTCAATTCACTCAGTATGAAAGGAAATTCAGGGCTAGTTTGTTTGCTCCAGCAGCCACTCCAGGCTTACTTATTCATGTATGTGTACTCTGTGTGTGTGTGCGTGAATGTGTGTATTTTGTTACATATTTTAGTGATTATATATTATTATGAAAGTGAAAGAAACTGTTAGGGCTTAGTCATTTCTGACATGTTGACCCTTTGCAACCCCATGAACTATAACCCGGGCTTCCTAGATTGCGCTAGTGGTAAAGAACTTGCCTACCAATGCTGGAGACGAGCAAAGGTTTGATCTCTGGGTGGGGAAGATCCCCTGGAGGAGGGCATGCAACCCCACTCCAGTGTTCTTGCCTAGAGAATCCCCATGGACAGAGGAGCCTGCTGGGCTACCACTCCCTAGGGTTGCAAAGAGTTGGATACAACTAAGGCAACTCAGCACGCATGCAGGCATGGACTATAACCCACCAGGCTCCTCTGTCCATGGGATTTCTTAGGCAAGAATACTGGAGTGGGTTGCCATTTCCTTCTCCAGGGGAATCTTCCCTACCCAGAGATCAAACCTGCATCTCTTGCTTTGCAGGCAGATCCTTTATCATCTGAGTTACCAGGGAAGCCCAAATATATATTATAATCATATATGTATATATATGTGTGTGTGTGTGTGTGTGTATACCTATGTGTGTGTCTTTGTGTATGAGGGATGGGTGTGATATATTGTACTATGCAGAGAGGAACCTTGTCTCTAAACTGCATTGCATAGCAGAACTTTCAGTGCATGGCGAATTCTGTCATTACCGTAGCAACTTTGACGGTGGATACAGCATCCCATCTTGAGCATTTCCCCACAAACAGCCAGAGATAGACTGAAGCATTTGAAACAGCTTCCCTGCCCAGAGAGAGAAAGCTCCACCCGCTGTCAGAGTTACAGTTCTCATTTTAATATGTTGATAAACAAGCATTCCTCTAACCTTCGCTGGTGTGCTCTTACCCCTGAAAGACAAATCTGCTTTGGGGATGCTGACGCAGTGGATCTTCTGAACCCACTAGAGTGGAAACAGTTCACCAGGCTCTACGTAACTAAACCTCTATGATGATGAATGTGCCTTGAGAAACCGTTTAAGGATAGAGACTGGCTGTCCTGGCTGTATTTTAACATCCCTCTCAGCTTTTTCATTTGGCAACATTTCATCTTTCTTCTGTTTGGCTTCTATCAGAATTTTCCTCACTTTAAATGGTTATACTCAGTTGTTCCTTCCTGAATTGTATCCTAGGAACTTTTTTTCCCTCATTCTTGTCAGAAGTCAAGAGAAATAGATCAGTCTTCTGTAATTTAGTAATTTTACTCAATCCTATTTCTTATATGTTTGACAATTACTCTGCATCTCCAGCTGTATTTTGAGCGATAGAATTAATACTGAGACTTTATCCTTCCTGAAAGTTAATAGGAAGAAAGTTTCAGCCAGTTATGTGATCCTTTTTAAATGGCATCAAGTTAGAAACCCTGCTGCATGCATCCCCACAATGCAAATGGTATCAGGAGACTTGAGAGCGTTAGCCTAGACCCCACTCACCTCTGCATTGTTGATAACAACTCAGTGCAGATCCGATGCTCAGACTCCTCGGCAAAGCTCCCTCTGTACAGGCGCCCCTCGACTGGACCATAGCCTCACGTCCTCTGTGGCTGCCTTTGCTTCTGCACTTGCCTTCCTGACAAAGCCTCCATCGGTTCACATTCTACCTTATATACACTAGTATATTCAGTCACAATACTCCACTCTAATTGATAGGAGAGGACTCACTGAGAAAAGATTAAGGATGTCCTAACTGTTTTTAACGCAGGATACCATTATTTTTCCCCCTTTGCCTGCACAGCATGCAAGATCTTCGTTCCCCTACCCGGTATCAAACCTGCACGGCCTGTGGTGGAAGCGTGGAGTCTTGACCACTAGACCGCCAGGGAAGTCCCCCTAGGATACCATTTTTTCCAACATGCTGAATGGCCTTTCTGAAAGTTGCTCATATTTCCTGTGACTTACTTATTGTCAAAATATCTATTTTATTAGCTTTTTTTTTTAACCAAGAAAAATCATTATGTTAAACTTTCCATTTAACTACAAAGGAAGGTAGGTGGTACAAATATAACTACAACCCTGAAAATTTTAAAGTAATATTTTCATATTCTTTACTGCAAATATAGGATTTTTTAATTAGTTTTATTAAAATTTTATAAAAATGTATTATATTTTTGCTAGTGTATTATTTTTATAGATTAAAACCAAAGGACAGAGGACATGTCTTATTATCTTACAATTCATTGTTAGAGCATTGAAATATTATTTGAGAGTAAATGTTACTTTATACAGGAGACCTGGATTTGATTAACCTATCATTCCCTTGAACTGTTTCTAGAAATGAGCAGTAAATAGAAGATACTATTTCCAGAAACTTTCCTTGAATTTATCAATCTTTATATTAAGTGTAGATCCTGGTCCTGCACTGGAGAGCAATGAGTGTTAATCACAGAGCAGTAGGGTAGAAACATTTTAGCTTGCTGGACCCAAGCCTAAGTTTGTTTCTTTTTTTTTTTTGGCTGTGTAAAGAATTATATTTTCTTTGGCACAGTTTTATAAACAGAAGATATACATTGGAGAGAGAATAAAGATTTAAAAAATGTAAACTGTCAATATTTTACTTATGCTTCCAAAAAGCAGACGTGGGACAGATTCATTCATCACAAGAAAGCAAACATAGTCTGCAAATCCATTTGTTTTATGTGTCTTTCTAGCAGGTGGTAGGAGTTTAGTCTAAATAATGGAAAACCGTACTGACAATAAAACTCTTTCCACAGAGATGAATCTCAGATATTCCAGTAGACCAGCATTGAGCACTGAAAACCTTCAGGCTGTGATTCAAATTTTATCATTTTTCTCCTTACTCGTAAAGGAGCAGGCTTTATTCCTATTTCTCCCAAAATATGACTAGGAAGGTGAAAAACTGCCAGTTGTTATAGTCTTCTTTGAAGGAATTTGTCCCTTTTTAGGTGTTCAGTTAAATGGCTGAATATCCGCTTTTTATGTGTAACTTTTTTTTTGCATTGCTATCAGAAAAAAAAATTTATAGACCTCTATGGACACTTATATTTCCCTCGATGACAGTTTAACCAATGCATTTATTTGAAATCAGTGTTGTTTAAAAAAAAATTTAACAATTTGAAGCAAGGTCTGTGAATTATTTGTTTGTGGTTTGTAATATGCATTTCCAGTGCCTGTGCATATGAAACGGCAAAGTGCCTTGAAGAAGTATTTTTCTCCAAGTGAAGTTCACTGACTGTCCGATTTATCACATGATCAGGAACAGTGAATTGGCCCATGATCTGTACCCCAAAATCTTTTCATGAGACTGATTCCTCCACGGGATCTGACAGTTTCGGTTGTGTGTGGAAGGACAAAAAGGGAGGGGAGTTGGGGAATCCTCTGTCCAGTTTGCAGGGCCTCTAGTTATCCTTCAGTCTCACTCTCACAAGGGCACACACGCTTCTCCACCAATGGTGGAATCCAACTGTGATTCTCAGAGTCAGCTTTTACGGAGAGTGTTTTATGGGCGGTGGGGATGGAGGGTGAGATAGCATCTGCTTTTGCTGTCTTTCGTGACTCTTTGTATCTCCAGAGTTTGAGCCTTTCTGAGGTTCAGCCCTACAGCCTGGCTCAATTCTCTTGGGTATTTCTTTCCACAGGTTCTTCCGTAGTTTTTCTCTTCAGCATCTCTTTTTTCACTCCTCATCTACTTCATTATCATTTTTTAAAAAACAGATTTTGATCATTTTTGAAGTCTATATTGAACTTGTTATGATATTACTTCTGTTTTATGTTTCGGTTTTGGGGCTGCAAGGCATGTGGGATTTTAGCTCCACAACCAGGGATCGAACCTGCATCCCCTGCATTGGAAGATAAAGTCTTAACCACTGGGCCACCAGGAAAGTCCCTACTTCATTATCTTTTAAAACTTTGTTGACATCTTTCATAGAAATGTATGTATGACAGTCTGGATAATACTGAGTTGAGGATAAGATGGGTGGGTGGGAAGAGTTACAATAATGTGTTTAGATTTTCTACATAGCTGAGAAAGTTCAATCTTTTATGAAAAATAAATTTGTGTCTGTTAAACTTTGTTTTTTAAAACCATTTCTTTGCATATTGTCAAGCATGCATGTTTTGGATGCTTACTCAGTATTATGTTTGTAAGTTAGCACTAAAAACAAAGAAGGTAGTCCAGGGAGCTTAAGGCACTTGGTAGGAGAAAACTGAGAAGAAGAAAAAAACAGAATTATAATTAATGTGATAGGTGGCTGTAATATAATGTATGCACTGTGTGCTCCTGAAGCTCTGAGTAAAGGGACCTAGAGTTTGGGATAAGGAGTATATCATCTGGGAAGGTTTTCTTGAGGGACTGGTGCTTGCATTTTTTGAAAATTATTTTATCTATTTGAATACTAGTTACACACATATTTAGAATATTTATAACTTTCTAGTGAGTTTTGGGCTTTCCTGTTGGCTCAACTGGTAAAGAATCCACCTGCAATGCAGGAGACCTTGGTTCAATTCCTGGTTTGGGAAGATCCACTGGAGAAGGGATAGGCTACCCACTCTAGTATTCTTGGGCTTCCCTGGTGGCTCAGCTGGTAAAGAATCGGCCTGCAATGCAGGAGACCTGGGTTCGAAAAATCTCTTGGAAAAGGGAAAGGCTATGCCCCCCAGTATTCTGGTCTGGAGAATTCCATGGACTTTGTAGTCCATGGGGTCACAAAGAGTCGGACACGACTGAGCGGCTTTTACTTTGTCTTGTAGTGAGTTTTACCTTTGTCATTATATAGTAAACTTTCTTATCCCTCATGGTGCCTTTTCTTTCATTTGGTTTTGGTTTTCTTTTAAAATACACTTTTTCCCTTTTTATCCTCCTCAGAAACAGTGTGTATTACTATATGTCAGTTTTTATTTACTTATTCATGTCCAATTCTTTGCGACCCCATTGACTGTAGCCCACCAGGCTCCTCTATCCATGAGATTTTTCCAGGCAAGAATACTGGCGTGGGTAGTCATTCCCTTCTCTAGGGGATCTTCCCGATCCAGGGATCGAACCTGGGTCTCCTGCATTGCCGGTGGATTCTTTACTGACTGAGCCACCAAGGAAAAAATTTACGTGCATTCGGTTCATAATTTGTATTCAGTCAATTCTCAAGATGATACTATAAAGTAGAGACTTTTATTTTCTCTCTTTTAGAGAGGAAAAACTGTGAGGCACAATTTTTAAGTAACTTAGTGAAACATAAATTGGGCAGACTAGCATAAGCAATATCAAGCTCAGACACTCTCACTCTGGAGCCTACATCACTTCACATATTGATACCAATACCAATATTATACAAGGTATCAATGTTTTTGGATTACATCACTAAGGTCAGTATATTAATATCATAGACACACCAGGTTTTTTAAAGTTATATTCGCTTGGCTTATCATTTTCATTTCCTTCACTCTCAACTTTCCTTGGTTCCTTTGTTTCTGATACGCTTCTTAGTCATAGTTTATTGTTTGATTGAAAAAAAATCCAATGGTACACCTGTCTTTTCAGTATGCCGCTCAGTGTTACTAAAATCTATTTTTGTTATTGCTATACTTGGGTGTATTTCTACCATCTTCTTTTGCTTTTGGTCCTACTTTTTCTTTGTTCCATTTTTTTCTCTCATCTTTCCTTCCTTTGGCTCCATCAGTATTTTTAAAAAATATTTATCTCCCGCACCACTAAATGCAATGTTTATACATATACATATATCGTATATATATATATATTCAGTATTTCCTATTTTAGGGATTATCTTTATAATTTTAAGTGACTATTTAAAAAGTCAAAAGTAACTTAACATCTTGATCTTTCTCCTGAACTATGAAAGAAGCATGCTATTACTTGGGCTGCCGTAATAGGATACCACAGGCTGTGTGGCTTAAGCAACAAAAATTTATTCTCTCCTAGTTCCGGAGACTGGAAGTCCAAGATCAGGGTAACAAGGTTAGCTTCTAGTGAGGACTGTCTTCACAGCTTGCAAATGGTTGACTTCTTACCACATCTTCACATGGCTTTTCCTCTGGGCACATAGGAGAGAGAGATCTCTGGGTCTGTGGCTCTTCTCATGAGGACACCAGTCCTACGGGATTGGGGCCCACCCTCATGACCTCATTTAACCTTAATTATCTCCTAAAGACCCCACCTCCAATAACAGTTGCATCAGAGGTTGGGGCTTTAACATATATTGGGGGAGGGGAATAAAATTCAGTCCACATCACTTGGCTTAACATAAATATGATTATTTCCTTCCATCCTGTATTCTACTTTTGTCCTACAATTTAGGTGTACCTCTTTTTGAACTTTAATGGTATCATTTTTATAATTTTATGTTTATGTCATTATTGTATTTTCAGGTTTTGTCTTGTTTGTCAACTTTTTCTCTTCTGTGCCTTCCTATTCTCTTTCTGGATGTGTGGTCCCTTCAACACACATTCTTTAGTTTTAATGGGTTGCCATTTCCTTCTCCTTAATGTTGGTTCAGTTCAGTTCAGTTCAGTTCAGTCGCTCAGTCGTGTCAGACTCTCCGCGACCCCATGAATCACAGCACGCCAGGCCTCCCTGTCCATCACCAACTCCCGGAGTACACTCAAACTCATGTCCACAGAGTCGGTGATGCCATCCAGCCATCTCATTTGTTGGTAACCTGCTTCAATTTTGTTTCTAAGAAAATGTCTTCATTTCCTTCTTTCTTGTGTGATAGTTTAGCTTGATGTGCAATTCTAGTTTTGAATTTTATTTCCTTTAGGCATTTTCGGTATCTTATTCTACTGCATACGACCTTTTGTTTCTCCTTGTTAATAAGTTTCCTGTCTGCTTTTATAGTGTTTCTTAGGAGTCATCTCTCTTCTCTTTTGCTATTTTTATGCTTCTTGGTGATTTGCTCTTACATTTTTCTGTGTAAGACTGATTGATTTTTTCTGATTGCATAAACTCATTTTATTAATAATTGAATTTGCTTCTATTTTCACATAAGATCCATCAATCTATCCCTTCTTTGTCACATCTTAATTCATGAAATTAAAAAAGTGCTTGATCCTTGGAAGGAAAACTATGACAAAGCCAGACAGTATGTTAAAAGGCAGCGACATAACTTTGTTGACAAAGGTCCATTATAAAGACTGATTTCTTAAAAATATTTTGTTTGGGAATTATTGTCCTCCCTGAATCTAAATTTTTAGTCAGTTCTGGAAAACTCTTAGATATTCTGTCTTTGAATTCCTTCTCCATAATTCTGCCTTTTCTCTCCTTCTGAAATGTTAATCAAATAAATGTTAAACCTCATTTCATCCTCCATATGTCAATATTTGTATTTAATATTTTTAATCACTTTTTCTTCTCCACTAGATGTTCAGTCTATCTTTCAATTCACAAATGCACACTGTAGTTTTGTCTCATCTGCCTAACATAACTGATGAAGTTTTTAATTTCAGTAATGAAATTTTATTCTTGGAGGAAGTATTTGATTATTTACCAAATAAGACTGGTTCTATTTAATACTAACTCATTACTTTCTTATATATTTTGTTCCACCTTTTATTTCTTTAAGTGATTTTTGAATGCTTTACCATATTCTCAATCCTAAAATTTATCTGAAATCCATAGCGGTCAAATTTTCCTCTGTGGTATTTCTTCTGAATAATTTTCATTATGCATGTTTTCTAATATTTTATGTTAATATGCATAGATTCTGTATTTAAATTGCTCTGGCTTTTATCTTCAGGAATCCTGTGGTTCCAGGGTCAATCCTGAGAGAATTTATGCCTCCTTCAAAATATAACAATTGAGAACTACGTTTGTATTTTAATTTCTTGGCTTGGGGGTTATACCCTCAGTTCAGTTCAGTTCAGTCGCTCAGTCGTGTCCGACTCTCCGCGACCCCATGAATCACAGCACGCCAGGCCTCCCTGTCCATCACCAACTCCCGGAGCTCACTCAAACTCATGTCCACAGAGTCGGTGGTGCCATCCAGCCATCTCATTCTCCGTCGTCCCCTTCTCCTCCCGCCCCCAACCTTTCCCAGCATCAGAGTCTTTTCCAGTGAGTCAACTCGTCGCATGAGGTGGCCAAAGTATTGCAGTTTCAGCTTTAGCATCAGTCCTTCCAATGAACACCCAGGATTGATCTCCTTTAGGATGGACTGGTTGGATCTCCTTGCAGTACAAGGGACTCTCAAGAGTCTTCTCCAACACCACAGTTCAAAAGCATCAATTCTTCGGCGATCAGCTTTCTTCACAGTCCAACTCTCACATCCATACATGACCACGGGAAAAACCATAGCCTTGACTAGATGGACCTTTGTTGGCAAAGTAATGTCTCTGCTTTTTAATATATTATCAAGGTTGGTCATAACTTTCCTTCCAAGGAGTAAGGGTCTTTTAATTTCATGGCTGCAATCAGCATCTGCAGTGATTTTGGAGCCCAAAAAAATAAAGTCTGACACTGTTTCCACTGTTTTTCCATCTATTTCCCATGAAGTGATGGGACCTCTCACCACTGTAAATTTGAAAGCCATAATTTTGTTGAGCAAACCTGTGGCTTATGAATTCTCGGTAAGTAGTTTCTTTTCTGTAGGTCAGTAGAAGAGAGACAAATTTCCTTGTCACATTTCTTTGCTGACCTGTGGATTTTTTCCAATATCTGCTTCAACTGAGATTTTAGCATTTTTAGGCTTTATGTTCTAGTGTCTCTGGCAAGGGGAGGGGTGTTGTTATTCCTTGCACAAGTCCAACACTTGATTTCTAGTTCTGCTTGGCCTTTAAAATCTAAACCTTTGCATTGCAAAGATTAGCAAATACCTTCTGAATACTAATAGCCCAGCATCATCTGGCACCCTGCAGTTTAAAGTTGTTTTGTTTTTTTTTTATTCCCCCCCACAAAAGTTTCTCCTACCTTATTGGATACATACATATATAATTTAAAAGGATGCGTGGTACATTTCATCTGGCATTTCTATGTGTTTGAACTAAAAAAGCTTCAGGCTCTTCACATTACCATATCATAGAAAATGGAATTATCTAGAGATTATTTATTTCTATCTCTTTCCTAAATATTCTATAATATGTTATTCTTAAATGTTAAATGTCGTTAAATAAATTATCTCATAGCAAAGAGTTTGTGTTATGATAAAAAACATTGAGATGTGGTAAAAATTTTACAAATGAAGTTATATGGAACAAGTCTTTCTTTTTATGTAACTCATAATAGATAGTGTCAGCATTTTGGGGAAAATTATCACTTTTGGAGAGTACTGAGTTAGTGAAATTTGTAGCATTCTGAAAAGTGTTTTACCTTAAGATTCTAATGTCAGACTTCATTGATGAACATGGAAACATTCTCAAAACTGAAGAAAAGCATCATTATTGTACAGAGTACAGAAGGTTGAAGTCTCAAACAGTCACATCACGAGTAATAACATCATCGTTATCAACAACAATCATAACAACAAAGCAGAAGGGGAGGGGAAGGAAAAGGATGGGTTATGGACTCCTATTTTCAGCCAAGCACCCTTCTAAGCACCACAGCCAGAATAGGCTGAAAAATGTTTTCAGGTTGACAAAGGCAAGAGCTAGTCTTACAAATGAAGCACTTCCTGCCTATCCAGCTTCAAAGCAACTCCTGAAATAAATCTTTAGAATCTGGTTTTGTATGAACTTGAAGTTAAATTCTAGAACATTAAATATAGTCATATTAGGAGCATGTCAAAGCCAAGTAGAAATTATATTTGATTCCTTAATATGTTGGACTATACATATTATTGTAATGTGGATAGTTGTGACTCCAGTTTATATTCCTATATTCCTTTTTCGCAGGCAAAAATACTGATAAGCAAAAACAGTCTTCCTCCTTCAAAATGTTAAAAAAATGTGTAGACTTTCAAATTAAGACTATTTAATAAGAGTGAGGAGAATCTAATTCTAATTTTCTTTAGTGAATAAAACAAGTCTCTCAAATATTAAAATATTTTTAAATGTGAGAAATTGCCATGTTACTTAATCAAAGCTGTGCAGTTAACAGGTTTCTAATGATAATGGGAGAGCTGGAATTCAGTTCAGTTCAGTCACTCAGTCATGTCTGACTCTTTGTGATACCATGGATTGTAGCACGCCGGGCTTCCCTGTCCATCACCAACTCCCTGAGCTTGTTCTAATTCATGTCCATCTAGTCAGTGATGCAATCCAACCATGTCATCCTCTGTCCTTTTCCTCCTACCTTCAATCTTTCCCAGCATCAGGGTCTTTGCCAGTGAGTCAGTTCTTCACATCAGGTGGCCAAAGTATTGGATTTTCAGCTTCAACATCAGTCCTTCCAGTGAATAATCAGGACTGATTTCCTTTAGGATTGACTGGTTTGATCTCCTTGCAGCCCAAGGGGCTCTCAAGAGTCTTCTTCAACACCGCAGTTCAAAAGTATCAGTTCTCTGGCATTCAGCTTTCTGTATATTTCAACTCTCACATCCACACATGACTACTGGAAAAACCACAGCTTTCACTAGACAGACCTTTGTTGACAAAGTAATGTCTCTGCTTTTTAATATGCTGTCTAGGTTGGTCATAGCTTTTCTTCCAAGGAGCAAGCATCTTTAATTTCATGGCTGCAGTCAACATCTGCAGTGATTTGGAACCCAAGGAAATAAACTCTGTCACTGTTTAAATTGTTTCCCCAATTATTTGCCATGAAGTGATGGGACTGGATGCTGTGATCTTAGTTTTCTGAATGTTGAGTTTTAAGACAACATTTTCACTCTTCTCTTTCAGTTTCATCAAGAGGCTCTTTAGTTCTTCTTCGCTTTCCACCATAAGGATGGTGTCATCTGCATATCTGAGGTTATTGATATTTCTCCCAGCAATCTTGATTCCAGCTTGTGCTTCATCCAGCCTGGCATTTTGCATGATATACTCTGCACATAAGTTAAATAACCAGGGTGACAGTATACAGCCTTAACATACTCCTTTCCCAAGTTGGAACCAGTCTGTTGTTCCATGTCACGTTCTAGGTGTTGCTTCTTGACCTGCCTACAGATTTCTCAAGGTTATTTTACTAAACTATGTATATGTATTTTAAAACACAATGTTGTACACCCTAAATATATACAATTTAATTAAAACAATAAATTAAACAAAGGCAAGTGATCTTCTTAAGGCATAACTGTGTAACTAATACATGCAGGATCAGGTTGGCAATCAGTTTTGCTTTTCTGAAGCCCATACTCCTGACCACTAAGACAGTATTTTCAAATTATTATATAATTCCATAGAAATCAGCAAACAACTTGCACAGAAGAATCAAGAAGGCAATATTATTTTCTTTTGTGAATATATGAATATTTTTATCTATTTTATACGTTACATACCCTAATGGTGTGGTCATACAGAATTAAAGTTATCAACTATAGAGTCTTTTATTTTGTATTTTGGACTCTCTATGTATGAATACATAACTAAGTTTTTTAAAAGATCACTTAACATTTAAAAAAAGACGTAGGGATTTCCCTGGTAGTCCAGTGACTGAGACTCCATGCTCCTATTGCAGGTGGCCTGGGGTTCATTCCAGGTCAGGAAACTGGATCCCACATGCTGCAGCTAAGAGTTCACAGTCTGCAACGAAGATCCAGCACAGTCAAATAAATAAATTAAATAAATATTAAAAAGACATAGAAGAGTTAAATTGTTCAGTTTGGTAATTCTGCTCTTCTTTTTATGGTGGCCCCAGGGCAGAAATGGCTTGTTAAATCATGTTGTACAATTTGATTTGCAAATTGCTAACTATCCCAATTTCCAGATAGATAGTATGTTTCTCAGATTTCCTCTTGTTTTCCTATGTTCTTGTAATTATCTTTATGATTATTAAAAGACACTCTGAAATATGTCCACTATCTTCTGAATTTAAGCTAATTTGGTATAAATACACTTTATATCTGTTATAAGTGTTATATGAGAATAGGAGGGGAGACTCAGATAATTTTATTTGAAAAATTTTGATCCTCCTGAGCCAATAAAGTTTTGATAAAGAGTTTTTTAATATATTGATACTAATGTTTATATAGTTTTAATATTCTAATATATACATATTTTAATTAGCTGGATATCTCTTCCAATTATTTATTTATCTTGTTTGTTTTTTGCTATTACCTTGCTTTTATTTTTTTTTTAATTTATTTATTTTAACTGGAGGCTAATTACTTTATATTATTAAATTGGTTTTGCCATACATTGACATGAATCTGCCCCAGGTGTACATATGTTCCCCATCTTGAACCCCCCTCCCACCTCTCTCCCAATCCCATCCCTCTGGTTCATCCCAGTACACCAGCCCCGAGCATCTTGTATCATGCATTGAACTTGGACTGGCGATTCATTTTACATTTGATAATATAAATATTTCAATGCCATTCTCCCAAATCATCCTACCCTCGCCCTCTCCCACAGAGTCCAAAAGACTGTTCTAAACATCTGTGTCTCTTTTGCTGTCTCGTATACAGGGTTATTGTTATCATCTTTCTAAATTCCATATATATGTGTTAATATACTGTATAAGTCAGACTTTATCAGACCTGAAGTTTTAACTTATTTTAAGTGAAATTTCTAGCTTTATGATTAGTAATTGGCACATCCTTAACAGTAGAATTATTTATTGGGGTGAGGAGGAGGTTAGATAAAATAGACTTAATATACTTTATTCATATTGTATAGTGTAATAGACATACATTTGTAGAATATATATAATTATATATATCTTCTATATATTTATTTCTTCAGTTCATTTCAGTTCAGTCGCTCAGTCGTGTCCGACTCTGCGACTCCATGAACCACAGCACGCCAGGCCTCCCTGTCCATCACCAACTCCCGGAGTTCACTGAAACTCATGTCCATAGAGTCGGTGATGCCATCCAGCCATCTCATTCTCTGTCGTCCCCGTCTCCTCCCACCCCCAATCCCTCCTAGCATCAGACTCTTTTCCAGTGAGTCAACTCGTCACATGAGGTGGCCAAAGTATTGGAGTTTCAGCTTTAGCATCAGTCCTTCCAATGAACACCCAGGATTGATCTCCTTTAGAATGGACTGGTTGGATCTCCTTGCAGTCCAAGGGATTCTCAAGAGTCTTAGGACTACCTTATAAAGTTTTCTCTTTCTGCCATTAAAATTCCTCTGTATCCCTGAAAAACAATAATGTATACATATTTTAAATTAATCCACCTATAATTTAATCATAAATTTTTGAAATTAATTTAATTATAGAAAATCAAACTAATGCATACTATTTTAAAAATAATTAAAATTTTATTTTCATAATATATGACACCATATTTTATACATCACTATAAATACACTTTGTACTTGGAAAATCAGAATATTAGAGGGAAAGAAAGACCTTGGAAATTATTTTAAAATCTTGCTAATTCATTTTATTAAGTAAAGACTCCTAATCAGGTTGTGGCTTCCCTGGTGGCTCAAATGATAAAGAAAATCTGCCTGCAATGCAGGAGATGCAGGTTCGATCACTGGGTTGGGAAGATCCCTTGGAGAAGGGAATGGCTACCGACTCCAGTATTCTTGTCTGGAGAATCCCATGGACAGAGGAGCCTGATGAGCTACAGTGCACGGAGTTTCAAAGAGTCATACATGACTGAGCAACTAAGCACACAATCAGGTTGTAACATGATCAGATTAATATTTTTAACACAAAACACTCAAGTTTCATGTTGGAGATGGATTGGAAGTGGGTGGTAGAGAAGGTGTAATGGTCTAGGCTTGGATGGTCTGGAAGAGACTGAGGATTATTTAAAAGGTAGAGCTGATGCAGTGTGATTTTGCATACAGGGAGTGAGGCTGGAGGTGCTCCGGATTACTCTGGGTTGTTTAATATGTGCAGCTTTTAGATGAGGCCACTGCAGTTGAGTTTTGAGTGACTGTTGGTATAGAGACAATGACAATGACTAATACCACCTGGGATCAAGAACAGTATATCTTGAGGTTTGAACATGTGTGAGATACTAGAGTGAAGAAGTCCAAGCACTTCTGGAAACATTAGTCCTGAGCTCAAAGGAAAGACCTCCAATGGAGGTGTCGTTGGAGACCTATTCACATAGTAGGTAGTTTAGCAATGAGTTTGGGTTTGCTTTTATTGTGGAGAGAGACAATCAAGAAAATGGACACAGCCCGGGACAAACTTTGATGAACTGCTACCTTTTTACCCCAGGTAGAAGGCAAGCAATCAGTAAATGAAATTGAAATATTGCTAGAAAAGTATAAAGAAAACCTGGGACAGTATAATATTCTGTTAGCCAAGAAAAGAGATGAAATGTTCAAGGAGAGAGAATGGTCTTCTCAAGCTCTTCTGATACTTGAATTTTACACACTCATTTGGATAGGCAATCACATTTTTCACACAGTTATACTTGTGCTTCTGAGATTCTGAGAGCTATCTTCCTAATGAGATTTTAACATTCTTGAAGATAAAAATAACATAGTTATAGATCACTGATAAACACAAAAACAATTGAAATAATAAACTAAGCTATTTGAAATAACAGAAATGGTGATGATGATGATTATCTCTATTAGATCTTTTGATATATACTTTGGGCATTTTCTGAGCTTCCTTGGTGACTCAGATGGTAGAAGAATCTGCCTGCAATGCAGGAAACCTGTGTTTGATTCCTGAGTCGGGAAGATCCCCTAGAGAAGGGAATGGCTATCACACCAGTATTCTTGTCTGGAGAATCCCATGGACAGAGGAGCCAGGAGGGCTACTGTCCATGGGATCACAAAGAGTCAGACATGACTGAGCAACTAACACACACACACACACACACACACACACATACACACGGGCATTTTCTAAGCACTTACTTTGTAGTTACGTTCTTACTAATTCTTAACCTCCTGTGCTAGAGCATTATACATTTTCCTATTTTATGTATAAAGAAAAAAGAAACAGAGAATTTAGTTAATTTACTCAAGGGGAAAAAATGATAGAGGCAAAGCTCTTAATATTATATCTGCTACTCATTTATTATAAATAAACAGTAGATAAACATAAAGTAATAAATATAAATGACACACTAAATTTGAAAAAGCCAACAGATTATATTAAATAATTTATATAATTAAAATTAACTCATAAAAATTACCTCCAAAGATGTTAGCCTTTCACTCTTGTGCCACTATTTTATAATGGGATGCTAGGATCTCTGTACTTCTTGCTCTCCCATGTGTTGTGTTCTATCTGTCTATAAATTTTAAAATTAATTTTTATTGGCGTATAGTTGCTTTACAATGTTGTGTTAGTTTCTACTGTATAGCAAAATGAACCAGCTGCACATATACATGTATCTCTTCTGGTCACTATGGTGCCTTAAGCTGAGTTGCCCATTCTATACAGTATGTTCTCATGAGTTATCTACTTCATGCATAGTATGAGTAATAGTGTTCTCTTTCAACAATGCAATTTGTTATCCATACTCATTAGTAATGGTGTTCTCTTTAAACAATGCAATTTTTTACCCATACTCATTTCTCCAGTTTCCCATTGATCTAAATGGTAAACCTATTCTTTGCAGCCAAAGATGGAGAAGTTCTATACAGTTAGCAAAAACAAGACCAGGAGCTGACTGTGGCTCAGATCATGAACTCCTTATTGCCAAATGCAGACTTAAATTGAAGAAAGTAGGGAAAACCACTAGACCATTGAGATATGACAAAAATCAAATCCCTTATGATTATACAGTGGAAGTGAGAAATAGATTTAAGGGACTAGATCTGATAGATAGAGTGCCTGATGAACTATGGACGGAGGTTCATGACATTGTATAGGAGACAGGAACCAAAACCATCCTCATGGAAAACAAATGCAAAAAAGCAAAATAACTGTCTCAGGAGGCCTTACAAATAGCTGTGAAAAGAAGAGAAGCGAAAAGCAAAGGAGAAAAGGAAAGATAGAAGCATCTGAATGCAGAGTTCCAAAGAATAGCAAGGAGAGATAAGAAAGCCTTCCTCAGAGATCAATGCAAAGAAATAGAGGAAAACAACAGAATGGGAAAGACAAGAGATCTCTTCAAGAAAATTAGAGATACCAAAGGAACATTTCATGAAAAGATGGGCTCGATAAGGACAGAAATAGTATGGACCTAAGAGAAGCAGAAGATGTTAAGAAGAGGTGTCAAGAATACACAGAAGAACTGTACAAAAAGGAACTTCACAACCAAGATAATCATGAGATTATTGACCACTGACCTAGATCCAGACATCTTGGAATGTGAAGTCAAGTGGGCCTTAGAAAGCATCACTACGAACAAAGAGAGTGAAGGTGATGGGATTCCAGTTGAGCTATTTCAAATCCTGAAAGATGATGCTGTGAAAGTGCTGCACTCAATATGCCAGCAAATTTGGAAAACTCAGCAGTGGCCACAGGACTGGAAAAGGTCAGTCTTCATTCCAATCCCAAAGAAAGGCAATGCCAAAGAATGCTCAAACTACCGCACAATTGCACTCATCTCACACGCTAGTAAAGTCATGCTCAAAATTCTCCAAGCCAGGCTTCAGCAATATGTGAACCGGGAAATCCCAGATGTTCAAGCTGGTTTTAGAAAAGGCAGAGGCACCAGAGATCAAATTGCCAACATTCGTTGGATCATGGAGAAAGCAAGAGAGTTCCAGAAAAACATCTATTTCTGCTTCATTGACTATGCCAAAGCCTTTGACTGTGTGGATTACAATAAACTGTGGAAAATTCTTCAAGAGGTGGGAATACCAGACCACCTGACCTGCCTCTTGAGAAACCTGTATGCAGGTCAGGAAGCAACAGTCAGAACTGTACATGGAACAACAGACTGGTTCCAAATAGGAAAAGGAGTACGTCAAGGTTGTATATTTTCATCCTGCTTATTTAACTTATATGCAGAGTACATCATGAGGAACGCTGGGCTGGAAGAAGCACAAGCTGGAATCAAGATTGCTGGGAGAAATATCAATAACCTCAGATATGCAGATGACACCACCCTTATGACAGAAAGTGAAGAGGAACTCAAAAGCCTCTTGATGAAAGTGCAAGAAGAGAGTGAAAAAGTTTGCTTGAAGCTCAACATTCAGAAAACAAAGATCATGGCATCTGGTCCCATCACTTCATGGGAAATAGATGGGGAAACTGGAAACAGTGTCAGACTTTATTTTGGGGGGCTCCAAAATCACTGCAGATGCTGATTGCAGCCATGAAATTAAAAGACGCTTACTCCTTGGAAGGAAAGTTATGACCAACCTAGATAGCATATTAAAAAGCAGAGACATTACTTAGCCAATCAAGGTCCGTCTAGTCAAGGCTATGGTTTTTCCAGTGGTCATGTATAGATATGAGAGTTTGACTGTGAAGAAAGCTGATCACCGAAGAATTGATGCTTTTGAACTGTGGTGCTGGAGAAGAGTCTTGAGAGTCCCTTGGACTGCAAGGAGATCCAATCAGTCCATCCTAAAAGAGATCAGTCCTGGGTGTTCATTGGAAGGACTGATGCTAAAGCTGAAGCTCCAATACTTTGGCCACCTCATGCGAAGAGTTGACTCACTGGAAAATACTCTGATGCTGGGAGGGATTGGGGGTGGGAGGAGACGGGGATGACAGAGAATGAGATGGCTGGATGGCATCACCGACTCGATGGACGTGAGTTTGAGTGTACTCTGGGAGTTAGTGATGGACAGGGAGGCCTGGCGTGCTGTGGTTCATGGGGTCGCAAAGAGTCGGACACGACTGAGCGACTGAACTGAACTGAACTGAGCTGAAGACAAGCCCTGCCTTTAGTAATTTGGATTCTGTTATCTTTGAATTTGTTACACATTCCTTCACTTCCTGGATACCACTCCTTGGTTTTTCTCTTGCCTCTTTCTTGGTTTTCTTCACTAGTTTGTTTTCTTGCTTCTTCCCATGATATGTAGATGATTTTTCAAGTTCCAGCCTTGAATTTCTTTGCTTAGCACACTATAAAATTTCTTTATGCAATCTTCCACCTCCATTACATAGTGACTGAAAAAAATCATTTCCAAATACTGATCCCTCTCCCGATGTCCAGATATTAATATCAACCTCTGGATTGAATATTTTTTCTTTGATATCATAGTGATACTTCAGACTTGAAAAGGGTAGCTTTGAACTCATCAGAACCACCCACCATTTCTCCTCCCCTTTCATCCCACTCCTTAAAAACCAGATGCTTTTCCTGCATCTTCTTTTTCATAAAGGCAAAAGTATCCATCTAGCTGCTCACCCAGAAATCTTTCCGTCTAGTCATCTTTCTCTGTGCAGTACCCACATCCAAGAGATTAGTCAGCTCTGTCATATTTTCCTGTGAAATATTTTTCACCCATTCCTTCTACATCAGCTTTATTGACATACTTTAGATAAAGAATTTCAAATTTGTCCAATGATTTGTCCAGTGATTCTTTGTAAAACAACCCTCACCTCCAGTTTCCCTCTGCCAGCTTATTCTGATAAGATAAGCTTATTCTTATCTTCACCAGGAGAAAAGTAACGTAATACAAATTACTTCCTTGCTCGAAATTCTTCAACGATTTTTGTTCATTCAATAGACAATAGTTGAGCCTCTACTATGTAAGAGATCTGGGAGTTTATACCCCAGTACAAAGAGTGAAAACAATAAGCAAACATATAGTATGCAATGTGGTGATGAGTTATGAAAAAAATGAATCAGATAAGGGCATAGAGTGTCAAAGGGATGGGAAAATGTTATTTAACTGGTGATCAGAGAAGGCCTCTCTGATAAGGTGACTGAAATAGTGTCTTGAAGGAAGTGAAGATGCAAGGTTAGATATCACCTTGTTCCAGGATAAAAATTTGAACATATTCACTCACTTGATCATTCACCTAACAAGTATAGCAGGATCCATAAAAGTCTTAAAATGGAGATTATATTATGTTATAAAGTGGCGCTTCAATCTGTTGAAAAATAATTTATTTCCAAATACTTTGTATCTTGGGATACAAAGTGATCAAGACGCTTGGCATCTTGATCATCTCCTATGTATCCCATAGCTTGTTTAATTAGTTTAACAGGTTGGTAATTTTTATCATATGTGGGGTTTTCTCAACAAATACTTTTTTAATTCTTGGAGAAATAATACAATTGATGTCATGAAAGTGTTACACTAAAGACACATTCAGAACCACACACACATGTAAGTAAATAAACTAATCCAGATAAATACAAATTGTGACAGATGCTATGACAACAAATAAGTTGCTGAGGAACTTGAATGAGCAAATGGATAGAAAAATTTTAAGTACCATGGTTTTTGATGTGGTCACTTCTCAGAAGATGATATTTGAACTGACCTGAATCATAAGTCAGCCACGAAAAATGCAAAAAGGAAGAAAATCCCAGGTAGAAAGGGCTTGGTTTTTCTGAAGCACAGACAAGAGAATGGGATGGTTGAAGCATAGTGAGCAAGAATAGACAGCTTTTTTTTTAAAATTATAGTTGTATTAGTTTTCGGTGTACATCAAAGTGATTCAGATTTTTTTGAGGAGGTTAAGAATAGACATCTTTTAGCATTTAATTAGAGCACTAACAAAGAAGACCCTGATTGCTTCTGGGTGTAATCCTTCTGTGGATCATCTTCAGTGGATGGTAGGAAGCGCCTGTACGTTGACCATATACACAGTTCCATCTAGATTTATTTCTATATCTATCTGTATATACTGAAAACCACAAGTGCACACTATAAATTCCAACCTAAACCCATAGGGTCCACTCAAGATCTCCCACTTTTCACTGTACCCTCCTTTCCTGCCAGTGTGGACCTGGCTCCCACTATCTAAATACATTTGTTTGTTCGCTCCTTCAATCTGTATTGTAGTCAGTCTCCTGGCCATGCCAGGCGGGTGTGTGTTTGTCTGGCTGCAGATGTTAGCCACCACTGGGCTCACTCATGGCTCACTCTAACACACTGCTTGTTTGGCCCCAACCTCCACCAGGATGAATCATTTAGAAAGATTTGGTAAATAGTAGAGATTAGTAGAAATTTTGCATAAGATTATACTGAAAGGAAGACACTAAATGGTTTTGAGCATCTTTACATCATTCATTAGCCTTTCTCAACTTCCTTAACATCCCTACTGTAAAATAAGTACAAATAGAGTCATCTTGTATGTGTGTACTTTCAGACATGTACAATATTCAGCCTTGTTGCCTATTGTTTGGCTTTTTGTTCCATCAAGTTAACGTTATAATTTAAAACTTAAATTGGCATTTGAATGTCAAAACAAATATCAGCATATTTTTCACTAATGTATATCTGAGTTAAAATTTTAAAACTGTAAAAATGCACGTTTGTTTTGTCAATGAGAATAGCAAAATGTTGGGCTTCAAATCAGGTATAAAGTTTTTATATGCTAAGTCTTAAAGTGGAAATTTCAAACATACCAGTAAGGTAACATAACAGCCCAGTTCACTGATAGATGCAATTGAGAATGACACAGTTAAAATTCACTGTGGGTGTTACAACATATTGTCAGATCATAGAACCCAATAACAACAACCAATATATAAACATTACATTTTTAATTTCAAATCCATAGATGTAATAAATTTAAGTTCTAAGCTGAAACAAATAAGAATTTACTTTTTTACTGTATATAGTTTTTATAATAACAGCAAATTTTAACTGAGTTTGACCCTCTATCCATTTTACATCTATTCAGTTCTGACCCTCAGTATCCCAGGTACAATTTCTTTTTTCTCCAAACAACCATATTAATCTACTATGTTAAATCCTGAACTTTAGGGTAGGCATTGAAAGAATCACAGATACTATTGCATTAGGATTTTTTTACTGAAATTATATTTGACATAAAGGGAACTAATACAGAAAATAAATAATATGCTGTCCTTCATTTCAAGGAGTGGGGGGAGTGGGTTAGAGTATCAGGAATTTCCAGTATCAGAGACAGAATCTTTAACCCATTGCCAACTGTAAGGGAGTGGTCAATATTCTACTAGTACAGTTCTCTTAAAAACTTGCGGGATACCTATAAATATAATTAAGCTTTACTCCATTAAACAAAAGCCTTATCCACATTTTCATAAAGATAAGTTTTTTTTTTTTGTTTGTTTGTTTTTTACATTGGGCTTCTGCTAATATGCTGAGGGGGAAATGTCCTTAAGATTATTTTTAGAATCTTGTTTACATCAGAGGCTCGGTAAGACACAACACTAAGCTACATAGAGGTTCTTTTGCCTGAATGAATGGTTCTTAGAAGCATTGTCTAATATATTTTGGAGGTCTTAATATGGATTTTATAGTCACACCTCATTATCACCTTTAGATCATGTTTTCCTGGTAGTTGAAATTTGCCTTGAAGAGATTTCTTAACTTTTGCATTGTTCAACATCTGGAGAGACGGAAGTTTAAGAAAATATTTTATGTTCAAATCCATTAAGACCTGGCTTCCTCATATTTAACAATCTTTCTCTTTTCTTTTCCCCTTTTACTATAAACAAAAAGAAGGTGCCAGAATACTATGCACGGAAATATCCTCAGCTAGATTATAAAGTTCATTAAGTGCAGTGTTTTCCTTTCAATATTATTATCACAGTGTTGTGAACTTTCCACTGCAACATAGCAAGGATCCAGTTTTCTTCCACTTCTGATAACACTGTTTCTTCACCTTTCTTTCAACCGTCACTGATAACCTCTTCAAGAGCCATAAGTCTTCATGGCTACATTTTAATGGACTATAAGTATTTTCTCCTAGAATGTATCTCATGTAGGAAAACAAAAGGACTTAACTTCAAACTCCAAAATTCACCAGGAGTAAACAACATTATTATGAGTGACTGACTAAGTCTTGCTTTGTGACCTTGAATATTCCCAGTCCATAGTGATCTGTGTGTTCCGCAGCTGCCCTGCTTCAGAGATCTCGTTCTCACAATAGATCTACCAATTTTGGAATACTTCAAATCAAGTGTGGATATTTAGAGACTTCAAGTGTTCAAAAACCCGAATCAAGTTATCATCTTGTTAAGAATAGTCAATAAAGTTACAGCTAGATGTTTTTTCTCTGCTAAGTTTAGACATTAAACCCCATTCAATTTTATCTTGATCAGACAGATTGAAAATCATATGTATGCATACAGTTAGTCTAAATAGACAACTTAGCTAAGATCAGCAATTCTCTGAGGGGATTAAGTCAGTGCAAATGGGGGAAAAATGTGACTCAGAAAAGAAAGAAGAAATAAAAGAAAGCCATATGCTTAACATTGAAATAGAGCCTTATATTTATTTTTTAACTCAAGAAATTTACTTAAGTATAACCTTATTTTTACACAGTATTATGTTGATAGAAAATGATTGTGTACACTTCTGTGATTAATCCTTAAAGAGGAATCAATTGATTATCATTAGGTTTTAATTATGTAACCCATTATTAAAGGGAGATTTATTTTGCTTTAAAACACTGTTACTAGTCAAACAAAATAGGACATTTTAAAAATCACTTAATGGGCAATTTCTGAAAAAGTTTTTATTGAAAAATCCCTTTTATCCAATTAATGGCATATCTTGATACCAAAGTCACTCAGTCGTGTCCAGCTCTTTGCGACCCCATGGACTATACAGTGTCTCACCTGGTAAAGAATCTGCCTGCAATGCAAGACACCTGGGTTCAATCCCTGGGTTGGGAAGATCCCCTGGAGAAGGGAAAGGCTACCCACTCCAGTATTCTGGCCTGGAGAATTCCATGGACTGTATAGTCCACGGGGTTTCAAAGAGCTGGACGTGACTTAGCGACTTTCACTTCATTTGATACCAACCAGTTTGTATAAATTATTATTTTTTTTTTGCTGTAAATATAATATTAGATGGAAAAGATTGTCAGTAACTTGAGATTTTTAAGCAGAAAAATACTACCATTTAAATTTGCTCTGGGAGGTGAATTTTGTATGGGGACTATATGAAAAGTCTTTGGGGGACTTTGTGGAGATATTTAATGGGATCAAGATTTATTCCATATGGCCCATAGGTTTTTTTATGCATAACATGTATTATGATTTTTTCTATTGAAAAGGCATAAAGGCAATTGATCTCTGGTACTATTTTAAAGTTACTTTGCAATAAGGTTTTGAAAAAGTTTCTAATCTCAACCTTTCATATGCGTGTTCTACTCCATAATAAAACCAATAGTTTCTAATCCGCATAGAAATTTTCTCTTCTTGCCTTGTTATTCATCCTTTTAAAATTTTAGTTTTACTTCTTATCACTTTTGCTCCCTATATCATATTAGGTACCTTACCTGAGATGGATATTCAGAGCAGGGTGACTGACCCTTATGCCTAAATTTATCTTTTTATGTTTCTTTGGGTCTTATAAATTGAGAAATTATTTGTAATGCAAATGTCTCTTTGGATTGAGTTAGATATTAATCCATAAAGGAAATCCACCTTAGTCGATAATAGTAAGCTTTAATTTCTTGACATCTGAATAAAGTACCTCTAAGAAATTAAGAAAATAGAAGTAAATATTGAAGATATAAAAGAAAGATGGCTGCATAGCTGGGAAAGGTCTGACATCCTGATCTCTGAAGACATAGTCAGGTGAGGAAGTATAGCAATGAGCAGAGGGACAGAGAGATCTGACAGGGTGAAAAAGATGTCAAAAGAGAAAATATGAAGGATGCTAGACCCCAGAGACAAACATTCGCCTAGGTTCAACCCTCACACCTTCCCCTGAAATAATACCATTTTCTCAAAAGAATTCATTCTTCCCCATTGAATACAACATGAGTATGATCAACAAAACCCAGCAGTTGGATGCGATGGTGTGGTCAGGGAAAGCCACCCCAAGGGATTTTAGTGGAGCGTGCCGCGCACA
Organism: Moschus berezovskii; assembly: GCF_049115385.1. Taxonomy (NCBI): domain Eukaryota; kingdom Metazoa; phylum Chordata; class Mammalia; order Artiodactyla; family Moschidae; genus Moschus; species Moschus berezovskii. Next base: position 120,343,368 of record NC_142462.1, read on the forward strand.
GAATTGAACATTCCCATTTTTTTCTCTCTCACAGGTTACCCGAACCAGATGAATAACTCAAGTCACTCTGTCCTTCAGCCTTCATTCCAAGGATGCATGCAGCTCATTCAAGTGGATGATCAACTTGTAAATTTATCGGAAGTGGCACAAAGGAGGCCTGGAAGTTTTGCGAATGTCAGCATTGACATGTGTGCCATCATAGACAGGTAAGTGGCTGTCTTCCTACCCCGAATTGCCAAACTTTCAAAATTCATGCTTTCGTTGTAGGACGAGTTAAACTCAGAAATGCACAACCCTAATCGGGGCAAGGTGGCAGGAACCATTGGCCATGCCTGTAGTATATATTTGTGATATTAGCAGTGATGTTTGTATCAAGGCATGGTTATATATGACAAGCTATGATGTGCTATTAATCCATTCAGCCCTCCTTGGTGAATGTGATCATTTTGCACGCAGTTTTTCAAGTGACAGCGGGAAATGGAATTCAGTTTGTTTTTAAATAAACTATGCATATAAACTATGCCCACAGCAGAAAGGTCCCCCTTCTCTTTGCCTTGGCCATGACCCATCCTCGGTGTACGATCCCACATAAAGCCCCCTCTTAGAGGAAAAGAAACGTTGACAATTATTGGCAGGCAATATGGGGATTTACTGAAGTAGGATATTTAATGTAATTGCGTCTGCTTACAAAGTAGACATAGTGAAATATTACAAGATCTCATCCTTATAAGTTTTTGCAAATCTGGGGGGGAGGACTTTTTATAAAAACTTAGCTGACCTCTTACATGGTGGAAAGATACAACTTTTATATGAAATATTATGGCAGCATTACATATACTACCATAACATACTTCTAAGAAGTTCCTTTTATTCCAACATGAAAATAATTCATTTTGAGATCTATTTCCCACAGACAAACTACATCTAACTATGGGTTGAATTTAACCTGGTGGATTTAGGTGATGGCCTCTCCTATTTTCAAATCTTTTATGAGAGGATTCTTATTCTGAAAATTTTTTTAAATTAATTTTATATTTTGAAAATTGAAGTTCTATAAGTCTCAGTCTGTCCCCAATAAAATATAGACCTTAAGTCTCTTCTAACCTTACTTCATTTAATAGGAGATCCTTGGGGAAGTAATGTAGAGACATATAATGAATCTTAAAAATATATAAAATCATCTATTATGAAATACGCTTGCTTTCATATAATCTTAATAAAGTAGTATTCATGTGAGTGATAAATTAGTTTATGATGTCTGTAGAATGTAACTTTTTAAAGCTTTAATATGTTTATAATAAGGCATAGTATAGTGCTTATTTTTATTGCATTTATGCAAATATAGGTACTTATAGCCTGAACAGTTTATACTTAAACAGAGCAACAAACAATTTTAGTAAAAATATACTCCTAATTTTTGAACCATCAATAATATAATAGTTGTTATTTCTGCCTAAAGCAAGTGGTGGTAATAATCACAAAAACTGAGAAATGCATGTTCTAAGAACATATATTCTGATATTCTCTGTGTATTCATAAATTTTAATAATGGTTTTCCATACAGGAAGATGTTCCCTCTTGGATGGTATATGAGTCACTTTAGTACCTTGTTCATTTTCTATGTCAGTAACTTTAATGATACAATAATTTCTGTCAGTAATACCCGAGTTAGTTCATCTAGCTTTGGTAAACTGGCTAGGTTTTATGGTGATGGTGTTATCTCACTCCAAACAGCATATTTTCTGGGAACTGTGTTTAAATTGTATGCTACCAAGGAAGTGTGGGTGAAGTGTTGAGATTTCACTGTTGTAATATTAGAAGTTAAAATGTCTCCAGAAGAATGAATGAGATGGTGGTAGATGAACCAGGCCCTCCAGGTAAGGAGAAGAACACAAGAGACGATGTGGAATAGGGATGCAGATTTTGGTTTGGGGCAGGTACAGGAATATGCACAGTGTTCTTTGCCAGACTGGCAACATGCCATTGTCTGTGTTGCCGAGTGCCCTGTCGCTGACAGAACAAGGAATGCATCTTTCTTATCCTGCAGGGTGCTAACCCGGAAGAGTGCCTGTGCAGAAGTAATCACCTCTGGTGCATCACAAGTTTCCTAAATCCACTATTGAATACCTTCTCTGCTTGTCTTATTTTTAAGGGCATTGACTTTTTTTTTTAAGATATAATTGCCCTATATCATTATATTATAGCTTCAGGTATACAACATATATAGTGAAATGGTTACCAGGGCAGTGATTTCTGTACATTAGTTAACACTGTATGAAATAGCAGATTCCTTTTTCACCTAAAATGCTCCTGCTGCTGCTGCTGCTAAGTCGCTTCAGTCGTGTCCGACGCTGTGCAACCCCATAGACGGCAGCCCACCAGGCTTCCCTGTCCCTGGGATTCTCCAGGCAAGAACACTGGAGTGGGTTGACATTTCCTTCTCAGATGCATGAAAGTGAAAATTGAAAGGGAAGCCGCTCAGTCGTGTCTGACTCTGTGTGACCCCATGTGCACATTTCTGTCTTAACCTGTGAAGTGTTGTGTTTTTGCATGTACAATTCAGAACTATATTCACCATATTCAAACCATTGAGGTGCTCATTGTTGAGCTCACCCTTAATCTTTCTTTGCATATGAGAATACCAGGGCCATTACCCTGTCTTCACACAGCTGTGACCCATCCGTGACTCCTTGGTGATATATCTCCGGCTCCTCTCTGGTTTGGTCTTACACCCTTACTAACTGAAACTTTGCAACTGCCATTCTACCATTTTATTTTCAGACTACCTAAATTCTCCTTAAGCAGCCCTACACTGGCTCTTTCTTACTTTTATCCTTTCAGATTTCAGCTTGATTGATTTGAGAGCTATTTTTGAAAAAAATTTAAAAAGGGGAAATTGAAAACATAGGATAAAAAATAGAAATCACAACTGTCATTTTTATAAAATGTTCAGAGATTATAGGAGCAGCTGCATTAATTTTATGAGTAGAACTTAGGAAAATAATTTGGAAAGATGATTCTAAAAGATTTTTGCTGTGTGTGATACTGAAATACTCTATGGTTTGAACTTTTTTTTGTGGGGGGAGTAGGTTTACATGGGCTTTGTTTATATGTTTGCTTTCTGAACATGACATTGAATCAAGGAGAGAGCAAGCATGCCAAGCTACAGAATTATGTGTTTAACAGTATTTTCTGAGTGTATCTATGGTGCCAGGCACTGTTCTAGGCACTTAGGTTAAATCATTGACCAAAACAAAGATCCTTGCACTCGTGAATCTAGCATTCTGGGAGAAGGGGAGGAAGCAAGGATGTGATAAATAAATATTATATAGTAAGTTAGTAGGAATACGTGCTATTTATAAAAATAAAAAGTTGGGCTAATCAAGGAGGGCTGACATTTTAAAGAGATTGGTGTTGGATTGTAGTTTAAATAGTTTGGTTAATGTTAACTTCATTTGTGAGTTCAAGACCTGAAAGAAGTATGCATGTATACTCAAGTCATTCTGTCATTTCCGACTCTTTGCAACCCCTTAGACTATAGCCTGCCAGGCCCTCTGTTAAAAACACTGTTTGCCTGTTTGTGGGAGGCAGGATTGTGGTTCAATCCCTGGGTCAGGAAGATCCCCTGAAGAAGGAAGTGGCAACCCACTCTAGTACTCTTGCCTGGAAAATCCCATGGACAAAGGAGCCTGGGAGGATACAGTCCACGGGGTTGCAAAGAGTTGGACACGACTGAGAGACTTCACTTTCTACCTGTTTACCAGGTGGATTGTTTAGCACTGCACCACTTGGGAAGCCCGAAAAAGGTAAGAGAATTCACCAATTTGGGGAAAAACCATACAGGCAGAGAGGCTAGTCAATGAAACAAGGCTGCCTGGCATCATCTAGGATCAGTGAGGGGCTTGCGTGAACGAGGAGCAGATCCCCAGAAGAGGCCAAGACAATCATAGAGGTCAGGTCCTGGAGATCTATAGGTCATTGTAAGGATCTAGCTTCTATTCTGAGAAGTAGGGAGGCATTGAAGGTTTCTGAGTAGAGCAGTGGCACAATTTAGCTTACAGTTTTGAAGGCTAACTCTTGTCTGTGGGAAGAGGAAAGGTAGAAGCTAGGAACCAGTTATAGTAATCCAGGTGAGAGATACTGTGTCCTGAGACCAGGGTGCTAGCACAAGAGGTAGTGTGATGTGGTCAGTTCTGAGTACACTGAGAAGATGGAGTCAGTAGGGCTTTTTAATGGACTAGATTCCAGCCACGAGAAGAAAAGATATAACGATAAACCAAATGATTTGGTAACAGCAACTGGAAGGAAGGAGTTAAGATGTCCTCTGATGAGAAGGCTAGTGGTAGAGAAGATTAGTCATGTGGTAGAATGAAAATCAGGAATTCAGTGCTGGGCATGAGTTGAAAGGTCTGTTGACATCTAAGTGGACATTTCAAGAAGATAGTTGGATACACATATCTCACAAGCACACCACTGCCGTTTAAGCAATGAGATGCTGCATCTGATAAGATCATCACATTTATTGATGGAAGAGCTCTGGTTTCTTCAGCTGTATTTCATGAAGAGCTGTAGAACTGGAAAGGGAGAGGGTAAATAGTGGACAAGAAGCCTCTTCCAACCTCAGAAGCCTGTAGCTTTACCTTTTGAATGAGACCCTGCTCTTAAGGAAGACTTCATCAAACCACCAGTTGCCAGAGTGTATCTAGCAGATAATCTTGTTTGTCCTTGCACAAGTACCATCTTTCATCTGTTCCTAGTGCCTGCGCATTTTTCCTTCTCTGTGGCGAACATCTCCAGGCACCAAACTCAACTCTTGTCTTCCACCCACTTCTGTCTATCCTCTTTCTGGGTGTGAAAATCTGAGCAACAAAAGCCTCCAGAAGCATCCCTAGTAGAGTTAGAGTCATGCACTTCCTCCTGCAAGGGAGAACCGAAAGAGAACCAAGGGGCCTCTCAGATGACGTGGAGGAGCAGAAGGGAGTGAGGAAAGAGGTTAGGGGTCTGATTACTCAGTCCTAGGAGGGTCCTGGCAGTTATCGGCCATAATTTTTAAACTAGAAAAGTTGCTGCACCATAAGGTGGAATTTTTGAATCCCTGTAGAGCTCATGTTTGATTTGTTTATCTATGATTCTAATTCAGGACACGTGGAGTGAAGAAGCTGGTGTGAAAATATTTTGAGCTGAAGTAGGTGGTGTTCATGACTGGTTAGGCAAAATTTTTGTTTTGTGAGTTGCAGAAAAGTCTGTTTTGCTAGCTGTGACTTCTGCATCAAACCTAAGATCACCCTCATAGGTTAGCTGCCAGAGCGATTTTCCTTGTCATCCACAGCTGTGATGTGTCATGGTCCTAGCTAATGACAGGTAAGCAGAAGTCAGATAAAGTGTTCTGAGAAAGCGCTTGTTTTTCTAATACAGAGGTTCCACCCTCACCCTCCATTGTCCTCGTTCAAATATAGATACCATGCCTGGAGCTGTGTGATCAAGAAAACCAGAGCTCCAGTGAACCAGAGTCAGTAACCACCTTCCCTCCTCTTATGTGGGAAGAAACACAGCCCTTGTTTGTTTAAATCACTGTGAGTCAAATATTACTTTTCTCGAAGCTGAAAGCATCTGTGTTTTCTTCATCCTCCATGTCTAAAATCAACCAATACCATCATTGTACCAGAACATAGAGGAACAAATTCCTAATTATGAAAATGACTTTGAAAGAGATGATACATTTATTTTTGGATGTATTAAGCTGCATGCCAGTGATGTCCTTTAGAGATCGGAACTTGGGAACTAAATGGTTGTTTAGAGGACAAAGCAAATTCATATTGTTAATCAGCATCTGGTAGAAAAAGCAGTTAATTAGAGTCTTCTTTACCTTTTCTACAACCTCCCATGTAAATATATTAAGAAACAAAACCAGGAAATGTCTGGATAGCACAGAGAGCGGAAAAGGAAGAGTAAACATCGCAGCTTAAGTACAGCCCACAAAATTACCCGTTGAGAAACTGTGAATAGACTGGATCCTGTTTCTGAGTTAGTAATTAAGTCTTCATTTTATTTTTGGATAGAAGTGCATAATCACAGACCCAGTTTTTATTTTTTAATTCAATGCTTTCTTTTCCAGAATATCTACCAAGTTTGTTTGATTTTCTTTTCCTTGAAAGGGAAGAATAAGTATATGATTTTTTATAAGAGCACTTAAATGAGAGTTGGATAGATACAGTGTGAGATGCTTCAAGACAAAGCTAATTCTGCCAGAAAGGTGAACAGTGCATAAGTAGATTAATACTAAAAATTCAGAAGGAGGTCATGACTTTATACAACAAGTTTAAGATTTACAGTCCTGAGATGAAGAATGCATGTAGCATCTTTTTTATTTTTTAAAATTGATCTTCATTTGCTCATAAGCTCCCATTTCCAGTGTATAGCAGCAAAAAATATTGGAACACATACATTCAGGTGCCCTAATAACTATCTAAATATCCTATATATGTATATATATATATATAAAGTCAATATGTGATTCAAACTTAGTCAAAGCCAAGCTCCCATTTGGGGCTACTATCCCATTTTAAGTGTCCTCCTTGACTCAGCAGGGGAGTGGGTTTCACTCACATGCTCTGCTCAGGCTCCTTCCGGCCTCCCCTGAGGGTGCCCTGGCAGCTTGGTCTTCAGGAGCCAGCCCCACTGCCCTGCAGTTCTTCCTTCTGGCTGTAGGATCAGCCCTGGCTTGTGCTGGGCTCAGGTTTTGGGATTGGGGTAAGAAGGTAACTCATCCCAGTTTGCCAGGGACCATCTTGGTTTTAGGATTGAGGGTCTTTGACCTAGAGAAACCCCCACGGCTCTGAGTAAACCAAGATGGTTGGTCACTCAAGATCTGTGTCCTCTCTGGGCAAAGATCTTCTCCTGTAGACAAAGATCTTGTCTACCAGCCATCCTAGCATTTTCACAGACCCCACTGGGACACTCAGGGATTTTGAGATCTTTTGCAAATTGCGTACAAGCTGAAATTAATGATGGTGTGTGCCTGGCTGTGGGTGTGGGAAGTGGGGATGACTATCTTAGGGCTCCCTCTGTCTCAGCTCTGTATCTACTCTGTAAAACTCAAGCTGACATAGGCCTCTTAGAAATCACGTTCCTAAATGTGGCAAGGGAGGCACAGGCCACCACCACCAGAGGATTTTTAAGTCTCTGCTGAGATCCATTCAGTCAATACGCACTTATTAAGGCTCACTCAGGGAACTTTTCCTCCCGGAACTTTAATTCTAGTGGAGGGAGGTCACTGATCAGACCTTATGCTGTCCTAATACTACGTTCCTCTCTTTTGTTCTCAAAGATAGAGCTCTTTCAACCCCAATTCACAAAATTGAATCCACATGTCTGCTAGGTTTTTTTTTTTTTCTTTCCCTATTCCAGTGTCCAGAGGTACATTCTCCCAGCCCCTTCTTTTTCTGATCAACTGAACCAGAAAGATAAATAAAATCAAAACTTTGACTTGAAATATCTAAACATTATTTCCACTGTAGGAAAAAGGCAAGTCTGTCTCACAAACATGGGTGTTTCTGTAGTGACACTATTTATGCCAGATTTTCTGTTGCATCTAAATATTGCTGCCTACAAATCGCCACCCATGGGCCTGACGTCTTTTCGTAGATTTCCAGCCTGACCGTGCCTTCCATTCATCTCTACAAAAGTTCACGTCAATTAGACTGGCGTCAAGCTGTGCTCCTGCTTCTTTTACTCTGGGAAGCATTTTGTCTTCTATCATTAGATTCTTATTACCAAAGTGTAGGTTTCTGGCAATATCTTACTTTCCCTTCATAATAATTATGCAAAAGTGCTTAAAAGAGGCAGAACGTCTCTCAGATGAACTTCACATTATTCAGAACTTGAACGCCTGTTCAAGTCTGACTTCACTGTGGCTCTGACCCCATCAGACTTCAAAGCAGCAAAGAACAGGTCAGCTGGAATTCATTCCCTGAGAACTGGAGCCAGCAAGCAATTTTCCCGGTGTGAAGCTAGAGTTCTTTTTAGGAAACACCCTTCAAAAATACCCTTAGGATAGAAGGTATTCAGGGTCCTAAAACCAGTTCTCCAGCTCAAAATAAAAAATATTAAAAAGACTAGTTACCTAATCCAGTCGTAACTTTCTCACGTGACGTTCATACTGTGATTCCTTATTGTTACCTGCTTTGTCTTCTCACCTTATCTCCGTTTGCTCCCCATCTGGGACCCCATCCATTTTATACTGCAAATGGCTGTGTTCGTTCCTCCTCTGGGCTAAATTATGTATAGTGCATGCATGCTAAGTCACTTTAGTGGTGTCTGACTTTGCGACACTATGGACCATAAGCCCACCAGGTTCCTCTGTCCATGAGACTCTCCAGGCAAGAATACTGGAGTGGGTTGTGATGCCCTCCTCCAGGGGATCTTCCTGACCCAAGAATCGAACCTGGGTCTCCTGCGTTACAGGTTGATTCTTTGCCTTCTTAGAGCCGTGAGGGAAGCCATAATTATTTATTAGTAGTTTCATGGAAAGCCCTATTTTCTCATGCTAGGTCTGATTCATTTTTGGTATTAGAAGCATGTCTCTTGGTATAAACATTCTTGACCTCCCAAGCTAATCCCAGGCAACCCTTTGGTCTTTAATTGCAATGCCAGAGCCATTTGGTTTCTTATAGAAGGATCTAGAGAGGAGTTACCTGTATATACTTAAACATTCAAACCATAGTCATCTATTATAGCAAATATATATATATATATATATATATATATTTAAATTCAGTGACCTAAAATATTACACACCAGGTGAACGCATGTTCAAATCAGTTGCCTCTCTGAAGTGATCTCAGAGTGGCTTTATTTTTAAGTACAAATAAAGTACTAGAGTGACAAAACTTATTTTTAATAAGAAAATACAGTAGTGAAATGTCAGAGGAGATAACCCTCCTAGGAGAAAAAGTGAAAGAAAAGCTTGAATTAACCATTTTAAGATTCAACAGCAGCCTTATTCCTCTTTGATGTATTCCATGTATGAGGACAAAAGAAAACTGTATTTGCTTTTGGTGTGGCATATAGCTATGCTTTGACATTTAAATCCCAAGGAAGGCCCGGTGCATAAAAGCAATGTCAGAAAACAGTTATGTGTTTGAAGATAAGCAGGAAGGAAAAAAGATAAATAATTTTAATATGTAGCTAAATCAACTACAGAGAGATTGAAATGAGTCATTAAATTTTATTTCTTGCTTTTGATATTAGATTACCTGAAGGATAAAAACAAAAGCAAGTGATTAAAGAATATATTTAAAACATCTTTCTTAACAAATATTTTCTTCTTAAGGTAATTGCTTTTGTCAGTTTCTTAGTTATATTGCAAAAGTTTGAATATACTGGAAGAACTCATTTAATTACTCTACCCTTAAACTGACTTTATGGATTAATAGACACTCACCGTTTGCTTTTTAAAATGTAGGTAGTGATCCCATAGCCTGGTGGATGAAGAATTGGAGCTAGTAGGCTACCATTTTTCACTCTTCATTTTCACCCAAGTGTTGTGTGGGAGTCAAGTGTTCATTCCCAGATTCATTTATGCAAGTCATACTCGTTCTTGTAATAACGTGCTCTAATTAAATACTAACTACCCTTTCAAGTAGGTAGGGGAAAAAAAAATCATTTCCATTAGAGCCAAATTAAAGGGTTTCAGAAAGGCAAAATAAATAAAACCATCAGTTTGGAAGTGAAGTCGTGTCCAACTCTTTGGGACCCCTACCAGGCTTCTTCGTCCATGGGATTTTCCAGGCAAGAATACTGGAGTGGACTGCCATTTCCTTCTCCAACTATCAGTTTAGACATGCACAAAGTGTTAGCAGCTCAGTCCTGTCAGACTCTTTGTGGCCCCATGGCAAATATCAAAACTTGCAGGTTCATTGGTAACTTTAGTTTTTACTGCACTTTAAGAAACCAGGACTGGAAATTGCAGGGGATGGAAATGGTTCATTAAAAAGAAGAAGGAAAAACAACCTGGCTGATTGGATTGTACACTTTCAATCAGCAGGCCCATAACCAATGACTCCAGAACAAATTGCTCTGGCAAGTTTTTATTGAATTTATATGATGAAGGGTTTTGAGTTATTTAAAATGATTAAGGTAAGTATCTATCTAATGTTTACTTTCTTTATTCTTTACTTCTCTAATTTGAAAAATAAGAAAGTGGAATTCACGTTTTTCTTTTGTGTTCTGTATTTCAGATAATGGAAGGAGAAAGTGTGGGAGGGGAAGGAGAAAGGAAGGAAGATGAAGGGAAGGAAAGAGGAAAGCTATTAATTCACATTGCTTTTTGGTTTATTGATACTGGACATTATCTACTTCCATTAAAATAGAAATCAGGATAAAAATGAAAGAAGGCTATTAATATTTATTATGGCAGTTTAAAAATGACATTTTGTTTGAGAATTATCCTTTGCTATTTAAATTATCCATGACCTGAGAAGAAGGGGAGAGGAGTCATAGATATTTCTGTGCCAGGAAAACAGTTTTATTAAGACTTGGGACATGTCATTATTATTATTTCATTTGTTAATTGAACAAACTACTTCCTCTTCCTGTAATTATATTTATACTACCTAAAAACTAGTTTAAAGAGGGTAACACGCTTAAGATTTTAGATAACAGTGTCTAAATTCTGTAAGGTACCTATTGTCAAATTTGAGATAAATATTTCTTTGTTGTCTTGTGTCTATGAATTCACTGAGGAACTGATGAGAGTTTGAATTTCATTTTGTTTACATCAAAAGGAATGTTATATGAGCACGAGCGAGTGCAGATGGAAGAGGTGGGGAATACCTGCGCAATTGTTTGGAACGTTGTTAAAAAGCGAATGGGTAAAAAATTGTAACAAATTATGGTATCTGAAAAGTGGTCTCTCTTTTCAGTTGTGGTATCTTTAATCAGTAAATAGATTTATTTGCATAGTGTGAACTTCCACATGTTCAAGCTGGTTTTAGAAAAGACAGAGGAACCAGAGACCAAATTGCCAACATTTGCTGGATCATCAAAAAAGCAAGAGAGTTCCAGAAAAACATCTATTTCAGCTTTATTGACTATGCCAAAGCCTTTGACTGTGTGAATCACAATAAACTGTGGAAGATTCTGAAAGAGATGGGAATACCAGACCACCTGACCTGCCTATTGAGAAATCTGTATGCAGATCAGGAAGCAACAGTTAGAACTGGACATGGAACAATAGACGTACAAAAGGGAGTACGTCAAGGCTGTATATTGTCACCCTGCTTTTTTAACTTATATGCAGAGTACATCATGAGAAACACTGGGCTGGAAGAAGCACAAGCTGGAATCAAGATTGCTGGGAGAAATATCAATAACCTCAGATATGCAGATGACACCACCCTTATGGCAGAAAGCAAAGAAGAACTAAAGAGCTTCTTGATGAAAGTGAAAGAGGAGAGTGAAAAAGTTGGCTTAAAGCTCAACATTCAGAAAACTAAGATCATGGCATCTGGTCCCATCACTTCATGGCAAATACGTGGGGAAACAGTGGAAACAGTGGCTGACTATTTTCTTGGGCTCCAAAATCACTGCAGATGGTGATGGCAGTCATGAAATTAAAAGACGCTCGTTCATTGGAAGAAAAGTTATGACCAACCTAGACAGCATATTAAAAAGCAGAGACATTACTTTGTCAACAAAGGTCCATCTAGTCAAGGCTATCGTTTTTCCAGTAATCATGTATGGATGTGAGAGTTGGACTTAAAGAAAGTGAGCACCGAAGAATTTACGCTTTTGAACTGTGGTGTTGGAGAAGACTCTTAAAAGTGTCTTGGACTGCAAGGAGATCCAACCAGTCCATGCTAAAGGAGATCAGTCCTGGGTGTTCATTGGAAGGACTGAAGTTGAAGCTGAAACTCCAATACTTTGGCCACCTGATGTGAAGAGATGACTCATTTGAAAAGACCTTGATGTTGGGAAAGATTGAAAGTGGGAGGAGAAGGGGATGACAGAGGATGAGATGGTTGGATGGCACCACCGATTCAATGGACATGAGTTTGAGTAAACTCTGGGAGTTGTTGATGGACAAGGAGACCTGACGTGCTGAGGTCCATGGGGTCGCAAAGAGTCTGACACAACTGAGTGACTGAACTCAACTGAAGTGAATTGAGTCTACAGTTGTGATAAGGAGAGACCCTCTACGTACAGTACCACATTAGAAGATTAACTTAGTTTGCCTTAAACAAGTGATGCCTGTTAAACTTCTATTCCAGTAGTTTCATGATCTTTGATCTTTTGGCATAGTCCCAGAAAGGCTTCATCAGCATGACAGTTATGTTCTTGGAGACACTTCAGTGAAGACCCCTTTGGGCAAATGGACATGACTTCAATGTAAATTATTTTTTTCTTGAAAACTTCAAGCTTTTGAAAATTAGTAAATTAAAAAAAAAAATTTAAACCTTAAGGACTGATATTTCTGAAGTTAGATGGAAGCGCCCTACACAAATTCTTTCCACGTTTGGTTATTGTACAGTCGTCCCTGTGTGTCTGCTGGGGATTTGTTCCAGGACCCCTCCCCAGGATAAAAAAAATCTGTGGATGCTCAAGTCTTTTATATGAAATGATGTAGTATTTGTATATAACCTATGCACATCCTCTGATAAACTTTAAATCATCTTTAGATTACTTGTGATACCTAATACAATGTAAATTCGACGTAAGCAATTGTACATACAACATAAATGCTATGTAGTTTTGCTTTTGGGAAATTTCTGGAATTTTTTTCTAAATATTTTTGATCTGAGGTTGGTTGAACTTGCAAATGTGGAATCCATGGATACAGAGGGACAACTGTATCAACTCAAGAGACATTTGTTAATCTCCCGAGAAGGTAAGAGCACTGGTGCTGAGGTACACAATGAGGAAATCCAGAGATGCAGGATGGGGTCTCTGCTCACTGGAGAGGTTCTAATTCAGCCGTGGAGATAGGAAACATTCAGAAGAAGTTTAAGAGCTATATTAAGAAGCGTGTGCTTCATAATCATTGCAGATAATGGTTTTCATAGAAAATTAATGAAGAGAGAATTGCTGTGGGCTAAGAGGCTGATGGAGGCTTCACAGAAATATGTTGACCTTTAAAGAAACTGTAGCCACAGATAAGAAAGTACAGGCCAGGCCAAAGCAAAAGCATGAGCAGAACTGCGGAGGCACGGATGGCCGTGTCATGTCTGAAACAGCAAAGTAACTGAACAGGGCAGAAGGTTTACATCAGGAATCAAGGAAGAGGCGGAAAGATATGTCGTTCATGCATTCGCCTGTCCATTCATCCCACAGTCACTCACTGATTTCCCTCCATGTGCCAAGGACAGACAGTGACAGCCTTGACGAATAAGGTGTAACCTTGTGAAACTGCATCCTTACTGGCTAATTAAAGAGACAGACATTAAGAAAATATATTATTGGGAAAAAACTGAAATGCCAAAACTGAAGTATGCATGTGTTGTTCAGTGACTAAGTCGTGTCTGACTCTGTGTGACCCTGTGAACTGCAGTACACCAGGCTTCCCCGTCTTTCACTATCTCCCAGAGTTTGCTGAGACTCATGTCCATTGAGTCAGTGATGTCATCCAACCATCTTGGCCTCTGAAAAAAAAAAAATTAGTATAATGGTTTGAACATTCTTTGGCATTGCCTTTCTTTGCGATTGGAATGAAAACTGACCTTTTCCAGCCTTGTGGCCACTGCTGAGTTTTCTAAATTTGCTGACCTGTTGAATGCAGCACTTTAACAGCATCATCTTTTAGGATTTGAAATAGCTGGAATTCTACCACCTCCACTAGCTTTGTTCAGAGTAATGCTTCCTAAAGTCCACTTGACTTCATACTCCAGGACGTCTGGTTCTAGGTGAGTGGCCACACCATCGTGGTTATCCGGGTCATGAAGATCTTTTTTGTATAGTTCCATGTATTCTTGCCACCTCTTCTTAATCTCCTGCTTCTACTGGGTCCTTGCTGTTTCTGTCCTTTATTGTGCCCATCTTTGCATGAAATCTTCCCTTGGTGTCTCCAATTTTTTTAAGGAGATCTCTTGTCTTTCCCATTCTATTGTTTTCCTCTGTTTCTTTGCATTGTTCACTTAAGAAGTTTGCAGAGTCACCTCTGATTCAGCCTGGCATCTGGCTTAGGATGGAGGAGCATACAGGAAGGACCTCCCAGGTAGACAGAATGCGGATACCAAAGGAAGCAGGGGTGAGTGACATGGGGACCGGCAGGAAACTCAGGTGTTTGTAGCAGTCTTCCAGAGAGTAACAGGTACTGGTGTGAAGCTAGAAATTCAGTGTGGAGATCTGAGGCTAGATATTTAGGGAGAATCAACTGGAAACAGGCGTACTGTAAAGATCATAATTATCCTCTGGGCTATTAAGGAATCATCAAAGGATTTGCAAGGAGGTCAGTTCTGCATTACTGACATTTGTCCTTATGGTCTGAGCAGAGGGGGTGAGAGGCTGAACTATGGTCACAGGAATAGGTCAATCCAAACTATTTAGGAGTTGGACTGAGGAGAGCTCACCTCCAGCTCACTGGAGGACAGGAAGGTATTACAGGAAAGAAAAACTGAGAGAAGGCTTCCATGGAAGTGAGAAGGCTTTCAGAGTGAGAGGAGGCTTTCACGGAAGATTCAGTGTTATCCCCACTAGTTCCTAAACAACGGCTTAACTGAATATTTAAGTTATTCAGTTATTCAGACATGAATATTAAGTTAATTAACTGCTTATTAGTGAGCACAGTGGTCCCTTCTCATCCGTGAAAGTTTCACTTTCTGTGGCAAACTGTAGTCTGAGGCAATTAAATGAAAAATTTCAGAAACAATTCTTAAGATTTAAACTGGCACAGTTCTGGTAGCGTGATGGGGTCTCCTGCCATCTTGCTCCATCCTTTTCTGGACGGTGAATCCTGTATCTGTCCTGTGCACCTCCCCGTTAGTCACCTAGTAGCCATCTGCATGATCACGTCAGCTGTCATGTCAGGTACTGCAGTGCTTGTATTCAAGAAGCCCTTATTTTACTTAATAATGGTCCCAAAACCCAAGAATAGTGATGCCATCAATTCAGATACGCCAAAGAGAAGCTATGAAGTGCTCCCTTTAAGTGAAAAGGTGAGCATTCTGCACTTAATAGGGAATAAAAAAAAACAAAACTGTATGCTGAAGTTGCCAAGATCTATGGTAAGAATGAGTCCTCTGTGAAACTGTGAAGGAAAAACAAATTTGTGCTAGTTTTGCTGTCACACCTCAAACGTGCAAAAGTTTTAGTCACCCTGTGTCACAGGTATTTAGTTAAGTTGAACAAGGTGTTAAATTTGTACTGTAAGACATTTTAAGAGAGAGAGACCACATCCACATGGTATTTATTACATTATATTGTTATAATTGTTCTATTTATTATTTATTGTTAATTTCATACTGTGTCTAATTTATAAATTAAACTTCATCATAGGTATGTATGTATTGGAAAAATACATAGTAGATACAGGTTTCCCCAAGGCCCCCAGTGGATGCCTGTCCAAAGTTTCAGGCATCCACTGGGGACCTTGGAGCATATCCCCTGTGGGTAAACTACTGCGTATTAGTTAGAATAATGTTTTACTTGGATCTAGAAAAATTGTGAAGCAGTTGAGCAATGCTGTGCTGTGCTTAGTCACTCAGTTGTGTCCGAGTCTTTGTGACCCCATGGACTGTAGCCCCTCAGGCTCCTCTGTCCATGGGGATTCTCCAGGCAAGAATACTGGGAGTGGGTTGCATTCCCTTCTCCTGGGGATCTTCCCAACCCAGGTATCCAACCCAGGTTTCCTGCATTGCAGGTGGATTTTTTTTTTGACCATCTGAGCCACCAGTGAAGCCCCAAATATAAAGATGGGAGAGAGGTAGAAGAAAGTTAAAATGGGAAAGAAAGAGCTGAGTTAGAAATGCAGGTAATGTCATTGTGGAATAAAGAGAGACAAGCGAGATCAGGAGCTGTTATTGTTGTCGTTCAGCCCCTAAGTTGTGTCTGACTCTTTGCGACCCCATGGACTGCAGCACGCCAGGCTTCCTTGTCCTCCACTGTCTCCCAAAGTTTTCTTAAACTCATGTCCATTGAGTCAGTGATGCCATCCAACCATCTCATCCTCTGTCACCCTTCTCCTCCTGCCCTCAATCTTTCCCAGCATCAGGGTCTTTTCCAATGAGTTGGCTCTTCCCATCAGGTGGCCAAAGTACTGTTGCGTATAGTAGTCCCTGGTCAAATGTGCCTGCCGGATACAAAAACTACTCTAATTGAGATATGCCATAAGTGTAAAATATATACTAGGTCATGAATACTTAGTATAGATAAATAAAGAAACATAATATTATTAAAATTAATTTCACCTTTTTCTTTCCTCTTTTTAAAATGTGGTTGTCATAAAATGTAAAATTACCTCTGGTATGTGGCTCATGGGATATTTCTGTTGAACAGTGCTGGTCTGGAATCTCTAGATAGATCCTGTTGGATACTGTGCAGGTATATAAAGCACTCCAACTTCGGTGTTGGTCTTGTCCAAAGGTGAGTTAAAAAAGTTATGCAACTTCTGATAAGACTCAGTAAGTTGCCCTTTAGAATTGTTCTATTTCAGAGACAATGGGGATTCCCAAAAGGTCTGTGACTGGCATCATTCTGAAATTCTCGGTCCCTTTTAATTAGTTAGAGGTTTTCTTAATACCTAAATCTGCTTGCAATACCATCTCCAGAGAATATCTTTACAGACTTAGAAGCCAGATGTGTTACTTTTCTTCTAGAATATTAATTCCCTATTCATTAAAAATAAAGAAAGTATTCAATGAAAAAAAAAATGAGACCTAAATTAAGTAGACAGTGTTTCAGTTGGGCACAAGTTAAAATTCAAAGAGTAATTTCTCCCACCAAAATTTGCATCAGTCATATAAATGTATACAGATCAACATCCCTGAAGTAAAAGTCTGGGTCTCAATGAGAAATTGCTTTCAAGTGATAGGAACAAAGACACAATTACAGTTTCTTCTTTCTTTCTTTCTTTTTCTATCGAGGTATAACAGAAATACAGCATTGTATTAGTCATATGTATGCTATGCAATGATTCTATATTTGAATATATTGTGAAATGACCACCACAATAAGTCTAGTTAACATTCCTTACCATACATAGTTACAGAGGTTTTTTTTTTCTTCTGATGAAACTTTTAATATCTACTCTCTCATCAACTTTCAGTGATGCAGTACAGTGGAATTAACCATAGTTGCGACGCTGTACATGTCGACCTCTTTATCTGACAAGTGGGAGTTTGTACATTTCAGCCCTTTACCCATCCAGCCCTTTCCCAACCTATCCCTCTGGCAACCACCAACTCACTCTGTGTATCCATGAGCTCCCAGCCTTTCTGTTTAAGATTCCACGTATGAGTGAGATCACACAATCTTTATCTTTCTCTGTATGACTTATTTCACTTAGCATAATGTCCTCAAGGTCAATCCATGTTGTTGAAAATGGTAAGATTTTGTTCATTTTTAATGGATAAATAATATTCCACTGTGTGTATAAATACCACACATTTTCTTTATCCATTCATTCCTTGATGGACTTAGGTTGTTTTCATGTCTTGGTTACTATAAATAATGCAATGCACATAGGGCTCAAGATATGTTTTTGAGTTAGTATTTTCTTCAGATAAATACTCAGAGGTGAGGGTGAGATATATGGAAAGCGTAACCTGGAAACTTACATTGCCATATGTAAAACAGATAGCCAACGGGGATTTTCTGTATGGCTCAGGAAATTCAAACAGGGGCTCTGTATCAACCTAGAGGGGTGGGGTGGGGGGGAGATGTGAGGGAGGTTCGAAAGGGAGGGGATATATGTATACCTATGGCTGATTCATGTTGAGGTTTGACAGAAAACAGCAAAATTCTGTAAAGCAATTATCCTTAAATAAAAAATAAATAAATTTTAAAATATACTCAGAAGTGGATTTGCTGGATTGCATCAATTACAGTTTTTAAGAACAATCTGAATTTTTTAATTTCACGTGTGAATTTTTTGAAGTAGATCATTCAAGCTTGTATGATAAGTCCTGAAAGCAACCAGAGATCCAGACTACTATTCTGCTTTAATTTCCTTTGCTCATGATTCCATTCTTCCAGTCACAAAATGACTGCTGCAACTCTAGGCATTTCATCTGCTTTTTCCTGAAGAAAGTAGGAGGGCCCACTTCCCCTTTTAACAAGTTTTCTTAGATGTTTTATGCAACCCTTTCATCTCATTGGCCAGATTTATTCACAACTACAGTGAGTTGGAAGATAGACTGAGAAGTACTGTCCTATCCTGACTAGTAATGTTCTTGCGAAGACTTGGGAGTTTATTACTGAGATGGACAAAGAAAAGGTGTAATAAGAGAGACAAGTAGCAGTTGATAGCCTAGTTGATATATTAAAAAGTCTTCATAATTAAAAATTATGCATCCAGAAAAAAATATAATGAAGCATTTGTATAATTTACTCAGGCTATATATGTTTTATATTTTTCCTCCTACTGTTAAAAAATGAATATATTTACCAAACTTCAATCTTTGGTAAAAAGGCATTTTAGGGCATTCAAGGCAGAATAAGATATTCCAAGAATTTTATGTACAGATATTTGTCTTCATTGATTTTACAGTCAAAAGACAGAGGTGGTCTAGTTCTTATGCTTTTCCTACTTGATATTCATCAGTAACTTCTTACTGTCCTTAGGAAAAAGTCCCAGATCCTTTCTTTTTTTTTTTTTTATTGGAGGCTAATTACTTTACAATATTATATTGGTTGGTTTTGCCATACATTGACATGAATCCGCCCTGGGTGTACATGTGTTCCCCTTCTTGAACCCCCCTCCCACCTCCCTCCTCCCCATATCCTCCCTCCGGGTCATCCCCGTGCACCAGCCCCGAGCATCCTGTATCATGCATCGAACCTGGACTGGTGATTTGTTTCACATATGATAATATACATGCTTCAGTGCCATTCTCCCAAATCATCCCACCCTCACCCTCTCCCACAGAGTTCCAAAGACTGTTCTATACACCAGTGTCTTTTTTGCTGTCTCGTTTACAGGGTTAAGGTTACCATCTTTCTAAATTCCATATATATGCATTAGTATACTGTATTGGTGTTTTTCTTTCTGGCTTACTTCACTCTGTATAATAGGCTCCAATTTCATCCACCTCATTAGAACTGATTCAAATGTATTCTTTTTGATGGCTGAATGATACTCCATTGTGTATATGTACCAAAGCTTTCTTATCCATTCATCTGCAGATGGACATCTAGGTTGCTTCCATGTCCTCGCTATTATAAACAGTGCTGCAATGAACATTGGAGTACATGTGTCTCTTTCAATTCTGGTTTCCTCAGTGTGTATGCCCAGGAGTGCGATTGCTGGATCATATGGCAGTTCTATTTTCAGTTTTTTGAGGAATCTCCACACTGTTCTCCATAGTGGCTGTACTAGTTTGCATTCCCACCAGCAGTGTAAGAGGGTTCCCTTTTCTCCACACCCTCTCCAGCATTTATTGCATGTAGACTTTTGGATGGCAGCCATTCTGACTGGTGTGAAAAGGTATCTCATTGTGGTTTTGATTTGCATTTCTCTGATTATGAGGCAACTGACAAAGAATTAATCTCCAAAATATTCAAGCAGCTCCTGCAGCTCTATTCCAGAAAAATAAACAACCCAATCAAAAAATGGGCCAAAGAACTAAACAGACATTTCTCCAAAGAAGACATAAAAATGGCTAACAAACACATGAAAAAAATGCTCAACATCCCAGATCTTTTCAAGTGGTATGTGGAGTTCTTCCCATGGTTCCCTCTCCAGCTCCACCCTACGTCATTCTCCATACCCGCTGCTATACTGCCTGTGGTCCGTGCCTGGAGGGAGCTCTCAGTGGTCCTTGCCTGCTTTGTGTTCCATCCCCAGAGCAAAATCAAAGATAACTCCCTCAGAGAAGCCATCCCAGATCTTTGACGACTGGGCCAGGTTCTTTTCAATTTCTTTATAATCACACATTCAAGACTGTGTGTAACGTATGTCTTCTCTTACAGACTTCAAGCTTCATAAGAATGGGACCCAGATCTGAGCTTGCTCCCCACTCTGACTGCAGTGCCTAGCAAAGTGCCTGACATGCAGTGTGCTCTAAATACATGCTTTTTGGTGTAACGAATGAATGAATGCAATAGTAGCGCGCGCGCGCACACACACACACACACACACACACACACAAAAAGGCTGTAGAAGTACGAAGAAGGGAAAGAATAATTTTTGGAGTTAAGCAATACATCGGGAAGTTATAGGATTAAAAACTGGTCCTTCAAGGTCAATAAAAGCCAGCACCAGATGATAAGGAACAAGACTGTCTTAGGAAAATGGACAACCTGAACTAAGGCACATATCATGGCTGAAATAGGAAGGTGCCCCACGTTCTCAGAATGTCTGAAAAAAACATTCTCAGAATGTGTACTGTAGCCCATAGGTCAGAAAAACCATTACCTTTTTGGAGTATACTCATGGCTTGTTTTTAACTGTATCTATATCCCAGAGGAACTGAGTCATCAGACTTTACCCATTTGAAGGAACTCCCACTTCAACTCATTCATTCTTAAAACTCTTCTGCTTCTTTTTTCCCCACTCATCCTCTTTGAGTCAGTGGTCAGAAAATCCTGGAAGTGGGTACATCAGAAAAGAGTTTACTGAAAATCTTTTAAAACAATGGTTTAGAATTATGGAATGTTATATACTCTTCTCTTTAATCATGAGTTGAGTAGAATAGGAAAATGACTTGTTTCTGTTGTCAAGTTTACTGTAGAATGCTTTCTGCACGGAGAAACTAGATTTTGTAGTCACAAATGTACGGAAGTGCTGGAGAAAAGCGTTCAAGGTGAAAAGGAGTTTGTTGAATACAGCAACATTTCCCTAAAAGAGGACTTTATAAGAAAGAACCCCTGAAAGGGTCGGTTGGAACACTGTAGCACAGAAGATACTGATCAGTATAAGAATTGAAGTCCCAAAGTTATTTACGGGGTGAATATGTGTGCTGAGAAGGAGCACTTTCAGTGTCAGGAGAGGATGGTAGACGAGTTAGATGGAGATGCAGGTGAGCCTAGGGTGGAGAGAGGTGTATGACCAAAATAATTATTTTTGGAGGGAGAATGTTCTAATCCAGGACTTCTCAGATTTGTATGTGCCTGTGAATCTGGGATCTTGGGAGAAGATGGATTATTTGCAGTGAGTCTATAGCGAGTACAGAGTTTCTACATCTCTAACAAGCTCTAAGATAATGCCAGTGCTCCTAGTCCTTGGGCCACACCTTGAGTGTAGCAAAGGCCAGGTCTCTGCACCTTGGCTCCCAAGTATGTAGAAAACACAGTTCAGGTGGTAAGAAGGAAGGATGGTGATGTGGGCCGTTGAAGTGTTGTGGCTTATAGAAGATAGAAGCCTATTTTCTTTCCAGGAAAAATAAAGCAGATGATATAGAAATGATGCCACGTAAGACAGCATGGCACAGTGCTTGGAGCATCACAAGAAATAATGGTCATTCTCTCAAAACTTTTAAGTTCTATTTCTCATCTGTATCACCTGTTCTCTTTAGAGTTCCTTGACTTATATTACTATTCAAAAGGAAAACAGAAAGGTTTTTTTTAATCACTCTTTGTATCTATGTACAGAAAGGATACAAACAATATATTAATACTATAACACAGTAATTAAATTTATGGTAGTTTCTCCAGACTTATTGATTGACTCATTCCTAGATTTTCTCTTAGGAACTGTGTGTTAATTTGGCCTATTGATAGCAAGGGACTCTACAATTCAGCTTCTTGGTTATCAATAAACTAGCAAAAATAAACAAATAAATAAAGTAAAACTCTTGTGAATTTAAGAAACATCATTCTCTAGCTCAGAACGGATGAAAGGCAGAACCATGATGGGTAAAGAAAAACCAAGGTCAGTTCCCTCTCACCAGAACATAATGTGTCAGACCTCTCAGTCCACTAGATATCCTCTCTGACCCTATTCATTGCCTGCCCCACCCCTCATAGTTTGTTTCCGGTGTGGTTTATTTGCTAAGTTGTGTCTGACTCTTTGCAACCACATGGACTGTAGCCCACAAGGCTCCTCTGTTTGTGGAATTTCCCAAGCAAGAATACTATAGTTGTTTGCCATTTCCTTCTCCAGGGGATCTTCCCATCCCAGGGACTGAACTTGCAGACCCACATCTCCTGCATTGTGGGCAGATTCTTTTACCACTGAGCCACCAGGCAAGCCCTTTGTTTTGGGTGGGAGCATCCAATCGGCTGTGATGACATTTCTTGCAGAACCTTCACCCTTACTCTCTCACCTTAGTCCTCCTTAGCAGAATGTGCTGCCTGGCCTCCCACTTACCTTGGAATCTCCTTGTGATAGAAATGCCTTCTACAAAGGCAGCCTCAAACAAACCCATGCAAACCCAACATATTGTAAAGCTGTGCATGAAAATAGGGGAAAAAAATGTGTGGAAATTCCAAAGTAGGTGCCATCACAGTAGGATGACCATATAATTTACCAGAAAACTGGGTCATTTTTGAGAATGAAAGGAATATAACAGGGAAGAACTGGTCCTCTGCTGAACAAACTGAGATGCATGGTCATCTTGCCTAACAGGTGTGGATCTCACTGAGATTGGGTCCAGAGGGAGTTCTTGATTCAAGGCGGTTTAAAAGACACAACTCAATCAACCAAAATGCTCTGCAGTCACATATTTGAGCACTCATTTTTTTTCCCTTTTAATCCTCAAACCAACTCGATTGCTCTGTTTACAGTTCTTCAGTTCAGTTCAGTTCAGTCGCTCAGTAGTGTCCGACTCTCCGCGACCCCATGAACCACAGCACGCCCTGCGACCCCATGAACCACATCACGCCAGGCCTCCCTGTCCATCACCAACTCCCAGAGTTCACTCAAACTCATGTCCACAGAGTCGGTGATACCATCCAGCCATCTCATTCTTGGTTGTCCCCTTCTCCTCCCGCCCCCAACCTTTCCTAGCATCAGAGTCTTTTGCAGTGAGTCAAATCGTCGCATGAGGTGGCCAAAGTATTGCAGTTTCAGCTTTAGCATCAGTCCTTACAATGAACACCCAGGATTGATCTCCTCTAGAATGCACTGGTTGGATCTCCCTGCGGTACAAGAGACTCTCAAGAGTCTTCTCCAACACCACAGTTCAAAAGCATCAATTCTTCGGCGATCAGCTTTCTTCACAGTCCAACTCTCACATCCATACATGACCACGGGAAAAACCATAGCCTTGACTAGACGGACCTTTGTTGGCAAAGTAATGTCTCTGCTTTTCAATATATTATCAAGGTTGGTCATAACTTTCCTTCCAAGGAGTAAGCGTCTTTTAATTTCCTGGCTGCAATCAGCATCTGCAGTGATTTTGGAGCCCCCCAAAATAAAGTCTGACACTGTTTCCACTGTTTTTCCATCTATTTCCCATGAAGTGATGGGACCAGATGCCATGATCTTTGTTTTCTGAATGTTGAGCTTCAAGCCAACCTTTTCACTCTCCTCTTTCACTTTCATCAAGAGGTTTTTGAATTCCTCTTCACTTTCTGCCATAAGGGTAGTGTCATCTGCATATCTGAGATTATTGATATTTCTCCCAGCAATCTTGATTCCAGCTTGTGCTTCTTCCAGCCCAGCGTTCCTCATGATGTACTCTGCATATAAGTTAAATAAGGAAGGTGACAATATACAGTCTTGACGCACTCCTTTTCCTATTTGGAACCAGTCTGTTGTTCCATGTCCAGTTCTGACTGTTGCTTCCTGACCTGCATACAGGTTTCTCAAGAGGCAGGTCTGGTGGTCTGGTATTCCCATCTCTTTCAGAATTTTCCACAGTTTATCGTGATCCACATAATCGCATAAATTCTGTGATGGATATGCACTGCTTGCTTTGTCAGCAACCGATTTCTTCTGGGCAAACCCCACCCCATCCCTTTTCAACAGAATCTGGTTTCTGTTTGGGTTCAAGCAAGCTCATCTCTCTCCATGTACAGTCAATAGTTCAACCCATGGCTGCTGAGATTATTTTATAGAAATGCATATAATCCAGGCCAGCCATCCAGGAAAACTTCTGAGATGATGGATGGGGCAGCCTTAGGTGAAAGACAAAGTGGAGAGAGAGTCCTTGGAAGGACCAACAAACCAGATCTTGTTAACTTTCTGGAGCCTCTTGATCATGCCCACACCTAACGCCATACTTTTCATTTAGGTGGACCCATTGACTTCTTTTTTTGTGAAGGCAGATCCAGTGCTGTTTTCTGTTATTTACAACTGAAACCACTCAAACTAATGCAATCTCAGTGTTCACAGGACCCCATATTTGGCCCTACAATTCTATTATGAGCTTTGTTTCAGCTACTGTTGCTAGCTAGCTAATTAGTTTTATATTTCTTAAAATTCTAGAAAGGAAATTTGGTGGGTCAATTTATCTTTTTGCACAAGGCTCTCGTTATAGTTGCTATAAATCTGTGGTTTGGCTGTTCCTAAGTCAGTGCCCAGAGAAGGCAATGGCACCCCACTCCAGTACTCTTGCCTAGAAAATCCCATGGATGGAGGAGCCTAGTGGGCTGCAGTCCATGAGGCCGCTAAGAGTCGGACACGATTGAGCAACTTCACTTTTCACTTTCACGCATTGGAGAAGGAAATGGCAACCCACTCCAGTGTTCTTGCCTGGAGAATCCCAGGGATGGCGGAGCCTGGTGGGCTGCCATCTATGGGGTCCCACAGAGTTGGACACGACTGAAGCGACTTATCAGCAGCAGCAGCAGCAAGTCAGTGCCCTGACTTAGGGAAGGAACCTGTCATGAAGGCTTATTGGGAGGGCTCAGTCCCCTCAGAAGACCTGTTTTGGTTTTCCACCCATGAGAGCACAAGTAGGACAGGTCTTGGGGCATCTGTAAAAGATACAACTTCATTCTCTGTATTATTTAGAGTCCTTGCTTTTTTTCTTTTTTCTGTAACATCTGAATTACAGATATGTATCACAGAAACAGAGGAGGAAATAACAACCCACTCCAGTACTCTTGTCTGGAAAATTCCATAGACAGAGGAACCTGGCAGGCTACAGTCCATGGGGTCATAAAAGAGTTGGAGACTGAGCAATTAACACATACACACATCACAGAAACACTATAGAAATACTTAGAAATACTGTAGCTCATCTGTTACACTTTAGAGAACACCTACAAATAAGAAGCTGAATTTTTAAAAACTTCCCTCATTTTTCTCATTTTTATTCTTTCCTTTTGCAATGTAATTATTATTATATGGAACCTATATCTGATGATGGTGAGTTTAAATGGATCAAAATTATTGCTCCTTAAAAGCAACACCAAAATTTTAATATATGGTGCATACTAATTAAAGTTCAAGGAGCCCTGGGCAAGAAAAAAAGATAAGCCTTTGCTTAAGTTATGCAAAAGTGAATTAAATATTCAAGATTAATTAAAACTGAGGGAAAGATTTTTTAAGGGTGCCATTTAAAATTTGCTTAAAAGTTAGTGCAATTATTATAAAATGTTTCCTATCAAATTGGTTTGATGTGTAAGGGAAGTCCATTAGTAACATAGTGAAATAAGAGTTAATGCATGTTGCTCTAGGCAGTTTTCTCCGTTTGTTCTGTAAAAGTCGCTTACAACTGTATAATAATTATATTTCAATACCCACAAATAAAAGGAACAATTCTATGGTATTTATTTTCTAAAAGTAGAATTTTCCCTTCAATACCTCTGATTGTTTAAATGGTAAAAAATTGTGCCTGCAATGCCGGAGACCTGGGTTTGATCCCTGGGTCAGGAAAATCCCCTGGAGAAGGGAATGGCAATCCACTCTGGTATTCTTGCCTGGAGAAACCCATGGACAGAGGAGCCTGGAGGGCTATAGTCCATGGGGTCACAAAGAGTCAGACACGACTGAGCCACTAACACACACACACACACACACACACACACACACCCCATCCTGATGATTTCCATAGTGAAAATTCCATTCTCCAGTTCAGAACAGACGACCTCAGGTGTCCATCGTCTTATATAGAAATAGATACACAGTGAACTAATAAAATTAGATGTTTCCAAGAAAGTTTGCTTTTATCCATCTGACACAGTTTTTTATTTGGAGGGCCATCACCAGTGGAGAAATGTTTTCTTAAAGTCCTAATGTTGTTGTTGTTGTTTTCCAGTCACTAAATCACGTCCAACTCTTTGCAGCCCTGTAGACTGCAGCATGCCAGGCTTCCTTGCCCTTCACTGTCTTTTGGAGTTTGCTCAGACTCGCGTTCGCTGAGTTGGTGATGCCATCCAACCATCTCACATCCTCTCTCACTCCTTTTCCTACTGCCTGATCAGAAGAGCTGACTCATTGCAAAGCCCTAATATAAACTTACAATGCGTTTCCCCATGGTAACAAAGGTAGGATTAGGCTTTGTGGACTGGCTTGGGAAGCAAGTCTACTTATGGCGTATTTAATACCCAAAGGGGAAAAGTAGTCTGCATTTTAACTGACTGGCGAATGGACCTTTTAAATGTCATCTATTAAAAACTGTTTAGACTTATTCAAAGGACACAAGTTACTTTCTCTAGAAAGTAAATGGGACAAATCGCCAACATTCTGCTTCATTACAAGTTAGGATGGCCTCTGAAGGAAAGGAAAACTTTAGGCAGTACCTCTAATCTGGGGGTACCAGCTTTATTCGCTTTGGGGAATGGAGTCTAAAGCACTTCCTTCTCCGTTTGCTTTGATACCTGCTGTGTCTGATAGAGAATCAAAATTCTATGGAACTTGCTGGTGAAAGTACTCATTAAATGGACTCAGAAATGCTGTGGTTCAAAGCATGTTTCTTTTAAAATAGATTAGCTGATGAAGAAATAATTTCCTTCAATACCAGTGTTACAAAAAAGTTTCAGCAGCTTTCAAACATTGAATCTGTAACTGTCATATGAGAGAATTGAACAAGTAAATGTAAGGTTGAAACGACCCCGCGATGTTAGGGAAAAAAACGACTCAGGCACCAGGAAGATGGTATGCTGCTGTTGCTTCTGCTAAGTCGCTTCAGTCGCGTCCGATTCTGTGCGACCCCATAGACGGCAGCCCACCAGGCTCCGCATCCCTGGGATTCTCCAGGCAAGAACACTGGAACGGGTTGCCATTTACTTCTCCAATGCGTGAAAGTGAAGTCGCTCAGTCGTGTCCGACTAGTAGTGACCCCATGGACTGCAGCCTACCAGGCTCCTCCATCCATGGGATTTTCTAGGCAAGAGTACTGGAGTGGCTTGCCACTGCCTCAGTTCAGTTCAGTTCAGTCGCTCAGTCGTGTCCGACTCTCCGCGACCCCATGAATCACAGCACGCCAGGCCTCCCTGTCCATCACCAACTCCCGGAGTTCACTCAAACTCATGTCCACAAAGTCGGTGATGCCATCCAGCCATCTCATTCTCCGTCGTCCCCTTCTCCTCCCGCCCCCAACCTTTCCCAGCATCAGAGTCTTTTCCAGTGAGTCAACTCGTCTCATGAGGTGGCCAAAGTATTGGAGTTTCAGCTTTAGCATCAGTCCCTCCAATGAAATCCAGGATTGATCTCCTTTAGAATGGACTGGTTGGATCTCCTGCCTAGCAGGCTTTTAATAGGAAGCGCTCTAGGGCGGGTTCCCAGACCTAAATAAGTGGGGTCGAGGAAGTCCGCGCCAAACAAAGGCAAGAGGCAACTTATAAAGCTTTAGGCAAGATTTGGAGTGGTGGTCCCTCATAGGTCAGTTAGCCGGGGGGCAACACTGGGTTGGTTGTCCAGTCTGCTCAAGATTGTGCTGACACAGCGGAATAGTTAGCACTGTTTCTGGGCAGGATGCTGTTTCTGGACAGGAGGTTAGGAGGGGGAGGTTAGGAGAGGGTTGATTTCTGCCAGGAACCGATACATCAAGGACACATTAGCAGTGGGGGAGGGAATGAGAGAATAGAGCACGGTAGTCAGAGCTCGCGGCCAGAAAGGGAAGAGGAGAAGGAGAAGCCAAGATGGCCACCGGGGTCCGGCCTTACAGTAAATAACTAGTCGTTCAAATAGGCAGATTTAGGGTGAGTGTTTATTTCCCAAGGAAGAGGATCCCTGCCATCCTGTCTTCATTCTACCCACTGCCTGCCTTGCCATCTTCCAGCCTGCAGGCAGATTCTCTATGGCTTACCTTCTCACCATCTCACAGACTGGAGGAGCTTTCAGACTTAAGTGGGCACCACAGTCATGCTCTGCCTGCCTCCTAACAACCCCCCTCTACCCCCAGTGCTGCCCCTGGCAGCATTCAGCTCTGCTCAGTTGCTCAGTCATGTCTGACTCTGCGACCCCATGGACTATAGCCCACCAGGCTCCTCAGTCCATGGAATTTTCCAGACAGGAATACTGGAGTGGATTACTATTTCCTTCTCCAGGGGATCCTCGCAATTCAGGGACTGAACCCATGTCTGCTGCGTCTCCTTCATTGGCGGGTATATTCTTTATCACTGAGCTACCTGGGAAGCCCATGTCAGCTGTATGTGGATATATATGTTCATTTCAGTTCAGTTCAGTCGCTCAGTCATGTCCGACTCTCCACGACCCCATGAATCGCAGCACGCCAGGCCTCCCTGTCCATCACCAACTCCCGGAGTTCACTCAAACTCATGTCCACAGAGTCAGTGATGCCATCCAGCCATCTCATTCTCCGTCGTCCCCTTCTCCTCCCACCCCCAACCTTTCCCAGCATCAGAGTCTTTTCCAGTGAGTCAACTCTTCGCATGAGGTGGCCAAAGTATTGCAGTTTCAGCTTTAGCATCAGTCCTTCCAATGAACACCCAGGATCGACCTCCCTTAGAATGGACTGGTTGGATCTCCTTGCGGTACAAGGGACTCTCAAGAGTCTTCTCCAACACCACAGTTCAAAAGCATCGATTCTTCGGCGATCAGCTTTCTTCACAGTCCAACTCTCACATCCATACATGACCACGGGAAAAACCATTGCCTTGACTAGACGGACCTTGGTTGGCAAAGTAATGTCTCTGCTTTTTAATATATTATCAAGGTTGGTCATAACTTTCCTTCCCAGAAGTAAGCGTCTTTTAATTTCCTGGCTGCAATCAGCATCTGCAGTGATTTTGGAGCCCAAAAAAATAAAGTCTGACTCTGTTTCCACTGTTTTTCCATCTATTTCCCATGAAGTGATGGGACCAGATGCCATGATCTTAGTTTTCTGAATGTGGAGCTTCAAGCCAACCTTTTCACTCTCCTCTTCACTTTCATCAAGAGGCTTTTGAGTTCCTCTTCACTGTATATATATATATATATATATATATATACATCCTCTCCTTCATAAGCTTCCCTCCTAGGTCATCCTACCCCTTTAGGTCATCAGAATGAATTCCTATTTTTTAAAACTTCAAAGTGGTTTTCTTTTTCAGTTGGGTGAGACCTATTTTCTACCACATAGATGCAGACAACTGGCCAGGGTTATGGGGAGAAATTCTTTTCCTGATGTTTTGTAGGAATATTTATAAAAGCAAAAACAGAACCCCGAGCTCTGTGTTCTGCCTCCTAACACACTATCTGGCAGGATGATATTTTTATTTTATGACTCTACTTATAAACTATTTCCAATTAAGATTGAAAACTGAGATAAAGGGAAGAATAGAAGGTAGAAGTTAATATATTTCCTGTGCCTGAGCTTGAAATTTGGCCTGAAGTTTCTTGGAAGCTTTATTATATTTGTTGGAAATGTAGAATTAGCCAATGCACTCAGCTGGGGTTCCCCGTAGGACTGTTTACCAGCATTTTCCTGGGTATTGGCTTAGTATATAACCAGTATTGCTGTCATGGATTTGGAGAGAATTCTTCTTGATCTAGGCTCAGGTATCAGCCAAGAGGCACATGAGCCTGTGGGATGTATTCAGAGTTGGAGCCCTAGAATTAGTTGTGGTCCCTCGCAATTAACTAATCTGATGCATGAGCTCTCTCAAGCCTTTGCTTGCCACTTGCTATGTCAGATTAAAAAAAACTGACAGAGGAGGCAATTTTCCTTCCCAGTTCTTTTATCAAAGGAACCTTAAAAGCAAAGTTTCTACCAGATACAAAAAGTTACAAATTAATATTTGTGAATAATCTCAATGCTAAATGTTAGGAAACGGGGAAAAAATTGAACTTGCTAATGGCATAAATTTGCCTAAAATTATAAATTGCACCATTCACCAAGTGTATATTGCTAGAAATCAAAGCAATAATCTGTACGTACTGTTTAATTCCAGTATAACGAGAAGACTATATGTCAAAATGTCATCTCTATTGAGATGTTGTAAAAAAAACAATAGTCTCCAGCAGTGTCAAGTCATTCTAAAGTGTTGTTTAAGTTTTTAAAGGTATTCTTGGGGTTCTGAAAACAAAATAATCAAAGTACACATTGAAGACTGCAATTTTTGGTATGAAACCGAACTATTTTCACTAAGTATTGCAGTACATTCAAGAGGAGTCAAACAGAAGAGCAAAATGAAGTTAGAAATAGAATGTGTTCGACACTGCTCCCTGACTTTTCCTAGAGAATAAATTTATTCATTAAAGAATATTTCCAGAAGGTCAGAAGAGAAACAGTAATATTCATTGTATACAGTTTAAGATCTTCATGATTTTTCCCCAGCTTTCAGTTAAGTTCAGTCGCTCAGGCTGGAACTCGAAAAATCATCTACATATCATGGGGAGAAGCAAGAAAACAAACTAGTGAAGAAAACCAAGAAAGAGGCAAGAGAAAAACCAAGGAGTGGTATCCAGGAAGTGAAGGAATGTGTAACAACATCAAAGATCACAGAATCCAAATTACTAAAGGCAGGGCTTGTCTTCAGCTCAGTTCAGTTCAGTTCAGTCGCTCAGTCGTGTCCGACTCTCCGCGACCCCATGAACCACAGCACGCCAGGCCTCCCTGTCCATCACCAACTCCCGGAGTTCACTCAAACTCATGTCCATCGAGTCGGTGATGCCATCCAGCCATCTCGTTCTCTGTCGTCCCCGTTTCCTCCCACCCCCAATCCCTCCCAGCATCAGACTCTTTTCCAGTGAGTCAGCTCGTCGCATAAGGTGGCCAAAGTATTGGAGTTCCAGCTTTACTAGTGTATAATTGACAAATAAAATTTATTATATTTCAAGTGTACAGTGTGATGGTTTGATATACATATACATTGTGAAAGGATTTCCACAATCAAGTTAATTAACACATCCATCACCTCACATTATTGTCTTTCTTCTGTGTGTGGAAATGATTAGAATCTAACCTCTTAGGAAATTGCAAGTAAGCAATACAGAATTATTAACTATAGTCACTATGCTGTGTAGGATCTTTAGAATTTATTCATGTCATAGCTGAATTTGTATCCTTCAGCCAACATCTTCTTGTTTCCCCCAACCTCTAGCCTCTGGCAACCAACATTTCACTCTAAAAGTTTGACTTGTATTTATTTATTTTTATACCATACTGCACTGGTCTTTGTCTGGCTTATGTCATCTAGTATAATGCCCCACAGTCAGTTCAGTTCAGTCACTCAGTCATGTTCGACTCTCTGCGACCCTATGGACTGCAGCACACCAGGCTTCCCTGTCCATCACCAACTCCCAGAGTTTACTCAAACTCATGTCCATCAAGTCGGTTATGACATCCAACCATCTCATCCTCTGTCGTCCCCTTCTCCTCCCACCTTCACTCTTTCCCAGCATCAGGGTCTTTTCCAATGAGTCAGCTCTCCGCATCAGGTGGCCAAAGTATTGGAGTTTCAGCTTCAACAACAGTCCTTCCAATGAATATTCAGGACTGATTTCCTTTAGGATGGACTAGTTGGATCTCTTTGCAGTCCAAGGGATTCTCAAGAGTCTTCTCCAACACCACAGTTCAAAAACATCAATTCTCCAGTGCTCAGCTTTCTTTATGATCCAACTCTCACATCCATATATGACTACTGGAAAAACCATAGCTTTGACTAGACAGACCTTTGTTGGTAAAGTAATGTCTCTGCTTTTTAATATGCTGTCCAGGTTGGTCATAGGTTTTCTCCCAAAGAGCAAGCGTCTTTTAATTTCATGGCTGAAGTCACCATCTGCAGTGATTTTGAAGCCCTAAAAATAATGCCCTGCAAGTTGTCACAAATGGCAAGATTTCCTTCTTTTTAAGACTGGATAATATTGTACTGTACGTGTGTGTGTGTGTGTCTGTGTGTGTGTGTGTCTGTTTCTGTGTGTGTGTCTGTGTGTGTGTGTATGTGTATGTAGATAGATAGATTTGTGATATGTATCATATTTTTTTATCCACTCATCTGCTAACATACATTTGGGTTTCTCCCATGTCTTGACCACTATCAACAGTGCTGCAGTGAAGAATGTCCATGTGTGTAAACTCATTTTGTCACATTCTTCCACAAGTCACCATTGGCAGGATGAATGTTTGAAAGTTATCTCCTCAAAATAGTTCCTTAAATTGATGCATTTTAAAAGGGATTATGAAATGTTTAATATTGTATTAATTTTCTACACAGAGTTTACATTATGTATGACTGACATTAATAAATATTGTTAATTTTACACTAATAAATATTACATTATAAACAATTTCCGAGAGCAACGAAAAATCCTAATTGCAAAACTCAGTTGTATACATGGATTTGTACATGAGTACTGTAAAATTGTGTCAATATTTGTCATCTAGTCCTCTGAGAATACAAAATTCATGACAAAGAGGGAGGTTAGTGAGTGTTTTCTTAGTTCATTCCCAAAAGAGGATCAGAAAAGAAATCATCACTGAAAATAATTTTAATGCAAGCTTCACCAAAAAAAGCCTGTCCCTGGAGTATAGAAATACACTGAAGAGGGGCACAGATGGAATCTCTACTCAGAGAGTTTGGTTTTGATCTTTCTGAGTTGTATTTTATCACTGGTTTGAATTCAGCTATTACTGGCTCTTTGTTGGTTCAGCAGCAATACATGAGTCGGTGTTTTGAAAAGTAGTGTTAAGTATCATTTAAAATGTTATTTTAAAAGCTGACTTCCACTGAGAAGATTTTCTAATAAGTATGTTTCTGTGACTCATCTATGTATATATAAAAATATTGAAATTAGAGAAATATGATTGTATGATTGGTATGATGCAATTTTATAGTGGTGTTAATAAATGATAGTTCCTTGTATACATAGAGATTACATTGAAGGATTACCAGCATTTCTATTCATTCAAAATATAGTTGCAGCATCCATCCTTCTACTTAGAAATGTTAAATATAAATCATGGATAAATATACTGATATAAACATCATTGCTGGGATGTGTAGACCTTTCAGACCCTGACAGATGCAATCTCCTTAACTAAGATATCTCCCAAGCTAAATGGATGGTTCAGCTGAATCACAAATAGTGACTCCATCTAAGCAGAAAATAGTCACAGATAATTAGTAAACATACTTGTACTTGAATGCGAGACACCTTCTTCACATAGAAGATCAATTGTTAGTTCACAGACATGGACATGGAAACATCAGAATTCCTGCTGTAACAGTAGTTGAAGTAAATGTAGTACCCCAAAACACTTTAAATATTTGATCATATTTTTATGAACTTATAAAATTCACTTTTACTAATTTTTTGGAACAGAGTGTTCCAATTGTAAATATCTAATGTCATTTGTTCAGAGAAGGCAATGGCAACCCACTCCAGTACTCTTGCCTGGAAAATCCCACGGACGGAGGAGCCTGGTAGTCTGCAGTTCATGGGGTTGTGAAGAGTCGGACACGACTGAGCAACTTCACTTTCACTTTTCACTTTCATGCATTGGAAAAGGAAATGGCAACCCACTCCAGTGTTCTTGCCTGGAGAATCCCAGGGACAGCGGAGTCTGGTGGGCTGCCGTCTATGGGGTTGCACAGAGTCGGACACGACTGAAGCGACTTAGCAGCAGCAGCAGCAGCAATGTTATTTGTCTATATATGAGTTTGCTAAGAAGGAAAAAAAAGTTATATTTCAACTCTTTGTTTGAAATCACTTGTAGATAAGGATCATCTGAGCTACCTTTCTTACCAGTCATGGAATGCAAACAGATGCTTGGGTTGCACTGAATAGGGCTTATTAAGGCTTTACAGGCAGGTCAGGATCAGGTTCTGAATGTCCTGTATAACAGGTTCAGATATGTAGGTTTTTTTCACTAACAGCCTCTTCTAACTGTAAGACTTATAATGAAAAATAAAAAGCACACTCTGACCATCCTTCAGATCCTTTTTCCAAATCCCTAAATTAGATTTTCTGTGAAATGTCTGTGGTGGTTATATAAGTGATGGAATTTAATTCCAGGAGTCTCTTAATTAAGTTAGCCCAGTGAGGCTGATTTTTGTCACAACGATCATGGAATCAGCCAAGCAGTATTATATGCCCAAGAAAAATCTGACTAAAATGTTTAGTACAGTGACCACACCGTTAATAATCTCAATTATAGAGCACATACTGCATCTTTTGAAGTGGTTCCAAAACCGTTTTTTCCAGTGTGTGTATATTTGTTGAATAAGCAGTTCCCGAAACCTTCCTCCTCACTGCCTCAGGATTAAAGCTAATTATATTATGTTCTACCTTTTCTTACTGTGGGTATTTACAAACCTTTGGACTATTACCTCTTCATCTTTGCAGATTTCAACACCTGGGCCACTGCCACATGCTCCAATAACTTCCCTGACATGTTCTTTGGAGCTTTCGAGGTTTTATCTGTCTCAGATATTGGACTTTCTCTCCTCCATTGATATGATCCTCCAATGTGTCATAGCTACTGACTTCCAAGGTCATCCCTTGGACCTCAACATGATCATTAGCTACAATTGCTCCATAATTTTGCTACTCCTTATCTCCAGTTCCCTAAAGCCACCATAACAGAGATACATTATCCCTACACTTGCTTCACCATGCACTCACTTCCCTTTCGCTCACTTTGGTTCTGTGTCTGAGCATTGTAACCGGGAACATAATAACGACATCCTCTCTCCTTTCATCATACTTTCTCAGAAACATGCCAACACTGGTGAAACGCAGGTCCCCATGTGCTTCGTATCTCCCCAGGGGGCTGAGGAACACAGCCAGGAAAACTGCACAACTGTCCCGATGGGTCCAACGTTAAATTCATGACGGCTGACTCCAAAGGGGCCCCATGGCTGCAGCCCTGCCTCATGACCTTCCGTCCCATCATCTCACTTCCAACCTGTTCTCCTTCCCTTCAGCTATATTCCCCGATTCGTTAAAAATAACAGCGTATTTCTTCCTTCCCTCTTAAATTAGTCATAATTGTGGCCTTCACTTGCTTTTGTCTCATTCTTTCTCGACCTATTCCAAAAGGCTCTCATACACAGCAGAGCAGTTCTCGTGTACTCACCAGCAGTCTTCATGGTGCTAAAGCCAGTGGGAAGTTCTCAGCCTTCATCCTGACTAATCGTCAGCATTTGACACAGACCATTCCTTCTTTATTAAAGCATCTTCTTGGTGTTCACTTGGTGTTTCTCTCTTTCTGTCTACACCCGCTCCTCGGGAGATCTTCCAGCTGTATGCTTAGGACTCACAGGTTTCTATCTCTAGCTCTTCCTTCTCTGTTGAGCCTCAAACCCAACTGGCAACCCAGAGTCATCACAATCTATTCGGCATCTCAAACCCTCTACCCCTGCTGTATAGAAAATAAATAACTAAGAAAGACCTACTGTGTAACTCAGTATTTTGTATTTCTAAAAGAAAAGAATTTTTAAAAAGTAGTAGATTTATATGTATGTACAACTGAATCACTTTGCTGTATACCTGAAACTAACAACATCGTAAATCAACTATATCAATTAAAAATAAATGGATATCCAATTAAAAAAATAAATTTAAAAAATGTTTTTAAAATGCTTTAACTACCTAAAAAAATAAATAAAATAAAATATAAATATGTATTGACCACTTTAAAAAAATGGATAAATACAATTATTCTTAAAAAAAAAAACTAAAAAACAAAACCAAATGTTCTCCCCTCAGTTTTCTCCATCTGTGTCAGCTGTATTCATTAATTTGTTTTAATTTTATTGCTCAAAACTTCAATGTCCATTGATTTCAAATGTTAATGTAGGATTTCCTTTCATTGTATATCCTTATAAGGACATACCATATAATTATATCTCAGTTCTCATTATTTTAAGATTGGGAGTTGAAAAATTAATTCTGAAGTGATGTGCCTTGTATCAGTCAGCAATGAAGCCTGGTATACAAAGATATGTGCATAATAGTATCTGTTTTACTAAGCCAGCTTTTTTGTTGTTGTTTTTTGGTTGTACCATGTGGCATGTGGAATTTTAGTACCCCAAGTATGAATTGAACCAGTGCTCCTGCATCAGGATCTTGGAGTCTTAACCACTGGACCACCAGAGAAGTCCCCAGTGTGTTTTTTAAAAGCACAAATAATTAGAAAGCTCATGTGTAAATATATAAATATTTATAATTTTCCATATTCCTTATGGAGTTGCTTTCAGTTCAGTTCAGTTCAGTCACTCAGTCATGTCCGATTCTTTGTGACCCCATGGACTGCAGCACAACAGGCTTCCCTGTCCGTCGCCAACCACCAGAGCTTGCTCAAACTCATGTCCATCGAGTTGGAGTTGCTTTAGCCTTACTCACTCATGATTCCGGTATTAAAAATTGAAGGCCTCTCCTGCTGGGTGTGCTTTTGGGTGGTGGCAGTGGCGGTGGAGGTGGCGGTTTGTCATGGATATAGATAAATAAATATTTATCATGAACAGCGAGCACTATAAAGTTTCTCAGCATGTTTCCTGTGACCATAGATCCCAGAGACTTGAAGCCTCAAATCAGCATCAGTCACAATGCGTAGGTACCCCTTTCCACTAAGCTGTCTCCTTCAGTTTTCACCCTAGGACTGTCAATGTCGTCTGATGTGTCCTACGTGTGTAGTCCTACCAACCAGAATCCCTTTCTCTCTCTAATGAGAGGGATAGAACAGAAGATGTTTAGACAGATTATGTATCCATAGGCATATCACTATACGTCAGGCCCTATACCTTTTCCAACTCATAGACTGTCTCCTCCTCATTAACCTGTAATGTTTTTAAGAGGTCTGGGAGTGAGTGTGTTTCGTTTCCCATTCCTTCTTCAGTGTCTATCCCAGGGAGACCCTCCTGACAGACTTTTATTGGATAAATGCAAATTCTCACTGAATGAATGAGTGGATGAATGATCCTATGTTACTGTTGTTATTTAGTCACTGAGTCGTGTCAGACTCTTTGTGACCCTTTGGACCGCAACACACCAGGCGTCCCGTCCTTCACTATCTCCCGG
Organism: Moschus berezovskii; assembly: GCF_049115385.1. NCBI lineage: Eukaryota > Metazoa > Chordata > Mammalia > Artiodactyla > Moschidae > Moschus > Moschus berezovskii. Next base: position 120,380,815 of record NC_142462.1, read on the forward strand.
AGTTTGCTCAAACTGATATCTGTTGAGTCGGGACTGCTGTCTAACCATCTCTTCCTCTGCCACCCCCTTCTCCTTTTGCCTGCAATCTTTCCCAGCATCATGATTATAGGGAACGATCCTATATCATCATGAATATAGAGAATGATCCTATACTCATTCTCTAAACATAAGTGATATTAAATCACCACAAGGAGATGCATGTCAGGCAGTTTGTGACAAGTGTCCAAAAAATCTCAGAGGAGATAGCATCTAGTCATAACTGAGAGTGACTGGAAAGGTTTTATGGAATATGGGTTCTTTCATGAGCCAAGATAAATGAATATGGACAGAATGAACCCAATCAGTAGAAACAGAGGCAAAGATGACTATGTGTGGAGAATGTAGAACAAGTTTGAGAAATTCGAACAATAGTCGAGCTATACTATAGAAATAAAACCACCAGATACACTTTATGGGCACTTTGAATGCTAAGTCAGAGATCAGGCATTTTACTGGCTAGGTAGCAAATAGAAAAAACAGCAGGGAGTATATGGAATACATAATATTCACATTGAAAACATGTAGAATTGAATGGTGGCCACAGCAAAGTACATGAAGAGAAGTATTAATGGGAAATAGACATTTTTCTGCTTTTACTCTTCGCAAATGCAGACACATGAACTTCTCTGCCCATGATTCATTTTCCTGGAGGGCTCCAGGCAGCAAGCCTTTATCTTTCCTAGGCTTTAGGAAGAGGGCAAGGTTACAGCTGCATCAAAGGGTAGAAACAGCCCAGTTGTTTTGTTCATGATGGCTTTCGATTTTTACTGGTGAACTTAAAGCTGTAATTCTTAGAAGAGAATGATGAAAGGGAGGACATGAGGTAGGGCAGCTTGTTATATTCTGAAGGTTCAGGTTGCAACTGAATACAAAGGACTTAGCAAAATTCATTTTGAAACAGAACATTTAAATTGCAAATAGTGCAAATAAATCAAAGTGCATACTGATTTAATTGGCTGACTTAAAAAAGAAAAATACTCAACAGTAACAATACAGCTTGATTTGTCATTTGACAAATGGTGAACTGGGAGAACTGAACCCATCTCGTTTATTTTTGCAGAAAAATCTAGCCCATAATGTACTCTCCAGACCTTACCAAAGGATTAAGCTTTATAACCTACTCAATATTGCTAAATGGCTTTATTCTTATTAGTTTTACCTCATAATTTTGCAGTTAATAATAAAACTGCTCTGTGTTGCTATTTGATATCTTATTTCTTCAGTAGATAGCATAAGATGAGGGCCCTGTCTGACACTTTTGTTGAATCTTGAACTTCTCATTTAATGACTAAAATTGCGATATCATTGCCTAGGCACTGTTTGATTCTTTTCAACCCTTTGGACTGTAGCCCACTAGGCTCATCTGTCCATGAGATTTTTCCAGACAAAAATACTGGAGTGGGTAGCCTTTTGCTTCTCTAGTGGATTTTCCTGACCCAGGGATTGAACCCAAGTCTCCTGCATCTCCAGCAGAGCAAGCACATTCTTTACCCCCTGAGCCATTGGGAAAGTCAATATCATAGCATTAATTAAAGTATCCTGAGTTGATACCCTCTTCTACTTCAAAGTGGAGGATCCAATTTACAGTAGACCCTTCTTTGGGAGCTTAATAGCTATTTATTATTGTTCCATTTATTTTATGATTTTTTCAGCTACTCCTTTTTATACAGAATTCTAGAGTTCATTGATAAGTTGAATAGTCTTTAGATTGCCTTTTTTTTTTCACTTAAAACATAGGTTTATATTTTAGGAAGACAAGGGATAAGAAGCAGTCTCCCATTGTTTCTTTCTTTTTTTTTGCTTTTATGACATCTGCTCTTCTAAGCTTGTTTGACCTTACTGTATATATTAGAGATGAAAGAGGGGAGTAGATGTTTGGAATCAGAAGCCTCATTCTGTTTATTCTGGTGTTCCAACCCTTGTTCTCCCCAGTTGTACTTTAAGCCTAGTCCTATTATTGTTTTCAGTAAGGATTTTTGACAGATGCATTTTATATTTAATATAATGAGAAAAATGTAGAAAAATATCTTACCTTCAATGAGGTCACAGTGTGAGAAGAGATTCAGTAATCACTCAGCTAATTAGCTGGATTATAAATTAGAGGCTTCCAGTTAGCAAAATTTCTGTTTAACTGGATTTTCTAATTAACTCAGGATTAACCCATCTGTTTAGCTGTTTAGAGTAGAGAAGCTTTTGACTAAGGGGTTATTCTCACTGGTACTCCTGTGTGCATATAAATATGAGTTGATAGTTCAATGTATAATTTTAGAGTTCATTTTTTGCCAGTGCAAGATAGCATTCGACCGGGGAGATACTTATAAGAAAAATAAGTAAAGCGCATCTTCTAAGAAGGGCTTATGCCGAGAAACAGGCACTGCACGTGACACAACTGCACCTGGGAACAGTCCCCAATCTGGTGAAGGAGTTAGACAAGTAAAGAAATGGTTACCGTACAATGAAGTGTGCGCTGCTCAGCACGGAGGAGGAAGCATCTCCTTCCATCTGCAGGCGCAGGAATGGTTTCCAGAGGACAAGGGACAGCATGGAAGCAGGTTAGGGATGTACAGGGCATTTCCTATGAATGGCTTCCAGAAATTCCTAGTTACATTGATTTGAACAAGTGAAAAGGTAAATGTCTTAGTCTGTTCAAGCTACTATAACAAAACACGTTAGGCTGAGTGGCTTATGAACAACAAGCATTTGTTTCTTACTGCTCTAGAGTCTGGGAAGCACAGGACCAAGGTACTTGCAGCTTTGGTGTCTGGTGAGATCCTGCTTCCAAGACACCTATCTTTTCACTAAAACCTTATGCAGTAGAAAAGAAGAGTGCTTCCTGGGTCTCTTTGATAAGGACACTAATTTCATGCATACTGCCCTCATGACCTAATCACCTTCCAAAGGCCTACATCCTAATACCATGACCTTGGTGGTTAGGATTAAACATAACAAACTTTAGGGGAACACAGAAATTCTGATCAGAGCAGATCGTGTTGACTCCTTCTCATTCTATTTTGAGAAATAAAGTATTTATTGCTACACAACAGGGTGCAAATCTTGTGTCAATTCTGTGTAACCCAATCAGTAAAGATATTTATTGATTCTTCCTCCTTTTACAATAGGGGTGACTTCTCTCAGTTGTAAAGATAAGCTCTCTTTTTGAATTCTATCCCCTTATATTTTTAGAGAAACTTTGCACCATAGACTTTTACTTTTCTCCCCTGTGTACCGGAATGCTCGCTTCTCATCAAATCACTGTCATCAACTTTTAAACACACTCCAGTCTGTCCATGCGAACCTGGATTCTGTCCATGTGACCTTATAACCTCTGTTTCTCTTTACAATAGAAAATGTCTAGGAGAGTTGTCTCCAGTTCCGCGCTGCCACTTAATCTTGGTGACTCCAGTCTGGCTTTTGCCTCCATCACTCAACCAGGACAGCCCTCCTCAAAGGTCACTAATGATTCTGTATCTCTTAATAAAATGGACTTTTCTGTTCTTCTCTTGCTTCTCCTCTCTGATGCATTTGACACTATAAATCAATTTTCCTTTCTTGAGATCATCTCTTTCATTGGTTTCCATAACATCACACACTTATTTTCTCTTATTTCTTTGAATTCTGCCAGTTCCCACTAATTTTCCTTTTGGGGCTCATTCTCTTTTATTTAGTCATTCAGTGAGGACTCCTGAAAACTCAGTCTCAGGCTCCTTTCTCCTTTTAGACTTCCTCTTTGAATTAGGCAATCTAATCCGTACCCATGGATTCAGTGTCTGCACATTCTTAAAAATTCCTAAATTTAAATTTCCAGTCATGACTTGCCTTTTAATATATCTGGGTTTACTTAATAGGAATCTCCCAAATGCAACATTTGCAAAACTGAACACATTTGTCGTTTCTTACATCCTGAAATCTGGCTGCCCCCATTGTTTTCTATATAGGAAGTACACAAATACCTTATTCTTTAGGTTATCAGACCATGAAAAATGCCTTTAGCTTTTTGTTTTGTTTAATTGTTATTGGAGTATAGTTGATTTACAATGTTATATTAGTTTCTGCGGTACCGCAAAGTGAATCAGTTATACACATAATATCTACTCTTTTTAGATTCTTTTCTCCTATAGCCCACTACAGATTATTGAGTAGAGTTCCCTGTGCTATAAAGTAGGTCCTTATTAGTTATCTATTTTATATATAGTATTGTGTATTTGAAAGTCGCTCAGTCGTGTCTGACTCTTTGTGACCCCATGGACTACGTAGAATTCTCTAGGTCAAAATATTGGAGTAGGTAACGTTTCCCTTCTCCGGGGGATCTTCCCAACCCAGGGATGAAACCCAGGTCTCCCGCATTGCAGGCGGATTCTTTACCAGCTGAGCCACAAGGGAAGCCCGCATTGTGTGTATGTCAGTTCCAGTCTCCCAATCTGTTCCTTTTCCCCCTCTTACCCCCCAGTAATCATAAGTTTGTTTTGACATCTGTAGCTCTATTTCTGTTTTGTAGACAAGCTCATCTGAACCTTTCTTTTAGATTCCACATACAAGCACGTACCACACACAAAGCGGTATTTGTCTTTCTCTGTCTGTCGCTTCACACAGGATGACAATCTCTAGGTCCATACATGCTGCTGCAGGTTTTTAAAGCACTTCCAGCAAAGTTTCTCAATGATGACACTAATGACATTTCAGGCTAGATATGTCTTTCTTGTACTGTGAGAGTCACTTCTATGCATTACGGGTTGCGGATTTTATAATGGAATGGAATGCTACCTATGAAATTTTGAACCTGTTTTAAATAAAATGTACATATTTTTCACATCAATTAGAATTTGTTGTGAATGTGCTTTCTACTCCATGCCCTACACACTGCAGTAAAGCCCTGTGCCTCTGGGTGTTTTCAAACTGCCTGTGGGCAGACAACGACTCTGTTAATATCTGGAACTCTGCGAGCATCTAAAAGAGAGCTGAAACATGCAAGTCTAAAAGCAACCTGTTTCCTTTGATACGTCTTCATGTTTTATGACCTAGGTTGGGATGGCAAAATGACAAAATTTGGATGTGTTCGAATATTTAAGAGCCATGATATTAGAATCTATTAAAATAGTAATGCTTTGTTGTCATTTTAAATAGTATGTAGATTTCAAAATAGAAACTTTTAATACTCTCTAAAAATACATTGTTAGTCCATTAAAATAACGAATAGCTAATAGCAATAAATGGAGAGAAATTGAAACTTACTGAAGGTCACAGAGCCTGAAAGATTAGAATTGAGAGTAGAAAGTGGAAAATATGTTCTTAATGACTATTCAACTGGGTTTCAAGTTCAAGGTTATGCCCTCTATCAATTAGTCAATAGTTGCAGTATGCTATGCCACAGTTGCTGAGCTTAACACTTTAAGGAAACATTTTTTGCTCAAATAAATATGTTAAATTTTTATGTTCATTTAAAGTAGCCATATGAAAATAGAATCCTATGTATGACTACTAGAAAAAAATGTTTTTAGTTTTTCCATAATTGTAATGTAGAGTACTTTTAAAAGTCCCTCGACGATTATTTGATAATCAAATTGAAATGTTTCCTACCAAGATAATTAGACATTGTATCTTATCTCAATGTTTGAAATCTCCCTTCTAATTTTTATATCGAGGGAGAGATGGAATTGTCCAGTGTTTTCCAAGGAAAAAAGCAACAGCAATAATATAATGTTAATAATAATATATTCATATATAAATATTCATGATATCTTCCATTAGCATATGGTTGTATATGCACTTTTAACATATATTAAAAGTTAAGGCTATGCTTGTTCTGCATGTAATTGATGTGTCTGTTAATAAGGAGAAGCTGATGAGGACAAGTAGGAAAGCTAGTTTTGATTATTTGAAAGAGTGTAATAGAGAGAAATTTGCAGAGTCCTTGTAAAGTATGTTGTGGCTTCAGTTGCACATGGAGGTGCCTGCTACCCTGGGAAGTTTTAGCACTTCAGATAAATTAGCTGTGGTCTGCCATGCTGTGAAGACCAAATGCCAGGGTTCTGGACAGCTGCCAGACTGCTGTTTTCCCTCCTCGGACTGGGGCAGTGACCTAGAAACACTGTAATCTTGTGTCTCGTTTGTTGCTTAGGTATGTGTACATGTGCTGAGACGGGTATACTCATACAGTGGGTTTGTGCAAGTTCTCTCGGTAACTTCACAGTCTTAGTCTGGGGACAGAGAGGGAGAAGTAGAGATAATTTATTGATTCATCAACAGAGAGATTTGAAAAAAAGCACTCTGTGTTTGCTCTGCTCTTGGTATGTGGGATATGACAAGATTTTGAAATGTGAGTCTTTCGATCTTTAAGATCAAAATCTGCCCAGAAAAGACATAGTTCCTGTAGGTTTTGCTGCAATAAATGGGTGGAGCCCACTTCAGGCTGGAAATCTACAGATCACTTCAAGGTATCATTAAGGTAATAATTCTACACAAGAACCCACAGCAACAGCAAGATAAAGATCTCTGCCAAGATTCCCCTTAGACCAGTGAGTCTCAGACTTGAATAAGCATCAGAATTAACAGGAGGGCTCAGTAGAGCTGATTGCTAAGATACGCCTTGAGTGTTTCTGATTAAGTAGGTCTGGGGAGGAGCTGGAGAATTTGCATTTCTTACAGACAACTAAGTGATGCAGATGCTGCTGTGACCACATTCTGAGAACCACTACTTTAGGAAATAGGACTGCAGCAAGGAGCGGAAAGAATTGTTTTAAAGGAAAATTGTGACTTAACATTGGAGAAGGAAATGGCAACCCATTCCAGTACTCTTGCCTGGAAAATCCCATGGACAGAGAAGCCTGGTGGGCTACAATCCACGGTGACTTAACATGGTTGTAATCAAAACCTAGCCATTTAAGCTAGTTTTGCATATTTTGCCTATTTGCATATTTCGATCAATTTTCTCTTATCTGATGTTGACCAACCTAGACAGCATATTAAAAAGCAGAGACATTACTTTGCCAACAAAGGTCCATCCAGTCAAGGCTATGGTTTTTCCAGTAGTCATATATGGATGTGAGAGTTAGACCATAAAGAAAGCTGAGCGCCAAAGAATTGAAAAAAACGGTGGTGTTGGAGAAGACTCTTAGAGTCCCTTGGATTGCATGGAGATCAACCAGTCAATCCTAAAGGAAATAAGTCCTGAATATTCATTGGAAGGACTGATGCTAAAGCTGAAACTCCAACACTTTGGCCACCTGATGAAAAGAACTGACTCATTTGAAAAAACCCTGATGCTGGGAAAGATTGAAGCCGGAAGGAGAAGGGGACGACAGAGGATGAGATGGTTGGATGGCATCACCGACTCAATGGATAAGAGTTTGAGTAAATTCCAGCAATTGGTGATGGACAGGGAGACCTGGTGTGCTGCAGTCCATGGAGTTGCAAAAAGTCAGACACTACTGACTGAACTGAACTGAACTGATGTTGACAGGCTGCAAGACTTTGATGCTATATTGTGTGATAGTTAAATGTGTTGGGGTTAGTGCCACACTTCTTAGATGATCAAATCTCAGCTCTGTCATTTATTAACTGTGCAATTGGGGGCAAGATATTTATGTTCTGGGAGCAATTACTTTTTCACCTATAGAATAGGAATAATAACACCTACCCCTAGTGTTGCTATTAGGATTCTTTTATAACACATACACTATGTTTGGAACAGTGTCTGACAAGCTGTAAATACTTAGTAAAACTTAGCTGTCTTTCTCCTTCTTATCTTTTTATTATTATATTTTTCTTGATTGCTAGCTGTTATAGGGATTTAAAGGCTCACACACTACCACCCAAGTATGCTGATTTATTAATTTATAATTGAAACTTATACAAGCTCTAAGGGATGAAGAGAAGTTACAATGCACTCTCCAGCATTATCCAAAGAAACTGAAATAAGTTTAGAAGCTACTAACAGAATTTAGAGATCTCATTTCATTGCTCAGTAAGTGTTGTGTAATTTATTCTTCACTAAAGGAACAATTGCATATGCCAAATGTTTAAATATCCTTAGTGACAAGCTAGGGAATCTTTCCATCGAGTAACACTGAAAATAATTTTAAAAGATTTGTTTGTTCAACTTTGAAATAAGTTTAAAATGAATGCGTTCTAAAAACATATTTAGTTTTTAAATTTAATGATGCCTGCTAAGTCACTTCAGTTGTGTCCGACTCTTTGCAGCTCCATTATGGACTGTAGCCTGCCAGACTCCTCTGTCCATGGGGATTCTCCAGGCAAGAATACTAAAGTGGGTTGCCATGTCCTCCTCCAGGGGATCTTCCTGACCCAGAGAACCAACCCATGACTTTTATATCTCCATCATTGGCAGGGGAGTTCTTTACCACTAGTGCCACCTAGCAAGGCTAAAGTTAATGATATTTTAGGGTAACAAAAAGCACAGCTTACTATCATGTAACCTGACAAAACCACCGTATTTCCAAAGGAAACAGCAAACTAAAAAATTACATGGAAAAAGAAACAGACAAATCTAAATACTACAAGATAAAATTGAAATTAACATTGTAAAAGAAACATCGCACTGGAAAAATTAAACAAGTGGGAAGACTTTAAGGCTATTGCAATAGAGGAAAGAGAGCAGAACTCAGTCTGAGCTCAACTCCACTGAAACACAGGATAGGGAAATCTGTGTAAGCCACCTGTGTTTGCTACTGGCTTTACCCAAAAATTATCCAAGCCAGACTTCAACAGCAAGTGAACCATGAACTTTCAGATGTTCAAGCTGGGTTTAGAAAAAGCAGAGTAATCAGAGATCAAACTGCCAACGTCCATTGGATCATTGAAAAAACAAAGAGTTCCAGAAAAACATCTACTTCTGCTTTATTGACTACACCAAAGCCTTTGACTGTGTGGATCAAAACAAACTGTGGAGAATTCTTCAAGAGATGGGGATATCAGACCACCTGACCTTCCTTCTGAGAAATCTGTATGCAGATCAAGAAGCAACAGTTAGAACTGGACATAGAAAAACAGACTGGTTCCAAATTGGGAAAGGAGTACATCAAGGTTGTATATTGTCACCCTGGTTATTCGACTTATATGCAAAGTACATCGTGTGAAATGCTGGGCTGGATGAAGCACAAGCTGGAATCAAGATTGCCAGGAGAAATATCAATAACCTCAGGTACACAAATGACACCACCCTTATGGCAGAAAGCAAAGAAGAATTAAAGATCCTCTTGACAAAAATAAAAGAGGAGAGTGAAAATGTTGGCTTAAAACTCAACATTCAGAAAACTGAGATCATGGCATCCGGTTCCATCACATCATGGCAAAAAGATGGGGAAACAATGGAAACAGTAAGAGGCTTTATTTTGGGGGGCTCCAAAATCACTGCAGATGGTGACTGCAGTCAGGAAATTAAAAGATGCCTGCTCCTTGGAAGAAAAGCTATGACCAACCTAGACAGCATATTTAAAAGCAGAGACATTACTTTGCCAACAAGGTCCATATGGTCAAGCCTATGGTTTTTCCAGTAGTAGTGTATGGATTTGAGAGTTGGACCATAAAGAAAGCTGAGCAGCAAAGAATTGATGCTTTTGAACTGTGGTGTTGGACGAGACTCTTGAGAGTCCCTTGGACTTCAAGGAGATCCACCCAGTACATCTTAAAGGAAATAAGTCCTGAATATTCATTGGAAGGACTGATGCTGAAGCTGAAATTCCAATATTTTGACCACCTGATGCAAAAAACTGACTCACTGGAAAAGCCCCTGATAATGGGAAAGATTGAAGGCGGGAGGAGAAGGGGATGACAGAGGATGAGATGGTTGGATGGCATCACTGTCTCAATGGACATGAGTTTGAGCAGGCTCTGGGAGTTGGTGAAGGACAGGGAAGCCTGGCGTGCTGCGGTCCATGGTGTGACAAAGAGTCGGACATGAGTGAGCAACTGAACTGAACTGAACCTTAACACTTAGTTGCTCAGTCATTTCCGACTTCTGCACACCATCGATTAGAGCCAACCAGGCTCCTCTGTCCAGGGAATTGTCCAAGCAAGAATACTAGAGTGGGTAACCATTCCCTTCTCCAGGGGCTTTTCCTGACGCAGAGATGGGATACAGGTCTCCAGCATTGCAGGTGGATTCTTTACTATCTGAGCCACTTTACTATCTGTACCATAGCAAAATATTAGCATTTTCATGATTTAGCCTATTTATTCGTATTTAGCACATATGAGCAAAAGATGTTTAGGGTCATTTGCTATTTAAGAGTTTATAATCACAGCTTGTTGTTGTGTGCTGTTTAGTCACTACGTGGTGTCTGACTCTTTGTGACCCCATGGACTGTAGCCTGTCCATAGGATTTCCCAGCCAAGAATACTAGAGTGAGTCACCATTTTCTTCTCCAGGGTATCTTCCCACCCAGCGATCGAACCCACGTCTTTTGCATTGACAGGATTCTTTACTATCTGAGCCACCAGAGAAACCCTAGTATGAGGCTTTTAAAAAGATTTACATCTCTTTGGAGCAGAGAAAGTATCTACAATTACAAGGTTTCTAAAGTAAGTGCTCTACAAAAAGCAAGGTCAGGAGTCTAGAGTCAGAAAGAAATCCACTTAAAGTTTAGGCAAGTTGAGAACATGAAGGCTATTTTGGTCAACATCTCCTTAATGGCTACCCACTCTAATATTCTGGCCTGGAGAATTCCGTGGACTGTCCATCAGGTCAAAAAGAGTCGGACACGACTGAGCGACTTTCACTTCATGTTCAATCACAGCAACAATGTGGGGCCAGAACACACTTGGAAAGAAACCAGCAAGAGGAAGATTGTTGAGGTTCCATGCCTGTGGATGAGAACATTCATAGATTTTTTCAATGTGTCCATATCGGAAGTCAAGCCCACACCCTTGAAATTTCTCAGGTATGAATACTTCATACAAGGCTTGCTGCTCGCAACCACACTGTAGTTGTCCCTTTGACCCCACGTCTTCAGCAGCCAGGATGAGTGTGCCTTCATATCACTGGCTCCATGGGGTGGATCTTGGTCTAGGATACTCATCATTCCCATAGCTTTTTAAAGTGATCTGGAGTTGCAAGGGTATGTTCACCTCCACTGCCCTGCATGTCAGTTTCCTTCTTTATGTCCAACAACGAATCCTCATTAAAGATCTCAGTTTGGCTTGATGGGGACAGAACTTGCCAGAAATTGATGCTCATGGTTGGGTATGTTTTTGGCATCCATCCCAATGTTTTCACCTTGTAGAATGAAGAGAATTGTCTTCTGTTTCACAATTTTTGCTCAAAATTTCGTACTACCCATTCAGTCAACAGGTGTGGAGAAACTGCTGTGTTATCAAGAAAGGTTTAAAGCTTTGTTTATTTTGGACTCAGACAAATATTCTTCTGATTGGAAAGTTGGAATGTAATTCTGCAGCCTGGATGGGGAAGTTGTGGAATATTACAACTAGGAGAGGGAGGCATGTTATGTTGTACTGTTATAGTACACTCTGACTTAAACACTAGTTTACACACAGCCTTTCCTGAAGGCCTATCTGTCTAAACCCTGAACTATTAAGCTTATGGGCCAAGTGACTTTTACTTCCTTTTTCTTCAGATAAGTCCATTAATTTTTATTCCTGTAACCTCTTTTCAAATTCAAGCTCCAATTAAACATCTTTACATTATAGCCTTTGTGTAGTGCTGTTTTCTCCAGCAGATATATTCGAAATTAATAATCAGTTGTTTACTAGACTGGAAGCAAAGCTATTTGGATGTTTTAGGATAGTATTTTACTCCAGCTCTTATAGATTATAGATAATTATTTAGGCTTCAACATAATATCTGTGTTTATGAGTCTCTCTCACCTGACAGTTCCAGATAAATATAAAATTCTAACTTTCCAGTTTCTACACTCCACCCTTAACTTGTGCTTTTGTTGATGTGGGTGATGACATGTGTGAGAGGGGTGCAGTGGTGGGGGAATGGGAGGTGATTAGTGAATCACGAGAAAACACCTTTTTCCAAGTAACAACTATTGTAATACTGAATAGATCTGCAGACACCCGAATCATGTACTTTTTATTAGGGGATATTATAGGTTTACTAGCAATTTAGCTTCCAAATAAATCATTTGAAAAATGGGTAAATACATGTGTTTGGTTTGACCTTTTGCTGACCTTATCTCTCTGCATTCTAGGTAAATGCATCAATTCAGAGCAAAAGATAAATAAAGCTAAATTAAGAAACAACTTTATTTGTGACTTTTCCATACACTCTTTTACATGATTATGTCTGGTATTTAGTTTGGGATAATTTTTAATTCTCTTAACTACTCCAGTCATTATTTAGTTGTTCCGTCTCCTTATGCGATCAATTATATCAGACCTAGGTTTTTTAGTTGAGTTACATTGAGGAAATTTCTTACATTTCTTGGGCCTCAAGGTTTAGCATAATTTGTAAAGTGTGTCCCAGCTCTTTTTGGATTCCTGTATTCTAGCACATAGCAATGTTTTAAACATTAAAACCCCACACAGACCTTAAAGATGTAGGTAAATATGTGTATGGGCAAGTTTATGGCTTCATGTTCTCTTTAATATGCAATTTCAGCTTCACCAATCCTAAAACTTGAAAGAGCATGATCCAAAGACCCTGCTGAAATAAACACTGCCCTCATTTGTCAGCAAGGTAACTGGTCGTCATTCTATTCCAGGAAGATCCGCTCTTCTGAGGAGCAGAGACCTGCTGGCTGCATTCATTTGCAACCTGTTCCTGACTGTTGTTTGGCTTGATTCTTCTTTAGGTCTCAGCCTCTTATCTACTGTTCACATTTGCTATTCCCACTGAAAAGGTTTTGTACAATTCTGGTTTTTTCCCATCAGTCACTTAAAAAAAGATACCCATAGGCACAGATATCAATCACCTTTTGAAGGTCCCTGGGAAATTATTATTTATGTGTTGGTGGTGAATCTGTTCCATCCTCTAAAAAGCATGGAGTTGCTAGAATAGGAACATGGTTAGGAAAATACAGCAGTCATTAACCCCCTTATCACTTTTCCCACAAATAAAGACAGGGCAACAACTGGCCAAGCCAGGGGCAATTGAGAGCAGAAAAGATCAACAGAATCAAAACCTAACACAGACTAATAAAACTTGATGCTGGGTCTTGCCACAGGTTTAAAATAATTTTATGTAAAAACACTGTCCTCAGAAAATGGAAGTCAGTACAATGATTTTAAAAAATGACTAGAGAATTCCAAATCTTATTCCTTTATATATTGTATAAGAAGGATTCTATTTGCTTTAGAATCTCATGGTTTATTTGTCTTTTTTTTTTTTTTTTAGTCTCATTTCCTTATTTTTACCAGCACCATTCCTCTCAGTGGCTAAGGGTGAAGTTAAAACCACCGTATTGTATTTGTCAGGTTATTAAAATGATGTTATATGTTCTCTCTGAAGGGGTGGCTCCACATAGATCATTTAACAATAAATGTTTCTTGAAAAGCTTCATTTCACAAAGGAAGGCAGGAACCAAAGAAGAGCTTGGGATGGAGAGAGTACAGGAGAAGAGAACAGATAGGGAAAGTGAGTCCAGTTAAAGGATGCCTGCCCAGCAGAACTCTGGGTCTCAACTGTTCTCTCACCAGGGGCTGGTGACCTCCTGCGTTATAAATGTCTGAAGTCTGCGTTATAAATGTCTGTTCCTGTCTATATTATTTTGCTTTGGATTTTAGTGTTCATGTTAAATATATAATTAAAAAAAAAAAAAAAGAAAACAACAATCTAGTTGGACTATGGTGCTAGAGACCTGGTGGTTCCAAAAGAGCTGTGTCAGGTAGAATTAGCTTGAGCAGGACACCATGTTATAGATTTGGTCTCAAAACTGTAGGACCAGAAACTATTTTCACCTTGCATTTTATGTTGGTTAGACTTCTAAGCCTAAGAATGTTGCTTAGAAAAAGCATTCTAAGAATGTTGCTTGATATAAGCATTCAAAAATGTTAGTTGTCATTTTTAGTTTAATTTGAATTTTCAACAAGCATATGTTGGTTTAATAATTTATGAAATATGTGTTTAATTACTTCATTCTCCTTTCAAGCTACTCAGTTCATAGTACCAAATTAATTGAGAAGCTGTATTAATTTTGACATGGAGGATGTAAAAAAGCGGAGTGAAGGATCTAGGTGGTTATAATTATATACTTTTCTTGGGGTCTCGTGCGTGTTATGTTATTTCACTTCTGTCTTACTCTGTGCCACCGTATGGTCTGTAGCCTCCCAGGTTCCTCTGTCTGTGGAATTCTCCAGGCAAGAACACTGGAGTTCATTGCTATTTCCTCCTCCAGGGGAATCTTCCCAACCCAGAAATCAAACCCAAATCTCTTATGTTTCCTGCAGTGGCAGGTGGGTTCTTTACCACTAGTGACCCCTGGGGTGTATAGAGTCTGGTAAGCTACCCAGCACCCCACCCCTGTGTGCCATCACAGAATTCTTCATTCAGTCCCAAGGCTGTCGGAAGCACAACATCAGACTAGGACACACTCTCTCTGTCCTTACTTCTGTGTGTTTCTCTGAATCTCTCCAGATAAATCCTGTTTGATTTTTTGAGCTACTGTCTTGTTTTCTAGATTGCAGGGTAGCAATCTTTCTTCTTTGGGTTGGTTTATTTATTTTTTTTAGTTTCACTTTCACTTATGCCACTGTTATGCTACAGCATTATGAAATGAAAGGAAATAGGATCTTTTTCTTCCTACTTTTATTGGGAGTCTTGCTACTTCAGAGTATTCCTAAAAAGTATTACTGTTTGTTTTACTGGAATGTTTTGGGGGTTTCATGGGCCCTATGTACCAGTATTTAGTTGGTCCATGCCAGGAATGATGGAATAAGCAGCAGATGGAGGTTTCCAGAGTTGGAGACCTGAGAGTGATATCCAGGTCTAACGCCAATGACAGCCACAATCGTGGGCAAGTCTAACCTCTTCCTTTCCTCACAAGGAGACAATGAGAGAACACAACTTTTCTCAAGAATACCTGAACACTTAACTGTTAAAGTTATTGAATCAGACTAAGCTTTAATATGTAGGAATTATTTAGTTAAATTACATTCCTGCAACACGCACACACCAGCTGGTGGGGACTCATGGTGAGGACAAGGTCAGCTATGGGCAGAATATTAAATGTTATATTTTCTCTGGTCATTAATTGCGATGTAAGGTAAATCTTGTGCCTTCAATACAAAAGAAGTAGTATGTGAGGGTCAGAGCACTTTTAACTGTCTGATAAGAGAAGGTCAGTGTGATCTGACATGTGTCAGAGAGAATGGGATAAGTCCCTGCTTACAAAGAGACCAGATCTTGCAGAGCCTTATAGGTCATGCTAAGATTTTGCATTTTTTTCTAAGTGCCTTAGAAAACCAAGAAAAGGAATTTAAACATGGAAGCAATTCAGTCAGTCATTATTATTATTTTTTTTTAATCACTATGGTGCCTGTATGAAGACTAGGTTCAAGGACATATAAATGTAGCTATGGATGAGATAAGAGAGGCTTGTCATCTCATTCATGATGGAGCTGGTAGATACAGCCAAGTGGATGGATTTCAGAAGAGGTTTGGAGAATGATGTGTAAATACCACATTTGCATGTTATTGCAAGCACGTTCTACTTGTGAGTAAATCTGTTGCACTATTTTAGTCTGATTAAGCTGCTGTAACAAAGTACCATACAGTGGGTGGCTTATAAACAACAAAAAACTGTGTTTCTGAAAGTTTGGGAAGCTGGAAAATACAAGATCAAGGCACAGGCAGATTTGGTATCTGGTGAGATCACAAACTGTGCTGTGAAAAGAAGAGAAGTGAAAAGCAAAGGAGAAAAGGAAAGATATAAGCATCTGAATGCAGAGTTCCAAAGAATAGCAAGGAGAGATAAGAAAGCCTTCCTCAGTGATCAATGCAAAGAAATAGAGGAAAACAACAGAATAGGAAAAACAAGAGATCTCTTCAAGAAAATTAGAGATTCCAAGGGAAAATTTCGTGCAAAGATGGGCTCGATAAAGGAGAGGAATGGTATGGACCTAACAGAAGCAGAATATATTAAGAAGAGGTGGCAAGAATACACAGAAGAACTGTACAAAAAAGATCTTCACGACCAAGATAATCACGATAACGTGATCACTGACCTAGAGCCAGACATCTTGGAATGTGAAGTCAAGTGGGCCTTAGAAAACATCACTAGGAACAAAGCTAGTGGTGGTGATGGAATTCCAGTTGAGCTATTTCAAATCTTGAAAGATGATGCTGTGAAAGTGCTGCACTCAATATGCCAGCAAATTTGGAAAACTCAGCAGTGGCCACAGGACTGGAAAAGGTCAGTCTTCATTCCAATCCCAAAGAAAGGCAATGCCAAAGAATGCTCAAGCTACTGCACAATTGCACTCATCTCACACGCTAGTAAAGTCATGCTCACAATTCTCCAAGTCAGGCTTCAGCAATATGTGAACCGGGAAATCCCAGATGTTCAAGCAGGTTTTAGAAAAGGCAGAGGCACCAGAGATCAAATTGCCAACATCCGCTGGATCATGGAGAAAGCAAGAGACTTCCAGAAAAACATCTATTTCTGCTTCATTGACTATGCCAAAGCCTTTGACTGTGTGGATCACAAGAAACTGTGGAACATTCTGAAAGAGATGGGAATCCCAGACCACCTGACCTGCCTCTTGAGAAACCTGTTTGCAGGTCAGGAAGCAACAGTCAGAACTGGACATGGAACAACCGATTGGTTCCAAATAGGAAAAGGAGTGCGTCAAGGCTGTATATTGTCACCTTGCTTATTTAACTTCTATGCAGAGTACATCATGAGGAACGCTGGGCTGGAAGAAGCACAAGCTGGAATCAAGATTGCCGGGAGAAATATCAATAATCTCAGATATGCAGATGACACTACCCTCATGGCAGAAAGTGAAGAGGAACTCGAAAGCCTCTTGATGAAAGTAAAAGAGGAGAGTGAAAAGGTTGGCTTGAAGCTCAACATTCAGAAAACAAAGATCATGGCATCTGGTCCCATCACTTCATGAGAAATAGATGGAAAAACAGTGGAAACAGTTTCAGACTTTATTTTTTTGGGCTCCAAAATCACTGCAGATACTGATTGCAGCCATGAAATTAAAAGACGCTTACTCCTTGGAAGGAAAGTTATGATCAACCTTGATAATATATTAAAAAGCAGAGACATTACTTTGCCAACAAAGGTCCGTCTAGTCAAGGCTATGGTTTTCCCCGTGGTCATGTATGGATGTGAGAGTTGGACTACAAAGAAAGCTGATCACTGAAGAATTGATGCTTTTGAACTGTGGTGCTGGAGAAGACTCTTGAGAGTCCCTTGTACCGCAAGGAGATCCAACCAGTCCATTCTAAGGGAGATCGATCCTGGGTGTTCATTGGAAGGACTGATGCTAAAGCTGAAACTGCAATACTTTGGCCACCTCATGCAACGAGTTGACTCACTGGAAAAGACTCTGATGCTGGGAAGGGTTGGGGGCGGGAGGAGAAGGGGACGACAGAGAATGAGATGGCTGGATGGCATCACCGACTCTGTGGACATGGGTTTGAGTGAACTCCGGGAATTGATGATGGACAGGGAGGCCTGGCGTGCTGTGATTCATGGGGTTGTGGAGAGTCGGACATGACTGAGCGACTGAACTGAACTGAACTGAACTGAGATCACAAACTAAGATCATGGCATCTGGGCCCATCACTTCATGGGAAATAGATGGGGAAACAGTGGAAACAGTGTCAGACTTTATATTTTTGGGCTCCAGAATCACTGCAGATGGTGATTGCAGCCATGAAATTAAAAGGCGTTTGCTCCTTGGAAGGAAAGTTATGACCAACCTAAATAGCATATTAAAAAGCAGAGACATTGCTTTGCCAACAAAGGTCCATCTAGTCAAGGCTATGGTTTTTCCAGTGATCATGTATGGATGTGAGAGTTGGACTATAAAGAAAGCTGAGCACCAGAGAATTGATGCTTTTGAAATGTGGTGTTGGAGAAGACTTTTGAGAGTCTCTTGGACTGAGCGGAGATCCAACCAGTCCATCCTAAAGGATATCAGTCCTGGGTGATCATTGGAGGGACTAATGTTGAAGCTGAAACTCCAATACTTTGGCCACCTGATACAGAGAGCTGACTCATTTAAAAAGACCCTGATGTTGGGAAAGATTGAAGGCAGGAGGAGAAGGGGATGACAGAGGATGAGATTATTGGATGGCATCACCGACTCTGTGGACATGAGTTTGAGTGAACTCCGGGAGTTGGTGATGGACAGGGAGGTCTGGCGTGCTGTGATTCATGTGGTCGCAAAGAGTCGGACACGACCGAGTGACTGAACTGAACTGAGGTCCTTCTTGGTTTTTCCAGGTTGGCTCAGTGGTAAAGAATCTGCCTGCCAATGCAGGAGATGTGTGTTCAATCCCTGAGTCAGGAAGATCCCTTGGAGTAGGAAATGGCAACCCGCTCCAGTTTTGTTGCTTGGAAAATTCCATGGACAGAGGAACATGGAAGGCTACAGTCCATGGGGTCTCACAGAGTCAAACATGGCTGAGTATGGGCAAACTGACCCTCTTGGGTCTCTTTTAGAAGAATATTAACCCCATTCATGAGGGCTCCTCATTTGTGATCTAGTGATTTCAAAGAGGCCTAATACCATTCTAATACCATTTCCTTGGGTGCTAGAATTTTAACATGGTTGAATTTTGAATGAACAGAAACATTCAGTTCATAGCATAAATACATTTGTGTGGATATACAGTATGTATTTGTGCATATATTTAGGGAAAATGGTACGAAAAATACAACAAAATGTTTACATGACTATATTACAGGTGGTAGAATTTGGGACAATTTTTCTTCTTTACATTTTCTCTTTTTCTGGTATTCTGCAGTAAGCCATAAATATATAACCTAACATTTTAAATAATATTACATATAATAAAGGTAAGTAAATTATTGACAAAATATTGTGGAAATTAAATTACAAATAGGCCTAGTATCAAGAGTCATAACTAATTCAAAACTCTTCCCCATTTCTCCACTATATTAAAGTGCTTAACATATTAAAAAATAATAAATTCTTGTGTTGTAGGCTCTCAATTTTTCCCTGAATTATGTATATCATCTAAAAATTTAAGAAGGCAATAATTAATAATGTGGTTCATTTAATTAAATGTCCTTTGCATTAAATGATACTGGAATTCAATAATGTAACTGTTTTCAAAATTAAATTAATGTTGGTGACCTGCAAATGAATGTGATATGCAGCAATTCTGTTTCCTCATCTTTTCTGTTTCTGAAAATGTAAATAACCTTTTTAATTTTTAAAATATAACATTTAATAGGAAGTATCTCTGGAGTTCTATATTAGAATCAATTAACTATTCTGAATTAAATTTAAAAATTCACATCAGAGAAATTTTGTTTTTAAATTTTAACAGTTGTTTTTTCCCTGGATTATCTCCTTCTACCTACAAAGGAGAAAATGACAAGCCATCACTTAGTTAGGCAAATACAGAACAGTAAGGGCAACATAAAAAAAAAATTGTTCATATCTGAGCTTTCTGGTAGTATTAATAGAAACAGTGTATCAGTTAGTAACCTTTATCTCCATTATTATAATTTAATGCTCTCTTTACCATACTGAAAATAAAAAACATAATAAAACCATGGAGAGCTTTGAAACTCAATAAAGGAGGTTCTGAATGTTTCCTCAAGGAAGGAAAAACACTAAATAAAGAGAACAGTCTGGAGTAGGTCTGGAGAAGACGGTCAAAAATGCAGAACCCACCCAGAAAAGAATAATTGCCTCTCTCTGGAGTAATCAGTGACCTTAAGAACTAAGGAGGCCCAGGATATTATTTTCCTTTTTAAAAAAATCTGTGTCACATAGATATTGCTTATTTACTTATTCATTTATATATTTATTTATGTGATTATTTATTTATCATTTGTAGGGCTCCAGAAGCTTAGATGACTAGAGAATTTTAAAAATTATTCTATAAATAAATCCTTCTTGCTTATACAAAGAAAAAACTGCTTGCAAGGAATGAAAGCAATTATAAGACATTAACATCTTTTAAATTTTGATAAGTATATTGTAATCTGTCCTTTTATACCTCTGTCCTCACAGGGAAAAATCAGGAGGATGAGGGTTTCCTACAGGAAATTAATGTTATACTAAACAGATTCTTTGTCAATTAAAATAGAGGAGAATAGAATAACATTTATAAATATATATATGCAGGTATAGTTCTATATAAATTAAAATAACAGCAAAGCTTCCACCTGAGAAGGGAGACCCTGTGCTAAAATTCAAGGGATTTCTGCCTGCCTTTTTTTTGTTCAGTCACGAAGTTGTGTCCAACTCTTTGTGACCCCATGGACTGCAGCACGCCAGGCTAACCTGTCCTTCACGGAATTTGCTCAAATTCGTGTCCATTGAGTCAGTGATGCCATCCATCCATCTCATCCTCTGTTTGCCCCTTTCTCCTGCCCTCAATATCTTTCCCAGTATCAGGGTCTTTTCTAATCTGCCAAACATATAGAGGTTTTTTTTCTTTTTTTGAGACAATGTGCCAAGATATTTTTCCTTTCTCAAAAGTGTAAAATAAGATATGGTTGCAAGAGTTTTATAGGATACTATCACCAGAATTTGCTCATTCCTTCATTTTATCATTTATTAATTCAGTACCATTTCTTGAATGCCTACTATGTGACAGAGACAGTTTTAGGCTTTGGGAATATAATAGTGAAGGAAAAGAAGTAAACAGGAAAAATAAAAACAAGCCTTCTGTAATCTTATAGTTTAGTGGTAGTTCAGTTCAGTTCAGTCGTTCAGTCATGTCTGACATTTTGTGACCCCATGAATTGCAGCACGCCAGGCCTCCCTGTTCATCACCAACTCCTGGAGTTTACCCAAACTCACATCCATAGAGTTGGTGATGCCATCCAGCCGTCTCATCCTCTGTCGTCCCTTTCTCCTCCTGCCCCCAATCCCTCCCAGCATCAGAGTCTTTTCCAATGAGTCAACTCTTCCCATGAGGTGGCCAAAGTATTGGAGTTTCAGCTTTAGCATCAGTCCTTCCAATGAACACCCAGGATTGATCTCCTTTAGAATGGACTGGTTGGATCTCCTTGCAGTCCAAGGGACTCTCAAGAGTCTTCTCCAGCACCACAGTTCAAAAGCATCAATTCTTCGGCGATCAGCTTTCTTTGTAGTCCAACTCTCACATCCATACATGACCACGGGAAAAACCATAGCCTTGACTAGACAGCCCTTTGTTAGCAAAACAATGTCTCTGCTTTTTAATATGCTATCTAGGTTGGTCATAACTTTCCTTCCAAGGAGGAAGCATCTTTTAATTTCATGGCTGCAACCAGCATCTGCAGTGATTCTGGAGCCCCCCAAAATAAAGTCTGACGCTGTTTCCACTGTTTCCCCATCTATTTCCCATGAAGTGATGGTACCAGATGCCATGATCTTCGTTTTCTGAATGCTGAGCTTTAAGCCAACAACCAGTCTGTTGTTCCATGACAAATAATAAACAACTAAGTATAGTCAAGTAAGTGCTCTGGTATAAATAAAGCAAATTTGAGGGAATAAACAGTGAGGAGTGAGCTTTTCTAATGATAAGGCATCTTGCCAGGTGGTCAGGGCTGAGAGACATGGCAGGAAGAGATTCCCCAGCTGAAAGTAGTAACTGAAAATGCCTAAAGTGGGAGTATGTTGGTTGAAGTAGAATCAATGACATTTTTGATGATTTCCATCTTCCACCTTGTGAGTGGTTGAGAAAAACTCCCTTGAAACTTCCAACATTATTTTTCATCTGTTCTTTTCCTTTGTTCTCCACCTTTTGTATCTTACAACCAATTATATTTCGCTTTTGGAGACAGAAGTATGAGAAGGAAGGAAAATGTCAGGGGAGAAAGAAGATTTCTGGTCTAGTTAGTTTTGATTTCATGCACGACCCCTGACTACTTTCTAACTTTTGAATTACTGGAGACAAGAGAGAAGAACACATGTAGGACCATTTATATTATGGCTTCACTCCGCCTGACAATGCAGGAGACATGGGAGATGTGGGTTCAGTCTCTGGGTCAGGAAGATCCCCTGGAGAAGGAAATGGATACCCACTCCAGTATTCTTCCCTCAAGAATTCCCTGGACAGAGGAGCATGGTGGGCTACAGTCCATAGGGTCGCAAAGAGTCGGGCACAACTAAGCGACTAACACTTTAAATTTCACTTTCTATCTTTTCAGATGTACTTTTCTTTTCCTATGGTTAATTTTTCCCAATCACCAGTTGTGTTTTGGTTCCAATCATCATAAGAACCTCTCTTCACTCTTCACCATTCAAGGTCTTCCATTGGGTTTTCTCTCTTTCTCTTTCCTTCCCCTTCCCCTATAACGCACAATCTCTGCATTGTTCTCTGCACTGACTACATTGGCCCCTACCTCCCCAAGGGGGGAAAAATCTTAAAAACTTATATCTGAAATTGAAAGAAGGAGTTTTCTGTTCCCTTCTATTATATCTTCAAACCTGTT
The DNA here is from genome assembly GCF_049115385.1 of Moschus berezovskii. NCBI lineage: Eukaryota > Metazoa > Chordata > Mammalia > Artiodactyla > Moschidae > Moschus > Moschus berezovskii. The sequence continues at coordinate 120,403,413 of NC_142462.1, forward strand.
TTTGTTTGATTATATATGGACTATCGATTTCTCTATGTTAAAGTTATGCCCTGTTATTTTATTAAATTATCTCTTTGTCGCCAGGATTGATATGTAACTCCATTGATTTTTTTCTCAGTTTTTCAGATAGTCATATCAGCTACAAATAGGGACGGAAGGGGGTTCATCTGAGATTCTACTTGCTTTTTTGTAGTTGTTATATATCCTCAATATAATGTTAAATCACACTGAAAACAGTGGGCAGTATCACTTATTCCAGTGGGAATGTTTCTACTGCAACCTTCTTGGTTAGATGCTGGCTCAGTGCTGCCTTTTGGAGATAGAGATATAAAATATGGAGATATAGATATAAAATACTTATAGATGTAGACATATAGATATAAGTGCACATGCATAAGATCATGGTAAAGAGGTATTCATCAACATTTCTGAAGATAATCATATTGCTTTTCTCATTTACTCTATTAATGATGACTCATATCATTAGACTTCCTACTATTGAATTGTCTTGCGTTTCTAGAAAAATCCCACTTGTTCATGATATATTATTTATAATGTGTCATTGAATTCTCTTTAATATCATTTAAGACTTTTGTGTTGATCCCCATACTAAGAGTGGCCTGAGGTTTTTGTTTTTTTGTTTTTGTCCTTGCTTGTGTTTTGTTTTGGTAAAATCTATGTCAGATTTGGCAATGCTGAAATTACATTATGAAAATAATTTGGAAGTTTTCTTCTTTTTCTGTGCTCTGAAATCATTTAAATCAAGATTTTCTCTTTACCCATAATGTTATCCAAGCTTTTAAAGAACTATTTGTTCATTTAATTGATTTAAGTTAAAATGATAAGGCCATAAATGTAGGCATATGTCTTGAAGATTTTAAATAGTATGAGTTTCTTAAACTTAGTGACCTGAAAACAGTGAATTCTGGCACTGTTTTCTATTACTGGTAACTTGAGCAAATTATTTAATTTTTAAGTCGTTTTACTCACTATTACATGGGAGTTATAACATTTGTTAAGTCTATGGTGATAATTTTGCTTTTTGTTCCACTAGTGGGAGCATAGATATGGAAATTATTGTTGTATATCACCAGTTCCCAATTTCAGGGGTTATTCAACTTACAATTTGAAGAGAGATTAAGGGGCAAAAATGAAAATATGTGGAATAGAAGCTTTGGTGAATTTTGTCTACTTCTGTGACATTAAGTTTCTTCTACGTTTAGAAGATGTTGAGCCCTTAGTATTAATGAAATAGGTGACTAGAAAGTCAAAGTTGAGGACAAGAATGCCTGTCTATCACTACAGAAAAGTATTTCCAGAGGTCATCAGAGCTATACAAAAGGCTAGATTCTACAGGACATGCAGTAAACTCCTGCACACCAAAAACAAGATTAAAAACCATGATCCTGTCAAACAGGGGATCGGTTTCTCAGATGGAATTTTCAAATGCAGATCCTGCACCATGAGCACTGGCAGACCCAGTGTTATATTAAAGGTTATCAGGATGTTTCCTTAAAGTTGCAGCATTGGCAGCTTTACCATGAGCTCTGACCCTTCAGGTGTATCTGCTGCAGGACTTTTATTAAAATCCTGTTCACTTCACTTGTGTCAGAAAAGAAAAGCTAAGGTTTCTTGAAGGTTAATGGGCTCTGGGAGAAACCTTTTTTTAGTCATTTTGGTGGTAGATTTATAAACCATCCAATGCACCTCTGATGAAGCAGCACCAATCCTGCTTAGATTTTAAATCCTTATATTAAATTTTGTTGTGTTCTTAAAGTTAGAGGGCAAATGCTCAGAAATCATAACCTTATTGGGAAACTGTCCACGCAATATAAGTGTATTGGGATTTTGCTCAAATGTAAAACTATATACTGAATATATGCCCCGTTTCATAATTCTAAAACAAAACAATGACAATCACAAAAAAACTATATAAATCAATAGAAGAGGAGAAAGCCTTGTATAACTGAAGGCAATTCAGAAAACTAGAATAATGCAGCTCTGGCTTGGCTGAATACATACTTCAATTAAACTAGAATTCATGTTGCAAAATTAAAAAAAAAAAACTATTAAAAAAACCCTAAAAAATCACCAAAGAAAATTTCATGTTTGGTTTGGAAATATACTGGACAATATTTTAACAAGTTTAAAACTGGGGTAAGATTCCACAGAATCAATGCATAGCATATATAGGAAGGAAACATTTATTGAATAGGTATGTGAAAGACCACGGCAGAAATAAATCTTCTGTTGATGTAAAATTATGTAAGTTTGATTTAAGTGCAAAATGCTTTATGTTATAGAATGTTTAAAAATTTATTTTTGCTCTAGTATTGTAAATCAGTTCTCTTAGATAACAAATAAGAGATGAAGTATCATAAATTCCTATTTCATAAATTACCATGAATTTTAACTTTCCTATGATTTATATGTAGAAAGGATGTATTTCTAAAAAAAAGAAGAAGACTCATAATTAAAGCACACTGAAGGGATTTTCAATAGTTCTTTAATTCTCAGAATTATCATCTCAGTTTTATATCTTAGCACAAAACAAAGAATTATTTTTAGGCTCACAGATACTAATGATATTGGACAAATCACTTAAATAATCTGAATCTAGGTTCAGTCTTTTATAAAATGAGGAATATAGTGCCAAATTCACATGGCTAGTTGTGAGAATTAGAAGTGGCAATTTATAAAATTATCGAGTGCTCCCTATGAACCAAGCCCTATGCAAGCTTCCAGTAATGCAAGATGAATTAAACCATTTCCGCCCTTAAGAAGGCTGCACTCTAACAGGGAGGGTAAAGATGAGTGAAGCAACTCTTATGGAAGAATGAGAGCAGTTTCCTCACCCAAGCCTACACCTCACTCTCAGGGAGACTAGAGGTACTAGGGAAGCCAGAGTGACAGTAGCTCAGAATCTCCCTGGAATGTGGAGACTGAGGAACGCTTCCTGTTTGGATTGCTGTAAGACCTAAAGAAGTTGGCAAGTTCAGGACAAAGCCTTTCTTGGGCTAAGAACTAGTCTTTGCAGAGAAGAGAAGCAAAAGAGGGTGAGGTGCTAGCACCCCTTCCTTCTCTGTGTCTCCTTTCCCCACCTCCTCCTGCCCTTGGATTGTCCCGGCTGCCAGCCCTCTCTCCTCTTTTCTCTCCCTCCCTTCCCATCCTTTTCCTTTTTATTTCTAGTTCCTTATTCCCCCTTCTTTTTCCTCATCTTTTATTATTTTCCCACCCTCTCCTCTTTCTCCTTACTTCCTACCCCCTCCAAAAGCATTTCTCCAGTGTCATATATCAGACATTATCCGAGGCAGACCTGAGCCCGCCATAGTCTAGCTAATGTACTTACAGTCCGTATATCAGGTAAATCTGAAGGTCAGTTTCACATAAATTATGCTTAATAACACATCCAATTAATATGTACAACTGCCTTTTGCAAAATTTAGTATTAACTTCTCATCATGTGTGTTAAAGCATTTTCTCATGATCACTTTTTATTTGTACTATATCAGGCTGACTTACAGGGGGAAAGCATTAGAGCCATTTAATTTGGAATTGTGCTTTTGACTGGATATTTTAAATTCTTTGGGTAGTTTTGGATATATTAAATTTACTGATGAAAAAACATTATCTGAAGGTCATTCCTGATTTATGAAATCTGTCTCAAAGTTCACATTACAGTAACAGCAGAGCCATATGGTGTGCACTCTTTCAAGGCCATATACCATTTAACATTAAAAATTATTTATTTAGGAAAGTATTTGAAACTACTAAGGAATTAGGGTGTGATACATCCAAGGCTGTGGAAACAAACTGGAAAATTCTTAAAGAGATGGGAATACCAGACCACCTTACCTGTCTCCAGAGAAACCTGTATGAGGATCAAGAAGCAACAGAAGAACCAGTGGACGTGAGACAACTGATTGGTTCAGAACTGGAAAGGAGTACACAAGGCTGTATATTCTCACCCTGCTTATTTAACTTACACGCAGAGCAGAGCACATCATGGGAAATGCCGGGCTGGATGATCACAAGCTGGAATCAAGATTGCCGGGAGAAGTATCAACAACCTCAGATATTCAGATGACACCACTCTAATGGCAGAAAGCGAAGAGGAACTAAAGAGCCTCTTCATGAGGATGAAAGAGAAGAGTGAAAAAGATGCCTTGAAACTCAACATTGAAAAAATTAGTATCATGACATCTGGTTCCATCACTTCATGGCAAATAGAAGGGGGAAAAGTGGAAGCAGTGACAGATTTTATTTTCTTAGGCTCCAAAATCACTGCAGATGATGACTGCAGCCATGAAATTAAAGGACACTTGCTCCTTGAAAGGAAAGCTTTACAAACCTAGACAGTGTATTAAAAAGCAGAGGCATCCACTTGGCCAAAACAGGTGCATCTAGTCAAAGCTATGGTTTTTCCAGTAGTCATGTATGGATGTGAGAATTGGACCGTAAAGAAGGCTGAGCAGCAAAGAATTGATGCTTTCAAGTTGTGGTGTTAGAGAAGACTCTTGAGAGTCCCTTGGACAACAGTGAGATAAAAGTCAGTAAATTCTAAAGGAAATCAACCCTGAATATTCACTGGAAGGACTGATGCTGAAGCTGAAGCTCCAATATTTTGGCCACCTGATGTGAAGAGCTGATTCATTGGAAAAGATCCTGACGTGGGAAAGATTGAAGGCAGACGCAGAAGAGAGCAACAGAGGATGCGATGATGAGACACCATCACTGACTCAGTGAATTTGAGCAAGCTCCAAGAGAGAGTGGAGGACAGTGGGGCCTGGCATGCTACAGTCTATGAGCTCACAAAGAGCTGGACACAACTTAGTGACTGGACAACAACAACAACATCCAGGATTTGGAGATGGTTTGAATGTGTGCATGTGTGTGTGTGTTCAAATAAAGGCAGTTCTTCATAATCCTTTTTAGTCTCAAATGCCAACATCTGTAGTCAAAACATTTTAAAATAGTGGATTGGCCAAAGTTTTCATTCAGCGCTATCCATAATGGAAACCCAGTTCTTCATGTTGTTTCCTCACTTTTCCACTCCCCACGTTGACCATTCTGAAGGAATGTAAAGGATGCTGATGCCTGAGTGTTGGAATACGGGGTGGGGGTGGGGTGAATAGGAGTGTGGCATGATGACGAGGTGAACACAGGCTGTGAAGTCACGGAGAGCAGCCTTTAATCCCGGGTCCCTCTCGTTCTAGCTGTGTGACCTGGAGCAAGGCCACTTTCTCTGGTCTTCATTGTGCTATTACTCCCACTTTTTGTCCCATTCCCAGCTTCAGTTTGGTGAGCCAAGACAGATAGGGAGTTTCAATCAGAGAAATATCAAAGAAATGAACAGTAGGATAACGGAGAAGGCAATGGCAAGCCACACCAGTACTCTTGCCTGGAAAATCCCATGGATGGAGGAGCCTGGTAGGCTGCAGTCTGTGGGGTCGCTAAGGGTCGGACACGACTGAGTGACTTCACTTTCACTTTTCACTTTCATGCATTGAAGGAAATGGCAACCCACTCCTGTGTTCTTGCCTGGAGAATCCCAGGGATGGGGGAGCCTGGTGGGCTGCCATCTATGGGGTCACACAGAGTTGGACACGACTGAAGTGACTTAGCAGCAGCAGCACAAATTTCTCTAAAATTTGTGAAACTTGGATACAAATTTGGTTCCTTATGCATATATTCTATGTCAACAGAATGTATTAATGATATCCAGATTCACCCAGAAAATGTGGTTCTTTCACTCAAGCAATTCACACTCTTATTAGGAAAACAGCAAATGAATCTTAAAGACTTATATTCTTTTGGTATTAAGGAGACTCTGGCTATACATAGTGTTCTTATTTCTTCCCAGATCTTATGTTCTGCAATAATCTCCATGGTATTAGGCCAGAGTAGCTTTTTAACCTGACTAAGGAATTCTATATTGTCTATTCTCTATTAACTATTGCCTCAAAACATTGTTAGATGGTGAAAGGAGCACAGGACATTCCAGTTCAGGAAAGTTCATGAGCAAAGGCCGAGGTACAGGAATGGGCATGGCGTAGTCAAGGGACAGTAAAGTGTTGCCTGGCTTCAGTGCATTTTGGTTAAAGCTCATCCATGAGAGGGATTGGCACCTACCCGTGCCAAATGGCCTGCTGGATCCTGAGCCCCTAAAAATGTTCCTGTCTTCAGAGAATTAGTGTTCAGTTCAGTGGGGCGACAGACAAATACATAGAAAATTATAACAAGAAATGGGAGATCAAATTCAGCAGGATACTACTGGAACATGTTCCTTTAAGAACAATAAAAAATAGTAAAATATATAGTAGGATAGGGATAGGGGAATTTGGCTCTATTTAATGGAGTGACTTAAAATCAGAATAAAGGTGTTGAATTTGATACAAAGTCACGAGATGGCATGTAGATTTTCATACAGAAAATGTGTTAAGATAGTCTTTTACGAAGATCAAGCTGATGAATATGGTTTAGTTTGATTAGCTTTCTGTTGCTGTTAACAAATTACTACAAACTCAGCAGCTTGAAACAACCCAAATTTTATCATTTTGCAGTTTCTGTAGGTCAGGAGTCCATGTGGGCTTGGTTTTGTTCCCCTCTTAGCTTGTCTCAAGGCCACAATCAAAGATGGTCAGACTGGACTCTTATACAAAGGTTCTGCAGGGGAAGCCCACTTCCCAGCTTATTTGGGATTATTGGAAAATTCAGTTCTTGTGGCCGTAACACTAAGAGCTGTTTCCTCACTGGATTCAGCCAAGGCTATTTTCCTCCTAGAAACTACCTGGGTCCCTCCTCATTGGCTTTCTCCATCCTCAAGCCACCAATGGTAAGTTGCGTTCTTATGCTTTGAATCTCTGTGACCTCCTCTTCTGCCACCAGCAGGAAATAGGTCTCTGCTTTTCAGAGGTCATATAATTACATCAAGCCCATTTGGATCATCTTAAAGTCAGGCATACCATAAGACATAATGTGATGGGAGTGATATGGCATTCACAGGATCTGGGAACTGGGGCAAGACATCCTTACTTAGGGGCTGTTTAGAATCCTGCCTACCATAAATGGTTAGGGGTAGAAGTGAAGAGGATTCACTGGACACTGAAAGCTATGTTCTCAACATAGTGACAGCAGTGAACAAAATAGATATATGCAAAATTAGAAACAGAATGAATGTGATGGGCTGACATGTTGGCTATTGAAGATTCAAAGCTAGAAAGGAGCAAAGAACATTTGTGATTTCAAGCCTGAATCCCTGAAAAGTGTTTAGAGACAAAAGCAAGAAAAATACCAAGCCCCTTGGGGTAAAAGAAAAAGAATTTCCTTCATCCTAAGAGTCAGAGTTCATTTTCTCATTTTCTGTCAAATTCTCTAGATGATCACACCTCAATCATTTCAATCATAAACAAGTATATTTCTTAATCTAAAGCTTTATTATTTATGCTTTTAATCTGAGACATGCTCTAAGAAACTGCATTATCGCATTAGGTTCCTCCAGTTCTTAAAGGAGAGGATGTCTTGTTTGTAACTTTTACTCAGATGATATTATATAGAGCACTTCTGAAAGATGTAGAGATCAGTTCTGTCCTGCCAGGATAATCATCACAGGCAACTGACCAAGCATGAGACAAAAGAGAGACTTGGTTGCAGGTTGCCAAAAAGGAGCAGCTTGGCAGATGTGCATAGTTGACGTTTCACACTGGTTGAGAGCATAACCCACAAAGATCCTAAGGAGACGTGGAATGCATGAGACTATTCTTCAGTCACACTTTTACATCTCACATTCACATTTCTCTTTGAAAGAAGTATTCTCATTGCAAATGGACTTCAAATGTCTATTGCCTTCTGCACCTTGCTCAGATTCCCTTTTGCAGATTATGTAGACAGGCAGAGAAGATATTTCCACATTTGACATGCTACCCTTTCAATAGGCTTATCAGTATTTCACACATTAAATAATTTGACTTGCCTATCCATGAGGATCCCCTTCTCTGCTAAAGCCAAAGAAAAACTCCTTTTAAAAAAAAATCTGTTTCATTAGCTCCTTGAACCATTGCAAAATATTAGTATTTTCATGATTTAGCCTATTTATTCATATTTAGCACAAATGAGCAAAAAGATGCTTAGGGTCATTTGCTATTTAAGAGTGTATAATCACAGCTTGTTGTTGTGTGCTGTTCAGTCACTAAGTGGTGTCCGACTCTTTGCGACCCCATGGATTATAGCCTGTCCATAGGATTTCCCAGCCAAGAATACTGGAGTGGGTCACCATTTCCTTCTCCAGGGGATCTTCCCAACCCAGGGATCGAACCCACTTCTGAATTGACAGGTGGATTTTTTACTGCTGAGCCATCAGGGAAGCCCAGTCATGGCCTAGTGTGTATATAAAATTATATATGTGACAGTAAAAGAAATGAGCATAACAATTAATTCCAGTAAAGGAAGTTATCCAAGGTAGCAGAAACAGTGCCAACTGTGTAGACATATAGAGAGCTGAACTTTAATTAAATTTTAAAAAGCAGTTTAACTTTATTGTTATTACTTACAAATTTCTGTAAATATAAACTTTCAGGTAACATCCCAGGTTGAGTGATTTCATGGCATTTCTCTCTGTCCTTATGGTTTTATTATTATTTATGTGCAAATCTATTTGTAAGTGATCTAAAATATGCTTTGTGCTAAGCTGCATCAGTCGTGTTCAACTCTTTGCGACCCTATGGCCTGTAGCCCACCAGGCCCCTCTGTCTGTGGATTATCCAGGCAAGAATACTGGAGTGGATTCCCATGCCCTCCTTGAGGGCATCTTCTTGACCCAGGGATAGAATCCATGTCCCTTATGTCTCCTGCATTGGCAGGTGGGTTCTTTACCTCGAGTGTCACCAATATAAAGATATCAACTCTATTTATCATTATAGAATCATTTAAGAGAACAAAAAGGAAACATTTTTGAATTGTTTGTTGTATATTTATTCAGTATTTCTAGTAAGCCTTGATTATCTGCTATTAAATGATGAGGTGGTTACAAATAAATATAATTGGTTTGTTTTTACTTAGAATTGGTTCTTGTTTATGCAGTAGTCAGTCGTAAAGTAAGAATTCAGAAATGCACAAGGTACAGAGAAGCAGCTGGATAGTCTGGTCATGTTTGCAACACACGAACTCAATAGGTAGGCACCTGCTTCTGCTTAAAAGCCCAGGAATCTAGTCTGCAATTTGATTATGGATTTTGGAGGAAATTAAAAATAAAACTCAGCCCTGAGAATAGTCCATTGATTTTCCCTAAAAACAAAAAAATGGAATCAAATTCATTTTTCAACAACTAGATAAATAAATTATAACATGTTCAGGTAGATAAATAAATTATAACATGTTCAACTGACAATATATTATTCAGTTTTCAAAGCATTAGAATTTCTTGTGGTAAACAGAATAATGGCCCCCACAGGGACATCCTTCTAAACCTGTGAATAAGTCACCTTATATTGCAAAAATACTTTGCAGGTGTGAATAAGTTGAGGATTTTGAAATGGAAGGATATTTCTGGATTACCTAAGTGGACCCAGTGTGATCACATGCCCTGCTCAGAGGGAGCCCAGTAGAATGAAAGCTGAGAAAAGACAAAAGGACCATGAAGACAGAAGCAGAAATCAGAGAGGAGAGGAGAGAAGATCCCCAGCTGCTGGCTTTGAAGACAGAAGAGGTGAGCCCAGGAATGTGGGCTGCCTCTGAGACTAGAGAATCAAGGAAATGAATTCTCCCCTATGATCTCCAAGGAGTGCAGTTCTATGGACACATTGTAGACCTCTGACGTCCAGAACTGTGAAATAATGAACGTGTATTGCTTTAACCAGTGTGTTTATGGTCAATTGTTAGAGCAGCAATAGGAAGCTAACATACTGCCTAGAAAATCTTTTGTGCCCAGTACCTTGATCTGTAGTGGAGCAGATAGATCTGAAATGATTCTCCACACCAGGGGCCAGGACTCAATTGTATGTGCCTAGTAACAACGCATGTGCCGACTTACCTTTTACCACCCAAGTCCATTATGCCTCTAGAGCAGGACGATGCTCATGAGCAAATTATCCCTGACTTTCACCTATTCAGTTGAGTATAGGCATCTGCCAGTACACCATGTGGGGGTCCTTCCAACTCATCTCCCTCCTGCTCTGTGAACCACATAAGTTGAATACATGCAGAAAAGCTACTTCATGCTTATTATTTTGTTTTGCTTTACAATTTGGTTTCAGTTTTTCCTTAAACCAATTTTAATTTTGAAGTTAAAGTTGAAGGCAATTAGGTCAGATTTGCCCCATCAGAGAAGAACCAGTGCCCTCGTTGTTCTAATAAAAGTTCTTTGGGTTTGTTTTTGCAATTTCATTCCCTGCGTGAGTTATACCTAAGAGGAGATGGGTTATTTGGAAGGTTTTCATATGCATTAACCATAAATCCTACGTGGCCTGTGTGTCAGGGTAGGTAGGGATACAGGGGGATCTGAAATTGAATTTTGACCTTACTATTCTACATCTGATTAGGACGGTCAAGAAGAAATTTCGATTTTTGTACTTGGGCAACTGCTTGGCTAAATGTGGTGACTTTTTAGTTTGAAGCAGAGTTTTTATTGTTTTTCAAGGAGGGTGGGTTGGGGAGGGATTTCTGTTATGGTGGTATATCCTTAGCTAACTTCAGTCATGCCTGTCTGTACGCCTGCTCAGTTGCTCAGTTGTATCCCACTCCTTGTGACCCCATAGACTGTAGCCCATCAAGCTCGTCTGTCCATGGGATTTTCCAGGCAAGAATATTGGAGTGGGATGCCATTTCCTCTTCCAGGGGACCTTCCTAACATGACAAACAAAAAGTGAAGTATATAGAAGGGAAATGCTAAAGACTTCCTCTTGCCTTTTGCTTTTTAATATATACCTATACGATGAACACGTATCACTTGACTTGAAAAGGACGTGCTTGTGAAATATACTTTGCAGTAGTACAAAAAAAATCAACATTAGAAAATGTAAATAAAATGCTTGGTGGTAAAGGCAAGCTTAGGCTTGACTAATTAGGTTTGGGAATACACTTTTGCTACTGAGGCATAAATCCCTAATACAACATAGTTTATTGATTTTCTGAAATACTGAGAAAGACAACTCTTTTGACACAAATGGTAATGTCATAACAACTTAGAGAGTATAAAAGTAGGATCAAGAACCTCTAACCAGAAGCAAATTATAGCCTGTCAGTTTTTCTACTTAAAACTCAACATTCAGAAAACTAAGATCATGGCATCTGGTCCCATCACTTCATGGCAAATAGATGGGGAAACAATGGAAACAGTGACAGACTTTATTTTGGGGGGCTCCAAAAAAACAGCAGATGGTGACTGTAGCCATGAAATTAAAAGACGCTTACTCTATTTCTGCTTTATTGACTATGCCAAAGCCTTTGACTGTGTGGATCACAATAAACTGTGGAAAATTCTGAAAGAGATGGGAATACCAGACCATCTGACTTACCTCTTGAGAAACCTATATGCAAGTCAGGAAGCAACAGTTAGAACTGGACATGGAGCAACAGACTGGTTCCAAATAGGAAAAGGAGTATGTCAAGACTGTATATTGTCACCCTGCTTATTTAACTTATATGCAGAGTATATCATGAGGAACGCTGGGCTGGATGAAGCACAAGCTGGAATCAAGATTGCTGGGAGAAATATCAATAACCTCAGATATGCAGATGACACCACGCTTATGGCAGAAAGGGAAGAACTAAAGAGCCTCTTGATGAAAGTGAAAGAGGAGAGTGAAAAAGTTGGCTTAAAGCTCAACATTCAGAAAACTAAGATCATGGCATCCAGTCCCATCACTTCATGGCAAATAGATGGGGAAACAATGGAAACAGTGTCAGACTTTATTTTGGGGGGCTCCAAAATCACTGCAGATGGTGATTGCAGCCATGAAATTAAAAGACGCTTACTCCTTGGAAGGAAAGTTATGACCAACCAAGACAGCATATTAAAAAACAGAGACATTACTTTGCCAACAAAGGTCCATCTAGTCAAGGATATGGTTTTTCCAGTGGTCATGTATGGATGTGAGAGTTGGACTGGGAAGAAAGCTGAGTGCTGAAAAATTGATGCTTTTGAACTATGATGTTGGAGAAGACTCTTGAGAGTCCCTTGGACTGCAAGGAGATCCAACCAGTCCATCCTAAAGGAGATCAATCCTGGGTGTTCATTTGAAGGACTGATGCTAAAGCTGAAACTCCAGTACTTTGGCCACCTCATGCGACGAGTTGACTCACTGGAAAAGACTCTGATGCTGGGAGGGATTGGGGGCAGTAGGAGAAGGGGACGACAGAGGATGAGATGGCTGGATGGCATCACCGACTCGATGGATGTGAGTTTGAGTGAACTCCGGGAGTTGGTGATGGACAGGGAGGCCTGGCGTGCTGTGATTCACGGGGTCACAAAGAGTTGTACACGACTGAGAGACTGAACTGAACTGAATTGAACTTAGCAGTCTGTTTTGGAACAAAATCAGATTAATGTGGTAACTGTTCCACAGCATGCTACCCAGGATGGCTATAGACAAGTGAAAGTGCTTAAATGAGAATACATTTGAAATGATTTATTTCTGTACTCTTGCTTAGCCGAGTATTAACATAAATTGTGATAATAGTGGGCAATCAACTGGAGAGTGTCTTCTGGTTAACACATGAAGGGGAGAAGCAACAGTACTGAACATGTTGGTTTTGAAAGTGCTAAATATATTTTAAAATGCTTTAATATTTTATTTGAATTGACACCTTGTTAAACAGGTTATGTTCAGTCTTTACCAAAATACTATCCTAGACTGTGATAAAAGAGTCAGTGTGCAAATCACCTCCCACTATTTATTGACATTTATAATATCAGATGTGCTCTGGAATCCTCTATCTTTTTTAACAGAATAGAAACAGTGTGAACCAAGAAGACGAGGATTGAGGATATCAATTTGAGAATTTTATTTCTGGCAGTAACAAGCTGTGAGACCTTTGGAAAGCTGTTTAGTATGTTTGCCCAGAATTATGTGCATCTCTGAAGGAAGTGTTTTGAACAGATTTCTTTTTTCTTTCTTTTTTTTTTTAAAGCATTTTACAACCTGAAATTTCTTTGATTCTTTCTGTGCTGGAACATCTATAATAGATGAGAAGTTTCTTGTACTATTTTCTTTGATTCAGTAACTCATCACCATTCATTTCTTGAAGGCTTACTATGTCTCAGGGGCTGACCCAGGTTTTATGGAGATAATTGACCTAAAGATATTTAAAATCTAGTTGAGGTACAGTAAAATAATTATTGGGTAAAACACAACCATCTATCATGGGATATTTAATCGATTATTATCTGCTCTCCTAAAGGACAATTGCCTTTTATCCTCAAATATTTTCCAAATCCTCCATCTCCATTAGTGAAAGTCACTTTTCTTTACTCCTGTTTTGTTGTTATTGTTTAGTTGCTAAGTTGTACCCAACTCTTTTTGCGATCCCAAAGACTGTAGCCCACCAGGCTCCTCTGTCCATGAGATTTCCCAGGCAAGAATACTGGAGAAGTTTCCCATTTCCTTCTCCAGGGGAGCTTCCCAACCCGAAGATAGAACCTGTGTCTTTTGCATTGACAAGCGGATTCTTTACTACTGAGCCACTGGAGAGACCCCTCTTCCCTCCTTAGAGAAGCAAAACCTACATCCAGACTTTTTGCAAACGGTATCTCTCACCAACTGCTTCCAATAGAGAGATTTCTAACCACTCAATTTACAACACTGCATTCCAAAGAGACTAACATATTTTCCAGAATAAAAACAAAGCAAAAAACACTCACATGTTAGTGAGATTAATAACAAAACTGTAGCAATTATTTAAATCAGTTACCATAGTATTTGTTTCGAATCAGCTATAAAAATGTCAGAAATATTCATCTCAATTTCTTCCTTGTATAGATACTAAAATCTGCATAAATATAGTATATGGATCCAGTGTTAAATTTTTAAAAAGGATTGATAGAGCCAGACATTGGAGAGACTATGCCCAGATACTCCGTTTAAAGACAAATACATATTCTTTCTTTGATTATTTGTTATCCCTGCAACAGTGGAAGTAAGAATTTCTCATCTTATTATGTGCTTTCCAAAGATCTAGTTTGCAACTATGGTTCTATATTGTAACTTAAGACAGTTATGTAGCATTTAGGTAGATAAACATCTGTGCCCAAGACTTGACTATACCACAAATATGCTCTGTGACCTTTGATCTACTTAATTTCACTGAAATTCCCAGTTTTTATTTCCCTCATCTATAAAATAAAGGAATTAAACAAGAAATTCTATAATTTTTTCCAGAGCTAAATTTTCACCAGTCTATTTTAATGCTTTGAAATTTCTTATAACACAGAAATAAACTGATGATACTTTTCAATTTAAAACAGTCCAAAAAAATAGCAAATCATGAACACGTGTATTATGATAATTTCATAGCATTGTAAATTTAGTAAGTTATTAACTTTGTGTTTGAAACAAAAATTAAAATGTATTTAATATTCAATGTGGAAATGGAAATAACATCATATATCTGAGACTGTGTAAATAATCTGCACGGCAAAGAGGCTTAATTATTAATAATTCTCTAGTAATATGTATTTCATTTGAGGTTCTCTGCTATCCACAGATCTTTTCAGAGCTGTGGTGACAGGGGTGGCAGTAGTCCCTCCTAGAGATTGTATATACATGACTTGATTTTTTGTGCAGAGACTTGAGTTTGTCGCTGACTTTTTAAAAAATTTAGAACATGTCTATATGGTATACAAGTTGCTCAACTCAAGCATAAAGCAATGGATATATTACCAGTGTTTGAGCAGACTAATCCTTTCAGCTTTGCTGTTACATTTCAGAATTCATCAGATCCTCTGGCTTGATAGGGTCAGTTTTGGTTTTCAAAGTTTGGGGCCAAATGTCTGCCTGTCTTAGGGAATACGTGGGCATTCTGTATCCCAAAGTCATGGGCGTCTTCATTTAACAAATTATGTGATACTGGGATCTCTTCTTTGATTCGCTTCTTCTCTGGTTACTGTTATTATTTGGGGTAAGGTGTAGTTAAAGTCACTCAGTCGTGTCTGACTCTTTGCGACCCCATGGGCTATACAGTCCATGGGGTTCTCCAGGCCAGAATACTTAAGGGGGTAGCCTTTCCCTTCTCCACGGGGTCTTCTCAACTCACGAATCAAACCCAGGTCTCCTGCATTGCAGGCAGATTCTTTACCAGCTGAGCCACAAGGGAAGCCCAAGAATACTGAAGTGGGTAGTCTATCCCTTCTCTAGTGGATCTTTCCGACTCAGGAATTGAACCTGGGTTTCCTGCATTGCAGGTGGATTCTTTACCAACTGAGCTATTAGGTAAGACCAATTATTTGAGCTTTTATATTATTTGGAGGTAAGGGGAGGTCTAAAACTTATTAAGTCTCCTGGTTACAGCATTGAATAGACATCGTAAAAACGTTAGCCGTATCTAACTTGTTTGTGTGTGTATGTGAAGCTTAAGTGAAAACATTGTCATATTGATACCTAGGAAACAAGAATCTATTAATAATACATTTCCGCCTTAGGAGAATTTTCTTTAAGTGAGTGCTTTCTGTGTAGGCCATTTGAAGCTGTTTGTGTCTCCCTATTTTTTAGACTGTTGATTCAACCTGTATGCTACTTTTTAAACCTGATCACACTGAAACAGTACATTGTAAGTGTTCTTCATTAGTGAATGTTTGGGAGATAATGCTACCTATATAACAGGATGTTTTCGGTTTGATTTCTGGGTTGTAAGAAGTGGCGAACCAATTAAAAGAGATATTGCGCTTCAAATAGCTTAATTTTTTGTGCAAATTTTTCTAATTCAACTTACATCAGTTTTCTTTTTAATAACAACAACTGCTTGTATTTCTTTGGAAGTATAAACTGTAAAGTAATTTAATTATTGTTTTCAAGGTAACTTTATTAATTATATCACTTTGTTTAAAATAGTCACTTCCCTGGTGGCTCAGACAATAAAGCGTCTGCCTACAATGCGGGAGACCTGGGTTCAAGCCCTGGATTGGGAAGATCTCCTGGAGAAGGAAATGGCAACCCACTCTAATATTCTTGCCTGGAAAATCCCATGGATGGAGGAACCTGGTAGGCTACAGTCCATGGGGTCGCAATGAGTCAGACACGACTAAACGACTTGACTTTCTTTCTTTCTTTCTTTCTTTAAAATATTTATTCATCCCAATCTAATAACAATACAATTTTATACTATCCTTTTAGATTACTCATGCTATTACTTTCTCTAATGCAAGAAACCTGTAAATGTATGGGGCTTCATTCTTGTATTAACTATTATTTTGTCACTATTTTGTTTTGGTTTTTTTTTTGTATATTGATTAACTTGTGAGTATACTATCTTTGCCTGACTAGTGACTTTATCCAAGTTTGGACTTGCTGTTTTAAAGGTTATATCAATATATAAAGTCTTCATTAATTTTTCAGATTTAAAGATTTGTGTTAGATAAGTGTTTTATCATCTGTAAATGAAGTAGTATTCTGCTAGAGGTGGAAGTGGAAATTATGCAAAGCCTTTGGTCAGACGGTTTAACTTATTGTTTAATGGTATAACGTTTATATGATGGATTCGAGAGAAATGGAACAGCTAATCCAAAACTTGCTTAAAATGCAGCAGCCTGAGACATTCCCTGTTTCTGTGTGTTTGTAAACTAGCAAACGGGTTCTGAAAGGCATTTCAACTAGTTAAACTGATTGATATACATTTATTAAAAATCCGTTCAGTGATTATTTACTGAGCACGTGCTCGATAGCAGACAGAATTCTAGGCAATGGATAAAGAGTGGTAAACAAAAAGGCATGGTCTCTTCCACTGTGGAAGGTATCACCCAATGGGAAATCGCCACAACAAAGAAACCAATAGCTATATAATTAGAAACTCTGACAGATGAACAATGAGAAACGATTGTGAAGGGGAGGGTGGTGACCACTTCAGACTGGAAAGTCAGAGGAGATCACTTTGAAAAATTATATTTAAGTTGAGAACTAAAGGAAACAAATGATGTTTCTTTATTTTAATTAATTTATTTATTTTAATTGGAAGCTAATTACTTTACAATATTGTAGTGGTTTTTGCCATACATTGACATGAATCAGCCATGGGTGTACATGTGTTCCCCATCCTGAACCCCCTCCCACCTCCCTCCCCATCCCATCCCTCTGGGTCATCCCAGTGCACCAGCCCTGAGCACCCTGTCTCATGCATCGAACCTGGACTGGCGATTCGTTTCACATATGATAATATACATGTTTCAATGCCATTCTCCCAAATCATCCCACCCTCGCCCTCTCCCACAGAGTCCAAAAGTCTGTTCTTTACATCTGTGTCTCTTTTGCTGTCTCGCACAAATATTTCTTTCACACACTTTTTGTGTGTGAAACTGAGGAAAAGCTACATGGGGAAAAAAAAAAAAGCAGTGTGTGTGTAAAGGCACAAAGGAAAGAGCGTGCCCGCTGGAGAGAGAAAAGGAGGACAGCTGCACGAGGCCGTGGGAGAGGGGAGGACCTGAGCTGAGACGGCAGCGCAGGAGTGGGAGCACAGATAGTGCAGAAGCGTACAGGAGTTTAGGTTTCTCCAAACTGAAGTGAGAATCCCCCAAAGGGCTTAAACCAGTAGAACAACATCATGCTAAGTCTCACTTGGGCAATTTGCTGATAATGAATTCAAGCAAGGCAAGAATGGAGAAGGGGAGAGGAGTAAGGAAACCAGTCCAGGTTAAAGGTGATGGTGGCTCGAACTGGGGTGGGAGAGACACAGCGAAGTGGACAGATTTGAGGCAAGTTGCCGAAATTTAATTCACAAGCTTTATTAATGATTGATGTAGAAGGAAGAAGAATAACTTCCAGTTTTGTGATGTGAGTGGCAGCTTAAATGGTGGTGCCATTAACTGAGATGAGATTGAATGGGGCGGGGGGGGCGGTAAAAAAGCTAGGAGTAAAATGAAAATATATGTGTCTGGTCATGCTAATGCTGCAATGCCTCTGACACACCCAAGTGGGTGTGTCAAGAGCCAGTTAGAGACACAGGATCTGAAGTATGAGCTACTATTCCAAGCTTGGAGGCATTATAGACAGACAGAACCAAGCCCTGAGCATTGAGAAGAGCCCCAGCTAAGAGTCAGGGCAGATCAGGTAGGACCAGGAAGTGGGGGTCGGCTCAGACCAATATTGTGAGCTCAAAACATCCATGAGCTGAGAAGTTGGGATTATGCATGACTTTGACCCTGATGCTGGGAAAGATTGAGGGCAGGGGGAGAAGGGGGTGACAGAGGATGAGATGGTTGGATTGCATCACCGACTCAATGGACATGAGTTTGAACAAACTCCAAGGGATAATGAAGGACAGGGAAGCCTGGCATGCTGCAGTCCATGGGGTCACAAGGAATTGGACAGGACTTGAAAGAGATGGGAATACCAGACCACCTGACCTGCCTCTTGAGAAACCTGTATGCAGGTCAGGAAGCAACAGTTAGAACTGGACATGGAAAAACAGACTGGTTCCAAATAAGAAAAGGAGTACGTCAAGGTTGTATGTTGTCACCCTGCTTATTTAACTTCTATGCAGAGTACATCATGAGGAATGCTGGGCTGGAAGAAGCACAAGCTGGAATCAAGATTGCCAGGAGAAATATCAATAACCTCAGATATGCAGATGACACCACCCTTATGGCAGAAAGTGAAGAGGAACTCAAAAGCCTCTTGATGAAAGTGAAAGAGGAGAGTGAAAAGGTTGGCTTGGAGCTCAACATTCAGAAAACAAAGATCATGGCATCTAGTCCCATCGCTTCATGGGAAATAGATGGGGAAACAGTGTCAGACTTTATTTTTTTGTGCTCCAAAATCACTGCAGATGCTGATTGCAGCCATGAAATTTAAAGATGCTTACTCCTTGGAAGAAAAGTTTTGACCACCCTAGATAGTATATTAAAAAGCAGAGACATTACTTTGCCAACCAAGGTCCATCTAGTCAAGGCTATGGTTTTTCCCGTGGTCATGTATGGATGTGAGAGTTGGACTGTGAAGAAAGCTGATCGCCGAAGAATTGATGCTTTTGAACTGTGGTGTTGGAGAAGACTCTTGAGAGTCCCTTGGACTGCAAGGAGATCCAACCAGTCCATTCTAAGGGAGATCAATCCTGGGTGTTCATTGGAAGGACTGATGCTAAAGCTGAAACTCCAATACTATGGCTACCTCATGCAAAGAGTTGACTCACTGGAAAAGACTCCGATGCTGGGAGGGATTGGGGGCAGGAGGAGAAGGGGACGACAGAGAGTGAGATGGCTAGATGACATCACCGACTTGATGGACATGAGTTTGAGTGTACTCCGGGAGTTGGTGATGGACACAGGCCTGGCGTGCTGTGATTCATGGGGTCGCAAAGAGTCAGGCATGACAGAGCGACTGAACTGAACTGAATTGATGGAGTCACAAGGAGAGTTTTGATGATTTTGCTTTAGGTGAAATGAATTGCTGTGTATTGAAGGGAATAATTCAGGAGAGGGAAAAGTTGATAATTGTGGAGAAAGTAGTGGCTCAGTGTGTTAAGTCCTTGAAAAAGCCAGAGGAGACAGGATGTGGCGCACATCCATACAAACGTGGGCAGTGGGCAGAGACCTGGGAAGCTCTCCTGCTCTAGTTGTGTTTTTATGTGGGTGGTTCAAACCAGTTCCTGATTTTTGTTTTCAGTTTGAGAAATTTGTCTTCCTAGTGAAACTCATGAGCACCTATGATTTAATTTTCATTTAATGATACAAAAGGGCATCTAGTGAAGTATAAGTTTTCTGTTCATCTCAGGTCCTATTCAAGGAAAACACTGTTACAGAAGCTAGTATATTTATTTCAGAAATATTCTGTTCGCATTAATGATTACTTATTGTCTGTCTTTTTAAAAAATGTTAGTTTACTCATTTGGCTGTTACAGGTCCTAGTTGTGGCATATGGGATCTATTTCCCTGACCAGGAATCCAACCAGGCTCCCTGCACTGGGACTGTGGAGTCTAAGCCACTGGACCATCATGAAAGTCCCTTTGGTCTGTCTTTATGTACGTGTATATTTATATGAAAGTGAACGTAAAGTAGCTCAGTCGTGTCCAACTCTTTGCAACCTCATGGACTATAGCCTACCAAGCTCCTCTGTCAATGGGATTTTCCAGGAAAGAGTACTGGAGTGGGTTGCCATTTCTTTCTCCAGGGGATTTTCCCTACCCAGAGATTGAACCCAGGTCTCCCGCATTATAGGTAGACACTTTTACCATCTGAGCCACCTGGGAAGTCCTTTGCATAAATATACATTTTTTCTCCATTTTCTCTTGTATCAAAGTGCCAAGAAGAATGTGCTGACCAGTGTAAGAAAATTCACAGGAAGCTTATTTAGAAATGGTTAATTACAAGGGATGTATGGAGTGCCAAGGGATTGGGTATGAACAGCTCAGGACTAGCTGCAAAATAGTTGGCACCACTCTTAGACTCAAAGGGATGAGGGGAGGGCGAGGTCAGGAAACTCAGATGTACACATGGCAAACTTGAAAGGAGACTTTATCTTCAAAGGGCAAGGCCAGACTGAGGCAACCACACGAGGAGAGGACCAGGAAAATGAATACTCCGATGTAATGCTTTTCTCTTCCTCCAAACTCCTGCCATGGACTCCCATTGGTTAAACCCAATATGAAATCATATGAATTAGGGTTTTTCAGTGCATCTGCTTCAGAGCTGAGAGCGGAGTGGAGAAAAATTGAGAGTGATTCTGGAGTACAACCTCCCCCCCACACACACTCACCAAATTGTATTGAAGTATAACTGGTACACAGAAGAATGATTAAAAAATAAAAATCTTAATGATGCAAATAACAATAGTGTGCTCACTCACCTAGAACCAGACATCCTGAAGTATGAAGTCAAGTAGACCTTAGGAAGCATTACTATGAACAAAGCTAATGGAGGTGATGGAATTTCAGATGACCTATTTCAAATCCTGAAAGATGATGCTGTTAAAATGCTGCACTCAATATGCCAGCAAATTTGGAAAACTCAGCAAAGGCCACAGGACTGGAAAAGGTCAGTTTTCATTCCAATCACAAGAAAGGCAATGCCAAAGAATGCTCAAACTACCGCACAATTGGCCTCATTTCACATGCTAGCAAGGTAATGCTCAAAATCCTTCAAGCTGGGCTTCAGTAGTATGTGAACCGAGAACTTCCAGAGGTACAAGCTGGATTTAGAAAAGGCAGAGGAACAGAGATCAAATCGCCAGCATCCATTGGATCACAGAAGCAAGGGAATTCCAGTAAAACATCTGCTTCATTGACTATGATAAAGCCTTTGACTGTGGATTACAACAAACTGGAAAGATATTAAAGAGATGGGAATACCAGACAATCTTACCTGCCTCCTGAGAAACCTGTTTGCAGGTCAAAAACAACAGTTAGAACCTTACATGAAACAACAAACTGGTTCAAAATCGAGAAGGGAGTACATCAAGGCTGTATGTTATCATCCTGATTTCTTAACTTATATGCAGAGTACATCATGAAATATGCCAGGCTGGATGAATCACAAACTGGAATCAATATTACAGGAGAAATATTAACAACTTCAGATATGGAGATGATATGACTCTAATGGCAGAAAGTGAAGAACTAAAGAGCCTCTTGATGAGAATGAAAGAGGAGAGAGAAAAGGCTGGCTTAAAACTCAACATTCAAGAAACTAATATCATAGCATCCGGTCCCATCACTTCATGGCAAATATATGTGGGATAAGTGGAAATGGTGACTGATTTTATTTTCCTGGGCTCCAAAATCACTGCAGACAGTGACTGTAGCCATGAAATTAAAAGACACCTGCTCCTTGGAAGAAATTCTTGACAAACCTAGACAGCATATTAAAGCAGAGGCATCCCTCTGATGAAAAAGCTTCATATAGTCAAAGCTATGTTTGTTTGTTTAATTAATTTATTTTTTATTGAAGGATAATTGCTTTACAGAATATTGCTGTTTTCTGTCAAATCTCAACATGAATCAGCCACAGCTATACATATATCCCCTCCCATTTGAAACTCCCTCCCATCTCCCTCCCCATCCCACCTCTCTAGGTTGATTCCCAGCCCCTGTTTGAGTTTCCTGAGCCATACAGCTAATTCCTGTTGGCTATCTATTTTATATATGGTGATGTAAGTTTCCAAGTTACTCTTTCCATGCATCTCACCCTCTCCTCCCCTCTCCCCAAGTCCATAGGTCTATTCTCTATGTCTGTTTCTTTATTGTTGCCCTGTACATAAATTCGTCAGCAACATTTTTCTAGATTTTGTATATATGTGTTAGAAAGCTACGGTTTTTCCAGTAGTCATGTATGGATGTGAGAATTGGACCATAAAGAAAGCTGAGCTCTGAAGAATTGATGCTTTCAAATTGTGGTGCTTGAGAAGACTCTTGAGAGTCTCTGGGATTGAAAGGAGATCAAACCAGTCAGTCCTAAAGGAAATCAACCATAAATATTCATTTGAAGGACTGATGCTGAAGCTGAAGCTCCAATACTTTGGTCACATGATGCAAAGAGCCAACTCGTTAGAATAGACCCTGATGCTGGGAAAGATTGAGGGCAGGAGGAGAAGAGAACAACAGATATTGAGATATTTGGATGGCATCACGGACTCAAGAGACATGACTTTGTGCAAACCCTGGGAGATAGTGAAGGATAGGGAGGCCTGGTGGAGAAGGCAATGGCAAGCCACTCCAGTACTCTTGCCTAGAAAATCCCATGGATGGAGGAGCCTGGTAGGCTGCAGTCCGTGGGGTCGCTAAGGGTCGGACACGACTGAGCGACTTCACTTTCAATTTTCACTTTCACACATTGGAGAAGGAAATGGCAACCCACTCCAGTGTTCTTGCCTGGAGAATCCCAGGGACGGGGGAGCCTGGTGGGCTTCCATCTATGGGGTCACACAGAGTCGGTCACGACTGAAGTGACTTAGCAGCAGCAGCAGCAGCAGGGAGGCCTGGTGTGCTGCAGTTCATGGGGTTGCAAAAAGTCGGACACAACTGAGAGACTGAACTGGTAGTGTGAAATAATTACTACAGTGTGGTAAATTAACACATCTATCACCTCATATAGTTACGTTTTTGGTGTGGAGAAAACTTTTAAGATCTACCTACTCAGCCTCTTTCATGTATATAGTATAGTATTGTTAACTATAGTAACAATATTGTAACTTAGACCCCCAGGACATAGTCATCTCATAACTGGAAATGTGTGCCCTTTGACTACATTCACCTGTTAACTACAACCTCCAACACCGGCCCCTAGCAACCACAAACCTGCTGTTTCTATGAGTTCGTGTTGTTGTTGTTGTTTTTAAGTCTTTACTGAATTTATTACAATATTGCTTCTTTTTTGCTTTGGTTTTTTGGCCATGAAACCTGTGGGGTCTTAGTTCCCTGACCATGGATTGAACCCACATTCCCTGCATTGGAAGGCAAAGATTTTACCACTGGACTGCCAGCGAAGTCCTGAGTTCAGTGTTTTTAGATTCCACCTCTACATTAAGTCACACGGTATTTGTCTTTCTCTGTCTGACTTACTGCAAATGGATGATTTCCTACCTTCATGTATCATCATCTTCACTTCACTATTCACTCGAACACCACAGCAATCGTTATTTAAGACAAATGGAGGCGTATTATAAACACTGGTCTATACATCTTGCTTTCTCTTGCTGACAGTATATCTTAGAGATTGCATCTGATCAGTGCACATAGATCTGCCTTGTCCTTTTAACAGCTTTCAGTGGTTTCATTATGTATTACCTTCATTTATTAGTGGCTTCCTAATCAATGAGTATATTTAAACTCCATTTTTGGCTGATATAAATAAGTCTTCAATAGACGTTTTAAATATGACTTTGAAATAGTGTGCAAGCATATGTGTGATAAATTCTTAGAAATAAATTAGCTGAACCAAAATTTGAAATTAATGATTTATCAGTAACCCACCAAACAGTTTGCACTCTGCTCCAGAAAGCCAAAAAACATAAGTGTCAGTCACTCTTTGCATCCAACAGACCTACGTGGACCCCATGTAGCCCGCCAGGATGCTTTGTCCATGGAGTTCTCCAGGCAAGAATACTGGAGTGGGTTGCCATTCCCTTCTCCAAGGGATCTTTCCGACCCAGGGATCAAACCCAGGTCTTCTGCTTTGCAGACAGATTCTTTACCATCTGAGCTACCGGGAAAGCCCTCTGGAGAATGTAAGAAGGATCTTTTCTTAAGTATCTGAGATATGATCAATGAAATGTCACTAATTTAATCTATGTGCTTAGTCACTCAGTCATGTCCAGCTCTTTGTGACCCCATGGACTGTAGCCTGCCAGGCTCCTCTGTCCATGGGATTCTCCAGGCAAGAATACTGGAGCAGGCCACCATGCCCTCCTCCAGGGGATCTTCTCAACCCAGGAATCAAACCCAGATCTCCTGCATTGCAGGCGGATTCTTTACTCTCTGAGCCACTGCTGAGTCACTTCAGTCGTGTCCGACTCTGTGTGACCCCATAGACGGCAGCCGACCAGGCTCTGCCGTCCCTGGGATTCTCCAGGCAAGAACACTGGAGTGGGTTGCCATTTCCTTCTCCAATGCATGAAAGTGAAAAGTGAAAGTGAAGTCACTCAGTCATGTCTGACTCATAGCGACCCCATGGACTGCAGCCTACCAGGCTCCTCCGTCCATGGGATTTTCTAGGCAAGAGTACTGGAGTGGCTTGCCATTGCCTTCTCCACTGAACCACTAGGGAAGCCTAATTTAATCTGTACTTCTTTGATTTTGAATGATGCTGAACACTTTGCTATATGTTTTAAAATCATGTGTGTTTTTTTTGTGCGTGGACTGCCCCATTCATACATACCCTTTGCACATGATTTAATTGATTTTTTTTTCTTGTTGATTCATAAGGATTCTTTTTATCAAAAGAAATTGGCTCTTTGTCTGCCACATTAAAAAGTTTTCCCAGTGTGCTGCTAGTCTTTGAACTTGGTGATGTTTGACTGTAAAAGATATATTTTTAAATTTTTATGAAGTCAAATCTATTAATCTTCACTTTTATAGTTTCTGGGTTTGTGTCCTCATTAGAAATACTCTTACAGTTACAGATTACAAAATGAACTCCTTCATACTTTATTATTCTTTTAATTTCCTTTTCATATTTAAGAGCTTTATCTATGTGGAATTTATCCTGGTGTCAAGTATGAAGTAAGGGACTTGTTTCTTTCTGAAATGAGTAGTTGGGTTGTCATACACTACTTATTAAGTAGTCCATTTTGCCCACTTGTTTAACATGCCACTGTGAATGTATTTAATTTATTTATGTCATTGTGTTTAGTTCTGGATTCTCACACTTGTTCTATCAGTTGGTCTTTCTCTTATCGCACCAACCTAAATTTCTTATTATAGACACACTTGGTCTTCTATTATTCACCAGGAATCATCTTACCCTGTTATGCATCAGTTTGAGTGTTCCTGGCTGTTGCATATATTTTCCACATAAATTTTAGAATTCTAATGACTTTTATAATTTCTCATTAGGCATGTTTATGCTAATATTCTCTTAACAAGATTTGCGTGTGTGTGTGTGCTCGCACGTGTGCACACACTTAGTCATGTCCAACTCTTTGTGACCCTGTGGACTGTGGCCCTCTAGGCTCCTCCATCCGTGGAATTTTCCAGGCAAGAATACTGGAGTGGGTTGCCATTTCCTTCTCCAGAAGATCTTCCCAACCCAGGGATCGAACCCATGCCTCTTGAGTCTCCTGCACTGGCAGGCAGATTCTTTACCACTAATACCACCTGGGGACAGTCATTCTAAATTTAGCTCATTTGGGAAACTTTTTAATTATGAATTTAAATTTAAAAATTACTATCTTAAAATTTTTGATAGCATTTGAAATTTACCTACCTTTAGTTATAGAAGTTATTACCTCAAACTGAAAATGTCACTGTTTGTCACTGTTTCCTAAACACAGAATATCTGAGATATTTTTGTTTGATTTATTTCCAAATAATCATCTAATATAGTCTCTTTAATCCGTTTGCTTCTCTGCAGTTTCATTCTACTTCAGAAGTTTATAATATTCTACTTGGGACATTAAAACAGCTATTTAGGTGATATTTTTGCCTTTAGTTTTTCCTCTCCAATCTATTCTGAATAATCTTACTATCTTAATATCTTAAAATATGTATTTGCCAAGTAAGGTTATTTTTTAAGAGTCTTCAATGACTCTCATTGCTAGAAAAAAATGTCCTAAGTCCCCAAATTACTGAAAGTCATCTTATTAGGGCTCAGAATAATAGAATTTTGCCATGTATTTCTTTGACAGTCTGGTTCTATTTTTTTTTCAGTGTTCTTTTTTTTTATTAATTAATTTATTTTTTATTGGAGGCTAATTATTTTACAATATTATATTGGGTGGTTTTGCCATACATTGACATGAATCCGCCCCGGGTGTACATGAGTTCTCCCTCCTGAACCCCCCTCCCACCTCCTTCCTCCCTTTATCCTCCCTCTGGGTCATCCCCGCACACCAGCCCCGAGTATCTTGTAACATGCATCAACCCTGAACTGCTGATTCGTTTCACATATGACAACATACATGTTTCAATGCCATTCTCTCAAATCATCCCACCCTCACCCTCTCCCACAGAGTCCCAAAGACTGTTCGATACATCTGTGCCTCTTTTGCTGTCTCGTATACAGGGCTATATTTCCATCTTTCTAAATTCCATATATATGCGTTAGTATACTGTATTGGTGTTTTTCTTTCTGGCTTACTTCACTCTGTACAATAGGCTCCAGTTTCATCCACCTCATTAGAACTGATTCAAATGCATTCTTTTTAATGGCTGAGTAATACTCCATTGTGTATATGTACCAAAGCTTTCTTATCCATTCGTCTGCAGATGGACATCTAGGTTGCTTCCATGTTCTGGCTATTATAAACAGTGCTGCAATGAACATTGGAGTACATGTGTCTCTTTCAATTCTGGTTTCCTCGGTGTGTATGCCCAGGATGAAATACCATTTCACACCAGTCAGAATGGCTGCTATCCAAAAGTCTACATGCAATAAATGCTGGAGAGGGTGTGGAGAGAAGGGAACCCTCTTACACTGTTGGTGGGAACGCAAACTAGTACAGCCACTATGGAGAACAGTGTGGAGATTCCTCAAAAAACTGGAAATAGAACTGCCATATGATCCAGCAATCGCACTCCTGGTTCTATTTTAATGTGGATAAAGTTCAGAACATCTTAGGGAATGGATGGCCTATGCCTCCTCACACAATATCCCATAAATACTAGTTCTTGCAATTAAACTTTTTAATAAGAAAGCTTAATTAAACATCACAGATTGTTCTACATAATAGGCACTCAATAAATAAATGTTGAATGGGTAAACAAGGCTGTGTTCTCCAGGAAAATCCTTAACTTTGTGATTAACACACTCTATGACCTGAACTAAGCCTAGGTTCCTAAATTTAATATTTGTTGTTTAGGCTGTTTAGACCTAAAGTAGTATAAGGCAGCACATAATGACTTAAATGTAACCATCAAATGTATATTAGAAAGCCAGATGCAGGTCAACCTCAGGGTAGATTAACTGAACGTCTGTATTAGTTAGAATATATCTGCTATTGCAGTAAAGACCAAAATCACTTCACCTGTTTTACTTATATTTCTTAATAACATTTGCATAGGTGGCTCAGGGCTGGGATGTGATCCAGAGCCCAGTCTCCTAATAATTTTCCTGTGCCATCCTTTTGTGTTCTGAGATGCCTGTTCCAGGTCTCACTCACCATCATGAATTCATTGCAGGAGGGAGATCAGGAGGGAAAAACATAACAAAGCAAAACAAAACATCTGTCCCCTAAAGTACAAAGAGCCCGGAGAATGGTATCTTTAACTCTTACAGCAATAAATTCCATTGCTACTGGAGAAGGGAGCTTCCTAGGCGGCACTCGTGGTAAAGAACCTGACTGCCAATACAGGAGGCATAAGAGATGCAGGTTCAATCTCTGTATTGGGAAGAACCCCTGGAGAAGAGAGTGGCAACCCACTGTAGTATTCTTGCCTGGAGAATCCCATGGACAGAGGAGCCTGAAAGGCTACAGTCCATGAGGCCACAAAGAGTCAGACTTAGCACGCACTCACGCATGCACATAGGAGAAGGTTTGGGGAACCTTCATAGATTTGGGGAACAATATGCAACATGGTGATGACTTCATTGAGAAGACTGGTTCTGTACTTTTTGTTCCCTGGAGACTAGGAGAGTCTCCCTCCCAAAAGCGTATTGCCTCAAGAAGGAGAGAAGATAGCGGAAAACATCAGGGTGATGATAGGAAGGAAGAAAGGGAAAAGGGTTTGGTCAGACAGCCATACTTTCTGCCATAACCCTCCCTCCTGAATGCAGACATTCCTCTCTAGCCAAATTTGACAATCCATTATTTCATATCCACATTTTGTACTACATCATATTGGTCCAGGCCCCTGGGTTCCCTCCGTGTGGAAAGGCGCTCCTCCACTTTCCAGACTAAGCTGTCTATAATTCTTTTCAAGAAGTAAACTTTTCCATAAAACCTCAGTATACTCATATAATAGTGGTATATCACCTTAATCCTGTAGCAAAGTTTTTAATATTAAGCATAGAGAGACCTGACTTGCTAATTACATTTTTAAAAGCAAGTACAATTTCTTAAGGACAAAATTTGCTTTATTCTTTGCTTCCATAGTTTGTTTTAGAGTGACTGGAGCAGGTTCTGATTATAAAGAGCTTACTGTTGTACATTCAGGTTAAACAGAGTGTTCCAGCACCTGGAAGCAGGTGAAGGAACTAATGATCTTGCATCTCCCTCTCCTCCTATGAGCTTATAATGTCTTAAAAGATGTTATATTCATAAAATTATGGGGAACATATTTTAAAATTATAAAATTATACTTCAAAATAAATTACCAAATAAAATAAACTCACATTTATTATAATAGAAATTATTCTTAAGGTGTTTATATTGAAGGCTAAAATTAATGATTTATATGGTTAGTGGGAAAATGTACAATTTTTAGACAGAGGTGAACCAAAGACACCTGATAACTTTTAATGGAAGTTTTAGGCATAATTTATAATTTATGAAGTATAGTAAATATATCCACATGGGTGTGTGCATGTGTGATCAGTTGCTTCAGTTGTATCTGACTCTTTGCGACCCTATGGAATGTAAACCCCCAGGTTCCTCTGTTCATGGGGTTCTCCAGGCAAGAATACTGAGTGAGTTGCCATGCCCTCCGCCATGGGATCTTCCTGACATAGGTATTGAACTTGTGTCTCTTGGGTCTCCTGCATTGGCAGGCTGGTTCTTTACCACTAGCACCACCTGGGAAGCCCATATCTATATTTAAATATTTCTATAAATAAATGCTTGTTGAAGGAGCGCCATCAATATAACATTAGCTTTTCTGGTTATGCAACTATAAAACTAAGTTATGTAGGAATGAAATACTAAATTAGTTCCTAAAATTATGATTATTTCTCTATATAATTTCAGTTTGAACAGAAGAAATGTAAGGCAGTAATATATGCTCCATAGAGAGTATGCCTTCAAATAAAATTAAAATCTAATTAGAGTTAGAATAAAAGTACTAAAATATTTTTGAGATCAATATTGAAGGTAATGCAGAATAAAACCCTGCCATGATAGTAGAAATAACTCTGAGAATCAGGAGTATTAAAAATAGCACTTAAGAAACCAAAGTTTCAAAATGAATTTCTTGTCTTGATAAACAGAAGTAAAATTGGAAACTGAAATGAACAGAAAAAAAATCATAAATTCAGAAGCTCATTTATGCTAAGGTGGCAGTTTATAAATCACTTTAAATAATTTTCCAATAGTTCACAAAATACTATATAAGTAACCTGAATTTTTTTTTTTCCCTAAAGTTTAGAACATGGCAAATGTAATGTCTAGATATAACATCTGTGCAATCTGAAAGCAGGTTAAGTACCTTGGTATTGGCCTCTTTGCAAGCATGAAACAGCTGGAGAACCTCAGCTGACTCTTGAGTTTAAAAGCAGGGAGCTTCATTTTAAGGTGGAATGAAACTGCCTTTGTAGTCAGTGATTACTTCCTATGAATTACATGAGGTCTATAGTCAGATTCTGAAATGATTAAACCTACTAACTGAGATTAGGAGATTATTATGTTGTCACTCTGAATGCCTCACATAAAAAATGGTAGGAGAGCCTACAAAAAGAGTACAGTCTCAGGATAAATGGCAGCGTGGATCAAATGTGCCCTTTCCACACGCTGTCTTCTCTCTGTTCCCTCTGGTCTTGGGCTGTTTCTTTTCCTGGTGTCCTCCTTTGAGATCCTTCTGTAGCACACTGGAAATCCCTGGAGGCTTATAACTAAAGCCATGATCTCTGACCAGCTGCATGAATTGTAAGGATAATGCAAAATTTTTATTTTAATTTTATTTAAAGCTATTTTATGAGCAGGAAGCATAGATAGACATTTCTCTAAAGAAAAAACAGGTGGCCAACAAGAGAAGATGCTCAACAGTAGCACCTTAAATATGACAGAAGTGGACTTATCTATGAAACAGGAACAGAGTCACCAATCGAGAGAACACACTTGTGATTGCCAAGGGGGAAGGAGGTGGGCAGGGATGGATTGGGCGTTTGGGATTAGCAGTTGCTACTCATATATACAAAGGATAAACAGCAAGTTCTTACTGTGAAGCACAGGGAAATATATCCAATAGCCTGTGATACATCATAATGGAAAAGAATATAAAAAAAGAATATGTACGTATGTATGTACGGATGTGAGAGTTGGATCTTAAAGAAGGCTGAGCCCTGGAGAATTGATGCTTTCGAGCTGTGGTGTTGGAGAAGACTCTTGAGAGTCCCTTGGAGTGCAAGGAGATCCAACCAGTCCATTCTAAAGGAAATCAACCCTGAAAGAGTGTTCACTGGAAGGACTACTGCTGAAGCTGAAGCCCCAAGACTCTGGCCACCTGATGCAAAGAGCCGACTCATTGGAAAAGACCCTGCTGCTGGGAAAGATTGAAGGCAGGAGGAGAAGGGGACGACAGAGGACGAGATGGTTGGATGGCATCATTGACTCAATGGACTGGCATCCTGCAGTCCATGGGATTGCAAAGAGTCACACACGACTGAGTGACTGAACAGCAACAGTAATTGAATGACTTTGCTACAGTGTAGAGATTAATACAGCATTGTAAATGAAGTATATTTCAATAAAGTAAATTTTGAAGAATAAATGCTATTATATTTATATTTATTTACTATTTATTTATATACTATTATATTTATTTCCTATAAATAAAGCTATTTTAATGTTTAAATATTGTAGAGAAGAAATAACACACCTTCAAAATGCTTTGAAGGCTGCCAGTACACTCAGTTATGCTGTCAGATTAACATTTATTTTTAGATTTGAAGTAAAATTTATTCTACCATCCCTATTTAAATAGTATCCATGGACTACAAAGTGAGCTGCTACAGACACATCTGGTATGATTTGCAGTTTCTTTTATTTACAAACACCAATTTTCACAATGCTTTACAATTAAAATCAAGCATAGATATAAAAGAGATATTCGGGGTAAACTAAACTGCACCTGTCGTCCATAACTCTGGATAGAGTTCTGCATCCATCCAGACAGCCACTCTGTTCATATTGATTGACTTTATACTGAGTGTATGTTATATATTTGAACTTCCAAAATATAGCTTGTGGGTTCTAAAGCATTTTGGAAAGAATTGCCAAGACTGAAAGGAGGATTCTGCCTGAAAGACTCTCTGATGCCAGGTGTACAAGATGAAGCACAAGCGTGGTCGTGGAGCAGGTGGCCTGAGCCCCGAGTCCAAGAAGATCCTGATGTCTGCCCTCAAAAGGCAGGGCCACGCTGGCCGAGGGGCGGCAGCCAAGCCAGAGGAAGCCGGGCGGCCAGATCCTGCCCAGCTCATGGCCCCCATCCTATCTTTCAAGTGCTATGGCTTGGACATCCATGAGCATGTGGTTCTGACTCCCTAGTGCCTGCCAGCCACCACAGGCCCGGCCAGACCACTGGGCCAGATATTCCTCTACCTCTGGGCTCTCCCTGGAGCCCCCATGCAAGCCTCGGGGTGGTGTCTGTCCACCTACCCCTGCACCTCCAGTCAGAGCCCCTGTGTAGGAAGGATCAGGGTCTCCCAGACTGCCCGCTTGGCGGCCCAGCGCTTGCCAGCTGCAGATAACCTCAGGACAGAGTTAACTGATGCCGCCTCTCCTCCTGGAGCCCCTTGGTCACAGCAAATTGACACCTGTCAGCTTCTCCCCTGTATGTTCCTCATCCTGGTCAAGCAGCTCTCACGTTGGGGCAGTAAGATCATTTTGATTCATTTTTGATGTGAACCAAACTTTCAAGTTAGGACATGCTCTGAAACAAATTATACATTTCCTGTGACCTACTAAAATAATTAGTTCACCAGAGCAGGAGTCTGGATTTAAGACTATAATTGTAGCTAGGAATAACCGATATCACTTGTAGTGAAAGAGATGTTTTCTCTGAAGTTATTTCAGTTCTTTGGTGTAAGTTCCTAACACTGAGTTCATCCATTCCTTCAGCCTGTCCATAGACATTTACTGAATGGACTAGGCACCTTGTCATGCTAAGAAACAAAAGATCAGAATCCCTCAGTGAAGAATCTCAGTTTAGAAGTGACTGATGCTCAAACAAAAAATAACCAAACCATGTGATGATGGTATATTGTGCCGGTGTGTGTGCGCATCGTCGCTTCAGGTGTGTTCTACTCTTTGCAATCCTATGGACTGTAGCCCACCAGGCTCCTCTGTCCATGAGATTCTCTAGGCGAGAATCCTGGCGTGGGTTGCCATTGTCTCTTCCAGGAGATCTTCCCAATCCAAGGATGAAACCTACATCTCTTAAGTTAAATTCAGTCGCTCAGTCATGTCCGACTCTCCGTGACCCCATGAACCACAGCACGCCAGGCCTCCCTGTCCATCACCAACTCCCGGAGTACACTCAAACTCATGTCCACAGAGTCGGTGATGCCATCCAGCCATCTCATTCTCCGTCGTCCCCTTCTCCTCCCGCCCCCAACCTTTCCCAGCATCAGAGTCTTTTCCAGTGACTCAACTCGTCGCATGAGGTGGCCAAAGTATTGCAGCTTCAGCTTTAGCATCAGTCCCTCCAATGAACATCCAGGATTGATCTCCCTTAAAATGGACTGGTTGGATCTCCTTGCAGTATAAGGGACTCTCAAGAGTCTTCTCCAACACCACAGTTCAAAAGCATCGATTCTTCGGCGATCAGCCTTCTTCACAGTCCAACTCTCACATCCATGCATGACCACGGGATAAACCATTGCCTTGACTAGACGGACCTTTGTTGGCAAAGTAATGTCTCTGCTTTTTAATATACTATCAAGGTTGGTCATAACTTTCCTTCCAAGGAGCAAGTGTCTTTTAATTTCATGGCTGCAATCAGCATCTGCAGTGATTTTGGAGCCCAAAAAAACAAAGTCTGACACTGTTTCCACTGTTTTTCCATCTATTTCCCATGAAGTGATGGGACCAGATGCCATGATCTTTGTTTTCTGGATGTTGAGCTTCAAGCCAACCTTTTCACTCTCCTCTTTCACTTTCATCAAGAGGCTTTTGAGTTCCTCTTCCCTTTCTGCCATAAGGGTAGTGTCATCTGCATATCTGAGGTTATTGATATTTCTCCCAGCAATCTTGATTCCAGCTTGTGCTTCTTCCAGCCCAGCGTTCCTCATGATGTACTCTGCATATAAGTTAAATAAGCAAGGTGACAATATACAACCTTGACGTACACCTTTTCCTATTTGGAACCAGTCTGTTGTTCCATGTCCAGTTCTAACTGTTGCTTCCTGACCTGCATACAGGTTTCTCAAGAGGCAGGTCAGGTGGTCTGGGATTCCCATCTCTTTCAGAATGTTCCACAGTTTATTAAGTCTACCTGTATTGGCAGGTGGGTTCTTTACTGCTAGTGACCACCTGTGAAGCCCAAAGTATATTGGACATAAATAAATGGTTCCATAAGAGTGTGAGAGAAGACATAAATAATTAGGAATGGGAAAGCTAGGTTAATTCATATTTTGCTTTGCTTGGTAACTGGTCCTAACATTTTTTTTAATATAGTAATAAAATATTATTGTTTGAAATATATAATATTTGAATTAGCTTGATATAGAAATAAAACATTTATCACCATTAAGAATTAAAATGCTAGAAATCAACATAGAGATAATGTTAATTTAAAAATATAAATTTTAAGAAACAAACAATAATATTAAAATTTTATTTAAATAAAAGATCTCTTAAATAAATTCTTAGTTCTAATGAGGTGGATGAAACTGGAGCCTATTATTCAGAGTGAAGTAAACCAGAAAGAAAAGCACCAATACAGTATACTAACACATATATATGGAATTTATAAAGATGGTAACAATAACCCTGTATGCAAGACAGCAAAAGAGACACAGGTGTATATAACAGTCTTTTGGACTCTGTGGGAGAGGGCGAGGGTGGGATGATTTGGGAGAATGGCATTGAAACATGTATATTATCATATGTGAAACTCGTTGCCAGTCCAGGTTCGATGCATGATACAGGATGCACGGGGCTGGTGTACTGGGATGACCCAGAGGGATGATATGGGAAGGGAGGTGGGAGGGGGGGTTCAAGATGGGGAACGCATGTACACCCATGGAGGATTCATGTCAGTGTATGGCAAAACCAATACAATATTGTAAAGTAACTAGCCTCCAATTAAAATTTAAAAAAAAATAAATGAACAAATTCTTAATAATAGATTTTAGAAATATTCAGTTAATCTCACTTGACTATTACATGGTTCTTACTTGTGTGTGAGTGCACACCAATCTTTTTATTTTAATCATTTTGACATAGGTTTTCTCATTTGTATGTTATTTAGAGCACATTTACATTCAAGCATGGTTTTCCTTTGAGACACAGCACACTCTGTACTACTTCCCCCTGAATTAATTGATATAATGAGCTGATGTAAATTACTTTCACTATTAGCCTGAGCTATTATTAAACCATAACAATTTTGAAGGTAAACATACCATACAAAGGCATTGAAGTACTGAAATCCCAAAGTAAGCGTCAAGGATGATTTTTAGCTTTATGTAATGTTGGGTGTCTGTATCATTGCTTCTCGCCGCGGTCTGGAGAACCAGGACTGTTGTATATGAATGCCTTCTGCTGAGGTCTATGCCTGCGCACCTGTAGAGGGAAGTTGCTATGGCAATAAACCTGAACAACCCTGGAATGCCCACCCACTGATCATGGTTCTGCCTCCTTCTTGCTGCTTTCTTGACCTCTGCTGGGAACAGTTTTCAACATTTTAATTATAAAAAAAATGCAAGTCCTCTTTTAAGGCACAAGTGAAATGCTGTAAACTTTATTAGACCCTTTATTTATACTTTACACATAACTACTCTAGTCTTCACATTGATGTAATATTGCATATGCTTTGATGACTCATCAATTCATCTTGGTATTGCATTTTGCATCAATCTTATCTCCCGGCTCCATGTAAGTTATCGGGTCTTTGGAGAAGAAACACCTTTGGAGCCTGAATAACATCCAGTGCAAATTCAGATGAAATATAAGTGCCTATTAAATGTAGAGTGAATTTTCCATCCCACCTCATAAAAGTCCATCATTATCCTCTTCCGATGCTGTATTTTCCCTTCATAATGTTCTTCCTCTCATTTTCTTCTCTTACAGTCTGTCTATTCATTGCGGCTCCACTAGAAGCACTTTATTGTAAGCTAGATCCCTCATGTGAAACTCCATAGTGCATTACTAGTCCCTACCTCATGCCACTTTTTATTTCCACTTCATATTATGATTTTTGTGGATACAGTGTTTTACTTTTCTAGGCTTAAGCTCTTGAAAGGCAGCAAATAGAATCTGATTTATCTTCTGTTTCCCACAGTGCTCAATAATTGTTTGTTGCCTGAGGAAAGATTTGTAGAGTTACAGAGGAACAGCATTTCATGCCAAATTGGGCTATGCCCTGCTAGGGTACTTTTAGGCATGGCTGATGGTAAATTAAGAACAGGGAATGAAGACTAGTATCTCTGAGGTCAGTCCTATTCTATTTGGCAGCAAGACACTACCAGGCTTTTATTATTATTGATGTTTGAAGGGTGTTTGTCTATCAATCAACCTGTGACCCACTATTATGGGTTCTGCCTTTTTAATATGGGTGGACTTTTCTGCTTTAGATAGTTTCCCATTCAAATCTACACATTTTTTTTGGTGAATGCTAATACATAAGAAGAAAATAATTTGTGCTATTAAAACAGCTTTCCAGAGCAGATTCCAACTTAACTATGTCTAGGATACAGGCAAAGTATAAAATTGTGCCCTACAAGTTGTGGTTTAGATATTCATAGCTTCAGCTCGTTGGCCCTCTATTTCTTGCTTATTAATTACCTACTTTATGAACATTATCTCCTAACCTCAAAACTATTTATCAGGTAGGTATAATTACTCCATTTTTCAAATGAGAATAGTGAAGCTTAGAAAGGTTAAATTACATTATCACAATTGGCCATCAAGAAAATGCAAAAACAAAGATTTGAATACAAACCTGTACTTTCCCCCTATATTATACTTGCTACCTCGTTATGTAGGTGGCTTTTCTTAGCCAGAAGGGCATAGGAGAAGGGGTGAGGAAGACTTGGAAATCTTTTCTTATAAGGCTGCTGCTACTGCTAAGTCACTTCAGTCGTGTCCGACTCTGTGTGACCCCATAGACGGAAGCCCACTAGGCTCCCCCATCCCTGGGATTCTCCAGGCAAGAACACTGGAGTGGGTTGCCATTTCCTTCTCCAATGTGTGAAAGTGAAAAGTGAAAGTGAAGTCGCTCAGTCGTGTCCGACCCTTAGCGACCCCACGGACTGCAGCCTACCAGGCTCCTCCATCCATGGGATTTTCTAGGCAATAGTACTGGAGTGGCTTGCCATTGCCTTCTCCGTCTTATAAGGCTAGTACATTCTATTTCTTATGACCATTTCAGAAACTGAAATCGCTGTTGAAAACAAAAAACAAAAGCCTTTCTGACTTGGTACTATTGGCTTTGATAAAGGATAGTACAGAAAACAAGATGGCTAATGTTTTGTCTCTCACTGGGAGGAAATTTAACTAGTGTCTTTGTGCAAAAGAAAATAAAATGAATCTGTGATATGCAAATGAGTCTTTCAACTGTTTGTTAATTTCTACTGTTTACTCAAAAATGGGAAACACCATGCCTGTGATACATCATCTTTTGTGTGTTTGGCACTTTCCATCATGAATCATATTAATCTGCTTAAACTAACAAGGATTAATTGCCTTGTTAAGGCAACCTGGCATTGAAATGATATATTGCCCAGACAGCTTGGAATTTGGCCACTCATAAATCTCATTTGCTTGTTGGTTTATTTCTGTTTGTCTCTTTCTCTGACAGATGTGTGCCCAATCACTGTGAGCATGGTGGGAAGTGCTCTCAAACATGGGACAGCTTCAAATGCACTTGCGATGAGACTGGATACAGTGGGGCCACCTGCCACAACTGTGAGTGCCAATTTATCTCACTTTAAACGTGTAATTGCATGAGAATCCCAGGTCTTTAGCTACGATTTTAAGCCCAGCAACCTGAATATTCCACACAGTAAATCACTTGATTCTGAAGCACCCAGATTTTATTGTTGCTTTTCTAGAATAGTATTCAAGTTGTCAAAATATATTCTCTCAAGTCTAACGACTCAAAAAGAAGCACCAGTGTTTCCAATGTTCTGTAAAGACACAGTTGAGATGGGAATGCTGATCTTGTATGTGCCTCTGTGTGTCTAAGCCGTGTCTTTTCTGGATAGATTGGAAAATTGTATTATTGTGATGTCTCTGACTGGATTCTCATTTATCAATTCATCAGAGAGGCAGACAGAGTGTAATTTCAGCATTTAGTTTCTGGACAGGAGTGTCTCCTGCTCTTTTATGACTGTTTGGCCACACATTTTAGATCATGAAAATGAGCTGGAAAGTGGAACAAAGTCCATTGGAGTTGCATATGTAAAGTAAAAGCGCAAGATTATACTTTTTTTTAAATATTGAAAACTAAAAATAGCAGACAAAAATGACTTTTAAAACACAGTGTGCCTTGTTTTACATAATAGCTTTACCCTGAAAAGTTAAATTTTTTTTTATTTTTGCAATTAAAATATTAAGGTAAATATTAACTTTCTAATTGTAATGTTCATTTTCCAATAATGCATAGCTGCTTGCCAAGCATTTTTGAAGACAGATTTGCCATAAAACATATACATGAAAGGTCATCTGTTATGTACTGTGTGTGTGTGTGTGTGTGTGTGTGTGTGTGTCCATGTGTGTAAGAGGGAGTGAGAAAAGAGTCTTCTTCAATCTTTTCTCCATATGAAAAGAAACCTAATATCTAAATCCTCTAATTACAGAGAATACTTTCTCTTCATTGCACTTTTAGAAAACAACAAGCAAAATATTACTAGAGTTCTGGTGACAGTAAAAATGCAAAAGTGTTCTCTGATCCTCTTCATATCATTATTTGTAGTAATGGTCAGTTCAGTTGAGTCAATCAGTAGTAATGTACAATCAGACATTGTGTTCATTGTCTATTGTAATACCTCAACTAAGAAAAAAATCTAATTTATTTTACTGCACTTATTAATTTGTTTATGAGGATATTTTTAAAAAGAGACAAAAAAGAACCCTTAGAAAAATTAACATTAATAGGAAGATATGCAAGACAGGTAAAACAGACACTTGGTAGATTCATTATCTGTAAGGGATTTATGTATAGGTATGTAAAAATATTTCAACGAATAAAGAACAAAAACGATTAAAATTAAAATTAACATTACAATTAATTAGAATAAAGGACTTATAACTAAAATTATACCCTTTCCGTCACATCAAAATGTTCTTTCCACCTATGACATTCGTTGTATGATATCTGATGATGAATTAAGTAATTTTGATGAAACTGAGTACTTTCACTCCACCAGTAGAATGTATACAACGTGTTATATGTACTATAAATACCACCTTTAACTACTATAACCCTGTTTCTTAAAAATGGAAATTCTAACTAAAGAAAATTGCTGGTGGTTACAAGTGCTTCCTATCTCAGTGACCACTTTGCTGTTTAATGTAAAAGCAAATAACTTTCTATATCTGCTTATTTCACTGAATACACAGTACAGACATTTAAAACATTAATTTTTAAAGAAAATTTAGATATATGACAGTGGTTGAATAGTTGAGGTTTTTTTTTTTTTTTTTGAGTTAACAACTCCAAATATTAGAAATGTCCTAGGAATGTTTAGTTTGGCTATCATGGGAATTTATAAATGTAAAAGGGAGGGAATTCCCAGGAGTTGAATGGGTTTAATCCCCTATCAGGGAGCTAATATGCTCTGCTTGCCAGGCAGTGCGGCCAAGAAATAAAATGTGGGCAATGAATTCTAAAATGTAAGCAGACATACCTGTAAAGTTTCCTGTTCCTTGCAGATATGAGTATTGATGTTCTCGAATAAGCACAGTCCTCTGCCCTGCTTCCATCTGTGGCTGTTTTTTTCTCCACCTTGCTCACCCGACATGGACACCTTCCCACCAGATGCTGAGTGCCTTGTTCGGGCTTGCCGTATAGCAGTATATCTGTACGGCACATGGATTTTATATCCATACAGCACATGGATTTTATCCACTGCAAGTCTTTAATTTCTTCAGCCATCCCTGCCCCTGGAAAGTTCTCATGGATCATCTTGTCCCATGCTGGTCTATATCAGTACCCTGGGACTGCTCTCTCATCTCCTTCAAGTCCCAAGCCTCCTGTCCCTTAGGCTGTCTTGAGAAAACCAAACATTTGAATAAGCAGTGCAGTTTAGACCTCTGAAATCGGAGCTTCTCATTCCGATGAACTCAGGGCTCTACCAAAATTAAAAAATAATATAAATAAACAAGAGAATTATTTCTTCCCTGCTGCTCATCCTACTCATCTCTTATTTAATTTTTATATCTACGAAAGTAGAATCATTCATTTTTAACAATGAAAGCCTGATTGCTTGTTGTCTTCCCCAAGTAAGGTGACAATGTTGAAACTCATGTGTGTGCATAAACAGAGGCTGGAAACCATCCTGTATAATTCAAGAAAGGACAGATTGGATACAATTTTTTTAGGAAAAATATATCTTGTAGCTTATAGAATGGTGTGTGCTGTTGAATAAGCTAAAAAACTTGATATATCTCTTGGTTACTCCCATGAACTAGTTAAAAATTGGGAGGGTCTGGCCCCATACATAATACTGTGAAAATTATAAAATATGTGCCTTTCCATTTGATACAGGATGAACACTTTGGAATTCTTACATAGTCGATGACCACCCTGACTTCTAATGATGGCTGTGAGGTTACCATGCTGGGTGCCTTCCCAGGAAGCCACTTCCCTTCTCTTGGACAGTCTTATTTTCTCTGTCAACTAAATGGCTCCTGAGGTCTCTTACAGCTCTGTGAGTCAAAGACCTGAGATTTCCAGGTGCTGATTCTGTGGTTTTGAACTTTGTCAGCATTATTAAACTTTTACCTCATTATATCTGGTGAAAGACCTTTTGAAAAGGAGCTGTGGCTGCCTATATATGGCTGAGTCCCTTCACTCTTCACCTGAAACTATCACAACATTGTTAGTAGACCATACCCCAGTACAAAAGAAAATGTTAAAAAAAAAGAAAAAGACATTAATAAAACTACAGATATTAAAACCTCCACTAGTTATTAAATCCTTAAAAAAAAAAGAAAAGAAAAGGAACTATGGACATTTTAAACAGTAAAGAACAGCTAACGAAAGTCTGAAGTTTAGTAAATCTAAGTATTCAGGAGAGCTTCAGAGCTTCAGAGTTAGGTTACCATTTAACACGTTTTCTACCCTGGCCAAGGCTGGGCTTGGGATGAGAAAGCTCTTTCTTGGGTGACCCCTGGTTGCCAGGTGGCTGAAGTCCAAGATGAAGCCTCACAACCCTTCTTTGACAGGTCACACTGCCTGAGTTTGAACTTGGACCAACTTACATGTGACCGTGACCACTAAAACCCTCTGAGCTTCGGTCTTCTTTTTTGTGAATTGAGATTAGTAGCACCACCATCTCATCAGGCCATTGTGAGACTGAATGGGTAATTTGTGAGAACATTGAGAAGGGCCGTAGCGTACGTGGTTCTTGTTTATTCACTAAATCATGTCCACTCTGTCACCCCATGGACTGTCTCCACAAGGCTCCTCTGTCCAAGGGATTCTCCAGGCAAGAATATGGGAGTGGGGTTCTATTTCTTTCTCTAGGAGATCTTCCCAACCCAGGGATCGAACCTGGATCTCCTGCTTTGGCAGGTGGATTCCTTACCACTGAGCCGCCAGGGAAGTCCTTTAGCACATGTTAGCACTCAATATATTATTGCCATTTCATCCCCCTGGAACAATCACCCCTTTGCTCTGTGCTTCTATACTAATCATTGCCACACAATCTGTCACGTAATTTCTTGCTACTATTTACTGTTTGCTATCGTTTCCACGGCAGATTTGGGCTTGCAGTGAATGATTAGTTTCCATGTTTCCTTTTTCAGAAGAATTGGATGACATTAAAGGTTATTTGGTATGTCGTAGACCTGTATCTGTTTATTTGTTGCTTATACATGGAAGAATTAATTTTCTAATAAATACTATATGTGGCTCAGAGGATTGCCATTTACAAACCTCTCCCTGGAGGAGTCCGGGTGTCATAATCTGAGTGAGGAAATCTCACAGGGAAAGCCGCAGACAGCAAGAAAGAATTTTTTTTCTTTTTCTTGGCTCTAGTTTATGACAAAATGCAGATACACCGTTGCAGTTTCATGCGTACCAAGTCACTCCAGTTGGGTCCGACTCTTTGCAACCCTGTGGACTGTAGCCCACCAGGCTCCTCTGTCCATGGGATTCTCCAGGCAAGAATACTGGAGTGGGTTGCCATGCCCTCCTCCAGGGCATCTTCCTGACCCAGGGACCGAATGCATCTCTCTCATGTCTCCTGCATTGGCAGGCGTGTTCTTTATGACTAGTGACACCTCCTATGCAGGCATTGTGTTCTCAGTAAACCTCTAAGCACTAAGTAGTAGCGCATCAAATCATAAACTCATGATAAAAAGAGTAGACTGACCACATTAAATACTGATAGTTTATTTGCTTATGTTGACTTATTCCTCTTTTACTCTCTCAAAAGTGTATGAATTTGTCTTTATTTTGAGCAAAACTTCATGATTATATTTACAGTCTTTTTCTCTTAGTGATGCAAGATAGATTGCCCTTTTCCGTCTCCAAGCTTACGTTCTGGTATATCAAATGCTTTTAATGATCTAATTATCATCCCATTTTTTTTCACATGTGTTCTTTACACTTCATATTTATGGCTCTAGTTTGCATAAATTAATTCAGAAACCTATTCCTTATCTCAGGGCTTAGCAGATAATTTTTCTCATGTTGCTGAAGTTTCAGTCATTCTTACATACACAATTAGTCCCCTATAGGGAACTGCCCTAAAAACTCCCAGGGTTTCCTCAATAATATGAAAAGTTGCAACTATTTTCACAAGTACAAAAGGATATTTGACAGATACAAGCAATGTTTTGGGGTAGATCTCTGCAAGAATTGCTACATGCCAAACCTTCATTCTGAGAGGAGTATTCTTCCAGATTTCTTTTTATTAAAGGGAAGACTTTCACCTTACCCAGATGGATAGACATGACTGTTTCCAGAGGGAGTAAGAGGAGGCAAACTAGATGGTCTATGGAGATCTGGTCCAATTCTGAAATTGCATGATTTCTGAATTCTGAAATACTAAAAAGAAACAGGTACTGGTGTTACCACCAAAATGCAAAAGTAAGTTTTTCAGTAGCCAGTTTTAGAAGGAAAACTTCAATTTACAAGGAATCTATTCTAGGACTTCCCTGGTGGTGCAGTGGATA
Source organism: Moschus berezovskii (assembly GCF_049115385.1). NCBI lineage: Eukaryota > Metazoa > Chordata > Mammalia > Artiodactyla > Moschidae > Moschus > Moschus berezovskii. The sequence continues at coordinate 120,446,640 of NC_142462.1, forward strand.
AGAATCCAGCTGCCAGTGCAGAGGACACAGGTTTCCGAGTCCAGCAAGATTCCAGACACCTCGGAGCAACTGAGCTTGTCCGTCACAGCCACTGAGTCCGTGTGCTGTAACTGTTGAAGCCCATGCACTCTCGGGCCTGTGCTTTACAACAAGGGAGGCCCCTGTGATGAGAAGCCTACACTGCAGCAGAGAGCAGCCCTTGCTCACTGGAACTAGAGAAAGCCCGAGCACAGTAATGAAGACTCAGCGACTCAGCATACCTCCCCCTGGGAAAACAAACAAACAAATAAATAAAATAAATTAAGTTTTAGAAGTCAACTGTTCTACATGCTGTATCCTGGAGCTATGACTCTGGGTCTATAAATTTGTAAACCATGAATTATACTGCACCTTATTACTGCACACATAAAAAGTGAAGTGGTTTTCAGTAGCTCACATCATGTTTTTTATAATCCACTATGTCCGTAAGTAACTTAATTCAAAGTATAACTTTTAAAAAAGAGATTGATCCTACCTGCTGAAAGTCACACTAACCTAGGGCATAAAACCCTAGACTTGTTGGCACAAGAATATTTGATCCCACCATCCATTTGGAACTACCACAAATTTAAACACCAATGAAGACAATTTGGAATTTGAATTTTGCTACCAAAAAAAAAAAAAAAAAAACCTGGCAGTCATTGGGCAGATTAATGGCCTTATGGAACTGGAATCCATCCTTCAGCTATAAGTTCAGTTGGCTTACAAGGCAGAGTAAAAATGTTTGCTTAAAACTCAACATTCAGAAAACTAAGATCATGGCATCTGATTCCATCACTTCATGGGAAATAGATGGGGAAACAGTGGCTGACTTTATTTTTCTGGGCTCCAAAATCACTGCAGATGGTGATTGCAGCCATGAAATTAAAAGAAGCTTACTCCTTGGAAGTTAAGTTATGATCAACATAGATAGCATATTAACAAGCAGAGACATTACTTTGCCAACAAAGGCCCATCTAGTCAAGGATATGGTTTTTCCCGTGGTCATGTATGGATGTGAGAGTTGGACTGTGAAGAAAGCTGATCGCCAAAGAATTGGTGCTTTTGAACTGTGGTGTTGGAGAATACTCTTGAGAGTCCCTTGGACAGCAAGGAGATACAACCAATCCATTCTAAAGGAGATCAATCCTGGGTGTTCATTGGAAGGACTGATGCTAAAGCTGAAACTCCAATACTTTGGCCACCTCATGAGAAGAGTTGACTCACTGGAAAAGACCCTGATGCTGGGAGGGATTGGGGGCGGGAGGAGAAGGGGACGACAGAGGATGAGATGGTTGGATGGCATCACCGACTCAATGGACATGGGTTTGAGTGAACTCCGGGAGTTGGTGATGGACAGGGAGGCCTGGCCTGCTGCGGTTCATGGGGTCGCAAAGAGTTGGACACGACTGAGCGACTGAACTGAACTGAACTGAACTGAACTCAGTATGACTGTGTCTTTAACCTGGATTGTGGGCCATGCTTTTCCTCCCTGACCCCCTGCTGGTCCCACTGGCTTCCTTTCAGTTTTCCGTACGTGCCTTGGATCCTTGCACTACTCCCTCTCCCCTCCCACTACCACAGCCGCAGGTCTTTGCACTTGCTCTCTCTGCCTTGCTTGGTATATTCCTGGTCATCTTTGCGATCTCAGCTCAGTAGTCACCTTCCCAGTGAGCTCTCCGTGAGACTGTATTGGGCCAGACCCTCTTATTCCAAGGACATCGCTTTCCTCTCATTGTTAGCGATGGCTGCGGTTTTGTGTTTATTGTTTGCGATTCTTCAGTAATGTCTGTCTTCTCCACTGGCTGAACTACCTGAGAAAAGGTAGTGCCAGGTCTGTCCACGATTTTATCCCTAGAGCCCAGCCAGCCTGTAATTTGGGCTCAGTACTTTAAGGTTAACCAACTACTTTTGAGGCTGTCTAAATAAGTTATTTGTAATGGGCATTACTGATTTTTGTAAAATGCCAATTATATCCAAATATTGTGCGCATTTAATAAACACCAGATTTTAATCTGTAAAAAAATGTATTCAATGAATGTGCACTGAATCCAAGAGTGAATAAATGGCAGAGAACACAAGGAGCATCAAGAGCTTTTTAAAATCACTGTCTTTTATCCAAATTTATGAAGCTTGTAAAGCTATGAGAGAAGGTAAAGCAAAAGGAAAAAAAAAAAAAAAACAGAGAAAGGAGCATAGAGAATAAAAGATGCACTAATTAAAAGCAGGGGACTTCCCTTGTAGCTCACTTGGTAAAGAATCTGTCTGAAATTCAGAAGATCTGAGTCCAGTTCCTGGGTTGGGAAGACCCCCTAGAGAAGGAAATGGCAACCCACTCCAGTATTCTTGCCTGGAGAATTCAGAGGAGCCTGATACCCTTTCACTTCGGTTAAGGAGGCCCCTAGTTCCTGCGGAGGCATGGGTCAGCAGTGACCTTCCATGGGGACAGGGGCTCTGACTGCAGCAGACCTGGGAGGCCCAGCACGTGGCATAAGTCCTGTTGGAGGACGTCACCATTAGCGCCACTAGAGAGCTGCCGAGCCGACAACCCACAAACTGGCGAACAATTACACCAAAGAAGATCTCGCATTGTTGCAAAAGTTCTAAGGCCCACAACAGATTTCCCAACCTGGGGATCTGGCGAAAGGACTGAGAGCCCCCAGGGAAACAGACTTTTGGAGGGCACATCAAAACCTTGTGTGTACTGTGACCAGGAGAAAGGAACAGTGACAAGAGACTGAGCCAGACTTGCCTATGAGTGTCCGGGAGTCTCCAGCAGAGGTGAGGGTCAACAGTGGCCTGCCCTGGGGTCAGGGGCACTGACTACAGCAGTCCTGGGGGTTGCAGCTTGCTGGAATAAGTCCTTTAGAAGGAGGTCACTGTTATCACCATTATCCCTACCATAGTTTGACTTCAGGCCAAACTAGAGGGAGGAAACACAGCCTCACCCATCAGAAGAAAAATTGATTAATGATTTACTGAGCATGGCCCTGCCTAGCAGACCAGAGCAGGATCCAGGCTTACCCACAGCCAGGCTCTCCCATCAGGAAGCTTCTACAAGCCTCTTATTCTCATCCATCAGAGGGCAGACAGAATGAAAATCACAGTCACAGAAAATGAACCAAACTGATCACTTGGATCACATCCTTGTCTAACTCAATGAAACCATGAGCCATGCCTTGTAGGGCCATTCAAGATGGACAGGTCATGGTGGAGAGTTCTGACAAACATGGTCCACCGGAAAAGGGAATGGCAAACCAGTTCAGTATTCTTACAGTGAGAGCCCCATGAACGGTATGAAAAGGCAAAGAGATATGACACTGAACGATGAGCTCCCCAAGTCGGCAGGTGCCCAGTGTGCTGCTGGAGAAGAGTGGAGAAATAGCTGCAGAAGGAATGAAGAGGCTGAGCCAAAGCAAAAGCAGCACCAAGTTGTGGATGTGTCTGGCGGTGGAAGTAAAGTCCAGTGCTGTAAAGAGCAGTATCGCACAGGAACCTGGACTGTTAGGTCCCTGAGTCAAGGTCAGTTGGAAGTGGTCAAACTGGAGACGGCAAGAGTGAACACTAACGTCTTAGAAATCAGTGAACTAAAATGGACTGGAATGGGTGAATTTAACTCAGATGACCATTATATCTACTACTGTGGATAAGAATCTCTCAGAAGAAAAGAGTAGCCCTCATAGTCATCAAAAAGGTCAGAAATGCAGTAGTTGGGTGCAATCTCAAAAACAACAGAATGATCTCCATTCACCTTCAAGGCAAATCATTCAATATCACAGTAATCCAAGTCTATGCGCCAAGCACTAATGCCAAAGAGGCAGAATATGAATGGTTCTATGATGACCTACAAGACCTTCTAGAATTAAAACCCCAAAAAGATGTCCTTTTCATTATTGGGGACTGGAATGCAAAAATAGAAAGTCAAAAGACACCTGGAGTAACAGGCAGGTTTGGCCTTGGAGCACAAAACGAAGCAGGACAAAGGCTAACGGAGTTTTGCCAAGAGACGCACTGGTCACAGCAAACAGCCTCTTCCAAGACACAGGAGAAGACTCTGCACAGGGACGTCACCAGACGGCCAACACCGAAATCACATTGATTATATTCTTTGCAACCAAAGATGGAGAAGATCTATACAGTCAGTAAAAACAAGGCCAGGAGTTGACTGTGGCTCAGATCATGAACTCCTTATTGCCAAATTCAGACTTAAATTGAGGAAAGTAGGGAAAACCACTGGACCATTCAGGTATAACCTAAATCAAATCTCTTATAATTATATAGTGGAAGTGACAAATAGATTCAAGGGATTATATCTGATAGACAGGGTGCCTGAAGAACTATGGACGGAGGTTCATGACATTGTACAAGAGGCAGTAATTAAAACCATCCCAAGAAAAATAATGCAAAAAGGCAAAATGTTTGTCTGAGGAGACCTTACAAATAGCTGATAAAAGAAGAGAAGCAAAAGGTAAAGAAGAAAAAGAAAGATATATCTGAATGCAGAGTTCCAAAGAATAGCAGGGAGAGATAAGAAATCCTTCCTAAGGGATCAATGCAAATAAATAGAGGAAAACAATAGAATGGGAAAAACTAGAGATCACTTTAAGAAAATTACAGATACCCAGGGACTATTTCATGCAAAGATGGGCACAATAAAGGACAGAAATGGTACGGACCTAACAGAAGCAGAAGATATTCAGAAGAGATGACAAGAATACATAGAAGAACTATACAAAAAAGACCTTCATGACCCAGATAAGCACAATGGTGTGATCACTCACCTAGAGCCAGACATCTTAAAGTGGGAAGTCAAGTGGGCTTTAGGAAGCATCACTATGAACAAAGCTAGTGGGGGTGATGGAATTCCAGTTGAGTTATTTCAAATCCTAAAAGATGATGCTGTGAAAGTGCTGCACTCAATATGCTAGCAAATTTGGAAAACTCAGCATTGGCCACAGGACTGGAAAAGGTCAGTTTTCATTCTAATCCCAAAGAAATGCAATGCCAAAGAATGTTCAAACTACCGCACAATTGCACTCACATGTTAGCAAAGTAATGCTCAAAATTCTCCAAGCCAGGCTTCAACAGTACGTGAACCTCCAGATGTTCAAACTGGATTTAAAAAAGGCAGAAGAACCAGAGATCAAATTGCCAACATCCACTGGATTGTAAAAAAAAAAAGCAAGAGAATTCCATAAAAACATGCATTTCTGCTTTATTGACTATGCTATAACCTTTGACTGTGTGGATCACAACAAACTGTGGAAAATTCTGAAAGAGGTGGAAATACCAGACCACTTTACCTGGCTCCTGAGAAATCTGTATGCAGGTCGAGAAGCAACAGTTAGAACTGGACATGGAACAACAGACTGGTTCCAAATTGAAAAAAAGAGTACATCAGGGCTGTATATTCTCACCCTGCTTATTTAGCTTATATGCGGAGTACATCATGAGAAATGCCAGGCTGAATGAAGCACAAGCTGGAATCAAAGTTGCCAGGAGAAATATCAATGACTTCATATATGCAAACGACACCACCTTTATGCCAGAAAACAAGAGGAACTAAAGAGCCTCTTGAATGTGAAAGAGGAGGGTGGATAATCTGCCTTAAAACTCAACATTCAGAAAACTAAGGTCACGGCATCTGGTCCCATCGCTTGCAGGCAGAAGATGAGGACACAATGGAAATCATGGCAGACTGTTTTCTTAGGCTCCAAAATCACTGCCGACAGTGACTGCAGTCACGAAATTAAAGAAAAGCTGTGATCTAGCTAGACGTCATATTAAAAAGCAGACACATTACTTTGCTGACAGTGGTCCTTCTAGTCAAAGCTATGGTTTTTCCAGTAGTCATGTATGGATGTGAGTGCTGGACCATAAAGAAGGCTGCACACCATAGAACTGACGCTTTTCACCTGTGGTATTGGAGAAGACTCTTGAGAGTCCCTTGGACTGCAAGATCAAACCAGTCCATCCTAAAGGAGATCAGTCCTGAATATTCGTGTGAAGGACTGATGCTGAAGCTGAAACTCCAATCCTTTGACCACATGATGCAAAGAACTGACTCATTAGAAAAGACCCTGATGCTGGGAAAGATTGAAGGCAGGAGGAGAAGGGGATGACAGAGGGTGAGATGGCTGGATGGCATCACTGACTCAACGAACATGAGTTTGAGCAAGCTTCGGGAGATGGTGAACGACTGGGAATCCCATTGTGCTGCAGTTTACAGTGTAACAAAGAGTTGGACGTGACTAAGTGACTGAACAACAAATTAAAAGCAGAGGGAGTAGTGATAGACACAGCAGCACAAAAAATCAAAAGAGGCTTAAAATTACAAGAAATTATAGGGATGGATTCAATCCATGGGCCAACAAACCTACATGTTTCAAATAATATTTGAGGAGAATATTGCCATGTTTAGACACCATTTGTTGAAGACACCTGTGAGAAAATGTAGTAACAGCGCTGAAGTAATTTGTAGCAACAGCAAAAGGTCTCTCTCTGATAACAGATTGTAGTCACCTCTTGTGCTGGCTGATTGTATGAAAGAAAGTGAAGTCGCTCACTCACGTCCGACTCTTTGCAACCCCACAGACTGTAGCCTGCCAGGCTCCTCCATCCATAGGATTTTCAGGCGAGAGTACTCGAGGGGTGGTCATTTCCTTTTCCAGGGGATCTTCCCAACCCAGGGATCCCACATTGTGTCCCACATTGCAGGCAGATACTTTACCATCTGAGCCACCAGGGAAGCCCTTCGAGCTCTTTTGATTGTTTGTGCTGCTGTGTCTATCACTGCTCCCTCTGCTTTTAATTTCTTTAACTTGTTGTTGTTCAGTTGCTCAGTCATGTCCGAGTCTGGTGGCTGATTGTATGAGCTTTTCTAAAATAAATATTGCTTTAGTTTTTCAATTGCTAAGTCATGCCCAACTCTTTGCACCCCCATGGACTGCAGCACACTGGGCTTCCTTATCCTTCCCTATCTCCTGGAGCTTGCTCAAATTCATGTCCTTTGAGCCAGTAATGCCATCCAACCGTCTTATCTTCTGTTGTCCCCTTCTCCTTCTGCCTTCTTTCTTCCCCAGCATCAGGGTCTTTTCCAATGAGTCAGCTCTTCACATTAGGTGACCTAAGTAATAAATATAGGTATGTTTAAATATTGATGATCTATTAAATGACAAAAAAGCTTGTTTATTTAAAGAGTATTTTAAATGTGAATAAGATGAACATAATCCTTTAATTTATCATGCAGTATCATGCATGCATTCTTACTACCAGGAAATTGTTGAGAGGGAAAAAACCTCAGTGTTTGGAATCAGATGATCTAATGTCAAATCCTCAGATCCTCGGGCTGTATAGCCAGACTTATTTCTTTGTCAGCTTCTCTAGCTGTAAGACTAGCAAAGACTACTCTCTTCCCTACATATGAATCCTCTATTTCCTCCAGCCCTCTTAGAGAACATGTGGATTTCATCTATACCCCTAGAGGGTGAAGTCGGCTCTTCAGGTACACGTTACAGGTCACTAGCTACAATTAAACAAGAAGGATTGGGTTTAATTCACTTCCTCTTGGCCTCCTTTATTTTACCCTCTGTGCTGTCTTAGCTTTGTGCTTTGGACAATCACTTAACCTCTTTGAACTTAAGTTTCCTCTGGGATATTCAGTGAAATATTGCCTCTTAATGTGCTTTGTAAGAAGAGAAAGCATCCTAGATCTTGTTGTAACTTTTATTGTACTGCTAAGTCTTAAAAAACAGCCAGCCACACGAATGTTTGGCAGAAACGAACCCAATACTTTAAGGCAATTATCTTTCAACTAAAAAACAAACAAAAAAAACCAGCCAGCCAATTTTTTGCCTGAATACTGATAGATTTGATTCTCAAAGAAAAGATCAGACAGCCTCTAAATATTTAAGCCAATACTCACTGAAAAGATAAAAGGCTTTATTAGCAAATATAATGGCTATCCTGACTGATTTATATGCCCAGGATGAATCTGCTCTAATCTAGACATGGCATTAAGTAGCCAGACTGTGCTTCTTTGTAATAAAGTGAGCAGTTTCCAAATTCTCCCAGTTTTACCTCCCCCCAGCAATTCTCCCTACACCAAGACCTGCTTCAGATGCTCAGTCTGTTCTTGTCACTTAAGTGTCTGTGGGATAAAACTGGAGGACTACGGGAAACCAGCTGTGTATATTCTCAGCATCATGTGTTCATTTTTTATTCATTCATCAGTATGTTGAGGGCTGACTCTGTTATGCATAGGGATAGGTGTGGAGTATGGAGAAAAGAAAGGAAGAAGGCAGGGATACTAGAAGAGAACATCAATCAGCCCCCTCCAGTGAAGTGCCTAGTTTCATTAAAAATACAGGTTTTTATACTCTTCATTCATTTTCATATCCCTGGTTCATTGGAATTGTGTTGATGCTGTTGTTCAGTCGCTAAGTCGTGTCCGACTCTTTGCAACCCCATGGACTGCAGAATGCCAGGCTTCCCTGTCCTTCACTATCTCCCAGAGTCTGCTCAGATTTATGTCCATTGAGTGAGTGATGCTCTCTAGCTACCTCACTGTGATGCTGTGAATTGTGAACTGAGGGTAAATTAAACCACGTGTTTACATTTTACAGTCTAGGTTGGTAATTTTCATGTTAGCAAAATATATATAAAGGTAATTGTGTGGGAAATTATTTAATATTATATCACAGATTCTTTCTGGTTTTAAGCAACCGTTTCATCTTTTCACATTATTTACTTGTTTACTTCTGTGTTCTTTTCTTATCAAATGGACAGGGAGGAATTATGGTGAGACAGCTCCAGTATGGTGCTGGATAGAGAAAGCAGTTTTCAATAAAATATGTACAGTTTCAATATTAGGAAGCTTGTGCTTATTTGTGTATATTCTCTAGCTTAGAATCTCACTTTCTCACCAAGCTGGAGCATTTGGGGAAAGAAGAAGAATGACAAGTGATGTCACTTCCTGAAGTCACATTTGTTAGGAAAAGAAACACTCGTTCCAGCAGCTCCGTTACTCACATCCTCACCTGGCCTCTGCAGATAAAGCGAGATGGAGAGAGGTGGGGAGTGCTACCTGTGCAGAAATGTTGGAAGGGGATTTAGAGGCCATTCTCTGAGCTACAGCCAAATAAATTACATTGGATTAAAATAGTGCAGGTCATTTGGAGAAACACAGCCCAAGGACCTTTATATTTCTGAGACAGCGCAAATTTCAAATTAATCCCTTCTTTCATGCCTTGCTTTGGAAAGATGGCTAAGATTAAACACAGAAAGAAAGGATTTAATTTCAGTTTTACAAAGACTCTTTCAATAGTTTCAAAAATATATCTTTCTTTTTGGATAAAGAGCCTTTGCCAAAAGTTGGTGTGCAAATGCATGTTGAAAAGCCTACCACTTTACAAACAGAGGAGCTGTGATCCTGAACTTCTCAGAGGTGATAAAATGGCAGAGCCACGACTTGAGGGACTTAGCGTTATTCATTCAACTCCCTTGTAGTTTGAACCCCATTGGCTATTTCATCGAAGGTTCAGAGTGAGGAGAAAAACAGATAGAAAACACCCACCTCCATATCTCTCCATTTAGGGGGAAGAATATAGAAGGCTGTTTAATTGAAATATAAGGAGAGAAATTTCTGAGAGGTTTATATAGACTCAAAACACAAGAAAGGAGAATTTATCTCACAAATCATACTTTTTCTTTTTTGTGCTTTCATATTTATTTACATTAGTCACTGTGTTCCTAAGACTGTGTTTGCAAGTCTTATGCTTTACAAACTTGGTGTATAGGAATATCTTTAATTCATGGACAGTTTCAATTCATTCAGTAATATTATGACTATTTTGTATGTGGCACACTGGATGGATACAGAAATACAGATCAGAGCCCACTTCTTTATGAGGTAGATGAAGTAGTTACAAAAGGAAGCAGGATAAATACACGGAAAACATTAATATATTAGTAGAGGTGACAGATGTGCCAAACTGGTGTAAAGGGAACCGTGTATACACGATAATGTGAGAGAGAAGCGTGCAAACTAAGATGGTCAGGAAGGGGTCACGGAGGACCTGAACCCCGGCTCCATTCCTTCTTTGGGTGGGAATAAAGACGGACAGGCAGAGTCCAAGGGCAGAAGTAAACACAGACGGTGGAGAAGCGTGCTGGTAAGGAGACCCAGCTTCCGCGTCCCCAGACCTCAAGCAGACACACACTTAGATTTCTATATGTCCTATGATCCTTGGGAAGTTGCTACATCTCCCTGGTTAGCACCATCCTGTGTGAGTGGTGTTCTGCAGCCAAGATTATTGTTTAGGAATTTTATGAACTGGTTGTTTCAAATTGTTAGGTTAAACCAGGCACTTTGGGAGAATTTACTCTGTGGAACTTGACAAAGCCTAGAAATCCAGACTTTTTTAAAAAATAAAACTGTTTTACCAGAGTATCATTGCTCTGTTTCATTATTAATAAAAGGAGAATGATAGGAACTCCTACCAGTGTTGTTGTGAAGGGTACAGATGATGTGTAAAATCTCTGAAGTGAAGTGAAAGTCTCCAAGTCATGTCCAACTCTTTGTGATCCCATGGACTGTAGTCCATGGAATTCTCCAGGCCAGAATACTGGAGTGAGTAAGTAGCCTTTTGCTTCTCCAGGGGATCTTCCCAACCCAGGAATCGAACCCAGGATCCCCCGCATTGCTGGAGAATTCTTTACCAGCTGAGCCACAGAAGGGAAACCCAAGAATACTGGAGTGGGTAGCTTATCCCTTCTCCAGTGGATCTTCCTGACCCAGGAATCGAACCAGGATCTCCTGCATTGCAGGCAGGTTCTTTACCCGCTGAGCAATCAGGGAAGTAAAATATCTGTCACAGTTATAATCAACACAGGTGATTCTCCAGAGGTGA